>NC_139911.1:5236119-10988619 GCF_905171665.1 Trachurus trachurus
CTCCCCCTCTCCCCTCTCTCTTCTCTAAAAACCCTCCATTTCTTCTCCTTCTTCCCCTGAGTGCTTTTAGCACCCTGTTGATCCCTTGGTAACCAGTAGAGTGGTGAAGCAACAAGGCTTTTCAACTCTCCATGGCACTCTTTCCTAGCTCTCTCCCTCTCTCTTGTCCCTTCCCTCCCTCCTTCCCTCCATCCCTCCCTCTCTCCCTCCGCTGATCTGAGGCCAAAAAAAATCCAACAGCGTCTTTGACAATGAAAGGAAGCAAAAAGCAAGGGGTTAGGGGACTTGGCCATCGGACAGCTGTAGCATTAGATTATTGAGAGTCATATAAGTGAGAGAGGAAGAGAAAAGGATGGGAGAGAGGGATGAGAGAGAGGGAGGGGGGAGAGAGGAGGGGGGTGGTGGCTGCAAAGTGCAGAGTCTTGTTACCTTCAAATGGATGGACAGGTTAGAGCAGGGAGAGAGAGAAGGAGGAGAGGAAGAAGAGCAGGAGGAGGAGGGAGGTAGCAGCTGTCAGCTCAGGAGGGAAAAAGCTGTATACACACATACACACACACATACACCAACACATATACACACACACTGCTTGAAGGTTGGGGCAAAGGGTGTGTGTTGAGGACCTGTCATCCTCCATCAACCACTGTCCTTTAGGAAACCTACTGTAACTGTGTGTGTGGTGTGTGTGTGTGTGTGTGTGTGTGTGTGTGTGTGTGTGTGTGTGTGTGTGTGTGTGTGTGTGTGTGTGTGTGTGTGTGTGTGTGTGTGTGTGTGTGTGTGTGTGTGTGTGTGTGTGTGTGTCATGCCATTAGCCGTGGGCAAGTACAACATGTAGCTGTTTGGGGAACCAGGGGATGGAGGGATGGAGGGATGGAGGGGGGGGGGGTTTCCTCCCTCCTGAGCCCATCTTTCGGCGTCAAGGGCTTAACAAGGACGGGTTCAGAGGTCACGGCAAATGGTGTGTTACCGGCCACCACCCCTCCTGCAGGGGTGAGGGTCCACATCTGTGCGGAACAGGCCTCCCTGTCAGACGATGTCACACACTCCGCTACAATGAGCCGTCTGTGCCGCGAGCAGAACAATGGAGGCCCGGAGGAGGAGGAGGAGGATATAGTAGTAGGAACAGTGAACAATGTGGTGCGTTCGCTGCCATGTAAAAAGTTAACGGAAACGAGCAATTTATCCTGCACGTTTAAAAAAAAAAATGGCCGTTGAAATATTTACAAAAGACCCGACCACCCTCCCTGAATCAGGCGGCTAAAAATATGAAACATTAATTGTGCTAGGTGGCGAACGAACGCCCCTTATGGAAACATTAAAACAAGCGGCCAACGCTAACAAACGACAGCAACGTGAGAAAAGAATTTGAGAGGTGTGAGCGAGGGAGAGGAGAAGAAAAAAAAGAAAGAAATAAGAGCAGAGGCGGCGGCTTTTTCCTCTTCCTCACAAAAGGTTAAGGAGCCATAATTGTGCTCTCATTACCTCCAGTAAATGCGGTCTGACTAAACACTGTACGACTGACAACACGGAGCGGCACTTCACACAGCACCGACATAGAAAGACAAGCTGCAGGTAATAACTCCTAATAGTCCTATTAAAGTTCCTTTGACCCTCACAAAGCAATTATAAAAATACTTTTCTATCCAAGGCGCTAAAAGAAACTTTTATGGCTCCACACGCAGATTGAACGACGACGTGTGCACTTCATAAAAAAAAAGAAAAGAAAAGAGCTGCAGCCTTCAGCCGCTGATGGATGACACGTCCAGTGTGTAGGATGACCTCGTCACGCATGTGTCAGTATTTACCATATACGGATCATTCTTCTTCTTACAATAGGTCTTTTATCCCACACACACACATACCCTTAGTGGAAACTGCCATTAGGGTCAAATTAGGCCCCAAAATGGCCTCCGTGATTTGATTGGACGTGACTGTTGCACCCGACGACCCGACCGCACCCTGCTCTCCATCCTTAACCCCGTCGCTCCCCGGCAGACCCTCGGACTCTAGAGCCATTAAGGCGGCCAATACGTCACCATCACTTGATTATGGGATGTATTTACATGCATGTTCATGGGGGGGAGAGAGAAACGTTTTAACAGTTAGTGGATGATGCAGGGGGGTCATCAGGAGCGTCTTCATGCTGACCACAAGTTCACTAAACGGTCCTTAATGGTTTTCAGCAGAGAGGGAAAAAAAAAAAAATCTGATCTGCGTTATATTGTTATGATGATGTCAGCGAATTGTTATTTCAATGAGGAGTTATTGTGTCAAGGCTCCTTCCAGTCAATGTTTCATTTGTTTGTCAAACTATTAGCTCCCTGCTGGGAGTGAGAACTGTTGCTCTGGGGGGGAAAAAATGTAAAAATCAAAGCGGTGTGACCCTGGTGACTGCCATGTCTCGCTTTGTGCATGTGTGTGAGAAACAGAGAGAGAGATAGAGAGGGAGGGAGGGAGGTCATGATACTGCAACGCTGTGTTTGTTTGCCAAGGAGAGAAGACGAGGCGGTGCCCGTCCTCTGATGAGGACATGTGTTGTCTTTCATATTTCACACCCGGCGCCCGTGAGCTGCGAGGAGGGGAGCGATCGCATCCCAGATTGGATGAACTATTCCTTTTGATAACGAGGAAATGGAGTCAAATATGTTGTTATTGTTGTTGTGGTGCCAGGTGAAGACATGGGGGAGCAGGAGAGGAGGAGGGGAGGGGGGGCGTGGCGGGCGGGTACCAGAAACCTGTTCTGAATTGAAACAAAGGTTTATGACACTGTAACGTGTTTGCTTTATGCACATTTGTGTCATTGCATGTGGAAAAAGACGTCAGGGAGAAACATTTAACGGCTTTAAATATCATTTCATGCACTTGTGGTAAATTTTCTGCAGCATATTTCTACGAAAGCAGCATTTTTATTCACATTATCGTGAACAACAGGAAACAGTATTATTATTGGAGAGGTTTTGTTTTCACTAATAAAATCTCTATTTTCAATTACATATCTTCCTTTGTTTGTTTTATTCCCACATGGCAGAGTTTAGTATCTCTTCGTCTTAATGAACACAGCCTCTCTGTGTTTTCGTGGCTTCTGGCTCATAAAAGTTTGGGCTCTGACGTGGATTTTACTTCTTCAAGCAAATTACGGGGACAGTCAGAATCCTGATGCTGTTAAGTAAATTAGATCAGAGATGTGAGGCTGCATTTATCCGCATCAGGACGTGGAGGGAGTGGGGTGGGGAGGGGATAGAGACGGACAGTGCTGTTTGTGGAGCTGACATTTGGAGAAAACAAAAGGCCCGTCTCACTCATTCTCCCTCTTTGTCTCTGCGCTCCGATCTTTGTCTCCTCTCCCCGTCTCCTGTCTCCGTCCCTGTCGGTCGCTGTGTGTGGAATACATCATCTACACGAGCGCCTGTTTCATATCAGGCCTGGACTGATCTATCAATGACACAGCTGCCTTCGCCGTAGCCCACTGCATCGTTAAATTGCACTTTAATTAAATTAGGCCTGCTAATTATGAGGGCTTAAATCAATCACCAGGTCAATAACAAAGGCCCGAGGCGGACGGAGAGGCCCGGGACTTTTTTTCTCCCCCCTCAAACCTCATCAATAACAGCCGCAACCGGAGCAGACCGCTCCCGTGGCCGAGCGCCGGAGGTTCAAACGGGCAGGAATTACTGTGAATTGAGTTATCGTCACCGGCTTTTTGTCCAGAGCATTTCTTCCTCTTACAAGCTCTGTGAATAATGTTGTTTGAATACAGTGGAAGTGTTTCAAAGAGGCCGAATGTGCGTGGCTTTTTTGTATTAGAATAGCACTTCAAAGGTTAAAGCAGATTAAGAGTTTCTGGTGCATGAAGAAAAGAAAGAGTTCAAAAAGAGGGATATTATGACTTTGCAGACACCTGGCTTTAGGTGTGGGGGACATGATTCTGAGGAGATAATCCTTGGGGCTGAGTGCCTGCACGGCCCCCCAGCTGAGCGGACGGTCCCAGCTGAATCCTGGGTCTTTACCCGAGCATTAAAAAGGAGCTCCGTGGTGCTTTTCACAGATTAATCATCATTTTGAGCTTATTAAGTGGGAGGACAGTCTGCTTTCCACTGCTCACAACGTTTAATCCATCTTTCAAACTGTGAAGGTCAGTGAGCGAATGTTACCCCCGTTGAAATAATAGCGGCTGTTTGAATTTCAATGAGCGCACCCACGGTTTCGGATCTGTATTGTAATTAAATACGTTTTCTTTTTCTTTCTTTTTCTTTTTTTCTCCAGTAATTTTAGGAGCCCCCCTGCAATTAAGAGCCGGATTCAGAATCACACTGACTTATCGAGTGGCACGGCGACTGCTGCCAATAAAACTCCACTCCCCTGCTCTGCCAAATTGTCATGTGAACTATTTAATACAACATTGACTTGCGATGCAAATGTATCAGCAGAGTAATAACGGCAGCACCGGGAGAGAAAATGTGGAGAGCAGCTATTCACACAAGGAACTCATTCATCCTCTATAGGATGTTTTAACACACTGTGACCTTAAACCCTAGATACACCGAACATGAAGGAGGGAGAAATGATGAAAAGGGAATGAGGGTGAATGATGTTGAACTATGAATAATTTAGTGGAAAGTAAAGCTTTGGTACACACTGCAGCGAGTTATTACGAGGGGAGGTGGGGGGTGTGGAGGTGGGGATGGGGGGGCAAGAGGCCTTTTCCACAGATCAGCGGTTGTTTGCTGCCTTGTTTGAGCAGGTGGAGGGGAGGGCGGAGTGAGGGAGCGCTGTGGGAGCAGTGTGGGGTGAGGACGGTGAGGTGTGGAGGAGGGGGGGGGGGGGGGGGGGGGTCTTTTCCATTTCGTTTTAATTGGAAGCTGAAATTCTTGGATAAGGGGAAAGGGAGGGGTGGGGGGGGGGCAGAAAGCCATTTGGCTGAGTCCTTGTTCTCAGCCGGGGCTAAACGAAGAGGGGCCGTGTTGGAGATGAGGGGCCAGTAATGAGGAGAGGGTCCCAAAAGACCTGGGCACAGCCACAGCAATCTAAGTGGACCCAGGAAGGTGGGGCAAGGGTGGGGGGGGGTGGGGGGGGCGGGGGGTGATGGGGATGTGGAGCGGAGAAGGAGGGAGGAGGAAAAGTCATCACTTCGCTTTGTTATTTCAATATAAAAAAGACATTTTTCTTTGTACGTGTGGAGACAGCGAAGGAAGCGAGCGATTCATCAAGATATCGATTGATCAAAGGAGCGCGTTAGCTCGTTAGCGCCGATGCTAATTCAGCAGCTACGTACATACGCAACCCGACCACAACAAGTGATTGCAATCAGCGACGAGATAAGAGCGCAGGGAAATCATCAGCGTCACAACAAACAAGACGGATCGGAGCGTGGATAGTCAATCTGAGACACACACACACACACACTTACACACCAAGGTATCTCTTCATATTTCAGCACCACATACAGTAACAACACACATACATAAACCCACCAACATGCAAAAACCAGCTCAGGTTTCTCTGCTCCACCATTTTCCAAAATGAAAATGCAGTCAGCGTGGTTCTGCTTGAAGTCATGAATGCATGTGGGAGCGTCGGGGTGTGTTGTGATGGGGCTCGGCGGGGGGGCCGTTCTATGCAACAGCTCCCTGGGCCTGTATACCTGCAGCATAAAGAGCGGGATTCAGCTGGAGAACTGCTGTGCAGGGAGACGCTCCGGCCATTACAGTGAACGCTGCTCACCACAATGACACCATTAAGACTACAGTATCTGGGCTGTTCCCACCTCAATGTGAGCATCCAGCCTTCAGACTCTGGTTATTACCGGTTTTTCTTTAAACGTAGGCTACACCACAGGTTTATCCCCCCCCAAAAAAAGTTCTTTGTTCTCATATACTCCAAATGGAGATTCATTCCACTGAAATATGAGGATTAAAGCTACCTGCAGATAGGTGATCTATCACCAGGAGCGTCACGTTACCATTATGAAAGTTACTGTTACACTTTCATGGCAGGCTACTGCAGTGGAGCGTGATTTAATTTGTCTTCCCGGCCGGTGAATTAATGCGTTGGTTGCGACGCTCCGACATCCAGGATTTTTTAAGATTCGGATGACAAACAGCAGGTTCCTTAATAAGAGAAGATAACAAAACTCAACATGACTCTCAGAGCAAGTGAATGCAACGCTGAAATCTGGGGTGGCACGATACTGAAGTTATTATTGTGATATCGCAACATAATTATTATATTTCTTTATCAACATCATTTTTTTTTAAATGTTGGTTCTTATCTGCCATGTTTTTATGTTTTTTTACCCATATTTTATTATATTTTTTAAATATATTTTAGTATTTGAACACTTTGTCACTTTATCATAAGTTAACCTACGTACAGGTACAGATAAAGTTACCTTGAGCTTGACATCTATTTAATCTAATAAGATCAATTGATTTTCTCTGTCTACAGTATCTAACTTAAATAATTGTTATTCCTGCAGGATGGGATTGTCAAGCAGACAGACTGACTAATAGTCATGCAAGACATATTCTTTGCAGTTTACATAATAAAAGACTGATACTTGGCATCTGTGGTACTGGATTTCTAGTGCTCTGTCTTCAGCTGCTGTGTGAGAGAGCACTAACAGAATGTTTTGGGGTGGGGAGAATAAAATCTGACGCTTCTGTTCGACTGAGTATCTGCACATTCACAGGCTCAGTCAGATCATCTCCATCCTGCACCGACGGCTGCCTCAACTGGTTCAATAGACGATAATGTTCAAGGACAATTTGTCTGAGCGTTTGATGCCGTGCCATTATGCTTCCACATACGTCTCTTTATGTGTCACTGTAAATTTTACTGTATTAACATGTAGATAAAAACTGGACCTAATCAGAGCAATACTGTACCTAAATGAATTCAAATAGTACCTCTTAGCAGCACAGTGGCTGGCTACCATGGCTACATCTGTAAGGAGGGAGCAGAAATAGACTGATTGGCGCTCTGCTTCCCTTTCTTTAGAAGCTTTCTATTCCTCCATCTCCTTGGGTGTGAAATTAAACCAACCCATTCCTCTCCGCTCGCATCCAACTGTGACCGCTTTTGTTCTCCGGCCAATGCAAATGAAACAGGGTCTCTCTACGGCCGAGGTGGCGACGAAGCCCCCCCCCACTCCATCTCATGTTTCTCCGTGGCCCCCGATAGATGTGGATGTTTACTGTCGGTCAGGGCCTTATTACATTCCTTCAGCAACTTAAAAGCATTGGCCCCCCTAATGGGACCTATAAAACAGTGAGAAAAGCCTATTGTGACAATGGAGCTCATTGTGTGCGAGTGAACTCATTTGGCACTCGGCAGAAAGTGGAACTGTGTGGCATATAAAAAAATAAAAAAAGAAAAGCTGTGAGGGAAAAGAGAGGGTGAAAGAAGAAAGAAATCAAGTAAATAGGAGTCAATGACTTCACTGTGGGAAACTGGGCTCCGTCAGTCACCAGGGTCTCTGCTTTTTAGCTGCAGCACAATACATGTTCATTAGTCTTTGTTTATCTCGTGTCCTCTTGGTCTTAAAGGTCCAATATCATATGAAGATAGATGTCCATGTTCTTGATCTGTTGTCCTTAAACCCACAAATTTATCGTCTTATGGATCAGGATACACCTGCCAGCAAAGTGAATTGATCCGACTAAAAAATGCAAGGAGATAAAAAACAAAATGATTCAGTGTTAAGAGTGTACGGCTTCCTCTCCCTGCTTTGTCCCCATGTTGCCCGGGCTGGTTTGACTCCCTTGTTTTATTCCCTGAAATCATTATTGTCTTCGGCTAAGGTGCCCCTGCTCCCCGTGATTTGTGGGTAATGAGCTGGCACCCCCCTGCCCGTGTTCAATTATTCTCATTGAGAAAGTGATTTCTCACTCCACGGAGCAAATCGGAGAAGGCAAATGCGTGAACTCTAATCAAGAATGAACACATTCACGAGCAGCGGCGCGGAGAAGGATAGCCGTCCCCGATAGCGCAGAGGTGCCGCACATGTGGACGAAAAAGACGGAGAAGAGGGTAAAAGGGACAGATGAGTGAGAGTCACTGAGGTAAGGAGGTTTTTAACCACCTGTTCCTGCAGAACCCTGGTTTACTACATCCATCTGCAAACATACCTGCATGTCTGACACTTGATATGTCACTTTGCATAATTAAAACTCAGGATATGAAGATGTCTATATGTTACTTTCAGTATTATATAAAAGCTTAATTGTGATTTGTTAATTGTAATGCAGAATTAAGTGTTGAACACTATTTGTTAGATCTTATTTCGTTTCTATTAACAATAAAACTTGGTGGGAAAAAGATTTTTTTTTATTCTCAGGGCGAGTTTTTTTTGCATATAAATAGTCAAATTTGAAAGACGGCACAAAAGGCTCATGGGAATTTCAGAAAACATTGCTATCAGCCTTCTAAAGCCTGAATCAGCCAAAGTCTAATCTGAACAATCTACTAGCGCACACACACACACATCCGTATAGACACACATGCAGCCTGCAGAGCACGACAGGTTAAACATTTTCAGGCTAGAGTACAGCTGATAGAGAAGAGTGCTGGCAACTTCCAAAAAATGTCTGCCGCCTCCTCTCCTGTTCAAACAAGATAAGGAGAGAGACGTGATTTGCACAATTTTCAATAAAGCGAGAGAGGCAAAGAAAATAAAGCAGAGCAAGAGCAAACCAGACAGATCTTGTTTTTTAAGGGGGGAAAAGAAACGACCAGCGTGGAGTTTGAATTTGTCACAGAACAACATACAATGTTTCTTCTCCTTCTTCTTCTGATGATGATAATGAGCAGAGCAGCATCCTCAGCTGTGTTCTTATTGGAGGCCTTTTCACCGGCCGTCCTTGGGAGCTACTACATTTGTCTGCTGGTTATGTGCTTGGGATTAAGTTGTGAAAGTTGTCCTGAATTGTTAAGCGCTTATTCCTATCATTCTCATTCTGTGTGAGTGTGTGTGTGTGTGTGTGTGTGTGTGTGTGAGAGAGTGAGAGAGAGAGAGTGTGTGTGATAGAGAGAGGGAGAAGGTGAGAGAGGAGCCGACCTGAATGCTAATAAACACAGAGCCGAGTGAGAAAAGCTTCTGGGCAGAGAAGGTGCTGGATGGTGAACTGTCGTGGTCTCAATATAAATCACACACACACACACACACATCATGTCTTACAGCGATTATCACCGCCGTCTATTTCTAATAAAGATGTTAAGTTAATAATGAGATGTTAAATTGCCTTATTTTCATAATTGCTCTATTCTGCCTGCTGTGGAATGAACCAACTAAATGATGCTACCGACTGTGTGTATGTTACCTGCTAAAACCACATGGCTTTTGGTGTCTACACAGCTTGTGGCTGAGACACATTAGGTGACACTAGACTTTGTTGTAAATCAGAATCAGAGGAACAGTTTTGCTCTTTTAGATCCTCAGAAAAGGAGAACAGTGATAATAGTGACATCTTGAGGGATGGTTCCCAAAATTGAAATTTCACTCATTATGTACTCACCCTCATCCAAATTTGACGAACCGGGAAGAGAAGCTTCCGCTACAAACAAGCTTGAAATATAGACTTATTTAATTTTTTTCGGGACAATTTCGCATTTCGGGGCTTCAATACAAGAGGGACATTACATACGAGCAGCATGGAGGTATTTGGATGTTTTTTGGTGTGTCTTTTTGTTACAAAGACAGTTGCACTGCTACGCCGTGACCCCCTGTAACTCAGAGAAGGCACGGAGGACTCTGAAACTTCTCCCAGCCCTTAGTCGACATGAGAAAATTTCAATTTTGGGTGAACTATCCACTATTACAACTCCTAAAAGCCTTTAAACCTAATAATAAGCCTAATAATGAACATCATTAGCAAGAACACAGATGTAATAAAAGTTGTGTTTTCTTGTTTTCAGTTCACTGACCGACAATAACGTTGGTCAACAAGCTTCTACAAGTGGAGGTGAAATGCTCAGACCCACTTAGAGGTGAAAAGAGGAGGTGAGTGGTTGTAAATGAGGCTTAGAAAGCAGCGCAGCAAAACAAACCCAGGGTCTGTCAGGGGTCGTGACGTCCTGACGGCGGTTCAATGGCAACGGCTTATTAAGTGAGGAGGAGGAGCCACTGCTGAGGCTCAGGGGCCACATTGTTCTCCACTGGATCTGAGTGTTTCTGCTGAGCTGCCATGCCAATGCCGAGCCAAGTGTCGTTCTGCACTTTTGAATGCTAAGTGTGTTCTCATTGGGAACAAATAATGCACAATTAGAGCCCACGTGAGTCCAAAATGATGAAAAAAAATGAAATTTGAGCGAAGGACATGGTCGCCATCTTGGCTATGAAGCGGAGGGACGTCAAACATGTGAATGCACTCTCTAAACTGACTGAAACCTAATGGTTGTTTCATACACCTGCCTGTGAAGCTATGAATAAGAATGAATGAATTCATATGAATGAAGATTTTTGCAGTGTAGAGAGAAATGGAAAAGAAAAGATGCTTAAAAGAGGAAAAGAATAAAAGGAAAGATGTCTTTTTGGTGAGTACTACTACTGACTGAGCTCTCAGTGTTTGCTGATCACACAGCAGCTCCTACTGGTCAGAGCCACAGGGCAACAATTAGAGAAGACATGCTGAGTACAGTACATCATGCATGTATGCATACACTCACACACCGGAGTGTGTTTTTTCTGTGGCCCTCTCCTCCACCTCTGTGACGGCCGTGGAGCTGGCTGACCCTCCCGTGTGTGTTTCTGGGAGAGTTGAGAGTTGAGGGTCTGGATAAGTGCAAAGTCCTCTCTGCAGACACAGGACACCACGGAGACGGAGCGGCTGACTGCACCGCTCTGGAATGTGGTTTGCAGTTTTTTTCTGCACGCAAAAGACCCCCTCCACCCCCCACCCGATTCTTAATCAAACATCCACCCAGGTTTTACCCAAAACATCATGAATGGACTCGTACAGACAGCGCTGGACGGAGGGGACACAAGGCAGAGGGAGGCTGAGCTCACCTGTTCATCACTCACCCAGAGAGACAGGTGGAGACAGAGAGAGACAGGCAGGGTTTGTCGGTGGGGTGTGTGTGTGTGTGTGTGTGTGTGGGTGTGTGTGTGTGTGTGTGTGTGTGAGGGGGGGGGGGGGGGGGGGGGTTATTGCTATGTTTGCTCTCCATGCTCAACTGCTCTAACATTGCCTGCAGCTCGCCTCAGGGTCTGCACACTGTGTGGGCTCCACCACAACAGGCTAGTCAGGAGAGTACACACACTCACTCAGAGAGTTCACAAACCAACTACGGCTCAGAGAATTAAACGCTAACTTTTGTGCAGAATTGACTCGCCCAAGGGTTTTCTTTCAAAGTGTCCCAAGTTTTTCTTCTTTTTTCTCCCTCTGAAACTCCTTCACTTCAGGACTTGGTCTGATTCTGAGGAGCTTTTCACTGTAGTCAATTTATTTTTGTTCATTCTTTAGTTTGTTTTCAAATGTTTTTTTTCCCCTGGGGGTGCTCTCTGGTGGCTGAGAGGTTAGAGAGTAATACGTCCCATATCGACTCTGGCCTTCATGCAGGAGATCAACAACCAAGAGTGCGTCCACTAACCGGACTTGGGATGACTTAAATAACTACCTATCTATCATGTTGTTTTAATGCTGTTGCTTTGTTTTATCCCATCTAAGTACTGTGATCTATATTTTATTTACTGTATTATCTTATCCTGACTGTGTAGTGTACTTTTGTAGTTTTTTTTGTTATTTTATTTATTATATTGTTTTTATTCTATGTAGATGTTAATTTAATTTATTTATCAGGGACTGCGGATGCAAATTAGCGGCTCTGTTATAATCTGGCATATTTACAATAGTATTTTTTTTTACTATTGTTCACCAATATGCATTGTCCCTATCCAAATAAAGTATTATTATTATCACCAGTCTGACTCCTGACCGGGACAGTCATTTACTGCACGTCTGTTCCCCCATTCTCTTTCCCTGTTTGCTGTCAAACCTCCACTGTCTAAGAAATACAAAAATGTCTGAAAAATAACATTTAACCTTCTGCCATGTAAAGATTTCCACTGAAATCACTGTCATAATGACAGACACAAGCAAAACACACTGACCTGTGTTTAAAGGGAAATATCTGGGTGAGCCGGTGGTGTTGATATTTTTGTCTTTGACTTGTTTCAGCGCGTTTGACTGAAAATCAATAGACATATTATTTCCCAAAGGTCTGAGAGCAGTTGAATGTGAGAGAGAGGTCTCGCCAAAACAGACTAAAACTGTGGTTGACTCAGGAGATTACAATGACATTAAAAAGGTCTATAATCAATACAAATGAAGGTGTTCTCATTAACTTGGCTTCATTTTAAATAGCCATTAAGTGTATAGATGACCCTGTGTGAAGACCTGTACAGCAAAACATCTTCTGGCTTCTGACTCAAGTTAGAAAAACAACATGTTATTGATGAATCAGTTGACAAATGGTAATTTGTGTTTGTTTTGGGGAGGGGGAGGGCTTTGATGTGAAGATATGAAAGTGAAGGAGCGTGTTGTGTTGTGTTTGCGCAGCCAGCCAGCGCCTCGGAGCTGAACAGACTCGTCTTCTTTTCAACCTGCTGCCTGCCGGCTGCGTGATTTCGCCGGGCACCTCGCCACTTTGGGTTTTCCTTTAAAACTCGCCAGACAAGGTGTCTCATTTAGACAACAAAGAGAGGGAGGCACTTGGACAGCTGGAGGCTTGATCAAAGATGTCTGATCAGAGCTGCTGCGGCTCACACATGTTTTGGACTCGGTTATGTAACAGATTTGTTTAGTTTTTTTTTTTACGTCTCTTTTTCAGCTCGTCTTGTTGAAACAGCGTTTTCATCACCGCGTACAAGACGCCAGGAAAATAATAAATGACTAAATGATTTCAGATAACTATTTGTAAACACAATAATGAACATTTACATTATCATATCTCTGCCTTTCACCAGCTCAGCCTCCCTTCTTATGAGCCACTGGGTGTAACCCCTGTATGACTGACAGCTGCTGTGGGTCCCACCCTCTGGTCCAGCTGATGATAATGGCCCCTGGTCCCCTCATCAAGGCCACACAATAATAATAATACTGAGGGGAAGCACTCAGCCAGCTCCAAATGGGTGTAAGCGTATGTGTTTGTGTGTGTGATGCTGAGCGGGGAAGGCCCATTAGCATTCATCAGTGGAATAACAGGCCGGTTAATGTCAGCTGTTTATATAAAGAATAACTCATAAGGCCTTGGTGTTTATGGGCTGACAGTTGGCAGGGTGTGTGTGTGTGTCTGTGTGTGTGTATAAAGGGATTTGGGGACTGGAGGTCATGAAGTCTCAGATGGGACCTCTTGACACTGAATTTATTGACTGGTTTTCTAAATATAGAGACACTTATCTCACTTAAGAGATAATATATACGTATATATATATTCTATAAATGTGCAGCTGTGTTTAAAGAGGGTAGATGCTGATATGGCTTAGTGGACTGCTTGGATTTATGTGTGGTCTTTACATTTGTGAACCAATAGTAGCCAAATATTGATCTTTAAAGGGATAGTTCAGATAGGAGATGGAGTTGTTTTAGAGGTAAATTCATGCAAAACCGCTGATGCGTGTTGCCTTCAGGGACAGTTTTTCAGCAAGCAGTCTCTCTTTTTACCTCGAAAACAACTCTCCATCTCGTAACGTTCTGTCATATCTCATAGCGTGGTGAATGTGCAGGTCACAACTTGTCCACCAGAGCGTTTTGGAGTTGTTGGATTGTGTATTTGATGAGTTTGATGAGGGAAACCAAGAAATCCCATTAGCCTCCATAGCGTAGCTCTGAGCAGCTCGCCACTCTGCTTCGCCGTTCTAAAAATAGCTTGCACCGACAAATAAAGCTGACAAACCTACTGCTAAAACTATAGTGATTATGGCAATGGGCCAATTTGCCAAAATGTTGAACTATCCCTTTAAAGAAACCAGAGTGTGTAATCTAAAAAAAAAAAAGCTCTCTCTGATTCACCCGGCTGCAGATTCCTCCATCACCTCTGAGCTCTGCAGCTGACGACAGAATCACAGATTTGCACCGTCGCTGGTGTCGTGCATCCAACTTTCCCCAGAAACTCTTTGAAGCGTTGAAGTCAATGTTCCTGACTTCACATTCCTAATTCATAGCAGGGGGGGGGGGGGGGGGGGGGGGTGGAAAGGCCTGCTTAAATATAAATGCTGAACTAAAGCACTTTAAGAGTGTGCACCGGGCAGAACAGAGCAGCATCGCACAGATCAGCTGCTAAAGGGAACAGATTTGATGAGCGAGTGCTTCAAAAAAAACTTTAGGAGGATTCTAAATATATATAAAGTAAAGAAGTGATGCTGCCGGAGCTCGACACACACCCACACACACACATATACATACACAAAGCTGTGTGTGCGTCATTTGTTCTGCAGAGAAATGAGAGCAATGCCCTTTCTTAGCTTTCATCATCTTTTGCTTTTATCTTTACCCATAAAGCGGAACAATGAAGTACAGAAGATAAATAATCCGCGATAAACAAACAAGTGCTAATTGGTGTGATTTTCCTAAAACCTTGGGATATATATATGTGTGTGCGTACGTGTGTCAACTCATTATCTCTGCCAGCGCCTTAGCACTGATCACAATTCCCTTTAATTAACCCACTCGGTGCTGCTTCCCTGCCTGTCCGTCAAAAAGACAAAGAAAAACAGAAATATCACGGCGGTGGCAGTGGCAGCGTGTGTGGGAGGAACGGCAACCATCAAGGCTGAGACACAGTGAGTGAAGGAGGGAAACAATTGGCTAATTAAGTGCCTATTTGAAACCTACACTGTGTCGCCTCTAATGAGCAGATTTGTGTGTTGTGAACCATTTTGGTCACATTTACTGTCAGATTACAGAGACTCAGGTAGCATCAAGCACCAGTGGGTTCTTACAGTACACTGTGAAGCTCCTGCTGTTTCTCAGGAAGTGTTTACAGCCTGATGTTGGTTGGTATGAAAAAGGTATGAAATGGGATTTCAATGTGTTGTTTGATTATAAAGCTGCTCTAGTTTCTATATTAACACTGTGAAAGTATCAAAGCCTCAGTCCACAGAGAAACACAGCCTGTATTCAGAAACTGAGCCTTTAAACAGCCGTCAGGACTTCCTGTGACTTTATGATGTCACAACTAAGCCCCACCCACCTGGACCTACCATGCAGCACCACTATTCATCCTCTCATGTATCAACACTTTAAAGGGATAGTTCAACATTTTGGCAAATTGACCCATTGCCATAATCCCTATAGTCATAGCAGTAGGTTCATTACCTTTATTTGTCGATGCAAGCTATTTTTAGAACGACGGAGCAGAGTCACGAGCTGCTCAGAGCTACGCTACGGAGGCTCAGGGGATTTCTTGGTTTCCCTCATCAAACTCATTTAATACACAATCCAACAACTCCAAAACGCTCTGGTGGACAAGTTGTGACCTGCACATTCACCACACTATGAGATAATAACACAACGTTACCAGACAGAGTTGTTTTAGAGGGAAATACAGAGACTGCTTGATGAAAAACTGTCCCTGAAGGCAACGCACATCAGCGGTTTTGCATGAATTTACCTCTAAAACAACTCTGTCTGGTAACATTCTGTTATTATCTCATAGCGTGGTGAATGTGCAGGTCACAACTTGTCCACCAGAGTGTTGTGGAGTTGTTGGATTGTGTATTTGATGAGTTTGATGAGGGAAACCAAGAAATCCCATGAGCCTCCGTAGCGTAGCTCTGAGCAGCTCACGGCTCTGCTCCGCTGTTCTAAAAATAGCTTGCACCGACAAATAAAGGTAACGTACCTACTGCTATGACTATAGGGATTATGGCAATGGGCCAATTTGCCAAAATGTTGAACTATCCCTTTAAATTCTGCACCAGAAAAGTGTGAAAAATGCAAAGGTTCTACAGACACGTGTTCTTTTTCATGTTTCCACATGACTTCAGCTTCCTTCCTGTCAGGAGATTTAAGAAGAAGGTGAGTAATAACACGAACAATAGTTTCCACACCCTGCACTGACATCACTTTAAGCCAGAGACAAAACAGTGTAAATCTAGACGTTGAGATACTCTAAATACTTCTCCACCAATGATAATAACACGGGCCAGATGGATTTTCAATGAGTCTAGAAAGAGGACTCTTTGACATTTATGCGATAATCCTGGAGCACAACGCAGGAAAACGTGTCTGTGAAATAAACCAACAGCCAAAGGTTCGGTAGCTTGGCTCTTTCATATTCTAATGGTTTATTACTTCCTCGTTGGCTCTTGCATCACCTCTGCACATTTCACGCCCTCTGGTTGCTCTTCTCTTCTGCTCCAACATGAAGCAGAGATCGATTAAACACCTCCTACACGGGTCAGAGCGAGTAGCCGAGGCGGGCGACGGGCAAAGACCGAGAGAAATCCTCTTCACGTGGAGCTCGGCGTGTCTGACACCTCCCAAGGTCATTTCTGTTCTCCCAGCAGAGAGCCTCTGTCACTTTTAATAACTTTTAAAAGGGAATATTTTTCTCTCTCCTCCCTGACAGGCTGAGGAGGAGAGGGACCAGTCACGGAGTCGAGACAATCACAAAGTGCCGACAGAGCGAGGAGGTGTGAAGTGAGGAGACAAGGCTGCGATGACTAAGAGTGTTCGCCGTTACTTTATAAAAAAGAAAATAAAAAAAGGCAGAACAGAAGCAGCGAAGTCTGATGTCAGCCTCTGTTTTTCGGCTTCGCGTCGGCTCGGTCAGCGCTCACCACTCTGTTATCTGTCACTACTGTTGTTACGTTACCCCGCGATACGACACACTGTGACACAAAACAGAGTAGAAACACATGTGCCAGTCATGCTGAGGAAATACATCCACTCACACTGACTTATGTTACATGTTGCTGTCACTCAGAGGGATGAATCATAGGAAATAAAGATATTCTAGTATCCATATAACAGTTTGTTCACAGTTTATAGTTACTACTCCTTTCAACAGGGATGTACGGATCCAGGAAGCAGTGCATTGCTGTGGCAGAGAGAGTAACTGTCCCACCATGACTGAACTAATCTGAGAGGAAGACATGGACATTAATGTGTGTTTAATGTGGATTCGACACGTCACAGCTGACACCTTGTCCATTTAATAAGGTCAATAAGAGGGTAGATGCTGATCTGGCTTAGTGGACTGCTTGAATTTATTCATGATCTTTGCATTTGTGAACCAATAGTAGCCAAATATTGACCTTTAAAGGGATAGTTCAACATATTGGAAAATTGTCCCATTGCCATAATCTCTATTGTTTTAGCAGTAGGTTCGTTACCTTTATTTGTCGGTGCAAGCTGTTTTTAGAACAGTGGAGCAGAGCCACAAGCTGCTCAGAGCTATGCTAAGGAGGCTAATGGGATTTCTTGGTTTCCCTCATCAAATACACAATCCAACATCTCCAAAATGCTCTCGTGGACAAGTTGTGACCTGCACATTCACCACGCTATGAGATAATAACAGAACGTTATGAGACAAGAGTTGTTTTCGAGGTAAATACAGAGACTGTTTGCTGAAAAACTGTCCCTGAAGGGAACGTGCATCAGCGGTTTTGCATGAAACTACCTTTAACAGGCATCCATCTCGTAACGTTCTGTTATTATCTCATAGCGTGGTGAATGTGCAGGTCACAACTTGTCCACCAGAGCGTTTTGGAGTTGTTGGATTGTGTATTTGATGAGTTTGATGAGGGAAACCAAGAAATCCCATGAGCCTCCGTAGCGTAGCTCTGAGCAGCTTGCGGCTCTGCTCCGCCGTTCTAAAAATAGCTTGCACCGACAATTAAAGGTAACAAACCTACTGCTATGACTATAGCGATGGGCCAATTTGCAAAATGTTGAACTATCCCTTTAACCCATGACTACTGACTGTTTCGTTTTTTTTGACTGTACCTGCTCCTGTCTGTCGAGCCACTGGTCCACCATCGGGTGGTTGGCGCTGAGGGAGGAGCGCGTCAACTCTCTCTGGAACTGACCGGTCCAGCCGCTGGCGTCCCGCGGCAAACTGCG
Organism: Trachurus trachurus; assembly: GCF_905171665.1. NCBI lineage: Eukaryota > Metazoa > Chordata > Actinopteri > Carangiformes > Carangidae > Trachurus > Trachurus trachurus. The sequence goes on from NC_139911.1 coordinate 5,254,179, forward strand.
GTAGGCGTGGGCTCCTCGGCCCTGCGGAGGAGAAGAAAAAGAAGAAGAAGGTGGAGAGATTAACATCACGCTGTCGTGACTGTGACACCAAAGCTACTGTCAGAAAGAAGATTTACTCCGCATTGATCGCACCACAAAGGACCGACCAGGCGCATCTGAAATCCTTTCTCGACAAACAGATTCAAATACTGATCCGTGCCCCAGTTTTTTTTTCTTTTTCGGGCCTTTAAACAGGCAGTTTGGAGGATTAGTGTTATCTACAGTGGCTGGATGACAGACATTTTGTGGTGGGAGGTGGTGGTTAGTTTGTCTTGGAGCTGAGCCACACACCAAACGTGAACGAGTTGTTCATTCAAGTCTCACTCCATCTCACCCTCACCCCGTAACCCCTCCACTCCCCCTCCTCCTCACGTCTGAAAAACCCAGAGCTGCTAATAAGAGGCCTCTTATAATAAGACGGCCACAGCTGAGCTCTTCCATTACACAAAGAGCACCTTCCAAAAATGCTGCTGCCAAGGTAATGTCAAACACCAGCAGACCTCAGCAGACTGAATTACAATGGCCACGAGCACAAAAACACACACACACAAGTGCACAAGATTACATTCCAGACATGCTAGCCTCGGCTTTGAAACCGCTGTGATTGAAGGACATGCTGGCTGAAGCTCTCTGAATAAAAATGAATGCAAATTGATATTAAAAAAAATCACAGCGGAGAAGACAATGATTCACAGAGACTGACAAACAGAGTGAGAATCATTTAGGGTCTGATGAGTTACGAAATGGCAGCGGAGGAGCGACGAGAGCGACAGAGCAGAAGTTTGGATTTCTTTAATGAGGTGTCACACAACAAAAGAGCAGACACACAAAACTTGAAGAAGGAGAAGAAAAACAGCTCCTGAGTGGCTTAGTGCAGCCGGTGAGACAGGATGAGAGGCAGCCGGAAACACCAACAAAGGCAAATCAAAACAAGTTGCTCAGCAAGTTACAGAAGAGGAGAGAAGGAGAGGCTGACGCACTGCATAATGTAAGAGGCCATGTGTGTTTTAATGCAGCTGAATGCAGCATGACGAGGCGCGAGGAAGCTCGGCAGACAGGACTGTAAAACTCAGCCGGACGCGTGGGGCTCCGCAGAGACGGCCCCTGATAGCCATCACGGCCTCGCTCCCCCACCCCGGCTAATGTGATGCAGCACGCACGCACGCACGCTGCGACACAGGGACCCGCTCTCCACAAACTTTTACGACATATCACATCGTAAAAAAAAAAAAAAAAAGCCAGATACCAGAGAGGTAACAGTAAATCAACGCGCTCATATCCACCGGCTGATTCCTTTTAGTTTAGTGCTAAGCGTGGAGAACAGTGGGTACGAGGTATTGTAAAGTCATTGGGAGACGTGATGAGTTTACAGCGACCGAGGAGTCCCATCGGCTCATAGTGTGGAGATTTAGCAGAACCGAGCCCCGATTGGACGGATCGTGGCAGTGTGAAATGACCCCAGACAATAAAGAGAGTCTATATGTGTGTGTCTATGTGTGTTGCTGCTGTGTGCATGTGCATGGCCTGCATCCATACGCTCTCTGGCAGCGTTTATCACTGATGTACGATCCCCCGAAGAACAACGTTAACGCCAGGACTAAAATACTGTATATCAAAGTCAGCGCTGACTAATACACTGAACATCTGGCACTGAAATAAATAAATAAATAAAATAAAATAAACTTCATCTCTGACTGACGGAGACTATATGACAGTGGGATGTATGAAAAAGAGATAGTGAAGATTATGTGGACTAAGACTGGGAGGGGAAAAAAATGTAATAGCCCTGTCAGAGACTGGACAATAAAAATGACAGCGGCCGGTGTTGGCTCGTTATTCCTCATCCCACCAGCCACCGGTGACGGGAAGATGACTCCAATTGATTTAATTTAGATAACTGATCACCTGAAAATGTATTCAAACTGAACTTTTTGTTTGCCCTTGTCAATTTTAAGCAATCATTTAAAGTTTGAAGTCACGTCAAAGGAAAAAAAGCAATCAATTAAACCACTAATAATCTGTGGTGTAATGTCACAGCTACAGTTCTTAATCACAGGGTGCAGTTATTTGTTAAATCCTGTTATGTAAAACCTGGAAGCCGGGAAATATTAATATCCCGCGGAGTGTAAACAGACACGGATCGAGGGGGGGCCACGCTGCAGGAGAAAGTCTCAACGAGCTCCTCTTGACTCTCCTGCCTCTTATGTGTTTTATTCTCTGTGAGCGAACAAACACTCACATGTTTGCTCAGTTTGGCTCGGACGAAAAAAAAGGTTTTCTGACAAAATGAAAAAGTCACCCCCCCCCCCCTTTAAAAACGTTCCCCCTCCGCCCCCCTGCTGCAGAGCGTGCTGCTGCGCTGTCGGAGCTCTGTGAACTCCGGGATCTTTAAATCGTGTTATCAGACGACGCTTCTCGACAAGCTAATCATGTGCAGGGTTGCCGTGGCACGTTCCGAGCACTTCTTTTTCTAACCTCCCCCGTTTCATCGGGAACGTTTCCTTTTCTCTGCAAGAAGCAGAGGTTTATAAGCACCATGTGGGGGCAGCCATTTTGAGAAGTTAATTGGCTTCCTTTCTCTTTTTGGAAGCTGCAGGGGAGGGTGTACCTGAGCTTCGCTGTTTTTCTTTCTTTTTAGGACATAATCAGAGGCTTAGCAAGCCTCAGAAAAAAGGTGAATTTTGAACAAAGGGAAGGGGGTTTAACAATCTGCGCTCGTCTTTTTGGAAGAAAAGAAAGGGCGTTATCAGAGGAAACTAGTTTCAGATAAAGAGTATCTGTGCCACTGCTGGATATCTGCAAGCAGGGCAGCGCAGGTTTCATATCTAATGGTTATTTCTTTGATTTGGGGTGCGGAGGAGAACAGGAATGAGAATGAGGGGAAGGAAAGCTCGGTGAGGAAGTTGAAAACAGAGACTGCTGGAGGTTAGCAGATTTCAGAGCACATATCTCTGACATTATAATTGATGCAGCTCAAGTGCAACTGCAGCACTGTGGAAAATAACTTCTGGGCCCGTTGTAAGAGAATCACTATATACTGCTTGACAGTGGCGTAATAGAGAATGAATGATGTGTGGATCTGTTTTTATGCTCGGTGGAGTTTCTATACTTTATTAGGTTGACATAAACCTTCAAGACATTAACGCTACATCACAGTACGAGGAGGTTTAGAAGTATTTCTCCTAATAGCACCTATGATCTATACATTACCTTTCGTTCCAGGCTGCTGGTGCCCGTGCTGGTGTTTGGCTTGTTGTGGCTGTACTTCTGCATTCCGGCGGTCGTGGACCAGCGAGCCGGGTTCTTTCTGGACGGTTCCTCCGGAGCGACCGAGACTTCGCCGGGAGGAAGGTCAACCAGGGAGGGGTCGCTGCCGGGACGGACGTGGAGGGGCATGTCTGCAGAGAGACAGAGGGGAGGAAAGAAAAGGAGTTAGAGCAACAACCAAACCGCCTGCTGCTTCATCCACTTACAGAGCAGATCACTTTCCACCTCAGTGGTCCAACACATGTCTCAGTGTGGCGGCCACAGGCCCCCTACAGCCCAGCTGAGACATGGGAAGTGGTGATTAGAAGTACTTTTTTGTTTTCATAAAAAGGCCTACTGAGCCCACAAGGAAACACAGTACAACTCCACGATGGGAGGGTGGGCTTGGCCCGACTCCTCCAGCTGGAAAATCACCCAGACAGCTATAACAAATGTAAATACCAAGGGATAAAAAAAAGAAAAGTATGCATGTGAATGGTCATATAAGCCTTTGCTCAAACTATAGCCACTCTAAAAATAACAATCCTAACAGCAGCAAATTGCGCATATATCATGAGAGAGTCTTAAGATAAAGGCCAACTACAGTACGGCCCGTTCTGGAAAGAAACCAGGTCTCAGAGCTAAAATTACCCCAGTCATCAGACATCTAGAGGGAAAGTGGCGCACACCGACCGATCTGCAACTTTAACTCAGGATAAAGTTCCCACATTTGATCGGAGCTGCCAAAACAAGTAGAGTGGATGAATCTGCTCCTCAGTTAAAACATTCAGTGAGAAATCCTGCTGATGCACGTTACACAGGCAGCTAACGGCAGCGACTATATCCGTGAGCTGTGGTGTGAATCATCTGGATTTTTCCCAGAAGGCCATATGGATTTGTTTATGACATTCTCGCAGTCTGCGCGTAACACCCATAATTATGCAAATAGTTGGATAACCACCTGTCATCCGTCGACGGATCACTGCGGCGAGCATATGCCAGTGCTAAGCTTCCATCTGATACGCCAGAGACACGTCTTAGCGGCGGAGGCGACACATTTTAATCATGGCTTACACCGCGCCGCAACTCGTGCGTATTTAATGCTGTGACAAGAGCGGGGAGTTCTCTTCTCTTCAGACCACCTGCAGCGCAGCCTTAGAAATGGAGACGGTGTAATTACGTGACTGAAATCCCAAAAATAAAAGGTGAGATCAACATGTGTTTGTCAGAGCCTTCATTTCAAACACAAGAATCTCTTCAATATTTTGCACACACGGATTTTCAAGAGGCATCTTTCTTCACCTCAGTAAATCACATCACTTCTCCGGCGTCCTTCACCTGTACCGGCTCTAATGCGTTCCCATCAGAAAGCCTCTCTCCCTCCTCACTCATTCTCTTTAACATATTTCTCTCCTACTCCCACTGTTTACTCCTCTTCTACCTGATCAATGTGTGGTCAGGCTGCTGAACCTTTCCTTTTCTAATAAACCCTTTGCTCATAACGTTGGTGATTGAAGCCTATTCAATACCGCTCTCGCCGGCAATCATTCGGCGACTTTCAAGCCTTTGCTTTGAACTATTACTGACATTAAAGGGCGATGTGCATAGTTTAAGGTTCACAGCGCCGCCACATAAAGGTGGAGGTGACTGGATATGAATGTTTTGTTTACTAATGTGTCAGCAATAGAAGAATTATGTCCATAAATTTACATCCGGAGCCGGTGTTCAGTGACAACACAGGAAGTACGCTGCCCTTTGTATGTAATGTGTTGAAAAGCAGCACGAGACCAAGGCTCATCTTAAAGGAGACTTATTATCCTCCTTTTCTACAAATTAAAACAGTTCCATGGCGGCGCAAGATGACAGCACTCTCTAAAGCAAAACCCTTGCTATATGTATATATGAAAGAAGAATTATAAGGCTACGAAAACCAAACAGATGTTATTTTATAGCGATTATACACTTATATAAATATATTCATGGGTAGTATATTCAGATTTTGCCAATAAACATTGACACATATTACACACTGGACCTTTAAAGACATGTCTGGGACTTGCTTCGGCCAAAATACCCCAAGGATCAAACATCACAGCTCTTTTTTCATCCGCTTAAAACAGCCCTGTTCAGAACGGCTGGTTTCAGTGCCTGTCACTTTAAATGCAAATGAGCCACTGCTTGCCCCGCCCCCGTCTACTCATACCAGGTAGGGGTGGTGTTATGCAAATTTGAAAACTAGTTACAGCATTGTCGGACAACTGAGGGAACAGCTCGTAAAACCACATGGATTTTAACCCAAGGAGCCTGTAAATTACAGATGTTTTTGTAAATTCTCACATTTTGGGGGCCAGAAGGCAAGACACACATCCAAATATATGTTAAAGAGCCTTCAAAAAGTGATATTTCCATAATATGCCCCCTTTTAATGGAATAAAGTCACCTGCACTTTTCCTGCTAGCATGTTATTAACCAAATGTAACTGGTCCTCTAACAATGAGTGTTTCAGTTACCTAACCCTAAATATTTCTTATTCATAATGTTCTTGCCAATGCCAATACCCTGCTCCAACCTTGTTAAGACTGTGGAAAGCAATTTTTTTTTTAAAACAAAAAACACTGGCCCTGACTGGGAAAAATGTTCTAGGTTGATATTGACGGGTTTCTGGTGTTAATGTTGAACAGCGAGGCAGCTGTGTAAAACACGGAGCCTCACACCGCTGCACACTGCTTTCATTACTTTCACTGGATTTCACAACGGTTTAATGATGATTGAACCACATTTGATCATAATGTCATTACATAAACTCCTCATCATTTCCAACTCTCCTGCTGGGGTTCAAAACTTTTCAATCTCACCTCCAAACTTTTCCGGTATGGAGCTGATGATGCCAGTGTAGAAACATTCAGCCCATTGTGCAGCTCCCTCTCTGCTCAGAGAGCCGGGGGTGGGGTGGGTTGGGGTGGGTTGGGGTGGGTTGGGGTGACTCTGCATGTGCAAACTAGTGTAGGATGACATCTAGAAACTTCCAAGCAATCAAAAAGTGGAGTGGGTGACAGAAGTTTCAAACTACTTTTCCTAACCTGAGTTAATAAAGCTGTATTTCTCAGGAGGGAGGGAATCATCACGGCTGCAGGTCACGTTCTCATGCGGGAACAGGTAGCAGCGAGCGCAGTCACACTTTCAAACTCGGTTTAGGTTTGACCAAGCCCCTCTCTCTCTCTCTCAGTCTCCGCTGACACAGACACACACCGGCAGCTTTTAATACACTCTGTAATCCTCTGTTACCAATGTGTTTTCATTTATTTTGGCCGTCGTCCGTGGGCCTTCCTCAAAGGAGGTTCGGGAATCGAGTGAAGAAAGCGCAGCTCGGCCGGTCGCTCCGCGTTTACTCTTAAATCAGGTTGAAAATTCAATAATGTCGTTTAATAGACTTTGACCAGTCCTCTGTCGATGACGGCTGGTTCACGACCAGTTCAGGGCTCTAATCGTGTTCCCCTCAGACAGCGGGGGTAATTAATGTCTGGAATTATCCTTCATGACCAGCTCAGAGATGACACACACACACACACACAAATACTGGACCACAGCGAGTGAGTGATGGGAAGAGGAGGAGAGGAGGAAAAAGGGTTAAAAAGAAGAAGGACTCTGAATGTTTTCCAATAAAATGATCCTTTTCATTACTGAGGACTTTCAGATGATTAAAAACTATATTTAGTCCTAATGAAGTTTTCCTTTAGTTGTATCTCTGTGGGTAGATGGGGAGTTCGAGAGGACACTACAGTGGGTACGGAAAGTATTCAGACCCCTTTGAATTTTTCACTCTTTGTTTCATTGCAGCCATTTGCTAAAATCAAAAAAGTTCATTTTATTTCTCTTTAATGTACACTCAGCACCCCATCTTGACAGAAAAAAACAGAAATGTAAAAAGTTTTGCAAATTTATTAAAAAAGAAAAACTGAAATATCACATGGTCATAAGTATTCAGACCCCTTTAAAATTTTCACTTTTTATTTCATTGCAGCCATTTGCTAAAATCAAAAAAGTTAATTTTATTTCTCATTAATGTACACTCAGCACCCCATCTTGACAGAAAAAAACAGAAATGTAGAAATTTTTGCAAATGTATTAAAAAAGAAAAACTGAAATATCACATGGTCATAAGTAACCCTTTGCTGTGACACTCATATTTAACTCGCATGCTGTCCATTTCTTCTGATCCTCCTTGAGATGGTTCTACTCCTTCATTGGAGGTTACAAAAGAATTTCTGCAGCACTCAAGGTTCTTAAGAGCACAGTGGCCTCCATAATCCTTAAATGGAAGAAGTTTGGGACGACCAGAACTCTTCCTAGACCTGGCCGTCCAGCCAAACTGAGCAATCGTGGGAGAAGAGCCTTGGTGAGAGGGGTAAAGAAGAACCCAAAGATCACTGTGGCTGAGCTCCAGAGATGCAGTGGGGAGATGGGAGAAAGTTCCACAAAGTCAACTATCACTGCAGCCCTTTGTATTGGGCAGGTGATGAGCAGTGCCTGGTTTTCTCCACACATACCGCTTAGAATTAATGCCAAAAAGTTCAATCTTCGTCTCATCAGACCAGAGAATCCTATTTCTCATAGTCTGGGAGTCCTTCATGTGTTTTTTGGCAAACTCTATGCGGGCTTTCATATGTCTTGCACTGAGGAGAGGCTTCCGTCGGGCCACTCTGCCATAAAGCCTCGACTGGTGGAGGGCTGCATAGTTGACTTTGTGGAACTTTCTCCCATCTCCCCACTGCATCTCTGGAGCTCAGCCACAGTGATCTTTGGGTTCTTCTTTACCCCTCTCACCAAGGCTCTTCTCCCACGATTGCTCAGTTTGGCTGGACGGCCAGGTCTAGGAAGAGTTCTGGTCGTCCCAAACTTCTTCCATTTAAGGATTATGGAGGCCACTGTGCTCTTAGGAACCTTGAGTACTGCAGAAATTCTTTTGTAACCTCCAATGAAGGAGTAGAACCATCTCAAGGAGGATCAGAACAAATGGACAGCATGCAAGTTAAATATGAGTGTCACAGCAAAGGGTTACTTATGACCATGTGATATTTCAGTTTTTCTTTTTTAATAAATTTGCAAAAATTTCTACATTTCTGTATTTTTCTGTCAAGATGGGGTGCTGAGTGTACATTAATGGGAAATAAAATGAACTTTTTTGATTTTAGCAAATGGCTGCAATGGAATAAAGAGTGAAAAATTTAAAGGGGTCTGAATACTTTCCGTACCCACTGTAACTATGGATTAAAAGCCTTGGTGTTTTTCCCAGAATACCTCAAGGCTCAGCTCTTAATGGACATTTATCCCAAGTCTTTGGAAACCATGACAACATCGATCTTGCTTTATGCAGCACGATTGTTTCCAGATGTAACAGACAAAGACGTCCATTGTTACGGACTAATCGTTCATTTGAATCATTGAAAAACACACACAGAAAAAATAACTGAATTAAACTTGAGTAATTTTTTGGATAAGGACAGTTGGGAGAATCTGTTGCACAATGTGTGATACGACCTGGATGACACTGCTTAAAGGGATAGTTCAACATTTTGGCCAATTGGCCCATTGCCATAATCGCTATAGTCTTAGCAGTAGGTTCGTTACCTTTATTTGTCGGTGCAAGCTATTTTTAGAACAGCGGAGCAGAGCCGTGAGCTGCAGAGCTACGCTATGGAGGCTAGTGGGATTTCTTGGTTTCCCTCATCAAATACACAATCCAACAACTCCAAAACGCTCTGGTGGACAAGTTGTGACCTGCACATTAGTGGTTTTGCATGAATTTACCTCTAGAACAACTCTGTCTGGTAACGTTCTGTTATTATCTCATAACGTGATGAATGTGCAGGTCACAACTTGTCCACCAGAGCGTTGTGGAGTTGTTGGATTGTGTATTTGACGAGTTTGATGAGGGAAACCAAGAAATCCCATTAGCCTCCATAGTGTAGCTCTGAGCAGCTCGCCGCTCTGCTCCGCTGCTCTAAAAACAGCTTGCACCGACAATTAAAGGTTACAAACCTACTGCTGACTATAGCGATTGTGGCAATGGGCCAATTTGCCAAAATGTTGAACTATCCCTTTAATGTTGAATTTATACAAATTGCTAGATCAGAGCAATTCTGTTTCCAGCGTCATCAGATAATCTCATTGTCTTTGCTTCAACTTAACAAACCCTCACAGATGTGGATGTGCATGTGAGAATTTATTTCACTAATATCATCGTGCTGTTTTACGGCGTCTAAACTTTGACAGGGATCGCTGTTTATGGCGTCTAAACTTCGACATGCAGGGCTCGATTGGGAACGGTCTTCTCTTTAATAAAATGCTGATCCGTCCCGGTTTCAAATCCTCAACAGATTATCATACGATAACCAAGTGTGTTGTTAATAAGAGTGCGATTGTTTAGAAGGTCACAACATGAAGATCCTCTCCCCTCCCCGCTCTCTCCCTGACCAATTTTCCCTCTACTTAATTTGTGATGGGATTATCCCGGCGGTCCAAAGGGTTTGGTCGGTCCCACGTTTAATAACCAGAGCCGCCACTTCAGACCGAGCCAGCCATCGATCCAGGCTGAAGAGGGAGCGAGACCGGCGGGGGGAGGGAGGGGCGGTGGCTAATAAGACGAGGCCCTAATCCAGCCCCTGTAGTGAGGGATTATGGCCGGGGCGCAGGGGTCACAGAGATGTACACACGCTACGATTCACCGCAGGGAGAGGTCGGACTCTCCGGGGGCTATTACCTCGCATTGCTCTGTCCTTTATTTATCTTTCACCCTCACCTTGTTTGGAGGAGAAATATATTAGCTTCTATGAATCACGGTGGATAAAAGCATCGCCATATACACACACACACACACACACACAGCAAGAAAGATAACACTTTATTGATCCCCAGGCAGGGAAATTTGGGAGAAAGTCAATATCAAAGTCATTTAGTTTAGTATTAAATAGCAGAATCTTAGAAATTCTCAGCGTTGTACGGGTTGCTAAACATGATTCTGGCTCTACAGCTGCTGATTATTGCTGTTTTTACGGCCAAATGACCTGCAAACTGTTTGACAGAGGAAGGAATAAATAGTGAGTGGGTGTATTGGGGCTTGTTTCTCGCATATTAAACTGAATGCAGCATCTTCAAAAGGCAAAAACCAAAGCTATCAGCGAATATTAGTGAATGACACTGTATGAATATCTCTGTCTCAGACCAATCAGCAAATGTTTAGGTGATTTAAACCGGAACATGACTAGTGAAATGATCATTCAGAGACTAGTTTGTGTCTAGTGTGATTTTCAGTTTCTGTCTTTGTCTCTGCGGTTTCGATTTCCAAAGCAAACGCCAACGGCAGCGCGCCGGTCCAATCAGGAAACAGAAGCGTCTCATGTTGCGAGGAGATAACTGTCACATATTGTCAAGTCCACTTAACGGCCGCCTCAAACCGAGTGCTCGTCAGACACACACACACACACACAAAAGAAAACACTAATAAACACTATCATTAATCCCTGACAAGATGTGATTCCTCTTTATGAATGAGATGGGGTTTGAGGACACCCACTCAGACAGTCACTTTCTCTTAGAGGCCTTTCAGCTCCTCTTGATGCCTCTCTGTTGTTCTGGTGTCCTTTGTGGATGGATTCAGACGCTTTTACAATGAAGAAGGACGTTTTCACTGTGAGTTTATGTCAAGTTGTATATTTATAATGATGTTAAAGTGTCTGATATTATAAATGGGAAAGCCACAGGGATCAACAGGAGAGTGTGAGAGTGTTTATGAACGCCTGAATGGATAGTTCAGGTTGGATACTCATGCTAAATCCACAAAACAGTCAAAATAAGGATTTAAAAGAAAATCTAGACACACTATTTATATAATAAATAAAGACTTCGGTTTGTCATAAATGCACCACAGTTCCACCTCACTTCACTTCCCCATGTTTTCCTCAAGTAGCTGCAGCAAAATCAACTTCAACTTCAGACTGGGTGGTGAAAGAGACGAGGGTCAGCTCCTAATGTATTAGCTGTGGAAGTTTCCAATCAGTCAAATGGCATGAAGTGGAGAAAGAGTGTCCTTAGTATACCTGCAGAGGAGGGAGGGGCCCTAGTCCGTCCTGACTGGCTGCCAACTCGGGGCGATGGAGCGAACGCCTCAGCATACCGATAAGGCTTACGGAGAGGACACGCCAAGGATAGGGCTGTGTGTGTGTGTGTGTGTGTGTGTTGCGTTTAAGGTCAGATAGTGGTGTAAAATAAACAAAATGCTTTCAGAGGCTGTCAAAACTGAAAACAGCCCTGCCCACAGATGATCAGTGATCACATGAGAAGGAGGTAAATAAGCCGTCATGACTTTCTTTTTCTCTTTCTCGACTGGACCAGAGTAAGAACCGATATCACTGACTTCATTGATGCCCCGAACAACGAGCCAACATCTGGACACATGTGGCAGAAAATCAAGTTTGGTGGAAGTGATGGAGCTGCAGATGTTTGCCAGCGCTCTGGGTGGAGCTGCGTGTTGGACGTGTTTGGGAGTTTGACCCGTGAACAACAGCAGCAGCAGAACTACAGCCATTTGTTTCCCAGCATGCCTCGGTGTGGATTTACACTTCAAATCAGAACATGAGCGGTGGTGACACCTAAACAATTACAGCATCACATCTGCTGCACACTGAACATTATAGACAATAAGGTACTATAATGCATCCAGGGGTGGGGGGTTTTCCTTGACTGTACCGTAAGACGTGGGCTGAAGGTTATGGAACGGATGAATGTGTGCATACAGTATAATATACAGTATAACAGCAGCGTATCAGGCAACCAGGACTGTCTGGGTATTTCCTCTGGAGGCCTGGCATACGCCCCGAGTCTTTGCTTTCACATCGGACTGATTTAAATATAAATGCCATCTGACCATGGCTTCATGAAACGTCTAAAAGCTATTCCTTTTTTTTTTTTTTTTTTCTGGGCTACTTTGAATACTTCAAGCCCGGGCCAGTTCAATGTCTGAATAAATTATGGCACTGAGCCATTTTAACTCTCTCTCCAACCACCGACTACATATTGATGTCCCTTGTGTGCGGCGGAGGGGGATTTCCACTGAATACACCCTGACCTGAATCATCCACAGGGGGAACAAAAGGTTCCATTTTTGGTTGGGGGGGAGCAGGACAGTGCTGCAGCGGTGGGAAAAAGGAGAGAGAGGAGGGGGGTTTTAATAGGATGCTGGTCAAATAAAGGCAAAATATGGTGGAGGATACCACTCCTGCGCTCCTGTGAAGTGTTTAGCAAACTCTAATCTGAAGCAACGTCAGAGAGAGATGAGACAGACTGTGAATAAACATCAACTGTTGACCTTTAGTGAGGGGAGAAGATGAAATCAAATAGATGGATGGATGGAAAAACACTTTAAAGCCAAGGGGCACTTATGAAAACAAAAAGCCTACTTGGCTTCTGAGCTAAGTGCCGCACTGTCTATCCACTGTGTGTGTTTCTGCTTTCTGGTATGCACACACACACATACATGAATAGAAATCAATTTTTTTTTTTTGCATTTTCCTGCCCTATTTGTTTCACAGCGAATCCTGGATGGAAGATGAAATCACATTGCAGCGGCGGCTTGTGTGACTGAAACAGAGAGAGAGAGAGAGTCTGTTGGCTTCTCTTTCCTTTCATTTTCATCATCGGAGCCGAAAAAGCTTAAAGACAAAATAAATCAATAAACATGCATTAGCCGGCCGAGATAAAATGCTGAAAATCTGAAAACACTTTGTGACTCTGTGCCTTCGCAGCGCGTCTCGCATGTTAGTGGTTTTGTCGGCCCTGTGTTTACAAGTCAGCTGGTTCCGGCATGAAATATCTCGTCTGTGGAGAAATCATCCTGATCTGGCTTCAACAAACTGGCATTAAGATGTCTCCTGGACTGGAGGAGAGTATTCACAACAGATATAGGCCTCACGGTCGTCTTAAAGACTGGTTACGGCTGCAGATACTGATACTGATACTGATCAGAGCGGAGGGTCCTTCAGATTCCCTTTCTTTACATTGATATCACCTGTGATTACTGTTTAAAGTTTAAAGGAATAGTTAACCAAAAATATTCAGTCATTAGTGACTCACCTTTATGCTGATGAATACCCCGGAGTAGTTTTTTATTCCTCAAAGTGCATCAAACAGAACGCGAGAGTGCGCACCAGGCAAATTCAATACAGGACTGTTTAGGTTGTAAAAATCTCCTAAATGACGTTGGTTCGGGTAAACTCTGGACTATATCCCTTCAGGACACTTGGATTGCAGTGGACGAGCAGTGTGGAGGAATATTAAATGGTTTTTGTGTAGTTTTATGGACGTTTTTGTGCCGGGCGCCATTTTTCTCATGTAAAGTTTTCGTTGGACTACGAACCTCCCGGGTCTCTAGATGCACTTTGAGGAATAAAAAACTACTCTGGATTATTCATCAGCATGAGGTTGAGTCACTAATGACTGAATTTCATTTTTTGGTGAACTACTCCTTTAAAACTTTAGAAATGAAAAAGGGCAACGACCACGAGTCTGGAAAGTTCTGCTCTTTTCGGTTTGAGGAGCGTCTTCAGTGGTAAACTTCACATGTCAATCACGTTAGTGTTGGTGTTTGGTGCGATGTCCTGTCACAGTCTCCGAGTCAAAGACTGAGACAGGAGAGAGCTGCTGCATCCCCCAGCGGACTGCTGCTGAGTCAACCATCCTGTTTTCATTTCTGAACAAGAAATAGAGACAGAAAGAGAGAAAAAAAGAGAGTGATTCTCTCCTCCTGACAGAAAGACAGTGCAGACTATTTACTGGAGGGAAGAAAAAGAAGAGGATGTCAACCTTCCTCAAGCCGTCGGAGATGAGGCCTCCCGCAGCCGACACCTAGACTCTCCGACAACAAAGCAACAATAACACCAGTGTGTGTGTGTGTGTGTGTGTGTGTGTGTGTGTGTGTGTGTGTGTGTGTGTGTGTGTGTGTGTGTGTGTGTGTGTGTGTGTGTGTGTGTGTGTGTGTGTGTGTGTGTGTGTGTGTGTGTGTGTGTGTGTGTGAGCTATTCACAGACTATCTCCCTAGACAATGAAGATCTCAGAGAGGAGGGGAAGGGTACGGTGGCGTGGAGTTCACTCCCCAAATCAAACCTGACTCATCTAGGTCGAGGCGGCGCTCAGGCTGAGACCCCAGAGAGCAGCACGACTGGTGCATGTAGCTATATGTGTGTTGGTGTGTTGGCATGTGTGCACACATAAGAATAAGTACAAACTTGCACATGATGTTTATACTTTCCATTGATTGTGTGTGATCACATGACCCCAAACCTTCTATATGGTGTTAAGAGCTCCCTCCCTCCTCACTGTTGCCACTTTTGTCCTGTGCAGCAGCAGCAGCAGCAGCAGCAGCAGCAGCAGCAGCAGCAGCAGCAGCAGCAGCAGCAGGGACACTGTGTTTGTATTGTCATTGATTCCAACCTCCTAAGTCGCCGCTTAATAACGTCCCCCCGCCGCCCTGACTCGATTTGGTTGCTGGTGTCGTGCTGAGGTTTCTGCTGGGTTTCTGTATCTGTATCACTCACCGGTTTGTGTAACAATTAAAGTGTAAAAAAAGACAAAACAAATGAGAACGTTTCTGATATTAGTTTAACATGGCATCATGATTACCAATGTCATTTTCTCTTGTTTTTTTTTTCTCTCATTTCAATTCAGTGGAACATTACTGGCATGTACCACTGAAAAAATTTCAGCTTTTTTTTGGATTGCAGAGCTGAACTGGAGCAGAGCTGAACTGGAGAAAGTAAAAATTCCTTTTATTCTTTTGATAATTCATTTTTTTCTCTCTCTCTCTCATTGTCTAGAGGGCTGCAGAATAAAAGTATTAATTTTACAGTTTCTTTTTTATAGTACATATAGCTATAATTGTTTTATACATTTTGACGGGTCCAAAATATATAAATATTTACATCTGGTTACATTGCCAATGTCGGCATGAAATGATCTCTGCGCCAACAGCATTAGTACCTACATTGATGTCACCAGAGGCGGAGCTCAGAGGCCAGATTGTGATAGCTCTGTGGAGAAATGGCATCGTGCTAATGCTAATGCTAACTAACGGTCAGCCGGTACTGTAACGTTTGCGGTGCAGGCGTGATGATGCTGCGGGTTTTTCGGGTTTGTCTGCAGGTGAGTTAGTGTGAAATGATTCTGATGTGTTTCCAGTCCGCTGTTAACACCGGAGCTGCTGCTCGTTAAATACGGTTAGCGTTAGCTTAGCTTTAGCTACTAGCCGCTACCTAGAGGCGTGTTACCTGGCAACCAGTACAATTGAAGGTTGGAGCTAGAGTGGACAAGTGTGAGGAATTAAACTTGTAGCTAACACCTTTACAGTAAGTTTCTGGCCTACATCTCTATACAGCCTGTTATAGATATTAGGTTATACAACTACAGGTCTTCACCTCCACTGCAATGAGCTTTCGGTGCCTGTTTGCTAACTCCACTCCTGGTTTATACACAGTGATCTTCAGATTACATTTTCTGCCGTGTGTCTATTTACCATCTTTTCACTGCAGTAGTTGAATATCAAACTCTACCTGACTTGTTATTCCCTTAAAAATAAAATCATTCAATAAAACTGAGATGGAAAAACAACAACAACACTCCGACTCTATCCAGACACACTGATGGAGACTCCCATCCACGCCCGGGCCTCCAGGGAGCTGCTAATCAGCAAACCAAACAACCCCTGTCCGGCCCAGAAACAGGTCTACACACACACAGCAGCACCTTCCATGTAAACACCACTCTGTGTGTTTCTCTATTATGGCCGGTGCAGAGGTACAGGCTCCTGCAGAAAGGAGGCCATAAATCTCACTCAGCCTGATATGTGGCCAAGTCGGTCATGATTAAAACCGCAGCTCTGAAAATGTCATGAGTCGTGGAGGCCGCAGCCGCCGGGCTTCTCACGTCTGAGGATTCAGTTTAGGTTGGACAAACGAATTCTGACCTGCTCAGAAAATATCAGCAAGCTGCTACTGCTGCTGAGATAAATAAAGACCTCCCCCAACGCAAACCTCCTGAAAACAAGTCAGGGTGATTACTTTAGTCAACATCAGGGGTGTCGGTCTGTACGCGCTGCGGTGAAACCTGCCTCCCTGTGACTCGGCCATCCTGAACTATTTCATTCATAAATACTCAAAGGTGCCTTAGTTTGTTATTGTAGTGTAAAAGAGATCAATCATGAGAATAAGATGATTTTACTTAAATAAGTAAAAGTAGAAAACTAAACAAAGCTGCACAACATGTTTCCATCTGTGTTACATCCTGTATCAAACCTGTGTATTTGAGCTTTGAGCTGTGGTTTCTTGTCTCTAATCTCAAACTCTGAACTTTAACACCAGGTAAATGCAACTTTAGCTAACTGTTTAATCATGTTTCAGACAATTGATAAGTACTTCCAGTTGTTGCAGTATCTCTGTCATGGACGTCATTTCCTCAGTTCACACGCTTTGTTGTTGTTATTGTCGTTGTCGTCTGCCAGAAGCTTAAAACTGACTCTTTTTTTTTTTTCTATCAAGCTTTAAGCCTCAGATTTTTTCAATCTTGGTCGTTTTTTTATCTGTATATTTCCAGCTGAGTGCAGCGAGTGCATCAAGACTTCCTGTGTCTGCGAGTCACTGATTTTTTTAAATGTGTAACTGCTTCATTCAGTGGTTCAACTGGTGTGAAACCCCTGGAGAGGAGAGGAGAAGCTGGAGACAACATCTCCCATGATCCCACTCTACTTCATACTACACCATCATCAAACAGCGTCTTATGTCGTCACAGCCTATTTACATGTTGCATCCTGTACAACGGACCTCAGAAACAACAACACTACTGGTGACATGTGACTCCTCAGACACAGGCAAGTGAAGATCTGTGATTGGCCAGAATGGGTCCCTCTGATTCTGATAATAAAGCCTAAAGAGTGAAGACAGCATCATGTATGTTTCTCCTTTCCACTGACACAGGTCTGGTTCTGTACATTTAAGACCACAATTATGCTGCTGCACAGAATGGTCCATTGTTCAGTCAGTAAATTACAGAATGAGTGAAATACAACTAAAGCAGGAGCATGGACCTGAAGTCAGAACTTGTGCATGAGTATTTCCTGTTAACTGTTGGCACTGAACATGAATCCAGATTTTTATGACATCTAATATACATGCAGACACATTAGGGGCTTATAAAATGATTATAGATGTTACAGGTGTGATGTTTTTAATGTAAGTGGCACTTAATTGCAGCTCTGGTCATTTTTTATAACAGATATTATAAAGAGACGACCTGCAGCGTCTGTCAGCCTCTAAAGCTCCTTCTCCTCTGCGGTCGGCCGTGTCCTTCCAGGACGACTTTACAGAACAAAGACTATTTCTTCTTCTATCTCCAAACAAGATTAAATCGTAACAGATTTAATTGTCACGGCCGAAGCGTGAGAGGAAACTGGAGGCCGATGAGTGAGTGAGTGAGTGCATGAATTTGGGTTTCTGGCGGGTCAGACAGCATCTACAGCGCCGAGCTCCTTCCACCGCTGCAGCTTCCAGACACGTACACAAAAATCCATATCGCAAACATTTCAGCCACAACAACAGCAGCAGCAGCAGCAACTTTTTCCTCTGCTCTGAAATACATAAACATCCTCACACCAGCTGCTCTTTTTACAGCAAAGATGACAAATGCAAAAAAAACTTTCTTCTGGACCCTTTGATGATTTATTGGGAAAAACAGAAAGTTATTTGGTGTGTGAGATGAGAGGAGTGCTGCAGGAGGAGTGATATGGGCGCTGGTGTGAGGCCTGGCTTAAATGTGTTGTTGAATGAACTGAGACATTTCTGGTTAAAAAGCCTGCCTGCTGGGAGACGCCACCGAGTACATATGCTAATCTCAAAACAGCTCACACTCGCATAAATCTATTTCTGCTCAGATGCTCACACACACACACATATATATACATATACACACAACAGCACATATGAGGTCAGAGTCGTTTACACGCAAAAAGCCAAAGCGTATCAGAGCGACAAAGACAAAAACAGAAGTGCTGCTCGGGTTCTGTGGGAAGAACTTTTATTAGGACTGTCAAGTCAACGGAGAATCCTTAAAATAACCAGATGGTATTGTGATGTACAGATTCTGTGTTTTTGGATACGAGTCGCAATGTGATCAGTCACGCAGCGCAATGAAAGCACATGAGGTTTCCATAGAGACTCGAGGCGGGGGGTGATGAGAAGGGAGCTGGGAGTTAAAGAATCTAAACTTTTTCTACATACAGTAAGTATGACAGTGAGGAGTCAGACAGACATGTTACTGGGGAAACAAGGCGACAAATATGATACGATTATATCTTCCCAGGATAACGCTCCGAGGCCGAGAGGTTAAAGGTGCAACGTGTGGCACTTAAGCGTCGATAAATCATTACGCTGCGCTGCCGACACACACCGCCGGCTTCGATTTCACACAGATTTCGTTGCACGTGCTGCGGCACAAAAGAGATCGCGTTACATCTTGAAACAGGCTCTTTTGAGTGCGAATGAAGCTTAGCATTCCTCAGTTTCTCACACTTCAGGTGAAAGGTCTCGAAGTTTTGTGTCGCCCGTAGCGATGGCACACGATGTGACCTTGCACGTCGTCGGTTGTAGAGGATGATGAAACACGCAGGCAACTCCTCAGCAGCAGCAGCAGCAGCAGCAGCCCTTGATGTAGCGGTGAGGCACCGGGAAGCATGAAGTGTTTGGTTTTTCACAGGTGTCTGGACACACGGGCTGTCACTTAGGAAACTCTGAAGACTGTGTACGGCTCACTTTAAATTGCGCCGTCACGCTGAGGATTTTAATTCTGGGCCCATTTATGTTCTTTACACTTTATACAGGATCCACTAGAAGTTAAATTCTGCTACTTGTAGAACTTTAACTCAACTTTGTCCAAAGTTTTGCCAGTGACTAAACTTAAAAAAAAAAAAAAAAAAAATTAATAAAGCAGTATTTGACATGAGTCAATACTGTGTCTGCACATGAAATACGTTTTCAATAAATATTTGACTGATGGATTCGGTCTAAACCTTTTCTTTGCAACTTTACAGATACATTCATTAAAAACTGTTTTCAAAGTATAAATAGAAAATGTCATCTGGCCTTCATTATACTGAATGTATTTGGACTTGGAAATTAGTTGTATATAAATTCATTTCATGGAAACGAGTGGGTTGTGGGTTGTTTGCACAGTCTGCACCTGTACGTGTCCAATTAGTGATGGAGAATATCTTCATTTGGACAGGTGATATAATACTTTATAATTTATTTAACTAATTAAAAACTATTTTTCATAGTTGGAAGTCTCAGGGCACCAACACAATAATAACAAACTGTGCAATAACTTTCAACTTATCTAATACATCAATGGTTTTATGATCTGTGTCTCATTAATTTTATGCCCATGTCTTGTTTATGAATGTGGTTTTAAATCGTTATCAGTTTCGTTGCACTGTGTATGATAACAATAAAGGCCTTCGATGCAGTGCAGAGCAGGTCTAGACCGCGCTGTGCAGAGACGCTACAGTTCCCACCATGAACAAGCAGTTGGCAGCAAGGTGGAAGGAAAAACCTGCGTTTAAGAGGCAGAGACCTGGAGCAGAACCAGACCCAGACCGGCCACTTCAGAGCCCATTTATTCCATTTCTTACTGAAGCGAAGCCGCTTGAGCGACGGCCACACTGATATCGGTTTCAAAAGAATGCACACAAACGAATGCAACCGCCGTCTGAGTGGACTTCTCAGTGATCATGTCATCACCCTGCCCGAAAATAAGAGGGGGCGTCACCCAGATTTGAACTGAAGACCACTTGATCTGCAGTCAAACGCTCTACAACTGGAGCCGTAGCCTCCACACTGTCCTCAGGCCTCACTGGGGAGACACCAGTCAGCTAGCCGTGGGTTTGATCTCCGCTCCTCGACTAAATTTCACATGACAAAGACAATTTGGGCCGGCAGGCCTCAGGAAGTGGGCAGGAATTCAATCCTGCACGTCAATCTGCATCTGCTCTGAGAGAAGACACTGAAAACCAAAGCAGCTCCGGGGTGTTTTCCTGTAGCCGGCCGAGTGCAGACAAATCCATGTAGGCAGCTACAAATCAACGGAGAAATTCCTCACGGGTATTAATGCAATATTATTATTGGTAATAGAAAAGTGATGTCTCGATGAAAACAGAAATCTGCAACTGATCAGCAAATATGCGGGAAAGACTTTTCACATCTGATCCTTTGGGGGAATGCGCTGCAGAAGTGGAGTCAGTCGTGTTTTCACTCTCTAATTCCTGCAGCTGCATGAAAAACATCTAAACTCGTATTAATAATTAATAGATCCAATCTTTGCCAAGAGACAATGAGCAGCTTTGTCCAAACACTAACAGACCCAGAGCTTAAATATACGACACACCAACATGTGATCTCTGCAAGGGGGCAGCATGAAGGAAGTGGCTGCACATCGTCAAATTAATTTGCGCTTAATGTTCAAACGACTGGCAGGAACCGGCCCATGAGAAAAAAGAAAAAAAAAACAGAAAAAAAACAATAAATCAAGCAAGTATGAGAAAATGTTTTTCTTTCATCAAAGCTCTGATTGTGAGCCAAAGTAAGTCTTTCTGAGAGCGATCATGTTTGCGGAGAGATGGGAATGTGGTGGAGGAGTTTTATGGGCTTTCCCTGGCGCTCCGGGGCGACTCGCTCCCTCTCTCTATCTCCGTGGATCTGATGAGAACCAGGAGGAGGGACGGTGCAGAGTGACAGTGGCTGCAGCTGCGGCCAAGGAGATACATCTCTTTCTCATGAGCTAGACCGGTTTCATTATCATCATTCATGAAGTCTCTATTCGCTGTGTGTGTACCCTGCTGAGTGTATTTTGTCTGTGTTGGAGAAAATGTTTCTGTTTTCTCGCTCACCCATGGAGGGAGATCATCTTGTTTCAATGAGATTCTGGAGGCAAATCCAGATTCTGAACATGAACGTTGACCTTTCCTTCATTTGTTTTAGCATTTTATAATTGGATAGGATTCTTAGAATTTGTGATGATGGGATCACTTCTGCAGCATTCCCACATTTCCTCCACAGCGCCGGTCCGATACTCTGTGTGCAATACAAGGTCAGGGTCAATGTTTTCTTTATTCATGCCCAAGGGCAAGGCTACATTTCTTATGCAGACAGGACACCAACACCTAATCAACGTATAAAACAACCAAACAAACACTTTTAAACACAACAAACAGCAAAAGAACCTAGTGAAGCCCATAATAAGTGCTTTACCACCCACATCTGCACCCACTCCCTCTACAGGAGCCTGTAATGCCTGCAGCGCAATATTGTTCATCGTGCAGGTAAAAAACCATCTATGTAGCACTCTGTACAGTGATGGTCAAAGTAATCGAGCCCTACTCATGAAGAATAAACTTGGATTTGCACCTAAAGTGAAGCACTGGCAGGTTGAGTTGAGACTCACCTATGGGCCTTCTCACCCACTTTACATTACTAGCTATCAGAATTAAAGGGATAGTTCACCCAAAATTGAAAACTCATTATCTACTCACCCTCATGTCGACTAAGGGCTGGGAGAAGTTTCTGAGTTATCCGTGGGGTCTCGGCATAGCGGTGCATGTCCATATAACGATTGCAAATGGATACCAACTGTCTTCGTAACAAAAAGACGCACAAAAAAACATCCAAATACCTCCATGCTGCTCGTATGTAATGTCCGTCTTGTATTGAAGCCCCGAAATGTGAAATTGTCCCGAAAAAAATTAAATAAGTCTATATTTCAAGCTTGTTTGTAGCGGAAGCTCCTCTTCATCAAATTTGGACGAACCGGGAAGAGGAGCTTCGAGAAGCTTCCGCTACAAAACAAGCTTGAAATATAGACTTATTGAATTTTTTTTCGGGACAATTTCGCATTTCGGGGCTTCAATACAAGACGGACATTACATATGAGCAGCATGGAGGTATTTGGATGTTTTTTGGTGTGTCTTTTTGTTACGAAGACAGTTGGTATCCATGCAACCGTTATATGGACATGCACTGCTACGCCGAGACCCCCTGTAACTCAGAGAAGCCACGGATAACTCTGAAACTTCTCCCAAATTTCAATTTTGGGTGAACTATCCCTTTAACATGTTGACGTCGCCGGGAAGAAAGTGCTTTGCTACTTTATTGACAATCGTCATGCACGAAAGGTGAAAATAATGGGAAATAGAAGTGTAAAATGTGCACATCTACTTGTTCACCACTGAGGATCACAGTCAACACCCTCACTACTGTTTCTCTATCTGAAAAACATATTTCAGCATCAATTATAGTAAATCATCGTAATGTGCATTGAACTTCAATCAGAGGTCGGAGCGTGTGCGCTCATTCGTGAACACGTTCATCCATATAAATGAAAACCATTAACCCACCCGCTCTCTGTTCATGTACACAACAATGCGTCCGTGTTGTCTGCAGGTGTGCGGTCACACGTGCCGATAAACGCCCGCGTACGAGTGTCTAACCACATGTGGCGGCTCTGAACGGCGCTTCACGCCTCGCATGTTGCTTCACAGCAGAGCAGACTTCACAGGTGACCTCCCCCCGGAAGACAACGGAGCAGGGGCGAGGGAGGCGTGGGAGGGCTTTTCACAAAAGGGACTAATGAGAAGGGTGGAGGAGTCGAGAGGCCGAGCGCCGAGACAAAGAGATGCTAAACATCCCATAATCCTTTGAGGACTTATGGTGCCGGGGATCCAGGAGGCATCGCCGTCGGCCAAATGTGAC
The DNA here is from genome assembly GCF_905171665.1 of Trachurus trachurus. NCBI lineage: Eukaryota > Metazoa > Chordata > Actinopteri > Carangiformes > Carangidae > Trachurus > Trachurus trachurus. The sequence continues at coordinate 5,277,302 of NC_139911.1, forward strand.
CCCGTCAAACACGATGTAAATGAACCACAGAGGGTCTCAGCGGCTAATGAGAAACACACAGAGACCAGACACAAAGGTGGATTCACTGTTACAGTTAAATAAAGCGTTTTTTTTCTATGAATGAAAGTGGAAGTTTGAGTAATTACGTTAATTATTCTGAGCTATAATGGTTGTAATTTTCATAAATGTGATGCATTCTCAGATGAAGCCGATCATATCTTTTCCTTTGTTTTTCTTTATTGTCTTGTTTTTTGTTTAAACGCTTTGCATTTTTGCTTTTGTAAAGAAATAAGTTTCCAAGTTGAGCAAACATACACAATGTGCTACTTTTTCTTGGTTGTTGTCTTCACTCAGAGACAAAAAAGGAAAAAATAGGAAGTGAAAACGGAGAGAAATATAAAACCAGCGTAATGTTTTCAGTGGAAATATTTTCCATTTAATTTATAAGGAAACCTCAGTGAATTCAAACCCCCTAAATTAAACACTATATATCCAAAGGCCCTGTTTTGTAACGTGATCATTTGTGATATTTCTACCTGTCAGAAATGAAAACATAAACCTCAGACACCTGCTTCCTCTTGGTCTCTGTCAGAAACAGGATGAAGGGATGTCACCTCTGCAGTCCTGTCTCTGGAAAGTCTCTTCCCCTTCCGAGCGGTTCCCCTGTGAACAGGATGTTCCTCAACACTACATAAATATTTAGCATTTACAGAAGCGTATAAACATTATGAGTCCGGTGAGAGCTCCGGACGTGGATGGAAGACGCCATATTTCAGATGCCGACTCGTACGCGGACTCATAATTCTGCTGCGTGTTCTTCTGCTGAGTGTCGGTGCAAACAAACCTTGGCTTCCTTCCCATGATCCCCCCCCCCCGCCCCTCCTGCCCCCGTCACAAGGTCTCAGCCCGTCAACCATTTGAACCGGTTTCTGCATGTCAGAGAGTGTCAAATACTTTATTTCCCCAATCAAGACCTCTGTGCTCCTGTGTTGGTTTAACTGTGACACAAGTGACCTGCAAAACTGCTCTCAGCTCAGCTCAGGAAGTAATAAAGCAGTCAACAAAGACACACACACACTTACACACACACATACGCACACACTCCACATGATTCAGCTGTCTGGCTTCGGCTTTATTGGGATCCATGGCAGATGTAATAATAGGAATAGCACTGGTAGCGCATTCCCACTGGTGCTGAGTGGAGACTTTGACCACTCGGAGCACTTCACACTTCATTACCAAAACACTGTCTTCACCGTTTAACAGCGTCGGCCGCTGCAATAATTAGCTGTAATAAGCCCGGGATGATATTATGACAGTATGAGCCTTTTTTATGACTAATATTCCCAGAGACTGTGAAATGAACGCCCACTCCCCCAGCCGTTTTTAAGACCCACCCTTGGCACCGGCGCTCTGGCCCCTCTCCCTCTACATGATTAAGAGTTGACATAACTAATAGGCTCTCCAGCAGCTCAGGTGGAGGGAGGTGGTTCAGACTCTCACGAGGACCTCGGGGTTTAAAAGTGCTTTCAGCTCGCTAATGATGAGTTTGCAATCTCAACATCCTCGCCGCTGAGTGTGTACTCAACTCTGTGGATGCTCTGAGAGGTGTTATGTGCGGCTGGAAGTGGCTGCGGTTTGTTGATGAATAAAGGTTGAGGAGATATACGAGCGGCCATGATGACATAACCACAGAAGAGTATGTTAGCGGTCTAAGAAGATGACTTACTACAGGTTTTTTCATTCAGTTCCTCTGTATCTCTGCATTGACAAGAACTACGATCCATTGCAAAGAATCTTGTTGGGAACAATCGTGTTTTTCTTTTAACGCCGGGGGAATGAATCACAGGAGAAGGTGTAAAACACAACTGTGGACTTTTTTAAACAATGTTTTGTTAAATAAACTCAGCACTTCCTTCGGCATTAACTGAGCAGAGATAAACCCGTCGGGACGTGCGTTTCCGTGACAATGGATGGTGTCACGGCGGTGCAGATGCAGAGTCCTGAGGAAGGACGTTTCATCACGGCTACCAGGAGGCCAGAAAATAAAAAGACAAGAAAGAAAAACAGACAAAGACAAAACTTAGGAGAGCCAGTGGAAAAAAAATGTGGTTTCTTGTGTTTCTTGGTAAATTCCATTACCTGCGCTGATAAAACTCGGTGAGGAATGGAGGCTGCTCGGTGCATTCGTTCTGCTCTGCAGTACAAACCAGCTTCACAGAGGCAGGCGGTGCAGTTCACAGTGACTAACGCTGCTATATGACACCTCACAGACTTTCAGTGAACAGTCCATGAACCCAAAACTGGATTATCAACCAACAGGTCCCCAGGGAGGCCACAAGGTTCATAGTGTCCTTTATGTTTTTGACCCTGTCTTGTTGAGGTAACTTCCCAGGAACTCAAACAGCACAGAGCCTCAAGTGCAAAGGGAGGGGCCTGGAATTAGGTCAGGGTACATTCCCCTATCTCATATGAGAATAACTACATTATGTTAAAGGGATAGTTCAACATTTTGGCAAATTGGCCAATTGCCATAATCCCTATAGTCATAGCAGTAGGTTCGTTACCTTATATTGTCGGTGCAAGCTATTTTTAGAACGGCGGACCACAGCCGCAAGCTGCTCAGAGCTACGATACATAACATACTCATGGGATTTCTTGGTTTCCCTCATCAAACTCATCAAATAACAGAACGTTACCAGACAGAGTTGTTTTAGAGGTAAATTCATGCAAAACCGTTGATGCGCGTTGCCTTCAGGGACAGTTTTTCAGCAAGCAGTCTCTGTATTTGCCTCTAAAACAACTCTGTCTGGTAACGTTCTGTTATTATCTCATAGCGTGGTGAATGTGTAGATCACAACTTGTCCACCAGAGCGTTTTGGAGTTGTTGGATTGTGTATTTGATGAGTTTGATGAGGGAAACCAAGAAATCCCATTAGCCTCCGTAGTGTAGCTCGGAGCAGCTCACGGCTCTGCTCCGCCGCTAGCTAAAACTAGCTTGCACTGACAATTTAAGGTAACAAACCTACTGCTATGACTATAGGGATTATGGCAATGGGCCAATTTGCCAAAATGTTTAACTATCCCTTTAAATATTTAGTGTTATGGCAACCAACAGAACACAGAGCAAGGAGGCTGAGAATAAATTATCACAGATGTCTCTAACTCGTCACCAATCAATACTGTACTTACTGTAACACCTGCACAAATTGCAAATTGATTTATCAACAGTTTCTGCAGAGAGAAGAGACAATGTGAAACGGGTTAACCGTCAGACAGCACCGCCATTACCATCTCTGTGATCCTAAGCCGCTCGGTCGCACGCTGCTTCACCTGCCCACCGCTGAAGTGAGAGATTGAAGAGGTAGTTTTGGACCAGAGACAGTTAGAGAGAGAGAGAGAGAGAGGGAGAGAGACAGATGAGAGAGATAAGTATCAGTGCCTGGTATCAGACTTAGCTGCATGTGGTTCCAAACCTAAACGTGGCACTTTATCTATAATGGGCAGTCACTGCGTTTGGAAGTCGCCCAAATCCACTGGAGAGCCCAGGATGGAGAGCCAGTCCACTTCTTAAGCCTCATATCAGAGATGGAGCTCTTAAAAATGCTTCACACGCAGCCTCAGAGCGAGTGCCAGTGAAAAGTAATGTCTCAACTCAGCATTTGAGGAAAGTGTCTGAGGCATTTAGCGAGCATGCTAACTAACGTGTTGTGATATATCTGCTTTTTTTTACTGTATACTGTGCGTTGGCAGTGTCACTGTGCATCTTCTCTGCTGCTGTGACTTTTATATGGCCTTGGCTGAGAGGAGGCAGCAGGCTCACAGGCAGACCACTAAGCCAAATTGATTAGACGAAGGCCCTCTCCTCTTCAAAAGGTGTCCACACTTTCTCCCCCCCTCCCACCCCACAGGCAATCTCTCTAATGGCCTCCCAGCAACCCTGTCACTGCACGGCTTCAAGGAGCCAGGCAGCAGAAACTCAAGGACCAAGTGAGCAGGTCAGTGGAGAAAAGGACAATCCACCAAGTCACCAGGCCGCTGCTCTTCCTTCAGATCCAGAGGTGCCAGGTGTTGAAAGTTGAAGCCATCAAAGTGCGGAAGGAGTTTTAGTTTAATCTGCACAGTCGGGGTTTTAATCATGGAAGACTCACTGATGTGTTTTAAAGCCTTTCCACATTAACGCCAGTGCAGATTCTGTCAATAGCACCTGAGCTTCTCCTGTTTCCTGATTGTGAATCCTGCAATAGAGCTAATAGAAGTGAAAAATCACTTTAAAGGGATAGTTCAACATTTTGGCAAATTGGCCCTACAGTTTTAGGAGTAGGTTTGTTCCCTTTATTGTCAGTGCAAGCTGTTTTTATTAAGGTGGAGCAGAGCCGTGAGCTCAGAGCTACGCTACGGAGGCTAATGGAATTTTTCGGTTTCCCTCATCAAACTCATCAAATACACAATCCAACAACTCCAAAACGCTCGGACAATTGTGTATTGTGATGGTGTATTTGATGAGTTTGATGAGGGAAACCAAGAAATTCCATGAGCGTAGCGCTGAGCAGCTAGCGGCTCTGCTCTGCCGTTCTAAAAATAGCTTGCACCGACAATTAAAGGTAACGAACCTACTCCAAAAACTATAGGGATTATGGCAATGGACCAATTTGTTAAATGTTGAACTATCCCTTTAAAGCAGGTTTATAAATGGTTAGCTGCAGTCCTTCATTATGATTGGCTGTGACCGATTTACATCAGTATTACTGCACCAAACAATCCTGTTTGAATCTGGCAAGTGACAACATGAGGGGGAAAGTATTACAAATGAACCGTAATAGTAGATATATAGTTAGAGTAGGGTTTTTCTCTCTATCTCTTGATACTGGGTTCACTGCAGAGCCCACGGGACTCAACTTCTCTGTACTTCAAGTTGCCACAGATTTGTAAAGCAGCGAGCACCGAGACAGTCTACACACCAACTGCACCACCGTACAGAAACTCCCTGATCACCCTCGGGGTGAGAGAAATCGTGTCAGCGATGGGGCAAAAAAAGAAAAAAAAAATCCCTTGTTAATCCGACTGCAGCCAAAACTACAACCAGAGAAGTTGCTGAAGAAATATCTTTACTTCTGGCACCGGGCAATTAAAATGCACCTGTACAAGCAAAGAGGAGCATGAACATAACTCAGCACTGCTTCAGCAAGTGCACGATTATCCAGACAAATCTGTGTGTGTGTGTGTGTGTGTGTGTTGCTGCTGCTGCGTCTGCATCGTGCCTAACAACGCCCCTCAGCTCTTCTGAAAACCACTGTGAAGCGGCGGCCTGTGGGGGCTCGCTGCTTTAATCTGGAAGAGTCAAGGAAATGGTGAAGTCGATGCCCAAAAACAGTTTTCTGTGATCTGACGAATACACAATTCACACAGCTGAGAGTCTCTGTGTGTGTGTGTGTAGGAGGTTATTCACACGAGCACTTCAGCCTGTAAACATACGGTGTCTTTAAACACAACATATTAACAGCAGAGACTCAGAGAAACTTTCCAGAAACTTTAACTTCAGGAAAACTCTGACAAATGACTGACTGACTGACTGGACTGCCAGAAATACAAATTCAACTCTGCTGTGTCAAAAAGATGAACCTCCGTATTAAAAAAAAAGAAAAAAAAGCACACAACGTTCTATTTTCGAAGCCACAAGCACCATTAAGATCCGGTGTTAATTTAAAGTTTCAGACATTTTCTCTTACTTCTGAAAGATTAGAATTTAGCGGCGAGTAGAGGCAGAGGCAGCTCGAGCGTCCGTATAATTACGGGAAAATTACATTCATTATTGCAATTTACATCTCATCTCCAATCCAATTATTAGCAGTTTGACCTGCGCGGCACATGTTAGCATGGAAATCTAAAATGGGTTCCCAGGGCGGAGGCACAGGGAGGGGATGGATGGATGGATGGATGGATGGATGGATGGAGGACAGAGAGGCAGCGAGGAGGGAGAGTTTGGGACTTGGGGAGTTGTAAGGGAGGAGAAAAAACAATCAATATAAGCTCTAAAAGATGATGATTTTAAATAGCCATAATTCTCTGCCTCAGAGCACAGCTGCCAAGGGCGCCGCTGCTACACTTTGATGTCTGATGTGCAATATTGCTGCCAGTAATTTGCTCATCTGCATCTCTGGAGGGACCGTTGGCTGTCTGTCTTACTCATCTGCCCCAGATGATGCCAGTCTGTCTGTCTGTCCATCTGTCTGTCTCTTAGACCTTATTCACCACACACCTAGCCTAAACAACTTTGCAGATACTTTTGGAGTGGAAATAGGAACTTATAAGTGGGTAAGAGTCAATGTGCATTACACACACAATCTCCAGGAAACCACTACACTCTGTAAACAATGCAATCTCACTCGTATCTTGTCGGTAATACTGCATTTATGTAAAGCGCCGCGGAAACAAAACAATCTGCCGGCCTCACCTGTCTGGCTGCCTTAATCAGGTCCAACCCACAGTCTCTCATCTTCACTGTCATTATCTCCCAAGAAATTGCTAAACATAAAGCCATGGCCGTGTGGCAGAGGCAGTGTGTGGGAAGCAGGCAGTTCCCTCTGCCGGCGCTGCTGCTGCTGCTGCTGCAGACTTGTCATTGTATTTCTTGTGAATGTGAGATGTACAATTTATAGGCCATGCAAAGAACGGGCTGCTTGGAAGTGTGTGTTTGTGTGGGTGGGTAAGACGGAGCTTTCATAAGCCCTCTGTTGTGCCATCAGAATGAAAATACTTAAGGAGCGAGTTGTTTATCAGTATGAAAAAATCCAAATCTGATACTCTGACTATAAGTGCATGAATGTATTTTCTTGGATCTGTTGTTTTTGTTTGGAGGTTTTATATACCAAACAGCAGGGAGGAGCAGCTTTGGATGGAAACTGCAGGTATTAATAACTCTATCCAAATTCAGGGATCACATCCATCGCCCATGACGTACTTAACAGTAATCCAACATTACTCATCATGCATCACAATTGAGTATTATTAGGTATTCTTAGACATTAGTCTTGATATTAGTGACGGGGTTTGTGCACCACAGCTGACGTCCAACATTATGATTCACTACGATTTCTGCAATTAGTTTCTAATATTGCAAAATTATTTTAAAAAGTTGAGCACCAGATAAACTGAAGGAAACAGGAACATCGCAAATCTTTTGCAAATAATAAATAATATTCACCAGTGTTCATGACTCATCCTGTATGTTTCCCTGCATCATCCATTCAGGGTTATCTGTTATCCTACTAGCCTCTGACCTGGACGATGTCATCTCCGAGCGCTGCCCGACTCATTCTGATAATAATCATTCCGCTTCGGCATTCGGGTCCATTTGTAGTGCAACTAGCCGGAGCTTTAGTGAGTCCAGGTTGAGGAGAGGAAGCCTGTGGAAGCTGAACTTCGTCCAGCTGGTCATTTTGTTCTGACAAGTCAGAAACACGCAGAAACGAACCATAGTATTAGCATTAGCAACAAGCCGCGCCGCGCTGCGCTTAGAAATGACATCATCCAGGTCAGAGGTCAGTAGGTCAACCTACAGACCCTGGATGTTGATAACAGCTAACCACAGACTCAGAGGGGAATAGCACTAGCCTATCATAACAAAATATTGGTGAAATGAACGAGTTTCACGGCAGATAATGTGTTATTTAGAGGCTGCATTCCGCTGCCCTGTAGACTCACATTATATGGATATACGCGGCTCTTGGCTGGATCTAATTTCATCAGAACGACTTGTAATGACACCAAAGTTATCTGGGTGAGTAAATTATCATATTTTATGTTAGAAGTAAGGTCCAGATTGTGAAAAAATGGCAATTCCCCTTTAATAAAGTGAACAAACCAACACAAACATGCACTGAGAGGCAGAGTGGACAGGTGTGAGGGAAGAGGATCTCTCTATCTCCGGCCTCCGTCACATCCTTAAAGTCTAGTTCTACTTTCATCCTCTCCACCACACACTGTTTGACCAGTGTTAGTTATGAATCTTTGTTGGTGTGGGGGATTTAAAAAAAAAAAAAAAAAAAAAGACTGTGGGTTTATCTGAGGCAGCAGGTCAGACAGGTTCAAACTAACCTGCACAGCTCGGTGTTACTAGTTTACCAATGCAGTTGCATCATGCCCAGGAATTTCCATAAATCTCCACAGTCCAGCAGGCGAGTTGAGAGAAGCTAGGATGTGAGGTTGGGGCAAGTCAACTGCTCACTCATGTGCATGTGTGTGTGTGTGTGTGTGTGTGTGTGTGTGTGTGTGTGTGTGTGTGTGTGTGTGTGTGTGTGTGTGTGTGTGTGTGTGTGTGTGTGTGTGTGTGTGTGTGTGTGTGTGTGAGTCCATGCTGGTGATGTGAGCTCTGGCTTTGAATGTCTTCGGCGTGTCCTTTGAAGTTGAAGACAGCTCTGCATCAGCTCACTGGTTCCACTTCATGGGACGTGAATATGTGGACATGAGCACCACCTGAGTCACTGACTTGTGTGTGTGCCATTTTCCTGGTTGTGCGCCGTGTATGTGTGTGTGAGTGTGTGTATGAGTGTGTGTGTCCAACTTGCTCTGGCATGTGTGCTCCTGCTCATGCATGACTGAGTATCCGACTGTGTCTCAGCTCCTTCCGTTGTCTCAGCTCCTACCTGTCTGTCTAAGTCAGTGCGCTGCCATTGTGTGGACACACTGCACAGCCCTGACGCACACACACACAATACACCTGAAGCATGTCAAGTAAAGCAGACACTGCCCTGCGAGTTGCAGCAGAGCAGAGGAACTTTACTCTGATGCATCCGGCCCGGTCTCAGGTGTGTTCACACTGTCACTGAGTAAAAAGGTGTAAACAAAAGTCCCCTGACTCACAGGTATGAATTCATTAGAGCTGTTTTGATGACCTCTAATCCCTCTGTCTCTTATCCAGCCTGCTGACAGCCTGGGAGATGCAAAACAGTCACACAACTTGGGGGAAATATTTCCTGGTATTCACCTCCTCTCTGGTCTGTCAATATGAAGATGCTGCCAACAACTGGCACTTGACAAACTAACTGGATTACTGCGTCTGAGTCACAGACAGAGATTCACATTCAAGCCAAAGCTACTGTTTTAGTTAGCTGGAGGAACTCTGCTGCTGTTTTCTTTTCTCAATTATTTCTTGTGATCTTCATTCATTGATGTTCGGACTCGTTGTTTCAGACCCAGTGGACACAATTTGCATAAAAATTGGATTTTCTTGTCTTCTATTCTTTTCTTTTCTTTTGTGACTGGAATCAGATCAGTCCTTCAGATGTTCGTACTGACCTCGGCAGCACCAGGAGCTGTTTGAACAGTCAGCACCAGACACCGGACGCTCACGTTCACGTTCATTAGCTGCAAAAGGACGCGTTCAGTTTACCGTTCTCCAGAGGAAGAGGCCGTTCAGTGAATGGTGATCACTTAGCGCTCTAATGCACAAGACGGTTCAGGTGACACTGTCATGTCCCTGACCCGTTCCTCTCTGAGCCCAGTGGATATTTACAAGGTAGAAAATTCACCCTCAAGCTCCCAGACAACCCATTACTAAAGGTACATTGTGTAGGAATTACTCCCATCTAGCGTTGTGGTTGTAAATAGCAAGCAACTCAATTGTATTTTTCATGCTGCATTCACGTGAAATTGGGCAGACGGCAGACGGACGACAGCCGCTGCACGTAACGGCATAAACAAGCCTCTATGTAAACAAGTGGTCCGTCAGCACGAGGCAAAACAATACATCGACTATAATATGCTCGACTTCTGTGACTAAAATGACATCTGGTTTGTTACCGACGGCCGTCTGCCCGACTGCAGGTGAATGCAGCATCAGAGCTGAAAGGAACACTTCAGTTTGTTGATGGGGGGGATTACTGGTTAATGAAAAACAGACTTTTGAACAAAATAATCGATTTTCCTGAATAGATAACAGGAGAAGTTACACAATGTCCCTTTAAAGTAAGATGTAAGTTATTTTTACAACAATATGTTGATTAATATCTATTTGATCTGCAATTTCTTGCAATACAACAACACCTAAGATGTAGAAATTAACATTTCCTATATGTGCATCTCTAACTAAAAACCAGATCAATTTCATTATCTCCACAACTTATCACTGGACTCACTGGATCGCAGGGCGGATGGCGTGACCTCGATCTCGCCGCCGGTCTGGTAGGGCTGGAAGGCCGACACGGAGCTCATGTCACTGGCGAAGGGGTCTGGACTCTGGGTTCCCGTGGAGCTGGCGCTGGTGCCGTCGCCTCCATTGTGGGGATCCTGTTCCTCGTACACGGCTATGAGCTGCAGAGAGAAGAAATAACACAGGTTTATGTATTAGTGAGCGAGTCGTGTGTGTGAGATTGGATTTCTAACCGTGTGGTCCAGACATACTGTTCATGAAATATATATACTGCAACAGTGTGGTTCTGGTTCAGGTTTTGTGCCTCCATGCAGTTCTATGCAAAATAAAGCACTCAATCATGATTTAAGACACACACACACACACACACACACTCTATCCAGTTTAATCTTGCAACATCTGCAGTCATGTTTCGTGGGATGTTCCGGGTTGCCAGGTTTGGCTCCCACAGCGAGCAGCTGCTCCATTCCCACAAAGGTGATACGTTGCCACGTTTCCCAGGCCAGATAGTAGGGAGAAACTCCCCGCAGCATCCCATAATTATCAGTCTGACACACACTGCTCATCGCCGCAGCCAAGTCACCCACTTAACAAGAGAGAGAGCCAGAGAGACAGCAGTCTGGATTACGGTGTAGAAGAAGCAACACCGGACTGTGGTTCATCTTTCTCTGGAGTAAAGTTAGATCAGCTGCTGAAGATGAGAGACAGAGAGAAGTGAAAGCAGACAACCTGCCATAGTGGAGTGGAGACAGCACTGCAGTGCCAAGTGGTTTTCATTGCCAGCACAACCTGTTACTAAACCTCTCACAAGAAGATTAACCTCTTATTCCTCCCAAAACAGAGCAGTCGTACAGTTGCAGCCTCATACACAGAACAAAAAGTATGTACATCACAGACTGGAGATGAGTTCCTTTTTATGTCTTTTTTTCCGACCTGCAAATCTGTTAAATGGGAGGCCGTGGATGTGGAGGGAGCAGCCGACAAAGGAAGCATTAATCGGCGATGGAAGCAAACAGCTTTTGTGTTCCCTGCATCGTATTTGTCTGAGGGTAAAAATAGCACAAGTGTTTTTCCATGTATTTGCTGTTTTTCATCAACCCAACACGGGCAAATCTGCATATAAACAAGTTTAGAAGCCCCTGTGCTTTTTTTTCTTATGCAGGAAAGGGGGGGGTGATGATATTCCCCCTCTGTGTGAGTATAGTATACCCATGTGTGTGTGTGTTTTTTTTTTTTTGCCCTTGCTGTAATTCACAGCGACGTCTCTTATGCTGGCTTTGCGCAATTAAAGTAAAGCAGACCGTTTCCTCGCATCCGTCCCAATGCCATCTGTGAGACGCAGCGCCATCAGCGAAGGCTTCACCCATTTCACTCTAATCACACTCCGATCCCATCTTGAAATTATATTCCTCAGGTTGTGAGGGTTTATCAAAAAAAAAAAAAAAAGGAAATGTGCTGGGTGCACCAGTGAGGTAATGAGAAATAAAGAGATGTGCAATGTGAGAAAATAAGGAGGCCTTAATGTAAGAAATCAGGCAGTTTGAGGAGGTAATGTGCTGCAGGCTGTCTTATGTGTAAGTGTGTGTGTGTGTGTGTGTCCGTGCACATGTACAAACTGTGCTCCACTGATCAATTTGGCTCAGCAATGATCCTGAATCACACACTTTCTTCACATAATTGGGGTAATCTAGCTTTTGATGTTTGGTTTCTTTGTATGATACTAACACTTGTTCTCAAACTTATAAAAATGAAATTCTGTGTTGGCTGAGGAGTGGCGACCACGACGACAGGAAGTGCTATGTGAACACAGACGATAGAGGGAGGGGGGAGAGGGGGGGGGGGGCGTCCCCGGAGGGATTTACACTGCCAGAGTGTACGTGCGAGCCAATGAATCATTAGTGACAAAGTAATCAGGCCTCCCATTCATATGTTGGTATGAGTATTTAAGCGGGCCGGGCCGGCGAGCCCCGTGCTGCCAGCTGCCCATTTAGAGAAGTGGTGAATATAGTGTTGTTGGTGTCGTGGAGAAGTGTGATTCATTTTTAACTACATTCCAAATCCCTCTAATTAGGTCCACTTTGCTACGCCATGCATCCTTTCACCAGACACTCCAGAGCACTCTGTGGGTATATCTGACATGTTTCGGGGGCTAAACTCATCCACACACCCTCCATTTCAGAATCAAATGGGACTGCATTTATCCCACATTCAATATTTATGGGCTCTTCAAAGTGCTTGTTCGTCCCCCTCAACCCCAAAGAGACGGGGAAAGTTCCCACTGTTCGGAAATATCTGAGTGGAGAGCGGAGAAATCAAAGTACCTGTTAGTGGTCAAAGAAGAAGAATGATTGGCTGATCAGTTTTCAGGTCATAGACGGAGGTTTTTTGTGATTGTTGCAGGCAGAAAATCCTGGATTATGAGGAAGGTTTTTTTTTTAAATATGATGGGTATTTATACAATTTTATGCAGTAACTCTGCAGGAATTTGCAAAAAAAAAGTAATTCCCCCAACACCCTGTTGTCACTGGCCTCAATGTAAAAAGAGACATTTCTAACGACTTCCTTTGATAAACAAGTGTACCACATCTTGGTTTTACTTCAACTTCAATTTACACTAATAAACATGGCTCAAACTTACAAAACATCCCGGGTCAAAAAACGGGTCACTTCATAATGTTCCCAAAGCAACACGGTGAAAATGGCTGCTCCTGTGTGAAGTAAACATGCAATTTTTTCAACTTATTGCATAGAAATGTGACTTTTTTTTGCAAGAAAAATGAACATATTTGCATGAAAATTGGTGATTTTGCGTGAAAAATGTGGCGCATTTACTGTATAAGAATGCCACCCCCTGCATGACATGTGGGCTTTAGCTAATTTAGCATTTTTCTGGAGGCACTGCTGAAGGTCTCTATGACATGTATGTTCAAGTGACTCCCAAGTTTTATTCAAAATAAGTCGTAGTTTGTAAAGTATTTTCAAGTGTGTTGCCACAATTTCATCATATTCGTATCAACTCTGTAGCGCTGATGCATATCATATTAATTTCAGTCTGCGGTGAAGATTTCAACCGAGCAAAATTAAAAAGTTTCTTAGGATCTCGATTACAAGCTCATGTGTTTATCAGTCGGTTCCAGTAATGACGCTCAGTGAGTTAGCCCACTACTGCCAGATGTGGCCAGGTGTTTGGGACATAAACCTTCTTGTGTATTGATCATCATCATCATCAACACTCGTCATCGCCTGCAGGACATCTTAAAGCCGGGCGTCTCCATCTCCTTTCTGCAGAGATTTGGAGTCGGTGCCTCTCTGTGAGTTTCCTCCCGTGGAGAAGTGGGCTCGCTTTGGCCGGAGGGAAAACTGACACAATCCTCGCTGTTGACGGCGACAGAGCTCAGGAGGCGCATGCAGCAAACACAGCAAAAAAAAGCCATCACACAAACGTTCTCCCCTCCATCCGGGGAATTGGTCACAGCCACTTAGAACTGAGACGATTTCACGTTTCAATTTTTTCTTTGCTCCTTCATTCTCACAACTTTCCCCCTGTGGCTGCTGTACGGCGGGCGGGCGGGCGTCGAGTTGTGCTCAGAAGTTTTTCAAAAGGAGGGAAAAAGTTTGCAGTGCAAAGTGATGCACAGACGGGAGCAGCATGGCTAATTGTCAAGTAGCGTGACAGCTGAGAATGAGGATTCAGAGCAGATATGAGGGAGCGAGTGAAGCGGTGGGGAAAAAAATGTGAATAACAAGATGCTACAACCTACAATAAACACACAGATATATCGAAACCAAAAGGTAGGAAAAGAGGGATGAGAGAGAGATAGCGAGAGAACACATGACAGGATGTGAGTTGAGGAAATGTTCCAGTTTCCAGTCTCGGGATAAACTCGGGAGCAATTTGAAAAACCTATTTAGCTCCTACCTGCTTCAGTTGAGAGAAGCGAGGAGAAGAGAAGAAGTGACTGAGTCTTATTTCATGGGCCTCTCTCCCTCTCTTTCTCTCTGTCTCTCTCTCCATCTCTCTCTCTGTCTCTCTCTCTCCAGCAGGGAGCTACAACACTGCTGCTGCCTTAAGCCCCCGGAGCAAGGCTGACACTCATCCACTCTCAGCCGGTTCCACTGACTGTCACAGCAGCTGCCAATCAACCGCTATCTACCTGGAAGCCTGAGGGGCTGCTGGAGAGAGAGAGAGAGAGAGAGAAGACGTGATGATGAAGGGGTGAGAGATGCAGGAGAAGCAAAAAGAAAAAAAAAGGGGGAAAAAAGAGAAAGTCAGAGGCAGGGCATTCTCTGCAGCCGAGGTACAGGCTTGTATTTGGGATTCAGCATTTCCATATCTGTAACAGAGCGAGCGGGGAGAGAAAGGGCACTGAAAAACAGAATCTCAGGGATTCCTTTCATGTCGGCCTCCTTTGATCTGCTCCTGGCTTTTGGCAGCGGTGGAAGAAGAGATGGCGAGGAAGCAGCTGAGGAGGGAATGAGGAGATGTTTTGACAACCTCTCTCTATCTCTTTTCTCTCTTCTCATCCTCCACCCCCCTCCTCCTCATCCTCCTCCTGATCTGCCGGGGGGAGCCCAGGCATTACGGCTGCCACACCGTCGTACAAAACAGTCGTCCCCCCCAAGCGTCCACCGAGACAACGGAGGTTTATTAGTAGTCGCGGGGCGGCGGCGGCATCGGAGTCGGTGCCACCAGAGACGTGTAATACCTGCACTGCGACGCTCTGACGCTAATCCATATCTGCCACAACAGCTTTTCCACAGCCGGCTGGATGGGACGTCTGACACGAGTCAACCGGCGGGAAACCTGCCCCGCTCGATACACACCTTCAATTAAAGAGCACATCCGACGTGGCGCCGGCCTAGTGCGTCCTGCTGTGAATATTTATAGCCGCACAGAGCAACAGCAACTCCCCTTGAAAAACAAGATTAACATTTATTCATTTGTCTGTCGGAAGCTTTTTCTTTTCTTTCCCCCCCTTTATATCCACCGGCTCAAAGTCAGGAGCATGACTAATAAGAGGTGATTATAACTTAAAGAAAAGACGGATGAGCTGAATTTACTCCTTATGTCTCCCTCACTTCTGTTTGCTCCCATGTTAATTGGTATAATGAATAAAATATGCAAAGTTATGCAACGGATGAGGTAGCTTCTCTTCTACTCAACACACAGTATCATCACGCACACACACACGCACACACACACAAACAAACAGTCCAGGTTTCATCTCCCCTCCGCGTCATTTATCATCATTTCAGTGCGAGGGCACCAGGGGCCGAAAAGTTATTATAGGTACAGTAAGAGTGGAAAGTGTGGAAGCCGCTCACTCCACCAGGACTCTGAACTTGTTGAGTAATAGCCATGAGCCGCCATCCTTCACCCACACTCCACCCATCCATCCACCCTTCAACCGCTCCATCCATCAGTCACGGGTCCTACACATCCATCAGAGAGGAAGAGTTCTGATCATCTATATGCAAACTGATCATGTGACACACTCTTATTTCCCTTTAAAGGGATAGTTCAACATTTTGGCAAATTGGCCCATTGCCATAACCCCTATAGTCATAGCAGTAGGTTTGTTACCTTTAATTGTCGGTGCAAGCTATTTTTAGAACGGCGGAGCAGAGCCGTGAGCTGCTCAGAGCTGCGCTACAGAGGCTCATGGGATTTCTTGGTTTCGCTCACCAAACTCATCAAATACACAATCCAACAACTCAAAAACACTCTTGTGGACAAGGTAGAGGTAAATGCAGAGACTGCTTGCCGAAAAACTGCCACCAACTGGAACACACATCAGCGGTTTTGCGTAAATTTACTTCGAAAACAACTCTGTCTGGTAACGTTCTGTTATTATCTCATAGCGTGGTGAATGTGCAGGTCACAACTTGTCCACCAGAGCGTTTTGGAGAAATCCCATGAGCCTCCGTAGCGTAGCTCTGAGCAGCTCGCGGTTCTGCTCCGCCGTTCTAAAAATAGCTTGCACTGACAATTAAAGGTAACGAACCTACTGCTATGACTATAGGGGTTATGGCAATGGGCCAATTTTCCAAAATGTTGAACTATCCCTTTAAAGCCTGGACTGAAGAGAACGGGATCTTAACTTTTTCATGACCTCCGGCACATCACAATGGATTAACCCTCCTCCTCCTCCTCCTCCTCCTCCTCCTCCTCCTCCTCCTGCAGAGGTATCACACAATACATTCAATATTTCATCCTCTTCCTCCCGTCCATTATTTCTCACACACCGTGAGTCGGGCGAAACCAACAAAGTGCTTAGTCCTGTATTTTTTCCCGCTCATTAAAACCATCAAATATTCAGAGAGAACAGGTCCGAAGCGTGCCGGGCCGGGCCTGCCATCGCTAGCATTTCAAATAACCCTCAAATGGCACCCTGCAGCACTTCAGAGGCGCACTATGCATATTTCAGGTGCTGTCACATGGGGGTTGATGCAACGGGAGGAGGAAGAGGAGGACGAGGACGAGGACGAGGAGGAGGACGAGGAGGAGTGCCCCAGAGGTTTGCAAAGGCAAAGACCTGAAATGATGACACACGCCGCAAAGTAAATGTAATGTGTAAAAGATGCTGCAACACATGGAATACATCCTGCCGTTTATAACAGCAGTGATGTGTGAGGTGAGGGAGGGGAGGGGAGGGGGAGGAGGGGGAGGAGGGTGGGAGATGACAGGCTTAAAGCAATATAATCCCAAAACAAGCAAACGCAGAGTCCTCAGATTGGTTTACGCTGCTGTTCTCACTAAATCATGAAGTCATCGTTTCTTTCGGAGCAGCGCGTGGAGGTGAATTCACTGCTGGGAGAAGTAAAAAAAAAAAAAAAAGTAGGGGTGTTAAAGAAAGAATGGGTGAAGAGGCAGTGAGAAAATATACAGAGCAAGCAAAGTTTAACCAGATTAGAAACTCATCCCTTTCGAAATCCACTCGGCCAAGTTTCTCGTTCCCCGGCCTTTGAAGATTTCTGGAGAAAATGAATTCACACATATCAGGACGGCGTGTGCGAGCGAGCGAGTGTGTGAGCGTGTGCTACCTATGCAGTGCTGACAGGAGGGAAAATCCCAGCTACTACTACAGTCTGCTACACACACACACACACACACACCCTCACCTCGTCATGTATATTAATACCTCATCATAACCCCCCGGCCCACGGTCATATGTACAAGTCAACACTTTTTCAACCGTGGTGAGGAATTAGGTAACACTTAATTGAAGAAACACAAAGAAGGATTGCGAGCGTGAGAGGAAGAGGAGTGAGAGAAACGGTGACACGTCCATGAAAGCAATTAACGGTGGGTGTCCAAGAGAGAGAAGGCAGGAAACACGACGACGAGCATCCTCTGACCTTGATGGGCTAAATTACCATCAATCACCTGACACTAATTAACACTGAGCAGACACATGGAATAATGCTGAGCTAATCTCGCTCCATCAACGACTCAACATTTTTTTTTTCTATAAATGTAATCATATTAATTATCCTTTTCCTCATTCAGCCTGCACAGACATGTGCTCATTTCTACTTTTCTATTCACAAGTGGAAAAATATTCTCTTTCCGTTGCCTTGACGGACGTTTTACTAATGCGTGGTCATATATAATTGTTTGTTTATGGCGTCCTGCATTGATTTCCATGCCAACCTGAAATGCTGGGGGCACCTTGAGGAGTTGCACCCTCAAAACTGGTCTTAAGGAAAAATCTAATCAATGCAATGAACCTACCTGCTCTCACAGTTTTCATCCACCCACCCAATCTAATAATGCATTTCCTCCCCCTGCCTTGATTCACATGCAAAACAACGGCCAGACAGTCTGTCTAGGGGGCTGAAGCTCCAAAATACACATAGGCAAATATGAATACGTGATATGAGCAACCCACCCACCTTATACACACACACACAAACTGCAAAAACACACACAAAAGCACAAAAAAGTCACAGTTTGTGTATTAGTATTCCTCTCCCAAGGCGGTGGCATTAGAAAAACCCATATTCTAACAGTGCCTTTCAGAGGGGAAGTGCCCTTCAATCTTTCATTGGTTATGCACAAAGCCAGGAGAGAGTAATTAAAAAGTCCACATTCAGGGACCTTGGCTCGGAGAGAGGGAGAGACAGAGAGAAAGAGAAAGAGAGAGGGAGAGAGGGGTGAGAGAAAAAAAGAAAACGCTTCAAACATTTAAGGCCTCCCTGGTGGAAAGAGATGGAGGGAATGAGGAGCAGAAAGTGGAGTAGAGCAGACAGAGAGGGAGGATGGTATCCTTGACAAGGCCATACATCCCTCTGTAGTGGAGGCGGATGGAAATCAGGTGTTTCATAGCTTTAACAAGGCCGATCATTAACCACAAGTATGTACGCTTTAAGATTGCGAACTCTGACTGCTATCGCATTAAAATCCACTCTCAAGTATCTTTGAAAAGACCTAAAGGAAGAACATTTTCTCTTTGATTCTGAAAGGATGATACCAAAAGCTTAATATTGCAGAGAAATGAGACCTTTCTTGACACATGACTGAAAAAAAAATGAAAAAGAAACACAAACACTGACCTAGAAAACCACCAAGAGTGTGGATTTCTACTGTAAATCACTCTCTCTGGGAGCTGTATGCGACACCATCAGCCTATATACAAATAAAACCACATAACAATATAATAGGAGGGATTCAGGTAAATCTATTGTCCCTAGATTGGGACGTTGGTCGTCCTCCGAGGTGACCTTGACTGCTTCACACCTGGGACGTCCCCCCGCGGGGTGAGCTGCCTGTTCGCCCGGGGGGCCACGGACCAACAACACAGGCTTGTGTGTGGATACGCAGACGCTACTTTATATTCAGTGGGACTGGGAATCACTTTGAACTCAAGTGAAACAGACTTCAAAATAAAAAACCTCGACTGAAAGCAACAGCAGAAAGCAGATCGCTGCTGATGAAAGAATAAAATAAATAAATAAATAACACCGCCTCTCTCTGCACTGTGCATTCAGGTTTAATTCATCCAATAATGAAATTTCATTTGATTCAAGCTTTGATCGGCTTTGGTTTTCACTGATTCACACTCCTTATCAACAAGTAGGACAAAGTGAACAGATAGTAATTAGATCCCAAGCAACAGTGAACCTCTAATTGTACCGACTGAGGATAATTTGTCTCTGTGTTTTGTTTCACAGAGTAAAGTGAAGGCGACGGGTCTGAGGGAGCTGCTGAAGGAAACTCTCAGGGAAGATGAAGAAATATGCAAAATAATGTTTTCTATGCATATGTGGAGTGATTGACGGGAGAAGTGAGGCCACGGAAACATGTCGACTAAGTTATTTTGGACTATGGACAAGCAATTATACCAGTTCTTGCAAAAAGCGTTGTTTACTTTGAACAAATATAGCATTTTTTTTGGAGTTGAATTATCTTTGATTCAGTTGAGATAAAGAAACCTTCTCTTTTATTTTCATATTGTGCAGCTTTGAGTTGAACAAAGGTGTTTTTCTGTTGCAGTTTTGCACAACAGACGTCCTTATATTAATCTGAACTCAATCAGTTCAGTTGTCGGGTACAAAACTGCTCGTATACCGGTCAGACCAGTGAGTCGGTTTGTGTATTGACTTGTGTGTCAGCCGCTGGTTCACCAGTCAAGTGTTGAGTGACCCACTCACCCATGCAGCCAGTAAGGAGTTGGCCAAGTGGAGCTAAACACCCCACTGCTGGCACTGAGCTGAACAGAGGCAGAGCCAACACCTACGACACACACTTCCTCCACATGCACACACACATTTACACACATACACACACACGGTGGCCAGCGGGGACACCACCACTGTCATTATCTGCCATCTGCAGGCCTGAGTGGCCTCCGCCTGCAGGGAGAGGAGACGAGGAGGAGGAGAGGAGGAGAGGAGGTGAAGCTGGAGGAGACAGGATGAGGAGGAGGAGGATGCTCTCGCCAACACACCGAACCAACTAGAAGACGACAAAGGAATAGTTTTGTGCCCGTGAGGGAACATGCAGGCCTCGCTTTGTGAGAGAGGAGAACATCCAGAGAGCTCGGTTACAAGACAGCAATTACAGCAGCGTGCTCAACAAGAACAACCCGACAGACAAAACACCTTCCCAAGTGTGTGTGTGACGTGTGTGTGTGTGTGAAGTGTTTATCGATGCTTCTCACATTCTGCATAACTCTTTAGACACATGTAGCTGCTAATGACAAAGCTGAAACACTTCTTTCTTTTTTTTTGCCTCCCATTTATCTGCTGTTAGAGACGGTGACAAATTAAAGGAAACAGTGGAATTAAACAGTTCACATCTGCTGATCCTCTGGGTGAAAAAACGCTGAGCAAGAAGAGTTTATTCTCATTTCTTATCATGATAGCAAAAGGAAAAACTCTAAGTGGCTCTACGATGTCAAACAAAATCATACTGTGAATGGTTGTTTTTCATTTTTGGACCATTATGCAATTTCGATTACAATAATCTCAGCCTTGTTTCTGAGTTTTTTGCTCGAATTAACATAAACTCAGTGTAATGTGTTGTTGCAGTATGAATGGAAAGTCTAAGCAACACCCAGTGATGTAATACCAGTGAAAATCAAGTGAAGATGGCAAAGAGAGCAGAAAAAGAACAAGTTCTCTAGTGAAGGAACACGAGGAGCAAAAACATATGCAGGGTTTTTTAGTAACATTATTTGGTGGCGCACTGCATAAAAATATTCATAGATAATAGAATAAGCATTAAAATACCATATAAAGTCAGGTGTTTTGTTCATCTAAAGTAGTTAGACCATTCTCCACTGGTTTGGGGTCACTAGGTCACATGACTTGGATGGAAGCTAGTGAAAAAAGCTAATTTTTTCCTACAAATATTCATATAAAATAGAATTACCATTAAAGCACCATATACAGTAGTGGTGTGTCTTGTTCATCTAGAGCGGTTAGACCAGTCTGCCTTGGTTTGGGAAACATAGGTCACATGACTTGGAAGTTATTGAAAAAAAAACATTATTTAATAATTATTTAAAATAAATTAATAATACATTTGCAATGATCACATCAGTCCTGCATTAGACTAATTTAGTGTAATTTTTTCTATTGTGATTCTCTTTAATTTTGGGACGTTAAACGTAAAGTATAAAGAATAACACTGGTTGTCTGTGATTTAAATACTGTGATCTAAAACTGGGAACACAGGAGGTAGACACCACTAGATCCAGAGTGAATGTCTATAGTGTCGAATATCCAACTTCAAACTAATTCCTCATGAAAAAACTAATTTCTCTAATAAAAAAGATTAAAGTGCAATAAAATAATTATCTGCATTAAAGGTGTACAGAAAAGAAAAATGAATTTGATTCCACTATGGCTCATAAAATTAATGTATTAACTCATCTATCAGACGATGTAGCCCAAACTTTGTGCAAAATTCTATTTTCGTGTAAATCCGGGATGAAAATGGGGTATTTTTTGTTCGCATTGGATAATACAGGCATTCGAATTATGCTTCATGTTGCTCACGATTCATCAGCCACTGATATTGGATCCGTCATCTGTCAATGAAACGTCTGAGACACACACACTGAGCTCGGTCCCACCCCAAACATTGAATATCCCACCCGCTTGATAACGACCAATCAAATTCGTTTTCCTTACTTGGGTAAACTCGTGCAATAACTCATGAAAACTCGTAGAAGGAGGCGCGACAAACACGACAAACGGCCATTTCTAAACACCAACGCAATAATAACTTTGACAGCCCTAATATTGAGCTCAGACCATGATAGTGATGCTATAGGAGGAAAAACAGAGCAGCGACTCTGACCCAGGTGAGCGAGAAGGTCAAAGCAGGACGTGCTCAGACTGTGTCAGCAGGAACAGTGTGTCAACAGTTACACAGAGAGGGATATTATGGAAGGGTTGCAGTGCATAAAATCCTCATTACAAAGATGAATGCACATTTGAGAGTTCAGTGGTGCAAAAACAGAAAGAAAAAAAAAAGTGATGTCGGCAAATGAGTCATCCGTCACTCTCCTCAGGTGGACGACGGGAGGAAAAAAAAAAGACTTGAGCAGGTCCACGAGGTGACGGGTCAGTGCACATCAGGACACCGTTGTTCTGAGCGATCACCTTTATCCACTGAGGAAATATTTGCATCCTGATGGACGGGCATGATCCGTAAGGTCTGACGGATCACTGATGGTTTGATGAGTATGAAAAATGTGCCATGGCCTTCACAGTCGCTACATCAGAGTGGAGCTGAACACTTGGGAGGAGAGGAGAGGGAGGCAGATTCAGGACAAAGTTGAAGTGAAACGCTTCACTGAGCTCAGCTCCTCTGGCTCTGAGGTTCTGGCTTCATGTGGAGGAGTGTGTGTTAGTTTGTGTTGCTGCTTCACATGGTGGCAGAGTCTATAAGAAGCCTCTAACAATAGACAAGATGCAGCAAAGTGGAAAACAGGCAGAAACATCTCGGACAGGAATTAACTTTTAAAGCTATACTTCTTTATGCTGGTTTTTCACTTGTTTGTAGGAATATACACTGTCTATTGACTGTTTTATGTCTAAGCTACATTAAAGAAATATTTCTGTTATGACAGACAATAAAGTTTTCAGATTCTTCACTGTGCCAAACTGACAGTGTGAGTCACAAATGACAAAACTACTCCTTCTGCCCCTGAATCAAACACTTCACCGTGGATTTCTTTTTAACCTTTCATCAGGGAGGTGAAACACTGCAGCTCCTCTCCGCTCCGTCTCCTAACAGCCTATTGAACACAGGTCCACCTCCTCTAACCTTTCCCCCCCCCGACTGGAAGTTTGAGTCTTAGTCGGGCAGCTTGTGCCCTCTAGTGCATGTCACTCTCTAAGTACCTCGCAAGAAGCTGTGCTGCCTCCTGGTATATCCCACCGCTTTCTGCAGCATGCTCCGGCAACAGAGGAGAAATCTGGCTTTGAGATGTTGAGGAAATCAGTTTGTGTACACACACACACTTCTCTCACATATACAAGAGATGCTCTGTATCTTTAACTCCAGGGCAGTAAATCCACCATGGCTGCTAATAAGCTCTAAGAGCAACGAGCCGACGGAGCGCTCTACTGTTAAAACACTCAGTAACTCAAACAAATGCGTCCGTACGCTCGGTGTGAGAGAAGGGACACGAGGACACGGAGCGCCCCACCCTGTGCATAATAGGAGGTTACACGATGGGGGGGTGGGGGGGTGGGTGGAGGGGTGTACGTCTGGGGAGTGCTGCTGAACTCCCGTAACCTCAATTATTCAGCATTAGGCCCTGCTATTGATTTCCTGTTGGATCGACTTACCGAGTCCCGAGCATTGGGACAGTGACACGCTATAGCCTTCGCTGGGAGGGGAAGATCTTTAAGAATGGATGGATGGATGGGAGTCTGTTAGAGGGAGAGAGGGAAAAGAGATACAGATCCATGGGTGGAGAGGAGGGTGTAATTAAAGAAAGCCCTTATCAAGGCTGTGATAGATGAAGATGTCACGGCCGAGTGGGGCAGTTAGTTTGCGTGAGGCGAGGAGGTGAGGAGGAGGAGGAGGAGGGGACGGGGGGGGGACTAGTTAGTTTGACTCTGCAACCTTGGGGAGGGAGGGTGACACTGCAGAGAGGCCAGAGTGTTCCCATGACTGGAGCAGGAACAATATTTATGTTTGAGTGGGGAACTCTGTGGCTGTCAGATATGCAGGAGGAAGACTAATTGGTTGAGGATATGTGGTATTATTACTGTTTTTTTTGAGTGGGGGCACTTTCTCAAGCATCCATCAGTGCCCACGCCGACCGCCGTCAAAACAAATAACGCAACCATGTCGGGCGAAGTCAGCGGCAGCGTTTCTCACACCGGCTGTGAAAACAAGTGACACCAGAAAAACAACGTTGCACTGATAAAAGAGAGAAATATCTGACTTTCTCTTTTTCTTCTAAAGCTGCTCATATACCTGGTCAGTACAACACGTGATTCGGGCCGCAAGAAATAAAACAGATGGCAAGAGTTGCTTTTTCTGCACTTTCTCCTTGGCCCGACCTTGAGAAGCTGTGCTGAGCTGAGTGGAGCTGAGCCGAGCGGAGCGGATGCGGGGCGAGGATCTGGGCTGAGCCGGTGTGTGTGGAGGTTGAAGACTGGAAGGGGGCAAATCCGAGGCCCTGAGCCTGACAGAGTGCACGCTGATTCGAGGCGGCGGAGGAGGGATGAGGGGGGTTTTGAAGTGTCAGGAGGAGGTGAGAGAGCGCTGCAGTCGGGAGAATATCTTTACACCGAAGTCGAGTGTTGAATTTCAGAATCTCACCTTTCTTAGCCCCGGTTTTAAATAACCTGTCAAAAGTGCAATTTGACAATGTTAATGAATCAGGAGGAGAAAAAAAACTTTCTCTCCTTCCTCACTTTTTAAGTGTTTTAAGTGATTTTAAAACTTAGTAGTTAAAGTTGAATCTGGACAATTACACATAAATAGGTTGAAACACTTTGTATTCATTAGAATCCACTTCAGCCTTCATTCAATGGACAATAAAGGTTATTCAACACCATAACAAGTTCAAATCAGCTTATTTTGTGGGCTTTTTTAGTCACTTTATGAACAGGATGTGTGCTTCCCTGCTGTTGTGCTTTGTATATTTGGAGGAAACAGTGGAAATAACCCTTTAGACTTGTACATTTTAACATCAAATATAACATTTTCAGTTCAGTTCAGTTCAGTTTATTTCATGTCCCAAAGGGCAATTTGGGTTGCAGCTCATAGAATCACATAAAGGTAAAAACATACGCAGAGACATAGTGACATAGAGACGCATCATTATAAATAACAATATAAAAAGAATATGCACTAATTGTGATCATATAAGAGATAAAATATATATATTTTGGTGCTTGTCTCTGTATAAATGTGAGTAATATGTCTTTTTTAAAGTTTGACAGACAGTTCCTCTGTGTGGTCTGGAGTTTTGGGGCCGGTGGGTGGAGGAGGGGCATGGTCGGGGTCTTGGCAGCGAGTCGTGTGTTGTCTGCGATCCGGCTCCACCTCTTAATCAGCACTTAATTGGCAGTGTTGATGACAAGTCAGGGCCACGGGGCAGACCACAGCAACTGTTAACTGCTGTCTCCTCTTTCCTCGGCGCTCTAACTCTTTCCAGACACACAGATGTCTGTGCATCTACCTGCTCTGACCTCCGAGTTCAGACCCGTCAACATCTGCCGCTCTGCCGCTGCTTTATTCTCATATTTTGGCAACACGGATCGGGTCGTGATTTACCGGTGGCACTTTGCCGTGATTGTCAGTTAAAAGTGTTGATCAAAAGACGAGATAATTATAAGAACTCACTCAACTCATCCAAGTGTTGTCAGTATAAGGTCATTGCAGATAATATATGTCAAGACTTGGCCCTGAGTTTCAGAGAAGTTGTGAGAGTATCATCAGCCTGGAGGCGAAATCCATCTGATACACAACACACAACTTGGCAGAACTCCCTGCACACACAGACACAAAAAAAAGAAAACATCTAACTGTTCGTGCTCACCTAGAACTCAGAGGGCTATACCAGAGAGATTTTCAGCCGTGGGGGATGAAGAGGAGAGATAAAGAGAGTGAGATGGAGAGGTAAAATAAAGATCTACACTTCACAGGACGGCGCAGCGAGCTCGTGTCGACTCACATACGGTGGCATGAATGTAAATCAGTGGGTGGATCACACCGGCGGAGAGGAGACGCTCTGCACTTCTTCTACAACCTCGTATTCTCTTCTCTTCTCTTCTCTGTCCAAGCTTCATCTTCCTGTCTCATCTGTGTCTGTCTCCAGTGTTCACTCTGTCAAACCAGATCCACAGGTCTCTCCTCTCTTCACTGTACCGTTCACTTATCATCTCAAAATGTCTCTTTTTCACAAATCAAGTATATGAATTGGACAATCTCAGGGGGGGTTTGACTTTTTTTCTTTTAGCGACCAGACCAGTCATGGTTAAAGTTCATCGTCTGAATATTGAGAGATAAATGAGCTTCTCCGCTGAAGCCTCACAGTTCATTTGTGGCTCTATTAGACTGACATGGCTGTGCAGCAGTCGGCCGCTGACACAGAGTAGAGAGCAGGGGAGGAAGTGATTATTCTTCTGAACTTGTGAGAAACAGCTTTAGAGAGGACGTTTTATTTATGGGTAAACAGGTATTGACTCGAGTTTGAGGCAGTGTGGTTTAGAATAGAGAGCCTAAGCGAAGCAGGAAATAATGTCGCCATGGGGCCTCAATTCGGAAAAAATCTCCATGTAAGTGAATGGGAGTCAAAATTTTATTTCGTGACCCGATTGAATTGTGTCATGAGAAAAATATATGACCTCTACCTGTTTAAAACATTGTGTTTCATGCCAAAAAATCAGCAGTTTGTCATAAAACGGCAACGGAAGAATGTATTTTGTGTGAAGTCTTTCTGGTTACGGATTTTTCTGAATTTTATTTTACAATAGTTTTACAACAAACTGCTGATTTCTCGGCATGAAACATTATGTTTTAAACAGGTAGAGGTCATATATTTTCTCTCATGGCACAATTCAATCAGATCACAAAATAAAATTTTGACTCCCGTTCACTTACATGGAGATTTTTTCCGTATTGAGGTCCCATGGCGAGTGTTACTTCCTGCTTCCGCTTAGGCACTCTATAAGGCCTCAGGATGGGTATAGTTCAGTGATATCACTTGTAGGCAACATATGTATCAGGGAATGACAGTATTCAATGTAGTTGCACTATTTTTTTTTATTTCACTAGATAAAATCAGCTTCTAATCTTTAATTTTAGGAACTGGTGAAGGTGAAATGCAAACAAAGGGTTCTCCAGTGGCTCATCTGCTGAAGCACGCAGCATTAGAGCAAGATAAAGTGCCCAAAAGAAAGAGCTTCAGATCTTCATTCACTCTCCGTCCTGTGTTACCGGCCAGAGCGACGCTGCCCTGCTCACTCCAACCTCCATGCCAACACCAGCTGGAGATCCAGGTTCTCCTCCGCTGTACACAGCTGCAAATCCCCTCAGCCGTTCTCAAAGGCTCTCCTTTTGGAAGAGTGCGAGCATGCAGCAGCAGCGGGAGCCAAAATGTCAGCTCTCCTAGCAGGTGGATAGCTGATCTGCGTAGAAAATAGGCCTTGGCAGACGGGTTAGGCGGCAAGTGTCTGGAGGTGCAACAGAAAGCCTCCCAGGAGCATAATCTCCCCCTTCAGAAGATGTGTAAGCCGTAGCTTTCAAGGAACAAAATCAGCAGATTTCTCAGCAGGAAAACAGCAGCCTCTGACACTCGTGACACTTGTTAAGAAAGCAATTGGGAAATCCGAGTGCATGTAAAACCTGGCCATATTTTGCCGAGGTTACAGAGAACATGACTTCTGGGGGAGGAAATCTTTTTGACGA
The DNA here is from genome assembly GCF_905171665.1 of Trachurus trachurus. Lineage (NCBI taxonomy): Eukaryota > Metazoa > Chordata > Actinopteri > Carangiformes > Carangidae > Trachurus > Trachurus trachurus. The sequence goes on from NC_139911.1 coordinate 5,304,841, forward strand.
CATTGAAGTAAAGCTGTTAACCAGACACTGAAAAGGCCGAACTTTGCTTTTCATGCCGGTATTTCAAGCGCTGAGCTCCTCCACAAGAGCACTCTGCCGGAAATTTAAAGGTTTTTCTTTTTCTTTTGGCAGAGTTGTTGAAGAGGCGATGAACAAGGATGAACTTCAGTTGTTGTTAAGGGTCGTTCTCAAAGAAGTTTTTATTTCAGCTCCAGCTTCGGAGTCAACACTCAACCCAGTACTAAAGATGTTGATGAAACACGGTTCCAAGAGTTTGGATAATGTGCCACTTGGAAGATCTAACAGCAATCGCTGCCCAGACGTTTTTCCATAACACTGCCCTCTAACAACAACTCTATAATGTCAGTCATCTAAACAGGCCATTTAAACCGCCTTATTTCCCTGGCCCCTGTATCTGAAATGGTCACGGTCGGATGCGAGCGAAGCATTTGAGATGTTTCTTTTGCAGTCGGAGACGAGCAGAGGTGGCCAAATGGGAGCTTTCCATGAGATGTGTAACCATGTTTCCACCCCCAGCTCATGTTTTATAGAAGATTTTATGAATTAATTGTGTGGCTATATGGAAGAGGGCGACTCTGGCAACCGTGGGGGAGTAAAGAGTCATTGGCAGACGGAGCAGATTTTCCTATAGAGTGAATGTGTGGGTGCATTTTTCTTATTTTAACAGGATTTCTAAGGGCACAGATGTCCAACTGGCTGTGGAAAATCCGATAAGCTGCTACCAGTAAATCTAAGTTTAGTGGAGTTACGATACATCTCCGTTAGACTTGCATATGGACTTTTAAGGAGGGCAAAACACAAGAACATGTGTGTTTGTGTGTGTGTGTGTGTTTTCTCCAAGGCCACCTAATGGACAACATAAGCCAGAACACCTCTAAACAAGGCATGACAGCAGCAGCCAGGCCACACTGCGCTATTTATGGGCCACATGCACCGTCCTAATTCACCTTTCTGCAGTTTCTCTCCTGTTAGCAGTCCTTCAAACCAATTAACACCTAGACAGTCATTCAGGTCTGATACCGACCGGCTGGATGCAATTAGAACAAGGAAACATGGCCACTTACGGCAGGAAGGGGATTTAAGACACTGGGCTGGGAATTGAGACTACTGTTGCTTGGCCTAATGATCAGGAGGAAGACAGTGGCTGCTGATAATTGTGTCCAAGCCGAGCGTGAGGTAAATACACGATAATCCCCTCCACAGATCCAAACTTTGTAAAATATTTGGCTCAACCTCTGAGATTAGACGGATAAAGTTACACTGAGATAGTTCTCTAATGAAGTAAAAGCAGAGTGTTTGGTTCTGGGTGCAGTTTCGTGATGTTTTTTTTTTCTTTCCTCCTTCATTTTACAGCTCTCATGGGAAAAAGCTTCAATAGCGGCGCCGCACTCTGATCTCCAAAAGGCTCCGCCTCGTCCAGATTATCGCTATGTGGGACTGGCGCCAGCGGTTTTGGCTCGGCCCTGGTTCCCAGCGTCGCCCCCTTCAGCGGGATTGTTGTTTGGCGCAAAAAAAAAAACAAAGACGAAAACCGCCGCGGGTCTGAATCATGACCGCCGGCCGAGATCTGAAATTCCAGTTAGCTTACCCGCGCAGCACGACTCATCGTGAAAGACTTTGAAGGCAAGGTGCATTCACACATGTGCGCCAAAGGTTGTTTTTTTATATATATACACCTCAAACACATTCTTCTCCGTTGGGTAGTGTCGGCTTATTTAGAGCTATTTTCAACGTTTCAAAGTGATCTGCAGCTCAGTAGTGGAAACCAGTTGTTAGAAATAATTACCAGCTAGTTAGAAGCTAGAGGTTTGTCACCTGCCACAGAAATCGGCCTTAAAAAGTCTTTTTTAGTTTAAAAGCTTTGAAAAGGCTTCAAAATCTGCACACAACTTCCTGTTTCTCTAGGTCTCTTGTTCAGATATGAAAAAAATACCCCAAAAATCACAACCCATAGAAGAAAGAGGGACTTTCTCCCAGTATAAACAGAGGTATGAAACATTTCCTATACACAAAATACAACATATGAACCCGGCTGATGAGACACATCTTCTTCGACTTCCCACTCTCATTACTTCCAGCAGGAAGGCGACAGACATGTGACAGGACTGAACTGGGCCAGTCTTCTCATTTCCCTCTGTGGGCTGTAAATTATTCATCCCAACTAGAGGCCCATACATACAGCTTAACTATATGACGACCTAATGAGGGCTATTGATCGAATAATTGATTGCTTTATGCGCAGTCTAACTGACTGCCCAGTGATCCATTCGGGCAGCTCATTACTTAATATGCATTATTCAGAGCTAACCACTAACCGGTGGAGAGTGCAGTATCATCTGAGAAATGAATGTCAACAAGAATATAATAGCAGAGTCAGGGCCACATCAAAGCCTCGGTGACTCCTTCAGTGCAGTGGGTAAACACGCCGCTGCAGAGTGGTAAGAGCAATACAACGACTGCCAGCTTCCATTTGTCAGCTCCTGTCACAGGGTGACTCAGTCTTATATTTATCCAATCTGCTCTTACCCTGTTTTTAAACTATAACCTTGGCTTCAAAGTCTCATGTTCCCCGCACCACTTTTATTTCTAAGTTGCATTACCCTGTTGTTTTATCCACTCTGGACTATTCTGGCCTTTTAATCCCTTGAAGACTGACGGATCCAGCCACGCAGACCTTTGGCCCCGCAGAACTTTGCCTTTCAAATAACAGACTACAGTGTGTTTGGCTAGCGTCCTAGAGAGGCATCGAATAATGTGCTCTTTGAGTTTTTCCCACAGATTTAGAGGTGAGCCACAACACAACCGTCTCCTCTTCTCTTTGTCTGGTAACACAACCCAAGAGGAACCTCTCTTGAGACCGCTTTGCGAGAAGTAAATTACGAAACGCCCACACACTGACTCTGACCTGTGCCGGCTTTTCCGGGGCTTCGAGTACGAGGGGTTTGGGTTGCAACACAGCTGGCCGGCCCTCGACGAGGACTTGGGACTGTATCGCTGTGCTCACTTAGCATCCTTCCTGCCAGTGATGGTTCAAGAAACACTGACAATGCAGTGAAAATATTGTTCTAATACTGTAAATCGGTGATTACAGCTCACTACAGCTCAGGCTGCTGTCTAGCTGAAGAACAAGCCGAGGTTACGAACCGGTTGCTTGGCCTACTTTGCTATTTTTTCCTCTTCTTTGTGGTGCTATCAGACATGCTTCCCTTCCGCAGTAAACCATGTGCACTGACCATTTGACAGAGATGACAGGAGTGGGATGCCCTGCTGCCTTCCTTTTCAATAAAACAGGACTCTGAGGTCCGTCTGAGATCTTTTTCTGAGAACCAGCGAGACGGAGGGAGGGAGGAAAAAAAAGGGAGAGAGAGAATGAGAAAATGTGACTCCTGATGACATACCGTGGAGAACAGAGGGGTCTCCGGAGGGAACTGAAGCTGAAAGCATCCAAATCGACTTCCTGGAAAAGCAACAGCAGCAGCAGCGAATACTGTTATGTGGAATGGGTCAACAGGGGCTAACTAGCCGGGGTCGTCCCGGGGTCATCACACTTTGGGCAGTTCGGCTTTCACTCCTTAGCTCGGTCTTCTTTTTCCATTAAAGCTAACTCGACTTGAGCTGTGTCTGACACCGTGACTCATTGTGCATGCAGGTTCCTTTTTTTAAGTCTACATTTTGCTCGCAGGGGCCATGGCACGAGGGCAACGGTGCGAGAGCTAATCTGCTAAAATGAACACGTCCGTGTGCGGCGCAATGATACTGAGAGACAATATTGACAAAATGACAAGAGCTTTTTTTTGCTCTAGCTATCATTACATGTGGGGGGGTTAGAAAACATGCCAATTCCAGTGAGTGACTGTGCACTACAGACATTTTTCAGCATCTTTATGACGTAGGCATTATCTTATGTCTGGCAGATTCTTTATATAACTCATACAAGAGCTTGGAGCTATATTTACTAATCACTAAGAGGGAAAAAAAATCTAAATCGACCTCTTAAGGTTAAATGATCACTTGTCCTCAGCCTCTGCAGAAGTAATAATACATTCTATCATGCATCCCTTCCTTATAAAGAGGTTTGCAGACACAAAGACAAAGCAGAAACACAAATGTGCATGTAAATAAATCAAATGGGAGTAAGTGTGCATAAAGGGGATGCTGAGGGGATGCCTGGCTCTCCTCCATGTGAACACAAACTCATGCAACATTGCCGGGGTCACAGGAATGTGTTGACGTGGCCTTTAGGGTGAGTCCACTGGGACGGAGTTAAACGTCCCCATTCACCGGCCGCCCAAATTCTTTCTTCTAATTAAATTGAAGCAGAATGTGATCGAGGTTTAGGGTTTATTCCGATTTGTGCTCCGCGTGATTGATAACAGGATAGTTATTGTCCAGTGAAATGAAGGAGCAAAGCCCGAATCGGTTCCCGTCGCCCCTGTCCCGTTGTCCCATGCAGGCTCTCAGCGCTGGTTTCCTGCCCAGTCCTCTTTACCATTTTAGGCAACAGACACAGAGACGGACACACGGGACACTCACAACAAGCACCTGGAACCGTTCCTCGCTACCAGCACCATTTATGAGCCAGATTATCCACAGCCCTCCAGGGTCAGCTGGGACGCCAGGTCAGGGTTTGTCACTAATGGGGCTCTGTGAGTGCCAGGGTACCAGAGCTGTGAATCCCCCAGAGAGGCATCAGTCTGAAGGGCCCAGGACTCTAATTAGGGGAGCCCATGTACATAAATGACAGATTATGACCTATAAATGAGAATTTATGTGACCATTAGACGTGCCGGGTGATCCCGGCAGAGATGGAGAAGGCGCTCATTAACTATGCATTCAGAAAGCCTGGCTCTGCCTAATTAGCCTGATGATATGCAGGCTACAGACATTTTCTTGTTTTCAAACCTCAAACATCTCAGCCTTGTTATTTTGATGCACTTTTGGGTGCAATTAAAAGGTGACGTGAATTCTTTGTGGTTTAACTGCGTGTATAAAAGAGCAAAAGGGAAGGAATCCACTGCAAACCATTTGCTATTTACTGCTGTGTGCCATAGTGATCCAACTTTTAACAGCTTTATGAGACGAGCCTCTCCCCTGTCGCCCCCGGGACCCTGAGCTCGGATGAAGGGAATATTTACCCATATTAGAAAATCTTTGATTTGATATATCCGCAAGGGGGGAAGGGATACGTCTAGAAAACCGTCAAAATCGATGAGCTTGTCCGAAGGTCTGCGGTTGAATGGTAATATCTGGGAGATTGATCGGTGTGATTTGGGATTTGACGGCAGACTCAAATATTTGCACATGAAGTGGCAGCATTAGTGCTGTAATATTGAGTGGTGGAGGTGGTGGAGGTGAAGGTGGCTGTCATGGGAGGAGGAGATGAAGACAGGGAGGTTGGGGCGAGTGTGTTGTACCTGTCAAAAACCACATTATTACTAGTTATTATACAATAGTGTACATGGTGGTTATCATATATATATATATATATATATATAACAGTGCATTTACTCATATGATCAGATTTGGCACGAGCGTGGGAGATCAGCAGTGGAACTAATGAAATGAGCAAAATACGACTGAGAAATGCAGCATGTGTTAATTAAATGTGTGCAAGCAAGTAGTGTAGGTGTGTGTTAGAGACATCAAGATAGAGGAGAGTGTGTTTGATACACCCCTCCTTTGTCTCTGCTTCCCCACCTGCACCCCTTCATCTCTATTGGCCCTGCCTGGTTTGATCAGCTCGCAGGTTTGTGGAGCTTCACACACTTTACACAATTAAGTGGTGGTGACAGACAAAAGCTGCAGCAAACCGGCTTTTGAAAAAGGTCTTTTAGAGGGGAAAAAAAAGCTCCCACCCCTCTTCCACTCGCCCTTTTTTACACTTTGAACTTCCTCTGCGGTGAGCTACGAGTGATCAAAAGTATAAAAATGTTTTTTTTTTGTCCCCCCCATGGGGTTAAAAAGGAAAAAAAGAAAGAATCATCTTCAGTGCCAAAGAGGCAGATCATCATCTGAGACACATTCAGCAGCTACAGACATGAGAATAAACGTTTGCATGTGGATCTAATAAGAGAGTGTATCCACATTACACAGAGAGCAAGCAGGCAACATGGACGGGCCCACTCGTCAAACATGAGTGATTGTAAATACCAGCGAATGGGGAACAATAGAGAGACGAGTGGAAAGGATGGGAACCTTGAGAGGAGGAGGAGAAGAATCTAATTTGATGAACACCTGAGGAGCATTTTAACGCCAGGTGTAAAAAAAAAAAAAAATCTAGATCAGGTATGCAGGGAGTCTTTCTTCATCTTCTCCCGTCTCTCTCTTTCTCTCTCTCTTTCTGCCTCCTTTCCTTTCTGTCTCTCCTCAAGCTAACAATGCCAGAGTGTTATTTCTCTTTGAGCAGGCGGCTTCAGTTCCCATCTGGCGTGAGGAGGGTGGCGGGCTCGACATGGAAGCGGTGACCGTGCGAGACGGCGACATCGGGCCGGCGAGCCTATTAGGGAACTTCACAGCTGGTCCTCTCCCTCACTCTAGGCATCCCTCGCTCCCTCTTTTACACACACACACACACACACATAAAGAGACACACACAATGGTCTTCAAGAGAGGCTGCTAGTTTGAAGGGGGAAAGAAAGATGGGGGCCGGTTTTCCTCTGAGCTTCTATTAAAAAGCGTCTTAAAAGCTGCCAGAGAGGGTGGACGAGGGGCGAGACATGGCATCCATCAATTAGAGGAAAATGAGATGGAGGAAGAGGGGCGAACAAAGAGACAGTGCACATGTGTGTGTGTGTGTGTGTGTGTGTGTGTAGCCTATGTGTGTGCGTGTGCTTGAGCAACAACCAACTGACCAAACCTCAGTGATTAGACGGGTTTCAAAGAACTGCATCGGCTCGTTGTTACCGTGGCTCTGAGGGAAAACATGTCAGATTTCCAACAAGAAGACTTCACCACCTTCCACCCTGGTGCTGATCCACTGAACTCCCCACCACCACCCCACCCCACCCCCCCACAGTTACCCAGAGCTCATGATCAACATCACAATGCAAGTGGGCAAAAAAAAGACTTAAAGAAGGAAGGAAGAAAAGAGGTGCAGATCGATCCGGGAGATAAGAGACGGTGACATGAACCGGGGGGTGAAACAAAAACAAAGACGCTTTTATAAAAAGTTGTGTTAAAGCTGAAGCAGAAGTGGTTTCATTGTTGTCTCCACGGTGCTGCTCTAATTTAGAGAAGGTGCAGCAGCTTTCAGCCGCTGGCAGGAACTCAAGGTGCCACTGACGCTGAAATACTTTGAATACATTACGACTCTCTTTTGTTCCTTTTCTTCACTTTTCGCTGGGATTATCATACCTCTTTCTCTCTTTCCTGCATATCATCACAGCTCAGCAGTGACACCAGGGAGACGGCTTCATATCACTTTATATTAAGAGTTCAAGAACAACATTTTTATATTAACAATGCAGCGACTGTGTTTTAAACAAACTCTTGTTTTGTTTTGCCTGAGCTGCTTTTTTACATTAAAGCTTATTTCCTGTTGGATTTATTTCTATTTTTGTCTCAGTCATCTTCCTTTTAACTCCCTGTGCTGCGTGACGAAAGAATAACAGATTGATTGATTCATCAGTTTTAGGGTTGCAAAGGGGTGGAAAATTTCCAGTAAATTTCCAGAAACTTTCCATGGGAAGTTAAGCTGGGGAATTTTGGAAATATTCCAAATTGGAAACTTTCCATGGGAATTATGGGAATTTATGGGAATTCACTGGAAATTGAGGGTAATTTAAACAAACTGTATCATATCCAAACATAAATGTAAATATTTTGTGTTGTCATAAGCAGACATTACATGCAAAATAATACAATTTAAAAAACATGACATTTCAACAGATTTATTTGTGAGTAGAACTTTATTGAGTTTTAATTCTTGTATAAACAATCAATTATTTTACTGAACAACTCCCCCTGTCTGGAAATACAGGATGGATTTAATTTGTATAAGTCTAACGTTTATTTTTGGGCACAAAACTCCAGACTCAACCTTTAAGGGCCAACCTTCAATTTTGTAAATTTCGGATTTATTCCCGTTTATTTCCATATATTCCCGTAAATTCCAATATATTCTTGTTAATTCCCATGGAAAGTTTCCAACTTTGAAAATTCCCGGAATTTTGCAACTCAGTTTCTAAAGCCTTCATTCTTGTCTCCTGTTTACTATCTCTCACAGTGTGATTACAATGTTACACACACAGACACACACATATATATATAGCCTTTATAAGGGTCAAGTTGTGCGAAGTGGGCAGTGCAGTTGATGACACTCGCCTAGCATCAGCGGCTCCTCGAGCAGCGTCGACAGCGGCGCCGTACAGCTGTTTGTCTGGTGGCCAACAGCAGAACATCCAGCAGATTGTGTGAGGTCCACTTAGCATACAAACTGCGGCTGCTGCTGGAAAACAGCCCGTTATGCTAAACGGACGGTAGATGAGGAATTCCCATCGAGTGTGTCCTCGAGTAAATAACTCGACTGTTAAAAACCTGCAGCACGTTCTGGCTCGTTTCCTCGCGACCCATTTAACCACAATGGCTTACTTAAAGCAGTTTAGCATCAATGGATCATTATTATGTAAATACCGAGGCATTAGTCTGATTACTATCAACAGAGACGAGGCTTCTGTCCGTCCAAGAAAGCTGACCTCTTCTGTTCTTCTGGAAACACGCGGAACAGGCGGGATCTTTTCAGATGTGTGGGGGTGCAGGCGAGCTGTCAACATCACACGTCACCGAAAACATTTTGACATGTTACAGTAGGTGAAAAAAATAATAATATTAACAACGGCTGAATCTCACGGTTCTGCTATTGTGCGAGCGGCTCACTGTCAAGCTGTCGCGTGTGTGACTGACACCTGAACCGAGCGCAGCGTCGGTAATCTAATGTTATTATTAAAAGTGAGATGTGTTGAAATCTGTGCTGTGAAAACAAGGCCGGTGCAGCTGCTATGAAATGCCAACCACCTGTAATTAAACCATTATAAAACCATTCATTTGGCAATTATTCAATATTGATATTCAATACACATCAAAGTGAATACATACTGAGATAATAAATAATACAAGATATGTGGAAAATAGTGTAATAGCTGTTTTAGCTTGAAACCTGAGCTGCCCCCAGAGTCACAGTGAAGCAGGTGTGTATTTAGAGCCCTGTACCCTCTTTGTGCCCCCCCAGGGAGGATCAGGTTTAGGATAAAGACAGGGTGTTTTGAAACAGTACATTAGTCCTAAAAAGGAAAAATGGAGCTGCGAGTGAAAGGCATTTTGTTTTGTTTCCTATAGCTTCCAGTATGTTGAATTAAAGATGAACTGCGCCGGAGGAAATCAGGACGACTCGCTGCAGATCTGAATGTGAGGATAAGTGAAACTATCTCCAGCAAGTTGGCAGATTTTCTCTGAAAATGTTTTATTGCCGCTTTAGCGCTGCCTTGTTTCAACACACTGTTATCACAGACACACTGTTACTGTAAACAGCTTTAACTTGACATTAAAACTAGGCTAACAAAACACAACGAACACACAAACACAACCTAAATCTGAATCTCTTGCCTTGTCCTGCAGTTAAAAAACACATGCATTTTATTTATTTATTCTCTAAATTAATGTATGGAAGAGTTAAAAACTGCATCCACATGTGCATACACATAATATGCACAATGCACATCTGTATGCATGCACATGTCTGTGTGTTTGCTCCACACATGATGCATGAAGGCAGATATGCATGCACAATATTGGAAAATCATGCATATATGTATGTGCGTGCACCTGTGTCAACTTGTGTGAGCTCTGAGTCTCCTGTCCTTCGTCTTTTTAACTCACTCCTCCCTTCCTCCACCTCTCTCCCTCTCTCTTCACTGAGTCCATCTCTCTCGACCTGCGCGGCCTCTTCCCTCGTCACCTACTGGGATCTCTGCCTTCATGGGATCCTATTAGACAAGGCCTGCCTCCATCTGGATCTGCCACTGACAGCCCATTCATCAACGCTGCTGTCTCACACACACACATACCAAGACACACGGGGCCTTTCAGTGTGGAGCGGAGATGAACAAATATCCCATATTACAAAACATATATATATATATAAAAGAAAACATACACCCACTGGGAAGAAGGGATGAAATGGTTTCTCCACAGCGAGAGTGAGGGAGGAGGGCTGGAAGACGATGGAGGTGAAAGGGGAAGAGTTTGATCAAGAGGGGTGGAGTGGTCTGTGCCATGTTCCCCCTCTACGCCCATGATGAGCTGGCTCTGGGTTTGAACATAATGATGAAAGAGGCTTCAGAGACTAAGGAGCATGAAATAACCTGGTGGATCACACACACACACACACACACACACACACACACACACACACACACACACACACACACACGGCTGGCAGAAGCAGCAATGCACCAGCAAAGAGGGGCACAGACAGAGAGCGGTGGGTTAATATCAAACACAGGGTTGGAGTTTATGGTGCAAACTCTATAAATAAATAAAACGCTGGATAAACTCAAACAAATGCATTTATTTATTTATCACTCACTCACTGTGATATAACCGAGTATACATTACACACAGTGCAGCCCAGAAAGTTTGACTGACTTGCTCCCTTGATAATATATCCCAGGATGCACCTGTATAAAGGGACCGAGCCCATGAGACATGTGACATCAGAAATCAATTTTCAATCTTGACTAACTCCCGATCTTCAATATCTCATACAAGAGCGAGCAGAAAGAGCACAACAGAACATACGCTGCTATAGTATTTATCATACACACACGCACACACACACACATACAAATCATCAGCGATACTATTGGCAGCAAAGCCATGAGAGGCTGATGGAGTGGTTGTCTTGGAAACAGAGACTGGCATGGGTTATTATGAAGGAAGAAATGAGGGGTGAGGGGGGGTGAGCGCGGGCCATGATGCGGAGATGTGCAGCGAGACTGAAGCATGTGCATGAATGTGTGTGAATGTGTGTGTGTATAGGTGTGTGTGTGTTGTAGGTGATTACACAGAGGTTCACCTGTAGATAAGTTCCATTCTCTCACTACCTCCACATCAATAATTCACATAAGACAAATGGATCAATAATTCACCCAAACAGACAGATAGATAGATTCTAATGCCATGTACGGTTCAATATGATTAATACAGAACTAGCTGGAGAAAAAAAAAAAAAAAAACAGAGTGAGTGAGGAAGAGAGAGATGGATAAATAAGGTGGGATCATAACAGGCACAGACCGAGTGACAGACTGACAGCTGCCCCCCTCTTTCCCCTCTCTTCCCCCCCACTCTCTCTTTCTCTCTCTCCATTTTCCCCCCAGCCGTCTCCCTTCAGTGGGTTCGCAGCCCTGTGGTGATTGTTGCTGGCCTCCCTCCCTCCTTCACTCCCTCGCTCCTTCCACCGCTCCCCCACCACCACCCTCTCCATTCCCTCTTTGCTCCAACCCACCACCCTCTTATAGAGAGGAGAAAACAAGTATCCAGGCAACAAAGCATCACTTACTGAGGGAGAGGGAAAGGGAAAGGGAAAGAGGGAGAGGAGAGGAGAGGAGAGGAGAGGAGAGGAGAGGAGAGGAGAGGAGAGGAGAGGAGAGGAGAGGAGAGGAGAGGGAGAAGGAGAAGGAGAAGGAGAAGGAGAGGAAGAGGAGAAGAGAAGGAGAGGAAGAAGAGGAGAAATAAAGGAAAGGAGGAGAAGAAGAGGAGGAGGAAGAGAGGAGAGGGGGAAGAGAAGGAGAGGATAGGAAGAGGAGAAGAGAAGGAGGAATAAAGGAAAGGAGGAGAAGAGGAGGAGGAGGAAGAGAGGAAGAGAGGTAAGGAGGAGAGGAGAGGGGGAAGAGAAGGAGAGGATAGGAAGAGGAGAAGAGAAGGAGGAATAAAGGAAAGGAGGAGAAGAAGAGGAGGAGGAAGAGAGGAAAGGGGAGGAGGGGAGAGGAGAGGAGAGGAGAGGAGAGGAGAGGAGAGGAGAGGAGAGGAGAGGAGAGGAGAGGAGAGGAGAGGAGAGGAGAGGAGAGGAGAGGGGGGAAAACTGCATTGTGATGGAACCAAGAATACAGATGAGAGCCATACAAAGGAGGGATGAATAAGGAAAAGCAGGATAGAAGGATACAGAGGGGAAACATCCTGTAGGCTACAGCAGTGAAGACAACAAAGAAACAAGAGGAAACATGAATTAAATAGAAATCCTTCACAACACTAATGAAACACACGTCGTCCAGTGAACAGTATTAAATAATATGACTGTTAGAGACAGAACGATGCCTGAACGAACGATGCCTGTAAGTTTGCTTGTATACGGACAAACTATTCTCCTTTGGTATGGCTAAAATGGACAATTACATGGACAATTCCAATATGGAAACGGACTTTCTTCCTCCATATGATGGACTAGATGATGATGAACTTGGAGCAGACGACGAGATTGAAAACACGGGATTGCAAAGTGTTGATTACAATTATGTAGCAATGAACAATGAAGAGCTGAACCTGAAAACATTCACCTTCTCTGAACACAAATTATATGAACATGAGAGCAATATTGATCCAGAGAACAACTTCTTCAATGGTACCAACAGCTATTGTGAGTATTTTACAGACGAACAGTTCAAAAGTAACATATCAATGAATGGAAAGCTTTCACTGATTCATTTTAACGCTAGAAGCTTACACAGGAACTTTGGAAAAATCAAGGATTATTTGAAACAATTTAACAGGTTCAGTGTCATCGCAGTATCTGAATCATGGCTGACGTATGAGAAGGAGGCCGATGTCGAGTTAGAGGACTATGAATTATTCACTACCAATAGAATAAATAAAAATGGGGGCGGGGTTGCGCTGTATGTGAATAATGCTCTCAAATGTAAAAAAGTTGAATCTATGTCAACAAGTGTAGAAAATATTATGGAAATAGTTACAGTAGAAATTAACATTGTTAGAAATAAGAGTATAATTATAAGCTGTGCATATAGAACACCGGGGTCCTGCCCTGACACATTCAATGATAAAATGGGAGATATATATGATAAGAACGTGGAGAAAAAGAAGATATTTGTTTGTGGGGACTTTAATATAGATTTGTTGAATACAAATGAGCACAGAAAGACCAGAGATTTTTTGGATTCAATGTACTGTTTAGGCTTATTTCCTACCATCCTTAAACCTACAAGAATAACCACACACAGTGCCACATTGATAGATAATATTTTTACCAACGACATCGGCAGTAAAGTTGTAAGTGGGATACTTGTGAATGACATCACGGATCATCTTCCTGTTTTCACAATTGTACAGAATGCAACCCGGACAAAAATGCAAACCGGTAGCACCAGATGGATTCGTTATAGATCTACTGAAACTCTGGGGGCCCTTAAAAGGGATTTATCCAAACAAAATTGGAACCAGGTGTATTCACATCATGATCCAAACAAGGCATATGATGCATTTATTTCTATCTTTATGTTATTGTATGACAAACATTGTCCTCTGCAACGACAAAAAAAATTTCAATATGAAGAGAAGCCGTGGATCACCAAAGGTTTAGACAATGCCTGTAAAAAGAAAAATGTACTGTATAAACAATTTCTGAAATGTAGAACCAAGGAAGCAGAAAATAAATATAAAAAATATAAAAATAAATTAATTACAATTATGAGATCAAATAAGAAGGATTATTATAATAAACTGTTGGAATTACATAAAAGCAACACACAAGGGACATGGAAAGTATTAAACAACATAATTAATAAAAGTAAAAATAAGTCTGATTGTCCAAATTATTTTATTGATAAAAATAATCAACAAAATATAAGTACATCCAAGGACATTGCCAATGGATTCAACGATTATTTTATAAATGTTGGCCATAACTTGGCCAAACATATTGCTGACCCGATAATTAAAGACGATGTCAGTGAAAAAATTATTGATGTCAACCGTAATACTATATTTTTAACAAAAGTGGAAGAAAATGAATTGATTGATATAGTAAATAAATTCAAAAACAAAAAGTCAACCGATCTTAATGATATTGATATGAGCTTAATAAAAAGTACGATTTTATTTACAGCCAAACCACTTACTCATATCTGCAACCAATCACTACAAACAGGCATATTTCCTAATAAAATGAAAACGGCTAAGGTTATTCCCATCTTCAAAACTGGTAATAAGCATGACTTCTGCAATTACCGGCCAATCTCACTGCTTCCTCAGTTCTCCAAAATACTTGAAACACTCTTTTCATGCAGACTGGAGGATTTCATAGAAAAACAACACATTTTGAGTGACCAACAATATGGCTTTAGATCAAATCGGTCAACCACAATGGCAGTTATGGAACTCATTGACAAAATTTCTACAAACACTGATAACAAAGAATATACAGTTGGATTATTTATTGACCTAAAGAAGGCTTTTGATACCCTTGACCACACATTATTATTGAACAAATTTGAAAGATATGGTATTAGAGGGGTTGCAAAGTCATGGATAAAAAACTACTTGGATGATCGATACCAATATGTCCAGATTGATAATGAACGGTCCGAATTGAGAAGAGTCACATGCGGGGTCCCTCAAGGTTCCGTATTGGGCCCAAAACTCTTTATAATGTATATAAATGATATCTGTAAGGTTTCTTGTGAATTTAAATGTGTTTTATTTGCGGACGACACCAATTTATTTTGTTCTGGCCAACACTTGGGACACCTTCTGAATACAGTGGAAACTGAACTTAAAAAAATAAAAAGATGGTTTGATGTGAACAAGTTATCTCTGAACATAAGCAAAACAAAATTTATTATTTTTGGAAATCGTCCTATAAATCAAAGAGTGCAAATTACCATTGACAATGTGGAAGTGGAAAGAGTTTTTGATAATAAGTTCCTTGGAGTGGTTATTGATCATAAGCTGTGCTGGAAGCCACATATCAACTTCTTAAAGAATAAAATATCAAAAACCATGGCAATTCTATATAAATGTAAAAATATCTTAATGACAAATTCTTTAAAAATTTTGTATCAATCTCTAATAAAACCATACATAACTTATTGTATAGAAGTGTGGGGACACACATTTAAGTCAATCACCAAACCTATTTTTTTACTTCAAAAAAAAGCAATGCGACTTATAAACAAAGTCGACTATAGGCATCCAACCAATCAATTATTTATTAATTCTAACGAACTCAAATTCAAACAACTGGTGGATTTCAAAACTGCACAGCTTATGTTCAAAATTTACAACAACTTGCTGCCCGAATGTATTCAGAAAATGTTTAATTTAAGACAAAGCCATTACAATCTCAGAGGAGTATGTATATTTAGAAAGTTAAAAACAAGAACCAACACCAAATTACAATGCATTACGGTAACAGCTGTTAATTTATGGAACAAATTGGAGAATGACTTAAAAACATGTAATACCATAATCTTATTTAAAAAAGTACTTAAAAACAGGATGATTAATTTATATAAGTTAGAGTAATGAGTGGTGACACGTGCTATGCTGCTGCTATTTCTGTTCTGTTTTCTGTATGTTTGATTGTCTTCTTTTTTTTCTTTTTTTTTCTTTTCTTTTGAGGAGGAAGGAAGTAGGGGAGGAAGAAGGGAAAGGAGAGGAGAAAGGAAGGGAAAGAAAAGGAAGAAGAAAGGGAAATCGAATCAAGCAGCTTCTCTCTTTTTACTGTTTTGTGATTGCATATTTTTTTTATTAATAAATAACAAATTGTACATTTTAAATTTTTATTTTTTATTTTTTAATTAATCAGAGTTGTAACAGGGTAGGCGTAATAAGCTATGCTTCAGCCTATGCCTTTTCGGTCCAAATTTTCTTTTTCTGTTTACTTATTGTTTATTCTGATTGATGTTTTTTCTTTATTTACTTTTTTCTTTCTGGTTTGTAACTTTTCTTTTAATGACATGATTGACTGAAATAAACTAAACTAAACTAAACTAACGAGCCTTAAGGGAAGAGGAGACTCGTGTGCACCTGGATTCATTTACAGGTGTGAGATAATCAGTGATTATCAAACATCAGCTTCACTTCACTCCACAGGAGAGGAAACAGAAGAAAAGACCATATGGAAACATTATCGAGTGTTTTTGTTTCTGGCTTTTTAAACCACATTAATTCCTGTGTTGTGTCGACGACGTTGGTACTCCGTGCCTCCACATAACCACGCTGTATTAATTGAGCCATCTAGACTTTAAATTGTTAAGACTGAAGAGCCGTTGAGGCGGCAAACAAGCAGAACTATACTTGTCAAGAGGAGCAGGAGCTCTTGTGTTTCATTCCATATAAGCTGAAAATAACACTAATCAGAGTTTGAGTTTGAATAGTCTCATCATTTATAAAGTTTCTAAAGAGAGAAAGATAATCAAAAGGTCAATCGCATTATATAAAATAAAGAAACTGAATAAGTAGTAAGTGAGAACCCTCAGCTCTACACATAGACAAATAATCAGAGCAACGACATCAATGGAGAAATACTTTAAAAATATAATTCAAGACGAGAAAAGTTAGAATATCCTGTTAAAGAGTCTCATCTGAGGATTAATTAGAAAAACATCACAAAAAGCAGCCTTGTTAACTTTGATTAACAAATATAAAGTCTGATTGTACAAACAGCTCCATCCCTGTCCTCTGGGAACAGTAAACAATAAACATAATCATTAAATTACACAAGTAATTAAGCAATATCAACTGGTAAATACAGGATCCATCTATGACAAAGAAATAACAAAGAGAATATCAGAACTAAAGGAAATATCTGCTGTATGTTCTCTCTCTATCTCTTAATCAAGTTCAGTCGCTGTAAAAAGTAAAGGAGCTACTGATCCGTGGTCAGCTTTCATATAACCATGATAATGATACAGTAGCATCGCCTCCGTCTCTGCCTGATGTTCAGTGATGTGGAAGTGCAAAGCTTTTTGTTCTTCAGTCTACATAACACACGTCACATGATCATCAGAGCATGTACTTGCATTATCACTGAATGTATGAAGCTACTGATCTGATTTTGCACAAATTACAACTAGAAATCCATTACTGCATCACTCAAATGCAACATAAGGGCCTTTTCTGCTAGCACTACTCTTCTTTTTTTTTTGCTTTTCCACTAGGGATAGTTACGAAGTAGTATTAGGGATAGTTACGAAGGAGTAAAAAAAAAAAACTGGTAAAAAAAAAAAAACCTGGCCCAAAAAAATAAAAATCTGGCAAAAGAAAAAAAAAATCGGCAAATAGAAAAGGAACAAAAATACAGGTAAAAGAAAAAAAAATTCCAGCAAAAAAAAAAAAAACAACAACACACATGTAAAAAAATAAATAAATAAAAAAAATCCGGGGGGGAAAAAAAACTGAAAAAAAAAAAAAAAAAACGACATTGAAGAGACACTTTTTTTTTTTGCCTGGCCCTAATACTCCTTCATGGATAGTACCTGGTACCTGGTCCTTTTTTGGTATCACCTCAGCCGAGGTTCCAAGCGAGCCAAGCTGATATTAAAATGTGACATCATCCGACTGCCGGCCACTGATTGGCCATAGAGTGATGTCACTGGAAGAGATGCGAGTGCAATGTCCGAGACAAGATTAAAAAACACAGCACCCACGGGTCTGTACTGAGACGACTGTGACTCTTTCACACGTTGTAAATAATGGAAAATGAACTAAACCGAGTCAAGTCGAGTTGAGCTGTAACTGTGCGATGGAAAAGCGCCAAGACGTGCAAAAGAGCCTGTCTGTCCCTAAATCCCAGATCACCAGACAGGAAGCTGCAGCATAATCCAGTCTATGGCAGAAAGTGGTGTCTGTTTGCGTGTTAGCATTGTCACAATATGAAACTGAAGAGTGTTTGAAACAAACCAAAATAATGAATCACCCGACGCCTGAATGTGTCTCTGCAATGAACCAAACTTTCTGACGCAGCAGTTGGACTGTATACAGTTGCCATGTTTAATCCCTCATCATGTGTCTATAAAGACCTGAATATGAACCTGACTGGGTTGTGCTGTTGTGCTGTTGTGCTGCAGCTTCCTGCTGGGAACAGTCAGTTCCTCACTGGAGGACTTACTGTGCATTTCTGTCACTTTTACAATTGGTTGTAAACATTTTTTTTTGTTTACTTGCAAAAAAAGAAGAGAAAAAAAATATACATGGAAAATTGGAAATTATGTAAATTTCAGTGTGTCTGGAGGCATCTGCAGGGTGTTTGCATGAGGGCAAGCTGCGCGATAGATAAGGTTCCAGAAAAGAGGGTTTTCCTCGGCTTTCCAAACCCCTCAAGACACACAGCGAAGATGGCAGAGGGGGGAGGAGGAGGAAGAGGAGGGAGGGGGAGAGCAGACATTAAAAAAAAAAACATTGTTATTGTGTGTGTCTGTTTTTACTTTCATCTGCCTTTCTTCATTCAGCCAAGAAAATAAAAGTTTAATTTCTTCACAATGGTAAAAAAGTGTGGATCCCAGCATGCCAAATAAAGTTTGCTGATGATGTGCAGCTCCTTCTGGGATATAAACATTACACTTCTATAGACGGAGAAACATGAGAGGAGCCAGCTACTGAGAGACACATCCAGCCTGCTGACAATTCAATTTGCATATAAATGTTCACATTTGACCCTTGCAAATCCTTTTAGCACTGCTATGCCTGGGATCATAATGCCAGACTTAGTGCATGTCAACACACACAGGCACACAAGCGACAACTGGATGATGACATTTGATAGGGCCACGGTGGCTCACCTGCCGTTATAGAGTTATATGTGAGACGTAGCTATACGACTGTTGTAGCAAACGGGATGAACCAGCTGCTGCACCATTCACAATAACTGGGTCTGGTCTTTGTTATGGAGAAAAGACATAGTGTAAATTTAAATGAGTGAAGAACATCTGTGAAGTTCATCAAAGCGCAGTACCACTGAAGGCCACTAGAGGCTCCAAAATAAAAAGCTCCAATAGACTCCCATTCAAACTGTGCCAACCTTTTACACAACGTACAATGGCTTCATTAGCTTAACCCTGTAAATCCTGAACCATTAAATAATTGTCAGAATTTTTTTTTTTTATTGAAATTGGACCCTTTATTGGACCTTCTGACAAATAATTAAAAAATATATATAATTCAAAAAAAAAATTGCATATCAGATTTGCATAGAAAATTACCCTACATACCTGCTGTATCTATTTTGTTACACACATTTTCAACACAGTTCTACTATAAAATAGGGCTGTTCGATTTTGCCCAAAAATAAAATCTCGATTTTCTTCTCTCAAAAATCGATTTACGATTTTTTTGTTAAATGACAAACTATTTTGTGTGCTGTTTGTGCCTTTTTAAATGGACCTAGAGTCTAATTAAAAAAAATATCTATCCATCTATCTATCTATCTATCTATCTATCTATCTATCTATCTATCTATCTATCTATCTATCTATCTATCAATCATCCATCCATCCATCCAAAAACGTGACGTCAACTGACTGCCTTCCAATGATTGGCCAGAGCGTTGTCAAAATCGATTTTTAGGATTTCACGTTTTGAACATCGTCCTAGCCAAATAATCGCGATTACGATTTTAAATCGATTAATCAAACAGCCCTACTATAAAATAAGTTATGAAATATTAAGTAGTTTTACTTTGCATCAATGCAGTAACTATTCCTATTGAAGTTTCAGTAACAATTTGTAAGCTTTTCTTACCTTAACTTTTTCAAAATTGGCAAAAATATACATGAGAAAACACATTTGGGTCACTGACTGACAGCGGCCATATTGGAGGTCCCAAGTGAAGTCCTGCTGGTGCATAAATAACTGCACCCTGGTGGATTATCTGTTCATTGCATGTATCTTATTGTATACATTAGGTTTTTCAGGGGGGGAAAAATCAGTGAGGATGTAGAGGTTTCAAAAACTCATGTATTTTCATGTATCAAATTTGATACAAATGGCGACATAGGGTTCACTTCTATTGAAGATAACACATTTAATTTAATTACCAATCAAATGCCCTTTTACACCTAAACTAATTGCAATAAGTGGATTTTTAAACACATATAAACATGATTTTGATCTTTTGTGTCTTGCATCCTTGGTTTAGTCTCCATGTGCAGACACATATTCTGAAGGCCACAGCTCACTCTTTCATCTCTGCACACAGTGTAGCTGTAGTGTTTGTGGTTAGCACAGCCCCATGCTGTGCAGGTGACAGGTGTGACAGCTCTGACAGATGTTACAGTGTTTGCTCTCTGAAGGATGTCACAACTCTGTGAAGGGGCTAAGATGGGCGTGCTCACGATCAGAATAAATAAATAAATAAAAAAGCTCCAGCAGAGTCATTTGACCTTGAAGTGAACATTGGTTATATTTTATCTTTTTTTTCCCATTTCTGCCAAAAAGCCAGATGTTATTGGATTTTTCTGACCAGTGTCAAAGCTCCTATGAAGACTGATGTGGGCGTGTGTCTGGTTTGATTGACATAGCCTGATGGTTTTGCCTTCTTATTCATCACCTGCGCCAGGGTGTGTGTGTGTGACATGTCAAGACAAAATGTAGTTGTGAGTTTGCCTGATCCGTTGTTTTACCAAATGACACGAAATCACACACACACACATGTCCGTTTTCAATCTGCAATCACACTGAGCAATCAGCAGAGAGCAGCGTTAAAGCCCTGTGGGGAGCAATCTGGGCCATTTCCAAGCAGCATCTCCCACAGACACGTATAGAAAAAAGGAAAAAAAAAAGCAGCTTTCCACAGAGGAGCTGAGCTCATTTTGAACGCATAATTGTCCTCCTCTTCCCCTACAGTCTCATTACAGCACAATCTGATTACAGGGTGGAAAACAAAAGAAGAGGATGAAAAATAGCATCCGCCATCGCCGAGGTGGCCGCAGGTCTGTTTGTATCTCTGTCGGCGTTAAACTCGACCCGCCCCCCCTCCCCCCCACCCGCTCCTTAACGTGGGTGTGTGACTTTAAGCAAGCTGGGAAAAGTCGAACTCTATAAAAACACAGTTTGTGTTCATTCCAGGTGAAATTGCATGTCACATCCGTTTGGGTTTCACAACGTGAAAGCATAAATTCTCATCCCCGGTGTCAGGGTCGACGTAGCGGCGGCGGTGGCGGCGGCACAGAAGTGGCAGGAAGCTCGCCGTACGGTGTGTGTGTGGGGGTGGGGGTGGGGGGTCGGGCGCCTAACGCGGCTGTAACTGAAGTCAGCCCATTTTCTGCGTATGACAGCAGCAGAATGAGACGGTTTCGGCTCAGTTGCCGCGCCACTGTCGGGTCCCCTGCTCCCAATGAGCAGATTTCATTGGCCTCTATTACTGGGTCAGGCTGCATGTGGCAGCGCTGGTGTGTGTGTGTTTGACTAGGCAATAAGCCCAGTGTCACTGTCACTTTCATCAACAGAGACTTTCCCTCTCTTACT
Source organism: Trachurus trachurus (assembly GCF_905171665.1). NCBI lineage: Eukaryota > Metazoa > Chordata > Actinopteri > Carangiformes > Carangidae > Trachurus > Trachurus trachurus. Next base: position 5,326,334 of record NC_139911.1, read on the forward strand.
CCGTCTCTTGTCTTTGTCTTTTTTGTCTCTTTGTCTCTGAAGGGCAGAGGTGGTAAAAAGGAAAAAAGAAAAAGCAGCTAAACCTCCAGGAATCAGGTGCAAGGATCCAGACTGCACCGACAGGAGAACAGTACAAGGACTGTGGGTTTTCTGCTTCACCTTGTCACACCTGGATAAACTTCTCTTAACGCCGAAAAAAAAGAAAAGCCCAAAGTTTCTGCATCATTTGATTCAAATATACAACACTAGGACACAAACACCAAGGCCCTATTCAGTTATTCACTCACAGCTCAAATATATGAGGTTTTTAGAGGCCGTCATTTCTGCTGACATTGACTGTGGAGGGTGAATCAGGTGTAACACAAACTTCTTATCTCCAGTTGTACTGTGGTCTGTGCCAGTGTGGACGTTCACCACTGAAGCTGGTGTACTAGTCAGCCAGCGAGAGTCAGCAGCACAGTGGATCATCATCCAACCTGTGTGTCACATCAGCCAAGTGGTGCTTCGTTATTTTTGACTCTGCAGGCAGACAAGATGGTAAAAGGTGCAGATAATACAGCAGCCAAGTCCATGAAGGCACCGGTCTGAGATCCAGTCTGTTTCTGCACCGTCTCTGCTGCTGCTGAGTTTAACTACTTCTCCATAAAGGGATAGTTCAACATTTTTGGCAAATTGGCCCATTGCCATAATCCCTATAGTCATAGCAGTAGGTTCGTTACCTTGAATTGTCGGTGCAAGCTGTTTTTAGAACGGCGGAGCAGAGCCGTGAGCTGCTCAGAGCTACACTACGGAGGCTCATGGGATTTCTTGGTTTCCCTTATCAAACTCATCAAATACACAATCCAACAACTCCAAAACGCTCTGGTGGACAAGTTGTGACCTGCACATTAACCACGCTATGAGATAATAACAGAACGTTACCAGACAGAGTTGTTTTAGAGGCAAATGCAGAAACTGCTTGCCGAAAGACTGCCCCCAACGAGAACGTGCATCAGTGGTTTTGCATGAATTTACCTTGAAAACAACTCTGTCTTGTAAAAAAAAAAAAGAGTCATTCTCTAAGTCGTCTTTGATATGAATCCAGCTACAGATGAATCCATCTGAGTGAAGTCAGTGGATGGGCCGCAGCGTCAGGCTCAACACTGAGGCCTGACTCATCCAGGCCGCCACAGATGTGTGTTGCAGGCACGTACATGTGCACCATTTGTGCGTGCGTGTGTATCAAAATCTATATGCACACGTTTAAGGTGATGGAGAGAGAGGTGCAGCGCTCATACAGAGTCTGTGCACATCATCGCATCCGTGAGGAATTAGGTTTGAATGAGTGGAGCGGCGCAGAAGAACAACGCACTCTCCTGGGACCGACCCAGCCCTCAGTCGCTGGAGTGTATTCATTACACACACAGACACACTCCACATACACACACACATCCATTTACACATGGCAGCCGTCTTAACACTTGAAGCAAAGTTGTTTATCCAGCCAGTAAAGTGACATCTGTGGCTTTCCAGATTTGCCTATAATAAACCCATCTCACCAGCCTCTGCAGCTATAACTTGTTATTACTAATGAACTTGCAAATCAAAACTTAATCATCAAAATACAAGCTGTCTGCAGCCTGAGTGAGGCTGAGCAGACCCCCACCCCCCACCCCACCCCTCCCATCTCACTGTACAGTGGAACCTGGGTAATAAAGTTTAACAGTTTTCAAACAGCTCTACAGTAACGGCTGCTTCTCCGGGTGCCACCGCGGTGCCATCAGCAATAAGAAGGCACCCAGGCACACTGTGGGTGTAATAATACCCCCCCCCCACCCCCCCACCCCCCGGGTTATTGCCTCCCTGCTCTCCACGTATGACGAGCGACACCGAGGAGCTCAAACCTTTTCATTGTGCAAAATGTGCCTCTTAAATAAACACGCGGCGGTGATATCTGGAGCACTTTTCTTATTCCGTCCCATCCCGTCTGATCATCAGTCCTTGTCCGGCTCCATTAGAGCCGTTTCATATCGGAGAATAACAATATCTCGCCACATCGCCGTAGAGCTAATCAATCTACGGCCCGTCTCCCCCCCTTCTTAGGTGGAATGATCGGCTGGTATTATTCTCCAGTCAATTACCTCCAGTGAAAGAGGCAGAGGAGGGAATGACAATGGATGCTGATGAATGCCACTCAGGGCTCAATTTAGCCGGCCGGGGGTGGTGGGATGGGGGGAGGGGGGGGTTGTCCCCAAGCTGGCAGTAAGACAATTGGGTCATCTAATGGGTATTTATATGAGCTCCCCTTCAGCGACCAGCTATTTGTTATAGAGAGAGGTTACCGCTGGAATGGACTGTTTACCTATGATGTGGTCGTTTGCATAAGGACATGCTGGAAGGCCATAGTGTGTGTGTGTGGGATGCACGCCTGTGTGTACCGTGCACACACAGGCGTGCATCTGTGTTCCTAATCATCTCATAAATAGATATTCCTCCGCCGCCTTAAAGCAATACCAGGAGCCAATCATATTACTATCAATAGCAGTGGCTTGAATCTGAGCCGCCCCATTTAAACCTGCAGCACTCACAGTATGGGTAGCAATTGTTAAACAGCTGGCGAAGGTATTTAACACATCATTATGATGCGAGCACGTGCGCAAGAGTGAAGCGGCCTCCAAAAAATAAAAAATGGTGGTGGTTGGTTGGACCGACAAATGTTAAGGGTTTAAAGGAGAAGGCCAAAAGAAAAACCGCAGACATGGTCGACTGTCCTCCAGCAGGATGATGAGAAAAACACTGAGAGCAGAGCTTATACAAGATGAAAAGAGGAAATGGAGAAAAAAAAAGAAAAAGCAATAGACAGAGGATGTATTCAGAGATGCAGACCCAAAACAACAGATTTCAGAGGAATGTGGAAAACAAGGCCCGTGAGAGAAGAGAGGGGGAAAAAAATGGGAAAGAAAATAGAAAAGGAGTGAAAGAAGAGTTTAAATTCAAGTACAGCATGTAGCTCCTGGCTCATACAGTACAGGCCCACTGTATAGGATTTCCAAAATTGCCATGTAGCACATGTAGAGCTTTCACTCTGTGGTTAGGTCAGGTCGGCTGAGAGTCGGTCAAGGAGTCTGACCGAGGAGCTGTCACATGTAGTTTCATGTTTGTTATGATTCTACAACTTATTGTTGATGTAATTTGGGAATGCGTTATTGATTCTTAGTGTTATTGACATGACTTCACACGCTGTGCCATTCCAGTGGGATCGAGGTTAACCTGCAGGAGGATCTTCCTAACAAACAGCTGTCTGTCAAAAAAACGTGAATGAATAAAGTTTGGTTACGTCCATCCATCTACTTTGTGTCCATGACTCTTGTGTAAGATCATCCAACAATCATCACGTCTTGCTGAAACAATTTCCTCTGAAAGGAACAGGTGTCTGCTTTCTCTCTCACCGTGAAACAAGGATCTTTTGTGCGTCTCCAATGCAATAATCATCTTAACAGTCGTATCTACCTGGCACTAAAGCGAGTCGACGTCCCTGTGTGTAAATCCTCCTAACAGATGGCCACAGTGTGTCCGCAGCGGCCCCCGGTTCCATCTCCTAAATTACTGCTTTAGGCGAAATGACCTATACACATTAGGCAGACGCGTTATTCAGTTACAACACCTCATGTTTTAAAAAAGCCTTTTAGTATGCACATGGTTTCCGCTCAACATTTGAATGGAGGCTTTGAGAGGAAGGTTTCATGGCCCTGAGCCGGGCTCATATTCCACAGTTAATTGGGCCTGACGAGATCTACGTGACTTCAGACCTGCTGTTCTTTTTTTTTTTTCTTTCCCCCACTTTAAGTGTGCAGCTACTTGTATTTTCTATCTCTGTCTTGGACCATGAAGCACATCTTTTCAAGGATAATAAATCTCTGCACGCTAAATACACAAAAGTCGACGATACTTCCTCTTTTTTTGCACCCTGCTATTCTTACATTTCCTCTCCCTCGTCTCCTCCCTTCAGGACCAGCCCCTCCCTGACATGACCCCATGCAGCATGTTATCCATTTGACACCCTGATCCCATTTGGAGCACTTCCTGTGGTGCACGACAAGTACATTTCGGTTAAAACACATGTAAGGAAATACACGGACGGACGTCAAACAGGCTGTTTTCATTTCTTAAGGCACGGCTTAATACGCATGAGTGTGTGTTGGTAAAAAAAAATCATTACTGGTGAGTGGATGGAGCTCATTCACACACACACCTGGGCCCCTTTCTGTCAAACCACTGTGACATCCCCCTCCTTCCAGCAGAGCGGCATCATGGGAAGTCTAAAATAAGCCTCATACGGTGGTGACACGGTCAGAGCGCCCTGTCCTGTCCAACGAGCGGCTGACAGAGACGGAGACGAAAACATAATACGGCTAAATTAAAACAGGAGCTGAGTGAATAGAAACATCACAGCACTGTAATTACACTTACTTAAATAATTAAACTTATGCAACACTTGGGCTATGATTGACATGAGAATAAAAACACCCACGCTGTTTTCACTTCCAGGAACCATGCAGCTCTCTGATGGTCGGTCAGTTTGTAGTACAGTAAGTGCAGAAATAAAAACTACGTTGCCATGCAGGAATAGCTCTACAACGTGTTATTCCGACACGTTACACGGCTGAAATTAATTCAATAAATCACAGAAAACTAATGAGAGAGAAAGGAAAGCATATTTCATGACACGTCCAAATAGTTCTGAGTCTGTGGAATAACAGTAGAGAGGGAGCGGGAAGGGAAGGAGGGGGGGGGGGGGGGGCTGCTGTTCCCAGAGCTGAAAACTAGCCTGGATCTGGAATATGGGGCGTTGATATTTTCTTAAGTAGGCCTCGGGGATGGCTTTTCAAACCATGCTTGATGTAGGATTTTATTTGGCTTGGAATAAAAGCCCTCCCCAGGGAGCTCCTCCTCCTATAGGCTGGTTAACCCTGCCTGCTCCGACACACACACACACACACACACCAAACATTAAGTAGGTTATGATTAATTTTCTTTGTCATCGTCTGCCTATAAAACAAAGTCAGTTGGAGTGAGCGGGGGCTTTTCCTCCGTTCCCTTTAAGCTGCACACTAAATCATTCATGGCTATTAAACAGTGCATGTGTGTGTTTAAACTGTTTAAACGCTCCGATGTGGACACACACGTCACACACACACACACACACACACAGATGTGGACACACACAGTCTGGACTTTCACATAATGTCATTCAAACTATAACCTGACATTTCCTCTGTATTGTAGCTTTTTAAATGGACCCGTAAATAACTGGGAGCACAAAGAGAGGACGGGGGCCGCGCGGTTAATGAATTCAATTAGTCAACCTCAGGCCGATTAAGAGCTCTGAAAAGACGTATTGTCACACTGGAGATAGGAGAGAAGTGTGTAAGTGTGTGTGTGTGTGTGTGTGTGTGTGTGTGTGTGTGTGTGTGTGTGTGTGTGTGTGTGTGTGGGAGAGACAGAGAGAGAGAGCAGGGCTGGGCCTTCCACTCCGGCCCTCTCACTCTCGCTCCATTCATCAACAAAGGAATACACTGTACAGTATGTGTGTAAGTGTGTGTCTCGTTTTGCAGGTGTGCGTCTGAATCATTGTGTGTGTTCCCTTTTGGGGTGGTAAAATTCTGGGAACTTTCAATGTTGGAAACTTTCCATGCAAATTAACGGGAATATATGGGAATAAATCCAAAATGTACAAAATTGAAGATTGGCCCTTAACAGGGAACTAAAAGGGACATTGTGTAACTTCTCCTGTTATCTATTCACAAAAATGGATTATTTTGTTCAAAAGTCTGTTTTTCATTAATCAGTAATCCCCCCCATCAACAAACTGAAGTGTTCCTTTCAGCTCTGAATTTGCCGTTCATAACATTCATATCTACATGGAGCGGGTAAGCTCGGTGCTGGCTGCCATGTCGTATCATCTTTCATCTTTATCTTTATTCACATATATAGAAAAGGTATTAAAATCATTACAATATTTGTAATTTCATATGTTTCATATGTGTGTCGCCATGTTTTTACGTTCAGTGGCAGCGTGACGGTAGGAAACCACGGAAACTCAGCGGAGACACCGGAGCTGTCGGCTCAGGTCGAGGTGGCATCTGTGAAAAGTCACCGCGGTAACGCAGTGAGGAGGAACGGAGCGTTACACTGATGCTGCATTCAGGTGCAGTCTGAAAAACGGCCGTCGCTAACAAACCAGATGTCATTTTAGCCACAGAAGTCGAGAGAAAGCCGGTAAAACGTCAAAACCATGACAACATATTGTCACGTGTATTGTTTTGCCTCGTGCTGACGGAGCACTTTTTTACATAGAGGCTTGTTTATTAAAATATGATTTAGTTGCTTGCTATTTACAACTGCAACGCTAGATGGGAGTAATTCCTACACAATGTACCTTTAAACATAGTTGGGGAAAATATATTGTAGCATAATCTTGGCTCAAACAACCAGATTTAAGTATACTTGTCCACTTAAATATCTATGCTATTCCTCAATCACATGCACACAGCACACTGCTCACTGCAGGGCTATTGAGGGCTATTTTCTGTTCAGTCCCATAAATTCCCATAATTTCCATGGAAAGTTTCTGGAAATTTTCCACTCCTTTGCGACCCTAGTTCCCTTGCATGTGTATTTTATGTATCTCTATGGCACTGTGAGGATGTGTGGCCTTGTGTGTGTGTGTGTGTGTTTGCATACCAGCAGCACATTACAGGTCTTTGTACCAAGACGCCACACGACGTCTCGGTAACGCGGCCTCTTATCTCAACAGCACGCTGCTGCTGCTGAACGCTTTGAAACCGTCAAAGGCCTCATAGATCCCGTCTCAATTAAGAGTAACCTTTATGCCGGAGCATCATTCAACAAAAAGCTCCTCGTCTGCTTTTTTTTAACACTTATGTACAACAATGGCAACTGGAGGCACGGGCGGCTTCATGTAGCTGTCAGACGCCGGGTTTTTAAACGGCGCGGGGTTACGTCTTCACAGCGCCGGGCTCAGCGGGGAAATCAACCTTTTCACTGAGGCGTCTTGAGTAAGCACAAAAAAAAGAAAACAGCAAACAAAACAAAATGCCAAACAAAACAGGAGAATTCACACAGCGATCGCCTGATGAAACTGTGCCAACAGACGGCAAACAACAGAGCTCCTCAGCAGCTCCTCACGAGGGGACGCTGAAGAACACAAAGTGTGTTTTTTGGCGGGGGGAGCGGTGCAGTTCATGCAGTGTGAAACAAATCTCCTCTGCTTTTACTGATGCAATTTGAAAACAACCTTTACGCTCGTGTTGGGATGAAGAGAGCGCACGTCTCAAGCTGAGCTCAGACATCCAGAACAAGGAAGGAAGTTTGTCTGTAAGGATTTAAAAAGATTCCTGTGTGACACCTCGCAGGAAGGAGGGGAGTAAAAAAAACTCGTTACTGATGCAGAGATAACAAGGTCTTGTTTATATGGGATGAGAGGTTATTCATTTATAGGTGGGAGGCGAAGTCGTTGTGAGTGTGTTACCTGTTAACAAGGTGAAGCACATGTGAAAAACACTGTTGTCACATGCTGCTCTGCTACTTCCGCAGAAAGATGAACTCCTCAACCTCCAAAGTTTGAGGAGTGATTTTAATGCAGAATAAGAAGATGATGTGTTGATGTGAAGTCACAGATTGGAGGAAGATCTCATTGTTTTATTCATTAATCTTCTGCAGGGGAGCTGGAGCCTATCGCAGCTGACTTAGGGCGCGGGGCGGGGCCTGGACAGGTCGCCTGTCAATCATAGGGCTGACATGTACAGACAAGACAGACAACCGTTCACACCTACAAGCAGTTTAGAAAATTAAAAAAGAAAAGAAATCTAAAAATTTAATTCGGTCTAATTCAGTTTCTCACTCTGTGCTTTTCATTTGTCATTTCTCTGGTGTCATGCTGGACTCAGATTGCAGCTAATGATCATATCATTACTGATTAATCTGATGATAACTTTTGTAATTAATTGATAATCATTTGATGTCAGTGGAAAATACCTATCACGACTCCCCCGGAGCCAAAAGCCTTCAAAATGCTTCTGTCTGTCTGATAGATATTCAAGTTACTTTCATTAAACCCGGCTAATTTACATTACAGAAGTCAATACTGATTCATTTTTATCTGTCGATATTCGAGGCAAAATAAAGTCGCATTTAATTGGAGTTTTACCATTTTTGAAATAGACAGAGGATTTAAAAATGATAATCAAAACATAAATTAATTAATAAAGGATGAGAGAGATTATGCCACAGACAGACAGAGTAGATGATGTCACTGCTGTCCACCTCTGACACATCTGTCCTCTCCTCTGCTGCTGGAGACAAATCAGTTCCTTGAATGGACACATATACAAACAACAGACAGGAAGTGTGTGTGCACTCGGTCCAGACTGAGGCTCCACACACACACGCTGCTGCACCAATGAGGCTTCTGCTTTCACCCCCACCTTACCAACACACACACACACACAGACAGAGGCAGGTTCGCCCAATCCCTGATTGCATCTGGCTTGTCATCGTCAGCAGCAGCAGCCTGCTCGGCTCCTCGGGGGCCCCTGCTGCTCTGATGGAGCCCCCTCCTCCTCCTCCATCCTTCCATACACCCCCATGTCCACCCACCCACCCCCACCCTCCACTATTCACCTCCTCTCAAGACAAATTTAATTTGGAGGTGCCGAGGACTGATAAAACCAGGAGACAGCATTTGGGGGGCGAGGGGGAGGGAGGTAATTCGATACCTCCTCCTGCCCTCTTTCACCTCCTACACACACACACACGAGCCTCCTCCCCTCTTTTTCCTCCACCCTGCACCCCCCCCTTCCCCTCCATCCTCTCCATCCCACAGACAAAGACATCCTTTTCTTCCTCTCTGCCATCTTTTTTCCCCTTATCAGACAGATGACAGAGGAGGAAAACGGAAGAGAGGAGGATGAGCAACACTGTTCTTCTGATCCCTGATGCATCACCTGTGGATCTCTGGATCCACGCTGAGTGATAACATGACACACGGTCCCGGGTCCACATACCTGTCTGAGATCGATAAAAGATTGAATATTGTCTGGAACAGAGACGTGAATTCAATAAAAAAAACATGCACGAAAGCACAAGTTTGAGGGCAGAAATCATTTCAGAGCTCATTCACACTGTTGCATGTTTGATTCTATAGCAATGAATGAATAAATCCTATCATATAACAACAATAAAAAAGCTCCTCTGCTGCTTTCCTCCTCTTTTCTTCCTCTTACGTGAGGTCACGGTGATGCGTGGTGCGTTCACAGACGCTGCAGCGCTGCAGTTCATCTCAACAGTCTTTATTGAATTAAGCAGAGACTGGAGGGAGCTGTTTGGAGCTGGAGGTTTCCACAGGTCAACGCCCCCCCTCCCCTCCCCTTCTCCCCTCCGGCCCTGCAGCCATGAGGCCTCACAGCCACCTGCAGCTGCATGCACGCTCTGCCTCACACTGACTGGGTGTGTGTGTGTGTGTGCATGTGTAAGTATATATGTGTATGTGTAAGAGAGGAGCCAGACACAGAGAGCGGCTGCACAGCTCTCAGTCGACAGATGGCTCCTCTTGAATAAAAGGACATACTAACGAGACACACAACCATCTACACACTAAGCGCATACAAAAGGCAGAATGTCAGGCAGGTGAGTATGCGTGCGTGTGTGTGTGTGTGTGTGAGCCTTGCCTTCTTCATATAGACAGGTGAGGGCTGCAGTTATACCCTGGGATCTCTTGCACACACACACACACACACACACACACACACACACACACACACACACACACACACACACACACACACACACACACACACACACACACACACACACACACACACACACACACACACACACACACACACACACACACACACACACACACACACACACACACACACACACACACACACACTCCTCAAGTCCCAGCAGTGAAAAGTGTCTTTTTCCTCAGATCACGTTACAGTGCCATCCGTCCTTGCCAAGCAGGGGGCACCGACCACCACCCAATCTCCCAACGCCCAGTTCATTTATTATTGAAGATGACATAATTGCAGAGGGGGATGAGGGGGTGAGGGGGTGAGGGGGGGTGGAAGGGGCATCATGCACCAATATCATGACTCCTAATATAAAAGGCCTTTAAATAATTCAAGAGACAGGTGCCCACCCTCTGCTAGGAGGTGGGGGATTTCTCACATGATGAGATCACCGTCTCAGGACGCAGGAGGGCGTGGGTGTGTGTGTGTGTGTGTGTGTGTGTTCATAACCATTGTCAAATGTCAACCGGAGACATGTAAATAAAAAGCAGCTACCCACGTTCATTATGGGATGTGACCTACTGCACCTCTTACCTCCAGTCTACATAAGTAGATGTAGGTGTGAGTGTAAAAAAAAACTATAAATAGAATAAACAGGGCGGGGTGGTGTTGCTCATTGGTATTCGTGTTAACTTCAGGCATCAGCATATACTGTGATTACGGGTTAGGCAAATTGTTAAGCATGATTGATTGTGTCTCATTGTTGGAATAATGTGTGGGTCTGTGACCGATTGATTGTGTCTCGCCACACTGAACGGCTCATTTGAATATTAACAACCTGCGACTTGTGTCGCTGCGAAATGTCATCGGATCGTTCCTAATTCGGATACGCAAGGAGCCTCATCAGCCTCATCGACCGCGAGACGACACCAACGTTTATACATCTCAAGCTGCAACAGATATTTAAAGGGATAGTTCAACATTTTGGCAAATTGGCCCATTGCCATAATCCCTATAGTCATAGCAGTAGGTTCGTTACCTTTAATTGTCGGTGCAAGCTGTTTTTAGAACGGCGGAGCAGAGCGGCGAGCTGCTCAGAGCTACGCTACGGAGGCTCATGGGATTTCTTGGTTTCCCTCATCAAACTCATCAAATACACAATCCAACAACTCCAAAACGCTCTGGTGGACAAGTTGTGACCTGCACATTCACCACGCTAAAAAGAACTATCCCTTTAACATTTCAATTAGCATTTAGCATTAGCAATTGAAAGAGAATACTAAATATGAGTGTGAAAGACTCATGAGGGACAGAGGTCGACTCAATGTGTCTTTATTTGTTACAAACAGCTCCTTGTTCTTATCTTCGTTCCAACGTCACAACAAATGATATTGAAAACTTTTACGTTCGGCTTTGGAGACGCCAGATTTGTGGTTTATCAATAACTGTCGAGCTGTTTATGTATGTGTGTGTGTGTGTGTGTGTGTGTGTGTGTGTGTGTGTGTGTGTGTGTGTGCGTGTGCGTGTGTGTGTGTGTGTGTGCAGTATTTATAGGATAAACACAGACAGCACAACAGTCTGGTTTTGTTTCCCACAGCAGTCTAAACAAACGAGTCAGACATTTGATGGCTCTGGTCTGCACAGTTTCCAACAGTGATGGAGATATCAGGGATTTTTTTTTCCCTCCCCCCACCCCACCCCACCCCAGCCCCTCCTCTCAGAAGAAGCCATTAACTGCCATTCATTCCTGTATTCGCTGTAGGATAAACAACCTCCGCCGCGGCGCGAGACAATCCATCACAACCGCTCTGTCGTTATCTCAGCGTGCTGAGTCGAGCATTTCCATATGATGCTGCGTATTATATTTGACTCTTGCTTCCTGTCAATCACTTGGAGACGCAGACAGGAAGTCTTATCACCTTTACTCCTTCACTTCTTAAGTAAACTTCTTCTCTCTTTTTTTTTTAAACACAGGAGCACCTGTCAGTTTCTACAACGCTGCTTTTGGGAAACTTGTCGAGACAAAAATAAAATCAGGGGGAAAAGTTTAAAATGACACGCCTACTAATATGTATTCTGTATTCTCTGGTGGCCTGTCCCAGCATGCACTGGGGGAAAGAGCTGTAACGTGTGTGTGTGTGTACACAGTAGCAGAAAAACAGAAGCAGCGATTGTCTCAAAGCCAAAAAGCTCACAGGTTCAATCCCATCAGTCGTAACGATGCTGCCAAAACGTACCTGTAACAACAGAGCGAGGATTGCACGCCGCACCACCCACGGCTTGTGATAAAAAAAATAAATAACCTTCCCTTTCTCACTTGTGCTTACACCCACAAGGATAACGCTGCAACCGCATCACTACTACGGCAACTATCAAACAATCAAGACTGATGTGTGAAGTCAGCTGCATGACCAAACAGCCCAACTTCAGCGGGGGCTCCTGCAGGGGAACATCGGGGGGAAATCAGCCTCCCTTAGCTAATAAACAGTAATGACCTGCCTCCCCCGACACGTCTAGGATAGCGAGCCTCCCCTTCATGTCGGCGTCGGTGATGAGGACAAAACAGCGGAGCCAGCAGAAAGAAGCTGTGCCTGGGGTGGGCCCGGTAATTACTGTTAATTGGTTAAACATGGGGATGGATGGAAAGAAGGATGAGAGAGAGAAAGAGGAGTGGAAGGAAGGAAGGAAGGATGGGTCCCGTCTGTCTGTGGCTTGTATGATGTGATCGGGTGTGTTATCACGGCTCTCTATCAGTAGCATGAGCTAATGTAGAAGAGCGAGGGGAGAGGAAGGGAGGGGAGGTTAGATATGCAAGGTGGCGAGTAGCCTACATAACATAAGCTGTCTGGTAAACAAGTATCAGCTTGTACGTGCACGACCCGTACATAGATATAGAGAAACGCATGAATTATGCAGGCGAACTACAAACAAACAAAGAGCAGAGCAGAGCAGCGCTGGTGCACATGCAGGTACGGCGAGGAGGACTGAGAGGAATGATGTATACAAAGGAAAAATCAAGGCGTGAAAAAGCTGTGGACGTGAAAGTGTATAAGACATCCACAAAAACACACTCACAGAAACACACAGCAACGCGCTCAGATTACACAGAGCCTGAGGGGAGCTGCTCAGCCAGATAAGACAGGCAGTTTAAGGGCCATTTACGGCCATTTGATGCATAATGATCCTCCTATCAGTGGCTGTGTGGGCAGAGTAGGAGAAGTGTTGAGTATTCCCCATTCAGCTCCATTGCTAATACACTGACCATAACCTCATCAACAACCTCTGGACATCTTACGCAAGCGCCGCGCCGCTCCGTTATCTGGCTCAGAGTGAAACAAAGAACAACAGATTTTTCGGTGGAGGGAGATGAAACAGAGACTTTGAACCACAGGCTCCATGTGGGTGTGGAGATGAAAACAGAAAAGAAAGAGGATGGATAAATGTGGGAGGCCTGTGGTCCCATCGCTAACCCGCAGGACTGACTCCTTCACTTCCGTCTTATACTTCACACCCCGATAAACCAAACAATATGGACACTATAATTATGATTTACACTCTCTTCTTCCTGTGAAGCTTTGATTTTAAAGGGATAGGCAAATTGGCCCATTGCCATAATCCCTATAGCCATAGCAGTAGGTTCGTTACCTTTAATTGTCGGTGCAAGATGTTTTTAGAACGGTGGAGCAGAGCCGTGAGCTACGCTACGGTGGCCTTCACCACTCATCAAACTCATCAAATACACAATCCAAAAACTCCAAAACGCTCTGGTGGACAAGTTGTGACCGGCACATTCACCACGCTAGATAGTAATGGGACGTTACGAGACTAATGCAGAGACTGCTTGCTGAAAAACTGTCCCTGAAGGCAATGCGCATCAGTGGTTTATTTACCTCTACAACAACTTTGTCTGGTAACATTCTGTTATTATCTCATAGTGTGGTGAATGTGCAGGTCACAACTTGTCCACCAGAGCATTGTGGAGTTGTTGGATTGTGTATTTGATGAGTTTGAATGTTGAACTATCCCTTTAACATTGATTTTTGGATGCGTTACCTTCAACAACACAAGGTCCTTACAGGTGATCGCTCTGTGGAGCTCAGTGTTTCTTGTATTTTCTTCTTCAGGAAATATCAGCAAAACCAGATATTGATCACTTATATCATCCTAAATGTCGACACAGTGAACATCCCTCCTTCAGATATTGATAATGTAGAGTTAAAAGACTTTTGTTATCCACACCCACGACGGTGCAGCTCAACCTGCAGACTGAGTGAAGTTACAGCCAACTCTGACATACTTATCTTAACATGCAGTGTACTGTACTGTGTGTTCTGCACAGTTGCATTCCAGCAACCTGCCATCAGCAGAAACATGAATCCCTGTGTGCACATGCAAGAAACCACACACCACGCACCTTTATGTTACTTTGTTGTTGTTTTTTTAATAACTCACGAGTCACTGAGGTGCGATTCAGACCCATAAATCTAAAACAGACACACAAATTAGCAGAGGCTAATATTTAGCAAGTTGCTGATGTTCATTGTTTTGTCACCTACTGGTAGCTACTTCATTTATTTACAGGAGAAATAGATGCACTTGGTAATATTCTTAAAGCTTTATCTTTGGTGTTTGTGGATGGGAGAGCAGACGATGAGTCAAAAAGTCACTTTTATGGCAAAAAAACACACATTATGTTTTTTTTTTTTCACCAAACAGAGGTTTTGCACATCTGAGACCTTCTGCAGAATCTCATGCTTTGTCACAATAAGAAGACTGAGCGACTTCCTCACACCAGGTCAAAGAAAGTTTTGAGTGATGTCTATCCCTGCAGACCCAAGTCACACACACAAACACACACAACACAGTCCTCGTCCTATTTCTCAGTAAAATAGCTTGTAAGCGCGGCGGCCGCTGACACCATAAAGATAGGTCTCCTCTACTTAGTTTTTATGACTACTCCAATACACGCAATCAACCGTAAAATTCACCCTGACACAGAAGAGCCCTCCAATAAGGCCTCCATGTGGAGGGCAATAAAACAAGGCCGCCCCCAGGGCAGAAAACAACAGCTTCTCCTCGAGTCGATTTAAGGTCGCAGGCGCTCTCGTGGGGGCGGGGTGGGGTGGGGTGGGAGCAAACTGAGTCATCTAGACAATGGAGGAGCCATCGTGATGCAGAGTGAAGTGAGATCAGCTGCTGTAAAACATGATGCCAGGCTGATTGGTAAATAGAGCTGCCCGTCAGCCGCCAGCCCGCGGGGGGGGGGGCGGTCGTAAAACAGCAACAAGTGCAGAGGCATCGCTGGTTCCTGTCACAAGGACAAAAGGGAGGAAAACAGACAGCACATTCACTCAGAACACGTCAAGAGATATGATTTAACCCAGTGGGTGGTCGACAGAGAGAGAGCTGCGTGTTTTAGAGAATAGCTGCATGCCCATCATCTTCTGACCTACCTGAAGCCATTACAGCGGCAATATCATCTCATCTCAAGCCTCAGTGGCTTTAACAGTCCCATGCAGGTAAATCACAGAGCAGGTCTCCATCGCCCAGATCGCTAATATTAGGTGCAGTGTCAACTTTCTACGCTTTGACGGCTCTCGGGACTGTTAAGTAGACTGTTCTATGGAGTAAGACCGGAGATCACACAGCTTTTATTTAGTGTCAGGTTGGATTTGTATGACTGCCCTTAATCTGGACGGCTTTCAAGTCTCGGGCTGGTGTCGACACTCAGATCGTCTTCTCCAAATGTTCCACGTCTTAATGCCGCTCACTCTCACTCGTCTGAGGTGACTGATGCCAAGGGGCAGCACAACTTAGTGTCAGCCGGCGTTGCCTGACTCGCACATAACCCTGACTGACACTGTGTAGGTGGTAGTATATGGATAGATATATATATTTATATACGATAAACCCCGCTCTGAAGATGCTTTAAATCTGGCCTGACAGCGCCTATGCACACGTGTGTCTCTCTCTCTCCTCTAACAAAGTTTTTAGCTTCAGCTTAAAGGTTGATTAACAGGTTTCTCCACCCAGCCCCCCCCCCCCCCCCCCCCCACCTTCACTCTCCCCCTCCTATCTATTGACAATCCTCACTCTCCTCATCTCTAAACCCTCGCCAGCACAATGCAGGTTTTAGCTGAGGATGAGAGAGACGGTGGTGATGGCTCGCCTGAGTTCATCATCGGGGGTATAAGCCTGAAAGTTAACCAACGCCGTGCCCCCCCCCCCCACCCCCCCACCCTCCCGTTATAGGCTTTCAATGCCGTAAGCTCTCGGAGCCGCGCGGCACCGTGAGCGAGCAATGCTTCAAAAGATGTGTACGGTGGGAGTTGAGAGGCAGGAGGCTTAGGGCTTTAAAGTGCTGTAAGTTTTTGTGGGGGAGAAGTTTTTTTTTTTTTTTTTACTAAAGTACACCAAGTGGAGATTTCCTCGCCGAAGGAGGGAGAGACGGTCTTACAGTAGAAAAAAAAGGGGGGATGAGTGGAAGGACTAATGTGTAAACCATCTGCGTGACTGATAAAAGTGATTTGTGCTCCCATCCATGTCTTCTGAACCAACAGGATTCAGTCCAAGAAGAGGAGCAGCAGTCTGAGCAGCCGAGGCCTTTTCTGATCAGTCGGGGAGAAAGTGAGTGGAACGGAGGGGGTCCAACAACTTTATGGAGTTACAAAATGTGATGGTGCATTTGCCCAACTATAGCTGCACATAAACACACAGCATATGCACTTTGGTAGACCGTGAAGCACAAACACACACAATTCCTTGCTGAGAAATCTGATTCTTGTGCACACTCACTAAGGTGAGCTCAGCGAGTGTGTATTCTGTTCCCCTGCTGTTTGGTATTTTACAGCGGAGCCGCTATAAAGCAGGGTGAAGCACAATGTAGCCCAGCCTGTTTGTCCCCATAGAGACCAGCAGGCTTAATGTAAAGCATGACAGCAGCAGCAGCAGCAGCAGCAGCAGCACTGTCAATAGAGAAACGGTTGCAGGTAATTTACGGACGGCGTAAGGCGAGTAGATGATGAGGAAGAGGAGGAGGAAGGTGGATGATAGATAAATGGGGATGCTCTCTCCTCCTCTCTGCCTCTGGAGAAAGACGAGTCTTCCCACTCTTTTCTCCACATCAAGGTGACGACAGGAGAGCGGCAGCGTGGCAGGTATCCGCTTCATGCCTGTTAGGGTTATTTGTGATGAAAGCGCGCCTAAAGAAACTTCCAGCTCCCTCTGACTGAGCCGAGCTTGAAGCTTTTTCTTTCTTTTTGCTTTTTTTTCCCCCCCCCCCACATCCCCGACAAGTTTGCTCAAAGTTTTTGCAGCATCACAGCTTTGTCATTTTTAACTTTTCGCAAAATTCGGCACCACGCGTATTTTGTGTGAAGTGCGAGGCAGAGTGACAGAGGAGCGAGGCAGACGAGTCTTGAGTCCCTCAACTTGGCTCCTCAAAGGCGCCTGTGAAGATCTAGATGGAGCATGAGGTTCTCAGGATGTGGACCGGTGCTGCTGAACGGGCCGCATCCTCCACATCGATCTCATGTGATCGTCTTGATACGCGGAGGAAGGTTTTGATCCCTGACTCCACCCTTCTCACCATCCCCAGCATCAGCTCCACACTGTGATAGCAACCAGCTTCTGTATCTGCATAAAGATCTGCGGGTGTACTCAGCTAAAAAAAAAAAAAGGCTCATTACATAATAACAAGAATCTCTTTTTAATGTAGGAGGTTTTTTTAAGTTAATTCTGTGACTGACTCAACAGCGTGTATAGAGCACCGTTTCCTGCTTTCACAGGAATTTGACCCCGTTCACTGAGCCGCTGCACCCGAGCTCCAACGGTGACGCCACAGTGCCCCCTGCTGCAGCGGCTCCAGACTGCAGCCTGCAGCCCCCCGCCTCAGCCAGCGGATCACTCTGACACCCAGGAGAGCTGATTATACTTCTCTTCTGATGAATGCTATCATTGACACGCTTCTGCCATAGTTGAGTGAGTCAGCTCCGGGCCGAGGAGATGTTCGGTATAGATCAGGAATCCCCCAGAGCCCACCCCACCATCACTCTCTCCCTCCCGCCCTGCTCTGAGCAATATGCTTCTGTACAGTGTCTTTAATGGGCAAACCACAGACAGCACACACAGGGTCAGCTGTGTTGAGGTGTTTAAGATTTAAAATGACGTGTGAACTATCACAGATTGTGTTTATATTGATTAATAATATGTTTCAAGTTCATTTTGGACATAGCAAGACAGATAGATGTCAAATATAGGAGGAATAGGAGGAAGCAAAGGCTTATTTAGTAAATTAAGTAATAAAGACTTTTATATTCTTATCACTGGAGGATCTATACATGTGTTTTCCACTGGGTCCCTGTTTGAGCCTCGAAGCTGTGGGAAATAATTGAAACTACAAATTAAGTTTCCCATCAAATGAATAACAGTGCAGATTGAACATCTTAAAACAGGCCATATACTATAATATACTAATCAGCCTCCACAATAAACCCAGTCACCTGTTTTAATGTTATAGCTAATAATCGGTACAATGAACATAACAAATGACTTCACTTTTAAAAAGCAAAACAAGCCACTGGAAAATCTTTACTTTGACTTGTACTTTCCAGTTTTTTTCTACCTATTATTCTTATTTCAGCTGTTAGAAAACATGAAACATGACGTTATTCTACGTTACATTCGTACCTTGTGCTGCTTTACTCACGTTTCTGTTACATTATGTCCCGGTGCACAGTCTCACATTGTTATACAGCGTTGTCTCTTTGTCCCCGTCTTCCCAGGGACGTTTTGTTTCTCTGTAGATCACATTAAAGTGGTTGAAAGGGAAGCTGCTGTGACTCTGATGGAGACAGCGAGCCCCCTCCACCCCCATACTCCATCCTGCTCACACACACACTCCTCTACACTGTGATTTAATACAGCAGTTGGAGAAGAACAAAACTCTTAGGAGAAAGCAGAGGTGGCACATTTCAATATTTCATCTCCACTCCCCCCCCCCACCTCTACCAAGCCAGCCGTGAAATACAGGCAGTGAGTGTGTTGTTCCACTCAGCATAAACATAACAACACCCCACACCCCTCACCACCCCACCACCTCCTCCTCCTCCCCCGAACCCCGACACCCCCTCCTCCTCCTCCTACTGAGACCAGCCTAGTTTAAATGGATGAGACGTCACACTTGTTAAATAACAGAGGCACACTGGCTCAGTCTGATACGGCGCGGGTTAATCTGCAGACACACACACTCACATTATACTACACTACCTGCAGCCACAAACAACACAAACAAACCAGAACAAGCATGTGTATCCATACATTCGCACACACACACACACACACACACACACACACACATGAATCTATAGCAGGAGAAACGCATGCATACATGGAGGGGAGAAAAAACCACACATTTCTATACACAGGCTCCAGAGGAGACCACCTGTCAGTGTGTGTGCCGAGCGCCACAGGCATCACCTGCTCCCAGGAATAAAACTCTTTGATATTCATATCAACCTGCAGCTCCATACACTCCAATCAAATACCTCTACCTTCCCTTTCTCTACCTCCACCTCCCTCTCTCCCTCTCTCCCTCTCTCTCTCCGTCTCTCCTCTAGACATAATAATGACACAACATAAAAGTGGCATGTAGAAACCTCGCAGTGCAGTTAGGACGTTTGATGTGGAGGAAAACACACTGAGCTTTTCAGTAGCTTAGCAAAGCGAACACACCATGACGGCGGAGGAGGAGGAGGAGAAAAAAAACAAGCGTGACAGAGACAAAAAGTCAAATTGCAGAAGAAGAAGAAGTCGGAAAAAGTTCTGGCGGCGGCGAGGCTCGAAAATAAACGTGGTGCAACATGCACTTGTGGAAAGTCAGAGGAGGAAGAGGAGGAAGAGGAGGCACCATGCCGAGCTGTGGGAAAGGCAGCGGGCCAGGGTGACCGTCCTGCCAAACTGCTACCCCCCCCCCTCCCTCCAAGGACAGCTGAGGACAATCCACCCATCATGGTCGTCATCAACATTACAATCAGGAAGCAGCAGGACCCAGCTGGTTGGAGTGATGGAGCATGGAGTTGGACCAGCGCTGCATAAAAATGACCAAGTCACTCATTTTCACTCACTACATTTCCACCAGCAGATTAAAGGGGTAGTTCAACATTTTGGCAAATTGGCCTATAATCCCTATAGTCATAGCAGTAGGTTCGTTACCTTTATTTGTCGGTGCAAGCTATTTTTAGAACGGCGGAGCAGAGCGGCGAGCTGCTCAGAGCTACGCTACAGAGGCTCATGGGATTTCTTGGTTTCCCTCATCAAACTCATCAAATAAATACACAATCCAACAACTCCACAACGCTCTGGTGGACAAGTTGTAACCTGCACATTCACCACGCTATGAGATAATAACAGAACGTTACCAGACAGAGTTGTTTTAGAGGGAAATTCATGCAAAACCGCTGATGCGTGTTGCCTTCAGGGACAGTTTTTCAGCAAGCAGTCTCTGTATTTGCCTCTAAAACAACTCTGTCTGGAAACGTTGTGTTATTATCTCATAGTGTGGTGAATGTGCAGGTCACAACTTGTCCACCAGAGCGTTTTGGAGTTGTTGGATTGTGTATTTGATGAGTTTGATGAGGGGAAACCAAAAAATCCCATGAGCCTCCGTAGCGTAGCTCTGAGCAGCTCACGGCTCTGCTCCGCCGTTCTAAAAAATAGCTTGCACCGACAATTAAAGGTAACGAACCTACTGCTATGACTATAGCGATTATGGCAATGGGCCAATTTGCCAAAATGTTGAACTATCCCTTTAACTCCACCTGCAAATACACTGTTCACCTGCTGCAAATGTGTCGTCACCCCTGGCAACAACACGGATGACAGGTGATTTTTTTTTTTTAAAGCAGCAGGACACACCTCGGCACGCCGCCCCTCCCTTCCTCCTTTGCCTCAGCTCTGTTTAACACAGATTTAGTTCTGGGAGCTGTAATATCACACTTTATTGCTCTTTACGGAGCAGAATCGAAAAAAAAATAAAACTGTCTCTGCTTCACGACCCTCTCCTTACAATGAAACACTGCTGCCAAGGTAAATGCTTTAGCATTCGCTCTGCGATTCATTCTGCTTCGCAAAGTGATTGTGCGGCTGAAATGTTGCTCCGTCGTCGTTCCCCCTCCCTGCAGCAAAACTCATTTTCGCAGCCACATGACAAAATATTAACCCAGGCTTTCAGAATGAAATGTCACACTTATTTCTTTGTCAAACTAAATGGGGAGCTGCTTCATGCTAGGTGCTGCAAGCGAGGAGAGGGGGGGCAAAGGGGGACTCTAAGGCACGGCATGGCACGGCTATAGCTGGTCTCAGGTGCCACACCGGTGCTAATAGGACTGCTAATTAGAGCGCGGCACTACAAGAGCACACACACATATACGTACACACACATTGCAGACTAAAGCCAGACGCACTGGGGAGTTGTACACTTCGCTCAGGGACTGGGGGGTTGTGTTTGTGTTTGGAACAAGTGTCTTGATATAAAGATATTTTCATGCATCTCTTAGGTTGTAAGAGACAGATTAAATATTAAACATTAACATAAAATAGAGACGTGACAGGTGGAGATAAAAATAAATAAATAAATAAAAGCGGAGGAAGAAGCCTGAGTGCAGATCTTTGCATTTGACAGATGTGCAAAACCTTTGTCGGCATTTTTCTTCTATTTCAGTCTTTCTCTCTTTCTCTCTGTGTGTGTCCTCTTTATTCAAGCCCACTCTTCCTCATAATAAGCAAAGGGAGGCAACATGTTGAATAATATATCAGGATGTTTCAGGTCTCGGTGATTGCCAGGATCACAAACACACAAACCGCTACTTTAAAAAAAACTAATAATAATACGAGCACTGCTCTCCACACAGGGCCGTCGCTAGGAATTCTGGGCCCCCTGAAAGAATACTAAAGTGGGCCCCTGCCCCATGACTTTTCCACTTTTTTTCTTAGACTACGTATGTATTAGGGATGTGAACGTGTACGAAAATATGTACACGTGTACACTGTGCATTTTTTTTCGTGTACACGTGTACACGCTTCAGGACCGCTATAGGTTGCTATAGCCTTATTTTTGTTTAGTCTGATATGCGCAGCCGGTGACACTGCAGCCACCGTGCCGGTGTTACACCGGAGCGGAGGAGACCGGACGGCGGATTCGACCCGCCCCCCTCCCCTCCGACACGCACCGCACCGTAACTGGAGAGATCTGCCCGGTGAGCGTTCAGAGTCGACCACCGTACCCCCCCCCCCCCCCCCCCCCCCCCCCCCCCCCCCCCCCCCCCCCCCCCCCCCCCCCCCCCCCCGGTCTCGCTGACCTCCACCCTTCCTGATCCGCTGCAAGTTGCCAGAGCCCCGCGGAGCCCAGTCTCTCCCTCCTCTCCCACACTTCAGCACCTGTCCTGGGCTACAGCTTGGCTCGCTCCACCGTCCTTTATTTTTGAAGTATAACTAATAATAATGCACCGTACTGCCTAACTATACACACGTATGCACACGTATATGATCAGAACAGTAAATTGTTTACGCTACTTTTAAAAGGAGTAAGTCATTTAAAACGAGGAGCGAGCCGAGCCGACACTGTGCAGCCCAGGACAGGTGCTGAAGTGCGGATGAGAGGAGGACAGACCGGGCAGGAGCAACCAGCCCAGAGGCGTCTCGTCAGTCCTCGGCCGTCTTCAATGTATCGAGACACCCCTTTCAATTCTTTTAAGGTTATTTGTTTGTGTTTAGGGAGGCTATATTTGCATAGAATATTTTTTGGCAACCAGAAAAGCAATGTCTGACCCGGCGTTTATTTCGGATGGGCGTTTACTCGGTGGCGGCGCCATCACACTCGCTTGCAAAAAAAAAAAAAAAGAAAGGAAAAAAAAACTCACTCACGCACATTTTGTCTGGAGGAGGGAAGCGCGTCACAGCATCATTTTTATTAAATAATAGTTTTCTCTAAATTAAGACAGTGTGAGGGACTATTTTTCACCCAGCCCCCCAAAATGTACGCTATGTAAAAAAATAAAAAAAATAATAATAATAATTGCGTGTATCGTTTAGGGATTTTTTACTAAACGTTTACAGTTTCATTCCATGTAAACGTTTACACGTGTACACAGTCACACCCCTAGTATGTATTATGTTTTATTAACTTTATTTTGATGCTAATGCAGCATTATATGAGTATTAGTCAGGGTCTTATGCAGAATAATTCAGTCATAAAGATTAGACTACTGGGTTTTTACAGTATATATTTATACAACGGCCCTGTCTCCATATGTCGTACAACTTTCCAGTTTACATGGAGTTGTGTGGTGTTGCTTAAAAAACATGTGTCCCATCCAAACACTTCCACAGAAGTGGAGGGGGAGGAGGAAAAAGAAGCAAGGTGCACCAAAATACATCAGAAAACAGGTTCTTTTGGTTGTTGGTAATGAGGATCTGTTCCCCGGCCGCTGTTCAAACAGACACATTTGAATACAAGTAGGTGGCACATCTGTCGTATCTTTTTTTTTCTGTCATGAATTATTAACATCCTGCCGTCGCTGGCAGCTACACTCACCATTATTTCACTTATGAATAGAAATCATGTGCCAAAACTGCGGCTCGTATCTGTCAGTCGAGCCCACACAGTGTGTGTGATGTTGAAAACTTCAAGGTCTTCATAGTAATAAAGGAGGAAACTGAATCATCAACAAAAAGCTTGTGTTTCATAAAACATGCGTATTGTTTGGTTGGGATGTGACATGGTGTGTACTTTCCATCAGTGGGAAACTCTTTACTGTAACTTCCAACACAAGGAGGTCGGAGGTCAAACTGCACGTTAACACACCTAACCTTTAAGTGGGTAGGGATTCAGAAAGCTGCTCGGTAATGGATGTGTTGGCAACATGGACGCCGAAAAGCCAAAGGGCCGATTAAAAAATAACAGTTGTGATTTCGAAAAATAAATCTCACACCCGCGATGAGGTGCAAAAACAGCTTTGATCGTGTCTGCATGTGGATTTGATTAAATGTTTGGTGGTTAGGAAAATAGAAAAAAAAACACACATCCAATTTTCATCTGTTTGAGCTACAGAAAATTAATT
This sequence comes from Trachurus trachurus, assembly GCF_905171665.1. Taxonomy (NCBI): domain Eukaryota; kingdom Metazoa; phylum Chordata; class Actinopteri; order Carangiformes; family Carangidae; genus Trachurus; species Trachurus trachurus. The sequence goes on from NC_139911.1 coordinate 5,350,248, forward strand.
TCCCTAATGTGGCGCCTGAACTCCCTCACTTTTACTCTGGCAGTGTCTCATCCAGCCGCTCCACTTTACACATCATATAACTGTCACTGTTCCACACAGTAACACAGACTGTACCGGGGCAGAGGAGTGGGCTTTAATAGGACTTCGGGTAAATGAGGTAAATGGCTGTGCATGTGTGTGTGTGTGTGTGTGTTTGTGAGAGTGTGTGTGTGTTGCCGTGATCAATAGAGTGACTCCTGTGTGCAGTTCATTCACCGCCTGATGATCGATACGGGATTAGAGAAGCAAAAGAAAAGTCTCCCTCTCTCTTTCTCTTGGCTTTTCTGTCGTCCAGTGAACTGTTGACTACGGTGGCCCGGAGGTGCAAAACACAATGGCAAATCAGAAAACACAACAGCAAAAGAGAAAACACAACAGCAAAAGAGAAAACACAACACAAAAAGAGAAAACACAACACAAAAAGAGAAAACACAACAGCAAAAGAGAAAACACAACAGCAAAAAGAGGAAACATGACACAAAAAGAGAAAACACAACGGCAAAAGAGAAAACACAACAGCAAAAGATAAAACACAACACAAAAAGAGAAAACACAACGGCAAAAAGAGAAAACACAACAGCAAATCAGAAAACACACGGCAAAAGAGAAAACACAACACAAAAAGAGAAAACACAACAGCAAAAGAGAAAACACAACAGCAAAAGAGAAAACACAACGGCAAAAGAGAAAACACAACACAAAAAGAGAAAACACAACGGCAAAAAGAGAAAACAACGGCAAATCAGAAAACACAACACAAAAAGAGAAAACACAACGGCAAAAAGAGAAAACAACGGCAAAAGAGAAAACACAACACAAAAAGAGAAAACAGAACAGCAAAAGAGAAAACACAACGGCAAATCAGAAAACACAACGGCAAAAGAGAAAATGCAATGACAGATTACTAAACACAAAAAAACAGAAAACACAACGACAAAAGAGAAAACAGCAAGTTTTGTTGTGTTTTATCTTTTGCCGTTGTGTTTTGCACCTCAGGGCCACCGTAGTTGAAGGAATGTTGAAAAGACAGGGATGAAGGCGGATAAAGACGATAAACAGCTGTGGATGGGACAAATCCAGATGTGCAGAGAAAGAGGTGATTTGATTTGAGAGGAGGTGGAGGACGAGCAGGATGGACACACAGTGAATAAAGGCCAGACTTGTCTAACGGCTGTGGTGAGGGGCTGTTTATGTGTGTGTCCTCTGGGAGAGTCATCAGCAGGTGAGACCACACACACACACACACACACACACACACACACACACACACACACTGTCACTGAGTGAATCAGGGCTTTTACAGTGTAATGGCCCTAAACTGGAAACCCACAGAGAGTTAGTGACAACACAGGGCATCGCACACGACCTCGTCTCCGTCTTCCTCTACATAAAGACAGACATTTACACTAATGCATGGATACAGGACGATGCTTCTGGCACAAGGGTGCAATAATATCGCAAACCATCAGACGTGTGTGTGTGTGTGTGTGTGTGTGTGTGTGTGTGTGTGTGTGTGTGTGTGTGTGTGGGCTGATGGATGAATGTCTTCAGAGATAAATGGGTGCCTATTATTTGTGCCTTTTATAGGCAAATTCCCCGCTGAGTTCCAAGTGCACGGCGCATAGCATGCAGTCTTCGCCGTGCACGCGAGCGCACATGCACGTGCACGCCCACACGTAGACACACACGCGCGTTCGCATAACGAGCTACAACTGAGAGGGGCCCTAGGCTGTGGTGCATCTGTTGTAGAGGAGACATAAGGCATTCATGCAGGGACTCTCAAGATTCTCCATGCAACACCCCCCCCACACACACACACACACACACACACATATATACAGTATATACACACACAGTGCACATACACACTCGCTGCATGTGATGAATTAGCTTTTTTTTTTCTTTAAACACTCAGGGAAAAGGAAGACATTGTGGTGGAGGGGGTCTTATGACAATTCTACCTAAAAATCCCTTCTGGATAAAATCATGGCTGCACACAAAGACGCACTGAGACACATTCTCTCAAATTGGCCCACTGACCTTCAGATACCCTCTATAATGAATACATACAGCTTTTAGTATTCTTAACTTTTAGCTGCGGGAGCCGGGAGCACGGAGAGACAGAGACAAGAGGAGTTTTGCATAATAAAGATGGAGAACGCTCGTCTCTAGAGACGGCATCAAAGTCACTCAGGTACAGTTACTGATGAGATTTTATTCTGAAAATCCACATTTTTTAAGATCAAATATCAAATATCAACTGTTTACTGCTGGTTTATAATAAATTAGAGCATTTGAATTGATGCTAATATGGTTTTGATCAAATCCCATTCAATCAGCATGTTAAACATCATATATACTGTATCATAAGACAATTGACAATATATTTCTTGGTTATCAAGTAGTAAAGAAGGTGGGATTCAAGAGGGAAGCACAATAAATCTTTTTTATTTCTATCTGCTTCTCATGACCGATGCCAAAAACCAATAACATTTTTAATAGTTTATAATGACATAACCGACATCACTAGTGTAATCACAACAAAAACAAGAACAGTTATGACTCCTCAAAAATCAACATTGTTTCAAATCGACTTTGAGGGCAAAAAATGACATTATCTGACCTATCTGTGTATTTTGGCCAATAATTCTTGGCCAACAGCTATCAGCCAATCCGGCCAATAATTATATGTACCAATAGCTATAGTGCATCTGCAGTTTAAAGCAGATATCAGCTTCACGGCCGTTTCGGCTAATGCTGCGTTCAAGGCAGGCTTTTGAAACCGTAAGTTACAGCTTCAAGTCACAACTACGACTTGGTAGCGTTCCAGGTAACCCGTAGCTCGTGTTTTTACCATCCTGTTGTCTGTGAAAGTTCCCTATAACGGCCACTCGTAACTTCCGACCCGTGAACTCGTACCAGATCGAACTGGTATGACTTCACAGGAAGGAAAAACACAAAGTACGAGTTTCTTTGAACGCACCATGAGTTAGCAGCCCCCGCCCTTGTCAGGCATCAATTGGTCCTCGTGCTACGTCACCACATTCACGCGCATCCCTTGGCTGCACACACAGCCCTTCATGCCGTTCTCTCTCCTCATTGGATAACACTTGTATCCCACAAGGAAAATTTTCTCCTCGGGTTACAGCAGAGCAGAGTGACGGAGAGACTCGTGTTTAGGCTGAAATACTTCATGTAAGTGATTGCTGACGGAAAATAGGACTATTTAGGACTTATATTAACAAAAACATTCCACTGATATCTGCTTTAAGATGCTGACGTCATATTCAAACTTGATAACAGAAGCAGTCGTGTGAAAAATGACTGAAACGATTCCCAAAAACAGCTCTCATTTTCAGTTGATTGACTAATTGGTGAGTCAACATATCATTTTGAATAGATGGTGTTTGAAGACAAACAGCAGTACGACTGACTGCCAGGAGCCATAGCAGCAGGAGCTGCAGTACTAACAGTAACAATAGAGGATCCATGGCTCTGTACCACTTCAATATACTTTTAATCTCACTAGGGATAAAACTCATGGAGGAAACACACTCTTCTGTGTAAAAAGGAAAGATCTTGAAAAATGCCGATGTTTAGAATAAATGCAGTTGTTGTTTGTGTTTGTATCTGCTACGTGCACAGAGGCCTCCACAGCGAGAGCTCGGCCACATGAAGCAGCAGCAGCTGTGCGTGAGGAGAGCATGCAGCGCTCCAGCATGTCTGTAAGCCTGCTGTATTTGAGCAGAGCGGGGCAGAAACTGAAGAGGTCTTTAGCCTTTTCTCATGAGAAGAGAGGCGACGAGAGCACACAGGCCCGGTGTTAGAGGGGATTCGGCTCTCTGTCTGCTACAATATGCCCGTCTAAAGCTCTCCAAACCGGGCTTAGCTCCCCGGCCCTGGCACCGCCTCCCTCCCTCCCTGTGCCAGTGTCAACTTCAGCTTGGTCCGGCGCCAGCCCGCCAACGCCAGACTCGGCTTAGCTCGTGGCAGCGCCTGCATGCGCTCTACTTTAACAGGGTTTCTTCTTCCCCAATTCCTTTCCTTTCCTTTCGCTTGGATGTCTTTCATTACCGTCTCCTTCCACTGGTTCTTTTTTCAACTTTTCCTTTTGCTTCTTATACTCGCTTGATTTCTCTCTTTTGTCCTCATTTTCTTTGTTTCAATTCAAACACAAGTACATGCACATGTGTTTTTGTTGCTCCAACTTGCTCATGCATGTGCATATAGGTCCATTTTCACCAACCCCTTCTCCTATTAGCCTCTGCACCGCTATACAGCTATACTAATTACAGCGACATTTAAACCACGGATCACTCTGAATCCCTACTCGCCTAGTGTGCATCATATCTTCCATATAATAAATTAGGCCCATCTGAAAAACACAGCTTCACCTCCAAAAGTCTATTTGAAAGCCAATTTTCAGACACAACCTTGGAGTGACTTTGGATCCGTGAGGGTAATTATATATGGTTCTGAGAGAAGTAGTCAAGTGTTGAAAACAGCCGCTCATGATCTGGAGACTCTGGAGACAAAAAGCTACACAGGGATACTTGTCATGCAGAAGAGACACTCGCTGGGTTTAACAAGGAGCTGAGAGACAGTGGGCTGAGAGAGAAATTGGTTTATATTAGAAAAAAAAGGAAAAAAGGATGAACAATTGAAGGTAGACGGTAGTTTTCTACTCAAGATTGCAGTTTCTGTAGAAGTGACTGTGACTTTTCATGTTATGTATAGAAAGTCATTTCTTTGCAGGCAATCATCTGCTTGCGTGTGGAGCCACATAAAGAAAGCACTGTTGCCCCCACGAGGCGAGGTGGAAAATACGACTTCCACTGAAATGGGCCAAACTAACTGCAGCGGCGTAATGAGACAATAAGGATAAATAGCATCCAACTGTTTCGGTTTAAAAGTGGAAACCAGGGCGACGTCCTCCTCCTCCTCCTGCTGTATCGCTGTCTGATGCCGGATGTCCTTTGTTATCTCAGTGCTCCTAGGTGCACCCCTCTGGGGGTCTTTTGGGATCCCAGTTGGGGGGCCTGTATCTGTCACCTCAGTTTAGGGCCTGTCTCATGGCGGCTGACCCAAATCGACCCCCCGGGGCGACGCCGGGCCCCTCCGCAGGACTCCGCCGCTGCAGATAATAGGCTCGTTTGGCAAAGTATCCAGACACTGGAACCAAAGCAGCCCTGACAGCTGTCAACCAGAACAAGCATCGCCCTGCATGACACGAGGCCGGGCGTGCACGTCGGCCACTGTGGTGTGTGTGTGGGATGGGTGCGTGCATGCTTGTATAGGTGTGTAAATGTGTGTGGGTCCTTGCACAGTTTTTTTTTTTTTTCCTGTTTTGGCACTGCCTATCCACGGCTATGGTTAAACACCGCGGCATTTCCAGACAGCATTCGGGCGAGTCGACGCCATGTCAGTAGCGATTTGTGGCGCGTCGGCAGAAATCTCTTCCTGTAGGGGAGCTGTCACGGAGGAGAAATCAAAGACACCTACGTGACTAGCCGGGGCTGCCTCCGAGCTGAACCAAACACTTGGTGACATGACCTGATTTCACCCCGTTTTTTAAAAAGGAAACCACAGCTGAAGACGGAGGAGTCGCCCGCTGCCGTCGTGCAATATGAAGTTAACGATGAAGCGCCGTCCCTCCGCCGTTCCTTTACTGCGGGCTCAGCCGTGTGTATGTCATCCTGCATATGCTCCGGCTGAAGCAGTGGCTTTGTCAACAGGAGCGGAGCCGATGTTATCTCTATACATGTGGCTCAGCAGGTCTCTGTGTCACGTAACCGGTGAAGCTCGAGGTTCAAGAGACTGACTGGTGACCTTTGTTCCACACCGCCACCCCTCAGACTGACTGTACTACACACACACACAGACACACACTGCACACACAGCACTTCAAACACATGGTGTACAAACCATGAGGATTTTAAGAGGCCGTGCTTGTAAAATGAAATGTCATAAAAGCAAATAAAAAGTTAAAGATACATATAAAATGCAATGACATCATCTTTGCTTCGGTTTCATCTCTTTGGCTCAGATTTATTTCTCTGACTTCCTCACATGAGAACAGTTCAAATCATCCATAGATCATAGATAGGGTCGCAAAGGGGTGGACATTTCCAGTAAATTTCCATGGGAAGTTAAGCTGGGGAATATTCCAAATCGGAAACTTTCCATGGGAATTATGGGAATTATTGGGAATGAACTGGGAATTAGGGGTAATTTAAACAAACTGTATCATTTTGTCAGAAGCAGACATCCATGCAAAATAATACAATTAAAAAACATGACATTTCAACAGATTTATTTGTGAGTAGAACTTTATCAAGTTTTAATTCTTGTATGAACAATCAATTATTTTACTGAACAACAAAAACATGAATGTTGAGTAAAATAAAAAATAAAAATGTTAAATGAAAGGAGCCCCCCTCTTGTACTTTGGGCTCAAAAGTGTGGCAGAAATCATCTGTGCATGTGATGGAGGAATGCACAGTGCATGTAGTGTGTGTGCATGTGATGATGCATAGATATTCAAGTGTACTTGCATTAAATATGGTTGTTTTAGCCGAGTTTAAGCCAATTCTCATATATTCCCGTTATGGAAAGTTTCCAACTTTGAAAATTCCCGGAATTTTGCAACCCTAGTCATAGATATTGTGCAAAATCATATCAATATTTTCTGAAACAGAAACAGAAAATCCTCTGGTGCATTCACAGTATTTCATTCCCGTCTCTTATTTTACCATTTTATTCTATTTGTCACAGATACCAGCTCTAATGTTCACAATAAAGATCAGGCTGCTGTGTTACAAAGTGTTTCATCACTCGTTGTCAATAAAGCTCTGCTTTTTCAAAAAATAATCTCACTAAAAGCCGTACAATAAGACATCATGCAAAAACCTGTGTTGTGATACAACTGTCGTTAAGCGCCGGTTTGATGATTTGCCAGTTTCCGTAGTAATTGAAAGCAATCTCCACTTAATAAGATTCGGCCCATTTACAAACACAACACAATTACCGGCTTAAACCGCCCTCAAAGAGTTAATTACTTAGAGGAAAAAGCTGCAAGTTTCTCATGTCGCACAAAAGAGAGCGCTGACCGGCAGACTGTGGAGCTGCTAACAATAAAAAGGCCTGTGATTCTCCAGAGCGGCGCACAAAGACGTTGTTACACTGGCCCAGCTCCCCGTTGTGAGGGATTATAACTTAAGTGGGAAGGAGGGAGTTGCAGCGAAAAGAACAACAGTGCTCAACAAATCTACCCCGAGTAAGTGAAGTTCAAAAACTACAGAACCTAATAAACAAGCAACAGACAATAAATCCAGAGCCCCCAGAGGAAAATGAAATGAAAAAGTGCTCGCTGCCGCCCACGAGCCTCTGGGCAGAGCAGCGGAGGTGAGGATACATTCCTCCACCACACTGAGTCTGCAGAGCCGGCTCTGGTCCTTACAGGCTAATTACAGCTGACTACAGCATGGTGTGTGTGTGTGTGTGTGTGTGTGTGTGTGTGTGTGTGTGTGTGTGTGTGTGTGTGTGTGTGTGTGTGTGTGTGTGTGTGTGTGTGTGTGTGTGTGTGTGTGTGTGTGTGTGTGTGTGTGTGTGTGTGTGTGTGTCTCAAGATGTACTGTATGTGTGGGCATGTTCACAGCTACTGGCCTGAAGAAGATCAAGTGTGTGTGTGTGTGTTTTGTGTTGTTTGTGCATCTCATTTCTGCAGCAGTGGCGTCTTTTAAAAAATCCCAGCAAATAATATCCATTTGGTTTGCCTGAATCTGACTCTGGATCAGTGCGAGGACGTGTGTCAGTGTCGGAGCAGAAGCAGGTGATGATGGTGGAGGAGGAAACTCCTCCCACTGCTCCTCCCTGTGTCAGACACGTTCAGGCTTTAACTTATGGGCTCAGGAGTCAGATATACGATGCCTGGAACGAGGTCCTGACTCATTAACTCTGCAGCCAGTTTAATCATCTGATTTCAGTCTTTCCTAGAAGTCGCTGTGTGTGTCTGTGCTGGCTGATGGGAACCGCTCTCTGTGCTTTCAAACTTTGCAGACAAACTGAGTTTAATTTAGAAATAATGTCCTTGCATTGGTTGATCCTCTGGGGGAAGATGATGTTTTTGTTACATTCACTCACTTTGTGATTCTCTCATTTCTATACAACAAAATGTGTAATTATTCATTACAGGCTTTTGCCCTTTTATGTGGTTATTTTTACTTATTTCTATTTACATTTTCCAAGAGCTTACTGCAGTGCTGCACTGAGGCCACAGAGCCTCCAATACATATTTGGCACAAGTGTATGAGGGACCACTGCAAGAAAAAAAAGTGTAGACAAGAGTAAAGTTGGTTTATTAATCAGTTATCAGATTTTTTTACTTACTAATAACAGAGTCAGCATAATTAGGTCCCAAAGATGCCGTTTCAGTCAGGCCCACTGGACTAGTGCTAATAGCCAGGGTTGTGTTGTTTGTTGTTCAAATCAGTCTTATAATGAAAGTGACTTGGATCAATTTGTTGAAAACGTGTTTTTGTCCATGAGTGACCATATTAACAGACATGAAGGTCACTATTACTCCACTTTTTCACACTGCTGCACTGTAACTGTTAAGGAACTACTTTACACGGCGGATTAATCAAAGAGATGTGGAGGAAATACAAAATTAATCCACAATGAGTGCCGAGAATGCAACACACCGCCTGAGAGACGATGGTGAGAGACAGCCAACCAGACACAATAGTCTTCAATCTATGCCAGAAGAGGCTGCAATCACTCACAAACACACACACACACACTTAGACCCACACACACACACACACACAGACAAACACAGTAATTAGTCTTTGATTTCCCCCGGCAGTGTTGGGGTACCAGGGGGCAGCTGCTGGGACCCTGCTTTAGCCTTGGCTAATTTCACTCACGGCTTGATCTCGACCCAGCACAGGTGCCCACTTGGCACCCGACCGCTGTTGCCATGGCAATGCCAACGTCAGGGGCCTCAAAAAAGAAAAAAGAAAAAGAAAAGCCAAATGTCCAAAGGAGCCGAGGAGCCGGACCACAGGAGCCGCTGGATGTTTGGAGGCTCAAACAGGCCACATTAAAACCAGTCGGCGGCTCAGCTTCTCCTCTCATGACGGTGACACATGTCTGTTGTATCCGTCTCCAAACAAAGACGTTCCCAGAGCAGCAGAAGAAGCTCAGATAATCCTCTATGATGTTGTTATATCTGAAGCTGGAGCGCCTCTCTGTGGTGCAGGAGAGTCACTGCAGCGTCCGACACAACACACAGCACACTGATATGAAGCCAGTGCTGAATCAGGCCATGCAGCTTCACCTGTAATGAGCTTTTTCTGTTTATCACCCCCCCACACCTCTCCTCCCCTTGAGGATTCACCCCCCTTTACCCCCTGCACTCATTAAGCCCAGGGGGGGTGGGCTTGCTTTGACTCACCTCCGTTAATGAGGGAGATCCAGGCTATAAAACACAGAGGGACCCCACGCTCCAAAAAAAAAATCATCTTCACTTATTTGTTATCAAGCTCCCGTCGGACCGAACATCCAGAGTTGCACAGTAAGCGAGTTGGAGAGGTGGGGGGGGGGGGGGGGCTCCATCAGGCGGAAAAAGCTCACGCTGTTTGATGTGAGGAGGGGAAATCGAAGCATTAAGGTTAAAAAACAGAGACGTGTGTGTAATCACAACCGATGGCACTTAAAATAGAGTTTAAAGGAGAATTCCGGCCATTTTTGACCCCTAAATCGTTGTCCTGATGGTCACCCAGTGTTGGGGGGAGCAAAAAAGCGACCAACATTGATGCACAGCCTAACTCTGACACAGCCTAACGTTTCAGAGTTCGGCTATCTGAGGTGAGTGACTACATGCAAAAACACAAAGTTCATACTGTTTATACTGTACACTATATAAGTTCAGTGGTGTCTCGTAAGGATTTGAGTCATGTACCATAGATATTTGATTGTTTTTTGAGTGTTTGTTGTGGTTGAAAGAATTGCCCCCATGGGTTAGCGTTGTAGCTATCCCTAGCGCCGGTATAGCCATGGTGAAATTATGGTTTGCCTGCATCAATTTTAGTTGTGTTTTTTGCTCCCCCCAACACTGGGTGACCATCAGGAAAATGATTTAGGGGTCAAAAATGGCCTGAATTATCCTTTAAGGTGGACTTTTACATTGAATTTGTCTTTTAGCGCAACAGTAGCATCAACTCCAGAAAATCTGTTCCGCCTGTTTCCCCTCTCTTCTCTACGATCGGACAAATTAATTCCTTCCACATGTGTGTGTGTAACGTGCAGGAAGATTGATGCTGGCCTCTGCATGTTCGTCTTGTTGCAACAACAACACCAACGCTTCTGAAGTTTTAACGGCCCAATCAATAAAGAGCCCAATCTCCCTGCAATGGCCGTTAAAGTTGAATCTTATTCGATCTAATGGGGCCCATATTAAGCCCATTTCCTTCCTTTATGAACTCATTTCAACAGACGCTCGTTGTGAATTTCTTACCCAGGGCCATATTCTAACCAGGAGTCATTTTAATTGCCTCATTGCCATCTGGTATATGGAGGAAGTGCCGGTATCGCAGCCGTTTCCAGCCGTTTCATAGCCATCAGGACTAGTTTTTTTCACACTGGATTAATTTTCAAAAGTCCAACATAAGGCTCTCAGCTAGATTGTTCCTGCCTGCTTCCTCGTCACCGGTCTAAATGAAGCATTTTGTACGAGGTTATTACACTTGCCACAGGGCTCATTCAGTCCAGCTGAAGACTTAGTATGAGGATAACTTTAAAGTTCACTGCAATAACTATTATGTATCAGTGGCAGCGCACTGTGAATCTACAGCCACAATTACACTGTTTCACATCCAAATTAAGAAAAAAAAACTTTGGATTTATTCTCACATTTACACTGAGCAAGCAATTTATATTGGGGACACCATATGAAGTTTGTCCCTTTTCTCTGAAGATAACTTTGGTTTGTTTTGTCGGCAATTCTACAAAATTTTGTGAACTTTCCTCAAGAGTTTTCTCCATGGTTATTGAAATGCATCACATAATTTCTGCAGATTTGTCAAAGATATTTTTAAACCAGTTTTAAACCTAAACAAAACACAACTCTACCCACACCAGTGCCTACATCTTCACCAAAATGAGGGAATAAATTAGCTCCATAAAATGCTTATTTATAAAAGAAAAATAGATATAAAAAACTGTACACCTTAAGACAGGGAGCACGGTAAGAAGGGAAACTATCTCCAGAAATAAGACAGATCTGGCAGACAGATCACTGGGGAGGTTACAGAAGTTCAATGAAGTCATTGCCATGTTCATAAAAGCGGTTTGAGATTATTGTAAATGCATCTGGTCTGCAACAAAGCTCAGACAAGATGGGAATAAAACTTTTAGTTATTGACATTTAAGGTCAAAGGTTTGCAGAGTAAATATTCCCTGCATCATTATATCATCATCACCAGCAGCCTGGACTGTTGACACGAGGAAGGCTGGGTCAGTGGATTCACAATGTTGACACCATGTTCATCAGGCCAGAGGATTGCTGGCCAGCCTTCAGGTGTACAGGTGTTCCTAATAAAGTTCTCAGTCAGCGTGTATGCTCCTCTCTGCTGCCCAGACTGTAACCTAACTGTCTAAACTCAGTCAGTCCTCTTCAAATCCAAAAGGTGGAGCTAGTTCACCTGACACTGTGCCTATTCTTACTGCATGTCTTCAAAGACACACATCCACTCCTTGTTATGCACCAAAAGCAACAAGATAATCAAATCTCATTGAAGAGTATAGCCTATACTACATATGCTACATTAGTTCAGGATAATCAAGCAACATTATTTAAATTTCATTTTATTTTTCATATAAAACCCAGGCAGAGATGAAACACAAAATGAGCTGCATCTCCTACTTCAGTCCAGTAGGTGGCAGTAGTGAACCAAACAGCTGCAGGGAAACCTGAACCAACCCCTGGAAGTCTACAGACTGTTTCTCACACACATACAGATATAAAATGCTCTAGATAACAGAGGGCCTGTGTGTCAGCCTCATGGAAGAGAAGCCTGTTCAGACAAACATCTAAATCTGCAACAGAGTCGTCTTCACCAGGACAGACGAGGAGACAAAGAGATCAACGTCCCACTGCAACCCAACCTGCAGCAACAGGGAGGTTTGTGCAACTCAAACCAGAAGTAAAAAAAAAAAAAAAACACACACACACACACACGCACAACTCGTATTTCTCATCATGTGAAATGCAAGTCAGACCATCGATGTGAAGATCTAGTGGAGCAGAGACAGACAGGCTGCAACATGTCGCTCTGTGACTGAATATGAATCACAGAGCGGTAATCTAACTGTTGAACCTGAGCCAGACCGCTCACACACACACACACACACACACACACACACACACACCTCTAAGAGTTGCTCTGCCGCTGGAAAACTTGAAATGTGACAGCAGCAGTTTTCACATTGACTTCCCTCTGCTGTGCTGACCTACAGCTGCTCCACTGACCACATGACACCGGTACAGGGCCAGAGTGTATCACCCGGCCTGAACTGCACTAATTCAGCTGCTGCTTTCATTTTTTAATAAAAGCTCAAATAAAATGACACAGAAAGCTGAAACTAATTAAAATAGCTACACTGTGTGCTTCATAGCTGATCCCTGGTCAGTTTCCGTCATGGTCACCACTCAGCCATGAGACCTCGTGGCGCAACGGTAGCGCGTCTGACTCCAGATCAGAAGGTTGCGTGTTCAAATCACGTCGGGGTCAGTGTATTTTAAAACTGTAACCACGCCGTATACTAATCCGTCTCATTGAACCTGGACTGGGACTGTGTGAACAAAGACGAAGAAACTCACATAATGTGTGAGAATGAAAGTGGCAACACGTGGAGGCACGATAAACACTAACAGGAATAAAAAGCAAACAGAGTGAATCAATAGCAGATAATCAGCTTGAATTTAAAGTTTGATTTCCACTTACTGATGCAGACTTGTTGTAATTAAACTACATTTACACCTCATTAACTGTAATACTAATGAGATTCAACATGTAGCTGTTACAATTTGCAAGTTGCATGTAAAATTAATGAACCCACGTGGGAGAAAAACACAGATAATCTCAGATAAAGAGAATATCATCCATCTATTAGAGCAAGCATAATGTTGCTATGAATGGGTTAACATGATCAGAGCCGTGCACCCGCCTGTGTGTCTGTTGGCAGGTTAATAAAACAACAGAGATGAAGCCAGGCAGCATCTGAGGGAAGGAACTGGATAGACTGGATTTACTACTACGACTAAATACAAATACAAAGAAGCAAACACACACGCACACACACACACACACACAGACACACTCACACTCACACTCACACAGACAGACGGTTGCTCTACTTATGTAAAATCAGCCGTCCCTGCCCACATCCAGCTGAGCCGTACACTCACCGTGTCAGTCAGAGCAACTGTCGACAGAGTTTTAATATAAACTAACTGTCAGTCTAGTGACTTGACTGATAATGTTCAAGGCAGGTTGGGCTGTGCTTGTAGGGTTAATTATCCCCCCCCCCCCAAAAAAAAAAACCTTCAAAACAAGAAGGCTCCATTTAAAGCAGAACTATGCAGGATTTCGGCTGTAATTATTGTGGCTCAGAGTCACTGTGATGGTAGAGTGACCTATTATGAGGTGAATGGGGTCTAGGCCAATGCGCTCACCCCCCCCACTGGCTGAAAACCGCACTTGCAAGATCAGTCCTCCGTCTCGGTGTAAATCTCATCAATGGATAGAACTATCGCGAGAAACTGCCTTACGGCAGTACGAGATAAGAACGCAGATGACGTCATGCATGTCATGAATCGTGATTGGTTTGAGTTCGGAAAGTCGGAGGAAACCATGGAAACATGTTTGTACTGATGAAGTTCGGCTTGTGGCTAACACGGAGCTAATGCTAACAGACACACACACACACCATGGATCTAAGATAATGTAATACATCATGACACACACACACACGCCTTCGCGTTTTGGAACCTTTATTCATGTGTGTGTGTATGTCTGTGTCTTTGTGTCTTTGTCTGTGTGTGGTCGTATTAGCGTTAGCTCCGTGTTAGCATTAGCTCCCTGTTAGCGTTAGCTCCGTGTTAGCATTAGCTCCGTGCTTAGCAAACACCGCTCTCTACCTTCAGCAGTAAACACAAGCACGTGTAGGGAGGGGGTGGAGGAGGTGGGGCGGCGAGTTTTTTTTTTACGACAGTGACATGTGCCTCCCAGAACTGTGGGGGAGCCCCGGAGAGGGAAAAAAAGAGAAACCAACGAAGGAGCGAGCTATTTCCGGCCAAGTTGCATAGTTCTGCTTTAAACATGGTAATGAGATTAAATAATCAGCAGCAGTGACATGGTAATGAGCCCACAGCACCAGCAGGGGGAGCAGGTCATCACAGCATCAGAGCAAATGAGCAAGAAAGAGAAAATAAATGTGCCAGAGAGTCTTTTTTTATTATTTCACTGTAATAACCAAAGATGGAGTTCATTCTTTCTTTCTGAAGAGGATCAGAGAAGAGGAGGAGGAGGAGAAGGAGGAGGAGGAGAGGAGTGTTTCAGACAGCAGGTGCTGCACAGCTGCTCTAACCACTGATCCCCACCTGATGCGTAACCATGGCACCTACGATACAGCCATTACAAAAAGGGTGTGTGGATGCACATTCACACACTTACTCTTCCTCCCTCTGATGGACACAGATTCTCATTCATGTAAAAAAAAGGAGAGAGTATCTTCCATTTGCAGCTGGACGGACCTTCTCCTCAGTGAAAAGCTTCACATCTCAGACAGCAGGTGTAGGAAATGAGCTACTCAACATTAATACATGTGCAAAAACAAAAAAAAAACACCAGATACCAGGAGAGAAACCTCAATGCCTCATCACCACTTCATACATCACAATGAGCAGAGTGCCTTTGAGCTTAGTTATGTGTAAATCACCCACATCCATCACAACCGCACCAGAAATCCCTGTAAGTAATAGTAGATGGTTAGCCTTTGTTAAATATTATCATTATCTATGTGATGTAATACTTCAATTAATTAATAATTTAATTCTAAGAGTCTGTAATCACTCGTTCAAACCACTTCCCCAGAAGAGGGGGAACAGCTCACGACCTGGCCCGACATGAAAGCCGGGGAGCGAGTGACTCAGGTGTAGTCAGCTCTGTTCTCATGGGGGAGGCTACAGGGGGATTGTGGGTAATAATCATTTACAGCTGGTGCAGTGGGTGCGGTCAGTAGTGTGGCATCATGCTGCTTCTGACACAGATTTTTGCCCACACACACACACAGACATACACACACACACACTCCTCTACTGGCAAATTTAGAAACACACAGACATCAAAGCGGGGGCCCTGAATGCAACACGGGCCAGCAGACTCCAACTGCATCATTCAACCAGTCAGACACAGATATGAAAGCGATGGAAAACCGCCAGCAGGTTGAAATGATTAAACAGCAGAGAACATGGCGGGGTGCCGTGGTAGGTTACCGTTATGTAATGTTTTAGTTACTATGGGATGGCCCGAGTAAGACAGGTGTAATCATGAGCATATGTCAGTGAAACTGCTTTTTGAGTTTTGTGCACAAAGCTCCGGGTGAATGGAGACAGGAGGAGAGAAAACAGCACAGAAATATAATAAAAACTCCCTCTTTTCACGTTTTTTTTGACTCACCCTGTCTTTGTCATCCACCACGTCAAACAACGTGTCATCCAGGTCCAAAATGCCTCCGTCTCCATGCTCCAACCTGTGGACCAGGACCCAGTAGTTAGGCTCCTGGAAAGGGAGGAAGAAAAGAAAAGGAAAAAAAAGAGAAAGAGAGAGGGGGGATTAGCACAGTAATGAGATCAGCTTTATTCGCACTATATAGACTTAGGATTTGTAGCCTTATGTAAGTAAAAGCCATACAACAACATACAACAACATATTAGCATCGCCGCAGCGGGGACCAAAAGGAATTAGCAGCTTGTGTCTCCTTAGGAATCAGCTGATCTAATCACCATGTGCTTCACGCAGTGATCCGGTCAGCTGGCGCAAAGAGGCTCTGACATGGTTCTGGATTGACATCATGATAGCAGTTATGAAATATATTGTAATCTCCTGCAGGACGACGGCTCTGCAAAATGAGCGTAAAGGTTTGTGCATGTGGAGGCCCGAAGACAGAGAAGATGTGAAACAGACAGAGCGAGAGGTGACATAATTTATGTTGTCTTTTTTTTTCATATTATGCAATAAGATAAGGCTCCTCCACCTTCTTCTGTTCAGTTATACCACCAGAGTATGAATATCAGTGGTGCGTGCATGCATAATGTATTCAGATATGGAGCACAGAGGACAACTCACTTTGCCTGGAATTATTAATACACACATCCTGCAGTGTAATCAATCCAATATGACCTTTTTTGCTGTGGGCCCACTTGTCCTCTTTTTTTAATGCCACATCAGAGCACAGACACTATCTACTCCACTACACAGACTTATGTGCAGTTCATGTAAAATGCTCGAGAAGTGGAAATGCATTCAGAATACTGTATACACTCCCTTTAATATATTACACAGCTCTTCTAAAGGCAGGAAGCGGTGAAGCTGTGATGAAAAGAGTTTAAAAGGACAGTTTCGGATTTTTCTAATCTCTCTCGAGACAGTATACCGATGTGCAGTATGTGAGAAAAGGTCTTAGACATTTTGTGTATGTAACTCTACTCCCCCCCCATTCCAGCCCTGAAGCTTTTTCACTTTGAACTGCACCATGAGAAACAGCAGACACAATTCACATGCTCTCGTTCTCAGCAAAAAAATGCTCTGAGAAGTTCAGCTGAGGATGGTATTTGGTTTCAGCTGGCTGCCTAAACCTAATGGAGGCGATATCTTTCCAGGTTACAGTCTGTTTAACACAAATCTCTTCTCTTTGTCTCTGCGGAGAGAAAACGTCTTTGTTAAATGATAATTGTTTTTTCTATATAGTCAAACAGATGTCTCACTCAGAGCTTAATGGATTTTGAGTGCATTGGTTTTGAAACTTGGGAGGTTTCGGATGTGCACATCAGCTTTATAGAAGGTGCATGTTAGATATTGTTGTAAATATTATCTATATATGGGCAGAATATTGTCAAAAGTGACATAAAGGTTTGATGTGCTCATTATTCCTCCTACAGCTTCATATGAGGCGTGACGACCCAGTCAGACAGGAAAAGTAAAAGTCTGTTCTTCCTCATTCGCCATGTCAGAAAAGAATCTGCTTGCTCTTTTGTCCCTTTCTTATTCTCACTTTATTTCTCTCCCTCTCTCTCCATCCCTCCTTCCCTTCTTCAAGCTTCCTCCTCCACTCTGAGTGGTTTCGGGGTCTGTGGTCGAATGCCTTCATGCATGGCTCTGTTGTACTCAACTCCATTGTGGTTCGCCAGACAAAATGGTCCAAATCATGAGGGCAACGAGTGTGTGGGGTTTTTTATTTCCGTCTGTAGTTATTAGTAGAGGAGTGGGGGGGGTGAAAATTTACCAGGGACGTTCACAAAGGACAAGACAAGATTATAGAAAGCAAAGAGCAACTGATAAAACTGTGCAATATGGAGGTTTTGCTGAACAACACCGCTAAAAAAAAACGGCACAGCATGGATTTTCCATCCCTGCAAACCACAGACTGACCCGCTGTACTAAACAGGGACATAAAAATTAATTTTCAAACGTCGACACGCTCCATGTGTGTTTGGCATCTTCAGCCAGACTTGATGCTCAGATGGATTATTATGAGGAACAAGTCAGATTCTGAGAAGAAGCTCAGCCACAAGAGTTAATCCCAGAAAAAAAAACATAAAAACAGTCTAAATGGAGGGAAAGTACTCGAGTTTGACAAACACTGTTTAGATTTGACTTGGTTAAAATTATGTATTAGTCTGACATCACGGCTGCTTTGCCTCCTGTGAGCCAAAAGCAACAGTTTGCAGTTTAAACACGCCTCATTATGGGAGCACTAAGCTGAGAAGAATTCCCCCACATCGACTCAAAGTGGGACGGTTTGTGTGTGTTTTGGAGACTTTGGTGTAAATACTTAACATTTGACTGAAGGTTTTTTCCCAGGTAGATAATTGCAAGTTTAAGTCAGACCTCCTGTGAGAAGGCAGCATCATCATAGTAGACTAGGCCTATCATTCATCTTTGTCTCTGGTCCTTAATACCAGTGTTATCCTAGATCTACTGCTGATTTAATCATAATAACTAACATAACAATATAACATGACCTGATCAATCAATAAAGGCCTTTAAAATAACAACTTCAAGCTTAAAAGAACATCATTAGTGACACTGGAGTCTCAATTGATACCAAAGCTATTGGTTATTACATAGGCCAATATTTGACTTAGCTTAGAGTGCCTGGTATAGCTAGCTAATCAACATTTAAAACTCAATATATAGGCTAATCGATAGTCGACTCCACGTGATGTTGAATTAGCATCGATTAGCCTAAAACACACGTTTTTTAAATCAATTTTACCGGTGTAAAAGTGTTAGCACCTGGACGTTTTAGCCGTCTGTTACGTGCTGCTGACGTCAAACTTTGACTTTACCTCGTCACTGTTTCCGTGTTTCACTCGCTCTCGTCGTGTTTCTGTTCTCTGGTCGTGACCACAGAGGAAGGTTTTCCACTTCATCCACTCTGATTAAAAAAAGCTGGAAACATTGGCTAAACTTTTTATCGCTAATGAGACTCGCGCTCCTTTCGGTTTACGTCGCAGCAGAGGTTTACGTCATTTACGTAGTGAGCGTAGCCTACGTGACCTGCCCCTCCCACCTCTTAAAAAAACACGCAGGCCTCAACTGGATTTTTTTTACTCTCACCTTCATTACATGTTGAACACAAGTAGAAAAAAAAACAGTAGAAATGGATTTAAGAGAAATAAAATGGAGCAAATGTAACTTTCTGACTCTATTGTAGGCTATTTCTTTTTTGTGCATTAATGCAAAATTTAATTCTGCACATCATCTGCCCTGTGGGTATTTCCCTGAGGGTCCTTTAGCGACAGAGTGGACTTCCAAACTTCCAAAATAGGATCAGTTATTAGGCTATATACGATCTCCCAGCATCCAAAACCGATAACAACTGCTACTCTCATCATGCAAAGTCCTTCCAGAGACGATGAAAATTCAGTTTCAGGTCATTTTTACAGTGGAAAACCCCATATTAATCACAAGGATAAAGCCCTCGTTAAACCCTAAGAAGTACATCTATAGTACAAGCAGGTTTTTATACGTAGCATAGCTTCAGAAAACAATATCAACACGTCATCACTATTCAAATCCAAATGGGAGGATCTTTGTCTGTCAAGAGATTTGAGAGTGAGCCAGCCAGCGCTGCATTGTTTCAATAACAAAGAGACAGGAAGAAAACAGATCTGATGAGAAACGACTGTCACACACGGCTTAGGTCAGACAATCTGACCGAGCCTGATCTGTCTGAGGTTGGATGACACACACACATCTGTCCACCCGGCGCTGCAAGTCGGAAAACTGGAGAAGCCTGTGTTGGATAGTATAACCACCTCATCTCATCTCATCTCAGTGCTGAACTTGAATGAACTTTTTCAGGTCAAGTAGAAAAGTCACACAACTCCTGAACAATGGCACGTCTATTGGATTTTAGCGTAACAGTAAATGAGAGCAAGAGCGACATCTGACACTTCACAACATGTTGGAAAACACCTGATAACTTTATTATCAATCACATAACAAATGCATCTTCTGGCTTTTTAACTCCTGTCACTACGGTCATGAGTCCATGGAAACAGCTACAGTTCACTATCCAGTGCACATGTAAGAGGAGTATTTTTTGAATTCTCTTCATGCAGCTTTTGCCAAAAGCAACAGTGCAGGAATGTGCAGCATGTTTGGTTTCACTTTAATGAGATAAAAAGTGAAAACTGCAAGCAGCAGCAGCAGCAGCAGCAGCATGTAAATGAGAGATATGGTTACATGTGAATAAAGCGGCCTGGTGGCTCGACATGCGGTCACACAATACTACTCTGTTATCTTGGCGTCTTGGATTGATCTACTTTTGTTTTCAGCACGGTAAATACTGAGCGGATGTGAAAGGTGTGCCTGCCAGAGAGTATGTGTGAGCTTCATTCGTTCATTCATACACTGACAACACAACACCACCCTCGTCCAGTCAGGTGTCTGCTTATCTGATCTCATGTAGAAGGTAAGAGGAAACAGAAGTCGCTGTTCTCTGTGCCACACACACACACAGAGTGACACACATATACACTCGCACTTGCAACATCACCCCGGACAATAGCTGTCTTCACCCTATTATCTGTGTCTTTGTAGCAGAGCGGGGTTGTCTGTTCCTGTCAAAAGACCACACAAAGACTGGTGCCCCGGAGGAAACCAGGGGAGGGGGGGGTGCAAATGTGTGTGTGTATGTGAGAGAGAGAGAGAATGAGAGAGCATGCGCCTGTGTGTGTTTTACAACTGCTGCATTAGCTCTCGCAAAGTGTCGCTATTCCCACGGGGGAGGTAATGTCAGCGGAACGGATGGTCTGCTCGGATTTCACCAGCTTGCCTGCAGCAGGACCTCGTGGCGCAACGGTAGCGCGTCTGACTCCAGATCAGAAGGTTGCGTGTTCAAATCACGTCGGGGTCAGTGTATTTTTCAGAGGTGTGAATCAGATAAACATCCTCGGAATACAGTGGAATACCTCCCCTCAAGTATGATGCACAAATTAATGAAGGCAAAATGCGAGAGATTCCAGTCACGCTTGTGGCTTTCAGAGACGACGTGTATCTCATTAGTCAGTGTTGGGGAATGTCAAGGGTTTGGTGATGAATCCATGAGGAGAGATAGATAACAAGCAGGGAAAGTGTATGAGACGGATGAAATATGTGTTTTTTTTTTATAAATCTTCTAGAGATGGCATCACAAAGCCCTGTAGACTGTGAGAATGTCACCATCATCATCATTCATTATCTCATTGCTGTTTTACTGTAAAGGAGTGTGATTTAATCAGCGCAATATCAGAGAAGGAACTACGTTTGTATAGGAATTTATATTAAAACACTGCATATATGTTTTAGTGAAGTATTCATAGCGTGATGTGATGTTCATTTTCATTTTCATATTTATACCAGACCTCTGCTTAATCTAATTAAACACTTAAAAACACTGCATATACTGTATATGTTTTAGTGAAGTATTCAAAGCATGATGTGATGATCATTTCATATTTACACCAGACTTCTGCTTAATCTAATTATATTCATCACTTAAGATGACCTAGGTGTCTAACAACCTAATTATCAAAATAAGAAATCAGCTTAAAGGTCCAGTGTATAATAATTGGCAGGGTTTAGTGGCAAAATCTGAATATACTACCCATTAATATATCTGTATGTAGTGTATAATCACTATAGAATAAAATTTGTTCGTTTTTTGTAGCCTTATAATTATTCTTTTATACATGCAACACAGGTCTTGCTTAGAGACTGTCGCCATCTTGCGCCGCCATGTTTGTACAGCAGCCCGAACGGAAAATCCAGCCAGTCAGAGAGCACGTTTTGCGTTCATAAATAAACCAACGAAGACAACGATGACATAAACACACTAAAAATAATATTTGTAGGCATTACTAAGCATGAATTCAACACAGACAATGATCGTTGGAGATGTTATTGTGGCTGTGATCCAGGGAACACAGTGTGAAAAGGAGCAGATAAAAAAACAAAAATCTCAATAAAATCCCCTAAAAGTCACTGCAGAGTGTCCAGACTTTCTCTGCCTGGGCAAAGAGCTTATGCCGCGCCATTAGACTTGTGACCTCTGACCTCTGGGAGCACAGACCTCCCTGCGGATCATCATCTTCAACCCGGTGGTTCAACCTCTGAACCTCTGAACCTCCCACTTTTTCAGTTTGTGCTCTGCAGCACAATAACGGCCGTGATTTACAGAGTGTGTCTTCTCTCCTCCGTGAGTCATAAAAACCGGTGTCACACACACACACATTCTGCCACTCACACACGTACACACACACACACACACACACACACACACACACACACACACACACACACACACACACACACACACACACACACACACACACACACACACACACACACCCTGCTCCTTATCTTTGCCCAAGTGTTCGCTGTTGCTATCAGGAGAAAGTAAAACAAATGCAAAACAGAAACTGTAGGACAGTAGCAGCAGCAGCAGCAGCAGCTAGCGCACCGTCTATACTGTCAGGTTTCTGTGACCTACTTCTACTTCTACATGTGAGAAAGACAAAAAAAAAGTGTATTTGGTGCGAGGAGGAGAAGGATCCAAACTGAAGCCTGGGATATTTGTGCAGCAACGGTCCATCAGTGTGGACACAAATAGCTTTTAGCAGGAGCTCTGGGTGGTGGTGGTGGTGGTGCTGAGGGGGGGTGGGAGTGACTGCATATTACAGTAATCGACCCAACAGACAAGTTTGCAGGTTGACATCATACATCGGGGGAGACTGAGACTTCTTGTCTGTCTGTCGCACTCGCTCCTCTGGTTTGTTTTAGTTCACAAAGGTCGACTAAATGTGGCTCCGGGGCACAACAGCTGCTTCCTATAGTGAACCACTGCAGCCAACACACTGGGGGCTGTGTACATTCACTCTGTTTGTAGGTGCATTATTGATGCCCCTGCCCGCACAAACCCAAAACCAGCTCAGTCTGCAGAGCGCACAACACACAGAGAAATATGACACCCCCACACACACATGAAGCCAGTTCTGCACAAACCAGAGGCCTACAGTATACAGCATCAGTGCTATACAGCATGACACAAGCACACTCAAACTAAATGTCATTAAGTTTAAGACATTAAACAGCGCCAGTGAGAAGCTGTCAACTGTGTGTTTTAAAGAGAAAATCCAGAGAAAAGACAGAAAAAGAAAGAAAGAAAGAAAGAAAATGCCAGTGCACCCACAACAAAAGCTATTTGGCTATTTGTTGCATCACCAACCGAATTCACTGAATCCGAAACTTCAGCATTTGTTCAATAAAAGTCTTTGTTCTGATAAACAACCAACTGTCGGGTTAATCATGTTAATCACTGCACAGCATGTGCAGTTTGTGTGTTATTGCCTCGTTTGTTGAGACAACATCCTCTGAGCATTTACTGAGCAAAGAGCTCAAAAAGAAAAATCGTTCTTCTACTTAATTCTTCAAATGGAAAAAAGCAAGAGGAGAAAAATCCTCCCTTGCACTAAAAAATGCAGTTTAAAAAAAAAAGTGAACTGCTAGATTAATGGCTGTGTAAGATGGTTGTGTTTGCAGCGCAGGCACATATGAGAGGATACGAAGATATATGTGTATTTCTTTTGGCCAACGGTCTACATCTCCCCACCCTGCCTGGCCTGGCCTGCCTGTGTGCACACTGCTGCTGCTGAACAGTGGCAGAGTCGGTGCCAGAGAGGTCAGCGAGGGATCGAGCTGGTGATTCAGGGGCCGGTCTGTCAAACACAGAGCCAGTCCTGCAGCCTCTTGACCTCCAGACTCTTGAAATTTCTGCCACACCTACGCACCCTGAGCCGGAGCAGAGAGAGAACAACTGTCAGCTCTCTGCATGGAGAGTCACACTGAGGAGCTGTGTGGAGGGAAGAGAGGCTCAGAGCCAGAGAAAATACCACACTGTCACTGTAAGTCCGAGTTAGAAGCATCTATAGACAAATGACACCTGATTTTCTGAGGCGTTGTGATTGTGTGACTGGATAAAACCCTCTGAAGTTGCCCCCCCTCCTCTGCCCCAGTGCCCCCTGCTGTGTGATCTGCCCCAGCAGGGGATTTGTAGTTCCTAAACCTTGTTTCTCCAGGACTACAACTCCACATATCACCCCTCGTGATAAGCACAACGTGGAAAGCCGAGCATCTGGTCTGGATAAAAAAAAAAGAAAAAAAAAGCAGGTCGCAGTGTGTGTGTGTGTGTGTGTGTGTGTGTGTGTGTGTGTGTGCCTGTGTGTGTGTGTGTGTGTGTGTGTGTGTGTGTGTGTGTGTGTGTGTGTGTGTGTGTGTGTGTGTGTGTGTGTGTGTGTGTGTGTGTGTGTGTGTGTGTGTGTGTGTGTGTGGGCAGGCAGACGTGCAGCCTCATGGCTCAGCGTGAGCTGGAGCTGCTGCTGCGATGAAGGTTTCACTAACAAATTAAAGCAGACATTATCACAGGAGGATCTCATTGAGCACTTTCATAACGACACATCATTAAGCCAATTAAAGAGTAAAACTTCAGACGGGATGTGCAAGTGATTAAGAGGCATGACAGAGAATGAAAAAAAAAGAAAGGAGGAGAAAAGAGTGTGTTGTTGTGTGACACAAATTCTGAGAAGTTTGAAGGCACATTCTTTAAACATGATATTTTCCAGCTTAGGGACCTGAATGCCTCATGAGTGGACAGATTCATGAATGAATGAATAAATGACCTAGATGTACTTGTAAGCCACTGTAGTTCCCAGAATAAAGGTCCCTGGAAAAAAAAAAAGGCACAACAGGACCATGCACTGTAAACAAGCTAACACCTAGCATGTTGGCTCAGATCCCAAACTCATGTTCTTGTAGTGTATTTATTAGTAATCTGTCCAGGGTCCCTGGATGAGGAGCTGGTTTGGGCATACAGCCAGTTTCATCTCAGACAAGTGGTCATTAGCAACAGCAGGGGGGGCTTTAGCTTTACACACACACACACAGACACCTAAACACACCATGCACACATTTACTGCCCTCCTGGGAACATGGGACGTGCACAGCTACATGAATGATCTAGAAACTATCTGCTATAATTCATCCTCCAACACTTCAGGACAGACTATAATACTAACTGCTGCTGCCCTTCAGAGCCCTGGTGTTGACACAGTGTTCTCACAGCACACAGGGGATGTAGCTCAGTGGTAGAGCGCATGCTTTGCATGTATGAGGCCCCGGGTTCAATCCCCGGCATCTCCATCAACTTTATGCAGAAAACAATAAAGCTAAGAGAATAGTTTGTGTGTCTTTGTGTGGTTTCAACAGTGGGGTGGTTTCATCTGAGAAAAATATAGAAAATGTGCACAGTTGTCTCCAGAGTGAAGCTTCAACATAACACACAGTCTCTCCTGGCTTTGACAAGCTGAAAAAAGTATCATGAACAACAGGCATTTGACTACAGCCGCACCATATGGGCCAAAAACAGATAGATATTTTATATTTTTCTGTTTCTTGGCCTAATAATGATACACAATATACATAAATCTAGGTGTTTTCCATAGCGCATAATCCAGACTGGGTTCCCACAACATTAGCAGGCTACAGCCGTTCCTGTTCGCCCTGTCAGAATAAATATCCGTCAGACTTTTTAAATCAATATTTTCATTTAAAATTCAGTCAGTCATCTTTATTTTATTTATTTATTTGGTCAGTTTCCGTGTGCGTGCATAATGAAGTGTCCTTAAGACACTGAGCTCTAATTTGCTAGCACAGAGTTCCCTAGTTGACCCTGACCTTTGACCTCCTGCGGCTGTGGGAAAGCCACGGACAGTTACTATAATAAAGAGTCTGTCGAGTTTCAAACTCTTCCACCAGTAGAGGTGAACAGGCAGAGCGGAGCAGAGGGTGAGGGTGTCATGTTACTGAGAGGGCCGTGTTGGTCTCAGGCCCCGAGGGAGACGTCCCATTCAGGCCATCTGCTCGGCCTGGGACTGGAGGACTCGTCAGATTTTGCACAGATGTGCAACATCTGTGTGTTTAACTGAGATAGACGTCGATTGTCATCAGGAAAAGAACAGGTGACGGACTCGATTATCCGTCATTATCTCTGTCGGTGTCATTTTCATTTTCATGCTCACGAGGTTTTGTCTTCATGTAGCGGAGACAGCGAGACGTGCAGACATGCCAGTGCCAATACGCAGCAGCATGAGCGCACAGACGACTAAATCATGACTGAGAGAGGAGAACAATGAATGTATGTTCTCATTTAGTCACGCCACTTTGAAGTTATTGTCAGTGAGCACATACCAAATGCAAAAAAGAGCCACACGAAAATTCACAACAACCACCGAGCGATGGAATAAAATCCCTGTAATTTTAAGAAAATGCTACTTAGCTTGCCAGTTCCCTCTGGAACAATGTCCAACATTAGCTAGAAAAACGCTGTAAAAAGGCTGCGAACATCAGCGCAGCCGCTGCACGTTAAGGCCTGCCGGTTCAGTCCGACTGGCCGAGCGCCGCACGGGCTCTTTGTGTACTTATAGAGGCAGCAGTCAGCACAATTTTCGGCACACTTTTGTTTATTATTTCATAAGCGCAGAGGTTATGCTTGCCAGATGGGGCGTCGAAATGAGCCAAGAGAAACACAGAGCGTGGGGTGAATCACCAGGAACAGACAACCCACAGTGGAGATGTCACGACACACAACTCTTTCACAGAGTGCAGATGTGGAGCACAGAGCAGTTACACAGTGTTTTCTAGGATTTGTGTTTCTGTGTGTGGAAGGAGGAGGTTCCTGGGATCTAAATGTGCTACATATTGTTTAAAGAGAAGCATTATGTCATTGTTTATGTTGACAAATCGTAAAAAACTGCTATTTCGAGCGTGCTACAGCGACAGGAATAGACCGCGGTCAGTCAGGAAATGCTTAAGTTAAACAGATGACAGGCATCTTGAACTGTCATTGTGCCTGTGGATGCACAGGATGTGGCGTTCACTGTCACGTTGTACAAGAGGAGAAGCTGCTCTTCTTGTATTCTGAGATTAATATCTGACCTGTGGCTCACATATTCCACGTGTGCTCAGGTTTTCAATCACCCGTTTCTAAATACTGCAAAAACACCTACTGAGTGGAGACAATTGATATTCAGGTCAGCGACCCTGTAACTTGACCTCACAGAAATCCTGACGTACCGAAGAGGAGCATGCTGGGTCATGGTTTGTGGAGCAGCAACAGACCGTGACCGTGAAACCCTCTCACACACTTTGCACAAGAGCACACACACACCTCACGCCTCACACCCAAGAAAAGAGGATCGCTTTATCAAGAGGGAACTCCGCTCTGAGTGTGTGTGTGTTTGTGTGTGTGTTTGTGTGTGTGTGTGTGTGTGTGTGTGTGTGTGTGTAAATCCCTGCAGATTTAAGAACAACATATGCAGAGCAGACATGGATATCCCAGGAGTGCAGGGCAGGCAGGGCCCGGCAGAAGGGAGTGGCAGCTCTTTGGTGTGTGATTGTTGACACAGTGCACCGTGCTCACCACATCTGTGCTGCAAGCAACTGCACGGCACACAACCATGCTCATGTGCCCATCAAAGTGTTTCTCCAGTACCAACTTTCACACACAGCTGCTGCGTCGTCCTCCTTCACAGTAACAAAAGCTCATGTGTCCACTTTCACAGACAGTCAGAAGTAGAAATACACCACCAAACCCAAACAGGACAAAACAGGACCTGGTGTAGACCAGGTTTTATCCATCACAACCAACCCACAGAGTCCAACCAGAGTATGCATAGATCATGTATTAATAATAATGATATTTTCTGTCTATAAAAATTTACTTCATACTGAAGTCAGTTTGCTTCTCAAATTGTAAATCTAGTCATTATGCTTGTTTGTAAGTACTGTAAATGCCCTCACAGCTCAGTGCAGCGTTCAGGGTAACACTTTATATTTGCTTGTCCGTGGTTTCCAAATCTTGTGCATACAGACGGGACAGAGGCCTTGAAAAGTTTTGACCCCGACGTGATTTGAACACGCAACCTTCTGATCTGGAGTCAGACGCGCTACCGTTGCGCCACGAGGTCCTGATAGGTACTTATAAACATTACCATCACAACAGACTGGACATGAGGGAACGAGTTCACCTTAATGATGATGTGTGTTTGTTTTGAAAGGGTATCAGAGCTACAGGAACGTCACACCTCAGAGACAGTTATGAAAGCGTCCAGTATTGGGCCGAGGTGCCCGATTATTCATGATGAAAACCTGCAGGACCAATGTAAAATTTACAGGAAATACCACTTAGAGCTCTTTATTTAATGGTGGTAAATACAAATATTTAGTGTCTGTTTCAAGGGCCCTTTTGCTTTCATTTGCAGTTTGGTTGAGACTGTCGGATGGCATCTTGATGGAGACGTGTGAACCACATGAAATGTTTTAGTGTTGCAAGTCATCACGTGCAGCATCCAGAATCTGTCCTTGAGCATATCTGTGACTCTACACGACAAGCTTTGGTCAGTAATTCTTTCAAATATGTCATTGCTGTTGGTGTAGGATTCTTAAATTTCTGACCCCGACGTGATTTGAACACGCAACCTTCTGATCTGGAGTCAGACGCGCTACCGTTGCGCCACGAGGTCCTGAGAGGGAATGATAAACATCACCATCACAACAGACTGGGCAGGAAGGGAGTTTATCTTAATGATGAGTTGACAGAAAGGCAACTCTGAGAAAATGTGTTGCGCACAAGTGGAAGTAGTTTCTCACTCCATATGTCATGAATTCATCTTAAGTTAAAAGCCAGGATGGTAAACAGGAGGAAACTGTACATCTAACAGTGTCAATGCGTTTGAACTGAGATCATGTAACATTTGTCAAACAGACACCATGCTGCGTTTTCTAAACTGAATAGATTATGGTAAATGTTCTTTTTGGCAACGTACAGATTTGTCTCATGTAGTGAAATCCAGACCTGAGTTGATGCTTTTTTTTTTTTTTTTTTTTTTTACAGAACTTCAGTGAAACATAAACCTCAGAGAGAAAGGGGAAAGGGGCGAGAAGAGGGAGACATGATGAAAGCCACTTTTCAGAAGGACGACCGGGGCAAACATCCAAGATCCACAAACAGTGACGTCTGAAACCCGGAGCCGCGGAGAGGCAGAGCAAAAAGGATGGACTCAAAAAATACATGAGATGTAAACAAAGGGAGAGACAGCTGTCTAGAGAAAGAGAGAGTGGGGGGAAAGAAAAAGAAAAAAAAGAAAGTCCAGATGTGCGTTTGCATTTGGAGGAGCGAGCCGGGGCCCAGTGTATGGCACACTGGTGCACTGTGTTTATGTTTCACCAGTGCTCAAGCCGAGCTCTGCTCTCTCACAACATCCATTAGCTGCGCGGACAAGAACAGTGGGGATGAGGATCGAGTTTCAATATCAGCCGGGAGGTGAGTGTTTGATTTGCAATAATACGTCTCTGGATGTGTTTGTGTGTGTGATGATGAAGAAGAAACACATACAGGTCTCTGAACAAAGGATTTAAGGTTGGCAAAGGGTCATACATCAGTGGAAGGCTGAACAATGGAACCAACGTACATCACAAAAGGGGGGTTTCCATGCAGCCAAAAGATATATTTTTCTAACTTACCGTAGCTTTTTGCAATCCTTAAGGCAGGGGTGTCAAACATGCGGCCCGTGGGCCAGAACCGGCCCTGCAGAGGGTCCAATCTGGCCCTCAGGATGAATTTGTCAAGTGTGAAAATTTGAAATTGCACATATTTTTATCAAGAAATTTCAAGTGGTTCATAATATGTTTTGTAAAAGGATAGTTCAGTAACTGTAAAACATCTTATTAATGTACTAAAACAGAGGAAAATTTCAATTTTTAAAATATATTTAAAGGTTATTATGCTATTATTTTACTGGTCCGGCCCACTTGAGATTAAATTGTGCTGTTTGTGGCCCCTGAACTAAATTGAGTTTGACACCCCTGCCTTAAGGTGTCTAGTAAATTAATTTTGATGATCCTTGTGCCAAATATTGTCCCATGCATATTTCTTTTGACCATCGTTTGTGGCCATCCTGGATTTCCAACTGTGAAAAATGAAAAATGTAAATCTATATAGCTCCTGAACTATACATCCTACAGAGACAACTGACCCCATTTTCTTTTTGTCTTGGAGTGAGGAATTGGTAGAGATAAAGATTGCCATGATTAAATCATATATGGCACATAAAAACTAAAAAAATGTTAAAACAATGGCGGAATTTTATCACAGGAACTCCTCCCCCATGCACCCCATTGACATTTTTTTCTAACTTTTATATTTTTACAATCTTCAAGATGTCATGTAAACAAATGTTGATGATCCCAACCTGAAATATTGTCCCATGTATGTTTACAGTAATAGCGTCAGACCATCATGCATAGAGAAAAGGTACAGTAGTGCGCACCATACCTCCCCACTGAGTGATGGAGGAGTTACTTCATAGTTGTGGAAATGCTCCGTGACCCTGCACAGGAAACAGGCGACACATAGGAAAAGCACTTGGAATAAAAGTGAGGTGAGAGAGACAGGAAAAAGGAGAAGGAGGCTGAAGAGTGAGAGTGAGAGTGAGAGTGAGAGTGAGTGCAGGAGAGAGAGGAAGAAGATCAAGGACAAAAGGATGTGTTTAACAGTTTGGATGGACAGAATAAACAAAGAGAGGAAAAGAGAAAGTCAGAGCAGCGAATGGCCGCACATTACACCGGGATCATGTCTGATTTTTACAACATGTTGAAACAACAACAAGGGAAAATTCAAATCTCTCTGGAGAGACACACACGGGTGATGAGCTGAACATCAACAAACTCCCCAGGACAAAACATGCACACGAATAAACAAAAAAAAAAAACATGTGACTGTGCAGCGCTGCCTTCTGTAAACACTTGATAATTGTTTTTAACAAATATTCAAAATGAAAAAAGTCCAGCACACAAACATCTAGGAAGCTGTAGATCTGTTTGGGATGAACATTATTATCCAAACACAGGAAACCAGAGCTGTGATGTGTCCAGATGTTGTGATGCAATAAAAGCATCTGAATCCAGATCCAACCAGAAAGTAATTTGATTTTTTTGGCACCTCTCTCTTGTAGATGTGCATATGTAATTCATCTATACTGCTGCTATAATGTTATGGTTGGTTATGTAGGAAGTTATATATAGCTTCTTTACACAGAGTTGGGTTTTGGCAGTCCTCCATCTTTATAAGTGCACGTCTGTCTGTGTCTATTTTTACTTGAACATTGATTATGTAAAGAGCATCAAACAGTCATGGTGAAACTGTTCCACTATATCAGACACAGAAAGATAATGAATAGGCCTCCATGTACTCTGTGAACATTAAGAAGCGCGTTTTAATCTTTCATTAGTCCAGATAATGGTTTGCTGAGCACACGCACTCCTCTTCAGCTCCTTCAGCCTCCCTCCCTCCTCCTCCTCCTCCCGCTTACTCATCTGCTTCAGTGTGGATCATCACCATGAAGCAAACATCTAAAATCCTGCAATCACTTCACAGGTGGTTTGCATTTGTGCTATTCAAGCGAATATCTTATAATTGCGTTAGAGCCCTGGCTGGAAAAAGATCTCAGTAAATCTGTGGGTGGAGAAGATGATGTTTGCTTGACTCAGATGGATGGGTGGCCCTCACAGCTACTGAACTCAGTCCCATTTCACTCACTATTTACCACTTTGGGTTGGAGACGTTAGGAAATTCAGCTTGACAAGACACGCATCATCGAGTCTGCTCAGATTTACGGGGATCATTTAGAGTTATGGGGACAATTATCTCAGTTGTGACATATTTTGCTTTTCCAGATGAATACAATCTCCTCCTGTGTCACGGGTGTCAACACTGAGAGCTGCGTTATAGGAGGAAACACACATGGCCACTTGAACTCGGCTGCCTCTCTGCTCTGCTCGCTGTCTGCAGGTTTGGCAGGACGAGCCGCAGCAGACAAAGCCAAGTGGTTGACGAAGAAGACACCTGGCTCGCACTCTCTGTCGGCAGCCTGTTAGTGCAAGTGTGCAGATGTGTTTGTTTGCACAGTGTCACAGCAATAGACTGCCAGCATTAATGTCATTATTCTGCAATAGAAACTAAAAGCTGCAACACAGTGGTGAGATTATGACGTTAAGTCTGACTCAAGGATGCAAATCCTTCATTCTGCATGTCCGTACCTGCATGCACGACGTACTGTATGTGCGGGTTTGTTTTTACGTGCATGAAGCAATATTTTGGGTGCGTACATCAATACGGGCTGAACAGGCCTCGTAACATAAAGTTCTGTGGATGGTTTTTCAACATAAACACACCTAAGCAGTCCAAGGTAAGACATGAATTTCCTTAGACCTGCTTAATTCATACCCATAAATCCGTCTCCAAGTCGGCCGAACGCTCAGATCTGGTGATTTTTTACGATAACTCTGCGCGCTCATCCGTCCCGCTGAGTAAACAGCGCTTGGCTCTAAAACTACAGCGTCAGGAGGAAGAAGAGAAATCCCCAAACCTCAGAGACAGAATGCATCCTCCTCATGTCTCCACTTTGTAAACCTTCAGATTTTCTCATGTTGGCCCTTCTGACGGCAAACGAGTCTTCCAAGCATAACAGTATTATATTTAACTTCCAGAGTAGGCTACCCACCCACATCTAATGAAGTGCCGGTGAGGGAGGGAGGCAGTGCCATTCAAAGCGTGCACTAAATGGTCGGGGGTTTGCATGTGGAAGGTTCACATGGATTTGATCTTTTCTCCACAGGGGCCTGCAGCTGGAAAATATAAAGTTGTAGAAGTACAACGGTGGACAGTATTGAGTGTGTCGTGTCTCCAGGCTCCATTTCTCCAGGCTACAAGTTCCACTCGGCTATTTTCTCCTGTCGGCTAATGGACGGCAAACCTTCAAAGCCTGGGAATGGATCACACTGATTCCTACAAAACGTTACTGACGTGTTTGCAACGTTAAAAAAAAAAGGGTCTATATCCCTACCTTTCAATAGTTGGACTGTGAGCTATAAGAAAATAAATACTCAGCTGGAGATTATAGGAAAGAAAAGAAACAGGCAGAGAGAACAAAATATAGGAGATGCAGGAGGTATATGAGAGGAGGATAAGAGAAGAAAAGGGTGGTAAAGACAACAACAGGAGGTACAATGAGGGGAAGGAGGTTGAGAGAGAATAGAAACGATGTTGAGAGAAAAGCACCAGAGGCTGCTCTGCAAGGTGAAAGCTAACGAGCTCAGTATTTATCGACCAGTGAATTAGGGACACGGTTACGCCAGGGAGACACACACACACTTGCTTGAATCAAGACATCAAGGCATTGTAAAGCAACCTCAATACATCTAATTCTCTTTTGTGCATGAAAACACATTACTGTGGGATCAGGTGGGACACGGCCGTAGGTACGATAGGTCGTTCCTCTGCAGCTCTGTTCTCCACGGTGACAGCAGCACAGTAGAAGATGTTCCTATATTCTGTTTTTCTCCTATCTCCCTCTTCCTGTGATCTGCCACAACACGATGTAAAGACACTGCAGTCCAGCCCACAACATCGCAACAGTGATGATCAAAATGTAACGGGCTTGTCGGTGCAGGAGCCAGCCAGCCAGTGGTTTCCTCTGATATGCAAGGTGATACAAGAGGCATTGTATCGGTTCGACTGCCTACAAGCCCCCTCACCGCTCAGCGCACTGCCTCCCCCTCCGCCCGGCGCTTTCACTGAGGCTGCTCTCATTAAAGTCAGTGAGTGATGGAGCGGAGCCCCATCAATCTCTCTTTAAGACCACCAGTGTTGAAGGCTTGCTGTGTGAACCGAGAGGGTAAATGGCCTTTTTTCTGCCCCTGAATCGGGGGCCACATGCATCTCTGTGTGGTGGTGGCGGGGGGTGAATAAGAGAAGCTTACGCAGCCTCTTTGTGTAGATTGAAGAGATGCGGGTCCCACTATAAACAATTTAAAACAGGAGTGTGTTTATCTCTGAGGTGAATTGCACTGCAGTTCCCAGACTAAACCTGTGTGTGAGTGTGTGCTTTTCTTTCTATCGATTGCAGACGAACCAAACACCTCCCTGCTGGAAAACCTGTTTTGTTTCCAGGGGAAAAAACTACGCACTTCTCGTTTTAATCCAGTTTTTTTTTCTTTTTTTCCAGCTTGGACAAAGCAGGAACCATGAATCGCGCCAAGGTCAAGGGACTTCAACCAAGACTAGCTCATTACTTTCAATGCGAAGGCCTCTGAAACTGAAGCTAATGACTGCATTCAGGCTGATGTTGCATCACAAACAGCTCCCCCGCAGGAGGTCTGTTGAGCAATATGACAGTAATAAAGATCAATATGTGGTTAAAGTGTCTTCTCCTCTGGCCCGCATCGTCGTGGGAAAGCTGCGGGCAACAGCCTGAGAAGAGGAGTGATGAGCTCTGAGTCTGAGAGCCTCGCAGCGCTCACTCATTTGCAAAGGGGAGGGTAACTGGGAAATCTATTTGGCTGGCAGACTGCGAGTGTGTGAGCTGAAGCTGACAGTAAGAAACCGGCTCAACCAGGTCATTCACCTAAACCTGAAAGCACATTCACATTCACACAAACACACACACACTCACTCACTCACTCACTCACACTCTCTCTGTCCAGGGTGGCATTTACACAAAACAACACACGTTAATCTCTAAGGAAGTTGCAGCGTTTGACAGATGTAGCTACAGATAGAGGATGTTTACATAGTCACGCTTTTTTAGAAGACTTCAAACTTCATTAGCACACAAGTAGATGCACGCACAAACACCTCAGAGGTCTTGTTCTGTCAGTGTGGTACATAACTCTGTGGTGTAATGTGATCCAAGACACCTAACACCCACTGCCACAAGAAGATCTACTGGGTCCCATCACTTTCTTCAATGTGGTCGTGACCCCGGACAAAATCCACTGAAACCTTCACGGAAACCAGAAAAGGTTTCATATACAACCAACACTGGATAATGCTGTTAAGTTCTGATTTGTTTTTCTAGGAGACACTACAAACCCCAGAAGAGCTGGACCACATTCCTTCTGATAAACAGAGGGAAATGCATAAAAACAGACTAAACATTTTAGCATTCAGAAACAACTCTCTTACAAGCTTCAAATACAAAAAAATATTCCCCTCCAGTGTGCAGAGATTTACAATTCTAATCTAACGCAGAAGATGCATTTCCATTTCTTCACCCAAAGGCTGCATGCGCGATCAGCAGCTCGGATTTTCATGGTCGCCATATTTTAGGCAAATGGTTTTTTGGGAGATGTGGGGCTCTGTTTGCAGGAAGCAGATGCTATTTGCAGGCTGTCTCCTTCCCTCAGGCTTTACTGATCCCTAATCATAGGGTGTGAGATGGCTGGTCTGTCACTGGCAACTCAGCAGCATCCTCACAGCCTCAGGAAAGCAACCAGCACAAACCCATCTGTTATCAATGTACTGTAAGCAACAGGATAACCCGACCATGATTCTTCATGACATCTTCAAGTCGGCATGAAGTGTCTCTTAATTGTTTCTTTGCAGGGGGAATGATACAAAGATAGTACTATAGTCCTTAGATAACACTACGAGTCAGTGTCCTGCAGAAACCTCCTGAGTCATGCTGTTTAAGAGGCAGGATTGTGAATATAATGTTGTATAACTATAAAACTTAAAGTTATTATTGGAAATATGAATGATATATGATGTTTTAATGAAACCTGACCACACTGGAACAGTCGGGACAAACACACGAAAGCACTGTGACCAACTAATTTCACATCTAAATAGTTCCCATGTCCTTCAGCCGTACTCTCTTAGTCTGCACCGAATGACCCCATTTCATGGTCCAAGCAAAGACTAATCATCCCGCAACATGTTCTGTGACCAGAAAAAATGTCTGGGCAGGAAATTACTCTGCACAGATAAATCCACAACTTTACATATTCATCAGTGAAATTCTCAGAGTTGGCCAAAGAAACCAGATGAGCTGAATTTACGTGTCATTTGCAGGACCATAATTTCACATGAGGCTGAAAATGTGAACTAACCCAGTCTACCCCAATGCTTAGGGAAAAATCCCATACTTTAAACAACCTGCTACAGCCAACACTATGACTGCACATGCCCATGTACACAAACACACAAAGGCAGGGGAATACCAGCAATAACAAAATGATAGGTTAAGACACAGTCATGATAATTACATTGTCTAATATGATTTGTTAAAAGGGATAAAAACCAAATGTACATTATGCCTTGAGATGTTTACACTGCATTTAATAAAAGCGAATATCACAATGTCGGCGGGGCCCCAACATCATCATCAATCAAACCACAGGAAATTACTATGACTATTAATCTGTTATTAAAGCATCAAAGAAGGGTGCAGTCATATATCAAGCAACTTTCTAAGACAGTGCTGCCTCACAGCAAAGCATGCTGGGATACCAATTCTTTGTGGAACTTTCCATAGGTGTTCACTGTTCACAGAGGGGGGGACGACTGGCAAACCATTCATCATGCTATAGCTCCTCTGGGCACATGTCAATTCAAATAAAAGGCATCTCATACAACCCTACAAAAAGACTGAGTCATCTCTGAATCATTTTTCTCTCGTAGTAGATCTTGGTAGCCTTGGGCTGCAATTGCATGATTGTCCTTGTGGAAGAGCAATGAAGAACTAGTTCATTTAGCCGATGCACAATGAAGCTATAGCCAAGGTCAAACAGCAGCGCTCTGTGTCCCAACAGTAGCACACAGGAAACACGGCAAACTAAAGCTCAAGGATGTGTACATATATGGCCATTAAACGTAATTCTGTATCAGGGACTTTCTGCTGAGGCTCATTCATACTTTCTCTCAATTCATTACCCATAAGCCTACACTGAACCCATTGACTGCTTTAGTGTATTTCCACAACAGAAACTCTTGAATCAGTGCCCTGAGAGCAGACAGGAGTGACTTCCCAGGGTGGGAAATCCTGACTTTGGTTTTGAAGGATTTAAGCTCCGGAGCACAAAACCTGTCAAAAACTTTTTCTTTTGTATTCCTTAACTTCCCCAATGGCAGGAATCTACTTTGGCCTCATAGTTAACTTTCCCGCTGTCACTCTGTTCGTGCAGCACTGTCGATTCAAAATAAATCAATCCCGACGACTGCTCAGTCCCGCCAACGTCTAAGCTCCTCTAACATGAAGGATTTATTTTTTTTCTCCTGTCGGCCTGAGCATGCCATTTCCATTTCACAGATCTGTCTGGATGGTAAAGAGGATATCTGGGGTGGGCAGATGTTTGGAAAAATCCAGACAAACAGATTCAAATGAATGTCAGTCATCTCAATGTTATGTGTCATAAGATATTTTTCAAAGCATTTCTGTGAGGAACTCTTTCAAACGCTGTATTTCTGTGTCGATGCACGGTGTCCTATTTCAGACACCAATAGGCAGGTGTTTTACAGAAAACAGGTCTGTTTGCAGCGTATGCACAACAACGGAGAGTAAAGATCATATGTCGCAGAGAGGAGACATTATTCACTTATTTATTCACACAAACCAGTGTGCCCTGAACTCAAACAAAATAACAGCCATTTAATTTGACAACATAATAGATTCCAGACCAGCAGGGAACGGTTCATGAGAGCAATTATGGCTGATCAATAGATACACGACTCGAAAGACGCTTGTCACCTCCTCTTGGCAGAGGGCTGAAGTTAATCTGGCTAAACTGCATCCAGGGAGCTGCTGTATCACAACAGCATGAAAAATTAAGCTCCTGCTGATAATGAACACTGAATGAATAATGATGATAATGTCCTGAAGCCAAACCCAGTTTTAAGTTAAGGACCGGGGTTTGAAAAAAAATCTTGGGATTAGATATTTTGCTTCCTTTAATTTAAAAGTTTGATGGCTTCATGAAAAATGCATCAGGTTATGTCAGGGACATTGTAGTCATAGGCTACTGATAACAAACATCACTGACTAATTCAAGATCAAATGTAGATTCAATTGTGTTTGATAGAAGCTTAGTGTAAGCTACTAATAAAACATGTTTATTTACTGTATCTATTGAGAGAAAGGATCGTGTGTATAACATTGCCCAAAGACCCAGAATGCAATAGTGGGATCAAAAGCCAGTGACAGACAAAGCCACAAGAGCACTTTGATGTTTTACATAAATCTTTCTCCAATATCGTACACAGTTCATTTCATTCTTCCAAATAAAATACCCAAACTCCTCATACAATAAATCAGCACTTAATTCTTCACTTTAATCGTCTTTCCACCCAGTGTGTACAAAGACTGTTCTGCCAGAGGGTAAACTGCTCCAGTAAACTGCAAACATCTCAAGAGCAAGACACTGGGGTACGGCTGTATAGAAAGCCCCACAGACAAATAACATGAGGCTTCATAAATCTGCCTGTATTCCTTGTTCTGCTTTGTACTCCCCAGAGAATTAAATGCTAATTGGGAACTTGTGCAGAAACATGATATGCCGTGTCCAAAACCGCAACAGAAAGAAGGCAAATTACACTAACAGCCGACCCTTCTTGACCCCTTTTTCCTGAGGATTAGACAGGAGTCACTCAGGGCAAGATAACACCAGTGAAAGAAAAGCCACAACACAGTGGGCTGATAACTGTTTGTGCAAGTAGCAAATTAAATCTGCATGAGACTGAATGACAACAAAAATATGGCAGAGAGAATTATTCAAACAACTATATAGCTAAGTGTAGAGTCAAAAATACTCAAAGCATCTTTAAAGGAGACATATTATGCCCCTTTTCCATATAAGAAAAGGGAATTTTGGGACTTCAGTAGGGCCAGTCAACTTAATAAAATATAGTTTCTGTTTCTGTGGAATAGGCTATGTCAATAGAAACTGTTTGTTAAAAGGCTATAGCCTCAGCAGCTTGTAGATACTGGTGCTACTGGAGTGGTCAGACAAGAAAGAGTTAAATATATACCATGACAAACATGACATGTCATAGCAACAAAGCACAGCTGCATTTAATTATGTTGCCCACTGTTTAGCTGTGCTTGTTTGTAGGCCTGGTTGTAAATGGTAGCTCACTGACTTGGTTTGCATGGCACAACTAAATGGGAAGTTACTGATTCCACCTGTTCTTTCCTTCCAAAATTAGGCCAATATATGTCTGTATGTATCTGTTACGGATTAATGCAAACTTAACCCTTGTGTGGTGTTCATATTTTTGTTACTCAGCCAGTGTTCATGGGTCTGGTGGACCCGCTGCATTTTTGGGTCTCCAAATCAACACAATCAAACAATTTTATGTTAAAATACTCAACAGATGTTTACTTCATCCCAATTACAAGCCATATGAACAGCATATATGGTTAATATTTGCCCTTTACCTTTGTTAGATCACATTTATGAATTAATATGCTACTCGTTTTTTTTTTTTTTTTTTTAATAAAATGTAATAAAAAAAGAAAATCAGTTATAATCAAGATATTTAAATCAACAAATTTACAAATGAAGCAAGGTTTTTCATAACTATTGATTTTGAACTTCATTAGAAATGTTACCTATTCAGGCCAGTTGACATAACTCAAGATGAACACATACAGTAACCATCAGCCCCATTGAACACATTGCCATTTCACACCAGCCTATTCAACACATGAGGGGCAGCCCTCATGTGTTGTATAGAGAGTTTTGTGTGGTTTTTGTCACTGTCAGACTCTGAATCTTCAGAATTGTGGTCCTCACATTCTGAAACCTCTTCTTCATCATCAGAAGCTTGTCTCTTCCAAAATCAATTGCAAGGCCCTCTCAGCTTATAATCTTTTGGCCGTCTTGATCAGTAGTGATCAATTGGGGCGGGAGTGGCTCAGGCCGTAGAGGGGGTCATCCAGAGGGTTGCTCTGTCCTAGTCACTGTCGTAGTGTCCTTGGGCAAGACACCTTACCCACCTTGCCCCGTGTGAATGTGTTTGAACGTGTATGAATGATCATGGTGGTGGTCGAAGGGGCCGTTTGGCGCGAAATGGCAGCCACACTTCCATCAGTCTGCCCCAGGGCAGCTGTGGCTACAAACGTAGCTCACCACCATGTGAATGTGTATAAAATAAATAATGGTTTCTGTAAAGTGCTTTGGGTGCCATGAAAGCGATATAGAAGTCCAAGCAGTTATTAGTATTATTTGATAAGGAACCACCCTGGCAAAGGTGTGTTGTCCCGCCCCCAATTTGTAGGTGGGACATAGTATGAATGCTTGAATTTTGCAACAGAGACACACACGCACACACACGCGCACACACACACACACACACACACACACACACACACACACACACACACACACACACACACACACACACACACACACACACACACACACACACACACACACACACACACACACACACACATCAGCAGCCCCAGACAGGAGGAAGACATAGTGAAGGTACACAGGACCTACACTTTCCATGCTATTATTAGCCCCGGGTCCAGTGGACCCGAACACCCTGTATGTAATATAAACGTGTAGGGGGGGTCTACAGTGTGCGGTCATTGAAAATTTGTTTTGATATATGTTCTTCACAGAAAATGAGCCAAGGCCAGTGAATCTGAGTTTGAAAAAATAATGTATCATCTCATTTTTCTTTTGATAAAAAATGAAAACGGGTCCCACAGACCCGAACACCACACAAGGGTTAAAACATAAAAAGGAGCTTTTTGCAAGTTTTGCTATTGCTACGCAGCAAAGGGATCAGGGCTAGCTTGTTAGCATGCTAATTTCAGTTGAAGAAATATGTGATAAATGTGTCTCTGTCCTATGTTCCAGATGCCCTTAACTGCATCGTAACTTTATATGAAGGATGTAGGAAGTGTGCCTTCCAAAAACAATCCTGCAGAGGTCTTGGTCTTAACCTCTGCTTGTGCTCCAGTAGCTCTGTGATCTATAACTGCAATCGTGGCCAAAGAATTAAGCTGTTGACAAAACACAGGATCACACCCAAGAGGGCCTGGCATGGTCTGCATGTTGAAACACTGTAAACCACATAGTTGGCCTTTGCCATGACTTGCTCAAAGTTTGGATCCAGGTTCCAGGAGCAGGAATTGTCATTTCGCTGAGACGTGGGATGAGAAAAACAACATTTGACAATAACTTGAAGGATTGGCTGAATTCAATGTTGTCTTTTTTCTATTTCTGACTTCCCCAAAACCCTAAACTAAGATGACATGATGCTAATATCATAAAGCCTGATTCTTTTTGCAACCTGACATAAGTTATCAATACGACTTTTCAAGCTCATTATGTATTAATATTTTCCACAGGTTTCATTGTTCCTTGTCTACAAAGCTATGCGTCCTTGGCTGCATCCATTGACGTTTAACTCACTATTGTGACTATTTCTGCCTCCTGAGCAGCTCTCCCTCCAAGAAATGATGTATAAAAATAACTGGAATCTATAAAAGCTGGGGGAAAGCTTCTCCCCTTCACAGAGCCAGATTTAGGAGCTTCCCGTAACTAAAACGTGGAGCTACAGCAGCCTATACCATTACTGAATGGAAAAGTAATGGCTGTGTGTATTTTAAGAGCAGAAAAGGGGGCCTCCATGTTAAGACGTGCTAAGCGTAGAGAGAGTGGAAGCTGTGAAAACAGCCTTTAAGAATGTGTTGGGAAGGTTGAAAGTGCTTTTCCATCTTAGCAGTATTAGCAGACATAATGTTGGTTCTTCCTCCCTGTGCTCAACTCAACAGCTTGTCACCTTGGGCCAATTAAAACAATACAGATTTGATCTATGAACTTCTAATTGTGTCTGCTGATGTGCGACCTCGTGGCGCAACGGTAGCGCGTCTGACTCCAGATCAGAAGGTTGCGTGTTCAAATCACGTCGGGGTCAATAATTTAAGCTTCTCTTCTATCCTGTGTGTGACATGCAAACACATCAGAAAGACACTTGTCAGATTAAAAAACCACAACAGTCTTTGATAGAACCTCAAATCATGATGTCGGCGCCTCTTCCTTGATCTTGAGCCACATGCATCAACAACATCAACATCTTTTCAATTTAACATTGACAAAAGTCAAAACCAGCCACAACTGATGAAGTTCAACATGCAAAAATTTCTGTTCTGAACCATGTGGGAAGTGAGCCATGTGTGTGACCTCGTGGCGCAACGGTAGCGCGTCTGACTCCAGATCAGAAGGTTGCGTGTTCAAATCACGTCGGGGTCAGAGCTTAGACTTTAATCTCTGGTCTGGTCTGAGGTTCTTGTCTGATAAAAATTGCAATGACTTCTCAAAGCTTCTCAAGGACCCAAAGTCCTTACTCAGGCCAGAGCCTCAAATCAAGATGATATTCATGCCATCTCTTTGAGCTTCAAATAACAACAATGAAGACATCGTCTTTTCCATTTTAACTGAGACTGAAGTCAAAGCTTCAACAACAAACTGAGCCAGTCATTATGTAACTCACAGCTAAGTTTGTTGTTGCGTTTGTGATCTCTTGATGTTATATCCTAACATAGTTCTGTGGACCTCGTGGCGCAACGGTAGCGCGTCTGACTCCAGATCAGAAGGTTGCGTGTTCAAATCACGTCGGGGTCAAAGCTTTGAGTTAGTCACAACTGATGAAGTTCAGCATACAAAAACTCATACGTAGGAAATGAGCCATGTGTGGGACCTTGTGGTGCATGTCTGACTCTGTGAACTCCTCATGTAATTACTAACATATTCCAGCACCAGCTCACATCATCCTGTTGTACCTTTCCTCATCTTATCATTAACCACATGTATCAAAGGTCAAACTCAGGATATTACAAGGGATAAATTAAAACAATAATACATCTCTTAAGGTCAAAACTGTTATTCAATGTCTCAATCAAGGACATAGGAAATCATCCTTCCCTTTAACCGACTCAAGGTGTCAGTTGTTGCTGTGCTCCAAACTCATCAAGATACTATTGATTTTACACTCTAGACAATTTCTGATTCATTTTTCTTGTCACACATGACCTCGTGGCGCAACGGTAGCGCGTCTGACTCCAGATCAGAAGGTTGCGTGTTCAAATCACGTCGGGGTCAAAAATGTAAGCTTCTTCTATCCTGTGACATGCAAACAAATCAGAAAGACACTTGTCAGATTAATAAACCACAACAGTCTTTGATAGAACCTCAAATAATCATGTCGGCCCTTCTTCCTTGATCTTGAGCCACATGCATCAACAGACATCTTTTCAATTTAAAGCAGTACTAAAGAACTTTCAGTTTTGGTTGAGTTTGGCGGCGCCAGTGGCCCAAAGCGGTAGTGTTTTGCCTGAAGGAAGACTCCATTTCCCATGAGCACTAGCACGTAGCGCCGTAAACATCCTGATCTCCCGGTGCATGGAAATTAACAGAAGACGTCCAAACTGTACATTTCTGTTACCAGCGGATCATTTCACAGTAAACACACATACACAATCCGACGGAAAGGTGGCGCATTGCCTGCTCCCTCCTCGTCGTGAGTCGCAAAAGTGAAAGTGAAACTTAAGTGAGAGCCGTGTTCCTACCATGCTCCTCAAAGTTGCTTAGTGCCAGTGAAGGCGATACAGACCCCCTCAGGCCATGACAGAGGTGTCATTCAACCTGTTGTAAGTCGATGTACCATCATAAAAGTTCTGAAAATATTATATGAAGGTTGAAAAGTTCCTTAGTGTTGCTTTAACATTGACAAAAGTCAAAGCCAACCACAACTGATGAAGTTCAACATGCAAAAATTCCTATGCTGAAACATGTGGAAAGAACACCATGTGTGTGGCCTCGTGGCGCAACGGTAGCGCGTCTGACTCCAGATCAGAAGGTTGCGTGTTCAAATCACGTCGGGGTCAAAACTTTGACTTTAATCTCTGGTCTGGTCTGAGATTCTTGTCTGATAAAAATCGCAATGACTTCTCAAAGCTTCTCAAGGACCCAAAGTCCTTACTCATGCCAGAGCCTCAAATCAAGATCATATTCATGCCATCATCTTTCAGCTTCAAATAACAACAATCAAGACATCATCTTTTCCATGTTAACTGAGACTGAAGTCAAGGCTTCAACAACAAACTCGGCCAGTCATTGCGTAACTCACAGCTAAGTTTGTTGTTGCGTTTGTGATCTCTTGATGTCATATCCTAACATGGCTCTATAGACCTCGTGGCGCAACGGTAGCGCGTCTGACTCCAGATCAGAAGGTTGCGTGTTCAAATCACGTCGGGGTCAAAGCTTTAAGTCAGTCACAACTGATGAAGTTCAACATGCAAATATTAGGAAGTGAGCCATGTGTGTGACCTTGTGGTGCATGTCTGTCTCTGTGAACTCCTCAGGTAATTACTGACATCTTCCAGCACCAGCTCACATCATCCTGTTGTATCTTTCCTCGTCAGTATCATTAACCACATGTATCAAAGGTCAAACTCAGGATATTACAAAGGATAAATTAAAACAATAATACATCTCTTAAGGTCAAAACTCAATGTTTCAATCAAGGACATAGGAAATCATCCTTCCCTTTTACCGACTCAAGGTGTCAGTTGTTGCTGTGCTCCAAACTCATCACGATACTATTGATTTTACACTCTAGACAATTTCTGATTAATTTTTCTTGTCACACGTGACCTCGTGGCGCAATGGTAGCGCGTCTGACTCCAGATCAGGAGGTTGCGTGTTCAAATCACGTCGGGGTCAGAAATTTAAGCTTCTCTTCTATCCTGTGACAAGAAAACATATCAGAAAGGCACTTATCAGATTAAAAAAACCACAACAGTCTTTGATAGAACCTCAAATGAAGATAACAGTCGGCCCTTCTTCCTTCATCTTGAACCACATGCAACAACAGACATCGTTTTGATTTAACTTTGACAAAAGTCAAAGTCAATGCCAGTGTCATGTCACAACTGATGAAGTTCAACATGCAAAATTTCCTGTGTGTGACTTCGTGGCGCAACGGTAGCGCGTCTGACTCCAGATCAGAAGGTTGCGTGTTCAAATCACGTCGGGGTCAAAGCTTTGACTTTAATCTCTGGTCTGAGGTTCTTCTCTGATAAAATTCGCAATGACTTCTC
This sequence comes from Trachurus trachurus, assembly GCF_905171665.1. NCBI lineage: Eukaryota > Metazoa > Chordata > Actinopteri > Carangiformes > Carangidae > Trachurus > Trachurus trachurus. The sequence goes on from NC_139911.1 coordinate 5,395,126, forward strand.
AAAGCTTCTCAAGGACCCAAAGTCCTTACTCATGCCAGAGCCTCAAATCAAGATCATATTCATGCCATCATATTTGAGCTTCAAATAACAACAGTGAACACATCATCTTTTCCATTTTAACTGAGACTGAAGTCAAAGCGTCAACAACAAACTGAGCCAGTCATTATGTAACTCACAGCTAAGTTTGTTGTTGCGTTTTTGATCTCTTGATGTCATATCCTAACGTGGCTCCATAGACCTCGTGGCGCAACGGTAGCGCGTCTGACTCCAGATCAGAAGGTTGCGTGTTCAAATCACGTCGGGGTCAAAGCTTTAAGTCAGTCACAACTGATGAAGTTCAGCATGCAAAAATTCCTATGTAGGAAGTGACCCATTTGTGTGACCTTGTGGTGCAACGGTAGCATGTCCGACTCTGTGAACTCCTCATGTAATTACTGACATCTTCCAGCACCAGCTCACATCATCCTGTTGTACCTTTCCTCATCATTATCATTAACCACATGTATCAAAGGTCAAACTCAGGATACCACAAACGATAAATGAAAACAATAATACATCTCTTAAGGTCAAAACTGTTATTCAATGTCTTAATCAAGGACATAGGAAATCATCCATCCCTTTTACCGACTCAAGGTGTCAGCTGTTGCTGTGCTCCAAACTCATCAAGATACTATTGATTTTAAACTCTAGACAATTTCTGATTAATTTTTCTTGTCACACATGACCTCGTGGCGCAACGGTAGCGCGTCTGACTCCAGATCAGAAGGTTGCGTGTTCAAATCACGTCGGGGTCAAAGATTTAAGCTTCTCTTCTATCCTGTGACATGCAAACAAATCAGAAAGGCATTTATCAGATTAAAAAAAGTACAACACTCTTTGATAAAACCTCAAATCAAGATAACAGTCGGCCCTACTTCCTTGGTCTTGCACCACATGCAACAACAGACATATTTTATTTAACTTTGACAAAAGTCAAAGTCAATGCCAGTTTCATGTCACAACTGATGAAGTTCAACATGCAAATGTTCCTCTGTGCGACTTCGTGGCGCAACGGTAGCGCGTCTGACTCCAGATCAGAAGGTTGCGTGTTCAAATCACGTCGAGGTCAAAGCTTTGACTTTAATCTCTGGTCTGGTCTGAGGTTCTTGTCTGATAAAAATCGCAATGACTTCTCAAAGCTTCTGACTTGACTTGACAATGACTTCTCAAAACATCTCAAGGACCCAAAGTCCTGACTCATGCCAGAGCCTCAAATCAAGATCATATTCATGCCATCATCTTTGAGCTTCAAATAACAACAATGAAGACATCATCTTTTCCATTTGAACTGAGACTGAAGTCAAAGCTTCAACAACAAACTGAGCCAGTCATTGCGCAACTCACAGCTAAGTTTGTTGTTGCGTTTTTGATCTCTTGATGTCATATCCTAACGTGGCTCCATAGACCTCGTGGCGCAACGGTAGCGCGTCTGACTCCAGATCAGAAGGTTGCGTGTTCAAATCACGTCGGGGTCAAAGCTTCAAGTCAGTCACAACTGATGAAGTTCAGCATGCAAAAATTCCTATGTAGGAAGTGACCCATTTGTGTGACCTTGTGGTGCAACGGTAGCATGTCCGACTCTGTGAACTCCTCATGTAATTACTGACATCTTCCAGCACCAGCTCACATCATCCTGTTGTACCTTTCCTCATCATTATCATTAACCACATGTATCAAAGCCAGGTCAAACTCAGGATACTACAAAGGATAAATTAAAACAATAATACATCTGTAACACAACTGTTATTCAATGTTTCAATCAAGGACATAGGAAATCATCCTTCCCTTTTACCGACTCAAGGTGTCAGTCGTTGCTGTGCTCCAAACTCATCACGATACTATTGATTTTACACTCTAGACAATTTCTGATTAATTTTTCTTATCACACATGACCTCGTGGCGCAACGGTAGCGCGTCTGACTCCAGATCAGAAGGTTGCGTGTTCAAATCACGTCGGGGTCAGTGTTTTAAGGAACACTTCCATGCTCCACAGTGCAGTTACATCAACATGGTGCTTGACAGATAAAAGACACAAAAGCTCCTGATAGGATGACTAATATCCTCCTGGGCCCGGTGTGTTTTACTCATGCCACCATCTTACAGCAAGATAACATTCATCCCATTGTAGCTTATCTCATCGTAATCACACACATTCAGCAGAAACAGTAACATTCAACTCTTTCATCGGTTACCAGTCAAGCGTTATATGAAAGGAGCTTAATGATAACCTTTCTCAAAGCATACCTATGATTTTCTGATGACTGAGCTGTGATAATGAATGGGAGTGCCAGGGATGTAGTGAGCAGGGATGAGGAAGAGAGACGGGTAAACAGTTTCTAAAGATGATGAGTTCAAGAACATAAATGTTTCCTAGTCCAACCCTTTATCGTCTTAATGAGTTCTGAATGTCATGTGGGACAAAATAAGTATGTGTGACCTCGTGGTGCAACGGTAGCGCGTCTGACTCCAGATCAGAAGGTTGCGTGTTCAAATCACGTCGGGGTCAATACTTTAGGTTTCAGCTCTGGTCTGTGACATGCCACTACATCAAGGATGTTCTTGGCTGTGAAGGACTGACTAAGATCCTCCTGCATCAAATACCTTACTCATGCCTCAAATTCATGTCAACATCCTTTAGCTTTAACCACATGAAACAATAGACAGAACTGTTTCTTTGACTGTAGTTAAAGCTTCAATTGTTGCAAGGCCAAGATTTTGTCTTGTCCTTTGGTCAAACGGTTGATTGTCTTTGTAAATTGTGATTGTCATATGAGAAGGCTGTCACGTGACCTCGGGGCGCAACGGTAGCGCGTCTGACTCCAGATCGGAAGGTTGCGTGTTCAAATCACGTCGGGGTCAGTTATTTAAGCTTCTCTTCTATCCTGTGACATGCAAATTCATCAGTTACATCAATAAGGCACTTGTCAGATGAAAATAAACAAAACAGTCTTTGATAGACCCTCATACTGTGTCAAGATAACATTCAGACCAACATCCCTTATCTTCAAACACATGAACCTGTAGATTTCCTTTCCATTTTAACTTTGACAAAAGCCAAAGCCTCGGTCAGCGCACAACTGATGATATCCAACATTCCCCAATGAAACATGTGAGTGCGATGTGTGACCTTGTGGCGCAACGGTAGCGCGTCTGACTCCAGATCAGAAGGTTGCGTGTTCAAATCACGTCAGGGTCAGAACTTTAGGTTTCAGCTCTAGTCTGTAACATACTACTCCATCAAAAAGGTTCTTGGCTGATAAAAATCACAATGGATTGACTAAGGTCCTCCTACACCAAAAACTGTAGTCATGCCAAAATCTCAAATCAAGATAATATTCATGCCATCATCCTTGAGCTTTAATCACATGTAACAAGAACCATCACCTTTTAAGTCAAAGCTTCAATTTTTGCAAGCCCAAGATTCATTAACCCACAAATGATTTTGTCTGGTCAAACACTTAATGAACAGATGTCTCTTTGGTCAAACCGTTGATTGCACTTGTCAGAACAGTCTTTGATAGAATCTCACTTCAACATAACATTCAACCCATCGTCCCCGATCCATTTTAACTTTGACCAAAGTCAAAGCCTGGGTCAGCCCACAACAGATGACCAACAACTGACAGGTGACCTTGTGGCGCAACGGTAGCGCGTCTGACTCCAGATCAGAAGGTTGCGTGTTCAAATCACGTCAGGGTCAAAACTTTAAGTTTCAGCTCTGGTCTGTGACATGCAATAATAAAAAATCACAATGCTTAAGATCCTCCTGCACCAAATACCTTACTCATGCCAAAACCAAACCATCAAATCAAGACGATATTCACGCCGTCATCCTTGAACTGAGACTGACGTCAAAGATCGAATTGTTGCAAGCCTAAGATTCACTGACCCACAACTGATTTTACCTTGTCAAACACTTCATGAACAGAAGTCCCTTTGGTCAGACTGTCAATTGATTTAGTTAATTCTGAATGTCATATACGAAACCTGCCATATGTGACCTCGTGGCGCAACGGTAGCGCGTCTGACTCCAGATCAGGAGGTTGCGTGTTCAAATCACGTCGGGGTCAGAAATTTAAGTTTCTCTTCTATCCTGCAAATACATCAGTAAGGTACTTATCAGATAAAAATAGAGCACAACAGTCTTTGATAGACCCTCAAATGAAGGCAACTTCCTCCCCAAACACCTGAATCATTAGATATCCTTTCCCTTTTGACTGTGATGAAAGTCAAAACCTCAGGCCACAGCTGATGAAATCCAACATGCAAATATACCCCAGTGAAACATGTGGGAACAAAGCCAAATGTGTGACCTTGTGGCGCAACGGTAGCGCGTCTGACTCCAGATCAGAAGGTTGCGTGTTCAAATCACGTCGGGGTCAGAAATTTAAGTTTCTCTTCTATCCTGCAAATACACCAGTAAGGCTCTTATCAGATACAAATAGAGCACAACAGTCTTTGATAGACCCTCAAATGAAGGTAACTTCCTCCCTAATCCCCAAACACCTGAATCATTAGATATCCTTTCCCTTTTGACTGTGATCAAAGTCGAAACCTCAGTCAGGTCACAGCTGATGAAATCCAACATGCAAATATTCCCCAATTAAACATGTGGGAATAAAGCCAGATGTGTGACCTTGTGGCGCAACGGTAGCGCGTCTGACTCCAGATCAGAAGGTTGCGTGTTCAAATCACGTCAGGGTCAATACTTTAGTTTAAGCTCCAGTCTGTGACATGCAACTACATCAAGGAGGTTCTTGGCTTCAAGGCTTGTGAAGGAATGAATAAGAATCTCCTGCACCAAATACCGTACTCATGCCAGAACTTCAAACCAAGATGATATTCATGCCATCATCCATGAGCTTTAACCACGTGCACCATTTGAACTGTGACTGCAGTAAAAGCTTCAATTATTTCAAACCAAAGATCCTGTGAGATGCAAATATATCAGTAAGGAACTTATCAGAGGAAAAAACACACACAACAGTCTTCGATAGACCCTAGAAGATAACATTCAGCCCATTGTCCCTGATCTCCAACCACATGCATCCAACAGACATCCTTTCCATTTTGACTGTGATGAAAGTCGAAGCTCTAGTCATGTCACACGACAGATGACAGCCAACATGCAAACATTCCCCAGTGAAACATGTGGGAAGAAGGCCAGAAGTGTGACCCTGTGGCGCAACGGTAGCGCATCTGACTCCAGATCAGAAGGTTGCGTGTTCAAATCACGTCAGGGTCAATACTTTAAGTTTCAGCTCTGGTCTGTGACATACAATAATAAAAATCACAATGGCTTGTGAAGGAATGAGTAAGATCCTGCTGCACCAAATACCTTACTCGTGCCAAAACCAAACCATCAAATCAAGATGATATTCATGCCGTCATTCTTGAACTTCTACTACATAAAACAATGGACATCATCTTTTCCATTAGAACTGAGACTGAGGTCAAAGATCTAATTGTTGCAAGCCTAAGATTCACTGACCCACAACTGATTTTACCTTGTCAAACACTTCATGAACAGAAGTCCCTTTGGTCAGACTGTCGATTGATTTAGTTAATTCTGAATGTCATATAGGCAACCTGCCATATGTGACCTCGTGGCACAATGGTAGCGCGTCTGACTCCAGATCAGAAGGTTGCGTGTTCAAATCACGCCGGGGTCAGAAATTTAAGTTTCTCTTCTATCCTGCAAATACACCAGTAAGGCTCTTATCAGATACAAATAGAGCACAACAGTCTTTGATAGACCCTCAAATGAAGGCAACTTCCTCCCTGATCCCCAAACACCTGAATCATTAGATATCCTTTCCCTTTTGACTGTGATCAAAGTCGAAACCTCAGTCAGGTCACAGCTGATGAAATCCAACATGCAAATATTCCCCAATGAAACATGTGGGAACAAAGCCAGATGTGTGACCTTGTGGCGCAACGGTAGCGCGTCTGACTCCAGATCAGAAGGTTGCGTGTTCAAATCACGTCAGGGTCAATACTTTAGTTTAAGCTCCAGTCTGTGACATGCAACTACATCAAGGAGGTTCTTGGCTTCAAGGCTTGTGAAGGAATGAATAAGAATCTCCTGCACCAAATACCGTACTCATGCCAGAACTTCAAACCAAGATGATATTCATGCCATCATCCATGAGCTTTAACCACGTGCACCATTTGAACTGTGACTGCAGTAAAAGCTTCAATTATTTCAAACCAAAGATCCTGTGAGATGGCAATATATCAGTAAGGAATTTATCAGAGGAAAAAACACACACAACAGTCTTCGATAGACCCTAGAAGATAACATTCAGCCCATTGTCCCTGATCTCCAACCACATGCATCCAACAGACATCCTTTCCATTTTGACTGTGATGAAAGTCAAAGCTCCAGTCATGTCACACGACAGATGACAGCCAACATGCAAACATTCCCCAGTGAAACATGTGGGAAGAAGGGCAGAAGTGTGACCTTGTGGCGCAACGGTAGCGCGTCTGACTCCAGATCAGAAGGTTGCGTGTTCAAATCACGTCAGGGTCAGTACTTTAAGTTTCAGCTCTGGTCTGTGACATACAATAATAAAAATCACAATGGCTTGTGAAGGAATGAGTAAGATCCTGCTGCACCAAATACCTTACTCATGCCAAAACCAAACCATCAAATCAAGATGATATTCATGCCGTCATTCTTGAACTTCTACTACATAAAACAATGGACATCATCTTTTCCATTAGAACTGAGACTGAGGTCAAAGATCCAATTGTTGCAAGCCTAAGATTCACTGACCCACAACTGATTTTGCCTTGCCAAACACTTCATGAACAGAAGTCCCTTTGGTCAGACTGTCGATTGATTTAGTTAATTCTGAATGTCATATAGGAAACCCACCATATGTGACCTCGTGGCGCAACGGTAGCGCGTCTGACTCCAGATCAGAAGGTTGCGTGTTCAAATCACGTCGGGGTCAGAAATTTAAGTTTCTCTTCTATCCTGCAAATACACCAGTAAGGCTCTTATCAGATACAAATAGAGCACAACAGTCTTTGATAGACCCTCAAATGAAGGCAACTTCCTCCCTGATCCCCAAACACCTGAATCATTAGATATCCTTTCCCTTTTGACTGTGATCAAAGTCGAAACCTCAGTCAGGTCACAGCTGATGAAATCCAACATGCAAATATTCCCCAATGAAACATGTGGGAACAAAGCCAGATGTGTGACCTTGTGGCGCAACGGTAGCGCGTCTGACTCCAGATCAGAAGGTTGCGTGTTCAAATCACGTCAGGGTCAATACTTTAGTTTAAGCTCCAGTCTGTGACATGCAACTACGTCAAGGAGGTTCTTGGCTTCAAGGCTTGTGAAAGAATGACTAAGAATCTCCTGCACCAAATACCGTACTCATGCCAGAACTTTAAATCAAGATGATATTCATGCCATCATCCATGAGATTTAACCACGTGCACCATTTGAACTGTGACTGCAGTAAAAGCTTCAATTATTTCAAACCAAAGATCCTGTGAGATGGCAATATATCAGTAAGGAATTTATCAGAGGAAAAAACACACACAACAGTCTTCGATAGACCCTAGAAGATAACATTCAGCCCATTGTCCCTGATCTCCAACCACATGCATCCAACAGACATCCTTTCCATTTTGACTGTGATGAAAGTCAAAGCTCCAGTCATGTCACACGACAGATGACAGCCAACATGCAAACATTCCCCAGTGAAACATGTGGGAAGAAGGGCAGAAGTGTGACCTTGTGGCGCAACGGTAGCGCGTCTGACTCCAGATCAGAAGGTTGCGTGTTCAAATCACGTCAGGGTCAGTACTTTAAGTTTCAGCTCTGGTCTGTGACATACAATAATAAAAATCACAATGGCTTGTGAAGGAATGAGTAAGATCCTGCTGCACCAAATACCTTACTCATGCCAAAACCAAACCATCAAATCAAGATGATATTCATGCCGTCATTCTTGAACTTCTACTACATAAAACAATGGACATCATCTTTTCCATTAGAACTGAGACTGAGGTCAAAGATCCAATTGTTGCAAGCCTAAGATTCACTGACCCACAACTGATTTTGCCTTGCCAAACACTTCATGAACAGAAGTCCCTTTGGTCAGACTGTCGATTGATTTAGTTAATTCTGAATGTCATATAGGAAACCTACCATATGTGACCTCGTGGCGCAACGGTAGCGCGTCTGACTCCAGATCAGAAGGTTGCGTGTTCAAATCACGTCGGGGTCAGAAATTTAAGTTTCTCTTCTATCCTGCAAATACACCAGTAAGGCTCTTATCAGATACAAATAGAGCACAACAGTCTTTGATAGACCCTCAAATGAAGGCAACTTCCTCCCTGATCCCCAAACACCTGAATCATTAGATATCCTTTCCCTTTTGACTGTGATCAAAGTCGAAACCTCAGTCAGGTCACAGCTGATGAAATCCAACATGCAAATATTCCCCAATGAAACATGTGGGAACAAAGCCAGATGTGTGACCTTGTGGCGCAACGGTAGCGCGTCTGACTCCAGATCAGAAGGTTGCGTGTTCAAATCACGTCAGGGTCAATACTTTAGTTTAAGCTCCAGTCTGTGACATGCAACTACGTCAAGGAGGTTCTTGGCTTCAAGGCTTGTGAAAGAATGACTAAGAATCTCCTGCACCAAATACCGTACTCATGCCAGAACTTTAAATCAAGATGATATTCATGCCATCATCCATGAGATTTAACCACGTGCAACAGACATCATCTTTTCCATTTGAACTGTGACTGCAGTAAACGTTTCAATTATTTCAAACCTAAGATCCTGTGAGATGCAAATATATCAGTAAGGAACTTATCAGAGGAAAAAACACACACAACAGTCTTCGATAGACCCTAGAAGATAACATTCAGCCCATTGTCCCTGATCTCCAACCACATGCATCAACAGACATCCTTTCCATTTTGACTGTGATGAAAGTCAAAGCTCTAGTCATGTCACACAACAGATGAAATCCAACATGCAAACATTCCCCAGTGAAACATGTGGGAAGAGAGCCCGACGTGCGACCTTGTGGCGCAACGGTAGCACGTCTGACTCCAGATCAGAAGGTTGCGTGTTCAAATCACGTCGGGGTCAGAACTTTCATTTAAGCTCCAGTCTGTGACATGCAACTACGTACATCAAGGAGGTTCTTGGCTTCAAGGCTTGTGAAGGAATGAATAAGATCCTCCTACACCAAATACCATACTCATGCCAGAACTTCAAATTAAGATGACATTCATGCCATCATCCTTGAGCTTTAACCACGTGCAACAATAGACATCATCTTTTCCATTTGAACTGTGACTGCAGTAAACGTTTCAATTATTTCAAACCAAAGATCCTGTGAGATGCAAATATATCAGTAAGGAACTTATCAGAGAAAAAACACACACAACAGTCTTCGATAGACCCTAGAAGATAACATTCAGCCCATTGTCCCTGATCTCCAACCACATGCATCAACAGACATCCTTTCCATTTTGACTGTGATGAAAGTCAAAGCTCTCGTCATGTCACACGGCAGATGAAATCCAACATGCAAACATTCCCCAGTGAAACATGTGGGAAGAAGGCCAGGCGTGTGACCCTGTGGCGCAACGGTAGCGCGTCTGACTCCAGATCAGAAGGTTGCGTGTTCAAATCACGTCAGGATCAAAACTTTAAGTTTGTTCGCTGGCCTGTGACATGCAACTACATCAAGGAGGTTCATGGCTGATGAAAATCACAATGGCTTGTTATAAAATGACTAAGATGTTCCTTCACCAAATTCCTTACTCATACCAATAACTCAAATCAAGATGATATTCATGCCTTCCCCCTTGAGCTTTAACCACATGCAATAATAGACTTCGCCTTTTTCATGCCTGCAGTTAAACCTTCCATTGTTGCAAACCCACAATTCATTAACCCGCAACTGATTTTATTAAACACTCTGTAGACAGATGTCCCTTTGGTCAAACCCTTGATCGTTCTTGTGAATGCTGAATGTCATGCAGGAAATAACATGTGACCTCAATGAAGTTTAACATGCAAAAATGACTATCCTGAACCATGTGGGAAGTAAGCCATATGCATGACCTCGTGGCGCAACGGTAGCGCGTCTGACTCCAGATCAGAAGGTTGCGTGGTTCAAATCACGTCGGGGTCAATACTTTATCTTTAATCTCTGATCTGGTCTGAGGTTCTTGTCTGATAAAAATTGCAATGACCAAGCTTCTCATGCACCCAAATTCCTTACTCTTCTTTGAGCTTCAAATAACAACAATGAAGACATCATCTTTTCCATTTTAATTGAGACTGAAGTCAAGGCTTCAACAACAAACTGAGCCAGTCATTACGTAACTCACAGCTACGTTTGTTGTTGCGTTTGTGATCTCTTGATGTCATATCTTAATGCAGTTCTATGGACCTCGTGGCGCAACGGTAGCGCGTCTGACTCCAGATCAGAAGGTTGCGTGTTCAAATCACGTCGGGGTCAGTCATTTAAGAGTCCTACACAATGACATATTTGAAATAATTATTCCCAAAAGCTCCTTGTGAAGTAACAGAGCTGCTCAAGACCTGAGGTAACATTCATACCATCATCAGGGCCAAAGCTGACTGTAAGGTTCAACTGTATAAAGGACAGATGATGACTGGTTCACACATCTCCATCAATGTGTCAAACAGCAGTCTCAGTAAAAGGGCCCCTGAAACAGGCACAAAATAATTATATTTACCACAATTAAACAAAGAGCTCTAAATTATATTTGCTGTCAATTTTATATTGGTCCCGCAGGTTTTCATCATGAATAACCGGGCACCTCTGCCCATTTCTGGAGGCTTTCATAACTGTCTCTCTGAAGAATACCCTTTCAAAACAAACACACCTCGGAGCAATGCAACATCACGTGCAGTGCACTGGCTCTGTTGACCGGCTTCTAACGGTTCAGGCTAATGATTAGCAGGATTATCTGAACCAGTGGGTCATGATAGCAAAGTGGAGTCCTGACCAACATAAAGCTGTGGCTTGGCTGGGATAGGGAAACAAAAGTTCAAAAACCTTACGACTGATATGACCGCTTGGTCAAACTCCCATAACAAGAATACTGAAGGACAAACACAAACACACATATTGCTACTTAACCAGCAGTTCACTGTGTACTTCCTGCCACAGTGTGTCAAATCCTAGTGGATCTGTAAATTATTTGACAGCAAAAGGGATTTTTTGTTATGACTCCATGACTGGTAGATAAATAAAGCAAAGCCATGAAGGAAAAAAATGTGTATCAACTATTAAAACCACATCATCGGTGGAAACAGAAACTGACCCTGACCCAGAAAACACCAACGTATGTATATGGAGCAGGAAAGCCAGGCACGCAACAGCTTGGCATGAGCATGGCACATTTAGACATTAGCAGTTACCATGATGGCACACTGCCCGCTGCCTGCGTGTGTTTCTGTGTTTGGCAGCAATGACCAGGAATTCTCCCAGCTTTGAGCCTGGGGATTTCAACCCAGCATCCAGAGTGGATGATGTTTTACCCTCTGCAGACACAAGTCTTTGCGTGCATACATGTGCCCTCCCTCCCACTGAGATCCATGCCAGTCATCTTACCTTGACCATGACTCCCTGATTGGGAAAGATAGGGAACCTATAGAGTCTCACGGTGCAGGGAGTGTAAAGCCGTCTGCACATTCATCATCAAATTTAATATTGTCATTAAATCCAATATTTGGTGACATCATTTGCAGGCTGTGTACTATGTAAAATCTCCAACCCACAGACTTTGGCAGGCACTTGATGCTCTGTGAGGCCTGTACTTACAGCCACCATCACTTCCTGCTTGTTGTGGGGTTGTTGCCAGGTCAAGCAGCTTTAACAGTCAAAACATCAAACATCCCAATGTTTGGCCGTGAAAAACAGTGCTTGCCTGTCAGCGTGTTTAGGATAATTGTGCTTTGCTCTCCACCCTAACTCTCCTGCGCCGCTCACCAAACACCTTTAAAACTCAAAGTGGCCACTTTGCTCTAATAGTCGCTGAATCATTCACTCTCCATAACAACTGTGACCCCCTCTGTGTGTTTCTACACTGATTGAACAATACCCATATTAAACAGAGACCACTTCGTCGCCGCTATATACTTCTATGGAGATGCTGTTACAACTATCAACAGGAAATTACAGGCAGATTTGAACTGTGCGTCAAAGCTCTAGTCATGTCACACAACAGACGACAGCCAACATGCAAACATTCCCCAGTGAAACATGTGGGAAGAAGGACAGACATGCGACCTTGTGGCGCAACGGTAGCGCGTCTGACTCCAGATCAGAAGGTTGCGTGTTCAAATCACGTCAAGGTCAATACTTTAAGTTTCTTCTCTGGCCTGTGACATGCAACTACATCAAGGAGGTTCATGGCTGATGAAAATCACAATGGCTTGTGATAAAATGACTAAGATGCTCCTTCATCAAATTCCTTACTCATGCCAATAACTCAAATCAAGATGATATTCATGCCTTCCCCCTTGAGCTTTAACCACATGCAATAATAGACATCGCCTTTTTCGGTCTGTTTTATTCAAGCACCAATACATGCTTACTTGTGCAGGCACTGTCTGCAGAAACAACATGAATGATGATTTCTCTATTTAAATGTTAGTTACAAGCAAGACTCAAAACACTGAGTGAATCACTGCTTTAGATCTCAGTTGATTAGAGGGTGAGAGCTGATCCAAGTCTGACAGTTTGGGATTCAGTAATGATGTCCTGGTTCAGGTTTTGTTTCATTTTCAATTGACAGGATGCCCACACATGTAATCAGGATAAATAGTTAAGCTGTCACTATAGTAACAACAACAGCATGACAGGGTGTCACAAACTCAGTGACTCACATTGTACTAACTTTTTTGGTCTTGGGTCAGTTTCGGACAGAAAAACCATAATGCCTGTTGGGTTTGGGTTTGGTTTGGTTTGGTTTCTTCTCTCTTGGACTTTGGTTTGGACAGAAATATGCATCCCGAGCTTCATCTTTTCTGAATGTTTTGTCAAACTTCGACTCCAGTGAGTGATGTTTTATCCCAAGACTGACAGGCAATTAGCATGAAAGCATGGACCGAGCACCGAGTCGACCAGCTGGAGAAGAAGTGAGGGATCAAGATACAGGAGAGGGAGAACAAAGGATAGAAAACAACAAAAGGATGAAAGGTTATTGAGTCCTTCTCCTCTTCCCGCCCCCTGCGCTGTACCCTGCTGTGGTAGAAATGAACCCTTAAAAAAAAAAATCACTTCTGCTTGACCACAGTTGAACCATAAACCTACTCGTACTCAGTTACCATCAATCACATTATATCCCATCATCGCACAGGGCCGCGGCGCTCCACAGTCCGCTCACATGATAATCCCCTCAATTACCGTCATATTCCCATTCACATACAGCAGCTCCTCTTCATTACATAACCAGAGCCGCTGAGTGTAGTGAGCTAATGAGCACTGACAGCCCTTCCAAAGGTACTTCCCACTTTGTCTCTGCACTGTGTTTCTCTATAGCTGCTCTACACACACACACACACACACACACACACACACACACACAGACACACACTCGTGCTCGGTCCTCACTAAGAATAGACGAGGATTAAAAACTTGAGCCGTACTTCCACTGAATACTAACAAGTCCTGACAAATGGTGCTTTATAGATACAAAACACACAGTTAAAAACTTTTTAAATTGCAAAGCTACATGTTCCATTTATAAAAACGGCCTCCAGCCTGCGGTTCACTGCAGAAACAGATGTAGCTCTCTTCTGTTTTTCAGGCCTTTTTGTCATCCACCTTCCCAACAAATCAATATCAATTTGATGCTCGAAACATGTTACAAACAGATGCTTGGTTGCTTAAATTTGCCCTGCAGCAGAGACGTGTATATCCTGACTGGATGTTACTCAATAGCCAGTTTGCTTTGAACTGACAAGGAGCTGGGGATACTGGGAGCCTCGGGACAGGGGGGTCAGGGACACATGGACTTCCAGGTATAAGTGTGAGTGTGATAGCCTTGATCCAAGGAGCTGAAGTCCAGATCCCTCTACTACTGGCTAATTTAAAGTGCAGCAAACATGGAGCCATAAGAGAAACCTTTATGGCCCTGTTGTCATGCTCTGTTACACAACTCTGAATCAACAGTGATTAACATAAAAACATGATTCACAGCTGATTACTAGGTGTGCACCCAGGAATAAAAACCTAGGAGGGAGATAATGACACAATTAGGATTGAGCAAGTTACATATGAAGAACTGTTATTTTAAATCAATAGTTTGCATAAAGGCTGCCAGCCAATGCATTACACACCCACTGTTTTACATAGTAACCAGTAGAGACAACAGTGCACAGCCTGTGCTATAAATACCTGCACTCAGCATTCCCAGATTTCATCAAGACAAAGGAGTCCACATGTTACTTTACCTTAGCTCAACAGTTATTTTCATTATTTCCACAGTGGACATTTAACTCCCTATTAAATCAGCGGCTGAGCTTTTACCACTCTGTGATGTCATGTGCATGTGGATGGACTATAAAGAGAAATAAATCATGACTTCATGGACTTGTCTTCAGCCATCCACCAGGATCCAGAGGACACATGCTCATCATATGCTGCTCTGAAGTAAAAAAAAAAAAAAAAAAGAGAGAGTTTAAAAATGGAAAAAATGCAACTTAGTTTTTTCCTGTAACCGTTTTGTCCCCTAAAGATATTCTGCATGACAGCTTGACGAGGCTGTGACGTGTCTGCGAGTCTGAATTTGTGGAATTCTGGAAGGAAAAATGGCAATTATGCACTTTAACCTACATTTAGTAACTGTGGGAAAGTAGAAGATAAATAGGATCTGGAGATGCAGAGTTTAGAGCTCCGGAGTCAGAGCCACAAATTACGGATCCATCCAGCGACTGAGACTGTGTTTGAGCGTTCCTTTGTTTTATGTCTCCGCCGGTTGCACCAGATGTGGGTGAAACCAGACGGTCTGAGAATGAGTAAAAGATCCGAGCCTCCCAGTCGCCGTCCATGTGGTGCTCCGTGTGCCAACAGGACAGGCCGCAAAATAACATCCTCACATTGCTCCTGCTTACACGACTACAGCGCGGTAGATATAGTCAGTGATTGCTCGACCGGCCGCAGGGCTAAAAACAACAGCCCGGTCAGGAGAAAGGCAGAGATGAGGAGCATGAAAAGCCATTTAGCATGAATCCTTCATGACTGTGAATACTGGCGTGGACCAGATTGACTCTGAAGTTAATGGTGCTTGAGTGGGTGATTGATGCACACTTCCTGGTCCCACTGAGGCTGTGATGAAGCCTTGGAGTGTCCCCAGAGAAGATCAGGTGCTCTTGAGTCTGATTGTGTTCAGCCAATTCAGCACAGCACAGCTCAGATTCAGAGAGGAGAATACGTCTATTTAACTTCACACATAGCTGATATGAGAGGCTACTGAGAGCACTGGTGCACACAGAGAACGGGTGCAACAATAAAAGGTATTGCCACAAGCTGAGCGGTATACAATGCAGTCCAAAAAAAGTCTTCAGTGCCGTGTGCAATCATTAAATTGATGGGGGCTAAAGGAGGGTGAGACATGCAACCGAGCCGTCCAATCACAGCTGTTGTGGTCCGTTACTGCAACACATAGTGATATATCCAGGGAGTTACACATAATTCAGGCCACAGTATACATTCCTAAGATTTGACATACGAGTATAAACTGGCCTTAAGAAAGCACATGAAGCTGCGTTCACTCACTGCACAGCCTTTGCATCATTCGTTACCCTATGTGCTTACATGTCTCAACATGACAACCATACATCATATAGATTCTCAAATTCACTTCCCCGGAAACCTCTGAGTTGTGGCTTTCACTTTCATGCAGCTGTCTGGGATGAGTTATGTCTCATTTACACACTTTTTACTGTCGGATTTGAGCTTTCAAACTCATACTGAGTGACAATGTATTGGCATGTCATGGGATGTAATAGTGCAACGTCTTTTAGGACACTTGTAGTTTTTTATTACATTGTAAATGCAGCTATAAAAACAACTTTTGCTGTTTTAAATTAAGGTTTAATGCACTTATGCGTCGCTGTCAGCTGCAGGAATATTCATAAACCTCCCGTGACCTGTGTTGTGTGATTATGTCTTCCTGCAGTCCAAAGGTCTTGGCTGGCCGGCGTTACAGTAGTTAGCTGACCCAGAGCCAAGTGTCCTCCAGAGGGGAAAGCCTACACTTCTCCACTTACAGTACCACTGCATAAATCAATGGACCAGTCGCCTCCATTCTGCTGAACCATGGAAAACTATCAAGCGCCGGTAAACAAAGGAGTGAAAGCGTGAGTGAGTGTGTGTGTGACTGCTGGTGTGTGTCTAAGGAGGAAGTGCTCTTCAGGAATGAGTGTGAATGTTGACCTAGTTCGTCACTGTTTGCCCTCAGTGGAAGAATCTACTGAGCAACACTGAATATTCATCTTTGCTAAGTGTTTTAACTGTCACCATGAAGATGAGCATACAGGTGTAAAATGAAAAAAAGCACGCGATTCGCGGTCTTAAATTTGGCATGTTTCAAATTTGTATTAAATTCATAATAACAAACTTTCTGAGTGTAGTTTTACATTCCCTCGCTCCGGAGCTGGAGTAACAGTAACAGGTCAGTGAGCCAATCAGGAGAGAGGAGGTTCTGGCTCTTTTCTCTGATTGGCAGACTGTTTTCTTAGTAACTGAATAATAATACAGGCTAATAGCTTTTGAGTCTGTAAAACAATCAGTGAAACAAACTCCTGCAAGATTGGATGATTTTCCCAGGTGGGTGTGCCTTTGTTGTGACATCACATAGTTACAGGAAGTCCTAGCAGCTGGTTTTAAGGTTCAGTTTCCAAATACAGGCCGTGCGCATTTCTCTGTGGACTGAGGCTTTGATACTTTCACAGTATTAATATAGAACCTAGAGCTGCTTCATAATCAAAGAGGACACGGAAATCCATCTTTATACAACATGAGCCCTTTAAAGTGCTGAATCTCTGGCAATACACTAAATCCACCTTCACTACTCCATCCCTCTAAATCTCCCTGACACCTGTCCAAGTCTTACTGTAAGCCACATACTGTCTGGAAAGGAGAAATTGAAAGTTTTCCAGAACAGTTTAAAGATATAACTTGCCGGCACAAGCACGGGTTATTAAAAAAAAGAAGAATTAAAACCCTGAAGGAGACTGTGGCATTTAAGTGACTCCAATGGTGATACCACACGGAGCCGGGGAGGAGGAGAAAGTGCTGTCACCAACCATGGCAACAGTTCCCAAATTTAATTCATTCATTAGTCATTTAATGGGCTTTATAAGGCACAGCCACTGGAAACCCACAAAGGGAGAATTAATCTGTGTCCTCGTTCAGATTTGGCATAGGAGTTTCACACAGTCACGCGTGGGTAGTCAGACTCATTCCACAGGCCTTTCACCACTTTTTCCATCAAACTGAGCAAGTGATATAAAAGACAAATGCATAAATAATAGTCATTATGTAGAAGCCAGTTTGCTCTTTTCATACTCATTGTCTGGTTGCACCAGTGTTTTCACAGTGATGTGCCCAGCACACCTACACACTCACACCACCACCACCAGCAGCAGCAGCACACTCCCACATTGCGCGGGTTATTTGGTTCCCATGTCACCCTCATTGCTCAATATACACTCTGAGAGTTTCTGTCAGTAGAACCAGTACAGCTCTGGATCCAGAGCTTCCTCCACCTCCCTGCGCTCAGACCCAGATACACAAGGACAGAGGAAACTTGGCTCATCTGCTCCACAACTTCTTAGATTAGTTGTGGGAGGGAAGAAAAAAAAAACACTAAAGCAGAACCACACCATATAGCGAGTGTTGTTGAGCATCTCCTCTGTTATAACAATGAAAACTTCCCCCTGTGTGTAGCCTATGCTGTGCTCCCCCACTCTCCCCCCTGGGGGTCCGGTTCCAGAGGGCAGCCGCTGGCTCTCCTCTGCCCACTCTCTCCCTCTTCCCAGCCCCGAGAAAAGCGCCATGTTGAGGCGCCAGTGTGGACGCGGTGTGCTGCTCGGAGCGCAGCGGGTTATAGAAGGCTGTCTTACCTTCCCGATCGCCTTCTTGTACCTCATGGCCGCCTGTTCCACCAGGCTGTGGACTTTTATATTCCCATCTCCGCACGGAACGACCACCCGGGTCCTCCCGAAACACACCGTCACTTTCATTTCTCCCTCGGCCGCGTTAATTCCAATGAGGAAAAAGCCGCGTCAAAACGACAATAACCATCCCCGGTGAGCCGAAGGCTGGAAGAAAAAATCAAAAATAAAACTAAAATCCCCAGCTGTTGTGAAGAGAAGTTGTCCTCGTGTCCTGGTCCTCCTCGGAGAGCAGAAGCCCAGCATTAGTTCCAGCAGCGGCAGCGCTGGGTGGCGTCCTGCCTGTGTGCCGTGTTGACTCACTTACAGAAACTTCCCAACAAAAAGCCTCTCCAGCGGGAGCGCACAACTGGACTGACACTGCGAGTGCGCCCACATGTTGGAGCAGGCACTAAGAATGTCTCCAGCAAACCGGCGCGGAGCAGGTTGGAGCTGCCGGAGAACTCACTGTCTGACACTCACTTTATTTACTGTCACTTCAAAACAAACACATGGGTTTGGATCAGTAGCTGTGCAGATGTGTGACAGGCTGCAACAAAATGAAATGAAGAAACTTTAGGATTATTGTTGAGAAGAAAAAAAAGTCAAAATCCTATAATGAAAAAAGTTTCCAGAGCAGAGTTTGGGACTATATGTCCTTATAATCATGGGACCAGTGCCAGACTAACCTACAACAGGCCTCCTGGGTGTGAGTGAGTTGTGGCCCCCTCAAGTTCTGACACACCCATTTTTCCCAGAGTCCCAAAAACCAGTTTCTAGTGCTGCTTTGCCTCAGGGTTAGTCGTATGTGTGAAAATGCATACACGCCTGAGAATGCTGGCATGAGCCGGTGTAAACGATTGCCGCCAACAACACTGGTGTTTTCACACTGAAATTGAGTGGCAGAGTTTCCTGACTATAGGGCTTTAAAATTCTGGAGTCATGTGGACGTATAGCCTCACAGGACCCTAAAGGTCTGTGCCCCCCTCTTGGGTAGTTGCTTTGTTGGCAATGCAGCTTCAGTTTGAGGAAACTCAGGGGTTTTCTCAAAGCACTGGGTCAAACAGAGGCCTGTCACTGAACCCGGTCGGCTGAGGATCATCGTGTCCTGATTTCTACCCGCTGCACAAACATCTCAGATGAGATTCCACTGAAGTCAGACAACTTTTATCAGATGGAGATTCTTGACTTCTGCAGTAACGGTTGGATAAGTCTTGGAAACACGATCCTGGCTCAGGTTGTATATTGCAGCAAGCATTACACATTTATTAGCACACACTGTATCTGTGACTGTGACTGTAGCCAATGATTCAGACATAAGCAGATGTATTTCAACTGAAATGGATGAGACACAGTGAATATTGTCAAATGAGCTGCTGGCAATACACCAAACTCAGACCTGCATGGGAGTGAGCTGCACTTATAACGCCACTGATAACAAAGCATATGTTAATATTATGCATATGTCTAAATTATTGAAGTGCAGTGCAGGATGAGAAATCAGCCCAAGGCCTGATCTACAGTGTGACCCAATTTACCGATAAAAGCTGCAACCTTTCTGTTGAGCTTCAGTCCCTGCAGCTCCTGTTCTTTATGAAGCGATGTCGTCCAAATGAGTGAACACAAACACAAGGTGCAAGATCTATGGTCAGATCTTTTCTCAACTACAGTATGTCAGTGCACGAGATGGAGTCTGACCACAACAACATGGATCAGTCTTTAAGTCTTAGATGCTGTATGGAGGTACATGCAGTAGGTATAACATGTACCAAGCAACATCTATGCCAGAGATCAATGTGTATTGACATTGTGATGAAATGGTTGCTTATAATCTGACTCCAGATCAGATGGTTGCACGTTTAAATCATGTTAAAGGTCAGGTATGCACCTGTAATTCAACTTCTACAGGAGTTATAAAGTGGGAATACTGTCAACACTATAGTTTTACACTACTTTTACTCCCCCTAGTGGCTAATAGAAAGAAAAACACTGCCTTTAACAGTAAATGAAGGGTCTTCATGATCTGGAAGGCTTTGTCTCACATGTGTTTTTATGAGCTATGACTAATGTCAAAACAAAACACAGGATATTTGTTCATTTTAGATGTTGTTTATCAACTTAATTTTTTCTTTACATTTGAGAGAAGATGAAATATTCCACCAAACATCTCCTGTTGTGCTTGTGACAATGAAATCCCAACTCACACTGAGCCTTAAAGCTCATTTACACACTCCTCCACTGTCATAGTAAGACGAGAGCACAGCCTGAACTGTACATCCACTGCACATCAGGAATGCAGGGAGGTAGGGGAGGAGGAGTGAGACAGCCTTCCTCATATAAAAAACTCTCAGTGTCTGTGTGTCAGTGTCTGGTCTGGTCTTGTGTTGTGTCACCGAACAACAATTCCCCTATAGTTTCAAACCTATAAAAATAATTCAAATGTTTCACTTCTAGTAGCCTATGTGGAGTATGGAGCAGTGAGGAAGTGGTAAACAAAGCGAGCGTGTACCTGCGTCTCGGTGTGTGTTGTAACTGACGGAGGGTGTTACTTCCCCCGGCAGACGTGCTCCAACACGGTCCCAGGAGTGGAGCGGGTCATTCCTGACACATCCCTCTGTCATCTCAGGGCTTACCTCACACCCGGAGCATTCAACACTACTGTCTTTACAGTACATTCATTCACTGCATTTTTTTTTTGTTTACTTCTCTTTATAGCCTTAGTAACACATCAATAGTGAGCTTGTGGACTTTTTGTGGGAAAAAAAACATATACTAAGGACCAGAAAAGCGAGGAACCATGATTTATGACTGTCACACGGTTCCTCGGTTGTTTCGCATTACATCATGTGTGTGTCATGCAGGAACATGCGCGTCAAGGGCTGAGCTGATCAGCAGGTACTGAGAACTTGGACAAAGATCACATTTGGATGAAGTTAGACATGCTAATAGACCAATAGGCCGTATCAGCTCAATCTATAAGTCACTCAAAACCAGTTGTATTAATTAAAGACATGTTTGGTTTGGATCCCCTGATCCAGAAAGTGTGATGAAGTCCACACAACCTCACCCAACGTATGAGATATGAATTGCAGCAGAGCTGTACTGTATACTGTATCTGCCTCTTCAAGATCCAGTGTCTTAATATTTATTACATCATGATATTTGGACTGACTTCAATTCTTCATGTGAGTCTGCACATGCACATCCAGTGATTAGACAGACTGAGCAGTGTCGTAGATAAGGAAGTCTGACATCTTGTAGTCGTCAGTCTGATACAAGCAAAGACATGTGTAGGCTATGTATTAATATTTCCATAATGACTCACATTAGCAGCTATTTACAACAGCACCATTAATAACTCAATGTAATGTAAACCTGCAGTCCAACCCTCAGTCTGTCTAATGTGTCCTGACATGGAAAATTAAGTAAAACACAAAACTGACAAGACTCAACAAACATTTTCGTGTCCTACACTTGCACTGTTTTAACAATTAAAACTGAAGAGTCTCCACCTGCAGGCTGCAGGGAGGTACTGGTCCTGGTCCTGGTCCTGGTCCTGGTCCCGGGTCCTGTCTCATCTCCAGGAATCTTCTTTGTTTGGATTAAGACTGGAGCCTTTACTTTGTGTATTTGTGGCCATTGGGCCGAGTGTGAGGATGGTGTTTGCACGGCTTCAGCACTCTGATTTCATGGATTTGGAAATGCAGCTAGTTGCTGCAAGGGAGACGAGAATCCATGGATGTGACATCTGTCAACAAGGGAATCGAACACACACCAGAAAGAGCTAATCCGACAGACACTTGACTATCTCTCTCTCTCTGGACACTGACATGTAAGAGCTGTCAACCTGTCGGTGTGCATTTGTGTGTGTGTGAAGAGTCAGAGGAGTTAATGGATACCTCAGTGAATAATGCCATTGATTTTGAATTGAGAGGCCGCAGGTTTGAATCTCAGTCTGCTTATGAATAGATGTAAAAAGTGTTTGCTGTAATCCACAGGGAGCGAGAATCAGGTGGAAGGTGAGTGATGATCCTCTGTCTGAGGTCTGGAAATCTACCTGATGGTTTTATCAATGAACTGCTCTCACAACTGTCAGTTTCATTTAACCTTTTTTGCACAGAATGTTTCTGACCTTGTGGCGCAACGGTAGCGCGTCTGACTCCAGATCAGAAGGTTGCGTGTTCAAATCACGTCAGGGTCAATACTTGCATCTCTGTCCTGAGGAAAACAGCACTGTCAATTAAGTTGTTGTTTGCTTGAAACTTAATAAAAGAACCATCAAATTATCTGAATGAACGAGTACATGTCCTGTACGTCAGATGCGCTTACAACTATATGTGATCTTATAACTCATTGTCTGCACAAGATTCCTGTTTCAAACTATTTTAACAGAAATTAAAGTCTTGTTTTACATTAAAATAGACTCCATCAGTCCTACAGCTGGATGTTGAAATGTGGGAATATGTGAGGGTCGTTAATGTAAACCACCATTCTGTAGTCAAAGTAGACCAGTGGAATAAATTACCAGTTTACACTGATGAATGACACTATGCTGTATCATTGCATGCACATGTACGTAGGTAACGAGAACAGATTCATCACTGACAATGCCATATATTCCTTAGTGCATCTTTATATTTACAGTAGCCCGTGTTTGCGTGAGGATGGATATGAAAATGTTTGACCCCGACGTGATTTGAACACGCAACCTTCTGATCTGGAGTCAGACGCGCTACCGTTGCGCCACGAGGTCCTGCACGGCGAGTTAGGGGGCTACACGGAGATATTACACGCTCTTTTAACTGGACTATTACTATTTTATTGTTGTTCTATGACTATCTGGCTTTATTATTGTCATGTTAAATAAAAACGACGAACGTGTGCTACATTAACATTTTCCAGAAACCTTCCTCCCTTCAGTCCTCTCCTCCTCCTCCTTCAGGACTTCGGTGGAGCCAGGACCGACCCATCCTTCCTTCACATCCTCCCCGCTGTGTCATCCAGCTTCCCGGTATGTGAGGGTGTTTCTCTGGCGCTGGGAGGAGTCAGCACCACGGACAGCTGTCGGCTCAACAGCTGGAGCACCTCCCGCGCGCTGTGGCGGAGGGTAGGCGAGTGCGCATGTGCGAAAGAAGCGGCCTCTTTAATAAGACCCTTATTATAATCTGAGCCTAACTCACTGTTATTGCACTTTTTACTTCACTATACTTATGTTAAAGTCAGTGATAAATATTCTTGGTTATAATTGTCTTTATACTGCTTTTAAAGGTTTTGATCTAAGACGTTGGATTACACTATTTATTTTACATTTTATTCACTATTTATTTAAAGTGTGACTGTTGGCAGCTGTGTAATATGTTATACCTCCTGCACAAGAAAGTCATGTATGTTCAGTGTCCAAACAAACCAGGATTTTAGTATTTATTTAACATATTATAGTATTTTTTCAAGCCCTTTCCAGAGCTGACCATACTTGCATCGATTATGTAAAAACGGGCAGTAATAAAAATGTATACTTCCATTACACAACATCCAAACTGACACAATTATCGATCCATTTGAGAAATGTTTACATAAAACCCCTCAAGTGTTTTTTATTTATTTATTTGACAAGCAGCAGGATCATGTTTGTCACACCTCATTTTTCTTTACATTTGAAAGTAGATACAATAGTCAGTATACCAGTTTTATTACAATATTTTTTTTCTCCTAATTTCATAACATTTAACAAAGAAAGAAAAATAAACACACAACAACTGCAAACGTGAGAAAAGAAAGCATGTTTTTTTAATGTGAAGCCACCAATGTGTCATTGATGTCACAACTAATTCTTTCCCCGGATTTCTTTTTTTTTTTCCTTAATATTCGGTCGACTAGTATGTTTATCAGCTCTTTCCTCTCAAACGGCCATAGGCATTTTTCTTTTTGTCGTTTGACGCACAGGTGCGTGGCACTGGTGATGTTGTAAACAGCTTAAAATCAGAAGGTGGGTGGGGTCGGGACGAGGGCCTTACAGGTGGTGGGTGTCGGCTGGCTGTCTGAACGTGACGCGATGACCAGTCTTGTTTCTCAAAGATGGAGGCACCAGTCCTGCTTTAAGTCACCGTGCGGGATCACGGCAGACAGCGACAGTCCAAAACCTAAATGAATGAATGGAGCCTGTTTTTTGTTGTTTATTCGTTGTTTTTAAACCTGTGTCTGCCGGTCAGTCACACAGGCGAGTGTTTGTGTGTGTAGGCGGCCCATGGCTCAGCTCCTCTGTCTATGCGACGTAGCTGTACTCGTCCGCCGAGGTCTGGCTTCGCTCGATGTACTGCTTGTCGATGAGCACCTCGATGCACTTCTTGATCATGCTGATACTTGGGTTGAATCTGGCTTTGGACTGATTGATGACCTGCACACAGGGACGATTGAGAAAGGGTTAGGGGTTAATTAATATAAAGCTGCCACACATTCTCCTGCTACTGCTGAAACTACATCTGCAGATCTACTTTTAGCTAAAACATGGATGATAAGTAATGTGCTAAAATATACCCAGCCAAACATTTACTTATGTCTTGACAGAACTGACAGAAAATTATGGAAAAATACAGATTAATTCAAATAAATTATAAAGCGATGTATGTGAGGCTGTATTTAAAGCTATATGCTAATATCAGTATGCTAACACTCCCAATGACTCTGTTGACTTGGTTTACGGGACACATTTGCTGTGGGATTGTTTCAATAAGCTTCTGCAATGTCACAACTTATTTCTGTCCAGAGTTGCATTCATAAGGTTAAGCTCTGGACTCTGTGGTCACATTGGACCACATTTCTTTCTTGAAGATGATGGTTCCCCACTCTCCTTCCAGTTTTTAATAATTCGTTGGACAGTTTTTAACCCAATTTTAGTAGTTTCACCAATCTCCTTAGATGTTTTATTTGGTTGATGCATGCAGACTGCATCAGTTAGGGTTAAATAAGTTGTTGCCAGCTGAAACATAATCATCCATGCAGTAATTATCCAATGGGAGGCTCTGACCTATTAACTTAGTTAAATCCAAGTGGTGACTTTTTTTTGGATGAGCAGTGTACATTGTTTAAGCTTTAAAAAGTACATTAACACAGTCCACAGAAAGTCCATCAAAGCAGTAAAAGAGGGACATGGTAATATTTAAGAAAACTGTCAGAAGTCAGGAGCTTTCGTAGTGTGTGTGTTTGTGTGTTGTCAGCTGGTAACAAGCTGTTACTTTCACCACAAACATGCACCAACACCACCCCAGGAGTGGTGAACATTATTCCTAACACAGCCCAGAGGTGACGGGGGGGGTCTTACTTCATCGCTCACACCCGCTCTACATGAGTTCTTTTATATAGACCTGCTCATGCATGAGATGTGCTTAGCGTTAATCCTCCACCTACACCTCCTGATATCATGTTACCTTATACGTCTCTTAAAACTGAAGCTTTGGTTTGGCCGAGGGTACAACCTGTTCTACTGACAGAACCTCCGCTTCAGATGTTATCCCTGCTCGTTAGGAAATTCCCACTAAATCCCTTTGATATGACTTTGAGTGGCAGGTACTGTGCACAAGCCGTTTCCCCGCTCGTCTTTATCAAATGAAGAAATCTAGCGACTCCACAGAAGATTTTCAAAGTAAAGACGGTCTCCACTCACCTCCTGGATGAGCGCGTTGTGTCGGAGCACCTTGCGGGCCTTCATGATTCTCACTATAGCAGCTTGTAAATACATTTTGCGGTCCTCGTCTACGGCGCTCCTCGTCTGCTCCATTTCCTAAACAACACACAAATATGTTTTTATAGTTTTTAAATGTTAGCACAACTGAAACATAAAATTTAAAAAAAGGGAAAACACGGACGGAGAGCCATCTGTCTGACCTGTGGTGTGTCTTTCTGCATTGAAGTCGTGATCTTGAACTTTGTCCTTTTACTGGTGAAACTCATATTTAGTGAAAACGTGGACTCTGCTTCGATGTCCTCCTGTGAGCAGAGCGGAGGAGATTTTAGTGTTTATATAATCATAACAACAACAACAGCCTTGATGAGGGAAACTGCACAAACATGAACGTCGTCTAAACCTTTTGTGAGTCGTGGTTGAGCATCTTGACATCCAGCAGGGACTTGATGGTCTTCTGTAGCTCCTTCTCGTTCATCTGGGTGCCGTCCTGCAGCTCCTTGTAGCTCACCGTTTGGCTGTTGTTGAAGGCCAGCAGTACGGCCATTTGGTAGGTGGTCACCATGGCGACGTACGGCTTGGACAGGTAGTTCATTTTCACCTCGCCTGCGGGTGAGGATGGCACACGGGTGAGCGCCAGTGACACATAAAACTGACCCATCTCCTGCAGCTTATTACTGAAACCTGTTTCTTTGAATAGGCTTGCATTGATTATTATAGAAGGTTTTTGTTTAGTTTAGATAATACATTTTTTTTAAATATTTGCTGTTTATTTTTCATAATATCAAACTGATTGTAGCAGTTTTGCACCGTCAAGTCAGATCCTCATTTCACTTCTGCTTAATCTACACTATAAATAAAAAATAAAAAAAACAATTAAAGTGCAACATTTCCTGTACCTGAAAAATAAAAACACAAAAAACAAATATATATATTGGTTCAAACTCGTGCGTGTTTACACTCAGACCTTATGTAATTTGTCTAAGATGTGTGTTTGTGTTACCTGTGCAGAGATAGTGCAGCCAGGTCAACTTCCTCCCACTGAAGTGCTGATTATAGAACAACTCAAACTGTAAAAAAAGAAAAAAAGGACAAACACCAGAGTTTATTTAACCACATGCTCCTGTGTGTGTGTGTTTGTGTTTGTGTGTATGTCAACAACTGACTGGACAATACACAGAACAAACTCACCATCTGCACACTCTTCTCTAGTTCTTGAGGGATGGCGAATGTGGAGGAGGGGACGTGTGTGAGAGGCCAAGCTCCAGCCTGCACAGACATGTCATACACAACAACGTTACACACTCATACTGAAAGTGCAAGGCAGCGAGCGGTCGAATCAAATCTGGATGCGGGAGCGGAGATATCAACAGAAGCAAAACAAACAAAACAAACAAGATGTTCCTTGAATCCTCGTGCCTGTTAGTTTCAGCCCTCCTCACCTGTAATACATAGATCTGGAAGCTGATGCCGAGGTCCACCACGGTCTCCTGCGTCTTGATGAAATTGTTGAACTTGTTGTTGAGGTCGGCGCTCACGCTCATGTCTGTGTACATTCTGTGGAGTTTGCTCGTGAACTCGTAGCCACACGCTTGCTGCAGGGTTGAGGAAAGGGAAAGAAGAGGAAAAAAAAGATTTGCCTCAAAGTGAAGATCACAGGACACTGACAGGATCCCACCCCCACACACATAAGAAGACCCTGTTCAGACCTGGCGCTGCTAAAAGACTGTGGTCGCATGCGGCACCTCTGAATGTGGTCTGATCAGATCTCAGATGTATCTTGGGTGCGTTCACACCTGTGGTTACAGCTCTCGACTTGTGATCACCACAGACGGACGGATGTTCATACCAGGTCTAGACAGGGGTCTGATTTCACACGTCTTAGTTTTTTTTTCTTTCTGTGCAGCTTCTGGATTTACCTTTAGTTTGTTGATCATGGCTTCTTCTGAGTCCATTGACAATGATAAACCATGTATTAATCGCTTTGCTAGCATTCTGGCATAAAACTGTGGAAACAAAGAACAAATACGACTTTAAAAAAACAGGATTGATTCATGCAGTGAAGGACAAAGCTGAGTATTTGTGGACTTTTCAGGGCCAGTATTTCTAAAACTATTCTAAGCTCAAACCAAACATCTAGTGAAGGTTTGTAGTTGTACATCATCATACTTGAGAAACTTGAAATACTTGAGGCGTCACGTCACCTTTTGAAAGATGTCCTTGTCGTCTATGTACTTGAACACTGTGATGAAGCTGGTCAGTTTGTCCTCCACCTCGTTCTCCGTCATTCCCTTTGCAGACTTCTTCAGCAGATTGTCACAGTATTTCGCCAGCTGGACGGAGACAACGGGGGGGGGGGGGGACGCGACCCGGTCAAGACACTGTGTACAATGCCGTGTGTGTGTGTGCATGTGTGTGTTTTGTGTGTACTCACGAGTTCAGGGGCTTTACAGATGGACTTGGGCTCCCTGAAGTTCACCACAGACGTCAAAGCCTGAGACAGAAAGAAAAGAAATAAACTTATTCAAACTATTTTAAAGGTTAAAGTAAACACATTAACACCTGTATTACTAAAACTGCAATTACAGACATTATAGTGGGAAAAGGCCTGATTTTCAACATCTAGTGAAATCTAGTGATATTGTATATATCTTTACTCTATTCTTTTATATAGTATATGCATATCTTTTGCACTAGAATATTTTAATTAATTCTATTTTATTTTATTTTATTATTCTATTCTATTTTTGGTACTTTTATGTTTGCACCTGACACCAAGACAAGTTCCTCGTGCTGTAAACTGACCTTTACTGCTCTTGGCAATAAACAAAAACAGTTCTGATTCTGATTCTGAAAGTTGTTCAATGAGGCACCAGCCATGAAAGTCTGTGAATACCTTATCGAGTGCACTCATGAAGTGCTGATCTCCATTTAGTACTGTGTTAATGAGCTGAACAAATTTACTGTGAACCTCCAGCACCGACTCCACAAACAGGGTTGGCATCTAGAAAAAGAAACAACACACATTCACAAAAGTTAAATACCAAACGTTTGTACAGTATATTTAAAACGCAGGGCGCCTCCAGGCAGAGCGTAACAACTTCTATGGTGGTGCTATAATTATCTCTGAAAAATCACTCAGCAGATCTAAATGTCACCGTTTTACAAGCAAAGTTTTAACAGATCAAATGAAACTGTCAAATCAAGTTACTTTCAAGTTAAAGTAACAACCTGTGGAAGACAGATACTTCAAGCCCCAACGGGCAGAAAAAAAAGCATGATTATGGAAATGCACTTGACAATGTACAGTATACACCAGTACAGACATGTATGCAGACACACACACACACACACACACTGCTGTGGTACTAACGTTTTCCTGAGAGAGGTTACTGGTGCCCCGGATGCCCTCATTGTGGATATGAACCTGCAGCTCCTGGATCATGTGAGGCAGCCCGTTGGCCACGGCCCGCAGCAGGGTGTACATGTTGGCCATGTCTGCACAAAGCAACACGACAAGACACACAATTTAATCACAGCTGCACAGAACAATACATAAGTCTCTGTGAATGTATGTATAATATTTTACACAATAAGAACACAGACAGGCAGACTGACCGTCTCTCTTCTCCTGTCGGATAATGCTCTGGCACTCCCCGTGCAGGAACTGCAGATGATCTGCCACCATCCTCTGCTGGCATTCATGGATGACTTTGCCGTAGGAGCTGGGGTGCAGGTACTTCCGACATCGCACCTCTTCGTCTTTCAATCGTGCCAAAACCTGCAGGATGAGGAAGAGAAAGAGCCAAAAAAAAAAAAAAAAGGTCAGTTTTGCTTTCAAACAAAAATCCCTAAAGCAGATTTAATTCAGTAAAAAGGCCAGCCCTGCATTTCAATCAGCTCTTCAACTCTCTTTAGTTTTAGGCAGACTGAGGAAATGTGGTGGATCGAGTTCCATTCAATTTCACAATTTTAGCATGAAACTGGATTTCAGCAGAAAGCAGAAGAATTGGTTTCATCCGAAATGCAGTGCTGAGGAGTGCTGACTCAACATGATTCATACTGGCTAGAAATTGCACGAAATGTGACGACAGAGCTCTGTCCTCCTAACTGGCTTCAGACACACCAATGATGTATTCTGTGTTTTTATTCTAAAAGCTTCAGATCTGTTGTTTCCTGTGGTTAACTGTCACTCAGATAATTTGATGTATTTGATCTCCTCCATGTGACAGCTCTCTGTTTACATTTGGGCAGCAACACTACAGCTTTCAATTCTAGTTTTAAGTGAGTTGTTTTGGCAATAAAACAGTTCAGGTTCAGGTGTGGCTTTATCCCCATGCAGCTTTTATATCTTCATAAAACATTTACTTTTATGCACCTGGCCTGAAACTGTTTTAGAACAACAAATGGACATAGGAGTACAGTCTATGAAAATGATCCCTCCTGAATTTTAGAAACTTTAAATAAAACATTTTTATATTTTTCTACTCTGAACTGATTTTACAATACAAAGACGATTATATTTTTATGTCTCTATACAAGTTGAAGCACACAGAAGGTGAGGATACGTACAGTAACAAGACAGGGAAAAATCTGCCTGCCTGCAGCTGTGAACTGGGTCACATCATCAACAATAGTGACTGAGCCTGTCTTGACAGGAGGGGGCTGCTCTGCACCATGGAGTCTATTTCACTGCTCTTTCACCGTCATATTCAACATCAATCTTCATATTAACTTGGCAACACGGTGACAGATCAAACAGGAAGGCGAGGCGCTCTCCCATAATGCCCCCGCTAAAGCTTTAATGATGATCCTGTTTACAGGCTGGAGGGATAAATCTCTGAGAAATCTGATTATTGCTGGTTTGAATGAATGAAAGAGGGAGTAGGTCAGGGCAGCTGAAGTCGCCCTGGGGTCTGTGATCTCGGCCTCGGTGGGTTAAGAGTAGAGCTAATACTCTGATTAAAACTCTTATGTCACAGCTCTGATATGACCTGACAGTTCACACACACACACAGAGGCCCTGGGTGAGTGTACATTCATCTAACACAACACAATCATCTGTCGCTAGATGCAGCGTTAGTGCTGAACTCCAGCCACAAGCAAAGCAGCTGAAGCATATTCAAGAAAGCAGCTGATGATAGGACTAAACTAGCTCAGACATCGCTGTGAGCACATCTACTGTACATTTACATACTTGGCTTATCTCCCCATCTACCATACCGTACCTTCTCCATATACTGTGAGCAGTTGGATTCCTGCAGTAGATTGGAGGCTTCCTGTTTGTAATACTCCCCCGTTTTTGTCAGAAATGGCCCTTCGAAGATTTCCTGATAAAACTGCAACACAGGGGAGAAGATGTGGGACACACGTAGCATTTAGTATACACTACATGGATATACAGCACATAGACCTACATATATGAATACATACATACAATACATCTTGTCATTAGTGCAGATTAATGAGAATTTGTGTCTGATGAAATTAAAGAAGCTCCATGTCAGAGTAATAAATAAATAAATAATAGTCAGGGAGTCTGGTGATTGCTGTCTCACCTTTAGTGGAAACTTCTTCTTGTACTGTTCAACATGAACAAAGGAGTTGATGACCCCGTGGATTACTTTCTGGTTGGGGTTCTCGCCACAACGATCACTGCAGGACAATAAAAGAAGCTGCTTTTAGACACTTGCTGGTCTGGTTGGACACTTCTCCCAAGTGTAGGTTAAAAACTGCAGCCCAACTGCATTAAATGGTGCATAGGACTGAAATGCAAGAAAAGTGTGTTTGGTAAACATGAGGAACCTACTTTTTGATTTCATTCAGCAACATCCGGATCAGGACAGCCTGAAGGGGCTCGATCATTAGCTTCCTCCACATATCAAGCGCCAACTGCGACGACAAATGAAAAGACAGCACATCACATCAGTGCAGACAATCCTAGAGCAGCCACTGTAATATGGAGATGATGAGGTCTCGACCTGGGCTTCAGATCACAGAAGTTGAATCTCACTAATCTCCTCATCACGCTGTGCACACACTCTCCTTACTTTGTATCTAATAGACCGAGTGGATGCAGTGTTTATAGCAGTGTGAGTGAATCAGTCGGTACCTCTCCGATCTCCATCAGCGGCTCATTCATGTCCACTCCCCCGTAGCCGTACTGCAGGTCTGCTTCTGTTAGTTTGTTCTTCTTGATGAACTGAGTGTTGAGATACCTGAACAAAGCAGGGACGGGGTTAAAATGTCAACATCATTTCACAAAGCAGATCAGCTGATGTCTAATATTAGAGATTCAAGGTGACATGAGGGACTTTTTGGAAAATATTTCATTAACAAATATCATACTCATATTTTATGTTGTTTTAATGGTTATTAAATGATTAATAAGCTTTGCTCCATAAAGAAAATCTTTTCCTTTTCTTCAGTGATGAAAAATCCCAGCAGGCATTGGGTTTCCTGTTTTAGACCCAACATCAAACTTTAACAAAACATTATTTAAGAGATGAGCTCAATTCATTTGAATCTAATAAAGGGCCAACTGAATAAAGTTTCTGTGGTATTTTTAACATTAAAAAGTAAATACAGCGGCCCCTCTAAACTTTGTAATAATCAGTAATTGTTCATTACCATTTTTTAATATAATAACAGTTAATCTAAATCCTTGTGTTATGTGAAAGGAGTCGATCAAAGCGCTAAAAATCAGCACGAGTCATACCACCAAAGTCTGCAGCTCTATGGAGCAGCTCAGCACTTTGTTTTGGTTTTACAGCCCACACGTCCACTATGTAGTTGTGTCTCACTGCTGCTATTAACCCTCTGCAGGCAGCAGTGTCCAGCCAAACACTCTGATAAACCCACTGTGCACAACCTGCTCAGTCAGTACCAAGCATCAGACAGAGTTGTCCTGTCGACAGGTGAGGACAGTTAACAGTCAGTGACATCCCTACACCGAAAATATGTTTAGACATCTCTTTAAAAAGGCAAACGTTGTCAGCAGGACAACCACCAAACAGAGCGACACTCATATTTTCACGTGTGTCATCACGCTGATCTATGTGGGCTGATTCAGTCCACCTCAAATGATGTGTAGTTTTCACAGCTGCACCATCTGCCTCCATCAGCGGTTGGGCGGTCGCACACAGCCTGACTCCTCTCATACACCGAGGCTTTGACAGGCACAGTACACCAGCATCAAATGCTAAATGATGGGTCCTGCATGTATCACGACTGGTGTTCAGGCCAACTGACGCTGAGACCTGGACGGCAATATTGCGATTGAAGTGTTTTGAAAGTCTTGTTTCAATTCTGCCGGGACTTCAGTACAACCTCCGCTGCAGGGGAATTTGTGTGACAGGGTGTAAACGTATCCGTCAATACATGCACAGAGAGCCATTAACGATAATAAGCAACCCTTTTCTATATAAAGAATGCTACTATGACACTACCAAAGCCAAGAGCCCTGTTTCTCCTCTCACGTAAGCTGACATAATAAATTACAAAGGCATATGTATGCAGAGCCAGTCTGGTGAGAAGTACACATAAAAATAGACCTGAAATCCCTCCAAGGGAGTATTGATTTAGAATGAATCAGGACGCACCAAATGTCTTTTGGCACTTCACACTTAAGCTCTAAAGGGTAATACTTTAAATTTACAAAAAAATGCAGACGGGAATATTGTTGCTTGTGATAGAATTAGTTTACTGCATCTAACGGACTCTAACGGAGCCTGAGCCAACTTCAAAGACACAGACGGACCTGACAAGAACAGTCACCCATGTCACCTTGTGGCTGCTGTTCAAAGTTGTACTTGAACACAACGCACCGACTACGGCCAAATGACTGCAGACATTTTTGTACAGTCTGCACCTGCAAGCAAGCAAGAGCATCTCTGATTTAAACACCGTTGTAAATTTAAGGAAACAGTGTCATCATCACAGTCTCAGAGTATGAACTGAGATGATTAAAAAATTGTATCCAACACTGTGAAGTTGTGCGGTTTACACCTTGTTGTTTGTGAAAACATAAGAGGCGGAGGAGAAAAAAAAAAAGAACACACTAAATGGTGATTCATCCTATTGACTCATTGTTATCAGATACTACATCAGCATATCAAAAGGAAAAAGGCCATAAAAGGCAGAACTGTTACCTGTACAAGCAATCCATGTAGTCAGCTCCTTTGCTGTACTCGTCCCAGTATCTGTGGTACATCACTAAAACCTTCTCCTCTGAGTCCAGGACTTTCTAAAATACACAAACATTAAAAAAAGCGTTAGAGAAAGGAGCATAATGTGGGAATAAAGGAAAGATGAACATGACATGTTTTTGTGCTGCTTACCTTATACAACTGCCGGACATGATTCTCAAGAAACACCTTGGTCTCTGTGTATAATCTTTCACCCAAAGGCTCTGGGTATGCAACGCACAAGGCATAAATGTCACTGATGTCCACGTTCAGGTAAATAAAAAAGATTAAAGGGCATTTCAATTTGTTTAGATACACTTGTGAAGTTTTTAAAGTTGTAATATGTGTGTAATATTGGATACGGCTTTGTGTCTCTCTAAAAATAACTGTTCAAATAACTGTCATAAATTAAATAGAAAAATGTTAAAGTCTCAGGATTAGCCATAAGTGGTGTGTTTTCAGTCAAATAATGAAGCTTTACTCCACTTAACAGCTGTGTGACTTCCTTTCTACAACTATGAATTGAATAATCTGCAGTCATCTCATGTTGGGGGTTAAATTTCAATATGTAGTAAACAGGCAGAGGATACGAGAACCGGTCATTCCACGTGGCTCTCTCCACATAGTCGAGCATCACAACAGCCTTGATTGTCGTCAGTAGCTTGTTCCATGTCTCGTCAAAGTCCACCACCCGCGGCTTTAAGGACATTGTACAGTTTCTCTTTCAACCTGACATAAAAACAAAACAGATATGTGAGTCATAAAAAAAAGGGAATGTACAAAAATAAATAAAGTGCTCTTCTTTTGATTTCAGTTTCTTCCCAGTCTGTATCTTAAGAATTTCCCCTTAACATTCTGCATTTACTAGTATAAAGCAAATATAATGTAAACTAGATGAAAGGATGACATTTGAGGAGTGAACAAAGCATAGTAATTACAAAACCAAAACTAACTGTAAATGTGTAATTTAATCAGTTTTGAAAATGAAACTGAACATTAAATGGATTCGAATAGAGCATTAAAAAAGACTGATTAATGTACACTGCAGGACATAGGACAGGATAGAAATTAGTGTAATGATAAATACCCTGTTTTAAAAACAGCTGCTCACATTACTATGGTAGCAACAGATGAGATAAACACTGTGCTCAAGTTCATAAGGTTAATCTCACCGGCCATCAACAGTGAAAAACATTGGGATAAACAACGGGGATCGGTACTGTACAAATTACCCGGCGAAACTGCCACACATAAAAACATCTCAACTTCTACATGAATGTCAAAAGAATCACAGATCACCTACAAGTAAGAGAAACTAGGCCCTGTGTTGTTTCTCGTCATTCATACCAGTTGATTTCACGTCAGAGAAAAAAACATTGCAACATCATCATTCACACTTTTTCAAGCTAACCACCTCACATGAGCCGATAGCCGTCTTTCGAAAGGAAGCGTTAACGTTACAAAGTAAACAGTCCTCTTACAGTCACGATAAAGGGAGCTAAGTTGAGGGTACAAGCTTGCGGGATGCCAACCCCAAAATAGGATGGCTAGCTAAAAAAGGCTAACTAGCCTAGAGCTAGCATGCTACCTCTTCCTGCTCAAGTCCCATTAGTTTTTAAGGCAGCAGCTAGCAGCTAGCAGAACGCTAACGTTAGCCTCAGCTATCGCTAGCAAATGGTCATCTTATTTGCAATTTCCCTACATTTGCACTGACAGCTCGGCAAAACGTAGTGCTGTTGTTAAACGAAACAGGTTAGTGATGTCAAGTGTGGACTTTGGGATATTACGTACCTCTGTACAGTATTTACTTGTTATAAAACTCAAGTTTCACCGCTGTCACAGGCTTGGTTTGTCTCACTTACAGGTCTTCCCTACCTCTTGGATTATACCAATGTTTCATATACGGGGGTGTATCATAAACAAGCCCTAAATCAGGCGTGAAGCCGTTTGCCTTTTTAAAAGAAATCCTCGTAACGTGCCATCGAGACACTTTCTATTTGGATCAATGTATGCAATATTTATGTATACTTTCGATAAAAAAGACCACACGTACTCAGATTCGTGCCATAAAAATACCCATATATTTATGGTATCGTCTAAAACTACGGAAACCGCTTAGGGATTGAGTATTAAAAATATAACATCAGATATTCACAAGATATTAATCAAATTGTTGTCTGGTTTGATAAAAAAAAAAAAAAAAAACTTAGTCTGAAATTATACATCTCATGTACATCTGTGATGTACAGCTAATGATTACCAACGCAGCTATTACAATTTCAGTTTCCTATGAAAATGCCACTGACATGTCCTTCCATAAATTGGCACACAAAAAAAAGACTTGTGGGAATTTTTTTTTTTTTAGTAGTTTTCAAATTACGATGTTTTCAAACCATAATAAAGTTGATGTCATAAGTTGATAAGATGATGTTGAATATAAACATTCCCAGAGCGATGAACATTCCCTTTTAGAATCCCAATTGGAATGTAAAGACAAAAATCGGCCAATCAGAAGCGACGATAGTGACTGCTCAACGTTTATCGGTGTTAGCCAAAATTTTTAAATAATGCAAAATATATTTTAAAAGACAGTTTATAGATGTATTAACAATCGATATTGGGGGGTTTGATTGTTTATCTTTCTTCTGATCGTCGCTCAAGCTCAGCAGGTACAGTATATTACCTGAGTACAACTAATTTGTTTGCTAAAAAGTTATACAAAGTTAGCTAGCTAGCTCGTAATTATGTCCAAGGTGAATACACCTTAGCAACAACATTAGTTTCATTAGCATGACTGAAATCATCCACAGATGTCATTTAATATTATCCATAGACTGTATATTATCATTATGATTAATTAAATAACTGGCAAGAGGTCGTATGGTAGATATTGTCAACCCTGAAGCATGATTTTATCATTGATTTTCTTATACTGTACCGTACAAATAAATTTAACTCTTTGTTATGGTGAAATCACAGGTGTCCTCAGGTTGCCAAAACCAGTGCCTGTCAGAATGGACCAAGAGAATACACAAGTGTCATGGCAGCCATCTGTGCCTTATGCACCTATGCATCAACATACCAACCCCAACCAATCCAGTAAGCACATCTCTTCTACACTTGCTACCTTTCGTACCACTATATGAACTGATTTCACTCTCTGCTGTATGTCTGTGTGTACGAAAATTAGTCCAAAATGACACAAAAAATCCACTGTAATGTCGTTACAGTACATAGTTAGTAATGATCTATTGAAATAAGAAAACAAAAGTTGTGAATTGAGTATGCCTGAACTATTAACATTTATGTGGCCTTCTCACATTTTTACCCTCCTAGCTTCGTTTTTTCAAGGGGGGTTCGTCAATTTTCGGTCTGAGGGGACTGTGACTTCTCTGGCAACGACTGGCACACAAACATCAGAGACTCCACTAAGCACCATTAAGTATTACAGGGAGCTGGAGAGTTACAAGAAGCGTTATTGCATGCCCCAGTTTCCAGGTAACACTTTAATTTCCAGTCTTAGTTGAAAAGAGTTGTTACCATGACATACAGTAAGTAAGCCTGACTTGGTATCATTTTCTTGTTTTGCCCACAGCTGGATATTATCAAGAGGGTCAGGGGTTTCCGTATGAGGGGTGTGCAAAAATGCTGTCTATTAACATGAGCGGTCCACAAACACTACAGCCTCTGCCAAGCGTGCCTGTGAACACCAGTGTGGACACCAGTGTGTTCAAGAGGGAGAATCTGGATCTGGATGGCCCCCAGATGAATAGCACGCTAGCAATGACAGGTAACACACACACAATTCCCAGACCACTGCAACCAATGTGTTGTATAGATGGCAAAAAGACAAGACAGGTTACCTTAACTTCCATATTAACAAATAAACATACATGAACACAGAATTACGATTTAGAAAAAAAGAAAAACTTATACATCGACAACTCTGCAGTCAAATGTTCTGGGTTGCAGCTTTGTTGAAGATTCTGTGTCTTGCTTGTGTTTTACTAAAGACCATCTGGCAATTTAAATAACATCAGACAAACATACAAATCTGTGTACGATGATTATTTATAATGATGGTGGGGGAACGTGCAGATTCAGAGCTTCTAGGGATAAATAACAAATGGGGGATTAACTTAAAATGTGTTAGAGTCCCTGCCCAAAAACCCATGTTTGCATGTGTGCTAAAGCGTGTGAGCGCAAAAAGTACATTTTATTTTTTAACTACCTAACTCACATTGCCTAAGAAGGATTTTTACTTTTAACTTGAGTACTTTTTTTTGTTACCCTTGTCCTGCCTGCAGAGGGAGCCAGCTCCTTTAGCTTTTAGTGTGAGGTGAATCAGCTGAGAGATAATGTTTTGCTGTGGTGGTAAAAAAAAAAATACATATAGACTAGGACTAAACTACTATTTTTAGACTGACTTTCTCTCAGATATATCATTTTATTTGTAGCAATTAAAAAAGATACTGTATGATTGCATTTTTATCTTAAATTAGATGACAGTTTTAACAGTTTTTGTGTGTGTGTGGTTTTTTTTTTTTTTTGAAGTCTAAATGGTTCAAGGCTCTGCTGCCTGTCTGTTTCCAACAAGCTTTATCCTCAGTGGTGTGCTCTTCAATCTAGCTGAAGAACATTCCTTCCCAAAGACAAACAGCAGAGCCCCTGACTCATAGCGCTGTGCTGAGTCGAGAGCAAACCATAGTGTTGACATCAGGAGGCCAGTGATGTCATGCTGATGTCAATGCCTCTAATTGTAAATTGCACACATAGCCTCGCTGTTCACTGTGGTAACATTTCAGTCAGAGAGAAGACTCTGGAGAGGACACCTTCTCTTGGAGACGCTGGGAGTACAACTGACATGGCTGTAACCGGGGATGAGACAGAAACAGGTATGTTTACTATCATTTTATTGTTCTTTTAAAAACATTTTTTTACTGCTTTTTGTTATTAAGTTGAAATATTTATTATGAATCTATAAAAATATAGTTGGTGATCATTCATGTCAGCAGTCAGTTTGGGGGAAATCCAGCTAATTCAGGAGTATTGAAATAAATAGATAAAAAGTTATTGCAAGCTTGGCTTTTCAGACTTGAGATATTTATACATCTGTTTCAGGGAATTTTTCCCACACCACAAATATAATATGCAACAGTCTCTCAGAATAACAGCTCGATCTGGCTCCAATAAAGAGGGATAAGATGAAATATTAGCCTCATTTTTCCACAGTCAGCTGCAACAAGCTTTCTTCAATAACAAACATTTTCACTGGCTGTACTTGTCTGCTCTCCTTCTCTCTCTCTCTCCTGCCTGCTGCCTCTCACTCTCTCTCTCTCTCTCTCTCCCTCTCTCCCCTCTGTGAAATGCTTCAGTGCTCTGCCCACTCACAGCACATAGCAGCAGTAGCTGACGTCACTGCTTTTCCTGGAACAGGCCCCCAGCAGTGACATGTAAATGTGAACCAGCGAATACGATGTACATTGACGTCAGTCGCTGGCCATGCTGTGATAATCTGCAGTTCTTTTTTTTTTTTTTTTTTGCAATTCCACCATGTCACAGAATTAATTATCAACGTATTATAACGCGGTACTGAGCAAACAGTGAACAGAAGGAGAAGTAGATAAGAATCACACCATCTCTAACTCTGCACTTTATTTTCCAGTGCCACTCATTTGATAAGATTGTTTTTGTCCCAAGGACTTTTACAATAACAAATGTGTGGTTGAGTTAATTTGGAGGCGGAGGAGAACTGCATGTTCCCTGGGGGGATTAAAGAAGAGAGAATGACATGTCGAATTGATTTATGGTTATTGTTGTTGTCCATGTCATTATCTGTTTAACACAGCCTCAGTATGCATTACTTCATTTCACAGCAAATCATCAGCGAGCATGTGATGGATTAAAAGCTATGAAATCTGTAACATCTACTGCAACTGCAGTGACTTTAAAAGGAAAACATCCTCAAAGTATTATTTAGCATGTGCAAGATTTATCTGTATCTTTAAGCAGTGCACCACCTTTTGGAATTTAACATGTTTTGTTTTTTGTTTTTATATCCGTTTATTACACTTTGTAGATTTTTCCAAGATAACAATGGACACACGCCTCTGCATGTTAACAGTTTTCTAGGTGGAAATCAGTGCATTTCTAATTACAGACCCTCACAGACTGGCAGCATAGAGATTAGTTTTTATAAATTACAGCACTAGCCCATCAAACAGATGACCAACATTAGCTATAAGAATTATTTACATTGATCAGCAAAATTAGATACTATTGACATATATTTCTGTTTCTATCTATGTTTAAAATGACATCAAATAACACTTTACAAAAATAACACACTATAAAGTCATACTAATATCAGCCTAAATTGCCAAATTAACATTAATTAGTCACAATCTGATATTTTTCCTGCTCATTCAGATCTGTTTGAATAGGACAAGTCAAGTCAATACAAGTCCATCCATTTGAAAAGCATTGGCAGTTAAGTTTCGTACTGATTTGCCCCCATAAAACTGTAACCTAACTTACTTTACAGCTTGTTAGGACTTTTGTGACTTGCTGTGTGCGCAGTCGATTACTTAATGGGAGGTCATAACAGATGTTTCCGGGCAGCGAACGCTTGCAAATTACTCAACTCGATTCGTGCAGCCGGGTGTTGTAAATAATGTAACACATTTCTAATGGGTTTCTTCTGTGTCTCCCCAGGTCCTGCAGGTGACTTGACCGCCTGCCAGGTGCATAAAACCAGCTCCAGCCTCCCCCAGGGGGTGGCGGGGCCCAGCGCGCACAGCACCACCAAACCCGTGACGGACGCCGTGCAAAAGAGAGAGCTCCGCTTGATGAAGAACAGGTAGAGAAGACCCATCACATTCACAAGCCTGGACATCAGACCGATTAAACAACCACATCTGCAGATATCATCAGTCGATATTAGCTGTATTAGATACTGGTATCAGCTCATGAAGTGAAAATTGCAGCACAGAAAGAGAAGAGCTAGAGAGGAGCTAATTTGTTTTCTCGCTGCGAGCTGCATGAGATGATTGATCCCACTCTCATGTGTACACTATAAGAAAGTAGCAGCCAGCATCTGATTAGCTCAATGTAGCGTAAAGACCCAGAGCTCCGGCTGCGCCAGCACCTCCAGCTCACTAATGAAGACATTATAGCTTGTTTATTTAAGAACAATTGTCTCTGTTGTATGGCTTTTCCAACAGAGTGTGCTGAAGGGATCTTTACCAAAAACAATGCTCTTGATCTGTGTTTCTATATAAAAAAAAGAGTACTAGCCACTAGCCAGTGCTTTCCTGGAGCTGTCAAATGTTAATATCACTATTGGTCCTGGACACATTCATTCACTGTAGGCTTTGTCTATGGATATTCTCATTTATCCAGGTCATCGTTCTTTTCTGGGCAACTGGACTTGTATTTGTCTGGGAAGATGTTTCGCCTCTTATCTA
This sequence comes from Trachurus trachurus, assembly GCF_905171665.1. Classification (NCBI taxonomy): domain Eukaryota; kingdom Metazoa; phylum Chordata; class Actinopteri; order Carangiformes; family Carangidae; genus Trachurus; species Trachurus trachurus. Next base: position 5,436,682 of record NC_139911.1, read on the forward strand.
AGAGGCTTCATCAGTTCGTACGCAACAAGTCCCACTAGTCTGCACTAGTGGGGCAAAGACAGTGGTGAAACGTCTTCCCAGACAAATACAAGTCCAGTTGCCTACCATTCAATTTGCCCAGAAAAGAACTGTAGACTTTATTTCAACACTCTTTTGGCCGTACCTGGCTTCTGTGTATTAAGCCGATACCAAACGCCACAGTGAGGACAATAAGTGCATGTCCTAAAAAAAAGCCTGTCATCACTCTCCTGCATGACTCGTCTCCGCCATCCAGAAACTTAAGCCGCTAATTCTCAGGTCATCTGCCCATTATCTGCTCTGTGACATACCGGTGTGAGTGGAGGGGAAGGGCTGAGGGGGGGGCTTGCTTGCTGATATGATCAACTATTAGAACATTGAAAGTGGGTTGGTTGTATGTGGATTGATTCCTCGCTGCTTCCTGCTCTCTCTCTGTAGGAGACTCTGAGCTCAGTTTGTGTTTGTTGTGAACGAGGCCGTGTTGCTGCTGACGCTGGCTCCTTGTTTTTCTTGCTTGCATGGCCCCTGTCCCTCCCACGTGATGATTTTACTATAATCAGTCACCACTGAATTATTACGCCTGTTTATTTTTTTTATTTTTATTCCTTCGGTTCATGACTTCCTACTTGTTTGTTTGACTCTGTTACGTGAAGTCCCGTCCCAAAAGCATGACGAACATGTTCGCAATCATCCACATCTAAACATTCTGTGCCCACACGAGAAAAAAACCCTCTGCATGTTTTGTAATGGGACCTTGCTCCCTCTCTCTTTCTCTTTCTCTCTTTCTCTCTTTCTCTCTCTGCCGCTTGATGTAAACCGATTTCATGGATAGAATGAGTGCTCTGTTGTTATCTGGGAGAAAAGCCAAGATGTGAAGGCTTCTTTTTCATGGTTGGCTGTTGTTGCCTACAGGGAAGCCGCCCGGGAGTGTCGACGAAAGAAGAAGGAATATGTCAAATGCCTTGAAAATCGCGTGGCCGTGCTCGAAAATCAAAACAAGACTCTGATTGAGGAGCTCAGAACCTTAAAGGACATCTACCGACACAAAGTCGAGTGATTCCTCTCAGCGGCGGCGGTGGGAGGGGGCCCACAATTGAGTGGAACTGTTGTCTGCTTCTGTGGGGTGTCTTGAAGACTTTTTTTTTTTGCTTACACAGACACGCGCACAAACACTCACATGAACACACGCTCGCACAAAAAACTCCTTGTCCCAGCTTTTTAAATGTGTTTACACGGTGATGTCAATGTTTCTGGCTCTGACTTTTTAGCCACGCACCACAACCGGGGGGAAAAAAAAAACAAAAAAAAAACAGGAACCTCGTCTCTCAGGTCAGGGTTATTGTCAGGGAGTGTGACGAGGAGCTTGTGTCCCTCTGCGCAGGCTGGCCGCCAAGCAGAGCAGGAAGAAGAAGAGGCTGTACCTGGACCAGCTGAAGAGCCGCAACACCGCGCTGGAGATGGAGAACCAGGTGCTGAAGGCCCAGCTGCGGACCCTGAAGGACCCCAACGTCTAAGCACCAATCTACTGCTACAACCTGTACTGTATTTTACATTCCATATTGATTACAACTGATTTGTGTTATTTGGCTCTATTCGTACACTGTGTGAGCTGACGGCCTTTGTGTTGGATGTCTTTTAAGGGAAACTCTGTCATAAATGAAATTGTTCAAAGGGAATCCGCTCACCTGATGCAAGCACACCGACAGGAAGTAACACCCGCTGCATTTATCACACTCCGACCCCCTCCATCCCTCTTCGTATTTAACATAGAGACCCACCAAGATCTCTACAAGGACTTTTCTGCTTCTGACCTGTGGCATCGATATTTATTTGTGAAGGTTTACTCTGCATTTTTACAGTTTTGAATACAAGTGGATAGTTTGTACCAAAAAAAAAAGGAAAAAAAAAGTCTTAATATGAATAGCTGTAACATTAAGTTGACAACACTACACCATACATGCATTTGTGGAAATGGTATTAACTTACTGTTTTGATAGGCTTTGCTTTGTTTCAGTATATCTGGCTTAATTTAAAAGTGCATTTATGTGCTTCTTGTGTGTGTTTGAATGAAAGTTGATGCTGAAGTCCAGCTGTTGGTGTTTTTATTTCTCTTCTGTACCACATTTAAAAGTCTTAGACAGATGTTTTTAAAATGTATTTGCCTCAATAAATGTGTTGCTTATCTCTTTCTCTCTGTGTTGTTTTCATACACACTGCACATATCTATCTGTTTGGTGTTAACCAGGGACCCGACATGATTTGTGTTTGTACAGTTGAAACAAGTGAGATCATTTGTTAGTAACCTGAGCTTAAGAGAGAAACAGATCATGGAAAATACCAAAGCATTTACACCTTGAGTTAACCAAGCAATCACCCCCCAGCCCCCACAAGAGCTCCACTGTGAAATGTTAAAAGGCTTTTATTGCAATGCGGAGTCTCGACCTTCGGTTTCTGCTCCGAACATGATGTGCTGTCCTTTCAGCGATAACTCATCTTCATTGAAAGGACAGTCAGCGACAAAGCAAAGAAACTTCTCCTGTCATGGCTTTTGTGTTATGTTGTGGAAGAGCCACACCGCTCTTACACAGTTCATACTGCAAAATATGAATGTTTAAACGCAACAAAAGAGAAAATACGTAGGATTTAACACCAAAAGAACACGATCAAGACGTAATTGAAATTTGCATTCGCCATTGAAAAAGATCTTAACAAACTAAAAAAAAAAGGTTTTTAGTTATTTTCTTAAGCTACATATTCACTTCTTTGTGTTTGGTTGCACTAACCTTGAGTTTCCTGGTCTCAGTCCAGTGTGCTGTTTATTGTTGAGTCACACACATACACACACAAGAAGGAAAGAATCCAATACCACTGAGATTTGCCTTGCACCTGGGCCTATTGTGAAACCTTATTCCTGTCCAGTGTATAACAAAACACAGGCAACAACTTCCACACTGATAGAGGAATGCAGCAGCAGGGAAAAGGAAATACTGTCCAAGCACAGACAGCACAGACAACAGGAGATGAAATGTGGCATTGTCTCTGGTGAAGTCGCTGATGATCACTACACACATTGATTTGCCTCTAACATGTAAAATGCCTCCAAATATATCAATAGCACACACATTAGTTTGTGCTCCTGGTTAGCTCTTGGGTATGAAAAATGTCTTATGTGTAAGATTTCTAAGATGAAACACAAGGAGACAGATCAGATATATGACACATAATAACCCTCATGTGATAGATCTGCCTTGGAGAAATGCAATGCAGCTTCAGTACCAGCAGGCTGCACTACTGCACCATGCCTCCTCTCACAGTGCAACATTATTTCAACCTGTGCAATAAAGCAACAAACCCATCAACTCTCATACGTCCTTCACTCTGCAGCATCATCAGTGTCAATCTAAGCCAGCAACACCCACACACACACACACATGTACATTTCATTTTCCCCTACATGTCAAGGAAACATGTGAATGGATTATTAGGATATTCCTCAAATTGCACTTTGTTTACGTTAACCTCTACTAATCCGACGTAAAGCTGCGGAGAGATTTAGACTCAGCAGCCATTTTTACTCTGACACTGGGCAAGACAAAGCCCTAATGGATTTTCACAGTCATCAGATCAGACAAGATCAAATAATTAACTGGCACACACACACAAATATGGGCAAGAAGGAAATGATAGATGTCAGTGTTTGGGTTCACAACAGGACATAAACAGTGACACTCCTTTGGCTGTTACACTACTAACCCAGCAGTTTACACAAGAACAATTTACATTATGTTCTTAGTTCATTATTATTATTATTATTATAGTAATTGTGGAAAAATATTAAAAAATAATTAATTAATCAAAAACAGTGGACCACAGGAACCCACTTAAATACTTGGGAGATTAGTTTCTGTTCAATTCTATTGGCATTCTGTATTTCATTTATTACATCCCCCAGAGACTTATATATAATTGTCCATTTATTACACACTTGTAACCACCCACTTGAACCGGAACCTTTTTCCATTACAGCCATAGTGCTGTGGGTTTTTTTTTTTTTTTTTTTTAAGATATGTTTACGTGCCGCCGGACATGTTGTTATTTGTACCTGCATGGATGTACGACCGTTTCTCTCGATAGGCTAGCCTAAATAGTGGCATGAATGAAAATTAAAAGACAAAAACAGGCTTTGGTAAACCAGAGTCAATAACATAAGGTGAAAATGTGATTATGCCACTGTATGTTTTTTCTGTTTTACGGAAGAAAAATATTGAGAATGCAAAAAGGATGCTATAAAGGTAGCCTATAAGATTTAAAAAAACAAACAAAAAATGTCGCCAAATTTACTTTTAATCTCACAAAATATAATTAAATTCTAATAAACTTCCTGTGTTTTGTGGGTGAAAATTACAGTCTAGGTAGGACGAGTCCATTTTTAAAATTCTTCGTTCGCCGAATTTACGTGACGCCCCTGAACGCAGCGCGGCAGCGGATGTAGCAGCAGCGGCAGCAGCAGCAGCAGTAGTCTCCACTGTATCGGCAACCATGTAGCGCTGAGAGCAAAAGAAAAACAGCCTCTGCTCCAGACAAAACTAAACGACCACAATGTCCTCTTCTTCCTTCCTTCATGTCGCCATAAAGTAACGGTATGTCAACATGTGTGCGTGAGGAAAACCGGGCTCGCGTACGGGAATTACGAGGCGAAGGGGAGTCGACAGTGAAACCGAAGCCTGTAATATTGAGGCACTATCTCTATCTGCCCTCGCCTGGAGGTTTGGAAGGGCTCCTCTTGATGTATCAGCCCACCGTGGCGTTTAATAGGCTTTTTTAAATGGCTCCATTTGTCCAGCAAAGCACATTTTAAAACCAGAGAGAAGGGCGTGTAGCGTTAACGGACCGCGGGGCCAGTTTGTAGTTTGCACCAGGTCTGTCTATCCGCGTTACCGCCCCGTTTTTTCTCTCTTCTCTGTCTCTCTCTCTCTCGTTAAGTAGCGCTAACAGCACAGCACAGCACGGCCACAGGGCTAAAGAAGACAGGCTACACTTTATTTAGGGGACAGGACTATAGTCGTCAAATCCCGCTCGCCTCACGCCATGGGGAATACAACCTCCTGCTGCGTGTCGTCGAGCCCCAAACACCGGAGGAACAACCACTCCAGGCTGGAGACCTACCGGCCAGAGCCCGAGCTGAGTCGGGAGGACACGGGCTGCAACCTCCAGCACATCAGCGACAGAGAAAACATAGATGGTGAGATGCACTTCCCCTCTTTTTCACTGGTGTGATTTAAATAGCAACTCACAAACATGGCTGAAAAATCACCATCCTTGTTTCCTCTTATTGCTGTCATTATTGTTATCCTTTATTTCCTCATTGTGCATGGTAAAAAATGAATATTGGCATTTATTTTATTTTATTTTATTGTGTAAATATACTCGTGCATTTGCAGATTTAGGCTGCAGGATTATCAGATAATGAGAACGTGCAGCATCTGTGTGCCAAGGACCCACCCACCCACTCACTCATCCATTACACCAATAACTACAGTGCTGTTGGTTTCCTTCTCATTGAACTTCCAGCTTGTTAGAAAGCCACAGCTACCAGGCAGTGGTTTTTCATTTGCTGCAGGTTTGCTTTGAGAAATAGGGTAGGCTATAATATTAACTTCATGTTTCACTATTACCTTTTCTGCTTTGCCTCTGTTTGTTTTAAAAGATGGAAATCTGTCTTCTTCTTAGGCGAGGATGTTGTGTCATCATCTTAACAGTCCAGAAGGAGGTTTTGCTGAAGGGGGGAAGGAACTTTGCGTCATTTTCACAAATGTGTTCATGTGCGAGAGGGTCCGTAATTGTATATAGGGTTGGGTCCTCCAGACAGTGTATAGGGAAGGGTGAGTGTGAATTTGTGCTCCGGTGGGAGGTTGATGCGATAGTGATGATGGATAGTGTTTATGGCAGGGTGTCCCTTCACTTCCTTTGGGGAAGTGTGCAGGAAATGACCAACAACACATTTTAACCCTCATTAACACCAGGATTGTCGCATTCTCCGCTGGGCATTTAAGATCCAAGGTTTTTAAAATTATTATAGATACAAAAACACAGTTGGTTTCAGACAAAGAGGGTTTTAACTTAAACAGATTTAGTTTTATTAGGCAAGTTTTCAGATGGGACTCCTTGAGGCGTAATTGTGTTGATTTCATAACCAAATGAGGCGTGTCTAATATTGTGTCACTGATTAAAAATAACGTTTTAGCAACCCAGGTGATTAGTAAGGAAATGGGAAGTAGAGGGATGCCAGAGAGGAAATCATCCCAGCGAGCCAAGCTGGCAGCCACCACCGTCAGGAAATCACCAGCGATGCTTGAGGAAATGTGCAGTTATTAGAAAACATGAAACCGTAACAGGAAGTTGTCCTGATGCTAGCTGTTGGAGCAGACTCAAATCAGGGTCACGGCTCATCGACCAAAACGGGCATCACGTTGTCTCGGCGCTCAAAATGAGTCAAGATCACGGCTGGATCCAAACAGCGCAAACGGCTCCTCTCTCTGGGGTTGCTGTTGTGATGTCAGCCAAAAAGCAGGTCAAAATGTCACTTGGACTTTATGTCTGTCTCACTTTCTCGTAGCATGGCAGGTTTCTTCCCAGAGCTGTTCCGCTCGGTCTAAATGATGTGCCAGAAAAGGAAAAAAAAGCCAGTCAGCCTCGCTCTGCTCCTCCCTGCGAGGACCGGACTCCCTGGAGTGAGTAATCAGGAAAGCCTCAGGGTCTGGGACTGTGCCTCATTCAGCAACTTTGTAATTGATGGCACAGGCATGGGATTGGTCGAGTGTGGCTTGATCAGTGTGGTTTTTCTATAATGACCGCATGGATTTTTACGCTATAATTTTTTTTTTTTTGCTGACACTTATTCTGATCTGGGTCAGGGTCATCGCAACATTAAGCAAAGTATCCCAGACATCCATTCCTTACTCTCTATAGTCGTTCGCTGCATTTCCTTCTGCTCCTCCTGGGGGGATCCCAAGGCATTCCTGGGGCCAGCTGGGATATATGATATATGATCCTTCCCAGCATGCTCAGGGTCTTCCCAGCCCCATGTCCTCTTTGTTGGACATGCTTGGAACATTTTCAGAGGGCGATGTCCCGGCTGGGCGCCTGTCCCGCTCTAACCTGTGAGGAGAAGCAGTGGTTCTTGGTGCTTGTGAGAGTGGTGACTGTGAGTTTGTACAGTATCTACACATCTGATTCCTTCAATCAGGAGCACCAGTGGTATTTATGTATCGTTTTTGACCCATTTAACGCCAGAGAAAAATCTAATTTGACCCATTTTTTTCAAATGCTGCATAACTGCAACATCCAAGTCATTAACTGATGAAAGAAAATGAATCAAACACTGCTCTGATAATCAATAGATCATTTTACAAGTGAAAATATGAAGATATTCTCTAGCTCCAAATCTCAAATGTGATTTTCTTTAGCTTTGTCTTTATATGGTAGAAAAATTCTATTAATATATTGACTAACATGTCTGTAATCCAATAGTCACTGCATTGGTATTTATTGCCAGAAACACGAGGTGAGTCACAAGGATAACCCTCGTCTTGTCTTGTGTGACTGGACAAGAGTTCAAAATGACCAACAAACCACACACAAAGCTCAGGATTGTGTCCTTTTACAATCAATGTAACCATGAAAGGAAAGGGAAAGCCAGCCTCAGGCCTCAAGCTGGTTTTCAGTGTTTGTCCTAAGCTGTTTACTCAGGTCTTTAGCCAGCGACCCTCTGACCCCCGTCACTGGACCTCTAATGGCATTCCTCCTCTCCTTACATATATCCTGTGGAGTAACTCAGCTCGATCCAAGCGAATGAATAATTGGGAAAGTCACATATACCGTCGGTCATGAAGCTCAAGCCCGGCTGTAGCAGAGAGCCGGTATAATCTTAAGTACACTGTGAAGAGCAAATATTGAAAATGTGCAAGGAGATCATGTGATTCGAGGAGATTTGATATCTTTGTGATGCAATGTGGGAATGTTTATCCTACCTGTTCAGGCAGGTTATCAAACAGGTGGGCTGCATGGTGGTGATGCAGTTCTGAATAACTGGCTGGGCTGCAGAAGTTGGACTTTCCCCACAGTTTGTTGCTGTTTCATTATTAGCCCTACAATTACTGTCATTTTTCATTTATTACAAAAAGCACCGCATGACAGATCTAGTGAGGTCAGGCTTTCCCTCTGCAGACACTCTCCGACATAATGAGCTTCTGACTTGACTCTCTCTTGAGCGATCATTTTACAAGTAGGGGAACATAGCTGCAATCCCAACACAGCCTTTTGACTTTAACGATTGTGTTTGGTGATTGTCTCAGCCAGAATAAGAGTTCCAGCAGAGCAGTGCAGCAGCTTGGAGGTGATATCACAGCAACAGCAACGACACTACGAGCCAAAACGTTGTTGCAAAAGTTCAGTTTTCAGCGAGTTTCAGCAGCCAAATCACACATTTTTTGAAAAATACCCATGGAGAGGACTTCATTGTGCCACTTATTTGAAACTTTGTTTTGTTGTCTGGCAACAGAATTGGAAGAAGATGTAAATGAGAAGGAGGAGAGAAGCAAACAGAGGGCTGATACCTGCTGACGCCAGACAGAATGCAAATACAACGTGGTCTGACCATATTCTGGGTTTCAACCTATAATCCTGTTTGATTTGGTTTTACCTGTTAACGTTATATATTATAGTATTGTAGTTGTCTTTGCATTCACTGCATGAATGCTTGCGCTTGTTCTGTGTTTTTGTGCAGATGCATTTAGCATGTGATTACAGAAAATCAGCCATGAGAACTGCTGACAGTGGTGATGACACACGAGGACACTCTTGGCGTGTGCGTAAACAAAACACAATGTTCACAGAGCAGCCTTCTTTCAAGTACAAAAAAAAAGGGTCTTTCAAACAACCGCTTACACAAATCAGCAGTAAAATCTGATTTGCCAGAGCAATTGCCTGCTCTCTATACAGTTCTGATCGTAATTCATATGTCAGTCAGAGACAGCAGCGGCGGCTGCAGAGATTCATGCTTTCTTTGACAGCTCGTTTATCTCTGTGCACATTTGTGTTCAATTTGTCATGCTGTATAATTTAGGTTCTACTTCACAGCATGTACGAGTAAATGCCAATACCAGGGAATGGATCTATTTAGCACTTGACTTGTCGCTGCCTGTGATAAAGACATGTCGACCACCGCAGATACTACACGGGCCTGAAGGGTAGTTAAACTTTATGGTTGCTATCACACACAAAGGTTAAGTAATTGATTCCCAAGGGGAGGAAATCATTCATGAAATACTCCCACTTTCCAGCCAGCGTTGTTGTTGTGACCGGTGGTTTGTGTGGTCGCTGAGCTGCTCCCACACAGTCAAGATGCTTTCCAGACTAAATGTGTTTAATATAAAAAATGCATAGGCAGTTACATAAGGAAAGTAAAGTCTATAAATGGTGGCTCTTTTTTCTTTTCTTTTCTTTTTTGGATATTGGATGTTGCAGACGGCAGCAGCTGTGATGTGGATTTAAAAGAAAAATTTCTTTACACCTTCATTCTAACTAATAACAACTCCATCAATAGGAAGTGGCAAGATCTTGAATGTAAATAGGAAGAACTTAAATATATAATTTCTGCAATTTTTTGATCATGATGACATTTTCACCTCAGCAATTTGCTATATTCTTCCTTTTTAAATCTTATTTTTAACACAAGGGAAGCTGCATCAGTCGCAGCTCTTTTCTTAGCTCTGTTTGAGGAAAATAGGTTAACTGAAAATCAGATTCTTTTTTTTGTTTTCCAGAAGAGTAAATTTAGAATAATGATAGAGGAATATGGAAAAGATTATCAGGGATTATACAGTATATTGTCATCTACATGGTATCTGATTCTGAACATACAAGACCAGGTTCAGTTCAGCGCCACTGCAGCGCTCTGAAGGAAAGAGGGGCCCTCTGAACAGCGGAGTTATTTTTAGCCTAATTTGATCAGAGAGCATTGTGATGTTATATTTCTGCACAGCGGCTCTAAGTGGAGGTGATGTCTCGCAGATAGAGAGAGATATGGAAGACAGAGCAGATGGATCTCTCACCCTGTTTGGGTTTTACTTAACACCGACATCTGTAAATGAACAGTGGCTCCAGGCCTGGCGTTTGTCTCCGTCTCATCAGTGTTGAAGTTGGTTATTTCTGGAGTATATGTGTGCTCAGACACACACATACACGCACACATATTCTCACATACTCACACATATTGATGAGTCTTGCTCACAGGCTAATTGAAATCTCGACATGGATTATTCATGCCTGGTTGATGAGCCTGGGGAGTCTCCTAACCATGAATTCCAGACGTGTTGACCTACATGTATGGTGTATGATACTATGATGTTTTGACTGGTGATGAGGTGAAAACTGCTCATTTACTGTGCCTTTGTGTCCTGGGGTAAAAGGTGAACACATTTAAACACACATCTGGGTATCATTACAAAGAACTATCATTAAAAACAACACATTTTGAGCAAATACATTATGAATATGCACTGCATGTTAAAATATTTGATCGTGGAAGAACATGAATAACCATGTGAATTTTCAATTTGAAAAGGCCAAAAAAATAAATATTTATTTTGCAATTTATTATGCAATATATGCAATATTCTTAGGAGGAATTATTTTCTCTAAGCGAAACATGTTGCCATGTGCAGTCCAGATGATGGTAGATGCTCTTGCAGCATGTTTGCACATCTCCCATGTGAAAAATTTGAAGCGGCAAATGACTATTCAGAGTTAAAATCAGGTCATTATTTGTGTATCCACTCCTCCACTGAGGGAAAAAAGCAGTCAGAAAAAGATGCGGTGAGACAGTTTGTGTTTTAAATAGAGCGTCTGATGAGCTTCAATTCTTACTTTCTTACTTTAAACTTGCCTCACTTGCTGTTTTCAACATATTTCCACTGCACCGTCTGTCTCACTATCACCCACTCCACCCATACCAGAAACATAAGCTCATGCATACCCCTCTGAGAGATGTAAGACATTTGCACTGCTGGAATGCACAGATCACTAACATGGATGTAGGGAAGGTTTTCATTTGGACCTCTGGATTTGAAGCCATAGTGATATGTTAGCGCTGACTTTTATAAGATTAATATCTGTGGTACTTCTTATTGAGTTACAACTAATCTTAGAGCCAATCTGTCAGTTTTATGAAGCGTACTTGTGAAAAATTGCACAACGTTTCAAATACTGGCAGTAAAAATGAGGTTTGGCTGCTTCTTACAGTAAATTCAGCCAATAGCCTCCCATCAATATTGATTTGTCTCTACACCAGATCAATGTTTTGCTGAGTCTTAGATGTGTCTCTGGTCTGCTGACAACACAAACGCCACACGCTATTCCTGCTGCTATTGAATCCCCTCTAAATGCAGTTTGCTGAGTTACACTTAGAGTGCAGTTACACCTTTATACAATGGGGTTTATCTCATCTGTGTATGTTTATACAAGGAATGTGGGTTGAAGACAAACAGAAGGCCCTGCACCGTGCATGCTGAACAGCCAGATCTTGAGCAATATTCAGAGAGTTCAGACACATGTTGACATCTGGCATATGACTCGTGCAACCACAGTCCTTTACTCAGCTTTCCTTGCTGTGGTTAAGGCATTTCTTTCTACAGCTCTTTCCTATGTTTGTGTGTTTGTGTGTATATGGGTGTTGTGTTTAGCACCGCCTGCACTGACAGCAACAGTCAGTGTTTAAAACAGAAGACAAAGTGGAGGCTTGCTCGTAGCTGCCAACCTCTTAAGCACATGAGCTGCATCAAGTAGCAGATGGCACCAAGTGTCTGTGATTGGTCGCATGATTCTGTATCGTGTCTCTCTCACATTCGCTGCCTCATAAAAACTATTCATCTCCTCGACCACTTCTCATTTATGTTCACAAAAGCCGGCAATTTCCCCACTAGGAATAGCAAATCATCTCAGAGGGAGCAGTTTCCATTAAACAGCAACAACAAAAAAAACAAATGAACTGATTGTCAGAGTGGTGAATGAAAATGCAATTGGCTGTGACAATCTCATTCCCGTGTCTCGTTTGGCTCGGCTTGGCCCACGCTCGTGAAGATGAATCTGCTCCCCGCAAATTACCTGTTTAGTGTGTTGTTCACTCACAGGGGCCTCCTGAGGAAGTCCCGTTGTAATGCTCTTCTGCCACTTCTGATTAAGAGATGAGAGGAAGCGCTCGGATCGATACAAGTCATTAAAATAAGAGAGCGCGTCTCTGTGTGCAGAGATATGTCACAAATTCATTACTCTGTTGTAACATAAGCCAAACACCTCATGCTCGGGTCTGTGGTGGGATCTCGTGTGCAGTGGGAGTGTAGTGAGGACGAGTGGGGCGTGAGAGGTGAAGTCCTCATTGTGGTTGATCATTTGAGTTCAAAAGTTGAATGAAGTCTGAATAAGGCTCCAGTTGTGTGAAAAAATAGCCTGAAACACAACTCTTTTTGTTTTTGCACTTGGATTTGCTTTGCATTCAAAGTAGGAAAATAATCTGTTAAACCCCTTTGGAATTGCACAAATGCACAATTTAATGAATTATAATCAAAATTTGTGATAGACCAAGCTGTAGGAATTTATTATTTTGATAAAGGTAAAAAATTGTTCATACCATAGATATGGAGATGCTGCAGAAACCCCCCGGCCCATAAATCACATTCCTCAGATGTGAGGGAACATATTTATTTGGTAGAAGACACATTTTTTATCATGATAAATAACATAAATCTGGACTTATCTTGCAATATCTGCCAAAGTAAGTAAGACACTGTGGAGATGGGCAGTGTGTTATGACAGACAGGATGCTTCTGCTAAGGGCATGCCATCAGTCAGTGCTGATAAATCGAGCTGTTAAGAGTTTGCTGAGATTTTCCCCTCATGGTTGCACTGAATTATTTGGTCGGAGCGAGCTGACACTGATTAAATGGAAAAAAAAAAAAAAAAAACCCTCAAGGATCTGCGCAGTGACTCCGCTTAACCTTCATGTTTGCTTGTTTTAGTTTTGGGGCTGTCAAAGCGCTGAACCCAGTGCTTTTTGGTAGACGGCTGTGTCGTGAAGCGTGGGAATGCCACCAGTCTTTGTGATTTAAAGTCTTCACTTCGTTAGGAGCGAACACCCGAATCCTAGGGAAAAAAGAAAAAAAAATCAATGAATGCCCATGGTGGAGAGTCTAAGTAGATTCCCATCAGCGCTCTTGAATGGTATAATCAGAAATCAGCTTACATAATGCAGTCTGTCTAGCTGCTCGCTGAAGTGGTGCTTCCAACCCGCGTGCACGCTGCATGATGGGGAACGGGACGACGCCAGAGAGAGAGATCATTTGGGCACAGCTGTCAGCGTGCCACTTGCATTACTGGCAAATTTGTGCGGCAAGCTGTGACAGTATTACGGTCTTGATTTGAGCAGAGAGGACAGAGACGTCCAGGACACGTCTCCTATGGACACATGAGGAGGTTTACAGGGACAATCTGTTTGACCATGTTTGACCTTACTGACTGAGCTGCTCTCCACAATAGGATTTAAAAGTAGAGATTTGCATTTTGTTTCCTCACATCCTATTCTGGCCAGGTGAGAGACGAGGGTGAGCTCAGGGCAATCCTCAGATGGTTTGTTATAAGGGATTATCATTGAAAAGTCTTAAACTAATGTGCTAATTAAGCTATCCCTTCCCTTTCCATATAATTTAACTGCACCCAAATGTTTTCCTGAGAAAAAGTGGCCTGTTTGAGCCAAGAAAAGCCAAGCAGTGTTTTTACCTGCCTCATTACCTCATGTTGAAATGCCCCTGAGCAAGGCACTTATCCTCTAACGTGCTCTTGAAGTGGAAGAATTGGTAGGAAAACACAAGCCTCTTTTTTTTTCTTCCTTAAATCAATCCTATGACTTCCTCAACTGTTTAGAAATAAGAAAAGCGTTGTTTTTTAAGTTGATAATGATCTGTTTCTAAAAGACCCAGTGGGTTTTGTTAAGTAGCAGACTTTTATTAGCCCGTAACGGATCATAAAAAATCCTTAAACCTCTCTGAAGACACAGACTCAGACTCAGATGAGCTCACGTCTTTAGAGATTCATTATTTTCCGGTTGAACGGCAGCGAGATCAATGACTTATCTCCTTAAATCAAACAGACTGTCTGGATCACAGTGGCATAATTAGCTGTATTTCAAAGTACTGTGTGAGTGTCTCTCACGATTTTCAATGTGAGGTGATCGAATCAAAGTTGGACCTCACTCGGGGGGAAAAACAAAACTGCCTGCTGTTGTTTTTTTCCAGAATTAGAGCGCCACGCTGACAAAAGGCAACAGAGGGAAAGATAAGATGGAAATGCAGAGATTTAACACATCCATTCTCATGACACGAGCCCTACAGCTGCATAAACTGCAGCGTGCAGCTTTTCTTCCCTGTTTAACCGAGAAACTGTAACCTGCAGGGTGATGTATTAAGAGTGGAGACCCTCAGCAGGGCCACACTGGGAAGCCTAGTTTCATATAATCTCATTATATTAAACCCAATTATTTTAAACCAAGTAAGAAAAATGTGGAAATAGTTACTGGAAATGTGTTAACTAGACTGTCTAGTAATTAAGAAACAGGCGTAATTACCCAACAGCAGGCGCTTTCATAAGTCTGACGTCCATACTGGAAGCAGTTTTCATATTTTGTATTTGACATATGAACAACAGCATCGCTTTGAGCTCACATGAGGGCTCTGATGAGACTTTCTTGTACCGGTAATTGCGATCATACATCGTGCCGGAGTAGCAGGGGAACGTTAGTGAGTGTTGTGTTGTGTTGTTTATGGTGGCTCTAGTGGAGTCAGGGCTAATTTAGCCAGCTAACTGAGCATGCAGCCATCAGATGGGACCACTGGAGTTGCTGCTGGTGGTCTGGTGAGCAGGTGCGACGGCAATTAGATGCCGCCGATTGGCTGTTTTTAAAGTCGACCTGGGCGGACAGTCCTGGCACAGCAGCACCTGAGTGACAGCAACAGATATAACTTTACTGGACATAATGGGTTGTGTCTGTGTGATTATTATGCTGCAGGAAATGCACCATCTGCCACTTATACTTATGCAACTTATAAATAGAAGAATATGTTGTTTTTCATTGTATTTTAAATCACAAAATTTAGTTTCAGTGATTCTGACGATTGAAATCAGGCAGTTTTCAATAGTTCAGTGATAAGGCTGCTCCCCAAAATCCACTATGTGAGGGTGCATGTGTGCATGTGTGTCACCATCTTTGTGCGTCATTGATCTCTGGCATCTCTGTTGGTGTTTATGCTGATTTGTGCATGCGTGTACATGCATACAGTATGTGCTATGTGGAAATGTAAACACGGAGAGTGACAGAGCTTGGCACAGATGGCCCTCCTGTCATCCTCGGCTCCTTCCACAGCTTGACACCGGACGAACCCCACAGTGACGAGAGAGAGAGAGAGGAAGAAAAAGAAAGGAGATTAAAAAATATCTAATACATGTTTAATATTTGTGTATGTCACATTAAAGCTCCCTCAGTTCTTTAAACAGTAGTAACAGTTTAATTTTCTGTTTTTACGTCAAAAACCAGATCCGTGGCTGAGTAGTGAACCTGCTGTTGAGTTGCCTGTGGGCGGGTGAAACACTGTTCACAGCCTTGTGTGTTGATAATTGAAAGCGAAGGGCACAAAGTTTTGATAGCTTTGTTAGCTAACTGCTTTAGCCGCGGTGTGGCCGTGCGGGATGAATTATGAATGCAGCCGAAGCCTTTTTAGAGAATAAAAGAGAGCTAGAGCGCACACAGCAGCCGTTATTAATTTTTCCTCTTTTTTTTTTGTAATGTGCTTGTGGTGCCTGGATCACGTCGTACAGGGTCAGATGGGCGACGGCAGGAGAGGGATGCGTGGAGTCATATTTCCCCCCTTAAACACTACATAGTCTGACATTTTTAAAACCCTCCAGTGCTGCAGCGTTTCCCCCTGATTGGCCATTTCTCACCCACTAATATGACCCCCCGTGCCCATTCACCCATCTGCCCCTTTGCACCATTACTGCACCATAATTATCACCCACTGTGTATGTGTATAGGCTACTGATGGATGCCACAGCCTGTGTCTTTGACCTCATGTGCACATGTGTATCTGTATGTTGGACAAAACGCCTTTCTTGTGTTTTTTGCTGTTTTCTTTGTGGATACACAGTATTGGGCAATCTGTTGACAGTAACTTTTTGATAAAACACTCCCTCAAATTTCTTTAGTAGCTCTTCAGACAGCAGAGGTTGTGCAATGAGTTGGCCGTAGCTATGAATTTGCTTTTCCTGATGGTCTGGGTTTCTGTAAAATTTGAGAAATCCTCAGTATTTGTTGTTTTTCTGGAAACACCATCCAATCAATGCAGTTTTTTACTCCTTTTCTCTTGATCCCCCCTTCATATAAAGAAAAAAATGTCCTGTGTAAGAAATCGGTGCGGTGGTTTCTTTATCGGTGTTGTTTCTTGTGTCACGGCAGCATCGAGCAGAGTAAGACTCAGCAGCTATTAGTACAGTGTAGTGTACAAGCAGGTGGATGAGAAGGAGAGAGAGAGAGAGAGAGAGGGAGATAGAGCTATAGAAAGGAAGAAAAAGACAGTGCGCCCAGCTGTCTGTCTCTGCCTTTGATGAGCTTGCTCTCTCCACCATCTGAATCGTTTCAAGCCAGCGTTGCCTGGTTACGGCGAGCAGAGGATGCAGAGATGGGAGGAGAGAGAAAGAGGCAGGGTGGGTTTATGGCTGTCATCGGGGGGTGTAGAGTAAATGAGCGCTCTCCCTCCCAGCTCATGGACTCTTCAACCCCAAACATCCCTCACTCACTCACTCACTCACTGCTGTGGCTCACTCTTACTTAACCTCGTTCTTTCTCTGTCTCTCTCTCACAAAAGTCTTCACATATGGGTCTGATGTTTTGATGAAATGATGCTTGTAAAATCTTTATTATGATAGGACAATTGGGTCACCTTTTTGAGCATCCTCATGTTTGTGCTCTGCTCTTCACAGTTGTATCACTGTTGTTTTGTAACTAAATGGTAGAAGAACATAGCAGCCATTGCTTAAAAGTAGGACTGAACCATATGCCTAAAAAAAAAAAGAAAATCATATTGTAAATGAATTATTATGGACTTATCTTGATTTCAGTGGAAGGATTGTTTTGCATTTTATTCCACTGAAACAAAATTTAAAATGTAAATGCTGTGAATAGAGATTTATAGGTCAGGTCATCTCTGCAGCATCACAGCTTTGATGGTGCTAACATATTGCACTTGGCTATACTGCAATTTCAAATATATGTTGATTAATTATGCAGTCCTAATTAGAAAGCAAAACTTTGTGTTGCACAAAGATGTCCACACAGGGCTGATGTGTAGTGGAGGCTAATGCTATCTAAGTCATCATTAACTCTTCATACATATCCGCAATAAACAACATAGACAGACTTATAATGGCTGGTGTTGCGTTGCTATTATATTCATCT
The DNA here is from genome assembly GCF_905171665.1 of Trachurus trachurus. Lineage (NCBI taxonomy): Eukaryota > Metazoa > Chordata > Actinopteri > Carangiformes > Carangidae > Trachurus > Trachurus trachurus. Next base: position 5,454,257 of record NC_139911.1, read on the forward strand.
GGACTGTAAAACTTAAGTGCCTTGAAAGATCCATGAGTTACAGTCCTTGATGATTGAAATGCCAATAACAATTTGGAGCATGGCCACTCTACTCTCTCTCTTTGCTTTTGCAGCATCTGTTTCTCTTTATCTGGATCTGTCCTTGCAGCATCATTCACTGCTGCTTCTTTTGTCCCCCTGGCACATCACTATAACACGGTGTGGGAGGCCGATAGTAGAGGTGTTGTATGTGGTCTTTCTGTCTGCAGCCTTTATGGAGCTGGTTTCCTTTCTTTTGGAACAGTTTTCTTTCTTTTTTTTTGTCGCTCCCCCTGTGCTGTTTCATTTTAACTTCGCCTAATTACAGCCATCTGTCAAGTGTAAAAGTAATCAACAGCAGTGCTCCACGTCTGACACATCAGTATACACCGGCCAGTTTACACTGCCAGGAAATGTCACTCGAACAAATCACGGTGATGGATTGTTGGACTTTGGGGACATGTGGTGGGTTGGTGGGTGGGTGTAATAGTAATGCAGTCCTCCGACACAGACCTCATAGGTATAGCTCTGTTTTTATTGTAGTACCTTTCCTTGTCTGAGTCCAGGATGTTGTCCGCTCTCAGAACAGGACATGGCTGTGTGTGAGGTAGCCATGAAACTCACCTCAACTCCTCTCATGCACTTATTTTTGTGCTTGTTTGTGCGGTGCAGTTGGAAAAAGGTACGGATTTCTGATTTCCATTTTTCTTGTCACCTTTTTTTTTTTTTTTTGGAATCAATAACAATATTTTCATGGGCTGCAGCCAGGAAATATTCACATTAGTTTTAGTGTTTTCAACTTCAGCTCTCCGTGCCGGGTGCAGTCGACACATCTCAGGAAGGAACTATACTGGAATGACTGTTAAAGAAAGAACTGTGTGCTGCTTTTCATGATGCCCTGAGGCTGAATCCTAACGACTTTCTTCTTTCTCATGAATTTTAGTTTTAGTTCAGTCTTTCTAAGATGAATCATAGGGTCAACTTTCAGATTTGTCCAACACTTTTTCCTTCCGACCAAACTTCTGTAAAAGTAATAATGATACTTCCTTCAGCCTCAGCTTGGCTTTAGTGCTGATGTTAGCGTGCTTTAATATGTACCTGCTGTGCATGAGCTCCACAGAGCCATTAGCGTGACAGTCATGAGTCTTTTTCATCTTGTTAGGACATGCTGTATGAACTACTGGGCATCATGTTTAACAAACCTGTCATTAAGGGAAACGATTTATGAACTGCCAGGCAAAATGAAGAGAGCAGGAAAGGTCTGATTCCTCAAACAGAAAGAGAAATGTTCTCACACAACAACAACACTGTATTTGCTGTGGCATCAACTTACTATTGACTGCATTCAACATTGAGCACAAGAACATCCTTGTGTTTTAACAGTGGACGTTTTGGTATGATGGTCAAAAAAAAGAAAAGAAATCAGAGAGACGCACTAATAAGCACATCTTTCACTGAAGTCATGGAAATGGGAAAGTATTTTTAGTGAAGTTATCTCAGCTCATTCCCCCTCCAGCTCTCGGTCCCTGTTGGCTTCTCTGTAATAAAACCTCAGCTCTTTTCCTCTGATGAGCCTGCATCACTGCACAGGGTTTGGCAGATGTCTGCAATCAGTGATACAGGCTCAGGGGTGGTTTAAGCTGTTAGGCAGAGTTTTGATGATGCTGCTGCTGCTCGGGGTTGTTTCATTGATGTGTGTATGAGTCTGTGTGTTGAGTCTGGAGGAAGCTAAAAGGTGACTAAGTCTGAGCATTAGCTTTCATTCATTTGGTTTCCCATTCATTTAATGTCGCCACCGTTAACCACATGTTTCCTTTGGATTTTAGAGCAATCATTTTTGTCGCTAACAGATGGGATATGGCTGTTAAAGGGATAGTTCAACATTTTGGCAAATTGACCCATTGCCATAACCCCTATAGTCATAGGAGTAGGTTCATTACCTTTAATTGTCGGTGCAAGCTATTTTTAGAACGGCCGAGCAGAGCCGTGAGCTGCTCAGATTTACGCTACCGAGGCTCATGGGATTTCTTGGTTTCCCTCATCAAACTCATCATATACACAATCCAACAACTCCAAAATGCTCTGGTGGACAAGTTGTGACCTGCACATTCACCACGCTATGAGATAATAACAGAACGTTACGAGACAGAGTTGTTTTAGAGGTAAATACAGAGACTGCTTGCTGAAAAACTGCCCCCGACGGGAACGCACATCAGCGGTTTTACATGAATTTACCTCTAAAACAGCTTCGTCTTGTAACGTTCTGTTATTATCTCATAGCGTGGTGAACGTGCAGGTCACAACTTGTCCACCAGAGCATTTTGGAGTTGTTGGATTGTGTGTTTGATGAGTTTGATGAGGGAAACCAAGAAATCTCATTAGCCTCCGTAGCGTAGCTCTGAGCAGCTCGCTGCTCTGCTCTGCCGTTCTAAAAATAGCTTGCACCGACAATTAAAGGCAATAAACCTACTGCTATGACTATAGGGATTATGGCAATGGGCCAATTTGCCAAAATGTTGAACTATCCCTTTAAGGTGAATCTTCACATTCACATGGAAGCTTCTTTGGCTCCTTCTTATCTCTCTCCCTACAAATGAAAACACAGCAGCTGTATCCTGAAGTGGTAAATGGCGTAATGCAGATAACATACTTCCACAGAGGTGCGGGGTTAATGCAACAGCACGGCTCGTAATATTTTACAGTCTCCAGACCACCTGTGCTTTTAAGCGTGTCCAGATCTGCCCTGCCCCTCCGTCGCACGTTCACAGCTTGTACTGCTTTGTACTTAACAGCAGCCGCCGTGCATGTTAATGGCTCCGTCCCTCTTTCTCCCAATTTTCGAGACGCACTCACACTTTCACACAAGAGTGTTATCAGGGCCGGCTCACAATTTTTATGCAGTGCAGAGGTCATAAAGATTGTGCTGTGATAAGAATCGGATGAAAGCAGCTCAGGATTGATCTCTAGTGAGCAGATAGCAGAGATTCAAGGTGAGACAGTGAGAGTGTGAAGCTCTGGTCCAATGGGGCGGGAGCTTAAATCCACATAACGGCTGCTCTTCGATACTTGACATGCAAACTACAACGAGCGGCTCTGCTTTGGCTTTGCTTTGTCCCATACGCTGCATTTTCAATAAGTCACACTCACACAGCAGCGAGTCAAGTGTAGCCTACAACACCACGTTCCTTTCAACTTATCTATTTTCAAACACCAGCCACATCTTGTGCTCTTTTTCTCAAACGCTCACACATTTACAAGATGTGCAGCACGAGCACGCTTCTTATCTTTAACCAGTGTGGGTGTATTGTTTGATAGCGGGCTGTTGACAGCCGGGCGGTGCTGTGTGTGCTGTGTGCTGTGCCATCTGGATCCCCTCAGGCTGCCACTCCAAGCAGGGGCAGCCAAAAAAAAAAAAAAAACCAGCAAAGGGGTTTCCTGTCTGGGCTGATGTTGCAACCCGAGGCGACCCTCATCATGACAGGCTCTGAGGAGGGCTCGGTGGGCAGAGAGCCAGAGAACCGGCGAACCGCCAACCGCGCTAATACACATCTTCCTGTTCACAATGTAAAGAGCGGGGGGGGGGGGGGCTGGGTTGGCTGCAGCCGGGTGAGGAGCCAGTGTCAGAGTTTTTGTGGGTCAAATTTGAGGCACAGATGCCGCCGGCTCAAAATAGAATTTGCTCAACCTAGTAAAACATGACTATAAATAACCTTCTTGACCCCTAATTAAATAATAATAATAATATTATGCCACAAATTTCATTTTTACGATTCTTGCATGATTCACAAATTCCACAAACAGATTCTTGTAACGGGGAAAAATGATAGGACCATCTTAGTCTTTGAAGAACGCACTTAGCATTGTTTATCATTGTCAGTGTAAAAGAACTAGATATACAAACCTTTCACCTGTAAAAAAATCACATTATACATGCAATTTGTCAATTAGAAGTGGGGAAAATGGGTAAAATTCTTTATTATTGTGCTGTATTATGAATTTTGGGGGTTTAGACAACCTGAAAACAACCCACATGAACATCTGTTCATCAATCCGTCTCATTCTCGTCTGTTTTATTATCTCAGCACCACCTGGGGGCGATTTCCTCAAATTTGGCACAAACCTTCACTCGGACTTGAGGATGAATTGGTTAGAGTTTGGTCATCGAATGTTAACGTGACCTCACAGGGAAAAAAACCCCAAAACACACACATTCTTGGCCACAACTCAAGAATTCACGTCCATAATGCAATTTAACTTTAATGTCTTAATAGGATAATGAAATTATGTAATTTTATAATAACCCAACTGGTCCAAGGTCAAATGCTTCACCGTGACATCATAATCACGCTTCAGCGCTGTATGTAGCTCAGGAACAGAAGCAGAGATTATGATCGTATCTCCTGCAACCTGATGGTTTAGTTACTGTACGATTGTGCTGTTGCTGACAAGACAATGCTCAGATGATGGATTTCGTTTGCTCAGGATGGAACATGGGAATTGTCCTCGGAGAAACGGTGTCTTCATTTATCAGGAGAAAAATACAGGAGGAAGAACAATAGGCCGTGTCCATCTTCTTCTGAGTCCGTCTTTTCATCTTTTTCCATACTCGAGGTGCGTTCATTCAGACTCTTAGATCCACGTACTGACCTATTCCCTCCACTCTTTGTTCAGCCTCCCTCCCTAACAATGTGTAACCGCCACCCATTACTTCATTTCCTCTCTGCTTCCTGAAATGCAGGAAGTTGGGTGCATTTCGTCTACCTCAGGTTGGAGAAGGAGGGAGGAGGAGGGCAGCACCGACTGCACCAAAGGTCACTGACACCATATGGGGGGGGGGGGGGGGGGGGGGGGGGGGGGGGGGGGGGGGGGCAGCTTCCTGTCTTAAAAAGCATGACATCATCAGGCAAATAAATCGGTTTCAGCAGCTATTTGTGATTATATCGCAGTCCTGTGGTGTGTCCTGTCCGGCATCACTGACCCACCTTTGCTGTGTTTGCCGGTTCCCACACACCAATCTTTTATCCAGCGCAGTGTGTCACTTCCTCCTACATCATGGCTGTGTGTGTGTGTGTGTATATGTGTATGTGTACGTCTGTGTGTGTGCGCATTAGTGTCCTTTGAGGCTCTTCAAGTGGCTCTCCAACACAAAAAGACAGTAGTTCAAAAGAGTTTGGACACAATAGCGGTCGCTTGTATGCGTAACCAGTTTCTCTTTTCTCTTCTCTTCTCTTCTCTTCTCTTCTCTTCTCTTCTCTTCTCTTCTCTTCTCTTCTCTTCTCTTCTCTTCTCTTCTCTTCTCTTCCCATCATCATGACTACGCTGTCCTGGCCTCTTTGCCCCTTTTTTCTTTCTTTTTCATTATCAGTTTCTCTTCTTCTAATGCTTCAGCCTCATAGCATCTGTTTTCTCTCTCTCTCTCCCTCTCTCTCCCTCTCTCTATCTGGGTGTTGGTCCTTTTTGATCCTTCCGGTTTCACTGACATGATCCAAGAGACCAGGAAGTTGCTCATGGGGTCATCACCACCACCACCACCACCCCTTTCTCTCTCTCTCTCCCTCTCTCTCTCTCTGTGTCTTGTGTACAATTACATTTTCTTTCTGTTTTCTCCTCATGTTCAGGCTAATGTCATTGTTTTTTCATTCTTTTTCTTTCATTTTAATGTCAATGCTTATCCACCACTGGACTGGAACATGATAATGATTATAACCTTGTGTCAACACATGTTTAATCTGAGGCTGTTCAGGATATTAAATCAACTCACCTGGCCACCATAAAACTCAAGCATCCCGAGGAGAGGTAGCACCAACCCTGCTGTTGAAACAACACTGTGTGACTCACTATTAACCATGGATATATGCCAACTAAACCACTAGTTTTCCTTTGAATTACCTATTTGTAATTTAATGTAAGGATAAAATTGTGTAACTCCCTTCTACATGCACCAAATGCTACTTTCATGGTTGTCTCACGCATACAGCATAGGGTGATTGAACTTGTGTTCGGCAGCACCCGGTGGCCCACAGCTGTACCTGCAGCAGTCAGTGTCACAGTCAGGAGACAGATGTTATCCGCTCCCCGGTGCTCTAAGATCTTTTCCTTCTGATTTATTGCAGGTTCTGTTCACAGCTACTGTCTGATATGATCTAAGGGGTTGATCCTCTGTGGTGTGTGTGTATGTGTATGTGTATGTGTGTGTGTGCAGACCAGACAGTGATCTAATACAAATCCATACCTTTCTGCTGTGTTTGTTTAGCGAATCGATTTACAAACCGCTGTTTACCCAACGCTGCTGCTGCAAACCATGAGCTGACAGATTTTTTTTTTTTTTCCATTCAGCTCCGTCCATTACAGTAGAGGTGGTTAACCCATGAAGCCAGTATCACATTGTTTAACCACAGAGTGAGAGCTCTCACTTCTCAGCGTGCTTTCGTTGTCGTTCCGGTCGTCTGCTGCTGCTGCTGCACATACGTTAAGAGGATGATGAACCAGTTGAGCTACTGAACAAACAGTTTGCAGACAAAGTGAAATTACTTTTCATGGTCCATCCTTTTGAGAACTGCCTGTGAGACTCAAGTTTTCTTTCTTTCTTCTTGTTCCAGATCTGCCCATGGAGTATAATCCGTCAGATCACCCCCGGGCCAGCACCATCTTCCTCAGCAAGTCACAGACTGATGGTGAGTTCTGCACATTTTCTCACTTACAAATGTGTGAAGAAAACAGTTTAAGCAGTATTTCTATCAGGCATGTACATACAGTATAAACCTGCTCAGATTATGTGTGTGTGGTCTAACACAGAGTGAAATAAAACACCTACAAGTAACCACATAAACCCACCTGATGCTTTGCATGGAGGAACACATATAGATGCACATCAGAAATAAGAGTTTAATGTTTGCCAAGTCTGATTTCCTGAGTGATTCACACCTTGATGAAATGGCTAACCCGAACGCCCTTTTCCCCACCAACCCTCTCTTTAATTTCTGGCCCTTTCTGGTCTTAAATCAATCGACTTCTACAAAGCTGTGGCACCTGTTGACTCAAGTGATTCAGAGTGGAGTCATACGTGGCAGATTGCACATCAAGCGGCGAGCGAGGCAGCTTGCAAAGAAGCAACTCCGTGTTTCAAACTCATTCAAGTCATCAAGAGATGATGACATATGCCTCCTGCTGCTTTGTGGGAGAGCGAGGTGTTCTTCATTGCCACAGCTACACAAAAGTTCCCTCGACTAGCGTCCCTTTTTATCCACCATAAAGACTGCAGGCTGCGAGAGTTTCACACCAGCTGCCTTTTCGTTTTCATCGGCTCGTGTGTGTGTGTGTGTGTGTGTGTGTGTGTGTGTGTGTGTGTGTGTGTGTGTGTGTGTGTGTGTGTGTGTGTGTGTGTGTGTGTGTGTGTGTGTGTGTGTGTGTGTGTGTGTGTGTGTGTGTGTGTGTGTGTGTGTGTGTGTGTGTGTGTGTGTGTGTGTGTGTGTGTGTGTGTGTGTGCCTGTCGTCAGGCAGAGACACTGAGTCAGAGCCCGCGGAGTGACAGCGATATCACATTTTAATCAAGTGAAATGGGATGATGTCGACTCGAGACCACCTTTTCAGTCCAGATGTAATCTCATTACTTTAGAGGATAAGAGGCTTAATATTGTTCCATTTATACAGAGGCACTGGAGAGAAACTGGTTCGGCTCAAGAGCTTGTTGCCTGGTATTGATCTGATATCAGGGGGCTTTTATTATTGGCCTTACACAGTGTGAATGTCTTTTACCCTGCGTTCTCACCGCGTTGCACGTAAATACCGACACAGAATCACACACACACACACAATAAGGGCAGTTTTGTAAACACTTGTGCCGATGTGTCATAAGCAATCATCAGAGACAACTTGGACTTTTGTTTTTCAGTTGCGGTGCCCAACAGGAGAGGTAAGCATGAACGTGTTTGGTCTCGGCCAGTAGGCAGGCACTGCAGTAAAACGCTTAATGTGGTTTTTGGGCTGGACAACTTCCTGTGGTCTCAAGCTTTGTTGTGTATTACTGTACTGGATCTTTGTATTGTCGTCATGTGCCTTCGCTGCTGATACTCTGTGTGCGTGTGTTTGTGTACTTTGTGGGTCCATTATGAATAGGGCTGCATAGACGACTGAAACGTCACATGATGTCATCTTGTTTTTTTCTCACCAGCGGCGCTTGAGAAATCTTGTGTATGGATGGATGTTTACAGTTCTCATCCTGTGTGTAAATAAGAACATGGCAGCATTTTAACCTCACACACATGTCAAGACTTTGTTTATTTCCCCATGAAAATATGCAGCCCTAATTATGACATAATAGCCTGCTGCTTTTTGCTAGAAAGCGGCACACACAGGGACGTGATGTGTATTAGTGTGTGTGTGTGTGTTTGTGTGTGTGTCAGAGAGGTGAGAGACAGACAGTACCAGGATTAGAGGTGCCAGACAGCTGATAACGTCACTGTATTTGACGCTGCATCTGCTCCAGTTCGCTTTGCCTCCCTTTTTCCCCCTAAAGTGTGTTTTCTTACATCCGAGTGAACATACAGACACACACAAACACACTAATGTATATGTGTGTTAGTGTGTGTGTGTGTATGTTATGCCATATTGAGAATTCCACCTCTCATCCTGGTACAGCAGCTCCATAAATCCAACAAATAGCGTCCGCGATTTGTGCGAACACACAGACACAGAGTGAAATGGAAATGGATGAGCTCAAGTGACAATCTGCACTTGAAATAAAACAGCCAGTATGCTTGACTTAATTTGGACTCGCACACAGGCCAAAAATGATGAATGAATGGATTAATTAATTAGTTAGTTAGCTGCGCTCAGTCATTCCCACACATTAAAGCACAATTTCCAATGTATCAGGGGAGAAAGGCGTTTGAGTAAAGCATCAGCTGTGTGGTGAGTGAGAGTGTTCTGCTTTGTTTCATTGGAGGACAAACCTGCACTGTGTATTTGTTTGGGGTAGGGGGGGGGCACTTTAACCCTGGATCAATGCTGCTCCCTGTCTGTCAGGGTCGGGTACTGCAGCACTGACACCTGTCCCTCCCATCTTTTCTTTGCAGTTCGGGAAAAACGGAAGAGCCTCTACATCAACCATGTGAGTACGACAATAAGAGTTAAAGTCACTATTTATAGCTACTGAAATCTACCCAGTTATTTAGCAGAATAACACAACTGTGATAATTAACGATTGTGCAGATGGTAATTTTTGATATTCTGTATTTTCTTTTGCAAGTTCACACACATTTCGGAGAACAAGGTAAAGACCTCAGATCTTAATCTTTAAAAATTATCCTAAACCCTGCAGATTCCACTTAAACCCTTATTGATGTGTGTTAGATGCTTAAAAGCTTTAGACATAGCGATGAATTATTCCATCACGTTTTGGTGTCGTTCATCTTTGCTCATTCATCCCTCAAAGAAATGATTCAGTTCGTGTTGGAGAAATTTGCACCGTCCAAAACAGTACATCTAAGCTCATGACCTGATAAACTGCTGGTTTAAAATGCACCAGGAGAAAATCAATCTGAAAAAATAAAATCAATCTGTCAAAGAAAAGACAGTTGTGCACTGAATTCAGGCTTGAGGGATTCTCCAAAGATGGACTTCACCATAAATGCCATTCCTGCATGCAGCCGTGTCCGACACTGACCGAGGGCAGACAGAATTAGTTTGTGGGTTTACAGGTGCCCTACTTTCCACAGCTTTTGGCAGCAGGTCTGAGCATGACAGAAATAGAGATTGACATGCATGTGTGTTTCTCTGTGTGTGTGTGTTTGTTTGTATGTACTGTATGTTTGTTTGTTTGTTTTTTATGAATGGCAGCATCATCCAGGCCCAGTGAGACGGAAGTACAGCTCATGCTCCACCATATTCCTTGACGACAGCACCGTCAGTCAGCCCAACCTCAAATACACCATCAAATGGTAACTGCATCACCTTCACTGATGAAGCTATTGTCTAATATTATTTAATATTATTATGCCGTGTTTGACTCATTCTCCTCATATCCTTGTCTTTACAGTGTAGCCCTCGCAATATACTACCACATAAAGAACAGGTAAGAGATGTGCTTTTCACTCATTCACTCATTTAAGTAAGCTAAGAAATCTCATGGTTCTTGTTGAAGGCCATAGGAAAAGAAGAATAGTTATAGTTTTATGTCAAAAATAATAATAATGTCCATACTATCACATTTTAAATTGCATATAATAGGGCCATTCATGCCCTTTACACTGCACATGCATGTGCTGGTGTAAATAGCATTGCTGTTTATTTGTGAGATGCAGAAAATACCATGAATGAGGAACAGTGAAGGCAGCTGTTGCATTAAAATACAGAGTTTAACTGCACAACAGCTGCCAGCAAAGGCAACAAGGTCAGTTAAGCTTATAATTTGTTTACCATGTTGGATGGTGATGACACCCAAACAGGGAGCAGCAGCGGCTGTTTATGCTTTTTATTTACAGAGGTATTAGTTTTTAAGCCATCTGTAAATCAGAACCATTTCAACAAATCTCAACGTCACGTACTCAAAAAAAAAAAACCTGACAAGAAATGTATAAAACATATTATGTAATGTTTAGCTTTACAGATGCTTCATGTAAAGTGCGAATGAACTGAAATGTAGTGTTTATGTGTGAGTTAAGATCTTGTGGTTCTGACCAATTTTCCTATTGATCTTATTAGAGCTGTCACATCTAGTCAGTAGACTGTGATGACTGTAACTGGCAGGAATCTGATGTAAATCGGTTGCTTGAAGTGCAGACGAACAGCTGATTAAACAGGAAACATCCTAGAAGGAGATCAAGTTGTTGTTTTTAATGAAATGAGTTTCACACCATCTGTTTTTTTTCTTGTTTTTTTCCTTATATCTTTGACTCTGATGTTCTTCCCGTTCTCTGTTTGTCATTTCAGAGACGTCGATGGAAGAATGCTGTTAGACATCTTTGATGAGAAGCTGCATCCGCTGTCTGTAAGGCCTCAACCACCGAAGACAAATTTCCATTACGGACACGACTGTTAGAGTTGTCAGCATTCATCAACAAAGACAAACCACACAAACTGATGAGCAACAAATGAGCCCACACAGATCAAGTAGTGTGGTGGTGGTGGTGGTGGGTGGGGGGGGGGGGGGGGGGGGGGGGGGGGGATCTGCCTAGTAATCTCTGGAGCCATCTGGATCATTTAGATGTGTTTTCAGTTGAACTTTTTTTTTTTGCAGGGTTTTAATCCAAGAATTTACATAACCACTTTGTAGCTTTGGATAAAGAGCATCAGACAGAGCACATTCACAATCCAAAGGCTTTTATAAGCAAAATTATAAAACTAGGCAGCACCTTTTATTTCCATTCTGGCAAACAGTCGGATCAAGATCAGAACAGCATATTTTTGGGTTATTTTTCGTAGCATTTCTTTTAATTTCATTGTGATCTTTTATTCCCTGTAGAAGTCTGAGATTCCTGCTGATTACGACAAACACGACCCTGAGCAGAAGCAGATCTACCGCTTCGTCAGGACGCTGTTCAGCGCCGCACAGCTCACCGCCGAGTGTGCCATCGTCACATTGGTGAGTCTGTGTATGTGTGTGTGTGCATTTCAGTGCTCACACTAGGAGGGAGTGTTGCTTCCTGATTCTCTTTTGTGTGTCCTCCCTCGGGACACTCACTGTCTCCTCTCTGTTGCTTTCCATGGACCGTTTCCTCCCATTTATTTTTGGACCTCGTTTCGTTGTCGTCGTCTTTGAGTCGCATGAAATGCTCAGTGTGTTCCTCCAGAGGTTGTGTTCTCACAATTGTTGGAAAGTTAAGCGGAGAATAGAAAAAAGACAAAAGAGTTTGGTTGGATATGTAGTGCACTTACTTTTCAGGCATCCTTTAGTTCTGCAGGATGCTCAACTGTTCTCCTCTTCACATCTCATTTTCCTGTTTTACCCCCCTCAACTTGAAGGGTAATGTTTCTGTAGAATATGATATATCCTTACTGCTCATTATGGTGTAATTGTAAGTAAGTGTAACTCTGCTTTGGTGCAGTGTAAACTAACTTTATAGAATAATTAACTTTTTATTTAATTTAATGCTAAACTTTAATTAGCGCTCTCGGTCCCTCCTGCCCCACTCATCTGCTCTGAAACATCTCTTTCCACACTCACGTGCCTCCCTGGAGACTGGGAAACGCAGGGTTAATATGAGCGGCTGCCTGGTATTGGGTTGCTCTGCTTCCTGCCAGTTGCACAAATGTGTGAACTACATATATAGGACGTGTGTGTGTATGTGTGTGTGTGTGCATTCATGGCCTGACTAACTTGAATGCAATGCACAATGACACAGGCTTACTTGACTCATGACATGTCTGTATTTATTAATGCCGGTGTTGAGTTGGTCTCTGAAGATGCTGAATGTGTAGTACAGTCGGTGATGTGATCGCATTGATTTTCTGTTTAACAGAGTATAAGATATAAACTTCAAATCAAGTGTTTGCTGCTCTGGTTTCCCATGGTTATGAATAATAAATGTGATGTAGCTCTCTCTCTCTTTCTAAGCAAAAAAAATCCTCTGAAAGTAACAGAGATGTTGAATAACAACATACCCTCTTTCAGTAATTAGTCTGATCCTGATGTTAAAGTTTAATTTCACCTTTTTAACTTTGCCCAGAAATCACAACATGAAATCATTTGAGTTGCACACGACGGCTCCAGATTCTTTGTTGTGCTTGTTTGTATCTCTCTCTGTGCCGTTGCATTCTTATCAGTCAGCGTGTGGGCCGGCTCTCATTTCACAAGGGCTGTCTTCGATATTTGCCGGCGGCTGCCAGATGAGTGTATATGTGCTGTGTGTGTGTGTGTGTGTGTGTGTGTGTGTGTGTGTGTGTGTGTGTGTGTGTGTATCTGTCGGCAGTCACCGGGCCACAGCAGAGATAGGTTAGCAGCAGCACCGCCTGCAGGCACGAAGCCCGACCCAGCATGACTCGTCCAATTAGCCACCTGAGCTGTGTCAAAATAAAGATGAAAGGATATTTGCATCCTTTCTCACCAAAAATCACGCTCTTCTCTCACCACACCACAAGGGGCCATTATATGTTCTAGTTATTACATAGTAATAATGATACACATGCCCATCCACTTTCTTACAGTGGATTCTGCAGGGTTTTTTTGGGTCACACAACACTTGACAGTTGTGCCACTGTGCAGATTCACAGTTGGAGAGCACAGTATGTTCCACTCTGCCATGAGAAAATACTGCATCACTGCAAAGCCAATTATACCGCTGTCCTGTCAACTGAGATGTCAGACTTGAACTATTTAAACTAGTGTAAGGGCTCTGAATTCATGCAGCGCATTTTAGTCATGAAGAAAGAAAGACTGTGTCACTAATCATATGTGGAAAAATGACTGTAATTCTAAAAAATATTAAATAAATGTTCAGATGTTTAACTTGTCTGTGCTGCTAATTCATAAAATAGCACCAGTATTACAGAATGGGAAGTAGATTGTAATATAAGACATACTGGTTGAGTTTTAATTATTCATTTAAATGAATGTAATAACAGAATTTAATAGAAAAACCCACAACTGTGAGGTGTAGCTTCGATTAGCATGCAGCGCCCTGACAAAGCCATAAAATATAGAAGACCATATTCTCTCATAGATTCGACAAAATGATGATCAGTGGATCAGAAGCATCGGCTTCTTGTCCAATTATTGGGAACAGGTGCCTGCGGGTTCGGTGCGTTTTGGCGTTCTGTGCACGGTGGGAATTCTGACTACTCAAGGAGAGAAAGAGAGAGGCAGGGAGGGAGAGAGAAATGGAAATTGGGTGGGAGGCATGATGAGAGATGGAGGGGGTTCGATCCACATGGATATTTTATGAATGCGCTCCAGGGGAGATTTCATCAGGCTCCCTGACATCTTGTTATTGTGGTTTTTACCTGGAGGTGAAGTCGGCAGGAAAACATGAAAGAGTAAAGGAGCGAAAATAAGATTGTATGTAGGAGAGAGAGAGTGTAAGGACATGGATATAATCTTTATTGTGCCATTTACTTGCCTATCTTTTGTGTGTTGTGTAAATGCACAAGAAGAATAACCAAAGATTTCAGGATAACAAGGAAAACACACAGTGAGCGGTTAAACGAGTCGACCCAGCCTGAAGGGGCATCACAGTGTCAGTACATAGTCTGATCCTCTCTCCTTTCATTGCAAAAGCTTGTTTGATTCTTCGTCTTCTAATCAATGAGAAGATAAAGACAGAACACACAGGCTTTCTCTGTGATGTCCGCTTCAATTACGTTTCAGAAAGTCGGAGCGAGAGAAACTTAACATGTGACGTTTGTGTGTCTGCCTCAGGTGTACCTGGAGAGGCTCCTGACCTACGCCGAGATCGACATTAGTCCTGCCAACTGGAAGCGCATCGTGTTAGGAGCCATCCTCCTGGCATCCAAGGTGTGGGACGACCAGGCGGTGTGGAACGTGGACTACTGCCAAATTCTCAAGGATATCACTGTGGAGGACATGTGAGTACTAGCTGCACAAACAACATTATAATACATCTGCATATTGTTGATACGCAGGGAGTCAAAAGTGAACACATGATGTTCCTGAAATGTAACCTGATGTCTTGTGTTAACGAGTATTTCTAAAAACACCAGAATCACCTCTGCTGCAGGGAGAGAAAATGTCTGATTATGAGGTGTTGATGCTACAACATGTGCTTACACTTGGAAACTGGGTGGTATTAGAATAAAATGAGCTGAAATCAACAGTAATCACTTCGTTTTTTTTTTTTTTTTTTGGTTTGTTTTTCTTTCCTGCTCTGTGGAAGCGGTCCGCTGCAGCACCGAGAGAGAGAAACGTCTGGAGAGGCTCCATCACAGCAGCAGCAGCTCCTCTCTCTCTCACTCCTGATCTGAAAAGAAAAAAGAAAACAGTGTCTTGTGTGGGCGGTGCAGATTCACATGACTGAATATACCATACGATGGTTTAAATAAATTAGCATAGGAGCAGGAGCGAGTAGCGTGGCATATTTTCAGAGACCAGACTCCAGGTTGTGGATACGGTTGCTGCCTGTACAAGTTTTATTCTGTGATTCGAGCTGCTTCAAACTTACATTTTTTAAATAGCTCTGTTGCTGACCTGACTGCAGCAGTTATCTCGGTTTCCGCCATTGTTACTCTTAACGACTCCACTTGTCTTCACCTCGGCTCGTGACAAACAGTCAGGGTCTTTCTGTGCCCAGAAATAGCCCGAGTCTGAGGGGTCAGCCTGGGTTCAAGAGGTGCTGGTGCTCTGAACATGCTCAGGTCGACCTCTGCCCGTTCTGTCTGACACCTTTGCCTGTCATTTGTTGGCTGGGTCTTAAAAAGCACGAGCTTAGACACACGACCATGAAGGATCAGGCTGATACAGGCTTGTATCAGCTCTTTTGCAGCTTTCAGGTCAGTGACATTGAGTCATCAGGCTGCTCAGTTCCTCACACTGCAAAAACTCAAAATCTTTCCAAGAATATTTGTCTTATTACTTGTCAAAATGTCTCATTTCTAGTCAAAACTCATCTATTTCCACTTAAAATGAGACTCATCACCTGAAAATTAACTTGTTTTAGATCATTTTCACTTGTTTCAAACTAATTTTCAATTGAAATAAGTAGAAAATCTTTTTTTGTGTTTAAGGAAGAAAAACTTGCTCCACTATCAGATTTTTCTACTTATTTTCTACTTTTAAAATGCGATGAGTCTTATTTTAAGTAGAATGAGATTTGTTTTGACTAGAAATGACATTTTCATTAGAAATAAGACAAATATTCTTGGTAAGATTTTGCATTTTTGCAGTGCAGAGTCTCACAATAAGAGATGCATAGATGAAATGATCAACGTGGTTGCTGTGTGTGATATTTAATGTGATTATTTAAGATGTTATTTAAGAAGTATGTTGAGCATGAGGAGCCGGCGCTCCGTCCTGCTCCACATCCGTCTCAGATCCACAGGAATGCTTGTATTAATCCGAGGGGGGAACGCGACACTGCAGACGTGTTGCCACTGCTGCGACCTCCGGCCTCGGCTGCATTCTCACTCTTCTGCACCGGTGGCTGTGTATTCTCGTCCTTGGGGCTCAGATTCACTCATCGGCCGACTGACTGTAATCCACCTGTGTGGGATGCTTTCCCGACAAAGTGCTGCCACCGCCGCTGCCACCGCTGCTGCTGCCATGCGCTCAAATGGCAGTTTACTGGACGGTGACTCAGTGTTTGACCAGAGATTTCCTCGCAAGATCAGTTTTATGTCTTTTTAAATCCCCTGCCCTGGAAGCCGGCCCGCCCGCTGACGTCCCCTTTCCACCTATCGGCCCCGTCAAATAG
Source organism: Trachurus trachurus (assembly GCF_905171665.1). Taxonomy (NCBI): domain Eukaryota; kingdom Metazoa; phylum Chordata; class Actinopteri; order Carangiformes; family Carangidae; genus Trachurus; species Trachurus trachurus. Next base: position 5,470,636 of record NC_139911.1, read on the forward strand.
CTGCGAGGCAGTTTAGGAAGAAATATGAGGAGTGGAAGAACGCACAAAGAAACAGATGAGAATAGCTTGAATGAGTTCCACAGCCAGATAAAAAAGAAGCAGTATTATTAGGCAGAGTTTGGCTACAGTGGAGGAGGCTAAATTTAGCTCGTCTGTTGCTGCACACGCCTGTAAATGTGCATGGGCAGGGAGGGGGGGGGGGGGGGACAAAAGGCGAGAAGGAAGAGATGGATGGTGCTTCTTTTCTCCGCAGGTTACGATGCAAAATGAATCGGTCAAAAGAAATGAGATGAAAGCGGCTGTCATGGCGGCGCGGAGGGGATCACAGAGCGTGAGAAAATGCATGACAATAGCATTTTCAAGATGTGGGATTAATATTCTTTCTCGCGCATAATGCTCGGGGCTCCGTTGCTTAGGTATCATTCCCCGTCATTATGAAGAAAGGCTTATGTTGTGGTGGGCGGACTGGGGATTTACTCAGTGCCTATGCATTGGCAGCTTACCAGGGAGGATGACACCCTCCGTCTGAGGTGATGGATCTGCCAGGAGTATCCTCTCTCTGTCTCCTTCCCCTTCAGTCTCCGTCTACAGGATTTCTTTGTGGACTCAGCCTCGCTAACTTAGTTTCCTGACTATATTTAAAGCATTTCTCACCTCACGCCTCCTCTCTCCGTCTCTTTCTTTCTTTCTTCCTTTCTTCCTTTCTCTCCATCCAATGCAGGAACGAGCTGGAGCGTCAGTTCCTGGAGCTGCTGCAGTTCAACATCAACGTACCGTCCAGCGTTTACGCCAAGTACTACTTCGACCTGCGCTCCATGGCCGAGGCCAACAACCTCAGCTTCCCCCTGGAACCTCTCAGCAGGGAGAAGGCCCAGAAACTAGAGGTAAGTAGTGCAGTGCACACACACTTAAAAAGCGAAAGCAAACTTTTGATTTAATCGAGTTGGGGTCATACAGAAAATGTACAAACAAAAAGCCCAATTTAATGTTGCGTGACAATGAAGCAAGGCCATCTGGGTAATTAGTATTTCTGAGCAACAAGAACACACATGCACATGCACACACACATGCACATACACACGAGGATAGGATGTAGGACTATGTTGCTGTGTAATTAGCTTCACTGCCGCAACATCTGTCTCTCTCCTCCCTGTCCCCGTGCCTCGCTGCAGTCGGCGTTTGAATCTCAGCCACAGTCGTGGAGCTGCCGGATGCGCCTGCCTGCCCGCCCGCCCGCTTCTTCTCCTCTATTCATCTAAAATAGACCACAGCAGACATGTTGACATTTCACAGCTTTAATTAACAACATTAATCGTGGCTTCAGCCCATCTTGTTTTTCTTGTACCGCGCGTGATGTCTTACTTCCTCTCCGCAGCTCACCTGCTTTTCCTGCAGTGAAAAGTCAAAAATGTCTGCAGTGAGACGTTGTAGGCCACAACATATGTTACAGGTCTAAATGTACAGAACGAGCACCGGTTGCTCTGCAACACCACACAGGTGTTTTCAGGCTGAAGCTGGGAACAGATCCACGTGGATTTGTTTGGTTTTCCAGTGTATTGTCCTGCTATGGTAGATGCAGCAATCAAGAGTGAGGGAGCTGCCAATCAAGTCAAACATTTACCTATCTCATACTTAAATTTAGGATTAGGCTTTTTATACTTTCATTATATATTTGTAATAGAAATTAGATTTATTCAACATGGTTTTTAGGATTTGCCTGACCGCTTGCGTTACAAAGACAGTCGGCACCACCTGACTGCAGATGGAACTTAAAAATAGCTTCTTTAAAGCTGACGATTTCCAGTGTAATACTGCAACAAGGCTCTTCATTAATGCTTTATAAAGGCTATTTGGAAAAAGTTCATCATCTCAGTGTAACAGAAGAATCAATGTGGTCGGATCTCTTTTTTTAAAATACTCCTGAATGCTTTAAGACAGGGCTATTCAATTACAAATTCAGTGGGGCCAGATTTTAAAACCGAGACCTTAAGCTGGGCCGGACATTTTCAGCGGTCAATAAGAAGGTTATGACAAATGAGGGGCATTTTTAAAACCCAGGATTAGCTATTAAAAACAAATCTACACAGCCAGAAAAAAGAGAATAATAAAAGTAGTAGCCTACCTAGTGATAGTAGTAGTAAAGGTGTAGCTGTTAATGCTTTGAATTGGAGGTTTTTTTTTTAGGAACTAAAAGTTTCCTGAGGCCTACTGTCCTCTGAGTTTCCACTGAGGTTTACAGCAGGGGGTTATGTAAATCACTAAATGTAGCCTAGTCTTAAAATTAGGCCTAAAGATGAACAAAGATTTATCTTCTTAACATATTTTGATTGGTGAAAAACAAGGAGCAAAAAGCCATTTGGGGCAAATTACTCTGGGAAAGTATTTGATTACGGATTATTCCTTTGAAAAGTAGCTATCCTAATCAAGTTACTGTTCTGATTCCATTGCAAGTATTTACTTGCGTTAAAATTAAAATATTGGTTAGGCCTACTTCATTACCTCAAAAAGAAAAAGAAAAAAAGGACAGCGGAGCGTGGCGTGCTGTCACTGCGTGGACAGTGCTCATGTGTGACTGAAAGGAGTGGAGCGACTGGTGGAGTAGGCTATTAACCAGCCGCCACGGTTTATTGTTGGCTGATGGGAGGGCTGGGGATCGGTCAGCTGCTCTCCACAAACACCGTGTCGTGCCACAGAGGCCCGCTGTGGAGTGTGAGGTCCGTCGGTCCCGGACGGACGGGGAAACTTGTATCGTAGCGCACCACAGGGCCGCGGTGAAGCCTCCCGCTCCGTGACGAGCGGCTGTGGCCCGACACGGCGTTTCTGGAGAGCAGCTGACCGACCAAGCCTCGGTTCAACCGGTAACTGACTGGGTGGGTGGGTTGTATGTTGCTAGGCTGCGTTGAGTGGTGCATTCACTGTCTAACCTACAGTAGGGATTTTGAGTTCTCGCAAAACGTGTTTCCCTCTGTGTTTTTTTTTTTTTTTTTTTTTTTGGGTCACCACAAGCCGGGCCACTCGGACATTGGTTCGGGGCCGGATGTGGCCCGCGGGCCGCCAATTGAATAGCCCTGCTTTAAGACAATAATCACATAGATCAAATGAGAGTAAATGAGTAAATGACCAGCTTGTTCATCAGTCCTCTTCTCCTCCATTTAAACCTCTGTTTTGTTCTGACTTCCAGGCCATCTCACGGTTGTGTGACGACAAATACAAGGACTTGAGGAAACAAGCGAAGAAGCGGTCGGTGAGCGCGGACAACCTGGTGGTGGTGCGCTGGTGTCCGGCCATCATTTCCTAACACTGGGCGCCGGCAGCACGCAGCAGAGGAGTAGAGATAGACCTGTCAGACGTACTGTTATCTCTGCAGACAAACCGAGCCGGCAGCAGTCCTGTGGATCAGTGGGTCTGTCTGGAACACACACACTTTCTCTCTCTCTCACACACACACACACACACATGCACACACTTAAACACAATTGGGCACTTTTTACAAGTGTGATTGCACCCTCCCGGGGTTGTTGTACATAAGAGAAGTCCCACTGGCTGCCTGCACTGAAACCAGACGGAGCTGAGCTGAGCTGAACCAAACTCAAGTGTGTGTGAGTGAAAGATTGTTGGAACGATCACCCCCGAACTGCAGAGGAGAGGACGAGGCCAAGCGGAAATGCAGCTGGGATTATAAAGAGACAGTTTGATGTTGGGAAAAAGAAAAAAAAAACGGGAACAAGTTGAATGCGAAATACAACTCATGACAGTGGCGACGGTGTTCTGTGATTCCCTTTGAGGCTCCACCGGCGTGTACGGTTGATTTTGCGGAGGCCTGTACATTCCTTTTTAATTTTAATCTTCTGGCTCGGTCTTAGCTGAAGCATGCCATCACTTTCCGACAGCTTGCAGGCACATCTAAATTTTTTAAAAGCGCGATTCCTCAATTTATTTAGTGTTTTCTGTTGTTGTTCCCCTTCTGTTTGTTTTTCCATTCCCACCCAGTAGAGAAAACCCTCAAGCACAAAAGAAGAGATGCGTACAAGTACATTCCTCCTGTAAGTTTCAGTGATAACTACAGTTTATCAATAAATTTGACTGGACTTGCATCGATCATCAACCCCCCGCCCCGTCACACAGAAAACACAAAAACACTTTTTCACTGTAGCCGTTTTTAAATGAAGTTCTCAAAAGAGCAATTCAGTGTTTAGCTCAAGGCCGCTTATGCTGGGAATCTGGGAATTCAACTCCAGTCGCAGAGCGGTTTGTCTCACAGCGAGGCCGTCCCCGCCACCATTCAGATACAGCTGTTCAAATAAAGCAATACTCATCATGCATCACTTTGTTGTTGGGTTTCAAACACAATGAAGCATGTGCACTTGGGAGAAGCCGGACTGGAAGATGTGGGGGTCCACTGATCGGAGACAGATGTGAGACATACTGTAGAGCTTCTGTTGTACTTTATTCACTGCCATTGTCCTGACCTGTGGTGCCTGTAATAAGCTAGTTCAACACTTCTCCCCCTTTCTACCGGAGGACAAGAACAATATCTGAAGTATTTTTTCTTTAACATTTTTGTACGGTTCTTCCAGCTAACAAACAAACAAACAGCACAATTGGATTATTAACATCTAGAAGCCACTATAAAGCATGATTCTTCAGGGTCGTTTGTGTTTTGTTTTTATGTTGTTGTTTTGGAGAGGACCTAAATGAATGAAAAATCGCATTAAGTGACAATTCAGACACTGCTCACAAAAAGAGAGATTGTAAAAAATTTGCTAAATTGTCTCTGTACAGTGTAAATACAGTGCCAGTGTGCAAATCTGTAGACTGAAGTTGTACTGTAAAAAAAAAAACACAAAAACAAGTAAAAAAAAAACAGAATGATGTTAGAATATTTATATTGGATCAGTTTTTACTGAACGTGCAGGGGGGACGGTTAAATAAGAGAAGTATTAAGATTTAAATGGGAGACACCACTGAAGATTTGTTTTCTGTCTGTTTCCTTGTTTTGATGTTTCTGCGCTGCAGAAAATGCCAAGTTTTTATGTGTTACATACTGTATATGGTATATAGATAATACAAAAACAATTCAGGCTCATTTTGTTATTCCTTCTCTTTTTTTTAAGATTTTTTTTTTTTAATTCCTACTCTGGAAACTTTGCCACATTCATATGTTTGTCTTGCTCCATACGGAGGCCTGAAACTGACAAAATGTAGTAACAGGATTCAAGAGAAGTCAGAAAATGTAACGTCACTAAACAGGATTGATGTTAGAATCATTAAAATAGAGGAACCACATTCATAAAGCATTGAAGCATTATATCATATAACCACCTCTTCTTTATCTTTCACCAGCTCATTCTATGGACTTGGTGTCTGTTCCTTATTTTACTTTTCCCAATAATACCTTCTTGGTAACAGAAACAGATAAATGCTGAGCGTCTACCAAGACCAGAAAACAGAAAAGTGAACAAGTTGGAAAATGAATCAAACAAAAGGTTTTGAACAATAATATCAAAGCTTTTACAACATTTTGTCATTGTTTGGGGCTCTACAGTGTTTTGCATTTACTAAAAGATAAGTGAAAAGGCCATAAACAGTTTCTATTCATGAACAAATCATATTCCCTTTTCTTGATATTTCTTAAATCATAAATAGGAAATTACACAGGAATGTGGTAATGGGTGAACATACAAAATATCTGAAGTGAATTGGTTTAATGAAATCTACTTTTATATGAAAATGAATCGACTAAATTAAAGTTTGAAGTAATTGTTTTTATTATATACACTTTATAATAGCGGTAATTTGCCTTGTGATCAGCTGGACTCACACTAATCTCCACGACATCAGTGTACGCTTGAAAAATTTCACAACAAAACCTGGAAATGTCGGAAAAAAAAACATTTTTTTAATAACAAAAACAGCTTATTATTGCATTTTTCTTTCTTTCTTCAAACAATTTAAAGGTTTAATCCAGATGTGACATCAGATTATTTAGTTAATTCCTTCCACATCTGTGATTTTAAAGTCACATCCTGTCAAACTACGAGAGAATCAGTCAGTCAGTCTGCCGTAAGGGACAGAACTGAACCAAAGTCGTGAAGAAATGAAGGACGAACCCATCGGACGTGTCGCTCTTGCACATGGACTAAAAAAATGAAAAAGGAGCTGGGACTGGGAGAGCGAGCTTTTTGGTTCTGCATGGTGCTTTAGAGAACGAGTGAGTGGGAAAATAATAGTGTCTTTAGGAAAGTCGCTGTTGTGAGTTCAAACTGTTAGAGGTGTTCAAAGATTGTATATCCTATTTATTGTATGGATGTGTGCATACAGCCCTGCGGCGGTCTGGTGAGCGTTGATGTGATGGATGAGTCCTGAGATGGAGAAGTTACTCCCCCCTCCCCTCCCCCGACAGCAGAGACCTCGGGCGTCATGGCGACGTCCTGTCGGCTGGTTACTAGGTGTGTGTGTGTCATAGCCTTGTGCACTGAACTCTACCTCTGCATAGAGTTTTACTTTTCTCATGATTTTTTTTCTTCCTCTCTCTTCAATGGCAGTTTTTTTTTTTTTGGATTTTACAAATTCAGCTTTGATCATGACGGTTTCCTGTCCTAACGTCAGTCAACTGCTGTAGCTGTGACCTTTTCATTTTGTGTTCGTTTTGTTTCTCCCATCGATATTTTCAACAAGTCGTACTGTGTTCTGTTGTTATTGTCGGTGTGTATCGTTTCCTTTTTAGTGAGTCGGTCACTTGTTCCTGTTCTCAGTTTGCCAAACTCAGATCTCTCTCTTTCTCTCTCTTTTTCTCTGTATGTTTTCTATTATGATTTAAAGAACTGATCCCAACTCTTCTACTCTGAAGCAATGTTTAGAAAAACCTGTGCAAGAATTAAACTTTAAAAGCTTGCAATAAACCAAGTGTACGTTTTTTTTGTGTTTTTAACGCTTTAACACACACCATGCATGGTTGTCGCCACAAATGCTCTCCGCTCAGTTACACAATGTTTCTACATGTTCTGTGTTGTACAACTGATGTGACCCCGCAGGCTTTCTTCTCCCAGAGAGAGCCATTTAAATGGTTTTAGAGCAAGTGGTAATACAGAGATTACACTCTGTCATATTGTCACTGAGGGACACATTTAATCCTCCATATTAGCCTTGATTTGCATTTCAATCGCCGTGCTGGTAATTGCTATAAAAGTCAATTCAGTGCAATGGGGAGCTGTGCAGCTTTAGTGAGAGCAGCATATGCCAGACGTCTCTTGCACGGCATCAAACATGTGCAACTGAAATACACACTGCACACACCACGGACACACAAACACAAACTCACCTTTTGAAAAATGTCAGGAGTTAATGAACACAGGCACACAAAAGCCTGCGTGCTCTGTGCAGTGTTTCAGATTCAGTGTGAGGAGTTATTATCAGTCCAAAGCCACCTCAGATCACAGACACCGACACATCTGAAGCTTAGTGATGCTTATTTCCTCTCAAAGTGACGCTTGTGTCTTGAGGCCTTTTTTCTCTCTCCTTCATGTCACATTATATGTTTTTGTGCGCACGCTGATCTGTAGAAAATCAGACACTAAGGGGAACGTGCAGTCAGTGGAGAAACAGGCTGCATGTGCTGCTGCTGCCTCCCAAACCAAACACTACACAGGCCGGAGCACAGAAAACAGATGTCTGACGGTGATGCCAGTAGTAAAGAGGAAATAATTTTGACATTTTTTCATTTTTTGTCTCCATATTCCTTTTATATTGTGTGTATTGTATTCAGATTAAATCAAAATAAACTATATTGTCCCCGGAGGGAAATTTGTCTTGGACAATCAGTACCGCACCTGGCTGCAGTCAACAATCATTCAACATACACAATAAACAGAGCACACGTACACATGAACAGTGCTACTAGTGTTGCAGGTGTGTGTGAGTGTGATAATCCCTCTAATTGTCCTCATGTCTCTCCAAAACTAATCACTGACCTGTTTTTGACTTAAATTGCTTCTTTTGTAAACTGTGTTTTATCATTGTTAGTAGTAGTAGTTATCATTAGAAGGCAAATTCTTCCTACTGTAGCAAAATATACAAATCAAAGGTTTCATTGTAAAGCTAAATTCTGTATTTCAGTGACTGATTCCTTAAGTGAGCCATTAGCATGTTTTGTTATTGGTAGATGGCTAACATAAGCATTGGCAGCTGTTTATGACTATGACCTTCTACTTTTAGTTCCATTTTTCAGTTTTCCGTTTTCAGCAACAACTGAAGCTCCCTGCACAATGTCTTTTAATGCTAACACTGGCTACACAACAAGAGAAAAATCAACAAATAGGAAATTCAGGACCGTATTGGTGTTGCCATTAACCTCTTTTTCTATATTTCAAGGTTTTTCTGTGGTCGTTCTGCATCATTATGCCTAATCATGTCTTCATGTGGTGGAGTGTGTTAGGACAGGCTTTTTAGGTGCAATAGAAACGTAGCCTATAATCCCTTGATTGCTAATGGAGGCATGGGGAACATCTGCAGGATCAGGTGGATGGGCAGGTAATGACTGAGGTGGGAAATCTACCAAGCAGCAGCTGCTGGGCAGGCGGAAAATAACAGAGTCTGAAATGACAGAATAGTTAGTGTGCACGAGAATGGCACTAACTGCTGGAGCCGGAAGCGAAGAGGAGGGATAGGAGGGTAGGTATAAAACTTCCGCTAGCATAGTTTTGTCTGAATGACCTTGATTGCAGCCATGAAGGCCAATCACGCTCCATTTCATGCATAGTAATCGATGAGCTGAAAGGCAGATACACCTCGCCGATAAGCTCAGGGCTCGGGTGCTTTATAGCAGCTATTATTATATTCTCATAACTTTGATGCACCTTATCTTTGTGATAGAAATGAGAGGCAGCAGATGAGACAGAAGAAGAGGACAAGGAGTTTGTCCCTGCTCAGTTTTTCTCCAATGTGCAGCACAGATGAGTGGCTGTTTATTGGTTTCATCATAGGATAGAAAGTCAGAAAGAAAAGAAGGAAAGCTGATCACAAGAGCAGGCCTGTGAAAGATAAACACATGCGAGTCCAGTATGGAAGTGCTAATGACCACTGATCTGTGGTGATTATGAACCAAGCCAACTGTCTTTAGTCGTGTGTCCCAGCAGAGACCTTGTACATGAGAAAACTGAACAGTGTTTGTTGGGTTTTTTGAGAATGATAATAATGATAATGACTTTTGTGATAAAACATAACTTCATTTCAAACCCATAGAGGTTATAGTTGGTCCTTATCAGTTGTAAACTGGCAGCTGTGGGAAAATACAATTTACAGTCTATTTGCATTTCATGAGAGCTAATCCTCAGTGTGCATGTTATCTTGATTTATCGCTGGATGATAGACAGTAAAGACTTTTATTTTATGGAGCGAGCAGGATAAACATGCCTGCCATTGTGCTTGAGAACGTAACACGGCGATTTGGAGTGAGCAAGTCAGGAGGCTTGTTCCTCTCCTGTAAGGACGACCAGCAGCACCAAAATATCTCTGCAATGCCAGGACGGTGACATGCTTTTAGAAGTGTGACAAGAATAGACCCACAATGGGGCTCGTTCCCGTCTTCCCTTGTCTGAGGACAGACAGTTGTCTGCAAGGGACAGAGGAAGACAGGAGCATTTACATGGTTCACTCCGGTCTTTCGGAGACTCCTGTGGATTTTTCCAAGCAGGACATGGGACGATCTCCATGTGGCAGAGAGCCGTGCCGTCAGACTGCTACTGGAAACTTTGTGTGCGGCCACCTGGAGGTTATTGTGCTACTGGAGACCACTGTGCCTCAGGGTAGGAAGGGTAGATGTGGAAAGAGGAGAAGTGCCAGGGTAGGGAGTGAGGAGCTGTCTTAAGAGATTACCCTGAGGGCTAGAGGATTTTTGGAAGATCTTTAAGAACCGCAAGCATGGCAGGTCCAAGTGTCTCAGAGGTCGTCTTCATCTCTGTCAATCACAGCATCACGTTCATGGGTGAGTTGACTACTAATATGTTTAGCAGATGGATAATTTCCAGAAGTTGTTCATATCAGCCTGAAATGTCTTCCTTTTATTTATGAGTCGGTGTCAAAGCAGCACATTTTTGCTTCTCTTTCAGGGAAGGCGTGGCTCATTGTGATGATCTTCCTACGTATCTTCATACTCCTTTTCGCCGGTTACCCTCTCTATCAAGACGAGCAGGAGCGATTTGTATGCAACACCATTCAGCCCGGTTGTGCCAACGTGTGCTATGATCTGTTTTCCCCCATCTCTCTTTTCCGCTTCTGGCTGGTGCAGCTCGTCACCTTGTGTCTCCCATATTTCCTCTTTGTCATCTACGTTGTCCACAAGGTCTCAAACGGTCTCACCGTGGACCTGAGCTCCAGTGATCACATCAAGGCCATGTCGCTGCTCAAAATCCACCAGGAGACACTCAGCAAGTCAGTGAACAAGTTGCCTCTTGTGGCTGAGCAGACTGTGGCCCGGTACTTCACAGGAGCTTACGTCCTCCATCTGATGTTCAGGACTTTGCTGGAGGCAGGGTTTGGAGCAGCTCACTACTACCTCTTTGGTTTCTACATCCCCAGGAGGTTCCTGTGTCAGCACCCGCCGTGCACCACCCAGGTGGACTGCTACATCTCCAGACCCACCGAGAAAACCGTGATGCTCAACTTCATGCTCGGTGTGGCCGCTCTGTCCCTTTTCCTGAACGTGTTGGATTTCTTCTGCGCCATCAAGCGCTCGGTGAGGCAGAAGAGCAAGCGGAAGATGATGGTGGAGAAAATCTATGAAGAGGAATCATGTTTCCTTTCAGCTGGAGGAGCTCCCAGGAGAGCGGACCTGACTTCCTCGCTGGCTGGGCAGGATTCAGAGGGAGAAGCCGGTCAATCGGGGAGTTTCAGGAAAAGACGAGGCAGCAAAGGCTCCTCTGGAGTGGGGGTGCTTGCTTTAGGTGGGGATCCATCTTCCCTGGACCACTCCTCTCCTCCCAATTCTCCGATATCTCCAGGCTGCAACACCAACGGGAACAACGGCTATTCTGTCACCCAGGAGGAGGCTCCGGAGAGGAATGGCAGCGAGGTGGCTCTCTGCCCCCCAGAGCCGATGGGAACACCTAGATCCATTCGTGTTAGCAAACGAAATCGAGTCAAACCGCCACCTCCGCCAAGACGGGACCTCGGATCGGCTTCCGCAGGGTCAGCAAGACCCATTGGGGATGTTTCCACAGCGACGACCATCTGCACCAGAAGGGTGGGTCAGTATACGCTGGTGGAGCTGGGCAGCAACACAGAGCTGCACACCAACGATGACGGACAAGACAAAAGATCAGAGTGGGTTTGACTTTTTTTATTTCCAGGTTGTATTGGAACATAAGAACGAGGCACATCGGTTCACACAGAAACTATTGCAGCTGACATCCTGCAGCGCTCTCTACCTCATTTCTACAACACAGACTGTGAACTGTCTCTCCTGGAGAATCCAAAACAGCGATGCATCCACCAAACACCTTTAGACACATGTGGCATTGCCTTAGAGGGAGAGTCCCGGTGATGCAAAGTGTCAAGAATTCAAAGTCTTTTAACGAGGAATGACGGGACACTCGAGCCTGAAGCGTCCTTGGGCAAATCTCAACCTTGAGAATATCTAAAAAGAGTGCAGCCCACCTGTTTGTTCCCTTGTTGGCTTTACCCCCACCTCCAGTGACAGACTGTACATAAACAAAGGCAGGCCTTGACCTGTCCTGCATACACAAACACCCAACCCTCCTCCCTTACCATGGTCATTCTATATGATACTACCATAGACCCTCCTCTTGCTGTGCGGAGGTCACAGGGTCACAGAGGACACAGGTAGCCTCCAGGCCCTGTGCTCTGATGTTCGGCTGACCTTTGGGAATAAGAAGTTCAGGCTGACATGAAAGACAATAATCTTTGCTAAGATGCTGTTACTGGGCTGATAGAAGAAAATGGGATTCCTCCGTCACAAGTGAAGGACACTATGAAGTCCTCTAAAGCCCACGTAGGCTCACAAAGCAATTATGTTTCCCCATAGGGGCTCTGTATTTATGGAGACAGCTTGTCACTCTATTTCAGGGCCTCGTGCAGCTTAGGAGCAACACAAGCCTTAACATACACTGTCACTACAAATAGAGCACAGAGGAGCAGCGCTGTCCGTCCGTTGCCCTTCACGATATCTGCACCCTGATTGCTGCGGTCGCAAAAGTTCAATTCCTGACGTGGTTCAGACACCTGCATCCCACTGTGCCGCATCAGTCACAGACATTATATCTCATCCTTTGCTGAAATGTCTCCAGCAGTGAAAAACCTGTGAGCCTCCTTTCTGACCATGAGTCTCCCTCAGTAAATCAGCGCCATCGCCATTTGACTGTGGCTGCACACCTGAGGGGCCAGTCTTTGTGAAAATGGATAGCTTTTGATCTTCCTCCTCTTACGGACTCTTTGAAGCTGGAAAAAAAAAAGCTCCCGGCTTCATATCTGACTTATCTACAGAGTGCTGCGCCCTGACTGTCACGGGAGCGACCACAGGGGGTTTTCATCAGACCAGACCGCCACACCTTCTTCATTCACCCGGTGTTTAGTTATAAAGGATGACCTAGAGTTTCTTTCACCAGAGCTGAACTCGCTCACACTTGTTGATTATTATTCTGTGCCTTGTCATTCTGCTGATTGTTAATGTAAGCCATAACAAAGACCCACGGACTCTTAAATCATATTTATAACTTAGTTTTATTTTATTGTCACGATTAAGAGTATTAAATAACCAATGTTGTGTTCAGTTTTTGTTGAAATATTGTGTATTTTGTTACATCAAATCATATTCCAATAACATTTTTATCCTTTCATATAAAGTGGATTTGTGCAATTTCATACAACAGCTTCTTTATAAAGTGATTTATTTTGTATTTCACTCAATGACTCAAATGTGAAGTGACCTTTCTGTGTGTAACAGTTCTGTCTGTTCATCATCGGCGTAATTGAAATTATATAAACTGCTATGACGCTGAAGATGATGACGATGATGTAACTTTACAAAGCACTTTATATTGTTAACTCTTCTTGTTTGGTCCAGTCTGTTGTTCAGGAGTCGTTTCATCTTTCGCTGCAGTTTGAAGTCATGCTGCCCTCCAGTGGCAGAGAATGTGAAATGCATCTGTGTGTGTGTGTGTGTGTGTGTTGAACCTTTAAACTTGAAATCGGTGGAAATCAGTGGCTCTGGCCTTGAGATGACTGAATGTTTGTGTCATCTGGAAACTTCATCAGTTTTGAAAGAACATTTTCAGAAAAGTACGTTGTGGTAAAGACACTTTAAAACATTTTCCAGAGCAGTAGCTACTTTTTTCTTTCTTTCTTTTTTAACATTACAAGTGCAATGTTGTGTACTAGCTCTGTCTCATTTCTTTCCTTTGGTTCATTTCAGGCCTTCTTGATTAATATTAACAACAGAGAATCTGACTCTTCTTTGGTGCTGCAGAGGTTTTGGGGGTCTTTGTTAAAAATGCAGACACACAGGTCAGACTGGCAGGCAGGGCTGGAGATACCTCGGGGCAAAATTGAGGTGTGGGCCCCATCTAGTCCCCGTGGTGTCTGCCTCCCTGATAGGATTTTCAATATTAAACCCCATTATTTGACCCAACCTTAATGAGTTATTAAAAATGTGTCTAAACATGATTATAAAGTGTCTTCCTGTGTCCATTGCTCAGTGGATATTATACTGCAGGTTTCTTGATTTTGTTGATGAATCACAATCATGTTCCTCTCGAATGTTTTTTTTTTTTTTTAAGTAGCCTACCGTATTTTATTGATTGTAGTATTTTAATGCAAATTCATGTATGAATATAGCAAATATTTTTGATTAAACACACGTTTATAGACCAATATGAATGACCTATTGTGATTTTTTAAATATAATTTTATGTGCATTGTTATTTTCTTTGCACATTTTGCAGCAGTGATTGAAGTTGAGCAATAGCAGTAGATAACACTGACTATGGCGTTATGTTAAAAATACACATGCACACAGTCTCACAGGTGTGTCCCATCCAGCTGATTTCACAGAGCAGCAGCCGTGGGGAAGGGGGAGGGAAGTGAAACAGAGGCTGTCACTAGCCTCGCATCACCAGGCTCTTCAGACAAGCGAAGAGCCGTGTCACTTACCTCCCAATTAGTCTGCATTCTGGTTCCTGTCTGTAGCGGATACCGAAATCACCAAATTCACCAAAATAAAAGTATTCACCAACATAAAACTTATAAAATAAACATTAACTTGTAATACAATAAAAGCAAAATGTCAATTTAATGGCTCTGGTACTTTCTTGTAAATTATATTCCTTAAATTAAAGAGTTTTACCGCATTTTATTAGCTTGGTGCTTTTATTTTGAAGGAAAGGTATCTGTCTCTCTTGCCCTGGATCCGTTTCCTACCAAAACAGCGGGTCAACGGCCCCAGACTAGGCTGTCACTGAGAGAAAACCAAACCTGTCAGAACTTGCTGTGTTTTGTTTTTCCTCATGTTGGAGCCGCGTGTCAACTCATTTACATTAAAACAGTCAGAGAACAAGGAGGCAGAGCTGAAATCAGCACAGTCCACTCCACCATGCTTGTTTCCTTCTTCCTCCTGTGGCTCTGTGTTGTCTTCTTCATTCTCTGTCTCAAATGTCAGAGACCCAAGAACTTTCCACCCGGACCTCCTCCGCTGCCAGTACTGGGGAACTTGCTGAACCTGAGCCTGGACAATCCCATCAGGGACTTGGAGAAGGTAAGAAAGAAAAACACTGATATTGGATTTGACATGTTATGTTACCGCTCCTCTGTCTGCACCACACCACATAGCAGTGCACAAATTAACTGTGCAGATTATGAATTACTGAAGCCGTCCATTGCCTCTGGGCTACAAGTGACACCGACTGACTGTAAATGACTAATTCAGCTAAATGTTTGGAAGTTCTGTTCTCGTTTAAAGCAGCAGTGTCCAAGTTAAAAATGTGTGTGGATAAAACAGTGCTGTGTTTTCATGTGTCTGTAGAGTAGATTGTGGCTCACCGCTCACCTTTGAGTATTTAGACATGTTAGACAAGATTTTCAAAATAAATCCTCCTGTTGCTTGTAAAAAAATTAAACACAGATTTATGACAGTGATCCATGGTAATTTTAATGGGCTCTCACTGGTTCTTCCCTCAGCTGAGGAGGTGCTATGGAAATGTCTACAGCCTGTTCATTGGTCCCAAGCCGGCGGTGGTTATTAATGGGGTGCAGGCCATGAAGGAGGCCATGATGACTAAAGCTGCTGATTTTGCTGGACGACCTCAGGACATCTTCGTCAGTGATCTCACCCAGAACGGTAAGAAAGAGATGAGGTGTCAAAGGACAGAGTCTAGAGACACACACACACATACACATACACATACACACACACACGATCCAGGCTTCATGTGTCCATATCCGTGTCTGTTACAGGAATGGTTCTGGCAGACTACGGGCCGAGCTGGAAGCAGCATCGCCGCTTCGCCCTGATGACTTTAAGGAATTTTGGTCTGGGGAAGCAGTCCATGGAGCAGAGGATTCTGGGAGAGATACAGTACACAGTGGAAACACTGGAGAGGAGCATTGGTATGCCGTGTGTGGTGTGTGTGGTATGCACTCCCTGTGACCTCTGACACAGTCGGCAGTCAGAAGATGTGTGATATTCTCTTACACAGTCGCATGAATTGTCATCGTTGTGTGTCTCTCGCAGGTACAAACTTGAGTCCTGGAGTCATGTTTCACAACGCAGCCTCCAACATCATCTGCCAGGTTCTGTTCGGCGCACGCTACGACTACGACGATGACTTCATCAAAGTGGTTGTTCAGTGCTTTAAAGAAAACTCCAAGATAGCGAATGGGCCCTGGGCTATGGTGAGTCACAACGTGTGCGTGTGTGTACGGTGACAACAAATATCCAACATTTAGCTCCTGAGACTGAGTGAGACCCAGTGAGACTGATACAGATGTTATTTAAAGTGCCTGAAGGTCTGGAGCTTGTTCTGTTCCAGAGGAGTTGTTAAAAACAAAGAAAAATGGACGTTTGTAACAGAACTACAGAAACAGCTTCTGTAAAATGCTCCAACTCTGTGCTGTATTGATAAAGTGACACGCTCTATTTGTAAGGATTATAGATAGGTTAGATATGACTAGATGTGGAAGTATCTGGGCCAAACTCTGGGCTAGGATCAATTCTATTTTATCGTCTGGTTGAAATAGGATTTAAGAGTTTTTCCGTGTCTTAACTTTACTTCTTGATGTCATGTTAAGCTGCTGATTTAATAGCATCCATGAGTGAGAGTCTCCTGTACTGTCCCTCGGGTTAGTTTGAACAGGAATGGACCACACCTACCTAAAAGTATTCTTATAAAATTAAAGCCATCTTTTAAATATTTGAAAAAAGGTTTCTTTTATAATAATAAAATTCACAAAAAAGATGACATTTAGTATGGAACATTATGTTTTTTGTTGGAAACAGAAATTACAGTGAATGTTTAAACTTGTTTAGTCAATCTCTTTCCTTACAGCTGTATGACTCTGTTCCTATGATTCGAAACCTGCCGCTGCCGTTCATGAAATCCTTCACCAACATGGAGGTGAGCATCTTCACTAGGCCTGAGAAACGCCTCTGTTTACAACATATGCTATCCTGACACTGGCTGCCACTGAAGTGTCTTTCTCTCCTGCAACTTCCCTACATCTCATCAGTAAAGAAGTCAAAAAATTTTTTTTTTTTTTTTAGACGTGTAAGAAACTTGTAACTCCTCTGATTACTGAGCACAAAGAGACCAGAGTCCCCGGGAAACCCCGAGACTTTCTGGACTGCTACCTGGATGAACTGGACAAGGTGTGTATTACACAGGTGAAAAACTTACATCACAGAGAATTTTAAAAATAGAGATATAAATAATGTTGAAAATGAATTCTCTCTCCAGAGAAGTGATGTCACCTCCTGTTTCTGTGAAGATCAACTCATCATGTTTGTTTTGGATCTTCACTTTGCTGGAACAGACACCACATCCAACACCCTGCTCACCGGCTTCCTGTACCTCATGACCTACCCTCATGTACAAGGTGAGACTATACGACTTCTATTCTTTCAGTCAGTGATTCTGTCGTTCTGCTTTTTGTTCAGCTGGTTCAGTCATTCTGCTTATTGTGTGTCTATCAGAGAGATGTCAACAAGAGATAGATCAGATGTTGGAGGAGAAGGATCAAGTCTCCTATGAAGACAGACACAAAATGCCTTATATGCAGGTATGATGTTAAAATCATTTACTTCCAAAACTTCTCTATGGGAAAATGCTTGTTTTATAAGAGACACTGTAGATTAGACACAACTTTATGACAAGATTTCTTACCTTAAAGTTTTTAAGAAATGTAAAAATACAGCAGATTCTTCCATCACAAGTTCAGTGCTCCGATCCAGTGATGAAGCATAAGAACATGTCGTCTAATCTGTCTGAGTCCAGGCTGTGATCCATGAGGTCCAGAGGATAGCCAACACCGTCCCTCTGAGTGTTTTCCACTGTACAACAAAACACACAGAGCTCCTGGGTTATTCCTTACCTCAGGTAAGAAGAAACTAAAAGCTTATACTGTCCCTTTGTGATGATGCATGAAGTTATATTGGCTCTCTGTCTCTGTGCTTGTACTGTTTTTCCCTTCAGGGTACACTGATCATCCAGAACCTGCACTCGGTGCTGAATGAAGAGGGACAGTGGAAGTTTCCTCATGAATTCAACCCGGAGAACTTCCTGAACGAGCAGGGGGAGTTTGTCAAACCAGAGGCCTTCATGCCTTTCTCTGCAGGTACGAGCACCGGGAGCACAGTTATCTGTGTTTTACTGTGTTTTACTTTAAGAGCTGTACATGATTTACTGATTGAAAATGATGCCTCAGGTCCTCGTATGTGTCTCGGAGAAGGTCTGGCCCGTATGGAGCTCTTCCTCATCATGGTGACTCTGCTGAGGAAGTTCAGGTTCATCTGGCCTGAAGATGCAGGACGGCCGGACTACACGCCGCTTTATGGAGTCACTCTGTCTCCTAAACCGTACAACATGAAGCTCCAACTGAGGGCCACACAATAAAATGAACTACATGGACACAAGAGGCTGAAACCCGGTGACCCTGTGACTGAAAAGCTAACAAAGACAACACAGGGCGGTTTACTTATTAATATACTGAATAATCCAAGCGGTTGCTCTGGTGTGTATGCGTGTGTGGGAATTTGGGAGCTGCAGGTGAGTACATTTAAACTGTAACTGTAAGATAGTAGATAAATGATTATTGTCTTTATAATTATTCTCTAACCATTAGTATCTTCTGGAAAGTTTTTGTTTTTCACCTAGGTCTAAAGAAAAATGTCAAAACAAAGAAGAAATCTGGGTAATGGCACCTCCCAGTGGTCAAAATGCTGTACTGTATTTGAACAAAGTTTCATTTCCAAACATGAACAGCGTGGCTGAGAACCAGTGCATGTGGAAAACATCTGTTTTTAGCTACAGTAGCAAAATAAAATCAGTGAATCTTTTGAAATAGTCTGATCTTTGTGTTAACTGGTCATAAAATGCAGCCTGACAACAATACAAAAAGTGTCTTTATTTGTCAGATCCATCAAACATTCAGTGCTGAGTGAAAGCACAGACACAATATGGATTTAAAAAATGGACCACATAATATTAGAAAAGCATAAAAACTTTTACAATTCAGCCACCTGCTCATAACTCACAGCACAGCAGTCTCGGAAACATTCAAACCAGCTCGTCTGACACCAACAATCACACCAGGATCAAAGTCACTGTCCACTCTGATGTGTGATGTGAACATGAAGTGAAGCCTCTGACCTCTGTCTGCAGGATTTTATGCACAACAGCACCGCATGAATAAATGCATGAACACGCACATGCACAGGTGTTCCTAATAGACCGCAATATGCATGGAGTTACATGCTGTATGTACATGCTCTACTGGCTGCTGGTGATGTGATTTGAGTGAAAGTGTCAGATTTTTATTCACTTTCATACATAAAAATGACACAAAGCTTTACTTAAAAACAGCTAATGCATATATAAATAAAATACTGAATTTATAAACCTTAAAAACAAACTATGGTCAAAATGAATGTGCGTGTGTGAAGGGGAATTAGAAATCTATATGTGCACGAGTGAGTGTTCATCATTGACGCCTGCTCTGCTCAGTATTTATTCATCATCAGAACCATGACATCACTTTGCTTTTCAGGGCTCGGAGCCATTTCTTTGGGCCGAGGTGGGCGACCAAACCCAGAGTGAATCTGGGAAAACACTTGGCGCTTCAGATGAAAGAAGGTTTTCCCTTTTGTTGTACATGTCAGTCAGTCAGTGAGGGACGGAGGGAACACAGTGTTCTGCTGCTGTGAGCGAGAGTGGAGGTGGGGGTCCTGGGATTGGAGGAGGCAGCAGGGGTGCACTGTAAGGACTACTAAACCACGGAGCCATTGTTACCGTGCCAATGGGGAGCCGGGCCATTTATGCTGCTATCTTTGTTCCACTCAGTCGTGGTGCTGGAGTGGAGCAAACTGCATCACTGACAGTGACATTAACTTTGTATTTAATCTTTATTCCACTTTTAATTCAGCCTTAACAAACACAGACATGCAGCATAAATTTCTCTAAAGACAATATCCAGCTTCTTAAACTTGTTTTTTTAACGTGCAAAACAAACTGTATCAGCATGAGCGACGTCCACCTCCCTGAGAAACTATAACAGGGCTCAGAAATGCTGAGCTCCTCGATTTTCCAACATCTGGCGTCTCAAATGGCCAGCGGGGAATAATGTGCCTGAGCTGGGGGGTCAGGAGCTTTAACATGAATCTAAATGGGTCACTGCAAGCCGAGGTCACTGTCATGCTTTATGCACATAAGAGCCCAGCCGCGGAAACTCTGCACTTTTAATACTGTTGCTCATCGTCCACGCTCAGATGCAGTCTGGAAAACAAAGAGAGGTGATACCGACCGACCAAAGCTGCATGTAATCGCATGTTAAACTACAATTTAGATGAAAACACTGAGGTTAAAGTGCACAGATATAAAAAAAAAACTTGACTTATAACTCGTTTTGTCATCCAAAATATGAGCTGATAAATTTGTACAGCAGATCATAAGATTCTGTAATATCTCTTGTCATGAATGAGGAGGTGAAGAATATCCAAGTACATCACACAAACAGTCGATCACCCTCCTGTGTGTCTGTATCATCAAACATTGTTATCAATAATTGATAGGCAGTGATGTCAGGTTGCTGCTCCTGGCTCCACCACTGAGGCTCTGATACCTGGATGCACAGACTGATCAGGAAAGAAGATGAATTAATCAAAGAATTGGTCTTGATTTTGCCAGATTTGCTTACAGCTCTGTACTGATGTTAATGTGTTTGCTACAGGTCACTTGAGCGGGCCCCAACAAGATCGGATCAGAAACATGCCCATGAAAACACGTCCTAATAAATCCAGACCATAAACTAAGACTTGACCTGAGCTGTTAGCAGCTAATAGGCAGCTACAGCCTCGGCCCTGCCCCTGTCTGTGTGAAGCACTACTTAACGACGCTCTCATACTTTCCCCTGTAAAAAGCACTTAAATGAGCGGAGGAAATGGGCTGTTAATTACAATGTTTATGTTAAAGAGCCAAGCCTGGACATGCTGCTCTTTAAAGTGGCCGGACAGTTGGGTCTATGGGGGCCAGGTAGCTGCGTGAGACGGCAGGCGCCTGCTGGGAAACATGGACTACAAATTAGTCGACACAAACTGCTTAAAACCTGAAATAGGCCTACTCAATCACTCAGTGGCTTAAATAATATATCAAACTTATGTATAGATTGTATTTGTTTTGCGAAACAAAATCTTCCTGACACTGAAATGACCCATCTTATACTGCACATATGAATGTGTTTCAGTGTGAAGATGAGGGGGAGTCACAGCAACATGAGGACATTTGATTGTGTTCATAGTGAATCCATCATATTTCTCATGTTGTAGAAGGATATGAGAGTGAAATAGTTGTTCTTCTTCCATTTCACTCTTCCCAACATCACGATTTCAGTCAAATTCATCATCCAGGTGACGCAAGAATAACATCAGTTTGTTTAATTAATTAATTAATTAATTAATTAGTTAAGTTAAGTTTTGTTTAAAGGTCTTGAACATTTGGATACAATAGCTTTGCACCAATGGTTCACTGATATACTTGAGTCATTAGTTTGGATGATATGATGTTTTATATGTGTTCAGCTTGTCCTAAACTCACCTGAGCAGCTTCCAGTTTGGTGGCGACTGGTCATCCTGGTATGACACTGTCGGGTTTAGATTTTCCCACTTTTAAAGATGATTTCATTCATTAATTTTGCATGTTTATCATATGTATTTTTGCTTATAGATGTCACTTTTTTACATGAACTCCTGCTTACTAACCTGAGACTCCTCAAACTTTTCCATCCGTTGCTCTCCATACAGGTCGACAACCCTGCAGTGAGACCTGGGAAAAACCTTGTACCGTTTTCAACTTCTTCTCTTGAACAGACTTCGGAGACCTGTGGATTCTCCTGTGTCACTGCTGGAATTTTTTTTTACATCCTTGAGAGCAAAGATTTCACATGTAGAAGCTGAGTCTGGAGGCGTGTGGAGGCTGTGTAGCGCTGCTGTCACCAGTAGATGGAGCTGCACATTAATGTCTGACAGTGGGAGCTGAGCAGCTGAGAGTTTGGCCTGTCTTGAAGTGTTTGGGGGGTAAACACCAGAGAAAAAAACAAGCAGCTAAACAACAAGAGTGAAAATGTGACTCACACCACCAAATGTTCCAGAGCACAGACTTATAAAGATCAATTTCACCCCCATGCTGCAAGTTTTTAAAACTTTCAAACTTTCTCTCCACCACCTTCACACCAACAATCAAACTGTGAAGAACTTGTTCATCTGTGTTCTCCACCGACAAACACTGATGTGAGATTTCTGCGGCTCCCAACAGATGCATGTCTCTGCACTTTTGCTGAAAAGAAGCATTCAGGTTTCACATCTGCAGCCTGAGTGTGAAGGAATAAAGCGCCGGGGAACAAAGAGCAGACACTACAAAGCCCACCGTCACCATTGACCAGTAAATCAAAGGCATTTCTACGCTTGTTTACAGTGTATCATCTTATGCCAGCGCATTGGGTTAATTGGGACCAAACCTGATACATTTGTGGCAAAAAAAAAAAAAAATGCCTCGATTAGGGGCCCTAAGATGTGAGATCATGTGAACAGACCACCTGTGGGGCTTTCATTGCTATTTCAATATCATTCATGTCAAGGCCCCTGCACTCGCTGACACAGCTTGAGCTGAGGAGAGAAGATGTTTCAATTCAGGCTCTGCTAGAAAAAAAAAATCCAAACACAAGACGTGGGGGCTCTGGCAGGTTTCAGCTCTAACAAACCTGAAAAAAAGAGTGAGAGAGAGAGAGGGGGCTTCCAAAAAATGTTCTTTCAATTGTAGGACGTCCATCAAAGCATCCAAATGGGGACGTTTAGGGGGAACCTTGGCACATCAGACAGACACTCCTAATACACACCACCTTTATTCTAGGCCGTTAAAAAAAGAAAGATCAAAGTTTCTGCAGATGAAAAGGGTCCCTTCCCTGCATTTATACCCCCCCCCACCCATTCACCCACTCCCTCTTTTACTAAATTAAGAAAGCGGGGCTTCGGCAGGCATGTGAAGAGGACTTTAACAATTATGGAGATGCTCCAACTCAACCCCTGCCTCTAATTACCAGTCTCTGATGGTTAAAAGGGCTTCCTCTCAAAAAGCTGCTATTGCTGCTCGCTATTGCTGCTGCCATCCTCAACACGGTGACCACAAGGAACCACAAAGTATGCCTGGATCATGGGGCTGAGGGAAGCTGAAGTAGAAGAAGTAGAGGAAGAAGAAGAGCCTCCCTCGCCTGCATGGGAAAACACTGGAGCAGTTACACCGTTCGTAGGATTTATCAGATGTTTTATTGTCAAAATAAAGGTCATATTTGCTTTCTCACAAAAAGAGACATCTACACTTTGTACAAATTTACAATAGCTTATAAAGTTTTCTTTTTATACACAAAATGTACAAGTTGTTTTTTTACATAACTTTTTTATATATATTTATATATATAAATACATTTGAAATTACAAAATGAAGGACCCGTAGAAAATACTTGGGCACTATTAAGGCTTAATTTAAAACTATCTTTGATGTGACTGAATTATACAATGTTATCTGGCACTATGGAGATAAGATGGTGATAAAATAAAAAAATAAAATAAAATTTAAAAAAAGAAGCCAAATGCTCTTTGTATGAAGCTAGGAAGAAGAAAACTGTCTCTCTGCCTACAACAAGTAATGCCCAGATTGCATAAAAAGCCTCAGCCTGCACCTCTAATACATATAAACAGGGAGGAATTAACCTGTGTGAATGCCAGGTACATTGTTTTCAGCCAATTCTCCCCACAGCGATGTGAGTGAGTGAGTGAGTGGTGTTGGGGGGTGGGGGCAAGGAGGGAGACACCTCAGCAGCAGTTCATTACTATGCAAATTGCTTAAGACAGGGAGTGATGGGTTATCTCCCAAACAATTAGCAGTCCTCATAAGCTGCTTTTGTTTTGTTTTTTTTCTCTCTCATTCAAACCTGGGACAATGGCATCTGCTTGGGGCACGACACGGAGCTGGCCGTGCCTGACCTCCACGTCAGTCCGGTGCTCACGTCGCTGTACATGGAGCCGCTGGTGCCTTTACTGCCCCAGCAGCACCGGGTGCAGAAAGTCCTCCACGAGTCCAGAGTTTTCCCGGACCAGATCCACACTCCGGACGTGATGCCCACCAGAAGGCACATAAAGTACTTTAACATAAAAACTGCATAGTCCGGGCTCCTGCGGTCCCTCTCTAATAAACAGTTGGAGCAGTTGTGTGTGATCTCCCATGTCTGCCTGTTGTGCTGCTCGTAAAAGTAACAGGCCACTATAATAGTCGCAGGCACCGTGTAGAGCACCGTGAAGATGCCGATTCTGATCATCAGTTTCTCCAGCTTGTCCGTCTTGGTGCCTCCTTGTTTAATGACGCTGCGGATCCTGAACAGGGACACAAATCCTGCCAGGAGGAACATAGTGCCTATGAATAAATAAATCACAAGTGGAGCCAGGACGAAGCCCCGCAGATTGTCCAAGTTCTGGTTCCCCACGTAGCAGATCCCGGCCACCGAGTCCCCGTCCACGGAGCTCAGCGCCAGCACCGCGATGGACTTCATGCTGGGGATGAGCCAGGCGGCCAGGTGGAAGTACTGGGAGTAGCTGGCGATCGCCTCGTTGCCCCACTTCATCCCGGCCGCGAGGAACCAGGTGAGGGAGAGGATGACCCACCAGATGGAGCTGGCCATGCCGAAGAAGTAGATGAGGAGGAAGACCACGGTGCACAGCGCGGGGCCGGTGGTCTCGTAGTGGATGTGCTCCACGTCGAACTCGCGGTTGCACGCCACTTTCTCGTGTCCCGCGATGAGTCTGACGATGTAGCCCACGGACACGAACATGTAGCAGGCCGAGAGGAAGATGATGGGTCTCTCCGGGTACTTGAAGCGCTCCATGTCGATGAGGAAAGTGGCGACGGTGGCGAAAGTTGACACGAAGCACAGCACCGACCACAGTCCGATCCAGAAGGCGGTGAACGCTCGCTCGTCGTGCGTAAAGTACGGGTTGTGGCACGGCATGGCGCAGTTGGTGATCTGTCCCGTCTTGACCCGGTTGTAAAGCGGGTGTCGGTCCGTGTTCACCGGCACCATGGGCTCCAGACACTTGCACCCCGGCTCGCACGGCGCAGGATGCGGCTTGTGGATCATAGAGGTGCCGGGTCTGCCGCCGCCACCACCGCCGCCGCTGGGTTTGGTCTTGGACGGGTTGTAGCCTTTTCCCGGGTGGTTGGTGGGTTTAGAAAGCACCGGAGACACCGTGGTCGAGTCGGTCCTGTTGTAGTCCATGCACAGAGTGTCGGGGTTGCCCTGCACCGGCAGCAGGTCACACTTCATCCTGTCCGGCCAGGGGAAGCCGTACTGCCTCATGAGAGGAGCACAGCCAGCCCGGGCTCTCTCACACACGCTCCGGCACGGGGGGAGAGGTTTTTTGTAGTCCTCCAGGCAGATCGGGGTGTACATGCTGCACAGGAAGAACTTCAGGTCCGGCGAACACTGGATCTCCACCAGAGGCCAGAACTGGTGCACCTCCAGTCCCGCCTCGTCCTGCGTGTCGTGGTTAAACTGGTTGGGCATGTAGGTGTAGTTGTAGCCGATCCCCTTGCACAGGGGCACGGCTATCTCCTGGCAGGTGATCTCCTTGGCCGTGGTGCAGCTGGATCGGGGCAGGAGAGCGAGGGAGAGGAGCAGGTAAATCCCACACAGGTCCATCTCTCCGGCGCGTCGTGTCCCCCCCTCTTCTGCGATGGCACAAACAGCAATAAATCCTCGCAGCCGCGTCTGCGTTTGGCTCCGCTCCGGTCAGACGCTGCGCGGCGAGCCCATCCCGCTTCTCTCGGGATCTTGCACGGAGTTGCAAGCAATGTGCAAGCCGTGTTTACTTTCGGCTGAAGGAGGAGGAGGAGAGGAGGAGGAGGAGGAGGAAGAGGAGGAGGAGAGGAGAAAACAGCCTTCAGGGCGGCGAGCAGCAGTCAAGATGGCTGAGAGAAGAATCCACCTTCTTGTGGAGGCTGCGCTCAGTCTCCTCTCACAGCCCGATGTCAGAAAACCAGAGTGTTGCTGTCCGATCGATTCCAGTGGAAAAAACGTGGGGGCCTTTCCTTCTTTTCTTTTCTCCACAACACAACGACTACATTCAGTCGGCTCGTCCCACCTTAGTCCTGGTTCCCATACAAATCATCAGCATGGAGACGAAGCGGTGCCCATATATACCACAGCGGCTCTGGCTACACCTCCGGAGCCGCTCGTCCAATCAGGGAGCGCAGGGGGCGGGGCTCCCCTCCATGTGTCAATCAACTTTATCCCCTAAAAATGTTTTGTTATATAGCTGCGATCATTTCTGGTCGAGCCAGTGTCTGTGGGCACCGGGAGCCAGGACGGTGATGCAGGCTGCACAGAGCTGCCTGCAGCTGATCACCACTCACATTCAATAACCACACGTTTAGAGGAAATAAGCACATTTATACATCTCCCCCCTGCCAAAACACTCAGTTTTCATAAAAGTTCAGATTATAGGTTCTGTCTTTATGCTTTTATGTGAAGCCCAGAGCCACGACTGGTCTTAAATAAACTATAAAAAAACCCAGTGATGACTTCCAAAATAAAAAAAACATATTTCAAAGAGCATCACATTCATGATAATATAAGTTACATGAAGCAGGGCCACTATCACTGCAACATCCAGCTGCTCTTGTAACTTCCTCTGACACACAATCTTTTTTTTGATAATGTCACAACAATAGAAACACATACACACACTTGAGGATGTGTCTAGCTCAGTGTGTGTGTGTGTTTGAGAGAGAGAGAGAGGAGAGAGAGGCCAGTTTGGTAAATTGGCTAATTTGCGCATGATAAGACTACCCAGGGAGCTGTCTGTCCTTGTGAAAAAGCTGTTTTATTTTTTAAATGAGGTGCTAATGTTTCGTTTAACGCTTGCATAGAGCTCCGCGGGAGGCGTAATTGCGCGAGGCAAAGACCAAGCGGCACAGCTTCAGTGAGACGCCGGCCAGAGCCGCTCATATCAGTGTTAACATGCCCACACTGTGTCTGGG
Organism: Trachurus trachurus; assembly: GCF_905171665.1. Taxonomy (NCBI): domain Eukaryota; kingdom Metazoa; phylum Chordata; class Actinopteri; order Carangiformes; family Carangidae; genus Trachurus; species Trachurus trachurus. Next base: position 5,497,437 of record NC_139911.1, read on the forward strand.
GGGATCTGTGCACTGCTTTGACAGTAATCTCATTGTGTTAAACGGCATTTTATTATCATCATTATTATCTCTGCAGTCAGTGGTCAGTTCAAATTCCCCTACAACATCTCCACTGCACAGAGTTCCTCTACTTTATCCACACTTCCTGTGCTATAGCTGTGGAGTAAAGCCTCCCAGCAGCAGTGCACTGATTCAGGTCTGATTGGTTTTATGTGCATTTTTGCATTCTTATCATTAGTTTTTAATAGGTTTGTGTGTTTTATATGCTAGGCCTACTGTTTGTAAGTTTTATTTTATTCTGACTTAGCTCTATTTTATATATTTTTTAAAGTGTAAAGTGTCTGAGCATTTGTAAAACCGCTTACAAATAAAATGTATTATTAGGCTATTATTAGTCTACTATTATAAGATAGCCTACCTGTCGCTGTGGGCGGGCTTTCGAGGACAGGCCCCGCCCACAACCACTCCAGTGCCCTTCCTCAATGGCATCCAGATACAGCTTGAATATAAACAAACATTAATTATTAATTTGTAGCATTTTTTCCCTTAAAAAAAAGTGTGGGGCGTTTTTTTGTTTAGTAGCTACTGGCTGCGAAAGCTAATGACGACTTGACTGAAAAGGTCAGAGGTCAACGTAGCTACGTCACCAGGTAACTTGAATGTGGAACCAGAGAAGCTAACAGGTGTTGTAGCATTAGCATGTATGAGCCACTACTAGTTTAAATAAAACAAATGACGGTCGTAAATGGATACATTGTTGAGACTCTGCTTCCATGTCGGATATTTCAGCGAAGCCCTGTGATGCATGGATCTATAATAAGAATATAAGAAGAACCGGAGGAGCCGAGCAGTGCTAACGATGCTAAGGGCAGCAGGTGCTGCAGGTAGCGGCCTCCTTCAGCTTCACCGACCCGGGGAGAGGAGTGGACCTGTGTTATGCCGAGAAATGCCTAACACCGGTCCAGGACCAGAGAGAGAGAGAGAGAGAGAGAGAAAGCTACGTGCAAAGTAAGTTCAAGGTGTGCAATGTGAAATGTGTGTGTTTGCGTGTGTTAGTACCCGCCGTGGTGTGTTTTTCCTCTCCATTTATGGTCACCTTTGCTGCTCTGATGTTCTAGTTGTTGGGCTACTTCCTGTGTTTGGTTCTGTCCATGTCACTGTGTTGACTGGTGCTGTTGATGCTGCTTTGCACTTGTGCTGGTGTTGTGTGTTCAATCTTCAGTCTTTGTGCTTTATGGATCAAACTGTAGACTATAGGCGTTCTATTGTCTGCTGTGCTGTAGCTAAATCTTGAAGACTGCTATGGTTGGCCTTGTCTGTGTGTTTGCTGTTGGTTAGTTGTTGATGGTTTGACGTCATGATGGTTTACATGCATCTGCAGACTGTAGCTAATGTGCTGTGCCAATGTATCCTGTGTATTCACTGTATTCATTTTACAAAACCTTGTAAGTGCGCCAGATCGGTGCCAATCAGCAAATGCTTTGTGAATGTTGCCACTTTTGTTGTTGCTCTCCACATTATTATCATAACTTCTATCTGGACATACGGTATGTCGCCTAAAGTGTGATTGCTACCCCCTATAAAACTCATATGCCCTCCTTATAGCTGAGGTTTGGTGATGGGCCTGTTTGCATTGGTGAAGAGTGACCAAGTACAGTTGTGAGATACTTGAATCTATCCACTTTGTGGTACTTAATACTTTTTCTGCACAGAACTGCGCAAAAGTTAGTCCATTACTGATCTGAAAGTGTGCCGTTACTCTCCAGGTTCATTTGCACATGCAAAACATTGGACTAACTTGTCAGATTGTACTGATTTAACTGTGTGAATGAATGCACATGAACTCACCTCCATCTAAAATTAAAGGGCTTCTTACAGTTATGGGGAATCCATTAACACAGTCCAGGGGTCATTCTGTCGCATGGGAACACGTTCAACGTCTCAGATATTGTGCATGCAGGACTTTTACCTCTAGTATTTTTTCAATACTATCACTACAATAGATGATGTACATATATTTGCGCAGTGCTGCTCTGAAATATGTTGCACAGACTCCCAAATATATATATATTATAACCACCTGAGCAGAACTTGTATTGGATTTTGCTGCAAAGAATAAAATCTGTCTGTGCTCGTTTCTATAGTGGACTTTATATACACCACTCACGATGATGATCTCAGTCTGTGATGTTTGCAAGTTTTTACACATGTAAAACGCTTTCTTTCTATATTATCATCATCATCATCAGTATCATTATCATCTCTATCACACGCTGTGCAAGAATTTACATTAAAGCAGCTCCTGGTGAAAACGAGGCGTGCAGCAGCAGCAAGCCCTGGACATGTGAGCGGCACATCTGTTCGAAACTCCATATTAATTTCACCAACGAGAGGGAGGTGTTTTTGAATAGATATTTTGTCCTCTACTGTACACACACACACTCACAAACTCCCTGCAGGGTCTGGGTGCGAGGAAGCCAATGTGTGGTCTTAGTGTTTAATAAAAAAAGAAAGAAGCATTTTCCTCCCAGTTTCCCACCCAAGTAAAATGCAACACTGTGTGCGTAAGAGCCCGGGTGGTGTTGGAGTTTAACTTTAGAGATATTGTGTTTGGAGTGGAGCCAGGTCTTTATCATTTGAGGCAGTTTTTATTCTTTTTTTTTTTACCGGACCAGTGAACGAATGAAATAACCCGGCGTTGAGTTGAGCAGAGCATCAGCAAGCAGAGATTGATTAAGTGACTCGCCAGCCGGAGATAACAAGGAAGGAGCTCTGCTAATGGCTGTTTGCTTTTGATTAGGAAACAAGTGTTCAAGCTAGCCGGCGCTGTGGAGGTATGTGAGGGTATGTTTGTGCACACAGTGGACGGTGTGATATTTTCTCAATAATAAACCTTGGTATTTGAGATGTGTGGAGGAAGAAAAAAAAAAAAAAAAAGGACACATAACAAAAAGGGAGTGAAGGTAAGGTGGTGGTCACGGTGTGCGAGATTGATGGAGGGAACAGAGGGAGGATAGACGAGGGCAAGAGAGGGCAGCATGTCTGCACAGAGATAATGATTTACTCCGAGGAAGTGCACTCATCTCCTGTTTGCAACGCAGGGCTGCACGCTGTGAGAAAATATCTCCCCAGAGCAAAGCCTTTCGAGAAATACTCTGTGACCAATGAATAAAATCCACAATCACATCAAGATCCAAAGTTAATGTGTTCAGTTTAAAGCCCCCATTCTGTCTGTAGGAATCAAGTGCTCCCCCGCTGAAGAGTGGAAGCCCATCAAGTGTGACTGGCTGCCAGATCTTGGACTTACCTCTGAGATGGTGAGACGGAGATATGCTAATGCAACTTTATCTTGTAAAGGAAGGCTTCGAGGAGATTTAGCCAATCTGCTGGACACAATTCCAAGAGCCTCGGTGGCATTTAGCGGGCTCGCGCTAACCCGGGGCTGCTTGTTAAGACTTCATTAGCTGTGTTTGCACAGGCCTCTCCTCTCCAAAGAGGTGGAGGAGGGCTCCCCAGGCTCCAGCCTCAGCCCCACTATAGACACTCCATATGGGGCTTGTTTGCTCACGGCTGGCCTGGTAATCACTTTCAGGTGGAGCTGGAGGAGTCGGAGCAAGGCTGAGGGGATTGGGAGGAGAGCTGATGAGCTGAACCCCCTCCACACCCCCCCATCCCTTCCTTTCCAGGCCCTAACCCCCTGCCAGCAAAGCCCCCCCCTCCACCGGGGTACTCCTGAGGTGACAGAGCATGGAGCGTGTACCCTGTGAATTAGCTCACCTTGGGCCCATTACCTTAACAAACACAGCCGGCCCCTCCAATCAGCCTACTGCTGGGAGGACAGGCGGCCCCTGTAAATCCTTCCTTACACCCACTGTCCCTTCCCCGAGTGACCAATGGGGAGACGTGTGTTTGTATGGAGAAGGAACACGATTAAAGGCAGGGTCAGTTCATCCACAGATCCAATCAGGGATTGGTCACATGTGTCTTTGTCACCGTTGCAACCCTGCAGACTTCAGACTAAACCAGATTCAGCAGCGTTTTCCAAAAGGTTTCTGTTTTAGTTGCTCAGAATATCAGCAGGAGTTAAAGTGACATGATATAGCTTTAGTTATTTAGTTAAACAAACGGTTAAAAAAACAAAGGCTTGTTTTCTCACATTGTCATGAACCTGAAAAAAGTACAGCGCATCATTACCAACCATCCAGTCTGCCAGAAAGTTATAAACCTAGTTCAAACCTAGTGGTTCATAATTGACTAACCTTTGTAAAATAACTTTATAAACGGTGCCTTGTTTGACTGAGGTACCTGAACTCAGCAGAAATCTCAGGCATGAAAGGATAAGTCCAAACCAGTACAGGTTATGTATGTATTTATTTGTAATGAGGGAGAAGCAACCCTTTAAAAAAAATTGTACTGACCCTTAATATTGGCCCCGGCTCATTTTACATAAACAGTGAAACTGAATATACAGTAAGTCGCTCTCGCAGCAACGTGAATCTAGTTACATAACGCCCCGGCCGCCTGTGGGATGGGTTATTCCTTCAAATCTGGAGAAAAGCAGATTCACTTTTCACTTTCACAACTAATTAAAAAACAACATTTCCTCCTCGAGGAGAATCTGAACAATTCTCCTGCAGCCAAAGGACGGGCTGTTATTGGCTGCCGTCCCTGAGCCAAGTCAGTGAGTGTAGTGTATGTGTGTGTGTGTGTTAGTGTCTGATTGTTTGGACTTTTCAGCCATCTGATGCCACAAGAATCTGGCCAGCCAGCAGAGGTCTGCTTTTGGCTGCTATGACGCCTGCTACTTGACACTCCTGTCAGATTTATCTCCCCTCTTGTAAAACAGCATGCAACTTGTTCTCTCCGGCCAGAAAGGTAAGCGAGCCCTCAGAGATTTCTCCAGCTCAGGAAACACACACTGATACACATACACACACACACACACACACACACACACACACTAGCCCATATAATGGTGGGAGCTGATTTCTTTTTTTTTAACCCCTGCGTGTAACAGGAGAGGGAGACGATGGCAGGTAAGACTCGCACATCTGGTTCCGACACAGGAGGTGGAACACTTGTCTCTGGATCTTGACGGCCGGTCATTTAGTTTTCGTGCTCTGTTGCTTTTCCGTTTGTTGTAGCGCGCAGCGGTGGGATGTTGTGGAAGCGGCTGGCCCGGTTGCTTCAGGGCTGATTCTGACCAGACTGAACAGGGAGCGCGGGGGGTCACCGGGTGTCTGCGAGCATTTCTACAGGGAGGAGCGAGAAAGCGAGTTCCTGCTAATTAACTCGTCTCATTACTATTCATGCAGTCTTTGAATACGCCCTATTCCACCTCTACCTGTGCTCCTTTAACCTCTTCTCAAGGTATTAATGTCTCTTCATGTCAACTGCTATAAGCTAAAAAATCCCTTGTTTAGTTCTTGCAGTGTCAGCAGGGACTCCTGGGACGTCTATTGAACTCCATCACCGAGAAACACTCACTTTTTTAAAATACAGTGATGGAGACATTAGTATGTGCAGCTTTGCTGAACTCATAATCTGCAGGTCGCACAGATATCTGCCATTTCTTATTGAGAGATATTTTTTTCTTCCTCCTAGCCGGTGCAGGCTTTAATATGATACGGTGTGCTGTTCTTTGATTCAGACAGGGCTGGTGATGCTTTGATTAAAATGCATTTGGCTGTTATGCATTTCATCTATAATGTAGTTTTGACAAAATGGATGCCGGAGTTACAGAGGAGCCTTTTGTGCCCCCCCCCTCCTTCCATATAGCTCCATAGACTCTGCTGGAGTCCTGTTTCTGGACGGATGAAACAAATGTTAAACAGATAATAGTAAAGGAAGAAGAATATTCATGGAATAAAAGGAGTGTGAAAGTTTCCATTGCATGTGTGAAGAAAAAAAAGATGCACGTTGGATTTAAAATTCATGAGTTAATCAAAAACATAAACCCGTATAGGAGGGAACAGACGTTGTTGGGATGTTGTTGTAGGTTTTAATTTTTTTTTATTGTATAGTGTGTAGTGATCCTTTCTTATTTCCTACTAATGGCATGCCCACATGCTAAGTCGACACTGAACCACAGCCCCAACGCATGAAAACAAACCAGCATGTGCAGATCAACAGACACCTACTGTAGTATAGCTAGCCGGTGCGTTGCCATGCAAACAGATCAGCGTGTTATTAGCGGCAACAGCTTATAGTGCTGGTTTGGTGCAATGTTAGCATGAGATTATTAAAAGAATGGGCTCTGTCTCTTCATCAAAATGCAGGATGAAGTCACGCCGACAGCATGTTGTAATGTTGAGTAGCATGTAAAATTGTGCTGACACTGACAGGAAGTGTTTATATAGGAGGCCATGGCATGGCTCACTTTGTAGTTTGTTAACTTTGTATCTGCTATTGCTTCACTAGTGTCATTAAGCAAGATGTCCTCCTGGGTGTTGAAGGCTTCTGCTAACATTTGGTCCGGCTTGAAAAGAGTCAACTGGCACAAAATAGGACACAAATAGTTTCTTTACAGATATATTTAGATGTTTTTTATGAAGTTTAACTCCCTGTGAACGCAGCCCTGCTACGTGACTCCAGAGAGGAAGCGATGCACGGTAAATGCTTCGTGCTTTCACTTCTCCTCTTTAGCACCATGTCCCTCTCCTCCTTCCCTCCCTCCCCTCCCTCCCTCCCTCCATCCCGTCTCTGTGTGTGGCATACTGCGAAACAGATGGCGAGGGCAAGGATGACCGCCAGACAGAAGGAAGGAGGGAGAGCGAGAGGCAGAAAACGACAAGGTAGGGAAGTGGGAAACCATATCCAGGGGGTGTGAGAGAGGCTGAGAAGCGGAGAGGTAGCAGATGTGTAAAACGCAAACGACCTTGTGGAGTTTGCGACTTCGTTCTTGGCGGGCTCCGATCAAACCCCCGCCGAACGCTGCTCACATCAGAAGGCCGAGCGACGCCCCTGGTGAGCTACCCTGGGCATCCTATACCGCTCATTAGCGGTCCCCGATAAGGACATGCTTATTTATGTAAACAAAGACATTTACAGTATTTATCTCGCTCTCACACTGGGTTTACACAGAGCGCTGTCTGACAGCCTTCATTTTGGGAACAGTTCCAGGCGAACAGAATATTATTCAAAGCTCCCTGGAAAACACCTGCGATGAGCTGGAGGCGTGAGGGCGAGTGGTTGTTTGTGTAGATGTAAGTGTGCGTGCGTGTGTATGTGTGCGTGTAAGAGGGAAAACTCCAGAGCTCCCCAAGGCTGGACAGCGGGACACTGATGACCTTATCTGTTACATGCACGCCGCCATCTCTCCACGGACTGCAACGCCTCCGAATCTCAACAAGCCTTTTCGTATCAGCACTGACAGCCACGCCGTTTCCAGCTACATGTTTCATATGAATCGATCATGATGTTACTCCCATACGTCGACTTCCACTGTGAAGACATGAATGTTAGGAGGGATCTGGCCTACGGGGACATTTGCAACAGACTTTAATAACATGTGAAGAGGTGATGGTTAAATTAACACCTGAACATCCACGTTGTTGCCTGAGGTTATTTATACATGAGGGTTACTTTCTCCATCGAGCTCCCGTAGCAGTAAATTAAAAGATAACAACATGTTTGGTATAAAGATACACAGAGGTTTCTTTTTTTGTCATTTAATCCCCTTTAGATTGAAAGTGACCAGTCCTATTATAGGAAATCAGGGATGTGGGTGATGACTCAGGTCATTCCAGCTGAGGACTCACTCACTGCACCACCGCAGATGTAACCTCAGCTTAATGAATCACACAAGTGTGACCCGCGTGTTCCTGTTAGTCCTCGTCCGTAACTAAGGGGAATGACATTTTGTTTTTCCTAACGCACCCACCGACCACACAATTAATGTTGTGTACTTTCCCCCCTCCATTCACACACACACACACACACACAGTGTCAGGGTCTCCACTCCACAGCAAACGATAATTGGATCAATTGAAATCATTGTGTTGCTGAAATGAGGTTAGCGGGCTGGACTGAGCTCCTCTGAGGGTGTCTTTGTTTTATCTCGGCTGATTGCATCAGGCAGGTAAGGAACGGCCTAATAATGCTCCCACTCTCCAGCCGGTGATGTTATCTCCCTCTCAAATAGACCGAGGACGTCTTTATCAGCCAATGACACCATTAAGATTGGCATCTCCAGACAATGCAAGTGTGTGCTTACTTGGCTGCTAAACTAATTGTGCAATCAGGGAGGGTAAACATGAGGGTTGCGACCGCATTACTTATTTAGGTTTTTACACTTATTTGAGTTTGGTTTGTGTGGCTTGCTAGTTCCTGCTCTTTTAGGCTAATTATTAGGTTTTTGCTAATCTGAAACTGAAGTATTGGCGATTAAGAGGAGAAGTTTAGAAACTGCTGCTTTCCAAGGTTGATATTATCATAAAATCTTATATTTGATACACTGCCAGTTTCACAGTCAACACAGCAAACTCTGATATTGACGTACGACGAGGAATATATGGGAAGAAAAACCTGGTATAACACTCAAAATATGTGTTAAGGGTGAGTCTCAGGCCACATAGTCGACCTGGATATAAACATGAAAACTGAAATAGATTCCCTCTGTCAAAATACGTGCGAGTTGCACGGGAAAAAAACTGAGAAAGTGAGAAATCTCTGGGCTGAACGAGTGTTTGTTAATGTGCAGTGGAAGACATAGTATAAAGGTGAATGGAGCAGCAGCAGAGGTTGAGGAGAGGGGGCACTGGAGTGAGCCTCCCCTGAGCTATGCTTTATGATGTCTGATTGACAGGCTACACGCTAAGCTCACCTGAGCCTCTGACCTCCCTTTTTACATCTCCCTGCTGCTCCTCTCTTTTTCTTTTTCTATTTTTCTGGGAGGGGAGGCGAGACGAGGAGAGGGGGTGTAGAAACCTGAGGAGGGCCAGATCCTGGGTGGAATGGCTCCAGGCAGCGACCTCCTCTCAGGGGGGTCACCTGAAAACAAAGGCCATTCAGGTAAACCGCTCTGAGCAGGCCTGAGACGGACAGGCTCCCGCAGAAGATAACACTGGAGCTAATGTACTAGCATCTGCAGAGTCAAGTCAATGCCACCAGGCTCAGCTGCAGTGATAGCTCAGGGTGAATGAGGTGTATGTGTGTGTGTGCTTGTGTGTGTCTATTATTTCAATCAGCAGAGTAAAAGGAAAAACAGACTGACAGGTGAGTAAACACTATGCTCTGAAAGCCCCACCGAACATTCCTGAAATGACTACGCCAGTGTTGAAAATACATAGAAAAGGCGTAATCCTCTTTATGGAGGCTAATCTGGAGCAAATTCAGAACTTACGACCACATAAGAGGACTTGAAAAAGCTCTCTCTCCCCATGCACAAGTCCCTCCACACTCCAAACTGCATTTGCGGACCACACGACTCTGCGCGAGGAATCAATACGCTTTGTATTTGATTAGTTTCCCCCCTTCAGCAAAGTGCGGCAGACGGAATGTGGATGAGTGACTGAGACGTCCGCCGTAGTAGTAATTGCTGCCGGAACATCTTTTCAACAACCTTTCAGTCTTATCTCATCTACCTAACGGGTCCACTCTTGTAGTGGGACTGCCGACTGTAAGCCGCAGCCGATAACAACAGCGAGTTTACCAGATGTGCTCATGATTACAGAGCAGGTGACTAAAGAAGGGCAGCTCCATTAACAACACTGATGCAGTATAAACAGCCGTGGGTTCTGTTAGTTAACATGGACTTCCTGGATTTGTGTGCTTGTGTGCTAGATTTTCAGGTTTCCTCCAAACCCAAAGTCATGAATGTCAGGTTTTAGGCTACTCAAGACCTCAGGAAGAAAAATGGAGCACAGATTTTTGCACGCCTAGGCTAAATAAAGATTAGGTGACCAAAAAACAAGTTTGGGGGCAGGTTATAAAAGGAATTTACACTTTTGGGTGACATTAAAGCAACCGCTCGACAATTTGGGAACACACACACTTTCATGTTTTCATGCCAAGCGTTGGATGAGGAGATGGATACCACTCTGTATCTGTCCAGTAAATACAAAGCCGGCGGCCAGAAGCTGGTTAGTGTAACCTAGCTTTAAAGACTGGAAATGGTGAATCAGCTTTTCTGGCTCTGTCCAAAAGTAACAATCTGTCCACCAAGTACTTTCTAACGCTCGCTGATTAGGGGGGTATTTCTCGGCCAGTTGCAGTAACTTTTGTTTTTGTTGCAGATAAATCCCTTTTAATAGGCACTCTTGAGTCTTTATGCTAAGCTACGATAACAGGCTACTTGCAGTTGCTTCATATTCAGTGTACTGTACACACATCAGAGTGCTATTGATTCTCCTGTCTAACTCTTGGCATGAAAGCAAACTGGTTGTTTCCCAAAATGCTGCACTATTCCCTCAAAAAGGAAAAAAAAGAAAAACAACTTTGCATAAAGGTTTGGTGAGGGTTTTTTTTTAGTCACGGTTAGCTAAAGGTAAACGTATCATTTTCCCTCTCATCACCTGAACCCTCCATGTTTGATGTCGGAGCGCTGCCTATTTGCAGTCGCACCTTGTCCGTGTTCTCTTTAAACTGGGCAAAGTGATTTCTCTCATTTCTTTAACACTCTCCGATGAGGAAAATCTTTAAGCTGCCCAGAGGTGCAAACCTGAGTATATGAACACCTGTCAGTTTGTATGAGGCCTATGATGGACAGACAGTCTGTGCATAGTGCCCCTGTGTCCCCCCCCAGTGCATGCTGGGATACAGATTAGACATTAAACCACTGAGAATTGTTGTTATAATGTGTTTTTATTGTCTTAGCAACCACTCTATTATGTTTACACCCATCTCTTCTACACATACAGTTCTGAAGATGCGATTTGTGTTTTAGTATCTGACTTCAACATGCAGGAGTCAAACCACCGATCCTCTGATTAGTGGATAAGCCACTCTATTGTATTTGACTTGGAGTTATTTTACCTCCTTAGAAAGAGAAAAAGGTTGTGATTTCTTAATAACTCAGACTTGCTGACCCTGATGTGAAGAACTTGTGTTCACTCTGGGACTCCAGAACCAACTGTGTCATCTTTGAGTGGTATTTATAGTCTCATTGACATGTGCCGTCCACTGTTGCCTCCATATTTTCTGACAAAAGCCGTCAGATGAACTGTTATCTAGAGCCAAACTGTAGGTTTGGATCAACATCTGACTCTCCTCTCCCCTCCCCCTTCATCCATCTCTTCCGCCTCCCTCCCTCCCTCCCTCCCTCCTCCTCCTCGTTTCTCCGAGCAGGTTTCACTCTTGTGCCTGTCATTCTTCTGCCTTTTGTATCTATGGGCCTTTTTGCTATTGAATGCCGTTTCTTTTCTCCCACCCCCCATCACTCTCTCTCTTTCTCCCATCTCCTCCGCTGCTCTCCCTCACTCACTCACTCACTCATTCACTCTAGGGCCTAATTATGAGATAGCTTCGAATAAATACATGTATTTTTTTCCTCCTGCGTGGGGAGGAAAAAAAAACCTTGTGCTCCACTTTTTTTTTGACAGTAGGTTGAATTCGGAGCAGATCGGAGTGAGTGGTCGCTGGGACGGGAGATTTCCTGGTTGCAGTAATTGTGTCTCATTAATTCTTACTGTAATGCTGGGTAGCTAAACAGGCTACGCAATTAAGGGGCTGAGCCCTGAATAGGCCGGCTAATCAGGGGACAAAAGCTGCAGCTCAGAGGCCATTAGGCCTAAAGGAAGTGCTTCCATTGTAAGGAGTGGTCTGCGATGCCTTCATCTTTGTCCAATCCCGGTATAGGGGAGAAACCTTTGTGGGGCGGGGGGGTTCCTCCACTTTACAACCTGTACTGCTTAGTTCATTAATGTGCCTGTAATACCCTCAGGTTTTAGCGTAAACAAAGGTTGCATCCTGCTCAAGATTATGCAAGATCATCAGTGGATTTCCTGAACGTAACTAAACAAAACTTCAAATTATTTTTTCCCCCCACCCACCTTGGAGCCACTTAGCATCCTCATAAAGTGCTTTGTATGAGAAAATCCTGATTGGCTTCTCTCATGGACGTCAAGTTTGCTCTGAGATCCACCCCCCCACCACACCCCACCATTCTCTCTCTCTTTCTGCCGGCCCTCCTCCACCTCCACCTCCACTTCCTCCTCCTCCTCCTGCTCGGTATGTGCCCCGGCAGCCCACACGCTCCTCCAAACTGTCGACTCAGGAGTCTGTGAGACCTTTTCTGCCATCAGGGAAGGGTGGAGGAAAGAAGAGAATAGAAAGATCCCAACATTATCTATCCCCTTGCCTTTCTGCCTCTCCTCTCCTCTCCCCCCCCCCACCACCACCACCACCCCTCGTCTCCCCACTGCGAGCTTTATCTTTCATCCCTATTAATCACATCGTCAGGCAGCCTAGACGGAGAATAAATGAACTCTCCTGGTCATTAAAATTAAGCATTGAATTATTGACATGCAATTAGCCTGCCTTTTTTTGTGTGGGGAGACACTGGAAACTTTCTCCCCATAGCAAGAGGGTAGAAATAATATGACGGCTGTAGCAAAAAAAAAAAAAAGGGGGGGGAAAGTGTTAAAAAAATCAAACTTGCCAGAAAATTTCTAACTTGGAAAATCCTATTTATCACATAATAAGAGCACTAAGCCTGGTTCCATCTCATTTAGCTGAGTTTTATTCCCATAAGGAGTGGTGTCTTGCGCTCGTTATCTGCTTCGTTACGGAGAGGCCCGTGCTGCTGCTGCCGCCGCCGCCTCTGGATTATACTGTGGATTATGTTAATGTTGCGGAGACGCGACGCGGACACACTAACATTTAGGTGATCTCTCCCTGCTGTACGTTTTTCCTTTCTGTGCCAAACTTGTTTATGTGTTTTCATTTAGCATTATGCAGATTCCATTATTATAACAGCTGGGCAGATTGATTCCTAACTATTTGCCTTAATCCCCTATCACTCAAAACAGCACAACAATATGAAAGAGAGAGCGACAGAGAGAAAGAGCGAGAGAAAAAAGTAAAGTAAACAATATTTTGGGGCGATGCGCCTACATACTCTTATTTTTTTTTCCACACTTCGCTTCCAATTACAGTGACAATTGCCTTGGTAATTTTATGAATAGCAAGAAACACTTACTGTGCTTGTTAGTCAAATACACATTCTGCAGCCTTTTCACAGCAGCAGAGCAGGAGTTTGACAAGCTGTTTACGCTAAGCCTGAGTAAATCAAATTCGGAGTTTGCCTTCCCTCCCCAGTAATCTCATTTTGTTTACCGCTAACGCTAAGTACATTAGCATCTGCAAGGCCCTGTCTGTATTTACTCTATTTACCCCTACTGTACTGGCTCTAAGCCAAACAGGGACTAATGTTACGAAATGAGGGTAACCAGCTGTATATTCATGAACAACTCGCTCCTAATCTGACACCGAGGCAGGCATCCAGAGCGGGCAGAGCTGCAGTCGAGAGTTTAAACTGACAGAAGATGTGGTTTTTGCTTAAGTGAATGGAGATATTAACTGGCTTTTAAGCTGTAATATTTTTTTTTACCCCCTCCTCCTCCTACTCCGGGGTGTTTATGTGGGAAAGTGAGGCATGACAGGAAGGGAAATGGCAAACCTCCCTCTCAGGAAAGCCAAAGATACACAGTAGGAAGTAATGGTTTGGGTTAGATCATTCCAGAGCAGTTTACACTGGAAGTGTGAGAGAAATTTGAACTTTTTTAAAGTAAAGAGGAAGTGACATTGAGGTCAAAGGTTGTCAGGTTTCAGTGCCTCTGTGGTGTCTTCTCTCCTGGCCTTTCACCGTCAATGGGGACCGGTATCAGATCTCACCTGTTGTATGCGTCTTCCTGTTTGTCCACAGTTCCAGGGTCTGACCACGTCCCAGGTTACCTTAACCTATACACCCTGAGCCTCCACGCCCCATTAGGCAGATGCATTATGGGTGATTCTGTTTGCTTGTGTCGCAGACGGGGCCCTCGTGAAGAAGCCAGACATCACGGGATCTCAACCGAAAGACAGATTTAATGATGTACTCGACATTTGTCTTAATGTTGTAAGATTCTGTGAAACTAGTAAAACCAACGTCTGATTAGTATGTGTATCAAAAGCTTGGTATATCGTTCTTCTGCGTCACAGAGCTCCATTGTTGCCCCAAAACATATTGTATAGTGAGCCACACGGTTACAAAGGATGACATTTTCCTTTGCTATCGTAAATGGCTCTATAATTAGTTTTGAGTTGACCCTGCAAACAACTTCCTGCTACCTGCTAGTGCACTCAAGCATCCAGCTGGTTATCATATTGTTAAAGTAAATTGTATTTATAACACTTTTCTGGGGGCTGATATCTTTATTTGGAACAAATTTACCCAACCACATGGGTCCAGGGCAGCCATCTTGGATTTGCCCACTTGACTCTTAAATTTACTTGTAGATATTTATAGCAGTTGCCAAACAGCGTTGTATTGCAGGACGGCCACCAGTGTGGTTCTGGAAATGTGCATGCCTGAAACACCACACTGATGTGGTCCCCATTTGTAGTATAAATGGAAGTGTGTGTTAAGCATGATGGAAATTATGTGCATATGTCCCCACAACCCAGAGACAAGTCTGCTGCTGTCAACAGACATGGACTCAGCAAATATGTCCACACTTTAACACGATATTGTTTTTTTTATTTAGTTTTCTTGTGGAATTGGTCAAAAACAGCAGTCCTCTCATTTACATATTGGCAAGAAACGGAGTGTATTCCCCACCTGACACTTGTCCTTAAATTTTGCCTTCTTTTCAAGGAAGCCAACATTTTTTGAAACACCTATCCTTGAATTGTGTCCAACAGTTACTTAACAAAAACAAATGAGGTGATCAGGATGAGTTCCATCACACCATTACCGTCACAGCTTGGTGGTTGTTTGACTGCCAGTGCAAACAAATGATTAGCAGGAGTGCTAACAAAGTGCTTCATTTGACGCTTGCAGGACCTATTGTCTTGCTAATTCTGCTGCCCAGTGTTGAACCAGGTTACCTGGCACAGTCCACACCTCCACAGTCTCACACCAGAGGAACACGAGAGAACAGGAGGATGCAATCGTGTAGTTGACAATGTAGAGTTGCCTAATTTTTGCACAAATCCTCCTGCGCCGCTGTGTTTCAAAGGCTGGGAAAAGAGTGCTTATTGCAAAGCACGTAGAAAGTTTCAGCCTTTTCAGACTCCCAATTAGAGGTGAAAAAATACCAATGTTGTCGAAAACAGTTGATCAGCAATTTATTCACATTCACGGAAGCCAAAAAAAAAAGAAAATCCCCTCTGTTGTCAGTCGTTTCAAATGATTTCACTTTGGCCTTTAGTTAAATTAAAGCGGTGTCTTCTCATGTGTTGGTATGTTCATCCAACTCACAAGATCTCAAGTGCTGAAAGCTTGAATAAGGATTTCAGCACTTCATGCCCGTGCTTGATTTTCTCCCATTTTTTTTTTTTTTTACGAGGATCAAACACTGGTCCGACTTCTCAGGCTCATTGTGCCTGCCGCACTGGCTGAGAAGTTTCAGTGATGGGAGTATCTCAGCCCTGTGGCAATGCAATCTCTACATCCCAGTGTAATTATCAGGATAAGACATTCTCTCCCTCTGTGGTGAGGGCCAAAGTTTCATGCCATGGTGCGTGGAGATTTGATTTGATTGAAAAGGCTGTGCTGCATGGCACATCCTCGCAGGCTCCGGGGGGGCTCTTCTGCAGCTCATGCATTAAGCCTCCATATCCACATACAATGGTTGTTAAATGCATGACCATTTTTCTCTTTCTCTGAATTAAAGCTGCATAGAGAATTTTGAGGAGACGTGTGTGTGTGTGTGTGTGGTTGTGTGTCGGGGGGAAGTTTCACACAATTGCTGCAGATGCGTCCTGAAAAATTAAACAGAAAATGAATTTTTCTTTGACATATTTTTTGGAAGATTTCTGTTTCTCTCCAGCCGGTTGAATCATCTCTGTCTGGGTTACCTTCTCGCTGCGACAGTCAGTACCTTTACATGATGCTTGAGAAAACCAAATTATTGCCCTAATCCGACTATAACTGGACAACTGACTGCATGTAAACACGTTAGTCCGACTAATCTCGGAGTTCTCCAACTCCGATTAAGACACCCAGATAATGCGATTGGAATTTGACCTTCTCCGGCATGTATACGCCGTAATCAGAGTTTAACTGGACAACGCATGTGCGCATGCTCAAGACCCACCGCGCTGGTGTAAGACCTCGGAACAAAAACATCCAAGAAAGCCAGTCGCAGAAGCTATTGTTGTAGCGTTACGGCGTTCTTGTCTTGTCTGCCTCTCGAAATCACCATGACCACGAGGGATGGCGTGCACCTCATCTGCACAAAAAGTGTAACATGCACATTACGTACGAGATGGACAAAGCTGTACGATTAACCATCTAGCTGTTGTTCGAAAATGCCGGTCTGCCGTCTGGCTAACAGGTCAACCGGAAAAGGGGCCGTATTAACCTGCTGAAACGATGCATATCGCCACCTGGTGTTGAGAAGGAGGACACGTGCCCGTCAGTTATTCGATTTTCTCAGTTGCATGTAAACTGGGACAAGGACAGAAGTCTGATTAGACGCCAAAATCGAATTTTGAGCATAGTTTGATTAAGCTGTGCATGTGAACGTACTGAATGTATGACAAGATGGCGAACAGCTAACAGTCATATTTAGCATTACGAAAATTTGTTAGCGCAGGCGTTTGTGAACGTTAGTTGACGTTACCTAGGAGGTCTGATACAGATCTTGTGAGCGTGTGGAGTTGAGACAGAACCGACCATGTTCATTTCTCCCATTGGAGTCAACAGACTCAAGACCTGCTGCTGCTGCTCGTCTCCTAAAGGGACGGTTGTGGTCGCCAAACCCACGTGACATAGATACAGGAAACATCGTGGGGCATCTTGTTTCTAAACCGTCTTTGGTGCCTCGGTGGAGCTGCCTGAGCTGCTTTTCACTTTGCACAATACAAAATGAAATGTGCGTGGAAACAAAAACATGCAACAATGGAGGGATGGTGTCACATCGGAGGTCAGTGGGAATATCTTCAGGTTCACTGGTTCACTGGGGGTCACACACATTCACATAGACACACACTCACTCACAGCATGAGCTGACATGCCTTAAAAACAGCAACCAGCTGTGTTTATTGATACGCACACACACACATACACACACACACTATAATGTAAGTGTTGCAACATAAGACACACATGCAACATGTCCATTTGGATGTGTGATTAATTTTTAAATGCCTTGCTTTCATGTTGCATCCCTAATTCTATATGCAAAACCGATTTCAGACAACACACCACTGGATATGTTGCTCAGCTGGTTAAAAATTAATGGGAATGTCAACGCCTGAGCATTGTGTTAGTGTGTTAGTTTGTTTTAACCGTGCGCTTTGTTAAATATTCAGTCCCAGGTAGGCAAATATTACATTCTTTTACCTTTTGCTTGTGTCTCTTCTTTCCTCGCTGCGTGCTGTTGCTTCCTGGCCTCCCTCTTTTCTTCTTTGTCTCTCTCTCTCACTCTTTCTCTCCTGTTGAGTCTCACGCCCAGGCTTCTGCTTAATTGGTATTTCTGTTGAGCTTTTCCGAGTGTGAAACAACAGAGCTTCGTACCTCAAATACAGCATTTATTCATTATTTTGCACACGGTTGTTTGACAGCAGGAAACCTTATTAGCCAAGCTAATTTAAGGGGTGACTAGCAATCCAATTAGGTCTAATTGGAGGCTGATATATAGAAACGGTGTTCAGAGGTAACCGGCGCTGAATCATGGCCAACGCTGCAGCTTCGCGCCGCTGGTCGCCCGCCCCGCCACCGCGCCTGCATGCGTGAACGTCACCTGCCACCTTGTCGGGGAACTGGGTCGCGAGTCAAACTTTTGAGATTGTTACTTTTTTTGTGTCGCAACAATGGAGATGTATTCATGGAGGGTGGGGGGGCTGGCTGCGAGAGGTGGCAAAGGCTAATGCAGCGAGGCCTTCTTACAAAGCTGGAGACAATGTGCAGCGTATAGAGCTGTTGTCTCAGGGCTCAGACCACCACCAAGCAAAACCATCCGTCTCTCTCTCTCACACGGCGGACGGACACTCGTGGCCTCTGGGTTCACACTTAAGAAACGTGACCTGTGGACGGATTTCAACCAGATAAAAGATGCCAAACGTGCATCTTAGAAATAACACATGCTGGGGTGAAGTGTGGCAGCGTGTCTGAGGGAAATCACTTAACATACACTGATTCATTTAAAACCAATACACAAACACAACTGCAGCTTTTCTTCAAGCGCCTTTGTCTAAATCTTTGCATCTGCTTCTCCAGTAAAACGATGCATTCTCTCTTTTGAGTGATTTTTATTGTCTGCTCAGGGTGTGGCTGTGTTGTTGTGTTACACCCCAGAATAATGCAGTCAGTGCAATGCAACAGCCTTTAAATGAACACAGTGGAGTCAGCTCCTCCCTGAATGAGCTTAAATGAACATGAAGTCTCATTTGTGATTTACTGCTGCTGGAGTGAACGGTGTCGTACAGCTGCTCGTGTCGTCCCGTCCACCCTCTTAGATCTTTACACTGTTTTGCACCAAATCACAGAAATCAAAGTCAAGCTTTTGAGAAGAGAAGGGAAAAAGAGAATATTTTTATTTTGCAAATATATCATATTTTATGTTCAGCCATCAATCTCTGAGTGGCTGTCAGCCAATATGAAATAGATCATTGGCTCTAATAAACAACATGAGAACAAAGGAGGAGCCATTTTTTGCACCTGCAGATGGAGAATTTGTTTTACTTCATGTCTTTAAATAGTTTTCAGATGATATCTTCTCATCTAACAGACTTTATATAATGAGTGTGATATTTCGTTTTCCTCCTTGGCTTTTGGTTCTGTTTTTTTTTTTTTTTTTGGTAACTGTGTCTCCTGTCATTTTCCTACTACGAGGGTGTTTGCTTTTCTTTATGTGATATAAAGAAAAGCAAACACCCTCGGGGACGGCTCTGTTTATTTACTGGGATTGTGTGTTTGAATTTCCTCCTGCTTGCGTTGTGGTTTTGCACTTAAATGATTCCTAAAAGTCAAATAATATTTGTTGTTGTTCCCTGTCCTTGCCAGAAAAATGTCTTCACGAGCCCCCTGTTAATCTCCAGCCCGACAGAGATGATAGAGTGCTGTCATTTGTTGACATATCCTCACTTTGATGATCCAATCTGAGATATATCTATGATCACGGAAGCAGATGAAAGTGGCTTTTCTGCATCCAGCATCAAGTACCAAGGGAAATACCGTACTCGCCATAGTTGCACATTTGAGCCTGCTAATGTTTCCTCTTTAGGGGGCGAGGGGGGGCTCCGGTGTGTGTGTGTGTGTGTGTGTGTGTGTGAGAGAGAGAGAGAGAGAGAGAGGGAGGGAGAGAGAGATCAAGAAATAAATGAGTGGGGGTATTCCCTATCTGATTGGCCACTGGCCGGGTTTGGAACGTGATGCAAGCAAACACAGACTGCCTTTGAAATACCTAATGCACCATTTGCAATTCTAAACATTTCAGTTTACATTTACTCACTGGAACACTGACATATACATATACTATATATATATGTGTGTGTGTGTGTTTTTTTTTTTTCTGTGAATCAAATCAAGTCGAAAAAAAAAACCCGGAGTGTGCGACCTTTAAACCGAGCTGCTGTGTCTTTCTTTGCTGTTTTAAAGAACTGTCATCATAACTCACCCCAGCATCTGAATTGACAGGAAGCTGTAAAGCGTCAAGTAAATTCTCAGAGCGCTGAACTATGAATCAAACGCGCCGTTACAGTGTGTTTCCTGCAGGATTTTTTTTTTTTTTTTTTTTACAGCAGCGAGGGTGGACACCTGTCACGGTTAAAAGTATAGCTCTTTACACACAGGAAGGATTTCACCTGTGGAAACCTCCCCACAGACGGATGAAGGAATGTGAGAAGTAGTAATAAGTAGATTTTTATTATTTTTTTATGTTTTTGAGTGAACCTGTCACTTTTTTTTTTTTTTTTTTTTTTAAAGCTGTAACTCGTTATAATGTACAAGTATAATGAATTAGTGTCCAGCCAGTGCATCAGCTTATCATGATTAGTGGAACAGGAATAGAGGTCTTAGCAATTTTTTTGGATTCATTAAAATTGCCTCTGGGAATGCAATTACCAATGCAAACAGTCCTCGGCCCGGGCTCATTGGAATTCCTAGACACCAGTGGCTCCCTCTCACTTCGGCGAGGCGGATAGCAGACAGACAAGTTGTCAGAATCGTTATCGTTGGGACTTCATCTCGTTAATTTGGTAGATGGGAGAGCGCGGGGTATTTGCCCTGTGGAAAACTAAAACACACTCACAGGGTTTCTCCCACTTTCCAACACTCACTCACTCTCCCCCCTCCACCCCTCCCCATGCAATCCCCTCCACTCTGTCCATGGAGAAACCAGCGAAACCAGCCCAGGCAGCCGGGCCCACACATAGCCTGCAGTCATATCAGGCCCAGCAGCCTGGCTGGAGTCAATATGACCGCAGGCGAAAAAATGGTGGTGGTGGTGGAGCTGGTCCCTCAATACGAGACCTGGCTCGGGCAGCAAACAGCCAGCGCGGCACTCATTCAATATGAGTGAGCCTCTCTCCTCTCTCCTCCATCCTTCTCCTCCCCCCATCTTTCAGCTCCTCACTCCCACTTCACCAAGTCCAACTCTCCAGCTCTCACTCCTCAGCCTCTTCTTGTTTTTGTTGTAAGATGTAGGCTACATGATTTTTTTTTTCGTTATTTTGTGAAGGCGAGAGGTGATGGTGTGTGTGTGTGTGTGTGTGTGTGGCACAGCATTTTGACAACCAGATTTGATTTGACAGCGAAGAGCTCTCCCCCTCTCCCTCCCCGCTCTCTGCTGACCCTGCAGACCAGAGTGTGAAGGAAGGAGAGAGGGTCAGGAAAAAAAAAGGTGGATTTGGGCTAAAAGAAGCTTTTTATTTGCTGGAGTTTGGTGGTAAATGTGCTGCGCTGCTTCTTCAACCCACTAGTTTACTTTAGTTTACTTATTATTTCCTACCTTTCCTGGGTTTTTTATTTTGCTCTTTGCCTTTGAGAGCTGATCAAAGTTCAGTCGGGGCAATTTGAAGAGGAGTAATGATTAGAAGTAAACTGTAGAGTCAGAGAGGAAGCACCTTGTGCCTCTGCACTAGACTTTTTTCTCTGTAGCCTATTGTAAAAAACACATAATTAACAGTATCAACTAAAAAATCCAGAGAGCAGGTGACTTATAGGAAATAATGAAAAGCTAAATGAGACCAAAACAGATATAAAGAAAACGAGAGAGAGACTTCATCACATCCACATCCAGCGACTTGTACTCAATATTTGAATAGTATCAGTCATTATTTTGAAGGGGTCATCGGTGGGGTCAGGCAGAGCCCCTTCCTGTTTTGTGTTTCCACCCCTATTATTATTAATCATTCATTTTGTCAACTGAATATTTATGACTAAAAGACAAGTTTCAGGCGCAGCTGCGTACATGCACCAGCTCCTCACATAGAGGCATCTCAAAGAGAATACACGAACACAAACTGCTTTATTGCGGTGTATGTGTGTGAGTGTGAACCGCCCTGTCAAACGTCTGTTTACCATTTCACGTTCCCAGAGGCACAAACCTCTCGACAAGAGGCTACATTTATTTTTCTTGCTGAAAGACGTCTTTAAAAAAAAAAAAACAGCGTTTCCTCGTGTCTGTTTTAAAAGCAGGAAACGATGTCAGTGTTACAACCTCAGAGGACAAATTAGAGTCAGAGTTATACATCTCCTTGTAAAACATTGTGTGTTTTTAATGCCGTGTTACATCCTGCACATTACAGCGCTGCGGCAGGTAGAATCCGTAGAGTGAAAGGTTGACAGTTCTGGAAACTTGGCCTCAGTTTGACTATTTTCACGTCTATTCAGTATATGGACCTACAGTAGCTGAAGCGGCTTGGGAAACACATGGTGTGGTCCTGTCAAAAGGAGCTCATACCTTTGCAGAGTTACCATGAACATCAGCCACAATTAATGGCTTTTACTGTATAAAGTTTTTTTTTTTTAATGTGATTTCATTGAAAAAAGATGACTGACTCCTTTTATACATGTGAATGTGATGCAGGGAGGAAATTTTGTGTAATATAAAGTTGTTAACACCTGATGTAAGCTTGTTTTTTTTAAAAGGGGCTTTGTTGTAGTTTTCTTAGTTGACTAAAACTTGGAGTCGTGAACAACAGGAACAAAACAGCATTCAGCAGCAACTGGGACATTAGAGACACAGTGTGACAAACACCCAACAATCTGGGAATATCCAAATAAAAAACCCGCCTGTGTACGGAGACACAATCTGAATATGGTCTGATAAGAAGAGTTACATTCACGTTCTTAGAGTCCTTGACCTGGAACATGCTCTTCGCTCAGTCTAATCTAGTTGTTCTCATTAGGATGGTGTCCATGACGTCTTCAAACAATATCAGGGAGTCTGATATCATTTGAAAAGACCATCTTGTAGTTTTCACACATTAATATTCCACAACAGCTTGCACAAACAAACATGCTGGCACTATCATGGCTTATGCTGCGTTCAAAACAACTCGCAACTCGGAAAAAACAAGCTCTGAGTTGTAAAAAATAAATTGGACGGCATAAAACTCGGAAATTCAGGTATCGTCTCAACGCTCCATCTTTCCGACTTGACATCAGCGATGGCAACGAAACATGGCGGCCCTCATTGTTAAAGGGATAGTTCACCCAAAATTGAACCAGGGTCCGTCCTCTTCCCAGTTCGTCCAAATTTGACGAACCAGGAAGAGGAGCTTCGAGAAGCTTCCGCTACAAAACAAGCTTGAAATATAGACTTATTTTATTTTTTTCGGGACAATTTCGCATTTCGGGGCTTCAATACAAGACGGATATTACATACGAGAAGCATGGAGGTATTTGGATGTTTTTTGGTGTGTCTTTTTGTTACGAAGACAGTTGGTATCCATTTGCAACCGTTATATGGACATGCACTGCTACGCCGAGACCCCTTGTAACTCAGAGAAGCCACGGAGGACTCTGAAACTTCTCCCAGCCCTTAGTCGACATGAGGGTGAGTAGATAATGAGTGAAATTTCAATTTTGGGTGAACTATCCCTTTAATGATTAATCTTCATCTGCTTCCAAAATAAGCACAAATTGCTGCTGCATATATTTTTCGTGTTCAGCAATCAGCCACATTTTACCAAACTTCTTTCAGGCATCCATGTTTTTTTCAGTTTTTGCCGTTCCGACTTCTCGGTTACTTCCGAGTTGTCTTGAACGCAGCATTAGTCTTGTTTATGTTTAGACAGAGGCAGACTAACATTTTACCCATGACTTTATGCTAAGCTAAGCTAACGATTTCCTAGTTTCACCTTCATGAGGCATCAGTGTTTTTATCTTCTCATCTAATTAATAAGAAAAAATCAATTAAGATTATTTTACAAAATGTCAAACTCTATTTTAGGGTCAAATTAATCAGGAAGTGGGGGATTTTAATATATTGTTTATCTCACCAATGCCGGTGAAAGTGACTTGAATATGAATAAATCTGCTCAGCTCATTTGTTGCTTTCACTGCCAGAGAGCAAAGTAAACACACAGCAGCAGATCACTGCTTTACAGGCCCGGCTTCCCAAATATAGATTTCACTGTCAAGCTTTAAGCATGCAAACGATCTGACGCTCAGTCGTCGGGAGATGGACGGCTCATGGCTGCCTTCCAGGTCCTCTCATTTTTAATACCCAAATTGACGTCGCGCTGCTCTGTCCTTTTTGTTACCGTGCCGCTCTGGAGCCGCTCGCCGGCCAACAAAACACAAAAAGTCAGTTATACGGTGGCAATTGATGCGACAGGCATTTAGTAAAGGTGATTTCTATGGTAACAATCCTCAGGAACATTTTCATTTCCAGCATCAAATGGGTGAAAACGTAGCCGTGATAATTAGCGCTGTGTGCATAGCTTAATGTGTGTATGTGTGTGTGTGTGTGTGTGTGTGGAACCTGCTTTAAAGGACTTCAAAAAGCCTGGAGGAAAAACACAGTTTGCTGTTTTACGACATCTCACCACTCTCTCTGCTGTCAGTCAGCATTAGGGGGCTGTTTTTTTTTTTGCCTGTTGTATTTTTCTTTTGTAATCTAAAGCACCGTCCCTTTTTTAAAGCGACTCTGCTAATTACTTTACTTAATCGGGCGCCGGCCAAGAAATTATTTTTGTAGCTCGGAGCTAATTCTTGAACCTGTAACAATAGCATTTGAATATCAGTTTAAGATAAAAAGCTTTTATAGTTAATCCCAGAGGCTGTTACATCTACACATGTGGAGCTGCACTTTCATGTGGACCCTCGAAGATCACGAGGACTCTGATATAGTTGCACTGCACCTGAGGAGAAAAAACCCAAATGCAATTAGTGTGATTGGGCTCAAAACAAGGGGAAAAAACTAAACACAGTCGCCGCGACGATAGCAATTTGTTCCCGTTTGATGCACACACTCTGTCGTCTCCTTTTCTGACCCACACCTGTTCCTTCCCGAGCACCCCCCCCCTCTCTTATTTTTCCGTTTTGAATTAGAGAAACCAAGCACTGGGCTGTAAGTGGTGTTTGAAAGATCCACCCCCCTCGGTCCTCAAAAAAAAAAAACAAAAAAAAAAAAGGCAGGGTTGGGGAGTTTGGCGGCGGCTGCGGCGGTAGTGGAGGGGGGTAAAAGAGAAAATCAAAGTGAAATCGGCAGAATGCGTACTTTCACAGGCTGCGGCACAGTTGAACTGAGCAGGCCCGAAGTCCTGTGAAAAGAAATGGAGACAGGCTGAATGCAAATTAAATCCCCCTCATTCCTGCAAATATTGTCTTAGCCATTAGTGCGGGCTTGACTAGAAAGGAGTGGTCCCACTCATTGTCACTCGGCCAGGGAGAAGTCAGGGGAGGAATTCTATTCAGTGACCGTCTTGGGGGCTCGGTGCACTTGGGCGCTTGTTTGGTACCATTCAAACGCCACAGACCGTGGCAACAAAGAGAGCTTTCAGCGTACCTCACTGTAAAAGCATGTGAAAAAGAAGAAAGGAGGTGGATGGGGAAGGGTGGAGGAGGAGGAGGAGGTGGGGAGGAGAAAGGGCATTGGTGGGGATGAAGGGAAGGGAAGGGAAGGGAAGGGAAGGGAAGAGGGGGAGAGGCAGCACTGGAAAAGTTTAGGTGTAGGTCCTGAGTTGAGGACTGGGCCTGTGTGTGTTGTTTTTTAATCGTCCAGTTTATTTTGCTAGGTGGGATGTTGGAGCGCTTCACGCAAGCTTTTGCGCAGTTGGCTCCGCTGGGTGAGGAGCTGTGGATCCTCCATACAAACACACACACACTCACACACACACATACACACACACACATTGCGCCTGAGCCTTTGAACGGCCTGCCTGGCCTGTCTTCAAGTAGCACCCATGAGAGACGCACACAAAAAAAAGAGCCATTTCAGCATAAAACCATACCTGTCTTGTCTCCTCTGAAGCTGTTTGTGTATATTTATGTATTTACAGACATTTTTACAGCTGCGCTCTGCTTTGTGCATCATCTCCGGCAGCTGTTTTGCTCTAAAACTTCATCATCGGCTCGAGTCTGAACTGAAGCGTGTGCTATTGACCTGAGGTGGCTTTTATACGCAGAAGACGGGTAATTTTTTAAAAGGCAGAGCGCATATATCTGAATGAAGGAGGAGAAGAAGGGGGGAGTGCGCTCATTTTCTTCACATTCTTGAGCCTTCTGTTGCATCCATCGGTTCTCAAAGCAAACATGGCCGCTCACGAATAAGACTATTTCAGTGTTTTTGAGTGGACAGGAGAAAATTCAATCTGCAGCAAACGAGCTCTATAGGAAACGTCTCACTCGCCGCCACAGGCCTCACACGATACCTACAACCCCCAAGCCGCCGCCGCGATGGAGAGATAACACGAGGAGAAGTCAGCAAAGAAACACTACACAGGTTTGTGTTTGTGTGTATAGGTGTAGCCGGGGTGTGTGCAGAAAGCAGAATAGCCCTTTGGCATCCCAGATTTGTTTTGACTGGTGCGTTTACAGCAGCTGCATGGGCGAGGAAGGGCCCGGGCCAAAGTAAAACAACCAAATTCTTACTTTTCTTCTTCTTCTTTTTCTTTCACTCTTCCTCCTCCTCTTCTCCTCCTCCTGTCTTCGGAGAGATGGCTCCCAGCCAGCCAGCTGTATAATCAAGCCCTTCATTTATACTTTATTGACAGATGCTACTTCTAGCCTTGGTTGGGGGAATATGGTTTGTTTTTCGAACCTCTGGGAAAGATTGAATTCCATGGCAGGGTGATATATGCTTCGGAAAGGCTTTGTTAATGTTGGACTACAGCTGCGTGGTAAGAAGTGCTGGAATGCTTTCCTCCCTTTTGTCAAGAGGGAGAAAACCTCAAAATTTTGGATTTAGTGAGGGGAGAGCAGTATAGAAACTAATGCAGCTTTTGGCAGGAAGCTGCAAACTTTTTAAACTCTTACAACTGGATTGTTTCGGTTCCCAAAAAACGCCACAATCACATTAATCAAACACACAGAAATATTCGAATGCATTTATTTATTACAAATTCATAACATTTTTTGGAAATCAGCAGGGTAAACTATTAATAAGTAACCTCACGTTGTTTTCAGCAACACTGGAAAAAGCCCTTTCCCCCCTCCTGAAGCATATACAGCATGTCTCTGTTAACAAACCCAATTCTGCATGTGTGAAATTATGAATGAAAAGTGACGGCAACCGAGTCTCCCATCACTTCTCATTCTGATCTGTAATATCACATCAGCACTGTAACTTCATGTTAGAGAGAGAAAGAAAAGACAGAGGCAGAGGTTGCCGAGACAATCTGACAGGATGGAGGTGTCAGGTCGGTGTCGCTGGCAGACGGATGGAGACGTCGCTTCTGACTCTTCTTACCCTTTGTGTCGTTTGTGCTCTTGTTAGAAAGTGTCACGTCTTCCTCACACACACACACACGCTCACACACACACACACACAAACACACTCATGTTGTTTGTCACATGCACAAAGATGCTCAAAGTCACTACTACTAAGACATGTTGAACTTCTTGAAAAATCAAGATTTAAAATGATATCTGAACCGAGATTCCCAGAATCACATTATGTAACATGGTTTTCAATAGTTTTTCTATACTGTATTTACACAATTAACACAATTAAGTGGCCATGAGGATGCACAACACTGCCCAGCTATGGGAAACATACAATAAAAACAAATAACTCTCTGCACAGCTATATTTGCACAGTTTTATACATTATGCATATTTATATTTGGTACAGATTATTTTCTATTTAAGTTGTCTATTTTGGTATTTTGTACATAACATATGGATGTACATAGTTTATATGGATGTATATAGTAGGCTATATATTATCTGTCTGTGTTATAGCCTCTTTATGCCCCTTATATTATATTGTATGTATGCCTGCGCTACTAGAGACTTGAATTTCCCTTGGGATCAATAAATATCTCTAAGTCTAAAAGTAATTAAAGAATTTAGTTTTACACATCATCAAATATGCTGGAGCTCATACACAGAAAAAATATATACACATAATGTTGTAATGAAATGGTAAACAGGAAGTGACGACAGTTTCTTTGTGGCTGAACAAAACAAGCTCCTACATGAGAAAAGGCAGAGACCTGACATATTGTTTTGAGGTTTTCATGAGCGTTGTCAGAAGATCAGTTATATTCAATATTTTCAGTTTGACCTAAAAATAAAATGATTTATATATAATAACCTACTCTCTTCTTTCCAGTATGATTGATCACACTGCTCATATTTCTTGGCTTGGTGGACGCTGCTGTCCAGTCTTTTCTCTTTTTTTTTCTTTCATACCAGTACTTGACAAGTAGCATTTTATTATATCTGATGTCCAAAACCAGTAAAATTAGATCCAATTTATATTAAATCACAATTACAGCATGATCCTTTAACTGTGGCCACTTGTGGTGACTAATTATGTCTGAGTCTGGTTTTCAAATCGTTAACCAACGTCAGTGGGAGAGAGAGAAGGAGAAGGAGAAGGAGAAGGAGTGGGGTGCTTCCAGAAACGGCTTGTTGACATCTGTGTTTTTCCACTTAGAGAGAAACTCAGCCAGAAGACAGGAACACCTCAAACCCACATCCACTATCCACTGCTCCTGCGGCTTTGTGTGTGTATGTGTGTTTTTAAAAATACAGCTTACCCTCGCTCCATAAACAGCAGCAGAAACACAGGGGGTTTTTTTGAGGAGGGGGAAGAATAATTTAGCTTATTTCTAAATACGTCTCTGGTACAGGTGTGTGGTGGTGGAAACAGCCACACCTGGACATGTAACCTGGGCTATTTATCTTCTCCCCCTCCTCTTTCTCTCTATCTCTCTTTCTCTTTCTCTTTCTCTTTCTCTCTCTTTACTCCTCCACCCTCTCTTCGACTTGCCTGCCTGCTGGCCTCCACTATTTCCCCTGCAGCAATGACAGGATTATGTCTCACATGTTTAAGGAAGTGGCTTTGGCAGACTGCGGAGAGGAGGCAGGCAATGAGACACACACACACACACACACACACACACACACACACACACACACACACACACACACACACACACACACACACACACACACACACACACACTCTTACACTCACATACTCGCATACACACACATACATACACACACACGCATGCAGGTGTATGCACATTCCTGATGCCAGCCTTGACTCAGTAACCTTGTACAGCGGGGCAGGTTTTGACAACGTGTCTGTCGATCAAACCGGGGCTGAAATTAATCTGCGTGTAAAGAGGACGAGGGAGACGAGGCGGGGAGGCTTTAGCTTTAATGCTGTTATCATTTCAGATGTCAGGATGTTGGATGACTGATGCCGTTGGTAAACCGATCGTCGCTGCTTGATTCAAGTGGGGGAATTAGCCCTGACTTGGTTTAAGTGTTGGGACAGGTGAGCTATTTATTTACACCACCGCTGCTGCTGCTGCTGCTGCTGTTGGTGATTGTGGATGGTGATGGCGGTGGTGATTCCTGGAGAGCTGCATTTGTCTGCCAAGTAAAGGAGGAGTCTGCCAAGAAGACGACAAATGACACTTTGGAGGAAGAGGAGAGTAAATACACTCTGTAGCTCGGGCCCAACCAGACCGGCTCCATCTAGTGTTTCACCACCGGGGAGCCAAATTCCTGGAAAATGACTTAATTGTGGGGTTGATTTCCAAATGATGATTTGAGGCGAAATGACAGAAAGAAAAGTGGCAGAAAGAGAGAGAGAGAGAGGGAGACATGGTCGGGGTGGGCCGGGGGTCTCGGTCTCCTATGACTCTCTGTGCTCACTTTTCTCAACAGGTGAAATCACACAGGCTGTGAGTCAGGCAGGTAAAGAGAGATGAGATGAGGGAGAGAGGAAACCAAGAGGAAGCAGGGATACGTTCACAGGTTCCCCCCTGTGAGACCTCAGACAGTAATTGCAGACAAACGTGTCCAAAAAAAAAAAAGGGGAGCGCTGTCTACATCCGACATCCTGTGCTTTCAGTCGGGTTTTTTTTTTTTTATCCCAGAGACGGAGAACAAATGGCAGGAACTGGAGCGCCAGGACGCGCTGAGGGGCTCCGTATACCTGCTTTTAAAGTACAACATGCCCAAACACGTCGCCTCCCTCCCTCCGTTACCCTGGAGGTTGTTTTTTTTTTTTTTTTTTTTTTTAACTTTTTCCACTGTCGATGCAGACAGGACACATTCTATCTCTCTGTACCCACAACCCCCCTCTATTCATCAAGTTTTATATGAAGTCACGGGCTATAAATCAATGCTGTGAAAAGAGGAGATGGAGGAGAGTGGAGGGAGAGACGTTCAAAGAAGTTCAGAGAGGCTTTGAAAATGTTGCATCGTCACTAACAGGTGTTTTGATTTATGGTGTTTGTGTTTAATTGGGGCATTTCTCAGATTCACATGAAAGGGAAGGTGAATTGATATTTTTCAAGCTGAGAGTGGCTCGCTATGGGTAATGAGAAGACACAGTCGATGTTTTCTTCTTCAAGACACAACCCCCCCCCCCACCCCAACCCTCCTCCTCCTCCTCCCCACTGTGCACCTGGCAAAATACATTGTAAACCTCCCCTTGTGGTGCTGCAGGAGTTCATCGAATATGTGCCTTTATAAATAATGTCTCAATAAAGAATTAGCAAGAAGCTAAAGTTAGTGTGAGGTTCTTTTTTTTTTGCTCTTGTTTAGGTGTTTTTTGTTTTTGCATGAAGCCTGGATCAAAGGATGGATTTTACAAACTGCATGTTCACAGTCCCCAGAGGATGAACCTGAATGACGTTAGTGATCCCCTGACTTTCAAATTCACATTGGAGTCAACACTTTCCTATAGCGTCTCCACAGGATAGGTTTCTTTATCTTTAGTCTCTTGTTCAAATATTCAATAGTTCAACTTATAGCTAAAGAATGGCCATGAAAATGAGGATGCATCCAAATCCTCTCCTGACTTTTCCATCAAAGCAGTAACAGTGCTGTTGATCTTGAGAACTATGATTGGACAGATCACCACATAATAGGTCCTATAATGATCTTCTGACTCTTCATCTCCTGTCATTACTGGGTCAAAACTTTATATCATCCACTTGTTTGGTTTATGACCCAAAACCTCCAGACACTCCTCTCAGTGTAAGCATGTTAACAAACTCAACATCAGCGTCATCATTTAACTAAAATAAAGCATTGACATTTTGTTGTTTAGACTATAATTAGTCATAGAGATAACTTAAATGAAATGAGCTTTAGAGAGTTTAATATTCCTATGAAACATCTAGACTATAATAAAGTATGTGGATGATAATATAAAACAACAATTTCTTATTCTGAAATAGTAAGCAGCAGCAGCAGAAGCGCTGCTGTGCTGCACAGCGCTGCTAGCACAGCTACAGTACAGACCCTTGTTATATTACACTCTTGGTTTGGTGAATGACACACTCCCACCCACACACTCCTCAAGGCTTGACTCGTTACTGTATGACATAAGACAAGAAAGAAAAAGAGGACCATTCTCCTTTCTACTGTTACACCACAGCAGCTGAGAACAAGTCTTCAGATACTGAGGAAAACATGATGAGGAGTTTGTTTTGCCCCAAAATGTCTGAATAAGATCAACTGAGTCACAAGTAAGAGCCCCAGTCGTCTGTGATCAGTCTTCCCTGATTACCTACGTCTCCTATTTTGCTTTATAAATTTTTCCTCTTTGGTTCTGGAGCTTGAACAGCACAGCCATATAAAATAAAAACTAATTGCACACTCTGGAAACGAGCTATGCTGTAATGGGGTGATCTTTTTCTATTTTATGACTGTTATTCTTGGCATTGTCTTTTTATTTTTTGATTTATTATCTAATGGTAATAGATTGTGGTTCTGGTAAATACCGCAGCTGTCCACGGAGAAGTGTGTGTCCTCTGGACTGCTCACCAGCTCGGCTAAAATAAGTCCTGGTTTGTTATGCTTGTTTGAACAGAAGCTGTGGCCTCTTCATTTTGTGGTTTCCAGCAGAGCTCCTGGTTTTTTTTTTCTCTCTCTCTCTCTCTCTAAATATAATCCTGAACACCAACTACCTCATCTCACTCCCCTTGTGCCATTGTAACCCAAACATATACATTTGTGCATTTTAATTCACTAAAGGAAACTTCTACGGAGCATTAGCAACAGGCTGATTTTTGTTTTCTTAGAGCCAGACGCCAGTGAGCAAGTGGTGCAATTCATCATAGAAATCGACGTCTGCCAGCTTTTCGCTCAGCTCCCACAAACTGTCCAGTCTGTCAGAAACGTGTCACTAGCTCCATTGCTGAAGTCATTAACATGGAGGAGACCTCTGCTGATGGCCAGAAACAACACACATTGTGCCATTCCAGTGGAGTGTTGTAAGCACCGCGCATGGTTGCTCGGCGCGAGACAGCGAGGAGAAAAAAAGTCTGAACCCTCCGATGTTGAAATCTGTGAGCGGCTTCTCATAAAAACACACTTGACTGGTGAAAAGCTGGGATAAAATGAAGTGAAGAGCTAACTAATACCTCCAGCTGTCAGCCCGATAATGCATTTGCTTCGAAGTCGGTGCTACTTTAATGACCTGGAGTGTGGACAGATTATACGCACACAAAAAAAAAGAAAGAAAAAAAAAGAAGCCTGCTGTCAAAAGTGTGCCCGAGCGAGTCCATCGGCAGCGCCTCATCTGTTTTCCACTAACACTGAAAGAGAAATCACAAGTCCATGTGTCTATTGGAGCAGACTGAACTTAGCGGATGTGTGTTAAACGGCCGGGGCCCCTGGAGTACCAAATAATGACTCCCAGTCGCTCCTCGCTCCCTCGGTGTGGTGAGTGTGTGTGTGTGCGGTGCAGGAGAAAGTCTGGATGGAAAAAAAAAAAAAAAAATCTTCTGTCCAAAACAACGGCCCTCCACCGCCGCGCACGCACGCACTCTGAGCGTCTGTCATCAGCCGTCCACATTGTTTTTGAACAATTGGCACTAATTTGCCATCTGGTTGAGGGAGGCTTTGTTGCGCGGCCGGGGAAGGGGAAGCATTGTGTAGTCGTCAATGAGCGAGTCCACTCAGGGAGCCACCGGTGGACGGAGACAAACGAGGAGACAATCGCTCTTTATCTCTCCGCCGCTCCTCCGCTGTGGTTCACTGACTGTTTATTAGACGCGAGTCTCACAAAAGCAGAACGCGCAACATTCAAATCCCGAGGTTGTGCAGATTCGTTGGTTTTTAAAACATGCAACATACCAAACATTACATCAACTTCAGTCAGTTCTTCACAGCGGTCCTGAGAGCTCAGCACCCTGCAGCTAGAGAAGACACATGTCTCCACCAATTTAGCAACACACACTGCAAATACTAACAACCAAACAACACACACACACACACAGAAACATGGCAGGCTTCGCAAAGACTCGCTTATAAAATGGACACAAGATCGTTCAGTCCATTGAAGCAAATTTGTGATTTGTGATACTGGACCAATAAAATTCCCCTTAACCTCCAAATCGAAGCTTCCAAGGGACGATAAAAAATATTGTTGCTATGTTTTTTGTGACTTAGAGCCAGTACACGATTTACTGTACAAAAGCTGGCTCCACGGGACACCCGGAGGTCTTTGAAGGAGGTCTCTGGGGGTGCCTCGCACAGAGGGGGATAAAGTATTTTCACTTTCACTCCATTCTTAAAGTAACACAATAACCACAGATAGTATATAACTATTCTGGAACTGCTGCTGCTGCACAATGTAGATATTTGCCATGCGTAGTACAAACATATGTGGGCTATAACACACAGCGCTGTATTTGTGCAGTCAATATTTGCAACAGTGTCAGAATCACACAGTCTGAATGTTACAGCTGACGTTCTGCTTGTATTGTGTGCATGTTCAGCATGTTTCTTTATGCTGTGCATGTGCAGTCGGATTGGTAAACATGTACATTCATTTGTGTTGTGTGCAGAAAGTAAAAAAACTGCATCTGTATGTGTGTCTGAACCGAAGCTGTGCACAGTAACACAACATTTCAGGTATCATGGGGGCAAAACTTTCCTCTGTAGCAGAAAGCCCCAAGAGGTTTAAGATGACCACGAATGCAGCTTCTTAGAGCAACAGCCACTTCTCCACTCGCCTCAACTTTTAGATTTCTCTTTCCTTCCCCCTTCCCCCCCCCCCCCCCCCCCCCCCCCCCCCCCATCTGACCTCCCCCTCTCCGCAGCCCGGGCCCAAAGAAGATGAGAAGTGGTGCTTTCGGTCCACAAATCAATAGGCCTTACTCACCTTTGAGTCAGAGCTGCAGAGGCAACATCATCACTGTATTTGGCTGTACTGTATGTCTTAGGGAGGAGGGGGGGGGGAGACGGAGGAGACCCAGGGGTGCAGGCCTGCCTGTCTAATGCATTATTGAGGAGTGCATCTCAGCCATCAGTTGCAGGTAGGAGGCTGAAAGAGTCTTATTAGCCGCTGCAGACAAAAGTGTGGTGGAAAACACAGCTGACCACAGCTGAAACCCTGCATCTGTGAGGTGGAGGCTGATGTCACTTTGTGTTGGGATGCTCGGGGATTTGTCTGGAAAACCTGACTTGCAATGAAATACTGCTCCAGAGTTATTTTGATAGAGACATATTATATCCTCTCATCAAGTCGTAAAAATAAAGTAAAGACCGTGAGCGAGTACATCTGTGTTTTACTGTCTTTGTCCTTTTGTGACATTGAAAAGTTTCAATTCCTGCAAGAAAGCAAACTGGTCTTCTGACAATACAATGAACTCAGTGTCCTTCTGTATGTAGCAGCGGATTGTTATTATATCTGCTTCGTTTGTAATGTGTTGGAGGCTGTTTTGGTTCCATAAGTGAGAGACCTTTTCATGGACTTTTCAATAAACATCTCACCCCGAGGTTGCGTTCTTGGAAAAATAATCTCCTCAGGCCCTGTCAGCATGGAGATCCAACAGCATACTTAAATATTCTCATCCAAAAACACAGAAAGCAAGTTTAATTTGGAAAGTTAATTTGCACCCCAGTGGGTCTGTAAATGGTATGAAAAACCAATGAGCATTGACATGTTATTAAAAATGCATGTCCCCAATAGGAGCATTAGATTCAGACATCTGTGCTATGCTACGCTGGTGCTATGCTAAATGCCTGATGTGTAACTTGTTCATTTCATGCTTTTTTTTTTTTTTACATTGAAAAAACATCGCTGTTCTGTCATTGGCTACACGCACAGATGGAAATTCAGAAGTGATGCTGTGTTTTCCCGTCTCTCGTCTTGTGTTTTACAGATCCAGAACAAACCACAGCAAAGCTCAGACAAACAATGTCTGCTCCTGCCATAGTTAATATTAATGGCTTACACTCAAAAAGCAAACACACACACACATCTTTTTTTTTGGGAATAATCCAGTGACAGAATTGGTTGTAAAATGATCTGATGCAGAATCTGTAGTGTGTGTGTGTGCGGTGGGGTGACGGTGGGGGTGGGTGGGTGGTGGCACACAACAAATCAAACCGGTTTGAACAATCCTGTCAATTTGGTTTAATTAGTTTGTGGAGTGTGCTGGAGCGTGTGACAGCGTTCAGCAAGTGGCATTTCAACAGATCTGAGTCCTGACATTCCCACATAGATAATGAACAGAGCTGCATCTGTTGATACGAGAGAGGTCCCTTTTGTCAAAAAAAAAAAAGCTGGATCTGGTCCCTCTTTGTTAAAATATGAATGCGCAACTTTGATCAGTAATAAAGGCACAGGTGTTGCACTGTCTTCCCCGTCTATGTCTAAAGTATGCAGTACAGTGAGTGATCCGCGCGCACACGCTCCGTGTCTGTCCAAATGTGAGCCCGGGTAAAGCCTCGGTAACGATAGGATGACAAGGCTTACAGTAGAGGAGGGAACGCTTTTTGTCTAATTAGGCAGAGCAGAAAGGGAACCTTAACTGGGGCAAAGAGAAACCAGGCCAAACCCTATTATACTTAAGATACCTGATACTGTGAGACAGCAGTGTAATTGCACCAGCTATAGCTAGCTAGCCTCAGGACGTGCTGAGCAGACCCACCTACCCAATGATAGCCCCCGACTGGCTCTGGGAAGAGCAGCTACACAATGTTGCTTAATTACATCTCCCAAGACCAACTTAATTAAATCCCCCCTCTGCCTCTCGGAGCTGATGGTGAGGAGGAAAAGATTAGGATCCAGATCCATGAGACGAAAGTTTGTGAAATTTTTTGGGGGGGAATGAAACCACTCGTTCAACTGTGACTAATTCACATCAGGTTGATGTTTTAATCTCACTTCACCACCACTAAATACAGTGTGTAAGGGTGTGGTTCATTTGCTTTATTCCGATTCAGGAGATAAAACGATACAATTGTCGCATTTTTCTTTTGGGTTGTTTGTGTTCACACGGTAACAGTCCAAAAGCGGTCCAAAGTTGTAAACAAATGCCATGCGGGAACCAACTGTTCTCTCATTGGTCAGAAATCTTACCTGGAAGGAGGAGGAGGGTAACCCAGGAAAAACAAAAAAACATAGAATAGAGGTCTCAACAGGCCTGAAAATTAAAACCCAACCTGGCTCGAACCGCGGTTGGAGCTCAGATCTGAGTCATTTGTGTATATTTTTGTCCTGAACCTGGCCAAAAAAAAAAAGTAAAAGTAAAAAGGAAGCCGACCCGAGCCATCCTATAGATTTTCGTCCGAACCAGCGAGTGCGATCCGATTGTGCCGGTTGCTGAGACGTGAGACCAGACCATTCTTTTTTGGCCACATTGTCCCGCTTGTTTTATCCCACATCCGAGCGTGATTGCTGTGTTAACATCTGCCCAAATGAACCGATCACTGTGGTTGAACGCTCCCAGTTTTGAAACAACTGCTCCAAATGAGCCAGCTGAAACCACCCTAAAACACCCCTAACCAGAAGTACCAGAAGTACTACACAAATTAATGCACCGGAAACGTAGACTCGACCAAACTGATGTTAACATGGCCTGCTCAATATGAACATTTTCCTGTAAATGTCTTATTAATTATTATTCTTATTTTGGTTCTTTTAGTAATAAGTAGCAGGGGGCTGGTGTGAGTATGTATTTGGCGTTCACACCCTCTAGGAAGGCAGAGTAAAGTTGTGTCAACCATCCTGCAGTGTCGGTGTTAACTATAGAAGACGGTTAAACAGAAATTAAAAGACAAATTGCTGTCTGTTTATTGTTGCCGACAGAAATCAGGTTGTCATTCCGTGTAAAATTAGAGCGGTGAACATGTTTGGGAGATGACTGGTGGCCTCAGTGAAGGGGGAACTTGAGCTCAGCTAACTGCGCTTCAAGGGGGGCTGCGTTCGACTAAACCACCACCACCACCACCACCGGTGTAAATCATGCATCTGTAATTCAAGGAGAATCTTCGCGGGCTGCGACTTGACTAAACGGTGTCAGGCCTGCTGACGGGTCCGGCTGCATTGCTGCTCACATTAGCTTGGTCGTCACTAGCCTCACTGGCGTGTCACATCCAATTACCTTAAGAGTGAACTTAGGCGGTATGCATCTGGAGCAACTGCCATCTTACAGCTACACTACATCATATTATGTGAATTGAGTCGCTGGCCCGTGATACAATCTCTTATTCATGTGTTCAGACGCAGGCAGATGCTTGTATGTCTGTCTCATGCTCACAGACACACAAATAAACCTGCCACTGCTCCACTGAACTGTGCAACCCCCCCACCCCCTACACACACACACACCCAACAGGTCCTCAGTGGAAGTGAGGACTCCTCCAAAACACTCCCCGTGTTTTGAGCAGCAGCTCATGGTAACATAACTGGACACAAAGGAGCTTTTGTTGGCATCCAGTGATACTGAAACTGCCTTTGTCATTCCCTCTATACATGCTACATGCACCACGATACTGAGGCAGATTACTGTCAATAGCTACTGTATTGTATGTTCAGTTGGGGGCTCATGTGAAACATTAGAGACTCGATAATCTGCCAAATCCAGTTTCAGGAACCAGCAGATAACACCAGTGAGGCCTATTCCGTCCAGTTCAAGCTAGCTGGCCAATCTTTTTTCTTTTCCTTTTCCTGTGCTGGGTCGTCTCACATTCTTGTGTACGTCTCTAAGACTTTAGGTAACGTGCAGAAAGGCAGCAGACCACTCCCTGAGGCTGAACCTAAAGTGACCTGATAACTGCCTGCCAGGTCAGGGGAGGGTATTCTGCAGGAAATGGATAGTTGTCCTTTGGCCTGCTGACCTGCAGCACTGTTTGCAGACCCACCTATTTACACACCCCTATTTACACAACACGGCTCGGTTGCGTGTCCTTGAAAAGTGAAGCAATCATGAAAAACTGCCAGGAATCTGGAGCCATTTACAAAAATGACTTGATGGGAATGCAGTGCAGGTGGACATGTGCTCTTGAGAAACATGAAATCATCTATATTTCTGATTCTTTGCCTAACCATTTACAAAATAACAAAAAAACTAAAGAAAAGAAAACACCAGTTGGCGGTATCATGATAATGCACCACAATCATTATTTTTAAGCCTGATATTGCCAAAGACAACCTGCCAAAATCATAATTATTTGCACCTTTTTCATCACATTTCCTTTGTATTCTCAGATGAACGTGTCCATCGCTGCTCAGAGTATTCTCCAGGTTGCTTCTTTTTATTCCAGATGAACTTTCATGCTGAAAAAAAAGTTTTCTCTCTGAGCCAAAGGATTATTTACAATCAATATGTTTTGGAAAATAAGAGGTAACAGTTGACAATAAGAAATAAGAACTTTATTTCAGCAGTCGCACTGATAAGACACTGTCCAATCGGCACACAGTGCAAACTCCTGCCAGAGTTTATGATTCCACAGATACACGGCAAAGCTTACCAACATCCTCACTCTGTGTCAGATTGCATTGTGATTTAAGGAACAGAAAGTCTGGACCTCTAACTCTCTGCACGGTGGTCTCTGGTTTAAACACTAAGCAGGCCTGTGAAGGTACAAACCCAAAAAAGGGCCCCCATTCAATCAATCTGAGACGCCTAAATGTAAATAAACCTGTATGATGGCAGTGGTGGGTGGCTGCGTGCGTGGTGTTCTTGGCGTGGGGAAACTGCAAAGCCTTGGGGAAGTAGAGCAAGAAAAAGCAAGCAAACCGTGACCCGGAGTGATTTGTACCTCTAGAGTAACTTCATTGGGGACCCTCGGGGTGCCATACAATGCAGCGTATATTGGATTTGTTTACACCTCACTTGGCCTCAAAGGCCAGAGCGACGGGTGGTGGTGGAGGGAGGGGTCAAAGACGGGGATCATGGCTTCATTTGCAGATTGAGGGCATGCGGTGGAGCGCTCGGCCTCTCTTTAGAGCGCAGATGTGAGGTCAGCGGACTCAGATCTCGATTCAATATGCCCCTGATGGCAGGACAGGCTAATAACTGTTTTGGGATCAGAGGGAGATGAACACCCGTCTCAGGCAGACAGGACACACACAGAGGCTGCAGACAGGACTTGACTTGTGGACCACATTAATCCCATCGGTGCAGCTTAACTCCTAAATTGATGTCAGTCTACCTAACCACAACCTATGTATAATGGAGGAGACGCAGACAGACAGAGAGGGAGAGAGGGAGAGAGGGCGGGGGTGCTGGTGGTTAGGAAAATGACAGAATGTGTTGTGATGTAATGCAATATGAGACTAAAAGGCAGCAACAGGTAATAGGCTTAGCAAGGAGTGTAGCTGCTGGAGTGTTAACAGAAACGCTGCCAGCTGCCCTATTCATATGTTACAAGGAAAAGTGCAGCTTACAAATTCTCCAGGTTGTAAAATCTGGAAAGTTTCCCACGTATTCATAAATTCAGGTACTGTTAAGAACTCACCAGATGACCACCACCGGTCCACAGAGTAATGACTGAAGCGTCTGACAATGTAAGCTCTGTACAAACGGAGCACCCGAGGCTGGTGCCGTTGTGTAGTTAAGGGGATCTGTGCAGCGTACGAGGGGCCGGGGAAGCAGGGAGCTGCCTGCCAGCACAAATGCAGCTGCAGGGCTTAAGGAGCCAGAGGCCCCCGCTTGTATGAATGCATCAAGTAGATGTTAATTGGCGGCCCCCGCTTTCTGCCACTAGTTGAACTCCTCCTCCTTGCCTCCCTCCCTCCCACTCTCCCTCTTTTTTAAGAACAAATGCCACATTCCTGCC
Source organism: Trachurus trachurus (assembly GCF_905171665.1). Taxonomy (NCBI): domain Eukaryota; kingdom Metazoa; phylum Chordata; class Actinopteri; order Carangiformes; family Carangidae; genus Trachurus; species Trachurus trachurus. The sequence continues at coordinate 5,537,248 of NC_139911.1, forward strand.
ATCAGTTATCTGCTCTGCTGACAGTCCCAGTGGCCCGTGGAGGACTCCCCCCTGCAACCTGTCCACTCCAGGAGGAGGCCTGTTTACACAGCGCTGATTGGGAGCGCCCTGCACTGCCCCCATGACCTTTCCCCCCCGCTCTCCCCCCTCTTATGCCCCCCCTACTCTTTCTCTCCTCGTCTTCTTTTCTTTCCTACACTTTTATTCTCTCTTGGCCTCTCCTTCCCTCTCTCTCTCTCTCTGTGCCTCCCCTCCCTCCCTCCTCTGTGTTTCTTTGCGCCCACCCTTTCCGAAAGCACCCACAGAGGGACGAGGGTCGGCTCTGCTCTGCTCTGCAGAAGCCTGGGCAGCGGGATGTAAATCAGTCACGGCTTTTTACAGGCCTTCCTTAAGTGAGCCCAAGGGCCACGCTGGGTTCTTGGTGGTGGTGGTGGTGGTGGTTGGCCCCAGATCTGCAGCTTATTCACAGGGAAGAAGTGACTTTTGTTCTCTTCATAGACGCTCTGTTCCTGCACCCTGATGAAAAGAGACTCGGAGCATAACTCATGTTTCCATTTCATTAAAATGGAAAATAAGATGGTAGAAGAAACGAAGGAGCATGATGACAATCATCCTACTGTACACGAAAAACATGTGAACTTGATGAATGAATAACTTTGCTGAAATGTGAAACAGTTTATTTAACTTCCACTTGTCATCAACGATTACAGTCTGGACAAAATGACAAGAACACCTGATCTGATTAACCTTGTATAGGTCATGATATTCAGACTTAGGGTTAGGGTTGTGTTAGGGTTAGGGTGGGGTTAAGTTTTCTCCACCACATGGCTTCTTCAGGTGATGGTGATTAGTGTTTGCTTAGAGCTTTGGACATTGTTGTGTTTATATTTCAAGGTGTTAATAACTGTCCTCTGAGCAGCTAGGCTAGGTGGTTAGCATCAAATCTGCAGCTGAAGATGCTGAACTCTTAGCTACTAATGCTTACATTAGCTATGTAGGAATAGCAACACACAACTAGAGCTATGCTAAGACGCTGATGTTACGCCTCTGTGATATTTAATTGGGCAAATTTGATCTTAATTGTGCGATTTGCCCTGCAGGCACATACAATACATGTCTGTATCTTTCTGGCAGTCATCCAACAGTCAAGTCGAATCAAATTAAATTTATTTACACTGTATAGCCCTAATGTTGCAATTTTGCCTCAAGGGACTTTACAACCTGAACAGTAAACCCCCTGTCTTTAGACTCTGGAATCAGACAGGAAAAACTTTAATGAAGAAAAGCACCTGAGACCAGATCTATCAACTACAATATGGGAAAGATAGTCTGATTATCTAACCTGAGTCCCCTCCTCTTCGCCGTGGAGATGTGGATAGAAAACAGACGAACAGCTGATAAACTCACAAGAGACAAAACTCAAAAGGAAAGAGCAGAAACAAACCCACAGAGGGAGACAAGGACAAAACATGAGCACCAGGGAGATAGAGAGGGAGGGGGAGACAAAGGGAAAGGTTGGATTTCCTGTGGGATGAAGATCCAGATCCAGTCATTGTGGAGATATTTCACATAAAACCACACATGTGAACCGCACAGGAAAAGACAGGGGGGTGGGGGACACCAAAGTCATGCTGATTCAGAAACAGGCTTTAGCTGCATATGTTTCTATGCAAGTCATAGATCGCAGAACACATATTTTGCCCTGTTTTTAATTCCATAACTGACCTGCGTTTGCTCTGCTGTGAAAACAGACATCAAATGAGCTGCTAAAGACTTGTAGAGAGAGAGAGGGCGTGTCAAAGTGGAGTAGGGAGGAGAAAAAAAAACAGGCAGAGCGAGAAGGGAGGGGGAAAAAGGCAGATAAGGAGGAGAAGAGGGAGGGAAATGGGAGGGAGAGGAGCACAAGAGACAAAACTGTACATCGGCGTGGTTTGTGTTGAGGGGGCCAGGCGCACGCCTCTGAAGTCTGAGGGGCCCCCCGAGCTTCCAGCTGTGTGAAGGGTTTCTCTGGAGCTTGTCATCACTTTGGGAGGAGGCTGTTCGGCAGCGGCAGATATCCCCCAACAGCAACCGCCCTGTAATCAGTATAGACTACACTACAATGCACCGAAGGAAAAAAAACAGAGAGAGGAGGCTGTTGAAGCCGCCTACAGTTGTTTACGCGTAACCCTATCCCTCAACGTTAACTACACTTCAAATGCATCCAATGAAGAGAAATATGAGACACTTGTTTGCTTAGTAAATCTGCTTTAATCGCTTAACCCTAACCTTAACCAAACACCTCTCGAGCTTGGCTTATTGATGCCGAGATATCGCTAAAGCAAAAAAGGTGCTTGATCCTGAGAAAACAGCAATTTTCTGATTCAATTTAGATGAAATGGTTTTCAAATTAAATAACCGCCACGTGAAATGGTTTTCTCAACCTAGTGAATCACAAGGTCAAATGATTTAAATGCCTTTAACGTATTTATCACTCACCAACACAGCTGATGCAGAACATGATGATCAGTTATAATCTCATTACTGATTGATAGGTGGGTCATCCAAAACCTTGTGTGTCATCTACTCAGGGCTGTAAACTAGTCACCACTCGCCAAATGCAACTAAAATATTCCCCCGGCGACTTTATTTTGGAGGGCTACATGCCACGGGGTGGGTAAATGTTTGTCCTGATTGTCCCGTGTTGTTGTTGTGTATAGCACTGAAGTAGCTCCCTTGACGAAAATTGTTCCCGTCAGAAGCAACGTCGCCTCACGTGTCACCAGTCTTTAAAAGTTTGCAGTGTTTTAATTAATCAATTAATAATAATAATAATAATTTTGCCTCTTTTCTAAGCATGTATTGCTATATAATACTGTTATCTCAATAAAAAGTACTGAAACAGATGTATATGTAACAAAAAGAGGCTATTTATTATTTGGCCGGTAAAAAAATGTACTTGGCCGGTAGATTTTTTCATCTAACGGTCCCCTTGACAGGTGAGCCAAAAAGTTAGTTTACAGCCCTGCATCTACTCACTACCTCTCCCTGAACTGGACATACAGGTTCAGGTGAATTTAATATGTATCAGATATCAGGGGGGCTGTGATGTCACCATCAGCACATGATTCAACCACTCTGAAATATATTTAATGCTATTAACAACTCCTAAAAGAGGATTTGCATTGGGGACAAATGACATTATCTCACCCCATGGTCAGATTTATTTTACCTCTTTTCAGATAAAATAAGATTTCACTGCTCTATAGCAGATTAGATGACTTGTTAAGCTGGACGGGTGGATTTGTTTGCAGAGGAATATTGTTGCTCATGGCATATTGTAGGTTGAATGGGGACACAAAGGGGAGGAATGGTGGCGGTGGTGGTGGTAGGGGGTGGTGGTGACCTCGGAGGCACTGACCCAGAGTGAGTCCCATGTCCCCCCAGTGGTCCTGCCCCGCTCAGCCCCAAAATTCCTGAGCGTCTACCGGCCTGTGGACAGCCTTGTCTGCAGACAAACAGCAGGGTCCACGTTCCATTTAGTGAGCTTCTTGGAAAGTCTTATCTTATTTAGCGCACGCTGCCCCATGTTGGCACAGGACCAACACATTCATGCCATCACATGCACGCGCATGGGGGGGGGGATACGTGCACGAGTGCAAACATCCATCCAGATTGAGGTTTTGGTTACTGATTCACAAAGTGTTTTCTAAAGCTGTCATTTACCCTATTGGTCTGTCATTAAATGCATTTGAATGAGATCAGAGCAATTATAATTTAAAGTGCTTGATGGGAAAAAGGGAAAATGAAAAGAAAACAGCTAGTGGAATAAAGCAGCCTTCATGTGGTTGTGCTTTTGAAAACCTCTGTGCACCAGGAGGAGTGTGTCTCTTGTTCTTTGCTGAGCCGAATTGACAGTACCTCTAGGGCTTAAATATTTATCTTGTATGCAGTTTTTCCCACTGGTCATGGAATTTGTGGAATAGTATGGAATTTAGGGAGGTGTGTACGAGACAGGAAGACATCAGCGAATTGGATTAAATTTGACAAATTGTGTCGGTGGGTGCAGAAATCTCACACATTTATTGCATTAGATGGTTGTCAGTCCAGTTAGCGTGGAAACCAAGAGAGTTCACGCTTTAGAAAAACAACCAGAGAGAACATGTTACAGCCTTGGAAATGGCTGCTGCCACTGAGAGCGAGGGGGGAACATCCTGTGGGTGAACTTGTATTTATACTAAACAAAAGCTAAAAGGGCATCACATTAAAAGAGGGAAATATCATTCAGTTAGGATCAGGGCAACAATGAAATTATAGAAAACAAATGATCCAAGAAAGAAGTGCATGGAATTATAGAGATGTATCTAGGAGATGAATAAGAAATTGTATTGAAGGCATCAACAGTCCTTCAGGTCAGAGATTGTAACATTTCAGTACAACTGTGTCATCAATGGAAAGTGATGGGATGAAAAGGGGTCCAATGACGGATCCCTGCGGGACTCCACTGCTGAAAACTGCAACATCAGACTGAGAAATCCCTATATAATAATCAACTATAAACTGTTAGGCCACGCTCTCTCTGTTGCTGTGAGCAACTGTGTCAATTAGGTGATTGAAAATCAGCAAAGCAAAACGGAGTAATGTAAAAGAATCAGAGTTCTGATATTAGCACCACAGTGATCTGTGTTTGAGTGTTTCTGACACCGCAGTCTGCAGCAATTTTGTCCCGGAGCGGAGAGCACACACACTCTCTCACACACACACACACATACACACTGATGTCATGGTGTGAAATGTTCGGGAGCAAAAAAAGAAAAGAAAAGAAAAAAGGCGTGTGATTGGGGATGAGGGCTCTGGCTTTCCCCCTCCATTGTTGTCTGGGTAATGTTTAAAGGTCAGAGGAAGATAAAGGCCTGACTGACAGTAAGGACAGGCCTGGTGTTGGAAGGGTCAAGGGTCAGGCCTTCGCTGAAACACCCCGATTTATGGCTCCTCGGACTGCTGGGTCAGGAACTCGGCATTGTTGAGGGATGTGATCATTTCCATAACACTGTGTGTATGTGTGTGTGTGTGTCCAGTGAGGGAGAAAGAAGCTCTCTCTGAGCAGCTAGAGTTTGTGTAATCCTTCTGAGATCTGGATGGCTTGTGTGTATGCGTGTGAGAGAAAGATGTGTGTGTGTGTATGTGCGTGTACTTGAGACATAGATGTGGTGTCTGGAAATAGCAGCGAGGAGGCTTGCTGTGCTGTTTGCCTTCCCCAGTTTGATTTGACATCCTAATTGCCACATGGAGGAACAAAATACTCTGAGGTTCCCCAAATTGAAGTCGATGTTGAACCAAGCAGGCTATGTTTAGCGGCCTGGGCTATCTACGGAGGGCCTACATTTACTGTCGCTCACTCTTCCTCTCTCTGCCTCTCGCTTTTCTGTATTTTTTTTTCTCCCTCCTCTTCTTTTCTCTGTCTCTTCCTGAAGGAGGAAATGTGGAGACAGAAACAGAGACAGAAAGAGATAGAGAGGGGGAGAGAAGATTGACTGGAGGGTGCCGGCACAAGAGAGGAGAAAGTAGGTAGAAAGAGAGTTAAAGATAGAGGGAGAGAGAAAGGACGAGCAGCAGAGACAAATTGGAAGATCACTGCTTTTTATGCATCCCTCCAGTGAAACTCCCCAGCCAGGCCGAGCACACACAGAAACACACTTTTTCCTTTCTCTCCACCGCCGCCGCCCCCACCCCCTCTATCTTACCCCTCCCTTGCTCTGTTTCTACACACCCTCTAGCAGCAGCAGCAGCAGCAGCAGCAGCAGCAGCAGGCAACCCAGGCAGGAAGCTGACAGGCAAACTGAAGCCTGGTAGACTGGAATAATTACATGTGGCTGTCTGCATGGAACATGACAGCTCTACCTTCAATTAAGCCCGGAGAATGCATTTTCATCACCTGCCGAGAGCCCCCGGCCTCGCCCGCCCACCCGCCCGCCAGCCAGCCCACCCGCCCGCCGTGGTCCACCATGGGCAGGCTGGCAGGGAGGGAGGGGAGCGAAGGAGGGGCAGCGGCGGTAAGTGATGCACATACCATTGTCGATACAACAGCAGCAGCCTCCCTCACATTATGACTGTTAATGAGCACCAAATGCGATCGGCGCGAAGCGATTCCACGCCAGTCAAAAGCGGGCTGGGGGGAATCAAAGTGGATGGAAGCTACACGTGGAGTAACACAACCAAAATACTGACAATTAACCCCTGAACCCAGCTTGACGCTGCGTGTACCCGACTCCCACACCCCCCTACCCCGCCTAAAACTGAGCCATCAAAGTGCGACACGGCGGCTCTGATGCTGATGAGCATGTAGCAACAGAAGTAAACCGCTGGGACACGAGTCGGCGCTCACTAATAATCACCAGATACAACACTTTATTTAAATTTCCCCCTACCTCCTCCTCCTCCTGTTCCCTCAAGTTGAAATCGTGTGTAGTTGTGTGAGGAGTTTCAATAATTTCCCTTCGCGTAAGAAATGAAGTAATAAGAAAAATAACTCACCCGCAATAAAGTACATTAGTAGTAGATGTCCCACCTCTACCGTCCCTTCTCTTAAAAAAAAAAGTATGAGGGGTTAATTATGAAACTGACCCCTATATTCCAGCCATAACTGCAGACACACAGATCCTGAGGAGTTTTTTTTACCGCACAAAAGATACAGAAAGGAACATCGCTTACGTTTAGCAAATCTTAATTTACATTTAGAGTGATTACTCCCCCCCAACCCCCCCCCAACTGTCCCTCGTCCCGCTCAAAGCAGTTCTAAAAAGTCTCCTTCACTTACCTCTGCAAGAAACGCTGCTGCTTAATACAAATGTGACAATATTAGGGGGAAAAAATCACAGGAGGAGCGTCAGTCAGTGTCTTTGGATGTTGGTGATAAATATTGAAAAGAGTTTTTTCTGGTGCTCGAGTCAACAAGGACAGCAACTTTTAAAAATAAGATGAAGGCAGGGAAGAAGGAGGGGAAAAAAGAACTTCACCCTGGAGCATTGGTGCTTTGGCCTGTATACCAGCCCCGGGATTAGGATATATGAGCCCGGCTGTCTCTGCTGTGTGCCACTTGAGATGAGTGCTGGAGTATAGATTGAGCGGCAGGCAAGGTCAAGGAGGTGTGAATTAATGGTACAGATAATCAGTGGGTTTACTGAGGCAGCCCTTCACAGGCTTCCACCCCTGCTGTGTAACCCCAGCAGCCCCTGGCGTACTCCAGGCTCCCATGGCAGTGGGGGTAAACGTGTGTGTAAATACTACTTTGCTTTGCACTCGTGCACATACACACGCATGAATGCACCTGCCTACGAAACACACTACCTAAAAACACGTACAAACATACTACCGGTATGTGCACACATCCCTACACACACCAAAACACACACATAATGGAAGTATCTGAAAGGAGAGCTGACAAAAATGCCTGAGGTAAAATGAATTGAATCCAATGAGATGTATTGGGAGGATAGATATGTAAAGAGCTGCTGCTGACAGCTGCTATTGCTCCCTCGGTGGCTGGTGCCAAATGACAGGCCTGCAGAGAAAGGTGCGTTTTGATAATACAACCACTTGCAATCCACTAGATCCTCGTTGTCGCCCTCGGTCTATTTATACTCATACGCATTGTTGTTGGCGCAACAAACCTCGAGTCAAAGCATCTTTGGGCTGCTTTACAAGCCTCGCATGTGAAATGCACTTTGTTTCCGTTTGTGGCCTGTGAGTTGTTGTTGTCGCCTTTTTTTAAAAAATAGCAAAACGCCAATTTTTGGCACATTGAAATGAAACGCAGACAGACACAGACAAATCTCACTTCCTCCCTCCTCCATGCAGCTTGCCCCCCCTCCCTCCCATATGTCTCAGATAAATATTCAGATGGGGGTGGGGTGGGGTTGCTTTTGGAGCTCACTAGGGCTAACATGTTGCACCTTGAGTAGAGAGGACAATGACTAGGTCCACAGTGCCCCTATTAAAGCAGCAGCCTCCAGGCTAGTGGATTAGCCTGAATAGGCTGCGCTCCCCAGGTACAGGATTTGGTTTACATTAGCCAGCTTTGCCCTTGGCTGCTGTTGCTAACTCCTGTTCAGGTCACTTAGCTCGAGCTCACCACACAGGACACCTTTTTTTTTTTTTGTCTTTCTGAGCATAATTAGAAAGAAAAGCTTAAGTGACGTGACTTTGTGCCACAAATATGTTTACTGTTGTTCTTTCGAGGAGGGACTGGCTGGCTGGCTGGCTGGCTGTGCAATTGTTCCAGCAGATGCTCGGAGGGAGGGAGAGCGAGCAGAAATAAATGTCTCACTCTCCCAACGATGCTGCGTGCACGACGACTCGCGAGCGGGGGCATGTAGCTCGGGGCAGTGGGACCACTTTAAATTTTAAACACAATCTCTGCTTTGCCTCATTTCAATGCCGTATGTCTGGAGGTGGAATCAGAATGCATAAAATTGACTGCATGAAAAGATAATGTATAATAAATGTATTCTACGTCGGGCGCCCTGGATCGAATCATTGATTAGCAGCGGAGGGGCCGAGTGCTAAACATCCTTGTTTCATACATATTTCATTATGGCGCTGACAGTGGCTGGGTCGGCTGTTTTGGGACTATGACAGATGTCCATTAGTTGGACTCGGGGACCAGTGGAAGGGAGGTCCTGGTAACCTGTACCAACCCCAAATTTGGGGTCCCCATCTGGCCGGATGCATGGTGACTGGGTGGCCTTCCTCTCCTTCTTCCATATTATATAAGAAACACAGCTGCATGCTCCTTGTATGTCTCTACCTATTTTATTTCTGTGTTTTACTCTTCTTTCATTCCTGGTACCTCTTGAATACAGAGGTCAGAGGTCATGTGGTTGCAGAATAAACACACAAACACAAAGACCCCTCACTATTCCAACGTTTTAACATGTCAAACCAAGACAAGAGCAAAACACGCGAAAAATCTCACTTGTTCCTGTTTGACCTCAAGAGATGGAATCATGAAATGAGCTCCACTGGTGGAGGCCCTGATCGGTGTGGGTTTTTTTTCCCCAGGGGAAGAGCTTCCCATGGTGGTCCTGACACCGAGGGCACCGGGCGGATAAGAACATGGCCTGCAAACACAAATATACTGAAATCATAGACCCCTGAGGGACCTCATAATATCTGTATGAGGACCCCACCACTCGCCTGCCGCGCGGTAGTTACCATCTGTCCAACACAACACATCAAATATGCGCATTTACAGTTTCCTCTCCTCCATTTCTTCTTCTTTTGCTTCTGTTCTAATCTAGAATAACAAAATCCAGATGAGTGAGTGGGCCCTTTAGAGAAATTAAATAGAGAAAACTTCTTACAATATGTTTTTTCTTTGAACGCATCTTGAAAATGGGACCTATCAATCACCTTGTTTGACACAGCTCTGCCTGATGCATTATTAAGATTTGGGAGTTGTGTATACATACAGAGATTTCCCTGTGAGCCTCTGCAACCTACAGTTACCCACAGCTTCTCTCTCCCTCTCTCTCCATCCATCCACTGAGACGTTAATGTGCATCCTCGCTGAGCTGTAATTTCAGCCTTGGTTGAAATGCTGTCATTCAGAGATTGAAGGTTTCAGCCACTTCTGCAAACACCATGAACACAACCCGCCTGTTTGGCTGTCGTCTGATAAGCACATGTCTGTTTCATGGGCTGATGTAAGGACAGTCATTCAGGAATAATGTATGTGTTAGAAGTGGGGTGAATGACAGGCAGTGGGTGCCCCCCCCCCAAAAAAAAAAGAAAAAAAGAAAGAAAAGAAAACAACCAAAACATCACAACTATATTTCACATCAAACCAGACTGACAAGTTCTGAAACTTTGTAAACTTTACATCTGCTTATATCATCATCATCATGTGAGGTAATTTGCAGCCTTTTCCATGGAACACGCTTCACATCAGAAAACAATGTTGTATGTCTAATGATCTCCTTCGCATTTCCAGTTCAAAGAGAAGCTTTAGACACATGTATTCCCTCTTCAGTGTCTGCGCTTTTTACAATGTGAATGCAATTTGTCAGGTGAAGCCGAGGAAAAAATGAGGCCAGCGTATGGGCCCCCAGAGTGTGTGTGTGTGTGTGTGGGGGTATGTGTATGTGTGTGTACGTTTCAGAGAGTGAGTGAGATTTTCCTCTTTATTTTGGGGAACTAGAGCGTCGTCTCAGCGCTTCGCTATTCCCTACTAATCAGGTGCTGCCAACCTGCCAGCCAAGGCGGGACGCGAGGCCTTTCAAAACACTCTGCTAATTAACAAGCCCCCAATGCATCCCTTCCGCTTTTACAGCGCTAGCACATCTGCCATAGAGAAACTCCAGAGAAGAAAAACTACATTATCATCAGCCTGAGTGGATCCCTTCACTTTGCACATAGCTTGAATAGATGTGTGTGTGTGTGTGTTGTGGTGTTGTTGTGTGTATGCGTGTCAATCGCAAAGGTGCGCGCAAAGTTCTTCACATGAGCTCCCAATTTTTTTTTTTTTCTTGAAAGTGATGCCGTTTGTGCATTGGTGCTCTGCTTGTGTAGACATTGGCAAGGCGTCCCGCATCTATCAGGCAGCTGAAAGGCATGAATAGCGTTCCCACCGTCTTAATGACTGTTTACATGTCCCCAGAGCAGATTAAAAGATGTTTCTGGTCTCGCCTGGGGTCTTGCTGCAACACATCTTTGACAACCTTCTTGCATGATTAACTTCAAAAGTGTTTTTATTTTCCTTACTTTCTCAGTTTCTGATTCCTTTATATATCGCAGCGTCACAAATGAATGCTAAAATAAGGTGCTAATTTCATAGAGAGATGTGTTTCTAAGTTCTGGCTGCTGCTGTAAAATTGTGTAGATCTTTTTTTTTTTTTTTATTAAAGGGGGACCTGTTTGAGGAGGCTTGTGACAAAATGGTCAGCGTGTAATCTGGAGCCCCCTCTTTATAATCCAAATATTTACTTAAATCAAAACTTTGTGAAATGGACTCATGCTCACACAGGTAGACAGGACTTTCATGTAAAATCAACACTTCTCATGTTAACTGAGGGGAGGAGGCGGAAAAAAAAAGCCCTTTTAACATGGAGCGTAATTTACACAGGAAGTTGGTCTTTGAAAACCCGCCGGAAAATTGAACAAAGCAGCCACAGTGACCTGGTTTACTTTGGGAAAAGGTCTGCCAAGACTCTAAAGGATCCATACATTAACACTCGGTTCTGGAGTTATGACTTTTTCCAGGTCTGGAATTTCTTCTCCATCGCGTTTGCCAACCAACCTCGGCCCAGGAGATCCTCTCAGCTCATTTCCTCTCTGTCAGAAAGTCATAGCATGCTCCATCTCTCTCTCCTTCTCTCTCTCTGCTTCTGCTGGAGCCTCATGCTAATTTACTGCTGCTCAACACCCTCCACCCCCTCATGCGCCTCCTGTCCAGGGGAGCACCTGAAAGTGAGGAAGTGCAACTTTACATCGGACTTAGTGCTCAGTGGATATTTTTATATTGTATTTTGGAACTAAATATAGCCTGTCAGAGGAGAGGTCAGAGGTCAGGGTTCACTGCTGGGAGGATTTAGTGTCCTGCTCCAGTGTATTTCAGCAGCAGCAGCAGGGCGCCTGCAGCTGATTTATTCAGACCATCTCGCTCTTCTTGAAATGACATTAATTGTTATTTTGTGTCCACTTGGGAGAAACAGAACAAAGGTCTTGATTTTTCTAAATAAGTTATAAAGACATTATTTACATATTTAATACAGTATAAAGCAAAGAGATGCTTATTTACACCAAGGAATGCAATTTACAATACAATAAATCATTTCTTGGCATAATCTATAAACGTTATTCCTCAGCCACCCTTGCTCCCTTCAGCTCTTTCACCTTAGAGCTTACTTAACCCAATTTCCAGCATGTTGTAGATGTTAATTCACACTGTACCTCACTGCGAGCAGACACCATCTGGAGTGCTTGTTTTCCTTATGATAATCAAGCGAGGGGCAGAGCTCACCCACCTTTGTATATTTTCCTTTAGCGTTGTCTCTGACTTTTGCATCATCGATCGTCTCATTAGCCGTGCAGGATTAGTGCAACACTTTGTTATAGTTTGTTGGTGTGTAGAGATTCATAGCAGTTGCAACAACAGCAGGAACAGCAGCAGCAGCAGCAGAGAGTGTGTTTCAGCTGAATCCCGGGCCTAAGCACTGTAGACAAATGTATTTTCTTTTTGGGGAAGGGGGGGGGTGGTACTTGTTATTCTCCCCCTCTACAACGCAGAGAGAAAAAAAATGCCAATCAGGAGGTAAGTTGGAATCCCATCATCCCTTTCCTGCCTAGAACACCTTCACTTTCTATTTGGTTATGCAAACCAAGCTGTTTAGAGGATGAGGAGAGAGGCGGCTAATGAGCTGCCTGCATCAACCCTGCAGAAAGAGAAGGACCCCTGTTCGTAGCTGCTCAAGAGAACACCTCCTCTGGGCATGCCCAGGAAACAGCACCACAACAACAACAACAACAGCAACAGCAACAATACAGCCACGGCAACACAAATTGATGTGATTAACCAGGGGGATGACAGTTATTGTGTGAGGGGCTCGGTGCAGAGCAAGCACATTTGTGAGTGTGGGGAGTGTGCAGCTGTGGATGAGAAGTTTATACGGCTGTTTGAGATGTACTTGACCTGGGAACCACAGAGTTTCTCTCTTTACTTTTTATCATCTTCCCATTTTTTCTGTTATGAATGTTGAGACTGTAAATCAGCCTCTAATCACCGGATGCTTATTCTTTATTTTTCAAAATAACAAACACAGACGATGGAGGAAACATGAAACACAGAGGTGGGGACCAGATTAGGTAGGGTGAGCTATTAGTGAATCTATAGTAAGTATACAATGTGCAAAATAAAGGGCATAATACAAATATTTATTAATAACTTATGTATAGCCAAGGCCACAGTATGCAGGAGACCCTCCAGTCCAGGTGACATCTGGGTCGACCCTCTTCTTCCGTACAAGAAAAGTGGTTTTTAATTTGAATGGACCTTCATGTAGGGCAAGGTCATCACTTTTCCTTTATTTTTTTGTCCTGTAATAATGATCCATTAGTCTCTGATGTCTCCACTGATTGTTCTTCTGCCAGAAAATGCGTTATAGATATATTGTAGGTCCCTGAGGTGTAAAATGGAATATCTTACTTCCTGTTGGCATCAGAAAAGAATTAATAAATGAGGATATTCTCAGAGTAAAAAGCTGCTGAAACTCAGTAAACAGAAGAGTCTCTGTGCTGAGCAACTGTCATCACCCTGATTTGTCATGTGTACCACAGTCCGAGTTTCCATCACAGTCACAAACAACGATGTCTTCCTGTTAAACAAGCGAGCTGTCGCTGTCCAAACTGTCTCTCCCAGAATACCACATGTAAATATCAGTGTGCCGAGGTCCAGGGTCAATCCAGCGTCCAGCACACTGAACTTTTGCACTTTACCCGGGCTGGCCAAGCGTTTGCTCGGCCACAAAACCATCACAAACAAAACACGAGGGCAGTCTCGTTTCACATAATTGCTCAGCCAGAAAATGTCCATTACGCTCTTGTTTTCCTTGGCGCACGGAGTAGAACTTTAAACCATGAAAGAAAAGCCAGTGTGGGAAGTTCAAATGGTATTGTCATTAACGCCTCAACGCAGTGATCATTCACAAGTGGCTTGCATGTACAGACAATGCGGGCCTTTCTTGTAGAGGCGCAGATGGCATCGTAAAAAAAAAAAAAAGAAGAAGAAAAAAAAAGAGGCCTTCTCTGCAAACACCAAAAGCAAACACACAAACAGTGGTGACCCTCTGAGTCCCCAATCCATCTTTTCTCCTGTTGGGCGCTTGTTGTCCCACTAAGATCAAGGCGTTTTCACTGAACTGATGTTTTCATGCTGTTATGCACGCTCATTTCAAGCAACTCTTGAAATGTAAATGGGACCTTTTTTTTTTCTCGATGTTATATTGCATGCAGCTTTTGTGTCGACTTCATACTCGCGTTGACTTTTTTTTTTTTGAGACTCTCACCATCAGGGTTTCCCAACGCTTTAATGTACAGTAATTCATTGCTGCTCATCAATCTTAGTCAGCTGCTTCACAACGCCATTAGCTAAAGTTTCAGGCTAATTTGCATGGATTTTCTGGCTTCTTGTACCTATTGTATGCCGGTCTATTTCAGGCAGTGGAATTTGTTTGCACACCAATCACCACAGTGTTTGGTGAATACACAGTGCAGCATGAGGCCATCGGGCTCCATTTGGTTTAAGGCAAATTGGCTAACCTTTAGAAATGGCTAGCGCCGGACCTCATCTCTCCTCCCAAGACCGGTGGGTATCTCGTGGACTGCCCTGCAGAAACACAGATGTTCCATCTCCAGAGTAATGCAGCCTTCCTTAGGCCTAATCCTGGGATGCTGGCACGGCTGCAGCAGAAATATTTCCAAACAGAGCTGCAGCACTTCTTTGTGCAGCTGTGCCTCAACATTTGTCAAATCTTGTCATCAAGTGGCGGAAACAAGGCTGAAGAATTTGCTCATGATTACATCGCACTCAAGCAGGGACTCACACACACACACACACTCACACACACATACTCACACACGTATCCATGTACAACATACAGAATCCGAGGAATGAAATGTGCATAATAAGAATGCAAAGTGCAACTGGCAGTTCATCTCACTCACATTTTCGGACAAGTTCGTACTAAACACGGAGCACATCTTAAATTCATTAATCACATTCCTCCTATTGGCTTTGTTTGGACAGGTGAGGACAGCAACGTTTACACTCTGACATGGACAAATAAAACTAGATCAAGCTACCGCTGTAAAGTAATAACTCTACTGCTTAATGTGTTTTAATAATTTTCTCATTAAGCTCAAACCAAACAACGATGACTCAGATGTGTGGAATTTGCAGGAGGAGGCCAGAGATGCAGCTCAGCACGTGTAGCACCTCAGTCAGTATTTTTTTTTAGCCGTGTCAGTGAGATGTCGATCTCTGTTGTTCTTTCAGTTCACCACAATTAAATATCTCACCAACTAAAGAAGACAATGTAAGTGTTGAAACGCGTTGGTCTATCCCTGTTTAAATAAAGGATCTTTATTATATTATTCAGAGTGCCTCGGACAGCCTTTTTGGCTTCAGCCAGCTCCCTGTTTTTTCAAACATCTTTTTTGGTCTTGATGAGCACTTAATTTTTTACCCACACTTTTTTAAATCCCTCCTTGGACCCAAACTGCAGCACTCCCTATTGCTTTGTCTCTCTATTTCACCAACTATTGGCTGAATTACCACTTAAAGAGGAACTATGCAAGATTTTTACCTTAATTAAACAGCTTCGGAGTAATTGTGATGGTTAAATGACTTGTCATGGGGAGAATGGAGACTCTCTGCCAAAAACCAACCTTGCAAGATCAGCGCCTCAGACGCAGTGTCCCAACTCTTGTCTTGGCGGCACCATGACACAAACATCCCCCTGAAATCTTATATTTACGACCGATAAGACCCCACAAATATACACATTGTAACACGTATAACATTATCCACCGATTCATTTGCAAAACAGCGAAAAAGCGATAGTTCCCCTTTAAGAAGCTTATGCTACAGAGCTAGCGTTAGCATCTCAGGGTGTATTAGTACAACCTCTGTTTATATTATAGAAACAACAGTGATTAAATAAACCTCATTCTGAGTCAGAGCAAACTAAGAAATGCTAAAAAGTGCTACATTCATTGTCCCCGGAGGATGAATACTAATGACTCCTAATCCACAACACTCTAAGGGTTGAGGTGACCTCCAGGATTTAAATATTTAAGAAGAAATCAATAAAAACTGGCTTCTCTCTCCACTCTGGGTTTAGACTGAGGAGTGATGCAGGTGTGACTGCTCTCTCTGGCATGAGCTCACTGACAGCGCAGGAGCTGATTTATGGAGTGTTTGTCTGCCAGCGTCGTAATAGAAGCTAATTGTGTGGGTTTATTGGTTTATGATCTTCACACTGTTCAAACTGATCCAGGAGTAACACAAACACACACACACACACACTCCCTCATGTCTGTCTTTCCCTCTGACTCACAACATACACAACCAAACCCCACCCCCACCCTCTCCACACCTCCACCCCTCTCCTTCTTTGCCAAAAAAAAAAAAAAAAAAAAAGGTCTCCAGCAGTGACCCGCTCTGTCTTCCCTCTCTTTCGTAAGAAAAATTTCCAAACGTGGTTCCAGACGTTTGCACCGGGGGTCAAGCACATTAGTTTATAAAAAGACCACATTATTTCCTGTTAATCAAGTTATTATTTTCTCCCTTCCACTTTTAATATCTGACTGCTTTGGGCCCCCGTGGTAAATATGTCAACAATTTTAATTTGAACTTTTCAACTCTTTGATTTATAACAACGATTTTTGCCACTGACCTCTAAGGACCATTTCAATTTATTTGGCTCCCCCCCTCCCTCCACCCACCCTCTTAATTTATTTTCACTTATTAATGATAATGGAGTTAGGGGTTTGGGAACTATAGTATTGCTGTTGGAGCCGGTGGCAGGAGATTGCAGAAGCCGAGCTCTGGAGGGAACGAGTTGTGTTATTTGATTGGTTATCTCGAAGGGATAACACCGGGTCAAGCTGAATAGATGAATAATTGGAGGTTCAGTTATCAGACATGGGAGATTACATGGGAGAAGCCAATCATTAGCAATCCTCGTTCGCGTTTAAGAGCAAGCAATAAGTAATAAATCCAAACAAAATGAGACAATAACACTGACACAGCTCACCGTGGATCCCTGGGTGTCACTTATGGATTTTCTTCCTGTTCCTTTCCGTCCATTTTCATTTTTACAATCTCAGAGAAAATTGCCTGTTTTTTTTTTCATTGGTTGGAATAAGGATCCAGCATGGTTGCTGACTTCTCGCTGCCCGTCGAAGTTTCATGAATGATTAAAAACGTTGGGCCCTAGACCTGCTCATAAATAAACAGCAGCAGGCAACAGGACTGAGCAGGCTTCTCATGGACAGGGAGAACTGACAGATTGGCTTCCAAATCATACCATTCAGCGCGGAGCTAATCCACGCTGTAGCATTTTTATGCAGGCGCAGCCTGGTCCGACATCACATCATCATGCATATGCACTATGAGGTGGAGGGAGGATAGTGTAAAAGTAGAAGAGTTGAGCATGCTCTTACAATACATACAATCAACTTCCTGCTCTTGTTTTTTTTGCTGTCAACACAGAGGGAATACAAATGAGTGGGGGCCATGCAACCTCTTCCAGACAGTGAAATGTCATCCACATGTGCAGTTGACGGGAAACCAGGACTAAACAACTAAATGCTGCTAGTTCTCTCATTACCTTGGGGCTATATTATGATTTTTTTTTTTTTAGAGTCTCGAGTCAGTCCCCGGGCGGGTTGAGGGGTCACTGCATCCATATGTGGTCCTTTTCTTTCAGCTGCTCTCCTCCAAATGAAAGCCAAGGTGCCACAGGACGACCCTCCATCTTAGCCTTGCAGCATAATGAATAGTCGGAGGCCAACCACCCTGCACATGCTGAACTTTTGGCTCCAGAATCGCATCTCGGCCAATTTACTCCCCCGCTGGTATTCTGCTCTGTTCACCCCCACCACCACCACCACCTCAACTCCCCCTCAACCCTGGAGGTCAAGGGCTTGGAAGCGGTTTGCTGCTTCAAACCCAATCACTAATGGCTAGAAATAGCTGGGATACTTTCCATAAGAGTTGCAGGTTTGCTAATTGTATGCATTTCCGTCTGTTTGGCCAGAACAGCTGAGAGCGACACCGTGCACTGCATTTCATGTGGGCTTGTTAGCATCTGGATGCATTAGGGAATAAGCAGGGGCTGATTATCTCTCCAAGTTTTTTTCATGGGGTGGGGAGGAGGGGGGGGAGTCAGACTGATAATATATTACATCCAGCGAGATGAAACGAAATTTATCACACTTGTGAAGCAATCTAAATAGAAAATACTCACACTAGACTTGCTTATCGTGCTTGAATGATATGTAATCAACTCAAGCAAATTGAAATATATTCTACCGAGGCTATAATGAGAGCGGCGCTCAAATGTTCCATCAAAACTAAAACATCTTTGTGAAGTTATCACTAGTTGGAGATGAAAGAAAAAAAGGGAGATGGTGTGATTTGCTAATTGCTGTGTGTATATTTAACAGGTTGATGTGATAAAGCTGTTAGTTCAGCTTCATGTGAAAATAAAAAAAAATAATGAGGCGGATTCTCGGCCCAGGTATGGATGAGTGTCGAGCGTGAGATTTCAAACGTCCTCTTCTTTGTGTCGGAGCGCTGTCACCTGACACACTCTCCTTTTCTTTAGCTGATTTACCGTATCGCTCTAACCAGATTTGTGACACAAATTGGGATATTATGACAATGACCACAAGGGTTAAATGTTGTGTTCGCCAAACACTGACTGGTCCCAACACCCCGCACCCCACCCACCCCGACATTTCCACCCCCACCCCCCCTCCTCCCACCCCCTTTCTTGCTCTTTTCTCCTTTCAGCCCATTATGCCGTGGCCCCAAACCTGCTAAACACATTTCTAAATGACAGTTACTGCGTCTCTCCTCAAAGAAACGTGGAGTTGTGGATTTTCCTCGCCTAATGTGGCATCTTTGGCCACGCAATAGAGTGGAGAGAGAAAGGTGGGGCCCTGCGGGACAATGGGGGTTTGTCTGAGGGACGGCAGGGAAGGGGTCAAGAATCAGATTGTGGAGAACATTAGCAGTCAGCAGATTGATACAGGACCATTGATTCCCAGCGTCTTTTTTTCCTTCCTCCTGGACATGATCTGCATTGCAAATGGCAGTTCTGTCGCATTGGCCTTTTCTGAAGTCAAAAAAGATTGGATGGAGGGGGGTGGGGTGGGATGGGGGGGAGTATAGGGGAGATCGGGGGTTCCCACAACACACAGGCCTTCTACACTCCATAACCTCACACCCCCCCGCTCCCCAAAAAAACACCCTCTGCCTGCACTCCTCCTCCCCGAGTCCTAGCCCCCTTGTCCCAGGATCCCACCACAGCTGCTTCTGCAGTCTCCCAGGACTTCTCCTCACTACGGAGGGAAGCACAACAGGCTCATTGTTCTGCAGGGAGGAGGCCTGGATAACTCTGCTGCTCCTAGGTGTACGGTCTCCCCTAACAAGCCCCAGAAGGTCTGAAAGGGGATTGCTCACACGAAGAAGGGAAAGTTAGTCCTCCACTTTTCTTTTTTTTCTTTTTTTAAAGCCAAGTAATGAGGCTGCTCTTTTTTTTTGGCAACTTCAGACTATCAGAGTAAATCCACTCTGATTTTGATGAAGGTATTTATTTTTTTGCACTGCACAATGTTCTCCTTATGAGGTGTTTTAAGAATCTGACAGTAGTGGCTCATGCAGGCCCTCTGGCCTCCTGGTCAAACTATTAGTCCAATACAAGTTGTTGATTCACTTTTTTTTTTTTTTTAACCAGAGTTTAGGCACTGCAGTACTTGACTCAAAATTTCAGTTTTAAAACGTACTCAAAAGTACATGTGAATGCATCTTTATATAGAACATTTACAGAACCTACTGACCCTGAAACAACCTATTGAATATATTGACTGACTGTAGAACCAATACAATATGGTGCAAAGCCTGTGGAAATGGTCTTCAGCCATTATATCAAACCACAGCATAAAAACAGCAACTACCCCAGGCTTTTTAAAGGTTTATCTGGAATTAAATAGACGTTACCGACCAATTTGGCCACAAAAACCAAGTAAAAAATCATATTAAATATGCCAAGAAATGAGTTTTGCTGCAGAATTTGCCTTTTTTTTCTTGGAACATTTTTATATCACAAGACATCTGGGCAAAAACCATCATGCAAAGCAGCCCTGCATCATTATGATAATCTCCCGGCTCCGTTTGTCCTTTTACACTTGTATATGGAAGGACACAACTATAAATGAGGCGATGTGTGCACTTCCTTGATCAATTCAAGTTGAGAGAGAGAGAGAGAGAGTCACGGACCGAGGAGTTGGACAGAGCGACATGGACAGACAGACGGACACAGAAAATGTAAAGCAAAAAAATATATAAACGCAGGAAGTTCCGACCGTGGACACTGCGAGTTTTCCAGCTAATAATGTTCCATCACCTCACAGAGACAGTGGATGTGATATGCAAATGGCGCTTCACACACACTGAGCCTGTCCTCCAATTATGGGCTCTCATGTTGCTACCGGCCACCTCGGCGCAATTAGCCCCCTCCGTATTCGACTGTTGAGCCATGTTAGTGTGGTCTGGAGGCAAGTTAGCATTGCAAATGAAATGAGAAGCAGCGTTTCCAGGGGTGTCATTATAAATTAGTGTTGCATGATGGGCACAAATTGCCATCCCTGCTCAAACTTGCATCTCCAATGAGAGCTGGCTCATTCCCCAGGAAATGCTATTTATCCAGTGTAAATGTGCAGGGGACGGACCTGTGCATGACAAGTGAGTCTCTCTGAGTTACAGGGGGAGGAATCTGAGACTGGAAGGAAATGTTGGAGTTTTTCTGTCCCAAAGCAGACATGCAGTTATGATTCATCACCTTTGGTTGTCTTTATAAACTGATACATTTTAAAAGCTTTTCCCCCCTCAGCCAGGACACTGTCTAATATCTCCGTCTTGGCTCCCAGCTGTGAAATGC
The DNA here is from genome assembly GCF_905171665.1 of Trachurus trachurus. Taxonomy (NCBI): domain Eukaryota; kingdom Metazoa; phylum Chordata; class Actinopteri; order Carangiformes; family Carangidae; genus Trachurus; species Trachurus trachurus. The sequence goes on from NC_139911.1 coordinate 5,557,950, forward strand.
GAGCTGTCAGCGATGGGCTTTTTTTTTTTTTTTACCCCTCAGACGACTCTGCACTCTGCAATGTGTTTCAAATAACTGAGCTGGGTTCACGCTATCTCCACGTCAGACACTATCTTGCATCAATGCTCCAGTACATCTGCGAGTGTGTGAAAGTGAACTCACAGTTTAGCCCCGGCCAGTGCTTGCCGTCCTGGGAGACGCTGTTTTTCATTTGTTTTAACCTTTCTTGAGGGGATAATCTCCACGTGAACCGCGCTTCGCTGGGTAGTAAATCCACTTTTCTTCTGTTAAATCTTGAGGATGACTTTATTTTAAATGTATCCACCTGAAATCTGTCCAAACAACTCAACTCTATTTATTAAAAATCCAAGTGTTTCCCCTTTTTAATGATTATCTAAATTGTTTTTAAACCTGAAAGTTTTGCGTGCCACTTGTTGTCATCGTAGTTTTCCTTGTGCTATGCTAATATCGTCTCTAATTCAGTTTCAGACTAAACCATATGGGCGTCATCTTTGTGCCTTCAGGCCTTTATCTGCTCCTCTGTTTTACCACTGCTTCTTGGCTTTGTTATAGTGTGGACTGTGGCTTAGCATTTAGCCGCTCTCTGGCTTTGCGAGACACTGCTCCGCCGTCTCTGGTGTTTGCCATCCTAATCAGCCGCATTGTCTCGGAAGAAGACCTAACCCAACTCTAACATGGAGCCCGCCAAGATCCAAGGTCGCTGAAATGGATGGCGGGGATAGGGGTGGGGGGTGGTGGTGGTGGCTGTGTTTGCAGCAAACACTGATCTAAATTCATTAACCCTCCCACAAACACTTTCCCAAGGTTCCCGGCGCGGCATCTGAAGGTTTCTCCAGACAACTGGTCTCAGAGCAGTTCCTTCTGGCTGGTACGGTAATTAGAAAATCAATTACAGCTGAGAGGTGCTCGGGGGCTCACCTTGACTAAACAAGAGCTGGAATAACTGTTGTGAACCCAAGGTGAGAGGCCGACCTTTCATTTGCCTTTTCTTACTGTTCCCATTTGGTTCCGGAGGCTTTACATTACGTGACTTATAAAGACACGGAAGCTTAAACTGTGACGGTTCGGCCAAATATTTGAATTTTTGATTTCCACCAACGGTATCAGTAGTGGCAGTTTGATTTGCCCTGTGTCTGTGTGGGGCAGACACTAAAACATACACATAGTTAAGGCGACATAAGTGTTACCTAATCCCATTTGTGATTTGAGCCTTATTACACTGGGGTGTTTTTGATGGGCTTCTTTGCCTGAAGCACCCTGCAGTCTGGGATCACCACTGACAACTTGGCCCATCAAGAAAGACAACACTACCTGACTTTCTACGAGGAGGACAAACACAATGCTGAGTGCACAGGCGGCCACTAATGACTCAGCTGGTGCAGACATTTGCTAGAAAATAGCGTTTCTTTTTGAGAAATGGAAACGATATGCACGAGAGCTGCAGTATCATTATAGTTGGTAAATCCATTCAAATTGGAGTTTCAGACGTTTTTCCACTTAATAGCAGGAAATAAAAATCTGCTTTTGGTGTGAGACACTTTGATTCTCCCGTATGTGCGTTAAGTTGACTATGCAAATCACACGATTCAGACCTCTCCCTCTCATGAAACCGTTGTATGATGTGCTGAGTCAAAACATTGTGCACGATTGAGGTGAATCCTGAGCTGAATCCTGAGCATCAGTGGAGGAACTCGTGGTTTCAGGATGAATCTTTTGAAACGAGTTGAGACTGAACAAGTGAGAGTAGAATGGAAATGTAAAAGAGGAGAGGAGAGGTGGAGTGAGACAGACTGATGGGAAATAACAAATCGACCGTGAGGGTGGTGGCATGCGTGAACGACATGCCCGGGGCAGAAAGAAAAGGTGAGATGGAGAGAGACATAGTGAGAAGTGGCATGCGTGGCGCGGCTCTAAGTCTAAGCCCAGTCACATTATGCCAGCTCGCTGGGGCACACCAATTGCTCCGCTGCTGCCAGTAAAAAAAACTGGCCTCATCCCCCCCCTCAGTCCTCTGGGAATGATATGAGGGGGAGCCGGGGAAGTGCTGCCCTCCCTTTAAGGCACGTCAGAGGCGTAAATTTAATCCTCAGACCTGCTGGGATGCTGAGGAGCCGAGCAGCGGGGAAGCCTTTCCTTACTTCAAGGACCTTGACTGGCTTTGGGATAGCCTGCCGAAAAAGCTTTAAACCTGATGACAAATTCATTTGTGCAGCTGCAACCCCCCCAGCCCGCTGCAGTAATGCAGGTAAATGATGCCCCTGCAAACAAATCAGAGAGATAATCATGCAAACAGAGGGAATCTGAAGTGTGTTTTTTACTTAAACTTTTGCATTTGAGACAAAAACATCTTTCTGTACTTTGCCTTTTTTCTCCGTCATTAGATAAACAGTAAATATATTCTTCTATTTCTTACTCCCAGTATTTTGCCAAAGGGGAAACCTCTCTCTCTTTTTTTCTTCTACTCTCTTTTCCCTCTGCCGTGTCACTTGAGTGTGTGGCCTGTGGCACTGTGGGAGTCCGTCTAGCTGGAGAGGCATTTTTGATATGAGTTGATTATGTGGAGAGACAGTCGCTGAGATGGCACAGAGGCAGAGGAAACTGATTTTTACAGCCATGCGAAGAGCGGATTGCAGCAACAGCAGCAGTGGCAGCAGCAGCAGCAGCGGGGTGGCCAGAGGCGCTGCAGGGAGAGAGTTTTATGAATATGTTTGTATCCGAGTTTTCCCCTCCTCTTAATGTTGGGGCCATGCTAATCGCTTGGTGCTCTGACATCTGGAAGCCTCCCAGTGGAGGGCAAATCGCACAAGTTTTCTACGCCAAGATTTCCAGAATATTTGAAGTGGTCACACCTAATCTATAGAGATGAAAACCATTAAAATGGAGGAGGGAGGATTTTTTCTCTCTCTCTCCTTCCATAACATGGTGAGCTGTCAGAAGTGTGTGTGCCATCTTTGGTCGAAAAGAAGATGTCAGGCCTTTGCCAGACTGGTCGCTCCGATTTTGCATCTCCCTTGTATTTAATGAAGTTAACACATGGTTTAAAACATGCTGTTTTTTCTTTATTCCATACTCAACATTACCCGTGAAATCCTTAAATGACGACTTATTTATTTCTGGATCATATTTGTGTCGACGGACCAGCGCCATTAGAATGTAATCTGAATAATATATGTATTCTCTGTTGCATTCTTTATAAGACTTTGGCACTCTGTCCTTCCTTCTGAGCTTTCAATCACTGGGCCTCAGGGGGTTGTGGATACCTGCTCTTTGAAGCAACTCACAAAAAAAGAAGGGGAGAAGAGAGCAGAGCAGAGTCAGGATGTGGGGGGAAAAAAAAAAAAATCTGCCTCCAAACACACAATGTGTTCCACAGAAAACAGGTGACCACGAGTTCAAGAAATCATGTATAATGTAAACGAGTAAATATTCCATTTAAGACACTGCAGGCAAACTGAGGAGGAAAAAAAAAAATAGCAAGGCCGGAAAGGCATTAGAGTTATCTCACACGGTCACCACGTAATCCTACATTGAACAAGATCCGTGTGATGGAGACAATGGGATATCTGACATGAGGAGGAGACGTGCGCTCAGAGGTGATATTTAACCGAGTGCTGGAGCCTGTCTTCCTCTTGGTGGGACCAGGAAGCCCCAGGACAGGAGATAAGCAGCCGTCCCCCCCGTCTGACAGGCCGGCAGTGCCCCTGCATCCAGATTACATTTCCCCCCGGTGGGAAACTAACATTTCCCCACAGCGACTGATAATGTATGGAGCCCCAGAGAGTTCAGTATTAAATAAATACATCATGCAGAGCTGGATAATTGCATGAATATATATTTATATATATACATGTATGTTGTGAACGGTGTAATGTTTAATTGGACCAGTCACACTTGAACCAGGCAAACTGCAGGCATTTAGCCAGTTAGCGCCTGTTAGCTGGAGCAGCTGCTGTAATTAAACACAATATATTCACACAACTAGCTTTTAATTTAGCTTAGCAAGGCTGCACATGCAAGCTACAGCCAAAGATGGTTTAGAAACAGGACGCCCCACTACGAGTCAGCTTCCTGTTTGAATTTACAAATAATATAACAATTCATTTACGTTGTCAAAACATGAATTTTATTTCATATTCGTCAGTTTATAACCTGGTTTTCACTTTTTTCAGATTTTACTTTCTTTCTAATATAATAGTGTTATGATAGTATTTACTTTATAATGAGTAAGCTATACTGCATTTCTTTGCTTTTTGGTATGAATTATAGAGGCATCATACAAACAGGCAAAACTCCTAGATGGACACATAACTGTGCATGCACTTTTGTGTAAGCATGATGCACACGTACAGTAGTAGTGGTAGTATTTGCTCAGATGTTCCTCTCTGCCGGCTGCTAAACAAGAACAGGAACACAGTGTCTGTATCTGTTGCACTACTTACAAATGTACAAGTGTCTCAAGTGAAGGAATGTTGCAAAGTAAACAGCAGCCTGCAAAAAAAAAAAGAAAAAGAAGAAAGAAGCTCCCACACTGACGATGGATACGGCGGGCAAAATTCTTTTTCTGCACATGGAGGAAGTTTACTCACCTGCAAACTACAGTGACTGCTCCTGAAAACAGCTTTATTCACCCTCCTGCAAATACTGTGTAGGCTCAGGCTGGTCTGGCTGGAGGGGATCATCTGGATAACGCTGCTTCATCAAATAATCTGAGGATTAAGAGAAAAAAAACATTGAAATATTAATAAATTATTCATATTATCCCATATAGTCTATATATACTGACTAAACATCAGGAAACAGGACAAGAAAGTTCAGTCTGACTCATTATGGCACAACAGCGGCTGATTTGTTGGTCTTTTGCACGGCAACAACCTGATTACATCAAGACATTTTCCAGGGTCTAATCATTAGTCATTGGTTTGTGTCATGGAAACCAGCACAAGGTATTCAGAGAAACCACAAGCTGTGTGAACTTTCATCCACCAGTGATTGAACTAGTTTTTTTTCAGAATTATTCCACTTGCACTAATAGGTAAAAGCGCTGATCTGATATTTACTTGTTTGAAACGGCCAGGTTCTTTTTCCTTATCCCTTTTCAACAGACCAAGCTAAAGTTTGCACATCCTGTGGGAAACGGAGCAGAGCAATGTCAGAGTTGACATATCTAACAGTCTCTAACATGCTGAGACAAAGCCTGTAATCTTGGAGGGACCTTATCTGTACCTGTCTGAATTCATGACATCTGCTCATCTCGCACAGGCACACAGGTCGATGCAAGGGATAGAGAACGATGGTTAAAATCCATTTTACACTTTTGCACCTTAGGAATGAGCGTGTTTCTCTGTGCTCGCTTTCTGAGCCAGGAAGTCTCAACTTGATTTTCATCAATCGTTTGCGTGCAAACGAGAGCGAAGCAGTGACTGAGTTTCAGACACATTGAGGATGAATTTTCATCAAGTTTTTTCCATTGAAAGTGTTTAATCACTGCCTACGAGCCCTGCCAAGCTTAAAGAGAATTAATGTTGTTAAAATAACTATTGGTGTGAATGCAGCCTGAAACAAAAGGTTTAGTTTTGCTTGTTTGAATGTGTAAATTAATGAGTGGATTTTGTACTATTTGCTGAACCTCAAAGTGATTTATCTGAAGATGTTTCCATCTTTAGAAATAAGGTGCATGGAACTTTTTAGTAAGTGGAGTTTGGAGTGTGAGTATACTGTTTTCAGTGCTTTTTTGTATGTGTGTGTGGTAGTTTAAGTTATTTTGTTTATAAAAAAATTGTCAAAACTTCTTAATTTTGAATATTTATTGTTAGGGTTCAGTGTAAACAGTGAGCATAATGGAGGATCTCTGTTTAAAAGTTCATAGTGTGCAGGGAGAGGAGGACAGTGTAGTTCTAAATCGGCCAGAGAATTAAAACCCGATCCGCTGGTGGTGTTAAAGCCCGGACCTGACGTAGACTGACTCACTAGAATAGATTAACGGCCAGAACCACGCCAAAAAAAGGAGGAAACCGAGAAAACCGAGTCATTTGTATATATTTCCAGCCCCAACCAGCGTATCTGGTCAGGTTGGTCGGCCTGGCCCGGCCCGTTGAGTCAGCACAGTAGTCAATGTGTTGAGAGATAGAGAGCAGTGCAGGGAGGAGCAATGCACTGTGCGTCAGCCAGACACTCCTCCTTTATCTCACAGACACAAGGGTGCCTTCAGGTACCGTTTGATTTTTCATGAATTGATACCCGGGATTACTGTGGGATTTAGGTCGGTACCAATAAACATAGTGAATACAGTACTCATCCCTAGTTAAAGCACATTAGAAATTCATATTCACATCTTATAAAGAAGAGTCCCAGTTTCGCAACTGTTGACTACATCAGTTTTATATCATCAGTGTCACTATTTGTATCATCTCTGTTTCAATCTTCATTTCCATGTAAAGGCTTAGGCATCACTGAGCTTTTGAATTCTAAATTTTTCCCTCCTCAAACGTCAATAGTCAGTTGATCAGAACATACCTGGGCTTCCCTTCGTTGCCCTGATACTTCAAACAGCAGCAGGCCCCAGTTTGAAAAGCTAAGGTGTTACTTTTTATTCCTCCTGCATCAAACACATCCCCCGATCAAACGTCAAACTCTTCAAACAAGGTGTCATCTGCAGCTGTCCAGTTGGGGTTTGATGTGAGAAGGTGTAATGATAAAAAAAAAAAGGAAAAGGATGTGCTGCAGCCATACAAGATTGAACCTGCTTTGCCCGCCACCACCTCTGATATCTCAGTACAATATCTCACAACAAACCAAATGAAGACTGACAGCATTACACCGTGTTGTTCTGTCTTTTCACTCATAACTAATTTGTGTGTCTCTTCCAACCAGAAGCTACAACTCATTGCGTGCCAGTGGTGTAGTCAGAGAATCAATAGATTGTTATTTTACCATTTAAGAGACGTACTGTAGACACACTGTGCTGTTTGGCTGCCATACCTGTGGGCAGGCTGAAGGAAACCACTAATACACTTCTTGCATGGTCACAAATCAAAACCAACTCTCTAATGGCCTATCTGTTTACACAGGAAATCAATCCATTTGAACTGTGTGCAATTCGCTACACCACTTTACTTGTGGGTTGCTGTTATTTTATTTTATTTTTTTAAAACAGAAAATGGACACAAGGGTCTCTGGTTTCACTGCAGGGCCCCGGCGCTGGAAGCCAGCACCTCACACAGGTCCGAGAAACAGAAACCCACCACACTCATCCAGTCCAATTTGCTGCAGGTCTCCCAGAGGAGAGGAGCCGTGTTGATTTTGGCACTCGCTTCCAGTCCCTACCAACAAATCCTGCCTTTTTTTTTTTTTTTTTCCTAGACATGTTGGCTCAGGAACTCACTGGAGAACTGGGGGAGAAGAAGAAGAAGGAGAAGAAGAAGAGGAAGGGGGGAAAAACAGTGAGGGAGGGGAAAAACAGCCCCAGGGCTGGAGGGAGATATTGTATGCATGTGCACTCAAGCACAAGGTTTGTGGCCAGCTGCTTAAGGATTTTTCTGGGGAGTCAAGATTATCCACAGAGTCAATAGAGTGAGGGGAGAGAGGGAGAGTCTTGTCTGCTTATGCCAGTGCAACTCAATTCTGCTGGGGTAACAGAGAGACACTGTCGGCTCTGTTTTTTTTTTTACTTTAATTCCTCTTTTTTTCAGTGCAGCCAGTTAAGAAATGTAACTCGGCGTTCACACAGCCAAAGATCTGTGAGCACATGGTTCACACAGGCATCTAATGGCTTGTCTGAGTGTATTTTAAATAAAAAAAAGAGAAAAAAAGTAAACACAACCTTGATAAAAACACAACACAATCGTACGACAGGCTTCACGCTTTAGTTTAAGAGTCCTGTCAAAACTCACAGCTCGGCTCGCGATTATTCTCACCCCTCATTTTCTTTTATTTCACTCAAAGAACAGCGATGTCTTATGGGATGTTGTTATCTTTATACCCCTTAGAATTTTAAAGCTTTCATTTGAGATATTAAACACACACACTTATAGTGAGAGCGTAGATGAGGAACAACACCCCCCCCCCCCCCCCCCCTCACCCTCCCCTTCTCCTCCTGTGGCTTGAAATGGAGCTGGATAAGAGCTGTTGCCAAGGTCACAGCTCTGCATTTGCACAGCCATGGTTGTCAAAGGCTGAAAGGGCTCAAGCCCTTGAAACACCTTCTGGCGAGCTCCTCCATTCTGCATGTGGTGAAAGTGCTGAAGGCAAAAGAGACAGAGAGGAAGAGGGAGAGAGAGAGCAGCTGAGAGGATGTGAGAGAGGGACAAGGGCAACGAGAAGGGAGTCTGCATTTCACTGATACCAAACCCTACCACACCGTCACACTTTGAATAATTGTGAGGGACAGGCTGTGGGCACCTCTGAGCCAGAATGTAGGCCAGAATAATAGCCCTCCTCAGGGCTTTCTCTGCCAGCCCTGCGCCGAGGCCTTGACGGCAGCGCCATGAAAAGCCAGTTAGCAAAGCCAGTTAGCTACCTACAGTAGTTATAGACTGCAGTTAATTTTAAAAACTTTAACCCAACGCTCCACCTTTTTTTTTTTTTCCAGAGGAACGACACATTCCTAATGTCTCAATTGAAGCCCCCGGCCCCGCTGAATAGTCTTTTCGGGGTGCTGCATTGTGGACGGACAGCCCATTCAGGCAGCTTTTTAAGGGTTTTGTCAGACAGGAATTTAGATTGGAGTCTTACATGACCTTTTCCAGGGGTCACTGGTTGGATGTGTTGGAGCTTTTGTTGGCACACCTGGGTGATGAGGCCTTGACAGAGCTACAAGCTCCCGTTTCAGGTTTTGTCCTGTGCTGTGGTGGAGCTGGGACCTCCCTCCTTCGCCCCTGATATGAGACAGAGACTGCAGAAAGGAATAGCAATGTCTTGATTTTTATTGGAGTAGTATAGTATGATATACTTTCAAGATAAAATATTAAACGTTAAATGTAAAAAAACAAGACTAATCAATAACATCTGAATAAGTTGCTCCAATCTGTTCTTGTCTAAATGCGATTTGCCGTCTCTTGTAAAAACCAGAACGAGGTTAGGCTACACACATTTACAACTTAATTACCACTTACTGACAAACATGTGTGTTTTTCCCTTTTCTGACTTGATCACAGGGCAGCGACACAATATGAGCCCACTACACTGCAGTTTTGGCTTTGGCTGAAGCTGCTGCGAACACGACCATAAAGCAGAGAGGGGCAGCTGAGCTAGAGCAAGCGACTATGAAGCTCTTTCACTGCTTTTAAGGGATATTTTGCTACATGAACTTAGAGTTTTCAAAATAAAAACTACAGGAGGAGGAGTGTCGGAAACAAACTGACTTGTTTGCATCACCTCATGGGTAAACAAAACGTATTCTGCTGCGTCCCTGGCTGCAAGCCGTACAAACGTCGGGAGTCTGATAAACTGCTCTCCTTCCATCGCTTCCCAGTTGATACAGATTTAAGGAAGGCATGGGTTGTTAACGTCCGAAGGGACAATGGGCCATTTCAAAGTAAAACGGCATTTGGGTTAAACTGATTTGAATTAAGTTAGCCGGCATCAGCTGCAACTGCTAACATTAACGGTAACATTATGTGACGCCGCTGAATCTTCCCACCCTGAGTGACGACGTAAGCAAAGATGGCAACGCTGTGAATATGGCTAATTAGCTACCAAGCATGTTAGCTATGTTGAAGCAGCTCCACGCTGTAGTCATATTCCTGCGCTGTGGCCAACCTTGGAGGCGTGGTCGCCCGCTGAACAGGATTTTACTGGCTGCATAGCCCGACGCAATGAGCTGAGGAAGGTGTTGGAAGTGTCAAAAAGCTGCTGCTGATGTTTGGATGTTGATTGCATTCAGACACAATCAGGAAATGCTCCGAAGGCTAGACCGTACTGCAGCCGTCGGAGGAGTCGTATTGGGACATACTGCATGACTTCATAATTAACATACAACATGAGATTGATATCAAGATCGAGCACAATAAAAATACACATGATGTTGCCTATTAGGCCTAATGTCCAAAAGCAAACTTTAAAAATTTTAAGGACACCAAAGTAGGTCAAGTAGCCTACATAAATACATTTTTAAGTCGGTTACAAATGTTAATGTACAACTGCTGGTATGGGATGTAATTTAAATTGGCAGGGAGACAGAAGAACTTCAGGAAAAGTCACATGTTGCTCAGTGGCTTCTTCTTGCACATTATGGGATACTCTGTGTTTTTTCATCCATAAACAGAAACCTGCCATGGGTCAAAACTACAAATTTAACAAATGTGCCATATCTAATCTTAGCTATCAGAGGCGCAGATGTTACCTGCACAAACAAACACAGCTTGAGTGAGAGAGACTGCGCTCAACCACTAACTGTTGTATTCCTGCAAGGAAATCTGGGAAATCTGAAAATAGCCCCCGAGGCTCCCAGTGTTATTGTAGGGATCGAGGTGGATGATGCAGAAACCATTGGGAAGCCACAGTGGGATGGTATTGGAGCGGGCTTTGTTTGGATAAATACGTCCCGAGATTACGTGGTTTGCCAAAGTACAGCCACTTGTTTTCGCTTGTTCAAACACTGGGACTGTTTTTCTTTGAAACGGCGTAGGAATGAAAAAAAAGAAAAAAGAAAAAAAAAAAAGGAGAAAACCAAACTCAGATTCCACATGTTGAAAACGTCCACCTTGAAGAGTGATATATGGCCTGGAGTCGTCGTGGCATTTTACATGTGTGAGAGATATAAAACAGAGGACGCAGAAGCAAAACAATGACCTTCAACAAGCACAAAGCAAACAGTAATTAGGTTTACGCACTCCGATGCAGGATGGTGTGCAGTGCAAGCGTCGACAGCCTCTTGGAGCATGTGGAGAAAAAAAAAAGAGGAAGTTTACACTCAAGTTTTGTGCATACTTCAGCAAAACAATTTGTGGCATCCACCTTCCAATATGGTCTGCTTTTTGAATTAGGAAATTATTATCACAGCGTACCTTCAAGCTTCCGACAGCAGCAGATTGACAGGCCCTTCAAAGCGTTCACCCCCACGGCCCCTCTCTCTCTGAGCGCCGTGATCATAAAGGAGACTTTCTGGGGCTTTTCATAAAGACAGAGTTCAGCGGGGTCAACGCCACAGCTTCACGTCCATATCACTCTGGCTTTTCCTGAACACCTGGCACCTGCTTTTTTTTTTTCCCCCTCTCCTAAGCGGAAGCGCCGGGTCTGAAGAGGAGATAAAGTGCTGATTGTCCCTTTCCTGCCTTGCCTTCTTTCTAGACAGAAAGTTGGGAGGCATTGAAGTGAAACCACTCGCCTTTCAAGATGCCTCCCTGGTTACTCTTTACTGCCGGGGAGTCTCCCGACTATAGTCTCTGCTGATTAATCAAAGTGCTCCATCATCAAACATCGAGGCTGACACAATCTCCGGCGCCCCAGTGTGTAATTTCTAGGTATCATCATGCCCTCACAGTGGTGACTTGGGGGGCGGGGGGTGATTGCACATGCCATATAAAGATAGGGGATCTACTGCAACCGGTATAGAAGATGTAAAACAACATGGTGCCTATGTTCCAGATCTTTATATAAGGCAGCCCACCACATATCCACAAAAAAAAGAGTTCAAAGCCTCCCAGGCCCATATCTGACAAAGCTGCTCTCAGATGAGATTAAATGCATAATGAATAAGCTTGTATGTACCTGCATGGGACCCTCCTGCTTGTTCAGCACAGGACTGCTTTGATTAGTAAGAATAATGGATAAGGAAGCTACTGGAGCACCTCAACACGGTTTACACACAGTGCCCCACTTCATAGTCCCTTTCCTGCAGAGTCTACTATACTGCACTGTAGTGCTGTTAACTTACAGAAAGTAGGTTCTGAGTTTGAATTCATCAGCGGACTCTGGAGTTGCTTGGTCCTTTGTATGATCTTGGTCTGTGGAGAAGGCTGCCAGCTGAATCTGAAAAGTTGCCCGTTGCCGTCTGTATGTGTAAGGTCCGGCCTCCAGCAAAGCTTCAACAGGTTGAGCAGATATAGATGGTGGATAAATAAATGAAGAGAACATCCTCGTTGTTATAACTTTGAAATATCACTCTATTTAGTATTTGGGGAAACATCTGTGTTCAGCATAAGCAAGAGTTATAGAGCTGCAGGTCTGACCATATGGCCAAATAATGAAATCTGCATTTATCTATTGATTGATTTTTACTGGGAGATGATCTATATTAATTTCCCCCCCGTAAAATGCTGAGACATTGCAATAAAAAAATGAATAATTGAAACATTACTGGTGTGCATACTTCCAAAAATATATCCTTTTACACATCTTGAAAATGGTATTAATCATGGAAGCCATCTACAGTTCCATCTCCTATGTACATTGTACTAACTTTTATAATGTGCATCTTTTTTACATTGGCAAAAAAAAAGCTTGATGAACTTTGATATACTGGCCATCTGGAGGTAATGCTGCAGTTAACCTGTGTCCAAACGAGTTTGCAAAGACAGACATAGAGGACAAGGACCAAAATAATGCACACATAAATATAGCACTGTCTTACAGGGCCCATAGAGAAGAAACTGTATTAGAGGTGAGTGCTGTCCATTCAAACTTAGATTGGTAAAAATAGATACAAAAACAAAAAACAAAAAAGAACACTTGGTTTCAGAGAAAGTCCATGCTGAGCTCCGAGAGCAGCATCATGAACATCTGCTGAATCTCTGTCATCTTCTTTAAACAGGCATTTCCCTGAGGGCCGAGGGTTTGAGAGCCCTGCACACTGGTGGCTGTTTTGGTGTTATGCTTGAGTACAATGACATTAGAACATTGGTTTTAGGCCTTAAAAATAACTTGTCTGTGGTAGATACTTGGAGGCATTTTCCTGTAATTTAGCTGGGAGCTGTCCATATTATATGCTCTGCAGTGAAGAGAGAGAGAGAGAGAGAGAGAGAGAGAGAGAGAGAGAGAGAGAGAGAGAGAGAGAGAGAGAGAGAGAGAGAGAGAGAGAGAGAGAGAGAGAGAGAGAGAGAGAGAGAGAGAGAGAGAAGGGGAGGGAGATGCCCGCTGTTTAGAAAGCAAAGTGTGTGGCCGTGGTGTCTCTCACCTAACCAGCACTGCCCTGATGAAACTCGAGCAGAAAGACCAACACTGAGCAGGAAAAAACTCTTCATGCCCTCGACTTGAAATAAAAAAACAATTTATAGGAAAAAGAAATGAGAGAAAAGTTGGCCTCCGGTTAATACTCTCCCATTTCAGTTGATATTTATCCAAATGCTGACGCCTATAAACCGCTGACATAATGTTCTGCTTCATTTCCTGTTTTGCTTTGCATCCTAAAAATTGCTGACATGCTGGAGCACAAATCACCTGAGAAAGCAGCAGCAGCTGCTTTTGCACTTCTGCACATGGAAATACACATTGTTTTATACTGATATTAACACCTTGTAGATTTGTCTTCGCTTAGACACTGTGCATACATTTTAAAAAGTTGAAATGTCTGTCACCAGGACGCCGCTACGATCGACACTCGATGATTTGTCATGGGAGCGTGGCGACTGATGTTTTTGGAGGGCCTTAGCGAGGACTGGACAAATTGAGGACAGCTGAATGAACACTCTGTCCATCTGTCCTTTATTTTGTCTCTCTCTAGAAGTCGATGAGATAATTGGATTGTCGTGTGTGTGTGTGTGTGTGTGTGCGGGTGCTGCAGCCTCTGCTGCTCTTGCTGTCTGAGAGGGGGTAGAGTTGGGTGGTCGAGATGTCAGGTGCAGGTTGGTTGTGAAATTAAAGAGTAAATGCAACAGGATTCAACACTGAGGAAAGAACCCCCCACCCCCACCCTCCCAAAAAAAGAAAGAAAAAAAAACAGAAGAAGCACTGGCCCCTATGAATTGTATGAGCTCCCCTGTAGTTGAATTATAGATCCGCTCTGGTGTGTTTGCCTGGATGATTGACAGAAGGGGTAGGCACATCTTCAGACCCCATGCCCCCACCATGAAAGTGAAATGAAATCTCAAAATGTACCGCAAGAGCTCTGCAACTCTCAGCATCTCTGTTTCTGACTCAATGCCAGCGATAGGCAATGAAATCTCCTTATTTGACCAGAGTGGCTTCATGCAGTAATAATCTTATTCCCTTATGAACTGTAGCACTTGTGGGAAATGGCCCTGACTGTTACTCCTCGCCAATGTGTAACTGGCATTCACCGCATTTGTGCATGTTTCCTTCTGCTGTGCTATTTTTCATGAACACTTAAATCTTCCAAGTGAATACATTCACAGATTTTTCATGTTGCATTTCGTTGTTGTTGTTCTTCTCTTCTTTTTGACAGTGAGGCCTGTGCATTTTTTGTCAGCCTCCTCTCAGACACTTGTGCAGTGCCCGTTCAAAGTGAACCTGTTAGTCGGGGGCAGATTTCTTGGCCTGCAATATTGCAGTTTTGCAGCTTTCTTTGGAGCAACATGCAAACTTCACACTCTGTAGTGCACTTCATTGGGATCCTGAGTAACTTTATTTGTATCTTATATTGCATACGAGATAGTTCACATCATTTTTGCTTATGTGACCTGAGATATGTGGCAGGAAACAGTCAGTGCTGAATGCTGATACATACTAATGTTTACACTGGATATTGGAGAACTTTAGGATGAGTTTGCACCCAACTTAAATTGAATTATAGATAATTTGGATGTTGTGATCTGGCCAATGTCACATTCCTGCAGGAAGGTGCACCTGGTATCTCACTCCCATGTTATGGAAAACATGTGTTTTTTTCAATGATATTTTTGTGAGAACGCACATATTCACCTGCAGCATAAAAAATATGAAATAACAAGACATTTGTAAGCAAAAACATAGAGTAATATGAATATAAAAGTTGATCTTTGTGTACATATGTGCATGCATATATGCATGTAGCTGCAGGGAGTTGCACCTTGACACCATACTGACCATGGTTGAAGGCATCAACTTGCCAAAGCATCTTTTCCCAACTAGCAACTAAAATGTATTTTTTGTATCGTGACTTCCTTCAAGGTTTCTGTTACGACCCCCCTTAAGTCTAGGGGTGAGGGAGCAGTAACAAAGGAGTGCGCAGGGGACAAGAGGCAATGATAAGTGGATTTATTGGATAAACAATACTGTAACAGGTAACGGGGGCGTAGCGGGTGGCGTTAAACCAATAACAAAACAAAAGGAGCAACAAAGTACAAAAAGGAACGCCACCCATAAACTAAAAGGAAAGCACAAACAAACCAGGGGAAAAACAATCCCCAAACCAAACAACAACCAAAGCTAAAGCCTAACCCCCAACCAAAGACAAAAGGAAAAAGGAACACGGCGAGGGGCCAACAGCCTCGTGCAGACTGTGACTGTTGCCCACCGATCTGCCCCTCCAGCCGGCTTTTATAACGTCTTGACTTCCGGCTTCCGGTTTCCGGCTCAGACGTGAGATGACGAGGATGACGAAGGATGACGAAGGGCGACGTGATGACGTCAGCAGCACCACGGTACCTGGGCAAGAAATAGCGGCAAAAATACCCACACAAACCTATACCCATAACACCCCCCCCCATAAATACAAACCCACAGGTTTGTTACACAGCCCGCGACAAGGCATCCGCAACTACATTCTCAGAGCCCTTCTTATGCTTAATCACCAGGTTATAATCTTGGAGGAGCAATGCCCACCGCATGAGACGCTGATTATGGTTGTACATACGCGCCAAAAACACCAACGGATTATGATCCGTATGTACGACCAGGGGCAGACTACACGACCCAACATACACGTCGAAATACTGTAACGCCCACAACAACGCCAATGCTTCTTTCTCAATAGTTGAATACTTACTCTGGTGGATGTTAAACTTACGCGAGAAGAAACTGACAGGATGCTCCACACCAGAAGAATCCTCCTGCATCAAGACAGCTCCAGCTCCCACAGCACTCGCATCCACCTCCAAACTAAACGGCCTAGAGAAATCAGGGGCAGCAAGTACCGGCGCGTGACACAACAACATCTTCACACTCTCAAACGCACGCTGACATTCCGGGGTCCAGAGATATTCACCCTTTGGACTGGTCAGACTGGTTAAAGGCTGGGCGACGGAGGAAAAGTTCCTGCAGAAGCCCCGGTAATAACCAGTCATCCCGAGAAACCGCTTCAGTTCACGACGCGTGGACGGCACGGGGAACTGAACGATGGCACTGACTTTGGCCTCCACCGGACGGACTTGGCCACGACCCACCTGCCTCCCCAGATATGTCACGGTACCCTTCCCAAACTCACACTTCGCAAGATTCAATGTGAGGGACGCGCGCGCAAGCCTCCCAAACACCTCTGTGAGCGTCTTCACGTGATCACACCACGAGTCCGAATACACGATTAAATCATCAAGGTAAACATTACAATTAGACACTCCAGTCAACACAGTATTAATCAAACGCTGGAATGTAGCGGGTGCGTTACACATTCCAAACGCCATGACGGTATACTGGAGGAAATGGTCAGGTGTAGCAAAAGCGGAGATTTCAGCGGCGCGCTTAGTTAACGGAACCTGCCAGTATCCTTTTAATAGATCGAGCTTACTAACGAACTTTGCAGCACCCAGATTGTCAACACAGTCTTCCATCCGTGGCAACGGATAGGAGTCTGGCACAGTAAGCGCATTTACTTTTCGAAAATCTGTAATGAAACGCTGAGAACCATCAGGCTTCGCTTCCAAAAGACAAGGAGAACACCACGCGCTGTTACTGGGTTCAGCCAAGCCATTTTCTAAGAGATACTTAACCTCCTTTTTCATTAAGTCTCTTTTGATCTGATTTACACGGTACGGATGCTGTTTTACCGGCTTAGCGCTCCGCACATCGATGTCATGTTCAATCACTGTGGTGCGCGTAGGCACATCACCAAAAAGACATGGGAACTGCGCCACTAGTTCCACAATGTCACGCTGTTGCGCGGATTCCAAATGCTGCAGGTGATCCGGTAACACTTGGAGCATTTTGGAATTCGGTAACCGTGCACTTTGCTGGGAAGATGGCGCAGAAGGCAACCCATCCTCATCACCGGAATCATTTTTCGTTACAATGAGCGCAGAGCAACCACCCACAGAGACAGCAGCAGCCTCTCCAAGGGAGCGCGCGTCATCGCCACGAGAATGATACCGCTTCAACATGTTTATGTGACACACGCGAGTTTTCCGCCGCCGGTCTGGCGTACCGATCACATAGTCCGTCTCACTCAATTGTTTCAAAACTTTATACGGACCAGAAAAACGCGCTGACAGAGAACAACCCGGCAACGGGAGCAGAACAAGAACACTGTCATTAATATTAAAGTGCCGAGCAACAGCCGAACGATCAAATTGCTTTTTCATTTTTTCTTGTGAGCCACCGAGGGCACTGTGCGCCACCGAACGAGCCTGATGTAACCGTTCACGGAATTTACAGACAAAATCTAACACGTTCACATTTGGAGACGCATCAATAGACAATAGCTTCTCTTTTAGCACCTTTAACGGACTGCGCATGGTGTGCCCGAACACCAGCTCTGCAGGACTAAACCCCAAAGACTCCTGTACTGCGTCGCGAGCAGCAAAAAGAACAAAGGGGACGCCTTCATCCCAACCTCTGCCCGTGTCCAAGCAATATTTACGCAGCATGGACTTGAGTGTCTGGTGCCACCGTTCAAGCGCGCCCTGCGATTCGGGATGATACGCGCTCGAGACAACGTGCTTGATCCCCAACGAGTGGAGCACTTGTTTAAACAATTTAGACTGGAAATTTGTGCCCTGATCAGTCTGTACTGTTTTTGGTAAACCGAACGTAGCAAAAAACTTGGTTAAAGCCTTTGCAACAACACTGGCTGTAATCTTACGCAGTGGCACAGCCTCAGGAAACCGAGTCGACGCACACATTATAGTCAGTAAATACTGATGACCGGATTTTGTTCTGGGCAACGGACCCACGCAGTCTACCAGGACTCTTTCAAACGGTTCTCCCACGGCAGGAATTGGTCGCAAGGGAGCCGGCGGAATCACCTGATTCGGCTTCCCCACCACCTGGCACGTGTGACAGCTGCGACAATGATTAACCACATCTGATTTTTGACCGGGCCAGAAAAAATGTCTCAGGGCTAGGTTATAGGTCTTATTTACACCCAAATGACCTGCCCAGGGACTCTCATGTGCTAAGCTCAAAATTTGGTCTCGATAAACAGAGGGAACCACAATTTGATCCACCACCCCACAGTCAAATTCTTCCTCTAACGACGGCGACCACCGACGCATCAGAACACCATTGTCAATGAAAAACGCAGTGGAACCCAGCTTAGGAGTATCCACTTTCTCCACAGCCGCAAAACATTTCACCAGACTCGCATCAGCCCTTTGTGCTGTGATTAATTTCTCTCGCGTAATAGGCACCTGTGTGCTGGTCGAGGAGCGAGTACTGGGTACCTTCGTCACTGTAGTTGATGCAGGAGAATCAGCAGCTGGTGCTGGATCTGGAACCGCATCCTCTGTAAAGAGTTTAACAAACACAGAGTCAGTTAAATCAACATTGGCAGAGTTGGAACCTTTACATTCCGCGGCGCGTCTCCGGGACTGAGCGCGCGTAATTACGCATGAGGGGAACTCCGGCTGCACCGCATCATCCGGCCGGGAACTAATGCGGGGCGCCGTGTCCAAAACCTCGAGGGAAGGAGTTACTTTACCCCCAGCAATGTCATTCCCCAACAACATGGTAACGCCACGAATAGGTAACGCAGGACAAATGGCTACAGCAAACACGCCAGTGACTAGTTTGGATTCAACGCGCACAAAATGCAGTGGCTGCGGGACGTAGCCCATTTCAATGCCACTGAGAATTACACTGTAGCCACAAGCAGACTTTTCAGAGAACGGCAACGCGCTGGCAAGAATAACTGACTGAGACCCACCTGTGTCGCGCAGAATCTGTACGGGCTGTTTCTCCCCTGGGTCTCCGGGAAGAGATACTAACCCATCAAAAATGAACGGCTGGAAACACGGGTCAAACCCGGTGCCGCTCGGTGCTGGATCGACCCTCTGTGGAGGAGCTACTTTTATCAAACCAACACCTTTTGGATGTCGCACCATCGACGCCGGATACGACTGCTCTTTTCTTTTTAACATCATGCAATTTGCAATGACGTGCCCCGGTTTGTGACAATAGAAGCACTCTCTCTCCTCCGTGACGCTGGAGCGAGCTCGGTTCACCTGACCCTGGAACGAGGAAGCCGGACGCGAACGCTCTGGGCCTGGAGAAGGAGAAGAAGGATATACAACCTTGTGAGTAAGCACATATTCATCGGCCAGAACTGCTGCAGCCGATAACACCTTCACTTTCTGTTCATTTAGATAAACTACTACACGATCTGGTAAACTCTTTTTAAATTCCTCTATTAACACAAGCTCTCGCAGCTCTGCAAAATCTCTAATTTTACAGGCGGAGCACCATTTATCAAACAATGTTGCTTTATCTCGTGCAAACTCTACATACGTCTGTGAAAGATTTTTTCGGTGACCACGAAACTTTTGCCTATATGCCTCAGGTACTAATTCGTATGCTCGCAGAATGGCCTCTTTTACTGTGTCGTACCTCAAACTATCCTCAAGAGGGAGCGCCGAAACCACCTCTTGGGCTTTCCCATGCAATTTACATTGTAACAACAGTGGCCACACGTCATCGGGCCACTTCAAAGCAATGGCCAAGCGCTCAAATGTGTTAAAGTACGAGTCCACCTCGGCTTCCCGAAAAGGTGGCACCAACGCCACATGTTTACTGATGTCAAAATGGTTACGAGACAAACTGGGAGATATGGATGACATGCCTACCGGCTCTGACACACGCTGAGCCTGCCCTTGGGCATCGAGCTCAAGCTTCCTCAGCCTGACGGCCGTGTCAGCCTCGATTTCAAGTTCCATTTTTTTGACTTGCAGGCGGAAATCACGGTCGGCCTGGCGGGCCTGCTCCTCGGACTCCAGCTGAAGACGAGCCAACCGGACTTTCACCCGTGCCTCGTCTCGCCCACTGGAAGACCCCGGAGACAAGGGCTCAAACCGAGGAAGGGTGAACGGCGTTTTGCCCCGCGCACCTCCCTCCAAGTCAACGCCCAGGGCATCTTGCCCCTTAACCTCGCCAGCCGCTGCACGTGGGGGACTCCCCTGACTACCCAGCTGCAGGGCGCCATCCGCCTGCACTGGAGCTACCGGAGGAAAAACCGGAGGCAAAACTTCCATCTCCTCAAGTTTGCTCATGACCTGCTTTTTTAGCTCTGCTTTTACCGCTTTTGGTTCTACCGAGAAGCCGAAATGCCTCGCAATGGCCGCTAGATTCTTCCGTTTACAGACTTCGATTTGATCAAGTGTGGGATTTCTTACAAACTGAGCCAAAACAAAGCGTGGCATAACACTATGCTACGCTACCCTGCACACAATAACTCGGACTACTTCAAAAGGTTTTACAAAGATCCGGACGAGCGCCCAATTTGTTACGACCCCCCTTAAGTCTAGGGGTGAGGGAGCAGTAACAAAGGAGTGCGCAGGGGACAAGAGGCAATGATAAGTGGATTTATTGGATAAACAATACTGTAACAGGTAACGGGGGCGTAGCGGGTGGCGTTAAACCAATAACAAAACAAAAGGAGCAACAAAGTACAAAAAGGAACGCCACCCATAAACTAAAAGGAAAGCACAAACAAACCAGGGGAAAAACAATCCCCAAACCAAACAACAACCAAAGCTAAAGCCTAACCCCCAACCAAAGACAAAAGGAAAAAGGAACACGGCGAGGGGCCAACAGCCTCGTGCAGACTGTGACTGTTGCCCACCGATCTGCCCCTCCAGCCGGCTTTTATAACGTCTTGACTTCCGGCTTCCGGTTTCCGGCTCAGACGTGAGATGACGAGGATGACGAAGGATGACGAAGGGCGACGTGATGACGTCAGCAGCACCACGGTACCTGGGCAAGAAATAGCGGCAAAAATACCCACACAAACCTATACCCATAACAGTTTCTTTTTTAAATTTTTATATATTTTTTTTAAATTTGATCCATAAGAAAATAGATTTCATGTTTTAAAGAACAGTGAGTGTTCTTGTTTGACTTTGAGAGACACATGACATTCACACAATGTGATCTATCCCTTGTATATACAGTATTCAAATAAATGACAATTAGATATTGTTTTTGTTTGCAGCATCACTCTCTCTTTGCCTTCGTTCTCTGCATTACTTACACGTCCTATTCTGACTACAACAGCTGCGAGGAACCTTGTGAAACATATTCATCATTAAAGTTCAGTCAGTTCAGCGCCTGACTTCCTCCCTTCGCTCAGTGCATCACACTTCCGCGGGGCATACAGTATTTAATTTAGTCCAATCTTTATAAATCAGCAAAACCATTCTTCTTCTTAATGGAGAGGAAATGTGCATGGCATGTCAACCAGTGGTTAACCTCGCAGAAGTTTCCCCAGTCTTAATCTTGGAGGAGCATCTGAGCTTTTTTTTTAATAGGAAAAGCCAATTAAAAATCAGTTAACATCTCTGAATCCTGCTATATACCTTTTCCCTTTTTTAAAAGGAG
This sequence comes from Trachurus trachurus, assembly GCF_905171665.1. Lineage (NCBI taxonomy): Eukaryota > Metazoa > Chordata > Actinopteri > Carangiformes > Carangidae > Trachurus > Trachurus trachurus. The sequence goes on from NC_139911.1 coordinate 5,579,586, forward strand.
CGGAGAAAAAAAAAAAAGCTGAATACCTGCACTGTTCCCAGCAGTAACCGAGAGACCCATGACTGCACCTAATCCGCAAATTATATAACACACGGGCCATTTCCCTATGTAATTCTGCAGGAAACAAAAGGACAGTTATTTCAGGGGAGCAGTTATTCTGCACAGCGCTGGCAGGGGCACGGTGGCTGCGGGAGAACAGCCTCCCTCTCTCTCAGCACCATGAAATGAAAATTTACATTCGCTTAGTGGAGCCGTGGTGCTCAGTGGTAGACAGCTGTATTTTTAATGAGAACGGGGAGATTTAATTACCTCTGTTTTAGTGGGCAAGACTTCTGCGGCGCAATGACAAGGGGATATACAGTGCAAGGAAGAGGTGGCAGATGATTTCTCTCTCTGCCTCACATCCCAGCAGTCGCTGAGCTCGCTGGCACCGGGGCTGCAATTAATCCAAATTTATTCCACTATACTGTACAAGGCTGATCTGAAGGAGACAGTGGAAGTAGTCAAGGTGGTGAGTCTCCTGAAGAGGAGGCTGGAAAACAAACAAATAACACTTTAAAAAACCAGATGCAGCCTCCAGATGTTTTGCTGACACGTGTGACTCATATTCTAATGTGATTATTAACGTTGCAGATTTTTTTCCCCTACGGCCTTGTCTTTATCGCGTCGGGCAAACTTCTTCAAGGCCACAATCTGACGTCTTTATGCTGCAGAATTCAAGCGTCTACAGAGGTGGGGATGACAACAGGGTATCTGATTCACTTATCAGCCCCGACAACACTTCAACACCACTCCAGATAAACCCCATCGTCTGCAAATTCATCACTCTTTGAACTCACATGTAGCATAAGTTCAGACTTAATGTGTGCTCTGTAATACAATAAATGAGCGGCGGCGTTGTATTCCAGCACACCATCAAAAAAAGAAAAAAAGAAAAAGAAGAGCTCAATTGGTGGGACTGAGAGATTATCACTGTCTTCATTTCAGCATCAATTGGCAGAAGAATCAATTTAAGCGCTATCTGGTATCTCCACCCACCCACACACACACATACACACACACACACACACACACTGTGGCATGAAGTTTTATTTTATCATCATGCGGGAATAATGAGAAACAGTGGAGTTTCTGAGAGCTGGTTTGGAGACTTAATTCTATCTGAGGGGAGATAAAGTGGGTTGTTTTGACCATCGTGCCAAATTGAATATTCACAAAGATATAATTGAAATGCTGATAGCCGTCAGAGCTGCTAAATGAAAATGATAATCACTCAAGGTCAAGGCAGAAACGTACATTCTCTCTTGCTTTTAAAGCATCAATAGAAGGTCATACTCAAAAATGCAAAAACAATTTCACTGTAATTATGCAGATCCTGATTAGCAGTTGGAGAAGTAAACTGAGTACTTAATGAGTGAAGGAACATTCAGGAGTTACTGGTGCTTCCACTGTGGTTGGTTTTCTACTATTCAAAACTCTTCTTGTGCACTTGGAGGCAACGGAACAAGTTGTAAACACAACATATACATGTACAAATCATAAAGAAGAATCCCAGTACAACATATATTGTACATGTTATAGCTTGCACATATATCCACAAGGCTAACAAAGCTGCTAACAAAAGTTACCATGGACTGAACTCACTTTTTTAGTGTTACAGCCAATTTAATTAGCTAAAAATGTTAAAATGCTCTGCAGAGCTGTGGCAGACTCAAGAGTCGAGTGTATAACATTTGGAAAAATTTCCACTCCACAGGGAATCATTTTAATATATTCTCAAAAATAAAATTGTCTCCCTGTTATTCTGGAATAATTTAGATACAGAACCCTGTATCTGAAATGACTCCTGGATTATGCCTGTTTTTTTTGTTTTTTCAATATTTCAGGGAATCTGCAAACCACAACCTATTGATTTGGGCCACTTGTCAGAGCCCCTTAAAGCAGCATCACATGAATGCAAAGTGTGTTAGTGGATAAACATCCAGCAGGCTTGAAGCAACAAATATTTGTGGCAACCTGGCGAATATTAGCCCAATAATCATTCTCCTTTCCTCTTTTTTTTGCTCTGTTTTGGCCTCCACCAACCCCTCAGGGAAAAATCCCATATTGGGCTGACCGATTGATCTTATATTCATCGTCATCGCGATATCAACATGCATGATAAATGCATCGCAAAAGGTTGCCTGTAATGTGATGAGTACATTTTATTTACAGGCTCCATGTCTTCACACTCATGAGCTACACAGCTAGTCGTAACGTAATGTAACAACAACAATGGCGGACTTCCATCTGGTTCCTTGATACTGCGCCTGAAACACGTCCACACATCGGCATATTTGTACTGGCTCGACTTCTTGTGTTTAGTCGACGTATAATGTTTGGAGTTTATCTACAGCGTGTATGTAACCTTTACACTCGTCTTCTCTGTTTTTGGTGTATACTGTATGTGTTGCAGTGTTACAGCGCCACTACAGGCCTGGTGTGTGTACTACAGCGTATTGAGTCGTTTTCAGAAAGACACAGGAACTATATGGTTAATATGCACACCTGAATATTTGCTTATTTATCACAAGTCATATGGAGGAGTTGTATGTTAAGAAACAAAGTTGGAAGTGCAATCTGCAGCAGTGTTAATGGTTCCAGTTCTGCTACATGCATCATGACTGACAATGCATGACTCTGAAATAATATCTGGTCACAGTCACACACAAGCACATTGATTAAGTTCCACAATTTAATCAGCAAAGTGATGGATGTTAACAACAATACCACGGCAGCCTGGGGACAGGGCCTGTATAGAATTCCTGATGCACAATTATTTTAATCCAGCGGTTCATTTTTTATTAATTTGCTGGGGTCTGGTGGTTCATAATTTAGGTCCCAGTAAGTAAAAACCCAGCTATGTAGCAATTAAGGGGATGTTCAGCAACGGAGCCCAAAATCCACCTCCAGCTAATGTTTATAATATTCAAATACCACCATGGATCCCATTCCTGGGTATCATTATGAGTCCTCACTGCACAGCAACTTTGAGTCAAACATGAGAATAGTTGGAGGCAATGTGTTCCTTGGGGTTTAGTGGAAATTAAAGTTTTAGAAATTGGTTCATGCCAATCAATGTAGTGAGTAAGGAGAGGGGAGAGGCAAAATAAGGGAGAGATGCAGGAAGAGAAAATAATGAGGCCAAGAGTGCAGGAAGGATAAACCGCCATGATGATTGGAGTGACAGTGACTGAGAGGAAGAGGAGGGGAAGACAGTCAGGGAAACCCAAACTCATTGAGTTCATGTTTAGCTCAACGTACCAGACTCTTCTGCAGCACTTGTCTCCTTACAAACTGCCAATCCACCCGAGTGTCTCCTCCTCGCTCCATCATCCTTCACCACTATATCCTTCCCTCCCTCACACCCTCACCGCCACTATATTTTCCTTTCTTCCCGCCTTCCCTTCCTCTGTTCCATCCCACCCCCTCCTCCACTTTCCTCCTTCACTGTTTGGATTTGGGCAGACTTGAACTTCCCCCCTCTGTCCCCCAGCCAGCTATGAATCACATGGAGGCCAGGGACCCAGAGGCTGCCAGGGCCTCCTGATGACTCCCAGCCCGGCCATAACAAGTGGCTGACAGCTCTATTTACATAAGACCAGCAGGCAGCGGGGAGAACCAGCCCAGTCTAAGTTACACGCACACACACATATACACGGCGCAAAAGGCAGATATGTCATAATAACACTTGGTGGGGTGTGTGAATGAACGCCTGGCTCCAAATGAATACGGGAGATGCACAGTCAATAGGTTTTATGGCCTCGGGGCAAAGATCCAAGCATTTGTTTTTGGGGAGTTTTTCCACATGAGTGCAGAGGGTGGTGGGACCCAGGGGACGGGGGGGCCTTTAGACCTCTATATCCGCTCCAGTCATATGTCTCTCATCACTAGATACCAAGGAGAGCAGAGTGAAGTATAGCACTGTTGATTGATGTTTAGCTGTTATATTAGGGCTAATGTGCCTCTTTGACCTTTCATCTGGACACAAGTGCTGACCTCTCTTGCTATAGTAACAACAACAATAATGATAATGATAATAATAATAATAATAATAATACATCTCTGGCTGCATTTCAAATGTAGAAAATCCCGTTTTAAAAAGCTAAAAATTCAGGAGAATGTATATCTGTATTTGATATATCAAATTCTCACCCCAGCTTTGACTTGAAGTAGCTGTTTATTATTAGGCAGACTTTCTCATTTCATACGAGGACACCAGTTTTGCAGGTGTGTTGCTGCTTATTTACCCCAGTGGGTAGCTGAGGGGGGAGGTGGAGAGCGTATACTATCTCTCCCAGACTGACAGCTGGGGAGAATGTTTATGAAATAAACATGGGCCTGATGCAATGCTCTGAATCCTGCTAGGCAGTGGCCTTGGAAGCCTCCTGCACCACCACCACCACCACCGCCTCCTCCTCCTCCACGACGCAACCTCCCCCTCCTCTCTTTCTTTCATTCTGTCTATCCCTCTGCAATACACAAACACACACACACACACACACACACACACATATATATGTATATGTATACCCACACATACACACAGACACACATTCCCGAGAGCTGTGGATACAAAGGTGCTCATGGACCTAATGGGGTCAAACAGACTGTAAATCAATTGTAAACCCTCCTCTTCAGAGTTTTCTCCAGAGGACGGACTCGGCCACTGCAGTCCTTCACTCCCCTCCACGCACGCACACAAGCAAACCACTGTATGTAACACATGTATCAAGTTACCGCTGTGACAGTGGAAGAATTTTAAAGCACAAATATTACAAACACAATGATGACAAATGCTGCCGAGGCTGCTCGAACCTGCTTATCAGTGCCGAAGACAAGTGTGATGGATTGAGTTCATGGCTTGTAACTCTTCTTAAACTCCTGAACTCCACTGACACGCAGACAAGCTCAGTCCAAACTGAATCCTTCCAAAAATACACTCAGAGCAACCAGTCACCTAATTAACTCTTTATTATGACACAGTAATTTATTCATTGCTATTTTTAAAGTTGCACTGAAAATTGATTGAATAAAGCTGAAATGTTTATGGCAGAAAGTTAAAATTCTCCTTTTCTTTTTTGTAATTTACAGTTTTGGCTAACAGAGAAACCTGTGTTGCATTAATGAGGGGAAATTCTGCATGAGAGAATGACTCGTTTTCAGTCTGACACACTGACCTCTAGTCAGTCATATGTCGAAGATTATAAAAGTGTTCTCTCCACCAAAGTCTATTTCCGAATTACTGAGAGTCATTTTTTTCACTGGCATTTCACTGTACAATTTCTGGGTGTGGATAAAATAATTATTGAGATTGAGTGATGAGAGTGAAAACTGACAAAACAATAATCACTGAACTTTATGGAGGCTAAAAGGCCCCGAAAAACTTGAGGTTTATTCTGTGGTGATTGTGTATAATGCAGAGCGGGATGTGAAATTAACAGCATTTTTAAAACTCAATACAAGAAAAACAGTAGTAGAAAAACGTCTATAAGGCCGGAAAAACAACAACAACAGCAAGCACAGTAAAAGAGGACAAGATGTAAGATAAGTGGACAGGTGACTACACCTTTACGCGGCGATTGAAGCGGCATTTTTAAAATCCAGCGTTATTAAAAAGCACGTACACTGCCGGAAAAAAACGAACAAAACAAAAAAACAAAAAACTGCCACATAACAATTGCGTGAAACTTCACGTTGCCTCAGCAGTGTGAGGATGGTTCCTGTAAAATCCCCCTCCCTTTACCAGCAACTTCCTGAGTGGAAATGCAGCTATAGTCTGGAAACTGCAGTTTTTTGACTCATACAATAGGTGTTGATGTAATTTAAGCAAATCCAACCATTTTTCTACAGAAAAACACAAAATTGTTTCCAAATATAACCATACAGACATCTACTACAGTACTGCACATATATATTGAAGCAGACACTTACAAATACACCCTGTAAATTTCTATCTGCACTTATCATATTTTAAGAATCGACAGGTCTAATCTGGGATTTGCCCCGGCTGAGCTGGTGCAGACCTGCAGCCGTATCGATTCTGATTCGTTTCTTGAAGGGTAAACACTTCACACACGTTTGAGGTGTTTTAGCATAAAATAACTACACAAGACCACACAGGAGATGATCTTTGTTAAAATTTAAAAATGCATATTCTCATTGTCAGTTGCACTTGCACTCCGAGACAACATGTGTTAATAAATGATAATGTTTCGCACTTGGCATGCAGCTTGTCGGCTGACTTGAAGGGCTGTTGAAAGGCTAATGGTGGTTGTGCATGTTTCAGTAGCAGCCTGCAAATTACTGTGTTTCTGAAAAGTCAATACTGAGCCAAAGTAGGAGGTGTGCTGAAAGAAATATGTATTTAATGATTATAATGAAAACACAAGGTCTGATAATATGTAATTACTCTGTGGGTACATTATATATAAGGATGTATTGACAGCGATAAATATGCAACCTTTCACAATAGTGCAGAACAGACATTTCAGCAGCCGATCAATAGGACAAAGTTTGTTTTAATCATGGCCTTGAGACATTGCTCATTACAAATCAAGTGGTATTGAGCGAATAAATCACTTTAATATGCATCTAATTCCTAAAAGCAAACACAGAAAAAATCCCCCCCTCCTCCCCAGATGAGGAGGCTCAGGGCTCAACGCTTCACAAGCATCCAAAACTCTGACTAATGTCCTGAGCAGCTCAGGCGGCTGCAAGGAATAACAGGCCCCGGTCACTGTGGAGTACTGGCCTCTGTGTGCCATTATTCCCTCAAACGACCGGAAAGAAAAGTCACTCGCTGAAGTAACGGCTCCCTGGACGGGGAGGCTGTCGTGCAAGACTGTGAAAAAAGACACAGCTCGGGTTGTTTGCCCATGCTGTGAGGAAGAAGGAGCGCCAACGCTGTGTGTGCTTGAGTGCACTGTATGTGTTTGTTTATGTGTGACTGGTAGCGAGGGGTTTCTTTCTTCTTCTTTTTGTTAATGATGGGAGGTGGCCCTCACTTGGCGAACATTTTTCTCCATGCAAAAGTTCAGCCGGTTAAAAAAGAAGCTCTAAAAATCTACTCACATCATTTCAGTTTGAGTCCTGTGGTTTGATCGCTTTACAGCAGCAGTTAACAAGACTAATGGTGCTTCTCTTTTTCTTTTTTTTGCCGTTCGACCCCTTGGTAGAAATTCAACATTATTTCTGTTTTATTATCATAGAGTGAGAATGAGCTGGCAAACTAAAATGCGTGCTGTTACAGATGGGACCTCAGTTTGTATTATATTCACTTACTTGAAGATTTAAAGTAACAGGCTGTCAGAATTAGTGACCTCACCACCTGACTCATATCCGCAAAACTCAGCCGTGACACCTATTTCCTCACTTGCATCCATTATGTTTGCTCAAGTAGATGTTTGTTCCAGAGAAAATGGGAGGGGCAGCCAAATAAATGTGATTGTGAGTGGCACATATCACAGATTAGCCACACTAATCTCCTGAGGAGGTTCAACCTCCGACAGGATGTTGATTCAGCTTTGTGAAGCACAATGTTTCAGCTCTATTATTTATTTATGTCTGCGTGTCTTTTGTTTGGTTTCTTATTCTTTGTTCAACTGTGTATCCGAGAATCTTTCTGCATATTTATTCTTTGCACTTTTCTTGGTGCAAAGTTGAAAGGTGCTGAAAATGAGCCAGCTACTTTCATGTTTTTATGCACTTGGCCAATGGTCCATGACCACAATGGTCAGTTTTTCAAATATTACAGTTATTAAATATGAAAGAATTACATTGTGGTACACCACAAGGAAGCAGTTTGGGCCCATTACTTTTTCCTTTCCTCTGCAATGACCTTGCTCTTGTTCTAAATAAAGCAGGACTAGTTTGTATGCAGGTTTGTGTGTTTTTCTATGTAGACGATACAGCACTTTAAGTAGTACGTTTGTGAGCATTGCACTTGAAATTACCCAGTCACTTACCTTTTCTAAATTGCAGCAGTACTCTGAGATACCATCACAACTGACAGCTGTTCCAGTCACCTTGGAAATGTTTCCTGTTTCACCCTGTTCACCTCCATTAATAACTGATCAACGTGCTACAACCCCTGAGCCAAAGCCTCACGGACTCAGGCTGCATACTCCAGAGTCATTCCTGATGTTATCTTAACATTCATGACTCAACCCTCTGACAACCGTCAACATTCATTCCACCTCTACTTTCACTAATTGGTTTGACAGGCCCATTCTGCCAGTTCGTTTAGTCTGGCGTTTCTCGGAAAGCTGCACTTTGTACCTGAAAGTGTTAATGTGGTCATCACTGGTCTGTTCTGTCAGCCTGAACTCACACAGACTCAAGCTCAGTCTTCCAGGCGAAGAGTTACGAGACTGTACTTTCTACTGTACTCTACCTCTGTCATGATCGACTGCAGCAGTTCACTTTGCAGTGGATTGCATCATGAGCAGTGATGGCATGAATCATGGGAGACAGCCAGAGGGGCACTTAGCTCATGCATTCTCAGCTCCATGTCATTTTTCTTTATCATGATAAGGCCCTAAATGAATGAAATAAATTACATCAGAGATAGAAAAAAAATGGTTGTCATGACCTCAAAACTTACTTTAACACATACATACATCAAACATACTTGTCTTATTTCAGTATATCTGCACAGACGATAGTTTTTAACCTCCACGGTGATAACGGTGCTGCCTGTGTTGGGTTTCAGTAAGATATCATTCAGTTAGTATGCCCCTAATGTCAAAACGTATACAGATACAATTAAGAAACCATGCACATACATACACATTATACTTAGAGCTTCAATGCCAGGTGATATAATCAAAAGTTACAAAATAGACCTTGACATTGTCTTATCAGCTGGTTCTGTTCCTTCGGGAAAAACTAAACTCTGAAATTTAAGCTTAGTATAAAGAGTGGGGGCAAGGAGAGGACTGTTGGCATTGTTTTCTCCAGAAAGTGTCTAACAGTTTATTTACAATTCAATAATCAAGACAAACTGTTGGTTTAATTCATACAAAAGCCAAAGTGAAGTTATTACATCTTTTTTACACTTTGACATGCTATAGCAGTAATCTTGCTAAGCTAAACTGGGTAAAGTCTTCATCTGGGTTTCCACTGCAGAAGTCAACAAAACACAAAAGCAAGTGGTTGGTTTACACTGAGTGATGTTATGTGAATAAAACATGTTTTTTTTTCCACTCGCTGTATCGTTCCAAACAAACGTGCCAACAAATTTCCAGCAGTTGGCCTCCCTGCGGCATGATACGGCAGCAGGCGCCACAACCTGAATGCTAAAAGCGTTTCCATTTCCAGAATTTTACTTTGCAAAATAGTCTGAAAAATACATACATGCCAGTGTATAGATGTATTTTTAAGCAGTATTTCACAGTTTCTTCAAAATTCACGTTTTTTAAGTTTGCTGTGTCAAATTGAGCATTGAGCTCCAGAGCTGCTGCTCTGCGCCGTTGGCAATGGTAGTACTTAATGATTTGCATTCAGAATTGCACAAAAATAATGTACATTATAGAGCAGCACATACATATCCACTTGTAGGGGCCAGCTTGAGTGTTAAGTTTTCTGCTGAAGCCTGGTCCAATTAAGCAACCATGTGTGTAAAGGCATGCAGATTTGATTGTGGCTCGGAGGCTTTTAATGCTGCAGGACACAGGGAGGCGGGGGGGCGTCTCACCCTGGCCCAACTCCAATTACACTGCTTCTAAACTTCTTACTGTAAAATTTCCATATTCCTCCCACAGGCCCAATGAAGAGTGCAAAGCAATATTTCTGGCAGGAGAAAAAGAACCAACACAAGGGAATCTCCCTTTAAGAAAACCTGAGGGGGCAAAGCAGTAAATTTCAGCTACTTTTACGGCGGCGTTTTCAAGATCTGAGGAAATTGAATACAGCGCTGATATAGCCTGGACGCTTATTACGCCCCGGCCTTTTGTAATAGGAGAGAGGCTTGTTCTATGGCAGGTAGACTTGCCAAGAAAGGGTGATTTCAGTGAAGCGACAACACCAGACCAAGAAGTGGAGAGACAAGAGGATTACTCACCACCTGAAACACGATGTGGACAGGAGTATGGCCACGATCCAGGGCTTTTCAACCGTGCTTTTTTTTTTTTTTGCCCTGCCTGTAAATGTTTATGTATCTACTAATTTGACAATCCTTTGTGTAATTCACAGTTGGTTTCTGCTCAGCACTAACAATGACGTTATTGCAGTCATGAACTGGAAATGTTTACATTTGAAAACATTAACTGTGAACGCTCAAGCTAATCTAACAAAGCTTTCTTGTCTTTTACAGCCGTTAAAAAAAAACAAAAAAACGTTTTACTGTTCAATAAAGAGTAATTGGGGTGAAGCAAAGCTGGTATTGCTTACCTGTCAAAGTGACGTGACTAATATTTAAAGCACCAGTGTTTTTTTTTTTCAGCCTGCCAAAGTAAACAGTCCTGGTTATTATTTATGACTTCAGCCCTTCAGGAAACTCAGCAGTGACACTGATGTAATTCCTGGACTTTCCTGACACTGTTGTGAATTTTCCGGCTGGACCTGTTGAATGACAGACAACAGTGGCTGCTGTCTCAATATATTTACAACGATTTCTCTCTGGTATTTTAGTAATGTAACTTAGTTTATACTACACTGGTTTGGATTGCTCAGAAATAAAGAACTTAATATAGTGATTTTCTAAATTTAATTACAACATGAAAAAGAAATACCTTGGCCTGTACTTTACCTTACTACATCATGGAAACCTGCTTTTTTTTTTTTTTTTAAATAACTGCAATTTAAAAATGGTTTTACTTTATAGCACCTTTTTTTTTTACACTGGCAGGTAACAAACTGTGCAACTCTAGTGTAACAGTTACACTTGGTCTGTATCATCGACCTCTAATAGGAACCATTTTGTGGAGTGCAGCATGTTTTAATTCAGTAATGCATAAGTCTCAGCATTCCCATGGTTCCTGCAAATCCTTTATTGCTTGTAAATTTGAGGAAAACGGCCTTGAAAGTTTGTGAAAGTAGGATATAGATCATTGCCAGTAATTGCAGTTCATTTAATATACTGTACATTCAGATTTTTTATTACTTAGGATTAGTAAATAAGAAGTTACCGTAGACTCCAGGAGAAGTTAGAAAATCCTTTCTTTTTTTAATTGTTGGTGCCGCCAGCTCGTTCTCATTTGTAAAATTATACTTTTAGTGATTGAACTTGAAGGACTTGGGCCTGGAAAGTCCTTAAGTGTGGGAGCCCTGAAACACTTCAACACCTTAGTGAGTTTTGAACTTAAAAACCAGCTGTTGCACCTGGTCATGAACATTTTCCAGAGTGGATTTCCGTTTAATTCAAACCTTTTCTTGTTTTTTGTATTAGCAGTGAACCAGTGCTGTGTGGGTGCATGTGCATTGTATACATTTTATGTTTTTTAAGGAATACTTGACGTGGCTTTTCATTTTCCCCATGCTGCCTCAGCTGAGTACTGTATGTGTGCGGTTGTGGAAGAGGTGAAGTGACGACAGTGAGCTCAGACAGAAAAGGGTTGAGGGCGTGGAGGGTTATGGTTGGCACCACTCGTCTCTCTGCCCAGAGGCTTTCTGGGAGGCAGCTGGAAGCTCGGCTCAGGTGGAATGAGGTCATAGCAGTCATGTGAGATGGAGGCAGGTGGGGACGGAGGCACAGAGCAGCTCTGTATGTTATTGTCCCATAGCTGCTCCTCTTTGTGGATATGAATGTGTGTGTGCATAGGCCAGCAAGTCTGCTATAGACATCAAGTAATATTACACTTATTTATCAAACTGCAAAAGTCATTTGAACACTTTTATTCAAATTTATTAACAAAATGGTATGAAGTGATGTGACCACTTAAACATTCAGAAACTGACTCAGTTGGAGACCGTTTCCATATAACTGTCTTTTCATTTACACCTAGTTGTGCTTTTTATTTACAATAAATTCCTTTAACTGTTAGATGATTCATTATAGGTTGTGATCATAATTTAATGATAAAGCTGAAATAAATGTCCATTGAAATAAATGTATAACTGGTCACACAGTTAGTAGGAAAAATCCCTCAGAAAGCGAAACAGTGCCTTTGTGCTTTGAAATACAGTTGGTGTTGAGTGTGCAGGCAGATGTACGACTTCCGTTATTATATCATGTCATTATGCATTCAACTTTCCATTAAACAGGTTTTCTCCAGAGTCTAACATGACGCTTCTCATATTGCGGCTTAAAAATGAATTTAATAATCCAGGCCACTTCGAGATGAAATAAAACAAATCTGAAATCACTGTGGCATGAGATACTCTCTGGAAAATGACACTAAATGCCTTGAAATAAGTTCATTTTCACAGGATTTAAATCAAATGAGAGGCTATTTTTTAACCTTTTAATGATAATAATGATTTTCTAAGAAGATTGATATAAACTGCTTGTCAAGATGAGCAAATTGCTGTGCAGTCCTTTTTCAGGCCTTATTTTAGCAGCAGTATATCAGGTTAAAGTGACAGTCTGGTTAAACTGCACTGGTGGTGGACTCATCCTGGGAAGCGAGCTGTGTACTTCTTCCTGAAGGCTCCATAATGCATCTTACAGGCCCAAACATAAACCATCCAGCACACATTGCACAACCCCAGAGGAAATGTACATCTTGAGATAAGGAGTCTGAACAAACATTTCAAGTTTGTCTTTGCTCAAGTGTTGGTTTATTTTGAGCCGTTTGCATGAGGGGGTCACAGAAAGAGAGTCAGTCGCCGGCCCCGCGACAGAGGATGTTGTGTCTCTGGTTCCCTCCCAGGCTTGTTTCCGTTTACACAAAGTGACACAACAGGCACAATATGATGACAGAGTGGCGGCATGTAACCTGCAAACCATCAAAATACGTAGCTCAAAGAGTTAAATCCAGCTCATTTTAACCAGCTGTTAAAAGCCAAGAGTCAATCAATCACAGTAAATATTTCTAGCACAAATAGTTTGAACTCTTCTCAGGGCCATTGAGATGAAGACATAACATGTGTTTAGAGGGCTTTTCTATACATACAATAATCCTTTAGGCCTGAAAATAGACCCGCACTTTGCTTTACAAAAGACGTGAAATGGTTATTTCCTCACATGGTATCCTTTTACCGGAAGAGATCAGGTATTTCCCCTCCGAAGCTGAAAGGTGGAAACACGAGAAAGCTTTTTTGCTGATCTTGTTCTTCATATATTGTTACACAGTCGACAGAAACATTGAAAAAAAAAAAGATAAAGCAAAAGAAAAAGAAAAAGGAAAAAGCAAAGCTGATCTACCTGAGTGATTGGTGTTAATCTCTAGGTGAACTTCCCATAACTGCCTCTCTCACAGTAGCCACGCTCAGATTTTTTTTGACAAAGATGTAAAATAGAAATAAGAAGAAGGAAAAAAAAGAGGAGAGATTGAGTCTGAACTTTTGCCTTTATGTAAATCCTCATGAGCACTTGGATCCGGCAGCAGTATCGTCAGCTGGGAAGTGTACTGGAAAGAGAAAAAAAAGGTCTGAAACTGTATCTGAGACACACCTGCTCTTAGCAGGTCAGCTGGCCTGTGAAAATCAAGCCTCTTTTCATTGGCGGTGTTAAGAAAATCACACCGTGCCTTGTGCAAAAAAAAAACCCTCACAATGAAGGCAGCCAGAACAGAAGGCCGGATTTGCTCTTTTGACCCCGTTGTGTTTTCACTCCTTTAAGTTTGCAACAACTCGGAGCTGCGTGGCTGTTTTCATCAAAGAAACTCTGGCCTCCTTTGGAGACTCGCCCTTCCGTGGGAAGACTCGCGGCGAGACACAGCCGCAACACGATCCGCTCCGCATCCATTGATTATAATGCCGTGACCCAACATTTGTACACAAGGACCAGGGGGTTTGCACGTTGCTGTGTTTTTTTTCTGGTAGCACAAAGCCTGATGGGAAATAAATAACCAGAAGACATCATTTTAGGAAATTTAGATGTTCAGATAATCTTTAAAAGTAAAATTGACACTGTTTTTCATTAGGCAAGCTAGTGCCTAGAGCTGATTCACCGCTGTAGTGAAAATATCTCTACATCTGGGCAGCGCCTCACACCAAGAAGGTTCTGGGTTTGAATCCCCAAATTTAGGCTGCATGTTCTCTCTGTGCCTGCATGCGTTTGGTCAAAGGTTTGAATCTGAGTGTGGCTCATATTGGCTGTGGATAAATGGTATATCCCAGTGGTTCCCAACCTTTTTTGGCTCGTGACCCCATAATAATATCACAAATTTCTGGCGACCCCGCAATCAATCAAGATGCGCCAGCTCAGATGTATACTATATATACTATATGCCGCATTTTATTTGAACTTGATTTATATTCAAGAAAGTGAAATTATAGAATACAGTTGGTGTTTTGAATCATAATTTTAAAAAGAATAAGAATTAGTTTGAAAAAAATAGATTTTTTATCAGTAAATTAATCAATTAGAAGACATTTCAGGCGACCCCATTTGAATTCCAGGCCCCAAGGTTGAACAACATTGGGATGGATGGATGGATAGATGGATAGATAGATGGATAGATAGATAGATAGATAGATAGATAGATGGATAGATGGATAGATGGATAGATGGATAGATGGATAGATGGATGGATAGATGGATGGATGGATGGATGGATGGATCTCAACATCTATAAAATGGACTGCTATTAAATTCTGTACATGTATTTGTTGTCACCAGAGGATGAATCCTATTGGCTTCAGTGATGTTTGCTATTGTTAAACATATTTACATGCTATCACTAGCATTAAGCTCTGAGTACTGAACACTCATTCCTATGAATCAAATACAAAGTTTTTTCTTTATTACTTAGTTGGAGTCTGTTGGATGTTGCTCACTTTCTGAAAAAAAGTATTGAGCCACAGTAAAGTTGCCCTCCAGCAGTTTGCCTCACACCCTTGTGCACAGTGTGCAGTTTATAACTTGTCCAAATAGACGTTTGATGAAAAATCGGTGGGCTTTTTTGGAAACTGGTGTCGAGTTTTCTCATGCGACAGAGCCGCCGCTAACACAGTGCATCATTACACTCAGTGTAAAACCTGCAGAGGCTGATGAAGACTCCGATAAACCTATCAAGCTCAAATTGCACTGTGGCATGGGAACACACTGTGGAACAGGCACAGACCAGCGTATTTCTCATCATCCGGCCCAGCCACAAGCCACACATTGATGATAATGAGTCTCTGTCAGTGGCATCCAGCAGTATTGAACCAGATCCTGTGTGTGTGTGTGTACGTGTGTGTGCCGGGGGAGCAGCCGAAGCACAAGCACATCCCCTGCACCTCTAAGCCCTGTCACCAGCCTGTATTCAGACTCGGCTGATTAAAACTGATGGGGTGACATGATTGTGACCTGTATGGATTTCTGACGCTCCTAGCCACACTGCCCGAGTACATGTGTCTTCTCCCTTTGACAAACCCACCTGGGAGCCCTCCGAACCGAGCTGCAGAATGCATAATTTACAAGGTAGCGGGCAATCAATACCAAAAACAGTAACGACATGGGAGGGAGGGAATGAGCCAGAGAGAGAGAGAGAGAGAAAGAGAGAGAGTCTGGGAGAGAAAGAGAAAGGCATCTAAACTTCCCATCTTTGTCCATCAGCAGCAGTCATTCGTATTAACTTTTAATCCCAGTGTGAATTTCCCGTCGTGACATGGAGCTTCAGCAGAGAACAATAATCCCCTTCAGGAGCTGAGTCCGTGCAGAACAACGCCGGTCTGAGGAGTTCATATAAAACATGACCATCCTGCAAATTGCACATCCGATTCCAAACAGACGTCACGGCTCTATATTGCATGAAGATGTACAAACCGCTCTCTGCTCGGCACCTTGCAGAAAATTCCACACGTCTGCGTTGGACGCCTTGACAGAACGGAATAGAATAAAATGTTGAATTATGACAGAGATTATGCAGCTTCATTACCATTTTAGTGATTAAACTGATGTTTTAAACATGTTTTTTTTTCTCCCAAACCAGCCTGCAAATAGAGCGTATTACAGAATCCATTTGAAATGTATTTTTCCAGGCAGCATGAGATTGTTGTGTTTAACTTGTTGTGATTGACGTCTCCGTCTCCCTAACAAATTCCTTTCCATGCCGGCACTTCCTCACTGTCACTCTAAGTTGAGGCTACAGAGACTGTGGTTTTCTAAAGATTAAGGGGCATTTCTCGCATATCCCCCCCAAAAAACAAACTTAGTAATTGGGAGCCAAACCACTCAAGGACAGTGGGGAGAAAAGTAGACAAGCATCTATGGTTAGCACTAATGAGACATAATCACTCATGTTATTACCTCTGGCAGACAGACTGCAGTCCACGCCGAGTACTAAACGCGCTGCACGTACGTCTTAACCCCACACGGAGCGGAGGAACAATGAAGGTTTTATGAGTCAGATTTGAACCCATTGTTGCTTCAGTGCAAAAGGCAAACTGTGCTGATTGTGTGATAGCTAGATCTGCTGTATAAGGCGGATTGGAGATATTTTCTGGCCATTAAATGTTTCCAGTCATTTAATAATGCCACTGTTGAACCGCCACTGCAGTTGTACCTATTATATCATCGAGCCCAGAGCAAAGGATTTTTGTGTTTTTATTCTCACATCACAATATGAGACTATAATGTCAAAACAGAAAGATGCAGCGGAGCTCTTCACAGCCAGTGTCATGGTCTGAGTGAGATCCCCTGAACTAGTTTAGTGAGAGCCTCAAAGGGCAGCAGTGTGTCAGTGTGAGATGAGCCCTGACAGCCTGCAGCTGGGCAGGGACTTGCTGCCTCTTGTGTCTACACCTGGCTACAGTTAATTTTACTCTGCAGTACTGAGCTACAGCTACGCGGTGTGGATCCACAGAGAAATGTATTACACCTCTTTATTTCTCCCCAGGCCCTTCCACAGTGCATGTGAGAGTCAAGTTTGGAGCAGTGTTACACTTAAATAATTGCTTTTTTTCTGGAACAGACCATATAATTTGAACAAATAAAACCAGTTAAAGTCCTCTCTGTTCATTTGTGTGCCTCTGGTGAAGTCAGGTAATGGTATGGGGCAATTTAGCATCTGCGTTCTCAGATGATATGGCCCCAAGAATTTTGCGAAGCTGATCAGTCGCTAAAGACCATAATAGACTGATTTTAATCTAACAGCTGCAAAACAGTATGCAAATGAATGTGAGCTCCCATCTACTATATATATATTTTTTTTTTACCAATATCAGGAGATAGGTGCATCGTGATAAACAGCTGGTGGTGCTTATCATCCAGTTGGGTGCCAATAATTATTTGCACAAGAAGAAAACACAATGGTCATTAACAGAGCTCAATTCATGAAGTCATACAAATATTACATTTGTGCTTGTGGTCAAGTAACATCCAAAGTAGAAGTAATGGATTGCATTGTAATGTATAGTAATATATTAAAAAAGGTAACTAGTGCCACAATGAAAACACACTGAAGCTGTTGGTATCGTAAAGGATGATAAAGTATTGTTGGGTTTATGTGGAGTTATGCACTGCCACTGTGATAAATTATGCTAATTTTGGTACAAACAAAAAACTATTTAAAAATCTGCTAAAAACAGTCAAACAGACTTGGATAATCCATCTCTGTTAATCTTTTCTTTATTGGGGTCCAATTAATTTCCCTTTCATTTCATGGCTCATTATTGTAATCTGTGTGTTCTCCAGTTTGCATCTCACCTCTAATGACCTGAGCGAAGAGGCAGAAACAGGCTCCGTGTAGCTGGACTTCGGCCAAAACACACTGAACGGGCCTTCGTTAGAGAACAGTGTAAGTCATTACCCAACAGAAAGCACAATATTTGGGATATTTGAGCAGTTGGCACTTTTTGATGAAGGTAAATGGAGATAAAACTTGTATGTTTACTGTTATTTGTGTCCTGTAAGTTGGGCAGCGTGCAGCGCGCTGGGAGGACGGACCTCTCCTCTTTCTGCTCGACGCAATTGCACGACACTTTGGGATAATTGGAAGTATACAGAGACCGTCTCGATAAGGGGCTTATAGGAGTGAATAGGTTGAATCAAAAAGGCCTGGCTGAATGACTTGCCTCTGACTCTGTCTTGATTGACACTCTAAATACAGTCATGACGGGGGAGCTGGAGCTCCAGCTTAGGGAAAGCTTCTGCCTGGGGTTTTCCTGCTCCCTTGTTTTTAATTAGTCACGCTGAAACCTGTAACTGGAGCTGAGGCTTAAACAAATTTAATTGCTACATAATAGCTAGTTTAATACAATTGTGGGGCAATTAGGATGGATATTTGTTGCCGGCTGGCATAATAATGCTTGCTGTGTCTTACTCTCTCTCCCTCCCCTCTTTGCAGCATTGAAGTGTTTTCTGCCAGGGGATTTCTCTGTGGGCACCGGGCACAGATGTGCTCCTGAGTACAGCATATGGGGCTCTAGCGCCATCAAAAAACATTGCTCCAGAGTAGCATTTATCCAGTCATTGCAGAGTCCTGCTGAAATATCCCAATTAGAATTAATTACTATATCCCTCTGCAGGCTGCGGTTTGATTTCCACGTACTCTGCCCAAGTGAAGCTCAGCACGCCATATGCAATTTGTTATGGACAGTTGTAGCAAATGTCTATTCAAAATTTTGATTGCGAAGCATGTTGCACCAAACTATTGGCAGACTGCAGCACCATCAGCTATATGACTGTCATAGCTGTCAAACGTCTCATTACTCCATGTCAAGTCAAAGGTGTATTCATATTTATGTCATGAGGCTGCACTGTATGGGAAATGGTGGTACAACCCATTATTTATTGAAGCGCCTATGACAGACGATGTACCTGAGGAAGTCTGCAAACTGAAAAATAACATTCCTCTCCCTTAATAAGGCTGTCTTGTCAAACATTTATGGGACAGAGAGAAAACAAGGGCAGGGGTGTACGTTTATTGACACCGTGATGGGGGGAAGGCTGTCACAGGATATGGGTTAGGGAGAGTACCAAAGAAAAATCAGGCATTGTGTTCGGAGGAAGTGCTTATCACTAAATTGCCCCGAGGTCTTTTCAAAAAGAGCAACAGGCTGTGTTTCATGGTGTTTTGTGCGTGTATTTGTGTGTGTGTGTGTGTGTGTCTGTGTCTGTGTGAAAGCTATAACCCATATCCATTACCAGGAAACTGCACTTTCAATAACAGATTTTCATTATTTGTGAAAAGAAAAGTCGACACCTTGTCATGCAAAATGCCTGCAGGGCAGCGTTCAGGTAGTTGTGTGAACAAATCTGTGTTACCTTATGTAACACATGTGTAATCATAATGTCTTGATGTGGTGCATGTGCAAAATGAACAGCCAATATGACAATGCAAACTGAAACTACCTTTTATTATGATCTATAATAACCTGCAGAAGTTGATTATAATTGTATCAGATGAGCTGCTGTATCTCCACTGGGTAGTAAACAGGAATGTTAGTGATGTGAGGAGCTTTTGTTACTTGGATAAATAATGCAGAAAGGTGCATGCCTGAGTCCATCATTAGCAAAAATGTTGCTGCAATTTAGCAAATGAGGCAAACAGGGGAATAATGCGTGTCCCTGTTGGTGCTTCAGTTATTGATACAAACTCTAATTACACAATTATCAGGCAAATGGAGCTGGGTATTTGAGGAGCACACGGTGAAGAGCTCTGAAAGCCATAATTGGGATCTGATGGTCAGGGGCCGCTCATTAATTGACCCCTGCTGATCTGCGCTGAACAGAACCGTCAATAGAGGCCTGTTAGCTATGCAACATTCACATGCGCCGAAGCACTGTAAATGAAGATGGCAGCGGCCACTCTGTTGGAGCTGTTGTCAGCTGGGGTGGGATGATGGGGACGGGCCGGTAACACACTTTTCCAACCCCCCTCCTCCTCCTCCTCCTCCTCTTCCCCCCCTGCGCAGCTACAACATCACCAAACAATGAGAGGAGACGGCTTACATCCAGCAAGGCTCTTTGAAACTAAAGAATCCAGCAGAGACTGGCGTGTCTGTGCCAGCAGTGAGACGGAGGGCCCACTGAGCCCTGGAGGCTTTGGCCAGACAAACGCCGTGCCCAGAGGTGGCATCCATTTACTGGGTTAGAGGGCATTTGGGAAGCACAGCCGCGTCAGGTCTTCCTCCTTTTTTAATAATAAAAAAAACCTTACAAGAGCAAGTGGTGGCAAACAGACTCGAATAACCTCATGTTGGCCACATGCAACAACTGTTTCTTTGTTATACGACATGTGGGCATGGAGTGACAGAGAAAATGGATGTGAGTGGAGTGTGGTTCACGTTAGCTGAGTCTGATGTTCCAGTCAGGAACTGGCCCAGTGACCAGGCAGCCGTCCAGTAAGCTGTCCAGCCACCCCATCAACCAGACACATGAACAAAGTGTTTGTGAAAAGGCATCAGCAGGGGGACACCCTGCACCTGGGGCTGAGCAAACTTTTTTCTTGCTTTCAGCAACTCGCCCCCTTTTTTTATCATCACCAGGGGGTATCACACTCTTTGAAAAAGAAAACATTTCCTACCGACTCGCCCTAAGACAAACCTTTTTTTCCTCTCACCACCTCCCGTTGGCAGAACACTGTTTAATAGTCCACTGATAATGTTTCTTTTCCGAGTCCTCAACCAGCTCTGGAAGCTGCGGATGGGAGGAGTTTGTTGATAGGGCACATAAATCACAAGCGTGCTACTTGAGTTTCCAGATGTTTGCCATAATGGATATATACGTATATTTAGACGTACTGTGATTGACCATCAGACATGAGAGAGCAGAGGTCAGAATGTTTATCTCCCTCATGATTATAAGTCACTGCAGTTCAAGACAATGGGGAACATATGCACATAATGCACAGGGGTACAGCTCCATCCTGTAAAAACACTGAACCAACGGGGACGTGTGGATTAGCTGTTTGACCTCTGCGACTGCAAACATCAGTAACTTTCTGTATGGGAAGGGGGTCAGCCTGTACCATTTTCCCCCTTGCATCATGTTTGCATCATTACATTACTCCCCACTGACCTTAAATCACCTCAAGAGTAACTTTAAATTTGAAGCCATATTTAAATTTAGAGAAAACTTTTTTTTTTCTCAGAATTGGGGTTTAGGGATCATCATGCAAGCTTGAGGCTGTACTGTATGTTGCATGCAAACTGCACATGTACCTGCATGACATTATAAAAAGTCACGGTTGGTAGCTTCACCCACATCCCATTTAGCCTCTGTAAAATACTGCATGCTAAGCTAACTGGACATTTTATGGAAACAGTAAGTGAGCTAATGTTAAAAACACCTTCACACAGGCTGCGCTAATTCACACTGAGCAGCTAATGTATCAACTGCACTGACATTAGCTATGAGCTAACTGGAAACAGATGAACTTATAGCTTCAGAAGCTCCACCACTTATTCTTTTTTTTTTGGTCCATCCTGTTTCCTCCTGGTCTCTGGCATGAAATTTTCAACACACAAGTTGAACCATATTTATCTTGCATGTTCACATCTTCACCACGTCTGGACTGAGGTGTGTTTGCATGGATGTTTTATCGATCACGCTGCCTCTTAAATTCACCTCATGTTCCCTCTTAACATCTCCCAGACACATGCATCAGCAGCATCAATCTTCCCAGAAAGCAAATTAACATATTTGGATAAAAAAATTTGAATAAATCCTTTAATATTTCCAGTTCTAAACACTGCCTTTTTTTTTTTTTTTTTTTTTTGCATCAGTCGAGTCTCATGAGTGAATGTGTGGTGAGAGCTTGGGTGTGAATCTTGTGAAACACCTTCCTGCAACCGAACACCAGGCTCTCCAAATATGTATGCTAATTCGGGGCTCTTTTTCTGGGGTCAGCGTGTGGATCCTGTTCGCGGTCGTTAATGGAGGTGTAACTGGACTCAAGTATGCAACGATCCGGTTACCCTGACATTTCTAGAGAGTCCGGTGCAGCAGCCACGTGGAGAGTGGACGCTGGTATGCTAGAGCCTAGAATTCAAATTTAGACCTCAAGCGAGTCAACTTCTCCGTGGCGGCCAAGGGAAAAGACTTAGCAATGAGTTACAGTAAAGCAAACTCACACTGGAATTAATTTGAAATGGTCCTCAAAAAAAAAAGGAAATGCTGTTTCTTGTCCTTGTACTCCTTGTTGCTGCATTTGCATGAACGAGTTAACAAGCTGTGTAACCCTTTCCCAGTCGGTATTCAGCCACTATCATCACAGTGGAAGTGTGAATAAGAGACTCATTCTTCAATGTCTCAGACTAGTCTTAGTGGGAGTTCACACACTGTGCCTGGAGTCTGGAAAATTGCACTATACGATTCAGCTCTCCAGACAAGGGAATAGCTGTCAACTCCTGGAATGTTCCTGTGAAAATAAACAATGCTCGAGCTGCTCTCTGTGTCTCCCTGTGTTTCCCCTCTTAACTCTCCGTTTTAACCCTCTCCCTTTATGCAGAAAACAGTTGTGGCCCCCGAATTGAGAATGGGAGGGGGGGAGTAAATCAGAGTAATGTCTCCTCAAGGTTGGAGGCAGTCAGTTCTGGCCCTGAGAGTGCCATCTTTCAACTCCTCAGCAAAAACATGTGTTCAAGGTACGGTTACAGGAGCCCGTCCAAGTAAGCCACAGATCGTATTAATCACATGTCTTTCATCATGGCACTAAAAAAAGAGATTTTCTGTGTTCAGCGCTTTGTGGGTGTGAGCGGTGTACACAGATATGGAGGCTGCAGTTTGTTTGTCAACTTTATTCTGCAGGAGTCAGAAATACAAGTTTATCGGGCGTGTTTACAAGACATGGAAGTGTTGTTCGTGTGAAAGTGGTTTGACCTGGTTTTCTAAGGTCAGTTTAATCAGAATGTAACCCGTTTTTTTTTGTTTTTTTTATTCTTGCGCAAGAAGTTCTCCTCAGTCTGTGACAATTTAATTTTAATGATGATAATTATTTTTTCTTTTTCTCCTCAGTTGCTTGGTTACTTTGGATACGGAGACAAAAACATTCATCAGGCTTTATTAAAACAGTAGACATGTCCATGCACAGTGGGAGAGAGAGAGAGAGAGAAAGAAAGAGAGAGAGACTGGACCATTTTTTTTTTTTTTTTACCAATAATTGAAAAAAAAAGAACATTTTTAATGAATAATCTCTTTATGGACAAAAGCAATACTTAAAACCTGCAAAATAAAATATAATTACATGCAGAGTAATGATATAAATACATACCATGAGTTCATTTGCGTGGTAATTAATGTATATTTTTTCTATAAGTAATCACTGAAATTTTTCTCTTCGCTTTATTGTGGCTTCACGCTTTTTGATGAACTTGTCTTGCCCATGAGAATAGTGTTATGATATGAGTGTTTGTGTACATACTCATGCATATTATATATTCTGTATCATCAAATCATCACATATAAAATGTAGACACGTTAGAAAATCACAAGCAATTAAAAATCATTAAAGTGATGTTCATTTACATCGTTCTGATCATTAAGATGCAAAAAACTAAACAAAATGTAATGATGAGGTTTCCACCAGAAGCAGGACACAGGACACATGCAGAAAGAGTTTTTCCTGTTCCTTTGAAAACGTGCAGCGGCCGCAGGAACATTTCTAACATACTTCATCCAAGTGCCACAAATGTCTCAATAAGGTTTGCGTCAAGTATAATAAATTTTTCGGCATGAAAAGACCGTAAATCAATCCATTTTATTTACTGTTTTAATCAAGCTGAGGAGCACAGAGTGATGCAAACATGACAAGCGCTTCAACTATGTTTCAACTGATACCAGTGTCATGTGCTGCGTTTGTAAACTGAGACGCCAGCGGGAAAAAAAACACACAATAAACCCTTTAAAGGACAGCGTGTATTTACACTATGTGGTATTATTCTTGTTAAAGTACACAACTGATAGTCAGTGTTTTCCACCGGCCACCCACAGGTAGATCGTACAGTACATGACGAGGCCACCACATGTGAGTCGCTCAGTGTTTGTTCTCGACGATCTCTCTCTCTCTCTCTCCTGCAGGAACCGTTTGAAAGGATCGTGCGCGTTGCCAGATCTAGATAACCACCCTCGTAGTATGGTGGCGTAAGCTGGATTCATAGAGATGGTAAAGTGCTACGGGGCGGGGGGTGGAGGGGGTTGTGGATCGTGGCTCGAGCTGGCACCGGCAGCACAGATTGAGCGTTCTCTGGTTTCGTCGCCTTGGCCCACATACAGAAGCAGTGGGGCCATCAACTTATCGGGAGCCGGCTGTCATCGGGGGAATTTGCAGAGTGAGTTTGTTATTGGATCCTCGGTGTGGGTGGAAAAGCAGTCAGGTTGTCTTTCTAGTTGTGGTTTCACTGGCTCTAATGTGACCATGATTCAACTGCCTACTGACCACCGAGTATCGCTGGATCTTGGCTCCTTCAGCGACTGTGGTCCTACTGCTGAGAGCACATGAACGATCGATCAGGGACCCCGGCGGTTCTGTAATGAGACACCCAGCAGTGAAGTCTGTAATTCGGACTTAGTTTCCACAAAAGCCTCACTACATATACCAACGCTGGCATACAAATAGTGCATTGTGGGTAAGGAGGAATCAAGGAAAGCCTGTCATTTGGAGGACAAAGGTTTTCTAAATCAGGATAATTCAGTTAATCTGCCAATAGAGAAAACTTGAAGGGAGTTTGACTTTTTATTTTGACTTTGATCCTTTAACATGATTAGAAAAATGAACAAGAGTACACACATATGTATAGCCAATCATTAGAGTTAATAGAAACACCTGCATTTTCCAAGAATGGCAAGTCACGATGTGTTGCATGCTGCAAAACCCTCTCTGATGATAATAGTTTCCATATTTGTTTTTATTAATATTTATGAATATCTTACTAATTTGAACAAATCAGAGATTGTTTATCCTCTCTAGTAACACTGTGTGGCTCAAGATGCTCATAATGCTAACATGACTGATGAGGTTTAATGTTTGCCATGTGCACTATCTTTGTTTAACTCATTAACATACTAACATGTGATAATTAGTACTAAATAGCCCATAGGGAGTATCACTAGTATCAAATGTAATAATGTCTAATGTGTTCATATTGATTGCTATCAGTATTCTCTTCACCTTCATTATGCCACACTGTGACTAATATACAAGCATAAACAGGCCACTATTTATATGTCTTGCCTATCAAATACTCACATGTATCATGTGAAAGCCTTAATTTGAACCCACTTTAAAATCGGAGGGTGAGTGAGAGCTCAGTCTGTGGCACGTACGCTGTTCTGCAGCTCGTACTCAGTCTTGCAGTTCAAATACACAAGACCCAAAGCAAATATTGGTCTTTGAGATCCACCAGACGGTTAATTATTTTGCTTTCAAATGAAGTTTCATTATTTTGAAGGAGTCGTCCACTTGGACCCCCTCACGGCGCATGAATGTCACTGGAGAACATAACAGAGAAGGTCACTAAAAGGCTTTTTGAGAGGCATGTTGTGTGATTATACAGCACAACAGACCTCTAATACCCCTACAGCCATTTTTAAAGTTGACCACCACCAGCGCTGATTTTTTGATTATATATATATGTATAAATCCCCAGCGTCCTGATAGGAAAGACAACCTCTTGATCAATTGGTACTCTCAGAGGGAATGTGGCATTTGTCTCTCAGTCGCCAGTCTATTTTGGCTCAGATGCAGCTTCTCTGGAGCTGGTGGATATTTAGAAGACTTGATCCTCTTTTATTTGGCGACACAAACCAAAATACAAAAACGGCATCACATGCAGATGGGAAAGTTTTCATTGGCCGCCCATCAGCCAGAGGCAGGTCTCTCAGATGTGACCTTGGACGTAATTGCTTACAATTAAGCCTCTCTGCATTTACTCTGACATAAGTTATGTTTTGGGAAGATGTCGAGCTGAAGTCGATACGTCACACTACATAAATACTTTTTTTTTTTCTTTTTTTTTTTTTACCATCATTGAATCTGACTCTTGACACGACGGTCGGCAACCTCTCGTTAACTGTGTCATTTTATCTTATTTT
The DNA here is from genome assembly GCF_905171665.1 of Trachurus trachurus. Taxonomy (NCBI): domain Eukaryota; kingdom Metazoa; phylum Chordata; class Actinopteri; order Carangiformes; family Carangidae; genus Trachurus; species Trachurus trachurus. Next base: position 5,605,690 of record NC_139911.1, read on the forward strand.
TGAAAAAGCAAGACTGTTGAGACATCTGATTAGTGTGTTGATTAACACATCTGAAGAGGGAATTACAGCCGCTGGAGCATTCAAGGTCAAGTTGACTTTCCCTGTCACCTCCTTAACGTGGCGTGAAACCAGTAATACATTCTGTTTAATGGAGTGACACAAGGCATCGGTGTGGGCTGGGTCAGACAGGTTTGATCGTGACCATCCAGCCAGAAAGTTGGTGCTGAGCGGCAGAAGGCGCACCGGGAGCCCTCCTCTATTTCAATGCGTGGCCTGACAGACAGTATTTTGCTGATGGGGACCTAATAGGGCCTGGCATGGAGTGACCCCGGTCCATGCCTGCTGACAGCCTCCAACGCCACCTGCCCCCACCTCCTTCTCCTTCACAAAGCCCCTCCTGCCTCCACCACCCTGCTTGAGCCATCAAGGCGGCCCCTTCATCAAGGAGGCCCATACGTCTCTCCGCATCGGGCCAAACTTTGACTTTTATCATGGAGGGCCATTGCTCGTGTCAGATGGGCTTAATGACTCAATCTATCTGATCAAATACAGGGGACGGCGGTGGTATGCCTGGAATGGGACTGGGCTTCTGCAGAGGGGGGCCGAGCCTGTGGGGGGTGGGAGGGACTTTACTCTGAGTTTTTTTCTGCAAAGAAGCAGTTTAATCATTTCCTCTTCAGAAATCCATATTTTCTAGTGAATCCAGACAGAGCTGATCACCCAACCCGACGCGCTTTGTAACATAAAATAATGACGTGGCAATCTGCAATGATTCAAGAGCTGAACACTAAATCATTTGGAGTGAGTGATAAAATCCAACCCAGTGTAAACAATGTATGAAACATTGGCAAATCCTGTTAGGAAGGAATTTCATTCAGTGTGTTCATTTTGGCCTCGAGCACATACACACACACACACAGTGTACTTTGGCGAGTAGCACTGAATGTAAACAGAAAACTTTATTAGCTTACAAGAAAACTGCACAGGACCAACTTTATTATTTAGTGTACAAACATGAGAGTGGCGTCCGTCCTCCTCATCTCAGTGTGTGCTTTCAGAAATGAGTTGAGTAAACATCCGTAAAATATTTTTATACAGAAGTCTTTGCATACATTTATAATTCTCGCTGACATGTTAAACTCAGTTTCTTTAAGAAGTGTTTGCAGCTTATTCATAAGTGTCAGTTCACGAAATTTACAACCTTATTACTCAACAGTGGTGCATCTAATCATGCTTATGTTACGGTGTTTCTAGACAGTGTTGGAGAAGCTACTTTGCAAGCGTAGCTTTTAAAACTACATGTAGTTCAACCTGGCAGTAGTTTGAACAAACTACATTTCTACCCCTTGAGAAATGTAGTTTGTAAAACTACAGCAAAAAAGCAACTACTTTAGCAACTACAGGCAAGATATAACTATTTAAGACTTATATTAACAGAAAAATATCGCTTACTTCTCATTTAACTCAGCGTTAAATAAATCAACATGAGGTGTATATGATATAATGATATAATAGCCTACACAAAAATCACATGCCAGCAGAAATATGCCTCTCAACTCAGTTTTATATTTTTAAAGAAAGAAAGCTGACATTTTTGGTCAACGTAGCCTACTGTAGGTTCACCTTAGACCAACCATAGTTGGGTAATATAAAGGGAAAATGAAAATCCTGCCCCAATACCCACTTGTAAATCAGAAATGTAAATCAGTCAACAAAAAATGTAATAAAAAAATACAAAGAGGTCGACATATTCTAGATTGGTGTGTCTTTAACAACAATGTTTAAAACCATGACAGGAACGTCAGGGCAAGCCAATCAGAAGCAGCGCCGGCTTGGCATGTCATGACATGATTCATGCCTTTTTTCAATGAGAGCTCTGGAACACACTAATGATAGAATAAAATGTATACTATATAGGTCTTTTTTTTTCTTAATAAAAAACATATTTCATGTTATTGGCCAAAATTGTAGTTTGTAAATTGAGTAGTTACATAAACTACAAAAAAATGGCCCAAAGGGTAGTTGAAATACTTAATGAACCACAAAATATGAATGTAGTTCAACTACACATATACAATTTGCTGTAACTTGCTGGTAGTTAAAGTCTCCCCAACACTGTTTCTACAGTAGATACCTCGCTCTTTAGTTGATATGAATGGTAAGAATTTCTTAAGTAGAAAGCAGTTCCAGTGGGATGGTCCAGTGCAAGGTCTGTGGTTGAATTTATGAATGAATATATCATTTTTAGCCTCTGGATATCACAAAAAGTTCATTTTTACTTTGGTAGAATAATCTTAGAGACCTTCGACCACATTTTTGTGTTTTAAACTTTGTATATTTGAGTGAACTTCTACAAATACACAAATATTCCATTTGCACCAACCTTCTGGTATCACCACATACTGTAGGAACAATATATGTCTTTGTACTTTGGGTGAACTGACCCTTTAAGAGAAAGGAGTGCTAATGCACATGCCAGCACTTTGCCCCTCTTGAAGCCATAATACCTCCTGTGCACTCTGACAAGTAAAGTCTTGACCGAGCCCTGGGCTTTTGCTAATGGAAGGCAGACAAAACATTTTCTTTGCTTGATAGCATCTGTTTGCAGAACAGAGCCGAGCGGATATCAAGAGCGGCCGGCCCGCGAGAGCGAGGAGGGGATGGGGGGGGGGGAGAAAAAGATTGTGACACATTTCAGACAAGTGCTAATGAATGTAAACATCGCTGCGATAAAGACAACACAGCGTGGGGAAACATAGCCTCTGCAGTGAGGGTAATTTAATCCATTTTTCAAACGCCTCTCGCCTGCCACAACGCTCTTATCATCCTCATCATGGGAGACGTTAAAACAAGCTCGGGATGAGTTGTGTCAAAGAGACGGAAAGAGAGAGGGAGGGGCAGCCAGGGAGGACCTCCTGTTGAGAACATGAAGGAGGACATTTTCACTGCGAGGAAGGTGAAGGACACCTTCGGGTGCTATCCACTTAATGAAAAAAAAAAAAGTGATGAAACTTGGTTGTGTGAGTCAGTGGGGAGCTGATTGAATTTGTCTTGGTTCAAAAACACAATTACTTGAGGGAGAGAGATAAAGATGTCTTCATTTAGCTCTCAGCTTTCACATTTAAAATATTACGAGGAACATTTTGCTTCTCACTAATAAATCCATTTCCAACTTTACTTGTTTATTTTCCTGTTGCTTCTACTTCCCTCCATATTGGTAGAAAGCATCAGAAGGCCAATACAGCACCTCTGCTTCCTGAATGCATGATTTTCTTTTTTTTTTACATTTCCATAATCGGGGTGTGACATCAGCCTGTTAGACAGTGAGGCAGAGCAGCTCCACCCAGTGACCTGTAGCCTCTGTTGACCCTCATTAGTCAGGCCCACACACAGCATCTGTGCTGCAGGCAGTCAGTTAACCTCGGGCCACGTCAACCCATCCATCTCTGACAGCAGTCTGGCTCCGGCTGACGAGCTACCTACACGTCCTACACGCTTATTAGCTGCCCCCTTTTCCTTGGGAAATACATATAGACATCAAATCGAAATGTATCAATTACGAGATAAGTAAATAGTTAAATGTTCCTTAACTTTTTGTACAATATTTTAGTGCAATAACAATGAAGTTTAAAAGAGAAGACAAAATTCTCATTCAAGTGAATGGTAAAGTTGTTTTGACTTTTAAATCCATGTTTTTAGTCGTCTCCAAAGTGAAAATGAAAAATAAAGGATTTGTATCTTGTATGATCCTGTTGATGACCTTATGATCATATGACATTATCTTTAGGTGACCCAATAGTCAAATAATAATGACACATACCACATGCCCTAATACGCCCTGATTACCCGGTTTTCTGGCCAACTGATGCAGTATTTTCTGCAGCTCCACCTCTGCCTGTTTCTACTGATTCAGCTACATAAAGGCTTAAAATGGCCAAGAACATAGTGAAAGAAAAATCCGTTATTATACATTGATGCTATATTTTTTTAAGAAGTCCATTAGTTAACTTGAAAAACATGTTGTATGGTCAGTAAGTGACACCATAGAAATCACAGTGATTACTTGTGTAATTACATATGCACACTGTTTGGTGACAAATAGTCGTTGTCCTCCTTAGAGAGACATCTACCAAACGAATGCACTGACATGTGGTGTTTATTTTACACACCAAAGTTTGAGTCAACAAGCAGTAACACAACAATGTGCAATGCAGAGAGAGAAAACAACAGGGGCACAAGGTCAGTTTGAAAGAATGTAATGCAGCGCTATTAATTTGATGGACAATATATTTTTTTTCTCCTTTACGTCTCCGTGCGACGTGTTAACAGAGTCAGTCATCGCGGGCCAGACGTGTGCTGTCTCAGGGGCATCCACAGGGATGTCATTTCTCATGGCCTCTTGGAAAACACAATATACAAACTTTGTCATAAGGCGGGACCACCTAGTGAGAGGGGGAGGGGGGGGCGGGAAGGCGGCAGTCACCACTCACAAAGTGCTCCATTCAGAGAAAAAGGCTTATGCAAAATAAACATCCACAACAAGATACGGATTGTCATAGAAGCAGCAGACAACTGGACCGCTGGAGACGCAGGATAAGACGCAGGGCATGCTCGCACATGAATGGTACTTTCTGTCTCTGCGCTGCGCTTTTACTCTGGGTCTCGTATCATTACAATGAAAAATTCAGAGACAAAGAACGTGCTGTTCTTCAGTACCAGATCTATTTTGTTTACACTTGAACATTCAGACATCATGGGGAAAACATCCCATTATCTGTGTTGTGTGGTGCAATATCAGTTTATTACTGTAGGTAAACCTGCAAAACAATAAATCCTATTCTGTTGTTCTGCAGCAATTATGTCCATCACTGTCATCGTCTTAGGTTAGTGTGTTATCAGCTTAACATCTGCTAATTAGCACTATCAGGGAATATAATTAGCTGTGCATGCATTTAGGGATAACACCAATACATTTGATTAATTAAAATGAATCTTTAACTGATATAAAATCTTAATAGACCTTCATTACCTTACCTTTAATACAGTTGGCAGCATGGATGACTGAATTTAAAGCAGAAGTAAGCGATATTTTTGTGTTAATATAAGTCTTAAATAGTTTTATCTTCCGACAGCAATCACTTACATAGAGTGTTTGGACCGAAACACGGGTCTCTCAGTCACTCTGCTCTGCTCTGAGCCGAGGAGAAAACCTTTCTTGTATACTACAAGTTTTATCCAATGAGGAGAGAGAACGGCATGAAGGGCTGTGTGTGCAGCCAAGGGATGCGCGTGAATGTGGCGACGTAGGGACGAGGACCAATAGATCCATGACGAGGGCGGGGGCTGCTAACTCCATCGGCTGACAAGAAGTTATGGTGCGTTCAAGGCAACTCGTAACTCGTGTTTTTTCGTCCTGTGAAGTCGTACCAGTTTGATCTGGTGCGAGTTCACGGGTCGGAAGTTACGAGTGGCCGTTATAGTGACTTTCACAGGTAAAACAGGTCGGAGAAACGCGAGTTGCGGGTTGCCTGGAACGCCACAAAGTCGTAAGTCGTGCATGAAGCCGTAACTTACGGTTTCAAAAGCCTGCCTGGAACGCAGCATTAGCCAAAACGACCGGATCGCTTACTTCTGCTTTAATCAATGTCAGTCCATTCGAAATATATTGATATGTATCAATCCAGACCGAAGTGATAGACCAAACAACAGCTACGGATGTGTCTTCGACTGGTTTCATTTATTCACGTGAATCCAAAAAAACATAAAGTGCAATAAACTACAGTAAATAATTATCAGTAGGTGTTTAAAGTGCTAGAGGTAAGAGGATCAGCACCAGCCCCTCCTATTCTCAGGGCATTGTTATGACAGTAAACTCTGATAAGACTCTCACTGTATTTTGTCTAACCTGCAGGCTGTGACAGGATGGCGAGGTTTAGACTGCAGCGTTAGGATGCATAGTTACACCTCAGACAGCTGCGACCTGTGAGATTACTTAACCTGACAGAAAGTATAGATTGCAAGAAGAAGAGGAGGAGAAGGAGGGTGGGGGGAGATAAAGGAAATGGCCATGACGTGGGTGCAACCTTCCAGAAATCTTCCGTGCTCACAGACTTTACATGTTGTGTGCTCAGCCGTTATATACTCACACTGACATTTTGGCATCTCATTTCTCTCGTTTTCCCGCCGGTGCAGATTGCAGTACAAGTGGATGTAATTAGTGTGGACTGATTTGGATGTGATTACAAAATAATACTATGACTGTGAATGTGATCCAGATAAGGAATAAACTGAAAATAATCATTTCAGAAATAACATACAAATCTTAATGGATTGCTTCTATCTTCCTCATTTAAGTCATGTGTCACCGCTTGTGTGTTTATTTTTTTTTTTAGGCGTGACCAATTATAATCACAATCGCACAGTAACACCAAAAGAGCATGTCTGACATTGCCAAACACTAACAAGAAAATAATCATAACTGCGAGTGCTAATATTTGCTCACAGTGGATGTTTTATTCATGGGACATCTGTGCCACTTGGAAGCAGCCTGAAGCTTCACAACCCAAATAAGAATTATTCAATTAAACTCTGCAAAATTGATGGACAAATGTTTGCTGCTTTTATTTCATTTTTTATTTCGCAGCAACAGCAGCAGCAGCACGAACCCAGCCCCCAATAACGGTGCATCAATAATCTCTCATTGCTGCATCACCTCAACTGCCAATCAAAGGATGGGCTGGGGCCTGTTTGCTTCCCTGATTTGAAATATTAATACAGGTGAGCCTTGTGAGATGCAAAAATGTAGACTGGGGCACATGCTGGCACCAAAAGCAAGGCCGCAGCTTGACAAGGCAAACAAGAAGCCCTTAAATAAATGATGAGTTTAAAGGTTTAGCAAGGCTCTCTGACATGAAGTAACCAATGTACAATGAGTAGCAACCCTGACCCAAGGATTTAAACACAATCTCATCAGCGTCGGAGGAGAAAACTTATACATTTATAAACAGCTTCTGCTCCTACACAGTCAAAACTGCTGTAGGACCTCAGACTGTCATCATGTCATCGTTGGTCATGCTGAACTGAAGTAGGAGAAACACTAATAATGAGCCAGGACCACTTCTTCTTGACTCTCATTCTTTTTCTTCTCCTGGAGTAGAGGTTGTAAACGCGCACTCCTTTTTGCCTGCAAAAAAACTAAAAAAAAATCCATTTACACTGACAGGCAAGATGTTTGTTCCCTTAGCGCTGCGGTTGCACCGAGCAGCTACCGCGCACTTCGCAATCCAAGCATGGAGAAGAGGTAAAGTTATTTTAGAGAACAAACAGTGTGTTTGGCACAGCACAGAGACACATTCCTCCCTGCTGTGTGTCTTCAGGGAGGAGGAAAATAAAAACCCAAAACGCTTCAGCATGCAGCAGTCGTTGGCATGCGGACACCGGATGTCAAGTGAAATGCATAATACATAGAGTAATTTAGTATTGTGCGCTGATGGATTTCCTGGTTTCCTTGAATGTCTGATGGTGGAATGAGAGAATGCAGAAGCTGGCACGGTGAAGGCCTTCCTCGAGCCCGGGTCCATGGCTTCCAGGGATTTGTCCAGATGAGAGCTGAACAGGCCTGAGGATCAGTTGGAGCCTTCCACAACATCCCCAGTTGAGTTGCCCGTGAGTGTGCGTTAAGTGTGCAAGTGTGTGCATGCAGGCGGACATGCCTCAGAGGGGCTGCAGACTTTTTGTACTTTTTCCAGCTCTGAACAAAATGTTGAGGGTTGCTACAGTCAAGGGGGAGAGGGGGAGAGTGGGAGGGAAATCTGAAGAAGAGGGGGCTCTTCCCTTCAGTTTGAAAGATCTGGGTGGGTGGAAGCTGTTTTCAGTGTTAAATCCAAGCAGGCCTCTGAAGACGTTGTTGGAGGTTTAGGTTGCTGCACCTAAGGTTTCCACAACAGATCAAACGGACTAACTGTCTGATGCACAGATCCAAACACATCAGCAGTAACGTATCTGACACAAGTGTTGTAGTTAATCCTGTTCTCTACACAGAGACGGACTCGCAAGCTCCTTACACAGCCGCACATATGCACATGTCACAGATTAAAGAGGAACTATGCAAGATTTTTACCTTAATGAAACAGCTTCAGAGTAATTGTGACGGTTAAATGACTTGTTCCAGGGAGAATGGAGGCTCTCTGATTTCCACCGCGCGTCTCTTGACCAAAAACCAACCTTGCAAGATCAGCATCTCCAACCCGGTGTCCCAGATCTCATCTCGGCGGCACCGCCACACAAACACGCCCCGTAACCTGTAATCTCATGTTTATGACAGATAAGACTACACAAATATACACATCGTAAAACACATAGGAGCAAAAAAGCGACCAGACTTGTATAGTTCCCCTTTAAACTCAACAAATGTTTCAATACAATGGATCCACACAATTTCACATAAGACAAGGGTAGATAAGAGCAGCTACATCTAAATGGTCTAATCTAAATCTACATCTAAATCTAATCTAAATGGCACCTTGCTAATTATGCTAGTTTCATCATTTAAATGCAGTTTCTGGTTGAATTTCTAATGTTTCCAGATGATTTGTTTTGGAACTTCCTCTCCAGACATGTCTTAAACATTTTTTTTTTTTAAATAGATAGTTTAACATTGCTTTCATACATAAAAAGTGACAAAATGTAAAACATGAGGATAGAAGCACTTCACTTAAAGCATCTCATTGACAAATTCTGGCTCAGGCCGGTGAAATAAACAGCAACAGCAAGTGGTCAAAGCATAAGATAAAAGGGGTTTTCCATGCAGAAAACATGTAAATAAGGAAATATCTTTATTCTTTTATAGCAGTGTGGACTTGTATAGAGAAAAGTGAAAGAGACATGTATGTATTTATTCATTATTTGTCTCTATTTAAACAGACAGGGACAGACAGGGGACAGGCTGGAGGAGAGACGGGGCTATGACACACACTGAGGGTCGTCCAGGCCGAGGAAACCATGGACTTTGCAGCAATGTGAGTCTTTTTACTTTTTAATAATGCAGTGCCAAATTGGGGAGAAACAGGAAGAAAAAAAATCCATACAAAAGGAGTGCCTTGTAAATATACTCACCCTATTTGTAAAGGATTAATCTCCCCTTCATTAGACCTCGGCTGTATCATAAGCTAAACCTCCCCTAAGCCACAGAAATGAGGTCTTTGTTGACTGTTTTTGTCATTAAATTCCCTTCACCCTGTACATCGTCTCCACCTGAAAGCAAAGAATATCAGCGAGAGAAGAAAAAATCGATTACACCTCGCACTTTGTGTGTGCATGTCAGGGGCTTTTCAGTATTGGAACCTAATTAAATTAACCTCAAAGGGAGAGGGACTGGAAGCGCGGCCGGGGCACTCGGTGCACGTCCGATGATTAGCACATCGATTTATTAAAATGGGGCCAGCCAGCCAGCCAGCCAAGACAAGACCCTTTTTCCCGCCGGGGTCTTGTTTACTCCAGACTGAGACAGTTAGAACTGTTCTGCTCTGCACTGCACAGAGGAGATAATTAGATGTGAATGAGCAAGCATTTCTGAAATACAGTTAGAGCTGGATATAATGGGCACTGCTTTGTCCTCAGTGGTGTGGCGGTAATGAACGGCCAGCAATTTAGGTTTGGGCTGTTTTCTGTCTGTCTAAATGTGTGTGCGTGTGTGTGCGTGTGTGTGCTTTAATGTCAAGGACAAGAAACCTGCAACCATAACCCATGTAGTTAGTGTCAGATACAAAGAAAAGGTTTTGAATATTTGATAAAGACTCAAACTAAGTCCAACAAATCCAACTTTTTCCACCAAATCAAGCTGATGCTGACAAGTACAGCCATAGAAACAGCCTGTCTCACTCATACACACAGACAGACGTAACACACTTGCATGAACAGATCCAAATGGAACATGGGATGTTGACACAACAATACAGTAGTAAGTCAGAGTGACCTAAACCAGGAAAAGGTAAACAAACAGCAGAGGTCACGGGGTCAGAGCCCAGTGCCTCCTAATCCTCCGAACGGGCCTCTCAAAGAATCCACTGCCACAGTGGGTCATCAGGATATCCTGGCACTGACTCACTTTGTCAGCAAGCCTGTCGCCATAAGACAAAAATATGCTCATCATCACACAGAGGAACTTCAGGCTGAGCCGCAGGACTAACACACAAGCTTTTTTTTTACACACACACAGTGAGATGTGGGCATTTTCCAAAGGGACACATTCATAGTTTCTCTTATATAGTTGTATCAACTTAGTTAAATGCTCAAATAATGTACATCTGATTAGTTCACATAATGTCAGATAAGAATAAGTTAATTATCACTTGATCGTTTCAGATAGAAACATCAAACATCCCTGACTTCCTGCGGCTCCGTTGCACACTGACAAGCTTGTTTGACTTCTGCTGCATTTTGGTATGTATGGTTAATGTATCAATAAGGAAAATAATCAGTAGATTTATTAATGACATTCATTAATGTCAGTAACCGCTCTCTGCATATCACAAAGATATTCAGGGACAGATTTTTCCATGTTGTGGTTTGTGTCCTATGACTAATATACATTACAGAGTGACTGCCATTGTTTGCTTATATTAGTTTTTGCTGCTTTACTTGGAGAGATTTGACTATGTGACCTGCTGAATAACTCTGAATTCAACAGTTTTCACATATTCATTGGTTTTTGTAACCACAAGCGCAATTTGAAGTGATCAGACTGACTGGTACACGTGTGCACATTTTCACAATGACTGAGATTGAGTGCACACAATGAAGTGAAAGTAGTTTTCACCTTTGTTCGTGCACAGAGTGTCTACAAGGAGTTTTATGCGTGTGGCCCTCGGTGTAACTACATCGTAAATATTAACTAGCTCTCATGTTCACAGTAAATTAACTTAATTAAGAGGTACTTGAGACTAAAAAACACCTTTTTGTAGCTTCAGATGCCAACTGTACCTGAACCTAAACCTTTACATAAACAACACAAATATTTAATACTCCACGTTGTGTCTAATAATTCACGTTGTCTAAACACAGACAGGAATTCACATGACCTGTTTCCCTTCCACTGAATCTCGTGCTGGAGCTTTGTGATTGATGTGTAACCTCTGGTTCACATCGCATGACCCCGGGTTTTCACATTTCTATACTCGCACCGATCATCTCTGCGACATCTCCAGTGTGCAAAAAAAAAAAAATCACTGTATTTGCAGACGATCACAGTTTGTCACTCATTTGCAGCAGACAGACACCCATGATGCAAACTGTCATTTCACGCTCTACAATGTCTCCATTGTTCGTTGGCATAGTTTGCTGTCCCCCTCAGGTGATAGATTGTCTTGATCTTCAACTTTAAATAACCTCTGACTGACTGACTGACTGACTGCAGCGAGTTGTATTTTATTGTGCTCACACTGGAGCTGGAAGTGATATCTGTGAACTTCTCTGTTACACATTGTTGGAGTGAGGTTAAGTGACTGCTGATGTTTGCTTTCTGTGCAGACGGACCCGTTGATGAAAGTGACACATGCCCCTTTTGGATCCCCCCCTGAACACAACACAATTACTGAATCAGGTAGGCGAAAAAAGTAAATGAACGAAAGTCATACTTATTTACCGGCGCTGCTAAGTATGTTTAGCTTGTCTCATGTTAAGCAGCTTATCTGCAGAGCGAGCAACAGTCGAGCCTGTGGGTCACACTGTTAGTGTTATTAGAAGAAATACTCCACGGGACAATCCAAACACTGTTAAAGAGCAACCAAGACGCCAAGAGAATGACGAGATCCCAGGCATGGGTGTACATTTAATCTTAAAACAACATCACCATTGATACTCGTGTTTGGATATATTTTCTAGCTCGTCGTTATCACTCACAACTACGATATTGTTTGGATTCCCACATCACTGCTCATATTTCCAGTGGACTGGCAGCTCTCTGATGGAGGGCCTTCCCCCCGGGGGAGTCTAGAAACGCAGCCGTTTTCAATGCATCTGATCCCACTCCTCTATCCAGAGCTGACTATAATTGGCAGCCTCTCCTTGTCATTGAGTTATTACATTTCCCCTCTCGGCTATCCCATGTACCCCTGGGAGCACTTCACACTGTGAGCAAGTCCCGCGAGCCCCTCGCTCTGTGGGCCGCGGAGGACCCACAATATAGTCATCCTCATGGTAACGGCAATCTTTCACTGCAGAGATCTCTCTCTCCCTCTCTGTATCACTCACCATAATGGGCCATCATAGAGTTTCCCAGTGTATAATGAGGCAGTAAGTGGAAAATAGCGTGGCGCCAAGGACTATCATTTTGAATTCCACACTGTCCACAATTAATGCACGAGGGTGGATATTTAACATTTTGAAAGGAGAAGGAAACTATTATGTGCTAATGCATTAGCAAAAGGGCTTAATGCTTCCGCTCTTCAAAGACGCCGCCGCAATAAAAGGTGCAAAAAAAAAAAAGGTTTACTTTTCCACAGGATGCAGGTCCCTTTCAACTTGACATCTCTTTTGAGTTGGCTTTATGATGTGGCAAAACAAGGATGATTTATTCTCCTCTAAAGTCATCCGAAGTCGAAAATAAACACAGGTTCGGTGGCTGCTGGTGTCGCTGCTTAAACAAACACAGACCTGCCTGCAATTAAAAGTCCCAGCTGAGCGGAGCTGACGTGTCGGTTGTGCAGGAGAGCGCCGAGCGGCAGGAGGCCACGGTCCATTTCCCGAGTATTTTTCCTCGGGAATAATTGCCGACACTGTTTTGTGTGATTAAGGTTTCCTGCAATCGCACAATTTCCATATTGTTGACTCATGCTTGGAGACGGTTTCATCTGCAGCGAAGCGTTTTGCAAACTGGTAATTGAATGGGAAATGCAGATGCAATTATGTATAACTTGTGTGGAGCTTGTGTGTGTGATCAGCATTTCCACTAGTTTGTAACCGCAGACCACATACAATTAGAAATGTATTATTAGTGTGAGCATACGGCAGTAGCTTCGTAACATTACCACATACTGTACATAGGAGGTTAAAAGGAGATTCATAATGTATCAAATATGACAAAAATGGCTAAGTACAGTGAGTTTCATTTATAAAATCCCACTTGAATTCATTTCTTATGATTCTGCATTAACAGCTGCACATCAGGAGTCACCCTGCTGTGCAGATGAGGTCACCAGTTCCAGGTGAGACCCTGTCATTATCCATAACTAACCTGCAATCACGATGACAAAAGAGAGAGAACACAATTAAGGATGTTTGCGAGCTCGACAGACAGCTGCAGCGTGGCGGACCGGAGGGAACAGAGGACGCAATGTGATATGGTAACGGGGGAGATCCACCCTGCGGACCACCTGTGTGGAGCGCTGAGCTCACAAAGACACATTGAGAGGAGCAGCAGCAGCATTTTCCCAGTAAAACCATGACTCCTCTCAGTTACAGTACATTCATATGTAACTGTTTAGCATTTCCATAAAGTTAACACCAGAATTAAACAGTCATGATTCTCATTCAGAGGAAAACGCTGGTGATTCCCCTCTGGAGGTTGGAGCTCAGTCAGGAATCGTAAACGTGCGTGTGGATGTTTAACTGTACAACTGGTCCGTTTAGAAAAATTCTCAAATTCACTGTAACTTAATGAACCATTATCAAACAGTCCTGTACCCACAGAGACTCCAAGGCAAACCCGACTCCCTGCATGAGTCCATTTCATTTCAATGCAGTCACGGTTTATGAAGCATTACGAGCTCTTTTTTTTAACGCCTTTAATTTTATAGAGAAAATACTGTGGCAAAGATTAAAGAGTGAAATCATGACATTTCACCTGAGAAGCATGCCGTCACCGACCTCCCATATCCAACCGCCTGCCCAGTTTGTGTCAACTTGGAGGAGGGGGGGGGGCAATGTGCCAGTTCACATCACCTGGAATGACGCAGAGCGAGAGAACAGAGCAAAACGGAGCAAATAGAGCGAAGCAGGAAAAGTTCATCCGCCAGTTCTCTGCCATCTCGACTCAGGTCTTGAGTCTGGAGACACACACACACACACAAGCCTGTCCTTGTTTCCCTCTCTCCACCTCGCCGACTTCCATGTCAGCACTAAATGAATGAATAACAAATGACCAAAAAGGGCTCTTACAAAGGTTTTTTTTTTCCATCTCCACTTGAATTAAAACAAAACTGTAGAAGAGGTAATCAGTGAGGAATTCAGGAAGTTTGGCCTCGGCGTCGGTCACTGTTGACTTTCTATGAAGAATGGCCGCTCTCTGTATTGTAGTTCACGACTTTCCACAAACCTTCATCTCTTAATTACTGTAATAATGAATGTTTGCATGGATGGCAAGGCTTCTGGCAGCCGCGGGTAGCTGGAAGGCAGCGGATGGTTTGGCCACTGCTGCTCACCTGTCAGCATGAGTCACAGCTGCGGGTTGAAAATCCTCACCTGAGGACACCGCTGCAGACACAGAACTGACATATTATCACGTTATAAAGTTCCTGTGGCTAAGGCGGTGCAAACAGTCGCTGGATAACACACCTGCAGACACAGAGTAACGTCAGATTTCATTTGGAGTCAAGTTTCTAGGTGAAATGTGTGACTCTATAGCTGCTTCATTTTTCTTCAACACTGAGTTGTTACCTTTGTTTATCCACTGTTAAGTGCTGGGCAGGCAGCATGCAGTGGGTTTACCAGAGCTTTAGAGTAACAGCTGCCAGCTGTTGGAAATAACACAGATGAGTGAAAGAGTCTGAACCAAAACAGAAAAGTCGTGGAAGAAAATAACCAGGAGACTTAAAAAGCTCAGAAAAGCTGAAGGGAAATGTGGAGGAATAAGTGATTCACATTACAGTAGCTCCAACCAAAAATGATGCCAGTTTGTTAAAGGCGTCTTGTGTGGTTTTGTGCAGATGCACATCTGGCTCCATGTCACTCTGGTGGTTCCACACGTGCACATTTCCCGACCCACACTCCATTGTTGTTGATGTTTACAGACCTCTGTAGAAATCACAAAGTAGAAGAAAGGAACACGAGGAAGGCAAGGACAAATTATAACATGCAACTCTCTAATGAGAATATGACAAAAGGGCCAGGAGTTCAGTGCCATGTGGCTCTTTGTGTTGTTTCAGCTAGGGATCATATAATTGTGGGTGATGCTGGATCTCATCTCCCAAACAAAGAGTGTTGTTTTGGGCTGCATGCAGATGTCCGCATAGGGGTCGGCGTGCACCCTGGTCGTGGATGTGGGTGGATGATGACATGTACCTCACATGGATCAAAGCGGACCCTCATGGACCCGCGGAAGCCATGAATTGGCCTTTACAATTCAACATTCATTCAAGGTCTTAACAACACTGTAGATTGTATCTTAACAGCAAAGACTGGCGTGATGCCGGTGAAACAATGTGACAGTATAAAAACAGGATGTTTAAGAAGAAATCAAGATGAGCAGACTGACAGCACAGAGATGTCACTCGTGATAAATCTGCTCTCTGAGTTTGGCTGCTGTTTTGTTCGTTGCTGCAGAGGCTGTTGGCTCCTGATCCAGACTCATGCTGTGCATATAGTTTGAAAAAGGTGACGGGGACAGGAGAGCTGAGTATGATACCAAAATTAATAATAATGTGAATTATATTGCCTTGGAATGGTACTTTTATTTATTTGTATGTCTACCTTGTAAATTAGTTGCATTTAGTTGCAGTTGCACATTGATCATATTGCATTAGATGTGCCAGTATCAGTCAAAAGGATAATTTCTATGCTCCTCAACACGTCAGTCTCCCCTGCAGGACCTTCAGGAAGCTCCTGTGTATCACACAAGTGGAAGTTATGTAATGTGGGTAAAATAGAAAACGTGGAGAAAAAAAACATAAAAATAAAAACGAATCCTCTCCCATCTGTTGCTACTTTCCACTACAAGTCTGAGGACTGTCTTTCTCTAACATCTCTGACAGCAGACAATCCACAAATCACTGGGTCATATTTCATCATCAGCTGCCGGTCTGTTCCACGCCTGTCTTCTCCACTGCAGCTCCGCGACATGTGGAGAGAGAGAGAGGGAGAGAGAGTTATTGGAGAAGCAGCAGACATTACTGTCAATGGGTGGAAAGAGTGTGCAGCATGTGTGACAGCGGCGGTGTGAGCCTCTGCTGAGAGAGAAAACATCGCACTTATTTGACTGTTACATAGAGAGAGAGAGAGAGATTGCTGTCAGGAAATGTCAAGTCATGAACACCTGGGTGGAGGAGTTAGAGCTGGATCGGGGCTGACCAGCAGTGCAGAGGCCTCCGTCTACACAGCTCAGCTACAGTAATACAGGCTGTAAATGGTTTGACTGGGGCTCCATCTTAAATTAAAGGAATAGTTCACGCAAAATTGAAATTTCACTCATTATCTACTCACCCTCATGTCGACTCAGGGCTGGGAGAAGTTGCGAAATTGTTCCGAATTGTTCCGCTGCAAACAAGCTTGAAATATAGACATATTTAATTTTTTTCGGGACAATTTCACATTTCGGGGCTTCAATACAAGACGGACATTACATATACGAGCAGCATGGAGGTATTTGGATGTTTTTTGGTGTGTCTTTTTGTTACGGAGACAGTTGGTATCCATTTGCAACCGTTATATTGACATGCACTGCTACGCCGAGACCCCCTGTAACTCAGAGAAGCCACGGAAAACTCTGAAACTTCTCCCAGCCCTTAGTCGACATGAGGGTGAATAGATAATGAGTGAAATTTCAATTTTGAGTGAACTATTCCTTTAAGGTGTGAACACACCAGGAGGTTTTATTCTTGTTAGAGTAATAAGATGTATTTTCCATCCACATAGTTTTTATGTACCATCATCAGACATCAAGACGTATTGTGCTGTTAAAGAAAGTGGAGGCTGGGCTATCTACTCTAAAGCTGATTAGTTACAGATAATTCACACTTTTCATTCATGGTATTTCAACATGTGCTGAGCTCCCACACACTCATCTCACGTTATAGACAGAAGGAGGAAGGAGGAATCCAGCTGACATCAGCTGTCTCTTATATCTCTGTGGTTTGGTGGCACAATGTGAAAACTCACAGGAACTGCTCACCCTGTAACCACAGCACTTATCGTCTAATGACAACATGCAGTAATGTAATCAGTCATTAAGTTATATAAGGAGTCATTTACGGAGATATTTTTAGGAGAAATGGTCATATATGAAGTAATGGAGTCATGTAAGGAGAAACATACTGAACATTTCAGTTTAACATATGAAGCAACTTAATCAGAAAGTAGTAGGTAACACATGTCTCATCAGAATCAGTCAAAAACATCCATCCTAACATCCTTTATTGATCTGCTTTTCATTTTTGGCAGCTATTTGTTAAATCGATGGTCTATTAAAGAAATAAAATGAACACAGTGTAACATTGTAACTCTTTCAGTACTTCCAGCTTTACTTTTTTTTTTTTATTATAAGCCTTCATACATTCCTGAGCTTTGCAAAATCTATTGCCCATTTTGTTCAACTAATCCAGAGTAAAATCTCCAGCATCACATTCACAGAGAATCTTTCTACCACCATGTACAGTACAGTACAGTATAGTACAATGCACCAACTGCTACATACAGTATCAGATGTCTGTGTTGGCAGATGTTTCCACGTCCACGGGAGGTTTTTGGTAGCAGTTGGCAGCTGTGAGTCTAAATGGAAACAGTCAGGACAGTTGCATGTACAAAAACATGTTGTTTCAGTGCTTCAGAGGAGTCGGGGGTTTAGACTGAATTACAACGAGAAGTTGTGATTTTTCTTTTTTCTTTCTTTCTTTCTTTCTTGCAATCATCCAAATGTGACCCATAACAAGCATTCCCGGCAGCAGCAGCAGCAGCAGCAGCAGCAGCAGCAGCAGCAGGTGCACCTGTTTCTTAAATCTTTTACATGGTCTGGTGGAAAAATATGGATTTTAATAAGTCCCTTCAGGAGCAGTAGAGCCTGGGAAAGTGGACTGAATGAAGTGTCCTGTGCATCGCATTAGATTCATTTTTAATGTTTCATGACATACATGCATGCATACATACTTGTGGTGTTTGAGCTTAGTGAAGCTGGACAGTGACGAACATCCTTGAGTTGTTAATGTCAGGTACATCACATCCGATCACGGCCACACTGCTCGGAGTAACAGTATAAACTAACGCTAACGCCCGGTTGTTGCTCAACTGCTTTAATTCACATTTGAAGCACAAACTTCAGAGGAAGAAAAATTGTTGTGCAAAAGCAAAAGGCCCCAATTTACTGTTGACTTACACTGCAGCTCCTTGCACTTCAAATTTGATGCCCAATTTTGGGATGTACTATTCAGTACCATTTCCCTCACATGCTTGCTTAGCTTAAGCTTCTCAATTATTCAGGCTCAGATCAATACTCAACACACTCCTGTGAGGGAAAAAGCGGGAGGGAGAGACGAATTTAAGCCTGAATCTGGATTATGGATTTGTATCAATTTATGTGTGGCCACTCAACCAAAAAATCTGTGGAAAACACAGTGAAATACGGCTAAGTGGGGAAAGCTGGAAGGGCTCAGAGCCGCTTCTGTCCATTTTAACTCCTTGTTTTTCAGTGACCCTTTTTAGCTTCGGCCAATTATTACAACACCAGCCTTGGTCTGTCAAAGGCGCCTTTCTCATTAGTCTGTCCCCCAGTTCTCTCTCCACAGGCTTAATGAACAGGGCCTCCATTACCCAAGTTTACCTCCTAACTTTAACAACAAGGCTGCATTAAGAACACGTACTGATGGACAGGGACAGGTCACACATCAGTGGCGGCCTTAATAAGACAGAAAGACGAGCGCTGTCGTCTTGTGACTGGGTTAAGTTTAC
This sequence comes from Trachurus trachurus, assembly GCF_905171665.1. Lineage (NCBI taxonomy): Eukaryota > Metazoa > Chordata > Actinopteri > Carangiformes > Carangidae > Trachurus > Trachurus trachurus. The sequence continues at coordinate 5,624,560 of NC_139911.1, forward strand.
TTGGGAGTAAAACTTTAGTTTGAGGATTCTTTTTTTCCAGGGGATTTGCTGTGATTTCCTGTTGTGGCTTGGCTCCCCCTAGTGTTCCCATCACGGCAACCTCCATTGTCGCTCTCACACCTGCGGAGGCACATTTTGCTATTAAAATAATTGTCGCCAGCTTTCTGAGGAGACGTGTATGCGAGAGGAGAGTAAACCGACACAGCAGAGCCGTGTCCGTGTTTAACTGTGACTAAGTGCTGCGCAGATAATTACATCTGCAGAGGCTGATGTCATGTGAAACTCATTTCCTTACAGTCATGCTGAGACTGTATACGAGAAACCCAACACCACCGCACGCTTTCATTGTGTAAGGTAACACAGACACTGTAAGCAAAGTCTATGGAGCAGTTAACAGTTGTTAGACCGAACTGAGATTTTGAACTGGTGTAGAGAGGGATGTTCAAATAAAACATTTAAACTGGTATTTTTCTGCAACGACACATCGTTATCAATTTTTTAAGAGTTTCTAATGTTTCCATTGTGGTTTTTGGACTCCACACTGTTGCATTAAATCCATTATTGCATCACTGTGCCTCTACGTGCACTCTCACACTGTGCGTCGATGTGTGTGGTGCAGTTTTTTTTGCGTATTCGTATGCGAGGAGGATCATATCTTTCACAAATTACAGAAGCGATCCTCCCTCGCTGGCTGCACGAAGCAGTGTGGCCTAGAACCGCGGTCCCGCTCTTCGCCAAAGCCAAAGCCAGAATTAGAGATGGCGGTGGAGCTCACCACGGGCCCTTGTTGTATTTAGATTGGCAGACGAACAGCAGCTTCACTCAAGCCCTGTTTACAAAGGGCTCCCATCCACATTTGTGGGAATCATGCCTGTGTACGCTCACGTAAACAAAGGGCCCTGAAAGGCCCTGTCGCTCTCTCCCTCTCTTTCTCTGCCTCTCTGTCAGACAGGCATCAGTCCAATAATGTGATGTTTTGGTTTAAAATTAGGAGGAGGAATTCTCCAGGAAATCTCGGCACGGTCTGACAGTTTAACGGGTTGGAGTCACAACGTAGGGAGTCGGCTTTACTGGTTTGGTTTTAAAACCGTTTCTAACACACACACAGTAAACGTGCTAACCGTGATAGAGCAACTAACTCGCTGTATAATGTTACACGTAGGATGACACACAGTCTTTTCAAGCCAAAATGTGGACACAAACACAAACATACACAAATATGCCGTCCTCCTCCATCCCGTCATCGTTTTGAGTGGGTTTTCGCGATGACCCAACTTGCGCTATAACTTTGCCTCATATTTTCAACATTTTAGCTCTCAGTTCCAGACAAAATACCAAAAAGCAAGATCATAGCACAATGATTAAAGGAAAAACCCAAAATGAAAAATAATAACAGAGAGAAGGTTTAAAATAGAGTATGTTAAAATACATGGCAGGGAAATCCTATCCCCGAGAGAGGGTCAGACATGTAATTTGAAAAAAAAAGAAGGCAAAGTTAAATGACATGTAGGGAGTAATTATAGAGTCTGAATAGACAGAATGAACTGAAATAATAAAATACCACCTAGGCCTGTCAAGAGAGAGAGCTCTGTGGACCGAGGGAAAGTAGCCTTGGGTTTAAAAAAAAAAAAAAAAAGGGGGGAGGCCAGCAGGCCACCACCCATCCCTTCACTTCGGCCTTACGGGAAACTATAAGAAGCATTTAACTCTGTGCTTTGATCACATGAAGCACACATTATGTTACAGTATATGGTACTAGAAATAAGATCATTGTTTTCCTGGAAAATCATCTAATTATCATATATTCTCACACAAAGCCATGCTGGTTTTTAATCCAACTCATTGCTGTCCAAAAAAAGAGATCAAAAGCCCTGAAAACAGAGTGATTAAAACAAAATGATCTGCATCACATCCAAGTCCAATAACCTCATCGTCGTGTGCAAGATTTAATGCAAGAAGGCAAAGACTAATCTTGTTTAAAGTTGAGGACGCTGCACAGGAAGATCTAATAAAGGCTCATCTTCATCATCATCAGGCCGTCGTAAGTGTTACTTCAAAGGACGGAGCACTTCATTTGACTTAACTCAAACGTTATGAGTGTCACATTACCTTCACGCTGATGGATGGCGTCCTCCTCCATCCAGAGCGGCTGCAGCTCCATTATGGCGCCGCGGCTTTGGCTGTGATTGATCGCACGTGTGCTTAAAGTGGAAGTGATGGATGAAGAGGCTGCAGCTCACCAGCCTTGTCTCTTTGTTTATGTGATCATATTTCTGACCTTTCATATTAGCGCTGACTGCGGTGTGTCTGTCACTGATGGGATGTGACAAACACCACAGTGACAGTGGGGTGGAGCTGCTTCTGTTTTGTTAAAGGAACGTTTCACCGGTAATTTAAGTGGACGTCCAGTCTCACGCTACTGTATATAGTCTCCGGTGTTTAATGTGAACTCCACAGCTCTGAACCAGGTGTGTTTACCTGGCTGCGAGCTTCTTATCACATCCGGCTACATTTCCGTCTGCACAAAAGAGGTGCAAACACAGTTCCCTCTCAGCTCTGTGACAATACATAATAAAGATAAATGAGCCACTTTTATGAGGTTCAGAAGACAAAAACTCTAAGCAAAGTTTGAAAGCCTCAGTTCTTAAGTTGTAACACATGCTGCTTTGTTTGACGCAGGTGATCCAGAGAGCAGATAAGACTGCTTGATTCTGGGAATGGTCAGATGAGATCATTTATCAGCAGCACAGTTTTTCAAAGCCAGTGCACTGTAAATCTCTTTAATTATATCTTCCAAATCAGTAAAATTTGAACTTACATGTAAATTAGAAAAGTAAATACAACTTTTTTGATGCACGATTAATACAGTCTGTTTTACAGGCCTTTGACCTTTACCATATTTTTCTATTCGAGATCCAGTGTGGCCTTTAAAGGAGTTTCTGGACAGTATCTGTCACTGTTCTTGGTTAATGTAGAATAAAGTTACTATTGCATAAAGCAAGCAAGATGCATTGGTAACACTTTATAATAAGTACACACTATTAAGCATTAATTAAGCATTAATAAATGCTGAATTCTTCATTTATAACGCATTAATACTCATTAGTTTATAAATACAGTTAGTGCTTATCATTGATGAGTAAAATATTTTAAACTGTGTTTATAAACTACATACTAATTAGAATGTTATAAATGAAAAATTCATTATTTCATGCTTAACTAATGCTTAACAGTGTGTACCTATTACAAAGTGTTACCGATGCATTTCTAACCAATAAAAAACAACTTAACAATAGACACTCTTGCAGTTAATCACAATTCAATACTTTATTGAACTGACAGCCCGAAAAGAATATATATGTGAAGTGCTACATACACTCTGCAGGCTGTTACCTAACTTTTGGTTTAAATCACAACTGAAGATAATAGGATATGTGTGAGTAACGGCAACACCATTGTTCCAGTAGAAACAGGTGCAGCTTTATCTCTTTGTATAGTTTATATATTAACCCTCTTCTGTGTTAAATAATTCCAGGTCTGAGTTTTCAGGCCACCATGAGCTCTGATACGTCACTGTCTTTTCCAGTAGATGTGTGTTCACATGGTCGTGGAGGGAGGGCTGCAAAAAAAAAACATTCCAGTGCCACCATAAAACTTCCAGTGATGTTTGTATATCATGACAGCTCAACGTATAGATCAAAGATATGAAATGAACAGATGGGAAGAATATTTAGCATCGTTCAGAAATGGCTCCGAGTCTGTTTTTATGTTACAAATGGCTTCACAGTGAGAAGCAGGATGGCCTATTTCCCAGCAGTGTAGAGACAGAAGTTTGCATGTACTGTAGTAGCACCCCCCAACCTTTAATGGTGCACAACCAGAGCTTATCTAGGATCAGCCCAGACCATAATATGTTTAATCGCACCACTGACAGCCGCGCTGGTGTCCACATCTCTCCTCTCATCTGTCACTTAAAGGCAGCATTCATGCTACATGTGACACGCTGTTCTAAGCATGTCACTCCTCCAAATGGCAAGTAACTCAATTTTCCACAGATGGTTCGAGAGGAGGAGGAGGAGGAGGAGAGAAAACAGACGAGGAGATGTGTAGTTTTTGGCAAGAAAGGCCGTGATTCACATTTGAGGCAATGAAGGAGGGTAATTTCCTCCAATAGCAATGACCAACTGTATTTTTGTGCTCATTAGCCTCTCTTAGTCACAGATGTAGAACACGGTACAGCTAAGTTTACCTACATTTTCTTTGTGGTTTACACTATTTTTTCCAGTTTAGAAATGCACTCATTGTAAATACAGTTCTTTCTGAATCTATAATTTATTATATTTACACCAACCTGGACTGTTGATAGATAGTAGCCCAGCAGTGAGACGTTGCTATCACCTAGTGGCCACATGCAGGCATAGTTTTAGTCTGAGTAACACAGCAGCGTGGCCATGGTTCACTTGAGTCACAGTGATCTCAGGCACAAATGTTTCCACTGTTCGGCTGATGAACTGGATTTAACATGAAAATAATTTAATAGAAAAATTAGATTTACTTTCTTTGGCTTTCATTGGCAAACAGCTTCCTATTTAGTGCACGTCCAGGAAAACTGATCATTAATAACCAAGCTCAGCTTTTATTACCATAAGCAGCTAATATCTGCATGAGAGCGCACACACATATATGCAGATTGGATGTAAATGTGTACTGTACTATGCATGCAGACATTCACCCAGCATGTTAACATGTCTGCCTGTCCATGTTCTCCTTTGATTCACATGCACGTCTGCAGAAAAGGTGGGAGCGAGGTGGGGGTGGGGGTGGGGGGGTGAATACGAGAAGACTTGTTGCACTGCAGCCTGAGCTCCGGCAGCGTTTCTGCTCAGATTGATAGTCTTGGGGGATCAGCTGTGCTCCAGGTCTGGCAGCGGGAGGAGGCTCTTCAGGGATACCAACTTAATAGAGATAGCAGACTGTCTGGCTCTGTCTGAACACTCAGCAGTAAAGGGGCTGAGATGGATTGGTGTATGTGTGTGTGCACGCTGATACACAACACACACTTAAGTGTATACGCATGCACTTTTCCTGGCTTTCCACCGAGTGTGATATACGTCAGTCATGTGTAGTAGGTGTTTTAAAGTCAGGAGGAGGATAGAAGTGGGGATAAAAAAAAGGACAGCACTAGAAGCAGAGGGGAGAGCTCTGGGATTAGGAATTAAAAAAAAAAAATCTAGTACTGTAGGATGACGAGGTTCTGCTTAAATCTTAGGTCTTAGTTTTAAAAGCAGATGATGAGGGCGCTGTAAAACCATGTGAATGAGGAAAGCAGCAACCCACCCAAACATGCAGCCATCTTCTTCTATGTAATGGTCTTATTGCAGCCAGTTAGCTCAGAATAACTGAAAATTAAAACAAGAAAGTCATAAATTTGAGTTGTTAGATTACATAAACTGAATAAAAATGGTTTATTTTCACATTTAAGTTAGACATAGAAGTTAATGAACCCTGTCTATGACCTGTTTTGGGCATTTAAATATAACTCTATGACACAACAGTGTAAAATACCACAACTTAAGAGTATCATTAGCCTCATCTGTTAAATGTGAATGTAAATCAACCTCTCAGCTTTGAACCTTGGCTACATTCACACTTTTGTTAAGTTAAACGCTACGCAAATTTAAGTAGCTTGTAATTCATCCATGTCAGGTTTTGAAAGTGGAGAGGGAAGCAAAACATGCAGAAATGTAGAAACGTTGAGAAAAAAGAAAATGTGTAATTGATTGAACAAACAAGATAAAGATGTGTTATAGTTAGTTTAAATATTTATATGAATGCTGGTATATATTTTCCTGTAATGTTTGTAAACCAACACCTTATATAACACATTTTCTTCATTTTATTCTTTGTCTGTTTCAGAAGAAGTTCCTGCAGCAACTGAACTTACAGTTCTTCACTGAACCACAGCTTTGTCACCACAAGCTTCAATCACATCAGAGGTGAGATGCCTTAATTCAGTATTTTGGATACATACATACATTTTATGTGTGTATAATAGATATCCGTATATAGAACTTAAATCTTCTGATCTTCCATTTTAGATCCACTGATGGCCCGGATGGTCCAGTCCTGTCGTTCATCTCCGTCTGCAGGTGGTTGACTTCGGAGCTGCATGCCGTCCTGTCATGTAAGTACTAAAAAAGATGTGGTCTGTTGCTGCTGATAAAAACTAAATATGTGGATTGATTGATTTCTTCAATCAGTAGCTTTATTGCACCGTCACACAAAGATCAGTAACGTCAGTCTTGTTGGTACTACTTCAAATATCAGTCTGATACTTTATTATACTGTTTTATTTGTATTGGTTTAAGACTAACACGGTTATCACCGCTTGCTGCCTTTTATGTTTTGTTCGTTCTTGTTAAAGGGGAACTGCTTTAAAACCCTGAGACTCTGTAACTTAACTGGTATAAAAAAAATAATAACTTGGCAGGGTGAAGTTTGTGTAAATTTTTACAGAAAACTCTCTGCCAAGAATACCTTTAGTTTGCAAAACGCCTTAACAACCATGTCCTATAGTCTCTTCTCTTCTTCTCTCCTGGCTTCAACATCCTTTGCTCTCCATCATGTCCATCTCCCTCCTCCTCCTCCTCCTCCTCCTCCCTCCTCCACTTCCCATTAATTCCCCTTCAGCTGTGAGACACTGTTGTGTGTAGTGACATGGGGAGACAGTCTCAAACTGTCTGACTGGTGACACTCACACACAATACACACACACACACACACACACACACACACACACACACACACACACACACACACACACACACACACACACACACACACACACTCCACAGAGCTGCTGGTATGAGCCCTGGCCTCCCACCTGCAGCCTCACTCCCACTCATACAGCCACCTCAGCACAACTACTAACCTATAGCCCCTTACCCCACCCCACACCCTCCATCCCCACCAACACACCACACCACACATGCATTTACATGAGCTTCCTGGCAATTGGCTGCTGCAGTGCTGCTGTCTGTTGTGTGTCTGCCTCTCTGTGTCTCTGGTTCTCTCTCCCTGCTACTAATGAGCTTCTTGGTGGATGTCAGAGCCGGCGCCCGGTGCTGCTGGAGGCTCCCATGGAAAAGTCAGGAAACTGCAGCGGCTTCTCACCAGCTCCGGGTTTTTTTTTAGGTTAATTACATGAATAAATATAGCACAAATAGTGTAACAGAGGGTGGTTTGTCATGATTTGATAGCCATATTTTTTGTTACATTTATGTGGGCTCACATGTTGTCTGAGTGTGAGATAATGGAGCGTGTGTGTAGCTGCTGGGTTATTCCTGATTGCTGCCTCGCTACCTGACATGTTTCCCTCCACCTGCTGAGACAGGCCCTGCTGACGGAGATCATTAGTGTTAGACCAGTGACACAGCTGTGGGAACAAGCCCCCCACCTCCTCCCTGCCTCCCTCCTATTACTCCCCTGCACCCAGTTTTGTTCTATCCGTCCGTGCCCCCTCTCCCCCCCTAGCTCATCATGTTCTCCCTGTTACTGCTCTTGGCCCCTGACAACACTCTGGTGGTCATAACTCGCCTCTGGCTGCCCATCGCTCCATCGCCACTGCTTTCACAGCTCACACGTTGTCAGATTCCACCTTTAATTGATTCAGTAGCTGGAACCCGACCTCCTGGAGAACAGGGCACCGACACAGCTGCAACCTGGGAGCAATAAGTGATAACAGAGCGAGATGGAGTCACACTGAGGAAGCTGAAATGATGCTGCGATTTTTTGGGGCACATGTGGTTAGGGCCATCACTATCATGAAATTTTACAGCAGTTGACGATTAATTGCCACACAAATAATTGCAATTAATGATGTAATCATTCATCATCATCATCCTGAACATAGTTTAAAGCTGTACAGGAAAGAAAATTGAATTTGATTCCACTCTGGGTCATAAAATTAGTGTAATAACTCATCTATCAGACGTTGTAGGCCAAACTTTGTGCAAAATCCTATTTTTGATTAAATCCGGGATGAAAGTGTGGTATTTTTTTTTCCGCATTGGATAACGCAGGCGCACAAATTATACGTCAGCCTGTACACGATTCATCAGCCACTGATATTGGATCCGTCATCCGTCAATCAAACGTCTGAGACACACACACACACACCAAGCTTGGTCTCGGCCCAAGCTTTGAATATCCCGCCACTCGATAACGACCAATCAAATTTGTTTTCCTTACTTGGGTAAACTCGAGCGGCAACTCGTGACAACACGGGGCGACAAACAGGACAAACGGCCATTTCTGTACACCTTTAATAATACACATACACCTTATGAAGAAGAAGAGCCATTTATTGGCATTAAACATTGGAACATATAAATAAAAACTGCAGATCTGTTTGCAGCTAAATCCATGATGCTATTGTCAACAGATGCACTCGTCAAATATTAGAAATAAACAGTTTGTGGCGCTCCATGTGTCGTTAAACCATAGCAGAAAAAGGGGCCGCAACATGATGATGTCATCAAAAGAGGACCAAACGGTGGAAACACTGACGGAAATATGACATTTCTTTAGTTTCATCCAGCTGTTGAATGGAAACGATTTTGACGTTTATGCAAAATAATTGCGTTTAGGCGATTATGTAATAATTGTGACAGGCCTACATACATATGGTTAATCAACAAATAGAAAATGCACATTACATGGACTTAGGTAAACAGATGCATCTGGTGTTCTCACACTCACAGGAAATAACCAGATGCTACAAAACAGAAACCACTCTAAACAGGGAGAAAGAAAAGAAAAAGTATTTTCTAATCTTTGTCAGGATATCTCTGAGAGCCCACCAGCACAGATCTTAAAGCATCTGAAAATAACACGTAGCTAGATACCACCATCAGTAATTGGAGAAAATGTTCTTCCTTTCACCTGCTGGTTAAGAACTATAACTATTTTATTTGGCTCTGAAGGTTTTGAAATCACGTAAAACTCACACCACCTGAACTGTGTGTGAATTTTAAACAATGTTAACAAAATGTTTTGGTCTCTGATATAAAGTACATCAAAGAAACAAAGATTTTTTTTTATCAAGTATGTTAATATTTTGAGCTGCTAACTGTAGATAACATAGATAAATTATATTTACAGAGAAGAAAACCACAATTTTATATGATTTATGCCCGAAGCTGTAAATGATTTCTGTGATGAGCCTCAGAGTAAAAGGTCAACCCAATCACAGCTTTCCCAATTAATCCAAATCACATCATTTTTTGTCTTTGGATTTGCATTTTTCATTAAAAACTCTATAAAATAACCAGTGAGTCAGCGAGTGAGTGAGAGGTTCAATCATGTAATTAAAGTGCCGTTTGATCAGGAATTTCCTCACGAAGTTTTATTGAAATGTAATTTGAATCCATGTTCTAACAAGACCAAACAAACAGATCATGGTTTTGTTTCCACTGACTGATAAAATAGTTATTAAATGTGTCATGTGTGTATGTGCAACATCAATTCACACACAAATTACACACGACAAAATGTACCGATAAAACGCCCCAACCTCTCCATGGTGGATATGATTTTTTTTTTAATCATCTCTGCTAATTACGGAAAATGTTGTATGTGTCTTAACATCATAAATGTCGTCTTCATAAAAGTCAAAATAAAAATCATTTGAGGACTTGAATAAAAATTAATTAGCGATGGAGACGGATCAGTGGAATCAAGATCAGCAGAGAGATAAAGATTTAAAGCGAATGTTCTGTTATGTGCTTGTTATCATTAATAAACCGAGGTTCCAGCGTGTGAATCAAGGGACGACGTTCGCTCCATGAAACCCAGTCCAGACTCCTTTTTTAAACAGCATGACCTCATAAACCACAAACACCAGTTTAACTGTCCAACAAAAGCAATGAAACTTCCATAAACATTATCAGTGCCTGTTAGAGCAGCCCTAATAACAGGCGCTTGGAAGGAGGACAGTCATGTAAATAGCTGCGATGGAGCAGCAGCCAACACAGCACCAGTCAGCACACTCAGCTCGCCACATTAAATCTTCATACAGTCCCTCAACGAGACCCCGAGCTCAATGACTGACTGACTGAGCCCAGCAAATTACAGCACGCGGAGCCGGTGAAGGATTTAAAGCTGTCTCCGATTTTAAGAGGGTGAAATGAGATCTTTCATCAGATACAGAAATAAGGGGGTTACACCTCTTTGAATTCCTCCCAACATTTACCCGAATATATTATCCAACTGTCTCCAGAGCTGTTATGAATATAAAAAGAAAAACTTTTCCATCCTGATTACAACATTACACATCGACGGTCATGCAAGTGTTATTTCACACATGGATGACTTTCAGTTTTTTTTTTGCGCCCACATCAGCCAGAGTTCACAAGCTTTTCCATAAACAACATGATTATATTAAAACTTATGTTTGAGGTCAACGACTTAACATATAGACATCAGTACTTCATTAAAGGGCATTTTGTATAAACACAGACTTTTCTGTCAATATTGTGCTTTTATATTTAAGTTTTTTGTTCCATTACTGCTGAAATATTAATGCAGAATGTGAAGCTTATGGATTTTTCTGTGGTCACAGACATTGGCACCACCGAGGTCATCAGGTGCAGGGTTTATATTGACTCAAAGAGAAGTTTACATTCTACAGTTACACACAGTCTTTACAGTGGATTATTGGTTTTACTTTCATAAGTATGGCTTCCCACAGACGCCAGTACTGCAACATAGCAACTCTATCCTGTATTTTAAAGGTGGTGTTTTACTTTTTTTTTTTTTTATGGATTTCTGTAACGTCCATTTAAGTTAATCAAAGTCAAATATAACAAACTGAATTTGTTCTCTGTATCAGAATTGCACACCAGAAACCAGGACATATAGGAATAATTAAAGAAAACATACACAAAATGCATATAGTATTGATTGTTTCACATGTAGCCTTCTTATATATCTACTGTAATAATAAAATGCCTTTTTATTATGTCATTTTGGATCTGTACCACTAGGTGGCACTGTTAGTCAAGTGAAACTCAATGCAAGAGACAGCAGCAACAGGGTCAGTGCACCAGTGTCATAATATCCCATGATATTTCTTCTACACATGTCACTGTTATAAATCCTGTATTAGAGTGAAATTCTGATGCAGCAGTGCGAGTGAGCGTAGTCTGCACCGATCCGGTCACACAGATGTTTAGTCGACATCAGATGTCACTTCAGCTCGGCGACTCGTCTCCTCATCATCATCGTCGTCTCTGTTGATATTTTGTACATCATGCCATCCATCCTGAGTGTCTCGGTCCCTGCGTTCTGTAATTTGGAAAGGTTAGCAGTGCACGGTGTCAGTTTGTCAGCTTGGAAAATTAATTAGCTCTCAGGGGCCATTTCGGTGCCAGTACAGTCAGTGCCATTCACAGCAGCAGCACAGAAGCGCTCCAGAAGGTTCCATGTGGATTTGGCTATTTGACGTTCACTGAAGCTTAGAGGTCTGGCCACTGTTCAACACACAGAGAGAATATTTGATTGCACAAACCAGAATTGTGCGCATTGCTGGACAACGACTGCCACGTTCCTCTGCAGAAACAGAGGACTGTTTTTTGTGTGTGTGTGTGTGTGTGTGTGTGTGTGTGTGTGTGTCTGTTGTCTTTCTAACCTCTTCTATTCTGTCCCTCCTGGACGGTGTTTCCTTCCCGGCCTTAGATCTCTGCCCAGCTAAATTGATGTGCCCCAGCAGCCGTACAAGCAGACAGGTTGTACTGGGTTAGAGTAGGCCACATGCTGCTCGGAGCCTCGGCTTTGAACTTTTACAGTGGCTCCTCTGGAGAGGAAGGAGCTTTGTTACAAAAGAGGGGTTTACACCATGGAAGATTTTTTTTCTATTAGAGTTTGGTGCAACAGCATGCAGGGGGAATGTAATACTACATGGAGTGGGTGTAATATCTAACATGAACAACCAGCCCTGATCATAAAGTGCATGGGAGGGTTGGTTTTGTGTTGTTGTTGTTGCTTATAGCTCCAGTCTGCTTTTCCTCAGAGCTCATTTAACCGTTACAGATTACAGCTTTCAGTGTGAGACAAGATAAAAAGTAGAAAACAGTCCAGTTGTTGTTTAAACTCATGAATGACATTTGTGTAAATCAGATTGCAGGGAGACATTTGCATAGTGGAGGAAATTGCTGGAAAATGTCAGGAAGAATTAGCAGGTTTTGATAGGGTGCTGAGAGCCGTCGCTGCTTTTTATACTCCCTGGCATTTTGAGGCTTGAAAGTCAAATGGATTTCATTGATTTGTCTTCATGCTGGATGTTCTCCGACCGCTCCGCTTGCAACAGTGACTCTTATTTATGCTTCTGCCAAATGGGCTTTTTTGTGATGGTAGAGGACGGGCGGGGGGGCTGCTGTCTGCTCCAGGAGCCCTGCTATTAAAGAATCATCCAACATCTCCAAAAAGCTAATGAGTTTATTCCAATACACTGACTCTCTATGGTGATGAAAGTCAGTGAGGCACCTGAGCTTCACGTCCATTAGGGGGCACTATATTATAATGAAACACTATGGAGCCTGGGGTAGAAGCACAAAAAAAAGGAAAAAAAAAAAAAAAGAAGAAGCAGAGATGCCAGTTGATGTTTGCACCTTGTGGTTATGAAACTGACAAAGATGCAGAAAATGAAAAATATCAAAGAAAAAATATTTCCAGTGTTTCAGTGCTGACCTTCATTTTTCCTCCTCTTTGAACTCAATCAGCCAGACTCTCGTATTCAGAAACTTTTCATATTTGACTCCAGTCTGAGTGAAAATGTGCTGCTGAATTGAAAAAAAAAACAAAAAAAAACCCTGCTGATTAGTTGTGGGTATATTTCGAAAAGGCTCTAAATTCTCGCGAACAACAACGTCCATTCAGTCCCCCAAAACAAAAACGATATTCACCAGGGATTCGTGAAACACCAGATTTTCTCCTTCACACTTCATTATGCCTCCTACTGAAAAGCACAGTGTTGCATGAAAAATATATATCTTGGCTAATACGTTGCTATGCACTAATTTGTCCAAATTGATACTTGGCAGATTATGAGAGACGACTGAGTTGATTTTTCAGACAGAAAAAGAAGAAGAAAAAAAAAAAACTACCCCACTGTTCTGACTGGAACGTGTCCTGCTGCCTGGAAAGCAGTTGTCTGAGTAACCAGGTTGTTCCACACAGACAAGAGAAAATGTCTCCTAACGAGCAGAGGAAGGAGGAGAGGAGATGTGATCTCAGGAGCACACAATCCTCAGGTAGGATTTGACCCAATTTGTCCGTGATGCATCTCCATTTAAATCCTATCTGACGTCTTTCTGTTTTACACCGCCACTATTAAAGTGGGATGAGGTCTGTGAGTAAATGTCTTCGCCGGACGTCTCATCATTATTCCTACATTTATTAAATTAGGATGATTTATGGCCGGTTTGTATGGAGCACAGTATATTACCTAAATGACTATTTAACTGAACACAGGAATTTCATTAACTTTTGACCTCCCAAGTACAGATTGTATTGCATCAGTGCACCTACTGAATCTGTCCATGACTGCAGAGCAACTTCCTCAGAGGAGACTCTATTTTTGGTTCACGTGGTGGGTTATTCTATACTGTGTGTGTGTGTGTGCACAGTGTCCATACAGTATTACCTGCTCAGATGTTCTCTTACCATCACCCACCTTATTTCCTCATGTGTATTAGATATCTGACCTGAATTAAACCTGGCAATGTTTTATTATTATTTTTTTTTTAGTTTATTATGAACAAATCCCACATAAAGACCAAAACCAACAATGTGTTCATCCGCCTCTCCGTCTGCCTGTGGCACCCAAATCCCATCGGATCTGCAGCTGAAGATAAAAATCTTTGAGTTTAATGTTTTTGAACATTAACATAACCCTAATACTGCTGGGTGCTGTGTTTTTTCCTTTTTTAGCAAACATTATGTAAGCAGTGTATATGTTGCAGACTATTTAAGGACTACCACCGAGTATTTATGGAAGCAGCAGGACAGACTTGGACATAAGGGCAGCCCGACATGGGTGGTCTCTGGAAGGCTTGTCTCAGTGCCTTTAATTAACCTTTTAGCAGGAATTCACTATCAAAGATCCAATCATTTTGATGCTGTTTCATAGAGGATCCATGTCTTTCTGTTTTCCTAGTCGAACCACTCTCTGAGACGACCTGCTGTGCTGGTATGTCCTCATCTGGATTCAACATCTTTTTGAAATTACTTTTCTAGCCGCACAAGGTCTGTATCAACTATGAAACATAATCATAATATCATCTGCTCCTCAGAAGAGTGTTGAATATCCTATATGTTTGGCTCTTGTGATGCATAAAGCAAAGTATCACACAGTGGATTTACATGAACTAATTGTGAAATAAAGAGAAACCCGAGAACAATCAGACCTGATCCGAACAGCCCTGAGAATAATGTATGTAATTTAATAATGTATCTTTTATAATGTGTGAAAGTTTAGGATATGAAAGTACAACTTAGGGCTTCCTTCCAGTGAAATAATGGCTTGTAAAAGTTTTAAGGCACTGACAGTAAAATTTCAATATTGATAACTCTGTATCACGATTTTAATATTTGAACGAATGTGTAGGCTACAGTAATATGGGCTTTTTCATCTGAAGGGCTGGGTTTTGAGGAAAATCTGCCTGGATGCTTTCTGGCACAAAAAGAGAGTGATTTATGGCAGTGGCCAGGAGGAGGGCGCTACTGAGCAAGTACTAACTGGGTAGCAACAGGGTTTATGGGGAATTCTGGAAAGAAAAAAACAGAAATAAAACAGAAGTTATGTCTCATTTTGTTTTCAAAGACACCTTTGGTTTATTTATGCTTGTACCCCCACAGTTATACATGCATGTCTGCATATGAGCCACATGAAATAGAAAGTTAAATAGCACACACCGTGCAGCTAAATGCAGGAGGCAATACCTTATGTATGTGTATCAGTGCTCTGCACCTCTGTGACTTCCCTGTGAAGTCTGTCTTGAAGGGAGCTGCAGATTCATAAGATGAATATAAAGAACTGCACATGCTGAGATGCATACATGAATGAGAATGTCCCCCACACCGACCGTACATAATCAACCAGCCATGTTCCTTGATTGTTCTCAGCAGAGCCTCTGCTGAATTCAAAGCGTCCCTTTAAAATCCATGGAATTCACCTGGGATGGGGGGAGGAGGTGGAGGAGGTGGGAGAAATACATCCAGCCCCACATTACCTGGAGAGTCATTTTTCAGTCGGGGCTGCGTGAGATTTGGTTAAGCCTGCCCGTGTCTCCTGCCGTGCCCTCGGGTCATGGCAGATGGACAGGTTGGCTAGATATGTAAAACTATTCCACAGATCCAGGGCCCCGGGTTAAAGGAGAGGGGTCAGGCATGAACTCGCCTCCTCTCTCAGGGTGACACAAGTGTGGGAATGGCCTTCGCTCGGAATATGTATCACATCAATATTGGCCTTTTTCTTTGCTCATGTGGAGGTTGAGCTGCTGCTCTATTCAAAAGCAATGTGAGATGAATTGATTACAGGCTGTGAAACGTGGCTAAATATAAATATGTATCCGTGTGCTGCATGTACACATGACTTTGCCTGCATCCATGACTTCTTTTTTGTTTTTTTTTGTTTTGCTCGCTCCAGCCGACAGCTCCCTCCACCCCACTGTGTGACCTGACAGGGCTGTTCATTCCACTCGGGATGATGATGAGGATGTCATGAATTGTATTGGCAGCTGCCAATGTCGATACGGCATTATGGAATGAACCAGTGTTTCACACAGTATCTTAATCTAATTTACGAGGCTCCCTGCTTCCTGGGCAGCGAGGATGCTGCAGGGTCGGCCAAAGTCGAGGAAACAAAGTAAATATAAGGGACAGGATGTCCTTCTGTCGTTCATGAGGTATCCAACACACTGAGATTGAAATGTGACCTAAAAAATACAAAATGAAAAAAAAAAAATACTGGTGAAATGCAACTCACAAATTCTGGCTTGTGTTCATTTGCTGTAGCGTTTGTTTTGCTAAGAATGCAGCATCTCCTGTGAATCCTTTCTACAACAGTCACTTGTGAGACTGAGTGATCTGCAGCACACGCTCAGAAGAAATAGTGTGCCATTGTAGCGCACGTACAAAGGGCTGAGACATGGCTTTAACAACCGTATTGCACTGCTCCTGCTGGCACTGCGGTGTGCTGTGCATCAATCCCATGCAAATTGCCCCCTTCTCTCTCTCTCTCTCTTTTTTTTTTTATTTATTCCTTCTTCTTTTTTTTAATGCACACCCAAACACTCCCCACCTCATACATATACACACATAAACACACAGCAGCACTTCCCCCAGCATCCCTTTACGTGATATCATTAGCCATAAGCAATTGCCTGACAGGCAAAAGGCAGAGCGCCAGTTTTTTTTTTCCTCCTCTTTTTTTTTGTGGTTGCACATAAATCTAAAGACCACATACGCTGCTGTCTTCCTACATGACTCCTCTCCTAAACATGTCTCTATGTCTTTCTCTCTCTGCATGGCTTGAATCAATTAGTCCAGGAGTGTTTAAGCTGCCATGTGTCGCCTTCACACCTTCTGTTTTAGGATAACCAGGAAGCATTTAATTTTCAACCGCAATTGCAATTGTGAAAATGTAAAAAGGAGCTGACAAGTGAGCGAATGGCTGTTATTTACAGGTATACCATGCTGGAGGTAGTTTAGTATGCAGGCCGCCACATCTGTAACAATACAATTTCCTTCCAGCAACAGGGTGATTTCCTCTTTAGGGAGCCGGTGTTGGCACGACAGAGGAAAGCCACAGAGAGTGGAAAGGTTAGCTCTTGGAGGCATTTGAAGCAAAACGCTGCGAGCAAACCGATGCCAGGACCGTTGGATTAGATGAGACAGAACAGCAGCAGAGTTGTTGGTTTATTTCAATGCTACATGTGCCAAATGCACAGGGACACGCATAAAAAAGACTCTCATACAGAATGAAGCGTTAGATGTCTCATCACAACTTCGCCCTGTTTTATCTCGATTTAGCCAGCCAGCCCTCTGACAGCGGCGGAGAATCAGCGGGTACACCAGAGAGAGAGAGAGAGGACTGTGCAGGGATTTGATCATCGGGCCGCCAGAGTTACATGTGATTACAGAAGCAAGGATCTTAATGAATACACCGTCTTTGGGCCGTTCACAGCTGCTCTCTGCGGTGCAGGCAAGTCTCAGTGCACAGTACATCTAATTATTGCTCCATTTCACTGCTTCTCCAGAGCTATAGGCCCGGGTTCTGGTTGCTTTGCTGAGGGGAAATTTAAGAGGAATTATTGAGGGAGGTGAGTGAGTTGTCAATTCATATTTCCATAAATTCACCAGCTGGTCCATAGACTCCAACCTCTGACCCCACGATAGCTAATCTGCATCCGTGCAATGTTGCAGGGAAATAAAATTGATGACCAGTTTTCAATTTCCTCTGAGTTGCTGGTTAAAATATTAACAGTTTCAGAGTCAATATATGGCAGCCACTGACCTGCTGTTTATGCTGCCCTTGGTTTTACATAATACAATATACTATATGTAGGTCATTACCTAAAGCAAAACTGTGAAACTTCTGCAGATCTGTGGCCACAAGTCTTGACAAGTGACTGTTTAACGAGATTCACAGGCTTAGTTTAGTTCCTGTCAAGTGTTTCTGTTCGTTTTGCACCTGCAGAGCTGCAGGTTACAATAATAACAGTGTCTGATGTGCCACCAAACAATGGGTCTAAAATATAAACTACCCCCCAAACACAATAAAGAGTAAATCCCAGCTGGTAATATTAGAGAACAGACAATTACAGGATAATGGCCCATGCCAAAACATAATTTAACAGTAGCAAGTGGGGAAGAAAGCCAACACTGGCTGCAATTAGTTCCTAGTCGAGACTGTCGTCCTGCACACAATGTGCCCATATAAGTTGTACAAGCAGCGGGCAATTATAACTCATGACCGTTTGTTATTAGTGGCTGGAGAGAGTGTGACAACAAAAACTGTCCAGTGTTCAGGAAGAAGTTGTTTTAACCCAAACCTCGCACTTCTGCTAAACCTAACTAAGGAGTTTTTCTGCCTTAATCACTGTGGGGTGGGGGCTATTTTAGGAGATGAGACAATGTTTTTGCTTTATGACTTGTAAATGTAACTTTTCATTTGTTAGAGGAAGATTTTTTTTTATTCAATAACTCCTGAATCTGTCTTGTTTTCACTCTTTTTAATCTGAAAGCTTAGAATTTACCTTTGTAGTTTCATTAACTAAGAATGCTAATTAGATTTGATTTGTAAATTAAAGATGAGGGGAAAAAAACATCTAACGATCTGAAACAACAGCAAAAAAAAAAAAAAAATCACTTTTCTAATTTTGGTGATTTTCTTCTTTGGTATGTTGATTTCTTTTGATTTTTTAATTTCCCTAAATTGGTTTCCAGTCAACCACCCCCCCTCTCCCTCCACTCACTGACACCCTGAGAGGGCTGATGTCACTCTGACACAGCTGAAATGGTTTTGACATGAAACGTGGAGAACCCAGCAACGTCAGAGTGTCCAGGTTATATTTGGGCCAGTGCAGCGCTCCGGCACCGAGGTGTGACATACCCACGTTGTGCCAGAAGTGGCACGCCGCTGTGAGCGCCTCAGCTTGCTCTCCCCCCAACCAACGTTTCTCAGTCCAAGTCTGAAGTGCGACTCACCCATATGGAAAATCACTTCCCCGATAACCCCCGCTGCCTCCTGTCTCTCCCCGGTTAATGTGTTGACATGGCCCACAGAGTCACCTGAGGGGAAAAACAGAATCTCCTGAGTCACTGCCCCTCTTAGTTTTTTTTTTTTCCAGAAGTATGACAACAGGCCAAGGTGTCAGGGTTTGGCATTTTCTCCCTTCCTGGCTCTGCCTGTCCAACATGCTGGAAACTAAATGCTATCAGAAGGGTACGGTAATCAGAGTGGTCATTCTCTAAATGCTACCACGTCCCCGATGTTGTGCGGAAGGTTTATTTATGAATGTGCTGAAATCTGCTTTTATCGACATGACACACGGTGACATAAATCTGAAGGCGGTGGAAGCCGACGCCGTGCCTCCGTCTGATTCCTGATAGGGAGTATTATGCCAGAGCGCGATCGTATCTAATTGAAAATGGAAATGAATCACATGGAGCAAGTGAAAATGAAATTAAAGTGAGCGAGGTAAGCGCCGGCGCTTCCCTGAGGACGGCGAACCACGAGGCACCAGCCTTAGTTACATAACTGTTTTCCCTCTGCTTCCCTGGCAAAGGAATGAAAACACAAATACACATCCACACACACACACGCACACGCAAACACCGACCAAAAGCAATTAGGACTGAGGAAATAACAGGGAGCAGGAATCTGTGGAACCAGTGTTTCCACCAGCGTTAGCTTCTCTGTGACTGGACGGGCAGCACCAGAATAACACTGAGTCAGTGGAATGTCCCTCGGAGAGCGGTTAGCCTGCTGCTAACCATGTATTTAGGCCACGATGGAGCCTAAACCCACACTGGAAAGAGTCTGTTTTCTTTGTATGCTCCTTTTATTTCCATACTTATAAGCACTGGGGGTCCTCATAAGGAGAGAGGAACACGGACAAAGAAACTCAAACTCACTTTAGTGGGGGGGGGTTTAGAGCGGTGGAGACCTGGGTTTAAGGGGTGTAAAGTTATTGCAGGTTTAAAGTTTCCAACTGAATTAGAGAAAAAAGAAGAGAAGTTTCCTTTTGATGAAATAGTTCAGCCACAAGTTGCCAAAGGCATCTCCAGTGAATCTAATATCTATTCCACTCATTAGTTTGCACTCCTGCCTGGGTGAAGCAGCAGAACAATAACAAACATGATATATACAGTGTAAATGAGTTTTATTTGACTTTAAGGTGACTTAATGTGGAAAAGGATTAATGTCGGCTGCTGGATCTGGGAAATGAATCCCATCTGATGAAGGATCTCACTCCTCTCACACCGCTTGTTCAAGTTTCCATGTGCCGACAGTACTGACGCTCTGACTCACAGGTCTAGTCACTCTTTAGCACGTCCTGCCCCCCCACCCCCACCCACACACCCACCCCCGCTGTGTCCTTCCTTACCCACATCCACCCCCTCACCCTCCCTTTTTCTCATCTTTCCCCCCTCCTTCTCCATCCTCAGCCCCTGACTCACAGTGCCAGTATCCTGTGACACTTTCAGGATGATCACACAACCACTACCACTCCACTTCTCTCACCCCCTCAACCCCCCACCCTCCTCACTTTTCTCTCTCTCTCTCTCTCTCTCACAGACACACACACACACTCACTCACACACACACAATCTCTGCTCACAGACTTTGCCCAATGTTAAGTCCCTGGCTTAGTCAGCCTCTGAGCAGAGCCCAGGCCCTGCTGGGAAAGAGAGGCCAGGCAAGCCCCAACAGAATGCTAATGATGTCATTAACCTCTGGACTCTGGCATCGGTGGGGAAAGTGGCTCTGAAAGGCAAAGATCACGTCACTCTTCCACTTACTCATTACATATTTACTCATAGTCATGCGTGCAGGTGCCCTACCAACACAGGCCTGTGAGCCAACGATAAAGTAAGCCTTTTTTTTCCCTCCTTATTACATTAAAGCTTAATGAAGACAGTGATGAATGCGTTTATGACCTTAAGTTGTTTGATTGGGAGAAGCAATTCAGAGTCTGCAAGCAGTAGGCTATAGGTGCAGAAGGGTTCACACAGAGAGTCAACAGATCAGCTAATGTTGGTCAAATAATCATCAACGTATTAGTAGTAAAAATCCATCAAAAGATGTTGATAGATGAAATTTTGCGCTCAGAAAAAAAAGCAAATGTAAAATCGGTTCTTCAACACCGTTTCTCCACAAAGGCAAAGAGCAAACACAAGAAGCACTGAGGCTGAGGAAAAACGGGTTTATAATGCTTTCGAACTGGCTGGTGAATCAGCATTTTGAGATGCTAATGCCTTTGATTTATGCCTTTTTATGCTAATTATTTTATCCGAAAATGTTGCCATAGAACCCAGAATAATACCCCACCCTCCAAAAAAAAAAGTAGTGCAGACTCAGCTGTTTCAGCTTCCTTGTCCACTTTAGCTAGTTTGTATAAGACATTTACTAATTTCAGTCTTCTCTCACTCTTTCTGCCTTTTGTCTCTCCATCTTTGTCCATCTGTTGTTCATATTTATATCTATATCAATGCAATGAATGAATATGCATTTTAATATGTTTAAATGTGTGAGACAATAAATCATATAAAATTAACTTGTAAGGCAGCTGAGTTGTGCTATGCTAGTTAGCTTTAGCATAAATTTAACAGGGTGTGAGGTTTGTGTGAAATGTGAAAAAGACGTCAAGAAAAGAAAAGCTTAAGTGAATATGAATCACATTTTTGTTGCATCAGACTCAGGTGTTGTACGTGTAGTTAAAATGTCATCATTGAAGGGCAGACAGAATATTTGATAAAGGTTAAATCTATATCTATAGAAAAGAAAGAACACATCACTTACACCTCATCAAAGGCCGTTTTACAAGTATTTTCTTAACGGTGTGACAGACAGTTGCCTCACAGCCACCAAGGGCACATGAAATAAAATGTGTGTGAGATTATTTCTGTAAGCTGTTTTGCCCTTCTCCCACACACACACACACACACACACTACCAGAGGGTCCAAGATGGAGCCGAGGGCAAGGTGTGTGCATGACACGCACGATAGCATGACAGAGATGTGGCACCTTGGATAGATGAAAACATCTCAGGGTGGAATTGCAATATTAATGTGGCGTCATTTCAATATTTTTTGGGGTTTGTGTGTGTGTTTTTTTTGGGGGGGGTGGGTTTTTTTTTTCGGGACTGGTAAACAAAAAATAATGAGCTTTGCACTGTGTGTGTGTGTGTGTGTGAATGTAGCTCTGTGGATTTGCACTGTCAGATGAATATGACAGGTCTTGACGTGGCGGCTGGGATCTATATCGACTACGACAGCGAGACACCTACACATAGATTAACCTTCAGGATGGTTCGGGGGCGGGCGGGAGGGGGTTTCAGATTCTGTGGAGATCTCAGCTTGTCGCCCCCCACAATCCCCACCATCCCCCCCTACCCCCCCTCCCTTGCAGTCCCTCTGAATGTCTCAGCCCTGCATCCTCTCTCAGGACATCTCCCACTGAGGGATACAAGTGTAGGTTCAGAGGGGGACGGGGGTGGGTCGGTTCGTCACCCGCTGAACATTAGGCTCCTGCTAATAGGATCACTGATGTCAGCTAACCGGATGAACATCTGTCCAGTGACACACACAAACATACACACAAACACACAGGGATTTACACAGCTCACATAGCTACATACATGCACACACAGGATTGGACATAGACGGATGCAGCACATGCACTTGAGAAGTCACACATTAATATGTAAAACGTGGACATGTTATGTAACAACAGACATAAACATGCAGTATGTGGACAGACACACACATATACACACACACAGGAACACAGCAGGAGAAAGAGGAAGTGGCTGCCAAGGAGGTGGGAGATGAGTGGGCACTAAGCAAACAACACTCAGAGCAGGAAGTCCCTATAGGAAGGTTTGCTTTGAGGAAGGAAGTGTGTTTGGAGTGTGTGTCTGTGTGTGTGCGTGCATGTGTGTGAGTGCACGAACATGTGCAAGAGGAGGTGTGGATGTTGAGACCAGGGGTCCAGCTGACTTTGAAACCACAACACAGCCGAGTTTCACAGGGTGAAAGCTGGTCAAGGGAAACATCTGGTTTCTTTCAGCTCCACTAACCTCACCTCGGCTGTAAAAAAAAAAAAAAAAAAATTGCAGCAAGCCACTTTGTTAATAAAAGCCTTAAATTGAAGTCACTTTCAAATGCAAATCCATATGTGGGGCTTTTAATGTGCCGCCACTTTGAAAAGCTCAATTATATCATGAGCAAGGGCACAGATAAGCCAAGGTGTGACTGAATACAGCGGGGTGAAAAAGTCTATTATGGAAGAGCCACCGCAATATAGTCTTTATTTCACCTTTCTCCCTTTCTGCCTCGGAGCATGTCGGGCAAGAGAGTTACATCACTTTCCCTTTTCACTTTTTACTTAAGGCTCTTTAGAAATGTATCAGTAGGCGAGTCACTCTGCTGTGACTTTACCTTGGCTCCGACCGAAAGAATCTAACATGTTTTCATTTCAAAGTAGAAACTGACGAGTGATGACTCAGCAGCTAATTTGACTTTTTCAAGGCTAAAAAAAAAGAAAAGAAAATCGTATTCTTTTGTGAGAGCTTCTTTGAGCTGGATATCTGACTGAGGATCAGATTGGAATGATTTATTGCATGTTCGAGTTTATGAATGCAGTCATCTTACAAAACCATCCAAACTGCTCTGGTGCTGTGGTTTCTCCAACCTTTTTTTTTTTTTTAATCTGATACTCAATATCCTTGTCAGACAGACTCAAGCGCCTCTTCGTGAACCGCTTTCACTTTCATCTCTTATCGCTGAAGAGTTCAACACTGTAATAGCTGACCTTTATTTTGACTACTTGGACATTTATGCATAACTCTTCCAACTTCTCTGCTTCTGCTCACTTGGTATCTCAGATCGTTGTGATATACCAGTATTGACGATAAACCAAGCCAACCATGTCAGATCACCGGTTTATCACAGAGCCTGAAGACATAATAAATAAAAGATGCTCACACACACACACACACACACACACACACACACTTACATTTACACCTGTGGGCATTTTAAAGTTGCCAATCAATGTAGCGTGCAGGGAAAACATACAAACTCCAACGGTTTGAACCCAGTGACAGTGTTAAACACTGCACCACCATACCACAGCTGGATGACAGGTGTGATATTTAAAAAGAGACATACAGTACTGTAAATAAATATTGATAGAGTATTAATATACATGTGATAATTAGGTGATGACAGATGTCTTGTGGATCTTTTGTTCATGTGGTTGTTGTTTCATTATTCATTAAGACAGAATGATTAATACAGAGTCTGTCTTAACATCCCAACATTGATATCTGAGTCTAATCCTTTTGCCAAACAAGAGCGTAATCCACAATTAAGTTTAAAGGTAAATTAATTAATAACACTTGATAGGTACAATAATATTTTGGTGCAGTTTTCATACAATTTCAAGTTGTTAAGTTGCTATCAGGAATATCTTCAACAAACACTGGCATCACACCAATTTATAATCTTTTTCATTCGCAACACATGTGGCTATATCTGTATTTATATATATCTGTATGATATAATCTTTTTTAATTAGTTGTTGTGCTGCTCTACACTGTTCAGCGTCGCCCCTGGTAACTGCGAAGTTGGGGCTCTGCAGTCTCAGCTTCCTCTCCACCCCCTCCCCCTCCTCTCCCTCCTCTCCATCTTCCACTGTGATATTGTATTTCAGGCGGGTCATTTCTCACTGTCAGTAATGCACATCAAATCCCACAAGTAGGAGGGCTAAGAGGTTTGATCGGCTATAATGCCTTTACCTACACTAAAGGCTTAAGAGAGGAAATCGCATTCAAAGTTGCCCCGGCACTGTACCGCACATCTGGCTCTCTGCTGTGGATGGAAATCTTACAGTGGTTCTTACGGCCTCAAATAGAATCCAGAGCTCCTAATCCATCTTGATCTCATTTACACACAAGTGGCAAGTTTTGACTAATATTTTCCTTGATATTTTGCCATGGCAGGAGAAGAAATAGCTCCAGAAGAGAGGTCCAGTCTGGGTCTGGTTGGGGTTTATTTTGAGATTCTGACTGCATGTACTGTACGTCCCAGGACCCGGTCGTAGTATGATTGGGTGGTAAATTTGGTATAATGCTTTCTTTTCCGTGGTGTAAAGAGTGAGGAATGCGCTGCGGTGACTTGAGCGGTAGTTTCCACTCTTCTGTGTCGTCCTGCATGAGCGTATCCTCAGATGACCTTGCGTGCCTAATGGTTTCATTACAGATGCAGCTAAATCGAAGCCATATCTGAGTTCACAGGCAACTTTTTTTCTTTTTTTTGTACATCAGCTCCAGTGTGTTTCGTCTTCGGTGTTCCATTTTAAGAAACAAGAAGCAATGAGGCGAAATATTATATTTAAAAATGCTAAAGACACGGATGAATATGTCCAGACGGTGGACGTCTCATTGCAGACAATTGACGACCATCTCGCCTTTAACCATCACAAACAGTCTGCTTGCTTATGACTGAGTGCTGCCGTGGGAGAAGTAACACGCATCTTCCTCAGTTCGTTCCACCCAGCAGACGCTCATGTCTTCCATGCGGCGCTGCCAGCTGTACAGCTTCTCCTTCCCACCTCCTGAGCTCCTTCTCTCCCGCTTCCCAGAGCCTGACGTCCAACCTCAGCTGGAGTGCACTAGATGGCACTGTTTACAACAGCACGGCCCGCCTGCACCGAGCAGCAGAGCAAACACGCCATCTCACAAATTACTGATTTACAATCCTTTCACTAATCTAATAAATTAGATTGCGCATTATACAGTTTGTAATTACACAACCACAATAAACACAGTTAACAATGCACATCAGCTCCGATTTCCACAGCTGTTACTGCATTAGATGAGGGGGAGATATGAAACAAGATATCAGATATGGCAATCAATGTGAAACAAGGAGATGATAAGATCACTCACTATTTTTTTTTCTTCTTTAATGGCTCATAATGTCATTAAATCTGACTGCCATTATTTGCAAATACATTTAGCCGGTCCACAGAGGCTGTTTAATGAAAAGTGCAGTCTTATCACACACTGCTAGTATTTATATAAGCTGGATATTTTACAGCTTTGATGCATCTACCTGCTTTATCTCTGCACTCTGCCTCCTGTCTGTTCATCGCATCCTCACTTTCTTAAGCCTCTTTGTTGCTCTTTTGTTTGTCAGTGTGTCTGCAACTTCTCCGTCTGTCTATCTATCTGTCTGTCTGTTTATCTGCCGCCTCATATTTCCTGGATCTTTTTGTGTCTAGGCCTGTGGGCAGGTTTCTGACAGGGGTTGCTCAGGCTGAGCCGTCCTCGGGCATCAAAAGGCAAAGAGAGAGACAGGCTCTGTCACATTATGCGGGGCCCTCCTCTCCTGGCTTTGATTGAGAGTAGTGATCCAAAACTGATGCGGAGAGGAGCACGAGCTCACCTCTTGTCAACGGCGGATGTTCTCCACAGGCAGACAGGCGAGCGGCAATGACAATGTTGGATACGCTTCGTGGGCTCTGACAACCCCCTTCACAGTTTGACACACTTGGTGATATCTCACTCAATGTTTGCTATTGTCTTAAAGAGATATATATCGATTGTAGCGCAGTTGCAGATATGGCTCACGCGTTTATTTAAAATCGGCTGTGTGGAAATTTGACTTACATTTCTCCGTTTGGTTGGGTTTGACAGAATCTGCGAACTTCTCCACTTCCTCTTTGAATATCAAAAAATGCACAGCCTTTTAGTTCCTCCATTGACATCTAATTATTCTCTTCAGAATTGCAAATTGTGTGCAGCTCTTTCCATGTGGAGTTCAAAGCACTCAGACCTGCAGTATTCCCCTAAACCTGTCTATAATCCGATGACATTTCATGAGTCAGAATCTAATTGGGACCATCTGTATAACCTTGGCAATGCATTGGAGAAAGAAAGAAAAAAACGCTGATTGTTTTATTCTGTTGAAATTCTACTTAAAAAGGGAGTTCACCTAATGTCATATGAAAGTCATCCGCTGTCTAACTTGCAATTAAAGAACATCTGAAACCGTGGCGTTGCTTGGTTAAAAAGGGACCACGCAACATTTCCGCTGAGGTTGAAACATGGAAATCACCAAAATTGTTGTAACAAGAATTTCATGACATCAAAAAAGGCAACAAAATGAAATGACAAAAGACATTTGTTAAACTTTCCAGTGACTTTCCAGTGCCTCTTGTAACACTCTCACTCTGAAACACACCCCCCCACACACACATGCACACACACTACAATCCTATTTGTTTTGTTTTTTGGCACGTTACCCTGAGATGACCTCTTTTTTTTTTCTTTTTTTTATGCAGACGTTCCAAAGGACTCCCACCGTCCCGACTTCCTCTCAGGCCAATAAAAGTGTATATTTATCCTGCAGAGACTCATTTATAGCTGCTCCACCACCACGCATCATCAACCCAGGGCCACATATTCATAAAGCAGCCATGTGCGTGAAATATGCATTACTTAAGAGATGTTGCGTCGGGCCGATGTGCAGCGGCTGCAAGGTGTCATGGCCATGTGTCAGACTCCTGCAGCTCTTCACACGACGAGCCAGTAGAATGACTCTTTCTTCTGGACTGAGTTGACATGTCCTCGCATGGCTGCTGGGATATTCTTTTTTTTTTTGAATCTCGAGCACAAGCAGCGCTGGAGACTCTTCCAGCATCAAAGTTGACATTTTGTATTAAAAGAACACGTTTTTTTCTCTCTCTCTCTCTTTAACAAAAGTTTTCTCCACAGCTTCTGTCTCACAGTCCTTGTGGTTTCTCCATCTGTGGCCCCTGCATGGCTGTAACTGCAAGTGCTTTTGTCTGCATTTTTTCTTTCTGATGATTCTCAACTATAGCACATGTTGAGATCATTAATTTCAAACCCTGCCAAAACCACTTCCCACACATGCATGGCATTCATTCCTCCCCTCTTCCCCGAGCTCACTCTTCTCCCTTCTCAAATGTACACACTCTGCACTCAGCGTGGCTATGAAGCAAGAGTAATCCTGTTCTCTTTTCACTGAATCAAAATCACCATGTGGCTTTGTTGCAGTCGGCACAGGCTGAGAGCTGAGAGCTGGATTGCTATTGCCTTATACCGTAAGAAAACGTGTAGCTTGCTCAGGTTTGTGCTTAGAAAAGAAAAAAAGAAGAGAAGAAAAAAAAATCTGAAAGGGTGAGGATTTATGCAGGCAGCATTGGCAGAATTCCCTCATACCTCCCTTGTTACACCTAACATCGCAAACCTGCACCGTTTCAAAGCAGTGGCAGACATGAAATATTCAACAGCCGTATTACTATTACAACACAGTGAAAAAAAAGAAAGAATAAAAAAAAACCTGTGCATGCTCTCGCTGCACACTTTTAATTTTGAGAACTTGATGATTATTGGTTCAAATAGGACTCACACTCCACAGCAGGAGCAGCTGCCTCTGGAACTGAGGCTGCATCTTTAACGAGTATCTCACTTTCTCTCTCCCAAAAAAAAAAAAAAAAAAATCTCAAGGGTGGGGGGGCAGAATGAAAGAGAGAGAGCGAAAAATGAGGAAAGAAAAAGAGAAGGAGAGAGACAGTGAAAGGGAAAGTGAGAGCAATCTGCTGGAGATTGTGTATGTGTGTGTGTGTGCGAGTGAGTGTTAGTTTGAAAGTGTGTGTGTGTGTGTGTCTGTGCTGCAGACAGCTCTCTGGCATGGCGAACGCCTGCTGGTCCTGAGCAGAGCAGAGCTGGAAGCCTGCTCAAAGCCCTTCACCTTCACAGCCGGGCTGGCACGAAGCATTGAGCATGGCTGGCATAGCGCGATGTTTATCACACAAAGGCACGATCAAAGAGCGCTGGTATCTGGCTGCACCACTTTCATCTGGGTTCCCACAGCTGACAGTAGCATCCGTGGGGGGCTCTCCTCTCCTTTTTCTCCTCCTTTAATGGTCTCTCTCTCTCTCTCCCTACCTCTCTATTCTGCACCCCCTACCCCCCTCTCTCTCTTTCTGTCTTTTCCCCTCTCACACATTTATCACTGCAGATAAGGAGACTTTATTTGAGAATCCATAGCCAAAGAAATTTCTCGCCTGATCAATGATGGCTTTAGAAGAGGTCTGAGGATCAGTCGTTCCCTGCTTCGTAAGACAGGGGGAGAAGCTCGCAAACTTTTCCCTCCAGTGTTTATGTTGATGTTCCCTGCGGGCCAATCAGCTCCTCTCTTCTCCCACTCCCCTGCCCCCCTCCTCTCCTCCACCTCTACTCTACTCTACTCACTGTTTTACAACAAACCCATCAGCAAGCCAAGCCACATCTGCAACGACAAGTCCCGCAACGTACGAGGTGCAACTTCACCTCCTCAAAAACACAGCAATGCAAAATTGATGGGGGGTGGGGGGGGCTTTGAAATTTCAGGCTGCACATGAGGCTTGACAGCTCCAGCATGAAGTTTGACAATTGGTATGCAGCCTGTGTGTGTGCTTGAGACAAAAACAGCGAGAGGAAGCCAAGATTTGAGGGTGGTAGAGCTGGCTGCAGATTCAGGTGGGATGCTGTGGGCTGGGCTTAGGGCTCCAGATGAAATGGGGAGTATTTATCATTCTCTAACTGTAACACTTCAGTGTGTGTGTGATTCAGACATGCTCCAGGAAGAGCCACTCTCTTTCCAATAAGTCTTGCACCAGTACAGGCATTAGGCATTCCCTACATATCTCGCTATACCACCTCTTGACATGCCTGTACGCCACAGAAAAAAAAAATTAAACCCTGAACAAATGGCTCTCGTCTCGTGGTCACATCAAACTGCCTCGTCCACCATGAAAAACGGTCGCTCTTCACTCAGCATACGGCGACGGAAAAGCCATGCGCGACTGTCAGGAAATGCACCTTTTTTTTTCTCTCTCTCTCGTCCCCCCCTTTGAGTGTGTGTGGAATGTGTGGCTGGCTGTTGTTGCGATCAATCCCAATTTAACAGACACCAGCTCAAAGTCAACCTTCAGGGAGCCATGAAAGCTGACAGGTGAGAACTCACTGCCATCTCCCCGACTCACATCAAAGACACGGCAACAGTGGCGGCTTCAGTGGAAGACGAGCACTTTTAGAAAGAACAAAGAGACTTGGAGAGAGGAGAGCAGGACTCGTCTTGAGACAAGGGATGGCCGAGAGGCTGAATAGCAAAAGGGCATGAATACTAAAAAAGGCTCCATCTGCCCCGGTGCAGATTTTGAGGAATCCAGACCGAATGGAAACACAAATTCATTAGGATGTTGGTCGTTTGAGAATAATTTGTCTGACAATGACTTTGGGTTCAGGTGGATTTAGCTTCGTCTTTTTCCCACTTTGCTCCAACATTTTTACATCAACTCAAACCAAGCGAGACAAGCTCTTCCACTTTTCTTGTTCAATCTGGGACGTAAGCCAGTCTGAACAATACTGCGACCACATGTGCTGCTTTAATTGCCATTGAAAATCAAGTCGGCTTAACTCTTTAAAGGGGGAAGCGCTGATTTTTTACACATTGAGGTTAGTTCTCTGGTGTTACGGAGCAGCACTTCATATAAGACTTTATAACTTTTGATAAATGTCCTCCAATAATGTCACACGAGTCAGCGTCTGAAAAAAATGAATAAAACTGCAGAATTGTGCAGAGTGCACTGTATTATAGGTAATATAAGTGCCAGGATTTGATGGAAAAAAAGATGTGTAGAATGAAAAAGTAGACGGCACAAATGAGCCAATACATTGTGTGTGCAGCAGGTTATGACCGATAGTTACGTTTTGTTGCTAGGCGACATCTAGTGGTCATAGGAGTTATGACAGGAGTAAAGGGGAAAGTCCATGTCAGGAGGCACTTGGGATGGATGAATGGATGAAACACTGGAGTATGACACAGGAGAGTGGTGTTTGATTCCCGTTTGATGTCAGCAGTTTATATTGTAATCATGACAACAAACAGCATCAGCTCTGGTGGACATGTTGTGACCTGCGCATTTACCACGCTATGAGATAATAACGGAATTGTTACAAGACAGAGTTGTTTTCGGGGCAAATGCGGAGACTGCTTGCCAAAAAACTGTCCCTGAAGGCAACGCGCATCAGCGGTTTCGCATGAAGTTACCTCTAAAACAACTCGTCTCGTAACGTTCTGTTATTATCTCATAGCGTGGTGAATGTGCAGGTCACAACTTGTCCACCAGAGCGTTTTGGAGTTGTTGGATTGTGTATGATGAGTTTGATGAGGGAAACCAAGAAATCCCATTAGCCTCTGTAGCGTAGCTCTGAGCAGCTCACGGCTCTGCTCCGCCGTTCTAAAAATAGCCTGCACCGACAATTAAAGGTAATGAACCTACTGCTATAACTATAGGGATTATGGCAATGGGCCAATTTGCCAAAATGTTGAACTATCCCTTTAAACCAAAATCATAATCTGCCAAGCTTTACCGAGCAGTTTTTGTACCTAAACGCCAACAAGCCATGACTGTCATAGAAACCACGATGCTGCTGTTGATACAGTCCGTACATGTTTATTATTGTAACCAGGATGCGTAGACCTGTCGCCATAGGGGCGCTATTTTAGGAGATGCTCCTATCGGTTTGTATCAGAGCGTTGAAAAAACAAACATCCTCTGCGGTTGTGCAGGTTGGAGGACGTGTCGGTATTTGATCTTCTTTTAAGTTCAAGTTCTTCTTTGTTACTTCCTGAGTTATTTGACATACATGGAAGCAAAATATGATTCTCCATAGCATCATAAACATCACGCAACACGTCACTAAAAGTCAAAAACCCCTGAGATCAGTAAATATAAAAAAGCAGAATTGATTTTACATCTGTCTACTGTCTGGACAGTGTTATGGTGCAATGTAAAAAGTTTCCAGTGCAGCCAAACAAACTCATGTTGTTTAAATAAAGAAGTCACTCAACAATCTGCCTTCCTCCATCCTGGCATCAACAACCTCGATCTGATTTCAGGCTGCACGCAGGCGAGCGGCTGCTACACAACAGCAGGGCTCAGTTACAGTCGCTCCTCTCCTTCTTCCATTACTCCACACAATATTTAAAACATCACTGTCATAAGAAATGCCCAGAATGATTAGTTGTGATGAATGATGGCAGTCGGCAGTAACCTCCCTTCTGCATTTTGTGTGTCTGCTTCACATTAAGAAGGCACCATGTGTTTTGCTTCCAGTGTGAAGCTGCAGTAACTTAATAAAGCTCTGACAGACTTTGCATGAAACTGATATAAATGAGGTAAGGTGTATTACATGCACTACTAACAACAAAAGCTACTCTATGGAGACGTAATTACAGAATGCAAATACACTGGACGGCTACTGCTGGAAATATAAGTGAACTTTAATTTTTAAGGAGTATAACTTAAATATTAACACGGTGAATACTGATTAATCTGGGCAATATGGAAATGATACCGAGAACGCGAAAAAACGAATTAGGTCACTTACTGTACAGCTTTCAACTGCAGTCATAACTGAACATCCCCACCCTCCACCTCCTTCCATAAAAAAAAAAAAAAAAAACCTTTTGGAAAGCTTTGCAATCACAGCCCCGGTGCACTCACTTTTTTATTGTCTACCAGCTGCTGGAAAACTTTACACTCTGAAGGAGAAGAAAGAAACGGAGAAGTCCTCCGAGGACCCATTTGTACAGCTCCAGCAGTTTAAACCGTCATCTCTGGTGTTGTAGCAGGTGTGCATCCTTTGTGGGTTTCACCTTGATTCAACTTCCAGAAAAAAGAAAAAAAAACACACACTACAGGAAAGAATAACAATTAGGGTGGAGAGGGAAAAAACAGAGATGGCTTCTCTGGGATGATTTTTTATGACTGTGTGCGGCTGATATTTCATTTTTCCCGTTGAGCAGTTCCCACCACATGTCTACAAAGCGTCTTGGTGCACAACCTGTCAATTCTGCATGTACAGAGTAGATCAGTGCATTTTCAGGCACTGACAGCGTATAGCGAGAGCCAAGCTGTGAAGTAATTCAGTCTGAACATGAGCACTGACTCCATGGCAGAACCCCAAATAAGAAAGCAGAACCCAACACTCTTCAATTACAAGTCATTACAGCAAGCTAATTAGCACAGAGCACAATCACAGGTGGAACAAAGAGCAATGTTATTCATTTACCTTTTTACTGTTGATTTGTTTTGTGTGTATTTGTGAGTATGTGTGTGTGACCGAGGCTTATGTGAGATCTTAACTCGTAGCACCTTTAAAGCCAGGAACACCGTGGTCAATAGGAAGGTGTCGCCTGATATCAAGCTCATCAGATTGGCCGGTTTTACAGCTTTGTTTCTATCCCTGGGTCTTGTCCAATCATTAAAGGCCAGTATCTTTGCAGCAGGAAGTAAAGATTGCGGCCCGAGGAACCATTTAGATCTCTCACAGATCTGCTTAATGCTGCCCATCGATCGCTTTTCCCTTTTAAAAACAAATGGACAACTCTGATGGCCCAAATGGCCCTTTTCCCAATTACAGGCTTGGGTGGCTTTCAATCCTCCTGCAGAAACACTCTGGCCTTAACTTCAGATAACTACTTAGTGGCCTGTGTGTGATCCTTCCTCGTCTGGCGTGTGCCTGCCTAAACACACAAAGGATGCACACAAGAAAACACACGTACGTCGTTTGTGCTGCTGGTGAAATGAATTATACATTTTCAGTCTGTTCCATTAAAAATCTCGCTTTGAGCCAATATAACGTTGTTTTTATTATATCAGTAATCGGATCAAAATGAGGATTAATCTGCTGTGTGCGTTCTCCTTTTAATAGAGAATAATTCACACTCAGATGAGAAAATATTGAATGTGTG
Source organism: Trachurus trachurus (assembly GCF_905171665.1). Classification (NCBI taxonomy): domain Eukaryota; kingdom Metazoa; phylum Chordata; class Actinopteri; order Carangiformes; family Carangidae; genus Trachurus; species Trachurus trachurus. The sequence continues at coordinate 5,658,182 of NC_139911.1, forward strand.
AATGCAGCTCGTGTTTTCTTTTTCCCATCGTCCCAGAGACCTTATAGAGGTCTTATCCAAGGCTGCACAACCTGACCCCTCTCTGCAGATCGACAGTCAAACAGGCCTCTAAACACCAGGCCGACACTGTGTTCTACTTAATCTTGGATGAGGAGCAGCGGTAACAGAATCCAAAGAAGGGATGAACTGGGAGCTGTGAGAGAGAGAGAGGGAGAGGGGAGAGGGAGAGAGAGGAGAGCTGCTGTCAACAAGCTCTTATGGTGAACAGATGTGGGGGAACTCCCTCACTACTTCTTAGCCTGCAGCCATGCATGCACAGACACGCACACACCCTCCCGCCCACACACATGTATATACTGTAACACACATTCAAGAGGAGGAGAAGCAAAACAATCATTTGGAGTAAAATTCCTGAGATGTCTGAGATGGTTGTGGTAGATTTTGCACAGAAAAGGCCAAAATCGGAGAGAAGCAAATAAGATGTTGAAGTGGAGGGAGGTAAATACCGGCTGTACGGAAGAGTAGTTTTTTTTTATAGCCTTTGGTTTTGCAGGAATGCCACTCAGAGTGAGGCCAGAATGAGTTAGAACAGTGGTCTACAGGCTTGATTTATCCCCTTCCCGTGCAGGACAGAGTGGCCTATTTGACAGCGAAGCAGACATAAAGCAGCTGCCTCTTTGAGCCTCTTAGAAAGAGATGCTATCGGTCAATGGGCCATACTTTAGTCACACCGCCAAACTCTTTCTCCACCCTGAGCAAGCAGCCTCTATTGTGCATTTATCTTCGCAGGGAGTAAGTCTTACGTAACAGTATTGAACTGCTGAATTCCATCTGGGCTCTGATTTACGGCGCTCGTAGGAGAATTCAAGCGAAAGGTAAATTTGATTACACAGTTTCAGGCCTTCGAACATGTTTTTCAAGCGTTGACACTCTTTTCCTGGAGTGGACGTATCATTTAACACTTGATCAGTAGCCATTTAAAAAAAAAAGAAAAGAAAAAGCTAAGCTAAAGTTAGCTGTGGATGTGAGTGAGAGTGTGTTACTTCCAGCTGTCTACCTTTTTCTGTTTGCAGGCTATCTGTAGGAGTGAGTTCAAGACTAATCTGCACTGTCAACCATCTAAATCCTCCTCTAGCTGTTCACTTTAGCAACATTACTGCATCAATGTTAAATTAAGTTTTAGCTCCTACTAGCCCGTAGCGAAAATGTGAGAGCAGTGGAGAGCACATTAATGCTGTCTGCAGCTTTACGTGACTGAAGCTCGACTAACAATCATCACATTACTAAACGTCGTCCAGCATGCAGAAGGCAGACAGACAGAGCTCCAGGTTAGAAGCATGTTATTTGGGGTGAACTGTTCCTTTAAGGCCAGAAAAACCGGAGCTGCTGATGAGTCCTGAGCCTTGTTCCACATAATGTGGGATGAGGTGTACCACTGCGGCCGACAGGATATTTGACACTAATTATTTACTTGCTTACCTGCTGTTTAGATTTTGATTACCAAGGTTAACCTGCGGTATTGCCCCCGTGTCGCCCGACCTTGGCAGAAATCCATACACAAAACTGGATTAGATGAAGCCATTGATTCCCACCGTGGTCGCACTCTTCAGTCTGTGACATACAGTATGTAAACATTACAGGTCAATAGACCTTTCGAGCATCGGCGTTGTTAAGCTATTAACCTCTTTACAGTACCTCGCCGCTCGTCTGCCATCTTCCTTATTGTCTCTCGGTTCCATCATTATTCACTTGACAAACAGCTGTTATTAATCAAAAAGCCCTCTGCAGGCCGCGATCGGCTCTAGAGGCTTTCATTACCCTTCGATTCAGCCACCTTGATTACTTTCAATTGGCGTGAACACCTCATTTTCCAGCATAATCTAATTCAATATCATCTCATTTAGGTGATAGAATGAGACCCGGGATAATTTGCTCAGTTCTGTATTGCACTGGGATTAAATGTTTGTCTTGCGAAGTAATGATGATGATGATGTGTTGAAAATATGAGCTGCTATTTATTCTCCTCTGTTCTCCCTGCTTAGAGAAGGGGGGTGGGGCGGCGGCGGCGGCGACGGGAGGGGAGATCAGGCAGGTTCGCACAGGTTGCATACCAAGGTGTCCAAAACACAGACATGCCTAACGTGACCTGGTAGGAGTCAATGACTCATTTCACCTCGGGCGGCTCTGCACTTTTGTGACAAGGTCTCAAAGAATGTAAACAAGTTTTCAGTCTCTGCAAATCTGCCTTATTATCTAAGGACTGCCGCAGAACAGATCTGCCTGGTTGACAAGTGTTTGTTTCTTGACAGAAAAGAACACAAAGCAGAAGCACTTTGTGGAGGAGGAAGATTCTGATTTGATGTCAGATTAAGTAGCATGTGAAGAAATATTTCCTTTTCTTTCTTTTTTCTTTTTTTTGTTTTGTTTTAATTCTCAACCTTGGAATAACTTTTAAATTCTCGCTCCATCTCGGTTTTTTAGGGGAGTTTGACTTGTTTGCTGCCTCTGCCTGACATTGAAAGAATAAACAATGCGGTAAACATTTCTTTATCACATTTCTCCCAGCTCCCCCCGCCGTCTTAGCTTTCAGGCTGCAGGAGAGAGAGTGATCGTTGTCTCGTTTCACAGGAGACAAGAAAGGTGACTATCTGCCTGCAACATCTATAGCGTCTTTCATTCTGGTGGTGTCCGGTGGTCGTAGTCAAAACTCGTGTCCCCAGAGGTCAATCAGTCATCCAGACAGCTGCTCCAAACACAGCTCCGACCTCAGGCCCAAACAGCAGCCAGCCGAATCACTTAACTGATTACACTGATTTAGCTCTTTTAGAAACTGGCTGAGTAGATGCTGAGAGGTGATATAAGGTTGTCTTTACGTCTATAGGACGCCATCAGTGCAAAATGAATGAATCAAATGACACATATAGAACAATGTGGGCGATGTATGGTCATTCCGTAACATCCATCATGTCATTTAATGGTTTTTATTCTAATGAGTTCATGCCGGCTGGTGGGAATTAACTCAACATTTCAACAATATTGAATGGATTACCATGACGCCACCCTGCTCACGGAGCCGCCAGCAGAGGTGAAGTCTCTCATTCTCTCCAAAGAAAACACACAACTGTGCAAAAATACATTCACACCCTGTTTGAAACACACCTCCATGAGAAGTGCCTTGCTCCAGAGCACCTCATCAGTCACTGCCGGGGGGACACAGGGTGGAGTTACTAATTCACTCTCCCTGCTTAGATCTTCTCAGCTTGTCTTGGGGATTCAGATCTTCAAATCCTCTCCCCACTCCCCACTCTCTCTCCCTCTCTGTCTGTTTTCTCCCCTTCTTTCACATTTACTTTCTGGTCTGCATGGACTCCCAGGGAGCGAGCACTGTGAAGGATTACCCTCCCCAGATGTAATCCAATCAAAAAAAAGCAGGAACTGATTCCTTATCTTTCTAAGATGCTGCATTTCCTCTCATCTCTGAGAACACACAGCCAGCATTATCAGTCATTTGATTACCTTGAGTAGAAATGGATACAGAACAGCAGCAGTTTCAGCCTCGAGAGGCCTGACTTGCACATTGAAATTCAATTGAACGCTGTACCTTATGTATTTGTTTAAGATTTGGAAATAATTAACTGGGGTAAAAGCTGTTATAGCTGCAAAATGGGATTAAGCGAGACATGAAGGGTTTTTCGAGTTCAGGACGATCTCGGCTTGAGAGCACCTTTTTCCTGCCACTTTACTTTTATACACGATTATAAAAAAGCATCTGTATACCAAAATGTTTTAAATTCATAGGGCATGTGGCCATTAGATATTTTTTAGTATATATGCACTTCATGTGTGTATCTACACGCTAAATCAGCCCCACACACACACTCTGTACCTCCGCCCGAGGCTGCGGCAGGCGAACAGATGTTGGTCACAGAGGACAGCTGATCCTGTGAACTGACTGCACTCGCAAACATGTGTTTCTCTCACTTCCATATGGATAAAACACATGTAGCACACACAGCGATCGCCCTGACCGATGATAACATGTTGAGCCACTTAAGGACAGTTAAATGCGCCGTGAACCCAATTCTGAGCTGATAAATCCTACAAATTTCTGCATCTGGAACATTTTCCGAACATGTGTCCTTTGGATTTCATCCGTTTCATGAGCCGAATCGTCCCGAACGGCCTCGATATACCTCTTGTTTTCTGTGAGTGTTGGCCTCGTGATGAATTGATTGTGAGTGGGTGTAACATGAGAGGACGAGCGATTGAACAAATCCACCGCCCTGCGTTTGACCTATAAACCGCTGCAGCTTTTTAACGGCGGCCCATCTCTCTCTGCTGCAGCCGCCTGGCAGACGTCTCCTTGTTGTAAGCTTTTTGCTGAAGTGTCCTGAACAACGCTCACTGTAATTGCTAAAAGGTAATTGCGCTGGCAGGTTACGGCGAGGCTTTAGCTCCCCTGAGCCGCACCCTGATCCCTGCATAAGGATGTGATTAACCGCCATCTCCTGTCATTAACTGTGAGGGCTTTTGGCAAGCAGGCCGCTCCAAGTGTGTAATTGTCATATTAGACCCATTGCTCGGTCAGATCGCGTATTGGAATCAAGTTCCTCGTCTGAAGTGGCTGCTGGAAGGCCTTAAATATATGACAGTGCTGACCGAAATGTTAGCTCTTGTTCCTGCAGCGAAATGTGACAGCTGAGCTGCAATCCAATGTTCAATTTGCTGGTCTGCTAATATAACCACACACACCATCCACCAAGGAAAAGAATATATTTCCTGTGAATGGTCAATAGCTCAAGGGCCAAACATTTTTAGAGTGACATCCAGCAGCCGTGTTACTTTATGGAGTATAACATTAAAGCCAGAGGAATGAATCATTTTGTCTTCTGCATGAGACAGTAACTGCGAAAAGCGTCAGCCAGGCAGAGGTTCAAAACAAATAAAGGCAAACACACGTTTACAGACCTGCAGAGAACCTGTTTGTGTAGTATATCACACTGTAAATGTAGTGCAGATTGCTGTAAAGAGCTCTATCCCTTGCTTGAACTGGCAGAGGCAGGGCATTGATCTTCCTCGCCTTGGCTGCACTGTGATGCCTCTGCAGACAGATGGGAGGAGGAGGAGGAGGAGGTGGAGGTTGGGGGGGGGGGGGGGGTGTTGTGTGGGCTGAGCAGCCTTTCAGTGGTACATGCTCAGAAATGCATACGCTCAGCGGCCTCTTGATGGTACTTCAGAGACGGGACCAGTTTTGCTTAGATTGCTTAAGGATGGATTCATTGGAGCAGTTAGCATCACTTTATAACCGAAAAAAAAGAAGAAGATGAAGGCAAAAACAAGATTTTCTTTTTTTTAAAGGGACATTGTGTAACTTCTCCTGTTATCTATTCACGAAAATCGATTATTTCGTTCAAAAGTCAGTTTTTCATTAATCAGTAATCCCCCCCATCAACAACCTGAAGTGTTCCTTTCAGCTCTGAATTAGCCGTTCATATCATTCATATCTACATGGAGCGGGTGAGCTCGGTGCTGGCTGCCATACGGTGTCGCCATGTTTTTACGTTGAGTGGCAGCGTGACGGTAGGAAACCACGGAAACTCACCGGAGACACACTGCAAAAACTCAAAATCTTACCAAGGATATTTGTCTTATTTCTAGTCAAAATGTCATTTCTAGTCAAAATAAATCCCATTATACCTAAAATAAGACTCATCACATAAAAAAGTAGCTTGTTTTTGACACTTTTTACTTCTTTCAAGCATATTTTCACTTGAAATAAGTAGAAAAATCTGATAGTGGAGCAAGTTTTTCTTTCTTATTACAAGTACAAAAAAGTTGCGTTCACTGGCAGATTTTTCTACTTATTTTAATTTGTTTGAAACAAGTGAAAATTATCTAAAAACAAGTTAATTTTTAGGTGATGAGTCTTATTTTAAGTGGAAAGAGGTTAGTGTTGGCTAGAAATTAGATATTTTGACAAGAAATGAGACACATATTCTTGGAAAGATTTTGAGTTTTTGCAGTGCACCGGAGCTGTCGGCTCAGGTGGAGGTGGCGTCTGTGAAAAGTCACCGTGGTAACGCAGTGAGGAGGAATGGAGCGTTACACTGATGCTGCATTCACCTGCAGTCGGGCAGACGGCCGTCGGTAACAAACCAGATGTCATTTTAGTCACAGAAGTCGAGGAGAAAGCCGGTAAAACGTGGGTCAGGTAAACAATACGACATCGCCATAACAACATATTGTCACGTGTATTGTTTTGCCTCGTGCTGACGGACCACTTGTTTACAAAGAGGCTTGTTTATGCCGTTACGTGCAGCGGCTGTCGTCCATCTGACGTCTGCCCAATTTCACGTGAATGCAGCATGATATGAATACGATTGAATTGCTTGCTATATACAACCGCAACGCTACTGTAGATGGGAGTAATACGGATTCATTGGAGCAGTTAGCATCACATCACAAGATTTTCTTTTTTTAACAAGGAGGTCAGAGAGACGGGGGCAGAGCAGAGCAGAGGCCGCCCCCCCACGGGAGCTCGGACCTCAGAATGAACTGGAGTTTAAAAAAAAAAAAAAAAAAAATCAGAAGTAGCTTGTTTACAATGACAGATTTAACACATCATGCAAATAATTTCCCTGAGTGGTTTTAATGGGGCTCCAGTCAGATGTGGAGATGAATAGACAGTTTTGTTTCATGTCCCCGATGCCATTCTGAGGTTCTCCATTTAGAGGGATTTTCTGTGGAGCAGGGATAATGGAGTGTCAGTGGGGAACCCAGGAGGAAGGATTTAGATGTGTTTGAATTGACTCAGACATTTTGTTAAGTGTCATTGTGCATGGCCCGTTTATCCCCCCCTACTCCTCCCCCCTCTTCATTCATAAGCACTCTCCCGTCTCTTTCAACGGGGGGTTATGGCAGGGATTTGTGTGTCTGCATGTGTGTGTGTTCATCACGTATTTTGGTGTTGGTGAAGGTGTATGTGTGTGTGTGTGTGTGTGTGTGTGTGTGTGTGTGTGTGTGTGTGTGTGTGTGTGTGTGTGTGGAATAGGCCCAGACCAGAACAAAAGGCCTCCCATTGTAAGCCACAGTCAGGTCTGTATTGTGTTCAGAGTGAATCATGGTGACGTTTATACACACACACACACATGCACACACACATACACGTACACACTCATGCAGACAAACAAGTCCAGCTGGGTTCGCGGAAACAGAAGTGGCGTTGGCCTTTGCGTTTGACCAGAGTGGGCGGGGTCAACCAGAGGTGGACACCGCTTATTCTGTGGGATGGAAAGATGAATCAGGGACTAAGGGAGGAGGAAGAGGAGGAGGAGGGAGGAGGGAGGGCAGGTAAATCTCACACAGCTGCTCTGATTCACTAAACTTGACTCCAGTGGGCCGGTTCATGGAGAGTGTATGGTTTACAGATGCCTAACATGTATATGTGCGTGTACTGTATGTGTGTGTGTGTGTGTGTGTGTGTGTGTGTGTGTGTGTGTGTGTGTGTGTGTGTGTGTGTGTGTGTGTGTGTGTGTGTGTGAGGAGAAAATGGTTACTAATGCAATCAAGGTCTCATTTACATCCCGCGGTGCGTCCATGCTGGGCACAAAACTGGATGCTTCATCACAGCCCCTCTCTCTGCTGTGGTGATTCAGATACTCGGAGCACAATGTGACAAATCATTGCTGTGTGTGTTACTCGCTGCATCATCGCCCTCTTCCTCATTGTCTTTGTTTCACTGTTTACTTCTTCATCTCACGGGGAAAGAAAAAATAAATAAAAATCTAATTCATCTTGATAATCCACCTCTTTATCTTTAAGTCGAGGATACATATAAATGATGTGTTGCTCACACACTGGAGGTCATATTAAATATTAAAAGACAAGAAATACAAAAAGCAGCAGAATCATCTCATCAATTATGATGATACGACAGTGATGCATTAAGTAAGATTTATTTATAAAGAGCTTTTCAAAACCAGTTTCAAAGTGCTTCAGAAGCATTTGAATAAATATTCAAGTCAGAGACGAGCAAGTATTGTTCAAGAATGGAGGGAAAAAATAAAGTGACTGGGTCAAAGCCATGAATGGAGCGGCTCTGAGAATAAACAGGTCTTACAATGAGATTTAAAACACTTAAGAGTTTGTCCAGATTCCTAGAAGCATATGGTTGAGTAAGTGAAGAGCACAGGAGAGCAACAACCTCGAGTCTTCAACCCACTGGAGCCAAATTATGTAATGGTTTAAGTAAATAGGAGGGTTTTGTATTCAGCTGTTAGTCTGACAGAGGGCTCCTTTATTAACAGGAAACCAGTGCAGCAACGACAGCACCGGGGTGAAATACGACAAAGCTGTGGAGTCAAGTTAGTGATTGTGAAGTAGAAGTTAAGACGGCAGGAGGTGAAAGAATTAGTGATTTGTTTAAAGCTGTCAAAGCGTTATGAAGCAGCGTCAATTTGTCAATGTCTCTAAAGTGAAACTAATGGGACCACAAGCTTTTCAAAAACCAACTTTGAGTGCAGGCGGGGAGTCGAACAGTTAGTTGGTGAAAACTTTCAAAGTGCATTACTTCAATTTTTGGTGATTTAACAGCAAGAAACTGAGACATCAAGCTATAATAACCTCAAGAAAGTTCCTCAGTTCTACAAATACATACAGCAGGACATCTTCAGCGAAGCACTGACAAGCGTTCTGATGCTTTGTCTGATGTTTTTGTTTTGTCTCCTTTAAAGTATGATACTAATTTTGATTGATTTACTTATAAACTAAAAAAGCAGCACAGGAAAACTGAGGGAAAATGTTCCCTGAAGGCAGCATTTAAAGGGGAACAATGCAAGTCAGGCCGCTTTTCCGCTGTTTTGCTAACCCTCCTCTCGGTCATGTGCATTTGTTTACAAGTGGTGGAGCGGTGGGTAACGTTATTTCATATCATATACGCATTATGATGTGTATATTTGTGTAGTTTTATCTGTCATAAACAAGAGATCACTGATTACGGGATGTGTTTGTGTTGTGGTGCGTTGTGGAGAGCCTCCATTCTCCTCATTTAACCATCGCAATTACTCCAAAGCTGTTTCATTAAGGTAAAAATGTTGCATAGCTCCTCTTTAAAATGAAATTATCCAGGTTCCAGGGACACCAAAATCAGGCCAGTGTGTGTAAGGGGGCCTGCTAATTACAGGAATACAATGAAAACCATTCAAGAGGTAAACCAGACTTCCTCACATAATGAAATATTATAATCATGCAGCTCTTAGAAATGAAAGAAATAGGACGTATCTCTCACCACGACTGGACTGAAACAAGAGGCCATTAAACCTCTAATAAGTGGTCAACACAGTGTTTAACGAGCTCTGCAGAGGGAGACCTGCACACTTGAAAACTCTCCTCTTTGGAAAAAAAGCACGTCATTGGGTGAAATCCAAACAAACACACGGAGCACATGTAGCAGACTCACGCTGGCTAACTCACAGCACCGGTATCTAACATCCGCACCACGTCCACGTTAACATGTCAACAATGGCCGCGCTATTGTTACTGCGGGCCGTGGAGGCTATCGAGGACACAGCGAACATCCTTTAAGTGTTTATAGTATTTGGAGTGAGGAGAGATAAATGAGTGGACCTGGGCTCCCTGTGACTCATTCGGGGAGGGGAAAGGGGGGGTTGGAAGATGAGCAATTATGAATAGCAGCTCGGCTTCAACAGAACAAGCCGCGTTTTCTCCCGCGCGGCCCGATAGAGTTCGTCAGCTGCCGTGAGCTGCAGGAAACAGATGCGGCCTGATAAGAGGAGAGGATGTCATATTGTGTGTGTCGGTTTTGTGTGAGTGTGTGTGTTTTCCTATTGTAAATACGGTGTGTGTTCTCACACTTCCAGCTGCTTCCCTGTTCCATTCGACCTCTGGGACAATTGGCTCGGGGCGACACGAGCAGCCGTCCGCTCTCAGGGAGACCAGAGGCCATTGTGACCGACTGCTCTGCCCCCCCTTTGCTGCAGAATAACAGAGAGGTAAATCACAGTTGTTTATTCCGTGGTCTCGCAGACAAATCTCCCAGGGGCCGCCGCTGCTGCTCGCTGTTGAACCTGAACTCTGCCACGCCGTACGAAGCCAGCCAGCCTCCACCAGCCTCTGAAGTTTTGGAGTGTGTCTGCTGCAATCTGGCACTGTGGGAGCGAGCAGAAGTGGAAAAGCGAAGTAAATCACGGGCTGTTTATCTGCATCTCTCACACTCTGTTTGTGTGAGACGCTGGGAAGAGATATGCCTTTATGTGTGTGTGTGCATGTGTGCATATGTGCATGTGCGTACACACACTTGTTTGACTTTGATTGTTTGCAAGTGCAGACTTGAGAGGGAATGAGTCACCGCTGTGCTATTACACATCGCTGGAACTATTATAAGAAGCAGAGCAGCAAACAGACAGTTACAGTACAGCACACGTGGGGCCACACCCACACCAGCACATGTCTGATTAAGCCGTACTGTAGACACACCGTGGCATTTAGTAATAACAAAGTCCTGTTTATTGTAGGACAGCCTAATGATTCCCGTGAGAGCCGTGTACAACCGCTCTTTTTTTTCAGCACACACATAGAAAACTGTGCAAAAAGTGCCGTACATCATTTTTATTCCATGCTGGATACATGATCTCAACCTTTATCAGGCTTATAAAAGGTGACCTTTATATGAAATAAGCACAGACCCTCCCTTACATGAAGTTAATTCCAGACAACATGACGCAGGTGTTAGCATGGAATATCAATGCTGCTATCTTATTCTTTTTTTTTTTTTTTTTTTCCTGCGCTGCAACTTTCCCTCTGGGCAAGGAAACTTTCCCCTTGGTGATATGGACTTGGTGAAAGATATTCCTGTGTAAAATTCATGAATTCATAACTTTTGAGGGCATATTTCACTACTGATCTATTGGGCCGTGATAAGAATTCAAAGGTGAACAGAGCTGGAGGACATCTTCAAAGCGGTCGAGGACATCACAGGAAAGCCAATGAGGCGCGTTGCCCTCCTCCTACATCCTCGGAATACATTCCATGTGCCTCTCTCTGCAATGTGATCCGCCGTTAGAGAAAATCGGATGCCATTGCAGTCTGCTGCCATTAAGTTGATTTACTCGGGGGTTTCAGTCAAACTCTGACAAAAAAAGTGGTTGCATCGGCAAGTTTCATCAGAATTTGTTAAACCGCGCAAAGACACATGAAGAGAAAGGGCGTCGATAGCCGGACTCCCGTTGAAGGACACCATTAATCAAAGGAAGGGCGCATCTTGTTGAGTTCCCCCCGCTGTAGATAAACACCGGAGCTGCACTGGTGAACGTGTGCTCAGCGGTCTACCGTCTCTCTCCCCGGCCTAAAAATCAAAGCTAACAGCCTTTAGCATGTGTCAGTCGAGGCGGATAACCCCTGGTAGATACAAGAGGACAAGGAGACTATCAAAGGCTGTTGGCTCCACTGGAGTTGACAGTGGTCAGCTTCTGGAGGTGATAAAGGCCTTTGAACCCGAAATCTGCTCCAGGCCCCCCTTTGTGCCGGCACCCCCTCCCCTCAGCCCCCCTTGAGCCTGGCCGCACAGGGGTCTACTTTGATTTAGCCCCGTGGAGAGCCAAGAGAGTTCTCTTCATCTCTGCTGGAGAGAGTGAAGCACAGAGATACAGAGGGAGAGGGAGAGAGAGGGAGGTAGCCCAGATCTCTCAGATACTGGTTCATCAGTAATGGCCACTCAACTGCAGGCAGGGTCACCACATTTGACCTCAAAACACTTGACTAAGAATGCAGGAAACTCCAGGTAAGTGCATCCATGAAAGCCACTGGTTTCTAATGACGACAGGGGGGCAGATCCAGATTACAAGTTTTGAAATACTGGGCCCAGAGCACAGAGAGCGACGTCCATGTTTCCCCGTCGGTTCAACCAGAGGTTTGCTTAAGGAAGCTCGATCCACATCATAGAAACGCCTGTTTTCAAACCGGCCAAATCCAAGAGTTCATAGTGTCACTGAGGGCTGCTCATCTACACCTCATTGAATTTTACAGCTGAGACCTTCAGACACGCCACTCAACACCAACAACAAGGAAAATATGTCTCATCATTGGAAAAGTCTCTTCCTCGAGCACAGACTCCCGGAGAGACGTGCAGAGTAAGGTTATGGAACAAAAACCTTTTTCCCTGAGTGAATGTTATTGTGGTTCATGTCATGTCTGCCGAGCGAGCGCGCCATCTACCTTGGCAGTCATGGAAGATGAACCCTGTTCGTTATTCTGGACAGATTTATGTTGGAAAACGCAGCGAATGTGGATCTATAGAGAGTCGGATGTTTCCCAGAATGTGGGACATTTGGATTACACCCCTCCATGTTAACATATTTCATACAGTGACAGTCCTGGCATCCGTTTGAAGCCATCTGCACTCAAAATAAAATGCAACACGAAGCCAGGATTTTTACAGTGAGGTGGGAAAAGGTGAGGGGTCAGAGTGGGGAGGGGGGATGGCCAGGTGAGCCCTGTCTGCAGGGCAGCTATCAGTCATGAGGCATGATGGGATGAAGCGTCACAGCTCCTGCACGCTCAAGTCACCGTGTGCACGGATCCCGTCTGTCCGTCTGCTGCTGCAAGTGTGCATGCATGTGTGAAGACACAAATACATCCCCGACATATAACGGAGCATCTATAATTGCATCTCGACTTGAGAGCAGGAAAAAAAAATAACTTGAGGCCTGAGCTAGCTGATACTGCTGCAAAGTCGGAGAATATTAGCAAAGCAAATTGAGTTACGACTGGTTGAGCACGTTTGTCTTTAAATCCAGCTCTGCTTTCAGACGCATCGCGCTCACTGTTCATTTTTAACTCCTCTGAGAGGCACAACCCCCCCCCCCCCCAGAGCTTTATGTATTGAAAGAATGTGCTGAATGCTTCTCTCTTTGTTGCAGCTCAGGGATGCTTAAATGTCCTACCTGCAAAACCAAATAAAAACTGGGCAAGAAGCTGTAAAATTGATTAATCCAGTCAATGACACTCAATATGTTGTTTCTTGTACTTGTGACCACTTGGGAATAATGACTCGTCCTTTATTGGTAATTACGTGCCGTCTTTAGCCTTGAACATTACCCCCCCATGTAGAAGAATATCTTTATATTTATCCTCTGCCTCCTCCTCCTCTTCGTCGTTGACAATCAACCGAGGGTGCGGTGGGTGGGTGGGTGGGTGCGAGCAGAGCTGTGTGTGTTGTGCTTGATGAGGCAAAGCAGAGAGAACATTAATTATTCAATACTCAAATCACAAAAATAAAGATGGCAAAACCAAATTGTTTTGAAAATTTCCCGAGGAGAAAAAATGTTGGCAAGTCTCCCAAAAAGCTGTTTGAAAATGCTCTTTGAAGGTAATGAGGCATGCTCGTGGCACACACAGGCAGGGAGTAGTAGTGCCATGGCAGAGCAGCATGTTCTCAATTGGGTTTCTTTTTTGCTTACATATCACTTTAGTAAGGCACGTGTAGTACATTTCTAATGAAGCACAAGATCACGCTGTACCCACCCCACACACACACACTCACAAAGGGCATGCTTGTCTTTTAAAGAAAGAATAAGATTTGCGGGGTGAACAAGGTGGAGGAAATGGGAGGAAACTTTTGCGCCTTGGGTTTTAAACACCAACAGAACAATGCCAGCGACATCAAATTTTATGTGACTCTAATAAGAACATCCTAACTGATCAAAATTCACATTTCTCTACCAGAATAAAACGTGATATCACTCTTAGCTCTATTAAAAAAAGTATCAGACTCTATTCTTTGCATTGAGCAAGGGTTTTATATTAAACTCACTGTTATACAGGGCCATTTTTATGGGTAATAAGATATGAGAGAATCTTCGCTCCCTCAGTTAATAATACATGTGAGGTAAAGGGGGAAGGGGGGAATAATATTTTTATTGTATCTCCAAAACCCTTAAGAATGTGATGAAGAGGAATGGGGGAAATACAGTGGTTATTAGCCAGTTTTTTTGCTGCTGAAATTATATAGATATGAACAATTTATGCGAGGGGCCACAAAAAAGGAGTTTCACCAATCATTTATTTATTGAATGTAAATGGATAGGCCGTTCAGGAGGAATTACCATTTGAGATGAGTGCGAGGGAAACAGTAAATCATGAAACGGATGAAATAGCACAAAAAGAGGTTTGAAAAAACAAAATCTAGGGATTATATTATGTTTATACACGCTTAGAAATGATCTCATAAAAAAAAAAAAAAAAAGGTTCACTGAGGAAACTCGGCTTCTGTCGTCCAACCCAAAGAACCGTCAACCACAAATGATGTGTTTGTGTAGAAAATGGATCCTTTTATTGTACTTTGACTTGGCCGGTGTCGGAGAGAGAGGAGATGCTTTGGTTTTTTCTAAAATAAACCAAAGTCAGCTTCATCTGCTTCTTTAGCATGAGGATATCAACATGAGAAACATGCACAAACTTAAACTCGCCACTGCAGCGAGCTCATCATTAGCGCGACTACAAAGCGACTACGATCAAACGATTCCGTTGAGCATGTTTAATTATTATTTAGCCTACAACAACTGCTAAAATGGAAACTTTCAATGCTCATAAAACCTCCAAAAGGCTCTATAGATTGAAATGTTTACAAGATGTCACATTAAGACAGAGAGGGTTAAATATAGAATAATTTGCGTTAAAAGTGAAAGTGAAAATCTCTCTGCACAATCCGCATAGAAAACAGTGTCCTTCAAAGCTCTCCTCTCCAAAACAGATGAAGAGGAGGAAACCAAATCCAGCTAATCTGTAATGCATTAGCAAGCACACTAACAGTATGTTACAGCCCATTAGTGGTTAACAATGATAGCTGATTTTCAGATGGCACAGATAGCCATTACAGTAATTCGCTCCAGCCTGCGTCAACTCCCCAATGACAACCACTGCTTCCGGCCCTGACATTAGATCAATAATGCAAAACCTCCTTAAAGTTCTGCCTTGTGGTTTCATTTAAAAAGAGCATCCTCTCAAACTAATGATGCTAGGTTAATTGGCTTGTCATCGTTCAGGAGTTTACTGGGAAAGGAACAGGGGCCGTTTAAAAATGGAGCCCCTCCAGGGAAGTGTCGTGTCCCCTCTGTGCATTTGCCTCTGTAGTTTATTGATGGGTTTTCCGTGTCTTGGCCGACCACCAAACTGCTGGACTATGTGTGTCTTTTTTTTTTTTTTTTTTTTGCTTTTCACAGGGTCAATACGGTTAAGAGGAAATAGTTTGCCAAGGAAACAGCAGGAAGAGCAGCTCAGCTCAAGGAGTTGCAAAAACAAAGGTCATCACGAGTCCAGTCTGAGCGTTTTCACGTTGCATTCGTAGATGATTGAGTGAATACAGTAACAGTCCATCAGTGGACGTTTCAAAGAAAAAAGCTATAATGTCCCATTGACGCCCACGTGACCTGCCAAATTGTCCTTGAGCACGATACTTAACGACTGCCTACTCATTCATCACAAGGACGAGACACATGAACATGCACTGGTGGAATTATTTACTAAAAGCCCACATGTGTGTGTGTGTGTGTGTATGTGTGTGTGTGCTTCTGTGTGTCACTTGTACAATGGAAAAGCATGTGTCTGCACAAGTGTCATCCCTAACAGAGAGGCAAAGTGTTTATGTATGAAACAGAGACACATTAACAGCCTATTATGATTCATGTATTTATCTGTACATATGCCTGACTTCCCATCAGGGATTCCCACCACTTCCAGTTGTTCCTGGTTGAGCTGATCTGTCCCTTTATTTCAATAATTGATTATTGGTGAAGTTTTGGTAACACTTTACAATAAGGGTCCCTTATTTAATGTTAGTTAGTACATTATTAAGCATGAATTAACTGTTTACAGATTAACAATCATTATTATGTATTACTTAGGATTAGGAAAAACATTAATTAATGTAGGCTATTAGTAAGCAGTTAATGTTTACTACTCAAAGTTACTTAATAAATGTAAAAGTTGAATAATGTAATTAGTTATCATTATGTATGCCTTACTCAGCATTAATTAACATATTAGTTTATATATTAATGCTTAATAATGTACTAACTAACATTAATTAAAGGACCCTTATTGTAAAGTGTTACCAAAGTTTTTAGTTAGTGAACTTTATTGTCAATCACACTATGTAACAGTCATTACACATGGGATCTAAATTGCGTTTCACCAAACTCCAAATGTGCAATTTAACATTCAACAAACGTTTACCACACACATATAACATAAAAGTGAACACAGACATCAACAATAATTAAATACACACAGGATAAAGACAGACAGACAATGGACATATACCTTTACCAAACAAAAAGAAAGTCTGAGGTTAGGTAGCCTATGATATTGTGGAGTAATAATAAGGTGCAGTATGAAAAGTGCAAAGTGCAGAAAGCAGCATAGACATGTGTATGAAAAAAAAAGTCTTGTGGATGTAGGAGTTGACATGTTCACAGAAGTTTCTTGAGTGAGTTGATGTTCTTTATGTTGTTGTGGCTTTAATTCTTACTTCTTAACTAAGTCCGTTGATCAGCTTCTGTGAATGTGGGTGTTTTTTACAGTATGTTCTGCCCACATGCAGCTGCTTTTTACTGCTAATTAATTCGCTTGGTTATGATGCTCAGGTCGACCCACAACCTGCAGGTCAAGTCGGTTCACACAGTACAAGAAAATATCTCAAATTCGTGACAAAAGCAGCATTTTAGTTATAAGTAACTTACAGACGCATTGCATAGTGTGTCACCTTCTCTCCTCTTTGTCTCTCTCTGCCCAGAGGGAACGAACGGGTCCTCTTACACTCTGTCAGTGATCTGTATTACCGAACTATAAAGTGTATCACACTGTGATCTTTGGTTCTGATTCCCGTGTGGGGGGTTTGATGTGGTCATTATCTGATGATTAAATGTCAGATGTGCTGACACAGGCCTGTGTGCTGGCAGCTAAAAATGTGTTCACTCTGTCAGACACAAGCGAGCCACTTTCTCATTTTCTAAAACAGGAATGTGAAGACTGCTTCTCATATGTTTTTTTAAAAAATCTTATTTATCATATTCTTATTAATAGGAAGAATTATGGATGAAAATTGAACTGGTGTATCAATATATAAATGAATCTGTTGCTATATAGTGTCTGACAAACCTTCTAGATTAAGACATACTGTGTATAAAAAGACCTTGATTCAACGCACATACATACACACATGGGATTTTTATGAGTGTATTGTCCGTGCATCTCGTCCTCTGTGTCCCTATTCATTTCCCCTAAGCCACACACAATTGGTACGCACACACACATACATTCAGCTGGTCAAACATATGGTCCATTATGTACACTCTGTCCATACTGTTGTCCCGTCTGGTTTCCTCCCCGCGGATCACCCCAGGGTTGGGCCACCTCCATCGATTGCCACCTCTTATTAATCAGAGTCTGGGTGGACACTACATACCCGCCATTTGTTAGTGGCCCTCCAGCAGGATGCCATTAGAGCGTCACTGTCGCACATTAACCTGAATAAGTCATGAGGAGGCCGGTAAAGCTGCAACTTCCTTCCCCACATTAGGATAAACGACTTTGAGGGAAGGGAGGAATGAGGTGAACGTTTGGTAAATATGCAAGCAGGGAGAAGGAGTGAGGGAGAACGAGATGGGCAGAGATAGACAGAGAGGGAGGGGGGGTGGGGTGGGGGCAGAGCATTAAGGACCAGGGACAAACTAAAGTCTCCATAGAGAGAAGGACATTCAAGATCAATTGCTGGGAGAAGATGCAGACTAAGTGCTTTTGTTACGGTGAGAGAGGCAGAATTAGGACTGATTGTTCCAATACACCCGGACCTTGAATTTGGTAGAAACACACAGCAATTACAGATCCTGCTGCTGAGAACCAGCAGTTCAGCTAAACATTCAGAAAGTATTTATTACTGGAGCCGCTCTGACCTCGAGGTCACTGGCATATTTGATAAGCCAAATAAGAATAAGAGCCTGTCGAATCGTCCACTGTGGTTCCTGATAGTTCTGCACAGGGACGAATTTGAGCTCAGATACTACCAAACTTTCTTCGTTGGTTTTGTTTAACATCCTTTCTGCTCCAAATTCGAGATCTTTATCCAGTAATAGTTGTACCTCTGCCTAAAGGAAGAACTCAACAGAGGCCTCATTTAAACTGCAGGAACCAGGAACCTAGTGCTTGGTTAGGAGGTAGTACTTTCCAGAGATTCAAGAACATTGGGAGGGCATGCTTTGCATTGTTCAAGCAGTTGATGCATTTTATTTCACCCACCATGTGCACAAAAGTCCACAGCTGCAAACCAGCTGTTTAGTTTTGATTCAAAGCTGTTTTTTTCATCTCGGTTTGAGATGGAGTCCCAGAAGAAAGATCTGATCACAAGTGGTCACTGGAGACACATGTGGAGATGCATTTTAATGCCAGGGTATGAACTGATATACTTAGAGCTGACCACCTCTGTTTGATCACCTCAGACACATGTTAAATCCTGATCTGAATGGGACCAGTGGGAGAAGTAGGGTGTCAATAGGGGCCCACAGTTCCTCCTCCATTAATTCAGCCCTGATCAACCTGGTTAAGATTATAAAAGATGCATTATATCTGTCCTTTCTATCTCTCGTCACGTTTTTCTATCCTTAAAAGTCAGAGGCAGCGCTATAGATATATAGTTTCCAAAGTGCTATTTAGTGTCCTGTCTTTTGTTGCATATTTTTCATTGCACCATTTACCTCTGTGATGGACTGCTGATGAGTTCGGCACAGTCTCTGCAAGAGCTTAGGGACGGACTCTTGATGAAGGTCTATATAAATAAACCAGCCTCGCTGTAAACACTAGAGAAACATGATGCGCCGGCAACAACTATTTTTCATACATACTAATATCAATCTGCCCTTGGAATATTATTTAGTGTCAAAAAATAAAATATTTTGAAACTGAAGAAGTCACTTGTCTGCACAGCTGAACGTCAATGTCGTAAAGACGAACTCCAAAGGTTATTTAACGTACTTTGCAATTAAAATGATTCTGATTGATGAATGCAATTTTCTAGTGAATTTCCCCAGACGCACAATAAAGGGATGATATGCGAAAAGCAGCACTAAGCTGGGCAGAAACATTACGCATCCACCCAGGCTTCATCAAAAAGAAGGACTGCAACCAAGAAGATTCGCCTCTAATTTGAAACCCTTTAGATTTGCCCAATTCACCCATATTGCGGTATGTTCGGCCACTGTTGGAAATCATTTTAATGAATAAAAACCTAATAAAATCCTCTAAATACCATCAAAACCGTGCTCTGTCCAGAGACAGCTGCACTCCTCAGAGTTGGATCTGATTCCACCTTCTTGTTTCTTTTGATATTTATGGGAACAAGAAGTGTTTGTGTTTGTATGAATAGCTGCTTTTAAAGTGCCTCTGATAGAAGCTATTCAAACAAATAAAAGCACTCACTGTAAATAGCAAAAAGGATAGATCCATAATTCGCAGCTGTTTCCTTCCCCTGCTGGAATGCAAAACTGACTGTGGCTTAAGTGCTGGTGCTTGTTAGCAGATATTTAGTGGTGATAGCGTCTGCTGCTCGGAAAGACAGGCCGGTCCCCTGCCGGGGCCAGGCTGAGTCTCCGCTCATCAATGGACGGGGTCAAACCACAGCTCCGTTGCAGATAGCAGAGAGGGAGATTTGCAATGTGAAAATATCACTGTGGCATTTACGGGGAAGGTTTGTCTGCGGGGTGAAGGAAGGTGTAGTTAACTAACTCATTGTGGAGGCAATCGAGCAGACACACTGCAAGACTTTTAGGAGGATTTTTTCTTTTTTTTTTAGAGCCCCCGGCTTCCGCAGACATTAGAGAGGAAGGTTCTTGTGAAATCTTCCCTGATGTGTCCCATCCTGCTTCGTTTTCATTAAGGAGGCCGTAATACACAGTGGATGCCCTTTGAACGAAGAAGGGGAGACTTGTCATGTTCAGCCGGAGGAGCTGTTTACAAGAACATGGCTTGCTTTTAAGGAAATTGGGGGCATGTGTCCGGGTCTTGACGATGTTCAGCGCTATGACCGGATCATTACTGCGAATCGGTTCTGACTCTCGGCTGAACTCAAGTTAATTAAACAGAACCCGGCGGAGAACTTTCTTGAGGAATCGGGGAGAATTTTTCTGCTGAGTCAAAACATTGTCAGGAGCCAAAGCGGATGAATCATCACAAACTGGATTTCTTCTGGGGTTCAAGAGAAGCAAATGCTGTTGTTTAGGTCAGCTCCGATGACAGGAGGAATTAGAGTTTGATTTATTGTTTTCTATCCACTTAAGAAGCACCAGATCCTCTCAGGGGGGTGACGGACGGAGGAACATGGCCGCCACGCGGAGCCGAAGAACCTCCTAAGCTCCATTTTTAATCAGTTCAGATATTGGAGGGCACATCTCGCTCTCTTCATCCCACTAGCAACAAGAAGTGAAAGATGCTTATTAGAGTTACTCAGCTAGACATAATGCACAAACAAGGACATTGGAGATGTTTATAATGGTGCTTCAGTGCCAGGGTCAGCGTCTGCCTCGAATCAATCAGAGGAGTTTGAATCGAGAGAGTGCTTAACAAAAGGCACACACCATCATTTATCTTATCATTTGATGGTGTGTAAGGTTGCTTTGTAAACAAATTGGAATGCAAATTGCATTTGTTTGCTTTTTTCCCCTCCAAGCTTTTCAGGCTGATTTAAAGCACTTCCGTATCCTGCAATCACTCTCTCACACACACACACACACACACACACGTATAGAAGATCATGTTTTCTGGCACGAGACAGAGCTGGACAAAGCTCAGATGAATGTTCTCCCTCCCCGCCAGGTCTGATTTTCTCCTGGTTGTCGAGCGGCATGTGCGCACAAATCAATCAGGGCCCTTGTTCTAATCAGTCCCACTTATATCACCCTGCAAATAAATGACACCGCTCAGGAGGGGAGATCAATAGGGGATAAGGTGAAAATCTCCCTGCTTCCTACCCACAGGGCACAGGGCTGTAACTGAATGGATGAAGAACCCAGATGAGGTAGAGGAGGAGGAGGAGGAGGAAGAAGAGGGCGCAGACTAAACTAAAGAGGTTTATTCTTTTGTCTCCCACTTGAAGTGATGTCACATGGTAACGCAGCTGAGCAAAGACGAGTTACTGTGGGGAGAAAAAAAAAGATTGTGTTGGAGTAAGGAGAGGCTTTGAATAGCCGTACGTTATTGTCATCTATAGGTGCATCCTTTATCCATCTTCCCCTACACTGAGCATGTCAGATCAATCAATCAATCAAACACCACGTTGACACAAACATACGTCTGTAATGGACGATTGAGGACAAGAGTGATGGTGTCAAAAAAACATCAATATGTTGTCAGGAGTTTGTCTCTCTCCTCTTCTCCAGCCCTGCGAGCTCATTGTTCTGGAGATGTAAAGCTTTATAAACAACTCATGAAACACATGGACAGTAGTTTTGATCTAGTGCATTAAATGTTGAACATATTTGTTCTGGACTACTTTCAGTGGCGGATTAATCTGTTTGCTTTGGCTTTCCAAGTGAGGTCTGAGGAACCCCTGGGGGCCTTAAAGGGATCCCTGGGGTTCCCCAACAAACATAGTGTATATAATCATTTATTTCCACTTTAAATCCAGATTCCATAAATATCACGTCCAGCATGTTTGACTAGTTTCGGTCTAGTCTTGGGTTTCAAACGGTTTGTGTAAAAAAAAAAGAAAGAAAAGAAACAAAATACAAAAAATTGTGTTTTTTGTTGGGGGATCCTGGGAAAAAATAGGAAGTTTAGCAATCTACTGCAGCAGGACATGTGTAGGAGTGACTCACTAAAACAAACTAAAACACACAAGTGTGGCTGTGTGACTCACTGTGTTTTAATGGGTTTTGGTTGTTTTTGTTTTCACATGGTCTTTGGATTAGTTCATTGATGGTTTTGGTGTTTTTTATGGGATGTGGTTGTGTAGAACTTTCACTAGTATATAAGTTAACTCCAGCGTGAAAAAACAAAAAGTTCACATGGACTGACCTTTCTTAACCCGTCGGTAACTCTTTCATAACACTACAGGAAGTTATCTCCGGTATTTTATGGTGACCTCTCCGTGACCCGGTGTTGCTGCTTAAACCTCCTTCATCCTGCCCACAAATTAAAGCATGCTGCCGACAAACATAATGCATCTGCTTCCAATATTTTGAGCGCACATGCAAAAACCATGCAGCTCAGTAAGTCATGCGCTGCTCAGTCTGAAAGTATGTTATAATTGTTGTTGACTCCTTCCACTTCAAATCACCATGTTTCTCTAATGTTTGTTTACTTTTATTTTCAGCAGACCATAGTTAGAGGGGAACGGCGGTCGTCAAGAGCAACAAGAGCGACTCTTCTGGGTTTGCTTTGCTTCAGCTTGTGAACAAAAAGCTTGAGTTAAAAAAAAAGGATCCTGAGGATTAAATATATGTAAGGTTTTAGCTCAGATGAAAAAAAAAAGCTTTTAGTAACACTTCTTCTGTTAAAAAGAAAGAATAAGAAAGAAACAAGAGCCTAAAAACCTCAAGTTTTGGGGAAACAACAAAAAAGTTATGTCATGGTTGCCCGGCAACAGGAGGGTGGACACAGCTGGGGGACGCAAAGTGGAAATCCTCTGCGGTTCTTGGCGGTTTCATTTCGGTTCAGCTTTTTTTCCTAAAGTCGGATGATTGAGACACGAGGTCTAATTAAAGATGCCACTGAGATGCATCATATGCTGGATCCAGTGTCAGGACATTATGATCTGAATGACTGGTTTCAAATGTCACCCAACTTTCTCAATTTGGACTTAGCTGCTTCAGTTTTTATTGCTGGACAAATAGTAAGGTTTTCATTTACAGATCTGACTTTGATTAAATGGTTCAAACTCTAGTAGTTTGATCTGCTGTGTTGAACGAGTGTAAAATTATCAAATGGAAATGGAAACTAATAAGAGTTTGAATCATTGTGGGATGAGTTTATTTTCAGAGACCCATCAGGTCATTGTTACCTGGTCTCTTTACATCTGTCTACAGGTTTAGTTTGTTTGAGCTGAGGCTTTGTTTACTCTAGTGCACATAACTATCCTGTGAATATATGTGTGTAATAAACAAGGCACAAACACAGCTTTAATGATCCAAGATGAAAGCTACCTTAACTTTCTTGCACCACACTTGAATATGTAAAAAACGCGCTGCGATCATCGGAGGATGTTTCACATTATCATAAAAAGATTTTATGAGTAAATATGAGCCAAGGTGACATGATGTTAGAATGGCCATCCTGCGTGTCCTTGTTAATGCTCCTGTCTGAAACAACCTTTAGTGTTTTAGATGACCAGACCTCATGCTGAGAGACCCAACCACCTGCTGGGTGCAACTTACCCCGAGCCGTCCGACCCTGCTCCCCCCCCCCGGCCTCCTGTGAGCGGTGAATAAGACATGCCGTGAGTCAGATCGAGGCCGGACCGAGTCCAACAGTCAGGTCTGGGTTTGGTTAGGAGTGCTGGTGCTAAGCCATAAAAGGGCAGTGATAAAATTCAGCAAAAAGGAGATCTCTCCCCTCCTATTCATGATTCATGAATGACTAAGCCTCCTCAAACACTATTTATTTTATTATTCACTCGCTCAGTATGCAGCAGCTGGACTTTTGCAGCACCACACCCACAATAAAGTCTATAGTGGAGGGAGGAAGAGCTGTACCGCACTTGTGTGGTTTGTTATGGTTTTTGAAATGTTTGTGCTCCACAAATTTTTTTTTCATCCACTACTTTCTCTCTGCGAGTGCAACGAAAATCAGACGCCGATTCCTCCATCTCCGTCTCCTCCATCTACACCGAGTTTTGTTTCACATTAGAGGAGTGGAAGTGCTGAGAGGTGAAAATGAATAAATGAAGAGTCTCACTGCAGATATTTGGAAATATGGATCTGAGATATTCACCAGGAAAAGAAAAAGAAGAAAAAAAAAACTTTCAGCAAAAAATCCTCCTCCTTTTTTCTGAAAGGCTGGAACAGACTGTTGTCAAATTCATGTCATGAATTCATCATCGTATCATCACACTTTAATGCAACTCAGAAGTCAGAAAGTCAGTGAAGGTATCACATAACAACAGCTAACCATTTATCTTTACCTTTCAAAAAAAAAAATCTCTCTCTTCACAGTTTGTATGCGTCGACTAGGCCTACTTGCCTGTGTGTGTGCGATCAATATAAAAGCCAATAGTATAAAACTTTTAACATGTAACATGAGCATAAAACATTTTAATTATGACTTTAACAACAACAAAGCTGACATTACATCACAGGCTGATGTCATGGATCCTTTTGGAGCCGAACTATTAATCACAGTGTATTCACAACTGTGTGATATCCAGATCACTGGAGCTGCAGATTTCTGGTAAAATGTGTCACAACTTTTTTTTGTGCGTTGTCAGCACTATGTAATGAGTGTTGTGTTTCTACGGAGACGCCCTGGACAACAAGTCGTATTCTCAATATTTAAAGGCACAAATGGTAAATACAGTATAAACGTAGCTTTTTTTCCTAAACTGTATGTCGCATTCACCCTTTCATACACACATTTACACAATGCAAATATCCATAGCCACAGCCACCCACTCCATGATTGTTCAATCACATTTTACATTTTTTTATTTGAAAATGAAAAGCAAAAAATAACCATCATCATAATAGTATCTGCTCATATGATTTTTCTTTTGCATATTGTGCAGCATCTGTTTCTTCCACTTCTAATAACCGAGTTTTGATCTTAAAGCTGCTCTCAGTGTAACACAGTGGTCAGTGTATTTTATTTGCCTCATTATGAGGATGGTTTTAAATAATTGATTTAGTGGATCATTTCCTCCCCAGTAGAAAACTACAGTAGGAAGGGGGGTGTAGATTTTTTCAGTGATAAATGAGAACCACTCACATTGTAAACAGTATGCAGTATACAGTACAAATACATACAAAGCACAGTCATTAGTGTTATCATTAAGTGACCATGGGAGCAGCAGGATGTGTCTAAAGCAACTGTGAGTTAAGAAGCATGGTGTACAGTCTGTGCAGGGTGTGTGTGTGTGTGTGTGTGTCTGCTGCACCTCAACATACAGTATAAGCTCCTTACATGAGTCACAGTACAGTATGGTCAGATTTCCTGCCTGTACAGTAACAGTGGTTACATAACACTCGAGTGTTTTCTCTCGCTGACAGCCACTCACCCTGGAAATGATTAACTCCCCTGTATGGGAAATGACAGTCAACACACACACACACACACAGGCTTTAAATTAACAAGGGATCTTTCTGCACAGCTTGAGTAATATCTGAAAACATCGACCGCTAATATCTGATTACCAATGTATAAAGTCAGTGGAAAGAAAGGAGGGGAAAGCCAATTTGTGTGAAGATGTAGCCGCCTAATGCCAAATGCAAAGTAATACATGTTAACAGAGAAAATAGAAAATAAATTAATTCCACTGAGTAATTTTTTATTCAGTTTTAAGTCGGGGGGTTTCTTTGATCTTGATAATTTTGATCATGTAGCTGTTTAATCATGAAATAAGCCCTCGTTTTTCTTACACGGCCGTTGGTGCTTTACCTAATCTATCAGACGAGGATTTGAAAGCTATTGTTCAGAGCAAATAAACACTGATATGTTTGCTCCACTTGCATTTAAAGGGATGTTTTCCAGATAGAGTAGCAGTTCATGAACTCTATGTGTAATGGATATCAGTGCTGAAATTCCTCCGCAATGCTCGTACCCGGGAGGATACTTTGTCACTTCGGTTTAAAGTTCTTCCCATGAAACGCGGTTGCAAAGGTCGAGCCCCATCTTTTCTGACATCATTATTTCCTCACATGTCCGGAGCAGAAGGGGTTACATGTGGTAACGCTGCATTCAGAGCGTTGGAGTTAGGGGGGGAGGGGGGACGGGGGAGGGTTGGGGTCCTCGATCTGCTCAGGGTGGGACCACAGAGGATGCCCGGCTTCTTTTCCCATGTTCTCCCCAGCCAATGAAAACACTGGAAAACGGCACGTTCCCATCAGCGAAGCCCAGCGACACGGCGACCTCAGGAAAAGCGTGAGTAAATACCAAAGGCAAGGCCACGGGCGGGGGGGTGGAGGAGGTTCATGGTGGGGGCGTTGAAATCCACCCTCACCCCCTCCCCTTCCCCTCTTCTTTCAAACCTGTCCTGCTGGAGATGTGGAGGCAGCACCTATTACCAGCCACCTGTGCTTCATTTAGGTTAAATCCTTCATTAGGCTCTAAAAGCTCATTTATTTTCATTTTCTAATCCCTGCTGTATTGCTTTGCTGGGGCTGTTCACCTGTCAGATGCAATTTAATCCTTAAGAGGGTGGACCTGGTTCAAGACCTGCAGGTGATACATGCCTTTTTACTCTTTCCCTCCCTCCTCTTTACCCCGGAGTCCCTTCTTTTTGTTTTGTCTACAGATTGATCCCCATTTGCGTTCTTTCTGTAGCAGTCAGCATTACAAAAAACCCACTGATACCAAGACATGACAAGCATGTTGTTTGAAATGTGTTGTTGTTTCCCGCATTAGTTATGCATGCCATCTTCTCTCTCGACTGTGAGTGAAGGATGAATGTTTATTTCTGGGAATTGTTTTGTTTCGTTTTTTTTAATTGTATTCCAATCCAGTCTGAAGCATTAGTGGCCAAATAAGATGTTACACTGTTCATGACTGTGGGACTGAAAAGACCAAAATGACATCCAGATGTTTCCAATTTACGCCGCCGCCACTGCCGCAGCCTTTCAGTTTGTTTGTGTTACATAGTAATGTTGTAATCCTGCGAGTCCAAAAGCGCCCGGACACTGATGACTGTTTTCGCAGGCAGTAAATTGAAACGGGATAGAAATAATCTCACTCATGTGCTGCAGTTGAGTGTTTCAGAGGACTGTCATTAGAACAGGACGGTGCGGGTTTATAGTTCCTGTAGAGAGACCGCGGCTCCAGATTTAACAAGGTTGAAAAGCTTATAAATTATTACAACAATTTTAACTGTGTGCATATTCAACAGCAAGTGTGTGTGTTGCATGTGTTGGAAAGGACATGAGCCACTTTGCTCAGTGCTTTGGAATTTGACTGCATACAATTAGAGAGCAGACACAGTGTGTTTGGCTCCTTTGAACGCGCTCTTCCCTCCGCTGGAGGCCATTCTCTCATATTCATAAAAACTGTAAATAATCTTTTTCTATTAGAGCCAAGCGTTTTAGCCTTGAGTCGAGGGACAAAATATCATCCAGTGTCCTCAAAAGAACTTCCCACCAAATTTTTTGCATGCTTCCCAGGTCACAGCGTACAGGCTGCTGAGGTTATTTCGGATACAGAAACACCCCATGCTTAGCAGCGCTAATGCTGGGATTCGTTTTCCCTCACTTTTTTATGCATGGGAGTGTGAAGTCGGTTGATATGACGAGTCTTATGCAAAAGAGGATAAAGCAATTTCCAGGTGTATTTGGTGCAATAGCTTCAAGCTAAGGGAGCAGCGGGTTAGCATTACTACTCTAACCGGAGCCAAAGCCACAGATTTCAACAAGCCCACATAATGTCAGTCATCACTCAGCAGTGATTTGAGCTGTTTGTCCCGTCACGCTCAATATTATAAAAGTTAAATCGACCAGCTCTTTACTGCATATTAGACATTTCTTTCTTTTTAGCAAAAACACACAGGATCGACTAAATTACTTCCCTCTGCAGATAATCAACTTCTGTTTGAGATGAGTCCTGTTTCTACAACATCTCTGCGTTGCCTCTGCCACAGGTTACAGCGACCCGAGGCTCCAGGCGAATTAAGGTTGGCAGCAGTGAAATGTGCACAGTGACCTCAGCGAAGGCGGATCCCATCCCAAAGAACAGAGGCTTCCTCCATGAGCTGAAAACAGGACAGAGTGTTCTCCTTGGCAATGAGTCAGGACTGGATGAAAAACCATAGGGGGATATCCCTGCTCACACCCCTACACACGATCACACCCAGAACGAATGGAGGAGTGGCGTGCATCTGTGTGTGTGTGTGTGAGAGAGACAGAGCGAGTGCACACCCATGCATATGTGACTGTCTGCATGTCTCCAGGTAGACGTCAGCAGGGTTTGGTTAAAAGAAAAAGAATTGTCAACTTTCAGACATTGCCCGTCATCCTTGAGCTGTTTGCCTGAATACTTTTAAAAAGCTTCCCACTAATGCAGGCAACAATTAAGTTATCAAATGGACACAACCATTATGTAAAAGGCGGGCTATATTGCCAACAATTTGAACACTGTCTGCTTCCTGGAAGTGCAGACGAAATGTCAGGGGCACAATATTTCAAGGCTATTAACTTGAGTGCTTTTTTATTCAGTCTCATTACTTTTTAAACAGCATAGGAAGTCACGGAAATGTAATATTAATTTTTGCATGGCTTTCATTTTCATTCCTATGGAGCTGTTTAAAATTCAGGGATATTTTTTTTTTATATAATGCAAGAAGGGGAGGAAGGCCGGGGCCGTCACGTTATTCTATACGTCGCTACACCACCACCACCACGATGAGTCACTCAGAGAAAATCACAGGTGCTGGGTGTTTGTTGAGTGTGAAGTCATTGTGTATTCTGCGGTAAATGACAATGGACACAGGGCCAGAGTGGATCTGACAACTCGGAGGGAGAGTGTGTGAATCAGACCAGGCAGCTATCCGTGGGAAAACATGCACATATACAAACAGGAGGAGAAGGAGGGGAGAAGGAAAAAAAAGCAATCCTACATGCATGCATCAAAAAACACCTGTCTGGATATTCACATTGACACATCCAATCATAGGGAAGTGTACATGCATTGATATGGACAGTATATGTACTGCATAATGCAGCATATATGCAGATAGAGAGTGTGTTGAGAGAGAGAGAGAAAGATGGACTCGGAGAACAGACAGAGGGAGAGGTATTTCATTAAATCTTTATTTTGGAATTTAAAAAAAACTAGATAAGACCAATTTTGATCTACGAGAGCTCCCTAATTTAGGCCCTAATGAGAATTTTTCAAATGTGGGGAGCCTTATCGTGAAAAATGGCTGGAGACCATTAATAGTTTATAGGTTGAGTTAATGATAGAGATGAGTCCTAATAGAGCTCTGCAGAGTTTTAGTATATCTGGTGGTCCTTTTCACCGGCGCCAGGAATCTCTCTCATTATTTCAGATTTTGTTTTAAAAAAAAAAAAGAAAAAGAAAGAAAGCATGCATAATATCCTCTTTTTTAGCGGAAAAGATTAATTCATGTTCCCAAAAAAGACTCGGCTCAACTTTCACAAATCACAGTCTTTCAGAATCAGAGGAGGGAAAAGCGAAGGAGAAAATGATATATAATGTTTAAATCAACTCCATAATCCTGACGAAACATAAGAAGACAAGTCGAAAATGAGAGGATGTGAAGAGAAGGCGTCAGCCCACACTCAACGCTCTGTGTTTGTTATGACACAGTTGCCATGGCGACGTAGTTTCCACATTACCCAAGCATGTATTTCTTCCTCGATTTCAAACTTTTTTTTTTGTTATTTCCGCAACTGACTGATCAACTCGTCTAACTGACCGCGGCCTGTTGCTGAGGCTTTCCACTGTACTCACTCATAGACGTGCACACACCACAGAGCGTATACTGAACGGTTGAAGCTTATAAATAGGCCGTGACCATGATGAACACGTCATCTCATCTCAAGCCTGTTGCTGTTGCTGTTGCTGCTTGCCAACCAGCCAGTGCGGTAAACACTGGGTCACCATGGCAGCGGGGCTGACAAAACAGGGGAAACAGGAAGGGATTCCCTTTCAGCCCAGTGACGGCCCCCCTTCTTTACAATGTCACGTGGATTCCCCATCAACCTTTTGCCTGGCACGGCTGTGGGCTTCCCCCATCTCAGCTTCAGTCGCGCCAACTGGTCGACGGTACAAAAAAGAAAAAAAAGAAAAACCCCGAAACATGTGGCGGCTCTAATTACCATGCCACACAAGGCCTCGGCTCAGGAAAAACCACAAACTGGGGTTGTGTGGCTGCAGTGCCACCGATGTGCCGATGTGTTCCTACAGCCGGCTCGGAGTTGGGGAAATGTGTTCAATTATTAATGGGTTGTGATTTCTGATTTACAAGCAAGCAAGGTTACAAATCATCCCCCACTTCTAAAGAGGTGAGAGAATAATACAGAGAGCTATATATACAGCTCCCCCACAGCCAGACTGAGGGCAGCTTTCCAACATGGCAGATGGTAACTGAGACGAGTCGGTGGAGAGGAAGAGTTGAGCTTGAACTGAAGAGGAAGCCTGAGTGTGTGTGTGTGTGTGTGTGTGTGTGTTTGGATCTCAGCCCTACATGGTGTTTTACTTAATAGAACAGTTTAGAAATGAAATAAAACATCACCCCGTCTCACACGCTCTCACATTCAGCCAGTCGACCCGAGGCTGACGAAAACAAAATGTTGTTATCATATTATTACAGGAGATGTCAAAACAGAGTTGCTGCCGTTGCCCATCATTTTGTTTTTGTTTTTTTGGGAGGGAGGGGGGGAATTAGAAACACTCTCCTTCAGTCACCAGTTTTCTATTTTTGGAGAGGGAAGTAAAATCTCTGTGGAGATGGGGGAGGGAGGGGAGGAGATAGAGGCATAAATAGCCTTCCTGTTTGAACTTCAAATAAACACAAGCCCACGATGTCACCCAAAGCCTCCTAATGGGCCGGATAGATCCGCTTCTACCAATGTGACATTTTCAGCTGGCAGAGGTGTAAATTTTATGCTAAGCAGTTGCCCTTGACTACAAAGAACGCACAGGATTTGACATTTACACTCCAAAACTCTGTGTTCATCGACTGCCCCCCCAAAAAAGTCCACCGCTGCTGCTGCCTGGTGAATGCAGTGAAAACACCTTCCTTCATTTCCATTCTAATGATTTCCAGTGCTGATTTTCTTTTCTTTTTTTTCCACAAAACACTTAAAATTCCAGAAATTAACATTGTTTTGTGTTAACTTTCTCTGCTCAGCAGATCCGCGCGGGTGCATATCTGAGCAGGGATCCCCAGCGGCAAACACACTCTCACCCAAACCGCGCTCAGATCAGTTGGTGAAACCCGGCGCAGCTCGTACACAACCGAGGGAATTCCTCACAGAGATGTTTGCTTTTTTTGTTCTAGTGAGGAAATGAGGTGGTGGTGGTGGGGGGGGAAGTGGTGGTGGGTTTGCTGAAATTGAATCACCATGGTAACTTCAATAACATTTCTCTTCCCCCACCCCCATCTCCGAGCACACGTACACACACACACAGAAGAGGAAATGAGTTTCAAAACGGAGATGGCGCTTCAACCGTCATTTGTTTTTTGACGCCTGCCAAGCAACAGAGACATCATTGACTTGATAAGGACTCGCTGACAGTTTTACCACTCGGCATCATATTACAGCACCGGGCGGGAAGGCTAAGCGCTGCTAAAATGCTAATGGTCCAACGCGGCTCCTTTTTGCTGCGAGCAATAAGAGAGAACATTATGAAAGTATCTTTATGAGCGCGCTAACCCAATTCTGTGCTGTTGCAGAGGAATGCACTGTATGTGCCATTTGCTCCCTGTGTGCAGTTTTTGCCTAAAGAAGCATCCCGGGAATCTGGAGATGCTGTCAGAAGCCGCGGGGCCAAATTTGACAGGAATGTTATGGCTGCAGCAGTGAGAGACCTGCTCGGAGCAAGTCTTGCTGATGATCTGCAGATTTCACTATTCAAATCGCAGAGGAAATGCAATTCTGAGCGCTATAGGTTGAGGTAATAACTTAATGCATCAAATGAACGTGTGTAAATGTGTGTATATGTGTGTGTGTGTTTGTGGTGTCGGTCATAACGTGACAAGCCCGCAGAGATTTATCCTCTGCTCTGCACTTTCTTTTTTTAGCTCATTGTTTTCATGTTCCAGGCCACGAATGCAAAGCAAAACAGCTGCAATATACAGCAATATTACAGTATATACAGCAATATTACAGTAAAGCTGCTGTCCACTTCGCTGTTCAACACCAACTGGCAGGCAGAAGAAGAAAAAAAAAGGTTATGTCACTATAGCTGATGAACCTGGTGGAGGATTTAGGA
The DNA here is from genome assembly GCF_905171665.1 of Trachurus trachurus. NCBI lineage: Eukaryota > Metazoa > Chordata > Actinopteri > Carangiformes > Carangidae > Trachurus > Trachurus trachurus. The sequence goes on from NC_139911.1 coordinate 5,690,339, forward strand.
GCTGATTCCCCTGAGCTGTTGGTGGAGACCAAAAACAGAGCAAAAAGGAGCCTGATCACTGGACACAACTGCTACAAATCAGTGTTTATACTATGTGACCAAAAGATAATAAATGGATATACAGATAAAACATGCCATTATTATTATACCAATATACTGAATGCCAAATTTGCAGAGTTTGTGTTTAATTCAACTCTAAGGGATCTCTAATACCCTTTATCCATCAAGCCTCAATTATTTTGGAGATGGCCTTGAAGTAACAACCAGTATCAGGTGAAGTGTTTGCTATTTACTAAGTTGCTATACACTTATAACAGCTCTTTCCTTTAGAAATACTTTTCTCAACCACTGAACTATGAAATATTCAAAATGAAGTTCCATTTCCACTGATATTGTTGTGGTTTCTCTGGTGGGTTTTGCAATAAAACACAGTTTTGCAGCTAGTCAGCTTCTCTAAAAAATGAAAGGGCAGCAGGTTCTACTGTACGCTGACTGTAAACCAGACTACAAGGAGGACTGCAGCAGAAAAGTAGCCATGTACAGAAGCCAAGTTTTACAAAACTGCACCTCTGCAACCCGTGTAGATGCCTTCATCTGGAGAACCTTTCAATAAAACACAGTGGAGGCAACAGGCAGCTGTAAATGACATGCCTGTCTGAGGCTCTCCACTGTGCAGCACCTTCAGGATCTCTCATAATGGTCAGGCCCCCTTGTCCCCAGCCTTCATTTCTTCAGTGAGCCACTGGACAGTTAAGTCTAAAGATACCTGACACCATATGTTTCCCTGTGCAGTAATGACTGCTTGTAGCGCCGCTTTTATGGCAGTCGGCCTCTGGGGGCTCAGTGATCAGGGACATGTCCAGGCCTCAATTAGAGCTGCTGGAGAAAAAAAAGCCTTCCCTGCTTACGAGGAGGTTCTTCTCCATGATTAACACCTCACTGAGCCTGTATGTATTTACTTTGTGTTGCAATATAATAATAAAAAAAAATGCATGTAGGCTGCAGTTTGAAAGTTACAACAAAATCCATCAGGAGCAGTGAAAAGGAAGGAGCAGGGTGTATATATATAGGTAATATATGAGCAAGAGGAGAGGAGAGGTGGACTGAGGAGAGGGGGGCGAGGAGGAAGGAGGAAGAGAGGAAACAGAGAAGCAGAACGAGTGAGACGGAGATGAAGACACAGAGAGAGAGAAACGAGGGAGACCAAAGGCATGTGGAGTTCACGATCGCTTTGCTTGGCTGCAGTGTGATTAAAGCGAAGGGTCCCTGGAGAGAGAGGCGGCTCGAGGGCTGCCCAGTCAGTTCTCTCGCTCCCTTGATCTCCTGCGTGTCGCCCACAGAAACGTTACCGCCAAAACCTTCAGGAAGGGCTCCTTCTTTTTCTCTTTTTTTTATTGTGCCGGGTCCCCCATCGGCCCTGAAGAATCTGCAAAGCAAGCACAGATTGTCATGGCTCCATGCAGCTCCTCTCAATTTAGAGGAAGGAGGCCTGCCTGGATGAGCCGCCTGCCGCCTGGATCCTGAGGAATTTTTTTTTTTGATGTTTTAATGAAGACATCTCGTGCATTTCTAAAAGCGTCACATGAACTTGTCAACCTCCAACATTAGGTAGAAAGAGAATTTTTGGCAACTGATTTCTCAGAAAGTTTCTGCTTTTTAAAAAAGGCAGGAAAGTGAAAATAAGCCCGACTAAAACCTTGGTTAATCCCCTCGGGAGGGGCGCTACCCTCTTTTGATTGAAGCGCCTATTCTTTCAGAAAAATTGATAATCAGAACCTCGCAGACTGGGGAGCCAGTAAAAGAAGAGATGGGGAGAGAAGGAAAATGTCACTCTCAATCTTAATTAAATTCTCCATTCAGTGGCGGTTGGGCGGATCAGGCCGTCATTGGGCCGGGTCCCCTCCCTTGACCTTTCCTCCCCTGGTCAAGTGACCTTCACTCCCTGTCTGTGGAGCGTCTGACAAGGAAGGAAAGCGCCTGAGGGGGGTGAAGGAAGAAAGGCCGTGACATTACACACATTCATACGGGCGCCGCAGCCTGGATAATTACACGATACTCACTTAAGATTCATCGCAGGCGAGCCTATTGTTTATCAGCCGCATGACCTCTAGCGAAGGATCTCTCCCTCTGATCTGTCTAATTATTCCCGTTTGCCTTCTCTTCTCCTCTTTTTTTTCCCGACATCGGTTGCTAAAACGAAAAAAAAAAAAAAACCTTTGTGTGCGCATGTAATCTGAAAGGAGTCAAAGTTGTAAACATCGCAGCTGGCTGGGGGGGAGGGAGGGAGAATTTTCGGAAGTGATTCACTGATGTTTTGTGTGAGATTTAAATTAATTTCAGTCGGCCCTCAGCTATTTTGTATTATTTCCTCCCCTATAAAAATACACTTATCCCTTCTTTTCAGTTCTCATGCCTGTGGCCAATGGGAGGATTTCACTTTAAATTTGTTAGAAATGTAGGAAAGTGAATCTGCCTATAATCTTATTTAGATTTCTGGTCCCAAACAGCTGCTGTCCCCAACATCTGGTCCCATTTAATGATGGTTAATGAAATGACAAAAAAAAATGTGAATGGAGCTCAGTTATGACTCAGACAATGGTTTAAATTAGTGTTGCTGTTTGTTTTTTATCTCTTTGAAGCGCACCGCACCACTTAACTGATTGATTTGTGTCTGTCCTCAGGCCACAGTGCAGCGTGACAACTTTGTCTTTATGCAAAGACTGAAACAACAAGATGGTGGCAGCATGTGAGTTAGCTAAATGCTTACGTCAGCGTGTTAATAATCACATGAGAGATGGCTAACGTGGCGATGGCCAGCAGACGTAATGTAAAATCCAGCTGAGGCCTGATGGGGATCTGAGTGTGGTTGCAATTACAGTTCATCCTCTGGAGACCATGAATATCTACGGCCTATAGCAAACTGTCATTCCACTCCAAACTAAAATCATAAATCTGCTGCAGGACTAGTGGAGAAAAGAGGATCGAACCATCAACATCTGGACAAAGTTTTTGCACTTCCTATCTCTAAGTAACTGACCAGTCACAGGCTAGAAGGACCTACCTATAAGTAAATCCCTACATATGGATTCATGTATTATGCACATGTGAATATAAAAAAAAATACAATCCAAGTCATAATTTTGTGAACATAAATGTGTAAAAACTTCACAGTATAATCTCTTATGGCCCAAAGTGAAATCTGATGCTCATAAATCAGAGTTTATCCTCTGCTGAACGTAAATGTTTGTACAAAATCCCCTCAGTAATCCACCTGAATGTTGCAGAGATGTTTCATTTTATACGCAGTGGCGACCTGACCTCCACAAAACCATTAACAACACTCTAACTCTCAGTGTTTCCATCTCAACCTGCTATAAAAAATAAATAAAAAAAAGACTCAGAACCATGTGTGTTACTTAACGATCTAATGTGTTTCTCTGTGTCTTCACTGACATTAAGATGTTTCTCATTCTTGGCAGGAACACGGCGTGCATGCAGTGGAGAGTGTGGGGAAGCAGCACCACGGTGTGAAAGGCAGAACTGTATGTAATATAGTATGAGCCATAAACCTGCAGCTGATATTTCTGGGTCACTTATCTGCAGGGAGCTACTTGTACTGTTCTAACCTGTCAGCTTATTATGTAACACGTTGGCCTAGTTTTACCCTATACACTCTCACTGACTGTGAATTTCTGCCTATGTTTTCCATGGGTTAGCTACCTACCTATGAATGCAGGTGAGATGGACGGGATTTCAAGCAGGAATTTCTCAGTTAAAAGTTTGGAAGCAGATGAAACAGCATGAAGAGAAGGCAAGTTTAACGGTGTTAAAGCCTAACTCTGTTCATTTTCAGCCCTGTACATATTCCTATTTTCACTTTACCCATGGCCTGGCAGCTTTCACTGTATTTTTTTGAACTACTTTATAGAGCAGCTTATGTAGACAGGCAGCTGGTTGACAAGGAGGACACAAAGAAGATCTGAAGCGAAAGCTAAGAAAGCTCAGAAAGTGTTCCAGAAAAGCATGACTGGAGCTGCTTTTCATCTTTATAACCAACAAGCCTCGCTGCAGATCATCTGGCTTCTTTGAGGGTTAAAGGGCCGTAACAGTGGTTTTGCATGATTTACTGAAAATCACATGCACTTTACACCACAGCTACTGTGTTTAAGGGGAATTAAAAGTGTTGTTTTGTTTTGTTTTTTAACTGTTGGAGACATCTTTTTGGTTTCTATACTTTGTTTTTTCAGAGTCTCCATCCATCATAGTCAAATCTGCATTCACGTTTTTTGGCACATTACTGCATGACATAACAATGCACACGTTTTGCAATCTGTTCTTACACTGCATTGCCACGCAACCGTAATCAAACAATCAACAAATAATCAACAGGAAGTGTCACGTTGCCGGGGAAACGGTGACTCATCTCCTATATAGCGGAGTCCACAGGTCATTGCTGCAAGAGCTACGCGCTACTTCCTGTGTGTGTGTGTGCGTGTGGTGTGCGTGTGGTGTGTGTGTGGTGTGACCACAAATGCGCAGACTGATACTGAGCTGAAATCGAAATCTGCTGAATGTGGTGCAAGATATGAAGTTAGAAGTTACATAATGTAAACAAAGCATTTAGTAAGACTACAATTTACTACTAATTTACTGTAATTTATAAACTATTTAATGAAATAGGGAATAAAATTGCGTGATATTTCTCTCTGTAGTGTTGTGTAGTGTAAGTACAGGTTGAGTAGTATTTAATGCCTTTCTGCTTGGAAATAAAATAGCATTAAGTGCCCAAAATATTATGGGGTTAAAGAGGATTAAAGGGATAAAACCTGGAACCACACTGACACGGCTGTGTGGTAGCTACAAGTTGTCGAGGCTTAGTTATTACTATCAGTGTAATGGAAAAGGGAGGTTTAGGTTTTTGGGCCAAAATCCTGAGAGAACCCTGCTTGATCAATACCTAGGAGAGTTTTTCATATCTCTAATGGAAAGGTTATCTCACCGTGGGAGTTTCCTGTTACACTTAAGATACAGCACTTCAACACAAACTACATTTTAACGTCAGGCAGTGCGGCCTCCCGGGAAGCCATTAAACACACATTCTGGCACATGGATATTAAAAAAAAAAAAGTGAAAAATTGCCCCGGTGCATCGACGTCAGGAGAAGGAGAGCCCCCCCTGTCATGATTATTATATCCATATGTAACTTGGCTTGCAGCTGCTTCACACAGCAGGAAGGAGTCACTATTTTTTCTTTTTTTTTTTTACTGAGATGCTAATTGATAAGAAAAGATGAGGCACGAGTCGACAGAGCTGGGAAGTGAGGGTTCAATCGAAAGGTATAGGAAAGAGAAAGGGGGGTGAAAAAAGTAAATATTTGGAGCTCTATAAATCATGATATTTGAACCATACACAAAAAGCCATCCATCACAGGGGAGGAAAAAGGCCTCGTTGGGGTTGAAAGGTCAAAGGGCTGAGTTATGTTAGAAGGTCTCTCCACTCCCAGGGGACAAATTAGACCGGCCCCTGAGTGAAGCGAGACGAAGGGTAAGCCATCGCTTTTCGGCCGCCAGAACTCGACCTATGGGTTTCCAGTCTGTTGCTATTGACCATACACCCGGAAAAAGGAAAAAAAAAAAAAAAAAAAAAAAAAAGAGGCAGAGAGCAAATGGCCGTAGCGTAACCCCTCGGCTGCTCTCAATCCCTCATCCTGACTGATAGCTCTCTCGGCTGCATCAAGTCTTTTAATACACACTCACTGTACCGCCAAGCTTATATGTCAAAGTGAAAAAGTTGCGCTATGGCACTTTCCTGGTTCTTCACAGCTTCTTGGTCAATATTTCTCATCAGGTGGTGGTGGAGGGGAGACAAATGACCTCCAGAGCATTGACCTTGTCGTGGTTATTGGCAAGAGGAGACAATGGAAGAATCTCAACCCCCCTCCTCTTTCCGAAAGTTCATTTTCTGTCCTGCGTTTTTTGCGTTCAGCCATTAAACACATCCCTGTTGCTGTCGCTTAATTAGTCAATTAGGATCTTCCTGGAAGCCTTCTGAAAATTTATTCCCATGATTGAAATGACACAGCAGGCATTTGTAAAAAAAAAATTACAAAATGCGTAAATGATACAAAACCGTGTTAACATAATCTGACTTGTACGGGGGTGATTTAAAAATTAATGAGGCTTTAAATTTTTAATTCCAAAACGTGATCCTAATCTGACCATGAAGCTCTATCTCAGCGTAACATGGAGAGAGAGAGAGCAGGCGAGGCGGCGGCGATAGCATCAGTGCAGCGGCGCCGGAGAGGCAGAGGCGATGTGACAGAACTCACATGCACCAGCAGCAGCAGCAGCAGCAGCAGCAGCTCTACCCAGGAAATATTAACCAGAGAGGAGGTTTTAATGAAGCGCTGACACCCTAATGAATGTCGTTCACCCACACGCACACACACACGCTTGCACAACTCCACATTTTTACATCTGTGAAGTAGCCTTGAATTCTGATGTGTGATGATACTGTATCTCCATCACTGAGAGCTCCCTTTAAGGATTCCTCCTCGTGTCAAAAGCCTCCACCTCCTCCTCCTCCTCCTCCTCCTCCTCTGCATGCATGCAGTCTGGGGGACTATGGGGCAGGTTGTGCTTAATCAGCATTTCAAAGCTCCTCCACTGTCAATTATCCCGGGCTGCGTTCCCTTAAGTCTCGTTCGACTACGGGGATGTAAGGTCAGGGTGGTGGAGTGGTGGTGGAGTGGTGGAGTGGTGTCTGAGGGATGACATCACTCGGTTGCATAGACACGGACCAACACAAAAGAAACCAAGCTTGATTTCTTACATCTTCTTCATCTGCTGAAAAAAAAAAAAAACAAGCATCCACAGTCTGTTTACCATAAAGGAGCGTCTTAGGTCGGATTGGACGGGGGTGTGGGGGGGTGGGCATTCATGTGTGGAATACAATTTCAAATTCCATCACTCAGGGTGAAGCTATATGTTTTATATCTTTTCCATTAGCTCCAGATGTCATATGAAGACCATATGTTAAATTGTTTTGCATTTGTTATTCACACAGAGGGGACAATCTGTATGCTCTGCTGCCAGACTGTAGCATAATTCACTTCGCACCCCATTGACTACTGAATATGAAACATGCGTTCAAGTATCAAGCCACTTCTGTCACCGGGCCGCTGGAGTGGAGCCGGCGACGCCAAGAGTTTTCCTCAGGACTTGTGAAGAGGAGGCAGACTTGTTTAGACTTTTACGGTTTCAAACAGAGACATCCAGGCAGTAGATCTCATACATTACAGATGGGGGCGTGCGGGGGAGAGGGGGAGAGGGGGAGAGGGGGGGAGTGGGGGGGGGACCACATGATAATTTCCATACAAGTTTCTCACTTTCCCACAGTTTTCAGCAGCTTCGGGATGGATTGTCATCGTCTATATCTATCCTATATGTCGGGAGGGGCTACGAAAATATTTGCCTCATTAAAAGTCAGATGTGAGGAAAGCCAGATGGGGGTGTAGCAGACCAGAGCCTCCCCAGTTTTACCCAGTGAACGCGGTTATGAGTTGACACATGGTTTTTTCAGAGCGTCATGACTTAAGATTTACAGTAGTTTAGTGCAAACATTTCTTTAAAGGCCCGAGGAAAAGAAGTAACGTCATTGGTTACGTGGAGCTCCAACGGGCATGTGCATATTTGGCAGCAGTTCACATACAAGTTTTACGATGAAGCTGGCACGGAGCAAAATTTCGATTAAACTTCTTTTTCACATGTCAATCTACAGCATTACATATACAGTATATGACTCATGTGCAGGTGAATCATCCCCGCAGGCTGTTTCACTGTAACATCTGACGCCTGTAGGGTATAGGTCGGTGGGGATTGACTCTAGTGGCCATTTGAGGAACTGCAGTTTGGTTTGGTGCATTTTTATTGTTAGGTCGTAGGTTCGTTACCTTTATTTGTCAGTGCAAGCTATGTTTAGAACGGCGGAGCAGAGCCGCGAGCTGCTCAGAGCTACGCTACGGAGGCTCATGGGATTTCTTGGTTTCCCTCATCAAACTCATCGAATACACAATCCAACAACTCCAAAACGCTCTGGTGGACAAGTTGTGACCTGCACATTCACCACGCTATGAGATAATAACAGAATGTTACGAGACAGAGTTGTTTTTGAGGCAAATGCAGAGACTGCTTGATGAAAAACTGCCCCCAACGGGAACACGCATCAGTGGTTTTGCATGAATTTACCTCTAAAACAACTCTGCAGGTAACAAACCTACTGCTATGACTAGAGGGATTATGGCAATGGGCCAATCTGCCAAAATATAATTAATAAGATTTCTCACCAAATACTCACCTCTGAGCATAGATAGAAGAACTTTCAACTCAATCATCCAACCACTTTCTGGTCAGAACAGCTCTTGTATTTATCTATATTCATTTCTTTGAAATATTGTTTTCTCTCCTGTCTCATTTTACAGTTTTCTTCTGGTGAATGTCTCTTTCTTCACGCACTGTCGCACATTACCTCCTCCACTAACATCTGAAGACATCTCGTCTCATCAGTTAAATGTCTTTTTTTTTTTTTCTTCCGGTGATGAAATTCAAATATGGTCTTATAAAAGTCTCCTTGTTGGCACCATGATGAAAAAATAAAAAGTCTCAATGACACATAAGACCATTTATTTAACATAAATCTTGCTTAGCCCTCTGAATGTGCAGCCTAACTTCAGCACCAACTAGATGATATATGGAACACAAACTGTATTTACCATCTAAATTGCTTCTCCACAATGCCAAGATTATGACAAAGATTAATCGGCTAAAGAGCTAAATATCCCCCCCACACATACACTTCAATACGGTGGCACATCTCAGGCCACACGTTTCCAACTTAAAGGCAACATTTGTATTCCTGAGGAGCGTCGCCTCTCGCCTGCTTTATGATATTACCGCCAGGAGACTGCAAGTAAGGGGCTTCGTCTCCATGTGTGGGCACCAATTCAGCTATCATCCATTTCCCCTCCACTATCTTTTTATCATTACACAGTCTAATAAATGTGCTGTGTGCTCTGTGATGCTGCATCATACATCAGACAATGTGACCCGGGTCAGAGCTTCGCCAGCCACCAAGGTTACCCCCTCTCTCCCTCACACACACACACACACACACACACTTAGACCAGCATTTTTCATCTTTTGTCAGTTCAAAATATTCTCTGACATAGTAATATCATCTTCCGTGTCCCCTTTGAATGTCTAACAATGTCTCTTCTGAAGAAAGCGTCAAAAGGTGCACAAGCCACAGGGGTTGGCTTGTGGTTGTTTTGATCCGGCGGGTCGCCATTGACAAGTGCACTTCAAATGAAGCAGCAGGTTGTTCTTTCCCACTGTGGCTGCTTTATTCCTGGTTATGAGCTGATTCTTTAGTCGCCCACATCAAAGGTAAAACAGCATAATAACGCAAGTGTTTGTAATGCTTGATTTTATGTGTGTGTGACAGGATAGGATGAGGTGCGCTGTGCAACCTGCACTCTCTTCCTGCAGATGGAGGATTAAAAGAACTTACAAACTGGAGTCCAGCCAGAACATTTTGGTTTACCATAGCGCCTTGGCAGAACACACACACACATATACACACACACAGTTGGTCATTTCAGTGTGAGATTGTGTGATTTTTCAACACATGCGATCTGGGTTTGGCAGCGCATGTCCGGCTGTCTCCCAGCGATCACTCATCTGAGGCGAGAAAATCAGCCGTGCCCCCAGAAACTCGACGCGCTGATTGGAGCCAGATTGGAACAAGGCCTCCAAATCAGAGGGACATGCTCGGCTTTCATTGTTGAGGCGAAGCGAGCCTATTACAGCCCTGGATTAACAATCCAAGACAGCGAGCACATTGAAAGACCTTTCTATCTCTTCCTCTTCAGAAAAAAAAGAGCAACAGAGGAGTCATGTGAAAAAGTCCTGCACAGTCCAGCATGTAGACACCACACCCCCCCTCCTCCTCCTCCTCCTCCTCTCCTGACCCCTCACACTCATAATGGCACCACAGAGGAAGCGCAACCACCACCAGCAAACACTGCTTGATGTATGGGCGCTTTGAGATATGTGCACTTTCTCTTTTTAATCTGCCAGGCATTCTGCCGGTGATGGGAATGAATAGTCTGTATGTGCTCTCTAATGTGTGTCTGTGTCTGTGTGTGTATGTGTGTGTGTATATTGAAAGGTGGGGGTGCAATCACTCCCACAAGAAAGGATAATAACTGCACCACAAATAGAGAGTCATTATAAGCAACTTTAGCAGATCAAAGAAAAGATGTATTCATTGAAGTCCAAAGAAGCGGAGGACGGCCAATAGATCAGCGCTTCTTTCAACAAACTGTCCTCTGTGTTCTCTCGACAATGCAGCGCGACGTCTCGCACAACCTTATAAATGTCCAAACCTGAGTTTAAGAGTGAGCCCGTTAACTTTTATAGGTGTGTGTAAGATCACGTCCAATAAATTACAATAAAAATGAGTTTGCATCATGTGCGCCCTGCAGCCTTACATGGAGAGAGAGATGGCATCCATTTGATTTTTTTTTTTTTTTTCCGAGAACGCTGTGTTTATAGGAAGCCGGGCAAGTGAAGGTCAGGCTTTTAACGTGACTCGGTCACAAAGACCAACAAAGACATAAAGGATGTGGAGGAAAAAGAAACGATAAATCTGAGCTGCGACACAAATACATTTCAGATTCTCTAAATTCTTAGTGATAGTGGTCAAACTTAATCTATAATGTTGATGATGCTGCAGCTTTTGTGAATATTATACAATCTCCATACGATACGATATGAATTACTTTATCCCCAAAGGGAAATGCATTTACTATCTACCATTTGCAGAACAATTAAAATGCAGCTGTAGGTACAAAGGAGCTTCAACAGGCAGCAGGTGACTGATTTTGGAGAGTCAGTATTTCTATCTACTATCTGGCAACATCAGGCTGTAATCTCTGTGTTGTCTTTGAGTAGTTGTAGTTAGCTTTAGCTGCCTCCTCGTTGTGTAAAAGGCAACACAACAGTTTGAAGCTAGTACTGGGATGGATTACTTCATGTTTTGAGTCACAACAACACGGTAAGATAAGAACTTACAAAGTGATGTACTGTAGGGAGTGTAACTCGTCTTCCAACATGAGGAATTCATCTCAGCGCTCGCCTGCACAGTGATGTGGGAGCAAGAAAAATACACATTTAAAACAAAATCTTTTGTTTATTTAACTAAGAGGGAATTATGAGATATCTAATTTTAATCAAATAAATACACGTTGTGTAAAGTTATCAGGTAAAAATCTCTGCCAAATATGAAATATATTCAGCGGTTCTGTTTCAGTGCTGCGGTACATTCCCATGTGGAGCGTTAAAGTGCAAAGATGTGATGTGATAAATTCTGTCCTGTCAGGTGCTGATTTACAGGTCGGGTCTGTGCATCTGTGGCTGAATTTGTGCGTGAGTGTTATGTGCCGGCACGTTAAGTGTGTGAAAATGCCTGTGGTCATTTTTCATCTCTGAGATTAGTTTGTATTTGTGTATGTGTGTATACCGCAGAGTGTGAGAATATTTCCTCTTCACCCTTTGCCAAAGCCAATATCTATTTCTTCACTCGTTACCTTTAATCTTTGATTACCATGCGGCGGGTTTCCAAAAATCCTCTAACGGTTGAGTGATTTAGTGTTATTATTTTCCTGCTGTGTTCTGTCCGAGCGCATGGCTAACTGGCACCGAGAACTGTTAATTACTTAATTATGGAGATAAGGAAACGGTCAGGAACAGAATTGGCAGTGATAAATGAAAAGTCTGCTCGGACTTTTCTCTCTTTCTCTCTCATTGAGATTTAGTTTCAGATCATGCTTCATCCACATCCTCACATTTTAACTTGTTTTAACCTTAGATATCTCCTCTTCAGTCGGCTTCTCTCTTTTTTATTTTGTCTTTTGTCTCCGGCCATTAACATTCAATTGAAAGTGGGGGAGGAGGAGTGAGAGATGAGGGGGGTGCATGAATAGCAACTGTAGATTCATCATGTTTTTTCTCCTCTCTCTCTTCCCTCATGAATTATGGAGCGTCTCCCCCGGTACATTTAGTTGAACCGCTAGTAAATTAAATGCAGTGTGCTGCCATGCCACACAGCAGCGAACAGGCCAAGCAGGGATATATTGGCCCCGCGCCGCTCGGTGCCGCGCCACGCTGGCCAAAACATTTACACACCCCCACCCCATTACCCCCCGAAAAAACACCCCCCAGCGTTTCCAGGCACCACAACCTCTCATGTGCATGTGTAGCTGAAAACATATTGTTTTTTTCATTCCAACTTCGCTTCACAGTCAAGAGAGCTGCAGCCCAGATATCACAGCTGTTAAGCAGCAGAGTCTATTCAACTTGACTGATCATGTAGTAATAGAGAAATTATGTAAGCATGATAATAGCGGTGGAACTGAACACAGGCCATTGTGTAACAGAAAATTATTTAACCTGGAGGCAAAAAGAGAAAAGTTACGACTGACTTTTAAATTGTACGTTTCAGATGTGATATCCACCTTGGCTTGTGGTGCACACACACTTCCCTCTGTTCTATATTTCTCTCCTGAAGCAGGCATGGATGGGGGTGCTGGCCCCCTTCTTGCCCCCCTGATTTATAGTGCTGTGGTATTAAAATGGCAGACTAGGATAACATGGGTGGTAATAAATGACTATAAGACAGCGACTAGCAGCTGTTAATGCTACACCCATTAGATTGAAAAATGAAGGGCGCCAGTGATTTCGTCAGATTTATACATTTTCTCTATGCCATGCATTAGTGCATGTCACAGTAAAGTGGCAATCCATATATGAGCATTAATCGTCTGCTGTGCAATTTGGCCCCAGCCAAAATATTCTGCCCACATTCATCAAAGCATCTCAAGAATCAGGCTAAGATTAAAACCGAGACTAAAAATACCTCCTCAGAGTAAGACTGGGAGTTATTTATGAAGTTTTCTACACCGACTATCAGACAGAGGGAGAGAGGAGAGCAAATTCGGTAAATACATCACAGCTAAGAGAGAGAGCTTGTTGATATCAGTTTGTTCTTCAGTGGACACACTGATCCGCTATGTGTTAGCTTAGCCTTGGGCCTGCAGCTGGGAGAAGTCAGAAATGCATCTGTATTCAGGATTCAGATGGTGAGAGTGTGTGAGGCTTTCTGGAGCAACCACCTCACATTAAGCTAACTGTTGTTGTTGATGGATGTTAAAGCACAAAGCCTGTTGACTTACTGCCCTGTACAGGTGGAGCAAATCATTCCCTTAGAAAATCCGCTGTAAATTTAGCTGATTAAATACCTACAGCGTGTTTATTCCTTCAGTCAGTCACAACAGTTATATTTTCCTCTGCAGTGAATTTTAATGAGCTCATGTTCATCTAGACTTTTACTTGATTAGAAAACTTGAAAGCTCTTCTGAATATTGGCAGCAATTGGATATATTTTCTGGGTTCAGTTGATAAAATCCTAAAAGTAGAACCAAATGTGTGTCACTGATTGATTTTCCTCCACCATGTTTCATACAGTACGTGCCCCATGAGGGAAAACGTGGTTTCATGGTAAATACTATAAATGTCTCCTAGTTGTCTGCTGATGACGCTTTGACCTCTGACACTTTTCATTAGACGCTTCGCACGGCGGTGGCGTCACTGGTTTGCATGGGAGAGTAAATACAAAGCGCAGCAGCGATAGTGGGAAGAAGAGAGAAAAAAGAAGACAGGACATGTAGGTTTGCTTTACATGGCCAAGGACAATTAGCGGCTTCATTGAGCATAGCCAGAACAAATACCGTCCAGTCACCTCCCTCCTTCCTCATTTCCAGATGACTGGGCCCAAATTCTCATTCAGTGTTGCAGAGGACACCGAGGGCCCAATAGCCAAACTAAAAGGATGGGAAGAGCTGTAATTATGAGAGGATTGTCTCAAGTTCAATTGGCTTGGTACACATCATTTCATGCTAAACGTCTTGATATACGAGGTGAATTACAAGAAGCCTTTTAACTACACAGCGCCGAGAAGAAGAAGAAGGAAAAAAAAGAAATATATCACAGCTTCCCCTCATCTTAAGTTCGTAATTGAGTTGTGACATCGTCGCCGCAGAGAAGTGCAGCGAGAGTCATCATTCGCACACTTTGTAAGAGGCAGTGTGTTTATCTGAAAGCATCTGCATTTACAGTGCATGTGAACAGAATTAGAGGCGCTTTGATGTTTGGGGAAACAAAGTCTCCACCAATATCTTTAATGATGAATGGGAACAGTGTTTGCTTTCAAACAGGCCTTTCATGGGGCAGATATGGCGCAGTCAGACAATCTTTATGCATTGATTAAAGGCTGTCGATGATGGTGAAATAGGCTGGATAACATTTGTAAAAAATAAAAAAAAATGGCTTTTGAGAGATGACTATGAAAGCAGACATTGGCCTTTCATCTTGGCATCTGCGTGGGCCCCATTACTGAGTTTCTGTGAAAAATAATGACTGTGCCTTGCAGTATGATGAGCACTTTTTAAGTGGACCTCATTCTTCATGACCTATATCTATTGTCTTACCCTGTCAGCAGTGGGAATAGCACAGCCATTCACATCCCATATCAAACACAGAGTCAGGGATATTTTTTGCCATAAAGCACACATGCCACTTCAGACTTGATAGTGGATATGTGCCTCCTATGAATTGTTGGATTTGCATGAATATTTATGGAATCATAGTGGGAGTTACAGCATATGAGGTAATTACATTATAGATGGAGAGAATGGATGTGAGTCACAGCATATTTTACATTCTCATGTACAAATTGGCCATTGTAGTAGTGTTATAAAAAGCCTCCTTGAATTAATGGTTTCCAATTGAGCTTGGTAAGCAAAGCGAAGGATATACTTTGAACCAAATGAACCGTCCATGGAGCCACATTCCACTTTGTTTTTTTGCAGAAAGGAAAAGTACATTCCAGTGCTGCTTTCTCATATAATACCATCCTTTGTGCAGTGTGACAGGATAATGTTGCATTTGTGTGGATCACTGCTGATGATACTCATACGAGAGGGAAATCATTGCTGCAAACTTCCCTCTAATGCGCCCATTACTTTATAATGACGCCAAGTGTTCAATTTCACAGCGGTGGCATGAATTTGTAATTACCACATATAGATTTCCCAGTGTTTCCTGATTGCGGGAGAAACATACTGTACTCACTACCGCCCCGGGTCCAATAACCAGATGTGGAGTCGTCTCCAGCTTGCCAGCAGCATCCCTCCCAAATGAGTTTCACTCGGCTCCGATGGGAAGTGTTTTCCAGTTAGCTATCTTGCAGCGATCAATACACCACCTCCTCCCATAATGTTCAGAGAAACCCAAACTTCTAATGAGGGACTTCTGTAGCCATGTTCCCCAAGCCCCGTAATGCATGCGGTCAATACGAGAGAGGATCTGCTGGATGAACTCGAGAGGCGAGAGAGAGAGAGACAGAGAGAGTGGAGGATAGCATTTTCAATAATAAGCTCTAACTGTCTGGCAGACTGGACCTGACCCAGATACAGTTTACCTCAAACTGTCTTACCACGCTATCTCTGATTTTCATCCTGCTTGATAAAGGGCTCCAGTTTTCTTAATCCACGCTGAGGGATGGAGCACATTATGCCAGGGCCCGGTTTGTCAAGTCCAGATTCGATTTTTGAAAAGGTTAATGGCTACGCTTGCAAAAATCCAAGGCAAAAATGTTTAGGACGAGGCTTTTCTTGATCACAAACGGGCTAATATTTGTGGTCCAGGTTTGGATGCTTCCCTGATGACCTTTGTCAGAAAAGAGCTGATTAAACAGAAGGTAAAGTCAATGCGATAGGCAGACAATGCAGTTTTCAAAAGATGAAGGCCAACTCCATAATTCTTGTCACTGCAAAAACTTTCCCCCCCTGCGTGTCTGAAGCTGATGAATGAAGCGCCGCAGATATCAAATCAGATCAATCAAATGTAACACAACATGGGCAACAGTGTGCACCAATACCCACAGAGAGCCATGCAGCTCTATGAGGCCATAATTGGTCATGTTAGCATACATGTGTTGGCTTGAGGCACATTATTAAGCAGGTATTGTGTTTATCTACTTTGGGTAAATGTGTAAGCATGGTGGGGACTGTTAATTAGCTCTTGATAAGTGAAAATATAATCAATCAATTCCCATAATCCCTCCTTTTGGCACCATGGGTATCTGTGCCACATCTAATGCCAATCCAATCAAAGTGTTTGTCGAATGTCGGGGCTGAATTACAAGTCAGTGAATCACCCAAACCACAGGGGTTCATCCTCTGAGCACCACGAAGGCCTGTGCAAAAATTTATGGCAGACCATCCCATTGTTGCTGAGATATTCGGTCTTTGTATCTGCATTCATGCCGTAGCACCAGGCCCCATGTGTTGCTGCAGAATTATTTGACTGTGTTACACTGACAAAGGTTTAGCAGAGGTTTAACTTCAGCTTTACTAATTGGTATTTTCACAGAAAGGTTCTGATGATTCGGCATGATCTCTTAAGGTCTTTTATGCATCTTCTCTGTATTTAGCATGAGCATTAGCATAAAAGCAGGATAAAGCACGGTTGCATCCTTAGTCTGCGGTGTAGAAAGTTAGCTGATTAATGAAAGCAAAACCCCACACTGTCACCAACTAATAGAGATTAACTCAGTGCACATCGGAGAGTGTCCTTTTCCGCAGAACAAATGAGGAATTAACAGCTCCTTCAGACAAGGTTCCCCATCGTTGTAAATGTTAAGCTGAGTTTAATGCAGCCAGGTTGATACATTTTTGGGGGTCTTAGCGTATTAAAAAGAGATTTAAATGAGCTTCCTTGATCAAACTGCTGGAAGCCTTTGTTCTCCAGCCCCATGATTTATTCAGAGATGTCGCACTCGGACCGTCACTATTTTCTCTCTGTCATGTTGCCGGCGTACGTTCATCGGTGGGGATCATTTGTGTTGAGAAATGCCACCTGGCTCAGGCAGAAAAAGCCCTGTAGGAAAGAGATGAGCAGGAGGGAGGGAGGGAGGAGAGGATAAAGGGAGGAAGGGAGACAGGGAGAGAGAAGGGAGGGGGTTGGCCACAAGGGAGAAATAATATGCATGTGTTGGTGCAGCATCTATCCATTGACCTACAGTAAGAAAATGGAAATGGACTTCATCTAAATTAGTATGTTTCAAAATAATCGGTCACCTCTTGGAAGTGTGAACAGCATCCAGGAAAATACGCTCAGCACTTTGACAAGGAACCGCAGGGTCAGAAAATCACCCGCGGTGCTCGTTCAGTAGGCTGCTATTTCCACACAGGCAGTCTGAATGGTAACCGGGTGTTATAGGACGTGTCAGAATAATTGTACAGATAAAAGAATAAGGTGGAAAATGAGGCTTTTGAAGCAGCCGTCGTAATAGTCTGAGCTGCAGTTCAAGCCTTTTAAAAACTCCTGTGTGACACATATACAGTACATCACTCTCCTGTCGCTCTTCAACGCAATGGATGATGCAAGGTAGCTCCTTTTTCTTCCCGTCTCTGTTATTACTCTTTGCTTGGCTGCCTGCCAATGGTTCGTGTAAACCACAGTTGTCCTTGCTGATGTACTTTGCTATTTGGTGTACAAACAGAAGTGACAAATACCCTCAAGTCCAAAAAGGGCCATTATCTACTGCTTCTTATGCGGCGCAGCATCCGTCTTTTTACGACCACATTATGTGTACTCACATGAAACATGTTTGACTCAGGAATGATGAATAGCATTCGATACAAAATAGATGTGTTGAAATGTGGCAAGGGCAAACAATACGGCGCAGGCTGGTATTGAAAATTTGAATCATTAATGTTGGGCTATGTTCATACACCATTACAATCCATCACATGGATCACTGAGTCACTGATTATAAATACAAGATTATTGGTTATCAGAACAGCAGTGTGCGTTATACAGAAGTTACAGTGCGAGTCTGTGAGAAACACACACATCATACATGTGGTGAATGCTGGTTATGTTTCCACAGAGGCTGTAAGTTTGACTTTGTAAACATGTCATCATGAAAATTCAAAACGGCAGGTGTTTACACTTCCATTTCTAAACTAAGCGCACAAACCATGTGGCTATTTAAGGGTTAATTGCCTTTAAGCTAACTTTCATTGAGGGAAATTTGCTCTGCAGAGAACTAAATACCACGTCCGTAGGTCAGGTTGCTATATTTGGAAGTGCATGTTCCTTTCAGAGACCAAGTCAGGCATACGAGGACATCATCTTTCCCTTCGATCACCCTTCCTGTTTTTATCATTCTTTCCTCCTGAGTGATACCGTGTCTTCTGCCTCCGTGCACAGGTTAACGGAAAGTTGAGGCCGAGTTCAATCAATGCTCGGAATTACCAGACGAAGGACGATGGAGCGGCCCATTACTATGGCTGACCCACTTAAGATGTGGTCGCAGGAGCCAAACAAAGTGTGTTTCCAGCCGGCCTTGGAAAGTCATGTTTTCAGAGTAAAACAAGTTTTTCTCATTACAGACATGTCTGGTCAGGGGGGGAAAGCGGAGTCTATCCTTGAGCCATGGAAAACTTAATATCAGCTGGATCAGAATACGGCCAGATCATCATATTAACTCGATCACATTGCGGCTTGTCTGAGGCTTTTTCCCTGTTGTCTTGAATTAAAGCTTAAAAAAACACGCACACACATGACATATTTTTAGATCTTACAAAACTACAAATAAAGTTTCTGCAGGAGAAAACATGCTCTGGTTTCATTTAAAATCAGACGTTGACTGTAAACCACCAACCAGTGGTCGAATTATGGTTATGTAAGTAGAAATGGGCCCATGTGTTGGCTCTAACCTGTGCCTCATTAGCAAAATTATTATCAGTAGGGATGAAACTGTCATGGATTCTCATCTCTCCAAACACCAGTGTGCAGAGGCGGGTAGTAGGAGCAAAACTTTGTGCAGAAGGAATCTCTCTACAAGAGCTAAATTAATTAACCAGAGTGCAAGTCGTAACGTGTCCGGTTAACTGCAGGCACTTAGCAAGACATTTAAGTCATGCCATACTGCTATTATGCTGAGTGGTTGAAAAAGTTTTGTTTCTGTTTTGTTTTTTTTTGGTTCACAATCTAACTTATTTTGTGTAGTGTTGGCTTAACTGGCTAACTAGCTGACTTTAGGGAACAAAATCAGCCGTTGTCAACCATAAAGTAAAGAGCCACTGTTTGGAAAGTTGCTGAAAACTGTGTGGCACATTGTGTTGCCTGTCAACAATACTCTCAGAAAGTGCTCTGGTATTTTAAATGGGCATTTGTAATGTTGGTGTTGACACTTATAGTGAAAGATGCTCATTTATCAGCTCTGCTAAGGGTTTGTTTGCTGAATGGTGATTAAAAAAACACTGTGCAATGGAAGCTTTTTAAACTTTCTTTCACTCACACACACACACACCTACAGTCACACATACACATGCTCACCGCTCCGATAATATGATTATGACCAGTGTGGTAAGATGAGAGGCGGAGAGGTGATGTAACCGGGGTCAAGTAAAGTTGAGCTGCATGCGTCACTAAAGATGACAAGTTAGTGCATGGTGCAGTCTGATGATTCCCATCTAGTGTCTGACGGACACAGACGAGCACGATGCTGCCAAGTCGAACATGATTGACACAAATGAGCGGAAAATATACAGAGTGTCTCTCATTTTAATGTGAAAATTATTTGCTGCATCCTTGGAAACTGGTATAAACTGACATGAGCAGAAATATTTAGACCCTGAATTCAAGATGCAATATGTTTCCCTAAGAAAAAAAAATAAAACACATTGCATTGTGCTGTGTTCAAATGTTTAATCTGCTATTTAAACAGCAGAAATCCAGCATGTGCACTCCTTCCAGGAAACGATGCAGTGCTGTGGTAGTGCTTCAGTCTGTGGTATCGGTTTGCCCCTCGTGGTGCCAGTTCTTCCTCACTGGCTTTGAATAATTCCCATACTTCTGTTTCATAATGAATGAAAAAAGTGAGACAAGGCTGGAATTGCACCCTGTGGCTAATGAGTATCCAGTGTTGAAGACATCTGCATCAGGGCGGGTGGAGCGTAGGACCAGCCAGCTGGGTGGGTGGGTGGGTGAGGGAGCATGGGATGGGGATTGAATTGTGCGTGTGGGTGGAGGGAGAGAGGGAGGGAAGGCGGATTGCAGTGGCTCATTAGGCTACAATCTCAGAAAAACAAAACCTCGGGGCCGTTCTGAGACGTTTTTGGCCCCGGAGGATCATTGATTTTCATCCGAAATGAATTGATTCTCAAAGACGTCATGAACGGGAACATATGTGCAGGCGTGTGCACTGAGTCAAAGCTGCACAATGGTCTTTGTCGTTTCTTCTTTTCTTTTTTTTTCTCCTTCATCCAAGATGGTATCCTGACTCTTATTAGCAAGGTTAATTACGTTATTTTCATGGTAAATATAGAAAACACCAGTGATGCTTATTAGAAAGGGGGTTTCCCCGCGATGACTACAAAACACAGGATATTGTCTAAGTACAAACAAAATTGGGCTTACATGAGAGGATGTCATACAATTTTAATTCAATCCTATATTATTTGTATTAGGTATGGAGCAGTACTTACCTTTGGGGCATGTTCTATGAAACCAGTCCTTGTAAGTCATTCAGTGAGAAGCTTACTCATTCATATGCTAATGTTATGGGTTAATATTTGTTCCTCTGATTTGCAATAACCCAAAGTCCACCTCCTCTAATAAGCCCAATGAATAATGCACAATGCTTATACAATGTTTAGAAATGCATATCTTTGGAGATGAAAATCCCGGCCAACCTTGGGTGAGTTAATGGGAAGAGACTTTTCTCCCTGGAGGATGTAAAAGAGGCTCAGCAAAGTCCAGTAAACACTCCAGCTTCTCTAATGTGAGAGGTGAATCTTTAATACTTACAGTAGAGCTTAAAAACTGAGCATGTATGTGTTTAGAGCTGCAGCTTTAAGGATTAGATTTGAGTCATGTTAAAGAGCTGATCCTTTTTTTTTTTTTTTTTTTACTTCGGTACTAATTGCTAAAAATGCACACTTCACACCCCACAGATCACTGTCAGTCAAAGGGAGCGGATTGCACTGCTGCTTATTCTTCTGTCTTCTCTCAGCCGTGCTGTTTATCACCATTCATGCTCACTGCCAAGCTCCTCTTCGCTTTTTATTCAGAGCAAACTGTCGTTGGTGTTGATAGAAACAAAATGCATGTAGCTGGGAGTCAAGCCATGAAGTGCTCTAAAAAGTTATTAGGAGGTTTTCAAAATCAATTCTGGCAGGAAGATGGCGAGGCTAAAATGTGGTTAAAGTGATTCTGTCCAAGATTGCCAGCTGATTTCTGGACTGTCTGGAGCCAGCTGAAAGATTTTGATTGACGCAAATCAAACAACATAGCACGGCCTGTTAGCGTATGTGCTGAGAAATACGACAGCATATTAGGGTCATTCTAGCTTTGAAAAACACAAGCTGAAAGAGACGGAGGAAGACATGAAAGAGTTTAAAACTCTTGCAAAATTACAAGAAATAAACTTGGATATTATTTGGCATTAAAAAGGCACACATTTGCAAATAGTAATTCAAAATCTTAAAGGAAGAAAACTGACAGATTTGTGGGGTTAAATAAAAATCAAGATCTTATCAAACTCTGTTTTTCAGTTGGATTTAACATTGAAGAAATAATCACCACATCATTATTGTAATCAAAGATGTTTTTCGTTCCTTGATCTAAAAAAAACCCAAACAAATATGTTTTCCCCTTGCAAATCTGATACTCTAAACTAAAAATTTGTTTTTTTAAATGGACCTAATACACCACATGTTTTTAATCTTTAAATCTTCCAGGATGTCCTGACGGTATGAATTGAGAATAAAAACGGACCTATACTAGAGCCCTGTGGCACTCCACGACATTATCAGAGACATTATCATCCACTGAAGACAAAGACGTATTTGTTCTTCAGACAAGATAAAAAACTAAGGGAAAATTAGGGCAGTTCCTGATTGTGAGCTTTTTTTTTTCTGTCAATCCATGTACAATAGTTGTTTGTGTCAAAGGATGCAATCAGGTCAAGTAGCACTAAAACAGCATCATCATCAGTCCGCTATTTGTCATCTTGAGGACAGTGGTCTCTGTGCTGGATAATGGATTTTGTGTTTGCATGAAAGGTGCTCCCTTTCTCTTTCTCTTTCTCTCTCTCACTCACTCTGTCTGTGACCTTACACAGCAACAATATTTTCCTCTGGTATACTGGTTAAATTTTAAAGTAATAGTTACTCGAAAAAATATGAGAGTTTTTACAGGTGGTTTATTCAAAGAAGGTCAAACACTGCTTTTTAAATTCATCACAGATGCATCCACTGCACAAAGAGGGTTAAATCTGACCTCACTCCATTTAGATTTTTTTTTTTTTTTCCTTTCCTGCTTCAAACTCAATCAGTTTTCATTTTGGTGTCAGATCGATGCAGCGCACCAGTGTTCACCACAGTGGTTCTTTCCAGTGAGATCATAGGAATTTAGCTTCGCTGCCTCTCCACCACCAGCGTCTACTCACTCCCATCTGGGGGGATATGATGTGACTCAACGATGGGGTCACACACCCATTCAGCTCGCCCTGATGTGCGCACTATGTCAAATAAATTAATTTAACAACGGTTCGAGCCCCTTCTCTCAATCTGTGTCCCCTGGCTGAGACATAAAGTGGAACAATGCATCATGCAAAAACAAAGAGCAGTGTGGGAGTCTGTCATATGTGACGTTATATTGATAGCACGCGCTGTCCGACTCCGAATGGGAGTGGGTGACATTAGGACAGTGTCTGTGTTTAAATCTAATGAACAGCTGGACAGTTTCTATCTTCTAATTAAAGATAGATATGGTGTTCCCAGTCGGCGCTGCTTCGGGCAGGAACACTGGTAGTGTGAAGGTTCACTAATGAAGCAATAGCTGGAAACAAGAACCTGCACTCATATTAATCAGCAAAACCTTTCACAGCGAATTGGTACGAAGAGCAAACTTTCAAGCTTTTTCATGTCATATTTTGGTGTAATTCATAAAGATCTAATGCAGGAACTCAGCGCTGTACTGTAGATCGTGGAGTGTTGGCTGTTAGTCTCAAAATTAATTTTTACATTTCTGGTGATTACTTTTTTGCGAGGTTTTTTGCGATTCCTTATGAAGCCTTCTTGCCGGTGCTTTAAAATCTAAACTAATGACTAAAGGTGGTTGGGTCTGTGATGGATTATGAAACACATTATTCAGGAAATTAGGCTGGAAAAGAAAATGTGTTTCATAATACATTTAAGGAGAGAGAAATTCATGGAGTTCTTTAATATAGACTGATTACTGTGTTTCTTCTCAGAGTCTTTTATTTTTACAGTAGAGCGTCGCACTTTGTTGAAATGTTTTACACACATACAGACACAGAGAGATGTCTTCAGAGTCACAATTAGGTGAAACATCTTATATATTTAAAACCCAGCAGAGATACAATGTGGCATCAAAGGCTGTACACAGGCGAGCAGCAAGTGAGTAGCTCTAATATACACTCCCACACACACACACACACACACACACACACACACACACACACACACACACACACACACACACACACACACACACACACACACACACCATACACACACATTCACATGCCTCCCACCTTCCACCGCGACCCTGCAGCTCTAGCTGAGCTCAGATTCACTATCTCTGTTTGAGATGCATGTTTTCATCAGCCCCCCACATGTTTACATCACATATACATCTCTCAGCCAGTGAGAGTTGGGGGAGACTTTGGCACCAGCTTCCTCCTCACCCCTCCCTCCCTCCCTCCCTTCAACGCACGACCCTCCCTTCCCCTCCCCTCCCCTCCCATCAAGAACGCATTCCACCCCTCTCTTGTCGAAAGGATACCCATCTGCCCCAGAGCCAAATTCCAGCCATGTTTTCTGGGAACGTAGCGCTCGGCTTCAGTGAGCCTCCCCTGAGAAGCCCCCTCCCTCCCTCCCTCCCTCCTTCTCTCACCACAACCACCACCACCACCACCTCCCTTCTCCTTCTCCACCAGGGCCAAAAAAACACTACAAAGTATTGAGGGGGCCGACAGTGAAGTCTTTCTTTTAACCCCTGACAGGTAGCGGCGGTGGGCTGTGATCAAGATGTTAATGGAGGAGACAGATCCGTGTGACACGACGGGGAGCGCGAGGGTTTCAGAGCTGTTGTATAGTCCTTGTTACGTCAGCCATGTTTTTATGTTTCCACATCACACGGCGCTGCATATTCATTAAGCGACAGAGCTACTTTGGATCTAAAATTCCTCAATAAGAACAAATAGAGGTGAGTGTGACAGCGGCGTCCCTCTGTGGCTCGTCCAAAAAAACGGAGGGCTGAGCGGGAGCTTCATGGGAAACATGAACGAGATACTAACATTCCTCCCGGCTCTATCAAGCAGGCATGAGAGAAGATGTCAGAGAGGCTGCCTGAGGCTGCTCTGGTATGGTTCACTCTTATCTTGCGCAGATGAACCCTTCTGGCCCTGACCTGGCAACCATCAGCCAGCTCCAGCTCCAGCACCGAGCACCGAGCACAACACACAGCCTCTAATGAAAGAAGTGCAGATCAGTAGCAGAAGCACTCACATGCTGCCACCACACATTAGGCAGCTTTCTGTGTGTGGCAGCAGGAAGCAATCACTCAAATTTATGTCCAGAAAAGCAAAAGGAAGCCATTTAAACCTCCTTTAGCATGAATTTCTATCATTATACCGAGGATGGCCGCTGCTCTGTGTTGCATCATGTGTTGGTTAGAAGCGGAAATGATCAATAATTTAGATTTTTATTTGAATCTTTCACATTTCAGAAGGAAATACTGTACTTTTAACTCCATTTCATAGACAAAAGTTTGAATTCAGGCAATTAATTTCAGTTTTGCAGTTGATTTAGAGAGCTCACCTGCTCAGTTTTGACTTCTAATAGAATATTCAACATTTTATCTCATGTACAAACACACACATACTGTATATTTCTTCTCAAATTAGCATCTTAGCAACACGTGCATCCTGTCAGCTCCTGTAGTAAATTAAAGGAAAGACGTGATTTCCTGTTATCGCCTCACTGTTTGGTTCCCTAGCAACACAGCAGCAACAGCGAAGGCCGACATAACTTCTGAGAGCTGCTTTGATCCTTGAACCTTGTTCCCTAATAACCCTCATCATATACTGTAGATGAAACGTTATATTAACTCCTTTTACTCATAATGAAAGTGTGCTGTCGAGCCAGACGCCCTTATCGATTGATATAATGAAACATTTTGTCTGTCATGGAAGCCTCAGACAAATCAATCAGTGCCGAGCTTCATTAATCATGAATATCTGACGCTGGTCGCATTTTTTTTTTTTTTTTGTCATGATCATATTTACATCAACAAGCTTTTGAACACACAGCACCTTGAAGAAAAGCCAAAAAGTGTTAAAAAAAGAGACAGAAAGCAATACACACGGCATCCATGAGCCGATCCATGCTCAGCGACAAGTATCTTCAACATCCATGTAAAGGCTAATACAGTGAATCTATACTCTGCTTATCAATATTCTCTATCTGGACCCAGTGAAAACATTGTACAGGATCAATGCGTTCAGCCCCAAGCCCTGAGATGTTCTATTAACAGTTTCACACAGCCATTTAAATCAGTGGGAGGGGGATCGATCCGGAGTCGTCCAGTGTATCGATGATGGTTGGTTTTAATGACTGGAATGTAAGTATGAATAACACAGCAATAGTCTGTCCAGGGGCTCTTTTGTTGTTATTGCAGGAAAACGGCGATGCCAGAAAAAGAAGCTAATGCTGCAAAAATGCAAAAGGAGGAAAAAACGAGAGAGAGACATAAATAAAATAAAAAGAAACAAGAGGGGATAAAAAATGTCAGTTTCAATGAGCTGAGTGGTGGAGGCTGATTTGGCTTTTTTCAAGGTTGAACCTTTTTCTTTTTATTAATATATAAATGTAAATAAATAAATAAATAAAATCTGTGCCAAAAACTAAAAAAGAAAAGACATTTACTTCAGATTTATATCATTTTCAGGGTGAAA
Source organism: Trachurus trachurus (assembly GCF_905171665.1). NCBI lineage: Eukaryota > Metazoa > Chordata > Actinopteri > Carangiformes > Carangidae > Trachurus > Trachurus trachurus. The sequence goes on from NC_139911.1 coordinate 5,716,514, forward strand.
AGCCTCCAAAGCTCTTTTATAATACGACATTAAATCTTCACACTGAAAGTGAAACTAATGACATTATTTTTACAGTAGTGGTGTTTTAATGGTGGGAGGTGGAAATCTGGCCCAGGAGGATCCTCCTCTAAGAGAGGAGGAGAACTTTTTTTCTTTTCTTTTGTTATATCTTAAGTTATATGTTCAATTTGCTCTTTTTTAACAATTCGTCTTAATGACATTTTAAAGGGAAATACTGTAGTTTATACTGCATGTGTTCCTTGTTATTTTCAGAGGTGGAAAGTAACTCAGTCATTCATTATTAACTGAGTCATTGGTTGTAGTTGGGTCAATTTTACATATTACACATTATACATGTTTACACATTAATGAAGAAGTCCAAAAATATAGTAATATTATGGTCCAATATACACCAACATATTGTCGTATTGGTAGTTTTACTTAGGAAAACAAGTCACCCCACTGGTTACTTTAAGATTAAAGTAACCAGTGTGTCATTCACAGTGTGTCCATATTCTGAAATATGATGATTTGCTCTGATTTTAACTGTCCGACAATACATTAATAAACCAATAATTACCATATGATACATTTTAAGACCACACTTCAATGCTGGTTCAGTCTATATTTGACAATGAATCCAGTAAGTGTGAGTCATATGAATTTTATTGTTTCCCTTCACTGTCTTCGGCCTCGTTTCCAGCCGCAGCAGGCAGCTGTTTTCAGAGGCAACTCTGACAGAGCCACTGTCCACTACCTGCTCAGCAGCGAACAGCAGACAGACCGACACATGCAGTTAGAGAGCAGCTGGCCAACATCGCGGAGCATTTAGCAGCTAAAGAGCCAGATATTTCCCTCAGGAGCCGGTGGAGACCAAAATAGTCCCAAAAAAAGTAAAGTGAATATTGGCCCTTCGATTCTGCAGGTGGCCTGACTGAAGCAAAGCTCCACTCGTTGTTTAAACAAGCAGCTGTAGTTTAATGCTCAGCTCTTTTCCCACCACTGTTAACCTGATATTTAAAAAAAAAAAAAAAAAAAAAAGTCCAACGCTGGACTGGTCAAAGGTTTTATTTATATATTACCCAGGAAGGAAGTGTAATTGCTGCCCGGGTTGTGTTCAGGGGCAGCATTTCATTCCTGTAGAAGAAATGCCAGCACATTCGTCGGCAGAGTTCATGTCCAGCTGAGTCATGTGTTTAGGTTCTGAGCAGCACAAACACTTTTTTTTACTTTTATTTAAGGTTAGATGAGGGGAAGTGAAGTTATTTCTGTCTTGAATTTGCTGTTGCAGATTAGCGGTATATAAATAAATGCACACAGGACAGAGCTGGAAGAAGAAACTGATGTGAAAGAAAAGTAGGCCACACAAGATGGAGGCCTGACCCGACACACGGAGGGGAAGGCTGACTGTATGGCGGCTAATGATAGTACAGGAAACAGGCTGAACAAAGAATAACTAGAGAGTCGAAAACAATGGACATCCAGCCCGTGCAAAACAGAAGTGACTGCAGCTTGTGACTTCAGCTTCTGTTTGTTCCTCCATCATTCCTTGTGAGCGGTAATTACACAGCAAAACATCCTGTTTTGAGTTACCTAACTCAATAGAGTTGCTGCTGCAATAAACAATAAGAGTATTTCCTAAGCTGTGCAATGGCAAGAATGGCAGGGAAATGGGTTGTGACAGAAGTATGTGCCCAGTGAAGTTAATGTAACCTAAGCATCTTTTATGCTCGTCGTACAGCATCCAGATTTTTTATTTTTTTTGTCCTAAATAAGAGGTCAAGCTGACACGCCGTCTTGTTTATGCTGCTGTAGAGATGACAGCCCCCAAAGGACATTATGGATGAATTGCTAAGACTCCAACAGAGGTGTGATTTATGCCAGGAACTTGCTCACAGGGTGGCCTAGGTCAGGGAGAAAACGGTGGCCAAGGTTGTCTGTAAAAAGCAGATTAAGTGTCCTGATACAACCTGTCAGTGAAAATATTACAGCCCCGACAGTGGGGAGTTCGGAAAAAAGACAGAAAAAAATGAACGAACGAACGAAGTCCATCGCGTTTTCCCCAACAAACATCAGGGCATAAAGTCCCTGTGCGAAAAAAAACAAAAAAAAACGATTCTGACAACAGGAAGTGAGATAAAGCGGCAGGTGTTGCTTCCTGCTGCTGAGATACAAGCATGGAGAAGGAGGAAGGAGGCTGGGAGATTTAAAGAGGGGGGGAGGCAGGAGAAGGGAGGGGGGGTGGCTGGGGATTTGGGCTATAGCAGATGGTGATTCTCTCACTGTGGAGGGAAGTGGAGCTGAGCGAAGATACGAGGAGAATGGTAAAGAGCACGGACAGAGGAGGAAGGATGTAAGTTGGTCCCGAGGGGAGGATGAGGTAGTGGGGTTATCCGCCGGCTGGGCTGGGCGTGCTCGCTGCAGCCTGCAACCATATGAGCCGAGCGGGGAGGGTCAGAGAGAGTCAGAGGGCGTCTCTGCAACCGCAGGAGATTGAAAAGCTCAAGTAAGACGGAGAGAGAGATAAAGAGACGGAGTTCAGTGCATCGGCTCCTTCGCGTTATATCCGAGGAGATGCGCCCAGTTATTTTCTCTCAGAGTGAGAGAGGAATACTGTAGTTTGATTTGTTGAGAAATATGCTTCTGGCTGGTGTTGTCTGTCTGTCAGAGAGTTAGATGAGAAGATGAACACCGCTGTCACATCTCTACTGGAAATATGATGTGGCAGCTGGTTAGCTTAGCTCGCTGTAGACACTGGAAACAGCTGGTTCTGTCAAAAGGTGACAAAACCCACCTATAGCATCCTCTCTGAAGCTCTTTTAATTAACGAACCTTTGCAACATCTCGATCTCAGAGTTTATTCTCCATGTTCAACAAACTGTCGTCCACGAGATCACGTGGTTACAGAGGCTAAAACTTTCATGATTTTTTAACAAGTACTTTGTTCTTTTTTATTACTTTTGTTAGTAAAAACCCAGTGAAGCTGCAGCATCAGCGGTATGATGTGTTCTATCCATATAAATAAAACTATTTGGTTGCTTTTTTTGTTGTTGTTTAGCTCTAATCTCTGCAGTTTGGTACTTTAAGTAGTGTTTGTTCTTCTCAATCCTGCTGTTGTGAATCCATAACTCCACCACACATTTTCCACATTGGAACATATATCTTGTTTTTTGAGGGAAAACAAAAACTGAATTTATTTTGACTATAATTAAAACTAGGGAGGGACATGTTGATGGATTATCATGTCAATGTTTGGTCGGGACACCTAAAGATAAACTCTTGTAAAGCCACAACTTGACATTTTTACACTTTGAGATGTAACAAGACAAAAAATGACCAAATAACATGTGAATTAATGAGGCTCAGAGATTTCTGGTTGGCAAAGTCTGTTGTTTGCAGACTTGGCTAGGCTAAGCTAGCTGTTTCCCACTGTTCCCATGTCTTTATGCTAAAATAATCTGGCTAAGCAGCAGCTGTGGACTGTAACTTCAAATTTACTGTATAAGCGAGATCAAACTTTTTTTTTCTTTTTATTGAACTCTCAGCAAGGAAGCAGATTCTACTGCTCTAAAGAACGACTTCTTTAAGGAGAAAAAAATCTGTGCCGCTCTCACTGGAATTTGCATAGTTACCTGACAGTGACACTATCCAAGGATTTCTCTTTCCCTCTTTTTTTTTTTTTGTCGAGGAATAGCTGCGCTGAAAAGTGTAATCAGCTTTGTGTCGAAGAAAAAGCAGGTGTGTGAAACTAGCTGCGAGGGGAAGGAGCTGAGAAGAGAGGAGGCGGCGGTGGCGAGGTGGAGGAGAGGGGTAGTGGCGGTGGTGGTGGTGGTGTTGGTGGTGGGGGGGCGTCACTTTTCACATCCATTTCACCCAAAAAAAACAAAAAAAAAACCTGAGGATAAATCCCAGGAATAGATTTAGGCTCAAAGTGGCAGACACCAAGCTGTTTCTCTTTGCCATACGGCAGCTGTCTTCAAACGTCTGGGATGACACAGCAAGCATCCTGTTTATTGACTAGCAGCAGGAAATGCTCTCAATGCTAACAATGTGCGCTACTTACAAGTCTCCTTGCCGCTGCTGCTGCCTCTTCTTTTTAACCTCATCCCTCTCCTCCCAAAAAAAAAGAGGGAGAGAGAGAGAGAAGGAGGGGGAATGTTAACTCGAAAATGAACCATCGAGGGGAAAGCTGTGCATCAATATTCATTCATGCAGAACATGTATTGTCAAGTAGAAATAGAGATGGTGATGAGTGCTGCATTTATTTGTCATTTACCTCCTGGTATGCTAATATAATGAGGTCTGCACACCAAATAACCAAAGTCTGCATGAATACTGATTCTGTGCCGTGTTTTCAAAAGCAACAGGCACACACGCTCACACACAGCCCAACACAAATACTGCCTTTAGGATCCCTTTTTTTTCCTTTTCTCAAGAGAATACTTAGTGATAATAGTGGGCTACATTTTCCTTTGAGGCAGTGAAGAGAAAATTATATTATTCCATCAGCATAAGGTTATTGCATTATGTGTTCCTCACGTACTTCAATAAGCAATAAATCTCGCGGCAGAGCACCAGTAAAGCTGCACAAAGGTAGAGCACATCCTCGCTTTTATTGATGCCGGTTGTGAAGCCGGCCGACAGTCACGTCTGTTGTTAGAGAGCAGATGAACAGCTCCCAATAAGGGACTGTATGGAAATTATTAGAGGTGGGCTACTTTTTCTTAATTTTTAATTTTGCCGTAATTTTTTTACTACAGTATATGCAAGGTATTATAGTTATTTCATAGTGTAACCAATCAATGATTGCAGTTCTCAGTATTATGGACCATTGCCTGGATTCGTAGGAGAAACTGGATGTGGTCAGTTTCAGTTCAAAGTTGCACTTATAAGTGGAAAACGTGGGCGTGATATTCCTACCATATTCAGTGATGGAGATGGAAGAACGGATCGGTTCCTCTGGATAAAAGATGATCCTGAGCCAGGTCCTTGGGTGAAGGCAGAAATGATCCATCTGTGTAGAAACAGGGCTTTTACTATCTTGCATCACAAACTTCAATTTTTTTAATGGTCAGAATCAATAATCATCACATCAATATATCATTTTAAAGGAGAATTCCGGCCATTTTTGATCCCTAAATCGTTTTTCTGATGGTCACCCAGTGTTGGGGGGAGCAAAAAACGCGACTAAAATTGATGCAGGCAAACCGGAGTTACACCATGGCTACCCGGCGCTAGCGATAATTCTTTCAACCACAACAAACACTCAAAAAACAATCTAATATCTATGGTACATGACTTGAATCCTTACGAGACACCACTGAACTCATAAACTGTACAGTATAAACCGGTATAAACTTTGTGTTTTTGCATGTAGTCACTCACCTCAGATAGCCTAACTCTGAAACGTCCTGGAAAGACATTACTATCCGATCGCAGAGCGCCTGCTCTCCCCACCACAGAAACAACATATTTTTCTTGTTGTGATGAATTCTTTACAAAAATAAATGGTCAGAGATATGTTCAGTTTTTTTTCTGCTTTGAATATTCCATCCCATTTTTTGCATCTCTGATCAGGATTTTAGCCTCTGACCATGAATGCCCCCCCCTCGGCCCCTCTGCTTGAGGAAAATGTGAGCAAATTATATGAAAGTGGATAATGGGAAAAACATGGACTTGTCCTTTCGCTTTAACATACTTTCCACTGACTCCTCTCACCCCACTAGAATTACAAGATACCTACATAAAACATACAGTTTGCTGTAAACTGGCACAGGTTAGCACCACTATTGCCCCCCACACACACACACAATGTAAACAACATGGTTTCCTAATAACATGTTTACTGGAGACAGAGTGAGTCAGGTCTCAGAGGGGTTACACCAGGACTCTGGATGTCTGCGTCATCTCAGCCATAATGGAGCCTTCAACTCAGCTACAGCTGTATAGAAGAAAACACTACACTGACATTGACCCAAGGATACAGGTCTTTGTATCTGCTGACAGTGGGAGGGGGTGGGGGGGAGTTAGGGGGGGGTCTCTCTGTGGCCTTGACACCTGGTTTTCAACAGAAATTGAATGTCTTTGTTCGGAAAGGATTTATATTTTTCTGTAGACGGGAGATGTTTGAAAGCAGTCCTCGCTCGGCCGTGAATGTGTTTCTTTCGGATTTTAAACTGCAAATTTGAATTGATTTTTTTTTCTCATTTACTACACGACCTCTTCAGCTGCTAAATTCCTCTCTCTTTCCAACCAAATATTCACTCCTATTTTTTTTATTTTCTTGCTGAGGAAAAAAAAGAAATACAGGACTGTTGGGCACAAATGTCATGGTTGTAATTAAGGGATGTTTCAGTACCACTGTGTCTCTCCAGGAAAAAGCCTTGAGCCCATCTCCCTCTCTCTGTAAGTGACATTGTTTATGTTTCACTTATCTCAGGCAGATGTTAGCTGAGTGAAATTGAATTCCTGGCAATGAGGGGGGGAGAGATCACGGCGCGCATCCTTTTTTTTTTTTTTTTTACGTCTGGGGACAGGATTTCTCCTGGCCGGCCTTGATCCCTTGATTGTGTGCCCTGCGCTGCTGTTGGTGGATAATGACAAAGGTCGGAGGTGAAACAGGCTTTTCCTGAGTCACTGGTCCAATGAACCACTGTCAGCCTGTTGGTCCCTACAGTATGTGGAAACAACACCTCAAACAGGCAGAACAGAAATGATGCAAAACAAACGCAGGACGTGACAAATCACATGAAGTAGCATCGGCAGTAATAGGCCGACCAAACATCTGTCGTCTTGTTCTTCTCTTTTTCAAATACTAACAGATTTCACCACAAGTTCAGAGCAAAGAGTAAAGCTCACATCGCACCGGGTTCATAGTTCTTCGTATTTCTGCTTTTTTCCACATTATCTTGCTGGACTTGTAAATCTTCCAGAAAGATAAATCCCACAGTGATAAAATGTAGTCAGTCATCTTTATTGGATTTCTCAGACTGGTGTGAAGACTGCGAGATGAAATCGCTGCTTGCAAATAAAAACACGGCAGAGAGCCACTGAGTGAAAGGCTTTTTGCTCGTATGCTGAATAGCGTGCATTTATCTCCGGAGCCCGAGCTGCTGTTTTCTTGCTGCAGTCGAGCATTTCCCCAGAAACTGTTGGCTGGCTGGATGATGCAGCATCACTTTACTGTAAAACAGAGGGAAATAAAGAGAGCAATTTGATGTCATTTGCTCAGAGGCAGGCCTTGTGTGTGTAGGCGCTCTGTTTCCTCTTGTTTACCCCGAGCTGTTTCTAAACCCAGGATAACAACCCTGAACAAACATGACTATCAGCTGATGCTGCAGAGGCCTCCGAAAGCATGTGCAGATGACACTCATTACCGACGCGGGTCAGGAAGACACAGCAGCAGAGTTTACACAACAGCTCTGGCTTCGTTATGCTTGATTGAAATAACAATTTGCCCCCCTCCTGCATGGAGGAAGTTGAGACTGAGACAAAACATAAAAAATAATAAATGACAATAATCACTTTAACAGGAGGCGGTGGTGGTGCACAATGCGGCAATGCACCGAACAGTGTTAAAAGATGATACAATAGCAGGTAAAATCACATCAGTGGGTCTGTGTAGCGGATGTCTACAGCGGTTGCTATGGCGCTATTTATATCCTGTACATACACATCATCACCCTGAACGAACTCCCACGCGCTCTAAATTAAAGATCGATGGGAAAATTGCATTAAAAAATCAAAGAGCAATAAGCTGAAGATGTGATAGTGAAAAATCATACTTATATATAAAATATAAAGAGTGGTATGAACTTTAAAGGGCAGAGAGGCCAAGACACTAATCTTAACTTTCAAAATGCACATTTTTAGTTATCACAGTTATTATAACTCATCCATCACCTCTCTTATTTCATCCGGTCGTCTCATATTGTGCAAAACATGGACAAATATGAAGACTTCAGATTTCCCCAGGCTGAGTAGTGGACTGTATCTCTCCTTTAACTAATTCTGCTAATATATCTGTGCTCTAATGTTGCCTTTGTCAGCCCTAACATGGCTAATTCTCTGCTAATGTAGATTCAGACTGTGTGGCTGTATATTATCTGTGCGAGTATTTATCTGCCCTTCGACAGTGCAGATGAGAGGCCGCGGATGATGGGACAGCAACAGTTTGGCACGCTCCCAACTTCCAAGCGGGCAAGTTAATAAATAAAAACCCCCTTTTACTGTAATAATTCATCCCACATATCTCTTCTGGGCATCGCAGCACATAGGCTGTACGCTCCATGAATGCAACACAGAGCATGAATGTGCCCTTCAAGAACAAGACGCCTGAATAAAACGCAAATTCTGTACATTGAATAAAAAATAAAAAAAGACCACCAGAACTAAACCTGTTATACTTTCAATTTGATCCCTTGTAGCATGAAGTTGACCCCTTTATCTCTGCCACAGGATGAATTGAAGAAGCTGGATGAGTTTGTGTGGAGGAGAGTTATCATTCATGACTGCTTTTTAGGGTGAATTGTGAGGGTGGGGTGGAGGGGGATGGGATCTTGGGTTTTAAATACACAGATAATGGGAGTGAAGACGGCACATTATTAAGAAAAGTGTTCGGAACAGACGGGTGGTGCCATCAGTCAAAGAAGACGTAAGAGATTCAGATCAGTCCTGTTATATAGGGAACCGTATGCACAATGTGGCTGATCTCCATATTCATATGTATAACTCTGTGCCATGTCATTAATAATCCCAACGATGGTCCATGAACTCAATAGTGGGGCAATGGAAATTCAATATGAGTGAGCGGATGGTGTAGGGGCCTTAAAATATGTGGGGGTTTTGATTAGGGTACACGGATGGGGAAGTGGATAAGGAGAAGATATAAAAGCAGCCACACATCTGCATCCCCACAGGAGAGCTTTTGGAGAGAAAGATGAATATGGGTTCCCATTAGAAAGCGAATAGTTCATATGCAGGCGATCTGTTACGAGGTATCAGCGCCTCAAATCTCTACCCCTTCCGCCGGCGCCACCGCCACTCCTCCGCTGAAGTCATTTGCGTAAACGCGATTCCTCCAGACACCCCAGATTAAAATGCAGTTGAATGAAATGGCAGGTGGCAATCACTCCCCCATTTCCCCCACCACCACCTCCTCCTTAGCTTCCAAGCCTCTCTTCATCACCTCCTCCTCCTCCTCCTCCTGGATCTTATTTTATTGTGTAAAAAAAAAAAAAAAAACACCTTCAAGTGGATCTCGTTTAGTGCGGCAAGGATTTCAGGAACATCGGTCACAACCGGATGCTAACGACGCCTGATGAAAGGCTGGGAGATGAGCATGTGTGATGAAAATGCAAGCAGGTGCCCGGAGCGAGCATCAACAATGAGGCTCCATAACAAGACACCATAAATAATAACCAACCAGTTCTTGAGCAGTTTTTGACAAAATGCTCAGCAGCGGTGTGCCTCGACACCGCTTTGGCGCTTGGTTTTGGGTAACGCTGCTCACCTGGAGGGAGCATCAGAGGTTATATTTTGGGTTTGTGAAGGAGTGAAGGATGTTCTGGCAGCACAACACGCATTGACCTGGTTTCTCAAAATAGAGCCATTAAATACAACTTTATCCCAACGATACGAGCGCAGATCGACTTTATCAAAAACTTTTACCCCCTCTTTTGCAACTTCGCCACACGGTGAATGCATGTGGATCCCTGTATCTGCTCATCGGCTATACACCGCCGCGGCCTCCTGTTGTCCCCTGAATGGCGAGCCAAGGTCGATGCGTTTGCACAAGGTCAAAAGTTTATCAACGGCAGAGAAAAGGCCCATTCAGCGCCGCAACCGCAGACGGACAACGGATAAAGATGGACAATGCCGTTGACCTCGGTCACTCTGCCGCATTCACTCCTCCTTTCACCTTCATATCTCTGCACCACTTCTCAGTGTTTTCACACCAAATCAATAGCAGCCGTATAGAATAGAAATTAGCTGGAAAAGTAATGACAAAAAAAACATCAATAGGTGTAGATAATGTGGCTGCAAATGTCTTTATTGCCATGCCTGTAATGGAAAGCCATTATCATTTTACTGCTGAATTCCCTAACCTAATGTAATTGCAGTATTATAGCCTATTGCAGTACAGTTGTGATATTTTTATTGATGCAGCCTCTGTGTTCCCTATCAGGGGAATGAATAACATTAAGATATCCCAACTCCTCCCTGTTGGTAAAGCTAGAAACCTCCCTTGAAACATGTTGCAACGCAAACCTGTGTGAAAGAAAGGAAGGACTTGTCTTCCAGTGACAAGTCCCGACTGAGTCCCCCGGTTGCAATCCAATCCATCCATCCCAGTCAATCCCTGCACTGTTTCCTGGCTGTCATGTTTTGTTTGCAGACGATAAGGCAGGAGTTCCTCGGCTTTTGTCCACCGTGCGCACGGAAATCTGCGAGCGTGTGCATGCGCGTGTGTGTGTGTATGTGTGTGTTTACAGTGGACCGCGTTGATAATTCCCACCAGGCATCTCAGATATGCAGGTGTTTGTGCATGTTTGCGCCTCACCCTTTTCCATTCTGCTGGAACGGGACCTCCAAGAAAAACAGCAGAGGGGCAAATGTAAACACAGAGCGTACAGATTGATGAGTGTGAAGCCATGTTATATAAGCCAGTGCCTTTCAGCTGGGAAGGCTGGGGGGGTGTAGGGGGGGTGGGAGTGTTTGGAGGTTGGCACAACACACTCGATGTAAGTGCTTGAGAGAGATGTATAACACCGGCCCACTGTCAAAACACCTGGTGTGTTGCAACACGTCGCGTTTTCGCTTGAATGTGTTCGTATGGGGCATAGTATTTCAAGTATGTTGCACAACACGCTGACTCGAGAGCAGGCGCAGCGGTGACAGATGTGCAGCGCCGCGGTCGCATGGAGCACTAACAAAACACGGAGATGAGCCGGAGTGTTTTCATTACAGCGGTTTGACACGGCTCAGCCAAGTGTGATGTGACTTTATGTGAATGCAGCAGAGTGAGGAGCTTTCTCCAGCACAGGTGTAGCTGAGAGAAATGGCCACGAGGTTTTTTCTTGAATTGTTGCGCTTGCCAATTAAAGCGGCTCATCAGGGACTGATGGTGGAGCTGCTGTTAGTCTAATTAGTAGCCACAGGCCATGTTGGAGTCTCAGTACTCTGGTTATGGCACAAGCTTTCATATGAACAAGTAATCACAAGTCCGGTCGACGTCTACAAATCCTCTCAAGAATGTCTCATTACCTAACAAACAGCACTGCCGCCGCTTTATATCAGATTTATTGCTGTGTTTGCGCTCTTCTTCAGCGTCTACCTGGTGAATGTCCTGCAGAGATGTGCTTTGCATAACATTACTTCACTTCTTGGTTGTTTAACCTGTGCAGAATGCTGTGTATAGAGCTGTCTGCACTTGCATCAGCTGAAGGAGACATTCAGCAGGCCTCAGATCTCAGTTTATGGTCTGTTTACACGTGCAGCATCTCACACAGTTTTTGGAGGCTTAATGAGCTTCAATAATCTGCAGCTTCCATGAGTCTGCAGTGGACGACCGAAACTCCAAGGACACGTAATGAGAACGGACCTTTCAGCGAAGGAGGAGACGTCTCGTCTGCTGCTGTTAAAAACTTTTGAAAATTAAACTTTTTTTTACGGGTCCAAGAACATTTTTGTGGAACTTGGACTTAAATGAGCTGTAGTTTCTCTGTAGTTCCCACTTTTAGTTTTCATTCAGTTCACTTTGACTTTTTCTGATTTTAGTGGAAACTCAAGCAAAAAATGCACAAAAGCGACTTTTAGTTTTGTTCCTTTGGGTCCATTGTTCCTGAAACTTTTTAAATTGAAACAGGATATGGAGCTTTTTGTTGAAAACACAATATCTGACAATTTCCTCAACAAAGTGGTTTTATTTTTAGTGCATGTGTATTAAAACACGTTTTAAATCCTCATATTAGTCCTATCCAAAATCTGTAACCCGACACTTCCTCAGGTACAGTAAATGTTTGATTCAACCTGTGCATAAAATCAAACCTGCAGCTTTCATCACACCTCAAGTTATAAATAGGACCCAGAGCATGCACTCTCGTGTCCTTTGACCTTTCGTCCGTCCTCTCCTGGACAGCAGGTCCCATCACACGGCGTCAACCCCAGCAATGACAAGGCACCATTTGGCTAGTAGATGTTTAACCATATCCCAGGGCACCAGCTGGCACTCAAACACACTTCACATTTCCCTCCAAAGTGAGCTTCTCTGTCCGCGGTCTCAGGAACAGAGGGGGGAGGGAGGAGGAGGAGGAGGAGGAGGTGGTGGAGGAATCGAGAGCAGGAGCAGTGAGAGGAAGGGTGGGCTAACAGGCAAACACTAAAGGTTACCATCCCCATTTCACATCAAATATCAAGGACACCAGTAATTACCGCATACAGCTGAGAGGTTCCGACACCGGCATAGGGTATCTCGTCTATCTGACCTTGTGATAGCCCGGACTGAAACTAGAAGCTCATACTGGAAGGGGTGACTACAGACACAACGAGGAAGGAGGGGAGGAAGAGAAAGAGAGAAAAAAAGAAAAAACTTGAAAATGACACCCACTAATTGCAGTGCTCCCAAAGTGAAGTGTGCCCTAATTGCATGTCAGGATGTGTCCAGGTCGCCCGTCGTCGCTCTGCCACGGCTTCTCAAGAAAACAGATTTCTCCCCGGATTTGATCCCATTGTCTCTGAGCAAACACACATCCCGCTTCCCTCACCCTTTTTTGTCAATGTCAAGGAGGATAATGCAAGTTAAAGACCCCACCAGCCATCTCAATTGGTTGAAATTTATGTCGAGGCTTAGCACTTAATGTGGAAACACACATGAAGGAGTAAAAAAAAAAACAAAGGAAAAACTGATAGGAAACAGAGGAGAAGAGGAAGAAGGAGAAATTCACAGTGCTTATTAACATCCCTCTGTTACTCAGTCTTGCGTGTGGCTGGGGCTGCAGAATGAACCGAGGGTGTGAGTGTGAGAATTTCTGCTTGGCTTTGTGGGTGGGCACGGGGCCGGGGCCGCATGTGCTGGTTGGGCTAATACAGAGTCAACCGGGAGAACTTGATCCCTGGTTTGGAAGGCCAGGCGCATTGTTAAATACCCGGATTAGGCGGCTATAAAGGGAGGGAATGTTAACTGTGCTGGTCAGCAGGCTCGCCCCCGGGATCAGCAATGCTTTATTGAGGCTGCTCTGAGCGGCTGTCACCGGCTGATAGCGTGAGATGACATGACGCCCCGGCCGTGTCACTCCCCACTGACCCACATATCACACCTACGTACAGAAAGTCCCAAATAACTGTGCTAAAATCTGCCATGCCTGTTAATTAATTCTCACAATAGGTCAGCTTTGACTGCACGTCTGCATGAGCTGACAGTCTGGGGGTCCAGAAACAAAGACAGAACACCTCCATGATTTCAAACATTTTGCAAGTTTGTGGAGAGGAATGTGTTGATACTGAAGTTAAAGGGATAGTTCAACATTTTGACAAATTGGCCCATTGCCATAATCCCTATAGTTTTAGGAGTAGGTTCGGAACCTTTAATTGTCGGTGCAAGCTATTTTTAGTACGGCGGAGCAGAGCGGCGAGCTGCTCAGAGCTACGCTACGGAGGCTCATGGGATTTCTTGGTTTCCCTCATCAAACTCATCAAATATACAATCCAACAACAACTCCAAAACGCTCTGGTGGACAAGTTGTGACCTGCACATTCACCACGCTATGAGATAATAACGAAACGTTATGAGATGGAGTTGTTTTCAAGGTAAATTCATGCAAAACAGCTGATGCGCGTTCCCGTTGGGGGCAGTTTTTCGGCAAGCAGTCTCTCTAAAACAACTCTGTCTGGTAACGTTGTGTTATTATCTCATAGCGTGGTGAATGTGCAGGTCACAATTTGTCCACCAGAGTGTTTTAGAGTTGTTGGATTGTGTATTTGATTAGTTTGATGAGGGAAACCAAGAAATCCCATGAGCCTCCATAGCGTAGCTCTGAGCAGCTCGCGGCTCTGCTCCTCCGATCTTAAAATAGCTTGCAACAACAATTAAAGGTAACGAACCCACTCCTAAAACTATAGGGATTATGGCAATGGGCCAATTTGCCAAAATGTTGAACTATCCCTTTAAAGGAGTTTATAGCTTAAAAAACCCCAGATACCCAGCCGTCGACCTATAGCACACACCTGTGCTAAGAATAGCCACGATTCAAGACTGTAACTGTGGCATGTATGAGAGGCGTGCATGTCTTACAATGGAAGCGAGGAGTAGGAAGTCTCCAGCCGAGAATGATCAATTAGGAGCTCACTCAGGTGCCCCACGCACTGTCATGACTTATTTGGGTTGTTGTTGCCACCGCTGCTGTTTATTGAGCCCTAGCCATTAGAGTTTGTTGGGGAAGAGGTGGTGGTGGTGTTGTGCGTCTGTGCTCTGCCCCCCACCACCCCTCACCCTCCACCCGCCTCCTCCTCCTCCTCTTGTGCGGTTTTTTTTTTCTCCCCCTGGGGAAGGCAGCCGTGTCTCCAGTCATTACAGGCTGTGTGTTTGAGGTGAGCGGGGTGCTGTGTGTCTACACTCGGCTCTTCAGTCATTTGAAAGCCACCCGCTCCCCTCCTGCTTCGCCTGCCTGCCTGCTCAGTCTGGGTCTGTGTGCAGGCAGCGGCTCGTGTCATTGCTCTCTGGGGCATTGCCCCGGCCCTGTTTGTCTGTCTGTTTACTTGTCTGCTTTAGTCTGCCAAGTTGTCTGTCCATCTCTTGGTGTCACCTTGCTGCTTGCTGCTTGCTGCTGCTGCTGCGGCAGCATGGCGGGGCCTCACGGTGTCTGTCCTGTTGCAAGGCTTCAAAATGACGCTGGTTTGGAGCTCACGGCAGAGACAAGTTCACACATTCTTCATTATTAGCGTCAACATGTTGTGCCGAGGAGCAGTTGAGTCTGAACTCGGAGCTTGTTAGGGCAGTGGCAAAGGTGCCAGGGAGGTGCCTATTAAAACAGGCTTTATTTAGTTTTAGCATGTGGTGCTGCACTGGAGGCTTCTTGCTGTTTGGTTTTGTTTTTTGTGTTTTTTTTCGCTTGACTGTTTCTAAAACCTGAAGTTCTGCAATTAAGTGTAATTTGGAGGCACTTCTACTTTACATGATTGTTTTAATTTCATGCTACTTTATACCTCTGCTCCTCTGCACCGCTTCAGAGGAGAAATATTGCTCCTTTTTATTCCACTACATTTATTTTGGAAACTACCGATTTTAAAGGAATGTACAGTGAAATATGCAATACAGTCCACACTCATATATAATGGGTGTCTAATGTAACCACTGAAGTTTACTTTACAAATCCGGCATAGATCATAAGGGTCAAAACGGGAAGCTCATTCATCAGAGCCGAGCTAACAGCTAACTGCGTAGCGGGTGTTTGTTTGTAGCTTCGTATTTCACATGTGAACGTGACAGTTTTATCTGTTCTCATCTTACTCTGAGCAAGAAAACAAACCAGAGATCATCTCGTGATGGGATCAAACATGCTGACGTGCCGACTGTGTTGATTACTACTCAGTAGAGTTGTTACCATCACACAACTACTGACTACTCACACGTTAGCGAGCGCTAATCTTCACGTTTGACCATCGTTTTAATCTCAGCCAAACATTTGAAAAATATTTTGTGACTGTATCTTTCAGGCTGTGACGCTATTGCAGTCAGACAGACACCTGCAAAAGCACTCAGAGTCACACACACACACAGGCAGATTGATGAGGTGAAAACAATACCGGCTCCTCCGCTGGAGCTGGTAACAAGCGTGTTTCCCCAAATGTCAGACTATTGCTTTGAATAAAAGCTCTGAATGTTCCTTCCTACTCGTGTCTGCAGGAGTTGGATAAAAGATGAAGTAGCTGCACCATCAGCAGCCGCAGCTTTAGTAGTGACAGTCATGATAATTGAGGAATTACTTCTTAAAAAACAAAAAAAAAGTAGTAAAGTATTAGCTGTAGCAGCAGATGTAGGAGTATTATTAATCTTAATAACAGCACTTGTAAAATGTCAGCAACAGTAGCAGGTCTGAGCCATCTCATTACCTGCCTTGTCTACCTTAAAGAAGACTTAAAACCTTATTAGTTGCAGGTTTAGTGGGAAACAAGTTAGGCGTCACTCTGCATCAACGTCTATTTGACGAGTAATTAGGGCCATTTGTATGTACAGTTTGTACTTGGTATATTTGTTTATGTCACTCCTACTCCCTGGAGCCCCGACGGTGTGATGGCATAATTCACCACTCAGCCTGCTTCCCGGAAACTGCTGCTAGGAACAACAAGTTTCATTGGAAAGCAGTCATGAGATATGAATGAGTCACTCTCAGCTGGGCAAAGGTATCTGCTGCTGAAGGGAGGGAGAGGGAGAGAGAGAGAGACTCTAACACGGATGATTATCATCTGATTGCTGCAGAAACCAGATGATGATGTACACACAGCAGCACATGTTTTTTTTACGGTGTCCTCAATGATCATTTATTGAATCTGCGTCAGCTCCAGCAGGCCTGGTGCACGCAGCAATGCATCAGCGCATTCATTTTTTTCTGTTTTTTTTGCATAGGAGCAATTAGCTGTGTTATTGTTAGATCAAAAAGAGAACTGAAACCTGCTCTGTGTGGGTCACCTTAGATCAAATTGTTCAGTCAAGCGTTCACTCTTCAGAGAATATATCCATTATTATGTAAGCTTGGGAAAAAACGGACTTACAGGGTTTAAATGAAAGGGGCTAGCATGGAAACGATTATGCTAAAGAAAACTCACAATGGAGCATAACAATGGCGAGGGTGTAATAGGTTATGAAGGGAAATGAGGGGTTTCAGGATAGGATTTCCTTTTAGCCAGGGAAAGAAAACACAAAGTTTAGGGGAGGCGATGGAGGAGGAGGAGGAGGAGGAGGAGGAGGAACTTGTGAAAGGAAATGCCGATGACACACAGATCAAATAAATGACATAACTGTTCAAAGTTCAACAGCGTTCACCGGCGAGTGAGGTCATAGTGGGCAGGATTTGTTACTTTGACAACAACAGGCCGTTAGCCTGCCCCACTATCTGTGTCCTAATGTACAGACGGGCGCTGAGTCAACAAAGCCGCGGTGTTTGGAGTCAACCTTTAAAAGTCATAACCTTAACCACGCGGTCCAGCTGAGCCAATGCGTTTTCTATAGGGCGCAGATACCTAAAGTTCACGCTGCCGTTGATCCGCTCCCCCTGACAATTATGATAAAGTGGCACGTCACAATAAAGATGTAACAAAGTTCATTCGGTACAGAGCCATAAACTTTATTCTGATTAATCTTATCCTGCGTGTGGATTCGTACAAGGAAGAAGGACTTTAAAACGATGACTTCAGGCTTAGTCATATATCCGCTACGGCTCAGAGTTTCACTTTAAATGCTGCTGACAGTCAGACATTTCAAGCTAAATATGGAGGAAAAAGAAAAAGTCTTTCTCTGTGTTTGCCTGAACATGGACGCTGCGAGAAAAAAACAACAAAGTGTTTCTTTCGTCTTACACGAGTTCTTCTTTTGTATTTCTGTCATCTGCCAGAGCAGCAAGAGGAGTTGGATAACTTCATCTGAAACCGATCAGTGACCCAGATCTGCAGCAGTAAGCAATAGACCTGAGTTTGGATAATCATGATAAAGCAAGCAGTGGAGTCACATTGTTCACAGTTGTGTGAGGACAAAGCCCCCCTGGGCAGAGGCCTGCCTCCCAGGTCACTGACTCAGATAGAGACGTGCACTCAGATAGCACAGTGAGGGAGGTGACTGACATCACAATATACAACACTGATCTGGTATCAGATTGGGAACCAGGCACAAAAGAGGTCCTTTTTTTTCTCTCTCTCTTTCTAAAAGTCTTCATTGAAAGAACAACCACGGGCGATGTGTTTTATCTTCTACATATGTGTCAAATGTTCTCACAAGGATGAAAACACACACTGAGGTTTTTTTTTGTGTCAGGAGTTAAAGTGGAACAGCGAGGATGTGTTTTCAGTATAGGATCTCCTGTGTGTTTCCTGTGTCCTTGAATGCGGCGCAAACAGTGGCTCTGTACCGAAAAACAATGAACAGAATGAGCAGTATGAACAGTATGAACAGTATGCACACATACAACAACAAAAAACCTGATACAACGCGGCTTTCCTGCATTTTTTTTTTACTGAAACAAAGACCATCACTCCCCCAGCCCAAAAAAACTGACATTTAGGTTGTTTAAAAATATATACAACTGCCTCTTTTATGAGGGGGAAGTAGACAGAAATACAGAGGTGGCTGCCTCATCTGACACAGCTGACTTCAAAAGCACGCACAGTTTTATCAAAAGAAAACATTGAGAGGAAATAAGAGTGTAGCCATTGTTTCATCTGTTACCTACTTACTAAATTTACCATCAACATGTGGGTGGCACATCGCCTCGGCTTCTCTTGAGGGAAACCTATTAAGGATTTTTTTTTTTTTTAAACAAAAAAAAAACAATAATTCTTTCACTAGATTTGTCAGTAAAAGTTGAATTTGTGCCAAGTAAGACAAACAAGCGCTTCTCTGTGAGGAGGTAACGCGGTAACTGTGAAACTGTGAGTCAGAGTTACATTTATTCATGCACGAGGAATTTGTCTGAACTGGGTGATAGGTGATCCTTTATCAGAGTCTCAGAATACCACACTCAGCTCAGTGTGTTCATGGTCATGGTAACCTGATCGTAACCCCCCACCACCACCACCACCAAACCCACCCTACCTCCCTCTTCTTTGTCTCCCACACCCAAAAGTGTACAATGAATACATCCCTGCTCTATAATCAGTGGGTTGGGTCAGTGTTTACACCGTTGCACGGCCTCGATAAATGCTGCCACCCCCCTGAAACAGCCAGAGAGCGCTGCCTGGTTCCCACAGAGGTTGGCAGAAAATAATAAAATACTTAACATTCCTCCAGCCTGTATAATGGTAGTAGCCTTTTAGTGCAGAGCTGGCATCACTGGAGGGGTGGGGTGGTGGGGGGGGAAACAACTTTCAGTCCCTGAATGCGACACTCTGTGTGAAACAATGACCATTGAACTGTCCTGCAGATTTTCCAGCACTTTTTTAAAAGATCTGCCACTGAAATCTCTCCCCGTGTGACTGGCGATGTTCAAACAAAGCGCAACTTGAAATCTTTCTCTGGCACAATGTGTATTGGTAGAAGTGAATGAGGCTCAGTTTGCAGTGGGGAGGGGTGGGGGGGCAGGCGACATGCAGCCCCCTTTCACTGTTTGTTTTTCCTCAAATGTTGCTGCAGACTATTTGTTTCATGTGAACAGAGAGAGAGAGACTCCTGAGGGCAACGAAAAGTGTCTCTGCAGATAAGAGACAGTGACTCTGTTGCTATTCACTTGAGTGATAACCTCAAGGCTACATGACACAGCCTGCGTGGTCACTGGTAATTCACTGTTGTCAAAACACCTCCACAATAAAACACAGCGTTACACACTACACGGTACATTACAGTGCTTTTTTGTTTTTTTCCAATGCTATTGTTGTTTATTTCCACTATTTGTTGTAATGTGTTTCAATGGTCATTCATTTCCACGATGATGTCACTCAAAATAACTTATATTGTTCTTATTTGGTTACTGTATGATTGTATGTTTCAGTGAACATGTTTGAAATGATATGAAAAGAAGATTTAAAGTAACTTAATGTATTTTATATTATGATGATTTGCCAGATTTCTGCTGGGTGAGTCGTTTGATATTAATGGGTGTTACACTGTGATTAATGCTGGGGTGGAGGTACTGGGAATCTATCCCACTGTTAAGGGGGTCTTTTGGGATGTCAGGGACTGCACTCTGCATTTTTTGGATTACATCTATTTTCTTTTCAGGTACTTCAATCTAAATGCGAACATACTCACAAGAAAACAAAACTATTCCACTTATCTAGTCACTGTTTTCACTAAACAACATGCTATTAGCTCACAACGCAGCTGATGCTAATCAGAACGACTTGAGTTTAAATTCATCCTCAGGGGAAAACGAGTGTCTGTGTCTATAATATGAAGGAAATCCATCCAGTAGAGCTGAGACACCTCAGTCCAAAAGCACAAATGCCAACCTTATAGTCACACAAAAGTCAGTGTGATACATCCTCAGGGCACCATGACTTGCTGCACAGATGTTTGACCTATTTAATAGTTCACCTCGAGTTACAGTGTGTCATGGGTTAGAGAGTTAAAGTTGATCTGCTAAGTTAAAAGATCACCAGTATCAGCAGGATTCACCCTCTGGGCACCATGAGTGTCTGTATAAATGTCATTTTGTTCTGCTGTTTGTTATACCTATCCTTTTTTATACTGCAAAGGATATAAAATATGAGGATTATAGCCTAAAATCTGCAAATTTATCACTGGAGCTTTAAGATTTAAGATCTTTTAAGATCACATCCTGACAAATTGTGATTGTGTGTTTTAATTATCAGGTGCAAATTAGCTCTCGAGTTAACCTCAGCGCATTTAATTTGATGTATTTATAAGGTCACGCTTGATTAATACTGTCGGCACTGTCCTCTATGACTGAACAAAGAAGCAGAAATATTAATAGTGTCATTCTGTGGGGGTCATTATAGGGCAGGACGACCAACCAGACTTAAACAAAGAGAGATGTGTTTTATTGCAGGTTTCCACGCCGCGTTTGAGTGCAGCAGCGATTCAGGAGGAACCTCCATCATACCGGAGGTGGACAATATTGATTTCCACCCCGATATATCAGCAAAACTGATTTATTGGTCTGTTCTGAATGCGAGCGCACAAACCAATTCACAAACCTCCATCACCCAAAGATCACAAGAGCGCCCTGACTGATTGCTGCGTCCCACGCATGTCTGCCCCGGAGAAACGCATAGCCCAACTACACACAGACACACACACACACACACACACGCTGGTGGGGGCCCACTGGCTTCATCCTCAAGGTCAAGAGCTGCTGGGAGGCGGCGGCTGCTCATTGATGGGCCTGATGGAGCTGACACCACGCGACCCATTGTACACACATGTTGATCTGTCCCCAGACGTGGCCTGACAGCGGCACATAAGGCCGATGGCACGCTAAACCATCAATGCATTTCAATGAGAGGATCTCACCGTTCATGTTTGTGTGTGTATGTGTGTGTGTGAGTGGGGGGAGTTGGGAGTTGGGGGGTGTGTTGGTTCAAAACAAAGCTTGGACACATTTGCAGGCTGGACAAGCCCTCGACCGTGTGGAGTGTGTAATCCAAAACCAGGCCAATGATTATCTCCCCTCCCCACAAGCGCTGACTCAATTCTGATTTATGATTCGAATGAATATCGATTTTCCTGGAGCTGCCCCCCCCCCCCCCCTCCTCCACCTCCTCTCTTCCCTTCCATTTCTCCTTTTAACAAAAGAGTGAATGATGTATGTGCATTGATTTCCAATCAATTATTTTTATTTTCATTTTATTTAAGCTTGGACAAATTTTCAGCGGCCCCCACGGAGAGCAATGCATCTCTATCAATAGTGCTGTGCCTCATTACTAACTGGCCTTCTGACGGTGAGCAGGGAAATAACGAGGGGACGTTTATTTCTGAGTCTGTCACGTCTGCTTTAACATCGTTGTCGGGGCATAAATTTGTCTCTGCTTCGTTTGTCGCTGACACCGTGAATCCATGAACAACGCTAAATCCCTGTTTACTGTATTTACCAGAAAGTGGAGTTAGTGTCTTTATATCCTGTCCTATGCTTGAGACTCAAAGTTGTGAAGTTTTTTTGTCTCTACTGCTTTGATTTGGACTTCGATGGAAGTGAAGTACTAACCTGCTGCAGTTCACCTCTCACACAACATCTGCTAACATCTGTCTGGTCCAACAGGGCCTGCCATGTTCCAGAGGCATTTTATTAAGACAAGACTGTTGCTGAGGTTTCCTCTGCACTGCAGCCAGTGCTCTACAGTTGACACCTGTGTGATTAATAAAATGAAATGAGTCATTAAGTCAAGAAAACCGACTCAGTAATGACCGTTATAATTGTAATATCAAACTAAAGCTTGCAAACAGGAGCTGTTAGTCACACCTGACTGGGTCAGGCTGCAGTGGAAAAATAACCCAGAGTGTGATTAACTGAGCAAGGATGTGTTTAATTGTTGATGAACTCAATTTTTCATTTTTAAGAAAATGTCTTATTTCACAAAATAACATACCCATGTTAAATTTAAGAAAATATCTACTATTAAGCGTCTGATTACTTTCTCTCTTAACTCTATAAAACATCACAAAGCAGTGGAAGTCCAACTTCAGCTGTCTTGAAGTGTAAAAGTAAAACAAAACTTCTTACTTCTAAAGTTTTAATCATCTTTTGGCATTTTTGGAGGCTTTAATTGATTAGTAAAATACCTGATTAATTTCCTCCTGACTGTCGTGATGAATTGACCGATCGTTGCGGTTCCAACCAGGTCCGTGGAGTATGATGAGAATAACTTTTGGAGAACAGCCATAATCTATTTCTTTTATGCACATGATGGAAAACCATTCAAGAGCGGGTTTCCAATACACCCAGGTTACGCAGAAAAACCCCTTAGAACAACTCACTGATTGGCTTGACAGTGATGCATTAAAATGGGTCATCCTGTAATTGCTCTTTCCTGTGGCTACTGGCTGGGCTGGGATTACATAACGATGATAAAGCTGCGGACCTGGCCTTCCAAGATAAAAGCTGCCATGCAGGACCTCGTGCATTCTCTAAATGCTTCATCTAAGAGGCCCTCTGAAGGAAGTGATTACTGCAGAGCTGCCCACTAATGCTCCAGCGGGACCCGGGCAGTGTACTCTGTTATTCATCAAACACATACAATGTAAAGCCTTGGCAACTTCGGAAAATGCATGAATAATGAGCGGGCGCATTATAAGTATTGCAGCGGTGATAAGGCCGTGCATTTTGTTACATTTCATGTGGTGACAAAAGAAGTTTTCTCAGCTCGTCTAAATGGACATGGACTCAGTGAGGTTTCACTCTTCAAAGCAAAGTGTCCACTGAGTCCTGGAGGGACATAATGAATAGGCCCATTAGTAACATAAAAGCAAAGTGGAATTCCTTTGCAGTGCTACTGAGGCCAGCTCCGGGCTCCACAAGGCATCCTCCATCGCCATATGACTAAATCAGATGCTATGGGTGACAAATATGGCCTCACAGCTGAGAGCAGAAGCAACACAAAGGACGCTCAGTTGTCTACTCAGTCGGGCCAACAGAAAAAAAAAAAAAAATACTGCCACTCTCAAGACAATGTGGCTCCTGTGCAGAAAATGTTGTTTATCTCATCAGGCCATGGCGTGCCAGGTTGTGGTAGCGACTTTAATGCTGTGAGCTTATGCAATAGCTGCAGGAAACGATGCCTTTTTGTGGCACGCGAGTACTTCTCCAAACAGGAAATGATAAGAATAAGTCGGTGACGTAGTGCCATTGCCAAATATGTGAAGGAATGTTACAGGAATGAGGAGTCATTCATGAGCGACTATACGGCCGGGGTGGTATCAGCACACAATAGTGAAACTATGAAGCTAATAAAACTCAGCTACAGCAGAAGAGTTCCTCTTTTGCCTCATCTGATAAACATCTGACAGCACAATCAAAGTCAGAACATAAACTTTTGAAGATGAGATTAGACGGATAAATCCCACGTCTCTCCACAACTCTAAACACAAATACTCACAAAATCTATCAGTTTGGTCAAAGACTTTAAATCTCTTATTAAAAAAATCAATTAGTTTCATCTCCTCAAGCATCTTAACTTAGAAACCTTACTTTGTAATATCTGTTATATATCCAAACATATCCAACGGCCTTCAGAATAAGTCAAAGTAAAGTTAAGACATAAAACTAACTGACTGAATTATTAGGCTACATGCAAAGTCTTTTTTTTTTTCATTTTAAAGTAAATGTTGTAAATTAATATTGTTAACTCGTCACACATAAGAGACAATGAGGGGAGGAAGTGTTTTAAAGTCCGCCGAGTTAAACAGCTCATTTGTATTCGAAGTGTTGAACAGTGTCCGTCAACCGGCTGTGGGGCATTCAGGGACAAGAAATACATGCAAGGGGGAGGGGGGGGTGGCGGGGGGGGCTCTGCTGTGCTGTGCTGCTCCTGGGGATGAAACCAGGACTGGATTGATCTCCCGGTTCAACCGCTTTTTATTTATCTATTTATTAATATGTAAAACCTCCATTAAAATGATCCAGCGTTGCGTTTAATGTATATTGAATGTTTTACATGTATCATAATAGGTTAAGTTGAGTCTAGGAAATTTAACTTTGAGGGGTTTTCTTTGAAATATTAATTCTTACACTTTCTTTTAAAGTGCAAATTAGGAAGAGAAGAAGTTTTTTTTCTTCTTTCTTTCTTTTTTTTTTTTTTTTTAAACTAACACCAGAGCTGCTCTTGTCAAACCTTGACTTCAGGACAGAGTTCAGCTTTGATCTTGTGCTTTTTCAGCCTCTCAGTCATAAAAACAGGAGCCTGAATTAATTCAGAAGTCACAGCGGAGGTGACACATGATGTTTCCTCTAAACTCATCTATATATGTGTGTGTGTACGTGAGTGTGTGTGTGCTGATAACAGAAATATGCAGTCACTGTGTCCCAAGTTTCACAGGCTGATGTCAACATATGTACTTCTTCACCATGGTTACGGCCTGTGGTGAACTCGTTTGTCCTTGTGTATGTGGTGTGTGTGTGTCGCAAGTGGCACTTGTGACAAAGTTAAAACACGCAGAAGGAGCTGAAATGTTTCTAACATTAGTCGAGTTAAAGGACTGTTTCGGCTCACAAGCGCTGTCTGTGGCCAAACATGCATCCGAGAGCGAGAGAGAGAGAGGGGAAACTACACGGAGCTGCTGAGCGCACCGCCCGGTTATATACATGCCTATAAATAACCAGCCAATCAGCGACGAGCCACTGGGAGTTAAACGCACCAATTAAAACGCAGAAGGAACCAAATTAAGTCAGAGGTCGGCCGCGATTGGTCGCCTGTGATATCATTTGCGATCCCGTACGCCGCTCGTTTCTGATTGGCTGCCGGCCCTGCAGGCGTAATCCTGCCGTGAGGAGAGGAGGGGAGCAGGGGGAGGAGAGGAGGGAGGAGGGGGGCGGGCTCCGAGGTTTGAATAGGGAAGTTTGCAGAGCGCAGTTGTTCCCCATCCAGTCCGGTGCAGTGTTTGCAAATACGGTGAACACAAGCGAGCGAAGAGAGAGAGAGAGCAAGCAAGAGAGAGAGGAGAAGGAGAAGAAACAGAAGAAGCTTGAGAAGAGAGAGGGGGGGACTGACGGACGGACGCTCTCTATCTCCTGCTGCTGCTGCCGAAGCCGCTGCTCTAAACAAGCGCCTCTTCTCCGTGTGTATATGTGCGTGTGCGCATCGCAGCCACGGGATCGCTCTTTATTATTCCTTCTTTCAACTGGGTGATTTTTTTTTCTACATGAGAAAAAACATTTAAGTGCAGCTAAATAGATTTTTTTGCGTGTGAAGAATTAAAAAGCAAAAATCAAGCAACGGTGGAAAAAATGGATGTTCTACCCATGTGCAGCATCTTTCAAGAACTTCAAATAGTTCACGACACGGGCTATTTCTCAGCCTTACCGTCACTGGAGGAGTACTGGCAGCAGGTGAATATGTCTACTATCAAGTGTCTTTTTTTTTTTTTTAAGTCAGTGTGTGAGCTTGTGTGTGTGTGTGTGTGTGTGTGTGGCAAAGCGGAACTGAGTGGGTTTCACGCTTCTTCTGCGTTAATAGATTACACCGCGATGTCTCAGTGCGCCAGCCAGGGGAAGTTTGAAATGAAGAGAGATTCCGTCATTATAATAATGATAATAATAAAAAAGGTTGTAAACACAAGGCAAGGACAAGGCAGCACCGGTGTTTAGACGGAGCCTCCTCCCCCCCAGTGTCCATTCACCTGGCAGAGCTATAGGTCTACTCTGGTGTCATTATTACCAGTTTGGTTATGAAGTTTTTTCTGGCAGGCTGAAGTGGATCAGTGTGTCAGTCTGACAGCTGGAGTCGAGGCTCTGCTGCGCCAGGATGAATGAGGATGGAGGTGGTGGTGGTGGTGAAGAGGAGAGGGGGGGTTAGAGTAGCCTAACTCAAGCTCTAGTGGTGGTGGTGGTGGTGGAAGGGACAGAGGCGGCGTGTTTCTGCTTCTCTGCTGTATTTTGAGCCTCTTCTTCTTTTAGCGGATGGGTGCAGGGAATGAGAGCTGGTTTCACTTCCAGCCGGTGAAGTGACCGCGGATGATGATGTTTGTTTGAGGAAGCAGAAACTGAATCAACTGAGCATTTCATTCAAAATCAGATTCAGATGTGATGTAGTGATGGCTCAAGATCAGCTCAGCAGGAAATAACAGGCTGTGATCTTCTCAATCTGTTTCACATCCTCTAATATCAACTTTTTTAAACGCATTGTAATGTCTCAGCGTTTTTATTTAGCCGTATTCCCCCTCCTGTTTCTGCTCTACAACCTTATGTTAGTTTAAAAAAAAAAAAAACATCCCATTTGCATCATCCTGTGATTTGAATGGACTCCACAACATGACACTATCAAATGTCAGCCATGGCCAATTCCTCTGTGCATGAGTAGACAGCAGCACAGCTGGAAAATACTGTGCTGCAGGAGCCCAGAGGAGATATTTACTCTACATCTGCCTCGTCAAAAAAAAGCTGCATGTCCTTCTTCTAACGAAAGAGCCCCTCCGTCTTTTCAACTTTAATGGGCTCTGAAGTAAATTGAAGCCAGTGTGTCTTTTTTACGGTGGCTGACAGCGAGGAAGGATGTGATTGCATGTCAGTGGTACGCATGAGGAAAAGCAGCTGAATGGCTCACGCTGGTGGAGGAAGTTGAGCAGCTTCCTTAAAAGGACTAAATGTGTTCAAGTGAGTCACCCGAGTGCTGAAATGACAATGCGTGTTTAGAGTTCAGGCGGCACTCAGGTGCAAAGGAAGGACTCGGGGGTTTGTGAATCACGTGAGGCTGAGGTTGGCTGTTGTTGGTGCTGCATGTGCTCGAGGTGTTTGAGATGTTGAGTGCTTGACTTTCTGATGCAGGATGAGTCTAGTCATGAATTATGACATGCTACTGCAGATGAAACATCACAAAGTGGTGAAAAACACTTATCACAACTTCCCAGAGAACAAAGTGATGGGTTTAAATGTCTTATTCTGTCCTGCTAAGAGTCCAAAACTAAGAAGTGCTTCATTCTCCATCGTATAAGATACAAATAAACACGAAATCTTCATATTTTCAGAGCTAGAATCGGGAAATATTTGGTACTTTTGCTTGAAAAATGACTGAATGACTCACTTTCTCTCAACTGACTAATCGATTAATTGAACTCATCAGTGCAGCTCTAATGTACGTACGATAAAGTTAAGTGCAGGAGCATCTAAAATGTCCTGGTGTAAGCATTTAGCAGTTATTACTCGACATGCAGGATTGTGGGGAATGTGCACATGCATCATTTAAGAGGATTTCCCACACACAGAAGCGTTTTGCAGCTGTGAATGAACCTCCTCTCCTCAGGGATGCTGTGGCTCATTTTTTTCTTCTCTCTCTCTCTTTCTCTCGCTGTATGTTTTCATTCAACCAGACATGTTTGGAGTTGGAGCGCTACCTACAGAGCGAGCCTTACGTCTCCACATCCGACCTCAAGTTCGACGGCCCGGAGGATCTCTGGAGCAAGCTGATCTTGGCCTGCGGGGACAAGGCCAAGGCCGAGTCCGACCCAAAGCTGGCCCCGGCCCACGAGGAGGACAATCAGGACAGCCCAATCTTGGACACCAACAGTGTGAATTCAGACGCCAGCAGCGAGGCTTCAGACAGTTCTGAGGAGCTCTCGCCCACACACAGCTTTACCTCCAACCCACTGGGCTCTGTCTTGGTTGGCTCGGGACCTTTTAGCCCCTCCGTCATTAGCACTCCCCCGTCCTCGCCGGAGGCCACCTCGGAGCCCGGCGCGGTCACGAACGGCTGGGTCGCTAGTACGCACGCCGAGTTGCACTTGCCGGTCAAAATTAGGAACGGCGGGACTTCGGCAAAGACTTCGGAAAAGACGTCGGGACTTGTCTGCGGCAGCGGGGACGCGTCTCCGGACGGCAGGAGGCGAGTACACAGGTGTCACTTCAACGGGTGTCGCAAGGTTTACACGAAGAGCTCCCACCTCAAAGCACACCAGCGCACTCATACAGGTGAGTTCAGATACACCTGTGTATGTCAAACTGTGTGTGACTGTGTCGACTTCTCTGCTGTTGTCAAGCAAAAGCAGCCCATTCATAGAGTGGCAACATCTCAGCTTTTTTTATTGACTGCACGGTGGAAGTGGCCATGAATTCAGTCCTCCATTGTAGCGGCATTGTCCATCCATTGTGTAATGTAATTAAAGGTCCATATTGCATGATGTCCTCAGCTGGAGCGCTGCGAGTATTAGCTCTGCATGGCTGGATACCTAAACTGTGACCTAATCTATCTGGAATGTGACTGACTGAGCCAGTGAGTGAGCGAGGGAGGGAGGGAGGGAGGGAGCAGGGAGGAGGGGGGGAGGGGTTGCACATGGGAGATAAAAGGACTTCAAAACAGATTGAGTTTCACCATGGGAAAGGAGTGAATGGGTGGGGAGCCAGGGGGCACGGAGTGGGAGGCCCCCGAATGGCCATTTGACTGCTTCTTATTTTTGATTAGAGGCGTGAAATTTGTACGTGTGGCCATTTTTTTTCTTTTTCCCGTCTTTTCTTCATTAATTCTACGTGCACATATTCAGCTGCGACCGCATTGCTGTTCGCATTCTTAGCATGTTTGAGGCTGCAGCCGGAAGAATAACAGCCCAGTGGTCCAACAGGTTCAGGTCTGGACAGACTTGTCGGCACTTATGTCATCCGGGCCTGGCCCCCGGGGGTGATTGATGGGCAAGCGCATTTAAATAACAACAGTGCAGAGCTGGCCAGTCGTCGCCTGAGTGCATTCCTTTTCATGTGTCCAAATCTGAGCTGAACTCATTGTCCACTCTCCTCCTCCTCCTCCCCCTCTCCTCCTCCTCCTTCGTCCGTCCTGCAGGTGAGAAACCGTACAGGTGTTCATGGGAGGGCTGCGAGTGGCGTTTTGCACGAAGCGACGAGCTGACCAGACACTTCAGGAAGCACACTGGGGCAAAGCCATTTAAATGCAGTCACTGTGACAGGTAAGCACGGCCCATTTATCTGCAGCTAACATCACTGGCTTCTTTCTTCTCATGATAAGGCTCTGTCTCTCTCTCATGCCACGAGGCTACAACACATTCATCACATGCATTTCTGTCGATGTGATCTTCCAAATAGTGATGCATGTCTCAGAAGATTGAAAGCATTGATGCATTTTACTCAGGTGGCTTAAAAGCTGGAGCTAGACTGATGAATAGACCAGCGGCATAAAAAAACATGGAGCCGATACTGGCTTATCGCAGCTCATTGCAGCTGTGTGTATATGTTTGGTGAATAAAAAAAACAGAAGCTGAAGCACAGAAATGCCAAAGATAAGAGTAATTCCACTTGGTACGTGTTGTGTTTGCACAAACGTCTAATAAATCTAGATTTTTTTATCTTCAAATATCAGTATCAGCTGCGAAAGTTCAACATGAGTCATGCTGTGTTTACTAGTCAGACTTTAACTGATAAATGTGCTGCTGTGTCATTAGGAGCAATATTGATTTCCCTTTTTCCCCCTTCTTCCTCTGTCCCCAGATGTTTCTCCAGGTCTGATCATCTGGCTCTTCACATGAAGAGGCACATCTAGAGCAGGGCGAGCACCAACCAAGCAACGCAGCGAAGGGGAAAAGTTTTTTTTTTTTTTTTTTGGAAAAAGAAAAGAAGAAGAAAAGAGAAAAAAAACAAAAAACAAACGCCGTCTCCCGACCAGTCTCTTGGTTGAACTGTCCCAGAGCAGAGTGGCGGGAGTGTGTTCCAGCCAAAGCATGCCGTTTTGCACCATACTGAAACCCAGTGCCTCCGGGACCTCTCTTTGGAGAAAGGCGCTCTGAAGGTTGTCTGTTGCAACAAGAGGACAAAATCATGGATGGGGAAAGAATTTGTTCTGATTGAGAAGGACTTACAACACACACACAACAACAACAACAACAACCAACAAAAAAAAAGACGAAATCGACAACAACAACAACTACAACAACAAAAAAAAGATGAAAAGACACGCAAACAAAAAGAGTGAATGATCTGTATGTATGGTGCATGATGTTTTGGGGACATCTCCCGGACAGCAGATACACTGGTACTTTACAAAACTGTCTGAGGTAAGCATGTGTGCACTGTGAATGTCTGAGATTGGCCCACCGGCCCCTCCCCCCCCCCCCTTGGAGAAAGAGAGAGAGAGAAGACAGGAGGATTTTTTCAGAGAAGAGATGGATGCATTCATGGATGCATTGATGGATGCATTGATGGATTGATGGATTGATGGATGGATGGCGGGCGCGGGGGCCGGCGCCAATGTTGCTGTGGACTGAATGGGTTTCTGGAGGGGGAGGGAACAGCCCACTTGTGTTTCTCCCTGGTGGCAGTGTGAGGATGAGGCAGGGAGGAAGTCCCTTGCCTGTCTTGTCTATCTGGCACCCAGACTTAGGGGGGGGGTCGGTGGTTGGTTGGTTGGTTGGTCGGTTGGTAGATGGCCGAGGGGTGTGGGGGTCCCAGAAGCTTTTGAGGCCTTGGGTTCGACCAGAGATGGAGAGCGAGGGTTGACATGTCGCCTTCTGGGCTCCGAAACTTGCCCCCCTCCCCTCCCTCCCCTTCCTGCTGCCGCGACAACCGCAGCCGCCACCGCCACCACCACCACCCCTCCTGGTCTCTGTATGACAGGAGCTTTTTTTGGTGTTTTTGGTGCAGCTACTAAATGTGCAATGTGTTATGTAGCCTGGTTTATTATTTTTTTACAAGCTACAAAGCTCATTTGTAGTCCAATTGTATAAGCTGTGTGCTTAGAGGTATAACACAACTATACTATAACTTCAGTATCATAGACAGGTGTTGCATGGTTCTAGGGTTTGTTCATTTCCTGTTTCCACTGTAATCAGGACTGCAAATAGTTTCAATAAAAGTGCAGCTAAAATGCGAACAGTTAAATGTTACAATATTGTACATAAAGCCTTGACGATTTCCTCTTATTTTTACAACATCATCCATTTTCCTTCATTCTGGGTTTTTCCATCTGGCTGGAGATCTCACCACTTGCTTGCTCATTCATCCTATGCCTTGAGGACTAA
The DNA here is from genome assembly GCF_905171665.1 of Trachurus trachurus. Taxonomy (NCBI): domain Eukaryota; kingdom Metazoa; phylum Chordata; class Actinopteri; order Carangiformes; family Carangidae; genus Trachurus; species Trachurus trachurus. The sequence goes on from NC_139911.1 coordinate 5,747,841, forward strand.
TTTTGATTTTTTGTACTTTCTTTTCTATCTAATAATGCACTGTTGACCTTAATGGTGCCTTATGCAAGTGACTCAGCCCTGTGGCAGCGTTGGTTTTGCTCCTCTCGGGGAAAGTCACATTTGTTGTATGGGTGATTTTTGAAAAGCTCGATCAAGGCTCAATTCCAGATCAACTCGCACCTCCGTGTTTTTATTTAGTTCGATCAAAGTTGCCTGCTCACTCTCGATGACTCCGATGGTTCATTGTTGTTGTTTTAAAAATGTAAATGTTTTCTGAGTCGGACAAACAGCTCAGTCCAGATGATGTATATCAAATCCAATAATTGAGTCAGAATTTGTAAATAAGACAAAACGCTGTATGTTTAGAGCACTTCATTCATTTATTAAAGATGTTAACTACTGTGTAGTATGTACTCGAGTCCATCACACACAGCTCTAAGGTACAAAAAAACCGATCAGACTAGGTGAACAAAACGTGTGATAGTTCAGACACTTCCTACTTCCTCCACCTCCGTCAGACACCCCCCCCTCCTTTGTCCCCTCCCCGTCCCTGCGAGTGGGACTGAAGAAAAAGCTAAAGATTTATTGTAATTAACAGGCTGCAGTCGGACAGGCCTCGCCTTGTACTGCCTCTCAGTAATGAATTGCTAAAGGCTTTGTTGGCATGGAATCTGTCACAGACTGCTGACTGTGTAGGTTGGATATTGACCTGTCTGGGGAGCGTTGTTTTAGCCAAGCTGCAACAGTATTATGAAAACCACAGGAGCGAAGGGGGGAAGGTGGGGGAGAAAGAGGAGGAGGAGGAGGAAGATCAAGCATTGATGTTGCACATTGAAATTTGAAAAAAAATGAAAATTTAAGAAGAAAAATTAAACGGAGGTGGAGGAAGACGGGACACTCGACAGAAGGTGCAGACTAGACTAGAATAATCCAGATCGGGCGACCTCCTCCGCTGTAGGAATTCGATGTTGCAGCGAGTCGTACTGTGGCTTTGCTACAACATATGGATTTCAGATCAGCGGTGGCGAAAGAGACAGGATGAGTCCAAACTTGAAACTGCTTGCTGTGATAGATCTGGGTGCTGCGCTGGCAAGGCCTTCTGTGGGCAGAGAGGGAGGGGGGGAGGAGGGGAGGGGAGGGGGGGAACATCCATTCTGCGAAAACGGCAGCCAATACTGTTGGAGTGGTAATTGAGCCTTGATTTAGCCCCATGTTTGCTCACATCTCTCACACTTTCCATCATCTTTCTCATCCCACCACTTCACCTCTTCTGTCACACACACACTTACACACTCAGTCTCTCTCTCTCTCACACACACAACACACACACAGCTCTTTGTTCTCAACTGAATCTTTGTATAAAAAAAAGGAAAAAAAAACAACTTTTGTAAAATTGTTATGTTTTTGCTTTCTGAGATTTTTATTTGAAATTGTTTTGCAAAATTGTTATATTTCTGTATGAATGTATTTTTTATTGGAATAATAAGAAATTCTTATCTGACTTTGGCTCGCTTCCTTTGTCTCATTCGTTGATTCTCCTCAGTTATGCTTCATTACTGTGAAAGCTTCTTCTTTTTTGGCCGGTGGGACTGTTTTTTGCAGCTTGTTGAGGATGAATGGCTGCGTTTCAGCTGCACCCTTCCCCTCCTCCAGTAACATGGACATGGAATTAGATTAGGGTCAGGGTGTGAGCACCAGGGATACATATCTGACATTACAGATGAATGTTTCAACAAGACTTAAGCAGCGTTTTTTGTCAGAGAGTCGAACCTCGGAGGCGCCACAGGCCTCACCTCCTTCTGATTCGTAAAAAGCAGCATGAAAATAGCAGGAAATTACATCTTTGGAGAAACCGGTTGCTAAACACAGAAGCCGAAGCACCTCACTCCCAGTGGCAAACATTCAGATTTAGCTTCTTTTTTTTTTCTTCCTTCTTCTTCCTCTTCCCCAAAACAAACCATTGAAAAGTTTCTGTGAAATCTCACCGCAGTGGTTTTCAAGTCTAAAAACGGGCCGACTGCTGCTTCGGCTCACTCCTTCCAGCTAGCTAGGGCTCATCAAAGCAGTATAAATAATTTATCTCCATCTCTTACAGCCCATGGCATTTAATTAGAGCGCCACTTTTATATATTTGTTAGATAATTACTCTACTTGACACAGATAATGATACAAAACAGCAGTGGATAAACCAAAGAGCCGAGTTTTGAGTTACAAACTAACAAGAAAATAAGATTAGAGAGAAAAAAAACCCAAAAAAATGACAAGCTCCGTCTTCTCTGCTCCCCTGCTCGTGGTGATGATGACCTAGAATGGGCAGGCAACTTATTAGCTCCTCTGATTTTCAGTAAAAGCCCTGTGGTTTGTAAATGAAGCTTCGCCTGCAGTCGGTAATTAAGCTCGCTCGCTCTGGAGAAACCTCCCAGCGTCGGGGTGGTGGAGAATGTTGTGGTTTTTTTTTGCCTCAAATGCTGCAGCTCCTTGATCTCTCAAAAAACTGCCGCCCCACTTGATTTGTCAACTTCAAACGCACCTTACGATGCCTAACGCGTGGCTGAAGAGCAACAGGAGGTGTTCCTCACCCCCCCCTACATCGACGACTCACTTGACCCGCTCGTAGAGAAAATATCCTCAGGAGGCTCAGGTTCTCCTCTTCTCTTTAACCCCCTGACGCCGGAGTCGGTGCACACACATGTTGCGTTTAATTTCCCACGAAGCTGACTCACATCCTCGGCGATAAGAGGAGCACATCCTCTGGTGAAGTGGACCATCATGGGTAAAGTTTCTCCTAAATGTGGCACCGAGATACACTGCATATTTCCTTTGATGTAACTTGCACGTCCTCCATATGTTTTGATATTGTATCTCAGTCTAAAGCCCCCCAGGGGATTACTGGAAACAATTATTCATTTTAGATGTCACACTACTTATCTTAATGTCTCAGGGGAGAGTGCAGAAGATCTGAGGTTGTGTCCCATGACTGTGGAAGAGTTTTATCAGGAGAGTTACTGTAGTTAGTTAGTGATGGGAAGTTACTGAGACTTTTTTTTTTTTAACTCAAGTCAATTCGAGGCACTTCTTCTTCTATTTGATGTCACACTGCGTAATCGTCGCACTAATAAAGTTGTCACATACGACCTAAGTGTCACTCACAACAACCCATAGCTGTAACACTTTAACACACTATACAGTAGCTATACCGTTTTAGCATCGTCATAGTTCGACTTAGACTTCCGGTGTTCGCAGAAAACACGAGCAGTCACGTATATGAGGTGAGAGTGCATTATGGCTTTGAAGTCGCTGTGAACTTTTCTCTGCATTAAAACCCACACCACAGCCTTCCTCCAGGCCTAACCGAGCTGCTGTGAGAGGCTCAACCACAGACTGTGAACCCTGGTCTACTGGTGGTGAAGACATGTCACATGAGTCTCCTGGCTGCTCCGTTGATAAACACCAATAAATGTAAACGTTAACTCACGCGAAAAACATTCGTTGGGGGAAAAAAAAAAATGGCACTAAAATGCATTAAAGGGATAGTTCACCCAAAATCCAAATTTCACTCATTATCTACTCACCCTCATGTCAACTAAGAGCTGTGTCCTCCGTTCCTTCTCTGAGTTACGGGGGGGTCCGCGCAGCAGTATTTGTCCATATAATGGTTGTCAATGGATACCAACTTTCTTCGTCCAAAAAGACACACCAAAAAACATCCAAATACCTCCACACAGCTCGTCTGTAATGTCCCTCTTGTATTGAAGCCCCGACATGAGAAATTGTTCCGAAAAAAATGAAATAAGTCCATGTTTTAAAGGGATAGTTCACCCTAGAATGATATTTCGCTCATTATCTACTCACCCTCATGTTGACTAAGGGCTGGAAGAATTTCCAGAGTCCACCGTCCCTTCTCTGAGTTACAGGGGGTCTTGGCGTCGCAGTGCATTTCAATGCAACGGTTGCAAAGGGACACCAGAGCTCTTCGTAAAAAAACACACACAAAAAAACATCCAAATACCTCCATGATGCTCGTATGTAATGTCCGTCTTGTGCTGAAGCCCCAAATTGCGTAATTGTCCCGAAAAAAATTAAATAAGTCTATATTTTAAGCTTGTTTGTAGCGGAAGCTTCTCGAAGCTTCTCTTCCTGGTCCGTCCAAATCTCGCGTGATTTGCGCCGGCGTCAGTGCGGTTACTGCGAATCACGCGAGATAATGAGCGAAATATCATTCTAGGTTGAACTATCCCTTTAAGCTTGTTTGTAGCGGAAGCTCCCAGTGTCTCAGTTCACTGCTCTTCCTGTGTCAGTGCAAATCTCGTGTGATTCAATACTTCAATACAAGAGGGACATTACAGACGAGCACTATGGAGGTATTTGGATGTTTTTTGGTGTGTCTTTTTGGACAAAGAAAGTTGGTATCCATTGACAACCATTATATGGACAAATACTGCTGCGCGAACCCCCCCGTAACTCAGAGAAGGAACGGAGGACTCTGAAACTTCTCCCAGCCCTTAGTCGACATGAGGGTGAGTAGACAATGAGTAAAATTTGAATTTTGGGTGGACTATCCCTTTAAAAGTGACACCTCACAATGCGTCGTAGCAAAGGCTTGTTTTCCACCAGATGGTTTCATTTGATATTTGTTTACAGAGGAAGAGAAGTAAAATTATCCACCATTTTATTCTAAATACCAGAGGTTATAAAAAAAAGTCTGCGAAAACATCTTGTTAATGTGCCCCCCCCCCATCCCCCTCCACCTCACCCCATCCCAACCCTACTGATGTATCTGGTGACCCCTGAGGGAGGGGTCCTGAGTAAACAACCATGGGACTGTGCAGAATTTTTTACTGGGATGGGCTGAATCTTATGTTTCACTTTGTACAAAAGCAACCCCCCCCCCCCCCCCTCCCCTCCCCCTCCCAGATTATTAACGTCCTCGATGAACCCTCCTCGCCGCATTTCAAAACAATACAACAGTGTTAAACTCACGGTGGCCTATTTATCCGTGTACTGTAACTAACACTACAAAGACAAAACTGTCCTTTGTATAAAAAGATACAATCTAAATTTAACATCCATTAACTTCCTCCTGTCAAATAATTTCTGTACAGTCCCTAAAAGCGTTTCGGTCACTAAAATAATTCAATCATCACTTTATAAACACGACACACACTGCATGTGTGTGGGGGGTAGGAGGAGGAACTTCCCAGCAGTAGTATTTTAGGTCGTTGAAACTCTGCTCCAGCTGGGTCTGATGCAACAAGCGCAACTGCCGCTCACATGCTATAACGCATCAGTGATAATAATAATCCAATAATATGATATGTAATACGAAACACACACACAGCCGTGTACACAACAAGTCAAGAATCTGAGTGCTTCCTCCACCAGTGACGGCAGCGAGGCTGAAATAACTACAAGGCAACTGCTGCTGGTCTGTTCCCCGACTCCAAAGCATTCGGATAATTTGATTAAATGCAAATTTGTTAGGAATATGCACCATTAAATAACAGCTGAAATGATCGGTCATTTTGCAGAGGGAACTAGTCTCCATTATTTCTCACTCCAGCTAGGAGCCGGTTCAAGTGCTTATACAGTATGTAAAGTGTGTTTTCCTTATTTTACATGTAAAGACGTGTTTATTCTCGTTTGATATAGTGAGCCGAGAGGGCCGAGCGTGTTATTCGCGATCATTTCAAAGCTTGTTCCGTGTCCACGTTGTTGCGGTTGTATCAGTGAATCTCAATGAATGTGACTTATCTCTCGCTCGACATAATTGCAAAGGGATTACTATTTTATCATTCCCTTTCAAGCGGAAGGCCCCACCAATTGTGGATAGTAAAATAAATCATTACCCAAAATTGCTGTGAAATAACAGACGTGCTGCAGGAGTGAGAGATTGCTTCGTCGTCTGAGTCTCACACACACACACTTATACACACACACACACACACGCATGAGAAAATGGACTGTGATGGAGGCACACAGTGAGTTAAATGAGGGGAAATAATAAGGAAAGAGGAGGTTATCAGACTCTGAGCCTGGTTCATTCAGCCAGCCAGACTGCAAGTCATCACATATGCAGACTTTACTCTGAAAGCCCCACCGTCAGGGCTTTCTCTCTCTCTCTCTCTCTCTCTCCCTCCCTTCCTCCCTCCCTCCGTCCCTCCCTCTCTCTTTCTGTTAATGGAGTCTATTAGGACTTGGCTTGTAGGGGAAATAGGACTGAAATCTGAGGTCAATGACTCTCCTTTATGTTTCCTGGCTGTGGAGCACCACAACCGCGGTCGCCACCACTGGGGCCATAATCACCATCATCACTGTCCCCATCATCATCATCATCATCATCATCATCATCACCATCACCATCATTGCCGCTATCCGACACCCCCCCCCCCCCCTTCCCAACACACACACACACACATTGCCATTCCCATTTCAATCCTCACACCTTCACTCATATCTACAAAAAAGTATGATCAGTAGTATTGTTATTCTGCTATCCCAATATTACTCCTCCTCCTCCTTCTCCTCCTCCTCGATGGATTCCCCCTTGAATAATGCATATTTCCTTACACAAACCCCCATGGTAAATTAGATTCTACACCTAATTACCATGTTGCAATTAGCAGAAGAAATGAGAGAGGATCTAAGAACATTGCCCACAACAAAGTGCGCCAGATTAGAAGTTTTTTTGTTTTTTTGTGTGTCTCCCTTCTGTTTTGTTTTGTATTTAAGCCCCAGAAATACGAGGAGATGCAGCGACACTGATTAAATCCTGGAGCATCAGTCCGTCTGAAAACTGATACACAGAGCCTGACTCACCCCCAAAAGAAGCAACAGCTTTGAAAGAGATTTGTGTGTGTGTGTGTGTGTGTGTGTGTGTGTGTGTGTGTGTGTGTGTGTGTGTGTGTGTGTGTGTGGCAGGCAGGGGGTGGGTTACCAGAAAACCTCCACCAGCTGATTTCACCGTACGAGTCATCGGTGGAAAGACTGGAGTTTGAGTCATAACAACATTTTTCCAAAGCAGGTCTGGACTCTTTTAACAGGCCGAGCTGCAGCCTCATTGATCCAAGTTGGAAAAAAACAACCAAAAAAAACAAAAAAAAAAACACAGATCTGGTTCTGTTCAGTTCATTAATAAGAAAAAACAAGAATTTATCACCACTTATATTTATAGATTTAACCGACCTGCTGTTTTTGATTTACTGTTTTTTTTTCTTTCTTTGTGGCAGTTTTAACCTGCAGGACAAAACAACAGCCACCACCTGCAGCTCTCCACCTGCAGTCTGAGCGAACAGATATCACTTCAGCTTGTGCAATAAGTTTGACCCGAAGATGTGAATGTAAAATATGTGAAGTATAAATATAAATAATGTTTGCATTAAGCGCCGGCATGAGCCCTGACCTGGTCGCTCCCTGCAGGGAGGCTCATCAGTGCAGGCAGTGATAATAATAAGCTCCCTCCTCGGGGGCAGAGGGGGTGATGGGGGGAGGTTAGACTCGGAGCCTGCGGGTGAACGTCGGGCTGTAGCGAAGCTTTTTGAAACGCAGGACCTCAATTTACCACAAACCAAATGACTAACAGCTCATATGGGGCCCCTGAGGGCTCGGCGGCCCCTGGGCACGTTGGCCCTGCTCGTTTGGCTTTGCCCACTGATGAGATCTGACTGACTCACAGCTTATAATACAGAGCGTATTGGAGACTTTTCAATGCTGCATCTCCAAGAGCTACAGTATGGAAAAACAACTGTGTCAATGTATTTTTTTTAAAAAGTCAAATATTTTTTTAAAAGTTTTAAATGGCCCCGGTGGATTTATTTAACTTAGGAGTAAAGGAGAACTTTTTTTTTTATCCGTGTTTTATTTAGTTTATGCGGCTTCGTTCTCGCCCTCATCCCTACTGTTGCTTCTGGATCCCTGGTGTCTCTTGTTTGTGCTTTGTTGTTCTCTCTCCCTCTTTCTTTCACTCTTACTGTGGATGTGTGTGGGCCTGCAGTATTTAAACCCTGCTCCTCCGCTCCAACCCAGATGGTTGTAGGCTCTCGGGGTCGACTCTCTGAGAATAAACTCTCTTCATATCATTTGATCCGGGCTGATGCTCCATATACCTGCCCATGCTTCAGGTTTTCTATGGTTCGCCTGTCTCATCCTAGTCCTCCTAGTTGTGTTTGCTGAAGATTAGACCTCTGCTTTTTTTTTTTTTTGCTCCAGTGATCGTCCCGGCTCAGACACCTTAAACTCCTGCTCCTCTGATCTCATAGGTTTCGACAACTTTTCACCTTTGTTTGAGTTCTACATCAAACTTATATCAGTTTTCCTAGAATATATAAATATAAAAACCTCTTGTGATTAGGTCGGAGATTTATTAAACTCTCACAGGTAATCATTTCATTATCGGCGCAAATGTAGCACACGGTGATAGAGTTGAAATCCAATTGTCAGGATTAAGAAGTGATTGCTGCAGTGATTAACACCGTCAAGATGTAAAAATCCTCTGTTTTCAACACGTATGCCTGGTTAAACAAATATTTCATTTCCATGATAAGATCATCACAATGTGATTCTGTTGACAGTCAACAAATTATATTGAATTATCACCCAGTGCTCCTGGCTACATTATGTGAATCCGTTTAGATTAATTAATTAAAAAAAAAAACAGGGGGAAGCCATTCAGCTGACAAATAAGCTTGTACATCAATGATGATTGTGCACATGTGTGTGTGTGTAGCGTAGTGAAACAGACGGAGGAGTCTCTGGGTTCACACACTCAGTCCTCAGAAGATGCATCTCCAAAGCTCAAGGTAAATGAGTCCATTTGAATACAAAATCCGGGTCGAACTGGGTCACGATCATAATTGTCTCTGTAATTAGATTCACTCTGCGAGTCTCTGGCTTGTGTCACTCCGGCAGACAGCGGCAGTGCACTCAGGAGAATGGACCAAAATACACCGTTAGCCTCCAGAGCCGGGGGTCGAACGGTCAAGAGGAGGTGAGTACAGGCGAGCGCGCATTCCCATATAATGGTCCCGGGTGTAATGATGTTTTTGTCCCTGCCCTTTTCCCACTCATTAGGGCATTCTTGGTGGGTCACATTGCTTTTTCACAACTATAGATGCAATGCTTCACCGTTTATGTACACTAATGATCCCAGTTGTTATGGTACTGTCATGGCATTGGCTGTCATTGGGATCAACTTGTTGCTATGTAGCTCATCCGGCTGCGTCGCTTGCTGCATCGACCAAAAATAACTTGCATTGTCACTTCTCGCTCCTGAGAGCTTCTGTTCTCAGCCCCCGCTGTTTGACACTGCTTACAAAGTGTCCCCCCCCCCTCCACACACACACACAAACCACAGGAATTTAATTTACAACATCTAAGCGAGATGTCAAGCTTCATAAAAGCCGGTATGATTTTCAATTTCTACTACTATTGTATAGGTAGTGTGCAGAGGCAGTTATTAGCCGAAGTCAAGGTCTGCGATGCTTTGAAAAGTCCTCTTCTCTCTTCTACAGGTTAACAGAGTGCAGTTGCATTAATCGCCATGACAACTGCACCGAAAGAAAGAAAGAAAGCAGCCGAGAGAGAGATGGTGATAGCCTCGTGACAAGATGTATTTTAATTTCACACTGTGAGAATATTTTCACTTCAAACTTTTGCTGTCATACACTCGGCTTTGCCAAAATTGCAATTATTGTATGAAAAGATGAGGTCACTCCTCATCACTTGTATTACTTTCCATATTTGATATCTGTTCACTTCATCTTGGAAATCCAGAAATTCAAGTATTACAGGGTTTGTTTTTTTTGTTTTTTACCTACCTATCCAATTTCAGTTTCCGCACAGTATATTTAGGCTTTCCTGTAAAACGTGGAGAAAATACAAGGACACAACCAAAACCTGAGCGCTCATCTCTATTACCGCCATAAAGATGAAACAACGGAAGAAGACACACCAAAAAAAAAAAAAAAAAAAACACTGTTTATGAATCATCTTAAAGTTCTTCACAGGGATGAAGATGATTTTCAAGTGTCATCACGTCTAATCTCTACAAATGAGACAAGATTAATTCCCTGAGAATTTATTCTATTCCACAAGTGTTTGATTTTATAATTAGCATATGTTGAATTTTTGAGACATTATGTGCTATGGTCATATTATATCACACCAGTGCTGTAGTGATCACATCTAATTGAGAAAACATGTCACTTTTCCCCATGGTAACACCATCTGGTCAAATTTTTACATAAAAGTTAAGTAGCCTATGTGAAACTAAAATCAATGATCCATGTAAAAATGAATCAATTGCCTGCTACATGAGACTCACTGATTCTCTAATTACTGGGCAGCAAAAGTGACTAATTACATTAACTGTTAGACTAAAGCAAGCCCAGCTCCATCAGACATGAATTTAAACAACCACACACATCGTGTTTTCTCCTCTTAAAGGAGCTGTATGTAAGTTTAGCTGTTGCTACATAGCATTAGCATTAGCAGCTGTTTACTTACCCGTCTTCAAATGTTGCAAGAGCATCAGCGCTGTCTCCTGCTGTCTGTCACATCTCTTCCTCTTCTGCTGAGGTTAGCACGCTAACCAGCTAGCCGCAGCCCATTTGTCACTTTCCGATAGTGGCCTCCAATCTGAAACAAAGATGTATAGTTGCTCAGAGAGTGAATTATGACCTTTTTTTTAATGCAATAACGGTTTCAGGCCACATTTTGAAAATACACAGAGCGACGCAGCTTTCCTTGATACTGCCGCGTGTCACTGTGCAGCATCGCTAACTTTCCTCCAGCTTTTTATCATGGCTCATTCATGTGAAAGAAAACACCTGACATCATAATAAACCATCCAGCATCCAGCTTAGAGCTACATCACCACCTATCAGACTCAGTGTGGTACATTGGATCACCGTCGTTGTCTTTTCCGCGGTTGTAACTCGTTGAAGACTCTTTGTTTAGTGCGGTAGAGCGGTACGAGCAGAGGAGGGAGGGAGAGACAGAGATGGCATTTTGATTGACACATCACAATCCATTTGACTTGACTTGTTTTTACAGGATTGTCCATCCCGCAGGTGACTGACTTTTTTCATTTTGATTAAAAAGCATTTAATTAATTGGTTTAATTAATCCGAGTGTGAAGAGGATTTCAAAGAATGTTGTGGAAAAATGCACCAGAATAGGATCTCCAACACAACCTTGAACTGTATAGCTCCAGTTTCACTGGGATGCATGCAATGTGACCAGTGGCTACAGCTTGTAACCCAGTACTTCACTGGCTCCCTAGAGGCTACCACGGCTCTCCATCTCTGCACCGAGATAACCTGCCATGCAACTTCTACTTGGATTAGTCATGTAATGTACCGGTAATTGTTGAATTTGAAGTGAAAAATACATAAAAACTTAAAAGTCTTGAAATCATTATCCACAACAATTACCTCTGTTTAAAGACGGTGTGCTTTCTTTTCATGTGAAGTCAATCATCAGGTTTTATGTGTTTGATATTTACATTTCTCTTCATCAGCTCTCATTAAAACCTAAGGCGACGAACCAACGAAGGAAGGAACGAAGGAACGGGGGGGACGGTGCTCGAGCAGAATATTAATCCTCCTCTCCCCACCTCCATCTCACGAATTAATTTTGCAATGCACACCAGCATTCTTTGGACAAGACCCTAATTAATTTTTGGTCACACTAATTAATTATCGACTGAAAAAGTGAAGAGCGTATAGGAAATACTGTAGCATGTGACGAGGAGCAGGAGAGATAAAGAAGTTGCTGCTGTGGTGTCGGAGGTAGGGGGTTGATGTACAGACATGCAAAGTGAAGGTGGTAAAAAAAAAAAAATAGACTTAACTTTTATTATATAGCGTATGCAATGTCTCTTTGCATTTATTGCTTTTTTAATTGCCGCACACTGAGTCTGTATTAGTGCAGCATTTTCTGTAAATGCCGTCATGAGTTCATTGTTTTCCAGTGGGGGGGTTACACATATGCAAATGATTTCAGGGCAGTAAATGATTGAATCAGAAGAAGCAGGAAAGTGTACGCACTTTCTATTTTGGGCTGATGTGTCATCTAGCATATTTCAAAGATTAATTGCTGCCCTCAGTGGAAAAAGACATCTGTCTCCCAATTATTAAAGTGATTGTGTTGTTTTGCCAGCTTATTCTTTGGGTCAAAGGGTCCCCGTAGTTAAATATAAATGACTCTGGCTGTGGTGGTGGTGGTGGTGGACGACGACAGCGGCCTTCTCGCTATAGCGTGCTGATGCATAATGCTTTGGAGACGACACTTAGGAATGTTAAAAGGTTTCATAACCCTGGATCGACATTGAGGCTAATGGTAGCTTCTCTCTGGGAAAGCAAGTAGCCCCCTTTTAGTGCCACTGTCATCTTGGGGGGGGGGGGGGGGGAATAAGCCAACGTGGAAAGAGCGAAAGCGAGCATGATGCAGGCAGCGATTATGTGGAATCTTCACATCTCGGATTTTTGGTGATTTTCAGGCTCTTTCGTGTTTTATGACGGGAGTTGGAACCGGTAGCTGCTCCTCTTCACTTCTACACAGCAGGAGGATTTAACCCTCTGAGTGTCGGGCAAATGGAAACAAGGTCTTTTTCCCATGTTATGCAAACTGCAATCACAGATTCTCTCCATCTATACTGTGCATTACACTAAAAAAGAAAAGAAAAACCACACTGTCATTCCAGTTTTATGCATCCGAGGGTCAGAACAAGTGTGTGACCAGGGGGCCGACTGGCTGCACCACCACCTCGCGTCACGTCCAATCACATCCGCCGCACACAGGCAACAGGTTACTTTGCATTTTAATTATGAGAAGGTCAGGCCAGGGTTTGTTCGCCAGCCTTGTGTTTCATGTGATTAAACATGCACCGGACGCATAATTTATAGAGCACAGAGGACGCTTTGACCCCATCACGATTTTTACAATCTCCCACCAGCCTTTTGTCGGGTGCACGTAAATAATGCCAGTAATTTATGGCAAGAAAGATGAAGGCTGCTGCTGTGGGAAAGAAAGAGTAACAAAACAAAAAAAAAAAAAAATCAATGATACATGTTTAAGCAATTTCTTCGTATTTTTTTTAAAACAAGGAAACAGGAAACATCAATGAACGAGGAGTACAGTAAAACCACAGTGAACCTGCACTTGCACGTTCTTTTCTTAATTGTTTATATTTCCATGGAGATCTTTCCAGCAACAACAACAAAAACACGACATAGTTGACATGGATTATGTTCTGTAGCTTGGGAAATGTAAAAATGTCATTTCTGTATGGGTGCCATAAGCCGCCGCCGCCGCCCCCTCAACAACCACCACAACAACAATACGATGCTCCTTTATTCCCAATTCATTTCCCATGGAAAAACGCTCTAATTCACAACCCCCCCACCCCACCCCACCCCCCAACTCTCCGACAAGACACTTACAGATGCCATTCACTGTGCTGCAGAACAGTAGCCTGCATGGCCCTGCTCCATATAAGATCCAGTTCTCAGACTTTAGCTTTTTCTCATTTGCATACTGTAACGCAGCAGGGGAGGGGGGGGGGCTAACTTTCTCACATGGGAGGCCAGAGACTGTGACATAATTGTTTGGCCCATTATTAACACTCGGTGGCTGTGAATGCAGCCTCGCATGCTTGGCTGAAGAGAACACTCCAGCAGAAATTGGACAGTTTTTTGTTTTTTGTGTGTGTGTCATTTGAGCAACCACAAAAAAAAAAAAAGGAGGGGTCACTATCAAAATAATGCTTTACCCCCTCCCACCCACCCGCCCCCTCTAGGAAGTGCTTGCGTAGCCGTGTCCGACTGATGTCAACACAAGAGCAAAACAAAAAAAAAAAGAGCAACAACCTGTGGTAGCCTCGGGGGGAAGGGGAAGGGGGGAGGCAGGGTGAGGAGAGGGGGGGGATTGCCCCTGATCCCATGGCTCGGAGCCCACAACACCAGCACCGGCACCGCTAATGGTGTTTTTTCAATAACGCTCTCCAGCTCCACTCTCAATCCAAAACCAAAAGCATCCTGGAGTATTTTCGAACACACACACACACACACACACACACACACACACACGCAGCAAAGTGAAACATTGAGGGTGACGACACTTCTCTGAACCCCCCACCCCACTTCTCCTCCTCCTCCTCCTCCTCCTCTGCTGATATTACTCTTGGCCTTTGGAGAGCCTCTGGAAAATTCCCCTATGATGAGCCGGAGGCGTCAGCTCAGCGGAGAGGTGATTTCCATAAACCAGGTCACTGTGGTGCTGGTTAGGACTGTGATCGCTCACATCCACCTCACAAAAGAGGGGATATCATTGTTTTGTCCCTCTGCCAAGCTGCAGTCACTTCCTCTCGGAGGGTGAAGAGGTGTTTTTTAGTTCAGCAAACACGGAGGGAGACACACTGTACCTGTGTGTGTGGTGATATAATAACACATCCTGAACTGTTGCCATGAATTTTCTTCCAACATTAATCATTGCTGTTTTCTGACATGTAGACAGGAAACGCAGCCTAAATGCCATATGAATATTAGGCCGTGGGGGGAAACGTCTTAATTGCCTGTTCATTGTATTTGTCCTTGAGTGTTTCACAGCACAAAAGTGAGAGACACAATTAAAAACCACAGGAACAATATTTTTCTGTTCCTGTGACTGTACAGTTTATTCCCTGGAAGACTTTTATTACTGTGAGATGATGGCGTCATCAGTCAACTTTCTCAATTAGCATTTACTCATAGGGATTAAACAAACAATGCACAATGTTTGTTGCCATGATACCTTTATTTACAAGTGCAATAATATCACTCTTGTATTTAATGGTTTAGTATGTCTTGTTCCAGTGCAGTTTTTTTTCTTCTTTTTTGCAACTTCTTCAGATGTCTATACCCATGTCAAATATCTATCTATCTATCTATCTATCTATCTATCTATCTATCTATCTATCTATCTATCTATCTATCTATCTATCTATCTATCTATCTATCTATCTATCTATAAATCAATTGAGTGTGTTTGGTGTCCTTTGAATGGGGAAAGTCTTGTATTTCCAGTCTGGGCTGAACACAGTGACTTCACCTTCATATTTACCATCCCACATCCAGACATAAGAGCAGTATTGATTGATCTTCTCATCTAACTCAATCAATCAAAAGTGCTTCTCTGTTCTTCATATTAGCCCTTTAACTGTAGAATCAGTGCATCAGCAGCTTGTAAATTCATTTGCCCAGAGGAGAAAATGCACTATAGAGTCTTATTCAAATACCACTTACTTCAGTATCAATCTACAGTATGTCGTCATTGTATGGTCAGAGTCGGGGTGACGTGATATGATATGACACTGGCTAAATCCTGAATCCACAGATGAAGAAGAGCAGGTTCTCTAAGTGTGCAGGAGAACTGAAGGCGAAGATGTTGTTTTTGGCCACGTTGCTGTACAGTTACATCAAAACATCAGTGAGGAGAGCGGCTTATTTGCTATTCAACAAGTGTGAGCGGAGACACTGTGATGGGCTTTCTGCTGTGGAGTAAAGAGATGAAATCCAGTCCAACTAAAACAGCAGGCTGCTGGAGATGCTCTGCTGATATTCACACACATACACACACACACAGAGAGAGACTATCAGCCCTTCAACATACTGAGCCCAGTTATTTTGCCTTTGCCTGAACATGCAAACAACAAAAACACAGCAGCAACAACAGCCTAGTTTATTTTAATTAGTTTACCACTGTTGCATATACAAATCATAACTCTGCCAACACCCCTCGGTTAATGGATCCCGATAAATGAAATGTACATTTTGAAAATTGAGCAGGCACACTTCCAGAATAAAGGCCTAGTTAATCATACACGGACAGTTATTCATTGATTCTCCGCATCAAGTCGACTTCTGATACCGCACTTCCTTCTTCTTTCCCCCCGCCAGCTATTCATTCATTCATTCATTCCTTTTATTTGCATGACAGACTTTGTTGCAAAAAAAAAAAAAAAAAAAAACGTCCTTTTTCTCCCCTCGACATTGTTTGGTTTTGTTCCGTACGTATCCTGTTGTTTTGTTTTGAGGGTGTAAAGGTCTTTTGGAGACTGAGACAGCCGTATCAACCCTGTTTAGCATAAAGCTTGTGGCTGGCCCCATCCCTGGCCCTAATGAAAAGTAGAAGATAGGCTATGCTTGTCATGCTTGGCTAGCCCTGTGATCGGCAGACTGTGGACAGTTACTCTGCTTGCATGCCAATTAATCTCCTAGCCTCTGAATTTCCCACCGTCCCTGTTTTATTCACTGCTTAATGGAAAAAGACTGAGGGCTGCTCTGAAACAAATAGTCATCACAACAATGCATGTTGGATTTCTGAGCATGGCGCCCGACTTTTTCTTTTTTTGTTTAAAGTGTCGCACAGATTGATTCTGCTGAATTCACTTTGCATGCTCGCCTCAGATATGGACATTAAGAGTCTAATGGTTTTTATTTAGCTGCAGATAAAATAAGGCAGTAGGACTCCCAGTTGTGCAGGATTACAGCTTTCCACGGACTGTTAGATGCCTCTCAGGATCATATTTTCCACCTTTTTGATATGGTGCATTGGTTAAAGGGCACTTTCAGCCGTATTAGCATGCTGCTCAGGCAGCCACTGAACATTATTATTCTCTTTTATTTATGTGTCAAAGCAGTGGGAGGAACCTGGATCCCGGTGCGGGGCTCAAAACGCTCCTGGCTCCGTCTCAACAGACAGCCTGAGTATCTTTAAACGGCCAGTCATCACCATCGGAGAGCAGATAAAGATGGATTTCAGATGAAGATTCATCGGGTGCAAACAGACCTGAGCTTGCTGTTTCTCCGGGCCCCCCCCTCTCCATCATCATTCATCATGCATCATCTGCTACATGCTTACACAGAAATAAATAAAAAACATCTGAAAAGCACTCATACAGCTATTTTACAAATCAACAAAGAGCTGACAAAAAAAAAAAAAAATGCCCATTCATCATTAATAATAGACGTGCTGGCTGAGCTCACAAGGCAAGTGAGGAATCCAGGTTACAATTTATGGGATAAATATTTCATCGCTAACATCTGTCTGTGTATTCTGTGCCAGCGTGTTTCTCTTTTTTTTTTTTCTTCTTTTTTTTTTTTGCAGTTGTTACAAATGAACGTCAAACGGAAAGTAAGCGAACAAGCCGCCGAGGGAACGGAACAAAGACGTAGCAGAGCGAGGAGGAGAGCGAGAAGAAGAAACTCAACAGCAAACAATTTTCCTTGGCTCGTCAAACAAATCCAATATGCAGTGAGTGTTGGAGGGAGGCGGACTTTACAGTGGAGAGAGAGAGAGAATGATAGAGGGAAAGAAAGAGGGGGAGAGAGTTTATACCCCCTTCCTCCTCCTCCTCCTCCTCCTCTGTCGGGACTGTGCCACGGCTTGGACAGTACTTGCATTCTTCCACAGCTTATCCCAGGACTTTCTCAATTAACCGCTAATAGGCAACCACACAAAAAGAGCTCTCAAATAAAAGAGCAGTGGAGGGTCTCACATCCAAACTGTGTGTGTGTGTGTTTTTTTGACAGGAAGTGCCCACCTAATTGCTCGTACTGCTTCCTATTTCCTGTTTCTTACTGTCAGGGTTTGTCTTGATTCGATTAGTCCCCAGAGAAATACCCTAACTCCCCCCTCCCTCCCTCTCTTCCTCTATGACTCCTCCCCAAAACAACTGTCTGTTCATCTGACCGCGGTCAATAGGGGAGCAGCAGCACTTAAGACGGGACATGACAGCTCAGCGTTTGATGAGGGGCGGGGGGGGCACTTACAGCCGCGGAGCACAGGTCAAAATGTCAAGCGTGCACACAGTTTGTGTTTTGACAGCAGCCGAGTCCGAGGAAAGAAAGAAAGAAAGAAAGAAAGAAACACTAAGAAATACAAATAAGTTAACATTTCAGATTACCACCACCACCGCTACCAGCAGCAGCAGCAGCAGAAGCAGCTTCCTTCCTCCTGCTAAAGAGCTACCACTGCCATTGTATAATCAAGAGGAGAAGAATAACAGAACATGAATACAAAGTGCCTATAGCGAAGCGCCACACTGGGTGGAGACTAAAGCAGTTGCCACATCAGAGCACATCCATATGAAATGAGTTACTGATGGGGCTGTTTTTCAGCTTCAGAGAATATGGCACCGAATCAAAAACTCACACTTTCAAAAAAGAGGCAACACCCCCCCGCCCCCTCTCTCTCTCCATCCCTACACCCCTCACTACCACAGCCACATCCTCCCCCTCCTCCTCCTCCTTCTTCCCTCCCATCATCAGCATCCAAAACGTAAGGAGCCAAGCAGCCGGCTGTGTCTGACCCAGTGAGAGAGTTACTTGCATTGATACAGAGAGAATAAGACCGGAGGGGAGAAGTGTTGGGGGGAGTATAAGGAGGTAAGTGTTGTTATGTGTGTGAGTGGGGGTCTTTAATCAATTAATGATCTGTTTTCAGTGTTAATTTCAGTCGTGTTAATTGGCGGTTCAAATTCTCGAGCTGGAAATTCGTCATCGTCTTTGTTTTTCCTTCTTCTCGAGCCTAAGTGCTCTCCACATCCTCCAGCGAAGCCACCTGAGCTGGTATAAGCAGAACACAAGTCTATTCAACGTAAACAAAACGTCCTCAGCATTATACAGAACATACTGTATACATCCCGACCCTCACCTTTATTTGTTTCTCCTCATCTTAATCTGCTCTCCTCCTCTTTTCTCTCTCATATCTAACCGCGTTGTTGACCGCATCACATAAGAGTCAACTTATTTTCCTCGCAATCAAACCCCAAGACACTTCAGCGTGTTTGAAAACAAAGTCACACAAGGTCATTTGAGAAAAAGCTCTGAACAACAACCACTCCACACTTTAAAAGCGGTAAAAGAGTTGGTCCCTCATCTGCATCCTCCGTCTCTCCTGAGAGCTTTTCTTCTTCCTCTTCTTCCTCAAGTGCCGCGCGCTCGGCCGCAACGCAAGGGCGACTACAAACAGTTATCATTTAAATATAGTTCATTACGCAGGCGGACGGAGGCAGAAATGAGCTCAGCAGCGAGGAGAAATATTATGACTACTGAGAAAATAAATGGTGGCGCCACCATATAAAAACCTGTGGATCACAGTCAGAGCAGTGACTTTGGCTGTAGAGTTACAGGAGAGCTTCAGGCTGCAGATTTTAGTTTTTAGTATCAGCATCAATGCTCTGTTTGGGTTTTCATTAGGTGGTTTCATATGTGCATGTACGCTAATGCAACTTTTTCAGTTCTAATGTTGCTCATATGCAGAGTTCTCAGCTCAGTTTAGCTGAGATATTGTGTCTGTATGTTGATTAAAACAGTTGTGGGAATGCATGCAGGGGTTTTTTCAGCAGCCTATTAAACTATAAACATTAAAAAATGTCCTGTATTAAAGTCTCACAGAGACTCGGCTCTCAGCCTTCACAGAACTGTTGATCTTTGGCTCCATCCTCTGACTTTAATTGCATCCAATTAGATTATTTCTGCTTTGAATCAACTAAATTCTTCTTCTCTAATCTACCAAAAAAAAAAAAAAAAAAAAAAAACAACCACCAGATTTGTTTCCCAGACCAGTAACCCCCCCCCCCTCCCTTCCTCTCCCAAACAACCCCCCCCCCTCCCCTCCATTATGCATCCAAGCTGAGCTCTCTCTGGTGGGCTGAACCAATGGAGAATGTGCCATTAAATCATGTATCAGGGTAATCCGGAATCGCGTTACACCCAAGTCGGCTTTAAAGAGCACCGAAACTGGCTTTGCTGGTTTGCCACGGTCCCACTAACCCCCCCACCACCACCACCACCACCACCACCCCTCCCCTCCCTGATTTCTATTCAGTGTATCCTGGGAACCTTGAGAAGTAATTACATCATTGTGACTCTCTCTCTCTTTCTCTTTCTCTCTCTCTCTCTCTTTCAGGGGCGTCTGAGGGGAAGAATCGCAGGTGTGTTTTATAATTAGGACGACAGGAAAAGGAAGGAAAGGAAGCGCCTAAACACTCTGTTGTGCTCACGGTGCAGATGGAGTATATCGGTGTTTTGTTGTCGTGATGATTTGCATGTGTGTTTCCAGAGCTGCTCTTCTATGATATCGGCTAAATATATCTTCTTCTTTTTTTTCTTCTTCCTTTTTTAACAATCAGGCAAAGCATTTTAACACAACTCAGACCATTTGAACAGAATCAAAGCCGTGACAAGTCGCAAGTGTTTGGCCTCATTAACTCACTATTAAACCTTTTTGTGTGACTGCGGGCCCCCCGACCAGGTTGTTTACATCTCGGAGAAAAACGCCCATAATCTCAAGGCACATTAGAAAATGTGCAGACTCGTCCATTAGCGTCAGCTCCATTGTGGTGTCACAGCATGTGGTACATTCTGTGGCATGTGTACTGATTAAAGAGGAGAAGAAAAAAAACAAGAGTGAAGCACTATTTTATTTCTCCTCTTTTGTTCCCTCGTTCTCTCCACGCACAATATTTGTTGTGCTGTTTCCCATTGAAGTGGAGTTCCCATGTGACTGGCAGCCGCCTTGGTGTGAACCTGCTGCAACAAAAAATAAAAAATATATAAAAAATACAGAGCAGGCCACAGTTTTATTTATAGATGAGGCCTCCTATGACTGTCTGCATAATGAAGTGGTGAATATGCTGCAGAGATGCAAAACACACGTCAGCTCGTGCATGATACAGTGATGCAGGTAGAAAGGCGTAAACGGTAAAAAAAATAACTTTGTAGTGCCATTAAAAAAAAAAAAAAAAAAAAAATGATATCCTTTTTATCTCGCAGAGTTTTTCCTGTTCCAGGTTTCAAAGTGCATATTTGCATGAAAATTAGTTATTCTACAGTAAAAAAATGGAACATACATACATATCTCTGGTAAATACACGTTAACACAGAGAGTGGGGCTGGGAAGAAGGACTCTTTGAAATTCATTGCCATTGCAAATCGATTCTGACAGGTAGTTTCACGAGGTTTATTTTGCAGTATGTACACTGAACCGTGGCGTGCCCTACTAAACTTATTTTCAATTTGCTCAGTTTCGCTCTGTTCACTTGAGGTCAGAGGATCTCAGCAGGGAGAAACTTTGGGCTGCGAATCTTCCATCTCTGACTCCCCGACTCTTTTGCACTTCAAAGTCTCAGTGCGCACCTTGATCACCAACTCTGCATCTCAGATGGAGAATAAAAGAGATACATTATGCTTTGAAGAAATTGATCCCTGAAGATGGCAAACTGGATGTCAGCCAATGTGGTTATGATGGTGTTATGGTTCTGCAAAGGCGGCTTTTCTTTTTTTTTCTTCTACTTCTTCATCTTCTTCTTTTTTTTTTATCCCTTTGTGAAAACGATACCATTAGATCTGCTATTACGAGTCAATACGCTTCGTCCCCGGTGTTTGCCGCTGTGCTGATGTGTTTGTGGATGTCATGTCATTCAGGAGGGAGAGGTTGTCTGCAGTAATATTCCAGCTGCAGCTGAGATGTGACCCAATTTGTTTTCATTTACAAACTTCATCCTTGTGAAGCTAAACGCTCCTGCGCGTGTTTTTCCCGGTTAATCTGCACCCCCACCTGGAAGAATTGAATAGAAAAATCTACAACTTGATTTGTCTAAATCTGCTGCACTGTGCACCAGACTCTCTCTCTCTATATATATATTACTACCCATATCAGACAGCAAGCTGCGAGCGTACAGCATATTCAGCAATCCATGTGAATGTGAAACATGCTTACTGCTCAGTGGACCGGGGTGGAGGAGGAGAGGAGAAAAAAAAATCCTTACTCCTGACACAACATTATTTCTATGAGTCTATTAGAAAATAACTGCATTTGCAAAGACGGGGGAGGAATACATTATCAGCAGTTAGGCTGAAATGACAACACACATTATACGGCGATTAGTTTACACAAGGCAGCTAATGGATCCAATCACAGCGCATTAATAAACAAGACACTTAGCTTTGTATCTACCTGAGGAGCCTCATCAATCTTTCATTGAGATAGCCACAGCTGGGCCACAACAGCACAAGTCCAATATTTTCCCATTGCCAGGGAAACAGTGTCAATGGCTCTATCCTATCCCTATCCCAGCGCCTGGCTGCCTGGCTGGCACGGCTGCCAACTTGTGCACAAGTAAGAAGAATAAACACGACTCAGGATGAAAGAGCAATCAGCGAGATTATTCTCTCTGTGCCCCCGCTGCACAAAACGACCGTCGTATATCTGCGGGAGTTGATAGGATTGCTGATCGATAGCGATGAATCAATGTTTCCCAGTGCCAGGTGGCGAGATTTCTGGCTTTTGAAAACCAACCGCCACCACACATCCACCCCCCTCCTACTCTGCTACCCACAGCCTGGCATTTTCAACTCGCTCGACAGAGGGGAACGCCGCTCGGAGGTAGAAACGGCATTGTGAGACATTTCAGCAACAAGGACTAAATACGCCACAAAAGCAAAATGTCAAAGCTGTGTTGTTATTATTATTATTATTCGCAATATTTTAGCAAGGATGATGATGTATCACCAATTTAGCGGATGTTTCTCTAATTAGCCGGCTCAGTGTGTGAAAGCACGGCTTCATTGTTGCTGTCAAGCGGCCGACCACAGGCCACCACCACCACCACCGCTCTGCAGCTCTGCACCGTGTGGAGAGTTGTGGACGAGGAGATAAGTTCTGCGATGCTGCTAGAATCCCTAATGGAGAGCAATAAAAATAAATAAATGGCATAAACAAAATGAAATGTCCCAATCAGACACATATTGTAAAGCCTGCAGCGGCATAGTGAAAATAAAAATGCAATCAGGTCTGCGATGCTTATTTTTAAACCGTCTGTATATCTGAATTGATTTTACACAACTGATGGGAAATATGATTTTTATAGTGCACACACATACACACACACACTCTCCAATCGACACACTTGAGCATAAAATAAAAGAAACTCCAGATCTGTGAGTATATGGAGAGATCAATCTATTATTCAGTCAATTAATCACCTAAAAAATGCATGTTTATCAGTTGTCTGTAACACTTTCATTCTGATGGATTACATGCATTACGGCCCCGCTGCCGATCTGATTTGTATTCCTCGCTGTGCTGATTACAAAATTACACTGCTGATGCATTGGTTTTCTCCATAGAAGATTGATGGCGCTGATGAACAAAAGGGAACAACCGACGAAGCCGTGGACTTAAATAAAAAAATAAAATAAAAGTTGAAAAAAACCAAAAACAAACAGATAGAGAGATTGCTAAATGGATGCAAAGGTAAAAAAAAAGAAAAGAAAAGGAGTGAATGATTAAGCAGCTGATGGACTGAGTGACAGGCAGGTAGACAGACGGAGGGCTGATGGCAGCGTTAGCGGGGGGGTGGGGGGTGACGAGAGGGGAGGGGGGGGGGGGGGTTATCAGAGTTTTTGGCTTCTACTCTAGTTTTTTTTTTTTTGTGACTCGGGGGCGTATTCCCCGTGGTCTGCAGACAACCCCAGGCTGTTCTCTCAACTTCACCAAGTCTCTGTCTGTCTCTATCAGCCTGGGATCAGGGCTGCTCCGAGCTTGTGTCTGTGTGTGCATGTATGTGTGTGTATGTGTGTGTATGTGTGTGTCTGTGTGTGTGTGTGCCCACGCTGTCTGTTGCTTCAATAAAACCAGCCAGAGCAGGCTGGGACCAGGGGGAGATTGACAGACAACACCAGCTCACAGGCACACAATAATAATGCACAGACACACTGTGCAACACACTGAGACATGCAGAGTAGCTGCGCAAGGGCATGCACGCACATACAGCACAACACTAAGAGGGCGTGCATGCATATATATTTGTGTGTGTGTGTGTGTGTGTGTATACGTTTGGTGGGGGAATAGCAGGCCCTCCTTCCCCTGGGTGCCAGGTGCCGACAGGACATCTTCTGCTGGAGGCAGTTATCTGAGGACGAGCAGAACAAGGAGGGGGGAGGAGGAGGTGGAGGAGGTGGAGGAGGAGGAGCTTTTTCCACCAGAGTATTGCCGGCATGCTGCAGCAGACAAAAAAATCTGCACATGTTGAAAAGAACGCACTATAATATGCAAATGACCTGCTCTGAAGTGAGTCTGGATGATTTAAAGCGATGCCGATGAGCTCATCGTGAAACGGAGTTGTGTCTCTGATAAAAAAAAATGCAAGAAACAGGTTGTTTCCATGTTTCACACATGAGAGAGAGCAGAGATTCAGAAACTTCTCTCATCTGGACCATGATCGTTCTGCTTTCAGATTGCAGCTGATCCCTGATCTGCTCAGATTTTAGATCCGAATCTGTGTCTGAAAGAACAGTTTGGTGCTGTTGTCACTAACATCTCTCCTCATCTTTGAAGGGCCAGATGCCAGATGTGTTCTCTCACTAAGAATCCAGATGTGTTTCTTCATCACACCAAAGACGGAATAAAAAAAAAACATCAGAAATACTGGAGAGACTGTGGATCCTATGATGTCGACCACTCAGATATATTTTTGGAAATGTCAGAAAACAACTGTGTTTTGGCAAATTAGGTGATAATTGTTGTATTGTAAGCACTTGGACCGAGTAAAAACATAATTGCAATGTAACTGCAGGAGAGTAGACCCAACGACAAAATGAAAAATATCTATCAATCAATGAAAATAACTACAAAATGGAAAAAATGACACATAAATTGAGAGTTCAAGATGCACAGCTGAACAAAACTCAAACTGGCACCATGTAAATGCATCTCAATGAATTGAAGCATTGTTTATACATGTTACAGTGTGAATAAAGATGTAAGTGAAAGATCCAGATAAATATGAGTTGATGTTAACTATCTCACTGTTCATTTGCAAAACTTAACATCTGGCGGTAAATATTTAAACAGCTGATGAAGATGTTTGTTCAACCTAAATGACTGGAACAGATCATACAAGCAGTTTACTGTAGGTAACTAAAGCTGCTGCCTGATGGTTGTCAGCCCAATCTGACTGTGTTATGGTTCATGTAAGACAAATGAAACATCGTGACCATGGTTGATAAAAAGAAACACAAACACAGGCCGATGCTGTGTTTTTCCAGGTTCGACTTTTCCTGCATCTATAAAGAGAGAGCGGGGAATCACCACCACCGCTACCTCTGCTGCCGTGAAGCTCTAAGTCTGCAATTACTTCCCCTTTTACTGTCTCATTGGAATTTTCAAAACATTTTCAACTCTCACACACACATCTGTTCGATGCATTTTCACACGCATATCTCCTCTGACCCCATCTGTTCCTTAAAAACAGGTCAAGACCGAACACGGCTGAAGAAAACCCGACCTAAAAATAGAGCTAATAGTGTAAAAACCAACATCAACTGTGTGTTTTGGATTTGTGAGGTTTTCCCCCGCTGTCCCTCCCATTGGTGGGAGATAATAATGTATGTTTTTTACTTTGCAGGCGGTTTCATAAACTGATAGCAGAGAACAAAAAGCATCTTGGAGGTATAAGCTCTTTGTGATCGCAGCGCACAGTGAGTCCACAGACTCCATATTCACAGATGCATCTCGGCAGCGGGGCTATTCTAACTGCAGTCGTGGTGTATGGTATTACAAGGCTACGCAGCCTGCAAGAGATTACAAAGATGCAGAGCACAGAGGAAGCCTGTTCACTCCCTGCAGCATCCCCCTTGTTTATGTCCAGGAGATGTGGTGGTGGTGGTGGTGGTGGTGGAGGAGCAGCAGCCAGCCAGTGGGGAATCCTCCATGACCATGTAATCTGGGCTCTGTGCTTAGACACAGCACATGAAGGACAGGCTTATCTCTGGAGGGCTCGCTGTGCAACAGCTACTGGGAGGAGAGGGGAGGGGTGTGTGTGTGTGAGAGAGAGAGTATGTGTGTGTGTGTGTAGATCTTTTATGGAAACTGCATGTGTTCTACGATGCATTTACACCTCGATGTTGCAAAAGTGATAAAAACCCGACAATGTTGCCATGTAAAATGCATTAGCCTGCTGAATATAGACGTGTGTGTGCTTTTGCAACAGAACTGATGCGAGGTGAAACATTTTGTGGCAGGTAGCTGGAAGCCCCGTATTTACACACGTGTCTCAGTGTGAATACCGACATCCAGCAGCTGCAAAATAGAACGTAGTTACAGGGATTTCCACCATTCAGAAAAACATACATTTTATCCACTTTCTTGTCAGTGAGTGAAAGAAGTGGACCGATATCACTCTCACAGCTGTACAACAACAACAACAACACAGTGCTGTGCCAGTTAACACTGACTGGAAACAGGTCATCTCCTCCTACTACACCTTCTATAGCTCTAGAGTTAATATACATATATAATATAAAGATATGGTATAGACAGCATTAGGTTAATTCTAGGGGCGCTCTAATCCTTATTAAAGAGGAGCTGTGCTACATTTTTACCTTAATTAAACAGCTTCGAAGTGATTGTGATGGTTATATGACTTGTTACAGGGAGAATGGAGAATCTCTTGGGCAAAAAACCAACCTTGCAAGATCAGAGCCTCTCACCCGGTGTCCCAGCTCTTGTCTCCACGGCACCACGAAACAAACACGCCCCGTAATCCACAATCTCTTGTTTATGACAGATAAGACTACAACGTATATGATATAACGTATATATGACACATAATGTTTTCCACTGCTCCATGGATTGCCTTAGCAAAACAACAACCAGACTTGTATAATTCCCCTTTAAGTGTCAGTGGATGCAAAAAATCAAAACTTAAACTATTCACCTATAGTCCAAACAACAACATAACTACACACCAGGGAAGAGGAAGAAAGAAAGAGAGTGCTCAATAACAGATTAGAACACGTATTCTCGCCTAAAACAAACTACACTTTCCAAGTGAATATCTCTTTGTATTCATGCAGGATGAACCCAAAAGCTCCACTATACCATACCACAACAACAGAGCGGAAAATGTTTCAAGGCTGATATTGATAAAGTGGAACAGAGCAAAACTAGAGAGATTTTGGTGGAGGCATTTCCAGGCGAAAGCTCCAATTTTCCCAGCCGAACCCTATAGAAAAAGTTTTAAACACAAGCGTAATAATAAACTCAAACATATTTGATATTTAGAAATGTTTATATATCCAACTGGGACACTAGTTTAAGTCTTGCCCGGGGCACTAAATTGTTTGGGGTCAGTGCTGATGCTATAGTGTAAAAAGACAAAATAAAAAGCAAGTTGCACCGGTGCAGAGGTGATGTGCCGTATTCCAGGAAGTCACGGCTAACCACAAGAAGAAATGATCAGTGACAGAGTGCGGCTGTTTTCGTGACATGTATGGGTGGTGGTGGTGGTGGGTTACACCAACACCAGTGTGTGTGTTTGCTTCAAAACCGTCTGCACAGCTCACTGTACTTGTCTGAGCGTGTGAAGGCCTTTGTTAAGTTTCACCTCCGCTCCCCAAGGACATGAGTGCAACCCCGTCTAACCCCGCTGTCACATCACCTCCTGCACAATGGAATACAACACACACACACACACACACACACACACACACACACATACACACACATACACCATCCTAGTTTGTGTTACTATTCCATTTCTACCTTCTATGCACAAATAATCCCAGCTCTGGGGCGGATCCCAACATAACAATGAGCCGCGCCGCTATCTGTGTTTTAACTGGCTCTGCCGAAAGGAACTCTCTGGATCGCAGCCAAAACAATTCATTCACATGGAGTTCCTCACACGCCCATGTTATTTCACTCCTTTATTTTGGAAACCCGACGGAACGGCCTCATTCATCACCGCCGGAGCTGTTGCAAATATTTTCTTGTTTCTCTTTCTAAGAAGAGGAAAAAAAGGGGGGGATGATTCACACTGCCACCTGAATGCATCACATCACATATATATAAATAATTCAAAGCTGAAGCTATTACAGTTTGTTGCAGGTTAGTTGGCGACAATGACAGTCATCGGGAAAATAAAGATGATTCGTTTTAAGCTCGACTGTGAGGTTGTGTTTATCCCCTGTAGAATCTGCATTAAGTTCACCGAGTTCATACAGTGAGCGTAAACACTGCTGTCTGCTGCCCAACCCTTTCATTTTTTAATCACATCTCCATCCTCGGCTCTTGGCTTCCTTTCTGTGTTTCTACTTCTGTGGGCAGAGGCATCCGTCCTGGTTTCATAATGAGCTTGTTGTCTCAGTGTCCTCGTACCTGCCTCGCACTTTATTATCAGACGTGGTTATCGGACGCAGCAGAATCCAATATTAGTCATCTGTCTATCTGGGTTGGGTTTTTTTTTCGGATTTATGAAGCCACTGATGAGCCACAGCCCGACTCGGCCTTCATCTCCAGATAAACTCGGGGATAAAGTGGCCGCGTGGGAGTGTTTGTATCTGCACGCACACGCCCATGCAAAAGTCACACAGCTATCAGCGCTCGGGCTCAGCAGCTTTTCTGACACGTTGGCTATGTTTACGCCATTTTCTGATTAGATAGTCTACAATTAACCCTCTGCTGAGCCCCTCTGTCTCTCCTCCTCTCCCTGAAGTGACTCAGTGCTGCTGCATCTGTCAAACTTTTACGTCTTAACTACACACGACGTTGTTTACAGTGATGACACAAACGGGTCATTTTAAAACAATGGGTCTTTGAGCTCACACGGAGGTAAACAAAAGCAGGTCTGTCATCTGTCGGCTGCTGCAGGAATTTATGAGTTGTACCTTGATCTTTACCTGAGGCTGAGAACAAGCATGTGAGTTGTTTTTCAACGGAGCATCATGTAAAACGCTCTAGTGATAGTTTGGGCTATTTTGATTGAGCTGTGGTTCACCTGCAGTAGTTTCTATGGCTGTTAATCGATTAAAATAGTAACTGTAATTGGTTACTATTGGAGAGAATGGAAAAATATGCTTGCATTATGCAATCTTTATTATGAATTGACCAAAAATAATGAAAAATAATGTATAGAAATCCAAAAAGGGCTCACTTTTGTTTCTTTAAATGTATTTTTGGGGGGTTTATTTGCATTTATTCTAACAGGACAGTGACATAGACAGGAATGTAAAGGAGAGGTGGGGTTACATGCCGTAAAATGCACCACAGCACTGCATTTGGATTCCCAAAAAATCTCAAATAATAACATGATGGTGACATCTGAGTGGCAGCTGTTAGCAGAAACAGTTTATGATTCATTCCTGGCAAGTGATTCAAAACTACAGGTTGGGCCAATGTAACAGAACATGATGCATTAATCCTATATGTCCAAAAATATAGCAGGGTTAAGAGGATTTTGCATAAATGCTTTATTATTGCATTATCTTTAGGCTTTTATTTAAATATTCTAGTGTAGTTCAGCTTAAGCTACAGTAGTTTCACTGTAGCTCCCCAGACGCTGACGTTATAGTAGGTGGTGAGCTAGTTAACTACAGGCAGGCAAACATTTGCAGAGGAGACAGGCATTGTTTAATCTTTCCCTCACATTTTGTGTTGCTGTGTTTTTTTGATTTGGTAAAGTGGATGATAAAACACCCGCCTCTGCAGACTCATGAGACAAACTCTTGCTTCAACACATGGAACACAATCTAAAGCCTGACAGGCGCAGGTCATGCACAGTTGCTCATCCCAAGTTAAGCATCAACTGCCGTCATATAGTTTCTCGTGTCGAGGCCTCAGAGAAGTCTGAGCAGAGATCTGCTGGGCTGTGTGTGTGTGTGTGTGTGACGCATGTGGACTGGTAGCTGTGTTTAAACAGGATATTGTAGCCCTGTCTGTGCATACCAGACAACATACCTTCGTTTCAGTGCTGTGCTAATTTAATCTCTGTTACTATGGAGGTAAAAACATGCAGACAGAACACGCATGACCATCTGCATGGCTGCGAGCCCAAATATCACGTCTTATGCTAATAGATTTTCTTGTTTTCCATTTAATGAAATCCATTTTATTTAGTAGCATCACAGTTAATGTGTGACAGCGGTGGCACCTAATTTAATTTCAGGAATAAGATCAATGTGAGATATGGATCGTCCACCTCGGCGTCTTTGATCTCGCAGAATCTCACTTTTTTTTTTTTGCGGTCAGATGTTTTTTTTTTTTTTTGAAAGGATAATCTGTTCCACAGGCAGAAATCGTCTCATTCTTCAAAAGGGCAAAAGTGATCTTAAAACTTCCAAGTGTTGATTGGTTTTAATGAGACTGTGACCTTTCAAAAGAAACCTAACAATAAGTGGGATCGTTGATTTAAACAGAATCTATATCAAAGAAGCCCTGGGTTGCAACAGTGAACGCGGCTCACCGCAGGAGGATGAGGAACTCATTATTCTGTGATTCTGTGACTTACACAGACAGAGAGGCTGGTGCAGAGAGAGCCGGAGAGGAGAGGAGGGGAGAAGAGGAGGGGAGGAGGAGGGGAAGGGAAGGGGGGTATGCGAGCAGAGAAAACAAGTGTGAAAGAAAGATTTTAAATGATCAAAATTCTAGTCACAAAACATTAGGGCTTATGCCGGGTCTTTTACTGGGAGCAGCAGACAAGGCTGTGCAACTGTGCCAGCTGCCAAGCATGTTGCATCATGAAAACACACTAAAGCCTCAGAGGGAAGTGTCGAACAGTAGGAGGGATCTGAGCAGAATCAAACCGTGCATCCTGCGGTTCTGTACGGTGTGTGCCTGCTGATTCTCTATAACATGCTGTAAATGGCACATACGTTTCACCACAGGTTACGTATCAAAGACCGTCGGCTCTAAATGAAGCGATATGGCTGGTGATGATGGTGAACGATGATCATGTAGAATATCATACAGAGCGGCTCTTATTGTGATTCTCATGTGCATCGGTGCACACAGCTCCACTCTCAAAGTGGGAATGCAAATGGCATTTTCTGCATTAATCCGAGACACTGTGATTGAATTGCAAATGCGCTAAAGTAACTGTTTTTAAATTCATTTAAAAGCTTTGAATAGTAATCGCTTTTCTTTTCCTTTTTTTTCCTGCACTGCGCTGTTTAACACAAAGAGTTGATTTTTCCTTCTTTTCTGCACATGAATCATTGACCACTATTGTCACGCTGAAACGAGGAGAATTTCAGAATCGTTGCATTTAATACACTTTGAATGACTGACTGTCGCTCACGTACACGTACACTGCGTCAGTGCAACACTCAGTCCCCATTCATTACAGTGTTGTCATTATACACTCACAGTCACACTCACTGCCATGCAGAGGCATTTACTCACAACATCATTTTGCACTCAACACTGCAGGTTAAGAAAAGAGTGAGTATGTGTTGTATGTGATTATACTCTGTAAGAGTCTCAGATGTGGCAGCTCATTGGACAGAAAACCTCTGTGTTTGATCTCTGTAAAAATATATATTAAAAGTCTGAGATTATGTAAATTCAGATTTCTATGTGTAGATACAAACAAATGCACACAGCCTGCATTCAGAAAACGAGCTCTTAGGACTTCCTGTAACTTTGTGATGTCACAACTAAGCAGACGACAAAGCCCCACTCACCCAGATCCAACATCCATCCTTCCTGAGCGTTCACCCTGTCTTCTGATTGGCTCATTGACCCGTTGCTACTCCAGGTCCAGTGATAACACCTGTGAGAGGAGATGTAAAACTACACTGAGATGGTTTTTGGTTCCTAAAAAATGCAAATACGTCTTTTGAACCAACACTACAACTAAAACAGAGGGGTAAAAGTGTTAAAATGTTGTTGTTTTTTACATGACAGTCACTTAAATAGTCTCAATGAGCCTCAACCTGGTCAAATGCTTCATACAGACAAGAATATGTTATATTAAAAGGCATTTTTTGCTTGTTAGTGAAATATCAGGGCCAGAGTTTCTGGGACGTGGTGGTAAATCATAATATATTAATTCGACAGGAAGCTACATAATTTATGGAACAAGCGGTTATAATGTAGTTCTACTAACTAGTCTGTTAGGGACCATACCAAACAAAATCCTTTTTAATTCAACAACTCAATCACATTTACATTTTAAGATCAGTTTTACATTGACACCTGTTAAGTCATCGACCTGACTGGACCTCTCTCCTCCCTCTGTAAATGTCACAGCTGTGTGTCCACACAGCAACGAGTCCTCAGCGTCTGAAACGATGACACGAGTCGGCCCCTGGTCTATATCCGTCCTACGCAGAACTGCAGCCCCACGGAAGATATTTAAAGCCCCCACGGCCCCCACCACCACCACCACCACCACCTCCCACCCGCCCCCATTCACTCTGTCTACAAATTACATAACAGCCAGGAGGGGAAGTATGCACTCCACTTACATGTCGCACCACTTATAGCAGATGGGCGATGATTCACTATCAGCTACTGAGGAAGGACTGTACAGTACATGTGTTGCTGCTTATAAGCATACACTTAATCATGTGAAGGTTTTTTTCGTGGCTCTTTGATCCCTGGTGGTCTTTCCTGGCTCTTTGATGATCATGATTTGTGCCGTTCCTATAATGACAGAATGAGTCTTTCTTTTTTGAAGTTCAGGTGTGAATCATATAACGTATGAGGAGCTGTGATTGACTTTTTTCTTCTTTTTTTCTGCTATCAGCATCAGGCATCTTTCTGGCAGACGCGTCCATAAATATTAATGATAATAACAATTATAATAATACATTTCATTTATAAGTGCCGTTCAAGATGCCTTTTTTACAACGCAAATAAGAATATTCAGAAACATACCAGAAGAGGGGAAAACCTGGTCTGATAGAGGCATCAGCTTAAATCAGTATTCACTTCAGGAAATGCTTTAAAATATGTGAGTTTGAAGCTCGTGCTCCAACTTCTGCCAGTCATCCATGTGATGAGAAAAAGATCATAAAAAGCCAAAAAAAAAAAAAAAAAAGGTGCTGGAGTGAATGAGGCAAAAAGCAGCAGCCAACGCTGATATTTACCTTTAACAGACACTTAAATCGTCCCGGATGATTTGATTCCACACCTGGCAACTTTTATGACCTTTCCTTCTAACCAGGCAATATCTCCATAATGGGTTCTGTCTGTCGCGTTTTCCAGGAGCTACATAAACTCGCCCTGTCGCTTCATTTTTTTTTAACCTCATTTGTCACATAAGTAACCCTATCTTTGCCACGGGTTAAACAGGAGGGATGATAAATCTATACGAGATCCCATCCCACAAAGTTTGATCATTTCATACAGGATTTAAAAGTGTGGTATATTACATGTATTCCACTTAGAATAAAGAATTATAGTATATTCCTGGCTTTTTTGTCATGTGCATGTGACAAAGATTTCTACAGCAGGGAGGAAAGGTTTGATGCCTTATTGAACTATGGGGTGAAAACGTGATTAGATAAAGTAGGTGTGACCCTCACCTGCCTGAATCTTATCAGATATGTAGCCGGAGAGTCACACCTTAATAATCCATTACAAGAAGTTAGATTAAAATCTGTTAAAGGAGCTAGGCCTAAAATTTTGCCACTAGCTCAGAAAGTGATGAAACGATTCAGTTGTATCACTCCCTGATTTACCGCAACCTCCAATGGGACCTGAGGACGGACTGTTCAGAGAGTTTATACTATAACCTCTTGCATTTTAAGGAAAACCATGGCTGCAGCTATTGTCAAGGCACAATCACTATTGTATCTTATCTTATATCTTATATCTTACTTTATCTTATCTAACCCTAACCCTAAGACACAGACAATACTACACTGTTGTGAATGAGGGACAATTAATCACCATGTTTTTGCCGCCTTCAAAAAAGCTGAAATATTATAATCAACTTTATTTAAAGGAAAATCCCCTTGAGGTGGATCACCTCGTTTTCAAGGGGGATCCTATAGTATCTCAACAGTCAGCAGTGATACAGACAGAAGCAAAACAGAGGCAAGACAAAAACGAAAGGACAAAATCAGAGGAAAGGCAATGCTACAAAACAACAGCAAAGCACACGGGGAAAGGAGACGCATAAATTGCACATGTAGCCTACATCCGACACCTCCAAGACCAGGCAGATATCACGCACTAAAAGCAAGAGCATTGTGTTTTTAGGTGGTTAAGTGGCTCAATCTTGAAGGTATGTAAAGAAGATATGGAGCGAAGGGAAGGGATATCCCTTTAATGCATACAGTACACCTCTTCCACAAGATTATTTGTGCATTTTAGCAAAAGAGGTTTTTCTAGAAGACATCGTCACTACTCAGTTAATAACCTACTGTAGCCTAGCTGCCAAGGTAATTGCGAACACACAAGCTCACTGGGAACTTGCACTAATTAGTCACCGCCAATGGGACAATAAATTTACACAGAGAAGAGATGGATAGGCCTACTACTGCCCCAGTGTCCGTGAAGCTTAAATACAGGAAAACAGTGAGAAAACAACTAACAAAGATACGATAGCTCTCTTAGCCTTTGGGGATAATGCTACAGTAACTGGCTAGGCTACTAGCATGGAGCAGCACATGCTAAAATTGCAAAAATGGATGGATGTCTGACTTTACAGTAAGAGATGCTGAGTCCAGAACCAGTTGAACCAACACAGCTGCCCTGTTCAGCAAATACACAACCAACTGTGTTGCTGTGATGGAACAATAAAGATGATTCACTGACCTCAATATAACGCCGATGTTCATCTAACAGCGTTTGAGGATGCTATTTTAAAGCGTATTAAACTTTATGCAAATGTCCGCTTGTTTAGTTTTATACCAGTTTATATGACTTCTTAATTCTCCACCAGGGATTCGTCGATCTCGACAGTCGAGTGTGTGTTCGTTCTCATACTCATGTAAAAGTTTATAAGTGCCCCTGAGATAACAAGGGAATACAAAAGTAAATAAAACCGAAGACCTGAGTTTCTCATTTGCATTTCCTGAGTTTTTATTTATCAGGTTGAGACCTCATTGTGTTTGCTTATGTTATTAGCAATAACTTCTTCCCCCGACTCAAACATAGGTTGGTAAATTCTGTTCATTTTAAATAGGACGTCTGGGTTCGGAGAAATAGAGGCACCGCATCAACCTAAGCTCTTCTAGTTGATATGCAGAATTTTATTTTAATGTTTTTCTCTCTTTTTTTTCAAACAAAACAAAAAGATGAAACAGGGAGAGAGAAAACTTTCAGCTCTGCAGCGAGAACACAGCAGCACCAAACGCATCTCGTGGATGTCCCTTTCTCCTGCACAGGGGAATACAGGCTACTATCAAACCTCGCCT
The DNA here is from genome assembly GCF_905171665.1 of Trachurus trachurus. Lineage (NCBI taxonomy): Eukaryota > Metazoa > Chordata > Actinopteri > Carangiformes > Carangidae > Trachurus > Trachurus trachurus. The sequence goes on from NC_139911.1 coordinate 5,783,030, forward strand.
TGGGCTATAACCTTTGTTCTCTGGTATCAAACTCATACAATAGTGCTGTTTGGGATTAAAATCTGACAGTAACATTGATATTCAGCCAAAATCACAGCGGGGGCCTTTGAAATAATGTTTCCCATGCAAGACCGCCCCCTTTTCATTCCAAATGCACTGCATTAAGACAAACTATATCACAGAGGGAAGCAGTGGGGGAATTCGGTCGATGTTCGCTTTGAAATCCTAGCCCAGTAAAAAAAAAAAAAAAATTCACTTCACCAGGCGTGTTGCTGGTGATCTGGCGTGTGCGTTGTGTTGTGTGCACGTATATGTGTGATGTTGGTGTGGACTGCGTATGTAGAGCTCGCTGTGTGTTGCAGTAAATCATAGAAGATTCCTCCCAGGGGGACATAAGGGGAGAGTGAAGTAGGATTGGTGGGTGTGGGGGGTGTGGTGGTGGTGGTGGTGGTGGTGGTGGTAGCTGAGACGCTGACAGAAACATTATTCAAATGATGCTTCTCTGTTTTCTTTTTGCTGCGCGCTAAAACCAGACATTTAGTTTCAGCAGCAGTGCAGAGTCGTATAGCAGCCGTGACAATTCATGTGGATTTTTTTTCCACATTTCGTCCTCGTGCACAAAGGTGTCGAAGGTCCCCGCGTCCTCTGGTGGAATTACATGCACCTCTCCTCGGCCCCCTCCTCGACTCAGGGACCCTGAGTGTTTATGAATCAAATATTTAATTTGGAAGGACTCCCGTATACCTCGTCGCTGTTGCCAACCCGCTCGTCTGAACAATAGGAAAAAGGTCACGGTGAATCTGGCTTATCGGTGCAAACTGTGCTGCCGGTCCACTCGCAGACCTGCTGGGCCAAGGTGGAGGCACTGAGAGGAGAGACATGCAGGGAAGTGGGATGTGGACGAGGAGGAGAGGAGCGAGAATAAGACATGGGGGAAGGGAGGGTACAGGAGGAGAAGAGAGGGGGGAGGAGAGGGAGGGGGGGCATTTCTGCAAAGCTGTCGCCTGGACATATTGTGCTTTGATGGGTTGGCTTTCATTTTTACTACCGTTTTTCTTTGCTGTGGAGGAGCATTATTAAAGTCTTCAATCTCACGGCAGACAGTGATAAACAGCGCTGCGCCTTCCTGGGCACTTCCTCTGTGAACATCTGTTGGAACATCACACGGTGACAAAAGCAATGTAATTATAATGTACCACCTAAACCTACATACCACACAGGACCTCGTGGGGTTCTTTAAAGTAAGTGTCACTTTGGCAGACGAACAGTCAGCCTGGCAGTCAGTCAGTCAGTCAGTGTGTGTGTGTGTGTGTGTGTGTGTGTGTGTGCGTTACATGTGGGTGGATGGGTGGGAGGATGCACACACAGAGAGAGAGGAGTGTGTTGGCATTTTAGGAGCTTACAAAATCACAAGTGACTGCAGTTCAGGTTTTACATGTTGCGCCACAGACTTCACAGCTCTGTCCTGCACATTCAGGTGGGCTGAATCATGTCAACACACACACACACACACGTTACACAACTGAAGCGCGTTTCGACACCTGCACTCCACGTTGCATATAGGCTACGTCAAGTGCAGCAAAACAAGTAATTTCAGGCAGGAAGCTACATGAAGCTCATGAGATATAACACGTACATGATAACCATCACATTCTACAGTAATAAGCTGTTTCTGAGTTTCATTATCCCTCTGCACAGCGATACAAAGAAGCACAATCATCGTCTCGCCGCCGCCGCCGAGCGTTTCTTACACTGTCCTCCTGCAAATTGAGGCTGATAACTTCCATATTGCACCTAATTCAAAACGTCAGCCAGGTTAGAAAAAAAAAATTCTTTATGTAAATGAACTCACATGATCAGTCTACATTGCAAAAGGGGGGAAATGAAATGGAGAGGAGCTTAACGACCCTGTGAAATATTGAAGATATGTCACACGCGCTCATACAGGGACGTATTAAACGAGTGAGAAACAAGCTGCAAATACAACATTTCTATTTCTTATCCCTCATTTGTGCTCAGAGCTCAGTCAGGGTGAGAAAACAAGAGTCAAAATGTCTTTTATCCATCCAAGTCATGCTATATGAAGTAGTTTACAGCACATTCTTCATGAGTTTCACATCATAGCTTCCTCTCCGTGTGTAACATTTAACGCCATTTACATTTTCCGAGCTTTACGCCGTCTATTTCTGTGAGGAAATGTCACTTCATAGGATTTTCCGAGCTTTTAAAATTGTTTATCTGTTGGAGCTGCTTCTTTATGCAAAAATATATATAACTTCATTACACATTGAAGGAAAAACTGATTCATGTGCAAATGTCAGGGATTGCATGTTCAAGTAACCTGGGAGTTTTTAGCCGTGCACCTGAAACCACCACACACCTTTATGAAGCAATAATCAGTTTCCATGGAGACAGCACGCCTACTACGCACAAGCGATGATGCGTTATGAGGTGTATGTATCGCGCAACAGTCACCCTACACATAAAAAAAAAAAAAAAACGGAGACAAAAACACAATAACTCTTGGAGCTAATGTGACACAACCCAGTGCCCTGATGGCCTGAGTCAGCCCGTATGGTGCAACAGCGGAGATTGCGTGATGCATCACTTCAACCGAGACGAGACGGGAACAGGGCGTGGACCCGCATTCCCTCGCCGCCCGCTCTCACAGGTAGGGTGATGACTCTCCCAGTCCTGTCCCCTCCCTCCCTCCTTCACTCCTTCACTCCCTCCCTCCCAGGCCACAAATCCTTCAGAGAGCCGCGCTGACTGGGGATCAGAGGTCAACATGTAAACGCATAATGTAATCTGCAGACAAACAGCCGAGCCCTGCACACAGTCATCAAGGTAAATACGTCCACGTCTCATTTATCTGAGGACTGCTGCTGCTGCTGCTGGTGGTGGTGAGTGGTGTTTGAATGCACCTCTCATTCCCGCTGATGACCTGCCAGTCGATGACTATTACACCAGCAGGTTATTGCTGCATAACATCATGTCTGGGGCCCGTTCTTTTCTCTTTTTTGTGTGTGTGTTTGCGATGGGGGGGAACGCCTACGATTAATTCAGTCGCACACACATTCAGCTACTCTGGTGCTGAAACACCGTAAGGAGCAGGAACAGGAGGAGGAGGAGGAGGAGGACGGTTGTAGTCAAGGTTGTTGGCCTTGGTGGCTGGAGGCCAAGAGTGGGAGACATAGGAGAGATAGAGAGAGATGCCGAGAAGGGAGGAGGGGTAAGAGACGAAAAGGAAGACGTATCAGACCCCCGCAGTGAATGAGACTGCCTACTTATCAGCCGTGAGCGTGATGTGCAAACAGAGGCCTTTCAGGGCTGCCAGGCACACAATAGCTTTGTTTGCTATGCAATAGAAACCAGTTGTTCACTGCTGAGTCAATATTTACTGCCTAATGGAATGTGTGCTCTGCTACTACCCCTGCTCAACAACACCAGATTGGAAGAGGGACTTATTACCTCCCCGCTCTGTCTTTCACCCACTGTCATCCTCCGTCCCTCTTCGTCCTTCCCTCCCCTCTTCTTTATCTTACCCTCCCCCTGGTGTCTCATCCTTTACTTCCTGCGCTTCTCTGAGTTTTCCGACTCCCTATTCCCTCATCCTGCCCTCCTCTTTTTTTTTTTTTGTCTGTCAGTGCCATATCATATCTCTTGCATCTGTGCACCTCCCCTCTGCATAGCAAAAGAAAAAAAAAAACAAGAGTAGTGGAAACACCATATAAGGCTCTGTTGGAAATCAGCACTACAACGTGGAAAATAAAAAGGATTTTAAGTTCATTTCTTGGACAAGGTGGACAAAAGAAATCAAGAATCAGAGTATTTTTAGAAGGAAAACAAAGAGACAGAAACAGGCCGAAAAAAATAATAACAGAGCAGCAGCAGCAGCAGCAGACAATCCTCTGTTTATAGAGGCCAATATCCTACCAAGGCAATGGCACTAACAGAGAGAGAGATAGCTTAGCGATGAGATCACTGTGCTGACAGAATGATCCCTTTGTGCCGGAGCCCAGTGGTAGGCAGCAGTTGAATGCATTACATGTGGTATTTACACCGTGACTGCTGATAAACTGCAGCTAATCACAGGCAATTTTCATAAAGGTGCATGCGGGCAATCGTGCACAAAAAAACTGAAAACCAACATGCTTCCCCCCCCCCTACTCCCACTTCCCACTACCCACCCACCCGCCAGCCAGCCCCCTCGGTCGACTGGGCTTCTTCCACAGCTTACACTTCTGCTCCCACTCTCTATTGATTCTGCAACACACACACACACACACACACACACACACACACACACATACACCTTTTGCCCAGGTGTGCAGGAGGGACAACTGGAGGCATGACACACTTGTCCGAGTCCTTTAAAGGTTTTTTTTTTTTTTTTTTTTCCACCAGCCACCCCGACAATCCATTCCTTTCAGTCATGCTTCAGTATCGTTTCCTTACAGCCCCGAGGATTACTGAGGAGAGGACAGTTGTGGGAGTGATGGTGCCGGTGGTGGTGGAGGTGGGGGGGGGGGGGGGGGGGGGGGGGTTTCCATAGTGACACCAAGGCAATGAAAAGATTGGACCAGTGGAGTGTGCAGTGGGTGCCAGTGCCACTGTGTATGTGTGTGTGTGTGTGTGTGTGTGTGTGTGTGCACGGTCTTGGAGTCCAGCTCTATAGCTCTGGGTTGAGACACAGTGGAACCATTCATGATTTACTATCTGGCCCCCAGTGGCCTTCACTCTTAAATCAGCGCCAGCTTCGCTCAGCTCCGATCCCTGCAGTGTTTCCTTTTTGCACCCAAATCCACGACTCTGTGTTGTTTTAATAGAAAAAAAAAAAAAAAAGGGAAAAAAAATAATTACAATTCTAATAGTGTTTGATGTTTTCTGTCATATTCTCCCTCCCACTCATTACGGTCGTTTCATTTCTGTCCAACAACTTTGCCAAAGTGACGAGGTCGTATTTAATACCCCTGTCGTGATGAAGAGAAATTGATGGCTCCGAGTTGTGTTTTGTTAATAGTTCCATGCTGGCCGAGGGATAAACAATTAGGATGAGACGTATTCATTGTCTCTAATTATCCTTTCTGAGCGCAGATTAAATGTTTTCATAAGTTTGCCTCCTAACGAGCCAAATCCCCTCCATATACGTCGCAATACATCTGTCCGCAATCCAAAGCAGCATCAGTTAAAACGCTGCTGTTGCTGTTGCTGCTGCTACTGCTGCTGCACCGTGAGCGGGATCCATCAATATTATTTAACCAGTGCAGTTAGTGTCTCATCCAGTCGCCTTTTACAGCCATTTTCCATGTGAACTTGACCCCGACTGTGAGTCCATTGACGGAGGAAACTGATTGTGGCGCGACGTGGTCAAAGTACATTTAATGGTAATTTGTCAATGAAATGACTTAAAAAACGTGTGCAGTTTTTGTAAAGACCACCCCCCCCACACACACCCCACCCTCCTCCTCTCTGGCCCGGAGCATACATTACAAGAGGAATAATTTTCAATGGGGCCTTGATTGTGTGGAGCCTATGTTAATGAAATCTGTGGTCTTTCACAGAACTGACAGTTAATGAAGACTATAATGTGGGCGCAGACATCTTGAAAGAACTGCATCAAATTAGAGCTGAATTTCTAAATCTGGTGTAATACCTAGAGGAGTAATTTAAAGATAAGACAATTTCTCATTTGTCATATGAAATAATTAATTATCTCTTTGGTTGAAATATCTTAACAAGGCTACTTAGTATGCATATAAAATTTGGAATTGTAAAAATCAAATTAGCATTATTAGCTTATAGTGTGTTAGATTACATCTATTCTCTTTCAAACACTCCCACAGAGTTGAATTGATAATTAAGTAATGAAATGAAAATGTATGATCTAATCAATGGCAGTCCATATTAGCTCAGCTGTAGTCATTCTAAGGTTACAAGCAGCTGTGAGGAGGGGGTTTGAACACCCCCCCACCCCCCCTAAAAAAGGAGGAAAGCCCTGAAGAGTGTATTAACAGTGGCTATTGTCTTAGCGTGGTGCTCTTTTCTAATGAGCTCAAACACAGCTGGTTTAAGCTCAAAGTCACGTTTTTATTTTAATTTCTATCAACAGATCTGAAACTCACTTACATTCGCAGTGCTTTGATTTAAATGCTAACAGCAGCACGAAATGCTAACAGCAGCATGCTGACAAAAGCTGCTGACCAAGCTAACATGCTAAACAGGTGCAATGTGTAGCGTGTGGTCACACTGACCAAACAAAAGTTTTGGCCTTAAGTGTGTTTTATCAATAGCTGTAAATGTCCCTCTAATAGGAAGACTTTGTGCTTTCCAGAGGCAAAAGTCAATAAGATTCAGCTTCTGAGAACCACAAATGTCAACCCCCGCCCCCAAAACAACAAAAAAAACAAAAAATGTGCCAATTCATCCATTAGATATTTCACTGGGCGAGTGAAGTGCTGCTGTGGCTGGAGGCAAAGTCAGGGATCGATAAAGTCTCCAGGATCCATCGTCCTGGAGGCCACGAACGTCTGCACCAAGCGTCCTGACGATCCATGATCCAACGGCGGTGAAATCACAAGTTCATCAAATCAAGGTCATGATTAGGACTCGTCCACGCAGGGACACGGACACAGACGTTTCCATCCTGACTAGAAAAAAGAAAAAGCGCTCCAACAGGGAGCAGTGACACCGAGAGTGAAAGCTCTGAAGTGCGAAGATTATTTATAAGTGTTTGTTTTATAGTAAAAACAAAGATGGGTTTTCCTCCTCGGGCAGTGTCGTTTCAGTCAAAGTGCTTTTGTCAATATATTTTAATATTTGGCCTGATGCACGGAGGAGACACAGTGACATAAAGCAGCAGCGCTTCAGCTCCACTGCCTCATAGCGGGTTAAATGGAGCGGAGGGCAATGAGCAATTCTCCAACAATCCCTCTCCCCGGTGCTGCCGCAGGTTGTTCTCCAACCCCCCCCCGCCCCCCTCCATCCCCCTCCCCGACTCTAAACCCATCGCTTCCTGGTGTTCCGGCTAAGCTTTACCCTGTGGGGTCCCAACAGGCTCGAATAAAACAAAGTGGATGCGGCAAGTTGCCATGGAAACTTAATAAGCCAGCAGTTGTAGTGAGAGAGGGAGTCAACTACAGTACCCAGCGAAGCGTGCATCTGAAGGAAATAAATTGAAAGCTGTGGAGGGGAAGAAGACGGAGCGGAGGAAAGGAGAAAAAAAAAAGAGGCAACGGGGACCGTGTGTTATTGTGAAATAACCTTTTAAGTCGGAATTAAATATTTTGTCAGGAGTGTGTTGCCTCCGAGCCGCCGCCGCCCCCTCCCCTCCCCTCCCCTCTCAGACGTGGGGGCTGGAGGTTAAACGGCTGTCTACATTGTCACCAGGAAGCTCTGGGCCGACGGGGCCGACGTCTGCTGCGTGTCACCGCCACCGCTGACCGAGGGAGGAGGGACTCCACCGTCCTGGCTGCTTTGCCCCCCCCCCACTTTTCCTTAAAACCCTCCTCCTGGGTCAAGGAAGGAAGGACGAAGGGAAGGAAGGAAGGAAGTTAGGAAGGAAGGAAGGACAAAGGGAAAGAAGGAAGGAAGGAAGGACGAAGGGAAAGAAGGACGGAAGGATAAAGGGATACAGTAGAAGGAAGGAAGGAAGGAAGGATAAAGGGATGGAAGGAAGGAAGGAAGGAAGGACGAAGGGAAAGAAGGAAGGAAGGAAGGAAGGACGAAGGGAAAGAAGGAAGGAAGGAAGGAAGGAAGGATAAAGGGATAGAAGGAAGGAAGGAAGGAAGGACGAAGGGAAAGAAGATAGAGGGAGGGAACAGATTGGGTCAAAAAAGAAGGAAGAAGTAAGGACGAAGGGAAGGAAGGAAGGAGGGAAAGAAGGAAGGATAAAGGGATAGAAGGAAGTAAGGAAGGACAAAGGGAACGAAGGAAGGAAAGAAGGAAGGGAAAAAGGAAGGAAAGATAGATGGAGGGAGGGAACAGACCAGGTCAACTGGATCAAAAGAGGAAGGAAGAAGGGATAAGGATGAAGCAAAGGAAGGAAGGAAGGAAGGAAGGAAGGAAGGAAGGAAGGAAGGAAGGAAGGAAGGAAGGAAGGAAGGAAAGAAGGAAGGAAGGAAAGAAGGAAAAAGGGAACGTTGGGAGAAAAGAAGGAAGGGAAAAAGGAAGGAAAGAAGGAAGGATGGAGGAAGGGAACTGATTAGGTCAAAAAAGAAGGAAGAAGTAAGGATGAAGGAAAGGAAGGGAGGAAGAAAGGGAGGAAGGAAGAAAGGAAGGATAAAGGGATAGAAGGAAGGAAGAAAGGAAGGAAGGACAAAGGGAACGATGGGAGGAAAGAAGGAAGGGAAAAAGGAAGGAAAGATAGATGGAGGGAGGGAACAGATTGGGTCAAAAAAGAAGGAAGAAGTAAGGACAAAGGGAGGAAGGAAGGAGGAAAGGAAGGAAGGAAGTTAGGAAGGAAGGAAGTTAGGAAGGAAGGAAGGAAGGAAGGAAGGAAGGAAGGAAGGAAGGATAAAGAGATACAGTAGAAGGAAGGAAGGACGAAGGGAAGGAAGGAAGGAAGGAAGGAAGGAAGGAAGGAAGGAAGGAAGGAAGGAAGGAAGGAAGGAAGGAAGGAAGGAAGGAAGGAAGGAAGGAAGGAAGGAAGGAAGGAAGGAAGGACAAAGGGAACGATGGGAGGAAAGAAGGAAGGGAAAAAGGAAGGAAAGATAGATGGAGGGAGGGAACAGATTGGGTCAAAAAAGAAGGAAGAAGTAAGGACAAAGGGAGGAAGGAAGTTAGGAAGTTAGGAAGGAAGGAAGGAAGGAAGGAAGGAAGGAAGGAAGGAAGGAAGGAAGGAAGGAAGGAAGGAAGGCAAAAAGGATTGTGGGAAGGGAAAAAGGATTGTGGGAAGGGAAAAGGGAAGGAAAGAAAGATGGAGGGAAGGAGGGAACAGACCAGGTCAACTGGATCAAAAGAGGAAGGAAGAAGAAGTAAGGACAAAGGAAGGAAGGAAGCAAAGGTAAAGGGATTGTGGAAGGAAAGAAGTAAGGGAGAAAGGAAGGAAAGAAGGAAGGATGGAGGAAGCGAAGGACAACAGGAGGGTTTTCACCTCACCTACAACTGTCATTGCTGTGACTGTCGGCCCATTACCTACGCGCTCTTGTCTCCAGGGCGCAATTGATGTGGCGTCGGCTGTCAGAGCTCAAAAGCCTCCAACACCAACACGCCCCCTGATTGCCGAGCTTCCTCTACGCCGCGTAAATCTTTCATTAACCACCAATCTATCATTAATTATCGGCTCCTGGCATTTATGGAGAGATGTGGAGATTGATAGCAGCGGAGGGTTTGGATGGGGGTGATGGTGGTGGGAGGGGGGGGTTCGGAGCGGAGATGTTGAACCGATCTATAATGACTCACAAAAAAAAACAGGAGGATCCCCCTTTATTTTTATTTCTAAGAGCCCAGCCCCTCACTCGCCAGAGGTGTTCCTCATCTGTCTCGCTAACCTGATAACACGAGTCCACGCGCGGCAGCTGGAAAACAGCTTTATCTTCATCCCCGCGCGTCTCTCAGGGTCTGTTTCCATATGTTTTCGGACAGCTCAATGATCGTCTCTCTTTAACTCCACAGGCGCGCTCTCTCTCCCGTTTCGCCCTCTCGGCCCCTTTTAAAGAAACAAATTATTTCCCCCTCTGAGGCTTTAAGCCCCCCACCCGTCCGCCCGTCAACCAACCAGCCAATATTGCGCTTGTCTTTGATTACGCGTGTCGACTTAAAGGTGAAGGGATGCACTTTTGATTCAGGTGGGCCCCCCTCCTCTTTGCCATCGCCAGGGAAGCCTTCAATTATCAGGCTTTGCATAGGATTAGCTGTCAGCTACCTGCTGCAGTAAACAAACAAACAGGATGAGCGCAATTATAAGGGCAGCGTCCACGACATCCTTTTGTTGCAGCAGCGCTCGATAAATCCGGGGCCTTGTGCGCCTCCAGTCTATAAATCACCAGGAATCCTTGGCCTCAATGTGCCAGCAAAAGCACTGTAACATCTTCTTTCCCTCTTTTACACCCTAATTCTCTCTCTTTCTCTCTCTCTCTGTCCCCCCTCCCTCTCTCTCTGCAGACTTAACACTATTTACAGCTTTTCAGATGCTTAAGCCACCAAAATATAGCATTGTTTTATCTTTAGACAAGTCGATAAGGCAGCATATTGGTTTTCTGCTAAAAGCTACGGATTGTGCTGCATGTATTGACTCATCAGTCGGGCCAGCTCAGACTACAACCCGGGGAGACACACACACACACACACACACACACACACACACACACACACATAGACAACAGAGTCCTTGGTTTGCCCACAATGTTTCATTTTGTGAGATTCACCTGGTGGAGAGAGGGAGAGAAAGAGAGATATTAAAACTAAGAACAGGGATCAGACCTTGGATAACACAATGTAACAAGAAAGGGGGGGGGGGGAGGCGAGCGCGAGGGGGAGAGGGAGAGGAAACAGACACGGAGGCGAGAGAGAGAGAGGGAGGACGTCGGCGGCACGGGAACAGGAATAGACGGGGAATGAACACCCATCTGGAGCACTTTATCCTGCATTGTCACACTCTGTTATCCTGGCAGTCTACTTGATATTTAGTGACAAAGACTAGATTAGGGCTGCCTACCCATCGCCACTGTGTATATGTATATGTGTGTGTATATGTGTGTATATGTGTGTGTGTGTCTGCAACACCAACACCTCCACCACCTCCTCCACCTCCTCCGACCCTGCAAAGCACAAGCAGACAAACAGAAAAATCCTCTGCCGGGAGCCGATGAAAGTGAGACACATCAGGTGACATTTACTCAAGGTTTCAAAGTTGACACAGGGTCAAAGTCAAGACTGAGGGAGGAGGAGGAGGAGGAGGAGGAGGAGGAGGAGGAGGAGGAGGAAGGTGCACAGGCCTGCAGACAGACAGACAAAGAGACAGACATACACTGGTCATTATTCCAGTTCATGTCTCAGTGAAATGGGAGGTTTCATTAAAAAGCCCAGCTGCCTCTGCTTGGTCCATGGAACGTATAAACAGAGGGTTATTGGAGGCGGTTGACAGAAAATGACCTCTGTGGTGTTTTGGCCCACTCTTGTTATATTACATGTTGTTGCACCGAGGGCTCACAAAAGGGGTCCAGCAGCTCGGTCTATCACAATTATTATTATGCAGCAGCGTGGGGTGGGGTGGTGGGGGGCGGGGGGGTGAAGTAAACACAGCCGTCCATCCAGAGTGCTCAGTGAAAAAACAACAAATGGACAACTGCCAGTCAAAATAACAGGAGTTGGGAGTTTCTCTCAAACAATGCTCGGCAGCGGCAGCGGCAGCAGCAGCGGCGGTGGCGGCTCAGCTGGAGCCATTTGCTTTCTACCGGCGTGATATTTTTTCAAAAATGGAAAAGAGGTTTGTTTTAGTGCATAATTCAGAGCCGTAATAATTCCATCACAAATAAAATGTCGGAGAAAAGATGAAAATCAGTCTCCAAAGACGTTACGCGGAATCAATCTACAGGCAGAAAACACTCCTGCGGCGCCAACAAGGGAGCGTTCCTCTGTTAACCCGGGGAAAGACAAGTATTGAGCTTTCAGCTGCGAGACACAATGGCAGAATTAGGATTCATGTAGTGTGGCTTTACAGGTACTCTTCCAAATGACTCCACGGAGCCCTCCAGGCTACTGTCAGCCCAAAACCCTCACAGGAGACGTACAGCTAATATGCCCTTGGTGTTTCACAGCAATGGAGCAGATGGTTATGATATGGATTACACTGACAGTAAGTCAATAAGACCCAGATCTTGGGTTTTGCGCCGGATTAGTCAATTGTCTCTGGGCCCCTCTCCACCTAACCATCCCATCCCACCATCCCACCCCTCCTCTCTCTTCTTTTTATGATTTTGTTTTCTGATTGCTCACGCCTCTCTGCTCCTCGGCTCATTTTGAAAGCTGCAGCGCTGTGTTTTCCTCTGTGGCGTGGAGGTACTGAGACAGAACTTTAAAAATAATAAACCGCAACTGTGAAACGACGCATCCTCCTCCTCATCCTCCTCCTCCTCCTCCTCACCGCTACACGGCTGCAGTTCTGGCTTGTCAAGTAATGTAAATGTAAACAGAGGATGCTCATTCTGATGCTGCAAACCTCAAAACAGTGTCCTATATACGATACACAAATCTAGTTTATTGCTCAAGCGCCATATGTTGCACGTCCGCATGCTTTTACCCTGATTTATGCACATAAAACCCGGGGCTCAAGGACCAGCTTTGGCTACAATTAACCGACGCTCCATCCAACCAGAGTGCGGCAATTAAACACCATCCAATCAAATTTGTGTGACAACCAGACCCCTTTCATCACAGCAGGGATCCAGACGGCTCCTTACAGCCCACCTGCCCCGAGCGCTGTCTCAGAGATGGTCTGGAATAGCTAATTAGGCAGCAGCAGCAGCGCCCGCTTCTCTGCACATCCAGCATGGGACACTCACGCCAAACCAATACAGTTAAAATTCCACTTGATCTCGTCATCAAGCCGCGCTGTGTTTTTATGTGTCAGCATTCTCGCGTTTGATCCCTCGTCAGCACAGACACAGCAGAGAGAGGAGGAGAGAGGAGAGAGAGAGGAGATCTGGTTTGTTTAACAGACTTTCAGTGGAGTTTGCAGGCACCTGCTGTGCACATCGCACCGCGCGCTTTTCAACTGCAGTCCCACTCAGGGAGGGAGGGAAGAAGGGAGGGAGGGTGGATGGATGGTGGTTGGTTGGTTGGTTGGACTGGGACTCTTTTTTGTAAACGGTGGACTCGTCTGCGCTCGTCTCGTCTCGGCTCGTGTGTTTAAACCAGTTGTCATGTTGTTGAAAGAATATTTAGGAGGTGATCGGCTGCACCTCCACCGGCTTTGAGCAGCAGGAAGTGCACTTCAAAAGAACACGTCGGAGGCTGCGAGGCTCTTTGGTTACACTTTTGTTAAAAGCAATCCATTTTTAGCTATTATTCCCGGTTTTGTTGATGCAAAAGCAACAAGGGAGTGGTGGGGGAGGGAGGGGGGGGGGTTGTATTTTATCACAGCGGTGATAGAAATATATAAATAAGCGAGGCAGACGCAGCGAGCTAAATCGACTCTTGCAGAAGCTGCAGACTCCTCTCGGTCCTGATGTGTTTTTTTTTGTTTGTTTTTTTTATTTCGGAGAGGCAAAATGTTGAGTACCCTCACAGCTGGAAAACAATACCACAACAAATAATGTATGAGAGGCCAGCAGAGGGGGGAGCCGGCGCAAATAGGCATTACTCATTATACATGCGCTATTCACTGAGTATGTGTGAGCAGCCAAACAAGCTCAAGCCGGTTAATATGCAGTGTTTTCCATAAGTCAGACAGGGCACCTCTTTGCCGGTGCTAGAAAGAACCCTCTGAACCCACTTCCCTCTTTAGCTTTTGTTACCGACTTTCTTCCAGCCCCCTCACGTTCGTCTCTCTCCCCATAATAAATAATAAAATGTTGAATTTTTATTGTGAGCATAGCATACCAACTACTAGATGGTAATGGCCAGAAATGTTGCTCGCCGTCAGCAAACTGAAGACGCTCAGCCTTCTTCCTCCGTCCGCTCCGTCTTTTAATGTCTGGCCTCGATACTCAAAAATTATACGTTGGGCCTCAAACTGAAGAGCTCATCAGTCATGACATACCATTAGTGTTCAAAAGGCCAATTACAAAAAAACCTACAAGGCACTCAGAGTCACTAAACGCCAGACTTCGATTAGAGCTTGACCTCGCTGCGATTTGCGTGCACAGCTAAGCACCAAATAATAGATAGAAGATCTTTAACATAATTACGCCTTAATGGACGGCAAAGCAACGCTGTCAAAAAATTGATATGCAGGCCCCGGCAGTGTTTAAAGGGAAAGATGGCAGAGCGCATTTATCTCCACGTCAAAAGGGAGACTGAGAGAGGGGAGGACAGCTGGGGGAGTGACAAGCTGGCATGTGGATGGCAACACCCTCTCTGTAAGATCATCTCCCATCAAGCAATTCTGCAGCAAGTGCCATCTAGTTCCCCCCCACCACCCACCCACCTTCCCCTCTCCCCAACGCCTTTTTTATATTTAATCATAGCGTGTTGACAAAGCCAAATGAACATCATTCCCACCGCCTTCGTTTCTACCGGTCACATTAGCAGCAGTGTTGACCAACTCCTCCAAGGTGACCGCCCGCCAATGACCGTGGTCAGCTCCAGTCCGCTGCATTTAGAAAAGACTTTTCTTTTTTTTTCTTTTTTTTGTGAAGTCAGCCCCATTAAGTCAGGGATAATTGTGTGTGTGTTCTCCGTGGTGCATATTTGATCCGCTGTTTGCCCTTTGCCGGCCACACAGTGCAGAATAATGGCTCTCTTTGAGCGGCGCGAGGCAAAACCTTGGACTCCTTCAGGCCAGCGAGAGGCCAACCCAATTACTCTATCAATTATTAATTCATCATAAAGGTCGTGCCTTTGCTCCATTATCCGCACCAGTCTGAGCAAGCCAATGTCATGAGTGTTAAGAGGGCCTCGGGGGTCAAAAACCACCCAGACACAAATGAACACTGTACGAATCCCAGAGGACTGGGGAGAGACCCCCTGCTTACCGTCAAGAGATGGTATAAGCAATCATCAAAGTGTATAATTAATGAGCAGCCTGTGAAATTTTAATATTTGAGAATGGACTAGTGTTTTATTATAAGGAGGTAAACATTTGCATTTGATTGACTTCAGCGGAAAGGAAACGGAGGTGTAGAAAGAGATCTAGCTTGCCACCTACCTATAGCCACAAGTATCAAGGTCTAAATGTGAACGTATTTACTTCTGACACTGTATCAGTTGGATGAAGCTTCTTCGTTACAAACATAAGCTGCTGGAGGTTTCTTGTCTGTTTAAGGTGTAATGCTAAGACCCACATTAGCCTTCTAAACGCCTGCTAAACAAAATAATGATCATAATGTCCTATATTTTTGTAAATTGCATGGTAGACTAAGGTACATCCACGACTGTTACCCATCACCTCCTAACCCAGGCTTGAAAAGACATTTGTGAGGATGTTATGAATTCACACTGTCTAGTTTCTGTTCAGTTGTCTCTAAACAATGTGAGCAAGTGATTAGTAGAAGAGCTGGGGGTTTCTCCTGGCTACAAAACAGGCGGGGGTGGTGGCGCTTCACATTTTCTCTCCCATATTGGACGAACTAATGATGTCAACATGGTTTCACCTCTTTGCAAACTCTCATTTTAAAATAATCTGTGATTTGAGCCTTGTTTATTTAAAAAAAAAAAAAAAAAAAAAAACATGTACGATGGGATGTAACATCACTTTAGTGTTGGAAAATATTCATCTGTTTGAAGAGCTATTGAAACAAAACATTAAATCCACCAAGTCCAGAGCTTGTTAGGAGATAAAGTTTTGTGTGTAAGGTAAAGTACGACGATTTCTCAAAGAGCTCCCTCTGTTGGACAGAGTAAACACAACAGGAGTTTCTCTTCAGGCTGTTTTTTTTAAACAGTTTTAGAGATTGTCCTTGAAAAACAAGGTTGTCTGGTGGTCACATATTAAACCATTATGGCAAGATGGTTGGGGTTAGGTTGTCTAAGTGGAACCAGGTACAAACAACAGCTGTGTAGTTTATTTCAAATCACCTGAATTAGTGATTAATATGGAGGCGTATTTAGAGCTAATGGCAGCCATCTTGCCACAGAAGACATTGAGATTATTGCCTCTTATTTTGAAATTACACACCAACATGAGTTTTCTCCTCTCAGTTGCCTGTAGTAAAGGCCTGAACGGTGTGATGTGAGAGCGGCGTGAGGTCAAACCATTTGTTCGACAGCCACAGCAGCCCATGTAATGCAGGTATGGAGCGACAGTCCATCATTGTCAGCGTCCCCTTATTGAAGCAAACCACACGGGCAACGCGAGCAGATCAATCCACTTGAACCGTGACCAGCGGTGGGTTTTGTTGTGGTCCTGTGTGGTTACATGTCACCGCCGCCGGAGCTGTGGCTAATGTTGAATGTGTCGTCTGGTTTGACCTTTAAGCTAATGGCGCTGGCACTCCTTAGCAAAGGTCACACTCTGCGTTTTCGACCAATCACTGCTCGTTGCATTAACTGTCCTGCCTGCCGGGCCATCTGACCAAAACAACAAAAAAATCAAAAATCAAAAATACAGTTCCCAGTATCTGAGCTGTTCTGCAAATAATAATGTATTGTGTGTGATGAGGGGATGGCGATAATCAGTTCCATGCCGAATCTGAGAGCGTGGCACGACATGACCTTTACACACCCTGAAATGTATGTGTGCTCCGTCTAGGTTATATTACAACATCAATATTTATGATAATAACATCTAAGTGTGTTATTACCCTCTCCAGCTGAAACACACAACCTGTATTTTTAATGCGCTGTCAACAACTAGACCTGAGAGCGGTTTGGGGATCGGAGGAGGCAACACAAGAGATGAACGGTTTTCCGCACATTTACTGCAAAAGCAGATTTTCAATTAGGAAGCAAAGCAGTCTACTTTGGTAAATTATAAATTGTCAAGGCTGTCTTCATTAAATCGTATTATTAGTCATATTAGCATTAAGTGCATAATTGAATATGATTATCTGTAATTATTCACATAAATTACATTTAGGCCACTGATCACTAAAGGAGGGAGAGATATAAAAACACAAGAATGTCTTTGGTGTATTTTTCTTGCTTCTAAATTGACCGTCCCGTTTAGAAAAACATCCCCAAACAAAGTTAGCATTAATATTCAATGCCCATGATTCCCCCCCTCTGCTCAAGAGTTTACAAAACTCCTCTCAGACTTTTTTTTTTGACAGTGTAACACATTATTATGTTCTGGTGCTGCACGAAATGTGGAGCTCGGGCAATTATGAAGAAATGTGAGCGCGATGCTGCAAGAATCTGACAGCTTAAATACCAAATGTTGTTTTTATTATTATTAATTCGGATGCAGTGAAAAAATTGAGAGCGTACGATGAAGCATTAATGTCGTTATAATAATTCAACATCAGAGCGACTGTAGCTCGTGACTGGGAACAAAAGAAGTGTGGAAAAATGATCCTTTTTAGAGCACAGACAGACTTTTACACATCTCTTTCACGTCATCCGTTGCTCATTGGGAAAACAGGAGTAGGGGCATTTTCATGCAGTGTGTCAGATTGTCATGGCAACATGGGAAAAGAAAAAGGCGACATGTTTGAAAGAATGAGAAAGAAAAAACAAAAAAAAGTGCCAGATCTTTTTGTGGACTTGGTGAGGTAGTGGAACAGCCTGCCAGCCACCGGTGGAGGAGAAGACAAAACCGACACACACACACACACACACACACACACAAGTCTTGAGTGTGAGTGAGTGTGAGCATGCACGTGTGTGTGTTTGTGTGTGTGCGCCATGTGCATGTGTGTGTGCTTGAAACTGCTGACTGGAAAAATGTGGGTTTCTTCAAGAGCTCACAAAGCCATGAAAGCATGTGATGACAGAGTCTGGCGAACACACTCAATCACTCATGTGGGCACGGATGCCCACACACACACACTCTCACACTCACACACACACACACACACACACACTCACACACACAAATGCACACTCACTGGAGGCTGTCACAGCAGATGGAGCCACTTAGATTTTGTTACAAGTACCTGCCTGGAATATGAGAATTATTTGGGATCAGTGGCACAATCTTTTAGCCGGTGTAGGTGGTGTGGTGCTGTAAGCTGCGTTTATTCTCAGGTTGTGTTGTTGTTGCAGTTGAATAAATAAATATTTGTTATATTGCATTTCACAGCAACACAACACAGCAGCTATGAGTATCATTTAAAAGCTATGAAAACGTGCTCCTCTGCAGTCATTAATTATTCGATTGCTCTCCTCCATTAAAGCACATTCACTTTAATTTAGACAACAAAACAAAACAAAAAAAGAAAAAAGAAGAGTGTGTTTATATTTAGACACCCTGGGCTGTCATCTGAACGCTCCTGTGTGATGGGTGGGCTGAGAGCACCACTTTACATAAAAGCCCTGAGAATCCAGTGACTGGCATGTTGCTGCACAAGAGCAATTTTTAATAATCAAATTCCCCCGTGGCGTAGCGGAGAGTAAGAAATGTGTGTGGCTGCCTCCGTGTGTCTGTTCGTTCCTGTTCTCATTAGGATCTTACACTACGGGGCCCTGCTTCTATGTTGTTTCCTGTATAGCCCATTACTTCTGCCTGCCCCGGGGTTGGAAGTTGAAGCCTGAGACAAACAGTGAGCCGTGTGCAGTAAAATGCACCCGGGAGATTAGCGTGGCGAGGAAATCGTGGGGTGTGTGTGTGTGTGTGTGTGTACGTGTGTGTGTAAGAGGGGTGAACCTGAGGTTGAGTCAACCTGAGGCCACAATGGGCTGTTGTGGAAAGACGATTTCCTGCCAGGCTTGAAGGGCAGAGGGGTGTTGGGTGGGGCAAAGAGGAGGGAGGAGGGGGTCGGTTAAGGCTGCGACAGATTATTTTATGATTTTTAATTTAAAAAATAGTAAATAAATGATTTAAAATAAAAGAAATATTAACCCCGGTAGACTCTATATATCAACCACCTACACAATAACAACACAATCAAAGCTGCAAACACAGAGGACTACAAAAGCAATAACACGCGCTTTTATAGACAGGTCAATAACTTCCTCACTTTGTTCCCAGGATAAAAAAATAAATAAAAAAAACATTCCCCCAGAACATAATCCTGGCAGC
Organism: Trachurus trachurus; assembly: GCF_905171665.1. Lineage (NCBI taxonomy): Eukaryota > Metazoa > Chordata > Actinopteri > Carangiformes > Carangidae > Trachurus > Trachurus trachurus. Next base: position 5,801,811 of record NC_139911.1, read on the forward strand.
GACGCACAAATTAGTATATAAAAGTAATTTCTAGTGGGGGAGGGGTGGAGTACAGGTTGTGTGCTTCACACTGGCTCTGCCTTTGTGACATAATCAGACTATATGTGATACTAACTATAGTTAAAGAGGAACTATGCAGGATTTGTAGCTTAACTATGCTACATTTGTACCTTAATCAAAGAGCTTTGGAGTAATTGTGATGGTTTGATAAACAGCTTAACTTGTTACAGGGAGAATGGAGGCTTCTCTACCTTCAACGTGCGCGTCACTTAATGCGTCTCTTGGCTGAAAACCAACCTTGTAAGATCAGAGCCTCTGACCCGGTGTCCCAGCTCTCGTCTCTGCGCACCACGACACAAACACGTCCTGAAAACTACACAAATATACACGTTATAACATCATATATGATACATAACGTAATCTACCACTCTAATGATTGCTTTCCCGCCGGCTTCGTTCCAAACAAATGCACATGGCCAGGAGGAGGGTTAGCAAAACAGCAGAAAAGCGACTGGACTTGCATCGTTTCCCTTTAAAGGGGACATATTATGGAAATATCACTTTTTGAAGGCTCTTTAACATATAATGGGGTGTTAATCTTGCCTTCTGGCCCCAAAAATGTGTGAATTGACAAAAAAAAAATCTATAATGCGCAGGCTCCCTAGGTTGAAATCCACATGGTTTTACGAGCTGTTCCCTCAGTTGTCTTCCAATGATGTAACTAGGATTCGAATTTGCATAACCCCACCCCTACATGGGGCCGGTAGAAGGGGCGGGGCAAGCAGTGGCTCATTTGCATTTAAAGGGACAGGCACTGAAACCAGCCGTTCTGAACAGGGCTGTTTTGAGCGGATTAAGAGAGCTGTGATGTTTGATCCTTGGGGTATTTTGACCAAAGTATGTCACAGATATGTCTTTAAGACACCTGGGAACTATTTTAATTTGTGGAAAGAGGGCAGAATATGTCTCCTTTAAAGTCAACTGTAATGATGTTAGTATGATCAATACGAGGATCTTTGCATGAGTTTAACACACTGTTACGCAAACATTTAGTGAACGCGGTGCAAGAGAAAGGATTAAAGTTGTCGTCAATGCTTTAAAAAAAGACACTAAATACTGTTTAGCTGTATTAGAGTAAGAAACATATGTACAAATAAAACTCCTATTTAAAAGTCCTGTAAAAGCGCTGGTTGTTAATGGACAGGATGTGTTGCAGTGGTCACCGTGGCCTCGGTTTCAAAGTCATTGTGTGCTTTGGTCGAGACTCCAGCGTTTCACAGGTTGTTGCAAAAATGCTTCACCGCTGGAAACCTCAGAGCGGTCGGTTCAGAGCCTGAAGCGAGTAAAGTGTCAGGACACCAGGAGGGTTTAATGGAAGCTGGTTTAGTTCACAGTGGAAACTCTGTGTTGTCTTGTTTTGTTCTGGTCGAAGCTCAGTGTGACGGCGTCCGGGCTCGGGCCGAACCTGCACCGATCCCACTGGAACAAGTTGAGATCTGCAGAGGAAACCAGTGTGAGTCTGAACTGACTCAGGGCTTCATTGTCCTCGGAAACAAGTGAGACTTTCCTCCCATGTGATTATGAACAAACCTGTCTGTCTGTCTTTCTTTCTATATGTGTGTGTGTGTGTGTGTCTTGCGTGACTCGACTCATGCTACGTCTTGTGTTGTGCCAATTGCAATTTAGCAAGTCCTGGTGGGGACGGTTCACACTGATACTGTCAGTCACCATGTTTTCCAATTACCATAGCCTGCACACCAACATGATTGCCTGATTGGCAGCGTTATTTCCGTGGCAATTATTGTGATTCTGATTATGTCAATCATTTCTCTCTCTCTCTCTCTCTTTCTGCTCCACGTGGCATCAAATAGCAGTAGCTGAAGTCGTTTGCTTTTTATCCCCCCCACCCCCTCCCTCTCTACACACCTCATGTGTCTGATGGTTGTTTGAGGTATATTCTCTCTATTTTACAGTAGAAAAACTTTTTAAAAATTCATGCTCTGTTCGCCTCTAGCGCTATTACCTTTGAGCTCATTCTAAATTACTAACGGCCTGTATATGGTCCCCATAATGATCATTTTCACTCTGTGTCAGTAATAATTGCGAGGTTAGTTCTATTTTAGTGCAAGCTCAGGGCTTCTGGTTTTATCTTGCTACTTCTTGTATTATTCATGTCATCCTCGTGTCTTTGACTTTTCCTACAGCGCCCTCCATTTAAACCACAATTACTACTATTACCTCTCCACTCCTCCGGTGAAATCAAAAAAAAAAAAAGGGAAAGAAAATAGCCATTTTCTTCATTATCCTCGTCATCGCCACCGCCACTAACATCATCATCATCTGTTTACTACACGATTCAATTAGTGAGCCATCAGATAAAAGGTCGCGCTGGTAATCAGTCCTCGGAGAACATGTTTTTTTCTTTTACTTTGCACCTTTCCTCTGTTCCCAGCTTTACATCCGAGGACGCCGTATGACCTACTACTGGCCTTTCCTGTTCTCTGGCTACAGCTCAGACTGCCGAGCTAACGCTACACACTACACAATAGGAAATGCGTCATCGCTGTCGTAGCGAGGCCCAAACGCACAGATTCACACGATCTTGAGGTGACGCTGCAACAGAAGCATGTTTCCTGAGAGAGAGAGGGGGACTTGAGCTCGCTGCACATGATGTGCAATATCCAGGCTCATGTCAGCACTCCAGGCTGCAGTCGATTTAGGTGTACATGCTAATGTGCTCCGTGATGGCCGCTTTATCTCGTGTGCTGTATCTGCTGAATTGCACTTGCCTATGTGTGTGTGTGTGAGTGTGTGAGACACCAACAGTGCTCTCTGCAGCTGCAACTCTTTGTGCTCAGGTGTTTTCAGATTGCTTTTAAAATGTTAGTAATTCAATCCTGAGCACTCTCGTCATACTCAAATGAGTGTTTACACGATGCCCCTGCAGCTTCAGCCTCGCGATGACTACGATTCCCCTTCGCCAGATGAGTTTTGGTTGATCCGAGACCAGAACTGTTGCATTGTTACTCCGAATCTGCACTTGAAGCAGGTTTTCTGACTAATTTGAGTCTGTTGTGGCTCTGATTGACGTCCTCCGCCGCGCTGCTAACGGCGTAACTCCACAGATGGCAGTGTCAGTCGGTCCATCACTTCGGTCCAGACTGAAATATCCCTCCATCTGCTGGAAGGATTGCCTTTAACATTTATGCTCATGCATTAGCCGTCCTCAGAGGAAGGAGCCTAAGCCGTACGGTATACAGTATAAGCTCCGTTTTTTCGGGGAAATACCACGATTCATTCAATAGAATATCTCTACATCTACTGAATGGATTGGCACAAAATTGTGAAGAGACAGTCATGGTTCCCAGAGGATGAATCTTAATGACTTCTGTGATCCCCCACCCCGACTCTTCCTCTGCTGCGGTTTGAATGAAATATCTTGTATGGATGTCCGTGAAATTAGCTGCAGACATTTACGTTCCCCACAGGATGGATCGTAATAAATTTGGAGCGAGCGTGGCTGTTGACTCTTGTTAAGAGGGATACGTCCCAGCTGTCCGCACCCACAACCACATCCACTTCCACTGTCTGGGCTTCAAACTCATCACTAGTACGACTTACTGTAAGAGCCAGGCCTCAGTGAATACATGCATGGTAAAATATATTTGTAACGACTTTTAATCCGATGCGTCTGAAGCCGAGATGTTTGAAAGACAAAACCTTTTAACCCTCCTGCTGTCCTCCTGGGTCAAGGAAGGAAGGAAGGAAGGAAGGAAGGACAAAGGGAAAGAAGGAAGAAAGGAAGGAAGGAAGGAAGGAAGGAAGGAAGGAAGGAAGGAAGGACAAAGGGAAAGAAGGAAGGAAGGAAGGATAAAGGGATAGAAGGAAGGAAGGAAGGACACAGGGAAAGAAAGAAGAGGGAGGAAGGAAGGCAGGAAGGACGAAAGGAAGGAAGGGAGGGAAAGAAAGAAGGAAGGAAGGATAAAGGGATAGAAGGAAGGAAGGAAGGACAAAGGGAAAGAAAGAAGGGGAAGGAAGGAAGGAAGGAAGGAAGGAAGGAAGGAAGGAAGGAAGGAAGGAAGGAAGGAAGGAAGGAAGGAAGGAAGGAAGGAAGGAAGGACAAAGGGAAGGAAGGAAGGAAGGATAAAGGGATAAAAGGAAGGAGGGAAGGAAGGAAGGACAAAGGGAAAGAAAGAAGGGGAAGGAAGGCAGGAAGGATGAAAGGAAGGAAGGAAGGAAGGAAGGAAGGAAGGAAGGACAAAGGGAAAGAAGGAAGGAAGGAAGGAAGGAAACTATGGGAAAGAAAGAAGGAAGGAAGGCAGGAAGGACAAAGGGAACGATGGGAGGAAAGAAGGAAGGAGGGAGGGAACAGATTGGGTCAAAAAAGAAGGAAGAAGTAAGGACGAAGAGAAGGAAGGGCGGGAGGGAGGCAAAAAGGATTGTGGAAAGAAGGAAGGGAGAAAGAAGGAAGGGAGAAAGGAAGGAAAGAAGGAGGGATGGAGGAAATGAACAGATACGACAACAGGAGGATTAAATAAAGTTTATGTTATGTGTTTATGCCTATAGAGCCGAGGCCGCTGCACTGATCTGAAGTGTAATATAACTGACACACTCACTAACAGTGACCTATATGTGAATGGGAGCTGACAGACGGCTCCCTCACACACACACACAGACACACTCTCTCTCACACACACACACACACACACACACACACACACACACACACACACACACACACACTCACACACACACACACAGACACACTCACACACTTGTAATCACCTTAAATATCGTCTTATCTTTCCTGAACTCACACACTCTACGCCTTACTGATCAAAGAGGAAAACAGCAGACTTCAGTGTGTGTGTGTGTGTGTGTGTGTGTGTGAGAGTGTGTGTAAGTGTGTGTGTGTGTGTCCATCGCAGCAGCTGCTCTGTCAGCATACTCCCAGTCCAAGGGGGGTGGAGGTAGGGGGGGAGTGGGGGGTCCACACAGCATGGCTAAAGAACTCATCAACAACCCCAGGCGCTGCGCTTGGTGTGTGGGATGATGTGCTGCAGACTCAGCCTCTCTACACCCCGCCGTCCACACACACACACACACACACACACACACACACACACACACACACACACACACACACACACACACCCATCATCATCATCATGGACCCGACTGTACACACATTAACATGCTTACTGTCTGCATTCATCCAGCAAATATGCTTGTTACCCACGAGGACGTGTATTTTTCAACGGGGGTTAAGATTGGGGAGAGTGGGAGCTTGTTATGAGAAACTCGAATTTGATTTGTTATGAATGCAAAGCACACAGCTACAAAGCTCTGGGGGTATTTAGTCTCTGGCTATAGGCTTAATGAGTTTGTGTGTGCGCATGTGTGTGCAAACGTGCATGTGTTGAATTAATGTGTGCGCGTCAGCATTTGTACCAAGTGCGTATGTGTGTTTGTTTTTTTGCGCTCGTCAAAGCAGGAGAGCGGAGCAGAGGAGGCCTCAGTCGGGAGCGTAACGCGGCGGGGTGATGGCGAGCGGCTGGAGGTGGTCGGTCTAATTCACTCTCTGAGGCTAATTCCATGCTAACAAGTCAGTGATGCCACATGCTTGTCCTTGCCCACAGCCCACTGGGCCAGTCTCAAAGCAAACCAATTAACCAGGCTGTCTCTGGGTCCGTCAACCCTCCTCCCTCTTCCCCGCTGAAAAGTCATGCTAAAGTTTTTTTTTTTCCCCCTACTCTTCCCTCGGAGGCTTTTGAATGAAGGGGTGTAAAAAGGGGGGGCTGTGCATTAATAAGCTTGTATCGCTGACATGAAAGACATCAAGCAAGAAAACATCAAATGCACACGGCTTAGCTGCCTTCCCAATTAGCTAAAATAGCTATTTAGTGACAAATCTCCTAACGAACAAATGAAACCACATCTAATGTACAAGTGAGGAGATGAATGCTGGTTTTTGATGGACGCATTAGCGCGCTAAGGGATTCTTTGTGGGAAAAAAAAACTTTCTTTTGCTCTATCGCTGCGAGTTTGAGGGAAGCAGCGAAAAAAAAAAAGAAAACATGAAGGTGTCAGGACTCGCTAAGTGAACCGACTTGACACTGTGCAGTATTGCAGCAGTTCCACTGTGGGAGTAGCTAATTGGATGGTAATTAATGGAATGGAGGCCGATAAATACCTTTGTGAGCAGGCTTGTCAAGGACACGGAGGTGATGGGAGGGAGTCTGAAAAACCAGAGCAATAGAGAGAGAGAGACGGAGAGAGAGAGAGAGAGGAAGCTGAGGAGAGACACCTTTTCTTCATCGTGGCAGCTAATCCTCATCCCTTCATCCCTCTCCTCAATTCCTAAATGAAACTACCCCTCCCTCCCTCCATCACTACTCCCCCCACCACCAGCCTCCTCTTCCAGTCCTCTGTCTTCCTCCCCTTATCAGGCCCCCTGCCTATTCTCCCCTGCCCCAACTTCACTTGTTTCCATGGAAACACAGGATAAAAAGAGTTACTTCTAGATTAAATCAAAGATTTTGAAGTGCCGAAAATATTACAAGCTCTTTTGAATCGTGTTCCTCGAGTTCAGGATGATACTCTATTTTCTCCTTCCAGATAGCACATGTGTGCCACCCCCCCCCCCCCCACCTACCCCAGCCCCCACCCCCCGTTCTCCACGGCAGGAAGAAAGACGGCAGCACAAGCCTATTCACTTACTGACGCAAACTATAAGACCTGTCTGTCTCCACGGGACCAAATGAATGGCTCCTGAGTTGACAGTTTTTCTTTCCTCCTGTTTTACTTTTTTTTTTTTCCCCTTCTTCTTCTTCTTTTCTCTCCCCACCGTATTTCAAGGCTTTGTTGGTGTCCCACAAATCTGCTTAACCAATCTGTCAGCTGCCACTGTGGAGGTCCAGAGGAGAGAGAGTTTTGTGCATAATTGAATATTCAGGCTAAGAAAAAACAACAATAACCTGAAAAAGATTCTTGTGGTGTTGCTGTAGGGACACTGCAGTCACCAGTCTGATAAGGGCTCTCCATCCGTCTCCAAACGTCCCGGAGGTTACTGTAGGACAGGACACTGCCCCGTCTGTCTCTCTGGTCCTGATGAACTACTATACAGAGTCTGAGATGTTTGCTAGTGTGTAATCGGATACAAAGACAAAGATGCACATTCAGGCACTAAATGCAAAAGATACCTTGATCTTTTTTGTGCCAATTACCAAGAGGGGATTTCTGGACAATTTATATCACCGTCAACATGTTTGTTCATGATAAACAGCCTTTTAAAGGGATAGTTCAACATTTTGGCAAATTGGCCCATTGCCATAATCCCTATAGTCATAGCAGTAGGTTCATTACCTTTAATTATCGGTGCATGTTGTTTTGAGATCAGCAGGGCAGAGACGTGAGCTGCTCAGCGAACACTCATCAAACTCATCAAATACACAATCCAACAACTCAAAAACGCTCTGGTGGACAAGTTGTAACCTGCACATTCACCACGCTATGAGATAGTCATGTAACATTACAAGATAGAGTTGTTTTAGAGGCAAATACAGCCGGAACTACTTTCCAGACACGGCTGCTGGGCGGAGGGATTACAAAAGCGCAAGTAGTTGCGAGTATAGTATTTGCTTCGTGTGTATTGTTACATAATTATACATGACTATTTCATAGAGTGGCACATGTCACAACTTGTCCACCAGAGCGTTTTGGAGTTTTTGGATTGTGTATTTGATGAGTTTGATGAAGGACAGTGGACCTGTACCGTTCACCTCCACTGTGTTCGCTGAGCAGCTCACGTCTCTGCCCCGCGGATCTCAAAACAACATGCACCGATAATTAAAGGTAATGAACCTACTGCTATGACTATAGGGATATTGGCAATAGGAAAATGTATGATGAAAATGTTGAACTATCCCTTTACTATAGTACAGTTTGAACAAATACAAAAGGTGATAATTGGTGATTAACTATGGTCACACTGAATATCTGATTGACAGCCTTGAGTCGTATCATGATACAGCAGAGGTTGCAGAGAATAAGAAGGTGGAAGCAAATGAGTCGTTTTCTCCCCCTTATTCAACCAGCACATTTTATTTTTGGTAACCTACTGTTAGCAATTTAGGCTACGTAGCAGCTAGTTAGCCTGACGTGCTAACATTAGCATTGACACACTGACACCTTCTCACTATCAGCAGCTCATGACTCTGATCCTCACCCCCCATGGTGACTGAAAGTTAGCCAGCATTAGCTCTGTCTCCCACATGTCTGTTGATCGCCAGAACTCACATCCACGGTCACAGGCCCAAAGACAACCAACACCGAGGGGTGGGGGGATGGGGAGGGGTGGGGGGACGGCGGCAAACCAGAGTCCTAAATAGTGCAGGTGTGAAAACTCCCTCACCAACTCCACAGAGACGGTGGACGGCGGCACTTTCAGACACGTTATCAACTCTCCAACAGACGTTATTACCAGGAAGATGACCTCCAATATGGCCGCGAGAGAGAGAGAGAGAGCAAATACGTCACCTCAAACCTCTCCATGGAAACAACTGTCAGTTGTCCATTTAGCTCAGATGAGTGACAAGAGATCCATAGTGACACTGGTAGCACATAAAGCTTTTACCAGCAGCCGACTGAGCGTGTCCCTCCTTCACACATGGCCGAGTCCTGAAGGAGATGAAAGTGCGAGTTACCTGACTGGGGGCAGACATGTCCGCATGTACAAGGACACACGTGTGCACGGACACACACACACACAGGGCAGGAAAACACACACACACTCAGTCTTATTGCTGGGGGAGAGAGGTTGGAGCCTGGACATCAGTCTTTACCACTGAGAGCACGCTCCATCAGTCCATAAGGGGACCATTTGAGTAGAAGCAGTCGGCACTACTCCCCCTCAAACTTGTCCGACTGCTCCGGCAGAATTTCTCTTCCCTGAACTATAAGATTAATGGACGTTCAGCCTTTTTCCTCAGACTGTGCACGCTCCGAGTGAAGAAATCATAGCTGTGTGAAAAATCTTCAATAAAGGCGCGATTAAACGCTGCAGGACTTACATTTCTATACATTTTTTAATGCATACATTTTTTATGCATGTTAACCGGGTTGTATAACTTATGTCCTCCTCCTCCTCCTCCTTTGTGGCTCTATTGTACCCCCACCACCCCCACCCCCCTCCCTCCTGTCTCTGAGAGCAATAGCATGCTTCAGGGAGAAGGGATTTTGCAGATTGGGTTACATTATTCTGTCTGTGCCACCCCTGTACAATGCCGTACAATGGTGCAGTGCTTACAGTACCACCCAGCACAGTATGATTTATGGGGTGTACACACTTTACCAAATTACAATTAATGAATTGTATAGCTACTGACTTGCCGAGTTTTCCAGCCCTTTGTTGAACACGGGTTAACTGCCACAGGAATACCAATCAATGCTGAACTGGTTAATGAGTAAAGAGGGTGAGATAGAGAATATGAAAGATTGATTTGCTCTCGCGCCCCAAACTGGGATTTATAGTGTGTTTTCTCACGCTGGGCCTAAAGATTAACTCGCACTCTTTGCATGCACTCTGCACCCCCCCCGTGTGAGCCGCACGCAGGTCTAGGTTCGTGTTACCGTTTCATCCATATGTTCAGTCGGGTGACCCAGGAGGATGGCATATAAACAGATCTCGCACATCTGTCTGCTGCATGTCTCAGATCTGCCTTCCCCGGTGTGACTGACTGCAAAGGGGGGAGGAAGAGGAGGAGGAGGAAAAGGAAGGAGGTGAGGGGGGGGTGTAGGTTTAAGTTTAGTACACACCTGCAGAATCAAACTCTGCAGAATTGAGCCGAGCCGGGGGTCAGCGTTCTGTAAATATCCTCTCACTCTTGTTAACACGTCACGGCGTTTAAACGGCTCGACAAACAGCCCACCTGGGACTCATGGGAACGAGAGAGAGGGTAAGATAGAGGAGGGGAGGAGGGGGGGAGGTAAAAAGACAAAAAAAAAAAAAAAAAAACCACAACGCATCCCGTCCGCTCCCATCGTTATTTTTACAAGTCTTTACGACTCAATTTAGCGGCTGGGAAATAAAACAAGCAGGGTGTCGAGGCTCCGGGGGCTGAGATGAGTTAGTGGCGCTCCCCGAGCTGTCAGAGAGGCTCGCTGGGGTGGGATATAAGAAGGTAGGGAGGGGGGGGATCAGAGGGAGGCAAGGGGGAGCGAGGGATGGTGGTGGTGGTGGTGGGGGCACTTTAATCAGGCAAGTTTCTCCAGATCAATGTCAGTCTTCAGCTTCTTGCTTCACATCTCAGCAGCGTGAAGTGTGAGCAGTTAGCTGAAGAAACAAAAGGCGGCGCCCATAGGCCTCGCTTCTTCACTGCTGGAGGTATTTAGCATGAGCTGCTGCTGCCAATGCTGCTGCTGCTGCACGTACGTTTAATTATTACACATTTGGTTCCTTTTTCTCATCACGCGTTTTAATTCTGCAGAAGAAAAGGGGAAAAAAAGAAGATGATTGACATATTTTGTCCCTTTTGTCATTGCTTTTCAGGTGGATGAATTGCTCCACATGCTGTTAATATTACGCTCTGATATTGGCTTTTTCCAGCATGCTCTGATAGTGACGTGCGTTAATGGCACTGTCTCCCCCTCAGAAAGCCCCCCCCCCCCTCCTCTTCTTCTTTCATTGCCTCTCCTCTTTCCTCCTTCTCTCTCTCCACTGTTATTTCAGACCAATTGGGAGCACACACGCGGGGAAGGGAGGAGAGGGTCGGTAATTAAAATTCTGTTCAGCATGACAACGCTGTTTCATGCCTCATTTTTTTTTCCACACGTGGGATGAATACGGGATAAGAGCAGAGACTTTAATAGGTAAATAGAAACCCGCCGCTTGTGTGCTTAAAGTGCACGGCGTGCTACCTGCAGCAGCACACAGGTGGAAGAAACAGACGCAAAACTCTGCAAAGCTTATCAGCAACACCAGCACTTACTGTATGTTATATTCAGGGACGGCAGGAGCTTTAACATTTAATGCGCGCTTTAAAAAATGGCTGGAGGTTTGTATTCAGTCTGCAACCAAGGAAAAAAAAAAAAAACTTGGATTTGCGTGTGTGAGAGAGCAAGTTTTCAAGGATTTGCAAGTGTGTGTGTGCAGGTTTGCATGCACAAAAGTGTGTGTGTGTACGTGTGAGACAGGCGTACACACTTATACTTGCGCTGCATGCTTGCATGTGCTGATTCTGTGATGTGTTTACTCATTGAAAGGCAGTAGGGGGTGTGTGTGTGTGTAAGTGTGTGGAAAGAGGAGGGGGCACCAGAGAGCCTTCTGGGATATCGTCCATAGGGCTTGTCAACTACTGTCACTCAGTCATCAGCCGCCCCCTCACCATCCTCATATCCCATGCTCCCTTGCTCCGACACCGCCGCCGCCGCCTGCAAAACAAAGACAGCGGCAGCCACAGCAGCTGCATCCAAAGGGACCATCACTCCACCAGTATTTAACCTCTGCTACAGCTTCTTTCTGTCGCACTCACTTTGCTTTGCTACGTCTCTCTCCCTCTCTCTCCCTCTCTCTCCTCCTCCTCCTCCTCCTCTTCTCCTACTCTCCTTCATCAAAGCATTTCTGGCTATTTTGTTTCCCAGCTCTACAGAGAGTTATTGCTCATGACAACGATCACGGTCGTTTATTTTCTCTCCACAGCCCAGCCTCTGTATGCACGCCAGGCTAGTATTACCCTATGATATTCAAGCGCTCTCTATTAAATATGCATGAACCCTGGAGATGAAAATTAATTTTGGGAATGTTCTCTCCCTCTTTCTCCCCTCGCTCTCTCTTTGAATGTTCAAATATGCCTTCATCTTGCCTTTGTGTCAGGCCGTGAATTCATTATTTCATTTGCCGGTGATGGTGTAACACAACACAATATGTGGGGGTACAGCGATGTTGTGATATTGATCTTGTTAAAAAAAAAAAAATTTTTAAACAGCAAAAGGGCGACAAAAACAACTCCGGCCAAAACTACATGCAGGAAACAAACGCAAGTTTTCACAGATTCGCCAAGTTTGGAACAAGTTCGCCCTGAGCTCTTATCATTCATGAATATTTAGAGCCATAAAACGGGAAAATATTAAATTGAATTATGCATGTATGAAACGATGGAAATCTGCAGTAGGACACTGCAGGTTTTCTCCTGTCTTTTTCTGCAACATGATCTTCTCAGAAACCCATCCCTCACTCCTCCTGATCCGTGCCCCAGCAGCAGCAGAAGCAGCAGCAGCAGCAGCCTGCAGACTCTATGTGGGTGCTGATATACGCTGCAGTCCACTCTGCTAACAACACAGCAAATTACAGTGTTCCTCTCGAAAAAGAAGACGGTGGAAGGAGCGAAAACATCAGAAGCACTGCAGACACAAACAGCCTGGTGCAGGTTGTGTAGGTGGTGGAGCCAACACAAGATGAGGAATAAGATAGATAAAATAAATAAATAAATAAAAAACCAGAACCGCTCTGAGATATTGTACTTAACAGTGAAATGATGGTGTCTGAGTTTCCTACTCCAAGACGCTGTGTTGACTTGACTTACAGCTGTAGGGGCCATGTTCGCTCTGTCGGCTATTTTTAGATTCACTCTGAGTTCAAAGGCCAGCGTGAGTTCAAGAACTTAACCCTTATTTCGGAGTTCATTTTTAGCTCAATAATTGGACATTTTACTCTGCAGTCAAAGAAAAGCTGACAAATAGATAACACAAAAAACCACATCTGGGCAGATTCTGACTTTTTCAATCAGACAAATCACAATACATGGACCTGTAACATGGGTATAATACTGGCCCAGCGGAACACAAGCTTATAGCCAAAGTGTATGACATTTTAGTCATAAATAAATTATCCAACACTTTTCCAGCAGAGGAAGGAGTATTTTGGTCAAATTCCATCCATCTGATTTCAGACAGGTGGAAACAAAACTATTGAAAAGTTGCTGAGAAACACAAACAGCAGGTAGCCTAGCTAGTGTGGCAGCTCTGAGGAGAAAAACGTCTCCTCTCATGAAAAAAGGAAAAGTTTGACATTTTGGAGAAGAAAAAAAAACACACTCACTCACTCACTTTGTTGCCAAAGTCAGATGAAAAGATTGACGCCACTTTCATGTCTCTACTGTAAACAGCTTATTTTAGCATAAATACAGTAAACAGCCTGGCTCTGCCTAAATAAAAACCAAAACACAACACAACACAACACACCGACTGGCACAATAAACACAACAACCACATGGAGCAACGTTAGCATAGGAAGAAATAAAAAAAAAAATCTGTACTCACTTTCCCTTGAGCTCCGTTTTTGGGCTCCACCAACTCTGTCTTGTCTCCATTAGTGAGCTCTTGAACACACACTTCGTCCCAAGATCAGCTCTTGTTTGTTTTCATTAAATTCCCGGCTAAAAACAGAAATGGCGGCCTAGCTAAATAAAAGATCCGTTGACATTCCCTCCAGGAAGCTCGGCGGGCGAGAAGACGGCAGCGTAAGACGTAATGACGTAATCTTCCCGCCTTCTCCGTTCTTTTTCAAGATTGACGTCTCCGCTAACTAACTCCAGCAAGGTAAGGGCAGAGCGATAGATCTATCGCTCTGCCCTTACCCAGAGCGATAGATATAACGTTATGTAACGTAATATGTTATATCTATCGCTCTGGGTAAAGGGGCGGGCAATTAGGGACAAAAAAAACCTAAAATATTTGTAATTTTGACAACATGTAGAAGTATTTTGGAGCTTTCTAATGTTGCTGTATAAAGGGAAACTATGCAAGTCTCTTTTCTTTGTTTTGCTAACCCTCCTCCCGGCTATGTGCATTTGTTTTTAACAAAGCCGGCAATAAATCAATCCATGGAGTGGTGGTTAACTTAGGCTATATATATTGTTACAATGTGTACATTTGTGTAGTTTAATCTGTCATAAACAAGAGATTACAGGTTACTAGCCCGATCTTGCAAGGTTGGTTTTCAGCCAAGAGACGCTAGGTATGAACAAGTTATAAGTCATTTATTTAACCATCACAATTACTCTGAAACTGTTTCTATAAGGTAAAAAGTTGTACATAGTTAAGGTGAAAGGTAAGGACCAAATAAATACCAAAGAGTACCAAGTATGAGCTGAAATAGTTTAGGATATTTTCACAAACTAAATTACCTTTCAAATAATTTCTCATGAATGCATTTTGATCATACAGTTGTGACATTTACATATGCAAATGTAGGCTATGTACATTAGGGGTTTAGAACAGGCAGGCTTTATTAAAGGTTTTATTTATAACTTCCATTTTTACATCATTGTTCAATGTTTTCTCTTCCTAAATATTCATCATGAATGTATTTCTTCCAACTTTTTCCCCATCCTCTGGTGTGTTTCACTGTGTCAGTGTGTGTGACACCAGAAGGTTGCTGTCACCTGGAGGATCGGCCGCCGTTTGCAGAGGAGGAAGCTTTGGGCTTGATCCACACCAGCCCCCCACCCCCACCCCCCTATGGCCTGCATTCACTCACCCAGGTCCATCTGCATAACTGCATCTTTCATGAGGTTTGGTCAATGCCCGATCCATACTGCACAACATACCCCTGTGTGTGTGTGTTGTTTTCTGTTCCTGCACTATTAAATTAGTCTCGCATTGATATGTTTATGTCTCTGTGTGCTATATACAGCACCTTGTGTTCTGTCGCAGATGAATCGTCCGGGTCAGCAGCTGAGCGGTCCCCTTTATTGGCTCTGCTGCAAATTAACACCGTCACCTGTATCTCTTCATCACCTTCATGGTTCCTACTAATGGCACCTTGTTTAAGTCCGGTCAATATGAGCAAAGGAGGTATGTGGGGGCCGGTAGTCGGTAGCCGATGCCTGCAGTTCTTATCAGGTAAAGTGGTTTTTGATTAGTGTTAATGGCTGGGACTAAATAGCCCTCAGCATTTCCACTGGCTACACTTGTTATATATATATATACTATGTGTGTGTGTGCGTGTTTGTGTCTGTGTGTGTGCTGTGGTGCTCAAGGGCATGCTAGCAATTCATCAAGCTGAGAAAGCTATATCTGGTGTGCAGTGATGAACAGGTTCTGTGTCTAAACCTTTTCCCTAAACCGTAACCTTTACTCCGTCTGGTTGCTTTTAGCTATTTCCAGAACGCTGCTGGATGACGGCTCTGCTGCAAAGTGTCTCCCTGCAGCCACGGCCGAGGAGTTACAGCGTGTCACCACCACCACCACCACCACCACCACATACTATTGCACAGACAGTAAGAATGAAGCTTTTCTTGTTGTGCACACTGCACACACACACTTCAGCCATCATCCACTCGTGGCCCAGAAAGACAGGCTGCAGCACCCGCTCTCCAAAAAAAAAAAACCGCTCGGCATCTGGTGCAACAGACAGCCTTGCATGTTAATGCCGAGTTAATATTATTCTTATGAACTGCGAGTGACTTTGCATGTTAGTGAGCGCTCTGTCAAGTTAATGTCACTTCCATTAATGCTGCCGTCTATTTCGTGTCACAAGTACGCTCACGCCAGACTCCCGCTTGCTCTGAGGTACCGGGGCTAGACATACAAACACACACACATATACACGCACACATGCATGCACGCTAAACCTCATGCAAAGATTCACACCCCAGCATCTCAACAGCAGATACATATTTACACACTTGCAGTCACTCACACACACACACACACTCATGTCTTCTCTGCACATGAGCGAGGGGAGGAAAATGAATGTCCTGACTCATTTATCACATAGCCCCAAAAGTACAGATGAATCCAGTGATGAAAATCTGTCCTGAGAAATGTCAGGAAGATATTAACTCCAATACATCAAAGTGGAGCTGCAGTCTCTAAGCTGACTGCCAGCCGATGCTCCCAGCCTTTGGTTAAACAGGGGGGCAGAAGAGAGAGGGCTGGGGGTGTAGTGGTTGGGGGGGGCATTGATGTAATTTTAGCCAACTCTGACCATTTGTCACACACAAACGAGTAAATAAAGACACAAGTCACTTCCGTGCAGAGATTAACATCCGAAATGATGCAGAGCGAATTTCATTAGTGCGCAAATGCCATTCTTTAGATCTGTCTGATCTCAATGGAGTGTGAGAGAGTGTAGGGAAAGAAAAGATGAGGGAAATTGCCTTTTCATGTGGATTTCACTAATCGCTTCCCTAACAAAATACAGCAGACTGGTACTAATAAGTAAGTTAAGGCTCAGTGGACAGATAGAGTGAAACAGCACAGAGGCTAATGGAATTGAGATCTTTCCATGCCTCCATGGGTGTCTTAATTGTCAAAAGGAGATTCTCAGATGAGTATTTCAGCCGCCGCCTGCTGGATTGTGGGAAGCCTAAATTGGAGTGCGACTCACTGGACTTGTTTTAAGCCGGCGCTTCTCTCTCTCTCTCTCTCTCCATCTCCCTTGTGTGTGTATATGTGTGTGAGGTTGATCAAATGCCGTCTCTACAGCGTCTGGAAACGTGTGATTCACTCCTGTTTATTCACCAACCAGCAGCAGCAGCAGCAGCAGGAGTAAAGTGCATGTATTCAACGCAGCAGCTTCACATCTAAAATCTATAACTTGTGCCCCTTTTTTTCATCTTGCAGCCTCTCCTGGAATGCATTATTATGTGCTCATTTATTTATTTGCATGGATTTATTTATTCATGAATATTCATTCACGGTGTCATGTATATGATTCATTTGAAAACAACAAAAAAATTGCTTTCTCAATCTCAGCCAGCTTGGATTTATTGGCCCTCATCGCTATTGTTATCACAGTGGCTTCGTAATGATCTATTTTAGCATCGCTGCTCTTCACTACTTATTGCAGCACTAGAAACCCCAACTACCGTGGTTCATTAGAAGTGAAATTGGACAGTGTGGGACTCCAGGAGAGAGAGACGTAGAGAAAGAGAGGGGGAGGGACTGTGCTTTTAATCTAAAAAGGTCAATGTGTGCGAGCTATTTTGGAGATTCACTGCGAGCTTAGAGCTGCGGGCTTTGTCTGAAGACAATGTAAAATTAAACGAAGACAAAGTTGGCGAGCATGCGGTCGGGCCTCTGATGAGACTCGGGGAGTGAGGACCCCCTTCATTTGCAACCTTTAATCAGTCCGACGAGATCAGATTCACACGTGACCCTAGAAGAAAAGAAAGTAAAAGAGGGGGGAGAAATGAAATGGTAATTAGTATTGATTACCTATGTGCATATGACCCTGCAGTCTGCCCTTGCATCCCTAAATCAACCCAAATTATTGGACTTACTAATTTCATGCTTAGAGCAGAAAGGAAGCCGGCAACGTGAAAAAACGTCCCCACCGACATGAACCATGTGCTCGTTGGGGTCGAAGGAAATTATAGCGATGGGAAACGAGGCGTGTGTCTGTGCAAGAGGTGTGGGTGTGGGGGTTAAGTTAAGGATGATAATTATTCTAGGAGGGTCTGCGGGGAGTTAAGGTGATTCAGGTAGCTTTTCCTTCAAATTACATTTCACGTCAATGCGCCGTCGCTAGGAGATGGCCTCAGCGCGGCCATATATGCATGCAATTACCCGCAGTTAGGAAAGAAAAGAGGGTCCATTTAGGCGGGAAAAAAAAAAGCATCCCAATTACATGTATACACAATTAATGCGCCCATGGGAAATTGAAAATTTTTCCTTGAAATGATAAGATTAATTCCTAATTATGGCTGCACACGCGCATTCACACTCGCACAAGGCCTCGCGCAGTTAATCTACTTTACTAATAAGCCACAATGCGCTGAAATTGTGAGGAGCAGGAGTGGACAGCAAAGTGATGGAGGGAATCCGTGTCATAGTGGACTCGATGAACCCGGACACCGGCAAGTGTGACGGTGCTCTGCCGCCATCTGCTGGCTGCAGGGAGGAACTGGACTGAAACGCACCAGCAGGAGCCCAGAGTCCGGGGGATCTGGTTCAGGTCCGAGCCGGAGAGGTGTTGTGAATCTAAACTACAGGTATAAATATTAAAACTACAATACTCAATGATGCATCTGTTTCTCCTGCCCCTCACTCCTCACATTTTATGATCCAGTGAGCAGAGGAGCAGCTGTACAAACTGACTCTTTTATAAAATATCTAAGCTAGTTGTTTTTCATTTGCTGTACACTTTCTATTATTCTCTTCACTGTTACAAACCTGAATGTTACTCGTCAACCACCACCAAGACTCATCTTTCTTTAAACCTTTGAACATGGACACAAGATCGACACAAGATGAAAAAGTGTTCCTACATCTGACTACTAATGTCAGTTTATCTCTTTAGGATCATTTTTGTGTCCTTGGTGTCATGAGTTTTGTCTTTTTGTAGTTGGTTTGTGTCTCCTTCAACATTAAATAGTGATTAATCACAGTCACCACAATCAGAGGCTCGACCCTGTCCTCATGGGCGACTAATCTGCTGGTGAGTCAGTCACTATAAACATGTGTCTAATATTTGTTAAAAGCCACAAAAGGGTTGTTGTTTTTTCTACTAGAGACTCAAAACTTTGGATACCACACATCAAATATGAGGGCTGCACAAGTAATTGTATAATTTGTGCAATATCCAGATCACAGGAGGTGTAGTTTAAAAAAAGGTGTAAACGGACATGTTTGTTTGCTACAAGACTCAACAAAACTATTTTAAATGAAAATGAAAAGTAAAAATGATATTCAACTGAAATGGTAATAACCTCCTCATACAATCACAATATAAAAGTTTTTGTACATCATGCAGCCCTGACACATCTAAAAGATGATTAATCCTCCAACTTTAAAACTCCTTCAGCTGTCAAATACATAAACAGACCAGTAAATAAATCCATGGACACTAATCAGCACTTCTCAAGTCTGATTTTATTCTGTGGGAAACATTAGTCTCGTACACATCTAACTCGTTGGTGCAGTACGACAGACAGCTACTCGGTGCAGCAGCGCCTACAGTTAATAATATATCCATGTTTACAAGCAAAAAATAATGAACAATGTTAAAAAGATAAATATTAGTTTCAGTGTAAAGCACAGCACGCAGTTCTCTTAACTTACTGTAACAGCAGAGGAACTGTATTGCGTCAGTCGTACATAAATATGCTGAACCTCACACTGGTTCTAGGCAGAAACACACACTGGTTGTTGTATTTTTTTTTTTTTTACAGCAGATACAGTGTCTATTCTGTCCTCGTGCAGCTCTGGGCTCAGAGCCGGCCTAAGCAACTGGAGACAGAGAAAGTGCAATTTAAAATCGACGGTGACACCAAACATCCAGGTCAACAAGGACACACACAGGTGCACGACAGGACAGGTGTGTGTGTGTGTGTGTGCGTGCGGATGTGTACGTATGTGTGTGTGTGTGCGTCTGGTATTAGGAGCGCTGCGGCGGAGGCTAGGTTACAGTTCATGATTTTGTCGAGACGAGACAGGGGGAGGAGGAGGAGTGAGACCGAGGGAGATGACAGACAGGAAATGAAAACACGGCTTGTGTCGAGCTCTTCAACAACACTCAACAAACTCGACGCCTCACAGACCTTCAGTCTTAACACACAGACTGGACATCGCAGGCCACCGTACAGGGCCGGGGGACCTTCACATGGCTACCGAAGCGTCCGACTCTTTAGGCCGGATGCGGACGACGTGCTCCAGCTGTCCGGAGTCGGAGACGTCGTAGCTGGTCTTGTACTTGGCCAGGATCTTCATGAGGGGACGCAGCTTCAGCCACCACTGCTCCTTCGGGATCCTGTGACTGGAGACAGACGAGGAAAAACATCAGCTCTGTGTTTATTACGCTAATTATAACACTATCGTTCATGTCTGACGGGACAAATGTAATGTTTTCTTCTGACTGGGGAGCAGACGTTCCCATCTGGACAAGATTTTAAATGATCAAACCGGCATTTGGGATAATTCACATGGATTATCTTCATCAGTTTTTCTCGTGATTATTTTATAATTATTATCATTCTGAATTGATTTGAACCATAAAATGTCAGAAGACAGTGAAAAGTGTCACAATTAAGAAGCAAACACTGGAGAATGTTTGGTATTATTATCTTCAGTTAATGAAGATTGTTTTTTTGTTGATTGACATGTGTTGATTAGACTAATTCCTTATGCTCAAAATATAAATTAGTATAATTTGCATCATTGATTTTCACACAGACGCTCTGGTTTTTAAGTTTAGTGAAAGATGCCCCACAATTTCTAACCCCATTTCTGTATTATCCACCGTATAAGAACTTTCTTCAGACACAGCTGATCAAATGTATGAGCACTATTAAAGACAAAGTGAAACAAAAAATATACTTTTTTCATATTATAAAGCTGTGTCACAATAGCAAATATGTATGAAATGAATATCTTCACTTTTTGCGACTCTTAAAGGGATAGTTCAACATAATCTCTATAGTTTTACGAGTAGGTACGTTACGGGATTTCTTGGTTTCCCTCATCAAACTCATCAAATACACAATCCAACAACTCCAAAACGCTCTGGTGGACAAGTTGTGACCTGCACATTCACCACGCTATGAGATAATAACAGAACGTTACCAGACAGAGTTGTTTTAGAGGGAAATTCATGCAAAACCGCTGATGCGCATTCCCATCGGGGACAGTTTTTGGCAAGCAGTCTCTGCATTTGCCTCGAAAACAACTCTGTCTCGTAACGTTCTGTTATTATCTCATAGCGTGGTGAATGTGCAGGTCACAACTTGTCCACCAGAGCGTTTTGGAGTTGTTGGATTGTGTATTTGATGAGTTTGATGAGGGAAACCAAGAAATCCCATTAACCTCCGTAGCGTAGCTCTGAGCAGCTCACCGCTCTGCTCTGCCATTCTAAAAATAGCTTGCACTGACAATTAAAGGAACCTATTGCTATGACTATAGGGATTATGGCAATGGGCCAATTTGCCAACATGTTGAACTATCTCTTTAAACTGGAGGCATGTGAACACACTTGTACAGTCATAGTGACAGTCTGGTGCAACAACATCACAGTATTGAGGTATTACTGTAACTCTGAGTTCAGTAGTGCGCGTGATACGTACACAAAATCTGTCTCCTCCTTGAGTTGTACGACGGGTTGGAAGACCAGGGCCCTGCGACGCATCCCCAGCAGACAGCAGGTGTCTTCGGTGTTCGCAAACACTCGGCCTGAGGCGAGACAACAGAGCTCAGAGGTGGAACCACAGGAGAGAAGTTCAACTATTCCCCTCACGTACGTACGTAGAGAGAAGAGACAGTACGTATCGTACAGTGTGTGTGAGGGGTTGTGTGCAGTGATGATGACTCTCTTAGAGCTTGTAGAAATCCTAATAACTGTTCTGTATGGATCTACAGGAGAACTACGAATGGATGATGAACAGAAAATCTAGAAACTAAAATTCAAAGCTGTGGTGATAAAC
This sequence comes from Trachurus trachurus, assembly GCF_905171665.1. NCBI lineage: Eukaryota > Metazoa > Chordata > Actinopteri > Carangiformes > Carangidae > Trachurus > Trachurus trachurus. Next base: position 5,823,230 of record NC_139911.1, read on the forward strand.
ACCGATCAGCCACGACATTAAAAACCGGTCACCACCAGTGTTAATGTAGTGGCTCATCAGCGAGGAAGGCGTCACTACTAATAAAAGCAACTAAAGCAACATAAAGGTGCCGTAGACGCACAGAGAAATGTGGGGGCAAAGCAGAACAAAAAGAAAACGTGTGCTCATCCTTGAAATGTTGCTACTCGTATAAGCATGGTGGCTGCTGATAAATTTTGACAAGCTAGAGACACATCGTAGCTGCGCCCCACATGCGCCCGGACAGGCTGTGTGCTTCTTCAAGATATGGCAGGAGGGTGGAAATGACAGACAGGGACATGGAGCTAAATATAAACATGGAGATGGTCATGGAGCCAGCATGAAAAAAGAGGATTTACCTTCATCTTATGTCATCCATGTGTATGGGAAATAGACATAAAAAAACATAGAAGAGGAGTTTTAACTTTAATTAAATCCTTGATACAAACATATAGTGTGTGTTTTTTTTTTTGGAAAGACAAACTTTTGATCAGAAGTTATCAGACATTACTCAGCTGTTAGTGTTATCCATCAAAAAAAGAAAGAGCATTAAATTAGACTACAGGGTGTGAATGATCAATAATTAATTTCCTTCACGAGGACGAAAATACATCAGAGTATCAGACGGTGACTCCATGACAGATCTGGGTAAAAGGTCTGCTTCACAACGGTCACGTCTCTGTAGGGAGGGAGGATCAGCGACTACCAGTCATATCACACAGGTGCAACATGGACCTCACCTTGTCTGAACGTCTCCACCAGCCTTTTGGAAATCCACTGCATCGCCTTGGCGGAGATCTTTGTCCCGAAGTTACGGTCAAACGGAGACGGCGCTCCTCCCTTTCAAAAGGAATCAACACTTAGATGCTATGGATACACTGAACAAAATGTAAAAATGTTGTCAAACTGATATATTTTCTGCACAAAAAGCTCAAACTTGGTTCAAAAATGTGTTTGAATCCATCTTATTGAGCACTTCTCCTTTAAGTTAAGGCATTTTATTTTTGAAAAATTACCTTTATAAGCCACCAATCTCTGGATTTGTGATTAATTGGGTTACAGATGTGCATTTCTTGGGACATGGTGGATCATGGACCAGAATCCCAACCTCAGAAATCCACACTCTAATAAAAGCTTTTCAAAATAAAAGTGCAAATTGTGTGTTTCAGTCCGTTAAACCCAAGAGTTTTGCTGTGTCTTGCATATGAGTTACTGTACTTTTTTGTGTGTATTTTCTACTGACTTGCATATTTTCTATCCACAGAAGAACAAAAACAAGGAAAGATGAAAAAATTATTATACAGTATGGGGGAAAAAAAGACCAAATTCAAATCAGATGCACCAAGACACCGGGCAAAGTTTTCTTTAAAAAAAAAAAAACATATTTAAAAGGTGCATATTTGTAGATGTTGTGTTTATGTTTCTTAACATTCACTAATTTATATTCATTATTTCTTGTCTGTATCCCATTACTGGCTGCAGACACAACAGTTTCGCCTCAGGGACCATGAAAGTTTTGTTTAATCTTGTTTTATCTCCGATAATCTCTAGACGCACGGAGCCAAAACACAACAAAGCACATACAGCAGGAATGAGACTGAGTAATTATGGAAATACCATTCCAGACACAAACATGGAAAACTCCTCATTAAATCGTCCGTAGTCTGGAGGAAGTGTTCCCTTCCACTGATCATACTGTGTGTTGAGCTCTGCAGTACCTGCTGCATGTGTCCCAGCACATTCTTCCTGCAGTCGAACACTCCCCTCCCTTCTTCAGAGTACAGCTGGTAGATGAAATCTGTGGTGTAGTTGTCATTGCAGTTTTCGTTCCTGCAAACGCACAATCAAACAGATGGGTGAGTAAAGTCTCAGACTCTGTCGCTGGAGGTGCCATTTATATTATTTCAACATCAAATTGTCATCTGTTGATCTGGCGGCATCGGCATCAGATGTGTTTATTACACAAGCTGCTTAAAATCAGATTCTGGGAGCTGGAAAGAGTGGATTAAAAAAATCTGCAGTAGCAGCAGCAGCAGATCAGCTACATGTCTGGTCTGTGCTGAAAAACACTCACATTTATCTGAGCTGCAGGCTCTTTGCACATCTTGTAATATCACTTTAGAGATGAGGTTGTGAAATTTACTAGAACCATCTGCACTGAGGTGATTTAAACTGTCATTATCTCACCTGAGGACCAGTCCTCTCTGAATGCTCGTCTTCATTTTCTCTGTCAGATGTTCAACGTTGGCCTGTGGGAGGAAGAGGAGGAGGAGAGGACAGTACATGTGAGTGATGCTGACCACCAGATGGCACTGCTTAGGTCTAGGACTCATTATCCAGCCTGAACGCCCTCTGCTGGACGAAGCATGAAACTGAGCCTGAAGCCTGTAGCTGGGGAAGGTAAAATCAAGTGATGCATGACTTCATCATCTTTGCTCCAGTGTTTTTAAAAGTTCATGTGTCACCTGCAGGTCTCTGATGTCAAACGGCTCCTCGTAGATGTAGGCGGCGTCCGCTCCAGCAGCCAGGCCTCCCACGCTGGCCAGGTAGCCACAGTATCCTCCCATGGTCTCGATGATGAACACGCGTCTCTTGGTCCCACTGGCCGACTGCTTGATGCGGTCGCAGGTCTAATGCAACATGCATATATATATACACACTCACAATGTTAGTGCATGTTAAGATACTACTGCGAGCTAGGCATTGTTAAACTTGTGTGTCAATGCTGTGAGCTGAGCTACCTCCAGTTAAATGTCCCTCAAAGATTACCACAACAAAGTGTCAAATCAAACGAGATTAGAGGTTCATACTCTGTTTAAATAAAACATTCCACATGTAAAACAACAACAGCATGACACTCAAATCAAGGCCGACATGCTTGTTTATCAGTCTACACACGAGTGAGATACTGTACATCTAAACACTTTCAGGCAGATACAGGCTAAAATAAAAACGCTGCTTTCACCAGTTAAGAGACTGGAGTCCTGCATAAGGATGAGAAAGCACATCACATGGTAAACGTAAGATGTCACTTCTATGTGTAAACGTTTAAAACAAGAAAACTATACTTTCTACTTGAACAAATGGTGTTTAAAAGTGTATTTTTTTAAAAAGTCCAATGCTGATAATCAGTTTGATATCAGGTGACGGTGATGGCAGAAAAGCGTGCACAGATTTAAACACTACGACAACGTTAAAGGGGCACTCCTGCTTGTCTAAATTCCCCAAAATGCAGCTTCTACTTCTCCTTAGATCCTGCTTGCCTTGATATTGGTACGTTCCATTTATCTCGGAAGTTGAAATCCAGAGCTGTGAATGATGTCGCATCCAGTTATGAGTTGATGACAAGTCAAAAAAGCTTTGTTATAGCTCATAATATTGATAATAATAGTATTATAATAGTGATAGTTTGCATATGAAAGCAACATGACAACATGTTGAGCTGCACATCAATGTGTTAATTTGACTTATTTGACGACCAGATTGTGGTAAATTAACAGTGTATTGTTCAGCTTTTATTCTGTTGATGCACAGAGCACAAGGATCTTTGATTGTGAGCTCGAGGTCATAGGCAAGGCAAGGCAAGGCAAGGCAATTTTATTTGTATAGCCCGTTTTTACAAACAGTTTGTCTCAAAGGGCTTTACATGGCATCGTAGCAACATCCTCTGTCCTTAGACCCACACATCGACTGAGGAAAAACTCCATGGAAACCATTTTAACAGGGAAAAACAGGAGAAACCTCAGGGTGAGCAACAGAGGAGGGATCCCTCACCCAGGACGGACAGATGTGCATAGAAATTAATACAAATTTCCAACTTCAAGGAGCATTTCTAATGATGTAGACGACTGGGAACTTGGAAAATCAAACTTCCGAGATCGACTGGAACGCACTTTTTCTTGAAAACCCCACACCACCAGTTTATGGCAGCTGTTTTCAGACTGAGTAGCACATCTCATGACTTAGTGATATCAAATGGAGTGCCTCTTTAAAACTGAACACATACCAGTTAATGTCAGAGCTGTGATCAGGGTGAGTTTGGGGTTAGATTAAGGGTTGTGTTGAGGTCTACAGAGCTGCAGCTAATACTGCAACACTTTACTACACATCTGCTTTTCACAGCCTGACTCTTGTTGATTATCAGCACTGGACCTTGAACTTCATCATGTGTCATTTATTTTCAAGCTCTTTGCATGAGCATCTTGAGCAGAAGCGCTCATAGAAGCTGAGAGCCGGCGGCGGGGTTTGAACTGCCTTACCTCCACGATGGCATTGAGGGCCGTGTCTGCCCCGATACTTAGATCAGTGCCGGGTACATTGTTACTTATGGTGGCAGGCAGCATACACATCGGGATGCAAAACTCCTCATAGGTAGCACGAGCCTCATACAGCTGCAGCAGACTCTCAAACGCCTGAAGCGGCAGTATAATGAAAAACGCGTTAGAGCCACTGAGAGGGGCCGAGACCACTGAGAGAGAGATAGAGAGAGAGAGAGGTGAATCTCTCTCAGTGTGCTAGAGCGTGTATCCTGCCTTTTCCGGCTCTTTCCGTGTGATAGCGGCTATGGCTTCCCTTTGGCAGATAGAGGACAGGGTGACAGGAGTGTGAAGAAAAAAGAAAAAAGAAAAAACAAGAGATGGAGAAGAAAGTGAAAAAAAAAACAGGGAAAAGAAAGGACGACAGATACAGCAAAGAGTGATGGAGGAGAGCTAGAGAAGAAAAAAAAAGTACAAGGAAAGACGGTGTAGGACAGATGGAAGAAAGACAGGAGGAGACAGAGGTGAGACAGATGTGAAAGGCCGTTCGTGAGCCTCTGCAGCTCAATGATGCAGCGACGCCGAGTAAAGCCTACAGTACAAAACGTTGACGGCCATATCTGCTGTGGACGAGCAGGCAGGACAAGCACTGATCGAGTCTGCACACACAGGAGGAGGACGGGGGAGATGATGATGATGACGGTCAGGCCAAAACACACATGACTTTAAATCTTGTGTTACTGTATAACTTAAGTTAAACTGAAACGATCAAATGCTTTAAATAAAACAGCAAAGATCAGTGATGCTGTGTTATCTGTGTTGTGTTTTTTATACATCAGTCTTGGCACAAATATACAGTAGGTGATGTTAATGAATGAAGTCAGTGGTGGAGCTTCATTATTAATTCATTAATTCACTAAAAGATGTTACACACAGTCTACAGGCCAGTGTGTGTGTGTGTTAACGGTGCTAAAGGTTGTTAGTTTAGTTTTATAACTAATAACTACCTACATTCATGCTGTTAACCAGTCATCTTGTTGTGTTAATGACATGTGGGAGGGTGGGGTGGGGGCACAAACACACAGCTGCGAGGGCGGAGAAGAATCGCGGGCAAGGGCAGGCAGAGCAAACATGGCGGCCACGACACTTGGAGTATCTCAGTCACAGCATGCCTCCATGTTGTCACTCACTCACTTACCTGATGGGGGAGGGAGGGAGGGAGGGACGCTACTCTGCAACGTGGCCACGCAGCACAGACGTCACTTCATCAATCGTCTGTCTGCTCTGGATTAATAATGTTTTTAATTTAGTATTTTGGGGGGTTTGTAGCAACCCAGAACGTAATAACGGCCAGTAACGTAATAACTGTCAATTATGTAATAACATTGGCCATTTTAAGTGTAATACAGCCAGTAATGTAACAACTTTTTTACTAGTTAAAAAACTTTTGACAGTTGTTACATTACATTTTCAAAGGGTTTTTTAATACTAGGCCAATAACGTAATAACTTTTTTGCCAATAATGTAATAAGATGTCCCATTATTGGACTAGTTAAAAAACTTTGGACATTGTAATAACCAGTTATTACATTTTCAACGAGTTTTTTAATACTAGGCCAATAACGTAATAACTTATTACGTTATAACTTATTACATTACTGGCTTTATTTCATTTAAAATGGTCAAAATTATGACGTTATTGGAAGTTATTACATTATTGGCCCATTATTACGTTTTGGGTTGCTATAAGGTCAAACTCAATTTTTCCAGACGCCATGTTCAGAGTGAGCGAGTTCTCCCTTCTTGAAACATGATTGGCTGGCTGGCTGGCTGGCTATGTAAGCATGTGTGTGGATGTGTTCGGGTATTGTCTGCTTGCGTGCGTGCATGTGTGTGTGTTTTACATTTATATATATATACTGTATTGTGTGTGTGACGTGTATCTCTACTCTCGTCGCCAGCCCCCATCACTTACAGTAGTGATGGCGTTCAGAGCCGTGTCAGCGCCAATGCTGAGGTCTGAGCCCGGCACATTGTTGGAGACAGTGGCTGGGACCATGACCATGGGCACACAGAACTCGTCATATTTCCCGCGCGCCGTTAACAATTCCAGCAGTGACAGCAAGGCCTGCAGGGCAGAGCCAAGGGCTTTAGTGTCTGCAGGGGGGCAACTCCTGCCAGGGAGGGGGTGGGGGGGTTGGGTTGATCTGGGGGTTGAGAGGTGCTACTGTACTTGCCACAGGGAGAATGGAAAGACAAAAAAAAGTGGAGGGTGCCAAGGGGAGGAGCCAGGTCTATCACAACGGACAGCAGCGAAACAGACAGGTACCACTCCACACACACACTCTCTTTAAAAAACACACACATCATCTGTACAGTACATACACATGAAACTCATTTACTTGCATACGTCACAGGAAAAATCAAAGCTGGTGGGCGTCTAAGTGGGAGTGCGTGAAATGGCTGGAAGAAAAGCAGGAGCTCTCTGTTTCTAAATAAAAATTCAATAATTATATCATTTATATTTCATGTATGTACAGAGCTGGGTTTCTTTTAATAAATAATACATAAGCCTCCAGTTGAGGATCCTATGTTCCTTCCATCTATATCTATTTTCAGCGCTGAATGTAAACAGTGAAGCAACGTTCACTGTTGACAAATGCTGCGTTTACTCCAATTTGTTCTACTGCTTCAGGTTTGGCAGAGAAAAGACTTTGAAGCATGATTATGTACACGACTATGCATGGATCCATATAGTGGCGTTTATAGAGGGGATGATACTGATGGAAAGGATCAACATTAACTATAACATACAGTCTCTATATGCACATTATGACATTATAATTAGCAAAGCTTCAAACGTTACTGTGGGATTTTCTCACTATACAAATGAAAAAATATAACTTTAAATACTGTTTGCAAGCTAAAAGTGCTAATAAGCTTATTTATGGACAACAAAATATGAGAATGTAGCTTTATTATTAAATAAAGAGTAAGACAAGCTAAATGGGACAAAGGAGTTTTGAACGTACCTCGAATCCACCAATAACTAGCAGTGCATTTATGTTGTGCATTCGCATCTGTTCTGCAATTTTTTCAACGTGCTTTGCAGGAAGAGTTCTGACGGCAGGAAACAGCAACAGGAAACAACAACATTATCATCAGTTCACAAATTGTTTTTGTTTTTATCAAAATAGGGTGAGCTATTTGTTAGAACTTTACCTTTTGGTTCCCAGTAGAGATCCACCCTGTCCCGTCCATCCTCCGACATCAGCCCATTTAATCTCCTTAATCTGTGGGGGAGATGACGGAGGCAAAGTCTCAGAAGAAGCACTGACATAATATTTTAAAATACTTGAGCCTTTTTTTCCGACCTTTTCCTCCCGTTATCCATGTGTGCTTGTTTTAGAAATCTTAAGCTGCGTGTAAGTTTTTTGCTTTTGCTACTTGGCCGACATCCACAACATTAACAGCTGTTTAATCACCACTGGTCTAGAAGAAATGTTATGGTTTTCGGCATCAAACTTCATTTTGTTTACTCACCGACAGCTGTTTCCACTGGTTTAAAGCAACAGCAATCCAGTTAGCATGCTAATCAGATAGCTGCAGTCGTTTTGACCCGTTTCATCTCTTTCCAATAGCAACAAATGTAGAGTCTAGTCTCTGAGGACATGCTCAGACACACTGTGTTTATCTTCTGTTGTCTGTCTTGTTGTGGTTAAGCAAACAGCTGTTGATGCTAACGTTAACCACGTAGCAATAGCTTTATTTGAAAATATCTCCTTTTATCATTTAGCTGTTGGTTCATTTATCACAAATCTTAAAATATTCTAAATCTGCACTAGTCGCGTAGTTTCCAACTTGTCCTCCCGACGGTGATCTCAGAGCAGAGACCGTTGGGGATGAAAGTTGATTTTGTGGACACACTCTCTTCTGTACAACGGTGGAACTGCACCAATGAAAACACAGAGAAGTGCAGCAGAGAGAGCCCCAAAGCACTGAAGTAAAGAAACTCATTACTCCCACTGGTGTAATCTTCTATGGGTCAGTTGAAACTGTCTGATTTCAGATGACAAGGACACACACACACACAGGGTGTTGTTAAACTAACCGGTGATATGAGACGCACTGAGATAAACGGTCCAGATTTGGCTCATTCAAAGAGCAGCACTTGACAAAAGACCTGTCCTGAGAGGATTTAGGGTTTCTCACCAGAGGATAATAAGAGTGAGTGTAAAAAACAGTTTTCCCAGTCACAGAGCCAGAACATAGTCAGTGTCTCAGATGACAGCTCATAGAGCAAGTTTACACAGTACAATACAGGCTTTACACCTGCTGCTGTGTGCTTTTACTTTTCATCCAAAACGCAAGACTACCTCCATCTCAATTTTGACTCTGCTGCCCTCTGTCAGATCACTGTGGTACTGCAGCAGCTTTGGGGGAGAGCAGAGCAGAGGAGGGAGAGCCAGTGTGGGAAATTGGCTTACATCAATCTGGACAGATTATCCCCCGGGTTTTCCCTGATTCTTCAGTCAGGGAGCTAACAGCGATTGTGCACTGCCTGACTCTCATCAAGCTAAGCCAATTCTCTTTCAGTTATTGCTTCAAACATGAGAGTAATACACGCCAGTTTTTTTTTTTTCCCTTGCTAAGCTGTTACAGCACATTTTTTAATGAATATATCAAGAAATCTCAGACCACCCAGGAAAATCTACATCAGTTAAGGATGTCACGATTATACATTGTCTTGGTACAATTATTGTTAGAGAAATAATCACGGTATTACGATTATCACTATTATTATGCATTTATTAATTTCACAACACTATGAATATACAATATAATTACATTACTCATTGTTTACACAAATTATTTCAAGTATTTATTATGTCATATAATATACGACCAATTATTAATCACCCAGAAGAAGTGTTTGAAATATTCAGGTCATAAATTGTTAATTATACCAAATGTTTACATTTATTTTAATCGTTTTTTGTTTTGTTTTTAATTACAAATGACAAGCTAACATTTAAATTCCTACCAATTCAATGTTATGTACCTTTATTTTGGCGCACATCTGCCGATATGGTTCCAACATCATCTTTTTTGGAAGGTTACGTATTTAGGAATCTTTACGATGAATTAATTGTGGCGTTTAATACCACGATTAATTGTGAAAACAACAAGTAATCGTGACATCCCTAGTAATGCACAGGTACCCACCTGTCCTTTGTAGAATCCCTCGAACCCATCGCTGACAGCAAACATCTTGTGCCCTTCAGAGATGCCCACCCTGACGGCTGAGCGGACGGCAGCGTTCATACCTGCTGCAGGAGCGCCGACGTTCAGCACGGCCACGTTGAAGTTGCTCTGAGTAAACACATCATAAGAAAATGTAAGTAGTTTTACCATCACAGTAAATACGGTTCATTTGAGTTGATGCTGCTGCTGCTGCTGGACAGTCGTTGAAGCTCTCCAGAGTGGATCAATAAACAGCTCGTGGTCTGCGCTCAGCTGCATGCTGGGCCTACAGTGGTCATTATCACAGATGCAGGGGGGAATCAAACCCTGAGGCGAGTTTCACAGCGTGGAGCCTGACATGCTGCCTCCACACCTCACTGATCTCCAGTGTGTGCTGTCTCTTTTGGAGCTGCAGCAGCAACAGCAGCAGCAACAGCAGCAGCAACAGCAGCAGCTCCTGGCAGGGTTGAACAAGCCATCCCTCAGCGGGGAGCCAGATGTCATCTGATATCACTGAACAGCAGACCTGCGCTGAGCAACCTGCGGGCTCACACGAACACATCAGCGACTACAGTTTTTAGGCCGCAGAGCAAACACACACTGGGTGAGACAGCAAACCTGTGAAATCTGTTTATTTTTAACAAGTCACCTTAGTCACAAGCCACCAAACAGCTAAACTAACACGCTGTAATTCATCTGCTCACAGATATATAATTCACGTATTTATAGGGATACTTTCCCTTGCCTTGTTTTGTGTCAAGGATATCTCTGAAAATAGCAGCAGCACAGAGCATCACGACTGCAGTGGCTGAGTCATTATTCGTAGGCAGATCCTTAGGACAGTGTAATAAAAAATTAAACACCTCAGTGTCTCAGGGAGGCTAATTCGACTCTAAAAACAACCTGCACTCCAGGCATGGTGGGAACTGCTGCTACCATGTGTTAAAAAAACAACTACAGCTTAGTGTGTCTGTGTGTGTGTTTGTGTGTGTGCGCGAGTGTGTGTGTCTACATCTGCTGAGTTAAGGACTGACGAAGCTGAAAACACTGTTCTGACAAAGTAAATGTGATGATGTCATGCGGCGACTTACAGTTGGCAGTTCACACTCTGGTTTACGATGAGCCAGCAGCTTGTAGGTCTTCAGGTTGTTTTCAAAACTCCTGCAATAAAACACAGCAGGTGCACGGCATACGTTCAGTGTCACGATACCTGACGTAAAGTGACGTGTTTGTTTGGTTTAAGACCCAACAAACATCACATCCTCAGGTTTAATCACAATTTTTGTCCATATGATCTCAATATGATGTTTTTGCATATTGTTAAACCAATCGGCTCCTTTTTGTTGACTATATCAGTCTGGTGTTGTGCTCTTTAAAGGGATACTTCATCCAAAATCGATAATTCACCAATTGTCTACTCACCCTCATGCCAACGAAGGGTTCGGAGGTCCGGCTGGCAACGGATTTTCATATAATGGCGACGGATAGAGTTCACTTTTGAATTGTCCAAAACACACACTATGAAACATCCAGATACCTCCATACTGCTCGGCCGTACTGACCCAAGTGTCCTGAAGCCGCCACATGAAAAAGTTGTTCGGAAAAAATTATTTGATCTCTGTTTTTAGCCTTGTTGTAGTAGTAGCTCCCAGTGGCTCTGTTGATGTTTATGAGCAAGATTTGCTGCGATCCCCCATCCACTTCCAAAGTCTCTGGAAGAACTACGAAGTTCTTCTTTCCGTCACTGCTTCCATAAATGGCCAGGTGTAGGGGAGGCTACTCGGAGTTCTTCTGTTCGTTCATCTTAGTAAACCATGGATGTAAACACGGAAGAACATCTCGCAGCAAATCTCGCGCAGGCACTGGGAGCTACTGCTACAACAAGGCTAAAAACAGAGATAAACTTTTTCATGTCGCGGCTTCAGGACACTTGGGTCAGTACAGACGAGCAGTATGGAGGTATCTGGATGTTTCATAGTGTGTGTTTTGGACGATTCAAAAGTGAGCTCTATCCGCCACCATTATATGAAAATTCGTTGCCAGCTGGACCCCGCCTGGAACTCCAAAAGCGTTTTGATGACTCCGAAAGTTCTCCAAACCCTTCCTTGGCATGACGGTGAGTAGAAAATTGGTGAATTATCATTTTTGGGTGAAGTATCCCTTTAACAGAAGCAATGTCAGTGTCTTGATGTAGAGTGAACTGCTGGCTGTGTTACATCTGATTGGTCCCAGCCAGCCGTCACTCATACCGTACCTGCCCCGAAGCTTCACGGCCTCCTCAAACCGTTTCTCGTCCATGGCCTTCTGCACCTCCTGGGTCTGGGAGAGGAGAAACATCAGAGTGTTTTTTTACTGTCTGAAGCAGCAGCAATAATTCATACAGTGTCTTTCCTTTATGTACAAAAGAAGCACCAAGTTTCATATCAGTTCAAATTATCAAACATCTGCCGGCAACGCCTCAGATATTTGAAGTTGCCTATCATGAATAAAACAATCAGAAACTCCTTCCTGCTGTGAGGAGACAAAAACAAAACAAGAGGAAACATGTCATCATCTTCTCCAGCGGAGGATATGTAACCTTGTTTTGACCTGTAATAAAACTTCCTGCCACTTAAAAAGCATCTGAAACCAGTGTTGAGACATTTCCCACCACCACCCTCTCCTCCTCTGTCAGTCAGAATCTAATCATGTCGAGCGAGTGCAACAACAAAGCTGCTTTGTGTGTTGCTCTGCACATGGGCTGCTATTACATCATCATCATCATCGCCATCATCATCATCATGCTGGCAGTCATTGCCAACCCTGCCAAATGCTTGGGATAATCATTAACCAGACACAACTGCCTCTCAAACAATACGGCTCTCTTGTGAACATTAGTGGCACTCCAGGCCCAATGGGCTGTGCTGTTTGTCATCATTACTTAAGCCCCTCCAACCCGTCCCCGTTGACTCTGCCTCTGTGATTCCTGCACAGTCATTTCTGAGTGCTTGTGTTGTGTTGGTACGTGCTTTGCAGAATTCCTTCTCTCCCTCCTCGGCTCCTCTGCTTTTGTAAACGTGTGTGTGTGTGTGTCTGTGTGCGTGTGTGTGTGTGGCAGCGTTGGCTCGTCTCCAGCCCCCAGTCCGGTACTTACCATCTGTACACACTCCATCAGGGGCAGGCGCACCGATTGGTTCCCGCACAGAGAGACAACACAGGCTGGTGTGTTGGCTGTGGTCTCCAGAAGGGCGAGAACGGCCTCCACACCCATACGACTGGCCTGTATGAACACACACACACAGATTTTTAAAAAACCATGCATCATCATCACGATCAAAGCTTTGTTTGTTTATCTGTTAACCCTCTTCCTCTTTCCTTTGCTGACATTTTTCTAACATTTGGAGTCAATTCTCCGCCATATTCATCTTTTTCTCTTGCTTTGACGTGAAGTGATCTGCTGCTCACTGTCTGTGATGAAAGCGCTTCACGTGCTGAGCCATAAATCTGCTAATGTGCTTAGCCTAAAACCTGGAGCCATTTCTCCTCGTCCACACGGGATTAAACATGAAAAGCTCTGGACAAACATCTCAAATGAAGAGCACAAAGATAAAAAGCTACATACTGTATCACCTTTCACCTTTTTAATACTGTATTTAATGTATCTTGTAAGTGCAGGATCAATATTGCAGGTAAAGAAAAAGACAAATCAAATATCTGTTTTCTATCAGGGAAGCAAACCAACAATTATCTTGATTTGTCAATTAAATGTCAGAAAATAGTGACACAATCCAGGGTGATCTATTAGACGGCATGTTTTATTTGATTATCAATCCAAAAACCAAATATAATCAGTTATAATAATCAGTTTTCATCACCAATGAACCAATTAAACAAGATTTTCTCTGATCTCTGACCTTTATGCAGCAGGTGCATGACAACAGAGAGCAGGCTTTCTCATTGTTTCTGGACTGTTTTATGATTGATTTATGATACATTAACCTGTTGTTCCTGTTTTGTTATTATCATATCTAAGATTTTTTTAAATCTATTTATTATCCTTTCTGTAAGTCATGTACTTGTCTATATTTATATTATCTAAGTTTGCTTTGTCTGTCTTAAACCATAAATAATCAATCCTGATATTTGAGAAACATACGTTTGATAATTTTGTTAGAAAAAAGACTGAAATAATTAATAGATGATCACAAAAATTGCACTGATGTGTGGTGAACGTACCAGGATGCGGTCAAAAGCAGACGGGGTCCCTCCTCTCTGCACGTGCCCCAGGATTGTCACTCGCGTGTCGAACCCCAGACACTTGACAACAAGCTGAGGGAGGTTAATAAGATGCACAAGTACAAGTTTAAGCAGAGATCGTGGCAGCATGTTGTGTTATTCCTCTAACAGGAAACAAACACTACTGTAAAATGTAAACTACTGATTCTGATTCATCTCAATGATACTGATTCATCTCATCATGCATATTAGTGAGTGACACAGCTAAAAGTGGAAATCACAGTAAGTACATCTGCAGTAGAGAGAACTGAGAAACATGCAAAACATCCACACGTACTGTACGTAGTGCACAAAACGGACACATCACACTCTGAAACACAAACACAACAGAGACGCTGAAGAAAAGGGGAAACAGCAAAGCACAAGCAAAGCCATTCTAATTTTTCAGTCATGTTAGTGGAGGGCGAGCTCCCAGCTTTGTTTTGAATAATCCCAGAAGAAGATCCCAGGAAGACAGGAAGTGCTGCATTAAACTGAAATGTACTGTCAAAACAAAACAAAACAAAAAAATGTTTCACTTTTGTTAGTGTGAGGTCAAAACACACTGATAATGACGACTGTGAATGTGTCAAAACATATTCCATGAAGTTGCAAAGTGAGGTTTTAGTCGAGTATGTGCTGTATGTGTGTGTCTGTGTGTGTCTTACAGCTGTGGCAGTAGTCTGGTGAAAGCCGTCTTACCAAAAAACTAGCGAGTGTGTCTGACAGAGCATTCCAGAAACACAGCAACAGAGTCAAAGCCACACCAGGGCAGCAGTACAAGTAGTATAGAGGTGATACAGGAGGGCAGTCGAAGCTGGAGCTTGCCACACTCTTTTTTTTTAGAAACACACAGCTCTGTACTTACATTCTTAATATTGTCAGTGGTAATGGGCTTGTTGTTATGATCAATCGCCCCTTCGGCTACAATTATGATATTCAGCCTTTTCATCCCTGCTCGGTTCTACAAGGAGGGGGGTGGTGGAGAAACAACATGACAGAAAAACTCAGACCGTGGCTGTGACGTGGGCTTTCAGAAGCACGGGGGCCCGACGACGACATAGACAATGACGACAGCAGCGCTTTCATAATAAAAGCCTAGAATAAATGTCACTGCGGCGTCTGTTTGCACTTTGTAATCAGCAATATCCTGCCGGCTTTTATTGCTTGGTGTTAACTGCATTATCACAGGCTTAGCATCCTGAGGAAAGAGAAAATTACAGAATATCCAGGCCAGTTGTTGTTGTATTGTAGTGTATTGACTCCCATCAGTCGGGTCTCCATGCTTCTGGCTTCCCCTTTCTTTACACTCAGGTACTCACATCCTTGACAATACTAGAGGTTATAGGCTTCCCGTGCCTGTCAAGGGCTCCCTCTGCAACTATGATAATGTTCAGCCTCGTGCCTCTGGAGCGCGTCTGAACCATACGATAAATATTTCCAAAAGCAGGGAAAAAAACAGAAAAACAAAAAAAAAACACAATGAGACACAAGACAACTGAGACTACACACTTTCCTCTACGTCAGAAAATCAGGACGTTCTCCTTCGAGAAAGACACAGAAGTTATGAAGGATAATAACAACTTTTTGTCAGGTAACAGGAGATTACACAACATGGCGGCTGATACGATACGATTCGGTTCATTGGGTTTAACTGTGGCGAGATCAATGAGATCGTGTTACCGCAGACAGTTTTTGACACATTTTGTCCTCCCAGCCGTCCTCTGGGGGCATCTCAGGGATCAGCACCCAGTCCGCCCCGCATGCCAGGGCGCTCACCAAGGCCAGGTAGCTGGGATAAAAGCACACAGACGGGGACAATGTGTATATAAACACAGGTGATAACGGTCTATGTTTGTGCCTCGGGAATTATGTTGTTGCATCTGCTATCAAACGCACTCTTACCCACAGTGTCTGCCCATGACCTCCAGCACAAACGTCCTCTGGTGACTGAAGGATAAGAAGGGAAAATGTGACTTTTTTGACATTTTTTGTCATTTAATTCAAGTGAAAAAGACAGGAATGATTCCTATCCCTTCTTAATTTCTCTCTTGATACTCTAACGCTCTATTTTCAGTCGTGCATGACTTCATATTTGTTAAAGATCAACAGTATGAAGTAGTAAAACAAATATTTCCATGTTTATTTTGCCAATAAGTTTCCTTATCTTCAGCTCACTCACCTCTGTGCGGTCGTCATAATTGCGTCCACCACCTCGATGATTCTGTGCAAAGCCGAGTCGGTGCCGATTGTCATGTCAGTTCCACAGAAGTCGTTATCGATGGATCCGACCATCCCCACGATGTGAAGGGCCGAGTACTTCTGAACGGCATCGGCCTCGATCAGACCTGGAGGGAAGAACAAGTCAGAAAACGAGCTAATGTCTCCTATGTGTTTTCTAAGATAGCTCAGTCTGGTCACTCTCATAAAACCACAGAATGGACAGAAATAGAAACTTT
Source organism: Trachurus trachurus (assembly GCF_905171665.1). Classification (NCBI taxonomy): domain Eukaryota; kingdom Metazoa; phylum Chordata; class Actinopteri; order Carangiformes; family Carangidae; genus Trachurus; species Trachurus trachurus. The sequence goes on from NC_139911.1 coordinate 5,839,461, forward strand.
TTTGTACCATATGAAACATGAAACCCCTTCAGATTAACTGTGTGTTTTGAGGGGAAAAAATGCTGTTTTTCATGCTGGAGATTATCTCTACTGTCAGGAATGTAAGACTTTATCCTGGGCTCACTTTCATACATATTTAATCTGACCATACAAATCTCCTAAATTTACACCAGGTTTAGCATGACAACTTGTATGCTTGCTTCGTGTTGTCTATTTAAAGTAAATGTTAAATGCTAATCATAAAGTTTTAGTGCTAAAAGATGAGATAACATACATCCACTCTTGCAGGAGGTGGTTTTCCAGATTATTTGAATCATGTTTACTTTAAATGATGTGGCGAGAGCAGAAAACCCAGCTTCATTTACATAATAACACCACTTTAGTGTGGATTAGTCATCCCATCACAGAGCACAACCTAACTTTCACTCACTTCCTATGTGACAGTATGACAGGTGCAGAAAGTTGCAGACAAGTCATGACGGAAAAGTTTTGTTTTATCAACATTTCAAGTTTAACCTAGAAACAGAAACAGTGTCACTGTGATCAGAGTTGTGGTTTAGTTACAGGTTTTTTCAGCTGCATCAATACACCCATCATTAAATAAAAACGGACAAAGAGGAGTTAATCTCTCCGCGGTACAGTACCTTGCTCCACCAGCTCTCCCAGCAGTCCGCTCCACTCCTCTCTGAACAGGTTGGCTCCCGTCAGACTCCCATCTCCACCGATCACACACAGGTTGGTGATGCCGCGCTTCACCAGGTTGTGAGCGGCCTTCAGACGCCCCTTGTGGTCACGAAACTCTTTGCAGCGGGCGCTGCCGATCACAGTCCCACCCTGACGGCGACACAGGCGAGAATTTATTCAGCTTTAAAATCCCTCAGCGCTTTGACTTCCTGTTTTGTTCATCTCAGTTCTGTTTACTCCAGAATGAGGTTCAGTGTTTTGCTTTGCAACGCCGTCACATGAGTAACTATGAAAACAATCGCTTTCTATTTTAAAATGTTTGATTATGAAACAGAAATACACAGATGAGGTAGAATAGATGTCCTGTGATATGTGTGAGAGGCTGCCCATGATAATTACTCACTACTTGCAGCATGCTGGAGACACTTTCCCATGTGGCTTCCTTTATGTTTTCCCCGCCGTCCACCATACCCTGATATCCCTGATTTAAAAAAAGACAAATACAAGAAAATAAACACAAGAGATTTTAAAATAAACATTCAAGAAAACATCAGTAGATTGAGTTCACATAAACTAAATAAATATCCCTGCCCTCTTGCAATACCACACACAAAGTGATACAACATGTCATGTAAAAAAAAAAAAGTAATAATTATAGTCATATGGATGGCTTAAAGTTTTCCTATCCAGTGTACTGTGGTACCTGAGTGGGAGGAGAGTTTCACATCAGGCATCTGCCAAAGCCTCAAGTCAGTTATGTAACATCGCAGCCAGCGAGCACGACCACCACACACACACACACACAGATACAGATGTGCTGGGATCACAGGATGAGCAAGCAAAAAGCTCCTCCAACATCTGCTGCATCCCTGACTGCATACATGTAAAACTGGGACACACAGCTCTGTCGTGATCTGTAATATGTGAGATATCTCCCACATTATGTCGCTGATAATGCTGGAAAAACATTTAAATATTTAAAAAATATGATACAATTAAAGATATTACACAAAATAGTGGCTGCAAGTCGTATATTTTTCTGTTTCTGGTCTAGCAAATGAATTGTGCAAAAAAAAAAATTCCTTAGTCATGATGACCACAACATTTTGGGCTCACCTCGTGAATGAAATAAACTTTTGCCCCCACATATAAACCCATTCGAACCACAGCACGGACAGCAGCATTCATTCCTGGAAGACAGAAGAATTAAAGAAAAAATAATTACATCTATATTCAATAAAAACGACATTCGTGCAAAACAGCAATGCCGTGTTGAGCAGGGTAAACAAAGTCGTAGCTGCTGCACAGAGAGAAAAAAAAACTCATAGCAAATCATTGTAAAATCCTGATTTTCACAGCTGTTCCATAGTTTAAGCTCCATGGATATTTATTTAATCTCTGTCCCCAAAAAAATACTGCATGCAGCTGTAAAGTTTCAACTCCACCTCTCCACATATTTATGCATCTTGAAAATGTGTGACAATGTTTGTTTTGATAGTGCATGCAGAAGCACAGGGTTATGACTGTTTATTTTTTTTCTTCCTCGTCTCGTCACAGTAATAATAACCAACACCACATCTCCATGTTTGGTCAGAAAGTCTCTCTGCTCCTCCTGCAGCCTCTTGGTCAGTCTGAGTAACATTTAGTTATAAAACTGCTGCTGCTGCTCTGTGGCTTGAATGTTAATGGGCCAGGTTATTAGTTTAAACCCCCCGACAGTGAGAATAATAGAAAAAGCTTTACCCACAACAACACTTAGACAGGAACTTGGCTGATTGTGGGAGATATAAACAAGAGAAGAAAGGAGGCCGAGTTAGTTTCCTCTGTGTGTGTGTGTGTGTGTGTGAACTGGTGAAAGCTACAGCTGTCATGGCTGCCAAGTTGAGCTGTTACTTAGCAACTCAGGTTTTTTAAGCCAGCGAAAGAGAGAGAGATCTGAATAATAGAGGGAGGAAAAAACTTTAGTGGTAAAGTTTAACTAGGGAAAAAAGTTAAGAAGTTTTTTTCAACGTGGAAAGTTACAGAAGCAGCGGAGAGAGGGAGCAGCTATTCACCACACTGAGCAGTGACCTGTTACTCCGTTACATAACCCTGTTCAGATGAGCAGTCTGAGCAGTCTACTGTAACTAAAGGACAGAGGATCTGAATGTGAGTGAGACAGAGAGTAAATTCAGATGTTATTGAAGTCCCGTGTCCTGCTTCTTCTTTCTCGTCCAGGTTCAGTCTTTGTCATCAGAGCGGCAGACAATCGCGAAGTTTGCCCACCTCGTTCTGCATGACTGACACTTTCTCGTCCAGAGTGGGTGAAAAGACTAAGCCAAGGCTACACAATGCCCTCTGACACTGACGTTCAGCTCCTGTCATGCATGCCACAGCCTCATTGGTTTGCTCTGGGGCCAACTCTGTTTCTTTTTTTCCCCCCTCTCTACTATATGCTGCATGAGTGTGTGTGTGTTAGTGTGTGTCCTAAAAAACCACCAACCACATATCGATTCACTTCCCCTGAGCCAGACAGAACAATGACTTAGCAGCTGAGTATGAAGTGCAAAAAAAAAAAAACACATGCACAAGTTGATTTCAGATTGAAGACATGTCACTGCATGATTTACAGGTGAAATAACACGAATCAATAGTTTGCACTGTTACACTGTCATGCCTAATGGAAGAGGTGAACACAATGGAGCCACTGTCAATATTGGTTATATTACAAGAGGCGATTTTCCATAACTCAAAAAGATGCTTTTCTATAATGCATCAGCTATGGAAAGTCATCTCATTTGATCCTTACCACTTGCACTGTATGATGCAAAACAGTCTGAATGTGTTTTTTGTTCGTTTGTTTGTTTGTTTTGATGATGATGATGATGATGATGAATCAGAGTGTTGTGATAAGAGTTGTGATTTCATAACAATAAGATAACAGATCAGGAGTTGTGTAAAAGGAGTTTGCATGTCCTAATACAAACACATCAGCAATCTCAGTGGTATTCAGTTGAAATATTTAAAATATAGATAGATATAAAGAGGAAATTATGATTTAAGACCAGAGGTTGTGCTTTATGGGGATTTTTCTGCTACACAAACCGACTGGGCTGCTGTAGTAGCTACCTGTATTACATTTCTATCTGCTCAACTGTGCAATGACACTTCACTGGTTATTATAAGAATATAAAGATACACAGCTCTTTATCGTGGTTTAGTTACTGGCCTGGTAGGAAGCGTGTGTAAACCGCACTACAGTCAAATGAAGAGCCGAGTAGGTGAGTCACACGGAGCCACATGACGAGGGTTTCCCTCCCTGACTGACGCACGGTCTGCTGGGTAGAGACGCAGCGGGGATGGATGTATGCAGCTCATCACGTACACAGGATGCAGGCTAACTCACTAACCCGGCATGCTACAGTACAGTACAGGGCTAGTGTAGTATAGGAGGACCCCCATACCCCCCTGCACCACACCACGGTGGGGAGCCGCAATGCAGTGCGATGCAGTCACTGTCTTGTCTTGATTCATCCTCCTTTAACTTTAATCAGGTTGAGACGGTTCATCATTAAAAAAGGCAACTTAAGCTTCTCAGTTGTGATAAACAGTAAACCGGCTCGGCTCGGCTCGGCTCGGCATGCATCGACCTTGACAGCTTCCTTCCTGTGTGTGCGTGTGTGAGCATGTCAGCACAGCACACACACCAAATCAGTGACACAGTGTGACAGTGTTGATGCTGTTAGCACCGATGCTAACCAACTGGCGGGCGGGCTAACTGAATGAATGGTCCCTCCAACTGACAAAAAAAATGTCATAACATACAGCAAAGCCGGGGCCTCTTCAAGGACAGTGGGACATCTCAGAGCTGTAAGTTAGCCGTGTGTCCTCATCGTTTCCCCCCCGTGGCTGGCTGACACAAACACGGATGCTACGGTGTGATGGGAAAGTGTCCTATTATGTGTGTGTTTTTATTTTACCTTGAGCATCCCCTCCGCTCGTCAGCACCGCGATGGCTTTACCCGCTCCCGACAGGTTCTCAAAGAAGATCTTCTTACTGTCCGGCTGCGCCATTTTCACAGCGGTTTTACGGTCCCGTTCGTCGTTAAAATAGTTACAAATGTGTATTTAAAAAAAAAATGTGCTAAGGAGAAGATGATGAAGGGCACCGGTCGGTCGGTCGGTCGACTCGTCCGCCCCCTGTACCAACGTATGCCCGCTATCCTCTCTCCTTCCTTCCTCCTGTTCCGCATCTATCCGCCGCCGATCAGCAGCAGGGCAGCAGAGTGATTGACGTCTCAGCGGACCAATCAGAGCTCGGCGTATGTGGCCCGGTTTGATTTTGAACCAATGGGAGGGGTTGAGACGGATAAGTGGGCGGGGCGTCATCGTGCAGGATCTCAGACACGTCGTTTGGGGCATAGACATAAACCCACCTAAACTAAACTACACGCCACGGTAAGTTTTTTGTTGTTGCTGCTGTTGTTGGTTTTTGACTGAATTCCTCATAAGCAGCAGCTGAAAACGGCTCGAAACAAGTCACAGTGTTATAGGATAAATACATATTGCTACAGTCACTGTGACATGACATCATGGAATAACACTGATTGAAGTGGGGACAAATGCTACATCATTGTCACATCCATGTTATTATAAGGATGTGTAGCCTACACCAGCATGAGAACCTGAGAAAAATGTCCTTCAAGCTTGGTACATATCAATTCAGCCATACACTCCTCTTACTTTGAATAAGGCTTCTAACTTTCTTTTTGTTTTTGCATAATGCATACTATAGCCTATGTTCATGTCTGTTTTTTATCTTTGTCACAATTATGGGCCTCAGCTGTTTTGCCAGTCCTCATAGTTGTTTTTGCACATTTCAGTTTACTTATAACTTTATAACTTACCATTCTTGTCCAAGATTATCAGTAGCCTACAACAGAGTCATAGTTTCACCAAAGTCTGTTCAAAATTGCATCACTGAATTAACTGACTGTGGTCTGTGCAGGAAGTGCACTCGGTGACATTTATTTTCTGAGATATTTAGAGAGCCACCCCCCGCTGACTGATGTTGGTGCATGAGAACATCTGCTGGGCTTTGAGGTCTGACCTCATTGCGGGTCAGATTCTACAGTAAATTTGCTCAAAATCCCTCCTGACAAACATGAAACTTGCAGCTTGTACACTGATGTGTTCAAGTGCTCAGCTTAGATCTTGTCTCACTGTCTCCATCCAGTGGCACCAAGAACAAATTACAAGTATTTAGATGTTGAATGTGCATTTTAAGCCAAAGTCACTGATTCAAGAACTTTTACTGTAGCCTACAGTAGGTGAGATATTTCCATTCGTATGTAATAGGACATGGAGCCTGTTAGCTGTCTTACTGTATCTAGATCGTATTGTCTTTCTTTGGTGTCAAGTAGGCTTATGTGTATGTCTGATACACATTTCAAAAAAGGGAGAAGGACTAGGTCTGCATTCCTCAGGACAGAGATTGTGATTTTTGTCCCTGGAAAGATAAGAGAAAGAAAAGAGGAGGGCTGGTTCTCAGGAGTTTGATTTAACAAGTATGGAAAAAATGGTCAAATTCTCATGTCAATCAAAAGTGTTTCAGGTCTGGAGTCGGATCTTAATTTGTAAATGAGTGTCTCGCAGACACACTGGAGACAACTCACCTTTGTTTTGATTGTTTCTCTGATAACTTGTCTTATGAACCAGATGTTCAGCAGCTGCATTATTCTCAGAGGAGTCCTCCTCTCCATAACAAACTGAGGATTAACAGCACATCTCTGAGGGGCTGGGAGCTGAGCTGTCTTAACATTTACCTGTTTGTTTTTCTCTCTCTCTAATTAAATTCAGATGTTTGCTGACATAAATCCTTCATCTGTGGTGGAAAAACAGCCAAAGTGTTCCAGATGTATGTGAATCTATGTTGTGTGATCACCACATAATCACAATCAACATTCGTGTCCCAGTTAACATCTGTTCATTGTTACAGTTAAAATCCGCTGGTGAAAATGTAAAAGTTCCGCATCACGACTGATAAGCTCTCCATTATCTGCAGATGCTGCTGCTCCACTCTTGCTCGTGCCTCATGAGAAAGCGAATTGCTTCCGTTACATCGGCAAAAAACCTTCTTCTTTCCCCCCTCTGGCATTTACAGCAATCATACGGTTTCCCTCCACGGGGCTGCTGAGAAGACGGGCTTTGCTGGAAAGTGCAGAAATGAAGCTGCCAGCTGGAAACTCGAGTACAGCCTCTTCATTTTGTATTTTATCTGTGCTCATCATTTTTTCGCCTTCAGGTTTTTGCTTCACATAACATGAAAGCTCTGTATCTGTCAAATTATGTCATCTGCTACAGTGCAGTGTGTCATCCGACTGCAGAGAGAGACAAAGGAACATTCAAAATGACAGAGAAATTTCACTTCATGAGATGAATAGATGTGTAATTTCTATTTTTGCAGACACAACATATTGCATATGATTATTTATAAACTAGTGCAAGTATCAATTACAGCATTAAGTGACAGAATTTTTAAGCTTGTGATTAACCACTCAGTTTTATCTCCTATCCGCTGAGGTGTAAACAGCCCAGAGAGAGCTCCGCTGGCTGGCGAGTTGCCATCACAGTTGTTTTCTCAAGGTACCTATACAGTAAACAGGCTTGTGTATTTGAAGAGCTGGTTCACACAGTAAAACGGAGCCTTTGTCTCTGCCTGTTACACTCTGTTAGTTTATTCCTGGGGGCCTGTAATGTGGCTGATACTGAATGTGGAGAGAATGGTTGAATAAGCTTGCATTGAAAGGAAATGAATGTGTTCATATCTGAGTCTGGTGTTGGCGAGATTTAATAGTGTGCTGAAAGACTAATGTGACATCAGAGTTGAAATGAAATGGGTAGCCTGCAGGTAAAGTTTCCCCCCAGGCATGAGACTCAATGAAAAGAGTCCTTTCATATACAGTATAATATATCTATATACTTTAAACTGTCACATCTCCGCGTCGCTGCTTCTAGTGGTAAATCTTTTTTTCTGTCTACGCTGTTGTTGCTAAGCAGCCAAAGTGTTTTTCCCCTGAGGTTTTTAGCAGGTGAAATTTGTTCATCTGTGGGTTGAACTCCTTGCCTTTTCTTTACAACTACTGAGGCCCCATTCATGGCCACATAACATAACATTATGTAACATAACATTACATTACATAGGCTACTGTAAAATAACATAGACTGTAACATAACATGACATCACATAACATACTGTAACATAACATTACATTACATTAAACACTGTAACATAATATACTGTTACGTAACATACGTACAAGAACATACTGGAATATAACATTTCATAACATTACGTAACACATAGCATAGCATTACATTACATTACATAAAATAGCATTGCATAATATAGCATAAAATAACATTATAGCATTACATAATAGTATACTATAGCATAACATAACATTACATAGCATAGCATTACATAGCATAACATAACAAAATGTAGGATAACATAGCAAAACATAACATAACATCAAAACAATCATAATCATATGTAATAATCTGATGGAAAGAAAATCTGTACATAATTCACAAACTGACTGTAAATGGCAAGTAAATATTAAGTTATGTATATGAAGTTAATTACAGTATATCTATCTGAAGGTATATATTTATTATTATTGTCTGTTTAAATATGGAGAGTCATATTATTTTTATCACAGTATATGTGAAATTGAGCACTGTAACATAACAATTTCCCACATCTGCATCTATTTTATATCTAGCTGTGTCTTTGTATCTATACCAAATTGGGTGTGTATCTGTTTGTCCTTTTTCTTTATCCAGGCAGCAAACAGGTACTTGGTGTTGGGGGTTGAGTGGAGTCGACCATCCATCTGTGAGAGATCTGTGTCCGCCACTGCTAAGGTGGGTTTGTTTTGTTACGGTCTAGAAAGATAAACATGAAGAGATGTGACACGTTTGATAGGTTTGGTTTTGAAATGCTGTAAAGAAATAAATCATCATGGTCACTCTTTCCAGTCCTAACATTTCCCTCTGTAAAAGAACAAAACAAAAAAAACACATAAAATTACAGCACTTTGTCTTATGTGCGGGTTGAATCTGTAATTCACTTGACAGCAAAAGGAAAGTTTCCAGTGAAACGCAGATGCAGAAGCATTATTATTATGCTGCATGTGGAGCTGGAGAGTGGACATGAACACATCACAGTTCATAATTTTAAATAGAAAGGTTGTTTTTTTTTTAGTGTAAAACTATTTACACAAACACATGTTTATCAGGTGTGTGGCAGCTCATTATGAGGATGGAACTTATAGGCCTCAGCCAATCTGAGTTTTGAGGAGAAACTAATTTCTCATTATTTGAATGAATATTTTGACAATCATTTGCTCTCTGACTGAGAGGATTGATACCATCCTCAATTAGCTTTGTGCATGCTAAATATGCACCATGTTAGTTTATCTTAGCATAAAGCCTGGTAAAAGTATAGTCATCCTGAGGAGAAACACATGACCGAGGAGTGCAGCAAGGAGGATCCATTATCAAATCCAATCAACGTCAAACTAACATGATAGATGATTAGCAGCTTAAATACCAATAGAGATCATTACTGACTAATCTGTGGGTGAGTGTGACTGTTCCCTCCCAGCAGAGGTCACTCTCGACACCTCCCAGCGACCGTCCCTCTCTCTGTGGCAGGCAGCGCCTCACTCTCTGTCAGATTACATTTCCTGCTTGTAATTTTACACCACAAACTCGGTCCCTTATTATTGCATCGCTCTGTTGCTACTTGTGTCCCAGGGGAAATCATATCCCACTTTGAGCAGGTTTGTGCAATAGGCTCACACTGATAGTTTGTTTATTGGCTGGAGGTTGTCATTCACATTGGTCCCCCGCCTTTTTTTTTTTTTTTTTTTCTCATTGGGATAAGGTTTTTAGCAGATGTTGTGTCCTTAAGGGATGAAGCTCAATCTTTATCCGTCTCCAGAGAAGAGCCGCTGCTGCTGCCTCGCAGATTTTGCTGCACTGAGTGAGTTAATGTCGAGCACAAAACTTCTCAATGCAACTTGACAGAGAACTTCATGGCAGAAAATAAATATCATTTATTATACATAAACCATTTCTGTAACATTTTAGATCAGAGCTGGCAAGTGAGTGTGCATATTTTATTAGAAAGCATTATGAATTTACTTACACTGTGAACACAATTGAAAGTAACACCATGTTTTCCTGTGGGTTCAAACTCTCCCTCTAATAAAATGTTGAACAAAATCTTATCAGTTCATGATGACAAAGAGCTTCACAACCACTGCTGTGTGTAGCCAACATGTTCTCCATTGTCTGCAAGTATTCAGCAGCTCAGTCATTAAATATGTGACAGTCTAGTTTTTCTCCAAATAAATCCCAATAACAGCAAAAACTATAAACAAACTCGATGTTGGATAAGACTGGTATTAATCGAGCGTGGTATCTATACCGTGCACCACCCGAAAATCACCATGACCATTTGTAAATGCACATTTGTCTCTCTAAAAGTCTCCTATATGTTCATTTTCATCCTGGTTTTTAATGCCCATTCAGTCCCTTATAGTGCTGCCTTGTGTTTACAGTTTGCCGCCGTCCTCTACATTAAAGTGGGATCGTGTAAAGCAGACAGCAGACGGACATTGTGGGGTAATGTTGTGTGAAAAGTGGGAGAGCGACGTCCTCCATGCACAGAATATTATTGTGTCTGGTGATGTGCTGCTTCATTTGTTGGGCTCAATGAAATATTATACTTGGAGACGGTGGCTGATTTTTAAACAGTGCGTGTGTATTTAACAGTCCTGATTAGCTAATAAGCATTACCTGTGTTGTATTCCTTCTGATTTTTAAGCAGCATTGTTACCACCAGGTACTAAATAATACCCTGTCTGGGGGTTAATAGAGGTCATATTTTGGCACCAGGAGAATAATATTCCAGCAGCATTTCACAGAAAAGAAGAAGGAAAAAAAAACTATGCGAGGAGTAACAAAAAGAACACAAAGAGATGGTCTATAATGTCAGCTAATGGCATAAAGGTTGTGAACTGATTTCTTTCCCGCTCTGATTGCCACGCGGGAACAAATGAGCGAGCTGCCAATCTGCTGAACTGATTTCGGTGGGGCCTCAGGTTGCTGATTAATGAAATGTGGGAGGACAAAAAGACGACTGTGAGCGCTGCCACAGCCTACCCACAATCCCTCACTGCCTTTTCTGATTGGGCTAATCACCCCATTGTGCCTCAGTACTTTGACTCTGGGATTTTTTAACAGAAAGAAGAAAAGACTGACGGAAAGGAAACGCACAGAAAAACTGCATTTTCTCTTTTTTTTCTTCCTCTTTATCCCTCTCCTCCTCCACCACCACCACCATCTTCCCTCTTTTTCCTTCCCATATCAAATCTTGCACCATTACCTCCAGTTTTTTCCGTAACGCCTCACGTGTCATCCATCTAGCTCACTTTAATGGCAGCCTCATAATTATTTAGATGATTATGTGTTGCAAGCCATTTAGCATGCTCAATGACACATGTTTAATTTATTTGCTGCTGCAGCTTCTCGTAGAGGAAACACAGAGCAGGGCTGGAGATGGGTGATGGTGGTTGGTGCTGCTGTTACTGCTGCTGTTGTGGTGCTGGTACTGAAGCAAATCAGTGCCAAAATTGTTTGATAAATTGCAGGTGTTGTTATAATATGCTATGCCACATCAAAGAGCTAATGTGATACAAATAAGGTATGCTTTGTGTAGCATTGCAAGGCAACGTTTGTTCGGGCTAATGGCGTGTGTCGTGGCTGACCGGTGAACCCACATAAGACGCCGCACCATTGAGCAAGCTATTAGGACATGATAATGGGCAGAGACGCCTGATGCTGGAAGCAGCCTCGTCTCCCCTTCAAGGTTTTCACAACACTGGCTGAAAGAAAACAGAGAAACACATAAATATCAAGGTTGAATTCCAGATATTTGTTGAAAATTTGAAATATTTCACTCTACAGGCAAGAAAAATACCTTTTAGAGCTGAAATGTAAGCTAAAAAAAATATCATTAGTGGCATCAAAGAGTTGTCATTTGATGAATGACCAGAGAATAAAATATGTGAAGAGGAGTTGAATTAGTTTTATACCTTCACCTCTGTGTTGCTGCAGTAGTGTGAGGTAACCACTAGAGAGTAGTGCAACCTCACTGAAACCTGACAGGAGGCACAGGCCACAAGGCGCTGTGTAGTTTTTTGTGTTAAAAAGACACAAAATTAAGTTTCAGTTGTTATTTCATACTTATATCTCTTTAATTAGCTTGTTTTTTTCTCCTGCATAAAATGTAAAAAAAAAAAAAAAATGGTGGTAATTCCATGAATGAAAATAAATAAGTGTACAAATAAACTATGAATGAGTTTTACTGCATGACTTTTTCATTTATCTCTGTGGTTTTGCAAGAAAACTTAAATCTTGATCTTCATTCAAATATGGGGTTTATTTCATTGTTCCTTCAACTGGATGTTTGTCTTTTGCAGGATGTGCACCAACTTTAAATCTGAGTTTAACACATTGTTTTGTTTTGTGGAAACATGAACCACATAAACACCAACACTGGGCTGTTTAATAAGGTAAGAGACAGGTGTAGATCCACAGATAATGCATGTTATCATTGTGCTAGAATGAGCAGATGTCATTTTAATCATATCATTTTTTGTGGAAAGAAATAAAAACATAACAGACACAAGTAATTCTTCAGGGCAGAATATTTTTCATATGTCTTCAAACATTTCTGAAGGGGATCTTTGAGTACAGGAAGTTCTCTCTGAGGACTGCTGCTGGGCCGATCAGTACAGATTTGTGCTCCCGTGGTGCTGAACAGCACAGCTTGCAGACACGACGTCGGGTGCAGTGTGCTGCAGCTGGGTCCTGACGTGCGCTGAAGCCTTGTCACCGCGCTCCCAGACCGCTCTGTCATCTCCAAGCATCTGCCGTGACTCCTTGTTGGAGAAGCTTCTGGAACAATCACAGTTCTCTGGTTGTCAGCACCTGGTGTTCCTGTCTGCTCTGCTGCAACATGTCACTCTCTCTCACACACACACACACACACACACACACACACACACACACACACACACACACACACACACACACACACACACACACACACACACACACACACACACACACACACACACACACACACACACACACACATGCATGCACGTCCACACACTTGTTTAACCACTTAGATCCCACAACCAAATCAGTAATGATGTTGCCTGCCTATTACTTTCAATAAAACAGTTTTTCCACATCTGGTTGCAGACATTAATCCAAAACTCTCAGCACTTTCTGTCTGAACAAAGGGTTAACTCTTTTCCTAAATTACCATCCAACTCTCAAATTATTCAAAACAGCAGAATTGGCCATCTGCTCCGGTGTCACACACTGACCCAGAAAACACTGAGAACATTTGTCAGTACCGTAGGGAGCCTCTTGTGTTTATGTGGTCGATTGTAGTTTTAAAATGCAGATTTATAGATACAGAGCTAATTGTGCTTATATAGACGTTCTGCTGACAGAGCACACAAATGAAGAAAAAGGCAAAGAAACACTGAGGAAAACGCTTCAGAGAATTTGAATTTTTTATCATCTTTGTAATGTAGATGATATTACTGTCTGCTCTTTTGCTAAAGAGGAAGCCAAACGTTTAAATTCACTGAGGGGTTTGATGTACAGTGAGCACTGCTGGTTTAATATCTGTGCTTAGTGTATAGCACAGTAAAATCATCACGTGGCATAATAGTGATGATATATATAGAACAGGATGAGGATTCATATCTCTTACAAAATAAAGTGCCAATATAACAAAAGTAAAAGTTCTAAATCCTCATGAAATAAAAGATTAATCAGCAAAACAAACTAAAAGTATCAGTCAAACATAAAAGTTAAAATACCTGTTCTGCATAAAAAAACAAATATCATAATAATTACCAGGGTCACAAAGTACATCTGAGGGTTGTGAAATTATTAATTAAGTAGGAAGAAGGGACATGAGATAACATCTATTTCAAATCAAACATCTATTCAAATGAAGCCATCTGTGAAGTTTAAAAAGGCAAATCAGAGATAGATACAGAAGGAAATCTTAAGCAATATTTGAAAGCAAAAGTTTAAAGGTACTTTATGATTTTGTGTAGAATATTAATCTGAAAATGTATCAGTGATCATCAGATAAATGTTGTAAAGTCAAAAGTTCAAAGTGAAGTTAAAGTGGAGGCGGCTGCAACGAGACAGGGTTTCTTCGAATCTAATTCCTCCAATTAGACTCTCCCTCATCAAGGAATCAGAAGAACCATTCAATATCTGCTGCTTTATTTACTGAAAGGAATTATTTTATTGGTTTAAAAGTATTTTTGCATGACTTGCTAAAATGTCCAGATGTCTTGTATAAGTGAAAAACCAAGTCTCCCCTCTGACATATGGATGGGGAAATTGAAAAGGAGATACAGACCATCTCACAGCTGCCTTCGAGCACATTGCTTCACTAATGTACTTATTTTCTTACCACCATTGTTAATGTGCCTTTGTGGATCTCAACCATTTGAATGTTATGAGTGTTTGCCCTGAAAGCACTTCTGTCCCAAGGCCAAAATGATCACAGTGTCACATTAATGAAGAAAGACTTTGGCTCACAGCACAGTATTGTACTTGCTAGGCTATATGAAGCTGAGTGATCACAGAGCCTGATAAACATGAGCACTGCTCATTAAAAAGCTGTAAACACGTATTGTGTGAGCTGCCTTATCTTAAAACAGACCTTTTTACTGCAACACTTTCTTTGAGCTCACAGGTTTTTCCTGAGCAGGGACACTCAACTTTAAGCACAAAAAAAAACAACTTCTCATATTGATCTTTATGCCCTTAATCAGTCTGGTTTGTTCTGCACACATCTCATGATGACTTACGGCCCTGGAAGCCCGTCTACGAGCACAATACCCAGACCCTGAAAGTGACACATCTTGAAATGGAAGGCAGCCATCGTTCATGTTGTGCTTTTCCTGCTGTGACATATCATAATGTGTGCTGTATAAAAGGTCTACTTTAACAGCTGAGACACAGTAGACATTGAAACACTGCACCTGCATCAGGCCTGTCACCGCCAAGGCTTCATGCACTGTCAACATCAGACCTCTGGTCGGTGGGAATTAACCTCTTAAAGCTGGCCTGTAGAGATGTATGTATGGGGCAATTAGCATACATTTGCATATGTAAATGTAGTATGCTTATAAGGGCAAAATGCATTTATGAGACACTATTTGATAGGTAACATCATCTAGGCTACTTTCTGAATTTGACTGCAACTAAGCCTGAACATCAGTTCAAACATTGTATTGTTTGGTACTATTTGGTTCTCGTGTGTCAAATAAAGTCATGTTTGATAAGCACTCAGGACATTGCACAAGCATGAACAAACATAGCCTACTAATAGGATAAATGGGATGAATTTCTTTTAAGTCTTTAAGATTAAATAATAGAACATATGTTGATTTTAAGAAGCCTTTTGCAACCATGGAGGCAGTGCTGAGGTCTGTAAATATCATAGTATAACTCAGGATGAGATGAATGGATGAATGAATTTTATTTAGAATGTGTCTAAAATAAATACGTAGCCTATAGAACATATAGCCTACCTACTTAAAATATCAATACGTATAATATCCCGTTATGTTTAGCAATTTATTTGTATCCCTCATCTTTCACCTACAGTATGTAGAAATCATAGACTGTATAAAGAAGAAGGTAGAAATGTATTTATGTTGATGTGAAAACAAGGCTTGCCCCTTCCTTTGCTCTGATTGGACAGCAGAGACGTCAATCAACAAGTTAGCGAGAACGCGTCCTGACGTCACTTTCGGCACGCAGTCGGGACGCTGGATTTCCACTGACAGACTTGTTGCAAAAACTCCGCCTAAAGTTTGGTGGTCTGTCGTCCGCGACTCCTGCTCGATGAGAGCCCGGGCAGAGACAGAGAGCTGGCCGAGGAACCTGTCCAGCCCGCAAACCACACAGCGTCTGTCTGTCTTCCCCGCCCAACCAACCCGAAGTAGAATTCGTCCGAATCTTCACGAGAGGCCGCCATTTTGGTGCTAAGAAGCTAACGGAAACAGTTGTTGCAGGCACAGGTGCAGCAGGAAGAGAAACACGGAGGAAAAGCGAGAGAGCAACTCTCATTGACTTTGGAGGACTTCAAGCAAAACTTTTTTTCTTTCTTTTTTCGTTTGTGGATTCTTATGGACTAATGGAGCAAGAGTAATGGAGGAAACGTCACAAACTGTTCACTTCCAGATCTTCCAGAAGAACCTTCTGACAGGTAGGCATCATCGCCGCCATTTTGGTTTTGCCTTGTACCTCTTGTTGATGTTGATAAAATATCTGCTCATGTTTGAACAAAATGAACTCAATGTTTGAATTTTAGAGCCAAATCAATCTAATGAAACACAGCTCCCTTTTTATTGACAAATGTTCAATGGGTTTCATACACGTGTTTTTCTATCAAACTCCACTTCCACTGGAGGAGAATCAGCCTTCTAGCCAACAGTTATTGATTTATTGAGTCAAGACTTATTGTTAACCCCTGCCACCCCAAAGATAACAATGAAAGGATCTGGCCTGATTGTCTGATAGAGTTTTGAAGATGGACAAGATAGGACAATTCATAAATGTTTTTAATCATTAAATAGCTCCATTGTGCAGAAAAACGCAATTACACTAGGTTACGTCACCTTCTTTCCACCATACTAGTTTAAATCATTGATAGATATGAAAATATGATAAATAAGAGAAGATCTGAGGTGATAGGGAAGGAGATAAACTCAGCTTCAAGGCCCACACCCCCCTTCAGAGTGAATTTACACTGCTAAGCAAACATGTCCTCATCATGCTCTGTGCCATTTCGGCCGAGTTTGATTCGGCAGCTCAGAGACCTACTCAAATCCGAACACCTTGAACAGGAAAAGGAGGGCAAGAAAAGGAAAAGTTTAAATTCTTATACTCAACTTTTTCTTCCCTCCCTCCACCTTTCCTGAATACCAGTTTCCACACTGTGGATGTATTTTTAGCTCCTTCACAATTCATGCTGCTTTGCAGACAGTAGCTCTTTTTTTTTGTTTTTCTCACAGTATCTAAAGTGGGATACTGCGGAGTCTCTGTGGCATCTCTCTCTCTCATCACTGTTAATTAATGATTAAATGATGATTGAAACTTCCCTTCACCTGACTGCTTATGGAGATGTATTTAGTTTGCTGATTGAAGTCTCTCAATCAGCTGCTGGGTCTGTAATCAACACCTGATTATAACATGCATGCACACATACAGTGGTCCTGTCCGTCCCCCTCCTCCTCCTCCATCTTAAAATCCTCTCTTCATTAATTTCAATTTATAAGTTAATGGTGTATAGGTACCTATCCTGTCCTCCTTTGCTTTAGACCCAGTGTTTTTTTTCCTCTACCACCTCAACCATCACTCCATCAACCAACACATTATAGCAAGTTTTGAGGCCTATAACGTCGGGCTGTGTGTTTCCTTAGTGATTGATTGGCCAGTCATGGAGCGAGGAAGCTGCTCAGGTCTCAGATAAACTGACACTGCAGCCAACACTGTGTCCCAATTTATTTTTCCCACCTCTTACTTGACTCAGATCTGAGGTTTCCGTATTGCTGTGAAAAACAATATAAAGCTGCACGGAGCAAGTTTTAAACTTTTGAACAACATGGATGTGTGGTGCTATATCAGATTCTGGGACATGCAAATGAGTGACATCGGGTTTGTCTTTTTAAAAAGACTTGAGTGAGACTTTGTAAGTTGCCTAAATTCAGTCACACAAAGCGTGCAAAGGGCGATTGAAAAGTCTTCAAACTAGCAGAAAAGCTGCACGTACCAAAAAAAACCTAAATGTGACGTGTTTCATTATTTGTTCTGTGCACATTTTGGCTTTGGTGTCGTTTGGTGATGTTGGTGACAAAGTACGGCATGCTGCCACTTTTACTCTGTTGTGCACACAAAGTAGAAACGGCGTCGGTGATATCCTGTCAAATACAGACAAAGGGAGTAGTTAAAGATTTTAGGAAATACAATTACTTCTGTGGCTCAGGATGTAGAGCGGGTTTTCATTTGATCCGAGTGTTGGTGGTTTGATTCCCAGCTCCTTCAGTCTGAATTTTTGAAGTGTCCTTGGGCAAAATACTGAGCCTTGGATCACCCTCGATGTATCATTGGTGTGTGTAGATGCATTTTGACTGGTTGATTACACTACAGGTGCATCTCAATAAATTCAGTCAGTTCAGTCAGTAATTCAATTCAGAAAGTGAAATTTATATATTATATAGATCCATTACATGCAGAATTAAACATTTCACATCTAATTTCTTTTAATTGTAATGGTTATGGCTTACAATTAATGACCTTAAAATTCAGTATCTAAAAAAAAAATGGATGTTACAAAAGACCAATTAAAAAAAGCCTTTTTAATATGGAAATTTTGGCCTTCTAAAAAATATGTCCATCTATATGCACTCAGTTTGGTTGGGCTATTTGACTTGAACTACTGGAAATTGACTTTTCCATGATAGTCTAATTTATTGAGATGCACCTGTACTATTCCAGTCCAAGATTGATGCCACTCTCATGTTTGTATGACTTGACGGAGAGCAAGGGATTAGCTTAGTTTAGCATCATCAAGCCTGGAAACCATCATGGCTATACTCACATACTAAATCTCGTACAGTCTTGTGGGGGTTTACACCTTGCAGGTATTCCCAAATTCCAACCCCTCCCCATCCTGGCTCAGCAACCGGGGACAGGTCATTGTAATTTTACTTCCGTAAAGGATTATAGTGAAACACTGATTACCTGACAGAGGGAAATGAGACCGCGGCCAGTGTTGGTAGGTTTTTTCCAAATCTGAATTGACAGGGCGGAGGTGGGTGGTTAAGTTCAATCCACTATTGCTGATGAGCAGGCTGATTTCTATTAACCTGCAGCCTGCAGATCAAACAGACTGTTCCATGCTGCTGCTGCCGAGGGAGAGGCGGAGAACGAGAGCGAGAGAGGCAGCGAGAGAGAGAGAAAGAGAGCGAGACTCTGCCACCAAACTTTTATGACATAGAAAGGCTGCTTAATGGGCTGGAAGATTCTTCCCATTTAGCCCGGTGCGGAAATAAAGGGAAGCTGGTCGGTGCTCAGGAAAAATGGCTACTTCCAGTTAAGTCCCCCAGCGGATTGGAAATTAGGAAATTATAAGCAGAGTGATAAATCATGGAGGTGTATGTGCTCCGACATGAAACGCCCCAGTATTCTCCAAGATGTGAGAATGTAGAGTGACGTAAAACTTCATCTGAGCAATTATTGTAGGTGCATCGCTGCCTGTCCCATTAGTCCGGCCACGCCTGACGGAGCCTGTTCCCGTCTTTGTCACAATTTCCATGTGGTTATTCACAAGACAGACAGACAGACAGACAGACAGACGGAGAGACACAATAGAGGCTTACACGAGCCGCCATTGTGGTTATTTTTAAGTGCCGACACCAGAAAGTTACACAATATGTCATATACCCGACCTAATCTCGGTGATGTCTGTCACATTTTGTCCCAAATGTCCCCAAACAGCGGCGTTTGTCTTGATTCTTTTTTACACCACGTCCTGTTATGTTCAGCCAGACATGAAGCCCACTGGCGACAAACAACCAAACAAGCCAGCACCCAGTGTTGGAGAGAGAGAGAGAGAGAAAAAAAAGATTGGCGTTTGTCTCCCAGCTTTCCCTTATTTGACAGCAACAACCCCCCAAACACATGTGCAGATAAGAGCCAGGAGGGGCGGCAGCACGAGATCAGGAAGCTTCCCCCCCCCCCCGAATGGAGAAGCAGAACCGGGGCTGACGGGGGAATATGTCAGCTAGTGTGTGCGCACTAAGAGGGTTGGAGGGTGGAGTATTGATGCAGAGCAGTCATGACAACAAGATGCAAATTGTCACCGTGAACAGTTAAACATTTCCCACAGCTGACAGTCGGAGGTGTTTGATTGATAGTAATAGTGTGTCAGAAGTATTAGTGGAACTGTTTGAGTTTAAAGCTGCAGCATGAAACTTTTTTTTGATTGATGCAGATCAAGGACATGACTCCAACAACAACAACAGAGGAGTGAATATTTTAGTTTATATAAGACAACATTTTAGGCTCTTTACACTGACGTCGTTCATTAAGAAGTGAATAGTTACCATTGTTTTATGAGACTAAAGGTTACTTGCAACAGTTGGTGGCAGTAAAAACACCAACTAAAGTAGTAGTGAAAAGACTCAAGTTTGCATCAGCGATGTCAGGCAGACTGGGAGTTAGCAGCAACTTATTGTTGGCTTTTTTTAACATGCCTAAAAGCTTAAAGAAATCATAGCTTGGGTACTTAAGGATGTATTTAATGTCATAGAATAAGACATGGAAATGTACATGTTGATTGGGCGATCAACTAAATTCGTAACCCTGTATTTTACAGTGTGGAGCTCAACCATAGTTTTGAAGTGGTTGCACTTTGCCACTTTTCAAGAACTCAACAAAATTGCACCATTTCAGCTTTTTGTGTGGCTGTTGATTTTGACCTTGTTAACGTGTGTGATGGAGAGCTGCACCCAGCAGGTGCAAAACAGCCTGACCTACGGGGAAGAAACAGATTTTAAAAAGGGAAAAGAAAAAGAAAAAAGAAAAAAAAAAAGAATATGAGAAATTTTGAGATGAACCCGTCTGCAGGTACAAGGGCACCATCATAGGTCCAATCCACACCGGAAGTTGGTGTTTTTCGTGTATCTTGTTACTTATTTGGTGCTGCGTTTAAACAGTAGATCGAAGAGACAACAGAGACAATACGAGGATGCGATAGATACAAAGAGATGGAACGGTTAAGAGAAGGAGTGTTTTATTATCATCTATCTAAAAGTATGATGTGTTATCCAAGATATTTGCAATTAATATTAATTGTAAATCGATGAAACATTAACATAATCACTTGATCACGTGATTTTTTTAGGCTAACATGTCAGTTTTACATACTGTATAATATTGTGAAAAGAGATAGAGTCAGTTAACTAGTAAATTATGCAGTTTAGGTAAATATGTAACTTCAAAATACAAAAAATATATAAGATAAAATGGTGAATAATACACGAAAGAAGACCAACTTCCGGTATGGATCTATGGCGGTGCCCTTGTCCGCCATCTTCCCTGCAGACGGGTAGTCTTGGAAATTTTTGATCCTGTGATCAGGGGATAGCGACACATTTAGACCATCTTTTTTTTTTTAATTTGGAGAATAAATCTGGGAGCGGTGCTGTCATGTCTGAGTGACATTCTCTCCTCCATATGGATGCAGTTATTGCTAATGATTCACAAGAGGGAAAAAAAGGATTTGGAGTAATAATAGGACTAACATCAGATGGTGAAGTCACTGGGAAGAGATGCGGGTCGCCTCCACACTGGGCACCAAGTGGTGATGTGGGACATATCTGCCTCTGCGGAGACTCCATGCTCTGCTACTTCACCACCCATGCATACCGCTCCGCTAATGACTTGCAAAGTCGAACATAAGAGCTACACAATTCCTCACAGACATTTCCACTCACATGGATTATTTCAGCCTTGTAGGCTCTTAGTTTTTTTTTTTTTTCCAGTGAATCACTCTTTTCATTCCTGCTCACGACTAAATAATGGTCAGTTTGCAACCCAGGGCTGAAGAGCCTGAGCAGCTTAGGTCAGTGTAATACAGCCAGCCGGCCAACATCCTGTCTTTATATTTGTGCAAAATCCGCAGTCAGGACCTAATAAATCACACACACCCCCTCAGAGATAGTTCATGAATTAATGTTTTGATGGTTTTTGGTAAGAGAGAGAGTATTAATGTTGTGAAATAGGCCCTGTGATGAAAATAGGACCTGAGATGAAAGGTGTGGGCAGGAAAATCTTTTATATAAATTGTCTGTATGGTGTGAAGATGAGAGGTGAGGAAGACACGGGGGAGTAATGGCCAAAGAGCTGAGAGATGTCTGGGACGGCTATAGGATCAGAGAGAGAGAAAGTGGATGTGCATGCGTTTGTGTGTGTGTGTGTGTGCTGCTGCAGCCTGCGCAGGGAGGGAGCTGCAGTGGCGGCTGTGCGCTGATCATTCATGATGGCACCTTAGAGGCCATCCTGTAAGGAAGAAAAATGAAAACTATTAAAGGCTCGCTGGGCTATGTTGGCTTTGGTGTGTCAGCAATTATTAGCCAGGGACAGCAGTCTTTAGGTCCCTCAGATACAGAAGAGTGGGAGACTGTGGCAGAGCAGGGAGGGAAGGACACCATGATCCCGTTATATACTCTTCCTCTGATCTATGCTGCAGAACTTTCTGCACTGTGTTGGGTTTTAGTGAGTGGTACTGAGGGTTTTTTTCCTTTCTATCAATGGATTTCAGAGTGGTTAGTGTAGCAGTGAAGCAGAAGTCGTAGTAATCCGCAAAATCTGTTGTATGTTTCTCTATTTTTCTGGCTCCATCTCCGGAGCTAAGCAGCCAGAGACGCTGTGGTGTGTCTGCACCAGCTTGCCAGAGATCAGCTGTCAGTCAAACAGTGTGGGTGGCACTGTCACCCTCTTTTCTTTCTTTTTTTTGGAAAATTCTGCTGATGAGAGCAAGAGTTTCTACAAATCAGCACTTTGTCTCTTTATCTGTTCATCCGTGGCGTTGTCACTCTCGCTCACAGTATTTCTTCACCCATTTGTTTCATATATCTCTTATTTGACTCCTCTGCGTGGGAGTACAGTCATTCAGGAGTAATAACAAGTAAGGTTGGGTTTTAAAAACGGATTTTCCGATACATATCGATCTTCATTTGAAAGAGATCAGATATTGAATCATAAAAATAACCTGTTTGCTCTGTTAGATCTGCACAACTGTACTGAAGAATTGCACTGTTTACTTCTGTAGTGGGTCATATTAAATAAATGTGCATTAATGCAACTGTTTTTTGTTCAGTCTAAAACATTAATATTTGTATTAATGCACTAGGTTAGAGATTTTCATCTTTGTACAATTTGCAGCATTAGTTCTGTGAAAATCTAAATCTCTTTCATAACCGAGCAAAACTGGTATTAAAACTGAGATATCTGAATGAATCAATATCAAATCGAATCGGGACCAATTGATCCAGTAAATCAGTAGCGATACCCAGCCCTATAATAAAAGCATAAATGAATGCGAAGAAGTCATCACATTTGTCATGAGCTGCTTTCGGGGGTAGTCTAAAAAAGGTCACCACACAACAACAAAGGAAGCAAAGTTGTCAAACATTGATTTATATGGAAATACCCTCCGATGATTACTTCAATATTAGGTTTTCATCGTCAATAACATAAAAAAAACGAGTTTAGGGACACGCATTATAAATCACATCAACGAAGGTCACCGTGTCCATTAATGCAAGGCCTGCTGGTCATATTCACATATTGCATTATCAAACTCCTACCTGCTGCTGGTGAGTTTGGTGTCCTTGCGTTTGCGGCCCCTTGCTAGAAGACAGATCCTCAACGGACTAACCCTCATTACTCATTACAGTGTTTGAAGACGCCGGGGACCACCTGCGACACTTATAAATGACTTGCTTGTACAGTTTGCCTGAGGCGGAGCTGTTGCCGGGCCTGACCAGATGGCCTGTGATCGACTCTCATGTGGTGCAATACACATGCAGCGTGTCCACCACCCAAGGGCCCAGTTTACTTTTAACATGCATTATGGAGTGAGAGAAATACAGCAGCAGATGGATAACCATCTCTGGAACGTATGATTCAGTTCCTTTTTACGGAGCGTTTTTCTACTATTTTTGAATCTTAAGTTAAATTCGCAGGCAGATTTCTGTTAAAAATCAAATCTCGCTCCGACTCCTAAAAAAAAAATTAGTATTCTGGTTGGAAAAACAAAGGTAGACAAGGAACACGAATGGCCACGTTTGTGACAGTAATCCATGCCAGAGCGGGAAGGTGATGCAAGAGGTCACTGAATGTAAACGCTGCTGTTATTCGGGTAGTGTTAATCCCTCGGGCATAGCGACAGAGCATGCATCAATCACAGCCGTGTGTGTCCAGAGGTGAGCCAACAGGCATTAACCTTGAACCAGAAGTCAAAGTCTGCCTGTTAACACCCCCATGGCCGTAAGATAGACCACTGTCGTGTCCACTCGCAGAAATACAGGCTGGAACTCGGCCATAGTTAAATAAAGTGAAGGCCTGAGCTGCTGAAACAGGACTGTAAAGAGAAAGAGGGATCTAGTTTAAGAGCAATAGAAAACTACAGTCATATAAGCTGAGTTTCCATTACAGGTTTTCACAAAAAAAAACGATATTTCTAAAATTTGAAAAAAGTACAATTGCCTTTTACAAGTGGTTCCATTAAAAGGTGTTTTTTGTGAATGAGCCGTAATTCTCGTCTTGCGACTGTAACAGAAGGAACTATTGTTTGGTTTTTCGCACGGACATGTAATTTTGTGACACAGCCTGAGTTAGGCTAAGTTTTATTAAAATGACCCGGTTGGGTGGAAACAGTACAAAGTGTGTACCGTATTTTCCGGACTATATGTCGCACCTGAGTATTAGTCGCATCTGCCTAAAAATACGTCATGAAGAGGAAAAAAACATATATAAGTCGCACCGGTTTATAAGTCGCATTTATTTTTCAAACATTTAATTAATAGCCGGGTGTCATATAATGACCAGGCTTTGTTTAAAGGCCGGCACCTATAGCGCGCGCTGCTGTTATGCATGCGCGTTTCTCTGTGGTGTGTAACCTATGTGTGTGTGAGGATGCGGAGATGAATAAAGGCGATCGTCCCAAGGGGGAGGGGGGGGGGGGCGGCGGTGGTGAATATCGCTCCTTTTTTTTTTTTTTTTACACGTTAGTTTAGGCGGCAGCGCTGGAAACCCTGTGATCAGAAACTCTTTGTGGACTGTCTGTGAAGACGGACGGGAGTGAAGCCGACCTCTCCGGCTTGTACTGTCGGACCTGGCTCTCTGCTCCGTGTCCGGAGCCCAGTCGGGACCGGAGCAGAGACCGAAGACTGACCGCAGAATACGCTGTGAAAATACTCTGAATTGACGGAGTGAAGCGCTACGGCGCAACAGAGACAGGTCAGACAGCGCAGCGAGGAGAACAGCACATGAGGAAGATGAAGATGAGCCACTGAATGAGGAGGGATTTAGAAATAAAAGCCGTGGTTCCCTCTTGTGGTCATAGCGTAGGGTTTTTTTTTTATATATAAGTCGCTTCTGAATATAGGTCGCATGGCCAGTCAAAC
Source organism: Trachurus trachurus (assembly GCF_905171665.1). Classification (NCBI taxonomy): domain Eukaryota; kingdom Metazoa; phylum Chordata; class Actinopteri; order Carangiformes; family Carangidae; genus Trachurus; species Trachurus trachurus. Next base: position 5,864,507 of record NC_139911.1, read on the forward strand.
TAGAAAAAAAACGCGACTTATAGTCCGGAAAATACGGTACTCTTTTTGTGAATGGAGAACGGACTTTTAATAGCGACATCCCATACTTCTGATAAAATCACCACCCGTGAGACTCAATTTTAAGGAAGATGTAAACATTAAAAACATGTTGTGTTTAGTGATTTAGCAAAAATTCAAATGTCGGTGTTTCCATTACCTGTTTTTCATTACCATATTTAGGTTTTGCGCATTTCTAGAGGTAATGGAAACACAACTATTGTTATCTGCATGTTGCTTCATCATAACTACCTGGTGCTTTACCTGCTAATTGTTTTTTTAACTAACTAGATACTAACTGTGGTACAGGACTGGGCAGCGTTTACTAGAATAAACACAGGAAGCCACAACAACGAGCTGAAGCAGGGTGAAAGCTCAGTGGGGAAACTTCTGCAGAGCTGGTGGGTGCTAATTCTCTGTGGCGTCGTTTGGCTGCGAGCAACTCGTTTCACATAAACCTCCTTCTCAGTGTGTTGAACGTCAGACGGCAGACTGCACACAGGTGGCTGCAATCAATAGCCGCTGAATTAATTAGTCAACGAGATGCACCTGGTACAACATCACACAACAACAGGCCTCTGGAAAAACACAGAAGGAAAGAAACTTCTTTTTAAAAATAATAGATAATCTGTAATTCCTCCGTTCATCGGCTTCTTCACCTTTTGGGAAGAAATGTTTAATGATGGTGTTATTTTGAGCGAGGCAAAGGTCAAGATGTAATAAAGATAATTGACAATGGCCAGGCTTAATTGACCAATAGTCTTCACACACATTGATTTAACTATAGTAAAGTTGTATTTATATAAGGTGTGAGAGTGTAAATCTAATATTTAGGCCCTGTAGGACCAGAGCTCTTAAGAAAATGGTCCATGGTCCATCCATTTCTCCATGACGCACATCAGGCGTTCAATAAATACTTCTACCTGAGACATCTCCAGCTCACCAGATCTCAGCCACAGATATTTTGTGAGAATGATCTGTGCAAATATTTTTGGTTCATCCCTGCGTGTGTGTGGGGTGTGGTTGTTTCTATTCTTAGATTTTAAGATGAATATGCCGTGTGCCTGTCTGATGTGCGATGCAATATAGTCTCACTGTCAGTCTTTTCAAGTTAACGTTGCTTGAACAATATCACGCGAACACTCTGCAAACGTATAGACGATTGTTTGACCGTTTTGTCCTGTAGATTACATTTTTCTACGGTGAGAACTTTTTGCCTTGTGGCTATTTTAAAAAAGACTAAAAGTGACTTTATAGCTTAGATCTAATCGTGCTTCCCTCAGCAAGCAACATCAGATAGGCTCCCACACCTTATCAGTGTAGGCAGGCAGAGGAATCATTTCAGCATCTACAGCCAGGAGGGAGGGAAAAAAAGGAGTAATTCATGGCTGTAATAGCAGCGGTTCAACAATTAGAGAAAAAGTCTAAGGAACAGGACAAAAAAAAGATCACAAAAGTACGCCTCGGAGGCTTTTGTGATTGGAAACCAGGAGGAAGAGGAAATGAAGAAACAACAGCAGACTTTTATAAAAAATTTCAAGAGCAGATGAGGACGATAAGCCGGTGTGGCACTGCTTGATTCCTTGGATTGTCAAATACCTTTTGATTTCCTATTAAGTTATATAAATGGCACTCATAGGGAGAACATCAAAATTCAATAAGTCCCTTTTGAGATGAATGTTATTAGATTTTCATATGAGTGGAAGTTCCTTTTCATCTGGCAACAAAAGCTGCTCAAAAAAAAAGAAGAGTTTTCTTCTTTTTTAATTATTTGAATTAATAAGCCATCACCTCTGTAACACTGGCCCTGCTCTTACGTCTTAGTGTCTGGTATTTCACCAGTTAAAAGGACAAATTATACTCGAATATATATGATCAATGTAAAGTTTTAACCTCTGTAACTAAATTTTAAGAGTCCCAGCTCATTGTAAAAAAGAAAAAGAAATAATGTGATGAAATTAAAGTTAATGGCTTTGCTGGATTTACTCTGCTTGTCTGGTGGTTGTAGGAGCCATTATGTTCACTCACTGCTGTGCATGCAGGCATAAGAACTCCTCTGGGACTGAAAATATGTAATTTCAAAAACACATTTTGCCTCAGCTTTTTAAAATCTGCAGGTGGTCACTGGAACCAACACTCTTTCATTAATGATTTGTATCAGAAGCAATAATTGTTAACAATTAATACACACACAGAGGAAACGATGAGGAAGCCTTATTTAAGCATGTGAAAACTGCACTTGTTACATTACATTTTATACAGTCAGTAACTTTATGGTCCTTTTTTTTACTCAAGCAAATCTGATATTTCTTTTCACCTGACCCAGAGGAAGCTCTGTGATGATGACTGAATACAAAGCAAGAGAGGTTTAAATCAACACACATGTGACTCTGAACACAGGCAGGTTTTATTACAGGTGAGATTATTAGCAAACGTTATAGTCTTTCTAACATAGGCACCTCGCTGCTATGGCAGGAAGGATAAGAGGTAAAAGTTTACTTCCCAAACTTTTCTGCAATAGTAAAAAGGTTAAAAAATATATCAAAATACATTTGGAAAATTAAGTCTAGATGATAAATGTTTGTTGTTGTGGTCCGACTGTGTTACCACCAGGTTGTCCTCGCACAACTGATCAGTTATTAAATTTAAACTTTATCTAAAATGCTTGTTTATCGACGCAGCCGAGGCTTCGGAGAGCGTTGCATCAGAAAGCTGGAGATCTTCAATAAGGTGCAGGGAATGATTTGCCACTTTGAAATGCTAAACGGGACGGAGATACAAATTAGCCTGGAAATGCCTGGTGCATGTAATTAAAGACCCCAATGAATTCCAATAATCAAATAGGCCATCTTCAGAGAAAACTATTAGAGGAGGATTATTAGTGTAGCAGGTAATCACTCACTGACAGACAGGCTGTCTGCCAGCAGTCCTACTGTAACACACACACACACACACACACACACACAAGGCCAGTTGCACACTTGGGCGCTCGTGTGTCATCACAGTCATACACACCCTCAAACATGCATGTATGCATGTAGACAGACTGGTAACACACACACTAACACACACATACACGAGCAGAGACAGTCAGTCAGTCCTATTGATGTCAACCTTTTGCTCTCAGTTATCATCTGCACACAGGCAGGCTTCATATTGAATCAGAGGGACAGGGTTAAATAAAACTGGAAGGCTTTCACTTTCAATCTCATCCAGCCTCCAACTTACATGCCTCGACCGAGAGATGCAGGAGATAGAGGGGGTGGCTGTGGATGTCGGGAGGACACACAACGCATAGACAACATATATGGACTTTTATTTTTGTGCTGTGTATCCATTAAAAACTGAGCCAGGGAAACACCGAGCTTGTATGCAGCTTGAATTCAGAATTACAGCTGTGTTTTACAATGAGAAATATGATCTAAACCAGGGGCCACAAACAGCGTAATTTGATCTCTAATGAGCCGGACCAGTAAAATAATAGCATGATAACTTATAAATAAATAAAAAATTTGAATTTTTCCCTTTTGATTTAGTACATTATTACGATTTTTACAATTACTGAACAATTCTCTGCAAAACATATTATGAAAAACATAAAATTTCTTTATAAAAATGTGTGTAATTTCATCAATATTATGCCTCTTCTGTCCATTCATCCTGAGGGCTGGTTTGGACCGGTTTTGGCCCTCGGGCCACACGTTTGACACCCCTGAACTAAACGCTGATAATGCGAAGCCCATTCTGATGCTCGTTCTCTTCGGCAGTGTAAGTATTTACGAGATCAGGCCTGTTTGCTGCTGTTTGTTAGCTGTCAGGCCTCTGCAGCTGAGAAGCACCCTGGTAAAATTAATCAGTGGCATTAAAGAACAGACCAAAATGCGTCACGCTTTGATGCAACCCAATGTGTTTATTGATTAATAAACGGTCAAAGGATTCCATTTCCCAGATATACTGTCTGTGTCTGCCACTGTTCTTCTTTTTTCTGCTGCTGAAGAGGCTTTTTTCCCTCAGGACAAATGCGTTTCAGCTGAGCTGATCCAATCCCTTCTCCATTGTTTTTATGTACTTCTGTTTAGCGCTCCCCGAGCTCCACTGACTACCTGTCTGTTTAGAAGCCTATAAACATAAATCAGACTTGTTAGAGACTTTTTCATAAAAATTCCTCACTACAGAAAAAAGCTGCTTCAACAGATGGATGAAACACCATCAGGGCTTTTTCCCCCCGCCTCTTTTTTCTGAAATGAATTTCTGTCCTGGCAGTGTTCAGAACATTATTGGTGTCATTAAAGCCCTGATGAAAATCTGTGGTAGTAAGCCAAGAGTCATAGCACCAAGCTATTGTTTTATGCCCATATCACATACAGTAGATTTAAATTATTGGATGGGATAAGGATCATATAACTTTTTTTTCCTCCAGTATATATCGACATTCTTAGGAGAGTCTCGCCCTGAAAGACACTGGTTTATAATTTATACAACAAACCCCAAAGGCCTTTTATCTATCCTCTATTTTCTGCTCATAAATGATAGCAAACGGTACACACAGCTGTTCTGTCATGCATTGAAAATCTTCATATGCAATACTAATCGCTGTTACTTGAACTGTAAAGGCCACTCAGATAGATAGAAAGCACTAAAAGGCCCGAACCTTTTTCTTTGCCACAAGCCATTCATCAATATTTCCACCCCACAGCAACTTTGATTTCGGCCTAAATTGTATTTGTTAGTCATCATAACTCTTTATTTTTTCCCCTCACTGGTCTTTTACTGTAGGAGGCTTGACCTTTGTCTTCCACCAGTAGAGAATCTATGCCACCTCTGGCGCTCCCATTTGTCCCCTCACTGCACTTCAGTGGGAAAGATAATTATGCTTCAAATGAAGCTCCGTTCATTGTGTCGGCCAATGTTTAAACCTCTCTCTCTCCCTCTCCTATTCTCTCCCTTTGCTGTCTCCCTCAGAGTACAATGGGGAGGGTCAATGGATCCACGCTCACCTCTTATTTACAAGATTCATGTTTATCTAATGCAAAATCAATAGCTCAGCACCAGGGAGAAGTTAGGGCTCGACTAACAATCGTTGAGAGCTACTTAACAGCACATCTGCCAGTGCTTTAGTGGGCCATAAAGGAGAGCGATCGGCGTGGACTGACCCTCAACTGCTCCGGAGTCTGATGTTCAGACAAAGCAGTGCGGCGGCCGTACATTCACTCTAGTCCATCTCAGTTTGTTTCCCAGCATCTCATACCAGCATTACACCTGCAGTAACTGACTCCTGGCCACATGGAGGCACCAGACAGAAGCTGCAAACACAACACAATCAGATTATTATGATTATTATATTATATTTAAGGTGCATTGTTTCTGCCTATTTGCTAACACAAGGGACTACTTGTTTTTATCATCCCGATGATAATTATGTTATTAATATGTTTACTTTTTAAAGGACTCACTTGGAGCCTAAATATGAATCTCACATTTGAAATTGATAATGTTAGCAAACTGTGCACCAAGCAAATTGGGCAATGATATTATTTATTCAAAGGTTCAGCATATAATAATTGGCAAGGTTTATTGGCAAAATCTGAATATACTACCCATGAATATATTTGTATAAGTGTATCACAAAAAAATAAAATTAGTTTGGTTTTCATAGCCGTATAATTATTATACGTTTGTGAATCATAAATCTGAAGGTTTGCGAATGGATTCTTTGTCCTAGGAGGCCACCGTCACTTTGCTGATGAAGCGAGTGAGAGCTGCGATCTAGAATCTGAAAGCTGTCACTGTTTTCCGCACATTTTACACACTGGACCTTTAAAGAAGAGCTATGTAAGTCCGGTCACTTTTCCGCTGCTTTGCTAACCCTCCTCCTGGCCATGTGCATTTGTAGATGTTACGACGCGTATATTTGCGTAATCTTATCTGTCATAAACAAGAGATCACAATTACTCGAAAGCTGTTTAATTAAGGTAAAAATGTAGCATAGTTCAGCTACAAATCCTGCATAGTTCCTCTTTAAAGTAGATTTTCAGGCTGGTTGAAGTATGTAAGGAATGTAATATTTGCTTTCTGTTTACGAGCAGCTTCTGTCCTATTCAACAAATGTTGTGCTGTTGTTGGCAGCGATTTGCTAAGTTTGGTTCCCCGCCATTTGGTTTTGCAGACTTACAGGTTGTTGAAAAAGCCAACAAAAGCTTTGTTGTAGTGAGTTGTTGCTCTTGTTTTCCATGTTGTAGTTATTTTTCCGTGTTCAATCACAAAGGGACAAACATTTAGCCAACTCATGCTTTGTAGCTTTAATTGTAGAAATGGCAGCACAACTAAAAAAACACAAATTAACAGAACATTTTAATGAAACACAGCAAAAGATTTAGAGTTACCAACACTTGATTCCATGCCAAGACTACTTTGTTTTTTAAAATGTTGATCATTTATATTTCCAAGCCCAGGCATCTCATTATTGTCATTCATGTCTATTTTTAGTTTGTCGACACAGTGTGAGATGAAGGATTGTGAGCAGGGGTGCAGTGTAGATATATTCTGATGCCCTGACAAAGGCCTTTATGCTGTAATAAAAGTTTTAAAGACTAACTGGCTAATTATTATGACACTTAAATTACGTCTCTTCATCATGCAAAAACTCTCCCTTGACACAGCGGTGTAATATCCTCTAGACCGGTAGAGACACCTCCACCTTATTTCCTGGTTCCTTGCACTTTGAATAGATCAGCACTTAGAAATCTGCCTCACTGGCTCTGCTCGGGGGCGTGTATCATTTGGCCCCAAAATTCACTTTTCCCCACCAGTAAGCACTATCTGCCTCGCACCCCCGTGAACCCTCCGACAAAGACCTTGCCATCTGTCAGTGTCGTTCGCCGCAAAGTGGCTGCGATTAATTGAAAAACAATGGTGGGGCCAAGTGGGAGGGTCAAAGCAATATGCATCGTGGCCTCGCCGGGTCACCTCCTCATTTCCTCATTGTCGAAATGCCTTCTCCCGACATTAGCGGCTGATGTCGGAACACATTGTGCCTGTTTGGTTTAACATCCACTCCTTCTTCTGGCAGTGGGTATTATCAGGCGGACAGATCCAGGAGACTCTATCTGTCTCTGTCCATGTCAGCGTAACACAGCGATAATCAATGCTGAGGGGGATAACATGGACTTGATCTCAGGACAGGGGGCGTTCTCTGTGACAAAACTCTGCATGAGTTATGACCACCCAGAAGAAAGTGCTGCTGAGAGTGATGGACACTGAAGCACAGCAGCGGGAATAAAAGATACATGGGAGGTTAACAGTGAATACGAACTCTCAGCATGACATGATAGCTCTGTGCTGCAGCGGCCTGCAATGTTATTTTTAATCCTGAATGAGTTTCGAAGCTCCTTCCATCTCCCAAGTTTCAACTATCCTGCCTCTCCAGTGAATTCTTCCTCCATGTGATGGGTTTTCCTCCTCCGTGCAGCCTCAGCAGATCGAATCATCCCGCACACATGCTTTCAGGGTTGACTGAACAGCTTCTCGCCCTCAGTAACCGGGTGAAGTGACCCTGTCTATATGCAGACTTACAGCTTGACACTCCCGTTTACAGCCATCCAGTCCATTTTGCTGACACCATATTGTGAGTCGACGCATCAAAGCGACGGACCATCTCCATCACTGCCAAGCCCCGAGTTGGTCATCTTTAAGTCAGCTGCCTGCCTTTTGGCATCCATCCTTCTCTGATAGATGGCTGATGCTCCTGGACCAAGGTGAGGGAAAATACTCTTCACTTCAACATGCAACACTGACTTAAATCTCCATACACACGTAAACATCTTATCTTACAGCAGCTAGATCCAAAATATACCACCAGCCAAAATGTTACGCACATTTTCTGACCCCAGGTTTGTTTTGGGTCATAACTCTTGGACCAGGTCCTCCCAAAGAGGCTGTTTGGGCCCAGCTCTTGAATATTTAAACACCTCCTGTCACCTAGCAGCCTTGAAAACATAGGTTTGTTTCTCAAACAGAAGCTCAGGGTTCTTAACGCGGTTGTACCATTACTCAACTGAGCTGAAACCCAGTACTTCATGTCAAAATGTAATAGTTGTTGGGTTACATATTATTTTTCTTACCATTGTGCATTGAATCTTGGGATATGTTGGACCAGGCCATTAAGGCTCCATCAGGTAGGTCCTTTGTTGTCCAGGAGAGGCCTGAAAGGAGCCTGGAAATGCCACTGTAAACTAATCATAGACTGGGGTTTTACTATATATATTTAATATATAAATCATATATAAAGCTCCAGTCTTTACTGGTTTCAGCCTGAAGGTCTACAAGCAGCTGGGTTATAAAACCGCCAACTTTGTACAAGTATTATCATTATTGTCATATCACCTTCATTATCATTTACTGGTGCGTTCTTGGAAAAATAAATCTGGGTCAAATAAAAACGTGCAGAAATGTTCCAGTGATCAACCCCAGATTTTCATCATATCCCCCAAATCAATCTTCCATTTCATTTGAAGAATTCAGCATGTCGCAGTGTTTGAAAATGAGATCATCAGCAGTTACGTAGACGTTCAGAGGAGATCGCAGCAGGTAGATTAACAAATCAATAGCGTATATTCTGGAAATTAAGTGTAAATCATATCCATGAAAAACAATATCAGAGTCTCAGCATCATTGCTGCCATTAAATAATATTAAATTTCGACTCAGGAAACAGTGAGAAGTAACTGACAATCTCTGTATTTCACCTTTTTAAAAGGAAATATATATATTATATAAAATATATATAAATATATATAAATATTTTTCTTCCTCTAAATGTGACCTATGTTCTTCCAGTAACTGTCGACATTACATTTTGTTCTGTAGCCATAATCAACGCCTTCAAACCTCCAGGCTTGCAGGGTTAAACAGGGAACTATCCATCCATGCACCAGTATCATATTCACTCAGCCTTTACTTGTACTTGTACTCCTTTGGTTTGTAGTTGGAAGCCACAGGAAACAGGAGAGGAGAGGCACCAGGAGAACATGCAAACTCCTCACAGAAAGTTAGTCGGCAAACTAACCAAGCTTCAAACTTAACTAAGTGAGAAGAAAGTTTAGTTTAGTTTAGTTAGGTCTGCTGCACTCATAAATATAACACAACCATTAGCTCTCCCATGTCCTCGCTTTTTTAAAAATATCACACGGTAGCACATTTAACAGCATCTTTAACTTCCTTCAGTGCCCATCATGAAAGGATTTTCCACTGTATCTCTCCTTCTATGTAATTAACATTAAAATTATTCATCTGATACTCATCAGATTGCCGACAACCAGTGGTTATGTCAGGCACTGTTCTAAAAAAGATGGCAGAGGGGCTCAATTACCTCCAGCTGAACAAAACCACTGTCCCCAGTGCTTGATGCGTGGCCTAATACCACATGATTTGATTATTCTGCACAAGCAAACACATGCAAATTGCATTTCAGTTTGAAGTTGTTAATTTCTAAATGTGTTGGTTGAGTGTAAGAATATGTCAGAGATATCCTGCCAGGTATTCATGGGGATTTCAAATCAAAAGATGGAAGAAAAGTTCAAAACCATTTTTTTTATCCACAGGAAAGATATTCCATAAAGGATAAAAAAAAAATGAAAAAGAAAATGCCCACCCAACCAGCTTTCTTTGTACTTTCCCCCTTAAATAAAAGAGAGCCAGCCAGGGTTAACCTTGGAGGTCGTTTTACAAAGTGAAGGGGGATAAAACATGGGCCGACCTGGTTGTTCACTCTGCCATCCAAGCCTTTGTTTTTCTCACAGTGTGGATGGCCATCTGTCAACCTTACCTGGAGAGAGGCAATGATTTTTGCTCGCCTGAGTGAACACCCAGCAAAGCAATATTTCACATGTTAGCACTGAAAAAAGATCCATCTCAGGGGATTTTTCTTACTGGAGTGATGTGGCGGTGTACATCAAGAGCGATAGTACAGCCTCGGTGATGGAGCTCCAGCGAGTTGGGTTAACAGGAACACCAAACCATGCCGCTGGGTTTCTAAAATCCTACCCACCATCTGCCTCAACTATACAATGTGTTTGGCACAACACAAAAACAAAACCCTCTGTTAGCATTTAGCTCAAAGCATTATTCTATTGAAGTGACTCCTCACAGAGCCGTTAGCATAGCTGCAGACTCTTCATCCTGTTAAATGTGAAGTAAAGTGATGTAGTCAGTTGGCAATGTCATTATCTGACAACCCAAGTCAACTTTAATTACACAGTTTAAAAGCACAGACTTGTCTGAGGTGCTACTATGATCTGTACAGGGTATGAGCCCAGCAGTACTCAGATCCTTGGTTTGGATAATGACTCATCCAGAACAACATTAATAACAATAATTTAATGGATTTCAGACACATTTTCAGGAAGATTGAATAAACCAGTGGTATTTTCATAACATTACTGTCATAAATAAATCAGAAATTAATTTATGATGGATAAAAATCCATCATTTCAGTAACCTGCAAATTCTCATGTCGATGGAGCGAGGACATGGCGACATCAGCCACCATGTTTACTCAAAGCAAGCACTGAGTTGCTGATGCTATTTTAACCTTGACCAAAATTAAGTCTTTGGCATCAGTAGTTGATACAGTTTGTATCATTATGGAGATAAGTTTACTTTTTATCATTTCTTAAATCAATCCACTGCGTGTGGAAGTGAATTCTGAATGATAGTGTTCAACCTGAAGAGTCGGCAAAAGTGAGTGCAGAGATTTTTAATATCCCACCTCACTGTGCATGAAGTCGACACTAACCCAGTCCCCTTCTTCATCCATCTCTCCTGCTTTAACTTCCTGACTTTATGTGAACCCCCGATATTAGAGACAGGAATCACAGGTATGCAAAGTGTTGTAATCAGTTTTATGAGGTAGAAAGTCCCTCAAAGTGACCAGCACGCAGTAACACCTACCAAAACAATGTGTCATTACGTCTCAGCCATTAGCTCTCAAGCCTGGGGCATCATTTGTCAGATCTCAACTTCTTTTCAAGGTCGCAGTCTACAGTGGGGCTATAACTCAACGATCATCTAATTAGGGAGGCCAATGATCATTTGAAAGGAGTAATGAAGTATAGAAAATGCCTACGTCAGACCTTATTAGTGCCAAGCAGGACACTTTTAGAAGTGATGAGCCATTAGCCAAAAGGATACAACCAAATGAACAACTAATTAGCATCTCAAAGGAAACTTAAATTGGTTAATAATTATTGAAACATCTCCAAGAACAAATATTGTCACCCATCCAGTCATGCAACAAGCGGACGGTGGAAGTGGTAACATTTTGGTGTGGCATTATTCAGATTGGTAATTAATCTCACTAATGCGCATGTAGATGAGCTCCAATTAGGATGCATTTTGTAAATATATTTTAATGAAGCAAATTTTAATTGATAAACATTTTAGCATACAAAAATGAAAAAAAAAACAGCTTATTGATACATGAGCTTGTGAACAGGGAAAATCTGCCTGAGCAAAACAAGGAGAAAGTCGATGGAAATCCAACTTCCAGTTGTTCAGCCTCGTCAAATTGCCTCCATTTAACAGCCGTTCCTTCCACAGGCATGTAATTGTGTTGCTGTCATACATTCCCTCTTTCCCCGCCGTATGAAGCTTTGGATTCTTGGTCTTTATCTAATTTATGCATCTCGTGAAAGTAGAAGTCTGAATTTATTGGCGCTGGGCTAATGGCATTCATTAACCTTCGCAACAGTGAAATGTTTGATTGGAATATGGCATTTCCTCCTTCAAAGGGATGTTTCATTCCCTTTGCAATTCAAATACTTCAAATAAGTCATTAAATGCTATTTTACTTCAAACGTCCAGTTTATGTATGGTAATAACTATACCTCATCACGCTCAACGTGCACAACCACCACCCGTACGGAGATGGACATGCGTCGTGCACATGGGCAGACGGGGTGAAATGTGTTTAAACTGGGTCAGAAACGCAGGAAGTTTACATCCGACACTCACTGTGCTCTGTTTGAATAGCAGGGCTTGATTAGAAACAATGCATCTGGAGACATAATTGTGTCTTATCATTAGGCTGATCTCTGACTAATTATAGCTTATAATTAATGAGCTGTGATTATGAGACTAATTATGAATTCCAAGTTAAAGTTTGCGTGATGTTAAAACATTAAGGAAATAAATTAAAAGAGTTGACTTTGACTTTTTAAAGTAAAAGAGCACATCTGTTTTCTGTTCACAGCTGATATACTGATCCCCATCATGTCTCAGGCTTCAGTGGTCTCATGAAACTTTACATGTGATCTGCTTTGCGTCCAGATTTTTGGATCCTCACTAACTGTTACCTCGGCTCCAACTAGTCTTTCGCGATCTATATTAAATGGATATAAAGTAATTTACAGTGTTACGTGTATTAATTGCGTCTAAACGACTTAGGAAGATGTGACATTCATGCTCTCTGTAGAGTGGATTGCCTCACACATACTGTGTATGCAGATAAAGACATGAAATCAGGATTGTTTTGAAACTGAAAATAATTACTGTAACTCTGACATGTAGCATTAACTATTAAATTATAAACTAAAATAGTAGTTTAGTAGTATAGCATACATATTAGGCATGAGCCGATTACCGTGCTCAATGTATACCACGGTATGACAAAGTCACGGTTTCAAAACCACTAAAATGTTTTTCGTCATACTGTTTCTGCCGTTTCAAAACAACACATTTTAGAGTTGTAATTGCAATACCGTGAAACCGTGATATTTTTGCTTAACGTTATCATACCGTCAGAATCTAGTTTAGTTTATACGTTTATTTGAAAACAGGGACAGTGCACATTAATAACATCACTGTAAATGCGCCAGAATTAGCCAAGAGGCTATTTTTCATCTGTAGTCCCCAGATCTCATACTAGCCCATGCCTAATACATATTAATAAGATTTAAATGGCCATATTTAGAGGTTCCTCGGTTCATTTTTCTCCAGTTTAGTTAAACAAATTTAATGTATGGCAAATATGTTTTGACACAGATCACAGGAAGGTCATCTTTATTGCTGTCATGAAACACCTGCTGTCACAGTCACATCATGTAATGTTAGTGGATGTGTTGCAGCTGTTGTTGGGTATACAGTATACAGTGTGTTTCACTCAAAGCCAAAGCCTTCTCTGCCTGTTCTCCTAAGAATAGTCAACTCTCCATTAGGTCTCTGACCGGTGTGATGAGGAAGTGTTTCATTCAAGGGCGTTTTGGTCACGGAGTGATCCATGCCACATCCCAAGCGGCCGATTGCCTCCAAAGTTATCCAAAATGTCCGGCTCTGTGTAATGATTTTTCCAGACAGCTGACTGGCCCGGTTCACTCACGTCACTCCACAGATTTCACCTGATAATACGCTTAGACACAGTGGCTGATCACATTCACATGACCTTGCTGCACTGGATAACTCAGGAGAGGAGAGGAAGAAAACATTTCTGCTTATCTGCTCCATTTGCTGGAAGAGGAGTGATTCTCCAACACTCACTGCCAGCGTCGACCACAGATGACTTTGAACCTTTTTGTTTCACTTGGGCCAAGCAGAGCATATTGGGGGTTGCTGGAATCGTGCACACAAACTCTTCAGATACAATTAGCCTTTACGAACTGAATAAACATGTGAACTCTCTGAAGGATGCGACGGATTCATCTGCCTTGTTTTGCACAGTGTTGTCACATTTTTGTTGTTTTGTTGCACTAATTGCATTTGTCATTGAACGCTGCCTAAATCAGGCAGTTGCAGCACTTAATGAGATGCTGATTAGAGATTCTGAAATTCACTCACCACTGATTTTGTGTTATTTTAGCAGAAAAATGAGGATAATTTTCTCTAATGCCACTTGTTAAGGTAATTACTCTGTAATTGCCTTATCAAGGTGTCATAGAAGAGTCAAGGCAAAAAATATCACTACCCCTCAGGGGCACTTTGTCACTCTCCATTTAGCTTTTATTCTGTTAAACGCAGCCCCAACACGCTGGCACTACTTTGGCAGATTGAATGAGTAAAAGAGTTTGTGTGGCATCTGTGAATATTACTTTGCCCATATCCATGGGCGACACACATGGTGGCACAGAAACGAGACCTGCTGAATATAAATATAGAGCAGAACAGAAAACACCACAAGAAAAAGCAGCAACGGTTTGAAAGGCATCACATTTAAACATCAGATACTTTAAACTGTTCCCACGGGATACATTTTTTAAATGGAAACCCTGCATAATTGAATTAATTAAAACTGTAGCAATCACTTAAAAAGTCAAGTTGTAAATAGTAAAAAAACAAAATGTGATATGTGAACCACAGTGCTTCCTGTGGAGATTGCTATTGGTTTATCTTACCATGTAATTTTTTCCTGTGATTGAAAACAAAGAGATGAACAAATAGTGAGATCTTTAGGAATCCAACCCTGACTAGCAGGTCTTGCTTGATACCACTGCAGCAGCAAACTCCTCTGAATCAACTTGAATGCAGCCTCATCAGCAATCACTTCAAAAACAGGAAACTTTCTTCTTCGAACAGCATTATTTAAAGGTGGCCATGATGCTGAATTAGTTTTCCACATGCCAAGGAGACCTACAACCCACAATGTCGTGATTAGAGAGGAAAGCTCAGACAATAACCTGCTGATTGTGGCTGTAGCTATAGTTGCTCAAATGGTTCTTTTTTCTGCAGTGCTACTGTACAGTATGTAGTTCTTCTTTATTATTACATGTGAGATTTTTGCTTGATGATTGATAATAATTTGGGACCGTGCGTAACAAGAATACAAAATCACCCACTCCATAATTTAATGACCTGTGGGTATATATTTTTGAGTTACGTAGCTAAAATGGGCTTTTTTATTATTATTATTATTGGTCACCGGTACCGGTCGTATGTGTTCCTGTAACTGTGTCCTCATGTTGACTGATTGGTATAAAGTTGTAAAAGTGCCGAGTGTATGCAGGTGTCCGTTTCTACGTAGAGAGCAGGAGTAGAGAAGAATCTTTCTCGAACCAAATCGTCTTCAGGAAGAATCACAATAGTAATTGCATTTAAAAATGGATGCTCAAAATTAAAGTTGCAGAAGCCAAAATATCTAGGTTACCTTCCACAATCCTACATGTCCCATAATGCACCTTAATCTTTCATTCAACCCCTTTCTTCCTTCTTGTTGCAGCTGTGTCCAACTGATATGGGTTTCTGGAGCCAATACAAATTCTGATAATAACCAATTGGCCGATAATTCCTCATGTTTACATAGGCACACATTTAATTGGTTTGCAATTATCCTCCAAAGTTTGAAGGCCATTAAATGTCATGTTTAGTTTAGTAGAAAATAAAACAGTTCAATACAAAAAAAATAAAATAATGCAACTCTTGAATGTTTAAAATTGAGCAGCAGTGTTGGACGAGAAGATGTATCAGAATAATAACAAATGTGTCACGTAAAATGCACACAGAAGGGCTTTAATTTAACACAGTAAATACTTTCTACCCTCTGACAGTTTGTTTCCTGTTCCTTGGTCATGAGGTTCAGTCAATGATGATCAGTAGATGTTTAGATTTGGCTTGGCTGTTAAACCCAATGGTTTCAGCGCTAACCGAAGACGGCTTTGACCCGTTTATGTCCGGGTCTGACGTTGGCAAACTTTGTTTTAAGTGGTTGCATCCTCCAGAGGACAGCATCATCTCCAACATGTTGCAATGTCAGAGGACTGTTTTGACTGACCCGTCCAACTGGTGTGGATGCTAACAATAACCACAACAGAACCGCCTGTCACAGTTTCCGCCAGGCCTGGATTTTTGCCCTCGGACCTGTCTAGCCTACTTTCACAAGAGCAAAGGCTGTCTGTCATAATGTGTTACAGTGAATGATGGCTTTACTGTGTTTTGTTTTTTTAACGCTGCAACATTGGAGGAGCTCTTTTTCTCCAACTTAAAGGACCCCTTCATGTGACTAAACAAGGGTTGTGTTTGACTTGCAGTGCACAGTCTGTGCTCATCTATGCAGCCTAAGCTCTATTTCTCTCAACTATAAATAACCAAAAACGCTCCCTAATGGAGTAATTTACACACACCCTGCCAAAGCCATTGACAGGACTCTCTCCTATGGCAAATGTCTGGCATTTAGCAAATCGATGACATGAGTTATGAAGAGGAGCCGGGGCCTTGCTGCCTCTCCATTCTTCTCAATAACAAAAGAGGAAGTGCATTAAAAACTAGCATTGATGGGTTGTTGGGAGTTGCAGTCAATGAGCACTCAGAGTTTAAAATTAAAAGGCTCTTAGGGTGAAAATTGTTTTCTCTGGTCATCCGTCATGTTGTGAAGGGTCTTTTTCATGGTGATTAATTAGAAACTAAAAGGGTAAAAGGAGGAAAGGAGGGGGTTAGAAATCCAGCTGTTATAAAGTCCTGGTGTACTTATCCTGCCCAGTTGTGAGCTAATGACACCAGCTTTCGCCTTGACTAAGTGTTATTGCTGCAGTCCATAATTTCATCTTGAAAATGGGCAAGGGAGTGGATCTTCCTTATAGTAATTGAGTATTGATTTGAAAATAAACAGCAGCGAAACTCCCACCCGACTGACAGACCCATCTTTCGGATGGAATCGACAATAAATGGGCCCCTGGTTGGAGGG
The DNA here is from genome assembly GCF_905171665.1 of Trachurus trachurus. NCBI lineage: Eukaryota > Metazoa > Chordata > Actinopteri > Carangiformes > Carangidae > Trachurus > Trachurus trachurus. Next base: position 5,881,205 of record NC_139911.1, read on the forward strand.
AAAGTTATGGATCAGGATGATACAGTCAAGCGCGCCTTTTCCCCCTGCGATCTCTCTTCCAATATATATTGGATTTTAGATAACCCATTTACGAGCCCTGTCATCTAAAACCTATAGTTTTGAGCAGGCAGATGATAAGTTAAGGCTGAGACTGTGCAGGGATCTCTGCTGCTTACACTTCTGTGCAATCCCTGATGTATTTTTTATTGTACGTATCACACAGGAAATGGTATACCGCGGTGCAAAACTGGGATGAAAACTACAACCTGACTAAAATGAAATGAGATTCTGAGGCACTGTTAAGCAAATGTTTGATGTCAAACATAATGTATGCTCTCATAAATGCAAAGTACATCTGTCTAGCTCTGGGCAAATACCTTTATCTGAGTGTGAGGGGGAGAGAGTGGTAATGGTTCAACAGCTCAGTGAATCGACATAATATGAGGAGTCTAACACTTATGTCAGGCCGGCCGTTAACCTCTGCATAATCACTGTTGAACTATGTTCACACGCCCAACACCCACCCTCCATCCCCCCGCCCCCGGAGCTCCTCGCTCTGCGCTAACGACATACAAATGTGCTATTCATTTTCATTAGCCCCCACTTCACTTTTGATTCCGGGGAAACAGTGGAGCTGCGTTAGGGAGGAAGTGGACGTGGAGGAGTAGTAGGAGCACTGCTGCTGCTCTGCCAAATGACCTCTAGGTTTCCCATCAAGCTGCAGGACAGATTAACAGAGAGATTCGAGGTTCAGTTAACTCGACCGGCCGCCCTCAGAGCGCCGGAGGTGATGTCAAAACCTGGTCACCACCGTGCTACTGTATTGTCATTCACACCCTAATGACTCCTGATTATCATTCACATGCTAATGCTTCATTTGTTATCGGTGTGACCCGCGTCGGGAGCATTATGAACGTTATCTATATTTATCTTGTCAATTATTGATTGCCTCTTCCCACCGCACGTCATTATTAATTTGACGTGCTGTGTCAAACTCACTGTTAATCATATTTAAACAGATATGGGGAGATAAAAATCAATTTTCCATTATCCTTGAGCTTTTTTTTTCTTCTTCTTCTTCATATCCATCCGGCACTGCAGAGGGGACTTGAGAGATCGGCTATGCATGACTAAGCAGATCCAGAGCCCTGCAGAGTAAATAATCATCTAATTTGAGTTTAATGGGAAAGCAGTCAAAAGATGGAAGTGGTGTCTTGAGTTCTTCTCAATGTAAGATTATATAACATAATGTAATTTTCATATGAGTCACTGAGCTGCTGTTATATTTACCCGGGTCCCACCACTTGATGTGTGCTGCCTCGGTTTCCATGTTCCAGACAATCATGAATCATGATGGAGACATTATCTCTAGTATCAACACTTAATGATATTGCAATTACACAGTATCTTAAATTGAAGCAGTATGACGCCACGTTAAGACGCCGCATGCTAGGCCTTTTCAGAAACGGAAACAAAACAAGCTTAGTTTAGCTCTTTTCTCTCCTGACAAAAGCAGGTCAGAGAGACAAGAAGCCCAAAGAGCTATTACCCAGTGGAAGGTAATGGCGCGAGGTGCAGGAGGATACAGATAATGGGGTTGAAGGATTCTGGCATGGCGAGATTCATGTACAGACAAGGCCCCTTTGATGCAGTGACATTGGAGAGCCCATAAAAGCCATAGTATAAAATACAGAGGCGTTACTGCGAGCTAATAGGATCCTCGGCTTTTTGGAGGCAGATTTAGCATAGCCTGACATGGGAGACACAGAAACACTAATTGGATACACCTACCTGAGTTCAATAAATGAAGGCAGGGGGATCCATCAGAGCAGACGAGAGTTCAGGCTGAGGTAGGCCGAGGAACTGGGAAGAAATGTTGGGAGTAGCGCTGAACCTGCTGCACACGTTGGCAGCAGATTATGATGATGCACCATTTACAAAATAGATGTCCCATAAATCCATAAAGTAAGTTTTTATTTTTACTCTATATGCCCTCTTTACTTTATACACATTGTACGGTGTCATCTCCATTGTGAAGTATACTTGTGGTGTTGTTGTTTAAAAGTATCATTCAAGACTAATTTAATAATTTGACTTGTAATAGGTTCAATTTAGTTAATTGTTGTGTTGTTTCTTTTCACATTTTTAAGGTTGAAGTTTATGATTTGACTTTTCACCACCTTTGCAAAAACTGACTTAATATTGAACAAACCTGTTAATGTTTTTCAGGGCAAATTACAAGTTAAAATGGCAAAATCACAAAATTACACACTGTCACTACAACATTTCCCTTGTAAAGCAGTGATACAATATTTGTCTAACCTTAATTAAGACCAAATCTTTCCAGTTCGCTTGTCCAGACTTTTACTCGGTCTAAAAAATGACACTTAAAGCAGAAGTGAGTGATCCGGTCGTTTTCGCTAATGCTGCGTTCCAGGCAGGCTTTTGAAATCGTAAATTACAGCTTCAAGTCACAACTTACGACTTTGTAGCGTTCCAGGCAACCCACTCGTGTTTTTCCGACCTGTTTTACCGGTGAAAGTCACTATAACGGCCACTCGTAACTTCCGACCGGTGAACTCGTACCAGATCGAACTGGTACCACTTCACGGTCGGAAAAATACGAGTTTCCTTGAACGCACCATAACAGTCCTCGTCGCTACGTCACCACATTCACGGCGTTCCTTGGCTGCACACACAGCCCTGCATGCCGTTCTCTCTCCTCATTGGATAAAAACTGTAGGATACGATAAATGTTTTCTCTTCGGCTCAGAGCAGAGCAGAGGGACTGACAGACCCGTGTTTCAGTCCAAACACTCTATGTAAGTGATTGCTGTCGGAAGATATAACTATTTAAGACTTATATTAACACAAATATATCACTCACTTCTGCTTTAAATATTATAGCTTCCATATCTCATGTTAACCCAAGTCCTTAAAGCTTTGATTAGTTGTTTGATTAATTGCTAACATAAAAATATTAATTGCGGTAGCTTTGAGGACCGATGTCTGCAGTAAGTCAACTCTCACGTTTTTCCTGATTTATGTCTCAACTTGACTCTCAGCCTCACATTTCCAGAACTTATCACGACTTGAACGGTGTTTGTTGAGCTCAAAAGGATTAGTATGTGACTTGTTCCTCAAAACGAGCAGTTCACAGAACGAACTCATTATTGGGGAATCAGACTGCTTGTTAACTTCAGAAATCCTTCACATACACCTGCTTAAAGTAATGAGTCTTCACCGAGGAACAACAGACGGAGATTTACACCTACAAATCCACAGCTTCTCACAACACTAATGCCATAAGACTGGTGGTTTACAGTAGGTGGCTTTGTGTGTGGATTCCCTAATGAGGGACCGACAAACCCAGATGCTCTAGTGCAGGTAAAGCTCTGTCCCAGGCCTTTTTTTTACAACTGATACATGTATGATTTATTTCACACGCAGGTTTGATTGTAGCCGTCTGCATCCAGCCAGACACTATTTAGCGATGCTGTCAGAAAAGCTCTTTAGACGGACTAATCTTTGGCCCGCTGACAGCTGTGTCCTCTTCCAAAATGAACACAAATTCCCTCAGCCCAGCTTCTCCTCCGGCTCAGATCAATATGGCTCTGATACGACAGGACGTCTTCCAGGAGCTGCAGGGCATGAGCACGGGCTCTGACATATCATGATTTGGGCTTTAATTGCTTGGCAAGTGCAGCTGACTCAAACACATGTATAAATGTGGGTGCAGGTGTGTTTGTAAATGCAAGGATGTGTGTGCCTCCAAGCCAGTTTCTTTTTTTTTTTAAGTGAACTTGGTGTAGTAACCAAAGCTTCTGTGTGGAAGTCACATGCACCAACCCACGTGCACAATACTGTAAACACTATGCCTTCTCCAAACAAAATTTGATCAGCTCAGCATACTTCAATTAATGTGTAAGATGCATCTTAGTATTGTAGCTTTTTTTTTTTTTTGTTTATTTTATTAGCACATTTTATAGCCTACATAAAAACAATGAAAGTAATGAAATTAAACATTGTGCAGGAGAGGTGGAAGCCAAAAAAGGCTTAAGAACAACAGTGGTTGTCTTCAAAGTCAAAAAAGATGATAATACAGAAATTCATAACATTAAAAATAAGAGTTTTTTTTCTTTTCTTTTTTTTAGCCTTTTTCCTTACAAACTGAAAGATAAAGATTGACAGCTTTATTTATATCAAGGTCAGTAGTTTAGTCCAGTGGTTCCCAACCAAGAGGTCACAGCCCCTTTGAACATAGTATAAAGAAAACAAATCTGCGTAGAAAGAGGAGGAGTTTGCGGTTAGTCAACAAAACAGAATACGACACCGGAGAGAAATTTAAGATTTGTATTTTTTTTTTAATGAATACTGGATGTTTTACTTTTACTTGTGGAACCATGTCTTGAAACAGGTCCTCAATTACAAGTGGAAAACATTTGGAAATGATTGTTGATGCAATATAACTGTTTAAGATCAGGCTACAATATGAGGATACATTTTGATTATTCAATTCAGTCTAATAGTCTGACCAAAGGAGCCAAGAGCACATGGACCCCTGTAATGATACTGTCGTAGAGCGCCAAAAAAGACGCTAAGATGGACAGATTTCCCTGTCCGATGTTGTTGCATTGACAAATGCGATCTGCATTATTATTGTGTATGTAAGTGTGATAGCTTGATCTCACCTACTGGACCAAGAAAACCTCTTAGCTGTTCATAACACAACCATCTGCTGCCTGCTGGCAAATCCAAACAGCCCTTCTGCAGACAGGTCCGCCTTCAAATGGAAACTCAGCACATGCAAAATCTACACACTCTTACTGTATGATGTTGATAGAGTCTATAAATACCACTGGTACTCCATGTTCTCCCCGTGGTCCTGAGTGAGGACATACTCAGTCCTCCTGAGCCCCAGCACATATGATCCTTCACAGCAGACACATATTCAATTTCTTATCTTCCTGGCACGCTGCAGGACGCTGGCTTGCATGGTGGAATGGGAAATAAATGACACGGGAGGGGAGTGAGCTCGTCGCCCTCCCGGCCCACAGGCCTTCACATTAATAGCTTTTAACATGGGGATCAATAATGTTAAGTTGTGATTAAATAGATTATTACATTCAAAATTAGCCACCCCAGGGGCCAACATGTGTTTATGGAATAAAACCAAAACAAAGCTGCTTCGCCCTCTCAGTCTGGGAAGGAGAGAGAATTCGTACAGAGGTTTCTGACTCTTTAAATCACAGAAACCTCTGCAAACATAATGGAGACAAGATTTAATGTGTGCAGAGTGAAACAGTGAGCATATTACAGCGTGATGGAGGTAGTTGTGATCAAACCCCTTTCTATTTTTGACATGTATATTGTCGCCTGGTGTCCTTTTAAAGAGCAGTTTTAGACAAACTACTTTTGTACTTTTTTAATCCTGGTATTAAATTCCACAATTAATTAAATGTAAACTTTTCTCAATAGCGTCATTTTCCAAACAAGATTGTCGTAACCATATCAGCAGATCAGCGCAACGGAACGAAACAAATGTAACATGGAATTGGTACTGTAGGTATTTAAATGTTAGTGTGTCATTAGTAATTAGAAAAAAATATTAAAATAAACTTAAACATTTGGTATAGATGACAAATAATTGATATAATTGATTTTTACATAATAATCCTGATAATCGTTTCCGTGATTATTTTGCTGACAACAATAGTACCAAGTAAATCTATAATCGTGACATCCCTAGTCTTTACTGAAATGTGTCTGTTTTCTGCCGAGCAGCTCATTGAAAGTTGCAGATTTTTCTCTTAAAAACAATTTCCTGCTGCGGCTGAAAGCGTCATCCTCATTGAGTTTCCTGATACCATCTGGACCTTTTGCTTGATTTAGTGGGTTATTCCCCTAACGTTTAATATATCACAGTGGGATTTCACACTGTGGTGCTTGTTTTTGTCTGACCCTAGCACACGCTTGTACTTGTTTCACACAGACGGACTTTACTTATCACATCATGCAGGTTGTTTTCATTGGAGCCATTTGCGCTTTGTTTTGCCAGTAGACCTTGAGTAGAACATGGCTCCATGGCTTCAAAACTAAAACCAAATTTGTTTTACAGGGCTAATCCATTTCTGACTGCTCTGCTTATTCTTCCAGCATAATAGGACCCTGAGTCCCTTTCTTTTCTGTGTGCGAGTGTGGTTATAAGTGTGTGTGTGTGTGTCGGAGAGAGAGAGAGAGAAAGAGCTTCTACCCCACAGCCTTTGCCAAATCCATTTGACTTCACACACAGAAGTTCATTTATTAAATCTTTAATAGTTCCTTTTATTATGTATGCTTATAAAGATCCTAATAGAGATGTAAGGTAATGGAATTCTGCTTTCTTAAAAAGCTAATGAATCTCCATAACTTTCGTTTCAAAGAAAACCTGTTCCAATTGAGTCTGATGTTTTATTCACATGTAACTGGCCATTCGCCTTAATTACCCAAATATGATTTATCTTATTTCCTCCGCCTTCCAATATGCTCATATTAAGACACAGTGGTGTGTTCTTGATGAAAGTAAATGAATTAAGTTGTGTTTTTATTTCCGTTTGTGCTGATAAAGTGACTTGGACTGCAGGTGATACTTTCCTATCTGATCAAGCCTCCTCTCAGAAGGCCTGAATTGGAGGAATGGCTTCAATTTCATGTATGCTGGAAGTGGAGGGGAAGTGGTGTGGCATAATGGGAAGTTTTCATAGAGGAGAGAGTTGGTGTGCTGATAAGTGGCAGATAGAGGTTTTACACTTGGCCGGAGCATATCGGTAATAGCTCCTGGAGCGGCGGTGTATTGACTCCAGTGGAGGAGATGCAGGAGCGGAGAGAAGAAACATTTCTGTTTGCGGTTTGAAGAGAGTGACGCCCAGCTCTGGAAGAGTGCAGGTCTACAGGGAAGAGTATCTGCCATGGAACAGATGTCCTGGTCACAGAGGCTGAGGGAGCAATCACACCTCCCATTTTTCTTTTCTTTTTCGGGCAGGTGGAGTATGTTGAGTGAGTGGGAAAATCGACTCTGGTGCATTACTAGATTAATGTATGTACAGCATAAGGTTAGACAATTAATCGCATTTTAATCATGATTTGCCATTTTGGATCTAAACAGTCTCAAAACTTATATAATTTAAGGACAATCATTTTTTGTCATTTTCCTAGTCTATTGGGATTTTATTCTGAAAGACAGTCTTTCTACACGTGTCAATTAATTCACAAAATTAGCTCCTCTGCCCCCTTGTTGCTGATTCATAAAATGTTCAGGTTGGTGGCACTATCAAGAACCCCCCCCCCCAAAAAAACAAAACAAAAAAAACAACAACAACAACAAAGAATCTAATCAAATAAATAATTGTGATGAAGATTTTTGCCATAATTATCCAGCCCTAATACACCAATACACTGAATGTAGAGGAAACACTGGAGTATATTTCATCTTCTTCCTCTGTGGTTGTCGCACTCGCAGCCTTTTGCTCCGCCATTGTTTTTCGAAGTTCGATGTCAAAGCCCTAAAAGGAACCAGGAATTTTTTTTTTTTCAATCTTTTGAATATTTCTTCCATCGTTTGTTGAAGATAAAGTGGGCGAACCGGAGTACCCGGAGAAAACCCAATCTCAAAACATTCATCTTGAAGGAAAGCCTCTTTCCTTCTGGTATAGGATGTAGTCCTAAAATCAAACTATTTCAATTTTTTTAAATCTTTTATCAAAGATAAAGTGGGCAAACCGGAGCACCCGGAGAAAACCCAATCTCAAAACATGCATCTTGAAAGAAAGCAGTTCTAGGTTCCAGGATCTTGTGCTTCAAGTCAGGTTGAGAACCTCTTACTGGTCTCCATCAAGATGAATGCTTCATGTGGTAGGGGGAAGGGTCGATGGTGGGACTAATCAACTCTGTTGCCCCTGGTGTGCCACCTAAAGGGCATGGTGAAAGCTCTCCCCAGTCTTGAGAAAAACCTGGCAACTTTGCACTTCTTTTTGGGTTGACTGGCAGCATTCAGATGAATGCTGAGTGATTTCAAAAGAGCATCATCAAAAGATGTGCCATGAGATGCTGTTGCAGCCTTCAGTAGTTCTTCTGGAGAGCTAAACACCCTGTGAATGTCTTTAAATGTGGCCTCTTGGATTGTTTTCATCTTGTTCATGTTATTTTTGGAGACAGACCCATCGGGGCTGATCCCTTCCCGTGCCAGCTTTGACAGCCGGTCGGTAATGTCGTTGATGTTTTTATTCTGTGGGGATTCTTCTGGTGATCCTTTAGTAATGACCCTTGCGAGAAGAGCAGTCATGACGTTATTGGCCGTTCCCTTTGGTAAAGGAGGGAAGCTTAGCTTTCTCTCTAACTTTCTCTCTGACCGTGCCTCTTCCAGGACGTAATTGCCATTAGGTCTGAAGTAAGCAATCATGGGTGACTCAACCTTTTGCCTCTGAGCAAACCTTTGATGGGTCAGATAACTAGGTTCGTGGAAGGGAAAGGTCTTATCATAATCATCAAAGATGGTTGTCTGACTTGTATCAGGAGGTCTTGAAGTCCACCTGTTGCTGACGTGAGGGAACATGTAGTCATTTTCTTCTGGTGTGGTCAACACACTTGTAACCACTTCTTGATTTCCCATTTGGATATTGTGTAGTCTCTTTGAAAGCTTCTTGGGGGTGACAGAGTCGGCAAGATGTGTGTCTGAAACCACAGGAATTTGAAATGTCTGGCCATCCGTTAACTGTGTGTTTGTTTCATCGACTCGGTCTTCTGGAAGCTTCATGATCTCGCCACTGGTCACAGGGTTTTCCAGTGAATTTCTGACGTCCACTGCAGGATCTTCTGTGCTGTTGACTTCAGGGGACGCTGGCTCGATGTGGTCATGTTCTTCTGGGATGGTCAACGTGTTTGCAAGCATGTTTTCGACTTCAGCGAGTGGACAAGACAATTCCTCATTGCAAGATGATGTTTCTGACATGCTCTCTTCTATAGAGAGAGCTGACTTCTGCATGAGCCCTCCCTCAGCATCCTCTGTCATGGCGGTCATAGCTGTGGGAGAAATCCCTGACTGAGTCGAGTCCAGTGGTTTTCTGTCCACTGCAAGATCTTCTGTGCTGTTGACTTCAGGGGACGCTGGCTCGATGTGGTCATGTTCTTCTGGGATGGTCAACGTGTTTGCAAGCATGTTTTCGACTTCAGCGAGTGGACAAGACGTTTCTACATTGCAAGATGATGTTTCTGACATGCTTTCTTCTATAGAGAGAGCTAACTTCTGCATGAGCCCTCCCTCAGCATCCTCTGTCATGGGGGTCATAGAAATCCCTGACTGAGTTAAGCCCAGTGGTTTTCTGTCCACTGCAGGATCTTCTGTGCTGTTGTCGTATGGGGACGCTGGCTTGATGTGGTCATTTTCCTCTGGGATGGTCACATTGTTTACAGGGATGTATTCATCTTCAGTCAGTGGAATAAACAATTCATCATCGCTAAATGATAATTCTGAGCAGCTTTCATCTAGTTCATCCGGCTCTTCATCACTGCAAGTTGAATTTCCTGTTGAGCTTTCCACCACAGAGACCACTGACTTCTGTGCTAACCTGTATGTGTTACCATCGAGGTCCATTGAAAACTTCCTTGTCACACCACTGGTCACAATATTTTCCAGTGATTTTCCGATGTTCACTGCAACATCTTCTGCCTTGTTTGATTTGTCACGCAAGCTATCACCATCATTTAGCATCGTGCTATCAATCCCCACGGGGATAAGGCTGATCACGACCATTTTGGTTAGGCTTTGGTTTTCCCTCGGACAAGGCTCTAGACTGCCACTAAATGGGGGCTAAAATAAAAAAAATCCCTAAAATTTCAGACAATGCAAGTAAACTTTTCATCTACTTGCACATGTGCAACCAGTACATTTGCGTTTTTCTGCTTTACATAATCTTTAGTAATTGTCACTGCTGTGTTTGAATAAGTCTGATGTGATTCTTACAGTATTTGAATAAAATTTGCAGTCGATTCAGAGTCTGTGCCCAAGTCCACGTGTCTAGAGCACAAGTGAAAATTCCACTGTTTAAACAAGTATGGCATCATAGTCTAACATAATCTATGACATCATAGTATTTGAAGGTCACAAAGATCAAAGCCAGTTTGTCTGTGACACACACACATGTATCAAGCTTAAAAGGCCACTTAACCAAAGTGTATGACATCACAATCAGTGATGTCATATTGTTAGAATGATGTCATAAAGATCAAAACCAGCTGCATGAATGAAGTATGACATCAGAATCTATGACATAATCCATGACATCATAATGTTAGAATGTTGTCATGCCATGACATAGCCTACTGTGTGTTAAATTCAAAATTGTAATGAATGAAAAATGATTTACAGGATATTTTAAACTAAACTAATTTTCTTTCCGTTTGTCTACAAACTGAATGACTTCGGTGTTTTATAGTCAAAGGTGTTGAAGATTCCAATAATCCCTCTTCAACTTTCTAGAGGTTTAAAATGCATAAATTAGTTAATTAAAACTTTCCCACCCACAAAACTGCAACTATTACAGTCAGCACTTCATCTCGAGGCCTTAAGCACACTGTCCAGAAGTGCAGCCATTTGCACTTTTTATAAGCTTTATCCCCACCTAGTTATTCTAAGATCTGCTGCTAAATTTGTCTCTCATTCCCTCTCCCTAAGCTTAAGCCGTCAGCCCAGTAATACAGCTTCAAGAGCACATCTCCTACCAACTTATTTATTTATATACATGTCTGCCTTTGGTTAAGGCCGCCATACTGCCAGGGAGCAGCACAGTGTGAGACGAGGAGGCAGAAATTTTGCGTTACTTCACACTGCTTAAGTCTCCGTGGTATAGCTTATCTGTAAAGCACCCTGTTTGATGCCAGGCAAGGTCATTTTGATAAATTGAAAATGCAGCCACTGAGGACTTTACTGTATTTGCACATGGTTGCGTACATTTGTCAGCGAGGAATAGAAATAAATTGTTATTTTTGCAGAGTATATTGATTTGAACTTTTTTGAAATATGAATTAATGTGGCATTAATACCTCAGAACGCAGAATAACATGTTACTTGAGCTGTGATCTTGGACTTTGAGTTCAATATTTTGGGGGATATTTCACAGTTTTCAGACATTTTGAATCATTCTTCTCAAGTTGAAATGTTGAGCCTGTGTGTCCCACAAAGCTTTGATGCTGTTTTTTCTTTTCTTTTTTTTTTGATGAGTGACAGATCTGTGCAACCTGACACAGAAATATATTTGTTCCTGTGAGAGCTAACACATTTTTTTTTTGTGTGTGGATGCTTATGACATCATGTAACATTTCTATCTTTGAATACAAATGTTTCTTTGTTCCTCATCTCATGCTGCTCTCCCTCCTGTCAAAAAATTGTGAGGTGATATTTGGGTAACTGCAGGCTGTGAGGTGGAGCACCAGACTCCACCAGAGCGCCTGGAGTCAGCAAACGGGAGGAACGTCACGATGTGTCAGCCGACATCACATCACGTTTGGCTCCCAGCAAGGCGAAGGTCTCCGGCCAAATCAGTTTATATAATAGACAGGATAAAAAACAGCAACCTCAGTCAGATGTGGTCTGTACACTTAGACACAATGGGGGCTGCATGATGTTTTCATGTTTGTGTGGGTGAGTGTGCCCAAATGGATTAAAAAGCACAGGAAAAATAAAACATTCACCCGATCAAGCGACGGAAAATCGACTTTTCTTTAAAAAAGAAATCTAAATCTGATACAGGTCAGATTTTAGAGTTCAGTCGGAGGTGAATCCTGCCCCCTGGAGTCAGGGTGGACTGAAATGATGTCGAACAGGAGAGGGATGCAGGAATCAAATGGGGACAGATGACAAGCAAGGAGGTGTGGTGGCGAGGAACCCGGGGAGCGAGACTCAGGGAAGCAGCGTGTCTTGATGCTTTGTGGCAGGGGACGACTGGAACAATAATTCAGGCCGAGCATTTGACCACAGACCTTCAAGCAAACCATCAGATCTCTAATATCTGAGTATCTATACTTTTTGGCTGTAGTGCACTCGAGATTTGCATTTCAGAGCAGATCACAGTCCATAGACATGAGCCTGGTTTATCAGCTGTTGAAGGTTTATTTCAGTCAGTAAAACTCATTAAAACACGAAACATTATTACCTAAGAAATGATGTTTTACAAGCATCTTAAAATGATGATTTAAATACAAACTACTGTATTTATAGTGTTGTGAAAATCATGTTTGTGTTAACAAACAGCTGAAAACGATGATTTACTGTCTTGATTCTAAAACTGGCACAGTTGACACAATTTCTTCACTTAAAGCAGAAGTAAGCGGAATATTTGTGTTAAGTCTTAAATAGTTCTATCTTCCGACAGCAATCACTTACATAGAGTGTTTGGTCTGAAACACGGGTCTGTCAGTCACTCTGCTCTGCTGTAAGCCAAGGAGAAAACTTTCCTTGTATCCTACAACCTTTATCCAAAGAGGAGAGAGAACGGCATAAAGGGGCGGTCCTCTCCGTGTGTGCAGCCAAGGGATGCGCGTGAATGTGGTGACGTTAGCCAAAATGACCGGATCGCAGATTACTTCTGCTTTAAGGTCGTCTGCTTCAGGATTTCTGCATTTAGAGAAAACACACATCTGTCCACCAGACTGCAGAACTGGACTAAACCACAAACAACTCTCCAAATGACTGCTTCAATCTCTAATTACAGTTGTGCTACTGTAGGCGTGAAGGATGGTGGTGGTGACTGGTCTTCACTGCAATTAACACAGTCTGGTCAGACAGGATCATCAGCTAATGAGCCGTTCAAGAGGCTGATCTCTGGTCAGTTGAGTCATGTCTGATCAACCCCAGGGCTGGGACAGGTAGCTGATATGGAGAACCACAAAACACCCGAGGGCCCGGGGCCACATCAACGATGATGTGTCACTTAGAGGAGGAGTTTGTATTAGGGATGGGAACGACATGGGATTTGGAAAATCGATTGTCGAGGCCCATGTGTCGAATTGTTGGCCCTTTTTTTTTTTTTTTAGCAGCAGCAGATATGCGGGGGGGGCTACACGTGCTTTTGTTGTGGTTTATTAACGCTGCTGTCGGCACGAGCGGACGAGGCAGCACGCATTTGGTTTCTTTTTCTTTCTTTTTTTCGTGCATGTCCGCGGTCATGCGTGCACGCTCCCGTCACATGTGAAGTAGAATGAGGGTGAAGTAGCTATCCCATTTAGAAAAAGTGGATTTGTTTTATTTAAAATATTTTTATTTCATTAGGGGAAAAGTGGCACTTTCTGCTGTTTATTTGAATAGGAAATATTGAAAGACAAAATGCAATTTACACATGGAAATCCCACAAGCCCCGCCCCCTCGACATGTCGACACTCTATTTTTTTTGTCGAGGGGAGCATGTGTCGAATGTCGGTCGATTTGTCGACAAAAAGTCCCATCCCTAGTTTGTATATGAATACATTATCTAGGAGACCTGGCTTTGACTCCTTTTTGAAACAGAGAGCTTTTTAGAAACTTGTTTTTAGAATTGCTTGACGTTCACATTTTCATTCACGGTTTGGTGAAGTGGTCCAGTGGAGGAGCCTGAAGCCACATTAGCTATCAAATAACATTAGCTTGTTTACACTGATGTCTGAGGTTCCTGTATTGGTACAAACAACACAGCAGACAGCAACAGACAGGATAGAGATAAATAAATAAATAATGAGCTGAACACTTTCAAACAAAAGTGACCTTTAGACTAATTTGTTCATAAATGTTACCTTTCATTTTATATTTAACACTATAATTAAACTGTATATTCATCAAGCGTTTTCTCATTCTGATCTGCACTTCACTCTGCTTTTGTTTTTCATTTGTCTTCCACACAAAAGCTGCTAATTAAAGATCCTGCGATATAGTAATCAACAATAGCGAGTGGCCCATATAAACAGAAACCAACACAAATGAATGATGATAGGTCTGTCTGAGTTTCTTGCTCTCGCATGACACGAATCAATCAGCGCACAAAACAGGGTTTCTGGCCCAATTATGATTGAACAGTACGACTCAAAGAGCGGCAACGTGCAGCCCAGAGCAAAAATGATGAAGCTTTTATTTCTTCTGAGGGAGTTTTCAGCCTCTCGGGTCCCAGAATCAGCCCCGGTTGTATCACTGATGATGCTGGAAGTGCCACTCAGTGTGATAACTTTGAAGTGATTGAGGGATGGGTGGGGGGTGGGGCATGAGATTTCTGTTTATTCAGGAGCCAGGTGCAGATAACGGGGCCATTAATGATTGGAAGTTGATTACAAGTCAACTTCTGCAGAGCTCAGCGTGGCGCTTCGCAGTTTAATCAAGAACCAAAAAAGTTAATAGGTGCAGTTTCACATTTTGTTTAGGTTTTTAATATTTAGGTTAGTGTTTGTGTCAGAACATCAGATCATCTTTTATTTCACTTTTATGCTGAGACAAAACAATATTTATCACTGAATGCATAAAGACTGAATGCATTGAACTGTAAATTCAAAGCATTCAAAATATTTTACTGTGAGACCATCTATGCCATATCAAATCCTATCAGCCCAGTCAGATGAAAACATAAAAACAGACTCAACTGTTTCTCTATTTACTCCAAGTGGCAATTGTTAGCATACTTTGCTAACTGGTTTCACTATCTACAGTAAAACCTCAAAGATCAATGGCTAAGTATGCAACTTCATATCTTAATGTCATGATTACTAAACACATTAATTAAAAAGTCCTAGCCTGGACTGTTTAAAGCAGAAGTAAGCGATCCGGTCGTTTTGGCTAATGCTGCGTTCCAGGCAGGCTTTTGAAACCGTAAATTACAGCTTCAAGTCACAACTTACGACTTTGTAGCGTTCCAGGCAACCCACTCGTGTTTTTCCGACCTGTTTTACCGGTGAAAGTCACTATAACGGCCACTCGTAACTTCTGACCGGTGAACTCGTACCAGATCGAACTGGTACAACTTCACAGGTCGGAAAAACGTTACGAGTTGCCTTGAATGCACCATAACAGTCCTCGTCCCTACGTCGCCACATTCACGGCGTCCCTTGGCTGCACACACAGCCCTGCATGCCGTTCTCTCTCCTCATTGGATAAAAACTGTAGGATACAAGGAAAGTTTTCTCCTCGGCTCAGAGCAGAGCAGAGTGACTGACAGACCCGTGTTTCGGTCCAAACACTCTATGTAAGTGATTGCTGTCGGAAGATATAACTATTTAAGACTTATATTAACACAAATATATCACTTACTTCTGCTTTAATTAAGAAGTCAAATCAGTGTGAGAAATCCTAAAGTTTTCTAAAGCTGATTAATTGATGATAAAAAAAGGAATAAATGTCCCTCAAATACATTATGGAAGTTTAAATCTCAATTATGTTGAATTTTAGCGCCCAAATTTTGCCAATTACAATTTGATAAAGTTGATTTTTCACTATCAAGTAGACTATAGCCCTAGTGTTGATTAGATTCAGATACTTCCACAGCCAGAACCCATGTGCTGCCATAGTGTGGCAGTGGAGCAGAGTTACAAAGTTTGGTCGGGTGTCTTTAATGAGCACTTTTCTTGTTGCTGAAATTGACGAGCTCTGTGCTGGAAGGGTTGCATGTAATCATTCTCCACCAATATGAAATAATGAAGGATGAAGGGTAATTGTTAAACAAGTGGCCTCCTGGGAATCCTTACAAGATTGTACCTGACATGTGCAATGTGTATGAGGCGCTGTGTTTGCATGGACGCGCATCCACACACACATACACACACACTCTCTTTTTCACACAAACACTTGCAGATTAAACCCTATTAATGCAAACTCAAAGCCCAAGTGACATCTCCAGCAGCGTAATGAGAAATTTAGCAGGAATCTGAGGCTGATTATCAACTGCAAATTTGTTGTAATGCCAGTAATCAGAGAAGATGGTACAGTGGAGAGAGGGAGAAATGAAGGGAAGCCAACAGCAAGCCTGAGCACTAATTAAACCGTACCTGCAGCTTGTTTCCTGCCATCTTTTTTTTTTTTTTTTTTTACATGACAATGCTGCCAAGGCCCTGAGGAGAATTCATTCCTCTGCCACGGAGAGAGAGAGGCTCTGATTTAATGGTTTGCTATTTATTGTCGAGTCCACCTACTTATCTGGCTTAAGTGACTAATGAATAAACATTACAACATGTTTTTGCTTTTAGAAATTGCTGTGTTTAAATGTGACAGCTTGAAAATCTCTGACATTCACTCACCCATCGCAAATAAGTGTCCCAATGTCAGAGAGGGAGCACAAACTAAGATGATAATCACCTCATGATATTCCTGTCTGCTCAGGTTCGCAGGGTTAATCACAAAATTAACTTATCATCTTCCTCGATGAAGTAATTAAGCAGTGCAGGACAAACTCTTCACATAATTGAGGGTGAATAATGAGGAAGAGGTACACAGTCTAGTGGGAGGGAGAAATATGGAGGAAAGATCACAGATTGGTAATTAGGGGACAGGACACTTGATGGATCCTGTAGGAGAAACGTTGTTGTGCCACTTATGGCACAGTTCTATCTCTGTGATGTATATATCTTAAGAGCACAAGCGTAATGAGAGGACGGCAACTGCACAGGCAAATTCTGTTTTCCCACCCCACCCTTAATAAACCACCTATGTGTGACTAAACCAGGCCAGAGTAGATTTATTTAATACACAGAAATAGATCGGACGATGCACATTCTGCACATTAATGCAAGTTTATATGCACAGGTATTTCTGAGTTACAGAGTAGGCATCTGGCTAAAGGTCACGTGTCATCTGGAGGAGACAGAAAACAGTTTGTTTCTGCTGCTTTGTAATGAGGATCCTTCACGTCCTCTCGTTTTTAGATTTGATGGAAGAGAAGATAAGTTGGAGGAACTTTGGTCCAGTTGTTTCTGTTTAAAACTCGACTTCAGCAACGAGCCGACATAAAAAAACAGGTTCTAGGGTGTTTGTGTAGAAATCAGCCGGTTTATACTGGGCTTTATTATTCTGACAAATCAAAAGAGCAAAGACTTGCACAGGTAGGCCTGCTAATAAAAAAATAGAATCACTGGAAATTGCGATCGAATAGGCTTTATAATGTAAGACAGGAAGTAAAGGAGCCTGTTTAAGTTCAGGAAGTAGTGGGGCTGTGCATAAAGCCTATTGTTCATCATCACATAAAACACAAAAAAGCAGCAAATCCTCACACTGAACCCAGTGACCTGAAGGATTCATCAAATATAAAACAGCTGGAGTTGAATAATCGACAACAGTCATTTCATGATGAGCTGTTCTGGCTCAGATTACAGTCATTAATGCCCCAAATTAACAATGTGCTCTTTAAGAAGGGTCTAGAATAAAAGGGCTGTTGTTACCTCAGCTCTTAAGCTTATTATACAATAAGTAGGTCTCGTTTAAGTGCTTGAACTAAAGGACCGAGTGAGTGTGTGTGTGTGTTTGTTTTTTGTGAGGCCAGTCTCGAGCATTACATGGAAGTTAATTAGGGTAAACAACTAATATGGCTTGTGGTCTCATTATGTAGTCTGGAGATGAAATAACTTAACCCTGTACTGACACTTTGCTTTTGGAGTTCAGGCTGCTTGGCAAACTGAAACAGAAGAGCTGCAATGCTGAAATTTTAATATTTTAATATTTTAATATTTCACATAATAACCTCATCATTACCAAGGGTTTTTTTCTCACAGTACCTTCTTTTAATTGAAACTTTTATTTGGTTTTGCTAAGTGTCTTCTTACCATTAATATCCCACAAATCAAAATGAATCTGGTGCAGACGCTGGTCCCTCGGCCTGAATCTGGCCCGTATACAGCAGCAGTATTATTAGATACTATACTTCCAGCTGTCAGGCAGGATGGGAGTTTCATTTTTCTAGTTTATTGAGTTGAGTGTAATTAATTAATTTACAAGCTAGTACCTTTTTTAAATATTTGGTTTAATGTGGAATATTCAACTGAACAGCAGTGATAAATCAAGTTGACGCTCAGCTTTTTTGTACATTTCTGTGAAATAATTTAGTAAACATCTGATGTTTGATTCAGTCCCAACAGTTTTGGCTACTTCTTATTGTCTATGCAACATTATAATGCTAAAACACCTGCTGTGAACAATGTTGATAACTGACTTCATCAGACATACAAATTATTCATAGTCCATAATCAACAAATTATACAATGAAGGCTGTTATCTGGAAGACTGATTTATATATTCAATCAGAAATCAGAGGATTGTTTGACTGAGACTGAGAATATTCAGCTTCAACTTCAAACAGTTTGTAGGAGAGGTGTGAAACACTTAACACTACGACAAGACTTAATATTGATCATATGTTCAGTGTCCAACATAACATTTTTTTCTTACTGGCCCGCTTGGTCAGTAGATTCGAGTTTTACTGGCCCCTTTTGTATTTTCACTGGCCCGGCCACCAAAAAGTGAAAATAACTCAAAGAGTTATGTTTTATTTACTGTAATTGGTTAAATTGTTCACATGTTTTTTCCCTGGATTACAATGAGGTGGTGGTAAATGCATAAAAAAGGGGAAAAAAACAAAACAGAAAAACACACACTCGTGAGCTGGTGCCATGAGAAATTCAGCAGATAAAAAACAAACAGCTGATCACATGAAGCTTTTCGATTTTCCCAAGTGCATTCTAGCGAATCATGTTGCGTTTCGGCGTACGGCTTGGACGGGCCAGTGGCTGGCCAATCACCTTGCCCTGCATGTACTTCTACTGGCCCCGGGCCAGCGGGCCAGCAGGCCATGGGTTACTGTATGTCGAACGCTGATGTTTCCAATTCAGTTGTGAAATGAGCCCGACCATATGCAGATGTGGACCTGTTCATGCCGGGGGGGGTGGACAACAACTCAAGGTCTGTTCAGCAGCCTTCTCCTGTGAAGCTCATGATGTGTGATTGAAAGCACCTGTAAAAGCCGGTAAAGCGACCTTGAGCTGACATTTATTGTAGTGAGTGACTGAGTATATAACAAGTATTCTGTACAGTTCATATTGATGCATTTTTTTTATGTTTTATGTAGATTTAGCTGGATAATGAATTAGATGTGGAGGACATGTTTTCTCAGTGAACTGTGAGGTCCGTAAACAAAAGCTCATAAATCCCATCATGTTTGATTACAAACTGCACCACACAGCGCACATGCAGCCTTCAAACACTGATGTTCTCATTATACTTTGAGACTGTTGTTTAGCTCTTACCCAAGTGTAATGATTGGGTAATCAAGCAGCATTTCCATAATGTGATGTGATGTGATAGTCTCAAGTTGAAGCGTTTAAATGAAGCAGATATAAAGCCGGGACGGTGTTATGTCAATATGAGGCCTCAGTGAAGCTCAGTGTGGATCTATAAATGTCTGCAGAACAGGAATTCAATGTCCAGCACAGCCCTCAGTGCTAATGTTGGTTTAATGTGCAGGACTGTAGCGCCAGAGGTGTTATTAGGACCATTATGTCTCCCCAAAAAGACAGCATCTATCTCTTCTGTATTTTCTGCATGGCGAGCACATGAATACTGCAAATCAATACAGAGAATAGCAATCATGGGAAACCGCTCAGGCGTTGGTTGAAAAGTGCGACACGGCAAGCGGCGCTCGCTGTTTAACGGAACATGCACGGCCCTGCTTAGGCCTTGCTCAATTTATCGACTGCTGCAAGAAATCAACAGTGGCAAGCAGCTTAGCAGCTCTCTCATCCCATAATAGACTCCATTCATACAGGCCTTTTATTCCTCGCGCGCCGCAAGGTGACAAATGGACATAATGCCTGCCAGCCTGCCTCTGAATTTATTTGATTTTTTTTTTCTTCCCCCGTTTCCTCCTTCTCCTCCCTGTCCTCCCTTCACTTGTGATCCTCACTGATGCATCTTGACGCTCTCAAGTATCCAGAGTAAATTCACTCTGCCTCTATTGCTGTTTATAACCTTCAGACTGCCAGGAACGATCTGTGTATGCACACCACAGAAAGCCATTGTCACTCTTGAATAACTTGAGCCGAGAAAGAGGCAGGAAAGGTTTAAAAAAGGAGAAGAAGTGTGTGATAAAACAACAAATAACATATGGAGTATGTTAAGAAAGTTAAACAACTCCTAGAAATAATTTCAATTCCCTTAACAGCAATAGAAGTGTGTGTGTGTGTGTGTGTGTGTGTGTGTGTGTGTGTGGGTAAATATTGCCAATGCTCTGCATCATAATTTCCAAAACCACAGATGGTAACTGAAAAGAAATTGTTAATATAAATCAAATGTTAATTTGTTTATAGCCACAACGGCGAGTAAATGCATCTTCTCAGACTGACATCATTTTATTATATATATAAACAAATATGTTTACTGCTTTTCAGAAGTTTAGCAAAACACCATCAAGCACCCAGTTCTTGTTTACTTGTTAAAAAAAAAGAAACGGGGGGGGTATAAAATCAGAATGGTCATAATTCCACGTGAAGATGCAGAGCATTAATAATGAGAGCATTTTACTACGGGTGTAAATAAATATTTCAGCCTTAGAAGCCTCGTGTTGGTAATCTATCACCACACTCCCAAAGATGGGATGCTCCCCGCGGGAAGATAATTCACCAGTTGTGGCTCCTGAGCAGCAGATGATCTATACAGTCCTAGAAAAAGGTTATTTATCGCTTTCATAATTAAATTTGGTATCTTGGTGGAGAGGCTGTCGCGGTATGATTAATCAAGTCCCACTGGCCAGAGCCAGAGAGAGAGAGAGAGAGTGAGAGGGGCCAAGTAGCAGGTGTTGCTCACTCCAGCCTGAAAACGCTGCTCCTCTCTGCAGCGGCGGCACCTGAACATGGCGCTCCGGAGGCTGCAGGAAGTCTGGACAAAGAGACGGGGAGACCTGACCTGACCTGTAAAAGAAAAGACTGAAGAACTCACTGTTTTATGATCAATACTTAATTGGGATTTTTGAATATCAAACATCACAGGTATACAAATGTTCGGTTACATAACAATTACTGTAATGTTGAGGCTTGTATACAGAAAGTAAACGTATATCTATAGTCTAAAGTGCCTGAACTCCAGCAAACAGAAATAAAACAAGACAACTAAACTAAAACACAAGTAAAAATGGATAAAAAGGAAAAAAACAAAAACAGATCCTAACATGTTAGTGTCATGTCAGTGATACAGTGTATTGTATCATATCTCCTATTCAGGGAACTCAGACAAAACATAAAGCTAAATAATAGTAGTGAGTGAATCAATTTCATGGATCATAAGAAAATGAATCATTGACTATTTCACAAATCAATAAATGGTTTAAAAGCTTCTGATCAGACAAAAGACACAATTTTAAGGCCTCATCACCTCAGGCTCCTCATATTGATAATAGTGATAGAAAATAATGAGCAATAATTAAAATAATCATTAGTTGCAGTTCTATAGTGAAGGCATCGGGTTTTTTTAAATGAAAAAGGAAATAACTTATCCACACATCTAGCACTTGTGTGTTGTGATGTCATCGACTCACCACAGGTCGACCGTACCTCAAACAAAACGTGACTTAGTAAGAAGCGTGTATTTTGCACGAGGCTCGCTCCACGAAAAAAAAGAGTAAAAATCCAGGTTGTTGTGTTGTTGGTGAATGTTTCACCGTCGGCTGTTGCTCAGTGTGAAACCACCGTCAGGACTGTCTGTGTGTGTGTGTGTGTCGTGCCAACTACATGCACGTGCAAACAAAACAGGAAAAACTACCGCGACACACACATTCATTTTAATATGTGATATTATCTCTTTTGGCCTCTGAAATGACTCAATTAGCAGCGTTGGAAGCGGTGGACAGAAGCTTGAGGTGCAGCCAGTAGAGTGTAACAGCAACATCTTTACTACTATCTCTCTATATAAGGGCTGAAACTAATGATTATTACAATACGACAATGATATTGTTTCCCCAGGTGTGTGTGTGTGTGTGTGTGTATGTGTGAGTTTGTGTGTCCTCATGGCCTGGAGACAGATACTGTAGCAGGAACTACTGTCTTGTCTTGTCTTGTCTGTCGCCTCTGTTTGTCACAACCTGCAGAAATAACTTTACAGGTGTGAATGTGTTTGGTCCAAGTCATAAACAGTTATGTAGTACTGAGTCACGCTTTCATATCTATTTCATATTACATCATGTCAACGTGCTGACAGTTGCAGCAGGTGGTTATCTCTAGTTTCCTTCAGAGTTGTTTTAACTGAACATGTTAAAAAAATGTTAAAAGATATTTGTTTTAATATTAAACCTCTTTGCTTTAAGGAACTGTAACCACAGGATGCTTCTGCTTCCTATCTGACTGATCTCATTATCAATTTGATGAATTTATTTCTTTATAAACTGTAAAAAAAAAAAAAAAGAAAGAAAGAAAAAAAGCTGCTTTTGTTTTACAAACAGAATAAAAACCAATAAATCGGTTGAATCTTTGACGACTTGACTGATCAAAGTGGTTAATATGAGACAGAGATTATAAACCATTATCATGTCAGTGGCTCTAAAGAAGAAAAATGTGTTGCCCTCTAGGACCTCTGCGACACACACACACACACACACATACCTGACAAGCTATTGTTTGTTTTTTTTCCACCTTAGATGGATGAGTGTTAGAATAATAGGCATTTCCATTTATTGATTAAATGTTACCAGTCCAACAATAGAAGACACAGAGTGAAGGGTGACGGCGTTCCCGGTGTCATCAAGGAGCCTTTTAACCACAAGAATGTGGCTAATGAATATGAATGGGGGCGTCTGGTGAATTAAGTAATTTAAACCGGATGCACTTTGAAAGGTGACGGAGATTCAGCCCCCGCCGCTACTGCACGGTCACTGTAAGACTCAAAAAAAAAAAAAAAGCTGCCAGTCGCCATGTCAACGGTGTGTGGAGAGAGGAGGCGATGAACCGACTATAGGACAACACAAAGTCAATATCCGTGTTGAGCACAAAATGAACACGGTGTTTAATCCTATGTCCACAACCATAGTCTGCTCCATCACATCGCTTCACCTGAGCTGTTGTTCAATTTACCTTCCACTGCCTGGCAGCCTCCAGGCACAGGCAGAGAGAGAGAGAGGGTGTGTGGGTTTTATTAGACCCTGCTTTTGTGTGTGTGTTTGTGTTTGTTTGTGTGTGTGTGAGAACATATGATCAGAAGCTATATGGATTACCGTTCCTCGACTTGTTTTGAAAAGGCTCACATTGGCAGAAGTGGAGGGAAATGTGACAGATGATGATGATGATCGTCTCACTTCCCTGACAAATGCGATTAAAAAGCAGCCATTATGTAAAGTTGGGATTAGCAAAGGTTTTGACAATCTTCTGTAAAAATAAAAAAATAAAAAAAAAATAGGACAAATTGAGTCCTAGAGCTATATATCCTGAGTGTTTATGTTAATCTACAGAAGTACGGTATGGGATCGGGGCTAAGCAAAAGGTACTTTCAGGTCTTTCATCTTCATCGAGGTGCTGCAGTCAGCGCCTTGACCAGAATGTTCAAAGTGAACAGGTACAGTACAGATGAGGGAAAAAGATTAGATTTTTCATTTCTCTAATAATGGTATGCAGGTTGAGTGCATGGTCTGTCAGCGTGGAGTACAGCAGGTTAATAATTGCCTGTCAAATGGGTTCAAGTTGCTCGCTTTTTACTCCGTATTAGTAGATGGGGAAATTAAAGTGAGAGTGTAACTTTTGCTGAGCAGCGGTGGCAGTGGTGATCACAGGACACTGGTGCATTGGGCTGAGTGCGAGTGGCGAAGGACATTGGAGGCAGTGTAGGCCTAAAAGCTAAAAGCTAATATACAGGAAAAGAAAAACAAAGTCATCAAGTGACAAAGTTGCAGTACCACAAATGGCCACTTGAGGGTGGCACGAGGGAGTCACCATAGACTCCCTTGTTAAAGAGGAACTATGCACGGTTTTTAGCTTAACTATGCTACATTTTCAACTTAACAACTTAACAACTTCAACATTTTGGCAAATTGGCCCATTGCCATAATCCCTATAGTTTTAGGAGTAGGTTTGTTACCTCTAATTGTCAGTACAAGCTATTTTTAGAACGGCAGAGCAGAGCTGCGAGCTGCAAATTCACCACGCTATGAGATAATAGCGGAACGTTACGAGACCGAGTTGTTTTAGAGGTAAATTCATGCGAAACCTCTGATGCGCTTTCCCATCGGGGGCAGTTTTGCGACAGTTTGCCTCAAAAACAACTCCGTCTCGTAACACTCCATTATTATCTCATAGCGTGGTGAATGTGCAGGTCGCAACTTGTCCACCAGAGCGCTTTGGAGTTGTTGGATTGTGTATTTGATGAGTTTGATGAGGGAAACCAACAAATCCCATTAGCCTCTGTAGCTTAGCCCTGAGCAGCTTGCGGCTCTGCTCCACTGTTCTAAAAACAGCTTGCACCGACAATTAAAGGTAACGAACCTACTCCTGAAACTATAGGGATTATGGCAATGGGCCAATTTGTGAAAATGTTGAACTATCCCTTTAAAGATTAACATGTACATATTCTGGTGTTTACATTTGATTTACACTGGATTTTATTTTGACTTTAGCTGTGTGTACTTAACAGTGTTTTACTCCACTTGCCTCTACACTAGTAGCTGCACTGCTTTCCTTCATGTTTACTGTATCTTTAGTATATTGTTGCTGCAGCAGCTGAGTTTCCCCTCAGGCCTCGTTACAGCTTCATCCAATATTATCCCGTCTGATGCCTGTACAGTCCGACTCCATTCCTGCCTGACGTTCAGCAGCTGCCTGCACGGTGTTGGTGCACCAGAGGGTTTCTCTCCTCTCTGTTGTTGTCCTGTGGTTTTATCCCTCTCACCTCCTCACCTGGCTGCTGGCCTGTGGGCTGCGAGCCTCAGATGGTTAATTATGTCTTGTCTGAGCCGTGATCACCTCCTCCAGGGCCCAGCAGCATAACGCCGTATCAGAGGCAGCCTATTGAACTCCCTCCCAGCACCACCGGGGTGACCAACCGCCTGGCTAATAACGATTCATGCAGCTGCCAATCCGGCTGAGCTGCGCCATCAATATTGCTGTCTGCAGAATAACATCAATTAAGAGACAGGGATCTGAACATTAAGACGCAGGACAAATACCACCCGCCGGGGTTGATGTCTTAAATGGCAGGAACAGACAAGCTGATTGCGGAGGCGATATTTTCAAGCAGCGTGTGAAGACTGAGACTGAGAGAGGCTTGTGTGCTTCTGCCTCAGTCAGGCTCGAACACAGATACTTTAAACACTAGATCAACATTTTGTGAGATGTCTGTCTGCTGGAGAGTCTGATGAGAAGATACCGCTCACATGTGCTGCACATGTGCACTGTCAATCTGCAAGAAAACCAGTGAATGCATTTCCCAAAGTATATATCCACTGTGTTAATGCTTTCCTAGGTAGGTTGTACAAGAATGATGGATACTTTCAATAAATAAACTATAGTCTTCAGCGCTCGTGTCTTGGTGCTTCCGATATCTGGCAGATACATTTTGGATATCTTACTCATGCTTACCAACCAGAGGGAATCCCCTGCAGTTTTCGGTTCGCATAGAAAGACTGTAGCACAACTAATGAAACCACTGCATGTTAACTATAGGAAGAGCCCAAACTATACTGCAGAGGTCATTGGTTCAAGTCTGACTTATGGCCCTTTGTCATGCATTACCCTCCTTCTTTCTCTCCCCCAAACTGCCTTGAAATGAATGATAGATGTATAAAAAATAGCTAAAAGTGATGGGTTAGTTAAACCATTTCTCCACTTAATCTACACGCAATTATTTAGAAATAACAGGCAAATGTAATACATTAATGGCTGAAGTATCTCTAGTAAATGGCTTACAGTCCACTGTGTATTATCAGAGAGAATTTGAAGAAAACTAACATAAACATTGACATAATTGTATGAAATTAACTAACCCTCATAACGTTGTGTTATTATCTCATAGCGTGGTGAATGTGCAGGTCACAACTTGTCCACCAGAGCGTTGTGGAGTTGTTGGATTGTGTATTTGATGAGTTTGATGAGGGAAACCAAGAAATCCCATTAGCCTCCGTAGCGTAGCTCTGAGCAGCTCACAGCTCTGCTCCGCCGTTCTAAAAACAGCTTGCACCGACAAATAAAAGTAACGAACCTACTGCTACGACTATAGGGATTATGGCAATGGGCCAATTTGCCAAAAATGTTGAACTATCGCTTTAAATGTTGTTACCTTCAAATGTCATATTCATTTTTTGTTACTTCTTGAAAAAAAAGAAGAAAAAGAAAAAACATTAGGGGATAAGTTGCAAACTGATGCTGTTTAAAATCGTTGCACAGACTCTTAATGTGCCACCCAGAGAGGCGTGTGAAGAGTCGGAGGCTGCCTTAATCATGCTGAACAGTGGGGAATGCCTCATGGCCCCCACTCCGTTCACAGCAACAGCAGTCAGCACAGGGGATGTGGAGGGAGGGGCAGGTTGAAAAACCCCAGGCCCTACAGTGCAGGCCTGGGTTATTATCTGCCATTACCCTGATTACTGAGCCCTTCATTTGAACGACTGAGGTGATATTAATTTTTTTTTTTTTTCATTTATCCCTGGTATAACTATCAAACTGAGCTGGAGACGTTCATTAGAGAGTCAGTGAATTGAATCTATTTGGTTAAAAAACAGCGCGCCATGACTATGATCAGAGACACTAAAGTAAATATCTGTGGACAAAACTCATTTGTTTTACTTATTTCCTATGTGCTCTGATTTTTTCTTCAGTCTCCCCGAAAAGTATTTCACTAAAACACAGAAAAGCCTCATTGCATTTAATAAATAAAAAATAAAAAAAACACTTTCATCGCCCTAGTTATGCCATCTGTGAAAGTCAAATTCCCAAATACATAGTTATTGCTAATTCTCCCTGCGTCCTCAGACAAATATTGCTGCTAGGGAGCACCATATCTAGTGATCAATCATATCACCTCTGTGAACCTGCTATGCAATTTATTAAGTGCTGAACAAATGGGCCGGAGCAGGCGAGCGGCTGTTCCCAGGGCCGGGGAATGTAAATCTAAGCAGAGTAACAAATTAGTCGGACTTCGCTCCTTTTTTTTCCTGCTTGCATACTAAAATTGCCTGTTGGCGATGCAAAGCAACCCAAGGTAGGCATTAAACTTGCAAAAGGTTATAGGAGAAAATTTGTATTTGTAGGCCCGACAGCCTGAAGTTGTTGCTACACTGCATTAAGGTAATTGTTCTCCTCCACTTTTAGCTCCAAGACTATTTTCATTTTCTCACCTAATATGATTTAATTATTATGTGTTCACCAGCAGCTCCCAGGACAGCGCCATTATTTATCTCTCTTTGACCAATATGTACACGAAAGAGAAAGTAGAGCATAATAACTCCAGTTTCCACTTGTATCTTGATTTTTATTTATAGACATTAGAGAAGAAACCAAGAATCAGACCTGTTATATAACAATACAGCACAGACTTTTTAAAGCAGTGCCCTACATCAACATCATTGCGTATCTTTACAGATAAAAAAAAAGACATACGATGTTAAACTTATGGGCTATAATAACCTCATCAATGTTGTTTATTCATAAACCCAGCGGATTGAGACACTTTAGGGGGGTTATTATTTATGGCCTTTTTCCATTATAGCGCAACTTGTTTTTTTTTTGCTTTTCCACTAGCACCTACTACCTGGTACCTGGTACTTTTTTGGTAACGCCTTATCCCGGGTTCCAAGCGAGCCGATGACGATACTAAAATATGACGTAAACCCACTGAGTCGTCTCTGAAAAAGTCACAAGCGCGATGTCCGACATAAGAACCAAACCCACTAATTTTAATAACACAATAATCTGTACTGAGACTGTTGCTGTTCTTTCACGCCAGCTAAATGACTGCTGTGTGGAAAACCACAATGCGGTCGCAGTCGAGGTGCAGACGAGTGACTTTGGAGCTGACGAGAGGATGGAAAAAAGACAGAGGCGGTACGACCGTAGCCGCCATGCTATGACGACCCCGCCCATGTTGAGCACCTAAACCGAGTCAAGTAGAGTCGAGCCGAGTAGAGCTGTAACTATGTAGTCGAAAAGAGTGGAAAGTAATGTAACTGGTAGATTATTATTGTGCGTCTACCCCGACCTCAAAGGAATTTTAAATCGAAAGCAACTGGACATGGTTCGGATGAAGCCTCTTGGATGAGAGGTGAAAAGTCCTCCTAGACAAATAACCAAGTCCAGTTGCTTTCTATTTAAAATTCCTTTGAGATACTATGACCTGGACAAATGAGAATATGCACAGGCTCTACCCCGACCCGATTCTGAAGTGGCGGCAAAAAGGATTGGCGGGCCGCTACTACTTAATGCACATTAGGGCTGTCGATATTCAATTATTCGTTCGAACGTGGGTTGAAAAGTTCATATTCGAATTTATCCGAACGAATTACGGGTCATTTCATATTAGTTCGAACCCAGTTCTTCTAAAAAGTGACAGCCCTAATGTACATAACTAAACCCTGCAGCACACAGTGTTTTAGGCCTGGCTTTATCCAGATGTTGTGTTTGTGTTGTCACATCTGCCACCATCATGTGACCAGATGTGATTGGACTGGTGCCGAGATCAATGTATCTCCTCTGCCAGAAATCAGCACATAGCTGCTACAGCCTGGTTGAAGGGAGTGAAAGACACCTGCCCACCACCCTGACGTCTACACCCCTAAGCTGGATTTATACTTGATCCGAGGGGGTTTAGGTTTTAGAGTTATGGTCCGGCTTCCAGTGCTGTTGGTGCTCTCAACACCCACAACAATAGAAGGAGACACCGCTGTGCTTCCTGCATCGGCACTGGAGGTTGATCATGTACTGCAAAACCACCCGGAGTGAGAGAACTTCCCAGGGATACTGTGCAGGGCTGAAACAAACACGAGCCTCTGAACAACAGGCCCACAGCTCAGAAAGCCTGTACCGCTGATTTAGTTGCTGTATAGACACTTTCTTGCACTGTTGAATCACTTTTTTTGTGTTTATACGTCCTTTAAATGTGGCAGTGGGGAAGTGAAACCTGCTGAAGTTTTGTGCTCCTGTCCACAAACTCCAAAACTCACCAAAGAGAAAACAGTTCTCCTCTATGCTGTTTAATTAACTGTGATAAAGTGCGAGTTATATGAGATTAATAATTAAGGAACTGTATTATAAATGCCACAGGCCCCAAATATTCACTCATTATTTTACCAGTTTGGGTTTAAGCAAATAATTTGAGTTGACTTTATCAATCCAGACACATTACACCAACAGCAAATGCCATTATTCTTTTCTCGGGTACCAATTTGAGACATAATTCAGGAACAAAGGCAGCAGCGTAAATTGTGGGCAGACGGAGTCGGCGTCTGTTGCAAATCAGGAAAGCGGTCGGCTCGTCGATATTTTTTTTTATTTTTTTCCCCACCAGTACTCGTCATGGATGGAAATGGCATCACAAGACTCTTTCAACATGAATACCAACCTCATACCGATGCTCCGACCCGGTCGTGAACTCCCCGGTATCTTTGGCAAACAGACGTCCCCCTGAAAATGACAAAATGTTTGAAATCCCTCCGCTAGATTTCCTCTGTGCTGTATGAGAGGAGCAGCGTTAACTCTCCCCAAACCTCACCTTTTATCTGGTCATTTAAAATTCATAAAGTGTGACTCCGTGATTACTTTTACACATACTGCCTTTGACCTCCTGTCGCTTCATTATCATAAAGCTGTGCAGAGGAGAACGAGCCGTCGCCTCCTCTTTTGTGCCACTGTAATTGCTTTCTTAATTTTGGGAGGTGAGGAATACTGATACCGCAGCCCAGACCATGATATCGTAGGAGGTACATTGTTGTGTTGGGGGGGAGGAGGGGCTCCATCCAGAAACAAAAGCAAGGAGTCAGTCCACCAGTGAATGTCCACCTCCTCCTGGACACATAACTTAACTTATAATACTCATAATTTGGCAGAAGATGGCAAAAAAACCTGAGAATCTGCCAATTTCTCTGCATATCTTAACACTTCACATGTGTCTCTTTGGGTCAGTGGACTCGTCTACAGGTGCTACAAAGAAACCTGGAAAACATTCCTGTTCTTCTTCCACTTCCTAGGGCCATATTCATCAAGCTTCTTAAAATGACTCCTAACAACACTACTAAGAGTTGACTTATGGGTGAAAACCCTAATTCTTTGCTGAAAGCTGCACTTAAAAGTTATTTATCAAGCATCTTACTCACACTTTTCTAGCAAAGTGTCGGACCGAATCTTTAGTGTCAGTCTCAGAGCTGAGTTACGACAGTACTATGTGACGTCACTTCCAAATTTATAGGAATGACCATTTGCTGAATGGAGTCCCTTATCTGAGAATATAGAAATATATATATATATATATATATATATATATATATATATATATATATATATATATATATATATATATATATATATATATATCTTATATCTCGGTAATCAGATCTCAGTAAATAGTTAAAGCAGTACTATACTAAAGAACTTTCAGTTTTGGTTGAGTTTGGCGGCGCCTGTGGACCAAAGCGGTAGTGTTTTGCCTGAAGGAAGACTCCATTTCCCATGAACACTAGCGTGAAGCCCTGTAAATATCCTGCATTAAAATTAACAGAAGACATCAAAACTAACACGACAGAGGTGTCATTCAACTTGTTGTAAGTCGATGTATCATCACAAAAGTTATGAAAATATTTTATGAAGGTTGAAAAGTTACTTAGTGCTGCTTTAAATGGCCAATGGGAGTGTATATTCAACTGTATTTTGACAATAATCTTCAAAATAATACAAAAATAAATGTTCATAATCTTTCCAATTCATTCATTCAGCGTTACATTGTTGATGAGATGACAACCCTTATTAAATCCATGCATAAATAGCTCCATAAATAGCTTGTATTCATAAGTTTGAGAGTAGAACTAAATTCCACAAATTCTCAGCACTTTAGACTAAAATGTCACTCTAAGACGCTTGATAAATACGGCCCTTGGTCTTCTGTCTCTGAGTCCTCGCTCTGTGTTTGGACTTGTGAACAGCTTCTTCTCCAAACTAATTTCTGGCCAATGAGTGTTCAGCAGTTTTCCCCGACACTTTGCCGAACAGCTTCCCATGTAACATTTATCGAAGCACAGCCAGAAAGACCAAAAAAAAAAGCCGTTGAAGTCGTTCTGCTCTCACTTTGTCCTCTCCGATTTTTTTCTCCCACAATATTCGAGGCCTCAAACCGGAGCCTCTGGAACAGCAGCGCTCATAGCAGCCATCAGTAAATCCCATATAACCTTGTCAAGGTCGAGCTTTTGAAGATAACAAGATTCTGTTGCGATAGTCACAACATAGATAAGAAATATACATTTTATAATCAAATATTGATTTTTTTTCTCCCTCCTCTCTATCTTCCTTTCAAGTGTTTGACATCAAATTGACTTTGCAGGAGACTCATATTTTTCTGAGAGTGGGAAGAAGAAGAGGCGTCAGTGGTAAATACGAGAATAAATTATTGATAATAGTGAATATTAGTATTTTTTTTCCCACTCATATTCGTCTAGTGTGAACTCTGTCAACCAGAGTTTTCTTTACTCTCGAAATCAATGTCCTGTTTAATCGGTGAAGTGTATATTGATCAGGCGAGACATTATCTTAATGTCAAAATGTATTTGGTAAAGGTCTGCAGGGAGATATTAATAAATATTCAGCTTTAATTGGTTCATGACCACTGTGTCACACCTACTCTGGTACAGCCTCCCATTACTCCTATGAATAGATGTTTTGGCACTGTTGTTGATGTTGAATCAATGAAAACATCTCTGGATTAGTTTGTTCACCGTTCAGCCCCTCCCACCTGGTAGCGGCCATCTTTAACTCATCCTGCATCCGTCCCTGTTATCCTCCTCTCCTCAGTCTAATCTGTTAAACACGCAGCTTTCATTATTAAGTCAGAATAAAGCCTCATAATCTAACAAATATGAACTAATACCATCGGAAATGTGCAATAAACTTAATGATTCGTCATCTATTACTGGTTTTAAAATAAAAAAATCCCCAAATCCCTGGGTTATAATGACCAAAACTGGTGCACACCCTAAAATCCAAAGAAAATTCATTTAAACAAAGTTATTATTACAATTTTTTTTCACAATTTTCATTATTTTGTATGTAAAAAAAAACGATATAACCTGAGGGGAAAGAGACACCCTGTGATAATACATGGTGCTTTGCTATAATATGAAATTCCTGTAAGATTGATGTCAGCCCAAAAAGTTGTCATAAATTCTGTTCTCCTAATAAAACAGCCGGTGAAGTGATTGTAGGCGACTTTATCCTCTGCTAAATCACAGCTGACAGTGTCGGAGAGCTACAGGTCATTCAGCAATATTTAAAGCAGAGTGTAAATCATCATGTTTACCCCTCTGAGATAAAAAAAAGCAACTAATCTTTGTCTTTCAAACTATGAAACTAGATGCCAGTGGCTGTTTCAGTCCAGTTTGTTGTGACTGTGCAGTGTTCATAAGCAGATGATGAGAAAGGAACTTGTGAATAAGGTGCAACACACGTGATCTGTCAAGTATTTCATCTGTCAAAAGGAAGAAAGAAGTGCTGCCCCGCTGCTGTGAACATAACTAGGCGTCGCTAAGGAGATGGTAATGCAGCCGGCCTCCCTGGGTAGAGGTGGTTTATGTAGAAACAAGACTGTAATCAAGCACGAGGACAGGGTCTAATTACTCATCTCAACCCCGTCGCTCAGAGATCACATCACCGCTCATGAATTACAGGCTTCGTGGTGACCTGTCTCTCTGTGAGGGGCAGGCCTGCTTCCCTCTGACAGCACCTGGGACACACACATACAGACACACACATACAGACACTAATATGTAAAGAAATTGTGGACTGCACCATGTGTGTATAAGTGCATATGTGGTTGAGTTGCAAAAATAGAAGTTCACAGATGATATAAAAGAAATGTTGCATGGCGACATGTTTCAGGTCTAGTATATTTACCAGGATGATGAGTAGAGGGCTGGTCTGCAGCAATTATTTTAAAGGAGACATATTCTGCCCCGTTTCCACAAATTAAAATAGTTCCCAGGTGTCTTAAAGACATGTCTGTGACATGCTTTGGTCAAAATACCTCAAGGATCAAACATCACAGCTCTTTTCATCCGCTCAAAACAGCCCTGTTCAGAACGGCTGGTTTCAGAGCCTGTCCCTTTAAATGCAAATGAGCCATTGCTTGCCCCGCCCCTTCTACCAGTACCTTTACTCACAGGTAGGGGTGGGGTTATGCAAATTTGAATCCTAGTTACATCACAGGAAGACAACTGAGGGAACAGCTCATAAAACCACATGGATTTCAACCTTGAGAGTCTGCACATTACAGATTTTTTTGTCAATTCTCACATTGTGGGAGCCAGAAGGCAAGACAAACACCCAAATATATGTTAAAGAGCCTTCAAAAAGTGATATTTCCATAATATTGTTGCATTATTATTATTTTTTTGTATGAAACAACTTAAAGTCCCTGAAAAGTGACACTGGATTCGTTTTCTGAGTTAATCACATCCCAGACATATGTCCTATTAACCATCCTGCCAATTTTGGATGCTAGAAAAATTTGTTTAGTAGGTGAAATTAGGTTTTAAAATCATGACTAAATGAGGCAGTTCTCTCAGCTCTGGATGTCTGCTGCAGGCACATAAGCCCCGCCCACTTGCTGAGCTTCGTCAAGTTTCAACTGTCAATCAAATGGCCTACTGCTACAGTAACTGTCACATCGTACCCGAGCAGCTACGGGCTTGAGCCTGAGTCTGAGTCCAGCTCGTATCTGAATGTCTCGGATACACACTGAGCAGTGAGGGAAATATGCTGGGGGCACACGAATCTCCGCTACCCTGATAGCGTTAGCTCGGCGGCTAATAGCCCGGCGCTAGTGCGTTAGCTCGACTAGCCCGGCGCTAACCGTTAGCTCGGCGGCTAGCCCCGTTCGTCCCGTTCACCCCGAGCCTCCATGGTCCCGAGCCACTGCAGCATCGGACCCACGGCTCACCGCCACAGCAACGGGAGCCTTGAAGGCTACACCACAACAACAATGAGGGCCGCCAGCGTCAGCACAGGACGACGGGCCTAGCGCTAGCCGCCGAGCTAATGCTATCCGGGCAAGCAGAGATTCATCTGCTGACGGCGGTGGACCTCAGTGTTGTTGCCGGTGTAGCTGTTGCTGTGTCGGTGAGCTGTGGGACGGACGCTGCAGAGGTTCACCTGGGCTGTGGCTGTTTGGGCTTTTAGAATTTTGCCACCGGGCGCCGGCTGGTCCGACTGTGGCAGTCTCATTAGTTTGTTTGAATTAAAAGTGGAGCTTCATGTTTCACATAAGAGCAGCTGCCTCTGGGATCTGTATAGACTATGTTCAAATAACACCACATTTACACCAATAAATAAATGTTTTACAATGACCTGATAAGTCTGCATTACATTTTATTAAGACAGAGACCAAGCTAGTGGACTGGTAGCTCCGGCGGCGCTGGTAGCTTCAGGGGTATAGTGGCAGCAGACGCTCGTTGGCATTCTTGAAGTATTTATAATATTACTGTGCACATGGGAGGAGTTATGAAAGTAGGGACGCCAGTGCGTCACGGCGCCCCCTCTGTAAGCCTGCCCTTAAAAACAAAGACCACTGAAGCAGAGTGAAACTGTGAAACCCTAACCTCTAAAATTAAGCACTGCACAGAAATGAGTCTTTTTGCATGTTTTTATCAATAAATTTCGAACACTTTTAATATATTTTGAAACAAAACTCCAATTTCACTTTCCAGGGACTTTAACTAAACTATGTGGAACTCCTGGATGCAGGGTTAAAGTGTGAGACAGGTTAAAGACGGTGTTCATACATTAACCAGGTGTCAGTAAGTTAAACAGGTTGTGTCTGCTTCCTTCTTCCATTTCTAATGTGTTTCTAATTGTAGTGGTCCTTACTCATGCTGCTTTAAGCCTCATTGACCTCCAATAACTAACCACCTACAGTACAAGAACAACTGGTTGGATGTATTTGTTTTGCATGTTGTTATTTCTGATTACATGTGTGTTTTACATGCTTTGCTTTAATTACTCCTGGTGCGTTTTGCTTGTGATTTACTTTGTTTACACTGTTTTGACCCCTTTTGTTTGCTGTAATTCTGTTCTGTTTTGTGTTTTCTCTGCCGTAGTGCACAACCCAGATGAGAAGTGCAGCAGATTGTGAACAATTAACCCGATGCTCAGGCAGGAGGAGGAGGAGGAGGAGGAGGAGGAGGAGACTCGGGGAAACAATCTTTAACCAGGAAGTGGAGTGTGAAACCGCAGAACGAGTGAGTAGAAGTTTTCTTTTGAGATTCAGATGCAAAGTGACGGCTAACAGGGCCTGTGCGTGTGTGTCATGGGTCTCTATCGCCCACCACACACACACACACACACACACACACACACACACACACACACACACACACACACACACACACACACACACACACACACACACAATCACAACACAGTGTGTTCCCATCAACATCAAGCAGCCTCTGTTCCAACACCTACTAATAATTTATGGCTGTAATCCTGCCGGAGTTATCATTATAAACTGAAAGGGTCAATTAGTTACTGGTTGATTAAAAACTGAACCATAAATACAGAGGAGGCCAGACACTCTTCCTCTGCACAAATGACACAGGGACCTTGTATCTGTGATCAGTGTCGACGCTGCTTCTGTTCATATTCAGGATCTGTTTCATTTTTGAAGACTATAATGTAATGTAAAGCATAGCACATTTCTATCCAGTCAGACAGAGACACTACATTGTTGTGTATCTAGGCAAATATCTCAACAAATGTAAATGTCTCAGAAGACATGTGCCCTGCTAACATCTCCCTGTCACTGTAAATAAATACACAGATGTGCACATAACACACACGTTTGTACACACACATACACACAGAGTTATCCCTCCCCCTGCTTCCCTTGCTGAGATTGATTTACCTTTGTGTCCCAGGCCTGCCGTTATCATGGGCCTCTCAGACAGGCCTGCTATGATAGCTCAGGGAAAGTGGGACGGAGGTGGCAGCAGGCGCATGATGGAGAAGAGCTTCTTATCACCGATGGAGAGATCAATCATTCTTACACTGAGAGAAAAAGAGAGAGAGAGAGAGAGGAAGAGAGGAGAGCAGCTTTGGACTATTTCCTAGGTAAACAGATCTACTCACTGTAAGCTGGTTTTTAAAGTTTCGTGTATTTAAGCAAAAAAAAAAAAAACCTGAGTAAGGGCTTGTGTTTAAAGTGTCCATGCAGAGAACCCCTGAAATTACACTTTTTACCTGCAGGCTGCAGCTTCTCTAAGGACATTTGTGGTTTTTTCCGGAGAGATCAGAGTTATTGATTTGATTTTTAGAACTAAATATAGGAAGTCGTAGAAAGAAAGGGATCATCTGTACACGTCTGTTCCAGCTCCAACACATGAAGAGCCATGTTTTGGTACAACAGCAGATAGTAGATACTTCAGAAAAGAAAATTGAATTTGAGCCCACGATGGGTCTTAAAACTAGTGTAATCACTCATCTATCAGACGATGTAGCCCAAACTTTGTGCAAAAATCTGTTTTCGAGTAAATCCAGAGTGAAAGTGGGGTAGTTTTTTTTCGCATTGGATAATGCAGGCGTGCAAATTATGCGGCACGTTGCTCATGATTCACCAGCCAATGATATCAGGATCCGTCATCCGTCAATCAAACGTCTGAGAAAACCAGGAAGCTTTGACAGCGAGTTGTGGTTTTTGCAGGAGTAAGTGGTTTTGAGTTGTAGTGAGCAGTTTTGTGGGTTTTGAGAGAGTTATTATCTAGTGTGCAGTTGCTAGAAAGTGAAACACTGTGTCTCGCCCGGTCCCGCCCCAAACACTGAATATCCCATCCACTCGATAACGCCCAATCAAATTTGTTTTCCTTACTCGTGTAAACTCGTGCGGAAACTTGTAGAAGGAGGCAGGACAAACATTTCTGAACACCTTTTTTTTTTTTAAAAAGGCAACAAACTAAGATAACAGTCTCAAAATGTATGCTTCTTTTGAAATTATCGGGAAATTATGGATCCGTGAAACCTACCTTTTTCTTTTTTGCATCCAATATGGGCATGGTGAGTGGTATCATATATAAACCATCTGAGAAAAATGCCCCAAAATGAAAAGAAATGCAAAAAGTAGCACATGTACAGTAATACATACTGTAAAAAAAAATGGAACATTTTGTGCATTTACTGTAGAGACATGAGTCATATCTGGGTGATAATCTGATCTAAGTGTGGAAATCTCACCACAGGAGTCATTTACACTTAACAAGGAAGACATGGAGAAACTAAGTGGATAATAACCCTCACAGGACTCCACTCGGCTTAGCGCTTAAAAACACACACAGTACTTTGTACAGTAATGTGGTAAATGGTAAAATGTGGCACAAATGACAACCTAATTACCCTCGGTTAACTAACAGTCCCTACAGCAATAGGTTTCTAATCCACCAGCACAAATGACGGTGAGAGCCGGAGACAGCGAGCAGCTTTTTTAATGTTTGCTGCAGTGTGTATACAGTCTTTAATAGGCACAGATACAGAATATAACAAAGACGTGCTGTTACAGTGGTGTGTGAGGGTGAGTTCCGGCAACAACGTCTTTTACCAACCTGGTAAGATTTTGTGAAGAGGCGTTAAAATATATCTAAAAATGTAAAAAAAAACAAAAAACATATGTACTACACAAACAGATATGTGTTACTGTGAAACATAATTTCCTGCAGACATGGCTGATGAAATCCTGACACGTCATATTAAGGAGATAAAATTGCAGTAGTAACATTTAACCCCCCCACATATGTGGGAGTGATATTGTTGAAGATAATGATTCACTGCAAGTGTTGGCAGATTTACAGCTTTCTATTTAAACACCATATTACATATTTAAATCTTTACTGAAGTCAATGACTCCACCTTCCACCATGCATCTGCCCTGTTTCTCTTCGCTACGACTTCTTTTCTGATTATTCAGTTTGGTTGGTTCATGAAAAGCTTTTACAGTCATAAACATAGTTGGTAGACCATAATTGAACTTTCCTTTAACCTGTCATAGCCAGAGCTGCTGCTGTTTGAAAAAATCGCTTTCCGATAATAGTGTTTAAGAACCCGACCATTAGTTACATCACAAGTTATTTCTACCTGGAACAACTGTGACCTGGAAACTCTGCTGCTGTGGAGACACGATGTCCTCAACCAACCTATAGTGACCGTTCAGTCCACTGTGAATTGTCCAGTTTCACTCTATGAACTACTAACTATGACACATGACATGGTGCCAAGTGAAATCTAAGCTTTGTTGAGTTTATTTTTATTTTTTGATCCTGTAATTTCTTGATAATGGATATTATTTATTATGAATGCGTTATTCTGTTATTGGCATCATTTCTTCTGTCCAATATATGGACCCAGTTTTAATTATTGTTGCTTTGGCAAACAGAAATTGTAATTATCAAGCGTTTCTGAAATCCTCCTTGAATGTTAAAACATCCACAGAGTGCTTTGTGATTTGTTGCCAACACACTTTGTTAGTTTGGTGCAGTTGACTCACTTCCACCTACCTAACGCTGGCAAACTGTGAAAGCCCACTAGTGACACATTTGGAGGTAGATAATGAAGAGGCAGATGGCCTCTGCTGATGACTCTGATGTTTATACGATATCTCATCATCTGCAGTATCACACACAAGTTTCTTTTCTTTTTTTCTTTTCTGGACTCACTAGGAGCTGTCCTGTTTTTATATGTACTATTTATAGATGTTTATATGTATATAGTCAATTGCAGAGATCTCGAACAAGATGCAACAAAAAGGTATAGATTTTAGATCTTGGACACTTGGTCAAGCAACTTCCAGGTTAAAAACAGGAGGAATGTCGACCACTGAACCCCTAACAGACCTGAAAAGACCTCAGATAACAGTAGAAATAACAACACTATTCACACAACTGAAGAAAAGACAGTATGACAGGGGTACGGGGAGAAGACAATGAACGGACAATGGGAGTCTTACCATTAACTCTGAGGTCAACAGGTTAAAGATCCAGATCTGAAACCCCGGCACAGAGACAGAAAGGGAAAGTTTACAGTTCACAACGCTGGATTTTTTTAGCAGAATCTTAAAATAGTAAATAACAGACACAAAAAATGTAACTGAATCTTAACTTAAACGTTTAGTATAAATGGTGTAAGAAGAAATGACCTCACTCTCTCGTTGCCTCCTCCGTCTCGCCGCAGAATAAGAGCGGCTTATTGTTCAACATTGTTTCTCACTCTCTGCGCCCAGCTGTTTATGCAGTCTACAAACATTACTGTGCTCCGAGAGCTGGAGCCAAATGTGGAAGGACACAATGCCCAAGGGTGATTTGTTTAACTTTGAAAGGTTCTTTGGTTTGTGTTAGATTTGCTGGGAGCTACACGCACACGCAGCAGCGGATCATCTAGCCCCGCTCTCCCAAGTGGGTAGCAGCCAACACAGCCTGGGCGATGCGCGTGGGTAGAGAGGAAGAAGATAACCCCACCAGGGACTAAACGACAGTCCTCATTTAGACGGAGCCAGGCAGGCCAGCCATTTAACACACACATACACACACAGAAACAAAAAACAAAAAAAAACTGTATTAGATATTTTTCTTTTTTCTCCAAGTCACTCTCTCTCTCTCTCTCTTCGAATCTCTCGGGGAGTGTAATGTTGTTCTCTAACCAGCAGAGAATGAGTTGGATGTATCTCATGAATCATATTAAAGCGCCTTTAATCCTCTAAAGTGAGGGTCTCGAGAGGGTGGAGTTGCAGATGAGCAAGCACAAACTAAAGAGGTAGATGACAGAGAAAGGAGATGAGAGGAGGGGAGGAGGGGAGTGGGGGGGCAAAAACCTCACAATGAACCAGGCAGAAGACAAGCTAAATCTGCAGTGGCGGGTTTGCCGTCCTGCGAGCTGTCAATCTGCACAGCTGGATGTCACCTTTTCCCTATGGGGCTATGGGTAAAGAGAAAGCACAGATAGGGGGGCTGCTTCCTCTCTTTCCTCATCCATCCATCCCTCCTAATCCAGACTAAGCACTTAACCAAAGAGGTGCGGTGAAGATCACCTGGGTCTGTGGGGGATCAAAGCCGCTTCAGCGAAAATAAGAGAAGTCTCGAGGAGGGGAAAAGCTGATGTAACAAGAAGAGGTAGATTAGCATTAAAGACTTGACAGATGCAAAAGAAAAAAAAAGAAATAAATAAAAAGTTTCCGGGGCCTTGGCAGTAATCTTCACCGTGAATCAAAGTGCTTCTGGATTGCTGCTAATGGCGGGTACACCTGCGCAAGCACCCATCAAAGAAAGCATCGCTCATCAAAGGAAAAAGAGCGCTTATTTTATTTACGTCTCTGAAAAGCAAGTTGAGCAATGAGAGATCCCGCTGAAAGGATTCATTGTAACCTGAAAAGAAGTTATGGGAGACGTACTGCCCCGATTTAAAATACAGCCTTCTATTCATAATTTAGCAGACGTCTCCTGTCCGTCCTCTCCTGCAGCTCCCCCCAGTCATATATCAAACCACACATAGTAATGTATTTTGACAAGTAAATTGCTTGCCACTTTGCTGATAGCTACTCACTTAAATAATGAATTCTTAGTAATAGCTGCAGAAATAATAATGCACAGTGCAGAGTGGCACGGATGAAAGAGTTATTACTGATAGAGGACACACATTAGGGATCTTTCCTGAGACAGAGACGGATCTCCTGCAAATCAATCCAATGCGTGGGGCTGGGGGGGTCATTAAAATTATCTAGGTGGCTCTGTGACGCAGTTTTGCCAAACCCAAATTTAGAAGACTCATCCTACATTATGTTTAAGGTTTAATGACTATTTCAGCATATTTAGGCCTTGTCCACATGACAACAGAGCTTCATGCAAAACAATCTTTTTCTTGTTTCTTGTTCTTGTTTTCTTCCAATCTCCATAAACACGGCATCGTTTCCAGA
Source organism: Trachurus trachurus (assembly GCF_905171665.1). Classification (NCBI taxonomy): domain Eukaryota; kingdom Metazoa; phylum Chordata; class Actinopteri; order Carangiformes; family Carangidae; genus Trachurus; species Trachurus trachurus. The sequence continues at coordinate 5,922,336 of NC_139911.1, forward strand.
AATATCTATGTACACACGGATAAAGATAGCTGTATTCAAACTCTAAATATTATCAGTCGATTAAATGTTGACTGGGAGTTGTGTCAGTGCAAATATGACGATCGGTGATGATTTAACGCAGTGTCCGAGGGACCGACAGTTGTCGTCCGTTGTTGTTGTTATGTTACGTCCACAGACTGGAACATCTAGTGGCGTGTCTCAGGTTACAGGTTAGAGCGGTGGGGGTACGACATCATAATTTCACAAAAGGTCTGTTTGGGTGTCTACACGAAAACTGCTGGGGCGGCGTGCTCAAATTTACCCTCTTTACTTATGCAGATTCAATAAATCTGTATTCGTGTGGACGCTCTAGGCATGGGCTGGCCAGCAGTAGTTGGCCGGTGTTCAATGGAAAAGTTTTTTACACAGACATTTGGAAAACAACACATTTTAGAGCTGTAATCGCAATACCGCAGTAGCGTGAAACCGCAATATTTTTTCTTAAGGTTATTATTATACCGGCCCATGCCTACTCCTAACCGAGACTCTCTTTACTGCGTGTCATTCCTCCAGTCTCTCTCTCTGCTTTAAAGGCAAAATGATCTTAAAATAACAATAATAAAAGCAGTTTCAACAGGATCTGCACACTAATAAAAGTCTAAAGTACCTTCATTATACTCAACTTACATACAGCGCATTAAAGACAGAACCAGGTACTTTAGCAAAGTAAACATGGACACCAGCAGAGTCCTGGCACTAATTCATCTGCTCCTGCTGTTTCTCTGCTTCTCTTCAAGACACCAGGCTGATTCCTGCAGACAGAGGGCTGGTTAGCGTTACCTACCTGGCAGGTAGCCTGGTCTGTCTCGACTCTAATGTCTTTGCCTCTGGTGATCGTAATGCTTCGTCAACTAACACGAACCCAGAGCGCAAATCAGTGCACAGGCTGTTTTTTCTCCTACTCTCCCAGTGAGAAGACTGGGGAGTCACGACTTGTCCTTCAAAAACTGCAGCAGGTGCGATGCAATCATTCACATCTCAGGTGACGTAGCCACCAATCGAATTTTTTTACAGCAGGTGGTGTTGGGATATCAGACCAGACAGTCCAGTCACTGACGCCCCTGAACGCCCACCACCAGCATGGCTGAAAACAAACAGGAAGAAATTTCATTCAATTACACTGAAAGGTCAACGCCTACCGTGGATCTATTATTATAATGTCAATCCAATTAATTACACAAAGAAAAATTAAGCCTAAGAAAAAGAAAAAAAGCCAAGAAATCTAAATGTAATTGAGGACGAGCTGCATTTTGTGTTTCATTGTCCGTTATATGATGAAGCCAGGCAGTTTTTGTTTCTGAAAAAAATGCAAAATATGAAGAATATATACATATACAGTGTATATATATATATATATATATATATATATATATATATATATATATATATATATATATATATATATATATATAATATAAATATGAAGCCTGAGTTGTTTTGGGCTGATGATATTCAAAAAAAATGTTTTATTGAATTTTTCAATTAAACAATTCAGCAATTCAGCAATACAACAATTCAACAATTATTACATACATGTACGACCACACATCCACTAAACAACAAAATAATCAAAGACAACAAAAAAAAAAAAAAACAAAAAAAAAACTTAAAGAAGAAAAAAAGCAAAAAAAAACAACAACAATACACATTACTACAACTGGGGGGCGGGGGTTAAGCGTCAGGGTTATCATTATCTTGTGCAGGCACAGAACATTTATCATTGAAGTAATCAATAAATGGCTGCCACACATTGTAGAATTTCTGAGTACAGCCTTGAGAGGAATACCTCAATTTCTCCAGCTTCAAATGTGAGAGTACTTCCTCAAGCCAGCGTTTATGTTTTTGGGCTGATGATGAGGCAAAGTTGGAATGGTTTTTCAGAAAATAAGTCTTTACTATAGCTACTTTCATGAAACATGCCTGGACACTAAGTCGGTGCAAACTATTTTTAGAACGGCGGAGCAGAGCCGTGAGCTGCTCAGAGCTGCACTACGGAGGCTCATGGGATTTCTTAGTTTACCTCATCAAATACACAATCCAACAACTCCAAGGCAAGTTGTGACCTGCACATTCAACACGCTATGAGATAATAACAGAACGAAACAAGGGCAAATTCGTGCAAAACTGCTGATGCGCGTTCCCATTAGGGGCAGTTTTTCGGCAAGCAGTCTCTGCATTTGAGGGAGCAAGAGCGTTTTGGAGTTGTTGGATTGTGTATTTGATGAGTTTGATGAGGGAAACCAAGAAATCCCATTAGCCTCCGTAGCGTAGCTCTGAGCAGCTCGCGGCTCTGCTCCGCCGTTCTAAAAACAGCTTGCACCGACAAATAAAGGTAACAAACCTACTGCTATGACTATAGGGATTATGGCAATTGGGCCAATCTGCCAAAAATGTTGAACTATCCCTTTAATTGATGCATGACACTTAAATAAATATATATATATTCATTCATTCATTCATTCATTCAACACAATCCAGACAGGAAAGGACGTGTTTGTCACATCATTGCAAGGTTTTTTGTCTCTCATCGAGTTGTGCATCAGAGCAACATTTGACTGACCAGCCTCAGGGGTCGGCAGCTGTGATAGGGAAGTAAAGGACATAGTGATAATGCAGCTGATTAGACTGATCATTATCTACAGTACAGCTTATGATGGTCAAAAATCAATGGCAGGAAGGAGGAGAGCTGGCTAGCCCCCCCTGTGAAAAAGATTGAACGTCTCGTACTGTATGATAAAGTCTAAACTAATCAGAGCCTGTGGGTTTTCTGTTTGAAGGGATAATAATGTGTTGGAGTCCATTCACAAAACACAAAACTTTTTCCATCTCCCTGCATCTGATCAGATTTAAAAATAAAGCCACATGCGTCACTGTTGTTTTGAGAGCTGATAAAACACACGGTGTCCTCCCCAACAACAGGCCAGCGGTGTGTATGGATACCAACCAATGTTGTTACAGCCGCCCCGTATCCTCGAACACTTTGAAGAGGGAGACATTTGACACAGCATCAAAGACTCCCCCTGAAAGAAGAAGAAATAGAGGAGTGAGGAAGCAAAATTGGTGGATATTAGCCAACATGAAACAAGAGGTCAGATCCTGCTGCATCATCATCATCATCATCAGCTGCCCAAGAACCCCTCGGACTCTGAATGGGCTAATAAGGATGATGGCGCTTTTTGTTGGCACCTCAAAAACCAGTTACACTGACCCCCAAAACTTAAGGAATACTCTTAAATAACTTTTTTTATCTCATGATACTTTGATGTCCTCTATTTTTCTTTTCTTTTTCTTTTTTTGCTCTGGCATGTGGTGAGGTACACGTCGCCTCCTTATCATTTGAAAGAAGAAACACTGAATTTATGAGGAGAGTAATTTATGTTATCAAATGTTTTACTATCCACTTAAACAAAAATAGATATTAACATAATGATGCATAGCAAATGAACATAGTGCAACATGTAAGTCCTCTATTTGCAAATCTATACCAAACGCAATATGAGAAAACTAGAATTACCACCAGCCGAGTTGCAGGGAGTTGATCCCCATTAGTTTTCACTACATACGGTTACTAATCTCTCTGGTATCCATGAAATCATTCGTGCACAAATGGTAAATAAACACAGAGCAAACAAGCATCGACAGACACCCTGTTAGTCTAAAATCACATTATTAAAAATCTAAATACTCAACACAGCTTATTAAATTTAAACGATAAATGCTCACAATCTAAAGAGTGATCGTTGCAGGTGGTGTTGTATGGTGGGATCTGGACCACCAGCACATAACCATTGTTATATTGTATTGTAAGTTATATTTAAAGCAGAAGTAAGCGATATTTTTGTGTTAATATAAGTCTTAAATAGTTATATCTTCCCACAGCAATCACTTACATAGAGTGTTTGGACCGAAACACGGGTCTGTCAGTCACTCTGCTCTGCTCTGAGCCGAGGAGAAAACTTTTCTCGTATCCTACAAGTTTTATCCAATGAGGAGAGAGAACGGCATGCAGGGCTGTGTGTGCAGCCAAGGGATGCGCCTGAATGTGGTGACGTAGGGACGAGGACCAATAGATCCATGACTAGGGCGGGGGCTGCTAACTCCATCGGCTGACAAGATGTTATGGTGCGTTCAAGGCAACCCGTAACTCGTGTTTTTCCGACTTGTGAAGTTGTACCAGTTCGATCTGGTACGAGTTCACGGGTCGGAAGTTACGAGTGGCCGTTATAGTGACTTTCACAGGTAAAACAGGTCGGAAAAACACGAGTGGGTTGCCTGGAACGCTACAAAGTCGTAAGTCGTGACTTGAAGCTGTAATTTACGGTTTCAAAAGCCTGCCTGGAACACAGCATTTGCCAAAACGACCGGATCGCTTACTTCTGCTTTAAAGGATATGTGTTTGATCCATTGTGGATCCATGTAACATGATTTATAAAAAAGAAGTGTTTGTTACATGAATGAATGAATGAATGAATGAATGAATGAATGAATGAATGAATATTTTATTTTCGTGTCATGCCACCACTGTGGCCCATCCCATATGGGATTACAAGACACAATAACAAATACAAAAAACAAAAACTAGACAGTCCTTCCTGTTGGTGTTACTTGCCACACAGGTGTGACATAAATAAACAATTTCAGATTACTTTCAGTACTCAACAATATATCGCTCTTCGTCTCATTGCCCAAGCCTCTTCAAGAAACAAAGAAAATGCAAAAATATTCAAATGAAAAAGAAGTTTTAGCTTCTCAGCATCGTCCAACCACACAAATTCATTATTTGGATCTACTTTACTAAATAATTTTTGTCTTGTAGAGTCATAGAAAGGACAGTAGAACACAAAATGCATTTCATTCTCCACCTCTCGGATGTCACATAAGTTACAAATTCTATCATCTTCTGCTGTGCCGACATATCTGCCTGTCTCGATATGAAGACCAAGAATACCAGCTCTCAATTGAGCACACAGGGATCTTTTCTTTTTAGACAAATTATACAAAACATAGTTTTCTGGGCCAAATACCTGTTTTATTTCACAGTAAGTACGCAGCTTTGGTTTACCCCAGATATCTAATGCCCATCTATCTTTACTTCGTTGAAAAATAATATCTTTTAATACGTTAATCTCAACTTTCTCTTTGTTATAATAATGGTCTTCATATCCAGCTCTCAGCAAGATGTCATATATGTCCCTATCCCATGCCCCATTGGTCAGAGTGTCCCACTCAAAGATTTTTCTTGCAATCCTGTTACGATTTAATCCTAGTATCCTATTCCATAAACGCACCATATATACACTCCACCGTACCTCATTGGGTTCCCAGCCCATATCTCCCATAACGGCTAGTGTTGGTGTGAATTTATGTACGCCAAGAAAATACCGCATGGCTCTGTTTTGCACAGCCTCACATTTAGGGTACTGTTTGAATCCCCATACTCCTACTACATAATCTAACACTGGACACACACAACTCTGATATAATTTGTTACAATGAAAACATTGCCTCTAGTAATGATTTTAAATAGTGTTACGCACCATGTCGCCCTCTATTTTTTTTTTTTTAAATAGTTGGCGTTCAGTGCAGAAGGTGAGAAATACTAAAAATCAATCCAACCCAACTGGATTGACACTGATAGAAATCTGGAGTTTAAACAAAAAACTGCTTTCCACTTCTTGGAGGGTCACTGAAGTTTAAGGCTTAAGAGAATGAAATTTCTGCTCTGCACTGTTTGTAGTGTGTGTGTGTCTGTCCACTTGTTCAATTTCCCTGTGTAAGCATTACAGTAGAGGCTGAAAGGCTCAAAGATTTGGAGCATGCTGACGCCATATATTCTGTCAGTAAGATTCTTAGTGGGAGAGCGGAAATGGGAATAAACCAGGGCACCGTCGTCGTCGGCGGGGCAGATTTATCTCCTTAAAATGACAACACACAAACTATTTACTATGAGGGGGCTGCTGGGTAACACATGCAGGGGGGAAAAAGCAAAACCTGAAGGATCCCTTCAAGGTCACATCGAGGTATTTAGAGGTTTCTATTGCACGAGTGAGACTCTAATAATAGACTGAGCTGAGGCTGATGCACTCGCTGTGAAACATGTGTAAAGATTGTTCCAGAAACCAGCGTCTTTTAACTAATATTTACTAATTCTGGCTGGAGTTCGGTGATCCTCTGTGTTTGTTTTTGCATTATTTGTGGCGCCCAATTTGACTATTGGCCCCTAAAGTCACTGTCTCACTGTTGACGGCACGTGCAGCTTTAGCCCAGCTACAAACTACAGAGAAAACCACCTGCAATAGACCTGCTCATTTGTTTTTGTTTTTTTACTTAATTTTTATTATAACAGCAACATGACATATACATTCCCTTAATTTCCATTTTCCCTTTTACAGCTGCACATAACCTTTACACTTATATTCAAGAATCATGTAAGAAAACAGTTTAAAAACATAACTATATCTTTTAAATATAAGATAAAATAATGATAAATAGAAAATAGTACAAATTATATAATTTATATAGAGATAGAAAGACATAGATTGATCATAAATAAATACCCTCAAAAGGCATGGTGTGATGATGTAAATGTGCCCAGTACCAGTCCATGGTTAGTTGTTTTTTTCTAACCATACTACAGTGTTAGTTAATCACTTCACTTCCAGTGTTAAGGGATTTTATATATACTGTATAGCCTCTCTTTGATCATACTTTACCTCCTGTCCATCTGCAAAGGTTTATAGATGGAAATGGTTCATCTTCATTCACACATTCACTGCAGAGCTTTTTATTCCATACAGACAAAGCTGTAGCTACAGACATATATGGCATTATAAATATCATTATCTGGGTTAAATACCAAATTGCATTCATGACTTCATTTATCTCCAAATCTTTTGAGCATTTGATAAAGTGTTGTATTTATTTTTTTTTATTTCTTAGGTAATAAGTCTTCATCTCTTTTTGCACTTCTTCAGTGCAACCGGATAAACATAACTTATTTGTCACTTTTTATTACTTTAGCGCCTACTTCATGATGAATGGATGTTTTATTAGCTTTGCTCTGGAGAACGGCCGAGGAGGGAGTCGGTGCGGTGACCTGCAAAATGCTGTGAGTCATGTGCAGGTGGAGCCGTGAGTACATACAGTACTGTACAGTGTTTTAAAGACCCGCTGAGAGTCTTCACTGCTGCTGCTCACACTTCTGGGAGAAAGTTGTAGAGAGTAGTTAGTGTGAACCTCAGCTGCTTCTCCTCCTCCTCCTCCTCCTCCCACCAGGCTAAACATCCCTCTCCATCCCAGCGGACAGGGAGGCGGTCTTAAGGCGGAGCTGCCTGGTTAGTGGGAACAGAGCAGAGGCTCATTAAACATGATCCTTCTGCCCAGTGCAGCCTGATCACCGTCCACTAGAGCCCCCTTTTGAAGAGCCGGCACCTAATCCCAGTCCTGAAACCGGCTCGTAACGTGGTCACGGTCAACCTGGGTTACCCTGCTAATGAGAGAGAGGCTGCGGGGAAGTTCAAGAGCTGCTGGTTGAGGGTTTGAATCGTATCTGAGTGAGACCAAGTCTGCACTTTTTGAAAAGTCGCTCTGAGAGTTTGACTGTTTGAATGTTTCCTCGGTCATCAAACGCTCAGTGAAACTGGTGAAACTTAAAGTGGAGCTACTGTATGCAAATTTTGTCGGCTTTCCCGCTGTTTTGCTAACCCTCCTCCCGGCCATGTGCATTTGTTTTCAATAAAGCCAGTGAGAAATCAATCCATGGAGCGGTGGATAATGTTATTTATCATATACGATGTTACGACGTGTATATTCGTGTAGTCTTATCTGTCATAAACAATAGATATAACGGGTTACAGGGCGTGTTTGTGTCGCTGGGACACCGGGTCAGAGGCTCTGATCTTACAATGTTGGTTTTCAGCCAAGAGACGCTAGGTGGAAGGCAGAGCGCCTCCATTCTCCCTGGAACAAGGCACTAGGACTCTGAAGCTGGTTCATTAAGGTATAAATCCTGCATAGTTCCTCTTTTAAAAAAGGAAAAACAAAGACATATGAAAACCTTAAGAGTTGAGTGAAGGCTGCTTGATGTCACCTTGATCCCCTTTGAAAGTGGAGGAAATCCCCTTAAAAAAGTAATTTGTAACGGCAACAGTTTAATTTTCTACATTAGGTGCCATGAGTATTATTCCTGTAGCCGCTGCCTACACACACTCGTGCTGTGCAATAATCCATATTTACCTTTTTCCTCTGCTGGTTTTTGTACCTGTGAGACAGCTCCGGGGCCTCCCTTTGTCTTCACCCCCCCTCCGCTCCCAGAAGAGCAGAGACAGGCACTGCCTTGTATCCTCAGCGTTACCTGTGCTGTGTGCACAAAGAGACGTGTGTAGCATAAGTCACATCCCCAGAGGAAACTGTGGGTAAAAAAAGGGGGAAGCAGAGAGGTGTGTGTGTATGTGTGTGTGTGTTGGGGGAGGAGGGATTAAAGCACAGTGTAATGATGCAGGGGAAAAGGAGGAGTGGAGTCTGATACGAAGTGAAAACACACGCAAGAACAGACATATGCATAAATACACCGCGTTTCATCGCTTCATAGAGAACAAGCCAACTCGCAGCAGCCTCCCTCCTTCTATATAGAGATCACACACATATGCAGCGCTGCAGGATAATAAGGCAACGTCAAAAACACTTTCAACAACCAACAGTAAAAAAAAAAGAAAAAAACAACGCAATACATGAGCTCGGAAAATTGAAGGCGGAGGAGAGAGATGATCAGATGAGAGTATTCCTGCCTGCCCTCGTTTCAAATGAAAACATGCTCAAGGGAAACAAATAGAAAAGGTGAACCAAAAAAAAAAAAAAGCCGTGAACTGAAATACATCTTAGTGCTGAAGGAGAAGTGTGCAAGCAGTTACTCACTTTACTAAGTGTTATTACAGCACTCGGCTCCCTAACTCACTGCATAAACGTCTAACAAGGACAGCGCCATAGCCGGCACAGCTTTGCACTTTGATTAAAGCTAAGTGAGCGCACGCTGTAATCCTTGAATCCTTTTTAGTCTCGGTGGGATTTAGGTGAGAATGATTTCCTCGCAGCGGCAGCAACGAGATTTGCAGCCTTCTCGCTCTTTGTTTGGTAAATGACGTCTCAGTGTTGCAGCTGGCAGGTCGGGATGTAGCAAAGTGGCTGAAAATCTGACCAGTCTCCCTCTGGGAGTGGATTGGCGGGACGGGACAGTCAGGATTTCTACATGGCCGGATGCTAGTGATGTGCGATACCACTAATTTTTATTCCGATTGACATTTTACAACAGCTTCATGTGTGAAGAGGGGGGACACATTAAAATAGACAAACATTTGGAATAGACCTGATAATTTCTGATCACTATTTGTTTCTTCTAACCAAACTGCAGTGTTGGTTAACCTCATCACTTTAAAACATTAAGAGATTTTTTATATAGCCTCTGTTAAAGTGATATTTTAGAGTGAGACAAGACCAAGACCAAAGACTGTCGAGGTTGTGACAAGACCAAGACCACAAAAAAGTGGACTCGAGAACTACAAGTCTACAACAATATGAAAAGTAGCATGAATTTACCTCTAAAACAACTCCGTCTCATAACGTTCTGTTATTATCTCATAGCGTGGTGAATGTGCAGGTCACAACTTGTCCACCAGAGCGTTTTGGAGTTGTTGGATTGTGTATTTGATGAGTTTGATGAAGGAAACCAAGAAATCCCATGAGCCTCCGTAGCATAGCTCTGAGCAGCTCGCCGCTCTGCTCCGCCGTTCTAAAAACAGCTTGTACCGACAATTAAAGGTAACAAACCTACTGCTATGACTATAAGGATTATGGCAATGGGCCAATTTGCCAAAATGTTGAACAATCCCTTTAACTACTGCTTTTATCTTCTTTTTTTTTTTACAATCACAGCTAAAATATGGTATTTGTAATCATTTTCAAATGTGACCCCCACTTTAGGAACCCCTGATATACAACCATATTTCTCCTCAGATGTGGAAGCGGATGTATTCCCGTCCAACCGGTGGGGAATTGGTCCTGTAAATAGCGAAATAACTGTCTACTGTGAGGAAAAGAGTTGTTAACCCCAAATTAGTGCAGAATAGTATCGGAAGTATCGATACTTGAGTGTTGATCATCCACCAGATGCAGACAGCTGTTGTAGAAGTGTTGGACCCCTTGTTGACTCCAGAAATAACACTTATCTCCAGTGAGTTGTGTACTACGTAGTTGTCATGGCACTTTTTTTCCCTCCTCATTGCATGAGAAACATCATGTTAATTACTCTGTAGCAGCAACATGACAGGAAGGCTAACAGTGCCTGTGGAAAGTTCAGGGATGGTGAAGCAGAGCGCTTTATTGGCTCAGAAGGATGATTTATGGAGCCTCATTGGGAGGCCTAAATCATCTCTGTTTGTGTGTGTGTGTGTGTGTGTGTTTCTCCACAGGAGAGCAGCTGATGGGACAGTTGATTGAAGTCTTAAAATGTTTGGTGGGAATAAATAAGCTTGACTCCTTGACATTATTCTAAACTCCAACCATTTAGCCGTGCGCTGAAGGGGCCGTGATTAATTGGGATGTGTGCAGCCACAACAAACGAGGGATTAATTTCCCAACAGATTTAACAGCATGAGTGGTTACATAGCGCTGTCATGTCTCTGTCCCCCCCACCCCCTAGACCCAAAACCCCAAACCCTGCAGCGCCTCCTCAGAGGAGGAGCAGGTCAGCGATGAGAGATCTGCACCAGTGGAAACATCAACCACGAGTTAATTTGCTCCAGCCTGAAGTGTAACCGGCTACATTTAATTCCTTAATGGTCTCTTACTCCACTCCTTGAATAACATTGAAAGAAAAGTAAATAAAAAATAATGGACTAGAGTTGGAAATCTGTGTCCACTTTAAGGTCTGACGTCTGCAGCCCAGAATAAGCAACAGAGGAAAGAGTAAACTGGCTTAATAAGGAACAACTGTTACAAAACAACAGATATAAAGCAACAGGCTGCTGGAGACGGTGTGTGACCATCAGCCTCCGCCTTGGCGTCCACCTCTGCACTCGGCTCTGATTCATCTTTACACGCTGGATCTATTCTTGTGAATGCGAATAGCTGCTTGTATTTATGAGCAATTAGCACGGAGGAAAATTTAATTCTGTAAGTAATTAGTTGTTGACTTAGTTGTTACTCACTCACACACGCAAAGAAAAAAAAAGAAAGTAAAGTTTTTCTTGTTTTTTTAGTGTCACTTCTCCAAAGTCTCTGATCAGCAGAGTGGATGCTGCGGTGTTTCTTTCCTGTTCATTATCTAATAACCATCCAGCATCTGTTGTTATGAAGGGTTGTAATATCCGGGTTAAACCGGGTTATTATTCTCACTGAGGTGTAAAACAAACTCGCTAAGTGCGTAGATGTGGCGCACAATCTGCTGTCATGCATGACAACATGTATGTAGACAATATATACTGAATATGTATGCAAGTTTATTACAACAATACCTCCAGATGTCTTTCTTGTTAATTTTAAACATCTTCTAACCCTGGTAAGATTATTATACTATATATGTCGGTGTCTACGGTATAATTATACATAGGTTTTTTTAATATATATGTATGTGTGTGTTCATGTTTGTGTATCTCATTTGCATCTTCAGCAAACAAAATCTGTCCCTGAAGCTGCTGGTCTGTGTTTTAATGTAAGAGCACTGAAATGAAAGGACTCGTCACAGCTGGAGTCGAACAGCTGAACGATCAGACGGGCGGAGTCGGTTTTGACTGACGGATCACAGTGTGACATCAGAAGTAAACGCTGCTCTGTCCTCCCCCATAGTTAACAACACTCAGCCTCTCTCCTGTTAGTTCTCTTCACTCTCATTCGCTGCTTTTAATTGTTGAACCGCGGTAAGAAATCATAGGTGATGGGTGTTTTAAAACGATCAGTGAACTATCATTAGACTTCAACACAATGCATTACAATGTGCTGAACATTATACCCCAACTGTCGTCTCTGGAGACAGACTTTTCTGCAGAATTAGTCTGTTTTTAATTCAATTAGACAGTGCTTTAATGGATGATTAGTATTTTTCATAAATATCTATCTGCTAATTTGACTGATTATCCCAGTTTATTCTCAGATGTATCAGTTCACCACCATCCTTTGTCTTGTGTTGATAAAAACCACGTCGCTGTCCGTGGTGCTGAAGTAACGGATGGATTTATATCATCTTAAGAGACGTGTTGTAGCAGCGTTCAGAGCGACCTTGGTCTCCTGAGGAAGTAAAGCAGCCGTTGTTAGAGTTAAATGTTGCTCAGTGGTCTTTGATTTCCACCACCAGCAGGTACGAATACGGATGCCATAATCTCCACTCTACTGCTGTTTCATTTTGTGATTTAGAGACTTAAGCTTTGTGCTCTACTGCTCAATATTTCTCAGGGTTAATATCTAATCTATGCAGTAAGATTGCAGGTTCACAGCAGGATGCTGCTTTGAGAGTTTCAGAGTGATGAAGAAAAGATGAAAAAGAAATATCACATCCGATATGATGGTTGTGACTTATTTCATTTTGATGCACTGTGGAGCAGCATGTCTTTAATTGTAACATCATTTGTTGTTAATGAACTTGGCTGACAGCTGCCACGTATACAAAATGATTCTCTGAAAGGATGATAAACTAAAATTAAATAAATTACAATATGAAGAATGCGATTGTCATTAAATTGTTTATTAAATGAGGAAAGTTTGGCACTTTTTTTTTTTAAATCAAAGACTGAGAGTTTGCATTACATTAACAATCACAATGTATCCTTACAACATTTATTATGTAGCACTTAAAAGACAAAGTGTTGAGCTAATTACTGTGCATTTGTCTATACATTTCACTCAAAATCACAAGTTTCAAATTTGGCTGTCAATCAAAGAGTTACTGGAGACGATGCTATAGGCAGGGTTCTTACATTTTGGAAAAATCTGGAAAAAAGTCCTGGAATATGAAAATGTAATTTTCCATTCCTGGAAAAGTAATGGAAACTTAAGCACACCACAAAAGTTTTGGAAAAGTCATGGATTTGTTTCCCCTAAGTGGTTGATTTAGATTTAACAAGGGCTGATAAAGAAAGCTAAATGTGTCTTATGCAGTGAAACGTTGACATCTAAACCTATGGATATCTGAAAGTAGCCTACAGCCTTCACATGGTTGTATTCCTATACTTCATGCATACTGTACATTGATGGTTTAGGGGTCATCATGTAAAGTCATGGAAAGTTTGCTGCCAAGTCATGGAAGTTTGTTGGCTAAAATGTGTATGAACCCTCATAGGATCATCCTCTGGGAACCATGACAGTGTTGGTGTCGGTTCTTTTGTTATTATCATTCAACCAGTGGGATTAATTCTGCTTCAAAGAGAGAAAAAATCAGTTTCCAGTGTTGGTGTGTTTACCTTGTGCTTTGCATTTGTGCATTTTCTACGTGGCTGAGAGGAGCTGCCTGTGTAGAGACACCTTTTTTTTCTTTTTCTGGGACTTCCCCAGGCAGCGACATAAAGGGACATTTTTCTTGGCAAAAAATTATGGAATTACATGGAGCTGAGGACACTTCTTCAAGATTTGATAAGGTATGAATAATTTAAAGCCTGATGATTAATCCAGCGGCAAAACGCCCTCCTGAAATACAGCGCCTCTGAAGGTAACTTTAGCCCTCAAGAAAGACGGATGTGGAGGTTTGTCATGCAGGTTTTCTCAGAGCCACGACATAAATCTTGACCGACAGCGGAGAAAAAAGTACAATAAGTTCACGAACACCGTCAACATCACGCACAATTACAGCTCAATTGTCACCGTTTCTCCCGAGAAAAGCAACATGTAAACTAAGTGCACGTGACTTCCTGAAGTTGGGATTGGTGTGATGTCTAATCCTGTTGTTGATGCAGACGGTCGGAGCGACTTTGAGGATGAGCTTACAGGGGTTTGCTGTGAGTTAAAGACTCTCATGCTGTCAGTTATACGTATATAGCTTACCGAGAAACTTCCAAAACATTTTGAAGAGTTGTGGGATTACAGCATTACACGATCTCAACTCTGTGTGTTAGAGTGTGTGTGTGTGTGTGTGTGAGGCGCAGGAATTAGAAAGAGCAAGACAGGCTGAGAGTGCAAGCTGCTTTACTCTCCCTGATAAACATACAGTCCAGACTCAAAGTGTTTGGACTGTTCCACTTTGTTTGTTTGTCTTCGAGCTTTAGCTCAGTTCAGTATGAAATGAAATAACGGGAGACGACGTTTTGTTAAAATGTTGAGTCTCGGCTTTGATGTGAGTGGAGTTACTTCACTATACTGTACAAAGAAACGTGTGGGAGATATTACACTTTTAACACTTAGTGAAGTCTTTTGCACTCATTGGTTCTTTGTATCTTGTGATGGCAGCTTCACTCAGCTCCTGTTTGTTGTACCGCTTTGTTCCAGATCTTCTCCGGTCTCTTCTTTTTTATGATTTTGTGAACTTTTCTATCCGTGGTTTTCCATGGTTTTCCACCTTGTAGTGAATCCTCTGAGGTTCTTAAAGTGTGACATCTTCTTCTCTTGATTGTTGACAGAGACACACGTCTCCGCCTCCATCCTGGAGAGGCTTCTTCACTTGGCTTGTTTCATTTTCTGGTTGTCATGTCAGCGCTTTATTTCCTCTTAGCAGGAACCCAACTGTTGTTTTTTTTCTTTCTTTGCCAAACCAGAAACCTTTGACATCTCTCTGATTGATATTTGCATGTTTTATAATCTTCTTCCTCTCTTGTAGCGTCACCTCAGCGCCCACACAGTTTTCATGGAAACCTGTAACAAATTAAATCTGATGCTTAGCATTTCAGTTCCGTTTCCAGAGAACATGAAGAACAAAAACAAAAGAAACTGTCCTCATACCTGCGGTCGGGACCGTAGATAACACTAAAGGGCAACAGTGTATTGCTTTACACAGTGAAAAACACAACCTGAATCAATTTCACAATTAGCCAGTTCAATGTTTTAATTAAAAAACAACAGTCGCCTTTGAAGAAATCAATTCCAACTAAAGAGGCAAAAGAGAGAATTCCCCTGTCAGTTTCCCATCCCTCAGCACTGTCAATTCAAAGACACGCTCAAAGACGCTGTCGGGCCTTTTCGTCTCTACACATACATTAAGGCATTAAACAGCTGGAGAAAAAAAATGAAACGGCCTCAGTGTTTGTGGGGAGGATTTCTGATATTATCTCTCCTGAGAGTTGAAAGGAGAACCCAAACTAGATATTCACACAGGCAGCGATGTGACTGAGCTGTACAGTACAAATTGTACAGTGTTGTGTTGAATATAGTGTATTTTTAAATATCTCTTAATTGTGTAATAATTCCTTCACTGCAAGATGATTTATTCTTATTCGATAAAAGCAACTTTGATGTTTAAATTTCACACAGTTCTTCTCAATGAAAGTCTGTTTATATGTTTTGTATTCATATTAATGAAACACTTTATGCAGGAAACGTGACGCTAAGTTGTTGCCTGTTGATAAATTTAACACTGGTGGATTGAAATTGTCCGTTTCTCCGTCAGATTACATGGAGAGTCTGGTGTTTGTACTGTATGTGCTCTGACAGGGCTTTGGTTCCCACAGTTATTGATCTGCCAGCTTTAATTTCCATCGACAGTGCCTTTATCCTCCTGCACTTGAGCAACTACACACACACACACTCTCTCTCTCTCTCCATCACATGTTGTCAGCTCCTTCCCTTCCTGAACTCCTCCCGTGTCCATGCATGTCTGGCATGTCAAGTGACAGCCATGCATCCTGGATCCTGCTCAGCTGCTGCCGCTCCCGAGCGCCTTCGTCCATTTTGACGGAGGGGGGCTGCTCACCTCGATGTGTGGTTTAGTGAAGGAGGGTGGTGGGGGCGGGGGGGCGGGGGAGGGAGGGTGGAAACTTCAAACACCGCGGCTCTCTGACGCACGGATAAACCCTGCCTGATGAAAGACTGGAGCTTCAAGAGAAGGAGGAGGTGATGAGCTTAACTTGGGGGATTTAGCAGCTCTGTCTTTCCCTTTCCTGCGTTTTGTCAAACACTGTTTAGCCTTCATGGCTGATTGTTAGTAACAGGGGAAGTAATGACTCTTGTCTTTGATCCATGGAAAATGTTAACACAGGCGTAAATGAAGATATTTGTATATGTGGAGACCGAAACAAGAACATCATGCACATGTGTTCTGCAGAATATAGTTTATAATCAATGTGGTTATTCTAAAATATCATAATCTCTTTAGATATAATAAATGAAAACTTAGATAGAAGAAATAAAACCAAACAAAATGCAAAAAGAGATTCTGTGTTGCAGGTCTGAGGAGGTGTTGTGTGTCTCTACAGTTTGCTGTCCCTGTCCCAGCTGCATGTAAAATGTTTACTACCACCATCTACTGTTCACTTGCAGGAGTTGACTTCTCCACAACCCAGAGAGCACTTTATTCACACGACTCCTTCAGGAATGTGTGAATAAAAAATAAGGACGCAGTCGTGACGGCTGAGAACACGTCGCTCCCTAAGAGACGTTGTGGAAAGTGATTCACTTAAGATGTAAACGTGTGGCCTTCAAGAATGAACATTATCTCTGGTTTAAGTGTTCACGCTATTCAGAAAGAATCAGAAAAATGTGGTTAATCCCTTTCACTCAAAATACAACAAGTTACAATTCTTCTATAAAAAAAACTCCGGCCTTTGTGCCAGATAAAATGCTACGAATGAGTTTTCCGGGTAAAAGTCGTTCATTATTGTCCAAGGTCTCGTGTTAAATAGGATGTCCATTACACACATACTTTAAAAACTTTTCATGAATGCAGTCAGACATAGTTTCACTCACATGATTTTTACTTTTACTATAAGTTAAATATAGATAACTGTGGGCTGCACAAGCGATGGCAAGTTGTACTAAACAGAAGTAGCAGCAGAAGGCAACAGGAGTTGTGAGAAATGTAGAAACAGTAGCAGTGTAGCGTCTCTCGCATATGGACTATCATCTTGTTTTAAAGGTGCATTGCCAATGTGAGTTTCTGGCGAACACACAAACACACACACACTCTGAATCAGCTGCCGTTGACCTGGAGCAGTGATGGACGGACAGAGGAGACGGATATTCAGCAGCGCTCAACTAAATTCATTTCAGTGAGTCACTGCTGCTCAGAGCATCTCTTTGTCACAGCCCCCGGTCTCCTGGGAGCCCTTTAACTCCGGCCTCATCAGAGCCCCACAGAGACCTCTCTGTCAGTCACCCGGTCGCCGACCTCTGATTGGATCAAAGATTGATTACACCCTATTCATGCAGCGCCATCATTGGAGGACAGAAACGCATGCACTGCCGGTCAATGGGGCCTTGTAATCAGTGCCAATGCAGAGAGGTGTCGGCGACATGACGGCCGCGGTGGGGTAGGAAAATCGCTGGGCTGATTTCAGCAGCGCCCGACACATACATACCGAACGGAGCGCTGTAATTTCAGTCCAAATCCAAAACTGCCGTGTCCTCAGTGCATACAAAGTTAATTGCCAAGCAAGGATTCAGTTTGTAAAAAAGCTTTGAGTGATTTCCAGTCGTGTCTGGCAAAAGCAGAGAAAACCGTCCTGTAAAGCTAATCCTCATTAATCTTGAGATGTATTATGTGCACACCACAAGCTTGATGCTCGTTTAGTCAACAACTTCATAATATCATTGCACTACTTAGTCTCATTTCCATGCAAGGAGAAATTCAAAAGCCACAATGCAGTCAGTGCAGCCCCATAACAAGACCATGTCAGTCTGATCATTCCTGCAACATGACAGAGATTCATCAGAAGGATGTTTTAATGATAAAATCCCCACAGCCATCTGTTGGCGTGATGAAATGTCTGGCGCAGACAGAAGATCTGGATGACCTCTCACTATCCACAGGCAGCATATGCTGTTTTTTTTTTTGCAGTGGAGTGAAAGCCACAACCTTTTCCAGTCCTGACGGCCATCAGCAACCTCATAATCATCCAAACCTCATCTGTTACATTCATAAATCCCCACGCCGGTCTGGATTCTTGAGGATTTGCAAAACAGATCGCACCATATGCTACCACGCTTGCACGCGCACGGTCTTGTGAACAAAGACAGCGAAATTAATTAAAACTGTAGCGTGCTCGTTTGATTTCTTTCTCTCTTTTTTTTTTCCTGTAAGACCTGCAAATATCACAGGAAAACAACAACAGCACCCTCTCTGATCTGTTTTATTCCAGGAGGTATTAGAGTTGGAGATAGAGCAGCAATCCACAAGTGCTAAGACTCGAACGTAGCCAAGCTACCAATTCTCCCTGCATTGTGGGATTAAGAAACTCAACTCCTCGCCGAGCCGAGCAGAGCAGAGCGACACGAGAAAAACATCATTGTTACTTTCCGTGCTCGCTGCCACTCACACAGCTGTGACTCTGCAATACTTCAAACGCCTGCAAGACTTAGCGTAATTCTGGATGTTCGCTTTTAAGTGCTAATGGGCTGGATATTAGTGATGTAGTAAAGTGCATGAGTGTGTGTGTGTGTGTGTGTGTGGTACGAGAGGGGAGAGGCCTGTTTGACTTTATGTGGTAGTATCCTTGGTGCGTAAGCGTGTGAGGGGGGAAGAGTGGATGCTGACTGAGATGCTGTTGCACCAAGCAGAGGCAGTTTCAAGGATTACTGTCGGGGCGGAAAAGAGGCAATTAATCTCTGTCTTCCAAATGGGATACAGCTGAGCTTCAAGGCCTTTTTAGATCTTTTTTGGAAATGATAAGCTCCTGTTTACTCATTTTCCCCCATGTGGTCGTGTTGACGGTGACGTGTTGCGAATATGTGTCAGACATCCGAACATGCACGTGAGTATGTGCAATTATAGGTCAGTTAAAAAAGCAGGTTTACTGATTAAACACATTCGTTGGTGTGTTTTTTTTTTTTTTTTTAAAGAGACATGCATGAGAGCACCAATGTTTGTTTGATTTTGTTTTGCTCATTTTCAATTACAGGCAGTTCCCGAGCGGCTGCAGCGTCCTGGGTGCTATCAGTTTGAACAGGATGTTTGAACTAAGAACTAAGCTCTGCTGACATTTAATGTTTTTTTAGTTTTTTTTTTTACTTACGTCCTTGTCTCGCTCTCTGTTGTCAGGTCAAAACCAGAACAGCTCATAATGTCTGCATGAGGTGTACAACAACAAACACAGTGCAAGGAAACGTGCAGTTTGTCCACAGCACAGAGTGAGAGAGAGAGAGAGAGAGAGATTCGTAACTTTCGTGAAATATATGAAATCTGCCGTCGGAGAAGTCGGGGGAGTTTTTCAGCACTGTACATGCCTGACACCAAAACCCCTCTGGGCTGCTGAATTCAGCCTGATCAGACCTGGCATAACAAGCATCTTTACCTTCAGGAGCTCCACAACCGTTCTCTCCATCTGTCTGTGCAGATATAACTCTCCATCCGCCAGATAACACAAACTACAAGAGGATCAAACGGGGAAATCTGTGGCGTGAGCTGCTGCTGGTGAATGTGTTGGTCTCTTTTGTAGCACAAAACACAAAGTGAATTTTGGTTAATAATTGTACATGAACTTATGTATTTTATTGAATCAGACTAAAAACCTGAATTCTCACTTTTTGCATGTGATGTGCGTGCGACAGGCCTGAGGGGAGGGGGCTGAGTTTCCAATGAGGAAGTGCTCTCACTCTGACTTAATATGTTGTGTTGGTCACCTTGTGCATTTTAGCAGTTTTATAACATAACATACATAATGTGAGAAGAAAAACCTCCCATAGCTCACACGTAATAATCTTATAACAGAAGAACTAAAAGGCCAAAACATGTTTATGGGACCTCATTTGAAAGGCAACATCTTCTAGTTTCTGTAAATGTGCTTGGTTTGGATCTGACTATTGGCCTTTTTCCACAGCACAGTTGCAACTCTACTTGGTTCGACTCAGTTTAGGTCATTTTCCCATTACAAGTAGTTCATAGTTCCTCCTTAACGTGGGTGGGGTCGTCATTGCATGGCTGCTACAGTTGCTCCGTCTTGCTCTCTTTTTTGGATCATCAGCTCCAAACGCACTTGTCTGGTTTTCCTGCACAGCACCAATTTAACTCATGTGAAAGAATAACATCAGTCTCGGTACAGATCAGTGGTCGCTGTTGCCGGTGTGTTTTTTAAAAATAGCGGTTTTGAATCTTGTGTCAGATGTTGAGCTCACAACTCTTCCAGGCCAATCAGTGGCCGGCAGTCGGTTGACATCATGTTGAAGTATCTTGACTTGCTTGAAACCCCGGCTGAGACATTACCAAAATTATTGTCTTGTCTTAAAGGGGACATATTATGGAAATATCACTTTTTGAAGGCTGTTGTATGAGAATTGACCTAGGCAGGCTCCCTAGGTTGACATCCATGTGGGTTTACAAGCTGTTCTCTCAGTTGTCTTCCAATGATGTAACTAGGTTTCAAATTTGCATAACCCCACCCCTACCTGGGACCAGTAGAAGGGGCGGGGCAAGTAGTGGTTAATTTGCATTTAAAGGGACAGGCACTGAAACCAGCCATTCTGAACAGGGCTGTTTTGAGGGGGTGAAAAGAGCGGTGATGTTTGATCCTTGGGGGATTTTGACCGAAGCATGTCACAGACATGTGACATGCCATAAAACTTAACCTGAACAATATAAGCTCATACAGTACATGGTATTTAAGTTATCTCATTGCTGAGGCAGAACCAGGTCACAAATAGTTAAGTTATTTCTAATCTGAGGCTCTGACAAAAAATGTCATATTGATGTCAGACTGTTTGGAGAAGGAATCTGTGGCTGGTGAGAAATGGCTCTGATAATTATTTTGGTGACTAAGCTGCAAAAGTATTGGTCATAATTGCTCATAGTCTCTGCTAATAGTTTGTAAGAGCTTGAGTATAAACACAGTGAGGCTTTACAGATGGACTGGTAGGATGGTAAATTGGATTTCCTGTTGTGACGATGTTAAATGTCTCCGACAACCTCTATTGTTTCATTTCGCTTCTTTTTCTAACAAATATGTTTTGAGTTGGGTGTTTCCTGATGTATTTTATTAAACCATCCAATCAAAAACCTATTAAAAATAAAAAGCCTTTACAAAGCCAAAGTATTTACACGTTTTGTAAAAGCACAACATCAACGATCTCTTCTGATTTCGTGGCACGAATGAATTTTTGATTCCGGCCGAACAAAGTGTCTGAATCCGTCATTGTGCGGCAGAACTATTTTTGTGAAATCTCTCCCGCAGCTAAACAGAGATTGAATTTACTTTTATTCTATTCATTTTCTCCTTTCCTGTCTTTCACTGATAAGCCCCCCTCACCACAGAACACAATGGCTCCATTGTACTAAACCACAGAGCTGATAATGTTACGTGACATTAAGGGCAATGATGTTAGTTCCTATTCAGGGAGACATTTTGATTGGAATGTAGACTCACAAAGAGCGCTATAATATTCAATGCTTTCAGAAATTAAGGAATCCAATATTAACACACAATCACCATTGATCTGCACAGACGCAGGCTCTCTATTAGCCTTCATGTCAGGAGATATTTGGTTTTCCAGATAGGGGAAATGTGAAGACTAACTAATGCAGCCCTAATATTAGGAAGATTTAATGATGATCTTATTCACTCATACGTTTTGCAGCAGCAGCAGCAGCAGCAGCAGCAGCATATATCAAGTCAATATGTGGAGTCTTTTGCTTCCAGGACATTGATTTGAAACCTACCCAAGCAATCTATCCACAGCAGCAGCAGACGACGACGACACAGTGAGAATTCCCAATGTCATTCAACTCCTCTGAAGTAGGAACTCAATTGTTTTTCCTCCTCTTTTTATGTATAATAATATTCATATTCTCCTGAACGGCTGACCTGTGAAAAAAGGGGGCTATTTCAGAGCTGTCAGTGCAACGTCTTTATCTCCGCTCTCCAAATGTTGGGGTCAGCCAAGACTTGACGCTCAGCAGACAATTCTCCCAAAGACCTAATGTGATTAATGGGTGTCACTTAAGAGGGGTGGGTGAGGTTGAAAAAGAAAAAAAAAAGAAGTAGAAGAAGAAAAAAGTCATCCAAGGAGATTGTTTCGGAAGAAAAAGGTACATTAGAGGCAGTTCATCAGCAAAATTTACCCCCCTCCCCTCCTCCCAACACCTCTGGCTGTAGCTTTACACTGTAAAATGAAATGTTCAATGTCACCTACAGAGTTTAAATACAGCCCGGGAAAAAATGCAACCTTGAAATGAGGCCTGGGCCAAGAGTTTACAGCAAGCAATTAGCGCCCTTTATGTTGGTGATGTTTGCAAGGTACATTAAGGCATAGCTGGCTCAAATTCCTGACATTGCTATCCCCCCCAAAAAATAGAAAAAAATAAAAAAATACAGCATTCCCTGGCACAACTCCAGCTTTGCAATATTGCCTCCATTTGCCGGCCTCCTTTACCACAGGTGGTGGGGTATTATAACCATGCAAGTGTGTGTGTGTTTTTTTTCTTTAAAAAGACGGTTTCCTCTCACAGCTGTCCTTCGCTTGTCCTCCTCTTTCACTCTGCCGTCCTGCCATCTTTGCATTAGCGGCCCTCTGCAAAACTGGAAAGTGTAAAGTTTGGATCCAAACGAGGACGACGGCCAAAAGCCAAAAGCCTGCCCCCCCCCCCCACACACACACACCTGCTGTTAAAACATTTGTCTATCTGCTTCCTCGATGTAGGCAGATTATACTCACAGCTGGACCCAGATTTCTTATTCATTTTTGCAAAAATCCAGTTTGCCACAAATGTCACTTCCTCTCCTCATCTTGACATCTTTTGAAGCTTGTTTTGATTTTTTTTCATTATTCCGGCGGCAATATTCTGACAATCCAGCCTGTGAAGTATGTTGCTTAAAATGCCTGCCACCTGTTTGAGGCATCTGTTTTCTGGGTTGATTTTTTTTTTTGTTAGTGTTGGGTTTTAAATGGGGATTTTGGAGATAAGGGGGCTGTCATGTTCAAATATGTCATCAGGTTTCTGTTGGGTATCTAAACCATGTGTGCTGTGTTTTACTCCTGGATTTGTTTTGCATTGATTGCATTTGATTTTGCATTTTTTTTTCTGTTTGCTGGAGTGCAAGCACTTTACAATATTGATATCTGTTTGCTTTCTGTATAAAAGTCTCAACATTAATTGTTACAAAACCAACATTTGCCACATGATATTCAAAATCCCAATAAAGTATTAATCATAAAGTAAAAAAAGAAGCCCAGCAGCTTCAGGTAATGTTGATGACAGGGAGCAGCAGGGGATGATCCTACCTGTCTCTTTCAGTGATATTTTTCCGGTGATCCACACCTGAAGCTCTGACGTTAGTGGAAAACATTGTTGTATTTTGTTGGAAAATAATAATTAAACAAATGTTGATTGAGACACAGCAACTTTACAAATCTGTTAAAACACTGCATATAATTCACTTTACTACTGCAACACAACGTAAATCCAGCAGGGACAATTATTATTATTATTATTATGAAACCACAGTTTTAACAATACAACTATAATTAATCACATTAATTAAGACATGTTGAACACCTGATAAGCCGACCACCACCTAAACTAACGGCCCTGACCCACCCACATGGGGGAGGGGAAATGGAAAAGCTTGACGAGGGAGAGGGGGGGGGTCTCCAAGGCCTCCACCTCCACCATGTTAACCAGGCTGGTGGGGTTGATAAGCAGAAAGGAATTACATCATTTCCACCGGGAGGAGAAAACTTAACAACCTCAACTTGTAAAATACATTTATTTTGGGGGGTAATTGGACGTTTGCGTTTCTTTTTTCAATAATTTGCCTGTATTAATCTGCAAAAACAATACAAAGCAGCATAAAGCATTTTAAAGATGTCACTGTTAACACTATACATGTATTTAATATTGCCTTAAACTCTCTTGTGATATAGGACAGCTTCCTCTTCTCTGTCTCTCTACTGCGAGTTAAGAAAAGTAGCTACAGTATTAATTACTGTGTTTTGATTGGAGAGCAACAGATGTATTACCATGGAGACAGTCGTATACCTGCACAGAGACCTGCTGTCAAATGGATTATTCCATTATTAATGAAACAGAGAGGAGAAACAGGTAGTAACAGTGTCTCATACCTTAAAAATCATAATCCAAAAGAGATGGAGGAGGATGAATGTGTCTGAGCAGCGACGTGCTGATTGGTCCGTCTTATCTGTAGATTGCAGGTGTCTGATTTGATCATGGGGGAGAAAAAAAGCAGAGTTGTTGTTGCCATGTGTTTGTTGTAATCTCAGTTAAAATCTAATTCTTTAATCCATAGACATGACATCAAACTAATGCCAAGTGTTAATGGTTGTGGGCTAAATAAGTAAACACAGGAACAGAGAACTGGTTTCATAACTTATAATACTTTTATTTCAGATTCAAATGAACAGATCCTGAAATAAGACATACATTTATATTCAAATGCTGAAAATAAATCAAAATCCAGCATAGACAGTTCAAAAGACATGGTCATAAATCAGGCATTGTTGGTTGAGGAAAAGATGCTATTGCGTTGCATTATGGGAAATGTAGGAAGCAGTCCTTCCCCTTCCCATATTTAAAGTCACAGCTTGGCCTCGAGCTCAATAAAAGACTGACGCAGCCTTTAAACCTTCAGCCTTTAATTACTGAACCTTAGATCATCATTAACCCGATTATAACAGTCATAAACATCCACGTACGCTATAGGTCTTCAACAAAGTACAAGCAATTAATCACCAAGTGTATTGACAGAAGGTGCTCATAACGATTGGAGGCGGATTTCAAGCATCAAATGTCACAAACTCTGGGAAACAGTTAAAAGTTGATTTATTATTAACTGATAAATAAATAATCTTCAGCATCGTTCTACATTATATTTAACTGCAGCATGCAGCTGATTGATAACTGTTTACTTCAACGGTGTTTGGGCACCACTTTGTGTCATTTGCTGTGTTTCTAAGTGCTAACATGCGTCTCACAAATGTTACAGGTCCCCTGTCCCTCATCATACTCATCAAATACACCATCCAACAACTCCAAAACGCTCTCGTGGACACGTTGTGACCTGCACATTCACCACGCTATGAGATAATAATGTAACCCTTTTTTTTAAAGCAGAAGTAAGTGATATATTTGTGTTAATATAAGTCTTAAATAGTTATATCTTCTGACAGCAATCACTTACATAGAGTGTTTGGTCTGAATCACGGGTCTGTCAGTCACTCTGCTCTGCTCTGAGCCGAGGAGAAAACATTTATCGTATCCTACAGTTTTTATCCAATGAGGAGAGAGAACGGCATGCAGGGCTGTGTGTGCAGCCAAGGGACGCCGTGAATGTGGCGACGTAGGGACGAGGACTGTTATGGTGCGTTCAAGGAAACTCGTATTTTTCCGACCATGAAGTCGTACCAGTTCGATCTGGTACGAGTTCACCGGTCGGAAGTTACGAGTGGCCGTTATAGTGACTTTCACCGGTAAAACAGGTCGGAAAAACACGAGTGGGTTGCCTGAAACGCTACAAAGTCGTAAGTTGTGACTTGAAGCTGTAATTTACGATTTCAAAAGCCTGCCTGGAACGCAGCATTAGCGAAAACGACCAGACCACTTACTTCTGCTTTAATGTATGATTTGTCTAAGTATGATATGTGTTGAGTGGGATTGTGGGGATTTCCCAAAAACAAATTTCCG
Organism: Trachurus trachurus; assembly: GCF_905171665.1. NCBI lineage: Eukaryota > Metazoa > Chordata > Actinopteri > Carangiformes > Carangidae > Trachurus > Trachurus trachurus. The sequence goes on from NC_139911.1 coordinate 5,948,128, forward strand.
TAAGGACAATAAAGGTCTTTTAAGTTTATTACGAGACAGAGTTGTTTTAGAGGCAAATGCGTGATTTCAAAAGCGCAAGTTCCAAGTATTTGCTTCATGTGTTGTAATGTTACATAATTATACATGATTACTTAATAGCGTGGTGAATGTGCAGGTAACAACTTTTGGAGTTGTTGGATTGTGTATTTGATGAGTATGATGAGGGACAGGGGACCTGTACGATGCTCACGTCTCTGCCCCGCCGATCTCAAGACAACATGCACCGATAATTAAAGGTAATGAACCCACTGCTATGACAGGGATTACGGCAATAGGTAAATTTGCCAAAATGTTAAACTATAGGAAGGAGCTATGCTTAGATTTTTACCTTAATTAAACAGCTTCGGAACAATTGTGATGGTTAAATGGGCGAGTATGAAGGCGCCTCTGACCCGTTGTCCCAGCCCTTGTCTCGGCGGCGCCACGACACAGCGAAAAAGCGACTGCACTTGCATAGCTCCCCTTTGAAACATGGAGCTTTTAAAGACTTGTGTGTTAACAGACGTGCAAACATGTGACCTGCACATACAAGAACAAACACACATGTAGCAGCATGATGATCATCCAGGTTAGTTTGAACCTTCGGTGGGAACTTTGCATCCAAACAACAACTTCTGACCTTGCTGCTGAAGTGTGTGTGTGTGTGTGTGTGCAACTACACGCGCCTCTAACCTGTACCTCCGCCCCACCCATCCTGTTTGCTGTTATCTATGTACGCTCCAGCCCCCCCCCCCCCCCTCCAACCACCAGCACACCTTCATTACTGCCCCAGATAGTGGCATTGGCAACTTGTCACTTGTATTGATTTCTCTTAAACTGCAATTTACATGGATATTTGTGGGCGTCCTGAGGGCAGGCTGCAGCCTGGCAGACGGCCCCGGCCTCCTCTCTCTCTCCCCCCCTCCCTCTCTCTCTCCCTCTCTCCCTCAGGCCGGAAGGAAATGTTTCCACCCAACAACAGAGCCTCAAAGTGACTTTTCAATCTGACATCAGCAAACGTGTCGCCGAGGTTTGTTTTTTCAAAGCCAAAATGGGGAGAGCTGCTTTTTACAGCCAGTGGAAAACAGTTTTTTAATCCTTTTTTTATTTTTAGGAATCATTTACTTACATAAATACAAACTAACACAATAAAACAGGTAGGGAGCCAGCCGGATGACACACAGCAAGCTCTTTGAGGCCTTTACAAATCTGCGTCTCTTTTTTTCCACTGTGCCGGCCACTGTGGCAGTGTGTGCGGCAGCGCCATAGCGCCTCCTCCCAACACACACCTGACCTTCCGCTGCAGAGGCCGAGGGAATAACAACAATAACCTGCAGCTACGGGAAAAAAAAAAAAAAAGCCACAAATGCTTTGTGAAAGCCTCGACACTGCGCTTTCACACAAAAAATGCCAAAATGTCACAATCTTCAAACTTTGCGGCTGCAGCACTCTGTCAGTAGCAGTTTTGTGCTGAAGGTCGCCTGCAAACCCTGCAACCACCCTTTCAAAATAAAAGCAGACATTTATTAAGTCATATATTTTGGTAATTATGAAAATTAGGCTGGTGTAATTATAAAGCGGGAGAGTTAAATAGAATATGTCACACACAGTATATCAAAGATGTGTTTGATGTAAGTGAGTTGTTATTGAATGTGTGGGGAAGCCAGTTAATTGAAAAGCATCTTAGCTCAGTATAATCTTCCTTTGTGGACTTGACAGTGACTTTAGAACAGAGAGCGGCGGGAATGAGAGCGACTTTGCTTCAGATCCATAATCCTGTAAGGAAATTATAAATGACAAAAAAAAAAAAAAAGTACAGCACACAAGGAGAAGAAGGATTCAGAACTGAGTTTGTGTTTTCTGTCTCTTTTTTTTTTTCCTCCTCAGAGTCGAAAATATCCCATCATGCTGTTCTTCAAGCCTGTGTGAGCTTACAGCAGGGTGGCAAACGGAAGCAGCCAGAAACCCATATTCACCCCCCACCCATCCTCCTCATCATCACATGCTGGTAAACAGCCGACCTGCTTAAGTGCCCTTGAGCAAGTATCCCTACCAGGGGTGACCTCTGACCCCCTCCAGTGGAGAGCGGAAGAGAACAGACTTCCCCTGCAGTGTGGAGAAGGGAAAAAAAAAGTGGAGGAACATTGTGGAGGAATAAGTCAAAATGTAAAAAAAGAAAAGAAAAAAAAGAAAGATAGAAAGAAAGAAGAAGCAGCAGCGGGTGAATAAGGGGTGTGGGCTGGTGGGTGTCGCTAGTGATGTCACACCTCCCAGACAGCCAGGATTGGACCCTAATTAGAAAGCTCGGCAGCAAATAGATAGGAGTCCCGCATGATTGAATTCAAAGTGGCTGATGCCAAAAAATTTCTTCAGAGGCGCGCGGGGAAAACTGTGGGAGAGAGAGAGAAAGAGAGGGAGAGAGAGAGAGAGAGAGTGGCGCGCGGACAGACAGGGCGCCGTCAGGTATCGGTGCAGCGGAGAGCGGCGGCTGCACGCGGCGCTGAGGCTGAACAGTCTCCCCGCGAGCTGGAGGCGAGCTGGAGTTTCAGAGGTGATACGCGAACAGCAAGACGCGCTTCCCACCTCCCCCCCAACACCCCCCAACACCTCCCAACACCACCACCACTCCAGGTTTGGAGGGATAAAAAAAAAGGGAAGGAGGGAGAAGCTGAAAATCTAGTCCGAGTCTACGTCAAACCCGAGGACGCTGCTGCTGCGTTACCAGAGAGCAGCGGAGGCTGAAGCGAGACAAGTACAAAGGAGAGTCGAGCCGCCGAGTCCAAGTTATTCCTCCGCTGCTGCTGCGCTGCTGCTGCGCTGCGCTCATGGCATCCGTACTTGGAAACAACAGCCGCGCGTCCGGGGCTCAGGGCGGCCAGGTCAAATGCAAGCTGAAGAAGAGGAGGAGGAGGCGATCGAAGAGAAAAGGTAAAACTTTACAACACTTACTTGTTTTGTTTTGTTTCCCTCCCTTTTCTTTCTTTTTCTTTTTCTTTCTTCCATCTTCCTCCGAGCAGAGGTCGTGCGCACCTTGGCAGCCGGGGCGACTCCTCTCCTCTCCGCTCAGGCGGCACCAGCGGCGGCGGCTGCTGCTGTTTCCTCCTCCTCACACCTCGAAACAGAGCAAAGAGTGAACATAAAGAAATGTCACCTGCTCTGTGAAGGAACAGTAAAAAACAAAACAACAAAAAAACCTCTCGTAGCATCGGCTCTGAATGACGCATTGTCTTCCCCTGCTGAAGCTGAAGCTGAAGTTGCCGCTGCGCTTTATTGTCTGTTCTAAAAGCCTCCAGTGTCTCAGACATCCAGGACCACGGTGATAATAGTTTGAATCAACGCAGCGCGTGTGGGAAGCGGCTCGGTTTTGACCGTTTAACACCAGTTTCTTTTTTTTCTTTTTTTATGCAGAGGAATAAAACGCTACGTGGCACCAGAGCCGTTTAACTTCCTCATTAAAAAGAAGCAGTTCTCTCATTTCTACGTCTTTTGTTAATAACTTAAAGGAATTAAACTCGAGGTTAAGGAGTAAAGTAAAACCCAGCATTCAAACTGCAGCAATTTAATTACATATTACATATAACTGATACCTCGCCTTAGATATTCTTCATACTCTCTCAGAGCTTCTTTCTTTTTCCTGTTGAGTCTTATAGAAACACTTTCTACCTAATTAGAGGCTTGAGCTCCAGAGCTTTAATTCAGCTCCACTCAATACTAAAATAGCTAAAGTTTGAGAATCAGCGGTGGGGCCTGAAACAGAGAGACAGAGGAACTGAAATGTTTTAATTTCAGGTTAATATATTCATTCATATGTTGTGATTTTTTTTATTATTAATTATGAGCTCAGCTGTAAACAGGAGAAGTGTTACTAATGAAGAAGTGCAAGTAATTAAAATGGAAAAGCATCACAAACTGTGACATTTTTCCAGACACTCTTCGTCTTCGTCGTCGTCTCTTTCTGTTTCTGCAGCCGAACTGTAACAGAAGCTGCTGACCGCAGGTTCATGCTCAACAAATCCCACCTCCTCCTCCTCTGCCATTGTGGGAATCAAAGCACACATTTCCATCCTAACACTCTTCAATTTGATGTTCTTTTCTTTTATTTCAAAATTGTCACAATTTACCAGACATTTTTTTAGTTTTTTTTTGTTGTTGTTCACTCACTGTAATTTTTTTTTTCTTTTTTACACCGTGTTATTTCATCTTCACTCCACAGTCAGAAAAATGGAGGGAATGGCATTTTGAAAAGAGATTAACAAGAAAGTTATTTTAGATATGAAACCTTTGATAGCTTAAAGCTGCCTGTAAAGATATTATCCCCCCTCTGATTCAGTCCTCTTGATTATCCCCTGAGGTGTTTTTTTTCTCCTTTTTTTTTGGCTAATTAACAGTAAATTACTCAAACTAAAGCATCAAACCACTTATTTGCTCTGGCAAAAAGCCCCAAACACTCCCAGACTGAGAGTGTGTTATTTCTCTTATTCTAACATTTCCTGGCACCTCCATAAGAAAACGAAGGAAAGAGATCTGAATAAAATATCAACGACACATTTTTTGTTATTTATTTATGGCTGTAACAGACGATAACACAACTGTTTGTGTTGTTTATGCTTGAAGATACTGACGTGCCACCCTCTTCATCGCATTGTGGAATATGGATGAATGCTCGGAGCGTGTTGACGTATCCGACTGCGATTGAATGCATAACGAGCTTTTCATAAACACTTTGCACTTGTCATCAAACTACAAACAGACAACTGCAACCTCATTTCCATAACCTCTTGATTTTTAATAGCCCAAGTAATTGAGACAAGGCAGACAATACATAAAATATAGTGCTGAGGCAAATGTATTTACATAATGGAAAACGACAGAATTGGTTCCACAACATTAAGCATTGCATATGAGTATCACACAAACGCGTGCACATTAGCTGACAGGCCTTCGCCGCGTGCTCCCTCCGAACGGCTAATTTATCAGTGCTGCTGATTCATTCTGATAACACGGGACATTAGGGGCCCAGTTCAGGGGGGACCGGCTGGAAATGAACTGTGTCTTTTAGTGTGGGGGGGGGGGAGAAAGTGCTGATGCTGGTCGCTGACTTCTTCCAAGAGCTGCAGGAGGTTGGATGCTCTGCAGCTGAGACGTTCACTCTGCTCCTGTCCAGTCCTCTGCCTTTTTTTTTCTTCTTTTTTTTAATACCCGTCCCTAAATGTTTCAGAGTAAATCCCACAATTTAGGATTGGAAGATTTTTTTTTTCCCTACTTCAAACTTAAGCACAAATCACATAAAGATTAAACAAGCCTCTTTTTATTTTATATCTTTTATATTCCTTCATCTCAAATGTGATCATCTTGAGATTTCACACAATTATTTTCACAGACCTTAAGGCAGAAAGTCACAGAGGGATTATTGCTTGGCATTTGAGGCTTAATCCCTAGAAAAGGCTGCAGATTATTTGTAGATGGACTCACTAAAACCTGTGTGTGTATGTGTGTGTGTGTGTATTGAGGTTTTTTTTTTTTGGTGAGGCTGTAAGCAGATTCATCATCCTCACAACTTCTACTTTAATTTTTTTTTCTTTCTTTTTTCCTTCCCACCAAACTCTTCTTTGCAATTGTTCATTTCTTTTTTTGGGGGGGGTGGATGGACAAAAACAAATCATTACACAGAGGAGATTACAGGCCGGACTTTGTAGAAATCCCACACTTTCCTAAATCCCGTCAGCTGTGTGTGTTGTGTGTGTGTGTGTGTGCTGCTGTTTGCCAACCAGCTGCCTCCCCGCGTTGTTCACTTCAGTTGCGGACGTACATGTACATACACCTCGCTCTGGATGTGTTTGCCCCCCCTCCCATCCCATCCCACCCCCCACCCTCCACTTTTAAAGCGCAGTGTGTGACCGGTGTCATCGCTCCTAGAAGAAGGATTCATGGACTTACACCGTGTCTAATTAATCACAGTCGATGATGTGATTTACGGTTAACTCTCCAAAGGGACTTCGTCGTCGTCGTCGTCGGCGCCACAAATAAATTCCTTTTTGGAGGTGTGTGACAGTCCAGTGCAGTGATCTACAGGAACATGTGCCATTTTATTTTATTTTATTTATTTATTTTTATTCCTACCTGTCAATCACCACTATCACATGACCTCTGTCCCTCTCATCTGACTTTAAGTGCACCATAAGTACTGTGTGTTTTTTTATGAAGCAAAATGAGCACAGTAGAGATTTATAGACCAACATTTTTATTTTTATATATATTTTATTTTTTACAACCGTACTTATCACCCTGTACTCTGCAGGGCACACTACAGTATATCAGCAAATCATCAAGATACACGCCAAGGGGGGAAACGTGAAAAACACAAAGAGTGTAACATGATTTATGTAGCAATTACTGTTTATGCTGTCGTTGTGAGTGAGGTGGCGGCAGAGGGGTCGGTGTGTGCAGAAAGCACCAGGCGGGGGTGATGGCGGTGGCGGCGTACGGAGGAGAGCAGGGCAGAGGGCGAGGGGGTCATCGCCGTCTAAGGAGGCCGGGGGGGGGACGAGGGGGGGTCGGACACGTTGATGGGCGTCAGGCAGACTCGTCACGGAGGAGGTTCTCTGACTGTCTGACCTGCAGACGAGCAGAGAGGGAGGAAACGCCGGTATCAGCCGCTTCCCCCCGTAGCCGTGGTGACAGTGACAGAGGGAGTGTGGAGGCGAGGGACGAGGAGAGGACTGCGTTAAGGATTTAACTGGTTTTCAAAAAAGATATAAAGATAAGCCAGGTATGTTTTGTAAATTATCTGATTTATTAACAAATCATGTAAAGTGTAGCTTCCATCTCCCAAATCCTGTGTGTTGCAACGTTGTCATGAACTTCTAAAAATAGCTTTGTTGTGGTCAGATGACGACACATGTTTGAGATTACACTACCAGATGTTTTCATGTGCTTCCAGTTGTGATAGCAGTGTTGTATGTAAACACTGAGTTTCATCTCGTTGCTGTCGTACTCTGCAGATGTCTTCGTTTCCATTGAATAAGAAAAATAGTTTGTTTGTAAAAGACTTTGTACAGACGGAAAAGCAGCAGGTTCCCATTGTGGTCCATCACAGAGCACTAAATGAGTGTCTTGCAGTTTTATATGTCACCTTCTGCTGATCTAAAACCCCATATGTCTACGGCTAATGGTGCAAACTGCATGGCATTAAGATACAACTTTGTAGCTGAGTTTGTAATCGGTGCAAACTTGGTTCAGTTGTTTGTTGTGCAGCTTTTATGTCTTTTTCTCGATGCACTGAAACTTAAAGTTGAAGTAAAACTGCAACCTACTGTAAAAGCAATGTGCCCGGTTTGGCATGTCTCCCCTCATTTCCTGTCTGTCTCTCATGTGTCCCAACAACAGTGGGGGGAAAAACAATCTTTAAAAACTGCAGCTTCAAGATTATTTCTTTTCAACTCAAACAGCAGAATTGCAAAGAAATAATACAAACACACAGTTCAGTTCCCACGTGTTAGAGCCTGACTGGCTGCATCAGTATAAAATAAAAAAGCTGCTTGGTGCCAGACAATGCTACAGTGAGATCATATTGAAAAATAGTTCCGTTGAAGTGGAGTGATGTGGTTCAGGAGGAGTTCAGGTGAAATGACCTGCTTAGTTTTTGTCAGTGTCTTAGATTTCCTGTGCTTCGCTGCCAAACGGGTGTAACGGCGCCTGTAAACCTGTCCACATGAGTTGTAATGGTACAGTATATTTCCTGCAACGACCCTGTGTTTACATTCATAAATAAAAACCCTAGTGCAGCAGCAGCAGCAGCAGCAGCAGACAAAGAGCTTTAAATGAAAACACTTCTTGTAAATTGTTCATGCTAATGTGGGTTTGTTTGTTTACAGTGTAGTACAGTACAGTAGGTGGTGGTTTACTGGTTCTTGGAGCAGAGTAGTTCCTCGTGCTGGTGGTTTCCATATCGGGACAGCCCAATGTCACGCAGCCTCTCTGTGTGAGTGTGTGTGTGTGTGTGTGTGAGGCGAGAGGAGCTGCGTTTCCCCAGATGCTCCAGTTTTTAGCCCTGAAACACTTCTGTCACATTTGTTTGTGTTTGTGCTGATAACCGCATTAAGAGCTGCGACAGGAACACCGCTGGCATTTATGAGGTTAATGAAGGTCAGTGCCAACGGAGGCGGCGCGGCGCGGCGCGGCGCGGCGTGGTCTCTCCCTCTGCACATGCACCGCTCTGTGAATTTACAGGCACTTCCTGATTAAGGGTAGCCGTGGCGACAGCGACGGCGGCGGCGGAGGAGTCGCCGGTTTAGGACACAGCGTCCTCTGACTGACTGAGGGAAAAAGGTTTTTACTACTGACTGTCGTCTCTGGAGGCCGCAGATAAAATGACCAAGGAAAAAAAAAAAAGGAATAGCACAACTTTAGCACATTAGCATAATTAGTAATTATCTCGTAATAGTCCCTCTTGGATTTCTTCTTTTTTTTGCAGTGAGGGATTGTACTTAAAGTTCAGGCACGGAAAAACAAAATTTTATCCGGAAAACACACGAGCAGCTGAAAAAGAAAAAGTATATATATTAAAAAAAGCACAGGTAAAATAATAATAATAAAAAAGGTGACACTTAAGTTAATTAGTCTGTTGTTTGACGACTCCCACAGGAGGAGAGATAAAGGTATGACTCACATCACAAATAACTTGTTGCACACCGTTGCCATGACAGCAAAAACAGGAGTTTTACAGTATAGTAATTGTGTTACGCTCTTGTCGAAACATTACACATCACTACTTTTTTGGGGGCATTTAAAAAGGTGTTACACTGATAGAGTTTAACTGTGCTAATGTATGCAACCCAGAGACTGTATCAGTGTGTTAATTTGTTGTGTGTGTGTGCATGTGTGTGTGTGTGTGTGTGTACAGTACAGTACAGTATGTGTTGGTGTACTCCCGTTCACTGCGAGCTGTCAGTCCTCATAAACAGAGATGTAGCGCAGCCAAGTCGGCAGCGTTGTTGCTTCCTGTCAGTGTTTGTGTGTCTGCAGTCCACAACACAACACAACACAACACAACATGAGAGAGAGAGAGAGGGAGAGGGTTGAGGGTTGAGGGTTGAGGGAGCTGCTGCCTCGGATCAGCTGTCAGACAGATTCAGAGTCGGCGTCGGTCGGACTTTTATAGAGAACAAAGTGGAGTCGAAGCGGAGAGTTGCTGCTGGTTGACTGACGGCTCCGACAGTTTGTGACTTTGTGTAACAAGTGTCGACGTTACAACAGTTTAGTTGTCACATGGGAGAAAGAAAAAAAATCTGTGATGTTTGAGGAGCAACATTTGGTTTTTATTCGAAGTGTTGCTTCATATTTGTGTTTTTTAAGCAACCAAAACCATCTTGGTGTTGTTTTTACTTCTCCTCTCTGGAGCTCTGGTAACAACAGGTTGACGAGCCAATCAGGAGACAGGATGCCGTGAAGGCTCTCCTCTGATTGGCTCAGAACTTAGACCACTTATATACATATATATCTATATAAAGTGATTTTACCCTCTCACACTCCTGGATTCTTGAAAAGGTAAAACGTATTTTACTTAATTATTCCCCTATACCTTTTAAAAACTCATCCTGCTTGAACCTCTGTCCTGCAGGATTCACTGTACTGTATTATTACAGTTTTTTCTTTCTCTCTCTTCAGCTTCAGACAGAAACAGTTGTGCAGTGTAGATTAACGGCAGCGCAGCTTGACTCCCACTCTGCAGCACTGATAGGTCAAAACATCTTAACACCATTTAACTGTAGCACCGAGCCTCCAGAGGAACGTTTATTCAGCTTCTGGCACATTTCACTATTTGTTCTAATGGATTTTTCTTTCTGTTTTTTTGGGGCTTGTGGTCCCTTAATAGCCGGCGTATGACAGGAAGAGTGTTTATGAGTTGTGAGCAGTTCATTCATCTCCTCTCAGTCTGTTATTATGTTGGTTTGAATCAGTTTTTATTTTACAGTTTAACCCAGGTCAGAGGAAAGATAGAAAAATATAAACACAATCTTGTGCAACAGGATTAATATTATTATTATTATTTTCTACCCCTAAAATCATGTCGCAACCCATTTGACTCATCCTGCGCCCACTTGTCTGGGTCCTGACCCCCCAGGTTAGAAACCACTGACTTACAGTATGTTTCCAAATGTCGAATAAAATGTCCTTTTCATGCCTGGTCGGCCATCTTCAGACAGGAACCCAGGGCGCCGTCTGCTGTGTCTCCTGACTTTACGTCTGTTAACTCTTTGTTGACCTGCTTCAGTTGTGTTGAGCCAAAGCACAAATTGTTCATTAATCAATTTATTGGTGCAGATTGATGCAAAAGTTGACAAAAAAATCCAACTGCCACAACTTCAATTTGGACATTTTTATTCCAATTTTCTTACATTTCATGAGCTTAACATGTCAAAAAATCAAAAGTATAGACAGCAGATCAACTATTAAAGGGACAACGAGGAATTTTGGAAAAGCGAAGCGTTTTCACACTACATTTATAAGCCTCCGTGCGCACCGTGAAATTCTTTGACCGGTGCAAGACAGACTCATGTTTTCATTCATCAAGAATTAAAGTCAGAGGTACGAAGACGATCACATACCGTCGTAGTTCCAACCATAAACGGCGATTCGGCAGCGTTATTCTCATGACTCGCCACGAAACCGAAAGTAAAGAAACGAGACAAAACGATATATTTATCGAAAATGGGCCCGTTAACAAATGTGGGTAGCGTAGATTCATCCACATTAACGTGAGACTTTTTTATAACCAAATAGAAACTCCTCGTTGTCCCTTTAATTAATACAATATATAGAAACAGCCTGACCTTTCATGAACACAGACAGCTTTAAATCGTAAATCTCCTTTCAGTGTGACTTTTATCAGCTCTATTATTTCCATCCTCGATATGATTCAGTCAAATGTAGCTTTTGACTCATGATATCATCACATCTACAGTCCGACCACCAGCAGCAGCAGCAGCAGCAGCGTTGGAGTTGCCCCACACATCGCGGTGGAAAAACATTTCTCCAGTTTATGATCCTAATTAGCTCTAACTGTGCCGCCGTCCCTGAGTCATCATGCCTGGAGAGAGGCCAGATCATTTGACGCTCTGCAGTTTCACACTTCCTTGATCCCTCTTCTGTCTTTCTTTTTGTTTCTTCTCCCATTTCTCTTGTCAGCAGAGCACACACGTTGTTGTTGTTGCTGTCGTCGTCGTTGTTGTTGTTGTTGTCCTCTGGCTTGCCTTGTGTGTGCTCGCAGCATGGGAGCTGCTACTGTGAAAACTGGACATATTTCATATGCAGAAAATAGCAGAAGTAGAAGGTGTTAGAAATTTGTGCACCAAAAAAAAAGGAAAAAAGTCCAAACTATGGCAAGTCATCCGTGAAATGTGTTTAGCTGCCATTTGAGTGCATTTGAAAATTAAAAATTCCAAACACATGAATGCTCTCGGACGGCATCTGATCAGCTGCTCGACTCCCCAGTGACTTAAAACCTCTGCACCGATGTCAGCTTCATGCTTCAGCCACATGACGGCACAACTGCTCCCCCCCCCACCGCACCAATGTGTGCTGTGCTGCTGTGCTGACATGGCAAAGTTAGCACTGATACCCCGCCTCATATGGAATAATGAAATTGGATGAAGCAGCTTAACCTATCCCTTCCCTCGCCATCAGACTGGGCGCCTATTTGGAGATAACGTTAATGAAGGGGACTTTAGCCAAGAATAGACACGTCTTATTGCTGCAGGGTAGGGGAGTGGGGGTGGGGTGGGGGGGGGGGGTACAGGCGACGAGGAGGGGGTGGGAGCTAACAGCATTTATTTCCATTAATAAGATGGAGCGTTTTACAAGAGGGCCTCTCCCGGGGGCTCTCTCTGGAGGTCGGAGACAATCCTACACCTGAACAACGTCCCGACGAGTTCATTTCACCGAGCCGGCTCCTCTTCCATCCTCTCCTCTTCCTCTCCTGCTGTTCACCTTCACCTGGCTACACACACACACACACACACACACACAACTTCAACTCAAGTGGACACACCACAATCGCTGCTGTCCATCACCGATACGTCGATTTCCTTTATAGGTAATTAATACGAATCTGAGCAGCTGGAGAAGACTGTAGCGTGGTATTACTGTGTGTTACAGTCACTCTAGGTCAGGGGTGACAAAGTCATTTTAGTTCATTGTAGGGGCCACATGCAGCGTAATTTGATCTCAAGTGGAATTAAAATAATAGTATAATAACCTATAAATAACAAGAACTCTAAACTTTTCCCTTTGTTTCAGTGCAAAGAAGTACATTATTAACTGTTTACTGTCCTTTTACAAACTAATTATGAACAACTTGAATCTTCTTGAGTAAAATATGTGCAATTTCAACAATGTTATGTCTCTTCTGTCTTGTATATACTTTTTACACTTGGCAAACTCATCCCGCAGGTCTGAAGTCTGACACCCCTGCTCTAAGTTTTCTGTTCTTGTGATGAACATGTGCTGTTCACTGTTTTTTTAAATGCTCTTTTGGTTTCAGAGAGCAGATAAAGTCTTGATTTATCTCAGTTGCTTGGTTTTACAGTATAGGCTGCAGTGAGCCAGCTAATGCAGTTTACGTTGAGTTGTTTCCTTATGTTTTCCATTTTTTCCTCAGTGTAAATGCAAACAGGTTGGATTTCAGCTTTTGCACAAGTTGAAGCTGAACTATTGTTGCTGCTTTGAAGATGCTGTAGAAATAGTTTGGAGAAACAAAAGAGAAAGAGAGAGAGGAATGCAAAGTGTTTTGTTCCTGCAGTGGTCAAAGTTTAAATGTTTGTCATGTTGTTGTGCAAAAGCCAGAAGCCAAACTGCATGAAAATGTGCATGGAAGTTGAACTGAGTTTAAACAAAAGTCTAAAACCAAACAAACAGGTTGAAAATCCAGACACACACTCTCTCTCTTTACACAGTTACGCTGCTCTCTCTGCAGCTCCAAATGATGCAAAGCATGATGGACCTTCTGTGTCTACTTATGGCCGCTCTGATTGGCCAGTTAGGGGGTTTATCAAACGGACATATTCCTCTTTATAGTTTACCCGCAGAGGATTGTTAAGGCACTAAATGCTAAGTGGTTAGCATTATCTCTCTGCCATAAAGAGATGTGTGTGTGTGTGTGTTTCTGTGTGTGTGTGATGAGCTGTGTGCATGTTGTTTTCCAGCTCTGTGATATTTTCTAGACGAGCAGCGATCTCTTTCACTTCTTCATTCCTCCGTGTGTGGCGGTGCTGGTGGTTGATTCACAAAAATATACTAAGTAATACAGTTGCATCCAGTGCACATTAGATCCATATGGCTGATGGAATTGCTTAATGGCAGATTAGTGCATTGATGATGACGAGCCGCCGCTGCCGCCGCCGCACACATGTGAGCTTTCCCCGCCTGCTTCCATATTCACTTCACATCACACGAGCATTAAATAACAGTTTTTCCTCCTCTTCGCCCTACAGTAAATCCTCTCTCATCCATCGATTCTCGCATCCTTTAGGGGTTCCTTCTAGGAGAGACCGACAGGCTTATCTTGCAAATCCTTTAAAAGGTATTTAGAAAAAAAAAAATCTTTGCCTGCATTAACTCTGTCTGATGTTCTGCGTATCACCGGGCGATGGCCGAGTCGGGAGTTTTTATATACCTCCGGGGGCCGATCCGTTTTCCGATATATACGAAGTCCTGTTTTTCCCCCCTAAGTTCTTAACAGTCACACGGCGTGGTGTTTATTTTCCCCGCTTGCTTTGCCGCCGCCGCTTTTTTTGATTTTGATTTGTACAGCTTGAAGTGGTGGAGCGTAATAGATGTGTTTGCATTTTGCCCGAAAAAACTGAGAGTCCCAATCACTCATCCGTCGCCTTTGATAGCTCAGAGTGTATTTGGCTTCGCCCAGATAAGGCCTGAGTATACATCGAGTCGGATTCAGTTGGATTGTTTGTACACACATGGTGCTTTGGCATGGGTCTGCTTGGATGGGCTTTGGCATGATGGAGAATTTCATCCACATCCCTCCCTCCTTCCCTCCCTCCCTCATCCTCCCTCCCTCCCTGACGATCCCACAGTGGCGCTGTGGGGCTGGAGCTGTCGGTGAAGGGTGAAGGGTGTGTAGGACCCCGGGCTATGAATGTTGCCTTGCGTAAAGGACAAAGAGAGGGTGGAGAGAGAGGGATGTCTCTGGAAAGGAAAATGCTGGCACAGATGAACCGGCGTACTCACCGCCGCCCTTCCACATTTAGACACAAGGTATATTGTGTATATGTCCCCATCAGAGAGACAAAAAAACTAAAATAAAATAACACAGTCCCAATGTCGGCCGGCGTTCCTGTGTGGGAGAGATCCAGCTGTACGTCTGAAGAGCAGCAGTGTTGTCAGCTGCTCAAACAGCTTTGCTTCACTTCAGCTCGAATCTTTCTTCCATTTCTCTGAATAACAACAAGCAGCAGCAGCAGCAGCAGCAGCAGCAGCAGCAAACAACTTCAAATGTCATACAGTATATAAGCAGTCAGGGTGTAAATGAATATGAATGCAAACACACGACGCGCTCTGAACGGATACGAGCAGCCTTGTTTCTCTAGTTAGATTCATTCTTATCCAGTTGACACAATTTGCTACAACAGCATCACTTCTTCTCAGAGTCAAATAGGAACACACACACACACACACACACACACACACCAGTTGATACCGGTTGTATCAGGGTCTCTGATATCGTCTTGTATTTCCTGATCTTTGCTCCTCATCATCATCGGTTTCCTCAGTGTCAGTGTGTAATCCAGGTGCTTGTACAGTGTAGAACCTAACACACTCAAGGAACTTCTACTCTGCTGTGTTTTCACTTGATGATCTATTCCTGATCTCTATTTTCATTTTATGTTATTGACTGTGAAGGGATTGACAGGTTTTGTCAATAGTTTACTCATTTTTCATAACAAATTTCTAGTGAAGCAGCTAATTTAATCAGTTGACTCTCCCCCACATTACGACTCAGCTCCTTTAATAATTAGGTTTTAGTATATTTTATCCCAATTAAAGTCACTGTAACACCACCATTAACACACCATTAAACCAAACAGGACTGGGTGATTTGGTTTAATGATGTTAGCTTCATATTTATGAGGTTTTATTTATGTCATGCATATATATACAATAGGTGCAACCAATTTTTCATAGATGTAGAGTTGATTACTAGCTATTATATACATTATATCACTAATATAATGAATTTAAAGTCCAAACACTTGTGAATTATGTCTGTCTTTATAACTGTCCTTCATTATTAGAGATATACATATTGGATATACATCTAATAATTACAAGTGTTTAGACTTTAAATTAATTTATTTGTGTCAAGAAAAACTTAAAAGAGTAACTAAGTGTCCTGTTACAGAGGCAGCTACAGGTTTTGTTAATATTAATTACATTCACATTAGATGTGCTGCAGAAAACCGTTGAAAATGCTGAAATAGATCAAAACATAAGGTAGCCACAGGGTTTTGTTTTTTAACTCCTGCACAGCTCACACTTTACAGTTAAACGTTTCATTAGCTCCAGATTATATTTAGTTGTTTTCCAAAATACACATCATTTCCCCCTGAATGTCCAGATGTGCTTAATTGAAATCAAAGGAATGAAGTGTTGCAGTGTTCACCGCGTGCCGGGGTTTCTGCCGCTAAAAACGCCGGCTCTGAGCTCAAACTCCAACTTGTGCTGCAGTGAACTCACTGTGCGGAGTGGCAACTGGGTTTAATGATAATAGCCCCTGACGATAGCGGTGATAATCCTCCTGCTATTCCTGCTGACTGCAGAGAGCTGGCGCTTTGTTCTCCGCTCCTTCTATTAGTGTGATGGAAGTTCATTTTAATTTGAATGGACCATCGGTTGGATAAGGAGAGGGAAAAAACGCTCGCTTGGTTGGCCGTGTACGTACGCGTGGTGGTGCAGACCCGCGTGGAAGACAAATCGAGCATGGAGGGAAATATGTGCACATGAGAGGATGCATGCACACACACACAGTCTGTGCTCCCAGACAATGACTCAACAATAGAGAAGTCCCTGCAGGTCAGAGCGGTGACCTCTCCGGGCTGCAGGTGCTATTATCTTCTTGGCACTGGATCCAGGAGAGTTTTCTCCAAACTGTCGGCTGCAACTGACACCAAAACGCCCGACAAAGAAGAACTGGAAACAACACAGGGACAGGAAGCTGCCATGTTGCTCTGAAGGCGCTGTTTGTATAGATGAGATAAGATAAAGTTTATTTGCCATTTGTACATTTGTTAAGGTACATAGGAATTCTTGTGCAGAGGACACTCGTAGGTGAAAGAGTAAAAAATGCGATAAACAAGTGCACACAATTATAAAAAATATGTAGAAGGATATAAAAAATAAATAAATATCAACTGCACCTAAGGATATTGCACATTTCCCATGTCCATGAACATAGGTAGGTGACGTCAGGAGGACTTGTATCAGGGAAGAGCAGCGAGGTGCTGGAGGAGAAACATTTCCCACTTTTATTGAACAGTAAACAACAAGCAACCAGGTTGGAAAAGACTGTGGCATTAAAATGTGTGGGTTGTCGTGTGTGTAAAGTCAGTCGCACATTCCACATTTAAATTACAAAGTCATGTTGTTTTTAAGATTTTTTTAGCCCTGCGGCCCTTCACCCACCTGGGGTGTGAGCTCTCCCAGGAGCAATGCCACAGATTTCAAGGGGAGAAAAAAGAAAAGAACAAAAAATAATAACAATTCTTACAAGCGCTCACCAAAAAACTCAATACATAAATCTTTTTACAAACATGTTTGTCCTCCTGTCACTGTCCTGCCTGTTATATTGTCCGTTACTATTTCAAGTGAAATCACCAGGGCTGTAATTATTCAAGTACTGTAATATTTAGATAAAACTTGTGTCTCATGTGGTAAAGAACGAAACAAGCAACAATAATGAACTTGTATTTCATCCATTCATAATTCCTCCTATTATCCCCACAGTGTGTGTGTGTGTGTGTGCAGTAAATGAGTGTACATGCTTTTTAATCCTCGGTGAATCTCTGATCCTGATCAGATGATTCCCGTGGGATTCTGGGAAACTGAATCTGATCCTGTGGTGAAGGAAGTGGTTGTTTATGAGTGCCAAGTGTGTGTTGTTAATAGAGACAATTTGTGGTTTGTGTAGTGATGATATAAAAGCGGCTTCAGGGGCTTTTTCACACCGACAAGGATTCACCACCTGGACGACATCTTGGCTTTTAGAAATCATTATTTTTTTGTTGCTTATCATAACTTGTACACTACACACACCTTTGTACTGTAGGACACTGGATCTACAGTATAAAACACCGTATGCATTAGTTAGTGCAGTAAAACTCAGTTTTAAGTTGCCATCGTGTCTGAGACAGTTTCCTGTTCTGAGCTGACCCTGGGTTTTCGCAGCAGCAGCAGCAGCTCCCTGTGGCACAGTTGGAGTTTGTCGAGTCCTCGTGTTGGTGCTCAATGGGCAGACAGTATAAACAAGGCTCAGCCCTGGCTCTGTGTGTGTGTGTGTGTGTGTGTGTGTGGGTAGTTTGTCATCACTGTGACTTCAGGGCTATCTAAATAGCAGCGAGCGGGCGCGTTCATCATCACATTCATCCTCACCCGGGTAAGAGATGGATGCCCCACCAGTCCACCAGGTCATGAGTTATCACCCACCAGGGGCTGCTGGTTCATACAGAGGTCAAAGGACCATTTGTCTTCAGGCAAGTATGCCTTTCAGTTTGAGCCCTGAACTGCTTGCACACACACACAGACACACACACACTCCCACTCGTAGCCACAGCCACATACCTGAGGACTCCTCTCTTCCTGCCTGCATCTATTAATTTCATGCTGCCATGTTTTATTTGCTACGTCCTGTTCTGCCAGGTTTACACCTCCTGCAGTTGTCTGATCATTTCTCTTGTGTATGCTGCTTCATGATAATCACACTCAGGCTCGTACTGTACTGTACGTGTTTAAAGGAGTAATATGACATCTAAGAAAAACATTTATTCGCCTGGTTGCTGAGAGCAGGGCATAGGCGGTCGCCTAGAGCGCCATCTGCCCCCAGTCACCCTCAGTAGGCTAATAATTTGCAATGCCCTTCCTTCATGTTCTGTCTTGAAAATAACAAATACTGTACCACAACCTGTTTTAATCTTTCCAAAATTTTAACCCCCCTCTCATGACTCACAATGGTTTGGTCCAACCAACCCCGCTGTGGCCGCAGTCACACACACAGCAGAGGTACCTGCAGTGAGTGCTGACTCAAAGGTGTTTTTTTTGTTTTGTTTTGTTAGAAACACCAGAGTTTAAAGAGGAACTACGCAAGTCTGGTTGCTTTTCCGCTGTTTTGCTAACCCTCCACCTGACCATGTGCATTTGTTTACAATGAAGCCGGCGAAAAATCAATACATGGAGCGGTGGATAACGTTATAAAAAGTTACAATGTGTGTATTTGTGTAGTCTTAACTGTCATAAACAAAAGATTATGGGTTATGGGTAAGAGTGCGTTTGTGTCGCGGTTTTCAGCCATGAGACGCCAGGTGGAAGACAGAGAGCCTCCGTTCTCACTCGTAACAAGTTACATGTCATGTAGTTAACTATCACAATTACTCCGGAGCTTTTTAATTTAGGTTAAAATGTAGCAAAGCCACAGGAAAGATCCTGCTAAATTCCTCTTTAAACTATTTGTGAGGATACTTGTTTGCCTTAAAAAGGGAAACTGTAGTAAAAGGGTGTAAACGAGGATCTAGACGAGTCTTGAATCCATAGTTGAATGGATGTTCCAGGTTTGATTTTTAAGTGCTCACTGAATTTGTTGCAATATTATTACTTTGAATTTGGGGTGCCAGGGAGTAACCTTGCCTAGGGAGCCAAAATGTCTAGAGCCGGCCCTGACTGAGAGTTAGATGAGGCCAACAGGTTGTTAGCTTTGTGTAACTTAGCTTCGCTGATCCTTGTTCCTTATTATACATTTCTGGCAAAGAAAACATTAATATATTTCATTTTCTACCATTACTATGTGATGTCGGTGTAATATTGACGGCTTTAAAGGGCGACACTTTCCAATAAAACATCTCAATCATGATGATCAGAAGGACGCCGCTCTGCTGTATTGTTGTCAGAGCGACGGTGTTAGAGGAGTAGAGCTATGACAGTAAATCAGCCCAAGGGTACACACACAGAGACACACACACACACACACACTAGTACACAATTTACCACAGATTAGCTCTAAAATGAAAAGCCATTTGAATTAGAGCAGGTTTGTTGTTTGTAGATTTTAAATGTCATCATCATCACACCGCCGCTCATTCACAGACGGCCTCGTTGTTTATTATTATAATGATGATGTCAGTGCATTGCGTGTCAGAGCGCACACAGGGGGGAGGCTGGTTTTTAATGTTTTAATGTTTTAATGTGCTTCTCCTCTCTTACAATGATGCCGTAATGGAAATGTGAACACACACACAGACAGATTAGCTGTTAGCCTCAGCAGCGTTATGTAATGAGTCAGAGGGCACAGAGATCGTTTCTTTGTTCAGACGGGAAGAAGAAGACATTATCATTAGTCTGGTTAACAGTGAAGGAACCTGCATCAACACTGAATGGTAAATAAACAAATAAATAGATGCATTGTCTTTCATTTTCCTCCTATTAGACGACTGGTTTTTCCACTCACAGCGAGAATTTACCTTTTCTAACATCAGGCACTTTTCTCCCAGCTGCTAACGTCACCTGCTCAGATAAGATAAAAT
Source organism: Trachurus trachurus (assembly GCF_905171665.1). Taxonomy (NCBI): domain Eukaryota; kingdom Metazoa; phylum Chordata; class Actinopteri; order Carangiformes; family Carangidae; genus Trachurus; species Trachurus trachurus. The sequence goes on from NC_139911.1 coordinate 5,967,948, forward strand.
TACAGGAGACTTCAATGATCCCTGTGTCGCTGCTGCTGCTGCTGCTGCTGCCAGTTGAAACAGGATTATCATGACAATGTGTGTGAGTTAGGGGGATATAAAATTAATATTAAAGCCCAGACCATGTTCAACAGGCGTGGATAAATAAAATGACAAAATACTAATTAATGTTTTACTATGATAAGAAAAAACAACCTGGAGACCAGAGAGGAGGAAATAAAATAAAAAATATAGGCTAGTTTCTACTGTGAGAGATTTATGAGATACTGTACACATGACACGAGTAACTTCATCCCCACTGAGCTTTTATCAGCAATTTACTGGATTTTATTTCACTGTGATTTGATTTTAAGTAAAAACAACTTTTCTTGAGTGATTTACAGTTCAAGTTTTTGTTGAAAATCCTATTTTCAAAGAGTTTTTCATTAGACGTATCAGTGTTTACTAATAGGTTCTGATATAAAATGTAGATTTATAATTAGCAAATGCACTGTAGATTGAAAGTAATGTCCAGTCACATTCCTAATCTATACAACATACACAATAACTGAGACCTAAAGTGTTTATAATGTGTGGATCGGGTCACCGATAACATGTCTGGAGGTTCGATAGAGGAACACACACTGGTTTTATTATATTGCATTTTATTTAATGATGTTTCTAATATGTAAATAGTGAGGACAAAACTATTATTAGAAACACCTCTCACAGTAGTTTAGTCCTCAGTATTAAACGCATAATTTAATTTCCAACGTAATTAACTCAGTAGAATTAGCCATCACACTGTATGGCCTCACACATTTGTCTGTAATAAATCACAAGTCGCCGCAGTAGGACTTTAAATCGCTGTCTGCCTGAAAATGGTCCCTGAAAACAAACTGTAATAATCAGACCATTATATTGTCACGTTCTCTCTCTCTCTCTGCTGCTCATCATCAAACAGCCTCGGCTTCAAGTCCTCCACACACCTGCTTGTTGTCGCCTGCCTCTCTTTGCCAAGATGGTAATCTCATCCTCATTGGCTGGCGCATTTGGCCCAAAACCGCAGCGATTGCCCATTATCGCGCGCTAAGCAGGTGCCGAGACGTATCGCTCCTTGACCACAATGCAGATCCCGCGCCACGCGTACGTCGAGCAATCCATTTTTCAATTTGGTCTCCTGCCTGAGATAAATTAACAGATGTCGATTGATTTTTCCTTCCTGTGCAACTGTGAGCCTTGTTTACACCTGACAGCCAGGGCGTTATACCTGAGTGGCTGTTTCAGAGACGAACGCACATTATAATTAGCGTTTTTTCTTTTTTTTTTTTTTTTTTTTTTAATTAGACTGACAACTGGCAGGAGACTGTGGCGACGGTAACTTTGACATGTTTTACTTTTCTTACCTTTTTCCTCAGCTAATCGACAGATTGCAAAGTGAAAGACGAGGTGTTGCAGTGAGTTAGAAGGCAGAGTGTGTCACGATCACACACACACACACACACACACACACACACACACACACACACACACACACACACACACACACACACACACACACACACACACACACACACACACACACGCACACACAGATAAATGAGTTTCCATTGCTTTTATTATATATTATCACTTGTATGATATCAGAGTTAAGGACATCGCTCTTCATTTCCTCCTCTCTTATTGTACGTCTTAATCATACTAACAACAGCAACAGCAAAGACTTCATTGTCACTTATCTTCCCCCGGAGCGTCAGGCTCAACTTGACGCGATCACAGACCCCCCCTCGCCCCCTCGCCCCCTTGCCCCCCCCACTTCACCCCTGTAGCGCCTTCACAGCCATCTCTGTTCACCAGCTGGTTATTATTGCTAAAAATACGCTTATAAAACTGGTGTAGCCTGGCACCATCACACCCTAATGACGGGAGTCAAGTGGCGCGCGGCAGATATGCCCTCACATGCGCGCTGTCACAAGCCATTTAATTGAACTTGAGAAACTGAGAGCCAGTGCTGCTTTGCTCTAAACCCCCCCAACCCCCCCTCTTACTCCACTTCACCACACACACACACACACACACACACATACACATCCGACCCTTTTCTCTCCCCGCGAGGCGAGATGCACTAATATGCCATCTTTATTGCCATCATCTCAGTGATCATGATAGTTTTCCCATAGTGAAGATCTGATATTATCTCCCCCATGTTCCCTCTTCAGGCTTGTCGAGCTATATTCACTGTTATTATGAGGGGAAGGAAAAACATCAATGTGTAATTTGAGGCTCATTGAAGGTTAACAAGGAACAATTCAGCTGTAAGTAACTGACGGAGAAACTTTAAGGCCCCGAAAACTTCTGTCCGACTTTTTCACTGTAACTTTACTAATGTTCAAAAGTTAGAGTTTAGTTTTAACTTTTTGTCTCGGATTGACCTTAGATAACATGTTCAGTGTTTTCTACATGATCCAGCTCTACTTGAGTCTACTTGTCTCTATAGCTGCTTTCCTACTAAAATGAACTGTTTTTTTAAACAACAGTCGGCATCATTATCATCAGTGTGACAGGAAACAGAAAAGTAAACAATAGAAAGCAGCATACATGTCCTGCCTTTACCCCACGGATCATCTTATTTCGCTGTCTTGTCAGAGCTGTACCATGTTGATTGAGTGCAAACAAAGCGTCTTTGGTGCGGGGTATAAGACGGGACTGGTGTGACATTATCTATGTATTCTTTTTGTGTCTGCTAACTAGCAGGAACCAGAGCTCCAGTCTTTGCCCCTAAAATTTGAGACAGTGCAAGTAAATTTATAATAAACCTACTTGCACATGTGAGACCAGTAAATTTGCTGTTTTTTTTTAACACTGGTGAAACGTGGAAGAGACGACTCAAAGTATCTGGAATGTGTGTGAGGATTATAAATAAAAAGGAAATGTGAATATTTGCTTTGAAAGTTAATTTACAGTGCGCGCCCCTGCATTTTTTAAGTTAGAGGCCACTGTGCTCCCAGTAAAAAAGTTAGTTAGTTAGTTAGTTAGTTAGTTAGTTAGTTAGTTAGTTAGTTAGTCTGCAGCAGATTAAAACCTGTGTCGATTGCAGAGTCGTTTGACGCGGGTGGATGCGTCGGTAGCCGATTGTTAGTAGTTTAAACAGGTGCTTTTTGCCAGTGGGAAAGGGGTATATGTGTCACAGTGTTTGTTACAGACTTGTAACCTGTCCAGGTCGTACCCAGCCACTTGCCCATTGTCAGCTGGGATTGGGGGCAAAACAATGCCAGTGTTGTGTCGATATTTACTGTATGGGTACATTTATTCTATATTTTCTATAGTTTCTCCAGACCACAGTTTCCATAGAGTCTGTCGCTCTCTGCCTCAAACAGAAAATGTCCCCCACGCTCTTCTTCAACTCTAAAAAACTTCAGCTCCCTCTGAACTTCAAGGAGTCAGAAGCTGACAGTCTCCATGCCACTGGTCTTGTTTGCTCGCCGTAGTTATTCAAATAATTCTGGCGGTGATTTTACGTGAGGAATTGAAAATATCTTCTTCACTGCAGACAAACCTGACTGCACCTGCTGGTCCAGAGTGACTACAGCCTGGTTTTAGTAATAAAAACACCACATTTCTACAGTATATGGAAACTCTCCCTCTCCACCCGAGGGAGGTCGGAGGTCAGTGCCAACTACAGAACAACAGCTCCAGACCTGGTCGGGATTCAGCGTCTTGTTCAAGGACGCTTGCCAACACCGGCCCCGGCCAGAAAGCCCATAAACGTCCCATAAAGCCAAGGCATTGTCTCAGGAGCTCCGGCTGCCTTTCAAGTGGTTATCCATCCATGTCTGTGAGCATGTACCCTGCCTGCACCCCTGCTTGGTTACCTGAGTGTGTGTGTGTGTGTTGTCCTGCTAAGAAAGCACAAAAAGAGTTCAGGGAAGGTCTACGGGGAGGAAGCCTGGAAAGTGGAGCAGCGTCGGGTCGCACACACTCACGCGGTGACGGAGCGACGGGGTGATAGATGGAAAATGAGGGTGATTCCAAGGGAGCTGTGCAAGAGACAGGGTAGATAAAGTGAGCATGTTAGTCGTTTGTGTGTGTGTCGACGAGTGTGTGACAGTTGGGACAGCTGCCAGAACATGTGTCCCCCCCCCAAACTCGGAGGTTAGCAGCGGGTATCACACCTGAGCAACCTGAGGGAAAGGAAAGGGGAAACGGAGACATGTTGAAGGAGGTCTGGAGAGGTGGATGATTGAGCTGAGGAGGAGAAGAGGGGTTAAGCACCGGGGTGACAAGCTCTCCTAGTTTAGAGGGCGACAGTTTGATGGATGAAGAGAGAAAAAGAGAGAGAGCTGGAGGAGAGGAAGGAAAAGGTGCAGCGATGGAGTGTGAGTTCGTCTGGAAGGATGGAGAGAAGGAAGGCCAACAAACTGTTTTTTGTTTTGTTCTTGTTTTTTAATTCAGCTTAGATGAGGCTTCCCCTTTGAAGTGTCACTCACTTTTTCTTCCTCACTGCAAAAACTCAAATATTTGTCTTATTTCTAGTCAAAATGTCATTTCTAGTCAAAACAAATCTCATTATACTTAAAATAAGACTCATCACATAAGAAGTTGCTTGTTTTTAGACACTTTTTTTTACTTCTTTCAAGGATATTTTCACTTGAAATAAGTAGAAAAATCTGATAGTGGAGCAAGTTTTTCCTCCTTATTACGAGCACAAAAAACTTGCCTTCACTGGCAGATTTTTCTACTTATTTCAAGTGAAAATTTGTTAGAAACAAGTGAAAATGATCTAAAAACAAGTTAATTTTGAGGTGACGAGTCTTATTTTAAGTGGAAAGAGATTAGTTTTGACTAGAAATGAGACATTTTGACAAGAAATAAGACAAATATTCTTGGAAAGATTTTGAGTTTTTGCAGTGCTTTTAGTGTCCAAGAAGAACAGCAGTCATAAAAGCAGCAGCAGAAAGAGAAGGAGAATAAGAAGAAGAGCGGCTGCAGCCTGTGTACTTCTCAAGGTCCATTGAGTGCAATTACACAGAACAATAGAGACAGCATGGTGCTAGCTGACTGTGCTAAACACTGCTCCTCTCTGACACGAGAGGAGGCAGAGCGGCTGAGCCGGATCGAGATGCGAAGCCTCCAACCCGGCTCCTTTTGTTCTTCCCCCTGTTGTTTCGCGTCGGCGCCGCAGCCAGGAAACGAGGAGGATGGTGGGATTATGTTTGGCTGATTTGAGGCCAATTGCTGGTTTTGCCGGCGCATCAGATGAGAAAGAGGAGGGAAGGGGATGTCAAAGAGAGATGCCGAGCGTCTGTGATTATTAGAGGGGTTGAGAGGGGTGACGGAGGGAGAAGACTAAAGCGTCTCCTCGCTGGGTCTCTCAGCTTGAACATGACAGACACAATCTACGCCGACACGCGCTCCGCCTGGCTGGTGGTCGGGGGCGTCGGAGTGGGTGTTCTGGGCCTTTGATGATGCCTCGCGGTCCCGTCGTTGAAAGTCTGTTGTTGTTGTTGTTGTGACAGCGCGTCGAAATTAACACTCAGCCACGACTGTAACTGCTGAACACGTAGGAAAAAAAAACACAAAATACTGAACTGAACCGTGCACGGTGACGTTTTGCCGGCGTCTTACCTGCTGGAGTGATGTGCAGCTTGTTTTGGGGCTTCCCAGGTGTGTGTGGATCTCTTTCACTTCAGAGCACCAGACTGTTATACTGTTATTTTCCAAACAAATCGCAGCGTAGTCTGTCTGTCTGCTTTAAAGTGGGCGACACCTCTTTTTTTTTTTTCCCAGGTAGGTAGTCTCGGTCGGGTTGTTTAGTCTGCAGTTTGACTGACGGCCAAACAAGTGAAGGCACCGAGCTTAAATAACAGGTTAAAGATGAAAAACACCCAAAGTTTTCACATGCAGGGATCAGACTCTCTGCAGCGTCTTCAACCATTTAAAGCAAAGAAACATTTTGAACCCTGACAAATAAAGTCTTTTCCTGCTTGTTTGACAAATAAAACTGTGTGATGCACCAATCTACATTTTCGTTTTTTGTCTTGCTAGCAAGCAGGAACCAGAGCTCCAGACTTTGCCCTTGAAATTTGAGACAGTGCAAGTAAATTTATAATAAACCTACTTGTGCATGTGCAACCAGTAAATTTTCCTGAAACGTGGAAGGGACGACTCAAAGTATCTCAATGTGTGTGAGTAACATGAATGGAAAAGGAAATGTGAATATTTGTCTTTCAAGTCGATTTATAGTGTTCGCCCCTACATTTTCTGCTTGTTGCTCCTAAAATTTTAAGTTATTAGTATTATTATAACCTTTATTTATTCTCGAAGACCATTGAGGAAAGTCATCATTTGCAATGGTGTCGAGAAAACAACAATTACAGCAAGAAGAACAAAGGTTTACATTAGAAAATATTGGGAAACAAGTAAGAAAAGTTCCATCCATCCATCCATTGTCCGCCGCTTATCCGAGTCCGGGTCGCGGGGGCAGCAGTCGGAGCAGGGATCCCCAGACTTCCCTCTCCCCGGACACTTCCTCCAGCTCTTCCGGGGGGACCCCAAGGCGTTCCCAGGCCAGCCGAGTGACGTAGTCACCCCAGCGTGTCCTGGGTCTTCCTCGGGGCCTCCTCCCGGTGGGACATGCCCGGAACACCTCACAAGGGAGGCGTCCAGGGGGCATCCTATACAGGTGCCCGAGCCACCTCAGCTGACTCCTCTCGATGTGGAGGAGCAGCGGCTCTACTCCGAGCTCCTCCCGGGTGACAGAGCTCCTCACCCTATCTCTAAGGGAGCGCCCCGCCACCCTGCGGAGGAAACTCATTTCGGCCGCTTGTATCCGGGACCCCGTTCTTTCGGTCATGACCCAGAGTTCATGACCATAGGTGAGGGTGGGAACGTAGATCGACCGGTAAATCGAGAGCTTTGCCTTTCGGCTCAGCTCCTTCTTCACCACGACGGACCGATACAATGACCGCATTACTGCGGCCGCCGCACCGATCCGCCTGTCAATCTCGCGCTCCGTTCTCCCCTCACTCGTGAACAAGACCCCGAGATACTTAAACTCCTCCACCTGAGGCAGGAACTCTCCCCCGACCTGGAGGGTGCAAGCCACCTTTTTCCGGTCGAGAACCATGGCCTCGGACTTAGAGGTGCTGATTCTCATCCCAGCTGCTTCACACTCGGCTGCAAACCGCCCCAGTGCATGCTGAAGGTCCTGGCTCGAGGGAGCCAACAAGACCACATCGTCCGCAAAAAGCAGAGATGAGATCAAGTGGCTCCCGAACCGTACCCCCTCCGGCACTTGGCTGCGCCTAGAAATTCTGTCCATAAAGATAATGAACAGAACCGGTGACAAAGGGCAGCCCTGCCGGAGTCCAACACGCACCGGGAACAGGTCTGACTTACTGCCGGCCATGCGAACCAAGCTCCTGCTCCGGTCATACAGGGACCGTACAGCCCTCAGCAGAGGGCCTCCGATCCTATACTCTCGGAGCACCTCCCACAGGATGCCACGTGGGACACGGTCGAAAGCCTTCTCCAGATCCACAAAACACATGTGGACTGGTTGGGCAAACTCCCATGCACCCTCGAGCACCCTGCGGAGGGTGTAGAGCTGGTCCAGCGTTCCACGGCCAGGGCGAAAACCGCATTGTTCCTCCTGAATCCGAGGTTCGACTATCGGCCGAATTCTCCTCTCCAGCACCCTGGAATAGACTTTCCCCGGGAGGCTGAGGAGTGTGATCCCCCGGTAGTTGGAACACACCCTCCGGTCCCCCTTTTTGAAGAGAGGGACCACCACCCCGGTCTGCCAGTCCAGAGGCACTGTCCCCGACTGCCACGCGATGCTGCAGAGGCGTGTCAGCCACGACAGCCCCGCAACATCCAGAGACTTGAGGTACTCAGGGCGGATCTCATCCACCCCCGGTGCCTTGCCACTGAGGAGCTTCCTGACTACCTCAGTGACTTCAGCTTGGGTGATGAATGAATCGACCTCTGAGTCCCCAGCCTCTGCTTCCTCGATGGAAGACGTGTCAGTGGGATTGAGGAGATCCTCGAAGTATTCCTTCCACCGCCCGACGATATCCCCAGTCGAGGTCAACAGCTCCCCTCCTCCACTGTAAACAGTGTTGGCGGAGCACTGCTTCCCCCTCCTGAGGCGCCGGATGGTTTGCCAGAATTTCCTCGAGGCCGACCGGTAGTCCTCCTCCATGGCCTCCCCGAACTTTTCCCAGACCCGAGTTTTTGCTTCCGCGACCGCCCGGGCCGCCGTCCGCTTGGCCTGCCGGTACCCGTCAGCTGCCTCGGGGGTCCCCCGAGCTAGCCAGGCTCGGTAGGACTCCTTCTTCAGCTTGACGGCATCCCTTACTTCCGGGCTCCACCACCGGGTTCGGGGATTGCCGCCACGACAGGCGCCGGAGACCTTACGGCCGCAACTCCGGATGGCCGTGTCAACAATGGAAGTGGAGAACATGGTCCATTCGGACTCAATGTCTCCGGCCTCCCTCGGAATCTGGTCAAAGCTCTCCCGGAGGTGGGAGTTGAAGACCTCCCTGACAGGGGATTCTGCCAGACGTTCCCAGCAGACCCTCACGATACGCTTGGGTCTTCCAGGTCTGACCAGCTTCCTCCCCTGCCAGCGGATCCAACTCACCACCAGGTGGTGATCAGTTGACAGCTCAGCCCCTCTCTTCACCCGAGTGTCCAAGACATACGGCCGGAGGTCAGATGACACGACTACAAAGTCGATCATTGACCTCCGTCCTAGGGTGTCCTGGTGCCACGTGCACTGATGGACACCCTTATGCTCGAACATGGTGTTCGTTATGGACAGACTGTGGCTAGCACAGAAGTCCAATAACAAAACACCGCTCGGGTTCAGATCGGGGAGGCCGTTCCTCCCAATCACACCTCTCCAGGTAACACTGTCGCTGCCCACGTGAGCGTTGAAGTCTCCCAACAGAACGATGGAGTCCCCAGTTGGGGCACTTTCCAGCACCCCTCCCAGGGCCTCCAGGAAGGCCGGGTACTCTGCACTGCCGTTTGGCCCGTAGGCCGAAACGACAGTGAGAGACCTATCCCCGACCCGTAGGCGCAGGGAAGCGACCCTCTCGTTATGCGGGGAGAACTCCAACACATGGCGGCTGAGCTGGGGAGCTATGAGCAAGCCCACACCAGCTCGCCGCCTCTCACCATGGGCAACTCCAGAGTGGAAGAGAGTCCAACCCCTCTCAAGGAGTTGGGTTCCAGAGCCCAGGCTGTGCGTGGAGGTGAGCCCGACTATCTCTAGTCGATACCTCTCAGCCTCCCGCACAAGCTCAGGCTCTTTCCCCCCCAGCGAGGTGACATTCCATGTCCCTAAAGCCAGAGTCGTCATCCGGGGATTGGGTCGCCGGGGCCCCCGCCCACGGCTGCCACCCATATCACACGGCACCTGCCCCTTATGTACCCTCCCGCGGGTGGTGGGCCTACGGGAGGGCGGGCCCACGTCGCTCGTTCGGGCTGCGCCCGGCCGGGTCCCGTGGGCCAAGACCCGGCCACCAGACGCTCGCCTGCGAGCCCCGACCCCAGGCCTGGCTCCAGGGTGGGGCCCCGGTAACGCCAGTCCGGGCGACGTACACGTCCTTGCTGTTACTTTTTTCATAAGGGGCTTTGAACCGCTCTTTGTCTGACCCGTCACCTAGGACCTGTTTGCCTTGGGAGACCCTACCAGGGGCATTAAGCCCCGGACAACATAGCTCCTAGGATCATTCGGGTACTCAAACCCCTCCACCACGGTAAGGTGGCGGTTCAAGGAGGAGAAAAGTTAAGACAGTCAAACAATCTTGATCAGATGCAAGTAAAACAATTACAATCCAGTGAAACCAGGTTTGAGACGTTAGGGGGCCACTGTTGAGTCTGGAGCCCTGAGGAACTAACTCCAAACTAAAGACATGTTGAGTTAGTCAACAGTTAACAATCCTACCTGACTGTTAAATATGCAAACTATGCAGTGGTGATGTGAATCAGCGCTGTCAGTCCAATATTTGATAAATAAATCAAGTCAATCTTGGACCCGATACCTAGTACATATTGGACCGGATCGTTTCCATCTATCAACAGGACTTGCAGAGCGTACGGTTCCTGTCAGACTCAGGTTTTCCCTCTATCACACAAACATACTGCGCTGAAAAAAGAGCCACATTGTCATTCTGGACATTCATTTGTTACTGGGCAACTATCAAACTAATACAGTTCAGTCTGATCCTGGCATTAAGCTCAAAGGATGTTGTCCTGCGGTTGATGCCAACTTCTAATCTCCCTGGTGTAATTTCCCCTCCGGCATCAATAAGGAATCACTGCCTTCATTATAATTTAAAGCAGCACACAGTCACGCCCCCCCATGTACGGCGCTGACACTGCCTTGCCCTTCGGCAGCTATCTAAATAAGCTGTCGTATCAGTAAACACCTCGCTGTTCGTGTTAGGTGTGTGCTCCACTTCCTAAAGAGAGAGGGTATGTCTGCTCTTTGTAATATCACACAGCGCTGTTCGCAGCATATGCTGTATTTTTAATTCAACAAGGGCGTTTTGGAAAAGTCTTGTAGCATGTCATACACTGGGAGCTCGCGGTGGCGTTCCCCCGACGCCGACAGAGAAATCAAACGTAAAATGGAGCACCAGAGCGAGCGAATGAACGAGCGAGCAGCAGATACAGAACAGATGTTTGCGGGAATGTTGACTTTTTGTTTGGCCCCTTATCTTCGACGCTGCCATCCTCCGATAAAGTGAGTGACGGAAGAGGAGAGAATAAAAAACAGAGAGGGAGGGGGAGGAGGAGGAGGAGGAAAACAAAAAAGGGGGGAGAAAAGCTGTGCTGTTGGTAGAACTAAGTGGAGGCAGTGTTGGCAGGCGGGGTGTTCGATGGCAGGAAAGTGGGACAGCCACACAGCTGTGTTTTGGCGTCGAGGGACCCCCCGAGATTGGTGTCACTGTATTTCATTGTCAGGCAGAAGAAAGGGAGAGAAACACTAGAGACATTGTGATGTACAGAGAGAGAGAGGGAGAGAGTGAAGGATCGTGCATGGGGTGAGGCTGGGAGGGAGGGAAAAAAATGAAAATAAAAAGCGAGACAGACCCCGGAGCAGCTGCTCTTATATTACCTGCTGGTGCCGAGTCGACAGGAGAGACGGAGAGAGGTGGTGGTTCAGTCGCAGGGTGTCATTTCAACCGGGTGAGCGCGGAGGAGAACAGCATTTCCCATGATTCAGCTGCTTCCTCTTCTTTTTCACGTGCTGCTGTGCTGACATCTTTAAGATCGGCCTGACAGTTTTGCTCACTGCCTCACAATAAAAAGCTCTTCTGAGTTATATAACACCCGCTGTGATCCGTAAGAATTTACGATCGGCCCATTATTTCATCCTTACAAGGTGATGAATAGGGCGATAAATTCCTGTGGCGGAAGTCACGGCGGGGTCAGGCCTCTTTCTGTGTTAGCTATTTCATGTTTATTTTTTATTTTTACACAGTTATCTGTCAAGGTGAAGTGTTGGGAGTTTAATGCGGCTGAAGCAACAAACTGAGGTCAAACCGACTCTCCTTTGCAGACGTTGCAGAGAAAATCTCACCTTTTTTTTTTTTTCTTTGTCGAGCCAGATGGAGAGGAAACATCCGCCGCAGATCGATGTCTTATCACTCACGCAGCTGCTAAAAGTCGCAGACCCGGGGCGGGGAGTAAATGCGGTGCCATTGTGGCCGTGATTGCTTACCGCAGCACTTGCAGCAGCAGCGGCGGCAGTCGCAGAGAGGCTCTAAGGGACTCGGACAGAGTGAATGATGGCGGGTCTGATTCACACCAGAGCGTAGATATATGGGACAGCTGAGGTGAGGGCAGATAAACTAGACCGAGGAGAGGGAGGGAGGGAGAGGTGAGGGAGGGCCTCTTCACGTCTCATCCCCAGATGTTTCATCTTAAATTATCACCCTCGTTTAGGACCCTACTGTAAGACACTTTCTTTCTTTTTTCTTTTTTTACACCTGAGCCCAGAGGTGCTGTTTAACTTCTCTCACTCCTTCTTTTATCGCAGTAGGCAGAAAAAAGCAAAACAACAGCAGGTGAATGTGGAAAAACAGCCCACCCCTTCCTATAGCACACTGCTGGTAAACAGCGCGTGAACAAGCGAGCTGCAATTTTGAACGCAGCTTTATTTTCCGCCGTTTATTTAAGCCCAAAATGGGTCCTGATGGAGTCATCAGCCCCCACTCGCCGGCTAATGGTTTAATTATGTCCATCTGGAGGAGGCTGGAAAGGGGAGCTCGCCTTACTCTCCAGTCATTCCTCTGGTAATTTGTCTTCCCCCCGCGCGCCCGCTGACTGGCGTGCTGATGGTGCCGAGGAGCGGCGAAGCATTCTGGTGGTGGATCGGCCTCCTGTCTCCTAACGTCTCCTAATGCTTCTGCTGCCTCCGTGGGCGCGCAGCGAGACGCCACGGGCGGCGTTATGCTATGTGATCCCTGACCTTACGGAGGCTAAGCCGGGTTTTCCTAAAAGCGAGTTAGCGCCGCGATCAGCTCTTTATGTGAATGCAGATAAAATCCTCTGTGACTGAGCCATGGAGACTCCACATAAGGCTTAAATGTGATTATTGCTATCTCTTGCATAATAAAGTAATAATCTCACCACACATTTCCACATACTGTACAGTAAATGAATGAACCTTTTTGCTGCACTCTCTGGCCGGATAATGCAACACAACACGCTGATCCAACCTACAGCAGTTACAGGGAAAACAACATGATATCAGAGGAGAGCTACTCAGGAAAACAAATCCTGACTTCAACAACAAATACTGTTGTAGTAAAGAGGAAGAAGTGTAAACACGACCTGATCTCATTCATCTCAAAGGGAAATCTTAACCCTCCTGTTGTCCTCCTGGGTCAAAGAAGGAAGGGAAGGAAGGAAGGAAGGAAGGAAGGAAGGACGAAGGGATAGAAGGAAGGAGGGACAAAGGGAAAGATGGGAGGAAAGAAGGAAGGGTAAAAAGGAAGGAAAGATAGATAGAGAGAGGGAACAAATTGGGTCAAAAAGGAAGGAAGAAGTAAGGACGAAGGAAAAGAAAGAAGGAAGGGGTGGAAAAAGGAATGTGGAAAGAAGGAAGGGAGAAAGGAAGGAAAGATGGAAGGATCGAGGAAGGGAACAGATTGGATCAATTTGACCCAGAAAGACAACAGGAGAGTTAAATCAAATTTTGAGGATTTAGAGCTTAGATTTTACATTTGTATGTTAAATAAAGGTCTGGGTATCGCTACAGATTTACTGAATCGATTCAATTCTGATTCACAAGTTCTCGATTTGATTCGATCTCCAATTCGATTACATTTTGATTCATTTAGAGATATTTCAGTTTTAATACCAGTTTTGCTTGGTTATGATATAGATTTTCACAGAACTAAATGCTGCAAGTTGTGCAAAGATGGTACACTACTAACCTGGTGCAGCAGTTACATTAATGCACATTTATTTAACATGACCCATTACAGAAGTTTATAGTACAACTCTTCAGAACAGTCGTGGGTGATAATTCAAGTACAGTACTGTAATCAATGTGCGCGCTGCTCTGTGATCTTTTCCAAAATCGTGCGAGACTTTGGAATTAGCTACATTAAAAGATCGATCAAAGGATTTTATGAATCGATATCAGATCATTCAAATGAAGATTGATATGAATTGGAAAATCGTTATTTAACCCCGACTGTAGTTGAATATGAAGCTTTGTCCAATTGACGGTTAGTTTAGCTTTGTGTAAAGACTGGAAAGATGGGATAATGGTTAGCCTGGCTCTGTCTATAGATTAAAAACACATTTTGCACTGTTAAGAGATTTAAAGAATCGTTGTGGTGTTCACTAAATGAGCAATGCTAGAATCTGCAGAAGAAAAATGCGAAGGCTCCGTAAACGTGACTTCAGAATTTGAGAGATGATTTAAATTTTGTTTACCCTCCACTGCAGCTGTGTTATAAATCAGTAGAAGAAGAAGAAGTGTTGGGATCAGCAAACAATACTGTAGATTGAGCAGGTAAACAATGTACGGGGAGAAGAAATGACTCTCACATTCATTCGTGAGCTCAAACACTTGACAAACCACAGCATTAACCCTAAAGATGGCACCAACATAAGAAAAATAATTTTAATTTTCTCTCTCTGAACTTTCAGCAGTCTGACCTCTGCTCCCCCGTGTCTCCGTCTCGTCGCCGTACGGATCGGGCTTCACGGCTGGTTTGTACATAATGCTGTTGTCTCATCTGAGGAAGTTTGTTTGAGCTCGGTGGCTTTTGTTAGAACATCATTACTTAGTCGTGCTATTGTCTCAGGCAGAATAAGCTGTATTCCCCTGCCAGGAAGATGACATTGAATTACTTGTTGAGGAACTGGGTCAATAATGAGCATCAGCAGCAACAGTATGTGTGTGTGTGTGTGTGTTAGTTAGAGAGAGGCAGCCTGTCTGCGTTGTGGTAAAACTCACATGACAGATGCAGATACGTCATATATACTGTGTCGGTGTGTTTTCAGGTTTTCTCTCCGTCTCAGATTCTGGGTCACAGTGTCTTGTTTCCGATGGTTCGGTTTAACTGCCAGGTATTATTATTATTGCAGCCATCACTTCAGCAATGCATGCAGAAATGGCTCATTCCTTTTGCAAGGTGATTTAACATTTGAATACGGGGTCTGTTCTGCACAGGTGACCTAGTTACCTTTTTTTTTACTCCTTTTTTTTACTCCTGACAGCACACAGGTTTGAAGGTCGCAACCACGCATTGGGCATAATATGCTGCGAGGGCATAACGGTAAAGTGCTGCGGTCACAGGCTCATGTGTTTTTATCAGCTCCCTCTTTGAATGAAAGGAAAGCGAGTGCTTTAGCTTTAGCTCTCCTTATCTGTTGTTCTCAGTGAGGAAACTATTTCACTGTAGATTTCCTCCTCTGTTTGTCGACTCCTCAGAGGTCGCCGGTGCCACAGCCCCGAAAAAGCAGCTTCCTCCTCCCTCCTTCCTCCTTCCGCCTCCTCCTCCTCTTCGTCTCGCCTGTGTGCATAAATGTGGAGGATTTATCGTTAGCAGATAGGTTTTTCCGCTAATAGACGAGAGCAAGGACGTTGTTCCAGCTCGTCAGCCGTTCTCACCTTCGCTGGCACCTCAAAGAGCACAGTCTTCTGTTTGACATCGCCGCCGATCAAAGGAGGGAAAACACTGTCAACCTGCAGTCTGAGCCTTTGAAAGTTCAAATCACTTCCTTCCTCTGTCTGACAGAAGAAGATGACTTTGATTCCTGGTAAAGGAGCAACGTCTTGGTAAAAACATCTCACTACTTTAATAAACATTGTCAAACACATGGAATTAAGACAATCAGACGTCCTTGGAAACGTTATGTTTGTCTTCAGGTATGGGTATGGGAGCAGCTGCTAATTTAACAATAATAAAAATGCGCCTCATTCATGAACTGTTCTTGAGAACAAATTTGTCCTTAAGTCCCAAGATTTGTGGCATTCACAAATGTTTTCTTACCCAGGATTTGTTCTTAGCTATGAACAAAATCTATGCACACTCAAGAGCATGCACACTTAGGCACATTTGAGAGCTGACACTTGTGCAAAATAATTGATTGTTGCATTTTCTTCTGTTCTACAGTTGTATAATATTATATGATTTGAATTAGAATCATTTTCTTATCATTTATGATGTTTTTTAATAATGATTTAAATTATTTTACAACTCATTGTGGTCTCTTAAGAAACAGTAAAGACACTTAATTCACATCAGTTACAGTATGTTTATTGGGAAGATTTGAGAGCAAACGATTTTTCTTTACTTCGTCAGTAGTGCGTCTAAGAACACGTTAATGAATCTGACGTGGAGTTTTCTTAAGAAATTTCGGAAACCCTTTAATTTACAGGCCGCTAAAATGGCCGCTAAAATAGCCAAGAAATAACAGTCAATTACGAGGACTTCGTGGAGAAAAATTCTGGCCTTTCGCCAAAAAATTCAAAGCATGAAAAGCATGTGTAATCTTTTGCCTTTATCAGGGTATCCGCGGGGTCTTGAAAAGTATTAAAAGGTGATAAATCAATTTGGGGAAAATTAAGACCCTTAAAAAGTATTAAAAAGTCTTTTCCGACTTTATAAAGTCTTAAATTTTGAAGGTATTTTTTCTGAATTAGCTGTCCAAGAGTTTGAGTCCTAAAAAACATTGTGAAAGTGTGTGAATTTATTCATTTTATTAAAAAACAAAGATGAACCGGTACATAAAAAAAGAAAAGAAGATTGTTGTTTTTCTTTTTTGAGAGTGGAGCAATGTTTTTTTGTTTTGTTTTTTGGATAAACTTTGCCTTATCCTAGCCTATTTTGAATTCCGTAGCATCATAGTGGTTTAGAGTCTTTATCACAAATTAAAACTGCATGTTACGTTAAAAGTGTCACTGATGTAAATGGTTACAGCTTGAAGTAGTGGTGAGGTATTGAAAAATATTGAGAAGGTCTTGAAAAAGTCTTAAAAAGGTATTCAAATTAACTTCAAGATCCCTGTATATACCCTGTTTATGAAAAACATGACATTACTATGAAATTGACTGTTATTTCTAGGCTATTTAATGAGATTACTAGGCAATTACTTGTTATTTCTTGGCTTTTTCTTGACATTATCACATAATTTACCAACATTTCTGAAGAATGACTTAAATATGTATTTAAGAAAATACTGAATGAGGCCCAATGATAATTTATCGACCTTCAAAAAGTTTGTAAACTTGCGATTCGGCTGTGGCTGTAGCGAACTGTCAACCAAACACTGACGGGTCTGGTGCTTTCTCTTAGCCTGACCCAGGGAGAGGGTTTGTGGTTAGTGATAAGGACACAGAGGAAGATAAAGCGACAGGAGGAGGAGGAGGAGAAGAGGAAGAGGGGGAGGTGGTTGTGAGGGAGGAGGAGGGGGGAGAGAGAGTTGAAGCACTGTAAGTTGGCAGCCATGGGGGAACGGTATCGGCCTCAATTATGACGGGCAGTGGAGCGCTGCTCAGGAGCAGATGAGCTGAGAGCCGGCCCCGGCGGAAAAGTCAGCGGTTGATAGCTGATAATCCCCGGGAAGAACCGGGACAAACCGGTCACAGATGGAGCCGTCCTATGGTCAGGTGTGACGCCAACGGCTGGCAGTGCTGCTGCAGGGATATGTGGCAAATGGTGGAGGGAAGGAGGGGAAGAGGGGGAAGGTATTTGTGGGGTAAAGAGAGCAGCAGAGTCGGGGTTACTGTGTCAGCCAACATCCACTCTGCTGCTGGAGTTTCTTTGAGCCGGATGGGAGGATGAAAAGAAAACAGTTTCCATGATTTCAGCTTTTTGTTACTTCTCATTATTGACAATATCTGTGATGTTGTAGTACGAGATGAGAGCACACACATTATAAACACTAAAGCACATTGTATGTCCTTGAGGTCAAACACTTGAACTGTTTTTCCTTCCTCATCATGAAGCAAATACTGAAACTATATACAGATAAAATCCAACATTTATCTTTTGTTGATGCACTGCTGTGTTGGTTGGTACGTTACCACCACCTGTTGATTTGTCTCACATGTATGAACACGCTCATTAAAACAAGACTTCATACTGTAGGTTGCTGCATATTAACAAGATCAACCAGTGTTCACACACACATTGTCACTTTCTGTTTGAGGTTTACGACCTTATGTCCGGTTTAAAACCCTCCACATACAGTATGTTCGTCCAAATACACAAAAACAATAACAACATGACAAAGCAGGTTACTCGGGGTGAAGGCTTATAAATCCATGAGAGTCCACCAAAACGTTATAAAACAATCCAGATTTGGAGATTATATACCCGCTCTGTGCAGACGGAGTGGTTCCTCCATTCAATAGAAAAGCTAAATCATTCTTCTTCATATAATCTATGTATTGTCTCCAACGTTTTTAAATAACAGTTGTTCATCATTAAGAGTATATGTGATTATTCCCAAAGCTAAAGATAGTTGCATTTATATTGAGTTTATAATCACATTGATACACTCCTAATGCTGAGGCAGCTGTCTACCTCCCTGTCAGACCTGACACAACCACATCTCATCACTAACATGAATTATCACCTTTTACTTGCCTGAAATCAGGTGTTTCATCTGCCCTACCGTACTGTAATGATCGCTCACTGGGATTTAACACCAGTTTAAGAAAGTGTTCGCTGCTGCAACCTGTTTTCACCTGTTGAAACTTCCAGAAATATCATCCCGGCGCTGCCTCTTGAATACGGAGGAAAACAGCTGCTCTTTGGAGGGAGGAAAAATTCCTTGAGAAAGAAATTGCAGCTCTTTTAAAGGTAAAATGTGTAGGAATTCCCCCCATCTAGCGGTGCGGTTGCATATCTGAACGTATTCTTGATGTTGCATTCACCTGAAATCGGGCAGACGTCAGACAGACAACAGACGCTGCATGTAACAGGATAAACAAGCGTCTATGTAAACAAGTGGTCCGCCAGCACGAGGAAAAACAATACAGGCGTGACAATATGTTGTCATGGTGATGTCGTATTGTTTTACCATCTTCCTCTCGTGGAGTAAAATGACATCCGGTTGGTCTGCCTGACTGCACCTGAATGCAACACCAGTGCCTCCGTCCTTCCTCACACTACACAGTGGTGACAGTTTTAACAGGCCGAGCCCACAGCTCCGCTGAGTTTCCGTGGTTACCTACGGCCACGCTGCCACTCAACGTAAAAAAAATGGCGATGCAACATGGCCGCCTCGGTTCGGTGCGTCGCCCACTTATGTATTTGTAACAACTTGTAACAACTCATTCTAAGGTACGAGAAAGCTTTCATTTGTATGCAGGTGTGATTCGACTTCTGTGAAATACGTATTTATGAAAGCAATATTTGATTTTTACTAATAAAAAGCCAAATAAGTTACACACTGCGGCTTTAAAACACAGCACCACCACCACCAACAAGCGAAACACTTTTTTGAAATTGCATTTCCAGTGAAGACGGCCGTCATAGTTTGTGGCACAAGATTGGATGGAGGCAGTCGCCCAATGCGGGGGGAAAAAAAACAAGCACCCTGCTGCTTTCTCAGCCTCCGCTGCGGTCACTGGCGCTGTGCTGCGTTACCACCTTCTGTCAGTGAAAATGGAGGATATCCAGGTCATCGCTGACACTCCGCCACCCAGCACAGTCAGGGAAAAGGAGCTGCACCAGAAACTGCTTCGTTGGCCTTGTTCAGACAAGAGCTGCACATTTCCATTAGCAGAAAACAGATTTCTTCTTTACCCTTTCTTGTTACTGTTGAAGCAAACATGCAGCCCACCCCCCACCTCAACGTTGTCGCTCCACATATGCTCTTGATGACTCATATAGAGGCGTCTTATAAAAAAAAACATGACGTTTCCTGAGCAAAAAGAAGCAACAAGCCTCGGTCGAATTAATTCTGTGTCACATGCCTGCAGCAAGAAAATAAAAGATGTGTTTCATTGATGTTTTTTTTTTTTTTTTTCTTTTTCTCCCACTGCCATGAATCACAAAGCTGTACTTGAGAGGAAAGTCAAGTACCAAGCATCAATAGGAAATGTCGTTTGGGAAAGGTACTTGTGATAAAAACAGTTCCAACACCTCCTCAAACAGTTATACCCCTGATGAAGTGGAAAGGACTTGTTTTGAGTTGCTCGGGGATGTCCTCAAGTCTGAGCTCATGCTGCTGAAGTTGGAGTATTCAAACAACCGCTGTGTGCTCGTTTTTTTGTTTTGTTTTGTCTTTTCCTCCTCCCATGTAAATGTACTTTGTTGTTATGGTGGATGCAGGATTTCTATTGTCATGGATCAGCAAACTAAAAGTTGTGCATTGACAATCTTTGCTGCTGTGATTAACGCCAAGGTTATTATAGTTTTTATTTCGTTTTTTAGTTTGTTTTTTTATTTCAGTTTAGTTTTAGTTAGTTCAACAAGTGTTCATTTTTATTTTTGAGGAATTTACTAGTTTTTATTTAGTCTCAGTTTTACTTTTTCAGGTTTTAGGAGAAAGCCTCTGTGAGACCTCTGAAGATGAACTTCCAAATCTGTGGGATTTTTCCCTTTTAGTTGCAATGCATCCCATAATGTTCCCATCAGTCCTCATCACGTTACATTCACTCTTATCTACCTGTGGCTTGTACTCCAAGTTGTCCCGCATTGAGCTGTGGCGTTTTTATTCCTGCAACTTTAACTGTCTCTAAGAAAACTACAGCTAAGCTGATGTTATCTGACGTTCAGATTAGTTTTAGTTAGTTTTGCATTGTTCATTGTAGTTTTTATTTAGTTCTCATTTTGGGAAAAATTGTCAATTTTATTTTTATTTCAGATTAATAAATTATTTTTTCACTGCTAGTTTAGTTTTAGTCTTATTTTTTGTTAACTACAGTAATCCTGGTTAACGCAGGTGTTAACAGGACGTCAAGTGTTTGGCGCTTGTCAGTTCTGCCCTTGTTTGTGATTTGTTTTGGTAACTCTTGGATGGAGAAATTACAGATGAAGAGACCAAGGTAAATATTACTAACTACAACTTAGAGTCTAAACATTAACCCTTTATTTTGATTCATGAGAAATAAAGGACATGTGTACGCTGAAATGACTGCTCACAATTAGAACAGACATTAACTTGTTCGAATTTTGCAAAAACATTTATTTGGATATTTATTTTATGTAGATAAACTGACACGTCCAAACACTTCTGGTCATAATTCAGCGCTGCAGCTCAGGATGTGGATGAGATTTTGATATTTTTCCAGTTTGCTGCTCTCAGTCAGTTTTATTTACTCTGAACCAGCTGCTGCTGTTGCTGCTGCAGTGCAGGATCTACTGTATCTCTTGTGTATCGTGAATGGTTACACTCCCTCACACACACACACACACACACACACACACACACACACACACACACACACACACACACACACACACACACACAGATCCAGCTGTGATTGTCCATTAGTTATCAGACAGCAGCATGTCTGCCTGTGCTACCTGGCTCACTTATAACACAACAGCAGAGTCCAATGCAAACATTAGGTTTCTGGGGGACTTCCTCTGTTCGTGTAAAATGCATATGTGTGTGTGTGTATTGTGAATATGTGTGTGTGTGTGTGTGTGTGTGTTATCATTATAGGGGAGCCGAGTCGCCTCATCAGAACACAGATGCGCCCTGATTAAGGGCGAGCGCAGCAATGACAGAACTGCATTAGTGTGATGTATGTGTTGTTAGCCAGCAAGCAGCTAATTCCAAATTTAACACCTGATTCGCACAATGCAGTCACACCTGAGTGCAGGCCAAGATTTACTACCCTTGTCAGACCACTGATGGCTTTTATAAGTAATTTTTCGGAGTCCCCGATTCATTCTCTCACGGCGTCGCTGATAATGAATTATGATTCTGGGTCAGGATTCAGCTTAAAAGCAAAATTATAGTCATTTGGAAACTGGGTTGGCGTCGGAGAGTCACTTCTTCGCTGGAGGGGAACCCCCCCCCCCACACACACACACACACACCTCCTCTTACCTCCCTCCCTCCCTCCCCCATCCGTGAGGTTTTTCTCGAAAGGCAGAAACCAGAAAACTAAAGGCAAAAACACTGTTTTTTCATGCACTGATCAATTTTGAGATTTTGGGCTATTTTTCTTCCTTAACATGTATTCTCTCAGAAAAGTCAAAAGAAATGGTAGAACATCCACATTAAGGTGGTTGTTTTACTTCATTTTGTCTCTTTTGTTGGTAGATTTCTTCTAAATTCGGCAAAAGTTAACATGCTACTGTGGCATACTGTGCTGTGCTTGTTATCTGACCCATGTCATGTCAGGTATCGTTGTAAAGCTCTCTCTCTGCTGAACTATGATGTGGGCTCCAAAAATTGTCATTTCCTCCGTATCCGCAACCAATCGTAAAAGTACAATTTACATTAACAATCTATGGAATTTTACAGTACAAGTCTTTAAAGGCTGTTTTCTCAAAATGAGTTTTTGAGCCCGAAATCTCCACTTCAGCAGCACCTACAGACACCAAACCTTCCAGTTTTATCCCTTTCTATATTCTGAAGGTTTTTACAGAGGGGATTGTTGATATATCATTCACAGCCTGATTATACAACATTTTATTCCTAAAAACATGGCAAAAATATGATTTTTTAGGGCTGGTGACAGTATGTTCTCATTTACAGAGTGATAAAAAGAGATATCCAAAATCCCCTCTGTAAAAACTTCTGACTCTAATATGGCAACAAAATAAAACCAAGAATTTTGCAAGTTGCAAGCATTTTTTTTTTTTTGCAAGCATTTTTCAGATATCGGTTCTGGAAACGTATGCAAATTAGCGCATATTTCATCAGATATTGCCTCATTTACATATTTAAACATCAAATTTGACAAAACTCGTAATGCAAATAATATTTGTCTTAATGAAAGTGATAAACTTGGGAAGTTTCATGGTGATATCTGTTAGTTAAATTTTTTTACCCTATTCACCTATACAGTAGTGTAGACAAATTCATCTTCATTTCAGCCCGATGCAGAGCGAAGTCGACGTTTACACACACACACACACACAACCAGAGAGTTTCCCTCCGCTCACGTACTGGGTGCAGACAAAGCTAACAGGCATCGCAGACAGAGACCTCCCCGCTCCACGCTCACGTCCGTCCCCTGATTCATAATGACAGTGTGTGTGTGAGGTCGTCATGACGGAGAACACGACTCCCGTTCATGTTCGTGTGTGTGTGTGTGTGTGTTTCTGAACAGGTGTATGTGCTGCCTTGTCCCATCTGGCCTTGGTATATTTCCCAACCTGCTATTTGTCCCGTTTTATACCTCTCGCAGTGAAATGGCCATGTGTCGGTGTGTGTGTGTGTGTGTGTGTCGGTGTGTGTGTGTGTGTAGCTGTTAGTGGTGTTGTTCCAGGTCAAGCTGGTCCTGTATAATCACGGTTGTGTCAGCAGCACGACGCTCATCACCGCACAAGGATACCAGCCTCTGACTTTGACCCCCTCCTCGACCTCGCCCACCTTCTCCACACACACACATACATACACACACACACACACACACACGTACACTTATACACACAGGGTTATTATACTGTGTGTGTGTGTGTGTTAAATTAAAACAGTGGCCCTCGTTGCCACAATCGGCTCTGAGATGAGCGGAGGTGACTCAGGTTCAAGGTTCGTGGCGACATCGAGCGTCACTGTTTTGCTGAACGCTGCACTTTCCTCTGTCGTCTCACACGTCGACCAGATGAATTGATTTGTGTCAGCACACGCACACACACACACACACACACACACACACACACATGTACCGTAGTCGGGGAAGCTCAGTTACGGTGAAGAAGCAGCTTTACCTGTAGACTCATGAAGATTCAGCAGTGACTCGGGTGCTAAAGAGACTGAATTAGTTCAATCAGGACAGACTCATTACTACAAAGAGAGACAGGTGAAGACAGGTCAAGATGAAGATGAAATTACATTTATTGTGTATGGCAGACTGTGATTGGATGAATTAGGTGGAGCGAGAGGATGGCGGGAAAACTGGGAAGAGGCTTAAAGAGATCCTCTTCCTGTCTGAACTTTCGCTTAGCTCCATTTCAATTAAAATGAAAAAAGTATGAAAAAAAAAAGATCCACCCATAGAGTTGGTTCCACATTAACATATCTATATCTATATACAGAAATCATAACCTTGGTGAGCTGGTACATTGAATATTGAAAGCTGCATGAAATCGAGCGCAAATTAAAGGGATACTTCACCGAAAATCGATAATTCACCAATTTTCTACTCACCGTCATGCCAAGGAAGGGTTTGGAGAACTTTCGGAGTCATCAAAACGCTTTAGGAGTTCCAGGGGGGGTCCGGCTGGCAGCGGATTTTCATATAATGGCGGCGGATAGAGTTCACTTTTGAATGGTCCAAAACACACACTATGAAACATCCAGATACCTCCATACTGCTCGTCCGTACTGACCCAAGTGTCCTGAAGCCACATCAAAAATCTGTTCTGAATAAATTAATGTGATCTCTGTTTTTAGCCTTGTTGTAGTAGTAGCTCAAACTGTAGTTGTTATGGTTACCAGCTGGATAAATGGTAGAAATACCTGAGTAAAGGTTGTCAGCTATGTTTTATTTTTAACGTACAGTTACTATACAAACGGCTGCTGCATCTGAGCTCATTGGAAATATTTGTTTGCTGCTGTGTGTGCGTTTGCTGCTAAGTGTGTGTGTGTGTGTGTGTGCATCAGTGGAGGCTGGTCTGATTGAGTGTGCAGCTGCATGTCACTTGATTAGCTTACACACAAATGGATGCATACATTCACACACATACACACACACACACACACACACACACCCCTAAAAGTTGTTGTATTTGTTTGTGCCTGTTTTTGTCAGCAAATGTGTTTTCTTTGTGTGTTTGTGTGTGTTTGCGTGCATGCTTGTGTGTGTGTGTGTGTGTGTGTGTGAGAGAGAGCTCCTGCTTGTGTCTGGGTGCGAGTGTGTGAGGATTTGCCTGAGGATAGCAGTCATGCTCCATTAATTAGCACAGCAACCTGCTGACTTTCAAGTGGCAGTGGCAAAATTAACCCTGCATCTCTGAGAGCCGCCTGGAAACGCTCCGTTATTGCAGCCTTGATTACCACACTTAATACTGGGCACACACACACACACATTGTTGCTACATGCATATATAGCACTGTGCACACGCTCATGTGTGTGTTTATGTGCGTGTCGTGCCATCAGATAGCATCTCTCAGCTGGAGATCCCCTGCTGAGCGCCGGGGAGAGAGAAAGAGAGAGAAGGGAAAAAAACGACTGGCTTTCCTTTTGTTAAGAATCCCATCAGATTGGAAAATGCAATCATAACAAAGTGGCAGCTAAATTGTTTTTTTTTTTATTCTTCTTTCTTGAGAGGAGGAGGGGTGACTGTGTGTGTGTGACTGTGTGAGCGGTGGATATGAAATAAACAGATTTCTGATGCATGCGGAGACAGACGACTGTTAAATACTCGCTACATTAACATTTCATATTCAGCAGGAGATCGTCGGGATGCATCCACACTAATACGCTTCAGTTTCAAAAAGTCTACACAAATCTGTATACATTATATATAACGAGATTTTAAACCTCTGAAACTGGGACTTTTGGAAAGTATGGCATCTGCGCAAATTAAGACCTTTACAGACAATGACTTCCTGGTTACATCTGATCAGTCAGGACGCGTTCATCCTGCTGCATTTATCTATGTCAAGAAAACAAGCAGAGGAGAGGAGGCACCGAGCTGATGTGGTGATTGATTACTTGTCCAGGTGGTGGGCGGAGCTTGGTGACTTCTTCCTTGTGACGTCACAAAGTTGCAGAAGTCCGTACGGCTCAGTTTCTGAACACTGGCTGTGTGTTTTTCTCTGACACTTTCTAGGGATGTTCGTTACCCACTTTTTTTCAGACAGAATACTCAGAGTACTCACCGATACCGTGTACCATTACCACGAGTACTAGTATGTGTATATTTATATATGTAGAGATTATAGACATTAAAGGACATGTGGTGTTAAACTTTAGGGCTATAATAATAACCTCATCAGCGTTGTGCATTGATAAGCCCAGCGTCGGCCAGTGGGTTGAGACATTAAACAAGGTTTATTATTTGTTGTGTGTCTGCCCCGACCTGAGTCTGAAGCTGTGGTAATAATTAAGAAGTGGCAGGCCGCTGCTGCGTTAGGTTACATAGCAGAAACCCTGGTATTTGTATAAAGGAATGAAAGAAACTCGATTATTTTGCCTTGAGAATCGGCAGCTGGTTTCGGTATCGTCCCGATCCCGATACCTGGTGTTGGTTCTCACCCATCTCTAAGCGCTTTCACAGAATTAACACCGAACCTAGACCTGGTGTATATTTACACTACACGTGCACATCCACCTTCATACAATGTGGTACCTTTAAAAACAAAAAAAAAGAGAGACTGTTTTGAAATGAAATCGATGAGTGTGGACGAAGCCTCGGGGAGGTGGAGGTGGACGGCTGCTTCTTGACAGCGCTGCTTACTGGAGTTTCGCCGCAGTAACTCACCGATCCTCCTTAAATCGATGATTGAAGTCGAAACACGAGGGTCGGCCTCGAAGTCATAGGTTCTCATATCTGTCAATGGTGCTCCCTCCTCTCCCTCTCACCCCCCCCATCTCCCATCCTCCTCCCCCCTCATCTCCCATCCTCCTCCCAGCATTTGGCTGCCTAAAAGTCTTGCGAGATGTCACCCTGCATTACAGCACCATCCCACACCTCCCTCTGGTACAATTACTGACTGTCAGGATGTGTATTGACCTCACAGTACAGAGCTACACCCAGCGGCTGCCTCACCCCCCCCTCATACTCCATACTCCACATAAACACACACACACACACACACACACACACACACACACACACGGCGCTACATGGGGGAGCGATGCCGACAGCAGCACAAGGTGGAAGAGCTCGGTCTCTGTCTCGGGGCTGTGACTGGTTGTGCTGTTGATTGTTCGTCCTCCGAGGTGAGAGAGTCGCTCTGTGGGAAGATTAATGCTGATTTTCAGCTCCGTTAGTCATAGAGCAGATTTTGTTTATTAAGTTTTTAAAGCCACACTGTGTCATTTTTTTTGTAGAAATTACACATCCTTCCTCTTCACTACAAGTGAGAATTTCAATTAATAAGGAAACGTTCAGAGTGAAATGTTTAATTCACTGCTCTCAGTGTAGTTTTGTTGCTGCTACGACCTCTCCAGGTTTTCTATGAGCAAACAGACATACACACTTTATGACTCTGTGTTTATGCTGTTTAAACACTGCCCTCTAAGTAGCACCAGATCTCTTTATGTTTTAAAATGTTATAGAATAACACCAATGACTCATTCTTAGGGTTGTATTCAAAGATTTTATTATCTTTCATTTTCAATTTCTTAATTATTTGTTAGTAGTTTTGTCTATGAATGGCCAAAATCAGATTCAGGGTTATTCCAAAGTCGATTTTCAATGAGGAATTTAGTTTGCTGCTTCCATGCATAATGATAAAAGATGATTTGCATATGTATCAACAGGTTTTTCAGGTTTTGGATGAAATATTTTGTATGTGTGTGAGTATGGAAATATGCAATAGTTACAGTATAGAAAACTGGTAGCGATTCTTACCAAAGATCCCAAAACTCAAGTATATTTAGTTTCCAAGGGTTTAAAACCAATTAAAACATATACACAAATCATATACTGATTTAATTCATTGACTAATTGTTTCAGAGCGAGAGATATTTTTCTTTCCAGCCTGTTGCGACTCCGTCTCTGTCTGCTCAGCCGTTATAGCTATCACTTTCACTTTCTAACGCCATTTGCTCCGTCATCCGTCCATCTCTTTAAACAAAGCACATTTTTTGCTGCAGGAACTGTTAAAGTTAAACGCATCACTTCCTGTCTGTCTGTCTGTCTGAGCGAAATGGAAAGCCGGAGAGAAACCGTCCCTAATGTTTTGAAGGCGCCTCTTGTGACATCTTGTCCTCACAAATAACAGATTATCACAGTTTTTCTGATGGGATGGGGCTGCAAATATGAAGAAAATAAGAGTGTGCGTGCGTTACTGTGTGTGTTAGTGTGTGTGTGTGTTGAGTGGTGCCATGAGAAGTGGTGTTTGGCTGCTGTCTGCTGTCATCAGTGTGGCTCCTCAGTGAGTGCTGCTGACAGTCGAGCTGGCCCGGGTGCTGTCACATGTCCTTGTCAGTCCACTCAGAGTTCGGGGACGCACCTCGCTATTGTCAGCTTCTATTACCTCTTCACACAAGCACACACACACACACACACACACGCACACATAT
This sequence comes from Trachurus trachurus, assembly GCF_905171665.1. NCBI lineage: Eukaryota > Metazoa > Chordata > Actinopteri > Carangiformes > Carangidae > Trachurus > Trachurus trachurus. The sequence goes on from NC_139911.1 coordinate 5,995,798, forward strand.
ACACACACATACACACAGACACACACTATCTTCACTCTCAATACAGATTTTGCTTCAAATACGTGCTGCATAAAAACACACAGAGGAATTTCAGTCTCTCTCTTCTATCACACGCCAACGGTGCTTGCACTCTCTAGATTTGTTGCACACACACACATCCTTGTAAAGCTATCTTTGTGAGGACACTCATTGACATAATGTATTCCCTAGCCCCTTACCCTAACCTTAACCATCCAAAACAAATGCCTAACCTTAACCATTACTCTTAATATAAACCTAATTATAACCTCAAGTCTTAACCCTCAAACGGCCCTTGGAAAAATTGAGGACCAGCCAAAATGTCCTCACTTCCCAAAAATACAGTCCTCACTCTGTTGGTTAAAAACTCTTTCCAGTCCTCACAACGTAGTAAGTACAAGAACACACATACACACTTACACACATTTACACACACACACTTCCAGAGGGACCTTGTGACCTTCCCTGTCTGCCCCATCCTGCCCCTGTCCATGTAAAGTGTCAGCTCTCTCATGCCATCCCGCCTTCAGCTGCCGCTCCCTCAGGGCCGGATCAGAACCGCCGTGTTGGGCCGGCCAGCCAGAAATCCCCCCGCCAGCAGTCTGGACGCCGCCGTCACCACTGTTGCTGCTGCTTCTGCTTCTGCCACACATTTACCACCTTTCCCCTTTAGAAATCAGCACCTTAAAGAGGAACTAAGCAGGATTTCTCCCGTGGTTATGCTACATTTTTACCTTTTTTATTAAAAAGCTCCGGAGTAATTGTGATCGTTAAAGCAGAAGTAAGCGATCCGGTGGTTTTGGCTAACTTCCTGTCATCGGATGGAGTTAGCAGTCCCCGCCCTCGTCCCTACGTCACCACATTCACGCGCATCCCTTGGCTGCACACACAGAGAGGACCGCCCCTTTATGCCGTTCTCTCTCCTCATTGGATAAAGGTTGTAGGATACAAGGAAAGTTTTCTCCTTGGTTTACAGCAGAGTTTCGGACCAAACACTCTATATAAGTGATTGCTGTTGGAAGTTATAACTATTTAAGACTTATATTAACACAAATATTCCGCTTACTTCTGCTTTAACTACATGACTTTTGACTTGTTGTGAGTGAGAACGGAGGCTCTCTGTCTTCCACCTGGCGTCTCATGGCTGAAAACCAACCTTGCAACATCAGTGTAGTAGCTACCTGGCCGCCGCCTCGGTGTCCCAGCTCTCGTCTCTGCTGCACCGCGACACAAACACGCTCTGTAACCCGTATTCTTTTGTTTATGATGGTTAAGACTACACAAACACACGCACCGTAACATCGTATATATTATGTAACGTTATCCGGTAGGGCTGGGACGATATGCTTTTCTCCCGATTCGATTCTTCTACGATTTTTTGGATGGCGATTCGATTTAAATTGCGATTCTACGATATTGCGGATTCTCTCGATTTTTAGTCGCATTTTTAACATTTATCTGCACACAAATACTGTAGGAGCCTATAAATGAACATACTCCATTATAAAGTGAACTTAAACCCTTTTCAAAGCCTGTACTCTCTGTATGTAAAAGAGGGTAACAAATACACATTGCACAATATTTAAAAAATTCCAAAAAAAAAAAAAAAAAATTCCAAAATTTTTTTTTTTTTTCAAAAAAATAAATCGATTTTTGACAAAAAAAATCGATTTAAAAATCGTCAAAAAAGATATCGCGATATCTATGTGAATCGATTTTTTCTCCCACCCCTATTATCCGGCGGAAAAGCGAGCAGACTTGCATAGTTCCCCTTTAATTGTCTTATTTTTCCAACACCAATGATAAAGAAGAAGAAGAGGAGAGGAGTCCCAGGGAGAGAGGAGAGGAGCCTGCGCCTGGAACAGTGATTGAAACAACCGAGGGGTGATGCTCGCTTGTCGCCTGAGCTCATTTCCAGACGTTTGGCGTCTAGCGTTCGCGGCACAGATCAGGCTCGCCTCTGGTGGAATATAAAACGTTGCCTTGTCTCGCACTGACAGCAGCGTTGTCACATGAAGACTCAGGAGAAGTCAATAAGGCTGTCGAGTGTTTCACAGGTCCTGCAACTCATCAGATTTGAGTTTTGTTTCGTTTTTTTTTTCTTTCTTTCTTTCTTAAATCCAAATCATTTTCAGTTGTTTTTTTTTTGGGGGGGGAGGGGCGGTTTGGCTCAGTTAGAGTTCAGTGTTTTCTCATTTTGAACTGTCACAACTTGTGAGCATGTGTTCGTGACGTGTGGATGGAGTGTGTGTTATCACGGTGTGGGGATCTACAAAGCCTGGCATCCAATTTCCACACGCTTATACCCAACACACACACACACATACACACACATAATGTTTCTGTCCACGTTTTTTTCCGTTTCCAGTTCAGTAACTTTCCTGGTATGTCTGTTTATCTGAGCACTGATCCATAACTTTTGTATAAATGGCATTACTCCCATGTTCTCGGCGCCCAGTGGAACCACAACTGTGGATTTGATGATCTGATTTAATGAATTTTTAGAAGCTACAAGCTTAAATAAATACAAATATTCATTTGTGTGGATGAGGTCATGTTACAGGGTGATGCCATGACTTTGAATCTATGTTGAAACTTCCTACTGCCCAACTCTCTCCTCTAGTACAGTAGATATGTTTGAGTTGGTGCGATGGCTCTGTCATTTCATTTATATGGATTGACTCTGAATGTTTGTAGTTTTGTGGATTATGAGTAAATATACCTGTACATTTGACAAATCACCCCAGTTCACTCGTATACAAACCGTTGTTCAGCTCCGTTCTTGCTCTCAGTGTGTTGTGTTGGTAAAACCGTGTTGTGTCGCTGTCCGTGGTGCTGAAGTACTTGTATTTTTATAAAAACTCCTCTTCTCATATTAAATTGTTTCTAAAGCGAACATCAAGTTCTCTCGGGACATTTTAAGAGATGTATTGTAGCGCTGTAGAGAGCGACCTCGGTCTCCTGAAGAAGTGGAGCATCTGTTGTTACAGTTCAATGTTGCCTGTTGATCTCTGATTTCCGCCACTACAGCCACTGGTGTATAGTGTATAAACCTTCGCTTTTGCGGTACTAAGATCAAGGACAGTTTATACCCATGTGTTTTTTTGGTACTCATCATTGATAAGCACTAACTCTATTTATAAACTTCATACTAATGAGTGTTCATGCGTTATAAATTAAGAATTCAGTATTTATTAATGCTTAACTAATGCTTAATAGTGTGTACTACTACACATCCTCTCTGCAGAAGCTACTTCAGCCTGCTTGCTTACATTAGTGCGTCCAAACATGTTATCTGAGGCAGCGTTGCATTAAATCAAAACATGTCATTCGATTTAATGATTTAAACGAGTGATTTTACTAATTTCTTGTAGTTTAATATCATCATGTGATGTGGCTCAGGGTATTTTCACCTCTGGCTCCATCCTTCTCTCTTCATCAGTATCCTCCGGTCTTTTTTAGATAAAGATATAAACTCATGTCGCCAACATCTTCTACATTTGCTCGAGGACGACGTCTAGAGATGTTTGTTGTCGGCTGTGGTGACAGACTCTCCTGTGCATCATCAGCAGCAGCAGCAGCAGCAGCACAAGATGTAACTGAAAGTCTTTTTTAATGACTCACAGTCACAGGATCTGACGCTGGTATGATAAGCTAAGTTGGTCATTTAACACATTGACACAAAGTCCAATTATATTTATCAGTAATGGAGAAATCAGAGGATAAAAATTCACCAGAAAAGATCCTGAGTGCAGGAAAAATATATCGAAACAAAGATTTATGATTGTGCCGATTAATATGTTCATCCAGCAGCAGCAGTATCGTGTCAGTCATCAGCCGTCGCTTCACTTAATCATCAGTGATTTAGCTGATAAAAGTGAGTTTTGATGATTTGATAACAAATTATATCAGATGCAGAGAGAGAGAGAGAGACTGGTGTTGAAGAGAGATGTTAGGAGAGGGAAAAAAAGAAAAAAAGAAAAAGAAATACCCCTCAGAGCGACACCACAATAATTAGCATAGCGGGAGAGAGAGGCGCAGTGCGGGAGAGATAATCATAGCGCCTTAATGTCTGCTGAATGCTATTAATCAGCAGCATTACCCATAGTGCCCTGGCTTTTCTTCACAGTTATCTCACGGTGCGGGTTGATGATGAGCCTCCCCTCTTGATCCATAGCCATGTCAGCCTGATGAGTGTGTGTGTGTGTGTGTGTGTGTGTGTGTGTGTGGTTATTTTATGACATTATATTTAAAAAAAATTTCTCCTCCATATCTGTTTTCTTTGTTTCCTCTCTCTCACACACACACACACGTCGGTCTCAGAGGTCCTGAGTGTCTTGGAGAAGCAAACAGGCATCGCTGCCTAATCTGGATAAGTGGCCCAGTGCTGCAGCATGTGTCGATCCGTCCTCCCACAATGCACGGCGTGTGCGGACGGGTTAAATGAGCCGCCGGTTGCCTGGAGGTTTGAGCAGCTCTGGGAGGTTTTCTGACCGGAGCCGATGAAACGCTGAGTGAGAGCAGGGACACTTTTTTATTTTTATTTTGGAGGGGGTGTTACTATAACCTCCTTCCTGAAACGTGCCTTGTTTTACTTCTGCTCCCTTTAGTGTCGTCCTACATTTCCCAGAGTGCTCTTCAGCAGCCTCACAGGACTCGTTCAAATGTCGATTTTTTTTCACACAGGGAAGAGGAAGATGCACTAAGATGTCAAGAGTTTTGCTGTTTTGACAGGAAGAAAAGAAATCAACAGTGTGAAAACACAGCCTGTCTCCGATCTGCACTGAATCCTGGTCTATTGAGGCCCGTGTCACTAGGAAAAACAAAAAAAACTGACATCCTCTTTTATAATAGATTTCTCCCTCTGTCATTGCTTGTCAGTGCTAAACAGGTGAGTAAAAAAGAAGCCCGTGTTCTTTGATTTCAGCCGACTTGACACCAAAAACTTGGCATCCACTGCTGTTGTTTCAGAAGCAGTAAAACATTTTGTCATATCAAACGACAACTGTGGCTGTGAAGCATCTCGACACGACGCTGCCATGTTTCCACCATGTCTGACCAAATATCCACAAAGGAAGCAACGCAAACACTGACAAAAACAGAAAACTGGAGATTCCTTTAGAAATGCGCTACAGCTTCACTGGATGATCAGTAGTTTATCTACAGAAGCTCTGCTCTTTTGCCCTTTTTGATTTTGGATTGTGTCCAGTTTAAATCTGACGGGGGAAAAGAAAAAAAATCACTGAAAAGTTTTTCACGCTCGACTGGAGTGGAAAAAAAGGAAGAAAAATGCAAACTTATGATAGAGGCTGATGGAAACATGCGGAGATCCCTGCGGTGCATCTCGGCCGGACTCACCTCTACACATCATTTATCACTATAAACATTGCTCATTGCTCCCAGCGCAAATATGTTTATTGTTGTCATTCACTCATAGGCCATTTATTTAATGTGTTTTCTCCCCCCCTCTCCCCCTCTCTCTCACTCTCTACATCTCTGTTCATTGTGAGCGGTGAGTGCATTGTGAGGAAATCAAACGCGTATTTAATGATAATGGACTGATGTGCGAGTGAATGGAGGGAAATTGGAACAGAACAGTGTGCTGAATCAGATCCCAACATCTCCAAGGTACAAACATAATAGGAAGTCAAAAATAATGCCTTCGCGCCTCAGCTGTTGTGAATTCTCCTTTTGTCAGTCGGGGCCCGGCCATCTCTGCCATTGTTCTGCTTTTTAGAAAAGGAATTGGATTTTTTCTTTCTCTTTTCTTTTTTTTTTCAGCGTTTTTTTTTCTTTTTTCTTCCTCCTGCCTTGTGTCGGTGGCTGACTTCCCCTCACTCGCCAATGGGCAGACTTAATTAGGACATTTCTGAGTGATTTATTCACAAAAGGACGTTGGCTGTACCTCTGACCAATTCATTTTGAATAGAGAGTGGGGGGGACAATGCCTTTCCCCAGAAATTGCTAATGGCATGTCGGGAAACGTAAGCAATCAAGCCTGTGGTGGGCAGTGATTTATCAAAATAAATTTCGGGCTTTAGATGAACTGCAACCTGTTGTTGTGGTTGTTGTTATTGGTTTTCCAATATGCTCTGATCACTTTAATGAAGTCTGGGGGATTGTGGGAAATCTATAAAATGACTGAACCGACGACCGCAGGGATGGAGAAAAGGTTGCTGTGATTTCAGACATGTCGTTTTCCACTCCACGGTTCCTATAATAAACTGTGTGGAAGCATTGAGACAGTGTAAATGTGTGTGTGTGTGTGTGTGTGGAGCTCGTATGTTGATTCTGTAAAATGACATATTGCCCTTTACCTCACCACAGTGCAAATACTCAATCATGCTAACCAAGTTAATGCAAGTTATTATGGCATTTTGCCAAAACACTCGCACACACACACACAGAGACACGGACTCAGACCGCCATCGTCGCCGTCGCGAAGGGAAAAGGTCAGCGTTTTAATGGCTTTGCTCCCTGTGGTAATCGCCTTTTTGGTTAGCCGTGCAAACTAAATGAAAAGATGTCGGCCCACGTGCGGGGGTTAACCTACGCTGCTCCATTTCAATAAGTGACGTGCCATTAGCCTCGCCCTCCACTGTGAACTCTGTGAAATCGGGTAATCCACTGACTCTCCCCGCTGCCCATCAGCGAGTGGCTGGGGGGAGGAGATTTCCCTATTAAACTCTCATTTCAACCACCATTGTCACAACATGACTCTTCTCCACCATATGGCTGCAGAGCTCGGGGAATGTGTGTGTGTGAGAGTGTGTGTGTGTGAGGACTGGGTTCATCTGATGGACGCACAGTCGGAGCGTGACGTTGTAACGTTCATCGTTATGTACACTTTGGTGTGCTACAGTAAGTGTGCCGAAGGGTTTATGTTAACTCGCTGTGGAAATCGTTGTTAAACAGTTGTTAAGCACCTAAGTCGGTTAAACAAACAAAAGAGCATTAAAAATTAAACAGCGTTTTTTTTTTCAATAATCAGATCCTGGAACAGCAGCAGCAGCGTTTAAAGAACGACTCCGAGCTTCATTTCCACATGTTTTTTCAGTGTAAATGATTGATAACCGTTGGGTGGTTCTTGGTTTACCATTCAATATCAAACAGGGTTTGTGTGAGTTGAGCTAAAAGTGCTTACAAACCTTGTTGCAATACAAGGCCAAAGGCAAGAATGTGTAGTTTAAAGTTGTATTGGGAAAATCTTGATTGAAGTTGGTCTCAAAAAAAAAAACGGACTGTTTTGACGACCACACTCACCAACAACAACTATAAAACAAAGCCCTATGTCAAATTTAGGAAATGTCTTTCACAATAATTATATAATGTAATAAACATACACAAAAAAATATTTAATGCAATTTACTTCAATCTGTCAGATTCAGTCCAATAAATCCAAGTGATGTGTGCGACCAAAAAATTTGGAAATTGTTTGACTTCTGTACAACCCAGAAACATTGTGAGACTAACCAATGGGACCAAATGACTACTGTATGTCAATATAGTTGAACAAAAAACAAAACATTTATAGCTTTTTTGGGGGAAACAAAACATGTTGTAATACTGCAACAGTCAGTCTCAGCAGAAACAGCCATTAAAAAAGCAGTAATTTTTATCTCATAGGACACAGGAGTTGCTCGTCTACTGCTGCCTCCATCAGTTAGTTTTTTGTGGTTAAACATTATTGACTTTTCTTGTAGAGAGTTAGATGAAAAGATCAAGGCTGTAATTGGCTTATCTTATCATGCAAACTAGAAACAAGTTCTGTTCAAACGCAACACCGGCTTCACCAGAGGACCTGCACCCAGAGCTCTTTGCATAATGAATAAGGTGACTGACTGACTCCACTCATGTGTGTGCGGTCTTTTTTTCTTTCTTTTTTTAAGTAAAGGCTGTCGGCATGTCACGCTGCCAGTAAAATGCTGCTGAGTGTAATTGCAGTTTTGGATTTCTTCATGTCTTTATTGAAGAGTGTGGATGTTGCCAGACAAACAAGGCGAGATTAATTCCCCCAAAATCTGCATTCAAGGTTCTAGACATGGAAGAAAAAAAAAAGAAAAAGAAAAAAGCCGAACTAATATGAGTAAATAGAGTAAGACGAGTCCTCTGAATGTACTAAAAGTGCATCGGCGCTCCCCTCCTGCTGCAGCTCAAACCCTCCTGATTGGTTTAAGAATGCACGCTTGCACCGATAATCAGCATAAATCCATGTGGAGAATTTCACAAAGTCCACAAGTGGTGCCCTTCAGGGGGAAAGGAGAGAGGAGTGACAGAGGGGGCTCCGTAGTCAATGTTGTTTCCACACTAGCTGGTGCGCGTCACATCCTAATCCTTCCCCCTGGAACCCAGGCAGCGTTAAACTAGCTGGAATGAGTGCCATGCAGGGAGTAAATGGAGGGAGACGGCCGTCCACAATGGGCCTGGAAAGTGGCTGCTCTTGTAAACGGGAGGATTAGAGGCAGAGAAATCCTCGTCTCCTTGTGTAGGCGTGCCCACAGAGACAAAGCCCAGTGTTTACACTCTTTTTCCCTGCAACCCAGAGTCCTCGAAGCCCCCCCGAGTCCACTGTGTGATCAACTGCAATGTGAGTTAGGACTGAGGGATAAACCACTCGCAGCGTCTCATTGTGTTTATAATATACTGGACCCTGAGCTGCTCTCAGCCGCCTCGTTATCAGCCTGTCTCTCTCCTCTGTCTGTGTTTACACCGCTGTATCTCCACTCCGGCTAGATAAACCAGTGACTTTTCTGGATTCAACTTTGTGAAATATCATGATAACTGTTGCGTGACTTTGGCCTTGTCCACACGAAAACAGAGCTTCACCCAAAATGATCTTTTTCTCCAAGAAATAATCTGCATACACACAGATCCACTGGAAACAACTCAAAATGCTACATATTGCAGGCCTGTGTGGTGCTGTAACGCTGTATCACATAAACAAAGAAGACAGAAAGCTTCCCCGCTGGGAGTCGTTTTAGTGTAAATATGACGATCAATGATGATTTAACAGATGTGAGTCAGCAGCAGTGTCCGAGAAAGTGACAGTAGTCGGCCGTTGTTGTAGTTCTTACATTACGTCATAGACTTTATACGTGTAACGGTGAGTCTCAGGTCACAGGTGAGAGCGGTGGGGGGTATGACATACGATATGATACGATAAACTTTATTGTCCCGCTCAGGGAAAGTTGTCTTGGACTCTGCGCTATGAATGCCTTGACAGCCACAATGACAACAAACAATACATCCTCAGCCATACCAACACCAACAATTACATAACAGTATGGCACATATCCCATAACATAACACAAACATACACCTCTTATATAATACATGCTAAAAAATCACAATAATAGAGCTCTATAAAAATCATTGCACAAACTTCGGCCTCAAGCAGCATTGTTAAAAGATTTGATGGAAGTTCTTGAATGAATTCTTAACACGGCTGAGTTCGCAGTGAGGGAGTCTGTATCGTCTCGTCGGCCCGAGGGTCGGAGGTCATATTCTGAATGAAGAATATGTGAGGGGTCATTTACTATCCTCTGGGCTTGCCTAAGAACAGTTTGTTCGTTTCACAAAAGATCCGTTTTTGGCGTCTTCACGAACACACTGGGGCGGCGTTTTCAGATTTTCCCACTCTGGGACCTGTTTTCACCCCCCCAAAAAATCAGCGAAACGATAAAAACCGTATGCTGATTCATTAAATCTCTTTAGCTGCAGCTTCACCTGTGCAGCAAATGGTAGATTTAAGCATTTATTTAATGTATTCTCAGAGTTTTGTGATTTGTTTCAACAACTCTTGGATGGATTAACGTGAAATTTTGTCATTTCCTTTTTCCTCCGTTTCTATAATCCAATCTAAATCCTACATCCTATATTCTTTTTTTTTTCTCTTCTCTTAGCTCTAATCCTCAGTCGGTTAATAAATCACCTCGTCTCCGTGCCGACTCCCACCTCTCATAACATCTTATTATTATTCCGTCACTCCTCATTCTCACTCTCCAGCACAAATCAAGCAGTTTGTGGCTAATCACACGGCCATCGTCTTTCGCTGTCGCATTAGCACTTTAAAGTGGAGCTCATTAAGTGTCAGACCTCCAGGTCTCTCAGATGAGCAGGTTACAAGCACATTAGCATGTTTCAGCTCTGAACTGCAGCGCTTTAGTTTAGCAGTTTTTAAGCCCCTGAAACTGAGACTTTTGAGACAATAATTGGATTTTAGTCTCGATAGGAAGACGTGATGACACACGGACACAAACACGACCTCCCCCTGTTTCCTTAATTTACCAAATTCAGTCACATGGAGGGAAATAAATGACATTAAACACAGTGGTCATGTGATATTCAGAGATTATTCTGATACCAGGCTGAAATCAAAACATGTTAGTCATCCACATTTACACACCTGACCTGACAAATTGGATCCAGACTTCTTCGAGGGAACGTGGACAAGCATGACTGGAGAAACCAGAGCAGTCCACCACCTCTTTCCAGCCAAACACTTCACTGATGCTCCACTTCCTTTTTTTTCTGCCCTGCTGCACTCTGCTCTTTCTCACCTCCTGCTCCTCCTTCTCCTTCTCCTCATCCCTCCTTTTCATGTCACTCGCTCATTCTTGTCTGTTTGATTTTTTAGCTTTTTTTACCTACTCTGCATCCGCTGCTGCTGCTCTCCTGCTTTTCATCTGCTGCTCTCTACTATTAGCAAATGAAAACGATCGTGCACTACAGTCTCCTTGCATGTTTGCTGTATATTCACACTGTCAATAGATGCATCTCCTTCCTCTTTTTTGGTGGCATTTAAAGTGAGCTGAGAGCAAAAAAAAGGGCTGTGGTGGAGCAGCCAAGCTGCGGGGCCATTGTTGTGAGTCAGCGTGTACAGGTGCATCTCGATAAATTAGAATATTATGGTAAGGTCAATTTCTGGTAGTTCAAGTCAAATCGCCCCAACCAAGTATTGAGTGCATATAAATGGACAGGCTTTTCAGAAGGCCGACATTTCCATTTCCATTTTTTGTTTTGTAATATTCAAATTTTTTGAGATACTGAATTTTAGATCTTCAATAATAGAACGAATCGCCTTGTTGTTTACAACTACTTCCGGGTAGAAAACCAGTATAAGAACAATAGTGACAGACGAGATCTCATTTTTCACGTTACTATATCACCGTTGAGACTAATCTGATGTTTGTAAAGTCTATAAAACCAATGATTGGACAAACATTACTATTTGTGTGTGCACGTTTTTTTAATTAGTCATGGTTATCGTAAATTGGCAGGGAGAACCGTTAGCTACCTGTTTAACTTTAATAACTCAGTGACTCAATAAACAGTCCATGGAAAACAATTTTTTCCAGCAGATATCTTAGTTACAACATGATTGAGCTAACTGGAGTAGTTTCATGTCATGTCCGACAACGGGAGGGTTTTAACAGTTGACGCCCTGATGTTAGCTTAGCTACCGCCGTTAGCTTAGCTACTGCTGTTAGCTTTGCTACTGCTGTGTGCAGCCACTGATGCTTTCTAGACACCTTGATTCCCCAAAACTGAATAAATACCACACATAGCAACACAAAACTGCTTTGGTCTTGCACACAGAAATAGTAATGTGTCTTAAATCATATTAGATTTGTTTAAATTGTGATAGATGTGTCAAAAACATGATAGGCTAGCTAAACTCTCGTCCGTTACTATTGTTCTCATTCAAATTACGTGCTGGTTTTCTACCCGGAAGTAGTTGTAAATAACAAGGCGATTCATCCTATTGTAAGCCATAATCATTACAGATAAAAGAAATTAAATAAATAAAGTTAAGTAAATGTTTCATTCCGTACTAATGGATCTATATCACTTTTTGAATTGAATTACTAACTAAACGAACTAAATAAACTTTTCCATGTTATTCTAATGTATTAAGATGCACAGTAGACACCTGATGGTCTATTGGCAGATCCATACAGCTAACCAGCACCTCATTTTCAGGTCTTGCAGCATCCGATGGCACATAAATAACAGTGCATTTCATTATGATAATGTTAACCTTGTGTTCCCAGTGTGTGTGTGTGTGTGTATGTGTGTATGTCACACAGCACAGCAGACGATGTTTGGTTGATGGAGCCGTTCAGTCTCGTAGAAATGCCCCCCAGAAACACCGTCTGCTAATGTCTCCGCTCTTCCAAGGTGTCTGCACTGAGATACCAGCCGGCCTCCTTCCTCCCTCTTCTTCACTTTCCATTTCCTGCACAACAAAGAGCCGTGAAGCCTCATTCTCAAATTGAAAATTACACACATGCAGCAAACTGGGTTTTTTTTTTCCCAATCACTGCAGGCCTTGGTTGTTGTTTTTTTTGTTTTTTTTTTAATGTGGCATCTAATCAGTGATGCTCCTCAAACATTGTCAAAGATTGGCTCCCAAATGTTCAGAGAGTTACAAAGTATAGTGGAGCGAAACGTCGAACACATGTTCATTAATAACAAGTCTTTGGTGTAAATATGGAAGCTAATCAGACAAACCTCGTCTTATGAGGTAATCAGGAGATACGTGTGCGTGTGTGCATGTGTGTGTGTGTGTATGGGTGCGTCAGTGTGTGTGATGGGGCTCCCAGGTAATTATAGCAGACAGCTGCCATGGCATCCTGGATCAGTCCCACGTCAACAAGCCGCAAACACACACACACACACACACTTGTACGTGTGCACAAAACAGGTCGCACATCAACATGGCATCATTATTAGCGCGCTGATGCCCAGATTTGTTTCATTTTATTCCACGTCTCAGATAAGCCCGAGCAAAAAGAGTGGTGGGCTTGTTGCTTGTACTCGGAGATGAGACGTCGTCGTCGTCGTCGTCGCACCTGCTGCTGCCGCTGAAACCGCCGCCACCGCCGCCGCCGCGGAGCGAAGCGCGGCAGACAGACGGAGCTGTCGAGATAGCAGCTAGACAATCATTTCAGAGCTCACCGTGAAGAGGTGCAGGATGCAGCCGCTGTTAAACAAAACATCCGCTACCTTGTTGTGTACAATGCAAGAGGAGATACTGTAGGACGGCCGCTCGGTTTTAAGAAAAAAGCGGTATATAGTTTTCCAGCTTTATTCTTTCTTTTTCTCCTTTTTTCTTCACAAACCTGATTTTTCTCCCCCTGATCTGTCAGAACACCCTCCCCTCTGTCTTTCCTCCCTCCCTCCCTCCCTCCCTCCCTCCCTCCCTCTCTCCCGTCTGTGCTGTGTTCGCCAGGCTTGGTGTGGTATCATGGCTGCATGCATCATGGACCCGCTAACAAATTACATAGAGTAGCCACTCTGCTTCCCCTCTCACTCAGCTGTCAAGTGGAGCCACTGAAGCATCCTCCCTCCACTCCTCTCCACTTCCACCCATCCATCTATCTATCTATCTCTCTCTCTCCCCATCCAGTCTTTTCCCTCTCTCCTGGCTCACTCCTTCACCTGCTCACTCTTGTGATCCCTCCACCCTCACCCGTCCACCATTTCCCCTTACACACCTGCACCTACACCCGTCACGGCTGCAGCAAAGCAAAGCCAAGCAAAGCAAAGCAGCGATCTCCCTTTTCTTTTCTTCGTCCCTCTCTTCGTCTATCCATCCGTGTATCCATCCCTCTCTCGTTACTTCATCTTTCCCTCCTCTCAGCACTCCATCCTCCCACACAGACTCAGGCTCGTCTACACACTCGGTGTCCTGCTGAGTGTTTGTTAAAGACACTTTTTTCTTTTCTAAAACATTAATTCCACCTCATCATCAACATGAGTCAATAAATGCTAAGCTCAATTACAGCTGCGTCCTGCAAAAAAAGAAAAAAGGTTGTTAGATGTTTAGTGTGATAAAGACAGGAAGAAAAAAAGAAGAAGGATGAGAGATAAAGTGTTTTCTGCCTCAGTAACAACCGTATTCATGGCCTGTTGGCTGCAGGAGGTGAGTAAGCACTTTAGTCATCAAGCACTCACTCACATATAATCCAGCAAAACTTCATTTATTTACACACGATTATCCTTAGAAATGTCTCGAGGTTATAAAGGAAATCTGATAAACCCAGAAAGGACTCACATTGATTACATTACAGGGACCTTTTTGCATCGTGCACCAGTGATACGATCAGCTTGGTGTTCACATGTGAATCGATTGCGCGCTCTCCTTTTTTTTTAAGGGGTTGGAGGAGGAGATTGGATCTGCCTTGTTGTTGAGGCCCACGCTCGGTGCAAATGTGGCTGAACCTGAAGGTGTTCTGAAAGTGAAGGTGGGGTGAAAAGACTATGAACTATGCAAGTCCGGTCGCTTTTTCCTCCGTTTTGCTAACCCACGTGCGTTTGTTTTCAACAATTCGACGAGAAGGCAATCCATGGAACGATGGATAATGTTATTTATCACTGTGGTTCTCAAACGTTTTTACATCAAGGACCCCTAAATTGACACAAATTAGACCATGGACCCCCATTGTGCAGAATTTTGAATACACAAATATCTGTTCTGAGATAGTCAATGTACATTCAAATTAGGGACAATGCCGTGAATTAGTGGTAAAAATTCTCAAAAAAAAAAAGTTTCAAATTAAAAAAAAAAAGTGGTAAGATTTCTGTAAAAAAAAGTTTTAAAAAACTCTCAAAAGTGGTAAAATTTCTAAAAAAAAAAAGTTTAAGAAAAAATAATAATGGAAAAAAGTGAGAAAAATTTCTCAAAAAACTTTAAAAATTCTAGAAAAAAGTGGTCAAATTTCAAGAAAAAGTTTTCATATACACGTTACGACGTGTTAGTTGTGTAACTATATATGTCATAAATAAAAGGTTACAGATTACAGAGTGTGTTTGTGTTATGGTGCCGCAGAGATTGATTGATTGATTGATTGACATCTTTATTGACAACAGACAAATATTTAAAAATGAAAACATACGTCGACACAACTGCTGCCAAAGGGATAAAAACACAAAAAAGCCATCAGCTTATTTCCATTGTGGTCCCTTTAAGATGAGAGCTGGGACACCGGATCGGAGGCGCTGATCCTGCAAGCTTGATTTTCAGCCAAGAGACGCTAGGTGGAAGGCAGAGAGCCTCCATTCTCCCTGTAACAAGTCATTTAACCATCATAATTACTCCGAAGCTGTTTAATAAATGAGTAATTTCAACTTAATAAAGGTAAAAAATCTTGTATAGTTCCTCTTTAAAGTGAAAATTGCCGTGTCCAGACCCCGCTCCTTCACTCCCTGAGCAGCCGTCTCACTCCACAGACACATGAAGCGTAAAAACCAGGGGGAGAGTAAAGTATTCTTCACTTGCCGCTTTAACTTTTGCTGCTTATTAGCTGTAATTTTAGGTTAAAAATAGGCGACACAGCAGCTGATTTTGAGAGCGTTTGATTACCTGCTGGAGGATTTTCTCTCTTCGGGATGCAGGCGGACGGGACAGGCAGCCTGAGCGTCGGTGTCTCATGTCTGACACTGAGATGTCAGCGTTAAACGCAGCGAGCTCAGGCGCTCACGGCAGCAGCAGCAGAGGATGTTGATTAATAGGCCGACGGCGGAGCCCTGACCTCCGAAGGTCGCCGGGTTGTTTCCTGTTGTTTCCCTTTCCCCTGCCACATCACGCACTAAACTCATAACCATATACAAGAACACACACACACAGACACACACACACACGGGGCAGTCAAACGCACCACTGCCTCTGCCACTGTTTCCACCACAGACAATAATCGGTGTATTTACCGGCCACCGAAGAGCTTTGAATATCTGTTGATCTCTCTTGATAAGACGCCTCGGCTTTCATCAGCATGTCACAGCATCACAATACCACAGCTGCTAAATGACAAGTGACCAAGTCCAGGTCATGAATTCAAGATTTCAAGATCCAAGATCGCCTTTATTGTCATTGTATCACAGGAATATACAACTAAAATTTACGAGTACTCCTTGTGTAAGATGCTTATAAGAGAAACATACAAATAAAAATGTTTTATACTGCAGCAGCGATTCACACATTCACATTCACACATATGCAGACATTATGCACATATTAATAAATAGATATAAAAGAAAAAAGCTATTGTTTTTGGTTAGCTTGCTTGATTTATCTTGAAACTGAACCTTTACTAGGGCTGGGTATCGCCACTGATTTCCTGAATTGATTTGATTCCGATTCACAAGGTCCCGATTCGATTTGATATTGATTTATTTAGAGATATCTCAGTTTTAATAATAGCAAATGCTTGACAATGAAAGAGATTTTCACAAAACTAATGTTGCAGATTGTTGCTGTATTACAAAAAAATGTTTGTGTTTACATTAAATTGACAGAAAAGCAGTTACATCAATGCAAGTCTATTCAACATGGCCCACTCAAGAAGAAAACAGTACAACAGCGCAATGGCACACATCAAAACATCAATCTTAGGATTTTATGGATCGATATTGGATCTTTCAAATGAAGATCGATATGAATCGGAAAATCGATTTTTTAAACCGAGCCCTAAGCTTTACTGTATGTAGGGACAGACTGTTTTTATTCAGCAGCGTAGTCGTCATACCTAATGTCCTCCTCGACCTTCTCTGACCTTGATGGCTGCCATCCTGCCCCCCCCACCACCCCCCACCCACCTCTGGTACCTCTCTCACCTCCTGTTTAATAGAGCTGCCCCATTGATATGCATTGCTTTCAGCCAAACAGCAAGTCTTCCTCTTGTCGCTGCCGGTGGGTGGAGTCGTGTAGGTCATGATCCTCCTAAAGCCGGGGACAGAATGAGGAAGCAGCCGTTGGTTTCTGCCCTCGGAGACGCGTGTCGCTACCTGAGCTGGATGCTCTATGGTCTCGGTCTCATGTTGTGTGTGTGTGTGTGTGTTGGTGTGTGTGTGTGTGTGTGTGTGTTGAATCTGCACCTCATCAGTGTCTCTGGATCCCTAACACAAACACCCTCCAACCTTCCAGGTGTGAAGCTGCTGTTCTCCGTTCTGTGGCACAGATGTCTCGCATTATCTCAAAAATATAATGTCTTTTTTCTTTCAACTGAGAAACGTGTTAGACTGTCATTTTTAAATTCCTCTCAGGGCGACTTACGAATTCACACTTAACCCCGTAGCTGTGAAGAAGAACACAAGAGTCGAGCAATCAGAGGTAAATTGGAGTTTGCCTGAGGGATTTAAGCACAAAGATGGCAGCTAAATGCAGTCAGGGGAGAGGGAGGTGTCACCTCGCTATCATCAACACTGAGCAGTTGGTTTCCATTATCTTGGTCTGTGTGGCAAATAATTGATTTTTCATTTGATTTTCACACATTCTAGACAGCAACATTGATACAGACCTTTCTAATTAATGAGACTCTTTTCCCTCCGTTAATAGTGTTTCTATCTGCCACGAGTTACTGGAAATAGTTCAGTCACGAGTATAAAAGTCAGTGTACTGTCTGCTGATGAGAGACAACAGTTTAACTAAATGTGAAGATGCTAAAATGTCAAAAAGGATTTCCACTGGCAGATGTGACCTCACAAAAAACACAAGTCAAATTTAAGACCATTCAAAAAATGAACTGGAACTTGTTTGCCTTTGTTTCTTTGTCTTTGTCAGTTTTCTGGCCTTTTCTTTATGGTTTTCCTGGACAAACTATAGTCACCCTGAAGGGGTGCACTGTGTGTGCACTGAGGTTCATAGTACTCATCTCAACTCAACTCAAATTTTATTTCTACAGCAGTAGCGTAGCCAGAAAAAAGACATTGGGTGTGCACCTGCAAAGACTGGGTGTGCCAAATTTATTTTCAACAAACTGAGCGTTACACCTCCATAAATATTCAAAAGAATTCCAACATTATATGTTGTGTGCGTTCTCATCAGTAATAACAAACCATGTGTTATTCGCTCTCAACAAGCCATAGGCCTTTAACAAGCATCAGACACAGACTGCACATAATGTAACAGTGGCATCATGGCAACCCTGTATGATCATACTTATCTTCTAATCTATATGCAACGCTGAGTAAAAAAAACTGCTTAGTAACTGCTCTTATAGTCAACAGTACAACAGGTCAAAACATTCACACATATGACGTGCTCAAATAAATCAATAACAAAGTCATAAAAAAACACACTTTTGCGTGTCTGGTTAGCGCACACACAATAGGTGATCTACTAAGAGTAACACACTAAATGACAACACGCGCAAACCGCAGTATTTAAATGAGGGTTTTGCGCGTAACCGTTTCCGCCATGGAGAGTGTGGACACAGAGCTGGATGGATACAAACGCAGAATAAAAATTTGATCCGACGCATTAATAGAGAGAGGGACAAATAAACATATTGTGGAGCTGCCTGCAGCATAAGAAACGTGGGAGATTATCTATGAGAAAGTTAAAATGTGGTTGGTAAAACAAGAAGAGAAGAGATGAAGTGAAGAGAAGATGGGGAGATATAGGCCTATGCGACAAAGAACAAAAGAAGATTTTAGTTTATAATAAAACCTCGGCAAACGAGGGAGAGCTGCTCTGATCAGTGTTGAGCAGCAGCTGAGCAGGTAACTGGGAGACCTGCTGTCATTCATTGAGCTGGAGCTGCGCGCTATGGCACGGAGCTCAGGTGGGACACTCGGGCCACTCGGGTCTAAACGCGCTGACCAGATGGATCACGGACGGAGTGAAGGCAGCGGTGACGTCTCTCAGCCCCGGTCCCAGAGCAGAGCAGCCAGGTACTGGAGAGGAGCGCACTGGACGAGAGAGGTGCGGCGTGCGTAACGGCGCTTAAATGACTTTGATCGCATGATCAACAAAACTATTTAACCATCTGAACACAACTACTGGGCTTATCATTCATCACATATGATTATGTAACAGCTTGGCCTGATGGTTTTATATCGCAAAGCAGAAGAGGACAATGATATAGCTGCTTACCTGTGCGCACTGCGCAGCTCTCAATTTAAAGGGCAAGACGGCGTGGCCTGGCCTTGAACTCGTTAATTATTCCATTAGTCCAGTTTCTCCGCAACGCATCACCTGACGGCAATTTTTACAAATGTATTAACTGATCGATAACATGTTAGTAGCTATAGACTATAACAAAAACAAAAAATGCATCAAACTTTTTGGGTGTGCCAGCTTCCTCTGTGGGTGGCACTGGCACACCCTGGCACACCCGTGGCTACGCCAGTGTTCTACAGCACTGCCTCAGTTGCCCAAAGTGCTGCACAACATAAGTGCAGTCCAGTGCCAGTAATATAAATAACATTGGGGGGAAAAAACATAAATTACCAACATAGATTAGCAATAAAAGTTAGGGCAATAAAAACAATCGCTAAAAGTGATTTAAAATGCTTAATATGTGATCTGCAGTTCCTCAGATGGCCACTTGCTGCAGGCTACACAAATGAGCAAATCCAACAGACTCCCATGTTAAAATGTGTGAATTTACTGCAGAATTTAACATGTTTACAGCCTTGTTTAAGTCTCTGTAGCTATTTTCCTCCTTCATGACACCATATGGGAGGTGAGTCTTTTTATAAGTCACTCGTTTAAGTTTAATTAAGGCTTTAAAAAGATCTGCATAATTAAGGTCTGTGGCTGCTTTGAGTGACAGGTGGGTGAGCGTATATAGGCTTGTTACAAAAAATATCAGCTCCACATGGGCCCCGCCTCTTTTTGGATAGGACACTGCCAAGATGGCGACAGCGCAGCAGCCAACTCTGAGCTTCAAAACCGTTCTCAAGAAAGTCTATTACAGAGGATAATTCCATATTTATATACAATAAATGGGCAGAATTTGATGTTGGCTTCATGGTTTTAGAGTTACTTCTGTTAATTCTACACAAGATCTTTGTGGACAATAACTTAAAGAGGAACTATGCAGTAACCCGTGATCTCTTGTTAATGACAGATAAGACTACACAAAAACACATGGTAACATCTTATGATATATAATGTTCGTTGTTGTAAACAAATGCACATGGAGGAGAGGAGGGTTAGCAAACCAGTGGAAAAGCGACCAAACTTGCATAGTTCCTCTTTAACAAAGACATCAAAATTGCGAGTTGCTCCTTTTTCTAATCGACACGGTGTTGATTGCAGTGTAGAGGTTACAACATGCAGAGGCTGTCGGCCCCTTTGGAAACAACTGAAGCGCCCAGTCAAGAACAGTGGTGATTAAAATGTTCGTTTTAAAAAGGACGCTCGGATACTAACGCGACAGAACAGAACTGACTGTTCGCCGGCTCTTGTGGGAACTCGGTGACCTCCTGCAGCAGCGCGCTCCTGCTGCGTGAACTATGCACGGCCGCTGACAGGCCCCCAGAATCTCTCAAATTGCCCAGCGTTTCCCCTGTTGTCCCAAGATGGCCGAGGCCCCCGTTTGCTTGTACCGAGCTGCAGCTGCAGGTAGTAATTACTGATTAGGCTGTGGAAAGTGGGGGACAAATGCACTGTATAATCAGAGAGCCCGTCGACAGTGGGAGCCCTTCACAATGGCTTGTAATTAACAAGATAATTGGTGAGAGATGGCGAAGATTTCTTGAGTTCTTCCTTATTTGCATGTCATTTTGCACAGTGTTCTTTATGACTCCTTTTTCTCATCTGGGAAGGTTGAGGCGCTAATGATACTGTGTCCTACGGTGTGACTCGCTTGTGATGTGGACTCAAACTGAGAGAAGCACCACCACCACCACCAGCAGCGGCGGCGGTGGCGTTGCACCTGTACACTCGCAAAAAGATCATATATTTGTTGTGCGCGCAGTAATTCAGAGTCATTTTGCTATTTACACCGCCGCTCATCGCATTCATATGCAACAAGGCTTTAAGAAGCATTACTTCATCCTGTAAGAAAAGCTTTTCTACATCACAGTTCCTTCTTTTTAGCCGCCGAGGACGAGGACGTCTCCCTCCATATGTATTCATTAGTGTTATTCTTACAATAACTCCAGTAATGAGTGCTCAGGCGGCTTCCCCTTTTTCGAAATACCGTTCAGTACATCACACACTCAGATAGGAAAGATGTTTATCACTCCTTTTCCAATTATATTTCTCCAGATTAAGGTGTCGCTGTGGCACTTGTTTCCTTGACAACGCCATCGTTATTTCACCCTTCTTTCCAAGTACCCTTAATCTGAGCGGATATGAAAACTCTTCATGTGTATTTTTCCCCAGTTAGCCACACTAGCGCTGCCTGTCCAACCTCTTAAGCCCCCACCCACCCACCCACCCATCATGGGGTTTCGTCTTCTTTTTTTTTTCTTTTTTTTGAGCGACTTGAATGGGAAGTGCGGTTGATGCTTGATTTTCCTTTCACTCTCTTCCTCTTCTTGTTCTGATTCTCTCTTCCCACCCACTCGTTGTGAGTTTTCAAGGCGGGGGGGGGGGGGGGGGGGGGGGGGGGGCGCTCCCCCTGTTGAATTTCATATGTGTGGCATTGGCTCCTTAATATGTCGGATTAAAAAAAAGAGCATAGGTGCCAAGAACAAGCACCGTGTGTGTTTATTAGACTGAAAAACACAGAGTAAGAGGGCGCGAGAGAGAGCGAGCGGGGGAAAGGATCTACCTCGGTAAATTGATGAAGCATGAAGGGTGTTAATAATGTATAAGGTTTTCAAAATTCAATCTAAAAAATGTGCGCCGTTGGAAAGAGGAGGAGGAGGGGGAGGAGGAGGGACGGGGGGCAAAAATCCAGAATGACATAAAACGGAGTGTATATTTGACAGGTGACATGATTCTTTTTCGTGTAATTGATTTGCTTTGCCATTTGTTTCCCCCTTTTTTCATCTTTTGTGGAGCATAGGAGGCAGCTGGTGTGATAGATGAACCTTGTGGAGTTCATTTTTCCCCCCTTTCACCCACCTTCCCTCCTTCCTTCCCTCCCTCCACACACACACACACACACACACTGCTGCTGCTGCTGCTGCTGGGTTGCCTCCAGTGCAATGAACAGTGGTGCTTTCCTGTGCAGGTTACGGCAGAATAGTAATGTTTCCCACTCACTAAACATGTGTCTTCCACTTCCACATGTGGATTTGCAGCCCTGGGAGCAAAGTATAGGAAACAATAGGAGTCTGTGTTTGTGTGTGTGTTGTTTTACCCTCCCCCTCTAGTATGTGACCTTTTCAGATGCTTTAAATGCTTCTGTGATGATTCACCGGTGACATTATGTGTTATTACATGCTGTATTTATTTCTAATTATGTTAGAAACACTAATTACTTCCTTTTTTCTCTCTCTTTTTTTTTCATGCTGTGGTTAATGTCGACTTGATCAGGTAAGAACTCCCTTTTAGTTTTGTTGTTTTTGCATGCATAAGTGTGTATGTGTGTGTACACTTGTACAGCTATACATGTGAGGACCAGTTCGAGTTTTAAACCATCAGAGTGAGGACATTTTGGGAAAGTGAGGACATTTTGGATGGTCTTAACTTTCTCAGACCCCTTCCAAGACTTTAAAATAACTAGGTTATTAAAATCAGGTTTAAGTTAGTTAAGAATAATGGTTAAGGTTAGGCATTTGTTTTAGATAGTTAAAGGGATAGTTCAACATTTTGGCAAACTGGCCCATTGCCATAATCCCATAGCAGTAGGTTCGTTACCTTTAATTGTCGGTGCAAGCTATTTTTAGGACGGCGGAGCAGAGCCGTCAGCTACTCAGAGCTACGCTACGGGGCTCATGGGATTTCTTGGTTTCCCTCATCAAACTTATCAAATACACAATCCAGAGTTGTTTTAGAGGTAAATTCATGCAAAACTGCTGATGCGCGCAGTTTTTCAGCAAGCAGTCTCTGCATTTACCTCTAAAACAACTCTGTCTGGTAACGCTCTGTTATTATCTCATAGCGTGGTGAATGTGCAGGTCACAACTTGTCCACCAGAGCGTTTTGGAGTTGTTGGATTGTGTATTTGATGAGTTTGATGAGGGAAACCAAGAAATCCCATTAGCCTCTGTAGCGTAGCTCTGAGCAGCTCTGCTCCGCCGTTCTGAAAATAGCTTGCACCAACAATTAAAGGTACCTACTTCTAAAACTATAGGGATTATGACAATGGGCCAATTTGCCAAAATGTTGAACTATCCCTTTAAGGTTAGGGTAAGGGGCTAGGGAAAAATTATGTCAGTGTGTGTGTCTGTTACACATGTTTTATCATGTCTTGTCACTGTCCGGGTCGAGGTGCACACAGACTCACATCCAGGTCAGCTGCATGTTGTCATACATCATGAACTCCACATGCTGATGTGTTTGTCAGCAGCTGCGAGTTATTACTTACCCATAAAGTATACGGCGTACACGCGGGTCACTGCGTATCACTGTATCTGTGTGTGTAACGTACTCTCTTAGCTTGTGCTTTCTGACTCGAGCATTATCCTCAAGGTTGGTCTGTTTCCCTCAACCCCCCCAACTCCCTGACGCTGAATCATCCGCTCAGTCACTGGTGCTTGTTATTAGATGCCTCTTTGCTCTTCACCTCTTCACTTTCTGAGGAGAAAAGTTGGCGTGGCGTGGGCTGAAACTCCACACACACACACACACACATACACGCTGCTCGGAGCAGATCAAGCATTTTGACAATTAAAGGCTGAAATAGCACAATGTGCAATTGTTCACGCCCATTGTGATTCTGTTTTGTCAGAAAAAGGCAACACGCCCGTGGGTGATAGCCCGCGCTGTCTTTGATTTCTCCCTTTCAGTCAATGTTTTTTTTTTCCTTCCTCCCTCTCTTCCCCCTTTTTTCATCTGCTTTTTTTTCTCTTTTTTCTTTTTTTTTTTCTCTCTCTCCCCTAGAATACTCATTCAATTTTTACTGCGGTATGAGACTGTGAACAGCTTGCGGGGCGGGAGCGCAGTAATTACCACGGTTATGTCAGGCGGAGCTGAGGAACGTAGCCTGGGGAGGAGAAAGGCCACTGTGCGGTGATGGCCCCCCGAAATTAATGGAGAATTGGAAATGAATCAATAGCTAATGAAAATGTGTGTTCACTCTATTACTGCTTTTATGACGGCTGTAGCCTCGGGCGGGGCGCTTTGTCACCCGACTACACAGAGAGTGGTGCCGGCGCCCATTGATGATGTCGCCCCCCCACCACCACCGCCGCCACCCCACGCTCTCTCGCTCTCATCATATTCATCTCTTTGCTGGTTTCTCTCTGTGATGCTCTGTGTGTTTGTCTGAACCGATTCCTCTTCGTCGCTTTCAGCCGCTCTGTTTAATCGAGGTCTGCAAAAAGGAAAAAAAGAAGCTTTATTTCATATTCAAAAGGAACAAATGGTTGTTTGGTGGATGTGAAATGTTAAAGATGTTTGGCTTGTGTTGAGAGAGGCCACGTCGTGAAGCCCTTGTCTCCCTAGTTACTGTTTTTTAAGGCCTGTCGGTGATAACAGTATAACAGTGGCACATTCACCGCTCACTGAGACTCTTAGTAGTAATTTTTTTTTTGTTCCAGGCAAAATGTCAACATCTATTGATAATCCATGCAGAAGACGTGGTAATAAAGGAGCAGCTTTATTTCCCACTGCAGGGTAATTAGCTTTAGCATAATGATGATGATGATGATGATGATGATGATGATGGACAATTTATTTGTGCTCTCTGTAAGTGTAACCTCCGGAAACTCATACCTAGACTGTAGCAGCAGCAGCAGATCGTTTTGTCTTTTAACTGTTGTATGTTTTTCACTATAACAAGATGGCAGACAAGCTTTTAGGGCGCCAAGTGTCATAAAGAGCCGGGGATTGAGGCGCCGAGTGTAAACAGTTCCCCAAAAAATCAGGAAGAGATGATCCACTGACTCAGTTAAAGCAGCATCCAGTGAGTAAATACGACACAATAGGGTTGTCAGGATAACACAGAAAAACGACAGTATATGCATACGAGTCTCGGTGCGGCTACAGTCGAGTTGAACTTGCGGGCCGTTCATTAAGTGATCGCGGCCAGACCTCGATCAGTACACCACAAGTTTGAGCTCATGTAAAACATGACGTGCCAGTATTTTGCATTTTTAATTCTGTGTAGTTTGAGAAGTTGTTGAAGCACAGTGGAGCTGAAATACTTGAAAGTTGTGTGAAACCTTTTTTTTTTTTTTTTTTAAATAAAGTAGTGTATTTAGAAGTAGCAGGGCTCCTACGCAAGTATGGAAAAGTATAGAATTAGATTCCCAGGTCTGGAAAAGCTTGGAGAATGGAAACTATTGTACTATGAAAATGTATTTATCTTAATACTCTGGGTTTGGTCTTATCTGACGTTATTTGGGATAATCATTTTGCTATTGTAGCTACCTAGCTATAATCTCCTGGGAATTATTTGGTGACATAATGGCATACAAATTCAGAATAATGAAAACAAATGATTAATTGCATGATATATTTACATGATAAACATCTATTTACTCTAATGTCACAAATTATTTGAATTTCTTTTACCGAGAATTCTGGAAATTAGGGTCTGGAAGGAGTGTCAAAGGAAGTACATACATGGGTTCGGATCGTGAAAATTATCTGGTATTGGTATCAATTAATGAAATTCTGGTATCATGACAAGCCTAATAGTATCACATGCTGCATGTGTAGTGCAGCGAACAGTAACTTATCACAGTGACTCTGAGGGCTTTAGAGTTCCCCCAACAGGATAAATGCTGTATATAAACAACAGTGCTCTGCTGTTAATGTTGTTTTAAAGAGAAGGAAAAAAAAACACAGGATGAGACGATGAGAGCATCTAGCAGGAAGAAGAGGAAGAGCTCTGTGAGCGGAGGCAGGAACCTTTTTATGTCACTTATCCAGGTTGTAGAGGGACACAGAGCTCAGTGCACATTAGTTGACTGCTCCCCCAGGATTCACAGATCATTTCTCTTCCCTGACATGGTACATGCAGCACTGCCCTGGGGTGCCTGACAGCGCGTGACATCGCCTCCCTGTGTGTGTGTGTGTGTGTGTGTGTGTGTGTGCGTCTACTACTGTATGCTTGCATGTGTGTTTTGCAAAGGGGTCTAAAACCTCAACCCGTCAGCACCTCCTCCTCCTCCTCCTGCAGCCCTCGGGTGTGTGTGTGTCTTTGTTAACACGTTGTGTGATTCTGTAGATAAACACAGACTGCTGCTCCGTCTTCGCTGTAGACACCAGTGAATGTACATACACTAACTCTTCTGCCTGGGGACTTTATTTCAATATCAGCAGCTGTGCAGATCCTTAGTCATTGTTTCAATTTAACGCGTCTCATTGTGTTTTGAGAGGTGTGAGGAGTCAGTTCACTTACACACAGCACCGTCTGGTTTCCATTTAAATCCACTTAAAAAGAATCAATCTATTGACAAATTGCTGGAAGTCTCTTTTTTTCTTTTACTCCATTCTCACTTTATTGTTGCTGCTCTTGAACATCTCATCTTTAGAAATACACAAACTGTCAGCCGCTCGTCGCTGTCGCTATTATGTCGGCCGTGAGTGAGTTTTCTATTGGCCTTATAGTCAAACTCAATCTGTAATAAATAGCTGTTTTGCTCTTCTGTGCATCTGATTGATAGAGTACAGGAGTGATTCATGAAAGCTTTTACTGTATATTTGATGTTCACAAACAGCCTCCGTCTTCTTCTTCTTGTTGTTGTTTTATTCTGATGCACAGAAAATGATCTGTTTTTATTTTCAGCTTTCCTGTAATAATGACAAAAAAAGAGGTGTTAAAGCGAGTGCCTCCTACACAAGACTCTAAAACAAGTGTCTTCTCAGGTCCCAGAGTAAAAAAAGATAGATTATTGTTCAATTAAATGACCACAAATGTGTAAATTTAGCAGCGTGGATGCACTGGTTGGTTACAACACAGAGCTGCAGGTGGCTGGGTCCAGCTGTAATGGAAAAAGTGCCCAGCTTGGCGAGTGAGAGCGGGAATTAAACGGCAGGTTTGTGTAGTCAGCAGTATCACACACAGCCTGCTGTTCCCTATGAATGTTTGTCTGGGCTTGTCGTCAGTCAAAAATGATGTTAAGTGAACTGCACATAATGTGTTTGGAAGGAGCCCAAGAGACTCCTCAGAATTAACGGTGCCCACTTGTGCTCCAAAATATTACAAATGGTCCCGTGGTGTTTATATTTTTTTTGGGGGGGGGGGAGAAAATGATCACTACAGACTCACAAATATGAAGCTCACTCTTCTGAGGCGTGAGCTGCATGTTTCTGGGGGAAAACTAGGGACTGTGTGAAAATTACCGGCACGGGGAGGTGGGATTTAAAAGTGGCAGCGTTATTAATATTATCTACCGTTGTAATAACACAGGATTATTAATTAGAGAGCACATTAGTAGTGGAATTAAACATTTCCACATGTATGTTAACATGATGAATATTTTATCTTAGACTGAATTGAATGTATAATTGAGCGACAATGCTGTAATGGAAACTCAGACCACATCAGCTTAAATACTGCAGCTGCTTTGGCAAACTTGACGCTTCAGCTTAAGCAGGAGAATATGAGCTTTATGAAAAATTCGTAGGAGCTGTCTGCACGAGCGTTGAAACAGGAGGAAGGAGAACAGGCTCTGGAGGAAAATAAAATATACAGTACATCACGTATATTCGGCATTATAAAGAAACATCCCTGCTCTTATAGACGTCTTCACCAGTCATGAGCTCAATGTGCATGAAATACGAAAAAAAAAAAAAACAGCAGAACAAGTGAGAGTGAGTGATTAAACCAGATCCAGAACCCAGTCAGTCTGATCAGAGCTGAGCTATATATAAGACGTTGACACACAGAACATGGCAACACAACGGGACGCTGCTTGACCCAGTTATA
The DNA here is from genome assembly GCF_905171665.1 of Trachurus trachurus. NCBI lineage: Eukaryota > Metazoa > Chordata > Actinopteri > Carangiformes > Carangidae > Trachurus > Trachurus trachurus. Next base: position 6,023,541 of record NC_139911.1, read on the forward strand.
ATTAATAACTTGCACTGACTCACAGACAATAAACTGACAGTAAACAATGGGATTTTCCCATTGGCTTTTGAATTATTACAGAATATAGAAAAATAAAGTCTGTGACAAACAAAAGTTTACTAAAATCAAAACACCACTTTTATAACTTTTTAAGCGTGAATACAGTCGGCAGAAGTTAAAACGCCAATGTCAAGCTATAAACAAACTACACTTTGGTCACATGACTTCAACATCTCCACTACTAAAACTTCCAAAATGTATTTTGATTCAATTCTCACCTTCTCTACCTCTAAAACAATTCTGTCATTCTGTTATTATCTCATAGCGTGGTGAATGTGCAGGTCACAACTTGTCCACCAGAGCGTTTTGGAGTTGTTGGATTGTGTATTTGATGAGTTTGATGAGGAAAACCAAGAAATCCCATTAGCCTCCATAGCGTAGCTCTGAGCAGCTCACGGCTCTGCTCCGCTGTTGTAAAAACAGCTTGCACCGACAATTAAAGGTAACAAACCTACTCCTAAAACTATAGGGTTTATGGCAATGGGCCAATTTTCCAAAATGTTGAACTATCCCTTTAAAATAAATAACAACTGGAGCATTTATTCAAGTATTTTAAAGACTCAAATGTCAAAAACATGTTCATTAATGTTGGGATCTGAAAGGATCTATATTATTATTAAATATTATTTAAGGCCTCACTCCTGCAGCACTTCTGTCTCTATACCACTTTGTCCGTATCCATGGTAACCTTTTGGATGTGCATGGTTGTGTTGGTGTCGTACGGTTGTTTGGGTTTGTAAGAGGAGGAGGACAGAGGGAGAGTCGCGCCACGTCTGTCCGTCTCTGTTCCCATTAACATGCTGCGGCCGGTCGACCCCGCTGGACCGGAGGAGAGTTGAGGCTCCTCGGGGGTCAAGAGTCCCTCAAGTGAAGAAATTAACCATCCACTGATGTTCCTGGAGAGAGACGGAGAGACGGAGGGAGCGAGGGAGAGGGGGTGGATACAGGGCTAGCTGCTTTATCATGCCACAGAAACCTGCAATCATCCTTGGAGGCAGATTAGTGAGCGGGCCGGTGAGCCTGCGAATACCCTTCACTGCCTGAGCAGGTGGCCTCCCATACCAAGTACAGCACATTAATCCAGTCTGTTAACAAATAAGCAGCACCCGGGCTAATAGAGCACTGCCAGAGGCTTATGTTTCCACCATTACAGAGGGGGGAGACGTTTAATTTGTCTCCACTTTGGACAGGGAGAAGGAGACAGAGGGGAGAAAAAGAGTGAGAGTGTGAGAGAAGAGAGGGATAGAAAGTGATCAGGTCAAATCAGGCAGGGCGACAGGGACTGAGGGAGGAAAAGGAGGAAGGAGGGGAGGGGGAGAGAAGGAGGAGAGCTGAAAGGACAAAAGTAGCTGAAAAAGTGCCCAGCTTGGCGAGTGAGAGCGGGAATTAAACGGCAGGTTTGTGTAGTCAGCAGTATCACACACAGCCTGCTGTTCCCTATGAATGTTTGTCTGGGCTTGTCGTCAGTCAAAAATGATGTTAAGTGAACTGCACATAATGTGTTTGGAAGGAGCCCAAGAGACTCCTCAGAATTAACGGTGCCCACTTGTGCTCCAAAATATTACAAATGGTCCCGTGGTGTTTAAATTTTTTTGGGGGGGGGAAGAGAAAATGATCACTACAGACCCACAAATATGAAACTCACTCTTCTGAGGCGTGAGCTGCATGTTTCTGGGGGAAAACGAGGGACTGTGTGGAAATTACCGGCGCAGGGAGGTGGGATTTAAAAGTGGCAGCGTTATTAATATTATCTACCGTTGTAATAACAAAGGATTATTAATTAGAGAGCACATTAGTAGTGGAATTAAACATTTTCACATGTATGTTAACATGATGAATATTTTATCTTAGACTGAATTGAATGTATAATTGAGCGACAACACTTGATTACAAGCAGCTGATCAAAGTGTGTGCGCATTTGGTGGTTATATGTATATATATGAATCTTGCAGGGCTAATTAGATTGGATATTACAGGTAATAATAATAACTTACCAAAATAAAGGGAAAACAAGTTAAACATAAGATGATCTAGCCTGGATTAAAATCAAACTTTAAATGCATTGATATTTTAAAGGGATAGTTCAACATTTTGTCAAATCGGCCCATTGCCATAATCCCTATAGTCATAGCAGTAGGTTCGTTACCTTTAATTGTCGGTGCAAGCTGTTTTTAGAACGGCGGAGCAGAGCCGCGAGCTGCTCAGAGCTACGCTACAGAGGCTAATGGGATTTCTTGGTTTCTCTCATCAAACTCATCAAATACACAATCCAACAACTCCACAACGCTCTGGTGGACAAGTTGTGACCTGCACATTCACCACGCTATGAGATAATAACACAACGTTACCAGACAGAGTTGTTTTAGAGGTAAATTCATGCAAAACCATTGATTTATTGAGTTTGATGAGGGACACCAAGAAATCCCATGAGCCTCTGTAGCGTAGCTCTGAGCAGCTCGCCGCTCTGCTCCGCTGTTCTAAAAATAGCTTGCACCGACAAATAAAGGTAACGAACCTACTGCTATGTCTATAGGGATTATGGCAATGGGCCAATTTGCCAAAATGTTGAACTATTCTTTTAAGCGAAGCCCAAAACACCAAGGCGCTCTTTCAGAACTAGTTATAAAACTCCTCCCTCTTATGTTTCCCTACTAGTGAACTTTAATGTCTCTGGTCTACAAAGTTTCCTGCCTGATGTGAGCGATCAGTGATGTATTTGTGGACGTCTCCTGTGCGGCGGCGGCGGCGGCGTCCCTTTCCCATGAGGCTTAGTGAGAACTTGAACTTGTCCCCTGCTGTTTGCCTGCCATCCCAGGTGTGTGTGTGTGTGTGTGTGTGTGGTGGGGGGGCACCTGTGCTCACTAATGGTCCTCGCTGACACAACGTTCAGCAGTAATGATCACCTCCCAGGGATTCCCTTCAGTTCGAGCGACGCCTGCGAAGGACAAATCGATAACCGGCCACCGTCGTCGTCCAGGTGACCGCTTTCATCTCCGATTTCCTCTTTTTTGATTTGGATGAACAATTCCAACACATTTGTCGCTCTCGTCTGGTTTCTCTTTTTCTCTCTCTCTCTCTCTCCGACTCGACGTCTGAACAAACAGCAGTTTCCTTGAAGTTGTTTCTTCAGCCGTTGTGTTTGAAGTGTGTAAAGAAACCAGCGACTGTCTGAATGAGCCGCCGCTATAAAACGTGGGAATGAATAGAAGCAAACACACACTGCAGAAACACAAAACGCTCATATTACCGTTCAGGCCCAGGGGGTTGTTTTGGCTTATGAGGGTGCAATATTCCTCCTCTAATCATTTTAACTCAATAGTAATATTGTTTTAATTCATTCAACGGTTTTTCTAAATGCAATTGAAACTAATTTGCCGTTGTATTCTATTACAGTAAACCTCTTTGCCGAAGACTGCGACTGTAAATTGATTTAAAAAAAAAGAAGAAACGTAATATTTGACTACAAGGAGCCATTATTACAAACATTTCAAAGCGGAATGAGAAGCGAGAAGTTCCCAATCCCACAGGAGACACTCGCTTTCAAGTCGGAGGGGAACAAAGTGACAGTGTTCCCTCCTCAGGATGTCTGTCCGAGCTATTTTAGCAATTAGTTGTGGACTTGGTCGCTGATTAGCAATTTCTTCCAGGGCCAAAGCCGGGGCGGTTAGCGGGCCTCTCGTAAATCCCCTCGTCTTCATCAAGCCTTATTTCCTACTAATGAGGTTTATTAGATTACAACTCTACCTCACACGTTTAACAAAAGATTAAATTGGCAGAACTCTGCGGGGAATATGTTTTTGTAATGAGTGAAAGTTAAGGAAATGTGAAGTGCTAAGCAGGAATAAGTCATTGGACATGCTGAACTAGGCCGGGAGGGTCTGAGCGCTCAAAGAGGCACGTAATGCTGTCGGATAGCTCCTAAATGAAAGTGACGTGACAGCACTAATGAGACGGCTTCACATTACGTGTGACTCTTGCCTGGGGGGGGAGAGAACGCATTACAGCTGACTTAATGAGAGGAGATATTGTACACAAGCACTTTTGTAGCTGAGCGATGAGACCGCCGGCCTCGCTGCCGAGGTACAAGCCGCCGCGACAAGCGAGTGGTTTGTTAAAGTGGCTGTCAGGTCGAGCAACAGTTAGCAGCACGCGGCGGCTAAATGCTCATCGCTGTGACCCGAGTGTCGGGGCGAGCGCAGGTCACGTACAGTTACATCCAGAAATGAACAGTGAGGGAATAGAAACACACACTGTGTTAATCTTTAAGGTTGAAATTCAGTGTTTGCACGATTACAACTGCTGCTGTTGTTCCACACTGCATTAATGCATGAGGTTGTAAAGGCCATGTGTTGTATTTAAAGATTAATTACTGAGATATAGAATATGAAAATCAGTTTTGCATAAGTTTAATTAGACATTTAGCTCCAACCTGCAACAGGCATCTCACTCTCTCGTGCACAATAAACCAGTTTTAGCTGCAGCAGAAAGAGCAGCTCATCTCATTTAATTAGCAAACTACAGACAATAATACACACACACACTATTACAGTTTGGTAAAATTGACCTGTTACACATCCTCTTGCAACTTGACATTTGGGTTTAGTTCCTGTGTAAAACCACTGAACACTGTTGTTCTTTTAATTTTATGTAATTTAACTTCCTGAATGTTTATTATTGTAGCCATGATGATAAGAATCATCTACCAGGTTGTATCCGAGCATATAGGGATAACCGACCATGTGTCCGTTTGGGTTGGTTAGATGTTTATCTGTGTGCTTTCCCATTTTGAAACACATCATGCACAGCTTTTGTACACTTTTATACACTGAGTATTCTAGAGATCTTTAGTGTTTTCAGCGTTTTCTTTTTAGAAAATGCACGGAGAAAAAATGTTCTAGCTGATTTATTTTATCACCCAGCTGAACATTTGTCATTGTGAGAGTAAGAAGTGGAACAAAATGCAGATTTTTTTCCATCTATAAATGTAACTTTTTATAACTCCCACTCTTGTGTACACATTGATATACAGCGAAAGTGCCGTTTATCTTTACAACAGCTCGCGGTAATCGTCCTCGGCGTCGTTTAACTCATTATAAATACTGTATGACTTTACAGCCTGGTGCAGCTACACTTCCAATAAAGCCGGGTCTTTACAAGGAGTATTGATAAATTTAGGGAAGACAGTGAGGAGGAGGGAGGGAGGGAGAGAGGGGAGGGAGGGAGGGGGAGGTGTTATCTGTGTGTTGACACCCTGCTCGCTGTGCTCCGGTCAGGCCTCAGTCGTGGTCGTCTGGGGGTGACTGATGGATCTGTAGCATCTATTGACTGGAGAAGAAGAGGAGGAGGAGGAAAAAAGAAAAAAAGAGAGGTTCACAGGGAGGTGTGTGCAGGGGGGGAGGGGGGAGGAGGAGGGAGAAAGGGAGGGAAGGGGGAGATGGAGAGAGGGAGCGGAGGGTATGATCATCTGTCCAGCTCTCCACAAGACACAAGTCACACCTCATTAGTAGGTAGTGGAAAAGAGAACGGCGGTTATGTCTGCCGTGAAAGCACTACTGTCTGACACACAAACACACACACACACACCGACAGACACACACACACACACACACACACACACACACACACACACACACACACACACACACACACACACACACACACACACACACACATACACACTCACTTCTACCCCAATTACCCCTGTCCTGTCCCTTGAGCTGACGGGTTGAGTTATGCTGACAGGCAACACCTCCCCACCTCCCCAACCTCTCCACACGCCCCCCAATAGACAGAGGTGGGGGAGAAAGTCAAAAGAGATGGAGGGAGGATGGATGGGGGGAGAACAGAGGAGGGAGAATAGACAGAGAGGGGGAAAAGAGAAAGGGGGGAGGAGAAGGGGAGAGAAGCCACATCACATCAGGCGGCGCGAGGCAGAATGAAACATGTCTTCCTGTCACCTGCCACACACTGTAAATGGATGGGCCTCGCAATCTCGCCATCAGCGACTTATCTCTGCGGCCCCAAAGTGTAGAGGGAGGGGGAAGAAGAAGAAGAAAAAACAGGAGGAGCAGATAGATAGAGAGAGAGAAAATGGTAGAGAAGAAAAAGAAGAAGTACTCGCCGTAATTTGTTACAATTTCTAAAGACAAATATGACAGCGTGGAATTACTCTGCCACTGTGCAGGCAGTCATTTGCAAATGCGGTAAAGTGCAGGTATTTCTCCACATCCTCTCTACGTCCACAGCCACTTAATCTGCGGCGGCTGCGATCCTCCGCAGCTAGCAGCTCGCTGGTGCTCACTGTAGTGGACGGCCTCCACGGTCCTGGTGGTAGACGACGGCGGCGGTGACTGATGCTCGCTGTTGATGTCGATAGAGAAAGAGAGAGAAGAACGGTAGAAAGGTTTTTGGAGGCTGTATGTGCAATCACAGCTTTTTACCAGGTTGGATTCAACAACTCGAGCCTTTATACAAAGATTGTGTGTGTGTGTTTTTTTTTTTGATTCATCCGTCTTCTGTGATTTCTGACAACATTTAGGAGAACATTACGAACAGGAGTTATTATCTTGTGTAAATAGCAGAGAGCTGTTGACTCAACACTTTGGATTTGATTCGCTCTTAAGTCACAGGGTTTTTTTTGATATTTCACTGCTCTCAAGGCAAAGTCGGCTCAAAACAAACGTGTTGAAGGCAAAAGTATTGAATCTGTTCCACACGGCCGAACTCAGAGGTGGAAATGAATGTAAAAAACAAACAAAAAACAGGGATATTAATTACTCAAACTGTGATAAAGGTACTTGTAGAGTTTCACTGAAAAGCAAAAGAAGTGGTTGTACAATGAATGGAAAAAGAAAACTTAAGAGAAACTTGGATAGAAAGTATACGAAACAAGGTATATAGACAGAAATATAACAATATATAAGTTTATGTATGCCTTGTAGGTTAAGTATAGGGTAAAAGTCTAATAATAGTAATAAAAACAAAAATAATAATGGTTTGCATGTATAGAAAACTGTGCAAAAAGTGTCAGCACTGAAAACTGAGATATATAAATGTATAGATAGACAGAGATGGTTTTGGGGAGCAGAGTTTCCAGAGTGATTGTTCAGTGTGGAAAGAGAAAAGTACATTGATGCCTATAGAATGACTGAGACACAACAGGTTCATACTCAAGTGTACGCTCAGTTTTTATTTGTGACCTTGGACACAGTTTGTCGTCAACAGTTTGCAGAGTTTGTTCATGTGTATGAAGTTTTTGGACACATTCACATTCATCAGCAATTTAGAGTTCGATCAGTTGTCATTTCATTAAATCATCATCATCCATGTTCAGGTGGACACATGGCGTGAACCTAGATGTTGACCAATAGGATGACAGAGCTCTGACGCACTGTTTACACAAAGTGAACATGTGCTTCATGTGCGTAATATAAGTTAATGGTTTTGAGTTGAACACATTGGTTAACGTGATTCTGCAAGAATTTATTCCACTGTGATCGTTTAATCTGACCTGGTGACCATCGTGAAAGACAAAACAATTGTTTAGTCTGAACTCGGCCTAAGTCTGTGATTGGCTCCTGTTTCCCTGTGACTCTGAAGACGGGTGGTGTTACTAATGGATGGATGTTTTGAGGGCTATCATGGACTCACCTGTGTAGAGGAGGTGAGTTCAGAAGAAGAACTCAACCTCTGACTCAGACCTGAATGACACTGTTGTTCAGAAATCTTCACTCACCACCGAGAACTTTTATCTCTCCTCGTCTTGTCGAGACACATTTCTCATTTCAGTTTCTATTCTTCAACAAGTTTCTTTCTTCTCAGCTGCGATGTGAGTGGTTAGCAGCCTCCACCCCGTCCGTCCACCTTCCTGTTTGTGGTGAACGTTTCCATGTGCCGTCAGACAAAACACAGCAGTGCAGGTGTTTGCTTGCATTAACAACAGCGGCGAGAGATGATCTCGCAGCACACGCGGTATTATTAGTGCATCAGACGGTGAGTGATGAGTACAGTCACTGCCTTAATTTATGCATTGCTACTTCGTCTTGTCACCGCTGTTCAGCTCGAAGGATTTTACTTCCACGGTGAGGAAGGCAGGATGAGGAGAGCGAGGGAGAGAGGAGAGGAGAGGAGAGAGGGGAGGAGAAAAAAAATAACAGTGGAAATGTGACTGTAATGCAGCTCGCGAGTGCAAGCGTGGATTTTCTACTTCCTCTCTGACCAAATCCCACCATTTCAGGAGATTAACCTCGGCATGCGATAAATGTTCGACTTCTTCTTCCCCTCCAATTTCCTTGGAGCTAGAAACTCCAGAAGCCAGCGCGGCATGTAAGATAAAAAATGATCACCTAATTCACTCAAGCACAAAATACAATTCTGGAGAGAGGAAGGGAGGAAAAAAAAAAAAAGAAGCAAAAGCGGGCAGAAGAAGAAGAAGAAGAGAAAGAAAAAGAGCGAGGGAGTGTGTCACCGGTGCACTGCCTCACATTGACTGTTCAGAATTCTCCTCGATCAATTATTATTAAATGAAGCACTTATTCAAACGGACCTGTGCATAGCAAATAGGTCGTGGCACCGTTGATTGTCTGTGGAATTTTCTTCTTTTTCTCTTATCCTGCGGGATTAATCGCATTGTTCAGCTCTCTCCCTCTCTCTCTCCCTCTCTCCCTCTCTCCACCCGCCGTTACCCATAGTGCACCTCACATTGGCAGCTGTGCTCAAACGCTGTTGATTGCTGAAGGTGCCCTCTGCAGATTGCCGCTGCCACTAAGCCATTTAAATGGAGTTGTTAATAAAAATGTAGCGATGATTGCCTTCCACTTCCCCCCTCATTTCTGCTTTGGCAGATGGTTGTCGCAAGACTAATGTAGGCGACTGGAGTAGACTTACATGTTGGAGTTGAACTGAAATTAAAATTCGTTTTTTTCCTCAGATCAGAAGTCCGTCTCTATACGTCCTCGGTGTTTGTTACAGTAAGTCTTGGTCAAAAAGAAAGAAGCATAAGCGCACACATCCCTGTTCTCCAGAGGGAAGTGACAGCGTTGATACGTGTAATTTAATTGGTGCAAACCCAGTGTGAGTGAACAGGATCAGCTTCACTTCACAGAGATGCAAAAAAACAGAGACAACAACAAGCAAAAAGTCACATTATTACATTATTAGAGACACAACGAAGAGATAAGACACCGCTGAGAGGAGAAAGAGACGCTAAACAACTACAAAGAGACACAAAACTTACAACAAGGAGTCGCACAGACACAAACTAATAGATGTTAAAATATCAGCAAAATCAAAACAAAGAGACAGAAAAATGATACGGATGAAAAACCGCACGGAAATACAGAGACACAGAGACACAAAAGGGAAACAAAAAGTGATGCAAGACACAAAACAGCTATAAAGAGACACAAAAAAACAAAACAACAAAGTGAGAAGATGATGCAAAATAATACAAACACCTACAGAGACACTAAAAATGACACAACACTTTGTTTTGTCTCCTTCTATGTAGGAGTGCAGAGAAGAGCACTGTCTCATAATCTACACTTAATGTTTATAAAAAAAAACTGCTTTGTCATTGATAAAGTAGATAAGAGAAGTGCGTTAATGTGAGTTAACATCCGACTCGCTGCCTGTTGGTGTCTTCTGATCCGTTCGGGTCTTTTTGCTTTAGCCTGAACGTGCCAGCGCTCGATCGTCGCTCGCTGGCACTCGGCCTCAGAGCTTCATCTGAAAACCTCCCTGGGCCTGTTTATCGCGTCGATGTCATCCAAGACTTTTTTATCAGCCAAAAAGATTTGCCTCTAATGATCTATTAAAGCTTGGATGTGTTTCTCCGCCAGCCCGCTCCTTTCTTCATCTTCTTCGTCTTCTTCTCCTTCTTCTCCTCCCGCTGCTGCTGCATGATGATGATGATCACCGTCTGACTCAGTGGTTAAACAACTTCTACCTACTCGAACAACCCCAACAAAACCCATTGTTTACACAGTAACTGCAATAAAGAACTTTGGTAACACTTTACTTGACGCCTATCTCTATAACGCATTATAACCATACTTATAATGAGTTATAATGCAGTTATAGCACTGTATAACTATAGTTATAAACACTCATAAATGATCATAATGCTTCATAACAATAATCATAACAAGCATAAAGCATTTTACCATGACTTATAAGGTCAGGTATTATAATACATTATAATTGTTAGTAACTCGCTGACAATGCCCACATTGATAATACATTATAAATATAGTTATAATGTGTTGGCTTATAGACATGTATAACTATCATTATAAACACTCACAATAAGCATAACACATTATAGAGCATTATAACTCTATTGTAATACTTGACCTTATAACCCATTATAAAAAATGTATGATGTGGTATGCTTATTGTTATAAAGCGTTATAATAATTTATGAGTGTTTATAATGATAGTCATACACGTTTATAAGCCAATTATAACACATTATAACTATATTTATAATGCATTATGAATGTGGGCATTATCAGCCAGTTACTAACAATTATAACGTATTATAATCCCTGACTTTATAAGTCAAGATAAAATGCTTTATAGTGTGTTATGATTATTGTTAGAAAGCATTATGGTCATTTATGAATGTTTATAACTATAGTTATACAGTGCTATAACTGCATTGTAACTCATTATAAGTATGCGTAATATAATATAATGCGTTATAGAGATAGGTGTCAAATAAAGTGTTACCAGAACTTTTTTTTTCTTTACACAATAGAAAGACGTCAGTGAGTAAATGTGTGTGTGATTAACTGCAAATCACTTCATATGGAGGCGAAGAGGGAAGCAATCACATTTTTACTCTCTCCCTCCCTCTCCCTCTCTCTCTCTCTCTGTGGCTTTTCCTCTCGTGGCCAGAAAAACCTCCTACACAGCTGAGTGATGCATATGGACAAGTAAGTGTTGGACTAATTAATGGCCGGCAAACCAAACTACAGTACGTCCACCGTGGAATAATCTTCCCCCTGACACAACAAGTTAATAAGCCCAGTGGTGACGCAGCCACTAGCGGAGGAGGAGGAGGAGGAGGAGGAGGAGGAGGGCGATAGTGAGTGGGTGGATTATGATGGTGATTAGAAGCAGCAGGTCAGGAGGTGCCCATTGAATTGTCATCAATACCTATGAGATAGGATATCATGGTAAAACAGTGCTTCGTACACACTCCCGCTCTCTCACATCGCCAGTGGGCAGAGGTATTTGAATATTAACAGAGAGGTGGGAAATACATAAACACTCCATCTTGTTGGCAGAGCGTGTTTGTCTGTCCCTGCAGACTGTTGAACGTATGCCACGGCTGTGTCGGCCTGCATCCGCCTGATAAAAGGAGGGAAAAATTACACAGGCGCTCTCTGGCCAGACACTAACATATTCATTAGTGAGGAATGAGTGACTGGGCTGCTGGAAATGTCACCGGGCCAAATGTCTCCCTGGACTAATGACCTCCATGTCTTGCGTCGTGAGTCCTCGTCATATTCTAGACGAGGAGGAGGAGGAAGAGGATGTGTACGAGGAGCTGAGCTGGCGATCAACTTGGCTGTATCACAGTTGTGAAATTAATATTCATACTAGTCGTAGTGCTGAAACGATTCCACAGTTCATTGATCAACGTGTTTGTATTGAAAGAAAACAAACAGATGGTGTAGCAAGTGTTTTAACATTTGGGGCAAATGTCGACTGACCAGGAACAAAATGACTGGGAAAAAACAGAAACAACTGGATGTTATATAGCGGATGAAGTGGAGAGAACACAAAGCTACACACATTACATCTGATCCTCTTCATCCCCTGTTTTAAAGAAGTCATTAAACCGATATTAAGGCCCTTACACACCAGGGACATGATGAATAAAAGACACAAAAGTGTGAAATATTCTGTGGCAAATATTTTGCACCAAAACCATTCCATTCCAAAACCAAACCACCGTTCTTTGCCTCCACATCGTGCCTTAAAGGAGACATATTCTGCCCCTTTTCCACAAATTAAAATAGTTCCTAGGTGTCTTAAAGACATGTCTGTGACATGCTTCGGTCAAAATACCCCATGGATCAAACATCACAGCTCTTTTCATCCGCTCAAAACAGCCCTGTTCAGAACAGCTGGTTTCAGTGCCTGTCCCTTTAAATGCAATTGAACCACTGCTTGCCCCGCCCCTTCTACAGGTCCCAGGTAGGGGTGGGGTCATGCAAATTTGAAAGCTAGTTACATCACTGGAAGACAACTGAGGGAACAGCTCGTTAAACCACGTGGATTTCAACCTAGGGAGCCTGCGCATTCCAGATTTCTTTGTCAATTCTCACATTTTGGGGGCTGGAAGGCAAGACAAACACCTCAATATATGTTAAAGAGCCTTCAAAAAGCGATATTTCCATAATATGTCCCTTTAATATCAAATGCTATAACTGTATTTAACTCTGTCAAAGCTCCACAGGTCAGACTCAAACCTGCGTCACTGCCAGTAGGACTGAGTCTAAACTTTACTAAATCATGCGCTTTTTAACCAACAACAAAGTGTATTATTGTTATTATTATTGCCTTCTGCTCATTAGCTAATCAGCAGTAAACACAAAGTGCAGCAGAGGCTCATGGGAGTTATTGTTATTAGCCCTGCAGCTAATAAACCTTAAACTCCTGACCTGATCGTGTTAGTTTTAGAAGTCAGGAGATCACCAGATTTATTTCCACTTTATTAAAAAACAAAAGGAGCTGGTTCAGTCTGGACCTATCGGCTAATTGCAGCATTAGCATGGATGAAAACACCAAACCTTCATTTGTTCCAGCCTTTAAAACAAGGCCTGTGCTGCAGTTAATTGAATAATTAAAAAAAAGAAGTAGTGTTGTGATGAATTGAATAATCTTCAGTAGCAGCGAGCGAGTGACCCTGGTGGTTCTGCTCTCAGACACTTTATCACAGGTCTGATTTACCGAAGAGCTGCGGAAGATGGCATCTGGTATTTACAGTCAGCGCTTGTTTGTTCACTGAGTAACAGTGTCACATGATATTGTGAATATGAGCTGTGTAAGTTCAGAGTAAAGTGTCATGTTTGGTTTGGAGAGAGAGAGCTGCTGTCTGCTGCCGAGCTTGTTCTCCAGGAGGCCGCCTGCGCCATGGAAACAGCTTCTTTCTTTTCTTTTTTTCTTTTTTTTTGCAAAACAGTGCAGGTTATGAAGTGTCAGGAGGCGTGATGAATAACTCTAATGATCAAGTGTGTGTTCTGGGTCAGAGCAGTTAAAAGCGGTCATGGTTTTGAACAGAACGCAACATGGCAACGACTTGTCCTTGTCGACACCCCGCCGCAGCGAGTTAAAAGCCACACAGGGCCCGTACGTGTTAATACACCTGACAAAACGCTGCCTCGCTGACGGAGCGCTAAAAGCCCCTTCAGAGCGAAGCCAACGGGCCTTTTCCTGCCGCACAGGTGGCTGTCGGCTGCTGCTGTCGGCTCCAATCACGCTGCCTTTCTGCACCACGCTGTTCCTCAAATGCTCAAACCGAGCGAGGCTTTTCTCTCACCGCCGTCGCCACCACCGCTGCTGCTGCCGCCGCCGCTCTCCTCCCCTGTTGTTTTATTCATAGGGCTCAGGGTTCATTTGCCAAGTCCTCTGTTGTAGATTTAAGAAGACAAACAGCACTGCAAATCCACCAGAACAGTGTTAAACTAAATGACATTTTGCTCTGCCGGCTGGCTAATCGTAAAGAAAACGGTGGCGGATCAGCGCTTAAACCTCGTGTCTTCAGGCAGATATCATGCTCAGTATCGCGGAGGGATCCTTTGAAGTGTTTGTTGTCTTCCAGAGGGGCCCCGGAGGAAATGCTTCCCTTTCACACATACATACACACACACACACAGACATACACATGCATGCTTTTACATACAAGCACACACCCTGAGTGAGTGAGAGTTAGTAAATGGAAGCGCAGGCATTAAACAACACAACACAACACAACAACAACATGCCCCTGTGTTGCATATTGGTGGCACTGATGGCGATGATCCCTCTGCTGCTGCAGCACTCGTGTGCTCATGTCTCAGCAGCGGGATTACCTGAGAGAGCCAATAAAAGCATATAAACACACACACACACAGATGCACACTGCTTTTGCACATGCATGCGCACAGCAGGGAAAGTGCATCTGACAAGTTAATGTTCCTACATGCACGGATAGAAAGCAAGTGGCGTGTGTGGATGGCTGGACCTGATGTGCGTATGTGGAAAGCACACACACTCACTCAGAATCACACATACATGTGGCGTAGCTTGAGGCAAGAGGCTATAAAAACATATTAGAAATGAGGAAAACTGCCAGGGAGAAAGCTAACAATAGGGGGGGAGGGAGGGGAACTGTGGGAAGACTCGCTTATCTTTGGGTGAGACTCAACTCTGCAGATTTAGAACGAGGTATCGCTCCAAGAAGAAGGAGAAGAAGAAGGAGAAGATATTAAAAAAAATTGTTTTTAGTCATGGTCGGCCAATTAGTTGTTAGTTCCTGAGTCACATCTGAATGACTGCCATGCGCCTACTCTTTAGTTGCATATTTAGCCCTTAAAGACACATCGCACACAGAAAAGAGAGAAGTCTAAAAAAAAATCAACACTCACACACACACATTAAGTGGTGAAGGCCACCTGTGCCAACATTGTGTGAGTGCTGGCAGGCGCTGGCAGCCACACTTTATGCCGTGATACTCTTAAATAAATTGTTAATAAGCTCGGCAGCGTGGTTAAATGTTTCTATTACTCTCTCAGCGGTGTAAATGAACCGTAAGTGGGTTCGCTGCACAACCGCTGATGATCTGAGGTCGTTGTTGTTTCCTTTCACCAAACTGGCAACCACACTCACCAGGGTTCCCACGCATCTTGGAAAACCTGGAAAATGGTGACCAATATTCCGGTGATGGAAGACACATGGAAAATGAGGTGGAAAAAGTCAAATGTGCTGGGAAAGTTTGAGCTGTCCTGGAAAATTATTTGCCACATCATCATGACATCGGCTACCTGAGCTCAATTCGACTTTTAAAGGCCCCACCAAGCATTTCTGTGCCTAGAAAACCTAGAAAGCTAGCGACTTTGGGTTTATAGTGTTTCCAGTATTGTACTTGTTGTCTCCTGTGCTGAGTAACAGATAGAGGAGCGGCAGAAAGCTGTAGTAGGCCTGGTTTAAAAACAAAAACAGACTGTTTTTGCGATGTTTTATGATACATTTGTTATAATCTCTAAGCATGTAAGAGATTATTTCATAGGTAAATCAGAGTCATAGACTGCACATCTTTAAAGGAGACATATTCTGCCCCTTTTCCACAAATTAAAATAGTTCCCAGGTGTCTTAAAGACATGTCTGTGACATGCTTTGGTCAAAATACCCCAAGGATCAAACAATACAGCTCTTCATCCTGTCAAAACAGCCCATCATCACCACCACTACTTCAAACACTGTGTACTCCACGCTCCTCTCTCCCTCGCACACTGCAATTCTCTGACTCAGCAGCGGCGTCGCCAATTCCTTCTGTTCTTCAAAAAGCGTGTAAATCACGGTACGCCATGGTCAGACTGACCGTAAATTTCTGCACTTTCTCCCGACAGGTTTTGGTTTGATAGATCCCAAATTAGGCGGAGAAAAGCTTGTAAAACCACGTGGATTTCAACCTAGGGAGCCTGAAAATTACAGATTTTTTTGTCAATTCTCGCATTTTGGGGGCCAGAAGGCAAGACAAACACCCAAATGTATGTTAAAGAGCCTTCAAAAAGTGATATTTCCATAATATGTCCCCTTTAAATCAGACGTCTGGGGTTGAGAGAGGACTAAACATAGAAACAAACTGGTTAATAAGGTACAACTGTGGAAAAGAACAACTTCTCCAAAGCATGAATGGGAAGGGGGATGTAGGCTATTAGTGTACGATGTGATAACATGTGATGTCTGTCAGACTGTAGCAGCTTGAAATGTCCGGGAAAATAATTTTGAGAGAAGAGTGGGAACGCTGTCTCACTCTCGCTCTCGCTCCACCCGACTCTGACTCAGTGACAGAAACAACAAACCTCCTGTTGTTTCTTCTCCTCTGGTCCAAACTTAGCAGCATCACGACGGTCGTTGCACATGAAGTGTCCAAAGAAGAGACGTACGTGACGGCGGCAGGTCGACGCCTCTGTCGCTGCCCAGCTGTTTGTCTGTGCAGGGTTGTTATTGTCTATCCATCCATCCATCCATCCATCCATCCATCCATCCATCCATTCATCTATTCATCACTGCCATTTAATGAGATTGCATCGCACATCAAGGTTCATTGGCTGTGTGCACACAAACCCAGATTTAATTAGGCCCCGCCACTGAAACGCTTGCCCCTCGCTCAGCGAATGCAGTAGCTTCACAAAAATAATGACACATTTACATTTAACCACGTAACCTATTTCTAATTAGTCAGTTGGGTTTTGTTTTTTTTCTGTCTTTCTTTCGTCACGATGGCAGAAAGTTCAGCAAAATGACAAACAGATGTATTGCCAATTATCATGCATTCTGAACAGCTCATTATTCCTTCATTTGTTTTCACCGTCATCTACCCAGTTTTTTTTTTTTTTTTTTTGGCTCTTCTAATTTGTACAAGTGAGCTCGTGGAGCAGGACTGAGAGTCGGGAGCTGGCAGGTCCTGAATGCTCCTCCTTGTGTCCTGACTGGCTCAGCAGTTGCACCTCCAGCCAGTTGAAATCAATGGGGGCAGTGGGCAACTGTGGCTCTGTGTGGAGCAGATGGCAGAAGAATGGCCCTTCCTGCTCGCGTGGCACGCTCAGCGACATACAAATCGAGAGCCGGCCACACAGTATCACCAAAGCCAGAGGCCCCTGGTGTAGTGGGGGGGTTGTACGACAAGGGAGACAGGGAGACAGGGTGGTGGAGGTGGTGGGGGGAAGGGTCTCTTCAAACGTATTTCCCTCAGATCTCAAGTTGGATGACTAATCGACTGATAAATACTTGAAATACAAACAGTGGCAGCTGGTGTTGAGTCTACGTGCTGCATTAAAGGAGCGCCAGACATGACCAACAGGCTGGACCCCCCCACCCCCACCCAACCCCCGATCTGAGTGATGACAGTGTCAGAAAGTAAATTTTATAGCTATAATTCAAATATCATAAACAAAGCATTAAAGTTAGAGTTGGAGACCTAATTCTGGAGCATTTTTTATTAAATTGTTTGAAATTCTCTTCACACTCCGATTGCAACCAATTAATTAAATGCTTTTTCACAAAAATGAAAAAAGTCAGTCACCTGTGGGACGGACAATCCTGTAAAAACAGCATCTTGAATATGACGTTAAAGTCAATTGGATCTTCAACGAGTTATGCCGAGGAAAACTCAACGCCAGTGATCCAATGTACCACACTGAGTCTGGTAGGTGGTGATGTAGCTCTAAGCCGGATGATGGATGGTTTATGGTAAGAAAAAGATGGAGGAAAGTTAGCGATGCTGTGCAGTGACAGGCCACAGTATTGCTGAAAACTGCGTCGCTCACATTGGGATTACATTGGGTCGTGCTGTGACACCTTCTTGGCTTCACCTTGATGTGAACCCAACGGCTTGGACTTGAATTGCATATTTTCAAAATGTGGCCTCCTACAACTGTTTTTCCAGAATCTCCAACCCTACCTTCAATTATTTACATGTAGTGTTTAGTGCATTATTAGAAACGGTGGTGAGAAAAACAATACTGTATAGTATCGCAATATTTTCTGGGAGATATTGTATCAATACATAGACGTTTCATACGTTCACTAACAGTTCATAAACAATATTTGGGATATTGCAGAAGGTTTAAAATCACATTAATATAACTATCATGGGGCCCTTTGGCTTAGTTTATACAGTACACCACTTTTATAGTCTTTACAACCTCTTACAGTGCTTTACTCTGCTACTCACATTCATACAGTGCTTTTCCACACACACCGACACAATTTAAGACACTTGTGGACTCGTTGGAGGAGCCGGGGATTGAACGACCAACCTTCTGCAATCTGCTTGACCTCCTCCACACCAGTTAACACATTTATTAGAATGAATACAAATATCAATCTGTACATCTACAAAAAGAAAAGCTGAATTCTGAATGTTATTATAAAATATATGATATGATAAAACATCATATCTGTCCACATTTGGCCTTTCTGTGCTCTGCACTGTAAACCCACATCAACATTTACAACTACTGTACGTAATGAATGGTCGAGGAGCGTTTCATGCATCTGCTGATGATTTATTGCTTTTCCATCGCAGCTGCTTCTTAATTGCTCGACATGCGTGTTAGTGGCAGACTTCGCTGTGGCGGATGGATGGATGACTGCCAGCGTAACTCCGTCACACCTTCGCCCCTCGTGTGTGTTACGCTGTCTTTCGATGCATATTATTCCTTCACTCCTCCCAGTTTTTCCTCCTCTGCCTTCAATCATCGTCTCTCAGTCTGTTCCTCTGTCTGCCTCTCTGTGTTTTTTCTTTCTGGGTTTCTCCCAGCGCCTTTTTTTTTTCGCTGCATCTCAGCGTTTTCTCCCTTTACTCCCCTCCCGTCGCTTTCTTCTTCCAGAGCAACATGTGGCAGGTGCTGAGAGGAAAGAAAAAGCAACAGTGATGAGGGGAAAAAAGTACACTGACACAAAAGCTCCTTCCCCTGAGCTTGCTTGTAGCTGCTGCACACAAAAAAACAAAAAAAACATCAATTACCTCCATGATTGAATGATGTTAGCACAACTCTGAGGATGTCGCCTGTGCTGAGATGAATGGCGTTGCACGACTCGACGTAGATCTCCGTCTCGACTCGACCGTGTTTGTTTTTTTATGCGAATACCGCCTCGCCATCAATAATTATAGCAACCATGTCGCCGTCTGGCTCGGCCTGCCAATCAAACCATGAGAGAGTTACGCACTACAACAACGCTGCAGCAGCATCTGTGTAGTGTAGTAACGGTCTGTGTGTCTCTCAGCCTCAGTACCGACTCCAGCAGCTCCAGTTTCACCAGAGATAAGCTGGCGGCTCTACGCCTGTGGAAGGAGGACAGTGCTGCTGTTACTCCATCACTTGTTGTTTTTCTCCACTGTGCAGTTTGAAGGACAGGTCGCCGCTCTGATTAGAGATGGAATATATTCAACCTAAATTATCTGTATGTTAAAAATTGTCTCAACCACGATCGACTGATGTGGTTTTTTCAGGGCCGATACAGATACCAATTATTAGTAATCAAGGAAACTGATAGGCTAATGGATATTTAGAAACGATATTCATTTGCAGTAAAAATTAAAACTTTGCCGTCAAAATTTTGGAATAACACACCTGGGATTAGACAGGATACAGTATACTGTTTGTTTGTTTTTTGCACACTGTTAAAATCTGTGATAAAAAGACCTTAAAGGGATAGTTCAACATTTTGGCAAATTGGCCTATTGCCATAATCCTTATAGTCTTAGGCTTTCCTTCATCAAACTCATCAAATACACAATCCAACAACTCTGTTTTAGAGGTAAATGCAGAGACTGCTTGCTGAAAAACTGTCCCAGATGGGAATGTGCATCAGCAGTTTTGCATGAATTTACCTCGAAAACAACACTGTCTCGTAACGTTCTGTTATTAACTCATAGTGTGGTGAATGTGCAGGTCACAACTTGCCCACCAGAGCGTTTTGGAGTTGTTGGGTTGTGTATTTGATGAGTTTGATGAGGGAAACCAAAGAAATCCCATGAGCCTCCGTAGCTTAGCTCTGAGCAGCTCGCGGCTCTGCTCCGCCGTTCTTTAAATAGCTTGCACCGACAATTAAAGGTAATGAACCTACTCCTAAAACTATAGGGATTATGGCAATGCCAACATGTTGAACTATCCCTTTAACATTTTTGTAGAATAACACAAACTCTGACACAAATCTTCGAGAGGCAGCTGCATCAGAGCCAAATGACTTATTTAATCAGTTATCGGTGAAAGGAACAAGCCAATAATCGTTCTACTGTATCTCTACCACGTGTATCAACCAATAAACAGGTAATTTTTAATCCTGTTTAATTTCACTGAGTGTGATCGTGATGTTTTTGTCTTATGTCAAAAACCCATGTCAGTACAGATGTAATCCACATCTGGGCAGAGCTGCATGATCAGACAAAAGAGAGACCTGGCAGCAAAGATGTTCAGCTTTACAACACACACACACACACACACACACACACACACACACACACACACACACACACACACACACACATAGACACACACTGCTGTTTCTGTGTGTCTGTGTGTGGCCTCAGCCCAAAAGCTTAGCTTCCCAGTGTCTTGTGGCATGTTTTGGTGCCTGCTCCCACTTTGTCTCTCTGTCAGCCCCCCCACCTCTTCCTCTACCTCCCCTCTCATCTCTATTTGCATATCCGTAGGTACACACACCTTTAGATCGTCTCAGAGTCTGGTATCTTTTCATCCATTTGTCTGTTTGCTCGTGTTCCTTGAATACCGTGCTTGGCGAGGTTGAATGCTAAGTAGCTCTATTCACCGAGAGGTTGGAAGACTTGGCAGACGTGTCATCTGGAGATGGGAAAGGGGGAGAGAAAAAAAAGTTCAGGGTGGTTTAGCATTGTCGAACGAAGGCTTCTGGTAATTTGTGGATGTGCTGTTTAACAGGCGAGTGTTGCAGCCACAGCACATGACTCTGTCGATGGTAATTTTCTGTCAGTCCACCACTTCCTGATCGAAAGAAATATCTCCAGATTTTGTTTATGACACTTTTTTTTAACAGAATTTCAATATTTCCCTGATAACTGGCATGGCCTCCAACATGAATATTTACCAGTTGTCTCACACAGATTCATATGTTTTCTATTGTACAAACAGTCCACATGCACACAAACCGTTTCCACCCATCTGTAACCACAACCTGGCAACACACGACCTGAGTCGAGTGGTGCACACAGCTGCTCCCTGCACCGGGAGGCAGGACGATTAACTACAGGATGAATTCATTGTTGTTAAAGAGGAACTATGCAGGATTTGTAGCTTAACTATGCTACATTTTTACCTTAATTAAACAGCTTTGGAGTAATTGTGATGGTTTAATGAATGACTTAACTTGTTACGAGGGAGAATGGAGGCTCTCTGCCTTCAACGTGCATGTCACTTATTGCATCTCTTGGCTTAAAATCAAACTTCCTGTCCCAGCACTCGTCTCTGCGTATCGCGACACAACAGTAACCCTTAACCCGTAATCTCTTGTTTATCACAGATTAAACTACACAAATATGCACATCGTAACATCGTATATAATATATAACGTTATGTACCGCTCTATTGATTGATCTCTCGCTGGCTTCATTGTAAACAAATGCACATGGCCAGGAGTAGGGTTAGCAAAACAGAGGAAAAACGACCGGACTTGCACAAGCTTAACAAAACTTGTGAATTAGTTTATGGTGAGTTTATGTGATGTTTATCTAATGATAAATGTTCATTTATTGGTTTAATGGAGCTACCACTAACCCTAAATTGGATAAATGTAGCTGTTTGCTATATTGTTTTATGTATAATTTATTCATTTACTTAAAGGAATGACTATAGAAAAGAAAACCTATATTTCTTCCTGTCAAGCACAAGTGAACTACACTCAGCACTGCACCTGAACGCATCTTGTGTAGACGGAGACAGAGGCTGTCATTGTGCTGCTTTCACTGCACCTCTGGTGAACTGAGTTTTGGGTATTGATAAAATCTTAAAGGGTGAAATGTTTTTATGATTTGGCCAAACATTAAATCTGATGATCAGTTTTAGATATTGATAGAAATGTTAAAGGACTGCTTTAAAGGACGTTTAAAGGTTTGGAAAAACAAACTGGACGAACCAGAAGTTTTGACTGTTTTAGTTTAATTTTTCACCTCCTCCACCAAAATACTGCAGGCAGACTGGCCTGATAGCACTTCCTGTAAAGCTCTAGTTAAGACATTTGGCAGGTACAGTAATGTTTACAAGAGGCAAAACAGTGAAATTACCTCAATCTGCACCGGAGTTGACGCTCAAAATATGTCTGCACTAGATAAAGCCCATTATTTCAAAGACAGCCGCATTGTTTGCCCGACACATATAGGCCTACCTTTAGCCAGAGAATGACATTTTGCTGTTCTCTGGCGTTATCAATGTGCGGAACGTCGATAAGGAAAACATGCATTAGGATGCCGACACACAAGGTAATGATAACCTATGCCAATCCTAATAGACTGTCAGAAATCTTGATTGAAATCTCCCGGTTTTGCTCGCTCTAAAAAGCCAATCAGCAGGCCTGCGTTTTTCCTAACGTCTCTCCTGCTTCCCCCCCCCCCCCCCTACCCCCCCCCCCCCCCCCGTTCCTAATGCTCGCTTTTTCAAGGGATGAATATTTGTTTCTGGAAAGTGTGTGTGGCAGTGTTTTTTTTCAGCAATGTGTTGTTGTTGTTTTGCATAATGGCCGAGGGGACGGCGAGTCCTGTGCAGCTCCCGTCCTGCGATCAGGTCATATTGATACCTGACGTACAAGATTTATCATGGTCAGTGCACAACAGTGTTTATCTGGAGTTAAGTATTGCTAACATGCAAACAGATGATTAGAAATTGACCATTTAAGATATAACTTATTTTAAAGGAATAATTCAACACTATAGAGATCCATAATAACAAAAGTGAACACAAAGTCTGGAAGCAGCTAGCATAGGTTGTCCTTATTCTTATCAATCAGCTTGTTATATAGCGATTAAACCAAAGATCCATAGTGAAAATACCACATTACAGGCAGCGGTAATGATACGATGGTTCACACTTCTGGTCTTTTATATAAACGTGTTCATTTCGAGACATTATAACAATGCACAACTCTAGATTATGGTTTGAACTTGCTCCAAAAGCATATAAATGGTAAAAAGAAGTGTTTTTGAGCAGTGAAGTACAAGTTTAATTTCAGTTTAAATGTTAAACGGTTTATTTCCAAACTTCTGCAGCACTGACACCGCTAAAACCAACAGAGAGAGGAGACGTGATGTGAAATCTCGCGAGAGTTCGTTGCTGAGACAGAAGGAGGTCGCAAAAAAGTTAATATTGTAACATTCCTGATCCGTCATTTTGATATCAGACTGACGTGTGGCTTCCGTTTAAAAAAGTTACTTTGGAAAGAATAACATGAGATTCGTTCAACTTCTTGCAACTCTTTTTAACCTCTGCTGGGCTTGTTGGGGTTTACCCGCCAAAATAAAAGCCTTTCAACGAAGAGAGAGAGCGTCTTGGTTTGTTGTAGACGTGCTTTTAATTTAGACATAGTCGTGCTAACAATACCACTGGTGTAAGATAAAGGCTATATTCAACTCAACCATGGTTTCATTTAATTACACTAATTAAATCATGTTAATTGAGTGGTGATTAATTAGACTTGAATACGTTTAAAAAGGCGACATGTGCTGTAGTGTGTATACCACGCTGAATGTAAATGCAGTATTTATATATTCCTCTCAGGAGCCTCTGACCTGTTTATATGTTAATAATCTATGACAACAGTGTCATAAAGTGCTTTTTTTCTTCTTTTTTTTCCTCCTGCTGCCATTCACGTCCTCTTCTTTTGTTTCTCTCCTCTGTCTCACTCTCTTTGCTGTTGCTGACTCGGTGAAGCAGGTAAGACTGTTATTAGCTCTCTCCTTTCAGCTTGTGTGCTTCTCCACTGTGTGCGTTCATGTGCATGTGTATGTGTATGTGTATGTGTGTGTGTCTGCATGTGCCTTTGCTGATGTGTATGTGTGTGTGTGTGTGTCAGAGATGGGTTTAGCTGAGATGAGTAAAGCTGGGTCACATGCTGTCTCTGGTGCTGCTGATATTGCTCCGGCTGTGGGGGGGCTTACAAGGGGCACTGCTGAAAGTGAAAGAATTATGACACACACTCATCATCACCACACACACAAACCCACAACACACACACACACACACACTGCATCCTATAACAGACACTGGGCAGCACACTTTACTCTCACTATTGATTGGTCACAATTGGATGATTCCCGAGTTTCACACTACTGGAGACGACGACAGTGCAACGACGGCGTCCTGCTGTCGCTGCGTTTGAACCGATGACTTTCATTTAAACATACAAATGTTAAATGTTGTTATGTTGTTGTCACGAGGACATGAACAAGTCGGGTTGTTAGCTCAGAGAGCAGCTCAAGAGATGAAGACGAGTTTTGTGCGTTTGTTGAGCCAGTGATGGCGTAACATTTCTTAACGTAACGATAGCTATAGGCATTCAGAGGAGAGTGATGATGTCTGATGTCTTCAGCTGTAGCTATCTGTAGTGACAGTTTGTCATATAAACTCAAATAAACATAACATACATGTTGGGTAATAATCATAAAAAGACAAGTCTGACAAACAAATGAAACAATAAATGGATTAAATAAATGCAATGTTATCAAACATTGTGTAGTGTTAAGACATTTAGAGACATTTTCACATATTTTATCCTAAAACTAAAACTACTTTCCCTCCATTATTTAAATACAACATTGTACAGATTGGAAATATGAGAATATGGTGAAGATCCAGGGTCAAAGGTCAATTTATCTCAAATGTAAATACACAGGATGGGGGAGTGAAAGCTGCATCTTCTCACCTGTTGTAGTGATTTATGTGTCAGATGAATAAACAAACACATAAAACACATTGCATTAATAAAATATGGACAAGTAGTAGTAGTAGTGCCATAAATTAAACTTAGTCCCTGCTATTCTATTATATAGATAGAGGTTGTGAGTGCAGTCACACACTCTGCTCCTTTACATTATGGCTGGTTTACTGTAAATGACATGAGGTGAATCATGTCATTAGGGGAAATGGCCTCAATAGTCTGTTCTCAGACAAAGGAAATACAGTGAGTCGTTCTGTGAATATGCAGCGTTTTTTTCTTCTTCTCGTTCCTGTGTGGTAGAGCTGTCAAATTTCAATTTAAAAACCGGTGCCGTGTGTTGTAACATTATTTCCCACCATAATAGAAAAGGTAACCTGAGGTTACAATCAAATTCCAAATTCAGGCAAAAGGTTTGAAGAGGTTTCAACATGTGGCTGTTATTTCCTAAATGGTAAAAAAGAAGAAGGAGGAAGAAAAAAAAGAAAAAACATAAATGTTCCTTTTCTATTATTTTCTCCCCCCTTTTGTTTCTGCGACATCGTCTGAAGGTTGCGCATTGGGAAGGACCTTAATTAAGATTTCTGTGCCTGGGGCTCTGTTTGCAAGCTGTAGTACATCAGGACCGAGTGAGAGCCAGATACAGATCATTGGCTACCTGGGTCAAGTCATGTGATTAGGAGAAAATATTAACACTTCTCACCATGGCGACCCTTTTGACTTAGCAATCAAATGTGGGAGGAAGGCGGGTAAACTCATTCACCACCTGCCATGGCGTCACTGTGTTTTCTTTTTTCTTTTTTTTCTGTTTCTTGAGGTTGAAATGACCTTTAATTTGAAAAATGTGAAGAGGTTGCGCCGTAGCATTTTCATGGGCGTGAATGTGTTATTGTTTTTCTGTATAAGAGGCATGTAACTGCTGGCACATTTATTGATTGGAACCAGGGGCGGAGTTCACATGGTGGCACGGGGTGGCACCCGCCCACTCTGAGACCTTATTGGCCTCAATCATTGTGGATAGTTATTAATAGATATGATACTGCTGGTGAATGAATGAATGAATGAATTTATATTTATTTGAGTGTCATGCACCAATTAAAGGGATAGTAGCATTTTTTAAAAGTGGGGTTGTATGATCTACAAATAGCCCCTAAGTACTTTAATTGCAGTAGACTCTCTACACTCCTCCCGTTAGCAACCCCAGCCCATAGCCCTGCCCAGAGATTTACAACATACATTGTTGTGAATGGACCCAAAGAAACGGCCTATTTTCCTGGCCTACTGTGTATTTTTTTTCACGTAAAACCTCTTTTAGGCCGCGAAAATAGGCCGTTTCTTTGGGTCCATTCACAACACTGTATGTTGTAAATCTCTGGGCAGGGCTATGGGCTGGCGTTGCTAACGGGAGGAGTGCAGAGAGTCTTCTACTGCAATTAAAGTACTTAGGGGCTATTTGTAGATCATACAACCCCACTTTAAAAAAATGCTACTATCCCTTTAAGGCACCCCGCCTATAAGGGCTTACAAGACACATTTCATATTTAGACAACAAACAAAATCATCAGAGCACAGACAAAACAAAACCCACATGGAATTCACATAAATAATCCACTTTATGAAAGTAGCTGTAGTAAAGACTTATTTTCTGAAGAACCATTCCAACTTTACCTCATCGTCATCAACCCAAAACAATTCAGGCTTCACATTTTGCATTTTCTGAAACAAAAACTGCCTGGCTTCATCATATAACGGACAATGAAACACAAAATGCAGTTGATCCTCGATTACATTTAAATTGCATAATGTGCATAGTCTTTCCTCCTCAGGTACTGAGTTAAACCTACCTACTTCTTTTGCCAGAGGGAGAATCCCAGCCCTCAACTGGGCACATAAAGATCTCTTGGATCTATCCATTGGCAAAGTCACATAGGTATTCTGCTTTAGACTATTTGTTTATCACATAGAGTTAAAAAAAAAGGGTTATAATTTTCAAAATATTATAATTAAAACTGAAAGCTGTGATAATTGATTGTGCTCTAAATGGTGTAGTTGTTGCACAATCGACTGCACCCACAGAAGAGCCAGATGTTGATGAGAGTACGTATTTATCAGCAAATGTGGTTTAACATTAATGTAACGCAATGTTAATGTGATCAACAACAAGACAGAAAAACACATTTTGACTATTTAACTTTTACTCTGGATCTTCCCCCTGATTGGTTCGTTATTATCTGTGAACTATTAATCAACGCTTCTTCCTCCTGCCTCATTTTCATGCTGCAGGAGCGACACACCGGTTGCTCTGGTGGTTGCTGATGTGTTCGGGGCAGATAAACAGATAAAACATTCACACCCTCCAAAGGCAGGTTAATATAGCCGATGATTGACAGCTGGATCACGGTATTGATTGAATCTAGTGTCTTTGTTTTGCAGTACCTCTCTCTCTTTCTCTCTCTCTCTCTGTGCCCTCGCTTCCTTTCCTGTTTGTTTGGTTTTGAAATGCAGGCTGGTTATTACACGGAGAGGAGAGGAGGTTATTGCCTGGTGCGAGGGGGCATTGACTTATAGTGGCCACCTCCCGAGCAGCTCATCTGTCTTGCTCAGCTTCTTCTTGCATCCTCCCTCCCTTCCTCCCCTCCGTCGTCCGTTAGCAGGGGCCCTCTCTCCCTCTCTCCCTCCCTCCCTCCCTCCCTCCCTTGCACATGCATGGGGAGGTGGGCTTGTTTTATGTTGGATCCCACTGTGGTGAAGTCTTCAGCTGATCAGAGCGCAGCGTCGACCTCAACCACACGGAGGACAGAGAGCAAATGTAGCTCATGAATCTTTTAAAGAGGAGCTACGCAGGATTTTTACCGCATTTTAACCTCAATGAAGCAGCTTCAGAGTCCTAGTGCTGGTTAAATAAATGACTTGTAGCTTGTTCCAGGGAGAATGGAGGCTCTCTGCCTTCCACCTATAGCGTCTCTTGGCTGAAAACCAACCATCATCTCGTAATCTCTTGTTTATGACAGATAAGACAACACATTGCAACATTGTATATGATAAATAACGTTAACCACCGCTCCATGGATTGACTTTTCGCCAGCTTCGTTAAAAACAAATGCACATGGCCGGGAGGAGGTTTAGCAAAACAGCGGAAAAGCGACTGGACATGCATAGTTCCTCTTCAAAATAAGCCGTTTTTTGTTTTTCGTATGAGTGAAAGAGTGAAAATTACATAGAAGCCAGAAGAAGCATAATATTGTTCAAATTGCAAGTATTTTTCTCAAAAAATTTCAGGTTGTTCATAACATGTTTTGTAAAAGGAAGTTCATTTGCACTAAATTTAAAGGGAATATTTAGAGTTCTCATCATTTATAGATTATTAAGATACTATTTCACTGGTCCGGCCCACTTGAGATCAAATTGCGCTGTACAGTACATGTATGTGGCTGTTGAACTAAAAATGAGCTTGACACCCCTGACCTAAATCAACAGTCAATGCAGTGAGAAATACTGTACCCACTGTTGATTTTAACAACACTGTTAGATTCAATAAAAACAAGGGGGTCGCTGAGCTGCAGCCTGTAATTCATCATCACCTTCTTCTGCTACGATTTGTAATTCGCTCCTGTGTGATTCTTTTTTTTTTTTTTTTTTTTTTGCTATATTGTCCAAAGCGTCTTCAGATACAGGCGTAATGGGATGTGCAAAAAAAATACTAAGTGTATGGAGGTAGAGAGGGAGGGGGAGAGGAGGGGGACGGCTGGAGCCTAGAAGAGAGAGAGAGAGAGACTGCTATTAGCTGTTAATTCTGAAACAAATTATGCAATTAGCTCTGGCATCAGAATGTAGGCCATGAGAGAGGACAGCGTAACCTTCATGTGATCTGTTCTGCGGTGAGCCAGAGAGAGAGGGAGACGGAGAAAGAGAGGGATGGAGAGAGAGAGAGAGAGAGAGAGAGAGAGAGAGAGAGACCTATTTAATAGGAGAATTTCTTTTACCCGAGCAAAAGAAAAAAAAAACGCTAACAGTATCCATAAGTGCCACTTTAGCTTCCCTTTGAGTGCTTTTCTTTTTCCTATTTATGGAGGGATTTTCATAATGTGTGAGGGTGTGTATATGTGTGTGTATGTGTGTGTATATATATGTGTGTATGTGTGTGTATTTTTTTCTTTTTGAGAATTACTCATGTCCTTAAAACAAAGAGGTAATTTGTCTGTGCATATGAGATAATATTGTCTGGGGAGCAGTGCGATTTGCTGCCCCTGCTTGACTGTGAAACAGAGGGAAGGTGTTGATTTCAAGGTGTGTGTATGTGTATGTGCAGCTCTTTGTAAGCACTGTATGTTTTGTGTGTATGTGTGTGTGTTTCTCCGTGTGTGTGTGTGTGTGTGTAGTAAGCGCCATCAATAAAGGTCTCAAA
Organism: Trachurus trachurus; assembly: GCF_905171665.1. NCBI lineage: Eukaryota > Metazoa > Chordata > Actinopteri > Carangiformes > Carangidae > Trachurus > Trachurus trachurus. The sequence goes on from NC_139911.1 coordinate 6,052,684, forward strand.
CAGCAGCGGAACCAATTGTAGCTCTACTTAAATGTTTGGCCCGGTTCTCGCTGAGGATTGGTCGTTAGTCTAACACAATCAAATTTGTCCACAGTGAGGAAGTCATTAATTCTAAGTGGACCATTCATTTAATGTTGTTAGGAAGCAGAGAGGCGAGAGTCCCTCGGCATCATCGACGTGTGTGTGTGTGTGTGTGTGTGTGCGTGTGTGTGTGTGTAAAAGACGAAAGCAGCTTCATCGCGACAAACAAGCAACAGATCCCGATGCAGAAGGTTAAACAGCGAGCGTGCAGGGAGGGAAGTCTGTCAACACTCAGATCTTCGCTCGCTGAAGAGGGCGACACTTTCAACGCAGCAGTTTACACGACCTGCAGCTTGGGCGCCAAAACACTCAAGAGTCATGACAGCCTGTGAAAATCATCGCAGTTTAGCTGAAGCATCACTGAGAAAGTACAGAGACGGTTCAGTTTAGTTAAAGGGATAATTCAACATTTTGGCAAATTGGCCCATTCTCATAATCCCTATAGTTTTAGCAGTAGGTTTGTTACCTTTAATTCTCGGTGCAAGCTGTTTTTAGAACGGCGGAGCAGAGCCGTGAGCTGCTCAGAGCTACGCTACGGAGGCTCATGGGATTTCTTGGTTTCCCTCATCAAACTCTTCAAATACACAATCCAACAACTCCAAAAGGCTCTGGTGGACAAGTTGTGACCTGCACATTCACCACGCTATGAGATAATAACAGAACGTTACGAGACAGAGTTGTTTTAGAGGCAAATACAGAGACTGCTTGATGAAAAACTGTCACTGAAGGGAACACGCATCAGCGGTTTTGCATGAATTTATCTCTATAACAACTCTGTCTCGTAACGTTCTGTTATTATCTTGTAGCGTGGTGAATGTGCAGGTCACAACTTGTTCATGAGAGCGTTTTGGAGTTGTTGGATTGTGTATTTGATGAGTTTGATGAGGGAAACCAAAGAAATCCCATTAGCCTCCGTAGCGTAGCTCTGAGCAGCTCGCGGCTCTGCTCCGCCGTTCTAAAAATAGCTTGCACTGACAATTAAAGGTAACGAACCTACTGCTATGACTATAGGGATTATGGCATTGGGCCAATTTGCCCATATTCCTTTAAAGTGGAGGGGAGAAGTAAAATATTAAAGTCCAGTCCGGTCCAGTAGAGGGCGCTACTAAAAGTTAACAACACATCGACCTACCGTTGACCTTTTGAGTGAAATAAGTAGAGGAGGGGACCAAAGTCGAGCTGATTGGACAAACAACAAAACCAAAGAGAATCTGAGAAACGTATTTTCTGTGGTTTTTGTTTATTTACAAAGACTTTTAATGGAAACTCGTCTTATCTCGTTTTCCTTGTTGGTTTCGTCCGCTCCTCCTCCTCATCGTCACAGCAGGAACGATCGATCGATAAGGCCGACGCCCCCCCCCGAGTCCCTCGACTTCACACTGAGCGTCTGGCTTTTATGCGCCATCATCTACCTGGAACTCACTACAAAGCGTTTTTTTCTATTTAACTGAATTTGTTAGTTCCACTTGCACGTTTGAGATATTTAATCTCTCCCTTTCTAAACCTTTTAACTCCTGTTTGTTTTGGTTTAACTGGTATTTTCCCTTCCTACTTGACAGGTTTACATAAAGATGCCTTAGGTTATACATTGTAGAAGGTTTTCACATATCATCGTCACATATTTACATTAGTACGATGACTGGGTGTGTAAAAAATGTATATGTTTATATGTGTAATCATATATACAGTACAAGAAACCAGTCTAATGTGAAGCTTATAGGTTTAATTTTCCCTTATACCAATATAATATTTCTCAAAATGTCCAAGCAGAGAGATTAAGAAACAGGTGGACTACTCTACTGCCTCTTTTTGTTTTTCAGCCCAGTGTGTAGTTTGTTGTGTAGTTTCACTGTGGCTAAAAGCTGCGTGTCACACAGGTTCTGGATAATGATTTGGGATGTTATCAGTGCAGAGCAGCAAAGTAAACAGCAGCACTATCTCCAAAAGGTTAGCCATATGTTAAATCAGTGGCAGGGGACAGGAGGGAGAACAGCTGCTTCCCCCCTGAACACACTATCTGAAACACACACACACTCTCACCCACACACACACTCACACTGCTGCTGCTGTAGTCGTATTGATTATTCTCTGGCATAAGTGTTAAAGGAAATCACAGAAAAATAATAACACAGCCGAACAGACAGAGAGACACTTAAGATTCATCTGGAACGTGAAGTGGCGGCAGCGACTCGTTTGGTGACCAGCGTTCTCATCTTCAAAAAAATATAAAATAAATAAATGAAAAAAAAAACCAGAGGCAGACTCACATGTGGGCGAGACATCTGGAAAGCTGAGCAGACCAGTGATCAAAATCAAGCCAATGTGTAAACAAAACAAGGCGGCCAGCTGTCAGGATGAAAAACTTGTCTTTTTCTTACTGTTTCTGTTTGTTTATATATTTATTTATTTATCAGTTCGACAGTCGAGAGAGAGAAATATTAGAGATACAGTTTTAAATACAGTTGAACTCTGAGCGTTTAAATGCAACAATGATGTGAAAATGAATGAAATGCATAATTATTGTGATGCAGCGTTCGTGTGTAATCACACTGTTATCACGGAATCGTCTTTCATGTCCGACATTTTTTACAGATGATTATCTAATTGGCATACAATTTCACACAGTGGAAAGCTCAAAGACTCCCATTATGCACCACTGCTTAATTAAACTCGCTTTTTTTTTTCTTGCACTCATGAAATCCTGTCACAAAAACCAGCCTTTTCACGATTCCTACATGCGACTAGTCCTCTCTCACGCATAATTGTATTATGGGCTGCATTACATTGTCCCGCTTTAATTCACAGCCCGCGGCTTACAAATTATGAAACAAAGACCGGAGCGTATGTGAGATTCTCTGGTTTCTCAGTCTCGCTTGTTGGCGGCAGCGGCAGCAGCAGAGTCAGTGATTATTCCCTCGATAGGCGGGAACGCGTCGGATCACCTTGTACGACAGAGAAATCAGGACATTTAGACTGTGAACGGAGGCTTTTTCTGCACTTGTGCTGATGATATCGTCTCACAGGTCAAGTTTCCACAACATAAAGAGGTGATAACAACACCTAATTCTCATTATTGATCATTGCAAACATAAAAAAAAAAGTTTTCTGCTTTGTCTTATAGTTTAATTTCCCATGAAATTCAGACTGTGTGTTCAGCCTCAGTGTGGGAGGATCAGAGCAGAGCGAGCCCTCACCGGACTGGAGATATAACATCTTATGAAACAGCAGCATAACCACTCTGTACTGTAGATATATATTTATATAAATGTACTGCATTTTTCCAAGTAACTTTTACTCAGTTTGGATGTTGACCGAAAAAAAAAAAAAAAGTAAATGAACAAAAGGAGAAAAGTCCCTCCTGAAAACAGACTCCATCTCTTTGCCAATTATCAGATCCTGTCTACAGCACACCAGCGAGCAGCAGCAGCAGCAGCAGCAGCAGATAATGTAACAGCTTTGCCGCTGTATTCCTGCTTCATCACCGCTGCCGCCGCCGACATCCACTGCAGCAGAAAAACGCGCATCTGGCACCTCCAACATTCACCACTTAGCTAAATTACATTACTTCTAGCCTAGCGCCTCTAACAAGGTGCTCTGTGTATTTCACTAGTTGGGGAGAGAACATGGCAAGAGACAAAGAAGACGAGTAGCTAACATGGTGTTAACAATTGCTCAGTGAGTTCCTCTGCTTCCCATTACACACACTTTGCGCCTTTTAACCTTGTTAGCGGGCCGCGGCGGTGCGCTGCCCCAGAATGCTTGTTCCGTAATTAAGGGTGGCTCAGGTGCTAGATTTATGGAGATTTGCAGGTCTGTGATTAAAATTGAAATTTAATTCTGGTAATCTGGCGGAGGTGAGGGGAAGAGGAATATTGAATGTGAAAGGGGAAGGGGAAGGGAAAAGGGAAAGGGACGGTTTGGGTGGTTGGCTCGCCACGTATCAGTGGGAGATACTTCACACAGGCTGTTCAAACATGGACTTAAAACAGGCTTATCTCCCCAAAGGTTAATGAGGAGCGGCTGGCTGCGCCTGTTACAGACGCACAACAGAGGTCTCATCTTCTACTTCCACAGTGTTGTGTCAGTCACACACACACTTACACACACAGACACACACACACACACAGAGGCTGGATAAGCTGCAGGCATCACAAGCCCACAGCCTCACTGATAGAATTCTCGTTTCCAATAACATCCTCAGACGACTTAATTACTTTTCCTTTTGATGCGACTCACAAGAATAAGCGGACTCTAGATGAAATCTCTCTGTGCTCCATCTGTGTCTCTCTCTCTCTCTCTCTCTCTCTCTCTCTCTGTCTCTTTCTGCGTCTCTCTCTCCTCACTGATAGCTGATAATATATTTGTGGTGGTATTTTCAGATGAAGTCCTTTTTTTTTTTTCCTGAACTGTCGTGGCTGCAGCTCCTCCTGGAGTGTAACAGTTCATACAGAGCAGCAAACCAGGTGTGGACAGGTCTGGTTGTTTCCTGTGTGCTGGAGGTGGAGCTAAGTGGAGTCAGAGGAAACACTGTAGGCTACTTCCTCTGGACCTGCACAGACAGGGAGAGAGAATACAAGACACACGATCAGTTGAAAAAAACAAAAGTATTGCCATGTATAACTGGACGACTGAAGTGCATGTAAACGCGTTAGTCCGACTAATACCTGACTTCTCCAAATCTGACTAAAACACCCAGATAATTTGATTGGAAACCGATTTTCTTCTGCATGTTTACGCCTTAATTGGACTGAAACTGGACCATGCATGTGCGCATGCTTCACAATAGTAAAGATGATGCAAAGCCAAAAAAAAAAAGCGCTTGGCCTCATGCGTAAAGTTGAGAACTCTAAGTTACTCGTTTATTTTGTTTTTTACTTGACAGTGGTCCGTATTAACTGTCAGTTATTGGATTTTCCCTGTTGCATGTAAACTGGGACAAGGACAGAATTACTAGACTAAAGCATAGCTCGACTTAGTTCGGACCGTATGAGTTTCGCTTTTACCGCGCACTGCTGTCATGCATGCGCACTTCTGTGTGTGTCTGTGTGTGTGTGTGTGAACGCCAATAACGGAGAAAGAGCGCTATGCGGAGATGAATGAACGGAATTATGTTGCGTTGGTCGAGCCAAAAGCCAAAAAATCTATTTGTGGCGCCACAAATAAATGAACGTATGGGAAACACTGGCTTCTCCAGCCGTCCAATCAACACGGGGGATAAGCATCGCACACCAATCAGAGAGTTATCTGAGAGCTTACAGTACACAACAAGCATCGGAGGTGTGGCGTGGGAGCGTGTGAAGGCAATCAGATGCGTGAGTCTCGCGGCGAATGTGTGAGAGTTGGCAGCTCCGCCATTATACCCTACCGACAGACAGAACTACTGCATAACAGGAGACGCAAAAAGAAAATCTTCAGATTCATTCTTTTACTCTGGTTGAATTTGCCTGGAATTGTCCTTTAAACAAGAGTTGATGGTTTTCTCTGCAGCAGCTCGGTGAGAAGAGAAGTTCCTGTGTGTTTATGTGACTACTACGTCAGTTACAATAAAATTCGACACAGTCTCAGCGAAATCCAGTGACTATGGGATGCCGGTTGGCGTTGAGCGGTGTGTTCGTCAGCCTGGCTCAGTCTTTAGGAGGCTCCGGCCCACATCTGGCATCGGTTTGATTGGCGGCGGCCGGACGAGACGCTGCTCCTATCAGGGCTCACACCTCCAGCGGCTGTAGCCAATCACAGCTCAGGATCCACATATCCTACTTGGCATATACACACAGTTCAACATACCTACAGTATAACCCCCACACTCCCCTACTCCCGGGGAAATTCACACATTAATAATGCACTGCAATCTAGACAGAACATCTGCCAACACATTATCTGAAATAAATAACACACCTGCACTCGTGGGGCCGTGTTCAAATAATCTGTGTCCTGTGAAACTGCACCAATAGAAGACAAAGTAATGTTATATTTTACCTCCACCTGCCCCATTTACCATGTTGAAGTGGCTCTTTATTCCCACCGTGCATCTGTATATTTCACTCCATTGTTCCTAAAATGCTGAAATGAATCGAGGCCCCTGACACTCGAGCGCTTCCTGGACGAGCACACGCTGCAGATTTATGTTGATGCCAGAGAGGTGTGTAACTGTGTGTTGTGAATGCACCGCGCTGCGTGAGCCTCAGTGTATGGACGTCCACCTTGTTTTTCACCTGCAGGGGAGCGGGTGGTTGCTCTGTCTTATCAGCACATGGTGGTGTTTAGGCCTGGCAGGGGTGTGTGTGTGTTTGTGTGTGTGTAGTGGAGTGTAGTGAAGTGGGAGTTCCCTGTGTTCCTGTTGCAGTCTGAACTCAACCTTTAGAAATAAATGTGCACATGTTTTTCCACACAGCTATGATGTATACATACGGTACTCACAGAGTTTCATCTAAGAGCAAATAGTTCACATTTTGTGAATTTCACTCTCTGGCTGTTAAGTGGAGAGTTAGATACCACTATTACAGTAGATATTTTAAACATATAGTATGTAGTTGCTGCTGCTTTCTCAATGAAAACAATGGCATTTGGTGACGTTGTGAAATATTGTGTGGCATCATGGGAGTTGTACGTCGTCAGAAAGTTACGAGATGGAGTTGTTGAGTTGATAAATTCATGCAAAACCACTAATGTGCCTTGAAAACAACTCTGTCTCGTAACGTTCTGTTATTATCTCATAGCGTGGTGAATGTGCAGGTCACAACTTGTCCACCAGAGCGTTTTGGAGTTGTTGGATTGTGTATTTGATGAGTTTGATGAGGGAAACCAAGAAATCCCATTAGCCTCAGTAGTGTAGCTCTGAGCAGCTCGCGGCTCTGCTCCGCCATTCTAAAAATAGCTTGCACTGACAATTAAAGGTAACGAACCTACTGCTATGACTATAGGGATGATGGCAATGGGCCAATTTGCCAAAATGTTGAACTATCCCATTAAAACTGGATAAAATTAAATTTAGACTTTTGGCATAAGGTGCAACCAAATGAAACCAACTGTTACCTTAATTAAAGTCACAGATTTTTTGCAGGTATGAGGATTACTTGAATCATTTGGGATGTCAACAGGTCTTGATGACAAATTACTACTGTACAGTAAAATGACAAATTCTGACGATAAATATGACACTGGTTAGATCAAACAGCAGGAAAGAGCCAGTCCAGTCTTACTGGACATACACAGAGGTTGCCTGTGTAACAGTGTGTTATGAGTTATGAGTGAGGTTTGGATCTGCAGATTATGTGACATTAGGACATTAGTTTCTCTCGTTTCCAGTTGTTATGCTAAGATAACCAGCTGTAGCTCCAGGTCGCCTGAAAGTGAATAGGTTTCCTTTTTCCTTCAAACATACTGTAGAAATGTTGAGTACGACCCTTGACAGTGGAAGAGATCGACCTCATTTCCTGTGTAATGAAATTAACGCTCAGTTTCTGCTCCATGATGCTGATGCACATCATTTCCTCCTGCATCTGTAACTTCAGTGTATTTGCATGTGAGTGTGTTATCTAGGGCTTTGTTCTGTGGTCGTGCTGGCAGCGCAGTAGCAGCAGTAGCAGCAGTAGCAGCAGTAGCAGTGGCGGCGGCGGCGGTGGCGTCTCTCTGGCCGCCACTGTGTCAGCCACAGAGATGAATAGCCTTCTGCTCGCGGCCCACTAAGTAATCCAGCCAATGATGAATCGCTGCTCTCACTGACACCCAAATTGGAATCATTGGGTCTGGGAGCCAAAGTAAAAAAAAAAAAAAAAACACACGGAAAAAAAAAAACACAGAGGGCCTCTGGCGGTGGCGTCTAGTCATCTGTTACTGTGTTGCTGCCCAAGGCCGCACAAGGTATCCCCCCCCCTCTGTGTGCGCTAAAGGCCTTCGATAAACAGAAAAGACAAAGGGCCTTTCAGAAATGTGTCACACTCGTATCCTTCCCCATCATAACGGAGCTGCCGTGATATTTTCTGCCTCTGATGTGGCGTTGTTGGACCGATATCTGCAGCCAAGGCCTCAGAAACAGTCAGAATATAGATTTGTTTTAAATCATTTTACATCCTTTAACATTTAAACGCCTCTAAATGTTTTTTTTCCCCCTTCCTTTCCAACACTTCCCACGCTGCAGCAGCAGTTAGCCCACATTCTGCAAGCGGTGGCCTGAGTCTGTTGGCGGCGCATGTAAAACAAATCCCCCAACACAAGGAATGACTTAATGAACTTAATGAGGTTTTCTAATTACAGAGGGAAGTTAGCCCATGTCAAATGGGCCTTTTTCTGCCTTCCTTGACATGGATTAACAGCCAGGCTATTAAATCCAGCCCTACATTACAACAGAGGAGAGGAGTGAAACACAATCAGTCATATCGCGCTGTAATTCTGGCCTACATTCAGAAGCACGTCGCTTCATTTGAACTGAATGGAGCTTGTATTTGTCTTTTTTTTTTCTTTTTTTTGGAGGAGTATAGCCTGAGCGACCCCGAGGCAGAATCTGAACCTCCACTTGAAACCTTCTCAGTGATGTTGAATAGGGAATAAAAAACAGGAATAGAAATGTCTGAAGCATGAAGGCCGTAACCTTCATATTAATGGGTTTCTGGTATAAAACAGACATTATTGCTTCTTCGAGTTCGGACTTGAGTTTCTTTCTTTCTTCCTCCTTCGTCTCACGCTCCTTCATGCCGTCTGCTCCTTTCCTCTGACTTCTCCGTGGTAGGGAGGAGGAGGAGGAGGAGGAGGAGGAGGAGGATGATTTACTTTGTCATCATTAACACATCAAAAGAGCCAAGTGTGTTTTCCAAAGTCATCTGATAACTGATACTCTTTAATGGTGCACTGGAACAGTAATTAATTTCCAAAAACATCCCATTTATTTGTTCTGGAAAGTAAACGCTCCCGCCAAAGCGGCATAAATCCTGTGTGTTGCTGCAGCTCAAATTAATTTACGTGTTGCGTCTCCTCGCATCCTTTGAGAATTTAATTATCTCAGCAAACAGGCTCTGGGTGTGTTGAATATACATCCTATCAGCGGCACAGTCGTAGTGAAGCCGGAGCAAGCACAAGAGACATGTTGTTTTACTCCGACTCTCTGCTGCCTCGTCTCTGTGTCATTCCAGGCAGCCGCTTGTCACGAGCATAAAGACAAAGCTTTTAAAAAAGGAGCAGCAGCAGATGACGGAGGGATAATACCATTGAGTGTCAAATAACACAGCGCAAAAAAAAAAAAAAAAGCAGACGCTAAATACCTCCCACTGGGTCCGTCTATTCCTTTAGCTATGGAGACTCCTCTCCTCGGTTTTCCCTGTTAGCACACTTGATCTGAGTCAATCCAGATGTCTCAGTGCTCGGGATTTCTGAGAGTAGCTTCTGGCAAATGGGGGGCAGACCCACTTTAAGTGACAGTCGCACGGTGATACATCACAGGTGGATACAGGGTTCACATCAGGACTGGGCGAGGATCGGTATCTCTGCAGGCACATTTTTTGAAGATAAGTCTTATTTAGGTGAAGTGTGATGCAGGGTGTGTTGCTCGCTAACAACAGGCCTCAACCCCGGGTGGTACAGTCCTAGTCAACAGTTTTTACTTATGTAGCATTACAAAAAAAAACACTTAAAATGCTTTTTGCAATCTGTTCAACAAACAACACAGTCTGTCCTTAGCCCCCGTCATGCAGATAAAAGCAAAAAAATCCCCATGAACTCCTTTTTAACCGGGTAAAAACGCCCTGTAATGATCAGGTCTGACATGCCAATCTCTCCCTCTGAATTGCTCCAGTGTTGTAGGCAGCAGAGAGAACAAAACAACAAAAGGAAAGGGTGAGAAAATACTTATTATAAAAAAAAAAAACACTGAAGCAAAGTGTTGCAGAGTGAACTAGAAAGATATAAAACTCTCTGGTGGAGTGGAAGCACCAACCAACAGACACAATCCAACAACTCCAAAACGCTCTGGCGGACAAGTTGTGACCTGCACATTCACCACGCTATGAGATAATAACAGAACGTTACCAGACAGAGTTGTTTTAGAGGGAAATACAGAGACTGCTTGTCCCGACGGGAACGTGCATCGGTGGTTTTGCATGAATTTACCTCTAAAACAACTCCGTCTCGTGACGTTCCGTTATTATCTTGTTGGATTGTGTATTTGATGAGTTTGATGAGGGAAACCAAGAAATCACATGAGCCTCCGTAGCGTAGCTCTGAGCAGCTCGCGGCTCTGCTCCGCCGTTCTAAAAACAGTTTGCACCGACAAGTAAAGGTAACGAACCTACTGCTATGACTATAGGGATTATGGCAATGGGCCAATTTGCCAAAATGTTGAACTATCCCTTTAGGTTTAAGACACAAAGAAATGAATAAAAAAGACAAACATTACAACAAGCAATCAAATGATGTCAGCAACAGAGTCATGGAGCAGGAGCTTCTGATCCAACCAAACCATGTTGGCTTCATTTGTGCCGCTACAGACCAAACCTGAGTAAAGATTGTGCTGCAGATACATACATATACGTATTGTATCATAGCAGCATGTATTTTAATGTATTTTGCTTGTGATGCAGATGTTTTGATGTTTGATGTACAGTATTTCTTTGCACAATCTCGACACTCGACTTATGAGTCTGCACAGATCTGACATTTTAAAAATGCTATCGTGAAGTGAAAGCTTCAGTCGACATTAAAAACTTTTTGCTGGACCGATACATCAAACTTTTTCACTGCAGCCAAGTGTGAAATCTTTAGTTTTTTCTTTTACACAATGGAAAATGTTGGTGAAAATACACACGTGGCAGTTTCCTTTAGTCTCTTGTCGTGGCATCAGGAGAAAAGGTTAATGGCGGTCAGGTTGTTCTCATGGAAACCTGGGATTTGTGTTTCGAAAGCTTGATTTTATTTTTTTTCTCCGTTGGTTATTTTTAGACGTGTTTGTGTTTTTGAAGTTGAACTTTGTCAATGAAAGTTTTCTGAATCGTGGCAAATGTGTAAAGCCCGGCAAGAATCATCTGAATTGATTGAATGGTATAAAAAATGAAAGCAGCACACACCCACACACTGAGAAATGGATTTCAGGCTGTTTCTCACATGAATTTTTAAAACTCCAAATCAAACTATAGTCTTCTTATAATAGAGCAAGTCATCAACTTTTAAGTTGAGTTTGCAATACATTGTGCTTTTACCCATTTATATTTTATTGCATATTGATTTCACCCGTGTGAGGAGAGGAAGAGACTCGGACATGTTCCTGCAAATAAAAACCTTTCCCTTATGTTGTTTAGAATAAAAAAAAGGCCAATTCAAATATTAAATCAGGTCTGAGTGACGTACAGGAGTCGAAAATGTGGCAATAAAAGAGTTACGGCGTTCCTGTCATCTTTGTTTTGACAGACGATCCTGGGCACAGCACGCGCGCGCACACATGGCAAACAGCCAGACAAACAGATACACACACTCGTAACAACACAAAGTCAGCATGAGTCGTTGGGGATTTTCTCACAAATCGGCCCCCTAAAGGGAAAGAGGCTGGCATAAATCAGCTGGTGTCAGGGCTACAGACACCCACGGCTCCTTATCACCACACACAGGCGGACACACTCACAGATTGATAGGTAGATAGTGGCTCTGACAGGCAGAGCGACAGGCAGCCAGGTACAGAGGCTTTACAGAGGCAGCACACAGGGCCGAGGCAGGCGGCCGCTGATCGACAGGAAAAAGAGGCAATAACACGGAGCAGAGGCTGTCGCTACAAGGACAGCGGTCACAACTCTCCCAACGCCTGATAACGACCTGATTATCCTCATTAATAAAACTGTAATCATTTACCGGGAGCCAAAGTCACGATGTCTCGCCCTGTGTCGCGTTCTGTTGCACCAGCTAATGCAGCGTCTTATCTATCTGTGAGTCGATCTATTGATCCGCCGATCTGTCAATCTACCCAGCTATCTACGATCTAGCCAGCAGCCGTCCACCGAAGGTTAAAGGTCCCACTGTTATTACAGACATGTGAACTAACCACAGATGTTTAAAGGTCCCATCTTATTACTAACATGTGAAATAACCATAAATGCTGGGCTTTCCTACTGTTAGAACAGCAAGTGAATTAGCCACATATGCTTAAAGGTTAAAGAGCCCACCGTTATTATAACATTTAACTGTCCTACTGTTATTACAGCTACATGAACTAACCACAGATGCTTGACAGTCCTACTGTTATTACAGACACCCAAACTAACCACCGATGATTAAAGGTCCCAGTGTAATTTCAGATACTTGAACTAACCACAGGCGATTAAGCATCCTACTCTTATAACAGATAGGCACTGAAAAATCCCACCTTATTACAAACACATAAACTAACCACAGACATTTAAAAGTCCTACTGTTAGTACAGACCCATGAACTAACCACCTACTATTATTAGAGTTATGTGAACTAATATCAGATGTTCAACTGTCCTATTATTAGTAGGCTACAGACACCAAAACTAACCACAAACCCTTAAAGTCCCAGTGTTATTTCAGGCACTTGAACTAAACACAGACGATTAAACATCCTACTCTTATTACAGGCAAGTGAATTAACCACAGGCACTGAAAGGTCCTACTGTTGAACTAACCAAAGATGCTTGACTATCCTACTTTTCATACAGACACATGAACTAAGCACAGACATTATATTGTCCTATTATTACATATAAGAGTTGTGAATTAACATTGGATGTTGAACAATCCTACTGTTAGTAAAGACTCATGAACTAACCACAGACGCTTGAATGTCCTACTTTCACTACAGTAATGTGAACTAACCGCAGATTCTGGACTGTTCAACGTAAATAAAACTAAATGCATTCGTGTATTTGATAAAAAAACGCCTCCCGGGCCGCGGCTCCGACCTCGACCGCTGCATGGATCTAAACAGACAAAGTCTTGTGCAGCTGTCACGCAGCATTTAGGAGCCACTGTATCATACACAGCTATGTTGGGTAGCAACGCCAAACTCCATTTGTTTCCTCCGATCAGAGTCTACTAGAGCAACACTAAGCTGGTGTTCCATTTCATGGGCTTGTCTGTTTTGGGTCATGCATCAGAAGCAAAATGCTTTGCCTACACAGACAGCGGATAACATCTCTCATCCCATTATTCCCTCTGTAGAAGACGAACACGCGCTCTCTCTCTCTCCTCCTCTGAGCTGTTTCTTGTTTCCTTTTGATAAGTTTCTCTGTCTGAAAGTTCTTACCTCAGTTCTTACCTGATTACACGAGGGAAGATGTCACGACACTCTCTTTCTTTCTTGAAGTCCACAAAACAAGCACAACCTTGAAATGACTAAACGTGTGATATCACTCTAGAAATAGCAGCTATCCATTTGAGAGTGAAGAAATGAAAACAGGAGTGATTCAGAGCTGACGTTTCAGCGAGGAAACGGGGAGGCTCGGCGCTGCAGAGCGGGTTTGACGTCTTCTCACACATTGAAAACACTTCTCTTGGAAATAACAATAATGATATTGTGAGGTTTTTTTTGTTTATTATTATTATTATTATTTGGAGGTTTAGGAGTTGCGTCATAAGTCTCCTAGCAACAAAGCTCTGAGGCTCACTGATGATTCAACTGTGCAAAAAATAATGAGTAAGAGGCAGAGAAGAAAGAGACAGGTACATGGAGGTGGTGATTCAGTGTGGGTGGAGGTCAACTGAGGAACATTAGAAATAAGGTCAATAGACTGATGGTGTGGAACGGTCTCATTAGACTCATTAGAGGCCAAATTATATCCAACCATTAAGGCGTTAAGCTGTGGTTTCTGGAAGTAGCTCGTTTTTATAGAGCAGGACGATTTAGGCTGATGAATCAAGGCCAAAAAAAAAAAAATAGTTCAACAAACTGAAAGATGCTGAAAAACTGAAATAGTGCAGATGTAATAAAGCAGGACAGGTCGTTGCAACCATTACATATCCATTAGATTTGGATTAAAAAGAACAGAAACAGGAAAAACATCCATGTATATAGTTGAATATGCACTAATATGAACTAGCCTCTCTGACTTATTGATTATCTATCTGAGGTTGGTATAGGTTTGAATCTGTGAATGAATCTGAAGTATTAGGAGCCTTAACTGTTCTGTGTATTATTGAACCATACATGACGGTGCTGTCCGTGGTGCTGAAGGAGCTGCAGCCTTTTACTATCAGCTTCATGTTGGATCTATAATATTCTCTGATCTATTTACTGTAAATACTCAGCTGCTCTGTGTTATACTGAGCCAATTTACTCACCTTCACCGTCAAAGAGACAGAGACGCGGAAGACAGATCTGCCTGTTGTATTCCTATAATAATCCTTTGATATTTCTATGATCATTCAACAAAATATTTATTGATTTTTCTAATTTGCAGTGTTCATCATGTGGATTCAGGTGGATCATGTGACTTAAAATGTCCCTGTTTCAAGTTTAAAGCAAAAAGGACACATGAGAAAACCCATCCTGATGTTAAATGTTACAGCAGAGACACACACTACACACACCTGCTGCTCTTTTAGAAATCTCCACACACACACACAAACGTTACAGTTTTTTGCTGCTTCCTTTCCAACCCAGCGTTGAGGGAAGTGGCCCCTCCTAGAAACGTCTCCGCCAGCTTTAGCTGCAAAGCAAAAAAAAAAAAAAAAAGACGACAGAGGAGCAGGAAATGAGCAGCCGGCCTCCCCACAACGAGTCAGGTGTGCTGCAACACTTCAAAGTCAAAAGGAGCCGTGAATGCAGCACAAATGAAGCCTCCGGTGCGCCGATTGAAAAACTTCCACATCTCGGTAATGACCTCACTCTCCTACACGATTACGCGTCATTCATTCGGCTCTCTCTCTCGCTGAGGTGGGAAAGCAGCAGCGGCGCCGGCGGCTTGTGGATTCGACTCTCGCAGGAGGACCGTGTGAATGAGGGTGATGTGGAGTAGTTTTTGGATGAGACTTGACGATGCCCCCCACCTCCCCACCCCCCCTCTCCTTTAGAAGAATAGTCAGCTTTATTTTCCATGTGACGTTTTGCCTTTCATTAGCTCTTTTTTATCTGGAGCTGAAATATGCTGTGATTGCAGCTCCACACTCTGACGCTCACCTTATACAACTCTGAATCCCAGAGCTGGTGCTTTATGTCGGACTGAAATGGTGATAAACTATATGCAGCTAAATTTGGGTCTGTTTTCCCTTAACACTCCCCCCATGCAAGATTAGGTTATATATATGTGTGTGTCTTTAGATATCACCTCCTTAATTTATCTCTTTACAAATATGGAAAAGTCGTAACATGACTTAATCGACCCATGATGTCACAAATCAGAGAAAAAGATCAATGTAAAAACAAACTTTTAAAGGGATAGTTCAACATTTTTGGCAAATTGACCCATTGCCATAATCCCTATAGTCATAGTAGTAGGTTCGTTACCTTTAATTGTCGGTGCAAGCTATTTTTAGAACGGCGGAGCAGAGCCGTGAGCTGCTCAGAGCTACGATAGGGAGGCTCATTGGATTTCTTGGTTTCCCTCATCAAACTCATGAAATACACAATCCAACAACTCCAAAACACTCTGGTGGACAAGTTGTGACCTGCACATTCACCACGCTATGAGATAATAACACAACATTACGAGACAGAGTTGTTTTAGAGGTAAATTCATGCAAAACCACTGATGCGCGTTGCCTTCAGGGACAGTTTTTCAGCAAGCAGTCTCTGCATTTGCCTCGAAAACAACTCGGTCTCGTAACGTTGTGTTATAGTGTGGTGATTATGGCAATGGGCCAATTTGCCAAAAATGTTGAACTATCCCTTTAAGAGCCAAACTGTGCTCAAACATCCAAATAAGATGAAGCGACCCGGAGCAGAAGTTGATCTTAAAATAGTCCGACTTAAACACGGCGATGGGGATACGGAGAAACATTGTAGACGCGATGTGTTCCACGATGACACGACACATACCTTCATCCCAGTGACACTAAATCAAAAGAAATACAGCGAAAACCTTTTACCGTGTTTTGCGTGCTGCTGCTCTATTATTCAGCACACTTCTCAGAAAACGGTGACAGGCTGAGAACTAAAATATGTCTTTTCTCTTCCTCTGTAAACTGTGACTTCATCTGTGAGATTCTTTTTTAGACCGGACGACGTGCACTTGAATGCAACACGCAACTTGTGGAAGAGGCCACAAGTTTCCCTGAAGCACTGGACAAAGTGACCCATTGTGTGTTATATGACATATTTCTACATTTGTTTGCATTGAGGTGTCAGAGCTGTTTGAATCTGGTGCACTTCCTCTCTGAGCAGAGCACGATGTCTCTCTCCCGTCTGCTTCACACACACAAAAAAAGAAAAAAAAACCTCCATTACAGACTTTACAAATTCACTCCATTGAATTACAGGAAATGTCATTTCGTTTGCTCGACCCACTCATGTAGTTTTCAGCTTTTTCTAGATGGATTTGGGCAAATTGGAAAATATTTTTAAGTTACTTTAGAACAAGACTCCCGCTAACACGAGCTTTAACCAAAAAAATGGTAGAAGCTTTTCCCCTTTCCCTCTAAATAAATGTAGAAAAACTGATATTTCTAAGATATTGAGTGCTCTGGAATTTTCCAAGTGCCTTTTCAGCCAGTATTACCACAGCGTCATCCTCCCCTGCAACATTAATGTCATTCTTAAGTAGCCAAGGAAAGTGCTTGTCGTCAGATAAAAGTGTTTTTCCCCCTGAAAAATAGATTTCTGTGCAAGCACCCATCCATTTACATTTCACTGAAAAGCCCCACTTTTCCAGCCCCCTGCCAGTCTCCCTTTCCCCTGTTTTTATTGTATTTTGGATAATATATATATACGTATATCTCCAGAAGTGCATCACATCCCATCCAGTGTGTTTATCCAAAGTCGGATTTTACAAGTATCCTTTTGCGAACAACTCTATATGTTTAATTCTTGGTAATATTCGCAGTGAGATCAGAGACGTATGGCTTCTAGGAAAAAAAAGAAAAGAAAAAGAAAAAGGGACATTAAGACCAACTAACAACCTACCAGACTGAGGCTTAATTTCCAAGTCTGGATGCATCAACATCAAACAGTTCTTTAATTGACTTAGAATCACACTAAATGTAGAGCATAGAATGGGAAAGGGGGTATTATGGGCTGTCAGATTGCATTCATCACGTTCTTCTTCCCCCCTTTTTTCTCCCCCCAACTCTGAGGTTGTATGGAAATCTGAGGCTAAAGCCCCTTTGGGAGCAGATTAATGTTACAGGGGTTGGGAGGAGATAAAATATAGGGTTTATGAAATATACCTTTTGGCCTGTTGATATTTAGCTCATCATCTGTATCCGTTTGGAGATCTCCAGTTCACGGTAACATCTTAGTTTTCAGTTTCCATGACATAATTCATGTTATTTCATCACTTTATAAGGAATATTAGTATTATAAATGACACAGCAGATTATTAAAACACATCTCCATCCATCCTTAACAAAAATACAACATATTTCACACAAAAGCAGACCTTCACTTAGAGCTTGTAAAATTCAGAAAAAGAAAAAACTCTTCCCTTGTAGTAGGTCAGAAATCTATTTTAAAATACAAAGACACGCCACTGTTTAACCAACTGTGTCAGCCTGTAATAGTTTATCATGTTTCTACAGGAGGCAGATTACTTCCAATAACTTTTAAGGCCTCTTTCACATTGAAGACCCTAAACTGACACAAATCAGACCACAGACTCTTAATTTGAAAAGATTACAGTAGGTGAACACTGCAGTATCTCACTTGTGTTCATGTTGCAAGTATCTGCACTTTTCTTTAGTGTTAGAAACTTATAGCACTCACTTTTCTACACTTAAAGAAAAATATTGAACTTTTGTTTCACTACGTTTCTGTGAAGTATTGAAGTGCTCTTACTTTGAAGCAGATTTTTTTTTGTCCAAGGCATGTATTCTCCTTTATTTTGAAACGTTGATAGACCATCACAGGAGGGAGAAAAAAACCCAATCACAGCCAACCACTACAGTGTCAGTCAAGTCCAACAGCCCAGTTTGAACTGCGTTAGATAACGCTGAGGCAGCAGGCAGGACTGATCTGAAGTCTGTGTCTGAAGCTTTAGAAAGTTTCAACGTCCAACATAATAAAAACATGATGTTGAAATAAGAAAGACAGCTTGTTATAATAGTTTTTACATCGCATCCAACAAGATTTTTTTTTCTACAGTTCAGTCACAGTTTGTCTAAAAGCATCTGTTATAATATATAATATCTGTCTGAACACCTTTCAGTTTAATATTTTTTCACCAAGAGGATCCATATTTTAATTCCAGTAATGGAGTAATGTACCCAAGATCCTCAGCTACAGCACAATATAATGTATGAATGAGTCACTGTGTATATTCAATACAACTTTATTCATTTAAATTGAAGCTACAGCTGATTGGATTTATTGTACCAGTTGTTATTTCAGCCATAAAAACCAACAGTTGCTGTGTAGAAATGAGATGAATCTGTTTTCGTCTTTGTTTTGATGGTGAATCTTCCACCTTGACAGCGAAAGCCACCAGTAACTAAGTAAACAGTCAATTATACCTCACACACATAGACGCACACACTGTTTCACACTAATTAAGTCTTTGAAATGTTTAGATTTGTCTTGATCCATGCGTGCGTGTGTGAGTTTTCAGGAGATCTGGAAGTGAAGATGGATCATCTCTCCTCCTCTTCAGGGTTAAGTAGCTGCTTTAAAGTGAAATTCACAAACTCCCCGGACTCTTTTTATTTTTTTCTTCCTCTCCTCCATCACATTTCTTTCTCCCCTCGCTCCCCTCACCCCCCCTCCCCTAAACAGTCAGATGGCTCGAGTGAGCGAGTCCCAAGCGGCCAGCCAGCCGGGCCGCTCCGAAACTTATGACTAGCCATGTTCTTCAAACATCATGCCGCAACCAAAGCATGGCAGGATGACAGATAGTCCCTTCAATATATAGTGACAAACAAATTAGTGCAAAGATGCTTCTCGCTGCATACCAGATGTGTTGGGCTCTGTGGTTCGGAACAGCCGATGAAAAACTGTCCATGTCCCATCTGTGCTTTGCCGGGACCATCGGTGCGGCAATTTGTGCTGAACAAAGTAGTGCAAACAGCCAGCTTGATTATATGTGTCATAATGTGAGGCATAAAACACTGCTGGAGGAGATCACACAGAAGCTTGCAGCTTTATTTGATGAGAGGAGAGAGGAGAGGGAGGAGGCCGTTTAGCAGCAGAGGACAGGATGTAGGTGAAGTAACGAGTGGAGAAAGAGAGAGAGGTGGATGAACAGGATTGAAATGAAATAATGGGGAAAAAATAGGGGAAACAAATTTCTCTCGGAGCTCCTAACACGTTGAATGTGTTTCATATGAAGCTGCACATAAACACAGTGAACTCTCCTTTTTCTGTGTTGCTTTTCCAGCTGCAGCTGCTGTCCAGGCTTGAGGCTGGTGACTGTGACATGCACGGGCCAATTTGTATCTAACCTCACACCTACCTATTGACTCCCCACACGCTCCCAGATTGGAGACCACATGCGGGGTCACACAGCAGCAGCATCTCAGTGCCTTGTCAGCGCGCTGGTGCACTCGCCGCCGAGGCAGGAAACAAGCAACACAATGTTTTCTCCTGCGCCGGCAGGACAGGGTTTCAGCTGCGAGTACATGAATACGATGAAAGTTGAGAGAATTGAATTGAATACAACACAACTTTATTAATCCCAAAGGGCAGTTCAGTTATGCGGCTACCACTGTTACATACATATTCATTCCTTCACACATTGATTCGTTAGTTAAAGAAGACATATTATGCCCCCTTTTCCACAAATTAAAATAGTTCCCAGGTGTCTTAAAGACATGTTTGTGACATGCTTCGGTCAAAATACCCCAAAGATTCTTTTCATCCTCTCAAAACAGCCCAATTAAATTTGCATAGTACCACCCCTACCTGTACCGGTAGAAGGGGCGGGGCAAACAGTGGTTCATTTGCATTTAAAGGGACAGGCACTGAAACCAGCCGTTCTGAACAAGACTGTTTGGAGAGGATGAAAAGAGTTGTGATGTTTGATCCTTGGGGTATTTTGACCAAAGCATGTCACAGACACGTCTCCTTTATTTGCAAATGAACCACTGCTTGCCCCGCCCCTTCTACCGGTCCCAGGTAGGGGTGGTATTATGCAAATTTGAAAACTAATGACATCACTGGAAGACAACCGAGGGAACAGCTCGTAAAACCACATGGATTTCAACCTAGGGAGCCTGCACATTACAGATTTTCTTTGTCAATTCTCACATTTTGGGGGACTGGAAGGCAAGACAAACACTCAAGTAAAGGTTAAAGAGCCTATATATATTTCTGTAATATGTCCCCTTTAAAAGTCAGGTTAAAAGTCAAGCCCCAGAACAGAAACAGCATACATGCTCATATAATACTAAAAGTGAATAAATAGTTAAATAAGAAAGTATTTAACTTGATTAAAGGGAGCAGAGAGAGAATGCATTTTATATCGGTGCTTTGCATTGAGGCTGGTGGCGACGGCGCTGCAGCTCGCTGACAGAAAGAGGGATAACTGTTGGAGGGAGATGAGCAGCGGCGGCAGCAACACACAGTGAGAGGCAGAGACGACGTTCCTGACCTGCTTAGTGTCATTACACCGCAGACTTATCTCGCTGGCGCTGCCTTGTAAATACACTGGAGTGCTTGTTATCAAACGAGAGAGGCGACAAACCTCATCCAGGTTTGAGTCCTCAGCTTCCTCTGCATGCTTGTAAATGAGTCATTCTCATGGATGACAGCCTGCATTAATATTCTGTTAAGGAGGGAAGCGAGCGCGCATTAAATCCGCCACTTATCAGGTAGCGATCGTGATCTGTGAGGAAGTTTTAGCGAAGGAGGGGGGTGAGGTGGGGGACGGGGGGGGAGTCATGCCTGTTTGCTTTTAATTGCCAAAAGGTATTCAGGGAAAAGGACGGGATTCATTCTTGCTGCTTATATATTTCTATTCCCGCTCTGTCTCTGCACCGCCATCCATCATGACATTTCAACTGGGGCTCGGTTCATTTTTAGGGGATGACATGTCGCTCGCCGTGTCGAGTGTTTCTTCACCTTTACTCTTTTCTTCTTGCAGCGCTCCCTCCCAGATGCCGTTATACTCAGGTTGCTAAAAGCTTTTGCTACAGTATCAAACGCACAAAGGCAAAAAATGCAGTGAAAAATTAATATATAAAGCTCATACTCTCATATGAGATGTTACATTAAAAAGCTTTTACCATAGCAGTGTTCTGCAGTGACACGGGGCGTGAGATAAGGCCCCTCGCTACAGTATAACGCCGTCCGCTTGGACCTCTGTGACAATCCACCGCCACGCTGAGCAGGTTCCTTCTGGGCGGTGACGCTCAAGCATGGCGAGTCACCTCTCAGGAGCAATGAGAGTGTACTCGCTGTCAGAGTGGAACAGCAGAAGCACCGAAAAGAAAAAATTGAGTGGCATCAAATTTTCTCCTGTGCCACAGTGTGATTAAGCAATTCACTGTCCACTGGAGTTCAGCTGCTCGTACTCGCACCGTGTTGTTGAGTCGAGAGTTGAGTGAAGTCGCCCTCGCTGCCTACGGATTCAAAAAGGGACTCTGCTACATCTTATCTGTCACTGTGCTATAGAGCAGGGCTAAGCTAAAGTGTTAACAGCTGCAGATGGAGACAGAAAACAGAGATGAAAAGATGGAGAGAGAGAAAATGTAACACCAGTTTAGCACACTAACACATATCAGGCAAAAAAATTAAAATACTTCACTACACCCGCCCTGTGGGAATTGTATTTGTCATCTGTCAGATCTTTTATGCCCAGTTTGATTTCATTTTAGCAACACAAATGTTGTTAGATTAACAAAACCACACACACAAAAAAAAAACAAATGGTTTTTGGCTCCTTCCCCCGACTGGCAACAAAAACCAGAGTCTGTATTGTTATCTAGATTTCTTAATTACGGAGGTCTCTAAAGCACGAGCGTCACAGAGTGAAGCGCTGCACTGAAGCTGTGACTGTGTGACAGCCAGACACACACAGCTCATCACAGGCTCCGAGGGAGTTCTCCTAATAGATCTGAAAGTGCAGTTTGAAGGGACAAGAAGCCGTCGTTTACCGCAGGATTTAAAACACCTGAAATTCACTGAACCACTGTCCAGCAAAGAAGATCTGAGAAGAGTCAGACTGATCTCACATCTGGATGTAAAAAAGTGAAGCTGCACTTTGCATATAAAGCCTGAAAGTGGAGAAACAACTTGGCTCAAGGCTGTTAATTATGTGATAATGTCGAGATATAGCCAAGAAATAACAATTAATTGCATAATAATGTCTAGAAATAGCCTAGAAATGGTCAATTTCATAGAAATGTTGAGAAATATCGCCAAGAAATAACAATTGATTGCGTAGCCCAGAAATAACGGTCAATTGCCAAGGACTTGGTGGAGAAAAATTCTGGCCTTTCCCAAAAAATTCAAAGCATGACAAGCATGTGAAATCCTTTGCCTTTATGAAAAACACGACATTACTATGAAATTGACCATTTCTAGGCTATTTCTAGACATTATGATGCAATTACTTAGGTATTTCTATGCCACTTCTTGATATTACTATGCAATTAATTGTTATTTCTTGGCTATTTCTTGACATTATCATGTTATTAACGGCCTGTAAATTAAAGGGTTACCCAAACTTTTAAATAACAAACTGTTATGTACAGTAGCTCAATTGTCCAAAATGACATCATAGATTAAATGTTTAGATACAGTATACAGTATAACAGATGTTCAGTTGGACTCAAGGATGAACTGATCAGACTTTGACTGTCAGAGGTCAAAGTCACTAAAACCTCATAAAGGAGATTTTTTGGCCAAGAATCCACACACTAATTATGACACAGTTTCACAAGTGTCACATTAATTAATTAAAATGGTGAAACAATGACGTTCGATATCCAAAGGGTCCAAGGTCTGATTCAGATCCACAGGTGAGGCTCCGTTCATTGTCACAATCAACTTTATTGACAGATTGACTCTGTTTGTTAAAGCAGAAGTGAGTGATCCGGTCGTTTTCGCTAATGCTGCGTTCCAGGCAGGCTTTTGAAATCGTAAATTACAGCTTCAAGTCACAACTTACGACTTTGTAGCGTTCCAGGCAACCCACTCGTGTTTTTCCGACCTGTTTTACCGGTGAAAGTCACTATAACGGCCACTCGTAACTTCCGACCGGTGAACTCGTACCAGATCGAACTGGTACCACTTCACGGTCGGAAAAATACGAGTTTCCTTGAACGCACCATAACAGTCCTCGTCGCTACGTCACCACATTCACGGCGTCCCTTGGCTGCACACACAGCCCTGCATGCCGTTCTCTCTCCTCATTGGATAAAAACTGTAGGATACGATAAATGTTTTCTCCTCGGCTCAGAGCAGAGCAGAGGGACTGAGAGACCCGTGTTTCAGTCCAAACACTCTATGTAAGTGATTGCTGTCGGAAGATATAACTATTTAAGACTTATATTAACACAAATATATCACTCACTTCTGCTTTAACATATAATACCTTTCATTACAACTCCTTCTTCTCCTTATTGTCTGAACGAACACAGATGCAAAACGCAACATGACAGGTTTGGTGGAGACACGACTGCGAGGCGGTTAATTTAGTTTTCAGATGTAATTAGTATTTTCTTTTTTACAAAGTTGAATAATTTCTATAAACAGATTCAATTAGAAAAGTTTGAATTCATGGAGAAAATTACTGTGACTTTCAGAGAAGTTTTAATCAGTCTCAATCTAAAAAGGTGTCACACACACACACACACAAGGGTTTTAACATGATTAAATGAAAAGTAAAACCTGCCAACCTGAGCCTTATAGATGAGAAGGAGGAATTAACAAGCAAATAAACAGAAAGTGAGACACTTAGCTGAAGGCGTCAACATGACCGTCCACTCAAATAACTCACATTTAGATAAAAAAAAGCTATAGGTGATGAAACCCGTATGACATTAAACAGCACAACATCTGTTCAGAAACACAACACGGGGGTCGGTGTGTCCATGGCGACCACGCTCTGTCCTTGGCTTCACGGCCCCGGGGAGCAAAATGTAAAGCAGATGGTTTCGGCCACTTCGTCCGTCCTCTCTGCTGCACATAATCGAGTGCTAAACCTCTCTTTTATCAGACGGTCGCCGGTTAAAGGGATAGTTCACCCAAAATTCCCCATCGTGGGATGAATAAAGGCATACTTTACTTTAAGAATTCAAATTTCACTCATTATCTACTCACGCTCAAGTTGACTAAGGGCTGGGAGAAGTTTCAGAGTCCTCTGTGCCTTCTCGGAGTTACAGCGGGGCACCGTGCAGCACTGCATGTCCATATGACGGTTTGCGAACAGAGCTCACTTTTCTTTGTCCAAAAAGACACACAAAAAAACATCCAAATACCTCCATACTGCTCGTCTGTAATGTCCCTCTTGTATTGAAGCCCCGACATGAGAAATTGT
Organism: Trachurus trachurus; assembly: GCF_905171665.1. Classification (NCBI taxonomy): domain Eukaryota; kingdom Metazoa; phylum Chordata; class Actinopteri; order Carangiformes; family Carangidae; genus Trachurus; species Trachurus trachurus. The sequence continues at coordinate 6,077,324 of NC_139911.1, forward strand.
TCCGAAAAATATTAAATAAGTCTATATTTTAAGCTTGTTTGTAGCGGAAGCTCCCAGCACTGCTCTTCCTGGTCCGTCCAAATCTCGCGCGATTTGCGGAGCCGTGAACTGGGTGTCAATGCAAATCGCACGAGATTTGCACAGACAAAGGCAAAGCAGTGAACTGAGACACTGGGAGCTTCTGCTACAAACAAGCTTAAAACATAGACTTATTTAATTTTTTTCGGAACAATTTCTCATGTTGGGGCTTCAATACAAGGCGGACATTACAGATGAGCAGCATGGAGGTATTTGGATGTTTTTTGGTGTGTCTTTTTGGACGAAGAAAAGTGATCTCCGTTCGCAACCGTCATATGGACATGCAGTGCTGCACGAAGCCCCCCCGTAACTCAGAGAAGGCACGGAGGACTCTGAAACTTGAACTTTGGGTGAACTATCCCTTTAAATTCCCATTTCTCACAGCAGATTTGTAAAAAAAAGAAAGTATAATTGTAGTTATTTCAGTCGGTTTCAACTTAAAGATAAAAAGTGATTAAACTCTTCAGTGTGGAGTCGTTTTGCTCTGACAGGAAGGAGACACCTGAAGAAGGAAAAAACAAACAAACAAACATATGCTGTCAGTAATTATCACCACTGTAGGCGGTCGACGTGAGCAGGTTTCAGATGACACTTTGTTTTTACACAACAGTTAATGTGCATCAAGCTCAGCATCGAGAACCGACCTGAGAAAAACCCACACTGCAGCAGCATCATCACACACATCTGGAGCAGCTTCTCTCTTCTACCTGTGACAGCGCTGAGCAGCTAAGTGCCTTGAAATTGGGTGCTTCTCTATCCCCCCTTAATTGAGCCCATGTTTCCTTTTCTCTCTCTCTCTCTTCACGTCTTTTCTTTTCATCCGAGCCTCCGCGAGTGTCTGTCGGATGATGACGACGGCGCAGCTGGAATCGGCTGAGAGTCTGCGGGCCTTCGTCTCTGTGCACTTCAACTTTATTTACTTTACAGAGGAAGGTCAAGACTTTACAATATTATAGAGAGAAACCAAACAGTTCCCACGATGAGCAAACACGTAGAGAGAGGAGAGACATGAAGAGGTGGTGGGCAGCAGGCGGGGGTAAGAGGAAGAAAAACATCTCTAACACACACACACACACACTTGTACAGTGTTATATAGACTTGTGTCGCCTCCCACAAGCTGCAACAGAACAATACATGAGTCTCTGCTTCACTGTCAGACCAAACACTGACAAAATCCACCTCTGAGACACTGAACACAGACGAGACTGTTCCCAAATAATTATTATTTACAGTACATCGACATTTATTTCTGTTTGTACAGCGTATCCGCAGGGTCTTGAAAAGTATTAAAAGGTGATAAATCAATTCTGGGAAAATTAAGACCCTTAAAAAGTATTAAAAAGTCTTTTCACAACTTTATAAAGTCTTAAATTTTGAAGGTATTTTTTCTGAATTCGCTGTCCAAGAGTTTGAGTCCTAAAAAACATTGTAAAAGTGTGTGAATTTATTCATTTTATTAAAAAACTAAGATGAACTAGTACATGAAAAAGAAAAGAAGATTATTATTTTGTTTTTTTTGAGAGTGGAGCAATGTTTTGGGGGGGGGGGGGGGTTTGGATAAACTTTGCCTTTGATTTATTGTCCTAGCCTATTTTGAATTCTGTTGTATTATAGTGATCTATAGTCTTTATCACAAACTAAAACTGTTAAGTTAAAAGTGTGACTGATGTAAATGGTTACAGCTTGAAGTGGCGGCGAGGTATTGAAAAAGTCTTAAAAAGGTATTAGAATTAACTTCAAGATTCCTGTATATACCCTGTTGTAGATTCATCATGTCATAAAAGACCTACGGGTACGCAAAGAGGGAACCTGATATAAAACCAATAATCAGGAAGTAACGACCAATGCTGCGTTTGAGACGAGAGGCGCATCATGCCAGAATAACCAAAAACACGGCGGAACGGCTGAAAACATTACAAAGTGCACAAAAACTATTTATAAGAGAACTTTTTAATGTATTTTGGCATTTTAATGCATTTTTAATCAATGTTTTACCGTTGACGGTGAGGTTTGTCAAGTCGGAGCTCCAACTTGAGGTGGCGTTCGATTGCACTTTTTCAACTCAGAGGTCAGAAAGATCTGAGTTCTGACTTGTCTTGAACGCAGCATTAGTAATGAGGGTGCAGGTACGGCTGTGTTTGTTTATTACTAACTCCATTTTTGACAGCTACGGTTGCAACCCCTGAAGTAAACATTACATCATAATGCAAAACAATGATGTGAAGTAAAATCGAAAAGAGAAAAGGAAACAAGGATAGACCTATAACAACAAAAACCATCAGTGATCAGTACAACTTCTAAAAAAAATATTAAAACAAAAAGTTTTTAATGAACATTTTTACTGTCGTCATGGTGATGCATCACCAGCAGACCCCCACAAGAGTCTAACGTGTCCTTGATTGAGCTCCTCCTCCTTCTCAGGATGCCTCCACGTCCAGGTCGTTGCTCCAATCAGAGGAGAACGTCGTCCTTTATGAATGTGTGAGTGCACTGATGTGGTGTAAACAGCTGTGAGTAGAGATCTCAGGTGTTTGTGATGCAGGCGTCTGCTCCGTCTGCACCTGCCTGGATAATTTTGCACTTTGCTGCAGCCTTTTATTTAAGCGGCTCAAGTGTGGCTTTCGATCGGAGTCTTTGCAGGAAGACATTGAGAGAGAGAAAGAGGGCGAGAGTGAGAAACAGTGAGAGAGAAAGAGAGTGAGAGAGAGTCAATGATTTCCCCCAGCGCCCGTTTCAATAGTGTCTCCCGTCGCTCATCTGACCCATTCGTTATGCTGAGCCATGGGGAAATCTGATTGGGCTCATTACTCTCTCTCCTCAGAACTGATACAGGAAGCAAGGAGAGGTAGAGAGAGAAGGAGGGAGGGAGGGAGGGAGAGAGTCTGCAGCTCATTGTGAATGGACACCACCACCACCAGTGTTGTCACTATCAGGAGTGTGTGGCCATCTGCCAAGGCCCTCCCTATCTAACCTGGCTCTCCTCTGCCTCCTTTGTGCGGTGGAAACAAATGAGCAGCGTCTTCTCTCCTCTCTTCTCCTCTCCTCTCTCTCTTTCTGTCTCTCTCTCTCTCCGTGTCCTGGTGCAGTGGGGAGGGGGGAGGGGGGGGGGATGGACGTAGTGAGCTGAGACTATTGGCATGCATTGTCTCGTTCATCCGGCCCCCCACCTCCCTCCCTCCTTCCCTCCGCCGCCGCCTGGTGAATGAGGAGGGATGGATGACAGATAGCGTGAAGGGCACGTAAGGTAACAATGTCCACATCAGTGATGGTACATTTAATGAACTCTGCAATAGGGAGGATTCTTCTTCCCCTCTTTCTCTCCCTCTCTTTCTCTCTCTCAGGTTGTACATTCACATTATCATCTGCCTAAATGTGATCCTGATGTCGTGTAAAGTCACAGGGAGGTGACAAGTTTGGAAACTTAAAAGCTTTTCATACTGCAGACAGAGAAACGTAGTACGACAAACGTGCACACACAGGAAGTTTATACTACACAACAACACACTGTTTGGTCAATAAAAGCTGATTGTGAGTATTTGTTAAATCCCCCACTGCACAGAAGTCTGTTTACATGCGTGTTTACATCACCGTCTCGTATATGTATGTATTTTCCACAATATGCATTTTATTACACCCGCAAACAGACTCTGATGCAGAAGAGTTCGTCTTTCAAATCTCGAGTCTCGACACAGATTCAGGCCTCAATATCTGGGATTTTATGTACTGACAGCCAGTAATACTTCTCCCCGAATGGTTTCACACTGGTTCGCCTGGTTTCTGGTACTGTTAGCTTCTCCATCTTTGGATAAGAAAAATAAAAATGTGTTTTCTTTTTCCACTGGTTCATATTTGTGAACACGGAGTAATGGATTCTGCACTTTACATCAGAGTAAAAGAGCATTGATTTGAGTAAAGTTTTATTAAATATTATAAGATTTACATTAGATTGAGTTAGGGTTAACACAGTGTTTTTCAACCTTTGGGTCGGGACCCCACGTGGGGTCGCCTGGAATTCAAATGAGGTCGCCTGAAATGTGTAGTAATTGATAAAAGAAAATACTGATACAAATATTTTCAAACTAATTATTATTCCTTTTAAAATTATGATTAAAAACACCACACACAATCCTAATCCTTTCTATACTTTCACTTTCTCGAATTTAAATACATCGAGTTCATATAAAATGCAGCATATAGAAATATCGGAGCTGGCGCATCTTGATTGACGGGATCGCCAGAAATTTGTAAAAATGGGGTCATGAGCCGGAAATGGTTGGGAACCACTGAGTTAACAACTTTCCAGTCCAACAAAGTTTTTAAAAATTCCAATTTTCACCCACAGGCCACAGGACATTTAAGACACAACACAACAATTATATTTTCTATAAAGTCTAACAAGTGTTCGGTGTCCTTTAGCGCTGTTAATACTGTTTTAAATGTTCATATGTCAGAGGAATAAACCAGTGGTGTTATTATTATTCTCCTGCAGCCCTCTGTAGTATATTTTAATTTTATAAGGTTAAAAATCTGCTTGTATCTCTGTGAGGAAAATCAATCTGAGTACCACGCAGTGTATATAAACCACAACCTGCCTGTGATGTTGTACACACAGCTCACTCATAAATCAGAGCGAGCTGAGCGCAGAGTGCTTGTGCAGCCGCTTCATGAGCAGCTGTCAGGAAACGATCAGAGGTGGCATTTTCGAGGATGACCTCTAAACTGCACCGCTTACCAGCCGCCGCGCAGTTGATTCAGCATCAGAGTTATTGAAAAAAACATGATGATATTTTTTTTTGCAGTGAATAGCAACTTCCTGAGTCGTTTTTTTAAATGAACTGTGGTCTATTGAAAGGGAGAAGAATTGTTTCGGAGAGGGTTGCTTTGAAATTATACAGACCTGGAGTGCGCTTTAGAGAAAAAGCTCCGTTCTGACTGTGAATTTAGTCATCTGAATAAAAATCCTTCTGAATACAAAATAAAAGAGTCTGTTGAGGCTTTTACACGGCCCAGCGACGGCTTCGACACACAAGCAAAGACTCAGGAACCTGAGGAGAATTTGTTTTTCTTCCTCATGTTATTATTACATATGATTTAAGGATGGCAATGTCATGGCGACGGTCAACTCACTCACTCAGTCAGTCAGGTCTGTGGCTTCACTACTACAGACGTTCATGGTCCCCAGAGGACTGACAGAATGTAATTTACCCACACTGCTGCTGCTGAAACATCCCATAACCTACAGTACAGTTCACCGTGGATTAGCACCACATCAATGATTCCTACGACTTCTCCTTCAGCAGCGCACTTGTGGTTTTAAATTTTAAATGAAACGTCTCAATTACCATGATGTGTGGCTGTTAAGGCTTTCATGTTCCCTCATGTTCTATCTACATAACCCAATATTACCAGGCTGTTTGAATCTGTCCAGTATTTTATGACCCAATATCTACGGTACTAAACTAACAGCATCAACTGGGCTTTGTGTTAAAGGGGACATATAATGTAAATATCACTTTTTGGAAGTTCTTTAACATATATTTGGATGTTTGTCTTGCCTTCCGGCCCCCAAAATGTCAGAATTGACAAAAAAAAAATCTGTAATTTTCAGGCTCTTTAGGTTTAAATCCACGTGGTTTTACGAGCTGTTCCCTCAGTTGTCTGACAATGATGTCATTAGTTTTCAAATTTGCATAATACCACTCCTACCTGTGAGTAAAGGTACAGGTAAATGGGGCGGGGCAAGCAGTGGCTCATTTGCATTTAAAGGGACAGGCACTGAAACCAGTCGTTCTGAACAGGGCTGTTTTGAGAGGATGAAAAGAGCTGTGATGTTTGATCTTTGGGGTATTTTGTCTTTAAGACACCTGGGAACTATTTTAATTTGTGGAAAAGGGGCATAAAATGTCTCCTTTACAGCAAATCTTGCATTGCTAACATGCTAAACTAAGATTAAATACAATACAGTACCTGTTTAAATTCATCTTGTTGCTGTCACTTTGAGCATGTTGGCATGCTATCATAAGCATTTAGCACTGTATCTACAGAGGAACTGTAAACCATTAATATGATCTTTGCTTGGTACAGTACATTGACAGTCAATACTCTTTATCAATAATAAATCCTGATCAGATCTGAATATACAGGATTATTGAAGGGGCTTATGGTCTTGTAAATACATGCAGCAGTAGCATGTTGTAAATCAGCCTGAGGACCAGGCCTGAAGTTTCATTTTGACCAATTTTGCACCAAAAATCAACCATCTCTCACATTTGATAACCAATTAGATCAATCAGCTGTGTTGACACCTGCAGGTTTTTTTTCTCCTCTATCTCATTCATTTATTCTGAAGCAGCTTCTGGTGTTAAAGCTCATGACATATTGTATGTGGTGGTGCGTGCATCTGTTTACACCAGGCGCTGCTATCTCGGTGCCCACTGGGCCTCTTGACTTGGCAGAAGCTGCTGAGTGGGTGGTTCAGACCCCTCGGCGAAACAGGATTATCAAATATACATTACAGGCATTTCGGGCCCCCCCCTCCAGTGTATAAAAGCTTAGGCTCCTGTGTGTTAATTGCCGGCCTCTCTCTGTGTGCTCTGTGATTTCATGCTTGATGTGAACACTTGTCTTTCACGCTACAAAGGAACTGGAAACATTTTATGTACAAATACACGAGCGGACTAGAACGAGCTTCGCCAGCCAACAAGACACTTAAACACTCCTAATTTTTGCCACTTCTGTAAACACACCAGACAGCCATGTTTTTACTGTAAATGGGGCTACGGGGGCTTTAAAAACAATATAGACTGATTTGAAAATGGCCCGGATAATGACCCTGTTGGCCGAGGGAGTCATTTAGGGCCAAATTGCTGCTTGTGTCGGGCTTTAGACCGTAATTAGGTCAGAATGCAAATGCTCGTATTGTGATGTTGGCCCAGGAGGACTAGCACAGCTCCAGCCTCAGTGTTTAGAGTGTATCCATGTGTGTCAGAGTGATTCATTGAGCCCCTCCAGCGCTGCTGAGCTGCTGCGAAGAGTGAGAGAGAGGAAGAGAGGGAGAGAGGAAGAGAGAGAGAGAGCACCGGGGGCCGAGCTCATTCACAACCTTGCGCTGTTATCAAAACATGTTTATTGCACTGTAATGTGGCGCCCCGTTTATGCAGCATTTAGCTGTGTGAAATTGTTCCTTGCTGCAGGGACGACGCCGACGCTGCTGCTGCTGCAGGTCGGTGGTGGTGGTGGTCGGAGGGAGTCTTTTTTCTTTTTTTTTTACTTTATTTTTCAAGTTTTTTTGCACAAAACATAGGTAGCATCAGTGTAATGGACAAAAGTAAGTATGGGTACAATATGATGTGGCTAAATAATACAAATGCTTGCCATGTTGTGCCCTTATAGACACAAAATAAACAACAAAAAAGAAAAAGAAAAAACAAAAGTATATGTACATATACGTATGTCTGTGCACGTGATATCTCGAGTACACTAGTTCGCTTACACCCATATGACTAAATAATCATCTACATGATTATGCATACATACATATGAACACTCGTGAACACAACATGGGGGAACCGTGGGGTTGCGAGTAGGCCATAAGATAAGATAAGAAGACTTTATTGTCCAATGGTTTAAAAACACAGTGGAAATTTGCCTTTGGCATCTTGGTAGTCAGCCAACAGCAACAGCTGGGTACATCCAGCACAGTAACAAGTAAATAAATAAACACATGAAATAAAATAATAACACATGAAATACAACATTACAGTATCATACAACAGCTGCGGTTTCACTGTAGCTCAGAGTTCACCTGAAGATGCTCTGGTTCAGGATATCCACTGCAGACGGCACAAATGACTTTTTGTACCCTGCTTTTTTACGTAGATAAGGAAACTCTGAGCCTCCTTCCTGATGGCATCAAAACAAATGCGGAGTTGAGAGGGTGGGTGGTGTCACACTAAATTTGAGTGGCTTTTTTGGCCATAGAACGATTGTATATTTCCTGAAGCTGCATTTGCTTGTCTCCTGTTATCTTACTGGCCTGGTTAACTACCTGGGTCAACTTACTCCTGTGTCTGACTGGGAGGTTCCCATACCAGGAGATGATATTAAAGGAGAGAACACTCTCCGTGAGTGACCGGTAGACCATGGTCAGGGTTTGTTTACTGGCGTTAAAGCTCTTCAATTGTCTAAGAAGATGCAGCCGCTCTCTAGTCACATACATTACAGCAATATGGTCATAGTTGTTCTTGAAACCAAAATATACAAAGCATTAAGGCTGGTTATAAAGGTCGTAGGGAGTCTTGACCCCGGCCTCACCCTCCAACCTCCCACACTCACCTACATAAACTCATTCTACTTCTATTTCTTCCTCATTCCTCGTGCTTTTTTTCCTACTTCATCACCTCCACCTCCACCGCTGCTGCCTCTTCCTCACCGCTCTCCTTTATTGATCATCAGCTGATGTCAGAGGCAAGAGAGAGGGAGAGAGAGGGAGAGGGGGTTGTAATTAAGGAGCCAGACCGGTCTGTCAATTCTGCTCAGCGCTGCATGGAGAGCACCAGACCAGGCGATGGCCCTAATAGGGCTTCATACTGTAAACAACACGCACACCTGGACAGCAGCAGGCCTCCGGGGAGAAACAGGGAGAGAGCTGCTGTCGGTCGACAAGTTAGAGCTGATAAAGAGAGGAAGTTTATCACCACAGATGTAGTTGGTGAGCAGGGAGGCAGAACCAGACAGAGCTGAGGATGAGAATACATCTAATAGTATACTATGTCGTCTTTTCATGTAGAAAGAAACACACATTTAAGAGGAACTCTGCTGGATTTTCACCTTAACTATGCTACATTTACCTTAATGAAACAGCCTCAGAGTAATTGTGATGGTTAAATGACTTGTTACAGGGAGAATTGAGGCTCTCTGCCTTCCACCTACTGTAGCGTCTCTTGGCTGGAAAACCAACCTTGTAAGATCAGAGCCTCCGACCCGGTGTCTCAGCTCTCATCTCTGCTACACAAACACGCTCTGTAACCCGTAATCTCTTGTTTATGACAGTTCAGACTACACAAATATACACATGGTAACATCGTATAACGTTATGCACCGCTCTATTGATCGCTTTCTCGCCGGCTTCGTTAAAAACAAATGCACATGGCCGAGAGGAGGATTAGCAAAACAGGGGAAAAATGACTGGACTTGCATAGTTTCCCTTTACATAGGAGTTATTCAGCTTTTTTTGTTAATTGCGTGAGTTTTCATTTCATTTCATTTTGATTTATTCCATGTAGTACACATAATCACCATTAATGAAAAGGAACAGGATGAAGAAAAACTTGTAGTACCTGCCCCTTTCTATACTGTAGTTATAATTGCATTGGTTTAATATCAACACCAATATTATACATGGTTCGTCTATCTGTCTTTGCTTTTTTCCCTTCTTTTTCTCTTTCTTCTTATTCTTTTTTGTTTTGAGGATAATTTTCAATGTCAAATCACAACATGGTTTATACACATATATGAATACAGATTACCGACAACTGAAACTTGGTGAATCCAACTTTTAACACACGTACAAACCTCGTGAATGAAAGTGAGATAAAAGATGAGAAAATGCTGTGAAGTCTGAATTTCTTTGTCTGTTTCTCTGTGTGTGTTTTTCCTTGTGTGTGTGTTTGCATGTGCATGTCGGGGGCCAACAACGCCGCCTGCTCCGCGCGGCTTTTAATCGATAAAACTATCAAAACATCTCCGGCGCTGCCCTCTTGTTGACTCTGCATGTCTCTTGTCTCTCCTCCAGAGAAATTCAGTATGCTGTCGGCATTGATCGCTCCCTTCAAGTACATAAGCCCTGGGACCAGCGGTACAGAGGACGAGGACAGTTTAAGTAAGATGCCGCCTCTTTTCTCTTTTCTCTTTTCTCTTTCTTTTCTCTCTGTCTGTCAACACACGGCTGCACTAACTCCCATCGTGGCAGGCCTAATATGGAGATCATCTCTCCGTCACCCACATACACTGTGATTAATTATTTGTGAAATGGGGCTATTTGATTACGCACGGGTGTCAGCCTGTGTGTTAAAGTCTGTATTATCTTATAAAAGTCAGACATTAAAGATTAAAATCTGAGTGTTTGTGATAAATTAGTGATGAGACAGGTACATGCACATCATCATCGTCGTCATCTGGAGCTGCAATCTGCCTCAGCGAATGCCAGCACTTGATCCCAGCCTCCCTTTTCACCATTAACATTCTTGTGGCGAGATCTGAACACCCTATTTTTGTTCATTTCCCATCAGAAATGCAATACGCCACCACTTCGCCGTAACTAGGTTTGAAGAGCGTATCGCAGCTGTTCAGACTTTGCTCTCGCGGAGGATAGAAGTGTGAAATAAAGCAGGCTACAGACGCTTCTCTCATCCTTTTCCTCCGACTGTCTGCCACTCCATGCGATCCCCCTCCCCACCCCACCCCCATTACAAATAGGATTGATGCTTTGTGTTGGCCACAGGGACCAATGTCTCCCACTAGCGAAGCAGATTCAGAACCAATTTGGAGGCAGATTACAGAATGATTTGGCAGATAACATCGCCATTTTTAGGGGATTTGTATTTGGGTTTTAAAACACTTAAATATGATAGAGCCCTGTGGTATGAAGAGGGCCCGGCTCTGGAAGGCGATTGTAGATTTGTTCATTACCATTTCATTGTGTATCAAGTGGCTCAATCTGCCTTGAGAGATTTTCTTTGATTCACTTCGTTCAGGGAGGATAAACCTGAGTGTCACACAGTAATAACTGCTTTTTTCCCCGATTTCATTGTGTTTGTGTGAGTATTTTTCTTTTTTATCACTGCTTCTGTTTTCGTGTTTTCGTGGCAGGTACCAGCAGCGCGGAGGTGAAGGAAAACCGAAACGTCGGCAACCTGGAGGATCGCACCATCGGGCCTGCGGAGTGTCAGTCGCTCTTCTGCTCCGACTCGACGAGAAGCGGCGGCTCGGCTCTGAAGAGGAAGCGGCCGCTGGAGGAAGACAACAAGGGACACTTGTGTCAGCTCCGCCTGATCTATAAGAAACTGTCCTGGTCCGAGGCGCCGAAGAACGCGTTGGTGCAGCTGAACGAGCTGCGGCCGGGCCTGCAGTACCGCGTGGTGTCTCAGACCGGCCCGGTGCACGCGCCCGTCTTCTCCATCGCCGTGGAGGTGAACGGGCTGACGTTCGAAGGCACCGGCCCCACGAAGAAGAAAGCTAAGATGCGGGCGGCGGAGCTGGCCCTCAAGTCCTTCATCCAGTTCCCCAACGCTCCTCAGGCCCACCTCGCCATGGGAAACATCTCCAACCCCTCGGCCGACTTCACCTCGGACCAGGCCGACTTCCCCGACACGCTCTTCAAGGAGTTCGAGGCGTCGCCGTGCGCCGACGGCCTCTCGCTCTGCAGCACGGCGGCCGAGAGCAAACTGCTGTCCAGCGAGCTGCTGAGACACGGCCGGCTGCTGCGCCACACCTTGGACCTGATGGTGCAGGCTCAGCAGCGGCTGGGCGGCATCGTCCCAGAGCCCGACGCCCCCAAGAGCGCCGTGGCGTTGCTGAACGAGCTGAGGCCGGGGCTGCGCTACGCCTGCCTGTCGGAGCAGGCCGAGGGCCGGCGGCTGCGTAGCTTCGTGATGGCGGTGCGCGTGGACGGGCGGATATTCGAGGGATGCGGGCGCAGCAAGAAGCTGGCCAAGACCCAGGCGGCGCAGTGCGCTCTTCAGGCCCTCTTCAACATCAGGACGGCGCCCGAGGGGAGGACGGGCCTCAAAGCCAGCAGGAAGAGTTGTCCTCATTTACCCCAGGTGAGTGCAGACACATCCCCGGCGCCTGTCCTCCGCTAAGCTTCTTTGGCAGCCACTCCACTTCCTACGGGGGCCTGTAATGACCAAAACAGCAGGCGTGCAGCGCAAAGCCAAACACCTTCCAACAAGTAATTAAGGAGGAAAGGAGATAGGAGCTAAACAGAGCGGGGGCGGAAGGAGAAAGAGTGGCAGCACTGATAAAGAGATGTGAAAGCAAGCTGACATTTACCCTTTCAAAAAGTAGTGCGTGCGGTGAAAATACAAATCACAGATCAGTGCAGGGGCGCAGTTGTGTTGTGTTGTGTGCACTCTGCAGAAGCCTGGGTATTGAGTAAACAATATCTGTTTGTGGGTCTATTTAAATAGAAAAGCATGTAAATGAAGCTAATTATTGTCCTTGTGCCTCCGACATAAGAGAAATCTGCATCACGGCCCAAATGAGGTTTTTTTTTTCTCGGTCTTATGTGTTTGTAGAGCTGTAATTGGGAGAGTTTTGTAATTTTGCAAAATCTCCTGTTTCCTCATGTGTGGCATCACAGTGTCTACAAACATTAATTCAATCTGTTGCCCAAAGGAGATAGAAAAGCAAAGAGCATACCAGCAAACAAACCGCCACAATCCCATGCTCATTTACCCAAATATGTAAATAGCAATCAGAGCGAGGAAACTAGTTTTTGAGAAACTTGTAGAAATTGGAGAGCCTAAAGACACAGTGGCTGGATTGGCTGGCACTTGTTGACAGAGCCGTTATAAAAAAACTTCATTTCAGCTGCAGGATTTCATCTAATGCAGACCTGCCCTGAGTAGATAGTCACACCGATTTCGGTTGTTTACTATTGTTTTGCGCTGAGGAGGAACTTTATATCCGTGCCGCCGTCCAGGTCGCTGTCATTGCAGCAGGCGGCTGAAAGTGAAACCGAACATTTTTCCTTCCTCTGTCCTATTACGGCACAAAATAACGTGTAAAGCTTCGCTCTCTTCTCGTCTTAAATGGGGGAAGAAAAAAAAATTAAGCCGTTCACATCCTCTTCCCCCCTAAAGTCGTCCCTTGAAGCCTCCTGTCACCATCTCGTGCTTTCTGCGCGTCCTGTAGGGTATCTGTCGTATTAACATTAGTTTCCAGCCTTGAAGGGAAAAAAAGAACTGGCGAGAGTGTCCTTCCCCTGAGCACGACATCAACCCAACAAACCTGCACATGTTTGCCTGGGAGAAACTTTTTCTTTTTCTCCCCGCTGCCACGGTGTCTAAAAGGATTTTAAGAGGATTTGCCGCACCCGTTTAGTTCCAGAAAGCACTCGCTTGTGGAATTTCTTGAAAGTCAGCCGTGCTGTCTGCCGCCGAGAGGCTCGAGAGGCGCTTTTTATTTTCGTCGCTTAAAGGACAAAGGCACATAAACACACACACACACACACACACACACACACACACACATATGTCTGTACACTACATGCATGTACAAATGAACATGTGACCCAAGGCGTTTGTCTGATACCTGACGTCATGTTTAGGCGTCGGGGGGTTTGAGGGTTGTCATCTGGGTGTAATGCAAACGTTATGGTGGTTTGCCAACTCACTGTATGTGAGCCAACTCGGTCTGTTTTCTTTCCCAGAATTCCCTCTGGCTCCACCTGTAACGGCGTGAAGCGTGACGCCTCGGTGATGTAAACGGTGCCGTGCAGATGTGCAAACCTTTATCTTGAATTTTAAGGTTTTTTTCTCACGTTTATAGGTTTTAATTTGATGAATTTTCATGCATTGATTTGAAAAAAAAGGGGGAAATGTAAATGCAAATCGTGGTTCAACAACTGCAGAGCCAGTTTCTGTTGTAATTGTTTTAGCATTTAGAATTAGTTGCTGTGACAACCGCAGAGGTGACAGAAAACAAGGCCAGACTTTTTAATACGTGGGAGTCTGAGATAAGTGGTTTCTTGTTCGCCGGCTGCTGAAGATATGAACTCTGCCTCCACTGTTTCTGCTTTTTGCCACGTCGGTCTCTCTCCCTGCAGTGAAGTCGACTCAGTCGGTCCTTTGTTACTATTTCAACAATAAGACCCAACCGGGTTATGGTTCTTTTAAAAAAATAAAAAGAAGAGGAAGAAGAAGCAGAAGTGAGTGGTTGAGTTTTCATCAGAAGTGGTAAAAAACATCCAGAGAAAAGTAAAAATGTATAAAACCAGTCATCACCTGAAATATAATCCATATATCACAGCTTTTTTTGTGGATAAATCCTCTTTTTACACCAAAAACAAAAGCTCCAGACTTAAACTGTTTCCACCGTTGTGTTGGTGGAAACTTTGATCAACAACCCGGCTGATCGATTGGTTTCCTCTGTGTGAGGGTCGGAGCGCAGGGTTAGCACAACACTTCCACTTCCACTTTGACAAAATGAACTCAGGGAGCCGGAGAAGGAGAAAAGGGATTCAACTCTTAAACACAGTGATGGTGTGACATGGCTGGATGAATGATTATACTTACACCGTCCCTCAGGAACCCAGAAACCAGGCAGAGCTCTGAGGCTGAAGTAGAAACGGTTCAGATAATTGATCAATCATTTGCTACAGATTGAACAAAAAGCAGTTGGGGTAAACAGCAATGACAGGAGATAGTGATGAGCATGTTTAGCTTTTTATTCTTTGGCATTTTATTGACTGAATAATTGATCATTTAAGAAAGAACATAGATTTTCTGTCTGTTAATGACTTGACACGTAAAAAAACTCAATAAAGCAAATTGATCAAATAAAATTTTACAAGCAAAGAAGTCAACATTAATAACTCCTGAGTTCAAGATAGGAACTGTAGTGGCAAAATGTTTGACGCACAGAAGTGCAGAAGTAAAAAACGACGGTCAAAAGAGAAGCTTTGGTTCACTGGTGGTTTGGTTTATTGCAAAAAATGATAAAGACAAAATAAAAAAGCAGTATGTCCATGTCATGACAGTTCCTGCCACTAAAGGTTTACCAACAAAACATAATTATTCTGTAACTGCAACAAATAAATTAAGGGAACGATGCAAGCGCGGTCGCTTTTCCGCTGTTTTGCTAACCCTCCTCTCGGTCATGTGCATTGGTTTACAAGTGGTGGATCGGTGGATAACGTTATTTATCATATACAATATTACAAAGTGTATATTTGTGTAGTCTTATCTGTCATAAACAAGAGATTACGGGTTACAGGGCGCGTTTGTGTCGCGGTGCTGCAGAGACGAGAGCTGGGACACCGGGTCGGAGGCTCTGATCTTACAAAGTTTGTTTTCATCCAAGAGACGCTAGGTGGAAGGCAGAGAGCCTCCATTCTCCCTGGAACTAGTTATAAGTCATTTATTTAACCAGCACTAGTACTCCACAGCTGTTTAATTAAGGTAAAAATGTAGCATAATTAAGCTAAAAATCCTGCATAGTTCCTCTTTAAATGCGGCTCCGACCAGTCGAAGCATGGAGGATCTGGAATACGTCATCCATCACATTAGCCTGATGTTGTATGAAAAACATTTCGGGGGCCACTGGGGGTCAGGAGGGCCTCTGTGTTTCCCACTTTTAAACCGAGGAAGGAAGAGAGCAGATCCTGTATTAACTCAACAGAATGGAACATGAGGAACTAACTTGTACTGAGCTGAACCAGGAGATCCCCCCCCAACCCCACCCTCCTCTGGATGAAATATTTAAACTCACCTGAAGTGCATGGTGCTGTATTCATCTCAGACCTTCCTGGGTTTCAACATCCATACTTAAGCACACCGGTGCACGACCTCACCTGCAATAGACTCCTTCCTTCCTGCAGCGATATGAAGCCTGTACTTCCCTCCCTCTCTCCCTCCCACGAACAATCACACCAGAAACGAGGCATCGGACCACCGGTCTGCTTGACATTAAAGAGCTATTTATCTTCCAGCAAGGACTTAAATTTTTTATTCCTTCATTTAACCTTTTATTTATCCAGGGAAATCAAGTGAGAACAAGTTCTGCAGAGATGTATTGTCTTACATCGACTTAATTCCACTTATTCGCTCCTGAGAGATGCTCAGTACGACCACGGCCGACTACACCGAGTGTGCAGCTTCGGTTCAGGAAGGAGAGATGAACTCAGCTGATGAGGAGGAACTATCTAACCATAAAGACAGATCTCTAAGAGACTGTGAAAATCATTACGGTGAGGAAAGGGGTGAAATACAATACTGTGAAATACTATTTTATAGAAAAGCAAGACTCACTTTCATTTGATAGTCATATATATACATATTAAGTTTATTAAGATCCCCATTACCTTCTACTTAGCATCTGCTATTCTTCCTGGGGTCTAAATAAATTATATAGTGACGATAAAGAACAACATTCACACTCAACAACTTCAACTAAACAACACCGACATTGGCAATACATGCATGTTTTAAACGTAAAATAACCGACAAGACAAGGCAGTTCTGATTATAATCTTATCGATAAATATAAATATTCATATAATAATATATCAAGATATGTGATATCTCATCATTATTTCTTTGTTAAGGTTTAAGTAATGGAGGTTAGGTTACATTCGTCTCTTGACAAAACTTTGATCCTTTATTATTTATCGCCTTTATTGTTATTAATCAGTCAGTTGGAACTTGTTGCGGTTTAGTCCAATCCAATTTGCCCTATTACAGCCGGCACAGTGATGTGAGAAAAAAGCGCCGGCGTAATCCTGACACCCATTTTACCAAGTGGAATGATTACCCCACTGTTCAGGCCTTGATTGGCCACTTAATCTCCCCTCGCCGTCTCAACACGCTGCAGCGTTGCCAAGTCAACTGAGCCTGAGACTTGTGCGTGCAGCGGCAGGCAGGCGGGCGGGGAGGGAAGTCGTTGGCAGGCCCACGAGGGAGGACGGTGCAGAGGTCAGTGGTCAGGACGCTGCGCTCTGCCACCTCGGATTAAAGTCCATTTGAATAGGGAAATGTGCTCGGCGTCAGAGCTGAATGAAGATGAGGGTTAATGGAGGAAAGACGGTTTGGCTCCGTAAAACGTACAACAGAATATTTTAATTTTTCATCATGCCAGCTCAGATCAAATGTGACTGCATGTTGTCCTTTAAGTTTTTCCCTTTTTTTCCCCCTCTCTCCCGTGGTTCGATATGATTTGATTTAGTTATCTCTAAATGTGAAGCATCACAGATAGAGAAGGATACAGACTGGTCAAGTGGAGTAATTTTCCCTGCCTCTGCCACGGCAAATTGAATATGATTTCAGACACGTGAAGGTGACCCCTGTCAGCGGCTGAGCCTCTCGCAGATTGTTTTCTTTGTCTAATCTCTCCCACTTCTAATCTGTCTCAATATAAACAGCTGTGACAGGCTGATCATTAATTAATATTGCCACAACAAATTAGCGACAGCCATCGCCCAGCCAAGCGCCCTGTCTAAGATAGAAATCCTGCAAGTCCACAAGAGAGAGAGGGAGAGAAGGTGTTAGTGACACATTAGAGAGGAGATGATTAACAGCTTCAGAGACCTTGCAGATAGTGTTACAGCCTCAGCCTGTGGACAGTGATGACAACACACACACACAGTGACAGCCACTGCAGCAGACTGTACTCGCAGCATCAACAGTGATTATCACCATGCTGCTGTTAGTGCTGTGCAAATTGCCTGATAAAACATCTGCATTTATCACGTTATATCAATTCGGTCACATAAAACATCTCTCCAAGTTGTCAAGTGTGAGAATCCTGTATATGTATGAAAAATATATTTAAATCAGCTTTGGACGTGTGATTGGTTGGTGTGTCTTATTCAGTAAATTCATGCAAAAGACTTAAAACAAGCTTTTGAGTTGTGACTTTATGATGTCACAACAAACCAGTCAAAAAAAACTGGACCTGCCATCCCAATTTGCAGGTTTTGGTCTTGAAATATGTTGTGTTTTTATGCAGAGAGACTCTGAGAAATGAGATTTAAAGCTACAATGAGATGTTTTGTGGTTCTAAAACTACAAATATCTCCTCTTCTTATCAATCCACACTCAAGATAAAACATAGGAAAAGTGTAAAATACCGAGCATGTAACATAAATAAATCATTATTTCATGTCAGTGCCCTTTTTTAAATGTTGAACTTTAGTGCTTTATGGTTACTATTGAAAAAATACAGTATACATCTTTGTATTAATGTACTGTTTATGAATGTCCTCACATTGCAGCATTACCTGCATAAATAAAACAATTAAAGTCTCTCATATGAGCATAATTTGAAGAATGCAGGGAATAAGAATAAGTATAACAATAGTTAATTGCACCATTTACCTTGTTGAGTGCATTATTAACATGATGATCATATCATTATCAATGAGCAGCAGGTTGTACTGTAGTAAACTGGAGTCATGTTTGTAAGAGCAGCAGCAGGAACCTGACCTCTGAGCACAAAGGGAATTCCTCATGTGCATCCGAAAAACATCTCATAACAATTTGTCACTTTGTATGCAATACTAACAATAATGATAATAATAATAATGTGAGCAAAAAGCCACAGTTTGCTCCTGGACTGTCAGTCTGCCCTTTTTAGCAGCCACTTACATCATCATGTGGTATTTAAAGCGAAGGCGGCATGGGAGAGTGGGAGATTTGTGTGTGAAATTACCGAACAATAACGTTTCCCCCCCGTCTGAATAGGAGCGCCCCTGTAACACGGGAAAAGGTTAGAATCATCCTCGACTGTCTAATATGTATGCAAAATGTGACCTATGAGGCTGCAGGCTGTTGAATCTAATGTACCGCGTCAGCACGCAGCTTTAAAGGGGGAAAATCCCTCAGCAGGGAGGAATTGAAATGGGGGTTGGTCGGGTCGAGTCACCTCGCATATACAGTAAAACGCCCCTGTAATCTATCCCAAAAGAAGCGTGGCGCTGCTGTCTGCACCTCCGCTACAGTATCCTGACTCAGTGCCACTAAGTCCTCATTGTTTGTGACAGTCCTCCATTCCTTCTTCCTCCCTCCCTCCCTCTCTCCTTCCACCTTTCCCCTCCACGGCCCCGAGCTGTGAGCCAGAGCATGGCTATAATCATTTCTGAAGAACCTCTCACACTTCATTAAAAGCATAATCAAGTTCATTACAATTTCATAGGCGTTCAGGTACCAAATGGCTTCCGATAAATCACGACTATTGGTCCTGTGTGGCTGGCATGTGTAGGTTTATCTCAGGCTCTCAGGCAGGAGAGGGGGGAGGAAGAAGAGGGGGGGGGAAGGGGGAGGAGAGGTCTGGATGTCTGGCCTTTAAATGACCTTCCCGCCTGAAGCGAGGGACCGTACACAGCGAATGGACACATCACTGTTGGCGGATCAGATGACGACAAACAAGCGAGCAGATCCACAGATGTGGCACTAAAAACTAAAATACAACGTGTTAATATTCACTTTGTTTTTTTGTTTTTTTTTATCCTACGTTTCCATCATGTTATCTTTAATGAGCTTTATTTGAAACCCTGGGATTTTAAAATGGATTTGAAATTTAAGAAGAGATACTGTAGAATAGAGATACGATGATGCAAATTAGCCCCCACCTTCTGATGTGTTTTCAGATTTTTAGCCTCCGTGCCGGCAGCAGAAGATATGACACAGATAAACTGATAAAAATCACAGTTTGGAAATAAATAACTCTCCTTTTTTCACTATGTGACAATACAGTGGGAAAGATTTGCTAAAAAATGACTGGTTAGTAGAGAGTCGTGGTTCAAAATGTTTAGTAGCTCTGTGGTTTCGTCACCTGACTTCTTCCTTATTTTGATTCTCTTGTTGTTGTGACGGCCACAAGAGGGCGATGTTACTGTTTTGGGCATTTCCTAAGACAATCGGCGCTGAGTTGGTAGAAGCTGCATCGCATCTCGATGAGGTGCATTTTTATTTGTTAAACTACAGCTCATCAAGCAGATTCTGATTCAAGAATTAGGCTAATAAATTTGGTTTTGCAGTCGTGTTGTAATCCAAGAGGTCTCGTATGTTAAAGGAATTAATATATGAACCGTTGAGGCTCCTTTGATTGTCATTTAGAGATTTAAATCTGCTGTTATCGTGGCCGCTGGTCGGATACCTCTAGGTCATCTCACTCAGTTCGAAACCTTGTTAAGCAAAAAATACCAAACCAGAATCTGCAGTTGTGTTGTTGACTTTTTAACCGGTCCTCCATGTTTGTTTACACTACTACTTATAGCTGTGTTTTCAAGTTTATTTTCCTTCTGCAAAAGAGTCGAAGAGAAAATGTTAAAATTAGATTTGAGAAGAGATTCGTTGACCTCAGACCAGACTTAATTAATACATGTTTATGAGAAACCACCAAGTGGCTGTGAAGTGAAATCTTGGTACGTGTTAGAGGAAACTATTGTTCACTTGTAATATTTACTGTGTTATCAGGCAGTAAGACAAGTAAATGATGAGGAGAAGCAGGAAGGGGGGGGGGGGTTGAGAAAAAAACTGCAGCATCTGCAGAGGAAACGTGTTATGTTGTCTTCACACACAGATCTGATGCGAAGTGGCAAACATTGGGCTGAAATCACATTTCCAGTGACACGTCTCTTAATGTTGTAGCAGCTTGCCTTTTGATCATAACGGAGTTCATCGAGCTTTTACAATTAGTCTACAGAGATGCTGTTAATGTTTCAAAGCCTCCTGAATCTGCTGTTATACAAAACGTCTGAGCTGCTGATCGTTGATCTGGGTTTCCCCACTTTAATAATCGTTATATCCAGAAAACAAAATGTCTATGTGTGTGTTTTGTGAGACACCTACACACAAACACACATCCCCCTGGCACTGATTGTCCCTCTCCACATAGTGCTCACATGCCTGGCTGATCACCTGGACCCACTGGGCCTCCATACACCTCCGTACATGTCTCCCCAGGGGTCCGGACACATCCAAAGCTGAGGCAACATGTCTCATGTTGTTTATATGCTCTGCTCGACTGTGAGCTGAGTTTTTATTCCACACCTTATAGTATTCTGAAATTCTCACCTCTGCATACGTTTCATACGAGATCTCTGGATGTAACTTCACAACAGTAAAGCAGCTGTGTAGAAGCTGTCGTTTCCAATACAATCCATTTTATTTTATTTATTGAGCACTTTTAAAAACAACCAAGTTGACCAAAGTGCTTTACACAGGGATAGAAATAAATAAAATCAACATTCAGTATAGGAGCACACTAAATAAAAGCAGTTAACAGACTAAACATCAATAAGAACGTAAAAGCTGAAGTCTTTGGGTTTCAAACTGTGTTAAAAGCCAAGGAATGTATGTTTTAAGACGTAAATACATAGACTGAGTGGTGCTTTCAATGTCAGAGATTTCCATGTTTATTTAGATGATAGATCAGGTCTAGGTTATATATTAATACTGTGAAAATATAAAAGCCTCACTCTACAGAGAAAATGCAAGAAACTGATCCGCCAAAACTTCCTGTAACTTTGTGATGTCACAACTGAACAGTCAGCTCAGCCCCGCCCACTTGGACTCACCGTCCAGTATGTGCAGGGTTTGGTTTAGCTGAGTGTTTTTACCTGAAATCCACTATATTTTAATTCACTCACTCAGAAAACAATGTCAGCCAATCAGAAGAGAAGCTCAGAGCGTTCTCTCTTCTGATTGGCTGACACCGACCTGTTGTTGCAGACTGTATTACAGTGGTTTTTGGGGATTAAAACCAACATGTTTGGAAACACTCTCACTTATGAATAATAATACCGCTCACTTTTGTATAATAAACTGTTAACATCCTTGTAACACTGAACTGGAGCTCATTGTTACATAAAAATAAAAAACCACACAGTATTTTATTGGATGTTATATGTAGGTGTATTTATTAGCTTGAAGCAGCCATAGCCACTGGTTTGTTGCCTCATAATGTCCACACATGAGATGGGGAGTTAATATTCTTACCAAAACAAGTGCACGTCCACAAATGTTGAAACTTCTCCTATTGGAAAAACTATATACATCTTTGTGTTAGTCTTCTTTTTTTTTTTAAATGTTATTATTATGCTGTTTATCACTGTCTTTCCACATTGCGGCATAGCTACCTGTGTAAATAAAACCCATGAAAGTCTCTCATATGAGCATAATTAGTGCAACACTGGGAATAAACGCAGCCACAGTCATTCATTTTTCTCTTGACTAAATTACCCCAAAGATGAAAATAAAAGGAAAAGCAAAACATCTGTCAGCTCTGTCCTGCTCTGTGGGACCGTACCTCACCTCCCTTGGGGGTGGGGGGGGGGCGGGACAAAATGGGAGAGGCTGGAATAAGTGTGTGTATGTATGTGTGTGTGTGTGTGTGTGTGTGTGTGTGTGTGGATAAAAAGCAAGCTGGCAGGGGGAAGGATGAGAGGCAGGCTGTGGGGGGAGCGAGGGAGGTGAGGATGGATGGAGTGCAGTGGGGGGAAAGAGAGGAAAACCTCAGCGGAACAAAAGACCTTCAGGATTAATTAGGCGTCAGATTGGTTGCAGGGCACTGTGGGAGGAAGGGAGGGAGGGAGGGAGAGAGGGTGAGAGATATACAGGGGAAGAGAAAGAGAAAGAGAGAGGGAGAGTTTAGCATTCTGGGAAGACCTCGTGTCCTCAGCCCTCATATTTCAGCCTCCCTGCCCATGAGTATACAACAGGCAGCTAGTTAAGGCGCTGCGCCTGCAACCACTGTCC
The DNA here is from genome assembly GCF_905171665.1 of Trachurus trachurus. NCBI lineage: Eukaryota > Metazoa > Chordata > Actinopteri > Carangiformes > Carangidae > Trachurus > Trachurus trachurus. The sequence goes on from NC_139911.1 coordinate 6,099,880, forward strand.
ACCGGGTTATGGATGGAGCTCCTTCTCCATCTTCATGTATTTTTATGTTATCTAGGCCACAGGAGGAAACACAGAGGTCATATACTGTGTGTAATGCACAGTGTTTACATGATGGTTTTCACATCCTGTGTTAGGGCCACACACATATATCATACAGTACAATGTGCACATGTGTGTTTGGGTTAATAGGTGCCATTTTTCCATGCAGGATTCACTGTGTGTCTCAGCTTTTTTTTTTTTGCAGAAAGCTGAGCTCTGCCAAAATTAGAGGAGCACGAATGCACAGAATAATGCTGCGTTCAAAACAACTCGGGAAAAAAACTAGCTCTGAGTTATAAAAAATGAATTGAAACTCGGAAACTCGGGTATCATTTCAGAGCTCCAACTTTCTGACACGGCAACATCAAAACATGGCGGACATCGTCTTAAACGGTTAGAATTTAGAAATTTTAAGTTATTTGTCGAGGTTTTAATGCATATTAGTATATGAAATACGTTTATATTAAGCTTAGATTGTTGTATTGTGTGAAATTGTGGTCCTCGTATGTAACGGAAATAACGTTTAACGGTTATCTAGGGCTATAACGTTATATGTGCATTCATCTGCAGCGTCTCCTCTCCTCTTCTTTTGCCTCCAAAATATAATTTACTGCTGCATATATTTTTCGTATTCAGCTATGAGCCACAATATGCCAAACTTCCTTCGGGTATCCATGTATTTTTCTCTTCTGAGTTCCTGCAGCGTGAATGCAATGATGTCAGAAGTCGTTGTTTTGAACGCAGCATTTATGCAGCTGAACTCTGACTGAACTTTTTTTTTTACTTTTCACTGCTCTTATCAGCTGATCTTCTTTTTTTTTTTATTATTATTATTTCCTCTTTCTTTTCATAACAACTGCTCCCAGAACAGCTGAATTGCAGATTCAGGTCACAGGTGGTGTCACCTCTAAATATGAGAGGCGGACCCGAAGCTGCCTGTTAATACCGTCTCCGTTGTCATTGTCACAGAGCGGGATGTTTCCCGGGCGACCTTTGATGGCACTCCCTTCCCCACCCCCTTTTCGATACAGGAAGTGCTGAACTCTGCTGCATACGGATGACAGGCAGAGTTCGCCATGAGTCACAATATCCTCGCCCCCGACGTTGTCATCGTCGTCTCTTTGGGGGGAAAAAAAGCACTTAGCAGATCAAATAAAGGCTGTTCTGCAGGCTAGAGCAAATCATGGCTTTAGAGCATTTGTACCAATCATTCACACTATCGCAGAGGTGGTGGCTCACACACACACACACACACACACACACACACACACACACTGCAAGATATCCCAGCAGTGTGAACTTTAGAACAAATTCTCCTGGGTAGATGGGTTGATTAGCCATTCGATTGGCCACACAGAGCAGTGATAAAGCTTTGACAGATGTACCCAAAAAAAAAAAAGAAAAACCACAGCTCACAGCATGAATAGTTATCATATACTTTAGTCAGCGGCTGAAAGGAAAAGTTTTCTCTCCCGGTGACATTTAAGCTTTTAAACTAAGAAAAGTTTGAGCCATCTTGCTGCACTTATCCATCACCTTCACTAAAAAGACGATGAATTGCTAATAAGCGGTGGCGGAGTTGTCCTCACAGTTGCAAAAAAACTTCAGCCGCCACCAATGCAGAAAGCACACACACACACACACACACACACACGCGCTCTGACTTTTAATAGGAGCGGCCGTCGTCCCCCCACCACCACCACCACCACCGCCCTGTTTTTCTGTTTTCCAGACTCCTGCATCCTGGCTGAGGTTCAGGGGCCCGTGCTGCCTCTCCCTGTGCAGGATGATGAACCAGCAGCGTTCCCGCTGATGGAGAAATTAAACACCACAGTCACACACACACGCACAGGCGCAAATAGGTTGACGAGGACAGTTTTTTTTCTGCACTTAAGGCGTAAACAAAAGAAGCTCAGATTGAACATGCCACTGTGAGATATCATAACATCCTTCAGCGTATACTGTATATAGAGAATTAAAAATACATGAATGTAATGTAAAGTCAGTTTCCTGAGACTGATTCTCATCCTATGTCTTGAGTGTCAATTTCCTCCTTTAAGATACATGAATTGATGATTAACTTCATGTGTAGTTGTTTGTAGAGACTTCTGTTTGTCTAATTGCTGCGTGAAATGTCAAGCGTCGTGACATTACGTGTCGTAGAGCCTCGTCGTTTTGCAGTTTTATTTCACGTTGTTGCACATCCAGGTGTAATATCTCCATCAATATACATCCAAGCTTCTCTTAGAATCATCACACATGAAGGTTTTCCACAGATGACCTTTCAACAACTGTGACATAACGTAATGTAACGGACAGTAGCACTGCTGCTAATCCACGCTTTGACCTCTAACCTGCTCTCCAGTGTGTTACAGTGTGCATGTGCAGGTGCTATAGAACAATTGGTGGAAAAGGAATCACAAAAAATAAAATAATAATAATAAAAACACACCATAATCTACAACTTTTAATCTTTAACACAATATTGGCTCCTACACCTTTTTTTTTTTTTTTTTCAATCTCCCACACCCATAATAGCACTCACAGGGGTAGCCTACGCATGACCGCTCACACACGTCATCGTCGTCCACATACAAACAAAAAAAATCTCTTTCCTTTCTCTTTTTTGTTTCTTTTGTCAGTTTCTCCTACTGTATTTGCGTTCTCTTTCTGTTTCCTCCAACAACAACCAAACATCCCGTGTGTTGTCAAGCATCTTTCTCTTCTGAGCCACTTTATAGAAACACATTTACAGCTTTGGCGGCTTGTTTAGATGTGGCAGCTACTTCAAACAAACAACAGCCATGCAGGTTCTCCAGCATCGCTGACATCCTCTCAGCTCTGTTTGGGTTTTTTTTTTTTTCTTTCTTTTTTAAGCTCAGCCTAACTCAGCTGCTGAGGAAGAGATGCATCCTGGGGGCTCAGGGAGGTGGAGAGACGATGATCTCGCTGTCTTTAAAAGTAAACCACTCATTTGTGTCTGTGTCTTTTTCTGATCGCTCCTCAACTCGCTCTCTCTCTCTCTCTCTTCTCTAACATCGCTGTGGCATAAAATTATGAGCCACAGGGGAGGGTGGGAAAAAAAAGACAAGACATGAAAGAGGAATAAAGAAAACAGCTAGTTAAATCTCCTGTACAACGCTTGACATGCATTCATTAGAGCAACTGTCTGACACTTCAGACAGCAGCGAGCGGCGGTGTGTAATTTTCAAAAGGAGGAATAGGCTTAAAAGTAAAACACACACACAGTCACACACACACACACACACACACACACACACACACACACACACACACACAATAGGTATAGACCTTCAGTGTTCTTTGCCTTTTTCTCTCCTCAGTTCGATATTGACTCTGCTTTCACTCTATTGTCATGCCTCTCCTGCTCTCTCTGCTGGCCTACTGCAGGAGCTTATAAAGTGTATGTGTGTGTATGTGCGTGCATGCATGCAACCCTGTGAGCGTGCATGTGCGTGTGTGTGTGTGTGTGTGCACTTGAAAGGTTTTGGCGGAAAGGAAAGAAAAGGTGACAAAAGAGAGCATGTGCATTTGTTACAGTCTATCTGGCGTTCTGCTTACTCTGCAAACGCCACGTGATGGATTTTTAGTAAATGTTAAAAGAGCAGGGGCCACAGACTGATTTTTCTGGCACGCTCAAAAGGCTCTCTCATGCGGTTATTTGCATTCATTTCATCTGCGGGCTGTGAAGTGCATATTATATTGTGTTGCACAGCTGTGTGTGTGTTGTGTGTGTGTGTATGTGTGTGTGTGTGCACAGCAGTTGGCGGTGAGAGGGATCATGCACTGTTTAAGCCTCTTCTGTCAGGGGATGTTTGTTAAAAGCCACATTCATCAGTGCAGAAAAGAGCAGCGCTATTTTCTCCAAAGGGCAGGTAGAAACTTAATAGCGACTGTCTGCAGGATAAACATATCGCTGTTGTTGAGTGAAAACCTCACATCTCTAAAATGTCAAGTTGAACACCAGTGTTTGGAGTTTGACATCCATGTATTTTTCACGGTTTTATTTATTTATTTATTTTTTGACCAGACTGAACAGGGCAGCAGGACAAAGCTCGACTGAGGGTTGACAGGTGGTATTTTTTTACTTTGTGGTTTAGGTATTGAAGCAGACTGAGAGAGTTACTCAGTAAAAGCTGCTGTTTGTTGGCCTCTGTGTTAAAAGTTTTGAGCATTTTTCACCTGCAATCTTGGGTGTGGTAAAAGCATAAGATGGATGTAGCCTCAATGATGTCACCCACAAACTCCACCGTCACCATCGTGGCAGTGAATGACGCAACCAAACTCACGGCTAATCCAAAAATGGGCAGAGAAAGAAAGAGAAAGGACACACATCACCTCTCAAAGCTGCTACACCCTCTATTTTACAAAATTAAAGGGGACATATTATGGAAATATCTTCTTTAAGGCTCTTTAACATATGTTTGGGTGTTTGTCTTGTCTTTCGGCCCCCAAAATGTGAGAATTGACAAAAAAAATATGTAATTTGCAGGCTCCCTAGGTTGAAATCTACGTGGTTTGTGTAGACATTTTAACATGGGAGTCAATGGGGACTGAGTCTGGTGGCAATTTGAGGAACTGCAGTTTTTAGGCACCTCTACTATTGGCTATTACCGTACCGTACCACTTGGGTCGTTTGGTTACACTACTATGTAATGTTCCAACATGCAACCAAACATACATCTCCAACTGAAGTAAAGATTAATGTGCAACAGTGTTTGATCCCAAATAATCTCAAAATATCTTATTATTTATTGATAAATATATTTACCTCAGCCTTGTATAACAATACTTCATAATTCAACACCACCACTACAATATTCAGCACCATACTTTATTGTTTGTGTAAGGAGGCAAAAATTAGCTAGACATTGGAGACAGTTTATGTTGTGACAGTTTTTTTTTATCAACTAAGCTCAATATTTCTGATCCTAAATCATTTCAATAAGTCTAGAAGATTTAATGTAATTTAATGTGTTTTACTTTCAATATGTTTTTTATTCTGTTCTTACACAGTTGTGCCTAAAATATGAACTAATATTCAAAGTCAAAGTATCTTTATTGTCCCAAAACAGGGAAAATGGGTTTGCAGCCAGGAAGGTGCACACAGAGACATTCAAACTCAATACACAGATGGACAACAACAGATAACATAAGATAATGTAACATGACATGGACAGATTAAAGGAACCTATTGTAAGGATAAAATATGATTTAAAAAGTACCGGTAATATATAAATAAATGCACTCATAATGCACATAGAATATTTGACTTAAACCAAAAGCCGATGAGTCATTACATCCACCTCTGCCTCTAAACCAAAGGGTCATTAGCTCAAGACAGAGTTAGCTACCTGTCCGCCATTATTATTTTTTTGTGTTTATTTATTTTTTTAAACCAATCTCCCTCGTGTCAGCGCGGCGCCCCAAACCAACACAACATTGACATTTCCGCATGATCCCTTGTTGACTGTTAGGAATTCAAAAAGAGCACCCCGAGCTATGAATCAAATGTCAGCCACGGTGCTGCGGTGGAACCGTATCAATATCTGATGATGTATGGCTGGCTGTAGGGCCTTCTGGCCACGGCTGCACCCACAGACATGACACGCAGGCCGGTCCACACTTAGTCACCGGCTGAGAGAAGGCCGCTGGATAAATGACTCCTTCAAAAGCCAAACAACTACACACACACACACACAAAGACACACAAAGAAAAAGAAAAAACACAGCAGAAAAAGTCACACTGTGTTTTTCTGTGCTCTCTTGTGAAAAAGTTATTTTTCTTGCTCCAATGATGATTTACAGTAATAACACTGGTGAACTTGTCGTACTCTTTAGCATTAGTATTAGCAGCACATTGTATCCCTTGACAGTAGCTATATGTTTACATGGACACAAATAATCGGAATAAAATATGAATAAATAGAGAGCCTAAGCGGAAGCAGGAAGTAACGGTCACCATGGGACCTCAACTCTGAAAAACTCGCCATTCAAATGAACGGGACTGAAAATTTTATTTCGTGATCCGTTTGAATTGTGCCATGAGAAAAAAATATGTCCTCTACCTGTTTAAAACATCACGTTTCATCCCGAGAAATCAGCAGTTTGTTGTAAAGCTATTGTAGAATAAAATTCAGAAGAATCTGTAACCAGAAAGACTACAGGTCGCGTAGGTGACGTCACACACCAAATGCCGCCCTTTCCCGTGTCAGTTGGTGACGTATTTTCTGTGGGACACAGATCTGTAGTCCGTAGAGCGGTCTTTACACAAAATACATTCTTCTGTTGCCGTTTTATGATAAACGGCTGATTTCTCTTCATGAAACGTGATGTTTTAAACAGGTAGAGCACATATTTTTTTCTCATGGCACAATTCAATCGGATCACGAAATAAAATGTTCAGTCTCATTCATTTGAATGGCGAATTTTTCAGAGTTGAGGTCCCATGGCGCCGTTACTTCCTGCTTCCGCTTAGGCTCTCTATGCCGATATGAATAAAACTGCATTATGTATCCACGTCGATTGGAAATTTTTAATCTGAATGGGCTCATTCAGAAAAGAAAGAAGGGAGGGAAACAACTTAACACAATATTTCTGACTCAAAAACTTTAATAAGTCGAGATGTAATGTAGAATTTTACTTTCAATGTGTGTTTATTCTTCTCTAACACAGTTGGGGCTAAAATCGATACGAATAAATATGAATAAATGCCGATACGAATAAAACTGCATTATGTATCCACGTCGAATGGACTCATTCAGAAAAGAAAGAAGGGAGGGAAACAACATGAAGCATTGCTGTAATGTGAGGGTCCTGCTGTAGCCGTCGACCCCCTCAAATAAAGCGCAGAAGTAGCTGCAGCTTTATTAAAGAGACAACCAGAAACAAAAGTAACATTTGCAGCACACGATATAGATCCATTTTGGTCAGAGGTTGAACAGGCACAAGGTAAACACGAGGCGAGCGTTTGTTTATGGTGGGAAAAGCTTCTTCCACTCACACAACTTCACTGCGCATGTCACAGTGAATTTATTCTGATTAACTGCTTGATGCATGTACAGTACACGCACGTTTTTGTATTTCAAAGTGGAGATTTCCCGATCAAAATGATTATAATCAGATTGTAGAAAAAAAATGCAACCCTGGCTATAGTGAGACAGAGCAGCATCATCTGGAAGCACCAGTGTTTCCCCCTCGTCTGCGCCGTCCTCTAATCCCTGCGCCGAGAGAGGGAAGCGGTGCTTGGCAACAGTCAGACGTTTTGAACGGGGTTTTGAAGTCTCGCTGATTGCCAGGGTCGAGCCCGCCAAAAGAGAGCCGTGGCGGTATATCTTCAAGAGCAGCAGAGATGGAGGCGCGGCCGCTGCGTCTGGGCGGCGGCCCGGCACAGTCGCCCACCCCTCCCTCTCCTTCGCAACGCTTCAGAGGAGACTCTTTCAACACATGAAAGACCGAAGCTAGCTCCCGCCGTCCTCCCAAACACTTTTTTTCCACCTCTCCACGTGTCCAAATGGCAAACACAGTTTTGTGGCTGTTATTATTTCTGCTGCTGGAGGTAAAATATGACTGAATCCAGACAGAAATCCTCTGTTGGGAGATTGAGAATAGAGTTGGGCTGATAAATCTGTGAAGCAGACACGCCACGCCAATATGTGACTTTTATTAAAAAACTCAACGTCCCATACCTCTGTTATGATAGAAGTCCATCTCTGACCACCACAGCTAGTGAATGTTATCTTGTTATGATTATTATTTTATATCAGATGTCTACATGACTAGAAAAAAGAAAAGAGAGTGAGGAGAAGAGAATAAAAGCTGTGTCGTCCCAGGAGCTGCTACCTCACACCACCTTTCAGACAAGACTTCAGTTTTTCATTGTTGTCGAAACGCTGATTCAGAACCAAAGAAGAAGAAAACACAGTTGACACTTTGGGTTCAGGATTCCCTAGTAATGATTAGACAATAAGCTTAAAGGGATAGTACAACATTTTGTCAAATTGGCCCATTGCCATAATCCCACGTAGGTGTGTTACCTTTCTTGGTTTCCCCTCATCAATCTCATCAAATACACAATCCAACAACTCCAAAACGCTCTTGTGGACAAGTTGTGACCTGCACATTCACCACGCTATGAGATAATAACGAAACGTTACCAGACAGAGTTGTTTTAGAGGTAAATGCAGAGACTGCTTGATGAAAAACTGTCCCCAACGGGAACGCACATCAGTGGTTTTGCATGAATTTACCTCTAAAACAACTCTGTCTGGTAACGTTGTGTTATTATCTCATAGCGTGGTGAATGTGCAGGTCACAACTTGTCCACCAGAGCGTTGTGGAGTTGTTGGATTGTGTATTTGATGAGTTTGACGAGGAAAACCAAGAAATCCCATGAGCCTCCGTAGCGTCGCTCTGAGCACCCCAATTTAAGGTAATAAACCTACTCCTAAAACTATAAGGATTATGGCAATGGGCCAATTTGACAAAATGTTAAACTATCTTTCAGATGATGAATGAATAAAGTTGATGTCTGATGTTTTTCTTCCTTACTATACATGTACATATGTATATATAGTGTAAGTAAACGAGCGTCCTGTTATCAGGTGTGACATCTGGTGTGAGACGGAGTTAGAGTGAACAATAAGTAACCATACAGGCTTCCAGCTGTGGGTATATGGCTGTGAAATATGTGAAACACCTCGGTGATAGCATTAATGAGGTTGAGAGTCGACGTCTTTATTCCAGTCTTTATTCCACTTACACACTCTCAGGTTCCTGCAGGCGTTGTTCTGAGGAAATTGGAGCAGACTTTGTCCTGGTTGCTATAGAAATCTTCAGCGTCGATTAACTCGAGTCACTCACATTCACTCACACAGGAAATTCTCCGGTCTCCATGAAGTTTGACTTTTTTTTCTTTTTTTTTTTTCTTTAGTGACAATTAGCTGCATTGGATGAGCACTTACTGGTGATATTGATCTTTCAAAGTGGCTAATAAACTCCCACAGGCAGCTGTCTCGAACGACTCCTGGCTATATAGTGAGTAATATCTGTATAAATAACGTTTCTCCCCCCCCAAACCCCCACTCCTCCGTTCCCTGAGTGACACAGCAGAGGTTGATCTCTCGCTCTGTCTCTGCTGCTGCTGCTGCTGAATCATGTGCAGATTAATGGGAGTTGTGTGAACAGCCCTCAGGGGCCTTTGGAGTGGTGGCCTCCTCCTCCTCCTCCTCCTCCTCCTCCTCCTCCTCCTCCTCCTCCTCCTCCACCTCCATCCTCCATCCTCTCTTAGTCAACTACGTACTGTAGATGATAGACTCTCATTAAATCCTCATGGCTGACCCTCTCATTTCCTCCTCTGTCTTTTTCCTCGTGGCCTCTCTACCTCTCTAAGTGCCTGCCTGCTCATCTCCCTCCCTCCTTCCCTCTCCCTCCTTCCCTCCCTCTCTCTCTCTCCTTCGTCTCTCTCGGGGGTAGGTCATGTTATCTTTTTGCAGGAGTCCCTCTGCTGGCCTTTGGTGCATAATGTATAAAGCCGCTGGTGTGTGTTTTACACTGTGCCTGACATTATTAAGTCGTTTCAGGCATATCGCTGCTTTTATCTCCAACCATGGAGGTTAATCAGAGGGGATTTATACCGAAACGTCTTAGACGCGCTCCAGCTGTTGTCACCCTGAACAGTTTGTCTCCCCTCCTCTTGCTCTTTTTCTCACTCCTCCTCTGCACCCTGCACAGATTTGAAACGACAGATTCAGGAAGATTCAAGTCTAAACTGCTTAGTAAAGCAAATGTGTCATAAAATAATCTTTGAAATGGCAGAACTCCAAGAATGCACGTTTTCAAAGAACCACTGTGTGTTGTCACATATAGTATATATATATTCACCCCAGGAGGGAAATGAAACATGGCTGCAATTCTTATGACATCAACCGTTTCATTGTGTAATCCAATCAAAAATTTAAATGCGAAATAGCGTCTTTGTTAAAAAAAAAAAACGCCTTCAAACTAAAGTTAAATCCCCAGGGTCAGATTTACCGAGGTGCGTTCTGCTGTATTTTATCAACCCGACTCATCGTGTCCTAGTTTGCGCGAGTCATTGCTCATTGCATATGCATTTTAAAGGAGGCATCCTGCAAATACTAGTAGATGTATTAATAGAGGATGATTATGCAGTCCTCTGGGTTTCTGTAAGGTTCTCCAAGGATCCTGAAAACCAGGCGTAAACAGTGCGGAAGGAATTTACAAGTCGCAAAGGAACAGGGAACATGCATCAAACAATGGCTAAAAATGGATTATTAGAAATAAGAATGTGGCATTATGGGCTATTAATGAACATAATATCTGATCACTGCTACACAAACCAATAGTAGGACTTTAATTTGGACATACATGCAACTAAACTTTCCTTTGTTTTTCTCTCTCTGTTATTCTCTGTATATTTTTTCTTTTTCTACATCTCTCTGAGTGTTTTTTATCCTCTGCAGCTGCAAACAGTGTTTTCTCAGTTAATCTGACTCTTAGTTCAACTGTAATAGTTACTGTAACTTCACTTTTATCCACAAAGTCTTTTATTTATGTACTTTCACTGAGTCAATTAAATCAGTAAGCTGAATTATTTATAAGTTACTAATCATAAAAACAATCAGTAGCTGTGTTTTGTATATGAGCTGTAGTATTATCTCTCTATACATCATTATTCTCCATATTTTATCATCCATAAAGTTGAAGTTTGCAGTCGACACATCACTGTAAACAAACATGCAGCAAAGGTCGGCAGCTGAAGTCGAACTGGGGATTTTTCATTGTAACGCTTTACAGGCCACCAGCTGCTTCAGTCCTTTATAATTAAAATATAACCCATATTTACTCTCAGCTATGTTGAATGTGAAGTAATGAGGTCAAACCTCACTGTACTCTCAACAAAGGAGATGGAGGCAGTTGATAAATCAGGGACTCTGAGCGCTGATTAACACACTAGGAAAAAAAAAAAAAAAAAAAACGTAGACGCTCTCCTACGCGACAACGAGGACTCCTCTCTGTTTCCTCCTCTGTGAATACGTCTCATATCTTGACACTGCAGATTAACATTTAACTCCTCCGGCTAATGTCTGCCTTTAAAACCTGCAGCTGAATCAGAAGCAGCTCGGTGAAATGAACACTAGAGATGACGTCGTCCTCTTGAGGGAGGGGAAAAGCCGTTTTTTTTAGAGGGGGAGGGGGAGGAGGTTATTTGAGGATCTGGCAATCACAGTTTCCAGGTTACAACCACACCAAACATGGCGCCACAGATGGGCCGGGCCCTGATAGCGTCGGTGTTGTCATAACTGGCTGTGCTTGTTTGATCAGATGAAGAGAATTTAGACTGATAATGAGTTTTAGAGTCAGTCGCCCTTAACATCTGTGGCTGGTGGTTATGATTCAGTGGCTTCAGCTAGTTTGGCTTGAATGTTAGGGTTTCATTTCCCAAATTAATGTTTGGATTTAGGCTTAAGAGCATTAGTGGCTTTTAGCAGATGTAACCAATCAGGGGACACATGAAGTTAGCTGTGATCAAAGTTTTGAGTTTCACAGATTTCATTTTAGTTTCATGATAAATGCTGCAGCTGACACATGTGTCCTCTGCACAGATAAAACATCTGCCCAACGATCACACATCTATATTCATCAGGGCTTAAACATTTAAAGTCACATTGTCACATTTACACTTGGCCTGTGATCAGAATTCGCTTCTCTGTGAATATTAATAACAAGACAAAGCCCTGAACATGCCAGCATGTTAGCATGCAACATTAACAATGCTCATATGAGGATATGTGGCTGTGTGATGTATATCTTATGGTGTATGTAGCCTAACAGTCAGTTTTCCTGCAAATCCACAGGCATGTCACAAGAGCTAGCTCAAAAAAAGTCAATATTTCATATTCATAAACGGCAATTATGAATGTGAACTCTATTACTAAGTCTATATTTCAGAAAATACCATCTTTTTTATTCTTTTCCAGTAAATCTCCCTTTATCCATCCTTAATCTTCAGTTATGATCACAACAATTAAATTGCACATATTTTAAAAGACTGATATCAGGTGCTTTAACTCAACATGTCGTGTCTTACTTCTTCTTTCAGATCCATTTGACACAATTTGCATAAAACAATCTGCACTGATTTGTCCATAAAAGTCCACTAGTTCCAGGATCTTTGTGTTTCTACTGTTTTTTGGGAGCTGACGAACGGGCCTTTTGGTGCGTCACTGTTGCAAACAAACATTTTACAGTTCAGAGAGGAACATCAATATCTAAAACATATTTCTCTTCTGCTTAAAAAATCAAAAAAGCTGTTGTTGAGATATTTCAGTTCAGACCAACTGACCAGTTATGTGACCGCGGTGGTCATAAATCTCTGCTCTGAGTCGTCTGTGGCCTTTATCGTGTGTTCTGCGTCACGGTTTTAGATGGTTCCTCTACAGAAGATCTGGGCCACAGGGATTGATTATGGCCCCAAGTGGAGAATGAGAAAGAAATAATGATCCACTTCTATGTTTAGCATCATCACTAGGAAGCGGTGTCCTTGGTTTTTTTGGATGAGGCGATCACTCTTGTGGTCGTCGCTCATCCTTGACTCTGATCCGTGAAAAAAACCACGTGTGCCGGGCGTATCGTCTTGGTTTCCACCTTTTCAAGCCTAATGAGGAATCACTGCTTGAGCTCTGCTTTGCTGTTGGAAACCTGTGGTGCCGCCGCGTCGCCCATCTCTCCTCCTCCTTTTTTTTTTTTTTTTTTTTCTAACCCGCAACGGAGGAGAAAGAAGAAGGTGGGGCGAGCCGTGGCAAAGACAGATCAATTGCACAATCTCTGCCACTCGTGCTCTCTCTGGTGCTCCTTCATGTGCCTTTGTTCTCGCTCGCTAACATCAAGCATGTGGTATGAAAGGAGGAAAAAAAATCTTCTCCTCTCATGACGACCACGGCCGTTTGCTGCAGCCGGACCGCCTGATCTGACTGACAAGGCCCCGCTGTGACACACACATACTGCATTTCCTAACCTTTGCTTAAACCTTAACCATCACATCTTGAACTTAAAGAGGAACTATGCAGGATTTGTAGTTTAACGATGCTACATTTTTACCTTTATTTAACAGCTTTGGAGTAATTGTGATGGTTTAATAAATGGCTTAGCTTGCACCACGACACAAACGCGCCCCGTAACCCGTAATCTCTTGTTTATGACAAATTAAACTACACAAATATACACATTGTAACATTGTATATGATATATAACGTTATTTATCGTGCTATTGATTAACTTCTGTTTGTAAACAAATGCACATGGCCGGGAGGAGGGTTAGCAAAACAGCAGAAAAGCGACCAGAGTTATATAGTTCCTCTTTAACTCTAATCCTTGTAGCGCCTGCGCCACATTATGTAACAATGTTGCATTATATAATAATGCAATACATTTTCACCTCATGGTGTAATAACAACGCATTTTGTAATAATCTGCCACATTTTGTAATAAAGCTCTTGAACACAATATGCGATTTTATTTGCTCTACAAGTCAGCCTGGAAACCATGGACCAAATTTTTACCCAGATGCTTTACCTTTCGATGTAGCGTTAGAAAGTGTTTTAACTACCGTAGTTTAGCCCGCAAGTTCATTTTGGAAAAAAGAGCAAGGTTTAGCGAGTGGCTTTCTGTCGCTCTACATACGCCATTGGGTATGATTGATACGACTGGCTATAAGCTACATACAGACGCATTTGATAGACATTGGTAGCTCCCAATAAACAGCTCTGGGCTTTCGTAAACCACGCCTCAAATACGAAAAAATGAACGGGTAGTTGGCACCAAGTTATTACATTTTCTTCATAAAAATAGTGCAAAACCCACATATTGTAATAACTGATGCAATATGTAACAACTTATTACAAAATGCTACAACGTTAATTACATATTGCATTCAAGACTGTGGTGTTAACTTATTACATAATGTGGTGCTACAATCCTAAAAAAAACAAATCTTAACCCTTGTGCAGTCCTCCATTAAAGTGGGATCAGTTTTTGGACCCCATGCCCATAGTAAAACACACACACACACAGGAATCTGCTCCTCGGGCTGCAGGGCCATCTGGCCGCCACACAAGAAAGGTTTGGCCAAAGATAGAGGTGAGATGCTGGAGTGTTTCACAGCACCCTCCACATTTGTGCACAGTTTAACTTGCACTTTGTTGTCGTCGTCACGTGACACCTCGGCATCTTAAAAGCCAAAGAGACAAAAGATCAACCAACTGAAAGAAGATCCAAGTAACAGCCTCTCGCTCACATATACATATATATATATATTATTTTTTTCTTCTTCCTCTTGTGATACAGATCTTGAGGACGGCGAGAGAGAGAGAGAAGCGAAGATTTAGGAGTGAGAGTGATGCAATGTGTCATATTGAGAACAAACAAGAAGGAAATCTGTCTCGCCGCGAGGAGTCTGGGCTTTTTGAGAATCTAAAAAGCTCCCAGAGGCAACGCTTCTACCAAATGAATAGATATCCATTTTCAAAAGCCTCATGCTTGGCGGCGGCGGCAGGCGAGGGACGGGTGGGCTGGTGACGGCGGCGGCGGTGGTGGTGGTGAAGGGAGCGGCGGCGGCGGAGGAGGAGGAGGAGGAGGAGGGGGAAGATATCTAGGCAGAGGGCAGACACTATTAAAACTCGGGAGAATGAATTGTTAAATACCTCTATAAAGAAATATAAGACATGGCCCCGTTTTTATGCTGCCTGGGCCGCTCTGCAGGCAGGTGATAAGGTGGCGAGGGCGGTGGGTTGAAGCGTAGGAGTGTGTGTGTGTGTGTGTGTGTGTGTTTTTCCTGAGGGTGGGGTAAAACCAAGCCCCCACCCACCCAGCCAGCCTGCAGCCCCGAGCATGAGCAGAGATTTCCACCACCACCACGTGAACACGCTCAGTCTTTTACAGACCCAGTTAACTGGCGACGACGTCCGGCGGCGTGCGGCAGCATATGGAGAGTGTTATAGAAGGCCTTAAAATGTAATCACTGATGAATCTGGAGCCGTCGTTTCCCTGTCGGGGCCTCGGTGCTAAAACAATAAATTATACAATTGAGCCACAACAACACACACACACTCTTATCCACACACACACACACACACACACACATACACAGACACACTCATCCCTCCATCACCTCCACCTCCAGCAGCAGCAGCAGCAGCAGCAGCAGCAGCAGCAGCATGCGCAGACTTCTAGGTCAGGCAGCAGCGGAGAAAATTTCCCCGTTGACATTTTGTGTTTCTGGCACAATATTGACTTCAGAGGGACGGCAGCAGGAGGATTGTTGGTGACATTCCCACATTACCTCGGAGAGAGAGACAGAGAGAGAGAGACGCCGAAGTGTTTATGTGCACAAATAGTTGGGGAGGGAGAGGGGATGGATGGATGGATGGATGGGCAGATAGCATAAAATAGGTCAGAAATCGATTTTAAGAGTTTCCTTTTTCAAAAGATAATGATATCTCAACTTGTTTTTAGTTTTCGTCTTCTTAGTAACCCTTTAATTTGCAGGCCGTTAATTACGTAATAATGTCAAGAAATTGCCAAGAAATAACAAGTAATTGCGTCATAATGTCTAGATAAACGGGAGGTTATAGGGGGTCGAGTCCAAGTAATTTGACATATTTGAGTGTTTTTATAAAGAAGTAATGCAATGGTTACTTTTCCTGGTAATTAGGTATATCTTTGTAACTATAACTAACTACTTTTTAAAGTGACATTCCTAACACTGCCAGATTTCCAGTCTCTCTTCTTCTTTTTTTAGCTTTTATACAGGTAACGCTCTGTTTCAGTGTCACTTTTCTCCTCCTTGTCTTTTCCAGTGTGTTAAGGTTAATGGTGTGATGATGTGTGCTACCTTTGTGGCACTAAAAAAGAGAAAGTGGCAAGAAAAAGAAAAAAAAAAAAGAAAAGCTCCAGTTGTTTGTTATTTTTTTTTCCTCCAGACCTTCTCCTTTTGGGATTTGTCTCTCTGTAAGTTTATAAAATGAAATGTGGAAGCACGGGCACAAATGTTTGGCTTGGGTTGAAATATTTTCTGTCGTCTGGACACATCAGTTCCTCAGTTTGTGCAGTAGTTTGTTAACCCTGTACGCTCCTCCTGGCTCTCAGTTTGTTACAACACCACATCTACAATACAAGTTTTGCAACCAGATCTAATTCAGATGAGGTTTACCGTCCAGATCTGGAGCAGAGTGAAGATGTTTCCTGTCTACTGCATTTACATCTTTTCAAAATTCAACCGTGCAATCTGCCTGTGCATGAGGTCAGTTTTATCTTGTTCCTTGCTGCTTCTTCTTCGTCTTGGCTGATTGGGCTCTTCCTGTGATAAATCTCACCCACTGCAGCTGCAGCACTAAGAAAATAGCCGGTGCTTTACTCTTCCTGAGCAGCCCCAGAGGAGTTGCTAAAGTAAATTGGTCAGAATTAATGTAGGAAAGACACCAGGTGGAGGCGAGTAACAACACACAACACAACAGCCACTGCAGCAGTTTTTCCTCCTCCTCCACCACCTGAGATGTGTCCCAAGTGGAGCTCACATCCGTTACCTGAAATAGATTTCCAGACCACGAAGACGAGCTCCCACGTCGTCGTATACAGTACAGTAGCTGTAGCGGTGTAGCGGAGGAGCGTTAACCTTGATGCTCATCCAAGAGGAAGCCGGCCAGACTCAGCCGGGCCCGTCGCGCGCCGTGTGGTGGCAGGTCGCACTGATGTTCTGTCTGACTGAGGAGCGAGAGCCTTGGCCCCGTTTTTCTGCCACATTAGGTCCATACTGAAGGTGGCACTCAACTCCCCCACTGAGGAAAGATGGTGTGTGTATGTAAGTATGTGTGTGTTAAAGGACAATTCCAGGCAAATTCAACCTCTAGTTTCCCCAAATTTTAGGTCTAAAAGAATGATTCTGCAGATTATTTTTTTTAAATCTCCTGTTATGCAGTACTATTGTCTGTCCCCGTATCGCCACAGCAGTGTATAATGGGAGCAGACAGATCTTAGGCTGTTTAGGCTGTTTACATCCCACAAAACCACAATTATTTTTATCAGATGGTTTCAAACGTACACCGAGGGGTTTGTCTACTTTAAGAAAGACAACACGTTTGTAAACGGAGCTGTAATACGAAGTCTCGCGGAGTCTCGCGCAACAGTTGATGCGCTCAGTATGTTTACAGGTAGAATAAACAACAGTCAGATTTACGCTCTGTCCAGTGATGACGTAGTCTAGAAATCTAGCTGCACCCTAGCGGCAGCAGATATATTTGCTCCGTAGGTGGGTCTAGAAAACGAGAAACGAGCCATAGGAACTTTTTGAGTCTCAAACACCGATTGTGTTCACCAATCACAGCGCTCTATCTGTTTAGAGAGCCGTTGGGCGGCTTAACGCGATGACGACATACATTTTAATTGGCTTGTCAGGCTAACGTCATCCTGCTCTTTGCTCTGATTGGTCGTAGCGCTACCCTATTGCTTGTAGAGGCAGTTTGAAAGACAGCCTTCATCCCGCCCCCTGAATTGAGCCGAGGTCTACCGGTCGTTTCCAGACTATACATTTTAGTGATATAGTCTGGCTTGTCAGGCTAGTGATGACGCCCAACCCTGAAAAACTTGCTCGCTCTGTCTCTATCTGGACGACATTTCGCAGCCGCGTCCCGCCCCTTAAACACTTCTTATTGGTTGAAAAGTACACGCTGCTTCCTGTTGACAAGCTAGTTAGCAGAGAGAGGAGAATATAATGAGAGAATTGCATTGAAATGAAAATTTAAAAAGATAAAATAGCGCCTAAAAATAGTGCCAAAAGGTTGTTTACGTCCCTCGATAATTTAATTGGTTTGGATTCTGAACCAATAGGATATACTCACGATAAAATCGTCACGTTCTTTTAGACCTAAAATGTTAGGAAACTAGAGCCCCAGGTTGAATTTGCCTGGAACTGTCCTTTAAGAGGAGGGAACCAGTGAGAGATGTAGGTGTGTGTGTGTGTGTGTGTGTGTGTGTGTGTGTGTGTGTGTGTGTGTGTGTGTGTGTGTGTGTGTGTGTGTGTGTGTGTGTGTGTGTGTGTGTGTGTGTGTGTGTGTGTGTGTGTGTGTGTGTGTGTGTGTGTGTGTGTGTGTGTGTGTGTGTGGATATTAGCCGATGCAAACAGAGACAGGGGGGTTTATTTTGTCAGAGGAAGCAACAGCAGCAGCCTATTTTCCCTCTTTGTGTCATGTGATGTAGATTATGTTGTTTCCTCACTCCGCCTGACAGGATGAGAAAATTATAGGCTCTGACTCACTGTTGGCTTCTGAGTCCTGGCACATCACTGCCCTCTATCACAAAGCAGCATGAGAGAGGGAAGCCTGACAACAGAGGAGGAGGAGGAGGAGGAGGAGGAGGAGGAGGAGGAGGAGGAGGAGGAGGAAGACGAGGAGGAGGATGCAGGGTGGTTAAAGGGAGAAGGGGAGAGCGAGTCTGGAGGGTCGGACTTAAAAAGATGAGGAGAGAAGGGGAGGAAACATGAACTGACAGAGAGGTGAAGGAGGGGAGAGAGGAGGAGGAAGGAAGGAGAGGAGGAAGGGGAGGAAAGGGAGAGCTGGGCTGAGTGCCAGGGTCTATTCCACCTTTGCTCTCCAGGCCTTTCTGAGCTGCCACCTCCTCTCACCTCGGTAATGTCATCAATGAAAAGGGCCTTTAGGAGGGATGGAGGACTTGACTCGGGGTTCAGACTGTGACCGACACCGGCTGACGCTGCCAAGCCAAGCAGGAATCTGTTCAAATTAATTGGATGTCACTTTCAGGTAAAAGGAACAAGGCAGGTTTTTCTTTTCTTTTCTTTTCTTTTTTCTTTCTGTTTCTCGCGCTTCAATACGGCGTCAGAGGAACCGGCAGCTTTTGGGCTAATGAAACACACTCAGTGATCTCAAAACAAGGCTGCTTTCCTTCTCCCTGCTCGAGCGCGACTCAAGGTTTCTACTTCACAGACGCAAAATGTGTCAGTCGTTATAATGAAGACATATAATATGGGCTTTAGTGGGAGTGATTTACCTCAGCTGCACCTACAGTAACAGGCATTTTCATTATTGATTATTAACCTGTTGATTGGACTCTTTTAGTTTATGAAAAGTGAGAAAATATGTTCTGAAGTTTGTTTTTCACAGCTCCGATACAGAGAGACAGCCAAGGCGACTTCTTCAAATGTCCCAATTACCCAAAGATAACAGACAAAAGCAGAAAAAAATCTGGGAATCCATTATCAAAAATGTTGTCAATTATATGAATACTGTTATTTTTCTTTGAAGAATCCATCCTGGGGTGAAGACTGGTGACGAAGTGTCTCAAATCCATCCTAAACCATCTGACGAAGTGTCTCAAATCCATCCTAAACCAACAATCAGATGTCCGTATGATCAGATAAACAGATAATTTATAGAAAAATGTTTAAAAAATCCCTAAAACACTCTTAGGTTTGGTTGAAATCTTCTTGATTTGTGGAACTCCTGTACGACATCTCAAACTTTACATTCAGACTTGTGGTTTCAGCCTTTTTCCAACCTCATTGCCCACTTGATACCCACATTACCCATATTTGTCCCTCACCATTAAAAGTGCATAATAAAGAGTTCCCTCTATTTCTATTATGAACAAAAGGAAGAAAAAACATATATCAGTGTCAGTGTCCACATAAACCCACTGACACTTTTAGACAATTTAGAAAAACTCCTTTAAACGAACACCACTGAAAAACGACTTTTCTCACCTTTTCCACCTTTTGGACTACTCATCTAGAAACTTTAAAATCAGCTTAATTAACTAGTTACAGCCGATAAAGCAAAGAGTTTTTCTTTTCAGATGATAAATTTCAGGGCTAGAGAGATGAGAAAGCTGCTTTTTTTTAATCTGAAACCAAACATCCATCGACTCTGACTAAAAGATTTGATCGTAAACAGCTTGAATCAGTCTGTGATCGACTGGTTTTAGTCGTTTAAAGCAGATTTCATCAGATAACTCACTCTCATTGGAAAAAGTCATTGTGTCTTTGAGATATAAACTCTCCTCGTGAGTCGACTGAGTCTGAACCGATGATGTGAAGAATAGACACGTCCTTCTTCATCATTCTTCCTCTGTCACTGCACAGCGACAGACAAACACCGGCTCATTCAAGCAGAACATAAACAACATGAATTTGAAAGGTCAAAGGTCGACCGTTCGTCTCCTCTTCTTGTTCTTTTCCTTTTCCATCGTTAGGGAACGTTTAACTGAAGGTGACTGGATGCGTTGTCACCGTCGCCACCGCTCTGGAGCTTGACGATCTTTAAGTTCTTCACCGTGTTGTTGACTGTTGGCAGCGTCTCACTTCCTCCTCCTCTTCCTCTGTTGTTGTTGTGTTCAGTGGAAAAGGCCCGAGGCGGACACTGGAGTCAGAGCCTCCGTATGTGCACATGCATACATACACAGGCAGGGCCGGCCCCTGGCATAAACACTCTATGTGGTTGTTTAGGGCCACAGCCGTTAGGTGGGCGGGCCACATGATCAGAAAGGTACCGGGGTTCATTCAAGTCATTTAAACATCCTGAGGTCTGCACGTGCAGCTATGAGCTTTACAGTGGGAGCCACATAGAAATTCCCCTGCCATGCTGCTGCCATGCTGTTCCCATGCTGTTCCCATGAGAGTTCCAGCAGAGCTCCAGCAAAGTCCCAGCAACTGGAGTGACCCCCTCCTTTTCCTGGGTGTGACTAGTTTTTACTGGAACTCCACCCATTCAATGAAATACATGACATGACCAGGAGATGGCGCTTCTCTCACAGAACAGTACATATCGCCAGAGGCGGCATTTAAAGTGCCGCCGCTGGTGGTGAGTGGAAATTCACATAATTCATAGAACCACGAGTACATGTTTGATTTAAGAAGTGAAATTATAACAGACCTAGCTACTGGAGATGCGCTGGCCACTGTTTTATCTGGAAATAAATTGTTGTAGCTAATAATACCTACTGTCAATTTTTTTATCACAATTTATTTACTGTGAATCTACATTTAAATAGGAAAAAACTAAGGGAGTGATGAAAGCCTTTTTAAGATGTTTGCAGTTGCAGGTATTCAGTGCATGCCTTCGACCAGGGAATTAGCATTATCATTGCTCAATCTTTTGTTTGCCCTAATGGGCCACCTATTGGTCACCCATTGTCACACAAATCGCGCAGAGCCTGCAATGGAGCTGGCTGTTCAACTTTGAAGGAGAACCGGGGGAGGGGAGGTTATGTTGGAAGGCTAGCTGGACCAGACTCTCTCCTGAGCAACAACACACTCCAAACCCCTGAACATTCACACCTGCTCCAGAGCATTACCATCTCCAAGCATCCCCCACTGCTTTTCTGATTAGAAAATGAGCAGGTATTTTCTTAGAAGGTCCTGCTTTAAACATTTTTATTTTCATGATTATCTTACATTATTATCAAACAGGATTGCAGATGTTCTGAACATATGGAGTCAGTGCTGGAATTTCATTTAACTCTGTACTTCCTCTGGATTAAATTTATTAATTAAATGTATTGATTTTTCACTATAATTTACTAGTTATAGCACAAGCCTATACTGTCAATCCCCCTATAAACCCCATTCCGATTTGATATCACAACTTCACAAAGTTGAAGACTGCTGCACCTAGTCTAATCTTCGTATGACTGAATTATTCTGCATAAGACCCTGACTAATACTCATAGTAATGCTGCATTAGCATCAAAACAGAGTAGGCTAAATAAAAAATGATCATACATAGTAAAAAATCAGGGGCCCACTTTAGTATTCTTTCAGGGGCCCCAGAATTCCTAGCAACGGCCCTGATTATCTGACTAACTTGCTTATCTCAGTGGACCGGCGGATCAGCTGGTGTGCAGTGCGCGCTGTATAGTCTCTCTCTCTCTCTCTCTCTCTCTCTCTCTCTCTCTCTCTCGCTCTCTCTCTCTCTCTCTCTCGCCCTCTCTCGCCCTCTCTCCCTCTCTCGCCCTCTCTCCATCGCGCTGTACGTCTTCACAAGACACAGGTCGACGTGTGTGGGGTGAGATGGAAATTAGAGCAGAGCGCACCTTCGCTCTCATGTTGAGTTCCATATTAAGACAGGTGCGTCAGTGCCAGTAGATCGCGCGTCAGGCATTTGGCTCTCCTAATGGGAATGGCTGGTTTGACGTGACTTTATCATTAAGAGTGAAAAAAAAAAAAAAAAAGAGAGAGAGAACTGTCAACCACTCTAGACGCGTCAGGTCAGCATAGCGCAGGGGGAGGGATATTAGTATTCTGTG
The DNA here is from genome assembly GCF_905171665.1 of Trachurus trachurus. NCBI lineage: Eukaryota > Metazoa > Chordata > Actinopteri > Carangiformes > Carangidae > Trachurus > Trachurus trachurus. Next base: position 6,122,269 of record NC_139911.1, read on the forward strand.
GTGAAAAATACACTCATTCATGAAATTTTATTGAGAATTTTACAGAGGTGCACAGCGCATGTTTACGGTGTCCGACTGTCCGGCGACTCTGACCCCTACACCGCAGCAGCCAGCAACAGACTTTTACAACATAAAAGCATGTGAGCAACATGCATTAATGCGCAATAAAATAAATGTCGGCGTTATGGTTTAATGAGTTGCCATAACGCAACTTGCACAGCCCTAATAAATACACAAATGTAGCCCGTGGCTCTGAGACGTGACTCGCTGTGGTCACTAGAAATTTATTTATTTATTTGCGGATCGGGAGTGAATGAGCAAGCCAGAGATGCACAGCAGATTTCATGGTTGCCGACTGGCAAAAACCGAAAGAGGGGCTTGTAAATAACTGTTTATATTACAGGTTTCACACAAACAAACAAAAAACGTCCAGTAGCCTATGTTTAGTCTCAGCTGTGCCATGACGAGGGCGCACGACGCACAATCATGTGGTTTTAATTTATGATAATTAATTATAATTAATATAATATATTATATTATTATAATTATTTCTCTTTCCTCTTGTTTGAATATAAGGACGGTCACTTAGGACCACACTTTCATTTTACACAGTCTCGTGCGTTTATATTCACGGACACGTTGGCATGTTGTTTATTTATTGGTTAGGGTTTATTTGCGCACCGTATGCTTCAGTGTTACCATTAAAACCACCACAAGGCAACCATTTACTAGAATGCAAATTCTGTAGACAGGTAAACTGCGAGTGATATACATTTTTATTTGTGCTCTGTCGGTGTTTATTTATCTTTGAAGCTACTTATAGATCGCCTGTTTTGGAGGCAATTATAGCAATTCATCTGAGGGAAAAAGAAAGGAGGAGGAAAAGTGATTGACAGATTAACTCGGGTCAAAATCACTGCTCCTCCCCGTGGACAAATGAGACACTGCAGCTGATTTTCACACGGGCTGCAGAGGGGCGTTAACAGTCGTGGCTGCGTTCGCTACGTCATCGCGGGGGATTAAATTATCGCCACGGGCCAAGCGGGAGCCCGTCACGGACCCGCCACGGACCCATCACGGTCCCACAGTGGTCCCACCAGGGACCAGGGGGAACTTCTAGGTGGCTACATCTGTATATGTCATTTGAAGTCAATATTCAGCTTCTTTTATCTCACATTTGAGACATTTGGTGAAAATAGAATGGCAGAATGACAACATTTGTGCTCAAAAAGCAATTTTACAAAATTTCATTTTAGACTTGTTTTCTACACTTATATATTACTGTATTCATATCCTATTTCAAGCACCAAAACAGTTCATTCTCGTGACTGAAGGTGTGTTTTCACAAGGGATATGACATTTTTCAAAAAGCACACCTCAAATTTCCAGCATTTGGCCTAAATTATTTCTTTATACAGTGTTGTAGGACAAACTGGCCTCAGTGTGCTTACAGCGGAGGTTCTAATATTTAGACATAAAACACTTGAGTATTGTTACATCTGCAAGTATCTTAAAAAGATAAATTTAAGAAAATATGTAAAAGTCGAGAAAATGGCCTCAAACCTCAGAGGGAATAAACACGTCTGTATTCAGTTTTAACCAGTGATTTGGTGTTTGCGCTTAGAGTGCAGGGCCACAAACAAAAATCTTGTTTAGGGCCACCAAAATCCTAGGGCCGGCCCTGCACACAGGCACAGACAGGCCACCCACCACACCATAACACGGGCTGCGAGCACCTCCACCGCCGCCGCCGCCGCCACCGACTGTGAGAGTATTTCACAGCCCTGACGAGGGCTATAATGTGCAATATGCTCACTAATTCAGCCGCTCTCTCCCTCCCTGTGCCTTTTTTTCACCCTTAATCTCCCTCCCTCCATCTCTCCTTCTCTCTCCTTCTCTCTCTCTCGCTCTGTGCGTCTGTCACCGCGGCATCTGTTGATGTCCTTTTAGCGACCGGCGGGGCTCAATCTGTCCGAAAGGCCCCACCACTCCGCTGCCACTCTGGTGCCATCTCCCGGTGATCCGTTTATGCTCTACAGTTTGGCGTGAAGGCCGCTGCGAGACTAAGCCCTTAATTACCACTGGAGTAAAGAGCATTAAAGGTTCGCAGGGCTGCGGATATGATCCACACGGCTTTGCAGCGTCTGTCTAACAGCGTGGAACGAGTGGGGAATGTGGGGAGGAGGAGGAGTGTTTGTTGGGCTGAAGAGATCGACAGAAGAAGCCTCGAACGTATCATTTTCTCTTCTTATTAAATCCTCACAATCTGCGTTTGAGAGACCTCGTGGTAGTCCGTGACAACTCCTTCCTCATGGCTTCGTTGGCACAAATAAACGGTTTTTGGGCAGAAAGACGCGGGAGCAGGAAGAAGCCGAGGCTCCGCGTGGCAGATGGCGGAGAGAGTGAAAAACTGATGTAAAAATAATGTCCAACATGTTCCTCCACTTCAGTGAAGCCAGAGAGGAAACAATCAGATTGAGAAGGTTGAGAAGCGTCAAGACTCTTCTTTGGTTACGGAAAATGTTGATATAATATTTGGCCGCGGTCATGATGATGATATTAAAGCCAGAAATGCTGCAAATCGGAAAAATATGTTCAATATTAACTCTCTGTGGGTTTGGTCATTAGATCACAGGCTCAGATAGAGTGAGAGGAAGATAAGAGATGATCGATAATAGATGATCGATAAGTGTCCAACATCTCTCATCTCGCTCTTTCACCTCTGAGTGAAGGAAGCATGAGCACCAATGGGCCACTATACTCTACATTGATACAAAACTGTTGTTTAGATTGTAAATGTGTGAGTTTTAGCTAATTAACATAAATCTAATGAAACAGTTTCTAAGACAAAGTAAAGAAGGATCAAACCAAAAAGAAAAGAAACAATGATGAAGCGTCTTTTCCACTGGTGAGAAACCTGCTAAGACTTGTTAACATTGAGCTTTTGCCAGAGACTCAGAGATGAAATGTGACAGATCCGTTTTACCAGTTTGCACGATGTGTTGCAGCTCGCTCCTCCTCCCCTGAGTCTGTGTGTGTGTGTGTTGAAGTGTGTGTGTGTGTGTGACTTCACCCCCTGCAGTTGTGTGTGTAAGGTCGGAGAACAAGGGCAAAGTTGACTGACAGTGGAAAAGAGGTCAGGCAGCTTTTATTAGCAGGTTTTACCCACTTTTTTTTTTTAAACTGCTCACTTGACTTCATATCATGAGTTCATATCATAACTTTTTTAAATCTACCTTTTATTGCAGATTCTATATTGTATTTGGGGCATCTTTTTAAATGCTCATGTTCATGTTTGTAGTAGGATGTGGGGAGAGGAGGGTACCATAACGGAAAAATTGTGATGGTGGGAATTTCATGCATCGTTGATTTGTTGTGAAAGGTTTTATCATTTACTGTTGTTGATGTCAAGATGAGACATTTGCTGTTTATTCTGTTTTAAACTTAACACAACTTGACTCTAAATTCAGACTAAAGTTCGTATCAGGCAACAACAGCAGAGTTCATACCCCTATGGTCAATTTAACTAGCCTGATGCATCAGCCGCTTACTTCATTACATTTCATATAGCGTCTGAACACGAGCCATAGGGATTCGTTTGCTTCCGGGAGGCGGTTGCTTACATTTGCTTCAACTAATCGCTGCTGCTTGGTGGTCACGTGTGCTATACACCGGTTAAGCTCATAGGTTAATCTTGAGCGCTTGAGTTCAACGTCATCGCCTTCACTTACCCGTCTGTTCGCTGATTGGTCCGTCCGCTCTGGCGGACGGAGCAAACCGAAACGCATTGCTAGTGTCCTGACTACATGTTTGAGGCAAATGAAATTTGCCGGAACCAGTAGGCGGCGCTAGCCTGGCTACAATTTAACCTCTAAAAGAGATGAAGATGTAAATACTGTAGATACTTGCTGGGGTCAACTTTTCTTCTACTCAGGAAGCAGAAAGTGTTTTCCAGTGGGAGACAATGGAGATTAAAGGAATAGTTCACCAAAAACATGAAATTCAGTCATTAGTGACTCACCCTCATGCTGATGAATACTCCGGAGTAGTTTTTTATTCCTCAAAGTGCATCTGGAGACCCGGGCGGCCGGTTTGTAGTCCAACGAAATTCTTATACAGTATGAGAGTCAATAGAGCCCGACACAAAAAGGTCCCTAAAACTACACAAAAATCTTGTAATATTCCTCCTTACTGCTCATCCGCTGCAATCCAAGTGTCCTGAAGGGATATAGTCCAGAATTTACTCGAAACAACGTTATTTAGGACGTTTTTACAGCCTAAACAGTCCTGTATTGAATTTGAAATCAGAGCGCAATACGGTTTAGGCTGTAAAAATGTCCTAAATTATGTCGTTTCGAGTAAACTCTGGACTATATCCCAGAGGACTACAGTAGATGAATTTAATTTTTTGGTGCACTATTCCTTTAAACCTTGTATTACTCAACAAACTGTATGCAAGTCCTGTAACCATAACTACAATGACACATAACAGGGACAAATTTCACTTTTTTTGAACAGGTAAGTTGTCACCCAAACCGTCACAGATTTTAGAGAAGCAGAATATTTTCAGAGCATTGATGAAAAAAAAAAAAAAAAAACCTGTGAAGTCAGAAATTAAGGGAGCGATTGTGTTTTCGCAGGACTTTGCCGATTCAATATTCCACTTGGTGCGGGAGAAGTACCGGTCGCTGGTGGGCGGCTGCAGTCCTGCGCACGCCCGACACAAATCCCTGGCAGGCATCGTAATGACCCGAGGTATGGAAAATTTCATTGACTTTTATATATCACTTTGAATTATTGAAGTGGTGCAATATAGAGAGAGTGAAGGAGGAGGGAAGTAAAAAAAAAAAGGAAAAAAAAGGAGTGGGGAGGAATTCTAGATTGAGAGAGAAAACTGTGAAGTGAAGGTGGAGGGAGGAAGAGTTTCCTCCACAGCGAGCGGTACCTTGGGCTCCTCGTGCAGGAGAGTGTAGTGTACCTTCCTGATGAATTATTGACTACTCAGGGTCTCTGAGGAGAATGAGACATGGTGGTGAGTGTCACTCATCCCCCACCGCACGCTTGGACTCGCTGTTCTCAGGCAGCTCTGACAGCGCTTCCCGACGCCACAGTGGGAATCTTAACTAGATCATCTAAAAACTTAATCTGGAAGCCGAGTGAGGAGGAGGAGGAGGAGGAAGAAGCAGCGTCGCACTGTTGTTCTCCTGCAGCACGAAACAATGAGTTATTACTACACATTTATCTTTCATTGCTTTATTTATCTTTCATGTGTGGCGTTTGTTGCACTTAACATCCCACACACACAAAAACCACAAACAAAACACACATGTCTTACACATGCCCACATAACATAGATAATCTACAAGAAATCTAAAGATGCTGACTTTTTAAAAATGTTTTATTATTTAAAAAGAAACTCAACTTTTTACATAAACAGAACAAAATCATCACAAAAACTAGGTGTTGTTTATCTGTATTGCTTTATATATGTTCAAATAATACAGATTTACACACACAATAAGAGACGGGAAGAAGCCTCAGAGGAGCTTAATCTGTGCCAGACTCTCCAGAGCAAAGATTACATCACATTAATCCAATACAAAAAAAGAAAGGGAAACGCTGGAATGATTAAAACTGAAAAGAAAAGAAATGTAACAATATAAATAATAATTAGGATTAGTCACACATAGCTGTGTGTGTTCGCATGTTAGCTATCACCTGTGCTGGTTGTTTATTTCCAGTAACACCCAGTGCGTTTACATGGACTTGGATTTTTGAGTATCCAGTTTTTGTGTTGATGTATTAAAAAAACAAAGCAGAAAAACACCACAAGCACCTGCACAAGTAAGATGCAACTGTCATAAACCAGGATGGTATTTATCATGTATACAGGGATATGGATAACCATTTTGCCTGTACCTGCCTCCACCAAACTGAAGGCCAATACAAAAACGGAGATGGAGAGGTAGCTGACAGAGGCTGGTTGGTTTGTTTTGAGGTCTGAGCTGCAGGTTGAATAGTGTAAAATAACATCAGAGGTGAGCAGAGCTGGTTTTGAGGCTGTGATGAGTCAGTGGTGCAGGTAAAAAAGGAGGTGACCATGTGAAGAACCTGTAGACCGACCTGCTCTCTTCTAGCTTCAAAGACAAAACGCATGCATGTAAATGTTTCTCATTGCAACAGAGTGGATTAATTAGTGGCTGCTTGTATGAGTCGAGAAGAGCGACAGTGGATAAACGCTGATGGCAGCTGGACGCTGAGCCAGTTTGACCTGCCAACACAGTTTAACTGTGAAGATATGAGGCCGGGCGAAGCCTTCAACTCTCTGCTCTTTGCTTTAAATGTTCGTCAGCTCAGTGCCAGAGAACAGAGGCATCGTTTAAAGGGATAGTTCAACATTTTGGCAAATTGGCCCATTGCCATAATCCTTATAGTCTCAGGAGTAGGTTCATTACTTGTCGGTGCAAGCTATGTTTAGAATGGCGGAGCTGCCCAGAGCTACACTACGGAGGAGGCTAATGGGATTTTTTGGTTTCCCTCATCAAACTCATCAAATACACAATTGCACATTCAACACGCTATGAGATAATAACGAGACATTTAGAGACAGAGTTGTTTTAGAGGCAAATGCAGAGACTGCTTGCTGAAAAACTGCCCCCGACGGGAATGTGCGGTTTTGCATGAGTTTCATTCAAAACGAAGGTCACAACTTGTCCACCAGAGCGTTTAGGAGTTGTTGGATTGTGCATTTGATGAGTTTGATGAAGGAAACCAAGAAATCCCATGAGCCTCCGTAGCGTAGCTCTGAGCAGCTCACGACTCTTCTCCGCCGTTCTAAAAACAGCTTGCACCGACAATTAAAGGTAACGAACCTACTGCTAAAACTATAGGGATTATGGCAATGGGCCAATTTGTCAAAATGTTGAACTATCCCTTTAACATGAGAATACTGAAATAAATATTGGCACATTTCAACATGTGTGTGTTTGGGAAATGACCAAAAATAAAAACAGTCGCCTCAAGAAACGGAGTCAAGATTCAAATAAACAGCTTAATATGAGCCGCTAATGTTTCAAATCTTAGGGCTTTTATTATGTTGTGGGGTTTAATGCACACAGGTCTACACATGTGGAGTGCAGTCACACACACACACACACACACACACACATAGGAGCGTTATCTCCCTGTGTGGCTGCAGGCTGTGTGGGTGCAGGGGTCAGTGAGGAGGGATTGGTATCGCTGCTGTCTTTGGAGTGCTGCAGCTCATCAGTTTAGACTTCAGTGAGACTGGCGCTCATCCTGACCTAATCCAATCCCTCTCTCCTCTCCTCTCCTCTGCCTCCCAGTAATTGCTTCTGTTTGTTTATTAATAGCACACGTTATCTTCAAAGATCCAGACGTAGGGCTGCCAAGTATTCGCAGTGAGGCGGCGGCGGCAGCAGCAGCGGTGGCGGTGTTGGTGGCGTTGATGGTGGAGGTGGTCCGACGGCGTCCGTGCAGTCAGACACCAAACTTGACAGGAACACTGGGGAGTCCTGTTCTGTCTCTCTCTCCCCCCACTCCTCTCTCTTCTCTCTTCTCTTCTCTTCTCTTCTCTCTCTCTGTCTTTCTCTGTGTCTCATTCCTCTGCTTTTGCCTCAAGAATATTAATCAGTATCCGTCTTTGAACCGCAGGCAGACAGCGAACCCCCCCCCCTACACCACCAACCACCACCACCCCACTGAGACAGTTGAGCCCCAACCTGAGTGAGATTAGCCTCGCCACCATGCATGCAGGCTGAGAGCCGCGAGACGACCGCCAAAAGTAAAAAAAAAAAAAAAACAGAAAAAGAAAAAAGAAAAAAAAACGCCCATCGCACATTGTCAAATATGGCGGAAAATCTCATTTGACTCGGTCCGAGATAGCATTGGGTGTGTGGAGATAGTAAACAGTGTTCAGATGTGCTCAGAGACATGAAAAATCAGGAACATCCACATGGAAAATGCAAAAGACACCCCACCGCCTCCCTTTTTTTTTAAAGGACGGGACCAGAGAATCGTCTTCTGAGGATTTTTTTTTTAATTTTATTTTTTTTATTGAGACTCTGGGTGGGAAGAAGAAATACCACAGGGACTCAAAAGACGAGAGATGAGAGCCAAGGGTTTTCAAACAAGTTGATTACAAATGGCAGCGAAGCTACTGTATGGTTCTTTTAGTCTGGATATCCATTTTCAAAAATTGTGGGATTTTCCACTCTCTTTTTTTTTTTTCTTTTCTTTATCTGTTCTTCCGGATGCTGAAAAATGTTTTTAACGTTCAATAATCACATCTGGCAACAAAACAGCTTGCTTAGAGGCAAAAAAAAAAACTGGAAAAAATAGAAAGAAAGAAAGAAAAAGCAGAGATGTGCCCAGGGTGTGTTTGCAGCAGAAAGAGAGAGAGATTTGAGAGCTTCAGTAGCATTTCACAAAGACACCCTTATATGTTCAGAGCAGTTGCCTGTTAAAGCTAATAAAGATTCAACAAGGTGCATTCTCTACTCTTGCCAAGATGTTTCCTCTCTCTCTCTCTCTCTCTCTCTCTCTCTCTCTCTATCTTTATTCTCCTATTCTCTCTCTCCTTCTCTCTTTCTTTTGCTCTGGAAGTGCTGAGCGTTTTCGGTGGAGATTTTCTGCGATTCAGGCGACACGACACGACACGCGCTGGATGACATTCAGCGTAATCATCCGGCATCTTTTGATGAAAGAAGAGGGAAGAAGAAGGAAGAAGAAACACATGAAAGAAAGATACGATTTATGGAGCACACACAACCTAAATGGCATATAAATGAGTTTACTAAAAGTTGACCTTGAAAGCTCATTCTGCTTTAGAAGAAAATGTTTTAACGTCTCCTTTTATGGTGCTCAGAGATAATGGGCGGGCGCCTTATTAGGAAACACCACCACCACCACCTCCTCCTGTTGTATAACCATGGAGAATAAAGGGAGTCTGATAATAGCTCTGTAGTGTCTGTCGATTGCCGTCGCCTTGTGTAATAATGGATCAATGTAAAGTTCATGGACATGTCATTTATAAGGATTTTTTTTCCGGTTTGATGCTCCTCACAGTTCCTAAAGTTTCCATAGTGATGATTAGTTCTCACTTCTCGCTTCTTATCGGTCATTTTAAGGAAGATTTATCCCCTGAGATCCTGCAGATGTTTGCATCAGTTGTGCATCTGAGTCTTGAGTGGTGCACAACAGGTGAGGATCAGCTGTTTCTAGGCTCTGACACAGGTTTCCTTGAGCTGCTGCGGTTTATTCCAGTGGTACAACAACAGTAGACAAAGTTAAAGTTAACCCAAGTCAACACCAGAAAAAAATCTTCATGAATTTAACAAAGACAAACAAACAGAAACAAGATTTAAAAGTGATGAACGGACTTGTTGTTCAACCATTTATTGATTGATTTTGCATGTACTCTCTTTCTCTGATTGAGCCCTCAGGCCACCGTACTTACAGTATCAGTATCAATAACAACAACGCTAATGTCATGTTTTGAATTATTTCTGATATTCTGAATGATGGATTGTTGGAAAGCCGGTGCAGTTCACGGCTCTGATGGCAGCTTTTTAAAAAAAAAATTTCCAAAGCTTGAGCTTGACCCAAAGAAGAGGATAAAAGTGCGGACGCCTCAGGCTCTGCTGCTTACTGTAGATGCTTAAATTGTGAAACTAAACAAAACACAACTCCGCCCACACCACTATATCTTCCCCAGAATGAGGGAATAGATTAGCTCCATAAAATGCTTCTTTATAAAAGAAAAAATGATATTTATATAACTCTACACCTTATCTACAGGTGACCGGAAACACATTTAACAGAGAACAGTCTGCTGCAGGGCTGTGCAATGTAAATCAGCATTAAACACAAACATAAAATAATTACTCAGTGTAAGATTTGATATAAATCTACAAAGATAGGTCAATGTGAATTAGATTAGATTGTTAATAATTTACATCTCTTATATTTAAGAAGCTCCTGTTCTTTCTAGACTTTTTGATTTTTGTTTTTCCCTTCCTTTTTATTTTTCTTATTCCTCTTACTTTTACCTGTTCAGAGCCAAGACCAATGTTAGGTCATAATGTCCCACTAGACTCTATTTTAGTGAAGAAGTGGCACATGGCACAAGATGCACTCACAGTATGGGTGTGCCGAGCATTGTGTTGCCGCACAGCTGGAAACGCGGTGGAGGTTGGAAGGAGGGAATACATTTTTAGTTGCAGGTGTTGACACGAGCCATGAAAAATACAGCGACCTCACTTTCTTCTGCTTTTGAAAGCAGTCGTCGTCCAGTTGTTCTGTCTGTGGCGGCTGGAGCGGTTTGAACCAGATCTACCATAAAATAATAATAAATTTGATTTATATAGCACCTTTCATACAGAAAATGCATCAAACAATTAAAAACAATATTAATCTAAAACGATTAAAGGCGATAAGACAAGTGATAGACATTAGCAGTCATGCAAATAAAAGTTAGCCAGAGTTAAAAACCAAGTTAAGAACAGATAGATTTTTAATTGTGGTTTAAAAATATTAAGATATGTTGCCATTTTTAGATCCCTAACCATATACTTTATTAAAAAGGAAGGTTTTAAGTTTATTCTTGGAAATAGAGAGAGTGTCTGCACCGCGGATTTGGACAAAGGAGGAAACAGGTCGAGCCGTTTGCTTCACACCTGATCTGTAGTCAACGCCCTTATCTTTCTTTTCTTTTTTTGGTGCAGCCAAGTTCAAGTTAGTGTGTTAAACAAAGTCTCAGCCCCACATGCCGTCACAGTGTGTGTTTATACCTCCTGTGTTGCCGTAGAGAGGCGGCGGCAGGGCGTGCTTTGTTTTTCCTGGTGCTGCTGGTGGAGCAGTAGTAGTATATCGTGCAGTATCCAGAGTGTGTTTCAGGTTTGCAGGTCTCGGTCTGTGATGATGTACATGCTCTTCGACAGTGCAGTTATCCCGGGGTGTGACATCTTTGAATCAGCAGTGATAAACAGATGTATTTGTGTGTGAACGGCGCCTCAGGCCTTTGACTCGACTCTACCTTGTTCCTTTTGACCCTTTCTTTTTGTATTTCTGTGATGCAGCTGATTATTCCTGGTTTAAAAACAGAAACCCTGCCTCTGGCTCTCTCTTTCTCTTTCTCTTTCTCTCTCTCTCTCTCTGTCTTTCATTCATCTCTCCTCCACCTCCTCCTCCTCCTCGTCTCTCTCCCCTCCCCTGCAAACTGAAGGCAACCTCAGTGCCAATTTCATGGCAGGGTAGCGAGCAGCGCAGCAGAAATTATCCACTGCAAAATTGATCTAAACAATCGCAAAGTGGAACGGTAAGGAAAAGCAGGAGAATGAAATTGGGAGAGTCTGTTACCTTTTTGAACTCACCTTATCGCAGAGAGGGAGGAATTGTGCTGTGCTGCTTACAGGGAATACCAATAATTCGACTCATGATATAGAGATTTTTATGCTACTGTACAGTCATAAATTTCAAATGTTTTCTGTGCAGCAGTAAGTTTTTTTTCCTCTCTAGACTCACAGTTTTCTAACTACAACAGAAATATTGAAAAGATGCTTTAATAGTTAACAGATCTGAGCGTGTGTATTGACATTTAAAGGTCACATGTTATCTAAAGTGAGATTTCCATGTGTCGTGTGATTATAAAGCAGCTCTATGTTGGGTTTTTAAATGAATACTGTGAAAAGTATCAAAGCCACAGAGAAACACACACACACAGTCTGTTTTCAGAAACTAAGCCGTTAAAACCAGCCGTTACCACTTCCTGTGACTTTGTGATGTCACAACAAAGCCCCGCCCCCTCACCACCTGGACCCACCATCCAACAACTTGCAGGATTTGGTTTCTCTGAGTCTTTTAAACCTGTAATCTGCTCTATTTTTATTGGATCACCCACAAAACAGTCAGCCAATCAGAAGAGGTGCTCACAGCCTCCTCCTCTCTTCTGATTGGCTGACATCGACCTGTTGTTACTATAGCTGTAGAGAGAAGCTTGAATGACCCACGCACGGTACATTTATCACATCTCATGCCGTCAACCTGATGATTTGTTTTATAAAATAAAACAAAAACATATATTTTAAGATGATTCTTAACCAAACTTTTCCTCTGCATTGTTTCTAGACTAGAGGAAAAAGTTGAACTCATTCCACCCTACCTTACTCTTTACTTTCTTCCTTTATCTTCCTTTATACGCTCTTTTTTCCTCAACTGCCCACACGCACACACACACACACACACACGCACACACACACACACACACACACACACACACACACACACACACACACACACACACACACACACACACACACACACACACACACACACACACACACACACACACACTCCTCCCTCCCTCAATCTCTTCCTCCCCTGCCCTCCTTCCATTGTCAGGCCTCTACCGCCACAGTGCCATCTGGGCCGAGGCTGATAAAAGCTCATGTGCCGGGCTGGCGGTGCCTGCGGGTCTGCCAGGAGCCAGCGAAGCCTGACTTTCAGAGGCGATGGGAGAGATTTGTGGCAGCCAAGGAAGGAATTGCATGCCGTTAACGTGCTGATCCAGACAGCCCCACCCCTGTCTATCTGTCAGTCAGCCGGGGCTCTCGCATGGCCCCTGCACCGGCCTTAATCCTCGCCGAGAAAAGAGAAAAAACCAACACGGGACGAGCTGACTTCTGATCTGTGACCTCTCTCATTGCACTTCTTGTTTCATGCCTCTTATCGAGCCATCCCAGTCACAGTTATCTGGACATGTGTCATCAGAGGGGCGGGGGAGGGGGCCCTAAATTAGCCGACACCACACCATCACATCACCTTTTTCTGATATAAAGCATGTGTCCTCAACAGTGTTGTAGTGGTTTTTTTAGCCACACACGCTGCAGTGGTGGAAAGTAACAAGCACATTCACACAAGGATACTTGTTGAGGGATTTCCAGCAGCACATTTATTTGACAGTAGCTGTTGCAGGATTTTTATTATGCTACATTTTTGCCTTAATTTAACAGCTTCCGAGTAACTGTGATGGTTAAATAAATGACTTGTAACTTGTTACAAGGAGAGTGGAGGCTCTCTCTCTGCCTTCCACTTAGCCAACTTTGTAAGATCAGAGCCTCCGACCTGGTATCCCATCTCTCATCTCTGCAGCACCACAACACAAACGCACCCCGTAACCCGTAATTTCTTGTTTATGACAGATCAGACTACACAAATATGGGTTAGCAACGCAGAGGAAAAGCGACTAGACTTGCGTAGTTCCCCTTTAACTCAACAAAAATAAACGAAACAGCAAACCAATAAAATAAAATACAAATGTTCATCACCTGTTCAAATGATCTAGTATGATATCTACCCCTCAGACTTATCTGGGGCTCAACTCAAAGTTGGAAACCACTGGACTTTACTGAACAACTTTACTCTCTATAGCGCCCCCTATCCTGATTCTACATTGAATGCCTTATATCTGCATCCTGATAGTGGACATAACGTATCTAGTCCCACACAGGTGTCCGTAAAATGTCAGCTCAAGTGGCTGCAGATGTTTGAGGCTTCATATGTCAATGACTGACTCATTTCTGCAGCTGTGACGTAAAACACAGAGAAAAGTCCTGATGTGGTCGAATCTCCTGAGGAGACACGAGTCCTGCTAATCACAGAACTGTGGTTGTGGGAAAAAATAAACACTGTTACTGCTGTTTTTCCTCTTAGAGAAGTGATTGCCTCAGTCTCAGGTCTATAGCGTCTAAGATATATGATTTTACTGAAGAGATGCACGCCACTGCATGAAAATACGATGTACAAAATAACTACTTAGTGTTTCTTTTGCTGTGATAAATGCATATTTACTCCTCTCTTTGGCCTCATTCTTTATAACTGTTATTAACGTCGCTCTATCTTCTAAAATATTCACCATACAATTCAATCCAATGAACTTTTATTTGTCCCCAGATGGCACAGAGAGGAGACATTATTTAAAACACACAGATGCACACACAACTACTGTAGTGCAAGACAAAGTGAAGGCAGTAAGAAGAAAAAAAAACAATCATCAATGGTGAAAAAAACCAAACCTGTAATATTTTCTGACACCTCTGGCCCTTTCACATCGGTCAGAATATAATGCAGCAGACGGATGATGAAGTGTCCAAGGCGGCAGCGGCGGCGTCTTCTGGCCTCCTCTGTGTGATTTATGTAGCTTGAAGTCAGACGTGTGATTTATTCATGTGGCCAGACGAGTCGTTATCGATTATGCATACTTACATATATTACAGAGGCGGAAACAATGGCTGCATTTACTGTCTGGGCGCCCTGAGGTTTCACCTTTGGCCACATCATCATCACCACTGCTGCTGGTTTCATGTTAAATTCAGCAATCGAATTAAAAAAAAAAACGGGTGGACGTGTTTTCTAATGATGACAAAAGGAAATGCATTAGGTATTAAAACACTGTTAAGCCTGTGGATAAAGGAATCGATGTAGTCAATGGGACGTATGACAGCACAGTAAGGCCAACGTTTGTCTCTCTGTGTGTGTGTGTGTTTGTTCAACAGGGCTGGACCTACGGCACGCCCAGGTGGTGGCGTTATCCACCGGCACCAAGTGCATAAACGGCGAGTATCTGAGCGACCAGGGACAGGTGGTCAATGACTGTCACGCCGAGGTCACGGCCCGCAGAGCGCTGCTACGCTTCCTCTACTCACAGCTCGAACTCTTCTTAAGGTAAATAGATTTATCCTCAGAGTGTCGTACTTTTTTTTTTAACTTTCTGTGTCATTTACATCCTTAATTCCCTGAAACAGACAGATAACGTCGCTCGGCGGAGGCAGACAGTCGATTGGTCGTCTGAAAGCCCTGGCTCATTATCGACCAATCAGTTTGCTTCTTTGCTGATCAGAGTTATTGATTTTTGACTTGGAACAAAACTTACAGCCAGAAGTTTAAGGAAGTACCTTTGACGCATTCACACATTTTGCATGTAAAGTATTAATCTTAAGTACCCAGAAACTATATATTGTCTTATAGTAAAGGCTTAGGTTTGAAGAGTTTTTAATCCTCTTAACCAAATGTTTTATTATCATTATTATGTTTTATATTTAACATATAAGATCTGTATTTACATTTAAACAACACTCTGCACAGTAAAGTGTCAGAGACTTAAAGAAAGTAAACTTTAGAAACCACTTGTTAATGAAAAAGAAAAGAAATCTAAATATTTTTTGCATTTTCTGCATCCAACATCAATATTTTTTTTTAAATCTATGAGGTCCTTATGACATTTACAGTGAAATTCTGGTAGTGCTAATCCAGTATTGATAATCTAGTAACATACTGTAAGGCTGGTGGTGCTAGATTACTGGCTAATTTACTCCTAGTGTCTCTTTTCTGTAAAGCACAAAACCTGCATTGGTGGAGTTGTCCCCATCGTCTGTATCAAAACTTCTGTCCATGAGTATTAGAATAAAGTTAGAGTAAAGTAAAGTAAAGCACCTAGTTGAGTAAATGTTAATAAGAGTCAGTTAAGTTGCTGCTGCAGCTTTACACACTTTGGTTTTAACATGCATGACACAACTTGCTCGATGCATCACAGTTTGCACAGTGGCATTAAATATCTTGTTTGTTGTGAGTGTGACCTCTCGCTGCGGTGCCAAAAATCGCTCTCCCTCCTCTATAATCGTCCTGGAAACGGCCAGGCTTCGTCCACCAGAGACTTTTCAATAATCAACGAGCCATATGTGCGCCGTCCTCTCGCGCTAACTAAGCATAATATCACACCACTCAACGCTTCAGCTCACGGTCTCAACGGCCTATTTGTTTTTTTAAGTACTTTTTTAAGTGTATGTGCGTCGCGTGGCTTTAAAACCTGCACACACACACACACACCAATGCACACACACACACACACACACATAAAGATTTCTTAGCGGTGTCAAGAGACGGTCTTGATGAGTTTTGACTCCTAACTGCCTCCAGTGCACAAGCATATATTATGTTTTTGAGCTCCCCGGAGGAGCTCGATAGCAAAGCTGATTCATCAGATTAGTGGCGAGAAGTCTAGATCGCTGAATGTCATATTTGCATACACAGCACCGACTTTTTGTCTTAGCACAATGCCGGATGGCAGGTACAGAGACTTTGTGGCTGAGGAAAACGGCTAATGGGGGAAGATAATTCATAATGAAACGACCAAACAAAATGCCACAACTGCCATATTTACACTGAGCGAAAGGACACCGGACACAGAGGAGAGGTTACGTAAAGAGTGCGGCCGTGATTTGCATCGTGATGCATACTTTAAACACATTATGTGTGTATAGGAACTGATGTGTGTGAGCGATGAGACTGATTATGTGTTTCCCAGTCGACCATATTGCAGCTATTCAGTTTATAATTAATGGATGTGGAGCAAAAAAAACTTTCCTAAACTCCATGTGAAGCCTTTAACATGATAATTAATAATTAATTCACGGGAATGAGATTCTGTTTTATAAAAGTCACCATCTCTTATTAATGACTCATGTCCATCAAGTGTGTAATGCTGCACGTGCACATACTGTAAAGCTGATGTAAACTACTGTAGTCTATTTATTTATATGTGAGTCATATTTTTATTGTGTTTCTATATTTTTCTGGTTTGTGTATATTTAAAAAGTGGCAGCAGCTTCATGGATAAACACGAGGTGTTTTTTCCTCGAGGCAAAACATCATCTATCAGTCTTTGCACAGCGTCATATTTACATCCAGCCACAGGCACATTGACGCCTGTGCATTCGTGCCGCACCTGAACAGAAGCTGTGACGGTGTTTA
The DNA here is from genome assembly GCF_905171665.1 of Trachurus trachurus. Taxonomy (NCBI): domain Eukaryota; kingdom Metazoa; phylum Chordata; class Actinopteri; order Carangiformes; family Carangidae; genus Trachurus; species Trachurus trachurus. The sequence goes on from NC_139911.1 coordinate 6,139,096, forward strand.
CATTCATTTGTCGTAGCTGTTAAATCTCTACGGCAGCTTCAGTTAATGTTCATTTTAGATTCAGTCTTTGTCCTGAGATCAAAAAGTCCATGTCAGCTGTCAGCAATTCACATTTAGTAATTTTACTCAGTCATAATGAAATTAGTCAGCAGCCAAGAAGAAAACAGAAAACTACAGACTCTCATCTGCAAACAGTGCACTAATTTTGCAAATGTTAAAATACACAGCGTAATAACGGGCTTAAAAAACATCAGGTGAGTTTCTGTGGTGTGTGTTTCTGTAGCAACGCTGCGTTGTACAGTATTTGAAGTTTTATCCAAATGTCAACTTGTTTTTGTTTTGTTTTTTTAATCAACCAACTTCCACCGTCGCCATCTTGTTCATTTCCCATCACGATGTCTGTTGTCGGTGTCAGGTTTAAGGTTTGTACATCCCTACTAAGGGATTTATTGGAAACAAACTTACTCCTAAATGCAAAACTCAGGGCAGGGACACGAGAACACAGATGACACCAACACAGGGTATTAACGTAGACGATTGGACAAAGACAAAGGGAGACACTGAGGCTAAATACCCAAGGAAAGACACAGGTGGTGCAATCAGACACAGGTGAGATACATGAGGTAATCAAACGGGCGGGAAACTTAACAAGAAGACTGGAGTAAGAGACAGACTTCAAAGTAAAACAGGAAAACAGGACACAGAACTTCAAAATAACACTGGAATTAACTACACAAAGGAACCCAAAGATAAGACACAGTTACAGTAATTGATCACACAAGACAAGGCTCCTACAGCGTCAGAGTTTAAAGTACAAACTGTAGCTACAACCAGACTGAATATGGCGGTGCGTTCATGGTCCCGGTTTAAAACCATCATATGGAATATCAAATTATATGTTTTAATCAACAATATTATTTGGACGTCTTGTGTTCATCTCATTTATTTGTTGTTTTATATCAAACTATTATTTTTTATCTCAGCCAAATCATTTCATTGATCCCCACAAAGACTCGGATCCATAGGTTAAACCCTCTCCCCTTGTTTCCCTGGGAGACGAGCGGACAGCGTGAGTAATGTCCGGGTCTGGCTGTGACAGCAGGAGAATGGACCGTGGTCACGTCCATCTCCACCTCCGTCTCCGCCTCGCTTCATCACCGGGAAAGAAAAGTGGAAATCTGTTTCCTTTTCTGTGATGAATGGCGCTGCCTCTCTCGTCATCAGTCTCCCTCGCTCTTGTTATTTATTTTTTTTATTTTTTTCTTCTTTTCTCTTTCTTTGTCGCCACAGTAAAAGCCCTGAGGACTGGGAGGAGTCGATATTCGTGCGGCACAAGGAGTGCGGCTTCAGGTTGAGAGACAACGTCCACTTCCACATGTACATCAGCACCTCGCCGTGCGGCGACGGCAGACTCAACTCGCCCTACGAAATCACCACCGACCGTAAGACACCTTGGCTTTCACCTGTTGAAATTTTATTTAAAGGGATAGTTCAACATTTTGGCAAATTGGCCCATTGCCATAATCCCTACAGTTTTAGCAGTAGGTTCATTACCTTTAATTGTCGGTGCAAGCTATTTTTAGAGCGGCGGAGCAGAGCCGTGAGCTGCTCAGAGCTACGCTACGGAGGCTCATGTGATTTCTTGGTTTCCCTCATCAAACTCATCAAATACACAATCCAACAACTCCAAAACGCTCTGGTGGACAAGTTGTGACCTGCACATTCACCACACTATGAGATAATAACACAACGTTACCACACAGAGTTGTTTTAGAGGGAAATTCATGCAAAACCGCTGATGTAAGTTGCTTTCAGGGGCAGTTTTTCAGCAAGCAGACTCTGTATTTCCCTCTAAAACAACTCTGTCTGGTAACGTTGTGTTATTATCTCATAGCGTGGTGAATGTGCAGGTCATAACTTGTCCACCAGAGCGTTTTAGAGTTGTTGGATTGTGTATTTGATGAGTTTGATGAGGGGAAACCAAGAAATCCCATTAGCCTCCGTAGCCTAGCTCTGAGCAGCTCACGGCTCTGCTCCGCCGTTCTAAAAATAGCTTGCACCGACAATTAAAGGTAACGACCCTACTCTGTTGAACTATCCCTTTAATCTCCGACATCACACTCACACTCTCACTCTCTCTCACAACAGATCATTTCCTCCTTTTCCTCCTTTTTTTTTCTCACCGTCGAGGAGCCGACTTCCTTTTCATGTCACACTCCATCTTTGGCCTCTTTCAGCCACACTGTGCTGCTGACTCCATGACATTTTATTATTATTATTGCTTAGGCCCTGAAAATAAACAGGATGTTCATTCATTCAGGTTTTTTCCAGCGTTTTCTTTTTTTTTTTTTCCCTCCAGAGCTCAGTTATGTAACGTGGACCTCAAAATGTATAGATTTCCTCATCTTTCATCACAGTTTGAAGCTGCTGTTGGGCTCTGTGAGTGTGTACACAGCACAGCACATGGTGAGATTTCATGAAACCAGTGGGGATGGAGAGAGAGAAAGAGAGAAAGAGAAAGAGGGAGAGAAAAGACGATGCTGTCAGATCAGAGAAGCCTTTGAACTTGACGTTTTTGGTCATTAAACCTTTTAAATGTTCTGCAGCGCGCGCTCTCTCTCTCTCTCGGAGATTAGAAAATTACTTAGTACCTTTTTCCTGAAATATTTCCGAGCTTAATTTTTAGCTGCTGTCATCAGCCGGAGCAACAACAGCCATGGAGGAAAAAATCCGGAGAAAAGAAAGAGGGAGGAGGGGAGGAGAGGAGAGGGAGAGGCAAAATGGATCAAACAACCAGGCAGTTGTAGAGTTTATTGTTTCCTCTGAAGTATTTTGAGTTTATCTGGTTGATTATTGGCTGATTAACGCCTCCTGGGTCAAGGAAGAAAGGAAGGAAGGACGAAGGGAAAGAAGTAGAAGGAAGGAAGGACAAAGGGAAAGATGGGAGGAAAGAAGGAAGGGAGAAAAAGAGGGAAAGAAAGATGGAGAGAGGGAACAGATTTGTTTAAGTAAGGAAGAAGGGAAAGAAGGAAAGGGAAACGGAAGGAAAAGAAAGAAAGATGGAGGGATAGGGAACAGATTTGCTCGAGGAAGGAAGAAGGGAAAGAAGGAAGGGGAAAGGAAAGGAAAGAAAGATGGAGGGATAGGGAACAGATCAGGTCAATCGGATCAAAAGAGCACGGAAGAAGAAGTAAGGACGGAAGGAAGGAAGGAAGGAAGGAAGGAAGGAAGGAAGGAAGGAAGGAAGGAAGGAAGGAAGGAAGGAAGGAAGGAAGGAAGGAAGGAAGGAAGGAAGGAAGGAAGGAAGGAAGGAAGGAAGGAAGGAAGGGAAAATGGATTGTGGAAAGAAGGAAGGGAGGAAAGGCAGGGAAGAAGGAAGAATGGAGGAAGGGAACAGATTGGGTCAATTTGACCCAGAAGGACAACAGGAGGGTTAAACTGGAAATCGAACGGCGGTGTGGAGTTAACGTGTTGTTGTGTCGTGTTGTGTCGACAGTTCACAGCAGCAGACACCTCATGAGGAAACACCGCAACCACCTGAGGACCAAAATCGAGTCGGGCGAGGGGACGGTGCTGGTCCGGTGTCGGGGGCCGGTCCAGACGTGGGACGGCGTCTTGCAGGGCGAGCAGCTCATCACCATGTCCTGCACAGACAAAATCACCAGGTCAGTGATGAGTCTCGGTTTTAAAGGCGACATATTATGGAAAGAAGGCCTCTTTAACATATATTTGGGTGTTTTTCTTGCCTTCTGGCCCCCAAAATGCAAGAATTGACATAAAAATCTGTAATTTTCAGGCTCCAGAGGTTGAAATCCATGTGGTTTTACAAGCTGTTGTCATCCAATGATGTCATTAGTTTTCACATTTGCATAATACCACCCCTACCTGCGTGTACAGGTAAAGGGGGCGGGGCAAGCAGTCGCTCATTTGCATTTAAAGTGACAGGCACTGAAGCCGTTCTGGATGAAAAGAGCTGTGATGTTTGATCCTTGGGGTATTTTGACCGAAGCATGTCACAGATATGACTTTAAGACACCTGGGAACTATTTAAATTTGTGGAAAAGGGGCATAATATGTCTCCTTTAAAGCTTCTTTACCTTCCTGAGTTTGAACTTGGTGTGAACTTGTTCTTTATGTTCAAAATCAAAGCTCCAACTTCATAGATTTGATCCATCTAATCAGATACAGTGCTGCTTCTTAAAGCTTAAATCTCATTGTATTTATTCCAGCGTGGATTGTGTTAATGTTATAGTGGTGGACAGGGGAAGCTCTGAGCAGACCATAATGAGCAGAGCCACTCATAAAGGGAGATTAGCTCCCATATGAGACGGACTGAGCTGTGTTTAAATAAAGCTTTTCAGACAGAGGTTTGTCTTGATATTTACCTTAACACATCTGTGTGTGTGTGTGTGTGCGTATATGTGAAATCTCCTGTCGTCCTGGTGATGACTATTGATTTCCCATATGTGACTTGAACGACTAATCCCCTTCTAATGAATAAGCGTATTAATCACATGATTGTTTTAATCTGCAGATCTGCAGGGCTCAGTCTGCCCCAGATAAAAATAAAACACACCAAAACATTGTGTGTTTGTGTGTTTAGGTTGTAGATGTCAAAATAAGAGCTGGGTCCTCCAGAAAAAAAAAACAGATTTAAAAAATGCAATTAAGAACAGTGACATTATCTCACCCTAACAGGCAGATGGTCAAATTATATGGGTCAATAATATTTAACGAGAGCCACTAATGGTTCTTACACATCGTCTTCATGTGTGAGGAGTGGATCGCAATGAGATAATAACAGAACGTTACGAGACAGAGTCGTTTTAGAGGTAAATACAGAGACTTTTTGCTGAAAAACTGCCCCCGATGGGAACTTGCATCAGCGGTTTTGCATGAATTTACCTTGAAAACAACTCTGTTTGGTAACGTTCTGTTATTATCTCATAGCGTGGTGAATGTGCAGGTCACAACTTGTCCACCAGAGCGTTTTGGAGTTGTTGGATTGTGTATTTGATGAGTTTGATGAGGGAAACCAAGAAATCCCATAATGAGCCTCCGTAGCGTAGCTCTGAGCAGCTCACAGCTCTGCTCCGCCGTTCTAAAAATAGCTTGCACCGACAATAAAAGGTAACCAACCTATTGCTTTGACTATAGGGGTTATGGCAATGGGCCGATTTGCCAAAATGTTGAACTATCCCTTTAAACTAGTGTTTACCAAAGCCGAAACTTAGCAGAGAGGCTTCTTCTTCTTCTTCTAACTCATCTTCACCTCCTTTGCTGGTGTGATTCGGCCTCGACAGGAACTGAACCCATGAATCCAGCTTAGTAAGCGCCGCACTGTGCCAAGTGAACCATACAGGACCACAGCTGAGCCGGCGTGTGTGTGTGTGTGTGTGTGTGTGTGTGTGTGTGTGTGTGTGTGTGTGTGTGTGTGTGTGTGTGTGTGTGTGTGTGTGTGTGTGTGTGTGTGTGTGTGTGTGTGTGTGAGAGAGAGGTGAACCCTTCTCCTGTGGAGCTGCTGTTAATTTGACCAATTTGATTCAGTTGGCCGGGGCTGGAGATGGTGTGATTAAATCTACCCAGGTCACCAACGGGGGTGAAAGCAATTACTTTACAAAAAAATAGAGTGACGGGGGGAAGGAGGAGAAGGGGACACCCTGCTTTTCTTCCCCTCCCACCAACATTACACCTCCATCCTCGCTGAAGCCAGGCGGCAGACGCTCTCTCTTTGCTCCACAGCCTCCTCCTCCTCCCTCTCCTCCCCTTCTCTCCCTCCCTTTCTCTCTCTTTTTTTTCTTTTTATATCGCTGTAAATGATCGGTGGCCGTCGTTAAAGTGAGTGGGTCACCAAGGGCCAGTTTATCAAGGTCAGGGTGGAGGGTGGAACTGAGAGGAGCTTAGGACCGCCGGCCGACTCAACACACACACACACACACACACACACACACACACTGGTGATGGTGCAATCTTAAACTGATCCCCTGGATACTCTTTTTGTCCTCTGTCACACTTGTTTTGCAACCTCCCATTACTTTTTTATTCCCCCCCACTTCCTTCAGTCCCCTGCACTTTATTATGGTTGGTTCAGCTCGGACCACTGGGGATTTTTAGGATCTTTGCTCCCGTCGTAAACACCTCCGACATGACGCTTCTTCCTCCTTCTCCTCCTCCTCCTCCTCCTCCCGTCAGCGCTCCACCTGACGCTCGTCACGTTGTTTTCTTAAGCCGTGAAGCTCCTCCGCTAATATTAGATCTGAAGTCGACAGCTGGATTTAATTGAGGGGCCTAAATGGCTTTCATATATAACGATGATGTTCTCCATTCCACCGCAGTTTTATGCAGATGAACACATTACTTTAATGGTCGGCGTTTACCGGGGGAGGGAAGAAAGGATAGATGTAGAGAGAGAAAGAGAGGGAGAAGGGGAAAGTCTCTCCTCTCCTCTCTTCTCCTCTCCCCCTCCTCTCTTTAAATTCACACACCTAAGCCAGATGGCTCTTTTCTTGCATGAGATTAGAAGATGTTTCTGATTCACGGCGTCGTCGCCCTCTGGGTAAATTAATATTTCAGGCTAAACTATTTCTGTTTTGTGGTGGAGCAACTGAGGTTGAGCTCCTCCTCCTCCTCCTCCTCCTCCTCCTCCTCCTCCTCCTCTCCTCCTCCTCTCCATCTGAGAAGGAGGGAGGGACAGGTTCCTGCAGGTGAAGCGCACGTGGGCGGACCAACACTTTGATATTAATTGACTGCGAAAAGAAGAAGAAGAAGCCGTAATGACTGATTATTAAGTCTGCAAGAGAGAGAGGAGGGAGGAGGGAGGGGAAAGAAAAAGAAAAAGAAAAGCAAAAGCAGCTAAAGAGACATTGATTAAGAAAAAGAACAGTGATGCGAAATTAGTCGGATAATGTCAAGTCTCTGATTGTGTCTCGCATAAGTTCATTAGTCCGACGTGGCGGAGGAGCACGTAGCTCAGGTACGCAGCAGGTTTCCTCTCTCTCCGCGATAATAAACACAGTCATTATCATTTTCCATCCATAAATTAGCATCTGCTGGATAAATAGACGGGGATTTGAACAGTAGGTGGCACACGACCAGCTGGCTACAGTAGCTATATAGCAGAGGCTGGCAGGATTAGCCCCACAGTGATTTTGTGTCACTGGTGGATCTCCCTAAACACCACACAGACACACACACACACATAGATACACATAGAGACACACACCCCTGAGGCGCTCGCTTGCACCTCCTCGTCCCGCCCGCAGCAGTGCATTAACCTCAGCAGCTCTGATCAACACACACATGCTGATGCGTCGCTCTGTGTAATGAATGCTGATGCACTGACCTTTGGTTGTGGTGATGACGGTTTGTGTGTTTTCTTTCTTTGTGTGTCCGTCCATCACGTCCCACATCAAGATAACGATCAAATTGTTTTTACCTGTTATTGACGCTCTGCTCCTCCCTCTCTCTCCTCCCTCCTTCCCTCCTCTGTCCTGAAGGTGGAACGTGCTCGGCCTGCAGGGGGCGCTGCTGAGTCACTTCGTGGAGCCGGTTTACCTGCACAGCGTCACCGTGGGCAGCCTGCGCCACACCGGTCACCTGGGCCGAGTCCTGAACCAGCGGCAGGAGCGCCTCGGCCCGCTGCCCGCCACCTACAGACGCAACCAGCCCCTGCTCAGCGGTACGACTGCAACTGCATCACACACACACACACACACACACACACGCTTAGGGCTGGGTATCAATCAAAGATTTTCGATACCGGTTCCTGAACGATACTTTTTTCGATACCAATTTTATAATATCCGTTCTGAAAAAATTTAAATTACATTACACATTACGGTACAAATCTTGAGTTGTATTTTTCTATTCCAACCAGCAGCTTTTCTAAGGCTCAACAGGTAGATCACCCTGGCATGTGTTACAACTACATTGCAGTCACTTTATTTAGATGAATTTTGCAACCTGAAAATATTACTTAGAACCACATTCATACATAATTTTTGTAGTTGAGGCAAGGCAATTTTATTTGTAAAGCCTGTTTTTTACCAACAGTTTGTCTCAAAGGGCTTTACATGGCATCACAACAACATCCTCTGTCCTTAGACCCTCACATCCACTGAGGAAAAACTCCATAGAAAACCCTTTTAACAGGAAAAATCGGAGTAACCTCAGGGTGAGCAACAGAGGAGGGATCCCTCACCCAGGATGGACAGACGTGCAATAGATGTTGTTATAGACAAGACAGTTTACAGTTTATGACACAGAATGTGCAAAATATGGAAATGACACATTAAGGTTTTTAAATAGGCTAAGGGTTTATGATTTGTTGGGGGAAAATGCAAAAAGTGTTACAACTGTCCCTGGTCTCACCTGAACATGGCTGTCAGGTAGGCCTATTAATAGAATAAAATAATAATAATAACAGTGACTACGTGGTGGCCGGCCGTTCTGTGATCCTCCAGAACACACAGATGGTTGGTCCGCCCCTCTGTACAGTTACACTTGCGCTCCAGAAACTTGGCACCGAAAGACAGGGCATGTTTTGATACTCGGTACTACCGAAGCATTTCGGTCGGTGCCACAAAAGAACCGAAGTTCGGTACCCAGCCCTACACAAGCTTTCACATTGTTATATTTGTACAGCTACAGCACCAAACCACAACATCCAGTATCTCAGTGTCACTCAACAGTTTCTACCAGGAGCTGCTGCACTTTGTGACAGTGAAGAGGAGAAACTGTCAGTAACAGGAAGACGTTTCTGAAATAAAAACCCACCAGACTCAGGATGGGTTGACGACGTCTTCATCACCTGGTTGCTATGCTACAGAGAGATCTTTTTCTGTTTCCTCCAAGGTTAGGAATTAGGATTAGGATTAAGATTAGGGTTAAGAGTGAAGTTTGAGTTAAACCACAGCTGAATGCTACAGGATGAAGCAAACCATATTAAACATTACTGATTAGAAGTCAATTCAGTTTTATTTCATAGCAACAAAACATAATTCACATTATCTTAAAGCACTTTACAGTAAGGATGGGAAGATTAACCGATACGTATCGATACACGGGCGCGGGCGGATGCAATCTTTGAAAAACGTTGAGATGCATCGGTCAATAAAAGTTTGCATCAGTAAAAATCAATGTTTTTATCATTGAGTGTTTTCTGCATTTATTTGTACATGAAACTGACCAGATAGGATGTTATTTGACATTTTTACTCCGTCTGAATAAGATCTATGTTACATGCACAGCGGATGTATGTGGTTAGGGTTAAAGTCAAGACCTTTAACTTAATTACAGAGATAAAAACAAGGTTTTATGTTACTGTTTGGACTGAAAATGACATGACAGACAAGAAATAATAGTTTAAAAATGTAACAAAAGAATAAATAAAACAAAAATGAAAAGAATAGTGGTGAAAGAGAAATTGTCAAACACTTGTTAACTTGTTTTACGCATTTGAAAAGGAGTGGGGAGCAGAAAAATCTTATTTAATCCCACCTTTTGTCCAAAAATAATTAGTTTGATAACTTCCTCGTACACAAAGTCAAATATTTACAACTTTATTTATCAGTTATTTACAGTTCATTGACAAGAGTTTTAATCTCTGTGAAGCAGGAGCTCACCTGTCGTCGTCGTGAGTGTTTTGCAGAGACTCTTTTGTCCCGGTCTCTCTTCTCTCTCTGTCTGTCTGAACTCATCTACTGTCAGAGATTTCTCTTCATAAAAAAAATGTCGAATCCAGACCAGATGAACACACACACACACACATGCTTAACAAACCCCTGCTACTCCGCCCGTTGCGTTGTGGCAGCGAGACAAGCAACAAGCTAAGAAGTTGTCTGGCACGTCTGCTGCTCCGCGGAGACCTCCGGCTTTTTTCCGTCTGTAGTGAAGATGAATGCTGGATGAGGATCTGAATGACACCCAACTTGTAGAAAGTGCATCGTGCATCAGCCATCACTTCAGATCTAGGCCAGTCGCAGGCAGCCGAGCAGAGTGACAGGGATGCTGCACGGCGATGTAGGACACGTTTAGCTGCTGCTGCGGCGCCATTGATAAGAACAAAAGACGAAGCGACAGTCACATACAAGACAGAAAAGAAAAGAAAAGAAAAGACAAAAAAAGACATTATTATATCATGTCGAATGCACACAGCCGATACATCTACATCTAATACCGTATTTCTGTCAGGTTTCAAGTGCACTTCTTGAAGGGCACAGGAACTCTTTGCGTTGCAGGGCTCTGCTCCGGGTAATTGGTTGCCATGAGGATGAATATTTTGTGAGGCCTATCCTCATCAAGATTGATAATTGTGCTGAATTGTCCTCTGGTGATGATGATAGCCGGGTTGAATTCATCACCGAGGCTCCCGACCGCAGCCCGCCGACGACGAGCATTTCTCATGATTTGTTCAATGGCTCTTTTGAACGGAAGTCATTTGACTTGTCTGGATCGGGAAGTTGGGTTTTTTTTTTTTTTTTTGATTTTTACAAGCTGCAGTTAATATTTGGAGAACAGCGCTCAGGTATGATGCATTCGTTCATCATTCACACTTACTTATAGGTATTAAGTTGTTCACTGAAGCCGGAGGTAAGCACAGAGTTTTGTTTAATGACTTTATCCAACACCTAACGAAGAACGTACAGCTCCTGCTTCGATGACGGTGTGGACATGGGTTTTAAACAGACGTGCACTGCAAAAACGACACCGAATGTGAGGAGAAAATGACTTAATAACAGTGAAATTATTTTAACTTTATCAGAAATTGTTATCAGAAAAGTGTTTGAGGCTGGTTTTAGATCAAATGACTTGATAGTAGGACATCAGTAAATCACAGGGGCTGTAATGTAAACGTATATGCACCAAAGTCACCAAAACTTTGCATATCGATGGAAACACAAGAAAATTAATTACTAATTTCAGTGAAAACTTCTCCATTTCAGTTTCATATGATGATAATGTTACTTTAAACAAATTGTCTCATCTTGAATTGAGACCTAAACCCAGAACTGGTCCTTTATCTCTTAACGTATGTCTTTAACTGTTCAACTGCACATTGAACAGGATATAAATGTATGAATGTTTAATGTGTCACCAAAGTTTGAGCAGTGAGAATCTGTCACAGCCTTGATATAAAAATGTATTGTATCTTTAAGGGAAAAAGAAAAGTACAGATTGGAGACCGGACTAAGGCATAAAAGACAAATTCATGATCAATTTAAGAAGACGGCCTGAATTCATTCAATCTCATATCTCATAATCTCATCTCGTATTCCCAGATCTGAGATTGTAAATCTGTAGAAACACATTTGCAGTGTGTGTGTGTGTGTGTGTGCGTGCGTGTGTGTGTCCCAAACTGTCAGATCTTTACACCTGCAGCAGCTTCTGCTTCTGAAGGGTGAAAGAAGGGTGGATGAAGGGGAAGGAAGATGGACAGACGGAGGAGATGGCCACAGACCAAATCAATGTAATCACAGCCCTGAGCCCATTCAATCTGAAGGGAGTCGGGACAGAGAGAGAGAGAGAGAGAGAAGGAAAGACGGAGGGGATGGGGGGAGGCAGGAAGGGAATAAGGAAAAGAGAGAGCGAGAGCTTTTATTCAGATGTCTGTGTGTGTGCATATCTGCCCCCACCTTCCTCTCATCTCCTCCTCCATCCTTTCATCGCTTCTGATGAGCTCCCCGGCTATTGTGTGTCCAGGGTTATTTTAAAAGCAACACCCCTGGAGGGAAAAAAAAAATTCCTGGGGATCGCAGAAGCCCCCCCATCCCCTCTCACTCCCCCTCTACCCCCCCTCGTCTTATCGCGCCGAGCCAAAGCCGACTCCACCTGAACTGCTGAACACCCGAGGGCCAAACACATCGATGGGGCCGACTCGTCCTTCGTCCTGCTGTTTCACTTTCACCACAGCTTGAACAGGAAGTGTGGCGACTAAGGCTTTTGTTGTTTTCGGGGATAAGACGAATCAGAACAACAACGACAGCAGATAAAGGAAACTTTAATAATGGCCGCCACGAGGGCAAAAGGCAAAAGGCTCGTTTCCCAGCTGCCACTGGTGGATGAATACATATTGTAACCACATACACTACTTCCCCCTGAAAACGCTTTATTAATTGTGAATAAGAAGCCACAGAGGCAGGTTGTGTTCGTTTTGGCAGACAGAGGGCGCTGGAGAGCAGCCTGACACTAACACTACTTAAAGGGATAGTTCAACATTTTTCCATAATCCCTATAGTCATCATAGCAGTAGGTTCGTTACCTTTAATTGTCGGTGCAAGCTATTTGTAGAACGGCGGAGCAGAGCCGTGAGCTGCTCAGAGCTACGCTACGGAGGCTCATGGTGGGATTTCTTGGTTTCCCTCATCAAACTCATCAAATACACAATCCAACAACTCCAAAACGCGCTGGTGGACAAGTTGTGACCTGCACATTCACCACACTATGAGATAAAAATGTAACATAATGAGACAGAGTTGTTTTAGCCGGATCTACTTTCCAGACGTGGCTGATGAAGCCCACTGGGCGCGTTGCTTTATACTTTTAATTTCAATAATAAATCAGTATTGAAATGACCACATTGTGTGCGGTGGAACTCCTTCCTTTCTTCATGGACTCATTTCCTGACACCACCGGCACCAATGTGAGGATCTAATCTGTGCGGTGCAGGACAATCTCCCCTTTCTCAATAATATATTGTTAATGATACAAAGAGTGAGTCGGCCTTCAGCATATTTTCCTACAGCAACAATTACATGGTCAAAATGCATGAAAACAGATAGATTTGTCAGTTTTTTTGTTTTGTTTTTTATTCACAAACACACTAGAGATTTGAATGACTCATACAGTACTGTACAACCAAACAAAAACCAGCTCACTGTTAGAGAAGACAGCAGCTCCACTTTATTGGTTATAGTTAAATATTTTGTATTGAATGTACTGTATTATAAGTGCTGTATAAATGTGTTTGTGGCAGTGGGGTTGTGTTTTTTTCACACACCTGTTGCTGCATCACTCCTCCCTCTGCTGCTCCACCCGCATGAGAACGAGTTGAAAACCTCACAGCAGCAGCACAATAACACAGGATGGATGCAATATGTACATATAAACGCACACACACACACACACACACTGGTGTATTGTTGCTCCACAGCAGCCTCAGATATTAAACCACTGCTGTGTGTATGTGTGTGTGTACTGTACAGCCATGAATCCCATAACCAAAGGCTCTAATTCTGCCTCTTTCATGTCTGCCAAACACTTCCCAGAAGAGAAATTGATCAAGTCTTCAATGAGGGAAAAATCAAATTGGCTATTACAGAAACAGAGGAAGTCAAGTCCATTGAAGGGATGAAATGAGCCATGAATGGAGCGGGAGAAAAGGGGGGAAAAAAGGCAGGATGGATAGGAGGGTCTTTTGTTCAAAGAGGTGCGTCTGCACAAGAGAGGAGAGATGGGTAATAAGAGACTTGGAGGATTGTTACCGTGGCAGGCAATTCATTCAGGCTCTAAGGAGCTGCAGAGAAGAAGAGCCGAGGCTGGCGAATGAATGGGAGAGCGAGGACGGGGAAAGGGGAAAACGAGCGTGGCGACGGGAGCGATGATCTGAAGGCATGTATTGTGGTTATTGTACGTCAGATATTGTACTATAACAAGCTGTCAGTCAGACGCCGAGATCACAGGCAACTGTTGTTCAGACGAAATAACCTGCCTGCCGATCTTCTCCCCATGAATCGACCCAATATAATAAATAACTGGGTTGGAAGTCGAGGTGAGATCCGAGATGCTGTTGTTCCCCTCCTGCAGACAGTTTTTCACAGACAAAGAGTGGATTTAATGTGTTGAAGTGTTGTTTGTGGCGCCAGCGTGACATTTATTACTCCTCCTAACGTTTCCTCCAACGGCAACAAGCAACAAGTTACTGTGATAAAAAAAAAAACACAACACAACGTGTGGTGCAGTAAGTAATGTGGTCAAAGATCAGCCAATAGGAAGGTGAAACCAAATCCTGCAAGGTTGAGTGGTCGGTCCAGGTGGGCGGGGCTTCGTGACTGCTTAGTTGTGACATCACAAAGTCACTATAAAGGCCTGACGGTTTGGTTTTAAAGGGCCAGTGTGTAAAAAATGGGGGGAAAACGGTGACATACAGTATAGTGCTCAAATGCTAGATTGCAGCGCTTCCTCCTCCTCCTTCTTTCCTTCCGCCTTCTTCTTTGTTCTTCTTCGTATTGATGCACGCAAAACTCGACTAGCTGGATTTTCCGTTCGAGCTGCCGTACAAACATGGCGGCTACAAGATGGCGACACTCTCCATAGCAAGACCCTTGCTAGATGTAGATATAAAAGAATAATGATAAGGCTACGAAAACCAAACCAATTTTATTTTATAGTGATTATACACTTATACAAATATATATTCAATAGATTTGCCAAATATGACACACTGGACCTTTAAGGCTCAGTTTCTGAAGAGTCAGGGTTGCACGGAGTTACCATGACAACCAGAGAAAACTCCAGCACATGTAAAACCACAACTTGTAATTTTTTTTCTTCCACTGAGTAGATGTGTGTTTTCATCCATGTCTGTCTCTTTGTTTATTAATTATGCAAAAAAAAACTAAGCTACTGATGTGGTTAAAGCTCCAGGAATCTCTAGGCTACTAGGCTACTCTCCAAAACATTTAAGGAAAAAGATTTTTTTTTCTCTTCACATTTCATAAATTAAATAATAACTTTTGAATATTGTTTTTTAAAATCAAACAAATTACTGATGCTGAGATCTGTGAGTTTGTAGAAAGTCAAAGCAAACATGTGACTAACTTCTATATACGGTAGTTTCACTTTGACTGTGATTAAATTACAACATAAATGTATTATTAATTAACATTATGTTAGCTGTATATTAACTGCTAAAAAAAAAAGCAGTATTATTGCTCCATGAAAACCAAAGAAACCGGCACATATATTGATCACCGTGGAGAGTTCCTGTAAAAATAAATGTAAAGTAAAATAAAAATGAATGAAAATGTATCACTGCAGGAAACTTCTTCCACGCTTCATCCTCGACCCGACCAGTACAGTGTGTGGTTCAATACTTTCTTCTGCTTCAGGCTCAGTCACAGCACAGTCGAGTGTCTTCAAAAAAAAACCTCAAACGCTGAATCAAAAAATTTCACTCTTACCCAGAATGCACTGGAAAACACCTGCAGAGCCGCCTCTCCAGGACGTTATTTGCCTGCATGGTCTTTGTGACTTGAGATAATATTTACAGTGCACATAGGTGGAAACACTCAAACACAACGTTAACTGCTGGGACCCAAGTGCACACATAGAGACACACACACTGGTTATGTGCTTGATTGTGTAGCACTAGGCCCAAGTTGACTCGGCTTTTTTTGCACTGCTTGCAGGCAGGAAGAAGGAAGGTCAAATGAAAACAGGAAAAACACACTTTATTTTTTGTCCTCATGAGTTCATTATGTTTGGAAACACTTTGATCTGTGTTGTGTTGACGTGTTGTGTTGTGTTGTGTTTGGCTGCAGGTCTGAGCAGTGCGGAGTATCAGCAGCCAGGAAAGGCCTCGTGCGTGAGCATCAACTGGACGCTGGGCGACACGCAGGTGGAGGTGGTGAACACGGCCACGGGACGAAGACGGGACTCGGGGACGCCGTCACGTCTCTGCAAACACGCCCTGTTCACGCGCTGGAGCAGACTGTACCGCAAGGTGAGGACACACACACACACACACACACACACACACACACGCACGCACGCACGCACGCACGCACACACACACACACACACACACACACACACACACACACACACACACACACACACACACAAGTGGAGAGTAAATGACATTTAGAGCAACACTTCTGGTTTGTGTCTGGGTTTTTATTCGAGGCAGGAAAATAATACAAAGACGGTGTCCGGTGATTGACAGGTGCCACATTTCCATGATGGAGACGAGCGTGAACTCACTGCGAGCTGAAGCATCCGCACCAAAAATGAGCCACTGCCAAAGAAAGTATCGGGTCATTTTGTAAAAAAAAAAACAAAAAAAAAAAACTCAAGGCTGTGCAGAAAAAAATAAACCCTGTTAACAACTGACTGAAAGGATTTGGCTCCGAAACATCCAGCCATGAAAATAAAAGAAACAAAAGCAACATGTTCTGTGGAAACAACTGATAATTTTCTCATTTCAAGACAATTTTCAGATGAGAGATGATTTTTTTGTTCACACAACCCCCTGGGGGACCAAAAAAAAAACCTAAGAAAAAACTTTTTTAAAACTTCCCTATAACTTTTTTTAAATTGTGGACCAATTTTGAAAAGGAAGAGTTTCTAATACAAAAAAAATGTAAAAATAAAATTAAAAAATTGATGAAAATGTTTTTGTAAAAAAATACTAATAATAATATGGAAACTTTCACCATTTTTTTTTTTTTTTTTTTGTAATTTGTTTGAATTTTTTTTCTTTTGTAAAAAAAAATCAAAAAGAGAATACACATTTCCTTTCAGGGTTTTTGTTTTCTGTTTTTACAGACAAATTAAAATTTGGAAACGTAATTTGCACTTACCTAGTAGCATAGGTTTAAAAATGTATAAAAACATTTTGTATAGTGTAAGTAGACAAATAATATCATTGTCGTTAACAAAAGTGAAGTATAACTTTAAATATTAATCAAAAACTTCCTCTTAGTGTCTTTTATTTGCTGGTTTATTGCATTGGTTCAGTGTAACTATAAATAATGTCTCACCTTTACGAATAAACGACTGTTTGACCATCACACACTGTAAAACTGAAACATAAACCACAGAGATCTGAGTCAACGTCCACTCAGTCAAACCAAGGAATCCATTGATAAACCCATCGGCCGTCCCCGGCAACAACATCTGCTCTTATCAAAATAATAAAAAAAGCCGTCAGCTCTGAGGATCTTTTGCTCGGCAGCACACGGACCGAACCACTTGGCACTTTTCATTTCCGCTGAGAAACTTTATGTAACAGACAGCGGCTGCGTCGCCAAATGGCGGCCGTTAAAGCATAATGACTATGAAACCATAATTATTTGGAGAAGTACTCGAGGAGGCCCCCACCTTAAGTGCTCCCCGCGCGCGCCGCCGTATATGAAGGGGGCCACGCAAGAGCAGTCGCACTAATCTCCAAAAGAAACTTCATCTCTCCCTCTCTTTCTCTCTTTCTCTCTCTTTCTTTCTTTCTCTCTTTCTTGTCTCTTCGCCGATCTTCATTGTTTCCCCTCGCGACAATAGAAATGCACAAAAAGCACAGAGAATGTTCAATTGCTTGTGAAATTTAAATGGGGAGATTACACAGCTGTTGAAGCCCCCCCTCTTTCCTCCCTTTCCTCCCCCACCCTCACCTCCTCCCAACCCCACCCCATAATGCATTTGTGCCGGCTCATTCGTTTTGTTTTGCTCTCCCTCTCCTCCCTCCTCCATCCTTCCCTCCTTCCCTCCTTCCTTCACCACGAAACCTTTACCCTCTTTGCCCCTTCCAGGGTTCTCAATCTTCTCTTGAAATCATTTTCCAGCACTTTTCCAGGACATTTCCAGCTGCTACACACTAACACATCCCCCGTCCCATTCCATAATACATAATAATCATAATAAACCAAACCAAACCAAACCAAACCAAACCAATCTCATTCTCTCTCCCAGAAGTCTGATTTAAAGCTGTGCAGTCTTTGGCTCTTACTTATCAATGCAATAATAGCTTACATGCTTAGAAATTAAGACAAATTTATCATGAAAACAACGCAGAAACATGTTGTTTTTGTTTTTAAACCACACCTATAACAGCTCTCTGTCACTATCTATATGTCCCTCATCAGAGAAGACAACAGGTCCAATACTGGAAACACTCATCAACTCAATATAGTAGCTATAATATAGTTTTCTCGCTAGGAACTTCTTTGGGAAAGAAATCCTTGGTGGGGTCTGAAAAAGAGAGCTCTGGTAGCTGATGTCATGATGTGATAAAATATTAATTTTCTAGGACGACATTTGACTATTTTTCTCAATTTCCATGTGTTTTCCATGACTGGAAAATTGGTCGCAGTACATACCGGGGAACATAGGACTTTTTTTCAAAAAAAGGGTCCTATGTTCCCCACTGTTGCTGGTCGATGGACTCTCTCTACCTATCTGGACTCTATCTATCTGGCCTGTCTAGCCTCTACCTGGTCTTTTTACTAAACTTAACCAACTCCTTTCTTCATTGCCTAAACACAACCAATGGGACAATTAGCCTACACTTTTCACTCAAAGTCACAACTCAACTTCTCACTCAAAAATAGGCAAAAATATGCCAAGTCACTCACAACTCCACTTCCAGGTATGGGTACAAAAAATGCATGTTCCCCGGGTCCTTTTGGGGAAAAGTGGGGAACATAGGACCATTTTTCTAAAAAAGGGTCCTATGTTCCCCTGTCCCATACAAAGTGGGGAACATAGGACCCGGGAACATAGGGATGATCCCAATTGTTCAACCATTTTCCAGGTTTTCCACCTGCCGGCTTCACTCTTCTCTTTTCTCTCTTCTCTTCTCTCTCTCCAGCTCGGGGTTCACCATGCATCCGACTCAGCGGTGGCGGCGGCGGCATCGGACCGTCAGCTGATGTACTGCGAGGCCAAGATGGCGGTGCGTCCGTACCAGACGGTGAAGCAGCAGTGGTTCAGGTCTCTGCAGGAATCGGGCCTCGGCACCTGGGTGAAGAAACCGCCCGAGCAGGAACAGTTCCTACTGGCAGTGGTCTGAAGACGAAGCAAAGCGAAGCAAAGCAAAGCGAGCGTGAGAGCGAGTGTGTGTGTGTGAAAAAGACATAGAGAGTGTGTGAGTGTGTGTGTGAGTGTGTGTGTGTGTGTTTGTTTAACCTTTATTTTTTTAGAGTAAGACTCCAAATCTTCACACCTGGACCTCTGAGGATCTCAGCTCCTCCGTCACAACTACAGAGAAAAAAAGGGACAAAAAAAAAGAAAAGATGGACTTCCTTTAAACCCACAAACACACATTTATAAGCAAACACACACCTAAAGACCCCTCCCCTTTTCCCCTTCTCCCCCCTCACACCCCCCCCCCCCCCCACCTCACCGCTCACTCTCTCTCTCTCTCTCTCTCTCTCTCTGTCTCTCCGGCTGTCAGGGAGGGAAGGGTGGGGTAACCTTGAGCAGAATGAAAGGCAGCCGCTATCTTGTCATCAGCTATTTCCGGGCCCCAAGGCTCCCGCTGAGGAGCAGAGCCACGGGGGAGAGAGAGAGAGAGAGACAGAAAGAGGGAGAGAGAGAGTGAAGGGGGGAGAAAAGGAGAGAGAGAGAGGGAGAGAGTGAGGGGGGGAGAAAAGGAGAGAGAGAGAGGGAGAGAAGGAGAGAAGGAGAGGTCCACGTCCAATTACCGGCCCTGTCAGGGTGACGGCTGATAGAGGAAGAAGGAAAGGAAAGAGTGAGAAAAGGAGAAGGACAGGACCATTGCTTCAGACCAGCCCTCCCCCTCCCCCTCCTCCTCCCTTCCTCACCTCCTCCTCCTCCTTCTTCACCTTCCTCTTCCTCATTTCTATCTTTGTCCTCCCTCTCTCTCTGACTCACCCTTTGACTCCCTGACTTTCCTCTCCTTTTGTCTCCATCTCTTCGCCCTTCTTTTCCATTTCCTCCACCTATTTCCCTCACCTCCTCTTTGTCACTCCCCCCCCCCTCTCTCTTTTACTCCCTCCCTCCCTCCCTCCCCCTCTTCTCCCTCCCTCCCTCACCTGCCTTTCAAGCGCGGCAGAGTTCACCACGACACGACGACAGGTTAATACACCCTCTCTCTCTCCTTCTCTCTTTTTTCCTCACCCCACTGAGTAGCGAGAGGGAGAAGCTACATAAACGCCGCCATTACGGCTCAAATAAGTACAAGTGGAGGTGATGATGGAGGAAAAGGTGGGTGAGGGGGCAACAAGGGGGGTATTTTCCCCTTTCTTTCTTTCTTTCTTTCTTTCTTTCTTTCTTTCTTTCTTTCTTTCTTTCTTTCTTTCTTTCTTTCTCTTTATACTAAATTTATTTCCTTCGACCTCACCTCTCCATCCCGTCGCGGCCTGTTTCCTGTTTCCTCACCTCAGTGGAAGTCGCCGATAAGAGCGAGTTTCATTCAGCGATCGAGGCCTCGCTGACCTCATCGACGACGACTACTCGCACCGCCATTTTCTTTTTGTGTGTGTGTCACGACCGCCCTGCAGATTTTTTACCCCACACCACGACCACATCTGCCCCATCAGAGGAGGTTTTTTTTATTTTCAGAAGCCATTTCCAACACATGTAGGAGTTAAAGATTAACAATGCAAGGTGACTGACCATGTAAATTTGTACCTCACAATATTTTTAAGTCTTTGCATATTTCATGATGTGAACATGTGTGTGTGTGTGTGTGTGTGTTTCGATGCAGCTAAATGTTTCTGTTCATTATGATCATGACTGTGTTGTTCTTTCCGTCACTGCTGTTATTCTCTTCAAGGCGTTTTAGAAACTGCCACCAGCTCGGCTCAGCTCAGCTCAGTCGCCTCAGTCACATCTGAGTATAGTGAGAGTGACACCTAGTGGTGCATTGTGGGAAAGGTTACGAGCTCCAGCGAGGAGGGAATGAGCTTTAAGTGGAGGTCAGTGTGTGTGAGGGAGATGATTTTACACACAAGAGCTGAAAACTTGACCCACATCTGAGTTTGTTTAGCAATTTTTATATTTATTTCAATTAAAAGTAACACAATATTGTGTAATCAGAAGGTTTACAGAGCTGTAAATGTGATAAAAATCTGTTTTTTTAGTCCCTAATAATAATACTTAGAATTTAAAGTATCTATCAAGCATTAAATATTAAGTTTGGAAGAAAAAAAATGTTATTTATCAGGGGTTTAATGGTCAAAATGGTCAAAACAATGATCAAATGGTCAAAAACAAAGCCATTTGCATGTGGTTTGATCAGATTTTAACTGACTGATGTAATTGGTCCAATTTAAGTTTTTCCTGAATCCACAGAGTTAAACCAGTGCAGAAGAAAAATGATTATGTGAAATAACCTAAACTTTCCAATTTTAGCAGAAAATGTTCCATCTTTGTCGGACCTCATTACTCATGGTAGGAAGAAGAAGACGCTGACTGAGAAAAGTAAATTGAGTCTATAAATTATTTTTTCCCTCAACGCTGAGCAGGTGTGATGGGTCAAAGACGACACCACTGAAAAATATATTTTAGTTATAAATTTTATTTTAGTAGCTCATGATTTTTATGTCTAATTTACTGTATATCTCTGTGTGACAATTTAGGAGCTTTTCTATGTCACTGGCTCTAAGCCAATCAGAACAGAGGAAGCTCTGGAGTCTCTCTTCTGATTGGCTGAGACTGTTTTCTGAATGATCAAAGAAACATAATAGTAGATTTCAGGTAAACACACAGAAAAAAAATCAAAACTCTGAAATGTTTTGGGGAGGATGGGTCCAGGTGGTGGGCGGGGCTTGTCTTGCCTGCTTTGTTATGACATCACAAAGTTACAGGAAGTGAAACAGCTCAGTTTCTGAATACAGGCTGTGTGCGTTTCTCTGTGGACTGAAGCTTTGATACTTTCACAGTATTAATATTAGAACCTAGAGCTGCTTTATAATTAAAAAACACATGGAAATTTCACTTTTTTTTTTTTTTTTTTTAGAAAATAGGACCTTTAAGATTTTGACACCGGACCAGAAAACACAGTGCGACAGTGAGTGAACTTATTGGGTTGATGATGATCTGGCCTCGGCTTGTGGCAGCTTCAGAAAACAAAACACAAACACTGAGAGTCAGTTTTTCAGGAACTCATTATTATATTATCGTCTGATTCTTTGTTTACACCTGAACGTAGCAGTGGAAAAGCGTGAATCTGTTTTCCCACAAAGTGTCAAAGATCAGATTTTTTTTCTTCGTCTGCTGCTGTCGTGCGACGATGATGCGTTTGTGGCTCCATAACATTTAAACACACAACATACATTATTATGACATTGTTCGTCAACATGCAGCACACCACCACGTCTTCTGGCGGCTGCGTTAGCCGTCGAAAACAGATTTACAGATTTATTTTGACAGATAATAAATAAATATAAGGCATGTCTGAATGGCAATATTGTATCTACGAGTGTACATATGTATAGAAGATGTTGACAAAGACGTGAAAGAGAAGTGTGTCTATGATGTAAATTTAAAGTATATGAAGAATTGCTGCTAAGATCTGTAAATTGCACTTCAGTAACAAATAAAAAGTGAATGTTTGTACTGTATATGTGAATAAAACCACAAAATCTTGTAATTTTATCTCGTCTTGACAGTTTTTTTTGATTCAGCGGATGTTGATGTCACGACATTAAATGTGTAATATTGTGTCTGTGGGTGGGGGAAAAAATGGAAATAATGAGCCAATTTTTATGGTGTTGGTTTCCACTTTATACCAGCTTCACAATCACCTTTCTATTGGCAGCTCGCGGCCCCCCAGGAGCATCCAGGCAAATATTGAAGAGGCCTCCCCCCCTCCCAAGGGAAATCCATGGGGAAATGGTTATCTCTCCGTTAGGCTCGGTGGCAGGACCAGCCACCAAATTAGCCCGGAGGAAGAAGGAAGGCGAGGATGAAGAGGAGGAGAGATGGAGGGGAGAAACGCCTCCTCCTCAGCAGCATCCTCCCTTCCCTTCCCTTCCTCACCTCCCCGAGGCTGTGGACTCGGACTATGTGCTCCACAATAAACATCATAATTGACAATTTGCTCCGGTGGCTGGTCACGAGCAGCCGGCAATAATCTAATGGACGAGGACAGAGACAGAGAGAGACAGTGTCACTCTGAGTGTGTGACATCCCGCACCTCTCTCTGTCTCAACATGAGAGGGAGAGAGAAGTAGGTTGTTTTATTTTGTATAGTGCCGATTCATAATCTGCATCATCTCAGGAGTGGACGCCTGTAAAACCAAACCATTCCCTCAGAGAGCAAACAGACAGAGGAGGAGGAACAACTTCCTTTACCTGAGTGGAAACAACAGTTATACTCACAGGTGATGGTCATAAAGACAATAGTGTTAGTGGTTTATTGTTATTATTGTAATACGGGTTGAAAAACTTGCTGAAATAAACTTTCCAGATCACATTACATTGATTTTACTATGGACTTTTATTTTGTAACATGGCAGGAAATGGGTAACCCTCAGTTGTAAACAGGAAGTGCACATGGTGAGAGATTTTTTCTGGTGTTGTACACTTTATCTTTCTGTTTATATTCAATGTATGTATATATATATATCGTTTCCTTATCATTTGGGGGATAGGCTATATAATTTCCCTCTTGGGATCAATAAAGTATCAGATTCTGTTCATAGAAATTGAAAACATATTTCTGCAGGTGAATTTTTTTTATTTTTTTTATTATCTTTCCCATCTCATTACCCCTTGGGATGTTTTGGATCTGATCAGATCCTCCTTTAATTCAACAGGTGAGTAATAAAGAGGCTAATAAGACGTTTTACTGACATTAGACATTCATATGTAAACATCTCCACTTCAGTTTAATGTTCAATAACTCATAACGATGTAAATAAAATAAATATCATTCTACTTTAACACAATATTTTAGACTTAAAGCTCCTCTGGATCATATGGAGGTACATTTGTGTCTTTATTATTCAATCAAAAAAAAAAGAAGCTATTTTTAATCACATAAAAACTCACTTCGATTAAAGACTTTTTTGAAGTGAAGTCTGTTTTGATTGAAAATATCTTTTTTTGATTGAATAATAAAGACACAAATGTACCTCCATAGGATCTAAGTTTGGTCTCCAACACTCTTTTATTCACAAATAACATGTTTGACACTAAGACTCCAGCAGCAAACATCTGTTTAATTCAGCAACCTCAAAACTTTAACAATTTGTTAAAGTTACCTGAAGTTAAGGTTGCTAGGCAACAGGAGTAAGCCCTCACCTGAGGAAGCAAAGAAAGACTCAGGTTCTTGTTAAGACGACATATCTGAACTGAAACAGCCGGTTTAAATCTACATAACAAAGGATAAACACCAGGTGAGATCTGAACCTTCCCTTAAAATAAAGTTCCTGTTCACACAAATACACCTCATCGTTTCACTCTCATTAACACCAGAAGTTCGTTAAACCCAGAGGATAAGTTGCGACTAAGGATCTATACCATTGAAAAGTGAATATATGTATAGAAAAAAGAAAAAAAAAGGTGTTAAGTAAGATGAAAAAGAGACACGAGAGCCTGGGAAAAGGAAATCACACATTTTTATTGGAAAGTGTCAGAGAGCACGTACCCGTCACAATAAGGTATGCAAAGTAGATCACATAATGAAGTTGGAGGTGAATGTGATTCGCTACAATGAAGCGAAGCCTATCCACTTTTTTTTTAATATATATATATTTTTTTTTTACACCCGTCCAATCTGGCACGCAGTAATTTAATGTATCAATCCAAAAAATCATATTTCCTCCGAAGTTAGAATTCATATGTGGGGGCACAAATCGGACTTTGCCTTTTTCTTTTTCTACCTTGCAGATTAAAATGACAGCGATACCAGTGGGCGCCAAATTGAGTTCCCTGAATGAAACAGGAGTAAAAATCCTATCTGCTCGGCAGCAGTGGAACACAATTAGTTATTTAACAAGCATTTGGAAAAGTGCATTGATGCTCAGATGGATAAGGCTAATGCAACGTTTTCAATGCAATGGTATATAAGGCATTTCTACAAGTCATTACAGTTTTCTTTTTTCTTTTTTTTACACTGCAAAAAAAAAAAAAATCTATCCCCCCCTGCTTCTATTGTGAGTAGAAACAGCAAGTGAAGTGTCGTTTGAAGCCAAACTCCCGGGGTAGGTTATGCATACCTACAGTATGTATGTATATATGTATGTATATGTACACCGAGTTACAGCTACGACTCTCTCACACACGCACACATACACTGAAATAAGTTAAACATCTGTAGATCGATAAACGACAGCAATGACTTCATCATGTTCATGTTTGGGATATTGCACGAGTGGCACGAGGAGAAAGAAAGAAAGAAAGAAAGAAAAGAGAAAGAGATAATTAACCGTAGTTAATCTCAGACTGAGATTCACTGATTTTCTGGAGCACCAGAGACGACGAAGAGGAGAAGGAGCAGCGCAGTTATTGCTTCTTTTATTTATATATTTTTTTGAGGATGAAGAGTGTTTGGAGAAAAAAAAAAAAAAAAGGTGTTAGAGGTAAAAGTGTAAACACCATAACTTGATATCGACGGGTTGTTCGACAGTAATCAACATGTTCACTTATAGGGGAAAGCTCAGGCTACAGGAGGATGAATGATAAAAAAAAATGAAAAAAATGATTCACGGACGTCTAGAGAGGATTTATGAGACGTTGTTTTCCTGTTATTGCTCTGCTCTTGACACTTTTGCAACCTGATAGAAAAAAAAAAAGGCAAAAATGGAGCAAAACTCTTAAAAAAAGAGAAGAAAATAAATAAAAAATAAAATAAAATAAAAGACTGTAAACATGGAACAAGGCAAAGTTACAGTATCTTAAGTTTTGTACGTTTCAAACACAAGAGGCTGCGCTGTGAACTGAAAGCATCTTAAAATAATAGGCAAAGAGTCGAATCTCTGTTCACACATAGATTAAGACGACTCCGACTCTGAATCTGATATGTTTGGCTCCACGTTAAGGAAATAATTCACTAAAAGAATAATAATAACAATAATAATAATTAAAAAAAAGGTTTCACAGAAGACACAGTCGCTGCATGAGGCCACAACTTATATAACAATATACACATAAAGTCTTTAAAACCATATAATCTACACACACAGTCCTGGCCTTTTTTGTAAATTGTTCTCCGCTTCACTTTTTACATTTAGTAACATTCGCTCACACGATCCCGATACGTTTTATTTTTAATCCACATGCAGGAGCGTCGGTTCAGCAGTAACTTAAAAAAACAAAACACACACAGACACACAGATACAGACACACACAGCAGTGATGTGAGCAGCAGCCTGAGACTCAAATACACACTTCAACAACAGAGAGACTACAGGTGAACGGGTCAGCTCTTAAAGCCACGTCACGAATCACAATCCACATGCTATATAAGTGAGTGAGGGGGAGGGGGTTTGGTGGTGGTGGTGGTGGTGGTGGTGGGAGGGGATCGAACACGCAACGGCCTCGCACACGCTCACACACGCGGTTTAAAAGTGTTGTTGCACGGTGGAAGATCAGGAGACGTTCTGCTGATTTAGACCGAAGAAGAATAAAATCTGTGCTCTCATCCATCCATCCATCCATCAATCGATCAATCAAGGCTAATAGCTTCCTCCTTGTAGGAAAATGACACCGACGATGACGGTGATAATGAACCATGTACTGTATCTCCTCCTGGCTTGGCGGATGTGGAGAAGCAGCGAAAAACACGACGAGAGCGAACGCACCTCACAGGGTCGACGGGGGGAAAACACTTAAAGGACCGGACAAATTCAATTCACTCTGGGCTGTATGTTCCTAACATTTTAGGTCTAAAAGAAGGAACCTGAAGATGTTACATTTAATTGCTCCTGTTTTGCAGTAGTTGTGTCTGTCCCCGCATCCCCACGGCAGTGATGAATGGAGCAGATTGAAGTTCCACAGACAGCATCAGATGGCGACTCAAACATGCACCCAGAAGTTCATTTACTTCAAGCAAGTCAAGAGTTGATGTTCCTGTGTTTATGACACAAACGGGAGCTTCCGACTGCACCTGAACACACCGAGCGTCAACTTGGGTCTCTAGATCTAGTTTTACAAACATGTCGGCTTGCTTGAAGTAAATAAACTTCTCGGTGCATGTTGGAGTCGCCATCTGATGCTGTCTGTGGAAAAAAACTGTAGCTTTAAGGGATGTAAACAGCCTAAGCAGCAGAACTTCAATCCACTCCCATTCATCGCCGCAAAACAGGAGCAATTAAACTGAAAATCTTCATGTTCCTTCTCTTAGACCTAAAATACAGCCCCGAGTTGAATTTGCCCGTAATTGTCCTTTAAAGCAGAGGAAGAGGAGGAGGAAGAGGAGGAGGAGACCACAGGTTACAGTGTTTTTATTTGTACCGTGCTGAATATATACACATGGAGAGATTTCTGATTTCTTGCCGCCGCCGCCGTCGCCTATATGTCGCTGTTTGTGTGTGTAATCATGAGTGTGCTTGTATATATTATATATACTGTATGTGTGTGTGTGTGTGTGTGTGTGTGTGTGTGTGTGTGTGTGTGTTTCAGTGGCTTCACTTCTCCTGCAGCAGAGCAGGGATGTTGATGTTCCAGCCGATCGCCTGTCGGTCGAAGCCGCACGTGAACAAGTTGCACGACTGGTTCTCTTCGTTCCACGCCGTGCAGCAAACCATGCGCCTGTGACCCTGCACACACACACACACACACACATTGATAATTAAAATTATTAGGTTGATCAATTAAAACACACTTCTTCCTGTCATTTTGATCGCTGACTCTCTCTCTCACCATCCTGTTGCTGCGGGGAAGTCTGGCCAGCCTCACTCCGCTCATGTCGAACAGTCGCACTTGTCGGTTGTCGTGCGGCAGAGCGATGATCCTCTGGTTGGCGGAGACGCTGATCCTGAAAACACAGAGAGTCACGAGTTCATAAAATCACCAAACATGTCACTATAGACTAAGGAATCATGTTAATTTGAAACAATAGTACAGCCAGAATATTCACATGTAAAAAAAATATTTGTCCTGTCTCTGTATTGGCCAATGTGATCGGTTTGTATGTCTAATCTATGTAATATATGTTGTTTTAATAGCTTTTTTGCTAATTACTCTTTTTTTTAAGCATACATTGCATGGATGAATGGCGAATCTATGTAATGTATGCTGTTTTAATTGCTTTTATTTATTATTATTAACATGTCTATTTCCATCTGGCGAAGGGGAAGAAATTAGGCCTCAGCTAATTCGGGCACATTTACTTTCTATTCAGAAATGTTGATTAACGTGCACTGTCCCTTTTTAAAAATAAAGAATTTGAAAAGTGAATTTGAAAAAAGGATGCAAAAAATTCTGGTTTGAATTTGTGTTTTGGCCTGTTGCACCGTTCATCGGCATCTCCCAATTACGAAGTGGCATTTCGACATCCAGCTGCAGCTACAAGCATTGTGGATTATACTGTATCTGACGTTGCTAAGATTAAAAGACCTTGGTTATGACTCTCAAAAACGTCTTGACAAAAGCAGAAACAAAACCAGGATCTGCACAGGAGATGTGTTTGAAAGATGGAGAGGACATGTAGAGGAAAGTTTTTCTGCAGCCTGAGATTTTTTATCCTGGTTTTGCTTTATTTTACTGTATTTAATTGATTATAAAGCTCTGTCTGTGTCTGCCAGAGGTGTTACAGTAAATAAACTTTGCTGAGGAGAAGTCTCAAAGGTTTAATATTAACAGAAACATCGAGGACAAACTCACATTTCATCTTTGTTCAAGTTTATAACTGGACTCAGATCAGTAACTGGGAGAGAAAACTGTCTCCACATAGTCGAAAAAAAATCTATTTGATTAAAAAAAAAAAGACCTCATTAATCTCCAACTTTCATCCCGTCACCAACCTGTTGACAGCTGAGTCCGTGCGGATGGTTGCTATGGGCGACCTCATGTTCTTCAGGTCCCAGACCTTGACGGTTCGGTCGTCGCTGCCTGAAACCACGTTGTCGCCCACGGTGAAGACGGCCGACGTCACCGTGCTGCAAAAAAAAAACAAGACAGATGTTACACAACATGACGTACTGTCGTTTTAATGACAGTCTGAACACCAACTGTCTCCTGTCACGTACGTTCAGTCACATACATGTATCGATTAGTTGATAATCTATTGAATTTACTTTTTCCTTTAACGGTATAAAACACCAACGTGTGAAAGGTGCAAAAACTGAGAAAAGACGAAGTTTTCATGTTCTTCTGGTTTGGCGATGAAAAGAAAAGTGACAACTGAACCTTTGTCAGTTTTTTCCTGGTTTGATTATTAAAGGGACAACGAGGAGTTTCTATTCGGTTATAAAAAAGTCTCACGTTAATGTGGATGAATCTCCGCTACCCACACTTGTTAATGGGCCCATTTTCGATAAATATATCGTTCTGTCTCTATCGTTATTTTGTTATTATTAGTGGTGGCGGAGATGCTGGTCGAGCCGACCAGCGTTTTTTACTTTCGGTTTCGCAACGAGTCATGAGAATAACGCAGCTGAATCGCCGTTTATGGTCGGAACTCCGACGGTATGTGAACATCTTTGAACCTCTGACTTTAATTATTGATGAATGAAAACATGAGTCCGTCTTGCGCCGGTCAAAAGAATTTTACGGTGCGCGCGGAGGCTCATAAATGTAGTGTGAAAACGCTTCGCTTTTCCAAAACTCCTCGTTGTCCCTTTAATGGAAATTGGGAATTTAAAAAACTTGAGTGGAAAAAAATCAGCTTTCTTAATTTATTTGGTAAGACACAGAAGTAGTAAATACTTTTGCGATTTTGGTTTTCTCATTTCAAAACGAAATGTCAATTTCCTGTTTTTCAATCTACAAATAAATCACAGATTATTCAAGATTCAATAAAATTCATAAAAACAGAGAAAGAAAGAAAGAAAGAAAGAAAGAAAGAAAGAAAGAAAGAAAGAAAGAAAGAAAAAGTTGGCAGCTGTGTGCAAAATCCAATAGCTATGACGACTTTATTCTTGTAAAATTATGACTTTTCTCTTAATATTATGGCTTTTTCTTATAATTTTTCGAGAATAAAGTCAAGAAAGGTCAAAATATTACGACTTTTCTCGTAACATTATGACTTTTTCTTGTAATATTATGAATTTTTTCTTGTAATATTATGACTTTTCTCGTAAAACTATGACTTTATTCTCAAAGTCTGTGTAAAAAAATGTCTCAATGTGGCCAAATACCCCCGTCGTATGTATGCATTTATGTGCTGTTGTTATTCTTCCTTATGTGGCTTGTTGTTGGGTTGTTTTCCCCTTCTGTTGTTTTGGTTTTTGAATTTCCCCTCATCTTGCATCCATTATTATGAATGTGTAAAAACAAAAACAACTTTAAATGGGACTTTGGACTTTAAGACTATAGCATTACACACACATCTATGTTTCCACATCTAGTTTTTTTTGCCAAAACAAAACAAAAACGTCTTCCCACTTGATTCAAACCGATGCAGCATTAAAGTCTAACTGGAGTTTCAACTATGAGAGAAACTGCTGCATCGTTACCGACACCTCGTGGCACCGGGGGGGGGCGACGACCCAGCGGGAGGAGGAGGAGGGAGGGAGGGAGGGAAGGAGCGTAATCAGACAAGGTAATTGATTAAAAGGTTGATTAAGGTTAAAGGGTTTGTAGAGTGGGAGGAGGTGAGGAGGGGGGAGTGAGTCAGTGGGAGTTAACGGCGTCTCTGCAGAGTCTTCGACGTCCAAGGTCGAGACTCCAAGTGACTGGAGAGACGAGGAGGGAACTCAAATCATCCCAAAAATAATTGATTATGATTTGACCAATGATTAACACGCCACATCGCCACATTCAGGTAATAATAATGATAATAATAATGGAAATGTATTGATTATCTGATTGATCGGGTCTGACCAGCAGCAGCAGCAGGTGAATGGATGTAAATGTAAAAATGAAATAATTAAGTAGATTTAGAGTCGCTACAGTGAAACTGACAGACACCGAGAGCCTGGTGGTGAATTTCTCCAGAGAGGGGATGTCAAATCTGCACTCACACACACCTACACACACACACACACACACACACTTTTCCATCAGCTGCAGTAAAATGTGTGTGTGTGTGTGTGTGGGAGACGTCAGCGGACGGACGGACAAACGTGACATGGCGTCCTGGTTTGTGGAGCAGGTCCTCTGTCACTTCTCGTTTGCTCTCCGTCGTCGTTTTGTTGGCTCATGTGAAGTCGTCATTACTCTGCAATTACAGCTGTGGGGCAGCATGTGTGTGTGTGTGTGTGTGTGTGTGTGTGTGTAGGGGGGGAGGAGGTTACAGGGTGTGTGTGTGTGCTGCACTTTTAGCTGCCGCCGTTCACTGTCAGGGAGCGTTAGCTGTAATTGCCAGTGAGATCGGTGTAAACGAGAGGATGTCTTCCCTCCAGCTCTCCGCTCCGTTTTTTTCTTTCTGCCGCTTTAAAACCACGGAGAAGACGAAGAAGAGGGGGGGCGGGTAGAGGGGGGCGTTAATGCCTCATCGTTAAAACACGATTTTTGACTCGGTACAATTAGCGAGAGACACGACGGAGACGACGATCCAAGTTCAGACTGAAACTAACAACTGTCAGGGGAGGAGGGAGTAAACTGCACATGTGTCTGAGTGGCCGTCCGACCTTTTATAACTGGACTGAACAAACATACACACACACACATATATATAAACACACACACCATACAGGCAATACAATCATGGTTCCCACTCTTTTCTTGAAAACAGAGTTGTTT
Source organism: Trachurus trachurus (assembly GCF_905171665.1). Classification (NCBI taxonomy): domain Eukaryota; kingdom Metazoa; phylum Chordata; class Actinopteri; order Carangiformes; family Carangidae; genus Trachurus; species Trachurus trachurus. The sequence continues at coordinate 6,170,623 of NC_139911.1, forward strand.
TCAAGGTAAATTCATGCAAAACCGCTGATGCACGTTCCCGTCGAGTGCAGTTTTTCATCAAGTAGTCTCTGTATTTCCCTCTAAAACAACTCTGTCTGGTAACGTTCTGTTATTATCTCATAACGTGGTGAATGTGCAGGTCACAACTTGTCCACCAGAGCGTTGTGGAGTTGTTGGAAACCAAGAAATCCCATGAGCCTAGCGTAGCGTAGCTCTGAGCAGCTCACGGCTCTGCTCCACCGTTCTAAACATAGCTTGCACCGTTGTTATGTTGAACTATCCCTTCAACCAGTTTGTTTCTATGTTTATTCCTCTCTCACCCCCAGAAGTCTGATTTAAAGATGTGCAGTCTGTGGCTCTGACTCTGAAATCTCTTACATGCTTAGAAATTATTACTAATTTAACCAAAAAACAACTCGAACATGTTGTTTTTGTTTTTAAACCACACCCAAAACACCTCTCTGCTGCTCCTCTATCTGTCGCTCAGCAGAGGAGAGAAAACCCTCATGCTCGCCATCCAATCCTGGAAACACTCATCAACTCAAAGTCTCTAGTTTTCTTTGGAAAATAAATCCTTAGCGGGGTCTGAAAAAGTCAAATCGAGCTCTGGTAGCTGAGGTCACATTGTGATACATTTGACTTATTTTCTAATTTTCCAGGTTTGCGTGGGAACCCTGACACTGTCAATGCACAACTACTTCACACAACTCGATGTCAAATAACTCAAACTGTCCCTTTAAAGGCAGAAACAGGAAACTTTGACAAAGCAACAATTTGTAAATCGACAGAAATCGTCTTTTTAAACAACAATAGTTAAACAATTCATCATTTTATCTCAGTAATAACAAGTGCTTCAACTTTCCCTTCATGCATCTTGTTTTGTGCAACTACAGCAGAAGACATTAATCTGTGATGAGCAATTTCTGTTCTTTGTTTATGTTTTGTAGAACAATTAATAACTTAATTAATTGAGAATGATTGTGATGGTTCATAATTGAGTGACACGGCTGCTGAGAGAAGGGCAGTAAAGAAAAAAAAACACATGAATGACGAATAAATAAAAGAAAAAAGAAATAATAAACTTAGACAAATAAGTTTCTTTCTTTGTTTTTAGTTACAGACTCAGTTTATGAGCTGCAGGTTGTAAAAAAAACAGGAAACAAAAGATTTTCAGCATCATTGAGCCTGTTTCTGTTCCTTCTCTCCTCCATTCATGGTCCCAGAGTCACAGATAATGAAGCTGATGTTACTGTCACAACATCAAACTAACTTTTTTTAAATAAGACACAGCATTTGATTATATAGACTGTAAATGTTGTTACACATTCAAAAAAATGACTTTAAGGGGAGACACTACAGGTGAATAGTGTAAAGATTTTAAATAACAGATATCACCATGAAACTTCCCAAGTTTATCACTTTCATTAAGACAAATATTTTTTGTATAACACGTTTTGTCAAATTGTATGTTTAAATATGTAAATGAGGCAATATCTGATTAAATATGCGTTAATTTGCATAAATTTCCAAAACCGAAATCTGAAAAATGGATAAAGCCCCTTTCAAAATTCTTGTTTTATTTTGTTGACATATTAGAGTCAGAAGTTTTAAAATCTCAAAATTGATCAGTGCATGAAAAAACAGTGTTTTTGCCTGTAGTGTCTCGCCTTAATAGCTCCAAATGTAAGTTGTTCAACATTGTTCCACGGCTACTTTCACCAATATCGGCCTTGTGAGTGTTTAAATCAATGCCGATAATGGAAAAAAATGCCATTAATCAGTCCATTACTCGTGACTCTAGTCAGGTTTGATTCATTTTTATATGTATATATATGAGTGTTTATCAGCTTTGTGTTCAACGGCTCAGGTTTGAGGGAAATCGTTACATTTTCCTGAGCAGGTTTGGTGCCTTAAATGCAGCAGTAAAAGGGACGTTTTTATCTTTTTAAAGCACATCGACAACCGTTTGGGAAGGACGTAAGGACTGAAGGATGGATGGATGGAGAGGAGGAGGAGGAGGAGGAGGAGGAGGAAGAGGAGAGCTGTTGTTAACTGTGAAACACTGGTGCTTAATCTCATTACACCAATTGTCTATGGGAGAGAATTAAAGTGGGATCTGCAGGAATTATACATGTTGGGGTCGGACATAATGAGCTCTATGTAATCCCCCCACTCGCAATCAAAAGGCTGCCAGCCAGCCAGCCAGCCAGGACACACACATGTAGACAACGTGCACATAAATACACACACATGCACACACACACTTGCACAAACACACTTGCACACACACACACTCTCTTTTTAAAGAGCGCTGCCATTGAAAACCACAGACAAGCCTGACAGTCATCGTTTTGAAATGAGCGGCTGCAATTGAGTGTTAACAGCGACGAGCGAAGTGCCAAATTACACAGAGTGGAGGGATTAACGCAGAAACGGACAGATAAATGAACAGGAGAGAGAGAGAGACAGAGGAGGAGAGGAGGAGAGGAGGGAGAAGGACGAGCAGCAGCAGCAGCAGCAGCAGCAGCAAGCCGCCGGAGTGAGGAGAAGTGCTCGGTAATGAACGAGAGGAAAGTGGCGGATTTGGCTTAGAGCAGCAGGGTCTGTAAATTAATGTGGCAAAAAAAAAAACAGAGAGGTTTCAGAGAGCGGAGGAACTACAGCACCACCCTGTGGACCAGAGGAGGACTGCAGCGTGTGTGTGTGTGTGTAGGTGTGTGTGTGTGTCGTACTCAGTGTGTCCCTGGAAGACGTTGACCGAGTGGATGGACGGGTCTCTGAAGTCCCACAGCCTGAAGGTCGTGTCTCGGGACGAGGTGACCACCAGACGCTGGGTGGGGTGGGTGCAGCAGTGGGTCAGCTCCTGGTCGTGGCCTGCACACACACACACACACACACACACACAGACACACACACACACACACACACACACACACAGGTCACTATACATACAGTATATGTAACTAACTCTCTGTTATTGATCCAAATCTCATGCGGAAATTCAAGAGTGAGAGAAGAAAAATTTAACAACCATGTGAACAAGTGGCAGCAGATGTTCATCTAAATGAAACTATCAATTATATTTTTGATATATATATATATATATATATATATATATATATATATATATATATATATATATATATATATATATATATATATATATATATATATATATATACACAGAGGAAATATATTCATGATTATAATGCTTTTATGATAAATCAATATTTAAATAAGCGGCTCACTTTAAATGAACTGTAAATGTAAATCCGGTCGCTTTTCCGCTGTTTTGCTAACCCTCCTCTTGGCCATGTGTATTTGTTTACAGATATCCTAGTGAAAAATCAATCAATAGAGTGGTACATAACGTTATATACTATATCATAGACAATGTTACGATGTGTATATAGTTTAATCTCAAGTAATTACGGGTTACGGGGCGCGTTTGTGTCGCAGTGCCCCTTGCACATAAAATATTTACTTTGAGTTAAACTGTGTAATAAATACACCTTGATATCTTAAGTTTAAGTTTTAAAACGTGTTTGGGAGGTCATAGCATTGTTTTTATGTATATTTTATGTATATTATGTATATGTTATGTATATTTTAGGGGCTTTTTTTGTCTTTAATTGACAAGATAGTTGACAGAGACAGGAAATGTGGAGGCACATTAATCTTCTCATTTTCTTTTCTATTTTTTTTGCTGTTTTTAACATTTATTGCCTGCCACATCTCAGTTTTCTGTAACAAAAAATGAAAAAAATCCAATTAAAGATTGATCACAAAAAAAGGAAATGTGGAGGCAGAGAGAGGGGGAATGACATAAAAGTAAAGAGCCACCCGATGTAGGATTCAAACCAGGGCCGACTGCAGCGAGGACTGTAGCCTGCTCAACCCGCTGCGCCACACGGCACCCCGACCACTGAACTTCGCCCAACAGATTCTAATAAATTCATCCGTGCGTTCAAGTTTGCACCAGATGTTGTAAAATTCCCTCCAGGTTTTTCCTGATGTTTCCCACTGACAAGAACACGAGGTCATCGTGACCTTTGACCTCTTTGCCCTGAGCTCATCGTCTTTGGGTCAGATTGAATGTTTGTGCCAAATCTAAAATAAATAAATAAAAATCGCTTGTGGCTGTTTTGAGAAATCACATTCAAGAAGCCAAAACATGTTGTCAGGTCACAGTGACCTTGACCTTTGACAACCCAAAATCATTCAGTTGAGCCAAATTTAGTAAAAAAACAAACAAACTCATAGTTGAACTTTACAGCTGACAAGTCTGACCGGATAAACAACATAAACTAAATACACACTTTTAAATAAATTAAAGCCCCAGTCTGTAACTTATTTGGCTTTTTATTAGCAAAAATCAAACATTACTTTCATAAATACTTATTTCACTGAAGGTGAATCACAGCTGCATACAAATGAAAGCTTTCTCGTACCTTAGAATGAGTTGTTACAAGTCGTTATAAGTGGGTGACGGGTGAGTAACCGTGTGTGTGTGTGTACGTGTGTGTGTGTGTGTGTGTGTGTGTGTGTGTGTGTGTGTGTGTGTGTGTGTGTGTGTGTGTGTGTGTGTGTGTGTGTGTGTGTGTGTGCTGTCGTAACAAGGTTTCTCCTGGAAAAACAAAACCTGGAAAGTCCTGGAATTTAGTTTGAGAGGTTAATTTCCAGGAAGATACAATACATTTAAAAGCATGTTGTGTTATTGAGCTCAGCTATTGTGTCATTATTGTTATCTTTAATATTATTATTAACTCATTGAGTTACCGAGGCGGCCATGTTGCATCGCCATTTTTCACGTTCAGTGGCAGCGTGACCGTAGGTAACCACGGAAACTCAGCGGAGCTGTGGGCTCGGCCTGTTAAAACTGTCACCACTGTGTAGTGTGAGGAAGACGGAGGCACCGATGTTGCATTCAGGTGCAGTCAGGCAGACGGCCGTCGGCAAACCAACCGGACGTCATTTTACTTAGAAAACTTTTACTTTAGAAAAAGCACGCACATCCCAAAAAACCTAACGCTGGGTGCTAGACAAAAAAAGGGAGTAGTAACGTTTCGCGCTCAAGTGCCCTTCCTCAGACTGCACATACTTTTTTCTTATTTTTTCTTATTTTTCCTTTTTCTTGTTGAATATTTACTATGAAATGTTTTGAAAATTGTGCATTCAAGATGTCTGACCTGATCGATCATGTGACCCAAGAGTATATTAGAGGCTCGCTTTCTTCACCTGCGTTAGTCTAAACAATACATTGACATCACCATGACAACATATTGTCACGCCTGTATTGTTTTGCCTCGTGCTGGCGGACCACTTGTTTAACATAGACGCTTGTTTATCCTGTTACATGCAGCGTCTGTCGTCTGTCTGACGTCTGCCCCATTTCACGTGAATGCAACATTAAGAATACGTTCAGATATGCAACCGCACCGCTAGATGGGGGGAATTCCTACACACTTGGGCTTTAAATATACACAGGGCCGGCCCTAGGATTTTGGTGGCCCTAAACCAGATTTTTGTTTGTGGCCCTGCACTCTAAGCGCAAACACCAAATCACTGGTTAAAACTGAATACAGACGTGTTTATGCCCTCTGAGGTTTGAGGCCATTTTCTCGAATTTAACATATTTTCTTAAATTTATCTTTTTAAGATACTTGCAGATGTAACAATACTCAAGTGTTTTATGTTTAAATATTAGAACCTCCGCTGTAAGCACACTGAGGCCAATTTGTCCTAGAACACTGTAGAAAGAAATAATTTAGGCCAAATGCTGGAAATTTGAGGTCTGCTTTTTGAAAAATGTCATATCCCTTGTGAAAACACACCTTCAGTCATGAGAATGAACTGTTTTGGTGCTTGAAATAGGATATGAATACAGTAATATATAAGTGTAGAAAACAAGTCTAAAATGAAATTTTGTAAGATTGCTTTTTGAGCACAAATGTTGTCATTCTGCCGTTCTATTTTCACCAAATGTCTCAAATGTGAGATAAAAGAAGCTGAATATTGACTTCAAATGACATATAAAGCTCATAGCGTGCACGTGCAGACCTAAGGTTGTTTAAATGACTTGATGAACCCCGGTACCTTTCTGATCATGTGGCCCCCCACCTAACGGCTGTGGCCCTAAACAACCACCATAGAGTGTTTACGGCCCTGAATATACATATAGATAATAAAACAAACGGTGTTCACCAACCAGTGAGCGTGTGAACCAGCTCCGACGTCTCCACCTCGTACAGGTTTGCGGCTCGGTCCCACGAGGCCGTCACCACCTGCCGGCCGCCGACCAACCAGTCGGCCGCGATCACGACGCCCTGGTGGCTCTTCAGCGTTGCCGTGGCGACGCGGACCGTGGGGACCTCGCAGGGGCCCTCGCCGTCCACCTCGCCCTCCTCTCGGTCCGACGAGTCCTGGTCGTCGTCACACGGAGCCTGTGGGACGACGACGACGACGCAAACAATGACTCATCGTTTTATTATTCATTATTATTAATGTTTTGGATCATTTTCAATTTACATCAACTCTTCTAACAAGTTTTTATCTTCATTTTATGTTTTTATGATGAGTTGCTGCATGTAATTTGTTCGCCTATATAAATAATGTTTGTTATTATTATCATCATCATTTTAATTAATTACACAACTCTGATTGGACCTGGTGCGATTAATTTACTGCTGTATCCACCTGCCGCTAAAGTCTAATAATAATAATAATCAACTTTATCTATACAGCACACGTCTAAACACAAATACAACACAATGAATTACAGCAGAATATAATGAGATGTGTTGTTAAGTAAAACCAGGACATGCTCTTTAATGAAAATACGTTTTGAGGTGACGACTTTTAAAACAGATTCTGAGAGTGGAGGCTTCAACTATATTGAATTCTACTATAACTACCATAATAATAATAATTATCACTGTTATTATCTTTCATCAGCACTTGTATCATTAGGAGAAACACAATTACCTTTAATACTATTATTACTGTTGCTGCTACAACTATCACTATAATTAACATTACTTTTAATGACACTATAATGTCCCTTTACATAACTTCTGTTGAGAATTTATACTATATACTACCTAACCCCACTACTACTACTACTATTACTATTAATAATAATATTAAAGATAACAATAATTACACAATAGCTCAGCTCAATTACACAACATGCTTTTAAATGTACTTTATCTTCCTGGAAATGAACCTCTACAACTATAATTCCAGGACTTTCCAGGTTTTGTTTTCCAGGAGAAACCTTGTTACGACAGCACACAATCACACACACGTACACACACACACAGTTACTCACACTGACATCTGGCGGCGGCTGTGGGGCAGGAAGCTGCACCATGTAGCGCCAGATGTGAGCCGTCTGGTCCCCAGAGGCTGCGCAGCAACAACAACAGCAACAACAACACATCAAGTACGCGTCAACAATCGCCACAGAGCAACAACAAAAGATGGTCAGCAGAAATATTAACTGTCACCAAATAATAATCACTAAAAACAAATCTAAAACGTTGCGATACGAACCTGTGAGCGCCATCTGCTCCGTCGGGTGGAACTTGATGGAGTTGACTGCGGGCGAACGACGAGACGAGAAAAGACACGTTACATATGTTGCATCAAACCGTCCTGTCATCCGACGAGCCGCCATGTGAGCACGGCGTTGACAGACCCGCTGTCGTATCTCACGGCAACACAACATATGTGCGACTCGTGAACCGGTGTTGTATTTACAGAGATATGACACAACAACGACAGCAGCAGTGAATCCATTCAGTTTTTTTTTTTTCTAATTACCTGATCCTGCATGACCGGCATACCGCAGCAGACACTTCCCCGTCTCGATGCTCCACAGCAGCGCTGAGTGGTCTGAGGGCGGGACGACACGAAGACACTCACATTATTATTTCACAGTAAACACATAATGATTTTGTGTTTTTTCTTCTTTTTTTTATATATACAGTATGTAGTGTCACTATCTGTTGTTGGATTTGTCTGGACCGCACAGACTGAGCAGCTCATTTACAGCAGAAACTGAGCTTTTACAAAAATATACAGGTGCATATCAATAAAGTGAGACCAACTCAACCAAGTATTGAGTGCATATAAATGGACATACTTTTCAGAAAGCCAACATTTCCATATTAAAAATGTTTTTTTTTTAAATTGGTCTTTAGTAATATTCAAATTTTACTCCCCCTTTTTTTTGTTTTTTGTCCATTTTGTTGATGCAGGGCTCTGCTTGTTTACTTGCTTTTTATTTTTGTCATTAGTCCTTTTTGTCAGGGATTATTTTTTCTCATCTTTTGTAAAAACAAGGAAACATAATTGTTGACTGTTAATTTCTTTGTTATGTGATGTGTGGTATCCTAAAAAACATATTTGAAACATAGTAATATTCAAATTTGTAGATACTGACTTTTAGGTCTTCATTAAATGTGAGTCATAATCATTACAATTAAAAGAAATGAAATAAATAAAGACAAAAAATGTTTCATCCGGTGTGTAATGGATCTATATAATGTATTAGTTTCACGTTTTGAATTGAATTAGTGACATAAATAAACTTTTCCATGATATTCTAATTTATTGACATGCACCTGGATATTCAAAAATAAATAATAATCATTATATTCTGTCTTTATAGCAATTAGCACTAACAACACTACTGATGCATAACAGACGACATCAATCATTGTCACCTTACGCATCATTTTTGCTCATTGCAACGAGGCATCACAGGTAATTTGACAGTGATATAACGATGTAAATACTGAACGTAGCACCTTTAATCTTGACTAATTACTCCCATTGAAAACCACAACGCAGCATGTTGTGTTTATTATGTGACATAGTAATAATAATAACCATGTATAGTATGTGTATAATAATAAATGCTGGTGGTGAACCTGCAGAGGCGGTGCCCAGGACGACTGGCTGAGTCCGTGTGATGCTGAGGTCCCAGATCCCGTCCCTGTGGCCCACGTACTCCTTCAGCAGCTGGCACAAGGCCCGAGACCCGGTGGTGGCTTTGAAACTGGACACGATCTGAGAGGGGGAGGAAGGGAAGGAGGGAGGGAGAGGGAGGTGTGAGAGAGACAAGAAAGAAACAAAATGGATTATATGAGATGATGTAAATATCGGCGTGTATGTGGCTTCGTTTATATGTCCAGTTACAGAGATGAAGGTTCATCATTTTTATAATTTAAAGGCCCCACATTGTATAAAAGTAGACAACGTCCATGTGTTATTTCATTATAAAGCAGATAAATTAAAGCTCAATATTAGTCCTGTGAAAAAAGTATCAAAGCCTCAGTCAGTCCACAGAGAAATGCACACAGCCTGTTTCAGAAACTGAGCCTTAAGACGAGCCGTCAGGACTCCCTGTGACTTTGTGATGTCACAACAAAGCGGTCAACAAGCCCCGCCCACCTTGACCCACCATTCAGTACATGCAAGATTTGGTTTCTCTGAGTGTTTTTATTCTGAAATCTGCTCTGTTTTTTTTTTTATTGGATCACTCAGAAAACAGTAAACCAATCAGAATAGAGCCTCAGAACCTCCTCTCTTCTGATTGGCTGACACCGGCCTGTTGTTACTAGAGCTCCAGAGAGAAGCTGAGAGACACGTTCATCAAACTAAAAATATATATCTACATTTTTTACACCGGAAAAGTGTAAAATATTGAACCTTTAAGTAAAATTTGGCAAAAAAAAGAGAAAATCATTCTGTCAACTGAAAGACACGATAGAAACTTCTCAGGTTTTACTCATCTCACACTTCATTGTTATCGTCAAACATATAAATAAGGAGATAAGAGGTTTGTTATTTGTGGGTATCTGTGTCTTGTATCACTAAGTGACAGGATTAACTAGCTTCTCTGGGCTCGACTCAGGTTTTTCCAACTTCATGAAGCTGATTCCTTTTTAATTGATAAAAATCTGTCGGCAGGAAAAACTGAGTCATCGTTTCTACAGGTTCCTGACGGGGACAAAAATATTAAAATTTAAATGAAAAGCAACAGAGACATTTCCAATAATGAGTAGGATAACTCTGCTGCTCGGAGAGAAAATAACACAGCCCACCAGAGACTAATGAACGGCAATTATATCTGAATATTAATTATGCATGCCATTTAATTATAAAGGCAACATTTAGGCATTATCTGCCATTTCTTTTCTGCAGCCACTTCTGCACAGACTCTCTGTACTCGTCCTCTCTGCTCTGGCAGCAGTGAAACATTTTAGTGATTTATTTTTGTCTTTAAGTGTAAAAAAAAAATGATGCAAATATTTACAATATATTTACCTAATTACTCTACCTCTAATTTAAAGCCATAGGGCGACATTTAACATTTGGATTTTGGACCCACAGTGTAATAAGAGATGCTTCATCCCATCATGCATCACTCCCCAACAACAGCCGATCATGATGTAGCACCGTTATGTCACTGTCACCTTAACCACAACCACCACTATCTATATATATTTACGTATAGCTGTGCTAGAATTATTCTACCTACTGCAAACGATCTTTACCTTCTTAGTCTCTTCTCAGTCAAATATTCAAGTCTATTCTTATTTAAGTTGTTTCTCTTGAAGACAGTTTTTATATTTTTTCAATGGCTGTATTGTTGAGCTGCTGTTTCATGTAAAGTTTCCCCACTGAGGGATAAATAAAGTCTTAACCCATCTCTCATCTTATTTCATAGCTATATTTATATCAGTTATATTTTATAGTTTTTCTACAGGTTCATCATTACATTATATATGTTATGCAACACTGAACCAGCTACTAGTTATAATGTTGTGGCTGATCCATGTATATTAACTATAACTCATTAACAAATACAGGTGCAACTACATAGAAACTGTCGTATAGATATTTTTAATTCATGTACATGAACAAATTCTACTGTAAATGGTTTCTATGTGGTGGTCGATCAGTTTAAATTATATATATATCAAACAGATATAATTGCAAATTGCCATGTAGATATTTATAATACAAACTGTTACTGTTTTCTATGCTGTAGCGCTGTAAGTCACTCACACTGAGTTGAGCTTTCTGAGCCTGCAAGAAGCCAAGTGTGTGTGTGTGTACATCCTGTTGTATGTTTTTTTTTTCACATCAGAGTGACTCTCTTCAACTGCCACAAAACCGGTTTCAAACTGCACCAAACTGTGTGTCACTGGTTTATAAATATCACGGCTGCACAGGAGCCAATTCGAGCTCCGCTGGACATTTACTAACTAACTAACTAACGTACGTACGTCGCCTGCATCATGTGACCTCGTGGCGAACAAACTGAGCGACGGCTCGACCACAGCGATGAAGCTCACATCATTAAGCTGCAGCAGCGAAGCATCAGGTTCAACACGTGTCACTGCGTTAACTTAATATACACTACTGCTGCTGTGTGTGTGTGTGTGTGTGTGTGTGTGTTTACATTCACATATTAAACTACGACACGATGCGATTTGTCGGCCGTCATTAGGAAGAACAGCTCATTCCAGTCAAGGTCATCCCAGCAGAGAACTGAGGACGCAGTTAGTGCAGATCATTAGTTTTATTTCTCAGCCAGAGAGGAGCACGAAGCTGCGACGTCACGGCGACGTTTTGACCCTGAAAATAAAACCTGGCACTGAAAACATGACCTAAACTGAGAAAGGAAAGAGTGGCAACCACATTTAATTTTGATTTAACATTGATGTTTTTCTTATATTTTGTCTTTTTCAATGATTTTCTCCTTCATTTTGCCTCCATCAGTAAATTAAATAAGATTAGAGTCTATTATAACATTGCAGTTTATTCGCTGCCATCCTTTCCTTTTGTTTTCAGCGCCTAATCTTAATTCTCAAAGTCAAAAAGTTCCCGTCACTGGTTCAGTCCCACAGCTCAGAGGTTAGCTGCATATTAAATAGCAACTAGTCGTGTCGGGAGGTTATTCTAAGAAGTCCGGCCTTGATCTCATGTTTCCTCTTTTTCTTTTTCTTTTCAAATTACAAAAGAGGATTCCAGCTCAGACTCTCCGGCTGCTTTCAGATTATTTCTTTGCTCGTACTGGCAGTGGTGCCCGCACATGAGAGATTTTTAGAAATAGCAATGAATGCATTTCTTTTTTTTAAACACTGAATCCTGAACATACAGCGAGCACAGGAGCAAACCGACAGGACTGGGACGTTATTACAACACTCTGAGTCATTGGCACTGGTGCATCCACACCAATTTTTCACTGACATCTGCAGAACGCTTTTGCCGTTGAGACCTGCGTTACAGGAAGAGTTTAATCATTTGGGGAATGACTCAGTCGCTTTTCCTGCAAAGAGTTAGACTCAAATATTGACACTGGAATAGAGCTGCAACAATTCATCGATTAATCACACAATAATCGATTATTACATTAATCATCAACTATTTTGATAATTGAATAATCGGTTTGGGTAGAAAGAAAGTCCAAATTCTCTGTTTTCAGCTTCTTAAATGTGAATATTTCTGGTTTCTTTGTTCTTTTATGACAATAAACTGAGTTTCTCTTTGGTTTGTGGACAAGACAAGACATTTGAGGATGTCATCTTGTGGTTTGGTAAACACTGATTGACATTTTTCAACATTTTTAACATTTTATTGACCAAACAACTAATTGATTCATTGTTTAAATAATCAACAGATTAATTGATAATGAAAAGAATCGTTAGTTGCAGCCCTACACTGGATATTGATGTTGTATAATCTCACCATAGCTCACCAGTGCACTGGTTCTGACTCAGCAACATCCTGGTCCACTTGTATTTACATGCACTAAGTCTTGGTTTGAGGCCAATGTTTCTAAACTCTTGTGAAAAATAAATAAAACTTGTATCATTATGTGAGAAAAACAGTCTGACATCCTCTAATTGAGATTCATCTGTAGTATAATGATTAAATCAATCCATAAGAAAATCCAAATTAAGTGTATTCCTTTTTGGCATTACTGCACTACTGATATGTTTTGCTTTGCACAAGCCACTTTTTTTCCATTACCTCACCTGGTTGTATTTCAAGTAAAGTTTTTTTTTTCTTTTGCATAACTTATCCTTGTCTATTTTACCTTGCTCAGTTCATACAAGCTGCTCATTTACTAGTATCCATGCCCAATCTGATCAAGCAACTTGTAGGCTATGTATAGTTTTTTCCCCTCTATTTAAATATGTTTTTATACATATTTTTGTTTTTCATGTATTTTTGCACACAGTGAGTGTCTTTATATCTTTATTCCTTACTTTTTTACTTGTCCTGTACTTCTGTGCTACTGTTGCAAGTGAATTTCCCACATGTGCGCTCAATAAAAAAAAAGTCTTATGAACAAATATGATAAATGCAGCCGTTCACCTACACAACCTCTGAGGAGGAGAGATGAGGAGTCAAGGTCAGGCTTTAGTTAACAGCAGACTCAGCCCACAGCTGTATAGCCCCCTCCCTCCCACCCCCCAAAATGCTTAGTGGCAAAACAAAGCATCCAGGAAGTTACCCATGAATCTCCACCCCACAATTCCCATGAGGCCACACTGAAGTTGCGAGGTCCACCTATTTTGCCGTGGAGGCTGTGCAAGCTCTGCCTCGGCAAGAGATCAGAGAGGAAGACGTCAAAACATCTTCATATTGATCCATCGTCGCTTCAGAACAATTAACAATAACAACACAGCTCAGTCATTCATCACCACACAGGTGGGAACAACACAGGTACCTTGCTGGTGGAGGCTTTGTAGGTCGTCCTCAGCTTCTGAGACAGTTGGCTGGTGCTGTGGCTCGCTGTGAGACGGAGACAAGAGGAGCAACGGTCGGTTTCACTGCAGCAGCAAATAATAAAGTTTATAAAGCACAAAGATCATCAGACAAATATGTTTTTGTGTGTTTGTTTTGGGGTTTTTTTGGTGGTTTGTTCTTGTTTGTGTTCTTGTTTCTGCAGGGACGTGTCGGTCACTTCCAGAGGAGAAGTTTGATAAAGAAGGATAACGATCCAGGTGTTTTGTTTGGGCCGATGCTGATACCGATATTAGTACATAAGCAATTCTGATGATTGATTGATCTGCCGATATTCCTGATATTCAACATTTCTTTGCAATAATCCCTCAAAAATGCTTCAAACACTTGTGACAAATACGTACTGGAGGCTCAACGTGTAACTGCAGTAAACTGTTGGAAAATGTGAATAAAATAAAAACAAAATAACCATAAAAAGGTGAAAAGCCTCTCTGCAGACTACAAAAAACTCTTCACATTGGTCCCTACTGCACAACCGACACACACTGATACTGATCGGATCAGCTGATTAATCAGTCTGACCCCGAGGACAAGATCCAACAAAAACACATTGTCGTATTTTTATATTCTTTGGGAGTGAAAATGAAAAAGCAGGGCGCCGTTGGCTCACTGGGTTGAGCAGGCGCCCCATATACAGAGGCTATAGTCCTCACCACAGCTAGCCCCAGTTCGAATCCCCCAGTGTGCCCTTTGCTGCATGTCATTTCCCTCTCAACTGTCCTATCAATTAAAAGCAAAAAGCCCCAAATAATAATAATAATTAAAAAAATAATAACATGAAAAAGCAAAAATAATCCATCGAACTGAAGTCATAATATCAGTGTTATATGTTATATTGCTCAGCCTTCGTCAGACCTACAGTATGTTACCATGGAAACTTAAACCAGCCTGGTCGGGTTAGTTCTCAGGTTCAACTTCCTGTGACCGTCGCCAGGTTTTATCAGCATGAAGATAGTTAAGACCTGTCAGACTTTTCCTGAAAGTTCCTCTTTGCTGCTGCAACGTGAACCTGAGCCAAAAGTTTAACTCGTCACATTTGTTTTACACAAACTGCAAAAACTGTGTGCACATAATCTGAACAACTGCAATTAATGGTTAGAGATTTATCAATTTTAATATTTGGGTTTAGTACTAGTTTACTATTTTGCATGTTGTCTTTTCTATTATTGTGCATGGAAGAGGACAGAAAAATTTAATTGTTTGCCAATTGTTATCGACCACTATGTGAAGTGACACATGCAAATAAACTATATATCAATTAAAATCTCTGACTGGAAAACTTTAGTTATTTCAATACTTAATATTGAAATAACTAAAGTTTTCCATCCACAGCACTGAGACACTGTGTTTACCATTATTTGGATGCCACACGATTATCTCTATCAAGAAGAGGAATTTGCTGAATGTGTTCAGTACAAAAGACTAAAGAGAGTAACAGACTTGTGTAACAGACTTGTGTGTGTGTGGAAAATCCTGGACCTTTTGTCTTCAGCGCTCCCTTGGTGGGGTCTCCTCCTTCAATCGTCTGTCCATCGCCTGTCAGACGCTCATTCAGGGAGTCGATCTCCCGGCGCACTGTAATGTTAGCACAGTGACAGGGCATCCATAAGTAAACACTACCTGCACGCTGATACCATCAGTCAGTCAGTCAGTCAGTCAACACCTGGGCATTAATACAGTAAAGGGGTTTAAAAAAAAGAAAAAATACTCACATTCAAGGTTTTCAATGTAAAGATTTTCAAACTCGCGCTCAATTTGGCCGAAGAGGTCGAGGAGGTTGTTGCGTAGTGAGAGAGGAAGCTTGGAGTCCTGCACACACACAGATATAAACACACACAAAAATGTATTATTATAATAAACTGAAACAAAAGAAAGTCCAATATTTAACCTTTGATGAGCCACACCTGTTCATTAACAAACTTTCCAGGTGAGTAGCTCATGAAGACGAAGATAGAAGAGAAACTAAAGTATGACACAACACAGTTCCTGTTTCCAGTCTTTGCTCTATAATGTAGAAAATATAGTCTATTAGGAGGAAGGGGGGGTCCCATGCAGCCAAAAGTTTTCTAACTTCTTCTTTTTGCAATCCTTAAGAATTTTGATGATCCCCACGCAATTTATTGTCCCATGCATGTTTTTTTGACCATCTTTTGTGGCCATCCTGGATTTCCGACTGTGAAAAATGAAAAATTGTAATCTACAGTATATAGCTCCTGAACTATACATCCTACAGAGACAATTGACCCCATTTTCATTTTGTCATGGCATGACGAATTCGTAGAAATGAAGATTACCATGATTAAATCATGTATGGTACATAAAAACTCAAGAAAACACAAAGAAATGTTAAAACAATGTTAAAACAATGGCAGAATTTGATCACAGGAACTCCTCCCCCATGCACCCCCACTGACATTTATATTTTTATAATCTTCAAGACGTCTTGTAAACACATGTTGATGATCTCAATGTGAAATATCGTCCCATGTATGTTTATTTTGGCTATATTATATATTATAATAGTCTAAATAAAAAGGTTGTGCTTGAACAAATCAATATGTTTGACCTGGAAATGTTACTGCTGCCGACATGATCTGACATGAATGTTTCTTGATAAGGAGAGAAGAGAAGGAGGAGTTTGACTAACTCATTAAATACACACCACCATCTAAACAAATTAAAAAAAGAGAGCAGCTCATAAATCTCTCATCGAACGCAGCCTGTAAATCCACCTGCTTTCATCCGCCTCCAGCTTCACACTCACAATGAACTAAACTACAATAACAACAACATCAAGGCTACCAGTCACTCAAACTCCACATTTCTCATGACTTACCTCCATTGTTAAACTCCTAGTAGAAGTTACCCAGTTATCACCAACACCAACACCAACGCTAAACAGACGTAAAATGCTGCCGCGAAAACAATGGACTGAAAAAAAAAGCTGCTTCTGACAGCTCGTCTACTCTGCAGCCATCTGAAAGACGGGAAAACCAAAACACTTAACCGTCATCAACCCTCCTTCCTCTCTTTCTTTTTCATTCTTTCTTTCTTTCTTTCTTTCTTCTGGCACGCGCTCAAAAACACCAGCCGTCAGTCACAGTGTCGCGAGCCACCTGACCGTTCGTTCTGTCAGCGACACATGTCTGTCAACACATTACTTTAAAAAAACAACTAAAAAACAAGGTCAATTAGCAAACAACAGGCCGCCCTCATCAACTCAAAGCTGCTTTAGTTGTGGCTGTAAAAACCTACAGCTCACTTCAGGCTAATAATGGCAGCATTCAAACTGTGTTTTATGTAGGTTTCTAAAGCTCCCTGTGCATGTGCATGTGCATGTGTGTGTGTGTGTGTGTGTGTGAGGTAAGAGGACTAAGCACATAAACAGGGCCAGCCAGCCAGCGATGCTTTGGCAGAGGAGAAAAAGGCCTGTTGAAAAGACTAATCAGACCTGGACAAGCAGCACATATTAAAACTTGATGAGACAACGGGCCGGTGCAAGCTGAGCTCTTGTTTTAGAGGCCGATAAGTCAAGGACGTGGTCGGCCAGAGAAAGTAAATAACCGAAGTGGTTTCCAAGGGCCGGTGCCGGTGAATACAGACATCACATGTTTAGGACTAAAATAAATAATCCACAATTAGTTTCATGTTTTCCGTTAAATCGAACAGTTAAATCGCCTGAAGAATTCACCGTACAGCTGCTCAAACTCTTTTATTATTATACTCTCTGACTGAGAGACACGACAGACAATAAAGTCGCTTCACAGCCAACTCCCAAAAGTTAACAACCACAAAATCTTGAACAAACAGAAACAGCTTTTTATTATCAGAGGCTCGACAGTTTGCCATGGACGGTTTTTTTTTAAATTTACATCAGGAAACGTCTGCTGCTCATCCATAAAAAAAAAAGAGAGAGAGAACACCCTCCTCTCTTCTTCCCTCTCTGGAAGGAATAAATCAATTGTAGCTCCTATTTAAATGTTTGTAGAGATGGTTAATCACTAACCTGGCTTAAAAAGTCACAGTAGGTGCCTTTGTTTTAAGAGGAAGAATCAGTAACCAACTCTCACATCCAAACCAGACAGTTGAGTGTGAAATCTACACAACAACATTGACCACCATCAAACCAAGTTTACACTTAAAAAACAACATCTGCATTTTTCCCCCCGAGGGGAGAAGAAACCACGTGGAAAAGGCTGATGTTGTAACACCAGGTACAGTAGAAAATAAAAGCAATGCTGCTCGACCGGCTGGTACTGTAGTCATGACCAAAAAAAAAAACACTACTCACACAACTATAGATGACACTCAAAAGGTTAAATAACAGATAACATCCTTCTAGTACGTGTAAATGCTTTTTTATAACCAGATGAACAAAAACAAGGTATAAAAGGGCTCTCACACCATCCCAACAAATAATAAATACACTGGACTTTTGCTCTCTGTCGATTGGACCACTCTGTGACTTTGTGACATGCCATGCTACAAGATGAGACTGTTGTTCACTCATGACGGACAAATATGGACACATGTGCAGAAAATGTTATGTCAAAATGTGAAAAAATATAAATGTAAAAAGCAAAAGACAAGAAAAGATTATGATGAAGATTTTATTCTGTGGGTAATGGGGGCGGAACTAGATAAACTTTAGCTTCTCCCGTTTCCCCTATCGGCCATGTGTATTGTATTATTTGAACTAAGATGAAGTGTGATGATGATGATTTAATTGACATGCCTGAAATAAACAAATTAAAAAATAAATGTTGGATATTCAATTGGCTGCATGTTTACAATGTGTGTGTGTGCGTGTGTGTGCAGGTGTTTGCTCACCTGTCCCTCCAGCATGTCTCCTCTCTGGACGCCCAGGGGCCTGTCCTCGGTGCTGTTGGTGCGCCGGATAGACAGACTGTGAGCCTTGCGCTTCTGCTTGGGGTGACGGGCGGCGGAGGCAGAGCCGCTGCTGCTCCCGCCCTCCACAGGCATCCCTCCTACCTGCCCGGTGGCCCCGCCCCTCGCTGCTGCCGGCTGCTGCTGCTGCTGCACACGCTGCTCCTACTGCACCTGAGAGGCAGGTGTTTCCCCCTCCTCCTACTCCTCCTCCTCCTGGTTGGTTGGCTGCTGGGTGAGTTATCACCACCGCCCTGCAGGTGAAAAAGGAAAAGTCAAGTTCAGGTTCAAGTGCAAATGCTGAAGAGTTATGCAGAGATAATTTGCAGAGAGAATTTCTTATTTTTCACATCAATGAATTACTATATTTTTTTCTAAATGAATTTAAGGACCTTTTAACTCTTGTTTCTGAGAATTAAGTCTTTGAAACCACCTGCACTGATGAGCTGCTTTTAGGGGTTGGGGTTTCCTTCTTTGACAAACACAGCTTGTGTCCAATAGGATTTTAGAAAAAAAAAGAGCAGACCTGAAAGTAACGAGTACTTTCAGCCTTCCTAGAAATTAACTCGAGTAAAAGCTAAAATATTTGTCTTGGAAATGTATTCAAGTAAGAGTAATAAGTACCAAAGAAATCTAATACTCAGGTAAAGTACAAATCCTCTGGATATGTACTTAAAGCAGAAGTAAGCGATCCGGTCGTTTTGGCTAATGCTGCGTTCCAGGCAGGCTTTTGAAACCGTAAATTACAGCTTCAAGTCACAACTTACGACTTTGTAGCGTTTCAGGCAACCCACTCGTGTTTTTCCGACCTGTTTTACCGGTGAAAGTCACTATAACGGCCACTCGTAACTTCCGACCCGTGAAGTCGTACCAGATTGAACTGGTACCACTTCACAGGTCGGAAAAACACGAGTTACGAGTTTCCTTGAACGCACCATAACAGTCCTCGTCCCTACGTCACCACATTCACGGCGTTCCTTGGCTGCACACACAGCCCTGCATGCCGTTCTCTCTCCTCATTGGATAAAAACTGTAGGATACGAGAAATGTTTTCTCCTCGGCTCAGAGCAGAGCAGAGTGACTGACAGACCCGTGTTTCAGACCAAACACTCTATGTAAGTGATTGCTGTCGGAAGATATAACTATTTAAGACTTATATTAACACAAATATATCACTTACTTCTGCTTTAAGTACAGTACTCAAGTAAATTTACTCCGTTACTGTCCACCACTGAGAGTAACTTCCCACAGAGATCTGAACTAAAACCAGTTGGTCTGACACCTGCTGCCCTGAAACAACCTCCATCCATCCAGACATCCAGCTGTTTAATGCTGCAGAACATGATGTAAGATCTGTTTTGGCTGTGGAACAGACTGCCACTCGACATTCACACCATTACTGACCTCAGTCTTTTTAAATCGAAGCTACACACTTTTTTTAGATTAGCATTTAACTCTGACTAGGGAAGTCCTGCTCTTAAGTGTAGTACTTATTTTGCCTGTTTTATTTTACTGTATGCACATATGAGGGCCTTTAACACCCTGCAGCACTAGTAGCACTTTCTTGTGTTTCTTGCAGCACTGTGGCACTTTCTTGTGTTTTTATGTATTATTTTACTGCTTTGATGTAAAGCACTTTAGGTAGGCTACCGTCTGGCTATTGTAAAGTGCTATGCAAATACATTTTGATTGATTGATTGATTTGACATGCTTATTTAAGTGTCATGCACATTTCTGGACAATATAAATACATACATCCAAAGATAGCAAACACATAGTTAAATGTGTCCATATAGACCCATGCAACAAAGATTTTCGCGTTAACAGGACATTATATTGATGATAAGGATAAATGCCCTTGATGCAGTGAAACCTGTGATTAAGGTCACTGAGTTTAGGGAAAACACTCACTACTGCTGCTGCTGGAGGACACGGCGGCGACAGAGATTAAAAAAGTACAAATATAGACAAATAAAACAATGTGTTGTGAATTATATCCAACCCGAATTGACTATTAGTAACCGAGGAAGCAATAGATACAGAAGTCATCAGCTATAATTCACAAATACTGTGCCAAACAAACAAGATGAGGTTATATTTGCGGAATTTTATAATGGAGCTCGGCGCAATGCTAAGGAGGGTAGACGCATTTTGTATCGTGCAAGCCAAAATGCGTTAAAATATCTATAAATAGCTACTGTTACATGCATGTGCAGCTGTGACAGAGACGACAGCACAGGTGAATGTATTGCACCTGTTGCAAAAACACACAGCCGGGGTGAATTAAATCACGGTTAGCTGCGTGTTTTTTCATGACTTCCGTGACCCAGCATTTTTTTTTTTTTTTTTCTGTCATGCACGACTCTCACGACACTCACCGCTGTCTGTCTCACTTCACACCGTCAGCGTTTCACGGTGCAAATATGATCAATTTATTAATAATAACGTTCAACATCAGCGACAGTTTAATTAACTATCATTTTCCTTTCCTTTCCCCCACCGACACATCCACGTATTTCGTTTTTAAATCACGTGGTTTGTGTTTGCTTCTTTTTTCTTTTTTTTTCCTCTTCTATTTTTTTTTAGCCAATCAGCTGTCACGTCGCGGCTCGGCCAACCAATGAGAGCTCGTGACGTCAGACGCACGCAGTGGAACGCTACGTGACCGTGACGTCGTCCGAGTTGCAGTGCAGCACCACCACACAGCGGAGCGGTAAAATGTCGCCGCCGTAATAATAACAAACGGAGAAAACGATAGAGAAATAAAAAAGAAAAGACGCGGGTGTCGTGCACCGGAGACCGGAGAGTGGTTCTGTAAGTAACCGAGCGTCTTATCGGTTTCTCCATAGGTTCGTGTTGTTGTGAGGCGGACAGTGCGTACTTTAGGTCCGGGTTGTCATCGGAGGCCTGGGTGGTGCGGAGCTCCGCTGTGGTCTGATGGGGAGTTGTGTCTAAAACCCGGAGTGGATCAAACAACTGGACCGGTTCCTCATCCATATATAAATCCAAGCCAAAGTCTGCATGGCCCTAAGCAAAATGTTATATTTGGGCCCTCTATTACTGCCAGTAATACTGATTATTGCTCATTTACACACACATAACTAGCCTACAAACTTATTTAAAGATTCACTATGTCAATTCCTAGAGAAATCCTGCTTCATTACAAAAGCCCTTAATTGTTGTTGCACTTTACATTGTTGTTACACATTGCTATTGCAGTTTATTTAAAACCAAAAAAAAAAAAAAAGCAGATGATGTGCTTACAGAAAATCCCTTGTCTATTAGTTAATTAGTTAATTTTAGTAGCCTTGGCTTAGATGACCGTCAGTATCCCACTGAGGGAGGACTGTATCATTTTGAATATCAAGTGTAAATCAAGCCCAGGATGCACTTTTAGATTAATTTAGTACCATTTCAGATTAAAAACCAGAGATGCCAGGCTAGGAAGATGATTCGTAATGACAGATTAGAAAAATTAAAGGGATAGTTCACCCATAATTCAAATTTCACTCATTATCTACTCACCCTCATGTCGACTAAGGGCTGGGAGAAGTTTCAGAGTCCTCCGTGCCTTCTCTGAGTTACAGCGGGGCTCCGTGCAGCACTGCATGTCCATATGACGGTTGCGAACAGGGGTCACTTTTCTTCGTCCAAAAAGACACACCAAAAACCATCCAAATACCTCCATAGTGCTCGTCTGTAATGTCCCTTTTGTATTGAAGCCCCAACATGAGAAATTGTTCCGAAAAAAAATTAAATAAGTATATATTTTAAGCTTGTTTGTAGCGGAAGCTCCCAGTGTTGCTCTTCCTGGTCCGAAGAAAATTTGAATTTTGGGTGAACTATACCTTTAATTTTTCTAATCTGTCATTACGAATCATCTTCCTAGCCTGGCATATATGGTTTTTAATCTGAAATGGTACTAAATTCATCTAAAAGTGCATCCTGGGCTTGATTTACACTTGATATTCAAAATGATACAGTCCTCCCTCAGTGGGATACAAAATGAACTAATAGACAAGGTATTTTCTGTAAGCACATCATCTGCTTTTTTTATTTTTGGTTTTAAATAAACTGCAATAGCAATGTGCAACAACAATGTAAAGTGCAACAACAATTAAGGGCTTTTGTAATGAAGCAGGATTTCTCTAGGAATTGACATAGTGAATTGCTCTTTGGGGCACTGAGCAGGTGCTTCCTTCGCTTAATTATGTCAATACAAAATTATTAGCCCCCCTATGAAACTTTCACTTCTCTGTGAGTATTTCCCAAGTGCTGTTAAACAGAGCAAGGAATTTGTAACACATCTTTTACAAACATAGTTTTATTTTGGATGCTTGTATTACACACAGGAACAGAATTATTTCACAAAAACCAAAAATTACCAGGGTCAAAATTGTCACCGTCCCCACTGTGAAGACGTGTTCTTCTGTTTAGTCGCCTCTCCCTTTCTTTCACAATCACTAGAGCTCAGCACAGGAATAGATCGCAAGGTTGTAAACCAAGAAAAACTCCACTTCTGAAGAAGAGACACCTTTAACCCGGACTCAAGTATGCTAGGGACAACCTGAAGAAAGATTATCCGGATGGAAGCAGCATGTCCTTTAGTCAGATAAGATGAAACTAGAACTCTTTGGTCACATTGATGCACATTGATGTTTGGAGAAAGAAGACATGTGCTTTTAGAATAAACTACCAAGCTGAGTGTCTATACAGTAGTAACATTTTCTTTTCACAACTTACAATGATTATTAATCAAGAGTTTTTTTTTGTCAGCTATAGGTGATATTAATTTTTGGAGGGCATCACCTTGAGAAATGTTAATCCAATCCAATCCATTTTATTCATAGAACACATTTAAAAACAATTAAGTTGACCAAAGTGCTTTACAGATATATAAATAAATAAAAATCAACATTAACATAATTCCCTGGTACATTACATGTCTTAAAAATACTGTGTATATCTCTTGATAAAAACCTAAAAGTACATTGAAAAATTTAAAGTACGGTACATCGACAAAAGTTTAAAACTGTAGTAACAATTATGCAATCCGACTTAAACGAGAGATATACTGAACATATGTTGATAACAAAATCATTTCTATGATCAGTTTTATGTAAATTCCCATCCAGGAATAATAAATCAGTGAGTGTATCATCCTGATCCTGACTGAGTGAACTCCAGTCCGGTTTTTACCGACACCCGCAGCTTCAACCCGTGTGATTGGTTTTCTGTTTCGGTCAGGCGATGGTGCGGGCCGTGTGGGCGGTGCTTAGGACAGTAGTGTCTTGCCACGGAGCTGCTGCGCTGAAACCAAACGTACCTGCTGCTGCTGCACCGTGGGTCCGAGCCGCCGCTGCCCGCACACCTGTCACCACCTGCCGCAGAGCTTCATACAGGTAAGCGGAGGTTTTTTACCTGCTGGATGTCACGGTTTGATGAAAGAAGCTGCAGCTTATTAAAGTGCAAATGACCCCGAGCTGAGCGACTAGACTGTGCTATTGATAGCTGATGAGCTTATGCTTAAACCAAACTGCAGCAGCTTGTTTGTTTGTCTTTGGAGGGAGAGAGAGAGAGTCAGTCCTGCTGCCAACTGCGATTAATAAAACATCTATTTTAATTCTGCTCTCCACGTGGTCACAGTGATAAAAGAAACCATGAGTGAGTCTATCCTTGAAGCTGCATGTGTTTCCATGCTACTCTGACATGCGCGTTTTATTGTCCCAGCTGCATCAAAATGCAACTATAACTGATTTATTAGATTATAGCAATTTAAATAGCCTGCTTGGGCATTGGGACTTTATTTTAATCTCTGTGTTGATAGTGGATAATGTTCTCAGTGGAGCTTTTCATAATGTAACATATGGTTTGTAACAGTGTCACTTTGTTATTGTTCTCTTTTTGTCTTTATTTATATTATTTTATCTGTAAAAACACCTTGTAACTCTATTTATAAAGGTGCCATATAAATCAAATTTATTATTATTTTTTATTAGAGGGCAGATTATGTCATAATTTAAAAAGTTCCAGACAATATTATTCTTATGTTGTTTGAAATTTAAAAGACAAAAGCATAAAACGGTAGCGAAAAATGATGTAATTCGACTTAAATGAGAAAAATACTGAAAAATAAAGAATATTTCTTGTCAAAATAATGTCTTTGATCAATTTTATGTAAATTCTAGTTCATGTCCATTGAAATTCACAGGAATAAAAAAAAACAAGCAGCATCCGGATCTTAATAGATTCTTAACAGAATTGTGTTTTTACAAACCTTATTATGGTTTGTAAAAACCACTTTGTCACTTTGTCATTGTTCTACTTTTGTCTTTACACTATTTTATCTGCAAGAACACAATTCTGTTGAGCAAGGTGCCATATAAATAAAGTGTTTTATTATTATTACTGTTAGTGGGCAGATTATTCAGTAATTTAAAAAGTTTCAGACGATATTAAAACAATGTTCTCCCTCTGTTGTTCACCTGTCCCTGCAGTCAGGTCAGACACCTGCAGTCGACCGTTAAAATGCCCGAGATCACCACCGACCACCTGGACGAGAAGCAGGTGCAGCTTCTGGCGGAGATGTGCATCCTCATCGACGAGAACGACCACCGGACCGGCGCCGACACCAAGAAGAACTGCCACCTGAACGCCAACATCGACAAAGGTACAGTTTCTATCTCCGGTAGTAGTACTTTTCTTTTTTTAGATTTATACCTACAGTGAATTGTGTCTGTGTTTGTTTCAGGTTTATTGCACCGAGCCTTCAGCGTGTTCATCTTCAACAGCGAAGAGAAGCTGCTCTTACAGCAGCGCTCCGACGCCAAGATCACTTTTCCAGGTCAGAGTTACTTACTTACAACAATAAACCCCCTCTGAGTTAAACCCTTATAAGCACCAGTCGCAGCGTTAGTATCTTAACATCTCTGTCTCTGTGTGTGTGTGTGTGTGTGCAGGCTGTTACACAAACACATGCTGCAGCCATCCTCTGCACACAGACAGCGAGCTGGAGGAGGCGGATGCGGTCGGAGTGAGGAGAGCCGCTCAGAGGAGACTGGAGGCCGAGCTGGGGATCCCCATGGAGCAGGTCAACACTAACACACGTCCTCCTGCGCTGATTTGATTTGATTGAAGTTTATTTCGAATATATATATATATATTAAAAACAAAGACAATAAGACAAAACATTTAACATGAGAATAGAAATTCATATTCGAAAAGGAGTGAGAAGAAGTTAAACTTATAGACTCCCACCCCTCTCCTAAAATAATGAACACTACCTAAACTAATCTAATGTTACAAAAGATGATATAAGTTACATATACACCTAACACAGAATTTATATACATGTACCTACACAACACATAGGTACATGCGTCTCATTTCGAATACTTCCATATTTACAACTAGCAACAGATTTTCATATAATGGCGGCAGGCGGATAGAGTTCACTTTTGAATCGTCCAAAATACACACTATGAAACATCCAGATACCTCCATACTGCTCGTCTGTACTGACCCAAGTGTCCTGAAGCCGCCACATGAAAGAGTTGTTCAGAAAAAATTAATTTGATCTCTGTTTTTAGCCTTGTTGTAGTGGTAGCTCCCAGTGGTTGTACAAGATTTG
Organism: Trachurus trachurus; assembly: GCF_905171665.1. Taxonomy (NCBI): domain Eukaryota; kingdom Metazoa; phylum Chordata; class Actinopteri; order Carangiformes; family Carangidae; genus Trachurus; species Trachurus trachurus. The sequence continues at coordinate 6,196,970 of NC_139911.1, forward strand.
CTGCGAGATGTTCTTCTGTGTTTGCATCAGCTACTGCTACAACAAGGCTAAAAACAGAGATCAAATTGTGAAATGTGCAGCTCTGGTTTCTGCTTTGAATGGACGACGTGAAACTCTGAATCTTTATCTCGTCCGCCTCAGGTGACGCCAGATGAAATGACATATCTGACCAGGATCCACTACAAGGCCCAGTCAGACGGCGTCTGGGGGGAACACGAGATCGACTACATCCTCTTCATGCAGAAGGTAATTGGTTAGGTCTTAGACTTAAAGTACATTAGGATAAGTGACAAGCATCTCATTTACCTCACTTTATTCCTCACTATCCTATTTATTTTATGAATCTTTTCTCTATTTCTAGTGTTTTTCACTTCCTTTTATCACTTTCATCTTGTTTTAATCAACTGCTCGTATGTTTCTTGGTGCTTTTTACTTATTATGACTTTATTTGTTTAAATTCTTTGTGTCTCATTCTGTGCTTTATGTTATTTTAGTTTTTATTAGGGCTGGGTATCGTTACTGTTTTACTGAATCGATTTGATTCCAATTCACAAGGTCCCAATTCGATTCGATATTGATTCATTTAGATATTTCAGTTTTAATACCAATTTGTTTGGTTATGAAATAAGATTTTCACTAAACTAATGTTGCAAATTGTACAAAGATTGAACTCTCTAACCTGGTGTATTAATAAAACATATTCATGTTTACATTAAATTGACAGAAAAGCACTTATATCAATGCACATTTATTTAACATGACCCGATTGATGTTAGGATTTTATGAATCGATATCGGATCTTTCAAATGAAGATGGATATGAATCGGAAAATCAATTTTTTTTAAACCCAGTCCTAGTTCTTATGGCTCCTTTTTTAGTATTTCTATTGTCTTTAATTGCTTTCATCATCCTACATCTTACTGTGTTTCTTGCTTTTTAGCTCTTATGTGTTTTTTATGTTGCTGTTGTTGGGTTCCTCTGCCCGTATTGCTAATTACCGTTTCTTCTTTCATCATCATCTCTCTCTCTCTCCCTGGAGGACGTGGAGTTGAATCCCGATCCCAACGAGATCAAAAGCCACTGTTACGTGAGCAAGGAGGAGCTGAAGGAGATGCTGGAGAAGGCCAAGCGCAAGGAGCTGGAGATCACGCCGTGGTTCAGCCTCATCGCCGAGACCTTCCTCTTCAAGTGGTGGGACAACCTGCAGAACCTGAAGCAGTTCATGGATCACAGCAACATCCACCGCATGTAAACTAAACCGCAAACCGAGATCTAACAAGGCTCCTCCTCCCTCTCTGACCTCAGGGCTCGTTGCAGTTGCAGCACCGGCCTGTTGAAACAAAACGAGCACAGCAACAGTAAAGCCGATCTGGTGGTGGCTACATCTGTCACTGTAGTTTTAAAGTGTAGCAGCATCTCTGCACAAGATGAGGAATGTTTAAGCTTCGGTTGAAGTGAGAGGTGGACGTGATTTACTGTAGGTTCGTACTAGCTCTGACGTGCATTTATCTACACACGAGACGATGCAGTAAAGCAGGACTCTGTGTTTTGTAAAGAAGCGGTTCAGGTTGTCTATTCTGATTGTTTAAAGTCTTAATTTAAGAGGCGGATTTTGAAGAGAATAGTATTTTTATATATAAAACGTGTGAAGTGCCTGAGCACAGGTCTTTAAACAGTGAGATGAATAGTCTCAAACAACCACTGTTAACTCTGTATTTTCTTGACAACAGTTTCAGCAAACTAGCTCTATCTTTGTTCTCTTTTTGCACAATAAAGTTTTTGATTGTGCGCATTGGTTGTGTTTTTACAATCACACTGCAGGTCACATTCGGTCACATCCCATCCTTGTTGAGCAACAATAATATTTTTTCAAACGTGTGCAACAGCTACGAGCTAAGTATTCCTTCAAAGTCGCTAAGAACATCCAGACTATGGTGTAATCCTGAAGCTTGAATTAACGCCAACTCTAAACCAAGCTCCGACCCGTTCCATCAAACGAGATCAGCTGTAAGCCACACCAGTCAAGTGCTGAAAGTATCATAAAATAGGGAACGAACGCACCGAAGCTTCTCCACAGCAGACTAAAACGCTGCTTATGGAGATTTATGATGAATGTATAAGGGCTGTACAAGAAGAAAAAGGAAACACTGCTCTAAATGGATCAATGCACAAGCGGCGCAAAGTTCCTTCTATTTGAGCCTCATATGAATCCTTACTCTTTAAGTGTCCTATAGCTCAGTGGGTAAAATAAATTGTTTCAAATGTTTTAGTCCTCGCTGCAGTGAGTCTGTATGTTCCTCTCACTCCCTGTTTTCTGTCTCTTTCCACATGTCCTCTTAAAATAAAGGTGTAAAAGTCTTTAAAACCCTCATCAAAGGGACAAAATGAATGTAGATAGTGACACCTATTAACATTCAATTAATTTAGCCTAATAGACCTAAATAAAATTCACAAAATCTATTCATTTATTCCTTCATAATCTGTTTCATCGCTTTCCCTTTCAGTGTTGATGTAGTGACACAGATGTGACAGCAGGTGGCAGCAAATTGGTAACTCATTCTGGAGCTAAGTGTATATACAGCTCAGTGTCAGAGCTATTTTCCCACTGTGAAGTGAAGTGAAGAAGTCTCATTATAAACTACAAAACAGTAGGTTACAGATCATAATATTTTAGCCAATGCATCAAAAAATTAATCAAATGTGTTGCATCCTGTTAAATGTAGAGCAAAGACCAGTGGATACCAGTTTTAATGTCTAATTTCTAAGGTGAGAGGTCTGTTCCATCTGTAGACAAAACAACTTTTACAATCATCTCCATTAAAATCCATAAAAGCTCCATTTCCAACAATTCAAACATATTTATTGTGTCTATTCGCCGACATCACAGAAGACTCTTCACAAAGCTGCGTGTTAAATAACTCGAGCTCAGTTCATACTGAATACGAGGTACTTTATTTTGCAGGCATTATGCACTTTTTTGGATGTTAACACTAAGGCACATGATGTGTTTCTGACACACAACATGAAAAAAAAACAGATAACATGTTTTATAGATGCCACAGATAAATGTATCATAAAAAAACACTAATAATAAACAAATCACAATAGAAAATAAACAGCACTGTTAATGCAACAGGAAGGTAAAAGCTACCAGGTAAAAGCTAAACAACCTCGTTAAGGTTCTAGTGGATTTATTACACAACTGTTCTCTTGTTCCTAATACACTGAAAACTGAGTGTACGTGTTGCACATGAGGCCATGAAATTAAATCACGACTCGGTCAAAATTCAATGATTATATATCATTGGTAAAAACTTGGTCAAAAGACACTTCTTCCTCCATCGTGTCTTTGCTGTCCAGCCTGTGATAGATAAAAGTAAACTGGCATAGTGGTGGACCACAGCAAATTAGCATAATCAACATAATGTGGATGATAAGAGCGAGTGTTTTTCCAGTTATCGTGATATTTTGTATTAATACTCTGAGGTATACACTTTGGCACTTCAGTGAGCAGAATAACCAATCACTATATCATACTGTATATAGTTATTATAGGCGAGTCGAGTGCATACGGGACTGACATGTACGTAAATATACACATATGTCTATTGCAGCAACTACAAAGCAACTTTATATGATAAAAGATGATGCTACTAGTGGAGCTGCAGCTACGTAAACAAGATATATGTGGAGTTCACTAACCTACGCTAAGCTTCTTCACCTCAGCCTCGATCGATTTACAGACTTCATGATCTAAAGCATCATCTTTCCTATCTTTTATATAACTATAACTTGATGCTGCAGCCATTTTAAACAGGCAGGGACATAAAAAATACAGCAGCACAAGGAGTTCATAACCCAGTGTGGCTTTTTCTGCAATAAAAAATACTACAGAAACACTGAGGTTTCAATAATTGTGCTGTCTTGCTGTGTCATACTTCTTTAGATAAACAGTTTTTAAAGTGCATTCCTGATGATCATTGTATCTGTGTAAGGTGATGGAATGATTTAATGATTGTTTTCTTTTGTTAGTTTCTGCTAAAAATGAACATACATGCACATTAGTAAATCAGTTACTATCTATAGTTGAGACTGTAACAGTGTGGAGCGCTGACGAAGGATCCACAGTGTGTTGTGGGTTTGTTTGCATAGTGACTACGCTGCAGGCTGGCATTTCATTCAGGTGGTGAAAATCAAAAAAAATAGTTGAATTAGTGATGTTTGGAAAGGAGGGAATCCTCCAATATAACAAGATGGAGGTGAAGATGAGTGAGAGTGGTCTATTTCTGGACAGCTCCTTAAATTAGACGGCCGCTGGAGGGTTTTCTCCAGGATTGGTGTTGGGTGGAGCCAGTTTCATGACGTTGAAAAACTCCACCACCTGACCGGGGACTTCAGCCAACACGCTTTTTGCGAGCGCTTCTTTGGGAGCCTGAGGAGCCCAAAAGAACAAAAAAAAAGTTCAAAACAATTAACAAGACATTAAGATAACTTGTTAAAAATAATTCATGATGTGTGATCATTATCCCCAGTGATTAAGTTAGATGAAGAAAGCATGAATGAGAAGCAGAGAGTTGTGCAGATGAAAAACATTCAGAGGAAAAAATTCCACTTAAATATGACAGTGAACTTTGCGGCCTCCGGAGGAGTGGCTTCTTCTTCCATTGTTCTCATTCAGGTCTGTTTACAAGCCAGACATGCTATAAATATTCTCAGTGACGAGTTTTGGCCTCGTCCACATCCACATTTCAAACAGCGGCATTTCAAATAGAAACTGTCTCCTTCCAGATGTTCGTTTTTCCCACTAAAATAATCTCCCATCATCCTTTTTTTTTTATGTATTTAGTATTTATACCATCCATCCATCCAGCCTCCGTAACGTAGCTCTGAGAAGCTCGCAGCTGCGCTCCGCCGTTCTAAAAATAGCTTACACCTACAAAGGTAACAAACCTACTCCTAAAACTATAAGGATTATGGCAATGGGCCAAATGTTGAACTATCCCTTTAAGGAAACAGACTCAACTCTGCAGGTAGTTAGGTGCAGAAAATACCACGAAAAGGCAAGGAAAAGACAACTTGTAATAAAAAGCTGCAAGCAGAGAGCAAGCAACAAGATCTGCGATCATTGCTATCAAGGTGTTGTCGGTGTTGCATTCACCACAGCTACTCAATCTGGCTTATCTGACACGTTCAGGAAGTGAGCGTGGGTGTCGACACCACATGTCGTTGAGGGTCTTTGTTTCCGAACTAAATGCATCTCTGGTGTTTTCAAACCAAGAGCAGCAGAGGAGATACTATACTGTACGTGTGGATGTGGCCTCAGATTCACAGCTAATCTTTAAAAAATACCAAACAAAGATCGAGACATGATTGGAATTTGTGACGGCAACAAAGTTATCAAAACTCTGAATTGTGACTCACAGATTTGGGGTTTTTTGGTGTGTTTTTAGTGAACTAGAGTGGAGTTTTCCCCACTTGATGTAAAAGAAGTTGAAGTTGAAAAAAAAAGGGTTGGAAAAGTACAGTAGGAATGGAGAAAACGCAGCAGTGATTAATGCAGTGGTTAAGTGAGTTAGTTAGTAGTTAGTAAGTAAGTACAGTTATGTGGGCTACAGGACAGACTGGGATGTGGTGATGGGGGTTTAGGACTGAAATATTTGGGGTACCCTAAGAAGGACTGGTTTCTTTGGGGGGCTTCAGTTTGAATAAATTGAAGAAGGAGGGCACTTGTTGCGGTAACTCGGCCAAAACACTTTGGGCAAGAGCCTGGATGGGCGCCTGAAAAGACATAAATACACAAGGCAGGGGAATCCCAGGGTTTGGATGTTTATATTATAATATAATATCTTTTATTATATATATATATTAGCATTTGACGATAATGATGCTACTGTGTTATGTTTGATTTGTGTCATTTTAAAGCCAGTTAAACTGAAAACGTAGCAGTGAAATGCTGAAAGAAAAAGTGCATGCAGTTTTTTTTTACAGCAGTGATTTGACTGAAAAAAAATCAGCTGAAACGTGTTAAAATAAAAAATAAATCCCTTACGTTTTGGAACTGTCTGAACGGCACGAACTGGACGATGTCTCGCATGGCGGGTTCGCCGGACAGAGAGCGCAGACGTCCGTCGTCACCGTCCAGGACGTCCATGGCGCTGAAGTCGGCCCCGCCCACTCCGACGATGATGATGGACATGGGCAGGCGACAGGCGTTGACGATGGCGTTGCGCGTGTCGTCCATGTCTGTGATGACGCCGTCGGTGATGATGAGCAGGACGTAGTATTGCTTCAGGGAGACGACGACAAAAACAAAACAAAGAAAGCAAAAACAACGTTTACACAGCTGCAATCTGTGAATGAGTGATTCTGATTCATAAACAAACCCAAGTCTCTGTCTCTTTAGTCGCAATTTCAATAAATCTCTGGATTTTTGAAGTGACAGCTTCTTTTTCTTTTTTTTAAAAAGGCAAACAAATACACAAAGAAATCTAATAACTCTGAGCCTTTCATGAAAATGGCTTTCAGGGGGTAATCACTGACATCCTGATGCTCTGGATCAGGCCATTATCAAATCAAATCAAATCAAATCAAATCAAATCAAATCATGCTGTTGCACTGGGACAATTACACAAAGAAATTAGTTTTAACGTGCAGTTTTCATCCTGCTTCACTGTGGCTCTGCAAATAACACGAGGATAATAAAATTTGCATTTGCTACCAGTCCTGCCTGTTTTTCATTGCATAACAAATGCAATTCAGTCTCGGGCTGACAGAACGAACTATTCGAACAGAATTCACATTATTTTAAAAATGACAACATTCAAAGGTGGAAACGCACAACGTTATGCAACTATGCAAAATAACACTGTGCGTTGCAACATTCGGGGTAGTAAACATGTTATGTTATCGATCGATCCGCGGACCAGTTGCGTGCTGATCACAGATCAACTGTGATCCGTTGCACTGCTACTTATAATATTTAGATTTCCCTTCTTGAAGTTTTATATCGAGTTGGTAAAACTTGAGTGTGTTGCGAATGTTACATAACAGATTTGGTTGGAATGCCCTTTAGTGGACATGGGACGTAATAGGTGTGTATAATGAGCTAAAAAAAAACAAAAAAAAAACATTAAAATTCTAATATAATCTGAATATATAATTATAATATATAATATATCTGAATAATAAGAAGTGTTAAAATCTGATTTGGGTGAAAGATCGACAGCCCTGATTCAGTCCTCGAAATGTATGTTATTTTTAAAACTGAGAATTGGCACAAATCAAAAACCATGTGTGAAACCAAATGAGGGTTAGTAGTTTTATATTTCACCCACACACACACACACACACACACACAGATACTCACTGATGCGGTGGTCTGCTGCAGGGCTTGCTTAGCGAAGCAGGCCACGTGGTTGATGATCGGGGAGAAGTTGGTGGGACCGTAGAGTTTGACCTGAGGCAGACACACCCTGTAGGCCTCCACCACACCTTCAATACCTACACACACACAAACACACACACAGACAGCAGTGTTCAGACTTGCAAACTGGGTATTGCCATTTCTAAATCATCAAGGTAAACCTATGATTCAATGACTTGTGAACAGACCTGCACAAAATGGATTCGATGGGTTGAAATTCAGAGGAAACTCGTGGGAAACCTGAAACGAAACCATAACCAGGTATGATTTCCTGGACTATATGCAAACAGTTGTCTCATATTTGCATTTACTTTTTTACTCTCATGCTTAGCTTTTAATTACCTGCCATGTGGGAGGAATCTGGGCTCCAAATCCAAAGGCAGGAAACATCTTGTCACTACACAGAGAAGAGAACAGACAGCCATTGAAGTGGAGGAACATTATTACATAATAATAATTGTATTTATATAGCGCCTTTCATACAAAAAATGCATCTCAAGGTGCTTGATCATAAGGCGATAAGACAAGTGATAAACAATCATACAAATGCTTGAGCCTTTTTAAAGTGTTTTTCATTGTGTCTTGTATGTCTTTGTGTGTTCTCTTTGTTTCTCCACCTGACCTGGAACAACCGTACAAAAATTCCTATGTGTGTATGCACAAATGGCAAATAAAGATTTTGACTTTGACTTTGAAATAAAAGTTAGCCAGAATTAAAACAAAGTTAAAAACAGATAGATTTTTAATTTGTCTTTTAAAACCATTAAGAAAAGATGCCATTCTCATATCCCTAACAGTTTACTTTATTAAAAAGGAAGGTTTTACATGACATTTAAATAATTGCCCTAGGTGTACGAGGAGCTGTCAGACCTGTCGTAGTCCTGGATGACGTTGCCCACAGACCAGATAGCAGAGAGATACTCGTTAACTCCCTGAGGACTGATGTAGTGCAGGGACTGAGGAGACTTCGGGTCCCCGTTGGAGCCTGTGAAGTCGATGGCCACCTGCCAACAGGACACAACGACGACATCATTCCCCTCATTAGTCACTGAAGACCCCGAGTGAACAAAAGTTGGCATTAATGAGAGAGAAGCCCCGATGACTCACGGTGAAGTTGATCTGACAGCCTCCCATGATGTAATCCAGGAATGTGTACTCCTTCACCACCTACAGGGAGCATCGTGTGAGATCAAATCAAATCAATAATTGTAAACATGTCAAGTATTAGAGACTCTAAATGCTGAGATTAACTACACAGTGTTGTCGTACCTGGCACTGCTTCACACTGACGACACCTGAGTTCTTGTAGCCTTTCTTCTTCTGTTTCTTCTTGCTGTTGATGCACTCAAACTCTGCCTGAGGACAAAACACAACAGTACAGGTCTGTGTCAACACCTCGTTACGATTAAGAGTTGATTAAAAAGACTAAAAAACAAGTAAAGGGTTGGCATATCGTGTAATTTATGGGTCAGTGACTAATAATTAGAAATTAATGAAAATAAAATTGTTTTAAAAGCATATATCAGTTTTGTTAAAATGTACATTTTGTATTCATGTTGGTTTTATGTCATTTGAAATGACATTTGAACCTTTTTCAACTGAAGTAAGACTGAATGCCCTTACAATGTCAAATGGTATAACCACAAAAGAATAATATCAAATATTTTATACAGTGGACCGTATCATAATAATATACTTTCTTCTAAAACATTAAATTGAAATAGATTTTTTTTGCTGTATTTCTATATTTAAATTGTAATGCATTTTAGCAACACTGAGCAGGACATATCCTAAAAACACCACTTTTCTACTAAATAGTGTGACAAATGATGTAATTTTTTTGTCAAGAAACATGGTGTTGCATTGAAAAAGTGAATTACATTTATTCCACATGAGTCCAAATGTATTTTCCTGTGTATAGATATAGATTTTTATGAAAAATACCAGTTACACCACTCGACATTGGGTTGCATCACATCATCGACCCTTACAACAGATGGGTTGTTGTTAGAACTGTGCTTTAGCTGACTGAAATGGTAATTAAAGAGTCGTTCTAAACCGTGAAGATATTTGAAATGCCAGCTGTTACGCACACACACAATGTAAACACACCCACACGATCATACCGGAGATGAGTGCGATGCTTCTTGGAGGCGTGTCAGCGTTGTCTCAAATATCCCAATAAGATCATGTGAACCATCGTTGTCATAGTCGTAACACTCGACCTGGAAACGAGCACAAACACTTGATGTGAAAACAATACACACTGAGAAAACAGAAAGTTTTCTTAAGGAGTCGGTTCACACAAACCACAAAGTCTGTACAGAACCTACAAATTATCCAGTGACACAGCAAAATATTAATTAAAACAATAGAACAAAATGATCAAATAAAATCAAACGTATCCACACTGGAGGTACGAGAGGTTTTTAGGTTTTGTAATCTACGTGAACCGACCCTTTAAGTGCATTAAATACTGGAGATGTAGACACAAACAACATGCAAAAGTGAGATTCAAAGCACAACTCTATGTTATCCTGTTGGACTAGACAGACACCGGCAGTAACATGACTCCAAGGAGAGAGTATGTATGTGTCGACGAAGAGGAACGAGCTGGATGAAGGAAACTCAGAGGGCTGGTCTCAGATTATCTCCCATCACCTACTGCATTCACACACTTCACCCGTGGAAGTGATGGTAAGATGAAAAAAAAAAGACGAACACTTGTGGCGCTCTGGGTAACTCACTTGTCCCGTACGGTTGGAAACTGGTTCCTTCCTGACATGTTTGCTTTAGAGGTTAAACAAAAAGGCGTATATCATCAAACTAGTGCTAAATCAACTATAACGAGTTCATACTGTATGTTTCCAGACATCTGAGAAGGGAAACTTGTTTTTATCATTAGTTAAAGGTTAAACTGTGTCATTAACACGAAAATAAAAAGTGCCACTGAAAACAGATTATTAATCATTAAAAAAAGAAAAGTATTAAACTTACTTTTATTGGTTTGTCCATCTCTCCTCCACAGAGAGACTGCAGGGGGATTCGGAAAGGTCTCCATGTTGGATTCAAGTTGTTCTTCACCACCTACGGACAAAATACACAAAGACAGACAGAAAACTTTACCAGGAATAAATCCACGATGAATTTATAATTATGTAGATTCTTAATCTCTGACTGAAATCGCATTTATGCAGTAAAAAGCAGAGACATGGTTCTTTAAAGACTGTCGTTTGGGAGAAACAAGTTCTTCATGCCAGAGAGAATTTAACTGGAAAAACTGTGCTTGTTTCTGGCTGCTGGAGATCCTGGAGACTTTTGGAGTTGCCCACCAGTGACTTCATCCTGGAATCTGCCCCTTTAATATGAATTACTCTCAATTTTGTCATGTCTGTAACTTAGATAAAAAAGGAAACCTAAACATTGACCTACATACATATAGTGTAAAATCTGTGGTGTAACACAGCGAGCAGAGGTTCCTCTTTTCACATAAACTGTAAAAATCAAAAGTGTTACAGGTAATCAAACATTAAAAAGAAAGTCTCTCCCAGTTGTTATATTGCTCCCTTCCATGGAAAAAGGAATGTGTAGCGATGGCAGCCGGGATCAAACAAAAGGTTAATAATTTAACGCTTGTTGAAGAATTGCAGTTCGGGTGTGTTTACCTCCGTCCTGTGAGCCAGCTGCCATCCAGTTGTTGTGGACTTGTAGAACTCCAGGTAAGGGTCCGACTTCCCGAAGAAATCCTGGAAACAAATACAGGAATGAAGCAAAAATGTAAAATGCACCTGAGCATTGAAAATAAAGAAATAAAGAAATAACAGTATTTAAGAGATTAAAAGGAAACACATACCTTATTATCTAGCTTCCTCGCTTGCACTTCAAAATTCGCCACCCGGTTGTCTTTTATTTCTTCTGCAACAATCTGCAGCAACATAAAAGAAAAATAAATGAATGAATGAATGAATGAGCAAAAATAAATGCAGTGAGACTTTATGACAAAATTCCTCTCTAACTCTCTGTGCCACTCACTGTGATGGTCCCTTTTCCTGCAGGCGACTTGTTCTTCAAGACGAGTGGTCGGGTCAGTTTTTTACTGGACACAATCTATAAACAAGTAACCAAAAAAAAGAAAAAGAAAAAGAAAAAAGAAAGCAGTTTAAATAGAAAGAATAAACTCGCCTGAGTGCGACAAGACAAATTACGTGACAGAACAAGCAGACAGACCGTCTGAGGTCAAGTTACACTGAGAGAGACGACGCAGCAACTGTTTATCTGGGATGTTAAACATTCGATCTCTGACACAGTGAAACAGTAGCGTCTCCATTACACTACAAAACACTACTGCTGCCTGCAATTTCTGTTTACTCTTCACAGTGACAGGAATACAGTAGTGACATTTAAAAAGTGAGGAACTGAAATATTCAGCAGAACATCCAGCAGCACAAACTGAAATTATTTACTTTCTGAGGAGGAAAAAGAAAAGAAACACTTTACCTGACCCAAGGTGCACTCCAGTTCCCCGAGGAAGTCGTCGTCACTCAGGTCAACAGTCTTGTTGTCGATGTCATAAATCCCAAACTTGAGTTTTTGCACTATTTCAAAGTAGTAGTCGATGTTGAACTTCTTCGCAAACTTTGGGGTGAGGCAGTTCTGGACTTTCTCTGTGCGGTCCACCTGTTGGGAAACGTGGGATTATTATTTCATGTATGGGAGAGTCTGAGATTTCTGTAAACTTCAGGGTGTAATCGTGCCCAGATGAAACAGGAAATGACATAACTGCTTTACACAATCACTTCTCTGTCTCGGAGGTTAAAGACTTGACACCACTGTGAGATTTTCTCCTGAAAGAGAAGTGGTGCCATAACGGCCGCACTAAGGAAAATTTATGATCCAATACATCACCTTATGTTTTCCAGAGAGCAGGACAGGTTCGCTACTGACGACTACAGAGTCACAAACTCAAAATCACCTACAGTATATTAACAAATCCAGATCCAATGTATGTACTGACCTCATACCACTGAGATTGAGAGGTGTTCATCAACAGGACGCAGAGGGGGTCCGACTTGGAGCCAATGTCTTTATCCAGGAGATGGTCACAGGACACGGTGAGCTCCACCTTGGTTACACACTGAGCAGCCATGTCTGCCTGGCAACAAGCTGGAGAAACAACACACAGACCAAGACACTAATATTAGGCTAATTATTAAAAGTTTTGGTACCCCTGGTCAAAATTTTTGCTAATGTGAACATCAGTTTAGCAAGTGGAAGATTTAATGATCTCCAAAAGGCATAAAGTCAAACATGAAGCACTCATTTGCAATATTTTAAGCAATATCATTGTATTATCTTTGTTTTCTACAAAGCAGAAACAAAAGAATGGGAAACCCAGGAGACTAGAGCTCTCAGATTACTTTGACCTATATCAGACAAGATATTTACTATTTGCACACTGTGATCGTTTCCAAAGGGAGTGCTACTAGGTACTATGCAGGCTGGCCAAACCTTTGCTGTGGGCCCTTTTCTTTTACTGTCATTTTAAAAAAAAAAAGAAAAAAAAAAAATTACATTGTTTAAAATGTAAAGGGAATGTGTCATCTGTAACTCCACGCCTTTTGCATTTGGTAAAAATCTATTTGTGCCCCAAAACTGAGGAAGAACACCCCACTAAAGACTGTAAACAGCTGATTTTTGACTTTATCATAACTCAATTACTCATCTTATCTCTTGTTTTATTGCTCTATTGCGGTTGTAATGTTATTGTGCAGCACATTTAGCTACATAAATTGTATGAAATGTGCTGAATACCCCACTAGACGCTGCAAACATCTGAAATCTGACTTTATTATTCCTCTATTGCTCTACTCGCCTCGTTTTATTGCTCGTTTTCAGTTGTAATGTTATTGTGCAGCACATTTAGTTACATAAAGTTGTATGAAATGTGCTGAATACCCCACTAGAGACTACACACATCTGAAATCTGACCTTATTATAACTCTTATAACCCTCTTGTTTTATTACACTACTTATTTTATGAAATACATGAATAGTGCTCTCTATCATAAAGTGTATTATCATTAGCCTATGATTGTGCTTTAATAATAAGCATTTCAAAGGGGGGTACACACAGGCACAGTCACAGTACACACCCAGTCCTACTAGACGCTGCAAACATCTGAAATCTGACTTTATTATTCCTCTATTGCTCTACTCGCCCTCGTTTTATTGCTCTTTTTTCAGTTGTAATGTTATTGTGCAGAACATTTAGTTACATAAGTTGTATGAAATGTGCTGAATACCCCACTAGAGACTGCAAACATCCGAAATCTGACCTTAATTATAACTCTTATAACCCTCTTGTTTTATTACACTACTCATTTTATGATATATATATGAAAGTGCTCTCTATCATAAAGTGTATTATCATTAGCCTATGAATATACTTTAATAATAAGTAGCATTTCAAAGGGGGGTACACACAGGCACAGTGACAGTACACACCCAGTCCTACTAGACGCTGCAAACATCTGAAATCTGACTTTATTATTCCTCTATTGCTCTACTCCCCTGGTTTTATTGCTCTTTTTCAGTTGTAATGTTATTTGTGCCGCACATTTAGCTACATAAGTTGTATGAAATGTGCTGAATACCCCACTAGAGACTACAAACATCCGAAATCTGACCTTATTATAACTCTTATAGTCGTCTTGTTTTATTACACTACTCATTTTATGGAATAGTGCTCTCTATCATAAAGTGTATTATCATTAGCCTATGATTGCACTTTAATACGGTAATAAGCATTTTAAAGGGGGGTACACAGGCACAGTCACAGTACACACCCAGTCCTGTAGTGTGCACAGTAAACTTACCTACCTACATCTGTCTTTTACTACAACTGGGCGTTAACGTCACGCCTTGACCATATAGCGGATTATCTGATAAAAAAAAATGAGCTTCATACAGTAACAGTTACACAAAAACCTCTCTAAAACAGCAGCAGCAGCCTGGTGGAGCAGTGACTGAGCCCCAGTGGAAAATATGACACATTTTTATTACACTGTAGTGGAGGGAACAGGGCTAATGCTAACGCTAATGCTAACGACGCTACCGCTGCTAACAACCAACCTCAGCGTTTGTAAAAACAAAACAAAAACTGACAGCAAGAGCTAGATAACACTTCTAATGAGCTAATTAAGTGCTAAATAATATATATACAAAGCTTTGGTACAAGACTCACGGGAGGGAAAAGATGTAACGTTGGTTTAAAGATGACAGTGAGCTGCTCCGTCCGGGAGAGAGAGAAGCGTCGGGGATCCAGCCCTGAAGATCTCCGGTATGCTCCGACTAGTTACACACACCGAGCAAAGTCCGCCCACCGAAACGTAACTCTGGTCTCAGACACACACACGAACACACACAGGCTCACTCACACAGACACACACACATCTTCTGTCTGATGGCAAAGCCTGCACCTCAGCGTTGCTACGGTATCTGTATATCTGCTTAGTAACGGTTGTAGTTGATGATCTAACGTTAGTAAGTAACGTTAACGTAAAGCTCGGTCTGTTTTTAACCTTTTATTTTGAAGAGCTCAACCGGATGGATACTGCCCCCCCCCCCCCCCCCCCCCCTTCCGTTGTTGGTAGCGCAGTTTAACATTTGTTCTCAAAATAAATAGATAAATAAAACATATATACATGTTTACAAATGTATATCGCTAGTTTGGTAACTCTATTTTGAAAGTACTCACCGGAAGTCGCACGTCCACACACTGCCACTACTACTTTGATGTTGTCTTCAAAGTGCGCATCAAGCCGCATATAGTAACATAGATGACTCACTATTAGCGCAGCACATTTGTTCTCAAAATAACTAAGTAAATGCATATAACTTAGTAAATACATAAATATGTAAATCACTTTTACCATCTGCCGGTGCATATTCTCATTTTTCCAGGTCGTATTTCAAAGGAGGTTAAATCGAAAGCAACTGGACTTAGTTAATCGTCTAAGTTTTCCTAGACAAATAACTAAGTCCAGTTGCTTTCGATTTAACCTCCTTTGAAACTTTTACCATCTATTTTCTCCAAAATTGCTGTAATTTGGTAATTTTATTTTGAAATCACTCACCGGAAGTCGCACGTCCGCCCTGGTGCTACCCTATGGTGCTACCCATAGACTGTAAAGATGCTACCTTGACGTTATCTTCAAAGTAGGCATCAGTGTGCATACATTAATACGTTAACATACCGGTAGATAACTCACTATTAGTATCAATATAATACACTTAATGATATCTGTACTGATTAATATTGGTGCTACTTATCGATCTGTTCTGTTCTAATTATCAATCTGTACAAATTAGGACACAAACTCAAATTTACTGAGATGAAAATACTGTTCATCTTTAATGTTGTGACATTAAGGAGAAGGCACAAACATTAAAAACATTGTTAATAACTGTAATTGTTAATAGAAAATGGCTATTATATTGATAAAATCTGATTTTCTTTTTACATAATATGAATAAAATCCAAATCTATGACAGACATATATATATATTATATAAGGCAATGCATAATGATGAATGCAAACAAGCTAACATGCACATACTTAACATACACCTATTCAACATAATGTTTTTTTTTTCTAACACAAATTCAACTTTTTTTGTTGTTGTTAATTTAACAAAATTAAACTCTCAACAGGTGTCATGAATCATTCCTAGGGATTCTCGTAGTTTAACATCCATATGAAAGCACCAACTAATACATGAAATCAATTATGGAAGTGAATTTATAAAAAAAAAAAAAAAAGAAGGAAAAAAAAAAGACAGAAGTACAAAACAGCAGCAAAGACACACTGCAGTCACTTTGTAGTGCAAAATCTACAAAAAGGCATGATTTGAAACAAACCTGTTGGTCTGTTATATTGTCATCTGTAAACATCATTGAGGTCAACCTGATTTGGGTTTGTTTGGTTGTTTGGTTGTCATCCCTTTGACCAAGATCCATGATTTCAGGGGAAACTGATGCTACAATTCCCACTGACACAAGAAAGTGTTAATGTAACGGAGATAGTAAGAAATACCAGCCCTTTAATCTACAGATTTTAACATGTGACTGTTAATAACTGCCTCAGTTTTTCTCCAGGAACCAAAGACCTTGACTCAACTCATACTTGTTACATGAGATACTTTGCACCAAGTAATAAAATAAAACACAATAAACTCTAAAAAGTTGTGGCACTTGTGTTGCATAATAAAGCTATTTGAGTTACATAGAAAAAGCTACATGTTACATGCAAGTTAACATCTACGTATGTACCATGGCGTCCTAATATGGATTTATACAATTGGTTCATAAGTTTCACCTAACCACTACATCACTACTTGGCTTGATGTTGCATGCTTGTTGTTGTACGACCATGGAAGAGTTTGTGTTATGAGTGATACACTTGAAAGACAGAGACCTATAAATACACAGTTTGTTGTAGTTGTAGCTGAAGTGAAGTGGACTCGCCTCCAGGTGACGTGGATGATGTCATATATGACAGGAAATTTGAAGGCGCTTTATTGAGGCGAGAAGCTGATCCTTATTAAGACACATCACTGCGGCGGCGGCGGTGCTGATGCTGAGGCGTCAGAGAGAGGAGGTGCGTCGCCCTGTGGGGGCTTCAGATTCATGCTATTGAAGAAGCCCACCACCTGACCTGGGATCTCTGCCAAGACACTCTGAGCAAGCATTTCCTGAGGAGCCTAAAGAGACGGGGCAGAGACGGGAGGGGAAAGACAAGGTTAACAACATGATGAATTGTGTGTATATAAGTAGATTTAGACAGAAGCAGAAGGGGTTGAAATGGAGGCACCAAACATGAAGCAGCCACAGCTGTCTAGGACTATTGCATGTACGATGTATCATACCACTACAAAATACTAATGCTAAACTGCACTACCCAGTCAAAAGTTTGGATACACCTTCTCATTCAATGGTTTTCCTTTATTTTTTATTACTTAGTAGTTAAACAAAGCAGAAAAAAATGTATATATTAGATTTTTCAAAGTAGCCGCCTTTTGCTTTGATGACAGCTTTTTGCACACTTTTGATTCTGTCATCAGCGGTGTTGCCAAGTCCGTTTATTATAAGCGACTTTGGGCTTCTTTTTCTGTGAAGTCGCTTCTAAATATTGGTAGTCGCGGGTTGCGTTTTTTTGGGGCTTGTTAAAGTGTAGTTGCTTATTTAGGCTTGTTTCCAGCTCCATGAGTTGTCCAGCAGATATTTTCGATATGTTATTTAAACGCAGGATAGTTTGTCCTCTTGCTGGATTTGTCACCCCCGTTCCCTCCGCCCCTCCCTTTCCCCCGTACACACACGTTGCGACGGTGACAGCAGAGTTTTTTTTCCCCCACCTGCACCACAGTCTCCTCCATTGATCAAGAGAATAGTAGTTAGTTGGCAACTCACTCCGACTGACCAAAGCTGGGTCAGTTCGGCAGTTGAAGCAAAGACGGTTGGAGAGTATCTTTGGTTTAAGTAAATAAAAGCCCGGGGGAGAATTTACTCTACATTTCCATTTTCCATAAGGTTGTGGATTCAGGGTGATATGTATGTGTGCAAAGGTTTTTTTTTTTTGGTTTTTTTTGCAAGATCTGGCAACGGTTTTCCAGAGGTGTTGAGCACTTATTGGCTGTTTTGCCTTCACTCTGTGATCCAACTCATCTCAAACCATCTCAGTTGGACCTCTCTCTCTGTCTCTGCAATAACCTCCCCTTGCTTTACTGCTTGTCTATGAAACATTGTGCAATAACCTCACTTTTTAAGTTGTATTTTATCCCTTATTGTACATAAACATATATATTTATATATAGAGTTATGTTTATATATTTATTGAGCCTGTCTATTTATTGAAGCACTCTTTATTTTAGTATTTATCTGTGTTTTTATAGAGCCATGCTTGCAATTTCGTTCTGCTCTGCATCTTTGATGGTTTTGTACAATGACAATAAAGTGAAACACATAACTCCATATGTGTTCCTTCACAGTTTTGATGTCTTAAGTCTAAATCTACAATGTAGAAAGTAATAAAAACAAAGAAAGACCACTAAAGGAGAAGGTGTGGCCTAACGTTTGACTGGTATGGTAATATAAGCAATAAAGACAGGGAAAAAAATCCCACATGCACTTCATTGGGGTTGTTGTTGTTGCTTCTCTTTAAGTTCATGCAGCTGTGGCTCATATGATAAGCAGCAGGGGGAGATGGGGGGGTTGGGGTGTAGATTGGGTTAACTCCTACATTTCTAGGAAGGACTGGGCTCGTTGGGGGGCTTCAGTTCAAATAAACTGAAGAAGGAGGCCACTTGGTCAGGCAACTCTGCCAATACGCTCTGGGCAAGGGCTGCAGTGCCTGCCTGAAATTAAGATATGGGGACACCGTTTAAGAGTTTGCAGAAGCTCATGGTGCATGCCGACAGAACGTTTTCTTCAGATTTTCAGTCTTACATTTTGGAACTGCCTGAACGGTACAAACTGCACGATGTCCCTCATGGCGGCCTCGCCCGTGGCAGAGCGCAAGTTGCCGTCGTCTCCATCCAGGACGTCCATGGCGTCGAAGTTCGCTCCCCCGACCCCGACGATGATGATCGACATGGGCAGGCGGGAGGCGTTGACGATGGCCTGACGGGTCTCATCCATGTCTGTGATGACGCCGTCAGTGATGATGAGCAGAACAAAGTATTGCTGGGAAACGACAGAGAGTGTTACCGTTACTGGGTGGAAAAGAAGAACTCGTTGTTGTTGAGATTGTGTTCAGTTACAGATGTAGAATAAAAGACATTTGCACACAATAGGTGTTTACATTACTGCAAATTTAAACTTCCAGAAACTCACAGAGGCAGTTTGTTGCTGCATGGCCTGTCTGCCAAAGTGAGCCACGTGGTTGATGATTGGAGAAAAATTTGTGGGCCCATAAAGCTTCACCTGGGGCAGACACTGCTGGTAGGCGGTCACCACACCCTCTATACCTAAAACACACAAAAACACACACACATTTTATAGTATATCCATGCTGATCTAGCACAGAAATTCAAAATGGCAGTGAGATGCTGAAGGAAATCCAGTTTACTCTTGGTAAATTACTGAATTACATTCATTGATCATCAAAATTGTTGACACCTCTTCTGCGATGACAGAGTAATCAGATTATCTGGTGCATCATTTATCCTCTTGTTGTTTCAGAAATTAATGGTAATTGACAAATGTATTGGAAAATAACAAATAAATAGCATCAAGTACATGCTCTCATCTGTTCCACAGAAGCTTCGGCCTATTATTACCTGCACAAAATGGATCTGATGGGTTGAAGTTGATGGGAAACTCGTGGCTGACCTGCGAACACACCACAATTATTAGTATGGATCACACAGCAGCTAATCTGTGATCATTCACAAAAACTATACATACTATATCAAAATATGTTTGAACTGAAATAAAACCATCACCTGCCAGTTCGGAGGAATCTGGGCTCCGAAACCAAAAGCAGGGAACATCTTGTCACTGCACAGAGGAAGTGGAGCAGAGTAGATGTTACAGTCCAAATGCAGGTAACACTTTATAATAAGTACACACTATTAAGCATTAGTTAAGCATTAAATACTGAATTCATCATTTATAACACTACTACCACTATTATAAAGTGTTACCCAAGTGCATTTTCACATGTGTCAGTCATGCAAAACATGTCTTTTTATATTACGTTCCTCACAGATGTATTTGGACTTGACAGGACATTTACTAAATGTTGGCTAACTTTAATTTATTTATAGTTGATTTTTGATGGATCATGATGATGTGATAGGATATAATATATAAATGGTATTTACCTGTCGTAGTCCTGGATGACATTACCCACTGCCCAGATAGCAGCCAGGTATTCATTATAGCCCTGAGGGTTGATGTAGTGGAGGGACACAGGGTACCTGGGATCCCCGTTAGAGCCTGTGAAATCAATTGCGATCTGACCCAAAGAGGAGGAATAAATACAGAGATTATCAAATAAAACTCTGACAACATCATAACAGATGTAATTTAACATTTTTAATCTGTATGAAAGAATGACAACTTCTTAGTATGAGGTAATCATGATGACAAAGAATGTGTCGAGCAGCACTCACGGTGAAGTTAATCTGGCAGCCACCCATTATGTAATCCAGGAACGAGTACTCCTTCACTATCTGCAACGAATATTGATGACATTCCTCAATTATTCAAAAATACATAAAAAAACACAATAATATATCCATTATAAAACCTAAATGAAACAACACATAGTAAAATGCTGTGCAGCTTTGTTAGATATACAGGTAGTTTTAAAAGAGAATATATAAACGTAAAAGAGTAAAAAAAAAGAGTAGAAAGTCACAGTACCCTGCACTTTTTAATGACGATAACACCAGAGTTTTTGTATCCTTTCTTCTTCTGTTTCTTCTTATTGTTGATGCACTGAAACTCAGCCTGAAAGAGGATGACAAACACACCACCTCAGCATCAGGAATAAATGTCCATCATTGTATTTCATCATGTTCAGATTTGACGGAGCTCACCTCATACGTCTGTGTTGCCTGCTGAATCTGGGCGAGCGTGGTCTGAAAGGACCCGATGATGTTGTGCGAGCCGCTGTTGTTGTAGTCGTAGCAATCTACCTGAGAATCACAGAACAGTTTGGTGACAAAGTGAGTCCATTCGCTTTTGTCCTTTGTTATATATTCAACTGATAAAGTCCTATCACAGCGCATGTATGGGTACCAAAGAGGATGAGACAAAAAGCATGCTGATGGGGGAGTGAAGCTTCAACGAGTGAGGCAACACCCTGCTACTGAAACATCTAACAGAAACACACACACAGGCTTTATATTTATAAGTGACAAAGAGAGTGAGCACAGCCCTGAACTCGCTTCTCTGTCAGAGTCGTGGGTCACAACCTGCACACTGCAGCTTCAGTGTTGAGAGAACAGGAGGAATAAGGCAAACAGGTCTAGGCACAGCAAAGGAGCAACCAGGGCAGATGAGACAAACTGTGGTGCTACAGTCAGTCTACAAGGTGAACGGAGAGGGAAGCTAATGGATTGGATAACTGAGAATAATCCATCTTAATGGAAAATAAAATCTCTACCTCGGGGAAAATGGCCCATTCGTCAACTCACCCATTGGAAAGTCAACAAATTAATTTCCTTAAGCACTGCACTTCTCTCTGAACACTTGGCATTTAATGCTGCGTCAAACTTCTGCATTACAGCTGTTGAGCCTTTTACTTCACTACATTTATAACTGATATACTGATATTTTTTTAAATTAAAACATGGTTTCCTTTTACAGAAATGATCTCAGTGTCAGATATTCATCCAAAGAGAAATCTCTTCTTCAAACTCTACACATGTTCATGGTCCAAAGACGAACAATTACCAGATATTTAGTCATTAAAAAGTAGAAAAAACATTGTAACAACTCCTCAGATCTATCCTGTGACCTTAAAAACTAGTGTTACTGATGGAATAATGCATTAACATAAACAATATAATAAAGTTGTGTATTATGTTATATATCGGTCATAGCAGAATTTCTTCTTCAGAAACAGTATTTTCAGTTTTTTGATAATACTTATGTACTTTTGATGAACTACGTATTTGAATGCAGGGTTTTATCAGTACTTTTAAGTGAAGATTTAAAGTGCTGGCTGTTGATAAATAATATATTCTATAGATACTAGAGTCATCAATAAATCCCTGGTAGTTTGTTGGCTCTGGTGCTCCACCAATACATTTCTGTTGTATTGTATTGTGCCAACATTAAGTCCATTGAGAATTGTTTTTATTTTAGTTTGACACATTCTTTCGTTTCTTTATCCAGTGTCCCAGCGTTTTATTAAATTGTGAACATGAAGCACTGGAGTCAATGATCAACCAGAGACTCATGATGACTTCAAACAGGTAGGTTCACCAATGGGCCAAACTCCATATAACTTTGCTTATTCCTTTAAGATAGATAGAGATGCATTTAGGACTTCTGTCCTGTGTCGTCACTGCATCCTTCACGGAGAACACTCACAGTGGTGACAGAAAAACTCACTTGCACTGATGACTGGAAAACATCTCTTCCAGATAAGTGTGCTTTATCGGGGGTTAGGGGACGGAAACAAAAAAAACAACATACATAAACTAATATACACATTTCCTTATTTGCACTAAAATGATCGGACCCTTGGTTGTGCACAAGAGGAAATTAATTTACACAACAGCTTGGTTGAACATAGGACATATCATAATTAACGTATAAAACAAGCTGTAAAATACATCGGATTAATAATGAATGAGAGATTGACACACAGATGGAGTTGTGATGATCAGTCATTTGATTAAATCTGTGTTTGTGTGTGTGTTTGTGTGTGTATACCTTTATAGATTTCTCCACATCACCTCCACAGAGCGCCTGTAACCGGACACGGAACCGTTTCCATGTTGGGTTTAGGTTGTATTTCACCACCTGTACAATGCCACAGAACAAAGAAGGAACACTTTAGACAGCCTGATATCCTGCCACGATATCCATAGCAAGAGCCTCTAATTATATCCTAGACTCCATAGTACATTACTCTGAGGTTTTCACTATGTATTATTCACAAGTTCTTGTCCTAACAGGAAAAATCCTTAATCCTTACAGTAATTAGTAAAACAAATTCACACTGGCAAGTTTGTCTTTATGACATACTAACAACTGAAACAACTGAAACTAATTACTCTAATAATAATGCACATTCACCACGCTATGAGATAAAAACGTTAAATGGCTGTTTTGGAGGTAAATGCAAAGACTGCTTGCCGAAAAACTGCCTCCGGCGGGAACGCACATCTGCGGTTTTGCATGAATTTACCTCTAAAACAACTCTGTCTTGTAACGTTACATTATTATCTCATAGCGTGGTGAATGTGCAGATCACAACTTGTCCACTAGAGCGTTTTGGAGTTGTTGGATTGTGCATTTGATGAGTTTGATGAAGGAAACCAAGAAATCCCATTAGCCTCCGTAGCGTAGCTCTGAGCAGCTCACGGCTCTGCTCCGCCGTTCTAAAAATAGCTTGCACCGACAATTAAAGGCAACGGACCTACTGCTATGACTATAGGGATTGTGGCAATGGGCTGATTTGCCAAAATATTGAACTATCCCTTTAATGGATTTTTCACAGCAGATAGCTACTAAAACAGCAGCAGCAGCGGGCCGTATGTCGTCCATGTTTGTTTTACACTTTGTGGAATGTGTTGACATTGACACGGTTGCCTGGCAACAGCGTTCACGGGTGGAATCACTTCTACTCACAGGAAGTTAGCAGGTGGTTCGCCGCTGTATGTTGTTGGCAGGAGGCTGATAAAACAAGTCGAAAGTTACCTCGACTGACCGCATCTGTCTAAATCAGTCACTACTCATCTACACTCCCACTAGGGTAGTGGGGAGGCCTACTGCTGCGGATCCACTACCCTAGCCCCCTCCCACCCCACAATCTGACCTCGGTCGGGTGAAGGGGATGGTTCCTGGCTTTACCATTCTGGTAACCCTTCCCCTATGTGGGCAGGGGGGAGGCCATGGCTGTGGATCTCATCAACCCATCAATCAGTCAATCATATCAATTACATCCGGTTTGCCTGTCCACCTGCTGGCTTATACCAACATCCCTTGCTCTTTCTTTTAGTTTTTAGTATGTTTTTATTTGAACTTGAATTATAAGTATTTTATTCTATTTATTGCACCCTGCACTTTCTTTCTTTCTCTTCTCTTGGATATGTTTGCCTTTGTTACTGTTTTATTGTATATTATGTACTGTGTATGGATGTTTTACATGTACATGGCAGCTGTTACAACTCCCTTGCCCAAGACAAATTATCCCTGTTGGGACAAATAAAGTTTATTTGATTTGATTGATTTTGATCATGCGAGAGTTTTCGCAAGAGTTTGGTGCGTTCAGTTGGTTTTACAAATCGTGTAGTCTGTGATCCCTCATCTGGCGCAGTCGTTAATGTGTGATCCCTATTCGTCATTAAAATCTGCTGAGGCCAGTCGGTTAGTGTGTACTCCAAGTCTTTTCTAAATTGGCAACGACTGTGAAAATCGTGTAGTGTGCCCCCAGCTTAATCAGAAAGAAGCTGGTATGTTAATGATCTGGACTGCACTCAATACCCCAGGGTGCTCTGCCTAGAAGTTGTGCCTGAAATGTTTCCCAGTCTGAAAATAAACTTGGTTTCATAGAAATGCTTTAATCAAAAAGTAACTTCCCACACACAAGCTCATTATTAATGGTGCAACAATGCTATTATTCTGGTTTCTACTTGAAATTGTGATCTTAAACTTTTAGGGGTTACAGCGATTTCTTTGAAATTATTGCTTCCTTTTTATTATATCCAGAAAAGCAGTACCTCTGTCCTGTGAGCCAGCTGCCATCCCGTTTCTGTCTGCTTGTGGAATTCCAGGAAAGGGTCAGACTTCCCGAAGAAATCCTAGAAAAAAAAACATCAAAGTAATATCCAGCTGAACCATGTAATTGTAATAATGAGGTGTCAGGACGTCCGTTCATTGTGACAGTGAGCAGGTGAATGATTGTTCTAGGTAGGTGTAGCAAGCACTTTCGTTTTGTGTTGCTTTGTATAAAACACAAGAAAGTCAAACTGACGTGTTGTTGAACCTGGATTTCCAAATTATTGATGCTTGTAAAATAATCTCTATTAATATTTCTGAATCCCATAATCGATACCTTTTTATCCAGTTTTCTAGCTGCAACTTCTATTTCCACTGCTCGGTTGTCTGTCATTTCTTCAGCATTTACCTACGAAAACAAGAGACAGTTTCAGGTTAGAAATATCAAATAAGTTCAAACACATCAACACTTGAATGAAAGCAACTTACGGTAATGGTTCCTTTTCCAGCGGGCCTCTTGTCCTTCATGACAAGCGGTCTTGTTATTTTGCGCGAGGACACAATCTGAACAGAAAAACAACGATCACCAAGAATGCCACAGAACGAACATCACTTCAAATTGCAGAAATACAGAAAGAAATGTGTTACCTGTCCCAAGGTGCATTCAAGTTCACCCAGGAAGTCGGCATCCTGCAGATTGCAATTGTCGCTGTCGATGTCATACAATTCAAACCTCAGCTTCTGCACCATTTCAAAGTAGTAGTCGATGGTAAAAGTCTTGGAGAAACTGGGATTAAGGCAGTTCTGGATTTTCTCTGTCCGGCCAATCTGATAGAGACATAAAGTATGTTATTCATTTTACTTTTTTTCAAGTCACTTAATCAGTACATGCACATGGGTGTGAGTAATACATGTTCTTGAACCTTTGTGCAGGTACAAAGTTTCACTGGAGAGCTGTATAGGTGTGGAAATGAAACCTTTTTTACCACTTACCTCACACCAGTGTGGCCCAGAGCTGTTCATGAAGAGCACACACAGCGGGTCCGACTTCGAGAACACGTCCATGTCGAGCAGATTTTGACAAGAGACGCTGAGTGACACCTTGGACATACAGTCGGGCGCCCTCGGACCTGGACTTCCACCTGCTGCTGCCATCTCGGCCCTGGTGGGGGGGGACACACTCACATACAAGAACTGACAAACAGAAACACAGATAAGAAACAGCCTTTTAGTGACTAGAGGGCACATTTAATCCACCATGGTGTTGGAGAATTACATGTTACAGGGGTTAGGTAATTAAATAACAACACAGGTCACACAGGTGTTGGGAGTGAGATCTAATACTCACTAACTTCATTCAAGCATTGTGTTTCATTATTGTTAACTTTGAGATGGCGATTAGGTTGTGACATCTCAGCAACAGACTAAATCAATGGTATTGAGATCAAATCAAAAAGTAATCAGATGCAATAGTCATTATTAGACCAGTTGAAAAAATATCCAAGGCACTCTCTGTCAACAGTTAAAAGCCTTTATTGCTATGGCTTGGTCTTGTTAACCTTTGAAAAAAAAAGAAGCTCCAACACGTTTCAGCTACACGCCTTCGTCAGGGAGTCAAACTATTAGACTACTTTGATCAAACAGTCAAACCTGTTACATAACTAAACAAACACATGTTAACAAAGACATCCATAAACTGTTACAAGGCTTCCTGTGTATCATCACATTGGTATGTTTCCGGTACTTTCTCTTCTGTGCACAGTGGAAGATTATTCCTAAAGGTTGGGGGGGATCATTGAAAGAAATAAAACTCACAAAATACAGTTCCTTAATTATTGTGAAACAGTTACTCCACCCCATTTTCCACCCTAGGCAGACATTAGTATAACTGCCCAGTGCCCACACTGAAGTTTACAGGGGAAATTTCAAGAAATACTTCATCATCCAGGCTGATACGTGTAGCCTTAGGGGGAAAAACCCTGTCTGCTCCAAACTACATGCAAAAAAAACTGCTCAGAAATTTGTCATTTATCATGTGGCTTAGCCTAGGGTTAGATAGATATAAACCGTACCTAATGATGGCCTATGATGTGTTATTATTCTGGCATGATGGTGTGCTAATAATATCTAATTCCCACTTTTGTTGGATGAGGGCATGATGAGGGGTGCATGGGAATGTTTATTAATTCGTTTTCTCTTATACTGTCACTTATTTATGTTTAGGACAGATTTGCTGGCCTCTATTTAGTATAAACACTACGTGAATCCACTTTGTTTAGATAAAATAAGTGTTTTTTTCCGGGGTTTAGAGGGGGGTTCAGGTTCATTGATGCTGTTGCTATCTAACGGCAAGTAGCCTACAGTATACCGAGACAGAAGTAAAGGGAAAGCCCGGACTGGAAGCCAGCTGTTACAGTCCGTATGGGGCTGGTATTAGCCGACTGAAGCCTGTATTACACACTTGCCAAATGAAAGTATAATGACAAATGAAACATGCAACGCCTGATGATTTTCTCTGTTTATCGTAAAAACAAACTGTTAGCAACGAAAGCTACGCTGACGTCACGTCAACGGAAATCGAACTGAACGCTGCTGCGGCTGAAGAAACGTTACGTTGCGTGACAGAGAGAGAGGCCGTGTCCCGCAGCAACAGCAGCAGAGAGACACGTTTAGACCATAGTATATAAAAGATTTAGGTTTCGACAACTTAATTTAACATAATAAGAATTACCACCCACTGATTCAAACGTTCACTTTTACGAGTTGAGGCTTGATTTCGTGTCGGCAGCAGCAGCAAACGGTCACATGATACGAAGGAAAAGTTTGAGCACAGACTGTGCTACAGTCACGAAAGTTAGCCCTTTTTTAATAAAAAAACAAACACTGCATAATGTAAGCTATATGATTAAGAGGAGACATACTCCTTCTTTATCTTACCTTGTTATCCAGTTAGTTCTCCGCTGTGTTTATGGTTGGCAGGCAGTAGCAGCAGCCCTATCGTGCGTAGTGGGCGGTGCCCGGTTCGCCCTGGGAATGTCTGTGGGCGGCGGCAGCACACGGTAAACCACTCCCTGTGACAGAGGTCTTTGGAAAATAGTAGAGCTGTAATAATAATCACATTGCTCGTATGTACAACACATAAGTGTAAATTTCAACATCACGCAAGAGGAAGTGATGTATGATGTTGTAAATGTCAGCAGTCAGTGGCACGACGGCTGTGATTCGGTCGAAGTCAGCGGAGTAGTACAGAAGACGAGCCAAACTGTCAGTGCTCATTCACTCCCTCTTGTGTAATTTTACTAATATACAGTTCCACAAGCGCCCTATTAATTAACAGTAGGCTAATAATCGACAACACATTCTGATTTTTGTTTTTATTTCATCACGTAGCCTTTTTTTTGGCAATATCAACCATAGACAATAGACACCAACACCATGTAGTCCTCCGCCAATTGATTTATTGACACTGTTGCTAAGCGACAAAAGTCAATTTTACTGAACTGTGTATTCTGTCTACCCCCTCTCTTCATCTCGTCATCCTCTTCTAACAACCAAACATTGTTCAATTGATAGTTATTTCGGGATAATGTGGTTGTTTTGTTCCCAAAATGGACCGAATTCCCTCTTTTCTGCAGTACAGTGGAAGAATCTGCCCAATAAATCTGGAACTGTTGCTCAGTTTCAGTGGCTGTTCAGTGTGATGTCTTCAAACCTTCATGCAAGGCCACTTCAAACTCCATTAATACCTTCACAGGGGATGACATCTCCTCATGCTGTCTTCTTCTATCCAGTAACTCACCGGACCAGCATTCAAATAAACAGGATTTCATAAGTTACTGAGCAGAAAATATACCTCAATAACTTATTTTTTTGTGATATAATACCCATCTTGTGCTGCAAAGTCACAGAGTCACAAGAGAAGATACCAACCGTTAGGCGATGGAGTGACAAAGTTGTTTGATAAATATGCAGACATAAAAATCATGCACAGAACAAACATGTTTCATTTTTAGATAAATCAACTTGGCTTTATAAACCTTTTTTTTTTGTTGGCTTTCTTTTAAACTTGGGTTGACTCATTTGAAACCTTGCTTTACATTCTGATTTATTGATCTCCCATTAAATTAAACCTTATTATTGGTGTGTTGTGGATGAACAAGTTCATTGTGTTTGTTGTTTTGCTTTTGGCGATAACATGATCCTGCCAATGTGACAACTCGATAGCCCCAGTATCTTCTTACTTGTAAACACTGCTTTAACAGGACTGATGCAAGAGAAATACAAAATATTTTTTGTCTGCTTACAGTAGTACATGTAGTCTTTCAAATTCAGTCTCTGTGTTGCTGATATCCACAATATCAAGATGAAGATTATTCATTAGCAAATTAAACTTTGCTTTCAGGCATAGGAGCAGCTGGGACTTGGGCCAACAATGTCTGGAAGGGGAACAGTGTCACTTCAGTTTGATGGTTGTGCTGCTGCTGACACACACATTCCTTGCCAAGGCTATGCACCACACAATGTATGAGCAGCACTATGCTTTCTCATACAATTCGGGATGCAAAACTTGTCTCTAAGGAAAATGGGGTGGAGTATTGAAGGATTGTGAGAGAGAAAGAGAACAATGAATAGAGTACTGAGAAAAAACTCAAACGACATGTACAAGAAATAATGACATTTAATGAACAAAGCCATGACAACTGACACATTTTTAGCGCACAAGAGTTCAATGTGATTGCATTTTTTATGATTGCTTGGTAACACTATGAGGCATTTTTTATTCTTTTATAAACTTAGAATCAAAAATGTAACAGTCACAGATTTGGGGTTAATTATGACATCTTTATATCATTATTTTTCTCACCCCCACCCATCTGCACAGACAGTAAATTACACTTTTTTTAGTACTGAATTAAAACAAAAGAAGGATGCAGGGGATGAAGGCAAGAGGTCAACAGGAGGTGTTTGGGTTTATCATCCCACCTCTCTAGAGAGGCTCAGACTCATTGAATGTGTACGGGGGTTTCAGCTTATAAGAATTGAAGAAGGAGGCAACTTGATCAGGCAGCTCTGCCAAGACGCTCTGGGCGAGGGCCACGCTGCTTCCCTGCAACGACAGTCAAACACAACCATACAGTACAACAGCTCCAGATGGATGATGGCAGTAAAAATACACAACATTCAGGGATTGAGAGGATCTAGAAGCACAAGTACTGCATGGAAATAAAGAAGAAACTGCACATTATTTCGATGTTGTAAATATAATTTTCCATTATCAGAAGAATTGATTGCTAATTTTAACTGATAATCATCTATGGAGACTTCAGTGGTAAGTTTACGCTTTGTGTGGTTCGGTCACATGTTTTCTCATTATTTCCAACATGAGACTTGAAATTAACAATTTGTAAAAGAGAGTGGTAGTATGTGAAATTTATTATTTTACATGTGTGTTGCATTTACAAATTGAGTGCAGTAAAGGTACAGGCTGACGTTTACCTTGAAGTCTCTGAAGGGCACAAACTGGACGATGTCCCTGGCGGCGACGTCGCCCGAGGGCGCACGCAGCAATTTGTCGTCACTGTCGAGGAACTCCATGGCGTCGAAGTCCGCCATGCCCACGCCCACTATGATGATGGACATGGGCAGACGAGAGGCCTCGACGATCGCGGAGCAGGTCTGGTCCATGTCTGTGATGACTCCGTCTGTGATGATGAGCAGCACGTAGTAGTGCTGCAGATGGAGACAGAGAAAAGAGATGATAAAGAATCATCTTATTATGAGTAAATATTCAAACTTTAAAGGTATATTGTGTACAAATTACTGCCATCTAGCGTTGCGGTTGTATATCTCAAGCAACTCAATCGTATTTTTCGTGCTGCATTCACGTGAAATTGGGCAGACGGCAGACGGACGACAGCCGCTGCACGTAACGGAATAAACAAGCCTCTATGTAAACAAGTGGTCCGTCAGCACGAGGCAAAACAATACACGTGGCAATATGTTGTCATGGCGATGTTACCGGCTTTCTCTCAGACTTCTGTGACTAAATGACATCTGGTTTGTTACCGACGGCCATCTGCCCGACTGCAGGTGAATGCAGCATCAGTGTAACGCTCCATTCCTCCTCACTGCGTTACCGCGGTGACTTTTCACAGACGCCACCTCGACCTGAGCCGACAGCTCCGGTGCACTGCAAAAACTCAAAATCTTTCCAAGAATATTTGTCTCATTTCTTGTCAAAATATCTAATTTCTAGCCAAAACTAATCTCTTTCCACTTAAAATAAGACTCATCACCTAAAAATGAACTTGTTTTTAGATAATTTTCACTTGTTTCAAACAAATTAAAATAAGTAGAAAAATCTGCCAGTGAACGCAACTTTTTTGTACTTGTAATAAGAAAGAAAAACTTGCTCCACTATCAGATTTTTCTACTTATTTCAAGTGAAAATATGCTTGAAAGAAGTAAAAAGTGTCAAAAACAAGCTACTTTTTATGTGATGAGTCTTATTTTAGGTGTAATGAGATTTATTTTGACTAGAAATGACACTATAAGACAAATATCCTTGGTAAGATTTTGAGTTTTTGCAGTGTGTCTCCGGTGAGTTTCCGTGGTTTCCTACCGTCATGCTGCCACTGAACGTAAAAACATGGCGACACCACATGGCAGCAGCACCGAGCTTACCCGCTCCATGTAGATATGAATGATATGAACGGCTCATTCAGAGCTGAAAGGAACACTTCAGTTTGTTGATGGGGGGGATTACTGATTAATGAAAAACAGACTTTTGAACGAAATAATCGATTTTCGTGAGTAGATAACAGGATAAGTTACACAATGTCCCTTTAAACATGCAGCAAAACAAGACTCAAGGTCAAATCCAGATGTTTTAGCTCTGCAGCTTCTTACTGAGGCCTTCTGCTGGTGGAGAGCCTGTCTGGCGAAGCAGGCGACGTGGTTGATGATCGGAGAGAAGTTGGTGGGACCCCAGAACCTCAGCTGGGGTAGACACTGCTGGTAGGCCTGCTCCACACCTTCTATGCCTGCAACACACATGCACACACACACACACACACACACACACACAGAAGGCAAAATGCAGCTTTACTGTGCAGCTTCTTGAGAAAAAAAAACAAAAAAAAGACAACTCAAACCCACCTGCACAGAAAGGATTTGATGGATTGAAGTTGATGGGAAACTCGTGGGAAACCTGTAAGCACGATTCACATAGAAGCTTATATTATCATCACCATACCATACAGTACATCAGAATATCAGATAATGTAAAACCTCACAATTAAATCAAATGTTACATTAAAAAATCAGACCTGTGAGAGCTTAGTTTGCTTTTTTCTGTATTAATAATCTCAAATCATTAATATCTGATGTCAGACCTGCCAGCTTGGAGGGATCTTGGCTCCAAAACCGAAGACAGGAAACATCTTGGTGCTATAAAAAAAAGAAAGAAAAGAAAACAGTTAGTTACACCATAAACTCACCAGTCACTAGATTAACTATGCTTTGATACTAAATCCTTTTAGTAAAGTTTGACCATTGAAAGAAAATGTCTCTTAACTGTCTTGATACAAGGACGGTGAAGTCAACAATGAGTAAAATAATAATTCAGAAACATAAAATATATAGCAAATGCAGTATGTCTCTATAGAAAGATGATCATCTGGCTGCACCTGTCATAGTCCTGAATGACTTGACCCACAGACATGATGGCCTGCAGGTACTCGTTGTAGCCTTCAGCCCTGATGTAGTGGAGCGACTGGGGAGAGGTCGGGTCCCCGTTGGAGCCTGTGAAGTCGATGGCGATCTGGACCAGAACCAGCAGAGTTTAATATGTTGATTTAAAAGTGTTGAAAAGTGTAATCATAACACATTGTGTGTGAGTGACGTTTTCAGACTCACGGTGAAGTTGAGCTGACACCCCCCCATGATATAATCCAGGAAGCTGAAATCCTTCACCACCTGAGGGAGGAAACATCAAATCTTTTCAATTTTCTTCCTGAACTATTTTGGCTCACTGCAATGTTTCAATTTACATGATTCATATGTCAAAATTATCAACTTTTCTGTGACATTTCTTCTTGTATTTTTTTTACTCAACTAAATAAAATAAAATAAAATAAAATACTACTACAACTAAAACTATTCATACTTTCTTCATATCAATTTTTGTCCCATAAAACAATGTGGTGGAGGAAATTTCCAGAGTTTATAAAGGCAGCGGTTACATATGAAGAGTCATTTAAGGTTGTCTGTAACATAGAACATAGATGTTGTAAAAATGCAACTAACAGACAGAAAGTTTCAGAAAAGTTTGTTAAATTCACAAACAACAAATAACTCATTACATGGCAGCGCTTGACGCAGAGGACCCCAGAGTTTTTGTAGTTCTTTTTCCTCATCTTTTTGGGATTAAGGCATTCAAATTCAGCCTGCAAGAGAGAACAGACTCATATTTATAAGTTTAGCAATTTTAACAGATAAGAGTTGGAATCAAATACACACACACACACACAAATAAAAAGACTCACCGGGCAAATGTGTGTTCCCTGTTGCATCTCTGCTAGAGTCGTTCTAAAGCTCCCAATAAGGCCATGGGAGCCATTGTAACGATGGTCGTAACAGTCGACCTGAGGATAAACGGAAAGATCTCCAGTGACAGGAGACACTGTCGTTCTACATATATCACAAAATTAATTTCAAACTGAAGACAGTATTTATAAGAAAATAACAATTAATGTTAGTTTATGTTAATCTATGTTAATGTTGAGTTTCTCTGTTAATGATAATAATATATGTATCTATATATGATATAAACATTAATTGAAACATACAAGATTCACTATTTATTGTCGGCAGGGAGACTTGTCTCTGCAACAAAACCTACAGTAGATCACACAGGTCGCATCTCACATGCAAAAGATATACAGTAACATTTCAATATCAATTTTAGATGCAGTAACAAACTGAGTAAAAAAAAAAGACAAAAAAAAGAAAACTGCACACCTTCATATGATGACGTCATTATCACGCATGCACACACACATCGCTTATCCAGCCAGGTGAGAAGCACAAGTCTTCTGTTTTAAGTCAGGGAGCATTTTTAAATGGAAAGAAAAAATGCAAAATGATTTATTAGTAGGTTAGAGCAGTCAAGAATCAATAAAGCCAATTAAAGCTGATAAAAAATAATAACAATTACAAAGAAATGTACTGTTTTAAACCACTTAAAACATTTTACAAGGGGGGGATTAAATAAAAACAGATTAGGCTGCACATTACAGGGCAAAAAGACCCCAAATACATTTACCTTTATTGGCTTCTCCACATCTCCTCCACAGAGAGCTCGCAATGAGATGCGGAAGGGCCTCCATGTTGGGTTAAGGTTGTTGTATATAACCTACAGTACGTAGTCAGGGAGCAGTAAACCATAAGTCTATAATAATGATAATAACGTTTCAGTGGAAACAAATGAATGAGTTGTTGATACAGTAAATGTCTGTACCTCTGTCCTGTGCGCCAGCTGCCATCCTGTTTCTGTTAGCTTGAAGAACTCCAGGAACGGGTCGGACCACCACAAGTACTGAACAAACACATTTGATTAATAAGTCATATGACTGTGAAGTGTATACAAAGGCTGTGCAAATATTTAAGAAACCACAATATCAGATTTAGATGATCTTCACTACCTTTTTGTCCAGCTTCCGCCCTGACACCTCCAACTCTGCCACTCTGGTGTCTGTTATTTCCTCTGCACAAATCTATTAAGATAAAAAAATATATATATATAAAGCTCTTTAAGTTTTAGTCTTGTGACAGAAAAATGACTTAATATGGGGATGTTTTTCCATCCAGTGTGTCTACGTCAACAAAGATAGTCTCCTCAGTCACAGCTGGAGATCCAGCTTATCACTTCTACACATCTTTGAGAAAGGAGAGGAGAGCGCACTCACTGTGATGGTCCCTCGGCCTGCAGGCCTCTGGTTCTTCAGCAGCAGAGATCGAGTTATCTGCCTGCTGGAAACAATCTGAGCACAACACATCATCAGCGGTGTCAGGGAATGAAGAAGTGATTGAGGAGCAACCAAATGTTATTAGAAAACGATGTGAAACTCACCTGCCCCAATGTTAATTCAATCTCCCCCAGAAAATCATCATCACTCAGGTCATAGGTGTTATTGTCAATATCATACACGCAAAACTTCAGCCTCTGCACCATCTCGAAATAGTAGTCGAGGACGAACTTCTTCGCAAACTTTGGATTGAGGCAGTTGAGGATCATCTCAGTGCGTCCAAACTGAATCACACAAGAAATTCATCTAGTGTCAGATAAATGTATCAGATGACACCAAACGTATCAGCGCAAAACTGTGTGCCATGATGACTTGATACACACCTCATACCAGTGGGAGCCTGAGGGGTTGATGTACAAGGCACACAGGGGATCAGACTTGGAGAAGACGTCCATGTCCAGGAGGTTCTCACAGGAGATGGTGAGCTCCACCTTAGTGGCCATGTGGGTGGCTGCTCCAAGTGGAGCTGTAGGTGGAGCTGAGGGCCCACCTGAAGCCATGGCAGCTTGTTGCACTAAGATGATCACACACAGATGTCACATGATGAACATTATCAGGGGTCCACAGTC
This sequence comes from Trachurus trachurus, assembly GCF_905171665.1. Lineage (NCBI taxonomy): Eukaryota > Metazoa > Chordata > Actinopteri > Carangiformes > Carangidae > Trachurus > Trachurus trachurus. Next base: position 6,232,508 of record NC_139911.1, read on the forward strand.
CAACCACAGATAGAATACACTGCTTATTATAAAATATAATCAAATAATTAAATAAAGACATGTTGGACTATTTTACAAACAAGGCAGCTTTATAAGGTCGGAGCGTGCATTTCTATGGGCTGTAAAGTACAATTGACACCTATATAAATGGCACTATGATGACAATAATAGAGTTGAACACCCGGACTATGGCCTACGTCGCACTTGTCATTTCTCAGGCATGCGGTAGTTTGGTGGGTGTGGCCCCTCGTCCACCAAACTATCACAAACAGTCAGAAAAGTCTCTTCACAAACTTGTTATCGCTTAATATTTACGGACGCAGACTTTACGTACCTACCTGCTCGACCGCCTCCTGTCGTTTACGGGAAAACTATATCTGACAAGAACAGCTGGGGGAACCTGGGTGGAGCTGCGCCGCTCGGCGGACCGCCTACGACCGCCTGCTCCTCCTCCTCCCTCTGGGCGCTGCTGCAGTCGCTCAGCGGCCGCTTGTTGTGCTCTGCCCCAGGAGGTTTCTGGTAATAAAACGTTTACAGCGCCTGTTCACGTGAGCCCGCTGCGACAGTGAAGTGTCACAACCTTTTTTTTTTTTTTTTTTTTTACTACACTTCCTTTTTTTTTATCCCCAGGGCTGGAACTCTCACGAGAGTTGGCCGTTTGCCGTCTGATCGGCTGTATTTAAATGGAACACAGAACGCCGGGGAGCGTTCAAGGATGGAACGTTCCATAGAACGTTGATGAAGAATGTTTTCCCGCGTAGCCCCGCCCCCGTTCGAACAGTGAGCGAAGCACGCGACCAACTGAAGCTCGCTCCCGAGAGGCTTCACAACAAATGAACAAATTCAAGTTGTGCTTAATAATAATGATAACTGAATCACAGGAGAAAAAAAACCGGCAGTTTGAATTTCATTGATTATGACCATAGAATGTAAAAAGACATAGATTATACTTTACATATGCATGCTAAAATACAGTCTAATACAGTATGGATTATGACCCTCAGCCCACGCCGTAGATGAGTGCACGGCTTCTCGGGAGCGAGCTTCCCTCACGATTACAACTGGGCGGAGCTAAAAAAGGAAAACAGACAGAGCTCTAACAGGAAACAAGACTCACTTCAGTTTAAACCACTTTATTCTTCTTTTCTTTTGACAAACCGGTGTCTATCTCTTGACATTCTAGTTGAAAACAGACAATTAATTGTTCTACGCACATAAACAAAGTGCACGCCTACTGTGATGTTGTGCTAAAAGACTATAGAGGAGGTAAGAGAATATAATTTTTTTTCCCCCATGAAAAAGAAGGAAAGTGATTTTAAAAAAAAGAAACAAAATGTCAAAGTGACTCAATACGTCACAGGTTTATGCAGCAAAAAACATAAAACATGTTTGCTTTCTCTTGTCTTGAATGTTTTGCTGATGTTTCTGTTTGAGCTCTTGAACGCAGCCTGTTCGTGTCTGCTATAAATATGTGATTCCGTGTCTGACTGCGATGGTTCAGCGTCTGGACGTCGGACTCGGCGATGGCCTGGAGATCATTGACGCGGCTTGTGAGCAGGACTTGGTCCGACGCTGCTGCGGCCGGGGTGAGGGGGGGCAGCAGCCGGCCGTACTGGAGCAGCTCCACGGGGAGGACGGCCGCAGCTCTGGCCGTGAGTAAGACACTGTTTCCCGGCTTTGTAGAAGAGTTGATGGGGCTTTGCTGCGGAGCTAATGTAGGTGAAAGGGCAGCAGCAGCTTTAACCCCGGGTCAGTGTGACCACCAGGACTGTTTGTAATCTAACTATTGTATTATTTACAACAGTGCAGTGACCTACAATGTGGGGGTTACCTGGGTTCACTTCACACCTGTCACCTCCTTTCTCTCACAATTCAATTCAATTCAATTAGCTTTATTGCACACCTGCAAACTGGTCACCCTTTGGCTACAGTCACCTTTTTTTAAATGTCAACCAAGGTAGTAGAAGTGAATGAAGAGGGTTTTAGTTTTGTAACTTGTCACCTTTTTCACTACTCCAGAGTTTGTAGGTCTGTTTAATTGGCATGAACAGGAATTTTGTTGTTGCCAAAGCATTGTACAAACTATTTACAAATAGCTACATTTCAATATAACAAATATATAGGTATAAATAATGGTGCAGGTTAAGATGTTAAAGAGTCCCTCTCTCTCTCTCTCTTTCCCCTGTGCACAGAGTGGAGGAGCTGCATTCCTGCTGGGAGCTCCTGCTCTGTCCTGTCTGGGCTATGGAGCTTATCACCGGGTGCAGAGTTCAGTCGTGATCCACGCTGCAGAGAAAGGTAGATAGATACAATACATGATGATAACACTGTGCAAAAACATGTGTGAAGAAGACGTTCAGATACAAATTATACACAAGTTTGTTTGGCACAAGTTGTTCAGTTTCTACAAAATACTGTTGCAACTAAATGTGAATTCACTTCTCAAAGAGGATCAACTCTGTGTGTCTCAGAGCAGATTAATAGACAGCGTTATAACTTGACTTCTTAAATAATAGATTAAGGGTGTCAAACATTCGGCCCGGATGAATTTACCAAGTGTGAAAATTACATAGAAGATAGAAGAAGCATAATATTGTTAAAATAGCACATATTTCCGGTTGTTCATAATGATTTGTCAAAGGATAGTTCATTAACATCTTAAAAATGTGCTTGTACTTCTTCCCACTAAATGAAAAGGGGAAACTTTCTCATTATTTATAGGTTATCATGCTTAACTTGAAATCAAATTGCACTGTATGTGGCCCCTGAACTAAAATGAGTTTGTTATATTATTTGTCTGTTATAGATCAATACCCCTGTTTCATTCATATGTTTAGCACAAACCTGATTCCTATCATTGGACTGTACTACTTTACCACATCCATTATAGATTTTCTTAAGCTTTCTACTCAATTCATTATAATAGCTCAAAAATCATAATATAATCTCCTTACTCAAATATAAAAACATACCTTGTCAATAGTTCTGTTCTGTTTTTTTAGGTTTTAGGGTTAATATTCAAAAGTTCTTATTACATGAGGTAAACATGGGGAATGTGACCTGTAACTGGTGTAACTGGTTTCTATATGTAGAGTAGACAGCTTCTCCCTTGAGATCATTTCAGCTGGTTTCTCAAGACCCTGTTGTTAAAAGATGTTTTTTTTTCTTTAGTCAACACTTCTATGCAAGTCTGATTAAAAAAATATGGACTTATACTAATATAAGACTTGTTTCCAGATGTTTTTAGCCAGTTACAGACTCAGGATTTAGAGTCACCCAAAGCACAGAAACAGCCCTGGTTAAGGACACGTATTATCTCTTTATAGCAGCAGACAATACACATGTCTCTATACTTGTCCTTTTTATATGTTAGCTCTGCATTTGTTGTTGCTTGTCGTTAGTTTTTTACAGTAATAAAGTCAAAGATATTTACATTTAAGAAGCTGGACACAGGACTGGTGGTTGATATGTTTTGACAGATGTGGTCAGTAAATGCATGATAGCAGCTGTTAAATAAAGTTTTCTGTTTTGGATTTTGCACCCGTGCAGAGGATGTGTTGGAGCAGGCCGACTACCTGTACAGCTGTGCAGAGACGGAGAAACTCTACCAGCTGCTGCTGCAGCACAAAGACAAGTGAGACTCGCATTCTGCCACCAGGGGGCGACAAACTAAAACATTTAAAGGGATAGTAGCATTTTTTTAAAAGTGGGGTTGTATGATCTACAAATAGCCCCTAAGTACTTTAATTGCAGTAGAAGACTCTCTGCACTCCTCCCGTTAGCAACGCCAGCCCATAATAGCCCTGCCCAGAGATTTACGACATACATTGTTGTGAATGGACCCAAAGAAACGGCCTATTTTCGTGGCCTAAAAGAGGTTTTACCTGAAAAAAAAATACACAGTTCCATTGTTCACTATAATATAATTATTTCCAGCCCTTCAAAGTGCAGGAAAACGCAGTTTTTATTTGGACCTAACCAACTCGCGTATCCCTCCGCCCAGGGTTAGCGCCTGCCGATCTGCAGTTGGCCACGAAAATAGGCCGTTTCTTTGGGTCCATTCACAACAATGTATGTTGTAAATCTCTGGGCAGGGCTATTATGGGCTGGCGTTGCTAACAGGAGGAGTGTCTTCTACTGCAATTAAAGTACTTAGGGGCTATTTGTAGATCATACAACCCCACTTTAAAGAAAAATGATACTATCCCTTTAATACACAACTGTACATCTAAGACGCCAGAAGTGGACAGTTATTATTACAGTAACACACTGTAAACCTTGTCCACAGTGACGATGCAGAGTTCCTGTGGAGATTGGCCCGGGCGTCTCGGGACCTGTCGCAGCTTCCCGACATGGAGGCCGAGCGGAAGAAGAAGCTGACGTTCGAGGCCTTCGAATACGCCAAGAGGGCGCTGGAGAAAGACGACAAGTGTTTCGCAGCGCACAAGGTGAGATGGTCTTATCATCGTTTTCTGTTCCAAAAGATGAAATGAAAACACTTGCAGGACGATTATCAGCTCATTACGACATGAATCTCTACAGTGGTACGCCGTGTGTCTCAGCGACGTTGACCAATACGAAGGAGTCAAGGTGAAAATAGGAAATTCAACCATCATCAGGGGACATCTAGAGGTGAGAGGATATTTACATCAAACCAAATATTTTATACTGGAATATTTTACGATACATTCTTAAAGGGATAGTTCAACATTTTTGGCAAATAATCCCTGTAGTCATAGCAGTAGGTTTTGTCGGTGCAAGGTGGAGCAGAGCCGTGAGCTGCTCAGAGCTACGCTACGGAGGCTCATGGGATTTCTTGGTTTCCTTCATCGAACTCATCAAGTACACAATCCAACAACTCCAAAACGCTCTGGTGGACAAGTTGTGACCTGCACATTCACCACGCTATGAGATAATAACAGAACGTTACCAGACAGAGTTGTTTTAGAGGTAAATTCATGCAAAACCGCTGATGCTTGTTGCCTTCAGGGGCAGTTTTTCGGCAAGCAGTCTCTGCATTTCCCTCTAAAACAACTCTGTCTGGTAACGTTGTGTTATTATTTCATAGCGTGGTGAATGTGCAGGTCACAACTTGTCCACCAGAGCGTTTTGGAGTTGTTGGATTGTGTATTTGATGAGTTTGATGAGGGAAACCAAGAAATCCCACTAGCCTCCGTAGCGTAGCTCTGAGCAGCTCACGGCTCTGCTCCAGCGTTCTAAAAAATAGCTTGCACTGACAACGAACCTATTGCTAAAACTATAGGGATTATGGCAATGGGCCAATTTGCCAAAATGTTGAACTATCCCTTTAAGTGAAACATGTTTTGTTTTGTTTTGTTTTTTATCCCAGAGAGCCGTTGAACTCAATCCTAAAGATGCCACTTCCTTCCACATTCTGGGCTACTGGTGAGTTTTATATAAAGAGATGGTGCAGGAAACTGATGCTGCTGGACAAATGGTGAAGGGAGACTTGATGCAGTTGTGACTGTTGGACACTCAAGGAATAGAAACCAAGAAAAACTGCAAAACAAATCTCAACCAATCTGCTGTGACATGACAAACATCTAATAAATCATATCAAAAACACTAGAAGAACCATATTTAGAGCGAAAACGAAGCATCTGTCCAACAATTCACCCTGAACCAAGTTTGATTTCAATCCCTCCGACAGACATTTGTCACAGCAGCAGGTTCAACTCATCGAAATCAAACGAAACTGTTGTAATCTCAGATCTTTTTTTTATCCAAGATCTCAATGAGAAACTCAGCTTGTTAATTAAACATCGTCCTCATGTGTCTGGTCTTAGGTGTTTTTCCTTTGCGGAGCTGCCGTGGTATCAGCGTAAGGTGGCTGCTATGATCTTTGCAACTCCACCCACGTCCACGTACGAGGAGGTGAGGTCATTATCTCTCCCCTTCGTTTGTTAAATAAAAACGTCAAAACGGCTTCAGGCTGGAAAGATGTCAGGTTTTTTGTTTGTCTTGGCTCGGTTACAAAGCTTGGTTAAAAACCTGAATGAAGTCAGTGTTTGTCTCTTTTCAGGCGCTGGAGTTCTTCCTGAAGGCTGAACAAGGTAAACACACTGCAACTCAGGCACAAGGAATATATATATTTTTTTAATTCAAAGGTTTAAATATATTTATTGATTGACACAGTGGTGGACAGTAATGGAGTAAATTTACTTGAGTACTGTACTTAAGTACATATTCAGATGATTTGTACTTTACTTGAGTATTAGATTTCTTTGGTACTTATTATTACTCTTACTTGAATACATTTCCAAGACAAATATTTTTACTTTTACTGGAGTTAATTTCTAGGAAGGCTGAAAGTACTCGTTACTTTCAGGTCTGCTCTTTTTTTTTTTTTTTTTTTCTAAAATACTATTGAACACAAGCTGTGTTTGTCAAAAAACGAAACCCTAAAAGCAGCACATCAGTGCAGGTGGTTTCAAAGAGTTAAAGGGATAGTAGCATTTTTTAAAAGTGGGGTTGTATGATCTACAAATAGCCCCTAAGTACTTTAATTGCAGTAGAAGACTCTCTACACTCCTCCCGTTAGCAACGCCAGCCCATAATAGCCCTGCCCAGAGATTTACAACATACATTGTTGTGAATGGACCCAAAGAAACGGCCTATTTTCGTGGCCTAACTGTGTATTTTTTTTCATGTAAAACCTCTTTTAGGCCGCGAAAATAGGCCGTTTCTTTGGGTCCATTCACAACACTGTATGTTGTAAATCTCTGGGCAGGGCTATTATGGGCTGGCGTTGCTAACGGGAGGAGTGCAGAGAGTCTTCTACTGCAATTAAAGTACTTAGGGGCTATTTGTAGATCATACAACCCCACTTTAAAAAAATGCTACTATCCCTTTAATTCTCAGAAACAAGAGTTAAAAGGTCCTTAAATTCATTTAGAAAAAATTATAGTAATTCATTGATGTGAAAAATAAGAAATTTACTCTTACTCTTATTTTTACCTAAAGTATCTTTAAAAGCAAGTACTTTTTTACTCTTACTCGAGTAACATGTCGACTGAGCCACTTTTACTTGTAACGGAGTAAATTTTGACCAGTAGTATTTGTACTCTGTCCATCTCTGTTGATTGTAAATGTCTGAATGTTTTTATTTTATTTTTTTCCTCAGTCGATCCTGAGTTCTACAGTAAAAACCTGCTGATGCTGGGGAAGACCTACATGGGCATGAAGGACAAGGAGAAGGCTCTGTACTGGCTGACCAAAGCTAAAGACTACCCCGCTCACACCTTCGAAGACAAAGAGGTGACATTTTATTTTATTTTTTAACTTGTTTAAATCAGGGAGGCGTTCAAGTACCTGTGGGAATTTTGATGCATGAGTAGTAGTAGTCGCTGCTGATGTTGGTTGGTGTTGGTTTTACATTACGTTTATTTTTCTGCAGGTCCATAAAGAAGCTGTTGATCTTCTGAAGAAACTCGGATGAAGATGTTTTTTGTGTTTTTTAACCACTGAGTGGACCGTGACGCCTTTCAGACTTTTTTTTTTTTTGTACGGTGGCCCTGAAGGCTCAAAGACATGCAAATAAACAGACAAACGTGCTGCAAATTCAGAAAACGACTCATCAACATGACAACGCAGTGAAAAGTGTTTCCAAGGGAGACTGACAAAGTGATGGTCCTCCATCTCGGCTCGGGGCCCAATTGTGGCTTTTCAAATAAAAAGCACAGAAAAACAAGTGCGTCACAGCAGGTTCATCACTTTTTCTTTAAGTTTTTTTTTTTTTTTTTGGCCTTAATTCTGATGGAGGAATAAATTTGCAGCATGTTTGTGTCTTTTCATGTGTTTGAAGTACTTTTAGATTAACAAACTGTTTTTTAATGATTCATAATTACTGATACATGGGAACTGTTAATGAGACAAACTGAACACACTCATGCCTTTTGAGATAATAAGCTTGTGTTCAAACATTTAGCTTGTTGTTAATTTAAAATGACATTATACTTACATCTATTTATAATGTATATAATAATTATAATATACATATGTTCAATCATTGTAGTTATACAAGCAATTTGAATGTTGAGGAGATTAAGAATTGTGACCAATTACTATTATATTAAACTGTTATTGTTTTTTCCTCTTAGCTTTTTTCTGGTTGTTCTGGTTGTTCTAACATTTAATTGATCCATTCCTGGACAGTTACAGTTTTTCTGGATTGCTAATAAGGCACATTTCTCAAAAGCTTCTCTCATTTTCTCTAAACTGTGAACACAAACCCCAATTTTCAAGCTACATTCACAAAACCTCAGACTCTTCTTGCAAAACCAAACTTTCACCCCAAAACAGTTCAATCTGTGCCCAAAACTGAACTATGTTGTCAGATCGTGCCCCGAGTCAATCAAAATAAAAAACACTATTGAGCAGCCACTAAACACTACATAGAAAACTAGAAAACACAACGCTCAGCACATGAAGCTGTAGAAATAAATGTTTTTCGTTCACTGTAGGCTAAATGCATGTTGCAAAACAAAAAACCTGTGCATTTACACTGTAGCACTTCTCTCCTTCCCTTTCTTTCACCCTCCTCCTTCCCTCTCCACATCCATTTCATCCCCTTTTCCTTCCTTCTTCTTTCTTCCCAGTTCATCCCTCCCTCCCTCATCCTTTCTTCCTTCACCCTGTCGTCTCTCATCTTCTCCTCTTGCAAAACCAGAAATCCTGTGCATTTACACGTAGCACTTGTACAGTACAAAAACAAACAGAAATCTTGTGCATTTAGCACTTGTACACAGTTAGCCTATGTAAAAATAAAGTACAAAAATATAGAAATGAGAAGTGCATAACTCAGCCACAGCATCATTTCTCTGTACTGGATCAGGCCACAGGACTTCATCCTGAACTAGCTTACAGTATATATGTTCCCTCACATCATTGGACACAAGTGTGATCAATTTTGAGTTGTTGTGTCCAACCGATGAAACTTGTGCTTTACTTGTGTTTGACTTTTGCCACCTGTGCTCAGCATTATGCAACACAGGTGCATCACAATGAAAATGTGTTGGTAAGTTGTGTCTAAACAGGTGAAAAGTGCTTATGGTTTTGCCAAAAGAAGTGACTGATTCAATCAGTGGGTTCAGGCAACTGGGAATTTGGTTCAGACAACAGGGTTTAATGTTTTAGCAATTGAGAAAAACTGTAAATGTATCTATAAACCAAACACACACATGCATGCACTGATTGGACTAAAAGGATTCAAAGCAGCAGTAAAGATGGTCAGATGCATTTATTAAATATGATTCTTTCCAAAGGCAATTAAAACAAAAATAAAATGATAAACCCAGAGCACATCACTTTTCTGTCAGAACAGAATATAAATTTTCCACCGGTGTAATTGTAAATCCTGAGCAGGCGGCCTCGCACAAAAAACAAAAAGAAAAGAAAAGCAAGCGTGGTCATGGAGAGGGTCGTTGGGCACGGGGAGGGGCGGGCGGGCGGTTATTCACTTATGTGTTTGTATTTCATAAATCCATCTGTCTTCATTTAAAATGGGTCAAAGCGGATTAAAAATGAATCTTCTATACACATCGTCTCCAGTAAAGGGGCATTCTGTACAGTGTAGTTGGTGTTTACAGTGTGTATCTACACGCGATATGTTACAATTAGGGTGCGTTCAGGTGATCATCCACAGCATCGGCGATCAGTTTCACGAGTTATAGTGAACGCAACCTGGAACGCCCCACTTCTATTTCTGATAAGAACAAAAAAAAAAAAGGCATCACAGATTTCCATCAATGGAGCGGCGGCTCTGTGTAATTAATTATAATATTTAAGTACTTTATTTACTTTCATTATCTTTATACAATGAATATTCACATACAGTTGATTTTCTTTGATTACAGGTTTCTGTTCAAAAGGAAGCACAGTTACGCAGGTTTGACTCGGCCTCCTTTTGCTACAGTAAAATGTTCGTCCCCCTCCTCGCAGCTGAACTAATGTTATATACATGACTGATAACTTCACTAATCACGAGCTCCTCCTGAACGAACTTAAAGCATCTTTTTTTTTCATCTTTTTTTTTTTTTTTAATTTAAGCTTTAAAGTTTAGTTCAGATAACTGACGGAAAGAATAAGCACCAGAGTCGTCGTTGCGTTAACGATGGGGTCGGGCGTGACAAAAACAAAAAGAGGGCGTCTCTCCCCCTCTGAAGCGTTTGAGGAAAGAAAACAAACGAAACAATAGAAACATACAGCAAAGCAGCGCATCATCATCATCATCACCAGGCTTGTTTCTGCGTCAGTCTCTGAACACATCACAGGAGTTTCGCCTGGTCTGTGGCACATTAGTGTCTCTTTTACAGAGTTTTATCATCTTTTTTTATTATTATTATCATTATTTGTAAGTAAATTAGCCTGAACTTTACTGATTGATACACACAGTTCTTCACCAGTTTAAGGCTTTTGTGTTTGTGTCAGCTCAGATCAATAATAATCTTCTCTGAGAGCACTGTGGCTTCATCTTGTGCAGCTGAGGCTGTTACACACTAGACGATTTTCAACAAATATTCATTCAAATATACAAATATTGGGCGACCGCACACAGTTTAAACCTATTTAAACATTATTATCCTCTGAATACACACAGTAGGCAGCTAGACACAAAATCTCGCGAGATCAAACGTGACTTCGGAGGATAAACGAACGCATCGGTGTGCGATCTTTCTCAAATCTCTGATGTGAAGACGTGTAGCCGTGGCTTATCCACCTTTTTCCGAACGTCAAAAACGTAGCCTGTTTTGCCGGTTTTGGAATGTTATGTTTACGTTTCCATGGTTTCAGTAGCCGCGGTAAATGCATGGATTTTTTTTTTTTTTTCCCCCAATGAAAATCTGTAAAACACATGGATCATCACAGCAGCTTTTAACAGTGGATATCACACAAATTGACATCTGTGTTAAAAGCCAGCGTTAATAGATCCATGCGTTTACCGCAACTATGACAACGCCTGAAAACCATGGAAACGTAAACGTAAAATTCCACCAAACCGGCAAACCGGAAGCCAGTTTTGACCATAGATGACATTCGGAAACTTGTGGATACACTATGCAACGGAGCGAACTAGACGAGTACGCAACATCCGGTTAGTGGCGCTTCCCGGTCTGCTCGTTACTGCGCGTATCTCCGCCCGAAGTGGCCCGATCCTGACGATTTCGGATCGGGAGAGAGCCCGACTCGATCGGGAGCAGTAAAAAAAAAAAAAAAGTATGTGTATATGTGAGGATTATTTAGATAAATAATCTTTTACCAACCCTACGAATCCGACCCAAAATCGTCTAGTGCGTCCAGCCTACGCTGTCGACGGAGCAGCCGCTAGCAGATACACACACACACACACACACACTATATGCGACAATCGTTACTCTAACAATACTTTACAGGTGCAGGTTTATGACCCAGTTAATACTTTCAGAAGCCCCACATTTCTTCACTTTACACTGTTTGTATGTATGTATGTCTGTATACGTCGTTTTAAAGAGGTGAGATTTGATACTGTGCTTCTATTCTACTTCATGATGATCGTTTTTTTTACCAAATTTAGCTACACCACTGTCTACGGGACATTCAACAATATTTACTGCCATGATAATGACATTTCTGCAGAGTTTTTTTTACGCAGCGCTGTCTTCATTTTTGCGATGAGGGTTGGTTGGTGGTGGCTCCTTCCAGGACACGTGTAGATGAACTGAACGGAGTACATTCATCAGGATTTTGCGAACGAGAGAGGTCGTTGACCTTTTATTACAACACAAGATGAGAGATGAGATTCTTTCAGTTGTCACATATAATGTCGTCTTTGATATTCATGGTTAAAAATCTCTGAGTGAGTGTGTTTTTTTATCTGGTGCGATGCCAAGAAGTGAGGCGTTGAAGTAAAGGGAGATTTTGCATGTTGTCAAAAAAGAAAAAAGACAAAAATCAGTCGAACACACGTGAACAACTGAGTCACTGAATCTCTTTGTGTTTTTTTGTTTTGTTTTTTGTGGTGAAGATTTTCCCAAACAGCTCAATGTTTAGATGAAAGCTGTGAAGTTGCAGTCGACTCAGTCTCTGGCTTGAATATCTCCACTGTCGACGACGACACACATTCATACTCAATATTTTTCCTTTTTGTCCCCGTGTTCCTTTTGATTTTTGATATAGAAGCTTTTCGTCCAGCAGCTTCACACTCGATTAGTGTCTTTGTCCGAACAGGATGATCCTGATGATGCTTCTCTTTCTGTCTCTCTCTGTCTCTTTCTGGGCCGACGTGACGTCCACCACAATCTCACTGAGGGTGAAAACTGTACGAGATGGTTATTCTCCACTTTGTCTGCTTCAGACAGTTTGCCTTTTACATGATGGTTCAAAAAGAAAAGAAAAGAAAGGAAAAGAAAAGGTAATTTAGAGACCGAGCGAGAGTCCATGCTAAAACGTCTATGTGTGTGTGTGTGTGTGTGTGTGTGTGCGGTGGTGGAAGACAGTCTTCTCATCTTCAGAGGCAGCCATGCAAGCACGCAAAAAAAAAAGAAAAAAGATTGCAGTAATTACTATGGATCCAACGGGGAAAAATAAGAAAGAAAAAAGAAAGAAAGAAATTCAGGCACCAGACCGCAGCACTACTCCTGCCCTTTTAAAAGCTCTATAGAACTAGAGCTTTAAAAGTAGATTACGCTTCTACTATAAAATCCTCTCAAAAACACGTTCAGTCTATTTTAAAAAGCCAGTCAGCAGTGGGGAGGAAATTAAAAAAATATCCATGATTTCTGTTTTCGAACAGAGGAGCACAAAATGCTGAAATGCTTGCATATTTCATGATGGGGTATCATATACTATATATAAGGGCTGGGGGACAGGGCTGCAGCAAAATGATGCTGCAAATTAAGATTTGGTTTAAGATGAGAAAATAGCTTATATACATTGGTGGTTATCTTGTGCAATTTTTTTTTTGTTTTAGTTTGTTTGTTTGACTGAATAAACAGCGATGGGGGAGGAGGAGGGAGACGACAACAGGGCTCCTCCTCCTCTATTCTTGGCCAAATCCTTCTGTTTCCTCGATGGCGAAGAGCAGCTTCTCTTTCAGCTGTTCGAAGCTTTTGTAGGGAGGCAAGTCCAGACGGTTAAAACTGCAGAAACACCAAGAGGGAGGAGATAAATGTTGGTGTAAAAGTTGCACAATTAAACATCTGATGATATATAAACCAGAGATTCTGACTGACTGCGAGAGACTTTCTAGAAATCACGGTGTATTGTGTCGTATTTGAGTATTTCAAATGTCAAACAGTGTCCTTCAGTAACGTCCATTTATCATAAAACTCATATCATAAAAGAGTCTCCATGAACTCACCACGTGTGGCTCCGAGGAAGCCACGTGTCCTTCCCCACCTTCTCGATGCAGAACTTCTGGGGCCCGTTACTTCCTGCAGAGCAAAGACAAAAGACAAACAATTAGTGAAAGGAGATGCCGATGTGTCATTGCTGTTGGTTAATGTATAATAAAGTTATATTTGCATAAAACAAGCGCATTTGTCCATTCTATAAGGGATAGTTCAACATTTTGGCAAATTGGCCCATTGCCATAATCCCTACAGATTTAGCAACGGAGGTTCATGGGATTTCTTGGTTTCCCTCATCAAACTCATCAAATACACAATCCAACAACTCCACAACGCTCTGGTGGACAAGTTGTGACCTGCACATTCACCACGCTATGAGATAATAATGGTTCGTTAAGAGACAGAGTTGTTTTAGAGGTAAATGCAGAGACTGCTTGCTGGAAAACTGCCCCTGAAGGCAACGCGCATCATCGGTTTTGCATGAATTTACCTCTAAAACAACTCTGTCTGGTAACGTTCTGTCGGTATAAACATTTTACACCGACAATTAAAGGGAACAAACCTACTGCTATGACTATAGGGATTATGGCAATGGACCAATTCGCCAAAATGTTGAACTATCCCTTTATTAAACAGATGTTTCCCTGTCAATAATCATGAAAAACACACACAAACTCCTGTTAAATCTCAGCTGTACAGAAGCCAAACCCACTGGACGACATTTCATCATCCAGCGGGACAACGAAATCCTGACTGTACGGCCAAAGCAAACAAAGAGTGTGTCATGGTCAGAAGGTCGAAAATCTACCGGCTGAGGACCAGACTAAAGGCAGAGACCCCCACCCCCCCACCCCCCCACACCCCCACACAAGAGGCGCTGAGGGAGGCTGCGGTGAAGATACAAATCACCTCTGACATTAAAGGAACCTCCTCACATCACAGCAGCTGAGCCTCCGCACTTTAACTAAGTCCATTATTTTACTCTAAATTCAATTAGCTGCAACTCAGAGTCTCTATTATGTGTCTAACTCTGAGAGTGTGTGTGTGTGTCTGTGTGAGTGTGTGTGTGTCTTTGTGTGTGAGTCACTGACCCATGAGTTCGGCAAAGCCACCCAGAGGAAGCCTGCAGGTTCCCGTGACGAACTGCATGAGCCGCAGTCGCACTTCGTTGTCCACTTCTTTCACCAGCTGCAGGGGAGGAAGTGACAGCAAACACGCTCGTCAGAGAGTCACGAAGCAGCAGCAGCAGCAGCAGCAGCTTGTCAATATCACGCACACACATACACACACACACTGGGGGAGAGGGGGCAGAGGGTGAAGGTGGAAACATAATGTGCCTCTACCTGCCAGAACCAGATGATCTGTTTGCTGTTCCTGGTGTAGTGACGGTACACGGTGTTCCTCTGCCAGTCCTGCAGATCCACCTCCTGCATGCCGCACAGCATCACCTGCAACACACACACACGCACACACACACACAATGAGAAAACAGGACATACAGACAGAGCAATGAGTGTGTTTATCAACTCATTTAAAAAGAGATACTTCACCCAAAATCAATAATTCACCAATTTTCTACTCACCGTCATGCCAAGGAAGGGTCAAAATCGCCTGACAACGGATTTTCATATAATGGCGGCGGATAGAGTCACTTTTGAATCGTCCAAAACACACACTATGAAACATCCAGATACCTCCGTACTGCTCGGCCGTACTGAAGCCGCCACATGAAAAAGTTTTTCTGAAAAAATTAATTTGACATCTTTTTTTATCCTTGTTGTAGTAGTAGCTCCCAGTGGCTGCATGAGATTTTTAAATCCAGGTTAAAAACATTTCTCTTTTCACGTGCTTATAGCTGAGCTCTTTTAAGAACTTAAAACTTTACCTATTTTCTTTTACTTTACTTTTATTTGCTCTTGCTTTTAACTCTGTTTTTAGTGTTTTGTTTGTTTTTATTCTGTCTTATGCTTCTTTTTTAATGTTTTGTCTTTATGTAAAGCACATTGAGTTGCCTTGGTATGAAATGCGCTGTATAAATAAAGATGCCTTGCCTTGCTGCGAGACGTTCTTCCATGTTTACATCATACATCCATTGGTTTACAACGACGAACAAACATCTCGCAGCAAAAGGCTAAAAACAGAGATCAAATTCCTTTTTTCAGAACAACTTTTTCATGTGGCGGCTTCAGGACACTTGGGTCAGTACGGACGAGCAGTATGGAGGTATCTGGATGTTTCATAGTGTGTGTTTTGGACGATTCAAAAGTGAACTCTATCCACTGCCATTATATGAAAATCCATTGCCAGGAACTCCTAAAGTGTTTTGATGACTCAGAAAGTTCTCCGAACCCTTCCTTGGCATGACGGTGAGTAGAAAACTGGTGAATTATTGATTTTGGGTGAAGTATCCCTTTCTTTAAGTAATGATTAGTTAACCGTATTGGTCATTTAGTTGAAGCCTAACTCGTGTGGTGGACGAGTGCTCACCTCCAGCTCCTTTTCGTCAAAGTACTGGAGCCACTGAAGTGGAACCACCTCGTTGAATCCGTCCAGGAAGGCTTTCGTCTGACCTTCGACCCCCCGGGAGAACCGCCACTCTGCCATCAAACTGCGAAAATGTAATTTACATCAATTATTTACTTTAAAAAAACAAAAAAAACACCAGATATCGCTGCAGTCATCGTAAATCCGTGGATGCAACGAACCCGATATACTCCTCCTTGTTCTCCTCGGTCACCAGGACGTTGGTGCCGTCGGGTTTCAGGTCATGAGACGTGATCTTCCCCAAGATCTCCATGTCCACTGAGAAGTACATCTCCAGGCCGCACTCCTCGATGTTGTTGTCCCTGAGGGGGAATGGCGGAAAAAGACTTATTATTATTATAACGTGAGTAATGTGTCTGCGCCTCAGACTCAACCGGCTTTTGTTTCGTTTCTTTTTTGGTTTTCTTATCTGCAATTAACTGAGTCATCACCCTCCTCCCTTATTCCTCTCAGCAGCTCTCATCTGTGTTAATGTTGCTGAGCTGCCTCTTGTATCTACATCTGCATCCTGGTGGAGGTTTCCATGGTTTTCTCCCCAACAGTACTACAACATTTACTTAGTATGAGATGTTTTGTACTTTCTGTACTTAATTCTGTCATTTTAAAGAGGAACTGTGCCAAGTCCAGCGCTTTTTTTTTGCTGTTTTGCTAAAGGTCAGAGGGTAATATGTCTAGATAATATGCAATATAATATGTTTTTTACTCTTAATTTACTTATTTTCTCCCCCTTTTTTTCTTTTTCATGGCCTCTACTGGTCTTTTGGTTTAGGTTTTTTTTATTTTGCTGTGAATGTCCTCTATTTAAACTTATTTCACCATTTATTTAACCTTGCCCCCATAAGTTGTATATTTATCTGATTTTTTCTTAGGAAACTACAGGTCATAGAGGGGACAATAGCCCTCCACATTTTCCAACCTCACCTTCAAATTGTTTTTTTCTATATAATTCACTCGCTATAGAGTGATTTGTACCAAATGTAAACAGTTTTTATTTTATTTTATGTGCAAATAAATACATATCAAAAACCCTCTGACACGTGACATGTGGTTTATTCACACCTGCATATTATTAGTGTGGTCAAAACCAAACAATAAAAAGAAGAAGAAGAATGCGTTGTTTCCCTTTGGTTCATGTAATTTAAAACTGTAGAAATCTGCTTAAAAAAAACATCAGATACAAGTTCAGTGTGACAGTATTCACTCCAGTGACAAGAGACCTTTAGAGATTATCCAAGCAAAGAAGAGCAGGATAACTCTCTGGGTAATCTAATTAAAAATGCACGTGCTGGCTCTTTAATCAAAGGCTTCACTCAGAGTGAAGAGCCCTGACATTTAAAACTGTCAAATCAACAATAAAACTGTCTTTTCACTCTTGAAAGCTCGACAGTAACGTGATCACTGGAGTCAGGATGTGCTCACAGACTTCAAACGATGCAAGTTTTATTTGTTTTTTTTAAATCGCGGTCGTGCCTGAACTGTAAAAGCTCGTGTGGTCAAATCACCTGATCCATATGAGCGAATTGTAGAACTCTGGATCAATGGACTCGAGATCTTTGAGGATGAGCTTCTTGTTCAGCATGCGTTTGTAGAAAGGCAGAGAGAAGCCTGTGTCGATGAACTTGCCGTGGAAAAGTGCCTGCAAAGAGACAAAACGAGAGAGAAGTTGTTTTTTTTTTTGTTTTTTTTTACTGTGGCGTTCGATCTGAAGAAGCGAACACTGACGGATCAGATCGTGAACTCACCATTGCAATGAAGCGGCCTATGAAGCAGAAGTAGGAGAGGTGGTCCGGGTTGATGGCCGAGGCCGGGTTGATCTGCAGACAGTAGTTGCTCTTGCCGGCGTACTCAAACAGACAGTACATGGGGTTCAGCACCTCATGCGACAACAAGAAGAACCACTCTCTGTGTGGGACAAGAGGGCAAAGATTAGAGAGGAAAAGAAATCAGTGTTTAAGTTTTCCAAAGAACTATGAAACTAGGGATGTACTGAATAAAACATCAACTGAACCGAACACTACTCAGGTCAACGTAATGACACTGCCAAATGAAGGTTTATGAACAACAAGGTTTAAAGCTCTCTCGGTGCAGCCAGCATCACTGTCATTATCACAATCTAAATATAGTCTGATAGCTTGATGCTAACACATAATGGAAAACATCATAGACAGGCTGACGGAAATAGCATCGCTATCGTGGTAATTTTAAACCAACAAACAGCTGTTATTATTTTAACATAAACATGTGAACATTACAGGCAGATATTTTCTCTGCTCTGTGGAAATGATTTAACTTTTTGTTTCCTGTTTTGAAAGAGAATAAACACTAACGCTGCGTTCGCGACAAGTCGGAACCAGGATCACAACAGTAAAACATAAATTAAAATGCATTTAAATGCCAAAATGCATTAAAACATTCTTTTAAAAATTGTTTCCGTGTCCTTTGTAATGTTTTATGCCTGACGTGAAGCACTTTGAATGCAAAGTTTGTCCCGGTCCACCATGTTTGTGGTTATTCTGGCATGGAGTCGGTACTCTGAGTTTTCAATTGGGAAAGATCTGAGTTCGGACTTGTCTCGAATGCAACATAAAGCCTGTATCCTGAATGACTTGCCAATTGTTTTTTTACAGTTAGAATAAAACACTCTTTTTTACTACATTTATGATATGTTTAGTGCATGGGCCGATGATGGGAGTAGGATTCGGTTCAGATTCGGCTGAAACTTAATCAGGATTCGGTACATCCCTATATGAAACTATTGTTTGTTTATATTACCGGGCTAATCCACCGTAGTCAAGACCCTCCTCGCCTCTGAAGATGACGTAGAGTCTCCTCCTCAAGTCGTACGGCTTTAGTGCCATAATCTACACGGAGAAAACACACACAACAACATCAGCTACAACACAACGCTTGAAATGTTTCTCTGCGCGACAGGAAAAGGAGTCGAGGAAGCAACTTACTTGCTGGAAAGAGTCTTCAAACAACGTCTGTCTGGACACGGTGATCTTCACATGGCTAGGGAGAGCGTTGGACTGAGGCCAGACAGGATAGAAAATTAATGCACGTGAAAATAAGACACAGATGTTTGTTTGACTGGTTGAGTGTGAAAAAGCCGCCTCACCTGGCACAAGTAACGGAAGTGGGCCAGCTTCCATCTGAAGCTGCGCTCATAAGCGATCTGAGGGCCTTTGGTGCTGAGAGGAGCAAATTAAAAAAGGTTTAAATGTCCGAGAGGAGCTGCATGTGGCTCATAGTGTAAAAGTAGAACGTGTGACAGGGTATATGCAGGAATCTTGAAGTTAATTTAAATACCTTTTAAAGACTTTTTCAAGACCTTATCAATATTTTTTAATACCTCATCGCCACTTCAAGCTGTAACCATTCACATCAATGACACTTTTAACTTAACAGTTTTAGTGTGTGATTAAGACTGTAGACCACTTACAGTACAACAGAATTCAAAATAGGCTGGGATAATAAATCAAAGGAAAAGTTTATCAAAAAAGAAATATTGCTCAACTCCCAAAAACAAAAACTACAATCACGACAGTCATGAGCCTTAGCTCGTTTGATTTTGTTTCTAGTAGGGCTGTAGCCGATATCCGAGTGCCATTTCCCTACTATGATTCCTTCAAAATGTAAGACTTTATAATGTCGTGAAAATACTTTTTAATACTTTTAAGGGTCTTCATTTTCCCAAAATTGATTTATCACCTTTTAATACTTTTCAAGACCCCGCGGATACCCTCTGTGAACAAGTTAATTATTTTGAATTGCGGCTCTTACACGGAGGACTTTCCGGTGCGGGGGTCGCTGAAAGTCGTGGTCCGGGTGTTGTGATCCACAAAGTAGCGCACCCCTTCCCTTGTGTAGCGGATCTCCCAGCCCTCGGGCAGAGGATCCTCGTTTTGTAGCCTGAACACACAAACAATGATATATACATGGACTGATTAATGTTTGGATACTGTGTTCCAAGAACAAAACCCACAATCACGACACATAAATAACATTTGAATGCAACACATCTGTTAAACTTAAAAAAAAAAAAACACATCCTGATCAGATTTTAATAATAACTTGTTAACATCTCCTCAAAAGTGAGAGCAGTGATTAAATGAATTTCAGATTAAGTTTTGTCTTTCATACTATATCAGTATGTCCTGTACTGCCTAAAATATTAGATTTTTTTTTAATAAAATGAGAATCAAGTCATATTTTGAGACATTTTCTGATGGTTTAACTTGTACAAAACCTTCTCTAAAAGTAAAATGTTATCAGGGGATGATAAATTAACCAAATTCAACAACAGAGATTATAAACTTATTTGCTTCAGGAATTTATTTAAATGGATCCTGATTAAATTCACATAATTAATTTAAAGTTGAGGCTGTTGCTGATTTTGAATGCATTGTTTTTTCATTACATATTTACCCCCGGCAAACATAAAGGCAAGAGTGATTGTGAAAGAAAAAATATATTTTTGTCTCAAAGTGCAGACAATGGTGGCTTCACCTCAACCAGACGTCACAAACCGTCTAAAAACTCAAATTAAAGCTTAAAAATAACCAGTCCTAGTGAACAGATCAGTGATTTCTGTCTCTCAGAGGAGGAAGAGGAGGAATAATTATTATGGTATCAGTGAAAATATCCTTGAACTGCTCAACACTGAGTGAGACCAGTGGTAGCGAGAGAGAGAGAAGCTGTGATGATGATGATCAATGTGGTGCAGAGCAGGAAAAAGCCCATTAGCCTTCGAGACGATCTGTCACATTAAAATGATGATCTCTCATTATACATTATCTCTTCCTGTTTAATTTAATTAAATTTACAATGGGTTTAGTCTAGTCTAATGTGCTCACACAGCTTCTGTGAGTTATGACTGAGTGATGATGCATTATTTATATCTTTGCTGAATTCTCAAAGAGTTTTATGCGAGCTCTCACCCTTGGGTTCGAGGGTCTTCCCACTGCGTTGTCTTGGTGTTGTGGTTGACAAAGTACACTCGGTCGTTGGAGTCCACACGTCTCTCTGAAGTTGATAAACAAATACACACATACACACAAACAGAGAGAGAGAGAGAGGAATCTGTAGCTTTATAAAGAGAGAGTGAATGTGGCAACACACTGATAATCACCGGAGCTGCTGACTCGTGCTATAAACACAACAATCTGTTCAACAAGCTGTCGTCTGTGATCTTTGTGAAGCATTCAGGAAAAGGAGGAGGAGGCGTTGTTCGCTCATGTTTCACATTAAAAACACAGATTTTTTCTTTCTTTTTTTTTGGTTTTAAAATAGATTTGATGAAATGTGAACGGAGAGTAGAATACGTGAACTCACCCCAGCCAGGAGGTAGCGGGCCTAGAGGGTCGTTCTCAGCAGACATCATGGATGCCTGGAAATGAGGGATGCACACATAGACCTCCATTCAGAAAAACACCAGGAAAACCCAACAAAAATATTCCCAAATATGTTGGAAATCTAAAAAAATAAATAAACAGTCCAAAAAAAAGAAAATCTGAAAAAGTAAAAAGATATATTCCACAACAGGAGGACTGGATGATGAAGCAACCGAGCGTGTTTGGGGTGAGAAGGCCTCTGTGGGGCTGGTTCCTGCTCACTGGGTCTCAGCTGTCTTGTCTTCTGTCTTTTGATTTGTGTCCTAAGCTCATCATCATCAATGAAGATGACATCACTGCTCAGATCAAACACACAACTGGGAGAGGGGGCCCTTTACAGAGATAACCAGATAAAGGCGGAGGCTGGGGTGTGAAGATTTGAAGCCCCGGCCAGGTAAAGTTTTAATTTATTCAGCCTAAATGAGGCGAGTTACAAAACAAAATGCACTGGGATTCATTATACAAAATATAGACATAAATTTGTCCTATGATTTCTGAGATTACTGTGCTTACAAGGAAGGAAAAAAACATTATCACAGGGGTGAGAGAGTAAAATTAAGGACATTGAAAGCTAATGTAAGTGGTTAGGTATGACAGTCTGTGTAATGTCTTTGAGATTTGTTGTTATAAGGCTGGATAAACTAAACCAGGTCCTTTTAAGAGAGCTGTATTTAAAAAAAAAAAGACAGTAGAGTCTGGATTTTTATTCTCTGAGCGGGAACTAACATTAAAGAAAAGGGAAAGTGACTATCAGAGATCTGCAGATATTTTAGAGATTCTTGAAAGTGGTTTTAGTGGAAGGCCGCAGGTCTGTTTTCTGTAGTTCAGCGGAGGCCGAGGAGCTGATAAAGGCCGACAGCCGGAGAGATCCGGTGCGGTCAGGTGACTCATTAAATGCACAGTGTTCACAGAGAAAGGACTGAGGTTGAACACAGGGCAGCATGTTCTCCTCCGTTTGTTTTGCTTTCATGCACAGAAAACTTCAAGTGGACAAAAAAAATGCGTCATCAGAAAGAAACCACATGAGAAAACAACAAAAAAAACCAGGTCAGAGCTCGAGACCAACGGCATCGTACCAAGTTTGGTTGATTTTAACCAAACTAAAAAGCAGCCTCGCTCAACAGTTAAAGGGATAGTTCAACATTTTGGCAAACTGGCCCATTGCCATAATCCCTATAGTTTTAGCAGTAGGTTCGTTACCTTTAATTGTCGGTGCAAGCTATTTATAGAACGGCGGAGCAGAGCCGTGAGCTGCTCAGAGCTACGCTACGGAGGCTCATGGGATTTCTTGGTTTCCCTCATCAAACTCATCAAATACACAATCCAACAACTCCAAAACGCTCTGGTGGACCAGTTGTGACCTGCACATTCACCACGCTATGAGGTGGTAACAGAACGTTACCAGACAGAGTTGTTTTCTAGGTAAATACAGAGACTGCTTGCTGAAGAACTGCCCCCGACGGGAACACGCATCAGCGGTTTTGCATGAATTTACCTCTAAAACAAATGAGTTTGATGAGGGAAACCAAGAAATCCAATGAGCCTCCGTAGCGTAGCTCTGAGCAGCTCACGGCTCTTCTCCGCCGTTCTAAAAACAGCTTGCCACTTGACAAAGGTAAAGAACCTACTTCTTAAACTATAGGGATTATGGCAATGGACCAATTTGCCAAAAAGTTGAAATATCCTTTCAAAACCAAACTCATAGGCAGGGAAACTTTTCCAGCAGTGAGATGTGGTGAGGGTTTTCTTACAGAGTAGAGGTATCTCTGGTTGAACTGGTGCATAGCTCCCTGCAGTTGGCTGCGTTGACTCTGCCACTGCTCAAAGTTGCGGACTGACTCCATGGTGGGACGCTGCCACGTGGTGGTGCGGGTGTTGTGGTCCACATAATAGATCCGGCCCCGGTCGTCCACTCGGCGCTCCCAGCTGGAAAAATGGACGGTGCAATTAACAGAGAGTCCAGCGAGGAGGGTCAAAGCTTCTCCTCCATCCTGACACTGATTACTGACAATACTATGAAATTGACCGATATTTCAAGGCTATTTCTTGACATTATCATGTAATTAGCAACCTGTAAATTAAAGTGCTACCAAAATCAACAGATTACTAAACTTAAAGTATCCTCAGAAAACATCACCTTACTTAATATATGGAGACCAAATGTAGGTGCAAGAAATGTAAACTGATACTACAGGTTTTGTTTAGTTTTAGAAAGGGCTGAAAGAGATTCGAAGAGAAAAAAATAAACCTTATTAAGTTACTCAAGACGAATACTCACCCTGGCGGTAGTGGCTGTGGTCTTTCCCAGGTCGTAGTCCTGGTGTTGTGGTCGACATAATACGTTCTCCCATGCGGGTCTTTCCTCTGCTCCCATCTAAAAACAAAACACACAATAATACTTTACAATAACAAACAGCAGCAACATGCAGAGTGCAGCGAGCAAATAAAAGCTTCGTATGGCTCTGCAATAAACCCATTTCATTCTGAAATACGAGTCTGTGTGGGCTCGTTTGTTTGTTACCCAGAGGCAGCTGATGTGTCACTATGTACAGGTAATACTCAGAAAATTAGAATATCGTGAAAAAGTTCATTCACTTCCCCATGATTGCGAACTGTACTGAACCAGACAGAGAGCTTTTAAAGGCTCAGGAACCCTTTGCAGGTGTTTTGGATTAATTGGCTGACAATTTGAGCTACAACATTGAACTTTTTCACGATATTCAAATTTTTTGAGATTCTGATTTTGGGGTTTTCATAAGCTGTAAGCCATAATAATCAAAATTCTAACAAATAAAAGCTTGAAATATCTTGCAATGCCTGTTATGAGTCTAAATAATATATTCATTTCACCTTTTAAGTTGAATTACTTAAATGAATGAACGTTTTCACGATATTCTAATTTTCTAGTATTACCTGTATATATAATAAACAACAAAATAGTATAGTATATATGCTTTTAAAAAAGCTCTAAAAGAACATTATTTAAAGAAGAACTTTCACTAATTAAGATGCTGTCCTTCATATAAAGATAAGGGTTATATTATAGTCAATTATTAATATATGGGCATCATTATAATTTAAAAAGTCAGTCTGAGCTGACTTGTCTTGTTAATTTTAACTGTAGTTATTGTTTTGTCAGTCATGGTATTGTTTAAAATGTATGTAATGTTGTTAGTGTATCTACTGTTTCATGTCTATGTCTATATTGTCTATATTTATTTTGTTAGTGTATGTATTGTTTCATGTCTATGTCTATATTGTCCAGTGTGACTGTGTATTCTTTTATTGTCTCCATGAATATGTTTTTGACCCCAGGAAGAATAGCGGACGCTAATGTGCATCTTAATAAACAGAAACAGAAACTTCAAGGTAAATAAAATGTATAGTGATATTAAACAGGAGCAGTTTTTGTTTTTTTTTGTTTTTTTTTACCCCGGGGGCAGAGGGTCTGAGGTTCCAGCATTGGGGGCCTGTTGTCTGGGCTTGGCCCCGTCTGTAGTCACAGCTGCACTGCTGCTACTGTTGTTACCACCGCCTGCTCCCGAAGCGTTCGCCTCTCCCGGTGCTGGGGGGGAAGAGGACGAGGGGGAGGAGGTTGTTGTGGTAGCGGCGGCGACGGCGGCGGTGGCAGCGGTGGAGGTGGTGGTGGTGGTGGTGGAGGAGGAGGTCGTGGAAGCGGCGGCCCCCGGGGCTGAGGATGTGACCGTAGAGGAGGAGGAAGTAGAAGTAGCAGCAGCAGCAGCGGTGGTGGTGGAGGAGTCAGGAGGCTTAACAGCAGCAGCAGCAGCAGCAGCAGCGGAGGAGGAGGAGGAGGAGGAGGAAGAGCAGGCTGGAGTCTGTGTGGAGGCTGGAGGGGGCTGAGATGTGCTATTTGGTGCTGAGTCGGGCAGGACGGCATCTTGACTGCAGTCCTCGTGGTCGTCTGCAGGGGGCGGCGCTTCTCCCGCTGTCACAGATGATGATGACCCAGGAGCGGCGTCACAGGACTCCCCGTTCACTGCAGGCAAGAGAGGGAGGGAAAGACAGCGGCGCAGTTTAGATGCATGAGACGAGACTCTTTCTCCATCCACGACCAACGGACGATGTCAGTGAGAGAAAAGAGATAACTGACTGATTTTACATCTATCTATATCTATATATGTACACATGCACACAGAAATCAATATTTAAAAAGCAAATAAAGCTGTAAGATGTAGGGTTTTTTTTGTGTTTGATTTGCCTCTTTATTTTATAACCACTGTGCATTGGAGTTAGGATGTCACAATTTCCTGTTTTCACAATTAACCGCGGTATTAAATGCCACAATTAATTAATCGTCATGATTTCTAAATACTGTCACTTTCCAAAAAAAGATTATGTCGAAACCATATAGGCAGATAAGCGCTACACTAAAGGGTAAATGCACAGATACAAGGTTAAATTCCCTAATGTAACATTGAATTGGTAGGAATTTAAATGTTAGCTCGTCATTTGTAACTTGCAATTAAAATAAACTAAAACATTTGGCATTGATGACAATAAATGACTTGAATATTTAAAACAGTTCCCCTGGGGGGTTAATTATTGGTCATATTAATGATTAATGATTCACATCTATTGAAAAGATTTTTATTGACTGGCCTTGTCTTATTCATGTCTTGATCGTAAATGTATGTTTAAAGGTACTGTTTTTAAATATGGACCCCAGTAAGATTAAAGGAGATCCTGACAAATAAACATAAATATAAACATGCACCAGGATGAATGAAAACATATCTAATACAGCTTGATCTCTGCACCAAATCTTGGGCAAAATGAATATTCTTAAATACATCATGACACCAAACCACATGAGAAGTTGTGAGTGCACTGTGCACATTATCATTTCTTCAAAGCATGACAACACAACTATAGGATTAATATTCTTTAGTCATCCTCAGTTTGATGTGAGCTCTGGTGCTGTGTCTACTCTCTACACTGCACTCCACTCTGCCTTTCTTTCTTTCTTTCTTTTTCTTTTCCCCCCTCTCTCTTTCTGTCCTGGGAGTTTTTTTAGACAGAGGTGCTGACGGCAGCAGAGATTACAGTGCCGCTCACTTAATGAAAATAAATCTACTTGTTCTTCTGTGCTGAGTGAAGCGAGTGAGGTAACCAGAGCCCTGCCCACTGCCATGGCAACACAATGAATCACTGCTGCAAATACACACACATGTGTAACCGATAATTATCTGTATTAATCAATCAATCAATCTTTGACGTGAGCCTATACAGGGTATATACAGGAATCTTGAAGTTAATTCTAATACCTTTTTAAGACTTTCTCAATATTTTTCAATACCTCACCACCACTTAAAAGCTGTAACCATTTACATCAGTGACACTTTTAACTTGACAGTTTTAGTTTGTGATAAAGACTATAGACCACTATGATACAACATAATTCAATAGGCTAGGATAATAAATCAAAAGCAAAGTTTATCAAAAAACAAAAACATTGCTCCACTCTCAAAAAACAAAAACAACAATCTTCTTTTCTATTTTATGTACTGTTTCATCTTTGTTTTTTAATAAAATGAATAAATTCACACAGTTTTATAATGTTTTTTAGGACTCAAACACTTGGACAGCTACTTCAGAAAAAATACCTTCAAAATTTAAGACGTTATAAAGTCGTGGAAAGACTTTTTAATACTTTTTAAGGGTCTTAATTTTCCCAAAATTGATTTATCACCTTTTAATACTTTTCAAGACCCCGCAGATACCCTGTTATACAAGGAGAAAACCAAATCTGAGAACTCACAGATGTTATTTTAGCCACTAAATCACACACACTCACACTCACCTGTCCTACTCTCCGTGTCGCTGTCTGAGGGTTGGTGGACCGGGGTGGAGTTGGCCGTGGCGTCTCCGTTGACGACATGGCTGAGGGCGGGGCTGCAGGAGCTGGAAGGCACCTCGCCGTCCACACCGTTGGAGGCCGAACAGGAGTCTGACCTCGGCCCCAGGTCTGTACCATTCACTGTGCTGTGGGAGGAAAAAAAAACACAACCGATCCTCGATTAACTAATGGATTATAAATCTGAATGTTACTTCATGTGTGCATAGTTAAACACAACTTACAACTGGCGCGCAGAAAGCATGTGATAAATTTAGTTTTACAGGAATTACTCAGTGAGCCGACTGTTGTGTGCTGCTGTTCCCACTCACTGCGCCAGATAAAAAGACTCACTTGTGACACTGAGACTATTGTCTTGTAGGGGGGAGGGGGGGCAAGCACAGGACATAACGGGGTGGTGGTGGTGGTGGTGGTGGTGTGGTGATGTAATGGGCACAGCTCAAGGGGCCCTTTTGTGAGGCGCAGGAGTTCAGTCGGTGCCACAGAAATGCCCGCACAAAGGCCGATAAAGGAGCCGCCGTATGACTCGAGGCGAGGCTTTGTGTGGGCAAGAGGTGATAAGAGAAACGGCACAGGAGCAGGTACGGAAAGCAAGAAGGAAAAGGACAGGAACACGGTGGCCCCGAGAGCTCAACATTAATGGGATAGTTCAACATTTTGGAAAATTGGCCCATTGCCATAATCCCTATAGTCATAGCAGTAGGTTTTGTCGGTGCAAGGTATTTTAAGAACGGCGGAGCAGAGCCACGAGCTGCTCAGAGCTACGCTACGGAGGCTAATGGGATTTCTTGGTTTCCCTCATCAAACTCATCAAATACACAATCCAACAACTCTAAAAACGCTCTTGTGGACAAGTTGTGAGCTGCACATTCACCACGCTATGAGATAATAACAGAACGTTACGAGACAGAGTTGTTTTCGAGGTAAATGCAGAGACTGCCCCCGATGGGAATGTGCATCAGCGGTTTTGCATGAATTTACCTCAAAAACAACTCTGTCTCATAATGTTCCGTTATCTCATAACTCATTATGTTATTGGCGTTATTACATTTAAAATGGTCAAAATGTTTACGTTATTGGCAGCCATTTCATTATTGGCCGTTAATTTGGGTTGCTACAGTAAGTAAGCAAACACGCTGCTAAAAAAAAAAACTCATACTGCAATCAAAAGAAACATGTAAATAAAAGAAAATGCCTGACAACATAACAAAAACTGATGGAGATGCTTTTCTGAGTTTGTGTTTTCTTCCATTGTAGAGCGTTCAGACAGGATCGTAGGTGCTGACGACTCCAAAGCATGTCGATTTTATGACTCACTGTAACCACAGACCATAAAACTTCTAACTCCACTAATACCCAATGTCCGTAAGACCCACTGCACAGCCAGCAGAGCCGACCAAACCACCCAGTTATGATCTTTGTGTCTATTACAGATCTTCATTTTCAGTATTAATAGGTTCATTACAACCACAAAGTCCAAAGGCCACTGGTCTTTGCTGCTTTATAGTGTTGAAATCTGATGCAGAGAGACAACGCAGATGAGCACTGATTGAAATTCTTCGAGCAGGAACACCCACAGACTAAATACAACATTACACTCCTTGGAGCCCGGTATTAAAGTGTTTTAAAAGCTGTGAGATCTGACACCTCCAACTCCACAGGAAGGGTTTTCCTACTCGACGGTGTGAGAAACAGCAGAAACACAAGCTCAGGGAAAGAAAGGAGGGAAATACGACAAAGAAAAGCGAACTAAAATAATAAAAAAAAAACAAAGAAAAAATCACAGCACAGACAAAGTGAGTGAGGCTCAGGAAGTAAAGATTTCAGAAGAGGACAAAATAAACAAAGTGAGGTGGGTTGAAAGAGAGATGAGGAGAGAAGATAAACCGAGGCAATGGTGGGAAGACGGCCAAAACAAAAAACACACACGGCGGCATAACAGTGACGTAAGATCGTGAAGGACAACACGTTGAAGAGACAAAGAGACACAGATGGACAGAAGTAGGTCAGAGGGTTTTTCTGAGCGTCTGCTCCCAGATAAACTGCAGACTAACTCGGTTTATACCCCCCCCCCTCCCCTCTCTCCATCCGCAGCAGGTGAAAGTCACATTGAGGGAAAGGAGCAGTGAGACGGGAAACAGAGCTGCATTGAAAATAAATGTGGTTTTATCCACAATATCGAAGTGTAATCAGATACTGAGATGAAGGAGCAGTTTATACCCCGCTGTTGTCACTCTGCAGTTTTTGTGCTGCCACTCCTGTCAATCAAGTCTGATCAAAACAAAGCTGCTTAAAGGGGAATGTCCGTTTTTTTACAATCTGAACCTTATTTCTAGCATAAAATACGATCATTTACTTTAACTTTGGTGTCATTACAAGTCGTTCCGATGAAATTAGATTCAGCCGAGAGCCGCGTATATCCATATAATGCGAGTACACGGGGCAGCAGAATGCAGCCTCTCTATAACACATTATCTGCAGCGAAACTCGTTCATTTCACCAATATTTAGTTATGATACACTAGTGCCATTCCCCTCTGAGTCCGGGGTTACTTGTTATCAACATCCAGGGTCTGTAGGTTGACCTACTGACCTCTGACCTGGATGATGTCGACGATTTTTAGCGCAACTAGCCGGAGCTTTAGTGAGTCCAGGTTGAGGAGAGGAAGCCTGTGGAAGCTGAACTTTGTCGGAAACACGCAGAAACGAACCATAGCATTAGCAGTAGCAACTTTCAGGTAAACAAGACGCACTGCGCAACACTCAGAAATGATATCATCAAAGTCAGTAGGTCAGTAGGTTAGTAGGTCAACCTACAGACCCCGGATGTTGATAACATGCCACCACGGGCTTGGAGGGGAATAGCACTAGCCTATCATAACAAAATATTGGTGAAATGAACAAGTTTCGGGGCAGATAATGTGTTATTTAGAGGCTGCATTACGCTGCCCTGTAGACTCCATTATACGGATATACGCGACTCTCGGCTGGATCTAATTTCGTCGGCACGACTTGTAATGACACCAAAGTTATCTGGGTGAGTAAATGATCGTACTTTATGCTAGAAATAATGTCCAGATTGTAGAAAACGGCAATTCCCCTTTAATGCATAATATCTAATTGTTTTTCTACAAACTTCAACTTCATTAACTCTTGAATATTTAATGATAAATTTTAATATTCTGGTTTGAACAAAGACGAACGCAGGGGGTTTTTAAGCATGGAGTTGATAAATGGAAGCGATACAGTGTTTTTCTGAGAAGTGATAAAACCTTTTATGTTTCATTATTATCATCAGGACAATATTCATCACCACAAGTGTCCCTCAGCTGTCCACCTCCTCTAACACTTGCAGAAAAGGGAAACCCTATTAAGTTTTAAAAATCCCCCGGCTTCAGCTTGTGTCTTGCAGTCCTCTGAGCAACTGCAATGCAGAGAGGAGCCAGTCAGACGTTCCAATAAAAAAAACCCGTTAGCCTCATAGAAGCCCCGTTTACTGTGTGACAGATGATAAAAACTGGCACCAGTGGGGCAGCCGGTCGACCATAAAGCAGGAGGAGGAGGAGGAGGGGATTGGATGCAGAGACAAAACAACAGACAGGAGGTTGAAAAAAATGATCGAAAGCCTCTTTTTAAATGAGCTAATGCGAGGCAATCGAGTCTCTCATTAATTATATCGAGCCGGTCGTTTCATTTACCTGTTGGCAGCCCTTGAGGAAGAGGACGACGAGTCTCCATTTTCATGGATGGCGTCACCGTTCTGTTGGACTTCTGAGGAGAATTGGGGAAAAAAAAAAAACAATGTCAGTTTGCAGAGATTAGTTGAACTGCAAAAACTCAAAATCTTTCCAAGAATATTTGTCTTATTTCTTGTCAAAATGTCCCATTTCTAGTCAAAACTAATCTCTTTCCACTTACATAAGACTCATCACCTAAAGATTTACTTGTTTTTAGATCATTTTCACTTGAAATAAGTAGACAAAACTGATAGTGAAAGCAGGATTTTTTTGTGCTTGTAATAAGAAAGAAAAGCTTGCTCCACATATTATTTTAAGTGAAAATATGCTTGAAAGTGTCTAAAAACAAGCTACTTTTTTTGTGATGAGTCTTATTTTAAGTATAATGAGATTTGTTTTTGACTAGAAATAAGACAAATATTCTTGGTAAGATTTTGAGTTTTTGCAGTGTGTTTAGTGAATTCATGTTGTGACATTTTCCTCATCTTATCTGACAATTCAAACATTCATGGTAATATTTAAACACTGTGCTCACTGGTGCCGTTGCCGTTGGTAAGCGGCGCCAGCTCCTCCTGGTCAGTGACGGTCAGTCCATCTAGGAAAACAGTCAGCTCCCCGGCCGGCACCACAGCGCCCTTCTGCTCCACGCTCAGCTTCAGCACCTCCTTCACATTCTCCACTGTGAAGTCAAAACAGAGTCGAGGTGTGAGAGGAGGCATTAGATATAGATACACTGCAAAAACTCAATATCTTACCAAGAATATTTGTCTTATTTCTAGTCAAAACTAACCTCTTTCCACTTAAAATAAGACTCATCACATAAAAAGCAGCTTGTTTTTAGACACTTTTTACTTTTTTCAAGCAGATTTTCACTTGAAATAAGTAGAAAAATCTGACAGTGGATCAAGTTTTTCTTTCTTATTACAAGCACAAAAATCTTACTTTGACTGGCAGATTTTTCTACTTATTTCAAGTGAAAATATGCTTGAAAAAAGTAAAAAGTGTCTAAAAACAAGCTGCTTTTTATGTGATGAGTCTTATTTTAAGTGGAAAGAGGTTAGTTTTGACTAAAATTGAGACATTTTGACAAGAAATAAGACAAATATTCTTGGAAAGATTTTGAGTTTTTGCAGTGTATATATCGTATCATGCTGTATCGATTCTTTAAAAGATTTATATCAATACTTTATCAGTAGTTTACATGGTGACAGGTGGTTTTGTGTTGTTTATGAGCTGAATTCCTCTGCTCAGATTACTGCAGTTGGATGCTGCAGCAACAAATAACACTGTTAACAAATTTAATTTCTTGCTGTTTATCTTTTTGACTGATCGAGGCAGATGTTAAGGTCTCTGTTCAGACTGCACAATAACTATTTACAATGTGTAGGATGTTATAGGAACTGTGAAAACATAAAAATACAGGTCCAACTGTTCTGCGCCAGTATGCATAAAAATAAACTGTACTTGCTTACGCATACAAGATTGTGTACTCTCAAACTTTAAACATTAATTCTTCCATCATAAATCACCCAACAGGACAACTTCTTTTGCGTCATCTTTATCTTATCTGTTTATTCTTACAATGAATGTTTACTCTGTTTATTCTGGACTTTACCGTCATTTGGAAGACATGATAACAATGTTTATGTTGCAAAAAGTTCAGAGCGCATAGTCCTGTGATGTTGGCGAGTCTGATTAAGTTAACACCACAATAAATCTGCGGCGGTGGCTCTGCAGTAACTATACCACACCTGTGTTTGCTGAATAATGAACCGCTGAATCACTGTGTACAACTTTCTGTTATCGCACACTTCTGTTGTGCTGTGTGTTTAGTTTAGTCATACGCACATTTTCTGTCATGCTGCTCCAAGGCTTGCTTCAGGTCCAGTGTGGCTTTGCCCAGCAGAGCGTCTGCTTTCAGGGTGTGGTGACTCCATACTTTGAAATCCACGTGTGTGTGCGGCGTTACATTCCTAAATAGTCAGGAACACACAAACACATCATATGTAATGTCTAATATCAAATTCATGTGTGATATTACTCATCAGATGTTAAGGGAAGAACAAGTAAGACACAGTGTGCACATTTAACACATAAAACCTGCTCATCCTCTTCAAAAAAGCAACAAAAAAACAACTATTTCATCAGAAGCCTCTCAGTCTTCAAGTTTCTCTCTCTTTCAACAACCGCTCCCCCTCAAAAAATCTCCAAAGAGTAACTTGTCCTTGCTGCGGGGCCGAGCGACTGATGTACTCGGCTCAAATAATGCTGCTTTATGGTGTTTTCTGTCCTCTCTCACAAAATGAACCCTGCACAGGCAAAGTCATTGTGCTCACGGCCGAGCGCATCAGCCTAAAGAGAAATATCTAGGATTATAGCCCGAGCGTCATGTGTAGGACGCCCAGAACGGCTTACAAATGATGCATGGTGTACAGCAGCAGCAGCACACTGGCTTGTCAGCGCTAATTACCCAATCAAGACAATTAGCATTTCCGATGACATGTCTCTGGCATTTGGAGGAGCCGTTCAGAGGCCAGAGAGCTGTTAACGTCTGTCATGTTCATGCTGCTGGCTCCACTACTGTCTCCAGTGATACAAAGAGCTCTGTGTGTGTTCTCCTGCAGGATTTTTGTTCTAATAATTATCAGATGAGGCACCTGAGGGGTTTTTTCTCTGTTATTATATTAAGAATTACCAAAGAATATGATTTTTTTTAATAAACGTGTTTCACATTACATAAGATATACAGTAGTGTGTTGTCTCACTAAAATATCACCTAGAAAGGAGGAGGAAAGGACTAATTCACGACTCCATCTTTCTCTCTCAGTGGGTTTTAAACACAGGCATAATTGGAAATCAGCACTTTTTCTACGAAGCTTCAGATTAAGGGCGAATGTGAGAAGCCAGATGTTTGAGGTCGTCTCGACTCGCAGTTTATCTCTGGTTTTATCTTTCCCCAAATAATAAAACAACTGGGGATTCGTGGGTTATTGTCGCGTTTGACGATGGAGAGAGATAATAAGAAAGAGGAGAGAGACCAGGAAGATGCAGGATTAAAGCCAAAAAAACAAATCAAGACACACAGGTGAAGACAGATTGTTGATTCTTACAGAGTGAGTCTCTCGTCCCATTTCGGACTGGAGGAGCTGTGAGACTTCACTGTGCGGCGCGACTCCCCCTCCGCTGTCACCTCCACATA
Source organism: Trachurus trachurus (assembly GCF_905171665.1). NCBI lineage: Eukaryota > Metazoa > Chordata > Actinopteri > Carangiformes > Carangidae > Trachurus > Trachurus trachurus. The sequence continues at coordinate 6,266,601 of NC_139911.1, forward strand.
AATGGTGGTCCCAAACAGGCTTTTCTTCCTCTTGATTTTGGCACAGGAAACTGGCAGCACATGAAACAAGAATCTTAACTTATACATAAACATATTATTTTCTCACTATATATTTAGCATGCTGCTCATTCAAGACACTGTGATTACACAACGGAGCTTCGGAGCGAGCGAGCGAGCGCGTCGCTGTGTTTAAAACATACCAATGGCATGAAGCTGTGACGTTCCTCTGTGGTTATGGCTAGACTCTGCTCTGGATGAGGCCGTGGCCATGTCATACACCACAGTGGGAAACCTTCGAAACCACACACACACACACAAAGTCAGTCACAGTCTACTCAAAAAAGCTATATTTAAAAATAACAGCTGACCAAAGTGTTTTAAAATCAAAATAACGAAACCCACAAAAGCCTCCCCCATTAAAAAACTGTTTAAAAGACACAAACTAATGGAAACATCATCACCACACTGTGTAAATCAAGGGAATAAAGATGTGTTTTACGACAGATTTTAACATTTAAGCCAGTATCACTATCCATCATCACATCCTGATTCTTTCAGTGGGTTTCACATATTTTTTCCAGGGAACACAGGTCGATATAAATAACTTAAATTCAGTTTAACTGTAATCAACAACATTTTAAGCCCTGATTTTTTTTTAAAGATTTTGTATCTTTCACTTTCAAAGGCGAATATATTTGAGGGACCTCTGCTTATAAGGTGGAACAAGATCTTCTTGTATTTTTTCCACCATACAGGGAGCATATGCAGATAAAATGGGATTGGCCCGAGAATAAAACCATGAGGAACTCCACTACTCCATAAGTACAGCTATATATATATATTGCTCCAGGCAAAGAGATGAGGACACTTTGGTCTACTGTGTAAAATACAGCTGTGAGATCTAAAAGAATAACAATGACTGAATCCCTGGAGTCAGTAGCCAATAAAAGATGATTAAAACCATTTAAACGTGCAGATCTATGGCTCTGAAGGGCTTTATAAACCAGACGGGAACACCTCAAGAATGCCGTGTATGCCTAAAAAAAAATATTGCAAATGTAAGCACACATCAAACGCACACGGCAATAAACCCTGAAAATACCCAAATAAGAAACAGGCAAACTCTGCAGGGCTCCAATAAAGCAGAGACGTCTTAGGAGCCGCTCGTATATTCTGCACATTTTGTTAAGCAAATGCTATTAATAGAAGAATTAATCTAAAATTGATCTGAGTCGGCCTCATCCATACTAAAGTAGCCTGGACGTTTCATTATCTGTCCTCATTATACAAGTTTCTGTGGTAATGGGAAGCATTTGGAGGAAAGTAGCTCAACTTTCTCCTTTTCATTTTATGTCCAAAACGTTTTTTTTGTACATTTTAAAAGTTAAATAAACAGAAAAATCATTTATACTCACAATTGGTGTGTGCTGTTAAGACCCTGTGCTTCAGCCTACTCCGTGTCCCATGGTTCCTCTGAAACAGAAAACAGCTCATTTTTAGGTGAAAGCTCAGCGTAACGGCGCCAAACGAGCGACTGATTAAGACACCGGTTTATGAGTTTGTGTCTCATACCATGGCAACAATGGTTTCGCTTCCCCAACATCCAGTAATGATTAGGACACTGTGTTGTGTGTAGTTGCAAAACGGCCGAGATCCTCACCAATCACACCTACACAGAGTATGACTGATGCTTGATTTCTACAGTCACAGTGATAAAGTGAACTATTTCTTCAGTAAAAACCATTTTTGTGCAGCGAAAACATTTTAATGTGACTAATGCTTTTTGTAAATGAACGTCAGCCTCTTCTGTGAGCGCTAGCTTCAACTGAACACACCAATACATTTACAATAAAATTACACTAGAGCAGAACCTACAAATCTTGTTAATTAGTGAAATAAATTTGGTTAAAGGTTAAAATGAATATGTGTCAGTACCATGTGTGGATCTTACTTTGAAAATATGTATATAAAAAAAAAACATTGTTTACATTTTACAAAGCCTGGAGTCCCTAAGTACGTCAGTCTGCGTCACTGATTTCCTCTGGGTGCTCAGAGATATTCCCACGATCACATCCAACTCAGACGAGGGACGTCCTAATTGAGTTTCCATTCATCATCATCGCCAATATAATATTTTATTTTCTTGCAGATCAGGCCCACTTTTGAGCACATTAAAAATCAATTTAAGTAAAATAATTGGGTAATCTTTAATACTTTCTCCCCCCGACTACATCACAGATCTCGATTAATGATTTTCTAAAGTGTTTCAAATCGATTTCTTAATAAAGTTCATTTTGTAAATATTGATCTTACAGATCAGCTCGGGGCTCGGGCCTGCTGCAGATAATAAATTTACTTCAGCATGACTGTGGCCGCCTCACACCGAAGAGCAATGAAGAGCCCGGTGTTTATAAACACACAGGAAGACAACAGGGAGGTTTTCTTTAGTTTGCCAGAAGCCAACAAATAAATGTTGATAACAAAAATCATATAAAAGACCTTTTATCTTCATATTACCAGCATATATTAGTGTATTAGTCATAATGACAACTCTATGCAAAGTCAGAAACCATTAAGTAAATGCAGATATGTTTAAATGCACTCCCCCACACAGTCTAAGTGCGCTAATAGACAACTACCTGCAACATTATCATCAAAGGTCAAAGTCATTAGCTGCTCATCACGTCTTGGTTGTTATGTGGAGTCTGAAAGAGCAAGTTTTCCTAAAATAAAATTCCCCATCTGGCTTTAGACCTCCTCATGCCAGATTAAATCAGACCACCGAACCACCTCTAACAAGGTTGTGATTTAGAGTGTCAATTGTGATTGAGACATTTTATTTATTAACCAATCTAAAATTAAAATCACTGTTGGTTGCAGCACTAAATCTGAATAATAATTAAACTTTCTGTTAATAATATACACAAAGGTCTGAATGCTGTTTTGTTTTCTAAAATGCCTGTTTGCCCTTGAGGAAGAATTTCAATTGCCTCAAATGAAGATAATGAACATTAATTATGTAAAAATCATCACACGCTGAGGTGAGAAAAACAACTCTGAGTTAAAAGAGCAACCTGCACACAATGAAATTTAACCTTGTAGCACAGGTTCCCTTCAGTTGTCCATTTATCATTGTGGGTGACCGGTCGGTTGTGCTGGGCAGCCTGTCGAAGCCAGCGCCGGTGCTACGTATATGGGTGGTTTTGCTTACAAAACAGGGAACGCTCATCTTACTGCCAGACAGTGTGTTTGTGTCTATCTCTGCATAACGCCAAAATGCCAAAGCTTCTTCAGGTGACAGATCTTCAAATGTGGCCTCATAGAAATGGTATTAAAGTCCTCCGATTTCACACACATACCAACATGCACACTCATCATGCCTGCAGTGCACACACACAGTGTTACGGTGGCAGCACCAGGAAACATCTGGCGAGGCCTTGTCATCAGTGGGATTCACGCACACATCCAAGGTTCACAAAAATGAGAAAAGATAAGGATTTGATCAGTTTATGTTGATCACAATTATACACTCTCTCTCTCTCTTTGTGCAACAGTTAATGCTAAATGCATCCAAAGCACTTCAAATTTCCCAAATCACAACAACAAAGGCTCTTTAAACATTAAGTGAAAAGCTCAACCTTTAACTCACAGCTCTCCTTCATCTCAACAACAAACAGGAGCACAACTTTCTTTTATTTATGTTGGCATGACACATCAGCTTCACACAGTGGTGGCAGGCTACAACTCCTGCTGTCCCCACAGCTGCTTTCTTGCTGTTCAAAGGTCAGTGCAACAGAGACAGAGGAAGACCGAGAGAAAACACAAACGTAGTATAATTTGGAGCCAACCGGGCCGGCATAATGTAAAGTTTATGCTCCTTTCCAGTTATGGCACCAATATATTTCATATGTTGCATCCGCTATGCAGAAATCCTTCATTTTTAACTTCAACAATATACACACACAATATCTCATAATGACAAAGCTGAATTTTAGACAGTTTTTCCAACACTACTTAAAAGGAAAATCTGAAATGTCGGCAATCGGTGCCATGCAAAGTGGCAAATCTCCTGGGCTAGATGGTTTCCCAACCGAATTTTTCAAAAAGTTTTCCAACCAGTTATCTCCCTTGTTATTGTTAGTGTTCGAAGAATCCTTAGTCACTAATTCCTTGCCCCTAACTATGCGTCAAGCAGTCATCTCTTTATTACTTAAAAAGGATATAAAAAAAACTCAATTGCAGCTCATATCGTCCTGTCTCGCTGCTGAATACAGACGCAAAGATTCTTGCAAAGATTTTGGCGCGTCGTCTTGAAAAAAATCGCTATTCATTTCACTCATACATGTTCGAAATAAATCAAAGCAACGCAAAATGACACTTTGTTGTGACACTTGAACTTAACCTCAGGTGCCTCCCATTTCTCCTAAATACCTTTCAGATTTTTACCTGTGGTAAAAAATCAGCTGATCAGGACTGAAAGGCACCCGACCGGACCAAGGTCTCGCAGCGCATATCGGTGCAATAATCAAACCATAAAGTCTGGAACAACCAGGACGCCTTAGAGCCAAACCCAACCATTAAAAGGGAAGAAGAGCCATTGTAAGAGAGGTCACCAAGAATTCAATGATCACTCTGGCTGAGCTCCAGAGATCCTGTTGGGAGATACAGAAACTTCCAGACTAAAAAAAAAACATCACTGCAGCACATGACAGGAGTTTGCAAATAATGACCTGAAGAATTCAGACTGTAAGAAATAAGATTCTCTGTCCTGGTGGAAACCCAAGATTGAACTGTTTCTGAATCCTAAGCGCCATGTCCGCAGGAAACAAGGCACCCCCTCATGACCTGTCCCAGCACTGAAGCATGATGGTGGCAGCATCATCAGGCTGGCGGCTGTTTTTCAGCAGCAGGGACACAGACAGAGAGAGAGAGAGAGACTGGACTGGAGAGAGCTGAACAGAGAAAACTGCAGAGATATCCTCTCTTTCTGAAAACCTGATCGAGAGCACTCAGGACCTCAGACAAGAGCCAGAGATTCACCTTGCAACAGGACAATGACCTTAAAGCCCAGAGCCAAGACAAAACAGGAGTGGCTTTGGGGAAACGGTCACTAGTAGTGTCCTTAAATGGCCCGGTCAGAGCCCAACCGTCAAACTGAGTGGACGGGCACAAAAGAGTGGCAGAAAATCTTAATGTGCAAAGCTTGTCTCGTTATACTGAGGGAATTATATCAATATTTATGTTAATAGGATATTTCTGCTTTTCCTTTTTAACAAATTTGCAAACTAAATCTGTTTGGGCTTGTTATTATTTGTGTATTGTGCGTGAATTGCAACATAACAAGATGTGAAGGGAAGGAAAAAAAAAAGTGATGGGGTTGGAATACTTTCTGAGCGCATTGTGTACAGATGTGACATCCTGATCTGCCAAACCAGGACGCAGACTAATGGACCTGAAATACAATAGGCTGAAAAACCTTCAGCGTCTACTGAAAGTCCTGTTTGACCATTTCTCTTTGCATAGCCTCAAAAGGGGGAATGTAATAAGACAACACGGCCCGGTCTTAATCGATTGGCAATACACAATCACATCCTGTCCATGTTATTATCAAGGTTACTCTCCTGTGGTTCATTGTGATCAAAACTGTTACTGCCAAGTCAAACAGTAACTGTGCAAGTGTTATATTGTTCGTGTACAGTATTTATAGAAGGGGCGCTACTGATATGTGGTGGCAATGCTGTATTAAATAGCAGTGTGCCTGCCTGCCTCATGACAGCCCCGTGTTTACCTGAGACCTGAGTCTTAACTTAGACCCCAGTTGTGCGTGATCAAAGTATGGTTAAAATCAAAACTGTTTTTTCTTTCTATTATTATTGTTATGATCATGAAACTTGTTTGCTCTATTTTTTTTATTTTTTTATTGTTGATCATATGCTCTGTGTTTTAAGAAAAGCCACCTACAGTATGGACTGGTGTTGAAAATTAGCAGGTGTGCTACTATACACACCCAAGCAAAGCATCTGGTCTGTCCACTGGATCAGTCTCGATGTACTTGTGATGTCCATAGCAAATAAAATAAATATAACATAACATGACCACAGTGAGAGGGAGAGACAACTTGCAGTTGCATCAATATCACCTCAAGATGACAAACTTTAGTAAAACAAAAACCATGACTTGCTGAATTATTGACTCTGCACGCAAGAAATATCCACAGGCCCTATTACCCCCCACAACAACAGCCTGTTATATGAAACTGATCATAAACACAAACTCTTACGTGATTAAGGCACACTGGGCTAATCCACTGACAGGCTAAGGTTAGCTAAATACAAAAAATAAGCACCACAACAAGTTAAGAGATAACAACAGGGCTTCATGTGGTAAAAGACAAAAAAAAACGTATCCAGTGTTTCCAGTGTAAACTTGTGTTTGTATAGATGCAGCAGCATGGCAATAATGTATTTAATAGCAGTGTGCCTGCCTCATGACAGGCCCGTGTTTACCTGAGACCTGAGTTTTAACTTGGACCCGAGTTGTGCCGTGACCACAGAGAAGAGAGAGACACCTTGCAGATGCGACATGTCAACACCACCTCAAGATGACAAAATTTAGTAAAAGGATAAAACCATGACTTGCTGAATTACTGACTTATTGGCACACAAAGATATCAACGGGCCCACATATGCCCCGTAACAGCCGCCTGTTATTATATTAAACGAAAACACTGATCATAAACACAAACTCTGACGTGATTAACGCACACTGGGCTAACTTTGGATAATCCACTGACAGGCTATGGTTAGCAAAATTAATATATAAATAAGCACCACAACAAGTTAACAGGGCTTCGTGTGGTAAAAGACAAAAAAATAAGGGTATCCAGTGTTTGGTAAACTTGTGTTTGCATAGGTGCAGCAGCATCTGTCACACAAAGCTAACTGCATACAGCAGGCTAACTGCCAAAGCTAAAGTAAAGCTAACTGATCCATTAGCCAGTTAGCTTCAGAGATAAACCACAGAAACGCACTGTTACCCTGGTAACTAGCTGAAAGCAGACGGTTAAACACACGGTTATGTCTGCGTACAAACGAAACTCTCACTCTGTGTGTTTGTCTGTGTCTGTACGTGTGTTTGGTTTGATCGCAGGTCCGGCTAGTTTAGCCAGCTGACGTTACGTTATAAAGTTAGCCAAGTTAGCTGCTAGCCGGCGTGCTAACTAGCCTCCGTGATGCTAACATGCTAACAGTCCGCCATCACGGCAAACAGCGGCGCTTATCTAGTCACACAAACAGTTTTTTCTTGCTTCGTGTGAATTCACTCTTGACATTAACGTCGGTGACATTCGTGTTTGTTTTTTTAAAGTCACGTAACCAGGTGTGTTTTTATTTACCTTGCCCTCTCCGCTCCTGTCTCCCACTCTCTCCGGCTCTCCCTGCGCCTCTCAAAGCGTTACGGTTGTCGGCGAAATACCCAACCGGACAGGCAGGCCCCGCAGTCCGCTACGGTTCTCTTGCCATCGCTGTCTGTGCTGGCGCTGCTGCTGGAGCCTCCGACCAACAGCGCGCCACCCCCAAATACTGCTGTGTAATAACACACAGGACAAGACAGGAGTTGGCTCTCAGACAACACTTTTAGATATAGATGCCAACGACAATCTGTTATTTTAAACCAAAAACACTTATCTAAACATGTAAAAAAAAAAAAAAAAAAAAAATTGAAGTGCAGAACATTATGGGACAAGGGGAAATTACAGAACAAAATACAATTTATATTGAGTGAGCAGGCATATTGAGGGGTGTTGAATTTGTTGGGAATAATAATTTAAAAAAAAAGATAGAGAGAATGAACAGTGTGGAGTAGTGTTTGGAGCAGGGGTGGGCTAACTTTTTGGCTCAAGGGCCACAATGAGAGTTCAAAGGGCTTTTATTCTGAAATCCCACATCAGATTGACCTGATTTTTTCTGGGTGTCATCCTGGGGTCAAGTACTATCAGTCTGAAGTGGAATGGTTGAGTAATAACGGGTAGTTTTTAAGAAATATGATTCCTAATGTACGTAGGATACAGTGAAATATGGAAGTTCAAAGGGCTTTTATACTGAAATGCCAAATCAAATTGGCCTGATTTTTTCTGGATATCATCCTGGGGTCAAGTACTATCAGTCTGAAGTGGAATGGTTGAGTAATAACTGGTAGTTTAAAAAAAAACAAAAAAACAATCTTACTGTACATAGAGGCCAGTCAAATTTAAAAGTTTAAAGGGCTTTTATTCTGAAATTCCACATCTGATTGACTTGATTTTTTCTGGGTGTCATCCTGAAGTCTAGTACTACCAGTCTGGGGTAGTTTAAACAAAAAACAAACAAACAAAAAACAATTAATCCTACTGTACACAGAAACAGTGAAATATGGAAGTTCAAAGGGCTTTTATTCTGAAATTCCACATCAGATTGACCTGATTTTTTCTGGGTGTCATCCTGAGGTCAAGTACTATCAGTCTGAAGAGGAATGGTCAAGTAATAACGAGTACTTAAAAAAAAAAAAAAAATTAATCCTACTGTAGAGTACAGTCAGTCCAGTTAGCAAATTGTACCAATGTTTTATTGAAAATCTTGTGTTATTTTTTGCCCATGGTTAGTAGCGATGAGGATGAATGTTTGAAGATGTTTTGGGGTTGATGAAGAGAAGAGGTCACCACTCACCAAGCAAGCAGGGCTATGGGTGGGAGAGGGTAGGATGCTGAGGCTGAGGATCTTACTGTAGCTCTCCCATGACCTCCGACCAAATCTGTCAGACTGGATGGGCAGTACCAGAGTGCATGGGGTAATTATCTATAATGGTTGGACAACAGTGCGTTCATTTATAATCACACCACATGGGTGCATTAGTGCCATAAATTCAGACTAATAATGACTTTTTTTTCTTCTTTTAATTAGGCTAATTTATTCTCAAAATAGATCATTTTATTTTTCAAACTACTGCAGCAGTACTAGTCCATTGTCGCACTCGAAAGGCCTGCTTCATTTCACTTCACAAATTGTGGTTTATGTTTGAGTGATACAGTGGTTCCCAGCCTGGAGGGTCAGGAACCAAGTGGGTCCCAAAAATAAATATGAATAGTCACAAGATGAAAAAACAAGAGAGAAAACAAATACTTTCTGTTACTGAAAAGTGTATTTATAGTGTATTATGTGAGCCTTTTCCTCTTGGCTTCTATTATTATGATGAAATATTGAATAATATGAACTCTGATTCGTTTTCAATAAAACACTGCATAATTAATTACCGATAATTAAAGAGTTATTTTTACACATTTAGTGTGTCAGTTCATGATTCCTTAGATACACCTTTTTACCCAGGATCATTTGGGATCATTCAACAAAAGCATGGCGTGTGTACACTCTAAATCCCCAAGTAAACATGTTTGAAATCCATTGTTTAGAGGGAGGTTTATACAGTTAATCTGTCAGTTTCTGGGCCAAAACCACATGATAAGTTGTTATGGATATTAATTGTTGGCCTCTTTTATTTCCAAATAACATTTCAGCCAAAGCTTGTGTGTATTAGATAAATAATCCATCTGCAAATTCTGACAAATTTTGACTGAAGTTGAAAGCAGGCTCCACCAACAACCTCAATAGTTATTCTTTATGATCTAAGCCAAGTCAATAATAATTATGTCGACTACTCTCAGTCAAGATTTACTTACTTTACAAGTCTGGCTAATGCAAAACCATGTTCTCACTCTGACAAATGATTTTGGATTTTAAATTATGACTGCTGAGCATGCAGGGCAACATGGATACACTTATCTTAGTTGATAATAACCATCAACCAAACGATAGTATATATAGGCAATTTGGATTCTTTCCTCTTCTTTTTTTTTTAAAGAAAGAAGAAATGTTTTAAAATAGTTCGGATAGCTCTCAAGTCAGGGTGAGAGCCTTTGGTCCATTGGCAGAATCTGGTCAACTCTGATTGGTTGCAATCACCACTAGATGTCACACATAGTCCTCTAAACTAAAGTAGATCCAGTATTACTGATAATGATGGACAGGTGAGACTGATCAAGGCAGGGTAGGCAACCATATACACATTAAACACACATACAGGAGTTAATAATCTGAAATGAGAGGAGAGGTAACCCTACAAGGAGCCCTGTCTATATTTGGCAAAATATGACACAGTCACAGAACCTATAGAACAGTATTTTATACAGGCAAATATACAAAGAATATACTTTGTGTGGGGAAAACAACACAAAAAAACCTTTATGGCACATACAGGTTTCAAACCACAGAGTTATGACCAGCTCAGGTGACCAGCAGAGGGCACCAAAGTACACGTATAGAAATTTCACCACACTTGCAATTATGGACTTTACAGTAGCTGGACATACATACATGTAAGTGACTCTACATTTTACCCCAATAGTCTACACACAATCTGTATACACAATATACTTAAAACGGTGTAGTTATATGAAGTCAGAATGTGCATTCGCTTGAAATGTGTTTGTTTCAGTCCCACTGAATATTAAACAGATGGACTTTTTTTTTTTTTACTGAGGCCAGGATATCCCAAAAGAGAAAATTCAGTGACATAATTTGCTTTACTGGATTCCTGCAGCGCTACCAGTCAAATCATTACCCACAACTTCCAGGATAATACTGACGATGAGGATCTGGAGGGATTATTAGTCCTTATAAAACTTTTTTTAGACCCATGTCTTCCTCTAATAAACAAGTGTCTCGTTATACTTCTTTGATCTCCTGTCAAAAAGAGAAGAAAAAAAAACACACTAGGTAAATAAACAAATAGCCCTGTCATTACATGACGTAGGCCAACACAAATCTTGCATTGCCATTGTGAATTTCTCATGTCTTATGATCTTTGTTTCCATATCTCACATTTACAATCGCTGTGGATTTATGATCAAGCAATGGTGGACATACAGTAGGGATATAACCACCTAGGCAAGCTGTGCAGTTCATACTTTGTGAAACCATAATATTTAGGTTAACTTGAGTGTGTCAGAGAACTGTTGACCCTATACAATTCTTTTCAAAGCCATGTTTTCTTTGTTATTGTATTTGATCGATTGTAGAGGGTATGCATTGATGCCACTTTCTTTTTCACAATGCTGATGACGTCAACAACATGAAATGAAAAAACAAACTCAACAATGCTGCCCCTGCGACTAAGGTGTCAACTTAAGGAAAGCACATGAGTAAGGAATTTGCTTTGATGCATGGTATGGGTCGATGGATAGCCTATGCTTTTTCCAGGGTTGTTACAATAATAATTTGTGATCAAAGGGACCGGTACCTGATATGTGGAATCGATACACACAAAACTACTCCTAGAACTCACTGCAGCGTTTAGGTGTTTCTATCATTTTGTCCCCATCCATTAATGTCAAATAAAGAAGCCTCTGTACAGTATATGAAGAGGAAGAAGTGGAGCCTATAGCCTCTGAGCATGTATGTTAATTTGAGAGGATAACAAACTCTGAGGTGCAAAATGTTCTGGCCAAAAACACTACCTGTCAAACTGAGTCACTGATGTGACTTCTCACTTACATTATTCATCATTCATCATCTTATCTTGCTCCTAGGACATGTAAACTCCCCTGGCCTGGGGGAAGATACCTGCTCTGAGTCCATGAGACAAAACACACTGCTTTCCCATGGTGCCGTCTCCTATGTTCCCTCAGCCCTATGTTCCCACTGGACTCTCTCTACCTATCTGGACTCTATCTATCTGGCCTGTCTAGCCTCTACCTGGTCTTTTTACTATACTTAACCAACTCCTTTGCCTAAACCCAACCAATGGTGGGACCAAAGGGCTGTGGGAACATAGGGCCTCATTTTCAGTGACAACAAAAGTTAGAAATGTGGGAACATAGGGCTGTGGGAACATAGGAATGACCCCTCCTTAAGCACACTAGTTCCTCAGGAATGGAACAAGGAAAAACTGAGAATGAACTGGGGATGAACCTGAATCTCCATGATGATGTGTGTTGTCTTGGCAAACTGTCCTCAGTTTGAGCTAAATGAAAACAAGAATGATGAAATACATTGCAGAATCTAGATGCTTTGTGTCGCGCAGCGCTGTATTTTTTCTCAACAACAGCTCTTTTGATCGACTTCAAGGTGTATTGGTGAGGACCCAAGGAAGGACAACTGTCAGGTCTTTTGAGAGAGTAGATGGTCTTGAGAAAACACCAAATTTATCTACAGATTACTTGAAATTAGAAAGGAATGAGCAGGTCCATCCATCTATCATCCATCCATCCATTTTCTGCCACTTACCCAGGTCTGGGACATGGTGGTATAGTTATGGTTAAGAGAGGTATCCTAAGATTTCCCAGCTCTCTCTGGGTGATCCTGAGGTGTTACTTGGCCAGATGACATTATGTAATCTCTGTAGTGTGTTCTGGGTGAGGTCTACTCTAGGGCCTCCTACCTACCTAGAAGGCACCCAAACCACCACAACTGGCCTGTTTGGATTTGGTTGGAACTCCAAGCATTCTTTGGATGTCAGAGCTCCTTGATCTACGTATCTCTAAGGCCAGCCACCCTGCAGAGGAAACTTATTTCAATTTCTTGCATGTGCCATCTTGTTTGTTTGGAGTCCAAAGACTTTAGGAGGTGAGGAAAGAAAGATAGATAGATGTTGGCTTCCAGCTCAGGTTCCTTCTTGAACTGTATACAGCTGCTTGGTACAACCCCTTGCCTTATCGGCTTGTCCATCTCCATGTCCTACTGCCATCCTGCACTTCATTTATTCATGAGCACAGATGGACTCTGCATTGTGGGTTTGCAACACCGCACTTGTTGTTTTGTAGTGATTTGTCGGACAAACTAAAAAGACAGGAAGCAAACATTTTGTACTCTAGCTAGAGGGGAGGAAAACTCTGGGAATGGGACAGGGCGAGGGAGGATGTTAAGCCCACTTCCTTTGCTTCGAAATAAATTAAAACCAAATGTCAATTTTTTTTTGGCAGTTCATCTGGGTAATTTGCGGTTTTCCCCGTTAATATGAGGGGAGACAACCTCCAGAGGCAAACATGTTATGTGGAAATGAACGCTGCTGATGTGACCTGAACGGACCTAACTAACGACCGTCGTCATAATTATATTGTGCAAATTTATTTTTGGCAACCTCTTTACTGACCACATTTAAATCTTATCTTCTTGGTTTGGCTTTTTCTTGTTTTAAAAGCCTTTTATATGCATTCTGCCTCTTATACGACTGTTTTTATAGTTTTTATGTGTAATTTTGTCTTTAATTTCCTTGCTTTTAATGTTTTCATGACTTTATCACTTAGTTTAAAATGCTGCTATTAATGTTTATGTCAGTGGTCCTGATTATTTTGGAAGAACAGACTGTGGTTTGTGTGTGTGTGTGTGTGTGTGTGTGTGTGTGTGTGTGTGTGTGTGTGTGTGTGTGTGTGTGTGTGTGTGTGTGTGTGTGTGTGTGTTACACTCCACAGCACCCCTAAAGAAGGTCGTTAATTCTTGGGTAAATTAAGGTAACATCCAGTACAGACAAATCCAACTGTGAGGTTGCACCTGTGGGGGAAATGTCCTAAGGAAGCTTAAAAGAAGCGATTTCCTAGTGCAATCAAAACCCGCAGTGCATTTGTTTCTGTCAGATCGAAAGTCACCATTTCATAAAGTACACAAAAGATTCTTACTTGATTCTTTGCAATTTTAATGTATCTGATATTTACTTTTTCAACTTCAATCTTAATGTTTTATCTTTAATGTATTTAGGCCTGTCTCTATGGTGCTATACAAAATAAATGGGCCTTGTTCCTCAATTTAACTTTGAGGTAAAAGCGTTACAAGTGTGATAACTTCAGCTGCTGCAATATAAACAGCTGTATAAATAAATACCAAATGGATGGCAGCACACAGTTCACCATGTCTTAACAAATGAATTAATGACTGTAGATGGGTACATAAAAATACACTTAAAATATGTGGGCCATACCAATACTTAAACAATGGAATACATTCATGAATAAATAGAGATACACATTCATGCATATGATTTCATTGATCAAATATTTAAGACCAGAGTTAATTTCAATGAACAGTTACTTCATGATCAGTCTACATTTTCAAATATATATTGAATTGTGCAGATAAACTGTATTCTTACAGTTTATATTGTATTCTCTGTCATTTTCTTTTCATGCACACATGCACTGACTTTGCCTCTAAATCCCAGTCCAAAGGTTTGGGGTTCAAACCCCATCTCTGACACCTGAACTACGAAGTAAGATCAGTTAGTAGTAAGTCTGTGGCCTACTTTTCACCAGGGTCACTACTAAAATTGCACATCTAGCCTGCTCTGGGACAGGTCATGTTCAAGACAACAGATCATTGTGTCTCAAACCTACTGTACTGACGAATGCAGTCTTAGCAAATGGCATCACCATTCACAGAAGATCCTGTGGAGCTCAGTTCACAGGGAAAGGGTCTCTGAGGAAAGCAAGAGTGAACCTGGTTGGTGCAGAGGGCCAGCTTGTGGAGGCACCTCCTGTCTTCTTTATTTTATTTTGGCTGGATCACAACAGTAGGGTCAACCTTATAAATGTGAATGTCCATGACTGACTGTCTGTCAGAAGGTGAAGTGTCGACCAGCGTTGAACTATCAAATTCATTAGAGGACTGTCTACAGCATCTCGTCTTCTTGACATTTTGGACAAACTTTGACTTTGTCTTAAAACTTTATCACTTTCTCTCTGAGTGATCTGAAGTCATGGCAGTCTGTTTCTTCTTTGTGTGTATTGTGTTGTACTGCATATGACTGGGACAAACTGCGTCACTGCTTTGTTCTCCGCTAATCCAGCACTATTGGATTCCTTCTTACAAATTAATTGTTTTTGACAAAGAATCAACCCAACATCTCCACATGCAGCTGCTTAAATGGTTTATATAAAAAAATATATGTAATATATGTAAAAGACCTGTTGACAGATATAGCGGAAACATAAATAAAACATAAATTGACATCTACCGCCATAATTTCTATGTACTGTATGTCAAGGAAGAATCTTGAATCCAACCATTTTACAAACTGCATATAGAGACAGAAGGATTTTAGTGACACTTATTCAAAAATACTGACATAAAGTAATGTAAAGAAATTGAACATTTGAAGTGCGGACAGACAGCAGCAGAGTGATGCAGCTGCTCCACACACAACACAGGTCAGGCAGTGTATTCCCAGCATTAGGCATAGTGCAGCCAGATAATTACAGGACATCCAAGTTATGTTGAACTCTTGTTTCATCGTAAACGTTCCCTTTTAAATGGCAATTCTTCAAATTCTTGGGCTGAATGGCTTTAAAGTTCATCTTGTATTTGTCTTCTTGCCTTCATACTGTCCGTTCGTCCTCCGGCAGAAGCAGATAGCATTGAAGAAGCGGCAATGGCATACTGTGTTTGGTTCACAGCAGCCAGCCTGGGGTAAACAGCTTTGTGTTACGTGCGAACATGTTAACTTCTCAGATGTGGGTTTCACCTGATGAAGAGCAGGAGTAGGAAGGGCACGGGGAGCAGGAGCAGGAGTAGGAGGAGGAGGAGGAGGAGGAGGAGGAGGGCGAGCGCGAAGCCGAGGGCGAATTTGAGATGCAGGGACCGCTCTGGATTTCTGTAAATTGGAGAGAACAGGAAGAGAGAGCATCAACTTCAGTCTGGCTTATCTGAATGTTTTTCTTTCAACAAAAAGGTCTATGTTTTGTTCACTTAAAGATACAAACAATTTTGAATCTGCTATTGTTCAAACAGGCACAATTATTGTTAGCTTAATGTTTTCATTGTGCACATGATCGACAGAAGGTTAAACCTCCAGCTTACCGGCACACTCTGCCGTTCGTATTGTCCTCTCCTTGCAAACAGGGGCCTCAGTCTGCCTTGGCGGGAAGACCCTCCTGAAATAACATTAAGACAATGTGAGTAGGTCACTCGAACTACTGCCTCATGGTT
Source organism: Trachurus trachurus (assembly GCF_905171665.1). NCBI lineage: Eukaryota > Metazoa > Chordata > Actinopteri > Carangiformes > Carangidae > Trachurus > Trachurus trachurus. Next base: position 6,282,605 of record NC_139911.1, read on the forward strand.
GCACACCTCCACTGACCACCCAAGTTGTAGGAAATAAGGTCACAAGCTCCTTTTTCTGAGTGACAAGCTGTGAATAATGGCCAGAAGTGTTTTTGCAGAACATTTTGTTGTCACAGCAAAGCTGACCTTTGACTTTTCGAGTATGAAATCCCAGAGTTTTTAGTTTTTTTTAGTTTAGTGATCTTGATCTTTGACCACCAAAATCTGAGTTATGAGTTAGGTTGTGCTCCTCTGAACAAAATGTATTATCAAATGCAAGTCAATGTTTTTGAACAAATGGCAAATTGAAAAAACCCAAAGTCATAATCTTAAACCGTCTCTCTCTCTTTATTTTCATATTGGAATCAAGGCACAAAATAATTTTAGTGATGAACCTGCTGGGACGCAGTTGTTGCAAAGTGTTTTTAAAATGTTCATAGGTAAAACATGTAGTAACCCCAGGCCATTATCACTTATTTAGGCTTTAACTGAAAATATGAATAGTGTATAAATGTATGTAATTTACAGCCAACAGTTTAACTTTTCCGGTTGAAATGAATCAGACCCAGTTGTGACAACCGGTTGAACTTCTTTTGAAGCGCTAAACCAAGCCATTAGAAGATCTCTGCAGATAAGCAACCACGGAAACCACATGTCCTACTCAAGCAGGAAACCCTGAGAATGACAAGATAATTAACAAACCCAAAAGGCAGCCAGTTGTAGAGAGGTGACAATGATGCCTGAGGGCCTTGCCGTCTTTAGTAAGGCTTCACCATTAAATCCTACTGTCCCATTTGATGGATACGTTCTGGCAGTGTTTACCTGCCACATGAAGTGATGAATGAGAAAAGTCTCAGTTAGAAGGAATGTTGAATTCAGTAATTTAGAGCAGCGTTGCTCACAAAAGGATGTCAACAGCCTATTACAGATGTGCATGCAAACACACACAAACAATAAATTATAGTCTTTTTTCTCTCATCTCATTGAATTTTATTATCCTTGACGCCTTGGTAATAAAGTTCACCTGACATTCACGCTGGGAAAACATCCTGAATTTAAAGTGTGTCAGCTGTACATAACATAAGAACACCGTGTGCCTCTTTCAGGTCATGTTGTACCAGCCTGACGTTTTAAGGTTTCCCTCTTTTGAGGGCTTTGATTATACGTCTGTGACTAACAGTAAGTTATAACTTTACAGGGAGCATTCAGAAGTAAATCTGGACGTCATGCATAAATCTGTCACTGAAAACATCTCGAAATACACTGAACACTTGTAAACCTGACAGCGGTGAAGGAAGATCTGATCACTCCTCAGATTAAGAAGAGTGAATATGCCTCATTCAAAAAATGTATATCTTAATTACATTAATTTGCAAGAGTAAACAATATGATTTTGCTAATTTCTCCAGTAGGAAGCTGAACCAACAGATCTTGTTTGGGTATGGAAAGTCTGACACAGATTCCCTTCCAAAAATGATTAATTTTAGTAGTAGGCTACAATTTAATAGGACAAAAAGACTGTTCCATGTGGCCATTTGATATGAAAAGTTTATTCATTGAATTTACAGAAAATGTGCCGTTTGTATAATCTTCATCACAACATTAGACTTAGGTCATATCACACAGCTCACACCAAACCCCATTGAAAAAAAGAAAGAAAAAAGAAAAGTGAAGTAGAGTTACCTGCAACTCCAGCAGGTGGCAATATTTCTAATCATTTTAGTCCATACATTTCTGCATCTGATATTTGTAAGCAGTACTTTTCAATTCCTTACCATCAGTGAAATAAGTGAAATAGGTCATATTAGAACTGACTGACTTTAAATGAGTTTTCTCCCATGCAAAACTTATAAGCAGTCATCAGTCTGTAAACAATACCTCAGCGGTTCTGTGCATTTTGGCCAGGACAAGTTTTATCTTGACAGACCCTGATGCTGTCCAGATCAAGGCAGTTCTTGGTACCCATTTCCAGACTCATGAAGAAGTCCAAGATGTGTTTCTACTTCCAGAGCTCCACTATGAACCTAAAACAAATAGACAGGTTTAATCATAGTTTGCATTTTGAGTAATTTAAATTAATAACTAATTCACTTCTGGTGGTCAGTATGTAGACACTAAAATGGCAATGGTTGATTTGAACTCTTTCCATATTATTCATAATGTGGACTGAGGAAAGAAAAAAATGTGTATTACTTTATCTCACTGCATTGTCATTAATGTTCCTCAGTTAATTTTCCACCTCAAATGTTTTCATTTTGCCAATAACTAACGTACCCTAATCAAATATGAGTTTTTGTAATAGGCTACATCTTTGAATAACTCTGCTACCTTTGTTAGTAGTAATTGTATAAATATAAAATTGATGTTGATGGGCACAAAGTCTGTGAAAAAATAAAATAAAATGAATTAATCAATAACACTGTATCCATTTTCTCCCTTTGGTCTTCTTAGAAATAACATAAAGACTCTATTAATACAAAAGATGAACTGTAATTGTTGTCCCGAATGTTGAATGATTTAGTGGTACCGGAGTGAGCAACAGAATGAAAAGATCAAATTAAAACTGTTATTTTATTCTCATTATTATTATTTTTTTTACTAAATTATACTCATTTTCCCTCCATCTCATTGTAAAATTGGATTGTCCTCACTTCACTCGCTTAGTAATATTGGCAAACCTAACATTCAAGAGCAATCTCAAGTGAGAAGGAAAAATAAAATTGTATCAATACAAAGAGAGGGAGAACTACATCTGATAAAATAAATAAATAAATAAATAAATAAATAAATAAAAAGTTAGGGAATTAAAGTTTTTCTGATTCATGCTGGTGTTTACAAAAGCCCCCCAAACAGATGTACATCTTCATACTCAATACAACTTATTTTACTGGACTTTGTGAGAAAACGTCAGCAGTTCAAGAGCTAACGGTTCAAAACGTATCGATTCAAAATCTAACGGTTCAAAATGGAACAATGGAATGGAACAGCCAGTCATCACTCAGCTAGTAACCTTAGCAACCACAGCTCTTGACTACGCAGCTAACTACGGTAGTTCAATTACACTTACGCTAATTTAGCTAACGGTAGCTTGCAAGTTAACATGTTTTTCTAAGGTATACCGTGTTTTTCCTGCTGCAGTAACAGCTAAGTAATGCAAAGTAAGTAAAGCAGTTTTCTTTTTAAATGCCAACGACTCACCTCTTCGTTTCCTTTGAGTGACTCCGTGGGAAATGCTGCACAACAACTTGTTGTCAGTGGGAGCAGGTGCGTCCTTCCGCCGTTGGAAGTAGTCCGCTGTAGTTTTTAGTGTCAATATTTCAGCCATTGTTGGAGTACTACAGCTTTAACTTCTGTGGATAACTAACATAGCGTCCTTCGTTAGTTTAAAAATAAATATCATAACTGTTTCATAATTTCAACAATTTTGTTTTACTGTAACTTGAAATGCCAAGATTTCCTCGCCGCCCATCCTCTTCCTGTTTACTTTACAGTAAGACAAGGCCTAAATGAAATCACAAAACTCAAAATGTTTGAACTTCCATAGGCAGAAAATAAGTGCAAGAAAATAAACACGCTTGTAGTAAAGCTTAATGGAGCAGCTATCATATTTTACAATGTGGGCCTATGACTCCAGCAGAATTATGACTTGTCAGAGATGACCAGTGAGTGACCACAGATCAGCTTACAGTCTGAGCACCATTTGCTACTGACTTGCTACTGACCTCTCTGTATTGCCCCCTAACCATATTCTAATTAGGCAATTAAAAAAATAAATAGCCCTAACCACTCTCTTGCAACCCCACCCCACTCTGAGTCAAACTCCAGGCGTGTAGTACAGACCCTCTTTATATGCACAGGTTTTCAGATTCAGCTTTAAAACCTTTATTTATTTATTTATTTATTTATTTTTTAGATCATTTCAGCTTTTTACAGACGAACTTTGACTAAACTAAATTTCATATTTGGAAACAATCCATCCACTTCAACCCTATGTTTGAGACTCTTAAAAGTACATTTCCAATTGTATAGGCTACCTAACATTTTTTATACACATTTACGCTGAATGGCAGCGGTTGCATGGTCACAAATCAAAATTTCGTTTAGGCTGTATAGTAGCCTAATTGATATGCACATTTAAGTTCACTGTCATGGTATCTTAATGTTTATTTTGTGTTAGTTATCTTATGTTGTAGCCTATTATCGTGCAAAATTTAACAATTGTTGTAACACTCATTAAAAAACAAATACCCACCTGTGCTTTGGGTGCCCTGGGCCCTGCTCTCTGACAGTGCGCGGTGGGCAGTTTGCAGATCGTTACGGGTGAAGATTCCTGCACTGGATACGACCACATGGAGAATGCACAACCATGAGAGCACCAGCTTCATCCTTCCAGTGGCCATGCTCCTTCTCCTCCGATGCCACCAAGATAAAAGGTGCGGTGCGGTGCGGTGGCGTCAGCGGCTGCAGCGCGTAAGTCCTTCTTGTTGATGTGATGTGTCAAGCTCTCTGTCTCTGTCTCTTCTCACACTCCTCTCCGACTTTAACTTATTTGAGAGGCAGGCTTGCACATGCATAGCGCACGCCCCTCTTTGTCTTCACGCCTCACAGCATCATAAACATCAGTGACCTGCGTGTTTTCAGTTCAGATCATTCATATTGTCGTATTTTACACAATTTAGAGCAGAGAGACTTTGGGGCTTGAGAATACATAAGCTACATATTTTATACAAGTTTATTGAATAATATAAAACAATTATCAGTTATTGTTTTTACATTCATGCTGAACCCCTGATCATAATAAACTGATTAAAATAACTTTGTCCTTTAACAAGGCCAGTGATATTATAAAATAAGTCATGATTAAAGCATTTGACTCATAAAGCAATAATCTGTCCCTGTGAAAACAGCATGATTATTATAATGAAAAACATAATTTCTCGTCATCCCTAAATATCTTTGGACCTGTCCTGGATTCATACACACTCCATGTGCTTTTGTTTTATTTCTAAAAATGTTCTATAAATTCAAAAAACAAAAATGCATTCAGGTTGTCATGTGTGTTTAATATTTACTGGATAATAATATCCACTTTTCAGGCTGATAAAGCTAATCAGATTTCAAAGGCAACAGCTGCTTAACACTCTTATGTAACTGTATTTGATGGTGGTAGGCTACTTGCTTCAGGGCTCTCTCACTTTTTCCTTGTGTTGCGGTTGTTAAAGATCAATGACGACAGCTGACACTGGTCACTCACTACAAAAGAAGCTAATTGATTTGATTAATAAATTGGATTATGCTTAAATCCCCCTCCTCCCTGGAAACATACTTTACTCAGCGGATCAGCTTACACTCTACATTCCAGTTACAGACCTTTCATGTCTGGTCATTTACAATGTTGTCCGTCAGCGTGGCGGGGTTGACAGATGGTGTGTTAAACCCATATGGATGCATTTTGTGAGAATGCATCTATAAGAATTATAATTTTTTCTCTCATGCCTTATAGGCCTATTATATGGGATGTGATGTTAAAGATGATGGATCACATCTGGTTTCCACATGTGTCCTACAACCAAACCAAAACCTCTGACTTGTTGATTCGATGCATCCCAACATTTTTTTCTATAGTCCATCAGGATTTTGGTTTTCTGGGAGACTCCCTTGTTGCAACATATCTGTCTCCAACTATAGCTTCAGGAATTTATAGGGATGTTAAAAAAAATTCATACCTTCTCACATTTGTGTATGGACTTGTTATTTTGTCCGTCAGACAGAGAACAGCCTCCATCTGGGATCCACAACACTTCAGCTTTTATTTACTTTAAATTCAGAAGTTAAATATTATTCATTAAAGGTTAAGTCTTTTAGGCTAATATGTAAAAAATGTGTCTTATATTCAGTTGCTCCTCTTTTTCCTCAGTAATTATGATTACAATTAGTAGCAGTTTATTTGCTGCAAAGCGGTGAGACTCATCATGTGCCATGGCAGACGTACAATCACTCACTTACTCAGTCAGCCAATCAATCATTCAGCCACTCAGTCAGTCTGTCAACGATATTCTTGAGCCCCCGTTCGTCAAAAAATGGCAACCTACAAGGCTTGTCTACATAGACAGGTGACAGGAAAATAGAGGGGAAATGGGGGAAACAGCTGAGAGTCTCATATACAGTATATGACTAAAAAGCAAAAAACAAAAAGCAAAGTCACATTGTTGTTTTTGTTTTATGTATTACGTTTTGAAAAGTAAAGTAAAACAACCAGCGTCTCACCTTTGATTTACATTTTTGACTGAAAGACTATAAATTGTGTTTAAAGTGGTGTAACAGCTAGAGGGGCTGAGATAAGAGACGAGCTGCTGACAGCCCTAATAACACGCCCAAGGACCTGCACAGTCTTCACTATATGTGTTTTCTCTGTTAAGAAAATCTTAAATGAGTACATGCCAATGTGAACCTGTTGTTTTTCTTAAGATGCAGCTGTTTGTTACGCAGCCCAGCAAAGATTCTTGAATGGTCACCTGTTGGACCCGTGATTCGAAATACGTGGGTCACAGATCATCACTCATTGAATTTACAGGGACCTTCATGGACTTCTGTTGTGAATTGGTGTTCAATAAAACCTTGACCCAGTTCATTGCCTGAAAGAGCAAACCCAACACTATACATTTTTCGCTTCAGGTGATCTCCATCCTGCTACTCTGCAGTTTCCTGACATCTTGCCTTGACACAAAGGTCAGATGTGGCGACTGCCTGATGAATTCACCGCCTGGGTGCCTTTACACACCTGTTAGAAAGCAAGAAACTGGAGGGTAGTGCTGATCAAAGGTGAAGGGGGGGGGGCTGAATACAGTAGAGAAGCACTGGTTGAAATAAAAACCATTCCTAACCTTTACATGTAGAGATAAGGAAGTTAACTTGAATTTGAAATTGGCTTGCCTTAATAAGTTTGTGTTACATGCAAATGTTACCACAGAAAGACTGAGCTCAGAGCGTTGCCTGAGTTGTACCTGAGTTCTTAGACCCCCTCCCCCCACATCCGTAACCTTGGAATTTTCCTTGACAGCACCCTCTCCTTTGATCACCACATCACCCAGTTAACCCGTACGGCGTTCTTTCATTTACTAAAAAACATTGCCCGACTTCGTCCCTCCCTTACCTTCTCTGCCGCTGAAACCCTTATCCATGCATTCATTCATCACCACCAGAGTTGACTACTGAAACAGCATCTTTTATGGCCTCTCATCCAGAACCCTCAATAAACTCCAGTACGTCCAGAACTCCACTCTCTCCTACCTCATTACCCCCCGAGACCAAGCACCGGACCTGGGGCAACAGAGCCTTCAGTGTCGCTGGAACTCCCTTCCCAAACTAGGGATGTCACGATTACTTGCTTTCACAATTAATCGCGGTATTAAACGCCACAATTAATTTATCGCAAAGATTCGTAAATACCGTCACTTTCCAAAAAAGATTATGTCAGAACCATCTTGACAAATGTGCGCCAAAGTAAAGGTAAATGTACAGATACTGGTCCATTTACTGTACCTAATATAACATTGAATCGGTAGGAATTTAAAAGTTTGTGTGTCATTTGTAACAAAAACAAATGATTAAAATAGACTTAAACATTTGGTAAAGATGACAATTAATACCCCTGGGGAATATAATTGGTCCTTTTATTAATAGAGCATTGTGATTATTTAGACTATATTTGATTTTACACATACATAGTGTTGTGAAATTAATTAATGCATAATAATCGTGATAATCGTAATACCGTGATTATTTCTCTGACAATAATTGTACCAAGAAAATCTATAATCGTGACATCCCTATCCCTAACCCATCCGCGCCTGCTCTGACCTGTCCACTTTCAAAACCTCTCTCAAAACCCACCTCTTCAAGCTTGCTTAAATGTCGTATCTGTTTTTATTCTTAACTGTTGTAATGCCCCTGATGTTTTAATGCTTTTCTGTGCTTCTTGTGTGATTTTTTGTTTTTTATTTCCTATACAGTGTCTTTGAGTTCTTGAAAGGGGCTTTATAAATAAAATGTATTATTATTATTATTAGACGTTCACCACCTTGTTTCAGCCAAAACATGAAGAAAACTTCGGTGCTTAACGAGTGCTTTCAGCGTGTAACGGAGGAACAAACCAGGCTCTGATATTATCCTATTGGAGGATGAAAGAATGCCTCCAAACCAGCCAATCAAAACATACAACTCAGCCATGGACCTTACCCTAACCCTATCCATCCATCCATCTGTCTGGTCTTTTCCCACAAAGCCAAAGGCAGTTTGATTTGATGCAGACATGCAGTATCTGGGAATCAACATTATACATTATATTATATATTACATTATATTCTCTCATCTTTGGCAAACAGAACCGTCAATTTCCCAGCCGACTCTGTTCAGCTGACACCTCATTTGTGTCACTTGTCACTTGTCACCGCACCACCTAAAGAACCTTTGAAAGCTCTCGGGATCGGACAAATATGTGGCCGTCATGAATATGTAATCCGGTCCCCTAGAACGAACATACCTGTGGTGGGCAGAGAGGGCACTCAAATTACATCTTTGCTTTGTTGGGAGTGAGAAGTTGCCACAAAGCCGGCCGTAGGGAAAAGCCATAGCTCTTATGGCTCCACTGAGTCCCGAGCATCAGCATCACAGGAAGCAGTCACGTTGAGATGCAGGGCGTTCAAAAATGTGCTAAACAAACCAACTGGCCTCCTGCAAAGACACAATAGTATGATAAATCTATCTGAACAATCTCTTGCAATACATATTCTAAATTATGTTTTATACTGACCAGGTCAAACATATTTCTATATAATCCACATAATATTGCCATAATTACCACCAGTAATTGCCTGCAGCTGTTAGTAGCTTCCAGAATTAAGCTCAGTGATCGGGGTGAATATCTTGGGTTTGTGGGTTTGGCTTTCGCATAAAGTGGGGATGAAATAAAAACAATAAACTTGTGCTAGAAATTTGGCCATACTGTAGCATCGCTGGCTGTGGTAACAACGATGCAAGAGTTGGTTCATTGGGTTCAGTCTTCGTGGTCTTTGACCTTTTCTAACCAGGTACAGACCCACCGCGCTCCCCCATCAACACCCTGACTAATGGCCTGTTTCTATCCCCAACATATGCCATCCATCTACGGAGAAATTTAACTCACATGTAAATATATATTATTTCTATTCTGCCACCTTGACCTTATCGAAGTCTGGCTTTTACTGGATGAGTCAGGTTGGTATTCAGAGCTGCCGTTTACTGTTGCGCGCTAATAGAAAACAAAAAGGAACTTTAACCTCCTTGAGGAGTTTTTTTTGTGGAAAACCAGAGAAGAATTTCAGTCCAGTGTGAGGTTGCGTGCTTCTGTGTCCGGACACGGTGTATATTTCAGACCTCAAAGAAACACACTGAAGGGAAACATGTGCCTCTGGTTGGTTCTTGCTTACTACATCTTTCATACACTTATCCTGAATCTTTTTACTGCTAAATAAGTTAGTAAGTTAAAGGGTGTTCACATAAAATTTGACTTTAAAAATTAACCTGTTGCTAGATAATGTAAACATGTTTCACATAGTGTGTATGATCTAATAATAATAACATGTAGAGACATTTTCCTTAAATCACATATGAGGGGGCGCAGTGGTTAAGGCGGCCGCCCCATGTAGAGGCTACAAAAAAATCATATATGAGACAAGTAACAGCGTTGGGTAAACTTTCCAGAACATGCGCTCTGGTAGCTCTGAGTTTTTACTCAAACTTTGCTTTATTTTTGTTGTGTTTTTGTGTTGTTTCTATCACATTTTGTCAAATACTTCTGTGGGGAGTGGAGATTCTTCAGGAGAGGAGCTTCTTTCATTGAAAATAGAGCAAGCCTGGAGGATGACACCCTGTTCCAGCTGAGATGAAGATTAAGTGCTTTCGTGGTTGCCGTGCTGCTTGTGGTGCAAAGGTTAATGGCCTGGAAGTGGAGATGTACTTTAGCTGCTTTTTGCTGTCAGTCATCATGAGAAATATCAACTCTGCCAAACAAAAGTGATGATGAGCTGGAGATGTTGGTGAAGACTCAGAAAGTAGACCTTCCACCATGACAACTGCTGAAGTTCCATGTGAAGATCTCCATGAAGTCATTGCTATCAGACTAATGGTGCGCTCCAGGCAACCTGTAGCTAACTAATGTTTTTCCGACCTGTGAACTCGTACCAGTTCGATCTTGTATGAGTTGATGGGTCGGAAGTTACGAGTTTGACGGCCGTTATAGTGCACTTTCCACGGGTAACAGGTCGGAAAAACATAAGTTACGGGTTGCCTGGAACGCTACAAAGTCGTAAGTCGTGACTTGAAGTCGTAACTTACGGGTTCAAAAGCCTGTCTGGAGCGCAGCATAAACATCCCGAGGAACTTCTAATGATGTCAGGGATTTTCAATCATGTTTCCCTGATGGATTCACTGGGAGATGTGGTGGAGAGATGCTCGCTGAAGATGGTGGAGGCCATTCTGAACAACTTGGATCATCCACTTATTCACCTTGATGGACCAAGAAAACAGCGGTGGTGGACGGCTCCTCTCTCTTTGCTGCAGGACGGACAGATAGAGAAGATCCTTTGTACCTTTTTAATTCTTCTGCAAATGGTAGATGAGCTGACAGACAAATGAATTTCCCTTTGGGGATTAATAAAGTAATTCGTATTCATATTCGTACTTGTAAACAGTGACTTTCAGCAGGCACCTTTACCCTGTGACCACCGAGTGATTTCGACATCTGCTCACAGGCAACCCTCTGTTGCTATGTAAAACACCTGGTGTTTACTGTTTGGATACACCTTGTAAGTGCAGTCTTTTGAAGACAGATTGCAGCTTGTTGATGCCTTTAAAGTCCACGTGGCTCATTAAGTCTGCAAGTATTGGATGGGCACATGTGACAGAACAAGCAGGAGCAGGAGAAATTGGTAATAGGATGCTCAATGTGAGTTTTTCCCTGGAGGTTTCTCAGGGTATCTTTATCTTTCCTCTGTTTCTTTATCTTGGGCTTTTCCTGTTATCCTCTTCTTCCTGGAGAGCTGTTGTTGCTGTGTCAGGGTGTCCTGTTTCCGTAATGTAGCCTACACTTTTTAAGGACTCTCCCATTTAATACTTGTGACATCACCTGCCTGTGGATGCTCTGTTTGATGGTGACAAAGGTTTGGTGAGCATGGTGGACGAGCACTGATCTCAGTGCCTCACCAGGAATGCTTGCCTTGTTTCTGATGCCTGGGATTTTGAGACATTATGACATTATTTTTTCCATCTTTGTTCCATTTTTCCTTTTTGGTTTTTTAGTGAATCTTTCAGAATTTGAAGATCTCTGTGCATGCTTTCTTCAGTCTCACATAAACAAAAGAAACCACGATATTAATAATGAATGAGCACACTTATTTTTGTTACACAATCTTCATGTTTCTGCTGTTGTAAATCTCTGCCTTTTTTTCCTTACGTTCTTGATACAGTTACTTGGTTGTCTGGTCGGCGTTGGTAAGTTCTTTCTCTTCTCTCCTCCATCAGGCCCCTCTTGCTTTCTTTTTCTCTCACATTCATCTCTGCCACTGTTTTGCCCTTGGCTCCTGTTCTGAGGCTGCTCCACGTCTCCCTCTGCTTCTCTTTTGACCAGACCAGCACCCCGCTGAGTCCTGTATATCTACTGCATCTCTGCTGCTGACATCTGTTTAAAATCATGAGCAGACATCCATTTAATCTTTTGGCACATATGGACCTGAGCTATAACAAAAAATATAGTGATCCATTATCATTGATGGACAATGTTTACCAGTTTCCTCTCCTGGGACACTTAAATGGGATGGTTGACATGAGATTTGGGATGAACCATGCTCCAGGGAGGTGTTCTGACAGATGTTTATGGACATTGCAAACTATATATTTCTAAATTCAAAATATTGTGTTGTGTTTTTGAATTTTAAAATACTTCCATTAATGCTTTTAAATCATTATTTTGAAGCCTAAACTCACTCAGCTGTGGACATCGCAAAAGTTCAATGCAATACAACAATTGTTATATATCATATCTTTCAATGTTTATAGGTTATTCAGTAATTAAGAAATCAAATACTGTATATTGATAACTTATAAATAGATAACAGGGTAAATAAATAAGGAGGTTTTATTTCTAATGGCTGTGAAGAAAACCTGATTAACATTTAACTGAATTTTAGTAAGAGTTTTTTTTAGAGTAAAATCTTTAAATAACAGTTCTGGGTTACTGGGTTATTTATGGATAGTCACTTTTGGCTTTGACTAAAGTACATTTTTTCAAAAATTCAAACTTAATTGATGAGGTTGTTTTGTTTATGCAGCTATACACTGTACATATAACACAGCAATAATGTCCATTACGTTTCCCTCATTTAACAGACAATGCAATCACTGTAGTTCTTTCACAGCAGTTTTAGTAGAAGCTGGAAGCTATTAAGGCTGCAAATATATTTTGCCAACAAAGGAACTTTTTGGGGTCTAATGAGCAACAAAAAGACCTGATTCAAGATCATTTTACATGACACAGGCAGAGAGGGATTACACTATAAACTGGGACACGCAAACCTTAATCCCTAACTTTTATAAAGAACACCAGTAAAGCTCACTTTTACTATCTTGGGACATTGCCCCATAATCCTCAGTTGGGAAACAAACAGTTTGCTATGCCATGTAAAATAATAGGCAGGCTGACAGGTGTTTCATCAGCTTCCCTGTCTCTCCGCTTCCCTAAATATGTTTTTGATGCTTTCACATGGACTGAAGCCTCAGTTACCATGGTCACAGTTGGACCATTAGTGCAACCTGAGCCAAACTATGTCCTGTAAACCAGTGTTCCCAAAGTGGGGTCCTTGAGCGGGTTCAAGGGGGTCCCCAAACCTTTTCTCAAAATTTTTTTCCCAGACATTTCTTGAATTTTTTCCAAAAATTCATGCCATTGGCAGTAATTTGAGTACATTGACTAAAAAAAGCAATGTTATTCAGTCTCATTTGTGTATTTCTGGTGTTTGTTGGGGGTCTGTGGTCTAATTTGTTTTCCACCACTGCTGCTGTAAACAATGTCCTTCCGAGGTCGTGTTTCTTTTCACCCCCATTTTGTTTATTCTGTGTTACTTTACCTTTCCTCTTCTTTCAAGTGACCACATCCTCCTGACACAAGTGATTTGTTGCACCTTCCTCTGTTAACTTGCACAGGAAATGGTGGGAGAGGTTTGTGCACTCACAAGAAGATCAGTAAGACCAAATGTGTCGTTTTTTACTCTCTTGCATTTGATGAAATACCGCACTGCGCCTAATTGTTAGCTTATGCTGCGTTCGGGACACCTCGAAACTCGGAGTCTTCCAGTTGAAAGTCATGCTTTAAAACATTACAAAGGGCACAAAAACAATTAAAACATTAGTATTTGTAAATAATAAAACAGACCATTCAAAATCAAAGAGAAATAACAACATGAATTTGTGTTACACAACATCATTAGGTAATCTATAAGTGTAAATAATTTTAAACATGCATTTTAATCAATGTTTTACCATATGGTGTGGTTCTGCGTCAGACAACTGATTCTGGGAGAAGTCGGGGTAGATGCCGAGGCGTTCGCTTGCACTTTTTTAAGTAGGAGGTCGGAAAATCCTGAGTTGTCTCGAACTCAGTATTAGTTACCACACTCCTAACCTATGTAGTTTTGCGACCTTACTAGAATAATGTTTCTAAACTCATTTAAGTGGTAGAAAAACAGTTAATAGGATTAATCGATGGTGGCAACAAATTCACGTAGGCTACTGTACTGGGAACGAGGTAGAGTAACAGTTGCTCTTCTCAAAACCTGTACCACAAAATCCTACATGGTGTTGCTTTAACTGGGCTCCTCTCTGTCTGCTCCTGTCATACTAACTAGATGTCGCCCTAAAAATATACGTAACTATGGGTCCAGTCAAGATGCTGAACAAACTGGGTCAGTTTTTAGCCCTTTAGAAATGGTAGAAAAAAATGTGGTCAACGAGGCGGGCCAAATCTGACTGTGGACTGATTTTGAAAAGTGGTAGCCTATAAATAACGTTTAGCTGCATCTGGTATGTGAAGCCACTGATGATCCATGTCACAAAGCCCAATAAATTAAAACTTGACCAATGGTGGAGCGAGTGAGTGTCCTCCTGTTGGGTTATAGATTGGGTATAAGGTCATAGGTCATAGTTTTACTAGCTCTCTTGGAGGACTGTGGCACAGCATGAATGCCCACATAATGTATGAAATGGACAGAGAAGGAACGGGTGAATTGGGCCTGCCTCCAGGGATGGAGATTCCTGGTAAGATTTATGTTCTTGTTAATGTATTTAGCAGATAAAGTGACCTGGTTTGCCTGTTCAACTAGATTTGTGTGTTGTCTTTTGCTATAAATTATAAGAGCTATTATTAAATTTTATTGTAATGTATACACCAGTTGCAACAGAAGGCAGAGTGGGGTATTTTGTAAGGTGGGATGTCCACTATACCCAACTTTCTTTAGCTTTTGACTGGATGGGCAAGATGCTTGTTTCAGTGAGCTCAAGCCACTAGGGGCTCGTTTTTTTTTACGGCAGGTCGTTAGCCATTTTCTTAGTGTGTGTGCTATTTTCAGTTTTACAGTTTTGTATTTGTTCCGCAGCCATTCCCAGTCTGGGTCCATATAGTATTGACCCTTTGCTAAAAGTAAACTCATTTTGTCAACAGGTTGAGCCTTAATGACACGTCTCAATTAGTGCAGCCTACGTCTCAAATTGTATAAGTTTGGTCTTGTTGGAGAAAACAAGATCTTTGAAAAAAACATAAAAAAAAATATGTTGCATAACCTTATCTTAAGTTACTTCACTTTAAGGTTAAACACTGTCACAAATGACATATAGTTACATCAAAAAACAAACATTCAATTAAAACCTGCACAATGAATTTAAGACCATCAATCTGAATTTAATGTTTTGTGATACTTACAAAGTACGATGAGTCTGGCTAACGTTATTTTTTAGTTTATACCTATATAGCCTCTTTTAGTTTGTGGTATATAGCCTATGTGTTGTGGCCACAGCAGACTGGACTGAAGGATCGTCCGGCCGCCCAAGATGAATGTGAAATTATACACCCTGTTTGAAATGTGTGGCATTTGGTTTCTGCAACCATCCAGCGGCGTTGCAAGGTGTGAAAATGCCATTGAATCTTCTTTTGTGGTCAATTAACCAAATCAATTAGCCACACTCAGGCAGAAGTTTAAATATACATACTATTCTGAGTGGACTAAAATCTAAATTACTCCAAGGGAAATAAATAACTTTCCCTAAGGAATGTAAAGATGTGAAAAGGTCACTGTAAAAGTGGAGGGAAATGTAACACTATTCCCTGCAGTTCTAAAAGTGTTGTTTACTGCCCTCCCTGTTGGTGACAGGGAGGGCAGATGCCAGAGAAAACATGTGAAAAGAAGCTCTCCTCTTAGATTTTGCTTTTGCAATTTATCATCAGGTTCACTGTTCAAAAGAAATGAGAAATAAAAATGTTTTTTTTCTCTCTCTCTCTCTTTTGTATTTGCCCACATACTGTTGAAATGTTGCAAAATGTACTGGTCTTGAATGTGCCCTACTGACACCAGGGCACCAGGTGAAGCAATTCTTTAAATAAATGGCTGTTGGCTTGCTCATGCCGGGTTCTTGCCAGCCAAACAAACTCAAGGCTGTGTCGTGTCTCTGTGAACCCGGTATTCTAGCTCTTTGTGAAGGCTGCGCCAACTGGGGACGGACTGGCCATAGGGCAATATGGGCAAATGCCACAACGGCCGCGTAATGATGCGGCCGCGTGAAGACACAACCGAGGTGGCTGCGTGAAGATGCAGCTGTGCCGATGTGGCTGTATTTAAAAAAAGAAAAAGGTCGGTCGGGGCCAGCTGTTTTCGGTCTGCAGAAGACAGAACACACAGTGACAAATGGGAGCAAGGCTAGTTTATAGCTCACCTGGTAGGGGAGCTTTCACTATGTAAGAGCTATGGTCCAGTCTGGGTTTAAATCCTGTTTTTGGTCTTTGGACGTCAATGCATTTTCTTTTCTCATCATCATTATGATCACTGCTATGTATATATCCTATGTATATACATATATATAGCCCAGTGTTTGTGTAATGTGTGGCCTCTCTCTGTCAAAAATGCCTCTTTTTGGCGCCAGTCCATCACTGGTGGAATCCAACGGAAGCGTTTGATGGGAAAAGTTCTGAGTTATGGGAAACTAAGTTCCTCGGCCACCTGCGTTTGCTCAGCCTGAATAGTACCATCCTCCATGAGCCAGATGAGGGTGCAGAAGAGGATGCTGAGAGAAACAAAGAAGTGTACGCTGAATTAATCCAGCTGTTGTGGAGCTGTGTTGTGATGAGGGATGTGGCTGATGATGTTAGGAATACTGAGGGATCACTACGCTGGCAAGGGGAAACCTCGTGTGATAAATTTGTGAAATGTGAGGTCTGTATGCAAGGGAAATTAACTCAGAGTAGGAACAGAGAACCAGATGATAGAGCAACGACAGCACTTGCACTCACACTCACTGATTCAAGTGCAATTTTTGTGTATGTTTTGAAAGCCAAGAGTGACACAGTCAGAGCTATACAGAAAGGTTTTTGCTGATGTTGCACCTTATGAGACCTCAGCTCCTTGTTCTTCCCATCAAAACGGGACGGCTGAGAGAAATTGGAGACAGAACACTGTTTAAAATGGCATGACGTATGTTGATTGAGGGTAACCATCCCAAAAGAACTGTGGACATATGCAGTTCAGACTGCTGCGGCAATCTGCAACAGGTGTTACAACAAGCGGAAAAGACAGGCTCCATATTACATGTTGACAGGGAAGGTGCCTGATCTTTTGGGTCAGTATGCTATGCATGCATATAACAAAAAAAAGCTGGACTCACAATCTGAAAAGGGGATTTTTGTTGGTTACGACAAGAATGATCCTGCATATCTAGTCTTTTACCCAGGAACAGGGAGAATACTCAAAAACAGGTTGGTAAAGTTCGTCAGCAAATGTGTGAATGAGTGTCAGACTCAGACGGATCAGGATTAGGAGTGAGCACATCCCGAGGGGTGAAACCACTTTTCCGAAAACTGATGTAGTGAAACCAATCAGACAGGAACTTAAAGCTGCAGCATGGCTTAACTGCACCAGGTGGATGTTACTGTAAAACTGCATACCTGCATTGCCCCTATTGATTGTGAAGTGTAGCCTACAGTATATGGAACAAGCTTAAGGTTTTGAAGTTAAAGCAGAGACGGATGAGAAAATAGTCTGTAAATTTAATAGGTCATTGTATGGTCTGAAGCAGTCGGGACAAAACTGGAACAGAACGCTTCAAGATTGTCTAAGTGAAACTTTGGGTTGTCGGGAAAATATCACAATACCTGTCTGAACCAAAAGAACAACACTGGGTAACAGCAAAACATGTGTTGAGATATTTGAAGGGAACTGTAAATCAGGAATTCTGTTACAAAAGAAGTGATGTAAATCTCAAACTTGGCATATAGTGATGCTGACTGGACAGCAGACCAAAGTGACAGGAAAAGTATTGTGGTATAAAGCATGTATTTGGCACAGTTGCTAAATGGGATGGACAGTGATTGTGAATATGCACCAGTGACAAGGACAATCAGGGGGCTATTGCCTTGTCAAAAAACCCAGTATCACGTCAGAGATAGAAAGTCAGAGTAAACATGTGGACATCAAATACCATTTTGTTCGATCTACCCTCAGCGATGGAAAAATATGTATTATATATCACTCAATCGCTGACATGTGGCAGCAGATGTGTTAGCAAAGCACATCTTTAAATAAATGGCTGTTAAATGGCTTGCTCATGCCGAGTTCTCGCCAGTCAAACAAACTCAAGGCGGTGTCGTCTCTCTTAATATGTGAACCTGGTATTCCAGCTCTTTGTGATGGCTGTGCCAACACATACTCATATCATCTTCTGACACATTTCTCAGTGAAGGTTGCAGCTATTTGAGCAGTTGTAAACCAAAATAGGATGTAAAAATACCTCCCTTCAAGAAAAAATGAACAGTTGTGCTGTCACAGGGTAAACAAGTTATAAAATCTCCTTTAAAAGAACTAGAGTAACGTCACTCCATCACCAAAATGTCTTGTTCTGGTATAAGAGCGTAATATTTTATATGTGCATCAGCATCAAAATACAAAATGACAGACATAAATGCTGATTGGGATGAGATGCGATTAAGGTGTAGCAGTGTATATGAAGATAACTGGTGGCACAGTTTGCATAAAAACATGTTTTTTTCTGTTTGAGTCTTCACTTGTTCATAAACCTGCTGCTCAAATAAACTGGCTTCTGCAGAAGTAGATGCGTATGCGGCATGCACTCATAAAAGCGTGACATCGTAAAACCCAAGTGGTGTTCACTTTCACGTTCTCCATTTGTCGAGTGCAGAGTTCACCAAAAAATATGGACGTGTTAAGGTTTACCATAATTCTTTAGTGCTGTATAAACAGGGTAAAAAACAGGGGCTTCTACACATCTTCCAAAACAAATGAAAGAAATAACTTGAATCGGGTGTTTCTCACTCTGAGGGAGCTGCCAGTGCCTTTCAGCACCCAGACTGCAGGACGACCACTGCAGACCGCTACAGCCAATCAATCACAGCGGTTAATTCTGCAAACAGACTTGTGTTTTCAACAGTTACTTCTTCACGCGAGCCAAAGTGGACACAGGACAATTATATGAAACCCATACGAAGGATGAAATTGCCATACTCTAACTGGCTGAACGTGTTTTCAATCCTGCTGACTATAATGAATCCAAGGGAGTTGGCATCGTCCGTGTCCAACAGCCACACGCCTAACACCATGTCGAGAACAAACTGGAACAAAAGAACACAGACCTCACTTGGTTTTTTACAAAGACACAAGAACAAACAACTGTCAAGTGAGACAAATTAATGGAAATATGACAAATCCAGCCAAAGGGCTCTATTGCGTTAAAAGCGAATCCAATAAACCTCTCGGGGGAACAGTAGAGATGCTGAGGTTACTTCTTTTTCCCAGAACTGTGGTTAGCTGGGGTGTAATGTTACCCAACAGCATAATCCGTGCTCTGTGTCCGTTATTTGCCTTTAAAGCTCTTTTTTTTGTTTTGTTTTGTTTGTCCCACATAAAACTAGACCACAGTGACATTTCCACCCATAGACATAACATGTGTGCTGCCGCAGTTAATGAAGGATTTAATGGAGTATTCTCCGCAACCCTTGCTTGCGGGGATGTGTGGTGTCTAATGAGAGGGAACATTGTGCACAGTGGAAAATACCTGTACGTTCACCGCACAGCCACGAGACAGTGTGAATTGGGTCTTCTTGTATCAGAGTGAACCACTGAGCCCACTCCCAAATGTTTAAGAATAATATTCCTGATCCCACCTGCTAGAGGAGAATATACTCACTATGAAAATGACCCATGGGGGAGAAGTGGTAGCTCTGTTTTTCCTAACCAGCGGGAATCCCCCTCACTGTACAGAGAAGGCCCTGAGGAGATCCAGTATGAAATGTAGATTTTTCTGGTAACATTATTTTATTTTGACAGATTTAGGCTGGAAATATATTACAGAGCTACAGTTTCTGTGCAATGTCAAGAAACGAGCCAACATCAGCAGTGTAAATGTGGTTTCTGGTGGTTTAAAGAGTGTGTTTTTGCTTAAGGGTTTACAATAAATCATATAGCCTCAATGGTGCTATGTGATTTCCTCGTATAAAGCGTATAGCTATAGAGTGGTCAAAGGTGGTTCAAGAAAGAGTAGAGTTTATTAACATAAAGGTGACAAATTAAAGGTGGAAGCTGGAAATTATTTTTGATTAAAAGCTGTGGCCTTCATGGAGACCAGATGTGTGGGAGGTTGTTAGAGTTACAGAGACATGTGGTGAATCAATGTGAAGGATTCTGTCGGCAAAAACAAACATTTGCAATAATGATTAATGATAATGGTGATATTCAACAAATGGAAATATGAACATCAGGTTAATAATGTTTTCCTGTGTGAGTCTTATTCATTTACCAATAAAGAAGGTATTTCACATTTTCTATTCACATCTGAATGATGTTATCATTGGGAATTTTAATCATCTTGATGTCCTCACCTCGTCTTTTTTTATTTCTTCAAGTAACTCAATCATCACTTCAACTTGCATATAAAAAAATAGTGTCCTACAATTTCTCATCATTGTTTAAAACAGATGTGCCCTAAATTTTTCAAAGACATTGTTAATTTGTTAAACAGACAAAGGTTAGAATCTGACAATAAACATCTGGGAATCATCAAAATGTTGAATATGCCAAATTCAAGTAAAAATATGGAGGGAGGGATGAAAAATAAACCTCTCCGATTCTATATCTGAGGAAAAAAGTCCCATATAAGTGATTTAATATGAGTCTGCATTAGAAAATAACCATATATACTGTATATATATAACTTTCACCATCTTATACTGTATATAAGAAACCAAGAAGGTGAGAAGTTTTCAACATGGCTGCTTCTATACTTTGTTGATCCTTCCTCTTCGTGCTGAGCTGGTTGGTGACTGTAAAATCAGAGACGATACTGTAGTGTTTACTGTCCACACAGCATGCACGACATCGGCCCCCTCCTCTAATAAAACTGCTTCACGGTAAAAGTTGTATTTTTGGCTGCTACAGTGGGGCCATGCAGCCTTGTAAATGCTAGAACCTCAAATTCCCATCTCAGCTGACCTAAACGAGTGGCGCCATCATGCAGCGATGAACAGGGGCCACCACGCCTAAACTCCCAGAATCTGTAATGTACAGTAACATAATAATATATATAAATAGTAATAATAAAAGTTAACCACTGGTCCTGTACGTAAAGACTGAGCCCAGCTGTTGTTATTGGTGGAAGCTGAATGTGGGTCAACACACTGAACATTTTGTCCGAGCAGTATTAGCGGTGGACATAAGAAATGTAAAGAGGCCCGACGACTCTGAACATGCTGATGATGTGAAAGGGGATCGAACCCCTTGTGACCTCCCTCTTTGTTAGCATCATGTTTAACTATGTGTTAATGGGTGAAACTCTTGGTTTTTGTTTTTAATTTTGTAATTTAAAGGGATAGTGTAACATTTTGGCTATAGTTTTAGGAGTAGGTTCGTTACCTTTAATTGTCGGTGCAAGCTATTTTTAGAACGGTGGAGCAGAGCCGCGAGCTGCTCAGAGCTACGCTACGAAGGCTATGGGATGGGATTTCTTGGTTTCCCTTATCAAACTCATCAAATACACAATCCAACAGCTCCAAAACGCTTTCGTGGACAAGTTGTGACCTGTGAAAATGTTGAACTATCCCTTTAAGGTGTGCATAATTACTTCACCTACCACCAAAAAGAGATTTAACAGACTCTGAAAAGTCAAAAAATTGTAAAATGCCTTTCAGATAGATGCAGCACTCTCAAAAGTAGCTAAATTATTTTGTTGTGATCGCCGAAAAGTCAAATGTTTTGTTGCACATACAATAATCAAAAGGGTCGCAAGAAATGTGTGGAGATAAAAGAGATGCAAATAACAGCTAGAGACTTGAAAATAATTAAACGTGTAGCTACCAGGAACCCATTATCCAGAGCTGAGTGTCCAGAAGTACAAGGTGTTCAGTGCTCAGAGACATGGCAAGGAAGGATGAAAGAAAGAAGAAGCCAGCGAGGTGGAGGTGGGGTGCTATGCTATTATTAAAAATGAGGTATAGTTGGACCTTCTCGGGGTTGAAGATGGACTTAAAACCAACTCCGTAGCTTTCTTCAAGCAGTGGTACAGGAAAAAGTTGCATTCAAGAACACCATGATTGTTATGCAGGGAAATGCTCCATCACATGCATCCAAGTACTCGACTGCATCAAGTCTCATTTCGTGTAAACATGAGACATGCACACCCACACCGACACTCCAATTGTGTTAAAAAGTAATTAAAACGTTGAATAAAAAGCTTTCAGTATCAAGTTTTTGTCACAATACTTGTTTAATAATGTTGCATCTCACCCTTGGTGTATTTTACAATGTTACATTTCACCCCAGAGTTTGTTGTTAACCCAGACCATGGGGTGAATTGTAACATTTCACTCCTTGTGTTTGAGACTAAACAACACATTTTCCCCTTTGTGTTGCAGAGATAACAGCTTTGCCATTTAATAGCAGACACATGCAACTAGTTTGTATCACATTTTGAACGTGCTGGCTTAAAAGAGCTCCAAAACACAGACAGAAGTGTTAAAACCATTAGAACCATCCCCGGTCTCCCCAAATGCTCCGAGCACACATCTTTGATTCAAGCCGTCGTTGGGGGAAACCAACACCAACATACACTGATGGTGAGGCGAGGGAAGAATGCACAAGTGCAGTGGATTAAACGTGTGGGGAACATGTGCCGCTTGTAAACATACCTTAGAGGGGGAAGCAGGATATTTTGGAGGTCAGAGTTGATTATATTTTTAAAGTTGGATGCTAAGGGAGGGACCACCTTGACAGTGACCTCACCTTCGAACATCAAAGAGACATACACGTCCTTGTTATACCATTCCAGCTTTAATTGCATGTGAATTAAATATTTCCGATAAACGTCTCTGCGATAGCACGTGTTACAGTATTTACATTATTCATCTCTGATCAGATTTTGCAGTGAATTATCCCTTTAAATCCAGGGCATTAATAATAATAATAGTGATACCAAATGTTACTTGTATAAATCTTTTATAGTGCAACTATGTGCGTGTATGTGAACTAAAAGACTCCCATTTTAATTTATGAAACATTACAAAAACATGTCATTCGGTTCTTATCCCCCAAGCAATGATGAGTGTCGTTTTAAAACATCATTTCCATCAGAGGAAAGTGGTGTAAATGTTTTATGTCCTACGCAAAATCTATAAAGCTATTCAAAAACATCCCAAAAAAAAGTAAAGTGAAAATATTCAAGGCACTTTGAATGAGTGAAGGGAATTTACAGAACAAAAAAAACTCCATATACATTAATCACATGTGGACAAATTAGCTCCAGTTGGGGAATGAAAACAGTGTGAGTGCATGAAAAGGCACGTTTCTTTTCCAAAACACACAAAAAAAAGACATGTAAAAACGATATCCTTAGCAAACATGCATTACCATTCATCCATAAAGTGCATCACATGGCCTCTTTCTTGTTTTTTTTTTTTTCTTTTTTTCTTCCAGGGGCCTAGTTTTAGAGATAATTCAACATCAGCTGTGGTTCTGACACATCATCAAAGACTGGTGGGAAAACAAACAGACAAACATAAAAACAGCTGGTCGGTCGTCACACACACGCTACCACATGTGAGAACCTTTTTGCTCCTTAAGTGTTATTTGGGTTTAAGAGTATGGCTTTTAAAGGGGATGATGATGTGAAGAAGGCCTGGAAACAACAGTCTTCGTGCTGATGAAGCGCCAACGAGGCTCAACATCAGTCACATGCGTCACACAGTTTTTTTTGTTTTTTGTTTTGCTGCATTATAAATTGCCGTATAAGTCTCGATTTCTGAAATCCAAGGCTTTTGTTGTTAAAATGAATCGACACCTCCTCCTCTGGGTTCACAGTCGTGGCTCGCTGGGCTCTCAGATTGTAACTTATAGGGTTTTTGGAATAACAGAGGGTTCGTCTTAAAAATATACATTGATTTCTTTAGGGCATCCTTTTCTTTCTTCTTTTTTTTTTAAAGTTTTACTGTAATTTCAGTGATTTTCTGACAATATTTTGCCTCCAGCCCCGACACAGTGAATGTCCCATGGTTATTCATTGAACTGGAACCATTTCTTCAATGATAGTTCCAGTGCAAAACAACATTGATTAGGTCTGTGGATGATCATTACTAACGGGAACAAGATGCTGATGAGTTTTTCCCCGTTCACGCAAATTGTACAAATTGTACCAAGATAAAGGCAGCAGAAGTCTTAGAGAGGTGGATATATTGAAATCCTTGAGCACATGAATCCGGCGCTCTGCACGTACTGTACAAAGTACCCCTCGTAGAGAATATTTTGTACTGTATATAGCGTGAACTAATCCTTTAATCATACGCATGTCACTATAGACCCTGAGGAATCTGATACAAGCCCAGGCCCAGTCGACTCTCCATTTAACAGGCCAGGTGCCAGAAGAGGTTTAGTATTGAAAACATGTATGTACTTAACTTAAAACGGCACAATTAGTGCCTGGAAGCAGGATATATATAGTATATGTGTGTGTGTGTGTGTGTGTGTGTGTGTGTGTGTGTGTGTGTGTGTGTGTGAAGTGTAGGTGTGTAAGTGATGTTGCAATGATTAGTGCACGCTGGATTACATTCCTCTAAAAGCAATGACAGGCCTCGTTTCCTCATCTCTCTCTCTGTCTCTGTGTTTCAGATGTTATTGCTTCTTGCAGGACACACGACGCATGGCACTAAAACTACGAGGGAATGTAGGAAAACCGACAGGAAGTAAACACACAGGTGGTCTGTCTACAACACAGTGACATGAATGAATGCACCTGCAAAAAAAGAAAAGAAAAGAAAAAAAAGCACATGATCGAGCAATCCGACCTGGATACCAAATAATCATCCTGAGACATTTACTTTCTCTTTTCTCCAGGTATTTTTCTTCCTGCTGTGGCCACACGGGGGCGTTGTTTCTCCAGTTAAGAGACAACAGTCTTCTTCTGTCACCACTCGGGAGCTGTAAGGCATTAATTAAATGCACGTCTGCAGAAAACGGATGAATTGAATCGATGCTTTTCTGTGGATTGTCACAATTGTGGAAGTCGTGAAAAACCATCGGCGCGTGAAGTTAAAGTTCTTACTGTTTTGGTCAAGAAGCCAAACTTTGGCTCTGTGACTGAAGGACCCGGTCGATCCGGTCCCGGCAGCCACGGGTGGAGAAATAAATCCACATAGTTAATAATGAAAGAATCAACCTAGTCTTGAGGTTTGGAGGAGTTTAAACCCACACACACAGTTGCATGCCGGCATAATTCTTGCACAAGGAGTTCAGATTGACGTCTTCTGTGTGTGTGTGTGTGGGGGGGGATTGGATAAAATATTCCACGGGTTAAATATATAAGTGAAACCAGGTTGTTTCTGTATAAAAAAAGCTTTTTTCCCTTTTCACCCAGTGCACAGATCACGAGGGAGACGCTGCGTCAGAGCCAAATGATAGGTGAAACAGCGGTTACAATCTGGAAGGTGGAGAGCGAGAAGGGGGGGAGGAGTTGATGTCAAGTGAGGTGGGAGTAGCAAGGTCAGAGAGAGGGCAGAAAAAACCCAGGATGAGTGTTTCATAGGTGCTCTGACATAAAGGAGGAGGAGAGAGAGGTGGAAGGAGGACAGTGGTTTGGTCATCGTTAGTTTTTCGGCTTCTGGTGGAAAAGCTGCGTGACCTGGATGACCGGAGGCGAGGTGCCGAGCGACGGGCCGCACCAGCAGGCGGAGGATCGAACCACCTGGACCTCACATTTACCGCTGGGAGAAAGAGAGAGAGAGAGAGATGTTGAAGAACAGGAACAGGGTCAACTATAACGTCTGACTCTTAAAAGGGTAGTTCAACATTTTGGCAAACTGCCATATTCCCTATAGTTTTAGCAGTAGGTTCGTTACCTTTAATTGTCAGTGCAAGATATTTTTTAGAACGGCGGAGAAGAGCCGCAAGCTGCTCAGAGCTACACTACGGAGGCTAATGGGATTTCTTGGTTTCCTTCATCAAACTCATCAAATACACAATCCAACAACTCCAAAACACTCTGGTGGACAAGTTGTGACCTGCACATTCACCACGCTATGAGATAATAACAGAACGTTACGAGACAGAGAGAGTTGTTTTCTAGGTGAATTCATGCAATACTGCTGATGTTTTTCGGCAAGCAGTCCCTGCATTTCCCTCGAAAACCACTCCGTCCCTTAATGTTCTGTTATTATCTCATAGCGTGGTGAATGTGCAGGTCACATCTTGTCCACCAGAGCGTTTTGGAGTTGCTGGATTGTGTATTTGATGAGTTTGATGAGGAAAACCAAGAAATCCCATGAGCCTCCGTAGCGTAGCTCTGAGCAGCTCACGGCTCTGCTCCGCCATTCTAAAAATAGCATGCACCGATAATTAAAGGTAACGAACCTACTGTTGTGACTATAGAGATTATAGCCAACAGGCCAAGTTGCCAAAATGTTGAACTATCCCTTTAAAACTCATCACAGCCCAACACCTCACACAAACACACCTCACACAGAGAAACAGACACAGACCGAGAGAATCCGAGAAGAAACGTGCTTTCCATGTAGAGAAAAAGGCAGAGAGGACGGGTTATTAACGCCACAACACCAGCAAGGTACGAGCTGAGAACACAACAGGAACACAGGTTTCCTCTTTTTAACGCTCCCATCCGGCCAAAAACTCCCCAAATATACAGTAGCAGCAATACACACAATTTATGATAAGCTGATTAGAGAAGCTGATCACTCTAAACTGCAGGATAAGAAACTATGGAGTTGATTTAAACAGATTATATTTCACATACAAGTGCATTTCAATAAATTAGAATATCATGGAAAAGCCCATTTCCAGTAGTTCAAGTCAAAGAGCCCCAACCAAGTATTGAGTGCATATAGATGGACTGGACATATATTTCCATATCAATTTTTTTGAGATACTGAATTTTAGGTCTTCATTACTGTATATGTGAAGCCATAATTATTACAGAAATCAAATAAAGACGATGAAATGTTTGTAATGTATCTATATAATGTTACACTTTTTGAATTGAATCACTGACATAAATACACTTTTCCATGATATACTAATTTATTGAGATGCACCTGAATATTTAGATTTTTTTTTCAAGACAGCAGATTGGGAGAGGAAAAAAGAAAACCTGAATTCCAACAATGCTCACGTGCACTCACTGAACACTTTATTAGGAACACCCGTACACCAACACAGTTGTTATATAGTATTGGTGTTCCTAATAAAGCGCTCGCTGAGTGAAGTGAACACACACCGACTTGTGAAGGAAAAGGCGCTGAGAGACGACGTGTTAGTCAGAGAAGATGCAGTGTGGCACAGACAGAAGAGACACAGACACCGAACTCTGCAGCACGAAGAAAACACAACAACACACAGTTTAGTTGGGGACAAATTATTTTCAGGTCACACGGGTGAAAAAAAGTGTAAACAATATTATTTAACTCGCCTGTTATTTGGACGACTGTGGTGACACCTATCTATCGACTTGGGATTTATTCTGTGGCCTTTTAACTCTTCTCTCGTAAATAACAAAAAAAGTCTAAGGGGTTACAAGGCCACTTTGGTTTAAACTACGGTGGCCCCGAGGCCTCAACTTGCTGCAACTTTGGAGTAAAAAAAAAAACCCTTCAAACACATGAACCTGCTGCAGGTTCGGAAAACAACTTCATCAATTTTGACAACGCCTGCTCTGCAAAGAATCCCAGCGTGTGCAATTAAACAAACTCAACCTCAAATGTTTCCAGAGGGACACTAAACAAGTTCATCACTTCTTGAGTTATTTTCGCCTCGGGCTGCCAACACAACTGGACGATTTTTTGGGGGGATTGGATTTGGAGTTGAAACTGTCCTCATGTCTGTGGTCGCACACATTTTTAAAATCAGTGTGTGTCGATAGCTTGTGCCCGGTGGAAACACTTTGTTTTGTAAAAAAATGAATCAAGATGTTTTCGGATTTTGCAGCCCATGTGTTTTCTGAAGTCGCAGCATGTCGAGCTCTCTGAATTATTCGCGCACTGAAAGTGAACTCACCCCCACACTGATGCAACATCATCATCTGAACACAGGCGCTCAAAAGAGAGGTTTGGATTATTTTCTACAAGTGCAATTTAATCGCAACACTCACAACAATATAGCGACATTTCACGGCACATATGATGCGAGTACCGCGGTAACAACGGACTTGAAAACGATCCAAACCGATCCTTTGGGCAGCCTGATATCAAAAAACAAACAGTACACCTCCATTATAGTACAGCCGTTAACAGCGGGATGCATGTTACTAGAAGAAGGAAATCATTAAAAGTCACAGGGTGAGCCTGCTGAGCTGGTATATGAAGTACCTCACATGTTATGGGGGATCTGTTTCTCAGAGTGGAGCAGCACTGCTGTGAAATATGAGGTGTAAAAAAAACACAAGAAGGGAAAACATTAAAAAAAAAACAAAGTAGCAGGTCTAACTGGGATCAAAGTGATAATAATGGTGATAAAAGTGTGTGTGGTCAAGTCCACGTGGTCTCGTATGGGCCTCACAATCATTAAAGGAAACCTGGGGCATATGAAATATAATCGCTCCCCCCCTGTATCAAGTAACAGGATCAGTTACTGGGAATTACATGGGAAGAGAAGCTGTTTAAGTTGTCGAGAATTAATGAAAAGGAAAAAAAAAATGAGGCGGAAAATTGGTGAGAACAGATGAATCAAAAGAGATGTGATTAGTTATGTGTTTTGATTTTAAGCCGAGATGTGAAGCCATGATCCGTGCGATGTTGGATCGACTAAATCCATAATCTTCTGCAGAGGAAACTGTAGAAGCAGCTTACGACGGGGGCGACTCAGCTGCTTAATACCAGAAACCAACCTCGGACGACGACGATGACCTCAGTTTTGAACAGAAACGGCTTTAAAATCAGCGATATCATCGTTCATTTGCATGTTTTTCATCATGTTTCCCATCACAGGTAGGTAGGAACACAGGAACTGCATGCGCTCGGCGTTTAAGTGCATTAACTCATGATGAGTCTGTTTGAGATCAATACGCCCGATCTAATGTGATTAGGCGATAGAGGCTGAAGCCCGAAGGCAGGAAACCCTCAATCAATCAATCAAGTTCACTAAAGAGAGAGTCAATTTCATGGCGAGTCGACTCCAGGATCTCGTTTTCATGCTGCTTCCCATCTGTAAGGATTATTTTAGGAAGATGCCGCCTCCAGGTTTTTCCAGGTTGGTGCCGTCTGCGAGATGTTACTTGCGTGAGCAGCTCTCAGCGGTTGATGGGTTTACGTCACTCAAGGCTAAGTGAGAAACAGCGAAAGGGAATTTTTTTTCGTTATGAGCAGCTTCACACAGAGAGAACTCCTCTTTTCTTTACTCTGAAAACCTCAGAGCGACCGGTAAAGGGTGACGAATATGG
This sequence comes from Trachurus trachurus, assembly GCF_905171665.1. Classification (NCBI taxonomy): domain Eukaryota; kingdom Metazoa; phylum Chordata; class Actinopteri; order Carangiformes; family Carangidae; genus Trachurus; species Trachurus trachurus. Next base: position 6,311,816 of record NC_139911.1, read on the forward strand.
GATGTCATGATATAAAAGAACTGATGATATCACACCGCATGAGTCGGCTGCTATTTGACTCCTTGAATCATCATCATAATAATAATAATCTCTGTGGTCACTCGGTTACGTGTGCACAAAGGACTTTAAAGAGGAACTACTGTATGTAAGTCCGGTCGCTTTTCCCTCTGTTTCTCTAACCTTCCTCCCGGCCATGTGCATTTGTTTACAACGAAGCCGGCAAGAAAATAAATCAATAGAGCGGTACATAACATTATATATCATATACGATGTCTTATCTGTCATAAACAAGAGATTACGGGTTACGGGCGCGTTTGTGTCGCAGAGACGAGAGCTGGGACACCAGGTCGGAGGCTCTAATCTAGCACAATCTAATACAAGGTTGGTTTTCAGCCAAGAGACGCTAGGTGGAAGGCAGAGAGCCTCCATTCTCCCTGGAACAAGTTACAAGTCATTGATTTAACCATCACAATCACTCTGAAGCTGGTTAATTAAGGAAAAAAATCCTGCACAGCTCCTCTTTAAGGATATAAAAATGTTTCAGGTGGCAGTTGTTGCACATCTGACAGCAAAGGGCTGGAACATCTCCTGTGCAGACAAACCGTTAAACTGACGGGAGGAGGCAAAGGTCTTATTGCATGATTGCTCCTCAAGATGATTTATGTGCAGCATTACATGTTAACGGCTCAACTTTGCCCCTCAACCTCATGAGCGACTTCCTTTGGAGCATTAGAGAAAACCAAATAAGAAAATAAATAAATACCACGCTGACTTCATTCAGCTGAGATGGTCCAAGACTGAACCGTTATTCATCAAACATGAGGCTGTGTGAGTGTGAGTCGTTGTGGTGTTTGTGTTTGTGTGTGTGGTTTTGTTACCCGGTGTCGTCAGGCATGTCCTGGTCGGCCTCCGCGGCGGACGACTCCACATCTGCATCCGCGCTGCTCTCGCTGCCCTGAGCCGACAGACCACACGGAGACTCCGGGCTCGCACACTCACCACTGGGACGGACGAAGACACGCACACATGCACATGGTTCAGATAACAGACTTAATTCCTACATTATGTGCTACTTAAGCTCTCGTGGCCTCTGTGTGTGTGTGTGTGTGTGTGTGTGTTGACGGCAGTTGTCATGGTCATTTGTTATGGCTGTGCTGCGCTACATACAGTAAGTGTGAAGCAGATGTGCGGTTTATCTTTATTCCCAGATCGTGTGTTTATTTTACACGTCGTCCACTGACTTGATATGCTTCTCCAGCCGCTGGATGGCCTGCTCCCTGTCCTCCAGCTTCCTCTTCAGAGAGGCGATTTCCCTCTGTTTCTCTAGCAGCTCCTTCTGGAGACGATAGTTGCTCTCCTCCAGAGTTTCACAGAACGCCTGGGGAGAGAAAAAACAAAGACAGAGGATGTTTGTGGACAGTGGAAACAAAGGCTGCAGGGTAAACACAGTGACAGGCAACGCAAGAAAACAGACTTTAGGGTTTTAGAGTGTGGCAAGAGAAATCGGCACAGCTTTTAGTCAAATACCACAATACGAATACGATTAACTTTATTAAAGCAGAAGTAAGCGATCCGGTCGTTTTGGCTAATGCTGCGTTCCAGGCAGGCTTTTGAAACCGTAAATTACAGCTTCAAGTCACGACTTACGACTTTGTAGCGTTCCAGGCAACCCACTCGTGTTTTTCCGACCTGTTTTACCTGTGAAAGTCACTATAACGGCCACTCGTAACTTCCGACCCGTGAACTCGCACCAGATTGAACTGGTACAACTTCACAGGTCGGAAAAACACGAGTTACGGGCTGCCTTGAACGCACCATAACAGTCCTTGTCCCTACGTCACCACATTCACGCGCATCCCTTGGCTGCACACACAGAGAGGACCGCCCCTTTATGCCGTTCTCTCTCCTCATTGGATAAAAATTGTAGGATACGAGAAAAGTTTTCTCCTCGGCTCAGAGCAGAGGGACTGACAGACCCGTGTTTCGGTCCAAACACTCTATGTAAGTGATTGCTGTCGGAAGATATAACTATTTAAGACTTATATTAACACAAAAATAACGCTTACTTCTGCTTTAATCCCCAAAGGGAAATTCATTTGTCTGTCAGCTCATCTACCATTTGCAGAAGAATTAAGAAGTCTGATGGCAGTGGGTATAAAAGATCAATACATCTAATTGTGATCTTTTAATCCCATATTTTTCAGCTCGATCTTTGCACTTTATTGTAAAGCATTTTGTGATTGTATCTGTGAAAAGTGCTATGGAAATAAGGCTTACTTACTTAAGAGACACAGACAGCAGATGCGGATATGAGCACAATGATACACACATGACCTCATATATCCTCAGGAGTTTGAGCACACACTCACCCTGCTCTCCTCCAGACTATCGAAGGGTCCAGGTGGGTCGTCCAGGCATAAAAACTCTCTCACTGCCAGACTGTCGAAGACAAAGAACAGTGTAATATCAGCGTGTGTGTGTGTGTTTGTGTTACAGGAAAGTGTGTTCAATAACACAAACAACAAGAATCACTACCTCAAAGTCGTCTACCTCTGTCACTCACAGACTAGATTTAAGTTAAATCCATATAAAATATTTACTACATCAATGGAAATTCTGATTCATCCAGGTCATCATTATCTCTGGGCAACAAATTGAATCGAAGGCAACTGGACTTGTATTTGTCTAGGAAGACGTTTCACCTCTTTCGCCTCGTCAGACTAGTGAGGACTAGTCAGACCGATGCGTTGCGGACTGATGAAGCCCCTTGGATAAGAGGCGAGACGTCTTCCTAGACAAATACAAGTCCAGTTCCCTTCAATTCAATCTGTTGCCCAATATTTACTATAATATTTTCCATATCAGTTGCGCATGTAAGTATTTATATCTGTATTTATTTATACTTTTATTGTTTTTTATGTCCGTCATAGTAGCGTGTCACCTACCTATTGGCAATGTCTTTATGTGCAACCAGGTTTTGTAAGAAGGCCTGTAGTCCCAGCTGTCTGTCCTCCAGGAAGTCAGTGTCATAGTTGTCCTTAAACCAGCGCTTAGGAGGCAGCGCGAGGCGGAAACCTGGGAACATCTCCTTCAGCTACATCCGACACACACAAAGGATAAGAACATATCACATGATATACAGTACATGCAGTTCACAGCAGTGACACTAGAAGCATATGATTCAGCAACACTATGAGGTTATCGGCCTGCTGACATGCCTCAGAGGTCGAGGACAGTCTTCATGCGCCTCATGTGCTTAGTGAAATAATAACTAACACGAGGGAAGTTGTACATACACCACACACACATACACACACGCACATATCAACCTCTTGTCCCACTCAGCAGCCTGAGCCATGAGCACCAACTGGGTGAGGTCCAAGCTTGTACAAAAACAATGTTTGGCTACTGTACATGTGTGTTTGTGGGTGTCACCTTGCAGCAACAACTCATACTGTACTTAAAGGCTTATTACAATGTGTCTTAATATAATTAAAGATACAAATATGTGTGCTTCTGTGCCTGGAAGTGTTTATTAAATTAAAAGTGTGAGGCTTCTACGGTTAGAGCAAGAGACTGTTCAGCGCAGCGCAAACATCACAGCTGCTGCAATGAATGAACGGAGGAATGGATATCCACGCCCGCCTCTATATCCTCTGTCTCCCTGTTGAATGCAGGGTGTTCCCATCTCTCATTTCCATTCCTCTTTTCTACGACTACTATGTCAACAAGTTCCACCTGCTTTAAAACTCTTTGCATTGCATTAATTGATTCAGGGAGTTTGCACAGGTCCTGGTTGGTCTAACAATCATCTTTCTACTCGTACAGTATGGTCACATGGCTGAATATCTTTCCCTTTCTCTTATCTGTGACCGCACTGTCCTTCCTGAAACCATGCGAGACCTGTTACCCTACTTGGCGCCGGCCTGTTGGGCATTTTGGGAAACAGTAGGCTTCTTTGTGCGGTGGCAGTAATCACTTCCACAGAGCAGTCAAAAACAAAACAAAGCCGGCTGAAAACAAAGAGCCGATGGTCAAAAAACAGCATCAAACATGCGAGAAACACGGATGAACGATCACAAAACTAAAGCGAGATCCCGTTTTTCTATTTTCGGACTGTGCATACTTTCCACACGATTATGTCTAGAGAACACACCTTGTCGTTGAGGCGGGAGAAGTCTGCGTATCTTCTAAAAACAACCCAGCTCTCATCTGGATTCTTCTTGACCAGGAGCTTGTAAACCTACAGTATAGCAGGGAAAAAGACAACACAGACACACACACAGTCACGCAATAGAGGGTTTTGAAATGACATGAAATAAATATGAAAGTAAATAACAGCATAAATGCATTTCAGTTCTCTTTTCATTATAATATATTATTAGACTTCCATATTTTGCGTCTCTGTGCAACTTGTTCCTCCATGATTTTGACAAGTGTTTGGAGTTGCTCTCTATAAAAGTCTGTGTGCTGAGTAAATGTTGACATGGGTGGCATTTAATCTCCAATATGCATCGCGCCCTGTGCCTGTCCTCAAGTGTGTGCATGTCACTTTCATTTGCTAGAGTGTTTCCTGCTACTATAGCTCAGTGAAGAGTGATTGACGGGTTCACTTGCTTCCAACTGACATTAATAAGAGATGTCACACCATGATGCCACTGCCATGATATCACATAAGCTGATTTTATGCGTCTCATACCGTGAACTTGGCCCTCTCCTCCATGACCTCATACCCCAGCACAGTAGGGGTGATGGGCCTCTCCTCGCCAGCAGGATCAGATATGGAGCGGGGGCAGCTGGAGTACTCCACGGACGTTTCCAGAGTCCCGTTGACCCTGGCCCGTACCACGGGGCTCTGTAGGGGCGGCGGCGTCCGGCTGCGGTTGCCTCTGTCCGTGCAGCGGGACTGTCGCTGGGAACCCAATCCTCCGCATCCCCTTCCGCTGTCCTCTAGGCTGCTGGAGACGCTGCCGAGTGACGAGGCCCGCTGAGGCCGCCTGAGCTTGCCGCTACCACCACCTGACAAGCCTCTGTCCATGGGCACGGGGACAGGCACGAACGGTGATGCCATCTTCCTGAGCTGCGCAACTCCTGCCCCGCCACCGCAGATGTCAACAAGGCTTTTCCACGCTGACGCCGACCTTGAGTTGCTTCAGAGGTGCTGCACGATAGAGAGGAGCAGTGATCGTGGTCACCTTATGGGGGCTGACACCCTGTGCAAAATACATAAATATTAATCTTCACATATTCCTTTTGATCCCTAAACATCTATTGCACTATGCAATAATAGGAATTCCCTATTAGTAACTCAAATAGAGCACAATCTGTCAGCAAACATTAAACTAAAATAAGGGTACCAGACTGTGAGGGCAGATGAATTATTGACATGCGCCAAATGTCATTCATAATTTATGGATTTGCACATCTTGTGTAAAAATCTATGCTGGAATAAAAGCCCTGTTAACATCTGTAGACAATTAGTTTGTCAAATAGTAATCTTAACAGTTATTTTGTTTTTCCACCTGCTACAGTCAAAGTCTGACTTTTTCCTATGAATCCTGCGAGATGGATGCTGGGTTATGAGACATCAGGAAGAGGACAAATGAAAGAGCAAGGCCTGAAACCAGTTTCTGTTCACACTTTGACTTGGATCTACCTGTTTAAACTAATTCAGCATCAGTGGAGCTGAAAGAAAACCAGCCATGTGCCTGTGTATGACTAGAAATGAAGATAAAACAATACAAACAATACACTAATGGGAGCATTTATGCGCAGAAAGACAAATATTACAATGTCACATGAAGGCAAAGGACAAAACAAAACAAAACAAAACAAAACACTAGAGAACATAGAATGTAAATACAAATCCAAGGAGATGACACATCAGTAACTGCTCAGCTGCTTTGGTTATTTTGGTGCCTCTGACGAAACACCTGAGAGCGGAGGTGCAAACCAAACAACAACAGAACGCCGGCTGTTCCCCAGCCACCATTCTGTTTCTCCCTTTTCCTGAAAGTTCCATGGTTTTAAAGGAAACTGGCAAACGAAGCTTTTTTTTTTGTCTGCGTTGCTAGGAGCCGATTTGACCACGATTCGTTCGCCACACGCGCTGATCACAGAACTCCATTCACAAAACGCGTGATTGTAGTTAGGATGTTTAACGTTTCCTTGCTTTCCAAATTTAGGCCTAAAATAGTACCGACAACATTTAGTACTCTACTGTGGTAGTTGTGGATTAAGATAATTAGTAAATACTGTGCATTAGGTTCGACAATTTCTGTGAAAAACCGCTGTATTTGCTCCAACGGAAACAAACATACCTGGTCGAAGTTGCTCCCTGTCTTCACAGCAAACTAAGTAGACTAACTAAAGTTTTGTTGAAATAAAAGCTGATTATAATCTTATATGTAAGCCGAATTGAGCTTAATTTCTTAATACATCGTAAAATGGCTTTTGTTATGGTTTTTTCCTGTGCACTGTCGGTTATAAACACGTCAACGGTTAACTGGCAGGATTTTGAACGGCGGTTGGTGTGTCCTCTGTCCGGGGCACGAGCTATCACGTTACGTTACGTGCACGTTAGCTAGCAGGCTACGAAGAGCCCGCGAACCAACTAAAGATAAGATAACGCATGTTGACAATGGGTTTCTCTTACCGTTGGAGGTGAATATCCTTTTTCCCCTCAGAAAACGTGTTTTACTCTACACATAAAGCCCGCTGGGAGATTGTCTAGTGGCTTTTTATCCGCTGTGCTACCTCCTCCTCCTCCTTCTCCTTCTCCTCCTGTGTCCAGGTCATAGCTTCAGAAACGGCCACGCGAGGGCGCCGTGACATAGAAAGAAAGTAGTGCCACGGAAACTTGGACCAACCTGTGTTTATCCTTATCTGAACTTACACTTTACCACGTGTTACTGTTATTTTCATCTTCTTTCAATAACATAGGCCCACTGTTTACTATGCCATGCAAACTAATATAGAAATAGAGTAAATAACTGCCTATAGTCTGTTGCAGCACGTAAAGCAGCACTGATGTTTCCTGGAGCAACCTGAATGCAGCACAATAATACTGTGCCTTGCAAAAGTATTCAATACCCATTGAACTTTCCACATTTTGTCACGTTACCTCTTTTATATACAGTCTATGGGTTACAAACACAAACTTAAATGTATTTTATTGGGAAAATCTGAAAGTGTGGCCTGCTATCTATTCAGTCAACACTTTGTCTGTACCAGTTTTGCACATCTTTTTGCCCATTCTTCTTTGCAAAATAGCTCCAGTTCAGTCAGATGGAATCGGATGGAGAGCATCTGTGAACAGCAATCTTCAAGTCTTGCCACAGATTCTCAATAGGATTTAGGCCTGGACTTTGACTGGGCCGTTATTTTACATGGACATGCTTTGATCTAAACCAGCCCATTGTAGCTCTGGCTGTATGTTTAGGGTCGTTGTCCTGCTGGAAGGTGAACTTCTGTCCCATTCTCAAGTCTTTTGTTGCCTTCCACTTCACAATTATGTGCTAGGCTACTTTGTGTTGGTCTAAAACCTCCATAAAATACATTTAAGTTTGTGGTTGTAACGTGACAAAATGTGGAAAGTTCATACTTTTACAAGGCTGTATGCACAATGGCAACTAATAGGCAGCATAAAATGTAAAATGGTCAAGTATTAAATGCATAGTCTATAGAAACGTTTACCTGGATGCAGATTGTTCAAGGACCTGGAGAACACACATGAAAGTGTGGTAAGTACAAACTTCATAACATCTGGTTGGAGATTTTTGTGTGTGATGATTTTGCAAACAGATTGATACAATATTGTCAGTATCATCAGATGTTGTGGTGGCTAATTGCTATAAATTCCTAAACTTTTCTCATTTTTTCTGTGAGCACGGTAACTAAGGCTACTCTTCTTGTGGTAATTTAAAGATTGGGAAACTTGGAAAACTTCCAAACAGCTTGCTCCAGCCAAAAATATGACACCGATGCATCGTTAAATTGATTTAATGCCACATAAAATACCAGCCACAAATTTGCAGGATGCATGGACAAAAAAAGAAAAGAAATTAAGCATAGCTAGTTGGTGCAGGCCTTGTATTTTATTTGTTTTATAGCCAAAAGATAGGCTATTAGAGCAATAACTGATAAACATTGACACATTTCTTGATTCACACTGTACTTAAAAAAAAAAAAAGATTTATTTTCTTTGCTTAACCAGCTTATGTCACTTTTTTTCCCCGAAATTTCAACCATCCATCCATCCGTCATGACTTTTCCACAAAATCCCCCAGTCACAGTAACCATAATGAGGGCGTATGCTCTTTTCACTGATGGGTGTGATATCTAGATGCGTCCTCAAGGAGCAGCCACCTCCATCTGTTTGGGTGTGTCAAAAAAACCTTTAAAACAACAAAGCACTGACTCAGACCGAACAGTTCAACTTACAGCTGAAAGATTGCAGATCCACGACTGAACTTGAAGAAGAGTTTCTCCGAGTAAGTACAGAGTCTGTTATTGTCTGTCACCTGATTTCCATTATCACAGTGATAAGGAGAGGTAGCAGGGGTCAGTTTAGTCTTCTCATATGTTTTTTTTTTTATGAAAGCAGTGGGGGTTAAGTTGTGCAGAGCAACATCTGTGCAACATGTGTAAGATTTAACTTCTGTGAGGGAAAATTTAGATATTTTATTGTAGAAGTTGTTAAAAAATATGATATAACTGCCTGTCATTAAGGTACCAAGACGTTAAGCTCTGATAACCCTCATTATTTAAAGGCTTCACTTGTTTCTTTACCTATTTTCTAGCCATCATCTACTACTTTATTGTCATTTTTGAAGCAATTTGTATTCCATTATGGGGTCATTATTTTGTCCAGTGTTGTGTGTAGATGCTGTTAACAGATTCATAATAATTATTTCTCCACTCTTTTCTTCTGTATCAGACACAATGGCTTCATCATCATCATCGTCATCCGCCTCTCCGTCCAAGGCCAACACCTCCTTCATGCTGGCTCTGTCCAAACAGCTGGGCGATAAAGACAAGACCGCAAATGTCTTCTTCTCTCCCTTCAGTGTCTCCGCAGGCCTGGGGATGGTGATGCTGGGGGCCAAAGGTACCACAGCTGCACAGATGTCAGAGGTACAGTCACACACAGACTCACACTAAAGCACAATGTGGTAACTACAGAGTAAAAGCTTACAGCTATCATGTTAGTGCGTCCTCCTGGTAATTAAACAGGCATTAAACGTGCATTCGACTGTCAGTGCAAGTTGATGTTGTGGTTACAGATAGATTTTTTGAGCCACATAACATTACTGTATCAGAAGAGGAGAGGAGGGAGGGCGTGGGCTCAGGCTTCAAGCTCCGTCATGTTCTCGGTGAACTGGGCGTGGAGACGTCTGCATTTCTGAATGAAGACGGAGGAGAGATTAATATCTGACGCAGGGAAAAGACATGAGTCAGGAGTTTTGCGTAACAGTGTAATAAATGCACGAGGAGATATGTAAGTCTATTGTTGTGCGAGGAAATAAGAGTACAATGATAAAAGTATAAAACCTTGTAGCCTACTAAAAGAAAAAAGAATATGCACCAGGTTGCAAAATTCGTAAATATATTTCATTTTAATGCAGTAATAATATCAAGACGACAAGGCAGCTTTATTTGTGTTGCACATTTAATACACCAGGGCAAATTAAAGTGTATTCTCATAATATTAGAATAACAGGAACCATTTCTTCTGCTTGATGTTTTACCTTTTTTTCAGACATTGTTATAACTTTTCTCATGGTTTTACTTCAGTAACACTTTAAATACAGGGATTTTATAACCATAACCATAACCAACTAGAACCATAACCACAATGATAATCATAATCCTATTCATTGTTGTTGTCATAATGAGCTTTAAAATGTAACATAAAGTACTTGACATAGAAAAAAATAAAAATGAAAATAGAAAACAGGAACAATAAAATAACAGATGGAACAAGGTAAAACAAGATAAAACTGCCATTAGGTGAAGATATTTCAAGAAAGACACAGAATTTAATTTTGGAGAATATAATGAAACTAATACAGCAGGTTATGAGCTAATTAACAGATCAGATTAAATGTGTTTAGTAAAAGTAAAAAGATGTGTTTCACACTGGTAAAGGATTACTGTCAACTTAACTGAGAGAAAGAGTTCAGATCAAATAATACAACATGACTGGAAAAAAACCTGAACAAAAGAAAATAAAGCTCGGATTAAATCCGGATTAAAACTGGTAATATATTCACCCTGGCAACGTGACAGAAACATGACCGGCAACAGTGGCTCATGGTTTTGCTGCAGACGTTTGGAGCAACAGTTTCCTTTCAGGCAGACGTGAGATTGATGAGGGAAGAGGAAGTTTCACCTGGGAGTGGTGGTGGGTGGATGAGGTCATGCAGGTGGTGTCGAGTCGACGCTCGCTGATGAACCTGTGATGGAATTTTACTTAGTGAATCCGACTCGGTTTCTAGGTGAAACAGTGAGAGAGTCATCAGGTGTGAAGGAAACGATGTGTCTGCACATGCACATGCACGGCCCTGGTTTATACAACGCTTTTACTTTCTACTTATTACTTTTACTTGAATACATTTCCAAGACAAATATTTTTACTTTTACTCGAGTTAATTTCTAGGAAGGCTGAAACGTACTCGTTACTTTCAGGTCTGCTCTTTTTTTTTTCTAAAACAGGGTCTCTGCAGGTTTCACCAGCTCAAATGTATTATTATTTAGACTTTTTTTTAGACTGTTTAAGACCCTGCGGATACCCTGTAAAATACTATTGGACACAAGCTGTCCAATAGTGATATATAATAATATATAATATATATAATAAGAAGGAAACCCTAACCCCTAAAAGCAGCACATCAGTGCAGGTGGTTTCAAATAGTTAATTCTCAGAAACAAGAGTTAAAAGGTCCTTAAATTCATTTAGAAAAAAATATAGTAATTCATTGATGTGAAAAATAAGAAATTTACTCTTACTCTTACTTAAAGCAGAAGTAAGGGATCCGGTCGTTTTGGCTAATGCTGCGTTCCAGGCAGGCTTTTGAAACCGTAAATTACAGTAAATTACTTCAAGTCACAACTTACGATTTTGTAGCGTTCCAGGCAACCCACTCGTGTTTTTACGACCTGTTTTACCTGTGAAAGTCACTATAACGGCCACTCGTAACTTCCGACCGGTGAACTCGTACCAGATCGAACTGGTACGAGTTCACAGGTTGGAAAAACACGAGTTACGAGTTTCCTTGAACGCACCATAACAGTCCTCGTCCCGACGTCACCACATTCACGGCGTCCCTTGGCTGCACACACAGCCCTGCATGCCGTTCTCTCTCCTCATTGGATAAAAACTGTAGGATACGATAAATGTTTTCTCCTCGGCTCAGAGCAGAGCAGAGTGACTGATAGACCCGTGATTCAGACCAAACACTCTATGTAAGTGATTGCTGTCGGAAGATATAACTATTTAAGACTTATATTAACACAAATATATCACTTACTTCTGCTTTAAAGTACATTTAAAAGCATGTACTTTTGGATACTTAAGTACCTTTAAAAGCAAGTACTTTTTTACTCTTACTTGAGTAACATGTCGACTGAGCTACTTTTAATTGTAATGGAGTACATTTTGACCAGTACTCTTAGTCAAGTACTGGGGTCGAGTACTCTGTCCATCTCTGACGATAGATGCGTTTTTTGTGAACTGATTAAAATGAATCTGTCTTGTCATGTGTTGAATGTGCTGAAATCCCAAATACAAATTTTGCTCCACCCAGGTCCTGTGCTTCACCGAGCCTGAGCAGCCTGAGCAGCCTGAGCAGCCTCCACCGCCTCAGGAGCCTCAGGGGGAGGGAGAGAAACAAGAAGGAGAAGAAGCTCAACCGATGCAAACGCTGTTGTCGAAACAGTCGCCGATGCAGTCCCAGATGCAGACGCGCCTTCAGTTGCAGACGCAGATTCAACGCAGCTCCAGGCTGCCACGCTACCTGCTCAAGGTGGTAACACTTTGCACACATGCAATGCAGTGGAGTGGAGGGATGATTAATGTATGTTTAGAGTGGGTGTGGTTCCACAGGAGTTACTCACTCTCAGCAACACAAACTTAACTTTCCACACAAACTTTCTCTCCAGCCAGAACAGGCCGCTCCTACAGTACATTTTCTCTAGCCACACTCAGAGAGGGCAGAGGAAAACAATGTTGGTGATTGTGTGTGTGCAAAAGCTCATATTTGCTGTTTTTACATTCCCCATATTCTCTCCACAAGGTGCTGGGGTCTGGTAAAGAGAAAGCAAACAAATGAAAACTTCTGGGTCTTTGAATGAATGAATGAATGATTTTGAACAAAAGTGTCTAAAATGAAAACAATATACAGTACATATACTATGTATAAACAAACAAACAAACAAAAAGCATCATCTAATCATAATTTGCACAAATGAGTGGGAAGAAGTATGCAAAAATCCCACTCCTTTCTACTCATCAAGGTTTATATCTATCTACTACCATATCTATCTATATCTATATCTATATCTATATCTATATCTATATCTATATCTATATATCTATATCTATATCTATATCTATATCTATATAAATACTACATAAATATCCATATCAGTAACATATATACTACATCCATACAAATATATAAAACATACTATATAAATATCCATATCAACTTATAATATCCCATATGTTTAGCAATTTATTTTTATCCCTCATCTTCCATATGCCTATTTACTGTAGAAGTTTTTTTTATACGTCTTTTTAAATCTTTTTATATTTGTACTTTGCTTTATCTCTTGCTCCAGACTGTTCCACACATCTTTGGGTCAAAGGTTATTCTAGTTACAGTAAATGATGAGGATAACAGTACAGCAGTGAAAGTTCTCATCATTTAACGAGAAAAACAACAGTCACAGTCACATCCATGAGTCGTTACTTTTTAATGCGTCACAGTGAGATTGTGTAACATCAGGTCTTCTCTGGTTGTTTGCAGTGCCTGAAACCACAGGACGGTGACGACGACGTCCACTCCGGCTTCGCACAAGTGCTGAAGGAGCTGAACAAGGCCGACGCTCCGTACGCCCTCAGTGTGGCCAACAAACTGTATGGGGAGAAGTCCTATGAGTTTCTTGAGGTGTGTATATATGTGTTTGTATTCGCTTGTGGGTTGACCTACAAAGCTTTTTAATTTAGTGTTAATATTTCAAGACGACCTGGAGCTAAAACCTGTAATTATGCAGGCAGAGAACCTGCTCGTGACCTTTCCAAAACATATTCATTCCTTCAAGCACTAATTACTGTAAGAAAATATAGTTATAATACACTGCAATTACAGTTTCTGCTGTTAACAGAGCATTTGCATAAATTGCTAGGTACATTTGTGTGGCGCAGAGACAAATTAAAACCAACAAAAACAAAAATGTAACACCAAAAAGTGTCAAATATATACGTAGTTATTCATATATTTTGAAATATGTAATGAAACCAATGCAACTGACTGAAATCGCTGCACACAAAATGCATTTTTATCAAAATGTATTCAAATTAATTAAATGTAAGCCAGTAATTAAAGGCTTATTTCATTCATTACAGGGTAATTACAGAGAAAAGAGCATTACCTGAGCTGCTTGATGTGAGTATTTAACTGTGTTGCTGTTGTGCTGTCTATGTTTCCAGAGCTTTTTAGCAGACACCAAGAAGCACTACAACGCTGAGCTGGAGTCTGTGGACTTCGCATCCAGCTTGGAGGAGACCAGGGTGAAGATCAACAGCTGGGTGGAGGAGCAGACACAAAGTAGGTCTGCACACACACACACACACACACGTACAACGACATTTGGATTTGAATTAATGAATGACAATGTTTTCTGCTCCTCTACCTGTTCTCCAGGTAAAATCAAAGACCTTCTGGCCCCGGACGTGTTGGGCGACCTGACCCAGCTGGTGCTGGTCAATGCCGTCTACTTCAAAGGCAGCTGGAACCAACGGTTTGAGGAGGACGCCACTGTTGATGCTCAGTTTAGGATAAACAAGGTACAGTAACAGTGCACAGTCGTCAGTTCTGGCAGTCTGGGTTTGTGAAATGATGATGATGATGTGTGATAGTTCACAGTTTAATCTGTAATACGACTGTTGCATGCGATAGTCAACCAGGACAAACCCCTCTGTGGGAAATTCACAAGCTACCCAGCAATAATTCATTAAAATTACCCGCAATTTTCCCAGCTGCAACTAATCCCTCTAAAGGTTCATATGTTTTCAGGATTTTTTAAATTATATATCATAAGTCAAACCCTTTAATGTAGAGTAAAACCACACCACAAGCTTTTATTATTACACCTTAGTAGAAGATGAGCTTTAAGAAAATGAATGACTACAAGAAAAGTGTTATTTCTGTTTCCTGTTTTTCTCCAGAACGACACCAAACCGGTGAAGATGATGTGTCAGAAGAGTAAATTATCTCACGCCGCATTTCCTGAGGCAAACTTCCAGGTAACATTTTAGTGTGTGTATATAATATAATATTTAAATAATTTGTGAATAGATTTGTATGGTGGAAGAAGAACAAATGGTTCCTTTTTGCTTTTTGAATCCTTTTGATTTGTGGTTTTTATTGTCTCTTTGCATTGCTTTTACTATCTTTGCATGTGTTTCAATGTGGCATCAGCTCTCTCTAATTGTCTTGATTAATATTGAATTGTTTTTCATAAACAATTCTGTAAATAAAATATTAAAACCTGGATGTTTCTGTGCAGATTCTGGAGATGCCCTACAAAGGTGATGACCTGAGCATGCTCATCTTCCTGCCCGATGAGATCGAGGACGACGCAACAGGCTTGGAGAAGGTAAGACACGTTCACACATACGGTATAGAAATGCACAGGTTTAAACTAGGGCTGTCACTCTATTAAAAAATTAAAGAATTAATCACACAATTTTCTGTAATCAATAAATTAATTGCATTTTTCTACTTTAGACTGAAGCTTATAACCAATATTTATTTATGTAAAATCATCAAATGAATGTAGAATAAACACACAAAAAAAGTATATTTAAATTCAAAGATGGCTTTTTCAAAACTTTACACAGTTTCTCTCCTGTGAAGTACAAATTTAGCACAAAAAAGGCATCTTTCTTATAACCTCTAACAGAAATAATACGTAACAAAATGCAGGCCTACATGTGTTAAAGTGCAGGTTGGATATCAAAACCACCATCAGCTTAAAGGGCCATTACTTCTAACATATAGACTGATAATTGATCGTGTTTCCACCTCCAGCTGGAAAAGGAGCTGACCTATGAGAAATTTGTGGAGTGGACTCGTCCAGATTTAATGGGCCAAACCGAGGTGGAGGTGAAGCTGCCTCGGTTTAAGATGGAGGAGACGTACGACATGAAGGACGTCCTGAAAAGCATGGGCATGGAGGACGCGTTTGATGTCACAAAGAGCGACTTCTCTGGTGAGAAACATACGTTATAACTCATTATAGCCAAACCTGTGTCAACATCAGGTGATGTATTTGTAATAAAACCTTCTTCTCCTCCTTCTCTACTGTCAGGCATGTCGACGGCAAACGACTTGATACTGACAAAAGTCGTCCACAAAGCTTTTGTGGAGGTGAATGAAGAAGGAACTGAGGCCGCTGCAGCCACAGGGGCCGTTATGGAAAACCGTATGGTGGTAATTCCCACTGAGTTCAACGCAGACCACCCCTTCCTCTTCTTCATCCGACACAACCCGACCAAGACCGTCCTCTTCGCCGGCCGATTCTGCCGCCCTGAGTGACTCAACTCAGCTGCAGCCAAGTCCCAAACTTTCCCTGATGGCTATTTTAATGTATTGAAATAAACAGTATGTATTATAATGCTTGCATGAATGGAGTAAAGATGTTCTTTTTGAAAACATTTTGTGCAATATATTATTTTTCCTTGGGTTATATAACTCATATATAACTGTTTGGGCTGCATTCCCACCTCAGGTTGGATGTAACCCATACAAGCAGAAGGCCAGCAGAGGGCGTTGCAGCATGAGAGACTAAATATACTCTGCAAGTTGCTGCAAACTGCAAATTAGTCCTTGTGTGTACTTTGCACATGTACTCCAGTTGCCCTAGATAAAACTTAAGATCTATTACTAACTCCAATACAACATTTTGAGCGAATTTCCAGAGAAAAGCAGAAGCATCTCTGATTTAGTTCTCAAAGTTTATCAATCTTTTTTTACTTTAGAAACACCATAAACGTATGAATGTGTTCAGGAAGGCGTCTGGATGCTCACAGTCTGCTTCTTGTTCTGATAAGAGCTATAAAAATATGTACTGTAAGAAAAAATGTATAAACTCTGACTCGTTTTAGTCTTGTAATTCACTGACTTGTTGCTATGGGTAGCGTTTCATTTTGAAACCTGAAATCACACTTTATCTGACATACTGTCAGACTGATGGTAATTATTTGTCAATGACATAAAAACAATAGCCCCTGAACCCACAGTAAACCCCTTAAGATGAGGCGTGTCACTCAACCTGAACATGCAGATGATTCAGAATTTACTGGAATCGTAAATTATGATGAAATAGCTCCTAAGAAAAACTGGCACAATCTGACGCAACAACTGCTGTATTAGCAAACTGTATGAAATTAATGGTAGAAATAATAATAATAATGGAAAATAATAATAATAATACGTTTTTTTGCAGTAGTTTCAATCCCTATAGGCTATTGATGTAAATCTGTATAATCATATAAAAAATACACAGTTTTTTTTTTCCTTTTTTGCACATCCTTTAGGCCTTTTGTCCAGGGTCGCTAGAAATACCGTACACAAATATTTGTTCTGAGACTGAATAACGTTAATTTTTTTTTGTCAGTGTTGGTTCAAATTTTTGGAAAAGTTTCAAGAAATTTCTGGGAAAAAAATGTGGTGAAATTTTGAGAAAAAGTTGGGGACCCCCTTGAACACTCTCTCAAACCACTGGTATAAGTCTGATAGGTTTGGATCATAGACTGTATATAAAAGAGGTTTGTTTAGATTTAATGATGACAATGAGAGTGGTTCAAAACATATGTAAAAAATTACACATCAAGATTATAAAATTTAGAGCAAATATTGAACTTTTTTTTTTTTTTTTTTTTTTACAGCTTTTCTGTTGCAAGATACCAGATATAGAGGCTCCATCTCCCTTTTAAAGGTAGGCTACAGAAAGGGGGTTATCCATCAGTATTATATAAATTTGGCCAACAATATGATGTGATTAGAAAGAAAAAAAGTTATCTAATAAAATACACTTCTTTAGCCCAAGTCAAAGAAAGAAAGAAAGAAAAAACTCAATTTGTCACCTCGTCGGCTTCCGTACAATGGACACATGAGAATGCGGAAGTGCTCCCGGGGCGTGTCAGCGTGTAAATAATAAATCAGGCAGCGCTGCGCTCACAGGTCTGTCTGTTACTGAAAGACGTCTCATCTCCTCAGGACTGGAAGCAACGAGCCTGACAAGTGAGTAGAGGACGAGTCTCATTCATCTGGTCGTTGCCGCAGCGTTTATTATTTAATAGTTTAGTTCATAGACGTCGTAGACTGGTTTCTCTCACTGGTTTTACTGGTCAGGTTAAACAGGAAGTGCTGCTGCTGCTTCACGTCACAGGTGTAAAGTCTCTGTGGGACAGTGACAGTGAGTCAGTCTAATCTGTGCTAAAATGTACATTACGTATTGTTTTTTTGTTTTTTTTAAAGGACTTTTTAGTGTTAAACTCCCTTTTGAGTGGTCCTCAACACCTGTGCATTGAATACTGTCTTTTAAAAAAAAATAAACTATGCTTTTTATGTTTGACACCTTAGTAAAACCTATCTATCTATCTATCTATCTATCTATCTATCTATCTATCTATCTATCTATCTATCTATCTATCTATCTATCTAGAGGTAGATATTAGAGCGGGTTAAGATCAAGTTTTAATGATGAATTTGTGTGATTAATGTTTGCTGAACTGAAGACTGATTCCTAAAACAAGGTTATTAGGCTAAACAGTAAATGAATTAACTTTTCTACTGAGTTAGGTTCAGCAGCTGGGCGAGACACTGGATTGGATAATTGGAAAAAGACTTGATTATTGGGAAAACCCTGTTTTATTTCAACAATATTCAATTAATACATCTGTATATTTAATACATTATTTACAATCTGTTGATGTGTTGGCATAGACTGAGCCAAACCTGCTGCTAATCATAAATTACTACTAGTGACAGCTATGAGATCTCTTCATTACTGTGTTGCTATATTCTAGTATTATAAAAAAAAAAGTATGATTTGTAAATGAGGAGCAGATTATTCCGTTATTTCAGTTGTTTAGTTTTGTGCACCCAGAATGAAGTAGATATTAGAGCGAGTTAAGATAAAGTTTTAATGATGAATTTGTGTGATTAATGTTTGCTGAACTGCAGATTGATTCCTAAAACAAGGTTGTTATACAGTAAATTAATTAACTTTTCTACTGAGTTTGGTTCAGCAGCTGGGCGAGACACTGGATTGGATAACTGGATAAAATAATATTTGAAATGTGCTGTAGCTGTATAATATAATCAATGCTCTTTGCTTCTATACAGACACAATGGCATCCATCTCCCCTCTGTGCAAGGCAAACACCGCCTTCTCTCTGGCTCTGCTCAACAAGCTGAGCGACGACGACAAGACCGCAAATGTCTTCTTCTCTCCGTTCAGCATCTCCTCGGCCCTGGCGATGGTGATGCTCGGGGCCGGTGGCAACACACACGCACAGATGTCAGAGGTACAGTACACACACACACACACACTTGCTCAGCCTGATATTGTTATAGTTTGACAGTTTTTGTTGCAGATTTCTCATGAATTTTAGCTGTAATTTGAACTCGTGTTTGCTAAACTTTGACGGGAACGAACGACGGGGTGGAGTGAAACGCTGGGGCGCGTGTATGAGTCACCACTTTTGTCTTTTGTTGCAGTCAGCAAAAAAGTGACAAAGATCTGCTCTGTTCAGACTCTGGCCTGGATTTATGGTGGGCAGGTCTGTGTTACTATAGAAACAAAACACACAGTATGGAAGTATGAGGGCAATAAAGACCTAGGTACAATAAAGCAGGCGTACACCTACAGTTATCAGCTCCCATTATGTGCACATACTGTATGTTAACCTGTCTGACGACCTGGAGTCATTCAAGGTTTAGACGCTGAATGAATCACAGCTGCTAAGTTATTTCCTTTATATCCTGTGGAAAAAAGCTGTGTTGTATAAAAAAAACAGCCTCACACAGCTGCTGTTTGTTTGTTTAATGTAATAAACAGCAGAAAGGCCTCGGTAATAAGCAGCCATTCAGGAGAGGTAGTTGACCTGGAGGTGGAAGTGGATGTGGTGTAAAGAAAAACCAGCACAATTAGTGACAGTTTGCTTTAATGATACTTAAAGTAAAGCCACGCCCAGATAACACACACAGAGGGAGTGTGGATGTGTAATATGTGTATGTATATGTGTGTATAAAGGCCCCAACATGTGAAGTGATCATGTTCTGGGGGGGATGATAGATAATAGAAGATCAGGATGACAGGGAAGAGTAATAAGAGAGTTTATTCTAATATATAAAACAATACAATAGCAGATAAAAACTGTATTTTCTGTAGTTGATGCCCCTGTTTAACAAGGTCAGGGACAAACAGGTCTTTTTTATAAAGTCATTTCAGCACTGGTGAAAGACTTATGCAAACTTATGCACAATAAAAGGTCGGAGTCAGTGTCAGGGTCAACGAGGGTTGTGAAGTTGAGTCTCATGTGCTGCACAAATTCTGCACTCAGGTGGGTCACTTAACTTCACAGGAACTTGTCATTTATCCTCTCTACTAATGATTCAGTCTAATTTCACACTGGTACCTGCAAAACCACATTATTTCTCAGTGGCTGTGATGTTAGAACTGGAAAAGTACGACTGTATTTTCTTTTAAAACCAAACATTAAAACATCTTTTGGAGTTAGGCTTTAGTTTTATTAATCTTATTTATAGCTGATAGTATTTTTTATCATTCCCTAATGTTTGACTTCTCCCTGCACTGCCTTTTTTTTTTATCTGAAGCAGTCTCCACTGTATGAAATGTGGTCTATAGATAAAATAGATTTGACTTGACATGTGACTTAACTGCAGCAAAAAAAAAGAAAGTGAAAATATATCCGGGATGAAATCCAATAAAAGTTTCAGGAAAATGAAGATGATTATAGTTCTGCAAAGTTATTTATTTTATTTTAATGTTTATTTAACAGGGACAATACATACATTGCCACAGAAAATGGGAACATTTGATGCATATAAGACGTCTAGCTTCAGCTAATTTGCAGTCTTTGTCCCTGATCAGGCTTTAGAATAGATTGAAATAGCCTAATACTATAATATAATATATTTTCATAAACCTGCACAGTCCTATTCGTTGAACTGAAGGTTGCAGCAGGGCGTGGTCTATTGTACGCATGGAGAGCTTTGCTGCACATTCAACAGGTGGATAACATTGTGTTTGAGGAATATATAACTACTGGTGTGATAAGTATGAAGCCTGCTGCTGAGTACGACTGTAACAAGTTCAACCAGAGACGCCCGATGTCTTGACTGAACCATGAACACACGACTGATGATTATACGCCCTCAGGCCCTGAAGTTCACTGAGGCAGGGAAGCAGAAGGATGCACAGATGATGCAGCAGTCGCAGCACGTCCAGTTCAAACTGCCAGCCATGCTGAAGGTGGTAATAATAATAATAATAACAAAAAGAAAAGAAACAAGCAAAAGAAAGGAGGGGAGAGGAACTAACAGAGGGACGGTTGGTTTACTAACAGCTGGTCTAAGGTGTCTGGTGGTGGTGGAGGGATCTGTGGAGACGGAGATCGCTCACTTTCTATTATTATTTTATTCATTTATTTTGCACAAACATGTCATTTAAAATAGTATGAGCAATGCAAAGGGGAGGCATGAAACCTGAAAGGGCTTATATGAAAACCTCACCCATGAAGAACATATTCAAAAACCAAATTGCTTATAAGTAAAGACAAGAAAATAAGGAACAATTGAATGTTAACGAAGAATAAGTAGAAAACTTAGTGATTATACAGTGAATATAAGAAGGAAAGTAAGAATACATACATGAATGAATAATGCAAAACAATAATGATACATGCAATAATAATTTAAAAAAAAGGCAATACATAATCTAATCTCCAATATGCAGCTGGTTTGAAATAGACATGCAACAATGCAGGGAGTAGCCCTAACCGTGTGTGTGTGTGTGTGTGTGTGTGTGTGTTGACTGTCAGCTCCAAACCACACACAGTTGCATAATTCCCAGGAATGCAGCCTGGGCTACATTACGACTTCTCCTCTGCTGAGCTGTTTATCTCGGATAAGGAGCTACTGGAAACGCACACACAGTGAGATTAGACTGAAAACACTTAAAACTTATTATAAACAACGACAACCTGTCAAAAACACATCGGGACACTGGAGCAAGTTAAATAAAGCTGTTTCCTTTTGATTTGTGTATTTACTCTGATAAACCAAATTTAGCAGACATAATTTACAGAAGATGGTGGTTTCAGTTTTCCTGATGTGGATGCAAACCAGCCGTAATACACAGCCCTGCTTTCTTATTTTATTAACAAAGACGGGTTTTGGTTTTGTGAGTGGTGGCGGGACGGTGTCGGTCTTTTCCTCTGGGGACGGTGAAGTTGGGGTGAAAGGTGTCTGAATATTCTCTCTACGTTTTCCATATCCGTTTTTTTTTTATTAGTTGGGATGTTGAGATTTTCTGCAGCAAGTGTCGACATGTTCAGCTTTGTATGTCCAATGGTGCATCTCTCTCTAACTCCACTTCTGTGCTTTTGTCCTCCTCCACAGTGTCTGAAGACCAAGGACTGTCAGGGTGAAGTCCACGCCAGCTTCGCTCAGCTGCTGAGCGAGCTCAACAAGGCGGGCGCTCCGTACGCCCTCAGCGTGGCCAACAGGCTGTACGGAGAGCAGTCGTACCAGTTTGTTGAGGTGCGTGTTTTTTTTTCTTCATCTGTGCATCCTCACGTTTGGGTGCGGTCTCAACAAAAGGGAAGGAAGCCGCAGTGAATAAGAAGCTCAGATAGGAATCTTTAAGAGGGGATGATGGATGATGGAGTGGGGCAGAAAGCCAGAGAACAAGGAAGTAAATACAGGTTTTCAACGCCACCAGGTGAGGTGAAGGAGATTTTCTGTTTGAGTTAAAGCAGAAGTAAGCGATATTTTTGTGTTAATATAAGTCTTAAATAGTTATATCTTCCGAAAGCAATCACTTACATACAGCGGGGAAAATAAGTATTGGACACGTCAACATTTTTCTCAGAAAATATATTTCTAATAGAGCTATTGACATGAAATTTTCACCAGATGTCGGCATCAACCCAAGTAATGCACACATACAAAGAAATCCGAACATTAATGTCCATGAATTAAGTTATGTGTAATAAAGTGAAATGACGCAGGGAATAAGTATTGAACACATGAAGAGAAGGAGGGGCAAAAAGGTATGGAAAGCCAAGAAAGCAGCTGGAGTTTGTCAGTATTTAGAATGTAATCATGTCTCCTATCAGTGCACAGTAATATCTGCTGGTTTAGTCCTGATTGATGCCTTTTAAAAAGGTTTCTCACCACCAAGGTGTCAGACAATAAGTATTGCATGGTGGGCAATGGCAAAGAGCTGTCTAAGAGCTGTCTAAAGACCTACACAACCTTACTATTGCAAAACAGGAGTCAAAACAATAATCAGAAGGGTTCCCTAACAGTCCAGGACACTGGTGGAGAGCTTCAGACAGACCTGGGATCAGCAGGTACAGTTGTTTCATAGAAAACAATAAGTAATGCACTCAACCGGCATGGCCTCCATGTCTTGCATGGTGTGTGTGCATGGAGGCCATGCCGGTTGAGTGCATTACTTATTGTTTTCTATGAAACAACTGTACCTGCTGATCCCAGGTCTGTCTGAAGCTCTCCACCAGTGTCCTGGACTGTTAGGGAACCCTTCTGATTATTGTTTTGACTCCTGTTTTGCAATAGTAAGGTTGTGTAGGTCTTTAGACAGCTCTTAGACAGCTCTTTGCCATTGCCCACCATGCAATACTTATTGTCTGACACCTTGGTGGTGAGAAACCTTTTTAAAAGGCATCAATCAGGACTAAACCAGCAGATATTACTGTGCACTGATAGGAGACAGGATTACATTCTAAATACTGACAAACTCCAGCTGCTTTCTTGGCTTTCCATACCTTTTTGCCCCTCCTTCTCTTCATGTGTTCAATACTTATTCCCTGTGTCATTTCACTTTATTACACATAACTTAATTTATGGACATTAATGTTCGGATTTCTTTGTATGTGTGCATTACTTGGGTTGATGCCGACATCTGGTGAAAATTTCATGTCAATAGCTCTATTAGAAATATATTTTCTGAGAAAAATGTTGACGCGTTCAATACTTATTTTCCCCGCTGTAGAGTGTTTGGACCGAAACACGGGTCTCTCAGTCACTCTGCTCTGAGCCGAGGAGAAAACTTTTCTTGTATCCTACAAGTTTTATCCAATGAGGAGAGAGAACGGTATGAAGGGCTGTGTCTGCAGCCAAGGGACGCCGTGAATGTGGTGACGTAGGGACGAGGACCAATAGATCCATGACGAGGGCGGGGGCTGCTAACTCCGTCGGCTGACAAGAAGTTATGGTGCGTTCAAGGCAACTTGTAACTCCTGTTTTTCCGACCGTGAAGTCGTACCAGTTCGATCTGGTACGAGTTCACGGGTCAGAAGTTACGAGTGGCCGTTATAGTGACTTTCACAGGTAAAACAGGTCGGAAAAACACGAGTGGGTTGCCTGGAACGCTACAAAGTCGTAAGTTGTGACTTGAAGCTGTAATTTACGGTTTCAAAAGCCGGCCTGGAACGCAGCATTAGCGAAAACGACCGGATCGCTTACTTCTGCTTTAACGTTGCTGCCGATGGTTACAGGATTTCCTCGGACTCACCAGGAAGCACTACCAGGCAGAGCTGGAGTCTGTGGACTTCAAGAACAAATCGGAGGACGCCAGAGTCAACATCAACAAATGGGTGGAGAAGCAGACGCAAGGTGGGTCAAAGGTCACACACACACACACACACGCACGCACGCACGCACGCACACGCACACACACACACACACACACACACACACACACACACACACACACACACACACACACTCCTATCAGTAATATGTTAAAAACTGAGATGTTGCTTAGTCACAAATCTTGTGTCAGTCTCAAATTTCTAGAATTACACATCCACATGCAAACTTACATGACCTCACAGTGTCACAAGTTTTAAAGATTTCTGCATCATTCTTCATATTGGGACAGAAAAACTCAATATTAAAGGGATACTTCACCCAAAATCGATAATTCACCACCAATTATACTCACCGTCATGCCAAGGAAGGGTTTGGAGAACTTTCTGAGTCATCAAAAACGCTTTAGGAGTTCCAGGGGGGGTCCGGCTGGCAACAGGTTTTCATATAATAGCGGTGGATAGAGTTCACTTTTGAATCGTCCAAAACACACACTATGAAACATCCAGATACCTCCATACTGCTCATCCGTACTGACCCAAGTGTCCTGAAGCCGCCACATGAAAAAGTTGTTCAGAAAAAATGAATTTGATCTCTGTTTTTAGCCTTGTTGTAGCAGTAGCTCCCAGTGGCTGCGTGAGATTTGCTGCGAGTTGTTCTTCCGTGTTTAGATCAAACATCCATTGGTTTACAACGACGAACTAACGAGCTACTGCTACAACAAGGCAGAGATCAAATTAATTTTTTCCGGTTGGTGAATTGGTGAATTATCGATTTTTGGGTGAAGTATCCCTTTAAAGTTGAATCTGTGCATTAACCTATTAATATTCTAATACATATGCTTCTACACTGTTAATAATTTCACATTGTGTGTGTGTTTTAATCATCTGTAGGTAAAATTCAGGACGTGCTGGCCAAGGGCGTGGTGGACAACATGACCAGGCTGGTTCTGGTCAACGCCATCTACTTCAAGGGCAACTGGAACAAACAGTTCAAGACGAACGCCACACACGACGCTAAGTTCAGACTCAACAAGGTAAAAGAGAAAATGTAAACGATTCAGCATGACATCATGTGTCTGTTAAGTGAAAATGAGAGTTCGCTGCAGGAACATTGAGAAGCTGCTTCATCAAGTGAAAATGAAAAGAGAAAATGTCCAGTATGGTGTAATAAATTATGACCAATAAGGTCATGGAAGGTTTCTCCACTTTCTTAATGAAAAGTTGCGAAAAAAAAGAGTTCACCATCAGGTCTTGACCACAGGAGGAAGATGTGGAAATCAGGGGCAAAAGGGCGTCGGCCATGTTTGTTCAGATCAGGAGACACATGAGTGATCATCATGGGTTTCTGTCGTCCAGGCGACGCCTCATGGTCCTGTGCTCCAGTTTGAGTCTATAGATATTATTATATTAAATGATTCACATGGTTAATAAAAAAAGAAGTGAAGACATTGGACTTTACTCTGAGTGATAAAAAGTGATTTAGCTCTTATCTGAAGCTGTCGACAGAAAGTTGGAGCTGCTTTAAGAGATCGAGACGCTGAATATTCAGAGTTTTATTTCACATTAACATCCAAAATGCAGATTTAAATATTCAGTCGTGTTTGTTATTAACTTCAAACCAGGCTGAAATGCAGCGATGATCTACAGTAACGGTGCACGGGGTTTAAACTCACATTGTGTTTCTGTTTGTTGTTTTCAGAATGACACTAAACCAGTGAAGATGATGACCCAGAAAACTAAATTCCCTCTGACCTACATCCCTGAAGGCAGCTGCCAGGTAATCAACAACAAATCAATTTATATTATCAGTCAATTACAAGAGAGTCTGTCACCAACAAGTCCATTAATTTATTACCTTTCTTAATCAGGTTAAACAGCATGAAACCGATGAGATTTTGTTATAGAACTGTGGCAGTTTCTACTGTTGCATGTGAACTTTAAAGGGATAGTTCAACATTTTGGCAAATTGGCCCATTGCCACAATCCCTATAGTCATAGCAGTAGGTTCGTTACCTTTAATTGTCGGTGCAAGCTATTTTTAGATCGGCGGAGCAGAGCCGTGAGCTGCTCAGAGCTACGCTACGGAGGCTCATGGGATTTCTTGATTTCCCTCATCAAACTCATCAAATACACAATCCAACAACTCCACAACGCTCTGGTGGACAAGTTGTGATCTGCACATTTACCACGCTATGAGATAATAACAGAACGTTACCAGACAGAGTTGTTTTAGAGGTAAATTCTTGCAAAACTGCTGATGCACATTCCCGTCTCGGGCAGTTTTTCAGCAAGCAGTCTCTGCATTTACCTCTAAAACAACTCTGTCTGGTAATGTTGTGTTATTATCTCATAGCGTGGTGAATGTGCAGGTCACAACTTGTCCACCAGAGCGTTTTGGAGTTGTTGGATTGTGTATTTGATGAGTCTGCCGTTCTAAAAACAGCTTGCACCGACAATTAAAGTTAACAAACCTACTGCTATGACTATAGGGATTATGGCAATGGGCCAATTTGCCAAAATGTTGAACTATCCCTTTAAAGCTTTACTATGACTTTAATACTGGAAACTTGCTGTTCTGTTGTACAGATCCTGGAGATGCCTTACCAAGGGAAGGAGCTCAGCATGCTCATCTTCCTCCCCATGGACATCGAGGACGGCTCCACCGGTCTGGAGAAGGTGCAGTAGGACACGACGTCACACACACAAAAGGAAAACACACAAAGCGACAAAATGATTTACTTTTATCTGTGTTTGCAGCTGGAGAAGGAGCTGACCTACGAGAACTTTGTGGAGTGGACTCGTCCGGACATGATGGACGAGGTCGAGGTGCAGGTGGGTCTGCCCCGGTTCAAGATGGAGGAGAAGTACGACCTGAAGAACGTCCTGGTCAGCATGGGCATGGAGGACGCCTTCGACATGGGCCTGAGTGACTTCTCAGGTAGACAATGAGACTTCTTTAGACTTTATTTATTTGCACATATAAGAAAACTGGTACAGATGAATTAAAGGGATAGTTAACCCAAAATTGAAATTTCTCATCAAACTCATTATCTACTCCCCCTCATGTGGACTAAGGGCTGGGAGAAGTTTCAGAGTCCTCCGTGGCTTCTCTGAGTTACAGGGGGTCTCGGCGTAGCAGTGCATGTCCATATAACGGTTGCAAATGGATACCAACTGTCTTCGTGACAAAAAGACACACCAAAAAAACATCCAAATAACCTCCATGCTCCTCGCGAAATTGTCCCGAAAAAAATTAAATAAGTCTGTTTTTCAAGCTTGTTTTGTAGCCGAAGCTTCTCGAAGCTCCTCTTCCCGGTTCGTCAAATTTGGACGAACCGGGAAGAGGAGCTTCCGCTACAAACAAGCTTGAAAAACAGACTTATTTAATTTTTTTCGGGACAATTTCGCATTTCGGGGCTTCAATACAAGACGGGCATTACATACGAGCAGCATGGAGGTATTTGGATGTTTTTTGGTGTGTCTTTTTGTTATGAAGACAGTTGGTATCCATTTGCAACCGCTATATGGACATGCACTGCTACGCCGAGACCCCCTGTAACTCAGAGAAGCTACGGAGGACCCTGAAACTTCTCCCAGCCCTTAGTCCACATGAGGGTGAGTAGATAATGAGTGAAATTTCAATTTTAAGTAAACACTAAAAAAAAGAGAAAAGAGAAAAAAAAACAACAAAGTTTCTCCATCTCCGTCTCTTTTCTTCTCAGGCATGTCACCGGCCAACGACCTCGTCCTGTCCAAGGTCGTCCACAAGGCCTTCGTGGAGGTGAACGAGGAGGGAACCGAAGCCGCCGCCGCCACCGCCGCCATCATGATGCTGCGCTGCGCTCTTCGTCCGGCCACCTTCGTCGCAGACCACCCCTTCCTCTTCTTCATCAGACACAACCCCTCCATGAGCGTCCTGTTCGCCGGCCGCTACTGCTCCCCCGAGTGAGGACGACATCACAGAGAGAAGGAGGAGGGAAGGGAAGGAGGAAGGGAGAGAGGGGGGTTATATTTGTAATAATAGAGCACTTAATTTGGTATCATGTGTGAGTTTCCTGCAGCTAACCGCTCCCTCTGACTTCCCGTCCTACACTTTCAACACCAATAATGATAAAAAACAAACTATTTTTCTGTTTGTCCCAGTGGTTCTTCAACTGTTTCTGGCAAAAGAAGACAAAATAACATGGGGAAACGTATGAATGATGAATAAAAAGGGATCATTGTTGTATTTTAGTGAAGTCAAACTAAGCACGAGAGGATTAGCGTGTTTATATTTCCCATTGAAATCATATTCCACCCCCCTCTTTTCATTAAACACTCCCCCAGGTTGAGAACCACTGCTTCCACTACTTACCGCCGTACAGCCTTTGAAGGAATTCGCCTCTTTTTTTTTTGTCACCCGTCGTGCCTTTTATACCATGTGAAGATTTGATGGTTGCAACTTAAGATTCTCTGCACTTTATCTAACAGAACAGTCGTTTTGTACCAAAGAGAATATAATTGTCTTATTATGTTATATGTAAATGTTGCATTATGCATAATATAATGACTTATAGACTAGAAAGAATAAGAGTTTACATGAAGGTCTGAACTGGCTTTGAGTTCATAGTTTTTTCATGTATCCTTATGCTTTTTACACATGGAATAAAAAAAAAGTGTGATTCATAAATATCATGCGCTTCTTAAAAAAAAAAATCCTTGTAATGTCATTTATCTCTGCTCTGATTCATTTACAGTACATCTGATTAAGATATCAGGTGGCGGCTGCTCTATGATAAGTCTTGTTACTTACCGTAACCTTCAGTCTACTTTGATCAATTACACAAGGCAAACAAAACCAGCAATCGCACACTCAACGCTGTGCATATATCAGTTTAACAAGGAATTTATCAATTACACAAGGAAAATTAAATGTAATAGTAAAACTAAACTTTATTCATGTAAGAGATGTCGCTCAAAGAGAAAATGATATGAAACAGGAAGACAATAAAGTAGACAATGAAGACAGTAGATGATAAAATATATGAATGAAAAAAAAATAGAAACAGGTGTATTCAGCTGTGTTTATACTCACAAATATCTCAAAAAATGTTCATAACGAGGAGCGCTTCGTGGACTTCTTTCTCAAAAACCAGAGGTGCTCTTTGGAGAAGGATCCAAGGAATGTGGAACAACAAAGAAAAACACCAAGGCACTCTCTTGAGTTAATAAAAATGCCTTTAATTAATCTGGCATTGTCACAATGACATGTTTAAAATGACTACGACACGTTTCGGCATCAAGCCTTCATCAGGGAGTCAAACAGATAGTTCAGATACTGTACACCTGTATCTGAACTATCTGTTTGACAACTTTATTTTTCTGTTAGGAACTTCATCTGCGGAGCGAGACAGTGCATATTAAACAAAATAAATACAAATGGATTAATACAACATGTTAAAAAGAGAGAATAATAATATCTGATGGTGGATGAGGTTACAAAGTTTGTCATGGCTCTCTTATTAGTTTTAAAAGCAAGAGATCTGTATCTAATATCCATCTGTTATTATTATTATTAATATTTTTTTATTTCTGGATTATATTCATATATGTCAAATTTAGCACTGTGGCTGTAATAAACTATTTCTGATCGATCAATAACACATGGATCGGTGTGTATCTCCTGTTGTAGTTCCGTCCTCCTGAACAGCAGGGGGCGCCGTGAGAGTTCACGGTCTTAAAACTTCTTCCGGAAATCTTCCTGTTGTCAAGTTTGTAAATTCAGGTTCTTCAAGAAACTGGTCTGTGACACATGTCGGTGATGTTTCCAGATGTTTCTGCAGGTTGACATGGACTCACAGGGACCGACAGCTCGGGTAAACTGACCCGGGTCAAACTAACTTGTTTTCGGACTGGGTTCAGTCGCTCCGTCGCTCGGTGATGGAGCGACTCTTCTCCGGACTGTGGGCCGACAAACGCGTCCTCTTCTCGGCTTCTTTCGCTGTGCGACTCGCTCTGGTGGTTTACGGAGACCACCAGGACCGGACCATGGCGGTGAAGTTCACCGACATCGACTACCATGTGTTCACGGATGCTGCGAGGTTCATCACACAGGTAACTTATGGTGCAAAACCTATGTGCAAAACACGAACAAACTGTCAGGTCATTGAACGCATCACAGCAAGTATCTGTCAATATTTTATAAAGGCAACAGTGGGAATAAGATGTTCTTGTCACTGTATAATTATCATGTTTTCTTATTTTTATTGTTAAATGCGTTTAATGTGAGATTAAGAAGAAGAAACAGTAATAAAACTTGATTATTACACCTTATTGTGTCACTATAGCTGCCCGTCAAAAAGTAAAACATATATTTACTTTTCATTCTCCAGTATGCTTCTCATCTAATGTTACCATTTGATAAAGATTTTACAAATACAAAATAAAAGGTGATGAGTGAATACAATGTGATGCTTCTTACAAATGAAAGTCTCTGAACATTATAACATAATAACAGTAATATCCTCTCTCACATTCATCTCTTGCACTAGGCTTTATAAAGGGAGCAGTGGTTTAAGATGTTCTTGTCACTCATAATGTCAATAATAATGTTTTTTCTTTTTTTCTTTTTAAATGCTTTAATAAAAATGAGAGTTTTAATGTGAGATTTAAAAACAGTAACAATATAAGCAGAACTGCTGTCTGTAGGTAAGTTTTGGGACTTCGAAACCAATACTTATGACTTCTGATGTATTTGAACTTATTATTATTTTTATTTGATGCACCTTATTATGTCACTAGCTGCCTGTCAACAAGTTAAACCTACTGTATATTTACTTTTCATACTCCAATATACTTCTCCCCTAACGTTAGCATTAGATTGAGATTTTACAAATAAAACATATAATAAGTGAATAAAATGTGGTGCTTCTTACAAATTGAAGTATCTGAACATTAATATGACTCAGATCCAGGACTTTAATGTAGGACAATAAAGTGTCTCTACAATGTGGCACTGCTACATTGTGCCCAGGTTAATGATCATCCATGACAGTAATACTTTATGTTTTCACTGAATGAATCCTTTCATGTTCATCTCTTGCACAGGGCGAGTCCCCGTACAACAGGTCGACCTACCGCTACACTCCTCTGCTGGCCTGGCTCCTCACCCCCAACATCTACCTCGGCGTCGTGTTCGGCAAAATCCTCTTCATCGTCTGTGACGTGCTGTCTGGCCTCCTCATCTACAAGATCCTGCGCCTGCGAGGTCTGAGCTCGGAGGTTCGTTGTCGAGCAGAAATCTTTGTTCAGATCAGATGATTTGTAGCATTTAAATACAATTGAACATTTTGTTTTGTTCAGAGTGCACGTCGTGTTTCTTCCCTGTGGCTCCTCAACCCTCTGCCCATGGGCGTCTCCAGCCGAGGGAACGCCGAGTCCATCCTGGCAGCTCTGGTCCTGGGGACGTTACTCTGCATGGAGGGTAAAATAACTCATATTGTTAAAGGGATAGTTCAACATTTTGGCAAATTAGCCCATTGCCATAATCCCAATAGTTTTAGGAGTAGGTTCGTTACTTTTAATTATCGGTGCAAGCTGTTTTTAGAACGGTGGAGCAGAGCCGCGAGCTGCTCAGAGCTACGCTACGGAGGCTCATGGGATTTCTTGGTTTCCCTCATCAAACTCATCAAATACACAATCCAACAACTCCAAAACGCTCTGGTGGACAAGTTGTGACCTGCACATTCACCATTACCATGAGATAATAACGGATCGTTACCAGACAGAGTTGTTTTAGAGGTAAATTCATGCAAAACAGCTGATGCACGTTCCGTCGAGGGCAGTTTTTCAGTCTCTGAATTTACACAACTCTGTCTCGTAACGTTCTGTTATTATCTCATAGCGTGGTGAATGTGCAGGTCACAACTTGTCCACCAGAGCGTTTTGGAGTTGTTTGATTGTGTATTTGATGAGTTTGATGAGAGAAACCAAGAAATCCCATGAGCCTCCGTAGCGTAGCTCTGAGCAGCTCACGGCTCTGCTCCGCCGTTCTAAAAACAGCTTGCACCGACAATTAAAGGTAACAAACCTACTGTAATGACTATAGGGATTATGGCAATGGGCCAATTTGCCAAAATGTTGAACTATCCCTTTAATATTCTTGCATTTATAAATGAAAAAACCTCCTTGTTGATACTTTTATCTTTTTCCCTCCAGGCCGTCATCTCACGTGCGCAGCGTTTCTGTACGGCCTCTCGGTCCATATGAAGATCTACCCCGTCACATACGCGCTGCCCATCGCTCTCTCCCTGCGCTCGCCGCGCACCGTTGCCGAGGGCGACGAACCGAGGAGGGGGAGGTGGGGGAGGTTCATCGGGTTCATCAGGAGCTTCTTCAACATGGAGCTGCTCCTCTTTGCAGGTGTAGCTGGGGGAGTTTTCTGTGCACTCACGTCGCTCTTCTACTACATGTGAGAAGAAGCTGCAGGGAAAAAAGCTCATCAATAACTTTGAATAGAAACTTTAAAATCTTATAAAATCTTGTAAACACAATCCTTCCCTGTCTTCTCAGATACGGGTGGGAGTTCCTTCATGAGACCTACTTGTACCATCTGACCAGAAGAGACACCAGACACAACTTCTCTCCTTACTTCTACATGCTCTACCTCACTGCAGGTATTGATCCATCCACCGTTTAATGAGATTTTGATTTGAAAATCTTTAATGTCCCCGAAGGGCAATTTGGTTTGCAACAAAAGTTCAGAGTCAACACAGTAGATCTCACATAGCACACACAATAAATACATATAAATACATTTAGTCATCACAGATTACAGTACTGTATATCGTTCTCAACAGGTTCGCTTACAGCGTATTGAGGAATCTAACGGCAGAGGGCACAAAGGACTTTAAATATCTATTTGAGGTGCTTGTTTATTAAAGGGGAACTATGCAAGTCCAGTCCCTTCTCCTCTGTTTTACTAACCCTCCTCTCGGCCGTGTGCGTTTGTTTTCAATGAATCCAGCCAGAAAAAGTTACAAGCCTTTTATTTAAGTATCACCATTACTCTGAAGCTGGTTAATTAAAGTAAAAATGAAGCAAAGTTAATGTAAAAAATCTTGCATAGTTCCTCTTTAAATCAGTCGGTGTAGTCGTGTGTAAACTTCAGAGGAGGTGATGCAGCTTGTTCGGTGTCTGTGCAGACAGCAGGTGGAGCCAGTGGCTCGGTCTGGCCGCCTTCGTCCCTCAGCTCGTCCTGCTGCTGGCGGCGTCCTGGGCCTTCCACTCCCACCTGGCCTTCTGCTGCTTCCTCCACACGGCCATCTTCGTCTCCTTCAACAAAGTCTGCACCTCACAGGTAAATGAGTCTGGACACGAGAGACAAAAACATGGCAAAAAGTGCACACATCCAAAGACGGCAGGATTAAGAAGTGCAAACTTACAAAAAAAAAAGTTGTAATGTGAATATATACATATCCCTCTGCGGTTGTAATGACTTTGTAATGATGATATAATACAGCGTACTGTATTGTGGCTTCTTCTTGCAGTACTTCCTGTGGTACCTGTGTTTACTTCCTCTGGTCATCCCTCACCTGAGTCTGTCGCTCCGACAGGGAGTTTTCCTGCTGCTGCTCTGGTTTGCTGGACAGGTATTTCATTTCATTTCATTTGATTTATTTTATTAGCACATGAGAGAGAAAATATATATATAAAACAGCACAATGACACAGTAGAAAAACCAAAAAAAACAAACATATAATATATAGAATAAATACAACATCACAAATGTGCAGGAGAATGAATGAAAGTTTATTTGAACACAGAATAAAAGAACAAAATAAAAACAAACATACAACGATAAAAACAAGACAACAACATACAAAATGAAACAACAAGACTTAACGCGTATTTATGTTCAAAAGGAGTGGGAAGAAGCCAAAGCTTATTAAATCCCACCCCTTCTCCCTATGTTAATTCTATTCCCTATTCTATTCTATACTATAATTATAAACTTATAAAATAGCAATATGTATATATCTATATACTATATTTGCACAAACGCATAAATACACATACATTGAGACATGAAAGAACAAGAATAAATGAATAAAATGAAACGTTAACTATAATAGCAGCACCATGTATCACCTATTAGAGAAACCAAACATTCAAACATTCAACATGAAAATAGGATGTACAATAATGTGAAAAACGGAGGCAGGTGGTTACACGTTAATCAATTTTATTCTTTGGCCCAGTTGAGCATTTGCTTCTTGAAAGAGTTTACGTATACTTGTGAAGTTTCTAATGTGGAATTGATATTTAAGTTTAGCTTAAATGTTTTTTTTATTTTATTTTGATGGAGAGTGATCCATTTTTATTGTCTTCTCGTGTCACCAGGGGATTTGGCTCGGCCCGGCCTACTTCCTGGAGTTCGAGGGCGTCGACACCTTCCTGTGGATCTGGCTCGCCGGACTGTTCTTCTTGACCATCAACTGTTTCATCCTGATTCAGATCATAACTCACTACAAACCAACAACTACACAGCCACCGCAGAGACTTAAGGTGGAATGAACCCTCTGTATTTAATTTCTCCTTAAAATAAAAGTTTGTATTTTGTTGAAGCTCGGTCTCCTGTGTGTAATTACTTCCTCATGTTATGGGCAACTGTAGCACAAATCACTCATAAAGCTCCGTTTTCTGTGTCACTGTGGTGTATATATTTCTTTTTTTGGTCATTTTAAATTAAACCCACTGATTAAAATGCTTCGCCATCGCAGGTCAAACCCCCTTAAAATAAAATCCTCAGTGAGTCACGTTGGGCAGAAAAAGTGCTGCTGCGCTGTTTTTCACTATGTTCATTCAAACTTTGAAGTTTGTTCCACCTGTGGCCACACGACCAAAACGACCGGGCAGATGGTTTCTATTTGCTGGCATCTGCAAAAAAAATAACCTGCTGCAAAGTCACAGATCACACGAAGGGTGAACGACCACAGGGCACATTGTTGAAAAATAACTTTAAAAAGTCTTAGCGCTGATCAAACGCACATGTGTCGATGAATCACCGGTGCTTCAGTGACACTGGAGGCAAAGTGGGTCAGTATTTATTGGGAATAATTGTTGATATTTAGCCACAGAAACATTTAAATTGTTTTAAAAAAATTTGCATAAAACTTTTGTTTTCTCAAATAGAGGCGGATGTCTCACCTGAAACTTATTCCATATGTATTTATTGATAATTTATTCTCATTTTTGTGTGATTTTATCATTGTTTTCCATATATTTTTTTAATTCTCAAAGGTCAAGCACTTAGTTAATGTGTTTTGAAATAGTATCATTAATGATATTACAGTAAATATTAGCTAAGGTGCATGTATGATAGGCAATGAACCATATGGTAGGATATGAAATGGTATTGTAATTATTTTAACTAGGTATTCCCATCATTTTTCTGTATGTAAACCCACATTTTGGATTATAATGATACCATGAATTAATGTAATTGTTTTTTAGAAGTTTTTAACGCCTGCACCGTTGACTGCAGATGAAAAGTAGCTCACAGCTAAATGTGGCACAATATATGTATTGAGCATTGTCCCTGTTAAATAAACTAAATAAATAAAATTAAATATGTTTAAGGCTGTATAAAGAGCTGGTTTCTCATCTGTGTCACAAAAATGTTTGAACAGATGTTTTCCGGGGCGATTGAATTATTCATTTTAGGCTCCTAGTTATCAGGTATGAGGAGTTTGGCAGCCTGTTCAATCGTTGTAATTGTATTTATATAAATGTGCTGCAGTGACTGGGCCCCTGTTCTGATCTTTATTCTGAAATAACATTAAACGCTGCATGTGCAAAGTCTTGTGATGCAGCGTTAGACTAGTTTGGCTCAAACTTGAATGCATCCAATAAATAAAATTGAATTTAGATGTTATCAGGAGCAGCCAGGTGACTGAAAATATCCAGACCAAAAACAATAATCAGGTTTATTTTTGCCACAGATTTTAAATTTGCTGCAGTGACCAGCTGTGACCAGTAGGTGGCGGCGTTTCCCAGCAGGAGGAGAAATAGAAACAGCATCATCTCTGTTTAACCTTCACAGACTAATCTGTCAACTAGAGCATGAACACAACCCAAAACAAACACACTCCCATAATCTCACTGCTGCCTAATCTCACAGGGAAAATTATTGCAGCACCAGAATATTTCACTGTCCTATACCGTTGTTTCTGAGCTCGTGTGACTGAAACTTCAGATAAACACCAGTCGAAAAGTTGAATTATTGACTTTATTAGGACGTTTTTGTTTGCTGTGTATCTGTGCAACTGACTGAAGGAGTTTGACTTCCTCTTCTATGTGTGTGTGTGTGTGTGTGTGTGTGTGTGTGTGCATGACTCACGCTCAGCTGCTGCATATCTAGTTTATGAATCACCAGGTTGCACTCAGTAACCTTTCAACTGGCCACTCGCCCCCCGGGCTCATACATAAACCATTTGACTTTCACACTGAGCATTTTTCATCCCCCCCTTTTGTTTCTTTTACTTTAGAGAAAAATCGACGTGAACGTTTCTTAATATATCTTGTTTTGTCCCAAGCTGGAATAGGCTATACACCTGAGTATGAAGCTGACAAGGTGAAATTAATAGTCAAAGCTTCGGTATTTCATGTGGTGGACAGAACCAGAAACGTGTCCAAACGGAGCCAAACACTGACATTTATTCGTTTAACCCATTTTTATCCTTTCTTGTGTGAATAGTAACAACTTCAGGAGGATCTTATTACTGTTTAAGCATGAAAAACAATCAATTTGAGTGAATCTTTAAATACATATTACATTTTCTTTTTATTCAAGGAGCAACATAACATATCAAGTCTTATAATTACTTACAGGTCAACATCAAAATAGACAGACTATGGTTATATTACATGTTATTTACAATCAACCCAAAATAGTTTGTGTTTAATTAGACTACATGACCCTATTTTAAGATCTGAAGCTCTTGAGCTGCTTCTCATTCAACTTGTCTGACTGCAGCTTTACTTATTTTCTGATTTTGAAGACAATGCATTGATGAATAAGATAATTATAAACACGTTAAACTTGATCCCATTTGTTTTTTGGGCACATTTTTAACCGCAGAGAGAAAGGGACCTTATTAAACCAGATAACTCTGATGAGTTTCTAAGGTTTTATTTGCTTTTAGGCTACATATACTCAGGTCAACGTTACTGCTCATGACTCTTTATGATAAAATACTATAAATAAGAAATGAAAATATGAAATAAAGTGCTGTTAAACTAATGCTTTGACATGTTTTAGCATACTTTTCAATGCAGCGTAAAAATGCTGAACTTTTGATCTATCTATCTATCTATCTATCTATCTATCTATCTATCTATCTATCTATCTATCTATCTATCTATCTATCTATCTATCTATCTATCTATCTATCTATCATTGTATGTTATGTATTCTCTTTGTGTCATGTTTATATCTGTATCTATTGATCATTCCCCCTGGTACAAGTCAATTAAACACCAAAATGATTTAGAAAAGATAAAATCTGACGTTATGATCGTCCGATGAACGTATTAGGAGGATATTTGGAGGTTGGACGACTTGACACAAACCTGACAACATGAATTTGTTACAGCTGAGGCTGCGAGGATCTTTTTTGTTTGTAGTTCATTAGCTAATTGTAGTGAAGACGAAGTGGCAAGGTTGTGGGGGGTTTGTAGGGGGGCGGGCGTGGAGATGAAGGGGTCGGGGTTGCGTGACTATCTTCCATATGCTTAGTAGGGTGTGTGTATATGTGCATGATAATGTGCACGCATATGTGTGTTTCTTTGACATACCCCCAAGGATCCTCCTCCTCCTCCTCCTCCTCATTGTCACCGGGGATGTGGACATTGTTGTGTCTGCGTGTGCACTGGTGCATCTGCTTGTGTGTTGTGTGTATGTATGTATTTATAAAAAAATATATATATATATGTATATATGTGTGTATATGTGTGTGTATATGTATATGTGAGTGTGTATTAGCGTGCAGGAGAGAGACACACACAGACTCGGTGTGGCCAATTAGGGCAAATGGTGTGCGGAGCTGCAAAGAGTGGGGTATGAACGGTCACGCAACCTTGCATGGTATAGGATTATAGGTCTTGGTTTGCACACACACACACACACACACACACACACACACACACACACACACACACACACACACACACACACACACACACACACACACACACACACACACACACACACACACACACACACACACAGCTGTCAACAAGCATCAAACACTTTGCTTATACTACTGCTGCCCTGAGCACTCACTCCTCCTCCTCTCTCTTGATTGGTCGTTGCTCTTTTCATTGTTTTCACCCCTTTTTTTTCTCTTCTTCCCAAACTTTAACTTCTCTTTTCTCACCTCCAGCTCTCATCTCTCTCCCTCTATCTCCCTCTTTCTCTCTTTTCTGCCTTTGTCATTCTCACCCTTTCCTCCCTTTCCTCCCCCGTGCAGAACAAGTGTCATACAGATGGCGTGATGATGGGAGCCGTTGCGTGCATGCGGACGAATATTAAACATTAAACAAGTTCATTGTCACATCATCAGTCATGAAACTGCTGCGAGACAAAGGCGAATAAGAAAGAAGAAAGAAGAAGGAAGATGAAACGCCTCTGGGGGAAAAGCGAGGAAACGCATATACTACTTACTACTGGTTCACGTGAACTCACTTATGAGCAACTACGTGTGTGTAAGAGACACAATTACATTTGTAATTCATATTAAAGAGCCTTGTAAGGTCACTGGAGAATCACTCTTACTCTGAGTCTATACATTATCGCTGCTCAGTCAGTCAGTGGTGCGTTTGAGTGCAGTCACAAAAACAGAAAGTAAGTACCCCTAATAAAATAGTAAACTTACATAAAAGTTCCCAATAAATTACATAAACCTTGTAAAACCAGAGCTATGAAACTGAAAAACACACTCGGCTTTCATGGACTATTACTCAGGATGAGTTATGAATATCACTGAACTGTTATTATTATCATCATTATTCCCCCCCTTATACTTTATTTTCCAAACAGCAAAGTAATGAACCTCATTTATTTTGCAGCACTTCCTGTTAACTCTGTGCAAACACATCTCATATCTATCATATCTATAAACAAACTCAGAGGAAAATACTGAGAAGAAGAAGAAGAAGATGAAACGTGAAGTTCCTGAAGTGGATGCAACGTTTCCTCTCTGCAGGAGGAGGAAGTGGTGTTTTAATTTGATAATTGTCTCAAGGAGGAAGAGAACAGTTCTCCTCTACAACTGTCTGAGGTTTACATGGGTTTAATTAAAGGAAGTTTGCTTTCATTTTTTGAATTGGTAACTCACGTTAAAGTCCTAAAACTGAGCGACTGAAAACTCTGTATTATTAACTCTGTATTTTAACTTATTTATTGCACTCATCGCACTTTCTTTCCTTTTCTTTTTTTGGTGTACGCTTGCCATTGTCACTGTTGTATATTCTGGTGTATTATTACAGTACACCACATATTTTTAATGACACGTTGGATATGTTTTCTATTGTTTCTAATGTTTGACTAAAGAGTCTCTAATTCCAAAGAAATATAAGCTGATGTTTGATTTAGACAAACACACACACACACAGGCATTTTTAACTGTAGAGGGAGAGATAAATCAGATAACTCTGATGACTTTCTAAAGTTTTATTGGCTTTTATCTGGTATAGGAAGTAAAAATATGAAATAAAGTTATTCTCATGCTGTTAAACTAATGCTTTGACATGTTTTAACATACCTCTATCTATCTATCTATCTATCTATCTATCTATCTATCTATCTATCTATCTATCTATCTATCTATCTATCTATCTATCTATCTATCTATCTATCTATCTATGTATTATCTTTGTCTCATGTTTATATCTATATCTATTGATCATTCGTAATACTGTAACTCACTAATAATGAGGAATTTACATTTAAATTAGTTGCTAAAACTAAGATTGCAAAAAAAGTGAATGTTATATTTTTAATGACATGTTGGATATATTTTCTATTGTTTCTAATGTTTGACTAAAGAGTCTCTAATTCCAAAGAAATATAAGCTGACGTTTGATTTACACAAACACACACACACACACACACACACACACACACACACACACACACACACACAGGCGCTCTTCTTTTCCTGTAGTCACGGGGACCCAAAATTGAGGTGAAATGTCCTCATAAAGCAGTTTTAAATCAAAGTCCTCACAACTATAGATAAACATGTACACACACACACACACACACACACACACTCACACTCACTCCTCTCTAAGCTGTTGTCAGCCCTCTCCCAACACCCCACCGCCGCTCTGACCCCGATCGACCGCAGTGAAAACAACTTCAAACGAAACCAAATCCACCGAATTTAGTGACGTAATTTTGGGCAAAATAAAACACACAACAAGAGTTTAAATCGCTGCCTCGGGGCGGAGAGAGAGAGAGAGAGAGGAGAGATAAGACACCTCGGGTCAGGTGAGCGACCTGCTGCAGGTGTCGGCTGAGAACGAACAGGAAAACAAAGTCTGAACCCTGAAAGTTTTGTGAACTCGTAGAGGAACGATCGATCGAGCCTGTCGAGTCCGGTTTAAGTTACCTGTCCAGGTAGAAGAAGACACACTAGATACTGGACAGTTTGGAATAAAACAGGGGATTTCTCAACATGTGTCACACTCAAAAGAGTTTTTAGTCATAGTTTTATTTGATTTTATCACTGTATTTTATTAGATTATATTAAATGTTGATGGCAGTGTGTACCGTAGAACGACCTTGGGTTTTTACTGTACTTTTATTGTTTTATTCACATGTCTCCACGTTCATTAAATTATGTCCTAAGCCACATGATGGATAGCTCTCTCCTATTGAATCTAATTTAGCCTATATAAATGAAGACTTTAAAAATAAATGGCCAAAACAAAAATGTAATAAAGATAAGTGACACATAGTTTTTTTTTCTTAAATATAAATATAATGATATGAGATGGTTTTATGTCGTTGGGCGGCTGAAGTTTGCACAAGGAAAACATTTGTATTTCACATTTTAGTGAACTGACATTATCATAATGAGGGTCAACCGCACATGACGCTCTTGAAGAGAGGTCAAAGGTCGTAAGTATTGATCAGAATCAGAATCGTACATGTTATTGATCTCCAAAGGGAAATTATATTCCTTCACAGTTGCTCCAACAACTAAGAATATGGAAAAATAAAGATAAATGCATACATTAATGTCAGAAAAATACCATATGTAAATGTTAATAGGAGTTTTAAGATTGTATGGTCGTAAATAAATAAATAATAGAGGTAATAAGTTCCTTCAGCATGGATGTGAACTCTTTTTGTGCTTGAATCGCAATCGCATCGTGTTGCATTGAGATTTCAGACTCTGTCTCGCTATTATATGTGATTTAGAAAGTGCCTACATATAAAAACAGAGGAACAGTTGATAAATAAGAAGTTTGTGTTTTGTTTTCAGTAAGATTTCTAGGAAAGACACTGCAACCAATACAGGAAATGTTATATATTGTGTAAAAGTAGTTGTAAAACTTTACAATCATTGATAACTCTTTGGTGAACCTGTTGATTGTTGCTGAATAGTGTCTTATCAGGACTCTTTAATGAAGAATCCAATCAATCAATCAATCAATCAATCAATCAATCAATCAATCAATCAATCAATCAATCAATCATGTGAACCTGATGAGCTAAGTGAATATAATTAACTCGGGAGCAGCAGGAATCAAACGCAGCTCGTTGCTGCTCTGTGTCTCTGTGGCTCGGGGCCTCGTGGCGTCCCAGGCGGCGGTGTGGTGCGGTGGTGAGAGGCGAGTGTTGAGTTTCTCAGATCGTGTGAAGGAGCTGTCATACCAACTTCACAGCACATTAATCATACAGGCGTGTGGCTACAGATACTCTGTATCCTGTTCTGCTGAGTGTTAATTATTGATCGAGACACAAATCTGACGGACGAGAGTCGAGACCACATTTGCTGCATGTGAAAAATTCAGAAGCGACTAAAAGAGACAGAAACAAACTCATATGGTCGTTTCTGTCTTTGTGTTTATGAGACCAGGTGACCACTGGTTATAGCATGACTTATCATTTTAGATTATTTGATTATTATCTATCTCTGGTTGATCCAATATATCAAATGAGTGTGCTTTTTTAAAGGGATAGTTCAACATTTTGGCAGATTGGCCCATTGCCATAATCCCTATAGTCATAGCAGTAGGTTCGTTACCTTTAATTGTCGGTGCAAGCTATTTTTAGAACGGCGGAGCAGAGCCGCGAGCTGCTCAGAGCTACGCTACAGAGGCTCATGATATTTCTTGGTTTCCCTCATCAAATACACAATCCAACAACTCCAAAACGCTCTGTTGGACAAGTTGTGACCTGCACATTCACCACGCTATGAGATAATAACAGAACGCTACGAGACAAAGTTGTTTTCGAGGTAAATTCATGCAAAACCGCTGATGCGTGTTCCCGTCGGGAGCAGTTTTTGGCAAGCAGTCTCTGAATTTGCCTTCAAAACAACTCTGTCTCATAACTTTCTATTATTATCTCATAGTGTGGTGAATGTGCAGGTCACAAATTGTCCACCAGAGCATTTCGGAGTTGTTGGATTGTGTATTTGATGAGTTTGATGAGGGAAACCAAGAAATCCCATGAGCCCCCGTAGCGTAGCTCTGAGCAGCTCGCGGCTCTGCTCCGCCGTTCTAAAAATAGCTTGCACCGACAATTAAAGGTAACAAATCTACTGCTAAAACTGTAGGGATTATGGCAACGGGCCAATTTGCCAAAATGTTGAACTATCCCTTTAATGGTAAATGATTAATAGAAACATGGATGTGAAGAAGAACACGTCACTCAGGTTTTTCCGTATGAAGAAAGGTTTTTTAATAGATAAGTCCCATTTGCAAAAAACACGTAGAAACACTGGAAGACACTGCATATATGTACACTGTGTTCGCTACCTTGCAGCTACCTCCTCCATGAGACGAGTATGACTTAAACAATTATCAAAAAAAAGAGAGCAAGAAAAAAAAAAGCCATAGTTATTTACCTTAGTGAAACAGAAAAAGCCTTCAAACTGCAATTCTTTTTTTTTTTTTTTTTTTTTTTAAATTATACACATTTTGCCTCTTACAATAAATACGAATCATCAAAACATTTATTGAAATGAACACACACACAAAGAGAGAGAGAGAGAGAGAAAAAAAAGACAAATTTAAAAAACAGTGACACCATGTACAAGTTGTGCGTGTCGACTTGAAAACCTGTCTGGGTTTAGGCTGAACTTCAACTGAACTACTCCCCAGTAGTGCAATAATTTAGAAACTACTACAGTAGCGTCACCGAGCCGAGTCTCCGACATTGAATGAATCAATTTGGTGCTTTTTTTACTTTCTTTTTTCTTTTCTTTTTTAAAGTTAATTTGTGCATCAACAAAAAAACAAAACATGGAAACAAAAAACGAAAAAAAAAGTGTGTGTTTGTGTTAAAAAAAAGGAAAAATGTGTGTGATGTCGGCAGTGAGGCAGGCTGGACTGAGCTGAACTGTACAACAATTAGCTTCGACATAACAATTAACATAAATTAATATTATTTTGTACATTCAACCAGAGTTTGAACATGATGAAGTTTTTGTGCGCATTGGGAAAATAAAAAGAAAAAAAGAGAAAAAAAGAAAATGAAAAATCGAACCTTTTCAACAACAGACTCTTTTCCTTCAATTCAGTCGAACACAAAACCTTCAGCTGATAATCAATACATGATCGATCGCTAATCTGCAATCTAAAGGTTCAATTCTAGTGTGATTTGAATTAAGTCGTCGATTTAATGTTATTTTCTGAATCGCTACTTTTACTTTATTTCTATTCCTTCCTATACGAGGACGTCAGAGCTGAGGAGCAAGTACAGACCAGTACCTGTTATTATTGATCATTGATTGTTTCAAATGTAGTGAATAAACTTAAAGCTTTGGCCACACTGACAGTTTTTTATTTATTTATTTATTTTTTTTACATGTTTTGGTCCATTAACTACAAATTGCATATACTTTACATGATACGGTCAAGTTTTTGCAAAAGGATTCTGCAGCAAACAGGGATGATTGTTATTTTATTTTATTAATTGAAAACTTATTTATTCTTAATTAACCAAAGATATATCAGAAAGCATTGCATCGTAAGCTCTGCCTTTTGGAAAAAAATCTAATTCAGACCTCAAATAGATTAAAATAAAGGGATTTTTTAAAACTGCAGTTGATTTCAAGTAAGTTTCAAGTATCTGCATGTTGATTTAATCACTAAAATGCATAGAAACGGGTCATTTCCACTCACACGTCACTGGATAAAATAGGCGATTTGTATAGTTAAAGCACTAAAACATGCAAAACCACCAATGAGGATTATTATCTTTTTATTAAGTGTGTTCTTGTAATCAGTCGTCTCCTCTGATTGAACC
Organism: Trachurus trachurus; assembly: GCF_905171665.1. Taxonomy (NCBI): domain Eukaryota; kingdom Metazoa; phylum Chordata; class Actinopteri; order Carangiformes; family Carangidae; genus Trachurus; species Trachurus trachurus. Next base: position 6,356,500 of record NC_139911.1, read on the forward strand.
CGGTAGCAGGTGTCAAATCAATTCCTGTGTAGAAAGTTCAGTTTTTTTTAAACTTACTGTATTTCTTTGTTTATTTCTTTATCTTTTATTTTACAGCAAAGTCTTTGTTCCACCTACAGTAAAGAAAGCCAGGTGGTGCGGCACAACACAAAGAACAAAATGAAATGGTGTTTATAGACACGATTTGTCTCATTGTCACTAAAAATTAAAAAAAAAAAAAAAAAAAAGTGCTTGGAACCAACTACAAAAATGTATTTTTACTTTTTCTTTTTTAAAAACAGAATCATCATCATCATCTAAAAAATAAAACTTAATTGTACTTGTTTTTTTTTTCTAATTTTGATTGTCACAACACTAACAACGCTAGAGAAACCTGAGCCTTTTTGTTGAACCTCCGACGAGGCGCTTTGACATCCTGGGAATCCACATCACGGAGGAGGAAAAAGTCCTTTAGTAACGATGCTGGTGCATGTGTGTGTGTGTGAGAACAATACGGACACAAAGCACTGTAATGCACACTGATTGTTAATGTGTGTGTGTGTGTGTGTGTGTGTGTGTGTGTGTGCGTCATATGGCGCCGATCGATCGGTCTTACTGCATATAAATGTACGGGCTGGACTTGTGGTGGCCCGTGCTCATCACACAGGGCATAACGTTCCTCATCATCGACTGGTTCATGCCGTCATGGCCTCCGCCGCCTGCGCCGCCGCCCTCGGCCCACGGCGGCGAGTCCATTGGTTCCCGCTTGATCGCGTGGATCAGGCCGTGACCTTTGAACTCGTACGCTGCGTGCTGCTGCTGCTGCTGCTGCTGCATGTAGGCCTTGTGCGGGTCGTGCGCGACGTAGATGTGCGACGACGTGTCCATGAGGTTCACTACCGACTGGCTGCTGCTGCTGCACAGAGAGTCCGAGTGCGAGAGTCTCTGAGGACTGAACTGGTCGTTGTTGTCGTTGTTTCCCAAGTCTTTGTCGCACTTTAAGAGCCGTGCAGCGTTGCTACCACCGCCGCCGCCGTTGTTGACTGCATAGCTGTGGTAGCTGCCGTTGTTGTACGGCGGGCTGATGCCGGCTTTCCCGCGCTGACACGGCGAGTACTGCGGGTCGTAGTAGTCGGACGCCTCGGTCTTCAGCGGCACGCCGGCCGAGCTTTGGTCGTAGATCCCGTTGCCGTTGTAGCGGCGGTCGATGGCGTCCGGGTCGCGGCAGACCCACGGGCGGCCGTAGGCGTCGCAGCCGTTCTCCGAGTCCGAGTCGTGCTCGACCTTGATCGGCGGCATCTCGGGCGTCATCAGGTGGCCGTCGTAGCACTCGCCGCCGCCGCCGTAGCCGTTCTCGCTCTTCACCAGGTCCACGCAGTAGGCGTCAGGGTCCGCCGTCGGGATCTGGATGTTCCCGTAGAGCTTCGACACGAACACCTCGCCGCCGCCGCCGCCGCCGCCTCGGCCGCCGCCGTGGTAGTTGGGCGAGAGGCGGTAGGGCTTCCCGTACTGACCGGCCTTGTTCAGCCGGTTGGAGGGGATGTAGCCGCCCATTCCCTGGCCCGATCGGAGCGGCCCCGAGGTCGGACGCAGCGGCCAACCGCCGCCGCCGCCGCCGGGGCCGCCGCCGCCCAGCCCGGGGCTCAGACCTTTATGAGCGCCGGCCATGGACGACTTGCAGTAGTTGAGCGGCTCCTCCTGGTTGTAGAAGCCGTCGGGCCGGTACTTGTTGAGGTTGTCTTTGGAGAGCGGCGTCCAGGGCGTGTGGTGGCCGCGCTGCGTCGCCCCGGGCGTCGGACACGAGAGGAGCAGCGGGTCGGCGATGTCGCCCATCCCGCCGCTGAAGGAGTGTCTCCGGAGGTGTTCCCCTCGCTCGCTGTCGGAGAGAGAGAGAGAGAAAACAGAGACGATGATGAGTCACTGACGATATTTAAATTAAGCAATATTATTATTACCAACAAAATAAAATGTATCATCAAAATATTTTCATTTTGATCAAGTTCAAGTTCACTTTTATTTATATAGCACAGTTAAAAAGACCTGTGACCGTCGTCCAAAGTGCTTCACAGAGCAGAGACAGAAACAAAAAACAACGCATGTACAAGAAACAAGAAGACATGCATACCATCACACATTCTCACACTCAAATGTACATATACGAACATATGCGCATACATACTAATACGCAAACGTGCACAGCTACAGTATTCATGAACAACAGTGCACATAGATATTTAAACAAAACTAGCCAGGATTAGAAGTCCTTGTGGATCCGAAGGCCAAGGAGAAAAGGTGTGTTTTTAAAGCGCACTTAAACGATGGACAATTTTCTCTCAAGTTTGAAAGGTTTTTGCGAGTGTGCTTCCCGTTTCCATGGGAATACATGGGGTCCGACTAAAACCTGAGACACAATCGGTCACGTCGGTCGACTCCTATGGAACCTACTTTACCTCTACAGCAAATAGTCCGACCCTTAGTAACGACCTAGCAACAGAAAGGATTTTCTAGTCCCAAATGAGTGAACTCACGGTCTCGGATTTTCCCAAACTAAATCAAGAGGCTACCGCGTCGCCGACACAGCTGATGGGGAAAGCCAAACATTTTGATTACTCCAGATGAATTAAAAGGCCCAAAAGTCACAAAGAGAGAGAGAGAGAGAAACACAGAGGTATATGTTCCGTTTTATCCAACGAAATACTCCAGGCCATATTTTATTTCCACGGTGTCTCTCTGACTGTACACATCTCGGCTAAAACGGGGCAGTTTACAGCATATCCACTAAAAAAATGGTTATTTAATTGTTCTAAAATTTGAAAGGAAAACACTTTACAGGAGGTTGATTAAGTTTGTGATTTATTTTCACGAGTAACATAACGTCTCTAGAAGAATAAAACTAATAAGAATCCATGGATGGTTACCATGGAGATGGATACAACAACATGACATGGCGGAGTCAGGGCCGTTGTATAGGGGAGAAAGGTGATGATAATTCTAGGGGCCCAGCGCCCAGTGGGGCCCATAAAAAAACCCAGTAGAATAATCTTTGTATGACTGATTTATTCTGTGTAAGACCCTGACTAATACAGTACACTGTAAAAACTCAACATCTTTCCAAGAATATTTGTCTTATTTCTTGTCCAAATGTCTAATTTCTAGTCAAAACTAATCTCTTTCCACTTAAAATAAGACTCATAACCTAAAAATTTACTTGTTTTTTAGATTATTTTCACTTGTTTCCAACTAATTTTCACTTGAAATAAGTAGAAAAATCTGCCAGTGAAAGGAAGTTTTTTGTGCTTGTAATAAGGAAGAAAAACTTGTTCCACTATCAGATTTTTTCTACTTATTCCAAGTGAAAATATGCTTGAAAGAAGTAAAAAGTGTCTAAAAACAAGCTACTTTTAATATGATGTGTCTTATTTTAAGTATAATGATATATGTTTTGACTAGAAATTACATTTTGACTAGAAATAAGACAAATATTCTTGGTAAGATACTTGGGTTTTTGCAGTGTAATGCTGCATTAGCATCAAAACAAGGTAGGCAGGGTTCAAAATTAGCGGTCGCCAGTCGCCAGTGGCGACTAACTTTGATGCTTTGGCGAGTAAAGGAAGCCGGCTGACTGGCCACTCTGGCGAGTGAAAAAAAAAAAACTACTTCGTTGTTGTTACTGTCCCTCCCGACCCGGCTGTGACGCTTGGGTTGTGAGCCGGTGTCGTGCAGATCTTAAAGCTCACAACATGCCGTATAGCAATGATTTGTGACCGATTACAACGCTCGCGGCGCACGTGTGTATTCCTCTCTCTTCAGTCTGGTGTTTGGCTGCACTTTCAATAAGAGAAGCTCCATATGAGCGCGATCAGCTGAGACAGAGCACAATGGATGTGGCATTGATCAGATATCGCAGCGCACATGTTTATTTAACGGCAAAAAAAAAAACATCGCTCCAATTTTTTTTTTTTTTTTTTTTGCCGTTAAATAAACATGTGCGCTGCGATATCTGATCAATGCCACATCCATTGTGCTCTGTCTCAGCTGATCGCGCTCATATGGAGCTTCTCTTATTGAAAGTGCAGCCAAACACCAGACTGAAGAGAGAGGAGCAGCAGAGCTCCTCTGACAGCTCCTCTGTGGAGCTGCAGGAGAGCTGCGACGTCTTTTTTTTCTCTTTTCTTTTTTTTTTATTGCAGCGCCGTTATTACAGGTGATGCACATCTATGTCCGTGTAGGCTACATTTATTGTCTGATCTTCCTTCATGGTGCACAGTGTCAGTCCTCCTGTGAAACTTTTAGCTACTAAATAATATGACTGAAGACAGTGGAAGTCTGCACATGTCGACACGCCCCCATGAGTTGACGACATAAGGAGCTAATAAATAAATATATATAAATAACTGATAGTATTATTCAGTCAAGTTCTTGTTATAGGTTAATGGTTAAACGGTTAACCATGTGCAGCCCTAAAATAAACCTTTTAGGGAAAAAAGGCAAACTTGACTCCTTTATTCCACACAAAAATATGCTAATAGCTATGATATGTGTTAAAAATGCTTATGAGTGTATTATAACAGTTCAACACAATGAAAAATATACAAAACAGCTATACATAATTTTTGGCCAGTAAAAAATCTTTCTGGCCAGTAGATTTTTAAAGCTCACTAGCCAGTTGGCCAGTGAGCAAAAAAGTTAAGTTTGAACCCTGAAGGTAGGCTAAATAAAAAATGATAATACATAGTCTAAGAAAAAAAACTGGAAAAGTTAGGCGGAGGGGCCCACTTTAGTATTCTTTAAGGGGGCCCAGAATTCTTAGCAACGGCCCTGGGCGGAGTAATATGTTTAGTGAAGAGTTAGCACGTTCTAAATGTCTTGTTGACCAATCAGATTGCTCGGTCGGAACTACTTGTTGTATAATCATCGTCGATCCGCCCACAGGGGATCCTCGCAGGAATGTCCACAAACACAATAATGTTTCCTTTTTTTTCCTGTTTTGTTTTGTGTTTTCCCTCCTCCTCCTCCTCCTCCCTCCTGATTGACGAGTGACTCAAAGCACAAACACGTACGTAGGTTCGGTTCAGTTCGTTTTAGTTCATGAGAAAATCGCTCCAAAAGTGACTCATCTTTTCCAGGATCTGTCTCATCTGTAAATTGAGACCAGAGTCAACATCCACAGATCGATGACGACCGGCTTCGAGTTCACAGGCAGAACAATACGCCGTCTTCATCATCTGTGTTCCTCCAGGCTTCTCTCTCTCTGTGTGTGTGTGACGACCTTTTTTTAAATTTAATTTATCATTTCTGTTCTGCCGTTATTGAACTTGTTTGTGAAAAAGAGTTCCGTCACGATCGATCAGTGCGAGACTCGGTGATTAAGATCTAATAACACATTAAACTTTCAGTGCTGTGGAGGCTTTTTAATAAGGCCAACACCAGACCGGCTCCAGATGACCGAAAGAATAAACTAGACTGTAGTTTATCAACTTATGAATGAATCATTTAAACGACTGTGGAAACAGAATAAAGGATAATTATCATTTAATTAGCTTTGTTAACTAGAATAAAAAACAGAAAACACTGAAAATTGGCCATATTTAAAAAAGTTTTCCTTATGTTTTAACACATAAAACATCCTTTTTATTCTCTCTGCTCTCCCGCCCGACTCACTAACCTCTACACGGGAAGTTTGTATATTCAAAGCAGTGTAAATATGATAATTTCTTCCCCTTGAAATGAATTTCTATGGTATCAGGAGCTTTTATGATGAACAAACTAAACAATAACGTCTTTTGATGCAGGTGGCGTGTGTCTCAGTGACATCGTATATGTAAATATGTAAAGCAATAACATAACACAATTTAAAAATAGATTAAAACATAGTATTATAGAAAGCTATAAACAGGACTGATTAATTGGGCTTTGATTGCAACTGTAATACCGTTTACTTATTTATTTATTTTATTTTTTGGCTTAATTTGCTTATTATTGCATACGTGTTTCTTTCTGTGAGTCTGAAACCACGAAGAGCTCTAATGGTTTTACTGAAATAATGATTTAAAGGGTATAGGCATTTATAAACTGGATAGCTTCAGCCTACACCTTTTCAACCTATATATGAACTAGTTGAGCTAAGGACTGTATTATGGGAGGTTGACTGATTGTGATCTACTACTACTACTACTACTAAATAAACATATTTTCAAGTGCATTATGGGAAAATATGCACTTTACATGAGATAAGCGGAAATAATTTAATGTATAAGAGTCTCTCTCACCCTGACGACCTCCCATCTAACAAACCAACCTGTTGCCCGTTTTAAATATTTGTTATTTCACAGAAAACATCAGTGTCTGTGTGTTGTCGTGGGTGATGAAGTGAGAGACTGAACAGCAGAGGGGGTGGTAGACCTCCTCCGCTGACTCCACGGCTCAACTCTCGGCCTCACAGCTTCACACACCGTTTGTCAATGATGCATGAAACACACACACACACACACACATTCGGGGGCCGTATACAACACTGTATTTCTGCTCCTAATTGGCCACAGGTAAAAGGCGTCGAGCGCTCGTCTGCTGGAGCTGGGTGACGAAAGGCCGCCGTGTTTGTGTTGGTAACTAACTGGGTCTCAGGGTGAAATGCATGAGTGTTCATGAAGCTGGGAGCCTACAGTACCTCTATATATATATATATATATATATATATATATATAAACGCACCGAAATGAATAAGTAACACACGAGGAGCGAAGCACATCATGTATTATTTAGCAAACTCCCACTGTTTTAAATGTGTTTCAGGTGCAATAGTAATGATCTGACATGTACATGTACCTACACTGCAAAAAACTCAAAATCTTTCCAAGAATGTCTAATTTCTAGTCAAAACTAATCTCTTTCCACTTAAAATAAGACTCATCACCTAAAACTAAACTTGTTTTTAGATCATTCTCACTTGTTTCAAACAAATTTTCACTTGAAATAAGTAGAAAAACCAAGTTTTTTGTGCTTGTAATAAGGATAAGGCTCTACTACAAGTGAAAATATGCTTGACAGAAGTAAAAAGTGTCTAAAAACAAGCTACTTTTTAATGTGATGAGTCTTATTTTAAAGTATAATGAGATTTGTTTTGACTAGAAATTACATTTTTACTAGAAATAAGACAAATATTCTTGGTAAGATATTTGATTTTTTGCAGTGTACACGTGTATTTCTGTGCTGACAGAGCGCATCACGACTCTGAGCTTCAACAAAACTTAACCGAAGATGTCGTAGGGGGCGCGGCTGGCCCCTTTCTTTCTTTTTTCTTTTTTTAAGTTTTGACCTTTACTTGTAGCTCCCCCAACAGGCCAATCAGAGTAATCACCTAGAGGCCATAACAAGGTGCCAGGATGCATCAACCCTCAGCCGTGGACCAGCACAGCCCGAGACATCCAGTTTGTGTTAAAAAGCTTGACCTTTAATTACGGCATAGCACCCTCCATTAGGATAATCTGCAGCGTGAAGCTCGGACACGGTGTGAATGTGCATCATCGTGATCGTCTTTCTTACCCGTGCTCCATGGCGGAGATCATCCCTCCTCCTCCCATTCCTACTCCTCCTACTCCGCCCTTGGTCTTCCCCCGCATCAGCATGTTCTTCATCTTCATCTCGGTGATGGAGGGCAGCAGCAGCGGGACGGCGACGCAGAAGAGAGCGAGCTGAGGAGGCATCAGAGCGCCAGAGCCCGACTTCTTCTTCTGCCCGTGGAGGAACTTCAGTCGACCCTGGAACTGCATCGTCTGGGACACAAGAGGAAGAAGAAGTTACCATCTCCGAAATGTCCAATTAACAGCATTACTAAAGGGATAGTTCAACATTTTTGGCAAATTGGCCCATTGCCATAATCCCTGTAGTTTTAGGAGTAGGTTTGTTACCTTTAATTGTCGGTGCAAGATATTTTTAGAACGGCGGAGCAGAGCCGCGAGCTGCTCAGAGATAAATGCAAAGACTGGTTGCAGAAAAACTGCCCCGACGGAAATGTGCATCAGCGGTTTTGCATGAATTTACCTCTAAAACAACTCAGTCTCGTAATGTTCTGTTATTATCTCATAGCGTGGTGAATGTGCAGGTCACATCTTGTCCACCAGAGCGTTTTGGAGTTGTTGGATTGTGTATTTGATGAGTTTGATCAGGGAAACCAAGAAATCCCATGAGCCTCCGTAGCGTAGCTCTGAGCAGCTCACGGCTCTGCTCCGCCGTTCTAAAAAATAGCTTGCACCGACAATTAAAGGTAACGAACCTACTGCTATGACTAGAGGGATTATGGCAATGGGCCATTTTGCCAAAATGTTGAACTATCCCTTTAAGATCATTTTCAAAGTTTCTACATTTAAAGGGGAACTATGCAAGTCTGGTCTGGTCTGCTTATCCTCCTCCCGGCCATGTGCATTCGTTTTCAACAAAGCCAGTGAGAAAGCAATTCATGGAGTGGTGGATAATGTTATTTATCATTTACAATTTTACGATCTGTCATAAACAAGACAACCGGGTCGGAGGCGTTGACTTGCAAGGTTGGTTTTCAGAAAACAGATGCTAGGTGGAAGGCAGAGAGCCTCCATTCTCCCTCATAACAAGTTACAAGTCATTTATTAAACCATCACAATCACTCCGAAGCTGTTTAATTAAGGTAAAAAATCTTGCATAGATCCTCTTTAAACAGCGTTTTAAATTTGAGTCCAGGGAACATGAGAAAGTGTCGACCTGTCTGAGATCGTACTGTGTCTTTACACTCTGCTGTAGGATAAACAACCACTGGTGACCACATGTTTGGACAGGACTAAGGAGGCATGTTGGTGAGGCTGAACACCAACATCCTGCGTGCCAACATGCTAACATTAGGATATTTAGTAGGTATTACCAGGTTGGATTGAGCCTGTTTGCTCGCTAACATTTCACACAAACCCAGAATACCAAATGTAGCCGCTCAGATATCTGAAATGAAATCATCAGGGTCAGATATTATCCAGATTCATGCAAGGACTCTTGAGGTTTTGATGCAGAGTTTGAGATATTTCAACTAGGGATAGACCAATTATCAGCATTACATCGGCCGATATTTGGCATTTTTACGATAATCGATATTGGCCCTTTTTTCCCCTGCTAACCAATAAAATAAATGTATTTTAAAAACACATTCCTTTTGCTCTGATGCCGCCGTCTCTCTGCCTGAAGTCACCGCTCTTGGCTGTGTAACAGGCTGTGTTATTCTACAAAAATGTATGGTCCTTTTATCACAGATTTTCACTGTAATCTCAGGTGTTTGTCTGTGATTTGACAGCAAAATGTTCATGAATATCGGTTCTTGATATCTGTTATTATCAGTTTCCTTGATTGCTAATTGGTATTGGTATCGGCACTGAAAAACCCTATCGGTCGACCCCTGATTTCAACCCTCCATAATGCTGAAAATGTGTCTAAAAAAGGAAACAGGTTTGTAAATTGAAGCATTTAATCTCATTGTGTCGACAGGAAACGAAGCCTCTTTGGTCTGTTTCTCCTGCTGGGAGAACGAGCTCTTGTGCATTACACGACAATTTGCATCTTTTTTTCTGCAATCACGTTGACTGATGAGGAAAGAAGCATCTCACCGACGTTTTACTGCAGCTCACTACTTGGCTGTAAGAGCTTCCAGTTTATGTCAGAAAATTGCCATCTAGAGTTTCCGTTGTGCGGCCAGCGATCGATGCAACCGGAGCGGACTTGGTGACAGTGAACTCCCATGACCCCGAGGAAGTGGTCCAAACCCATACGCTCGTTGCTCTGTCATCAGGGGCCTCCGGTTTTTCCACTGCTGGTTTCCAAACCGCTCTAGTCACAGCCACGAGGGATGAACCATGGCTCCTAAGTCCAATCAGCCAATTACCTCATAATGCCTTTGCAATACAACTATAAATAACTGTGCACACTCAGATTAATAATGAAGCTTTGCTGCACCAAAGGGAATCATAATACTTTTTTTATAGGCCTGGGCAGCTTCTTCCCAACGCTTTGAATACACCGGATTAATGGATTAAAAACTGACGCTGCTGCTGCTGCTGCTCAGGTCGGACGGCCAGAGTTCGGTTCAGACCACTCACCAAGAATCCAGAGGTGCTGTCCAAGAGACATCGGACCCTGGCGATGAAACATCTGTTGAGAAAGCAGGAGAGCTCGGGAGGAATTCCTCCTGCCTCCACAGAGTGAAACTGGCTGCTGACTACAAAGTCCTCACCTAGAGAAAGACGAAAGAGAAGCAGAAGAATGATCTAATTTGTGAGGCAGAGCTAGAAAATGACAACAACAATCAACCTCTGATATTCTGCAATCCGCCCTCAGAGAGCAAAATGAAATATGCGAGTCTTCCTTTGAACCTGATCGACTCGATTCAGTGTTCATGAAGGCATCTCGACACGCTGCAGATCTAGAGGCTTACCTATTCACTTTAAGACAGGTCAAAGTTGTCTTAAAATTAAGAAAAAAGTAAAGAACAAATTTGAGAACTTTGATTTCAAGAATACCATTTGTTCTTAAGTTTTTTCTTAAGAAGAAACTTAAGAAGAAAGTTGAGAAAATACTTAAGAACTTATTTGAGAATATGACTTCTTCTCTTTTTTCTTCTTAAGACTGAAGTTAAGAAAAAAATGACACTTAAGAAGATTTTTTTTTCTTAAGAAGGTTTTGTGAATCTGGCCCCTGCTCTCTGGTAACTCACCGTTCCCTGAAGGTAGCTGGCCGTCTTGGTGCGCCGACGACCCGTGCTGCGGAGGACACATGGCCCAGTGGAGCTGGCGTTTGAACTCCTGGCGGTCGTCTATGTGGATGTAGTCGAACACGTTCTGGTGCATCACGTCAGTCTGAGGGGAAAACAAAACAATAGAAAGTATTTAATTAAAACATGTGCACATAATGTCATAATTAGTTTAGCAAGCAAGGTGATTGGGGTGCAGCAAGGATAAGGAGTTTGACCTCCTCCCATCTGGACGCCGTTTTAGGATGCCTAAGACCAGAACGCGGCGTGCCAAGGTCTCCTTTATTCCTGTTGCCATAGACAGGCTCAATCTCCTGGGCGAGGCTTGCCTATATCTGCACTTAAATGCACTTTGGTATTAAAGTGTTTCCTTTTTTTTTCAATTCTTGCAGCACTGTGCACTTTAATGCATTGTGTGACTGTTTACTTACATTTTTACTATGCACTTATGCATTATTATTATTAACAGTAATTTATTATTAGTAGTATGTTTTTATTATCCGTACTGTTTTTTATGTACTACTGCACTATGTTGTGGCTAGTGACATGTTGATGTTTTTGATGCTGTCTCTTCTGTCTATTATGTTTGTGATGCCTGCTGCAAATTAAATTTCCCTCGGGATATAAATAAAGCTGAACTGAACTAGTTTAGTTTAGTTTATTTATTCATTTGGTCGATTAAAAAAAGAAGAGACTCTTAATAATTTGAAACAGAGAATAATATTGGTGTTGAAGTAAGCCAATGTAATTGGAGGGGGGCAGGTACTATACGTTTTCTTCATCCTGCTCCTTTTCATTCATGGTGAAAATGTGTACATTATGTAAATATGTGCAACCATGTGAGAATGTATACCATGAATGAAATAAATCGAAATGAAATGAAGAGACTGACAAAATGGATAGATTGGTCAGTAATACATGCAACCAAAAGGTGTAGGCTGAAGCAATAGCTTATTATACCTATACTGTACCCTTTGTACATACAATTTCAACTTAAAAGTAATTCAGATCTACTTTAGGACTCCAAGTCTTGATGTACATGAGTGTGTGTGTTGACAGCAGCATCTACACTGTGACTTTGGACCAGTGTGCTTTGCTGCTTGGTTGGTTGGAGCTGCTGTTTGGGGGGGTGAGATGGGGGTCTGCTTCTCCCCTCCGTCACAAACATATATGCACACTTACTGTAGATGCATATACAGTAAAAGCCTGCACACACACACACACACACACCCACACACACACACACACACACAGGAGCATTCAGCCCGTACAGTAGAGTGTAAGGCCAGCTGCAGGGCCAGCGAGGGCAGCTGTGTTTGTCAAACATCGCGTGACACCGGCTCCCGAACAGCAGTCCAGCCCAGCTCGCCCTCCCCATCCACACACACACACACACACACACACACACACACACACACACACACACACACACACACACACACACACACACACACACACACACACACACACACACACACACACACACACACACACACACACACACACACACACACACACACTGAGTGGGTTCCAGCCCACTCTCGTCATGCCTCTCTCTCTCTTTCTCCCTCTTTTCCAGCAATAGCCGTGCTTTCTGTCATTCCATGACAGATTCCTCACTAAAATGTTTAACCTTCCCCTCTTCCCTCTTCCCTCTCTCCCTCCCTCCCTCCCTCTTGCGCTCGCTCCATAATTTCCACACTGGTGGCACGCGAGGGTTTTTGATCGCCTGCCTCTGAAAACACAATCTGTTCCCACCGTCTTCGGCGAGCTCCTCGTCCTGTGGTTTTGGTTCCCTACCGGCAGTCGGGCAGACAGACGGATCGAGTGACTATTGTTTATGTTTCTCGTAAAAAACACAGAGAGGAAAAGAGGAGGGAAAAAATGGAGAATAAGTGATATTTTCGCTGACCTTCAAAGGCGAACTGCCCCAGTAACAAATAGGATCAAAGGCCAGTGGAGGTTTTCTGCTCTTCTCCAGGGCTTTCTTGTGGTGCTACTTAGTGAAGCGTTCTCCTCTCTCTCTCTTTTTTTTTCTTTTTTCCTGTGGTACATTAGGGATAAGTGTCCTTCTGACTATAATTGTGGGCTTAAAATTATGTGACATGTTGTCGAGGCCTTTAGTGGCAAAGTATGCGACTTCAAAAACAACAACCAGGTTTTCTGTTTCTGCTGCAAGAACTGAACATGTGGGAAAGTTTCAAAGCGTTTTTGATGACAGCTTCCGAAACATCGCGTGTGATGACAGAAAGATTTTTTTTTTTTTTTACATTTTATCTTCAACCAAGGGACAAAGTGTTCACTCACTTTCCAATTAGACTTTATGACTCTGGTGATCATCAGCACCATCTTATCTCAGCTCACAGTCAAACCTGTTGCTGGATTCAAAATACTGATGTAGATCCTGATTATTATGTTCTGTTTGTGCATCCTCTGCTGTAGCGCCGCCACATCTGTTCTTTTTTCCGTCATCTTGACACGCTAAACTAAGATTGTAAACATTTTTCAGCATGTACTAATGATGTTAGCGCTGTCAATATGAACTTATGAGGTTTTGTGAAATGTGCAGCTGTGCCCGGGGCTGCTATTTACAAATCTTAACCAATTTTTTTTTTTAAATGTGAGAGACCAAAGACATGAGGACAGTTTCAATTCATTTTTACAACTTTAATCCTCTGAACACACAAACTAGACAATTTGGCGGGACCACCAGTTTCCTCCGATTCACCAGAAGAAACCAAGATCTCGGCAGAAAGTTGCGTTGATCTCTTTTTATGCAGCGAAAAACATCGGCCATAGCGCCGTGTTTCCTGCCAGAGTCAGTTTGATCTGGACTCAACACACATGAGGATTATTTGGACAAATATTTTGTTTGCGGCAATCCTCGAATCTGGTCAGAAAATCTGGCCAAAAATCATTGTGAGCCTCATAGAGCTGTTGGCTTTTTTGTTCACATTAAAAGGATAGTTCAACATTTTGGCAAATCGGCCCATTGCCATAATCTCTATAGTCATAGCAGTAGGTTTGTTACCTTTAATTGTCGGTGCAAGCTGTTTTTAGAACGGCAGAGCAGAGCCGTGAGCTGCTCAGAGCTACGCTACGGAGGCTCATGGGATTTCTTGGTTTCCCTCATCAAACTCATCAAATACACAATCCAACAACTCCACAACGCTCTGGTGGACAAGTTGTGACCTGCACATTCACCACGCTATGAGATAATAACAGAACGTTACCAGACAGAGTTGTTTTCAAGGCGCATCAGTGGTTTTGCATGAATTTACCTCTAAAACAACTCTGTCTGGTAACGTTCTGTTATTATCTCATAGCGTGGTGAATGTGCAGGTCACAACTTGTCCACCAGAGCGTTTTGGAGTTGTTGGATTGTGTATTTGATTAGTTTGATGAGGGAAACCAAGAAATCCCATGAGCCTCCGTAGCATAGCTCTGAGCAGCTCACGGCTCTGCTCCTCCGTTCTAAAAATAGCTTGCACTGACAATTAAAGGTAACGAACCTACTGCTATGACTATAGCGATTATGGCAATGGGGCCAATTTGCCAAAATGTTGAACTATCCCTTTAAATAAACTGCACGGTAGATTCTTCTTTGTTTACATCCAGCGGCATGAAACGCTGCCACCAGTTTTGCTAATTCACGTCAAAATGTTTCTCATTTCTATGTATAAAAAAAGTAAGACGTGCCAAATTAAAAGCTGTTGATTGACTCTTAGCAGTACACACTCAGTTTCCTTTGTCCGTGTCTACTTGCTCTCATGACACCCTGCACACACATGCACATAAATGCACACACACACACACACACACACACTGTGGCCAGATCTTTCAGGCTACTCTGCTTTTCATGTCGATTTCATGGCGCTGAGCTCGTGCCCCCATCAGCTTGTAAGCCAAGTGGAAGCGCTGTAGCAGAAACATTTCTACCTCAAAGTGTCGTCCTGCTCAGTGTGCGTTTGTGTGTGTTTACTGTAAGTGCACATATGTGTGTGTGTGTGTGTATGTGTGTGAGCAAACGTTGTTGAGGGGCAAAGGAGGGATTTTAACAGTGAAAAGCACTTTATTCGTGGTTTTGAAGAGAGGAGGGATGATTTCAGCAGCGCAGGACAGGCAGCGCTGTGTTGATATCATCCATAATTAATGACTGGCTCGGTCTCGCCCGCCGCCGGAGAGGAAGGAAGCTAAACCGTTGGTGACTTATCAGTGCCCGCACACAAACACACTCCCACACACACACGCAGACACCCACAGTGTATCTGAGGGTGAAATGGAGGTCTTCACCTCTCTGTGGCCTCTTTGGTTCAACTGTGCCCTCTAGACAGAGTTATCAGGCAGCAGGGAGTCAGACTGAAAGAGAGACTTTCTACTCCGGCTCATTAGCCGAGGGATGAGCAGCAGCAGCAGCAGCAGCAGCAGCAGCAGCAGCAGCAGCAGCAGAAGAAGAAGAAGAAGAAGAAGAAGAAGAAGAAGAAAAATGGCGAGGGGTGGGGGTGGGGGGAGCAGGGCAGACAGTCAGCTGAGGGGGGAAATGAGGATAATGGTGAACTTGCTGAATCATGGCAGAGCTCAGATCTCTCTGGCACATGTTGAATGTGGCTCTGTGAGAGGCTCTGTGTTTATTATCTTACCTGTAAAAGTGTTGTTCACCTGCATTACGGTGAAATTATAACAAGTTTTGTGTATTCAATTGTGACAAAAGGTCCCTTTTCTGGTGTTTTAGATGAAGTGTTAATCAATATAAAAGATATATTTGGTTATATGTGTTTATTTATTTCTCTCAGTTTCTCTCTGGAGCTCTACTGTAGTTACAAGAGGTCGGTGTCAGCCAATCAGAAGAGAGGAGGCTCTAAGTCTCTCTTCTGATTGGCTGACTGTTTACTGAACAATCAAAAGATTTGATTAAAAATCAAATTATCTTTATTTTCAATTACTTTATTTTATTTTGTTCATATGTTGTCTTTGCAAAGTTTTTATTTGTTATGTCTGTCCATTTCTGTATTATGTTTTATTTCTTTTAACATGTCCGAAATAAACTAAAACTAACTAACTAACTAACTAACTAACTAACTAACTAACTAACTTACTAACTAACTAACTAACTAACGATGTCTGGTAAAACATTCAGCTCAACCAAATCCTGCAAACATTGGATGGTGGGTCCAGGTGGGCGGGGCTTAGTGACTGCTTTGTTGTGACATCACAACGTCGCAGCAAGGCTCAATTTCTGAATGCAGGCTGTGTGCATTTCTCTGTGGGCTGAGGCTTTGATACTTTCACAGTGTTAATAATGTAGATAGAAGCTAAACCTGCTCTATGATCTAAATACAGAAGACAAATAAATCAATCTCACTTTTTACAATGTGGGACCTTTAAAAAATACCATATCGACGTCAGATTGGTGCCAATGTTCTCATCGTAACTCTCAGCAAAGAAGTGAACGGTGATGTTTCCCAGAGACGTCAAACTTGTTGAGGTCAATAAAGACAGAGCAAAGAAAGAAAACTGAAACTGAATATTTGGGAAACAAGATATATATATATATAAAAAAGAATCTAACGCTGTTTGTGCATTGTTCTAATGTCAGGTGCTTAAATTCCTGAAATAGTTTTGTGGGTTCAGGTGAAACTGAGGACTTGTATCTGTCAAAAAAGTGATAAGCTGCACTGTAATTTGACAGTTTAGCACAGAGGGAGGGGTAAAAGTCTCCACAAGCAACACATCCTCTCTGTTTTCTGTGCAGTTATGTTACAGAATACAGTTTATATAACATTATGTCAATGAGTTCAACTCACCTGATGAAACCCCAGGTAATCCACGATGGTTGAAGAGGCGTAAAAGACCATCCCATCGCTGCTCACCACCAGGGCAAAGCCTGTCAGAGACTACAACACACACACAGAGAGAGGGAGAGAGAAACATAAACAGACTGTGACTCAGGGCAACTCATGCAGAAAATAAACTCAAGCGAAACAAATACATAATTGACAAACACAAACAAGTGGATTTTATCTGAGCCATCTTTGCACAGTGAACTTTAGGTGGCATGATTCACATGTCGCCTGCTGCGCCCTGCAGTCACACAGCAACAGTCACATGGTTTTATTGTGATCCAACATGCCGCCTGCACTCGTTAACTATACAATAATGCTTTTCACCCGAGAGAGACGAAATGTGCAGCAGCCAGTTTTTTTTTACTTTTTATTTTTTATAGCACCATGTTCAATTTATGTCATTTTTTCCCTAAATTTTCCGAGCAGCAAATAACACTGAAAATGGAACAAATGATAGAATAAAACAACTCTGGAGGAGGAATGAAAGACAGATGGCGGCGGTGGTGGTGGTGGACCTGAGTGGACCCAATAAAAGCTTTCTGATGTGAAACGCAAACGACTGCTGTTGAAAGACTTTTCAGAATATTTTCTGCAGGAATTCAGACCCATGGTATTTCTTTTATTTATTTTCTTTAAAGCAGTTAAGCTGAAAATGACACACAAACACACACTCCACTTTGAACTAATGCATTTCATGAGTTAGAAACTTTGATAATTAAGTCTGTTTGAATGGTAATATGCTTTGATTTGTGATACTAAACACACTGATTAAAAGCAGAGAAGCTGCAGACACAAACACGGCCTCATTGGTTCGTTCGTTCCCTTTGCACACGAGGAGGGGGAGTCATGTGTTTGGCCGGAGTCGGCTTCTTCCACAGGACAAGTGTTGATTAAAAAGAAAATTTCAAATAAATACAAAAAAAAAGAAACTGGCTGCAGTCAAATGAGGAGGGGAGGGAAAGGAGGGAAGGAGGGATGGATGAGGAGGGAAGCAAGGGTGTGAGAGATAAAAGACAGCACAGGAAGGAAGACAGTGTGTGTATGCATGTGTATGTGTGTGTGTTATGTGTGTGTTTGTGCACACAGCTGTGATAGCGTGACAACTGCAGGGCTACTTGACTTGCGTGACTGCGGCTGCCAGAGTGTGTCACCTCTGTTTTACTGCGAGACTGTGCAGGTCTTCCCTGGTGTGTGAGTGAATGTGAGTGTGTGAGTGTGTTAGTATGTGTGTGTTTTATGTGGTATATATCCCCGTCGCCTCTAGATTCACACTCATACTTTGTTTTTTTTTCATCTTCTACTACATCTCCCTCCTCCTTCGGTTTCTCCCACTGATCTGATTGCCTGAGCGAGCAGCGTCCTCTGATATCTGTAAAGCCCTGAAACCCGGAGGTATCTGACTGACGCAACTTCCTGTCAGCCGATGGAGTTAGCAGCCCCCGCCCTCGTCCCTACGTCACCACATTCACGCGCATCCCTTGGCTGCACACACAGAGAGGACCGCCCCTTTATGCCGTTCTCTCTCCTCATTGGATAAAGGTTGTAGGATACAAGGAAAGTTTTTTTCTCCTCGGCTTACAGCAGAGCAGAGTGACCGACAGACCCGTGTTTCAGACCAAACACTCTATATAAGTGATTGCTGTCGGAAGATATAACTATTTAAGACTTATATTAACACAAATACAGTATTCCGCTTACTTCTGCTTTAATTTCTAGGAAGGCTGAAAAGTACTTGTTACTTTCAGGTCTGCTCTTTTTTTTTCTTCTTTTTTTCTAAAATACTATTGGACACAAGCTGTTTGTCAAAGAAGGAAACCCTAACCCCTAAAAGCAGCACATCAGTGCAGCTGGTTTCAAAGAGTTAATTCTCAGAAACAAGAGTTAAAAGGTCCTTAAATTCATTTAGAAAAAAATATAGTAATTAATTGATGTAAAAATAAGAAATGTAAAAGTGAAGTAGAGCACGCACATCCAAACACACCACAGGTGCAGGACCAACAAACTCAGTAAACTGAGAGAAAAAGAAGTGAAGTCCGCACTCTGTATCAAGCTCCTCTAATGTTTATTGTGGAACGATGAACGTTTCAATCCTTGTGGATCTTCGTCAGGATAAATAAGAAATTTACTCTTACTCTTACTTTTACTTAAAGTAAATTTAAAAGCATGCACTTCTGGATACTTAAGTACCTTTAAAAGCAAGTAGTTTTTTACTCTTACTCGAGTAACATGTCGACTGAGCTACTTGTACTCAAGTACTACTGGGGTCGAGTACTCTGTCTATCTCTGCAAACATCTGGACTATGATAGCAGGAAAAAAACATATGAGAGCACGATGGGTGCGGCGGCGGAGGTGGAGGGGGGTTCAGGCAGAGATGAGACGCTTACTTAGGTTCTCGCTGGTGTGGAAGCAGATGTTGTTTGACAAGTTTAACTGGCACATGGTCATGACGTCCAGGGGGAGGGTGAGGGTCAGACACACACACACCAACACACACACAAACACACACACACACACACACACACACACACACACACACACACACACACACACACACACACAAACTCACACACACAGTCTTCATGATGCCACAACTAACTTATCTGCCTCGCACAAAAAAACAACTCACTTTTCTGCTGAGTTTAACTCCAACTCTGAACTCACCGCGCAAACCAAAAACCCTCCACTCCCTCCTTTCCCCCCCTCCTTTTCTTTTCTTTTCTTTTCTTCAATGCAGCTTTGTATAATTTCTGATATATTTAATTTCATTGGTCAGAAACATCTGGAAACATCATGTCTTAAGAAAACAGTGTATTTTGTCCAAATGCAACATTTCAAAGGTAAAAGTTTCCAGGCCAAAAATTTCATTATCTGGGATCTTAACTAATCAAAACTTATGTGTCTCCAGTGGGATACGGTATTTTTTTTTTTTTTTTAACGCAGCGTAGCTTTTGCTGTGTAACGCTGCCCAACGCTGTCACATTGCTTGTCTAATTAAAATTTATCTGATTCATTAATTTCCATATGTACTGTACTGAGGAGTTTTACAGTCCACCCACGGAGCATGTGTTCGCATAACATGGGAATTTCGAGGGGCCTGAACGAGTCGGCGATCTGGGACTTGTTTCCAAACAATGGACGTAAAAATGTCCTGAACATACAGGAATGCGGTGGTGTTTGCCTTTATGAGGTCCTACAAGGCCGTAAAAAGGCCAGAATTTACATGATGGGATCATCTCGGTTTATTTAGCCAGTTCACCTTTCTCCATTCCTCTTCCAAGTCACTGAAAGGCCACGGTAAAACTCTGCAACACATTTTCTTTTTAAATGACTTTGACATTTTTATTCTCCTGGAACAAACAGGCTTCGGACTTGTGACCTGAAAAAAAAAAAAAGAGTATAGGCTACGCGCAGACTAGAGCAGGCAAACACTTTATATTTTGTAGGTTGACTCACTTTCCAAAATGGAACAGCAAATACATTACAGATGGATACAGAACGTATATTATCAGGTCCAAAACCATTACGGGAACACCCATCATTTATATTGGAGCAGGGGCAGAGCGTTTACAATTTATTTCACAGATACAGAGCTGGAAAGAAAAAGGCTAGTCAGCTTTAATAATCCTAATTCTATTTTCATTATAAAAACAAGCGAGCACATAACATCGGATCGGCCCTTTTTCTTCTGGAGCAGGGAAAGATTAAAGGAGCAAAAAGACAGAAAGAACAAACTGATACTGGCTGCACGGTGCGGCTGCATGCTGTTTTTCTGTGTTTTCTCCATTCACATTTCCCTCTCAGTTCCTCACATACTGAAGCCTTTAGGTAATGGAAACAGGCACCTGCTGCTGGCCCGCTCCACCGCATATCTGCAACTACAGCACCCCGGGGAGACTAAAAGCTTTGACTTACAAATCTTAGGAGGCGCTTTGCATGCAGAGCCCAAAATAAAATATATGTTCAGTTGAGTCTGGAAGCAGCACAGTGGAGGAGGAGGAGGAGGAGGAGGAGGAGGAGGAAGAGGAGTGATGGTGGTGGTGGTGGTGGGGCAGCAGCAGCCTTGTCTCATTGTTTCGACAAGGTTTCTTTGGTTTTCCTGCTGTCTGACTGTCAGAGGGAGATGAAAGCGGCGATTATGAGGTCTTGACAAAACACGGAGACCTTCGCCCACCAGGAACACACCCACACCACATCACAACACGCAACCGAGCTAACATGGGAGTCTGAAACAGTGTGAGCGACGTTTTGTTAAATTCCAGTATAATTAAAGCGAGCGTCACATGTGCGGTACAGAAATAAGTTTCTTTTCATGAATCATGAATCCGAATGAATTTGATTAAACTTAAAAAAAAAAAAAAAAAAAAACCTGGATTGATGTGATATTTGCGGCCGATCAACTTCGCTTCAACTTGTCCAACAAATACAAAGTTAATGAGATTCCCGCCGGCCGTCAGCCCTCGTGATGTTAACACGTACTGTAGGACATAACTGGGATGGTAAATAGTAACAACAAGAACAACAACAACGGTGGCTTTAGTCTCCATCCAAATGTTGTGCAAATTCAAACCAGACCAGTTGGCAAAAAGGAAATGTAAATGATTATTGGGAAGTGGGAACAGCGAGATGAACGGTCGGTTCTGCTAATTCCCCAGTCTGGTGCTGGTAAGCCGCTAAGAAAAAGGACAAGTGAGAAACCTCAAATACACAACGACGACGATGTGGGATTATGGCATTTATACTTGTTTCATGTATTTATCTTATAAGGTTTCTTTTCCACCATTTCAGCCAATAGAAAGAAAACTATTGTGATATGACAGATACATTTATTTTACTCAGGTTTTTATAATATTAAATTTGATATTAGTATTTACCTCAATAATAGTACATGTTATATAAATGATATATTACACAGTACATACAATAATGAAAGACCCAATGGATTTGTATATTGGATTGTATGTCAAGCTTTTCTCGTACATTAACACACACGTACCTCAGTGCAGATACCGTAACTCACACATACAAAGACATGCAATGTCACCAGACACACACACACACACACACACACACACACACACACACACACACACACACAGTCTCTCGGGGATCCCATCACCATAACAACTAATGCACAGTTTGCGATGAGGCCCTGGCTCAGGTTGAGTCACGCAACGGGAGGCGGCGCATCACTACGGTCAATCTAGCCCTTTGTTTCCCATTGAGACAAACCTGACGCGTTAAGAGAAGCATCAGTAGGTCAGCGCTGCCCTGCCCTCTCTTCTCTCTTCTCTCTGTGTGTGTGTGTGTGTGTGTGTGTGTGTGTGTGTGTGTGTGTGTGTGCGTGTTCACAGTTGCTGGCCAGAGATCAGTGTCATCATTTGTTGTTTGACAGAAAGCGATGATGATATTGAGTGTGCAGCAATGATCTGATGCTCCAGCGATGTCCAGCGCGTAGCGAGCTGCTGCTGCTGCTGCTGCTGCTGCTGCTGCTCTGTGTGTTTGATTATGACGACCTGTCTACCGCCTGAGCACGAATCTAATCACACACTGCAACTTTAAAAACTTTTTATATATAAATATATATAATGTGTTTAAAGGGATAGTTCAACATTTTGGCAAATTGGCCCATTGCCATAATTCCTATAGTTTTAGGAGTAGGTTTCCCTCATCAAACTCATCAAATACACAATCCAACAACTCCAAAACGTTTTGGTGGACAAGTTGTGACCTGCACATTCACCACGCTATGAGATAATAACAGAAAGTTACGAGACTGAGTTGTTTTAGAGGTAAATTCATGCAAAACCACTGATGTGCGTTCCCATCGGGTACAGTTTTTCATCAACAGTCTCTGAATTTCCCTCTAAAACAACTCTGTCTGGTAACGTTGTGTTATTATCTCATAGTGTGGTGAATGTGCAGGTCACAACTTGTCCACCAGAGCGTTGTGGAGTTGTTGGATTGTGTATTTGATGAGTTTGATGAGGGAAACCAAGAAATCCCATTAGCCTCCGTAGTGTAGCTCTGAGCAGCTCACGGCTCTGCTCCGCCGTTCTAAAAACAGCTTGCACCGACAAATAAAGGTAACAAACCTACTGCTATGACTATAGGGATTATGGCAATGGGCCAATTTGCCAAAATGTTGAACTATCCCTTTAAACTTCTTGTCACTAGTTGCGGCCAAGTACAGCAGGAAGTTGTCGTGTTATGATATCATGTCAAAATAACACGAAAAAACACTTAAATCTTCACAATTAAGTGAAATATTCTCAGTTATAATTAATTATGTGGCGTCTGATTAAAGGTCAGAGGTCACACGACGAAAACACAGAGCTCATATCTGCGCTGATTGCTGTTGACAGGCTTGGTGTGTCCTTCTCACTCTCTTCTGTTCACTTTCACACACGACCACATCCATTCAGACAGAGATGCACACACACACACACACACACACACATGGAGTCAGCGTGTGTGAATCCCCACCTCCTTCATCAGCTCTGACACTCCCGTCTCACCCGTATGTCACGCAACACCACAGCTCCGCAAAGGGGGTCGGGGCAAAGGGCGAAGGGCACACACACAAACACACACACACACAAAAACCCTCTCTCCCTCTCCTCCTCCCTCCTCCTTTTTCCCCAATTTGCACTCACTCACTCACTCAGACGCAGATGGTCTCCTCGATGGCGTGCTAGCGGACGCTTCATCGTTTCACTGACGGTGGCACGTACGGCAAAAAACTGATATTATTCAAACACCTCGAGGACATTAGCATCTTATTGAGGTCAACATAACACACACACACACACAGACACACACACATACACATATACGGTACAGTACAAAGGTTTTAGGCAGGTGTGCAAAAAAAAGCCGAATGCTTTCAAAGATGGAAGTGTTAATTGTTTCTTCATCAATTAACAAAATGCAGTGAATAAAGAGACGAGAATCCTAAATCAAATCAATATTTGGTGTGACAACCCTTTGTCTTCAAAACAGCATCAATTCTTCTAGGTAGCTAAAACCTGCACACCGTTTTTGGGCCGGTGTTTTTTTCCAAATATCTCGGAGCTCCTCAGATCCTTCTGTCTAAATTTGGGTCCAAATAGATGCCTCACTGATGGCATTGCATGATGGATAAGCACTCTGACGACTTAACACCATTTTTTCACGCCTGCCTCAAACTTTTGCACAGTACTGTACAGTATATACCAGCCGTGTGTTTTCTTACCTCCAGCAGGAGGCCGCTTTCTTGGACCGCGGTGCCCAGTGGAAGACTCTCTTTCCTGGGTTCAGGGTTAGAGGATGCGGTGCCGATGATGTGCTTCCTGGAGGTTTTATCTGGGTTTACTGCAAAGAAAAACACACAAAAACAAAAAAAAAAGGTGTAAATGGACGAGCACCAGTGGGACTCATTAATATCATATTAGACCAGAACTAATAGAAACCAGCGGGGTTAATGATGTACAAAGTCATAACCCTTTAAAACTTTAGTCTGGAATGAAAACTCAAGGACATTTCACGTGGGTCAAACTCACGACAACAATGATTGTGTGTTTCTGTGTGTTCGCCAGTTCTTCCACAACTTGTGTGAGCTCAGACATGTGGCCGGCACCTTAACAGTATCAGTCTCTCTCTCATTTTTCTCTCATTTTTCTTTTTTTTGCGCAGCACTAATGCCAGGTATTAGTGTGTGTGGTGGAGCTGTCGAACGAGACCAAACAGTGGAGGATTTCATGACTTTACAGGATCGCTCGCTCTCACACGATACCGCCACACGCACGGTGTTGGACGGCACCTGGTGCTTCTGGGATGTCTGGGTGAGGATGTTCATGTGCTGCATACAGCAACAAAAACAACTGTTTATTATTAAACCTCAGTAGCACTTTGCACTTTTTACATCTATTTTTATTTCTACACTTTTATTGATACAGATATAGATCGATATCTGGTCCTTTTAGAGAATTTTATGTCCTTGTCCTTCTTCTTAATCTCAGGTTCGAGCCTTTTTAAAGTGTTTTTTCCTTGTGTTTCCTATGTGTGTATGCACAAATGGCAAATAAAGTTTTTGACTTTTGACTTTGTGACTGATGATTTGTATTTAAATCATCATATTGAAGTCATAAAAGCAAAACGGAAAATCGTTAAAAAGCATTTAAAGTTTTGATCTTTGATTTAGAAGTGAAGAGAAGATTATTATGAACTTTATTCACCCCAGTTTTTCACAATCACAATCACAGTTTTATCTCCCTCTGCTCAGAGAAAAAGGGAGCAGCAGAGGAGGGAGGAGAGGGAGACACACAGACGAACGCACAGTTCAGGGTCTGTGGAGAGGAGACGGAAATAACACAACTAAAAGCTACAATATGGAGAGAAAAATAACAAACAACAATCTTGTTCATTCACTAAACTCCAGCTTCATCCCTGCAGAAGTGAAAACAGAGACAGTTTTCCGTTGCTGCTGCTGCTGCTGCTGCTGCTCTCTTAGCGGAGCCTGACCTCTGACCTTTATGAAGAGGAGGAGGAGGAGGAGGAGGAGGAGGAGGAGGGGGCAGAGGAGATAATTTCACCCATAGATCTCAAAGTGTAGCGTCTATGAAAAAGAAATGATATCAAACGGGATTTCTAATCTTTGTTTTCGCTCTCAGTCATCGAACACCTGCTCCTCTGAACCACCTGCTCTTCTTGTTCCCTGCTTTTGCTATAGTTTATTTTGTCTATTTCTTTTTAAATATTATTATACCAGATCATATCATTTTTATATCAACTATCTTAATATTGTTCTCTGTCAGTCTCTTACTACAGATGGAAATTAGCAAATGTTGTCTATGCATTGTCCCTGTTTTAAATAAATACATTCCTATTTCCTATAATAAACACAAAACATCAACGCCCGCTGCTCGCCATCCCTACACTACACTACTACGCTCTTCCACTATTTGTAGTAAGGCCTAGTACTCACTGTGTGTGTGTGTGTATACAATGCAATTAGCCTATACGACTGTGGCGTGCAGAACGGTCACATGTGCACTGGTGACGTGTTGCGTTGCGTGTTGCAGGCATGTTTGCGTGTTTCTCTTATGGGTGTGCTGTCAGGGGGCATGTGGCTCACTCCAAGAGATCAGCCCCTTCGCTCCGTCACTCATTGTAGCAGGCACAGATTAGTCACGCAACACACACACACACACACACACACACACACACATAGACACAGACACACACTCACACACCATCGCCTCATTATGAAAAACTATCTATCTATGTATGTATGAATCTTATTTTTTCACGTATTCGGACCCCACCCCCACAGAGTAACCCCATTACTGCATCCATTACCCCCCCCTTAACTTAACCTTCTACACCATCTTCTGTCCTTTGCACCCCCCCCCCCCAACCACTCATCCACCCTTCCTCCTCCCTCCTCCTCCTCCTCATCTTCTTTCTTTGTTCAACTCGGCGTCGCAGGCGATCGACAACCGATTTCGTGACGCCGGAGGAGTTTCCCCTACTCTTAAATCCACTCTGCAGCACGCAAAGCTAATGCGCCTCCTCTCTCTCTCTCTTTTTCGCCATACATTTTGTCAGGATTAATTTTTTTCACGTTTAATCATTTATCCCGACCCCCCCATTGCCCCCCCACCCCTATGCACTTCTATGTAACAGCAACAGCAGGTTTATTCACGCTATATATATATATAGCCTATATATATATGTGGAAATACAGGCTGAAGTAATAAATCCCCGGCGTCAGAGGCCGATGAAAGCACCGACAGGCGACTTCGTAAACTCATAAATGTCGGTAATAATGCTAAATATTTTGTCATCACCTCCTCTGGGTGCAAACACACTCGCACACAAACAAAAACACACACATTTAGAGCTCGTCAGCCGCACGTATATTAGCCTATACACACACACACACACACTCACACCAAAACCATTCTCCTCAATCACCGCACTACTATCATCCAAACCAGTGGAAACCATTGCAGGAGGGAAATGAATCTAATGAGCTTCTTTATTTTCCTCTTTCAACGCCTCATGTGTTTTTGTTTTCTCTCTTACGGCAGCTTTTGGAGAGGATGCGGCGTCAGGAAAGACAAATATATGGGATGATTAATTATCGGCACTGGCACTTCCTCTGCCAACAATGTGGGGCTTTATTCAACGCCGCTCGTGTCTCTGGGTTTGCTTTTCTTTGCCTCTATTTTCTCCCCTCTAAAGGAAAACAGAGAGAGGTAATGGTGAAGGCGTTTATGGGCTCTGTGTGAGGACAGGGTGTTAGGTAGAAAAAAAAAAAAGTAAAGTAAAGTAGAGGGATGTGGATGTGCTGCTGCCAAAGGGTGAGGCCGAAAGTGTCTGGCTGCTGTTCGCCGGCCAGATTCTGTCTTTCCACTTTCACTAAAGACACAAAATATTAAAGAGACCACCCAGCAAATATTGAGCTTCAGCCTCAATTTGAAGTCTCGGGAGTTAATGATGAGTGACTGAAGAGGATGAGAGAAGATGGAGGAATAGCCTACAGTAAAATCTTGCAGGTGAATGTGTCCTTGTTCTATATCCACAGGATGAAGACTTTATCTCTCTCTCAGGTATTAATCCCTGCAGCCTCTAGGGGGTGAGGTGGGTATGAGTATGTGGATGTGGATGCAGCGCAGCACAGTCTGCAGCAGGGTGTGTTTGTCTGCTTTCAACACCTCTCTGTCGAAGCCACTTCCTCCCACACTGTCGATAACCGAAATACCAGAAAGAGCAAAAAATGAAGAGAAAACAGAGAAAAAAAAGAAAGATTTAACCTCAGCAAGAAGAGAGAGAGTGGCATAAAGGAGGAGGAGGAGTAGGTATCTCTGAGGGCTCATCATCGTGTCACTGACATGTCTTTATTCATGGGATCATAAAAGACAAAAGAAGTGTCTCACAAAATGCAGAGATGAATATTTGAACACATCAACTCCCTGTACATTAGAGCTATTAGACTCAATAGATGGCATGACATTATGTTGAAGAGAGAGTGCTCCTCCTGCAGGAAACATTGCATGACTTTTACAGTAATAAACCGCCACTACAAGACGGGAGCATGTGCATGAATGGCAGGTACAGATACAGACACAGAGTACTGTAATACCTCAGGTTCAGGCTCTTTAGCTCATGCTGCCATCCGTGCAGCCGGCGAGGGAGCAGGTAAAGTGTTCATACATGGCTGCTCAGAGACACAACACCGTAGCTGCCGTGATACAGTTTTAACCTGAGTCCCAGCGGCCCGGCGATAACACGCAAACCGCATGGGGCGAGGCGAGCGAGGCGCAGGAACAGGTGGTCAGAGCCAGAGCGGCCATCTTTAAAAGCTTGGATGAGGAATTTGTAGCGGAAATTGTCAATTGAGGTCAGAAAACTGCAGATTTTATTGATTTAATCTACAAAACATACTGTAAACAGTAAATACTACTTGGAATCACCTGAAGCTTTCCTCGTTTTTATCATTAGGGCAATTTAAAT
Source organism: Trachurus trachurus (assembly GCF_905171665.1). NCBI lineage: Eukaryota > Metazoa > Chordata > Actinopteri > Carangiformes > Carangidae > Trachurus > Trachurus trachurus. The sequence goes on from NC_139911.1 coordinate 6,384,578, forward strand.
ACCTCATATTATCTTATTTTACTTCCAACTGTTCTTATTTTTCACTTACACTAATATGGGAATAGTTTACAAATTTAATCTTTTACTTCTCATTTTATATATCACTCATCTATTAATATGTTATTTGAGTTTCCTGTTGTCTATGATGTATTTTATGTGTCTCTTCGCTCGGCTACAGTATATTTGTAAATGAGGTCTCTACCCTCAGTATATCTCCGACTCTAAATAAAGGTTATTGAATGTAAAAAATGTTGAATGTCCACCAACATATTGTTTATCAATCAATGTTAGTAGTTTACGAATTTGATCTTTTACTATTCTTACTTCTCTCTCACTCATATGAGTTTCTTGGCGTCTATCTTGTATTTTATGTGTCTCTTTGCTCGGCTACAGTATATTTGTAAATGAGGTCTCTACCTCAATATATCTCCGACTCTCAATAAAGGTTATTGAATATAAAATATGTTGAGCAGCTATTGGTTATCAATCAATATGTTAGTAGTTGATCTTTTACTGTTCTTACTTCTCTCTTACTCATATATGTAATTTGAGTTTCCTTGTGTCTATGGTGTGGTTTATGTGTCTCTTTGCTCGACTATATTTGCAAATGAGGTCTCTACCTCAATATATTTCTGATTCTAAATAAAAAAATGTTGCGCTTAACCAACTACAACAGTGACATGCCATTTGCACATTAAAAGACAAACCTAAAGAGTTCAATAAAACTTATAGGAGTAGTTTTCCCGCCTTAGGAGTCATTTTTTATTTGATTTGAAGGTTTTGGTTAAGTGTCATTTAAACTCAGTGACACACAGAAGAAATTCAATTATTTTTCTGTCTGTTTTTCAAACCTCTCACATCTGTGTTGTCTCTCTCTGCGTTCAGACTCTGAGTCTCTGGTTTCAGCAGCGTGGTGGGTGCCATCTCTTGGCAGCCGGACCCTGCGTTGTGTTTCTGTCTTGTAAAGAAGAAGCTGCAGACCTGAACATGCGAGCGCTGTGCAGCTCAGCTCAGCTCAGCAGTCAGCTCTCTCCTCCTCCCTCCTCCCTCCCTCCCCTCTCACAAGGCTTGCGTGAGTAGAGAAAACTGTGTGTGTGTGTGCATATGTGTGTGTTGAGGTTGGGTTGGCTTACAGCCACCTCCTTTGCCTATTCCCACCCCCTTCCCTCAGTGCTCTTCTTCTTCTCTCTCTCTCTCTCTCTCTCTCTCTCTCTCTGCAGGCACAGGAAATCCACAGCGGAGAGAGCAACACCAACACACACACACACACACACACAGAGAGAGAGAGAGAGAAAGAGAGAGAGAGAGAGAAGCTGGCTGATCAAGGGCTGGTTGTCACGCGAGCGAGCCGTCTGTCAATCCTCCCCCCCTTCCTCCTGACAGGCTGCTGGCGGACGGCCAAGGCCTTGCGTGCAAGCCGGCGAGCCACATTAGCCCATAAAGAATTTCATAATAGCAACAGCTGTTAAATATTGATGACTGCTGGCAAGTGCTCAATGGTGCTCCGCAAAAAAGGTTAAGCCCGCACTGTAATGGAAGCTAATACTTCATTATGCCACAGATCAAAAATGTCCGGATCTCGCCCCGGTCCAAATCCAAGTCTTTACTATTTCAACTTTTTTTTTTTTACTTACTTACTTGTTTTTTGAAATGTGGCAAAGAGAATCCAAGGGTTTTTTTGTTTTTTTTTTTGGTTTTTTTGAGGACAAACAGGAGCAGGAGTTTTTATTCCTACTTGTTTAACTCTGGTCCAGATACAAGCATTAAAAACCACACTGATTCAATCTCCCATCCTTTTCTTCTTGATCGCAAATGTTAATGTTAATGTTGGATTGCTACGTAGAGCTATACTAATCTTTCCTGATATTGTTTTGGATGAGAATGTTTTGTTTCTACTGCGAAATATAAGATTACAGTTGAGAGGATCGGGGAGGATTTAGGAGCCATTCTCTTTGTCGGTCAACAAAACAACATCTATAAAAAGTACTTTTTCCCTTTTTCTCTCACAAATATATTCCTCTTTCAGAGCAGATTATAATGCCAGTGAGTGATTTCTTTTTTTTTTGTTTGGTGCACGTGGAGCTGCAGCAGCACCCTCGATACCAGGGAGTGAAGGGGAAGTGATATTATGACAAAGCAAATGGGATCACACAGAATGGAGGTCGGAATGTAAACTCGATTGTTTCCACTTCTCTGTTTTGGTTGGCAAGCGAGACGCAGCAGTCACCATGTTGTACAGGAGTAATACGTCTCCACACAACGAGCCCCTGGGCAAAAAAACACACTCGTACGGCAACTTCTCCCTCTCTCTGTTTCTCTCTCCCTCTCTCTCTGCAGCCGCGTGTTTACTGCTGCTACTGTATGTGGCTCCACGACACGGTGCATCATAAAAGATAAAAAAAAAAAAGCTGGTGCCACATGCAAGGCTCGCTCGATATGAAAGTGAACTAATTGTTTCTATAAATAGCGAGACGTGACTGATTGTGCAGCACATGTTTTATGTGAGCATGATGTTTGTCTTCTGGGAAAATTGCTTTTTCTGATGAACCCATTGAAACAGCAACACACACATATATATACACACACACACACACACACACACACATAAACGCACGCAGAGTGAGCTAAAGAGCTGTCTAAACACTCCTAAATTTGGCCTCGTCAAGCCTTGGGAAAATTAACCACAACATAAGGCCGACGTGGTGCAATATTTATACAGACAATTAGAAAAACTAACAGAATGCAAATGGATGGAGGCCCAAGGAGAATGTGCTGTGCTCTACACTTCCACAAACACACACACACACACACACTCATCATGTGTTGCGTGAGATGGGCCAGTTACGCAGGAAAGCAGTTTTATTTGACTGTACCCAAATGAATGCAACAGTTGTATTTTTTTTAATTGAAAGACAACAAGACGCTGTGTAGTTTCCGCCGGCGCAGCAGCGTCGACCTTGGCCCCTCGGTCGGCTCAGAGGGGGTGAACTCAGGATACAAACTCCCCGGTGAGTCACATATATCTCAGCAATAACCCTGCCTGGAGGCGAGACGACGACGACACGCATGTACACAAGAGCACAGAGCGAGAGTCCATTGTTAGACGCTGTGTTCTTCTACTGTATGTTTATCTCAAACTTCCTCTGATAGACTCCTTTTAAATACTGACATAACATCACCCCGCTCCCTGTGGACCACTGAGAATTTTCTACAAACACACACACACATGCAAAAAAAAAAAGATAAGATATAAAGTTGTTGCATGCATGCAGAAGGCGGGTGCAATTTCTTTTTTGCATGTGTTTATTAGTGGCGTCTGAGCTCCGCTGCTTTACAGTAAAGAAATATAAGCTCCTGCATGTGTTTGCACGGTAACTCTATAAATAACTTTTCCTTGAATTCCTGTTTTGATGAGGATGGCTGTGGCTTGTTGCTCTCTCAGGGAGCCGGTGGTTAATAAAAGTTGCATTCAGGAACCCCACCTGGCCACAATAAAGCGCAAGCTTTCTATTTCTGTACTCACACAATCTCTGTTTTCACGAGCTAGACCCGAGATTCAAAAAGCTCAAAGTCAGATGGGAATTTTTTTTTTTACGTGCACATTTTTGCAAGTTGCTGCAAAGGCAATCACACCGACTTCAAGTTCAATTAGACATGAATCTGAAATTACAACCTCTCACGCTTTATAAATGACAAAGACAAGAGTTTAATGAACTTTTTTTTTTGTTCTTTAAAAGTTGAATTATTGTAACAACTTGTTGTGCTGCCACGACAAGTTTTTCATCACAAGAAGCTGCAGCTAATTGGACTCCCTTTGCTTATTCATACTGAAAAAGGAAATACTTGAGACAAGTCAAACAACTCAGGGAATAATGATTAGTTTTCTCCCCCTGTATTTTAGTCCTGCTGCATTCCTGCCTGAGAGGAGAGAGGAGGGGAGGAGGAGGGGGGAGGAGGGGAAGACAGAGAGGAGAGAGGAGGCTACAGGCTGCAGGACCTTTTACTCACTCCAGTCTGGCAAAATGCTGGTTTTGCTGCCTTGCGTGCCAACTGGTGTCACTCACATTATTCAAAATAACAGGGCGAGAGAGGAGGGAAACACACAACACACACAACAACAAGCCTCAGATTATCCGTCTCACATCCAGGCCGAGCCTCGGCGGGCCACTCAGGGGCTCGTTTCATGGTCACTGTAAACAATTCAACAGGGCTCTCTGGAAAACAGCCACACCTTTTTTCTCTTCTTGAAAAGTTGATTTCATCAGTGATCCCGTGTTTTTTTCTTTTCTTTGCTTCTACATAACAAGAAGGTAATCTGTTAAAAAGATTATGGTGCCGTTTCGGCCCATTGAGGCAAATAATAATGGGCAGATGGTCCCTCAGGCTGAATCCATATGGGAGGGACTACACTAATGCTGCTGTAGCACGCGATGCTAAACAAATGCTAACCACTAAGATGTTGGGAGGAGGGCAGCGGTGGGACCTTTACAACTTCAACAAGTTGTGTTGATTTGCTGAACTTTTTTTTTACTGAAGAAAGCATAATTTTAATGAGACAGCACACACAGTGACTCACTTCATACTAATGAGTTAAGTGGTACCGGGTTAAACGAATAAGCAACAGACGTACTTTTATAAGACTTTACTGTAGTGATAATACACGACAAACTGCATGTGTAAACTGTTTGCAAAGACAAACACACACACACTCACATATATAGGTGCACACAGGCACAGAAAGCCTCAGCAAGGTGTAATTAAATGAGTGTGAGGAGGTTAATGTGTCCAGGGTTGAGGGGGATCAAGTGATAGCCACGATGCTGCTCATGCTTTATCCATGAAAGCCATTAACATGTCAGTCAGGCCGACACCATCAGGGGTGTTATGTATCATTTTGCTTGTGTGTGTGCATGTGTGTGCATGTGTGTGTCCTGGAACAATCTGTGAAGCAGGTAATCCATAGCAATAGCCAAACAATAGGATCTCTGCAGCCGTTTCTGTCATTCATTTCCTGCAGCCCCTTCAGAATAAAAGCATTCATGCGGTTTAATCTTAAACTTAAAAGGGTGACCATATTTTGAGGATCTATCTATCTATCTATCTATCTATCTATCTATCTATCTATCTATCTATCTATCTATCTATCTATCTATCTATCTATCTATCTATCTATCTATCTATCTATCTATCTATCTATCTATCTATCTATCTATCTATCTGGATAGAAAATTCAGCTATACAACAAAATACCTCTCTATAATTCCCAGGGTTTATTACTGTAATGGTAGAAAAATAAAATAAAATAAGCCCTCTGGAATTAAATAATGGTAGAAAACGCAGACTTCGTTGTGCATGATCGGGGGCTACACTTTAGTAACAGTTTGTAATGATGCTGCCCTGAAGTTTGCTCACACAACAACACAACAAAATACCGTAGTAAATTGCGCAAAGCACCATCAAATTACAGTAAATACAGGCTTAACGGTCCTGGGAAAATTAAGAAAACCGGACATATTCACGAATTCATAAACCCCAGACAGAACGTAAAAAGCGGTTTCCGGGTTTGGTCACCCTGTCTTATAGTAAACTGAGCTGCATCAATCCTTCCTTCTCTTTATGGCTTCAATGAAAAGCCAAAAAAACAAAACAAAACAAAATTTCCATTGTGAACATGGGACTGAGTCATTATATTGATAGCACCGTCACAGTCTCTTCAGCATCATTTGACTTCACTTGGCATCACCTGTCAGCTTCACTTTAACACCAGGGGAGTCATCACCATCGTCATCGCCATCACCATCATCGCCGTCATCTCTCACCGACAATATCACACACAACGATTTGGCCTCTGACGGAGCCGATTCATTAAGCGACACGCCAACTCAACAGTAATCTGATTATCTCTCTCCTAACACCTCAACCGCCCCGCCGCCGCGTTGTGGGGGGGAATCAGGCCTGCAGGGTGGCGGGAAAACACTGTAGGAACATCTCACCAGCTTTGACATGAGCAGAATCTAATAGTTTATGTAGCGAGCAGAGATGGACAGAGTACTCGACCTCAGTTACTTGAGTAAGAGTACAAATACTACTGGTCAAAATTTACTCCGTTACAAGTAAAAGTAGCTCAGTCGACATGTTACTCGAGTAAGAGTAAAAAAAGTATCCAAAAGAGTATCCAAAACTACATGCTTTTAAATTTACTTTAAGTAAAAGTAACAGTAAGAGTAAATTTCTTATTTTTCACATCAGTGAATTACTATAATTTTTTCTAAATGAATTTAAGGACCTTCTAACTCTTGTTTCTGACTTTTAACTCTTTGAAACCACCTGCACCAATGTGCTGCTTTTAGGGGTTAGGGTTTCCTTCTTTGACAAACACAGCTTGTGTTCAATAGTATTTTTAGAAGATAGATAGATAGATAGATAGATAGATAGATAGATAGATAGATAGATAGATAGATAGATAGATAGATAGATAGATAGATAGATAGATAGATAGATAGATTTACTTTATTAATCCCGAAGGAAATTCAGGTGTGGTCAACTGCTCACAGAAGAAAAAGAAAAAAAAGAGGAGACCTGAAAGTAACAAGTACTTTTCAGCCTTCCTAGAAATTAATTTGTCTTGGAAATGTATTCAAGTAAGAGTAATAAGTACCAAAGAAATCTAATACTAGTAAAGTACAAATCCTCTGGATATACTTAAGTACAGTACTCAAGTAAATTTACTCCGTTACTGTCCACCACTGATGGCAAGAACATTGATTGGGTTTTTTTTTTAATCCGAGAAGCTCTGGACGATCAATCGGCGGGCGACAGGTGAGGATCAGCGAGGCGACGTATCCTTTGTCAGATTTATATCGTGACTGTCCACTTCACATTCTCCCATCTGTGCCCATTGCATGTCATCGCATCGCTCTAATCCAGGCCTGTTTATACTAACAGTGTTTGCTCCGATCACTTCATTTGGCACAGGGAGGGAGGACGTGTACCCCAGCAGGCGATGTGTGTGTGTCTGTGTGTGTGTTTGTGTGTGTACATGTATGTGTGGGTGTGTGAAGGATATAAGGCACAGGGCTTGATGGGGGAACGATGGTGGGATCACGCAAGCTTGCTAAAACAGGCAAAGTCAAGGGAGAGTCACGCATGGCGAGGCTTTGCTGTGGATGCCACTCAGTCGCCACTCAACTTCCTGCATGGCATCTGGTGTTAGCGTGATGCTATACGAGTGTGTGTGTGTGTGTACACGTGTGTTATGTTGTAATTCCCAACCAACTGAAGAGATTTTCAGAGTGTAAACAAACACTGACTTGTCTGCCCTCTCCAAACAGGCTGTCGCTCTAAATAGGACGACTATTTTTCTCTCTCCGCGATCATGCAAAGCAGCCAACTGTGGTGGTTCCATCTCGAGGAAATATTGACTGCGCTGCTCGACGGCAAAGATTAGCGTCAGGCTGGAGGTGTGTGGTGCAAGGAAAATTAAAGATGAACCTTTTTTTTGGGGGGGTGGTGGGGGTAAAAAGTTGAATTCCACCTGTTTTAGGCTTGAACACCAGTTTCTACTCTGTGAAAACGTTACTTGTCTATTGTTTTCTGCAGCTGAGGCCCATTGCCATAATCCCTATAGTCATTTGTTAGGTTTGTTTCCTTTAATTGTCAGTGCAAGCTATTTTTTAGAACGGCGGAGCAGAGCCGTGAGCTGCTCAAGAGCTACGCTACGGAGGCTCATGGGATTTCTTGGTTTCCCTCATCAAACTCATCAAATACACAATCCAACAACTCCAAAACGCTCTGGTGGACAAGTTGTGACCTGCACATTCACCACGCTATGAGATAATAACAGAACGTTACGAGACAGAGTTGTTTTAGAGGGAAATTCATGCAAAACCGCTGATGCACGTTCCCGTTGGAGGCAGTTTTTCAGCAAGCAGTCTCTGTATTTCCCTCTAAAACAACTCTGTCTGGTAGCGTTCTGTTATTATCTCATAGCGTGGTGAATGTGCAGGTCACAACTTGTCCACCAGAGCGTTTTGGAGTTGTTGGATTGTGTATTTGATGAGGGAAACCAAGAAATCCCATGAGCCTCACTGAAGGATCCTTTAAAAGGTTATTTATCACATTGGGGCCTGTAGATACTTAAAATTTCCATTAAAAAACCAACAGAGGAAACAAGCGGTGGTCAGAACAGAATCAGTATATTATTATAATCATCATCACTGAGTATAATAATGTTTACAGCAGCAATGTCCTGAAAAAGCTTGGCTGGTTTTAAAGAAATAAAACGAACAAGGATTTCTGCAGCCTGTCATCATCTTACTACGTTTCTTCACATAACGTATGTGAAAACTGAGGCGAGGTCAGTTACGCAACAGCGAGGTCTGGGGCTAAGGTTTGGGGTAAGGGATGACATTGGTCAAATGAGGTGTTGACAAAAATCTAAGTACAGAAAAACAAAGACATTTCGTATGTTTGCGGTTCTGTGTGTCAATAGGTGGGTCAGCCTGTGTGCAAGTTTGTGTGTGTGGCACAACAATTGTTAGTGTGTGCATTGTGTGCATTGTGTGCATGTGTGTGTGTGTGTGTGTGTTTCGGCCTGCTGGTGATCTCATCATCATGTGGTTAAATCTCCTCGTCCCCTTAAATCACATTCTGCTTCCCATGGCGGCAAACATCGGAGGCAGCGAGCGGCAAGTGTGTGTGTATATGTGTGTGTATGTGTGTGTATGTGTGTGTGTTTGGATCAGAGAAACAGAGGGATTGTTTTGGACAGCGAGGCCGGCTACAGTAGGGCACAGCAGGGTCAGCAGACAGAACTGAGTGTCTCCATGCACTGACCCAAAAGCTTCTGTGTCCCTGAATCACACACAAACCCCCCGAGCTACATGTTTCACTGCCCGAAGCTTATTATTATACAGCTATTAGGCCTCAAGTCTAAAACACATTTTCACCATAGTAGGAAAAGGTGAGTGAATGACACACATCCATACTTTCTTTAAAGGTATGGTATGTAGGAATTGCTACTAAATGGGGGCATCTAGCGGTGCGGTTGCATATCTGAACGCATTCTTGATGCAACATGGCCGCCTCGGTTCGGTGCGTCGCCCCTTGTATATTTGTAACGACTTGTAACAACTCATTCTAAGGTACGAGAAAGCTTTCATTTGTATGCGGGTGTGATTCGACTTCAGTGAAATACGTATTTATGAAAGTAATATTTTATTTTTGCTAATAAAAAGCCAAATAAGTTACACACTGGGGCTTTAAATGCCGATAGCTGCAGAACGATTATAGAGGATGAACTGTAAAAGAGGAAAAGAACCATACAGTAGATCCACAACATTTAGTGGGAATGTGCAGATGGCGAGGAGGAGAGAAAAACGCTGCAACGTTTGAGGGCTGAGGGATAAATGTGGAAAAAGTTTCAGAGAAACTATTGCGGGCTAATTTGATTTATGTAAATAGAAGGTAACATTCAGTCATCATCTAATTCGATTTGCGCAGATTTATGTTACTTATAAAGACAGCAGCTGGATGAAATGCAAGACGAGATTATGTGCATCTGATATTTGTTTTCAAGATGGAGGTGTAATTACAGAAAGAGGAATGGATGCACGTATCTGTCAAGTCTTGTGAACCAGCAGCGGTTAGGACACAGAGTCCTCACATGACTTCTCCTTCTTCGGTTTCCAGAGGTCAAGCCTCACAAAGGTTGAAGAAGAAGGAGCATGAATCATCCCAAAAAAACAACAAAAAAAAAAACCATAGGGACCTTAATGTGCGACACGCTTTTCAAACAAACCCGGGCAATTATCGCCTCGGCACTAATGAACCTCACGTTGCACCGTGTGTCAGCAGAAACCGCCGTTCAGGCTCAGCAGCTTGTAAACTTCCACTGCGGCTCTTCTGGTGTCGCCCTGCAGCCGAGACCTGTGGGCAACGCCGCCGCTGGACCGGCGCCCACATCCACTTATCTGGGACTCCTTCCTTTTTCCATGCCGTCACATCAGTAAAGGGTTATTATACTTATTTATCTGTAGCTTTTTACCCCCTCAGGGCTTTTGAACTCCTCGTAACCCAGGTGAGACATCAAGATAATTCATGTCTGCTCCTGAAACCACAACATCCCAATCAATCTGGATGGTAAAGTTTTCTTTCATGAGGACTTACGTGCATCTATTCTTCAGCTATTTCTTGTCTTCTTTATGTTTTCTATTCTTCGATGTTGCAATAACTCGATTTCCTCATAGAAATTATCACAATCTCATCAAATCTGAGCGTGGAGCTGAGTGAGTTTCGAGGTGACAACAAGACAAAATGCTCCTGGAACACCACACGTCTTGGTGGTTTTCAACCCCAGATATTCAAGACTCAAACTCTACATGAGTCATATATCATAGCTGTGCATCTCTGCTGAGAGGAACCACTCGCAAAACCAAAGATTTCACATGTAATCAGTTATGAAAAGATTTTTTTTTTTTGCTGCACAAACACAACATGTGATTTCCAGTTAGTGCAACGACGAGACACCTCAAACCAAAACATGTCTGAGGTGGAAGTTAAAGAACATGTGTTTCCACAGCAGTTTTGTCTGCAACCGTTACCGTTACCGTTAGCGTACAGCATGTCAGAGTGCAGGCCAGGCCGGCAGGATTTTCTCCTCACAGCTGAAGTCTGATTTATGAGCAGGACCGCAGAAATTCCTCAGCAATCGCTTCAGGATGTCTCCGCAACAAGACATCAGGAATATCTCCGATTTGGGAAAATATTAGCAGCTCCAAAAACACGGTGCTGTCACTGCGAGCAAGTCACGCGAGGCAGCTCACAAACACATCACATATTGTTTTCTGTTCTTTTACTCACTTCATGTTCTGTTAGAATGAGTTCCCCCCAATTTCAGCTGACTGGACTGGACAACTGAACTGAATCTGATATGATATTTGTCCTGTGATCTCTCTGGGATGAATTTATGTTAAGAATCTAACTCTTAAACCAAAAATAGACCTGATTTATAATAAAAAATACACAGTAATGTGGGACCTGCAACTTAAAGTAGTGGGAAAATGTCGATGTTAGGCTGCAGCAGTTGAAATACGTAGATAAACGTTTCATATCTGACTCAAAGTAATAGATAAACTGTGGAAAAAAAGTGAAAAGTTGCAGACAACTACAGTTAATTAATGAATTTACGTTAAGAATCTAACTCTTAAACCGAAACTAGACCTGATTTATAATAAAAAATACACAGTTATATGGGACCTGCAACTTAAAGTAGTGGGAAAATGTCAATATTAGGCTGCAGCAGTTGAAATACGTAAATAAACGTTTCATATGTGACTCAAAGTAATAGATAAACTATGAAAAAAAGTGAAAAGTTGCAGACAACTACAGTTAATTAATGAATTTACGTTAAGAATCTAACTCTTAAACCGAAAACAGACCTGGTTTATAATAAAAAATACACAGTAATGTGGGACCTTTAACTTAAAGTAGTGGAAAAATGTCAATATTAGGCTAAATACGTAAATAAACGTTTCATATGTGACTCAAAGTAATAGATAAACTATGAAAAAAAGTGAAAAGCTGCAGACAACTACAATTAAATTAATGGATTAATGGTAAAAAATGTGATATGCATCAATTGATGGTGTTGAAATCAGTTCAAATGAGCACATTTGGGACCGTGGCGGGTGTGACGGCGTTGATGACGGGGGAGGGACACGTAGCTAAGTTCATCACAGATTTGAGACGACTGAACAGCTGTTTCTGGAAAAGTGATTTGTGAATTAAAGTGTTTCTTTTTTTACTTTTCTCTTTCTCTCCTCTCGCTGCAAAGCACCAGAAAACGACTGAAGAGAAAGCAGAGACGCTCACAGTTTAGAGAAATTGTCACACATCATTCCAGATCCTAAACTTGAGGACACACACACATGCACACACAGAGAAAGAGACACACACACACACACATACATTTAAGTCATGTATGGATGTGACGTCTTGCTTGAGGATTCTTCTTCAGCGGGACACACAGCTGCTGCTCGGTTTGAACCATCCATTTGGGGGCCAGTCTCCCGTTACACACACATACACACATACACACACACATACACACACACACACACACACACATAATAAACACACCAAATACCCACATCCTCCTCACCCAATAACAGTACTGCAACTGTTTCTCATGTGACAGAAGAAGGGTGAGTTGTTGAGCGGAGGGAGTGGTGGAGGAATAGCGTGCGAAGACCTAATGCAATGTTTCAGCCCCAGATGGGTCACATCAGTAGCCCGCAATCAACAAATTTGGTCCTGCCAAGTTTACACGCTAGACATGTCAAAAAGGGACGAGGAAGAGGGAAAATAGAGAAACCTGTTTCTTCTTTTTTCTTTTCTTTTTTTAAACCCCACTTGCTTCTTTTCATCGCCTGCCACAGCTTATCGTTATTAATTACTGTGACTGTTTTTTCCACTGTGCGGTAAAAGGGGGGAGAGTAGTGGAGAGGAGAGAGGAGAAGCAACAGGGAGCTGCTTCCTGACATAAGGACATTTCATGGAAAATTAGCAGAAATTGATTAAATGCAATAGATGCTCGGGAGGGTCACAGGACATCCCGAAGCTTTCGTCCGCTCCCCAAAGTCCTCATTTTCAGCACTCAGCAATAATGAAAAAAAAAAAAAAAAGAGAAACCCCTCTGCGGTCTCCAGTGGATTTCCCCCCGTTGACATCAGTGATTATTACCAGCGCCGCAAAAGCCATTTAGGGGGCTGGCAAAACACCTTTGTGTCTGTCCAGAGCAGTTAGGATGAGGCAGAAAGGGGGGATGAGGCAGGAGGGGGAGAGGAGGGGGAGACACCTGGTGTGGAGCTGCAGACAGAGGGCTTCCTGATGGGTCCGCAGCGGGGACGACGACGACGAGTTTAAACGAAGCCGATGATATCACCGTCTCTAGAGAAGTAGTACAGCTCGAGATAACAGAAGTTTCAACATCCTGCAGCGAATTATCGGTGTCACATCACATGCATGCATGCTTGCATTTTGCACAAATACACACAGGAGGCTATAGACACACGGCTGCGTAAGAGATCCCTGTCTCTCACTCACTCACACACACACACACACACACACACACACATAGAGACAACGCTGTACCATTGGCTTCCCGAAGCCGTGTGTGTGGTCTTGTCATTCAGGCTTTGTCTCTCTCCACTGTGGCCTCTCGTCTTTAAATAGCCTGCTATAATCTGTCCATTCAGGCTCAGACACACCTAGTTTCAGACCAAAATTTATAAGGTACTGTGCAATTTGAAAAAAAAAAAATCCACCGTTCAGACCGGTCTGGAGGATCTTCAGCCTAAACATCGCTGCAAAAAACACAAACTTGTACTGTAACTGGTGTAAAGTTTGACTTTTCATTCATGTTTTTATAAGACAATCTACATGACGCTTCCCTCTCAGATCGACCACATGTTGCTCAACAATCACAGTGTCACAATGATGATTTCCACTTTCCACTTTCGGACAAATTGCTTTCAATTGATGATGTTATTCTGAAAAAAAAAAAAAAAAAAAAAAAAGATTTGATAAACTGCTTGGACTGCGGCTAATAATCATCCTGGACTTGTTTATGGAAGAACAATTGAATTTGAACTCGAGGGCGGTTCAATATGATGTTGCAATTCAAGCATCGATTCCCATGCTACCGACCACTCTGACAAACAAGAGGTGGGAGGAGGAGGAGGAGGAGGAGGAGGAGGAGGAGGAAAAAAGAAGAAGATGGAGTCTCTAAATGCAGAAAGAGAGGAAAAAGATAAAGAGAACCCAGGGTGGGAACTGTCATAAAATGAACACAGAATGAGATTCAAAGTCTTTTTTTTTTTTTTTTTCCCACCGGACAATAAAACATGAAAAAGTATGTGTTAGAGGGAAGGAGAAATCCTTTGTGGCTCCACTGTACTGTGAAGGAGAGTCTGAGAGAGCTCCAGATGTGTCTCAAACATGCTTCAAGTTTCATTGTGATACTTAGAGGGTCTTAGCGAAGCCGACCCGGGGTTTGTATTAAACCCAATCCAGTCTGGCCCACGTTCACACACACACACACAGAACCAGATGGTTGGCATATGAGAGAGAGGTGGAGGAGCGCTTCGTGCAGTTACGACCTTGATTGTACAGTTATCTCTTTATCATGTACATTCATAAATGCATTTCGTGCCTGCACTTGTTCAAAAAATGCATTGACATCCTCTGACCATGTGCTTTTCAGGAACCTTGAGTAAAAAAAAACAGCAGTTCCAGCAAATGCAGAGGATATTATAACACCTCTCTCATGTCAACACTTCCCTGATGTCAGCGGCTGACATCACCTCTCCTTTCCTGCCTCTCTCTCTCTCTCTTTCTCTCTCCTCTTCCCCTCTTCCCCTCGCTCGCCGGTCACAGCTTCTCCCTGTCTAAACATTTAGTCTCATTATGCCACTGCAGTGAAATTCACCTCCGATCACCGGCGGTGAATCACTGAGGCGGACGAGAGGTCGACACAGGATGGAGGCTGGGGAGGCACAGTGATAACCTTTTGTTTTGGTTATTTATACAGCAAAATAATTGATTTTAATCATTAAAAATAATCAAATAGTGAAGTTTTATCTGAATTATATCCTTCAGTTACCATTCCTGCATCCCTCATCCTTTAGATTTTGATGCTGCTGCAGAATTTGGATTTAGAGAATTAAAAAAAACAACGTATTTTCTCCCCATTCAGGGTGTTACAGTAATTTATGTAGATTTACAGTTAACCAGGAACGTGTCAAACATTTGCTTAACGGAGCTTTGAGAAATAAATGGGAAACGCCGCTGTAGTGAGACGTCACTGTTTGACTTTTTTCCTTTTTTCTTTCTTGGCTCGGAGCCAGAACAGGCTGGTTGACAAGCTGCTGCCAACTGTAACGTACAACAACACCGCCGCTGCTGCTCTCCTGGCTCCTTCTTCTCTAGTGGATTACTTACTTTAAAAAAAAAAAAAAAAATCTTCACACATAAACCACCTCTAAGCTGTGACTGTAAAAATGTTTAATCTGGCTCATTATCACAGCCTCAGTGCTTTGTTTTGTTTTATATATAAAGAGAGAAATAAAAAGACACCGAAACAAAAGACAGAAGGAGAAGAAGCGATGCCTATTGCCTGTTCCAGCTGCAGATGGTGTGTGTGTAATGATCAGTGTCAGGTGTGACAGCTCTGCATCCTGAAGGCATTTGTGTGTGTGTGTGTGTGTGTGTGTGTGTGTGTGTGTGTGTGTGTGTGTGTGAACCATGTGCGACTTAAATCCGAGTCATGTGTGTGTGTGTTAGTGGCATCTATGTGAGTGATTCCACCTGATCAGTGTTATCTATGTCAGTCTCTCTCTCTCTCTGTGTGTGTGAGAGAGTGTGTGTGTGTCTGTGTGTGTGTATGTGTGTGTGTATGTGTGTGTGTGTTGATGTAGGAGAGAGGAGCTGGGTTTCCCTAAAGCGTGTTCAGTAAATCCTCACCCGGCACGGATTCCCAGGCATCGCGTGCAGCGGGGTGGGACTCCCGAGCTACAAACCACGCCTCCGCACTCGTACACACACACAGAAACACACAAGACACACACACACACACACACACACACACACACAAACACACACACAGACACACATCTACAGTAGACAACGGTTTGTAACGCAGGCTGGTATAATGGTTAGGTGCGAGGCTTAAGCTGGTGTCGTGGGAGGGTTAATGGATTTCAACCATTTATTCACCTGTCATCCCCATTAAATCCATAGCTGGTCCTTCCGTGACCAAATGAGACCTCTTATCTCTGTAACAGCCCTCATCTGGTTAACCTCAACCTCAAGCTCTCTCTCTTTCTCTCTTTCTCTCTGTCTCTCTCAGTGGAAATGCATATCTCCTGTACGCTGGAGGCGAAGCAGCGCTCGGCGGAGAACACAGAACCATACTTTACCTGTATCACATGTAAATACAAGTGCATTCTTTGCATGTTTCGCGATCTCGCCACGGCTGAAAACACCTCCAAAGCCACCGAATGTGTGGCTTCAGAAGTTAAAGAGCAGAGAGATTTGGTTAATGAATCTCATATGGCTGGTTTAGTTGAGGGGTTTGGTTGGTTGCAGTGTGGGTGGTCATTCAGTCCGCAATAGATCAGAGAGCACTGACAAGAAAAAAACCCATCTGTGCGTGTGAGAGAGCGTGTTGTGGCGGTGGTGGATGTGTGTTTGAGGGTGCGAGTCAAACCCTATAATGGTTCGAATACGAGAAAGCATGTCATTGCTGAGAAATGGTAGCTTCTCCACCTCCCGAGATATTTCCAGTGAAACGCATTTTCTAAATCCTGAAGCAGATTGTGAAGTGTTGAAAGCCGAATTAGTATTTGATAGAAATGCTTCACCCATATGGCAGTGAGACTATACTGGTCTATAAAAGACTAACACTGCTCTTCTTTCCAATCACACACATCTGGAAGAACCAGTACCAGATTTTGACAAGTGCACAACTCGCCGGCTCCATCGCTGCTCTGTGCTGCAGGTTGTAAATCTTTACAAACATGGCAGCTGCTCTGGAGAAAGTTGTAAAACCCTCCTCCCCCAATACAGTATATAATTTTTTGTCCGGTCTGAAAATGCTGCGGTTTTAAGTTTAGTTTAGCGTTATAATTTTGGGATGGGTCGGCATGGGACGAGCCGATGCCAAAATCCCAGAGCTGATTCAAAACACCTGAACAAACGGCGGCTGCGGACAGCGACATGGCATCGTGTCATCTGTCATTAAATGTAAATGTAAAAGTGCAAATACAGCACCTAGACAACCTGTCAATTAATCCAGAATTTAAAAAAAGAAAGTAGCCTTTCTTGTTAAAGGGATAGTTTAACATTTTCCCTATCCCTATAGTTTAAGGAGTAGGTATTTTACCTTTAATTGTCGGTGTAAGCTATTTTTAGAACGGTGGAGCAGAGCCGTGAGCTGCTCAGAGCTACGCTATGGAGGCTGATGGGATTTCTTGGTTTCCCTCATCAAACTCATCAAATACACAGTCCAACAACTCCAAAACGCTCTGGTGGACAAGTTGTGACCTGCACATTCACCACGCTATGAGATAATAACACAACGTTACCAGACAGAGTTGTTTTAGAGGTAAATTCATGCAAAACTGCTGATGCACATTCCTGTTGGGGGAAGTTTTTCCTTTCCATTTACCTTGAAAACAACTCTGTCTCATAATGTTCCATTATTATCTCATAGTGTGGTGAATGTGCAGGTCACAACTTGTCCACCAGAGCGTTTTGGAGTTGTTGGATTGTGTATTTGATGAGTTTGATGAGGGAAACCAAGAAATCCCATTAGCCTCCGTAGCGTAGCTCTGAGCAGCTCGCGGCTCTGCTCCGCCGTTCTAAAAATAGCTTGCACCGACAAATTTAAGGTAACGAACCTACTGCTATGACTACAGTGATTGAACTATCCCTTTAAAAGAAACCGAGGAGCTGCACGCGACAGCTCCCATGAAGAAAAACCCACAGTGGACGCAGCATCGCTTATCTTCTTCACCCTCTGTAACAGGTAGTGGAGATAAGCAGGACAGATTTACCGGCTCTTCGTTCTGCTTTGCACTTCACAGCCAGACTGGAACATCTCAGAGCCGTTTAGTTAAATGAGTTTGATTCATTTGTTTGAACAGTGAGTGCCACTATACTCTGACTGGGACTGAGCTGGATGAAGGCAAAAGCAATGCATCCCGGCTCCTTATTGTAGTGTGCATGCATACGAGTCGAGTGTACGGCGTTGCTGAGCGTTAATGCGTGTCCATGTGTGCAGCCTTGATGTGTAAACCCGACACCATTACAACATGTGATGCACACCACCTGTGCAAACAGCAACTACAAAGACGTCCACTGTTTTCATGGACTGGCCCTTTAATTAGCCTTTAATTGGGCCACAGCTCCCACAGCTCGGACACAGAGAGAGGGAGAGAGAGGGAGAGAGACGCAGGCAGACAGCTGTGGAACGAACAGGAGCAGAGACGGGAGATTAACTGTATGAATGACTGGAAAATTACTTTTCCTCACATCAGCCAGTCAGTAATCAGTCATTTTCACTGCTGTGATCGGCATTTATAGGAATTACCTTCAAAGACGTAGAATCTTTTAATGGGATAAAAAAAAAAGAAAGAAAGAAGAGGAGATAAATCAGTTAAAGCTGTTAGGTTAGGTAAGGTGAGTTATTAAGGTGGCTGTTGGTACACACACACAAACAGACACACAAACACACACCTCTACCCCAAAACACTCCATGATTTACAAACCGCATCTGAGAAGTTATGCAATGTTCAAACATGTGGCCAGTATTGAAAACAAACCGTGGCACGCAACGGCAGAGAGGTCATTTCAAACACTGCAGAGTCTCACTGCTCTGCTTTCTCCACTCTCCCTCAACCTCTCTCCCTCTCTCTCTCTCTCTCTGTGTTTTTCCCAGAGGAGCAACTTGTGCAGCTCACGGGGAAAAGCGGTCAGACATTATTAGCTCAGCAACATGCCACCGACTTTTTCCTGACATAAGTCGCCGCCTTAAATAGTCTTTAACGCTACAGTAACAGCAGGGACACGCAAGCAACCAACATCGTCTTCTGCTTTTAGAGCCATTGATGAAAACATAGGGTTAGCTGGATGGATGGAGGGAGGGAGGACGGATAATGACAATGTCACAAACTTAAAACGGCAACGATTCCTGATGATGGGAGGAGGCGACTGATCTGACGGAAAGCGTGCACTTAACGGTCGACAAGAGACATGTGACGGCTCCTTTGAGGTCGTGTTTGCTGTGTAATATTCATGTAATCTGCACCGCACTGACCCGACAGGACGGACGTCAGGGCCGAGGGGGGTGGGGGGTGGGGGTTGTCCTGCAGGATTTGTAACTAATTTAACACATTTAATGTTTGGCGTTGTTTCTCTTTGTTCAAAAATCATCTTAAAACCCCTCGAAATGGCTTAACTGTGGCATAATTGATGAGAGCGTTGCCAAACCTGCAGCTCATTTAGACACCCAAGACTTTTTAAACAGTGAGTTTGTGTCTGAGGAGGGGAAAAACCTGGCTGTTTTTGTAGTGAAAATCTGTTTTCATTATTTGATTATACTAATCTCAGGAATCCAGTATTATTATGCAATTCAGATTTTATGGGTATAAAAGTTCTGAGATTTGGCAAGGCTGATTATACTGAAATAAAGACGGCAACCAGAAGAAATCAGTTGTGAAGTTTGGGCCCTAATTAGGGAGCTGAGGAAAAACACAAGTTAAAAAACAAAAAAAAAGAAGGTTTTATAGAGAGTTTAGCCACCTTTCTGGCCTGATATAAATCTTTACTGAGTAATATAAGAACTGTTGAATGACGACCAAATGCTCTTAAACTACAGGGCGAAGAAAAGTCGTTGTGAATATTAACATGTTGGACACATGATGGGAGAAAAAAAGTGTAAAAACACAATATAAAAACTGATGATTTCTCCACATGATGCTGTGTGTGTTTTGAGGCTGATTGAAGATGCATATGATGGGAAACCTTTGAACACGATGCAGCAGGTGATTTGTGAATCTGTGAACTTTTCCTTTTTTTTTAATTAAATGAAAGAAACATGCACACATCCATTGTTCTGAGTCTCTGTGTGTGTGTGTGTGCGTTGCAGGTGGGTGTATGAGCGGGGCAGCATCCTGTGGAGAAGCGAGAGGGAAACCATACCATTGTGTTGTGTGTCTGTGTGTGTCTGTGTCTCCTTCCTACCTCCTGCCTCACCAACACTTCTGCAGAAACGGACGTACAACAATAGAAAGCAGGTTCTTCTTATTCTTTCTTTTTTTTTTTAGTTTTTTTGAAGATCTGCGCTCGGTAACGCTGCTCGAGTCCGTGTCACGACATCATCATCGTCTCGTCGTTGAAAAACCAAGACGACCACTATTTACTTTTAAGACAAAAACAATCAGACTCCCGGAGCCTTTCCTCCCGTCAGTATTGATCTAAAACAGGCAGCGGAACAAAAGCAAACTGACCTAAACACAGAAAGTTCAAGTGCATGAAAAAACATTGTCATAATATCCACTTATAGATATTTATATAATAGTGTTAACCCTGCGGAGTTTCTTTTTTAACTCTTTCATTAAAGATATACTATAAGGTCACTATTTCAAAACTTTCTTTAATATAAATAAATGGGCATTTATAGATCAATGTGAGGATTTTCAGCTGGTTTTCTCTGCTTGTGTCTATGCGAACATATAAATAAAGTTGTGTTAATGTAAATAAAACATGTTCATTGTCTTCTCTAATAATAGACAGGGGTCAGTGAATGAGAGTTCATGGATGAAGGGGTACCTCGGTTCATCTGACGTCAGATGGAAAAAAGAAAAAGAAAAAGGGGAACCACTGATTTAGATGATATTAATAATTTCTGTCTTGTGAAATCCAGATTTTTTACACCATGTGGCCTCATAAAACTGTTTCACAACAACTTCTGGACTCGGCGCTGGGATCAAGAAACCAGGTGTTTCTAATGTTAAATCACGAATATTTGACTTCGGACCCTGAACTTCTTGTCTCGTCTCGTGTGACTGGCTGTTGATGTGTGTTTTTTGTGTTTTTTTCCGGCACCATGCGAGGAGGAATAAATCTACAAAAGGTGCCAGTTTATCAGGGTCTGGTCACCAGATCCACTTAACGTTGTGCAAGACAGTGAAGACGGGAGTCGACGTTTCATAAGTGGGATATCAAACATCCTCCAGTGCAGTGCAGCGCGCCCCCAGGACAAGAGGGGATGAGGATTGCCTCTATGTACATTAGGAGCGACACGTCCATTAAATTCACATTTATCCACATTCCTAGTGGATGCAACAGCTGTGTGAAGAATGAATTACTACATGTAGTACAAGCACGAGGGTCGGGGGTTTTGGCGAGATGGAGCCGCACACATATGGAGGATTGGCACGAGTTTGCCAGTAATGTATTGCTTCCACACGATGCCCTGCACGCTCAAAAACAAGCCGTAATTGGCCTTGATCACGCTCAGCCATTGAGATGTACAGCAAATGTGACAAGCAGTGCAGAGAGAGGGGGGAGAAGGAGGGAGGGAGAGAGGGAGAGAGGAGGAGGGGGGAGACGGTAAAGCAGTGTGACAGAGTGATTTTGCAGAAGAGGATGAACTGTAAATATTGACCCTGCAGAGGAGGGCGAAACAGTCATGCTGCACCAGCAGGGAAATTATATCGCTCACACACACGTATACACACACACAAACACACGGATCATTCGTCTGGAAAATGCAGCGGCTATGAATCTTATTGAGAAGAGATAAACATCACGCTGGTTTTAACGGTGGTTACTTGTATCGTTTAAAAAAGGAGGAGACTCCTAAAACTAAAAGCCTCGGTGGAAACTCCGGCTTTTTTGATTTCCACTGGAGCGATGCCTTTCCCCCCGCTCGTCATACACTGATTATCATCTATCTACAGTATCTATCTCCTGGCACATGCATGTTATGTCCACTCACTATCTATGGAAATGCAGACGCCACCACAACCACCGCCGCCGCCGTCGCACCTGCAGCAGCTCCACATCCTCACATCAGATGACCTCTTCACCTTGTGCACCGCCTTCAACTAATCCTCGGGCCTTCAGCTCAGGAATGCACTTCACATCGCCATCATCGACGACCATCACAAACCTTTTGAGTTCAGGAGGGAGGGAGGGAGCGTCCATTTGTTTCCTTTAGTCGTCTCGTCGTGGCCTAGTTAGTTTGTCTTCTGTGTGTGTGTATTAGCATCATTATCAAAATATTAGCTGTAACAACTCCTTTTAAACACTGAGCTATTATCAGTTATTACCTCTCCATCTGCCAGGATACTCCACCACTGCTGCTGCCCGGATTTTTAACAAGCTCGCACTACTTTTCACCCACTCTCACCTCATTACTGAGCTCTTTGCTACAGTATCAGTGCTGGGAAGGTTCATAAACAGCGTGTCTGTCCAATCTTCACAGACTGGGCTGCAGTGTGACTATCACTGTGCCAAAGAGACAGAAGAGAGAGACAGAGAGAGAGACCTGTGGGCCTATCTGCTTTTAAAAATAATACATCATAAATCAGTTCAATTTGTGTTAAATCGATTTGGGGGGGAAAATCAGTATTTCCATTCGTCGTTTGATAATATACAAGATTAATATCAGAGGTATTCATCATGCACAGCTGATACCACTGAAGTGCAGCAAAGTGAAATGCAAGATATTTAAAATAACATCTGTCTTTTTTACACAGCTTTTGCATTTACACTTCCCTTGAAGCATGAGAGTGTACAGTACTGTATGTGGGACTGGACATAAAAGTGTGTATCCCGCGTCCAAAAGCGTGAGAGTTGGCAACGCTGTTTTATAACAAAGATCATAATTGTCATGACACAGACTCGTTCACCCGTCTTCCCTCTCTTCTCTCCTCTTCTCTTCCCTTTCTTCATCTTTCTCAGCCTCTTGTCCTGGTATGCCCTCCCTCTCTCCGTCATGCCACTGTCCCTGTGGAGCGACTCATGCATGGATACAATGTGCTCCACTGTGCTCTCTGAAGGCTAGCATTACTGTTCACACGCGATCTGCACCGAACACCGACATACACCACCCCTTCTCATTTTTTCCTTTCCTCCATCTTTCATCCCTTTTAAAAAAAATTTTTTTTACCCTTCTTTTTTTTTGTGTTTTTTTCTTCTCCTCCTCCTCAAGACAGAGCGTGGTTTACTTTTTAGTCCCTATCTAGCTTTTCACAATAAAAGCTTGTATTCAAATTCCCCACTTTTACCCCAACAAAGAAAGTTAATTCTCCAAAATTACACCCATTCTCTGATATTTTTTTAATTGTATGTGACTAAAATAAAATGTTTCGTGGTAATAAAAGGAGTCTGACACTTCTCACGAACGCAACTCACGCTACTTTGTCCTGAAAGCTTTGTTAGTTAGTTCGTGAGTGAGGATCTCACATCCCTCTGTGATTATATACAATACACAGGTTTACAAGAAATGAGGAAGCCACATTATATCTGATGTTCCTCTCTATTTTAAACATACCAGGAACATCTATCTCTGTATATAATGCTGATGACTGATTATAGATAACTACACACACACACACACAAACACTGAGGTGCAAATGTGATGAAATCCCACCGTTATTATTAAATGCATACATATGCAAATATTGAAATATGTAATTTGGCAGTATGGAGCAAGTCCTTCCTGTCTTCCACCCGTCTTAGATTATTTCCATGTGGCCGGCCTGAGGAATTTCTCCTGGATATTCGGAGCATGCCACTGCCAGAGCAGGAATATGATACCTGACTCTCTTCCTCCATCTCTCTCCTGTTTTTCTCTCCGAGTCTCGGTGATGAAAACATTCCCTTCCTCTGTTTCTCTTTCTTTTCTTTTTTTTTTTTTATATCTCTGACTCTTTGTATCACTTCTGTCAAAGCACATTATGCTCTAATGCTCTCAGAGCGCTGAGTGAGGCTGCGTCGGCTCTACTGTAGCCTCTGTAAGGGAGGCAGTACTGTAGGTGTGTGTGTGTGCGTATACGTCGATGTGCATATGAATACCTTCAGGAATAAGCGTGTGTGTGGCAGCAGCTCTCCAGTGTCATTCAATGATAGCGTAGCGTAAGTTGCAAATGAACTCATTTCTGCAGGGCTGGTCTCTCTCTCTCTCTCTCTCTCTCCCTCTCTTCTCTTCTCTCTCTCTTTATGTTGCTCTCTCCCTCCGTTTCGCTTTCATTCACTCTCTCTCACTCTCTCTGCACTCGCTTCGACAGATCGTTTTCATAACCACTTTTCTGAGGTCACAGCCTCGTCTGCAGTAGTCACGCAACCCCTCGCCTGCTCAGTCAGCTTTGCGCGCGCGCACACACACACACACAGAGAGCATATGCACACACGCACACACACACACACATGCGCTCACTCTACCACAGCAATACTACACTACACTACACTACACTACACACAAAAACCCTGTCTTAAAGAGACAGTGTGCGGCTCTCTCTCTCCCCAGCAGCCACAACATGTTACAGACTCCGCTTTTAAAGGGTCAGCATGTCTATTTTTGGCTCGGTGCTCAAAGCATTCCTACACTGCTGGCATTACACATGCAACCTGTGGCTGCAGAGTGGGGAAAGCAACACCGATTCACTAAAGATTCAGATTAAACCCTTTAACAATTAAATTCTTTTCTTCACAATGCAGCTGTAAATGTTTTATTTAACGTGCAAAATGGGGGAAAAAAAAAAAGACAGGGGGCTAATTGCGAGCAGTGATGCGCCTGTGGTGACATTCTGCAACAGGGGATGCAATAAAAAGCTTTGTTTATGTGGTTAGTGTATACTTCAGAAGCAACAGTGCTGCCTTTACCTCATAAACCACATTTGAATTAATGACGCCGGTTTTTCTAGTGCAGGTGAGTCAGCTCGATGGCAGTGCGTGCAAACACCCTGACAGGAAAACATGACAATTTATCTTTTGGATACCTACTGTAAGGTTTGCATGTGTGTGTGTAACAGTGATGCCACTGTGCAGCAAGTTGAATTCTTCATCATCTCCATCCAGAAGGACAGAGCTTCGCATTGTCCTCTTCCTGACCGGGTCTAACCTATCCCCCATGCATCTTTCTATCTTTCTCCTCTCTGTCCTCTTGTTTCTGTCTTGTTGCCTCACTCCCAACGCGCCTCTATCCTCTCATCACCTTTCCACCACCAGGATAGCCCCGGGGCAGGGAGAGGGGGAAACAGACAGTGACAGAGGAAGAGAGAGACAACCGGTGGCAGAGAGAGAGAGGGAGAGAGAAAAAGAGGGGATGCCGGTGATCTGAATGGTTAAACAAAGACGCCATTCTTTCGCTACAGTATGGCCTTGTAAAAATACTTTGCAATCCCTTCGAAAACATCTCGTATGACAGGCGCGTATGAGATCTGACACCGAGATGAAATGATTTATGCTGAAAACATGTCAACAAAAATAACATCCTGCTCTTTCTTTTCTTTTTTTTTTCTTTTTTGTAGATACAGTTCTGCTGCTGCTTGTTACAACCCATTCACTCATCCGCACACCTTTGAATTTCAACTAAATCGTCGATTGTCGGTGTTTCTTTAAATATTCATAAAGATGGCTTTTGTATTGTCTCTGAAGAATATATTATTGCAGGAATTGGATCAGCTGTATTTGTACATGCTGCTATTTATTTCTAACATAACTCTGTTTTGCCGATTATCCTGTTTACGTACTTGCACAAGGACGACAGATATTAGATTTATGTTCTGTCGCTTTCATTTCTTTCATTTCAAGAGTCGTAGGAGAGAAAAAAAAGGAGCTTTTGGAGTGACGAATGCTACAGTAGTATCTCAAATGACATGTTTGGATGCGGGCGCTTGAAGTTAACCTTCCACTTATCCAATAAAAAGCAGGACAGTGGCGCTAATGTCAGCGTACGGCACAGAGAGAGATACGCTATGTAACATGCTAACGGCTGCACAAACAAACATTTTCGCTCTTATTTTTTAAAAGAAAACAGCATTTAAACTCTTTCTTAAACAGAGTACAGTATATCTTTCTTGCTGCCGGCCCATACACAACTGGTAAACATGCGTATGGTTGCTACGCTGCGACTGGTCAATGGCTCATCTGTGCTTTGTCTGAAAAGGGTGCGTAAATGTGTGCATGTTTCTGTACACACATGCATGGACAGACACAGTCACAGACACACATATTGGTTTCAAATATTATTACCTGCTGCTCTTTAGCTGTATAATCAAAGTTGACGTTTTGACACTTAGTCTACAGAGTGGACAATAATTCTTTACAAGCTGGAATGAGATTTTCCAGCTCATCAAATCTCAGTTTGTGTTTTTTGTCATGACATCACCAGCAGGCGGGGGGGTGGAGCGGGAGGAGAGGAGGGGGGGAGAGGCCGCAAAACAGGCTCAATATGGCCTGGAAATTGACTGAGAATTTGGCCGGGAGAGGTTGCATGAGAAGGAGAAGGACTTGAAGTAGCAGGGAGGAGAAGCCTGCCAAGAGAAAAGGCTCAGGCCTGAAGGCTTTTGGCAGGTGTTTTGTCTCTGCTATCCATCCAGCTGCTGACTAAAAACATGGGAGGTGTTACATGAGAATCTATTAGCTATACAGACAGGCTGTAATCTCTGTAATCTTCTGTTGTAGCTGTTTTTACTAATTTTCTACAGGGTGACGGTGAATTATGTCTTTACGTTTTTTTTGTTTTTTTTAAACTACAGTACTGTAAGTCAACAGATACGATCTGGTTGTGTCTGTCGCAACAACAAAACAGGTAGTATAGCAGCTTTAACCACTTACAATTCAATTTCACGTTTAGTCCTAACCTAAAGCCACAGACAGCTGCAGACAAAACAGACGTGTACAGTAGTTTAGTTACACTCCTCTCTTGTCAGTCCAACCTGTATACGGCTTAAGCATAGATACACTGCAAAAACTCAAACTCTTACCGAGAACATTTGTCTTATTTCTAGTCGAAACAATCTCCTTATACTTAAAATAAGACTCATCACATTAAAAGTAGCTTATTTTTTAGACACTTTTTACTTCTTTCAAGCATATTTTCACTTGAAATAAGTAGAAAAATCTGACAGTGGAGCAAGTTTTCAAGATTTTTCTACTTATGTAAGTGAAAATGTGTTTGAAACAAGTGAAAATTATCTAAAAACAAGATAATAAGTCTTATTTTAAGTGGAAAGAGGTTGGTATTGAGTAGAAATTAGACATTTTGACAAGAAATTATGTAAATATTCTTGGAAAGATTTTGGGTTTTTGCAGTGTAGATACACCAGAGCTAAATTAAACAACTTAAGCAACAACTCAATGAGCAGTTTTAAATGAACAGATCCACGTCGTCGACCATAAAGAGTTAAGAGTCCTGCAAAGGTTCAGAGCAAAACATGACTAAGATAATTTTTCTGGAAATTCTGAATCATGGTTAATCATCTGTCACACAGGAGACTCACCCACATCAGTGAGTGACCGTGTGGTTTTTGCCAATTAGGTCAAGCCTTGGACTTTTTCTTTTATATATATATATATATATATCAAAGCGTCCGTCAGACTTATTAATAAAGATGCAGGACCTCATGGTGTCTTATACAGCTAAACACCGACCTTGTCTTTCATGGGTATGTCTACATCTCGATCGAGTGGGGAATAATAGGACGAAGTGGTCAGTCAGCAGGTGAGTAAATTCAAGCAAGAAAAATAAAGAGCAGCTTCTGTTAATAAGATGGAAAGAAGAAAAATGAAAAGTGAGTGTGTGTTTGTGTGTGTGTGAGAGAGGAGAGAGAGAGTGGGAGGTAAGCCGAGGCCACACCAGCAGACTTTCACATTGAGGTTAGCCAGACCTCCAGGCCAAGGAGTGGTGGCACCGCTATAGAGGAAGGATTAGGTCTGAGATTAACAGGCAAAATAGAGTATAACAAAAATAAATATATAAAATACAGGTGGCTTCAGATCTGGACGCAGCGAAGAAGAAAGTGATACATAATGAAAGGCACGGATGAGCGGTTTAAGAAGAGGTAAACAAGATGAGGATAAAGGGTTTCCTGAGTGAGAAAAACCTAATTCCTTAATTTGAGTGATAGTAATTAATAACGGTGCCACAGTGGACAAAGGAAGTCAGGACAGAGACAGGAGCAGTAGATTTATACACTGCAAAAACCCAAAATGTGTCTTATTTCT
Organism: Trachurus trachurus; assembly: GCF_905171665.1. Taxonomy (NCBI): domain Eukaryota; kingdom Metazoa; phylum Chordata; class Actinopteri; order Carangiformes; family Carangidae; genus Trachurus; species Trachurus trachurus. Next base: position 6,412,376 of record NC_139911.1, read on the forward strand.
TGTCAAAATGTCTAATTTCTACTCAGTACTAACCTCTTTCCACTTAAAATAAGACTCATCACCTAAAAATGATCTTGTTTTTAGATAATTTTCACTTGTTTCAAACAAATTTTCACTTGAAATAAGTAGAAAAATCTGCCGGAGAAAGCAAGTTTTTTGTGCTTGTAATAAGAAAGAAAAACTTGCTCCACTATCAGATTTTTCTACTTATTTCAAGTAAAAAGTGTCTAAAAACAAGCTACTTTTAATGTGATGAGTCTTATTTTAAGTATAATGAGATTGTTTCGACTAGAAATAAGACAAATGTTCTTGGTAAGAGTTTGAGTTTTTGCAGTGTAACTTATAAAAGAAGAGGAGTAGTTTGCTTTCTGGTGCTGCTCTGATCGGTTGCTCTTCATTGATTCACTTTTAATTCTCTGTGGTCGTTTTTCGCTATAGGACGCTATAGATGGATGGATTCTTTGTTTATGTCCACATCAAAGACGCAGCAGAAGAGATGGATTGTCTGTTAGTCTCCACAGATCCAGCAGCTGCTCGGGCGGGAAACACTGACAGACACACAGACACAGGGACACAGGACAATCGGCATTTGCTGCTTCTGTGTCTGTGTGTGTGTGTGTGTGTGTTGTGCGCCATGAGAGCGAGAGAGGAGTTATTTATAAAACTATCACCACATTATCATGCTTGAGACATGTGAGCGGGTAAAGGCATCTTCATCCTTAACTCGTTTAGGACACATTGAGGTCATTTTCTCCCGGGTTTACACAACATTGCGTGAGAAGGGAAGGGTATCCGGTGGATCCAATTGCCCTCTGTGAGGGCGGCAGCGCCTCCATGAATGTGGCCTTTGAGTGGCGAGAGGCCAGTAGACATGCAGACAGCCTGTACTTACTGTATCTGGGAAATAGGCCTGATGCGACTTCAAACAGCCACAATGATGTTATTATGGTCCCCCCCTCTTCTCCTCCTCCTCCTCTTCTCCTCTTCTCCTCTTCTCCTCCTCCCCCATCCCTCCCTCTCTCCCTCTTTCTCTCTTCTCTTCTCTTTCTGAGAACTTGTTGCTCATGAGTCACAAGGAAGGAGTCTCCAGTGATCTGTTGTTTACTCTCATTTCACTCATGGTGAAGGCTCGGACCAATCGCTGCTTCGAAGAGGATGTTTTTTTTTTATGTTATCACCCCCTAACCCTCTCTCCCTCCCTCCCTCCCTCCCCCACCACCTCTGACTTTCTTGCTTTTACAACATTTAATTACTGAGCAGCAGGACGACAAAAAAGAAGAGGAAGAAGAAAGGCTGGCCATTACCTCTGTCTTGGTTTCTGGCGAGAGAACATGAAAAAGGAACTTTGTTTTTAAGAAAGATAAAAGAAGGTCATTTTGTGGAAAAGTTAAAAAAAAAAAGATCAGCAGTGTGGTGTCGTGGCGTAACGCTACTTTCAAAGCGGCGGCGGTAGCGGTAGCCTCACACTGACATTGACTCAACTCTTAACCCCGCAATGCAAACGAGCATTTCACACTCCTTCATCCTAAAGTGGGTTATCCATAACTTGAAGCCACGATTTACAGGGTTTTTCTCCCAGAAAATCAAATAAGGCCTCCCGGCGAGAATTTGACAGGCAAGAGGTAGCGAAGTTCAACATCATCCCGAGCAGACCTAAAGTTTTTCAGAATAAGACGGTGTGACACAGTGAAAAAAAAAAGAAGCTTTTTTGAACATATACCTGACAGAGATTGAAGAATGATGCAGGTGCAGGTGACAGCTACGGACGACGAGTGGATGCGACTCAGCTTTGATTTTGCTGCTATATTTACACGTTCTTTCAACGTGGGTGCGGGCTGTCATATCGACATCTTTTCTCTGTCAGAAAGCTGACACTGCAGGAGGAGATACTGGGCTGGGCGAACTTTTCACAGCCACAAAAAAACTGGGTTAGATAAGATTTCAGGTAGACGGGGGGTTCATCATCACATTTATTATTTAATTTGCAAAATAATTCATAAAAAATGTGATATATTATGTAATCTCCACTACACTATAGTTCAAAGGGCTTAAGACTTGAAAGCTTGGTATTCAAGTCTGTACAGTCACCTTATAAAGATGCCAACACTTCACTCAGTCTTTTCTTTAATCACCGCGTGCTCACACTAATTGTTAGCCCTCACTTTAAAAAGAAAGAAAGGGGGGAAAAGAAAAAAAGCCTGTGCATGTGTTTATGTGGCGACGCAGCCAGGGAAAGCACTGAGATCCATTATAGGTCAAGAAACTGCTGCATTAGAAATCAAATATGATTGAAAAATTATGGGAGTGGTGAATGAAAAATAAACATGGGTGGAAGCCACTTCCAGCTCTATATTTGACAGATGACACTGTATGAAAACAAGGATTAGACTGTCAGTGCTTTGACTGGTTAAATGTGGGTATATGTGTGTGTGTATGTGTGTGTATGTGTGTGTGTGCATATATGCGTGTGTGATGCATATTTAAAACATTTGCAATTTGATGATGAAAACAAACCCTGGCACATTAGCATGGAGAATTTCCCAGCTCCGCACGCAAACTTAGAGCAGGGGAGGGCCCCAGTGTGTGTGTGTGTGTGTGTGTGTGTGTGTGTGTGTGTGTGTGTGTATTGCTGTGGGTGAAGCCGGCAGCTGTTTAAATTCGGTCTAACAGTGCTCTCTCTGCAACATGCCAATTTAAACACAATCCTCAGGGACAGAAACAGAGTCTGATGCTTCTCTCCTCTTCACCACCTCTTTCTGTCATTTTCTCTTCTCGTCCTTGTTTTCTCTCTCTCTCTCTACCTCCTCCTTCTTACGCTTGTTCCTACTATCTGCTGCGTTACCTCTGACTGAGTTAACATTAAACCCATCAATCCAACCACATATAGTACATACACGGAGCTCACTGATCCTGCTGCATCACGGCTGCACTCGTACCTGAAGTGATAATCTGCCTCCGTCTCTTTGCTCGCTGTCATGTACCGTCTTTAAGAGGTCACGCCGATGAATAAGTCATTAGATCAGCGTTGCGTTCATCCCTGAATGGCTTCTTTTCTAATAAGCTCCCGTGTCCCCGCTACACACAAAGGATTGGACCGTGTGACAGACGTGATCTTTGCAGATAGAAATAAAACTCACGGTTAGTCAAGTTAAGGTTAAACCTTCTAAAAGAAGATTAACATTTGTCTCATTTGCGGTTCATTAGAGACATTAGATCTGAGGTGGAGCTGAAGTGGCAGTTGAAATGCAAATACTCCAAAAAAGAAGCTGAGTTGTTAACGCAGCTGTTTGGAAAAAATCCAGCGCCTCTTACAACATTACAGTAAATGAGACTTCACTGCAGGTGAAACTGTCAGTGATGGATGCACCTCTGTTGAAATGTCATGGACATACAGACTGAGAGCTTCTGTGCAGGCTGTAATATATTCTATAATGGGATGTAAATACATGCCAGCCTGTGCCCTGGCATGTTAAACTGCATTTTGATCCTACATGCCCATGAACTATAATGATTTAATGTCCATCAGAGTGCCAATGAATTCCTGTGGTCGACCTGTATATCTTGTGTCATAGCTACTTGATAAATAAAACAGCTTCACTGGTCAGAAGATATTCAAGGCAGAGAAATGTGATTAAACTGCTGCCCAACACTATGTGAGTGTAACTCTTCAATACATGTGTGTAAGATTAGATTAGTGGTGCAGCAGGCAGGCAGGCAGGCAAGAGCTTCTTATTTCATTTAACCAACTTTTCTAATCTCAGAGTTATGTTGAGCAGCAATGAAACGCTTCTGAAAATGATCACATACTGTAGATATCAACCCTGACAGGCGACGACAACAATGCAGTTATTATGCCTGTTTTGGAAATGTTAGTCCTATATTTGTTTTTAATGAATGGGATATGGCAGCAGATTAAAGGAGAAGCCTCCTGCACAACTGAAGCCAGTCGAAGCTGCAATCCTGACTGATGGGCCGATTTCAACACCGGAGCAAAGAGAAGATCACGAGCAGACCAAACCCACTACTCATCTCAACCGAGGACAAGAGCTGCAGCGCAACTTTCTTTTCTTTAAAATAGCTTTCTTCTCCTCTATTATTCACTCACTACATCTTTTACTCCTTTTTTCCCTCCCTCTCTTCCTGTTTTCGGTTGAAACTACAATGTATGCCACTCAAAAAGCCTCGGAGAGCTTTTACCATGAACTCCCCCAACGGGCCTTTAATGTCTCCAATCTCCAGCGGGGGGCCAACGATCCTGCACACACACACACACACACACACACACACACACACACACACACACACACACACACACACATGAATACATACTGTACATACATAGATGAAAAGACTGGCTAGCATCCAGACATCAAGTGGGAATCGCTTTTATCGGGAAACTTCGCTAGTTTCAAGTTTTTCCAGTAGAATTAACTCGTTTCAACACGTTTATAAATAAAAGAAGCACTTCTATAATGAGTGTGAGTGTCATGTCAACAGTGTCTTGCCCGACGGTTTCGCTGCAGTGTGTATATAAGTGGAGATGAGCTGAATTTTTTATTGATTTCAACATTGTGATGAAATTTCGAGTGAGATTGACACATAACGCGAAGGGGATGCAAGATATAAAAACCCATGCAGCGCCCTGCTCATCATTTTCTGCAGATGCACATCCCAAATAAATCCCAGTAAGCATTAGGGACCTCGTCACGGCTCTGTTTACCGTCGAACACTTAAGAGATACCTTCCTTTCTCCTGGCTAACAAATAACACCCAGAGGGCTGCAGGGCTGAGCCAAGCACAAGTCACGCAACTGCCTCCCTCTCTCCCTCTCTCACTCACTCACCCCCGCACATTATCCCATCCTGACTGACTGGATACCTGACTGCCTGCCTGGCGGAGACATTTGCCCCTGCAGAGCTGTTCCTCTTTTAACAATGCGCCTGGATGCATGAGTCAAGAGAGACAGAGAGAAGAGAGGGAGGACCATGCTGCTGTTTACTCGCTTTGTGTCTCTCAATGTGATGCTCAATAAAACGCGTGTAACGTGTGCATGATATGAGGAGCGATTGTCTTTACCCCCCTCTCTATTTCTCTCGCTGCACCCTCTGTTTGCGTCTCTCTCTCCCCACCCTAAAAATATTTTGTCAGGCTCACTCATTCGATGATAATTCGGCAGAGAGCAGGAGTTCACCCAGAGTTCAGGCTGCTCTGGGTGCACAGAGCGCAGCGAAGGCCTGCCAGCCAATAAAAAAAAACACACACACAAAAAAACCCAAAAAAAAAACACACAAACCCTTTTATACACCCTCTTGATTCACATACTCTAGTCCTTTTTAATTAGCTCCCACTATGGTCCGTTCTCACTCAAACACATGCTTTTCACATCAAGATGTTTGGCTTCAATATCACAGAAATTTGGTTGGTGAATTTGCGTCTGAGATTGTAGAAAGAAAAAAAAATAAAAAATAAAAAAAGGAACTCCCCCGAAGCTTCTGCAAATAACTCTAACTTTATATGACATGATCTGAGGAACTATTTTTACTCGGGCGAGTTACGTGCCCCTGTTTTCCCATATCAAATGCAAGATGAAAGGGGACCTCATCTGGCTGACGGTAGTTAGCGTATCGAGCTGTATCGGGTCAGATGCCACCTTTGGTTAGTGATCTTTCCAACCGCATGGGAACATATCGATTTACATTAGGGGAACAACAGCGAGGACCGGGCTCGGGCTTGGGCCGACTGTTGCACACTGAAGCATGCTTCAATTAAGATAAATGGAGGTGACAGACAAAGCAAACGGTCTGATGTACGGTGTGCCCATGCGACCAGAAGGGAGGCACGACCTGCTGACATGTAGTGTAGTAGTACACATGGTAGTCATGCATGATGCCACACCAGCACCAAGGCAGCGACTCCTCTTCAGAAAGACAGCGCTGTCCTGATTATTACCAGTGATTGGTAAAGCGTTGGCTCCGTATCATGCCAGAGCGGCCGTGTCACAGAGTTCATTCGGCAGCCACTATGAATAGCTGCTCCATTCGCTCGGTTTAGCCATCAACAGATCGCATTACTGACACCACTGAGCTTTTTATGCTGGTGGCCATGTTAAATTGATTGTGCTGTAGCTAATAGGCCTTGGGTGTTCACTGGGAGGAAACTGGTGGCCATTTGAGCCAGGATGACAGCCAGCGCTCAGTTCTCGGGGAGCGAAAACCTATGTCACGCTATCAATCAGTTAAGTGTGGCCTGTTTCTAATCCATGCAAACGGGACAATGGAGGAACACGCGAAGGCTGGCTAATGAGAAAATCTGACCCCTTGGATTTCTTAAGTATTGATTTATTCATTTCTATTAATGCTGAGCTCTAATAATCAGCTTTTTTTTTTTTGTCTTTCTTCGTGTGCACTCCAGCAGACACCACAACAGAAACACACACACACAAAAAAAAAATCCCCAAAACTCAGGAAGCAGTTTCTGTGCAGACGAGCCCGTGGCACGCTACGGCAAATAAAAACAAAATGACTGTTTGAGGCCTTAATGAGTTATCAAATAGGCTTTCAACATGTGGCTTTGGGCGGACCTAAATCTGTACACTATACTGTATGTTTGCAGAGATAAACAAAGTCTGTTTTCTTGTTGTATGGGTGGTTAGACAGCGGGGGGGCGGGAGGGGTGAATATAAATTGGCAATGTGAAATAATTTAATCTCAGCCAAAAGGGGAGTAGTTTGGGGTTAAGCATAGCTAGAGTGGCGTGCTTGTAAAAATAGCACAGTGCAAACCAAAAGCAGAACAAATGTTTGTAATAAGAAACATGTCTGCCAATAACGCTGCCATTCAATAACTGTGTAGATTAACTGCAGTTTTGCACATTTGGCGAACTTGAAATAAGACCTGACATCAGAGCTGCGTGTGTGCAAGGTGTCTCGTCGAATGCTGCGATACTACAGAATATGTAAAACAACAGCTGGGATTTGTCAGCAAACTGGATGCTTAAAGTGCTGCCATAATATAATTATCAACTTAATCTCCGGGGGATTTGCGGTGCTTGTTGCTTCTCCCTCTCCTTGTCCCTGTGTGTGTGTGCTTCTCTTGCACAGGCAGAGCAGCGCGCTAGGCGGTAGCTGTGACAATAATTACACAAGACAGCTTCCAACAATAGTGTTGGGCCAACAAAGGCTTCTGCTCCCGCTGCATGAGTCCTGGCTGTCTATTCACACTCACTCAAACTCAAACACACACTCTACCCGTCTGTTTCGCACACACATACACACACTTGCACACAAACACACCTCCCCTGTTGCAGCGCAGCCGCCACTAGCTGTTACAGTTAGCGTCTAACGGTGGGGCCCCCCCCTCGGCACTGATTTGAGTAATTCACTTATGGCCTTTTGTGATCCCAGGGGGCACCATCGGCCCCCCCTCCACCCCCTCCAGGCCAACAAAGTCCAACTCCACTCAAGCGAGTTCAGTGTCTGTGGCACGAGAGGCCAGGCGGGGACAAAGCCAGTGTCATGCCTTTGATTCAAGCAACTAATGAGTTAGCTGTGAGGATCCTAAACGCATACGGCGGCTTCTCCATTCACCGTCCCCGACACATACAAGGGATTAGCATGGCTGGCCTGTCGCACTAGTTAACAGCTATTGTGTGGCTGATTACTGCAGAGGGGGCAAAGACACATGCAAGAGGGTGGGAGAGTGAGCCGACATGCAACTAATGTGCAATTTAGCACAAGAATAACTGGGCGGGTATAACAGCTATATACGTTGTCTGCAACATTTGAATTGAATGTATGCACACAGATAGAGACGCAGCCTTTTAATCTAGAGCTGAACATACAATGAAAACTGGTTCATCTCACCCTAAGGGGCGTTTGAACTGTTTTGATCTTAACGGTATCACCCAAAGTATTAGGAAAGTACTTATAAGCATAGAGATGATCAAATTTAAAGGTGTTTAATAGTTGAATAAACAATTTTCTGCATCTTGAATTCAACAGTAAACTATTATTATATGTATCCACGTTGCTGCAGCGTATAAACAAACTCCTGCCGAGCCCCGTCCACAATAAATGAGCAGGATTTTTGCATGCCAAAATAAAGGAAAGGAATGATAAAACCCTGAGCACTGGCATTAGGTTAGTCATAACAGTGAGAACACATTATCATTTACACTGGAAATGTATTAATCGCCCATACGTCTGCCTTTGTATATAGAACTCCTAGTAGCACGGCATTACAGACGTTGCATGTGGAGGAAAAAGAGGAAGGAGAAAAGCCTGAGCACTGGCATTTAGCCTGATCACGCACTCCTCATGTAGCACATGGAGATGAGAGGTGATTTTCTTTCAAAGAGGTCAGTGAGACAAACAGAAGGGCAGAACCCCATAGGGAGGAAGAGGGGAGAAAAAAGGGAGGAGGAGAGCGAGAATGTCATGGTTAAACAGTGTCGGAGGAGAAAAAAGACAGAAAAGGAGGTGACGGGGTGAATCTGGACGTCCATTAGACGATGATAATCACTCATAGGAGCGGCTTTTTATCTCCCTGGGTGCTCCTAATCAATACACATCGCACATTTCTTAAAAAGGGTTCAGTGATGTGTGTCGTTCACTGATGAGACGCTACATTAAAAGATCTAATGAACTGATGAAAGAAACCAGGAGTTTACAGCCTCGGCTTTAGTTCAGCGACATGAAATCTCACCTTTTTACTGCTCATTTTATTAAAACCGCGGCGTCGCAGCAGCTCAGGGTGAAGAAGAGAACTGGAGATTTCGTGCCACCACCAACACCAGCAACACGCAGCGCTGGCCAGGCCGCTTATGTTTATCTCCAGGCTTGTTTTGACATATGACATTTAACTGATACGATGGGCTGATGGGTTGAAGTCCTCGCATCCCTTCGGGGGCAAAATGTGGCCAGAAGACCCGACTGTGCAGGCGCAAACTAAAAGCGCCGAGAAATCAGCACGTAAGCAAGCATCGATTCACAACTCGTCAAGTTGACGCTAATCACTCGTGATGTTTAACTGATTCTTAGTGATTTTTATCTCCTGGTCCCCGCTAACGCCCTGATTGGGTCAAACAACGGGGGGCAAATGAAAAGGTCAAAGGCTTCGACCTTCAGTGGGTTTTAGTGTTCACTTCAAAAAAGGTATAGACAGATTCAGTAAATGGGTTAATGAGCTGTGCAGCCCAGTATACCTATTGTACAGCCACAATGATAGTGGTGCCACAGGTCAGCGCGAAGACCAAAAGACTCATTAGATGGTCAAACGCTTCAAAGTAGTGCTTTGTGCTAAATGTATAAATATATAATAAGATGACATTCACACATTTGTATTGAAATGGGCTTGAATAGATCTGATAGTTCTGACCACAAGTTCTTGAAATATACATGAACACACCCTGGATGCATTGAGATTTGATCACATTTAAAAGTGTTTGGGGCGGCAGTGCGAACTCATTCATGCTCACTCATTAGATTATGCATAAACTGGCTTTGTCACGATATCTTAAAATCATGCAAAGCCCTTTGAGATATAATGAGGGCATCAAGGAATAGTCTTTATATTTTTAGGTTTTCTTTTTCCTAGAGAGAACACGTGGTTTTTGCAAATTGATATGATGTATGTACAGTATTTATTTACATATGGAACAAGGAAGTGAAATCTGATCACAAGTGGTCCACAACAAGCTTCTTCCCTGCATGATTTAGGATGTAATCTGAATCAGCTGAAGTTTCTATAGGGAGGGCGAAAAGCTTCAGCGTCAGAATAGAAGCTGAAAAAAACAACAGTAAACTGACCACGGCTTGACCTTTCTATTGCTAAACCTTTTCACTTTGCTGATTTGTCTTGGCCTCTCCACCCATGTCTCTGCCTCTGGGTTACAGAGTTATAGGGAAGGAAAACGTCTAGGGTCACTGAGAGTTTAGTAAACACAAAGTCCGTCTATAATCTGACCTGAACACATTTTCACCCCTGAGCAAAGACTCCCATTCAGAAACAGCTATCATGCAGCAGCACTTCCCTCTTTGGGAAATTGAACGGTCTGCACTTGCGCTGACTCAATTGGATGCAGATTTGACACGAAGAGGATTAACCCACATCATAGTGGTGGTGGTGGTGGTGGACAAGGTGCTTACATCCACAAAAACTCCTTTAAATTGTGTGGAAGAGACAATGAAAACAGAGTTCGATTGTTTTGTCTTGCTCTTTCCTTCCTCTTGCACGATGGCGGTTTAGTTACAAAATCTTGTTCTGTCTGCCTGCTGACGTCACGGCGTGGCGTATGCCTGGCGTGAGTCTGCGGGGCCTGTGGGCTTTCTCTTCCTCTTTTATTATAGCTCACCCAGCATTTAGAGGCAGACGGCACACATACTGAAAGTGGCTCGCACACACACACACACACACACACACACACACATACACGCTTACACACACACACACAATCGGAGAACAGCAAGTGCAGACCTAAACACTGATGGTTGCTGTATGGATTTGTGCAGCAGCGAGACGATCAGCAGCGCGTCAGGTGATCGCACTTGGTATATTTGTGCACGAACCTCTCGTCACATTTCACTGTGTGTGTGTGTGTATGCATGTGTGTGTGTGTGTGTGCCTTTACCCTGTCAACACCCAGAGTGGACCGACGACTAAGAGGGAAGGTGGGGCATTAATTGAGGACTTCCAGACACACAGACTTATAAATACACCTCGCTGTGATGTGTGGATACTTTTACACCGCAGGCATTTATATTTGGGCATGAGATTTGTTTTGGTGGTAATTCTAGGGGTTGGTATGATATACTGCAGCGAGACATTGATGATTTTCAGATCATATCATTTACTGGAAGTGGAGCAGTAGCAGTATGGCATTAGGTGTTTTTTTTTTCAGGCTGTCGATGCCTCATCCAGGTCACTGCGCAATGCATGTCTTTTTTGTTTCATCTCAGGATGTAAAAACAAAAAAACACAACAAGAAATATGAACGGTAAGCTTTGCTAGTTGTTGACAGTTAGCAACTGTAGAAAAAAAAAGATCATTACTCTTCCTAACTTGCAGATTAATTTCGTAAGAACAGATGCAAATATAATCTTCTTGCTTGATCCACTGAAGGTTGATCATCAGCATGAGTTAAAAAACAATGTCTCCTTGGGGTATTTATGGTGGATTTGCTCCAGAAAATTGAATTCTAGTCTGGTCAAATAAACATAAATGTCAACTTTAGATCCCCTAAAGTGACATAAATTAGACCATGGGCGCCCATTTCATAATATTTGACTTCAAAGTTCAATACAGAGTGTGTTTGAAGCACTTGACTATGAAAATCTGAGTCTCCTTTTTGCTGGGAACCATCAGGAATATCCTCAAGGACCCCTATTGTCCCTGGTCCACACTATCCTGTGCTATATAGATGGATATAGGTGTAATAATGTACCTAATGAAAGGCATAAACTCTGACAGAGGTGCCAAAATAAAAATAAAAACAGGAACTCCCCTCAGTATCTGTTTAAGAAGTACAGCTTTGCACTAGTGAGACTACAATAATCAAAAGAAAAGCATGAATATCAATCTAAAATCACATTTTAAAAGTTTCCACTGAGGGATGAAGTAATTTTACAAATTCTGTATGAAACAAGAAAAAAAAAACAATAAGCTATTAAAAAAGTTCCAAAATACCAGAAAAGTGAAAAACAGACCAAAAACTTTTGCTGAATGCATCATCCCAGTCATCTAAGACTCAGATGTGTCAATTACGGAAGATGAATCACTGGAGGTGTATTCCCACTGAAGCCACTGAATTCCACTTTGAGTTGGCAACGCGTCATCAACGGATCAAACAATCTGGAAAACTTTCCCAGTGTCCTTAACCCCCGACCCCCTCTACTCTATAGACACAATAAACTTCAATGGTGAACTTAAATTTAACTTTCCTCTGACGTGTCCCTGCAACTGGGGCAGTGGCTTAAAATATAAAAAAAAAGTGGAAAAAGTGGAAGAAAATGAAGTAATTAAATACATAAAAATAAAACAAAATGTGCAAAACGAAGATGAGAGAGATGTTTTGAAGGTTCACAAAAACAAGTCTGTGTGAGTCAGTACACAGCTGGTACAGTGGAGGAGATGAAGGACTCACTCCCTGCAACAGAACGAGACAGACAGACAACACGCAATGAGAAATACATATGGATTGATGCCAATGTCGCTTTTTTTTTTGCAGGGGCATGATGGGGGGAATCTGATCGCGGAGCCACGAGGGTCAGGACGTGAGACGGTGACAGATGCAGTCAAACGAAGCTTCTGTCGCACCTCATCAAAGAAGCACAGCGCATGGAATCAAAATAGTCTCCGCGGTGTGCTGTGCTGTGCGTGCACGCGGTTACACACACACACGCACTGACTCACTAACATGTACACGGCTTTTTTACCTTGTTTGGTCCCGGGGGATTTGGACCAGTGGTCAGCGAGGTTACAAGCTGCACAACCGACTTTTATCAAAGAATTATTTCTTTGTTTGTTTGGAAACTTCTGCTTTGCCAGAAAAGAAAAAAAAAGTTGCAATATTAACCACAGATTTCAAGATATGACAATATGACACTGTGAAACTAAGCATTTTACGCAGCAGATAATACTGATGCATTATTACAAATGACTGATATCAAGTCTTTTAGTATGTGTATGTGACGATGGCTCGGGTGAATTCTTGTCTTGTTGAAGCCGGTTTCGACTGATATTAGTCCAACAGGCAACGTAGCAGCAGCAAACAAGGACAAAGACATGGGTAGGGCAGAAAGAGATGATTATTATAGGGGATTAAAGGCAGCAAAACACCATAAGGTATGTGACATTTAGTCTAGTATATAGGTGTCGTGTTGTATGCATTCACACAGTAGCTATATACTGTCTCTCTGATTGTTGCAACTTGACTACGTGTTCAAAACAAAGCAGAAACTAAATTCTAGTTTCAAATAATGAGATAAAAAAGTAATGAAACACGATCATGCAAAACAGACACACACACAACACAAGTGTACGCACACACACACACATCACCTGAGGAGAAATAAAGACAATCGGGGCAGAAAGGCAGAGGAGGGATAGTTAATCCTCAGGGTAAATATTTAACAAGCTCAGCAATTACAGTTAGGGCAGAGACCGAACATGGATGGGAAGGGAATTACAGCCTGCTGACTGTCAACACACACACACACTCATACACACACACAAATGTTCTCATAGACGACCTATCTGTTTGGGCATAGCAAAAATATACATATCCTCCTGACCTGGAATGAGAATTAAATGAAAAAAGATGGGACTGTGAGTTCCACACAGGCTGCAGGCTATGAAATGATGATTTATACTTTTGTGTTATTATCATTATTTTTTTAAGGGGTGTTACCCTCTGGACTTGTGGCCCATTTTCACTGCATGCTTTTTTTTTTTTTTTTTTACCTGTGCCAGGGCATCGTTAGACATGATTATATCGTATTATTTCCACTGTATGAGCTCAAGCCAAGATGTACACGTATAGCGGCAGATTAAAATAAACATTCAAAGCGCAGCTATTGTTCCTACTTTTTATCTTCAAAGTGCTTGTTATAGCACAGGACACCGTCATAATGTAGGTTGCATCTGTAAATAAACACCAACCAGACTGGAATCTCACGGAACATGATGATTAAGGGAAACCGGGGTGAATCCCTGTTTGATGGCGCCTTTTATTTACACATGCACCCACACACAGCCCGAGGGCATATTTGCATGTAGTGCATAGGTGCCGACTGTTTACTGTGTACTCCACCCATGAGCTGTCACGCAACAGGGTATCTCAGGTGCTTCCCAAACCAAACCACCTGCGACTCTTTTCTCTGACCCTCCTCGCACCTTTAAGTCAATAAATCAACGTTTTAAAGTTAAAGTTAAAGGCACGGAACGAATCCGACCTGAGGGGCCAAAGCCTGCAACTCACTTTAAATCTCAACTAACTGGACTGGACATCAGGCATGACTCAGTAGCAGCAACTTCACACAGTCCCCCCAGTGGACAAAGCGGAGAACTGCAGCACTAAAAGTAGAAACAAATCTTCACCTCTTCCTCTTTGAAACTCGTCACAACGACAAATGAAACTTAAAGTTGCAGGTTTCATGTCATGTTTTCAGAGAATGACTCACAGCTATGAAAAAAAAAAAAAAAAAAGAAGAAAAAGAAAAAGAGAGATGAGTGTGACTGTTGTTCCAAAACCACAGGAAGGATGTGGACATGTACATGTTGCTCATCTCAGATTTATCTGGAAAAGCTCGTGCACATTACAATATCAGTGGAAAAAAACAGAGAAGAGAGCTGACCGAAGAGAGATGCACACAGACCCAAATCCCTCATGTTCCACTCTAATTAATCTCATTAGTGTAGCATCAAAAGGCAGCTAAGCTGGTCACTTCTGCCACTGATAACAAGGCCTCCAGCAGAGGCAAAGCAATCAAACACAGGCTTTGCCACTGATGCATGTTCAGAGAGACATATCCTAAAATATTTATTTCTACTTCTCTTTTGAGTGGCTGCAGAGATGATAGTCCCTACGTTAGCTATTAGCGCCGTCAGATACAATACGCAGGCAATATCCCCTCTCTTGCTTTCAACACCTTGCGCTATACCTTTCAACACTTTTAGCACTTTCACACCGTCTTCATTTCCCAGGCTCTCGCTTGACAGACTGACACTCAGCATCACTCTTCATTAAAGGCAGCGGTTGCGGTCTTTATCTCTGCGTGAGCAAAGGCACCTTTAATAAGTCCGATTAGCACCTGTACTGCATCTTTGCGTGATGGCTAAGCTAAATGAGCATTCGGGGTAAAACAACTAAGTGTGTCTAAAGTTGCACGACCAGCGGGATGCCAGTTGTTGGGTGCCATGCCAAACTTAAGGTAGCGGATGATGGAGATTAAGGGTGGTGGTGTGAGGATCAGAGGAGGAGAAGGTGAAAGAAGAAGAGAGCCACATGTGGAGGAGGAGTAGAGCTGGACAGACCATAACAAATCCAATTGCCTACTTCTCCATGAAAACATCCTTCAATGGCGACTTTCTTTTAGCTCCACGGAGCAGAGAGAGGGCAGCGAGGCCTCGTTTTCCCTCATTCTTTATCATGAATATTTTCTTCCAACCAGACAGACAGAGAGAGAGATAGAGAGAGAGAGAAAGAGGATGCTCCTTTTCCTTTTTTTTTGTAAGACTCTTGTCTTTGGGAGCTGTCACATCCAGCTGTGCCAGTGGCCTCAGTGTTGATAAAGCAGCCACCAGCAACAAAATACGTTCTCAAGAGGCCCATGAATATTTGACGCGGATTGTGGAGCAACACGAGGAGACGGAGAGAGGCATTCACGGGATGGTGGAAGGGTGGGAAAACAACAAGTTGTGGACCGTTATATAAGTCTTAATTACATTGGATGTCATCACAGACGAATATACTGTAGTGACCGAGGTCTGAACAAAGTTTAAAAGACGCCGGTGCATCCAGATGATGCATAAGAGAGAGCAAACTTCCTATAATGCAGCCTGTGCTTGTTTATCTTTAGCCCCCTTGAATTCCCAGGCAGTTTCTCTTCTGTTGGTCTATATCAGAGTCAGTCGATGACATACGGCCTCGGGGATTCTTACTCATGAGGCGGAGAGACAGAAGAAGTTCAGATTATTCCATAACTCTACGAGATTACCATAATTTAACAGGCTGGTATTATCATCAGTCCTTCATATGCCTCGATATAGTTAGTTACTACACTGTATGCTGTACATCTTTACTGTATCTGCCACTTCATTGTGTGTGGACATCAGCCCGGATGTAAAAGTAATAAGTGTCTAATAACCAGTGTTTTGAAATGAAACATTTGACATTTTCCCACTTTTTTCCACTGGGGCTACAAATACTCATTATTACCATGTATAATAATATTGATAATTTACTTGTGTAACATCCTAAGAAAGTGCTTCATTACAATAAATTTACATAAATGAAGGTTTCCATAGCCAGCCAGCATGTTCAACTCTATTATATAGTATCAAAGGTGAAGCATTGACCTCTGTGCCAATTCACAGCAGCTGATATCTCATTATCAACATCATATAACCCGTATCAACTCGGCAACTCCCTATCAACTTGAAGCCGCACACACACAGAGACATACACAAACGTACACTCATGAACCAAATATTCCAGCCACTTCCGCTACAACACAAATGCATGAATGTTTTGACCTCCTCTACCTTGGAAGAAGCTTTTGACACGGAGGTAGGAGACCGCGAGGCGCAGCACGGACAGCTTGTCCAGCTTGGAGATGACATCCGGGGGGAACGGCAGCAAGCTGGCCAGCCGGTCCAGCTCAGCGTTCAGCCTGTCCCGGTGCCGCTTGGACGGGTTGGTTTTCTCATTGGAAGAGGACGGCTTCCTGATGACGAGACGGACCGAGGGAAGGGAAGGGAGGGAGAGAGAGAAAGAGAGAAAGAGGGGGAGAGTGTGTGCGTAAGATGAAATGTAAGAACTGTTTTAGCTTCTCATGCAACCAAACCAGAAAACGATCCATCGACTTCTCTAAGTTCACTTGTTGCAGCCACGACTCTGTTAATATCAAAGTTATACAGGACTACATGACACTGACCTGTTCATTTTTAGTTTACACAGTCAGCTTAATGGTCTCTAGTTGAAAATATCATGTTATTATCTATCAGTAATATAAATTTCCCAACTTGTAAACTCTGGGTAAAGAGCCTCTGTTCTTACCACACAAACATCAACACACTTGTATCAACTGTTTCTGTGGAAAAAGTGGTGACTGACTCATACGACTGTTTATTGTGTCGCCAGTTTTTTTTTTTTTTTTTTTACTTTCTCTCTTGTTTGGATCAATGTGGAAAAAAATAGGACACCAGAATTAATTTTTCAGAAATGGATGACTCAAAACATATTCATTTCAGTTTTGTTTTCATAATTGTTCTGCATTGTTAGGACAGAAACTATATACCAACCAGCCAACCAACCACCGCATCTCGACAACCAGAGGACAAACAAACACATGATCATATAAACCACTGCACTGCGAGTTTGTCTGTCTTTAAAAAGTATTTCCTTTTGACTCAGGCTTCGCCCAACACGCTGCATGCTGTGCACCTCACTGCCTCGGGCTCCCACTGATGACAAGCCTCTTTTATTTTTTTATTAACAAGACAAAACTAATGATCTAAAGAGTTTTATCATGCCACATTTCAGTCCTAAGGGAACATCTCTTCAGGATGACCTAAAACTTTAGTCGTTTTCTTGTAAAATTATCCGTGTTTACCAAGAAATCCACTGTGACTGTTTCAATCTTGTCAGTGCAGCTCCCGTTATTAAAGATATTGGACACACTGCACTGTCCTGTCCGAGTGCCGCAGAGAATGTAACTTGGCCCTTAGGCATCGAGTTATTTGTGTATTTTCGTATGGTGTACACAGCTTTACCAGTCGAACTTAACATGATCCGTATGTGTAATGGTCAGCTCCGATTTCCACAGCTGAAAGTTTCTGTTCATCTCCACGGAGACAGAATACTTTTATGTGAATGCTTCAACTTTTTTTTTATTACGACTGGCCTGCACGGGCTAAAAAAGTCACAATTTTGCAGGCATTACTGTTGAAAAATATCCAAAGAAACAAATACGAGTGTCAAGATTTGATCAGATTATTTAGATTAAGTTTACTTTACTATGCATGAAGAACCAACACAAGATTGATATTCTAAAATTCAACAAAAGAAACACCTACGAATAACTGGGGGGGCACTGAATTATAATTTGAAATCTTACTACGTCAGTGAGAACTATAGCAAACCAGAATTTGAAATGTACATTTCAGTCCACATACAGTATAGCAGTGATTTGATGTGGCAAAGATTTCCTTTCAGATCAGCAGCAAAGGCAAAGGCAGCGCAAAACATGAAAACTTTATAAATGCCACAGGCCTTGTTAAATTACCACTTCCCTCTTCAAAATCTTATATAACCTACATTCACTATTCATGACATCAGCTGACAAGATTGTCCAAAAAAAAAGAGAAAGAAAAGTAGCCCTCAGTTTACCCCTCATCCACCCACCTTAAAATTAGGATACAGTGAAAAGTGGCATGTGTATAAATAAATAATTTAGCAATAAGTGCTACATTATTTTGTATATTCACAATCATAAAAGTGTTATGATTATGTTGTGTAATGTGCTGTATAGAAACTTGCAGCCAATACATACTGGAGCTTTACTATTTTCACACCTTCAAGCTGTAGCCTCTCATGAACTTCCTGTGATTCACCATAGTCTGTCTACTTACTCTTTAATTCACCTTTTTTACCTGCACTTTGTCTTTCAATGACAAGACAAACAAAAATGTGCACCCGTTTGCCACACAGAAGAACATGGATTTTTAACACAAATACAACAATAACAATGGTGTTCATCGCGCCTTAACTGTTTTTGGATGGGCTTCCTCCTCTTTCTGCCCGCATACATGCAGTCTCCCGGAGGGATCATGATCTTGCGCTCCGTGGAGGTAACAGGTGCGCTGCGGAGAAGACACACAACACAAGAGGACGTTAACTTCACATGTGGCGGGAGGTGCAGGAGGCTACAGAGGCTCCACACATGTCCTCAAGACCATGTGTATGTGTAGCCCATGAAAACACGTCCAGACTCGCTTTTGCACATTTAAAAACAGGCCATCCCTTGGGTTAAACACGCAGTAAATCCCTGCACAACCTAAAAAAAATTAAAGTATAATGACCTTCACTAAGTAACCGATAAAAATGCAGCGACATATGACATGTGAATTAGCAATTGTGTGCCATATGTTTCAATAATTGCCAATTGGAACAATATAATTTAACACACCGGTGAAACTTAACTAATGAATTGCCTGTCCAGCCTGTACAGTGCAGCAGAAATGCAATAATCCTTGGAAATAAGCGATAAAATAAAAGCAGAATTCAAAAATAAAAAATACATAAAAACATCCAAAAAAGCGGTAAAAATTCAAAAAATAAAATATATATATAACACTAACCCAATGTCTGTGTGGATGTCAGTTAATTCCAGTATAGTGTTGTTGGCTGCACAGCCACATTCACTTTATGTGCAGAAAAAGAGATGCGTCTCCCAGGGTGCACCGACTCGATAATGCCAAATGATAAATCCAAGGGAAATCAAATAAATCGGAGAGGTCCTGTACGAGCTCCGCGCTGATGTTTTCATCAGCTTTGCACTGCTCGGGGCAGATGTTGGCTGATGCTTTATACCCAATTGAGTCGCCTTCACTTCCTCGCGTTTCAGGTGGCGGATTCCTCTGAATGACATGTCGAGCTCTTCGCACGCAACTCTCTGCCTCACAAACACAGGCAGAGCAGAGCGCAGGCAGACACACACACACACACACACACACACACACACACACACACACACACACACACACACACACACACACACACACACACACACACACACACACACACACACACACACACACACAGAGCGAGCTTATGCTGCCTTCACGTACTGTCTGCGAATGGGAAACACAGCTTTTCTTTTCCGTTTTGCATTGGTTTTATATGGACTTTATGTCGTTATAGTATTGCATCCTATAAAAATAAATGAAATTAGTAGCCTATGTGTTTCTCTTTGAGGCTATCATTCATAATTTTCTTTTACATTGCCTAACTAAGTAGTCTAATATTAAAAAAAAGTTGCATGTAGCCTATTTAAGCTTTTTCCCTTCTTATTTCGCTGCAGCTTTTGTTTCTTCCATCAAATTTAACCCCGTTTTTCCTCCACATTGTGTTTGTGTGCAACCTGTGTTCAGCTTTTTTTTTTTTTTTTTTGCATTTTCCTGCTCAAATCGCCTGCAACTCGTTACCCGGTTTATACATTTACGAGCAGCACTTGAATGTCTCAGCGGAGCCAAACCGGACCTGAGCGCACATTTTGCGCGCAGCGGCAGCAGCAGCAGCAGCAGCTCAACACACATTTGGAGAGAGAGAGGAGGGATCACACGCGAAGGGGCAGAGGAGGGAAACAAACCTCCGGATTCACACCGAGGCAGTCCGCGGTCGACACACCACCACACACGGACACGGAGGGAGTAAAAACACCGCTGTGGATGCGTGGATGATGGAGCCTTGGTTCGGTTCAGACTGGGGTAGCCTATATTATTTACACCTTCAAAACAAAAGCATGAAGGTTTTTGCGGATTTAGAAAAAAAAAGAAAAAAAAAACCTTTGTTGCTGTGGTGGGGTTCGTCTGAGATAAACAAAAAAGAAAAGAAAAAAGTGGAGGACTTATCAAATAGCCTATGTGAATATCTATTTCTTTTTTTTTATCATGTGAAGTTTTGACCGATGATGGCTTTGCTATAATGTTAATTTCGCCTTTTCACCTTATGGAAATCATTAAAACGCCTCTTTTTTATACGTCATCTGCAATTTTCTCAAAATGTAAAGGCTAAATCTGTGCCATTTTATTTTGAATTTATCAACGGAAGTGCACTTGTAGCCTATACTGTGGTTAACTTGACTGATTTGGGCATCTCCAGCCTTTTTTTTTTTTTTTAAAAAAACACTATTTTATTTTGAGACAGATTTGGAGACAGTGGTTTTGACATGAGGCGTCTTGTGGGTTTGATCCAGAAATAGCTGTGCTGTGAATCACCAGAGGAAAATATTTCATTATCACTGGTTTTTAATAGACTTTCAATTATAAATACATGCTTTATGCTTTAAATAGCATCGTCGTGACTTCCTAGGTGGTTGTAAATGGTCGAAAACAACGCTGCATTGTGACATTTAATCTCCAGGCCACTGGGGGATAAACCACTTTTTCAGTTTCCAAGCTTCAATATTTCTATTTAGTCGTGGGGAAAGTCAGATTTTATAAACCAACTGCTGCAAGACACACTATGGTTAATAAGTGAGGCAGGAAGTCAACAAATGCCTACAGAAATAAATGGATGACAGGAGAAAAGCACAGTGTCTGATATCTGATACCCTGATATGAGCCTTTCACCATGTTCATGTGATTCTACATTAAAAACATGTAAAGATGGTTTGTAAATGTGTAATTGGATGTATTTAATTTAATTAACATGTTTTTTATAGATTGAAAAAGTCTATTACAATTCAAGTAATCATTAAAATGGGGTTTCTGTGCAATAAATTGTATATTTTAACTTGAAAGTTTTGTTTTTGAGGTTTCTAGTAAAATTTCAACCCAATAAAACGTGGCAATGTGTTGCATGTGTTGTGTGTTGTCATTGCAACGAGGCCAGTCAGCTGACTACATGGACAGTATATGTAAGCATGTGTGTATGATAGTCTCTAACTTACTGCGCTGCACCCTAGTGTACGAATCCATGCACTGCAGACTTAACCCACAGCAGATTGTGTATTTATGTGTAGTGAATCATGCAAGACAATGGCTGAGATACATTTTTCATCTTGAAATAAACATGACATAGTGGAAGAGAGAATCCCCACCGGTGAGGATGTGTTGCATGTGATCGCACATACCTGCAGAAATAAGGACAACACAGAATAATACACTGTGGTTATTATAGTATTGCACGAAGAGAGTAACCTAGAGTACAACTGAGATGACTATCTTTTAGAGAAATGTCAATTCAGTAGTGAATAAAAGTAAAAAAGTAAAAAAATACACATTTAATCTAATTTAATGTTGTCTATTCCTATAATATCTACACCTATAGACAGTCTACAGTCACATAGTCAATATTTGGTGCTACTACAGTAAGATTATTTAGGAAAAGCTCTGAGAAATGTTTGTCAACCTAAAACTTTAATCTGTGAGCTGAGACTTTGACAGGCCCACAGAGCTTTTTGGCAGCGCGATGAGTCCAGAATTAATCACCGCTGGTCCTCAATAAATGTCACAACCAATGCATTCAGTGCGCTGGGCAATACCCGCCACATGCTTGTTGAGGCTAATATGACCAGTAACGTAAACCTGACACGTGTCATTCGTTCAGTTAACATCATTTTCCCAAACCGACTCTCTCCACCCTGTTTTGAAAAGCAAGTTCTTGTTATTATGCAACAGTGAGGTTGCAGTTGCACCTTTGATGGGGCAGATGGTTGTCTGTCCATCATCGTCTCGTATCACATAGTGTCCTTGATGGGAGGGGGGTTTGTTTAATTTGTTGTGACAGGTGGGGTTGGGGTCGGAGGTCTGACGGGGTCCTAAAGGTCCTGTTAGCGCTGTCAGTGGCTGCCATTAAAGCTTCGGTATCAATGTAAATCCACTTGCAACACTATCCAAGCTGCCTTCCAGATTAGCTCAGGCTTAAAGCTCTGCTAACACTGCTGGGGCAGACGTTCGCACGCAACCACGTCTGTGTGTGCCAGTGCACTACTGAGTCTGTGTGTGTGTGTGCGTGCACAGTAAGGCTGAGTGTGTATGTGTGTGTGGTTAAATAGAAAATTTCAGAATAATGACCAGGGAGCGAAACAGGGCTCAGTGAAAGCCATCTGGCAGGTGCAATAGTGTGGCTTTCATTGATTAAGATGTCTCTGTTAGCGTCACCATGGGAGTTCAGGGGACGTGCAGCGCTGCGACATGTCAAGTCTGATTCTAATGGACATTTATAATTAATAGGACGGTCACTGTCGGGAAATACCAAGGAATCACTCATCTCTTGTCTGTCACTGTCATTTAGGGCAAGTGCTTCGTGTCACTATGTTATACAGGAGCATCTAAATAATGCTTTCATTAATTGGTCTTTTGTTATATTCAAATTTTTCGAGATGGGTCGTCATTAAATGTAAAGCCATAATCATTATAATTAAAAGAACTTAAACAAAGACATGAAATGTTTCATTCTGTGTGTAATGGATCTACATCAGTGTTTTTCAACCTTGAGGTCGGGACCCCTTGGAATTCAAATGGGGTCGCCTGATATGTCTAGTAATTGATAAAAAGAAATTACTAATACTAATTGTTATGCTTTTAAAATTATGATTAAAAACACCACACACAATCTTAAACAACTGTTTTCTGTACTTTCACTTTCTCGAATATAAATCGAGTTCACATAAAATGCAGCATAGGCTATAAAAATATCTGAGCTGGCGCGTCTTGATTGACGGCACACATTTCTGGCGACCCCGCGATCACGTGCAGTCACGTGATCGCGGGGTCGCCAGAAATTTGAGATGTCAAAATGGGGTCACGAGCCAAAAGCGGTGTATTAGTTTCACTTTTTGAATTAAATTACTGTCATAAATAAACTTTTTTATGATATTCTAATTCATTGAGATGCTGTATGTGATTACCCAGTGAATAGTGGTGTAATTAACACAGAAATGAATGCATGTATATCAGTTTTCTATGGTGGAATTTAAGTTGTGGGCTGAATTTTATCTAATCCTAACAATGGGTGGGGTCATGAGAGGTGACGGCCTCACGCGCACATGACCCGGCCTGGACTCAGAAAGCAGGAGGAGAGAGAGAGTTCACAGTCTGGTGCTGTTGTGCTGTAGCAAAGCAGGAATGGCGGCGTTGTCAGGATTTGTAGAGCCCAGCGTATAATCCATGACAGCAGAGAGTTGTTAATGGACAGGACCAGCTCAAGCGGTCCTCTCAGGTCAGGATGCACGTTCTGAAATACAGTGTACACAAATATGGTTGCATGTATGCTGCACGTGCTCCATCACGTCATATGCAAAAAAGAAAAAAAAATAGAAAAAAAAATAGTGCCGTTTCAGCTCCTACGTTTTCATGCAGATGTGGAAAACGCTGCAACAATAACACACTGACCCTAAACTGTTTAATTCCACAGCTGAACAGATTAGTGTTTTTTGAGGACAAGGAATAGATCTGGTTTGATCTCATGAGACCGTGAACCTTCAAATCAGGACAAAATTAGACAATGAACTTCAAAGGCTCGGAGAAAAAAAACAACCCACAATGCTCAACAAATCATCAGTGCTGCAAAAAACACAAAAACACAGTAATATGTTGAGACTGGGTTGAAAAAAACCGTCTGTGTTGTCAGTAAAGAATGATCCTCCTCGGTTACTGAACTGTAAAATCTCTGATTCAGTGGTAGGTGGAAATACAAGTTAGATAACACACTGAGAAACATTTTGAATATTTCAGTGGTTCTTGTCTTCTGCATTTATTTCATCCAAGTAGTATTAGGGCTTCAAAAAAAAAAAAAAAAATACAATGGTGCATCAGCTCCCCCACAGCATCTGTACGACTAAACCTTAAGCTTTGTAGCTGCAGATGACATTTAAATTGCTCATTAAGCTGTACAGAAAAGGAATTGTTGTAATAATTTGTCAAAAAAAAGAAGATACAAAGACAAATGTGAGACATCTAGAACAGATATTTCACACCACACCATCTCTACATTGTGCAGTTTGATTTCAGTAGCTCCAAATGACTATTTTGCGGTTTATTTGCGGCATATAGCGGCGCAGCATCATCACCCAGCGGAGGCGAATACTACAAGATAGAAGATACACCTCCGACTCGTGCTGTGCTGTCACGTTTTTGTCGGTCCTTGCATCGGGAGCTGTGTCAATCGGTTTGAGAGGGAAAATTGTGTGTTTGGACTCTGTGGGGGATAATCTTTTGTTGACATTTGGATTTGGGTTTTTCAAAGGTTGTTTCATGGTCAGGACAAGGGTCAGATGGAGGTTGACTTCCTCCTCTGCTCCCCTCAGTTTTTCTGTAATCTGCTCCATCCATCCCCCCCCATCTGTGGTTGTGTGTCTGTGTGAGAAACGCACAGAAAAAAGAGGGGGGGTACAGAGACTGTAAGACTTAAAAAAAAAAAAAGGAGCTACAGTGTTGTGTAACACCCAGGATGCTGGGAAACCCTACAAGCGAATGAGTCACTTTTGCAAGGATGAATGTTGACAGTGGAATGCAAATATGAAATCAGACAGCAATTGTTTGTTTGGACATAGTTTGCAAAAACAGTTCACAAGACTATCATCGTCCTGCATGCCGGCAATTGGCTGTAATGTACTGTAGCTTTCATCAACAACAACTGCTTAGAGGTAATACAGTTTGATGCATGTGTCAAAACGCTGCCAGGTCTTCAGTCATAAGAGAGGGCAAAACAAACTGAAGGTAACTGAAGCAGCAAAGAGAGAGAGAAAGAGAGAGAAAGAGAGGGGGAAATGCAAAATATGAGGACAAGAGGACCAGAGGGCTCAGCTCAGCCCTGCAATCCCTGCCCCCCCCCCTCTCCTCCTAAATCGCACAGAGCTGAGAGAGCAAGCCTCAGTTTGGCTCGTTCACATCCGTGTTCATCATGACCACCACCTTTCAAATTCAGCACACACTTTACACAAACACACACACACACACACAGCAATAATAAAAACCGCTGCCCCCTAGGTGATGCTACATCTTAAAAAAAGCCGCCCCGGCTTGTACAGCCAGAGGCCGGAGGCCACAAAGTGAATGTCATGGTAATGGCATCCGGGCTTTTGGATAAGACTCTCGAACACTGTGAGGAAAAAAAATATAACTATATCTGGTAACCTGGATGAGATGCGTCACGACTGGGAAAGAGTAAGTCACTTGTTTTGCTTTTCACCCCAAAAACCAAAATTTTCCACTTGCACACCTGACGGAGCAAAAGCACCGACACAACTCAAGCTTTAAGTCTTGTGTTACTGAACTAGACAGAGTGAGTGTTCATATTTAGTGAAAAATAGTATGATACAGTTTCTTTTAAGACTAACTGACCCTGCTGTGCTGAGACTCCTGGTCTTAGGAATACAGTATGTGTTGCTACATGTGCTATAGTCAAGCACAGGGCCTGTAGATCAGACAGATTTTATGAATTAAAGTGACATTTTTATATCTAGCGGGGAAACTAATATGAATTCAGTTTCTTTAGTCGGCTTCTTTCAACACTTAGGGGTGAGACAAGTTTCAATCTCTGAGTCCAAGACTGTCAATGTCTCAATATCAATTTAATTTAAAATCCTCAGCAGAGGGAAAACAGAAGATGGTTCATATTCTCTTATCATTAAAGAAACAATCTCCTTTATCTCTGCATCACTATATATCTACTGTGCATCACTGATTTTGTGACCTCATTGCACCCCTGACGCACTATGTCCGCTCTTCCCTCCCTGCTGCACAGCGACTACTGTATCGACAGCTACAGACAATCTTATTAAATGTTATTCAATCCAATCAAAACCTTATGTGAGTGAAAACAATCGAGAGGAAATTGAATGAGTCACTCCATTTGCTGCCCACATGCCACAGCAATGTTAATACATCCCAAATGTATTTCTCTCTCCTCCAGTTTCTTACAGCTCACATATGACTGTACATCTGAGCACTCAATCTGCCACAGTCCTGGAGAGGAAAGCTTTTCTACACTGAGCGATGCTTTTCATTAAACCCTACAGGAACCCTGTCGCCTGCCTGTCGGGCCAGTCCATATCCAGGTCATCAATAACAATTTCAGCAAACGCCAGAGTGTTGCTATTTGGTCATGTTTTGGGGGGGGATAGATGGGTCTGCTTTTCTGACTTTTTGGTTCAAGTGGTTTCAAAGCACTTGTCATCTTAGGTCAACACATTTCTCAGCTGTTCCTGCTCACATGGTGACAGTGGCTTCGGCAAAACAAAAACACAAATGTTGAACTCGTCATCTGCTACTGGTTCAACGGTAAAAGCCTTGATCAGAGGTGCACAC
Source organism: Trachurus trachurus (assembly GCF_905171665.1). Classification (NCBI taxonomy): domain Eukaryota; kingdom Metazoa; phylum Chordata; class Actinopteri; order Carangiformes; family Carangidae; genus Trachurus; species Trachurus trachurus. The sequence goes on from NC_139911.1 coordinate 6,439,126, forward strand.
TGCACAGCCAACATGATAAACACAGCATCTGCTAATATGCAGAATGACATACACAATATGTTTTTGACACTGTCAGGAAAATTTGTGATGTGATAACACTGTTAAATATTGCAATGATGACATAACTTGCAAGCAATAAAGAAATATATCAATGTGCATGTACAGTTATGCTGTGTGAAGTTGTATGAACAACACAAAGACAAAGGTCACTATCAATCATCTCCATCCACCTCCCTCTGTCTCATGCTATAGCTATCAATCCATGCATTAGCTATATAACATATCCGTGCAAGGTCAAAGGGGGTGTGGGGGTCTGGAGTAAAGAGAAATCCCAGCTGACAGTAGATAGGGGCGGGGTACATGCAGCTGGACAGATGCAAAGTCAAACAAACCCAGCGTTGATACAGAGCAAACACATAGATCTATGGGTACTTAGCCATTAAGTTGCTAATTGATTGAACATAACGTGCATATAAATGGGCTTACAACTAAACGCAGAAAGGCCCCTCACCTGGGAATCGAACACAGAACCTTTTGGCTGTGAAGCATCAATACACACCAACTGTAGCTAAAACTTCACAAACTTTTATGTCAAATTAAGTTGTAGTCTGTACACCGGAAGTTACCTGCTAGCTTAGTTTTACGTTATGTCGTGTGGTGAATGGGAAGAACTTAAAATAAAGCTTTTCCACCTGTTTAAATAATACTTGTTGAACAGGTGTGTGATAAAGGACACTGTTTATATTTTACTCGCAAAAGTTTGTGATAAAACTCACAGGGCCACGGCCGTAGTGCGCAGTTGATCCGGTAACTTCGTCAGCTCCGGTAAACGTCCGCACCGCCGCCTCCAGGTGAAGCCGACACGCGCCGATGTCGCCGAATGCCGCGTCGCTCACATTGAGATTACATTGGGCCGCGCCGTCAGGTATCGCCGAACTTATCGCCTTCGCGGTGCGACGCAGCATTTCGGCGACTTCCATGCTTTCCGGGCTGACAAGAAAACGCGGTAGTTTACTTCCGGTCCATTTGGCAAGGGCAAGACGTATGTGTAAATAAGTTTTGTATTTCTAACTAAATCATCAAGTTTAAGCTGATCTTCTGTTATCTGGTTATCGCACATTTTATGTTCAAATGGTATTTAAATATTTAGGCTGGAGAAAAAAAGAGAACAAACACGTTTGTACCAAAAACGAGAACCAACAGTAGGGCTTTCTACCAACTTTGATAATGTCGCCCTTCATAACAACTGTAGATAGAAGGAGTGCATTTTTTTTCTATCTAACTCATTTGTTTAAATTAAATCAAAATTTAAATCCTGCTCAACTGTGGGCGTGGTCACAGTTCGCTGGTGTCAGAGATGGGCGAGATGGCCATAGACATAGGCCTACACACTCTCCAACTTTACTTTATCATATTGAACATGAATCTGCTGTTGCAGAAAAGCATGTGCGTGTGTGTGTAAAACAAGAAGTTATGGAAAGACAAGCCAACAAAGTAACTCTGGGGAATCCATCTTCAACAAAACACATAAGTCATAGAAAGTTTGGCCTAGGTCAAGCAGATAGACATCAAAAGTCCTACTTGTTCTGAAGAGAGTAAGACTTGAGTTTTGTTATAAATGAATTACACCTTTTCCTTTGCTAGAGAATAATATATTTCTTATTGAATATGTACAGAGTAAGGTGTGTAATGTACACTACAGTAGAAGCTTATAGACTCTAATTTATTGCTTCAGCAGAGGGTCGCTGCCATCTTGTGGAAGGAAAATGGTTTTACATCATGGTTTTATTTGTTTTTACAAAGGTTTTACACAGACAAAGCTGGGTCTAAAAACAAACTTTCCAACTCCCCAATGCAAACACCAATAAAAACAGTTTATATTCAGTTTATTTCATTTTTGCAGCATTTTATTTCTGTGTTTGGTTATTCAACATCCAGACCTTTTTTATAAAAGCACAGTGTGTTTATTTGTGTTTCCCCGACGAACTACATGACTAAACAGGATAATGATGTCATCTAATATTTAATTGACCCATCCTGAACATTGCCACAGCACATCATTTGGATTTAAGTCATGGAATATACAGTAAGTACCTGATATTTAGGGATGATATAGCTCTCCGTCTCTCTGAACATGGATCAAAACATTTAATGGTGGAGCCAGATGCTGGCTCAGTGGAAACTATTGCTCAATGCACCTCTTTCAAACAAAATTTATACCAGTCATAAAACCCTCTCTCTCTTTTTTTTTGCCAATATCTTCTCATCTCTGGTCCAACAAGGTCTGAAGCAATAAAAAATAAAATATTTACTTACTGCATGATCATGACGACACAGTCTTGACTGAAAATCATCTGTTTACATAGTGGTCCGTAAATTCAAGACATAAACACACAAGTAAAAACAGACTACAAAAGAACCTAGTCAATGTCCCTTTCTTTTTCCATTTGCTTTCCTCACCAGTGCAACTTTTTTAGTCACTTCTATAGCTCTCAAGTGTCAGTCACATTATTACTAGCTCACACCTTTTTCCCCGACTTAACTTACTACTTTACATACATGTGCTGGATCTCTCACATTTGTTCGGATAAAACAAAATAATAAAAAGAGCTCATACTGTACTTATCCTCCCACTTCTGTGTATTTAATCTCTTCTTCCACTACAAGATGTGACGACCACTTCACTATGGCAATAATACATATAATTTGCCACCCACCCATCCTGTAATGGAGAGCCAGTCCTGTGCATCACCTCCCCTTCTTTAGGATCCATAGTAAGAGCACTTAAAGGCAGTTTGGTCCTGGAAGGTCCTATTAAGGCAGATTTCCTTTAAGGCAGTTTTTTGGTGCAGCATCTTCTCTCTGCAGTGGTCAGCAGCTTTTACTCTCATGTTAAGTACCTTTGGTGAACTTCCCGATGGGCATCAAGGCTACTGGTTACCTCTTGTTAGAGGATCGAACCTGGTGTCTCATCCAGCCTGTTGGAGCTGATGAAGATGAAGCAGATAAAAAGAGGAAGAGAAAAATTATGATGTTGTCTTTGCATGTACTTCTACTGTAGCTTCTGAATCCGTAGCTCAGTTTTAAACATCGGACACTCACAGCGTGGTTCACCTGCTTGCCGTGGGTTACTAGCACTGCTACCAAAGGAGGACTGGAAGTTGTGGATGGTCTCTTGAAGAATCTGTCTTTCCCGGCCCTGAAGACAAACAAGCAAACAAACACAGTTAAACACCAGCAACATTTTTAGACAAAGATTATGCTCTTGCTGTACTTTGACATATCGTGTCCACTGTTTTCCCCATGTAATTCTACCTTACACTGCTGACTCATAGCTTGCTAGAACATAATGTTGGGTTACACTGTGGAAAAACTATAAATCAAGCCCAGGGAGCACTGGGGACGCACCACTGGAAGTAGATATGTAATGCATAATCATATAGTGTATGCTTGCTGAACCAAATGCACCTTTCCAGCGTTGAGCTCTGATATGGCTGCCAAGATCTGTTGTCTAGGTCCATCTGTTTTAATTCCCAGCTCCTTCAGGTCTCCATCTGTTAGAGTCAGGAATGCCTCCATGTCCACCTGGAATAAAGAGGAAAAGAAACACTGATTAAAAAGATAAAATGTGCAATAAATTGAATACTCAATATCTGTTCAATACTTTATAAGTACAGCACTATCTAGGGACAGTAGTTCAGTGACACAGACATGGAAAAAACACTTTTCTAATAACTCAAATCTATCAAAACAAAAGAAAAACTTCATTGTTTTAAGGCAAATATTTTTGGACGCTAAAGAAAGAATACCTCCTGTTCCTCAAATATGGGCTGGTATTTCTCCAGGGAAAGTTTCTTCAAGATACTAGACAGCTCATCTGAAAATATAAAGACAAATTATGAAAGTTGAATTCAGTACGCATACCATATGTTTGTATAATAGAACTGTGCCTGAAACAAACGCAACTAAGGTGAATTTTTAATACAGTATAAAATAGATGTGAATGCCTTTGTAATAGGATTTATTTTAATAAGAAAATAATGTAGACCATTAAAAACGAACTAGGTAACTAATGTGGAGTTACCTTCATCAGTGATGGTCCCACTGCTGGAGCCTCCGCTGCTCTTGGAGCGAGGATGGGAGGAGGCTGAGGACAGAGAGTCTCCTGGCCCAGTGGGAGGCTTCGGTGTTGGGGAGGGAGACGGGGTCAGAGTGGGCGAGGTGCTCTTGGAGGTGGAGGAATTCCCCGACTGCGGCCTCTTCTTCAACTCCATCTTCTACAAAAGTTATGAAAGCAGACATTCACACCACTTCACTCACAACTTTTCTTTCTTTTTTTTTTCTTTTCACAGTGATGATGTCAGAAAGAAAAACACAAACACAAACCCTTCTTGAGTGGATGTCGGAGGCGACCAGGCTCGGGTGGGAGTGGATGTCGGGGAGGCTGATGTCGGGCAGTGTCAGGCTGGGCGCTGAGGTTGGCAGCGGGGGTTGGCTCTGCGTCGGGCTGTGCTGTTTCTCCGGTGGTTGGACCTTCACGTCTATCAGACCTGCTGCTCTCTTCCTTTGAGCTGCTATCTGGGAGAGAACGCTGTCTGCACTGCCCCCTAGTGGGAGGAAGAAATGGAGATTATTTTATTATAGATCATGTTTTTTGTTTTACTTTATTGCAAACAAATGAATGTACAAACCAGTCAGGCAAATGGTACACTTGTGCAAAAAAAATTAAACAAGAACAGACACCATACTGAAAAGATGAAACCTTGATTTAAAAGTAAATACATAACAAAACATAAGATATAAGGGCATGAAATAAAATAATCAAACATCAAATAAACTGAAAAAAAAAAGAAAGTACATAAAGTAAACTAAATAAATTAGGATTAAAGGGTTGACTTAAAGCAGAAGTAAGCGATCCGGTCGTTTTGGCTAATGCTGCGTTCCAGGCAGGCTTTTGAAACCGTAAATTACAGCTTCAAGTCACAACTTACAACTTTGTAGCGTTTCAGGCAACCCACTCGTGTTTTTCCGACCTGTTTTACCGGTGAAAGTCACTATAACGGTCACTCGTAACTTCCGACCCGTGAACTCGTACCAGATCGAACTGGTACGACTTCACAGGTCGGAAAAACACGAGTTACGAGTTTCCTTGAACGCACCATAACAGTCCTCGTCCCTACGTCACCACATTCACGGCGTCCCTTGGCTGCACACACAGCCCTGCATGCCGTTCTCTCTCCTCATTGGATAAAAACTGTAGGATACGATAAATGTTTTCTCCTCGGCTCAGAGCAGAGCAGAGTGACTGACAGACCCGTGTTTCGGTCCAAACACTCTATGTAAGTGATTGCTGTCGGAAGATATAACTATTTAAGACTTAGATTAACACAAATATATCACTTACTTCTGCTTTAATAACTGTACGCTTCATTTGTCAGATCATTTTTAAACACTGAATAGAGGTCTTTGGCAGGTTTGGACTCTCAATTTTAGGGACTTAATATAAAGGTGAAATTAATTTAAGAACCATGTGAAGATGGGTGGGGTCCTTAGATATTTGGCTTTATGAATAAAGAATTTGGTTAAGATTAGTAAAACATTTATCATTAAGTCCAATTGTTGATTATAGATAATGCATCATGTACCAAAACCTGTCGTGCATGTGCATGTGTGTGTTTGTGTGTACCTGAGCGGTTGTGAGAGTCCCGGTTGAGTCCTGCCACTCCATTGGAGCCACCGGAGGAGTGGGGGGAGTGGTAGTGACCAGAGTTGGACGGAGAGGACGACGAGGGCCCTTTGGGGATGCTGGGGAACTTAATGGACCTGCTGACCACACGGCTTATAGATGTCTGAGGAATAAAAGAGAGAGAAGGAAAAAAACAAAAGAAGTATGAGAGATGATGACAAAAGTGCAGACTGTTAGAGAGGGAACTTTCTGCCCTTTATACACACAAACACACTCACAATATCTGAATTTCCGCTGCTGTTGAGCTTCCTCTGGGGCGGCATGGGCAGACGGGGCGCTTCGCTCTTTCCGTCCCGGAGGAGGCGTGAGCGGTCCGAGTTCCATGGCTCGAAGTTGGACGGAGGCAGGAAGGGAGGGATCACTGCTTTCAGCTTGTCGTTGGGCAGCCGTGTCGAGGGCGCACCACTTCTCAGCTGCAGATGGAGACAAACAATCCTTATATGACACTTACAAATAAATTTAACTCTGTCCGTTTTCAATAAAGTGTCCAAAAAGTGAAAACTTTCTGAAGCCACAGTTAGACAAACATAGTAAAAACTGCTTGTTAAAGCAGAAGTGAGTGATATATTTGTGTTAATATAAGTCTTAAATAGTTATATCTTCCGACAGCAATCACTTACATAGAGTGTTTGGACTGAAACACGGGTCTCTCAGTCACTCTGCTCTGCTCTGAGTCGAGGAGAAAACATTTATCGTATCCTACAGTTTTTATCCAATGAGGAGAGAGAACGGCATGCAGGGCTGTGTGTGCAGCCAAGGAACGCCGTGAATGTGGTGACGTAGCGACGAGGACTGTTATGGTGCGTTCAAGGAAACTCGTATTTTTCCGACCGTGAAGTGGTACCAGTTCGATCTGGTACGAGTTCACCGGTCGGAAGTTACGAGTGGCCGTTATAGTGACTTTCACCGGTAAAACAGGTCGGAAAAACACGAGTGGGTTGCCTGGAACGCTACAAAGTCGTAAGTTGTGACTTGAAGCTGTAATTTACGATTTCAAAAGCCTGCCTGGAACGCAGCATTAGCGAAAACGACCGGATCACTCACTTCTGCTTTAAACCTTGGAATTAATTTAGCTCCTACCATTGTGGTTATGAGGAAGTCCTCCTTTTCTGAAGACGGCCTGCAAAGACCTGGAAAATAAAATTGAGAAATAGCACATTTATATATTTCCACTTCCACATCATACAACAAATAAAACACTGTGCATATACTGTAGATTTATGCAGTGGCATGCAAAGGTTTGGGCACCCCTGGTCAAAATGTCTGTTAATATGAACAGTTAAGCAAGTGGAAGATGGAATGAAATTATCTCCAAAAGGCATAAAGTTAAACATTAAACACTCTTTTGCAATATTTTAAGCAATATCAGTGTATTATTTTTGTTTTATACAGTTTTAGAGTGAAAAAGGGAAACAAACCAAAGAATGGGAAACTCGGGAGACTTGAGCTCTCAGATAACTTTCACAAAGGTATTAGACAAGGTATTTACTATTTACACACTGTGATAGCTTCCAAAGGGGGAGGGGGGGCTACTAGGTACTACGGTAACTAGGGTGGCTAAACCTTTGCTGCAGGCCCTTTTCCTTTTCTGTCATTTTGAAAATGTAAAAGATGAAACAAAAAAAAATGGTTTAAATTGTCATCTGTAACCTGTCTTTGTCTTTTGAAGATTATTTCATCTTCCACTTGTTTAACTGTTCAAATTAACAGAAATTTTGACCACGGGTGCCCAAACTTTTGAATGCCACTGTTCTTATGCAAAATATCATCTACATTCAACTTCTGGCATCAGTGCTGTTTTGCGTTCTGCAGTTCTTATGCCCCTTAAAATACCAGACGTTGCATCTGGCTGTGTCTCACCGGTCTCTTTGCTCTTTACAGCCCAGGCGTTGCTCAGGTCATTCCCTCCCAGGGCAGGAGATGGAGCCAGAGCCCCGTTAGTAACGGCACCAGGCTTCCTGCTCGCCTTCATTGTGGCGTCCAGCGAAGTTTCAGCATCGTCAGGGAACGGAGCCAGGCGATTGGACGAGAGGCCGTGCCTCAGGGTGTGAGTCAACTTCAGTCGCCGGAACCGATTTGACATCCTGCTCCACCAGGACTGGAAGAGTCAAACATGTAAACATCAACATTAAGGAATATTTTTACAGAGTATTGCTGTAACAGAAGTGCACTTGTTCTTTACCCTGAGGCCTCCTTTGTCGTCAGGCGGCACAGGGACGTTGTTGAGGGACTGACGACTCTTGGAGCGAGTCATTAAGGCTCTGCCGCGGTGTTTCGACTTGTCTTTATCTACTTGCATACACACTGATGCTGCTAACAGGCGCACCAACTCCGTGTCTGGGAAAATAAATACATACAATTATCAGGAGAATAAATACTCCTTCCTTAACCCTGCTGTCTATTAAAAGAATATTAAGGAAGGATTTGTTTCTTTGTTTGAAGTGCTGTAGGACAGAACGATGATATTCTGGGTACCTGGGTCATTCAGCAGCATCACCAGATCAAAGGCTGTGTATCCGTTCTTAGCTCGGAGGTTGACATCAGCTCCTTGACTCAGCAGGTACTTGACAATATCTTTACTCCTGAAGGACAAATAGAGACAGAAAAACACACATTGCTGACCAAATATTTAAATATTTTAAAATTAAATTACCTATAAAATCATCAATTTAACATAAGTCCATGTAAAAAAAAAAGAAAAAAGAAAGAAAGAACATGACCAATGTCCCTCATGTAAACTGTCTTACCCATGATAAGTTGCCTGCATCAGTGCGGTCCAGCCGTGGACGCCGTCTTGCTTGTCTATGTCGGCACCCTTCTCCACCATCAGCTGCACCACCTCTAACTGACCGCTCACCGCCGCCATCATCAGAGGTGACGCTCCCTCCTGGTTGGATGAATTCACCTGAGTGGGATCCTCCTCCAAGATCTCTTTTACGAGCTGGGAATTCCCTGAATCAACATTAAACACATACATTATATATGGGTACATCTTTCTATCAACATGCTATTTAAGTGTAACTTGGGTTCTTTGGTAAGAATCTAATTTAACATACCCAACTTGAGGGCACTGAACACATCTGGTCTTCTTCTGTCATCGTCTGTGAAGAAAAGAGTGAGAGTGAGAACAGGAGAGAGCTCTGATCCACTTTAAAACAACAGTCCTACTTGGCCCGACTCCACATAACTCAGCACCATCAAACACTAACAGTTGAGTAGACACATTAAAAAACACTCAGCTGTAACTGGAACTTCTTGTATATACTCAAAAAATTCAGATTGTCATAATAAAAAAGTAAAAATTCTGCATTAATTTGCCCTCATTTTTCTGTTGTACCTGCACAACACACCAGAGATAGATTTATTTGGACAAAACACAGAGGATCATGTGAGCTCCAGAGTAGGATCCTGCAGGTAAACTGAGCTAAATCCTGGTGAGAAGAGCTATTAAACATCAAAGAGGCTGAGAGAGAGCAGCCACTGTTGGTTTCACTCTCACATGAGTGTTAACTGCAATACAAGCACATCTAGATCCTAGGTGCACCGACACACACAGATGCAACAAGAGGAGGAGACAACACTTCCTCAGGGTTTCTGCAGGTACCAGCAAATCTAATTTAATGCTTTTTAATGCCCTTTTTAATGCCATTTCAAACATTTTTAATGCCCGTGACTGCAAATACTATACGTGTGCGTACATACACTTACCTATATACACATACACAATTACCCAATTACTTGGTTCTGCATGTTTATCACACCAATAGGGGTGCACCGACTGCAATTTTCTGGCCAATCACCGATCACTGCCTATTCCGATTTTTGCCGATAGCGATTAAAAAAAAAAAAAACACAGTATCCTGCCACCACCTACAAATAGTTAATTTAGAAAATTCTCCATTTCTTCACCCACGTTGTATGAATCAATCAATGTTTTATCAATTTTTTAATGCCTTTGAAAATCGAATTTAATGCATTTTAATGCCATTTAAAGCAGATATCAGTGGAATGTTTTTGTTAATATAAGTCCTAAATAGTCCTATTTTCCGTCAGCAATCACTTACATGAAGTATTTCAGCCTAAACACTAGTCTCTCCGTCACTCTGCTCTGCTGTAACCCGAGGAGAAAATTTTCCTTGTGGGATACAAGTGTTATCCAATGAGGAGAGAGAACGGCATGAAGGGCTGTGTGTGCAGCCAAGGGATGCGCGTGAATGTGGTGACGTAGCACGAGGACCAATTGATGCCTGACAAGGGCGGGGGCTGCTAACTCATGGTGCGTTCAAAGAAACTCGTACTTTGTGTTTTTCCTTCCTGTGAAGTCATACCAGTTCGATCTGGTACGAGTTCACGGGTCGGAAGTTACGAGTGGCCGTTATAGGGAACTTTCACAGACAACAGGATGGTAAAAACACGAGCTACGGGTTACCTGGAACGCTACCAAGTCGTAGTTGTGACTTGAAGCTGTAACTTACGGTTTCAAAAGCCTGCCTTGAACGCAGCATTAGCCGAAACGGCCGTGAAGCTGATATCTGCTTTAAGGCCTTAATTTTAGCAAAATATATTTAATGACTTTTAATGCTTTTTAATGACCTGCAGAAACCCTGTTCCTGTTAAACACATTATTATTCCTGTTCTGTACAGTTGTACTTAAATTTCCAGTGTGTAATATTTATTTAGCAAGGTTTATTGGCAAAATCTGAACATACTACCCATGAATATATTTGTATAAGTGTATAATAGCTATAAAATACGGTCCTACCTGTCTGAGGACGGACGGTGGTGATGGAGTCCAGATAGGCCTTGATGTCCCTCTGTTTCAGCTCCATGGCCAGTTCAAAGGCCGTCTTAGACAGAACGTTAACCCGGTCCGGATCGGCTCCACGTTCCACCAGCTGCTGAGCCACAACCACCTTCAAAACACACACACACATGTCTGTTTCCCTTCCGTTCCCAAGATGTAAAGACACATGTGATTCACTGCTGTCCCCAAATGAAACCCAATGTATAATCCATCAGTATCTTTATATACAGGACCAACCTTCCCACTGAGCGTAGCCACCATCAGTGGTCCCCAGCCAGTGGTCTTCTGGGTAAATTTCACGTCAGAGCCCCACTCTAACAGCAGGCGCACCGTGGCCTCGTGGCCGTGCTGAGCCGCCACCATGAGGGCAGTGATGTCCATGAACTCCCTGCCGCCGCCTCCTTCTGTACAACCCTCAGTACCTCCGTACCCAGATGTGCTAAGGGGGAGAAAAAAAGCAGGATGTAATGTAAATAAACTCTAAATTTGAGGCTGCTTTAGTCAAAGAGTCGGCTCCAAACCTGCAGCTGTTGTTGTTGTTGCCATTGGAGACTTCCTCTGCAGCGACAGCCAGGTGATCGTAGTCATCGACGTAGGCCCCGTTCTCCAGGAGCAGTTTGACGACATGAGTGTGTCCCCCGCGGGCCGCCATAGTCACGACGCTTGCTCCCAGCCGGTTTCGCCCATTTATCTCAGCACCGTTCTCCAGCAGCATGTGGGCAACGGCCAGGTGACCAAACCTGACAAGACAAGACAAGACAAGATAAGATTGTCAAGCATCAAGCAATTTGACATCACATACTGAAAAGCACTTGCATCAAATAAATAAAATGTTAATAAAAATGTAAATGACAGTTTCATGATTTGGTTCCATGAGGATTACTTTAATTTTAGACAGCATAAAACTGAGGATAAATGCAGTTTGCTCGATGCATGAATCTAGCTACTACTCAATCTGACTTTTACTCAGTGTAATTTTATGCAAATTCAGATTGTGTCACACTAATGCCCATTTTTATCGAGGGCTGATGAAGAATATATTTGTAGATTAAGAGTTGTGTAAGAATGAGGAAAAATGCAATCATAAGTGTTCATTCATTTCCGGATGAAACGGAAGAAGATGGATGGATGGGTGGATGGATGGATGGAAGTGTTCATTTAATAGGGAAGACTTTAACTCATAACTCAAGAAGAGCATTTGGTTTGGTAACAAAAATTAGCATTTTAGATTGTCATTAGAACGATGAAGAAAAAGTTTATGTATGTAAAAATTAGGTGGGTAAAAGTCATTTTTTGCAAAGAATAGTGCAAAAATGACTTTTACCCCCTAATTTTTACACACATAAACTTTTTCTTCATCATTCTTGTAATGACAGTATAAAGACATTCACCAATCTCTGTGCCCGAAGCTGGTTACTACTCATAAATGTTCATGTAGTAGGGAAGACTTTAATTCAATATTATTACATACAAATTCAAGATTGTTTAAATAGTTTTAAGAAAGAAGAGCATTTGGTTTGGTAAGAAAAGGGATTCAATAAGTCTCACTGTGGCCACTGTCATTACAAGACTGACAGAGAAAAGGGTTATGAGTGCAGCAGCAACAACAACAACATAGCCTATCCCTTATTAACGTTTAGAGAGTGACTTCTGTATAGTGAGGATATCAATCACTGACAGTATGGAGAAAGAGATCAAATTGACAGATCTTTATTAAATGGACTCTGGATGTCCTCAGCCCCACCTCGCAGCCTGCATCAGCGGGCTCCAGCCGTAGTTGTTGCGGCTGTCCACCGAGGCTCCCTTCCGGAGCAGGAAGCGGACCAGGTTCTCGTGTCCGCTGGCCGAGGCGAACTGCAGGCCGGTGTTGCCCTCCTCGTCGGTGCAGTCCACCGGCACTAGAGACAACATGTCCGCCGCTGCTGCCGCTGCGACGGCGGCGGCGTTGTTGCACTCCGACCCCGCTTCGGACCGCAGCCTGCTCTGCCGCCCGGACTGCTGCTGCTCCTTCGGGGCTCCGGGCTCCAGGATGCCCCGGGCCGTGTCGTAGTCGCCCTCATCGCAGGCTCGGAAAAGCAGCAGGGAATCAGCTGGGACACCCAAACAACTCATCATGTCTTCATTTAAAAAAAAAAAAAATTAACCTTTACTCCGCCTCCATTAAAACTCCCGTTAAAAGTCTCATCGACGGTTGGAGGTCCGAAAACGAACTCATCATGTCTTCATTTAAAAATTAACCGTTACTTCGCCTCCATTAAAACTCCCGTTAAAAGTCTCACCGACGGTTCGAGGTCCGAAAAGTTTCTCCTGGCTGTCACTTCGCCGACGGTTGGAGGTCCGTAAAGTTTCCCCTGTCACTTCGCCGACGGTTGGAGGTCCGAAAAGTTTCTCCTGTCACTTCGCGGCGGCCTGTGTGTCGAAATCATGGCGCACGGTGGTGGAATAAAGTTTAACGTTTAACGTCTCCGGGTTGAGGACCGAGCGAGGGCCTCCGTGCTCCGAGACACCGCTCACGCCTTCTCATCTCCAGTCACTCCAGCACTTTCACTAAACTTTGCTCCCTCAAAACAACTTTCTGGCAACCAACCGACCGCATCATCATCATCACCGCTGCTTCCCCGGTTCCGTTACTTCGTTAAAATAAAAAGTTAGAACGAACGAACGCAGCACACAACTTCCGCTTCTACCTTTCAAAACAAAATTTTCAAAACAAGGGTTTCAACCATGGATGTATTGGTTTCAACCATATGGTTTCAACCAGAGCGATGATAGATATGGGCGATGGTTTCTATTGAACACATGCAGATATTTATGCATGCAATAAATATCTAATATCTAATATATATAGTTGTATTAAAAAAAAGAGCTGTAACTGCAGGACTTTGCAGTTTCTACTCTGCTGTAGTAAAGTTAGGATGAAAATGATCAGTTTACAGATTAAACCAATTTTTACAGCTGCACATTTATACCTAAAATGGCCACCCTTTAATATTCAACATGTAACGTATTATTATCAGACTGCAGCAGCTACAGGTGTGTCCTAAACTACCTGTGTATATGTGTGATCGATCATTAGGCTAGGCTTAACCTCTGGGCAAAGGTGACCTCAGCGGAGGTGGGGGGGGGGGGGGGGGGGGGGCTTTTACTTTGAAAGTCAGAGTAGTTGCAGTGTCATGAAGTGTCTTTTACTGTAGGTTTTACTGTATTTTATTATATTATTGTTATAAATAATAATAATGTGATCATCTTACCTCTTACAGTCATGTGTGTCACCGGGGTGTTATAGCTATCGCTCTGGTTTCAACGGTTTGGTTTTACTTTGAAAGTTTTTACCGGATGTATGTGCATGTAAATAATACGTTTAGCCTATGTTGAACTTTACTGCCATCCAGTGGTCACAGTTAGGAACTACATGTAACTGCACCGCAGCGCAGTCGCCGCTGGGTGTCGCTGTGCTCCGCGGATCAGCTCAACTCCACTAAAGGAAGAAGAAGCAGCGCCAGTGACCCGGATGAGCGGTACTTAACGGCGCGCGGGCCTCCGCTCGGCCTTTCCCCGTTCAGAGCTGACCACGCCGGTTCCTGGCTCACCGCTGTTCGTCTGAATTTCTTCCGAATAAGTCGGTCAGGAAAAATCAAAATGGTATGTACTGTTTCGGCATAACCGTATCTGTCTGTACGACGCCTCGCTGCTTGAGAAATTATAGTTGTATACGTGAATTTTAACATAAATGGCAAATATCTACTGAGCATGCTAGGTAGCTAACATTAGCACCGACAGCCTCTGTTACTCACAAACTGTCAACTAAAGAAGCTCTATGGTGATATTATGTTTATATTAATATCATTAGAATTAACACCATAGACTAAACTACTCCATATAGTTTTGTTTAAGTTATAGTGCTATGGTTTTTTGGTAGTGTAAATCTCATATGAAGTCTCTTGGTGTCACTATTGTGCCACATTGAAAGTGGTTGTGTGAAATTGGAGGGAGAATTTGATGAACAACTTAAACACTGAAGCGCAGTAACGTTATATATCACAAGCACCTTTTATTAATATCAATTAATAATCGATATTTGTAGTATTTACTGCTCCACGTGCTGGTTAGCTGATGCTGCGTTCAAGTGTTGTGCGTAAAAGTCCCAGTTCAGGGATAAACCTGAATTTTCAGCATTACAAGACAGTAACCAAAAGCATCATTTAGACAATGTAATCTGTATTGTATGACCAAATATTTAAGTTATTTTGCTCTATTCAGTGCTCCCATCCTTGCAGATGTATGTCAAGCACCCATGGTACCAATCCTCCTGTCACTACTGTTTGACTGGTCCATGATTTTGACAACTTGTTTCTCCACTTGCAGGCTTTTAAGGACACTGGTAAGGCCCCCGTGGAGGCTGAGGTTGCCATCCACCGCATCCGCATCACCCTCACCAGCCGCAACGTCAAATCTCTGGAGAAGGGTAACTATCTTTTTTACTTTTAAGTGTAATTTTACAATAAATCCAAGACCTGAGCAATGAGGATAAAAATTTAAACCTGATAAAACTTGATGACCAGTATACGCTATTCTGAGCCATGGTTGTAAAAGAATTACAAAGTGAGGTGTTAAGTTTTTTTTTATCACATCCGTTAATAGATTTTGTTTTTATCCTCCTCAGTCTGCGCTGACCTGATCCGTGGCGCCAAGGAGAAGAGCCTGAAGGTGAAGGGACCAGTCCGTATGCCAACCAAGGTACTGGAGTCGAACATAATCTGTATAACTTGTGCAAATACTGTAAAATCTGGTCTTCATACTTTATTTTCTTGTTTCACTTCAATCAAACTAATGTTATTTCCTCTGCTTGGTCCCAGACTCTGCGTATCACCACCAGGAAGACCCCCTGTGGTGAGGGATCCAAAACCTGGGATCGCTTCCAGATGAGGATCCACAAGCGCCTGATCGATCTGCACAGCCCATCCGAGATCGTCAAGCAGATCACCTCCATCAGCATCGAGCCCGGTGTAGAGGTCGAGGTCACCATCGCAGACGCATAAACAGTGCAGATGATTGAATAAAGAAACGAAAAAAAGAAACTAATGTCTCTTTGGGTCTCTTCAACATGTGTGTAACATAACTGGTTAACATTAATTTACATTTTAGCCTTTTCTACTGTTTTCTGATGCTTAAAGTTTTAGCAGGGTTCTTTGAGGGTTTATTTGAATGCAGTTAAGTTGCAGCAGATTGTGGGGTATTATAGTATGTACCACTTGGTATCAGTCCCCACAGCACTGACTGGGTTTTGAGTCCCAACTTGGAGGCTTTTGCTCCATATCGAACATCTTTCTCTACAACTTCTCTCCTCTAAATCATGCTGTTTCAAAATATCATATCAAAATAAAGGACAAAAGATTATTTCTAGGAAATACAACCCCCAATATACATGAATTTGTTCTAGTTTTTCATTCAGAGCTGCTGTTTAAGGCTGTCGATACAGATTTGTGTAATATTTCATTTTACAATATCAAGTCTTAAAAACAAAAGGTAATTTCACGACAAATCAAGACATTTGCAGACATGCATAAGATGCTGATGGAAAAACTGGCAGTTTGTAGTTAAAATACATGTTATCAGGGCGGTGCGTGGTGCAGTGGTTAAAGCGGCCGCCCCATGTAGAGGCTACAGTCCTCAGGTTCGAATCCTGCGTCGGGCAGACCTTTCCTGCATGTCATTCCCCCTCTCTGCCTCCCCCTTTCACTACGTGCTGTCAAATAAAGGCAAAAAAAAACAACATGTTATCTTCTGCACAAAAGCTCAGAATAAAGGGTTTCCAAATATTTTAAATGGCTGCAAAAGCAAAACCAGGGCTGCGTTCCAAAAGCGGGTTGAGTCGCCCTCGTTCACTTGCCCTCAGCACTTGCCCTCGGGGGAATCCCCGCCGCCATCATAAGGGCTGTTCCATTTCTCTAAACAGCTGAAGTGAACTTGGTGAGATCGACCCTTGAGGGCTGAGTGATCAAGTCAACATCGATGGTCACTCCAGAGCTGTATATCACCCACAATGCATTGCAGTGGTGCACGAAAAATACGTCCATGCGGTGGCGATAATGAACCTCAAGCACCAGTTGTGTGTTTACCACCAAAGAAGAAAATAAATGAAAGGGGTCAGTAAATATTCAATTCAATAAACTAGTTTAGCAGTGACATGTCAGAACAAACTATTTACAAAGTGGTAGGCTAGTAGAGTAATAGGCAAACTTATTTGTCACAAAAAAAAAACGTGTCTAAAGAGCCTTAATCTGACGTTTCATATTCACATAGTTGCTGTGCCTGAGTTGATGTGTAGTTTAATAAGGAATTTTAATCAGGATTGGTCTGATGATGAAGCAGAGCTCATCATCAGTGACAGACAGAGAGAAAGAGTAAGAGGCAGTACAGCGCTACACCTACGACATGTGGTCGACCAGTGATTGTCCCAGCTGTTAGTGAACGAGGGCAGGTGCGTTCCGTTTACCTCTTCTACTCCTCCCCCGCCCACTTTCCCTCCGCTCTCCAAGTGGCCTCCGTGTGACATCATAGCAAGGGCTGAGGGCAAGTGAGCGAGGGGAACTCAACCTGTTTTTGGAACGCAGCCCATAGTTTCTTTGAGCAGCTCCATACAGAGGTTAGAGGAAACATGTCCTACCTGTAGAAGAGCATGTCCACTTTGCAACTAAACATCAACAAAACATCCTCAAATTCACTCTTGACTTAAATCAAGAGAGTGATAAATATAACATATATTCTCTGGATTGATGGATGAACTCAAAATTTCCTTCACAAAATGAGTCACAACGTTTTTTGTTATGTTTTTGTTTTTTTTAACCATTGAGCCACATTGGTTTCATTTAATCTCTTCAAAATAAAAGCCCTTTAGGATGTAGTCGGATGCAGAGGGACCTGAACCCAGCACAGCAGAGCAGAGCAGTCACCTGGCTGGTCACGTGACCTGCCGGACCTCTCACTCACCTGTCTGCAATTAAAACTGATGACGAGCCTCCCGCTGGTTTTCAGTAGGTGAACATAAGGAGACTCAACCTGCAGCAAAAAAAAAAATACCTCTGGGAGTCGGACTTTGTTCAGTTTACAGACGTGTGTGTGGAGCTGGTTTTTATTCAAGATGAGTTCAGTTGTTGATCTGACAGTAGCAGATGAAGGCGTCCAGCAGCCAATAGACATGGACCTCACCTGCACTGTTCCTCCGTCACCTGAGCAGGTAATGTTGTGTTTCCATCAGAAGAAGAAGGCCTGTTGTTGTGCACTGAGCTGATGGTGATGGTCGTGTCCTGTGTTTCCAGCCTGAAGCAGCAGGAGGAGCTGAGCAGCAGCAGCAGCATCAGACCATGAGAGTTTACCTCAGAGTCCGGCCTTTCTCCAGGGACGAGCTCTCTGACAACGAAGACCAGGTACAGTCCAACATCTGACATGCAGGTGTCTTTCAGGACAGGACAAACACACTGTAACACTGACAGTCAGGAGGAAAACTATTTAAATTGACTTTTATTTTCATGTGTTTACTTTGCTTGGGTGTCTTTTGTCTATAGATCAGGTTAGAGATATGATTGGTCTGTGGTGGTCTCAACCATTTAAAAAAAATAAAGACAGATCATTTTAGACCAAAACAAAAAAACAAAAAACATTGGACACCTGACCCAAAGGTGGACTTGCACCTAAGTATAGTATCGTTTACATTTTATATACATTTTATTTGTACATATTTTGATTATCTTGTCTGTCTGTGTCTTTTTGACACTTGAACACAAAGTCTGTATGAGACAAAATGTGCCAAAACAAGTTCCTGTGTGTGTGTGTAAACATACTGGCCAATAAAGCTGATTCTGATTCTAAGACCACTGTTGCTTTAGTAACAATGTCACCTGCAATTGGCAGTAGCATCCAAACAACAAAAAATAGGAAATGCGTGTTATTATTTGACACTTGCTAACAACACTACAGTGTGAAAAGCAATTTTAATGTTATTTTTCAGCGCCGAGGTCTGTTAGTGCCCAGTTGAGATGTGGTAGGCTTAGGATACCTTGCCTCTGGCGGTTGAAACTGGACGTTTCCATTCACTTCCATAGGAGAATAGAAAGTGTCATCTGTGTGACTTTAGTGGAAAATTGAATGCATTTTGTGTTTTACTGTCCCTTTTTATCATGGATTTAGACATAAGCTCTTCCTTAAAATGACCACAGAATGTCCTGATTTGTTGAGTGAAAAAGTGTTTTATTTAGCTCAATATGTGTTGAATGCTTACCAACAGCACATGGGTGCACTTTATGTTTGATTGTGGATTATGCTACTGAGGACTGTATATGTCTTGATAGCATATATGGAGATGTTCTTTTGTTTATTGTTCTTTATTACTTATGGTGTGTCTTGTAAGCCCATGCAGGCTGGGCACCTTTTTGGTGTATGACACTGTGAAAATGAAATGACTAACTATTTTTCAGTTTCTTTTAGATTTTTCTTTCTTCTTATAAACTGAATAACCATCTAAATATTCCCAGATTTCATTGCAACATAGCTCTGGTTTAAGATGGTAATGCATCTTTCACTGCTTTATGTAGCAGGTGAATTTATACATTTCTCTGAAGTCTTTGTTATTCCCAAGGCACAGACAGCCCCCCCCAAAAATGTCTTTCCTCTTCCATTTTTCCTTGTCTCTTAGGGTTGTGTGGTGATGGAAAACAGTCAGACTGTGTCCCTGAACGCACCAAAAGGTTCTGCCACCATGAAAAGCAGTGAGAAGGGCATCGGCACGTCAATCCACAAGTTCTCCTTCTCACAGGTCGGTTACACAAAAAGTCATTATGTCATTGGCGTAACATGTTTTTGAAGTGGGTAAATAAATACAGTTATTCTTGATCAAGTTCATGCCGCTTTGCAAAGATTTACTTAGTTCCAGCCAACGCTAAATGATGTTCTAGTATGACCTATGGATAGATCTGTCCGTTTTTAGATCTTTGGACCTGAGACGTCTCAAGCTGAGCTGTTTGAAGACGCCGTCAAAATCCAAACGTCTGACTTCCTGGATGGAAAGAACGCACTGATATTCAGCTACGGTGTCACTAATGCTGGGAAAACCTTCACAATCCAAGGTAAAAGAAAAATGTTAATGCACAGACATTATACACTGCAAAAACTCAAAATCTTTCCAAGAATATTTGTCTTATTTCTTGTCAAAAGGTCCCATTTCTAGTCAAAACTAATCTCTTTCCACTTACATAAGACTCATCACCTAGAAATTTACTTGTTTTTAGATAATTTTTCACTTGTTTCAAACTAATTTTTTTACTTGAAATAAGTAGAAAAATCTGCCAGTGAAAGCAGGTTTTTTTGTGCTTGTAATAAGAAAGAAAAACTTGCTCCACTATCAGATTATTTTAAGTGAAAATATGCTTGAAAGAAGTAAAAAGTGTCTAAAAACAAGCTACTTTTTAATGTGATGAGTCTTATTTTAAGTATAATGAGATTTGTTTTTGACTAGAAATAAGACAAATATTCTTGGTAAGATTTTGAGTTTTTGCAGTGTAAGCTTGTGAAAGTCTATGTGTTTAATGATGATGAATGTTTTTAGGATCTCCAAAGGATCCAGGAATACTCCCCCGAGTGCTGGACGCCACTTTCCAGCACACGGCAGGTCGTCAGTATGAGTGCATGGACCTGAAGCCGTACCTGAGGAACGACGCTCAGTGTCTGGATTCAGACCAAGTCAAACAGGAGAGAAATGCAAAAGCTGCCATTTTTGCTTCAGTTAAAGAGGTGAGAGTCTTGGATTTTGTTTCCTCAGCTCGCTCACCATCGCCTCCAGAGTTCTTCACCCAAAATTAAAATTGCACTCATTATCTACTCACCCTCATGTGGACTAAGGGCTGGGAGAAGTTTCAGAGTCCTCCGTGGCTTCTCTGAGTTACAGGGGGTCTCGGCGTAGCAGTGCATGTCCATATAACGGTTGCAAATGGATACCAACTGTCTTCGTAACAAAAGACACACCAAAAAACATCCAAATACCTCCATGCTGCTCGTATGTAATGTCCGTCTTGTATTGAAGCCCCGAAATGCGAAATTGTTCCGAAAAAAATAAATAAATTGGACGGACCAGGAAGAGAAGCTTCTGCTACAAACAAGCTTGAAATATAGACTTATTAAAAAATTTTCGGAACAATTTCACATTTCGGGGCTTCAATACAAGACGGACATTACATACGAGCAGCATGGAGGTATTTGGATGTTTTTTGGTGTGTCTTTTGTTACGAAGACAGTTGGTATCCATTTGCAACCGTTATATGGACATGCACTGCTACGCCGAGACCCCCTGTAACTCAGAGAAGCCACGGAGGACTCTGAAACTTCTCCCAGCCCTTAGTTGACATGAGGGTGAGTAGATAATGAGTGCATTTTGAATTTGGGGTGAACTATCCCTTTAACCTCCTGAACATGTTGGTTTTTTAGGAGTGTGATCCACTCAGAGCCAGCAGTGGTTCAGAGTCGTTGCCCTGTGCTGCCTCTGGGTTTTCATCCTCCAGTCAAACAGGTATAACTCTCTTTTAATCAACACACTAAACTGAACATTTGAGATAATTTGCAAAATTAAAACGGTTCATCTTTGCATGATGCTCTCTCAGTGTTGGCCAGCAACCCAACAGAAGCCGGCGGCGGTGTCCAGTTTGCTTTATGGGTGGCGTTCTTTGAAATCTACAACGAGTGCGTGTACGATCTGCTTCAACCGTCGCTGTGCACCAGGTCCAAGAAACGTCCTGTTCTTCGTGTGTGTGACGACGGAGCAGGAAACACCTACGTTAAAGGTACAAGGAGGTCGTTACTGTATGTCGTGATCTGAAGGTTGTGGCGTTCACAAAGCCAGCGCTGTAAATGTGACTGATTGACTGAGTGATCATGTTTCCACCACTGTTCAGCCACTCTTTTTTATATTTTATCCATAAATACAGACGGTAATGGTGTGGCATCCGTATATGTGAACATAAAGACACATTTGAGGAATTTTAACTCTCTAATTTCGATATCAGGCCGAAAAATCCCATATCTGTTTTGTATAATATATCTATTTTGCTCCTAAAATGTTTTTTTAAAACCCATTTCAGATCTCAGGTGGATCAACATCCAGAACCTGAGTGAGACCTGCAAACTGCTGC
This sequence comes from Trachurus trachurus, assembly GCF_905171665.1. Taxonomy (NCBI): domain Eukaryota; kingdom Metazoa; phylum Chordata; class Actinopteri; order Carangiformes; family Carangidae; genus Trachurus; species Trachurus trachurus. The sequence goes on from NC_139911.1 coordinate 6,460,853, forward strand.
AGTTTGGGAACAGGAACAGAAGCGCTGCAGCCACGAAGATGAACCAGTCATCAAGCAGGAGGCAACTTATGTCATCATTACTGGTCATACTCTGTGTTTTCTCCTGTTTTAAAAACAAATCTAACTCCAGCTTTCATTACAGCCACAGCATATTTACCATGAAGTTACTCATGATCGATGATGGAACAGTTAAAAGGATCTCAGAGTAAGTATCGTTGAGTCCTTGTGAATGTTTTAAACAATGTTTTTTGTGTTTGTATCACACCCAGTTGTTTAAGTAGTTTTGAGATGAGATTCATTCTAGCTTCAAACAATCAAATATTTAACTTCTGCACAACTGGTAACAAACCAGTTGCAACTACCTCATCACTGATCAAATATGGATCATATTTAAACTATTTGGCCAACTTTTAGGAACTCTCTGGTTGAGCAAGAGGCAACTGTCTAAAAAAAAAAAAACCTAGATATTTGATTTGTTTTGTTTTTTTGTCAGGTTTTCGCTGTGCGACTTGGCCGGTTCAGAAAGATGCAACAAAACCAAGACGTTTGGAGAGCGGCTGAAGGAGGCGGGAAACATCAACAACTCTCTGCTCATTCTGGGGAAATGCATCACAGCGCTGCGCAACAACCAGACTGACAGGTGAGCGAGATGGACGTTTATTTTTATACATTCATACATACATATTTCACCGTTACTTTAACCTCTGTCATCATAGTAAATGTAAATACACTTTGTCAGATCTGAACAGAGGAATTGGCATCTGCCTCAATCAGTGAAAAATAACAAGAGTTGAAACAGGAAGGACCAGATAAAGATTAAAAAATGAAACATGTTCACAGTGTTGTTGACATGTTCACTGTAATGCCCAACAAAATAGTATATTTTATTCAATTTGAACAAAGGAATTGCAACACAAACCACTGCCACCATGTCAACTATTAATAAAATATTGATACAATGCTTCAAAGATTTGCATCATAAAATAATAAGGAGAAAAGGTGTTTGCGCTTTTGCTCATTGTCCAAAAAAATCCTCTTTTCAGGTGCGTAGGCCAACAAACATTTGAGAGAAATGTTTCGGCCTACACAGGGCATACATCCATAGGCCGATTTATTTTTTATTGTTTGATGGACCATTAAATGTTTGTTGCATCCGTCAATCTCTGGTGGACATTGCCATTTTTGATCAGTGTGCGAGCCTTTTCCTCCTGTTGCTCATCATAAAATAATGCAATATTTTAAAATATCAATATTTTCTTGCACCACTCTGGGTTATATCAGATTGCTGTATGTACTTGGACTGTTTAGTTGCAGCTCAATTGCTCTTTTTCCTCTTCTTCCATGGCGTCCATAAGAATAAGGAACACCAGCTACATCCCTTTCCGCGAGAGCAAACTCACCAAACTCTTCCAGGCCGTTTTCCTCGGCAAAGGAAGAGCTTCGATGATCGTCAACATCAACCAGTGTGCCTCCACCTACGACGAGACTCTCCACGTGATGAAGTTCTCTGCCGTCGCCAAACAGGTCGGTCTGAGCATCATTAACCACCTGGTGAGCTGCAGCGGATCCACTGAGCCTCACCCGTGTGTCTGTCTTGCTGCAGGTTGTGCAGGTGATCCCGGTCAAACCTCTGGCGGCCGTGGCTCCATGTCTGGTCGGCCGCGATGGGAAACCGCTGAGGAAGACGATGGTGATGGACAACCAGACCCTGGAGAGCTACATGTCTGAGGACGAGCTGCTGGACGACGAGGGCGACGAGGACGAAGCCGACATGTCTCTGCTGCCACAGCATGTACAGAATCACATTCATCATCACACTTTGGTCATCTCACATTTTAAGGGCCTGGGGGGTTACCGTTTTGGTAACTTTACTTGACGCCTATTTCTATAACACATTATAAACATACTTATAATGAGTTTCAATGCAGTTATAGCACTGTATAACTATAATTATAAACACTCATAAATGATCATAATGCTTTATAACAATAATCATAACACACTATAAAGCATTTTATCTTGACTTATAAGGTCAGGTATTGTAATACGTTACAATTGTTAGTAACTGGCTGACAATGCCCACATCGATAATGGATTATAAATATATTTACAATTGTCTTATAAACGTGTATAACTATCATTATAAACACTCATAAATCACATAAGACTTTATAACAATAAGCATAACACATTGTAGAGTATTATAATACTAAGACCTTATAAGCCATTATAAAATGCTCTATGATGTCTTATGTTTATTGTTATAAAGTCTAAGTAATGAGTGTTTATAATAGTTATACACGTTTATAAGCCATTATAGCACATTATAAATATATTTATAATCCATTATCGATGTGGGCATTGTCAGCCAGTTACTAACAATTATAACGTATTATAATACCTGACCTTATAAGTCAAGATAAAATGCTTTATAGTGTGTTATGCTTATTGTTATAAAGCATTATGATCATTTATGAGTGTTTATAATTATAGTTATACAGTGCTAGTTATAACTTATTGTAAGTATGGTTATAATGTGTTTATAGAGATAGGCGTCAGTAAAGTGAAGTGTTACCAATGTGTTTACTTTCTTAGGAGCTGGTGACCATCATTGAAACCCTCCGAACAAAACTCATAGCTGAGAGAAGAAGGAACCTGGTGCAGGAGATGGAGATCCGCAGGGAGATGGGAGACGTCATGATACAGCAGATCATGGAAAGTGAAGAACTCCGCACGTATGTGAATTTATTTATATCCTCACGTCTCCATTTCCATCATCAGTGTCCCAAAGTAAACCGTTGTTAAAGGGATAGTTCACCCAAAATTCAAATTTCATTCTCATTATCTACTCACCCTCATGTCAACGAAGAGCTGTGAGTCCTCCGTTCCTTCTCTGAGTTACGGGGGGGTCCACGCAGCAGTATTTGTCCATATAATGGTTGTCAAAAGACACACCAAAAAACATCCAAATACCTCCATACTGCTCGTCTGTAATGCCCCTCTTGTATTGAAGCCCCGACATGAGAAATTGTTCCGCCGGTCAGTGCAAATCAGGAAGAGCAGTGAACTGAGACACTGGGAGCTTCCGCTACAAACAAGCTTGAAATATAGACTTATTAAATTTTTTTCGAAACAGTTTCTCATGTCGGGGCTTCAATACAAGAGGGACATTACAGACGAGCAGTATGGAGGTATTTGGATGTTTTTTGGTGTGTCTTTTTGGACGAAGAAAGTTGGTATCCATTGACAACCATTATATGGACAAATACTGCTGCGCGAACCCCCCTGTAGCTCAGAGAAGGGACGGAGGACTCTGAAACTTCTCACAGCTCTTAATTCTCACAGCTCTTAGTCGACATGAGGGTGAGTAGATAATGAGTGAAATTTGAATTTTGGGTGAACTATCCCTTTATTAAAGACTAAATGGCTAAAAATGGTCTTTACATGGGCAGGCGGCAGGCGGAGGAGCTGAAGGAGAGCTACCAGGAGAAGCTGGAGAACACGTTTGAGATGTACAAGGAGGCCATCAAAGAGCACGCCTACCAGAGCGCCATGAACAAGCTGGAGGACGACTACGTGCCTCTGGATGAGTTCATCGCAGAGCAGGAGAAAGTAGAGGTGCGTTCAAACACACGAACCAAGCTGTCAGGAATTATAGATTTGTATGAGTTTAATATAGATTTGTATGAGTTTAAACATGAAACCTGAGTGTTTTATCTGCGTAGGCCCTCAGACGTAGAGTGTCAGAGTTGGAGGCGTTAATGTCCGGTGATGGAGGGAGGTCAGCAGCTCCATCGGTCCACCAGTCGTGTCAGACTGAACCATGTAAACCAACAGAAGCTGCAGCAGGCTCAGGTAAAACTCGGCATCTTCTCGCTGTGAGAAATGTTCTCTGATGAAAGTAACTTTTTTTGTTTTGTTTTTCGAGTTAATTAATCTCCCCTCCACAGGAGACGATCGGTGCAATCGACTCTACAAAGAGAAATGCGCCCTCGAGAGCATGTGTGAGGACAAACAGCAGGTGAGAAGGGACAGAATATGAAATGGGTCCAAAATGAAACTCAGTCTTTGTTTGTTTGTCTTAACTGATAAAAATGTTTGGTTTCCAGTTGATCCTGTGTCTGGAGAAAAGGCTGATGGAGGTGAGCAAGACACTGGAGAAGGTCGGGCAAGGTTTCCAGGAGAAATCGGCTGAAGTGGAGGCTCTGCAGACGAAGACCGACGACCAGGTGAGCAAAAGTGTTTATTGTTTATTATTAAGATCCCCATTAGCTGCAGCAAAGCCACAGCTATTCTTCCTGGGGTCTAACAGTATCAAATATAGGCCTACAGTTGAAAACACAAAACATAAACATTATAAAAATTAAAAACAAAAAAACAAGTGAGCGTTATGCTTAACCTAACAAAACAAAAACAGAGTGTTTACATTTCTTAACTGTGCTTCATTCATTCTTCGTTATATTAATTGTTCACATACTAATCCTATTACCCACATTTCTACATATCATATATGTATACTGTACATCATTACACATCATACTTGTATATCATTCTACAGAATATACATTATAATATCATATATCCATCGAAATATACTCCATATATAAATATACCATGTTGTCTTACTTTGATAAATGCTGTTTTATTAATATTTTGAATTTCTTTGTGTTCGTGGTGAGTTTGATATTTTTCGGCAGTGAATTCCATTCTTTCATAAAAGTGTGACTGGGGTTTGAAGACGTGTGTAATGAAAACATGTTAGAGGATAAAATGATTTATTATCTTTGAATGATTTGTTTTTTCTCTGTTCAAGACGATATCTTTGAAGGAGAGTCTCAGGTCTTTGGAGAGGCAGAATCGTGACCAGGACCAGGAGATTGCCTCACTGAAGACCGAAGTCGCCTCGCTGAAGGCCGAAGTCGCCAAACTTTCCCAGAAGGCCACTGCCCCGCCCAAACCCAAGCGAAGCCTCCTCGCCAACATCCGCGAGGCGGTGACCTCTCCACGCAGGGGGCCGAGCACCCGGACGCTCAGGAAAACATCTCGGCCCGGAAAGCCCTGAGAAGGTTTTTCCAAATTGAGAGAATCTCATTTTATTCTTTTATTCATGTGGTCGTACTTTTCTTTTTTTTAAATGTTTATTTTTTAATAAATCGTTCAGATTTCTGTTTTATCTTAATTGACCCATCTCTTATTTTGCCCTTTGCTGCATGACGTGGGTCTTGTTTTCTGAGGTGGTCTCTTTCTGCAGATTAAAAGCTTGTTATGCACATGCATGCACACATACTCTGCTATAGAAACATCACGCTAGGGAATTCATGCTTGGTCCATGCTCAACCTTTTATCAACCCTGGTCAAATGAGGACATCCATTATCCAGAGCCTGAAGGAAAGTAAACCACAAAAGGCCCCTAATAGGACAAAGAGACCACGTCCGACTCTCACTGGCCTTAAGTGCATCAGTATTCAATCTCTGTTTTGCTTATTAGTCCGTCTTTACACTCAGTCGTTGAAATGTTTCAGTCCTATAGAGGGTAATGGATAATATATCTGTCGTTCTGATAACACATTTATTATGCTGCGTATTCACTTTTACAGTTGAGTGAATGAGGTGTGTATCCAGTGTGGTGCGCATGAGGTAACAGAGCGCAGCCTCCTCCTCAGTGAAAGGACCATTGTAGTAGGCGGCCAGCTGCTGTCCTATCTCTCTCTGGTCTCAGTGTTGGTTAATGAGATTAGCTGCTCGTCTTAGCCTGCGTCAGTGCATAGGGGTCAATCACAAGATTAGCACCTTGCTTAAGCGTTACATCAGTTTATTGGACTTTTTTTTTTCTTCATTACTTTGACTTTCCCACTTCTCGCTGTTTGTGGGTCTCGCTCTTCTCCTGCACTATGGTCTGCACACGTAGCTGCAGTTAAGTTACAGGAGTGGAATATAATTGCGATGCATCCCGCGGCCTCGGGACTGAGCGTGTGTCGACCCTCAGCCGCTGAATGAAGCATCTTCCAGGGGAAGGACAGGAGCAGGGGCAGCCAGGGAAGTGAAGAGCAGCTGGGCCAAAATCTTGCCTGCTGTGGCAGAGTCTGAGACTCTGGACAAATCATCCTCATGCCACTTATAAATAACAAAGTGGGAGATGATTGCACAGTCGGCACAGACAAGGCTTCGGCTGATGATGGGAAGGCTCTGGTGGATTCTTTGATAAAGGTAAATCTCCATGTTTCAACAGTTTCTATTCATGCTGAGACATAAAAGTTGATGTGGTCTAATTCTGCTCTGTTACATTTGATTATTTATCATACCTACTGTTTGTATGTGCAAGAACCTGCAGATGATGCATGCCATTCCCATTAAATAGCATTTTATTTGTGACTTGTTTAATTACTTGCCAAAAAACAGCAGCTCATTTGTTGCATGAGATGGAGCGTAAATGGGAAGAAAAAGTGAATGTTTTGCATCAGCAGTTACACCGTCTTCATTATTCCCTCTTATTTGTTTGTATTCAACAAATTAAAACGTACACAAGATGTTGAAGCATCTTTTTTTCCTGCCCTGTGGCTAAAAAAGCACTCTTCATAAAGAGTCTCTTGGTCCACTGCACCTTTGTGATCGTTCTTGTATCTGTGCCAGATAATGCCGTGGCTCTGTTCTAACAACTGTATAGTTATGTTACTTAAAATGAACAAGACTGTTTATCAGTTAACATACTTCTCATGTAGATGCATTTCTGCACAAGCAGCTGCAGTCATTGCAAAGCTGTCATTGCAAAAACCACTATGAATGTCTTGTTTTTGCCTTGAAATATAATATTTAAATGAATTAAAGTGCTTCACTGCTGCAGAGTGACACAGAAAAAACCCATACAAGTGAAAGAAACTATGATCATGTGAGCAAACACACTGCACAACTACTTTGTATGGTTGATTCAATGTTTCAAGACGGTGCTTAAGATTCAAAAACAGATTTCAATATTGAAAAAATGTATACTGCACATGTGAATTGACTCATACAAAGAATTTATATACATATGTGTGTATTATTTGCATGTTTAGTTTTCTTTCCCGCCTCTCGTCTCTCTCTCTGCATTGAGCATATGAGCCGCTGGTGCTCCAAGTGCACAAGGTTGTCTTGGCTTATCTAGAAATAGATCAATGATAATGAGATTATTCATAATATTTTTTCATTGAAACCACAGCTGCTAATCCTCGGTGGGGTTTAGATTATGCCTATTAATAAAACATGGTCGCCCTTATGATTGAGACCATGAAACCAGGATTTTAGCCATTTTCTACAGTTTTACCAGTTCCTGCTTCATGCAGCTTTGCAGCACCGAGAGGTGTGTCGATCATAGGTTTTAATCAGCTAAATCAATGCACAGTGTTTATTTCTCTCATGATGCACTGATTAGATGTGAATGGTCTACTCTGTATGTGTGTGTTATTACTAAAAGTTACAAAGGAGAAGCACAGACTTTCTCCAACCAGCCACTGTTTGTCCTGAGCCCCTTATACGTCTTGTTCTTCATCCAGGTAGTTGCATGTTACCGGCACTTGGCGTCATGTGCCGGCACCTGCACAGACAGCCTGCAGCTGCGGGATGAGCTGCGACAAACCCGAGAAAAGGCCCAAAACTTGGCCACTTCCATCTGTGAATATCTGACCTCGCATCTACGGGACAAGAGCCTGCCCGAGGAGCAGCGCAAGGAGATGGAGCACCTCTGGGTGGCCTTCTCCTCCAGCCTGGAGCTCCTCCACCTCGACATGTGCAAAGTTCACAACATCGGCGAAATCTTCTCTCTGGAGAACACGGCTGCCCTGATGCAAACTGGCCTCCAAGGTGATTGATTCCACTGCACAACATGCAAATGGTATTTTTTCAAGGGGGTTGATTTGCTGAAGGAGGCATAAAGGAAAACAAGAACAAGGAACAAGGGAACAAATAATTAAGATATAACCAACAAAAACAGATGCTTTAATCCATTTATTTCCCTGATTCTTTGAAATGATTGATGATCTTTGATGACTTGACAGTTAGTTGACTTTAAATGATCAGGTTTATAAAGGGAGGTGAACAGTAAATTTGATTGTGCATGTCAAATGTGGCATTTTAAGTGCTGCCCAACTGAGTAATTAAGTTGGTAGTTGTGCAACAGGTCAATCAGCTGGATGATTGATATAAATAACAGGAGATATGCGTTTTTGGAAGAAGCTGACAGAATCATTTGAGGTCAGATTTGCGGTTGTGTTCACACTTTTGATAAAATGAGGAACCACTGGATCAGGATCAAGCTGAGTTCAGTTGGATTTTATGTCGGTGTGTTTCACCCACTCTCCTCTAAAACTGTGACTTTCTTTTCTTGTAATACCATCATCAGAACAAGAAAAGAAAAAGAAAAACTGTCATTTCACCTCAATGGTGCAACCGCCATTGGGTTTTATTGGAAAGCTTACTGTGAGTATAGCAGTTAAAACCAAAACACCTCGACCTATAGACACTGTGTTTCACTGGGAACTCTGGCCATTGTGCAGCCTTATCATATGACTGTATTTGTTTTAGCTGTGTGTACTATAGGAGCTGATGATATGTCAAGATCTATAAGAAGATCTACACTATCTTTCCACCTTTCAATCTGTACTATAACTGTGACATTTATTATTTATCACATGTTTTGCCTGGAAAAACTAAGATCTGACCCGCAACAGTTCAACTGTAGTGTATAAGGTAGATTTATGAGCTGATGTGACCGCCAGTGTTTACGTCTACACCTCTTTTATCTCATGGACACAACATTACTTCATAGTAGCTGCAGCTGTAGTTGTGTTGTATGACGTGGCAGCGAATGGCAGTGAATGGATGACCTGGATTATGTTGTATTGTATTTGTCCATTCACTAAAAAACATGTCCTCCTTTGGTGCAGTGTAAATACACATGAATGTGATTTATAATCCTGCATAAAAGAAGTCACACTGCAAAAACTCAAATATCTTACCAAGAATATTTGTCTTATTTCTAGTCAAAATGTCATTTCAATCTCATTATACTTAAAATAAGACTCACCACATTTAAAATGTAGCTTGTTTTTAGACACTTTTTACTTCTTTCAAGGATATTTTCACTTGAAATAAGTAGAAAAAATGATAGTGGAGCAAGGTTTTCTTCGTTATTACAAGCACAAAAAAACTTGCTTTCACTGGCAGATTTTTCTACTTATTTCAAGTGAAAATTTGAAACAAGTGAAAATTATCTAAAAACAAGTTAATTTGTAGGTGATGAGTCTTATTTTAAGTGGAAAGAGATTAGTTTTGACTAGAAATTAGACATTTTGACAAGAAATAAGACAGATATTCTTGGAAAGATTTTGAGTTTTTGCAGTGCATGATGGTTTTGCAGCAGTGCATAATGATAATGATGATGATGATGATGATGATGATGATGATGATGATGATAAAAAGTGGAGGATTTGTGGTTAAACAAAAAACAAAAAACAAAAACATCTGTGTTGTTGGTTGTTGCAGGAGGAAGCAGTGAAGTAGCAGCCCGGGCGCTCAGCCTGCCAGACCTGAACGAGGCCGAGACCCCGGCTGAAGGCCTGGAGAGCCAGGAGCGCTGCACCTTGGAGAAGGAGATCGGCCAAATCGACCACATGATCGACGACATGGAGATGAAAGTCAACGTGTTGCGGTGGATGGTGGAGGCCCGCGGGCCGCAGTACGCAGACCCTCTCAGCAGCACCGACAGCGCCTCCCTTGGTCTGTTCTCCGTGGACGAGGAGCAGCCCGGACCTCAGCCTCTCTGCCAGCGCAGTCACATCTTTGTGCTCTTGCTGCTGGTCGCTGTCGTCCTGGTGGCAGGCACTTTATCTGTGTGTCTTGTCCTCTTCGCATGAGCGACACCTTAAAACACACTCAACTTGTGATGATCAACTTCTAACTAAAACCTCAGCAAGATGCTCAGTAATAACACTGTAAATCATGGCAAGCTTTGCAAGTACAGTTATAGCTTTCTCTTTACATTATCTTTCCAAGTAACGTTATATTTTGTTATAGCTACACTAAAGGATCGACCAGTGTGGAGGATATCTGTCTAAAAACAAATCTGGATGCAAACCAGTTTGCCATTTATTGCAGTGAATCCAAAGCTGCCATATATTTTTAATCCTTTTTGAACAAAGTGACAATAAAAATACGTGGTTGCCAGTTAGACATGATTTACTACAACGACATCATAAATATCACAATATAGGAGAGGTGACAACTGTGAAAACATAGACCTGCATATACTGTATTTCCCCCTTGGTTCCTGTACAGTGCGTTCGTTTCTCCCATTTCCCGTCACATTTTATTCCTTGTTGCCATCATGAAGAAGATAATACAGTAATAGGTGCTGATGCTTTGTAGCTGAACATCTGGAACGAGCTGGAAATTCACTTCCAGCGACTGAAACGTTTTTTGATTCAGTGTTATTGTGTACATAATCTGTGCTGTAGAGACCTGACTGTGGTAGAGTCATGCTTTATAAAAGTATCAACTTTGATATGACACTGTTGTTTTCCAGTCTTTTTTTTCTGTTTTACTGATTAGCACCAAGATCAGTGTGTGCAATGCAACAAGAACTGCACAGAAGGGGTTAAATACTGTAGATGAAACTGTGAAAATCAGTGAGGCCTGTTTGCAAACCAGCTACAACTTCAAGAAATTAAAGGGTTAAAAGCTCATTGAGCAGCCATCGTTTGTAGCTTGTAAATAAGACTTATACCTTAACTTTTGACATTAATCTACAAATCTATTGTTTATTTTTTGAGTATTTTATGATCTCAGCAGCATAACCAAATCCAAATTTCATGGTTGCAATAATATCTGAATCATGTGATAATAAACTAAACACACTGCAGCTTTTTCATCCCTTATGCCGAGTCACAGTGATTACAGTGATAGCTCCATAGTGGTTTGTTTGCCACTGCAAGACTGACATTTTTTATATAATTTAACTCCAGTGGCTGTGGAGAAAGACAGAAGGCTTCTCTCACCAAGGTGTGTCAGCGATGTCAATTTCTGCAAGGACATTTGCACACACTGTGTAATGCAGTCTTGCATTTGGATCATGAAAGCACCAGTAGTAGCCTAGTATAAAAGTTTAATCAAAATTTTAGGCTATCTCTCATTGGCAATGGTTTTCCCATATTTTGTTTTTTTGGTAGCCATCCTCTTAACTTCAAACATTTGTGTGGTCCTTTTTTTTTGCATCCTCAGAAACAACCTTAACTCTGACCTTTCTGACTTTTTTTTTTACTCAATTTGTTGCACATCATTTACACAAATATCATAAGTGGTGAGATGACAGTAATGCACGGCCTGCTGGAATAACTTTAGAAAGGAAAATAACACACCCCAAAATAATAATCATAAATGAAAAATAGTGCAAATATACAACGGCAGGGGTTATTGTCGACAAAATACAAATGGGAAAGGCAAAAAAGGAGACCGCACACATCAGGTCTCCTTTTTTGCCTTTCCTGTCTACAATTTTGAGGCCAGCACCTTTTAAACTGGATGTGCACGACCGTGTCTACTCTTTGTTCTCAGACAAAATACAAATGAAATGAGAATGGTGCAAAACTTATAGACTTATAGGCTATATAATAATATTAGGGTTTTAAAAATACTTTAAATTTGGAGCACATAGTTTACATTTTCACCGCTTTCTTAGCAGTGCACATGTCTTAAAGCAGTACTAAAGAACTTTCAGTTTTGGTTGAGTTTGGCGGCGCCTGTGGACCAAAGCGGTAGTGTTTTGCCTGAAGGAAGACTCCATTTCCCATGAACACTAGCGTGAAGCCCTGTAAATATCCTGCATTAAAATTAACAAAAGACATCAAAACTAAGTTTCTGTTTCCAGTGGATCATTTCAAAGTGAAAACACAAACATAATCCATTGCTAAAGTGCCGTTTTGCCTGTTCCCTCCTTGTTGTGACTCGCAAAAGTGAAAGTGAAGGAAGACTCCATTTCCCATGAACACTAGCGTGAGAGCAGGGTTCCTACCATGCTCCTCAAAGCTGCTTAGTGCCAGAGAAAGAGATACAGACCCCCTCAGGCCATGACAGAGGTGTCATTCAACTTGTTGTAAGTCGATGTATCATCACAAAAGTTATGAAAATATTTTATGAAGGTTGAAAAGTTCCTTAGTGCTGCTTTAAATACAATCAAGTTGTTTTCTGAATACACAGCACGTTTGTATTTTTGCAGCGCATTGAGCTTTCTGGGCCACCGTAGATTTTCCTGCCGCCCACCACCAAAACAATGTGACAGGCGCACACGCTTCAGGTTTTATTTTGAAAGGCCAAACCGGACGTCCGGGAGTGTCAGCAGGTTGAGAGACTGAGCTTGATGGCATTAAACTGGGTGGAAAGTTGTGACAGTCTGAGAGTTTAGCGCAGGAACCAGTTTGTCAGACGGAAGAAGGACGGTTTGTGGCAGCGGCACCATGGGGATCAAACCATGTCCCACTCGACTCAGGCTGCTTGTTTTGAACCGCAGAGAAAAGTTTAGCGACCTGTCATCATCATCATCATCATCATCAATCCATACGGTCCATGCACACAGAGGCAGAGCGACCGGGTTGATGCCAGCGGCGGCAGCTCCGAGCCTCTCCACGCCGCCTCTGTCGCCTCTGACAGCGGCTCAGACTTCACCGTTTCCCCGGTGTGAAGCCCCGGGAGGAGTGAGGCGAGTCCCCGGGCGAAGGCATCTCTCTGCGGTGACACACATGACTGTAAGAGGTAAGACTGAGGAGTAGGCTATGATAACAAATTTATAACAATGCTATAATAAAAATACAGTAAAACGTACAGTAAAAGGCACTTAATGACACTGCAACTACTCTGACTTTCAAAATAAAAGCCCCCCACTTCACCTCCGCTGAGGTCACCTCTACTTGGAGGTTAAGCCTAATGATGATCACACATACAGTATACACAGGTAGTTTAGGACACACCTGTAGCTGCTGCAGTCTGATAATATGTTGAATGTTAAAGGGAGGCATGTTCAGTAAATATGTCCAGCTGTAAAAACTGGTAGGCCCATAGATAGATAGATAGATAGATAGATAGATAGATTACTTTATTTAATCCCGAGGGGAAATTTAAAATGTCACTAGCAGCAGCCAAGGGATAAATACATAATGACGACAAGAAGAACACAAATCACAGAAACACCCACACACGCAAACCAGAAATACCTAAAATGCATAAAAACACATGGTGTATAAAACACAATAAATAAGTAGCCTATATCTAAAAAGTGCCAAGGTTACAAGTTAAAGTGCATGAGTGGGTCAGAATGTGAGGTGAGTCATATGGAGGAGTTGTACAGCTGTATGGCGGTGGGTATGAAAGATTTTTTTTTAAATTAATCTGTAATCTGTAATCCTTTAATGTGTGAATTGATCATTTTCATCCACTGATTAACTTTACCACAGCAGAGTAGAAACTGCAAAGTCCTGCAGTTACAGCTGGTTTAAAAAAAATACAACTATAGATATTAGATATTAGATATGTATTGGGTGTTATTAAAGTCAGACACAAACCCTGATCCTGCATGTGTTCAATAGAAACCATCGCCCACATCCAACACTGTGTATTTACATAACATGATGCCGCAGTGGTACCTACCTCTCTTTTTCCCAGCTGTGTCACCCTCACTGTGTTTTTGTTATATAGTATGTGTGTGTATATACAGTGTATGTGCTGCACAGAGTTTTGACCCTTTCATGTATTTTTTGTTTGATGCAGTAGCAAAAACACTGACATTTTGTTCCCATGTTATGGGAGTGAAACCGGAAAAACATGCTGCACAAAACACACACACACATCCTATAAGTCTGATGGTGTAATATAATATAAAACAACACTACTCAACAAATCACATTCTCAGGACGTAAAGAGATGTGTGTTCGTATGGTAAAAGACCCAACAAAAATCACATCAAATTTTATTTATTTTTAATGTGAAAATTAAAGATACAAATTGCATATTGCAATATCTACCCATATAATCACAACATTATGTTTTTAGCATATCATAGAGCCCTATAAAATATATATGTATGATAACATTATACCTGCTTACAATATATAGAAACATGTCTATTTTGATTATGAAAGCACATTTTCAAATATAATAATCTGTTTAGTATGTGACAAAAGAATATTATTTTCACAATTTTTTTGCATTAAGATGTTTATTAGTGACCATTACTGACAGAGAGTTCATATTTGGGCTACATCTGTGCAGTGGTGAGTGAGTGTGATGCAAAAAGGAGCGGAACGGGAAATAAATCACTGAGCTGTGTATAAAATCTTCCACTTAAAAAACTTTGTCTTGTCTTGTTTCAGAGCTGAGAACATCTGTCAGAGCCTCCCAGTACGACCTGAAACCAGATGTGCCAAAGTGTGAAGGCAGGAAGTTGTTTTTCGACACACACGCTGTGGTACGACTCCTGGAAGAAAACGGTTTGACTTCTTTATTTTTTGCTTCACACATTTTCATGGTGTCACATATAAACTGTGCTGATTTGTTTTCATTTTTTTTAAATTTTTTTTATTTTACTATCTACAGGTTTCACAACTCCACAAGCTGAAGTGATCGTTAAAGTGCTGCTGAGGATGACGAACTCCAACATGGATGTGATCTATAGTGACATGGTGACCAAAACGCAGCAGGTGAGACTGTGTTTAATGATGTTATATCAATATTCATAGAAATGAAAGATGAACAAGCTTTCAAAATCCTTTTCCTCACCTCCGCTGTCCTTGTTTCTCTCGCCTTGTTGCGTCCACATGAATGTTTTGATGTGCCGTACTTTGTTTTTTCCTTTAAGCTCTTGTCTGTGTGGTGTGGTTTTGTCAGGAGATAATGCTGCAGCGCGTGATGTCTCAAATAGCCTCGGTGAAGAAGGACATGATCATCCTGGAGAAGAGCGAGTTCTCCACTTTACTGGCAGAGAACGAGGTTTGATGTGGATTCATACGTTGTAATAACTGACTAACGAAACGTAGAAGTTGATGTTTAATCAGAGTCTCTGTCAATTATTGTTTAATATCAGATTATGACCAGTCACCTGAATTAAAAACAGTCTAAAACTAGAACATGAATACTCTATGCTGCTCTGTTTTTCATTCATATTTTAACTTTTCTCCCAGAAACTCAAGATCCAGCTGTTGCAGCTCAAGATCCAACTGGCTGTGAGTTGTTCATCTCATTCAATCAAATCTTTTCATTTTTTTCATTTCATTTCATTTCGTTTTATGTACTTTATTGTTAATTTTCTTTTGTGTGTCTTCACCTCGCAGGACATCATGAACAAAGTGCGCTCAGACACTCTTCTGGACATGAATATGGAGAAAAGCCGTGTAAAGGAGATGGTCAGTGAACGGAGATCAGATTTCCTGGTCGAAATTTATTAGGATCAAATGGACCAAATCCCTTTTCTAAGTAAAACATAATGTTTTTTTTTAATTTTTTAATTTATTTTTTTAGAAAGTAGAACATGAGAAGAATCTCCTGGAAACACGAACTGAAATTATGGAAATGGTTTGTATATGTATTTTTATTTTTATTATTATTTTTAGATAATGTACAGAAGCTTGTGTCTAAATTTATCTGTGATACCTGACGGACTGTGTTTCTCTCAGACTGCAGAGCAGGATCGTCACTTGACTCAGACCAACATGAAGATAGACACTGAAGTGGCCGGTTTGAAAACCATGTTAGAGTCTCATAAACTGGACACGATAAAATACCTTGCAGGTCGGTCATGGCTGTTTTGTTCAGAGTCAGTTTTATAGTGGGGAAGACCATGATTATTATTACAATGCAGTTAATTTAAGTGTTTATTTTCCTTGTACAAACTTAGATTGTGAGGAGGAAGTTGATAAAACATGTGAAGTGAAAACCTTAAGAAAATAAGAGTTGATTGTTGTGCTTTTCTCCTTCAGGTTCAGTGTTCACCTGCCTCACTGTGGTTCTGGGTTTCTACCGGATTTGGATGTGAACAGCTGCCAGTGCCACTACACATGTATAGTAACACGTGTGTGTAATTAAACGTATCAAAGGATGTTTTAACCCGTCTCTCACCCAAGCAAACAGACTGTGTGTTATGACTTCCATATGACCTGTGGTAATACTTGAACACTGAATCTCATGACCTCGTTTGACTGCATTTTATTGATGAATATATTATATAAGTTTGCGATTTCTGCTGCAATCTTATTTTTAAACATCATTTTCAGAAAAGAATGATAAACAGAGAAGAAGAACAAGTAAAGGAAGTTTTTGATTTAAAAAAAATATCAATTTTGAAGCTGACAATTTTTTTTAATGCTATGTAAATATTTTATTTATGAATGAAGCTGTAGATATGTCTGTAACTCAGAAGGGATTCATGTCATGTTTAACCCATATACTATATATATATATATATAAAGATTATATACATACACACATTTACTTGAATGAATCTATCTTTATCTGTGGTGGTTTCAGAAGTGTTTTATCAGGACTTTTGCATATTTGAATGATGTGGATTGTCAATAAATATACATTCTGGTCACATTCATGTTGTTTATGCTTTCTTGACTGAGTTTCAAACTTTAATGTAAATCCTGAAATCCTAAAACAACTTAAAATGTGTCTTATTGTGTGTGTCACTGTCAGTTGTCTCTGCTCTAGCTATTAGCATGAGTCATGTTGACCTAGTTGGCTCTTATTTTGAAAATCCGTCGACTCGGAAGTGGTGTTTCCGGAGTGCTGCGTCGCCTACACGTGTGTAAACTGTCAAAGAAATGTTAACCAGCTGGCAAATATGTACATGACAGTCGGTTTTAAGGAAACACAGGTGTTGTAATGCGAGAACAACACTTTTTAAACGTTGTAAATAATAGTTTTTTATCGACTCGGTTGTTTCCTTGCGACTTGAGGAATTGCTTTAGCTCGCGGCTAAGCTAACGGAGCAGCAGCAGCAGGTAAGAGATGATGTAAGGAAATGAAATGTGTGTTATACTCTCAAACTAACACACTATTAGCTGTTTAACATTCAGTTTTAAATGTGCAAACCCCGTGTAGACCACATCAGATCAGGCCAACATCAAAAACAACATGTAGATTAGTAAAAAAGCAGGTTAGATGAACAGAAGTAGCATAAAAAAACACTGATTAAAACGGGATTTGACCTTAAGTTTGATTTGTAAAACATAGAAATGGCATTATTTACGCTTTTTTGTGTCTGTGTAGATCTAATTGGACTAGATCTAGACAGAAAAACGCTATGCATGAGGCCCTTCAAATCTGGATTTAGAATAATCCTACAGACTGCAAAAACACTCAAACGCACCTTCAGTTTTGTTGAACCTTTATTGACCTGTTTTCTTATCTCATTAAAACAGTCTGTGTTTTAAACTGTTACTGAAGTCAGATCTGCTGCTCTGTTAATATTTTGATGGACAATATATTGTGAAATTGCCTTTTTTTTCTGTATAAGTAAAATAAAGTTTATGAAGAAGTAGAGATCTCAGCACCATTATTAATAGATGTGTTTTACTGCCTTGTATCTTTGCAGCTCCTGATTAGATGCCATAATGGCTGATGCATTCAGCAGCAGCTCGGAGACGGTGATCCAGCGTGTGGTGGACGCCACAGCGAGGACAAACACTCCTCCAGAGAAACTAGAGGAGTTGTACCAGATTAAAGAGACCTGCGACTTTGTCACTCAGCATCAGTTTAAGAAGGTGAGCAGCAGCACGTCACTTTGTTTTATTAACACTTCAGGAACAGAACATGCAGAAGACAAGACATGTGTTTAATGAGTGTGTTTATCTGATCTGGTTGATAATGTTCACAGGTTGCTCTGCAGTTTCCTGACGAGCTGCTGGTGGATTCAGTCCCAATAGCAGTGGAGATCGAGAGACGCACTAATGCCAAGCCGTTCATTTTAGGAGATACTTCCTATGGCAGGTGAAGGTCCTACTGTCATTAAATGCTTCATATGTGTTTGTTTTTTGGTTTTTTACTAATTTTGATTGAGCTCATCCACGTTATGTTTTAAATATTTACACTATCTTTTCTAACAGTGTTTTAATAACGCTTTTGGCAGTTTTATTTATTTTATTTTGTTAATTTATTTAGTTATTCATTAGCATGTGAGCTAATATGCCTTTACATATGGGCTTTTGAAGTTGTAAAGTTCCATCACCATGAGTTTTATTTTGAAGTTTTAAGCACATATTTGTGGTGCAAGTATCCTACATTTTATTTAGATCTCTGCTGGGCTCATGTACTATACTGTAAGTTATTGTGTTAAATACCACAAGAAAGGTACTGTTACTACATATTTAAGGTATTAGTGTTATTGCTATTATCATATTTCATATCTCTTTTTCAAGGCTACATAGCTTACATTAGTAACAGCAGGTGTTAACTGATCAGAGTTCAGCATTAAAAGTGATTCCCTTATCACCAACATCTGACAGCAACATCAGTATCACCTCTTTCCTGTAATGCATCTTTTCTACCACTGAAAAAGCACACTGCTCTGCTCAGAGGATGCATTATAACTCTATAGCCCCTTTAACTCAGCAGGTTGTGAGTTATTCTATCTGTGCATGTTCATAATTTCTGTCGCTCTCTCTCTGTCTGTGGATCAGCTGCTGTGTGGATGAAGTAGCTGCTGAGCACGTCGGAGCCGAATGCATCGTGCACTACGGCCGAGCCTGCCTGAGCCCGTCCAGAAGACTCCCCCTGATGTACGTGTTCGAGAGGAGACGAGTGGACGTGGAGTCGTGTGCGTCCTCCTTCAGAGAGCTCTACCCCGACACGCAGAGTCACATCGTCGTCCTCTATGAGGTCAACTACGTTCACGCTATAAGTAAGATCCGTCCTCCTCTGTCTGGTATTTCAGTGGATCTCTTTAAATCCTTACCTTTTATCTTTAGACTCAGAATTAGAATAGAATATGAATTTAATTTGTCTGAAACCAGGGGTAATAGAAATTTGTCTTTGACAGGGCTCAACACCACCGTTACATACGCACAAGATGTTAGAGGGTTAGTTCAACATTTACGCAAATTGGCCCATTGTCATAATCCCTATAGTCTTAGGAGTAGGTTTGTTAACTTTATTTGTCGGTGCAAGCTATTTTTAGAACGGCGGAGCAGAGCCGCGAGCTGCTCAGAGCTACGCTACGGAGGCTGATGGGATTTCTTGGTTTCCCTCATCAAATACACAATCCAACAACTCCAAAACGCTCTGGTGGACAAGTTGTGACCTGCACATTCACCACACTATGAGATAATAACACAACGTTACGAGACAGAGTTGTTTTAGAGGTAAATTCATGCCAAACCGCTGATGCGCGTTACCGTCGGGGGCAGTTTTTCATCAAGCAGTCTCTGCGTTTGCCTCTAAAACAACTCTGTCTGGTAACGTTCTGTTATTATCTCATAGCTTGGTGAATGTGCAGGTCACAACTTGTCCACCAGAGCGTTGTGGAGTTGTTGGATTGTGTATTTGATGAGTTTGATGAGGGAAACCAAGAAATCCCATTAGCCTCTGTAGCATAGCTCTGAGCAGCTCACGGCTCTGCTCCGCCGTTCTAAAAATAGCTTGCACCGACAATTAAAGGTAACGAACCTACTCCTAAAACTATAGGGGTTATGGCAATGGGCCAATTTGCCAAAATGTTGAACTATCCCCTTTAAAAAAAGACACCAACTAAATAAATAAAACACATCAATCCAACATTTTCTCTTTTCCAGATGATCTTGTGACGCTTCTGTCTCAGGAGTATCCGAACCTCGTCGCCTCGGAGCTCGTGGTCGAAGGGGATCAGTGTTTCACCCACGGCCCGATCAGAAGACGCGACGACGACACCGGCGAGTCGGGACAGGACGACGACAACCGGGTTATTTATCAGTTCGGGCGGCGGTTCACCCTGAAAAGCGGCTCGAGCGTCACGGATTACAGCTTCTTCTACGTCGGCCAGGAGGGAGCTGCTCTCAGGAACTTCATGATGACGTGGAACCGCTGCTCGTTTCGCTCTTTCGACCCCATCGCGTCGACGGGGAGGACCGAGTCGATCGGCATCAACCGCACGCTGATGAAGCGGTACTACGCCATAGAGCGAGCCAAAGACGCCAACGTGGTCGGCATCCTGGTCGGCACCTTGGGCGTGGCCGACTACCTCAGCATCATCCAGCAGCTGAAGGAAACCATCCACCGAGCCGGGAAGAAGAGCTACATGTTCGCCATGGGGAAGCTGAACGTGCCCAAGCTCGCCAACTTCCTCGAAATTGACATTTTCGTGTTGATAGCGTGTCCGGAGAACTCGCTGTTCGACTCGAAGGAGTTCTACAAACCGGTGTTGACGCCGTTTGAGATGGAGGTGGCCTGCAACAAGAACAGGGAGTGGTCGGAGGAATACGTCACGGACTTCAGACATCTGCTGCCAGGTCAGTTCAGGAGACGCTCACTCACAACTAGGGATGTCACAATTACTTGTTTTCACAATTAATCGCGGTATTAAACGCCACAATTAATTGATCGTAAAGATTCCTAAATACCGTCACTTTCCAAATGTCTGAACCGTGTCGGCAGATGTGGCGCCAAAGTAAATGTGAATGCACAGATACTGGTCTATTTACCTAACGTAGCATTGAATTGGTAGGAATTTAAATGCTAAAGTGTCATTTGTAATTAAAAAAAAAGATTTAAATTAACTTAAACATTTGGTATGGATGACTATTAATGACTTGACGTTTCAAACACTTTACCTGGCGGATTAATAATTGGTTATATATTAATAGATATTTAAAATATTTTATAATTAGTAATGTATATCAGGGTTTCCCGCAGCGCTTTCCTGTTAAGGCGGCCGCCTTAACAACAATGAGCTGCCGCCTAAACTAACGTCTTAAAAAAATTAAAATGTAGCGATATTCACCGGCGCCCCCCCCCGTCGGACGAGCGCCTTCATTCACCTCCGCATCCTCTCACACACACATACACACCACAGAGAAGCGCGCATGCATAACAGCTGCGCGCGTGGTGAAACTTAATACGGCGCGTATACGGCCCATACGCCCCCCATTATTTCTGGTTGAAGGATGATTTATATTTCACTTTTTTCAAGATTCATTTTGAAAAAATGGTTTCAGTGTTTGCAGCAGTTGAGTCGTAACAAAAAAATAAATATACATAGAATACATGTAGCTAATATATAATGAAATGTGTCACATTTATATTGATATGTTGACTTACATTTAATACAGAAGCCCTGAAAGTCAAGTGAAATTTGCTGATACTGATTTCAGCCACAAGAGGGTGAAGTCCACCACTACTCCAGTCTCTACAGTACTTACATACATGCATAGTACACCTGAGAGACGTAAATATAAAAAGCCAAATTAAAAATACAAGGGGTATATAATGTAATAGATAACTCTGCCCGTCCAAAAAAAAAAAGTCACCACTTGTATTTAACTAAGCTAATAGGTAAGAGCCTGTATGTTTAAGATGGCAACAACTTATTTAACCCTAACTGATGCAGCCTCATT
Source organism: Trachurus trachurus (assembly GCF_905171665.1). Taxonomy (NCBI): domain Eukaryota; kingdom Metazoa; phylum Chordata; class Actinopteri; order Carangiformes; family Carangidae; genus Trachurus; species Trachurus trachurus. The sequence goes on from NC_139911.1 coordinate 6,482,455, forward strand.
TCTTAAACAACCATGTTGGAAGACACATCCTGTTGTCGGGGAAAAGATGTTCAGATGTTCAATTATTAGCCTGCATCAAGCAAATAAAAAATTAAGGAGATTAATGCTGAGACTAAATTGTATCAGGAACTGTCGAACACATTATTAAAAACTGGAAGGATAGTGGGGAACCATCATCTTCAAGGAAGCAATGTGACCACAGAGTCCAGAAAAATGTATGCAACTCTGGATGGAAATAAATGTTGTGACATTGCAGAAGCTTATTGAAATGATGGCACAGCAAATGCATGCCATAATCAAAGCTAAAGGCGGTCCAACAAAATGTTAGAGTTTGTGACTTTTTTTTTTGGATGGGCAGTGTAATATAAGATAAAATGTAAGATAAAATCCTTTGCAGGAAGTGAAAAAGAAATCAGAGTTTTATTCATCGTTGATAATGATCTCTGGGAGGCAAATGAAAAAATAGTTTAATTTTGTTTTCCCAATTGAAAAAACAAAAAAGTTCAAAACAAAGAAAAACACGCACTCTCCAAAAAAAACTTTCAGGAACAAACTGAAGAGGTGCATGGCCAAAAGTTGCACTTAAAGAAACAGAAGAAAGGCCAGCAGCACTCGTGTCCTTCTCATTGTCTTTTATTGCAAACTGCGTCGGCGCTTAAAACACACAGACCGGTTTTGACAACGTCTTCCTCAGTGTGCACACTGAGTAAAAGACAATGCACTGCAATAAAAGACAATGAGAAGGACATGAGTGCTGCTGGCCTTTCTTCTTTTTCTTTAAAAACAAAAAAGTTGCCAGAGAGAGAGAGCACTGTTTGTTTTCACGAATGTAAAAAGGAAACTTCATAAAATGATTGTGGAAAACAAAACCATCACTTGCCTTTTAGGGCTTTCATGTTATGTTGTATCATCCTGTCTTTTCTTTTATATTTTTATCATCAGTATCTTTTCGCTCTGTCCAAACCGTTTCTTTCTCTAATCTCCGTGCCAGGTGGACAGAGTCATGTTCCTCTGGCCGAGCTGCAGGACGACGACGAGGACGACACCGACGTGTCTTTAATCACTGGAGCTCTGCGGCGCAACGATCTGATGAGCAGGGAGCCGTCGGAGTCGCCGTACGGCCACTCTGTCGTCCTCAGGAACCAGACGATGACGGTCGCCACGAACCCGGCCGGTAAGAAACAGCCAGTCGGATCAGACGCAGCATTTAAAACACTGTTTATTATGCACACACACACAGTTTTATATATTAACACTCACATCTTGCAGCTTAGTGCTTCATGCATAAATACACAGACATAGACACTTTTTGAAATTAATTTATTACAATGACACTGTTTTTTCTTTCTTTTTTCTTTGTGTGTTTTCAGCATCTTTTCTGGCAGAACGAAGCTGGACGGGTTTAGAGCAGAAGTTGGGAGAGACGCCGGTGGTGAAGGCGGTACAGGGCAGGAGAGGCATCGCCATCGCCTACGAAGAGGAAGGAAGAAAGTCATGAACATTTACCAATAATCCACAACAGATAATCACCACACAACATGAACTGTATATCACTTTCACACAATAACAATTACAGGAAGCTGTAAGTAATTAAATATTTTCATAATCCAGTATCAGTTATCACCAGTTTTTTTATCTTATTATTATCGCACCAACAACAACCTGCTACAGGTGATTAAAGTGGAATAAGTTGGAGGTTCAGGTGAAGTGAGGATACCTGGCTGGTCTGTAGTCTACTTCACAGGAACCTCCTCCACGAAGGACGCAGGGAAAATACCAGTGTTCCCGTTAAACTGTCCTTCAAACCAGTCGTGGTTAACTGAAGAGAAAGAAAGAGGAAGGAATGGATTAGAATCATATTCACTGATCGGATTAATACTTGGGATTTAAACAATGATGGGAATAACTACTTTTTTCATTAACAAGTCATCAAAAAAGCTACTCTTTTCCCTGTTATAACGCTGTTACATGGCCCAAGAAGTCCCGTCACAAAATAAAACACCCGTTTAAATGAACGTTATATAGACATTTTTTCAGTCCATGAACTAGTCAGCAAACTAACTAACCAACTCACTTATATTCGGTATTCCTCCGCACAGGCAGACTCCACAACGCGCTGTAACAGCTGATAGGCGGAGTGATACAGCGCGTTGCAGAGCCTGCCTTTGCAGAGGAATACCAAGTGAGTTGGTTAGTTCCAGATAAACAGGGGATAGGGGGGCAAGTCCAAGTAATTTGACATATTTGAGCATTAAAAAGTAAGACATCAGTTACTTTTCCTGGTAATTAGTTACTTTTGCAATGTAGTAACTCAGTTGTTTTTTGGGGAAAGTAACTAGTAACTATAACTAATTATTTTTTAAATGTAAAGTGCCCAACACTGGATGTGAATGTTCAAAGTCTCACTTCTAGAGAGCAACGTGATGGTGTCCCCTTCGTGAAAACTGAGATCCTCCGGATTCGACGACTCGTAGGAATGAAGAGCGACCAAGTGAATCTCTGTCTTTTGTTTTCCATCAGTTTCCTAAAAGCACAAAAAGCGTCACATGCCGTCGTCAGTCGTCATCCTGATCTCACACGTTAATAAACTACTACAGTAAACTCCCAGTAGATTAATATAATAACAGCTAGTACCTCCTCCTTGGTGCTGCACCACAGGGTGATGTGTCCTCCCTTCACATGACGCCACACGCGCTCCATCTCTGTGTCGGCGTCGATTAGACTTCGTTCGTTGACCTCAGAGGTTAAGCTAGATAATAAAAAAGATGAATTAAAAAAATCTAAACATTTTTTACAACATACCAGTGAAAGAGGAGCTGTTTTTTTTTCTTTTGTACCTCAGGATGATTGAAGTCGGAGGCAGATTCACTTTCTTGCTGATTTTCTCGATCAGCACGGCGTACGGAGATCCAGGTGGGACCGACACCGTGAAGTTGAACGTGAAACGGACTTTGACGATAAATGACGCAGCTTCCTCCTGATAGACAGAAATACTCATCAGATCATCATCAAAGTAGATTAAAATCCTCTCTTTATTACACTCAGAGTATCCAGGCCTTACTGTACCTCTTCACCGCTGCTCTCTTTTGGATCTTAAACACAGAAAAATGGAGAAAAAGGTGTTTAACTTATTGAAGTGGGTCAAACATGAAATACTCTGAAGAGTTGGCAGCTTGTTTACCTTGTTTCCTCACAGGTAAGCTCGGTGGTTCTCTACTTGGAGGTGTGCGTGCTGCCTGTCCACACATAAACCCCAAAGAATAAAATACAGACAAATGTTGTTTTTTATTCTGGAATAACCACATTTCATCACATGCTGTTGTAAAAAACCTGCAGATCGCTTTAAAAAATCAACACCCACATACCCACTCATAATGTGTTTCACAGATATTTTCAAACTCTCTGTGCAAAAAGTCTGAAAGTGGAAGATTACACAGCTTCTGGGAAACTAAAAAAAATGTGTTTATATATGGTTCATTCCTCACCCCACTGCGTGAGATCTCCAGAGGCTCCAGGTAGTTGTAAGGAACAAGTCCCTTCTACAAGTGACAAGAAAGTTTTAGGTTTAGTTTTTTTTTTTTATGTTTCATTAAGATTAAAAACAAACATACAAAAAAAAAAGCACAGGTTGCTAAGGGGACGTCTGCTGTCTTGCTGGTGTCTTACTCTCTCGTTGAAGATCACAGACGCCCAGTTGTCGGCGCCTTTCTGCAGCACAAACACGATATTTCCCGGCACCACGGCCAGTTCACTGCTGGTCTCAGCGACAAACTCGTACAGGACGGTGTGAGGTTCTCCCTCCAAGGCCCTGAGGACACAGAAGACTCATTTTTCACATCAGTATATTTTTATATTTTTTTTATAATCATATATTTGGAATGGAGCACTATAAAAAAAACATAATTTCCATCAAGAGATTTATAAATTGTTTCTCATTCTCATTTATGCTGGAGTAAGTGGCGGAAAAATGAGATTATCTGACACAAATCCTGTCAAAAGTCAAGGTAATTTACAACCAGGTGTAAAAAAAAAGGCTAAATCAGAAACACTAAAGAAGTCACATTCATATTTTTGAACATTACATCTACTTAAATGTGAATATTCAATGATTGTGTTCAGTAAAGTTGTTCTACCTGAGAACTTCAGGTTCCTTTGGACGAGTTGGACCGTCTTCAACCTGTCAACAGCCACACAAAGTGTCAGTATGAGTATCACAGTTATAGTTTCTTATTTATTATTATTATTAAAGATAAAATTCTATGGAACATTTCCGACATGGGGAAGTTGCATGTTAAAAGCTCTTAAAGATGTATTCATTCACAGTTTGTGATACATCAAAGTGCATCCTGACCTGTATTATTATATTCATCAAGCTTGTGCACAAGGTGAATTTTAATAAATAATTCCATATAATAATTAGAAATGTATATATATAATATCCTGGGCAGAGTTATTGTCAGATTGTGCCATTTCTGTTTAGAGTCAAACCCATGTCACCTGTGGCTGTAAAGGAGCAAACCCAGAGAAGGCGTCTTGTGGAACGACGGAGGCGACCACCTGGAGGTAACAAAGAAATGTAGGTTATTCACTGTTTATCTTTTTTTTTTTTTTATCGGTTTACTGCAAAAATGACAAATTGTATTTATCTTGTGTACTAATAATTAATGCAGTATGGTCCAACATGCACCTTGGCTTTGCCCAGGTAGTCCTTCTTCTCCAGCTCTGCAACATAGTTCTTATTTGGTTTAAACAGCTCTTTTGATGGGAACTCGACTAGTTTGAAAAGTTTCTGTTTCTGTTGGTGAAATTGGAAAAGAAAAAAAAATTAGTTCAATTCACAGATGCTTTATCGACAGGACAGTTTGAAACCACATTATTGTCAAAGCATTAGAATAGAGAGTCTCCAAAAATGGTATCGCCTTGACCTGCTTTAAAGGAGCATTAAGCCAATGCATGTTACTCTGCTGATGACATTAATATAATCAATCATATAATCACTTCAATACATTAAATGTTGATATTGATGAGTGAAATCTGACCAGCACTGATTGCAGAGCTCTGTCGATCATGTTGAGCTTGGTCTCCGTCTTGTAGTCCAGAGCCTTAGCCAGGTTCTCCCGGGCCTTGTCCCAGTTTCCCAGCTGAGCCTGAGCCAGCGCCATGTTGTGGAGAACCTGAGGCAGGAAACATTGATCAGCTACTAAAACTACTTTGACCCCTCGTGGCCTGTAAATCCCTCATTGTGAGCTCTATCTATTGATTACTGCCTTTTTTTAATTTTATTTTTTACCAGGTGTTTGCCTCTGATCTGACATAAGTCACAACAATAAGCTGTTTAATCATTTGTTAATGACATATAACTAGAGCATTTCCTGCAGAAAATGTGTGTGAATGCTGAAAGCAGCTGAACGCTATTGCTGAATGAGCTGAAGAAATTGTTAAAACAATGCTGAATGAGCTGAAGAAACTGCTTAGGCAATGTTGAAAAAGGCTAAAGCTAAAATATAAAACTTGAAGACTGAGAGATGAATGTCTTTCTATGGGCAAGAGAAAGAAATAAAGAAGAAAAAGATGGAAAAAGAGACAGAGGGGATGATAGATAGAGGTAGATAGATAGAGAAAGAAAGAAAGAAAGAAAGAAAGAAAGAAAGAAAGAAAGAACGAAAGAAAGAAAGAAAGAAAGAAAGAAAGAAAGAAAAAAAGACAGAAATGGGGTAGAAACAAAGAAAGAAGGAAGGAAGTAAAAAGAAAGAAAAAAGAAAGAAAGAAAGAAGTAAAAAGACAGAAATAGGGTAAAAGAAAGAAAGAAAGAAGAAAAAGAGAGAGGGGGATGATAGATAGAAATAGGTAGATGGATAGAGATAGAGGGAAAGAAAGAAAGAAAGAAAGAAAGAAGTTAAAATACAGATGAAGGGGGTAAAAGAAAGAAAGAAAGAAGAAAAAGAGAGAAAAAAGACAGGGTTTGAAAGAAAGAAATCGAGGGAGATAGAGAGATAGATAGAGAGAGAGAGAGATAGATAGATAGATAGATAGATAGATAGATAGATAGATAGATAGATAGATGAAATATGAAATAGCACAAAGTATGAAGGAGGAGTTAAACGCAGAAAAAGAGCAGAAGACATAAGAATAATAAGTATAAAGATTTGAATAACAATGCGACTAATAAGAATAAATATAGAAATGCACTTTAATACTTACATCACAAGCATATAATTTGTATCTGAGACCGAGGGCTTTGTAATCTATCAGCTGGTTGCCTCTTAGTGCTTTGAAGGCGCGCTGGAAGTCACCTAAACTCTCCTCATACCTTCAAACAGGAATTATGCAGTTAATTACTAATGCATAAAAAGAAGCACAAAAATTGTCAAAAAAAAATATATATATAGTGGTGATTGGGGATAAAAGATTTGTGATAACAGCTCTTTTCCGTTGCAATGTTTTATTACAGTAAATCACTGTTACAGGTGAAAGAGGTGGAGATTTTATTGAGATGAGTGTTGTTTCTTGCCTCTCCTTTTTGTAAAAGGTGATTCCTCGTTGAAAGAAGCCCACGGCCAAATGCTCGTCCTTGCGTATACTGCAATCGAACGCCTGAGAGAACGAGAGGACACCGTGACTTCCTCTTAAAGAAATGAGAAACGGTAAACTCTAGCTACTTCTTCTTTCTCAGTGACTTGCACTTTGAGACACTGTAAATATCACAGTAATTCATTCATCCACACCCTCTCAGCTCCACACAAAACAAGATCTCACCTCCTGATAAGTTATATTACAACATGAATATTGAAGGTAATAATGAGTAAAAAAAAAAAAAAACGAACCTTTTCTGCATCATCCAGGTCTTGGTTCAGAAGATGGAGGCAGCCGAGGTCAAAACAAATTTTGGAGTTTGGTTCCTGGATCGAGACGAAAATCCTAAGAGCCGCAGAGAAATCCTGTCTTTCTGTACAGGTGATGGCTTCGTCCCACTGGCGCAGAGTGTCCACGAAAGACATGGCTGCTGGTGACGAGTGCTGCTCAACTACAGAATCAGATTGAGGAAGCTCCCGTGATTAGTACCAACGAGATCAGGAAGTGAGATGTGACATGTGTCATTGTTGGTACATTTATATCCACCACCACAGTCTAAGGTCTAGAGATTGTTTTTTATCTCCCCCATGTGATTCATGGACAGATGTGTATCAGTTTAGTGTGTGTAGCCAGGTTTAAATAGAAATAATAAATATAGATAGATAGATAAGATAGATAGATAGATAGATAGATAGATAGATAGACAGACAGAGACAGGGATAGAGAGAGGTAAAGATAGATAGGTGGATAGATAGATTGTTTGTTTTTTTATTGCACTTTTATATGTTTCAAGGGCTGAGAGAGAGCCAGGGCAGATTACATTTCATTGCATTGACTGTATTGTACTTTTTAATGTAGGCTACTATATGACATAGATAGATAGATAGATAGATAGATAGATAGATAGATAGATAGATAGATAGATAGATAGATAGATAGATAGATAGATCTATTATAGGCTATAATATAATATAATATAATATAATATAATATAATATAATATAATATAATATAATAGTGCAGCAGGTGGTATTTTATTTTGGAGGAGCCTGTCTTTACTCTGCCATAGTCTTTTAGCTTTATTTTAAATATATAATATACATTTATACAACATTTTACAATGCAGAATTTCCCTAAAATACTAGTTAGCTGGAATTAGCTAACACCATACACTCATCAATATATATGTATCATTTTTTGTTTTTTGTCTTGTATTATAGTGTTGCCATAAGTAAACAAAGCTCTTATTTTGAAAGAGCGCGTCACGTGTTTCCGTTGTTCGTGTGTCTAACTTGCCTCGATGCAGTCGTCGCTAGCTAAACAAACAAACATGGCTCTGCTTCACTATCACACTGCGGATCTTAATGATCGTGGGCAGGTGAAAGGCGGACAATGCGACCGTCAATAATAAAAAAAAAAACTATAAAAAAAAAAAGTGCCAAACGTGGAAAGAAGAAGCTGTAGATGGAGAGTTGATGTGTTGCTGTGAAGCTGGTTAGCCTAGCTTAGCTTAGCTTAGCCTTTAGCGAGGTTAGCTCTCCGGTTGGCAGCAAAAATGGACCTTGGAACAATGTTGTACAACAATTTAAAAGATGTTACATGGAGTACGACGTCCCTGCCATTAGATCAGCTGGTCAGCGCCTACAGGCTGCCTCAGATCGCGAAGCTGGACAACGGTGAGTAAAACTTTCATCTGACTGCAACTGCAAAGTTTTTGAAGCGTTAAGTTAGCTCGTAGCCACTTAGCATGATAGCTTGCCAGGAGCTGGAGCAGCAAAACTCTGGGGCTGGGGTTTGGATTTATTTAATTATTTGTTTTTCTCCACGTATTTTCACTGTTTCTCAACATTAACTTTCATGTTCAGGGCAAAACAAATGTCTAGATGTCATGCAACTCTGCAGCTGTCAATGTTGTGCAGTTAAAAACAACTATTGTCAAGGCAGCAAAGGCAGGGAAGAAAATGTCAGGGACAACATGTTAAAAGCATCTGATGGATTGATTTTTGCAACACACTGATTGCAGCTATAATTAACTAAAGTATGCATGTGTGCTGCGTTTAAACACTATAAGTGGTTCAGACAGGAAGAGGAAAGCATGTTGAAAGTTGCATGACAGTAAAGTTAAAGCAATAACCACAGATCTCTATAGATCTCTGGGGTCATGCTGCGTAATAAAGCAGTAATTATTATTTTATGTATTCACAATTCACTCATATTTATCCTCTTGTCACAGTCTGCAGAGCCTCCTGTGCTGACTTGTGCTTTTTTTTTTTTTAAATGGTACTCCTAGTGCTTGTGTGTTTTGACAGAGGTATAGATAAGGACATTAGTCACAGTCTGGGCAGGACTGCTGACTTGAGTTCAGTGTGTAATCTTATCCAAATGCTTTTGTTTTGTGTGAAGACTCAAAAGTGACATAAACATGGACACAGTCGCCATGGCTTTAGGCTTACTGACAGATGCTGTAGTGTGTAATTGTTTGGTCTAATCCCCATGGTTATCATTGCCATGGTTCATTTGCCACTACAAGCGTTATGTCCTGTAATTACTTTTAACATCAACACTTTGTTACGACTTTAACAAGTGTTTTGTTCTTGATATTTCATGTTTCTCAACTGTTATCGACGCCCCCGAGGCTTTTAATGTGTAAAACTGTCTGCAGAAATTATGAGTTTGGCAGCTACAGTCAGTGTGCATGTGATGTGTTGATAGTACAACAACCACGCACTACTGGCTCAGTTTATTTCCTGAGTCGGCGTGTGATAAAAATCTACAATCAGTGAGCGTTCACACACACACTTTGTGAATGGTTTGATTGTTGTCTGTCGCTCCTGCAGGTCAGTTGGTTGAAGGGCTCAGAGACAACGACTACCTCTTGATTCATTCCTGCCGTCAGTGGACGACGATTACCGCTCACAGTCTGGAGGAGGGACACTACGTCATCGGGCCTAAAATCGAGATCCCGGTACACTATGAAGGTGAGCCATGGATACACATGTTTCATTTCATTTCACTTCATAACCTTTATTTAAACTCGGAGATATATTGAGGAGTAACCTCATTTACAATATAGCCGAGATGAAACACAAAACATATAAGGACAGAAGACAAGACATTTGAAACATACAAAAACATAACAGAATACCAGAATTTAAAGGTGACTAGGGTAAATTGAAATATAATTAAAAGCAAGAGCAGTTAGAGGTAAAATAAGATGTAGTTATGGTTTTAAATTGTCCTATTGATAAAAGTGAGGTAAGTTTCAAATGATTTTGCAGGGTGTTCCAGGTTGTAGGTATATATATATAAAGTTTGTCTGATGGTTTCTGTTGATATGATACTGTACAGCTCTGGAAAAATAAAGAAACCACTCCAAAATGTTCTTAATAAATCAGCTTCTCTACATGTATTAATGGCAGCCATCGATTCCAGTGTCTATTGAACTCCAACACAACCACACCTCACTCTACTTAGCTGATCACCTGAACCAAATCATATTTAATGAGGAAGAAAGATTATAAATAAATGAAAAAAACACTGCTGCGATTAAAAATTGGCATTTTCCCACCAATTTTGATTTATAAACTCTTCCTAAATTTAAAAAGTAGTGTTGTGTTGTTTTAAAATGAATATGAACTTGTTTTCTTTGCATAATTTATACAAGGTCTGAAAACACCAGATTTTTTTTTGTTATTTTGACCTGTTGCCATTTTCTGCAAATAAATGCTCTAAATGACAATATTTTTATTTCCAATATGCGAGAAATTTTGTCAAACACATACCTATGAATAGTAAAACCAGAGGAACTGATCATTTTGAAGTGGTCTCTTAATTTTATTGCTTTTAATGCTTATTTTCCCATATGTATTGAAACAGAGCTGTACGATCTTTCGTTTTAATGAGGGTTAGGGTGCAGGCTGCTTATATATTTGGTGCTACGCTCCACTTAATGATGCTTCAGTGCTGCCTGACCTGGTTATTGATTTGCCGTTTCCCCTCTAAAGGTCAGTTTAAGCTACTGGAGCAGGACAGAGACGTCAAGGAGCCTGTGCAGTACTTCAACAGTGTGGAGGAGGTGGCCAAAGCATTCCCTGAGAGAGTATACGTCATGGAGGAAATCACTTTCAATGTTAAGGTACATTTTTCTCTTTGTCATTGTTGCTGTCAAACTCATTAACACCCACAACCGTGTAGGTGTTAGTTCAACCTCTTTTACCCACAAAAATGTTGAAGCACCGGCCTCACGCTTGTGTGCTGCGTTGAAACACTATGAGTGGCTCAGACAGGAAGAGGAAAGTATGTTGACAGTTGCATGACAGTGAAGTTAAAGCAAGAACCACAGATCTCTATAGATCTCTGGGGTCATGCTGCGTAATAAAGCAGCAATTATTATTTTATTTATTCACAATTCACCCATATTTATCCTCTTGTCACAGTCTGCAGAGCCTCACTGCAAAAACTGAAAATCTTTCCAAGAATATTTGTCTTATTTCTTGTCAAAATGTCTCGTTTCTAGTCAAAACTAATCTCTTTTCACTTAAAATAAGACTCATCACCTAAAAATTAACTTGTTTTTAGATAATTTTCATTTGTTTCAAACAAATTTTCACTTGAAATAAGTAGAAAAATTTGCCAGTGAAAGCAAGTTTTTTTGTGCTTGTAATGAGAAAGAAAAACTTGCTCCACTATCAGATTTTTTCTACTTATTTCAAGTGAAAATCTGCTTGAAAGAAGTAAAAAGTGTCTAAAAACAAGCTACTTTTAATGTGATGAGTCTTATTTTTAGTATAATGAGATTTGTTTTGACTAGAAATAAGACAAATATTCTTGGTATATAATGAGTTTGCTGTCAAACTCATTAACACCCACAACCGTGTAGGTGTTAGTTCAACCTCTTTTACCCACAAAAATGTTGTAGCACCGGCCTCACGCTTTGTCCTTTTCCGTGTCTTCTCTATGCACAGATGGCTTCAGGCGAATGCAACGAAGACACAGAAGTTTACAACATTACACTCAGCACCGGCGACGAGCTGACTCTGATGGGCCAGGCCGAGATCCTCTACGCCAAGACCTCCAGGGAGAAGTCGAGGTTCAACACCATCTTCAAGAAGATCGGGAAGCTGAACTCGATCAGCAAGATCGGCCGGGGCAAGATGCCGTGCCTGATCTGCATGAACCACCGCACCAACGAGAGCATCAGCCTGCCCTTCCAGTGCAAGGGCCGCTTCAGCACCTGCAGCCCGCTGGAGCTGCAGATGCAGGACGGCGAGCACACCATCAGGAACATCGTGGAGAAGACGCGCCTCCCGGTCAACGTCACGGTGCCCGGCAGCCCGCCCCGCAACCAGCACGACCTGCACCTCATCCGCGAGGGCCACCGCTACAAGCTGGTCAACATCCAGACCAAGACGGTGGTGGTGTGCTGCGTGCTGCGGAGCAACAAGATCGTCCCCGTGCACTTCCCCTTCCACATGGCGATGCCGCGGTTCATCATCCCGGAGGAGCTGCTGCAGGGCGAGCTGTGGCTGGACACCATGGTGCACCGCTGGTTCACCTTCTGCCAGGAGCAGTTCGACATCGACGACTACTCGAGGGCCGTTCGGGACGTGCGGACGGACTGGAACGACGACGGAAAGAGCCCGAAGAAAAGCAGCAGCGGGAATGGGAGTTGTGGAGGAGGAGGAGGAGGAGGTGGTAGCGGCGGTAGCAGCAGCTCCAACGGATGCCCGGGTCACATGCAGATCCCCAGCTCCTTAACCTACGCCCGCGAGGAGCTCACGCAGTCCTTCCACCGGCTCTCGGTGTGCGTGTACGGCAGCAACCTGCACGGCAACAGCGAGGTGAACCTGCAGGGCTGCATGACGCTGTGCGGGGACTGGGCGCTGCTGCCCTCGGACAGCGTCGCCTCGGACTCGGGCGGCGAGAGCGAGCACTTTTTCCCGGACATGCTGGACAGTACGAGCCCGCAGGCGTCCCTCGGCAAGTCGGACGTGCCGTACGAGGAGCTGTGGCTGGATCACCTGAGAGGCCAGATGTCGAAACCGTCTCTGAGTGAAGTAATCCGAGGCATCAACGCCAACGGCTGTGGTGGCTCAACAGCCGCCCTGTCCTACCCCGTCTCTTGTCCTCTTGGGGCAATACCCAGCTCGGATGTCGCTCTTACGCCACCGCCGGTCCCACCCAAGTCTGAAGCTGTGAGTATCATCCATCCACTGTCCTTTGAGTTGGAGTTGACGCATTATCCTGGTTAATGTGGTTACAGGAAGCTCTCCATTTGTCAGAAATATAAAAAAGATGAACTGATGGGTAACTCTTTAATTTACAGGCCTCTAATTACATAATAATGTCAAGAAATAGCCCAAGAAATAACAAGTAATTGCGTCATAATGCCTAGAAATAGCCTACTGTAGAAATAACAGTCAATTTCATGGTAATAATGAGAAATATTGCCAAGAAATAACAATTGATTGCTTAGAAATAGCCCAGAAATAATTGATTGTAATTAACAATTGCAAGGACTTGGAAGGACTTGGCCTTTCTCAAAAAATTCAAAGCATGAAAAGCATGTTTAATCTTTTGCTTTTATGAAAAACATGGCATTACTATGAAATTGACTGTTATTTCTAGGCTATTTTTTGACCTTACTATGCAATTAATTGTTATTTTTCACCTATTTCTAGACATTATCATGTATCACATAATTAGCAGCCTGTAAATTAAAGGGTTACCCACTGATGTAGTAGTTTACAGTGCAAACAATCCAAATCGTACAACAATGACAGCTTCAGCTCATCCCATAATTGCATACAGTAAGTTTCCTATTGCATACAGTGTTTTTTCCTGCTGCTGTGTAGTTGGAGATGCCTACTGTAGAAATAACGGTCAATTTCATAGTAATTATGAGAATAATATTGCCAAGAAATAGCCAAGACAATAACAAGTAATTGCGTCATAATGCCTAGAAATAGCCTACTGTAGAAATAACAGTCAATTTCATAGTAATAATGAGAAATATTGCCAAGAAATAGGCTAACAAATGATTGCGTAGAAATAGCCCAGAAATAATTGATTGTAATTGACAATTGCAAGGACTTGGCCTTTCCCAAAAAATTCAAAGCATGAAAAGCGTGTTTAATCTTTTGCTTTTATGAAAAACATGGCATTACTATGAAATTGACTGTTATTTCTAGGCTATTTTTTGACCTTACTATGCAATTAATTGTTATTTTTCACCTATTTCTAGACATTATCATGTAATTAGCAGCCTGTAAATTAAAGGGTTACCCACTGATGTAGTAGTTTACAGTGCAAATAATCCAAATCGTACAACAATGACAGCTTCAGCTCATCCCATAATTGCATACAGTAAGTTTCCTATTGCATACAGTGTTTTTTTCCCCTGCTGCTGTGTAGTTGGAGATGTGGATGTGTATTTGCATCAAACAGCTGCTGGACTCTGCAGCTGCTCCTTCGTCTGCAGAATTAAGATGAAGAAGAAAATGCTGTTGACACATTTACGACGAACGCTCGGCCACAGGCGACAAAGATGTTGAGTTTTCTTCTGTGGCCGTGTCACAATAAAAGTCTCCTCGTGTTTCAGCAATCGAACGCTTTCGGTGTGAAGCAACAGCAGCGGCAGCAGCAGGTCGATCCGACTGTGGCGTGATGAGAGTTTTAAGAGTGCAGCTGGATGAGATACAGTTACACTGGATGTTTTACAGTTATTGTTTTAATGTGAATCCCTCAGGATTAGATGAGCTGAATCTTGTGCAACACTGTTGAGTTTCAAAATCCTCAAGCTCCTTTTTTGTTTTCTGCTATAGGTGAAGGAAGAATGTCGGCTCTTGAACGCGCCACCGATCCCTCCTCGAAGTTTGAAACAGATGCCGTCGGTGCCCATCCTGTCGAAGCCACGTCAGCAGGAGACTCGGTCTCCAAGTCCAACCCTCTCCTATTATTCCTCTGGTCTGCACAACATGTAAGAACAGGATGCGCTTCATAGCACGACTGTCACGGCGGCAATTATCCCCAATTACAATAACAAAGATTAAAATCAGGGCACGAAAGCGAGGTCGCATTAACTCAGGCTGTTATTCAAATACCAGAGGTTGGTTTAGATAACCAGGCTCTAATTTTCGTATGTATAGTCACCGTCACCGTCGGTACTTCCTGTCGTGATACAGATGGAGAGTTGTTGCACTTAAACATCGAAGTTCCCTTATATTTTAAAATCTTTTAGAGACCTTTGTTTTGAAAAAGGTGCAAAGTATCAGAAATACTAACCAGTAAGTATCTTTAAAACCAAAAATTGACTTTTTAAAATTATTAACATGTCAATGTAGTGTTTGGGCGCAAGTCATGAGGCTTTTTCATACTCATGAATATTCATATAACCTGGATTTTTCAATGAGGGAGAAATAGTAGATGTGTTTTTTTCTATTTGAGAATCTTTTTAAACAATTATATTGTGGGAAAACAATTTTAATCAAAAAATAGTCATAGCAGAGCATTTTTATGAAGTTTAAAATGCCTCTTTAGGGGGACTTTAATGTAACAGAGCTCCATTTCACATACATAAATATAATAAAAAATAAGGAAAGGCAAGGCATCTTTATTTATGAAGCACATTTCATGCAAAGGCAACTCAATGTGCTTTACATAAAAACAACAATGAGTAGTACAAAAAATGTACACACATTAAAAACAACAGTTTAAAAGAGGATAATAAAAACAAAACAAACAGGAAAGAGAAAGAATCAAGAGGCTGGACAGGTGTACAGCACAAAACAAGATCATAATAATGATTTACATTAAAATATATACATAAAAAACCCCCTCTCTATAAAAGACAACAGTGTTATGAGCCCTGTAGTGAGTTTTCAGCTTCTCTGTCTCTGATGATGTCATGTTTTCCTCCCAGTATCGGAGCGTGTGAAAAAGAAGCAGCTAATCCAGCGGAGCCGAGCCGTGCCTGTTACCCCTGCCCCTGGGGTAAACCCGGCGGCGCCGAGCCAAATGCCTCTCTGATGCCCGGTGGAAGCCTGCCATCGGACGGGATGTCGTCCCGGCTGTCGTGGCCGAACAACTTCAGCGGCGGCGGGGAGTCGCGCTGCATGGACGAGTTCCTCCCGGCCGGCTGTCGGAGCTACTACAGTTACCCCAGGAAGAGGTCGCCCAGCGCCGCCAAGACCTGCTCGTCCAGCCTGGCGGACGGCGGCGGCGCGGACTTCGGCCTGCAGAACGCCTCCCTCAACCAGTTCAGCACCAAGTCGTCGAGCTGCAACTCGGAGATGCACAGAGAGAACAAGCCCATCGAGGAGTCGGACGCCAAGCAGAGCCTCTCCTGCCCCATCCTGCCCCCGAGGACGCCCAAACCAAAACCAAACGCCGTTAAGAAGTGCACGGACTCGCTGCCGGGGTCGGGGAGTGCCGAGGAGACCGCCGAGCACGACACCAAAGACGTTTACTCCATCTCTAGCTCATTAACTGCGAACTGTGCACCCACGCTCTCCTCTGCCGACGCCACCGCCGCGACCGCCGCGACCGCCTCGCAGTGGCAGCCGCCGCCCAGCCTGGCCGGCCTCTCCATCGAGGAAGTGTCCAAGTCCCTGAGGTTCATCGGGCTGCCGGACGACATCGTTTCTCTCTTCGTGTCGGAGAAGATCGACGGGAACTTGCTGCTGCAGCTCACGGAGGAGATCCTGTCCGAAGACTTCAGGCTGAGCAAACTGCAGGTGAAGAAACTGATGCAGTTCATGAGCGGCTGGAGACCCAAGATCTGAACGTTTCTAACAGTATGTGACGCTGCACAGTTCATCCAGCTGTGAAGCAGCTGCGTGAGTCATGCCTTCTTCAGTATATATGCTATGCACACCAAGCCTCAGAGCTTCTTTTGTATAACATGAGTTAATTTCCTTGTTACTCTAACGTGGTGGGGAAGATGGTTGGTTAACACGTCCCCGCCCACTTAAAGGGATAGTAGCATTTTTTTAAAGTGGGGTTGTATGATCTACAAATAGCCCCTAAGTACTTTAATTGCAGTAGAAGACTCTCTGCACTCCTCCCGTTAGTAACGCCAGCCCATAATAGCCCTGCCCAGAGATTTACAACATACATTGTTGTGAATGGACCCAAAGAAACGGCCTATTTTCGCGGCCTAAAAGAGGTTTTATGTGAAAAAAAAACACAGTTCCATTGTTTGCTATAATATAATTTTTTCCACCCCTTCAAAGTGCAGGAAAAATGCAGTTTTTATTTGGACCTAACCAACTCACGTATCCCTCCGCCCGGGGTTAGCGCCCGCAGATCAGCAGTTGGTTAGCTCCAAATAAAAACTGTGTTTTTCCTGCACTTTGAAGGGCTGGAAATAATTATATTATAGTGAACAATGGAACTGTGTTTTTTTTTTCCCAGGTAAAACCTCTTTTAGGCCGCGAAAATAGGCCGTTTCTTTGGGTCCATTCACAACAATGTATGTTGTAAATCTCTGGGCAGGGCTATTATGGGCTGGCGTTGCTAACGAGAGAAGTGCAGAGAGTCTTCTACTGCAATTAAAGTACTTAGGGGCTATTTGTAGATCATACAACCCCACTTTAAAAAAATGCCACTATCCCTTTAATGTCTGTGACTGCTACTATATGTACGTAACTAACTGAATGGATTCATTTGGCACTTTTCATGAAGACGTTTTCATGTCTACTACTTGTTGTGACCTTTTTTTTTTTCACCCGACAGCCTGTTAGTGTTCATGTCATGACATCACCACACAAACACTGGTGAGATGAGGACAGGACTCCCCCCCCGATGAGGTTTTGCTCTTAAAGGGGAATTACCCAGAACTCATTGCTATTTAACAGATGTTTTTAAAAAGAAGCGTAAACCAGAGAGTGGACTGTAGTTTATGAGATTTTGGACAAAGTTAGATTTTTTTTTTTTTTTGCTGGATTTGGTCACAACTCCTCAAAAATAGAGTTTTTAATTTAAAAAACAACTTACAAGCATCTCAAACTCGCAATTTTATGTGATGGACGAACTCACCCCGTGTGTGTTTTCTAACCATCAGAGATCAAAACAGCTGATTGAACTCGCCATCAGTCACCAACATGTATTAAAATGTGTTTGTGTGGTTTTACGGTGAGAAAAAGTCGCCCATATTATCGAGCTTGTAGTATCATACTGATGTAGCCTATACGCTTCCTTAGAGATACAATTGGAAAAATTGAATAAGTAAATATAATTATATATATTGATTAAAAAAAAAAGAATAATAATTTTTTACAAAACAGACAAATATGTAGAAACAAAATCAGCTTTAAGCCGCTGTCTGTACATTGATGTGACGTCACTTTAAAAGATAAATTGATGCATGTATGTAAACCAACAGCAGCTCTGTGTGAGCCACATCAAATGATTGTCACCGATTCTCAACAGATGTGTTCTTATGCAAGGTCTTATTTCCATTTGATGCCTTTTATTATTATTTTTTTTAAACACTAAGTTAAATTTAACAACTTTATTGCTACTTTGCTTTAAGTGTAAAAAGTCTGAGGTTATTTATAACAGAACATGAATGATGATGCCTAACAAAAAAAAACACTAACATGGTAAATAACCCACGGAAGGACTGGAACATGACATTCTCTACATTGAATACAAATTATGCATCACGCACTTTGGTAGATTTCAGTCGAATTAACTGCAGTCGAGGTTGTTTAATGTAAAGACGAGGAGAGAGAGTGAACGCACTACAAGCTTTGTCAACACTAAAAACGGTACTTGGTCTTGTTTCCTTTTGTTTCTCGTTGTTTTCTTGTCCTCTAATGCAAAGAAATTAGTAAAAAAAAAAAGCTTTTCTGCGCCTTAACCCAGAGACCTTAAAAAAAAAAAGAAAAAAAGTGACGTTTCACTTGAGTTTAACATTTTCATTCTGCAGTCGTGAGAATTAAAATATTCTCTGAAACATCTCGAGCTGCCTGAAATAATGAAAGTAGAAAATGATCTGCGACGATGAAATGTTGCTTTATATTTGGTACATTTATTTTGGTTTTTTTCCTATAGCTTTGACTCAGAGTTGATTTATTTATGCAGTTATTTAACACGATGCTCAATATGCAAATCTGTTATTCTTTTATGAAGGTGCCTCGGCAACAACGGCATCTACGCAACCCAGGTGATCTGTCGACCTGTCGGCCAACCGCTGTTGTTCTCCTCCCCTGTCACTCTGTGTGTAACGGGGCGTTACATATTTTACTTGATATTTTTATTTTGTATGTAAATGCAAATGTAATGTAATTTTTTTTTTTTTTAAAGAAAGTGATTACTAATGTTGAAACTATTTTTATTGAGGAAAAAAAAAGCTTATGTTCAAATTTCTGTTTTTTTTTATCCTGCAAAACTTGGGTTTTACTTGTGTTTATAAATCCATGCATTAAATATAACACTTATACTGATAATGTTCATAAGCCACGTGTCCAGGTGATTGACCTCATCCATATTTATTCTCAGTTATTGTCCTATGCAACAGCCCAGAAGCTCAAAAAGAGAGCGTGGGAAGGAAGAAGAAAGATGTGAGAGGCCGTGTAGCTGTTAAAAATCACTACAGTGTTAATTTCAGGAGATTTAATCATACCTATTCTTCCAAGTCCATTGTTTTACTTGAATAATTCTGAGATATAAACTGTGAACACACCACGATAACCAGCCCAGTCCCATTAACACACACACACACCACCCAGCAGCCAGTGTTGAAGGATATTAACTCTGTTCAGATGAATTATCGACTTTTTTTTATTGTTCTGTGCAAAAAACAAACCAACAAAAAAACAAGGAGGGAAATGACTGTGACACTGGGTTTGATAGCATCTGGAGACACATTTGTCAGCATTATTAAAATCTTGAGTCATGGACAGTTATCTTTCAACATAACTTCTGTTTCCCTATATTTTTATTGTTATAATCTATTAAAAATGGATTAACTGACGTCTGTGGTTTGTTCAGTCAGGAAAACAGCTCAGCACTAACGATCAGCTGCACTGTGCAGATAAAACCTGCATGATAATGCAGAAAAAACATCTTAGAAAATTCATATAATGTTATGCATTGATCTTCAGTCAGTCAACCTTTATTTACATTGCTAAGTTAAAAGATCCTGAACACAAGAAACACCGAAGCTGAGCCAAAAGACACGAACATAATGAAATAGTATTCAGATCAGCTACAACAGGAGCATGTGGAAGTAAAGTGGGATGTAATTCAGTTTCAGTTTAATTTATTTGACAAGGGACAATGTACATTAATAAAACATTGTAAAAAACAAATGTAAATGCACCTGAGATTTTCATTACCAGTCCCTCTGCCTGATTGTAAAGGGCAACCTTTAAAAAGAGCAACGATGAAGCAAAATACCAAAGACACATTCGGTACACATTAATAAATATACATTTGTAAGACAATAACACACATTTGCGATGACACAAGGTAGTTAGTGCTCATAATATAATCAGTTCTTAGTGCTCACATCATAGGGCATCAGAAATACATAGTATTAAGGAACAGGATTCATTTAACGAGTCACTATAACTATCTGGTTACTACATATAGGAAAATACATGCCAGAGTACTTAATGCCTACATGCAGTCTGGTTACTACACTTAATTAAGGATCTATAAGTCCTGAGGATAAAAGAGCAGAACGTTTTATTTCTTATTACTCTGCAGGTTGCATGTCTCCATGCTGCAGATGCACAACAAGAAAAACTGGATCTTCAAGTTCACTAAAATAAACAAAAAAACAGTTGGTGCATGCAGATTATCTGATCAGCAGATTGTGTTTTATCAGAGTAAGAAGCAAAATCATAATAATCACACTGCACAAAACAACAACTGTGCACACACATCCCCAAGAGCTGCAACAAATACTGGATTAATACGTTTCCTGTCAGAAATTTAGTCAATAATCTGCAGTTACATTGAAAATCAATTAATTATTTTAACCATTTATCCAAGCAATAAAGTCAAAATGTGTCACCTCATCAAATATGACGCTGCTGTTTTATTATGAACATTTCTCACCAGTTCATAGACTGAACAACTGAGTTAACGATCATCAATCGACTTATTGATTTCCTAATGGCCCTGAAAATGTTTCAAAATCTACAGTAGTTGCACAAAGTTACACAAACTTCTGCTGCTGCGTTACCTCACAGCCGCCGCTTCCTTCCTGCACATCACACATAAAGCAACTCACAGTTCAAAGGCAAAACTACTTCTGCTTTTTTTTTCCTCTGTCCAGGTGTTTTACACTGGAAAACTAAAGAACAACTACAAGAGAAAAAAAAATGCAAGAGTCATGTTGAGGTTTTTAATACAGAATAGTTTCACAACATCTTTTCTCACAGCTGAAACTGTTCCCATGGACAACCAGCAGCGTCCCCTTATAGGTGTACGTAGCAGCCACATTAAAGCCTCCTGGTTCACAGCCCATCGATAATCATTAATCGATGAGATGACAACAGCCTCATGTCTGTTTGACCTGGGATTGAAAACAAGACGCCTTTTAAACATTTGAACAGAAACATGTTAGTCTGTAGAGACGTTCACATTTATAGTGAAATGTCACTGACCTCAAGAGCGCAAGAGAGTTTCTCAATCCATGTCAACATCATCTGCTGTCAAAATGCAAAACAAATTCTTAGTAATAATTTATTTATAATCAATGAAATGTCATTTAGAGATTGCATTTTTTGCCACGGTGACATGTATTAACTGTGAAAAGCTCTAAATGTATAAAAAAGAGAATACCAGCCATTATTGGAGGGTATTAGAAAAGTTTTTTATTTTTTTTTTAAATCAAGGTCAATGAAGTTACCATATATGGTTCTTCACCTTTGTCCATATATATATAGATAACACACAGATAAAATTAGATAAATATTCATTCATTAAATGACATCATATATATATATATAAAAATATTATTCTAAACTTAAATACTTAGGTTGCTTGCCTGATAAAGGGTTACAATTAATATATGCATGGATTGATTGTTGTTTAGATAAGATTTATCTCTCAGTAGGAAAGATCACAAGTGCAGCAGCTCAAGCATACAATGTAGAAAAAAGAGAGACAGAGACTAAAAGAAACAAAAGTACAATTATATAGTTTAAAACCATAAAAGTTTAAAACCTTTCTATGGTGAAGAGGGAAAAAATGCACACTACATACAGTAAATAGCATGCACAGTTAATTTAAGAATCACACTTTCAGCTGCACCTGAGAGGTTATTACATCATCAGTAGTTTTCCTCCTCCGTCAGGCTAATTAATCTGCCTGATCATCAGGTAGGCGGACCGGTTCAGTTCTCTATAAAAACTGAGCAGATGAGCGTCCTCATCATCATCATCGCTGGGGATCCACTCCTCGAGCAGAACATCTCCCTCCAGGTCTGTTCACAGAGTTTATGTTCGTTTGTCAAAATGTTGAGTTGTAATTGTTTTTTTCTTATCAAAGCTGCACCATGTTGAAGCTCTCAGGGCCACCGTACCTTTTGTTCATGTTACTTTACAGACTTTTCTACAGAGTTGAGTGTTTGCGTTTTTACAGCTAAGCAGAGGCATGAGAGGAAAACATGACAAAGTCAAGATAGCTTATGTTGTGTGTGTGTGTGTGTGTGTGTGTGTGTGTGTGTGTGATGTTACTCATGTCTCCAGGTCTACTGCTCCTGCTCCTGATGTCCTCCTGCCTCCCGGTCTCTGACGCCGATGGGAAGATGAAAAGGGTCCAGCAGAGCGTAGGTCTAGGAGTAAGAGCCCAAAGGGTTCTGCAAATGCAATGATTAAGTGGCCCAGTCTCTCGAATACAGCCCCCAGATGCATATTTCTACAAATTTGTGTGAAAGAAAAATGGTAATCAGGTTACATTATTCAGTTGTAAACTGTAACAGAATTTATTACTATGAATGTGCGATGATGCTGTTTTCAGAATAATCTTATATAGATTTAAGACATGAGTTTGTTTCCAGCTTTGTGCTTTAAGCCTTGAATTGCTTCTTTCAAAATAAAAGATTTGAATGAATATAGTGGGTGTGACTTTTTGTGAATATGAAGTGAAAAGAAGAAACTGTCGGCATGGAGGGAGTAAATACTTTCTGAAAGTTTGAAAAGTCATCATCTATTTTCAAGATTATGCCTATTCAATGGTATGACATTTGATTTGACTGTTGTCATATGTGTATGTGTATGTGTATATATATATATATATATATAACTCTTGTAGGTAAATAGTGTTTTTACCTTAAAAGCATATTTTTACGGTTTTTATTTTTTATAATTGTACTTTTGTTTCTTTTAGCATCTATTCATCTCTCTTTTCTCTACATTGTATGCTTGAGCTGCTGCTCCGACTGAAATAAATCTTATCTATACAAAATTTAACCAGTGCACACTGTTGGGGAAGCTACTTTGCAAGCTTACAGGAGCTTGTAAAACTATAAAAATTAAAACCGAAGCATCGGTTGAATTTTGTATAGATAAGATTTATTTCCTAGTGGGGAAAAAATGCAGCAGCTCAAGCTTACAATGTAGAAAAAAGAGCAGCCGGAATGAATAGATGTTAAAAGAAACAAAGGTACAATATAAAAACTAAAAACCATAAAAATATGTTTCTAAGGTGAAGAGGATAAAAAACACTACAGTATATCTAATGTACAAAAAATAGACTTAAATACATACACATACACTACACAAACCTGAATCCATCACATTCAGCTGCTCCTGAGATGTTATTACATCATCATTTCTTATCTCTCATTCATCCCAGCAGTTTAATGTGGTCAGGTAGTTTCCCTTTTTTCTTGTTCCTGCTCCGTCAGGCTAATTAAGGTAGGCGGCCGGTTCAGTTCTTTATAAAAACTGAGCAGATCTGAGACTTTCTCCACAGCTCCATCAACTCCAGACCAAACAACCAACCAACCGAATCCTCTGGCTGACCTCTGTCCTGCCGGGTCGAGCTGAGCGTCCTCATCATCATCATCATCATCATCATCGCTGGGGATCCACTCCTCGAGCAGAACATCTCCCTCCAGGTCTGTTCACAGAGTTTATGTTCGTTGTTAAAATGTTGAGTCGTGCACAGATTAATTTGTTGTTCTTTTTTACTTACTATTGCAAAAGAAAACTTTCAGGAGAGAGTCTGTAAAAAGATAATATTCTTATATAGGCTATACATCCTGTTTTTTCTGTTCTGTTTCTACATTAACTAACAAAATGGCAGACACCAGTGTACTGCTCAAATGCTTGCTGAAATTGTGAGTTAGGACAGTTTCCTATGTTGGGAGGTTTGAGATGTTATAGGTCTGAGCTTTGGAGGTTGGTTTCTATTTCTAAATATTTGCTTTGAGTTTGATGATAAGCTGCTTGTTTTTTTTATTGCTTATCATTACACACAGACACAGTAGTTTTGATTGTTAAAAAACATAGTGTTTGAGTATGCATAAGCATATGTACTTCAACACACTCTACTGACGGACTAATCTGTGTGTGTAGTGTTTAAGTTAGATATAAGTTAGAAATAAAGTATTTGTGTTAAAATTATGGTTCCACTTGCGTCCTTCATGCAGTCGGATAAAAGGCCTCTCCAAACCAAGCTCCCCGGCTGAATTTTAACCCCAGCCTGCCCCTGACATTGGTGCAACAGCATCTTCTGTTTGGTTCTGCGAGGAAGCTGCGCCATGTTGAGCTCTCAGGGCCACCGTACCTTTTGTTCATGTTACTTTACAAACATAGAGTTGAGTTTTTGTGTTTTTACAGCTAAGCAGAGGCATGAGAGGAAAATATGACAAAGTCTATATAGCTTATGTTGTGTGTGTGTGTGTGTGTGTGTGTGTGTGTGTGTGTGTGTGTGTGTGTGTGTGTGTGTGTGTGTGTTAGTCATGTCTCCAGGTCTACTGCTCCTGCTCCTGATGTCCTCCTGCCTCCTGGTCTCTGGCGCTGATGGGAAGAAGACAAAGGAAAAGATTGCCAATTTTTTAAAGAAAAACCACCAGGCTTTTTTAGACCTCCTTACTTCTGGTCATATAGCTGAAGTGCTGAAAATTGTGAAGTTGCTAGGATCACAAGAACAAGACCCTCTGGGCCCTGTCAAGTCTGGCCTTACAGAGCTTCAGGTTAAATTAGACAACCTTCATGCAGAGCTGAGATGGGATGCCTGGGCAGCCGGTGCCTACCTGGTACCAGTGAACAATATAGAGAAAGCCTGGAATAGATACACTGAGCTCGAGCAACAAAATCCAAACGATAAAGAGAGTTTCTACACATATTACAGCCAGTTTGCAGACAGCACTTCGGTCCTGCATCGGTACCTGACTGCTGAATCTGATTCTGTTACACCGAACCTCGGTGACGTCCTGGCTGCCAAATTAAAGTGTCACGAAAAAGATGTCGAAGCCCAGTTTCTGTATTTCAATACAATTATGTACAGAGGCAACATGCTCGATGAGAAATACCATCAGTTCAAAGGCACAAACACCAAAGCCACAGTTGCCACAAATAAGATGGCGTCCCAGTCGGCCTCAGCTTTGTTCCACTCATACATGCGTTGCATCTCTGACAGCGATCCGTACATAGAGAGAGACATTGTCGAGCAAATCGACGACTCCAAGGGACACCAAGTCATAGCCGATGAGATCAAGGAGTTTTTGGAAAAAACGTACGACAGGTACGAATGGCTGGTTGTTGCGTTTTCAACCAAAAACGATTACATTCTGCGATGGGTAAAAAGACACGTCCTGTCAGGGTTTACTGAGGTAGTGCGAGGAACCGTCACTGTGGCTGTGGCCAAACAGGTGAAGGGAGGGCACAGCAAGGCTGACGAAGTAAGAAAAGCGATTGATACGTGCTTATCTAAGTCACCGGTCTGTTTAGACGTAAAAAAAAAAATACAGAAATGTCAAGAAAAGGTGTTTGGAAGAACGGTGATCACAGCCATCCACACTTATAAAGCAAACAGTAAGACTTCCTCCAGCGCTGTGGCAGCTCCTAAAAACCAAACATCAGATGAGGACTCTAAACTCCCAGAGAGCATCGTCTCATCTAAAGGCCGCCACCTGCACATGGGGAAGTGTGGCAAGATCAAGGTGTCCGGGAAGTTCATCATCTTAATTAAAAGTGATGAAGAGATAACGGGAGTGGATCCTTGCTCCAAAGACGAGTGTGGGCAAAAGGGCGAATGTGTTGTCGTGCCACGCACCTCCATCGGCCTGTGTAAATGCCAATACCCGTACTACGGCGACCGCTGCGAGAAGAGCTTAGAAACTTTTTTGACAACAGACGCGCCACCTCGCAGCAGTAGTAGTAAATCTCACACCCCAGGAGGGAAAACCAGTGGTTAATCATTGCAGCCAAGTTCTGCAAGGCGTAGGTCTAGGAGTGAGGTGGTAGGAAATGCGGCGGACCACGTTGGAGGAGCAGAGCAATTCCTGGGTTAAACACCAACAGCCCCCAGATGCATATATATTACACAGTGAACTGTAACAGAACTCATTAGCCTACTATGAATGTGATGATGCTGTTTTCAGAATAATCCTAAATTAAATTTAAAAACATGAGATTGTTTCCAGCTTTGTGCTTTAAGCCTGTAATTGCTTCTTTCAAAATAAAAGATTTGAATGAATATAGTGGCTGTGACATTTTTTTAAGTGTGAAGTGAAAAGATGAAACTGTTGGCATGAAGGGAGTCTGATGAGAAATAATCACCTTTAACTTTTCTGTCTTTGGCTGTAGATGTAGCCGATGTCATATCTGGCCCTCTGCGTTGTGTTTCTCACAGCCTGCCCTAGGTGGGGTTCAATCCCACGACCTCCCGCACCGGAGGCGACGATGCTAACCTCTTCGCCAAGAGGTTGACAACCGCTTGGCAAGTTGGTTAGCACGTCTTTTATGGGCGGAGTGAGTGCACATCCGTTACATAGACGTCACAATATCTAATCTAAATAATTACTGCAAGTTTGGAAAGTGGTCATTTATTTATTTTTGCTGATAATTTCAAGAACAAGAACACGAAATGGTCAAAATGTTGGTGTTAATGCTGCAAAGTGTCCAGTTCATTTTTTCGTCAGTTGAGTTTTTAGTGTTGAGTGTGAGATAATCCTGCTTTAACAACACACAAAGTCGAAATTATATTATATTTTTGTATCAAAATCAGATATTATAGAATTTTTATTCTACTATTTGTTTATTGTTTTAATAAACCTGCATATATACACTGGATATACACTGTTACAATATTTTATAAAAATGATCAAATAGGTATTTTTTTAATAAATTGCACATAGCCTATACAAATTTTACTAAACTTACTTTTCTGTTTTCATAAACTTGCATGTTCATGCATCCAGATGTTGCTTTAACTATAAATGTTTATTTTAGAGTTTGCATGTGTGGTTCCTTCACCCCACTTTCATTTATAACTATAGCAACAGTTTAATATCACAGCTGTAATTGTCTGTAACTGTGACCACATCAGTCACACACTCGATGCTGCTCTGGACTGAGAGCAACAGCTGTTTGATTTTTTTTGTTTTTTTGTTCCCACTGGACCGACCTGCGTGGCTGAACCGAAGGCGTGACCGAAGTCGATGCCGATCATTCCTCCTGTCTTCGTGTTGATCATGAAGTTGGACAGATGTGAGCGTGAGAGCTGGTGAAGAGAGAGCGCAGCGAGAGGAAGGCCTCGGGGCTGTTGCACATCTTCAGAAACGCTCTCCTGGAAATTTAAAAAAAAAATGTGTTACTGCCAGTGTTAAAGGCCTTAAAGTAGAAGTAAGCAATCCGGTCGTTTTGGCTAACTTCTTGTCAGCAGATGGAGTTAGCAGTCCCCGCCCTCGTCCCTACGTCACCACATTCACGCGCATCCCTTGGCTGCACACACAGAGAGGACCGTCCCTTTATGCCGTTCTCTCTCCTCATTGGATAAAGGTTGTAGGATACAAGGAAAGTTTTCTCCTCGGCTCAGAGCAGAGCAGAGTGGCTGACAGACCCGTGTTTCGGACCAAACACTCTATGTAAGTGATTGCCGTCGGAAGATATAACTACTTAAGACTTATATTAACACAAATATTCCGCTTACTTCTGCTTTAATGAGCAATTTTATTAATAAGAGTCTTTACTCACTTCAGGAGGTCACTGGGCACCAGATGCATCACTTTCAAAAAGTTGCTGACCACTTCAGCACGTTTCGCTTTCCTGAGGAAAAAAAAACACATGTCCTCTCAAACTTTATATCTGATATCACTTAAAGGAGCATTATCGCAAATACAGCAGTAATAGCATAAAATAAGCTGACATATGCAAAAGATGGGTCGGGGGGAGCCATAAGTAAATTTACAAAAAAAATCGCCAACAGTATAGTGTCCGTGGGGCAAATGCAGCATTTGTCTTTGTTATGATCCAAGCCGGCCCGGCGCTTGCTGCGTTAAAATGCACTCGGAACTCGCAAATCCGACCTCCGAACCGGACAAATATGCAACAGTAAGTAATGTAGCAGTGTTAGGGTGCTCACAGTCACTGAATCGCTGGTAGAACACTTTGTCTCCACGTCCCTGTGTCTTTCTTCAGCTGTCCTCTCAGCGTTATTAAGGAGGAGGACGTTTCAGTTGTTGTCGTTGTTGTGGTTGTGCGCGACGTAGAGCTGCCGCTTCCACTAGCGAGTTTTCTTTTTCCCGCGATTGCACGTTCATTCAGCCTGGTGAGGGAGGAGGAGGGGGGAGGGAGAAGGAGGGGGGCGGGGGGGGGACTAAACGAGGCTGCTCTCTCTCTCTGACAGCTGCCCACTTGTTTATATCTGATAAGCTCCGCCTGGCTCCATCTAGTGGCCGAATTTTGCGATAATACTCCTTTAACTTTGGAAATCTTGTTAAAGATTATAACAACAACCCAGTGTAATCAGCAGCTCTGTTTGGGGGAATGAGGAGGAGACTTACTTGTAAGACCAACCGTACGGTGCGATACCCTGTGTTTTTGGATATAAGGTTGAGAGAAACTTATTGTACTCGTCAGCAGGCCTGAAAAAAGAAAATATAATTCATTATTATTACCTTTTATAAAGCACATAATGCTTCAGTAGTGGAACCTTTGCCCCTGCGGACAGATTTATAATTAATAAAGCTTAATCACTTCACATTAAAGAGTCTTCATGGGGTATTTTTTGATCATATAATATTAATATTATACTAGAAAATTTCCTCTGGGAAATTTTGAGAGGGCCACGGGAGCTACGGCCGGTTTTGCCATCTCTGTCAACATGGGAATCAAATCCACGATCTTAAGGTCAAGACAGAACTGATCAGACAGACACATGATCATCTTTCTATAAGCACTGATATGGAGGAGCTGTAACCACATTAGGTTACCTGTGTGTATCTGTGTGTGTGTGTGTGTGTGTGTGTGTGTGTGTGTGTGTGTATCTCTAACTTTTATCACATGAAATTACCTGTGTGTGTTTGTGTGTGTGTGTGTGTGTGTCGGTTTTGTGTGTGACTTGATAGTTTAGTTGTTGAGATTAAGATTAAGTTAGTGGGCGGACCCCGAAAGATTCAGTGGGTTTTAATTCTGAAATTCCACATCAGATTGGCCTGATTTTTGTCATCATCCTGAGGTCTAGTACAATAAATCTGAAGTATAACGGTCCAGTAATAACGGGTAGTTTTTAAGAAATATGAATCATAATGCACATAGAATACAATGAAATATGAAAGTTCAGAGGGATTTAATCCTTAAATTCCACATCAGATTGACCCAATTTTTCCTGGATGTCATCCTGAGGTCAAGTAACAATTCTGAAGTGGAAAGGTCCAGTAATAATGGATAGTTAAAAAAACAATGAATCCTTCTCTACATAAAGTACAGTCAAAGTTTTAACCTATAAAGTTATTGCAGATTTAATACCCACTTCAGTTTCAATGATGTTATGAGGATGAATAAATGTGCTAATTACAGTATCAAGATCCACAACAATTATGTTATGCAAACATTTAGTGACGAGTGACTGACTGCACCCTGTAACTCAGGAGTGCAAAGGGCAATCTTCACAGAATTGTCTGGAGTGATAGGGTACCAGGTAGCCTAATTAGCTACAGTGAATTTGCAGTCTTATAAATCTATTGAGTGTATAAAATCAGCATTGCCTATATCAGTCAACTGACAGTTATTTACTACATTAAGATGTATTTGAACAATTTGCCAATTTTTCAACACGCAAAAACGACTCAAGGGAACATGTTATGCCGCTGACCATGTGCTGAAACAATACAGGTACTAGTTTTTGCCGTTCATACTCTGTCTTTTTCTGTTCCTTTCTATTATATGTTGGTGCTCTGACACCATGCAGTTTATAAGTGTAAGTAATAGGCTTGCTTGCAAACCAGCAGCTTTTTTGCAACAGTAGCCTACTTCTGTATAATTTTATTACTGTAAAAACATTCGTTTTCGCTTGACCCCAGGAATAATTGGCATCCACATTGAACAATAAATAATATGTAGTTTAGTATTCTGTACAATAATTTCAGTGAAATTCTCCAAATCTAAGTCAGCAGTTGGCCTGGTTGGGGATTATAGTGCTTTGTCTAGGTGTTGGCTTCATTTTGAGTCAACATTTTTTTTCTTGCTTGTTGTGGTTTTGTTATTTAAAAAAAAATGTTGTTTTTCTATTTTTCGTTTGCTTAATTGATTATGAGGGGATCAAATGCTTTGGATTGTAAATTTAGTGCAACTCGAGCTGATGCAATAGCCTGATGACATGCAGGCAGACTGATACATGAGTTGGTGTAAAATTATAATCCAATTATTTTGTTGCCATGTTTGAAGTGACAGTTTATGAGGATAACACGTTTCATTGATGTCCAGAACATATATTAGCCTTAAATAAAGTAATTGTTTGTCGGGGTTTCGTCAATGGCTTGTCAGCCTCAAGTGGTGGCGCCAGTGCACCAGAAGTCATTATGAACGGCTTGGAAATCCACAGGAGGGGGCGTTACTCTAGGTGTCGTCTCCCACGTCCTCAGAGAGGGTTTGAATAGTGGTGAATCCGCAAGCTGTGATCATTCAGTAGCTTTCTACCAAGCAGCAAACATGTCTGGAAGAGGAAAGGGAGGAAAGGGACTCGGTAAAGGAGGCGCCAAGCGGCACCGTAAAGTCCTCCGTGATAACATCCAGGGCATCACCAAGCCCGCCATCCGCCGTCTGGCTCGCCGCGGCGGAGTCAAGCGCATCTCCGGCCTCATCTACGAGGAGACCCGCGGGGTGTTGAAGGTCTTCCTGGAGAACGTCATCCGGGACGCCGTCACCTACACCGAGCACGCCAAGAGGAAGACCGTCACCGCCATGGACGTGGTCTATGCCCTCAAGAGACAGGGCCGCACTCTGTACGGCTTCGGAGGTTAAACACCATCACCACCAACTAAACAACACAACGGCTCTTTTCAGAGCCACACAACCACTCTCAACGAGCTCAATCTTCTTGCTTTTTATTGTTGTAGCCATCTATTGTTAATCGGCCCTATTTTAGGATTTTGTAGCTTTAACGTCAGTGTCATACGTGCTTCAACTAGAAGATGGCCTAATACAATTTAAAATGTATAACCTCTAGGCTATATCATGTAAAA
Source organism: Trachurus trachurus (assembly GCF_905171665.1). NCBI lineage: Eukaryota > Metazoa > Chordata > Actinopteri > Carangiformes > Carangidae > Trachurus > Trachurus trachurus. The sequence continues at coordinate 6,513,680 of NC_139911.1, forward strand.
GTTTCATTTACTCAAAACAACTGCCCAATGTACAACTTAATCACATTTAGAAAACCATACTGCTGTGGGTGATTATTCAGCTACCATATTGTGTCCCTTGGGGAGGCACACTGGGCTACTTCACATGAGGTTTTTTTTTTTTTAGGCTACTATAGAAACTTTTTTTTAATATACAGTAGGCCTACAGGCCAAAAGTTTGGACACACTCAATGCATTTCCTTTATTTTCATAACTATTTACATTGTAGATTCTCACTGAAATTCCACTAATGAACCCTGACAAGGCACACCTGTGAAGTGAAAACCATTTTCAGGTCAGGTTCACCTCTTGAAGCTCATCAAGAGTGTGCAAAGCAGTAATCAGAGCAAAGGGTGGCTACTTTATCTCTGCCCCCACCAATTCTAGTTTCTTCAGAGGATGAGGAGGAAGAAGGAGAGGAAGAAGAAAAGAAGAAAGAGAAGACAAAGAAGAATGTTTTCAGTTATTTCACACTTTTTTTGTTAATTCCACATGTGTTCATTCATAGTTTTGGTGCCTTCAGTGAGAATAAAGGAAACGCATTGAATGAGATGTGTCCAAATTTTTGCCCTGTACTGTATATATGATTGATTTTGGCTGCAGGCTATTTCCTTTGTCCCTGTGACAAGTGGAAATTCCAATTTTTAATGAGATGTAGCCTATGTGTTTTTGGTGTTTCATGTATTTTTTGATTTAAAAAAAGGACACTTGTCCCTTGAGGTCATTTCCACCACACACCACAAAATGTAACTTTAGGGAAGGTTTTTTCGTGATCTGTACACTTGCAATAACGACAACTGTCATTGTTAGCAGAGCACATGTTGTAGAGCACAAATGGTCCTGGTCAATGATGGTATGGCTTGTGTAATGATATTTATAAGGTGTAGCAATGGGCCTAATTCTGCAGCAACGTTTTTAATGAACATCTCTAGAGACATGTTTTATATTTTTCTCTATATCAACCTCTCTCTCTTTAACCATGTTTCTACGTCCCACTTTTTAATCGAATTATCTCAAGATTCCCAAGATAAACCCCTGTTTTATTGTGATTTATTAAGGTTTCTATTTAAAAAACGTGTAATAATTGTTGTTGTTATCAATACTCATTTGTAGTGGTCTCCAGTCAAATAATGAAGCATTTTAGTTACAGTGTACATCGTTGTTTACAGACATCAACATCATAAAAGCTAAAATAAGTCAGCAAATGTGTATAAATCACAAACACAATCAACTATCACGAAACCAAGTAACTGTAAACTGTAATCAAAAACATATATTGTAAGTAAACATAACAAATCAGTATTTACATTTAATCACTGATACTGCAGCCTTAGCATATCCATGTACTGTCAATAGATTGAGAAGTTACTAATGATTTCTATATAAAACATAAGAAAGTGCAACAAACAATAGGCTATACCTTGTTGCCATTTCTGACAGGGTGCTCACATGAAAGAGGTTACAAAATGACAGTAACAAAGTATGACACTGTTTTGTCAGTGTCAAGAAGAAGATGGAGAAGGAGAACAAAAACAAAAATAATACATTTTACATAAAAACATAGGCTACACAATTTTATGGCTTTATTTATTAAAATTAAATGTAGATTTAATGATAGGGTAGTGATACAGATTTCCCAAAACATGCATCAGTAATTTAACTGTTAATCCCTTTTACTCTCTTCCTCTGTACAACAACTTTTTAGAGAGTTTGGCAAAAGTAGGTTACTGTAGAAAGACAAGTCGGAGGTTCAGCCAATCACAGGAGGGGGGCCTCACAGCAACATTTGCATACAGCTTGTATAAATGCAGTCGCCTCCTCCCCGTCAACATTGTGGTTTGTACGATCCTCTGATCAACATGCCTGAACCAGCAAAGTCCGCGCCCAAGAAGGGCTCCAAGAAAGCCGTCACTAAGGCCCCCGGTAAGGGCGGCAAGAAGAGGAGAAAGACCAGGAGGGAGAGCTACGCCATCTACGTGTACAAGGTGCTCAAGCAGGTCCACCCCGACACCGGCATCTCGTCCAAGGCCATGAGCATCATGAACTCCTTTGTCTCGGACATCTTCGAGCGCATCGCTGCCGAGGCCTCTCGTCTGGCTCACTACAACAAGCGCTCCACCATCACCTCCAGGGAGATCCAGACCGCCGTCAGGCTGCTGCTGCCCGGGGAGCTGGCCAAGCACGCCGTGTCCGAGGGCACCAAGGCCGTCACCAAGTACACCAGCTCCAAGTAAACACCTCTGCTGGCAACACCCGACCCAAAGGCTCTTTTCAGAGCCACACACGTAATCTACAAGTGCAAAATATCCTTTTTAATTCTTTAATTAATCGCAAACCTTATCTGACATTTGCGTGCAAGTGTGACCATAATGAAACGATCAATGAATCTAGACAATGCGACAAATGGCATCAGTTGCTGTCACTAATGTAGGGGAGAGTGGGGTCAAGTGTAACACTTTTTACTATTTTCTGAACTTCTCTGGGACTGATTCAACTAGATAAGTCATTTTTGCTATGTTGTAGTTACACAAGTCTACTACTGTCTCATAGATTATTCAGCCCCATATATTACACAGAGTACAATGTTTTATTTCAGAGAAGTCAAATGTTACTGTTGAGCCGCAGGGTGGGGTCAAGTGTAACACCATGGAGCGTACGTGTAACACACTACAAAATAACCACAAATAAGAAGGTAACTAAATTTTTATTACAGAAAGTATTAATTCAAAAACATTTTCTTATCTTAAGTAATCATATTAGCTCATTTAAATTTGATAATATAACGGTGTAATGAATTATAGCTAGTGAGTTCGAAAGCTAGCAATGAATTCTAGCTAACGTTAGCAGTGAAGCCCACTGAGGTAGCCTAAACCTCTGCTAGCTATAGAGTATCTAAGTATGTACTAAAACATTGAGTAGGTTTGCTTAATTAAAAACAAGTAAAAACTGCATTGTGATACAAATTGTCATTGCTGAAAACAGGGTTGTCAAGGTGTTACACTTGACCCCACCCTTGTCAGATAGCATAAACCCCAATGTGCTAGCTAGTAGAAGGCAATGAATCAGATGGCACTCATTTAGGCTGTTAGCTAAGACATCAGGCATCAAAATGATATAACTTGAGGTTCATTGCCTCAAGAACTCACGACACCAGTTACAGCAATTTTGAAAAATTACCTTTATACCCCCAAAACAGTGTTTTCTGACTGGGTGAAAGTGAGGTGTTACACTTGACCCCACTCTCCCCTAGTTATCACCAGTCTATGGTTATCACCAGACTAGAGCAACAATGCAGTCAATGAATATTTCAGACTTGCTGTGGAAGTGTGGGAAGTTTATGTAAGTGCTTGTAGCGGTCCTCTGTTAATAATTAAATTAATATAAACGATGGTTCTTGTGTAGCTACTGATTGATGAGGCGTCGCGAGTTGGAAGCTGTTTCTTCATTAGGCCACAAGTTATGTTGCCAACATCAACACTGTAAACAAAGTTAATCAATAAATGTATCCACTATCACTAAACTAACCATGAATAACAATAATACAGTATTTGCATAAAAAAATGACCATTAAAACTTTGGCCGTTTCATTCCTTTATAAACATTGTCCATAGATTAAGAGTTAAAAAAAAAAGAGCCACACATTTCATCTAAACCAAAAATCCTCACCTCATTATAGTGTGTGTATAATTAATACTATAGGTACAACTGTCTCGGTAGTGATGTGGTTGCAAGAGAAGCACTAACCAATAATATCTTGTGTAATAATAACTGTATGGTATAATGGATTGAATCACTTGTGGCCGCTGGGGACATTGGTTAGAAAATGTTCCTATTTCCTTTATTGCTGATGGAAAGGATGGATGGATGGTAAGTGTGGATGTGTGTGTTCTGTAACGAAGAATAAAAAAAACAGTTATCAGAACAGTTTACATGATGTGCTACTACATCCAGTACCAAGAATGGTAAGCATCCAATAAAAGTGTGAAGAATCATCAATGTACAACAATGAATACAGAAATAATAAAACAAAAAAGTCTTTCTCTCTCTGGTCTCCACCAAATGTTTCCTTCAGCACAGTCATCACATTTAAATTACTTCCCATGCTAATCAGTCTCAGACCCAGCTGCCAAATTCATCCCTTCTCTCTTTCCTGCAACATTTTGTGTTATGTTATCCTTTTGTTTCTGAATTGGACTAAAGAAGATCACTGCCTCATGTTCACCAGGCAGCTGCTTTGATTAAAAATCAGTGATCGGTGTTGACACATGACAAATAGCTTAAAAATTAATGTGCTTTACACTTTCATATATCATTACTCCATCCATTTTCCTCAACCTCACACACTACATGCACATGCAAAAGTTTACTCAAAACATGTTAATGTTTCTAGTCAACTGGCAAAACAGATTCCCTTTCATTATTACTATCAGCCAGGCCCAGGACTGATCCATCCTGTCCTCACACTCAACACTATACCGTATCTGGAACATATCTATCTTACATTTTACTTTACAATACAACTAGGCCACACTGTTAATCACTGTTTGAATACATTAATCTGGATGTGTTTCCTTTTTCATAAAGAGAAGTCATTAAATCACAGTCACTGAAATGACACTAAAAGGCTCTCTATTAGAAAACACTAGTCTATAGTGTTTTCATTGCATTCGGTGTATTCATTGTTCCCTATCACTGCAAAGTCTGGATACATAATCTGTTGAAGTGACATTTTAACTCCTGTTTCTCTCTTTTCAGATGAAATGTTGAACCTCAACAAACAAATAAAGACATACAGAAAACTTAAAGCTTTTGACTTTCTAGAACCAACTAATAGGCTAATAGGCTGCTCTACATGGGCCATGTCCTATTTGTTTATATGACAACTATTCTCAGCATTTATCTGTAATGGATGTCATGTCATAGAAAACCTGCACGCTGATTCATTTATTCTGGTAGATTTTTTGAACAATATTAATTTATAAACCAATTATATGGTATCCTCATAATTAAATGTTCATAACTTGAGGTTTTGGTTTCAGTCGAGCTGGGCCATCAGCAGTGTGTTTGCTGCTAAGAGAAGAACTCAAATTTACAGTATACTGAACATCAGTGGGAGGTAATTTTTAATCAGGATCTCTGAATAAACATGTTGACGAGCTAGAAAACTAGTTTTGGTGAAATTGTGGTGCATTTTATATGGTTTTAGAAGATATAAAAGTGGGGAAAGTCACTGAACGGCGGTGTCCGACGAGGTGATCAGCTGAGGTTTAGAGGCTCCACAAACAAAACCCAGAGACAATCAGAGCTCCTCATGACTTCAATATGAAGAGAATAAAGTCCGCTATCGGCTCAGTTTTCCAGCAGTCTTCAGTAACTACCCCAACGTGATTTTTGAGGCTTTTTTGAGCGACGAGAAAACACAAAGTGTCCCTGTGTCGAGGCTGCACAGAGGAGCCACGACTGGACTGAGTCTCCACGGTTCTCATGGTGTGTTTAAGTACCGCCTCCTGCTCCAAGATTTCCAACACTTCACTCAGTGAATCCAAGCTGCACAGATACGAGAAAACAATGGCAGAAGTTGCTCCAGCCCCAGCCGCCGCCCCGGCCAAAGCGGCCAAGAAGAAGGCTGTCGTCAAGCCCAAGAAAGTCGGTCCCAGCGTCAGCGAGCTCATCGTGAAGGCTGTCGGTGCCTCCAAGGAGCGCAGCGGTGTGTCTTTGAACGTTATGAGGAAAGCTCTGGCTGCAGGAGGCTACGATGTGGAGAAGAACAAGTCCCGCGTCAAACTCGTCCTCAAGAGCCTGGTGACCAAGGGGACTCTGGTCCAGTACAAGGGAACCGGAGCGTCCGGCTCTTACAAGATGAACAAGAAGGCCGAGCCCAAAGCCAAGAAGCCCGCAGTCAAGAAGGCCGCTCCTAAAGCCAAGAAGCCCGCAGCTAAGAAACCCGCAGCGGCCAAGAAGTCCCCCAAGAAGGCGGTGGCAGCCAAGAAGCCAGTGGCTAAGAAGTCCCCCAAGAAGGCCAAGAAGCCAGCAGCTGCTCCCAAGAAAGCAGCTAAGAGCCCCAAGAAGGCAACCAAGAGCCCCGCTAAGAAGGTGGTCAAGAAGGCGCCTGCTGCCAAGAAGTCCCCCGCTAAGAAGGTGGCCAAGCCTAAGGCCAAGAAGGCAGCACCCAAGAAGAAGTGAGCTGTTCCTCAGACAACTAAAAATTATATCAAACGGCTCTTTTAAGAGCCACACACATTCCTCTAAAAGAGCTGATTTCTATTAATTCTTTGAGATGTTGACACTAAATATTCAGTCAATGGCGGAGTGAAAGGTGTTTTAGCTTTTCACTGAACTAAAATATAGTGTGGCTGCATGTGGGACAGAATATAGACCTGCAAAGATATTTATTTATTTATTTATTTATTTATTTTTATAGCAAAAAGTAATTTGTAATAAACAAACCTGCTTTACTGACTATTGCAATAAAAAAAATTTAAGATCAGGTAAATGGGCTACTCGAATTGAATGAACTTAACCAAGTAACTTTGCTTCCTGTGGAAAATATTAAAATCAAGTAATAAACAATTAACCATTCAATGCAAAAGATGTAAGAACTCACACTACAATCAACCTACTCAATGTGATTTTGTTTTTTTTTTTACACATAAAGATAACAGTGATAAATCTAGTAGAACATTACTGTAAAACAAACACAACTGGGCAGATGTGGGTGGGAATAATGGAGCCGCCTCATTAAGACAAGGAAGGATGGATCTGTTTATTTATCCATTGTGTAAATCGGGGTTATTAGTTGACTAACACTAAAATCTAGCAGTGGATAAGTAATTGTGTAAATCGAAATAAAAGTAAAAACTAGAAAATTTCCTCTCGGGAAATTTTGAATGGGCCACGGGGCTACTGCCGGTTTTGCCATCTCTGTCAACATGGGACTCAAACCCACGATCTTAAGGTCAAGACAGAGCTGATCAGACAGACACATGATCATCTTTCTATAAGCACTGATATGGAGGAGCTGTAATCACATTAGGTTCAAGGGATAGTTCACCCAAAATTCAAATTTCACTCATTATCTACTCACCCTCATGTCAACTAATAGCTGTGAGAATTTTCAGAGTCCTCCGTTCCTTCTCTGAGTTACGGGGGGGTCTGCGCAGCAGTATTTGTCCATATAATGGTTGTGAATGGACACCACGTTTCTTCGTCCAAAAAGACACACCAAAAAACATCCAAATACCTCCATACTGCTCGTCTGTAATGTCCCTCTTGTATTGAAGCCCCGACATGAGAAATTGTTCCGAAAAAAATTAAATAAGTCTATATTTTAAGCTTGTTTGTAGCGGAAGCTCCCAGTGTCTCAGTTCACTGCTCTGCCTGTGTAAGTGCAAATCTCACGTGATTTGCACTGACCGGCGGAACAATTTCTCATGTCGGGGCTTCAATACAAGAGGGACATTACAGACAAGCAGTATGGAGGTATTTGGATGTTTTTTGGTGTGTCTTTTTGGACGAAGAAACGTGGTGTCCATTCACAACCATTATATGGACAAATACTGCTGCGCAGACCCCCCCGTAACTCAGAGAAGGAACGGAGGACTCTGAAAATTCTCACAGCTCTTAGTTGACATGAGGGTGAGTAGATAATGAGTGAAATTTGAATTTTGGGTGAACTATCCCTTTAACTGTGTGTGTGTGTGTGTGTGTGTAATCACATGAAGCTGGTTCTAGAGTCTCTGTGTGTGTGTGACTATGAGCTGCATCCTGTGTCAGTCTGATTTAGCTGTGTCGGTGTTTATAAACATTTAAACGAGCGCCAGGTGGATTGTTTATGAAGTTAACGAGCTCTGGCCTGAGGATCACAGAGGTTACCACGGCGATAGGGGCCCCCGCAGGCTGAGACAGACAGAAACGTGGAGAAAAAGAGCGATTTTCTGCCTCTGCACCGGTCTCACATTTAGGCTTAGCGTGAGAAAACGGTAACTCCTATCAGAACAAAACACAGATCACATTGCTCTAAGGACTTACTGAACATTTTGGTACGATTTGGTGTTTCTACAGTAAATAGTTTGGCGACGCTGGCAGTTTTAAAACATCAGGCCGTTCTGCTTCTCTCAGAAAATATTTGTATTGGAGTCAATGAGGAGCAGAGACAGACGTGGCCGCACTTAGAGGCTCCGAGTTTAAATTCTGTAAGTCTCTCTGATATTTTGAGCAGATGATGAGTGACAGAACAAGTTTGTCTACAAATTCTGAAAAAAATTATGTGTGTAGAGTGTAAATTGTGGCCGTTTGGAGTTTGGAAAGAGAAAAAATCTGGAGTTTTTCTGGCATCTCTCCCACTCTAACCGATGATGTCACGCACTCTGACACGAACATTCCGTGCAATACACACCCATTATAATCTCATAATTTCTTCAAAAATGATCATGGTCATTGATCAGGGATTGATCAAAAACTATATGACCTATCAAAACGTGGAGTAATACACCAATACACAAGACTTGTGTCTACTGTTTAAAGTTTAAATGGTGTCTCTAGGTGAAAGTATGCCTGAGCAGTAGACATTTGTTAAACTCAGATGATTCGACCGGGCACTGGTCCCTGCAGCTATTTCATAGCTGTTGGGACCAGTGCCCGGTGCGATTGCCCGTGGCCCTAATGACTTCTAAAAGGGTAAAACCCCACAAATATGGAAGTCCATCTTCAGAGGTATCAGAGACTTTCTTCCTGAAAAACTAAGACTAAATAAAAACTAGTCCATTCTTAAAAAAAAAAAAAAAAAACTAAAACAAATTAAAACTGCTTTGTTGAACTAATTAAAAAAAAACTGTAACAGCCTTGGTATAAATACAAGGTAGGATATACTAATCTAAGATATTTGGAGTAGTATGTCATGACTGAATGTTTGTTCGTGGTACATGACATTAATCACATGGATCATATCAGGGAGAGTGATGCAGGTACAGGAGGGAGAAACATGGTGTGGGAACAACAGAAGTCCTGCACTGTTTTATGTTTGTAGCTGAACACTGAAATATTTAATACAATATTTAGCACTGGTTTATAATTATAAAGCTTACTGGTGGTGCTCTAGAGGTATTTTATTCCTTGCAGTAAAATACCCACGTTTTATAATCTGGACCACAACAAGTCAACAACAATGTAAGACCAAAAAGAAAGAAAGAAATGCCGTCTATGTGATTTTATGATTTAAAATTAGCCTAACGTAAATTGCTAAATAAATAAATGTGCCGCAGTCCTGTATTTTGTTGCCACTTTCAACCAGGGTAGCTACATAATAACTTTATAGTAACTTAGTCAGTGTAGCATCTTTGATCTGTTAATCGATGTTATCTTTTATCAATTCACCATCACTTCCTTTAGCGAAACTCCCTCAAAAGGAAATACCTTAAATAATAGGCATTTACACAATACAGTATGAGATTATGTACAATGATACGTAGCCTACATCATGAAAAAAAAGAATAAATAACGGGTAATAGGAACAGCGCTCTTTTAGATTAGATTATGTGGCTCTTAAAAGAGCCTTTGTGTTGGTGATGTCCAGGAGAAGTTTACTTGGCCTTGCCGGGCTTCTCGGTCTTCTTGGGCAGGAGAACAGCCTGGATGTTGGGCAGCACACCACCCTGAGCGATGGTGACTCCTCCCAGCAGCTTGTTGAGCTCCTCGTCGTTGCGGACGGCCAGCTGCAGGTGACGGGGGATGATCCTGGTCTTCTTGTTGTCGCGGGCAGCGTTTCCAGCCAACTCGAGGATCTCAGCGGTCAGGTACTCGAGCACAGCCGCCAGGTAGACGGGAGCACCAGCCCCCACACGCTGAGCATAGTTTCCTTTACGGAGATGCCTGTGGACACGACCCACTGGGAACTGGAGCCCAGCACGGGAGGAGCGGGTCTTTGCCTTTGCTCTGGCCTTTCCCCCGGTCTTTCCTCTTCCACTCATGGTTGGTAGATCTCTTTAGTCTGGGTACAAAGAAATGTGAAGCTCCACAGCTCAACTGTCTCTTATATGAGCGCAGGAGCGGGACACTTTGTGGCGGACCAACCAGAGAGAGGCTCCAGCAGCGGCTTCCTGCTCTGGGTTTGTCCGGGCTTTTTCAAAGCTCTTTCCTCCAATGAGCAGCAGAGACTCGGGCGGCGGGTTGGTCCTGTGGGCGGCGCTGAGCTCCAGCAGGAGCCCCTCACCAATCACCAGCCACAGACGCCGAGCAGCGTCACTGTGTCCCAGCCGGTCTCAGGCTTTAAGAGCCGAGTGCCGCGGCGGTTCTTCACATTTTTCTCCAGTTTAGAGAAAGACGCAGTGAAATGGCAAGAACCAAGCAGACCGCTCGTAAGTCCACCGGAGGCAAAGCCCCCAGGAAGCAGCTGGCCACCAAGGCTGCCCGTAAGAGCGCCCCGGCCACCGGCGGCGTCAAGAAGCCTCACCGTTACAGGCCCGGTACCGTGGCTCTCCGGGAGATCCGTCGTTACCAGAAATCCACCGAGCTGCTCATCCGCAAGCTGCCCTTCCAGCGCCTGGTGCGTGAAATCGCCCAGGACTTCAAGACCGACCTGCGTTTCCAGAGCTCCTCCGTCATGGCTCTGCAGGAGGCCAGCGAGGCTTACCTGGTGGGTCTCTTCGAGGACACCAACCTGTGCGCCATCCACGCCAAGAGGGTCACCATCATGCCCAAAGACATCCAGCTGGCCCGCCGCATCCGTGGAGAGAGAGCTTAAACCAGACTGCTCCCACTAAAACAACAACAACGGCTCTTTTAAGAGCCACTTCACTCTAAACTCGAGAGCAATGACCCATGGCCTGTGCCAATAGGCTACATATATGATATAATAATTAGCCTACTATACACCATTTATACCAAGGTTAAGCATTTCAAAGCGTTTTTGTTTTTAACAATACAAGATACAACTTTTTTTGTGTCCTATTTTTGCTTGTGTCCCAAACCTCTGCTTTCTTTTTTGAATGAAGCAAACTACACCACTACTGTCTCGAGGCATCTTTATTATGTCCTTGAAACATGAATACATTTATATAGCTAATATAGGGACAATAGCTGATGTCATGACATCGGGTAATGGTTATCATACGGAAATATGAAAGATCAGAGGGCTTTAATTCTGAAATTCCACATCAGATTGGCCTGATTTTTTTGGGGGTGTCATCCTGAGGTCTAGTACTATCAGTCGAAAGTGGAACGGTCCAGTAAAACAAACAAACCAATTAATCCTACTGTACATAGAGTAGGCTACAGTCAAAATTAAAAGTTCAAAGGGCTTTTATCGAAATGTTTCCATCAAAACCTCCATATAGACCTGTTCTGAAATGAAATGGGCCTATTTCTGATTACGATTAATAAAAATTCAGCATATAGGCCTAAGGAAAAGGAGGAAGAGTGACATAATGTCAGGAACCTCAACTGTCACACTTATAATAAAATCAAATAATTTATGTCTCCCTTTTAGCATTTTACATGTTAAGTCTGAGTGTTTTTGCTGTGAAGATTCAGAATGATGTATGATGTTGGTCAGTTCATCAGCTACTGTATCTAGAACGAGCAGTGACACTGTGTAGAATTATAACCGTTTTAACTAAAAGAAATAACTCTGTTTATTAATCAAAACATGCCAGAGAAAGAAAAGGGAAATACTGTTAGTTGAATCATAAGATTAATAATGCATTTCCCCATTATTTAAAAATTAATCACACCCAGATTCTACCACGGCCTTTAAAAAGTCTCAGTGATATGCCTATCAAACAACTTTTGCTTTAAATACTTTATTTCACTCATGTAAGTACATTCTATTTGTTATATAAATGCACATTTTCCTTGTGATGTTACTTAGTTGTATTTGCATGTTATTAAATGCTATTTGCACACATTTGCGCTTCACAGCTGGTTTCTAAAGTCAGCTTCATTTCATGGCACCTCATGTTTGGCGTAAGGTAATAGCAAGTAGCCTACATTGTTGGTGTATGATTTCTCAACATTGACTAATCTGAGGCAATGTTGAGACATCGTACAGGAGGTGGATGGCTGAGTGGTCTTTACCACCTCAAAGACAATCAGTAACTTCTGAATTACCAAGTGAGGACACCTCCCTTCATATGAATGGGGAGGCAGTGGATTGTGTGGACACTGACAGTGTGAAATCAATGCATATCAAACACCTTAAACCTGGTTAACAAGTCGACAGAAGTTCTTCTACTTAAGAAAGGTGAAAAAGGCCCAACTCATACCAACTCCGACAGCACCACAACAGCACCAGAGCATCCTTACCTCCTGTATTGTTTTGCTATACTGAGTTTATGGATCTGCATCAAATGGTAGAGGCAGCTCAACAGATCATCGGGCCAACTCACTGTTTGAGCTGTTGCTAGCTGGCAAATGGTTCAGCACAATACAATCCACAATCCAGCACCAAGAGGATGAAGAACAGCTTCTGCCCCAGTGCTGAGGTGTTGCACACATGCACACTGTGCCCGACTCTTCATTCTCAGGGACACAAAGAAGCAGACAATTTTCTAAATGTGCAAGTACTTGGCAGTTTGTAAATGAAGTATAAAATAAATATTGATACAGAAATACATGATTTACTTTATTTTTTTTCAGAAAAGTGGACACATTTTAATTGTAACTAATACAACAGTGAAGCTAATTTGGACATTGCATCTAAAATAAGAATTGATTATATGTAACAGATGCAATCACACTGACCATTTTCTTTATCATCTTGGTGTTTTACTCATTAAGTAGGCTACTTTCTTTGAACACACTAGTCATGTTTACGTGTACATTTTCTCTACAATCTGATTCTAATCATTCTGATCGGAAATTCCATCTTCACTGTTTACATGGACGTAAAATAAAGTGATCTTATTAAAGTGTGTGTACATGCATCAAGCAATTAATCAGAATAAATTCACTGTGACATGCAGTGAAGTTTTGCAGATCAACTTTGTTGCGATTTATGTGAGAGAATCGGCTACAGCAGGACCATCACCTAACAGCAGCGGTTAACTTTGTGCCCCTTCCACCACCAAAAACCAGTAGCCAGTGGATGGAGGTCAGAAGCTACTTTGATCAGATTATCCATTTACATAGAGAGCCAGATATTTCACTGGCATTTATAAACCTTCCATCCTCATCAGTTTTTTAAACTGTAACCATTTTTTAAACATGCTAATCAGCATTGATTGTTCATTTGTGTCCATGTCAACCTTCAGATCAGGTGTTTAACATTTTGGCAAAAAACCCTCCTGTACGATGTCTCAACATTGCCTCAGAATAGTCGATGTTGAGAAATCATACACCAACAATGTAGGCTACTTGCTATTACCTTACACCAGACATGAGGTGCCATGAAATGAAGCTGACTTTAGAAACCAGCTGTGAAGCGCAAATGTACGCAAATAGCCTTTAATAACATGCAAATACAACTAAGTAACATCACAAGGAAAATGTGCATTTATATAACAAATAGAATGTACTTACATGAGTGAAATAAGAGGTGAAATAAAGTATTTAAAGCAAAAGTTGTTTGATAGGCATATCACTGAGACTTTTTAAAGGCCGTGGTAGAATCTGGGTGTGATTATTTTTTAAATAATGGGGAAATGCATTATTAATCTTATGATTCAGCTAACACCATTTCCCTTTTCTTTCTCTGGCATGTTTTCTGATTAATAAACAGAGTTATTTCTTTTAGTTAAAACGGTTATAATTCTACAGTGTCACTGCTCGACTTTTTAAAGGCCGTGGTAGAATCTGGGTGTGATTATTTTCTAAATAATGGGGAAATGCATAGAGGTGATAACAATTTTACACTTTCTAGTTTGTTACCTTTTGGCTATTTAACAGCCAATTGTGTGGCAAGATTAATTATTGTAGGATTGAAGTTTGCACTTTTAGATTACGTGTGTGGCTCTGAAAAGAGCCTTTGGGTCGGGTGTAACCAGCAGAGGTGTTTACTTGGAGCTGGTGTACTTGGTGACGGCCTTGGTGCCCTCGGACACGGCGTGCTTGGCCAGCTCCCCGGGCAGCAGCAGCCTGACGGCGGTCTGGATCTCCCTGGAGGTGATGGTGGAGCGCTTGTTGTAGTGAGCCAGACGAGAGGCCTCGGCAGCGATGCGCTCGAAGATGTCCGAGACAAACGAGTTCATGATGCTCATGGCCTTGGACGAGATGCCGGTGTCGGGGTGGACCTGCTTGAGCACCTTGTACACGTAGATGGCGTAGCTCTCCCTCCTGGTCTTTCTCCTCTTCTTGCCGCCCTTACCGGGGGCCTTAGTGACGGCTTTCTTGGAGCCCTTCTTGGGCGCGGACTTTGCTGGTTCAGGCATGTTGATCAGAGGATCGTACAAACCACAATACTGACGAGGAGGAGGCGACTGCATTTATACAAGCTGTATGCAAATGTTGCTGTGAGGCCCCCCTCCTGTGATTGGCTGAACCTCCGACTTGTCTTTCTACGGTAACCTACTTTTGCCAAACTCTCTAAAAAGTTGTTGTACAGAGGAAGAGAGTAAAAGGGATTACCAGTTAAATTACTGATGCATGTTTTGGGAAATCTGTATCACTACCCTATCATTAAATCTACATTTAATTTTAATAAATAAAGCCATAAAATTGTGTATGTTTTTATGTAAAATGTATTATTTTTGTTTTTGTTCTCCTTCTCCATCTTCTTCTTCATCTTCTTCTTGACACTGACAAAACAGTGTCATACTTTGTTACTGTCATTTTGTAACCTCTTTCATGTGAGCACCCTGTCAGAAAGTGCAACAAGGTATAGCCTATTGTTTGTTGCACTTTCTTATGTTTTATAGGCTATAGAAATCATTAGTAACCTCTCAATCTATTGACAGTACATGGATATGCTAAGGCTGCAGTATCAGTGATTAAATGTAAATACTGATTTGTTATGTTTACTTACAATATATGTTTTTGATTACAGTTTACAGTTACTTGGTTTCGTGATAGTTGATTGTGTTTGTGATTTATACACATTTGCTGACTTATTTTTTTGTTGTGATTATATACCTAGCTTTTATGATGTTGAGACCACTACAAATGAGTATTGATAACAACAATTAGGCTATTAAACGTTTTTTAAATAGAAACCTTAATAAATCACAATAAAACAGGGGTTTATCTCGGGAATCTTGAGATAATTCGATTAAAAAGTGGGACGTAGAAACATGGTTAAAGAGAGAGAGGTTGATATAGAGAAAAATATAAAACATGTCTCTCAGAGATGTTCATTAAAAACGTTGCTGCAGAATTAGGCCCATTGCTACGCCTTATAAACATCATTACACAAGCCATACCATCATTGACCAGGACCAATTGTGCTCTACAACATGTGCTCTGCTAACAGTGACAGTTGTCGTTATTGCAAGTGTAGCCTACAGATCACGAAAAAACCTTCCCTAAAGTTACATTTTGTGGTGTGTGGTGGAAATGACCCCAAGGGACAAGTGTTCTTTTTTTAAATCAAAAAATACATGAAACACCAAAAACACATGATAGGCTACATCTCATTAAAAATTTGAATTTCCACTTGTCTATAAAGTTATTATTACCGTAGATCAGAATTTAATTCAAGGATTGGATGTCACAAATCTAGGCCCAGGGACAAAGGAAATAGCCAGCAGCCAAAATCAAATTTTCTATAGTAAAAAAAAAAAAAAAATCCTCATGTCAAGTAGCCCAGTGTGCCTCCCCAAGGGACACAATATGGTAGCTGAATAATCACCCACAGCAGTATAGTTTTCTAAGTCAATTCAATTCAATTCAATTTATTTAAAGTGGGACAATGCGAGTTCATGAACGAAAACAAAATCGTAAACAAGCCGGATTGTAGCCACAGGCTACTTTCCATCCGCTGTCCCATACATAGATGTTCCCTGGTACAAAAAAAACAATAAATAAAAACAAAAGCATGTTATAAAATAGCAGCAGTCAGTTTACAGTACAATAGATAGGCTAATAATACAGATTCAAACAGTACAAAAGTGCAACCGTGTCATGATAAAGTGCTTACAATCATCAAAGTGCTTAGAAGGTCCTGGGAGTAATATCTAGTTGAGCTGTGTTACAATGATAGGTCTAAGGATATAATTTAATCACTTGCACTGCTATGAATAACTAAAGGTTATATAATAATGTAAGTGATAATACTATTGAATATATATGTATACACATTCACATACACACACACACACACACACGCATATATATATATAGCCTACATACATATATTTATACATACATACACATAATCGACCTATAACTAGTGATGGCATTATTCATATTGCTATTTTGTTCATATTGCTATTTTGTCTATGTTAGTTATTATAATAATAGTAATAATAATAGTAATGGTAACACAGCAAAATTACAGTAATGACAACATCAACACAATCATAACAGTAATACAACAGTCAGAAATAGGTATACATTTCTAATAATGGGTGCAGGTCTGGGTTGATAGCAACCAGCTTTTTAAATGCTTTTTGAAGGTAATATGTGTGGTGCATTCTCTGACTGTGAGTTAAAGTTGTGCATTGGGCAGTTGTTTTGAGTAAATTAAACTTTTACATGATATAGAGGTTGTTGTACATCATGTATGTTGTTATGTTATATAGGCTATTGTATGTATTGTTATGTAGGCCTATTGTATTATCTTCTAGTTGAAGCACGTATGACACTGACGTTAAGCTACAAAATCCTAAAATAGGTCCGATTATGAATAGCTGGCTATAAACAACAATAAAAAGCAAGAAGATTGAGCTCGTTCAGATTGAGTGTGTGGCTCTGAAAAGAGCCGTTGTGTTGTTTAGTTGTTGTGATGGTGTTTAACCTCCGAAGCCGTACAGAGTGCGGCCCTGTCTCTTGAGGGCATAGACCACGTCCATGGCGGTGACGGTCTTCCTCTTGGCGTGCTCGGTGTAGGTGACGGCGTCCCGGATGACGTTCTCCAGGAAGACCTTCAACACCCCGCGGGTCTCCTCGTAGATGAGGCCGGAGATGCGCTTGACTCCGCCGCGGCGAGCCAGACGGCGGATGGCGGGCTTGGTGATGCCCTGGATGTTATCACGGAGGACTTTACGGTGCCGCTTGGCGCCTCCTTTACCGAGTCCCTTTCCTCCTTTTCCTCTTCCAGACATGTTTACTGTTTAGTAGAAAACTACTCAACTGGTTCAGGCTCAGGGCGTCTGCCCTTTTATCCCCACTGTGGGTGGAGCTCGGTGAGCGGGAAGAGGTGGGAGGAGCAGGACTCTGGGGCTGTGGCGTGCACAGGGGGGGGGCAGGGGGGGCGGTCGCCCCCCCTCGTGGCCCAATTGTTTAAAAACGCGTGCTAAAGTGCCCCCTGGGAGCCAAAACGCGCGTTAAAGTGCCCTCTAGGAGCCAAAACGTGTGCTAAAGTGCCCTCATGGGAGCCACAATGCGTGCTAAAGTGCCCTCTTGGGAGCCAAAACGCGTGCTTAAGTGCCCTCTTGGGAGCCAAAACGCGTGCTTAAGTGTCCTCTAGGAGCCAAAACGTGTGCTAAAGTGCCCTCTAGGAGCCAAAACACATGTTAAAGTGCCCTTGGAAGCCAAAACGTGTGCTAAAGTGCCCTCTTGGGAGCCAAAACGTGTGCTAAAGTGCCCTCTTGGGAGCCAAAACACGTGTTAAAACAGGCCACATCGATGTTTTTTAGTCTTAAGGTATTGATATTATAAAACAGGCCAAATCAACATCTAAAAAGGCCAAATTTTTTTCGCCGCCGACCTGTGGTTGCCGGCCAAACGCACCATGTCGCTACAGTCTCACTCTTGTCATTTTCTGAAACTTGGCAGCCCTGAAAGTGCCCTCTAGGAGCCACATCTAGGAGCCAAAACGTGTGCTAAAGTGGCCTCTTGGGAGCTAAAACGCGTGTTAAAGTGCCTTCAGGGAAGCCAAAACGCATGCTAAAGTGCCCTCTTCAGTGGCGAGGACGCGCTATTAGGTGCCCCTTTTTTTCCTTTTCGCCCCTGCCCTTCAAAAAGTCTTTGCACGCCACTGCGAAGGAGGACGTAAGTGGACCATGGCAGGAGGTGGGGGGGGGGGGGCTTCTGGCTCCTTCCACATAAATTTGTTATCTCCAATAAAATCAAAGAAGTTCAATATAACATTATACATAACATTTACCCCACTAACAAGTTGTGTCAAAATTTATCAATATTGATGCTAATTGTGTATTTTGTAATGCTGAAGTGGAAACGATTAGGCACCTTTTCTTTGAATGTAATTTTTCCCAGATTTTTTGGAAAAAAAATTGAAGCTTACATCACATCACATTCCAACATAACAATTAATTTGAATGCCAAAGATATACTGTTATACTATAATAATAAAGATAGGAAAATGCAACACTTAATTAATCTGATTATTCTAATTGCAAAATTCCACATACATAAAACCAAATTTTCCAAAGGTCGACCTTTCTTTCCTGTTTTTGAAATTGATTTCAAGAACTACCTTGAATGTATTAAAATAGTTGCTAATAAAAAATGTATACACACTGTTTAATTTAATGTATTTTATTATATTTATGTTACCTATGTAATGACTTATGCACTTCATCCACTTTATGTCTCATACTGTATTTGTTTATTTACTTCCTTGATGCCTGACTGTTTGTATTGTCCACGGTCAATGTTCTGACTGTGATTGGAACTTTTAAATAAAGTTTTGAAAAAAAAAAAAGGTGGTGGGCTATCACCATGACACCATCACAATGTTGGCTCTGCTCACTCTGTATTTTAAATGTTTTTCATCTTTTTTTCTTTTTCTTTTTCCCTTGTCATCCTGTAACTGTTTTAGGATGACACCATGACCACTGAATAACAGCAGCTACAAAGCAATAAGTTATGATAATAAAACATAATGACAAAAGACTAACAGACCACAATGATAAAATACAAAATGATAAAACAATGTCCAATGACAATACAACTTTTCAGTTGCCCTATCTTAATGATCTAAGTATTCAAGTGTATTCGTTGCTTGTGTATTAAGGTATCCTGTAGCACATTTTCATGGCAGTATTTTGTATGACCTGGAGTTTATTGAGTTGAGATCTCCCTCCCATATTCGAACAAAGGTCAAATATATGATTGATACACCTTCAAAGCAATTTGCTCCTCCCTTTTTTCTGCAGAGCACTTTCAAGTGTGTCTGTGGCCTCGTTTTCCACTTCAGCAATGTGTGTTGTCCACTGCATGTTACGTTGGAAGGTGACCTGGAGAGTTTTGCCATACAGTTTGAGGTTGAGGTGTATTTGATCTTTTTTGTGTGGGTGTTTGGTGAAGAGTACACATTGTGTTTTAGTTGGATTTAGTTTTATTCTTCACATATTTAGCCCATTCCTCCATCTCAGTAATGCACATGCAGCATCCAAGAGCTTGCATGTGGTCAATATGCTGGGAAAACAGTGAAATGCGCCTCTATTGCATTTTCACAAATATAATTAAAGCAGAAGTGAGTGATATATTTGTGTTAATATAAGTCTTAAATAGTTATATCTTCCGACAGCAATCACTTACATAGAGTGTTTGGTCTGAAACACGGGTCTCTCAGTCCCTCTGCTCTGCTCTGAGCCGAAGAGAAAACATTTATCGTATCCTACAGTTTTTATCCAATGAGGAGAGAGAACGGCATGCAGGGCTGTGTGTGCAGCCAAGGAACGCCGTGAATGTGGTGACGTAGCGACAAGGACTGTTATGGTGCGTTCAAGGAAACTCGTATTTTTCCGACCGTGAAGTGGTACCAGTTCGATCTGGTACGAGTTCACCGGTCGGAAGTTACGAGTGGCCGTTATAGTGACTTTCACCGGTAAAACAGGTCGGAAAAACACGAGTGGGTTGCCTGGAACGCTACAAAGTCGTAAGTTGTGACTTGAAGCTGTAATTTACGATTTCAAAAGCCTGCCTGGAACGCAGCATTAGCGAAAACGACCGGATCACTCACTTCTGCTTTAAGGTTTCACAGATCAGAAACTGTGTCTGAATGAATCTTCAGGGCCTTTAGATTAATCTAGTCCAGATTTGAGAGATGGGTACAGTGTTTTTTTTATTTTTTTATCTATTAACAAAATCTAAAGAACATAGTGGATTAGCACTCCCAGATCTACAATCACGCCACTCAAACCAGCATCATAATGAAATGGACGAATCATAACACAAAAGCTAAATGTTTTAAGATAGAAAAAGAACTAGCGCCACTTTCAATAAAGACTCTACCCTTCATAGAAAAGAAAGAGACCATAAAATTGAAAGGACAAAATAAATGGACGAACACCACTTTGGACAGGTGAAACAGGTTTGTAAATAGACAATGACTACCTCAGAGAGATGACATGGGACCCCCAGTTTAGACCAAACAAAATGGACAGTGTGCTAAAGGTTTGGGCGTCAAAAGGATTGCAAATATATTCACAATTACTTGTCAACAAAGACATTGACTCATTCAAGGTTATATCAAATAAGTTTGACTTAGCTCAGTTGAATTTTTATACTTGCAACTTAGAAATTACATTACCACTTTTCAGAAAAGACGGGGTCACCATGAGCAACACCAATTAATAACTTTTATGACAAAAAATTATAACTTAGATATCAAGAATACGCTCTCAAAAATATATAAAATACTAGGAGACAGTGAAGAAACACAACTCAATTGGGACAAAGTGGAATCTAGAGCTTGCCGTACAAATAGAAGACGATGATTGGAAAAATGCTTATAGTACAATACACAAAACAACAAATTCTGGATATTGGAGGGAATTCTCTTGGAAGGTATACACACGCTTTTCCATTACTCCAGAAATACAGTCTAAATTCACAACATCCAGCACCCCAGACTGCTGGAGAAACTGTTGCGAGCACCATTCAAACCACTCACACATTTTCTATTTCTGTCCATCACTAAAACCATTCTGGAAAAAAAATAATATATAGAATCTATTTTTCCGATTTTCCAATTTAAAAAAACATTGGAACCGCAATGCATTGTTTTAGGAATAACACCGGCTGAAGTTACAACAGAAAAATACAAATACTTAGCCTATACAGAATACTCAGAATAGCTTTGAAGCAAATAACAAGAAAGTGGCAAAAATCCATCTCACCTTCTTTTAATAACTGGAAATTAACTGTAAATAATATTTTGGAAATGGAAAAAATTACATAGGCCTAGGCAGAATCAAAAATCAAGAACCAGAATGTGTGAAAAGATGGAATAAGTGGATTCAGCCCTGAAGAAATGTTTACTAGATCTCTGAAGAGAATAAATTTGTGTATGTATTGTATTTTTGTTCTATTTTATGTTTTTTTTCTTTTTTTTAAAAACTGTCTTTATCCCACCTCTTTTCCATCCCTTTATTATTAATATTCCTTTTTTAAATTATTATTATTATTACTATTAGCCTACTATTATTATTGCTATTATTATATAGTATATATTTTATTTTATTTTGAAGTTTTTCACTACAAATAGCATAAATGTTGTAGGAATGATTGATTCATGCTCAGCTAATCAGCGGGAGTTCGTAGCTCATAACCTCGCAAGAGTCCCATGATCGGTTCGCTGGTGGAGGCACGGCCGTCACGTGATCACGCTACACCAATAAAATGCCCGCTTTTAGTAAACACTACGGCAATATGGCGGCCGCTGATTGGCTCTCCTGTGTGACGTCTGGACAGTCGGAAATGAGCGGGAAAAACAAATTTCTTAGCTAACCCTGGATAGCATCTAGCTAAGGCTAACGGTAACTTGATCATGTCTCTCTCAGGTGTAACGGAGGTTTAAACAGTGATCGATACAAACCTGGCTGACAGCTGCTTTTTTAGGCTAACCTTACAGAGTTTGTCCAGTGATTCAGACATCTGAGTTTGACGGCGTAAGAAGCCTCTCACACCGGCCGGTCACCGACTCTCTGCCGTTCATCCATGAGATCAGCTGCCGAGGCGGCGCTGACCGGAGACCGGAGACCGAGGAAATGACAAGATTGACTTCAATTTCTCCGGCGGTCCGGGTCCGGTTCGACAGGTCCAACAACTGTGAGTGTTTATCATCATCATCATGGTGTTTTTGTGTTGGGTCTGGGCATTCAATGTTTGTTTGTTTTATTCAAATGAACAATAGGCTATTTTTAATTGCAATCCGTGATTGTTGTGCTGGATCGCTATCCACCTTTTTCCGAACGTCAAAAACGTAGCCTGTTTTGCCGGTTTTGCTCTAACCGGTGGAATTTTATGTTTTGGTTTCCATGGTTTCAGTAGTCTCGGTAATTTTTTTTTTTTCAATGAAAATCTGTAAAACGCATGGATCATCACACCAGCTTTTAAACAGTGGATATCACACAAATTCATTGACATCCGTGTTAAAAGCCAGCGTTAATAGATCCATGCGTTTACCGCAACTATGACAACGACTGAAAAACCATGGAAACGTAACCGTACAATTCCACCAAACCGGCAAAACCGGTTTCCGGGTTTGACCATAGTAGTAGGGAGGTTAAGCGACTTTTGACTTCAAGTCATGATGCAAATGTCCCCTTTGGCATAGAAGTACCTTAGGGTCATACAAATAAATCTATCCTAAGACACAAGTGAGATCACACTTTGTATCCGAAATAAACACGTTTTTAAAATGCCTTTTTTTAATTGAGAAAACGCATGCTAAAAGCACATTCCATTTAGAATGTCCATATAAACTACAATGTTTTCAGCTCCTGGATGTTATCTACAGCTTATTTGTAACATGATTGAAATATTTCAGGATTGTTTCTCAGTTTGACTGATAACCTAAACTTCCCTATATGTACATAAAAGCTGAACATTGCTTATTAAGGGCGCTCTACACTAAAATTTGTTAGTTTACTTTAGGAGCACAATGTAAAATGATTTCAGTATCAGGTTATATAAGCCTTCAATAATGTAGAGGGTCCAATGTGACCCATCTTTACATTTGAGAACAGTAAAAACATTTTTCCTTTGACTTTAAGGTGACTTCTAATATGACCCAGAATGGGTCATACATGTAAATTCAACTTTTTCAAATCAACATACACAAGCAGTAACTAGTTATAGGTAGGCCTATATTTTGACCAACACAATATTTGGCTAATTGGTAAAATCAGTATCAGTATCATATTTTATTAATATTTTGACAAAAACCCAATATCCTGTCACACAAGCAGCTCCATGTTGTCTGAGAAGCTGTAGATCACATCCAGGAGCTTTTAATTTTAATTATTATTATTCAAACACATTTAAAATTAAAGGAATTAAATGATTATTACTTAGGCTATACTATAATGAACTGTCAACATTTGAATATATATATACATAAATCTCCTTTTCACATGTTTACCTAAATTATTATCCAATGATTAATCAAGACTGGCGACCTGTCCAGGGTGTACCCCGCCTCTCGCCTGAAGTCAGCTGAGATAGGCTCCAGCTCACCCGTGACCCTAGGATAAGCGGTATAGAAAATGAATGAATGATTGAATGATTAATCAACTAAAATAGCATTTAGGCTCTTACAACATGGAATTCTTCATTTGGGCTTGTTACATTGCAAGGAACCATAACGAACACATCATTGACAAGAGAATTAAAGACCTGTAGTTTTTCCTGGTGTGCATCCTTTCTATTAAATAGTAATACGTTTGTTTTTTCACATGTAAAAACGCCACTGGAGACTTTGAGTCATTAAAATCATCATTTTGTGTTGTTTTTATATGAAACTCTCGCTGGTGATGGTTCGAGGTGTTTTATTTATCAATAACTCCTTTTGGACATGTTAACTGAAAGCAGGAGCCGATTATTCAGGTGCATGGGGATGTAGGCTATATGCTGGTCACCCACTGCAAACTGACAGGTAAGTCTGGCCCTAAGTACACAGCTGTAGAGATTCTCAGACGGTTTAGGACGACAGCGCCAGCCTCATTACCAGGCTGCTACTGCCATCTACTGGCGAAGAGATAGCAGTAGTTCAACCTGAAACCAGGTGTTTCTTTCTACACAAGCAAAGTGAACGTCAAGCATAGAAAATGTTTGATCAGTGAGCTTGAAAAAGCAATTTAACAAACTCTCCCCTACATTATTCAGCTAAAACATTGTCTAAAAAGTTGAAACAGAGGACAGTGCTCTCGAGTTTAGAGTGAAGTGGCTCTTAAAAGAGCCGTTGTTGTTGTTTTAGTTCAGCTGTCTCGTTTAAGCTCTCTCTCCACGGATGCGGCGGGCCAGCTGGATGTCTTTGGGCATGATGGTGACCCTCTTGGCGTGGATGGCGCACAGGTTGGTGTCCTCGAACAGACCCACCAGGTAAGCCTCGCTGGCCTCCTGCAGAGCCATGACGGCGGAGCTCTGGAAACGCAGGTCGGTCTTGAAGTCCTGGGCGATTTCACGCACCAGGCGCTGGAAGGGCAGCTTGCGGATGAGCAGCTCGGTGGATTTCTGGTAACGACGGATCTCACGGAGAGCCACGGTACCGGGCCTGTAACGGTGAGGCTTCTTGACGCCGCCGGTGGCCGGGGCGCTCTTACGGGCAGCCTTGGTGGCCAGCTGCTTCCTGGGGGCTTTGCCTCCGGTGGACTTACGAGCGGTCTGCTTGGTTCTTGCCATTTCACTGCGTCTTTCTCTAAACTGGAGAAAAATGTGAAGAACCGCCGCGGCACTCGGCTCTTAAAGCCTGGGACCGGCTGGGACGCAGTGACGCTGCTCGACGTCTGTGGCTGGTGATTGGTGAGGGGCTCCTGCTGGAGCTCAGCGCCGCCCACAGGACCAACCCGCCGCCCGAGTCTCTGCTGCTCATTGGAGGAAACAGCTTTGAAAAAGCCCGGACAAACCCAGAGCAGGAAGCCGCTGCTGGAGCCTCTCTCTGGTTGGTCCGCCACAAAGTGTCCCGCTCCTGCGCTCATATAAGAGACAGTTGAGCTGTGGAGCTTCACATTTCTTTGTAGCCAGACCAAACAGACCTATCAACCATGAGTGGAAGAGGAAAGACCGGGGGAAAGGCCAGAGCAAAGGCAAAGACCCGCTCCTCCCGTGCTGGGCTCCAGTTCCCAGTGGGTCGTGTCCACAGGCATCTCCGTAAAGGAAACTATGCTCAGCGTGTGGGGGCTGGTGCTCCCGTCTACCTGGCGGCTGTGCTCGAGTACCTGACCGCTGAGATCCTCGAGTTGGCTGGAAACGCTGCCCGCGACAACAAGAAGACCAGGATCATCCCCCGTCACCTGCAGCTGGCCGTCCGCAACGACGAGGAGCTCAACAAGCTGCTGGGAGGAGTCACCATCGCTCAGGGTGGTGTGCTGCCCAACATCCAGGCTGTTCTCCTGCCCAAGAAGACCGAGAAGCCCGGCAAGGCCAAGTAAACTTCTCCTGGACATCACCAACACAAAGGCTCTTTTAAGAGCCACACACTCCAATCAAAAACAGCGAAATTCCTATTACCTGTTATTTATTCTTTTTTTTCATGATGTACGTATCATTGTACATAATCTCATACTGTATTGTGTAAATGCCTATTATTTAAGGTATTTCCTTTTGAGGGAGTTTCGCTAAAGGAAGAGATGGTGAATTGATACATAAACGATAACATCGATTAACAGATCAAAGAGGCAACACTGACTAAGTTACTATAAAGTTATTAGCTACCCTGGTTGAAAGTGGCAACAAAATACAGGACTGTGGTACATCTATATTTGTTTAGAAATTTAAGTTGGGCTGATTTTAAATCATAAAATCACATCGACGGCATTTCTTTCTTTCTTTTTTTTTGGTCTTCTTGTTGTGGTCCAGATTATAAAACGTAGGTATTTTACTGCAAGGAATGAAATACCTCTAGAGCACCACCAGTAAGCTTTATAATTATAAACCAGTGCTATTAAATTTCAGTGTTCAGCTACAAACATGTGATTAATGTCATGTACCACAAACATTCAGTCACATACTACTCCAAATATCTTAGATTAGTATCTATTTATACCAAGGCTCACATTGAGTATAGGTTGATAGGTTGATGGTGTGAGTTCCTACATCTTTTGCATTGAATGGTTATTGTTTATTTCTTGATTATAATATTTTCCACAGGAAGCAAAGTTACTTGGTTAAGTTCATTCAATTCGAGTAGCCCATTTCCCTGATCTTACACTGCAATAGTCAGTAAAGCAGGTTTGTTTATATTACAAATTACTCTAGACCTACAAAACAAATGTTTGTAGGTCTATATTCTTTGTCCCACATGTAGCCACACTATATTTTATTTAAGTGAAAAGCTAAAACACCTTTCACTCCGCCATTGACTAAATGTTTAGTGTCAACATCTCAAAGAATTAATAGGAATCAGCTCTTTTAGAGGAATGTGTGTGGCTCTTAAAAGAGCCGTTTGATATTATTTTTAGTTGTCTGAGGAACAGCTCACTTCTTCTTGGGTGCTGCCTTCTTGGCCTTAGGCTTGGCCACCTTCTTAGCGGGGGACTTCTTGGCAGCAGGCGCCTTCTTGACCACCTTCTTAGCGGGGCTCTTGGTTGCCTTCTTGGGGCTCTTAGCTGCTTTCTTGGGAGCAGCTGCTGGCTTCTTGGCCTTCTTGGGGGACTTCTTAGCCACTGACTTCTTGGCTGCCACCGCCTTCTTGGGGGACTTCTTGGCCGCTGCGGGTTTCTTAGCTGCGGGCTTCTTGGCTTTAGGAGCGGCCTTCTTGACTGCGGGCTTCTTGGCTTTGGGCTCGGCCTTCTTGTTCATCTTGAAGGAGCCGGACGCTCCGGTTCCCTTGGTCTGGACCAGAGTGCCCTTGGTCACCAGGCTCTTGAGGGCGATTTTGACGCGGGACTTGTTCTTCTCCACATCGTAGCCTCCTGCAGCCAGAGCTTTCTTCATAGCGGCCAAAGACACACCGCTGCGCTCCTTGGAGGCACCGACAGCCTTCACGATGAGCTCGCTGACGCTGGGACCGACTTTCTTGGGCTTGACGACAGCCTTCTTCTTGGCCGCTTTGGCCGGGGCGGCGGCTGGAGCTGGAGCAACTTCTGCCATTGTTTTCTCGTAGCTGTGCAGCTTGGATTCACTGAGTGAAGTGTTGTAAATCTCGGAGCAGGAGGCGGTACTTAAACACACCATGAGAACCGTGGAGACTCAGTCCAGTCGAGGCTCCTCTGTGCAGCCTCGACACAGGGACACTTTGTGTTTTCTCGTCGCTCAAAAAAGCCTCAAAAATCACGTTGGGGTAGTTACTGAAGACTGCTGGAAAACTGAGCCGATAGCGGACTTTATTCTCTTCATATTCAAGTCATGAGGAGCTCTGATTGTCTCTGGGTTTTGTTTGTGGAGCCTCTAAACCTCAGCTGATCACCTCGTCGGACACCGCCGTTCAGTGACTTTCCCCACTTTTATATCTTCTAAAACCATATAAAATGTACCACAATTTCACCAAAACTAGTTTTCTAGCTCGTCAACATGTTTATTCAGAGATCCTGATTAAAAATTACCTCCCACTGATGTTCAGTATATTGTAAATTTGAGTTCTTCTCTTAGCAGCAAACACACTGCTGATGGCCCAGCTCGACTGAAACCAAAACCTCAAGTTATGAACATTTAATTATGAGGATACCATATAATTGATCATGTTTAGAAATGAATATTGTTAAAAATCTACCAGAATAAATGAATCAGCGTGCAGGTTTTCTATGACTTGACATCCATTACAGATAAATGCTGAGAATAGTTGTCATAAAAACAAATAGGACATGGCCCATGTAGGGCAGCCTATTAGCCTATTATTAGTTGGTTCTAGAAAGTCAAAAGCTTTACGTTTTCTGTATGTCTTTATTTGTTTGTTGAGGTTCAACATTTCATCTGAAAAGAGAGAAACAGGAATTAAAATGTCACTTCAACAGATTATGTATCCAGACCTTGCAGTGATAGGGAACAATGAATACACTGAATGCAATGAAAACACTATAGACTAGTGTTTTCTAATAGAGAGTCTTTTAGTGTCATTTCAGTGACTGTGATTTAATGACTTCTCTTTATGAAAAAGTAAACACATCCAGATGAATGTATTCAAACAGTGATTAACAGTGTGGCCTAGTTGTATTGTAAAGTAAAATGTAAGATAGATATGTTCCAGATACAGTATAGTGTTGAGTGTGAGGACAGGATGGATCAGTCCTGGGCCTGGCTGATAGTAATAATGAAAGGGAATCTGTTTTGCCAGTTGACTAGAAACATTAACACGTTTTGAGTAAACTTTTGCATGTGCATGTTATGTGTGAGGTTGAGGAAAATGGATGGAGTAATGATATATGAAAGTGTAAAGCACATTTATTTTTAAGCTATTTGTCACGTGTCAACATCGATCACTGATTTTTAATCAAAGCAGCTGCCTGGTGAACATGAGGCAGTGATCTTCTTTAGTCCAATTCAGAAACAAAAGGATAACATAAAACAAAATGTTGCAGGAAAGAGAGAAGGATGAATTTGGCAGCCGGGTCTGAGACTGATTAGCATGGGAAGTAATTTAAATGTGATGACTGTGCTGAAGGAAAAATGTGGTGGAGACCAGAGAGAGAAAGACTTTTTTGTTTTATTATTTCTGTATTCATTGTTGTACATTGATGATTCTTCATACTTTTATTGGATGCTTACCATTCTTGGTACTGGATGTAGTAGCACATAATGTAAACTGTTCTGATAACTTTTTTTTTATTCTTCGTTACAGAACTTACATCAGCAATAAAGGAAATAGGAACATTTTCTAACCAATGTCCCCAGCGGCCACAAGTGATTCAATCCATTATACCATACAGTTATTATTACACAAGATATTATTGATTAGTGCTTCTCTTGCAACCACATCACTACCGAGACAGTTGTACCTATAGTATTAATTATACACACACACTAATGAGGTGAGGATTTTTGCTTTAGATGAAGTATGTGGCTCTTTTTTTTTTTTTTGTTACTCTTAATCTATGGACAATGTTTATAAAGGAATGAAACGGCCAAAGTTTTAATGGTCATGTTTTAATGAAAATACTGTATTATTGTTATTCATGGTTAGTTTAGTGATAGTGAATACATTTATTGATTAACTTTGTTTACAGTGTTGATGTTGGCAACATTATAACTTGTGGCCTAATGAAGAAACAGCTTCCAACTCGCGACGCCTCATCAATCAGTAGCTACACAAGAACCATCGTTTATATTAATTTAATTATTAACAGAGGACCGCTACAAGCACTTACATAAACTTCCCACACTTCCACAGCAAGTCTGAAATATTAATTGGCTACATTGTTGCTCTGGTCTGGTGATAACTACATTAGTGACACCAATTGATGCCATTTGTCGCATTGTCTAGATTTATTGATCGTTTCATTATGGTCACACTTGCACGAAACTGTCAGATAATGTTTGCGATTAATTAAAGGATTAAAAAGGATATTTTGCACTTATAGATTACGTGTGTGGCTCTGAAAAGAGCCGTTGGGTCGGGTGTTGCCAGCAGAGGTGTTTACTTGGAGCTGGTGTACTTGGTGACGGCCTTGGTGCCCTCGGACACGGCGTGCTTGGCCAGCTCCCCGGGCAGCAGCAGCCTGACGGCGGTCTGGATCTCCCTGGAGGTGATGGTGGAGCGCTTGTTGTAGTGAGCCAGACGAGAGGCCTCGGCGGCGATGCGCTCGAAGATGTCCGAGACAAACGAGTTCATGATGCTCATGGCCTTGGACGAGATGCCGGTGTCGGGGTGGACCTGCTTGAGCACCTTGTACACGTAGATGGCGTAGCTCTCCCTCCTGGTCTTTCTCCTCTTCTTGCCGCCCTTACCGGGGGCCTTAGTGACGGCTTTCTTGGAGCCCTTCTTGGGCGCGGACTTTGCTGGTTCAGGCATGTTGATCAGAAGATCGTACAAACCACAATGCTGACGGGAAGGAGGCGACTGCATTTATACAAGCTGTATGCAAATTGACTGTGAGGCCCCCCTCCTGTGATTGGCTGGACTGCCGAGTAAGGTTGAGGAAGTGGAGCGGACTTTCCGTAGTCTGGACAATTTATGCACAGAAAAAGCGGGTAGATATGATATGGGCCATTTAATGACAATAAAATCATTTCATAAGGAGAATAATAGGTTTAGGATCTTTTTTTGTATAGGCCCTATTGTATTGTAGTGACAGTACCTGGCTTTGTCAAAGTTGGGCTATATCCATCCTAGCTACAACACATTCTGCTAAACATTTATACTGGTCAAACTGCTCTTTCCATCAATTATTATTCATCCAACAAACTAATTAATTAATGAACCGAGCAGATATAGGCTAACAAAAACTGAAACACATTTCTTGTTTTTTTTTATTTTTGGCATAGCCTACTTTCATGACATCAAGAGGAACTGAAAAATTATATTATAGATCACTTATTAATTTGACTATATATAAATCATAGGTTGTATTGTTTTTACTATATTCCCTTTGTCTCTGGGTCAGATTTGTGACATTCAATCCCTCCTAATGTTGAATTTAAATTGTGATCTAGTAACTTTATAGACAAGTGGTACATAAATCCCTATTTTAATGAAATATATCATGTGTTGTAAGCTATGTTAGTGTTTTATGTCTTTTTTGAACACCTGTCCCTTGGGGTCTCAGTCATTTCCACCACATGCCACAAAATGTAGGCTAACTTACAGTCATTGTAAGGAGAGCACATGGCTGGAGAGCAGAGTTGGGTCCCTGGAAGAAACGGCAAGTAGAGAAAATCAAGGTTTAATGTTTTCAAAACAAAGAGTACGTTTATTGGTCGTCATTTCCAAACAGCTGATTCCTTTGAATGTACAAATAATGTAAAAAATAATATTTGATATTGTGTATTTTGTGTACATTTATTGCTAGCTTTAAAGCTGAGATCATTATATAGCATGAGATTTTTTTTTAAATGTGACAGATTGTCACAGACAACAGACAATAGTCATTTCCACACCCCTGAACATGATTTGTTCAGCAATTTCTATGTAAAATGTCATTTCCAACACGTTAAGTCCTTTCCACCACACAGTCATTTCCATCACAACTAATCATATTTTGCAGTTTGAGAAATTATGAAATTATGCAGCTGAAATTTCAATAAATGTTCTGAATGTGTTTCTATACATAATTGAAAAGTAAAACATCTGAAAAAAAATCTCCAAATGTTTGATTTTCTCAAATTTACAAGACCAAATTTGCCTGTAGTTGAAGAATGACCCGTACAAATGTTCAGCCTATGATCACGATACATTGGTTGACTTGTTTTAATGTAGCCTATCTTTTTGTGTCACCTCACCAGTAATTCTCACTCACTTAAAATGCATGCTATAATGTTGCATTGTTTGACAATTAAGGACCATGTGAGTTATATGCGCGGTCATTAGACTAAATGTGCTGTTGGGGGTTGTGTCAATATGATGAAATTTATCAAATATTAGCTACAATGTTCCCTCTAATTTTCGAAACTCCTGAGCAGAAATTCAACTCCCCTGATGATCTGCTTGAGCGACTGTGAGCAAAAACTCAAGCGTACACAGTACGTCCACATGCTGGTGCTATGGCCTCACCTCTCCAACTCCAAATATCAATACAATTGGCTATTACTATTATGATTAATAACATATTATTTTGACAGCATTAAAATAATATGTAGCATACTGACTCCATATCTAGGTCAGTTACAGTTAATAACAAAATACAATATTGTTTTGGCAAAATAGATTTTGCATTTATTGCCATACAATATGAAAAAAATACCTAACATCAAGTTGGTGTCATCAGCTCTTGGCACAGAAGCATTCTTGATATTAACAGTAATAATAATTCAAGCAAAAACTTCAATCGTAGTTGCACTACAGACCAAGGTTAAGGTCATAAATTTCACAATTAGAAGCGCACATTAGGGAGAAATAAACAGTAAACTAGTCATGGATATTTGAGTGTGAAACTTTTTTTTGTCTTCTGGGCAAAGAGGTGGGGAGCAGTGTGCAATTGCACAGTAAACCGCCTTAGAGGGAACAGTTATTAGCTACATTAAACTTCAAACGTTTCCCAGGGGTGCAAACTCATCAGGGGTAAAAAAGGTGACAAGATACCGACCCCCTAGGGGGGTCCGGGGGCATGCTCCCCCGGGGGGAATTTTTTTAAAAACCAACTTTAAAGGTGAATTTACAGTCAATTTTAGCACGAGACTAGGGTCCAGATTTACTCAGGTTTGCACAGCTTTTGCTCCTGTTAAACCTGCACAATCTGTCTCTCTGTGTTTGGTTTTGAAATATGTGAAGGGGGTCTTCAGCCTGTGCAGGTTTAGCATGAGTAAAAGCTGTGCAAAACTTGGAGAATCTGTCCCTTGATGTCCATCAGATGAACCTTGCAAACCTTGCCTTCAAACTAAATAAAATTTAATACAGACAGATTGGTTCATTGTGAAACATTTAGGCTATTTATTGATGTAAATGTGTTTTCTGTAGGCTACGTAGGCTATGCTCCGAGGCAGCGCTGCTCTTTCTGTCCAATAACACACATGAAGCTTAAAAATGCCATAGGTTACATAAAACATATTAAGCGGCAATATGTATTTAAAAGATGTTCAAGCAAACGGTTCGGTTCACGGTTTTGTGGTCATGGTTTTCAGTTCGGTTTTGTATACTTTGATCGTTGGGAAAATCAATCATGTCTTGTATATTCAGGTTAAAACTGAAAGAATGAGGCGGTCTGACATCTGATTCATCATTGTGACAGTCTGAGGTTAAAAGTAGGTGAGATTCTGGCTGCAAGAGAGGAGACATTGATAGTTCCATCATGTTTTAATTTATTGGGCAAATAAAGTTATCCAACAAATGCTAAGAACAATTAGATATTCACTGAAATATATAACCTATATTTATTAATTGTGGTTCTTACAAAAAATATATCTTATAAAATATAAAAGCTAAAATGTAAAGCTCTGCCCCTTTAATTAGTGCATACAAAATAATTTAACTTTAGCCTACTAGCCTACTTTTACAACCACATTATTTACCAGCAACATAAAGTGAAACAGAGGCAGAGGTGTCCTGCCACAGTCAGTCAGCCTCCTCCTGCTGCTGCTGCTGCTGCTGAACAGGTCGCACTGGAGCTAGTCTCGCTCCCCAGACCTTCCTCCAGAGAAGAGGGAGACACTGGAGCTAATTAATGCTAAACGCGCTAATCGCTAATTGGCCACGATCGCGATCATCACACACACGCGGTCCCATACAGCACCTATACAACACTGCTGGCGCATCTTCTTGCTCCGACTCTTTCACTCGCCATGCTCAAAAAGTCGCGTTAGTTAGTCTGTATTAAAAGTGAAGCTTCAGGTGTGTATTGCTGGACAGAAGAGGAGCGCTGCCACCACTCGTTGTCATCCAGATAAGGTGCATGCGCCTTAAAGAGACAGGTGCATTGGCTCGGCTCGCCTCGCCTCGCCTCGCCGGACATCACGGGCTTGGTGATGCCCTGGATGTTATCACGGAGGACTTTACGGTGCCGCTTGGCGCCTCCTTTACCGAGTCCCTTTCCTCCTTTTCCTCTTCCAGACATGTTTACTGTTTAGTAGAAAGCTACTCAACTGGTTCAGGCTCAGGGCGTCTGCCCTTTTATCCCCACTGTGGGTGGAGCTTGGTGAGCGGGAAGAGGTGGGAGGAGCAGGACTCTGGGGGAAGGAGGACGTAAGTGGACCATGGCAGGAGGTGGTGGTGGGGGGCTATCTGGCTCCTTCCACATACATTTGTTATCTCCAATAAAATCAAAGAAGTTCAATATAACATTATACATAACATTTACCCCACTAACAAATTTGTGTCAAAATGTATCAATATTGATGCTAATTGTGTATTTTGTAATGCTGAAGTGGAAACGATTAGGCACCTTTTCTTTGAATGTAATTTTTCCCAGATTTTTTGGAAAAAAATTTAAGCTTACATCACATCACATTCCAACATACCAATTAATTTGAATGCCAAATATATACTGTTATACTATAATAATAAAGATAGGAAAATGCAACACTTAATTAATCTGATTATTCTAATTGCAAAATTCCACATACATAAAACCAAATTTTCCAAAGGTCGAGCTTTCTTTCCTGTTTTTGAAATTGATTTCAAGAACTACCTTGAATGTATTAAAATAATTGCTAATAAAAAATGTATACACACTGTTTAATTTTAATTTTAATATTATATTTATGTTACCTATGTAATGACTTATGCACTTCATCCACTTTATGTCTCATACTGTATTTGTTTATTTACTGACTGTTTGTATTGTCCACGGTCAATGTTCTGACTGTGATTGGAACTTTTAAATAAAGTTTTGAAGAAAAAAAAAAGGTGGTGTGCTATCACCATGACACCATCACAACGTTGGTTCTGTTCACTCTGTATTTGAAATGTTTTTCATCTTTTTTTCTTTTTCTTTTCCCCTTGTCTTCCTGTACTAACTGTTTTAGGATGACACCAGGACCACTGAATAACAGCAGCTACAAAGCAATAAGTTATGATAATAAAACATAATGACAAAAGACTAACAGACCACAATGATAATACATAATGATAAAACAATGTCCAATGACAATAAAACTTTTCAGTTGCCCTATCTTAATGATCTAAATATTCAAGTGTATTCGTTGCTTGTGTATTTAGGTAGGCTATCCAGTAGCACATTTTCATGGCAGTATTTTGTATGACCTGGAGTTCATTGAGTTGAGATCTCCCTCCCATATTCGAACAAAGGTCAAATATATGATTGATACACCTTCAAAGCACCATTAACAAATGATTACATTACAATATCATGGAAAAGTCAATTTCCAGTAGTTCAACCCCAACCAAGTATTGAGTGCATATAGATGGACATAGTTTTCAGAAGGCCAACATTTCTATATTAAAAATGCTTAAAAAAAGAAATCCTTTGCAATATCTCAATTTTGGAGATACTGAATTTTAGGTCTTCACTGAATGTTAGTCATAATTATTACTATTAAAATAAACTGAATAAATAAAGACATGGGATGTTTCATTCAGTGTGTAATGTAATGTGTTAGTTTCACTTTAGGCTAATTGAACACATTCTACATCGCGGAGGCGACGTCTCTCCTTCACCTCTGAAACGGGGCAGAGCTCCGTGGAGACACCTGCCTGACACAGCTACGTAGGGAACCGTGCATGTCCGCGGCGCACAGCTCCACGGACATGCACGGGGGAAAAAACGGCGTCGCCGTCGCACCGACTGCACGCGGACACGCGCCGCTTTAATGAGCGCGCATGTCGCGCGTCAACATTGGAGGTCGGCTGTTATCAGTATAATCAGAGACAAACATGAATGAGTTTGCCTCAGTTTCACGTGATTGTCACTGTCAGCCTGTTAGAAAAACATTTTACTGACCCCAGCTGAGACCCCCCCCCCCCCTCCCTCCTCAAAAACAAAAACTCTTCGGATCTGAACGATTCACACAAGTCACCTAATTGGTCATGAAAAAAGCGAGTTTCGCTTTTCGGAGCGCTGTTTGCATCCATATAGCACCCTTCTCAGTACGGATACACAGAGTGCTTCACAGCGTAGATAAAAACCATAATACAGTACATAACAATACGCAATATATGCTGAGAAAACAGTGAAATCTGGCATGGGACCCCCAGTTTAGACCAAACAAAATGGACAGTGTGCTAAAGGTTTTGGCATCAAAAGGATTGCAAATACTTGTCAACAAAGACATTGACTCATTCGAGGTTATATCAAATAACTTGCTACTTAGAAATTACATTACCACTTTTCAGAAAAGACAGGGTCACCATGAACAACATCAATTAATAACTTTTATGACAAAAAAAATTATAATTTAGAAATCAAGAATACGCTCTCAAAAATATATAAAATACTAGGAGACAGTGAAGAAACACAACTCAATTGGGACAAAGTGGAAACTAGAGCTCGATGTACAAATAGAAGACGATGATTGGAAAAATGCTTATAGTACAATACACAAGACAACAAATTCTGGATATTAGAGGGAATTCTCATGGAAGGTACACACACGCTTTTTCATTACTCCAGAAATAGCTACAGTCTAAATTCACAACATCCATCACCCCAGACTGCTGGAGAAATTATGGCAAGCACCATTCAAACCACTCACACATTTTCTATTTCTGTCCATCACTAAAACCATTCTGGAAAAAAATTATAGAATCTATTTTTTTCCGATTTTCCGATTTAAAAAAAACATTGGAACCGCAATGAATTGTTTTAGGAATAACACCGGCTGAAGTTACAACAGAAAAATACAAATACTTAGCCTATACAGAATACTCAGAATAGCTTTGAAGCAAATAACAAGAAAGTGGCAAAAATCCATCTCACCTTCTTTTAATAACTGGAAATTAACTGTAAATAATATTTTGGAAATGGAAAAAATTACATAGGCCTAGGCTACTATAGAATCAAAAATCAAGAACCAGAATGTGTGAAAAGATGGAATAAGTGGATTCAGCCCTGAAGAAATGTTTACTAGATCTCTGAAGAGAATAAATTTGTGTATGTATTGTATTTTTGTTCTATTTTATGTTTTTTTTTTCTTTTTTTTTTTAAAACTGTCTTTATCCCACCTCTTTTCCATCCCTTTATTATTAATATTCCTTTTTTAAATTATTATTATTATTACTATTAGCCTACTATTATTATTGCTATTATTATATAGTATATATTTTATTTTATTTTGATGTTTTACACTACAAATAGCATAAATGTTGTAGGAATGATTGATTCATGCTCAGCTAATCAGCGGGAGTTCGTAGCTCATAACCTCGCAAGAGTCCCATGATAAGTTCGCTGGTGGAGGCACGGCCGTCACGTGATCGCGCTACACCAATAAAATGCCCGCTTTTAGTAAACACTACGGCAATATGGCGGCCGCTGATTGGCTCTCCTGTGTGACGTCTAGACAGTCGGAAATGAGCGGGAAAAACAAATTTCTTAGCTAACCCTGGATAGCATCTAGCTAAGGCTAACGGTAACTTGATCATGTCTCTCTCAGGTGTAACGGAGGTTTAAACAGTGATGATACAAAGCTGGCTGACAGCTGCTTTTTTAGGCTAACCTACAGAGTTTGTCCAGTGATTCAGACATCTGAGTTTGACGGCGTAAGAAGCCTCTCACACCGGTCACCGACTCTCTGCCGTTCATCCATGAGGTCAGCTGCCGAGGCGGCGCTGAGACTCACCGGAGACCGGAGACCGAGGAAATGACAAGATTGACTTCAATTTCTCCGGCAGTCCGGGTCCGGTTCGACAGGTCCAACAACTGTGAGTGTTTATCATCATCATCATGGTGTTTTTGTGTTGGGTCTGTGCATTCAATGTTTGTTTGTTTTATTCAAATGAACAATAGGCTATTTTTAATTGCAATCCGCTATTGTTGTGCTGGATCGCTACCTTTTTCCGAACGTCAAAAACGTAGCCTGTTTTGCCGGTTTTGCTCTTTTCCGGTGGAATTTTATGTTTTGGTTTCCATGGTTTCAGTAGTCTCGTAATTTTTTTTTTTTCAATGAAAATCTGTAAAACGCATGGATCATCACACCAGCTTTTAAACAGTGGATATCACACAAATTGACATCCGTGTTAAAAGCCAGCGTTAATAGATCCATGCGTTTACCGCAACTATGACAACGACTGAAAACCATGGAAACGTAACCGTACAATTCCACCAAACCGGCAAAACCGGTTTCCGGGTTTGCCCATAGTAGTAGGGAGGTTAAGCGACTTTTGACTCCAAATCATGATGCAAAGGTCCCCTTTGGCATAGAAGTACTTTAGGGTCATACAAATAAATCTATCCTAAGACACAAGTGAGATCACACTTTGTATCCTAAATAAACACGTTTTTAAAATGCCTTTTTTTAATTGAGAAAACGCATGCTAAAAGCATGTTTTCAGCTCCTGGATGTTATCTACAGCTTATTTGTAACATGATTGAAATATTTCAGGATTGTTTCTCAGTTTGACTGATAACCAGGGATCTAATGATTTTAATCTGTAGGGCGGACTCACATAAGAAGCATAAATTCCAGTCATGACATTCCATTATGGCTAATTTGAAATAAGAAATAAAGATACTGTAACATCACGAGATTGATAAGATGAGCATCAACAAGCATTCACAAAAGTAAAAATCTACCAAAATAATGAAGCTTACCAGTTTCAGCATTACTCTGAGAGAGGATCTTAGCCAGCTATACTGCGCAGGTGAAATAAGTCAGTCCTAATCATATGCTTTATGTGAGAGCTGCAAACCTAAACTTCCCTATATGTACATAAAAGCTGAACATTGCTTATTAAGGGCGCTCTACACTAAAATTTGTTAGTTTACTTTAGGAGCACAATGTAAAATGATTTCAGTATCAGGTTATATAAGCCTTCAATAATGTAGAGGGTCCAATGTGACCCATCTTTACATTTGAGAACAGTAAAAACATTTTTCCTTTGACTTTAAGTTGACTTCTAATATGACCCAGAATGGGTCATACATGTAAATTCAACTTTTTCAAATCAACATACACAAGCAATTTTGACCAACACAATATTTGGCTAATTGGTAAAATCAGTATCAGTATCATATTTTATTAATATTTTGACAAAAACCCAATATCCTGTCACACAAGCAGCTCCATGTTGTCTGAGAAGCTGTAGATCTCATCCAGGAGCTGAAGGCATCAGGGGATCTGCCTGAGTTTATATGGACATTCTAAATGGAATGTGCTTTTAGCATGTGTTTTCTCAATGAAAAAAAGGCATTTTAAAAACGTGTTTATTTCGGATACAAAGTTTGATCTCACTTGTGTCTTAGGATAGATTTATTTGTATGACCCTAAGGTACTTCCATGCCAAAGGGGAACTTTGCATCATGACTTGAAGTCAAAGGCCTATTTGTTGGCCTTAACCTCCCTACTATAGATGACGTTCGGAAACTTGTGGATAGGCCTAAATGGTGAAGAGAGTCGTTAGGTTGTTGTTGTAATGAGGTTGTTGTCAGAATGGGTCTGTTTTGTGCTCTGTTGTGGCCTTCATCTTTTCGCTGCTCCCTCCCTGCTCTCTGAACTTGGTTGTGGTGTCAGTTCGTCCCTCATCCACATCAACGACCAAAAGACTCCACCACATGATCTTCTTGGTTCTGTTTCTAAA
The DNA here is from genome assembly GCF_905171665.1 of Trachurus trachurus. Classification (NCBI taxonomy): domain Eukaryota; kingdom Metazoa; phylum Chordata; class Actinopteri; order Carangiformes; family Carangidae; genus Trachurus; species Trachurus trachurus. The sequence goes on from NC_139911.1 coordinate 6,552,969, forward strand.
CAAATAAAAATAAAGCAATGATACAACAATAATCCAGTATGAGGAAAAGGGGAGCGAAGTAATAAAATAGAGAGAAGGGCTAAAGAGAGAGAGGTCAAAAAACACTCCATGCTGCCTGACCGATTCCCTCCTCGGGTCATGATACACACACAAATCCTTGCGCATTAAAGCAGCAATTAAATATGCATATGAGAAATAGGCTATTTTAATTATTATTATTCAAACACATTTAAAATTAAAGGAATTAAATGATTATTACTTAGGCTATACTATAATGAACTGTCAACATTTGAATGTATAAATATATATATATATATATACACATACATAAATCTCCTTTTCACATGTTTACCTATTATCCAATGATTAATCAAGACTGGCGACCTGTCCAGGGTGTACCCCGCCTCTCCTTCATTTGGGCTTGTTACATTGCAAGGGACCATAACGAACACATTGACAAGAGAATTAAAGCTCTGTAGTTTTTCCTGGTGTGCATCATTTCTAGTAAATAGTAATACGTTTGTTTTTTCACATGTAAAAACACCACTGGAGACTTTTGAGTCATTAAAATCATCATTTTGTGTTGTTTTTATCTGAAACTCTTCGCTGGTGATGGTTCGAGGTGTTTTATTAACTCCTTTTGGACATGTTAACTGAAAAGCAGGCGCCGATTATTCAGGTGCATGGAGATGTAGGCTATATGCTGGTCACCCACTGCAAACTGACAGGTAAGTGTGGTCCTAAGTACACAGCTGTAGAGATTCTCAGACGGTTTGGGACTACAGCGCCAGCATCATGACCAGGCTGCTACTGCCATCTACTGGCGAAAAGAGAGCACTAGTTCAACCTGAAACCAGACTGAAACCAGGTGTTTCTTTCTACACAAGCAAAGTGAACGTCAAGCATAGAAAATGTTTGATCATTGAGCTTGAAAAAGCAATTTAACAAACTCTCCCCTACATTATTTAGCTGAAACATTGTCTAAAAAGTTGAAACAGAGGACAGTGCTCTCGAGTTTAGAGTGAAGTGGCTCTTAAAAGAGCCGTTGTTGTTGTTGTTGTTTTAGTGGGAGCAGCAGCCTCGTTTAAGCTCTCTCTCCACGGATGCGGCGGGCCAGCTGGATGTCTTTGGGCATGATGGTGACCCTCTTGGCGTGGATGGCGCACAGGTTGGTGTCCTCGAACAGACCCACCAGGTAAGCCTCGCTGGCCTCCTGCAGAGCCATGACGGCGGAGCTCTGGAAACGCAGGTCGGTCTTGAAGTCCTGGGCGATTTCACGCACCAGGCGCTGGAAGGGCAGCTTGCGGATGAGCAGCTCGGTGGATTTCTGGTAACGACGGATCTCACGGAGAGCCACGGTACCGGGCCTGTAACGGTGAGGCTTCTTGACGCCGCCGGTGGCCGGGGCGCTCTTACGGGCAGCCTTGGTGGCCAGCTGCTTCCTGGGGGCTTTGCCTCCGGTGGACTTACGAGCGGTTTGCTTGGTTCTTGCCATTTCACTGTGTCTTTCTCTACACTGGAGAAAAATGTGATGAACCGCCGCGGCACTCGGCTCTTAAAGCCTGAGACCGGCTGGGACACAGTGACGCTGCTTGACGTCTGTGGCTGGTGATTGGTGAGGGGCTCCTGCTGGAGCTCAGCGCCGCCCACAGGACCAACCCGCCGCCCGAGTCTCTGCTGCTCATTGGAGGAAAGAGCTTTGAAAAAGCCCGGACAAACCCAGAGCAGGAAGCCGCTGCTGGAGCCTCTCTCTGGTTGGTCCGACACCAAATTGTCCCGCTCCTGCGCTCATATAAGAGACAGTTGAGCTGTGGTGCTTCACATTTCTTTGTACCCAGACTAAAGAGACCTATCAACCATGAGTGGAAGAGGAATCGTATCATTGTACATAATCATACTGTATTGTGTAAAAGCCTATTATTTAAGGTATTTCCTTTTGAGGGAGTTTCGCTAAAGGAAGTGATGGTGAATTGATACATAAACGATAACATCGATTAACAGATCAAAGAGGCAACACTGACTAAGTTACTATAAAGTTATTAGCTACCCTGGTTGAAAGTGGCAACAAAATACAGGACTGTGCATCTATATTTGTTTAGAAATTTAAGTTGGGCTGATTTTACTGCAAGGAATGAAATACCTCTAGAGCACCACCAGTAAGCTTTATAATTATAAACCAGTGCTATTAAATTTCAGTGTTCAGCTACAAACATGTGATTAATGTCATGTACCACAAACATTCAGTCACAACATACTACTCCAAATATCTTATAAATAGGATATACTAATCTAAGATATACCAAGGCTCACATTGAGTATAGGTTGATTGTAGTGTGAGTTCCTACATCTTTTGCATTGAATGGTTATTGTTTATTTCTTGATTATAATATTTTCCACAGGAAGCAAAGTTACTTGGTTAAGTTCATTCAATTCGAGTAGCCCATTTCCCTGATCTTACACTGCAATAGTCAGTAAAGCAGGTTTGTTTATATTACAAATTACTCTAGACCTACAAAACAAATGTTTGTAGGTCTATATTCTTTGTCCCACATGTAGCCACACTATATTTTATTTAAGTGAAAAGCTAAAACACCTTTCACTCCGCCATTGACTAAATGTTTAGTGTCAACATCTCAAAGAATTAATAGGAATCAGCTCTTTTAGAGGAATGTGTGTGTGGCTCTTAAAAGAGCCGTTTGATATTATTTTTCGGTGTCTGAGGAACAGCTCACTTCTTCTTGGGTGCTGCCTTCTTGGCCTTAGGCTTGGCCACCTTCTTAGCGGGGGACTTCTTGGCAGCAGGCGCCTTCTTGACCACCTTCTTAGCGGGGCTCTTGGTTGCCTTCTTGGGGCTCTTAGCTGCTTTCTTGGGAGCAGCTGCTGGCTTCTTGGCCTTCTTGGGGGACTTCTTAGCCACTGGCTTCTTGGCTGCCACCGCCTTCTTGGGGGACTTCTTGGCCGCTGCGGGTTTCTTAGCTGCGGGCTTCTTGGCTTTAGGAGCGGCCTTCTTGACTGCGGGCTTCTTGGCTTTGGGCTCGGCCTTCTTGTTCATCTTGAAGGAGCCGGACGCTCCGGTTCCCTTGGTCTGGACCAGAGTGCCCTTGGTCACCAGGCTCTTGAGGGCGATTTTGACGCGGGACTTGTTCTTCTCCACATCGTAGCCTCCTGCAGCCAGAGCTTTCTTCATAGCGGCCAAAGACACACCGCTGCGCTCCTTGGAGGCACCGACAGCCTTCACGATGAGCTCGCTGACGCTGGGACCGACTTTCTTGGGCTTGACGACAGCCTTCTTCTTTGCCGCTTTGGCCGGGGCGGCGGCTGGAGCTGGAGCAACTTCTGCCATTGTTTTCTCGTATCTGTGCAGCTTGGATTCACTGAGTGAAGTGTTGGAAATCTCGGAGCAGGAGGCGGTACTTAAACACACCATGAGAACCGTGGAGACTCAGTCCAGTCGAGGCTCTTCTGTGCAGCCTCGACACAGGGACACTTTGTGTTTTCTCGTCGCTCAAAAAAGCCTCAAAAATCACGTTGGGGTAGTTACTGAAGACTGCTGGAAAACTGAGCCGATAGCGGACTTTATTCTCTTCATATTCAAGTCACGAGGAGCTCTGATTGTCTCTGGGTTTTGTTTGTGGAGCCTCTAAACCTCAGCTGATCACCTCGTCGGACACCGCCGTTCAGTGACTTTCCCCACTTTTATATCTTCTAAAACCATATAAAATGCACCACAATTTCACCAAAACTAGTTTTCTAGCTCGTCAACATGTTTATTCAGAGATCCTGATTAAAAATTACCTCCCACTGATGTTCAGTATACTGTAAATTTGAGTTCTTCTCTTAGCAGCAAACACACTGCTGATGGCCCAGCTCGACTGAAACCAAAACCTCAAGTTATGAACATTTAATTATGAGGATACCATATAATTGATCATGTTTAGAAATGAATATTGTTTAAAAAATCTACCAGAATAAATTAATCAGTGTGCAGGTTTTCTACGACTTGACATCCATTACAGATAAATGCTGAGAATAGTTGTCATATAAACAAATAGGACATGGCCCATGTAGAGCAGCCTATTATTAGTTGGTTCTAGAAAGTCAAAAGCTTTAAGTTTTCTGTATGTCTTTATTTGTTTGTTGAGGTTCAACATTTCATCTGAAAAGAGAGAAACAGGAGTTAAAATGTCACTTTAACAGATTATGTATCCAGACTTTGCAGTGATAGGGAGCAATGAATACACTGAATGCAATGAAAACACTGTAGACTAGTGTTTTCTAATAGAGAGCCTTTTAGCATTTCAGTGACTGTGATTTAATGACTTCTCTTTATGAAAAAGTAAACACATCCAGATTAATGTATTCAAACAGTGATTAACAGTGTGACCTAGTTGTATTGTAAAGTAAAATGTAAGATAGATATGTTCCAGATACAGTATAGTGTTGAGTGTGAGGACAGGATGGATCAGTCCTGGGCCTGGCTGATATTAATGAAAGGGAATCTGTTTTGCCAGTTGACTAGAAAGTAACATTAACACGTTTTGAGTAAACTTTTGCATGTGCATGTTATGTGTGAGGTTGAGGAAAATGGATGGAGTAATGATATATGAAAGTGTAAAGCACATTTATTTTTAAGCTATTTGTCAACATCGATCACTGATTTTTAATCAAAGCAGCTGCCTGGTGAACATGAGGCAGTGATCATCTTTAGTCCAATTCAGAAACAAAAGGATAACATAACACAAAATGTTGCAGGAAAGAGAGAAGGGATGAATTTGGCAGCTGGGTCTGAGACTGATTAGCATGGGAAGTAATTTAAATGTGATGACTGTGCTGAAGGAAAAATTTGGTGGAGACCAGAGAGAGAAATACTTTTTTGTTTTATTATTTCTGTATTCATTGTTGTACATTGATGATTATTCAGACTTTTATTGGATGCTTACCATTCTTGGTACTGGATGTAGTAGCACATAATGTAAACTGTTCTGATAACTTTTTTTTTTTTATTCTTCGTTACGGAACACACACATCCACACTTGCATCAGCAATAAAGGAAATAGGAACATTTTCTAACCAATGTCCCCAGCAAGTGATTCAATCCATTATACCATACAGTTATTATTACACAAGATATTATTGATTAGTGCTTCTCTTGCAACCACATCACTACCGAGACAGTTGTACCTTAGTATTAATTATACACACTATAATGAGGTGAGGATTTTTGCTTTAGATGAAGTGTGTGGCTTTTTTTGTTTGTTTTACTCTTAATCTATGGACAATGTTTATAAAGGAATGAAACGGCCAAAGTTTTAATGGTCATTTTTTTATGCAAATACTGTATTATTGTTATTCATGGTTAGTTTAGTGTTAGTGAATACATTTATTGATTAACTTTGTCTACAGTGTTGATGTTGGCAACATTATAACTTGTGGCCTAATGAAGAAACAGCTTCCAACTCGCGACGGCTTTAAGTAGCTACACAAGAACCATCGTTTATATTAATTTAATTATTAACAGAGGACCGCTACAAGCACTTACATAAACTTCCCACACTTCCACAGCAAGTCTGAAATATTCATTGGCTACATTGTTGCTCTGGTGATAACTACATTAGTGACACCAACTGATGCCATTTGTCGCATTGTCTAGATTTATTGATCGTCTCATTATGGTCACACTTGCACGCAACTGTCAGATAATGTTTACGATTAATTAAAGTATTAAAAAGGATATTTTGCACTTATAGATTGTGTGTGTGTGGCTCTGAAAAGAGCCTTTGGGTCGGTGTAAACAGAAGAGGTGTTTACTTGGAGCTGGTGTACTTGGTGACGGCCTTGGTGCCCTCGGACACGGCGTGCTTGGCCAGCTCCCCGGGCAGCAGCAGCCTGACGGCGGTCTGGATCTCCCTGGAGGTGATGGTGGAGCGCTTGTTGTAGTGAGCCAGACGAGAGGCCTCGGCAGCGATGCGCTCGAAGATGTCAGAGACAAACGAGTTCATGATGCTCATGGCCTTGGACGAGATGCCGGTGTCGGGGTGGACCTGCTTGAGCACCTTGTACACGTAGATGGCGTAGCTCTCCCTCCTGGTCTTTCTCCTCTTCTTGCCGCCCTTACCGGGGGCCTTAGTGACGGCTTTCTTGGAGCCCTTCTTGGGCGCGGACTTTGCTGGTTCAGGCATGTTGATCAGAGGATCGTACAAACCACAATGCTGACAGGAGGGAGGCGACTGCATTTATACAAGCTGTATGCAAATGTTGCTGTGAGGCCCCCCTCCTGTGATTGGCTGGACTGCCGAGTAAGGTTGAGGAAGTGGAGCGGACTTTCCGTAGTCTGGACAATTTATGCACAGAAAAAGCGGGCACATATGATATGGGCCATTTAATGACAATAAAATCATTTCATAAGGAGAATAATAGGTTTAGGATTTTTTTTGTATAGGCCCTATTGTATTGTAGTGACAGTAACTGGCTTTGTCAAAGTTGGGCTATATCCATCCTAGCTACAACACATTCTGCTAAACATTTATACTGGTCAAACTGCTCTTTCCATCAATTATTATTCATCCAACAAACTAATTAATTAATGAACCGAGCAGATATAGGTTAACAAAAACTGAAACACATTTCTTGTTTTTTTTTTATTTTTGGCACCTACTTTCATGACATCAAGAGGAACTGAAAAATTATATTATAGATCACTTATTAATTTGACTATATATAAATCATAGGTTGTAGCTATTGTTTTTACTATATTCCCTTTGTCCCTGGGCCAGATTTGTGACATTCAATCCCTCCATGTTGAATTTAAATTGTGATCTAATAGTAACTTTTTAGACAAGTGGTACCTAAATCCCTATTTTAATGAAATGTATCATGTGTTGTAAGCTATGTTAGTGTTTTATGTCTTTTTTGAACACCTGTCCCTTGGGGTCTCAGTCATTTCCACCACATGCCACAAAATGTAGGCTAACTTTAGGGATGTTTTTTAAAGGTTAAATATACTTTTAATTACTCTAACAGTCATTGTAAGGAGAGCACATGGCTGGAGAGCAGAGTTGGCTCCCTGGAAGGAACGGCAAGTAGAGAAAACCAACCAAATTTGCCTGTTGAAGAATGACCCTTACAAATGTTCAGCCTATGATCACGATACATTGGTTGACTTGTTTTAATGTAGCCTATCTTTTTGTGTCACCTCACCAGTAATTCTCACTCACTTAAAATGCATGCTATAATGTTGCATTGTTTGACAATTAAGGACCATGTGAGTTATATGCGCGGTCATTAGACTAAATGTGCTGTTGGGGGTTGTGTCAATATGATGAAATTTATCAAATATTAGCTACAATGTTCCCTCTAATTTTCGAAACTCCTGAGCAGAAATTCAACTCCCCTGATGATCTGCTTGAGCGACTGTGAGCGAAAACTCAAGCGTACACAGTACGTCCACATGCTGGTGCTATGGCCTCACCTCTCCAACTCCAAATATCAATACAATTGGCTATTATAATGATTAATAACATTATTTTGACAGCATTACATAGGCTACTCCATATCTAGGTCAGTTACAGTTAATAACAAAATACAATATTGTTTTGGCAAAATAGATTTTGCATTTATTGCCATACAATATGAAAACAATACCTAACATCAAGTTGGTGTCATTAGCTCTTGGCACAGAACCATTCTTGATATTAACAGTAATAATTCAAGCAAAAACTTAAATCGTAGTTGCACTACAGACCAAGGTTAAGATCATAAATTTCACAATTCGAAGTGCACATTAGGGAGAAATAAACAGTAAACTAGTCATGGATATTTGAGTGTGCAACTTTTTTCTGTCTTCTGGGCAAAGAGGTGGGGAGCAGTGTGCAATTGCACAGTAAACCGCCTTAGAGGGAACAGTTATTGGCTACATTAAAACTTCAAACGTTTCCTGTTAAGGCAAGGAAACATTGTATGGATGATGTTACTCATTCGGATTTGAATCATGAAATAGGCTACATTTCTGATCGTTTTATAGATACTGTCATAGTGTTATCAGACATTACAAGATCATGTAATAATACGGAAGATGTGAGCTCGTTGAGAGTGGTTGTGTGGCTCTGAAAAGAGCCGTTGTGTTGTTTAGTTGTGGTGATGGTGTTTAACCTCCGAAGCCGTACAGAGTGCGGCCCTGCCTCTTGAGGGCATAGACCACGTCCATGGCGGTGACGGTCTTCCTCTTGGCGTGCTCGGTGTAGGTGACGGCGTCCCGGATGACGTTCTCCAGGAAGACCTTCAACACCCCGCGGGTCTCCTCGTAGATGAGGCCGGAGATGCGCTTGACTCCGCCGCGGCGAGCCAGACGGCGGATGGCGGGCTTGGTGATGCCCTGGATGTTATCACGGAGGACTTTACGGTGCCGCTTGGCGCCTCCTTTACCGAGTCCCTTTCCTCCTTTTCCTCTTCCAGACATGTTTACTGTTTAGTAGAAAGCTACTCAACTGGTTCAGGCTCAGGACGTCTGCCCTTTTATCCCCACTGTGGGTGGAGCTCGGTGAGCGGGAAGAGGTGGGAGGAGCAGGACTCTGGGGGAATGAGGACGTAAGTGGACCAAGGCAGGAGGTGGTGGTGGTGGTGGGCTATCACCATGACACCATCACAATCTGTTGGCTCTGCTAACTCTGTATTTTAAATGTTTTTCATCTTTTTCTTTTCCCCTTGTCGTCCTGTAACTGTTTTAGGATGACACCATGACCACTAAATAACAGCAGCTACAAAGCAATAAGTTATGATAATAAAACATAATGACAAAAGACTAACAGACCACAATGATAAAATACAAAATGATAAAACAATGTCCAATGACAATAAAACTGTCCAGTTGCCCTATCTTAATGATCTAAGTATTCAAGTGTATTCGTTGCTTGTTAGGTAGGCCTATCCCGTAGCACATTTTCATGGCAGTATTTTGTATGACCTGGAGTTTATTGAGTTGAGATCTCCCTCCCATATTCGAACAAAGGTCAAATATATGATTGATACACCTTCAAAGCAATTTGCTCCTCCCTTTTTTCTGCAGAGCACTTTCAAGTGGTTTAATCTGCGTCTGTGGCCTCGTTTTCCACTTCAGCAATGTGTGTTGTCCACTGCATGTTTTGTTGGAAAAATTATACTGTTGAGATGACCTGGAGAGTTTGGCCATACAGTCCTATTTGATCTTTTTTGTGTGTGGGTGTTTGGTGAAGAGTACTGATGAGAAATAATCACCATCAACTTTTCTGTCTTTGGCTGTAGACGTCACACATCTAATCTAAATAATTACTGCAAGTTTGGAAAGTAGTCATTTATTTATTTTGATAATGATAATTTCAAGAACAAGAACAAGAAATGGTCAAAATGTTGGTGTTTAAAAACTCAACTGACAAAAAAATGAACTGGACACTTAGTGTTGAGTGTGAGATAATCCTGCTTTAACAGCACATTGAACATCATTTATCACAGGTATAAAAACAGAAAACAGTTGAAACTCTTCAGTACAGACACATCTCCAGGCGGTGTAGTAGATCGCCTGCATCACATCCAGGGCTCCCAGCCCTGCCAGACCCGGCCGAGCACATTGGGGTCGGTGGCCTGGTCCAGCAGACAGTCCACCTGCTTCTCCACCGATAAACCTGCAGCAGGAAGCGTCGCTCGGACGTTGTGCTCCGCGCTCCCCGAGGCCACGGCCTGCATCCCCGCGAAGGCAGCGTCCTTCTCAAAGCCCAGCTTCAGCTCCTCACTGACCACAGACAGAGCAGTTCATGTGTTTTTTTCCTCTTTTATATCGAAAACAACTAAAAACTTTTAGAGTTTAACATCATCCTCAAGTGAAATACCTGGTTATAGCAGCAGGATTTGCTCCTTCCAGTTTCCTCCTGGCGAAGTTCACCTTCTGGAGAGGAAACCAGTTGATCTCTTTGGTGTTGACGCTCTCCGTCCACGTTCCTCCTTTCTTCAGTTGTTTCAGCTCAAAGTTCTGTGAAACAACAGTGAGAAATTATATCAATCAATCATCTATTGACAAATTATATAAGATTGGCTTATCACAGTGATGGGCTTTAAAAATGAGGAAAACAAGCAATTTTTCAAAAGATGCTCTTGTTTTGAAACAATTAAATATCTTTATTTATCTTTTCAGCAAAATCATACTGTTTTGCATTTGCTTTATCATTTGGACGACTTTTACTAACTTTGCATGCACTGGTGTGAGGGAAGGAAAAGTTGAAAACAGCAATGTGCAGTTAAATAAGGCCAGCATAGGTGGGAAAAATACAAGAATAGACATACAGTACTGTATATAGCAAACTTCTGGAAATAAAGACCATGTCCTAACATTTTTAAAATTCATTTATTCACCGACATCCCAGGAGGTTTATTATCAAACACCTGCCGCCTGCTTCATCTACAGTTCAGTGTTTAGACGCGTCGGGGCTGCAGCTCCGGCGGTTAGGCCTACCTTCCAGTCCAGCGAGGGCTCCTTGACGAACACGTCCATGGTGTTGAGCAGCAGGTCGGGCTCGGCCCTGAAGGCTCGCAGCGAGTGAACCATGACGCTCTGGATCAAACCGGCCTCCTTCAGCGGCTGCATCAGAGTCACGAACTGCCTGGTCAGCCGGAAAGGCATGAGCTCAGGGACGGGGAGGAACTGAGAGGGACGGGAAGCAGAGACACAGATTTACATAGTTACTATATATAATAATAGGGAGGAAGAAAACACCAGTAGAGTAATAAAACCTGCAGTCTGTGTGTTTACTTTTCACTCTATTAACATTTTAGACTTTAGACTACCTCTCAGTATTGGTAATGGTTGTGCAATATTGTCACAAATAAAAACTGTCTTTGTCCAACATTTGTTCTTGCTCAATATACATGTATGTCCAATGCAGCATGAGTACATTATGAAACCATATAAAAATGACACCAAAAACATACTGGATACTGGCACAATTTCATATATTGACGACATACATACTGTACGTAGCCCACATAAATATGTAGTATATATTAGTATGTCAGTATATGTCAATGTGACAGAGTCTGAGTCTCAGACATTTCATGTATATGAGAAGATAAACATGTTTAAGATGAGGAAAGTAGAAATTATATTATATTTTTGTATCAAAATCAGATATTATAGAATTTTTATTTTACTATTTGTTTATTGTTTTAATAAACCTGCATATATACACTGGATATATACACTGTTACAATATTTTATTTTATATAAAAATTATCAAATAGGTATTTTTTTAATAAATTGCTCATATACAAATTTTACTAAACTTACTTTTCTGTTTTCATAAACTTGCATCTTCATGCATCCAGATGTTGCTTTAACTATAAATGTTTATTTTAGAGTTTGCATGTGTGGTTCCTTCACCCCACTTTCATTTATAACTATAACAACAGTTTAATATCACAGCTGTAATTGTCTGTAACTGTGACCACATCAGTCACACACTCGACGCTGCTCTGGACTGAGAGCAACAGCTGTTTGATTTTTTTTTTTTTTTTTTTCCCCACTGGACCGACCTGCGTGGCTGAACCGAAGGCGTGACCGAAGTCGATGCCGATCATTCCTCCTGTCTCCGTGTTGATCATGAAGTTGGACAGATGTCGGTCTCCGATGCCCAGAATCCATTGGCTGACGCAGAGCAGAGCGTGAGAGCTGGTGAAGTGAGAGCGCAGCGAGAGGAAGGCCTCGGGGCTGTTGCACATCTTCAGAAACGCTCTCCTGGAAATTAAAAAAAATGTGTGTTACTGCTAGTGTTAAAAACCTTAATGAGTGATTTTATCAATAAGAGTCTTTACTCACTTCAGGAGGTCACTGGGCACCAGATGCATTACTTTCAAAAAGTTGCTGACCACATCAGCACGTTTCGCTTTCCTGGGGGAAAAGAAACACAAATTTTATATCTGATATCACTTAACTTTGGAAAGCTTGTTGAAGATTATAATATATCAACAACAACCCAGTGTAATCAGCAGCTCTGTTCAGGGGAATGAGGAGGAGACTTACTTGTAAGACCAACCGTACAGTGCGATACCCTGTGTTTTTGGATATATGGTTGAGAGAAACTTATTGTATTCCTCAGCAGGCCTGAAAAAGAGAAAATAATTAATTATTACCTATTACAAAGCACATTCTGCTTCTCTCAGAAAATATTTGTATTGGAGTCAATGAGGAGCAGAGACAGATGATGCCGCACTTAAGAGGCTGACAATTCAAATTCTGTAAGTCTCTCAGATATTTTGAGCACATTGTGAGAGACAGAACAAGATTGTCTACAAATTTGGAAAAAATCATGTGTGTCGAGTGTAAATTGTGTCCAGGAGGAGTGTGGAAAGAGAAAAAATGTAGAATTTTTTGGGCTCTCTCCCACTCTGACCGATGATGTCACGCACTCTGACACGAACATTCCGTGCAATACACACCCATTATCATCTCATAATTTCTCCAAAAATGATCATGGTCATTGATCAGGGATTGATCAAAAACTATAATACCTATCAAAACGTGGATTAATACACTAATACACAAGACTTGTGTCTACTGTTTAAAGTTCAAATGAAGCCTCTAGGTGAAAGTATGCCTGAGCAGTAGATGTTTGAAAAACTCCAATGATAGTTCTTTTTCACTATTTTCTTTTTGCCCATCCCATTGACTTCAATACAAAATTTTGCGCAGTTTTTTGCGACTTACGCTGTGAAAAATTTGTAAACTGTTGAGAAAAGTAATAGCACACCGATCCCGCCCCGGGCACTGGTCCCTGCAGCTATTTCATAGCTGTAGGGGCTAGTGCCCGGTGCACTTGCCCCGTGGCCCTAATTACAAGATGCTGATTACCTCCAAAAATTCTGCACCTTTTATGTTTTTCAAACAAATAACTTGAAGATTTAATGCTTTTTTGCAAGAGAGAAATCCAAGAAAATATGTAAAAGTTACATAACAGAAGCCTTAATTAATTTCCTGTCATAACAAACTGTGTGAAAACTCCGCTTTACCTCTTTGCTCTTTGTTTCTCCTCGTCCGTCATGGTGTTGTTCAGGAAGTCTTTCAGAGTGCACGTGTTCTCCATCCACTCAATCAAACCAATTCTGCACACAGTGAAAATTGCTTTGTTAATTAACTTTCTTTACCATTTTCCTCCATAAAAATCCTGTAAAATCTTGTATAACAATAAGAACGAGTATAAAGTCTCGTGTAAATAGTGTAAGTGTGTTATTATTGTTTTTCCAGTGCATCGTGTGTCTCTCTACCTGGTGGATATGGGGATGACCTGGTAGGTGCGCAGCTGCAGGCCTCTGTTTGTGCAGGCGGCGTCACGACTCAACACGATGTTCATGACGGCGAAGAGCTGCTCGATGCGCTGGTCCTGACGCAGGTCCTCGCCGCCCTTCACCAGGAACGGGTGGTCCCGCTCGTCGTCCCCGCGGATGATCAGACGCTTGGGACGACGAATGGACATCATCACCTTCACCTGCAGGACGGAAAAATCACTGTTCTTTGTTTTCATCTTTTCATGTTCAGTGTTACAGTGTCCATTTTTGTTATATTTTGTTTTGCTCTGGTTTGGTTATATTGTCTTTTTCCTTTCTATAAATGCAGTTGCATAGGCATGCTGTTATTCATAGTTGTACATTCAAGGAAACATTTAAGTTATTGTACAGGGAGAAGGGATCATGAGACTAGATAAGCTTAGACTTCTCACTCCTTTTTGAACATGTGTTGACCTTTCTTTATTATTTTGATATTATTGCCTATCTGTTGTGTGTGTTTTTTTTAAATTTTACTTTTACATTTACAAAATAAAATGTTTCAATCAATCAGTCAAAAAATGCTGCTAGGACATTAAACCTGTTGCATACCCGTTCGTCAAAGCCTGTGATCTTTGCGTGGTACTCAGGCAGCGGTTTGGAGCGGCCGTCGTACTGTCCTGCAGGAAGAAGACAGGAGTTTTCCATGAGCAACACGTCGACAGCAACAATATTTTAGAGAGGAAGGTTTCTACAACAAGACGCCGACCTGGGATCTCCAGCTCGTTGCCGAACGCGTCGGCTTTGAAGCTGCTGAGCCAGGGCGAGTACTCCTTCAGGTTCCCGGGCTCCGTCTCCGAAGACCGAAACTCACGCATGGACACAGCCAGTTCATCCACCTGCCGCACGAAGCTCTTGTCCTTCCTCTTCTCAAACAGCTTCTTGCCTTTGGCTCCCAGGAGTTTCTCCACCTCTTTAGCAAATTTCTGTTTGAAGAAACGTCCGTTAGCATTTCTGCAGTTGGGATATTGGTGGTTTTGCTGTATTATCGTTAAAGGCATAGTTCAACATTTTGGCAAATTGGTCCATTGCCATAATCCCTATAGTTTTAGGAGTAGGTTCGTTACCTTTAATTGTCGGTGCAAGCTATTTTTAGAACGGCCGAGCTGAGCCGCGAGCTGCTCAGAGCTGCGCCACGGAGGCTAATGGGATTTCTTCAAACTCATCAAATACACAATCCAACAACTCCAAAACGCTCTGGTGGACAAATTGTGACCTGCACATTCACCACGCTATGAGATAATAACAGAACGTTACAAGACAGAGTTGTTTTAGAGGTAAATGCAGAGACTGCTTGCTGAAAAACTTTACCTCTAAAACAACTCTGTCTCGTAACATAGTGTTATTATCTCATAGCGTGGTGAATGTGCAGGTCACAACTTGTCCACCAGAGCGTTTTGGAGTTGTTGGATAGTGTATTTGATGAGTTTGATGAGGGAAACCAAGAAATCCCATTAGCCTCCGTAGCGTAGCTCTGAGCAGCTCACAGCTCTGCTCCGCCGTTCTAAAAATAGCTTGCACCAGCAAATATAGGTAACGAACCTACTGCTATGACTATAGGGATTATGGCAATGGGCCAATTTGCCAAAATGTTGAACTATCCCTTTAAGAGTTTTACGACAAACCTGGATAAACTTCTTGCGAAACATCCCATGACCCTCTGCGCTACGATCTGCGAGCGACGCGTGCATCTCCTCGTACATGCCGCTCATCTGCCTCATGTCGAATTTGGGTTTCTCCAACTCGTTCTTCACGTCATCCCACCAGTCCTGTGTGACGAACGGCCGAGAGAAAACGATCAGAGACAAAGGACGAAGACGAAGCGGAGGAGGATGAGTGTGTGGACGGAGGCGGTTACCTTAAAGATCATTTCAGGGTTCGTGAGCTGCTGCAGAGCATCAACAAACGTCTTCACAGCTCCTCCTTTGTCCAGCATGCTCTTCAGCCTGTGAACACACACAAACAATATTCAATACCTGTTCTTTTTCATTCCTTAAAGGGATAGTTCACCCAAAATTGAAATTTCACTCATTATCTACTCACCCTCATGTGTTTTGTAGGAAGCTTCTCGAAGCTCCTCTTCCCGGTTTGTCAAATTTGGACGAACTGGGAAGAGGACAGACCCTGGTTCGTCCAAATTTGACGAACCAGGAAGAGGAGCTTCCGCTATGAACAAGCTTGAAAAATAGACTTATTTAATTTTTTTCTGGACAATTTCGCATTTCGGGGCTTCAATACAAGACGGACATTACATACGAGCAGCATGGAGGTATTTGGATGTTTTTTGGTGTGTCTTTTTGTTACGAAGACAGTTGGTATCCATTTGCAACCATTATATGGACATGCACTGCTACGCCGAGACCCCCTGTAACTCAGAGAAGCCACGGAGGACTCTGAAACTTCTCCCAGCCCTTAGTCCACATGAGGGTGAGTAGATAATGAGTGAAATTTCAATTTTGGGTGAACTATCCCTTTAAATTCAAAACACCAGGAAGGTTTTTTTTTACCTGTCAACAAACTCCCGGTGCTGGTGTCCTCTGGCCGAGTCCTCGAACTGGTAACTCTCGCTGCTGATGGTGAGCGCGTACACCAGAGCCTGAGGGTAACACTCGGCGATCTGCCGGATGCAGTGCTGCACCGACACGGCTTCAGGCTTGTCCAGCATGGCGACCATTTGACTGATCCAGCCAATCAGCATCCAGCAGGGGACTGACATCATCTAAACACAGAGGGCGGCACGATCAAATCCAAACATCCCACTTCCAAAGCCTGAAAAATGCTTTTTTTTTTTACTTCCTTTCTTGAAAACTTGATAAACTTTGTTCATATAGTATACTTTACTAGGTTTCTAGGCATGAGACTCTGCTCTTGTTTTAGTGTTTTATGATTTGTTTTTATTCATTGTTTCTATTTGCTTTTAAAAAGAATAAAACAATGGAACCATTATTCTACTATCTATTCCTGTTTTATTGCTTTTAATTGTTTTATGTCTCTGTTGTTTTGTCTATGATGTACAGCACTTTGTTTTCAGCTGTGGTTGTTTTTAAAGTGTTACATAAATAAAATTGAGTTGAGTTTGTTACCCAGAAACTGGAGTGTTAGGAGGTGAGATGTTGTGGAGGGATGGGGCTCCTTCTTTCTGCCTTTTTTCAAACAATTTGAAAATATGAGGACTGTTTTGTGTCTTTTATTTGTCTCTGTGGACATATTGTAAAGTTCATGCTCAATAAAACATAATGTAAAAAACTAAACTTTGTTCATATAATTAGCGTTAGCACACTGACCTCTTTTGTCATGATGTCCAGAGTCTCCGACGGGTACAGCTCAATGATCTGGAGCAGACGTGGGAAGCGGAGTCGAGCTTCCTCCGAGTTCATCCTCAGAGCCTTCAGCGTGTTCTCCACCACATGAGCCGGCAGCGACAGCAGCTCCGGAAACTCTGAGGCAACACAGAGAGAAAACACAGGAACTGAGCAGCTGCTGAAGAAACTTCAGGTTGTAATTTATTTAGAGAGACTAAAGGAGAACAGCCCAGAAAATAAAGTAATAGAGATCAAACCATGTCTTTAATGTCTGTGTGTGTGAGGCCACTGTGGTCAGTGTTACAGTTTCTATAGAATTATTGGATTTGCATTTATTTATTCCTCCAACAGCCAGATGTTTCCCATTATTCAATTTGTTTGATTTTTTAGTCTTTGCAAAATAATCTTAAATGTAGATAAACAAAATGATATCTCTTTAAAGGGATAGTTCAACATTTTGGCAAATTGGCCCATTGCCATAATCCCTATGGTTTTAGCAGTAGGTTTGTTACCTTTAATTGTCGGTGCAAGCTATTTTTAGAATGGTGGAGCAGAGCCGTGAGCTGCTCAGAGCTACGCTACAGATGTTAATGGGATTTCTTGGTTTCCCTCATCAAACTCATCAAATACACAATCCAACAACTCCAAAATGCTCTTGTGGACAATCTGTGACCTGCACATTCACATTCACTTCACATCATTCATTGTTTTCGAGGCAAATGCTTGCACCGAAAATTAAAGGTAACAAACCTACTCCTAAGAATGGCAATGGGCCAATTTGCAAAAATGTTGAACTATCCCTTTAATTCTTTTTCGATCAAATAAATGAACAATTTATGAATGAAAAATGTTATTAATCTGATGTCATAGAATTAATTAAAAATGTACAAAAAAATACACATTTCCAGAATGCATTTGTGTGTAAAGTGTTCAGTCCTGCTGCACATTTGGTCACTACTAGTGTTAGTTTTATTCACCGGTGTCGCTCTGCTGCTCCTCCTCCTCTCGTAGTAGTTTGTCACAGAAGTTAGCCAGAGCCATGAAGGTGTCGGTGACGCTGCTGTCCACGCAGTCCTGACTGTACGACTGCAGCTCCTCGTCCGCCTTCCTCCTCGCCTCACGCAGCAGCTCCAGCGCTCGGAGCTGCAGCCCCAGCTCCACCTTCTGCAGGACAAACAGGCTTCAGCGACCAAAACATCTGGATTCATCTCGTTAAAACGACCACAGCTAAAATATAATATCGAGTACCTTTGGATCTTCTCTGGTCCCAGCGGCTCCCGAAAGCGTCACGACCCTGTCTGCTTTGTCAGCTTCAACGGTTCCCAGCACCGAGGGGCTTCTGCTCACAGCGGCGGCCAGGATGTGGAAGGACGTTCCCTGGAGAACCTTCTGATCCCTGAACACTTTGGCCGTGGCCGTCTCACAGTCGGCCTGAAGGTCCTCTGCACAGAGAAGATGAGACGCATCAACAGGCAACAAGACGAGTCACTGTCACGTCCTTCCTACAGTATATATAAACAATAACTACTGATTCCTGTTCACATTCATTGTGATCTACAGGTGCATCTCAATAAAAATGTATTGAGATGCACCAGAATAACATGGAAAACTCTATTTCCAGTAGTTCAAGTCAAAAAGCCCCCACCAAGTATTGAGAGCATATAGATGGACAAACTTATCAGCAAACATTTCCATATTAAAAATGCTTTTTTTTTTTTTTTATTGGTCTTTTTTCCTGTACATTTTTTTTTTAGATACAGAATTTTAGATCTTCATTAAATGTAAGCCATAATCATTACAAATGAAAGAAAGTAAGTACACAAAGACATGAAATGTTTCATTCTGTGTGTAATGGATCTACATAATGTATTAGTTTCACCCTTTGAATTGAATTACTGACATAAATAAACTTTTCCATAATATTCTAATTCATTGAGATGCACCTGTATATAGGAATAAAAATAATCTATACAATGTCATTATCTCACCAAAGCCATAAGATGAAGTCTCCACTAATAGCACTATAGAGGAAGTTTAGTATTTTTCTGATTAAGAGTCAATAGACTGATTATCAACTCAGTCAAATAAATAACATTGTATGATATATTAAACATTTCTAATAGGGAACAGCAATTATATTATTGAATATTACAATGACAATACGGGCAAATGCAATATCCAAATGACAGAAGCTGCTATTTTTGATAAAGTTTAGTGGTTTTCGTGGTTTCATGTTCTAGTCTTATTCTGATTGACAGCTGGTGGCGGTATCACAGCAACAAAGGCAGAGAATAATAATAATAAGAAGCAGTCGTGGATGTTTCCTGCTCTTACCGAGGAGCGGGACGATCTTCAGCATGGCGCTGATCTGCTCCACGGGGCCGAGGCTCTGGCTGCGTTTGTGGCTGTAGCGGCTGAAGCTGTGGACCCACTTCATCAACCAGCCTCTGTTGGTTTTGGCTTCTCTGTGCAGCTCCTTCAGCAGCTTCGTCGCAACCGGGAAGTTATTCTGAAACAGAAATCATCAGTTTAAGGTTTAAGGAGGTTTAACGCATGAGGACAAAATTAAAGAATCAGATCTCCACCCAGATGTTTCTTCACCTGCGTCCGTGCGCTGTCGGCCATTTGTAGCTTCATGTTGAACTTGCAGTCGTTCACCAACGCGTCGACGTCGTTCGCTGGATCCTCTGAGCCGTCCACCTCCATGCTGTCAGCGGGGGCGTGGCCTCGCAGCTTGTCTCTGATCTTGTCTAAGAAAAAGCATCTGAACCGGAGACAACACATTAGAGGCTTTTCGATCAACTTTTTCCATCTTAAATATTCATAAAAAAAAGATTAAAAACGACTTTTTCTTTACCGAGACGTGATGATGTCGTCCCAAACTTTCACTGGATCCACCTGAGCATCTGGATACCGCTCGGTCCACAGTCTGATGCGATGCTTGAGAGCGCTGACAGACACTGATGAATAATAAAAACATTTTACTTTAGTTTATTTATTCATTTCATTCATTTATTGAGCATAAAAACAAAAAAATAAAACTCATAAAAAAAAAGACAAAACTGTAACTCTTGAATGAAACGGGGCAGAAAGAAGCAAACTTCTATTGTCTACCCCTTGTTACAAAGAATTAATTCACAAATTAGATAATATACATCCAAGCAAAGAAGAAATGGAAGTAGAAGAAGAAAAACATCAACAAAAAACAACGTCTACAACAAAAAGTGGCATAAAATAAGTTGAAGTAACGGCTGCAGCCCAGCCATCTACTCATCATCTTAGTAAATTTCTAGGTATGAAGTGTGGACATGCTACATGCAGTATACACACACATATAAATTTACCATCACATGCGCACATATACACATAAATACATAAACACCATTATCTGTATATAAACTAGGGCTGGGACGATATGCTTTTCTCCTGATTCGATTCTTCTATGATTTTTTGGATGGCGATTCGATTTAAATTGCAATTCTACGATATTGCAGATTCTCTCGATTTTTAGTCTTTAGCATTTTTAACATTTATCTGCACACAAATACTGTAGGAGCCTATAAATGAACATATTCCATTATAAAGTGAACTTAAACCCTTTTCAAAACCTGTACTCTCTGTACGTAAAAAGGCTAACAAATGCACATTGCGCAATATTTAAAAAAAATTCAAAAATTCAAAAATTCAAAAATAAAAAATCGATTTTTGAAAAAGAAGAAAATCGATTTAAAAATCGTCAAAAAAGACATCGCGATATTTATGTGAATCGATTTTTTCTTCCACCCCTAATATAAACCCATACAAACAGACGCACATTTTCACACATACATGTACATTACATGTATTAGATGCAACAATCAAACCCTTTAGGGAAGAGAGGAAACGACTTCACTCAAATATCTGGTAACAAATATCTACGCACCGTCTCCTTTAATGAACAGCAGGAAGTCCTGGATCTCAGTCAGAGCCTGCACCGACTGCAGGATGGTCAGTCGGCTTTGAGTGAGCAGCGTATCCACACTGGAGTAACTCTGGATAAGGGAAAGATGCATTTATCACAGATTTACCCTTCAAGAACCGATTATGAATGATGTGCGATGGAGATGTGTGGCGTCAGACCTCGATGAAGAGCTGCATGGCGGAGTTGGCGTAGTATTTGGCGCTGTCGTAGTTCTCCTGCAGGATGTAGAGCAGGCTCAGCTCCTGGCTGTAGTGACTCTCCAGCAGCTTCTTCCGCTCCTCCACCCTCATGGCTTTGTCGATGAAGCTGAGCAGCGCCTGGTCGCTCTGGCCCTGCTGCAGCTGCTTCAGCATGCTGCGGATCATGTGCTGCAGGTACATCTCCTGGGGGAATCAAACAAAAAAAAACAACAACTCACGTTAACAAAGCAGCACAGATTTTCGCTGAGACTTCCCGGATCGTGAGTCGTCTGTGACCTGGTAGAGCGGCTCCGACCACATCTTCTCCAGGTCGGGCGGCGTGTTTTCATCGATGTACACGGTGGAGCAGTACTGAAGAGACTTCCACTCTGTCAGGTGACTGTAGGCCTCCATCGCTGCCGTTTCCCAGAAGTCCTTCTCAGCGTCAGTGGGTTCACCGTCGCTCCAGTCCTCGGAGTTCAGGGCCTGGAAGGAAGGATGGCAGTTTACTCTCAGGTTAGATGACTAATTCTAAACTTACAAAAGATGTACGATTGATAAGAAGTAGAAGTAGAAGTATGATAAGAAGTATGACTTTGTATATGTCTACCAATTTATTTTTATCTTTTTGCTCTTATATTCTAGTCTATAGTAGATACTCATCAAACGATTTGGAAAAGACTCTTGGAAAAGCTTACTCTCAGACTGAGGTTTTACAAAGACTGTGAATCTTGCAGGGTCACCATTTACTAGATTACAACTAGATTCTTTTAGCATTTTTTTCCCATCATGCTCTGTCATGATACAGTGGAGAATTTACGTCGAACAGGATGGTCCATATTGATCGGGACCTTCAACTTTTCCCCGGTGTTTCATGTTCGTCCATGCCGCTCTTGTCTGCCAGGTTTCCTGTTTATGGTTTTGTTGGAGCTCATCTATTGGTTGTTGATTGTGTTTCATCACCACATAGACTGAAAGACTTGTGACATACAGTATATGTATATGTATATACTTAATGATTGAGATGAAGGGAGCGCGTCGCGACTCCAGTAAAACTCCTAAAATTTCCTTCTGCCTTTCAGTTTTTAGTCTGTGATTGTGAAAATCTTTTGGTGTAAGCCCAGCACTAGTTGACAAAACAGTGCAGAGATTTGCATGAGTTACATACCTCGTTATAAAGCTTCACGGCTTCTGCAAAGTCGTTGTTGGCTTCAGCCTGAAGCGCATCGCATGTGATCGACTTGGTGCCGACTTTACCACCGAAGATGCCGCGCACGACATCGTAATCCTCCAGAGATCTGTAGAGTCTGGAGGAAGCAAAGAGGAGAATAAAAATAATTTCACTTGTGCATGTGATAATAAAGATCTCATGAACATGTTTGGTCCTTATGAGGTGACATCATGAGTTTCTATCGGTCTACCTCGCCAGGTGGATCCATTTCTTGGTGTCTGGGGGGAGTTCTTCTCTGCGTCCTCGTGAACGTTTGGCCGGAGGTTCGTCCGGGACGGCGGCCTGCAGCAGGCTCTCCTCCAGCAGCAGGATGCCCGACGGCTGCTGGAGACTCACCTGGCAGGTGGAGCTGATGGCTGCCGGGTCCAGCTGCTGCAGCTCCTTATGCTGGTAACACATGTCCTGACAACAAGACAACGAGTGGAGACATCAAGTTAACCTGTCGGCTTTCAGTCCAACACCTCATAGTGTTGAGTTTGTTGTGATAAATTAAGCATTTGCATGGCTAATTTTATTTCTAGCTGCTTTGTTAGCCGTTCTGCAGAGGTGAAGAGCCTGGACTACAAACATCTTTCCCCATAAATAGACAAATATGGCATGAAAATAGAAATTACACAGAACAAATTCACTAATGTTAAAGTCTAAACTCCAGAAGAAACCAAAATATTAAAAAGGTCCTCTATTTCATGCTTTTTCTGTATTTTATTTTTATGTTTTATTTTCTTTCAGCTTCTCTCTGGAGCTCTAGTAACAACAGGTCGGTGTCAGCCAATCAGAAGAGAGAAGGCTCTTTGTCTCTCTTCTGATTGGTTGACTGTTTCTTAAGTTATCCCATAAAAATAGAGCAGATTTTAGAGTAAAACACTCAGAGAAACCAAATCCTGCAAATGTTGGATGCTGGGTCCAGGTGGTGAGGGGGCGGGGCTTGGCGACTGCTTTGTTGTGACATCACAAAGTTACAGGAAGTCCTGATGGCCGGTTTTAAAGCTCAGTTTCTGACTACAGGCTGTGTGAATTTCTCTGTGGACTGAGACTTTAATTCTTTCACAGTGTTAATATAGAACCTAGAGCTGATTTATAATCAAAATGCAATAAATATTCTAAGAGTCAAGCCTTTGTTTGCAGTACAGTAGCTGGTGAGGGTCATACCTGCACACATGCTATGAAGGGAGGGAAGCAGATGGTGCTCTTGCTCAGGAAGGAGTTCATATTGACGCGCAGCTCCTCTTTAATCCTCCCGCTCTCCGCCGGTTTGTCTTTATCCACCTCCTGGAGGATTCCAGCGAACAGGGAGCTGAACAGCTGCTTGGCTAAAATCGGGTCTTTCTGCAGGAAACATGCAAAGACAAAGAAACAAAAAGGTAGAAATGACAACTTATTATTTACAGCTCGAGTCTTTAATGGGACGGACACAGAGAGTAAAAGGAAGTCGTACCTGGGCCAGCGCCTGCAGCGGGGCGATGAGGCTGCTGTACGGGATCTGGACGTCTGGGAAGTCGCCAACTCTGTAGTTACGATACAGAGTCACCTGAGCCTCTTTCTTCAGCCGTTCATCGGCTTTGTCCTCCTACGGGAACCAAACAGTTTTTGTTAATGACGCTGGACAAATGAATGAATTGCTGATTCCTGAGGTTGTTTTGGTCGTTTACCTTTTTCTGCCTCTGCTGCCGAATCTCTTTCTGTGCATAATTGATGCTGACTTTCTCCTGATCCTTCAGAAACCTGCGTCTCAGTCGCAGGATGTTGCTTCGCTGCTCGTTTTCAGCTGTTGACACACACAAGAAATACACAATCAGCTTGATTTTCTACCTGATAATAACTTATTTACAAGTTATTATCAAATTACTGTTAATGTTAATAGTAGTGCCCTTTTAATATTTGTATTCATATTGATATATTTTTCATATCTTGCACTGTTTTTCTTAATCGGTTTTTGGTTTGTTGTGGCTCCTACGACAATTCAGTTTCCCTCCAGAGATTAACAAAGTTTTTCTGATCAATTTTAATAAATTAAAACAAAGTTTAACTCAGAAAAAGAACTTCATGTTTGGTAGAAATGTTCTGCTGCTTTCAAAATACAAACATTTGTCACCACTTGATTTTACTGAGGTCGTTTAATTTGATCTTTTGTTTAAATGGAGAAAATAAAATGTGTCCACTGAACAAATGTACTGAAATAAGGCGATTTCTCTTTTTCTTTGCTGAATAAAAAAAAAAAACGAGACGAACCTCTGGTGCGACTGTCGACCTCATCACTTGGCGCAGCGAGGCGCCTCAGGCCGAATCCTTCCCCGACCGGTCGCCTCGCCGTCGTCTGTCTCTCCTTCTTGTCAAACACCAACAGCGACGACAGAGACTCGGAGGCGAGTGAGTGCTCGGCCAGCGTGTCCACACTGCTGCCCGTCAGCCAGTTATAGGCCGAACGTCGACCTGGAGGATTAAACAAACAAATATAGTGAATCCAAATAATATGAGGTGTAGAAATCTCTGGTGTTTCTGCTGGAGTGGAGGTTGAGCGCCACCTGCTGCTTGGGTCTGGGAGAACTCCAGCGAGGTCTGAGTGGCTCGGAGCTTCCCCTTCATGGCTGCAGCCTGAGACGGCGCCACGCTCTCCGCGCTCTGAGAGCTCTGGGTCTCCACAAACATGGGAGTCATCACCGTGCTCCTGAAGCGCCAGTTTGAATCAATCACATAGTCCTAAAAAAAAAAAAAGAATAAAGAAAAAGAAAAGTGTAATTAAAGGGATAGTTCAACATTTTGGTAAATTGGCCCATTGCCATAATATAGTCTATAGCAGTCATAGCAGTAGGTTCGTTGCCTTTAATTGTCGGTGCAAGCTATTTTTAGAACGGCGGAGCAGAGCCGCGAGCTGCTCAGAGCTACGCTACGGAGGCTCATGGGATTTCTTGGTTTCCCTCATCATCAAACTCATCAAATACACAATCCAACAACTCCAAAACGCTCTGGTGGACAAGTTGTGACCTGCACATTCACCACACTATGAGATAATAACACAACGTTACCAGACAGAGTTGTTTTCGAGGTAAATTCATGCAAAACCGCTGATGCGTGTTGCCTTCAGGGGCAATTTTTCATCAAGCAGTCTATTTACCTCTAAAACAACTCTGTCTTGTACCGTTCTGTTATTATCTCATAGCGTGGTGAATGTGCAGGTCACAACATGTCCACGAAAGCGTTTTGGAGTTGTTGGATTGTGTATTTGATGAGTTTGATGAGGGAAACCCAAGAAATCCCATGAGCCTCCGTAGCGTAGCTCTGAGCAGCTCACGGCTCTGCTCCGCCGTTCTAAAAACAGCTTGCACCGACAATTAAAGGTAACAAACCTACTGCTAAAACTATAGGGATTATGGCAATGGGCCAATTTGCCAAAAATGTTGAACTATCCCTTTAACACATCTAAGCTCATCTGTAGCAGAGAGAGATAAATGAACGCTGGGTTGATTCCCACCGACCTGGAAGGTGCACTCTGACAGAGGATACTCAAACATGTTGCGTTTGAAGTCCGGACTCTGGCTGGTCATCTCCAGCAGCAGGTTGGTCACGAGGCTCAAGAAGCAGCGCTCGATGTGACACGAGTACAGCGACCGGAGCACCATCAGCATCCGCTCCAGGGTCGCCGTGGGGAGCCGTTTCTCCTGGCTCCAGAAGTTACGAACATAAAGCCTGAAACCACAAGATGCAAATCAGAAAAGATGCAACAGTATTAATGAAATACAGGAGATACTGTAAATAAAAACATTAAACAGATACTCACTGGAGCCCTTGGTTTTCTTCAGACAGTCCTTGAAGCAGCGTTTCTTTAGCTGCGTCCAAAATCTCTACTGAGACGTTGTCCTCCATGCTCTCTGTATCACTGAGAGGGATAAAAAATAAACCATTATATAATTGAATAATGGACTTTTCTGATTGGCTCTCCACTCTATTGTTATGAGGGATTAGGGATGTCACAATTACTTGTTTTCACAATTAATCGCGGTATTAAACACCACAATTAATTGATCGCAAAGATTCCTAAATACCGTCACTTTCCCAAAAAAGATTATGTATGAACCGTGTCGGCAGATGTGCGCCTAAGTAAAGGTGAATGCACAGATACTGGTCTATTTACCTAACGTAGCATTGAATTGGTAGGAATTTAAATGCTCGAGTGTCATTTGTAATAAAAAAAAAGAAGATTAAAATTCACTTCACATTTGGTATTGATAACAATTAATGACTTGAATATTTCAAACACTTCCCCTGGTGGATTAATAATTGGTCATATTTTAATAGATATTTAAAATATTTTAACTATATTTGATTTTACACGTTAATAGGTAAACGTTGCAAAATTAATTAATGCATAATCATGCTAATCGTAATACCGGGATTATTTATCGGACAATAATCGTACCAAAAAAATCTATTATCGTGACATCCCTATGAGAGATGTTGTTTGCACTTTAAAACTACAAATATATGGATCAACACTTCAAATAAAATGTTAGAAAAGTGTAAAATTTGAAAAAAACGTGATGATGTGTTCACCTGTAGTTGTCCTGGATCCACATGAGGATGTCGTACATCCTCTCTCTGCAAACCGGGGACGGATGAGAGACGAACGCCGTCACGGCTCCCAGCAGCTCCTGAAGCTGAACTGGAGTCAGCAGGCCGACGATCTTATGGATGATGTCCAGACACACTCGCTGTCTCGCTTCATCCCTGAGTGACAAAGACAAAGAGGAACAAAGAAACGGAGAGAGAATTCCCTTCATTTTCTGTACACTAGTGGTTCTCAAACTTTTTTTACATTAAGGACCCTTAAATAGACACCAACTAGACCACGGACTCCCATTGGACAAAATCGAAGCAAACACTACTGTAGAAATATACAAATATTTGTTCGGAGACTGAAGAACGTTACTTTTTTAGTCAATGTGGGTTCAAATTAGAGCCAATGTCGTGAATTTGTGGAAATATTGTAGAGACATTTCTGGAAAAAAGTGGTACAATTTCTCCAAAAAGTAATACAATTTCTCAAAAAAAAAAAAAAGTTTAAAAAAAATTTGATAAAAAAGTGGTAAACTTTCTCAAAAAAAAGTAAAAAAAAACAAACAAACAGTGGTAACATTACTGAAAAAATAAAAATTATACTTAATAAAAATGCGGTAAAAATTCTCAGAAAAAAATAGAAAAAAGTGATAAAATTAAAAAAATAAATAAATAAAAAAAAGTCAAACGTTTTCTAGAAAAAAGTGGTGAAATTTCTCAAAAACAATTCTTGAAAAAAAGTGGTAAAATTTCTCAAAAGAAGTTTAAAAAAAAGTAAATTTCTCAAAAAAGTTTGTTTTTTTAAAATCTAGAAATAAATAGAAAAAATAAATAAAAAGTTGTAAAAAGATACAAATTTTTTGAAAAAAAGTGGTAAAATCCGTCTCGAGAACCACTGGTTTACACTGACTTTAGACTCGTTCAAAACGAAGGCGAGCGAGGCGGCTGCACCGACCTGTGTCCCATCACCTGGACGAAGCCGGTCGTCTTCAGATGCAGGAATATGTCGGGGATGACGTCGGCTCGGCTCAGCACGCACTCCAAACAGTTCGTCTTTAAGATGCCGAACAGCTTCGGCAGGATGGAGAACACGTGGTTGACGAACCTGGAAAACACGCATAAATATGTATTTAATTAATGAAAATAAGTTCATTTTTTAAGCCTCTGGAAGGATGACTGAGAAATATAAACTCACCGATCCATGAATGGAGGAAAGTGCTTCGACACTTTGTTCAAGCAGATAATGAACTTGTCGTCCAAGTTGGCTTTCTTCAGATTTGTTATTTTAGTGGCAGCAAGATTGAGAAGTTCTTGATGTTGCTGAGATGAGAATAAAAAGGTCAATTAATCTTATAAATGTAAAAGTATGAAAAAGTGCATTAAAACAAGAATGAGACATGAATAAAATTGCATCAGGAAACTGAGGAAATAATCCTACATCGTCCGTTTTGGTCATATTCTTCAGGACGAGGCCGATGATCTCAGCAGCAGCAGAGTAAACCTCTTTATACCTCACATAGGACACGTTGTTGGCCAGAGCCTGGATGTACCTGAGGAAACGAGGTCATGATTTATACTAGAAAACACACAGTAGTAAAAACAGATATCTTCACTTTATCCATGTCATTTATTTTACCTGTCGTACTCTATTCCACATGCGGCGCTGTAGGCAGGGAGGTTGTTGGCCAGGATGATTCCCAGCAGCTGCAGTCCAACAGAGTTGTCTTTGCTGTTCTGGTCGGTGCCACGAAACCGATCGTATATCAAACTAGAAAGACAAGAAGAGAAATAAAGACAAGAGAAGCTTCATTAGTATTTACTTTAATGCTTACAAAATGTTAAATCATTATAGTTTTCTGTTCTGTTTTCACCACTCATCTGTAGGCAAAATACTTAGAAGAGGTGAACTTTGAAACCTAGAAAACAACAAAATAGCAACTAGGGCTGCAACTAACGATTATTTTCATTATCGATTAATCTGTTGATTATTTAATCGATTAATCGATTAGTTGTTTTGTCAATAAAATGTTGAAAAGCACCAATCAGTGTTTCCCAAACCACAAGATGACGTCCTCAAATGTCTTGTTTTGTCCACTAACCAAAGAGAGACTCAGTTTATTGTCATAAAGGAACAAAGAAACCAGAAATATTCACATTTAAGAAGCTGAAATCAGAGAATTTTGACTTTTATTCCTTAAAAACTACTCAAACCGATTATTCGATTATCAAAATAGTTGACGATTCATTTAATAATCGGTTATTGTGCGATTAATCGATTAATTGTTGCAGCTCTAACAGCAACCGCACACTCAAAGCACTGTGCATATATCAATTTATTTCAAGCTTTTGGTCATTGTGACCTTCTTCAGGCAGGCCTTCCTTCAAATTTTAAAAATACACACAATTTAAGACGCTTCAGTTCCTTGGTCTTATGTGTGCAGCTTCTATCATGTCTCTTTCTGCAGGCCAGTAACCTGCACAATCACACCACGATATACTTTGCTTATATTCTGCAGTGCTGATCTGAGTCGTACCTGTACGGCACGTGCAGACAGTCTTTCCAACACTCGACCAGAGTGCGAATGATCTCCAGGTTGTGTCTGAACACAGCTCTCTTGGAGTGGAAGCTGTTTTTCATCAGGAACTCCAGCAGCCGGTTGGCGAGCACCTCATCCCTGGGGTTGTCCTGACACACAAACATAGTAGTTACTTTAAACTGATAGAAAAAACGACTGTATTGCTTAAAAATGTGTCAGAAATGTGTTGATTTGCTGCCACACGTTGGGATTTTCACAATAAAGTTCCATTTTATAGACAATTTCTATTTGCAGCCTTTAAAAAAAAGAAGAAATCTCAGAAACCTTGGGGCTGGCCAGGTTTGTCCACGACAGCACAGTGACCACGACGTCCACCACCATGAAGTGGATCCCCGGCCCCCCGTTGTTTTCTGAGGTGACGAGCTGCAGCAGCGGCCCGAGCCAGTGTTTGGCGTACGGTCGGAAAACCTGAGAAGTATCGTCGTCACGTTAATTTATTTATAATAATAATAATAACAGCTGTATTTAAAAAAGAAAAGAAAGAAAAGAGGAGCAGATGAGAGGATTCTTCACCTCCTCTGTGTTGATGATGAGCTTCGCGATGAAGAGTCTGATGTTCAGAGGCGTCGCTGTTTTTGAAAGTTTTCCATGTAGGAATTTCATCCACGGAGGAAGTTCACTCGGCACGGTTCCCTGTTGAGAGTCACATTTACGTATATATCATAATCTTAACTCAAGACTCAAGACCACTTTATTAATCCCTTAAAGGGCAATTCCATTTAGCAGCTTGCACACCACATGCTCATTTCATATCACCAGGAAGGAAAAGAGAGGGTAGTTGGCAGCTGAGTGCAAAGTCTGCTAGTTACATGTAAGAATATGAATAAATACTTCATTAAAAATAGGAATTCTAATAAATATCACCATTAAAAGTACATCTCTATGTCTCTGAATAAAAAATAAATAAAACAAAAGACATTTTAATTTAAAAAAAGCTTTCCTCTTCTTTACTACTGACTGACCGGGTCTATTTTCGGGGTGATGTTGCTCCTTTGCATGTGTCCAATCAGAGCCGTCATAGTCGCCATGCATTCATGCTGATTCAGCTCGTCCATCTCCAGGTCCACCATTGCATCCTGGGAAGGATTCGTCTCCTCTGTCTCCTACATTTGCAAACACACAACAATAAAATAACCTTATAAAGTGTCTGTTTTATATCATTATAATATGATGCAGATTTTAACAGGAGGAAAACCAAAATGACAAACTCTTTTAACGACGGTTCGTCTTTGTCCCTCTGGGTTTTGGGAGCCGAGGGAAAAACTCTGGACCCCGGTGGAGAAATCAAACTGACTCATCTCCTCACTCAGGCTGCTGTCGGCCATGTAGGACTGGGACGACAGGTAAACTGGAGCGTCTGTGGAAAAACAAAGAGCCGAAATCAGCTTTTAAATAATAATAAAAAAAAGTCTAATGACAACAAGGATGCTGAGGACAAGACGACTGACCTCCGTTCTCCTCGGTCATTTCTTTTCTAATCAGGACGTATCTCTTCTTCCTCTCAAGTGGAACCTACATTCATTATAAAAACAAATATATAAATCATGATTGGACCTCAGAGTGTACTATTAGACAAACAAACAAACAGAAACAAACCTCAATTTCTATCGGGAAGTTGTAGGTCCGTTCAACATCAATGATATTTTCCAGAACGAACTGATTCTGTGCAAGAAAAAAAAGAAGAAAATCTGTTAAAGTTCATGCAGATGATGAGTTGTATTGTGCTGCACTGCACCGACGTTATAAATACAAGTCTTCTGGTACCTTCTCTGGCTTCTCACTGAAGAGGAAGCCCTGGTAGAACTTGGGTTCACTGAAGCTGCAGCTGATGGCAGCTATGGCGCAGTTATACGCTGCACAGTGGAAGTGTCTCCTGAGCTCCAGCAGCTGAGTCTCACCGGCCATGTTCTCAGTGAAAGCCTCAAAACACGACCTTAAAAAACAACCACAACACAACAATAAAGACATTTTACATCACTGTCACGTCTCCTCTTGGCTTTGCAGCGTTTGCACCATTTTCCTACTTGATTAAAGTCTTGCTCAGCTCGTTCCCCTCCGGTTTGGCTGAGCCGCAGTAGACCTGGTTGATGCGCGACTCCTTGGAGTAAACCTCCTCTTTGGGAAGGCGGGAATACAGGAGCTCCATCAGCTTGTAGCAGCCTGTCTTCTTCAGCAGCTGCAGCTCGAAGTTTGTTTCACTTGACTATAAATCACAGATAAATTGACAAAAATAACAGATTAATGGCACAAACTTTTCCACAATCACCACAGTAAAACTCCACAAATAAACCTCCAACAGTGGCTACAAGAAAGTTTTTGGTAACCCTTTAATTTATAGGCTGTTAATTATGTGAAAATGTCAAGAAATAGCCTAGAAATAACGGCCAATTTCATAGTAATGTTAAGTTTTTCATAAAGGTAAAAGATTACACATTTTCATGCTTTGTATTTTTCTCTCCACCAAGTCCTTCAATTGACTGATATTTCTGGGCTATTTCTACACAATCAACCGTTATTTCTTGGCTATATTTCTCAACATTACTATGACATTGACCGTTATTTCTAGGCTGTTTCTAGACATTATGATACAATTAATTGTTATATCTTGGCTTGAAATAAAAAAAATTGCTTGTAAATTAAAGGGTTACCGGTTATTGTGTAACAAATATATTTAAATACTCTGTTTATGGGCAGACCTTGGTGAAGCGACTGAGCAGCAGAGTCATGATGTCGGAGACGTTCGCCACGAAGAAGTCGCTGAGGGCGGCGGCGCTGCAGTGGGAGGCCAGAGGCAGCAGGACTCGCTCCATCATGGCCTGAAGCATCGAGTTGACCGGCACGTCGCCCTGCTGGATCACCCTGAACACGGCGCCGAGCAGCTGCAGCTGCCGCTCACGGCTCGACCTGATGAAACATCCGTTAATTAGCAGTAATCAGCAGACACACACACACACACACTGATGTTTATTTTGTTAGTGTGTTCTGGGATGAATGCAGGAGGCTTCACCGACCGCTTCGCTATCTTGTGGAAACAGGTCTGGAACTGCTCCTCCATGATGTGTCTCTTGTCCCGACACAGGATCCCGGACAGCAGCTTGAGCAGCAGCGGGCTCTGGGAGAGCTCCAGGCCATCGAGCAGCTGAGAGGAACAAATGATACGGTTGGTGTCATGATGCAAAATTAAGCTTTTGTTAAATTACAAAAACATTTTCTATAATAGTGACAAAACACTTTGCCTAAATTAAACTGGTGTCTCTGTTTCTGTGTCTCCTTCTTTATAAATATACAAGTAAAGAAGTGAAACTTAACAACAGAAAAATAACTCATATGTTCATATATATAAGCAGATAAGAAGTGATGCACATCTAAATGTTTGTTAATATGCATTAAACTGAACAACTAGGTGTAAAATTAGATGATGCTTTAAGGCTCATGAGTGCAGGTTAGAAAAGAGAATAAGTAAAATATGTCTGCTTTCAGAAGTCAGCAGGATTTCTAATCAAATTTACGACTTCACCTCAATAAAGTAAACTGTCAGTTTTATCTGCAGGTTTTTACACACACTTAAAATTAGATTTCTGACGTCTGTCCTGCGAAGATTAGTTTCTACTGCTGGAACATAAAAGTCCTGTGCACATGAATTAATGTAAAAAAAAAAAAAGTCTTGGCTTGTCCGTTTCCTGCAGTGACGTCACCTTGCGAACACAGTCCATGTAGTTGTTGCGGTGCAGCGAGCCCTTGGCAAACTCGTCGGACTGCATGGGGAAGTGCGACACCACCAGGGAGTCGAGGCCTCTCTGCAGCTCGGCCAGCGGCTCCTCGGGGAGCGTTGTGAAGAACGGCAACACCAACAGAGCCTGACTCTGCACAGGGGAGATCGTGAAGCTTCATTAAGTTACGTTCATTAAGATTCAAAATCTAAACATGTGTATGTATCTTCTCCGTTACCTTGAGATTCAGCGGCAGATTCATGTCGACCAGCAGCAAAAGGAAGGTGGAGAAAACTTTCCTGAAGGCCTCATGGTCGATGTTGGAGCAGACGGACGAGTCGATCTGAAAATGTGCATGAAATTATTTTGCATTTAAGAGCACAGTTTTTAACTTCTGCTGCATGGGAGCTGTCGTCTTAATTTTATCCAGCATTTATCATTTATTTTCATGGCGCTACCTCATTGTTTATTTGCACTACACGTGACTGTACAGCAGGGGTGTCCAAACTTTTTGCAGAGAGCCAGATTTGGTGAGATGAAAATGTGTGGGGGCCGACCATTCAGCCTGACATCATTTGAACCATTAACATTAAATGCAAATTAACTATTTAATACTTTTTTTTTTATTGCAAATGGCATTCTTTTCATTTCTTCACATAGATAAATACATCTAAACAAGTTTTTACCAAAATCACTCTGCTTTTCATATTTGAAGACCACCAATTGAAGAAAACGTTGAAAAAAAAACTTTCAGGATCTAGGTTCATTTGAAACAATGCATATTATATTATATTATATTATATTATATTATATTATATTATATTATATATTATATTATATTATATTATATTATATTATATTATATTATATTATATTATATTATATTATATTATATTATATTATATTAAAACATCTGGCCACTTTACTTTATTTATTTTATTTTATTTAACTATTTTTTTGTATTATTCTTATTATTCAATTGTTGTTGTGTGTCTTTTATGTGAAAGTCAGAGAGCTAATGCAAACCAGAGTCAAATTCCTTGTATTTATGCAGCATACTTGGCCAATAAATCCGATTCTGATTCAGATTTACCTGCAGGAGCTTGGAGAGCAGCAGCAGAGTGGCGGTTTTGCTGTCTGGAGTGGCCGAGTCTCCCTCCCACCACGACTGCAGGCTGCTCCACCTCTGCAGCACCTCTTCAACCAGCTGCTGCCCCTGCGTCTTCCTCACAGAGCGCTCTCTGAAGCTGTGGTCCAGCATGCCGTTCAGCAGCAGGCTCACCTGACGCAGAGAAAACACAATGTTACTTCACTTGTGCAACTTCTACTTTGCAAAAAAAAATAAGGAGACACGATGAGGAGCTACAGTACCATGCTGGGGTTTTTGGAGGAGGCGTTCATGAGGAGCGGCACCGTGGTGCTGAGGCTCCGCAGCAGCTCGGTGTTGATGGTCGTCTGGAAGAGGCTGTAGAAATACTCTCCGTGGGAGAAGCTCAGGAAGTTGTGGCTGTGGCTTCCAGATATCGGCACAGAGAGCATGATGGTGTTCAGCAGCAACTGCACCAGCTCCTCGCTCTGCACGCAAATAACGACGGACGACAAGAAGCAGCAAAGAATGAAACACGTGAAGAACTTCACAGCTGCAGTGATAACCACCAGCCTGAGCGCTCACCTGTTGACTGAGAGAGAAGGCGAGCTGCAGAAGGCCGTCTGCAACCCTCCTGGTGTTTACGTCCAAGGATGGAAGCGCCTTCCTGTCCTCGCCGGGCGCTATGCCTTTATACACCGTCATGAGAAGGCGGGAACCGAGGGATTTTGCGTAGGCCGCGTCCTTTAAGGAAGAAGATTAAACATAAAAACAAATGCATGACTGCTGCTTCATGTGAGTGTATGCAGGAAGCAAATAAAGACACTTGACTAAGATTGATACAGTTCAATTGGATAGTCCAAATATGCAAACCATAATAATAACAACAATAATGCAGATAAATATATCCAACATATGTTATAAGTGCAACATCTCCAAAGCTGATCGATTTTGTCTCTACAAGACAGACATTCATTTGCATTGTGATGGAGAGAAACAGTTCAGAGATAGTTGAATGATATTTGGAAACTGTTTTTGCTGCTGTTCTTTGTAAATGTCTGTATCTTGCTACATTTCATTGCTATTTTTCCAATATTATACTAATCGTTATTATTATTTTTATCATTATTAATAGTGAAGGTTTGGATTCTGTTTATGTAATGACGTAAAATGTTCATTGCATAAATATACGTATGTTCAATAAATGTCATCAGTCCATTCAGATGAGTATATTACTTGGATTCTTTTTTCCCAATATGTTTGAATGTTTGACGTTATTTAAATAGCTTATTAATAGCTTATTCTGGGGTCAATCGAACCCCGGTCAGATACCTGGCTGTGCAGGATGGAGCCCAGGAGACCGGCTCTGTGGATCTGTTTACAGGACGACAGAACCATCTCCATGTGGCCGTGGCGGCTCAGGATGCCCGAGTGGTAGAAGTCCACGGTGCACAACTCCTCCACACTGTAACAAAGAAACAAAGAGACAGTTGTGCATCAGTGGTGTTGATAACGTGACCATCAATATCAACAGGAGTGATTCTCTTCTCTTACCTTTTGCGTGAGATCTTTGTGCGCAGGCTGCCTTCAAGCCGACTGTGGAAGGTTGAGCTCAGCAGAGCCTTCAGCAGAGGGACGCAGACTTCTGGCAGGTTCTTCATCACCTCCACGTCCGCCATGTTGAATCCCACAGCGGACGGCTCACACACCACCAGCGCAGTCAGCTCAAAAAACACTGCGCAGAAAATATCCTGCTCCAGCAGCTGTGAATAAAGACAGGAAGGAGTGAGTGACCAAGGATAAACAGAGACCTAATAATGTCTTCAATTCAACCATACCTTCCAAAACTCCTTGTCTCCTTTGGTGAGAATCATGCAGGCGAACTCCAGCAGCCGGACGATGATGGTGCACTTGCTGTAGTTGTACTCGTCCACCTCTCTGGGGCTGAAGTGAGAACTCTTCACTCCGACGGGGAAGCAGCTCTCGGCTGCAGCCAGGTCATGAGTCGCCAGCTCGGCCAAAAAGAAATGAACGGCTTTCAGAAAACTGGACTCGTCTTTGGAGCCTGAGGAAGGAAGGACAGAAAAAAGAAACAAACCACATATTAGGAAATAGAGGGTTCAGGTGTGTATGGTGACCACACACCAGCCTCATGGAGCAGCTGATGCAATAAAAATATGGGTAAAAGCACGATAAGAAAACAATATAAAACCATATAAAAACACAGATTTTAGATAGATAGATAGATAGATAGATAGATAGATAGATAGATAGATAGATAGATAGATAGATAGATAGATAGATAGATAGATAGATAGATAGATAGATAGATAGATAGATAGATAGATAGATAGATAGATAGATACTTTAATAATCCTTAACAGGAAATTATGGTTGTTTAAGCAGCATTGTCATTCATTGCAACAATAAAAAAAGAAAAAAGAAACAGATCTATCTAAAGAATTGTAAACCTAAATCTAAAATGATAAATGATGTGTACATTTCTAAATTATCTCAACTCAACTTTATTTACAGAGCAAAAAAATAGCCACAGCTGAAACAATGTGCTGTACATACAGTAAATAAGGGTAGAAATATAATAAAACAATTAAACAAACAATAAAATAGTAAAATCAGTAAAACAACAATGTTTAAAAAATCAAAATAAAACATTAAACAAGAGCAGAGTCTCATGCTGAGTTGAAAGCTAAGGAATCAAAAAAAATCTAAATTATATTTATAGCTCAGACCGTTTGGTTTAGTGACTTACAGACAATGAGTAAAACTTTGACGTCAACTAGTTTATCTGCAAAAAACAAAGGTTAAAACTCACTGAGCATGTGCTGAGGCTTGATGACGTGCAGGCCGATGAAGGTGTTGTAGCAGTCGAGGGCGGCCTGCAGCAGGTCCATCCACTGCAGCGCGGCTCTGACGCTGAAGGGGCCCGACAGGTCCCTGAGGGTCGGCTGAGAGAGGAGGCCGCCGCCCTCGAACCGAGAGATCAGGAAGCTCGTACCGTGGGCCTTTAGCATGCCGTCCAGCCACTGAGGTGGAGAGTTCTTATCTACAAACACAAAATTATGATGTATTATAATGTATTTTATGTAATATTTGCACGATCTGATATCACCAAGTAAACAACAGCCCAGGACTAACCCTAACCCTAAATCTAACCGGTTGGTTATAACAGCGCTCCTGGGCTGTTAATTACTTGGTGATATCAGATCATGCGTAATATTTAACAGTTTAAAGGGATAGTTCAACATTTTGGCAAACTGGCCCATTGCCATAATCCCTATAGTTTTAGGAGTAAGTTCGTTAAGTAAGCCGCGAGCTGCTTAGAGCTACGCTACGGAGGCTAATGTGATTTCTTGGTTTCCCTCATCAAACTCATCAAATACACAATCCAACAACTCCAAAACGCTCTCATGGACAAGTTGTGACCTGCACATTCACCATGCTGAGATAATACCAGAACGTTACGAGACACAGTTGTTTTCAAGGCAAAATGCAAAACCGCTGATACACGTTGCCTTCAGGGACAGTTTTTCAGCAAGCAGTCTCTGAATTTACCTAAAACAACTCTGTCTGGTAACGTTGTGTTATTATCTCGTAGCGTGGTGAATGTGCAGGTCACAACTTGTCCACCAGAGCGTTTTGGAGTTGTTGGATTGTGTATTTGATGAGTTCGATGAGGGAAACCAAGAAATCCCATTAGCCTCCGTAGCGTAGCTCTGAGCAGCTCACGGCTCTGCTCCGCTGTTCTAAAAACAGCTTGCACCGACAAATAAAGGTAACGAACCTACTGCTATGACTATAGCGATTATGGCAATGGGCCAATTTGCCAAAATGTTGAATTATCCCTCTAACAGTTTAACAGTCATTTGTTCCTTGTTGTCCTGCTGGATAGTGGAGAGCTTCCTCACCTGGCAGGAGAGGAACAAACTCGTAGAAAAGCTCCAAGCATTTGTGGCGACACTCGGTCTGAGGACGACCACATTGTTCCAACAGCCATAAAACCACATCTGACAGACGAAGTTTCTCATCAGGCGAGAATCCCCTGAGAGGAGAGAAAGAGGAACCAACCAATAATATTACAGCAATTTTTAAAGTATCTACATAATGTAATGTCATATAAATGCTGATCGAAGACGACAGGTGAGGTTATATCCATGTCCACAGAGAGAGCACCGACCTTGGGATGCGTCTCTTCGCGTTGTGCTGGTTCAGACTCGGTGCTTTGCGCGCGATGATTCGTTTCAGATGGTCAATGGCGCTTTTACACTGCTGCGACGTGCCTGAGGACAGAGGAGAGGGCAACGGCATGATGTCAAACAGTTTTGAAGTCTTTTTAAATACCTTACCCTAGTATCAAGGTTCAGATCATGTGCACCTGATGTGATTTTTGCCATTTTTAAGTGGAAATAAATGTGGGGGAGACCTAATTTATTCCTCACCATATTGTATTTGGTAACACTTTATAATAAGTGCACACTCTTAAGCCTTAGTTAAGCATTAATAAATACTGAATTCTTTATGTATAATGCATGAATAGTATACTCATTAGTATGTAGTTTATAAATACAGTTAGTGCTTATCAATGATGAGTAAAACATTTTTAACTGTGTTTATAAACTACATACTAATGATAAATTCAGTATTTAATGCTTAACTCATGTTTAATCGTGTGTGTGAGAATGACATTTTACAGAAAAAATTAGGTCTAAGTCTTTTCTTCAGTTTTAATTGTTTAGTTATATTATTTGAATCTCCCAGTATTGTTAAAATTGTTATTAGATATCACATTTCCAAATATATTAAAAACACACAGGCTTTCATAAGGTGTCCTATTGTTTTTTCACATGACTGTAGATAGAAACAGCTGCTTGTAGAGCAACAATAGAGAGATCGTTACCCATAGATCGCTCATCAGAGTGTGCAAGAGCCAAACTTTCCACAAATATGACGAGAACTTCAAAGACAAACTGCTCCACCAAGGCGTTTTCCTCCCTGCAGAGACAGAGACAGAGACAGAGACACATCAGTCGAACCCTAAAATACACCTTGTGTTGTTTGTGACTAATGAGGATCTGCAGAGACGACACGACACACACGGCGATATAAATGCTGCATCATCGTACCTGAACTGTCTGTAGATGCTGTTGAAAGCCAAAGCGGCGCCGAGCCTCTTGAAGCCGTTGGGGTGCAGCGCCAGGCTGTAGATGCGCTTGAACAGCGACTTCATGTTGGTGGGACTCTTCTCCTGCTGCTTCGGCGTCGTCTGTTTGATCGACCACTTCACAAACTCTTCGATGCAGCGGCCGCAGAAGTCGCGCAGCGTGCTGTCCATGGGGTCGACCACGCCGTCCTGAAAGGGAGTGAGTGAGGAAACTGAATCGCTGCCGGAAAAAGACAAGAAACTCAACTCAAAACTTCAACGACCGGGGATTTGAACGCACCAGTATGGCCTCCAGAACGGCCACCGTGTCCTCACTCTCAAACTTCTTGTTGTTTGTGAACCAGTGAATCAGCTGCATCACCAGCGGCTCAAACAGCTGCCGGGTCACCTGCAAGAAATCACCAAAGATGAAGTGAAGGTTTGTACCAGATTTGTGGAAGTTTTCTCACGGTGTCACAAAACCCAAACTGTGTTTGTGAGGTCACAACTCCTTCGACCTGACCCCTAAAGTCTTATTAATTCATCCCCAAGTCCAAGTGAACATAACAACCTCCAAGTATGTATTTGATAAAAATACTTGTACATGCGTACATTTGTGAATTTCTATTGCACATATTTAAAACAAGAAATATTTGTGTGTGCATCACATATGTACGGAAGAGTATTAGGGCCAACAATGGAGATTTTTTTTTTGAAAGATAAAACTCAGAATTTCTGAGAAAAAAAAGTCAGAAATTTAAACTTTTTTTTCTCAGAAATTCTGACTTTTTATCTCAGAATCTAAAAAAAAAAAAAAAAAAACTCGCCCAAATGCTCTTCCATACATGTTTATAAATCTTTTTTTATTTTACATATTTTTGTGTGGAA
Source organism: Trachurus trachurus (assembly GCF_905171665.1). Taxonomy (NCBI): domain Eukaryota; kingdom Metazoa; phylum Chordata; class Actinopteri; order Carangiformes; family Carangidae; genus Trachurus; species Trachurus trachurus. Next base: position 6,592,971 of record NC_139911.1, read on the forward strand.
TTTTTGTTTTGTTTTGAGTGGTATATATATATATTCATATTCAGTATATATCAAAGTTCAAAGTTATCTTTATTATATATATGTAAATCCCCAAATAGATTTTTGAATCATCTTTTGTGCATTTATTCATTTCTGTGTACATTTATTCATTTTGAGACAGTTCTAGCTCCATATGTTTGGTTTAAGACCCTCAACGGTTGACGTCATCATCATTTTTATATTTTTTCAGTGCAAATGACATAAAAAAAAGACCACTGTGACTCAATTCATAACATCTGCATGATGACAACTCCTCCAAATCCAGAGAGAGATGCTTTGCGACCTGTGGGAGGGGAGGTGTATCCACGGTAACAACCTGGTTGGACATGACATGACACCACTCACCTGGTCCACGTCGCAGGCCAGACGCAGCAGCACAGGAAACAGCCTCTTGTGCAGCTTGTACATGGGCGGCAGCGTGTTCTTCCCCTCCACCATCTGAGCGCTCTTCCCCACCATGTAGACCACCAGACTGTGGAGCAGCTCACACGCCGCCACCTGCACCACAGACGCCACAGACACCACAGACATCACGCTGCTGCATTAATGAACTCATTTTCTGTGTCATATCAGAGGAAGCTCTCTGACGTTCGTCGACCTACTTTGGTTTGTCTGTCGCTCGTGGACAGAGCCAGTTCGCTGATGCGCGGCAGGAACGGGTCCAGGTAGATGACCGGCTTCATGTCGCTGAACGGCACCGCAAAACTCAACCGCTTCTCCGAGTCCCAGGCAACAAACTTCTTCATCTTCTCCTCCGATGACACCACTGAACCCAAAACATAGGAAGGTTTTATGGTGAACCAGAAAGAAAACACAGCTAACGTCTGTTTTTTTCATAAAGGTCATGAGTTGTGTGATTCTGCACCTGTCACAAGGTTTCTGTTCAACTTTCCTCCCAAGAGGCCGAGCAGCTTCACCACCCGCAGCCTGACGGCGACCAGAGGAGAGTCCTCCTGCAGCCAGAGATGAGTTCAGTCAGCAGAGACACAGCAGCTCCGTGTTCTCACAAATATCGTCGTTTTGCAAAATAAGGTTGAGTATAATTTTGTCAACAATCAATCATGTTCAATTACGAAGACAATAAATCAAAGTAACTGTCCAGGCCTTAAGTATTTAAACATATAGACTCACTCTGTACTTTAATAATGGAGACTATATTAAAGTACCAGGTCTCAGCTATAATTGGAGTAGAGTTAGTTAGGGAGAGTTAACGTGGGAGTTGCTTTAAATGACTAGGTGAGTAAATAAATGAAGATGATGATTCTGAAATTACAACACCGACGACAGCTGTAAATGTCAGCAATGTAACAATAGTAAAACTTACAAAAGTTTTAATGTGTTTGGCGTTTTGATATAATATAGCACATTAATTAAACATAATAAAGTCTTCTCCTTTACCACGAGGAGATCCTTGGATTTCTTCAGCAGCCTGGTCATCACTCTGCCGTAACCTCTGTCCCTCCTTGTAGAGGACGACATCACCTCCCAGCTGCTGTCGTCTTTATCTGGAGTCAACAACACATGGATGAGACTCTTTTTTTAAATTTCTTTTCATTTGGATGGTGTCTCACAAAAACGAGTGAGGCTTACTGTCGTTGGAGGTGGTCTTCAGGTATCCGTCCAGCAGGGGGAGGATGCTGGTGTAGCAGGGCTGCATCGTCTCCAGGGGAATGTGGGAGGACCAGTCCTCTAGAGCGTCCAGAGCTGCATTGGCCAAAGGAGCGTGGCTCAGGCCCAGTTTCAGAGCCGTCTGCACAACACAAACACACATAAACACACATCTGAGATTTGAGTCTGAAATCTAAACAGAATGAATCCACACAACTTTTGATGTCCAGCTTTATTCTAAGACAAACTCAAAAACTTTCTTCTTCAAAATGTCCTCATAGAACTGATTGTGAACCTGTTCAGTTATACCATTAAAGTCAATTAGTAGTCAATGCAATAGTGGATGTATCTATATTTTTTTGTCCTGCAGCTGAAATGTACTTTTTAATCATGTTGCCTTTGCATCTTCACTTTGGGATCAATAATATGTCACTTTTTTTTTATTGCACTATAATTGCAGAAGGTACAAGTTCACCTGCTTGGGAATTATCACAGTACAACATCTGCTGCACATCTGTAATTTCCATCATGTGTTCATGTTTTTGTTTTTAACTGTGTGTATTAAATAAATTAAAACCACCTCCCACCTCCAGAGCAGGACAGTAGGCCTTGATGTCCAGAGCTACGATGCTGTGGTGCAGCGAGAGGACGAACATCAAGCAGGACGACAGCAGCTCGTCTTTGTACTGCTTCATTCTCACGCACACCTGACGAGAAACAACACACGTCACACACACACAAACATCTTCTACACATGGAGTTTGTTTTTACACAACGAAGAGGAAATACAGTACCTCTTTTCCAAACTTGGAGAACAGTGCAAAGCAGGCACTTTTCACCGAGTCGCTCTGGGCAGATGTGGAGGTTTTCAGGCCGACGCCCTGTTTTAAAGCAGATTTGTATTATTTTTACTGCTACGTATTTAACATGAGGAGTGCACTATATGACAAACTCAGTCTTTTCTATGAATATTAAGCCTCATCTGCACATAAAATACTCCAAATATGCAATTTAAGAAGGTGTTAACACCATCCAATGCATCGGATCAGTCAGTCCTGATACCTGGTAGTACTTGATTCTCCTGGAGATTTTCATGGTGACCGAGAGCAGCTTGTAGAAGCCACTGACGAGAGGGTTTCGTATGGAGTGGAGGATGAGCTCGTGGCTTAAAGGATACATCCAGCAGTGAAAATACTCCACATGTTTGGTCAGCAGCAGCTCACTGCAAAGAAAAATGTATTTAAAATGAGCTGCAGCTGTGGGATGATGCAGATTACAGAGCACAGAAACAAGCACTTTATTATTTAAGATGCTTAGGTGGAAGGTTAATGTTGCTTCTCCATCACCTGCAGAAATCCACCAGGTTTATAAAGGCTGTGAAGTCTTTCATCTTGTTGGGCAGCAGATGAGCTGTGGGGTCAGAGGACGGCAGGACGTGGGCCGAGTCATCTGGAGTCTGACGGACAGAGAAGATCACGTCACTAAAAACTACAGGAAAGGAGTCTGGGGTGTGTGTCAAAATACTGTAAGAGCGCAGGTAGGCCTCACCTCCTCTCCTGTTGCCACTTTCTGCACAGACAAATCCAGTTTCTCCATAATTCTGACAATCGACTTCACCAACTCGTCGTAAAGGAGGCGGCTCAGAGCCAAAAGGGAGGAGTTGTGACTTTCAAAAGCTCCGTCCAGAAAACCAGAGCCCTGCAGAGAGGACACAGAATGAAATGCACATTCACTTTTTCATCTAAAACAACATTCACAGCCTCGCTCTGTTAGCGAAGGTGAGACATGGAGGATTCAAGAATATACTGGGAGTATTTTTGAAAATAGTTGTGAAGAGAAAAGCTACATGAAACAGAAGGTTGTAATTAAACATGCAAATTCTCTGCCCCCTGAGGCCTGATGAGACTTCACCAACCTTCATCTGATCACAGTCCAGCAGGCCTTTGAAGAGGCCGAGGTAGTTGTGACTCGCTGGGACTTTCCACTTCCCAACGCGAACCTGAGACTCATTTTCACCGTCTTTGTTCTGGGAAGAGGAGGACAGGAGGGGGACACGACGTCTTCTATCAGTAACATCGAAAAAAAGACTTTTACTTTAGATTTTCCTTCCTAATACCTGAACTCAAACTGCATCTTTTTGACTAGTTTTATTGTCAGTAAAAAAAATAAATAAACATGTGCTACACTGATACCATCCCTCCACACTGCCCTGCCTTTATACTGCTGAGACTATCAGACATTTTGCTAACAGCTAACGTTTACAGGAAGTCAAATTTTTGCCACCAACAACAGCAGCTGCAGGTGCAACTTCCTGTTTAGGCTGCTGTTGTTTTAGAGCAGCAAAAAAAGACCTGATTTCCATGAGAATGAATGTTTTATCCAGGTGTTAAACTATAAAGTTTATTAACAAAGTATGTTTTATTGGTTTGGTTCCTATGCTACCTGTTTAGTACTGTAATCAGTAACAAGAACAACACAAAACATGAATCTGACCTCAGAAAGCAGCAGGGGCTTTGAACACACTCGAATCAAGCTCTGGTGAACTGCAAACAGAAGCAGAGTGAATCTTTTATCAGATGTTGTGTCGCATCTGATCTCTGGAAACAAGTTTTCCTACAGTATCATCACACATCTTTGATCCGTGAGGACCAACGTACCGACGGAGCTGATGAAGCTCCACAGCACCGGGCCTTTCGAGGCCGTGGCCACCAGAACCTTCAGGATGGACTTGCAACAGGCGCCCTGCATCCTCTCGCTGTACTGAGGGTAGCTGTCGATCTGCACCACCAGCAGGCGCTCCAGCAGCGGCGTGTACACTTCAGGGACCTGCAAATCGCAAAAAGTTCAGATGAGATTAACGATGAAGATGCAGTGAGAGGTGAGAATCAAATCTGAAGTTTGTGACCTTGTCCAGGTGAATGAGGACGCTGGCGATCGAGTCCAGGAAGCTGGGCAGCTGGTAGAAGCTCTCCTCCTCCCCGTCAGACTCGGTCAGGTACATCTGTTTACAGCGCTGGATCAGCTCCGTGTACATCAGGTCCACATCTTTAGGACAAACCTTCTTACACGGCTGCAGAGGAAAGAATAAGGGACACATGAAACACTGCAGAGACACAGTGTTTTTGTGCATTAATTAACATTTAAATTTCAGACTTTTGCAACAACTGGAACTGAACATACAGCTGCAAAGAATCCGTATCCCCGTATGGCGATGGACAGCTCTTTGTGCGTCGAGTCCATGGTCTTGATGATGCCGCAGAACTTCTGCATGAAGAACTTCAGTTTGCCTTTGTGCTCCTCGATATTTTCAGCCACCAGCATCGCAACCTGAAATATATTCAGAAATGCATTGGTCAGTTGTCGATAATTAATTTAACATCACAAAATTGGACACTACTAGATGCACAAAACACATATAATATAAAGGGTAACACTTTATAATAAGTATACACTGTTAAGCATTAGATAAGCATCAATAAATACTACATTTAAAAATCATTCATAACACATTGAATATTCATGTGTTATGAAAGATGAATTTAGTATTTATTGATGCTTCATAACACATGAATACTCATTAGTATGTAGTTTATAAACACAGTTAAAATGTTTTACTCATCATTGATAAGTACTAACTGTATTTATAAACTACATACTAATGAGTATTCATGCATTATAAATGAAGAATTTAGTATTTATTAATGCTTAACTAATGCTTAATAGTGTGTACTTATTATAAAGTGTTACCAAAGAAAGACATTACAGAATAAAAAAAGAAATTAAATTAATAAATTTATTCACCTGTTTGAGGAAGGCCTCCAGTGCAAAGTAACTCGTCTTCTTCATCTCAGCGTTGATGTGGCGACAGAGTTTGGACATGACGTCAAACAGGGTCTTGTACTGGTCCATCAGACAGCTGCTGAACTGAACCGCATGTCGGGCAAATAATCTGAGTCCAGCTGTTTACGACACGAGAGAGAGAGAGAAAGAGAAAGTAAAACATGGAGTTAGTTTCCAGAGAGAGAGTCACTGTTCACTGTGACTCTGGAGAAGTGGAGGCCTTACCCAACGTCACAGCGTATCGACTCATCTCCATCTGCAACAGAGATAGAAAAATAAATAGCTGCATAAGCGACACGATGATAATATGATATAATGCATAAAAACTAAATGAATATCAGTCAATTTCAATGTGGAAGTAGAGACTAATCTCCAGTGTGTCTTTCTTTCTGGGCTTGTTTAATACATACATTACATTTTTACCCTGTTATTCTAATGATGTTTTTATATATCATTTTCTTTTTAAAGCCTCACTAACCACTGTTTTGTGTGAATGAGCTCTATTTGTTGTATGTGTGTGTGTGTATGTGTGTGTGTGTGCAGACCGTTGTTGTAGTTAGGTCGCCACACACTGATGCTTTTAAACAAATGAAGTTCCTGACAGATGAATAAAGTTATTTGAACTTGAAATTGCAAATTTGAATAAGCTAAAACCACACTGCAGTGACGGTTACAATGAGCTCAAGTCAGTTGGTGCCAAAGACAATAAGAGTGTGACAGACACACACTCCTTCTCATTACCATTATCTTTTATTCATTCTGTATTTTCTTTCTTTTTCTCTTTACCTGAGGACTGATGGCCTTCAGCGCGTACTGAAAAATCTCCTTCAACGTCTCTGGATCTGCAAGTCAGAGTCAAACTGTGACCCACTGATCGTACAGACAGAGAGCCGGGAATGTTGGTTTTAAATACACGCACCTTCCTCCATGGTTTTAGAGAAGTTGACCATTAGAGCCGTGATTCCTCTCAAACATCCAGCAACAACTAAAAGTTTTGGTTCCTTAGTTGAAGAAGTCATCTGGAAAAAACACACACACAAGTAATATTTTCAGATATCAGGATGTACCAAAAAAAAAAACGTTGGATTAGTCGTTTTTGCCCAAACACTGACCACCACCACCAGCCACAGGATAAATAATCCGACCCCATCATCTGTCAAACACACCTGCTCCTTCAGCTCCAACAGGTAGGTTTTGTAGAGTTTGTCCGAGTTATTGGTCATCTCACTGGGGTGAACATCTGCAAGAACTCCCAGCAGCTCGTAGATTTTTCCGAGCACTGTTCCCAAAGAACGGAAACATTGGAAGAAACGTTAGAAGCTATATATTTCTTTTTAAAGTGTTAAACCAGAGCTTGGCCGTCAGAGAGGACTCACCTGAGTCTGGTAGTTTACTCTTCTGACAAAGCTCGCCATAGAATCTGTTAAATATTTCACCGATTTTAAAATCTGCAGCGACGCTGGAGGCCTTAGTCGTCTGGAGAACCTGAGGAGGATGCAACAAGAATGAGTTCAGAGAATTTAATTTGATTTTAATGAATGAAGCAGCTCCTGATTTATAAAGAAAAGACACACCACCACCAACCTTAATGAGGAGCTCCAGCACCGGAGACCGAATCCTGGCCAGTCTGTCCTTTGTATATACAGCCATGCATGTTTGCTGCGTCCACATAGAAAATAGAAAGACAATGAATTACATGATGCATCTCTATATGTAATGACGTTTCCTTCACCTTCAGTGTGCTACTTATGAAAAGCAAAAAGATTTATGTACTAGCTGCAGTTTAAAAACTCAACATAATAAAAAACAACCAGTGTAGAGCAGCTATTTAGTCTAATTAAAATTTAATATTTATCCTCGTAGAACTAGAGGACTTACTTTTATGTCGATGGCGTACGTGTTCTCCCAGCCTTTGACTCGTGGTGTAACTCTGTCCAGGAACGTCCCCAGAAACAACACGATGTCAATTCGGGTGTCGCGGAACTGGTAAACAAAACAGATGTTTTTGTTTAACACACAAACTTCTTAGTTCATTGATTTATTATTATTATTATTATTATTATTATTAAAGATATTCATAGATACACACATCGTCTGAGGGCAGGGACTTCCTGAGGAAGTTGAGCAGCCCGAAGTCTTTGGAGAACAACAAGGACGTCTGTAAAACTGAAACATGAGTCACAACATGGAAATGTTAATATTTGTTTCTGCATAATTCTGAAAAAAGGTGGTCTGAATATGAATCAATACACATAATCATTTTGCTTATCAAGAAAAAACAGCAAATATTCTGTGGTTTCAAGCTGTGAGAATTTAATTAAACTTTTATTTTCACAGGCAGTATGAAATTGAATTTTCATGTTTTAATCAGTCGGTACAATCCATTAACATTTTGTTGTCTAAAAAAACAATCAATTGAGAAATTATAAAAATATATTTATAAATCATCAATAGTTATTTTCCATTATTCTCAGTTTTTCTCACTAGTTGCAGCCTTAATTCTCATAGTCTGTGTCAAAACAATAAGAAAACAAGGAGAAATCAACTTTCCAATATCAATGTGAAAATCAAAACATGAAGGAAAGTCATTTTAAGAGAAATAAAACACGCCAAGCAAAGGTAAAACCACAAAAACTACTTATTAGTAGGCTATCAATAAATGTGTGTAAAGTCTCCATTATTGATCTTTTGCTAAGATGAGACTGAGACAAACCCTGAAGGAGGATGTGTAAGTGAAGGATGCTGAGGGAGAAACATGGCAGGTGTTTGTATTACTCTTATAAGATACAGAATAAGATGTGATGTGCAAAAAAAATGAATGAATCCGACACATGTTTTGAACATTGTGTTGTTCAACTCCCAGTGAATGCACAGGCTTTGATTTGACCGGTGGAGTCACATGGAGGAGAAGATGATCCGCCCACCAAGGAGTTTTGGCGGAAGAGGCTGATGGATGGGACACAGGTAAAACTGAATAAAAATAAAAACGTATCCAAAGTTATTGAAACGCTTTCTGCACGCCGAACTGATAAACATCTTCTACTGGTCCCTAAAAAGCCTCATGCAACTCTGTGTTTACCAATCATCACCAATGCAAACACTGATCAACTTAAATGATCGGATTGTTAACGGAGTTTGGCGCGGAGTCAATAAAAAAAACCCATGAGAGGCTTTTTTTCAGAGGAGCATCGCTGTCTTCTTACCCAGGTCATTCTCGGTGGAGGACAGCATGCACTCCTGCCCCAAGTCACCGACTAAATCGTGGCCCCTGAGAGCCCCGGCTCGGCTGTCCTCGTCTGAAAGTGATTCATGAAGTTTGAGCAGCAGTCCTTGGATCCCGCTGGAAGACATGATGATGAGCACCGCGGCGACGCAGCAGAGCTCAGGCCGCTGCACAGGCACACAACACCGGCCCTTTAACCTCCGGACATGCACGGACAAGACCCTCAACTTTGCGCTGGATGAACCTCTGACTGACGAACCGGTGCACACAGACAATCACAAACACAAACCCTCCCCACGTCGGTTGTGCAAATCTGAGAACCGGATCTACGCTGCGAGGGTTTCAAAATAAAAGCCCCCTGATAATAATGACGCTCTTTTGGGAAAAATTACAAGGTAGAAATGCATAACAAAAAATGGGAAAAACTTACTTTTGAGTGAATGTATACTAAGTAGTTGCTGTTAAATTAATTTTTAGTAGTTTTACATCCTTTTTTGTTGTAGTTTTTTGTTCTTTTGTTTTATTTTATTTTATTTTTCTTGTGCTTGGTTTTTTTTTTTTTTTTTTTGATTTTGGGCCCCATAAAAATACATCACAAAGGTAGGTTAATGATTTAATATTGAAAAGAAAATACCACAATTATCTATCAACATGTAGGCTACATGCAGCATCATGAAAACACTGCTAAACTAGTGTTAAATATGATTATTTTTCATTAAATGTCATCATGTGATCATGTAAAGCGTCATTTAAAGTGGACAGACTATGGTGTCAGGTGCAGGTGTTTGAGTTTCTCATAAATTCAATAATTAATCAAACTTGACCATTGATTATTTTTTATTTATAGGCTATAACATTCTGTTCTTTTTTATCTGGACTCAATACATTGTTTTCACACAACATTAACAGCATGTAATGGTAGTGATCCAAGATACTGGTATATCAATATCATAAACACTTAAAATATGAAAGCACTAGATAAGTAGGCTATAATCAGCATCAAACTTAGTCTCTTTATTGTGAAAGTGTTCACCGGAAGTCTCACTCTGCTGTGTTCTCTGCTCAATAATGCTTTGTTGTGTTTAATATGTTGCAGTTCGTTAATTGGACCACTAGGGGGAACTGAACACTAATGAATTGACACCTGAAGGAGACTGCTTGAAAAAGTAATAAAATATCACATTAATGTTGCATTCAAGTGCATTAAATACAGTTTGGACACTCGTGGGGCAACATTTTCTGAATCTAATACATGTGTTAATGTGAAATAGATTAAATTAGAGTAAAATAAAGATGCAACATTACAGTAGGGAAACCAGCACTGACCTGAAACATGCATCCTATAGAAAGGTCAAAGGTTAGATGAGTTGAGTTGAGATATTAGTGCTGAATTTGTGTTTGTTTATCATTAGCAATCATCTCCATAAAACTGATAGAGGGTCAAATAAGCAGATTATGTAGATTTTAAATCTTATTAGCTCATTAGCCGCCCTTGCCCTGGCGTGACTCTTGTCTTTGTGAAGCCGATTATAATCAGTTTTTGTTGAAACAGGAGAGGAGTTGATTAAGCTGTGAGGTTTGTTTTGAAGCTGTTGATGGACTAAATTATAATATGTTACCTATTTACAAACTTCTGGCAGACAGATTTAGAGACATGTCTGGAAATGTTAGTTACTTTAAATTGTATTTTTACTACAGATGAATTCTATGTTTCCAATGTGTCAAACTGTTAACTTTTACAGATAGGCCTAATGCTCTATCTTGAGGGCTTTAGCATGTGCAGAAATGCATTCAATGGCCCAACAAAACTAGAAATAAGCGGGACAAATTGCATCTTTCATTATGGAAAGCTTTTGGTGCCTTGTTTGCATGGATAAGCTGTAATGTGCACTGTTGATTTTCCTCCATGTGTCTCCAACAGATGACTTCCTACAGTTACCTTGGTGAAGGTGGCTTTGGTTGCGTTGCCAAATGTGAGGACACTCGAAACAAGAAATCAGCAGCGGTTAAAATATGCAAAAACCACCCCACCACAGTCTTTCATTAGGGGGCCGACTACAAAGAAGTAGTTAAAGATGGATCATATTTGATTACCATGCAGTGACTGAAGCTTTCATGTCGCCCCCAGCTGGAGGTCCTGAGGAGCCTGCAGAGTCTAGATCCAGACACATCCTGCAAGGAATTTATTTATCTTAATCCTGTGGTTTTATTGAGTTAGAGTGATTTTTTTTTTTTTTTTACAGTGTTGAATGATTAACAATAAAAATGCCAGATGCACTTACTTAGCTCCACTTGGCAGGTTGACAGCAGCTGGACACAGGTGTAAAGCAAGTAATGTGTTTTTAAAGGAAGTGAGTGGCAACTGAATGAACTGCCTGAAACTCTCTCTCTCTCTCTCTCTCTCTCTCTCTCTCTCTCTCTCTCTCTCTCTCTCTCTCTCTCTTTTTTTTTTAAAGCTTTTTTTCTAGAATTGGTAACACTGGGCAAACTTATATATTTTTTCTTTGCAATATGTAGTCACACTTCATTGCAATGAACAGCTGATTTATATGACTGCACTACATTAACACTACCAGCAGGTGTCAGTAAAGTGCACAGTGACTTTAGGTCTCCAGCACTGAGTCACTTTTAGTGCAAAATAAAAGGTTTGGCCAGAGATGAAAAGTCAGTTTTGTGTATAAATCAAAAGTACTTTAGTAGAGTATCCACATGCAAAGCAAACCATATTGGTTCTGGTGTAAAAGACTGATTTTTTTGTTTTTATTTTAGTAGTTAAAACTTGTTTACATTTGGATGTATGTCTCCTCATCACTTACTCCTGTAGGATAAGGATAGGATAAGTGGGAAAAAGCAGGTTGATTAAATAAAAAAAACTCTGAATAATCACCCTGTGAATGTTAAAGATTGTAGTTAATTTCTATTCCTAATGTCAAAGAGAGATTTGCTGTCTTAGATCTAGGTAGGATGGGATTCTTCATTAGGACAGACAGAGTGACGTCTCCATGTCCAAAGGTTTTCTTCCTGCTCCAAAGAAAAACAAAGTGCAGATCAGAGCAGTGCAAAGTGAGTGTGGTCAATAAGGCCTTTATATAAACCGCAGAGATTTACAACCCAAGCAAACGCAGTGATCTGCTGTCTCAGTAAAAGGCTGTAAAAAGGCTCAAGTCCATCAGACTGGTGCCGGAAGTGGGGAGAGTTAGTGTTCAGAATAAAAGTCCAACACGTGCCTTTAGTTTTATGACTTTTTATGATTATGTAGCATGCATGGCACATGTGTTTACATTTTAATGATAATGGAAAAACAAATAAAACAGACAGATAGATAGATAGATAGATAGATAGATAGATAGATAGATAGATAGATAGATAGATAGATAGATAGATAGATAGATAGATAGATAATCAAATAAACTACTTTATTTGTCCCGGAAGGGAAATTTGTCTTGGGCAAGTGGCGTCTTATCAGCTGCTTTGTACTTGTAATAGCTATACATAGGCCTACACAATACATACACTACAGTAGTAACAATGGCACACATATCCAAGAAAGGATAGATAGATAGATAGATAGATAGATAGATAGATAGATAGATAGATAGATATATAGATAGATAGATAGATAGATAGATAGATAGATAGATAGATAGATAGATAGATAGATAGATAGATAGATAGATAGATAGATAGATAGTCTACCACTACACAACACATTGACATCCAACAGGTTGTTGTGAAATCTTATCATCCAGGACATTTATTTTGAAGGGCACAACAGGAAGTTCATCATTTTTTATTGTAGGGAGCTTGTTCTTTTTTAAAACTCCAGACACCTGTTGTTAAGGGAGGACTCATACACTCATACACACTCACACACTCACGTACACGCAGACACACATTCAATCACAGGCTCCGGCCAACATCACATGGAGAGAGGAGCCGAGCTGAGGCCGAGCAGCGGAGCGGACCTCGGGACTCAGCTGCTGCTGCGGGACAAACGCGCCGCGCTGCGTCTTTCTGTGGATTAATCTTTTTTGTCCTTTTTCCCTGACTTTTTCCGCTTCGGGATTTCTTTTTTTTTTCTACGTTCAGCTGCGATGTTTCAGGACCCGGCGGCAGGTATGTTTGTCTGTGGTTGTGTCTAAGAAGTAACTTAGGTAACTGTGTCCACAAGTAGTAAAAACAGTTGCTGGAAAATAGTTTTATAAACTTTTTTGTCATAAAGAGAGAACCGATCATCTCCGTGTTTTTTCCTCCGTGCGACGGATTTCACCCGGATTGCTTTTATTTTCAGGTTACCACTGTCCTACTGCCTTGTTTGCCCGCTAATATCTTATTTTTATTGCTCGGATCTTTTTCCTGGCTCTAATCACATTAAATCGGTGTCCATCCAAAACATGTTGTTTTTATCAGACCTCCATGAAATCCACACTTTTCTTCAGGTTTCCCCTTTCGATCAAAGCGCGAGCAGTGACCGCAGTCCATCAGCAAACCAGATCCACTAAAATCCAGATTTTTAAGAGAAACATTGCTGGAGCCGAATAAACAAGCCAACTCTAATGATCCTACAATCATAACTGGCATTAACTTGATTTTATTCTAATTAGCAAATAAGAAGTCGTCATAATAATGGGTTTTTAATAAGAAGTTTGTTGTGTGTTGTGCTGTTTTTTTTTTAAAAGGCTACAGGGCATCAATGACCAGACTCTTATCTCTGTGGACACTAAACCATGTCCTTAAAATGTAGAATAAACATTTACACAGGGTAACTAGCCTATATAATAGACTATGAGTTATTACAGAGGTAAATCAGAAGTCTGAAGTGCTGTCCTATCACATGTGGTTGTGTTTTTATTATTACTGAGAAGTATTAAATAATACAGCAGCTACTTGATAAGAATATGACCTATGACAGTCAGTACAGTATTTCTTGTTATTGTCTCAATCTCACCTGTTTAATAAACTGTCATGAAACAACCACTCATGTCATATTGGAGCATTAATTAAGACTCTCCTCTTTCACCCCGCAGCCTCCTCCTCCTCCTCCATCCCTGTGGCCGTGCAGTTGTGGGTCTAAGAACAGAGCTGAACAGTGGGATAACACACACATCACCAGGCCTGAGGGCCACCACAGCAGAGAGACATGTTGGCTGCCATGCTGCGCCAGAGCACAGGCGGAGGCTCAGGTGGAGGTGGAGGCAGTGGAGGCAGTGGATCCAAACTCACTCTGGGTATCTCCCGCCTGTCCAGCTCCAGCCTGGGCTCCACCGGCCCGCCCAGGGTCTCCAAGAGCGGCTCTGTGAACTCAGACAGCCCGGATATCCCCACCTCGGACCCAAACTACATCATGCAGCTGGTCAGCGACGTGCGCAAGTTTGCTGATGTGCTTCTGCAACTCAAAGAAGTGTTCAACTCCAAAGGTATGCTGCTGACACACACACAGAGAGAGTACTACTAACTTTCTGCAGTGTTGGTTGTTCTTTCACACACACACAGAGAGAGAGCACGGGGGAGAGAGTACTAAAGGGATAGTTCACTCAGAATTGAAATTTCACTCATTATCTACTCATCCTCATGTGGACTAAAGGCTGGGAGAAGTTTCAGAGTCCTCCGTGCCTTCTCTGAGTTACAGCGGGGGCTTCGTGCAGCACTGCATGTCCATATGATGGTTGCAAATGGATACCACTTTTCTTCGTAACAAAAAGACACACCAAAAAACATAGTCGACATGGGGGTGAGTAGATAATGAGTGCAATTTCAATTTTGGGTGAACTATCCTTTAACTTTCTGCAGTGTTGGTTGTTCTTTTGAGGTCAATGATGTGTCACACTGGGCTTGATAAAGCTTCAGCTGTACCCACACTAACAGGTTTTATACAAACTTTGAACTGTATCCGAGGAAACCTGTCACCTGTCAGTGATTTGTTGCGACAACAGCCGCCCCTGTGGATGCATGCGGGCTTTCACCGAATCACACATGCGAGTGCTTCCCCGTACTGAGGGTGCCGTCGTCTCGTCTCCCTGATTCTTGTGATGACACGATCACATCAGTGCGGTTAGACTCTGCCCGCCCGCCCGCCCGCCCTTCTTTGAAATGTGTTTCTGGCTCACAAACGAGATGTGTACTTACTTCCTAGAGGCGAAAATAAAACAAAACAAAACAAAACAAAAAACCCGTTGGAATAGCGTGAGCACTGCCAAAGGGATTTGTAACGGAATGTAGTTTCCCAGTCGACTCTTGTGCACACAACTGTTGCTTTCACCACAATGTACACAGCCCCAGACCTATCTACCTGTTTTGTCCGGCGGCTGCAGCCTTGGCTGCGCGGTCAGTCAACCGGCCTTATCTCTCTATCTCTGCTCGGGTTCCTGAACTCACCGTTTCACCTCCTGTAAAGTAGAAAACGATGTGTATTTAACAGGCTGATCAACTAAACTGTCGATTAATGACGAGGAGGAGTTGTGTCTCTGAATCTCTTTACATTCCAGCAGGATCTTTTGACGCCCGGGCGTTGTAGACAGAATAAAAACGCTCACTAAGCCGCTAATTACAGTATTGGGCTTTTGATTTGACAGTGATGAAATGGGACAATTTCCAAGGGAAGTGTAGAGACAAGCCTGTGTGTGTGTGTGTGTGTGTGACTGTGGACATTCCTGGCTTGGTATTTATTGGTGTGGGTTGGTTCCAGATTTGATTGGGTCCAAATAAGATGAGCTGGAGTTGCATGTGGTGGTGGACCATGTGGTGATCAGCACTGTGACATGACACCCAGGCCTCGGGGCGGGGGGGAAAGGAATTCCAGCCCCCTTTTATTGTCTGGAGAGGTCAGTGGAGGTGCTTGACCCGGCTGGACAGGCCGGCGGGAATAGAGAGCAGGACTTGCAGCAGGCACTTTTTTTTTTTTTTTTTAAGCTTGAGAGACTTTTCAGTGACCTGTCAACGTGCCACAGATCAAAGCAGAAAATCGTCACATGTCTACAACTTTATGGAGCAGAAGAAATGATTTAAATAAGAAATATAAACTTTTTTTTTTCTTTTTTTTAAACTTTTTTTTTCACGTTTTTTTGCACAAAACATAGGTAGCATCAGTATAATAGACAAAAATAGGTATGGCTACAATATGATGTGGCTAAATAGTACAAATGCTTGCCAAGGTGTGCCCTTATAAACACAAAAGAAACATCAAAAAGAAAAAGAAAAAACAAAAGCATATGCACATATACTGTACGTCTAAACACGTGTTATCTCGAGTACACATGTTCGCTTACAACCATATGACTAAATAATCATCTACATATTCATATACAAATGCACACATACATATGAACACTCGTGAACACAACATGGGGGAACCGTGGGTTGCGAGTAGGTCATATGTAAGAAATATACACTTTGAGCTGCATTTCCATTGTGTGATCAAACAAATCCAACACTAAGAAACTGGTTTATTATCCATGTTCCCTCCAGATTATATTTGCATACGCTGTGTCATAAATTTAAAAATGGACTTGAGGTCACTCGGTGAGTGTCGGCCCAGTCTGCTGCACGTCACACACACATAATTTGCAGGTCCAGTAAACGCAGGATTCAATTATGCAAATGCAGTTCCTTTTAAGATGGCAACACGTGACTTTAAAGCAGAGTATTCCCATCAGACGGCTTATTTCGGTTAAATACAGGAAAGGGCAGATTTCAGTTGGAGGGGTGGGAAGAAACAACAGCAGAGCATTGTTGTGTCTCACAGTCAAAGTCTTGTGACTCTTTTTTTTTCTCACATGCTGTTGTTTTTCTGACACCGAAACAAACACGAGTGTGAAAAGAAGCTTTTATTTTGGCGGTCAGACCCTCGGTGGTTTGTATAGGCTATACCTGTTGTCAATAAACATCTTCAAAGTGTCATTGTTGAGGCCCAGCCAGGACTTCAGCAGAGCATGTTAACAGATTATTGGGGGGCACTGACTTGTGGTGTGATGGGCTTGGATTTAACCTCCCACCCTACCCCCCCCTCCTCTAATTTATGGCCATATTGTCTCTGCAGCTCCAGTTCACAATAGTTCAGACCTCTCATTACCCCTGGCCGCTCACTGAAGCCAAAGGACGGCCTTGTTTTGTTTTTTTTCTTCCTCCTCTTCTTCTTGTTCTTTTCTTTTCCCATAGTCAGGAGCAATATTCAGCTTAGAGGTCCGTGCCCCTCTCTACGTGGCCTACATTCACAGTCAACGATGTGAGTCTGACACCCATTGTTCCCAGGAGGCATCTCTCTGGGCTAGCACGCTGCTGCTGCTGCTGCTAACTGGCAGCTTCTGCAGAAATTATACTTTCCCAAGTCAAGAATAGCTGTGGCCTGTGGGATTGGTCCCTTGAGTGAGTGAGTGAGGGGGGGGTTCTTCAGCCAATTCCCTTTTAAAATGTTTTATTTATAAAAAAAAGAAGAAGTTTATTTGTCTAGCAACGCACGTCAACCTTAAATGGAAGTCGTTACGTGGGGGCTTCTCTGCTGTGGTCACAGTCAATGACGCATGAGTGAGTTTTTTTACTAAGAAGACGAAGAAGAAGAAGGAGAAGAAGCTGGGTTGCGTGTGTCTTCATTGTTGTCAGGCTGGAGGTTGTTGAGGATCTGTCACAGCGTCTCTCCATCGCAGATATTCATTCACGTCGTTCTCTCTCCAAAAGGTCGTGACCTCCTCCGGTAGCCACTTGCGAAGGATGTAATGTAAGTAATTGGAGGGGGATTATTGTCTTGAAGGTTTTTGCGGGGGTCACTGAGGACGTTTGGAGACCAGAGGAGCCGTGGAGGTTGGTCCCTTTGGCCTTTTGTGTCAGGAGGACGGTGGAGCAGGGGCCTCCGGAGCTCCCCGTCGTAAGATTATTAGCGTGACAAACACTTGGCCTCTGCCTTTTTTTGTTTTGTTTTGTTTTATTTTTTTTGTCCAACAAATCTGTGCACAGCTCTCGGTTGTTGTGAGTTTCATCATCTATTTTTGGAGTGAGGGTGTATCTGATTGGGACAGGTGTGTCGTCAGTGTTGGGTTCACTTCACGCAGAACAACTTGCCCCAGTTTTTTTCTTTTTGTGCGTCAGCTGCTTAAGAATGAAAACTGTCTGCACCGGCGCTGCATGCGATTGACTGTGTGAAGCTGAGCGGAACAGGGTGTTAACAGGAAAGCTTTCTGAATTGAATGCTACACTTAATGTTTACAGTGAGCAATTATCTGACCTGTATAGCATCTGGATCTGCCCCTCTCTGCAGCCAGTCACACAAGGTTTTAACGTCTTATGTTTTAAGAAGGAGGCAGATCTTGCAGGACTCCTGTTGGGCGGCTACATGCTTCCTTTTTTTCAGCAGAGATCTGGAGCTGCTTACGTGGTCATGATGCATCAGCGCCCTGTTAATTTGCACCTGCCAGTGACAGTGTGTTATTCTCCTGTGTGCTGATGTATTGTCGCCACTCAATCATTTACAGCTGACAACGTGTGACATTAATATGTTTTTTTTTTTTGCTTTAATGGCAAATAGCAAAACAGCAGATGAATTTCAAACTGTCCTTGTCCATGGCCTTATACCCTGTAGTTCATTCTGCCTCTGAAACCCGATACACTCTCAAATATTGCACAATTTCAATCAATTTTTCCATTCGGCATGTGCAAATCTGTGTTTTTATTACAACTGCATCACCATTAGTCACAGTTTTAATTTCTCAGTGTTAATGTGTGACTCGTGTTCCCCCGGCTCCTCAGATCAGCTGTGTCTTGGCTCTGTGAGTCATAACCAATGAGTCATAACTAGAGGATCTCTTCTTCTCACAGTCAAACGTGTGCTTCTGGGCTTTTCAATGATTAACAGGTGCCGACTAAAAATGTTCCACAGGTGTTGTGTAATGCACAATGACATACTGTAATGCACCTGACCGCTTGGTAAGTGGCTAGAAAACAAACATGTTTTTAGAAAAACAGTTAAAGTTTCAAACTTCATTTGTCTGGTTTCGTTTTTGTGCCTTTTAGTGGAGCTGTGCTGTAACGATGTGGGAGAATAAGTGTCTGTTCTTCCGTGTGTGATGCTCGAGCTTTGTGGGAAACTGATTTCGGTCTGGGTCCTCAGAGAAAGCCTAAATGCTATTTTAGTGCTTTGTGTTCTAAATCACCCCTTGTGAAATACCAGCCTAAAATTAGCCCTACTTGGGCTTTTCACTAACCATTCCAGACTTCCTTAATAGCTGTAACTGTGCTCTGTTTAGACAGTCTGTCCCACTGGGTCTGGGATCCACTGTAAAGCACTGCAAGCTTCATCTTGCCTCCAAAAAGTTCCTTTTATGGTTCTTTTTTTTTAATGTGCCCATATTTAAAGCCTCTGTAAATTATCCCGCACACAAGACAACCGGCCTTCCTTTGCTGTAAAGCCATCTCTTATAGATCAGGTTACACCGACGGTTTGGAAACCTGGTCCCTAAATTACATTTTCCAAAGATCTTGATTTAACAGTGTGCTTATCTTTCCCGCTAAGCTGCCTCACAGGATTTATTACATTACCTTAATTGTTTTGGGTGATCCTTGTTTAATAGCACAGGGCATTGTTTTAGCATTAGTCGACATGCAACGGTTGGATCTTTTGGATTGCTCCCCTCTGGGATTAAAGTGCAGGGTATTGTGACATATGGTCGGCCCATTTATATCCTCTGCCTGTGGAAACA
Organism: Trachurus trachurus; assembly: GCF_905171665.1. NCBI lineage: Eukaryota > Metazoa > Chordata > Actinopteri > Carangiformes > Carangidae > Trachurus > Trachurus trachurus. The sequence goes on from NC_139911.1 coordinate 6,612,366, forward strand.
AAACTCCGACTGATGAATTGTTGCTGAGGACCATCAGCTGAAAATCTGTCTTTTGGCAGAGCCACAATGTGCGCAGTGATGTCAGGCTGTGTACAGGTGGCAAAACGATGCTGACATGTCAAGTTTAATAGCCCGAGTGCACTTGAAGATTTGTAAGTTGTTTTCATGTCGGTGGCCGAGGGAGCTCCCTCTCTGTGTGTGTCTCTCCCTTCCTTCCCTCTGCTGAGATTTATGGTTATAGGCTCTGTTTTTGCTGGGGAAGCTTTGTTCCAGGACGCTGTCGATGTTTGCCACACACTAAGACAGAGCTGCAGGATTCCCACACTGCACATGAGAAGCAAAGGATTGTGGGCCCTGATCAGGGGCTGTACTAGAGAAATACTGTATATACAGTCGTTTTGTTCAGCTGTAAAGCAATAGGGATACTGAAGGCTGCAGTGTCTTTTCCACAACTTGGCATTACCACATTGTTTTCTTACACGTATTCCTTAGAAGGAAGATGCCAGTTTACCCAGCACTCCCCCTTTCTGTGATCACTGGAGCTCCCTTCACCCTTCTTGGATTAAAGCTTTGCAACAAAGATGGCAAATTTATCCTCTCTGTAAGCTTAAGTAGCTCTTGAATCTGTGTCCTCGATCCCTGCACTGGATTAAAATAATATAGAATTAGGCAAATTAGACTCAATTGACATCCTGCACTTTTCTTTGGAAGTTATTCATTGACTAACACAGTTGTTGTTAGATTTAGATATCTCAACTAGCAGCCCTGCAAAAGCCATGTCCATTTATTATAATTTCATTTCATTTCATAACCTTTATTTAAACTCAGAGATATTGAGGAGTAACCTCATTTACAATATAGCCGAGATGAAACGCGAAACATATAAGGACAGAAGACAAGACATTTGAAACACACAAAAACATTACAGAATACCAGAATTTAAAGGTGGCTAGGATAAATTGAAACATAGTTAAAAGCAAGAGCAGTTAGAGGTAAAATAAGATGTAGTTATGGTTTTAAATTGTCCTATTGATAAAAGTGATGTAAGTTTCAAATGATTTTGCAGAGTGTTCCAGGTTGTAGGTGCACAGCAAGAGAAGCTGGTCTTTCCAAGAAGAACTCATAAAACATAATGTTTGTTGACAAGTATACCGGGATTAAAAAAATTAGGTCAACCGAATTATTTACATCCGCAATAAAACAAAATAGTGCAGGAGGTTAAATTGCTTTTGTCGTTACCACCCTGAACTACCCTGATCACCGTTTTACTGAAGAGCAAGTGTGGACTGGTTGGATGCTGCAGGTGACAGATGTTTCGGTTACAGCAGGATGTCATCTAGGTAAGTAATGGCTTTTACAATGCTCCTCTTGTTGTCTGGAGAACCCACTCGACTTGTTCTCTTATCACTGGCACTGATTGGAGCTACTCGTAGCACGGCGCAGGTATGCCGCCTTTAAACCTCCTCCGCTAACTCTTTGAAATTTCTTGTCTGCAACAACGTGTATTGTTGTGACTCCCTGAGTAGCAAGAGCTATATTCAGCATAATTGGCCTTGTTTTTCTGCCAGGGCCAACCTCAGGGCATGCTCGCATGTGACTGGGTCAGCCCCATGCTGGGCACAGCTCATAACTTGTTAAAGTCCAATGGAGCTGATGGGAGTGAGTGGGATAACCAGCCGTTGTCTTTGTCTGCAGCGCTCTGTTTAGGAGCCCAGTTGCTGTGCTCAGTGAAAGGAAGTGAGTCTCTGTTTGATGTGGAGGTAAACGGACTGAGCGTGAAGCATGGCCACGACCAACCGGGGTCGGTCCTGTCCGGGGAGACTCAAATTAGGTCCCATTGGGTTGTAGGAAGGGCAAGGCTGGAAAGTGGAGTTATTGAAGTTGGTTCAAGTTGTCAAAGTAAGACAAATGGCGTCTCTAAACCTGCATATTTCATATCGGGGCCCATTTGCTTTAGTATATTTGGTAGGGTGTAGATCATGTGAGATTATCTCCAGAGATCTGAATGCAAGGCCTGTGTTTACCTGAACTGTCAATGGTACCAATGCCATATTAAAAAAATCTTCCATTCACACATGAGCTCAAAATATTAGATGTATTTGCTCCAGTTCATTTTTATAATCTGGATAATTCCAATTGTATGCATTGAAAACCAACACATGTCCTTCAAATCCAAAGTTCGTAGATGTCATAGATGTTTGGGATTAGAAAAAGTCGTTGTATTTAGTACATTTGAGTCAATTAAATGTCTTGACAGTTATGAGAATGATAATGTTTTGAAGGTCTTTTTGCAGGCTCTCAAGCACACAAAGCCCATTCTCCCAGGATTAGGATGCTAGTAAAGCTGAACAGTGTCCTCTTGTTCTCAATGCTGTGTTTGTCCCCCAACCTCAGCCCCCTCAAATCCCAGTTCTGCCCCTTGACAGGTGTACTATAGGGGCCCGTCTCTGGACCGATCTCCCAGCTCCCCGGCCTGCTGATGTTTCTTCTTCTCCTGCCCTGCACAGCATGTGGAGAGATTGAAGTCTCTTTAGGCTAATGCCTGACCGGTCCTGCTGCCAACTAGAGGTTGCACGGTTGGGGGATTTGCAGTTTCCCTTAAAGAAAGCATAGTTGAAATGCCAGCCTTCAGAGCTTTGCATCAACAGTAGGCGGTGATGGTGGTGGTGATGTGGGGAGGGGGCTCCTGTCTTTCCTCACTGTGACAGACAGCTCCAAAGAGAAATGAAAGAGGGGGAAAAAACAAATTCTTCATTCCACACCGGGAATCTCATTTAAATGCGAATGTCTCAAGAGAGAAATATCCAAGGATAGACCTGTCCGATGCTGACAAGAAAGAGATGTTTGAACATTTAACGGGTCACCCTTGGAGTTTTGGACAGTTGTTGATGTCTTATTGGGTGTAGTTTTTAGTATTTGAGTGGCTATATTCAAGGTCCTGTCTATTGGTCAAACTCAATGTCAGGAATTTCAGCCGTCATTCAGCATAAATTCTCATTGGCTTTTGATTTCCTGAGCTAACGGCTAACAAGCCAAGACAAAGGCAGTAGCCTGCGGAGCGGGAACATAAAAGCCCCCCACCTAGGTGGAAGGTGCTGTTCCTCAAGCCTTGGGCTCCTTTTTTTAAACGCCAGGTCTTTGTGCGTGAAGTCATGGGAAAAAGAGCTTCAAAGGTGAATCAACTCGGCGTGAGCGCAGAAGTCTGGGAAGGCAAAGTTCGCCTGCCTTTTAGCAGCTGCATGTAATCTGCTAATCCGTAGAGTGGACCACCGGTGGTCTGTCGACGGAGGTGGACCAGGGCCACTGACCACAGGAAGTATGTTGAGGAGGGGCGTACGGGCCACCCATCGCAGTGACCCTACCCAAGTGTTAAAGGTTAAGTGGACCCATTTTGCACCAACCCCCCCCCTCATATTTGAGCAGAAATGTGGATTGAAACGATCGGGTTGGTTTTAACTGTGAGAGGGAAGTGTGAAAGAATTTGGCGTTTCACCCGAGCCAATTAAAGAAGAGTCCAATTGACAAAACAAAGGTTACCGAGTCACACAGTGATTGATTATTAGACCAACATTTGGTAGCCTGTCTTTTGAAGATGGGAGGGGGCGAGTCTCAAAGGAACCTCTCGAAACGTAGCTGCACCACGGCTTTTGATGAATGCGCAACTTCTTTGAAAACGACGAGTCCTCGTTGGTTATTTAGGGGGTGAGTAGCTGGAATGTCCAGCTGTGGTCCGTCTCAATGGGACACATTGTGAGATTTTGATTGACATTAGTCATGGCCAGCCTGTCCAACATCCTATTTAGCCCCCTCCGCCATGAGCTGCGTCCATTTGATCGGACTTCTGCAGACCCAGTTGTGACATGTTTAGTGATTTCACACTTGCTTTGTGACAATAAGCACCCCTCTGTTCTCTTGAATGTTTTGAAGCATAAATAATACATTGCTCCCATGATTTTCAATGCATGACTGAGCATACCAAGGTCACAGCGAAAGGAATGTTGCCAAGTCATATTGTGTCAGGCCCGAGTGGAAGTTTTGAGGTTCAGAGGGTCGAGCCTTATGGTACACATCAAGAAGAAGTGTCAGCATCTTTTTAGTCCTGCTGACAACAAGAAAACTGGCTAGCTCTTATATAATTGTGGAAAATAGTAGAGTTATAAACCCTTTAACGTAAAATTCTTTAGTCTGAAATTGTCCGACTCTCAACAAAAAGCTAGTTTTCGTTCTTACATGGATTTCTGTCTGTCCCTTATCTTTGTTAATACTTGACCCATCTAGTAACCTAATCAAGAGGATTATGCAAAATAACGTCACCTCTGATAAGGAGGATTTGTATATTACCTCTATAACCCTTTTGAAATGATGCTACATTTACTCTACGCTGAGTAGATCCAACTCTGGTCAAATAACCAACCTTGAATAATGTATCAACAGGTTAACTGTGGACCTGTATTGGGGCTTTTACTTTGGCGGTGCACCAAATAAATATTTCACATTGGGAAAAAAAAGGTGCACATTGTATAAATCAAAACTGTGATGTCCTCTCCGCCTGAGATCTTGAGGTCCACAGCTGTAACTCTGCATGTGAGCAGGTCTGCTCCATGTGAATATCAGAGTCTCTGCTCCACAGGAGCATCTGAATGTTTTGGTATTGAGGTGTCATCTCGATGGTGAATGATCCGACAATGTTTTCATTATGGATCCCCCTCCACCCCTGACTCCTTCAACTCCCGTCCCCGCTCCCAAACAAGAGGCTGGAATGTTGGGTTTCCATGACGCTAATGAAGTAAAAACCTGGCAATGTGTTGCTGGCAGCCTCTGAGCAGCTCCTGATCCGCGGCCTCCTTCTCATCAGGATCAGAGTCTGATCCCCCTGTAGCCTTCATTCACCAGGGCTTATTATGCCCAGGAATGTCTCTCACTCTCTCCTTCTCTCATAACCCGCTCTGAAGCAGGGATGTGGGGTGCAGGGGTAAATTTGGGACAAATCCCAAGGGAGGGTACTACCCCGAATCACAAACAAACCCCTTCCTCTTTTTTTTTCTTTTTTTAACACTCCCATACTCATTAAATCCCCTCCCCTATCACACATATGCACACATACGCCGACCCTTTCCCGTAAAAAAAAAAAAAGTGAAAAGCTGCCGTTGTGATTTATTGTTCCATAAATGCTTCATGTGGCTGGCCCATGAGGCGACCAGTCCCACTGTTTGCTAGTGGCCCCAGGGACAATGGTGAGTTTTTCAGCCCTCAAATAAGTCCTCAATCAAAACTCTGTGGCCCTCCCAAAGGGAAAACAGAACGATCTTCCCAGCAGCTTGCTTGTTTTTGCCGGTTTTTCAGATGGCCTTGAACCAATATTTGCAAACTAAAACATCTTCTCTCATTGTAGTTTTTCCCCACAATAAAAAAAAAAAGACAATAATGCAGCGGGGAGAAAAAAAAAGCACTTCTCAGACGTTCCCTTAATCGGCCCGTCTTGGTGGGAACAAGTCTTCTTCCCTTTGTCTCTTACCCAGAATGGCAGTTGAGGGGTTAAATAATCAGTCTCTGTACATTATCCTGTATCCTGCTGAGCTGGTGGACGCAACCATAATGTCTTGCTAATTAGCCTCCATTTAGGATGGTCCAATAGGCCACACAGCCCCCCATTGAAGACCGAAGCCCATGGAGCTTTTTGCAAAGGAAGACCCTCTGTCTCGTGGGCATTCATGGTGCGGACTCATCCTTAATAAACCCTACAGCTTGCCCGGGCCTGATGCCTCCAGGACTCGGGATTCAGTTACTCAGTCGGTGAATGGGGTCTATAGCCTGTGTGGGGATGATTTAGGCCATTGTGTGTACTTTGTCATTCAGCGCATAATGTCCATAAATGGGATCTAAACTGACCAGGACCAATTAAGGGCTTAAGGGGTGAAGCAGCTCGTTGTAAACTTTGACCCTTATCAAATCATTGTGGGCCGGGGTCCCCATACATGAGCCTGTGGGAGACGAGATCTTTAAGGAGACAGGGCTCTGTTAACAGTAATAGATGAATAGTGCAAAAATATAACTAAAGTACTTATTATGGATGTATGTTATTGTGTTTGCTTTAGACGCAGGTGCAAGTTTGGTCGCTTTTCCGCTGTTTTGCTATCCCTCCTCCTGGCGGTGCATTTGTTTTTAACAAAACCAGCCAGAAAGCAATCCATGGAGCAGTTATATATATATCATATATGATGTTACGACATGTATATTTGTGTAATCTTATCTGTCATAAACAAGAGATTATGGGTAAGAGGGGCGTGTTTGTGTCATGGTGTCACTGAGACGAGAGCTGGGACACCGGGTTGGAGGCTCTGATCTCACAAGGTTGGTTTTCAGCCAAGAGACGCTAGGTGGAAGACAGAGAGCCTCCATTCTCCCTGTAACAAGTTACAAGTCATTGATTTAACCATCGCAATTACTCCGAAACTGTTTAATTAAGGTGAAAATGGAGCAAGTTAAGGTGAAAATCCTGCATAGTTCCTCTTTAAAGGATGTTGCTTATAAATCCATTCAGTAGTTTGTGGTAGGAACTGAATATTAGAGAACATAATTTTCCTCATTATTCTTTTTAATTACCTTTTAATATGACAAATAATTCAGGCTTTTGTACATGAAAACTCTTTACACCCAATTGCATTGATTGTATAGAAGCAGAGCCTCGGTCTGGTTGTGCCAGAAACGAACCACTGGCCCTTTTCCTGCCTCGTGGGGAGTTGGGCAGCTGAAACAAAAGGACAAGAGGCCTTCATCATCAAAAAGCACCAGGTCCTCGGCACTGGAAAGAGCCGTGCGTGACATCTGATGAAGATGGATGAAGGTGGTTGCTATGGAGAGGGATAAGACTCTCCAGGTCCTGTGGAGAAACTTTTAGGCGAGCTAGAGGCAGCAGGGCACGTTGGCACGGAGCGGTTCAAGTGGTGGTGGAGCAGTCTGCAGCTGGTGTTTGTCTTATGTAATCGTTTTTTTTTTTTTTTTTTTTTTTGGTGGTCTGTTTGCTCAGTTCATTTATTTGTGTGTGAATCTTTTGCAAGTGTTTGTTGTTCACCTATAGCGTTATCTCTTGACCTCCTCTTGGAGTTATTACTGCACCTTATCCAATCACTCCAGGTCTGTGGGTTTATCTCAAGTGGCTCATTGTTGATTTGCTGCATTGATGACGTCAGTAAGGAGCCGAGAGTTGGGTACATTTGGTACAATTTGACTGACGGGTCTAAATAATGAAGGAAAAACTGTGACACATGCACACAAATGTTGTCGTCACAGCCTTTTCTGTCCGTGTTTATTCATTATTCATTATTTCCCACAGTATTTTTTTTTTTTTCCATTATTGTTGTGATGTGTCGTGACCCGTTGGTCAATGTGAACTTGTCACCTGGTGGTCAGTTGGCTGGATTTCCGGGTCAGGCCTCTGCTAGCATTGTCATGGCGGCCACACAGCCCCAGCATTATTAGCCCCACTGGCGGCACTATTTGTCCCACTCCAAAAAAGAGGGCTAACGAATAAAAGCAAAAATGGGAGACAGCTAAAGTCTTCCTGATCCCCTCTTCCATGAAGGGGTAATCCAGGGGTGATCGTCAGCACAAAATGTGGCTTTGACTGCCTGTATCCATTCTGTGTGTGTTTGTGTGTGTTTGTGTCTGTGTGTGCATTTTTTTTTTGTTTTCAGTCAAACTTTTACTTTTTTTCTAAGGAGCTGCGAGCAAAGGAAGCCTCACCGAGAAACAGTTGCTGGAAATAATACATGAAATATGTGAAATATTTATAACATGGATGGAAAAATAAGCATCCTGTATTATTTTGTGTTATTACAGCTGAGGACCAGGACTTATTTCAGTCACAATGGCAGTTGTGTGTGTGTGTTTGTGTGTTATGAGACAGGCAGGAGGGGGGATGGGGAGGCGTGTGTGTGCATGTGTGTGTGTGTGTGTGTGTGTGTGTGTGTGTGTGTGTGTGTGTGCCTCATCTTTCCTTCATTTCTCTCCTGTATTGGTCATCCTTGGGAAATCCGCCCACGCCAGCCACGTCACCACTTGGTCACTTTAGAGCTCAGTACGTTTTCCAATAAGTAGTAAAAACGGCCGTAACCTTGGGTCGTGTTCTCATTCCTACCGTCTCATTTATGACCTCATTCCTCAGCTATGCCAAAAGCACGTTATCAAGGTTACTCGATAGCCAAGTGTGTGTCGTTCTTTGTAAACGGCGGTGACTCACAGTCAGTAAAGTCACATCTAGTACATAAAACAACATACCTGAGATGCCAGGTTGTCTTTCCCCTGCAGCCTGAACTCCTAATTGCAGACCGATCACAGTGGGTCATGTTTGCTTATGCACTTGGCCTTCAGGTCAGCACCATTTTAAGTTTCATTCTATGTGTGTAGAGTTTGTTGTGGAGTTGTGTGCTGCTGCTGCTGCTATCCCAGCTCTGGTTACCCAGCCCCGGACCATTAGCTGCTACAGTGTTGACTAGAAGTGCTGTGAATGGATGGCAGGACCCTGACATGGCTGCCATGGTCACCCTTTCAACCAACAAAGCTGGAATGTCATGTAGTAATCCTGCGGCCAGAGAGGTTGCACCATTCACTTAAAAGCAGGGAGATTTTTAAATGGCAGGGGCCAATCAGGATTTATAACCCAGGACAGGATAGGCTGTTAATTGTTAAGATATAGAAAATACAGACTTAAAGAGGAACTATGCAGGATTTTTAGCTAAACTAGGCTACATTTTTACCTTAATTAAACAACTTTGGAGTAATTGTGATGGGTAAATAAATGATTTGTAACTTGTTACAGCGAGAATCGAGGCTCTCTGCCTTCCACCTAGCGTCTCTTGGCTGAAAAGTGAAAACCAACCTTAGAAAATCAGTGCCTCCGCTCCGGTGTCCCAGCTCTTGTCTCTGCACACCGCAACACAAACACGTCCCATAACCCGTAATCTCTTGTTTATGACAGATAAGACGACACAAATATACACATCGTAACATCGTATATAGAACATTATGTGCTGCTCTTTTGATTGATTTCTCACTGGCTTTGTTGTAAACAAATGCACATGGCCAGGGGGAGGGTTAGCAAAACAGTGGAAAAGCGACCGCACTTGCATAGTTCCTCTTTAAACAAGTTGTTTTGATGTTTTCATATTGATCTGTTGAGACACAAAACAGTATTACATTGATATTTGCAGTAATTTAGCCGAAGTAGTAATAAATATCCTGAGTCGAAACCACAGGGCCTCACTGTAATTGTCTGTTATTGTTAACATCCATTGAATGAGCCCTATTAAGTGGTTGTGGTTTTGCAGTGAAGTGGAATAATAAAACGGTCTTTGTTGCTTTGCTTTGCAGAGCACCAGGACTGCCTCCATCATGCGGTCCACGAGCGGCTCGGGGAGCTGCTGCGAGTCCTGAAGGCCATCATCAACAAACACCAGAGCCTCAACTCGGTAGACATCCTCAGTACAGCTGGAACTGTCATCGCCACGGTCAAAGGTGAGCCATGATGACCAGCCCTCCCTCAAACACACATCGGCTTTCCTGCAAAACATACCAGCTACTCCTCCGCTCTTCCTTTGGTCTGTTTTCTGTCTCTTCTTATCTAATCCCTCCCCCCTTCCCCCCTTTGACAGTTCTCCCTTCACTATCACTACGTCCCCTCTCTCCCTCTCACACACACACACTCTCTCTGTCTCCCCAGGTCTTAAAAAGAAAGATGTTTCTTGGAGTTTTCTAAAGCTTCAAAGCAATGCAGCTCTTCAGAAGTCACTCAAGGGGCCTAGAAATGCATCAGCATGTGTTTGAAACCCCATACAGAGAGAAAGAAAATAATATTTGGGAGTCAAATACCTGATTCAACAGGCGGGGAGAAGCGGTTGTCCTTTGTGCTTCGCCTGCCAGTCCAGAGGGAACTTCACAGAGGAATCCTTTTCATTCCCTCATTCTCTGAGATTATGATCTGGCATGCAGGTCAATTCTTAACTTGGCTGCCACACAAGAATCCCCCTGAGTATACCTTGTCTGAATTTGCATTGCAAAGAGCTGCATAGCTGTTTGAGGAGCTTTTTTATTTAATAAGGAATGTTAACACGCGGAACGGAGCAAAGTCTGAGGAGGCCAGGCACATGAATGCACCGAGTCCTCGTACACACGTGGGTGTGTGCTGCATAAACAGTTATTACATTCATGCAAGTCCTGTCTTTTGTGCAGGAACTTAACTATTGATGTGGCACTCAAACATGCTGATGCACAGTGGAGGCCCCAGATTTGATTTGACAGCTCAATAGTCACTCTAGAGAAGCCTTTGAATTTAATGATATTGCTTTAATGCGATTCTGAAGATAAAGATGAAAAAAACCTGCAGCTTTTATAAAATCTTGCATTATTAATTTGGCCTCTTCATCTCTCTGAGTTAGCACCTGTGTTTTGTAGCTTTTACAGCAGGTGTAATTATATAGTCTGTTGTATATCTGTGCATTGGATCATGCTGTAACCCGCTCTCTGCCACTAGGTGGCTCCCTCCCTGACCCCCACACAGTAACAAGGTGCTATCAGCTCTGTACTGGTACCGGTGTTTATCACCACTAAATCTCAAGAGCTCTGGTGTCACCCAACCTTAAGATGTAAAATGCATTATGCTACAATATATGAAGGTATGTCATGTGACCAGCAGGTTGTGTTTTATTCTGATCTGAATTTAACAGTTTAAAAAAACTAGAATTTAATTGGAAAGGTGAGAAAATACAGTGTGTTTCTTTCTAGTGGAGTTTGTGTTACATGTTTTCATTCATCACACTCTAAGACGCACCCCGACAGTCGATCACACTTTTTGTTCATAGAGTTTTCTCACTTCCTGTGATGCTTCATATCCAGTCGGACGCCTCAACACATCTTTCGCGTGACTCTTTATTATTAGAGGAGAAGTTCCTCGCAGATCTGAATTCTGCGTAGGACTTTGCAGCTGACGAGTGTTTCGAGAGTGTTGTGCTTTTCCAGTGAAACAATACCATTTTTCCCCGATGATGTAACTTCCATGTTTGGACCACTGGTTGGGGCCTGAGCGAGTACGGGCATTGTATTCCAGCAAGCCTCAGGATGTCCTGTTGGGGGTAGGGGCTGGACAGGAGCGGAGGAGATGTAACAGCACAAGAGAGTTGCGTGCTTTGAATGGTGGTGGCTACTGTAGCTGGTCTGGGGTTGACAAGAGGCTCCAAAGGCCCCACGGACATCGGACACATCAAAATCTGAAAATCTTTAGCACCTTTCTAAATAAGCCGTAACTCTTCTGGTGCCCAAATCAGAGAGAAGATTTTTTTTGCGTTGGACTTACTTTCTTTTTTTTTTTGGTTTTGGTTTTTGTTGCCTTTTCTGGATAGATAAACATTTTCCTGCAACTCTTAAAGAAAAGTTTGACTCAAGTCAAAGGAAGGAAAAGTTTCCGTCAATAGTTGTCACCGGTCGTGATCAAGAAGTCTAAATTATGTTTGACAGGAGAGGAGGATTTAACTGTTTTGAGGTGGGTAATTGGTAGTTTTCCATATTTTGGTAATCATTTAATGCAATGTGTGTTAGCTAATAGCTACTGAGGATACATCTTAGTAATTGTTTGGCACTGGAGGGCGTGTGTGCTCTCCAAGTTTCAATTTTATTGGCATGGATATTGAAGGACCAAGTCAAAAGACGCTGGGCAGTAATTAAAGAAACTGTTTTGAACCAGTCTTCATCTAAGATTTGAAACCCAGTCAAGATTAGTTTAACACAATGGGACTCTTTCCATGAACGTCCTTTTCTGCTCCTGGAGAAAAGAAGCAGGGAAGGTCGAGGAAATCACGGAGGCGGCAGAGCGGTGCGGTGATTCGCCAATTTCTTATTTCTTGTTTCGGTCTCACTCTCTGAACGTCTCTCTCTACCTACTTTTATTTTCTCTCTGCTCGGTCAGGACAGGAAGTTTATTGTGAAGACTGATTGCAGTCTTATTTATACTGGTGTTTTTTCCCCCACTCTGTCCTCTGTCATTACGGTGTTTAGACTTACAGCAGGAAACTACTGCTTTTCCAGATTACGGCCAAATATACACACACTTGCAGTCTTTGCTTATCTGTTCTGGTTTTAGGTACACAGTTGTTTTTGGATGCCTCAGATGGACTTTTCAATTTTTAAAAACGTCTGCACATTTGAGATAGGAGGTGAACAGCTCCTGAGCTCCCGCTGTGATTTGGGGGAGTAGAGCATGACTCAGAAGAGACTTTCATTGACTTCATACTTGACGTCATGCACAGGATGATGAATCATGCCATGGGTTTTAATCACAGGATGTCTTCAGAATACAGAGTTTAGCGTTGCTACCAAGGCCTGACTCTATCCCACTTTATCACCATTTGACAGGAGTGAACTTTAAGGAGGTGAACAAGGAGAACAAACAGAAGCTTTTTGGAGAGATCTACACCGCTATCGACACATTGGCATTCACGTTTGGCAATGTGTAAGTATGATGTCATCACTGCGATTGCCCATTGTTTTGTCCATTTAACTGCAGAATCTTAATTAAAAACCTTATCTGAGCCTTGTTTCTATCACCAATATGTGATTAAAGCAAAAATAAACAATTAATAATATGGATGATATGGAAACTTATACAACTGGCCCCAATAAGTACATAATATTAAATTGAGCATTACAGATGTGTCAATACCATGGTGATAAATACATATTGATATTACATGGATTTTTTTTAAATAGAAGTGTTGCATTACATATCAGAGGAGAAGAACTTGAAAAAAATGGGCATTTATAACTAAGAGGAGACAGAAAATGCTACAACTACTACTACTGATAAAAGATCCTAGCATTGCATTGTGGGTACTGTAGTTTTTGGAGCTTTAACCATGCTATAAATAGGATATTAAAGCATTTAGTGCATTTAGTGAGTATCTAAACTAAAAAGCAGGAATAAAAACCAGTTAAACTAAAATATAATGATGAGTTGAGTTTTGTTTTGAACAGACCCCTCTTGTATATGTTGTATCTGTGTTGACAAAGAGGCCGCATTGATCAATCTGTTGGTTTCTTTCCCTTCTTTCCCTCAGAGTGTCTGACTTCCTTATGGGAGATGTAGAGAATGGATCAGTGTTGGGGCTCCCCCTAACTAAGAGAAGCAGGGTAAGAACAACACAACAGTGAGCTGTCACATTGATCATTAACATGTTCCTGAGCTGTGTTTGAGCATCGAAAGTGAATGTACACCCCCTGTTCTTGTATAATGAGTTCAGTTACCACCCTGTTAAGGCCAGGAAGTGGCCTGCTGCCCCCGAATCACAGAAAGTGCAGAGTTCACGGGTTAAATAAAGAAGTGCTCGCAGCCTGGCGCATTTTCCCGAAACCGTCTCTGCAAAAGATGGATTAATTTCATGTATTGTTGTTTTCCTGCTGTCGGTTTTATAAGTGCTCCAAAGAGGAAGTCGAGGCTCTGATAAGCTTCGTTTTAAGAATGTTTGTGGAGCATATCGTTCTTTGAGTCGGAAATTCATCCACCCCTGCTGTTTATGTTTTTTTTTACATTTTTTTCTCCCCTCATCTGCCTGTATTTCAGTCTTTTGAGAACCTCTCCGTGGAATCTGGAGGATCCGGTCCTGAGAAAGATGATCCGCCAGGTAAGACAGGTCTCCATAACACACAGCCACTGTACTGTACTGTACTGTGCTGCTCTGTGAAAGTGAGGAGGGGAAACTAATCTGTCTAATTTGTTTTGGAAAAAAAGAAAGAGAAGATGATTCATAAATCAGTCTCAAGCTGAGCTACAGCTGCTGTTTCCGCTTCATCAGTCTGAGTTATTGCCTTTTTGTTTGAGCAGTGTCCATAGGGTTGTATGGGGGTAATAAGAGCACCACTAGCTCTGACGTCTTGATGACCGGTCTCCTTAACCCCTTATTAATAATATCCAGCAGTCCCTCGGCCCACTGTCAGCATTACTTACCCTCAAATGGTATTAGCCCATATCACACTCACACAAGGTCAGCGTGGGCTTTTCTCTATGACTCAGTCACAGATGTTGTGAGCTAAACGTAAGCCCGGCAGCGGTGACAGGGATGTTACGTTTACGTCGAGGTTTGCTGCCGCTGCCCGACATTTTTAAGCCCAGGTCTCACCCCGCCGCTGCTGTTGTTGTTGTCATGGTCACAGGGCCGTGTCCGCCGGTCCGGGTGGAGGAGGTGGACCGGACGCTGCAGCGGCAGGACAGCGGGGTGGAGTCGGCGCTGCTCTACGCCAAGGCCTGGTCCAAGTACACCAAAGAGCTGCTGTCATGGGTGGAGAAACGCCTCAGCATGGGTGAGTTAATTATACTGCACAGGTGGAGTTATTTCTGGAGGCAGCAGCAAAGCAGAACCACAAAACAACATTGCATCTACTGTGTGAATCTAGGAAAAACACAGGGACTATGAACATGCAAAACAAAAAACAAAGTTACATCATCACACCTGTGTAAGTGACATGTTGGACCACACCTCAGATCCAAACTAGTTTTTATTATGTAACAGAACTGTGTTCCTGGGAACTCCTGTTTAAACTTTTGCCCCCAGTTTCAAACGTTTAATGTGAAAGCAAAGTAAAACAGACACCACAGTCAAAATACAATACAATACAATACAATACAAGCATTTTATTATCTAGTCTACGAGACATATCCCATTGGTCCTAATCGCAGCAGCATGCAGGTCATGTTGGATGAAAATATTCTAAATTATTCTCAAGTCACGCAGAATTCAGGTTGTGGCCCAAATGTGGGTATTATTTAGATTTAAATTCCAGTCAAATCACCTGAACTGGACTTGAAAACAATGGCGTCTTATCCAGGCTCAAGGTTGAATGTGAGAGTGTGAGTGTGAGAGCTTTGTGTGTGTTGGGTTCACTGGTTAATGAATGGACCGGTCTAATACTCCAGTCAACACGGCGACACAAAGCGCTCAGTCAGGTCGTACAGTACGTTTGTTATCAGGCGAACAGACGGCGTGTTTGTTTATTCAACACATCTACTCTCTGACTAATGCTTTATTTACTGATTAGTTTCAAAGATGTGTCTCATGACTCAAGGACATAAATTTAATGATTTTCAGTCTGTTGTATATTAAAATAAGATCCAACAATTAAAAATACGCATGTTAAATGCAAGTACTTTATTGTTAATCTCTGTGTGTTCGTTTCTAGATATTGAGTGTGCAAAGAGCTACGCCAAAATGGCCGAATCTGCCAAGACGCTTGCAAGTCAGCAGGTGAGTAGCAGATATTGGTGCAAAAGTTGATGCCAGCTGTTACTGTAGTAGGTGTGAAGGCATCAACATTAAGACTTTCTTCTCTCCACTGAAGGAATTCATGCCTTTCCGTGAGATCTACACGACGGCCTTCAAAAATGACAGTGAATACAGCCAGTTGGTACTTCAGACTGCAGCGGTGCTCCAGAGCAACAAGTTCATACAGGTAAACAGCGATAAAAAAAAACGCAGAATGCATTTCTGAAACAGTACTTTTTTTTGTGGGTTAATGGAAACAAGAGGAAACACTGACTTACTGTGTGTGTTCGTGTGTGTGTGTGTGTCTCCAGCCTCTCCTGGCCAGAAAGAATGAGCTGGACAAACTACGAAAAGAGGTCAAGGAGCAGTGGCAGCGAGAGCAAAAGAAGATGGTGAGCTGACAGACACAGTGAAAAGGCCCCTCACACAAATGCTCCCAGAATCTAAAGCTGTTTCTCTGACCTGTGGACTCGGTCCAAGAGTGGAGAGGCAGCCCAGTGTACACATGCATACAAATGCTTTGTTTTGTCAGGTAGTCGTGCAGTGAGCCAGGACTATCACTGTGTTCCACCTTTAGTACAAAGAGCAACACTGGTGGAGCTAAAAACACTTTCCACTGTAACTGGGCATGATTAGTTGTTTATATATTAATTGCTTTTTAACATTGAGGTAGATTTTGACACTAATTAAATTCCTACTTTTAGAAAATATGAACAAAATATTTCTTTAATATTGCATAAATCACTTTGGTCTTATTTACTGTTAACTTTAAACTTAAATTATGGGTCCAAAACAAAGCTGCTTTTGGTTGTATGGAGTGATGCAAACTGCATTAAAGGGATAGTTCAACATTTTGGCAAATTGGCCCATTGCCATAATCCGGTAACGTTCTGTTATTATCTCATAGCGTGGTGAATGTGCAGGTCACAACTTGTCCACCAGAGCGTTTTGGAGTTGTTGGATTGTGTATTTGATGAGTTTGATGAGGGAAACCAAGAAATCCCATCAGCCTCCGTAGCGTAGCTCTGAGCAGCTCACGGCTCTGCTCCACCGTTCTAAAAATAGCTTGCACCAACAATTAAAGGTAACAAACCTACTGCTAAAACTATAGGGATTATGGCAATGGGCCAATTTGCCAAAACGTTGAACTATCCTTTTAAAGTGATGAAAGGATCAGCAACTATCAGTTGTATGTTGCTTCTCCTCCATGGGTGCTTGTTCTGTGTTTTTAACTTGACTTAACAATGTGTTTGTCTCCAGCACGAGGCAGACAGCGCCCTGAGGAAGGCTCGGCTGCTGCAGGTCCAGCGGCAGGAGGAATACGAGAAGGCCAAAGTGTCGACCAGCCGCCTGGAGGAGGAGCAGATGGGAGGAGGAGGGGGAGCGGCGGCGGTCAAACAGCTGGAGAAGAGGCGCAGGCTGGAGGAGGAGGCTCTGCAGAAGGTATAGTACAGCACCTGACACCTCTGACTTTTATGAAATCATGAAACAGGATGAAAACCAGATCTGATCTTCCTTGTGTTTGCAGGCTGAGGAGGCCAGAGAGCACTGCAAAGCTTGTCAGGTTGATGTTGGAGAGAAGAGGGTGGATCTCGCCAACACCAAGAGTGAGATCATCACCCAGATCAGAGAGATGGTCTCACAGTGCGACCTCACCCTCAAAGCTGTGAGTTCATGTCTTTCTGCTTATTTAAAGTTCACACTAGACGAAGTACACTGCAAAAACTCAAATATCTTACCAAGAATATTTGTCTTATTTCTAGTCAAAATGTCATTTCTAGTCAAAACAAGTCTCATTCTACTTAAAATAAGGGGGCTTTCACACCTACCTCCTTTGGTCCGGACTTTCGGACTTTCCAGATAGTTCGGATCAAATTGACAGGTGTGAAAGCTCCCCCGGACCACGGTCCGGACTAAAGACCGAGTCTTTGGTCCAGCCTCAGGAGGTGGTCTCGGCCCGGACTATCCTGGACCAAGGTCCGCTGCTGCGTAGTGTGAAAGCATTTTTTTTGGAAGGTTCGAACTATCAGACCAAATACAGGAAATAACGTCAGATGCGCTTGTGCCGAAAAAAGTAAATAAACAGAAAAAAAGAGGAGCCGCGGCAACCGGCGGCAACACTTGGGGAGAGGAGGAGATCATTATATCCAGATTTGGTCAGAGGGAGGGGTGTGTCAGTGTAGGCTACACTTGTAAACGTTTACACGGAATTAAACAGTAGAGTGTTTAATATAAATCCCCAAACGATACATGCAAGCCTATTTTTTTATATAATGACCCGAATATATATTTTTTCCGCCGAAAAAAGTCTGAAAAAGACGGATCAGCGGGTGACACCAAACAACGTCTGCCCCAGCAAGTCAGAGCTTTTATTTCTCTCACACTCACACACAAGTGACCTGGAGAGATGCAGCCGCATCTGACAGGAGGATCGCGCGTGTGTGCGCATAGCGTGTGTGTGTTCCCCTCCACTACACAAAACAGCTGATCGCTGATCAATGAGAGCATTTCGCCGCGGCACAATCCTCTTTTTTTCTCTCCTTTCATCAGCTCTAAACTCACTCTTCTGCACCGCGATTACAAACCACAGCGTGCATTTCAGCAGTAGGCTATATTTTTTCTTTTCTTTTTTTTACACATATTTTTATTTTATTTTTTTCAGAGCACTTTCTATGCGCTAACGTCAGACGCACGCTCATCCGTCATGACGTCGGTAGATCCTTTAGTCCGCTGGCATAATAGCAGTGTGAAAGCGAACTTTACTGGACTATATGGAAACAATGTAACAAAAAAAAAAATTAAGTCCGGACCTTGGTCCGGACTATTAGGTGTGAAAGCGCCCTTAGACTCATCACATAAAAAGTAGCTTGTATTTAGACAGTTTTTACTTCTTTCAAGCATATTTTCACTTGAAATAAGTAGAAAAATCTGACCGTGGAGCAAGTTTTTCTTCCTTATAACGAGCGCAAAAAACTTGCTTTCGCTGGCAGATTTTTCTACTTATTTCAAGTGAAAATCTGTTTTAAACAAGTGAAAATGATCTAAAAACAAGTTCATTTTTAGGTGATGAATCTTATTTTAAGTGGAAAGAGATTAGTTTTGACTAGAAATGAGACATTTTGACAAGAAATAAGACAAATATTCTTGGAAAGATTTTGAGTTTTTGCAGTGTAATAACAGACACCTGCAGGATAATAACAACATTTGTTTCCTTTTTTTTTTTAATTTCTTTTTATTTCCAGGTGACGGTGAACTGGTTCCAGCTCCAACAGGCCCAGGTCGTCTCGCTGCCCGTCAACCACCAGAGTCTGTGTGAAAACGCCAAGCTGTACGAGCCCGGCCAGCGCTACATCGACTTCGTCAGGAGTTTGCCCACAGACGGGCCGCGCCTGGAGTCCCACTCGTGTGATTCAGCTGTTACACAAAACATAGGGTGAGACGGCAAAACTCTGCTCACGCATCGTCCTAATCTGATCCCAGCCTCCTTTGAATCAGACACAAATCTGATTTTAGAGGTTTTGTGCCCAGAATTAACTGCGTCTATCCTCTCAGTCATCAGTGTTTATGTTTATTTGTCAGATTCCTATCACAGAAATGACTTAGTTATTCTTCAAAGAGAAATAAACAGCTCTCAGAGGGTTAACAGTCACAGCCGGGGTTAGTTTAATTTCTCTAATTTCGTTTATTTGAAAATTTTCAGTGAAAAGAAAAAGTCCCATTCGGTTAATGATTATATTCTATATTTATACGCCGAGTCAGGAGCTTAAATGTTGTATCACAGGGCTCTGTGGGACTCCGTGAATGTTTATTTATGGTAAACAAATGGTTGTAAATGCAGCGGTGCTATAGACTGAGGTGCAGTGACTCAGGGAGCGCTTGTTTTGGAAAGCGTAAAACAATTGGGGTGGACGGAGCTTCCTGCGGAAATGACTGCGGTCACGGGAGAGAGGAGCCGGGGCAGCGGGCTCACCATCGGTTTTACTCCAACCTCTTTGAAAGGTTTCAACCCTTATACATACACACACACACACACACACACACACACACACACACACACACACACACACACACACACACACACACACACACATTGTCTCTGGATTAAATGGGAAAACATGGAGCTTATTCTATATTTGGGCAAATTCAGCAGCACCCAGCTCTGGTGAAAGCTTTGGGCCTGAAATTTGGTTTCCTTTTCAGAGAGTTTTGTTGACACAGGTTTGTGGTCTCTCACTCTCTCACACACACACACACATACTCACACACGTACACACACACACACACACCAGACAGATGGAAATAGGAGAGTGCTTTGTTCTCACTTAGTTTTCTCCCCCACCCCCCAACTCTGATCCCACTGATCAAAAGAATTCAGTTTGAGAGAGGAAATGAAACACACACATACACATATACACATATACACACTCATATGCACCCTCATCACTGGTCTTCAAGAGGTTAAATATAGACCGCTGACCTACATACTGTACTATATAACAATGGCTGGCCCTGGTTTTAGGCATCAGCCGCTCTGGAGCCCATCTGAGTCAGTTAATCATCGTTATTCTCTAATTAACAGCCGTCTTTGATGCTAAAGTGTCGACTGATCTCATGATATCAGGATGATTCAGGCAGGGAACGTGTTGATAATATAATTTGATAATTCAGTTTGGGGATTACAGAGACACTGATCTAATTTAAAAAAAAACATCTGAGATGTTATTGCTGGAAATATGAGAGGAATGACTCTGAACTGTTAGATTTCAGGAGCATTTTCACAGTCGACATTGAATTAAATGAAAGTGTTTTGCTGTTCTGGGGTGTTTTTATTAAAGACTGGAGGAGGCGTTGTATAATGTCTGATTAAATTCATTGTTATGATTACAGATTTCCCCATTAACACAAACATTTTTATATTCACAGCTGTTTAGTTTCCTGAGGTTGAATCAATCTGTCCAACACTGAAATTTAAAGATGAGGAAACACACTGGACTTTAATGATATGATTTTACAAGAGTGTCAACAATGTGTGACTGTAAACGCTGCAGTAACGACCTCTTTCATCCTGAACTTTATAGTCTCCTATTATAATCACATAACTGTTTTAAAACAACTTTCTTATTTGATATTTAATATGGGCACAGAACTCCGATCATAATGAGTGTCCTGCCTTCAAAAATTCAGGTTTTGTATGTTCGCTATAAATATTTATTCCACTGTTTTCCTCCCCAGGCTGCCTTTCAACAAGCGCTCCCTCAGCGGCTGCCACTCGTCCCACAGTAACCTGTCACAGGCATCCGTGAGCTCAGACCTCCCTGGTGGAGATGAGATGGACAGCCCCATGGGCGCCCAGCACACCAAGATAGCAGAGCGGCGCTCCAACAGCAGCACAGACATCCAAGGTACGCATGTTTTACATCAGAGCATGTGAAACTATTTAGGCAAGTAGCTGTGTTGCAGTGTTTTGCCACACAAACATGTAGTTACTGGTCCGAACACAGTCATTATGATGTCATGTAGAAATCATTGTTTGTGTCAGACCGCCCTGAACCCTGACAGCAAAAGGCTGGTTTGCTTTCTGAGCTGTCGTCATCTTTGTTTACGAAGCTCTGTGGGTACATTTCATTACAGAACAGACAGAGATGAGACATCATGTATTTCTTCAGTCATCCAAAAGATTGTAGAGCCAAGTACAAGAACTACAAAATGCCATATAAGGAGAAATCCAATTTCCTTGTTGTTTCCCTTTGTTTTGTTTGACTTATCTTTGCAAGTTGGGTCGAAACAG
The DNA here is from genome assembly GCF_905171665.1 of Trachurus trachurus. Lineage (NCBI taxonomy): Eukaryota > Metazoa > Chordata > Actinopteri > Carangiformes > Carangidae > Trachurus > Trachurus trachurus. The sequence continues at coordinate 6,633,456 of NC_139911.1, forward strand.
ATCTTTTTATTACACAACAGAGAGAGATTTAAGTAACTCTGATGCCGTTGCACATGACTGACATGTTATTTATCAGTATTGTGGTTGTTTTTTTTTATCCAGCACTTCGGATTCAGGCCCCGTTTCGTCCCTGGGCCACGTCCGGCCAGGGTGGAGGGATGTGCAGCGATTCAGAGAGCGCCGGAGGGAGCAGTGAGTCCCGGTCCATGGACTCACCTACGGCAAGTCCAGGTAGGAGCAGTGTGCCTTAAGTTTCAAGGTTTAAATGGAAGAAAACATGCATACTTGGTGCTTTTAATAATGTGTTAATGGTCAGGGAGATTATATATTATAAAATGATTAAGAGATTGTCCACAGTGTTGTGATAGGCTCAAAAACAAAATCAACAAACTGTTTGTGTTACTTAACGGCTAATTACCAGTAGGAAAAGCCAACAACTAACATCTTGATGTGTCCTTTTGATGCTCCGCGTAAACCTTTTTCCTGCCGTCACATTTTTCAATCAAGGAAGTCAAAACACCTCTGAAGTTTGGATGTTTACTGTGCAGCCAAACCAAAAAAAGCCTAACTAAATCAATGTGTTTCCCACACTCATTACACAACACCTAGCTCTAACTATCAGATGGGTCTGGTTTGTGTCGCTGATAAAGCAACCACACATTGCAAATGATAGACAGGATGGGCATTCCTCAGCGCTGACTGTCTTAAACAGCCCGGGGGCCTCCGTGCACTTTTCTTCCCCGATGAACTTGATGTTCACCCAACTTCGCTGGCATGTTATCTGAAGATCCAGGGGCTTAGCAACCACCGACAGTGGTGCCTCTTTTGTTTAACATTATGCAACTGTATCAGTCAGCAATGTACACAAACGTAAAATAAAAGCAGCTTCGGTGGTCGGGTGTCTCCCAGTGTTTCCTCTGTTGCCGTGCAACAGGGCGTACTGTACGTGTCACAGTGTAAAGTTATTAGAAGAAGAATAAGAGAGACCTTTAAGTGTTTGCAGGTGGACACATATTCTCTCACTGTAGCTTTTAAAGCTCTTTCACTTATTAGATTATTTTACACTATTATCTGCTGCAGTGGTTCTCAACCTTTTTTACATCAAGGAACCCTAAATTGACACAAATTAGACCAGCAAACACCAGAAATACACAATTATTTGTTCTGAGACTGAATAATATTACTTTTTTTGTACATTCAAATTAGGGCCAATGGCGTGAATTCTTGGAAATATTATAGAGAAATTTCTGGAAAATAGTGGTACAAAAACGTTTAAACATTTGTAGGGAGAAGTGGTTAAAAAAATGAAAAAAGTAAAAAATTTTCTAGAAAAAAAGTGGTGAAATTGTCAAAAAAAAACAATAATAATAAAAATTCTCAAAAAAAAAAAAAAAAAAAGAAAAGTGGTAAAATTTCAAGAAAAAGTTGGGGACCCCCTTCAACACCCTCAAGGACCCCTGGGGGTCTCCGGAGGTTGAGAACCACTGATCTATTGTTCACTGTTATAAACATACTGTATATTCACTGGTCTTAACAGTAAATATTAAGACAGCACCATGTTTCCTTCTATCTTGAGCTAATTTGTGTATCAGATCCTTCCTTCACTGGGAGAGGATGGCGGTTTTGTTAGTAACACTGTATGTGAATAGGATGAAGGGTAGTCTGCCATTTCCAATTGTACTGAAGTACCCACCATCACTCGGAGTGTAAAGGCTGTAGGAGTTTATCCCTGATGAGACGGTCGGGGATGAGCCTCCTGATTGGCTCAACAACACTGTTAAAATCAAGTCTATTGGAAATCATTGATCAGTCAATGGACGTGTGAATCACCCAGCAATCCACCACCGGATTGTCTCGGTTATCAACATGTAGATGGACCACACCTCGTCAGCGGTGTTGCATTAAATACAGGCGGACATCTCGGTTCGTGGCTCAGTGCTTCTCAGTTTCATGTAGAGAACAAACAGGCAGCAGGAGGAGGAGAAAAAAAGAAAGTAAAGAAAGTGACTTTAAGTGACTGTTGTTAAGATGTGGACTCACTGGTGTGTTATGCTGTACTGCTCAGGAGACTTCAAGAGGAGATTACCCAGAACCCCCTCCACCGGCACCATGTCGTCTGCCGATGACCTGGATGAGAGAGAGCCTCACTCGCCCTCAGATAACGGTGAGTCAGACTGAGTGTTTTTATTAACATCACACATGTTTCAGTCTGTTTGTTCTAGATTTTCTTACATATTCGTCCATATTTTCCTTGTCGATATTATATAATCTCTTAATATGGTGATTTTCTTATTCTCGGGGTCTTTTTACACTCTCTTTCTCCTTTTGCTCACCAGGTTTAAGTGATATTGTAATAGAAACAGCCAGCTCCCCGGGTCCCTTTAGAAACACCCAGATGTCCAAAGCAGCTCAAACCCACAAGCTAAGGAAGCTCAGAGCGCCCTCCAAGTGTCGAGAGTGCGACGGCCTCGTGGTGTTTCACGGAGCAGAGTGTGAAGAGGTAACCTTGGTTTCTTCTTTCTTTCTTTTTTATCATTATTATTAATTTGTTTTTTTGGTCCAAATGAGTAGAACCAACCAACCATGACTCACTCTCGCTCTCTTTCTCTGAGTTCAAGATGGACATTGCCAAAGTTTCACAATGGCTTCTTTTATCATTCATGGAATGTAAAAAATCAAACTAAAACAAAAGAGAGGGAGAGAGAGAGAGAGAGAGAGAGCACCTCTGCCCTCATCAAAACACTTGAATGAAGGGGGAGAGTTGAATCTGGCCACAGACTCTCCTCAGAGACCGAGTCCACCAACTGGTCTCAGTCGGGGGAACGGGCAGTGGAAACTGAAGACCTTTTGTTTGTCTTCTGACGAATCCCCCTCTATCGACCTTGTGCTCCCCCCCGACTGTTTATTTTAGATCCAGTTTCTTTCCATATTTATTACAAACAATGAAGAAGACAATAACAAAAGTGTTGCTGGATTTTTTTTAATGCTTGGTTATGTAATGCTGATAAACACACACACACACACACACTGTCCAGAGCATAAGAACATAACTCGGCAGTGTACTGGAAACTTTCCATGGTGCTGGTTCAACAGGTTACAAGTCATGCAGCTTGTTTGTGTTATTTTTGTCTTTATTCAGTGTGCAGTTCCCAAAAGTGACTTTTATGAGGACATATTTTTGTTCCCAAACGCCAAACCAGCTGGATTTGATATACAGAGATAAAAGGGTGTCAATTGGTCTGCGTGTTTTCTCAAGTAACTGAGATACATGTCAACTCTGTGTTTAGTGTTCGTTGGCCTGCCACAAGAAGTGTCTGGAGACTCTGGCCATCCAGTGCGGCCACAAGAAGCTCCAAGGGAGGCTTCACCTCTTTGGCATCGACTTCACACAGGCGGCGAGGAACAGCCACGACAGCATCCCCTTCATCATCCGGAAGTGCACGTCGGAGATCGAGAACAGAGCGCTCGGCATGAAGGTATCTTCACCTCAGATGTGAAAGATCAAATGATTTGTTGTCACTCAACAGAGGGCTGAGCTGAATTGTTCATAACACGATTAAAAATCCTGTTTTCTCGAGGTTTTAAGATGTTGCTTCTTCAAAAGATTTCTGTTTTTCTGTACTGAGATGTTGCAGTGTATGCCAAAGCCTCCACATATTTTCCCAGTGCATGCCATACAGTGTACTGTGCCGTTCTTAAGCGTCTTATCCTGTTAATATTCGGCGGCTGTGATCACCCGGTGTCTCCATGGTGAGGCCGGAAAACTGCATCTAATTTTCCCACGTTTGAATGCATTTTGTTTTTGTGCCGTGAAGGGAATCTACCGCGTCAACGGTGCCAAGTCTCGGGTGGAGAAGCTGTGCCAGGCGTTTGAGAACGGCAAGGACCTGGTGGAGCTCTCTGAACTGTATCCCCACGACATCAGCAACGTGCTCAAACTCTACCTGAGACAGGTGAGCAGCTGCTGCTGATGAAACCTTATCATTGACCTGTAAACGTGGTCACAAAAACACGGATGTGCGACGGTTAAAAGTGACTCTGCTAAACAAAACCGCTGCTGTGAAGTTTATTTGTCTCAGTTTATTTTTAGCTCATGCTCTCCACTTCTCATCCCCCTAATCGTCACTTGTATATTTGCTTTTATATTTCAGTTATTTCTGTTTATCATCGACTTCCTTGTTTCATTTGTTTTACTTGATCTTGTTTCCTCTGTGTTTTCCCTGGCAGCTTCCAGAGCCACTCATCCTGTTCCGCTTCTACAACGACTTCATCAGTTTGGCCAAGGAAAGCCAGAGTGTCATCGTGGAGGAACTGGAGGCGTTGCGACTCAGCCCCGACCCGGTGGCACCGGCCCAGGTCAGCGTCGAGCTCAACAGGGTCCTCTTCAAGATCAAGGACCTGCTGAGGCAGCTGCCACCAGCTCATTACAAGACGCTGCAGTTCCTCATAGAGCATCTGCACCGGTAGGCAACACACACACACACAACACATCTGCTGAGTGCAGGATTTTTAAAGGGATACGCCAACATTTTTTTTTCGTGTCTTGCCTCACTCCCGAGTCCATGACAAGCAGATAGACACCATCCTTTCGACTGTGCGTGCAGTAACGAGGGAGATACGGGCAGAGCTGGCGCACCGCTAATTAGCTTAGCTCAAACGCTGGAAGTGCATAGATAGTGTTAGCCTGCCTCCTACCCGAGCTGAAATCAGCAGTCAGAAGATTTCATTTAATTGATTTCATTTTAGCTCTAAACTCTGTAAATATATCACTTTATCAACATTTCAAACATTTTTAGGCGAGAAAGTAGCCGTTAATTTGTCTAAATACCAGCTGTTTACAATTTTGTTCAGACAAATTTGGCGCTACTCAAGCTAGCCGTTGTGACCAACGCACTTCCGGTTACTTTCACAAAATAAAACACCCGTTGCCCTTTACATACAGAAAACCATGACGATAGAATTTGTGCTTTTACTTTGAAATAGGAAGCTAACCTACCCTCGATGTAGCTAGTTTGAACCAAAATACGTCTTTGCCTGAACCCTCCGTTTTGACCGATCTCGTCCCGTTAGCGGCATTTGACCGCTCAAGATGCCTTACCGGAGAGTTTTGTCAGCTCTGAGACGAAGATCGGCCCGCCGGTTTCCGTTTAGAGTTGCTGAAGAGTTTCTCTTATGGCTTTAGGTGGAGGCAGGCTAACACTACCTATACACTTCCAGCGTTTGAGCTAAGCTAATTAGCAGTGCGCCAGCTCTGCCCCATATCTCCCTTGTTACTGCACACACAGTCGAAAGGATGGTGTCTATCTGCTTGTCATGGACTCGGGAGTGAGGCAAGACACGAAAAAAAAAAGTTTTCGTATCCCTTTAAACCGCTCCTACTTGTGAAAGCACTGATATTTTTCTAAATGACAAGCCCCCCTCTCCTCTTCCTCCCTCTCCAGCGTCACAGAGCGCTCGGAGGAGAACAAGATGACGGCGAGCAACCTGGGCATCATCTTCGGCCCGACGCTGGTCAAGCCGAGGCAGGCGGACGCCGAGGTTTCCCTCTCCTCTCTGGTGGATTACCCCTATCAGGCTCTCATCGTGGAGCTGCTGATCAGACACTACGAGATGGTCTTCGACACCTCCCTCAGTCCCCTGAGCAGCACCTCGCCCACGGAGGTCGACGCCCACCCCAGCCCCAACTCCCGCCTCACCCACCAGGAGAAGGAGCAGCGGCTGAGCAGGCACTCCAAGTCGCTGGGAGATATCAAGGAGGTGATTATCCTTTTGTGCCGAAGTTGAGATTTTACATTTATTTATCCTTATTTAATATGAAGTTATAAATTAATGCTTGTGTGTATGTTTGTGTTTTTTTAATACAGCAAACATCTAAGGTGTATAAAAGGCATTCCTCCATTATTCCTTCTTCCCACTTACTGGCTGAGGTTGAGGAGACCACGCCGAGCCTCGACGGAAGTGACTTTGAACCCGGTCAGTGTTTATTATTATTATTATTAGCTCTGTGCAGGATACTGTTGATTAAAGCAGAAGTAAGCGATTCGGTGGTTTTGGCTAACTTCTTGTCAGCCGATAGAGTTAGCAGTCCCCGTCCTCGTCCCTACGTCACCACATTCACGCGCATCCCTTGGCTGCACACACAGAGAGGACCGCCACTTTATGCCGTTCTCTCTCCTCATTGGATAAAGGTTGTAGGATACAAGGAAAGTTTTCTCCTCGGCTTACAGCAGAGCAGAGTGACTGACAGACCCGTGTTTCAGACCAAACACTCTATATAAGTGATTGCTGTCGGAAGATATAACTATTTAAGACTTATATTAACACAAACATTCTGCTTACTTCTGCTTTAATTTCACTTTATTTTACATGGTATGTTAATGTCTAATCTTTGTTTTAATCTCTGTTTAAAGCTGACGAAGTGGACTCAGAGACCCACAACGGGGTTTTATCGTCGGGCGTATCTGAAGTCCCGAGACCTGGCGAGAGAGGGCTCTGTCGATCTCAGCACATCACAGTCACCAGGGTCCAACTCCGACACCCTCGCAGCAAACTCCGGCCGGTCAGCATGCCGGCGGAAAGGCTCCTGAGCAGAGGCCAGGTCGACGAGAACAACACCTGGAACAGCGCCGACCAAGACGCTGTCATGCGGAGCGGCAGCTGCGACCAGTCCATCGAGGAGGTGGACGAAACGGAGAATACGAAATCGCGAGCGACCACGCATTACCGGAGTACATTTATTGACACCCAGACGTTGCGCAGGACTTGGGACAAACAGTACAAGCACGAGGTCGCTTCCCGGTCTGTCAGGATCGTGGCCAGCTCGTCCACAGAGAGCACGGCAGCGGACGCCAGCAGCTTATCGACCTCTGTGCCCACAGAGAGCGCGATGAGCTCAATGTTCCCCAACAGACCTTACACGATCGCAGTGCGACCCAGCAGGACTTTGAGAAGAGAGGACAATGTGACCAAGTACAGCCCCATCACGACGGCTTTCAGGGCTCCCCGGACTCTGCAGCCTCCTCCGGGAACCTTCTACAAGCCCCCGTCGGGGAGCAAAGCTAAAACGCTGCAGAACTGTGCATCAGCTAACAGCGCAGAGGAGGAAGAGGAGGAAGAGGAGGAGGAGGAGGAGGAGGAAGAAGAGGAAGAAGAGGAGGAGGAGGAGGAGGAGGAGGATGAGGAGTTGGGCATTGAGATAGAAGTGTCGGTCGATGAGCCTCTTGAGGAGGGCATTGAGGGCGAGCAGGTGGCCATGTCTCAGTCTCCCAGTTCCAGCCCTGAAGAACTGGGCCAAAACCAGGCCAAACCGGTTTACCAGAGACTACGGCCCCGACGCCTCCAAGAGGTCGAACATCGAGAGGCTCATTTTGTGTGATTCTCTCGACAGCCGCAGGCTATCGCTGGGGGGTTTGAACGTATGAACTCTGTGGTGCCATATTCTGTTAGAGAAAGAATAGGAAACATCTGCATTGACTCTGCAAAGACAATTTCCAGATGTGCTATAATTGTTGGCACTGTGTGGAGAATTAAATGTACCTTTGGTCCTCAAAAGACAAACAGGATGCACTTAAACTGCTGTATATTTTGTAACATGATTTGCCACTATTTCATTTACCAATCACCTGCTCAGTACAGTCTGACACCTGGTCGGAATATTTATAATTTTTTTTAAATTGTGCAATTACATTTATTTGAGTATTTTGTATAAAGTTCTTACACGCTCACTATCTATGTATGTTTATATACCAAAAACTATGTTTGAATCATTATAATAGTGCATGTAGCCATGACTTTGGAAAAAAAAAGCTTGGTGCACTTATCTGAATACTCTTCCACAAACCATGTTTCTACTGTGAGTCAGAATGTTTCAAGCTGTTACATTTAGGGTAATATTCAGCATTTTGCTAATAACCTGTGTATTAAGCAATATCATGACCCTTGTTACTTGCTGTACTGAATATTTGTACTGGTATCTGCTAATGTAATGAAGCAGCAGTTGCAAAGGGTGTACATCAACTTGTTTTTATACTGTGTCAACTCAGACTGTTCTGAAAAGCTTTTAGAAACACAATGGCATTATCTTTCTTATTTTAACAACTACATTTCTTAATAGCCAAAGCATTTTTCTTTTTTTCTTTTTTTAAAAACGGAAGTAGTTTTATCATTAACCTAAATCTTACAGGTTTTTTGTAAGTACTAGGAACCACATCATTTATTTAAATGGTATCTGTTTTTCATCGTAATGTACAAGGTTGGCAGAATGTTGAAAAGTTCAGTGTAAAAAAAACAAACAAAAAAAAACAGGTACATGAAAACAAACACCCTTTTGTAACTTATTAAAATATATCTGACAAATTCAACCATGTTGTATTGTTTCTGTTTTCTATTGAACAACATCATAATGTTGCAGATGAGTTTTCACAGGGACAGACCAGCCTTTCGTATCAGCCTATAACTAAAAAAACAAACATTTATTCACAAAATAAATGTACAAGACAAGATGGGAAATTCATTTACAGATAGGAATTTCAGTCAATAAACAATGTTGGAAAAGAATAAGAAAAACAACTATGAGAAAAAGATGATTAAGAATAAAGATTAAAAAATAAAAGGAAAGGGATTATTGAAATGCAAAAATTGACACATTTTTGGTCTTTCTAATTGTCTTATATGGACTTTATTGATTTGAAATAATTGATAATAAATGAAAAAAACAACTTGCAAAAGTGAGTATGATATTTATCCAATATAAGCTAAGCAATATTTTGTTGTTGTGTAGGTTATAATATCTGAAGTTGTCCAACAAGTAAATTACATCATTACAGGTGAAAGCGAAGCGCGAGCTTTTATTAACCAATCGCGGCGCTTCCTGCCTGTAGCGTCGTCCATGAACGTTGACGTCATCCATAGCAATGGCGGCGCTCTCTTTTAGCCTTTAGCTTTAGTTTGGTGAGTTTTCTCTTCCCTGTTGTAAATATTTGTCTCCGCAGCTTTGTTTGGAGGACTTGGAGAAAACTTTTAATCAGAAACATTTAATGCGACTTGTTATAACTCTAAGTGGTGAGAGATTAACCCTCTTGCGGTATTAGCGCCAAAAACATCCACTAGGGGTCACTTTTTCCTCTTAATTTGACCATAACTTTCACTGTATTGCAGCAAATGGCATGATTTTTGCTGACAAACCTTATTTTTACATACAATTTGAAAATATGATTTTGAAATTTTCAAAAGGTCAATATTACACTGTCTGCAAATTTACTACCCTTTAGCGGTATTGGTGGCTGTTTTCATCCACTAACTTTGACTGCTGTAAAAATATATCAGATAAATATTTTTTTCAATTTTTTTTGCATAAATCTGTTAATCAACTTCAGTCTTGATCAAAACTACAATTTTTTTTTTTAATTCAAAATTTTAACCCTTTGCATGCCATTTGAAAAAACAAAGTCACTGATATGGGAAAAAATACACACAAAATGAGCTATTTTCAATATAAAAAGTGATTGGACAAAGAACATTTTTTTCATGCTATCACAGTCTTGGACATGTCAAAGATTAGTAACATAATTGGTTTTGATGCATATTTAGTTTTTGTGCAGCAACAGATTTTCAAAAAAACTTCCTTTAGCGGTATTAGTGGCTGTTTTCAGCCACTAACTTTGACTGCTGTAAAAATATATCAGATACATTTTTTTTTCAAATTTTTTTGCATAAATCTCTTAATCAACTTCAGTCTTGATCAAAACTACAAAAAAAAAAATTCAAAATTCAAAATTGTAACCCTTTGAATGCCAATTGAAAAAACAAAGTCACTGATTTGGGAAAAAATACACACAAAATGTGCTATTTTCAATATAAAAAGTGATTGGACAAAGACATTTTTTTTCATGCTATCACAGTCTTGGACATGTCTTAGATTAGTAACATCAATGACTTTTATGCATATTTAGTTTTCTTGCAACAACAGATTTTCTAAAAAAAAATCCTTAGTGGCTGTTTTTGCCCCATTGACTCCCATTATAAACACATTTTTTGAATGCAGAGACATGACACCATATATAAATATAATTTTTACAGTCAGGGTGATCAACCCTGTTCAGAAGGGATCAAATTAGGTAATTTTACTGTTGATCACCTGGTTCACCCATTTACCCATTACATAGGCCTGTTGTATTACTAGCCTAGTTTCTGTATCTGTATAATGGTGTTTATGAGCATATTTGTGTGTGTGTGTGTGTGTGTGTGTGTGTGTGAAGTTCTGAGTGCCAAGGCTCCTCTTCTCAAGATCAAAAGGCCACCTGGCCAGCAGTTGCATAATCACACTTACACTTTGTTTTTGTTTACTGTATGTAGACGCTTTGTAGTTCTGAGAGCCGGGGTGCATGTTTTGATTTTTTAGCTATATCAAGGTCGGTGCACAAAGGTCACACACCTAATTGAACATACACTTCTGAGGTCAGTCCTGCAGTTACATACCCTCTATTTTAACCCTGTGCTGTCCACCCAACACACACACACAAATATGCTCATAAACACCATTATACAGATACAGAAACTAGGCTAGTAATACAACAGGCCTATGTAATGGGTAAATGGGTGAACCAGGTGATCAACAGTAAAATTACCTAATTTGATCCCTTCTGAACAGGGCTGATCACCCTGACAGTAAAAATTATATTTATATATGGTGTCATGTCTCTGCATTCAAAAAATGTGTTTATAATGGGAGTCAATGGGGTAAAAACAGCCTCTAAGGATTTTTTTTTAGAAAATCTGTTGCTGCACGAAAACTAAATATGCATAAAAGTCATTGATGTTACTAATCTAAGACATGTCCAAGACTGTGATAGCATGAAAAAAATGTTCTTTGTCCAATCACTTTTTATATTGAAAATAGCACATTTTGTGTGTATTTTTTCCCATATCAGTGACTTTGTTTTTTCAATTGGCATTCAAAGGGTTAAAATTTTGAATTTATGACATTTTTTTAGTAGTTTTGATCAAGACTGAAGTTGATTAACAGATTTATGCAAAAAAATTTGAAAAAAATATTTATCTGATATATTTTTACAGCAGTCAAAATTAGTGGCTGAAAACAGCCACCAATACCGCAAAAGGAAGTTTTTTTGAAAATCTGTTGCTGCACAAAAACTAAATATGCATCAAAACCAATTATGTTACTAATCTTTGACATATCCAAGACTGTGATAGCATGAAAACAAATTTCTTTGTCCAATCACTTTTTATATTGAAAATAGCTCATTTTGTGTGTATTTTTTCCCATATCAGTGACTTTGTTTTTTCAAATGGCATGCAAAGGGTTAAAATTTTGAAATAAAAAAAAAAAAATTGTAGTTTTGATCAAGACTGAAGTTGATTAACAGATTTATGCAAAAAAATTTGAAAAAAATATTTATCTGATATATTTTTACAGCAGTCAAAGTTAGTGGATGAAAACAGCCACTAATACCGCTAAAGGAACGTTTTTTTAACGCTGTATGAGGGTTAAATTCCCTGCTGTGAATATACCTGCCCAGGTAAATCAGGTGAGACCACACCCCGGTGTCTGCCACCGGAAGTGATATGCAAATTAGCATGCGCTACCTAAACAAATAAACAACACGGGCTAATGCAAATTTCTGGCACCTACACGGTAATTATCAGAAGTTTTGCAATGTTGAGCTCTTGTTTAGCAATAAAACTTTAATACATGTCATACAGTAAACCAAACATGATGACCTGGGAGGAGATTCTTCAGTTTGTAACTCAGAATTGGGATATGTTATTATTAATAACAGTGGTAACACATAGCGGTGGTGTGGTGGGATTATACAGTCTAATGAGTGCCAGGTGGTTAGGTCATGTAGGCCTCTACAACTGGATGAGAGGGGTTAGCAGGCTCCCAACACCGAGAAAGGAGATTAAATCAATCTGCTTAACTATTCACAAGGTCTGGAAACAAGCTGTGTTAGCAACCTCAGGGAGCACTCGGTTGAATATGCCGTGTTATGCTTTATATACTGGGTGTCGGTCTACAGTGTTCCTCTGAGGTAAGTTCACTTTATACTTAAAATTCAGTCATAATGTTTATATCTATTTAGTCATATTGAGTCATATTGGAGCCATGCGATTGCATAGTAGTTGTAACCTACCTAGATTAAAGCTAAATAATGCACCGGTAATGTGCTTTGTTCATTGCTGTGTGGTAGTTGCATCGACCATTATAGCAACAGAGCCTGTTTATAGACTGTGAGAAGGTCTGCATGATGACCATGCCAAGTCTAGGCTTCATGAACCTCATTGCAGAGCTATTGCAAGCTTCCACATGGACCTCTCGGTGCATGGACGGATGGACAGCCTTTTTGATGTAGTGTACATGCAAATGCAAATTATATTCATTTGGATCATAGCAGCACTGTTGGGTGGTTGAATGCAGGTTTGTAGGCTGGTGCCAGCCCCTGCGGGGGTGAAAAGGAGGAGCCATGGGGGCAGGAAGACAGGTCAGACTCCTGCTGTGGAAGAACTGGACCGTCCGCAGGAGGCAGAGGGTAAAATCCTCTCAGTCATTAAGTGCACACTACATTTATGAAGCTAAAATGCCCTCAGGTCACTCTTTGATGATGAGAACAACTGATTATACTCTATCCCACTATATGTCTGTCTGCGTCTGGTTTATTGCCCTGACAAAAGTATTTTTGCAGAATTAGGCTAGATGACATTAGTCAGATTTGATGAAAATATCTGGAAAATATCTGGTAAAGCTGATCAAGAGTCTTGCTGATAATGTTTTTATAGTATATCTTTTTTTTTCTCTAATAATGATGTCCATATATCCATTAATTTATCTGACATCGTTATATTCATCATATTAAATAGTATACTTTACATTGAAGCAAGTCTACCACATATTGTCTGTTTAATATGCGACAGACTGTGATTTGTGTATGTTGTAGCATCCTACTGATTCATCACAGCTTGCTAGGACTGTCACACCTGTGTGAGACTTAAAGGCTTGAGTGAGAATATTATCATGCTTAAGTATAACATGGTCCATTGTGGCAGGTTTCTATATGTATATTTGCATTTCGGTTCATACATTAAATGAATGAGCCACCCACTGTAACTAAAGGTAATGTTAATTTTTAGAAAGTTAATGCTGTGTTTCCCCCACCAGGTGCGTTTTTTCATGGAGATCATGTGGCCTGTTATACTGTTCATGGGACTAGTGTGGCTAAGAAGGGTGAATCCACTCTACCGTCAACATGAATGTAAGCAACGTCTCTCTCTGTCCTCTATGGTCCATGGCATCCTATTCATAAATGATGATAAATGACTTGTGCAGAGCCATGAAAGCCAATCCTGTCTCCTCTCCCTCAGGCCACTTCCCCAACAAGGCCATGCCCTCCACGGGGGTCCTACCATGGATCCAGGGAATCTTCTGTAATGCCAACAACCCTTGTTTCCAGTACCCCACCCGTGGAGAATCTCCTGGCCTTGTTTCCAACTACAACAACTCCATGTGAGCATCACGCTGGGCTGGTAGAGGGAGGTGGATTTGAGCCAGAGATGTTGAATTCCTATGAAACATTTGATCTGAGATGAAACGACAGACTTATGTAATGGAGTGTTTTAAAAAAAACTCTCTGGATTATATTTAACTTATTTCGAAACCTCAGTGCGTAGTTGCAGCCGTATGTGAATGTATATATGCTGTCAGTGTCAAGACTTAATGTGTGTGTGATCTGCCGTTGACCCCTCTCTTCTCAGATTAGCCCGGTTCTACTCAGATGCCCAGGAGCTTCTTTTAAGCGATCCAGAGTTTCTGCAGCTCAGTCGCCTCTGGAAGCAACTGAATTCCATGAGTAACTTCATGAATACTCTGCGCACCCATCCTGAACGGGTCTCAGGTCAGTGCTCCAGGCTTTTATCTGCATACTGCAAAAACACCGATGTCTATAGAGTAGAAGCAAACCCAAGGTCAGCGAGGTCAGTCCGGGTGGTTGTTTTGGTGCAGAAGGTGTGAAAGGATGAACTGTGATTTTACAAAATGTGCTTTTGAGGGTTTTCAAATGAGAAGACACATGTGCAGATTTAATACAATATGGAAACAAAACCATAATACATACTGATTCATAAAAGCCGGGAAGTATCGCTCGATTAAAAACCACATGCACAGTCTAAACATCATATCTCACACCTCTATTTCTCATCAGTTGGTGTGTATTTGTACAGTGTAACAGGATTACATCACATGGCTTTAAGAAAGGGCCCGTAGTGTAAGCTGCTTACTTTCACCGCCAGCGCGTTGTTTATTTGGTGGGAGCGCTGTTCACATGGCTCCCCCCATCCACGTTTCTCCGCTCTCCCCCATGACATAATATAGAAACACTGATCCTATATCAAGGGACACCATGCTAACAAACCACTGTCAACATATGAAGAACTATACTGTATATATACAGAGTGATTCTCTGCTGGTAAAATAAATCTTTATGATGGGAGTTCAGTTCAGTGAGGCTGAGTGCATTCCAGCCTGAGAATGATTACGTCTGGTTGCTCTCAATGCTGCCACTCTCATGGAGAAATATGCAGATGGACTAACAAAGATAGGGATCCACATTCCGCACAAGTTCCCATGAAAGAAAAAGAAAAATGAATCATGTCGAGAACCACGTTATGTAACTGTGTTCATCGGTTAGATTTAAAGGCTGTGGATTATGAACAACACGCGCAGCTTTGGCGTACGTGCCCCCATGGTAATGTGGCCTCTGCTGTGACCCTGCTGAGGGTTGTGTTGCCTTCATGAACAGTACGCACCGGATATCTTTACTTCCACATGTTACGGCTGGACGCCTAACTTGCTGTTTTCCAGCAACAGAAACACTGACTGAGGTGATGAGTTGTGTGTTTTGACAGTTGTGTGTTGCTTTTGCCCAGATGTGTATGTGTAATATCCCCGAGGACTTTTGTGTCAGCAGTCAGAGCCTCACAGACTTTCAGGCAGCGTGACGTGAGTGAGTAACCTCGCCACAGAAACAAGTGGTTACATTCAGCGGAGATGACAACTTTTTTTTTTTTTCTCACCTTTTGACACAGTGGAACTTTTTTAAGTTTTCTGTGAAGATGGGATACCACTTATCTGTTGCTGCTGCTGTTAACAAATATACCTACAAGCCTAATAATGCATCACATTTCACCGTCTTGGCTAGAAACACACAGTTTAAGACTTGAAACCTTTTTATAATCCATGCCCTTTTAACATTTTTTTCTCCTCGGCTGCTAAAGTCAACATCACCAGTTTCTATTCCCTTTCTTGATTTCATGTTCTGTACCCTTCACCTTCCAAAGTAAACGTTGCTCATGCACAGACAGGCCGCGGGAAACAATGACACAATACAGAGGTGGAGTGTCGTTATCCCATGCTCTTCTCCGGGTTAATCCTGCAGATGTGTCACAACTTGTCAGAACTATGTGGCGGTATTCAGTATTAAGTATCGAGATCAAAAGGAGTTTCATTGGATATGTGTTGGTGTTAGCCGTTAAATCCAGCGGGACATGAATGTACAATAAAAACAGAAGTAATAAATCACCTTTTCATGCACTTGTGTCTTTTGTGTTTAGGCCGAGGAGTTAAAGTGGAGATGATCCTGAAGGACGATGAAACTCTGACATCATACCTGCTCAGAGACGTTCCCTTGTCAGAGTATGTGGTGAATCACCTAGTCAATGCTCAAATCAGGCCTGAACAGGTACGAGTACTCATGCATAAACACACACCTTTGTGTTGGATGAGATGTATTGTGGCCCTGAAACACATGTAAAGACACAAATGTGCTGCAAATTCACAAAAACATCTTCATCAGTTCTGCAACACATGCTCATAAACACACAAAATCTCACAATGGAAATGTTTCCAGATGTGAGAGAATCAAATATAACACTTAAAACAAAACTTTAATCCTATCTCCTGTCCCTTGTTCTGTTTCCAGTTCGCCTTTGGGGTCCCAGACTTGCATTTAAAAGATATTGCCTGCAACCACGACATGCTGGAGCGATTCCTTATTTTCTCCAGCCGTCGCGGACTCTACGCCGTTCGCAGTGCCATGTGCAAGCTGACCCAACAACGGCTGCAGATCATCGAGGACAAATTCTACGCCAACGTCGACTTCTTCAAAGTCTTCCGGCTGGTGAGCGCTTGTTTTATCCATCGATATAGTACGTATATAGAGGGCTCGTTAAGACATTAGTTTTCTGTCCAATCAATATCTGTCCACAGCTCTGCCTCTACATTTACATACTGCTCATGAGCCAAGAGTCTTTAAAGCTGACAGAATAAAGCCTATAGCTTATGCATCATTTGCCTTGACAGAGTTGTCCAGCCACTTCATGAATAGGAGAGAGGCCTTGTGTAGGGCTGCAACTGATTGAATGGGTCCAGTTTGGGATGTTGCCATGTTTATTTACTTGTTTGCAGAGATCTTAAAAGGGGTGAGTCAGGTCAGATAAGACCAAGCCAACATGAGAGTATAGGCTGGCATAAGGCAGCGTAGGATTTGGCAGGATATTTTCAGAGTAGTTATCCAGCAGTGTCATTTAAGTGTTAATTTTGTCCACGGCGTGCGGTTAATGAATGCATTAATCTTGTTGGCACATCAACCTAACCAAAACCCTTATTTAGTTAATTAAAAATGGCTCGTCAATATTAGAAGACATGTGAACAGCTGTGTTTATTATACGACTACTACTTT
This sequence comes from Trachurus trachurus, assembly GCF_905171665.1. Lineage (NCBI taxonomy): Eukaryota > Metazoa > Chordata > Actinopteri > Carangiformes > Carangidae > Trachurus > Trachurus trachurus. The sequence goes on from NC_139911.1 coordinate 6,650,204, forward strand.
TAAAATATTACTATATATTTTTCAATGGTAATGCAAGAATCTTACTTTACCTCTGGTTGCACTTTATGTCTGACTTCACATCAGGAGTTTGTCCTCAGGTCACATCTGGATCAAAACAGAGCTGACACAGGCCTATTGTCTGGTATACAGCAGGTTTACAGGCAGGCGACACAATGGATAAACAGCTGTTGGTGTTTTTTTTTTTTTTAAGAGCTATGACTCACAGGGTGGGACAAGTGTTTCTTGTGGAAACGCTAGTTGCCTTTGTGCTCAAAGAAAATTAAAGTAAACCACTTAGAAACGATTCAACAACAACACCATTCTCTACTCACGTCTCTATTGTGAGAAAGCTAAATGTGTATATTACGGATAAACATGAAAGGAGGTTGTATTTATTTATATCTTTTCATAAAAGGTGGATATAAATATGGAATTGTCACCCAGTGTTGTGGAAGGACGGTGTGTTATAAAGGCAACCACGGTCTGTCACTGCAAATAAGAAAAAAACAGTAATCCATATGCAGAAATCATGGCTGAAACAACATGTTTTAATCTGGTTTCTTACATGCAAGACAAACTTTAAAGCCAGTTAAGTGCAAATGTAACAAAGGAACACCTTTGAGGAAACTCATTTTTGCACCAGTGACTAAATTAAGATTGTTCTACAACTCTTTCCAACATGTTTCTTCAACTAAGAGGGAGTGTGAACTTGTGAAACAGCCACGAGCATTAGCGGAGCAGACAGACTTGGCCTCTTTCTGTAATTAGCTTAGTGCAGAGACATTCCTGTCTTTAGTAATCGCAGGGCACCGAGAGTAAACATGGGACGCACCGAGACAGGCGGCAACAATGGCCGCCCTCTGGCTCGTCTTCATCCAGGCACAATCATGTGCGACTGTGCCAAGTGTATTCAGGTGTCTGTGTGTTTGTGTGTGTATGTGTGTGTGTCGTAGCAGGAAAATGCTTAAACTTTAGTCTCCCTCTCACTCATTTACACACACACACACACACACACATGCTGAGATAGGAAGAAATGTCAGAGAGGAAGGATGTCTCCTCTGGCAGGTCTGTGTCTTGGCCTCGTGCTGCTTCCTGAACCTTTAGCCTATTGTTTTGTGAGCTGGCCAGAAGATCTCTGGGCAAAACCAGCAGATCAAGAGAAAGCAGTGCTCAGCAGATATGAGGGAAACTTACAGCACCTCAGATTTGTCTCTTTGGGCCATTAATACATGTTCATCATGTCACTGCACCTTTTACTTCTATTTTAAAAGAATGTTTTCATTCATAAAACTGTTTGTATGAGAGAGTTTTGACATTGATCTTAAAATAATGACAATGGAGTTGTTAATACTGCAGGTGGCAGGTGGGAATGAGCCAGAGATCAGTTTCAGATGCTCTACAGCACAAATAGATGCTGCTTCATAAGAGTTAATTTGATTTTAAGTAAGATTTCCATATATATTAGTTTCAAAGCCTCAGTGCACAAAGAAACGCACACAGTCTGTATTCAGAAACGACAACAAAGCAGTCACCACTCTCAGCCATGGCCCAAGTCTTGCAGGGTGCAGAGTGTTAACTTGAGATTTATTATATTTTTATTCAGTCAGATGAGGAAAAGTATAAAATGTGAGACTTTTGATGATGTAATGTGATATTGTTGTGTGTATTATTATCATATATGGGCTGTGTTCAACTCAATCATTGTTGTTCCATGAAAACAGAGTGAGTGACACCAGAGAGGAAAAACATCAATAAATACATAAAAATAATGTATTTGTGTTTCTCTGCAGCTTCCTCGGGTTCTGGACAACCACTCCGAAGGCATTGAAATTAACTTCTGGGTCCGGGTCGTCTCTGCCGCCTCTGACAAACTGCGAGAGGTAAGAGCTCAGGTCCACGCAGTCCCATTCAAGAGTTCACCGCCCGCTATTTTTAGCCGTCAGGAAACAGTTGCTTCCTCTCGCCTGAGTTTTTACGCAAACACAGACAGTGGGGGGGCATCATTTAGTGCGTATGAGGAAGGCTAAATGCAGAACAGGCCCATTTAGCCTCAAAAACAGATACATCATCAGTACGGGACCATCGCAATGGAAACAACACTGAGGCAGCGGAACAGGTGAAGCCTCCAGACATTAAAGTTATCGAGAAAAGAGAAAAGAAACATCAGTGGTGATTGAATGATCTGTTTATGTGTCTATGTGCCCTTCTCTCTGTGTGGCCATTAGTCTGTTTGGATTACCTACAACAGAGTATTTTCCCTTCTGTGAAGTGTTTCGTAGTTGTGTTAGTGTAATTGTATCAGTGGAAATTTTTTGTTGTACCTGTATTTAGCAAACAAAGATGAGTGGAAATATTGTTTTGTTTGTTGTGGAGGTTTCCATGGGATATTTAATGTAGCTGACATCCTGTGGGCGAGACGCTCGTCTCTTGTCGCGACGATAGCTGACGCGGAACCAGTCAGTCGTTCCCCTTCATGATACACAGAAAAATCAGATGTGTATTTTAGTTTATTTTAGTGTGTTTGAGTTTCATTGATGTAAATAAGTCACTGCCTGGACAGTTTAATACAGAAATCAACTTATAATAATATCAATTTAGCCACGAGGAGTTAAAGGTCTGATCGATAGCTGTTGATTACTGAATCTATCTTCTTCAAAACCCAACGTTCAGCTGCCAGAAGACAAACAATATAATATTTGTAGTTTAGCGAAAGGCTGCTTTGGTGTCTTATTTGGTGACCTTGAACGTTACATCTAAAAGTTTCCATCTAAAGTCCTGTTTTGCTTGTGTCGTCTCTCCACAGCTGTTCCAGAGGAATAGCTCCGTGGAGCTTCTCCAGGTGGTGACTCCTCTCTTCCAGAACAGTCTGTCCTTCAGGCAGGTGACGGCCGCTGCCTCTCGCCTCGTATGCGGCTACACCGAGGGGGCTTTCTCCCGAGTCACTTCCTTTAACTGGTACGAGGACAATAACTACAAAGCCTTCCTGGGAATCAGCAGCAGCAGGGCACAGGGCCACTACACCTATGACAACAGCACCAGTGAGTGGATCACGTATGAGTGTGTTGGCATCGTTTGAACCCGGGGGGAACCACAAAATGTGTTGTTAAGTGCTTAGAATGACAAAGGCATTTCAGTCCTGACACTTTTTTTACAAATCCCTTTTTCTCCTACATTTTTCATCCAGTCATCCTAGATTTATTTCTTTAAATTGAATTATTTTAATATATTAAATGCCTCTGATTTTACTTTAATTTGTTGCCAGCTACTTGGAACCAGAAAACGTGTTTGTTAAGTGCTTAGAATGACAAGAAGAGAAGAAGAGGAAGAAGAACTTTATTTGTCCCCATAGGGAAATTGGTTTTCGGCATTAACCGTGGACATTTCATGGACACTGAATTGCACACAAAAATTAAACACAACATAGTGAGAACACACAGACTCAGGCACAGATACACGACTTGAATTAGGTGCAAAAAAAAAAAAAAAAAATACATCAGCTGTTCAGTATTTTGATGGCTTGTGGGACATATGAATATTTAGATCTCAAAGGCATTTCAGTCCTGACACTTCTTTACAAATCTCTTTTTCTCCTACACTTTTCATCCAGTCATCCTAGTTTTGTTTCTTTACATTGAAATGTCACTGATTTTACTTTAATTTGTTGCCAGCTACTTGTCAACATGGTTGCCCTGACAGTGGTATCACCAGTGTCTGTGTATAATCTTTCCCTCCAGCTCCTTTTTGCAACGATATGATGAAAGACTTGGAGTCCAACCCCGCCACCAGGATTGTGTGGAACTCCGTCAAGCCCATGTTGATGGGACAGATCCTCTACGCCCCCGACTCACCCGGCGTCAGACAGATCATACGAAACGTAAGCGCAGCGTCATGTTATAAATACATTTTACCCTGGGCCATGTTCCATTGTTGCATTAGACAAGATATGGTACACTTAACTTTTAGGAATTTCTAACTTTATAATGATAATGGAGGGTTTAGAGAAATAAACAAAGAGGATATCTCAGATTAGCACCTCTAGATTTTTTCCATTAGTCCATGACATCCATATCTCTGGTTTCGCTTGGAGCTGGCAACCCTATACTGCAGTGAACAATGTGTTTTCCTTCAAAAGAGGATCAGCTTTCCTCATGTCATGTCCAGCCTTTTGTATCTAGATGTAGATATGTGTTGGTCAAAGCCTCTCAGGGGGGCTGCCAGTCATGGATGGCTTGGTCGCAATGGACGAACACAAGCCGGTCGGCTGTGGTGACTACCGGGCAGTCGAGTGGCGCCACGGCTTCTTCTCTGTTATGTAAGCAGCAAAGAGTCTGTCCTTGAAGATGTGTGATCACACACACAAAGAGACGCACGCACACTCGCGTTTCCTCTTCCCCGACCTTTAGTGGCCTCTTTGTTTTCCGCTTCCCCCAGACTGGAATCTTAATTGCACTAAGAAACTAATGAGCAAGAGGTTAATCCATCACTTTACTCTAAGACTAAGAATACGGCCTCCACAGGCTCTTTGTCTTCACCTTAACTCTGTCACGCATCAGTATATTTCACAGGAAACTCCACATTAAGCCTCATACCTTTAAACATACTTTGTTACACACTTGTATCTGTCATCTGTAGCATTTCTTAAACTGAAACTACAGTAAAATCTGTGGTAATTTCACTTTTTAAAAATTCATGGGAACTAATTTCTTTCCCGTATTGGGCTCGAAGTGGTACATTATAATAATAAATAAATAAATAAATCCAAAAATTATCCAAATATGGCCTTATGATAGTCCATAAATAACTGAAGAATTACCCAGGAAGTTTGACCCAATAATCACTAGCAGGCTGAATCAGATATATTTATTTGGACTTCACTGTTGTGATGAATACAACAGTTCTCACTGACTATAAAGCATATTATGGTACATACATGCATAATGAATGTATTTTTATTTTCGAACATGTATATATATATATATATATAAAAAAGTAACTATTTGTACATACAAAAGAAAGAAAAAAATAAAATAAAAGACAACAAAATACAGCACATGGTTCGAAAAAGGAGTAGGAAGAAGTAAAAAAAAAAAAAAAAGTTTTAATTTCCCACCCCTTTTTAACTATTCTTCAGTTTGTAACTACTACATAATACATAATACCTATATAAATATATACCAACCATATATATACACACATAATAATTATCTCAATCATAAATAATATAATACACCTATAATAACACATGCATTTACTCAGTCAGCAGTGGAGTAGATTATGCTGAGTGCTCACTATTTTGTTGCAATGTCATATTTCCTATTGTGTACGTATGCATATGCAAAGAACTCCCCATACATCTTGGCTGCATGGCTACAAGCTCCTTTGACTGGCTGCCCCCTTGAAGAAACCACCACAAGGAGCCCCCACCACCCTCACCCACCCACTGACCCCCCTCCTCCTTCTTCTCCCTGCTATTTTAAACTGCCCTGGGGAGTGAGGAAGTGCTCACTTGTGGGAACCTGACTGAGATTCACTGGGCAGGCTGAATACATTCGGCCAGTTGTCACCAACGGCCTCCATTGTCACCCCGGCTCCATTGTCCCCATTGTCACCCAAAATCAGACACACACAAGAGGCGTTTAATTGGGTGTACTCTTGAGCTCTTTCATCCCCCACTGCACATGACTGAATACTGAAACAGGCCAGTGTTTGGTATTTGCCACACAGAACACACACTGTACCAACACACATCCAGGGTTTTAACGATAAGCGTGCAGTAAATATTTGACGATTTGGCACAGGGGCGCATTTGTTGCACTGTTGCTGGTTATCTGAACGGGCCCGCGGGAATTCTTTGTGTGAGAATGTGTGTGTTGTCTTTTCAGAAGCCTGTTTTCACAAAGAGTTTAATGTGGGAATGGTATGTAGCAGGAGATTAGGAGAACTGTGACAGTGTGTGCATTCAGGGTTTGTGAGTGCTGTGTACACATGTGCACGCGTACACATCTGTGGATCTGACATTCGCTCCCAACATGTCAATAATTCTCCATGTGAGCAACTTTGCATGTATTTGCACCTTTCCCTGAATTTCTTACGACCTAGATTTTGGGAGAATACATGTGTGTGGTGTGCGTGTTTGTTTTTGATAATAGTTTCCTGTCCTTTCATTCCTGGCACACACACACAAACACACATGCACGCACACACACATGTCTTGCAGGCTAACACGACATTTGAAGAGCTGGAGAGGCTGAGGACGATGGGGAAGGCCTGGGAGGAAGTGGCTCCTCAGATCTGGGAGTTTTTCCAAAATGGAGTCCAAGTCAAGATGATCCGGGTAGGACAATAATAAAGTGTTACTGAGGGTTTAAATAGAAAACCATAAATAATGAGGAGTATGTTCATCAAATCGTGTCTTCATTGCTTTTAAACCTTGATCTTGAAATGCAGGCTCATGATATTTATACCCCTTCAAACTCACAGTTCAGTTAAAATTACACCTGTGTCCCAGCTGTATTGTGACTAATTCAACTGATATGAGCAGGGTCTCTGTTGTGTGGCTGCTCAGCTGACATTTAATGCTTAACAGCTTTTTTTCAATGAGATGATTAATGATGCTGTTGTTCTTTCATTTTGATCTTTTACCCACTGATAATTTATGCCGAGGCCTCCGGAGTTTCCTGCTCAAATATAGAACCTTATCTTACCAAAATATGCCATCTCTTTCCCTTTTCCATTTATCCCTCTGCAGCAACATCAATCTTTCCTACTGTACCTCTGTATAAACTGTCAGTCTCTTTTACTTTTGGCCTTGTTTGCTTCCCTTTTACCTGATGGAAGAAACAATACATAGGACAAAGAGATGGTGAAAGTAATAAGATGAGGAGAATCTGAACTCTCCTCCATTTCTTTGTTTTGTTCTCAATCTGGGAAAAAACAGGGTAAAGAAAGGGCATTGCCCTACTTCCTTTTGTTTCAGGACACCATCTGTAATCCATCAGTGATGGATTTCATTGACAGGAGCCTGGAGGAGGCGCCGTTCTCCTCCAAACACATCCTCAACTTCCTGTACAACGGCCCGCCAGAGGACCGTCCGGATGACGTGCCTGATTTCGACTGGCGAGACATCTTCAACCTCACTGACCGGGTCATTCGGATGCTCAACCAGTATGGGGATGTGAGTAGGCACTGAAAACAATGAGGGTTTGTTTGCGTACAATAGGATAGATTTATTACCGGCAAAATGTATGGGCTTCTCAAATACCTCTGACAGGACTTGAGGAAATACAGTCATCATGCACTTTATTAGCAACCTGTATATATTCATGCAGTTATACAGTCAAGTTAGCAGTGCAGTACATCAAATCCTGCAGCTCCAGCTCCAGAGCTTTAGCTATGATGTGATAGTTGGTGTCAGATGAGCTGGTTTCATTTTTTCTGAAACTGCTGATCTTGTGGATTTACACACACAACCTAAGTCTCTAGAGTTTTTTTTAATTATTATCATTCAGAAGGAGCGAGAAACAAAAATCACCCAGTGAGCAGCGGCTCTGTGAAGGAAGCACATTGTTAAATTAGAAAGGTCAGAGGAGAATGGGCAGACTGGTGCTGCAGCTGACGGAAAGGCCACAGCAGCTCAGATCAACACTCTTTTACAACTGTGCTGAGCAGAAAAGCTGCAGCATGAACACACAACAACACACCAAAGTTTGATGTGAATAGATCAAAACAGCAGAGGGACCATGTCAGGTTCCTCTGCTGTGGACACAGTCTCACCAGCAGTGGACAGTCAATCCTGCATTTGAATGCCGCAGCCTATAGTATTGTTGCTGACCATCTGCAGCCTTTTTATGGCCACAGTTCACCATCTTCTACTGGATAATGCTCCATGTCACAAACTAGTTTCATGACAGGGAGTACAGTGACCTTAAGTGGCCAGGAGAACACCTTTGAAAGTTTGGCAACCATGAATGTGCAGCCGGCAAATCTGCAGAACTGATGTGATGCGATCACGTCAACGTGGAGAGAGGAGTCTCAAAGGGAAGTTTCCAACATCTCATGGAGTCCAGATGGAGGTTGTTGTGTTGAGACCAAACCCTGGTGTTCCTGATAAAGTGCTCGCTGAGTCTACCTACCAACCAGCGTACAAAATTACATTGACTTGTCAAAGACGGCTCTGAATTTCCAGCTGAAAATAAGGTGTCAAGATCATTTACCAACTGTTTTATCCCCCCTCCCCCTCATTTGGACCCTGATAGTAAGAACTCAAACTGTTTTTCCACATTTCACTTCACCTGGGATGCCAAGTTCAAGGACAGGCCTATTCATGAAATAATCAAATTAGGCACAGGTCTTCTCTCATGCTGATTTCAATGCCCTCGGTTGCCTGACCACAGTGCTGCGCTGAATACCACTCTTGATGTGAAGTGAGAGTTTAGATAAGCTGTCTTTACACTCTGCAATTTGTCTCCCTGTCCAGAGACATGGAAATCTACCCAGGTGGGCGAGAGCCAGAGAAACAAACTAGCTGTCAAGTTGCTTTTGTTTACCACTGATGGAGTGGAGGGTAAAAAAAAAAAGGAAAAAAATGAAAACACATCACATACCTTTCACTGGTGAAGGTCCTCCACATTTAAAGTGGGCCAGTGTGTTTGAAACAAAGTAGAAATCACCCCTTTTCTTGCAGGAGCTAATGTGGATGAGAGGCCTATCGCACTGGGGGGTGACACGGGGGGCACCTGGGGGCATGGCTCGGTGGATGGTTGGTGCTCCGTGTTTTTGTCCAAGTTGAAGCTTACAGCACTTGAGTGTGACAGGGAGAGTGGGAACGATTGAGTCCGATTAGATACAGCTGTCACTCCATCCACCATCCTTTATAAAGCAGCAACAATGACCGTGGGCTTGATGGCTGGTTGGCCGCATGTTGGTGGCATGCATGCGTATCACACCACACCGCACAGTGGGGCTGTTAGTGTTATCCCATGAATGCGTGGGACGTCCTTTGAGATTTGGACCATTTTGTTTTGCAAGTTTACACCACTCTATGTCTATAAAATGCATACAGTACTGTATTTGCATGTATTTTAATGGCATGTCTCTGTTTGCACGGCAAATTGGGCATGTGTGCTTCACTGGTTTTTTGCTGCGTTTTTCCTCATGGATCAAGTTCCTCCCTATTTGCATTAGTCCGTAGTGAATGGCATTAGCAAACCGGCTTTCCAGGGAATAAACAGCCACTGCTCACTGCAAATTTGCATGTAGAGTGTGGATTATAGAGACTTAATACGTTGCACTTCTGGTATTTTTGCCTTTTTAAAAAGATATACTCAGCCAGCTAAATGCCAAGACAGAACGGTTAAAAAAATAAGGGGCTTATATGTACCAAATTTGGATTAATCAACAATCACCTCTGAGCTTCCCTTTCAATTTAAAGGGATAGTTCAACATTTTGGCAAATTGGCCCATAATCCCACGCTATGAGATAATAACAGAACATTATGAGACAGAGTTGTTTTTGAGGTAAATGCAGAGACTGCTTGGTGAAAAACTGAAGGCAACGCGCATCAGCTGTTTTGCATGAATTTACCTCTAAAACGGCTCTGTCTCATAACGTTACATTATTATCTCATAGCGTGGTGAATGTGCAGGTCACAACTTGTCTGCGAGAGCGTTTTGGAGTTGTTGGATTGTGTATTTGATGAGTTTGATGAGGGAAACCAAGAAATCCCATTAGCCTCTGTAGCATAGCCGTTCTAAAAACAGCTTGCACCGACAAATAAAGGTAACAAATTTACTCCTATGACTATTTGGGATTATGGCAATGGGCCAATTTGCCAAAATGTTGAACTATTATCCCTTTAAAGCACTGTGTGTTTAATGCTTCCGGGTCTGAGATCAGTCCATTTATATGTCGACCTCTGTTTCATTCATTCTCTCTCACCCAGTGTGTGGTCCTGGACAAGTTTGTGCCCATGCCAGATGAGGATGCAGTCACCCATCGAGCTTTGAACCTGTTGGAGGACAGCAAGTTCTTGGCGGGCCTTGTCTTTGTGAACATGTTCCCGTGGACCACCAGTGTCCCGCCCCATGTGAAGTTCAAGATACGAATGGATATCGATTCAGTAGAACGCACCAACAAGGTCAAAGACAGGTTAGAATCAAAGTCAAGTGTGAATAGGGTTGCAAAGTGGTGGAAAACTTCCAGAAAATTTCTGGAAAATTTCCAGAAACTTTCCATGGGAAGTTAAGCTGTAGAATTTTGGAAATATTCCAAATTGGAAACTTTCCATGGGAATTATGGAAATGTATGGGGATTATTGGGAATTTATGGGAATTAACTGGAAATTGGGGGTAATGCATTTAAACAAACTGTATCATATCCAAACATAAATGTAAATATTTTGTTTGTCATAAGCAGACATCCATGCAAAATAATATAGTTACAAAACATGACATTTCAACAGATTTATTTCTGAGTAGAACTTTATCAAGTTTTAATTCTTGTATGAACAATCAATTCTTTTACTGAACCACAAAAACATGAATGTTGGGTAAAATATTACTTACCCTCACCAATCAATTTTGTAAATTTCGGATTTATTCCCATTAATTCCCATATATTCCCATTAATTCCCATATATTCCCGTTAATTCCCATGGAAAGTTTCCAACTTTGAAAATTCCCGGAATTTTGCAACCCTAAGTGTGAATATAATATGGTTTAACAGCCAAACAAAGATAATCACAGAGGCTAAATATGTATGTGTTGCTCAGGTACTGGGATCCTGGCCCCAGGGCGGATCCTATGGATGATCTCCGGTACGTGTGGGGCGGCTTTGCGTACCTCCAGGACATTATAGAGCATGGGATCATCAAGACTCACACTGGGAAGGAGTGGCCACTGGGTGTTTACCTTCAGCAGATGCCCTACCCTTGTTATGTGGATGATCTGTGAGTGGAAACCATGATCTCATCGTTAACTTTTACACAAATATCACATCACATCAAACAGCTACAGCAGAATTCATAATAGACTTTAATTCAGCTTGTAACGTACTCATGTTTTCCTATATCACTCACTGTGTGTTTTATTTCCACTGCCCCTCCTCTCCCCCTCATCCAGCTTCATGTTGACTCTGAACCGCTGCTTCCCCATCTTCATGGTGCTGGCATGGATCTACTCCGTGTCCATGATCGTCAAGAGTATTGTTTTAGAGAAGGAGCTCCGCCTGAAGGAGACCCTGAAGGCCATGGGCGTCACCAACGGTGTCATCTGGTCCACGTGGTTTATCGACAGCTTCGTCATGATGGGCACCAGCACCGCTCTCCTCACCGCCATCATCATGGTGAAAACAGTTCAAAAACATTCCTCTCTTTCCCTTATACTTAATCATTATGTTATCTGCATGTAAACCAGCTCTTCATAATGTGTGTAGACTTTCCACACTGATGATCCTGCACATTTCTGATTAACTCAACTTCAGTGTTTCACATTTATAGTATTTAGTTTTCATTTTTACCACTAGATTTCATGCTACAATCTGTATTTCACCAGTGTTGCCCATGACTGTTAATGATTAATACAGTGTATCTGTGAACATGTTAATGAGTCTGGCTGTAAATATCAAGATACCTCTGAGTTGTACTGCAAAGCATTATCACAACTTTTTCCTTGAAATAATTCGTTAGTGATAATGGATCACCGATTGCAGACTTACCCTGTTAATCATTAATGGAAGAAACACCATGACATCATGGGAATTATGTCATTGGCTCTGAGGGAATGATCATTAATAATTAACACCTCTACCTTGTAAAAGTGACAAGTGCTCTCATTATAGTAAAATGGACTGTTCTGACCTCTAGTGGCTAAAATGTGTAAACCTGTGTGTTGAATGTACTCCAATTAAGTGTCACAACTCAATTAATATCTAGATAATCCTATTGAACATTCCTCAGTGGATAGAAACTAGTTAGATGTAAAATTATAATGCAAAGATTATTAAATCTAATATTAAATATGCCACTTTGTCATGTTTCAACTTGTTTTCTCTCTGTCCTGCAGGGAGGAAGAGTCCTTAACTACAGCAATCCCGTCATCCTCTTCCTCTTCCTTCTCACCTTCACCACGGCTACCATCATGCAATGCTTCCTCCTCAGCGTCTTCTTCAACCAGGCCAACCTGGCAGCAGCCTGCTGCGGCATCGTTTACTTCGCCCTTTACCTCCCGCATATCTTCTTCTTCACCTGGCAGGACTACATCACCAAAGACATGAAGATCCTAGTGGTGGGTGTCACATGGTTTCAGAGTCAAATACATAATAGAAACAAGATATTATATATATATATAAATAAGATTTAAGTTAATTATTAAAGTCTACACTGCAAAAACTCAAAATCTTTCCAAGAATATTTCTCTTATTTATTGTCAAAATGTCTCATTTCTAGTCAAAACTAATCTCTTTCCACTTAAAATAAGACTCATCACCTAAAAATGGACTTGTTTTTAGACAGTTTTCACTTGTTTCAAACAAATTTTCAATTGAAATAAGTAGAAAAATCTGCCAGTGAAAGCAAGTTTTTTTGTGCTTGTAATAAGAAAGAAAAACTTGCTCCACTGTCAGATTTTTCTACTTATTTAAAGTGGAAAATGTGCTTGAAAAAAGTAAAAAGTGTCTAAAAACAAGCTACTTTTTAATGTGATGAGTCTTATTTTAAGTATAATTAGATTTATTTTGACGAGAAATTACATTTTGACTAGAAATAAGACAAATATTCTTGGTAAGATTTTGAATTTTTGAAGTGTAGTCCCATCTTCAGTATCAGTATCCTGGAAAGCTCTCGTGCCTCTATCCTCAGAGTCTCCTGTCTCAAGTGGCGTTTGGCTTCGGGACAGAATACCTGTCACGGTACGAAGAGCAGGGTCTGGGTTTGCAGTGGGACAATATCCAGACCAGCCCCCTGGAGGGAGACGAGTTCTCCTTCCTCACCTCCATCTGCATGATGGGCCTGGACACTGTCCTGTATGCTGTGCTGGCCTGGTACCTGGACAATGTCTTCCCCGGTTAGTTCAATAAAGTTAAATATCTATTTATTTACATATTTACAGGTACTCAAGTATGACTTTTTTTCTTTTCTTCTATTGATCACAGGACAGTATGGAATCAGTCGGCCATTTTACTTCCCTCTGCTCCCCTGTTATTGGCTCAACACTGTGACACCAGCTTCATGTAAGCAGCACAGCACTTGATATACAGTGGAGGTAATGTGCTTGTTGTTGCTGTCGTTGTTGTTATACTCTCGTTGTTTTCCTGAAAAGGCAACAACACACTTGAGATGGAGAAAAAAGGTTTTGACAACCTGGCAAACAAGGAGCAAGGAGAGCAGCAGCAGAAGAAAGAGGAGGAAGAAGAAAACCAAGGAGAGGAGAACAACCTGGAGAAGCCCCAGACTCTGGAGGAGAATCCCTCATGTGAACACCAGGACCAGAGGGAGGGGCTGGGGAAGGAGGCTGAAGACGGTATAACAGCTGCATACTGTTTTGTGTTTATTTAGATATTTAAAAAAAACAAAAAACCCAAAACTAACTAGAACTCCCTTTATCAGGACCAGTGCTCTCACTTTCTGTCAGTTTTACTGTGTGGGAACTCGTTGTCCTTGAGTGTATTTGCACTTTCTGTCATTTGTGAACACACGTCTCAGTTCCTTCACAGTTTGTTAGTTAATAAGTGATAGAAACTGTTTTTCTTTGCATTCCAACACCCTGACATCATGTGTGTGTGTGTGTGTCCTGCTTCTTTCATATACACTCAGCAAATAAAATGCGGCCTTTGTTTCTTTCTGAAAAAAAAAAAACGATATGATGAGGTGTGGATATGACTGTCACCTTATGTAATTCATTATTAAACGTACTGGGTGTATTGTAAACGCAAGGCTGTGGTTGTGTTTGCTCTGTGCAGGTCAGTCTTTCTTCGAGGCAGAGCCAGCTGGCCTGGTGGAGGGGGTCTGCATCCAGAACCTGGTCAAGGTCTTCGGCAGCAGCCTCAGACCGGCGGTGGACGGCCTCAGCATCAGTTTTTACGAGAGCCAGATCACTGCCTTTCTGGGCCACAACGGGGCCGGGAAAACCACCACCATGCACGTGACACACAACGATAATCTGAATGCTGAACATGTAGGAAAGTGTCTGTTGCTCATCTCTCTTTTTTTCCTCTCACTCTGTCTCCCAGGTCTATTTTGACTGGTATGTTCCCTCCCACCTCGGGAACAGCGGCCATTTATGGCAAAGACATCTGCACAGACATGGATACCATCCGCCAGTCTCTGGGAATGTGCCCACAACACAACATCCTTTTCCAGCAGTATGTAACCGTCCTCACGTTTAGTCAAAACATGTATGAAAGAGACTCCAAAATGACACGAATGAGTAGTTTTGAAGCCCTTGTTCTCTTGTTACCCCCTCCCTCCTCCAGCATGACTGTGGCCGAGCAGATCCTCTTCTACTCACAGATGAAAGGCCGTCCAATAGCTGAGGCCGAGGAGGAGGTGGAGAACATGCTGCAGGATCTGGGTTTACCACACAAGAGGGATGAACTGACCCAGAACCTCTCAGGTCTGTGTGGGTGCAGGTGTTTGCACAGATGTTTTATCGCTCAGTGTCATGTATGCTGCACACACACACATGCACACACATGCACACACGCTTCAATACGTGCAACATGTGGTTTTCCAATTCAGGTGGCATGCAGAGGAAGCTGTCGGTCGCCTTGGCGTTTGTCGGCGGGGCCAAGGTGGTGATCCTGGACGAGCCCACCTCTGGGGTCGACCCGTACTCCAGACGCTCCATTTGGGACCTGCTGCTGAAATACCGTGCAGGTAACACTGACACCTGCTGGAAAGAGCAGGTTATCCTAGAGCTGCACACACTGATAAAAATGCTAGAAGAATACTTGAAGTTATTAAAGTTTCCTTTTGTTACACACTTGTCCCTAAACACTGGTAGCTTTTACCCACTATTTATATCATCTGAGTGTTATCATTGTGCATTAAATGTTATGTAACACCAATGAAGCTTGTAATGAAGTCATTAATACAGCACCTAGACCTGCTATGTAATTAAAAAACATGCAGAAATTGTACTTTATGGGACCTTTATTAATTACTTTTGCTCACTGCCAACTGTCCTGCTGTGTTTTGTGGTTTGCAGGGCGCACAGTGATAATGTCCACCCATCACATGGATGAGGCCGACCTGCTGAGCGACCGGGTGGCCATCATCTCACAGGGTCGGCTCTACTGCTGCGGCTCCCCGATCTTCCTGAAGAACTGTTTCGGTGCTGGTTTCTACCTCACTCTAGTGCGACGAATGAAACATGACATGCCCAAGGTGAGAAAGGCGAGGAATGAGGGTGTGTGTGTGTGTGTAATTGTGTTCAAAAGTTAGTGAGTGTTAGAGATGTGGATTCATTTTTGACCAGAATTTCATTCTAATCTGGAGAGAAAAACATTTTGTCTCTAAGGTCCTGATTAATAGGATTTGAAAAAAGAGTTAATTATGATTTCATGTATTTCTTTGTCCTCCAGACAAGCTGTGATTGTACAGAGGATTGCTCCTGCGTATGCTCCAAATGCTCAAAGTTTAAAGCTACCACGGACGAGAGCCAGGCTGCAGGCAGACAGATGGACGGTAAGGCGTTCGTTCAAAGAGACTGTGGTGACTGCGATGCCAAATTCATCTCCTCAAACCTGTTTTTATTTTATCCATCTTCGAAATTATGAAGACAATGAGATAATATCCCTTTGTCAGGTTCATGAATAGTGCTTTTGATTTGGACTGTAGTCAGTCTACTTACAGTACATCACCTCCTTTCAACACACCTAGAAACTACCTAACACCCTGTAATCACTATACTCTGTGTAACATCCTACGATTGACTGTTTTTTAACCTCTTTTGTACTTGTAGGAATAAAGATTAAATTCTGTATAATCTGCATAACATCACATATATAGCACTTGTTATTTCAAGGCATTTTTAAAGGAACGTGACATTACAGAGTGAGAGACCCTTAAATACAGCAAATACAAAGTTAACAGAGCCAGTACATGGTGCGTCATGGGAGTTGCCTATTGCAGCGTAACAAAGAGATGATTCAGGACTCACTTGAGCCAGTTTTATTAAAGAGGACAGTTTAAAGTCTAATCTATAATCCAGAGAGGGCGTCTGCCTCCTGAATTTAAACTGGGAGCTGGTTCTTCTGGAGAGGAGCCAGATAACTGACGGCTCTGCCTCTGATTTTACTCTCTGAAACCTGCATTTAGAGGGTGAACTGCTCTGTTGGTTATGATGGGGAACTGTGAACTCTTTAAATATACAGCCTGACCATTAACGGCTTTGCAAGATGAGCAGGAGAATCTCATTTTATTATCGTCCATATTCTTTTTTATTGGAGATTAAAGGCAATGTCATTATCAAAGATGAACCGACAGGAACCTTTTATAACTGAGCTGTGCACAACACCAATATAAAGTAATAAGAATATGTCAGCAGGTGGTATGTTAAGATGAAATGTATGAAAATCTTCCTCAGGTAACCTGGAGAGCATCACAGCCCTGGTCCATCATCACGTGCCGCAGGCTCGTCTGATCGAGGCCATCGGCCAGGAGCTCACCTATCTGCTGCCCAACCGCGACTTCCAGCCCCGGGCCTACGCCAGCCTCTTCAGGGAGCTGGAGGAAACCCTGGTGGACATCGGCCTCAGCAGCTTCGGCGTGTCTGACACGTCACTGGAGGAGGTGTGTGTGTGTGTGGAGCAGCAAAAGAAATGGGAGCAGTTACTGTTATGTAAAATCAAATAAAAGTAATCCATACACTGTGGTGCAAAAGCACATTAAACAAGGACAATACATCAAACTGTCAACGAATGCCCCTTGTATAAGAGAGATGTTTAATCATTAAAATACAAGTGCTAAAGAGCAATTTGAAAAGTAGTCAAACAGAATTTATTACAATAATTTAATGGTAATCTGTTGTATCGTCACCTTCACAGTTATTGGGTTTTGTGTATAAAGAGCATCTGTTAATCTTCGGCCCGGATCATTTGTTTGCAGATATTCTTAAAGGTCACTGCTGATGGGAATGCAACCAACAGGAAGTGTATACAAGGTAAAACTTTTTTGTTGCACTGTTTTTTCCCCCCTTCCTATTGATTTGTTGTGTAGTTTCTACTGATCCCCGTGTTTTCTCCACTTCCATCTTCTCATCATGTGAGTTTTATCCTCTGTATCCCACTCTCTAATCGCCCCAGACAAGAAATCAGTGCAGAAGATTTCTCGAGCTAGCATCTGTCGGCTCAACAGAGTGGCTGTTGTTGATATGGAACCACCAAAAGGTGACAACGGCTTTCAGCTTCCAGCTCAGGGACAAATGCTGCTGTTTAAGAGACATGAATTTCTGTGATTTAAAGGAGTTTGCAGTCTTTTATCTGCTGACAACAGTGTAATGTAGAGAGCTTCAGCTTGGGGGCATTTTAGATAAACATTTTGATTTGGAGCTGTCGCTAATGCATCAGTAATACACAAAATAGGCCGATATTTTGCCAATAGACAAGTAGAGCGGTGCTGGCAATGCATAGGTACATGCCCACAGGTAGGCATAGGCGCATTACTCTGCTGTCTGTCCACAGACAGACTAAACATGCTTGGCTTGCTGTCTGGCCTCTTCACTCTAGCTAAAACCTGTCACTCTCTTAAAGGGATAGTTCAAATTGTTGGCAAATTGGCCCATTGCCATAATCCCTATAGTTTTAGGAGTAGGTTTGTTACCTTTTTTAGAAAGGCGGAGCAGAGCCGAGAGCTGCTCAGAGCTACGCTACGGAGGCTAATGGTGTAATGATTTCTCGGTTTCCCTCATCAAACTCATAAAATACACAATCCAACAACTCCAAAACGCTCTGGTGGACAAGTTGTGACCTGCACATTCACCACGCTATGAGATAATAACAGAATGTTACGAGACAGAGTTGTTTTCGAGGCAAATGCAGAGACTGCTTGCCGAAAAACTGCCTCCAACGGGAAAGTGCATCAGCGGTTTTGCATGAATTTACCTCGAAAACAACTCTGTCTGGTAACGTTGTGTTATTATCTCATAGCGTGGTGAATGTGCAGGTCACAACTTGTCCACGACAGCGTTTTGGAGTTGTTGGATTGTGTATTTGATGAGTTTGATGAGGGAAACCAGGAAATCCCATGAGCCTCCGTAATGTAGCTCTGAGCAGCTCGCAGCTCTGCTCCGCCGTTCTAAAAATAGCTTGCACCGACAAATAAAGGTAACGGACCTACTCCTATAACTATAGGGATTATGGCAATGGGCCAATTTGCCAAGATGTTGAACTATCCTTAAGTCAGGCTGTGCAATTTAACTTGAACTCTGTTTTCTAGATTTGGATGGAGGTTTTCCCAGCAATGGCCAGGGCCCGTGCGATATCCTAGAAGGTGCATCGGGCCGGGGGTCCTACCAGGTCAGAGGCCTGTGTCTGACCGTCAAACAGTTCTTCGCTCTGCTGATCAAGAGGCTGCATCACGCCACCCGCTCCTACAAAGACTTCTTCGCCCAGGTAACCTCAGTATAAAACTGTGTAGCCCTGCACTGCTTGTTCGGTTTAAAAGAATCACAGCCACGTCTGTGTCTGTTTCTGGTAGATCGTGCTCCCGGCCAGTTTCGTCTTCCTGGCTCTGATGTTCACTCTGATCGTTCCACCCTTTGGAGAGTATCCAAGTCTGACCCTCAGCCCCTGGATGTATGGACGACAGTACACCTTCTTCAGGTGAATATTGAGGATTCACTGCAAAATGTCTGAATGAAACAGAATTATCTGATTTAGCGATTATTATTATTATAACCTTTATTTAACCAGGTTTGTCCCATTGAGATCCAAGATCCCTTTTGCAAGAGAGACCTGGCCAAGAATAGTCATAGACATAAAAAACAAATAGAATACAAATAACAATTGAATTTACAAGATTAGTTGTGTTAGTGTGTAGTTAGTGATGTTGGTGTGTATTTGATTGTTGTGGCCTTTGCAGTAATGAGCGTCCTATGGATGCTCAGATGAGATACTTCGGCGAGGTGTTGCTGGACAAGCCCGGCTTTGGGACTCGCTGCATGGTGGATGAACCACTGGAGTGAGTAACAGCTCTAGATGCTTTTTTTGTTTTTTTTTCTGTAATCCGTGCCGTTTTGTTGACCACACTTTCTTCCAATGGCAGAGACTTCCCATGCAACAACATCACCACAGAGTGGGAGATGCCCCTGGTCAACCCGGCTCTGATAGACATGCTGGCTGCTCCCGAGTGGACGTCCCTCAGACCGTCCCCTGAATGTAAATGCAGCACATCCAGGAAGCTCACCATGCTGCCCGTGTGCCCGGAGGGAGCTGGAGGCCTCCCACCTCCACAGGTAGCTGGTTGGGTCACTGACACTGAAAATCACAACACTACTAAATTCCCTCTTCACATACTGTATATTCAACTAAAATCCTCTTAGGAGCAAAACCACTGCCTATGAATGTAAAATAAAAAAGTGTTTTGTCTCGTGCATCAGAGGATCCAGTCAACAGGAGACGTTCTCATGGATCTAACGGGCAGAAACATCTCTGACTACCTGGTGAAAACCTACCCCATCCTCATCAGAACCAGGTATTTGATCCTTTATGTCAGATGAAAGTGGAAAACTTGAAATAACCGTACATCAGGGCGTCAATATACTCTCCATTCTTTGTTCTACATTGATCTATACGTAAACCTTTTGAGTTTTCAAAATGCCTTTGATTGAGATATATCCCATATCCCTATGTGTGAAATAATTATTATGTAATATCTGTGTGTATGATCTCTTCCCAGCTTGAAGAGCAAATATTGGGTGAATGAACAAAGGTAAGTTCAAACATGTATTCATCTTTCTTTCATTTGAAAATTACCTTTATGTGCAATAGAAAATTTCACTATCTTTATTGATTTATAAGCAGGACTAGGTTTTATCAAGCCTTGAAATGAGCTGTCAGGACTTTATGTTACTTTATCAATAACACAAGACCAAACAGTCAGTCTGCTACAAGACAAACAAACAAACACTGATTTACAGTAACTACATTGTTTTAATGTAGTGGAGTTCTCCCTCCAGTGGTTATAATGATGTAGTACAACCTGCAGTAGCTAGAAACAGACTTTTTTCTCTGTGGTGTCCAGGTATGGAGGGATTTCAGTGGGAGGGCAGCTTCCTGTGTTGGAGCTGCAGCCACAGACCATCCAAGATGTGGCAGCACAGCTTGGACGACTGTTCAATGTCACCGGGGTATGACTCTTAAACCTTTAAAAACAAGTGTTGGCTCACATTTGTGTGCACTAGTGTCTTGGTTTCTGTGTGTTCACCACCTTGCTCTTCTGGGATTTGTTTCACAGGGCAAATACTCTGAGCAAACGCTGAAGGACATGGGGACGTTCCTCAGGTACATGGAGACTCACAACAATGTCAAGGTGAGGCCGGATAAAAGCTTCATGTTTACGCCACTTTTTTATTTATATCATCATACATAAGGAGTGGTCAGTGCATCCTTCACTGTCCTTCCACAGGTATGGTACAACAACAAGGGCTGGCACGCTATGGTATCTTTCATGAACGTGGCCAACAACGCCATTCTCCGTGCAAACCTGGCCAAAGGAGCTAATCTGGATGAATATGGGATCACAGCTATCAACCACCCGCTGAACCTCACCAAAGGGCAGCTCACTGAGATCACTGTGTGAGTTCCTTTTTTTTTTCTTTTGTGTGGAAAAAAGAAAGACTTGGTGATCAGGAGGTCACGGCTGAGTAATATATTTTCCAGTGACAGTGTCTCCATGAAGCTCAGTCGTTTCTGTGTCCTTCCCCCGCAGCCTGACGACCTCGGTGGATGCAGTCGTGGCCATCTGCGTCATCTTCGCCATGTCCTTTGTCCCGGCCAGCTTCGTCCTCTACCTCATCCAGGAGAGGGTCACGCAGGCCAAACACCTGCAGTTCGTCAGTGGCGTCAGCCCGATGGTCTACTGGATGGCCAATTTCCTCTGGGACATGGTACACACACTGAGCCCTCCTCAAGCCTCTCTGAAATGTTCATGTTATACAGTAGCTGTAGTTTAATTTATTTTTGCCTGGTTGTTAACGCTGGTATTTTCCGCCGTGACTCGTCTTCTTTCTCCAGGTGAATTACTCCATCAGTGCAGCGATGGTGGTGCAGATTTTCATCTTTTTCGATAAGAAGTGCTACACCTCACCAACCAACCTCGAGCCACTCATTGCCCTGCTCATGCTTTATGGGTAAGGAACTGCTAAGATTAAACAAAATAAGCAAAATCTGTATAACATTGCTACATTGGAACAGGTTGAAAGTGGGTATTACTTTAAAAAATGCACCACTAATAATTTATATTTTTCAGTATTCACTATTATACAATTCACACTTTATATACACTGTTTAGCATTAGTTAAATACTGAATTCATCATATATAACACAAGAATACTCATTAGTATGTAGTTTATAAACACAGTTAAAAATGTTTTACTTATTAGTATGTAGTTTATAAATACAGTTAGTGCTTCAGAGACTCTCCATCACTTCCCCTCTTCAAATCCCGACTGAAGACTTTCCTTTTCACCCAAGCATTTAACCTCCCCTACCCATAAGTTTTTTTTTATTTTTTTTTTTTATTTATTTATATTTTCTGTGTTGTATTTTACTGCATCTGTAAAGCGTCTTTGGGTCACTGAAAAAGCGCTATACAAAATGTATTATTATTATTATTATTAGTGCTTATCAATGATGAGTATTTGTGCATTATAAATGAAGAATTCAGTATTTATTAATGCTTAACCAATGCTTAATAGTGTGTACTTATTATATGTTACCACTTAAGCTTGCTATGGGACATGAATTGTATAATACTGAATACTGAAAAAGATCAATTATTAGTGGTGTATTCTTTAAAGTAATACCTGCTTTCAACTCCAGCATTTAGAGACATATGGGTTGATTTTCAGAAGCGCTCTTTGAGTCTGAGTGTGAGCTACTGTCACCACCAGATCGTTGTTACACTCCTGTGGGTCAGGTTTACGCCACAGCTCATTCTCACTGGACACACCCGGCCGAGTAACTGGGACTGTCAAACTATCAGCAATGGATTAAACTCACCCATTTATGTACTGTTTTTATTTGAATGTTATGTAAATCCTTCTTTCACATTGTTATTTTGCTCTAATTTTCCTTTTTTTCTTTTTTAAATTATCTTTGCCAGTTCTACTATTGCTGCACTTATATCTTATGGTGTTGGTATGTCTCTCTCTCTATTTCTCTCTTTCTCTCTCGCTGTCCCAGCTGGTCTGTGACACCCATGATGTACCCCATGTCCTACATATTCAGCGTACCGAGCACAGCCTACGTCTCTCTGTCATGTATCAACCTCTTCATCGGTATCAACAGCAGCGCCATCACCTTCATCCTTGACCTTTTCGAGGGAACTACAGTGAGACCAGGCTGCTCCTCCTTTTTTTTTTCTAAATTCTTCTCATCCATCCACATAGTATCTCCCGTCTCATCCTCTTTCTCATGTGTCCGATTGTTTTCTAGGCTCTGTACAAGTTCAATCAGGTGTTAAAGACCTTCCTGCTCATCTTCCCTCATTAC
This sequence comes from Trachurus trachurus, assembly GCF_905171665.1. Lineage (NCBI taxonomy): Eukaryota > Metazoa > Chordata > Actinopteri > Carangiformes > Carangidae > Trachurus > Trachurus trachurus. Next base: position 6,672,913 of record NC_139911.1, read on the forward strand.
TGTCTGGGACGAGGGCTCATCGACATGGCCATGAACCAGGCGGTGACTGACATCTACGCTCGCTTTGGTAAAGTCACAAACACAGAGGCTTAGACATCCCTGCAGGCAAACGGCAGCAACAAAAGCCTCCGACTGTCATCCACAATGTCATCACTCTGAACGAATGTTGGGTCATTGCCTGCGTCAGAAATCTGACACCTTACATGCACCATCAACACTTAGGTCAGCTGCAGAGCTGTGAGACTCTCTGCAAGCAGCAAACGCTCTGCGACAAACTCTTCATTGATGTTCAAAAACCTGTTTTGAAAGTTTGAAATACTTATGTAAGCTATTTATTCTTCAGTCCAAAGAAATCTATATGTCCCTATATAAAGAATGATATATGGCACCTACAAGGGGATCTATCATATAAATACCATGCTATACTAAGAGCTCTATATGTTTGTGTATGTGATGTGTCTATCTTTCCAAACTGGGAAAGTATTTTCAGACGTACATTATGTCTACAATATGACATTTTTTATACACATCACAGACTTAAATTAAATTTATTCAATGTATTTCAATGTAACAAACTCCCACATTTTAAGGGAAAACAGCCGCCTGAGGAGTTAAATATCAATAACAGTGTGTAATGTTGTAATGTTGTTTGTCCAGGTGAGGAGTACAGTCCAGACCCGTACCACTGGGACTTTATTGGGAAGAACCTGTTCTGCATGGCCGTCGAAGGATTTGTCTATTTCATCCTCAACATACTCTTCCAGTATCGATTCTTCCTCAATCGCTGGTGAGTTTGAGTTAAAACACCAACTTCACTAGTTGGAGTGAAATGTACAATGTGTAATAAGATGTAGATGAACTCAAAATGATTTAAAATATGATGCTTTTCCCTCGGCAGGATATCAGATTGCCCGAAGCCTAATATTTTAGAAGAGGATGCAGATGTGGCTGAGGAGAGGGAGCATATCTACCGCAGTGGGAAAACAAATGATATTCTACGCATAAGAGACCTGTCCAAAGTGAGACAGTTTTCTCTTTGGAGAATTGGCAAAATAAAAAATATTAATATTTATATAATTCCATGTGTTTTCCTGATATGATTTCTTCTCCTTTTGCTCCATTAGACGTACACAGGAACAATCATCCCTGCAGTCGACCGAATCTGTGTTGGCGTCGCACCTGGAGAGGTTGGTCCAGTCAAACCGATACAATTTGCAGCACAGAAGGAAACGTTACGGTCATATTATGGCCTATTGATCGTGTTTTTATTATTATGTCTGATCCGTTGCAGTGTTTTGGTCTCTTGGGGGTGAACGGAGCAGGCAAGACCACCACGTTCAAGATGTTGACAGGAGACATCGACGTCACCTCAGGAGAGGCCTCAGTTTCTGATCACAGGTTGGTCACACAGTGTTTTTTATTATTAAGTAGCAACTGATATGGCTAATGCACACAACACATCTGTAATATAACTAACCAATATAACTATTTGTGTTGAAATATTGATGATTTCTTCACTGCTTACTTGTCCTGGCAGCATTTTGACCAACATCCTGGACGTTCACCAGAACATGGGATATTGCCCACAGTTCGACGCCATAGATGAGTTGCTGACGGGCAGAGAACATCTACACATGTACGCACGCCTCCGTGGAGTCCCGGAGTCTGAGATCGGCAGGGTGAGGAGGAGCTTACTGTAGATGTGTGACATGAGAAAAATGCTAAGATTTGTACTTGATGTTTTGAACACACAGAAATGAACACAATCCTCATCTGGGCACCGCCTCTGGAAGTTACACTAAAAATGGCAAAACTGAAGACATTAACTCTATACAAACATTTGAACAGCTAATTCCTCCTTTACCAATTACACACTTGTTTGGAGAGCCAAGTAATATCAACAAACAGCTTGAAAATTAAGTGGAGCCCTGTGTAACTGGAAGCTACAAAGTGTCATTTTGACCCACACATCTATTCCTGTAGCAAGGCCACAGCTTCACTTTCCTGAAGTTTAAGGGGTTTTTTCCCCCTCAAGTTGTAATACAAGTCCGTCACGCTCCTTCTCATGCTCAGGTTGCAGAGTGGGCCATCCACAAGCTGGGTCTGTCAGAGTACGCAGGTCAGAGTGCAGGGACCTACAGTGGAGGCAACAGGAGGAAGCTGTCCACAGCCATCGCCATGATCGGCTGCCCTGCTCTGGTGCTGCTGGTGAGGCCGACGCTACCGACAGCTCTGGGCGAAGGATTGTGATTCACAATTTAGTTCACACAAGCATCTTTATGTGTTTTTTTTTGTTACTCTTTGTGCACGTCAGGACGAGCCCACCACAGGCATGGACCCTCTCTCCAGACGCTTCCTCTGGAACTCCATTATGAGCGTCATTCAGGACAAACGAGCCGTGGTTCTCACCTCACACAGGTACGAGCCAGTGGTGCTGCTCACATGTTCACAATAATGTTGAGGGATTACTCATACTTTCAATGCTTTCAGTGCATTTAGCTGGTAAAAGATGTTTGTTACCTTTTAATTTTCTGTGCAAACTATTTTTAGTACGGCGGAGCAGAGCTGCAAGCTGCTCAGAGCTACGCTACAGAGGCTAATGGGATTTCTTGGTTTTCCTCATCAAACTCAGTTGTTTTCGACGTAAATTCATGCAAAACCGCTGATGCACGTTGATGAGGGAAACCAAGAAATCCCATTAGCCTCCGCAGCGTAGATCTGAGCAGCTCACGGCTCTGCTCCGCCGTTCTAGAAATAGCTTGCACCGACAATTAAAGCAGAAGTAAGCGATCCGGTCGTTTTCGCTAATGCTGCGTTCCAGGCAGGCTTTTGAAATCGTAAATTACAGCTTCAAGTCACAACTTACGACTTTGTAGCGTTCCAGGCAACCCACTCGTGTTTTTCCGATCTGTTTTACCTGTGAAAGTCACTATAACGGCCACTCGTAACTTCCGACCCGTGAACTCGTACCAGATCGAACTGGTACAACTTCACAGGTCACGAGTTACGAGTTTCCTTGAACGCACCATAACAGTCCTCGTCCCTACGTCACCACATTCACGGCGTTCCTTGGCTGCACACACAGCCCTGCATGCCGTTCTCTCTCCTCATTGGATAAAAACTGTAGGATGCGATAAATGTTTTCTCCTCGGCTCAGAGCAGAGCAGAGGGACTGAGAGACCCGTGTTTCAGTCCAAACACTCTATGTAAGTGATTGCTGTCGGAAGATATAACTATTTAAGACTTATATTAACACAAATATATCACTTACTTCTGCTTTAAAGGTAACGAACCTACTCCTAAAACTATAGGGATTATGGCAATGGGCCAATTTGCCAAAATGTCGAACTATCCCTTTAATGTGATGCTACTTTGAGTTAAATGAAGTACAGAACTCAATTATTATGTTTTTATCTTCACAGTATGGAGGAGTGTGAGGCACTGTGCACCCGCTTGGCCATCATGGTTAATGGATCTTTCAAGTGTTTGGGAACCATTCAGCATCTCAAATACAAGTTGGTCTTTTTCCTTTTTCCCATGTTGCTGTTAAATATATGAAATGTTCTCATGTTGCAGTGAGCACAAAAAAATCTGTTGCTGATATTTTGTTTCTGTGTAGATTTGGTGACGGCTACGTGGTGACCATGAAGATCAGGGCGGCAAAGCCCGGCTGCCCCCCGGACCTGAACCCGGCCGAGGCGTTCATGGAGAACACGTTCCCCGGCTGCATCCAGAGAGAGAAGCACTACAACACTCTGCAGTACAAGATCTCCTCCCCCTCCCTGGCCAGGATCTTTCAGATGGTCCTGGCCAACAAAGACAAGCTCAACGTAGAGGACTACTCCGTGTCTCAGACCACTCTGGACCAGGTAAATGAGCCGAGAAATGAGCCAACAGGGGTGCATATATTTGACTTTTTTTAAGTTATAGTCTTCTCTCTTCTTTGTTTTATGTCAACCTGCTGCTTTAAATAAGTCTTTTTTTTCCTACATCTTTCATTTTCACCCTGCAGGTGTTTGTGAATTTCGCCAAGCAACAGTCAAGAGAGGACGACGCCATCGTGCTGCATCCAAAAGCTGCAGGGGCGCAGCGATACATCGACACCATCGACACCAAACCCATCAAGTCAGTGGGGAAGTGAACAACTTAAACCTGGAAGAGAGTCGGTGCTTTTGGTTTCACTAAGACAAACAAACCGGTGCATAATCAGGTGGGGAACGCTGAGAGTCAAGGAAGGACAAATGTGATGTGTCTTTCAGGAGAAACACAGCGCACGCTCTAGTTTGTAAAGTGTGGAGCATTTGTGTGCCTGCTACATCTTTCACCTCCTCCTCACCTTTTCGGCCTTGCAAGCTAAATGAAACAGTAGATTTATGACAAGGACCATGACTCTGAGTGAGGAAATGTTAAAAAAAAGGAAAAAAAGTTAATACTGGGAGCTTGACGTGCACTCTAAAGAAAGCATAGGTCCTGTGTGGTTGTTTTTTTTGTTTTTTTTGCTTCAGATGCCAAGTAAGATTATCGTATCTGCCTTCTTTAGATATGTGAAATGAGCACTCAGAGAAGCATTAGCTATAGCACTTTATTAATGCAGCTTTATATGAAGCAGCAGAAGTTTTACCAAGTTCTCTGATAAATCGGCTGGAAAAAAAAAAATCTCCTAGTGCAATATAGTAACTCAAAATTTCTACAAAATCCTTTTGCTGCTATGAAGATCACATGTATGTCATTTTATATTTTTACGCCACTAATGTTGTTGTTTAATCTTTGCGCTGCGTGATGTACAGTACGTATACATGTGCGACTTTGCTTAATTGTCCGCATTGCACCAGCACCTGGTGTCGTTAGAGGAGAATGACTCAATGTCATAAAGGTGATGTTTTGTTTTTTTTAAAAGGAGCATCATGTTGAATAAAGTTGATTTTTTTTCAATAGGATATGGACTTTTATTCAGACACACCATTTGAATTCAGATACCTTACATTCACTTTAATAGAAAACATTTTTTTGATTTTAATAAAAACCTGAGATCGACAGTAAAGGCTCGAGAATCACAGCAGTTATCGAGCCCTCTGTACATAAACGACAGATGATACTCCTCCACAGCACAATTGCCTTTTCTCTGAAGAAAACAATTGGAAATATACACTGGAGAGGCATAATATTAGTATAATTAATTGTCTGCTTCGTCGTCATTCCTCCTGAGAGCTTCAAAGAGATGATGGGCGCCATGACATTTTTAATTTGATAGTTTGTTGCCACAGGCACTTCAGCATGAGAGTATGTTTTATTCCTCTCACTTATCCTGAAAACTTTGATATTGTAAGCGTTCAGATACCTCAATTGTTAATAATAATGAATTATTATGTGTAGCCGTTGTTAACACAGCGTTAGAAGATGCAACAGCGATGAAGATGTACAGTATCTAACCTCAATGTCTCAATGCCAAATCGACACTAAAACCAATTGATTTCCCAGTAATGCGCCAGTACAATGCCATAATATTATTGCTTTCATTCTCACGCAGAATGCATAGTGCTGGGCTCAGCAGTAGCAGCTTCTTTGTTTCATGACACACTTTTGAAGAGTGAACGTATACGACGGCCCAGTTTCAGCCCCTGATCAGAGAACAAGGGGGACGATGGCCATCCTTAGGCTGGGGTAGTCCTTGAACTCCCTGCTGTACGCTCTGTGCTTCCCTCTGGCCCAGATGGTCATCTGGATGAAGCCCAGTAAGGTGTACAACGCCACTGGAAGAAGAAAAAGTAACATAACACAGGAGAACATAATATTTGTGTATGTAGTGTAGAGTAATGTACTGTACTCACCTGGAAGACACTGCGTCATGATGGAAAAGCTCAGCCAAGCTCCAACCTGCATTCATATGTGTCAAATACAGGCAGACATAGGTCAATGCACAAGTATGGATGATATTTAATAACATGATAATTCACTTTAAATGCTTTCTATTACCTCATATGTATAATTTGGACAGGATACAAAGAAAAAGAGCCACGTGAAGGGGTTTTTAGTGGGACTCGGGTACCTCCTCCCTCTGGGTCCTGAGAAATGGGTTTGTGTGGGGAAAAAAACAGACTAATTGATTCAATATAACATTTAAATGAGGGTTTATGTAGCATTTCTCATACTGATGAAACAACCTCATTATCACCATATGGTAGATCATTAGCGTTAACATGCAAAACTAGACGACATGATCACCATCTCAACAACTCACCGTCTCCTCTGCGATTATTCAGAGTCAAGTGGATGGAGAAGTTTCCCAGCTCGCACATCTGGAGCAGAAATATGTATTTCACCTCTTTTACACTGCGACAGTGTGTGACATGAAGCATGAGCACATGAATTTATCATAAGTAGTGAGTGTAGTACGCACCACAAATATGATTAGTGCATAGCTGACTTGTAGGTCTCCATATGCTGTGGAGAAAGAGAGAGAGAGAGAGATCATCTGGCTATGATAAGCTGCAGAATATATATAGAGAGAGTGTGCATGTGTGTGTGTGTGTGTGAACTCACATGGAGGTGTGTAAAGAGGGTGGTTGATATAGTAGGCCAACCAAGCTGAGAAACCCCAGTAATAGGCACAATTCTGAGAAGATAAAGAAACAGATGAATGAACAGAAATAAATTCCATATATAATACACACATATATACTATATACATTATATATATACATATATACAGTCCTCAAGGTTGTCATGTCATGTCCTCACCCTGACTATTATCCTGAGAGGCATCGTCCCGTGAGAGAAGCGATGGACAAAGATCGTCTCTATCAACCGCTTCATATAGTGGAAGGTGTGACAGGCACAGGCAAGTCTGAGGATTTCAGAAATACAAAGTACATTGAAGTGAATGTCTTAGTGTCTAGTTGTCATGCACATCTCAATCACACTTTTTTGTTTCATGGCAGATTTCAGATTTGAGATTCGAAAAACAGATCAAACTTTAATCGTTCCTTTCGGCCAAATTGTGACACTTGCAGATACAGAACTTTTGGGACTCAGCAAAGAAAAGTGCAGTAAACAGAAGATAACAACAACAAACACATACGCAACTAGATGCAACACTAGAATATCAGGAACAACTGAGTTTTGATTATGTATGATGGAAAGAAAAAGTTAAATGTATTATTTAAAACCCCCTAATATAGATGATCCACTGACATCAGATAATATATCTAATTTTCTTTTTTTTTTCAACACTTTTGCACCATAGTTTTTACAAAGCTGATTAAACCACTATGAATAATTGATCAGAAACATCAATGAATAATAAAATACATAAAAAAAATACATTTTGGGCCATAAATCATCCAGTTGAAGCTAAATATCATGTCATAAACTTTGCTGTTCTTGACTCACTTACGTGACAACAGGATGGGGGCTGGAGGTAAAGGCATATTCGTGTGAGTAAATGTACGGTACTCGGAAATAGAAGAGGAGGTAGGTGAGGAGAGGTCCCATGTACTCGGACAGAAACACCTGAGAAACGAGAGAAAACATCTCCTAATGTCACTCTGTTTAAACATAGACATCAAATACAGGAATAGGAAACTAACTGAGAATCCCTTATCATGTAAAAAATAGTGCGTGCTGCTCTCACCATGGTCCAACCCAACTGTGGACCAAGGTCTCTGAAGTACATGGTGGCAGTGGTGCCAACAGGTAGAGTCTGTAAGATTTCATCATCTCTGAGAAGTTTCCCCTCTGAAAGAAGAAACATAATACACATTCAGCTTCATCAGTCATATTATGCAACAATTAAATCTCTAGAATATCCAGCTGCCCAAAGTTAAAGGGATAGTTCAACATTTTGGCAAATTGGCTCAATGCCATAATCCCTATAGTTTTAGGAGTAGGTTCGTTACCTTTAATTGTCGGTGCAAGCTATTTTTAGAACGGCGGAGCAGAGCCGTGAGCTGCTCAGAGCTACGCTACGGAGGCTAATGGGATTTCTTGGTTTCCCTCATCAAACTCATCAAATACACAATCCAACAACTCCAAAACGCTCTGGTGGACAAGTTGTGACCTGCACATTCACCACGCTATGAGAAAATAATGTAATGTTATGAGGAAGCAGTCTCTATATTTACCTCTAAAACAACTGTCTTCTAACGATCCATTATTATCTCATAGGGTGGTGAATGTGCAGGTCACAACTTGTCCACCAGAGCGTTTTGGAGTTGTTGGATTGTGTATTTGATGAGTTTGATGAGGGAAACCAAGAAATCCCATGAGCCTCCGTAGCGTAGCTCTGAGCAGCTCGCGGCTCTGCTCCGCCGCTCTAAAAATAGCTTGCACCGACAATTAAAGATAACAAACCTACTGCTATGACTATAGGGATTATGGCAATGGGCCAATTTGCCAAAATGTTGAACTATCCCTTTAAGGAAAGTCATATTGACAATATAGTGGTTTAGCTTGGTGTTTGAGCGTGTTTATAATAAACGTCTGATCAGTTTTTCACCTCACGCTCTCTGTACCTGCAGCCAAAGATAAGATTCTGTACTAATTGGATGAAATTTTTAGAATATCCTCAGGGGAAACTGGCCCAGATAGCTTCAAACCAAATCTCTCTGCTCTGAGCTTTTTTTTTTTTTTTCTTGCAACAACAGAGACCTTGTATAGTCCACTCCAGACACAAACTCTGCTGGGCCATCAGGCCTTGTAGGTCTTTTCTTATGTGTTGCATTTACTTTTCCCTGTTTTAATATATGTGAGAACAAATGGAAAAGAGACAACGCTCATTAAATAGTCTCTCTTTCATGGTGCGCACAAAGACAGAACAGACAGTGATCGCTGCTCGGTGTAAATCTGAGGAGCTATTTATGGTGTTCGTTCTCCTCCAGAGTGAAGGTCATTACAATGTTATTATAATGGAAGTGATTTAATTAAATTCACCCGTTGCTGATGTCGGATTTTTCTACTTTTCTAGGGTTAATATTTGACTTGTGAAAACTTTTTCTCTTCTTTTTTTTTTTTTTTTTTTTTTAAAGCTCCTTTATCGTTTTCCATTGGCTTTTCTGGAGATGCATCTCCCCTCTCAACATGTGTGTAGACTCCAATTTGCATCAACGTCCAATGATAAAACAGCCGCCTGCGGGGAAGAAGACTTTACATTTCTCAATATGTGAAGTTCAATTATCACACAGCCTTCTGTGGAGAGGACTCGATACACAATCAAAGCTAAGATGATCATCTCTTATAATTTTCACTTCAAACAGACTGATGCATGATTTTACCTCAGGTTACCCACTGACTGATGAAGGCTGATAACTTCACAACAAGCTCTTTGCTTCTGTGTTAACAAGACCAGGCTAAGTCTTGGTACATGTCTGGACTGGCAGTAGTCAACGTGCAAACTTGAGAAAGTGAGGAACATTGTTTCATTTCCTCTAATGTTTCAGTTGTTTACATGTTGTTTCGATGAGACAATGTCTTTCGCTTTTGAGATGAGACAATTGTCTTTTGTTTAGCAGTATTGCAAAGAGCTTGTTGTGAATACTGCTAGCAGTTCACTCTCCTGCTCTGTTTTGCTAGGTGTGAGCAATTCAATTATTTATCTATTTTATTTTTTCCCCCTTTCTATCTTATTAAGAATTAATTTATTATAAAAAAATATGTATTGTTCTTGTTTTGGGTTTTGAATCAGCATCTAAATTTAGCAAAAGTTGCGTTAAGTTAGCAAGCTACAGGTGGTAAAGACCCTTAGTTGCACCAAATCTTCTCAACCAATAGGGAAGCTTGACACATGGCATGCCAAATTGTTGCAGTATATCTAAAAACTTCTTTAATAATGGCAGAAAAAAAACACTTTTAAAGTGACAATAAATGCACCACAGAATTCACATGAACTCCAGGACCCGTATCCGTCTTTAACTTGTGGCTTTTTTTCTGAGGCCGTAACAGACGCTCAGATTTCTCTCTTTTGGTGGAGCAGGTCAAAGCTTAAAGATTAGAAAATAAATTGCGTTCAATCAGCGCCACAGCTGAGCATCGCCTTTTCTTTTCTATCACTCACAGTCTGGATTCACTGAAATAGATCACTGCTGTTCACCCACATCACATCACATCAGAGCAGCTCGGCTTTCTGTGATTAACGATGTCCAGTTTCTATTAGTGTATAGTTACCATCCAGTTTGGTGCAGCTTTAAATGTTGTTTATGAAAAACATAAATAATTTCAGCATGGCTACTTACTGGGATCGAGCTTCAGGGCTTGTCTTGCTGGATACCAGTGAGGATCTTTGTAGAGAACACACACACACACACACACACACACACACACACACACACACACACACACACACACACACACACACACACACACACACACACACACACACACACACACACACACACACACACACACACACAGATAGAGTTGGAGAGACCTGGCGCAGCACACACACATACTGGCCTCAGGCCCAATAATAATTGATCACAATGGAATAACGTGGAGCTCTGCTGGACTGATGGATGCTGACGGCCTCGGGCTTGGCAAACATTTGGTAACATCTCTGACCAGACATCCACCAGTGCATTGCAGACTTCAGAGGAGTAAACAAGAAATTTTTTATGACAGGACATCTCTCGGGGTGAGGGGATGCACCGTGACTTACTGTAAGATGATTTATTTTGCCAGTAAATGTGCAACAGATGATACAAAGTAAATGGATGTCTTGGCTAATGAGCTAAATGTGTAAATCCTTTTTGAAGGCTTAGTATATGAGACATTTTTATTTTGCTGTCAGGGTTCAAGATAAAACATAAAGGCTGGCAGATTAATAAATCACAGCAAAGAAGATTAACTTTCAGGTTCAACAAACACTTACATGATTTGTGAAAAAGGCTCTTGATGTCTCCTATTGTTGAGCAAGGCTCCACCTGAGTGGAATAAAAAATCACAGTGTAATTAAACAGTATGATTAAAAACTTAATCATACAAAGCTGTGCAGCCAAACATTTGTTCAAACTTAATTTAAAGTTTCAGAGGGAATCACATAGATTTCAAAGATACTAAATGTCTGATTACTACAAACCAAATTGGTTCATGTTTATTTAAGCCTCAGCCTTAAATCTTTTTAAAAAAATCATCAGACATAGTCATCTCACCTTATCTAAAAAACAAAGCTGCTGACTTGTCTTGGCATCCAGGACCTCCACCTGAAGGAAACACAAACTGTGCCACTTTTACAAAGAATTAAAGACGTCTGTAAACATATTATAGAAAGAGATTAAGAGGCTTAAGAGACTTAAAGATTCAGGGTGAACTGTGTGGAAGTGTTTAGAAAATGCAACCAGATGAACTTACTGTAACAAAAGATGCACAATGACAAATTACTGCCATCACTATATGATCGTATTGTTAATATGATATCAGCGTTTCAGTGTTTTGTTTTAAATATTGTCAATGGCTTTTTATTGCAACAACGCTTATTGTGCCTTTTCTCTTTACTTAGGATGTACATTTTTTAAAGTATGTGTTTATTAGTTTTAGTTACAGCAAATCAAACAAGACATTCTTACATGCAAGAACTATAAGAACTATAGAAATGAGATGAAAATAAAGCAAAAAGGAAGAAAAACATTTAATAAATAAATAGATAAAAATAGACAAATACTGATAACAGTTATATGATGGATTTCAAGGGCGTTTCTCGGGACATTATATCACAGATTCTACTCCCTCAGAGCCTCCTGCTGAAGCAAGTTACCAACATTAACATCATGTACTTAGGATGTACATTTGAAGTCAACTTCATTCATACCTCAGTCACAGAATATTGCTCTATCTCTATTCTCTCTTAATTCTTGTAATTGGATTTCTCTAAAAACTAATTAGCACTTTATCTGTTCTCATGACAGAACATGTGTATATTTAAAAGACTTTTCAACCCTTCAGTTTAAATCCAATTATTGACACAAATATTATATCAAACCTGTAATATATAGAAAGAGGTTGTTTGTCTCTGTGATATACTCCTGTGTCTCCAGCTCCCTGACTGCAACCCTAAATGGATGGATGGATATTGTAATAGAAATCTGTTCAAGCGTCCAAGTGTCCAAGCTCCATTCATTTACCTGAATGAATGAAGTGTGTGCACATTCAGATTCACAATGAGTTTCCTTGAAAGAATAAAACGTAAGAATCTTGACTTAGCACCGCCGACAGTCTCCTCAAAGCTCCTGGTCAAGTGCAATAATCTCAATCTGAAGAGGAGAGTCTGGTTGAAAGAGAGAGCAGCGGTGTTGTCCTGCTGCTCTCTTGCACACTTCTTTTTCATCTTAATTAGAGCATGTCAGTGGTGATGTACAGCATATGCAAGGAGGATGGCGGGCGGCGGCGCACAATTTGCCCTGAAAGCACTCCATACTGTGCTGCTCAGCAGAGCTGTCCGGGCTAAATTGGCTCTCTTACTGGACAGTGTAATAACCGGCTAATGGATACCTAAAGATTTGCTGAGTGCACAGCTGAGAAAGAGGGAATGAGGATGAAAGCGAAAGAGAGCTCTGCATGTTTGATATCTTTTGTTTGCATTGCAAAAAATGAAAGATTGGAGTGATTTAATAGTTTTGCGCCCAGATGTAAGTTATCAAATTATCATGAGCTTCAGATACATCTCCAAACAAGAAACGGAGTTTGAATTCCTGTTATTTTTCATACCAAAAATAAAACAATACAGTGAGATCCGCAGTGAAAACTCCCCACACACTTGTCAAAAGAACATCTCATCCTGGCACTGTTTGCTGTGACTCAGTGGAGGTGCATCCTGGGAGCTGGTTCATTTCCTCTCCATCTGCTCACCTGCACAGCTGCATTCTCAGGACACACGATGATGCATCCACACGTTGTTGAGGAGCATCGAGGGCGTCATTAGGCCCGTGTGTCGTAAAGTGATGCACGCTCATTTGTGTTGTGTTGTGTCCTTGTAAATCTGATTATCAGATGCCCCCCCCCCTTCCTTTTTCCCTCTCCTGGGTATACAGGGCACTGCTGACAGCACAGGTCACACTGAACATGAGCAGTACTGTACGTGCTCGTGAGTCAAATGAACCTTGGACATGACAGCTGGTGCATCTTGTTGTTTTTCTTTATCAACTTACTGTAAGTTATGGATATCAACTGAACAACTCTGATGTTGAACTGCAGGATTACATTACTTTAAATACACTTGAAGCCACTTATAGTAGCTTACCTTTGTCTCACCGTGAATCAAGGTGAAGTGGACAACTAAAACACTCAATGTCCTATTTGCTTGATGCTAAATTACAGTCGGCCCTAAATTCTCCACAAACATCTGTCCCACAGTGCACACAACTGTCCCAGCACACTCTGCCCCAGTAGACTCAATCTGTCCCAGGACATAAAAAATGTTTGCACCCTTCGTAACTGATGAGTTTGTTAAGTTTTTACTCTGACAGACCTGGACTTTAAATACCTATAACTTCTTCTGGGTTGCTGAAGTTCACCAAGTCATAATTCTCTCTAATGCACCACGAGACTTCAACTTGAGACATCTACACTGACTTAATTTTGATGCGTTATCCTCAGAATAAGAGAGGTAGTGTGTTCGCCTGACAGTCTTTCCACTAACACACTTGTCCTTGTTGACAGGGCAGTGGCCTCTTTGCAAAGAAACAAAAAAGTTTCCACGAGAGAAAATCATCAAAACACAGGAAAATAAAGGAATTACCACTGCAACCTTATTGATAAACTATCTAATTCTGCTTGTCCATGACTAACAAGTCTCCTGCTGAAGTGAGGCCTTGTCAGACTCTGTCATCTGACATGTTAAACCTGATGATTAAAAGTTAACTACTGACTAGAGACTTACCTCGAAGAAGGTGGCCCGGCTCATGGCTGTGGTGGATGATTAGTTTAGTTGCGTCCTCTGTGAACAAGGATGAAAAATGACGTTAAAAATCTGTAAAAAAGCGAACACAACACGACACACACACTCATTCCTCACACACAGGCAGAAGTGGCTCCTCTCCTTTTGAGGACAATCCCCGGACTGACCCCGTATTCTTCCCAGCCTCCTTCTCTCCCTCCTCTCTCTCTCTCCCTCTCTCTCCCTCTCAAACACACACACATACACACACACACTCTCTCTCTCACACTCCTTCCTCAGCTGAGATAGTGCTGGGACACAGATTCACTAGAGGCACTTCCAGAAACCCTGCACATGCTCTGCCTCTCTTCCCTGCTTCCTCCTCTCTGCTGCTCTGTCTTTCATTTTGTTCTTCAGTTTGCTGAGGTATCTGTGGAGAGGAAAGAGACACAGAGAGAAAGAAGCACTTGATGAAAACCTGAAACTGAAACAGCCAAAAATCTCCAGAGGAAGAAAGTGCAACACTGCAGGAGCTGCTAATAACAGAAACAACAGAGGAGCCAACCTAGTTTTTTTTTATTAGGTATAAGTGCAGAAACAGATGATGCATTTCATACTAAATACATACATAAAACAAAAATATCATCCTCTATATAGGATGTGCTCCACCACATCCACATGGCAGCTTGAGAGTTATGACTCGAACCGCCTTCGTCTTCAGCTGCTGCGCTCCGTTGTGTCAGCAGAAGACGAACCCACCAGGGCTGAACCCAGCACCAAAATATCTTCGGGGTCAAACTGTGCTCCACATGTGTGAAGGTTAAAGACACAGTTTGCTTGATTTTAAGCTGCAGAGTGCAGTTTAAGAGCTTGAGCAGTATGATAGTGTCTTATCTTATGAACCCACTGTCTCTGACACATCCATATATTTTGAGAGTTTCTATTTTATGACTTCTTATAAACCATCATCATAAAACTCTGGATCACCTCATATTCTTCCAGTGAGAACATCTGTGTTGGTTTTTACCTCTGTGCCCATGCACTGTTTCTTTTTTTCTTTCATTTCTTTTTCTTTCTTTTTTTTTTTTACCTTCAGCCCTGGATGTTTACCAATAGACTGTGTAGCTCTTGTTTACAGTTTAATGAACATCGTCAGAGGCTAACACCTCATTAAACTTGCTGCTTGATGCAATATTTATGCTCTTTTCAGGTTTTCACTTGCAGCAAATGAAGATGTAAGATCTATAATCAACTGGACTTGAGATGTTTACAGAGCTGACAGCTGATCAATAGGCTGCAAACACACATCTCGAGACTACAGTATATCATCACTGTCCTTTCTGTTCATCTAATCACAAAAAAGGTGAAAGGTACTGGTTTTATCTGAACTATCACATGATATCTAGTTTCTAATATCAAGGTGATTATTGCAGTGAAACAATCTCTGTGTTTGTGTGAACCTTCGTTGACCTGTTATATACTAGATGCATTAAACCTACGACATGAGTCGGCAAAAATACTTTGCTGAATTATGAATGCCTGACAATGTTTTGTCTGAGTGATACAGCTCCTCTGTCGTGCACGGCCTTGGTGAGTTCTTCAGCTTGCTTTGCCCTCCAGTCTTGCACATGTTCCTGCTAAATTGTTTTTCTCTCCCCCTCTAAAATGGATGCAGACAATTTAAATCAAGTCGGGCATGTTTGTGAGGAAAAGGAGGCTCTGAGATGCAGCGTTGGACCAAATCCTGAACGCCTCAGGTAAATATAAAAACAGGTAGAAGTGAGAGGAAGAGGAGGAGGAGGAGGAGGAGACTACAGCACATGGAAATCAATGTAAACACTATGCGTATACAATAAGCATGAATGAAAACCTGCATCATCTCATGCACAATGACTCAGTGACTGTATGTTTACTCCATTCAACAGAGAAATATTAATTTATAAATTGTACAAGACAAGTACTGTTTTACTCCCTGACGAAGGCTTGTACGCTGGAACGCGTAGGAGTTTTTAAGGTTAAACATGACTAAGCCATAGAAATAAAAGCTTTTTACTGTAACTATAAAGGAGACTGCCTTGGAGATTCTTTTCCACTATCATCTATTCGTCCCAAAGAGCACCTCTAGGAAACAATTTCTGAGTCCTGGAAGCTCTCCTTCACAGACATCTTTTTCAACTGCAGCCTTTTTGTTCTCCAGTGGGGTCTTAAGTTTAACATTAAACTGCATCTAGATGTAATACCTAAGACAAATTAGCACCAACACCAACGGATACAACAAACGTCCCCACAGGCATCGTCCATATGGGACAAGTCTGTCCTCTGCTGGTCAATGTGTCCACTACCTCTGGGTGAGATGAAGGCCGACCATCACTAACTTCATTATATTCATTAGAGGAACTTCGGACACATAACTAGTGACTATAGATTGTTTATTTCAACAAAGATTGAACTTAATTAGCAGCGATCTTAAATATTTTCTACATACTTTATAGATTTTTTCTTATTTGTTAAAAAACTGGAACTTTTTGGTAAAAAAAAAAATGTTTAAAGAGTATTTTAAAGCCTGGACATTGGCAGTTGCCTTCAATGATCAAAAGTTTGATTCCACATCACAGGGATGCTTTTTTCCTGCTGGTCCAGAGGGTCATTATTGACTTTTCCATCCGTCTAACCTCTGCAGATGTCAACTCATTATAGTTTCAGGGGGGCTTTTCTTTCTCTCCTCGTGCTCGCCGTTGGTTCTCTTAAATGAGCGAACCAGTCTGGTGTTGAAATGTGAAGTTTGGATGGAAAAGGGGGCTGCAGGCTACAGCTAAATGGGATCGGCACACTGCAGTGTGAGGGGGTGTGATGGCGGCTGGCAGGAAGTCTGCCTCCACTTTCCTCAGGCTGTGGCCCCTGTGTGGTGTGTGTGTGTGTGTGTGTGTGTGCACGACGGCTGTGTGAAGCCCACGTACGTTAAATTCAATGAAGCTCCGTTTGATGTTGAAGTGGTGGAGACACTTGGACAATTGAAGAAAATGTGCAGTGAGTGAGAGGCGTGAGCTCTGATGTTTACATACATCATCTGACAGCGGAGGAACCAATGTGTTTTCCATGTGTTCCTCGAAGTTGCAAGGTTATTAGGATTTTATGCTGCACTTTATGTTGCAATTCCCTCATCAGGGTTATTCACGTCATACTTGAGAATTTCTCTTTAAAAATGGCAACACAGTACATTTCAAAATAAAGTTAACTAGCAAAACCGGTGTAATTTAACCTAAAGGAACTTTTTCTGCATCAATAAAAGCAAATATATAGACACATATGTGTTAGCATACAATCTGTGAACACACATTTTTCCATCTGTCAATCAACATGTCAATATTAACTTTCTAAAAGGCTTCATATACTTTTACAAGCGTGCTTTTATTTTATTTTACATGTTTAAATATGCATATATGGACATTCAAAATATATTTCATTCACACAATCTACAAGTGAATAAAAACAAGATAAAGAAGTGCTGTGTGCCCATTGTATGAATCATGGAGAGTTTGAATTATTAGTGCAATACGTTGCAAAGAAAGGCTGGGATAAATAAAGGATGAGGAAAAACTAAAAACTCTCCCCTGTGTTTCCTCCTTACAAATAGAATATAAACAATAAAACAAAAACACAAAACTCTTCACCTTTTTACTGTTCGTCCACAATAATAATTTGTACACAGTCCCTTAGACAATATTACATTTTTTTTTCGCTCCCAGGAAACATTCATCTTTAAAAATCAATAACCCACCCCAAAACTGAGCTGCACTGCACTGAACCTCCTTCCTCCCTTATGAGCTTCTTATGCCAGACCTCGAATTGTTACAGAGGTCTGGACCAGAATACAAATAAATCCAGCTGTTATACTGTACAAAACACTGGAGCAATGCTCAGTCATTTCTAAGTTATATTTTAACAGTTTCCTCTCACTCTGCAGTGTGTGTATGTGTGTGCTGCATATTTCAATATATGCAGTTATCTACAGTATAGAATTGAGACTTTACATTAGTCTAGTATGGTGAGTATGGTCCGCTGCACATTGTTTGGCAGTGAGCTCCAGTCCAGGTGTTGTCTCTCCAGCAGGGGGAGATGGTGACCTTGCACAGGGCGGCACAGGTACAGTAGCATCCTGCAGAGTGCGTTATTATTAAACAAAGAGCTCTTTTAAATTCTTAAACTGCTTTCTTTCATGTATCTCTGTTTGATCATCTCTCACAGAATCCAGCTCACTCACTCACGAGGGAGAAAACTATTATTCCTGTTGATGAGGAGACGGATTGAAGTGAACTGAAAATGAACTTTCTGAAGTTTTGCAGCAGGTGAAAGTGAATTTGATCAGATTTTTTAATGTTGTGAAGGAAAATTAGCACATCATTCAGAACAAGAGACACAATGATGATTTTTTGTTTTTTTTTTACCATCACAACTTGTTTTATTTTGTCATTATCTGAATTGTAGGTTTGACTCATGCAGTTGTGCATAAATTCTGAACAAACTGAAAAGGCAGAGATGAAGTCGTCAGTCATGAGTGAACCAGGAATTTTCTATCAGTAAATGAGTTCAGATTAGAGCTACAACCGTGTATAATAGTACGGTTATTCGTTCGTTTTGTCTCCATGGCTCAGTGTGATACTCCGGTTCAGACTTTTTTCCCCCCCCTCCCTCTCATTTTATCAGTGACAAACTAAATGAAGTCAGAGGAGAGACTACAAAAGGACTACTGATGTTCTTTTCCAGGGCAAAAACAACCTTTCAGTTTAATTTTGAGAAAACTAATGGGTTGTAAAAAAGAAATAATGGGAATTCGGTGAAATGACCTTAATCAAAATCCATTTGCAAAGAGACAAAAAAGAGAGACACAGAGAGAAAGGTAAGTCACTGAGTAGCAGATGGGTTGATTTTTTGTTTTGTTTTGTTCAGACTGCAGAATATAATGCTGATGAACATGACAATGATGAAGTACACAGATTTGAACATCATCTCATTCAGAACAAATTTAAATTTTAGTTAGAAAGTGGCATAAAAAACAAAATACCTACAAAACGAGCATAACAAATCTGAGCTAATCTAGCAATAAAATTGAGAATAATGCAGAGAAAGGTCAGTTTACAACCACAGCTGCCTGTGATAATAAAAAAACAAACTGCCAAACTTTTTTTTTAATAAAGTTTTTAAATATGTGACTCATTCACTTCTTTTTTTCTCAATTTTTATGACAAAGCGTCCATTGGCCTCATCTGTGAGTTTGCAGTGTGTAAACAGCTGAGACTGGGACAACACTGAACTGAACTCTGCATCACAACAAAGACCAAAAAGAAAATGTTTTGCCACATTAACTGCAGATATGAAGCTCTCATAAGGAGGAGGATGTCATTCCTGCCTCTTTTTTTGTTGTTGCTGCTGCCCTGTCACTGCTACAGGGACGAAGATATTACCACCACCACCGCTGCTGCTGCTGCTGATGCTGCTGCTGCTTCTGCTGTGGAAGAGATCCCAGGTAATCAGTCAACGTATTACGACGTGTCGCTGCTGCAACCTCACACATCATTGTTTTCATTAGTTTTGCACAACATAATGCCATCTTCATTGTCCAGACAGATGGTGAAGGACTCAGTCGCAGTGGCAGCCATTATGAAAGTTTTACTGCAGCCTCCAGACTGTGGAACCAACCCCCTCTCTTCTTTATTTTAAGATGATGCACTTGCACACACAAACTTTTGCTTTTTTAGTGTCAATTATGATTCAATAAACTTCACTTTTTGACATTTTTTAAAAAGTTTCTGGCTTCAGTGGTATTAATACAAATATCAAGTAGTGACCAGACCCCTTAACGGTTATATTTCGATGGCTGTAAAATCTCTTTTTTTCTTCACCTGAGGTGGTTCAGTGAATGTGAAATTTACTAAAAGGGTTCAATTGAACACAGGCACCAGTGAAAATTTAGATCTCCCATGTTTTTTCTGCACTACAATGGCTCACACAGTTCACCTCTGTTCAAGTAAGTGTTGTTTCGTTGGCTGAAAGAAACCACCAGCTTTTGTTCCTCTTTGTATAGTCCACAACCTTGATATTTGAATTTGAAGAGAAATTTCTCCATTTATTAATTCTTCTCTTGTCGTTCCTTTAAGCAACTCCTTGTGCGAACACCTTCTTCAACAATGGCTGCAGGCAGGATCTTTACAATACTGAGGTAATGAGTCTGTGGCCAGGAGACAGAAATCTGGACGGAGAGCCAGTTATAAAAGTACGAGCAGCACACAGCACGGCTCATGTCACAGAGAAGCTGCTATCTTCATTTCTTCACACAATTATCCCCCAGAAATTCCTCTCAAAGTCCCATTTTTCAGGGGAAAAAAAGGTGCAGTAAATAAGATGTTTTCTCAGCCAGCGTACGAGGAGATCATATTACATCTGTGAGAGATTTGATGGAGCTGTCGATCAATAGCTCAATGACTCAGTGACTCAGTGACTCAGTGATCACCGTCCAGTCCTGGTCTGACTTTTAAAACTCACTTTCTGACCTGCTATGAAAGAAAACCCTCTCATACGCTGGAGATTTAACGTTTTTATTATGGATTTTCAACCGGTGCTTTACTGAGGAGTTTGTGCTGTATCACCACTCAGACTCTAACTCACTCACTTTGCTCACTGACTGGCCATAATACTCTTATGTAAGACTATTATTATTTATTTATCAAAGAGGTGGATACAGTATCCAACTGTTATACTTTTATATGGTTGAACTGTCTGTATATTTCTTTGATATGTAGGATGTCCGGCACTCTAAAGGAAGACTGGACAATATCTGTCTCTTATCCACTGAGAGGTGGGCGGTTGGTCCAGGTTTTTCCCCCCACAGCTAAGGTCCATAAATACTTGTTGACTTTTATGATAGCTATTTTTCTCTTAGTGCAGCAGATTAGTGAGACAATCGTTCATTTTGGTATAAAAGCATGAAATTTGGTACAGATACTCTCTAAGGGTCACTTTTTGGGAAAAAGATGTTGGCCACGCAAAAATTAAAAATGGCGGCCATTTTTTCAAGATGTTCTGTATTTAGTCTAGTAGGAAGAGGGGGGTATCATGTATCCCATGAAAATATACTTCTAAACAGTGTTTCTAGATTGGAAAAAATGTGTAGAAAATGATGAGCTATGTTAAAAAGTTGTCAGAATGTCCCATGTATCATTTTTATGCAAATTAGTGCCGCCATTATTGTAAAAACCTAATTTCACTATATCTCAGCCAATATTGCAGATAACTGAACAAATAAGGTGTCTAGACCCATAATAAAACTATTCATAAAGTGATCACATGTTGGTGGCATGCTAGTAAGCAAACCTAACCCTTTTACCAATTACAAGACGCCAATATTGGAGATACCAAATAAGGTGTCTAGACAGAGGTTGTTGTGTGTTTAACCAGGGTTTATTTGGATCAAACATCATAATAGAACTCTTCTTGATGTGACCACTCTTCTCTTTCCCATGCCAGATAAACAGTCAGGTAAATGGTTCTCCACTATGCATCACTCATCATCGTTTTCACTGAAATCATCAGAGTTAAACTCATCCCCTCCTTCCTCTTTCTCCTCCTCGTCCTGTTCATGCTCTCCAGTGTCATGGGGATCAACCAGTGAAGTTGGTAGGATAGGACCACAGAACCACAACACTCAACACTCCTTCATCAGTCTTCATCCATCCCTGCCCCTCATCATAGGGTTTTGGTTTTTCCAGAATAGGTTCATCAGCTCGCTTGTACAAGGCGACACGGTAGTTCACACGTCGGCCATGTGGCTTCAGAGCAGAGTGGCATGGAGGAAGGCGAACCAGGTCAACCTTAGACTTGCAACTGAGTTTCTTGTCCTCCCCCACCATGTTGCGCAGCAACTTGGCACGGACAACATCCACTGAAGACTCACAACTCTGTCCAGACATCAGACAGGTGAATTACTCCAACTGCCTCAGCATCTCAGGCTTGACACTCTAGCAGTCACTGAGTTGTCTGAATACGTGAAATTGGGGATTCTTCTTCAAGGGCCCCACCTTCCTTCTCCCTTTGATGGCACTGGTACAGTCTTCTCCACTGAACACATAGAACCCAAGAAGAGTGGTGCGGTGGTCTTCTCCCAGGGATTCTGCAATACTACTACTGCCTGGCTTCCAGTGCACCTGTCCCCATTGATGTTGAGATGGACGTGTTATAGTACGAGCAGAAGCTGTGGGCAAGGCTGCTAAAGCTGACTTCATCAGACCTCTACAGTGTGAAGATCCAGGAAGCTTCTTTAACCCAACACCAACAACTTCTCAACATCTCTGAGCTTGCAGAATCCCTGGGAGAAGACTACCGCACCACTCTTCTTGGGTTCTATGTGTTCAGTGGAGAAGACTGTACCAGTGCCATCAAAGGGAGAAGGAAGGTGGGGCCCTTGAAGAAGAATCCCAGGTTTCATGTATTCAGTCAACTCAGTGACTGCTAGAGTGTCAAGCCTGAGATGCTGAGGCAGTTGGAGCAATTCACCAGTCTGATGTCTGGACAGAGTCGTGAGTCTTCAGTGGATGTTGTCCGTGCCAAGTTGCTACGCAACATGGTGGGGGAGGACAAGAAACTCAGTTGCAAGTCTAAGGTTGACCTGGTTCGCCTTCCTCCATGCCACTCTGCTCTGAAGCCACATGGCCGACGCGTGAACTACCGTGTCGCCTTGTACAAGCGAGCTGATGAACCTATTCTGGAAAAACCAAAACCCTATGATGAGGGGCAGGGATGGATGAAGACTGATGAAGGAGTGTTGAAACCAGTGTGGTCCTGTGGTCCTATCCTACCAACTTCACTGGTTGATCCCCATGACACTGGAGAGCATGAACAGGAAGAGGAGGAGAAAGAGGAAGGAGAGGATGAGTTTAACTCTGATGATTTCAGTGAAAACGATGATGAGTGATGCATAGTACAATTACAAGACGCCATTTACTTGACTGTTCATCTGGCATGGGAAAGAGAAGAGTGGTCACATCAAGAAGAGTTCTATTATGATGTTTGATCCAAATAAACCTTGGTTAAACACACAACAACCTCTGTCTAGACACCTTATTTGGTATCTCCAATATTGGCGTCTTGTAATTGGTAAAAGGGTTAGGTTTGCTTACTAGCATGCCACCAACATGTGATCACTTTATGAATAGTTTTATTGTGATCTCTGACCCCCAAAACATGGGCCTAGACACCTTATTTGTTCAGTTATCTGCAATATTGGCTGAGATATAGTGAAATTAGGTTTTTACAATAATGGCGGCAGTAATTTGCATAAAAATGATACATGGGACATTCTGACAACTTTTTAACATAGCTCATCATTTTCTACACATTTTTTCCAATCTAGAAACACTGTTTTGAAGTATATTTCCAGGGGATACATGATACCCCCCTCTTCCTACTAGACTAAATACAGAACATCTTGAAAAAATGGCCGCCATTTTTAATTTTTGCGTGGCCAACATCTTTTTCCCAAAAAGTGACCCTTAGAGAGTATCTGTACCAAATTTCATGCTTTTATACCAAAATGAACGATTCTCTTGAAATATGCAATTAATCTGCTGCACTATCTGGATATAAACCCAACATAGAGTTTAGCATCCTCATCATGCTCAGAGCTACGCTACAGAAGCTAATGGGATTTCTTGGTTTCCCTCATCAAACTCATCAAATACACAATCCAACAACTCCAAAACGCTCTGGTGGACAAGTTGTGACCTGCACATTCACCACGCTATGAGATAATAGCAGAACGTTACCTGACAGAGTTGTTTTAGAGGTAAATTCATGCAAAACCACTGATGCGCGTTCCCGTCGGGGGCAGTTTTTCAGCAAGCAGTCTCTGCATTTGCTTCGAAAACAACTCAGTCTTGTATCGTTCTGTTATTATTATCTCATAGCGTGGTGAATGTGCAGGTCACAACTTGTCCACCAGAGCGTTTTGGAGTTGTTGGATTGTGTATTTGATGAGTTTGATGAGGGAAATCAAGAAGCGTAGCTCTGAGCAGCTCGCGGCTCTGCTCCGCCACTCTAAAAATAGCTTGCACCGACAATTAAAGGTAACAAATCTTCTGCTATAATTATAGGGATTATGGCAATGGGCCAATTTGCCAAAATGTTGAACTATCCCTTTAAGTTACAATATGTCACCAAAAACCACAAATATTCATGTCAAAGTGCATCTGGAAGACTGGCATTAACAAAACATTATAGTCACGGTAACACTTCTTCTTGTTCTTGAGTTGCATTGACATGTTTTTCAGTTTTCTTTCTTTGCTCTTTCAGCGATGATGTTGACTGCCATCGTCTGGACTGATAATTACACTGTACTAGAGGCTGATGAGTCTGTCTCTGACTTCACTGGACAACAAAAGATTATGTCTGAGTCCCGTCTCTGCTTGGAGGTGAGTGACTCGTCTCGTCTGGGGCGAGGTGAAATAAAGTGAAGACAAACTGAAAGGATTTTTTTTGAGAAAAAACAGCAATAATTGTTTGTTTTTTGTCACCTTTGGGTTGGTGGAACAATCTGTAAACGCTGACGTATTATCACCTCACAAGGTCATTACGATGAAGTTATTTGGAGTTGTGTTAACGACCCAGCGGTGAAGTTAGGTCCAATATTCCTTCGCTCTATTTCACGCCGGGGTTTCGTCCTCGATGGTTTCCTCAGAGAAATATCTCACTCTTTGGATTTTCAATGCTCCACTGTGTTTGTCAGGACCCCACTTAAAGATGGTTCCCTCCCTCAGCCCTAGACCAAAATCTGAACCCTGGACTGTGATTAAAGTGAAATGAGGCAATGTAATTCAGGGTGAACCAAGGCCGAAATAACCGAGAAAAAGAACCCGTTGCCTCAAAATGAGCTGACTAACCTTCAGCTGCTGTAAACCAGGGGAATTCTGAAAACCAATCAGGAGCAGAGTCTCCTCGGGCGACCTCTGACCTTTATGAAACTCCACCTGGACGGTTTTGATGCCTCAATTCTTTAAAGATCTGTCTGTGATCTGCTCTGTTTTCATAGTAACTAGTAGCACCTCAGACCAACCAAGATGGAGAAGACAAAGTCATTAGAGTTGGAGACAACTGGGTCGCTGCCACTACTTGAAAATATAAGGAAACACTGTGCATAATAAAAAGAAGAAAGGAATATTTAATTTAATTTATTTTATTTTAACTTTTATAAATTTTAGTTTTAGTTTCAATTTGTGGAAGAAGAAGTTAAAAGCTCATGCTAACATCATGCATGTGTAACCCTGGTTTCTGGATGGGTAGCGTGCCAGGACCGTGGGTATTGCGGGTTACAAGGGTGAAAATACTTCTTCAATAAAAAGGCACCGTTACGGCAGGACAGGAAGACTTTATTTACTTCACTTACAGGTGAGGTTCAACGACGAGGCAACGCACACGAGGGGCAGAGCTAGAACTCTCTCTGGAGTGTCTGTATAACCGGTCCCCACCAAAACAAGGGCAAGCGGAACCAACATCATACTACTCATACTTTCTCTCTATCTTCTAAACATCTCTGCAGGGAAACACTGAGGGTGATAATAAAATATTATAGACTAAATTAAATAATTAATTAAATTAATAATACCTCATAATTTAAACACAAAATAAAACCAATGACATGACGTAATATAATACAAATAATGCTAAGGGTAATAACATAAAATGTATAATAATTAAAATAATAAACACATAATAATCTACACGGTTACACATGTAAAGAGTTATAATAAAACATTTCAAAATGCACGTGCAACTCGGTTAAATAAAAGTCTGTTGGTCCAGTCATATATTTTGTCATTGTAGTTTTCTTAAAATCTCGTCTCGTCTCGTGAACCCAATCTCGTGTCTCGTCTCGTGAGATGAGTGTATCGTCACACCCCTAAATATGAGCGATCAATGCATCGATGCTGCAGTTTGTAAAACCAAAATGACGAGCTATAAAACAATAAAATGGTCCAGTGAGTGACGCAAGGAGGTAACTGCTAATGGTCATTTCATGAAATACCATTTTATGCAAATACAGGAGCACTAAGTATTTAAAAAGTCACTACTTTGCATTCATTATGTTCATTAAATGCAATTTTCAGAAGCATTTTAACAGTATCCAGCACATTGCCTCTCTGTTCTGAGTGGGTATTTGCTAAAACACCAGATCGAAGACACTGACCCAGGTGGGCTTACTGTGCAGGTGAACACGCAATGAGATGTTTCACTTGGTTGACTGTCTTGTTAACTTAGATCCACCGCAGAAATAAAATCTAGGTGCACAGCTTAAACTGCAGGACGAGAACCCTCGAGTCAAAATGAGGAAATAGAAATGACCTTCTGGGGCGGTAACCAGCGGTGTACGGTAAAGGTCAGAATCAGAGGAGCACGAAAGTGAAACAGCAGAAAGAGAGAGAGAGAGAGACGGGATGTTCAGACCCTCAGAAACTGAAAAACAACAGATTACCTTAAAAAAAAAAACATACAGGAAGGTAACAGATAGCTGAAAAGGAAATGACGAGCCGCCCCAGAGAAACTGAAGCGACGTGTTAAGCGGAAGAGGCAGCGAGACACATCAGATAAGCAGGAAAACAAGAGCACCTTAATGGATCGTCTCAGGATTCTATTAGAGGAGAAACACAATGACGCTGGAGGGATAAGAGACGGGACAAGGACAAAGTATTTGAAGGAAAAAGTCAAATTACAGATAAAATCAATAACTGTGCAGAGGGGATTAAAGAGAAAAGATTGGAGGCACAGCTGGGCGAAGATGGTAAAACTATTGCCTCCATATTTCTAATTGTGCATTATTATTTTTGACTGATAATCAAGTTTGGATATGATATAGATTACAACAATTTATTTGAATGGAAATAAATTGGTGGAAATTACATTTTATTCTAAAAAAGCACATTATACATAATAATCATAATGATGTTGTTGTTGTTATTGTGATTAAGTCGAAACTCCCCAGCGTGGTTTGAGCTATAATGCTTAAGAAGAACAAAAGTACAACAAACAAACACAGCCACATGTTGATGCATTGTCAACAAGTCGCAGCTGAAACGCTGAAGGGAAATTGCAGGCGCCGTCAGAGCAGATGGCGCCCGGTGTGACCTCGCAGCACTGCTCCTCTTTCAGTTGTGACTTGTCGACTGCTGCGATAAATATGTGTCTTTGTTGCATGTACTGAAGTAACCTTTCAATTCAGCCCAGTCCACATGAAAATATGAAACCTGTTATTTTTATTCCTCAGTGCACAAAGAGGCGAGTACGAAAACACCTGATAATACTGTCGAAATATACACTGTGTTTGTGGTAGGATGAGAAACACAGTTTTTTATCTATATTGTTGCAGGATGGTGAGTTAAGCAGCAGGGTTTTTTTTTTTTGTTAAAACATGTTCACAAGATCTTGTAAAGGATCCGAGCCATGAATGCTGCTGGATCCCTGTTGTTTTTATTCTCGTTATTCTCATTATATTTCTCCACTTGAAGTGTTTGAGCAGGCACCTGAAAAAAAAGATGAATCGAATCCAAAATGTGATTTTTTAGAAACATCTCAAAGTTTCCATCCATTGATACTGATGTACTTTCAGGATATTGTCATGTATATGAGGGGAGGCATTTCAGCTTGCTATCCTATCGATATGTTTTATGGCAATCAGACTACATATTACCTCCTCAGTCTGATAGTGTCAAATTAATTGTAATATGCAGATTGATTTGATCTGACTGGAGTCATCAGCATCAGTTTATCTGCCAGGGGCCACAGTGAAAAGCAGTTGTTGGAGCTCAACATGAAGACCAAAGACGTTTAGGTGATGATGCAATAGAAAAAGACAATGCAAATTTAACAATATATAACCAATATACATACCCAAATAAATGTCTTAAAGCACAAGGACAGAGATTTCAGATCCAGTGTAGTCAGATTACCAGACAACACATTGATACATTGATCAAAATGACATGTTAATCTGACAGTTGGAGGTAAATTCCCTCATAATCTGACATCATTTGATAAAATGTTAAGATACAGCATTGTTTTCCAAAGCGATTACCTTACCTCGCCTTACTTAATTCAGGTGTCAATGGTGAGTTATTCAAATTAAAACCATCCAGACGGTAACTTTAAAGTCGTGTTTATTTTAGGACGACTGAAGGCTTTGCACCAATTAATCCTTCCACATACTGCAGCACATCAGAGGGGGGAAAGCAGAGGATTGTGGGCCGTGTGCACAGACTGGTCAGATTGTAGGGTCGCCCCAATCTTCCTCTAACCACGTCTTTGATTTCCAGAACAATTAATTGAACTATTGACGCCTCTGTGGGTTTAGAGGCTCTTACGCTCTTCATGAACAGCTCGCTGCAGAAATGTGATACTGCTCCTCTATAAACTCCCTCGAGGACCTAATTTTTTTGTAATCCCTTTGTCGAAATCTTGAATGCATATCCAGCGGCTGTTTGTCAGTCGTCCCCCTGAATCACATACCCCCCCTCCACACCCCGCACACCCCGCCCGCCTTTTGAAATGATCTAAAAGGATGCTTCTGATCAGGCTGGAGGGGATGAAAGCCCCGAGAACTGGATTACAGCGAGTTCTCTCTCTACAGTCTGAAGAGGGAAAATCATCTTTTTTTGATTTTTATGAATATAAGGCTGACTTTTTGGGAAGTACATCTTCTATTCTTCCCCTGTGGTCCCATAGTGTTTTGGGGTTGTATTGTATTTTATCAAAAGTTTTTTATTTATTTTTTATTTTCTAAATCCTTATCTGTTCCTCCGCAGAAATGTTTCAGCACTATCTGGCTCCTACTGTGGTCAACGTTTCATTTATTTATAGTTTATAGTTTCTTATCCAGAATCTGCATCGTATCCTGAGGCGGCGAGTGAACAAACTGCTGACCACAGGCTTTTATGTCAACACTTCTTGACACTGTGGTAGAGTTATACTCCGACTAATAAACGGCTGGATTTAAAAGAAAAACTTTGCCAGTGCTTTTACATATTCGGCCCATTAACTACAAATTGCATCACCGTCAACGTCGTTTTTCCCAAAGCACAGGCGACACTGAGTTTGTAGACTGATTTCCAACCTGCCGGGCAGCCATTAGTTTCGAATAAAAGGTTGGATTTGGTTGAAAGATTTGACAGAGTTAGCAGACTGTTAGCACTTAGCCGTCGTCTCAGCTGTGCACTGAGGTTGCTGTTTTTCCCCTGTGTTTCAGATTTGATTTAAAATCCCTGGCGACCTCATTATGAACTTCAGAAATACTTTTGATTGATAAAACAAAACAAAACAGCCAACAAACTATCCACCACACTTTTTGAAGATGCTCTTTCTCTGGATTTCATCACACTTTCCTCAAAATGCCAACGTTACAATTAAGGCGCTATTAAATCTTTAGAGAATCCATATATTACTTCCTGCTCGGGAGCTTTAAATTGCTGTGAGGGGGTTTTCTGGTCAGTGACAGCACTGATTAGCATGCTAATTGTTGCTCCCTCTGCACTACACACACCAGTTTAAAGGCTAAACCGGGCGTCTGATGATTCACGTTTGCTCGAATGTCGTCGTCCACATTGCTTCTCCTCCTGCTCTGACAGTAACAGCTTCCTATATAAACGCCTGAGGCTGCTGCTCCGTCTCTCAGGGGGATTGATTCAACACTGCTGTGCCACTGCCATGACACAGAAATTGTCCACTCATCCCTGGTTGGTTCAGCCAGCTGCTAGCTCACGGCACAGATGAAAGGACAATGATATCTCTCTAAGGGACGGGGGGAGTTCATCAAACCAGGTTCTTGTACTTGACACTCTGTCAAAGTGTTTGACACTCATCTTCCGGTCAGGATATGTATATGAATATTAAACGCAGCAGACTCTACTGCAGTGGCAGATACTTTCTGTCAGTGAGTTTCAATAGCTTTGCAGCTGCAACAATTAACCTGAGGACACACTAAGAGCTCTGCTGCATTAAGGTGCAGCACACCTATAGCAGCTATAATCAATAGTTTTCATATTACTAAGAGATAAGACCACTCATTCAGCGTAATGTTTTACCTGTTGGTTCTTAAAAAAATGTTTGTTGGCAGGTATAGAGTGTATTGTCACCTTGAACTTTGACCTTTGGACACCAAAACCTACTCAGTTCATCCCAGAGTCCCAGAAATGGATGGAAGAGATTTCATTTTAGGTTCCTGAAATACTGTGTATATAAGTGTATTAAGGCCAAATTTGTATTTTGTGAGCTCACCATGACATTTGAACTTTCACTACTACTAGTATACTACTACTATTACTACTACTCTAATTAGTTCACCCTTGAGTCCAAATTAATGTTTTTGCAAAATGTGGAGAAATTCAGTCAAGCTCGAAGATGTACAGATGAACACATAAAACATTATTGATAAACATTATTAAAGAAATATTCCTACTCTGAGGTTAGATATATCCAGATGCTTGTAGCAGGAGTGAGAAGGTTAAAAAAAACTCAATCAACTCAACTTGACTATAAATATCAGACAGTAATATAGTAGTGACGTAGATAGATGTGTATGTGTGAGCAAAAACAACTAAAAAGAGAACAAATGCAAATGCAAGGAAAGGATTAATCCACATGACTCCACCATCATGACACATTAGACCGGGGTCGTCACGAGTGCGATGCTTGAGTTTAAAAAACAATTTGACTGTAACCGCACAATAACAGGAAGCAGTGCAGTCGGTGATTTCAAATCTCTTCACTGACCAGTAAATGATTCTCTAATATCCTGCACATCGCTGCCAGAGTTTCTCTCTCAAACTGACTGAAAATGTGTCTCTGAAACTCCGGCTTCGGATAATGGCAGACCTGCAGGGCTCATTAAATATGTAAGCCTCATCCATCTAACGCTCTTGGAGGAGACCTTAAAATGTTTCACCACAGGGTGGACGGATCTGCATTCAAGTTTTTAAATATGATAATGAGATCCTTGGGAATTAATTAAACATTGTGTACTTTGATGTCTCATCAGATGAAACTCTTCTCAAAACAATTCCATAGTGAAGAAGAGAGAGTTATACAGTAAAGGTGACCTAAAGAGTATCGCTCTGCCACTGAAGTCAGATTAAAGCTTTATACATAGGATGGAGGTGACCTAGCCTGAGGCTGAACGATCCATGAGCATCCCTATAGTGATTGTTATCCAACACGACCACGTGTACGCCGTTTAATTCATCTGAGGAAGTCGCTCCGCTGCTTCATGTGAATTTCCAACCTGAGCCCACTATAAGCAGCTCCAAATGAGGAGTCTTCCCTTGTGTGCTGTGGGCAGCTAATGAGAAAGGTGAAGCGAGAACCAGCTCAGGACCAATCTGCCATTCTGCCGCTGATGGGGAAGTGAAGCATGCTGAATGTATAATCATACAAAGCTCTGCCATTATAGCTGGATCCTCTTTTAGCGTTTGCATCCCTAAACTACTAGCCTGCTGCTGCTGCTCGCACAAGGCTGTCATCGCATGTGCACGTCTGTCAGTGAGACTGTCAGTATGGCAGCGTGCTATAAGTTCAATCGGTCCCATACTTTTTCATTTACACCAGCCCCCGAGGACCGTCAGATGTGTGTGTGTGTGTGTGTGCATGGGGGGAGCATGAGGCAAAGACAAAGCGCAGCCTACAGGCGAAGCCGAGCTTGCCTCAGAAGAAAACGCTGGGAAAAAAAGCTCTTTCTTATTTCGCTCATGCTCCCAGCTTCAATAGCACATATTGTGGATGGGTTGAGCGTCGTGTGGCTGATTTATTAGCCTGGAAGACAAGAAGTGAGATCTTTGAGGACCAACAACATACTGTACTGTAGCTCCACTGATTCAGCAACTCCCACGGGGTTGAGGCCTAAAAAAAAAAGTGTTTTTGTAAAGAAACAAAACATATTTCTCTCCTGCTGCTTTGAAGCACAGTTGTTCTATCTACATTTCCATCTCTTCTTTATTGATAGGTTTGCATTTGGTTTAGGAAAGCTCTGCTGGAAACTGCCAACTTACCTCTGCCTGTTAAAGCTCCATGCTCATCTCCTGCTATCAGATTTTGGGTGTTTTCAGTAACCTATTAGATTTCGACACAATCTGAACCAGCCAATCACATTACTGCTGTCAAACTTCAGAAAAGTGGTGCGTTGGAGTTTCTGAGCGCCGAGTTACAATTCTTCTCTTGAACGCTCCCCGAAGTCGGCTCTCCAACTCAGAAAGTTGGACGAAAATCAAGTCACTTATTTTTTCTCTCTATACTGTTCAGTTCTTATCCCTGGACATTTTTCTACACTGTATGTGTAAAAAACTTCAAAATAGTATATTGCTAACAATACCTAGCAGTGGCTAACCCTTTGCACAACTTTCTAATAATGTTTTAAATTGTTTTCATTGAAATTTTAAGTTACAGGTATGAAATCATTATAATTTTGTTTCATTACATCAATTGTCCATTTTTCCAACTTTCGAGTTTGTTTTTCAACTGGAAAGAGCTCAATTCATAGGTGACGTCACTTCCAAACTGAATGCACCATAGTTCCTCTCTCCTCTTTCTTCAGGGTGTATTCATAAGTTATATTCATTAAACAATCAGACATATGTGCTTTATCAATATGTCTTTCCCAAAAAGAGATCCTGTTTAAATACAAGATTTAATAGTAGTAATTAACTGTGTCTGTTCTACTGTTTGGCCAATAATCCTCAGTGTTTCACATTTCTCAACATTCAAACAATCCCTTCAGCTCCACATTGAGCTGATTCATTAATAACGCTTAAATTTCTCATGGTGTGATTCAGTTCCCTCCAGCCAGACGTATCAGAAGTATCAGATTTATTTCCCTTTTTCTGGCAGCATCTATAAGTTTTGTGGTGTGAGTGTGTAATTCATGTTAGCTTGGGGAGTGATGAGATGAAATTTAAGCTGCAGCCTTGACACATGATATGCATAAAAAAAAAGAGAAAAACAAGAATATTCTCTCTGCATATGTTTCTTTCTCTTTCCAAGCCCGGACTGCTGCTGCAGCCCGATAAGGAAGAGTAAACCAGGAGAGTAATGATTTCCCTCCATCTCAGATGTTTCTTGTCTTTTATGGTTGACCCTTAAAAATGTCAGTGCAGCCCAAGAATCCCTCAGTCATTTCAGTCGTAGGAATATAGATTATTTTATGGAGAAAAGTCTTGCTTCCTCATCGCCCTCCATAATGATCTGGGAGAAGTGGATTCCCATTGAAGGAGGCGGGTGGTGCTTCCAGATAACGCTCACGCCGACTCGATTGACTGTTCGATTTAACCCCCCGCCCGTCCCCTTGCTCCTGACCACGCCCTTCCCTTGCCCCCTCGTAGCGGCTCAGTCACCAGTGCAGTAGTGTGATCATTCTTGTCAATGCTCAATATAACAATATAAATTTACCCCACACTGTTTTCTCCAGAAAATAAACAGAGAGGCAAGGCTGAGAAATGAAAACGACAGAGGGGAAAATGTGATGTTTACGTTTATATTGCCCTGATAAATGGCCCCAGAGTGGTGTGTGTGTGTGTGTGTATTTGTGTGTGTTTGTGTGTGGGCTCACTTGTTTATTGTCACTGCCCTTTACTTGGGTTAATTAAGACCTGTGCTCACTCTGCCTGAAGGCAAACCTCCTTCTCCGCACTTCAGAATATCAATAAGTGACGGCGTCCTGCTTAAATGCAAGGACGACACAATGGGAAGTGAATCCAGTGTGGGCTGGATGGATGGAAGGAAGGAGGCGGAGGACTCTCTGTCTCGCTCTTGTGTTGATGACTTTCAAAGGCAAAAAAAATTCCCTCTAGTTGATTATTTAAGAGAAATGCATTATTTAAAATCGTGTCTGTGCAGCTGTTTGAAATGAGCCCGAGTGCTGCAGAGAGAGGGGCCATCTGTAAGAACTGTACTGTACTCTTAGACTTTAGCTGACACTATTACCTACAGTGATCTACAGTGAAGGATCAGGTATGGGGTCAGTTGCTTGCTCAGGGATAATTGCTCAGGATACGTGTCTGTCGATGGACATTGATTGTTGCGAGATTAGACCAGGAACCTTCAGGCTGCAAGACAGTAGTGTATGTCTGCTCACAAGGCGGAGGAATAAATGGTGTGAGAAAAGCATAGCTGGGGTAAAAGTAAGACTAAGAAAAGAGATTATAGAAGCATTTGATCAAAAACCTGCCTGTAAAATGTGCTTTAAAAATGATTTATCGTAGAAATGATTTTCATTACTTTACCTTAAAATGATAAAACAGACAGTTTCAGAGCTCTGGAAACTTACAAGATCCCATTAGCTTTGGTCTCGGGCCAAGGCTCAGCTTGAACAGTGACAGCAGTGTATCCTCCCCGCTGAGCAGAGGGTGGCTGCAAAGGGTTTTTAAAACTGATTATAGACAGTCAGATTACACAAAGTAAAACCAGATTTTGACGCAACCAATGAATTCTAACAATCACCGACAGAAGTTCCCTGTCAAAAAACTAACTAACTCCTCAAAGAGGCAATTATCAAGGTTTTCCAGCCTGTTGCATATGAATAACTGGTATCTTTACATGCAAAATATCTGGTTGATTCACAAACTGGCTACAGCTACTTTATCTACATTTTCATTAGAGATTAAACATCAAATCACCTTTAACTATCAGACAATCCAAACTAATTCCCACAGGCGCCAATCCAGCCACTAATGCATATTTTATGCTTTCTTTTTATTTATGGAGCAAACTTTGTGCAAACAAATAGTGCTGAAATCTTGTTTCATGTTCACCAAGAATTGAGTCATTTCTTGTATCACTTTGAATACCTTTGATGTCATTGCATGTGAGTGACATACAATGAAATTTGTTGTCTCTCATTAAACAAGCCAAGGATTCACACACATTCATACACCCACACACAAAAAATAGTAGATAGATGAAAATAGTAAATACATAGAACAGATTACAACTGGCACTGTGCATTTATTTGCACTGTGGTCTTTGCATAACAGTACATGTTTTGGAGACCGGACGGATTAGTTGCTGTGAAAGAGTGTGTTGTACATGGTTCATAAATGTAAATAAATCAGAATATATGCCAATACTGAAGGATAATAACCTCATTAACATATGCATCCAACTCTCCAACAGCCAAATTGGTACACTGAGGTGTGACAACGTTTAATGAGCCTGTGGTCACTGCAGTCATTTCATGCACTGATGTTAAACAATAAAAGTTGCATCACAGGGTTCAAAGGCCTGATAAACCCACTGGTCCCATTCATCAGAGTGAGAAACCACGACTCTCCGAGCACAATGAGCACAGTGGCAAATAAACCTGTTTAATTGGTGGTGAATGCTGACACACTGGAGGACACTTACACAGCACTGAGCACCAGGTGCAGCAGCAAACATAAAAGGTCTCACATCCAGTGTGCTGCACAAAAGATGTGCCTTTTAAAAGTGTAGAGAGAACGAACTGCGGAGCCAACGAACGTCGAGGATGTCAAGGATCTCTCATTGTGGCACCTTGGTGAATAGCACCCAATGCTGCATGAAAAGATGCGGAAACTGAATAGATGTTGTCAGAATACTTGTGGAGATCAAAGAAACACTTAAACTTTCGACATTTTCCAACTCAAACACACACACACACACACACACACACACACACACACACACACACACACACACACACACACACACACACACACACACAAATGACTTATTTCCATGAATGAACAAATCTTTCAGCCTTATTATTGTCAGCTGCAGGCGACCGGGGGTCTGGCAGTGTTGTGTAATTAGAGCCATGAGTTCAGAGACGCTGCCACTCGTCATGAGAGCACGGGGCCGTTAACATGATAATGAAAGAGGAGGATGCTGAGCCACTTCCTCCTGTGATGAGAGGACGTGTTTGGTGATGGATGACATGATGACCTGCTGTAACTGATGCTAATATCTGTCCAGGTTTAGAGATGTTCATATTATAATTACTGCACATGGCTCCTGAAGTCATGAACTGGTCAGTTGACTTAATTTCATAGGTCAATAACATGATAATGATAAATAAAAAAAAGATAGGGACCCATGGTCTGGACTTAACCTGTGGTGCTGACAAGAGGTTGACATTTATGTTTCTGAGGTACATGGTATTATACCTGCTAAATATCAGCATTATGAGCTTGTTAGCATTTAGCTCTGAGCACCCCCACCACAGCAGCCCCAGAGAGCCACAAGCATGCGGCAACTTTCTAAAACATAAACGATAAAGGTCAGGTTTTCTATTAAAAGTTACTTTTAGATTAACTTTTTGCAAAAGCACTTTTTTGTGCATTAAAAAAAATCCATTGCACAAGAGATAGTTTCTGGAGACGAGCCATTTTCTCCACAGACAGTAATCTAAAGTGCAGACCACTGCAGACACATCTACTGGAACTAGAGCCTGAATAGAAAAATGACATTTCCCATCACTGCTATATTTTTTCTCTCCTTTCTGTTTCTGCTCTGTTGAACATCAGAGTAACAAAGTAAATATTTAGTTGGGATGGATGAGAACGTGTTCAATATCTTTTGAATAAACCACACAGCCATGCCAGGCAGACTCGCAACTTTGTGGATCCGTTATCATTATCACATGGAAAACAAAATAATTCTCGACAGCTTTTGTGTTATTTGAACAAATGGGTGCATTTTTCCTCTTCTCACTCTCGCTTGTTTTTCACAGCAAAGACAAAAACTTGCTGTCGCTCACTATCACAGACACCATAGAGGTAATCTGAACGAAATATAGGAAATCAGAAGCTGAAATAGAAGAAGATGGTTGAGGTAAAATGTGGCTATACACCTAGAAAGTAAATTACAGCACAGTACTTTATCCTGGGAAGCATTGGAGAGCCCAGATTG
Source organism: Trachurus trachurus (assembly GCF_905171665.1). NCBI lineage: Eukaryota > Metazoa > Chordata > Actinopteri > Carangiformes > Carangidae > Trachurus > Trachurus trachurus. Next base: position 6,709,718 of record NC_139911.1, read on the forward strand.
GTCATAGAGTCGACCAATGAAGGGATCTTTCCTGTCTATAAACCAAAGTCTGCCATGAGGACTCCACTCCTCCGTTGTCCATCCTCACATGATGCCTGCAGCCTGTCAGAGCGTCCACTGATACTAATGAGAGGACGTTTTTTTTTCCTGTGTTATGGCACCTGTGTTGATCTCCATTCAGCCTCTTTCCTCCCTCTGACGCCACATCGGCGCAATTAGGTTGTTTTGTGGCAAACAAACAAAATGAGAATGCCACAGCGGTGCAGCCTGTTGTGTTTATTAAGATGAGAGGAAACTTTTTTTTACAAACATGTTTCCACATGTTTTAATGCCAAACTGCTCACAGGTGCGTTTACTCAGATGCCCCATGTCGACTCAAAGTGCACCCTGAATCCAAAACTAATATTAACAACTGTTTTATTCAGGCTATAATGAAAAACACCCTGGAATAAATTAACTATTGTCAACTGTCCAATTTTAAAAGGCAAAATCAAACTTATGAAGTCAATTTAAGTTATTTAGCACAAAAACAATCAAGCATTTGACTAAAAATCTGTCAAAAAGTCACAATAAGTTGCTAACAGCTGAAATAAAAGTAGCTGAAAGGATTTAGACTGAACTGAAGAATAGAGTTTGATAAGATCCTTCATCTCCAGGAACATTGCATGAAAATCTGCCCTTGCAAAGTGTAAAAAAAGAAAAAGCACAAGCTTCAAATTCTGAATATTAAGTTATGATATTGTGCTTTTCCTTGATCTTTTTGAAAATTTAACATTTGGAGTTTAAGAAGTAATGTGATATCAGATTATTATGACATAATGGTGATGAAGCTAATTGAAGGAGTCTCAGTCGACTGCAGAGGCCCACAGTCATTTTCTCTGTTTAAGAACATATTGCTTGCTCACTTTACTGATGATGGAGTTTTAGCATTATCAGCATTCATCAGCGCTCCTCTTAACACATACACAGTCCTTGAATTTCATTGTAATGAGGAGTAATACCAACCAGCTTCACGCAGCATCTGTTCTCCTTTTGATCTCGTCGTTCATCATACGACAGTCAGGATGTGCTGTGACGCTCACAGAGGGACGGAGGAGGCAGATGTCACGATCTCCCATATTGCAAAAACTGTCTCCACCAAATCTCCTTTAAAAGTTTGTTTCCTGTGGACGGGAAATCTTTCTTCCAGTTGCACAGTGACCGAATGTCCTTTCTCCCCACTGGCACTCCCATCACTGATCAATGTGTGCACTGCTTTTATAGCTATTGACTGGTCATGTGTGAGGCCATAACTGCATAACTGCGGATCACACAGAGTATTCCTCCAAATCCAGGACGTGTTTTTAGCTGTAGCTGAGTTAAACAAACCCCCTGTGAGTCTTTCCCAAGCTGTTTCCACTGTGAGCTATTGATCAGTGACAAACTAAATCTAAACTGACAAAAATATTTTTTCCCCCCACGCTGGCTGTAAGGCAGAGTGTTCTGTTTGTATCTTTCAAAATAAAAGTCCTATAGCATCAGTGATGTGACAGGAGTGTGTGATGAGTGATAATGACTGAAACCCTGCTCCTTACCTAATAGCCTGGTGGGTGGATGAGCTCGAGTACGAGACAAAAACAAAGACTGACAATCTGTGACATTGTTTTCATGTGTGATGCAATCTGCTCTCCAGTCTGTCGTTAGTGCAGCCGAGCCCCCCGGTGTAGGACCTCCTGTTGCATCATCGCTCTCTCCCCCTGACCCCCGCAGCCACAATTAAGTGTGTATACATTACTTGTATTAAAGGGATAGTTCAACATTTTGGCAAATTGGCCCATTGCCATAATCGCTACAGTCGTAGCAGTAGGTTTGTTACCTTTAATTGTCGGTGCAAGCTATTTTTAGAACGGCGGAGCAGAGACGCAAGCTGCTCAGAGCTACGCTACGGAGGCTAATGGGATTTCTTGGTTTCCCTCATCAAACTCATCAAATACACAATCCAACAACTCCAAAACTCTCTGGTGGACAAGTTGTGAAACTGCACATTCACCACGCTATGAGATAATAACAGAATGTTACGAGACAGAGTTGTTTTTGAGGTAAATACAGAGACCGCTTGCTGAAAAACTGTCCCTGAAGGCAACGCGCATCAGCGGTTTTGCAAGAATGTATTTGATGAGTTTGATGAGGGAAATCAAGGAATCTCATTAGCCTCCATAGCGTAGCTCTGAGCAGCTCGCGGCTCTGCTCCGCCATTCTAAAAGCAGCTTGCACTGACAATTAAAGGTAACGAACCTACTGCTATGACTATAGTGATTATGGCAATGGGCAAATTTGCCAAAATGTTGAACTATCCCTTTTAAAAACTACTGTGACTGAATCTAGAGAATGAATGTATTATTTATACTGGGAACATGTATTATAGGGCAACAAATGTGAACTAATTGGCCCTGGAAAGCGAGGCCTGCAGCGACAGAGCCCATGGCCTGGATCAGGTAGAGAAAGTGTCTTACCAACATGTCCTCGTATTCCTATTTCCTTGTTGAGTTTGTTCTTTGCTGCTCTGTATTCCTCTCTATTTTCTGCCTCGTGAGCTCCCTCAATGTGTCTCCCTTGCCTGAGCTCTTTGGTAAACCACAGCTTGTTGCTGTATAGCGCACATGAATGCAAATCAGCTCTCTGAGTTTCCAGCCTTATTCTTTTTTTCTTTTATGACACCTTGGAGCAGATTATTGAATGTTACTGTACAAACATACAGCAGTGCACGTGTTGGAAACTGACGCTTTAAATCTGTGTTCTGTGTGCAGCATCCTCCCAGTTTAGCAAGTTCACAGTAAAATACAAAATACAAAGAGTATCCTGTTTCACTTGTTAACACATTCTCTATGACATTTTTTTTTTCCCCATCCTCGTCACAAAGGTTCAGTCTAGTATTTACCAATCAGTGGCTCGGCTCGGGTGCTGTGCCGTGACCCAGCTTGTCACAACATTTAATGAGGCCAGAGCTATTACACCAGAGGTCAACAGAGTCCACGCATCTGTCGCTTTTCAGAGGCTTTGAACAAATTTCACAAATAACAAGTGAATTTTAGCAGGTTTCCTATCTCTGCATGTGGGAGGAGCAGGCTGAAGACTGCCGGCTGGGGAACGAATGCAGCACCAGAGGGGCACATTATTGAAGGGTGGTGGTGGTGGTGGGGGGGCTTGTGTTTTTTAGACCCAGCTTGGCTCCGAGAGCAAAAACATAACACCTACGACAAGAGGATTTAATCAGTGTCTGCTTTGATTTTTACGACCAAAAACATGTGCTTTGCTGAACCTCATCGCCGCTTTTGTCATTAAATCAGATCCTGGTTTTTTTAAAGCTGTAATTTCCTGCCTATGTAATTTTTTTTTATTGTTGCCATTCAATTGCCCTTACCCACACACACACACAAACACATGGTGAATTTGCAGAAAGTGATGCTGCTTGAAATCCATTGATACTGTCATTTCACCTCACTGATATCAGCCTCACTGTTGTTAATCGCCCACTCCTCTGCAGCTTTTAAGTTTAGTTACTGCTGCTATCTGTCTGTGTGGGGTAGTCGACTCGTCATACAGTCGACACTAGTATAGACTCGGTACATTACCTGCAGTAGATTGTGATCAGCAGCTCTTTCTGACTCACCTCCTAGCTGACCTGCGGGCAGCGGTACACAGTTGTGTGTAGGAATACGATGGTTCAAAATGTAGTGCCAAAGAAAGTGAAAGTGGAGGATAAACCTCTGAAAATATTCGACATGAAGCCCACGACTAAATGGATTTTGGGTTGTTAACGTGGGCGTTTTTAAAATTTTTTATTTTAAAGTATCTTAAACACATTTATTCTGGTGGCCTCTGTGCACAGAAACACGCCGCCTGTGCTCCCAGTCTGATTTCTTAACTGGCGAGAGCTGATCAGAAACTACAGTAATGCAGGTTATGTTAAAAGCATCCCACTCCTAAACACAGCACGAAAAACTGCCCCTGACGGAAACGCACATCAGCTGTTTTTGCATGAATTTACCTTGAAAACAACTCTGTCTGGTAACGATCCATTATTATCTCATAGCGTGGTGAATGTGCAGGTCACAACTTGTCGCGTTTTGGAGTTGTTGGATTGTGTATTTGATGAGTTTGATGAGGGAAACCAAGAAATCCCATGAGCCTCTGTAGCGTAGCTCTGAGCAGCTCGCGGCTCTGCTCCGCCGTTCTAAAACTAGCTTGCACCGACAATTAAAGGTAATGAACCTACTCCTAAAACTATTGGGATTATGGCAATGGGCCAATTTTCCAAAATGTTGAACTATCCCTTTAAGAGCTCTTAAAGGGATTTTAACATAACCTGCATTACTGTAGTTTCTGATCAGCTCTCGCCAGTTAAGATATATATTTATATATATATATATGAATATTTCACCTTCATATCAGTGCTTTTGATTGTATTCCTTCATACAGAGTGGATCTCTGATGTGAAATCAGGCCAGTTGGATATTTGATGATGACTCCGACATCCCACAATAAAGAGGAGCTTCTTTTCGCTTCTTCCACTGCGGCAGCATCATCGATTTTTGATGGTGGCATCAACAGACCGACTGACAGACTGTTTATTCTGAGTGCAGTGTATAGTCCAATACAATGCAATGTGTCGCCTTTTAAATCTTTCACTTCTGTGTCACTGGAGTACCTGGGGGAACCGTAATAACACGAGCTGCCCACTCGAATTGTCTTCACCTGGCTCCGGCTGGTGGGTTCGTGTTGGCAGCGTGAATTGATGGAGTTCTTGATCAAGAGGATTCACTACTAGACGACTGCGATTCGGTCGTGGTCTGAATGCTAAACGGCGGCGGGGTGAGACATACACGAACAACTCAAATAGGCTTGATATGCACTTTGTTCAGCTTGTTCAAATGGAAATTAAAAGTGTGGACAAGTGTTTTTTTTCTGCAGGAGACAGAGGACACAAGGAGATGGAGTGTTTCCTCGCACACAGCTGACAGCTTATAGCTTATAGAGCCGCTGGAGGGAAAGTGGGCCTCAGTGGGCCTCTCAGGTGATTGACACGTTTTTCCTAGAAGTCAAAGGAGCTGAAGAATCTGAGGAACATCTATAGATATTTATAGAATTAGCCCTGGATGTCATCAAGACGCTCCGTTTATATCCAGCTCCGGCCGTACATCCAGTCTAATATAGATGTATGTCTGGTCTCTTCTGCTCACACCACCGGCAGCTATCAAACCTTCCTGGCAGTCGCCGAGGGAAATGTAATTAATCAAGGTATTAGTCAGTGCATCTGCTGCTGAGTTCACAGTGCCATGTTCTCAAATTGTGCGTATACTGTAGGAAAGTTGAACGGTTTCTATCTACAGGGAAATTAACAACAGTTTAATGTTAGCATGGCTCCCTGGCTTAAGTATCTCAACACCTATCAGATGTGGTTTTCTGTTTTTAAAGGTATTCATATTCCTCTGAGGAAATAGACATTAGCATTCCTTTTTCGGGGGGTGAAATGTCTCCATATCTATTGCACAGTTTGATATCAAATCTGGTTTGAGATGTTTTTGGTCCTCAAAGGATGAATTTCACAAACATTAGAGAGTCCCTGACTTTTTTGGTGGTCATGGCTCAAGGCTCCCAGGCGATGAAATCCAGTTTTTTTGTACATCTTACTTAGCAATTAAGGATGAAATTGCTTGATTATTATTAAATGTTTAGACATTTCTTACCACCCTCTGGAAAATCTGAAGAAAACTTTGGTGACCACCATTTAAAAGCAGTTTTTGGAGTCTTGATACTTCATTATGCAGCATCACTGCACATAGGACTTATCCAAACACTGACTGTGAAACTGCTGCTGTTTTGGTGAAAAAAAAAAAAAAAATCTGCCACTAATCACATGCAGATTGCCGGCGTAAATTGAATCTATGTAAATCTGTTGCTGAATATTTATCAAATGCATGTGTGACAATAAGATCTGCTCAGAAGCATGAGAGCTGGACCCCAATCCCAGATCTGGTTCAGTATTTATAGCAGCTATAAGTCTGTTGAACATGTCAACATCAGTTGGAAGAGAAATAATATGAGCCCTCAGTTAAGAAAGAGGCAAGATGTGAGTTTTTCTTTGTGAAAGGAGAAGTATTTGCATTTCAGCTACCAAAATTTACATTTATAGTGTTTCCGTAAGCTTATTTATTGTGTGTTTAATCATCGGGGGTGTGCTGGAAGAAGACGGGGTTCATTAAAAATCTTGTATCAATACGGTTTACAAAAAAAGTCGAAAACATCTCAAGACTCCAGTTTGGATGAGTTGACGCTCACACACACATCCAAACAGAAGAGTCTCCAGAATCAGCGAGATTTATGACAATAATTTGACTCAACTACGACTGGATGTAAATAACAGCTGGAATGATTAATTTACCCCCAAAATGTGACACGATGAGCGAGTGTGAGCAGAATGACGAGCAGCGCCGTGAGTACGTCGAGTCAGATTTCATTATCGGTGGAATTACTCTCTCCTCTGATATTACGAGTGCGATCAGGACCAGTCACAAGGTTGCCTCATTTCTCCACTGCTCTCTGGCTCTGCCATACTTTGTAATCACACATGGCTGAGTATTACATTAGTTGGTCTAAATTGCACTGTGTGTAGTGAAAACTTGTCGTGTTGTTTGTCAACTTTTAACTGAATTGCAAATCTTGTGGCGTCAAGTCCCAGAATAATGTTTATATGTGCGGAAGAAGAAGCTTCCTGAACCATTTATAGGACTGGCTGACAAAATACTGTTCTGTTTTGAACAATATTTGAAAGAAAAAAGCAAAATAATAAAAAACGTATGATGTACAGTATGATGTCCCAATGTGTTCCTGAAGGTGGAGGAGCTTGACATTGTATACGAGTTTAAGAATCTGTCGTTACAATAAACTCTACAAGTCTTAAAGGTGTCAAACTGTAAAATTTAGTTTGGAATATTTGATTTTTTTCACAGAGGATGCTGCCAGGCTTTTTTTTTTTCACACATTTTTTGTCACAGTATTGCTTTACCAGCTGGAGCAAAAACACTTAAATCAACAGAACAACTTTTCAGCAAAGCTATAAAATTTTCACATAAAAATGCATTAATTTCATCAGTGCAATAAACTGGGAAACATATTACATTTTAAGAATCAATGCTGTTTAATTTGGTTTTGCATCTATGTGGTTTTAACCACCACTGATCAAAAAACTCATTAGAGACCCAATAGTGGCGTTGACCAGGGTGATTCGTCCTTAAGGGTGAACCCTGTATTAATCCTAGAGAAAAGGGCATATTGAATTTTCTTTTTTATGTTTTATTTGTCAATTTCTCACTGAGGTATATTTGACTTCACAACTTTCATGACAAATTAATAATATTATGAGACAGCCTTATTTTTCCTTTTAATTACCAATTAAATTACCGAGTTGTTTGGCCTTGGTGGAGGTTAGCGCGCTGCTCTAACTTTAAGGCTTTTAATAAATGTATTAATTAATAGCATCCAGTTCAAGAGATGACTCCATCACTGCAGCAGCTCTGTGTACATAATAACATTTTCCGTCATTTTTAGTGTGATGTTTCTTTTTTAATCCTGTATATCTCAGCTGTCTGTTCTGTTCGGTGTAAAATCCTAAAACATTTTTTTTTTACCACCTCAGTGAGTGAACATAAGGTCTAAAAAATCACAATTTCACTCTTGTAACTCCCACTTCCCAGACTTCTCTCTATATCTTCTCACCATCTTTTCAAAGCTGTGGCGGCTCGTCTCTGCCACACTGCAGCAGATTTCATGTCTTTCAGCCATTTCAAATAGTCAAAAGACTTTTTCTGATGAACTAGACTCCAGAAACTTTTCCTTTCCTTTTCCTTTTCTTTGACTCACTCAACATGCTGTTCTTTTCCTCTCTTATACACTCTTCTTTCTCAACACTTCTCTCTGAGCCCGGTGCCTCCTGTTGTTGTTTGTTCCCACCAGGTATTGAAATGTGATTTGTCGTCCAGGTTGCGGTCTTTCATCTTGCTATCCTTTTAAAAAGAAAAGAAAAAAATATATTCCCAGTGTCTCTTCTGATGGTTTAAGCTTACAATAAAAGATTAATAAATGACTAAACCAACAATTTGAGAAATTAAGCTAAATAATTAATACATCTTTGAAAAGTAGCCCACAAACTATCATATAATATAACTAAGAAGAAATAACTTTCTATATCAATACTTTTCCTGTGTTTTATTCGAAGTGTAGTCCCATAAGAAGATATATTTTAGTTTTAAGATCTAAAAGCCATCTCAGTGTAGTTTTTATCTTCTCTCTCAGCTTCTCTCTGGAGCTCCAGTAACAGCACGTGAGTGTCAGCCAATCAGAAGACAGGAGGTTCTCAGCCCCTCTTTTGATTGGCTGACAGCAGATTTGACGTAAACACTCAGACAAAACCAAATCCTGCAAGATTGTAAAGGTAAGTCCAGGTGGGCGGGGCTTGTTGCCTGCTTTGTTGTGACATCACAAAGTTAAGGAAGTCCTAACTGGTGGTTTTAAGGCTCTGAGAGGCTTTGAAACTTTCTCAGTATTAATTAAAAAAAACCTATATCTGATCTATAATAAAACAAAACACATGGATATCTACCTTTCTACAGTATGGGACCTTTAAAAATAAGATCTATATTTACTTTACACCTCACAAGAATTGAGGCAATTTCCTCTCTATGTTTATACCAAATCCTCTGTGTTACATTATTCAGGTATGATTCAGTTCAGTCCATCACGACTTTACCCATGTCCTCAAATCAATTCAGAGTTTAGATTTTGCTTCCACATAGATGAGCTGTATACTATCAGTCAGGCAGGATTAATTTCTCCAGGGTACGTGGAGAATTTTTAATTAGCGTTAACTGTAATAACTTTTGAGCTATTTGTTATTTCTAATCCCCTCACGAGCAACTGTCGTGGATGGTTTTTCCATCGTAACGTAACGCTGGTACTAATTTCAGCCCCAGTTCCCTTGTTGTTCTTCCTGACGTTGGTCTGATAACCTGAAACCCGGCGTCCACAGAGACTCCGGGTCACATTTCATCTGCACATGATTTGGATGTCAATCACTCTGCGGCATTTTCCTGACGACATCTGCAAGACTTAAAGGGATAGTTCACCTAAAATTCAAATTTCATTATCTACTCACCCTCATGTCGACTAAGGGCTGGGAGAAGTTTCAGAGTCCTCCGTGCCTTCTCTGAGTTACAGCGGGGCTCCGTGCAGCACTGCATGTCCATACGACGGTTGCGAACGGAGCTCACTTTTCTTCGTCCAAAAAGATACACCAAAAAACATCCAAATACCTCCATAGTATCGTCTGTAATGGCCCTCTCTTGTATTGAAGCCCCAACATGAGAAATTGTTCTGAAAAAAATTAAATAAAGTATACTGTATGTTTTAAGGTTGTTTGTAGCGGAAGCTCCCAGTGTTGCTCTGCCGGAATCTCGTGTGATTTGTGGAGCCGTGAACTGGGTGTTAGTGCAAATCGCGCGAGATTTGCACTGACACAGGCAAAGCAGTGAACTGAGACACTGGGAGCTTCAGCCACAAACAAGCTTAAAATATAGACTTATTTAATTTTTTTCGGAACAATTTCTCATGTTGGGGCTTCAATACAAGAGGGACATTACAGACCAGCACTATGGAGGTATTTGGATGTTTTTTGGTGTGTCTTTTTGGACAAAGAAAAGTGAGCTCTATTTGCAACCGTCGTATGGACATGCAGTGCTGCACGGAGCCCCGCTGTAACTCAGAGAAGGAACAGAGGACTCTGAAACTTCTCCCAGCCCTTAGTCGACATGAGGGTGAGTAGATAATGCGTGAAATTTGAATTTTGGGTGAACTATCCCTTTAAGACAGGCCGACAATAAAAGCTTGCGAGCACTCACTTTTTCTAATTGAACTATACCCGGATACCATCTCCAGCTGTGTGCCGCAATGCATCATGGGAACTATTAGAGTGAAGGTGAAGTTAAAGTCCTGAGGTGGGTCGTCATAATGAAAACCTACTCTATATGCAGAATAAGCAGTGTTTACAAATTGGGAAAACGTATTCATGTTTCAATAGATGCTCACTATCTCTGTTCTGGCCTCTGTAATTTAATTAATAACCAAACCTCAGTTATGACTGTGGTGCATTCATTCATTTCAGGTCCCCTTTTTACTTTTTCAATTACATGTGCTGATTTCATTTTTCTAGCTTGACTATGCAAAGCCCTTTAAAAAAAAAGAAAAAAAAGAAGAGGCCCCAGGCAGGCACACAACTCATAACATGCTGATCTGTTCTGGGTTAAAGTCGAGGCCATGAGCTTGACATTTTCACCAGAATTAATCAGCGAATGTTTTAATGACTAATCCATGACGTTAACCTGTTAAAACCTCGCAAAACACACTGAGGAATAGGAAAGACTGACACTTCCCTGTGCTTCATCATCCGTGTTCCCCTGTAACGTCGTCGTCCACAGATGAATTTTCAACTCCCTGACAGACAAAGTTATAAGCTATAGTAAGTGACAGTGACATTGACTGCAGGCTTAGCCCTCCATTAATCCCCACAGAGAGAGAGAGGAACCTATAACAAAAGAGACAGCAGAGCCAGAGCCGTCCGATGATGAGGATGTCTCTATTCCAAGCATATTGATGTGCCGTAGTAGTTAATCTTTGGCAACGCGCCGTGAAAGAAGCACCGGTTCTGAAACTACAATGCACACCTGTGGGAATATAAATCAATGCTGGCAACGAACGACGGCTGGACGGTTTCTCTACAGGACCGACTTGATGAAACATAAGACGATGACCGTTGAATCCCACAGCTACATCTCATTACGCGGCGTCTCTCACATCTCTTTGAGCTCTTAAACGATTCAGCCACGACTTCACAGTTGTGTGTGTGTGTGTGTGTTTTTTCTTTTTACACAACCGAGCTGAGGTATTCACTTCTGATTCACACCATTAAACCAACAGTCTTATGAAGGGACAGCAGCTGCTTAGCTTCCAGTGAGGCACGTTTCACATTAATGAAACTCATTCTTGTGTGAAAGCAAGTTGAAAAAAAAAAAAGCTTTGATCATCTCTGTGTTTGATTTGCCACGTGCCTCGCTGTGATTTGTGTCCATGCCTGGTTTTTTTTTTTTGTTAATTAACTCTTGGCTCTGCTGCTATGATATACACTCCATCACCTGCGGTATATCTCACTGTACCACTAACCTGATTTGAAAGCCATTCATCACCTGCTCAGTGGCGACAACAGGTGAGGTCACGACAGCTAATAAAGCAGCCCATCGGCATCATGGGTAGCGTGGATCTGATGGGGAATGCTGCATGACAACTGAGGGATTGTGAAATTTGCGTTATTAGTTTGGACAGTTAGATTAATATTTCTCAATCTGTGCACCACAGGGGAGAAAAAAAAACCTCCAGAGAACGGGAATCGAACATGTGTGATGCAATGAAGTTGAAATATCTGGAGTTGCCCAGAGGAATAAATTACAAGAGCTCGTACAGTTATTTACAGCGAATATGAAGACAAACCGATGCAACAACACCCCGAAAGCTTCATTAGTTCAGTTTGATATAACCAGCATCAGAAGCGAAGCCGTCAGGGCTCATGAGCATTTCACTCACACACACACTTTGATTTGTTGCCTTCTGAGGAGAAACGATCTGTGCTCTTTATCTGAGTTTTATTAGTCAGACAGAATGAATCTACCACTGTGTTATGATGGATGTGACACCGTCCCCGTTGCAGCCTCCCTGTGTGATGTGATTTGAGCTTAATGTATGCAATGTGTTTCTGCTTATTGCTCCAACAGGTAATTCAGGGAGACATGTTGCCACTAATTAATTAAATGCATGGTTGCAAGATAGATATACAATTCTTCTGGCAGGCAAACACAACACCGATACTTGTCCATCAGGGATATTGATGTCTTAATGCAACATAATGATGCATGTTAGCATAATCAAAATTTTGTATTTTTTTTTAGATCTGCTGCAAATGTTTGAGATAATGAAAGAACAAGTCAAAAACAAATATAACATAGGTTTAGTCATTTAAGACACTCTAATGTAGAAATGTTATATTATATAAAATGCATTTCAAATAATGTAGTACAACTTCATAACTTTATGTTTGTTAACTTACAGTAAAAACTTTTATTAATGCAACCAATTGTTAAAGGGATAGTTCAACATTTTGGCAAATTGGCCCATTGCCATAATCCCTATAGTTTTCAGTGTGAGCTATTTTTTAGAGCGGTAGAGCTGTCCCTGTATAGGTGGTAATCAAAATACATTGGATTGTAGAGGGAGGTCATTTTTTGTGACATCACAACTAATTTGTTGATCAGGTGCATTTTGCCATTAATACAAAACAGTCAGTTTAAAACTGATGACAAACAAATCTCATGGTCGACTGTGGTGGAGCTGAGAGGCAACAATGTGAACTTGAATCTTTCAGTGATGTAAGAGACACTGACAGGTTGATTTGAGTATTTGCATATTTCCATTATCAAAGTGGAGAGGAGATTTTCAGCATTTTCAGCAACAGCACAAACGATTACAGCAAACTGAAGATTTTCATACTCGTATTAAAAAATGTCTCTAAATATCTTTGCACCCAACATTTTAGAGGGCACTCACTGTCCCCTCCGTCACAGATGAATGTCAATGCCTACACACTGAATTCACCTCTTTTCATGTTGTAAACATTGTCAACAAAACAATAGGGAGGTATATTAATAATACAATAAATAATATCAAAATGTACACACTACACTACACAGTGTGGTCAACTTTACTGACACTCTTACTCTTACTTTCTGTTCTTTTGTCTCCTCGTGTGTCTTTCAGCTGACAACTGCTCATCAATTTGTGAACCACTTGTGACACTTTTACAAAATAATAGACAGTTTTATTTTCCAGAGCCTTTTTCACAATCGCTCAAGTCTCAAACTCATTCCCAGGGTGCACGTCATTTCGAGTCTTAAGAAACTTTTTGACAAATGTTTTCCTCTCCCCTATGAGAGCAAACAGAAAAACATCACTTCACACGCACAAGTTGTGCCCTTAAGACGCATTGGATGTGCCAAGGAAATTACAAATGACAGCGCTGACCGATGTAGTGGAAAACCACGCAGGCAAAATAACCGAGATTGTTATGATTTATATGGAAATCAGCAGAAGGCCTGGACTTTGTGACATGGAAATGGAGCCTTGGTGCAGATATGAGGTTTCAATTACTTTTGTTTTGTTTAGCTGACGTTTCCTCCTCTGCTCTCAGAACAGAGAAGAAAGGGATGAAAAAACTCCCCCCACATCCCACTTTGTTGCTCTATTCTGCCAGATGTGTATTGTAAGAACCAATAGAGCTGCACATTACCTTTCAAACAGATGCTGCTGCTGTTTTCATTCATTTTTTATCTTTTTATATTACATGAGAAGATTGCTAATAATGCACACATGCAGATTCAGATGACACTACAACCAGCCTATATCATTACTAGCATATTTTATGCAATTAATCACATGAGAGTCATGGTTAAACGCATGTTTTAATGTTCAAATGTTAAATGGATTTTCTTAAAGTACACTATGGGTCTGGTCAAATGCAATATAGGATGTGCAAAGGAATTAATATATAGCCCAGAATTAACCTCAAAACACTTACAAAGCTTCTTTAGAATAAATAATATGTAATTGCCAGAGTCGAATATGTGCTACTGTGTGGAAATCTACCCACAAGGACCTCAGCAACAACACAGCAGCTTCACAGGCAGCTTGGTGGCCAAATGGCCAGTAAGACCGGATATATAGGAGGCTGATGACAAAGTTTTAGGATCAGCAAATGGTAATCAACTTCAGGTGAGACTGAGCTTCCAGACAAACAAACAGCAAAAGTTCCCTGAGCATCACAAGTGGAAACCATCTCTCTTGAACTTCACTCTGAGCCACTTAAACACCAGAGAAAGACAAAGACGACTGCTGACAAGTTGACACCTGCATCTCCCAGATGTGTTCCAGCAGGCTGACAAGGGCAGACACAATAGTCAAAAGGCCGACCGTCCTTCAGACTGCCACAAAATTACATATTCTTTGTCCAAAACTTCACTGGGGAGAGCTTTGTTTGTCTTCTGCAAGGCGTCCTCAAAGAGCAGCCGTGGCTAAATGACATGGCAGGATGTGACAGCACGGTGAGCAGGGCAGCTACCAAGAGACAGTCGGTATCGGAAACAATGAGGAGAATTTATACAAAAGCAACAAAAGCACTGAAAATACCTCAAATCTAAAAAAATGAAATAGAGTGAGGTTCAGGGTGTATCTTCAGCTTTGCATGGGGCAGTGATTGACAGTCTGTGGGTTGCAACATACGATACTGGACATATAATGAGTTTAGAGGCTGGTAGCTTTAACAAAACCAAAAACACAAGAGTCAGAGTGTAAAGGACAGATTAGACAGTGTTTGTCTGCTGTAAATGTCAGCATGAGTTTATATATTTTTTTCCTTGTCCTACTTACAAGCAAGACACAAGCTGGGCCTGGACTCTACACTGTAGCTGCAGTATGAAAACAATATGCTTCCTCTTAATTTCCATCTCATCTACATGCATCAGCTAATTTATGTACAGGCATCAAATGAATATCTACAACCCTGTCTCCTAGAAATGACTTTCATGTTCTGCCTGACTGCTTTCCCTGGCTGTTTTGTTTTGTTTTTATTAATAAATAAAGTTACATTTTTACAAACAACAGCAGAAAGATGGTTTGTCACATTCAGGGTCGTCTGTCTGTGGTCCAAGCAACAAAATAGATAAGGTTAGTTAAAGATGGTGGTTTTGGTTGAATGTCTGAAGTAGCTTTGAACTTTTTCTGTTTTACATGAGACTGGGATGTTTCTCTGAACTTAACAAAGTGCTGAGAGTCTAAACAGAAGCATTAAACACCTGAATATATCCATTATAAGTGGATGTTATGCTGCAAGAGCAGATATTTTGTGTTTGTGCCTTCCTGAAAATATGAATTCCATCAACATCAAATAGTTTCCTGTAAAACAGATAAAACATATCTGCAAACTAGTTGTGCATAATGATAATATCTACATGAAACTTTTCAGCATGGAAATTTATCTTTACTTGACCTAAAGTCTTTAGCAACATGTCCGTGTTGCCATTGTAAACAGCTGCGCCATGCAAAAATGGAAAGTTTGTCGCAGCAACATTTTTTACCAGCATGGCAACAGCTAATTTTCACTTTCCTACCAGTGTGTTTACATTCATTTATCACTTTGACGCTGCACAAATGGATAAATCTGTACATTTTTCATGTAAAAAGTGTGTTGGTGTAACTGTTAACTGAATGAATTTGCACAGCTTTGGCTGAAATATAGGCCAAATATAATCTCTTTGTGTTTTTTTTTTCTCCCTATTGAAGCTATCTTGAACCAACAGATAATATTCCTCCTCCATCATGGGGCATGTCAAAGTCATGTCATGTTCAGAGACCCATATTTTGCAGGGGTGAAACGGTAATTATCTTACACAGCAAAGCAACATCGCTGTGAAGCCATTTCTCCCACAGCGAGTAATTTTCCAACCTTTTATTTTTTTGTATTTCAATGTGAACTCCCACAATAGACAGAGCAAGAGGCAGCGTGAGATCAAGAGAAAGGCAGAGCGAGAGCGAACAATCCACAAGGCAAGAATTAGCATTTGATTGAGACCGTACAATAGCACCTAAACTCTCTCTCTTCACTGAAGTGGCTGTGGATGCCTCTCATAAAACATATATTACATTAGGGCTTTGGGGAGTCAAGGGGTGAGATTTCACAATACAATTAGAATTTATCCAGGAATGTTAAGTGTCTTCTGTCGATTTGTCAGCCAAGGTAGGAGTAGCGTTAACGTAAAAAAAAAAAACTAAAAATAAACTAGTTCCAACACATTTTTCGGCTCCTTTTCCTTCACTTCAAGGAAATTAGAAATAACTGCAGCAGTGAGGATTGGCGTAGATCACAACAGGCCCTGAGCAATCAAATCTGGGCAGATGATTCAGAAAACACAGTGACAAACAAAGCCTGTGAGCGGAAGCCCTTCAAAGTAAAAGTCTTACAAGGAATCCAAGTTTTCACTGCACTCCGGTTTGTGCGCTCTGATCCCATGGAGGTGGTGAATTTAAAATTAATTATGAGCTTAGGAGGATTATTGACAGATACCACCATGTGAACAAAATGACTTTTCCCGGGAACTTCCATTAATTTAGTTGAAATGGAACAATGTGCAGCCGCCGCGCCTGGATCAATGAGAGGGAACCACAGAAAAATCCCAACGGATCCTCTCTGCTAAAACACACAATAAGGCTCTGTGTGTGTGTGTGTGTGTGTGTGTGTGTGTGTGTGTGTGTGTGTGTGTGTGTGTGTGTGTGTGTGTGTGTGTGTGTGTGTGTGTGTGTGTGTGTGTGTGTGTGAGGGAAAGGCACAGTGCGTAGGATTTCACTAATCTTCAACAGCAGCACATGAACATTAATGCTCTGCCAACACCTGGATTCTCTGCCCTATTAAAATATAAACGTGTTAAAGGAAACTAATAACTCTGTATGTGAGGAATTAGTTATTTTCTGTACATTTTGCTTTTGTGTGGATAATACTGGAATGAGAAGTACAAACGCTCTCTACCTACTCTACATTCAAAGGATCTTCTAATGGAAAAGCACATAATAGAGCGTAATGTTTGGCCATTTTCAAAGAGGTGACTGAGGCTGCACAACATTAAAATCCTGGCACAAGAGCAAACCACGGACAAAGGCCGTTGTTGTGCCATCACAAGGTGCATTTCCATAAGCAATTTTACAAACTTCAAACCTCAAAAATGAGTGATAGGAATATGAATTTTGAGGAAAAAAAAGAAATGCATGCTTGGTTTGTCAGACTATTCAACAAAGCAACATTTCACAGAATTAAAATGGAAACACTTTTTTCTGTTTTGGTGCCTGTTCTATCATAGAGAGGGCAAAAAGGGGGGAAAAACTCATAATGTGTCTTTTTGGAAACAAAGACCACTTGCAATTGTCTAAAAATGTGCAAAGCTGCAGTGTAAACATGCTTTTTTCCCCTACCAGTCATGTATTCAGACTGTTTCCCCAACAACAATGAGCAACCAGTGATTTCAGTGTGTTCAAAATGCTTTTAATTTGGAGGATTTAATGTGTATATCACATTGTTTCATTTGCTTTGGTCGCATTAAACAACTGTGTTTCTTCCAACCTGAGTTCTAAGGCTGATAGTTTAACTGGGCTTCACTGGTGGATTAACATTTTTATTCTGAAATCTCATTTGCTCGATAGAAATCAAAATTTGATCGTGGTATTAAGAAATTATGGATCAAGGCTAAATAGTTTCTAGCGCTGTGCTTTTCTGTTTCTCTCCTGGCGCGGCTCCTTTGTGCTTTTCTAAGACTCTGACCTTAAATAAATCCAAATGAGTGCAACCAAAAACAAAACACATCAGGTGAGTCCATGAGCTCAGAGCCAACACAGGTGTGATGTGATACAGTGTGATACAGCAGCCAGGGGAACGGATCAGGGCGGTGTGCTGTGTATCCAGCGACAGCCGCTGAGCTTAGATAAAGTTGTGTGTGTGTGTGTGTGGTCATCGTGCATACTCTGATCTGATGCTGCTACTGTTTGCATACGCAGCCAGCTGTCCAATCAGCTACTTGATGTGCTCACGGTGCAGCAGCGGGAGTATCAATACTAATTGAGTTATCTGCATGAGACTTTTTTTCTTTTTTAAATTTAATTAAGAACAAATGATGGGATGTTGTTGTATTTTCTTTTCTTTCTTTTTTACTGTTGTGTAATGCATGTGCTTTTATTGAGTGACACTTGAAGTCTTGGTGAACAGATGGGGAATCAGTGAAAAAAAAGGGAAGACAGAGATGAAGGCTGTTAAAAAAACCCAATCACATAGAGAGGAGAGACATATGTAGGAAGTCACGTATCTGATTTCAAACCACAATGTTGGAGTGTTTCACATTTAAGCTATAGAGGCTTAAAAGCTCCATTCTCAAGCCACAAAAGCTAATCACAAAGCTTTACTTTAATTGCTGCCATGCTGATGAATTATCTCTAGCCTCTGGACATCTTCCTTTGGCTCTCCTCTCTAATTATTTAACTCGCTGCCTTTGTTCACAAAAGAAAATCTAACTTTAGGGTTGATTTAAATGTAAGGCCACAGTAGGGCGTGTCAGCAGCAGGAGGATGATGATGACGACGGAGTAAAGCCCGCCTCCAAATGCATGAGTGTTCGTTTATTTATGAGTTCCCATATAATTGCTCTTTGCCTCAAGGTGTGGTTCATCATTATATGCACATGAAAATGTAACATAACAAATACCATAAACCAAACATCACCGTGCTCTTGAAGATGGAGGCAGGAAATGACAGCGCCGTGAAACATCACAGCAGTAAATTGTCAATTCACACCGAGTGAAAAAAACAACCACGAAGTGGTAAGTATGACACTCCGAAAGAATCGTCGTAAAGCTGTGTGGGAAGTTTTTTACGACTGGTCCTGAGAGCTTGACGCATCGCAACTCGAGAAAACACAAACACAAACAAAACATAAATCTGACAACACGACCAAACACACAAATATTCATTATTACGCCGGAAATCTGACATAAAAATGTTAAAGACCTGCAGAGATGCACTTGTGTGGGTGTATTATAATATATGATGTCTGACAATACTTGTTCATCAAAGTCAAGTTTATCATTTTCTACAGTCCCCTGGAAACACCTTTATGTGTGTTGATGTATTGATCAGGATATTTCCTGATTGTGTGTGTGTGTGTTTTGTTGTTTGGTGTGTTGTGCTCTCAGGGCCACCGTACTTTTGTCCTTATAATAAAAGAACAAAAGTACGGTGTATAACCCAAAGAAGAGACAGTATTATACTCTCTCTTCGTTGGGTTTTTTATTGCTTCACACAATAAAATCCTCATATTGAGCTGCGTAAAACTCACTCCCTTAGAGCTTAGAGATATTGATGATGATGGTGCTCTTCATCATCAGTTTCCAAAACCTGTTCATCGTTGATTTTATTTTGAAATGTGAGTAATATGTGAAGATATTTTATTGACACCGCTAACAGTTTCTGAGGCTCATTGTCTGCCTTTTATGTTATAATTATCATTACTGAACATGATGTATTATTGTGTTTTATATTTTGTACCTCTTTATACTTTTTATTTTTTATTACTATTTATTTTATATAAAGGCTCAGATATTTTTGACTTTTTCGACTTATCTTACCTTTTTTGGACTTTTGATGCACAGATGAGACAAAACTTCTTTGTTAATTTTGGGTTTATATTTAACACACTGGTGTTTTCACAACAAATTTGGTTAAACATCCACCCACAGATACTAAAACCTGAATTTAAGAGATCCAGCGAACACTAACCAGTTTGTTTGTGGCCTCCGATCCCTCGTCAGAAGAGCAGAGCTTCTTCTTCATCGCTTTAGAAGTGCAACAGGTCATGTAGCCAGATCATTTATCTCCCAAAAAGCTCTGAGAGAAGGGAAATGTAGTTTCATTACTCTGGTAGAGTAAGATTATTTAATAATGCTTCATATAATACTTTTATTTTAATGAAAATGTACATATATTCTATGGTTTTGTTTTATTTTTTTTTATAAAAAATACAAATGTTCTTCCTTCACAGATACATACATAACAGCAATATTTACAGGCCCCGTCTTTAAAAGACCGGCAACTATATTTTATAATCAGCTTGTTCTACATGGCAGCTAATATGCAGGAGAGGTTTAAATAGTTTTAAATAGACTTTTAAATAGACAAACAAATCAAACACGGTAAGCAAAACAGAAACACAGCCACATTATAGGGAATCACCGGAGACAAAATGTGGACGTTTCATGCAACAGCTATCAAGAGTCTTTGGCTGGCAGACCCAACACGTAGCAAATAAGGCATACCAGTCTGATCAGCAGCAAAATCTGAAAAGTGTAAAAAAAGAAAAGAAAAAAGTGTAACGAGTTTTCCAGTAAGGTTTCAAGTCACTGGTGTCCATGCTCAATTCAGCCACGAGTTAGGAAAGTTCAAGTAATGGCGTGTAAAGAAACTGTAGTCCGCTTCTGATAAAATAAAAACATGGTGAACTCAGAAGCTCCTCGTGTCACAAAACGACGGCGCTTCGACTTGTGGCTGGGAAAAAAAAGTGGCGTGACGTTTAAGTGTCATCGTCAGTTTTTATGACGTGAAACAGAGTGACGTTAAATATCACCTGGTGTCCGTTATTCCAGGCGTACAGCGCCCTCTCTCTGGGGTTGTAGTCGAGCATGGAGATGTGAAAGTACTGGTTGTGGAAGGGAATGTCTATGTACTCGTAGGACGAAGTCTTGGTGGAGTAGGCGTAGTAAACCTTCGCTCCCGACAGGTGAGAGTTGGTGATGTAGAGCGTCCCGCAGATCATGAACGACTCGCCCGCGTTCCTCTTGGAGTACTCGGTGTTCCACGTCTTCAGCACGTGCAGGGTGTCGGGGTCGATCTGGGAGACGACGACGTTTCCGGCGTTTTGGTTCGTGGCGTACACGACCCACATCCCCAGCTCGTCGGCCATGACGTCGATGTCGGAGTAGCCGCCCCACGTGTACGGGTACATGTTGTGGAAGCCGGCGAACTCCAGCGCCCGCTGGGCCAGCACGGTGCCCGTCTCGAAGCTGTACTTGACGATGATGTTGCTCTGGTACTTGTTGTAGTAAAGCGATCCGTTGTACACGACGTGGTTGGTTCCCTCCCATTTGAACGGGAGGTTGTAGCTCCGAGAAACCGCTCCGGCTACAAAGTCATCCATCGTCTTGTACTCGCGCACCATCTTACTGTTGGTGTAGCTGTCCATGTACCAAACCTGCATTAAAAAGAGACATGTGGACATAAACATCAAAACGTATCTACTAGTGACCAGTTCTTAAGATGATAAAATATAAAAATTATGACATAAAACATCACTACTGCACTTTAAAAACAAATCTAACACCATAATACACATTATCAAATACTAACCCCCTAGCCCTACTTATCCATCATTTATAAAGCATTCTCTCTGCAAGTCTGGATTAATAAAATCATCAATGTGTTTTTTCCCGTATTTTAAACCGTATGTTTTAATGTTCTAATGCTTCCAATTATTACTAGTGATACAAAGGGGAGGCTGCGGGGGGTATCGAGTGCTCGTGATGGAACAAAAAGGTAAACTCCAGGTGATGCAGGGTGCTCTTGAAGCTAAAAAATATCAGAAGAACGAAAAAGCACTGGGCTTCATCAGTCACTCCCTCGCAGGAGCCAAGGATGATGCGTAAAAGCCTTTAATGAATCAGGGCATATTGAAACAGTAGTAAAACCGCCGACTGGTTTCGACCGTCATGGTCTTCCTCAGGGCGTGTCGGAGACGACCAAGACGGTCGACACCGGTTTTACTACTGTTTCAATATGCCCTGATTCATTAAAGGGTTTTACGCATCACCCTTGGCTCCTGTGAGTGAGTGCCTGAAGTACAGTAAGGCCAGGGCTTTTTCGTTCTTCTATTACTGGTGATAATTTGCTTTTATGTAAAGCACACTGAGTTGCCCAAATGCGCTATACAAATAAAGCTGCCTTGCCTTTAAAGGGGACATATATCACTTTTTTAAGGCTCTTTAACATATATTTAGGTGTTTGTCTTGCCTTCCGGCCCCCAAAATGTGAGAATTGACAAAACAAATCTGTAATGTGCAGGTTCCCTAGGTTGAAATCCACGTGGTTTTACGAGCTGTTCCCTCTTCCAGTGATGTAACTAGGTTTTGAATTTGCATAACCCCACCCCTACCTGGTACCAGTAGAAGGGGCGGGGCCAGCAGTGGTTCATTTGCATTTAAAGGGACAGGCACTGAAACCAGCCGTTCTGAACACGGCTGTTTAGAGAGGATGAAAAGAGCTGTGATGTTTGATCCTTGGGGTATTTTTTACCAAAGCATGTCACAGACATGTCTTTAAGACACCTGGGAACTATTTTAATTTGTGGAAAGGGGGCATAATATGTCACCTTTAATGACTGTATTGCCATTAAAAGCATTTATAAAGCAAGCATTATATCAAATACAAACAAGTTATTCCGGAGATGTCAGTGGTTCATACTTTAAGCTCATTTATTAAGTATATAATTGCTTTACAAACTATTTAGATGTACAGTGATGATTTAGACTATGGTAAGTGAGAGTGTTAATAGGTGTTTTATTATAGAGGAACTTATTAATCCAACATTTATAACTGTGTTTATCTTAATGGCATGCATCAAATTAGTATCAGTGTAGCAAGAATGCTTTATAAGTAACATTTAATAGTAAGTAATTATCATAAAGTGTTACCACTCTCCTGTTATAATGAAACTACTCCATGGCAGTCAGTGTCGGTGTTGTCTCCA
Organism: Trachurus trachurus; assembly: GCF_905171665.1. Lineage (NCBI taxonomy): Eukaryota > Metazoa > Chordata > Actinopteri > Carangiformes > Carangidae > Trachurus > Trachurus trachurus. The sequence continues at coordinate 6,732,237 of NC_139911.1, forward strand.
GCTGTTGTTGTGTTATTCTCACATCACAGAAATCACACACACACATACACACACACAACACACAACACAACACAGGCAGTCCCCTGCCTCCATAACTCACCCTGTTGTTTCTGGTAGATGCTAGAGGATCAGTCATCCATGCCCCAAACCGGGTTCCAGATGTCTTTATTGTAACAGGTCCAGTGATTTTCATTAATTTCCCACACGCTGTTAATAAAGAAATGCAGCGATAAGATGTGCCGTGGTGGTTTTTGTCTCTAACTAGATTTCTCAAGCCAATTTCATGCCTGTGCCACCAGAGAGTGTGCCCTGTGTGCATACTAAGATAGCACTGGCAGCAAGCTGCTTTATTTAACTTGAAGCACAATGGTGCAACCACTGTTTGTAGCTAAAAGCAGCTCAACTTTCTTATGTTTCTGTCCTGTGTTATTTCCCTCAGCACAGCTCCAGGCGTAAATATGTAAAAAAGCTCTTTGTATAGAGTAGACAGACCTACAAGGAAGTTGTTATTGAGTTATGAACAAATTATTTTGGTTAACTTAATCAGATTTAGTCTTTAATTAGAATAAAATGAAAATATCTGCAGCACTGGTGAACATCAAACTGTGAGAAACATAGAAACTGTAATTATGGTTTTCACAAAACATCGACATCATATTAATGAGTCACTTTGTCTCTTCAGTGTTTATTCTTAATTAAAGAGACTTCAAAAGTAATCGGTGGACTAATTACTGACCTGCTGACTTCTGTGGTGTGAGCTGTGTTTGTAGATAAAGAAAAAGCATCTTTGTCTGCCCAATACCTCAAATGTTGAGCTTTCTGTTGCTTTTCTTTTTCAGGTTTTGCCTTTTTTTTTTTTTCATGTCAATGCACCAAACAGTTCTTGCTTTTTTCCCCCTTCAAATACATAAGCTGAATCGAGATGAAAATGTGCTGCCATTAAACACTGTTTTCACTTATTTATTTAATTATTTATTTTTTAAGAGAACAACAAATTTTTGGTGTGGGATGTGAAGGCGAAATACAAAAAGAAAAGCAGAGCGGCGGCAGAAAGCAGCTTTGAAAAACTCTTTCTTGTGGTCTTATGTTGAAAACCAGAAGAAAGCCTGTCAAAGATGTACAATTTAATCATTTTTATTTACAACTCCTCTAAGACTATTTCCCTCTGTGAGCAGGAAAAAAAAAAACAACAACAATAAACCGCGAGGACAAAAAGTTGTTGCTATGGCAACAATAGTGTAGCTCTGAAAATTCAGCCACTTGTGCTAAAGTTTTTTTATTTTTTTTATTTATTTCCTGCCAGTGCTATCTAAAGAAGAAGCGGAAGAAGAAGGAAACATGCACACTTGAATTATTATTAGTTTACAAAAATACAGCAGCTCAGATAACAGTGAAATTAAGTGTCACTCATCTCATACGAGCAGCGTTCACAACTCACTTAGTTTGCCCATGCAGCTGCGGAGCCTGTTGTCCAAGCGCAGGACTCGCTGGTAGAGCTCGTCGTAGTCGTAGGCGCCGAGTTCCTCCTGGATCCCCGTCAGCACCGCCGACAGGTTCTTGATCTCCTCCTTGAACTGGGAGATGAGCGCCGCATCCATCTTGTACTGCTCCAGCACGGGGATCAACGGCTTCAGCTCATCCATCTTGTCCTTAAGCTCCTGCGACGTCGCAGCGTGACAGCGGCAGAAAATGGGAAAAAGAAACAGAGAGAAGAGAGAGAAAGGATGTGGGGGGAGAAAGTTGTGATGGTGCACTTTTTAAACATTCATTTGTTTGTGGTCAACCGTGGATTTATTTATATCTGCTATCCCTGACACAGTAGAAGTTGTTCCATGCTGTTTCTTTTTTCCTAACTCCTTCAGTGTGCAGCAACTTGCCACACCAGAGATATCCCTACTCCCACTCCAGCTGTGCAAGTGAGATCCAGCAGCAGCAAAACAGCCTCTAAAACAGCCACAGATGGAAAAGCTTTCCAAATTAAAGAGCCCCTGAACACTTTGTTGTGCACACACTCTTTAGTTTCTTGTTTACATAAAAAAGTCCACGCACTGACAAAGCATCTTTTCCCTCACCTATGGCACTTTACCAAAGGGGTAGAAGCCTGTCTGCCAGATGGAAGTGGATGTGGATGAGTATCTATATTATATAGGTTTCCATTTACAGGATTTATAGGGCAATGCACAGCTCAGAGAGTGTTGGTGGTTACCCACCAGAGAATAGAGGCAAAATGCACATTTCTATTCATCTGCAGCATGTTATGTTTCTGTTGTTGCATTTTTATTTTTTTGTATATTCGTATATGTTTTTGAATCTACATCATTTCTCCTAATGGAAATGTTTCGCCTCCCTTTGCCCCATACGTACCCATTACAAATAACACTTTCTGCTTTTAGCATCTGATTCAGACCATTATTTTGCCGATAGCTCTATGTTTTTTTGGAATGTAATTAAGAAAAAAATAAAAAATAAAACCCTGAAAACAAAGCTGATTTATGCTCAAAACTATGTTTAGGCACTCGTGTAATCAATACTGCATAAAAGCAATTCAGTAAAGGAATAAAAGGTAAATAGAAAAGATCCTTTTGAACTTTTGATTAAAGCAGTCCTGTGCTGAACTCGGCTGAACCGAACCTGGAAGTTCCTGGCCATGATGGATTTCCTGTCATCCTCAATCTGTCTGAACTTGGTCCTCAGGCCCTTCATCTGGTTCTCCATCTTCATGACATATTGGAAATCCCTCTGAGTTCGCAGGTTCAGCACCTCGATGGACTGAGACATGTTCTGCACCTAGAGTGAAAAATAAGGGAACGTGGTAAATAACAGAGTTATCACCATCGCACTAATTGGGACATTTTAGTTGTATGGTATGTTTAACTCTACAAGTGAATACACGCCCCGCTCGCTTCTCTCGTTCCTTTCACCGCAACTAATTGAAAGGCACTTTGATGGCTTCTCCCTGGTGAACCTGTGTGTGAGCCTGAATGTATAACAAGCCATTGTTGAGGGAGAACAAACGTGGCACCGCCTTAACAGCAGCAGTGCAGCAAAGTACCTAAAAAGAACAATAAAGCTTTACTCCTCCATCATGCCCGCCTCTAACAGTAGAGAGTCGACTATGTGTGTATGTGTGGCTCAGTGTGTACAGTACATGCTGCTGCACTCAGGTGGCGAACACCTTGTGCTTGTGCTTACCTTCTCTAGTAGCTGGCGCAGCTGTCTGCTCTTGGCATCTCTGGAGCACAGGCTCTGTTCCGGTGCCACCACTGTGCAGATACAGCGCCCGTCAGCATCCTGGGCAGAGCTGTACACCTGCCAGCCCTCCTTCGGGGCAATAGTCTGCAGGTGCAACCAAACACACACTGAGGTCAGACTCATATTAGATTAAGTCGGTAATTCACTGTTTACAGGTGATGCTGGATCTTCTCTGACAACTGTAAGAAGCTCTAAATGTAGCAACAAAGATTTATCATTGTTTATTTATAGGATCCCCGTATTCTTCCTGGTGTTCCCCAATGCAATTAAAAAGAACATAGTACGTACCTCATGATATACCCAAAAGGTCTAATCTAAACCTCATTATTAGGTACAAAAAATACATACATCATCATTGCATACATCACATTACATTACCAAAACAGTTCAACCCACAAATAATTCCCTACAATAAATTATTATGCGTAATCTATATTTCTTATTCATTGAATTTACAATTTATTTAAAAAGTCTATTACTACCTTTTCAAAAATGTGTTTTGAGGTACTATTTTTTGATGTTATTAGGTAATGTGTTCCATCCTATAATGGAACAGTATGTTTTAAAAAATTTGTTCTTGGTTTAGGTGTCAGTACTGTAAATGATCATATCTTGATTGTCTGGTTGCATATTTGTTGACATTACTGGTGAATACTATCTGATCTGAGGAATATTGTGTTTTTTTTTATTATTGTTAATCAAATTTCTCATGAAAGATGTGCAGCTTCAGACACATTAAAATAATAGCACATACGCTGCCCAGCCACTTTATTAGGGAACACCTGTTCAACTGCTTGTTAATGCAAAAATCTAATAGACCAATCGCCTGGCAGCGACTCAACACGTTGAGGCAGGTAGACGCGGTCAAGGTGATCTACTGAAGTTCAAACTGAGCATCAGAATTGGAGAGGGAGGGAGATTTAAGTGACTTTGAATGTGTCGTGGTTGTTTTAGATGCTGTTCCCCTGGGGTTTTCATGTGCAACCATCACTACAGAGAGTGGTAGAAAAAAAGAAATAAATAGACAGCAGGTCAGCTCTCTGGGTCAAAATGCCTTGTTGATGCCACAGGTCAGAGGTCAGAGGTCAGAGGAGAAAGGCCAGGCTGGTTTGAGCTGCCAGAAAGGCAACACAACAACAACCACTTGTTACAAACAAGGTCTGCAGGAGAGCAACACATCGAGCCTTAAAGCAGCAGCAGAAGAACCACACCGGGCTCACAACTGGAAACTCGAGGCTACAATTCACACAATTTCACCAAACCTGGACAATAGAAGAGTGAAGAAACATTGTGAGACTGGGTTTCTGTTGCAACATTGAGGCGGAGGGGGCAGAATTTGCCTTTAAAGCCTGCATGGATCCATCCTGCCTTGTATCAGTGGTTCATGTTGTGTAATGCTGTGGAGGATATGTTGTTAACACACACTGGGGATGTGAAGCCGAGCAATTCAATACGGACAAAAACCTAGGAGGAATGTTTTTGGTGACTGTTTGTTCTTCGTACATTACGCGTCTGATAGGTAGAAAGTATAAAAGCTACATCTAAACACACATGCAGAGATGAAGGTTCAGTAGTTGGCCCACTAGGTTTGTTGTGTTTATATTTCACATGTGGTGCGTATTCTGAATAAAGCCTTTTACTTTTCAGGTGCAATGCTTTTAAGATAAACATCCATTTCCTCACGCTTGTTAGTCAACCTCCAGAGAAGTACATTAGCTGAACTTAAAACCGTCATTACAAACATTTAAGGCGCCTGGATTTCTGGCACATTCTCCTTCTGAGCACATGTGAATACATTTGGACCAAAAAGCTTTAGGGGAAACTCACAGTTATATGGAGAGAGAAGGTTTCTTTAGCAGGAGGTGAGAGGAGCAAGGCCGTATCTCAGCTCTGGATTATGGGCATAATTTATAGGCATGTGGCTGCCTCCACTCTAAAATGCCTGCAGGCTGTCTGCCCCTGCGCTTGCAGATTTATAACAGGTAGCTCTTGTTCACGGTATTGTATTATATTGCATTGCTTTGTAGCACCGTGAGAAAGGAGAAAGGGAAAGTTTGCTGGGCTTCTATCCGACTGTCGGGGATCAACAATTTTGTGTGTGTCTGCAAACTGCCCCCTCACTAACTACAGAGCCCCGGGCTATTTTCTGATCTCAGCGTCGCCTCATACACCACAGTCATCCATCTTGTCATCGCAATAGAAACGCCTCACACTACCATACCATCTTATACTTTACCTTACTCCTTAGAAGTGACATCCATCTATCATCTATCTATCTATGGCACATTACTTTTTATTAGATTACTAGATTATCTTTCTTATAACATGCTTGAGTTTCATATTTCATTTCTTGGAAGAAATTTGGTTTTTGATTATGTTCTTCATGGGTGAGGTTTTCATATAAGCCCTTTTGGGTTTCATATCTCCCCTTTGCACATCCCAATCACAATGATTGTTTTATACTATATTAAATTAAATGTTAATATGAAATGTTCGTGCAAAATAAAATACAATTTAATTGTATGATGACAGTAAAATAAACCTTTCCTGTTGTACGTGTTGCAGAAGTTGTCGAAGTTGAGTTATGAACTTTTGGTAACTTCAAGTACTTTTCCTCAGTTATTCATCAGACCTGTGGCCATTTACTTTCTAGCAATAGTGAGATTTTGGCTGACGCTTCAATCACACAAAAACAGACAAACAAGCCCGAGGACGCCTTTGTATTCATATAAATATTTATGTCCTGTTGCCACCAAGGACTCTGCTGCTAAACTTTGTCATCCACTATAATCCCAGTGGCGCAGGAGGAGAAGTTTATGAGTTGAACAGGGGGTTACGTACATGTATGTATATTAACAATAGCTTAAAGAAGAAAGAAAGAGGGACAATGCTGACAAAGAACAAAAAAGAAGACTCGACTGTCGATTAGAAAAAGAGGCATGGAGGTAAAAGAGCATGCATGGAGCCAGATATACGACCACAGAGAGGTACAAAGACAAGCGAGCTCAGGATGATGAGATGAGGTGAGGGATAAACAGAGAGGGCGCCAACGTGTCCGGACGACAGAATGAGAGGAGAGAGAAGGGGAGAGGAACAGAGTGAGGGAATACATAGAGTTAGCCTCACAAGCATTGGCAGTCAAGTCCATCTCAGTGATGCTGACTTATTGATTAAAAGTCACTCACTAATGCATGACAGCGCACACATGAAAGAGTGCAACCAGCTCTGCACAAGCTCCGGCTCACATGCTTCATTTGATTAGAGTAAACTGTGGCTGTTTCCTACCTGTGCAGGAGGGGCTGGGGGGGACATTACGTTTCACTCTGTGTGCACACTTGGACAATATTGTATTTTATTTATGAAACTCTTGCTCGTTGATGAGGCGAATGCTTTGCGATATTTTTCCATCTCGCACGATGTTAGATGGAGGATGATCGGGCTCCAAGGCTACAATGGTTTCACAGAGCTGAGAGCCAAAGTCTGGTCATTAATCATCCCCACAAAACAGCACAGAGCAGCTCAAATCTCTCCCCGGCCACCCGGCAGGGTTCTGCTCTCTGCACACGTATCACACACACATGCATGATTGGTTACATATAGAAAGCACCACGCACACACAAACACACACACACACACACACACAACCACAACCAGTTTACATGAAACACTCACGTCTCTCTTGGATTTGCCAGGATTTGACTCAGGAAAGCTGATATACAGCACGCATCAATATGTTTTTAAGATGCCAATAAACAACATTTTGTGCCAGTATTCAATATATCTGGAACCAAAACTAGAAAAGAACAGTGAAATGTATCACTCCTCCATGGTTTATCAAAAAATAGACACTCTGGTGTTTATTTTTTATTATTTAACTATTGCAATTACAATTTATATTATTGTTTCATTATTGCTAAATTCAACTGAAAACTGGAGTTATAAGATCTTCAACTGCAGATGTAATGCAAAACAATGTCTGTGCAACCTTGCAAAGTGTCAACATGTCTCCTTCCTTGACAGAATAAAAACACAAGTTTAAGTTATTTTTCTTGAAGATTTGTGAGTTTATTTTTCCAAAAACTGTGACTTTATAATGTCAGACTTAATTTTTTCTGGTAAATCTGTGACTTTAAACTTTCAGCTCTTGTTAAGAGGACCTGCAATGGCCTTCGGTTCCGCGTCCAGTGCGACCAGGCTGTCATACATCATACAGATATGATGACCTATATAACTGTCTGTTAACTTTACAATCATTAAGTCACCCAATTCAAAAACGTACCATGAGTATAAATCACACCTGCAGCTCATGACCTGTTATCACCTTGTTATTAGCTTTTGGTTTTCTTTGGTTTACTTAACTTCTCAGCTCTTCACTTTCCACCAGGGAGCAGCTCTCACTTGGCTGCACAATAGAAATTAAGACATGCTTAATATAGTTTAGGTTTGAGACAGTTCACAAAGTAAAACTCTGCAAACAAAAAACCCCCCAGAAACTTAAATTTCATTAAATCTACAGTGAATTAGAGTGCAGCGTGTGTAGTCTGAGCTCTAAATCTCCCTTCCCGGGGGTTATAGAGACAATATTTTCATGCTGTATCAGACTCAGACAGATCAGATGTGTATCTATATTTTATTGCAACTGAAATTGTTTTTTTTTTTTTTACATGCTTACCGGTACCTGCTGAACTATCCATCTCCCACACAAGTCTCTGCTCTTTCAACATTACAGATCTTAAAGAGTTTGGTTACTTCTTATACTATACTACCTTGAAGGTCTCATATTAAAAAAAAAGTGAGATTTCCATGTCCATGTCTTTTTTTTCATAAAGCAGGTCTGGGTGCTATATTAAGACTGAGAAAGTATCAAAGCCTCAGTCCACAGAGAAATCAGAAGAGAGGATCAGAGCCTCCTCCTCTGATTGGCTCAACGACCTGTTGTCACTGAGCCTCCAGGGAGAAGCCGGAGATAGGATGTAAAAACTACACTGAGATGGTTTTTCTATCTTAGAAACATTCATATATCTTCTTATTGATCAAAACATCAAATAAAACCACAGAAAGTATAAAAATACAGAACCTTTAAGGCTATTTTTTTTTTTTTTTTTTACATCTCAATCTCTCCGTTAGTATCTGTTTCTCTTTTGAACATGAATTGCTTTCGGGTGATTTTGTTTAGCACTCTGCTAGAATCACTATCACCGATCAAGCTGCACTTTAAATTGCGGCTGCCCCAACTCGGCCTGACCTGGCCAAGAAAGCCGTAACCATGACAGCGGGCGATGCTGAACATGTGGATGTTGCTGGAAACAACATCTATAAATTGTAAAAACGTGGCTTCTTCACACTCTCCATCCTCAACCCTGCAGCACAGAAGGAAGAAGTTAGACGCCAAGGATGATACATGATTTTTTTGTGGGAGGTTGTGATGTCAAAGTGAAGATGACCTTTGACCTTATGGATAGAAAAGGTCACCATATCATCCTATTACATGTATGTTAAATTATGTCATAATAAGCATTTAGATCTTTGTCTTACAAGCAAAAAAAAAAGGTTTGTGAGGTCAATGCAACCTTCACTTTTGGCCTTTCAGAATCAGTTTCATTTTCTATGTATGTGAACCTGCATGAGAGTGAGACATACAGTACAGTCAACATAAGTAATATTTGCAGCCATACAGCAGGAATCCCTAATTATCAACACAATCTGATATGAACTGATCACTTTTATGTGTTACATAACAGAAACAGTGCAGTGTGACACAGAGGGACAGGTCAGAGCGTAACACTGCCCAACCTTTTGAAAAACAAGCCTCCACTCAAATGATCCAATATAACTCACTGATGTATAGATTAGACAGTCTAGCAGTCCCCAATAATGAATGATCATGACTTTGTTACTTTTATTGCTGCACACAAGGTCGGTACGACTCCTACTTCCTATTAACGTTGGACTTTTATGAGGCAACCTGATTGAACTGCGAATTCACCTTTTTCATGCCTCAGTGAAACCATTTACAGTTTTCTACACGACGACAACGACGAACGCATCAGTCACTGACAACAAGAAGTGGCCGACACATGACGGGGAAAACTTATTCAGAAATTATTGATGAGGACGCCCCAATCTGTTTTTTTGATTGGTACCGATACCGATCAGATGTGAGTGAGATCAACAGATCTATGGCTGATAACAATAATTTTTACTTTGCATTGCGAATCGGTTCAACATGGCCGACATGTTTCGTTTTGGTGCCTGTTGTGCACCTGCAATACACAACATACAGTCATTCTCTCACAATAATATTAACCACAGCTGATCTGTGATTAGAATCAATAATTCCTATTTATCAATCAGTCAGGGAATACCTTATTATTTACACAGTCCGACATAGTATCATTGTCTTGTAGACAGCCTCAGGTCATGTGTCTGTTGTGTAGTTGAACTCACTTTTTCAGTCATGCTGCTAGTGTTGTATCTCAACAATTATGTGATGGATTGCTTGCTATATTTCATTATATTTATTAGGGCTGGGACGATATGCTTTTCTCCCGATTCGATTCTTCTACAAGTTTTTGGATGGCGATTCGATTTAAATTGCGATTCTTTTTAGTCTGCTTTTTTAACATTTATCTGCACACAAATACTGTAGGAGCCTATAAATTAACATACTCCATTATAAAGTGAACTTAAACCCTTTTCAAAAACCTGTACTCTCTGTATGTAAAAAAGGCTAACAAATGCACATTGCACAATATTTAAAAAAAAAAAAAAAAAAATCGTCAAAAAAGATATTGCGATATTTATGTGAATCGATTTTTTCTCCCACCCCTAATACTTATTTTACACATTTGTGGTCCACAGAGGATAAAGCCTAATGATTTCAGTGATCCCCTGCAGCTCCACCTACAGGTCAAACAGTGATATATCCCATCTTCCACTTGATGGATGGAGACAAGCTCTTACATGGACAGTTACTGTACTGTACAGTTCCCATGGTGATAATGCTCTCAGCTCACAGATGCACAAAAGACTTGACTTTTCTAATCATGGATCACTCGATATAAACATACATGTTCAGCCTTGTTTGTTTGCATGTATCTAAGCAGCATAAACAACAGCGGTAATGGATTCCTCCCTGTTCATGATATGACTCATGCTCTTCCCAGCAGACATGTTTTTCCTGTCAATTACACACCTAATTGAGTTCATTTTCAGTTTTGTTATTCTGTCAGGAACGTGTATTTTTCCTTGGCTGTCACACACAAACACACACACACACACACACACACACACACACACACACACACACACACACACACACACACACACACACACACACACACACACACACACACACACACACACACACACACACACACACACACACACACACACACACACACACACACACACACACACACACACACAAAAGTAGCATTAGCTTTATCCTGATGAACCTGTTGGTGGCACTGAGCTAAAGACACAGCGGGTCAATGACAGAGTGAGCGTGAGCAGATTAAACAGGTTAATACTGGAGTGATACAGTTAAGACCGAGTTATTTAACGGTGGCAGGGAGAATTAGCCTCTGCCTTCGGAGCCGTGACTGAAAAAACACAGTTGCAAAGCGAGGGATATTAGATAGTGTTGCTCTGTGCTTTATTTTTTCATGCACATCATTTGGTTCCAGTTAAGAGAGCCTTGTTTGATCCTCTTGTCCGTTTGTTTTGCAACAGAAAAGATTATTCTTTTCTGTCAATATTGTTCCCAATTTCAGATAAATCAGCAGCTTTCATTCTGAGCATGCTCTGGATTGATACTTTAGAATAGCTTGAATACATTTTCAGTTTGCTTTCCCACTATGAATATGTATTTTATACATTTCTGGATATTTTCTGCACCATTAATCCTCACAAAAACCTCAATAACATTTCTGTGCCATCACTGCACTCACGATTTGATAGATTCTGCTGCTCTTTCACTCTTGCATGCAAAGCTAGTTGGACTCTTGCAGAGAAACGACTGTGTTTAGTGCTGTTTGGGAGGGGGTAGGGGATCTGTTTTAGGTTCTGCCAAGATTCACAGCGAGTTCATATATACTGTAGCTGGCTGCACCGTAAACTAATCTCCACCCCGCTGTGTAAAGCCTTGGTCTCTTGATCTAATTCCTTTTGCCAGTCTCATAATGGTTGATTCCATTTGCTACACTGCAGCAGTATGAAATCTGCCACTGTGAGTCACTCCCAGGAGGGATAGCACAGGTGAGAGGCTGGGGGCTAAAAAATTAAAAGATTGTCAGTGGCAATGGCAGAAATCTGTTAGAAATACATACAGCCTGGATACTCCACACTCACTTCTTCACTGGTTGGTGTGGATGCACTTTATTTTTTTCCAATTGAACCCGGCTCTGACGCTTCCTCCTCTTTAATTACATGAAACAAAAATGTAAAATTACATCACTTGAGTCTGGTAATGAGGTGCAATAACGTTAATGATTTTTGTAAAAGCGCGTTAACCTAAAAAAACCTGTTAGTGAATCATCTGAAAGTTGCAGCGGAGCAGCTGCAGCAGAAAGGGAATAAATGACAGTCTGAGATTTATGGATATTTCTCACTTTGCCTCTGCGCTCTATAAAAACTCACAACGTCTCCGTCTTGTGACCTGTCGCCGACTCATCACACATCAACCTCAGACTGAACATGAAGCAAAGTGTGCTACGCTCACTGTTAAAGGCTGTTTACACTCATAGACTATCAGGTTAAGGTGAGAGTTGATCATTTGGTTCCACCCCTGATAAGAAACAAGGAGGAGCTCAGTCTGTTCAGGTGATGTGCTTGAACTGCAGTTATGCATGGGAGTGGGACATGTCACACATAGTGATTGGTAGCCAGTTGTGTTGAATGTACATTCAGCACCACCTGTGGGATTGTCTGCTGCTGTGGAGGACTTCTCTCCTCCACCCTCACACACACACACAAACACACACACACACACCTGTGGAGCCTAGAGCTGAAGGTTAGAACAAGTTTACACACAAACAAACACAGAGTGTCGGCAGAACGAGCTCGTTACAGCTCGGAAGTTGTGATGGTAACTAACTGGAGGGATGTATATTTCAGAGGACGGATGTAAAAATTCAAGAAACAATTTTGATTTGACGCAAGATTAGCAATGCCCTCGAGTGCCGGATGAGTCATCAAATGTCTGAAATCATTTTACAGGATGTAAACAGTTGTAGAAATGCTCAGATAATAACTTTCTGACATGAATTTGGCAAATCAAGGTTTGAAATGGAAAAAATATCAACAGAAAAATTAAGAATTAGCATGAATGGAATATAAACTGCATTGAGTTGGTAACAAGTTAAGAGTTGTCCATGTTGCCAGATAGACTTCACACAGGTCCTCCTACCATAAGCAGAGTCCAGAGTGAGCTCAGTGTCTCTGTCTGCAGCTGCATTCAGATGAAAGTGCAGGTATCAGACCGACTGAGCCTGCGATGTAAAAAAAAAAAAAAAGAAAAGAAAAAAGAAGCACACTTTCCATTGCAAGTCGATGCAGTTACATGTGGGACACCACAACAGCCCAATGAATAATGATCATGCGGCCAGCTCACCAAAAATAGTCGCATATGCAACCATTTTGTTGGCAGTCTGGAGCCCTGATACATGATGAGAGGTAACCAGCTCCCTCAGCAGCAGCAGCAGCAGCAGCAGCAGCAGGAGAGGCTGCAAATGGGCGTCTGGTATAACTGTATAATGGGGCTGCTGTCTGTGAATGACTCTCAGCATTCACTCATGCTTTTACCACTCTTTGTCACAACCGGACCTCTCTGTCCATTACATTACAGAAGAGCAGAGCTGCCGATTAAGTCGCTTTTCACCGTGCTCATGTTCTGTCTCTGCTTTGCTTTGAGTCGGCCTGTTTTTCAAACCCTGGATCCGCAGGTTTTAAATTGGACTTTTTTCCTGACAGTAAAGAAAAAAAAAAAAAAAGCCTGGTTAATACATTTTGAAACGAATCCAAGTGCCGGCAAAAGCCAACAGAAGTAAATCTCCCATCACAACAATGCTGCCGTCCTGCCTGCCACAGACAAAGACCTAAGCAGATGCTATCTATCCCATCATCGATCAACCTGTCCAAACAAGAAGCCACCAAGGTATTGGAGGCAAGTGAAGTGGAATGCGCATGTCGGTACTGTAACTGATGATCATACTGTTTAAATGAGTTAACATTTTAGCTCTAATGGCAGAAGACGGGGGTGAAGGGGGGGAAGATGAACTCGCATGTGCAGCCAGCTCTGTAACCCGGCTGATGCAGACGTCCAGGACAGAAATGACAAATGGCAACACCTCTAAACGCAGCAGCAACAGCAATCCTGGCAGCAATAATCCCGAGGCCAGAGAGGTCCCAGACAAAGCTACTGACAAAGAGATGCTGCATACTCTGCAAGGAGGAGGAGGAAGAGGAGGCAGAGGAGGAGGGGGGGCAGCGAAAAAGAGAAAGCCATCTTTTCTCTAAGATGTGACTGTGATGAAAAGCGGGCAGGGAGATTAATTTCCTAGAGGCGTGACACCTTCTTGCCTTTTTTGACCCCGGCGAGGAGCAGATTGAATAGATAATTCTGCAGGAGCTCGGCACATTCTGCCCCAGACAGCCTCCTCAATGAGCTCCTGCATTATCTTGTTCACACCCTCGTGCTTCTTCTCTATAGGGCGTGCTTCAACCAGTCTTCTGACATAACAAGACGACACGTCAGTCACAAGCCACGCCGAGGATGATAATGAAACAGTCATCAAACATTATCGGTGCAGCAAAAGGCAGTGGACAGCTCCCGGCCACACTGAGTGGCACATGCATGCACAAGCAGAATACTAAGCAGCTGCGACAGTGCTCCCACATAAAGTTATGACTCAGTGTGCAGAGATAAAGTCAGGTTTGAGAACGTCGAGAGCGTCAATGATTTTTTTTTTTTTTTACCTCTGTTTCCTGTCATTAGAGACTTGTCCACAGAAGTGTCCACATTCAAAGTAATGCGTGAGTGGGAGTGGGGTAGATCAGTGCAGCCGAAATTAAAAATCCACAGGATGATGAGGTGTCTGAGCTGGTGAATACTGGTGCATTTTGATTTTTCAAGCCCCCTCATCTGAAGCATTACCCTTCTGGGATACATTTTTTTACCCGAGGAGACTCCGTAATTGGAATTTTTACTTATTATTTTCGTAATTGTGGTGGAGCAGTCTGCCGGGATAAGCACCCTTCTTTAATTCATGCGCAAATTAAATCTGTGTCACCCACATGCACATGTCTTGGCAGCTTCTCTGGGTAAGTGTTTGTAAAGTAAGAGCACGCTCATTAGTAGTGCATAAGAACCTCAACAGATTTCAAATCTTGGAAAAGGACACTGCTGCCATATTAATTAATGTCACACAATCTGCAGACTTAGACAAGGTCACATGTTGCAAATCGTTGCAGCAAAAGGCAGTTCACCTAATTCTTTCTTGCTCTTTAACAACCTTTGAATTTCCTCCCCGCTAATTATGCTCGGCGGTGTTGTCAGCGTGCCGAGATGTTAAAGCTGCGTTTCCACTTCAGCCTGCGCGTCCTGATGTGGCAGAAGCAAGAGTGAGTGTGTGAGTGTATGTGTGTGTGTGTGTCAAAGATTATGCATAACTTATGGATGTACAGTGAGGTTTGTGCAGCAACAGGCAGCAACTCCAATTATAAGATCTACGTGGATAAAACCGTCAGAATTGAGCTTTAAACTGCTTTAAGACACCGTAACATTGGTATGGTCAGTGCACTCAGGAGCCGCTTTGAAGTTACCCTGCAAATTATTTGCTTCTGCTTTTCTTAAACTTATTTTTTATACTTTAACTCCAGTTAATGACTTCAGCCTCACAGCAACTTCCTGCCAACGCTCCGAAATTTGTCCATTCAGATAAATGGGCGAGTGCTGTAAATACAGTATAGCAGCAGGCTAACTGGTTTATGGGCTTTCTGAATGTCTATAGAGCTGGTAATGGGTCACATTTCTTCTCCTTGAATAAAGAAAATGGTATTTACAGTTGCAATATTAGACTGGTATTGATCTTAACTGGACCTGAGCTTTAGAAGAAAGCTGGGAATTTGGCTTCTTTTCACATGAATTGACTTTTTATTATTATTATTATTATTTGTGGGATCAAATTCTATTTCCCTGCCATAGTTGCACATCAACAATGCTTTCAACACACTCACACACAAACACACATGCATACACACACACACCCTCCAAGCGGCTGACTGCCACTGGAGCGTTCGTCATGTGTAGGTGTCACGCTGTGATTAAACAGAGCGGACGAGACCGATGGACAGACAGACAGACAGAACATGTCACTTGATTCAGTTTCTTAAGCCTGCTGCTTTTTTATGGTTATAAATAGCAGTTTGAGCCCGAAGAGGGACATGAAGGGACAAAAACAACAAGGAAAAGAGAGAGGGGGAGAGCAACAGGTGAACAGGAATAAAAAAAAAGTGAGAATTGTTAAAGGGATAGTTCAACATTTTGGCAAATTGGCCCATTGCCATAATCGCTATAGTCATAGCAGTAGGTTCATTACCTTTATTTGTCGGTGTAAGCTATTTTTAGAACGGCGGAGCGAAGCAGCAGGCTGCTCAGGGCTACGCTACGGAGGCTAAAGGAATTTCTTGGTTTCCCTCATCAAACTCATTACATACAAAATCCCAAAACTCCAAAACGCTTTCGTGGACAAGTTGTGAGCTGCACATTCACCACGCTATGAGATAATAATGGAACGTTACGAAACGGAGCCGTTTTCGAGGTAAATACAGGGTAAATACAGAGTCTGCTTGCTGAGAAACTGTCCCTGAACGCAACACGCATCAGCTGTTTTGCATGAATTTACCTCTAAAACAGCTCCGTCTCGTAACGTTCCGTTATTATCTCATAGCGTGGTGGTTGTGCAGCTCACAACTGGTCCACGACAGCCTTTTGGAGTTGTTTGGTTGTGTATTTGATGAGTTTGATGAGGGAAGCCAAGAAATAGCCTCCATAGCATAGCCCTGAGCAGCCTGCCGCTCCGCTCCGTCGTTCTAAAAATAGCTTACACCAACAATTAAAGGTAACGAACCTACTGCTATGACTATAGCGATTATGGCAATGGGCCAATTTGCCAAAATGTTGAACTATCCCTTTAAGGAACCGCTGTCAACAACTGTCTGTGAACGCCTCTTTGATGATGTAATACAATAAACCTACAGTATTCATATTGACTACGCTACAGCCAGTAGGGAAACTCCATCACTCAGTCAGTCAATCATATATTCAGTCACACATGTTGGGTCTGGTTCCTCTGTTGCAGCCACCCAGTGAATAAACACTGCAGATGTGCACACAGCTGTATGTGGACTGAGTCCCACTGTAATGGATAAACTGCTCATTGATTAATCTGCTGTGTTTGCATTGAGGCGACATCACCCTGACATCCGCCCACAGCTGTTACCCAGCATTCACTCCCCCCACTCCCACCCCAACTAAAGCACAATCCACACACCGTACACACTCCACTTCCACTTTCACAGAGATACCATCTTTTCCACAAACAACAAACAAACTGAGCTCAGATCAGTCAGTTTGTCCCTCTGTTAGATGCTGGAGTCAGCTGGCCATGAGGCATTATAGTCCTGTAAACAGCAGCAGGTCCACTCTAACTCTTCACCTCACAGTGAGTCAGAGGGACTCATGCAGCAGCTGTCATCACGTTGATTTTAACTGAAAACAACCGTTCTGTGTTCATTGGATTAATGTTTCACACATCACGCAACCAAAACTAAACCAAACCACTGCAGGCACACAACACTGAGCAAAGATCAACATGTTTGCATATTGAGAAAAGGCACAAAATGCAAAGATGGAGCTCTGGACTTCAGGCATTGATACTGAAATATTCAAATACGTGTATTATTATCATTGATTGTCCAGGCCAGTGGCTTTTATTAACAACTTCTGACTTTGCTTCATATGTTTATGTACATCTACACTTTTCTCTTGTTTGTTATTGTTGATTGTGTTTTGAATTCTCTTCACCTTTGGAAAAAAAACACTTTGTGCTTTTGCCTGTAAAGTACTCTACAAATAAAATGATTGTTGTTATTATCACTCTGTGGAAAAAAACAAACAGAACTCGACATTTCCCATTTTTACATGGTGATTTCTAAACTAAATTAAGAAAACAAACATAGTTTAAGTGGATGGTAAAGAAAAAGTACTGTAAGTTGAAGTTTGTCAGATTTACAGGTAACCAGTGCACCGATGTCACCTAATACAGGACTCAGTAGCTGTGTCCTTAAATTCAAGACCAATCCTATTTCTATATTTACATTGTTGCTGCAGGAATCTTCAGCTGGTTGTAGCTCTAGGATGGATACATACTTTATTTAGCAGAAATACACATTATCTTTAAACCATGACCTCAGTCTTTCAGCACGATTTCATGTGTATTGACACGTGAACTGCAATATAAAGTGCCCTTTTGCAAGATTTCCTATGGAAATTGTAGTAATTGTAGTAGTTAAATTGTAGCTACCTGCCAACCATTGTATTAATTGGTCATAATTTCAGTCAGGAACACAGCGGGGTTTTCGGCTTTACATGAAAGGTCTGCCTTTGTCTGCAATTACCTGAAATCACTGTGTTAAAAATAATAGGTGTTAATCTGCAGTGACTGCACACGTGCTGTGTGAGAGAACAAAACCTGCCTGCACTTAGTTAAGAAAGTTTGTGTTTACTCTACCTTTAACTCAATTTAAGTTTTCCGGTAGCTCACATCAAACTCTCTGCTGCAGCGCTTCGCTCTCCCTCTGCCTTTCTGTTTAAAGCTACTTAATAAGTTATATTGCATTTTATCTTGGCTACTAAGAAATTAACAAGCACAGTGTGTAATTATCTCTCTGGCTGATTGAGTACAGTATAAATTCAGTGAGCCCACAAATGTCCTCCATTCCTCTCCGGTCCGGCCTTGCAGCTCTAATCCAGTGATATGTGTCTGCTATGGAGACCGCTTCAGCTGTAATTATAGTAATCATAAGGGAAACAGAGAGAGAGAGAGAGGACCATAACTATGCCCCTGGTAGTTTCAACATCATGTCTCAACTCCTGTAATTATGCTTATACTATTATTAACACAACTGCATTCACCCAGAGGAGTGAAAACGAGCTGCAAACAAGGGAGAGTCATAATAACCGCACATAGGAAAAAAAAGACCAGTGTTTCACAGCTTTACATATTAATAATGCCTGTGTTGATGTGTTATCTGTTGGGAGGGAGCGGGTCTGTAGTGCGGAGTGTGAGGCCAAAGCAGCACAGATGTAAGAGCAGTAGAGTAAGTAGTGGTTATCAGTCACTGTCAGCGCGTATAGACATCTTATTACTACTGAGCAGGATGTTCACAAAGTGGTACCGGCCCCCTTGCCGAATTAACCCATCGCCGACCACAAACTCAGAGGAAGTGACAGAAAACTCATCACAGCCTCTCACACACACACACAAATACACACACACAGTCCAATGTCTTCTCTGTCCGTCCAAGCAGGAGGCGGCGTATATATATTTACCCCGCTGCTGCTGTAAACGATTCACATCCATCATCGGTGGACTAACTTTCTTTATTTCCAGTCCATCAGCTCTGACAACCCCTCCTCCCCTCCCTCTCTCCTTGGCTCCAGACGTGAAACACGCTGCATCACAGTTAATGAATCTGCCGGCAGTCTCGCGGCTGGATGTTTGCTTTGTTTGTGTGTTGACACATAGTTAGAGGGTGTCATCTTTAATTTGGCCTCTAGTGGGGAAACGTGACATGAAATATGAAACATGCACCTTTTTTTTTTCTTCTTTTTTTTTTTGTTCCTTGCCGCCACCCAATCGCTAAATGGTTGTGTGCATGTGCAGGTGTGCGCCCACAGCATCTCTCATCTTTTAATATGGAGTCTGTTCCAGAAAAATTCCCCACCAAGGCTGAGCGTGTCAGCCGACATAAATGCGAATGCACACCGGGAACGGATTTCAAACAAGCAGGAGACGACATCCGCCCCTGGCAGACAACACGTCGGCTCAATGGAAACATCAAACAACGTATTTCCATGCTTGATCATGTGAGTGATTAACGATCAACTGTATACGACATAGTAACATTTCCTCAGCAGGAGTTTCCTCAGTCTCTGCAGCTGAGATCGCATTTCAAATAAAACTTTTCATGCATGATCAAGAGTCTGATTACAGGACCTGAAAGCTCTCAACAGAAAACTGTAACTCAATAAACTGGTAAAACTATAAGCATTTAGAGTACAAGTGCCAGAGTGGATGTGGGTGTTTGTGTGTGTGCATGTGTGTGTGTCTGTGTGTGTGTGCCTGCCACCTACTCACAGCAGCCAACACAGAAGACAAGTGCCCACACAAAGCTCCATCATCCCACTGGTGATGCAACCCAATCCCAGAGTGAAACTGTTCACAAACATTTCACATTCATCTCAGTCTCAGTGCAGCCGCGAACTTTGTCTGTTGTTTAACCGCTGACATGAAAACACTTTGAAGAAAAAGACAAAGGAGTTTGCACCTGTTTGCTGTTACTGGCAGCGTAAAAACCAAATCAGTTGCTTTAAAATCAGTTAAAATGCTTCGAGTCGCACTCTGTCTTACACATTTGGTCATTAATTTCAGTGATAATTGAAGTTCAAGTGCACCTTAAAAGGTCGAACTCATCACTATGGAAGTGTTATAGATGTGGAACTGCAATGGCATGAAAACAAATGACCGAATCGATAAATAAATAAAGAAGCAATACCTGTTAAATAGTGGAATTACCAGATCATAAAAGAGTCAGTCAACATAAAAGATGAAGAGATTTAATCTAAAATCCACAAATTATCTGTGATGTGTCTATATTTATTAGGGGGTATTGATACACTAAAATATTGTGATATTTTATGGCGAGATCGATTCTTTGAGGTGCTGTTGCGAACTTGCAATATATTTTATCAATAATTTACAGTGGTTTTGTGTTGGATTTGAGCCTCCAACCGATGGAAATCCCTTTGGTCAGATTGCACAAAAACCAGTACTATGATGAAACAGAAATGCAAAAATAAACTGTATATTGTTTGATGGCTCTTTATACTTTGAGATTTTTTCCTATACAACCCTGACCCCAGCCTTATTCCTACACATCTGGGCTGACATGAGAGTCCTGGTGTCTATGAAACCTCTGCTGCTCCTCCCTCAGGTGCTCAATATGACGTGTAATCATAGAACATAAATTCAAGTCATCATTTTGATCATGATGAGGGTAACACGGCGCCGACAGCAGCCCACTGTGTAATTACTCAGCTGGCCCATAAAGGAAAACTACTGTACACTATGCAAATATTTCATTAGGGATCCGTTGTGTACACTGCAGAGATAATACGTGCCACAAAGAGGAATCCACCACACCATTAGCCACCGCCGCCGGCTTTGGTGCTAACCTGTGGGTGTAAAGAAACAAAAAACGGCACCAACAACACATTAAGTTAAATGCCAAGAAGCAGCTGCTGCTACGCCGTATGAAAATGAGCTGTGAAAAGGGTCAGACCGTCTGTGAGTGACAGCCTAATAATTTCCATCTTAGTGTGAGGCCACAGAGAGGGTTTGCCTTTGCAGATCATCTTTAAACCCTGAAGTAGAAAGGGCCATTGGGGGCCAATGCCGGCAAAATTTACATGCAGCTCTCACTCCGACGGCAACATCTCCCCCTCCTCATCCATCAATGGCAGCAGTGAAATTCATTGATTCAATCACAAACAGATGAGAGAGATAGAAGCTGAGCTGAATCGGGGGTAATCACAGGAAACACGGCTCTGAAGCAGAGAGGAGGTGACGCCTCTGTAAACACAATTATGCAAACATGTCTAGAGCAGGCATGCAGAGCGATCATCTATTACTTTTTCAATAAACTGATAAAGGTGTAAAGTGCCAAAAGTGAAGTGACAGAGGAGGAGCTGTAACTGGGAGACATATGGTGTTTCAGCTCAACAGATAATGCTGATGGATCAATTGATGGATGGATGGATGGATGGATGGATGGATGGATGAATGGATGCGTGCATGGATGGATCTCAGACCTCTGAATGAAGCACTATGAGCTGTTGAGTGCACTCTACTGGAAACAAAAAACACTGCGCGTGAAAGACAGGAGAGCGTTTTCTCTCCCTCTCTCTGAGCTGCTGCAGAGTCAGAGACAATGAGCAGTGAAGTTTCAGCACCACAGAGTGAACAGCTCCACAGCCTCAGCACCACCACAACACACACAGATTTATCTGTTAATTATCAGAAACCACAGACGGAGTTCAGTTATTCCATCTTTACCTTGGTTCAAAACAACTCACTGCACATACAAGTCCATTTCCCACCCAAGCTGCTTAAAGTCAAGCATAAAGTCAAACCACATCATATGAAATTCAGTCAGGAAACATATGGAAACAGAAACATCACCATCTATTAGAGTGAAACCATCGGTAGCCAATGTGCAGTCTTATGCACACACAATATAGCAGCACCAGTTTGTTACCTTGCAAACAAGTGTTTAAGGTAAATTGATGGTTAACAGGTGATTAGTCACAGAAAGAGACAGAGACAGGAGATGTTGGATTTCTGCAGGAACCTGAATTTGCTGCAGACAATTACGCAATGCTTTTCAAGAAAACAGAGACGCTGCTCCGGTGTTGCGTTCACGGTGGCTGCTGCTTCACTACTTTCCTTTTTTTTTTGCCTGGCTTCACAAAACTGCGATGCCATATTTTGTTGCTTGTTTAGCTGGAAAAAACAGTTTCCCCGATAATAAAAAAAAAAACAGGTTTTATTTGCATCACAGTGAGTGAACAGTCTGAGGGCTGCAGCCACTGTTCAAAGTTTAAAATTAATAGTTGAAAATCGGATACGTGGATTAAACCAAAGCCGAACTGTTGTGCATTACGTGCATTTGCAAAGCTGCTTAGATCTCATCTAATTAAAATTTGCGTTCCTGATAAGAAATGAGGCAAAGTTCAATTGTCGGACTTTTGAGTCAAGGAGAGTCCGCACATGAACGAGAGGCACGTAGCGGGGCGATGGTCCTCAAACCCGAGTATCTACGACAGCTGCTGATAGAGGATATACAGCCTCGGTCTGAGAGGAAACAGGTGGTGGAGAAGGAGTGGAGAGAAGGAAAGAAAGAGAGGAGGAACTCACCATGGAGGGGTATAATCCGAAGATGGTGAGGGAGAGGACGGGGTACAGGACGCTCAACAGGACCCGCATGCTGACGCGCTCCGGCCAGCCACTTTTCTCCAGGGTGCAGTCCTTTAACATAGAGCTCCGGTCTTGCTCTTTCTCACTCTTTCTCACTCTCTCTCTCTTTTCTTTTCTCTTCTTTTTCTTTTCTTTTTTTTTTAGATGTCTTTATGGCTGTAGACCCGCAGAGAGAGCGCGGCACAGCGACCACACGTTCAGCAGCATCACACCCACCGATCCCCGGTGCTCCGACTGAGGGCAGTGCCGAGGAGAAAAGTTTTGAAGCAGGAGGAGGAGGAGGAGGAGGGAGGGAGGAGGAGGAGAGAGGGCTGAGACAGAGAGGGGGGGGGGAGGAAGGGGAGAGGGTGGGGGGTATTCAGATGTCTCAGGTCCAGCAGACTGCAGGGGAGGTGCAGCACGATGTGACATCACTTGGCTCTGATGATCTATCTATCTATCTATCTATCTATCTATCTATCTATCTATCTATCTATCTATCTTAAAACTCATCTTCAGATTTTATAAATGTCAAGTTCACAAACATGGCATTTAAGATTGATACCTATTGAAAAAGTGATTATAAGTTGAGAAGTAGAAAAAATTTTGAAGTGAGAGGGAGCCAAATAGACCCATCCATCCATCATTCATCCATCTATCCTGTTTCTATTAATCAATGTATCAATCCATCTATACATCCCCATATCCATCTATCATTCATCCATACATTTATATATCTATCCATCCTTCTATGTATTTACTTATCCAGCCATCCCTCCACCCATCCATCCATCCATTTACGAATGTATACATTTATGTATCTATCCATTCCTCTATCAGTCCAGCATCCATCCATGTATTTTTCATTCATCCATCCATCCATCGACCTTCAAATTCACCTTCAGATTTTACACGTTTAAAGAATCTACTATTTCATATCATTCATAATATTGATGACGTATTGATGTTAAAAAAAAAACAACAACAACAAAACAAAAACCATAATAACCTCTTTGGTATCACAGGACAGTGATTAATGACATGACAAAGAGCGGTCGTCATGTTTCCAGTGTGTTTATCCATCAGCAGGTGCGGAGCCGACACCTCGAGGGTCCGAGTGGCGTTCACAGACGCAAACAGACGTGTCAGTAGATAAATGTGTTGGAGTGGGCGCGGGCACTGACAGCAGGTGTGCTTCAGGGATATACAGTAAAAAGCTGCTGCCCGTCTGACAGGCTTAGAAGTGTTTTTCTCATTTTACACTTTCACTCTATCTGTCAGGGAGGAGAGCGTATGTGTTTACAATAACAAAAACCCATCACTGATTCATAAGGAAAACAAAAAGGAGAGGGAGGAAGACAGAAGCAGCCTCGTTCTTCACGACTCTCATTCACAGTCGAAGCTGAGAGGTTTGTTTTTTTGCTTACAGAGGTCTGCACATGTGTGCTTAAGTGTATTCATGGATATGTTTTTCAGTTTAGCAGCAGCCGGGGAGTCGAGGTGCAGGCGAGTGTGACGGTGCTGGGAGTTATCTGGAGTCGTCTTGATGCTCATGGTCATCAGCTGTGTGATGCTGTTCCCCCCTCTGAGCGTCCTCATCCCGGGTCAGATTTATTTATAAAACCCAAAATGGCAAATCACAAAGGGGAGTTTCCGTAAGCATCTACACCCTCCTCCTCCTCCTCCTCTCTGTGCTGCGTTGTGCATTTCCTCCTCATTTTGTTTGTACTTGTTTCCCTGGCCTTTCGCCCCTCCAGTTGTCTCTTCTCCTTTTTAACCGTCTAATTTCTTCTTGTAGAAAACCTGTCAAGGCAAAGAGCTGTCAAGGTTAATGCTGTTCACTGTTGCAGAGGAGCTCTCCCAAGTCAAAGGCCACTGCAGCTCTGGAAGACATCTTTGACTTTGTTCTGACACAGATAACACACTTCCTGTACACAACAAACACAACGGAGACCAACCAGGGGATTTGCTCACACTCTACAGACAATAAACAGATTATTAGCCTGTGGACTTTGTTGCAGTGTAATGAAGCTAAACAATGTTTAGTATATATTTGTGACAGAAAATGATGAAACTGATTAAATATTAGTATTATTTTTTTTATATCTATGCATCGTATCAAGCAGTTCGTAGATTTGCAATGTGATGGAAATCGAATTATACAAACTGTAGGAGCTACAGTTTTTTAATATCCCAACACTGTTGTGAATTGTTTTACCATAAGTCTTGTGTTGCTCTAGAGACGCCAGAGCCAACAAATCATGTTCTCGAGACATAAAGGGACCTGTTTGTTTGTTTGTTTGTTTGTTACAAGACAATAAATATCACACCAATTTATATTCTTCAGTGAAACTGAAAAGCAGAGGTGACCATTCACCCTGAAATCACACCTGCATATCAGAATTGCTATATACAGTACAGTAATGTTTGCATATCATGCAGCTCAAAGTTGACATTTAGTTTTCACAGGAAGTTCAAGTTCAAGAAAATCACTTTAATTTCATCAGCTGTAGTCTGTAGCCTTATATATTTATTATACTATTAATATTATATTTACTGTATATAGCCTAATTCCTACTCATTAATGGCCTGAGAGGTTTGTAAAAATCTGAATATATTAAATACTGACACCTAGATGTCCACATCCAGCATATACAGAGGGAATATATGACACTGAAACATCCTGGAGCTGACCTGCGCTCCTCTGAGGATGAATCCTAATGACTTCAGGGAGACCTTAATTTTTCATCTGGCAGGAGGAGAAGAGTAAAAGGACACACAGAGAGAGAGAGAGGAGGAAAAATCTCCCACTTCTCGACTTCAGCCTTTTTGCTGAAGGTGAAGGACTCTATTGCTCTGTGAAAAAACTGTCGGCTTCACCCGGTGTCACTCAGCTCGTGTCTGGTTACACTCACAAACAACTGGTGTTTGGTGTGGGATCAGCAGACTGAGGTACTGGGAACCAAGCCTCTCTCTCTTTCTGCTGTGAAAGTGAAACCCGAACCCTTCATCACCGTGTGTTTGATGCTTTTTCTACTCTTGGGTTTTACAGTGTACTGTATGTGGCATGTTTGAAGCATTCGGCTGTTTCAGGTGGCACAATGCAGTGGAAAAGCTCCCTCCCTCCACTGTAAAAGGCTACAGGGAATTACTGCACGCTGCATTTCAATACAGGAGCTGCCTTCAGCCATCATTTTTTTAAAGAGGAAACTTTGACTCCAGAAAGAAAACTAACATCCAGGCTTGCATGTTAATTAGCAAAAGCACGACCTCTAGTTTTTAGTCAAATTATAAAAGGAATTTAATTGTAATATTAATATCTGAAACAACACGGTCTAAAAGTGATGCCATGCCTCTTTTTGGTGCAGTTTAACAGCATCTTAATGGAGCAGGTTTTAATAGAGCTAGTTCAAGTCGGGGTAATTAAAATTAAACAAGAGCTCGTACTGGAGGAGACCAGTGGGCTTATTTCTATATTCTTTCAGATGATTGTATTTGTGCACTCCAGGCTCTGCTGCCATGTCTAGAGCTATTAACATATATCTATATAAATACTGTGCATTATTTACCACTCCAGGTTATTTAATGGATGGTGCTATCTTGCTAATTGAGTGTCCAACTCATCTCTGCTCATTTCCATCAGGCTCAGACTCTCTCACTCTCATTCCTTCTCATCTTTTCTGTTGTCCTTGACAGAAATCCATCGTTCTTTTTTTTTTATTTCTCAGTTCCACATTGCATCAAGAAAAAAAAACATGTGTGTTAATAGCACCGGTTTCCTTTCACTTGTTGAAATGTTTGCACCAGTTACCAGATTATGACACGTGAGCTTGGTGATTAAAGGTTAATGCAGCACTGAAGGGACAAGAGTGTGTGCATGGTCATCTGCTTTAATTTACCCAGAGGAGCATCTAATGAGCCGTCTGGGGAGTAGGAATGTGTCATGGCATGGGTCAGTCAGAGAGTTGGTAAACAAGAATTACCAACAACCAGCCACAGCTCCGGTTTCCGATGGTTTTGCATTAAAGAGTTTAATGTAAAATGTGATATTACAAGTTCACAACAGCTGAGAATATGTAAAAGTTGAGCGGAGCCTTGAGCAAGTGTCCAAATATGCTGTTTCCCCACGCGTAACAAGCTGTACGACACCCTAACACTTCCCCCGAGGAATCAAGTATCTGCTAAACATCTACTACTAAACAAACACTGACATTCGAATGGATCATCTGCAGTTAGTTTGTTCAAGGTGAAGCTGCTAAGCTCACAGTCTCACAGCAGCACGCTCCACATTTAACCGGCGCGATCCCCATGTAAGCGCTGACATAATGGTTCGCAAACAAAACCCGGCTGTCAATCTCCAATAAATTCTCAGTATTCTGCTGTTATTTTGTGCAGAGCTGCAGAAGCTTCACGCTCTCCTGCGACTCTTTCAAACAGCAATGTCACAGAAACCTTTTTTTTTTCTTCCCTGAAATGGGTTAGCTGTTTCATAAAGGCAGATTTCATTTGGGTTTTATTTACCAAATGTTCTGAATCCTCCACCAAAGCACACGAGAAGATGTTTGCTGCTGTGAAACCTGAAATAAGTCACAGTTAGTGGCGCATATTAACGTCAACTGGAGCTGTTCCCATGTGTGTGAAACATGTGGGTGTTGGTGCTAAAAAAACAACTGTGCAATTAACAGCAGCAGCGTCAGTCGACTCACATGAAACCATGATTCTCCACAAAGTCACACTTTAAGATGAATTAATAAAAGAAGATCTTGTTTACATGTCAAATATCTGCCCATGTTCTCTGTTTCATCTTGTTCCTCTTTCAAATCATCTCAAGGAAGCGCACACAACTACAAAGCGTCCAGCTATGACAAATACAGAGCAAACACAACGGACAAAACCGAGAGAGATCACAAACCGCCCGACCAAGAGATGAAGCAACGAGGGACTCGACTGCACTGCGCCAAATCCCCAACAAACCCAGAAAACAGCAACTCCAAATTCCACCAAAGTCCTGTCACCTATCACAACCCATCACCTCTCATCCAAGCATTATTCAAGATAAGGAGTCAAAAAACAAATAATCCTAAATGAATAAATCTCATAGTTGTGTAACCGTGGTACAGTTGGGTTTTTTTTTGTTGGGTTTTTTTTTTTTAGAAGATGTGTTTACCATTCAAGCAAGAAGAAACTCAGAGCCACCACAGACAGGCTGTCTGAACACGTCCATTGGAAGTGAAAGAAAAACATCCTGACACTGAAAAACTGTTAAAGGATGAAAAACAGTGAGGAGACAAACAGAAGATAGAGGAGGCTGTGGAGAAGGTGTTAGAGGGATATGTATCCATGTTTAGGTAGAATATTATTACAACGGGGAAAATAAATATTGAACGGGTTAACATTTTTCTCACAAAATATATATTTCTAATCAAGTTGTTGACATGAACTTCTTACCAGATGTCAGTAATAATCCAAGTCTAAACATTTATGTCCATAAAAGAAGTTATGTGTAATAAAGTGAAAAGACACAAGGAATAAGTTTGAGAGGTGCAAAATTAAGAAAAGCCAAGAAACCAACTGAAATCTGTCAGTATTTTATAAAGACATCCAGTCCCCTATAGTGCAAAGTAATATCAGAGTGTACTGTTTAGCCCAAACTAATGCCTATAAAAAGGTTTCTCATTACCAAGGTGGTGTCACAGAAAAAGCATCCCATGATGGGTAAAAGCAAAGAGCTCTCTCTCTCAAGACCTTCAGAAACTTCACCGTCAGTGCCGTTATCTGGAGGTAAAAGAACATCTTTTCATCATGAACCAGCCATGGCCAGGTGCTGCTCGCAAGATTTCTGACATAGTCAAAAGAAACCTCAGAAGAGAAATTTCAAAAAAACAATGAGTAATGCACTCAACTGCCATGGCCTCTATGAATTGCTCACCATGCAAGTCTATTGACCCATTCAATACTTATTTTCTCTATTGTATACACACTAAAAATGACCCCCATTAACAATTACAGAGGATTAGAGAGTGTGTCTAGACTGCCAAGAAAGGACAGGAAGTGAGATGAGTGATGATGAGTGAGAAAAGAAGAAGAAAAGGAAGAAGAAAATGAAAGAAAACACTGGGTCTCATGTCTCCAGTGGTTTTGGGAAAAGTTCTCAGCAGCGACTAAAGCACCGCCGGAGGGACGCTCGGCCATTGTGGTGGTTTAGTCTGGGATTGGCTCTTCAGTCATCCAAGTGGCTCTCTGCTGCGATGTGAAGCGTGTTGACGACCGCATGGGGTACAAGCAAAGTAAAATTCAACACAACACTTGTTAATGAACATGTTACAATCACATAACAAAATGTAAACCTGCACCGGACACAAAAATGAGTTCAAAAGAAAAACAACAACAAGGCAACAATGAACAATCTTTCCTGCAGAGTCATTCAACTGACTGACAGCTTTGTCCGTGTTTCACTTTAACAAAACACCAGCCCACGAAAACAACTCCAAATCCCTTCTCTTGCCACTTTAATGGGAGTATATCATAATATGTAATCTTTTCAAGTGGAATACAACCACTCATTTCCAGAAAAACCATCTAGCAATAAATAATATGCACTTCCTGGCAATGCACAACTGTAATAAAGTTTCTTAAACCTGCACTAATGGATGTAAAAGTTCCTGAACAAGCAAATCTGCAGATATATGGTGAAGCTATAAGACCTTTAAGGTTTGTCATAATGTGGCTGAGGTCACTCCAGGATGGATGCGGCTTCACACGTGACCAGGAGCGGCGTCCACCTCTTTGCCACATCTGAAAACATGTTGGATATCTCAGATTTTTATTTAACACCTGTCACTTTCAGACGCAGCACGCTACAGAGTCTCTGTCTTTTGTTTTTTTTTTCCTGTGCTACCTTGAAAAACAGACTGACGGACGACAGGTTGCCGTCCATATCTCCTTGGAAAAGACAAAGGGACATGCATGTGTCTCACATTTGTCACATTAGAGCCGGACGACAGCAGCCCGTTTAAATTATTTCTGCGTCGTGTCCATTTTCCTCCACTCATCTTAAAAATGTTGCCGTCGCCGTCCTTCCTCTGTCATTCCCTGTGCTCTGTTATTCCTTTTTTTCATTCTCCCCCCCTCTTGCTCTTTCCTGGCATTAGTTGCTCGGCAACACCAAGTGGTATTTGGTGGTACAGAAAAATATTGGGGGAAGAAACAGCACATTCAGTGCGAGGGGTCCTTTGTCATTTTGCAGGAGCTCGTGGCTCTGAAAAGCACTTGTATCTCTGAGTGGACCTCCGCTAAGGCTGTGGTTCAATGATTAAACAGTTCTGCTATTCATGACTCTAAAAATCAAGCCTGCATTTGAAACGGCGTTGAGTCAGTGACACCCTACGGAGTATTCCATCATTTTCTTTCCTATTGTGCAAGGGCACACGGACGCACTACGATAAGAGCGATGCAGGAGCGTTGACGTCAGCGTGAACAGCTGGTGGACGCAATTTGTTGTGAAAGATGGAAAAACATCATGAAAAAGAGGAGGAGGAGGAGGAAGAGGACTGCAGGCTGGTGTCACCAAAACATCTAAACACATCCATTAAATCCGTTTTGTCAAATGCAATTGATGTATGTGTGTACATGTGTGTGTATAAGGCCTTAAAGGACACACACACACCTACACAGGCGTAGTCTTCTGGTCACCGAGGCCTGTTGGTGTTGAAGGTTGGCAGACACATGTTGCCAGACTTGGACTAATGAGACTGTGTGTGCTGCAGAAGCCTGACCGGTGCGGCGCGGCGCAGCTCGGCTCAGCTCAGAGCGCCGCTGGGTGTGGTTTCCAGCGGCCCACGCTGCGTCTGCCAGCCTTGATCGTGGCGTGGGCCTTGTCTGCCGCCGCGCAGCCGTCATGTGGAACGACAGGAAATATTCCCGTGTTTACAACTTGTGAGCATTTCACATTATCACACGACTCAGGATGGCAGCTGCGAGGCTTCCTGCGCCTCTGCAGGTTCCAGCTGTCTCCATCAACAAACAGGCACAGCAGCTAACAAGCAACTGGTTTGATTAAAAAATAGAAGAAAAAAACACAAATGCACCACGATGCTGCAGGTTCATTTAACACAGTAATAATAACAACAACAACAACAACAACATCCCCAAACCAGATTCATCAGACCTCCTGGGAAAATTCCAGTTGTGCTTAAGTTGATGAAAAATTGATGATTATAACGGCGACGCAGCATGTGAATCAAATACCACAACTCCCAGGATTGTTGACTAACACGACTTGCAAACATAAACTGCTCATTGAAACATACAGAAAAGATACGAGAAACCTTTTGAGGAACTTTGTGCATTTCACCCACAGGAAGCAGGATCTGAGTTTAGTTCTACGGTCACTGATCTGAAAAAAGTCCCTGGTGGTTGGCGGGTAGGACTTTGCAATGGTTCATTAACTTTGGGGGTGTGGTCTGCAGTGTTGAACACTTCTGATTGGTCGAGTATTTCACCTACAATGTTTAAAATCCTGCAACTGCGGTGGGTTTAACTCAAGATTTTGGTTCAAGGTGGAGTACCAGCAGAAAGCGTGCAACAGTTGGACCAACAGCTTTTGTATCTAAGCTATATTGCCACCTAGTGGAGTGGAGGTGTGCTGCATTTACCTCCATTACTTTTCTGTACTGTATGTCATCTGCCAGATTTGTATCTTCTCCTGACCTTATACCACAGTGGAAACACAAACAACAATGAGCCAAATGTAGTTCCTGAGGAAACTCATGTTGCACCTTAAAGGTGTTCAGAAATGGCCGTTTGTCCTGTTTGTCGCGCAGAGTTTCCGCGAGTTGCCGCACGAGTTTACCCGAGTAAGGAAAACTAATTTGATTGGTCGTTATCGAGCGAGCGGGATATTCAATGTTTGGGGCGAGACCGAGCTCGGTGTGTGTGTCTCAGACGTTTGATTGACAGATGATGGATCCAATATCAGTGGCTGATGAATCGTGAGCAGGGTGACGCATAATTCGTGCGCCTGCATTATCCAATGCGGGAAAAAAAACACACTTTCATCACAGATTTACTCGAAAATAGAATTTTGCACAAAGTTAGGCTCCATCGTCTGATAGATGAGTTATTACACTAATGTTAGGACCCACAGTGGGCTCAAATTCAATTTTCTTTTCTGTACAGCTTTAAGAGGATTGTGATGGTGATCACATCAACACAGACCTGAAAGACAAACATGTGATCAGCTAAAATAGTCGAATAGCCAGAATCATGGTTCAATGGTGCCTTTAAGGAGAAACTACAGTACTATCAGCTTTTTTCAAGTGGGACTATAGGACAAGGGAAAAAGTGTTTATGACACAGTGAATGATGCCTGAGAGCATATTGTGTATGCTGACAACAGTGAGCTATATATTTTATTATTTACATCTGTGCTCTCTTATCCCTCTGACTTAACTTTACCAAGGTGAAGATATAAAACAAACTTTCCCGTCATGCTGTTACTTCTTCAACTGAGGTTCAAGAACTTTCAACAACAACAACAACAACAACAACACGCACAGATCCCAGTGTGCACAGCTAATTACAATGTACAGAGCGCCAATTAGCTCGTATGTAATTGCCTCTCGAATGCTGGAAGTTGAGTGGCCTCTGGAGTGAGACTCTTCCTTTGTTCGAATCAAATATAGATCTTTATTTATCCTCCTCAATAAAATATGCTTCTGCTTATTAAACACATTTGATATAATGAAGTCCTGGTTGTGATCAGACAGGGAAGTTTAATGCATCCCGTCTTTGCATCAGGCACTTACAAGATTACGCTACTGTAGCCAAAAGGTTAGAGCAATTAACCAAACAAGCCTCTCTCTCTCTCTCTGCTTTAAGCTGTGTTGTGTGTCTGTGCATGTGGGAGGAAACGCAGGATCCTCCCTGTGGAAGATCTGTTTCTACATTATAATGCACATATATTACCGCCAGTAAAGTGGATCCGTTCATGTGAAAACATGTGCATTGCACCACCAGCCTAATTGATATGATGCATAATTTAATTAAAGCTAATGCTGTAATTGTTATTAACCGCTTAATGACTCGCTGTAGGTTCTATTGCAGCATCATATTGTTCCTGCACAGCTGCTGTGCTGGTATATGAAAACCCATAAAAGCAATAATTATGTCCCATAAGAGAAGCTCTGTGAAAACAGGTGGAGCCGTGTGACTGGACTGTGTTTGTTCACCTCACACTCAACCAGCCGACCTGCACTGACCCCACTAATAAAAAAGCTGCAGGCTCTGGCACAGACAGCAGACTTGAGTCATCTCAAAACTGTTTTGTCCTCCACATAAGACAATGCATGTGAATGTGTCAATGTCAATGTGCTGAAGATCTTTTTGTTCTAAATCATTTTCTCCTCTATCGACCATTTATGGGAGAGGACACTGCAGGAAAACGATTTTTATTCCACAGCTGAGCTCGGTTGAACCTTGGTGAGTCCTGTGTCTCGCGGCCTCATTTATCCCCCTATCTTTTCGTGCTATTGTTCTGATTGTCTCGCGGCTGAAGCCAGAAGTGCAAGGGAAAGGACCCAAATGCAAGACTCACAAACAGGCAGCGATTCAGTGAAGACACTAGAATAACAAAAAAAAAAAAGGCGACTTCACAGGTGGATGAGGTGAAATACAACACAAGACGGAGAACAGGCAGCTGGTGCAAGGACAGGTCACAGTAGCCGCCGAGGCCACCACAAACAAAAGCAGGGAACCGGTACATGTAGTCCACGGTAGATTACAGAGCGCGGTGAAGGTCGAGCGAGCTCAGGAGGCTGCGGGGCTGACGATCAGTGGAATCTGAAATGGGCAAGAGATGAGAAACCTGCAGATGTGCAAAGAGAAGAAGAGCTGGGAGCCGGAGCCAAGGGGAATATATGCTTTATCATATGTAACACTGAGTGTGACATTGACACTGAGCTGAGGCGGTGATTTTTTTGATGTTTTTGTTTTCATTTCTACTTTTCTTCTTGTTGTTTGTTGAAATCTCCTCATAAGCCCTTTTGGGGGTTTCTAATCTCAGCAGCATAATCCCTGTTAAGTATTATGTCTTTTTAATGTTTGTGCAAGAAAATAAACTAAAAAACTAATTGGCATGTGCACTCTGTCGAGCTCTCGGTTTGCTATGAAGCTATGCTGCTCGACACATCTGGCTATGTGCAGTGCAATGCTGCAGCTCTGTACAGACAAACCAGCTCCACCTGCAGCTGCAGCCGAATCAACACCCCCATGTGCCACTTGTTACTTCTCTCAGGCAGCTAAGCACTGCCTGATGGTTTGGAACAGAGAAGAGCTGCAGGGTTTAAGGTGAGAAAAAGAACAAGAAACACTTCTGACAAACAATAAAAACCTGTACAACACTTGAGCTAAACAAGTACAGACTCTGAGCCTGGGCCCTGGGAGTCTGCTGCTCTAACCGGTGCTGTGAAGTCTAACACCAGACGAACACGACAACGATGATGGCCACTGGTGGTGATGAAGAGGGGGAATTATTCTGCAGATTTTCCCGCTGACTGCTCATCAGACGAGCTGCATGATTCATAATGGACTGACTGCTTGCAGCAAATGTCTCTGAATCGTTCTTCAGGCGTCCCTCTCTCCCTTCAGGTCACTTATCTCTCCACGACACTGTTATTTCCTCTGTTTGAAATGAAACACTGAGCAGCAGAGGTGCGTGGACAAGAAATCTGACTAACCTCCTTGTCCATACTGAACCACAGGTGACTCATATTCAGAGTCAACTGACTCACCAGGCTGCAATTAACAGCGCAATACAGTACCGCCTTAAACACCCGACCGTGTATATCTTCATCTTCCATATTAAACACCTGAAACTCAACACATCTCATTCATTTATTTGTACCATAACCAGCACTCAGATGCTCTCCACCTGCGCAAGAAGGAGCCTTACATACTGTAGCATTAAGAAACCATCAAATACCTAAACAAGGCAGTGGGGAAGTTCTGAGCACAAACATCTGTGCACTTTTATTCAAAAGCTGGATGCAACACCTTGAAGCTAACTCTCTGGGAGATTGTTCAAAAGTCCTTATAGGAAAACAGGAAATTAGTAACCGAAGAGAAGAGGAGACAGAAAGAGGCAACAACAACAGCTGAGTGAATTACAACACTTCCTCCCCTGGAATATACTGATTATCACGAGCTGATCGCATCCCAGAGCATGTTGTTAGAGGACAGATGATGTTTCCATTAAGACTGAAGATTGAGCCTTTATAAAGTTACTGATCATTTGCACTTTTATTGCTGCTTCATGTGGAGATTAGGCTGCTGACAGTAGAGAATGAGGTCAACACTTAGGAGTCATTAACAGCTTCTCTTCATGATAAAAGCAGCCAAATATTCTGCTCTAATGACAATCTGCTGAACATTTGTTCTGACTCATTGATGTATTGTGGTTGGCAGAAAGAAATGTAGTGGATCCCTTTTCTCTTTTTTTGGAGTCCATACTTGCAAAATGGTTCAAAAAGTTTATAATTTGCTCAACAACTAATTTAGTCTAGACACAAATAGTGATCAGGATGGTGATGGAGCAACTCAAACTTTATAAAACTTAAGAGCAAAACATTTGAAAGCAATCAATTTCCACCACAAATTGGATAATGGTCTTTATAAATGTGCTTTTCCTAGAAGTCTTACTAATACAAAATTATCCCACTCAACACATCGCTGTTAGATAAAAAGAAAAACTGAATTTTCTCAGACAGATGGTTTCACAAATCTCTACTAGAGCCAACAATGAAACACAAAATTAATTTCCTCCTAAGCCACACCAAGATCACATAAAATCTAGAGACACTGCTCTTCAAGGAAACATTTTACATCAGTTGCCAGTGGTGAGGCACCAGTTCTTAACTGGGACCACTGCACCAAAGTCCTGACTGTAGCCTACTCTCTTTAAGTTGAGTCTCACAAGTCTAACCTCCTCTTTCCACTGTTCCTCATAACCTAATGCCTACTAAATGTAAAATGCACATGGTAAAGAGAAAATAGCAGCAACATGTTTCAACCAGGGATCTTTCCGCTGCAACCAGCTGAAGATAAATGTTACATACCTGTCTCCATGGTCTCATCCACTGCTCCAGCTTTATAGGCTTCATATATCCAAATATCGCAGCGTCTTTGGGGCTTGATTCCTCTTCGATGGTTTTAGCTGGAGACGCACCGTTTTATTTCTCCTGAAACTACAGAGTCCACTAATGAGCCCCTGATTGTGCACATTGAGTCACTGACTGTAATTGATACACTTTCAGGAAACATGTAGCCTACAGGAGTCTAATAAATTTGTCTTAATTGTTAGTAACTCCATTTTAATGATTGCCTGATGCCGCGTTTTTTGCATGTGACGTCTTCACGTCGCCGTTCCGCATTCCTCTGTTGGCTCAGGTGATTCCAGGTGCTGCAACAGCCAATCAGAGTGTCTGATACAGAGGCGTGGCTCAGAGGGAGGAGAAGTTGGTCTGAAGTTGAAGAGAAGATGGTCTGAAGTTGGATCTGAGGTAAATCTGACAGATTAGCATAACACCAGTAACTAATGGGAGTTTAGATCAGCAACTGCATTTCTAATTTTTCAGAGGAAAATTAATGAATAAAAAGGAAAAAATATATATAGGCCTATATACAGTAGGTTTTTTTTTTTTCCAGTTAGGGTCTGAGACCATTTCCTATACAGGACATTGACTCTTTCATTCATCTCTGCACTTTTCCCAAATGGAAATGCAATCTGATCAAACTTTATTCCTTCACTTTCCACCTCTGGATGCCGAGAGAAAACAAAAAATGTTTCCACATCACAGAATATTTATGTCCGCTGTGTGTTTCTCTCATTGCATTGTCTCTGTCTCTGTATGTCCTGGATAAATGACTTGTTATATGAGAAAGTGCAGCTGAGTGAAGATAACAGATTAGATTACTATACACCATGGCATCTGGTTCTGTGTTGTGTGTGTTTGCAAATCAGAGCTCTGAACAGCATAGCTACCTGCACACATCAACACAGACATATACATACAATGTACAGACAGGCAGCACAGGTTGCAGACCGTCACAGACCCACCCTGTGCTGCCTCGGAGGGCTTTATTCAATTCACAGGATTAGACCGCTGATGTGTGACATCATCATTTTTCAGCTCAAATAAGGGATTTAACTCAAATAACTTTTCTATTGCCTGGTCAAACAGAGGTGCATAACATAACAACTGCCTCTGACTGACGGCACGGACTGCTGTCTGGATCTACGGATGTGAAATGGATTTTTTTTTTCTTTCTATTTTTTCTTTTTATTTGAGTCGGGTGAATGTGGGCTGGATTTGAGTGAAGCTGCAATGTAATAATGTTGTATTGATTATGTTATTATTTCAGAATTTGATGCAAAAGGTCACCTGTTCTGCAGATCAACGCAATTTTGCAGATGGAAGGAAAGAAAAAACTAATAACGGAAGCAGAAATGCTAATCACTGTCCACGGTGGAGAGAGGGAAAAAAGAAAGAAAAGAGTCTAGTTTATTTTCCCAATGTTTCAGGTGGATTATTTTCCCTTCTGTGAATCTGACAGGACCTCAAAGAGCCCTGATGTGACTAAGGCCGTACAGAGCAGAGGAGATGTGGGCTAAATATCAAATCCATCAGAGGCAGGTCGACAGGTGTGACCTTGTGTAGAACAGACTCCCTAACTTGTCTTGGAGAAAGGGGGGGGGGGCAGATTTCTGAGAAGACGGGACGTATATTCCTTTTAGATTATTCTTACAGGTATATGTGATTCATGTTCATGTCTATTTTCATCTCAGACCAAGGTAACAGCTTATAGATACATGAAAGGACTCACCTCTGGAAATAACAGACTCCCCTCAGGCTGAGAAGTCATAATAGCTGAAAACACATGTAAATATAGGCTACAGTGTAGGAGCGTGAATATAGATAACATGTGAGGAACTGTGGTTATAAACTGTGATGTGATTCAGTGATTTTAAAATGAAAAATTATAAACCAAGTATAATTAATTTCCACTGCTTATAAAGTATTTACTAATTAAATTCCGGTGTTATCTTGCCAAACGCTGTGAAACAAAAACTGAGAGAGCAAAAAGACACACACACACACACACACACAAATACACACACATACATACAGTGGTAATTGCTTAACCAACTAACCACGGCGTTTCCTGAGAATTAATAATTCACGCAATCAATTGTGCAGCTGGTCACAGGGAGGGCATGCTTCAAAGTCTATCACAACCTTCACACAATACGCTTCGCTTGTAAAAACTCATGTGCCAAATCCAGTTTAACCAAAGCAAAGATTATTAAATTATTATTCAGATTAGTTTTTTTTTTACAAAGATGTGGCTATTCTCCATAATCAGATTTACAGCAGTTTAATCCTTATTCCAACATGATTAATTAAATATCACCACATGAGATTTGTTCCTTCCTTGTGTTAGCTTTTCTTTTCTTCTTTCTTTGTGTCGATCTGTTCTCCACTTTTTTTTTTTTTGTAAAGAAATGGCTTTTGAGAAGTCACTTTGTGTAATGTTTTTACAGGTGCTGCCCGGATCTGCCCGCCGCCACCGCTGTCTCTTCCCGCCCTGTGAGATTTGCCTTCCTTGTCCTTGGCTTGGTAAACACAATCTTCACGCTTGTCCCCTTACCTGCTATTTAAGAGCACAGCGGCTCAGCGGCTCCCACACAGGCAGATGCACCAGGATTTATTGGCAGAGAGGGCAGAGAGCCTGTTGTCCTGCTCGAGATTCATTGCCATGCACAGCTACAATACCTCATGCACAGGACGGGAGAGCGCAGAGCGGGGCTCATCTGAACTTATTCAAATGAGAGCGTGTCTTTGAAGCATTGCATAGGGTGAGCTTTGTTATGGGTCCCAGCGGATCTGCTGTTGACAGTCTCTCAGGTTTTCTAACGAGGGGAGCCTTGGCATGTGCCTTAGGGCTTGTTCACAATCACTTGGTCTGCCTCTCTGATCACTCCTGCTGCTTCTTTATCTCCCTCCTTTTAAATGTGGCCTTGAAGTCCACTTGAGGATTTTGAAAGGCAAACACAGAGCAAGAATGTATACACAAGGTACCGGTTCAGATATAATACAAGGGTGTCATTTTGTCCACTGAATCATTCAGAGCAGTCTGAGGATGTAACTGATACCTGGAGTCCACGACAATGACCACTACACTACACTACACTCAGAGAAAGTGGTGTTTATAATAATTAGAGCCACAGGGCTAACGCTCCCAGGCTCTGACCTCTAGACCCATTCATGATCATCCTCTGATATCTCTGCAGTTTTATCTGATATCTCTCCTTTTCCTTAAGGGATAATTTGACCTTTTTGCAAATTGGCCCATTGCCATAATCCCTATAGTCTTAGCAGTAGGTTCATTACCTTTAATTGTCAATGCAAGCTGTTTTTAGAATGGCAGAGCAGAGCCGCGAGCTGCTCAGAGCTATGCTACGGCGGCTAATGGGATTTCTTGGTTTCCCTCATCAAACTCATCAAATACACAATCCAACAACTCCACAACGCTCTGGTGGACAAGTTGTGACCTGCACATTCACCACGCTATGAGATAATAACAGAACGTTACCAGACTGAGTTGTTTTAGAGGCAAATGCAGAGACTGCTTGCTGAAAAACTGAAGGCAACACGCATCAGCTGTTTGGCATGAATTTACCTCCAAAAACAACTCCGTCCAGTAATGTTCTGTTATTATCTCATAGCGTGGTGAATGTGCAGGTCACAACTTGTCCACCACGAGAGCAAAATATTGAACTATCCCTTTAAGTCTTGCAAACACACACACACAGGTAGCTTTACGTGGCTACAGTTAGGATATATCAGCTGTAAGCCCGAGATTTCAATTGATCTTCACTCGGTACAGGTAAAATCACCATGGCAACCTCTGAGGGCACAGGTGCTTTAAATGGGATTCTTAGGAACATCTACAATTTGTGTGGTGTTTATCACCTGCTTTACTGTCCGAGACCAGGATTCTCATCCCCCCATTTAACTGATGCACATGCGGCCTCTGCTGCATAGTAATAATGTAATCTTATTTACATTTGCAACATACAGTACAGTTAGCCATGAATGGGATTCAAACCCCCATCCTCCAGATCCAAAGGCAATGACCCACTACAGCTGCATGTGTTGAGCCCTCAGCTGCACCATATGATTATCTTAAAATATTTACGACACAATTGTGTGATCAGATTACATAACTTATCTTTTACACAATCTTGCTTTATTTAGTTTTTTTTGACTCCATTAGGGTTGCAAAATTCTGGGAATTTTCAAAGTAGGAAAATGTCCATGGGAATTAACGGGAATATATGGGAATATATGGGAATAAACGGGAATATATGGGGAATAACGGGAATATATGGGAATAAACAGGAATATATGGGAATTAACGGGAATATATGGGAATAAACGGGAATATATGGGAATAAACAGGAATATATGGGAATTAACGGGAATATATGGGAATAAGTGGGAATATATGGGAATAAACGTGAATAAATCGGAAATTTACTAAATTGAAGGTTGGCCCTTAACGGGGAACTTGGGGGGGGGGGGGGAGGTTGTTTTTTAATCGTATTATTTTGCATGGATGTCTGCTTATTACAAAACAAAATATTTACATTTATGTTTGGATATGATACAGTTTGTTTTAATTACCCCCAATTTCCAGTTAATTCCCATAAATTCCCATTATTCCCATAAATTCCATGGAAAGTTTCCAATTTGGAATATTTCCAAAATTCCCCACCATAACTTCCCATGGAAAGTTTCTGGTAATTTACCGGAAATTTACTGGAAATTTTCTGCCCCTTTGCGACTCCATTGTGTTGCTTTGTCTTGCTTTCAAACCTGTGATACAGAACAAGGGATAGCCTATCTTCTGTAAAAGTTTTAGCAGAAACTTCACGAATTAACCGCACCCAGTGAACAGACTGCAGAGAGCAAACAGAGGAGATATATAACATGTTGATTAGTGGACTTGAGGTGTGCTGCCTGCCTGCAGGCTCATCTGTAACACTGTGGACAGAGCCACTCTGGCTGTTTATGGCCTTCCCTCACAGCTGGAGCTCCATATTTACTGCACAGCTATGAGAGCCGTATCAATCTCCTCAATCTCCAACTCTCACGGAGAAATGGAAATAAATGTGTCCCATAATGTCAAACTCCCCTTTTTAAAATGGCTGCACCTCTGTCACTAAAAGCAGTTTAAGAAGTAGAACATCTGAAGTAAAAGTCACAAAGAACTGGAGTAAATAAAAAAAGCCAGTCAGAGCAGGACAGACTGAAACATCTCACAGTGAGTCTGAAAAGGCATCAAAGGATTATAACGACACTAAACTACTGAGAAACACACAAAAAACCCTGTGTGCAGCAGCAGTTAGTGTTGCACTCTCACATTTTGTCAAAATCATTGGGTCCTTTTTCTTTTCCTGAAGGTGCTGAGCTGATCTTCACTGGGACGTTTTTACAAAAGGTGCAGTCGTGGCCCAAAATGAACGACCCACTTACTTTCTGCTGGCATTTGTGAGTTTGAAACAAATCAGATTTTTACTCTAACGTTACGTTCTGCCTCCAGGAATCAGCCACAGCCACATATACAGTAGCAGCAGCAGCAGCTCAGCACTCAGCTTTTATATGTCACCAGTCACCACACAGTCTGACACAAATATAAATGGACCATTACAACTTCAGTGCTTTTGGAGAAGTTTGGCTTTAAGAAGTGCAGCAAACTGTCACTGTGTGCACTCACAGCTGAGCCTCTTTGCCAGGGCTGGGAGGGAGGGAAACTGGACCCAAAATGGAGACACAGGCCCAGAAAATGATGAGGTGCAACAAAAATTATTTATTAAATATCGAGGGAAGAAAACTTGCAGGGGGAACGGAGCAGAAACATGGGAACAAACACTCACAAGCCGACGAAGGACAACAAGGTTTTATCTTTTTATCATACAGTACCATGAGTTTGGTGCCTATAACTCATTTTTGCATTATGATTTAAATACTTTTATTGTCTCAAGATCATCTTCTTGTTTCTGCAAATGTCACGAAAACAAACTGCAGTTGGTGGATTTTTGTTTATTCACTGTAAAAACAAGCATAGCATCAAAAACATACAGTACTGTTACAGTGGGTTCAGTTAAAACACAGTCGTCAGCTGTGAGCAGCACCTGCAGCTTCATCGTACGGGCGGATAATGAAGCAGGTTGTTTCATTTCCACTCTGTCGTGACATTTAGTGTTTACCCTCACAAACCAATATGCAAAAAAAATACTCATAACATTTAAAGGCCCACATTGGTATTCTGAGGAAATAAAACGTCCCAGCACAGTAAATAAGTGACACATTCAGCAACTGACGTGTAATGAAATGTCTTCACAGGTGGCAGCGAACGATACACAACACAGTTCAACTGAACCATCCCTGAACCGTCAAGTTTGCTTTTCTTTTTCAAACTAATCTTTGAGAAGGAAGTTGTTTTAGGGAAAATTCATATTCCTTTAAATCCTTTGTGTTTGATTTTTATTCACTGTTTTGCTGCTGATTCAGTGTTATTGACTCCGTACTGTTTGTGTTTCCTCTCAGCAGGAGTTTTTAACTTGTTTAGAATATTTTATTTAAATAACTGCAAAGATCCACTTCTTCTCACTGGCCTGATTAGAGCCAGGCTCCTACATTACGTACATGACTCTGAACTTACGGCCTTGACAGAGTCTGAATATCAAACACTCTGTACGGTCCCACAGCAGCGACAGATATGTGACAGTGACATATACACATGTAATTGTCACTTGTTATGAAAGTAATTTCAGCTCTCTGGATCCCTCCAGTAGCTGATCAGCTCCTTCATCTCCTCTGCAGAGAATACATCAGGCTGCCGCGGTTGCTAATTAACCGAATTACAGAAATAGCTTAAAGCGTATTACGTCCACACAGAGTTCACTCTGAGTGTGATGGTGACTGAAAAGTTGAAGTCAAGAAGGCAGATCATTTGATATTTCCCCACCAGGTTTTCCTTTCCTTTCAGAGGTCTGTGTGGAGCTGAGCCACAGGACCATGTTTTAAAAATGATAGCCACTCACTCACTCACTGGGCTGTTTGTGCTGACCAAACACTCTGCCTGCATGTTTAATGCACCGCTTTGGCTCTGGATATATAGTGAAAATGAAGTGTACATCTGGTGATGCGCCATCTGTCATGTAGAAAATGCTCGGCTCTGTTTACGTCTGCAGCAGCGAAGGTGAAGAGGAATTCATCTTTCAAGTGTTTGGATGATGGGAGATTTGGTACAAAACCTGAGCAGC
Organism: Trachurus trachurus; assembly: GCF_905171665.1. Classification (NCBI taxonomy): domain Eukaryota; kingdom Metazoa; phylum Chordata; class Actinopteri; order Carangiformes; family Carangidae; genus Trachurus; species Trachurus trachurus. The sequence continues at coordinate 6,775,176 of NC_139911.1, forward strand.
ATGTGCATTTGTGTTTTTGAAGATTGAGGGAAGGTCAGTCAGAGTCACACGCTATATTGTAACTGTGGCTCGGACGACTCCAAGTCTTTTGAGATGCATTCAATTAAAAAAGCTTTTAAAACGAAGCTGCTTGTGGAACGTCACAAAGAGCATTCTTCTTGTTTCTACTTGAAAACACAATTATTATAATAATAGAGCAATACAAAACATTTAATTAATTTTCCAATATACTTTCCCGGTGTGACTCAGCAAACTATCATCCCCTGAGCACAAAGCTCTGCTGCCTGTGTGTGTTCGCCGCTGACATTCAGCCTCTCTTTATCTCTAATTGCAAATAGCCAGAAATTACCTCTTGAAAAGGTGACATTAGAATATTGAAGGAGTAATAATAACTTAACAGAAAAATATAGTTTGAGTTGTGCCGTAGACGTAGGAGGTGGTAGAAATCTCCTCAGAGATCACATGACAATCTTGACACCACCGGTATAATTAGCTACGACGAATATTAGACTACCGAGAGCAGCCACATTTTATCTCAACACAAACATGGAAACAAAACGATTTGCCTGGGAGTCACAAGGTGACTTAGAGTGAGTTTGATTGTTTCTTGCTGCATCCAAATGGAGGATTGCGTGCCACTTTTCTCAGATGAGTATCTCGGCGTCTCTTAAAGCCCACGGTGACTCAGAGGTGCCTAATCTTCTCAAATCCTCTGATCCAGAGGAACTGAGGAGCAATTTGGACCAAAAAAAAGAAAAAAAAGAGGCTTTTCCCTTTCTACAAGGTCGGGCCAACTGGGAGTGTCGCACTTGTAGGATTTTGTAATTATGTAAATGCTTTACACTCAGCCAAAATAAGACAACAAGAAATGGTATAAACAACATTTAAAAGTGAGGGAGATTTAAGTCTTTACTAAACTTTCTCTGTGAAAGTCAATGGCTGGTTCCTGCAGACCTGAGGCTGCAGTTTCATCAGGACCCTAGTTTTTTATGACAGTGCCACCTAGTGGTTAGGAGAACTGGGAGCTCATGTCAGGACAGCAGTTTTTTAGGACCCCAGTTATTAAAGGGATAGTTCAACATTTTTGGCAAATTGGCCCATTGCCATAATCCCTATAGTTTTAGGAGTAGGTTCGTTACCTTTAATTGTTGGTGCAAGCTATTTTTAGAATGGCGGAGCAGAGCCGCGAGCTGCTCAGAGCTACGCTACGGAGGCTCATGGGAGTTCTTGGTTTCCGTCATCAAAATCATCAAATACACAATCCAACAGCTCCAAAACGCTCTGGTGGACAAGTTGTGACCTGCACATTCACCACGCTATGAGATAATAACAGAACGTTATGAGACAGAGTTGTTTTAGAGGCAAATGCAGAGACTGCTTGCTGAAAAACTGCCCCCGATGGGAATGCGCATTAGCGGTTTTGCATGAATTTAGAGGTAGATTTCGAGGTAAATTCATGCAAAACCGCTGGTACTCCTAAGACTATAGGGATTATGGCAATGGGCTAATTTACCAAAATGTTGAACTATCTCTTTGAGTTAACCACATTTTGATCCTTACAGTACATTACAAGGATAAAAACAGATTTACAGAGAGTGTCAGGGTTGATAAATAATGACTTTATATCGCTCACACACGCTCTTCTTCATCATCTACTATTTCAGGCAGACAACAGATAAAAAAAAGAATATCACTTCCTGTTTACCAGAGGTCTTTTCCAACAACACAGTGTTTACAACAACAAGAGGCTGTTACAAAGTGATATACTCTCGCTATTGTGTTGTGTCAATCAGTGATTGAGAACAGCAAAAGTGACACTTATTTATATGATAATGTAGAAGATTATTACTCACAACAACTCATGGAAATTTGATTGCTTCATTTAAATAAAGCGTGCATCTTGAATATGTAAAAAGAAAAAAAAAAAAAAAAACATATTAAGGATGCAAGTAATCTCCTGAGACAAACACGGTATTTGTTTTAAAGGACTCAAAGGCAACACAAGTGGAGCTGAATTCTCTGCTGCTGCTCCCGAGAAGCATTTTTCCTGATTGTCTTCCTAATGTGCGTTTCCACATGAGTATTCTCTTTGGCTGCTTAGCCACAAAGACCTCCACCCCAAAGAGCGGAAGACATAAAAGACAAAACACAAAGCCCATACCTTCTGTTGCTTCACACAGACTTGTCACTTGTTATTATTTGGATTTCTTTTGTGCTCCTCGACAAGAAAATAAAAAGGTTTAGTGGTGGTCAGTCCTTTGAAGTAACACAGGACGTCGCTAACATTTGTTTCAAGGTGAAACAAAAGCACTAAGAAATAATTGTTCTGTATTTATTCATCCACCTACTCTTGGTATGGGTGGTGGTGGCTGTCCTTACATTTCAAGGACAACTTTTCAAAAGATTCAAGTGAGCTGAAAAAATCTGCACAGCTGAAAATTTGAAATAGTTAAAGTTGCTTAAAGTAAAACTATTTGATGGTCATCCACTTTGTTCAGGTTAAAATGTCTCATGTTTGGATGGTATATGAAGCTTTGAAAAATTGGAAACATGGGGGAAACAGCCTAGTAGGCTATCCTACTACTGTTTTAAATGGCAACTAATATTTAAAGCTGTAATTCTTTTCACAAAAAAGAAGAAAAGAAGGTACAATAAACAATAGAATTACAATTTAGGCCTATTATTTTTTGTGTCAGACTTGCAACCAGCAAGCATCCAGGAAGTGGTTACATTCAAAAACTAAAGAAGTGAAAAAGTTGAAAAAAAAAAAAAAAATACATAAAAAGGCAAACTGGATGTAACAAATAAAATGTTAATTAACAATTTTCAGCGATGCTCATCTTGTTTATGTTAGCCAAGCTACTAGTTATGTAAATTAGCTGCAGGTTGTGGCATTAAAACATGATTGCAAAAAGGAATAACTACATAACAAAATATTAATGATCAGAAGTATAATTCAACTTTATTTCATTTCCAAATGTGACGCTGCTTTCATTTACTCTGAATTTTAAAGAAAAAAAGACTGAAGGGTAATTAACACTCCTGAGTCTGTATTGCGGTGTTTTGGATTGTTGTTTTCCCACAAATGTTTTATGTATTATTATGAAAGGGATTAGGTCTTTAAACACAATCCCCTCCCTTAAAGATCAGAGCCTTTTCCACCAAATCTGTGTGACCATATGCAAATCAAAGCTAATTTCATAAGTGTCTCAGACTGACTTTAATAAAGTCTGGAAAAGCTATAGAAAAAACAAAACAAAGAACAGCGAGTACAAAATCTACATAGCTGTTGAATGTACCTTTTACAAGCTGCTATATGTTATTTGGTGAACTTTAACGGATGGTTTTGACCTTGGACAGAGTCAGGTTAGCAGTCTTTCATATAAATTAAGCTACGATAACAGGCTGCTAATTCCAGCTACATATTTATTATTATACAGATGTGACAGTGTTATAACGTTATCACAGTATTTACAGGCAATGAAGAAGGATCTCACCCAGCTTTACCTCGGCTATGCAAATTTCAGTTAGAAATAATTCAAATTACACCCTTTGTGTATTATACGCTTTGATGTTTCCAGCCATTTGCACAAAAATATATTATAGCCTTGGCTACTCATCCAGTGGTCATCATCAGTTTGGTGACTGTGTGAGTGTTCATTAGAGTCAGACACAGTGAAATATAGTAGCTAATTCCTCTCAGATGCACATTAAAATATACTGTATAGCAGATGTAGGAGCAGGCAGGTAATTTTTTATCCCCATTCTTTCTCTTACAAACAAAGGGAGACATTTTATTAATTTATGTCCATTCATGTACTCAAAATGAAAGGAACTTATTGTAAGATGGTACTTTATTGGTTTCAAGAGAGATGGAATTGCACCAGCCCAGAGTCTTAGTCGAATTAACATATCCTTGATTTAAAGCATTTGACATGTACAGTAGGTAGATCTACTCCAAAGTCATCTTACACAGACCATTGAGACATTAAGTTCACTGAATCCAGTTTTTAATATTTAAATGAACTATAAAAAGCACATTAAAACATTTTCTCATTTTAGTTACAAAAATGGGTCACCTAAAGGGCTTCTCATTGCATTCACAGAAGGATTTGAACAGTGGATGTCTAACAGTTAATGTATTTCTCTCTTTAAAAAATCCCCACCCAAAATATATAAACTTAATTGCTTAACCAAGGTATATACAGGGCATAACATCCTTGCATCTTAAAGGTTATCAAGAAAGTTTGAGGTATACAACCAAAATAAAAAGCCTGTCAGAAAAACAAAACAGAAAAAAACAACAAATAGAATTAAATAAAGGAAAATGAATGCCATGATTTGCTTCCTACTAGCACAGGATCACAACATTAGTGGGAGATGTTGCCGTATACGTGCTGGTGTGATACTTCCAGTTGTTTCACCTATGGTCACAAGGGCAAAACAGCAAATAACCTCAAGCTTTGGACTGTAAATATATACAATGGGCATACAGTCTAATTTAGCAATGGAGAAGTGTTTGAATGCTCACTTTATTTGCTTCGTGACAGGTACACAGTATGTGTTGAACAAAAAAAAAAAAAAAAATACCAGAATTATAAATTTATTTGATTGAATGACGTTCTTCAACTTACACTGTATATCTTTGAACCAACACTGAAAAATTTAAGAGCCAGAAGCAGAATCTGATACACATGCAAGTTTTGAAAGTGGATTCAGAAATAACAGTATTGTACAAAATAATAATTACAGTTTTTTTTTTTTATAATTATCAAAATACACCTTCTTTCTTAGCACCTCTTTATACTTTTGTGTGTTTTGAACAAGCACCATTGTAGTCGTTTTCATACAGCACCTGGAGAATCCAGAGAGGAGGTCTGTGTCCCCTTATGTCTCCCGACCCCCCCTCTTAGTTACCTCCGATTCACCCTCCTCTGCCACGCGTTCAAATGTCCTTCACCTTTGCTCCGTAACGTGGTTAAGTCATGTGGTTCGAGCCCTACAAGGGCAACAAGTATTTTCCTGGGTTACACGTACATACATGGAAAGACATGTTTGCTACACCATCTCTTATTCAAAACTTGCATGTGGCATAGAAAAGGGTGGGGGGCTAGAAATGGGGTTTGGTGGTACCCAAAACGTCTCAACTTGACTTTCTTTGCTGGCCCCATCAAGTCCTTTTTTTTTTGTTTCTTTTTTTTTTCATTTTTATTTAGCCAAGGAAGCAGACGGGCCCAACTTCGAACCCAAACTTCTGGTTCGGGTCCCCAAAGTCAGTCAACATGACATCGATGATTGGAACCTGATCGATTTTGGGAGTATTAATCTCCATCACAGTCTTTCCGTAGCCCTTCCTCGTCTGCAACGACAGAAAAAGAGAGAAAAGGAAGTGATTAGACAAGTAAGTCTCAGAGAAACACACGCACAGTTTGTCACATTTTTTAATGCATTCGCACTCTGCTGGGGTCTGATCTTGTAAAAACGACTTGGGCTGTCATCGGCTGACATCAGTTAAAATCGCAAAGGCTTGTTGTGCTTCTAATGTGATTTTATTTCAGGAGTAATACTTCTGTTAAGCAAGTGCCACACGGCTGAGGAACTAATTACTATTCAGAGCTTCTTAAACTTTTATTTCAGGCACCACAGGAACAAATGTGTCAGAAACTGTGCTTGACTTTTGCTGGAAGATAAACTACTAATGTTTTTTTTCCTTAATAGCGCCCAATTGCTAGGTTAACTCAGCCAAAAGAAGAAAAAAAAGTCTAACTTTAAATGCAAATTGGCAAAACTAGTACATTCACTTTCAGAGCCAACAGTGAAGGGCTGAACTCATCCACTCCCACTCTGACAGTTTCTTACCGCGCATCCGTCTGAGATGGCCTTGATGTAAGGGTTGTTGTCGTAGGACATCTCCTCATCGTTGGCGCCCAGGAAGCGCAGCGCCTTGTCGTAGCTGTCGCTGGCCGCGTCGTACCACGCCACGGACTGGTGGCAGCTGTAGGTGAAGTTTTGCCTGGCCGAGGCTGTCAGTAGTCTGAGGAAGGTCATCTGTACCATGTTTATTGAGCTTCCCTCTGCGTCAACATAGGAAAGCTGTAGGGGGCAGAGAGAGAGGGGGAGGGAGAAAGGTCCAGTGTAAGTCCAGATTTTTATAGTCAGATCTATTCATTTGTTATATAAATATATTAATATATATGGAAAAAAAACAGAAGGAAACAAGGAGCAGTGTTATTTACTTTTAAAGCTTTTCAACTACTATAATAATACAATACAAAAGTAAAAATAAACCCTGACAAAATTTGGGAAAATAACTTTTTAACATGTTCTGATAATGAGACAAAGAAGATAGACGACACATGTGCTGCGTCTCCAGCTGCCGGCTCCATCATCAGCTTTGTGTCTACGCACAATGAACATTTGGCCTCATTACTGAAACTTCGAGCAACATGAAGGAGAGTCTGCCTGGTGGAGTGTGACATACAGTGGATGATGTGAATAATTGACTTGGTCTAAAATAAACTGTAAAGTTTTTTTTTGTTGTTGTTGCTGTTGGTGGCAGCCAGAGTGAATTGAAGTGGAGTTTTGCACAAAAGATGAAGACTGTAGTTTATTTAGAGGAGCCAGAGGATGAATAAAAAGGTGCCGACAGTTTGTTTCAAAAGAAGCTGTAGAACAATGTGAAGAACTGAATCATCACTTCTTCTAACTCTGCATTGGTCTATATTATCTACTTCTTCCTTTCAATTTGGAGTCTTCCTTAGCAGGATAATGTGCAACTACCAGTGCAGCAAATGATGAGGCTGATGTGTTAGACGATTGTGTCTCAGTTTAAATACAGCTGGGGTTTTCTAAACACTGGAACAAGTCTAGTTAGAGTTGTTAAAGAGGCAGTTAAAGCCTCTGATGTGCAGTGAAATCAAAGATAAGAGGATAAAGATCAGATTCAATACGTCATTGTTCATGTTCATGCTACTGTAGTTTATTTGCACGAAACATCTTGATTCTAAAGCCTGATAAACCTCGAATATGACTCTGTCTGGTTCTTGAATCTTGAATCTAGAGAACCCAGAGCTCTGCGGATCAGTCGCGAGCCTGACGAGAACATTAACTTTTCGTGAACCTTGTAGGAACATGAGCATAAAAAGCCCTCTCAGGTCAGCGGCAGGCGACGTGCTGTACTTCTAATCCCACCGAGCTGTGCTGTGCTGTGCGTCGATCTGCTTTTTCATCCCGCTCTACTCTCTGTGGAAACACATCAGCATGACACCAGGATAAACCTGTGTCTTTCTTCTCCGACTAACAGTAACAGTAGCAGATGTTTACTGAGAAACTGCTGAAGGGTAGAGGGAGAGGAGGACTGCTGGAATGCTTAACTTTTTCTGCTCGGATCCTCTCTAATGTTTTATTGATGCTTTGTTCTTCGTGTGGGAACTGGATAGGAATTGTAATGTTCCCACAATAAGTGAAAGAAGGCGCCACTTCAAAAGGATGTAGATTTATTTTAACTAAAAGCCAATCTTGTACATGTTAAAAGCTCATCCCTCGGGGGCTTTGAAATGAAATGCTCTCTGCTCTGGCTTGGACTGAAATATGAACGCACTCAAACCATTATGTAGTTTGGGATGTCTCAACTTCAGGTCACTCCCCTGCAATTTAATGGGTGGTGCTGCTATTTGAGTCTATCATCATCATCAGCAGCAGCAGCAACATGAGCAGCACAGGTATACAGGAGTAAGCAGGGAAAATAGTCGGAGACTGGGCGGTGATCCATTTAGTGTTTTACTGAGCGAAGGTGGTGAAACTGGAGAATGTGAAACAAAAAGAACAATAAAAGAGGCGACTTACTATTTTACCACGTTTAAATTCACTGAACCACGACCCGGGAGCTTCTTTGGGCCATGACGATATTCTGACCTGCAGAAAAAGAAGAGAAGCCACAAAGTCACACCGAGTCCGTCAACAAACAGACAGATTCCAGCATCAGTTTTATTTTTCTGTCGTGAATAGGGTTGCACGGTATACCGGTACTAGATTGGTACCGGGGTACTAACGCATTTAAAACGGTACCATACTGCGCTTAGATGGGACCGGTACTTTCATTCTGCGCCGCCAGCAGCGGTGACGTCGCCGCGTGAAGTCGCCGCATTGTAATTTGAGCCGCGAGGAGCGAGAGAGCGAGTCACAAACGAAGCAAGGTGCTTTTTATCATTACCGTTACAGCGCCACCTGTCCATGTGCCTGTGTTTGTGTGTGTGTCTGTGTGTGTGCGCCGCGCGCGAGAGAGAGACGGCCGCCACAGCCTCGTTAATAAGTTTTGTTTTTACCGCGGATCACCACTGGCTGCATGCTCTCTCTGTCTCTCTCTCTCTCTCTCTGTCTCTCTCTCTCTCTCTCTCTCTCTCTGTCTCTCTCTCTCTCTCTCTCTCTCTCTCTCTGTCTCTCTCTCTCTCTCTGTGAGTGAGTGAGCACGGCGAAGCAGCGCTACGGAGAGATGAATTAACGGAACAATATTGCGTTGATGGGGGTGGGGGGAACAGAATCAATTTGGTCTACATATGGGAAACAATAGGTGTGTGTTTGAGTAACATGAACATTTGTGTTTCATTCTATAAACTACTGATAACAATTTCTCCCAAAAATTACAACTGGTCAAAATAACAAAAAAAGATGCAGTGTTTTCAGACCTCAAATAATGCAAAGAAAACAAGTTGATGTTCATTTTTAAACAGACATTTTTTAATTTAGGAAGAGTTCAGATTAATATAGATGGAATGTTAATCCTGCAGCAGCAGTAGGCCTAACTGTTTACTGATTTCCTGTTTTATGGTCCAACATTTTTCTATTAAAATAAAGCCAATAATGAAATTTTTTGTGTTCTCTTTTTATGTGGAAAAGTACCGAAAAGTATCGAAAAGTATCGAAAAACATGTTGGTACCGATACCGGTACCAAAATGTTGGTATCGTGACAACACTAGTCGTGAATCAAACTGCCAACACAAGAAAATACCTGCTGCACAAAGCCTCAAGCCTCAAGGGCAGCATCAAAGTTTATCATCTGTTTGTTATTTTAATGTCTCTGAAATATCATTTTCACAGACTTCACAGAGTCGGATCATTTTACACTATTTGCCTTTTGGTGTTTTGTTTTTTTTTGTTATTTTTGACAGTGTTGCTTGCAATAAAGTGAATATCAAATCTGTACAAGCTTAGCCCCAAAGCAAATCAAATGGCTGCCTTTGACAACTTAACCCCGCCGCTGTGCAGACTGTTGATGAGCTGTTTTAACACGACAGCATAATATTCGATGAGGAATCGTGATTGTGAAGCGACGCTTATGAATGTTGTTGCGTGTGAGAATCCAGGGCTACTCACTCCGTTGGACTTCTTATCTGGATAGATGCAGGTTTCGCCCCCGGCGGTGAAGTTACAGTAGACTTTGAAGGAATCCCCTGAGCAACCTTGGTTTGGATCAATCCAGTATTCGCCTGAGGAGAACCAAGCACACTCAAACATCCTGTTCAAATGATGTCCACAGAAAATGCCTCAAAGCTCAACCTCAAAATTAAGCTTGCTGGATTCCTTCAGTTGACATGATATTCTTAGATTAATTCTCATTGTCATGGGTTACACGCTGCTGGATAAAGTAAAAAATAAACCAGAATCAACCCACACTGCTGCTGTGGATGTCAACTTTGTCTTAATTATTGCTCCAGGTTACGTGCTGCTGTACTGATAGGACTGATCATGTTAAATTATTGTGAATTATACCAAAAAAGAGGATTTTTCTACAACATTTAATCTCCTACAACATTTAACCGTGCTGCTGTGACTGTACTCACCATCGGGGAACTCTGGGTGACACAGCTGTAGATCCTTGCACGTCCTGGCCGGGTTGTTCTGTGTGCCCATGGGATACTTCATGCGTTCGATGTCCTGTTTGAGGTTGTTGAGCGAGCTGAAGATGTCCTCCATGCCCTCGCCGTAGTCCATGATGGTGCCGGCGGCGTCTGACTGCATGTCGGCCGAGCGCTTGGTTTTCTTGGGCGACTGGATGGGCAGCGGCTGGATCACCTCACCTGGTGGACCCTGCAGGACGCAATGAGGAATACAAATTTAGTCAACCATCAACCGTAACTCTACACTAAACTACACAAAGGAGCGAATGACTGCAGGTCTACAACTGAAAACTGAACTGTATTTGGATGACTGATGGAGGAATATGGGCTATTATAAGATTGTTGTGTTGCTCTGTGATTGTTATTGCATTGCTGTAATTCCCCATGGCAAAAATATCTATTTTCCATGTGGTTTTACCTTTATGATATTTCTATTGCATTTTATTTACTCGTATTCTAATTCATAGCGTCAGTGAATGTTTTGTTTTGTGGAAAAATGAAAGTATGTAAATAATATGTTGATGCATAATTATTTATTTGACACTGGCACTCTGCACTTTATATGTGTGCAAATACTTAATTATTTATTGACAGTTTGCACTATGTTGTTGTTTTTTATACTTCTTAAAAAAGTTTTTTGCTGCTGTAGGAGACTGCCGAACGTTGTTGTATATGTTTTATGCAATGACAACAATAAGATTAACTTAAAAAGTCAAAAAAACAAACATTTATTTTTATTTTTATATTTGACAGTTTCTGATTTGAACTTAAGGGAAACCGAGGGCAACAGTAGTGCTGTTTAATACTCACAGGAGGACCGGGAGCACCAACTGAACCAGTGTCTCCTTTGGCACCAGCAGGACCCTGGATAAAATATGAAATGAAAAAACATCAGCCAAACTGGATTTATCATACACATCGGCGATAAACCTTTAAATAAACATTAATTCTACTCACACTTGAACCCTTGGATCCCTTAGGACCTTGAGGACCCTGCATCAGACGAGACATAAGGACAGCAATTTTAGCAAAGTCAGTCTTATCTGCGGTGCAGAATCTAAATGAATAAGTGAATCAGTGAAGGACTTACAGGCAGACCAGGGGGACCTGGGGGACCGAGAGGACCGGAAGATCCACTGATACCCTGTGATATGAAGAGATGAAAGAAGAAGTCAGATATATATTAAAGAAAGATTGGGGACAAAAGGTGTTATTGTGTCTAGAGTGAGATTCTTTTGTGCAGGAGGCGAAGACATACATCAAGCTTTCACATGGAGTCATAGAGTTTTTTTATGAACTGAGATATAAACAAAAGTCATCAGAAAAAGGCCAAACCCTGCACTCTGAACAAAGCCCCTCACAATGTCACAGCTAAGTTTTGTCAGGAAATTAAGCCAAATGATGGGGGGGCTATTCTTTTAGGTGCCAAAAATAGAAATGGTCAACGGAGAGGAAAGTTTTTGAAGCCCATGCGCTTTGACAAAAGGGGACATTACAGTTTCATTAGGTTTAATCTCCAGATACTTCATCCGTGCCATCACCTTAAATCACTAAGCCAGGGCAGGCTGGGGGCCACAGCAGGGCAGAATATCATATTCAGCCGTTCTGCAATGTTTATTTAAAAATGGATGAAGGTTCACATCAGCCCTTTACCGAGACAGAGGTTCAACCTTCTTCCTCTACAGCCTGCTATTTAAGAGGAAGGCTCGACGGTTAAGAAAAAAATATTAAAATTTTAATGCCGTAGTTCAGAAGGAATCTCTTATCAGTGTTTTCCACAAAGCAGAATATGAGATTATCACAGTGGTTATCAGTTACACAGAAACTGACCACAGTGGCAGCAAGTGGTAGAAATAAAGTCTGTCATGTTCACAGTGTTCAGGCTACTACTAACTGGACGACTGGGGATATGTGAAGGGTAATGGTGGATTATAGTGGAAAACTAAAGCTAAATGAAGTTCTGTCCACTCACAAGGCAAGATGGGGAGGTAAATAAACAAAATAAATAATAATATATCAAAATAAATTGGAGTATAAGACCAGAATGCCCTTTTGGAGGGGTTTCATTCAACAGTAAATGAGTGTGGCTGGACTGTAGAAAGGTAAATGGGCTAAAGAATGGCGTGAGGTGGAGAGCCAGTGCAAGAATGGAGTCATCAATCACTTACACCATCGCCCTTGCCACCAGGAGTACCCTGGGGTCCAGGCAAACCTCGGTCTCCCTTCTCTCCTTGCTCACCGGGGGGTCCAATCAGACCGATCAATCCTGGGTGACCCTGCAGGACGCAAAACAAATGTTCACGCACAAAGAACAATCAAAGATTACAATAACGTCCCTTTGTGTTTACTCCGAACTTTCAAAGCTGCTGCGAAGGAGCCTGACAAGGACAAAAACTGCTTTCTTCAACAAAAATGAAATGCACAAGGGAAGCGATGAAGGTGAGGTTTCTTTACAATACAAATCCTCTGGCATCATAATGGAAAACTCTTCTGTAAGAGACTTAAAAAAAAACAACAACGCACAAGGCTGACACACAAGAAACAGAGGAGTCAAAGACTTTGACGACTGAAGGCTTCTTATAGACCAGATGACATGACGGCATTAAAGAATAACAACATGCTACATGGAAGAGGCTCCATTGTGAGCGTTTAAACTGCTCTTCCACTCAAGCTATCACGTCAGTGTGTGGGAGGCAATTTAGACAGAGTAATGTGCGCTGTCTGAATATCCTATGCTGTTATATTTCACCAGCAAATTTGACAGCGGCAGCGAAGAAAAGATTACACAGATTAGAATGATACATCGCATTCTGCTGCATATTCAGTCCCGTTAAGAGGTTTTCTCTTACAGCAGCTACGCCAAAAACTAATTTTGTTTCCTTAATGTTAACATAAGCCTGTATTGGGATTAATGCTGCTTTGTGATGATAGAGGACGTGTGGAGTCTTATCATTTGCAAAGTGGCAGAAGAAGCTAGCTGTGAGCAGCCTCGACTTCAGTCTGAGCCCGGATCACTGTCCAAAGGCTCCTCTCTCGCTGCTTTCAGCTTTAACTTCCTGCCTGTTCTCAACCTGGGGGATGAGACTGGGAATAAAAAAAAATGGGCTGCACTCACCTTTTCACCCTTAGATCCAGGGTCACCTTTGAGACCAGGAAGACCAGGTGGACCCTGAACAAGAACAGCACAAGTTACAAATCAATTTTTTCTGAGAAAAAAAAAGGCAGCGAGAGTGAGGAGAAGGAAAAATTTTAAGACCGGGGAATGAGACTGTAATGACTAACATGAAAGGAGAGTAAGAGATAAAAGAGAGAGGGAGAGGTGTGAAAATGATGTGCTACAATAGAAGAGGCAGGAAAATCATTATATGACTAAAGAGACATCACTGGAGAACTGGGGGGTAAAATAATTACCACTCCAGCTCTGGCTACACACTGTAATGTACATACATGCACAGACTGATCAGACTAATTAGAGATTATGCATACTAACCATAGGACCAGGTGGACCGTCTTGTCCCGGGGCGCCTGGCAGTCCTTGTTCACCCTGTAAAAAGCCGTTCAGATGTAGTGAGCATTACAGTCTGCTGTATTTTCTCCAGCCTGTGCCATTGATTTTCTGAGCTCAGCACCATGATTAATAGCCCAAACAGGGGGGAAAAAGTGTGCTGGAATAAACAAGTGAAACTAACCTATGAGCCAAATGGGAGTATTGATTATTCCATGAAGTCCATCATCATGTCTTAGTAGAACTTTTCTATGTGTGTGCACGCTGTGTATGTGTGTGTTGCAGAATGGACAAGAAGGAGAGACTTGGACTTACGACGGGGCCGGGGATTCCACGTAGACCCTCTGGACCGGGCTTTCCTGAAGGTCCCTGGGGCCCGACAGGTCCTGTTTTACCTGCTGGACCCTCTGCACCGGCCTCACCCTGTATGTGGACACAGAGGTGTTGTGAGGGAATGACATAATCTGAGTATTGGATCATGTGATCATTTGTAATGCTTGGTCATGGTGGAAAACAAAAGGATGAGCTACAACTTCTTAAATCTGCAGCACAGACGTTCTTCAGAGTATTTTTATCAGAATTCAGCTGCAGGCTGCTTTTAGATTTAAATTATGCTGAGGCGGTTTACAGCTTGTAGACTGTGTGAATGGGGACAAGTAAACAAGAGTCTGAGTTATCAAATGAGGCAAAGTGTGCCTGTTCTTCCCGATTGGATTCACAACATCAGACGGAGCTGAAGCTCTCTTTGTTTTATATTTAGAGTAAATTAATACATTAGTTTGGCCACAACACCGAGGTGTGTCAGAGAGGTGACCGACTGTGACCTGAAATACATCAATATACACACACCAAGTAGAAATAACATATCGAGCTTCAGCTGCAAGGTGTGGTCTTCCATACATCCATGCTCATGTAACCTATGGAGGTTATCATTTCAATTTCAGGCTTATAGATCTCGCGTATGTACAGACATGGGTGGATGTATGGATTTAGTACCTGAGGAAACCAGGAGACTGATGTAAAACAACCAGAGACTAAAGAGTAAATTTCATGGAGCTCTGATTCGCAACGAAAAGAGAAAAGCATGGTAACTGAGCACCTGAGGGCTGAACACAAATAGCGTTGAGTCCTTTTGTCAGTCTTGAAATTAAGCCACGGCACAATACAAGAAACAAGTTGAGTCTCAAGTTTTACTGAAATAGGCTGCATCCATAAATTTCCATCTAATCTATGGCGGGAATTAAATTACTTCTGCTTTTTTTTGTGCTTTTAATTAAAGAGGGGGGACAATGTGGGGACACTGAGGTGGGTGGTGGTGGTGGTGGTGGTGTGAGCCGAGGGACTTGCAGCTGAGATGCCGCTACTGTGCAAAAGGATGAATCGATCTGTTACCTTAGCGCCCTTCTCTCCTTGCCTGCCCTCTGCACCTGCAGCCCCCGGAGGTCCCTGAGGAGGAAGAAAGGACACCGCTTTAGCATTTCAACACAGCATCAGACCACACAGCAGTGATACAGCAGGACTGCACAAGCAGAGAGGTGTTCATCAATAACCTTTGAAGAGAAGGTGATATATGTCGATTATGCGCCTCTTTATACGATGGTTCGTTGTTTTGAAAATGATGTGGAGCGGAGCATCATGTGTGCAGCATCATCATCATCATCAGAGAGGATGCAGTCAGGTCGCCTCCGCAGCCTCTTGGCATTTCACTTCACCTTAATTACATTTCATTTTGAACAATTGTCTTGCCTGATAGATACCTGGTGTCTTTGAATGGGGAAGATAATCCATTGTCCTTGAATGTGCACTAATTCAGTTATGTCGGGACCTATTTGAATGACTTGCACACGCCTTTTGTCCACATACACAGTGACACGGCAGTGCAGGAACACACACACAGACACACACAGAGAAAACACACAGCCTTCATCAGTCACGCCCAGGGCTGGCAGGTCGTCTTTTCTCTCTGGTCAGGATCTTTCAGGCCCGCAACGATTTCTTTCAACTCCACCTTCAGTCGTCTCCCTTCAAAGCCGCTCTTCATCCAAATTCCACTCTGATCTGGCCGACCACAGCCTGCGTGCTATTGACTGAGAGCCTATAATGTGAGCTCTCCTCCTGTCTTGGAGCTTTCATCTCACCCTGATGTGTACCTCTCACTGGTTGCTGAAGAGGCAGGCTCTTGATCAGCACAACCAGCACAAAGAACCTTTTCAATTGTGGCACAATATGCACCAGCTAAAGTCAATGTGGAAGATGCTTTCTCCCTGTTAAGTTTGCCTTTGTGATGGTTCTGCAGCCACATGTGTAAGAGACCCAGTTTAAGATGGTTTTTAATTACATTAAATCGCTCCCAGCTATGAAGAAAAGATAAAAAAAAAAAAACAGAATGACTGACCTGAACTCAAATAAAAAAGGAATTAAAACTGGATGAGGTTAATACCTTATTCCATATTTCTTTTTTTCCAAGAAGCAAAGTTGAATACATTTCCAGTATTAAAGCTTTATCAAATCAGATGAAAACTAAATTTGAAGCTACACTAAATTGACCTTTTCACAATCAGAAGCTGAGCCGGGGACTGGTTTAAAGACTGTCGCTAATTTCCACAGGCAAATCGCTGACAAGACACACACACACACAAAAAGATCCAGATCCCTAAACAATCCTAAGTGTGGAATTAGGTATTCAGAGGAGCAACCTGTGGAGGATCATCTCGGGTCCCTTTTTTTTCTCCCCCCTCAGTGAGGTAAGAGCCAAATGTGATAAAATAGCCCTTTTCCTTACCATAATCCCCCGGGCCATTTAGGTGCAGCATGTGCTGATACCAAGCTAAATACTCTGAATGTAAATTTCATCGGGCATATTAGAAAAGCAATCAACCCCAGTTTAAAAATGCACGGCGCGTTTTCGTCCCACTGGACTGAGCTCTTGGAGTCTTCCTTTGAAACGCAGTCACTCAACTTGATATTGTGACTTTTCTTTCAAATTCAGGAAAATAGCTGCTCATCATTTTCATGAGGACTTTTGAGGCCTCACATCATATTGGAAATATGTTAATCCTCCGTTGCAAATGTGCATTCAAAAAGCAGCTGGGCTTTGATACTTCGCTCAGATATCTCAACCTCATAAAGTGTAGAAAGAAGCATCCCCTCACTTCCACGGACATCAAAGACACATCGGCTTAAAATATGTTTGAATCTTTATCTTTTATCTTAACTCAAACTTGTAACCTTGAGAAGTTTCACCAAAACAGAGGCCTGCTGTGGTTCTTCCAGTGAAAGTCTCAGTGCTGATGACCATATCACGTTGCAATCAACACATTCAAAGCCTCCAAAGACTCTTTTCATCACCTCTTAACAACTCTACCACACCCATCTTATGCCTTTGTTTTGCTCCAGCTGTCAGTTTGCAGCCACGGATCGATATAGTGTCAAAGCTGCTGTATCTCTCTTACTCTCTTCCCTCTGCCACAAGGACGTGAGTGAGTTTGGAACAAAAGGCTCCTCTTTTCCAGCTGGTTTGTGCTAAATCCTTTCCAATTTCTCATGATTTTAACATCATCTCTGAGCAGGCTTTGAGATGGCTTTTTTTCTCTCTCTCTCACCAGCAGCACGACACCTTGACCCCTTAAATCTACCTCCTGGTTTTTTCACTCTCTCTGCTTTTTACCGAAGATGAATCTCTGGCTGCTTTACTGCCAGCACTGAGTTGTTGTGAGGCGAGGTGGGATGCTGGTCTGCTGGCTTCGGGCACAGTGTGCAATGCCAGCAGCTACACACCCAATGCATCTAACAAGGTCTTGTTGAGTCATGGGTTTAACAGCGGCTGCAGCTGTGGTCAGCAAGAGAGTCCCATCAAAACAAGTTGAAATGATGAAATGCTAATAAACGCAGATCATCAGATGGGTCAGCCTTGGATTACTGCCACCAGCGAGGCGCACAAACACTGTCATAATATTTATTTTACTAGTCACAGACTTACTCTCTTGCCAGGTGGTCCAGGTGGGCCAGCTTCTCCTGATGGACCTGGAGGTCCCTGAAAACAAGCAAGCAAACAGGAGATGCCAATGAAGAGTTTGTATTAAACAACAAAAAGTGAGAGCTGATATGAATTTTAATGAGAGTGCAGCTTGCTTCACTAAATTTCTCATTATGTCTGCCAAAAGGACACTAACACATAGAGCATATTGACATTTAGAGAATATTCAACCCCAGGAGAGTCCAGTAGAGTTGAGCCAAAACCCACAATTGGATGAGGCGCTGCACTGCCTGAAATGATACATACTGTGCTCCCTGAGACACTTTCATCCAATTATCTCAGAGGTAATTGCAAGCAATCAAAGCAATTTTTTTATCATTTGCATTAGTAAATATTCACAAAACTGAAAGCAGAGTTTTTCAGATGGTTTATAGGCTGAGTACTAGTAGATGTAAATATGTACAACAGGAGGACATGTCAGAGAACAAATTGAAATCATATTTCAGTGTTGCTTCTAAACAACACGATTTTAAAATTTAAAATTCCAGTATGAGTCCACAAACTAAAAATCTGAAGTCTAGCACTCAATGAGGAAATAAATATTTTCTGTGTTTTTCTTTGGCAATGATAAAGGCTCATTTACATTCATGAATGCTAATAAGAGCTGTGATTCGTTGCTCTTTGCACAGGGCCAGCACATTACTGTTTGGCTTTTATTTCTAATCATACTTAATGAATCTGCAAAGCAGATAAGTCTATTTACTCTCTACCCAAGAGTATGAAGTAAATATCATTAAAATGCTGCAGAGAAAATTATTTACTCACTGAATATAACTACAGCTTTAACTGCACCCAACCTTCTGGGGGGCCACTACATCATAAAATAAATGTAAACAAGAGATATTCAGGCTTATTCATTCACCGACAAATTATCTATTATTTAAGGTCATTAGATTATATTATGTCTTTGTGATGTGCCCCTCAAGTGAACCATAGTTATGACATTATATACGCTTTTCCATGTACAATAGGATAACAGCTACTTACAGGCTGACCACCCTCTCCATCTTCTCCCTTCTCTCCTGGTTCACCATCAGTGCCCTGTAACAGAGGGATGGACAGGTTAGATTACAGCAGACTGACATTGGGATGCTACACTGTTACTTATTTAATGGGTTTAACATGATTCACAATACAAAGACCTACATGGTTAACTGTAAATGGGTTTACTTACAGCAACACCTGGCTCTCCGGGAGGACCAGGATCTCCAGGGAATCCGACAGGACCCTTAAAGAGAAAGAAATGAGATGCATCAGTGTCGCAAAAAAAAAAAAGAGAGGGACGTGAGTTGCTGCTGCTGCTGCTGGATCAGAGGCATTAAGGCATGGTTAGTAATGCAGAGAGTGATTTAGCCGTGGTGTACCTGGTTACAACCACTGAGGGCAATTTGATAGCCTTAATGATGATGATGCAAATCCGTGAGGAAAGGCCTCACTGCATCCCATTACCATGCAGGCATAAAATATAATCTCCTGCAATAAAAAGGCTTTTTAGCTCTTAAATATGTTCGAGGATGAGACTGCCTCCAGGGCGGGGTGGGGTGGTGGTGGTGGTGGTGGTGGTGGAAGTGGGTGCAGTTTCCTTTAAAGCCGTATGTTTGAGGCTGTGTGAAATACTTTGCAGGTTTAGAGAAGTATGTGGCAGACTTACGGGGTTACCCTTTGGACCGTCATCTCCAGGGGGTCCTTTGGCACCAGCGGGTCCGGCAGATCCTGGGGGGCCAGCCTCTCCTTTCTCTCCTCTTTCACCTTTAGGTCCCTAAAGTGGCAAAGAGATAGAGGAGGATGCATTCATTACGTGGCTGATTGTGAGTCTGAGGGAAACAACAACCGTGTCTCCACGGGGCCGAGACAAACAGACAGCTTCGGCTCAAATGTGAAACATTTCGAGAATCTATAAAATTTCAATTTCCCCCCTAAAACCATTCTCCCTTATGAGAATAAATATGCTGGACATGATTTTCATATCTGCCTTTAATCTCCTTCACCATCTGTCATTGCCAGAAACTTTTAAAAAGCCCAGCTCCTGTAGCTGCTCTGCTTGTGCAGATGTAACGTTGCACTCTTCCTGTTTTGTAATGATGAAGCACTTTTCTTTGTGGCGGTGTGAGGGAGTCCAGCACATTCTCCGAATTGAGATTTTTTGGAGTGAAATCTGCTGATTATTTTAAAAACAGGTTGGGCTGTATGTTCCTGTTTGCTGCTCCTAGGCAGCGAAGCCACCACTCGCTCACACAAACTCGAGCTGGAGTTTCATCTGCTGCGTCGATTTAAAGCAACAATAAAATGTAATCACTTCTTTTTCACTCTGATGATCATGATGCTTCTACACTCTCTCTGTGGTTTGTAACGTTCACATCCTAATAGTGTTTAACCATCTATTGTATGAGGTGAAATGCCTCATGTTTGTTTATTTATATCATCTCTACTGACTACTAATAAAAAAAAACAAAATCTGAATTCAGTTTCACTTCAATCAGTGCATTTTCCCTTAATACTATTTGGTTTTGTTGTATTCTATTTTATTTTTTTATTAGTTATTATTGTTCTAATGCCATCAATACTAATTGTAGCAGCTTGGTGTAAAAACAAAGACATTAGATGGGGCCTGTGCTTACAGATCTAAGTTGCACACACTTTAGAAATGCCACCAGCAGTTTAATGGGGGACTAGCAGGGGGCATTATGAATGCTTGTAATCACACTTCTCTGCCACTCCCACTGGAAATGAGCCAAATTTCAATCTACTGTTGTACCTCGATAATGATAAACGAGACAGCTGCACTAATAGAGCCATCAATAACTGGTGTTTAGGAAACATAAGGGGAGAAAAAAAAAAAAAGCTAATCAAATTGTCATAAATCTCTGGCAATAACGAATGCAATCATATGGATATGGTAAATTAACAGGCAATCCTGTTAATTAACTCTAAACACTAATAATATAATCACAACAGTTTAAATATACGGCTCTGCTGCTGCCTCATTGGAGCTACCAAAACAGACGGATCACAGCTACATAAGAGCTGCACTCAGCAGCGAGGGTGTTTGATGTTCTGATGCCAACTTAGTTCATGGTGACTGCATCATTGTTCTTAAGGACAAACGCACCAGGCAATATCCTCCTGGTAATTATGTCTTAAGTGTCGGGAAAGAGACAGTTTGGCAGGCCATGAGGACATGGAGTGCAGAGCAGAGGAGCCATGCTGAGATGAACTACCAGCTTCATTGTGAGGAGCAATTACTTTCACTGTGATGAATACACAGAGTCACTCTTTAAAAAAGCTTCTCATTAACTTTGGATTTTTGTTCTATATTTGCCTCAAGCTATCCATTAAGCAACTGTTTTCCTGGAGTATAACCTATAAACATGTGTTACTGATGTTGCTGATACTGCAAGTTACTTTGTAAATGCCCCCAAATATTCACACGAAAGCTGTGTGGACTTTTAAATTTTTTTATTTTATTTTAATCCAAACCTGAAGACATACACAGATAAAACAAAAACACAGCTCACTTACCCCAGTGCCAGGCTCTCCAGAGGGTCCTGGGTTTCCGGCCTCACCTTGTTCACCCTGTGTTTAAAAAAATAAATGTGAGGTCAATGTGTGGACATCTTACAAAGTCAGGGGCGTTAGTAGTTGATACTTCATGATGTTATTAATATCAACAGAAGCCAGATATTTCACTCAACTGAGTCTATAACTGTTATTGATTACAGGGGTGTTTAAAGTTACTGTGTTTCAAGTGCCCTCTCCAAGTGTTCGAAGCTCCTTTTGTGTCATATTCCTGAGTCATTTAAACAGCCGTGGCACAGCATTAAGTATTTATAGTGCAGCTACCGAATGGCAGTAAAACGGACAAATCTTGTTGTAAAACAGACATTAATGATGTCAAAAGCACTAACTCAGACAAAAAGCCAGGGAACAGACTGCTGCTGCTGCTGCTGCTGCTGTTGCTGACGGTAACAAAGGTGATGTGCTCGCAGCAGGTGGGGCCGGCAGTATTTCCGAGCCAGTGCCCAACATCATGCTAGGCCTGACAGAACACCCTGGGGTGCAGTGTTGTGCAATGGTGCTTACCTTCTCACCCACAGACCCCATGGGGCCCACACCACCTGGAGGACCTTGTGGACCCTGCAGCAGGAAATAAAGACAGAGGTGAGTCATCTGTCAGCTTGGGGGAGGACGCACAATGATATCCAGGGGGGTTTTCATTGTGTGATGCAAGACGTAGGTATCGTTATGTCCCAATGTGACATGCAGCAGATTTCTTTTAACAAATGCAGTGTGAGTAATTTTTGTGTGGACACGTACATCAGCTCCACTTGGACCCTGAGGACCTCGGGGGCCGGGGGGACCAGGAGGACCCTATAGGAAACACAGACACAACATTGTTAAGGAGTGAATGACATTATTATTATTATGAGACGACTTACACGAAGCAGACGTGTTTCTTACCATGGGGCCGACATCACCGTTCTCTCCTTTTTCACCAGGGGGTCCGGGAAGCCCCTGAGGACAAGAAAAATGAATAAACAGTTATCTTATCAGGAAAGAAAATAATTATGTTACAAGCACAAGGTACCGCTGCATGAATAAGCAACAGTGTTCTTAATGATTTCAATCTACTAACTGCGCTAACAACAGCTGTTCCTGCTCGAGATTTAATTTGAGATTTGATTTGACTGCTGGAATATATTATAATGCTGCATGGAAATATCAGATAGAGTATATCTGTGGGCTCCTGGATCTGTGTTTTAACTGCAGCCTGGTCCTGTCCATGAAATGTTTCAAGTAAGAGTGTGCAGAGAGAGGTCAACAACATGCCGAAGACAGAGACCTTCAGAAACTCTTGAGTGGATGAGCAGAGCAGCGCGATCGTACTTTCCCATTAAGTTCATCTTATATTGCAGTTGAGTTGCATTGAAGGTTTAATCCAGCTTTAGCAGTAGGTCCTTCAGGTGAGGAGCTCTGTGCTGCGCAGTATCAAATATCTCCACATCTCTACAACAGGAGGTTTAATCATCCGTATAACTACTCAGACGAAAGGGGGGAGATGATTTTATTCTGCACGCTCTCCTTTCTGTTTTCCCGTTTGCAGCCTGTGACTCGTTCATCTTCACTCCAGAGTGCAGACGCACTGAAGATCCTGCTCACTGATGCAGGTTAAATGTGCGATGTGGTCAAGACCTCATACGTGTGTTCGATCCCTGACATTTCTAGCGGTAATTGCTGTGATTAAATTGCTGTAGCCTGCCTTGCCCCTTCTCTCTCTCCGTGTGTGTGTGTTGTTGGGTCAGAAGAAGTTTGTCATCGGTATAAAGTGTAAAGTTGTGAGTGAGGAGTTCAAAGCATGCTTTCCTCTGCATGTGCTTACTCTAACTTCAAATACGCACAACACCAAGGAAAAAAAACAAACATCTGCTGACTTTGTAAATGTGTGTTGCCCTACATATGTACCCATGCCCCTGTTTGTAGGTGCAAAGAAGTGTGTGCAGGCTCATGCTGATTCCTCCCGTGCTGCGAAATCTCATCTGCGTAAAGGTCGCCTCTAGTCTGACATCGTTAGCCGCGCTACTAATTATGCAGCGTGGTAAATGTGCTCGATGAGGAACTGACTATCAAAGCCGGTCCGTCCGCACAATTAATGGGATCGCGATGGGAAGTGAATTACTTCCAATTAAAAGTTCATTGAATACAATCCTGCAGAGATAGGAATGAGCTGCAGTGGTCTATATAATTTCATCAAGGCAATGACCCCAATCTCTGCGGTGAACTCTTAACATGTTTACCTTCAGAAGTTGATTACTGATAAAATAAATGATCAGTAACAAACAGGGCCGGTGCTGCAGGGAAGCTCCTACCGTGTTGGATTATCATTACAGTGCTACCAAACATCATTACGCTCAGCTATAGTGTGTGGGTTCACAATTTCAGTCTAGTCTAAACTATTTGTTGGATGGGCAGAGTCAACTTTAACACACACAAGTGAACAACTTTAAAACCCTGCAAATCTTTTCCTAAAGCATTAAACACTTTGATGAGCCTTGCCGGTCCGTGTAAACTCCGTGCGAGGCGTGAGACAGCGCAGACATCTTGATGAGAAAGAGCCTTAACCCAGGAGGTGATGGAGGAGGAAGGATGTAGCCGACAAATAGAGTTGAGAGGTGTAATCATTGCAGGTCAGAGCCGGGTCACCACATAACATAGATTCGATTAAAGAGGTGTTTACAGCACAGATAGCGGAGCGAGTGTGAGTTTGTGTGCCTTTGCTTTCTTTTATACTGAGGCATGTGAAGGATGAATATATATCAATGACTGACTGGAGCTTTCTGAATGACTCTGAGGATAAATAATAAAAAGGGCGAATTTCTAACTTTGAATTAAACGCACTGCATTTTTTCCTCCTCATCCTTGTACATGATAAGTGAGCTCTGTCTTCTTAGTGGCAACAGGTGATTTCTATGTCATATCGGAGAGGAGGCAGCAGACGCACGGCCCTGAGAACCCAGCCACCCGTAGCACAGACCAGACACTTGACAACACGATGGAGCAGAATATGAAACCCAATATAAAGCATATATAATGAAGCGATGCCCTGGATACAGGATTTGACTGTTTCTAGTCTGAGGTGCCAATCTCACCAGCTCCATGTGACTCAACAGGAAATGTCTTTTTCATTATTATAAAGCCTGTCGCTCATAGAGAGCTGGATGTTTTGGCACCTCAGTGATGAGTTTCATCATCCCATGTGACCTCTATAAGACCAGAGAAGAAGAAACGCTATCACCTGATAAGTGACACAATACGGCTGCAGTACAGTGGGTGAAACAAACCTGAGAAAGTTCACGGAGCTTCGACACACCAGAAAATACAAAGGTGGTGGTGCCTCACCGCCACCTGTGTGTTGTTCTATACACAAAATAGCCGTGATAATCTTTCTGATGCACGCCATATGCCACTGATTTGTGTTGGGAATAAATACGGATGAAACCGGTGTAGACAAAAATGATGTTAAATTGGCTCATTTCCCTCTAGACCAGAAAATGAAATATAAATTATTTAATCTCATTGCTCCCTGTTTCATCGAACTGACATTCGTCTTGTATGGAACGTCGTGAGAACTGAATATAAAACTACAGTAAATGTGTTGTGAAGACAGGAGAACAGCCTCTATATAATGGCTCTAACCATTTTGTGTATTCATAGCTGCTGCAAACAGGAACACTAGATTACTGTAGGATATTGTGCGTTGCATGTATGTACAGTATGTAACCGGGTACTCACCTGCAGACCGATGGGACCAGGAGGTCCAGGGAAACCTCTGGATCCTTCATCTCCCTTCTGTCCGAACATACCCTGTTGACCTCTGGGACCAGGCTCTCCATCGCCTCCCTGAGAAACAACGCGTCCACATATTCACACAAAATTCTAGATGTAGTTTCACCATGGACTAGAAATAGTTGGAAAAATGCTGTTGCATAATGTGCCATAAACTCACATACATATAGTGTGTATATAGTACAATTCTTACTGATAAAATTATAAAAGAGAATCCAAGCTTTTCAATGTGACGATTTTCTGCATCTAGTATCTGATGCTGTGAGGCTTTATCTGGAGAAATGCTCCGACTCATAGAAAATAAAGTGTCGCAGATTAGGACTCTCAGTTATCTGCAGTGTCTCCTGTTCAGAAACACGATGGACTTTATCTAGGATGCACGTCAGCTCCTGTCTCTTTGTCAGGATTGTCTATACTATAGACAAACACAGGTTCACGGTCCATTACAGGCAGGACAGGTGAGCGGTACTTACAGCAGGACCTGGGGCACCGATGGGACCTTGGAGACCAGCTGGGCCGGGAGGACCCTGACAAACAACAAATAAGACAAAAAGTTGCATTGATTAATCACTTTATGACATGAAAGCAAAACACAGAAGATGACAGGGCTTAAGAGTAAATGTTTTAACATCGGCAGCTCCTTAATTAGTGTTTCCTGTAACGCACCTGTTCTCCCTTGTCAGCTTTGCTTCCCTTCTGACCGGGCTCTCCAACCTCTCCCTGGGAAAGACAAACACACACAGTCAATCATCTCAGTTCAACTTTGTAATCTCACACATAACCACTGTACAAATCTGTACAATTTATGGAGATGTAAGTTTGTTATTGTCTCGTTATTTTCACAGCAGAGCTCAGCGGTGACATGTGTTTGGCAGCTGATAGAAACCTTCAGGGACGTCATGATTGTCAGAGATGAAATGAGCAACAGAATTTCACTTTCACATCTCCCCTAATTGTAGTTGCTGGCACGTTTGGTTATGAAGACGGATGGGCAACCGTTGGTTCAAGAGAGAGACATATTTTCATGCAGATGGCCCGAGTGAGAGCATGGGGATGTGGACTGATTGGCAAAGTGGTTCAGTCCCAAAACATATTCTCGGTCTAGAATGGAGAAGGAGCTGTAACTGGGCCAACAGGATGGGGGAGGGGGTGGTTGGTGGTGAGTGCAGCTGACTGACCTTGTCACCATCCTCTCCAGGTGGACCCTGAGGTCCAGCAGGCCCGGGCAGACCGACAGGACCCTGGACTCCGTCACGACCAGCTGGACCTTGAGGCCCTTTCTCGCCCTAGAGGAACAACAACATTTGCAGAAATGTTATTTCGTAGAAAAAAACATCAGCAGGTGAAGGTCAGAGGAAAAAAAACGGAGAAGATAAATTACATGGGAATGGAACAAACACTTACAGGTGCTCCTTTCTCTCCAGCTGGACCGGGGGGACCCTGAGGGCCAGGTCTACCGGACAGACCGATTGGACCAGCTGGGCCAGCAGGACCTCTCTCACCAGGAGAACCCTTAGTGGAAAAGAGAGACATGATGAGTTCTGCTCATTGTGGAGTAAACACTTATCTCACAGTATATCCCACATATGCTGAAAAACAGCCATTAGGACTTGTACAAAGCAGGATGCAGCCGAGCTCTGCTGCTAATGGATCCACACACCGACATGGAGAAACAGTTTCCAGAGGAAAACTGAGAAAAGCGCAGGAGCAGCACAAGCTAACAGGTGTTTTCAGGTTCTAATAAAGCGGCGCTGCTCCTTGAAAGCAGCTCGCATTATCTGCTGTCAGCGAGCTGATGTCTTGGTGGCTCTCTGAGCTCGGAGCAGCTCACTTCCTGCTGCTGAAAATGCATTTCTGAATGATAAAGGCTGCTGCCGTGTATCAGGAGCTCAGCATTCACCTAAATCCATAAAACAT
Organism: Trachurus trachurus; assembly: GCF_905171665.1. Classification (NCBI taxonomy): domain Eukaryota; kingdom Metazoa; phylum Chordata; class Actinopteri; order Carangiformes; family Carangidae; genus Trachurus; species Trachurus trachurus. The sequence continues at coordinate 6,801,872 of NC_139911.1, forward strand.
GATGGTGAATGACACTCAGCATTTTTTATCTCTGCTGCACTGAGTCAACTCTCTGTTTATCTGCATGTACTCTGCCGCTCTGTTCCCTGGAGGAGATGACCTTAACAGAAAACTGTGACTACAGAAAATACAAACTTTGACAGTTTTTTTCTTCTTCTTTGTTTGTTGTTTAATGAATTTCTGATGTAAAGGCTGTGATATATCCTCTGTCGTTTACGACGTGAATCGCAAAGCTATGCTTAAAAGAGTGGGAGTTTTAATCTGCTTTGATAAATGTCGGAGGCTTTTCCACCCTGGTGAGAATGAAACCCAAGGCGGTGATACAAATCTACAAGCTACCACCTATATGTGCCTCATTTTTATCATCCTCCTTATCTTCTCTGACACATGGAAAACAGTTAATATTGTTGAACATAAACGCACCCATGGACGCGAGTGAGGCAGGCAAATTACAATTAAATAATGTCTCAATAATACTGAATATGCAACAAGGTTAAAAAAACAGTTAATTATTTGCAAAACGGACCTTTTTTTTTTTTTTTAAATAAGGTTTGGGCGCAGGTTCACCAGACGGTTACTTACTAAAAATGTTTGGCCTTGGATAGAAAGTTATGAATGTATCAAATGTGTTCACCACAGTGGTAATTACATCGCCGCTGAGTTATTCTGAACACACTCAAGCAACACGTGTGCACTTGCATAAATGCCGAAAAGTCGATAAGTCAAGTATCTCCTGAGCTGAATGTTACATCCAGAGTAGAAAAGAACACGAACTAAAACTTTTCCACATAATATCTGCAACTTCAACGTGTTGTTTTTCCCATTTCTGATGATATTAGTTGACTTCACTCTTCAGTAGTTGATAATATATTAGGAGTTTTATTGCATCTACAGCTTATGAAACATGCATGTGGGCGTGAAGAGAACAAAACAAACACTACAAGTAACAATTACTAACAATCTGTTGTGGTCGGAGCAATCGGAGACACTGAGCTAACAAATACGTTTTATGACGATGCTCTAAACTCTTAGTGACAATCTGAGACTAATGCAGGAACACAGCAGGCATAAAGTGCTGGTTGTAGCCTCTGGGAACACTGGGGGCCGTGTAGAGGCAACACTAGGATGACTAGACTCTGTGACTCACCATATGGATGCTCTCCTGCCTGTGTGGTTTGTTGTTGTTGCTGTTGTTGTTGTATGTGTATGTGTGTGTTTGTGTGTTTGTTTGGGCCTGTGTGCCAGGAGGCAATGGAGCAAACAGTCTTGATACCCAGCTACCGTAGCGCATGATCGCTTCAAAGTCAAATCGCTGTGTGCAGTGGGGAGAGATGGAATCCGGTGACGCTTAGTAAAAAAAATCATTGATGACGTGACCATGATGGCTAATGAGTTCAAGTATCACGCATGTGTTTAGTCAAAATGGTGCAGTTTAGTTAGATTCACCACCATCAGAACTGATTCCCATCGTGTTTGAGAAGACCTTGGCTCGGCTTTCTATACATCTACACTCTTAAATGTCCTTGAGCAAGGCACTTAACCTGGCTGCTACAGTGGGATACACACTAGACATCTGAAGAATATGTGAGTAAGTATGAATTCATGAATTGGTAATACTACCCAGCTTTCCTTTCCTTAGGCTATAGGTTAAATGAAATAAATAAAGGTATCTTTCTTGCTGAAGTTAGATTTACCACTAGTCATAATCCTCCCTGGTGCTGATGTCAAAAGGAAAGAAAATATAAAATACGGTAAATTTAAACCATTTTTTAAAGCTTTTCCTCTACAGTTGGTGTAAACTAGTCTCAGCACTTGGCTTGGTCTAAACACACATTATGTAAAGCAGTCACACAAAGCACGTATAAAATGTTGAAATACATTGTATTTCCTGAGGGTAGATCTCAGGTAAGAGTGTACTTACAACAGGACCAGGTGGACCTTGGGGCCCCTCTCCTCCCTTCAGACCGGCTGGGCCCTGGGGGGAAAGAAGAGGAAAAGAAACACATGAGAAAAAAATCCTTGATGTAGCTGTAGCTTTACATTTACATCAGCCTACGTATCGGCTCTCTGCAGCCTTCCATTTCCACAGCGCAATCATGAAATGCCAATCCAGCCAGGACTGTCGGCCTTCCTTTCCTGGTTTGTCACTCCAGCCAGATGCCACCAGAATGTGCTCTGGGCGCATTTGAACTCTGAGCACTGCTCCAAGGAAATGTCATTGTTATTGTCATTTTCATCCTTACGGACCACCAGCACGAATCAAAGCCCCCAAAAATACCTCTGTGACAGGTGACTGTGAAACATGTGGCATGTTTGAAAGGGATTTAATTCCTTTCATAGATAAGATACTGTACTGTATGTAGAGAGTGGTGGGATTTCTCTGCACATATGGATGCATAAGTGGTGAGTACATGTGACTGTGTGTGTGTGTTTGTGGATTTATACAGTATTTTCTGCCTTGTTCTGCACATGTGAGCTTGTGGATTTGTGAATTTCATTTTGCACATGCAGGAAAGTGTTGTGTTTTTCTGTATGTTTGGAAATGCACAAAATGTATGTGTGTGTGTGTATATGTGTGTGTCTGAGTGTGTGCAGCTCCCTTGTGGGCCACAAAAGAGCACATCACAGTATGGGTAATGAGTCTCTGCTGACTCTGGCTGTGTGCTGGAGTAAATTACAATGACAGAAAACAATCAGCAGTGCTGCTGGCCTGCAGAGTCTGTCTGACCTTCAGGAAGCAGGCAGCACAACACCACCTCTCCCTACATTATATCTATTCCCACTTGCCACGGTCTAATTGCCAATGGTTCCCACTTAATAATTTATTAAGTAAATAATGCAAACCCAGACAAATACTGGCCCCAAAAAGGCTCCCACTGACAGTCAAGTCCTTGAGTCAAACGAGGCAAAGATTTTTACAAATGGTCTCTAAACCAAGAGCTACCGACTTCTATAACAGAGGCCCTTGATGCATTGCTGCCGTTAAAACAGTGGTGTCAGTGGTGGTGGTGGAGCGATGCAAAGGCACGCCTGTTCATTTGTAAGGTGTCGCTTTGGATTTCTCCGGTGCCGGATTGATTGCTAGGAGTGAATTCCAAGGCTGGTGTCTCTAATGAAGTGAATAGCTCAAAATAGTTGCCGGCTCATTTGTTATGCAGCAATGTTCTGTCACTTTCTGCTAGCAAACACATGTAAAGGGAAGCGATGATGAATGGGTGCAGATGGCAGGGGAGCTCTTACCGTGGCACCTGGTAGACCTCTCTCTCCGGGGAAGCCTCGGAGGCCAGGGGGACCGTCTTTACCGGTGGATCCTTGTGGTCCAGGATCACCCTATACACACAATCACACAAGTAGTTAGTGCTGTTACATGTCACATTATGGTGCATCTCTACATCATTATAATAATTATCAATAATTATCTGCTTTTTTTCCCTAACCAAGCTTTGTTTGATGAGTGATTCTCATTATAGCACATCAACAATGTCTATGGTTGTGCGAGAGGGAGAAATAAAACATTTTTATTGTTAATAATAATTCACAATATAATTAAAGTCTGGAAAACTGTGATTTAAAGTTGGTGTTAAAAAATTGCAGGAAATTAAGCACCCTAAATCTACTAAGAAACTGATTCTAGTTTATTTCAGTACTGTTTCAGCCAGTCTGAAAATTAGAGGCTGAGATTTGGAAGTGTCAATCAATCGCAGCCAATATACTGTCTTTGTCCATGTGTGTCTGTCTGTCTATCTGACATGATTGACTTCCAAGCAAAATGTCAACTGAGCCGAGCTGAAGGCAATGCAAGACCACCGGGTTCAATTTAAATTTAAAACCACTCTCCCAGTTCCTCAGAGAGATGGAGCAGAGCTGAGTGTCCACTCCACCATCAAACCCATGCCTCTTTCATATGAGAGTAAAAAAAACTCACAAATATAGTCATTGCAAGTCTGCACTGTTTTGGATCATTCTCTTGTTTCTTTTTGGTATTTGAAATTGAGTCATCCACATACTCAGGTTTATTGGTTGTGATGTGTTTGAAAATGACACTGCTCACGGGCAAAACCTTCTAAATCAGAGCTTAAGATGTGTCAAGCCCACACAGAGATGCTCAACATCTGCTGAGCTGCGTGCATGCAGGTATGTTTTAGCATAACATACAAATCTGCACTACACAGCTTGCAGGAGGGCGCTGAATTTAGGAGGAAATAAAACTAGACTGAAAAGCATATGACAAGCCAGTATCATATACTATACTAATGGCTTTGCACATCGAACCAGGAAGAGAAATGTGCTTGTTTTGGAGCTGACATTCATCTTAATGGGCCATTAGCTGCAATTAGTTTGAAGCATGTATGTTTTCTGTGGAATCATTAGCACTGTCACGACACAATCAATGCATAAGCCTCAGCTCTAATCAAAACCAACGCGCTGTTGCTTTCACATAATCGGCCACAATATGAAACAGAGGTGAGAGTTCTTTTAAACTCTGTGTTTGGGAAGAGTTTGTTTTTGTTGTTTTTTACATTTTTAACAAGTGCTCCCTAATGGCTAAAAGCTCAAATGTGTTTCCACCTAACACCAAAAACATGCTGCCAGAAAAATCTGTTTGTTTTTTTTGACCAGGGAGAGCAGTGATTGCTTGTTCACATGCTCTCCAACCTTTCCTGACAGACACCTCAGAGGTTGAGCTCTTTTCTCTTTTGTGTTGCAACTACAAAAAGGAACGGCGCCAATCATTGCAGGGCACCCGTGGTCGTTTCCTGGCTCATTTTCTGCGCGACATTTCTGAAACAAGGACATTTGACAGCAGAAAAATTTACTTCTGCCTTTGTTCTCATTTCTTTTGTATTGGCAGGCCGACTTTATCTGCAAACAGGGAGCCACAGAAGAGCGGGCTTGAGAGGTATAAGAGGATTTGGGCTCTGTTGCCAAGACCTCCACAAAGTGTCCCTGGCATACTGATGCAGTGGCACGAGCAGAGTGGGAAGAAAAGTGGGGTTGTGAGTGGCAGGAGGGGGGGGGTTGAAGTTAGCCAATGGACTTGATTAAACTGTCTGCTTGTGGAGAACTGGAGGAAAATGAAAGCAGGAGAGGGGCTTGAGGGAGGGGGTGGGGAGCAGGGGCAGACTGAGAGGTCCTGTGAGTCAGGTGGGTGGTTTCAAGCAGCCCATACTTCTACACAATGACTGCTGTCTGCTTCTAATGGGCACTCAATTTGTAGGCAGTGAGGGGCCGGGGGGGCCGGGGAGGGAATGTGGGCAGACGCTCCCCAAATCTCAGCTACTGTATCTTCAGCAGTCACTCACTGGAGCCCAGTGCAGCTCCAGAGAGTGATGGTGAGATGCAGGAGGATGTATTGCTCCAGACTGCTTCCTGCTTCCTAACAGTGTTGCTCAAACAGTCTATTCATTAGATTCACATGACGTCACTGTGTTTCTGCGCCGCCATATTTGTGTCCGAATCAGGGCGATCTGGGCACAGATCACAGCATGTCACGTTACCAGAACAAGTGGAGTAGTAGGAGGAAATCAGCAAGAGATTGAAAATTGACGTTATTTGAAATATGCCAGGATTATATTGTGCTGTTGACTGTGATGATAGCAGTCGCCAAAAAACCCCAGACTGCTGTTTTATATCCCAAAAGACGTAAAGTTATAGGTGGAATAAATAGTTGACTGCAGGCAGTCAATCAGTGGCAGCCTGGGCTGTGACAAGTCTCACAAAAAGAGGGGATTCACTTTTTTTTTTAACAACATGGATATATTGAATTCTGCATTTTGATTACTTTCTTATTAATTACTCACTGATTCTGCATTTAGGGTCTTTTATTTCTGTATAACAGACCGTTGCTAAGTAAAACGGGCCGTTGCTAGGGACGCCGCTCTGATCAGCGGAGCAGGGCAGAAGAACTATCAAGGATTTTTACCTTGTGTTTCATTTTTACCAGCTTCAGACTAATTGTGATGTTAGAAAAATGACTTGTAGCTTGTTAGAGGGAGAGTGGAGGCTCTCTGCCTCCCTCACCGCTGCTGGAACCAAACCTGCGATCAGAGCGGACAGAGCGGACGGGCCAGCGCAGTGTCACAGCTGTGACCAGCTGTGTCTGTGCCACCGCGAGTCCGTGACACAAACGTGTCCCGTGACCGTCATCTCTTATGACAGACAGGACAACATAAATGCGCACAACGTAACATTTACATGATAATTCATCAATCTACTGATTGATTATCAAAAGCTCGTTGAAAACAACTACACACGAGTCGACTGGAGGAGGGTGAGGAGCAAACAGCGGAGAAGTGACCGGACTAAGGACTTTGATCATCATCATTACGTCTAAAATTAATTAATTAATTCATAAACTGTGTAATAAGTGGGATAATATAGAGTTTGTCTGTTGTTATAGAGATATAAACCCAGACAGGATGTATGAAACCCTGTCATTTTGTCAAGAAACTGTCATTTCCATCCTGCGGTTTGCATGCTGTCATATGAGGAGACCTGTCAAATCGGACACAAATATGGCGGCGGTCCCTTCGACGTGACGTCACTGCAACCCATGAATTGAGCTTTGCATGCCCTCAAGAAATATACACCTGTTTGTGAATGCAGCCGGCTCAATCGGCAAAATCAAATTGTGTACGATAATTGCAGCTGCATAAGTTCAATTTGCAGCCCACTTTTATATTGTTGATGTCTCCATCAACCGCCCTGGCTTCCTCTCTTCTGTGCAACTGACACAAATCTATTACAGTGTATGAGAAAGGGGAGCAGAAGGGCATTTCTGCTATGTTGTGGTGCTATAGAAAACAAATGAGCATTCTCATTCTATCGGCTTAATAATTTTTCCACATCTAACTCCTTTCCTCCCTTCAGCAAAGTGTTCTGGACATTAGCTCCTAAAGTTTTATGAAATTAGTTTAGGTGCACATTATAAAGTAAACTTTTCTTCTTCTTTTTGACATACCTTCGCTCCCTCTTTGCCAGCAGCACCTGGAAGACCCTGCTCTCCGGGTGGACCTGGGGGTCCAGGGTGGCCTCTCTCACCAACGGGACCGGTCTCGCCAGTTGGTCCCTAAGGTGTCATGACACAGATTGATGTCATTTAATACATCAAATCATCCCACATCAAGTTTTCATATGGAATATATATTATTACATGTATTTATGAATACATTTACATTTGAATTAATTATTTGATAAAACATTATGTTACCTGGGGGCCAACGACACCTCCTGGGCCTGGTGGACCAGTTTTTCCTTGGAAACCCTGAAAAAAGATAAAGTCTTATTTACATGGATTGTAAAGAGAAGAGAGACACACAGCTTATCTACTAAAACCCAAGTAAATAAACCACAGTGATTCATCTCAAATTCGTTTCAGCTGATACTGTAAGCAGGGTTTCGGTTTCAGTTTGTGTATTTCCTTGATGTAGGCATAAGGGGCTTTTTCAGGTTACGGCCGCAATCACGGATAGACTCTCACATTACAAGGCTGGCTCGTGAATAACTGCAGGGCAGATGCTAATTATTTTAATAAAAATGAAGACAAAGGAGACTTTACAACTCACTGAGCACGACAATAAAGATAATTAAATGTCTGTGAGTGCAATTGTTATTGGAGAATACCTGGTGGTAGCGAGATGGACACCGAGCACTTTTAAAGCCTCTGAAAACAATTGCTTTGTTATAAAGAGAAATGTGTTGAACAAGTTCTGGTTATTTTTTCATTTTCTGATTATGTTCCTGTTTTTCTAACTCGTTCGAGGTGGACTCGATAAAATATTTCAATCAAATGTGAACATGACCACAACCACACATCCTGCTGAAGCAGTTACCTCAGTGCGAATCAATAAAATGTAACATTTTATGAATTTTGTCAACTTTACGTCTAAATGTTGCCATGAACTTAATGTAATAAAGAAAATAACAATGGTGAGTGATTTCAGTAGCTTAAAATATTCATAAGGAAAACCTTGATTTTATACTGAATCATTATTTTCCATATGACTAAAAAAAATCTGCTTTTACTGAAGAATCTTTTGAAATCAGATATTAAATAACCAAAAACCAAACCACTACACTGTGTATTTATCTTCTTGATCCTATACAACAGCCTGAATGTGATAATTACAATAATATTGACCATTAAAAACAGTGATCACCCTGTTAGCGTTAGTACACTGTGTTCTCCAGGTGAACAGAGGACACAGTTATAGTAAAGTTGTTGTATAAATTCACATTCATGGCATGAGGTTGATTTAAATTGATTTTTATTCCCTATGGATAAACTTAAGCAGATTCAAACCGCAGCGCGGGACAGGTTCAACATCCTGAGTATCGACACCAACGCTGCGGTGCAAATCAGATGAACTTCTGTCTTCCGGGGGAAGAACAATCCAATCTTCATCGGTATGAGACTCCTTCCAAGTCTGCACTCTACAGTATATTCCCCAGATATTAACCCAGCACCATGTTCAGACTGTATGTAAATAAATAAAGACCGACCAGTATCCTTGACTTGCTGTTGTTTCATAATGTAATGGAGACATGTGTAATATTTTATGACAGAATGACACAGGGGGGTTTCACTTTCACTTTTCCACTCATTGCCAACTCATCCTGGAAATCAGAGTCATCATCTGTCCATCCTCCTTATTTATTTATTTTTTTTAAGCTACGTTACTGCTCACCCTATTTTTTAAGTTATAATCCTTCAACCAAACAAAGTTTTTAAATGCAGACTGGTACATCCAGATTCATTACTGCAGGTTATTGACCTGCATATGTTGTGACTTGTGTTGATGAGACCCTCAGGCCGTTCCATTACAACATCAGCCCTGACTCCGAGGCAACGGCTCAAATCTTTATCTGCACTTCCTCGAATACAACTCGTGCTGCTGGGGCTCGCCGCCTGTGAGCATCTTTATTGCAGTGATCAATTCTCATATTGGATGCTTGTGGAGCCTGTTCATCAGAGCATAAATCTACATCCATAAACGCCTTAATAAACACTCTGTCGTTGTTGCTTGAATAGCGGTAAAGGCAGGGAAGCACTCGTGTGTGGTGTGCTACGTTATCTACAGGAAGGAGGCAGGCAGAAAGGGAAGCTTTAATGATAGAGGCGATGATCTGTCAAGCTTTTAGTAGAATTTATTGCCCTCTGAGCCTCGTCAAACAGGGGTGCACTGATGCATACAAAGTACGAGGAAATCAAATTTTGAGAGCAGGAGATGGCAACTAGGTGCGATCAAATCAAAGTTTGCTTTATTTTTCCTTTGTGTCTCATGAGATACGGCGTCGTCGCGGCAGATTTAATGCAGACATTTCTCATTAAGCTCATAAGAGCATCTTGTAAAAAACTAAACAAAAAAACAACCACTGTTCCGTGCTGTTGCAACAGATCTTTGTGAGGGTTATTATTTCTCAGTTACACAGCCTTGTACATGGACAATACAAGTCCAGTGTCCTTTTCATTGGATATTTGCAAAGTCACAACAAAACAAAGCTGCATCACAAAACAAGGATCCCTCAGCTCCCTGGTGTCCATCTCTCAGCCATCTGGCTTTGCTCACACAGGATGCAGTGTGTGTGTGTGAGTGTGAATAGAGACAAGCAGATCGACTCAGACAATGTTCACAAGGGCTTTGTCTTTAGGATTGCGCTTTACGAGACATGTCTGCCCCTTTGGCATCCCGCTGAGATGTTGTATCACTGACTGTAATCCCCCGCATACAAGAGCAATAGTGATAAGAAGTGGAGGAGAACGAGGCGGGGTGAGGAGTGTGTGTGTGCGTGTGTGCGTGTGTGTGTGTGTGTGTGTAGGGAGGGGAGGGGTGTTCGGCTGTAGCGGAGCTTATTGACTACGTCCTGCAATCGAGAGGCAATTTGAAGAATGAGAGCCAGAGAGACCTTAACACGCCAAAACTAATTCCTGCAGGATTAAAACAAGACGATGTGGGATTAAACTGAGCAAGTTTTAATGATGTTTTTCATACTGTCCTGGCAATCCATGTTAATGTTCATGTTTTGCACGAGCCTTTGAGGCTACTGGGGGATCCAGCACATTTCCGCGGTAACGATTAACGACAGTGGAGGTGTTACGCTCCCACATTTGCACACCCTGTGGAAATGTGACCAGTTCAAGTGTGAAACGATGAAGTCCCACCGAGTTCCCGACTCATTGTCGAGGTCTAGAGGCGTGAAGTTGGAGGCAGAGGCCGACCAAAGCCAGGCAGCCGACCGGTATAGCTCAAACATGACATTGCATTTTTTTCAGGACTCACCGTTTCTCCGCGCTGGCCAGGGTGTCCGGGCAGCCCATCCTTTCCAGCTGGTCCCTGTTGGGTAGAAATTAAAATACACACAGCTTTACAGTAGCACCTCAGTACATTTATCACTATCACCTTCATATCTGGAGTGAATAATGATACTAGGAAATTGGTCCTATTGTTAGAATAACACTCTCAACAATGAGCTTTTATTATAGTTTTGTTCATACACTCCATTGGCACAATATACAGTAGAGTGGAAACTTAATTGTAGATCCACTATGAGGACTCTGGATGATAAAATAACAGGTTCTGTTTTCTTGTTTTGTTCTCACCGGCTGAGGGCTTAGAGCCAACGATGAATCTAACCTGAATCAATAGGTGGAAATTACCACTTGTCTCTTGCCTGGGCTGGAGAGTGAAAGAATGGGTTCTGCCTCAATAACAGTTAGACTAATGATCCCTGCACAGAATTAGAGATACTGCTATATATTACTGCACCCGATGAACTCCTCAGACTGAATCAATTGTGACTTGTGATGTTTGCAAACTATGCTAATTTGCGGTTGCGACAGTGGGAATACACTGCTGTAGTGGTTTTAGTAGTGGAGACAGAGGAGCACTTACAGGGGGTCCCTTTGGTCCGGGGAAGCCAACAGGTCCCTGAGGTCCTTGAGGTCCCTGAAATCAACACACACACATATAGTCAGATGATAGGAAATGTTTAAAATGTAAAATTATGAGTTGGTTTGTTTTACTGTTTCAACAAGAAACCAAAACAAAACAGAAAATGAACAAGTTTTGAAGGCAAAGAGACGTCATGTGAATGTTTTCGAATGTTTCCAGTGTAGTTTGAGAAAACAAATTAAGTTCAGTGTTAAATAAAAAAATAATTGAAAAAAGAAAGAAAAATCCAAAATGACTGTGTTCAAGTGAGCTGCCGCTGATTAGCTCACCGAGCCTGAACCCTGATGAGACCTCCTAGTAACACAAAGTCATTAAAGTGAGCAGCTGTGGAGTGGCAGGAAAAGAGATTTTGTTCCCCAGCCACTTTACTGCCAGAGAGAGTCCAACCAGGCTTAATCTTAAAGTGCTATCTAATGCCCGACTGGTGGTAGTTTTTAAAAGTGAACATTTCAGGCTTCAAAAACTTAAAAAGATCCAAAGAAGTGAATAAACCGCCTGGTAAAATAAAGTTCCTGTCCAATCTGCAGGTCAATATCACCGGGCAAAGGGCTGTAATAATTTAACATTTAATAAAAACCAGCCTGTGGGGAACAGCTTCATGTACTTCCCTAGTGCTTCACATTTAAATGACCCCGAATAATTACATTATATGCAAGTATATTTCTCTACTGTACAAAATCAAATATGTTACTCCCCTAATACGGCCGGCAGTGAATTCTCAGGCAGCCAACTGTATGCTTGACAAGTATCTAATTATATATTTCACTGCATAAACTGTACATATACAGTATGTTCTATACTGGTCTATATTTAATGATAGGCTGAGGCCAGCAGAAGCACAGAACACAAGTCAAATGAAGAGTGAGGCAGGAACTGCATCAGCAAATAATGAATAAAAAATCAGACCCAAAAGTCTGGAACGGGAGGAAAAAGAGGTCATCCTGAAACTGACGCAACACATATTCAGAGTTGTGTGTTGATGTTTGGCACAGTCAAATACTGAGTGTTTTTGAAGACAAATTTCTTTCTTTGTAAGAAAGTTACAGTGTATTGTTGAGGTTTAGGAATTTAGGGGGATTATAAATATGAATTTGATGCATTGATTCAATCTTTTTTAATCAACATGGTCTTTGAAGACTTGATTATAAGTTAATCACCTTCATCCATGAGATTTGAGTTTAGTCTGCCTCAACCCAAGCACTGACCTGAGAACAGCTTTGTAGATGAGCATTAGTTAGACTAGAGGACTTACACTTTGGAAACAGTAATAAATAATCCTCCTCTAATGGGGAATGATGAGTACGTTCTACACATGACTGTGCAGCCCGCAGAGGAAGTAAGAGATGCCTTAACAGTGTCTGATTCCACTACTTCATTCTTGTTATGTGTCTTTCTCTAACAGAGGGGAGGATCCATTTTCTGATAGACTCCCCGCCGAGCTCAGTCAGAGCTGTAATAAAATCCATTTCTCCTTGTGTGGCGTTAGCGAAATGTTAATGCAAACTCAGCACTTGCTGCAGCTGCAGTTAAAGCCTTTATTGTTTCATTCCTTCTTTGGACTTTTTGGATTTTCTTTGTCACACAGAAAGATCAACTATCACTGAAACACCACTGGATATCTAACAGACTCTAATAAAAAAAAAAGAAAGGTATTAAATAAGGCAGAGCAGCTGAAAGGCTGCTACTGTGAAGCTACTGCAGACTGTGGTAATTTTGTCTCCGTGTTAGCCACCTAGGGCTGACGCTGTGAACAATAAAAATCATTTTATTTTCTTGCTCTTGTTTGAGCTTTGGTTTAAAGGACAAATGTGCCTCATGACAACTCTGAGGAGCGTCAGTAAAGGGATGGGGGTCAAAATAATAAGAATAACATAGAAATGCTGCTGTCTGGTAGAGGAAGGTGGGAACAGGAACAAAGAAATCGTCCCATTTGCCAAAGAAAGACTGAGTTAATAAAACAGAAGAGAATAAACACACGTTACATAAACTGCTTTTCTAGCATTGCGATTTGTGATTGTGAGTTTTTTTCAGTGACTTATTTCTACAGTAGCTAACATTTCCATCCTCTTTAGTGACCTGTCAGAGCCAATAAGGATGTTTCTTCTCGCTCTTTGTTTTCTAAACCCCTCTTACTGTATTATACTATGCAATAACATGCTTCGGTCTAGCATCACCACAGTGGAGGTGTAGAGAATGTAAGAGGTACTTTTTATGCAGCGACACAACTGACAGACTGATTTCATGTTATGACCCTTGTTTGTATTCATATGCATTACAGCCATCCAAAACTCAGCATGTGATGAACTTACTCTCTCACCGGGGGGTCCTGGAGGGCCGTCATTGCCTGCTGTGCCCTGGAACACACAGAAAGAAATCCGTGTCATTTTGTTTTAAAAACGCAGCGTGGTATAGAGTACTACCCACAAAGAGGCCTGAAATCAGCGTGAGATTAATATTAGTACCTTGGGACCTGGTTTTCCTGTTGGACCTCTGGCTCCACGACCACCACGGGGACCCTACAGAGAGACAAACAAGCACACGAGTCAAACACAGGAACATCAAGTGGTAACTGTATCTAAAACTGTCAGACTATATACTGTACAGCATGTTGAGTTGAGCTTTGAATCAATAGAAATCATGGAGGGAGCAGAACGTACCGTTGGACCTCTTTGTCCTCTTGGACCTGGTTTACCTGCAACACCCTAGTGCATAAAAAGGAAAGAAGATTTTAGACACTTAAGACATATTTTTCATCTGTCATTTATCAATTTAGCAGAACACATCTGAGGCTTCAGATGAAAACCATGAGAGCCTTGAACTCTGATCACTCATATTTGTTGGAAGAAGTAATCAACAGCTCATTTCACAAACACATCAACGGCCTCTGGAGATGTGTGTTTTTTGTTGTGTTTGTACCTACAAAGTGCACTTTCTGAATGACAAGAGAGAATCTGTGAAGTAATGTTATTACCGCTGCTTGGGTGAATAAATCTGAAGAAACAACCTGAAAACTAATGCAGTGAAAATACTCTGGCTTCGAGTCAACGCTGGACAAAATCTGATCTAATGAAAAGTGTATTGAGTTTTTAATTTTGGCTGGTAGCCTTGGCATAAGTAAGATAATGTATTTCAAAGTGTCCATTAAATGACTCCAAAGTACTCGCAGCAAAGGAAATATCTTATTTCTATCCTCCACTTTGTACATTTTGAAGGAGGATTTGAAAATGTTCAAATTTCTATCATTGCCTCCATGAATCAACTGGGACTATCGTGTCTACTGATACTAAAAACCTGTGCCTTGAACTTTTTCTCAACACTTTTCAAAACTCTATGAGTGCCAGCTATTTTTTTTTGTCCAAAGTCTAGAATTGGGTAGAAAAGCTCAATGAAAGTGCAATTGTTTCCACATTGTTCTCCCCCCAATTGATTTTGCCGCTGTTATTTTTCGTGCCAAGTCACCACACTGATGCCTTTATAATAGGAATCAATTTTCTTTTGAGCACAAATATGATGGCGTGGTGATTTTCATACACAAACAGGCACAGTGTGTGTGTGTGTGTGTACTCCATGAGTGTCTGCGTGTGTGTTTTCTTACCCTGGCTCCTTTCTCGCCGTTGGCTCCTGGGAACCCAGGGAAACCACTTGAGCCCTGTCAATAGGAGAGCGAGATATGGAGGGAAATGAGAGAAACAAGAGGGAGGCTGGGTGGGTCGGAGCATGCATGATAATGAGTGCTCATCCTGTATTTATCTGCCCTATTGTTGGATGTCATCTTCAGTTAGTTTCACACAGTTAACACCATGGCCCTCATGTGAAATGACATGAATTTAGTATAAGTTTAAAACCAATTACTTCCATGACCTTAACACCATCTTTCCTGATTTGTTAATGTTCTCCTTTTAAAAGGTGCATCTACTTAATCTGAATAACATCCCTTATTAATGTGAACATGCTAAAGTGGTAAAACACATTATGAAATACACCTGTAAAGTACAACTCTAGATGAAAATAACCAGATGTTACGGATCCTATTCCCAAGTTTTCAGCCTGCCAGGTTGGGAAAGTTTCTCAGCCAAATCATCTAAACTTACACAATTATGTGGGGAGACATGCACGCACACTCACACACACAAAACCAAACAGAGGAGGCTTTCAAAACAAAGCACAAGATCCCTGTAAACACAAGACAAGGTGACATGATTTTTTTCTTTAGTCAAACTGTGTGAACAGAGGATTAAAGAGCTGCTTACCTACTGTGCCGCCCCTCATCACAACACGATGCATTGGGGACATTCAGTAAAAAATCAAATCAGTGACAAACCTCGACTCCCTCCAAATGTATGATTTAAACATACAGTATCTGTTCTGCTATGTCTGATGAGCTACTGTCTCTTTAAGATAGTGAAATCCCTCACTACCTATGTTGTTTATTTGTGTTTTCAGCTTGTAATCCTCACATTCATCATCAAATATTCTGCACTAGCTCATCACCAAAACACTGAT
The DNA here is from genome assembly GCF_905171665.1 of Trachurus trachurus. Taxonomy (NCBI): domain Eukaryota; kingdom Metazoa; phylum Chordata; class Actinopteri; order Carangiformes; family Carangidae; genus Trachurus; species Trachurus trachurus. The sequence goes on from NC_139911.1 coordinate 6,817,327, forward strand.
TTGGGGGGATATTGTGGATCTAACACCTGCTGACAGTAAAGTGAGGCCAGAAATATGAAAAGTGGGACATGGCCATAATGAAACAGTAAACTGAGGCAGTGATCAGACATGTCTGTGTCTGTGCTTCATCAGACTCCAAGCTGGGAACATGTATATCAATATCAGATCATGTTTGTTTACAGGTCCTCACAATGACCAAGGAATAAAGTAGGGTGGGTGAGGCATTAATCTTGTATGATATGATGCCATTAATACATGGAAGTAGATGTCATTAGTGAGCATTATTATGATTTACCATGATTTCCAAATGAGACTAATATCTAAAATCGTCGACCAGTGTTGGCGTGTAGAGTGTGGCACTGTGTCAGACGGAGGAGGAAATCTGCTGTACGGCTTTACAGTGAGAACAGAGCAGCTCAATCACAGCTGAAGCTCACAGAGTGGGGTGGGGGTGGGAGGGGGGTGGGCGGATCAGCAACAACAGGGTCTATGGGTTTATGCCTCATTTTTGAGAATCACCAGAGCAAAATGCTGCATTCTTTAGTTCATAACAACTGTGCCAACGAACAAACAGTGATTGATGTGCATGCTATATTTATGCTGCCTCTTATAAACTGTTCATATCTAATAATAATGATTCATAAATAAGTTATGAGCAAATAATAGGGTGAATTGATTGTGAATATTCCTTTGACTGGTTGTTTCTAGTGATAATGGAGTAATAAATGCTGGTAATGCTCATGAGTATCTCACTTCTTAAATCTTTAGTCAGTCGCTGGTTAAAGAGATCAATAAGCTGTAAATAAATGTATTTGATCTGGTGCAGCTTTCCAGACAGGAAACAGTCCAATAGCTCATTCAAGACATTTTCTTTTCCTCATTAATTTAAGAGCTAAAGAGTCAAAACACGTCACAGTGAACGAGGATAAACATTAGACAAAGTTGTTCTGTTTTTTTTTTACAACCTGACAACACAACCATGATCTTACAGCTTAAAAGCTTGTAACTGAGTGTTTAATGTTTCATCAGACATGAATGAATCTTTCAACAACATTCCCACCAACTGTCACTCAAGAAGAAAGAGCTCAATTATCAAACGCAGGTGTGAAACACATGATCAGCAGGTAACACTTTGACTTTCCCATCTGAGCGGTGAACAATACACTCATGTACAGCATGAATGTGTTTGTTGTGTTGGTGCAGATTCAGTCAGAAAGCAAGAGGAAACTCATCTCGTACTGAGGTGAGAGCGAGGTTAACTTACCTTTGGTCCTTGTCTTCCTGGGTAACCTGGCAACCCTGGGACACCGAGTTTACCCTGAGAAACACAAAGCAGCAGGTTAAAAACATCCACCGAGAGGAAAAATGATGGACAAATATGATTCTTCTATCGGTTTTCAAATATCCTCCGTGGTTTAGATGTATGACCTTTTCGCCAGCGGGACCAAGGGGACCGGACTCTCCGTTGGGTCCAGATCGGCCTTTAGGACCCTCAGGACCGTCCTCTCCACGGGGGCCGAGCATGCCAAGTTCACCCTGTGACACGAGAATAGACAAAAAGAGGGATATTGATTTGATGGACATGATGGAAATTATCAATAAGACAGGTGATGATGTTTCAGTCAAGCTCCTCACCCGGTCTCCTTTGATTCCCATGTCTCCCTTGAAACCTGGGAATCCGTCCTCGCCCTGAAATGAGATAGAAAAGGAATTTGCTTTGTTAGTTGATTTGATTGTTATTCAAAGCATTTGTTTATTTCACAGCAACAACACTCTTGGGACGGACTGTTTTCCTTCATTTCTCTGGGGAACATAAATGATTAAGCCTCCTGACATTTTGTATTTATTGAGCATCTGGTTAAGAGGCAGCCGGCGCTGATTCACTGTGTGGATCTCAGGATTGATGCTGCTCTCTGCTGGTCAGACAGTGGAACAACACATACGAGGAGCTCCACTTCAGCTATCAGGCAATGAGCTGTGGTAAATCAGCTGGTTTTATTTTGGATTTGGGACCGTCTGTGATGAACCACAAAAATGCATAACAAATTACACTTTTTTTTTCCTCCCACAAGAAAATTCTCTGTTTTCAGAATATCTACACTGAGTCGAGATTAGTAACGATGCAACCAAATAGCAGTTTTGTTATGATAAACAGCATCAGATGGAAGCTGAAGGCCACTTCATAGTTCAGCCAAACCTCTCTTCTTTGACACTCTCTGTTTCTACTCTGTCACCTGTCCATGTTTCCAACCCTCTTCTGATGCATAATGCAGCACTGAGCATGTCTGTTACCGGCAACCCGCAATAGACCCCCCACACACACACTTCCGCACACACACCAACACACCAACACACATACACACACACCTGAGGTAAAGTACATCCCTTATTCATATCAAACCCTTTCTCCTCAAGGTTTTGGCTTTTGAATCTCTTGTTATAAATAATTCAATAAAAACTGATATGAATACCTGTCAGTGTGGTGAGAACAACACCCCTCAGTCAGATAATGGATTTTATACAGCAGCATAACTGTATTGATCTTAAATAAACGTCATGCATATTAAAAAGAAGCTTAGTTTAAATTCTACATAGTGGCACGCACACTTCAAAAGTGCTTGAGATGGATTGCGGTGTTCTTTGAAACCAAAAGCCTCGAGCCTGACAGCTTTACTGATTGAGGGTCACTCCAAAATACAGTCTGTCTCTCCACTGAAGAACGCTATCGACTGACCTCCGCGCGGTGCGTTCAGGCTACCGCAGCCGTTCTCTCTCTCTTCCCAACTCAAAAGAGTCAAAACAAAGTTCGGAACGCAGGTAGACAGCCACAGTTACAGACAGAATAAGTGTGACATGAATATTTCTAGTGGCTCTCCACAAACTTCGATGAAGTTTCCACAAACACTGTGACATACAGCACAGTGTGTCAGTTAGGACCATACAGTATATAGACTTGCTGAACCTGCTGAATTTAGCCTGATTCTGGTCTGCTTCTTCAGTTTAGAAAATGATTTCCCAACTAGACAGCGATGTTGGGGAAATCTAAGATATAATTGGTTGGGAGGAACAAAATTAATACATATCTACTGCACTTAATATGCAGTAAATTCTCTCCTGTGCTGTCAATGGACGATATTCACTTGCATTGACCTTTGATGACAATGCTGTTGAAACCTACAAGCTTCTTTTTTTGTAAACACATCATCATGTAGGGTATGACTCATAACCTCTCCTGGCTACTCAGTGGGTGGTAAACAGAGAAATTATGTTGTGTACCTTCTCTCCTTTCCCCCCCTTCAGACCGCGGACACCATCAGCGCCCTGTTGAAACAGAAAACACCGGTAAGAGAAATACAATACAGCGCTGTACAACAGATTAAAGGGTGAGACTCCTGTGAAAAGGAGGCTGATCAATCACACGCTGACACGGTCAAACTGAAATCATACCTTCACACCGCGAGGACCAGGATAACCAATGGGACCCTGTGGACCTGATGGACCCTGGCGAGAAGGAAACAATACATGGTTCCTGTATTAGTATTAAAGAACATTGAGGCAATACATACATACATATACATGTATATATACTGTTTATATTTGCATCATAAATTGATTAATCGTAAATCTGGAAATGATCATTAAAACAACTGAAACATCAACATACAATTTTTGCATTACAGAAGCTCGACTGACATGTTTCCTGATTCAACTGAGCAAATAAATAAAACACAAAAAGTAAAGACTAAAAAATGCTTATTTGTCTTTTCTTGAAAAAAGTAAGTAGCACATTGTATTATGATTTATGCTGTTGTTGATCTTGTTTGACAAATGAACCACCTGGTTGGTCGTTCAAATGAAGTATGTCCTAGACATATCTTTGTAGTACATTTGAAATTAACTGTATTTTATGTTAAACACACAATCTTTATATGGGTGAAAATGTGTTTTGATTAAAATGTTTAAATTGCACTGGATCCACTGTCCTCTTTTTATCCAAAAGTCCATTTAATACACTCACCTGTCCTCCTTTCTCTCCAGGTGGCCCCTCCTTACCAGGATGACCCTGTAGAATAATAATAAGACATCACAATGCAGTTTAAAGTGAACAATAAATGAACAAATCCATGTTATTCAATCATTTAATGCAACATTTAATGATGTGATTGTGTCTAAGCAAAAAAATAAGTGAAGTATACTGTATGTGCCTGAATTGGCTTCACCACATGTATCCAAAGGCGGAGGCCTCTAAATAAATTAACATGCAAAGCCAAGAATAAGACTGAAGTGACGACCTGGCTGTCTGGTTTGTCCCGGCTCCTCTGTGTGACATGTATTTTCCAGCTAATTCAGGTCTGTGAGTTAATCACAACATATTAAGTTGTGCACAGTCTCACAAAAACACCTGACAAGTCGACTAACCAGACTAGTTCATAGGGCTGCTAACAGTAAGTGATGGTGTGTGTGTGTCTGTGAAGTAAAACTTGGGGAAAATCTGTCATTCTTCGTGGCAGTCGGGGGCAGATTAACAGCCACAAAGTGCGGTGGCCACAGGTGAGTGATGGGGCAGATAGGCAGGTCCACGTGTACAGCTCAATACACAACCCAACACACACACACACAGAAACCTTTAGCCGCAAACACCTGGCAACTTCCAATTTGAGGTGTGAGGTCGAGGCAGAGGCTGTAGATCACCAGGCTCCGAGGCCTGAGGGGAACTAAGGGCTGCCTGCTTCTTGAACTTACACACTTCTCATAGTGAGGGCAGAGGAGGGGGAGGGGGAGGGGGGCAACACAGGGCGACTACAGGTCTAGAATAACAAAAACCCAGAGCTCCATTATTTGGACTTATGAAAAATGCCTCAGACCTCTCAGATACAGTACGGCTGTGTGTGTTTCCACAGGCAGCTCAGTGTGCGTCATATACTAAAAGGGTAACTCCGTCCAAACACATTATTGTACTATTTTAGAGCAGAACAGTTTTCAAGCAGACAAAATATTTATGTTTTAAAATGCCACAGTACTGGATATGATGAGTAATCTCATAAAACATAACAAACTGATATCACTGAGGACCTCTCCTCTAGCTACCAAATGTAAAATACAGATAAACCGTAAGTGGTGGTCATAAGGAATTCATGAAGCTGGCTGCGCACAAGAGGCCAGAAACCTCCCTTAACTTTTCTCCTCATTTCCAGAACATAGCAAAGACACCTGGTACCACTGAGCTGGTACCACAGCAACACATCCAGGAAGCTAAAACCCTTTTTCTTGCCTTTGTTTACCGCCAATTGGACCATTGTAATTCCTTATCGAGTGGCCTGCTGCAGAAATCAATCGAACAGCTGCAGCTTCTACAAAATCCTGCTGCCAGGTTTCTCACCACAGAGAACCAGAATACAACAATAATAACCCTCCTGTTGTGGCTACCTGTCCGATAAACAGCACTTGTTGACTGTTTCAAGGTTTAAGCTGGAGATGGAGGAGAGTTGAGGCATTTGTCTAAACTTTAGACAAACAACCTCAGACTTTTTATAGACTAGATTTAGTTTTATACAAAGCCGAAGTGTCCAGTTACCTGCACACACACACAACCTGACCTGAGCACTGTATCCATAAACCGTGTAAATACCTCAATGGAGATATCACAGGTTTGATATAGAAGGCTGTGCAGGTGTGGAACATGTGTGTGTGTGTTCATGAAGAGTGTCTGAGGTTTGGATGGATGTCACAGTAAGGGTAAGAGAGAGTGTGTAATACTGATATACTGTATGTACGTATATGGGTGATAAGAGCACGCACAGGAGGCCCATCAGCTCCAGGTAGTCCAGGCAACCCCGACCGGCCCCCAGGTCCCTGTGTGAGGAAGAGAAGATGACACATAAGGACAAAGCTCAGAGGTCGCAACAAGTGTCAGATCACTTGGAAATAAATGGAAAAGTGTGGTTAGTAATTTATCTTTTATGTTATTTTCATGATGGTTTAATATGAATCTTAATTTGTTTGGAAAAACAGTGGACGTACTTTTTCTCCAGGTGGTCCAATGGGGCCTTGAGGACCAGGAAGACCCTATGAGGAAGAGACATATAGACAGACATACATGTACAGTAAGGGTATGTTTCTATAGCAACAACAAGCATGCTCAAACATGCATGCACACACAGACACACACACTGGATAAACTGAAGAGTTTGTTGGAGCTGTAAATAGTTGAGCTGGTGGAGGAATGTTAAGCTTGTGTGTTTGTGTGCATGTGTATGTTTGTATTTGTGTGTGTGCAGAGCGCTGGGTCAGAAGGCATACTATCATCAAGCATGCTGCTGGAACTGCGAATGGTCTCATATGTGTGGTTCTAGGTGGCTTCCTCTGTGTGCCAGTGTGTGTGTGTGTGTGTGTGTGTGTGTGTGTGTGTGTGTGTGTGTGTGTGTGTGTGTGTGTAATTTGAGGCACTGAAGCTTGCTCCAACACGTGTGGCAGCTTTGCAGGAATTCCACCAACATGAATAAGATGCTTTCAAATGGATCAACCCTGAAACATTCCCCCTCCTGAGATAAACCCCTGAAAAATATTTCAGAAAAATGTGTGTGTGCACACAGAGAGAGAGAGAGTGTGTGTGTGTGTGTGTGTGTGTGTGTGTGTGTGTGTGTATGTGTGTACTCTTTATGTCTCCAGGGAGAGGTGCCTGGGCTAAAACTCAAAAAGGCAAAATGAAGATGATCATTTGGTTTGACAGTTCAGCTTCTAATTCGGTGCCTCAAACGTAATTTACAGGAGCAGAATATTGTCCTTTACAGCTGAAGAGACAAATAAAATCACTCTGTGCTGTGAGACTGAGGCTGCTCAGCTGTGCACTTCATTCCTTAAATGCATCTCTGAGCTCACTGGCTTATGTACGCTGGATCCCGAGCAAATCTGCCTCCCTCGGTGTGTGGAGTTTATGGTGGAAGATAACAGGCGTACAGTGCAGTGGTCTGTATCTACGCATCATGGTGCAGCATCGACTCTGCACTTTTTTTCATTTTTTTTTCATGGGTGGTGGGATCATGTGATGCTTTGTTTACCTGTGTCCCTGGGGTTCCTTGCTGCCCAGGTGGGCCTGGTTCTCCTTGTGGCCCCTGAATAAAACAAAGATGGAGGCTGTCAGAACTAGACACTTCTCGAAATACGCACATCTGAGACACTATCAGCAATCAGGTGAACTGCAGTGAACTGAACTGGAGTCACACTGATAACGGAGATAACAGATCAGATAGCAACATTTTATATTGTACATTTCCTATGTAAATAAGTTGTGAGGCAGTTCAGTATTTAAGACCATATCATCATCATAAAGCTGATTGAGGTTCAGTCATTCCATAGGTTGTTATATAAGTAGTTACAGTAACTTCACGGGGAAATGTTTTGGTCTAACTTAGTTATCCCTCTAGCCTGCCTCATCTTATCCAATATGGCAGCCTCTTAACTAACTGGGCTGTGAATCTATTGTATTCTTATTTGGGTTACACATGCTTTGGATTGTGGTCTACTTAGGAAGCTGCCAGCGTGGAGAATAATGGATCTGTGTGTTGAGAGTCTATCAGAGCAAAACAGAAGAAAACTGAATACAGGCTGTTGTTGAGTCATGTATCTTTAAATTTATGTTAATAAATGTAGAGTGTCATTAAACAGTATTTATCTTGTGCAGAGAAAAAGCAGCACATGAGCCTTTGCTGCCATTCAGGTAGCGACTCGTCTCAGCTCCAGAGACCTCAGCATGACCTTTGACCTGACAGCCATGCATCCTAAAGAGGTTTCAACAGTCTGACCTAGACCTTACACAAACAGCTGTGTCCTGAAACTCTGCGGTTCATATCAGGAGCCGATAAAAGCAACATTTCAGATATTTTATTGAGAGGAAGTTGTGTCCGTACCATGTTTCCTTTTGGACCCTGAGGCCCGTCAACTCCAGCGACACCCTGAGAGGGACAGAGCAGAAGAAAACTCATGTATACCTCATATCAACAGGAAATTATATCAAAAAAGGGGATGGTAAAGGTGATGGTACGTACGGGAGATCCGGGGGGTCCTGGAGGACCACGAGGTCCCAGCAAACCTCTAGGACCCTGTGAAGAGTGACAAGCGGTGACGTTAAATAAAATCAGATTCATTCTATAATCAGTGAACTGAAGAGGACAGTACTGTCAGTGGGTCAGCTCTGTCCCCTGGTGGACAACTTTGTCAGAGAAACAGAAAGATCACTTGAAAGCAAGTTTCAAGCAGATCTTGTTGCAGCTTGTTGGAAGGGCATGATGGGAGGACATGATGAAATAACACCAAGAGCAGAAAAGCCTTACACTCTCGCCAGCTAATCCTCTGGGCCCGATCTCTCCATCCTCGCCCTAAGGAAGAAAAAAGACAGTAGAGAACATTTATTGAGTGGAGCATCAATGGAGCAGCTCTTAAATTTCAACTAAATAAAAAATCAGAAGGGAATTTGGCATGAGACTTCAAATTTGACCATAAGCTGTCAAAAATCGGTATTAGTCACAGCTTAATCTAAACCAAAACCAAACATTTGTTGAAGGTAGTAACAGCGTGGTTGTGAAGTTTGGGGTGGGGGTTTGGGTTGTGTGTGTTCGAGCGGGTGTGTGTGTGTGTGTGTGTGTGTGTATGTGGGTGTAGTTAATTTCAGGGGGGAGGAAAGGTTAAACTGAAAACCCTCCTCCTCCTCAGTTCATAGTCTCCACCCAGCTGCTGCCGCCTGAGGGCTGAGCTGGTGAAGCACAGCTGATGTAAGTAAGTGATGCAGCTAAGTTCAGTGTTTTTAAAGGTTATTCAAGGTGTTAGGTTAAAAGAGGAAGTTACTGACTCTCTGTCCGTCCTCTCCAGGGGCTCCTGTGGGTCCCATTGGTCCTAGCTCCCCCTGAGATGGGAAGAATGAAAGAAAATTAAAAAGAGGAGGAGACAGATTCAAGATAATTTGTCATCTGCTGCAGGCTAATTCTAATTGTGTGTTACTTTAAAACACTTGTTTCTACATTCATTTGCATTTTTTAGTTGGTTTTTGGTGTTTTATATTATTGCTGGTGTAACAATAAACATTTCAAAAACAAATCCCTTCAACGGGACTGTGAGTCTGCAGCAAAGTGACCCTAAGCCCACCATAATGATGTACAGTATGATGGTTGATTTACCTGGCTTCAGCGCAACAACGTCACAAAATCTTTTCAACTGTTCAGATTAATTCGGGCACATTAGGAGGAATTGAACAAATACTAACTTCTTAATCAGCTATTCCCCTCATGACAATGCAGCTATTCATTTGTCCCACAGAACTTTAAGAGGTTACTTAACATTGTGATCTGGCTGCAGCTGGATCTATTTCATCACACCCAAAAACCTTTGCCACTTAAAAGATACACCAATAAATCTAAGCAGTAACCTAAGAGGTCAAATCCCCAACAATTAGGGGATTTTACTTTAATGCTTAATGATGTTTTGTTGTCACACGAGGGAATAGTACTTTGCTGATAACCTTCTTTATTAAGAGTAGCTCGTCAGGCCAAACAATACACTGTTGTTCCCTATAAAGGTCCCCATAAACCTGGTTTGTTATTGCTCATTGTACAAATCTCACAATGTGCAACAGTAAAGAACTAAGAGGTGAAACTGAAGCGGTGGCTTCCAGTTTACTGTTCTCACCCTGTGTCCCTTTTCACCAGGCAGTCCAGGGAGTCCATCAAAGCCTCGGTCACCCTGTAACGAAGCAGAGCAGAAGATGTCACGAGACCGCACCAGACATCAAACTCACCATGGCCTGCACACGGCAACGCTTCCAACTAAGTTTTCATTTGTACAGTTTATCATGACACAAACATGAAATCTTGTGTGTCAGCATTTGGTACCTTAGAGCCTGGCTCTCCAGGCATCCCCCGGGCACCATCAGCTCCAGCACGACCCTGAAAAACAGAAAGATTTAAATATGTACATGAAGATTAGCATATTATAACAACTGCTAAAATGCTATATGCTTTAAAACTGATGTACAATCAGTATCATTACTCCAGAAAACTAATATAAAATCTAATTCTAAAGTACTAGGTATTCGGGAAGTGACAGCAGTAGCGCTGCCTTAAAAGCTTTAACAGGGCAACACTCCTCTTCCTGAGACCCAGCTGGTTTGTTTGATGTGCAAAGTTATATTATAATAAGTAATATTTCTTTAATTGGCAAACAAATGAGTAGAGTCTGAAGCTGCAAACCTAAGCAGTGGAGCAAAAAATATTAACACAGATAATGACACAAATCACTACTCCATGTAATCAAGAGGTGGATCAGAGGACGATTGGGAATCATCTGAAAAACCTGCTGCCAGTTTCCATCACCGCAGGAGATGTTATCAAAGAGCCAGACATGGACAACAACAAAACAAACTCTGTTTCTTATTCTGATAATACTCTGATTTTCACACTAGAAAATCTGAGTCCACGGCAGTAGCAGTGTCTCATATAAGCAGGTCTTTTATCACATTTGACATTAAAATCAGCTGCGATTGACCCACGAGTCAAGCTTGTATTACTGATTTGCCTATGAATGGTTTATATTTATTAGCAACCAATTAGGTCAAGGCGTTTGGCTCTGCAGAGCGACTGCACTATGACACTATTGTGCCCCATATCTGTAGCCAGTTTTCCCATTTTGGCATTTTCAGACAGATTAGCTGCCCGGCCATTGATCCGAGGATTGGAGGCAGTACAGGCCTTTAAGCACATATCAAGCAATTGTTTGTTGAACTGGAAATAAGCCTCTCAGCGTTTGAGCAGTGGCCACAAGTACAAACAACCACACAACAACAAACACAGAGGCATGTGAGTGCACACACACTGCAGAGTGAGAGTGTAGCAGGTCATTGAGTTCACTCACCCTCTTGCCAGCTTTGCCAGGTTGTCCTGAAGGCCCCTGGACACCACGGGGACCCTGTGCAGACACGTGGACCATTTAGTGACAGACGGACACAATCACCTCGGATGTGGCCAACAGTAGCCGGCGAGGGACATTTTTCATAATAGTAGCATCACTTCTTTCTCACCTGAGGACCGTGGTCTCCTCCTTCACCTTTCAGTCCAGGAGAGCCGGGAAGACCCTGAAGAGAGGGAGAGCACAAACTAAACTTGGACACTTTTCATTCAGGTCACGGCAATTGCAGTTTGCCACAGATCAGTAAAAAAAAAAAAAAAAAAAAAAAAAGTGTGACATTAACAGCAGATGGCGATGTTTAGCTTAATGTGCACATTCTTTTTGCGTGTTGGTCTGAAGACAATGAATCCACACATTCCTCTAACTGCAGATGCATGAACTACCTGGGAGGGGAGTCCAAGGGATGATATCATTTCAAATCGTATCGCTCCACTATGATTGTTTCTCTTTGATGGTTGATTTTGTGCAGCTGTTCATTTGGTTTGTTTCAAGCGTATCAATGACAAACAAGTGTGTGAAGTTTTCCTAACAGCTCAGGCCGATCGGCTTTTAAGAGACATGCAGGCACATCGACAAATCTGTGAGTCTTTTGAAATGTACCTAAACCTAGAAATGTAATTGTACTGTGTTTATAGAGGCAGACACTTAAGAAAGACACATTTGCATCTGATTACATCTTATCATTTCAGATCGATATGTTTGGCCTTTAGCCCGTAGAGGGCAGATTTGAAAACCTGCTAATGCCTTGTGTCTTCAGCAGGGCCCTCTCCTGCAGATAAATAGTGGATCATGTATCAACAAGCCCAAGAGAGGGGAGGGGAGGGTTTGGGTGGGGTGGTGGTGGTGGTGTGGGGTGGGGGGGGCAACAACAGAATGAAAGAAAATTTCTTGGCAGCTGATAGCACCTAACAGACAGGAAGCATGGCCACTGAGCCACCAAGTGCTGATGCAACAACATTTCACAACAAATAATCGGATCTCCGCTGTTTGTTCCCAAAGTAAATAAAATAAAGTGCAAATAACCTAAAGGGGGTATTTTTTTTTACTTAAGCAATGCAGAACTGGCAGCCAGTAGAAATGTACAGACTTTCAATGGAGGCATTCAATTCTTAAGAAGTTGTGTAACTTCTGAAATATTGGTGAAAAGCAAACATTAAAGAGTCACGATACTGATCCAAATGGATATCTTTTGTGCTCATAACGACTTGAACTATCAAATGTAAAAGTCAAATCAGTTGGAGTTGAAAAAGTTGCATTGACAAAAAAGTGAAGACATAAATTCCTACAAGCAAACACACATACACACAAATAAAATACAATAGAGACTCACCACTGGCCCTGATCGTCCTGTCAGACCCATCGGCCCGGGAGGTCCTCTCATAGCCAGCTGCAGGGGAGACACAGGCAAGAATAAGGTCAAATTCCCCTCCATCCAAAAACTTTACTGTAAATTCAATTACTGTAGGAGCTCATATCGACTGTTTTTGTATGAAGTCTTGTTTTTGTCCTGTGTCATGCTTTCATTTAATACAGAACATCTTGTTTGTTAAGGCTGTTTTTATTACTTTGGTTATGTTTTGTTTTTGTCCGTGTCCTGAATATGACAGAATATAACCACATTAAAACCATATGAACAAAATGCATGACCACTGTTCGATGATGTCATCTTTATATGAGCAGCTAATATACATGAGGCTTTGGTGCATCTCCTCATTCTCTAAATGCTATTTTGTTGTCTTGGCTCTGATGCAGTAAACCTGCAGGCATACTTCCACATTTCATCTCTTGGTTCACTGAAGGTGTAATTAATGTGGGACATCATGCAGAAGCCAACAGGTCTAAATACCAAGTCTAGATCCACCCCGCTCCTCTACTCCTCTCCCACATACACACAAAGACATTTTTTTTTACACCTGTTGGTTTAGCCCACCCGCAGGTCGGGAGCCCCTGAAGTATTTTTAACAGTCTCTCCTGTCTGTCCATCTGTTCAAAGTGGCCTTTATATGTTGTTGCTCTGCTGCCTTCTCGGCATGTCTCCTTTTAGCCTTGCAAGGCCAACGAAATGCAGTGTCCCCTCCACCCACCCACAACCAACACCTCCCCTTCCCTGTCTCCCTCATCCTTGCCCTCCACTCCCACCCCCCTCACCCCTACAGCTGTGTGTGCAGGGAGCAGGGCAGGGGTGGGGGGTTTGGCTCCCCGGTGGCTTGTTTAATGTCCTCGTCTACTTACTCTGGCTTGGGAGAGGATGGCCTGGGCTTGGGCCTCTTGTGCCGACACCACGGGACCCTTCTCGCCATCGCCACCAAAACGGAACTGTTGAACACACACAAACACACACAAACACACACACAGGAGTTGAAACATTGCTCCTTCTGCTCACTATTTCTGTAACATACTCTTGAGATTAGCCTGGTTATTGACTTGCATTATTCTGGGCACTTACCGGCAGCATCAGCATGGTACCAGGGGGCCCCGGCAAACCATCAGCACCAGGCAGACCAGCACGACCAGGAGGACCCTGCAGCACAGAAGAGACAAGAGTCATAAACACATCTAAATCAACTTTAACTTTTACTGAGATTATTGGGATGCTAAAAAAGCATATCAAAATTCCTTCTCCTCACTGATCATTAAAGCTGAGACAGATGCTTGTATCTATCTAATGTGCAGTTCATGTTGACTAATTATTTAGATCTATTTCAGTAGACCGGAAAAGCTACATTAATAAGGTATGTGGTTTAAACTAAAGCTGCTTAATCACTTGCCTTTTCTGTACTTTGTCACTTGTCCTTGCACTTGTGCATTCAAGACAATAGCATTTTTATCTGGGTAAAATTATTATCTAAATTTATAATAGTGGGCTCTTGGGAATCATTGGAAAATCTGTATGCTGTGAGAAAATGCAACTGTTCTTCTGGTTTAAAATCTGAAATAGTACGATTTGATATGCTGTGGACAGTGGCAGTAATATGGAGGGAAACATAAACACACGCCCTCCCCAAACAGACACACACACCACACAGCTGGGGCAGTTAAAGCTGGAGGTGTGCTGTTTGTCAGTTTCATTAGCATATGCTCCTCCTCCTGCAGCACACATAGACTGGGCCTGTCCATCTGTACACCACGCTACTGTCTGCAAGCCAAAACCAACATCCTTCTCCATGAATTCTGATGCCCACATTTGTGTGTGTGCGTGTATGTGTGTAACAGAGAAAGAGTGGAGAGCTAAGCGTTAATATGTTGACTTTTTATGAAGGGAAACCTAAGTCGCCCTCACTCATTAAAACTCACTCACATGTCACACGTTTCAGCTCTTACTTATATAAACCACCAGAGTTCATCTGAAATAATTTTAAGCCATGGTCAGTTCACCATCACTGCACCATAAATACTGTTGCTATGGTTACTGCTGCTTCATATACTCCCCACACTGATGTGTAAGGATGGTGGAAGTGTCGTTCTTTGTTTGGTCAAGGTAAAATTATCATTCAGAGCAGTAGCAGGCAGCCCATGTGCCACACTTAGATCATTTATTGTTGCCTATTAGATCTGTGCTGTAGCAGCTAGTACTAATTTTATAGTAAGCTACTGGCATGAGCTCCAGAGACCATGAATATTAACTTTGCAGGAATGTCATCATAATTTATTTAAAACACAACGCAGCTCTGTGTGGGAGATAACTGACTTTGGAAAGTATATTTTGACCAAGGAGGCTCTGCAGATTGTAACCAAGGCAGTGGTCTTAAAGTTGCATTTTGGTTGTGATGAGTTAAGTAGTTACCTGACCACTAGGTTTGAGCATACTGTACCTACAAGGACGTTAGTTTATGCGTCTTTCTTCTGTAACATAAGCAGCATTTCCTGCTATGAAGTTAACTTAGCTTAAGTTCCCATGAGGCCATACACAAATAGAAGCTAGTGCTAATATATAGACTTGGTCGTCTTCTAAGCATCAAAGATAAAATGACAACTCACTCTGTCACCGGAATCTCCAGAAGTGCCTGGGGGTCCTTGAAGACCTGAGGGACCTGGAAGACCCTAAAAAGACGACACCAAGTCAGCACAGCAGCTTGTACAATTATTCTCAGGTGCAAAATATTGACATAAATGAATATACTCACAGCTGGGCCAGGAGGTCCTGGTGGTCCTTCGATCAGCATGCCCTTTAAAAACAAACACACCCTTTCACACCACGAATGCTGTCCTACTGATAAGTTCAGGATGAGTTGACAAATTTAGGGTAAAGCTCTGAGTGGTTTGGGTGTTTGCCCAGCACTTAAAAAGAAGTAAAACTGTAGTGCAGGAGGTTATTTTATCATCTTATCATCATCATGCTGGTAATAAAATAAACTAAAATGACACATATACTGTATACGACTTTAGCATATCCGGATTTGACTTTCTGAGCCTTACAGGTTCAATCACAGCCGGCTCGCCCTTCTCTCCCTTCTGGCCAAAGGCTCCCCCAGCACCAGCAACCTGCAGTTACAAAGTGAGCACAGAGGTGACATTCTTCACACAGCAGTTATAGTTCACAGGTGAATGAATAGCAATGATGAGCAGGGATGACTCGGAGGAAGGGAAGGGGGGAAGTGGGGGCAGTCCAGCCCGGTGAAAAGAATGTGTGTGAATGCTTGAACACATTTTACTCAATCAATCAACATGGCGCGCTCGATTGTAGCTATTGCGGCTAAGTCAGAGGCAGAAAGCGAGTAGAGAACAACACACAGGGAGACATGACATTGTGGAACAAAACAGGGAAAATGTTAGTGGTACTGAGAAGGAAGAGACCTCTACTCTGTGTGCTTGAAATGGAGCAGTACTGTCATTGCATTGCCATTGTGCAGTGTGACTGACGGTGACCAAATAAAACAATATTTAACACCAACAGGTTATTACCGACATGCAAAACCCCACAAAATAATCCAACTAGGTTTTTTTAGGTTTATTTCTAGAGACAGAAATAGAATAACAGGCATCATCCTATAGTGGGTCTTAACAAATGTGGTGTCATTAGAGGTGGTGAGCTCATCCGGCTGCCTCAGTGTGTTTATGTGTGTTTTAAGAGTGGACTTGGAGGAGGTGGGGGTGACAGGGAAAGGATTAGGAGGCCAGGTGGGTGGTGTATGTGTAGAGGGGTACTAAAATTTAACAATAGCCAAAGGCACACAGACACAAAATGGTGTTTGATGATGTTCTGACAGAGGGTAAATTTAAACAGCACTGGGGCCAAAACGGTTTAACATGGGAGACAAAGTGGAGAGAGGGGCACATGTTAAATATTTATACTAACCAGCTGGCAAACTGTGACAAGCTGTGACTGTTGGTACGTGAAGTCAGAGTTCAAGAGTTTGGGTATGAAAGGGAGTGAGTTACACCGGGTGTGCGCTGTGCAGACAGCTGCCTATGAGTTACGGGCTAATTGTATGATATGAAAATGACATGGATGCTAGTAAAAAAGGCTGAGAGCCGAGTGGGTGGGGAGGGGGCGGGACGTGCTTTGTTGGCAGGGTGCAGGTTGAGCTGACACACACATTGATTGAAGGCTGTGCGTGGAGATAAGAAGAAAAAAAAATAGTGCACGAGTGTAAATCAGGTATGTGCTTGTGCTGCTGGGATGAGAGCTACCAAAACACAGATGCATGCATCGTCCCTGTCAGAGCTGTCGATCATTAAATAAAACCACCAATCACACATGATGCATTTACTGACTCCACACTCAACATGTCAATGACACATTTCCCATGCCAAGCAACCAACTAGGAGGGCGTGCACTGGAGGACAGAGTGAATCCCTATCGTGTGTCGTGTGTTCATGCACACACCCGTCGGCCGGTCGGGGCGTGATACTTACGGCGCTCTCAGAAACGTCGGTTTCGGCGGCAACGCCGGGCCCCACCTCATCATCGCGGGCTTCTGTGGGTTTGGGCGGGGCCGTGCCATACTCATCATATGCCCCGTAATCATACAACTTGTTGTCAACATCCCCCAGGTCATACTCCTTTAGGTCATACTCCTTAAAGTCATATGCCTCCGCACCAGTGTCCGTGTTGTCCACCATTTCTGGGACAGCGGTGGGCTCCGCAGCAATGGGATCAGCCTCGGAGCCGTAAGCACCGACAACATCCTCCTCCACAGCCTTTCAGGTGTTACCCAAGCAAAGAAGGGGGGGAGTGATGGTGGGCAACCAAGGAAATAAGCATGTTAGTTAAGCATTTGAAGCAAAAAAAAAAATCTACTTTTAGATGTTATTAAAGCAGACTGCAATAAATTCAGCAAAATTTAAAACAGTGACGGTAACACCTTATTTATTCCAATTTATCATAGAGGAATGAAGTTAATGGTCCAAAATTGTTGTGATTTGTTTGTTTGTAATGTGAACTGAGGACATTTTGATGAATCATCTGCATTTCTGCAACAATCCACCAGAAGTCCTCATAAATAAAGTGTTACCGTAAAAACCGTCTCTGACAATCAAATGTTTGTTATCCATACGTCAAGACAGACATGATGTTATCTCAGCCTCTTCTTTTCTTTTTCGTCACACACAATTCAACAGGATGTATTGATCAAGACGGTAAAGAAAGGCTGAAATAAATGTCTGAACTGACACTAGCAGCAATTTGCGTAACATCAAAACAATCATTAGCATGAAGTATCTACAGTATGCAGACATACAGAGTGCACCAGGATACATAGAAAACTGTTGGTTTACCGAATGCTTTCTGATGGTTTGGAGCCACCATTGAGTTTCCATGATGCACTGTGTATGTGGGTCAAATACTGCAACCACAATCACTTGGCACTTTTTTGTTTTTCAGAACAAACCCTGATCACTGCTTTAGCAACAAAATGGATGTAATTACACAGCTATTATTGGCAGCACTCCATCTTGCCCAATTATACATTTAAAACTGCCTGTATGATCACATCCGCTTTGTTAGACGCTGCGGTAGACAGTGCACAGTCATTGCTGGCTGTGAGGAGATTTTTAGCCTTGTTGATCATAGTTCAGTTCCAGGTCAGGAGCAGAACTAGTGATCAAGACCAGCTTTGTGATATGATGGACAACAGGGCATATATTGTTGAACAGATAATCTCCAGTATCATTTACTGTTAATGGCCTTGGCTGAGAGAGGCTCTGCCATCGTCACTTTCTTTTAATCCTGGATGAGGCTGCAGATCATGTCAACTCTCCATGCTTTGTGTGGGTAATAAAAGTGAATAAGCCGGTGTGAAACCTTGAGTAGCTCTTGTTAATCAGAGAGCTGAAGCTACACATTTCCAGCAAAAAACTTGTTTCTTTTCAATTATTAAGGTAGAATAGAATGAATATGGAGGAATGTGTTCATTTCACGGCCTGTGGAGTTTTATCTGTAAAGCAGCTGAACACTAAAGTGCCACACACAGAATGAGGTTAAGATGTCCGAATGCTGAAAACGAACAGATCTGCAGCCTCAGCCAAAAGTGAATGTTGACATAAAGCTACAAAACGACCTCCACCACATTGCTTTCCAAGGATGCAATGCATCCCTAGAATCCACGCAGTGGAGCAATGAAAAACAAACAAATAAATAAAAATCCCCATTCAAAGCAAAGTTTCAATAAGTCAAAAGACACATCGATTCGAATTTGAATGGTTGTGTCTTTGTGTTTTCATACCAGATGCTTCTCGGGTCAAATCGTCCTTGCTCACATTTCCCACAACAACAAAACTGGTTTTTAACAGTAGATAAGAGAGAAGATGAAAAATTACCTCGTATGGTCCACTCGTGGCAAAGGGGTACTGAGTTTGAGTATCATCTACAGTTCCGTAGTCAATGCCTGTATTGTAATCTCCTTCTACATTGTTTAGCTGAGTCATGTTGAAAAAAGGAAAGAAGAATAAAGCAAGGGTTAACACAAAGAGCTCAGATTGAGGTTATTTGCTAGGGGTCCACTCAAGCTACAGCTACAGACTGTGCTACTTCTACTGAAGAGGGGTTAGGGAGCTCTGAGTCTGCCATCAGAGATTTTCCCTTCAGATTTCAGGGCAGGAAGATCTTGATGGGATTTGGTCTTTGCTTAACTTGACGTTTACCCTAAAATTGCCTCTGGGTCGTGCCGGCGCTGTGGCCTGGTAGCCAGGCATCTGTCGTCTCTTCTTAGCGGCAAACTTTTTAGCTGGTGATTTTTTTGCAGCCAAGAACTTAAAGGGCTTGGCCTTAGTTTTACTGAGGGACTTTCTGGTCCTCTTCTTTTTCATGGAGACACTACGTTTCTTTCTCTGGAACAGCTTTCGGCGAAAAAGAACACCAAGACAAACGTGGAACATTCAAAAGTGGAAATTACTTAAAGGCACAGTCTGTGACTTTTGCACAGAGTCTTCCTCGTCCCAACTGTCAGAGTAAATGTGCTCCACTTTCCAGGAGCAGCCCAGAGTACAATAGTTGGTCTGCACGGCATCCTTTTCACACGGCCGCCGTGCACACCAACTACAAGGGCTGCACATGGAATGCTGGCTGTGTTAGTACTGCCGTCAGACTGCATGACAGTTGGGTGGAAAGGGTGTTGTACAACAGTCAGGGACTGGGCCTTTTAATGTGACACAAAGGAGAATTTTTGGGGACATACAAACGCATCAATCTGGGACTGGTGCACAAACAAAACACAGAGGATTTGCCTTTCAGCAACACTTTAGAGCTACTGCAGTGCAATGAAATAGCAACAGAGCAGAGTTAGCTTGCATTTGCTGCATTTTGCAAAAAAAATGTAAAGAGTGATATTGCTGATGTTTCATAATGTAAACAAAACCTTTAAAGACATGCTGAAATGCAAAAACACACACTCAAAGCAGATGGCATTCCCAGTGAGAGAAGGCAGCAGCCTCATAAAACAGACACAGGGAGGACTGACACACCAGGTATGTTTACGTGCACCCAGAAGCCTTACTGTGAGGTCATTGTCAGGGAAAGCATCACAAGGTCAGGATACTTTTAAAAGTGTTCAAGCTTTCAATGTAGCTTTATCCAAATTTAACCATTTGAGAATCTTGAGAAAATATGATCACAAAGCAGATTACTCCCAGTTCCTGGAGTTGGTGTGCACGTAAACATAAAAAACTGAGACACAGACAACGCACAAGACGCACTGACAGATGAAATGACCGACCGACAAAAAGGGACATCACAGGAAAACACGTTTAAAAAAAAAATCTTTTCTTTTCCTTTTTTCATTTACCTGTGGTTCAGAATACTCATCGGTGGAAATGGTGTCTGTGGCTCCCTCAGAGTAATCATAGAACTGAGAGTAATCTAAATCATCAGTAGTGTACTGGAGAGGTTCAGAGAGAGAGAGAGAAGGAGAGGAGGAAGAGAGGTCTTGGTGTTAGCATTAGCATCAAGGATGCAGAGAGCTCTTTCAGCAAGATGATACACATGGTACCATGCTATCATCCTGCTGAGCATGCTGCATGTTCAAACAGTTGGCATTTGAACACATCATTTTACATCATTATTCATGGCAAACAATATTAGAATAAAGCACTGTGGTAATAATATGAAAAATAACTGTTACTGTACATTCTTCATGAACTGTTAGACACTTAAAATTAAGCACAGCATTACTATTGCACACATAGCATCATGTGAAATGTCACAGGATGCATTGTGTGATGTGATAATGTATTATAATGAATCATTTATAATATATTATGGTTCCGTGATAATGATAACGAGCAAAATCATCATTACCTCCAAAGCAACTGCAACTAAAAATCAGATAATGGTTTAAATATGGCGATCAAACAAGGTAAACAAACGCTGAAACAAGCCATGTGTGTCCTTGCCCACAAACATGGAGCAAAGCAGATGGGATTTTTTTAAAAGCTCATAAAACAACGGAAAACAACACCTCAAAGACGAAACAACCAGCTGCATTGCAGAGATCTCGTAATGGAACTTTCTCACTGCAAGCATGAAAATTATACACTTGGGCCAGATCAAAGCTTTCTGATCTAAAGAAAGTGCAGTTTCTTTTTGGTTGTGCAAAAAAAAAAAAAAAAGTAAAACTACACAATAGGCTGTAATTAATGAGTTTATCACTTCATGCTGCAACTTGGATATGAAGTCGGAACATGGTATCACGCTCAGCTGGTTGAAAATGAAAGGTTATGGTATCTGGCAGCATGGGTATTCCAAATTATCAAATTAATTCAACATAGCTGGATCTCAGTTAAATTGGCACTGACATCGCTTCAGGCACCACACTGCACTTGCAGAGAGGAACTGTTTTATAACTGGTCAGTGTCCGTGACCGTTTCACCCGGCCACTTGCGGCCATGTAAATGATTTATATGCAAATATAAAAGAAGGGTTAACTCGAAGCACTTAATTCTAATGCAGTTGTGTTAAAGTATGTGAGTGGTTAAATGGATAATAAAGCTGCACACTGTGTCCTTGGCTGCTGCTTGCACAAAAATGAGAACTTATGAGTAAGCAGTTGGGGTTAATAGACTTCTATATTGCATCCTTATGTTTTAAGAAGACCATTTAGGTACAGACGGAGAGATTAGAAAGAGAGAGTAGGTGTCCCTATCAGCACTTTTCACTACAACTTAAAAATTAACATTTCACACAGCGTGTGTGTCAATCGGTGCTAATCACACTCCCCAGCATTCACACGAAGATCAATAAATCCACCTTCAATCTTCATGATGGTAATCTGAATTGTAAATACACACTTAATCTCACAGCTGTTTAACAGCTGTTGTGCTGCTCTCCGTGGGTGTGAATTTAGAAAGAAAGGTGCACATCTGGCCAAACCTCTGGTCCGGGACGCTACCACAGGTTACCTTTATCTACCTACCTGATGGACGACACCTGCTATGGCATCACTGACTGGGGTGTGGCCAGATGTGGATCATGTATTTAACTTTTTATTATTGATTAAGTGTGTATTTACCCTGTAAGGACAAACTCCAGTGGTGCAGCCTATGTTCTGTCTGAATAAGAGAGGTGTATAGTATATCTACTGTCTAAGTGGATACATTCATATAGTGGATGTACAGTACATTGTCAGTGAATCTGCTTTGTATTACAAGCAGAGACTTGCATAAGTCTGTCCTTACAATAAGTGATATCTATTCTCTGGTAATTCTCCTTGTTTATATACTAATATTTCAACAGCTGTAGAGAGCTGTTTGAACATGTACAGGTGCACCAGGATCAAACTGCCCTCACTAAGTGTAAAACCTGAGGTGGATTTGTGTGACACACACAAACACACACAAGTAAAAGCCTGGTTTATGCGGACGCAGTCACAAAAGAGCTTCTTAACAAACGTAACTTATAATTTACTTACCAAAATACCACGGCCATATCAGTATTAATACACTAAAACCCTTTAAACCTCCCACTGGAGCTGGCTCCAAACTGAGACTAAACCGGGGGAGACACACTTATCATGTGCAAGTAAACCTAAAAAACATCAACAGGCCCTGGATTTAGGGGAATCGCATCAATCACCATGCTCTTCTTAAGGGTATTAGAGCGTTTAAATCAATCAGGACCCTCAAGTGGCGCTCTGTAGAATCACCCAAACCCCTCAGCCCCACCCTCCCTGGTTGGCTGACCTCTTCCTCTGGCTCCTGGGCCTGCAGGGAATCACCGTGGGGGGTGTCACAGTCCGGGCTGTAGTGTTCACAGTAGTCATATGCTGCCTTGGGATCAGCCACGATCAGAAGTTGCTGGATGTCACCCTGCGGGGAAAAAAAGAGACAGAAAAGAGACGTGGGTGAGTTCGCTGCCTGCGTGCACAGGTCGGTTTCTTCCCCTCGTGCCAGTTGAAAAGATTAGGATTTAATATCTGAAATCAACACTTTAAATCCAAATTATTTATAGCTCCTCGAGTTGCTGAGAGATGATGAAACCTGATCATTAACCACAGACAAGACAAGGCTGCACAGACGGGTCATGTCTCATCTTGCTCACCCACACACACACACAAACACACACACACATGCTAAGTAAAGTGGCATAAATGTAAATCTTAAATTACAGATGCAATCTCTTTGGTCCCATACACTTAGAGAGTCTGGCAGAGTAAATTCCCCCCTTGTATGATTAAACAGCTTGACACACACACATACACACACCCCCCCCACAGAGTCCACGCTCACGCTGTGCACAGAGGAAACAGAGTTCAGACACTGGGAAAATTATTATTATCAGCGCCAAGGTTCTACTCAGGAAATCAAATAAACATGTGTCATCAGGACACAAGCAACACCTGGCATGTCCATGTGTGCAACAGGAAACATTTCATTCTGACTGGGAACAATTGGCAAGAGCCTAAAAAAGCGGCTTATATTTCTCATCACATCGTGTCAGTGTGAATTATGGCAGATCGACATGTACATGCAGAACATAAAAGACTTGGAAATAGACGACTATAATTGTACAATTAAGTTTTCAGTGAGCTTCACTCTCCAGCATATTTTAGCACACCTTCAGTATTTCTATACATTTTCCTGCCACTGCCATGATGGCACACAACTTTGTTCTTTCTCTCTTGGTAAAAAATGTTATATAAGAAAAAACAACAACAAATATTTTTTTTTTTAGACTCAAATAACTATCGTTACCGGCCACAAAAATCAGTCAAGCGCTGAATCAAACCAATTGTGAACAGCTTTTAATTTGAAGGCTTAGCCCACAAAACCACATGGTTTACTGATGGTGTCTGCTGCAATTAGTGTCAAGGGGGATTGTGCTAAAATTAAGCCATCTCTAAAAATGTCACACACAAAAAAAGCAGAACGTATTGAGCATAAAAACAACAATACATAATGTGTTTGTTTAAAATATAACACAGGAAACAGTAAAATCTCCCACAGAGTAAAACAAAAAAAAATCCCACAGAATGGTTTGAGAAAAAATCACTCAGGCCACATTGTTCTCCCTATGGTTGGGACGGGACACCACACAGTACTTGACACCATTCCAGCCCTGTCTCGCCTTGTTATCAGTCCTGCAGCCAAAGCACACAGCTCACTGCAAGACAGCTAACGTACTGGAGAAAGCATCTGGATGTTTCTTTGGAAGTCTGTAATTGGTTGAACCGAAGTTCCTGCAGGCTGGTTTTCTACACATTGCAAAGACACATTGCCGAGGTGGGTGTGTGAGGGGCTGGTGGGGAGGGCAGTTCTTGTGAGGTGGGCGAGGGTGGTTAGGATGTCTGGCACAGAGACGCCTGAGCCCAGAGGTGCACTCAGCAGCAGCAGCAGCAGCAGGGACACTAGACACTCACTGAAGAGCAGAATAGAAGATTGGCAGTAAAACATGAGAGAAATGAAGCAGGCTGCAACTTGTCAAGAGAATATGTGTGAATGTGTGTGTGTGTCTGTGCTAAAAGCTGGATCTATGGACTCTTTACATTATACCTTAGCATAAACATTCATGTGCTACGGCTTGTCCCATGGGAAAACATGAAGTGGTGCTTGAAACCTCCTCTGTGTAACCATCCATCAACATCTGACTGCACAGCTTCAGATGGACAGTGAACAGATTCCTGCCTGTGCGCCTCTGGGTGGGTGGAAAGCTTCGTTCAAGAGGGCTTCATTTTTCTGACAGGGATGAATGCGTTTCTAACAGTAATACACACGTGTATGTGTGTATGTATGTGTGTGTGTTCAGACATAGCAGAGGATATCAAGCACCCCGATCCTGTGTCAGCCACTAAATTCAAGGGTTTTTGAGGTCCACTCCACCAAGTTGCTTGAATAGTCCATGAGTGTGGACTGAATTGAGGAAAAAAAGAGTTTTGCCGCCCCATCAACATGGAACAATCTCCAGGCCGAACTGAAAATGTCTGGACTCGTATCTTTTAATGTCTTCCGTCCTTTCCTAAAGGACCGACAACAAAAATCAACTGAACGCCTCTGCTTTTGACCATTTTTGCCACCACGACTCCCTTGCTCATTGCACTTTGTTTTTACCTGGTTAAATAAAGGTTAAATAAAAATAAAAAGTGACAGATTCGTCGCTTCACTTCTCCTCATACTGCAAGTGGTGCAATTTCAGTAGCTGTGTAATCATGATATAATCTCACTATTACTGTCTGAAAGCTCTCTAACAACTGAGCTACACATTCCTCATTGTAATATATATACATGTTTTTTTAACAATTGAGGAAAAGTAGGCTAGTTATCGCACTATGGCAATATGAGTGTGTACAATATGAGAGTGTGTTAGTTAAGTGTCGTTCCTGAAAGATGTAACACCAAAATACCGAACAAGGCAAGAGGGACAGCACTAAATCTGGATGCCAAGTCAGGAAAGGCCTGAGTTGAGGTGTGTGTGAGCGTGTTCGGGAAGGCTCGACAGAGAAAGAGAGATCAAACCGTGCCCTGACTCAAGTTGACATGTATTACCTCATGTGTCACCCTAAGACCAACACTGAACGCTTGAACCTTGCCTAGAGTCAGCTCTAATTAGTCCACGTCTGAGAGCCACCCGTCTGCACACAAATAGGCTGTGGAGACACAGTGTTCGACTCCCCCCCCCCCCAGCCTCCACCCATCACCACCGGTCAGAGCAGCCCCACCAGGAAACTTCAGGGAAGAGCATGAGCCACCTGACTGACACGTTCAACAGCAAAACGCACATGGAAACAAGGGAAGATGAAACGATGACGTAATAATGTACAGTAGGAGTGTCTCCGAGTGCATTAAGTCAGACGAGTCCCAGCAGGCGCATGGGTTTAAGAGATAAGAAAAACAACACAATATAAATCACATGACCATGTATATACTTGCCAGGGCAACTTCTAGCATTCGCAGCATTAACCTGTCTTTCCGAGAAGAGAGGAGGGCAAGAAGGAAAGGGAGAAACTGATGTCAACTCAGCAAGGGAACACCAAGAAGCATCCAGAGACAGACAGGCAGGGCTTTAGTGGGAGCAGCTGGGATGGTAAAAGATGTTTTGTGCTGGGAAACACCTGGGGAGAGTTATGCCGAAGCTCTGGGCCTGTCTTCCATTGAGGACTGCTGAGATAAAAGCCTCTAGCAAACCTGGAGCAAAGCCAGAGCTCCAAAATATGCCCCTCCTGCCTCCTGCCTCCAGCACACAGCACAGAAACAGGCCCACGAGGCTGCGTGTTAATGACTGCGGGGTCAGGGGTCAACGAGAAAAAAGAGAGAGAGAGGCTGAAAGAGAGAGGCTGGGTCAGAATCAACAGCTGAGACTTGTGAATCCTCATAGAATTCTGTTTATCTTTACCTGCTACATCAACTGTCCTCCTACTCTGGGTCACGTTCACCTCGACCGCAGCTCAAGAGGTCAACTTGTTTATTTTATCTATTTCCATTCATCACAACTGAATCTGATACTGAAATAAAAACAGGGAGATAAAAGCATCTGTCAACGGTGCGGACCGCATGACGCCATACAGCATCTTGTTCTAAATGCACCACCACCTTGACCTCCTCCTGACCGCAAGGCACCGTGGGATATAAATATACACAGAAGAGTTCAAAGGTTAAGAGTGGTGCACGGTACAAGAGCTTTACTTCCACACTGTGAATGTTTAGTTTCGCTCTTCTTTATTTGAATCCTGCGTCATGTTGCAATTAGAGGGCGAGTGCATGGCATCGCCGGCGAAAATCAAAACACAAGTGGTCGTCACCGAGGGTCCTTTGACAAACCTCTGCCTGGGGGAACATCCCTCTATTCCAACCATAATTAGACAGCCCCACACAACAATTAGCCACCCCCCTACACTGTCTATACAGTAGAGTGGCCCTGAACATATATATAGGAGAACCAAGACGAGGCAGAGGGGGCTCGCACGTATGAACCTGTTGGTGGCGCTCGAGACTTACGGTGAGCGTGTTACGTCATTTCCTGCCTGTACCTGCTGCACTGTTGCTGTGTTGTGTTAGACTTTCTCAGTCCTCCGTCTAGTGTTCTGCTAATTTAATCACTTTAAGCACCAGTGTACACCACGTTTTCCTACATTACACAACTTTCTGTCACTTAAGTCTTTAACAGGACTCTCTTTGTATTTCTCCATTCAACTTGTTGTACTTGCCACAGGTCCGCTAGTTAGCTTAGCATACTAGCTTAGCATACTAGCTATGGCTTCTCCCCCCTCCTCTCTCTCCTTCTCCTGCTCTGAGTGTCAGATGTTTAGCCACTCCTCTGCCTCCTTTAGTGATAATGGTATGTGTAATAAGTGTAGCATGTTTGCAGCTCTGGAGGCGAGGCTCAGCGAGTTAGAGTCCCGGCTCCGCACCATGGAGGCTAGTCCAGCTACAGTAGCTTCACAGTCCAGCTTAGCCGGTGCGGAGCCACCTAGCCTAGCCGCCGCTAGCAGTTCCCCCCCAGCCCCCGAGCAGCCGGGAACTAGTCAGTCCGGCTGGGTGACAACAAGCCGAGGGAATCATAGTCGCAAAAAGCCCGTGTTGGCCCACCAACCCCTTCACGTCTCCAACCGCTTTTCCCCACTCAGCGACACACCCGCTGAGAACGTAACTCAACATGTCGACTCTGTTGCTCACAGCCCCGCTGTGAAGTCGGCATTAGTCATTGGCAGCTCCATTTTACGGAACGTGAAGGTAGAGAATTCAGCGAGCGTAAAGTGCATCCCAGGGGCCAGAGCGGGCGACGTTGAGGCCAATCTGAAGCTGCTGGCATGTAAACGTAAGGTTAAATACAGTAAGATTGTAATCCATGTCGGCGCTAATGACACCCGGCTTCGCCAGTCGGAGTTAACTAAGGTTAATATGGCTTCGGTGTGCAACTTTGCAAAGACAATGTCGGACTCCGTAATTTTCTCTGGCCCGCTGCCCAACTTAGTGAGTGACGATATGTTTAGTCGCATGCGTTCATTCCATCGCTGGATGTCTAGGTGGTGCTTAGATAACGACGTGGCTTACATAGATAACTGGACCTCCTTTTGGGGAAAGACTGGTCTGATTCGGAGAGATGGCGTCCATCCTACTCTGGATGGCGCATCCCTCCTATCTAGTAACATAGGGAACCTTATTAGCCGTGCTAATCCCTGACAAGCACCCAGAGTTCAGACCAGCAGGCAGAGCCGCAGTTTAACACGCCCCTCTGCTGGTTCCCTCTTGTTGTCACCCACCCAGCCTATAGAAACTGTGTCTGCCTCGAGGCTGTCTAAGCCTAAACCCCAATCTAGAGGAGTTGTTTATAGCAATTTAGTTAAAATCAAAACCACTGCTCCAGCAAGCCAACCTAATAGAACTATTAAATGTGGTTTGCTCAACATTCGTTCTCTCCCATCCAAGTCTCTCCTAGTGAATGACTTAATTACAAGTCACCATATTGACATATTAACACTAACTGAGACCTGGTTGCAGCAAGATGAATATGTTAGTTTGAATGAATCTACCCCTCCTAGTTACATTAACTGTCATGTGCCTCGTAACACAGGCCGAGGAGGAGGAGTGGCTGCTATTTATCAGTCAAATCTGATTATCAACCCTAGACATAATAGTTCATATAATACATTTGAAAGCCTTACTGTCAGCCTCTCTCACCCAGACTGGAAAGCAGAAAAACCACTCTTACTTGCTGTAGTGTATCGTCCTCCTGCACCTTATTCTGAGTTTCTAGAAGAATTCCCTGACTTTCTGTCAAATTTAGCAATGAGCTCAGACAAAGTCATTATAGTAGGTGACTTTAACATTCATGTGGACGTCGATGATGATTGTCTGGCTACTGCGTTCAAGTCACTTTTGGATTCAGTCGGCTTCTCTCAGAGGGTAAACAAACCCACTCACACTTTTAATCATATCCTTGACTTAGTACTTACTTATGGAATAGAAACTGACCATGTCACAGTTCTTCCTCAGAACCCCGTCTTGTCTGACCATTCTTTAATAACATTTGAATTTACTTTAACAAATTATATCCTACCTGGGAAAAAATCCCGCTACAGTAGATGTCTATCTGACACTGCTGTTTCTAGATTTAAAGAGCTTATTCCAGCAGAGCTTGGTGCCACATCCTGTAACCATATTATGGGCAGTTATGCTGATTTCACCCCCACACAGGTGGACTATCTTGTGGATAGCACTGCAGCAGCACTCCTTGGGACACTTGATGCTGTAGCTCCCCTGAAAAAGAAAGTTATCAATCAGAAAAGAATAGCTCCCTGGTACAGCCCAAATCTGCGCGCTCTGAAACAGAAGACCAGACAGCTGGAAAGGAAAACACATTCCAGCCAACATGAGGAAGACCGTCAAGCCTGGAAGGATAGTTTATTAATATATAAAAAAGAACTCCGTAATGCTAGAAGCAATTACTATTCATCTTTAATAGAAAAGAATAAGAACAACCCCAGGTTCCTTTTCAACACTGTGGCCAGGCTAACCAAGAACCATAGTGTCGTTGAGCCATCCATCCCTCCAACTCTCAGCAGTAACGACTTCCTAACTTTCTTTACCGAAAAGATAGTTAATATTAGAACGAAAATTGCTAGTAATGGACCACAGATTACGGTACCTATAGAAGCACCTCCCAGACTTGGTACACACTTGGACAGCTTCTCTCCCATCGACCTGTCAGACTTAACTTCTGCAATTACTTCTTCCAAGTCAGCCACATGTCTGCTGGATCCAGTCCCGACAAGACTACTTAAGGATGTCTTTCCCTTAATTAACATTTCTTTTCTGAACCAAATCAATCTTTCCTTAGCCACAGGCTACGTGCCACAGGCCTTCAAGGTGGCTGTCATTAACCCTTTACTTAAAAAACCTTCTCTTGACCCAGATGTCCTCGCCAACTATCGGCCTATATCCAACCTTCCTTACATCTCTAAGATCCTTGAGAAGATTGTCCTGGAGCAGCTACATGAACATCTGCACAGCAACGAGCTCTTTGAAGCTTTCCAATCTGGATTCAGAGAACACCATAGCACTGAAACAGCACTTGTCAAAGTCTCTAATGATCTTCTTATAGCTTCAGACAGAGGTCTCGTCTCTGTTCTTGTACTTTTGGACCTCAGTGCTGCATTCGACACCATCGACCACAGCATCCTGCTGCAGAGACTAGATCATGAAATAGGGATTAAAGGGCCCGCCCTGAAATGGTTTAAGTCATACTTATCTGACAGGTTTCAATTTGTTAATGTTAATAACGACCATTCAGAGTATAGCAGAGTTACGCATGGTGTACCGCAGGGTTCAGTCTTAGGGCCAATCCTCTTCATTCTTTACATGCTCCCATTAGGTGGCATCATCCGGAAGCATTCAATCAATTTTCACTGTTATGCGGATGATACGCAACTCTACTTGTCCATGGAGCCAGATGACAGAAGCCGGCTCATCAATCTGCAAGACTGTCTGAAAGACATTAGATCCTGGATGTCCTCTAACTTCTTGCTACTGAATTCAGATAAAACTGAGGTCATTGTGTTTGGACCTAAACATCTCAGGGACACTTTCTCTGATCAGATCGCTACTCTAGATGGCATCACCCTGACCCCGAGTACAACCGCGCGGAACCTTGGAGTCATTTTTGACCAGGACCTTTCCTTTAGCTCCCACATAAAACATGTGACTAGGACCGCCTTCTTCCATCTGCGCAGTATCACTAAGATTAGGAATATTCTCTCCCAGAGTGATGCTGAGAAACTAGTGCATGCATTTATCACTTCTAGGCTAGACTACTGCAACTCTCTCCTGTCAGGATGTCCGAAAAACTCTCTAAAGAGTCTCCAGCTGGTCCAGAATGCCGCAGCGAGAGTTTTGACAGGAGTTAGGAAGAGAGAGCACATCTCTCCCACCTTAGCTTCTCTCCACTGGCTTCCTGTAGGATTTAGAATAGACTTCAAAATCCTTCTGCTGACTTACAAGGCTCTTAATGATAAAGCTCCATCCTATCTGAAAGAACTAATCATTCCTTACTGTCCTACCAGAGCACTCCGCTCCCAGAACGCAGGTCTGTTAGTGACTCCCAGTATCTCTAAAAACAGACTGGGAGGTAGAGCCTTCAGTTACCGGGCTCCTTTACTGTGGAACCAGCTCTCTCCATGGGTCAAAGAGGCAGACACTCTAACTACATTTAAGTCTAGACTTAAGACCTTCCTTTATGACAGGGCTTTTAGTTAGGGCTGGTTCAGGTAGCTCTGAACCATTTTATAGCTACGCTGCTATAGGCTTAGACTGCTGGGGACACATCTGGTTACTCAGAGCCCTCTCCTCTCCTCTCCTCTCCTCTCCTCTCCTCTCCTCTCCTCTCCTCTCCTCTCCTCTCCTCTCCTCTCCCCTCCCCTCCCCTCCCCTCCTCTCCTCTCCTCTCCTCTCCTCTCCTCAGTATATTTTTGAACTGTCATTTTCTGTTGTACTTTGTAGTTTGGCCTTGGTGTCTCGCACTCTCTCTGTGTTTCCGCAGATCCACCGGAGCTCCATCTCTCTGCACCAGCCGCCGCCTACATCGCCCCCATCCCACCCCTTCCCCTGCCGTTAGACCGGCCTCCCCTCCCTTCCCATGGACCAGTCTGCCACCCAGTCCTCCCATCGAGCTGACCGGCTCTCCCTGCCCCCCCCCCCCCCCTCACTAGAGACTGCCTTCATCAACCCCTGCTAACATTTCCATATTCCGCACATTCTGTGACAAACTGTAAACTGTTTTCTTGTCTGTAACAACATCTATTGCACGTCTGTCCGTCCTGGGTGAGGGATCCCTCCTCTGTTGCTCACCCTGAGGTTTCTCCTGTTTTTCCCTGTTAAAAGGGTTTCCATGGAGTTTTCCTCAGTCGATGTGAGGGTCTAAGGACAGAGGATGTTGTTACGATGCCATGTAAAGCCCTTTGAGACAAACTGTTTGTAAAAACGGGCTATACAAATAAAATTGCCTTGCCTTGCCTTGCCTTGCCTGGACAGCTGGAGGGCCGAGCCTCCAAAACATGACATTAAAGGACTGAGACAACACAGCTGAGCCTTTTTTACACTGCAGCAGACCAATGCTCTGTATACAGCAACCACAATTGATAAGCAGGTAAACAACATGACACCCGACACCTCAGCACCACAGAGCCCTTCAGCCAAGAGAAACCGAGCTCTGATGAGCGTTTGCTGCCGAGGAAGAGGAGGAGGAGGAGGAGGAATGGGCAGGTATGTGTATGAGTGTGCTCAATTCAGACAGGTAATGTCAGCCAGGCATGAATAGACGGTCTCATGGCTCTGGCACGGCAGGGGAGGCCTCAGGATGGGGAGGGAGGGGAGGGAGGGAAGGAGGAGGAGGAGGTGGTGGTGGTGAGCAGGGGAGGATATGCAGGGAGGGGAGGAGATGAGGAAATGAGGAAGGCCTGACGGGGCAATGAAAGACTCCCATTCATCTGAACCAGATCCCTTTTCGACGGTGGTCGCCTCCAACCTGGGGCAGGTATGGCATGAATAGAGGTTTATGAAAAATGCAGGTCAACTTGAAAACGAATGTCAGGGTTTGAATAACTGAGGAAAAGGTTGTAATATTGTATTATTATTATTATACATATTATTAAATCTGCTCTTGGAAAACGAAAGCTCATGTATCAAAGTCAAAGGGTGAATAAATACTGTAAATCAATATTCACTCCTGAGTATAATCTACAATGTTTCTTACATTTCCCCGGTTCTCGTATACAAAATTTATACCGTAATGAAATTAAATATAGAGACTAATATGAGGAGGTCTGACACACTGCACCTCACAGCCAACCTGACTTCACGCACACATTTATTTTCTCATTCTAACCACAGGCTTGAATGCACAAGGCCGAGGTATTTCCTTCCCCTGTATATCCCAGCATGCATCGGTCCCTGTGGATCTCCGAGGAGAGCAGGGACAGAGAACAGACAGGAGACCTGTTCCAAAAACCACACAGAGACGACCCTGTTAGCTGACTTATGGCTCCTATTTTCAGCACTTCCACTGGCCAAACTCTGACTGGACACACTGTTTCGTACAAAACGCCGGGTTCAGTGTCGTCCCAGAAATATAATCAGAGGTGACAGGAGATGTGAAAGCAAATCTGTTTATAATTTTTCAGCTAAAAAGAAAAACAACAGACACTAGATTTTCATTGTTGAATAATATGGCACAGTAATCTCTTTCAGTTTGCAATCAGATATCAACAACATCCATCCAAGGAAAAAAATGATTTCATATTTTTTTCCAGATGGATTATATTCACAGATAGAAATCAAGAGTAAACAAAGTCGTGTTTTCTGGCAATCTCCTGCTGACAGAGACCGAGATAATCATCGTGCTTTGTTTCATCAAACACATATATGAAATCAGAGAAATCTGTGTTTTCCCCTTCAATCAATATAACTCATCATCAGCCAACAACTGTGTGTGTCATAATCCATACAGCCACAGTGGAGCACTGAGTCAGACAGAGTAAATAGAGCAAGAAGACACACACACGCACACAAGATGGCCACACACATCCAGGCCCCTCTGTCCCTTTTGGGGCCATGACACAGCACGCCCAAAAGAATATATGGCTTTTAAAAACAGCAGCAGCAGTCATTCAAACATGGCATCAGATTGATGACAAGTGAACGCAGCCCCCGGTACAGCCTCTCAGTGACCTTAAATTCCCACCACAGACTGAGACTGTCGTGACAATTCAGCCATTGTCTGTCATTATTTACATCCCATGCCAGCGTCCACCTCTGGATGAACTGTGTCCTGCTGAATGAGGAGGTGGTAACATAACCCAAATCCCTGAGGGAGGGTCACCTTAATGCACTGCAGCCTCCAGCCTGAAAAAATCAGATTTTTTCCTTTTTTCCCTTTTTTCCAGGACTAAAACTCAATAACTGCCCTGTGCTGTTGTCCTTATTAAAGAATCTATAATCTATTATCCATTTGTTGAACTATTTACAGCTATATAAACACAACTGTTACAATTGTTTGTTTACATGCAATGACTGACACTGCTGCTAATTTCCAACAACAGTGATCCTGTCAAAAGCAGATTAACTTCAATGTTTACTACAAGAGCTATAGGAAACTGCAGTATAGTATAGTATAGTATAGTATAGTTCAACAGTATAGTATAGTTTTATATTTGTCAAACTTGTCTCCTCAATCATGGCTGCAGCCTCTGCTGGAGTCACAGTAAATTGACTGGACCCATCTGAGACACCTCAAGCACCTGGCCTGCTCTACAAGCATCAATCTAATGTGATTCAGTTTGACAAATAAAAAGGAAAATGCAGCATAAGGTTATTCCAATTAATAACAGCTACATAGAAGAGCAAACACTTTTTTTTTTAGCCAAAAGCAGGAATTGAAAATTGTGGCAACCTCATCAAATCAGAAATCCATTCACCCACTTCACCTTTAAATCATCAATCAATCCTAAAGTCCTATTCAATGTACTCTGCCAGTGATTATCGTACACCTAGAAGGCCTCTGCCCTGTTTTGATGTGGAGAAAAACTGTGGACAAGTGAAACAAAAAGGGCTGAAATGTTCCTAAACCCTGGATCTAGCTCTATCTCTTAAAATCTACACATGCTGTCATTATGATTCATCTTCCCCCTGCTTTTTTTTTCTCACCCAACTGTGTCCTCTTCTTGCGTTTTGTTCTTTGTTTCTTTGTATACTATAAAATAAATGACTTTACAAAAATAAAGTTTAAAAAAAAATAATAAATCATCAATCAATCAAAATCAAGATCACAACACATTACTGAATGTAGCCACCAGGTACTGCGGCTGTGCGGTGATTGACAGCTGCTGAACCTCAGCTCAATGAATGAGCTGCTGAGGTGAGAATTATTTTCACACTCATCCAAATCACAGTGTGACATCTTCATACACCTCGGTTTCAAAGATTATAATTTCATTTTTATGAACAATAATTAACAATTTAACGATACAGTTCAAATAATAAGCAGCAGTACAGCCACAGAAAGCCTCTCTCTGAAGTCCCTGTATTTTGCTGTGAGTATTTAAGC
Source organism: Trachurus trachurus (assembly GCF_905171665.1). Taxonomy (NCBI): domain Eukaryota; kingdom Metazoa; phylum Chordata; class Actinopteri; order Carangiformes; family Carangidae; genus Trachurus; species Trachurus trachurus. Next base: position 6,852,242 of record NC_139911.1, read on the forward strand.
TTTCTAACCACTGCTTGCTTCCAGTCTATCTTGATTGTGATTTTCCTGTTTAACCTCTGCATATGATTTGAGCATAAACTTGGAAAAAGTGAGACCCACACTGAGGACCAAAACCAGGCAATCTGAAAACATTTGCAAGGAGTTGTTCTGCACCGTCATCAATCAAGCTCCACCACAGCAGCAGAAACAGAATGAAAGGGATAGATATCTCAGATATATGTTTGATATCAAGATGAAGGTCTTCATAAAATCAAAAGAAATCAAAAGACTTCCAGATTTTGCCTGGTTTCTATCATCTCCACATTCCTTTGTGACACGATGAGACTTAAACCAAAACTTGAAGCAACATTTGGCAGAGAGGGAATCTGGACACACTGTAAATACCATTTTTTTAAATGAAGAGATGAATATGTGTCAAGAGGTCACTGGAGGAAAAACAGCTGCCGACACTTTACCTGGAAAACCTCCTCATCCAGGATCCTGGTGCCGAACACGGTGATGCCATTGGTGTCGATGGAAGCGTGGTCACTCCTGGGCAGAGGCTTGATGATCTTCTTCTTACAGTTTACAATGACAGTGACCGTCTTCTTCTCCACACTGATAGCCACGCGGTGCCACCTGGTCAAGGACACAACAAGGAGAAGTGAGCGATCAAGGAGAGCAGAGCTGGAAGAGTTAATCCTCTGTAAAACTGTTTCCAGGAATTCAGGCATTTGATAGAGATATAACACTTATGACAAAGCATAAGTGATACTGTAAGTGTGTGATAATCACAAAAAGTGGAGCATGATGTCATATATAAAGTCAGTAACAGCAATAATATAACAGTAACATAACATAACATAACATAACCTTACTGACACTTGTAATAGGATTATATTCTGCCTTTTGTACATCTGAAGCTTCTGTCACATGACTGAGTTTATTACAGGAAAAAATCCTATAAGAACCATGAGCGACGTAGATATGAATGAAATATTTCGATCGACAACACCCATAGATGCAAAGGGTTAATCGGGGTCACACGTGAGTCTGACACCTCCCTCGCCTCTGGACCGTTTGCCACTGCACTTATGGACTATTGCATACCAGGCGGCAGTGGACCACATTCTTGCCCCCACACTTTGGCCCTGTTTAACACGGGATTACACTCATTAAACTCCAAACTTAATCCTCCTTCTGGGTTACTCGGCATGACAGACATGGTGAACATTGTGGAAAGTGTGTGTCAGGATCCGGGAAGGCCTGCCTTGCCAGAGCAGGAGACACACAGTCAAAACATTGTTCCGAGGTGGAAGATGAGACCTGGCACGGCTGCAGCTCAAGATGGCAGCATGAGTGGTGGATATCGCAAGTCAGGTAGAGACGTACAGTATATCTGACATCGCATCGATTTCTCTGAATGGTAAAATGTTGATATCAGAGGAGGAGAAATGCCCAATGCTCCTTTGAACACAGCTAGATCATAGAGACACGCATTCCAGGGCAGGCGGTGAATGAAGCTTAGAGGGAAATAAGCATGCAACAGTCGGAGGGCTTAGCGCTACAGCAGGAAGGATTATTTGTCACTTTATATGGCAGAAAAAGCAAATGCTGACTTCAATGGGTTTAAAGAATATCTCAAACTTTTGAAGTGCCTTACTGTATGATCACAAACAGAAGAGCAACACTGTGTTTGCAAAAGGGAAAAATGTGCAAAAAAAACATATTTCCAGGGCTTAAATAACAGACAAACACTGTAACAGCTCACTTGAAATCCTCCCACTCCCTTTTATTGAGAGGGATAATGCTCTTTTTTCACCCCATCAATGTCATCATTGTGCCTGTCTTTTCAAGCTTGGCGTACGCTTCTTAGTAACAATGAACACATCCAGGGGGACTGCAGACTGTATGAAGCCTGAGCTGTGGTCACTGAAGATTTAGACAAGGAGCTAGAGCTGGACAGCATCCAGACCGAGAAGTGTTAAAAATCCTCTACAGAGAACATTGCCCCTTAGAGAGTGGGTCACAAAAACTACACACTGGACAAAAACAGCCAACAAGACTAACACAAAGCTGACCGGGACTGTTAACGCTTTCTCTTTTGTTGCAACCTGCACATAAAGCAGATTTATCGCTGACATGAGAATTCTGCAGGATTTACCGAAGCCTCCTTCTATCATGATAAGGGTACACACTCGATCTTTTTCTTAAGCCCATTTAAGGGCAGAAAAATATTGTGACCCGGTTATGACTTCCTTTAAAAGTTCAAAAAACAAACTATCCTCTCCTTGCATGTTTAGCAAGTGAAAAAAAAAACTTTAATAACACTGGAAAATGCTATTTGAAATGATGCATTTTCCCAGCAGCCTATCTGTTTACTTATTCCCCTTTGCCCCTGCACGCGGGCTCATGTCAGCTAAGCCGAAGCTCTGGGTGAGAATGCTGGGCTTTCTGAACCTGGGAGCAGATAATCAGGTTTATGCTAAAAGGATAGGAGCTCCGTTTCTGGTTGGGTGAGGTAATCCAAGGGGGTAAAAAGGAAGTTTAGGACTGCCCCTTTCCCCTCCTTCCTTCCCCTCCCTCTCTAAAATAACAGAGGCAGTGAGTTCATGGATGAGGTCAGGTTGCCCATAGCAGTCCCTGCTGTGCCCCAATAATCCAGTGTCTCCCTGTCTCTGACCTGTCTCTGTGCCCATAGACCCCTGATGAGACGGATAATCCGGTGATGAGCACCTGTGGCGCAACAATGGGAAGATCTGGGTTGTTTTCTTGCTTTTATCAAGAAGACCAGAAGTCAGTGGAAATGAGAAAACGTCGACCTGTTTGAATGTTTTACGTTTGGTCAACCCACATCTCATAGGAGTGATTATTCCACCTCAGTTTTCAGCGGCCGACAGTGCAATATATTCTATCATGACACCCAGTGCTACGAATCAAAATAGTCTGGAAGTCTTAAGATCATTTTTCATCATCTAACCTTTAAACACAGTCACCTACGAGGACACAGTCACTCCCCCTCTGCACGCTGCAGCCGCCTTTCCCTCTCAATCAGTTTCAACCGTGGCTCTGAGTGTGCGTGGGTGTGTTCGACTATGTGAGTACATGCGTGCATGTTTGAGATTTGACGTACTTCCCGTCAGCGAGGTTGAGAGTGGGGAACAGGGGGTAGTCCTCTGGGGCTGGTTTACCAGTCTGATCCTCATACAGGAAGACAGGTGAGCGTCCCACTTCCACGCCCAGCTGCTGGACCCCCTGCTCGTTGTAAAGGGACAGCAAGAAGGACTGGAGGCCGGACTTGGGGCGCACTGTGGTCAGGATGGAGAAGTCCTCAGGAAAAACACCTCCTGAAAACACAAGAGGGAGGGTGGAAAAGACAAGTTAGTGACATGACTGACTGATTAAAACTGTACTATTATATCATATTTAGATACTGTAGGCTTCAACATATAACTGACATGAATAAAAACTTTTGCATCTTTCAATTTTAACTTTGCTTAGTGTAATGTAGAAAATTATAAGGGATGCTTATTTCAATTCTCTACATGAGATTAAAATAAAACAGCAGCAGTATGCGTCATTATGAGTCCAGCTTGTAGCTATAGAAACCAGTTGTATAAGGAGGGTTGCTGCAAAATGTTATCATCTTTGTGTGAGGAGTCTGGATTTTTGTCTGGGAAGTTTTGCAGAGGTCAAGAGAGTTCTTCTCAGTCAGTCATGAAAACAGTCGGAGCAGTCGTTAGGTGGTCTTACCTGGGAATAACTGCGTGGTGGGGGCACTGATCTGGACCTGCTTGGTAACTCTGTAAGCTGAGTCCGGCTTTGATGCTCTTCGGTTTGTGCAAAATCCTGATGTTTTCGTCACTCCTTCGGGTAAATTTTGAAATTCTAATACTTTTAGGACATCCACTGGTTCTGCTGTTTAGGAGGCAAATAAAACATCAGTCAGTCATCAGCAGAGTACAGACTTGTGCAGGCAACATTTAGTTAAAGGACTGTGTGGCACAGCACCATGATCAATCAACACATGGGTGAGTGACATCAATGAAAAATGAAAACAAAGCATTTTATTTTGAGTCTGTCATGGTGGTAGGCTTCTGGCATTTCAAACACGTGTAGGTTGTGCTGCTTGATAAACAGACTGTAACAGAGACACTGCTTGATTCTTATCACTTGATTAATAGGAAAATATCTGCACCTACTCATACTCTGTTAGTGTAAGTGCGGTGGTGCCTTCCTCTCTCACTATTACATGACTGCACTCATTTCATTACAGGTCAGAAAACAGGAGAGATTAACCCGTCTTAGCAACACCTCTCTCATCCTGACCATCTGATACAGCACTGATAGCAATACCCCTGTGAATTAAAATCACACAAATGACACGTTTGCCTGGGCGCCGTTGATATTCCAGCATAAATCCCATCTCTGCTCACTCACTGGGGGGTCACATCAGACATTTTACACAACAATTCCCCCACTGAGCAACACAAGTTAAGACAGGAAGTGCTGCCCTGCTGTGACTCTACAAGCTCATCTAACGGCAAATATCTCCATCCAGGCCAAACAAAGAGCCTAATGAGGAACGTGCCAGCAGAGATCTAGGTCTGTAACACGTGGATAGGTTCACCTTGATGAGGCTCAGCAGAGCCTGTCTGGGTTTTCTGTTCTCCTCAATCTGATGCACCTTACATAAAGGAGCCTGTGTGGCCTGGTCCTGCCTATAGAGACCAATCTCAGTATATAAAACATGAACTTAGTGAGCAAGACTGGGGGAGGAGAGACCAGCGTGCTGCAGTATACTGACCCTCTGTTACATTTCAGTGTCATATATTAAAATATAAACAGTTCTCACTTCACTCCAAAGAGTATACCAACATCTGACCAACCTGGGCAACACAATGGCAGACTGTTCAGTGTCACTAATCTGTTTTTGTAGGGTAAATAAGCATACCAAGGTGTCTGAAAGCATCAGCAAGTCTTTTCTGGCAGCTCTAAAGCCACTGTTTTGATTGGCATGTGCAGGTCAAAGCACTCTGAAAGCTTCTATAACTTTTTAATACACGGGGGTCTTAATAATATCTGATGTTGCTCCGTGGTCAACATTCCAGCTGTGGCGAGGAGAAGCAGTTTGAGAGCCCTGTTTTATTCTGTTCAGAGAGGCATCTGGTTCAACATGATTCTGTTCCTGCTGAATGGGAAGTTGTCATAAGAGGGGTGGTCTGCTTCGACTCTGGACGCCATCCTGTCCAAATCAACTGTCAGCCCAGCACAGTCCAGCTCTTTCCCATTAAGCAATTTATTTAAAGACACCAGCAAAGTGCTGCTCTGTAGGAAGAGTAAAGTCAACCGGGTGTTTTTTTTTTCACTCTCTCTCTTCTGTAGCTTGTGAGGCTGAACCAGCTACTTACTTTGGAGAGTGAACTGAGGACCTCATTGTGAGATCCTGCAGCGTCGCTTTCAGTTCAAACTCCAGGACTCATATGTTCCAGATGTGGCTGTTTGGCCAGGCTACGACCCTCGCACGGAGGTGCCGAGACAGCGTCAATACTGGGCAATCCATTAAGTTGGCCAAATGAGTGTGCACAGGTTTTAAGAGAGTGCATCTGATGAGCTGGTGTGAGTTTGCCCCCAGGGCTATGCAAACAGGCCACATAGCTACCAGCAGAGCTCAGGAAGGCATGGAGAAACGGACCGACCTTCTCAAGGCTGGAGGAGAGAGAGAGAGAGACAGCTCTACCCAACCTCTAACACAGTCAAAACCGCATCTTTCGCTCAGGATCATCCAAAGATCATTATGCAAATTGCGAGTGCATGCAAGTGGAGGAGCGGTTGCAACACAACACATTAACATAAGACTTGGACCGACTAATTTGATATCTGAGATCTCTGTCATGTTCACAGGTGATGTAACAAGTGTGTTAAAGAGTTATCATCACACCTTTCTCCAGACAGCGGCCAAAAAACAGTTTCTTGATCTCACAGTGTGTAAGACATGACCCCCCTGCCCCCCTTTATCTGCCACCTTTACATCTTTACAGAAAGGTGAAATTGGCTGGTAAACGGAGGAGGACCTTTTCACCTGCAGCTCCCTGAGACTCTAATAATATCTTCAGCCAGAATGTCTCTCTCTCTCTCTCCATATATCCCCCCCTCTCTCCCTCACTCCTTCTTTTAACTTCCACCATGCTGCCGGCTAAAACAAGACGGCTTTATACTGGTGTCATTCCAAGGAAACTTCACGGAGACCTACCCAGTTTTTCAAAGCATTTTTCCCCTCTCCTCCTCCTCCCCCCACAACCCCCCACCCCTTGTATTTACACTCATTAACTGCCTTCACTGTATTCCTGCATATGAATATTAGAAGCATGGCATCACACCGTGTTTAAACCTTTTTTTTTCCAAATCCAAACATGTCATAGGAAAATGGGTGCCTGTGATCATCCCCATTTCAAAACATGTGAGTTTGAGTTTCCAATTTCAGTGTCACGCAGTTTGAGGCTTTGTGTGGCGGAAGAAAAGCTTCATCTTCAAGTGATCCAACTGTGACTGTAAATATGTGACAGTTTGCAGCAGGACAAAGGTCCGGCAAGGAGCTGATTAGCTGATGTTCCTGGGCTGAGCACATTAGGGAGAGGACTCTGAAAATGCTAGCTTTGTCTGCTGGAATGCACATCTGAGCCTGCGCCCCGGGGGCTGAGAAAACGTGTCTGTACACTGCTAGATGGAGAGGGCACCCTGCAGAAACAGCCTCGACTGCCATAAAGAGCTCAGAAGGAACTGACTGAGACCCTGCAGCCTGCAGCACAGTATTCAAGATTAAAAATGAGGCAGGAGCCGATGAGCTTGGAAAGGTGATTCAGATTCCTGCGGGGCATCTTTTGAGCAAGTAAAATACCAATAGCAACAAATAACTATAAAAATGACAGTGTGAAGTGGATTAATACATTGAAACTCCATTAACTTGTTCAGATTTTTTTTTCTTTAACCTTAAAAGTTGAGATATTTTATCACCATCTGCCAATAGCATACCACAGCGTAAACAAAAATGATTTGAATCTTATTTTCAAGAAACAAGGCTGAATTTCCAGCCTGCAAATACTGTCATTCTGGAGATAAAAAGATGCTTCCTAAATCTCCACCTGCATCCGTGTGCGATAATAGCTCCTTACAGATTTGTCTATGGGATGAGATGTTAGGCCTGTGTAATCCTGAACCCTGTGACTTGTGGCTATTATGGCTGCAGGCTATAGGCCCGAACGCAGGCCCTGCTCTTTGAAGGCTCTGAAATCATAGGGAAGTGCAACAAGGACCATCATCAAATAACTGCTCAGTACTTAGACGGGAAGCATTCCCACCGCTCTCACACACACACACACACACACACAACACGGCGCTGTCCTGCAGTTGACCAAACATCTGAGCTCAAGAGTTGAGGGGAAGAGATGGGCACCGGGGGAGGAGGGGAGGAGGAGTGGGGTGGAGGTGGAGGGGAGGAGGGGGGCAGCTTTGGGCTTCAGTGTGGACCAGGGCACTGTGGAGATAGGGTGAACCTGCCTGACCACTTAGCCCCCTGTAGACACATGGAGGCTCTGCGCTGTGCACTGACAGGTCTGAGATCCGCTGAGGCCTTTGCAAAAAAATAAAAAATAAATACTGTATACACTCCACAACTCCATATTTATTATCAGATTGTAGCTGCTGCTGCCTCACAACCTGCAATTAACCATCTATCTATGGACAGCCCTGTTCCTCAGGTGTAGGATTACAATCACTGCACTCATTTATGAGGACAGTGCTTCTATGGGGGTGAACTGACAACTATGTCAAAATAATAAAATAAAATAAAAGTAATATATATAATAGAATTTACTGCAAAATAAAATATAAATTCAACACCCCTTCAGCCTTACAACCACATCAGATCTTAATATCCAACACTGTGGTTTCAGTGCAGTTCAACACTGGTAAGTAACATGTAAAACCAGCGTTAGGTCCAAGCGTCCGACAAAACGTCCAGTGCCATCTGGCTGAGGAAATCCACCCTGCTAACCGTGTCCACATCCACCTAGCGGACCACGGTTCAAACAAAGAGCTTCTCCTCAGCCTAAGAGAATCTTTAAAAAGCGCTGCGACGCTGCTCTGTCGTCCCGATCTCACTGAGCACATACCAGCGGCTTAGGGTGAATTTCATTAAGGGCGAAGTTTGTTTCATCTTCGGGGCGGACGCTTTCCATTCATGCGTAAAAGTAGCCCGCGGTAAAAGTGTGTGTTAACGAATACAGTGTTTTGGCCCAGCGAAATATGTGCACCTCATGCAATTACCCCCCCTCTGACTGCATGTCGGGTCTAAGCTCCCACTAGATCAGGGTTTAACATCCACTCCGGCACAGTAGTGAGCAGGGGGGACACTTCTACTGTACTTTAACTTTTTCTGTTTCTGTGCGGAGGCTCAATCATTCAGGTAGATTGAGGAATCTCGCGTTAAATGCAACTACAGGGGAGAACACATGTATAACTGTCTATGAAGCAAAACACGGTGATGTGTCCAGGTGTAAATCAGTCAATCCCCCCATCTCCATCATCTGTTACCGAGTCTCCCAGCCAGCCGGTCGCCGCTCCGTCAGATAAAGTTGGTTACAGAGTTTTGGTCCCTACTGTTCTTACCTGCTCTGACATTAGCAGCCTGTAGAACCAGGGTTAAAGTGATGAATGCGGTTACAGTGGAATCCATAGGCCACCTTTTCGTTTTCCACCTTGTGGACCACCTTTGCATCTCCATGATCGGGCGCCCACAAGTGAATGAAACTTTTTGGGCGACTTCAGGTGATTTTTAATGACGTCCCTTCCACAATCCCAAATGACGACGGAAAGTGTCCTACAAAAAAGCCATAAGTGAGTTTTCAGCCTCTTCTCTCAGCCGCAACGAGGCCCCCGATCCTCCTTCCCAGTGCCCAGCCTTCACAGTGAAGGTAGTCGGGCTTTAACCAAAACGCACAGAGTGCAGTCGGTACACTTGGTGCGTCCGCGGACAGGAGGGCTGGGCATGCTCCACAAACCAGAGCCACGATTACAGGGGAATGACAAGGGAACCAGCCCCCGATTAGCAAATCACGGGGCTGGAAATTCTCCTTCGGGTCCACCCATTACAGCTCTGTAATGCGCCCCCAAGTCTCTGCCCGAGTGCGTCTGAGGAAAGAGGAGAAAAAATGAAAACAGGGGCAAAGTTGGTAGCGACCTGGGAATGATGAAACGGCAGAATGGTGCACGCGGGGATCTTTTTTTTATAATGTTGACTAAAATCTTATTCGGCTCATTAACACAAGAGCTGTAGGTGTTGTTTGTAGTGTTCAGTGAAGAACAGGCTGGCAGGCTTTACTCTTCAAACATAAACTTTACCGGTTCATTAACAGAAAAAGTTCAACCTTAACCAGTTTTAAATCACAGCAGCTAAAAAAGAGCAAATCAATACCACACAGAATTATAGACACACGGTAGGCTACAAATATGTACACAAAAAAAGGCAGAAATCATGAATACTTTTAAAATTGTCTTGTCTGAGGAAATCTGTGCCACAACTAGACAGGGTCTGATATTACCCATGAGTCCCTGGGGGTTAGTATTAAGTGTCTAATTATCTATCACTATGCAAAAGTTAGGGGGATTTTAACTGTATAAGAAAAAAGACGTTTGAGTTTTGCAGAGTGAGTTTTGATAATACAAAACCAAACCGCTAACCTCATTCTCCTTATCTCAGCTTGAACACCCATATGGAGGATTTTGGAGAGTGCTCTTCACCATTATCTTCATCAAAATGCCAGCTAAGGAAATATCTCTGGAGGAAGTGTTTTCATCCCTCTGGTTGTCTCTGAAGTGAAGCTGCTCATCTTCATGCACTAAACTGGAGAGTATATCACAAATATATATATAGAGAGACATTGGATACTAAATGTAATGTAAATGTTAATTCCTAACTTGATTACATAAGGCTGTGAATTAATTCTCTATTTAAATCCCACATAAATACGATTTCCTTATTGTTTACTGGGTCACTGAGAACGAATGGAGTCACCTGCCATCATTGTGAGCTACAGTAACTCCACCTGTTCCCAGTGGTTTTCTGCCAGCGTGTGAATATCTTTAAACAAGACACAAAAGGCAGGTTGACTGAGACACTGAGACGCACTTTTTGGACGACCACAGAGAGTGATTGCAGGGGGATGAAGGATTCCAGGGCTCCTTGTCTAATGGCCTTTTTAGAAGCAGGGGTCACTCCGGAGGACAGTGCAGCTCCTTGTATCTGTTGGGCTCGCTCCAGTGAAAGCATGGATCCTGACCAGTCTGTGTCTGTCAGCCAGCTCGTCTTTCCCAGCCAGCCAGACTCAGCCTGTTTCCAGCCGGGGACCCGTATCAGATGCTCCACCTGGATGCCCAACGGCGCAAAAGAAAAGCCACCTCTCTGAGACGGGCCGGTGTCTCGGTGGAGAAGGTTTCACGGTTCAGAAAGCACGAGCTGCCATTGTGCCAAATGGGCTCTCGGGTGTTTTATTGGGCTCTTGTGCATTTTTCAATCACAGGAAATGATTCATATTAAATAATTAGCCAATGCTTGAAGCTAATGTGACTTTTCCTGTTCAGAAAATAATTCTACTTCGGACTGTGTTGTGTGCGCCTCAAAGGGAGATCGTAAAGGGAGACCAACGGTAACAAATGAGTCTAAAAGACGCTAGGCAGCAGCAGATGGTAGCCTCAGGAACAGTGAGGCACATATGATTTAAAGTTTGCTGGTTTGATTTCCTGTCAGATGGGGAAAATCTGGACAATGAGCAAAGCACATCTCCTGCTTCATTCAAGAAACGCTGCCAGTACACTCACAAACCGAAGAAACCACAGTTCCGCTGTTCCTGGTTTGCTAGTAGACGACTCTAATGAACAACATGAAACAGGTTTCAAATATGTAATCTGTTTGGTGTCAAGTCACAGACAGATTCTGCCGAGTCAGCAGCACTTACAGCTGTTTTACTTGTAGTTGTAGCAGCAGTTTCTGCTTCAGTGAGAACATTGTTTGAGTCACTGAAGGAAAATATTTCTCATTTTTATGTTTAAGAAATGAAGCGTTGTGACAGTCAGTCAGCTCACAGCTAATTAGAAATGACCTGTGATCGATAACATTAACATTTGTAATTATAAAAAAATGTTAAAAACTTGTGTCTAAAGGACACAGTCTGTCTGGAATATTCTCCCATAATTACTGCCAACATGTGCGTGTAATTGTTATCAGCTGTGACTGTAATAACAATCAGCCTTTGTCCAGAATTGTGACTGTCTCCACTAATGAGATGGCCCTAAAACCAACAGATAACCAAGCCAGCAAACTGCTGCCAGACCAGTGATGAATAATCTCTTCTGCAATGCGGTTTACCCCAAGGTTCAAATTATCGAGGGGGGGTTTGGGGGTGTGATGCCTCTGATTAAAACTTTGACCCTGCAAAAAGAGGTAGAAACAGTTCAGTGGACTCGACACACTTCTTAAAGCAGATATCAGTGGAATGTTTTTGTTAATATAAGTCCTAAATAGTCCTATTTTCCGTCAGCAATCACTTACATGAAGTATTTCAGCCTAAACACGAGTCTCTCCGTCACTCTGCTCTGCTGTAACCCGAGGAGAAAATTTTCCTTGTGGGATACAAGTGTTATCCAATGAGGAGAGAGAACGGCATGAAGGGCTGTGTGTGCAGCCAAGGGATGCGCGTGAATGTGGTGACGTAGCACGAGGACCAATTGATGCCTGACAAGGGCGGGGGCTGCTAACTCATGGTGCGTTCAAAGAAACTCGTACTTTGTGTTTTTCCTTCCTGTGAAGTCATACCAGTTCGATCTGGTACGAGTTCACGGGTCGGAAGTTACGAGTGGCCGTTATAGGGAACTTTCACAGACAACAGGATGGTAAAAACACGAGCTACGGGTTACCTGGAACGCTACCAAGTCGTAGTTGTGACTTGAAGCTGTAACTTACGGTTTCAAAAGCCTGCCTTGAACGCAGCATTAGCCGAAACGGCCGTGAAGCTGATATCTGCTTTAATAACACAATATATTTGTCATAACCCCCCTGGAAAATATTTCAGTACAGTTCCCAAAACCCTCAAAATGGACTGAATATTTCTTAATCTTGACCTTGAATGAATTCAGACATAACCAAAACATCCTGCGTCTTCGATTATGCTCCAGTGCATTGTGCAAGAAATCTGAGACACTGTGGTGTAAGTAGCAGAAGACAACAATCTAGTTTTGTTAAATACACTTAAGCTTCAGAGTTTCTGAGTCAGACCGCGAGTATCTACGAAAGTCTGCTTATGTTGTTTCTTTTGCCTCAAAGAGGAACTATGCAAGATTTTTACCTTAATCAAACAGCTTCGGAGTAATTGTGATGGTTAAATGACTTGTTGGCTTTCTGCCTTCCACCGTAGCGTCTCTTGGCCAAACCAAACCAACCTTGCAAGTGTCCCAGGCAGCTCTCGTCTCGGCGGCACTACAAACACAACTCGTAATCCATAATCTCTTGTTTATGACAGATAAGACTAAACAAATATACACATCATAAAACGCATATTATATATAACCTTACGTTATCCACTGCTCCATGGATTGCCCTCTTGCCAGATTCCTGAAAAACAAAGGCATGGCCGGTTGTAGAGGTTATTTTAATCAGAAAAGTACTGGGCATAATGTTTTAGAGCTGAAGAATAAACCTGTCACTAAGTGGATAAACTATAGAAATGGTGACACTATTTCAAAACATATCTTAAAACAACATATTTACAATGTGCTATTATCAGCCAAGTGAAAACTGAAAGAAGGCAGCTTTTACAGCACAAATGCTCAAAGAGATAAAGTTTAGATTTAATGTCTCGAGTTTAGGTTTTGACAGCTCATCTGTGGTCTGCATGGACAGGTCAGGACTGAACCCAGCCAACACTTAATAAATAGTTGAATAAAGGGTCAGATTAGTACAAGAAAGATATCGGGGAATCAGAAATAGTCAGAACTAGTAAAACAAATAGTTAAAGTCAGCCAGCTGTTGATGTTTAGTTCCCAAAGTCATAAATCATCATTATTCAACAGCAATAAAAACAGTTGTTGACAGAGCAGCTAAAAGACCTGGTGCTAAGACAGTCTGATATTTTATTAGGTGTCATAAAAGCAGAAATATTAAAATGAGAGGAGTTCTGTTCCTTGCTGTGAGCTTTACCTGACATGGTATCGAAACACAAGCACTTTTCACAGGCACACTCGAGCCAACGACCAGCCACTGTCTGTCACTGTTTACACACACACACACACACACACACACACACACGAGTATAAAGAGCTCTTTCTTCACACTCGCTCTGGTCCTATACAAGCAAGAAAAAGTCCCCTCACTCCACTAACATTATTTTTGGCCGCCATGGTATTTCATAAGAATAAATACACTTTATAATAATGTATCAGTTGGTAAGTTTAGTCATCGAGGGACTGAAACTCTTTTATTAGAAGCCTAACCCAATTTTTGGGTAATTTGAGGTAATGTGTGGAAAGCCAGGGCTTCATTTGTTTGAAGGTTTCTGTGCCAGGGCTTTTGGGGTTTTTTTAGGGGATATATCCTATTTTTGCCATTCAAAATGACTCTTCCTTGTCATATACTGCACCATGCCTGTGACAACCATGTATTTTCATTGTGGTCTACCATGAAGTACACCAAAATTAACATCTGGCTGGATGCTGTCTCCATTTTCAGAGGGCTCGTGCAGGCCCCACATGTACAGCTGTATGAGGATGGTGTCTGTGGACAACCTGCTGCTTATCTTATTCAGATTCAGATAGCATGTGACATCAGTAAAACAGCTGTAATCCAGCTGTATGGAACATATCTAGAGAATCAGACCGTCATGCTTAATTTACAAAACCACTTCAGTTTGGGAGCCACACATCGTTTATATCAATCATTTACTGTACTTTATATGTGAAGCATGTGCTGCTTTTGGTATTCTCTTTTTCCTAAATCTCTAATACACTCTTCAGTATTTGTTTGAAGGGATACTTCAAACATCAACAGAGCCACAGGGAGCTACTACTACAACAAGGCTAAAAACAGAACAACTTTTTCATGTGGCGGCTTCAGGACACTTTGGTCAGTACGGACGTGTTTTGGACGATTCAAAAGTGACCACTATCCGCCGCCATTATGAAAATCCATTGCCAGCCTGACCCCCCTGAAACTCAAAAAGCGTTTTGATGACTCTGAAAGTTCTCCAAACCCTTCCTTGGCATGACGGTGAGTAGAAAATTGGTGAATTATTGATTTTGGGTGAAGTATCCCTTTAAGGACTCAGGCTTTCTCAATCACCGTAGAGAGCAAATGAGATGAGACGTTTCTTAAATGTAAATCAATATAATTTATTCAAATGACATTGCAAGAAAATCATTATTTAAACAATCAGACCCTAGATGTAAGAAGTCGCTCCATGGAAACACTTCTCCAAGCACGTTTCCGCTGCTCACTCTGACTAAAACCCACAGGTCTGTCTCAGCCGTGCAGAAAAAAGAAAAAAAAGTGTCATGAACTAAAGTCGGCCTTGCCAGCTGGGTTACAGGTGTTCATAATGGGAAGCAGCCTGATACTACAGCATGAGAGAAAGGAAACACCAGCCTTGCATCCAGACATGCAACAAGCCATTTAACCGTCTCAGAAAATCAGGAATGTCCTTCTGTCTGAGCACATCGTAGCTGAGTGGCATCTAAAGTGATGGCTTCAGCTGATAAAAGTATTATTTTAAGGCTGCTGTGTGATATGGCTCGATAATTACTGTTTTGCCGATGCTACTATACGAGGTGCTGTGTGCCACATGGTGGAATAATAATAGCTGGCATCCAGATCTAAGGTACGTTTGTCTCAGAAAACAGAACAAAACCTTTGGCTCTGTTGGCCGTTTCACCTTGTTAAAAGAACCTCCCACTTTGTGCTCATATGCCTCAGTCAGCCATCATAAAAGTTTTGTTACGTAACATCCATGGCATAAAACCTCTGTTTATGTTAAGTTGAAAGTTTGCAAAATTGCTGTGGAGAGCAACACAATAACTCTATGTGATAGCTTCATGGACAGATTGACTGCTTCACCAATTTCCCTGCATTAATATAATATTTTATCACACACACACACACACACACCGACAGTCATGGAAGAGCGGGAGGTAAAGCTATACGTTAGCACCACCTGGCCGGGGCGGATCTCCTGTGGGCCCTGAGGACGAAAATGTAGAGTTGGGAGGGTTGCATGACCTTGGTATGTGAGGCTGCGGCTGTTAAAAAACAGACGACGGACATATTCGGCAGTAAATATACTGTACACTCTCTGTCGCACAACCATCATTACAGGTGTGGAGGTGAAAGTTAAGTTAAGACGTCTGCTGACGCTGAGGGGAATCTCTGTTCTGACGCTCATGCACGGTTGGGCGAGGAGGAAAAGTTTAGTGAAGGTCAGGGGGAAAATGAGCTTAGCTGGCCAAATGGCAGCTGTTGACTGGGTGAAGAAAGCAGGGAATCACCCCGGCTCAATGGGAAGATAGAGGGGCTTCTGTGAGGCGAAGGAAGGTGGGTGGCCTCATCTAGCTGTTACGCTCTCTCTTTGAGAGTGTGAGTGAGTGTGTGTGTGTGTGTGTGTATGTGTAGTTCATTTTTAAAGGCAACAAACCTCTTGATAGATCAGTAACAAGGCCATCTATCATGACTCCTGCACAGGCAGATTCATGACTCAACCAGAAAACAAACAATTAGCTGTGGGGCTCTGCAGTAACAAACTGATGTTAGCTGTTTGAGTCAGTGCGAGCTGCAACACAAACACTGACACAAAATATATTTCACACTCTGATATTATTAAGCTTTAAAAAGCTCTGGTAGTAAATTTTCAAGAGGCCTGGTAGGAATGAGGTGTATGAGGATTAAAACAAATCAATGTGACAGTTCGCCTGGTAGTGTTTTGACACTAAATTTACATGTCATAACACTTGATATAAAAGATGCTATGTCACGTCACAAATGCACAATATGATGTATGATATCTTTACACACTAAACTTTATAACACAGCAAAAATACAACCAATGTGAAGCAGAGGTTTGCTGTGACTAGAATCTTCTCTCTCACATTTCCTGCTTTGCTTTGTGGGCAGTACGAGTCAGACCTCATTCACAGAGCTCCTTTTCATACGTGTCTGTGTCTCCCCCCCCCACCCCCATATGTGAGTTGTTGAGAACTGTCCTGGAACAGCATGCAGTGTGCTCCCACAGGGGTGGCATTGACATACTGTGGCCTCCAAATGGACGCCTGTAACGCAGGGTTCCCAGGCCGGCTGGCCGACTGGCTGGCTGACTGGCTGAGTGATGCTTTGAAGGAGGTGTACTGCATGTCACTATTCATATTACAAAATGACAGGGTGTGTTGTGCGTTTGATGTGGCGGAGTTTTGGATGCATGTTCGATCCAAGTTCTGCCGGTCTGTGACGGTCATATAAGCATCACCAAGATATCTTTCTACCCTCACATGACCCCTCTCCAGTTGTTAGTGCTGCTGCAGCTCCTATACCGGCGTATCCTACATCCATTTTCACCACACAGCTCCTAATGGCTCCAAAGCTGATCCAAATACTTATTTTTTTTGGAGAAGAAGAATCATTGCAAACTAAAATAAGCACAAAAGCACTAGTCTATACAACTGCAGTTATACAAGAGCCCAAATAAAGTATATAATGCTGGGTTGTGCTGCTTTCCATTTCATGCACGAGCAAGATCATTAGGCTATATTGCTGTAAAAACAGCACGCTTGACCAGAATATACACACTTGAATTTTCTGGTGTCACAGTGTCTTAAAAAGCTTTTCATGCATGTTTGGAAAGTGAGAAGAATAGAAATCAGTGTATAGATAGAAATAAGCACAAAACTTGACATAGGTTAACAAATCAACTCTGCGCAACATTGACTGTGCTCCAATACAGAACCTAAAATAACAAAGACAACTTTAAATGTGTCTACTTATTCTTGGGGAACGACAGAAACACTAAACAAACAACAAACATGGACAATGTAAAATGATCAAATTGATCTGGCAATGGCTTAAAATAAAATAAAATAAAATAAAAGATTGCTGTTCTAGAGTCTGTGGATATTGTAACGCTCAGAAGCAGATGAATGCACCAAATGCGACGACACATTTTTGACAAGAAGTAAAAGTGACAGAGTTTCCTCTGTGATGGATCACCCACTGGATGTAAGGCAGCTTACACGTTGCTGCATGTTGGTGCTCATACCACACAGTCATGCTGCAGAAACACTGGCTGCAGAAAAAGCTTTGATTGAAAAGAAGCACAGGACGATTCTATACTGCTTGACCGCATAAGTAGTATGTGGGAGTTTTTTTTTTTTTTGCCAAATGTAACATGGGCAATTTGTTCACCTCATTATTTCTTACGACTGCACATTCTGTAATCCTTCATGATGTTGAGTATTATCCCTGAAACTTAGCCAACCATAACTCAACAGCAGAAAACGTAACATATCCCCAGGGTTTAAAAAAGGTGAACCACAAAACAGGCCTGTGTCTAGTCTTAAATTGAATGGGCTTATTTTTTAATTCCCATTGGAGCTATGAGGATTTAATCAGCTTCATTTACATACAGTAAAAATGTCTCATTATCTGTCTGTCCAATTTCATTTCATCTTAACCATTACTGCTAAATACATGGAAATCTGCCATAAGAACGCTAAAAGCATGCCAACGAGTTATTCAACCTAATAATGATCCCAACCAAGTGCAGAGTCTACAGCAACTAGCACAAACTATGAAATAGGCCTATAACACAGCCTTAAAAGAGATAAGGAAAAAACTTGACAAACATTTAACTTAAAGATTGAGAATCCCAGAATAAATTTGATTAGTACTGAAACAGTTAAAAAATAAAGTATGTTTTCTAAAGAGGCTCCAGTTCAACTTAATCAGTCTTTGCCGAGCCCTGGTTGTATGATCAGTTCTGTTTTTTGGCCATGAAAATAATTGATTCACTGTCAGGGGACTGACTGAAAAAAGGATAGGGTTTCATGGTGCTGTAGAGAGTACAGCTGCACTGTTTGACCTTTGACCCCTTAGGGGAGTTTGGTGAAGAGGTCACAACATAGCTCATGTAGCATTCACTTCCAGTCAAAACTCCCATTTCTGTACTGCTTTAGCCAAAGAGACACAGTACATCCAAACCAAATCATGTTGAATACATTCAATATTATACAGAGAAAACTGTAAAGGCTGTGGTTATGGCTGTTTTCAATGCAGTTATTGACTCCTGCACTTCACAAGAAATGTGTGAAGGAGCATTATCGCAAATCCTTCCTTCCTGCAGCTGAGTCCACAAGAGCTGCACTCAGCACTGAACATAATTCAAATGTGTATCTATATTTTTTCTTATTCATTACTTTTGTCTTAATCATACTCTATTGCAAATACTGCTTTTCCTTTCTTTTTTACTGCTATTGCTAATCTGCTATTTATTATCTGTCCTATAACATTACATTTCTTTGCTGTTGTCCCTGTCCCCATTGTGGGACAAATAAAGGATTATCTTATATACTAACAGGTGAAAACATGCACAGGTGTATAGAATAGGTCCACTCTGTATGCTAACTTAATTTAATCAGTTACACCTGCGTTTTTCCAACTGTGACTCAGCAACTTTCTTGTTTTGACGTCTCCTTTCCCTTCATTTTCAGGGCCTCTATTACTTTGAGTCAGAGTTAGCTTGACATTTCAGTAGCCTACAGTAAGTTAGCTCATGTTTCTCTGGCAAGGTTAGCAAAACAGAACATGACATATCACAATACTGATAAATGATAAAATACACATTTACACATCAATGAGAGGAACTTACGTGCATCTTCTCCGTTGAACCTGGGGCCTCTTCTGCTTTATCCATACACTGCTGCACTTCATGGTTACCTACTCAAGTGTGTTTTGACACAGACTAACTAGCTAATGTTGGGTTGATATCCGACCTTCAACTGTAATTCTGTTTTCTTCCTGGTTAAATCCAGTGCCAGAGTTAAATATGATTCCGTAAACTGTCCGTAAAGTTGTGACAACAGCTGGCGACGACCGTGAGTACACCTTTGTTTCACCGGTTGCAGAGTTGAAGTTTTAGCTTATCGCCTAGCAACAGCCGAGCACGTTCACATTCGATGAAGAGGATTACAGGTCACAGGTCCTGGAAGGACATAAATAATAACATGAATATCTATCCTCCATTTCAGCTAAAATAAATAAAAGTTTTAGCAGTTAAATATAATTCATGTACTATAATTAAAAGTTAGCTCTGGCAAATATCATATTACTATCTTACTGCAGGCAGCATTTTAATTCTGTTGATTGTCGCAATAGAAATAGATTTAATCAATTTAGGTAGGCCTACTGTTGGTTTAGGTGGTCTATTTTTAGTAAAACCCTAACAAAACTCAGGAAGTTGTTAAATACATACATGTAGTGGAGGAAACCAATGTTGCAGAAAATGCATATATTATAAATAAATTAAATACCATAGGCCACATATACTAAGTAGCCTACTGGCAATGACAACACATGCCTAAAACTGCTTTTTATTTAATAACACATTCAGTGTGATTGGCTCAACTGTTTATCAAGCCTTGTATAATTAAGCTAGTCGGGAGGAGAGGCGGTGGAGACGGGCAGTCCAGACATGGGAAGTGGTGGGAATCTTAATCTTAATGTCAGATTCTTACATCCTCCCAATTTTATAATGGTAGGACTGTCTTTAAACTGCCCTTTAACTGTAAGCTTGGTGGAGTACAAACCTCTCCATGTTACATGATACTTTGTGGATGTTACAGACTGCAGGTGGTGCGAGACAGTGGAAGGAAGGAAGAGATGAGCCTGTTTGGGACTTAACAGGGAGGCTGAAGCAAGAAATGATCACAATAGGAGAACAGATGATGATTGATGTTGAATCAGTGTTCATTTTTCAAGTGCTTTATTTATTTATCTTCTCCATTCAAATCAATGAGGGGAGGCGGGAGGCCCTCTCTGTATTCTGCAATGCAGCAGCAGAATTTGTTGAGTTAAAACTTAGTTTTAACACAAACTGGGGATTATGTAGGTTATTCTGCATAAAGGAACGGTCCATTGCAGGACTGTTGGATTAAAGTGAATTAGCTTCAGCTACAAGTCATAAACTGCCATCTGGATGAATATTAGCTGCGGTGCGAGCGAGGCTTTGTCTGGAATCACTTTGAGCTTTGAATAGTCTCCGTATGTGTCTTTTGTTACGAATGGCATCTCACTCTCTGGGTATACTTTGTGGCTTGCTCTGTTGATGTCGAAGCAATGTGGATTTTTTTTCTTTAACTGCTTTATTCTGGCACAAAGATTTCTCTTGTACACGATTAACATGAAAGCAGTCAGTACCCCTCAGAGATCTGGTTGGAGAGATGATTTGAAGGCATGGGAATTTCTGGTAAAGCTATAGTTTTGTCTGGTTTTAAGAGCTGACATCTGTGAGGCATATCCAAAGGGAGGCATCTTGTGGTGTTGGTAATGTCAGAATGTGCTGGAGATAAAACACAATGATATCTAATTGTTTTACATGGACATTTCTCACACAAAGCCCAAATATCAAAACCCAAAATCATAACTGTCATATGGCTGTTAAGACATCACAGATCGACTTCAAAGGCTCCCATGAAAATATAATTTCTCCTGGGGACAAGTGGAAGACGCCTGCTCTGGTCCATCTGTGTGCCTCCATTCACCATGTGGTCCAGTCGAACTGAGGGAGGTGCCCGTGCATTAGAGAGATAATTATCGGCTTGGAGAGGGCAGTCTGGCTGAACGGCTGGATCAGGGGAGATGAAACATCAAACAGCATGGTAGTAAAAAAAATGGTAAAATTGCCATTAAGGGATGTTAGAGCTGAAATTGAACAGGTGTGTCACAGCATGCAATTTGGTTTCTGGGATGAAAATAGAGATCTCACTCGCAAATTCTGAAAATTGAAAGCTGCTGCAGTCCCAAACACGCCTGTGATTTGTGCAGATTTTTACTGACAGGAAGCAAACAAATACAAAACTTCTCAGCCGACTGTATATCAACGAAGCATGCAGTAGTTTATGTTGCGTTCCTTCATCTCTCTGCAGTCTGTATGCTGCTTACATCCAGACATATACACACCATCTCACCAATTACTGGATGGATTGCTGTGTCACTTGGTGCAGATGTCATGGTGCCCAGGATGCGTCCTAATGACTTTGGCGCTCCCCCGGACTTTGCAAAGCTTTGACTTATTGAGTGAAACATCTCAACATCGACCAGATGCGTTGGCACAAAAGCTATCAGATGGGATACCATGTCATTTTGTCATCATTCCCACATGAAATTGTTGGCTTTGTGAGAAATATCTCAACAACAATAGGAAAGTGTTGCACTAAAACTTGATACAGACATTCATGTTTCCCTCAGGATCAGTTGTAATAACTTTGACGATCCCCTGACTGACTTTTCATCAGATCAATCCGACATTCGTGGCTAAATAACAGTAAAACTAAAGCAATTCCTGTCAGCCTTGGCTGTACTTTATGTTTGGTGCTGATAAGCTAAAAAAAAAGAAAAAAAAAGGCAATATAATCACAGCCTGCTAACATCATTAATGTCACAGTGAGCTGTTTGCATGCTGATGTTTACATCTAGCTCAAAGTAACCATGCATAAGCACAGACAGAGCTGATGGCATGATAAATATATAAATAGATAAGTAGCACTTCCCCAGTCATGTTGAGCACTCAAAGCACTTTACACTGGAAGCATATTCATGCAGTGCTATTACCTACCATTTGCATAGCACCGTTCTACCACTCACACACCAATGATGCATCAGAGGCACAATACAGTTTCCTATCTTGTCCAAGGAAGGACATCTCAAAGCGCAGGAGTTGGGAATCGAACCACCACCTTCCAGTTTAGTTGACAACCCACTCTACTTCCTACTTGTCCAAGGAGCGAATGAAAGCTTCCCTCTTGATTTCTCTTCATCTTCCTGGATGTGTGAAATATGTACAGTAATATTCCAGACTATATGAGCGGTTGAACCATAATGACAGTGATTGGGTTGTGCTTGTGTAAAACGAAAAAGACAATAGCACACTGTGGTCTCCATAACCCTCAGAATAGACTGGGGACATGTAATTGTGTCAAAACAAGTTGTTGAGCAAGGAGGAAAACTTTTGAAGTGCGTGTGATTTACGTTTCATGTACACATTCATAATGTGGAGTAATAACTTAGCGAGTAGAAGTCTGTGTTGTTTTGGATCATGGAAATCATGTGTGAAGTTCAACATTTTGTTTTGATTTGTGAGACTGCAAATAGATTAACTGCAGAACTGCTTCGGCACAAAGCTGTGTGAGTGGCACTTCTTCAAACAACTTCATGCCTTTGGCGTGAACTTACTTTTGGACCTGGACCCTCGCTAAATAATGTCACTCATCCTGTAACTTTGACCCTGAGCCATTACTCTGCAGATCCTTAGATGGTATCTCTCTGTGGTCACTGGTTTTCACTGTTGAGGTCTGCAGGCAACATTCCTTGCATTCTGCTTCATCCCTGGATTCCTGACCTCCCCTCACCCTCAGCAGTCTCCTTCCACATTGGGTGACACCGTGTTTGATCCCTGCACACTTCTTACCTTTCTCCACTGATCCCCGCTCCGACGTGGCCAGGAAACAGGCGGATGAGTAAACATGTAAACTGGTTTAAGCCTGTCCAAAGGTAGTTGTAGGTAACACTGAACTGACTGAGCCAGGGCCCTCATTACCATTAATCATGGAGAGCGGTTTAGAGCACAAGTGTTTGCTCTGCTCGGATGTAAATTATCTCTCCAGTTGGAAGTCTGGTTACATGCAGGAATTTGGTGATGGGTTCCACATGTGGATTTACAGGAGGTTTTATCCTCTACTCGGTTCAATTAACACACATCATGTAACAGGCACTTTACAGGGGCTTCAGTGTTGTAGAGTCAAGCCCAACAGTGCCCATGTGACTGTCGCTATGCCTGCATCATCTTGTCTGGTGTATATTTTGTGCATGTTTGGGTTGGTTGCTGAACCTGCATATCATGTAAACTGAACTCAGCCATTTCCTCTGCCTCACCAACTATCAAATGCTGTCTGGGAAGAGCTGATTAAACAAAGACAAACCACAAGTTGTATTATTTCTGACTTAGCCTGGACTCTGATCAGCTGTGCGGGCTCCTGGGAATTAGAGGTTAGAGGATCCACCACATGCCATGATTATCAACCTCTGTCATCCAGAACATGCAGCTTTAAATATGCACACAGGCCACCTTTTGTAAGCTCAAGACGAAAACAAAAATTATTTTTTTATTCCCACAAGGTGTCTGAGTCATTTCGTGTAGCAAAGAATGAGTGTGCAAAAACATCTTTTCCTTGGAAAAAAACATTCAAAAACAATGACGGTAAAACAATTTAATGTGGCACATCTGTAAACCACATGGGTCCTCAGTACTTCTATGGCTTCATACTGTGTAGCTGTCACCCACTCTGACATGAGTTAAACACAGTACCGACAGTGTGATGTATCTATTGTTGGCTGAAATGTAACTCATATTGGGATATTGTAACCTCTGAAGACCATCTGTCTTGTAACCTGATTTGAACACAAGGAAACTAAATGGTGTAGAGACAGACACTGTTGCTGCCAGAGGTCTGTAGGAGGAGATTGTAGTTGCTTTATCAATAATGGGTATCATTGTAGAGTTTGTCCGGGTTGAACTGAACTGAACTAAACTGAACTACATTTTTAAAATACTTGGACTAAAACAAGACAATTTAATCAACAATATGTACATGCATTTCTTGACAACAGTGCTCTGTCTACTATAATGGCAGCTTGTTGGTGATTCACTTTGCTCCTGAGTGAAATATCTCAGTAGCTACTGAATGGATTGTCACATCACAGACTTGATTCCTGCTTATTTCCCTCTTTTTCACCTCCAGGTAAACCCATGTGATTAGTCTAAATTCAAGATTAACTTTATTGTACCACGAGGTGGAAATTTGTCTTGGGCTTACACCCCAGCTGCAGTCATGAAAACAAGTCATACAGGTAATAAATAGATAAATAGAAAGTGCAACATAGTCAGTGGGCAACAGTGCAACAGGTAATAAATGGGGCAAGTAATAGGCTATTAAAAAGTAAAAATAAATAAAAACATACAGCAACTTAGAATAGCATCAATAAAGTTGCATCTCAGCTTTTTGGGTATATGATAGTGAAAACCAGCTCTCCTGGTGGCTCATCTTTCAGGAGAGTCTGTTCATTTTTGTGCAAATCACAACTCACCTTGTACAAACACATACATAGCCTACACTGCTCAATCAATCAGCTCAGCCTATACACATCTGTAAACATGGATGCTCCAGGAGAGAGAGAAAGGCACAGACCTGAAACCTGACTCACTACGTCCTGGCATTCCACACCAATTCGAGAGATGGAGTTTGTCAAACACTCACACATGCACTGTGTTAAACAGACAGACTGCAGGGAGAGGAAGGGAGGCAGCTGCCACCTCTTACTGCTGTTAAAGGAATAGCTTCATATTTTTCGGGGGGAATGCGCTTATTTATTTTTTGAGAGTTAGATGAGAAGATTGATACCTCTCTCACTAAGTTGCTTAGCCTGGCTTAGCTTAGCCTAAAGCTTGGGAACAGGAGGAAACACCCAGCCTGGCCATGGGCAGCATCTGTTTACCAGCAGATCATGAGCTAATAAAGAAAAAGTGTAATAACTTCTTCTTCTTTTTTTTTTGTTTAACAGGGATGCGTGTGTTCTTTCTCTCAGCTGAGGTTAAGAAAACACAGAATCACTGGGAGCAAAATGCTAAAACTAAACATTGCGAGAGCCATTCAAGTCAAAACCAGTTTTCCAGTGAAATAAATAAACTGACTCATATTTGTGTCATATTTGTGCAGGTACAATGGAGCCATGATACGCTCAAGAGTTTCTCAGTGCAGTTTCCATGCAGGCCACTGGTGGAAATACACACTTTTCTTAGCAGAGAGGCCCCTGCTCTTCCATTCATTGCCCCAGTCATGAAAGAGTCCATTTAAAGCCTCAGGGGCTGGACATGACCTGAGTTTACTGTCTAAAGGTGCATTAGCCTTCCCTCTGTGCCCACTCAGGGAAAACAGAGGCCATGGGGAGTTGATCAGTAGGACCCTGTTCAAAGTTCAGATTCTTCAACCCCTCTGCAAAGAAACTGTATATTTTATTCCACAATTTAAAAACATATCAAAAACATCACTCGCCGTATTATTTCCTTACCAGATAAGTTACGCTGTGGCTGCTCTTCACAATAATGATCAGCATCATTTCAGGTTTTTATTGTCTTTTATTGAAATCTTATGTGAGTTGCTTCATTTTGTGTCGCTTCTGATGCCGCAAATTTACTTTTGCACTTTTTTTTTCATTAGTAAACCCTTCAAACTCACAAACAGGAATGGATGTGTGTGGTTGCCAATTTTTTTTTTCTCTCATCTGAGGCTTCAACCTAGCTGGAAAATATTTCTGTGGACAACCTCAGAGAGGAGATGAAATACCGGAGAGACACGAGTAGAATTTTGAATGTTGACCTTATTTCTAAGGTGGCCATTTTGAGCAAACAGGTGGGAAGTTGTGTCTGGAAACTTACCATCATTATAAAAATAGCATTAATTCAACACATACCAAAGCTAGGTGAATTTAAAACAAATTTTTTATATTTACTAAACCCACCCAGCTCCCCTGGCATTGTGGTCGTTATAACTTCTAAGACTTGGTCTCTGTGGAGTGTGGAGGGTTAGATGGCCACATGCCTTGCAAAACAGTGGCGGCATAACACAATCAGAGGTTCATATCATCCCTCCTCCTGAGCCCATACAGGTCAGCCAACCACTTGGAGCTGCTTAAATCGTGAGGTTTTCTTTAAATAAACCAGAATCTTCAATATTTTTATTAGTATTGACATTTCTTCAGGGTGAGTGCCTGCAGCCTGTATTTAAATATTTTATAATTCATATATTTTTATATTGACATTGGATGGAATAACAGTATATAATGAGAGTTATTGTTTTCAGTGGAGAGCCCTGAGAGTATCACATTGTTGTCATTGACTCAGTGCCACTGATTGTCAATGGACACCAAAATTATAGTTTGTCTTAGTCATATGTTTTCTGATACGTTTAGCTCACACTTAAAGTATCAGAAAAGTATGATACTAATACTTAATCCTAAAACAAGAATAATTGATAAAACAGGACCATGGAGTCTTTAGCTCACACTTATTTGTTGCATCAATCCCCTCCCTCTTATTCAGGCTGAATAATAAAACACAGAGAGGTCTTATAATGACCCATCAGAGACATTCAGACAAAAGTCACACATGATATTAGCCCATGGATGGATAGGTTAGTTACCATGGTGATAATACCTCTGGATGAACAGACACAGTAAATGAAGAGATTTAGATTTTAAAAAGATGTAGAAAAGGATGTTTCTTCTAGGTGTTAACCATTCTATTAATGACTCATTTGGTTTTTCTAAAGACTAATCAAAATACTGCTGATCTTTCATTGACAAGAATGTGACACTAAGTCTACAAGCCAACTGATGTAGCTAAATGTGTTTGGACAAGAGCATCAGTGGAAATCCAAACATCAGTATCTATCATGGTGATTGCTGTGTGTTTTATAATGTCCTGCTGACAGGAGTAAAGGCCGTTATTTGACTCTGTAATGACCCCATCTCGCCTACAGAGGCAGTAACAGCTCCTCACATGTCTTCACCACATGAAACTGGACTCTGGACTGTTTCAGTTTGAGTCATCTCCCTGTCCTCCACTGTCCAGCTCAGTCTTTTTCTTCCAGCTATATATCATTAAAAACAGATCTGGTGAAGACAGTGTCAACTTTGTCAGGTCTGGTAGATGTGGTATTTGTCAAATCTGAGTGTTTTACTGGCACTGAATATCAACCATCAGCAGCTGCTCCATCCTCCAAACGCTGCTTTGAGGCCCGGTCAATAGAAACAGACTCACTCCTCCATCACACTCTGCTCATTTTTCCACTTTCTCTTTCCCCGGCCACCACATTCCCCATCAGCATCCCTCTCTCTCTCTGTTCTCCACTCCCTCACTCTGATGCGTTACGTCGGAGGGAGGAAGGAGGATCGAGTGTCCGCCGTTCCTCCCATCACCTGTGAAATTTCAGAGCCAGGCCACGGTGAAAGGGGGTATTGTGTCCCCCTGATGAGGAATGCCCTTGCGTCGCTCCTCAAAGAAAAGGCTTCATTTGGCCAGGAATTTGGAGGCATCTCGAGAAGTGTACGGGATATTTTCTCTGGGGTGGGGGGGGGTTGGGTGGGTTGGGTGGGTATGGGAATCTGAAGGCCTTCATAAGGCTGGACAGGAGAAGGACAGGCCTTTTTCAAAGCTGGTGCTAACTCTCTGTGATTCAGAGCGATAAGAAGTCATCCAACACCTCAGGGCCTCAGTGGGTTCATGTGGCATTTAGTGATCCCTTAATGAGGAATTTAACCTTTATTCACTTACTGAATCTTAATTTATTAGTCACTTAAAATTAGCTTCAAAACATAATATTCTCAGTTTTGATTAACTTATCACTTCCTGTTCACCAGTATATTGTGGCTTAAGGGGGGAAACTGAAACTAATTTGAACCTAAATACAGTAGTTTGACATTTCAGATCCATTACTGGTGGAGTCGCTGTTATTTCATATGGTGATGCTGACACCTGCTGGTGATGAAGACTAAATAACTAAAACCTGTCAGGCTGATTACTGGACCACTATACATGCTGAAGGGGACACATTAAGTTCCTTGTAAATGCTACAAAGATTATATTGTAACATGAATATTAATAATAAAAGTTATGACAAAGTGGCCAGTCATAGGAGTGTGTTGAGTGACCGCCTTATCCTGCCTCAGAGAGACACAGACGCTCCTTCTTACCCACTGCCATGAGACTGCACAATGCACACATGCCTACCACTTCCACCCCACCCCAAAGGACTGAAATTCTCTAGCACCTTGATGTAATCTCTGCACTTTGTTGCACACTAGTGTGTCTGTCCCTGTGTATTTTAATGTATTTGTATTGTATTCTGTGTATTTTAAATGTATTTTGGGCTGCTGTGACACTGGAGTTTCCCCCTGAGGGAATAATGAAGTAGCTACCGACCTACAACCTCTCCTATAATTACCACTAAAGTGTGGAGTTGTAGTCTGTGGCCACTAGAGAGTAACTGTCATAATAATAAAATAAAGTTGTTTTTCTGTTTGCTTCAGTTGGGTCTCTGTATATTTTATAGGAAGCCACTCTCAGGTGTGACTCAGCTCTCATCTCATCTCTGCACTGATGCTGAATGAACCAGTTCAGTTCCTGACTGTGGCCACTGGAGGGCAGTGAACACAAACACACGATTATATTAAACACTGTCACTGCCATTTTACTTTTTGTACTGAATGGTGCATGTTATTATTTTTCTGAAATATGATAGCACAAAAATATATTTATGCAAATTAAGCAATATATGAAAAGAAACCACAACAACATAGATGCTGCTGTGGTTTTGGCTGCTGCTGCGCCTCCTCCTCCTCCTCCAGTCCAGCAGGCGGCGATGAAGCTGAAGCTGCTCGGTGTTTGTGTCTGTAGCAGAAGAGGAAGAAGCGGCGGCATTATTTGTTTACCGGCTGTAGCTGCTGCAGGAAGCAGGTGAGATAAATCTGCTTTAAATTATGTGATTTAACTGTATTTAGTGCGCTATAACACACGACATGAAACGACTTTACCTTGGCTCAGCTGGAGCCGGCAACGGAAGAAATAAAACAGCGAAGACAGGAAGTGAATTCACGTGTGGGACTAGTTAGCACTGTGCTAAAGTTGGAGCTAGCTGAGTGCTCCTTAGCATTAAAAGGAATAAAAGATAATCTTTGTTTCTCATTTCAGAGAATAAACAGACGTGATAGGTCGCGGTTATGCATATTTAACGAAATGCCAGGACTAGTTGTTTAATTTGGCAGCGTTTGGATCATGTTTACCCTACATCTTTAATGCCTTAGTCACAGCTGATATATTTACGCTGTTAAAGCAGATATCAGTGGAATGTTTTTGTTAATATAAGTCCTAAATAGTCCTATTTTCCGTCAGCAATCACTTACATGAAGTATTTCAGCCTAAACACGAGTCTCTCCGTCACTCTGCTCTGCTGTAACCCGAGGAGAAAATTTTCCTTGTGGGATACAAGTGTTATCCAATGAGGAGAGAGAACGGCATGAAGGGCTGTGTGTGCAGCCAAGGGATGCGCGTGAATGTGGTGACGTAGCACGAGGACCAATTGATGCCTGACAAGGGCGGGGGCTGCTAACTCATGGTGCGTTCAAAGAAACTCGTACTTTGTGTTTTTCCTTCCTGTGAAGTCATACCAGTTCGATCTGGTACGAGTTCACGGGTCGGAAGTTACGAGTGGCCGTTATAGGGAACTTTCACAGACAACAGGATGGTAAAAACACGAGCTACGGGTTACCTGGAACGCTACCAAGTCGTAGTTGTGACTTGAAGCTGTAACTTACGGTTTCAAAAGCCTGCCTTGAACGCAGCATTAGCCGAAACGGCCGTGAAGCTGATATCTGCTTTAATGTTAACGCGTGCAATATACTAAAGAACAAAATGTTAGAAATACAAGACAGGTTTGTTAAGAAGAATCAGCAAATCAGTTGACACTGAAAATAGCAGTTATTTGCTGCTGTTATTTGTGCCATGTGACAAGACCACCTAACCCAAGACCAAGACATCACTATATTCAGTGCCAGTACTGATAATAATCATATGGCTTAATATTTACATTAGCTAAAAAGAAAAGATAATTGAATATACATTTCTAAACCATATTTAATTGAAGAATGTTTGGATTGAACAGAATAATGCAGCACAAAACCTGCTGAAGTCTCTGCCACTTTCAGATGGTTATACAAGCATATACTTTTGTAGAACAATTTGGTCACTTTGGTTTATTATTATTATAACCTTCATTTATTCTTTGTCCCATTGAGATCCAAGATCTCTTTTGCAAGAGAGACCTGGCCAAGAATGACAGCACATAAAGTTTCAACACATTGACACATTAATCAAAGACAAAAAGAAACAAACAAATAGAATACAATAACAATTTAATAATTTATGTAATGTACTTCAATTCTTGAGACCAAGACCAGTCTGGACGGAGTACTACAACACTATGTGAGGCTCAGAAACATGATGATGTGTGAGATGTAACATTGTCTTCAGTCCTGCAGTGAAATGGATAAGAACGAGGACCCAGTGGCCCAAGGAAGTGGCGGCAAAACGCTGCTCATCCGCCACCTCCCAGCTGAGCTCGGCCACGATGAGAAGGTGGACCTCCTCAAGTATTTTGGAGCTGAGTCGGTCAAGATCCTCTCCAACACAGGGCGTATGGTAAGCTGGACCTCACTGTAACTTATTGTAACGATCTGTTGTTCATTCTCAAGTTTATACCACCATTTATTTCACTGTCCACAGAAACATACGGCCTTCGCAACTTTCAGAAGTGAAAAGGCAGCGGCAAATGTGAGTGTTTTTCTAAGGAGGTTCAGAAAAAGAAAGTAAGATATAGTTTTATCTCATGGTAATAAAGACATAAATTTTTATTAAAGATTTTTCTTTTCTCTTTCTCCTTCAGGGTCTCGCCAGGCTCCATCAGCTACAGATTCTCGATCACACGCTTGTTGCAGAGTTTGCTAAAGGCCAAGATGATGTGACGGTATTAAAGGACCCACCAGTGTCAGACAGGTACGCTGTTTGAATTGAATTGAATTGAATTGAATTGAATTAACTTTGCTCTCTTGATCTTCAAAAGCTGTAACATCAGGCTCAGTTTATTTCATTTCATTTAAGGTCCAACTGCACGTTTCTGTTTATGAATGTTTCTGCAGAGAAGGAGGAGTTTTTGTTCCAGTGCTCTCAGCTCTGGAGGATTCAGCTGTTACATCTGTTTTTGTTCATTTGCTATTTATTTGAATAAGTTATTTCATATTTTCCTACAATGGAGAGGCTCTTTTGCTGCTGAGTAGCAAGAGTGTTATGTTTTCAGGCACTTGTCTGTTCTAACCAGTTCATTTTAATCTTGTTAGTTAAGCATTATCAAAAAAAAAGGAGAAAAACACCCTTTGCCTGAACATTATACAAGTATGTCTCTCTCTTTTTTTTCTTTCACAGTGGTAAACGTGTTAAAACAGAGAAGAGGAAGCAGGAGACCAAACAGCCTGATATTCCCCTCATAGAGACCGGCGTCGCACCGAGCCTCGGGTATGTAGTACTGTCCGACATCTTCAAGATTTGTTCTTTCCCTGCTTTTTTGAAAATAGAGATTACGCTACAATGTGCAGGTTGGTAACAAGCCTCAGATGAGCCACTGATACCGACTGGAAAGTATTAAATATGCACTGGTGGTGACACTTCCTCTCCAGCCGTGGTCAAGGTGCTGTCAGTGTGGTCCTCTGGCGGCCCAGCTGACGGCCAACCTGGATGAGAATCTGAGAGCTGCAGTCAGAATAGTCAACGGCATCGTGTCCAATTAGATGGTCAGGCTGCCATTGAGCATCTGACAGGCCGTCTGTCCTGCCAGTTGGTGGGACCAGGTGGTCTTTGATACCTCTTGCTTTTAATACTGACAGTCAATGTTGCGGCAGATACTGCAGTGCTCTCTCCCTCCCTCCCTTCATATGATACAGCATCCTATTCTAATGTTATAATGTCTGACGTGTTAATAAGGCGTTGGGGTGGTGAGTGTTAGATCAGTATATTGAGCCTGTATTGGTCTCTGTGAAGCCTTTAATGTGAATAAATTATGGGTGGGAGAAAAAATCGATTCACATAAATATCGCAATATCTTTTTTGACGATTTTTAAATCGATTTCTTTTTTCAAAAATTGATTTTTTGAGTTTTTTTTTTTATTATTTATTTATTTTTTAATTTTGGGGGTATTTTTTTAAGTATTGTGCAATGTGCATTTGTTAGCATTTTTTACATCCAGAGAGTACAGGTTTTGAAAAGGGTTTAAGTTCACTTTATAATGGAGTATGTTAATTTATAGGCTCCTACAGTATTTGTGTGCAGATAAAAGTTAAAAATGCAGACTGAAAATCGAGAGAATCGGCAATATCGTAGAATCGCAATTTAAATCGAATTGCCATCCAAAAAATCGTAGAAGAATCGAATCGGGAGAAAAGCATATCGTCCCAGCCCTAGAATAAATGCAGATTCCCAGACTGGGTTTCATATGAGGGAAATAAATATGTAGTTTTTTTCATAGTGAATTGCAGTCGGGAAGTTTGCTGAAAAACTACAGTCTTTAATTTTCACTCTGAAAAGATTATAAACTGGAATTAAACAGAAAAAGCAATGCTGCTGTCTAAAAGTAACACTGTTGTAGTAATGAGCTTCAGTAACTCGATGCATTAATGTATCAGTTATAAATTACACAGACTTCACTCCATCAGTCTGCGAGATGAAATTGAATTTCTGCTCAAATTAGTCCTGAGATGCTTTGAATCCAACTCACCAGAAAGAAGCAGAAGTGAGTAATAGAAATCGTATTTGATCAACAGTGTAGTAGAAGCGTGACAGATACAAACACCAACCTGGACATTTTTAATCTTCACTGAAGTCTGGCAACATCTTTGGCTCCTGGAGGAACTTTTTTTTTCTTGTTAAAGCCGTCGTGTGAAGTTTAAAAAACTGCAGGAACAGTTACTGTATCCAAACAGCTGTTCAGACCGCCCGCCCAGCTGTGAGCAGCCGACTAAGGAAGTGATGGGCAGTTTTTTAGGACTGGTATATTGTAAGTGTTAATAACTTCTATGGGCAAGATGAATAAAAAAATCCTACATTAGTCTCTGTAACTTTATATCACAAAAAAAACCTGAATTAAAAACTAGTCCGATCATCAAATACATGCACAAATCCTTAATATCCAATATTATGATAAATAAAATAAAGAAACAAAATTGATGAGCTCTCTGACAGACATAACTGCACATATAATGTTAAATCAGATATGTATTTTTAAGTGTGAGATCTATACAGTAAGTCTCTATTCAATACCATTGCAGTTAAAATACATTTGTGTATTTGGTCAATTGATTTATTTCCATACTTATCTCTGCAGTATAATTAGGCAGCTTTATGCACAACCAGTAGATAAAATCCAGATTTATTAATTTAAAATAAAAAAACAAACCTACATTAATTAAAAATAATAAGATTTAACCTGCTGCTGACCTCCTGCTAATTGTTCCTTTCAACCATTTCACAGATGAAGTAACGTACTCTGTGCCTCCCCACCACTGGCTCTTTGCTCACCAGGCCTGAGTGGATTAGGATTTATTCGCTAATGCTGTGCTGATTCTTGCCTTTTATAAAAGTTACTGTTACATGTGGACGCGGCCCGGACGGTGCTGACGTGGCGAGCTGGTCCCAGCCTCCCTTAATGGCTGGATTTTACATTTTGTTGGCTGAGTGCTTGTCATAAGGAATAAGTTACCTCGCTAAAGCTCAGCGGCCAGGCCACATATTCATGAGCCTCTGTTATTTTGACATATTTTGTAAGTTGTTAAGAGTGTGTGTGTGTGTGTGTTATTGTGTTGAAGGCGGCTCGTTGCAGCTGCAGGGTTTCCTTTTAAGTAATTCTGTCTTTTCCTCTCACTCTCTCTCCCACAGATTGAAATTTCAATCGAACCCCACTTTGAAATATTTATACCCACCACCTACTAATGGCATCCTGACCAATATAACGCACGCCCTCGTGAGTGTGCCCAAGTTTTATGTTCAAGTGAGTAACTGCTGCTTCTCTCGGGTTGTTTTTTTTATTTCTCATCCAGGACCAGTTCATCTTTTGATATGCAGATGTTGGTCACCTGTGTGTTTGTGTTTGTGTTTGGATTTGTGCATCTTTTTTTATGCTGTTTTTTTTTTATTCTCTCTTTCCTTTTCTGGGAAGTTGGAGTTTATTTGAAAAATGCAAATTTGACAGATTTCTAACCAAGCACATTCATATTGTAAAAATGAAAATACAATTCAGGAATAAGTGTCCCAGAGGTTTTTGAACTGCATCCAACCTCTTAAAGATCAAACAGCAAACATTTGCCTTTTAAATTTCAATTTGGGGAACCAAGTATTAATAATAAACCGTAAGTGGGAGGCATGAGTTATGGGTTTAACATTTCCCTGGGAGCCGCGTGGAGCTGCACAGATTTTCTCCACTGCTACTTCCAGCGGCGGCATCTTGGTGGTGCTGGTGTGTTGCAGAGGAAGCGGGCTTCCTGCTCAGCCTCGGTCTCACCTTGATGCTGGTATTTTATATGAAAATGCAGAAGCCTTGCAATCTGTTTTACATATGGAGCCCGGGTTACAGTCTGCCTGTTTGAGAGCGGGAGTATATTTATATTACCAGTCCCCCCACCCACCCACCCACACCCCCACCCTGCTGCATGGATGAATCTCAAGATGCAACTGCCACTGTCCTAATACTCATATCCTCTATTATACAGGTACTTCATCTGATGAACAAGATGAATTTACCGTGTCCGTTCGGCCCAGTCACTCCCAGACCCCCCATGGTGAGCTCATATCGATATCGACTGTTGAATGATGAAGAACAGGCAAAGGTTATTTAACGCTGCACAAGTCTTGTGATACAGAGGCCTATTATGTTTAATTTTCCTTTTAAATAAGTTAAAATTTCCCTTTCTTTCCTCTCCATTGTTGAAAAAATCCAGAATTCATGATTATACAATTATTTTATTACTCAAAAGTTGAACTGCAAAATGTCTGACACTGACTGCCCCCTCAAAAAAATACATTCTTATACCCTTGTGTAAGTTTTGTGTTCAGATCATACTGTACTTAGTTTTCAAACTAGTTTAAATGTCACAAGCTGATGATGCTTGTGCAGACATGGACATATAAACCGTCCACCCTCAGCAGATCAAAATGAAAACAGCCCTCCAGTGTTGACCTCCCTCTGCACACAGTTCACTCTGTACAGCGAAGCTCAAACAGCACGTTGGAAAATCAGTGATGGCTGCAAGTGAAGCCTTTCAATTCAGTGTTGCAACTGTTTACTTTGCAACTTCTTCTATAAAATTAGTTATTATAGATATTTTCAAAGTGTAACTATGGCTCAAAAGTAGTTATTTTAATTACTTGGCATCAAAAAACTGCCTTTTGAAGGTGAAGATTCAATGTTTTATACATGAGAGTTAAATTACCATATCAAAGGTCCCATATTTCACATTTTCTAGTGTTTTATTTGTGATATATTTTGATCCATAACAAGATATTTCATGGCTTTAAGAAACAAAATCATCTCACCGTGGTTTTACATGTCCTCTGTCCCTCTAGTAACAACAGGATGGTTTCAGCCAATCAGAAGAGAGCAGGCTCTGAGCCTTACTTTTTAATTTAATACTTAACATCAATCATCTTCACTGTGATCATAAATGAGTCCTAGTTTTGTCCTGTGCTTCCCGGGGACATTGGCAAAGACGTACATGAGATCAGGACGCTGAGGTGGTGTTTGTGTTTGTATTTGTTTTGCTGCAGTTTGAGCACCAGCCGCCTGCACCGCCCGTCCCCATGCCCCCCCCCTTCCCTCCCAACTACCCACCGCTACCGGAGGAGGCGATGGAGCTGTCCAGCGAGGAGGAGTCGGAGTATGAGAGCGGAGACGACGAAGACAAGGAGAGGTGAGAGGACGAGATATCTCTAAAGGCTGCAGACTTTGATATCGATCGGCACCGTGCAGCCGTTCATGTATCATTTATCATCAGCAATAATGTTGCATGAAACACAAAATGACTTAAAGGGAAATGTTTTTAAATTCCAACATGTGGGCAGTTGTCATCTTCTTCTTTGTTTTTAAAAAAAATATTATTTGTACAAGGTAGAAATTTTGCCCTTATTCCCCATGCTTGCTTTATTTCAGGATTGTTCGTCTGATAGGCCTGGTCAACCAAGCGTGCAAGAGACCCATGAGACCAAAAACAGCTTCAAAGAGAAAGAAGCCCAAGATCAAGGATCTACTCTACGCTCCCAAACCAGACTCTCAGAGGTACGGCAAAGGCACTCATGCATGTCACAGTCCTCACGCATAGCTCATCCGGAGACAGCATTTCATAGGCAGCCAAAAAAGGAGGACAAAACCCTCCAGACAATAAGTCTTCCTCATAAAGACAGCCTTGTGTGACTTTGAGACTTATTGTCTCAGCACCAAACAGGCACACACACTCCCTTAATGACGGACCACAAACTCTGTTTCTGAGCTATAAATACACACACAGACACACACACACCTCGGCGTCTCCAGGCTGCGTGTGTGTGTGTGGTCTGGGAAATCTCTCCCGTTGACCAGAACAAGATATCCCAAATCATAAGCCGCTCAGGAGCCGGGTTTATTGTGAGTCCTCTTTGGAGGCTGCTGTGGAGGCGAGTGCTGATTGTCTCTCCCGTTCCTCAGTGCGCCGGCGCTGCAGCCCTGTGATGTGTTCGAGCAGCCCCACCCCGCTGGGCCCAAGAAGATTGAATTCCACATTTCGGTTCCTGAGGTAGCCTCGATAGTGGGAGGAAGTGAAGCGGGGACAGAGGAGCAGGCTGATGAAGGCACAGGTAAGAGTTCACATCCACTCACTTCCTGCAATTAACAGTTGGTTTATTCATCTCTCAGCCTGTTGTTGATTTCAGGTTGTGTGTCCGTCCGTCCATCTCAATGTCTTGGTCAAAGGTCAGAGTCACGTGACCTCACAATACATGGTTTTGGTCTTGTGAACGTAATATCAAGGTGACGCTTTGAGGTAATTGCTTCAGATTAGGACTCAATATCAAACGGATTAGAGGGTAAAGGCCAAAGGTCAAGGTCAGGGCAATGTCACAAAATATGATTATTTTATATCCTCAGAACTCCTCAAGGGAATCCCTCCAACTTTTGCACAAACATTCACTTGGATTATTCTGATGATCAAAAGTCAAAGTTGCAATGACATCACAGAACATAATTATGTCAGAAAATCAAAGTTAACATGTTTTTATTGTGTTAAAGTATTATTTAATTTACGCCGATAATTATTTTATGGCACGTTAATCGCAATAATTTTTTTTGTACGCTTCCGTGGTTCATCGAGAGAAGTAACTATGGTGAAATTAGTTTTAGGTTGGATACGATCACAGTAATGTCCGACCCTTCGCTCTACCACAGTCTCATTTAGGGACCATCAACAAATTACTATTTGAATCAGTGTTATTATATTATTTTTAATACATTTAATGCCCCAAAATTAAAGGAAATTACAATAGAAACATTACACTAAATTAGTCTAATCATTACAAATATATTAATTGATTTTAAATTATTATTTGAATATAGGAAATTTTATGTTTTTTTGGATAGCTTCCAAGTCATGTGACCCACTGACCCGATATATATGAATATTTTTTTGCGGTGCGTCATCTAGTAATCTAGTAAAAGAAAACCCTGTACATGTTTTTGCTCTTCGTGTTCCTACACTAGAGAACTTGTTCTTCTTGACGACCAAACGGCGCTGCTCTCCCTCCCTCTTCACTCACTGGTTGTTGTTTATACTTTCCACTCATATTGCTATAACACAATACACTGAGTTTCTGTAATTTTAACGCCCCTAACCCAAAAAATGTGATTAATCATGATTAAAAATTTGAATCGTTTCACAGCACTAGTAAATACTTAATATTTTATACCATTTTGGATAAACAGGATGCAACCAGGAACTTTAAATCAACATTAAACAGAAACTCAGCAGTGATGTCACTGGACCCCCGGCTGTGCTTAAACCACGGGACAGATGTGAAAACAAAACACACACTTTAACAAAGTATCTGTTTTTTACACGTTGAATTTCATCATCGTCATCATCATCATCTAACGCTCCAAACACCACGAGCACACACATGATCCCAACTTCTCCTGTGCAGCTGTGTGTTGTAAAACAGCGATGTCACCCTCCCCCCGAGGAGCAATCTCTCCTCTAATTAGAAGTAACCGTAGGAAGCTTCATTAAGGATTCTGAAGTTTCACTCTGAGTATTTTTAGCCAGAAGTTTTACTTTACTTGGAGGAATTCACAAGCACCAATCTGCATCAGCATCTGTCCTCACACAAACAGACACAACACATGTGGATGAGATACAGGAACAGTGTTAAGACTGCAGCCGCTAATGAAATAATTTATTGATTTCAGTGGTAAAAATAACAAAAATCCCCCTTTTTTTCTTTTTTACAATCGCCCATGCACATTACACAAATATCCATATAAAGACTTTCTCTGCCACCTGATTGTTGCTATACATCGTGCTTATTGTCACGTTGAGTTAGGAGGCGGTTTTGATCCTCCTATTGACACAAGCTAAAGCTCTTACACGGGTGAAGTCAGAGCCGAGTGTTGCACAGCGGCATATCACAGCAGAGGCTCGCACCAAAAAAAAAAAAAAAAAGGTTTTATCATTATCAGTATGAGGAAATGTCATTGGGGGGGGCACAGCCTGTGTTACTTGTCAGCTGCGCTGTTCCCTGGTCACCTTATCTCCCTTCTCTCTAACTACAACTTCAGTCCCTGGCAAGCCCCTGAGCAGTAAAATAGATCTCAAAGTCGAACACAAAAGATTTCCTGAAGGCAGAGGAAAGATAAACTATGACAGGTGGCTTTTTGGATTAGTC
This sequence comes from Trachurus trachurus, assembly GCF_905171665.1. Classification (NCBI taxonomy): domain Eukaryota; kingdom Metazoa; phylum Chordata; class Actinopteri; order Carangiformes; family Carangidae; genus Trachurus; species Trachurus trachurus. The sequence goes on from NC_139911.1 coordinate 6,891,137, forward strand.
TTGTTTTGGGGTGGTGGGATCCGATAAACAAGCTATTTAAATGAAAAGGGGGGAGGTGGAGGTGGTGGTGGTGGGGGGCTGCAGATAAGGAGGAGGATAATTTTGAAAGCAGTGATCTAGTTCCCTGCAGAGAGTGTATCAGAAAAGCTCCCCAACACTTCTTGCTCCAGTGAACACACACATACACACACACACACATACACACAAACACCTTATGTGAATGACAAGCTTCTTTTTTTTATTTTATCCACACATCCTCAGATTTGTACAGGCTCACCGCTCTTAGTAATTCCATCTACGACGTGTATGTGCACATGCATGCGCTTCTCAGAGTCTGCCAGAGTTCTCCCTCTCGCTGCCTGTTTGTAAAACAGAGCTGGATTTGATTTGATTACGCTTCTTTATTTGACGTCGACTCTCTGCGCTTATGTCTCACTCTCGAGATGCAGCCTTGTCTCACTCTTTTTTTTTTTCTTTTTTACATTATCTCTAGGGATGCAGGATAAGCATCAGTACCGATAATTATCTCCCACGTTTTCTTGGGAGTTTTTCCTCAGTCGGTGTGAGGGTCTAAGGGCAGAGGATGTTGTTATGATGCCATGTGAAGAGACAAACTGTTTGTAGAAATAGACTATACAATAAACTTGCCTTGCCTTTATTATATTGGCCCATAATTATCGGCAAAATGCACAGATCAGTCTGATCACTAGAGACAACATTGTCTTGATTTTGCTCATTTTCAGTCCGTTTTTGTTGTGATTAAAAAGTGGAGGCAGAGCTATGATGTTATATCTTAACCTTTCTTAACATCAGGTGTGTGTATTATAAATGTTATTGGTTATGAGAAGCAGGAAGTTATCAGTATCGGTGGGGAAAAAAAGTAATTGTGCATCCCAAATTATCTCTATATTTATGATATTAAACTGTGATAAATAAATCATTATGGGTTTATAATGATGCCACAATGGGGAATGTTAAACATCAATGTGTTAACTAATTATGACCAAGTGGATTTGTTTCCTCTCCACCATCCTGAGCTTGTTTTGTTTACTGAGGAGGATAAACACCGTGGAAGTGATTATTTCACCATCTGCTATTGTTCGACACTTTGAAAAAGTTCCATCTGTATTTGTGCCTGAACTGGAGTGTCCTCCTCTTCCTGCTGGCGTCCGACTACAGCCAGCTCATCAGCATTTAGAATAAAAAAGCATCGTAGCTGCTGCTGCTTGCGAATCGTTTTACTAACTGGATCTGTGGCATCTTCTCTCTCTCGCTTCAGAAGTGGGTGAGAAGGAGGCGGACACCTCTCAGGCTGAGGAGAGGGAGATCGCTGAGGGTTTCGGGAAGCTCTACCCGAGCGCCCAGGAGTCTCAGCAGCAGGAGGAGCACAGCGAGGACGAGCTGGACCTCACCTCGGACGTGGTCTCCAGGAAGGAGCTGGAGAAAGGACGACTGTCCAGAGACGGTGAGTGTTCAGAGGTTAGAGCCGTGAGGAAGCTTTAACGTTTAACAAAACTGATCATGAACTGATGATCGAGACAGGAAAGTTGAAAGACTTCCAAAACCTATAAACTGTTGTTTTTATAAGACATATCAGGCTTATTAAAGATAAAATAAAAAATAAAAAAAGAGAGAGAAGAGAGATACATTTCAAAATGTAAAACCATGAATTTTTAAGTTTAATATCTCAAATTTCTAAGAAAAAAAAACTTTTATATGTTCTGACATTATAAAGTCACAAATTGGCAAGAAAAGAAATTCAATTTGTTTTTATCTATTGTTGTTTTGGTTTTGATTTAGGAGGAAAGTGCTACACTTCATAAAGTTAGAAGAAACACCAGAAACAGCATTTTGTATTTCATAGTCTTTCTTTATTGCTAAATCGAACTGAAAAGAAATGTGTGTGTACTTTATAGAATCAGACGATATCTGAGTCATAAATATTTTTTATTTCTTTTTCTTGCATATTTGTGACTTTATAACATCATAGACAATCTTAAAATTTGAAAATTCATGTCTCTCCAGCTCTTATTTTGAACCTACAGTGGCTGTCGTAGCTTCACCTCAGAGAAGAACTGATCTTAATAATTTTCACTTTCTCCTTAAAGCAGATGTGTTCTCTGTTGGTGCTATGTATTGCAGCTTGGTATCATGATTATACCATGTTTAAAAAAAAACAAGGTTTGGCATTTTCTCCTTTAAAGATGTAAAATGTTCATCCTCTGTGTAGAAGTGATGCACAGCACAGGGAGTGATCGTGATTTGTTTAAAATGCATGTTTGTGTGAGGAAGAGGAGCTGGTACCAAACACTGAACATCAGCTTCATCAGCTGCTGCCTCCAGGGCCGTTCTTCTTCTTCTTATTATTGTTATTTGCCCAACCTTTAGTGCAGAACAGGCAGTGACCATGGGTGTGTACATCCTCTTTTCCAAAGGTCTTAGTTTTCGTCCATCCAGACAAAACAACAACACAACACAACCATGGACTTTTCAAGCTAAAAATGGAACCAGCAGTTTTTTCCCAAAGTGCTGGAGTAGTGTGAACAGGAGGTGCAAAATGAAGTGAAAGAGCTGTGAAGCCTGAGAAAGGCTCAAGTTTTTAATATTATTATATTAACAAAGGGTGAAATGACAACATGTAGCTCTGATCAGACGATGGTCAGCCACATATAGCTATAAAATAATAATAATGATAATAAAAGGAGAAATAATGTTGGATTTACATTTGTGAGTTGACAAATTCATTAACAGGAGCTTTAATGTCCCTCGATATCTTCTGGATGTTGAATCACACAACTGTTTTCAGTCCCAGCTTAAAGATTTTCACAGTAACAGAAACATTTAAAGGTTTCTCAACCATCAACATCTATATGTCCATTAATATTTAGAACATGTTCGAAAAGTATTAATGGTTTTTTTGGAATTACGACGAGATGTGTGAAAATAAATAGTTTAATTGGTGTTTTGGTTTTTAAATTTCATATCTCTGGATCCTCTCACCACCTGAATCCACATCAGCCTCGTCGTGTCTCTAAACTTGTTTCTAAAATGTAAATCCAACAATCAAAATCTAACCAGAAGAAGCACGAAGCTGCCAGTTCAGAGGAGAAAATCCCCAAATTTGCCTGAATAATGAACCTGCACGTTTGCCCAACTTTCAGTTTGGTGTTGTCGGTGTTTGTTCGCTCTTCCACACTGACACACGATATGATACTGTACAAACACTGTGCATCTCTTCTCCTCGGTCCGTTCTGTCTTAAATAAAACAGAGTGGATGATGCTGAGTTGGACTGACTTGCAGGCACTGCTGTGATCCTTTGTACCTGGTTTTGAAATGCACCTTGTATCAAGTTTCTTTTTTTCCTTCCCTTCTCTCCTTTAAAACAGAGATGAAAAGGATGTCTGTGTTTAAAAATTATGAAGCTGGTGAGCCGACCTGCAGACTGTACGTGAAGAATATCGCAAAGCAAGTGGATGAGAAGGTAAGTGCATTTGTACATCTTGTTTTCCTGGATATGATGCTTATTTTGGAGTTTTTTTTTTTCATTGCTTAAATCCATTATATGTCATCAGAATTTTTGTTTATTAAATGGTAAAGTTAGATTCCTGCAATGAGATGTAAATCCCAAGATCCTACAAGCTCCCTGCATAAACAGCAGCATCAACAATGCATTCATTTTCATATATTGACAATGTTTCCTCAACATGCATTTCTTTTTCTCTTCCAGGGGCTGAAGTACATCTACGGCAGATACATCAACCCACTGTCAGAAGACGAGAGGAACATGTATGTAAACAGGAAGTGGCAGGATCTTGACTTTACCTCCCCGACATGGCTTTTGCGTGTCACTTCCCCCCCGTCTTTCCCTCCTCCTGCTATTTCCGACTTTAGCAATTTGTCACTCTCTCTTGAGAGGGGGTTAGTAATTCATGCTGACTGTGTGTTGTGTTATTAATAAGTATCCAACCTGACGTCGGGATCACGAGGGACACGTTATGTTTGCGCATCAGCAGTTCACTTCAAATGAATATTCCACCTGAGTCATCAAGCCGAGCTTATGTTCAGGAGGAGGAGGCCAGGCTGAACTCAGGTGGAGGTGATAAACAGGAGGGTGCAGCTCAGAGAAACAGCTTGTCCCTCTAAATACTGACTTTTTTGACTTTTCCTACAGTTGATGTTCATATTATTTAGTTTATTTAGTTTATTAAGGGACAGTGTGCAATGACATTAATCATTTGCAGAAAATGAAAAGATGGTTGCACCAGATTTCGCTCTCAGCTAATTTCCATCTGCAGTCCCAACATATAACATATGTATAAAAATACACAGAAAAAACAGAGCACAAACTACTATACAAGTGAAAGCCTGATGCATAGAATGACACAAATAGACAATAGACAACACAGAGACGATACAGAAACACAGTTTCCACATCTAAAAAGACCAGGTCAAGTGCAATACATCTGAAAAAGGTGTACCCTATATCCTCTATGGTCGATGGAAAGAAATATAAGACATACCTGATACAAAATACAATAAAACATTTAAAATTCCCAAGTTCCTATTTCAAAATATTTTAAAATAATTCCATAGATTGAATGCATTAAGTGGTACTAAGATATATTTTAAGAGACTAACTGAGTAACAAGCGACCTGCTTTTAAGAGTGCAGGCAACTTTGTTTATCCAGTAGCCATTGTTTTAAATTATAAGAGAAATTTAAAAAGTTTGTTCTGCTTTTCAGGGTTTCAGGCAGCTTGTTTCATTCCATATTCAACATAGTATGCAGGTAGAAATCATAACAGATCTCAAGTTTAATATCTTAACCCAAGTATCTGCAGGTTTCCATCTCACTTCAACACAGCAGCAGGTCTGGCAGAGTAGTTTAGTAAACAGGTACAATCATATGCTTCAATAGTAACACACATAGTGACGCACTAATCCAAAGACTGTGGCTAAGCTAAGTTACAACCTATTAAACAATATCTGACTCATGTGATATTGACCTTTTTAATTAACAGAACGACCTCACCGTCGTCAGAGTTTCTTCAGGAGAAAAGCTAGACCCAGAATCTATCACTTTTTTCCCCTGTCCACAGAAACACAAAGTTTTTGCAGCGTGTGTGTGTATTTGCATACAATACGTCTCCATTAAGCTCCGTCTCAAATGTTATTAGTTTTTGCTGCAGTGTGGAAAACACAGATGCAAATGAAAAAGCTTAATTTATTAAAAAGAAAGAAAGTAATACAACTCAACAATATTGCATCGCACAAATCCTCACTGAGGATGTTCCACAGTCGTTTTTGATTTAGTAATTTTCCAGACATTATGATTCTGGACAAACTGCATTTGTGTTAGTGAGGTAACACGATTGTATAATTTACTGTAGAGCAGTAATTTTCCTCACTGAAATTAGAAGCACCTTTAACTTCTCCTTGTTCACCTGGTTAAAATGATCCTCCACAGATGAAAACTGTGCTTTTCCAAAACTATTCATCCTATTTATCCTTGTAGATAATAATGCTGGTTATTAACTGACATTTAAAATATAATATCAGAGGGAGGTTTGGACTCCGCACAAAGAATACACATCACAGCTGCTGTCAATAACCTGTAAATATCATTTTATACCACATGGAGGTGAACAGGAAGTATTAAATCATAGTTTCCAATCTGATCTGTTCAGATACAACAAAAACAGAAATATATGAGTGTTGTTCTCCAGCTGAAAAGATGGAGAAGAAGAGATGGAGCTGATTCCTGCTCAGGTGTTTTTACTCTGGGGATAAATCTCTACATATAAATGAGCTCAGTGAGTGTGTGTATGTGTTAGAGCTGCAAACAATAATCGATTATTAAATTAATCGTCAACTATTTTGATAATCTAATAATCGGTAGGATTATGGAGTAGTTTTAAATCCAAATTCTCTGATTTCAGCTTCTTAATTGTGAATATTTCAGTTTTTTTCGTTCCTTTATGACAATAAAATGAGTATCTATTTGGTTTGTGGACAAAACAAGACAGTTGAGGACTTCGTCTTCGGTTTGAGAAACACTGATTGACATTTTCAACATTTTTTTTAACATTTTATTGACCAGACAACTAATTGATTAATCGTTTAAATAATCAACAGATTAATCGATAATGAAAATAATCGTTAGTTGCAGCCCTAGTGTGTGTGTGTGTGTAGTGTCTGTCAGGCTTTCTGAGTGGGCACTGTTCTTCTGTGTTGCAGCCCTGAGCTGGTATGAATTTGCACTTGAGTTATTTGGTTCCACACGTTGAACAGCAGCTTACAATATGATATTCGTGAGTCGCCATGGTAATGATGTGTCTTCGCTTTACTTTTCTCCCTCAGGTTTGACATTGTGTTAATGAAGGAGGGGCGGATGAAAGGCCAGGCCTTCGTAGGACTCCCCAGTGAGCGGAGCGCAGAGAAAGCCCTGCGGGAGACCAACGGCTACGTTCTTTATGACAAACCCCTCGTCGTCGTATCCTTTCATTCCCTCTCACAACATGAAACAAGGACAAGGGTTCATGAGAAGTGGTGGAAATTCAAGTTTTTCTGTTTATTTGGTGTGTAGTTGGAGATATAGATATATATATATGCACTAAATACCAGTTCTTTTACTGGTGATATATTGTTAAATTCCTTTATTATAGTGATTAAAAGGAGACAGAGATAATATAAAAGCAGTACTGGCTGATGCACAGAACCGCAGATAACTAAATATACATAAACTGGCATGCTTTATGAGCTTTATTAAGTGGACACTTCCACTCACAGATGTGTTGTTGGCTTTGTCCCTCGGCGCCTTCAGGAAGATGAGGACTAATTTCTTGGCATCTCTGAGCCGCCACCTGCTCTTCCTCATCTCACACCAATAACCGCGCGTCGACTTTTGAACTCCGTTGTCTAATGGAACAAGGCCATTGATTTTTGATGGCGTTTTAATGTGCACACCGTAACCAGTTAGCTTGGCAGCGGCTAGCCTTGGGGTTCAATGAAAGAACAGGACAATCTTCACTGTGAGATACTTAAAGGTGCAGACGAGGTGTCAGTTCATCCACCAACGACTTCAGTCTTGGATTATTTCCAAAAAACTAAAACAAAGTTCTTGTTCAGTCATAGTGCCGACTTCTGAGAGCTGGGTTGGAGGATGTTTTGCCATCTAGAAAGTGACAGTGGTGTGTCTAGCTTTTGCACGTTGGACACACAACACACTCAGAGACACAGACATTAAAACAGTCTATCATTGATCTCATGCATCATCTCCTGTTAATCCCTCAGAATCTGAATCTATAGTGCAGCAACACTGAACTCTGACAGGACCAATAAAAAGGCTATATCAGTGTAAAAACATATTAACCTTCCTGTTGTCCTTCTGGGTCAAATTGATCCAATCTGTTCCCTTCCCTCTTTCTTTCCTTTCTCCTTTCCTTCTTTCCACAATTCTTTTCCCCTTCCTTCCTTCCTTGAACCAATTTGTTCCCTCCCTCCATCTTTCTTTCCTTCCTTTCTCCCTTCCTTCTTTACACAATCATTTTCCCTTCTTTCCTTCCTTCCTTCCTCTCTTCTTTCCCTCCGTCCATCCTTCTGCTTCCTTCCTTGACCTAATCTGTTCCCTCCCTCCATCTTACTTTCCTTCCTTTTCCCCTCCTTTCAACAATCCTTTTTTCCTTCCTTCCTTCCTTCCTTCCCTTCGCCGTTACTTCTTCCTTACTTTTTGACCCAATTGACGTGATCTGTTCCCTCCCGCCATCTTTCTTTCCTTCCTTTCCCCTCCTTTCAACAATCCTTTTTCCCTTCCTTCCTTCCTTTTTGACCCAGTCTGTTACCTCTCTTCATTTATCTTTCCTTAATTTTTCCCTTCCTTCTTTCCTCCCATCTTTCCCTTTGTCCTTCCTTCCTTCTTTCCCTTCTTTCTTTCTTTCCTTCCTTCCTTCCTTCCTTCCTTCCTTCCTTCCTTCCTCTTTCTTTCTCTCCGTCCATCCTTCTGCTTCCTTCCTTGACCTAATCTGTTCCCTCCCTCCATCTTACTTTGCTTCCTTTTCTTTCCCTTTGTCCTTCCTTCCTTCTTTCCCTTCGTCCTTCCTGCCTTCCTTCCTTACTTCTTTCCCTTCGTCCTTCCTTCCTTGACCCAGAAGGGTTAAATGGCCATATCAGGAAAATAGTTAAAGAACCTGGGACTGTCTGTATGTTTTTGTATCTTATTTAAACAGCTTCAACAACCATTCAGGTTCCAGCGTTAAGACCCAGTTAAGATCCTCTACGATGATTTTCTTGGTTGTTTAAACAAGTTTAAACCACACCACAGTGACAGGACCTCACACATCTGGCCCCTCCCTTGTTTTTCTTGAAGCTTCCACACTGGCGAGCAATTATAGCAATCTGTGTGAATGACAGTAGCTGTCACCGGTGAAGGGAGCCGACCTCGGGAAGGCAAGACCGCCGAACTCTTGCGAGGTCCATTTTTGGCCGGTAGTCTTCTGGCATTTATGAGCAAACAGCTGCGACCCGGAGTTCATACGAGGCGCTCAGTGTCACAGCTAAGAGGACCCTCGTGGCTGAAAGCTCCCGCATACAGCTCTGGGAGTGACACATGAGTTTAAATGACCGACCTGTGCTGAAAACCAGACCCGGTGTTTATTTTCTGTGCAGCACAGTGCAGCTGTTGTCCCCAATAAAATATATATATGTTTTATAACTGCAGGAATAAAAAAAATGATCAACAGTGACCTTAACTCTGAATTCCCAGCAATTTGCCAGATCTGCGAGACCAAAACAAGACAACACAGACGCCAAGAAGGGTCCAAAACACAGATAAACCCGACAGGTGAGTGAGACGCCACAACAATATCACATCACAGTGTCAAAGAGGAAACCAGATTATCATTGTAATGCTGTTTTCTTCACACTTTTCCTACACTTGAAGTATCCAAGATACCAAGGTTTGATACTGTGGCCCAGCAGAAACCACTTGTATCCTTATTGTGGCATATCCTTTGGAAGAAACAAAAGAAAATGGGGGCAGGTTATTTATTTAAAGTTATTGTGGCACAATTGGAGCTTGAAACAACTGGATCAGTATCGTGGTCTAAATTTAAAAAGACGAGGGGACCGTGTATTGTTTCTCAGCCTTATTGTTTTGTCTTGTATTGTTCAGTGTGGACTATAAACCTGTGCTATTTAAGAGTCTCTTCAACCTCTCTTTACAGTTCTCTCTGTCTTGTTTGACTGAATTTCAGGTGATGGTCGTCAGATGTCGTCTTCTTCTTTTTATTATGAAATAAAGATATTTTATTTAAATGATGCTCGTCATGTTTTTTCTTTCTGTCACAGACTCATATGTCACAATTTGTGGGCACGCTTCAGTCAAACTATCATAACCGATTATCTTTAGTCCCAAACTTCACGTCCTGACAGCAGAGTGAGTAAATACAGACTGAGGAAAGGTATATGAGATCTAGATTGCCTCTGCAGCAGATGGTAGGCTGTCAACACAGTGGAAAACCCACAGTCCTGAAGAGACAGCAAACAAACCTAACAGACTGCAGCCTGTGGGAAATTGCTGGGACTGGGTTAGCTTACCTTTACAATCCCTGGCTGGCCCCATCTGTGTGATTATTGAGTGTAAACACCGGTGGATGAACTTCCCTCAGCATCATATCTGCAGATTTGGAAATCAAATTGGTTTTTGTGCTCTTTAGGTGTGAGCAGCGCCGGAAGTGCACGAGCTGCACGTCAGTCAGAGCTAAATTAAAGTTTGTGATGAAGACTTGTGTAGAAGGAAAAGGGAAAAACATTGAATTACTGTGGAGAGCAGCTGCCCAGATGTTTTCTGGTTAGATTCACTTTCACACCACTTTGGTGGTTTGACGACAGATGTAAAACCAGCAACTCATTTTTTTACATGATGCATCCGGTCCTGCATCCTCAGATGAACCAGATGTGTTTACATAAAATAGTTGTGCATACAGATTCAACTTCACCATGAGTTTTTTTTTTGACCAAACTGGATTGACCCTAACCCTAATAGATCAGCTGTGACATTTAAACAGGTCACTGGATTTAATGTTGGGATTGATAAATGTAATTTTTTGACTGAGAGGAAACAACGAAATGTGGAAAAAATGAACAAACTACGCATAATAGTTTCAAAATCACTGATGATTTATGATAAGGTCATCGATTTACACTAACGAAAGCAGTCACCTGTTTTAATGTCTGATATATGCAATATCACAGACTGGCCAGACTGAACTGTAACCTGTAACTGTCACTAAAGTGCTCTAAACGTATATAAGTGAATGCTGACTGCACCTTCACTGCTTCACTTTATTGTTTGATAATCCAGTGTGTGCAGCCATGACACTTTGCTTTGATTAGAAAAAGGGGAAGAAGTATATTCAAAATTTACCATGGGATATTAATGGAGATTGAAAGTTCTTTAAAGCCCTGTTGAAAATTTTTGTCTTGACAAATCCGCTTTAGTTCAATGTTAAAAACAGTTTGAAGCTCCAAATTTTTAACAAATGAGACGTCTTAAACTTTATTTGTATTTCAATGTAGCCTACCTGTTTTTGTGAGTTTCATCTGATTCCATTCACTTTTTTTATGAAGTTTTTGCAGAGAGAAAACTGAACAAATGAACCTAATGAAGCTACATCCCACCATAAAAACTGTATGTGAATTATGTTAGTGCCATGAAACATGTCAGAGAGCAGCCATGACGCCTCCTACAGCTACTTCATTAAGTGATAAGCAGGAACATTGTCATGAGTCTTGTTATGCAGCCTGGTTCGTTCTGTTCAGATCCCACAGAAGGTAAAAAGAGAAGTTTTAATTTTGGAGACATCTTGTTGCTCCATGAAAACCTGTAACTGATTTAATTAACCAACCAACTGTCTGCTTGTTTTAAACACTCTCTCTCTCTGTTAAAACCTCATCTCCATGCACACACAGACACACACTGCTGTCGCTAATCAGAAAAGTCAAATCTCAACATGCATGCGTCACATGGTCCTGTTTCATCATGTGGCCACCAGTTGATCTGACGGGGCTATAATCTGCACATGTAACAGTGACGGGATAATTGGATGTGATTGACCTCAGCAGGGGAAAATCACCATAATTAAACAATTATCTAAACCTTCCTTTAATTGCAGCATGTGAGCTCAAAGTGCCTTTGTGTATTTCATCATCATGAACATCATCTTTGACCTTTTATGAAGCTGTTTACATGCAGCTTTAATCCATTGATTCACTGCACAGGTTGATAGAAACAGGCAGGTGTGTGTGTATGTGTGGAAACGTTTCAGGTTATGTTTTTCAAACTAATTGCACTGCTCCAGATTTTATGTTTGTTTAACTTTGCTGTGAAATTGGTTGTAGTTCATTACAGTCCCAGAGCTTGCTGACGAGTCCAGCCTCTCTCCGGTTCAGATCCAGGCAGGCACACAGAGGGGGGGGGGGGGTTGTGGGGGTTATTAATCACATGTGCTCGTCTGCTTCGACCCGCAGCTCATACGTCAACGCCAGTGTGAGGGAGGAGTTCCCATCTGTGCCCTACTCTGCCCGCCATCTCAACGATGACAAATGTGCCACCCGCAGTGGAAATATTGAGAGTTACCAGGACATTTATCAGCTAACATTTGAGCAATATGAAAGATAACCTTTTGTAAGTGGACGCAGATAAAGATGTATGATCTACCTCTCCGCTGCACGGGCCACATCTCTGTGTAATACTGCAGTCACCCACGAGTAAAATCGTCATAATATGTTTCTCATTTTGGGTTCAACCAGGTGTGGAGTGTGTTTTTGCAGGAAGGAGCCTGTGGATTGTCAGCTGGCTCCATTGTTATGTGCACAGTGTTGGACTTTAACTGTTGTAGTCTGGATGCACATGTGGCCTGCTCTATATATGTAGACATAGACCTACATTATACATTCAGTCAACAACGTCTGGGGCTAAAAGGTCCAGTGACAACACCCATGTCTGGTTTTGTGCAATGTGACGTTCACTGCAGAGTGCAGACACAGCTGCCATTGGTTCAGCTGTGTTGGTAAAACATTAGGATACACCAGGGGCAGATGTAAATGAATTGAACTGACTTGGCAACAAATTGACCATTTAAAGCAAATGGTCACACACAAATACATATGAGGGAGCTCTGATTTAGCAACACATATTTGAGCCTTTATTTCTGGTTGTACGAAAAACATAAACATAAGAAGCTGGAGAGGTCATATGTGAATGAGTCAGTGGCTACTATGTGGCTTCAGTCCCCTGATTGAATCAAGTGACCAAACCAACACTCTAGTACCAACTAAGAAAACTGCACTTCTTTGAATGGCCACTAGAGGTCACACCCAACAGTGAGTCAATCCCCATAGACCCCCATGTTAAGTTGACAAATCTAATACATAAACATGGTGTTATGGCTATGGTATACGATGGCTTGAGCTAAGTCCAGTTTGTTCTCAGTTCTACATGAATTCTTTTCACGTCATTAATATTTATGGGTGGGCAAAGCAAAAGCTAAAAACAGTTTTAACCAATGAGCCAACATCCATTTGTTTCTTGCTCAGATGAAATTAGTGTGTAATTAGTTTTTTTTTTATTTTTTTTTTTACTGCAACTGTGATGCAAAAATTATGAAAATAACATTTCTAATTCATCTGTTCTTCTGCATGTGTTTGTTTTCGTGGATGACATAAAGTGTGGACCTGTAAAGACTTAAAGAGGTGTTACATTACCTCAGACATGTTTATATTGGTTATCAAAAATGCTTCCAGTTCACTTTTGTATGTAATTTGTCTCCAAAGATTTGAAGCCAAGGTGTCATTTCAGTTACTTTGTGCCTGGAACACAAGCTGCTAATGAATGTGGGTTTTCTTAATCCCCAATTTAACATGCGGCTTAATGGGCTCAATTTGTCTGGTAGAAATCAATTTGAATTTTAGAAAAAATGTCCATTAAGACCAACTGGTGGTGTCTGCTGTGAAAATTTGAAACATCAACCACATTATAAACAATTACACATCACCAGGTGATGGATGTTTCTCAATAAGCCACTGTAGGCCTATTTTTGCTATTTTGACACCGAATACAATTATTTTAAGAGCAGATCACTAAGATGCAGCAATATGAGGTTGAGATGCTACAAAAATGAAATAACAAAAAACAGAACAAAAAGCACAGGCAGCCGCGTTGTTAAGCCCAGTAAGGGCAAAACCAAAATGCTCTTTGCTTCTGACACTGAATTAAAGATGGAAAAGTAAAAACTAAAACTCAGCAGTAGCATAATCTGGGCTGACATTTTAATGGAAACATCTTTGGTTTCAAAAACAATATGCAGCGTCTGTCTGAATGTCAGCGCATTGTTGCTTTGTAGACCTTATAACTGCTGGGTGGCGACCCTGGCGCACTCAGTGTTAGTGAAGCGCTGCAGCTGCTCAGCCCAGCTTTGTTTTAAACTATTCAAACGACGAGCAGGAGGTGCAATGTACCTTGTCAAGTTTGGCACTGTTCTCACCACATGCAGTGTTTTCTTTTTTTTGGCAACACTTCTCTGCCCAAAAATCCAAAAACCATTTGCCCCTTTTACACTCGTCACTTCACTGACACAAAGAATACACAGTGCTGCGTTAAAATGGTGATATTTGTCCCAAGTTTTGAATTTTCTTGGCTCCATCTTAGTGAAATCTACATGCCATGCTATTTTGTTTTAAATCAAGAAGTATAGAGAAAACCTCAAGGTGAAAGCGCAGCAGGGATGCACACGATGACTTTCTCCTCTTGGCTGATGGCGAGGCACTAACAGAGCTAACACCTCCAGTTCAAATTCAAGATTTATGGTTTCTTATAGCTGTAAGCTCTCCATCTTGTCTCCTTGTTCCATGGTGCATATGCCGTCTTTTGTGTGCATCTTCCTTTTTTTTTCAGCACAGGATGTAATAATCCTCAATTTGCCATCTGCCTCCTCCCCCACAGCCTTCATTCCTGCTGTCTTCATGTACCCCCACTGGTGAGTACAGTAAATAAATGAACACTACCAACCTGCAGAGAGAACACAGTTTGAAGCTGCTTGTGTGTGTGAAGTTTAAAATTTCAATGTCTACACTGCTCTTTTTTTTTTGTCTGTTTTTTTTATCTGATATGAGACTGAAAAGAGACTTTGCGGAATAAATGTAGAGTGTGAGGTAATAATGTGCTGATTGGTGAACTGCAGAGGTTGTGTTAGTTAAGTTTAGTTTGGACCAAATGGACGCAGCCTCTCTGACATCACCCACAGGTTTCTGAAGAGCGGTTTTGAAGCTCAGAGCAGCTGCTGTGCTGCTGCCATCTTGACAGTGCATGACTCCACCGTAGGGTGACCAGAACAGCCATCTCCAAATTCATTTGCAGAACAAGATCTCTGTATTCAAGTCCATCACCTTAACCACAACAACTACACCAACCTGTTTTGTGTTGATCTGGATTATCAAGCATTTACACATCTTGATGGGATGAGAAGGTCGTGAAGGAAACTGGTTGGCCGGGAATCGAACCCGGGTCAACTGCTTGGAAGGCAGCTATGCTCACCATTATACCACCATCGCACAGCTGGTGCACATCTGGCTGCCAAGTGAGAAGTTTACAGCAGTGGTGAAAGAGTGACAAAGATGTAAAAAGCCAACCAAGTTGGAGCTGATGTTCTGAAACATCAGTCTGAGGACTCATGTGAGGGTCTTCGCGTTACCAAGTACCAACCACCACTTTTGTCTGCTCAGAGGACCGTGGGAAGCTTCGTTGTTGACAGGATTCGAACCTGTGAGGGGAAACCCCAATGGATTTCAAGTCCATCGCCTTAACCACTCGGCCACAACAACTAGACACCAACCTGTTTTGTGTTGATTTGGATTATCAAGCATTTACACATCTTGATGAGATGAGAAGGTCGTAAAGTAACCTGGTTATAAAGAAGAAGTTGTGATGGCCGGGAATCAAACCCGGGTCAACTGCTTGGAAGGCAGCTATGCTCACCACTATACCACCATCGCACAGGTGGTGCACATCTGGTGCACATCTGGTTGCCAAGTGAGAAGTTTACAGCAGTGGTGGAAGAGTGACAAAGATGTAAAAAGGGAACCAAGTTGGAGCTGATGTTGTTCTGAAACATCAGTCTGAGGGTCTTTACGTTAGACTGTTGTTACCAAGAAGTCAACCAACACTTTCGTCTGCTCAGACGGCCACGGGAAGCCTCGTTGTTGACAGGATTCGAACCTGTGAGGGGAAACCCCAATGGATTTCGAGTCCATCGCCTTAACCACTCGGCCACAACAACTAGACACAAACCTGTTTTGTGTTGATCAGGGGCCTGTTGTTCGAAACCTAGATAAGGGATTAAGCCGGGATATGTTGGTTATCCTGGCTGAATTTAGCCTCAAGTCGGTTGTTCGAAAGCTGGATACCTTTATCCTGGTCAAGTTACTATGGTGATTTATTCTCTGCAGCTAGCCTGCTCCAGACCAGGCTAACAGCCAGGCTTAGTTGATTCTGTTGTCTTTATCTGTGAAGTCAGCAGTCACTCTGATCAGAAATCAATGTGTTTCATACAGTTATTCCATGTTCTTATGTACATATTGGCCTGATTTCTAAACAAACTAAATAATCAAAAAACATGAAACATTTACAATATTTATTAGGTTATTTTTCTTTTCTTTTCTTCATAATTAGGCCTATTCATGTGCTTCTCACACTGAATCTTTGCATCTGCCAGTGCTAAAGGGCATAAAGATGTCTGACGGTTTGTGAAATCTGTAAAACACATTAGCACAGAATTGTGCACACTGTTCTTGAGTCAATACTCACTATTTTCGATATCTGTGACCCATCTATGATATTTTCTGTGACCACTAGTACTACATGGCTTCTCATAAAAAGCAATGGAGCAAAAATAGCAATAGATTTATTTTGATTTTTATAAAATATGTTACAAAATACAGTATATTGGCCGAATATTGGTTGAGGGAAGAAAACAAGAATACAATTGATGAGATGAGAAGGTCGTGAAGGAAACTGGCTATAAAGAACAAGCTGCGATGGCCGGGAATCGAACCCGGGTCAACTGCTTGGAAGGCAGCTATGCTCACCACCACCGCACAGCTGGCACGCAGGTGGTGCACATCTGGCTGCCAAGTGAGAAGTTTACAGCAGTGGTGGAAGAGTGACAAAGATGTAAAAAGGGAACCAAGTTGGAGCTGATGTTGTTCTGAAACATCAGTCTGAGGGTCTTCACGTTACACTGTTGTTACAACACTGTTGTCAACCAACACTTTCGTTTGCTCAGGCGGCCGCGGGAAGCCTCGTTGTTGACAGGATTCGAACCTGTGAGGGGAAACCCCAATGGATTTCGAGTCCATCGCCTTAACCACTCGGCCACAACAACTACACACAAACCTGTTTTGTGTTGATCTGGATTATCAAGCATTTACACATCTTGATGAGATGAGAAGGTCGTGAAGGAAACTGGCTATAAAGAACTAGTTGCGATGGCCGGGAATCGAACCCGGGTCAACTGCTTGGAAGGCAGCTATGCTCACCACTATACCACCATCGCACAGGTGGTGCACATCTGGTGCACATCTGGCTGCCAAGTGAGAAGTTTACAGCAGTGGTGGAAGAGTGACAAAGATATAAAAAGAGAACTAAGTTGGAGCTGATGTTGTTCTGAAACATCAGTCTGAGGACTCGTGTGAGGGTCTTCACATTACACTGTTGTTAGCAAGAAGTCAACCACCACTTTTGTTTACTAAGAGGACAGCTGGAAGCCTCGTTGTTTACAGGATTCAAACCTGTGAGGGGAAACCCCAATGGATTTCAAGTCCATCGCCTTAATCACTCGGCCACAACAACTACACACAAACCTGTTTTGTGTTGATATGGATTATCAAGCATTTACACATCTTGATGAGCTGAGAAGGTCGTGAAGGAAACTGGCTATAAAGAACAAGCTGCGATGGCTGGGAATCGAACCCGGGTCAACTGCTTGGAAGGCAGCTATGCTCACCACTATACCACCATCGCACAGGTGGTGCACATCTGGCTGCCAAGTGAAAAAAACCACTCGGCCACAACAACTTGACATCAATATTGTGTTTTGTGTTGATTTGGATTATCAAGCATTTACACATCTTGATGAGTTGAGAAGGTCTGGAAGGTTGTAAAGAACAAGCTGCGATGGCCGGGAATCAAACCCGGGTCAACTGCTTGGAAGGCAGCTATGCTCACCACTATACCACCATCGTACAGGTGGTGCACATCTGGTGCACATCTGGCTGCCAAGTGAGAAGTTTACAGCAGTGGTGGAAGAGTGACAAAGAGAACCAAGTTGGAGCTGATGTTGTTCTGAAGACTCATGTGAGGGTCTTCACATTACACTGTTGTTACCAAGAAGTCAACCAACACTTTTGTTTGCTCAGAGAACAGTTGGAAGCCTCGTTGTTGACAGGATTCGAACCTGTGAGGGGAAACCCCAATGGATTTCAAGTCCATCGCCTTAACCACTCGGCCACAACAACTACACACAAACCTGTTTTGTGTTGATCTGGATTATCAAGCATTTACACATCTTGATGAGATGAGAAGGTCGTGACGGAAACTGCCTATAAAGAACTAGTTGCGATGGCCGGGAATCGAACCCGGGTCAACTGCTTGGAAGGCAGCTATGCTCACCACCACCGCACAGCTGGCACGCAGGTGGTGCACATCTGGCTGCCAAGTGAGAAGTTTACAGCAGTGGTGGAAGAGTGACAAAGATGTAAAAAGGGAACCAAGTTGGAGCTGATGTTGTTCTGAAACATCAGTCTGAGGGTCTTCACGTTACACTGTTGTTACAACACTGTTGTCAACCAACACTTTCGTTTGCTCAGGCGGCCGCGGGAAGCCTCGTTGTTGACAGGATTCGAACCTGTGAGGGGAAACCCCAATGGATTTCGAGTCCATCGCCTTAACCACTCGGCCACAACAACTACACACAAACCTGTTTTGTGTTGATCTGGATTATCAAGCATTTACACATCTTGATGAGATGAGAAGGTCGTGAAGGAAACTGCCTATAAAGAACTAGTTGCGATGGCCGGGAATCGAACCCGGGTCAACTGCTTGGAAGGCAGCTACTGTATGCTCACCACTATACCACCATCGCACAGGTGGTGCACATGTGGTGCACATCTGGCTGCCAAGTGAGAAGTTTACAGCAGTGGTGGAAGAGTGACAAAGAGAACCAAGTTGGAGCTGATGTTGTTCTGAAGACTCATGTGAGGGTCTTCACATTACACTGTTGTTACCAAGAAGTCAACCAACACTTTTGTTTGCTCAGAGAACAGTTGGAAGCCTCGTTGTTGACAGGATTCGAACCTGTGAGGGGAAACCCCAATGGATTTCAAGTCCATCGCCTTAACCACTCGGCCACAACAACTACACACAAACCTGTTTATCAAGCATTTACACATCTTGATGAGATGAGAAGGTCTGGAAGGAAACTGACTATAAAGAACAAGCTGCAATGGCCAGGAATCGAACCCGGGTCAACTGCTTGGAAGGCAGCTATGCTCACCACTATACCACCATCGCCTAGGTGGTGCACATCTGGTGCACATCTGGCTGCCAAGTGAGAAGTTTACAGCAGTGGTGGAAGAGTGACAAAGATGTAGAAAGGGAACCAAGTTTGAGCTGATGTTGTTCTGAAACATCAGTCTGAGGACTCGTGTGAGGGTCTTCACATTACACTGTTGTTAGCAAGGAGTCAACCACCACTTTTGTTTACTAAGAGAACAGTTGGAAGCCTCGTTGTTTACAGGATTCAAACCTGTGAGGGGAAACCCCAATGGATTTCAAGTCCATCGCCTTAATCACTCGGCCACAACAACTACACACAAACCTGTTTTGTGTTGATATGGATTATCAAGCATTTACACATCTTGATGAGCTGAGAAGGTCGTGAAGGAAACTGGCTATAAAGAACAAGCTGCGATGGCTGGGAATCGAACCCGGCACAGCTGGCACGCAGGTGGTGCACATCTGGCTGCCAAGTGAGAAGTTTACAGCAGTGGTGGAAGAGTGACAAAGATGTAAAAAGGGAACCAAGTTGGAGCTGATGTTGTTCTGAAACATCAGTCTGAGGGTCTTCACGTTACACTGTTGTTACAACACTGTTGTCAACCAACACTTTCGTTTGCTCAGGCGGCCGCGGGAAGCCTCGTTGTTGACAGGATTCGAACCTGTGAGGGGAAACCCCAATGGATTTCGAGTCCATCGCCTTAACCACTCGGCCACAACAACTACACACAAACCTGTTTTGTGTTGATCTGGATTATCAAGCATTTACACATCTTGATGAGATGAGAAGGTCGTGAAGGAAACTGCCTATAAAGAATCGGGAATCGAACCCGGGTCAACTGCTTGGAAGGCAGCTATGCTCACCACTATACCACCATCGCACAGGTGGTGCACATCTGGTGCACATCTGGCTGCCAAGTGAGAAGTTTACAGCAGTGGTGGAAGAGTGACAAAGATATAAAAAGAGAACTAAGTTGGAGCTGATGTTGTTCTGAAAGATCAGTCTGAGGGTCTTCACGTTAGACTGTTGTTACCAAGAAGTCAACCACCACTTTTGTTTGCTAATAGGACAGCTGGAAACTTCGTTGTTGACAGGATTCGAACCTGTGAGGGGAAACCCCAATGGATTTCAAGTCCATCGCCTTAACCACTCGGCCACAACAACTACACACAAACCTGTTTTGTGTTGATCTGGATTATCAAGCATTTACACATCTTGATGAGATGAGAAGGTCGTGAAGGAAACTGGCTATAAAGAACAAGCTGCGATGGCCGGGAATCGAACCCGGGTCAACTGCTTGGAAGGCAGCTATGCTCACCACTATACCACCATCGCACAGGTGGTGCACATGTGGTGCACATCTGGCTGCCAAGTGAGAAGTTTACAGCAGTGGTGGAAGAGACAAAGAGAAGCAAGTTGGAGCTGATGTTGTTCTGAAGGCTCATGTGAGGGTCTTCACATTACACTGTTGTTACCAAGAAGTCAACCAACACTTTTGTTTGCTCAGAGAACAGTTGGAAGCCTCGTTGTTGACAGGATTCGAACCTGTGAGGGGAAACCCCAATGGATTTCAAGTCCATCGCCTTAACCACTCGGCCACAACAACTACACACAAACCTGTTTATCAAGCATTTACACATCTTGATGAGATGAGAAGGTCTGGAAGGAAACTGGCTATAAAGAACAAGCTGCGATGGCCGGGAATCGAACCCGGGTCAACTGCTTGGAAGGCAGCTATGCTCACCACTATACCACCATCGCACAGGTGGTGCACATGTGGTGCATATCTGGCTGCCAAGTGAGAAGTTTACAGCAGTGGTGGAAGAGTGACAAAGATGTAAAAAGTCAGTCTGAGGACTCATGTGAGGGTCTTTACATTACACTAACCACCACTTTTGTTTGCTCAGGCGGCCGCGGGAAGCCTCGTTGTTGACAGGATTCGAACCTGTGAGGGGAAACCCCAATGGATTTCGAGTCCATCGCCTTAACCACTCGGCCACAACAACTACACACAAACCTTTTTTGTGTTGATTTGGATTATCAAGCATTTACACATCTTGATGAGATGAGAAGGTCGTAAAGGAAACTGGTTAAAAAGAATAAGCTGCGATGGCCGGGAATCAAACCCGGGTCAACTGCTTAGAAGGCAGATATGCTCACCACTATACCACCATCGCACGGGTGGTGTATGTGTGGTGCACATCTGGCTGTTTTGAGTGTTGCACTAGTTACTGGTTACTGGTTACACTGGGTTAAACCAACGGGCTGCCACCTGTACAGTAGTTTCATATTTAGCACAGTGAGATTTGAACCAATCTTGTCTTCTGCCTCTACCTGTACCCCTCTCTCTGAACGTTTCCTGAGCGGAGAAAGATCAGCAGAGTCAGATAAGCTCCCACCTGTTCCTGGGGAGATTGTCTCGTTCTGCACACTGAAGGCTGATAAGTAATCAAGGTGCATTTTCCTGAGATGCTTTAAATCCCCTTGACCCCCGTGGGCCTGCAGCCACAGTCTGACATCAATAAACAGAAAGCTGTTGTAAATGCTCACCTTTAAATGATGAATACTTGTCCTGAAGGGAGGGGGGGGTGGAGTGGGGGGTTTCCTGCAGATTGATAATGACTGCAGCCACAGAGGTCACTGAGAGGTAGTGTTGTGTTCAATGCATATCATCAGGGTGTGTGAGTCACAGATCAACACAATCTCACCAAAATCCAAGCCTCAGTGCTGCAGCTCATCTGAAGTGACTGATGTGTTTAAACCTACTGTTTTTTTAAGCAATGTAGCTGTAAGTGCTTTGCAGCTGCTTGGGTGGCCTGCTGAGACTTTTATTGCTGTTTTCTTAATTGTGGTTATCCATGCAATTCGTCAAATTTAAGACTCAAAGAGACTGAATTACATCTCGGAAAGAAAAGAAGCTGTCTGTCGAGACAAATTAGCGGAGGGAATATACATGAGCTCTTTCTGAAACAATGATGAGTTGACCTGTGTTTGAACTGGGACCAGTATAAACAATTAATGTCCTTCAATGAATTTCCTTCCTGTCTGGCCCAAACTTACCTGCGAGCTTTTGCTGACTTTGACGGAGCAAACAGTGGGATGACATGCGGTGCTTAGTCAACTCCAGGCTGCATATATATGTGGTTGTCGGTCCTAGAGGTCCTTTCTGAGAGCAAATGTGTCAATTCCAAGGTATGCTTATTCATTATGAAGAGAGTGATGGCTTGTCTATGCATATTTCATGCTTTTAAATCTTGCAAGTTTCATGAAGTTGTCCAAATGAGTAGCATTTAAAACTGAAGTGAAGTAATGCGCTTGAATAATTAACGTATAATGTCTTTGATAAGAAATGTGACCAATGTCATCAGTTTTATTTAAGCCAGGAAGTTTATTTATTAATGCTAATTACATATTTAACTTAATGCTCAGGCCCTTATAGATTAGTTCATATGGAAGGAGAGAAAACAAACTAGTTTCTTAGAAAACAATTCTCCTCTGAAGTTAGTCAGAGCACAGACCTGTAAAAACTCTAACTGTATGTAAAGGTACAGCCTGTTTTGCTTCGACTATAAAGTGCTCATCCCCAACGAGAGCTGCTTCCTCCCTTTTCTGACATTACACCTCCTTTCTCATTGCTCTGCCTGTGCTGTCCGAGATGCCAACTAAATCTCAGCCTCATCTTGTCCGCCGTAACCTTGTTTATTCCCAACAGTGGCATTAGCAAAGCTGTAAAAGTATTTATGGGGGTACAAATGTGGGACAGCCAATCTAAGGTAAATCTATAAATCCTGGGTGTTGATTTCTCAGGGCCAGGAGGTGCAGGCCGGTGATCAGTAGAGGTAGAAAGTATTCCCCGGGTGACTCTATGTGACGAACGCGCAGAGGCCGAGCAGCATGCCAAAGAGCGCCATGGTGACTCTGTTGTGCTTTTAATATGGCCAAGCTGGCCTTCGCCTCTGAAGTGAGGCACCGCCTGGCGATCCATCTACCATGAGCTGGTATCATTTGCTAACACCCAACAGGGAGCTGACTCAGCAGTTGGTGTGTGTGCATGTGTGTGTGTGTGTGCAGCACATTTTGCACGCTGTCCTTGGCTTGTTTGGGGATTGTAGTAGTTGCAGTACAAGCAAAAGCTTAGTTATTGGAATAGTGTGTGGAGCACACGCATGTGTAGGAGTGCAGTCTGGTCCACAGTAATTGGGATTTACTGTTGCAGCTGCAGAGAAACAACAGAGAAAACTGGCACACGCCACAGCCACCGAACATCAGGGGCCTGAGATGTTTTTATGGCTCAACTGTTTGCAGACAGTTGCAGACACACACATAAAGCAGACATAAAGCAACATTAGCATTCGTTTGCAGTTGTGTTTCTGGCCACTTGACAAATTGAAACCCAATATTCACTTATCATCTCTGCTCTCCACAGGCTTTTGAGAAGAAGAAAAAAAATCCAGGCCCTGAACTGCTCAATGTTAACCCAGTGGTGTTTGTTCCTGTTATTTTGTTCAGGGAAAGTTAGTGAGAAGATGTAGGTTTATGCAGACTAGCTAACATAGGCTTAATAGGCCTGTGTTATTAATTGATAGTGTGTTAATCAATTTACAATTTTTGATGTTGCACCTGTTTCACTTAATCAATGGTTGCATTGTTTTTGCTAACCAGTCAGAAAATTAAAGCAGAAGTAAGCGATCCGGTCGTTTTGGCTAACTTCTTGTCAGCCGATGGAGTTAGCAGTCCCCGCCCTCGTCCCTACGTCACCACATTCACGCGCATCCCTTGGCTGCACACACAGAGAGGACTGCCCCTTTATGCCGTTTTCTCTCCTCATTGGATAAAGGTTGTAGGATACAAGGAAAGTTTTCTCCTCGGCTTACAGCAGAGCAGAGTGACTGACAGACCCGTGTTTCAGACCAAACACTCAATCTAAGTGATTGCTGTTGGAAGATATAACTATTTAAGACTTATATTAACACAAACATTCCGCTTACTTCTGCTTTAATTGTTGCTACATGAATGGCCTTCAAAGTTATTCTACTTGACAGGTGAATAAATTGATAATAATGTGATTTTGTTTTTGATAGACCTCGATGGTCAGCACTGACATCAGTTTGTGAGGCCTTTCTCTGTGTTAGCATGTTTGTCTGACACCAGAAGGCAAAGAGACATCTAAATGGGCCACACTGTCAGTAAAACTGCATCCGTCTTTGTATTAAGCCGGAGATGGACTGGTAAATTGCGTAGAGGTTTTTCTCTTCCTTCCTCCAAGCGAATGTTGATAGACTTGGGTGCCCCTGTGACCCAGAGCGGGTATAGATGGAGATGTAATTCTGTATCTCTGTAATTCTGCTCCATTGTCAATATTGTTTGGTAAACATAAAGTGGGACAAGGGAAAGAAAGTTGGAAAAAGAAGTGAATATAGAACCGCTCAAGGTAGCAGACAGCTCCACGTCTGAGGAATACAAACCAGCAGATGCAGCATGAAACTTGTCATAAGAAACATTTTTTATATATCCTTAAGTCGACTTCAAAAGATGGATGTGGAGAAGTGAATCCTGAGGAAGGGAGCTCAACCAAATATACAGTTAAAATGAAATAACACTAGACTTTTTGTCATGATCTCCTTAATTGCCGTAGGTAGTTAGTGAAATTCACTCCACTCCACGCCATAATTGGACAGACGGTACCAAAAGAAGGTGTCATACTTGTTTACAGTCGATGTGTGGAGGGTTATTGACGTCTTCTGGCAGAACTTGAAGTTGAAGACTACATCTTTTAAACTTCAGTCAAACTTGTCTCCTCTTTTAACCTTGTGCTCTTCTCGGTATCGTGCGGGGAAGCGGCTTCCATCAGCTTCCATCTCTAATAAGATTTACAGAGAGTATAGCAGGGAGAGCAGGGTGATATGTCTTGGGAGCTCTACCCTCAATATTGGCAAGGAAATCAATGTGGTGAGTAAACCTACCAGCACAGTTTGCAATCAGCTGCTGGGTCAAAAGTAATCACTTCTGAAATTGTAATCACTTTTGAATTGAAATAATCCTGAAAGGTTTCCCCACTGTAGCAAAGTTAATAACAAAAGAGTCATCCGGACCTACGCCTTGAATTAGATATTAATCCTTGTATCAAGAATAATTACCAGGAAGGGTCAGAAACAGTGACCTTGCTGAGCGAGTTGCTCTGTGTGGACTCATTTCAAAATTCAACAGGCGCCTCCTTCGCTGGATGTGTACTCAGTGACGCAATTTGCGGTGGGACAATGTAGTTTCTCACTGTTTAATTCTCTGCACTGCGCTGTCGGGGGGACGGTCCCTGAGCAGACAGGAACCTCATCATCAACAATTTCTCACTTGTTTACATTAATCCCATCTAGATACCCACTCGTTCCCATGGCAGCCCTCTGTAATTCTGCTCTATTGTCACGGTTTTGATAGACAGTCGGCCAACACTCACTAATTAGCAGTGAATATTAGCTCTGTGCGGCTCTGGAGATTCTTTTCTAATGCTCCTTAATGGAAGTTAGTCATTTGTTAATGCTGCCAGGGCAAGATTGAAGGCCCTTGTGTGCACATGCTCCCATTGAGCTTTTCACATAAATCCTGCTCTTTTGCTGTGTCATTATTTAGGGGATATAGACACTGTGTGGTGAGGACCGGTTGCACATGAGTTCAGGGATGTGATGAGCCGCCTGCTGTTGTTCTTGAGGCTTTATTCTCTGAATGCCACTCAGCTGTCAGACCGCAAGTTCAGGTCTTAGTCAAAGCCTCAGTCACGGCCGTTTATGAGAGGTCAAGTGGAGTCGTGTTGGCTGAATTGCGAGCCTCTCTTGTCTGCCTCTCCAAGGATAAGTGTGATTTATTTTAGCCACGCTGAAATGTAAACATGCATTCTGCGCATTTCATGAAACAGGAAATTAGTTTCTCACTGATGTGTGAGACTGTTCATGTTCTTAGAGGCTGACGCTGAAGTGATCATCAGACGTTATCATTGAAGAGACTGGAGAAATCCAAATCAGTTCAGTTCAAGTTCTTAAGTGTTTTTATTTTATTACAAGACAAGTTTTTTTTTTTTTTTTTACTTTTGAATGATTCATCCAGTAGCCTATTTATCTTTATCTACAAACATGGATTATCTTATACTTCAACTATGTCCTTCTCTCCTCTTTAAAATATTATCCTCTTCATATTAAGTTTCATAAACTCAGCCTTTATGATTAAAGATTTGGATGAACAAGAACATGTGTACCTGCAGAATAACAAGTGTATCTCCTCTTGTCCACTTTTTTCTTATCTTTTTGTAACCATGGCACCCCTCCAACCCATCCTAAACAACCAAATAAGGCAGTTTTTCAACCTTCTGATGCTATGGATACGACTGACCGTCTTCTGAAATACAGATCTTGGTAGTCATGGTTGCTAAAATAACCGTCATGGCTTCATTACAGCCATTGATTATAGTAGTGAGAAATAAGTGCCTCCTCAACATTGGACCAACTGTTGTCGTGGTTACTATAATGATGACATGATTACATTTGTATAAGGCTCCTGCATAAAAATGTGGGAATCAAAACCAAATCTCTGGCACAGAGTCCAGTGTTTTATTGATCAAACCATCCTGCTTTCTACTTTCTCTTTTGCTCCTGTCACAATCACCACGGCCACTAGATGTCGCCTAAAAACAAAATGTAATATTGGGCCACGATGTACAGAAAGTGTGCCCAGCCCTGCACAGTTGTATTGTGCTTTGTCTGTCCACCTCCACCATTATTTCAGCGCTAACGTCCACTTCCTTCCAGCAGACGTGATTTCGACTGGTGCATATCCTGCGTGACTGAGCGCTGATATCACTTCGGTGACAGCTAATGGCAGCTAGCAGCCTCACTTTGTTTCATGTGTAAGGAGCTGCCGAATACTCAGCTTGTGCTAAAATAACATAAATGCAAGCAGCAAGCTTCTAATATTAGCAATCTAGGCTAAATACCGCTCGTAGTGGCACACAAACACAACAGTCCCCTTATGTTAAATGTCGCAAATGACTTAATCAGTCATGATAGGCACCGCTGTGTGTGCTCGTTAAAAAAGTGGAAGAGATTTTCTGGTGTAAACGTTCAAAGGCGATGCTGTATGACACTCTCCAGTCAGTGGCTGACAGCACGTCTCCTCGCAGCGGCAGCTCTCATAAGTCAGGAGAACTGTGAAAGGCCACTCAGAGGCTGTTTCCACAAACATGTCAAAAAACGGTCTTGAAATGAAAAATGGGAAAATCTGCACAATACCTGCTCTAGCATTGTAGCTTATTCAAATTTAAGTCCAACTTTAAACTTCCCTCCCATTGGAAAGGCTGTATTGTTGGGTTGGACCAACACAGCGAGAAAGTTGGATATGCATTATCTTGATGGACGATCGATCTACCAAGAACCACTGCAATCCTATTGCTAAGGCGAAAATAGGACGTAACTGCTTATATACAGACAGTCCAGGTACTGACTGTGTGTATGTGGGTGTGGGTGTGTGAGTACATGTGTGAAAGACAGAGATGTCAACCTGAGCCCCCACCTTCTTCCTCCTTTGATATTGACACAGAGTTCCCATTAGTTAAATGCAGTCTTTGGGTCCATCCATCAAGCATTCAGCTCGTCGCTCGCAGCTCCTACATGTGAGTGTGAGTCCTCTCCTTGGCCCCGGCTCTGTAAAGCAGCAGTAATGATCATGGAGAGCCGGGGCAGCAGATCTATCAGGTCCACCACTGAACTACCGGCACATCAGACGAGCGGGTATTTCTTACCCCCTGTCTGGCCGCGCGTTTGATAGTGTGTGTGCGTGTGTGTGTGTACATAAGACGCTGCTGTGCAGAGTCGCGGATGCATGGCGGGGCTCGCTACGTGGTGCTCTCTGCAGTAGGTCCCAGTGTGATGTACAATAATGACCTGTCAGAAATGCAGGCCTCTGAAAACAGGGATAATCCACAGAGGCTATCTGACTAAATGAATTCTAACAGGAGCCAAGCCGACCCCCTGAGACCCCTGAGAAGCATTATCTATTCCACTGGCCTCTTATCAAAACTGACACGGAAAAAGAAGCACACCAAAATAGCACATGCTTGGCTCAAGGAGGAGGGTCTCTGTTGAACATGGTACATTAATTTGCTTCGTTATAATTACTCCTCTTTATGTATTATATGATATCTGATGTTATTTTCATTTATTTAATCTGTTTATGTTGCGATGTTGTTTTCACAAAAACAGGTACAAATAGCACGCACATCCCAAAAAATGTAATACTACCTTGTCTGATGAAGGGCAGGTGCCCGAAATGTCATGTTTATTAAATTTTCAAGGAGCTTCTGGTGTGCGGACTCTATTATTCGTCTCATATGTTGTTTTCAGCCTTTTTGTTGTCAAGATTTTCAAGATTTCTGTATAACATTTGCATTATTGGCTCTTGAGTCATCCAGTCTGGTGAACAAACCCCACAAACCATACTGCTTCTGATATAAGATAAGGTGATATAAGCATATGCCATGTCACTGTGCCATTAGTTGTCACTTCTTGGTAATAAATTGAATTGGAGGACATAGTGACAAGCCAATTTTATGGCCCAAGGCTTGAAGTGAACCTGTGTAGGGAAGTAGAGTAGGTTAAAACATTTTATATGAGGCCAAAAAGCCAGAGCTCTAGTTGCCGTCAGGGGAGCAGTCGTAGAAAGGCTGTTTGTGATAACAAATAATTGATACAAATTAAATCTGCAAGGGATGAAAACTAAAAAATTTAAGCCAAAAACACATCATCATAAGTCACAAAGTGCAAGTGCTACAGGGCAGAGCATCACAGCCTGACTCACCGAGACCCAGACACCTCCATACACTGTCTAAATGTACATACACTGTGATATTAGATACGTTATTTGTAGTTGTATTAGCTGGACTGCCTGGGACTGTGATTCAGTCATATCGTTATATTGTTCTGTAAACATGAAATTGCCAAATGGGAACCTTTGTTCACATCTGCCTTCGAGCAGTAATTACAAGGTGGATATATGGGATTTCGCTGGTGGAGCTGTTGCATTGCGCGAGTGCACGGACCCAGTAAGTAAACACAGCAGCACATCCAATGACACATAGGAAAACAAATCCTATCAACTAACAAAAACTGGGTATTCGATAGTAACAATACTGAAAAAAACTGGGAAAAATAATAATAATAATAATAACTTTTAAGACTAGATCCAAACCTGTGTAGTTTGAATTCACACCAGTTGCTGAACCTGTTTTGTGAAATCCACTACAAAAAGATGTGTGTGACAGTTTGCCAACATTATATTGCATTGCCTTAATGTTGCACGATTTTCTGTGTGATTAAGTCTTTTAAATGTCCAAAAAGTAGAAGTGATCATCAGTCACTGTCACTTACGCTGCCCAAATGTGAATTTACCTAACGCAGCTTTAAAAAAAAAAAAAAAAAAAAAAAAAAAATCCCGAGCCTGGACCCGCACCAAGTCTCCTGTCAGGTGGATATTACCTTTAAGACGTGGCTGTCAGCTGTGCCAAAGGTGCTTTTCTGTCAGATATAAGCAACGTTGAATCTGACCCCGAGACTGCCAGAATTACTTTTTGATGGAATCTTCACCCCATAATAATCCCATCCAGTCAAATAATCATTCTGCATATAGCTGCGAGTGTGAGTGAACCTAAAGTGTCAGCATTCAATTAGGCAAAGATTTTGATCTCCCTGTGGCACAGCTTGTCAAGCTGAATAATATATCTGTCACCCCTGAAGGTGAGAAACCGTCGCACGTGTGGATGGAGACCTATTGTCTGGAGGATTGACAAGGGTTGATGCAACAGGCTTAAAGTGAGTTAAGGCACACACACACACATATATACGGCGACACGCTCCCTCTCTCCTCACTGCGCCTCCTCCTTCTTTCCCAAGAGAGGATATTTTTCATGCTTTCAAACCACCCAGCAGTGACAAGCCTCTGACAACCCCTGCTTACTGTGACACCTTTGTGGGTCCAGAGGAGGTTTCCACCACAATGCTTCCTTTGACGGGCATTCTTGAGAGAAAGTGCACATTATGCTGCCATAACGCCCAATTTGATTGATTGACACTGTCAAACTTTTGGGAGTGAGAGATGCCACAGAAGACTTCCACACACACAGATTTGTTTTATTTTTTCTAGTCCCAGTGAAAATGTTTGTGAGGCTGGATGTGGAAATCTAGACTTTATTCCAACTATTTCCCCAAAAACTGAAAATAAATGGAATGATCAAAATCTGTGTCCTAATAACAACATTAATACTCATTTGCAACACCAATTTTTCGTTTTTATCAGTACAATGGTGAACATTTCTACTGATTGTTTCCACAGAGTCAAAAATTGCTCATACAGTATTGTCTCTCGTATCGTATCATCTTTCTTTTGTTTTCTCTAAAGCCTGATCACCATTAGCGTTTTTGTTTTTGGGTGGGTGGGGGTTATGATTCGTCACATGCAGCAGGTTTCTCTTCTCCACCTGTTTATAAAAGAAGAAGAACATTTTGAAGATGAGAAATGCTTTCATCAACATGAACCCGTGGAGAAGATAATCAACAGGATGAAAGGCTTTTCTCTCGTCATAGTGAAACAGTGAAGACTTCCATTAAACGACAATGTAGTTTCAATTCCCACTCTTATGAACGTGATATCTGAGGATTTTCTTTCTTCAAATTTGGTTCAGACAGTCACTCGGAGGTGAGGATTTTGGGCATAACTCAAAAACTGACAAATGTCAAATAAGGTCAAATTAAAATCAATAAAACTGATATTTCAATATAACAGCTCAACTTTAAAGGTTGGGTCTGGAGTTTTGTGCCTAAAAATAAACATTAGACTTAGAAATGAAATCTGTCTTAATCATCATCACCTATGAATCAGAACTGTTTTATTGCCAAGAGCAGTAAAGGTCAGTTTACAGCACGAGGAACTATGGGCTTCTAGTCCTGTGTGGTGGTGACTGTGTCTGCAGCGCCCCCTCCCCCTGTCTGTATTTTGGTCTTTTGCTTTTGTTTTGTTGTGCACGTGGACGTTTCTGGGTGGAGAGCGAGAGAGTCTGTGTTTTCTCTCCAGCCAATGACGGAGCTCAGGTGAAGGAAAAAGAAATATAGTCTGAGTGAAGCGCTGGAACTGCGGACCGATTCCCGACCGTAACCGACAACTAAAGCCTCGACTGGTAACAAGTATGAGGCCTGTTGTGGTGAGCTAGCTCGATGCTAACTTCGGCTAGCAGTAGAGGTTAGCATCCGCCGCTAACACCGTCTTCCCAGCTCACCACAACGGCATAACAACATAGCACGGAGGCTCCCGTTGTTGGTGACGGCCGGCTATCAGCGCAGGGCTCCAGCGCTTCTCTCGGACTGTATTTCCTTTCCTTTGCGGTCTTGACAACCGCTGCTGGCAGGGGCAGGAGGCTACACCGTTGAGCCCGAGAGGAGGGGCGCGAGGGGCAACGAACAAAACTCCAGACTCTACCATTAAAGGTGAGGCTGTGGCTGTTTAACCAGAAATTTGACATTTTGTCAGAGGCTACAAGTGCAGTTTTATTTGCATCTAGCAACTATTTTTGTCTTAACTTTTGATGTTTCTTCTCTCAGTTTCCTGGAGACGTCATCTTTAACTAGCTCTGCGTCTGCACCGATACCTGTAGCTGTACACGGGAGTGTTGCTGTTTGTGTCAGAGGGCAGCGCCTTGCTCTCACACAGAGGCCACGTCGGTTTCAGCCGACTGCAGCTGTGGCACTCGCCATGTGTGGCTCTGAGAGCGGATATCTGCTTCACAGCATCTTCGCTCACTGAATCCATTCCTCCCTCTCTCCTCCAAACCCTGCACACGGACAGTCTCTCAAGGTCAGTCAACCTGTCCCACACACACACACACACACACACACACACACACACACACACACACACACACACACACACACACACACACACACACACACACACACACACACACACACACACACACACACACACACACACACACACCTACTCACTTCCCACCGCTGAAAACCTCTCCGTGAAATCAGGAATTGGTATGGCCGTGAAGTTCTCGTTCACATGAGCCAAGACAGGGGTGAAATGCCTGCATGACATCCCAATTTGTTGCCATGGCAACCCGGACACTTGATGGAAAACCTGGGAGCAGAAAGCAAAGCACAAAAGCACAAGAAAAGAAATAGAAAACGTTACTGTAAATAGATCACCTGTTGTGGCGTGTGTGGAGTGTGTGGTGATGGTGGATACGGTGACCAGATTCCTAACAAACAAATGTGGGACAAAGTCCGTTTTTATGTGGGACAATGTGGGACAACCACTGCCAATGAGAGGTAGAATGAAATACTGATAGATTCTGTCTTGGTTCTAAAAAAAATAGAAGAAAAATAAACACAAAGACTAAATGCAAGACTGTATTAAAAGGTGGAAAAACAAGGGTCGAACCCACAACCTGAACATCTGGAGTCACACGTTGTTCAGACAGAGCTAATCCAACAGACACATGATTATCTCTCTTCCTCTCTGAACACTGACATGAAGGAGCTATCACCCTGTCACTGTGTGCAATTAACATATCCTCCTGGATATCTCATTGGGTAATGCTATTGACTATGTATCAGGAGGCTAAGGGTTCAAATACCAACCACTGCTGTTGCAATGCTGCTGCAGAAGAAGAGGTTTCTTTCTTATAATGAATAGAGGTGAAAAACATTTGCTAGCAGAGCAGAGAAGTAGAGGTGTGCGTGTAGAAGTGTAATGTAAGATAATAGTATGGTGGAGCTGAGGGATTAACACATCCAGCTGGGTAGCTCAGCGGGAAATGGCACTGACTTGGACACGCACATGGGCCTTCGCACCGGCCCCAGTCCCCCTGAGAGAGCTGGAGACAATGTGGTGCATTTGTTATAACACGGGAATTGTCTAAAAAAAAAAAAGTGAGGTAACCATGTTTGATGACTTTTACCCCAAACAGAGGACACTGCAGATATTTTGGATGAGTCCTTCTCCTCCCCACCTCACCCACGCCCGAACTTCCCCCACCCACCCACCCTGCCTCAACATATTGCACCTGTTCAATTATTTAGCTCCTACTCTGTGGTTGGGTCCTGAGCTGCAGTGAAAGCTGTACCTGCCGATTAGAGCGGGGCTTGTCACTGGAGCTGGCCAGATATCAGCGCCTTGTCGTCGTCTGAGAGAGAGAGAGAGAGAGAGAGGGAAAGGCCTTTGGCCATGTTACGCAGGAGGAAATGTCATTACCTCATTGCAGGCTTGTCATTTCCAGCCTTTGGTCTCCTAGAGGCAGCGGGGATTTGTATGCATGTGAAGGTGTGTGTACAAGTCAGTCACCCAGCACAAATGAACGAGGACCACACGGGAGGAGGAAATTCACTTTTAACCTTTTTGATGGTCAACAAAATCAAAAAAGTTTTCCCTTCTCAAAACAAATCCTTTAATACCTGCTGTAAATTCTTTACCATTAAGGATTATTATTGACATTTTGATATATTGAAAAACTTGTTAAAAATGTCTATATTTTTAGATTATAAATGAAATACTGATTATTCGATCATATAATATGTAAACAGCTGCTTTTTGATGATGCTAGAAGTCAGACAATCATTTTTAACAGAGGTTTGATTTGAGAAAACAGGCAGAAGTGCAGCTTTTTGTCCTTTTAGTGACTAAATCACTCAGGTAAAGATGATGAATGTTTCATTTGCACATGTATCCATTATGAAAAAAAAATGTTGTTCACTTTTTGCCTTTGTGGTCTTACACATGTCTACAATCTGTCGATGAGAAGAATTTCCATGGACATTTAACTTGTTGATATTACTGTAGCCTACTGCAACGATCTGATGAGTAAATCAAGCAGAAACCATGGGAAGGCCTTCTTTTTCCCCACTGGGGGGCACTGTTGAAGCAAACACAAGCCCCTGACACGTAATCTGCCTTCACTGTCCAATACACGGTTGAACCAGAGCACTGCCTTGGCCATGTTTTGTGGGGGGGTTGTATCTTCTTAAACAACTGTTAGTAGCAGGAACTGCTGCAGTAGTAAGGTCTCCATTTTCCCAGCCCTTCTGTGTTTGGCTGGGGCCAAGGGTTTAAGAAAAGGATTGGAGAGGAGTTAGAAAGTACTCTGTAAGCATATGTGGGTCTGTGTGTGTGTGTGTGTGTGTGTGTGTGTGTGTGTGTGTGTGTGTGTGTGTGTGTGTGTGTGTGTGTGTGTGTGTGTGTGTGTGTGTGTATGGTTGTTTGAGTGTGATTTAACCCTAAGAATATTCCACGTTCATCCCTCTCCCTGGAGATCTCTTGTCCCATGAAAACCACATTCGACAGTTTGTTTCTCGCTGGACCGTATTTACTGTGTGAATGTCTGTCCTCAATTTCAGGCATAGATATGCAAATCACACAGCGGTTATTAATCGGAGTGTCACAGGGATTATGCAAATGAATAAGAAAGAGCGGCAAGAGACGGAGAGGAAAGAGAAGAGTCTGGACGTCAGCAAACTTGCGTGGGCTTTCACCAGAGGGAGATAGTTGTGTGTTTTTTTTTTAAAGAGTTGGATCTCCGCTCTGATCATCATCGTAGTAGCCTCGCTCTGACCTGATGTAGACGTGTTGATGAGAGACATTCAGCGTGGAGAAGTTGAGGCCCGTTGATTTCGGAAAAGTCGGCCAACATTTCCACGTGCAGCAGATGTCTGTGCGACAGCTTGCACCAACATTAGAAACCTGTGTAAACACTGGTTTACAAACACGAATTAAAATACAAAATGAAATCTCAGAGTCAGAACAGTTTATTGGGGGATGAAGTTTTCCAAATGTCACCAGTGGTAGGACATCAGTTCAAACACAGTCTGACATGTGAGCAAGTATCAGTAAACAGCTCTAGTTTCTCATTATTAATAGTAACACATTGGGTTTCATTACACTGTGTGCTCATGGCTTTTCAATGCAGGTGCACATTGTCCTAAATGTTAACTGGGATTTATTCCATCAATAAATAAACTGACACTAATTTCTTCCCATAGTGAATTAAAGTGGCTGTGATCCACATTTTATCTTAAAGGGATAGTTCAACATTTTGGCAAATTGGCCCATTGCCATAACCCCTATAGTTTTAGGAGTAGGTTCGTTACCTTTAATTGTAATTCTCATCAAACTCATCAAATACACAATCCAACAACTCCAAAACACTCTTGTGGACAAGTTGTGACCTGCACATTCACCACACTATTAGATAATAACGGAACATTACGAGATGGAGTTGTTTTCGAGGCAAAAGCAGAGACTCCTTGTCGGAAAACAAGCATCAGTGGTTTTGCATGAATTTACCTCGAAAGCAACTCAGTCTCTTAACGTTCCGTTATTATCTCATAGCGTGGTGAATGTGCAGGTCACAACTTGTCCACAAGCGCGTTTTGGAGTTGTTGGATTGTGTATTTGATGAGTTTGATGAGGGGAACCAAGAAATCCCATGAGCCTCCGTAGCGTAGCTCTGAGCAGCTCGCGGCTCTGCTCCGCCGTTCTAAAAATAGCTTGCACTGACAATTAAAGGTAACAAACCCCCTTCTAAAACTATGGGGATTATGGCAAAGGGCCAATTTGCCAAAATGTTGAACTATCCCAGTGACACATTTTAAAGTTTTTCATTTCATCGTTTTGATTCTCCAGCCACTTTACTGTCCTGGTCCCCTCTGTTGCACACACTACTAGTGAATAACTACAGTGGCCCTATTACTGTGACTTAAGAAAACACATGCAAGAACAAAAGTGCACAGCAAATTCTGAGAGCATCTTCATTAATCTGACAACACATGTAAATTAACAGCGTGTAAATTCAGTTCACAACATGTCCAAATCTGGCTATAACCCATTCTTCACTAGGACATCTATGACACTTATTATTCTATCACCTTCATCAGCCTCTCTGGTGCTTCAGTATTAAAAAAAACATCATAAACTATGTGTCTATCATCAGCCTCTAACATTATTATTAATAATCATTATTATTAATAATTGTTGACACATACATTGTAACATTTCTGTAAAACAATCAACCTCCAATTACTTTTCCAAAGTTAATCAAACTATACTGACTGTAAATTATCTCTTACTCTCAGCATATTAAATCATTTTTCTATGTAACCCCCGTCTCCTCTTACTCTTGATCTCTTGGCAGAGTTCCTCTGGAGGCTGTGGATCTGGTACAGTGATCCACATTTCAAATATTGAAGATACACTGATGTAGTGGTACTGGTGTGTAGAAGTAATTTTCCTTTCCACTCTTCTTCTCTAATAGGCTCATCTCTTTGGCTCTTTTAATTTTGTGTCTCCACTTTCACAGGAACCAAAATTTTACCTTTTTCCCCATTTGAGCCGTTTAGCTTGACGTCCATTTTTCTGGGCTAAAAGAGAAGAAGGAAAAATGACAGAAATTGTTTACTATGAATGTGATAAAAGTGTGTATGTGCTCCTGACTGGTGTATTTTTGTATGTTTTCTTCAGGTGCCACTGGATCCCCGAGCGTCAAAGACCACCTTTACCCCTTAAAGCCCATTTCTACTTGTCCACTAATCTACCTGTGGGACTTTACAGATTGGAAATAGATCACACGAAGAAAGCTCGGTTACCTGCAGTGATTTTTTTTCCCACCCTGGTGGACGATTATTGGCAGGTTTTGGGGCCCTGCCGCAAAGGGTGAACAAATGCATTTCTGCAGATGACTGTGAGGCAAGGAAAGATTGAATTCTCACTCCCTTCCATCTGTGTGTGTGGTGGAGGAAACGGGTGAGTCTCCTAGAAATAGGCAGTGATAGATGAGGTACATGGAAGAAGACAGCTACCCCTGCTCTCCAGCCTGGCTGAATCAGGAAACTGTCTGCCAACTAAATGCCTCTCCCTCCTTCCCTCCCTCTCTCACACTCTCATTATAATTTTCTCCCTTTCCTCCTGGCTTCATCTCTTCCTCTGCTTACGAATCAATCGTTTTGTTAGTGCTTACCAGACAACAGATCTTAAGTCATTATGAGATTGTGCTTTATATCACTGCTTAATGAGCACTACACCCACTGCAAGCATTCCAGGCAGCAGCTAATGGTCAGAGAAGCTGCACTTTCTCTTGCTTGCTTTTCTCGGAGGATGCACGGGCATACATCTGAGTTAATTAAAATGTTTACATACTGTAGATGATGCAACTTTGTGCAATTGATTGCTGGCTGTCAAAATAATTTGATCAGGTTCAAATTGCTGATGAAAACAACCCGTCGGTGTGGCATGTATTCAGAGCTGACTGTTTTCAAGCTGTCTCTCCAGATTTTCCCCGTACGAGTGAGTAGCTGTGACACCACCTTAAGGAACTGCTGACCCTAAAAGAATTTCATTAGTCTGAGTTTCAGTGGCGTTTTTTGGTGTTCGCTGATGGTGTGGATGCTGCTGCAGAGGTTTTTCGTGGTGGTAACATTCCCACTCACACGTAAAAGGCTGGAAGTTGGGACGTGTTACTGAAGGCTCTCTGACAGATTTCCTCTCTTTGAAAAATCACTGTAAATCGCCATTTCTTGGGTGGATGGCCAAGAGACCGAGGTCCGTTGAGCCAGGCCAAAGGCCACATAATGACAGGTTGCACCCATCTTTGACCTTTGATCTCTAAAAAGGGGTCCCTTGTTTAATCCCACTCCTCTAAAGTCAATGTTGTTTTTGTCCTTTCAGCCATGTCTCGACTCAGGCCTCTTTTTTCCAGCCTTGGGGTGCTTCTTTATTCATTGCTTGGATAAATGTACATGACCCCTTAAAATAACAGGGGCTGCCCCAGAGGGCACACTTGAGCGATGTGACATTCCAGCTAACCTGAGATGACTTTTAAAGAACGATAAGTGAAGGACAGTAGGGAGGATGGAGGGGAAAGACGGAGGATGTGGGGGCTGCAGAGATAGACAAAATTAAATCAGTGTAAGAAAAGAGGTTAAGCAGAAAAGGTTAGAAACTAAATGTGAGCTGACGATATAAACAAACATGACGTAAATAATTTTCTTTCCTTTTTTTGGATGGAAGATTGCGGGTTTCCGACTTGACAGCCCATCGCCTTTATGCACACACCCGCTCTCTCCTCCCATTATGGGAGGGATCTTTTCACACTAATTGAGACGTACGCACTTGACTGCTCATCATTCCATAAAACACCTAAATACAGTGTTTGAATTTGAATTTGCATGCAGCTAAAGCGAGGTTTTCTGTCAAACACACAAACGAGCACTCATCGGGGATTATGTATTTAATCAGTGGAAGTTAATGCTTTACAAACAGTATGTGTAAAATGTTAAGCAGAGTTCCTAATTAGCCTATCGTGCAGTCATAATCACTTCAGAAATAAATTAAGCTGAAGGTATTTCAGCGAGCTAATGACCTGCATTGGTCCTCACTTCCACCCTCTTCTGCTAAGCTGTCGCGTTCAAAGAGGAGCAGTGAGGAGCACTTACTTTGTTCCTAACCTCTTGCTCTGTGGGTAAATATAATATACTTCGTCTGTGGATGAAGCAAACTCAGCTCAGCCCAGCATGTGTTCATGTGCAGAGAGTTATTTGGGCCTTTAAAGCTCGCCAGTACTGTGTAGATATGAGGATCTGCCAAGTTCATGTGCAGCGACTCTGTTTTTCATTTGATCTCTGTGGTGGAACGCCTTCACTTTAACTTGTCTGATTTACAATTAGAAAATCGTTTGGATTTATGAACTTGGTTTTGATCATTTTAATATTCATCCCATCAGCAGACTGTAGACAAATTTGCTAATGCCGGTGGTAATTGAGCAGCTAATGAAAACAGCTACACGAATAACCACAACATTTTAACTTAATTTCCCTCAAGTCGAGCATTGTCATTTCTTGTTATGCTGCTTGTTGTTTACTTCAGTCTTAAAATTCATTATCACGGTCTGTACCAAATAAAGATACTGAAAAATGCATAGGTGTTATTTCAGAGTCTTGTGTTCATGGTGGTTAATTGAAGCTGGAAGTATTCAAACCGTCTTCCTAGTAATGCCACAATGTAAAAGTATTATTTCACAAGAAAAGAGATCCAATGTTATATCAAAAGAAAAGGAACTTTTAAGCCTAATGGCCCATCATAGCGTTAGATTATCATTGTTAACATGTCATGAGTTCAATTCATTAACATAAGCATTAAACTGTATTTTATATAGATATGAAACTGCAAAATACGACTACACTGCAGCAGTCAGACAGTTGGAAGGAACATTTTTCTGTCTGAAATGTAATGGAGTTGAGGGATGAAGTAGAAGACATTTTTGAAAGTAGTACATGTCTCAGAACCTCGGTGAGTACTTCTGTACCTGCAGGGCTAATTATAATAGAGAGATAATTAAATTTATTACTGCCACCTGTGATTTTCACTGCTGCTCTTCAAACCACGAGCACCTGATTGCTGCTCTTTCTGTCAAAAATCCTCTTATTTTGACACACAGCAGCCTAACTATGTAGCCTAGTATTACATATGAAACTGTATCATTAGCTCTGAGCTCCACTGAAAATAAGCCGTAAGTGACACAGCAAATGTATGTAAATGAGTTTATATGAAATGTGATTCCACTTGCTGTAGCCTACTTACCGTGACTTTATATTTATATATCTGTGAGGATAAGGTGATATAGCCTACCACTGGCAGCTTTGAGACATTATCATGTGCCTGATGCAGAATCGGAGTCTGCATTTTCAAGACCCTACAGCTTTTCATGACACTGTTGCAAAGTGTGCAGGATGACAATCAAAGTGCTCTTATAAATATCAACAATAGGCTTTTCTTCATAAAGTATAGTGAAGTAGCTATTTATTTAATTAAATTGATCAATTAGGCCTACTAATAACTACAAAATGTGCATACCGGTAGGCCTATGTGCCATTTGTTAACAATAAGGGCATAGAAGTACTAGGCAAATATTGTGAGAAATTAGTAGGCTAATGAATATACAAGGGTTAGTATTTGAGTGGAATTAGCCTTTATAGCAATTCTTGCTGTCTAGGATCCTAGAAATATCGTCCTGAAATCAACTTCCACCCTCCTAGTTGCTAGATGGCGCTGTCGCGTAAACTGCTTGCAGCATCGTCAGCCCGACGTGATTAGCGATACAGTCTATGATGATTAGCCAAATTCAGACAGGTGTGTAAATATTGTATATTAGCGTCATGTGTATGGAATTTAGTTCTGGAAAAGTTCATTAGAAGAGTTACGACTGGATACCTTCCTATTCTGTGGAGTTACCACGTGGGAGCCTCGACCGACCAGTTGCTACATACTGTAGTTCTGTTCCTGCTCAGGTAAGCAATGTTTTTCATTTTATTGTAGGCTACGTGATATGATACTGTATCGTGGCTTTGCATGTTAATGGGAGAGTTGAGTTGACACTGTGTGATATGTGAGTCACCTGTTGCTAGCCAGCTGCATAACTGACCAGTCTGCAGTTACAGTAGCCTACATGTTCAGGTAGCCTAATAAACGGCGCCATATAGGCCTAAACCAAGCCTCCTCCTCCTCATCCGCCACATGAACCGCCAGGTTTAATAGACTTTAAATTAGAGTAGGTAAATGCAGCTACTTATACCCTGTTATTTATGTTTGGACCTTATACTCAACTTTAGAGAGCAGAGCACACAGAGTCAAGGGGGGAGAGGAGTGAGCTGGTGTTTATGTTTATTACACCAGGTGACAGGTGTGTTTCCAATATCTGTGCAGAGAATTGGTGTCAAGTAGCGGGTTCACAACCAGGTTGTGTCTTTACACTGATGCCAATCTGAGCCATGTCGGTCATCGCGCCTTTTTTTTTTTTAAGGAGTAGAAATGGGGTTAATAGAGTTAAGTGCCACTATAGACAGAACTCAACACGTTTTTAAGTTTTCCTTAGTTTTGAATATGTTTATTGTAATCTGTCAACTGCAATGGTGTAGATCAAACAGTAGATGCCTATGGAGGATTCAGCATACTTAATTATCCAACATGTTATTGTATTAAATGGTTAAGAAAGATTTTACCACATGTCTGTAATGTATCATTAAGGTAAAGTATGGGCACTACCAAAGAGGAAGTTGATTGTTTTGTGTAATATTTTCTGTTATGATGTCCATGAGACATAAACAGATAATACATCTATGCTGATTGTTCTGCTTCTCTTCAGCCGGTGCATATTCTCATTTGTCCAGGTCATAGTATTTCAAAGGAGGTTAAATCGAAAGCAACTGGACTTAGTTTCACTTTGTCAGGATTTTTTTTAATGCACAGCTCTTCATTTGTGAACAAGGCTGCAATCAGTGAATGTTTCCCAGGTGTCAGGAATAAAGAAAATAAATGAGTGCGTTAACACAGAGTTTTTATACATTGCACAACTTATTCAGTCATCCTACATTTGCGTTGACAGCATTTTATAAAGAACTTGGGAAGCGAAAAGCTATTTATGCTGAAATGACGAACGTAAGCAGTCACGATGTCCAGAAAGATTTCTTAGGGAACATCAGAGATGCATCTAAAGCTTTGGCCAGAGCTGAATGAATCTGATGGCTGCACTTCCTGGAAAGCCTCATCCCTTGCTGTTCGATCATACATAACAAACACACACACACACACACACACAGCAGAAAAAAAGCTTTGATTAGTCAGAAGTTGGATCGCCCTCTGTGGTTCAGCTCTGTTTCTGGAATCAACTATAAAGTATTTTGGCCTAAAAGCAAACGCTGTCTCACAGCTCTGAGTGAAACAGGCAGTGGTTTTCTGTGAAAGGATGTGATACAGCTTGGCCATTTGAATATGGTTCATGGTCGGATCACTCTGTTCTGTAATGATGTTGGATGGGAAATAATATGTTTATCACTTTTTCATTTAGTAGCAGAGATCCCAAATCTATGAGGAATACACTTGAGATCATTATGGGAAGTGAAGGATTTCTGAATGTGAGCATTTAAAAATGTTTCTCTCTCCCACTTAATACTATAATGAACTACTTTATGACTTGACACTCGCATTCATGCTGCTAAAGGAACCACATTTGGCCCAGACCACCTACTACAACTGGGTGATCTTCTGATGCATAATATTAATACCAGGTTGGAACTGGGTCTAAATTACACACATGCTAATTTAGCCAAGTTGCATTTAATACCAATGTGACCTTCTAGGAAGACAAAATATGCATATAAGCACAATTGTTAACTTGCTTACAGGACATTTTTGACATCATCAATCAAAAATGGCACAGACATGAACGTTTAGAAATTTAGAAATCTTGGTTTTAAGTGAAGAAATGCAGTGAACTGTGTGTCCTTAGATGAAGAACATACAAATGACCTGAAAGCCTTGTATTTCACAGTAACAGTCTCACTTAACCTGAGTAGGTACATTTATGCAGCACCTTTCTCATGAATTTCTTTTTTCCCCCCCCAGACCTGCCAACGGTGAGAGGCAAAACACATCCAGAGTGTGTCCACACCGAGCTGAGCCGATAGCTGGAGGCTTGCACCTTGACATGGTACAGTCGCTTTTAATTCTTTACACACACACACACACACGCTCCACTTTACACACTGGTTGCATAAAAAGATAATTTAATTTTACACCAAGGATTTTTTATCAGCACTTGTCGCTGACCCGCACTGCCATTATGGTGCTGATGATAATCAATCTCAAATCAATTAGGCAGTAATTGCTGAGTCAATGGGGGAGGCTGGTTAAATATTGATAAGTCTCTAAAAGGCCCATCAGGCAGTATTGACAGCTCAGGGAGACAGACAGCACTGGTTTCGCTGAGGTGGGAGGGAGGGCTGATGGAGCGAAGGCTTTGGGGCTTCGGCCATATTTTCGGCTCAAACTGGACTGTGTGGTAATCAATGCAAACCTGCTCCCTCTCTGGCTGTAAGCTCTGTTCATAACGTTGGTGTTATTATAATCAGCACCTGCTCTGCAGTTATGAAACTATCAACACCTTAATCTTGAGAAGAGAGGAGAAGAAAGCCTCAGACAGCATTTTAAATATGTTTTTATTATGTTTTCATGTTCGAATCCTTTTTTATGGTGTGATGGTGTTTCTATAGATACATGATGAATCTGTGAAGCAATGCATTTTTCGACCATTTATCTTGTACAGAGGTAAATGCAGCAGCAGTAGCAGTGGTCAGCATTCCCTTTGCTGGATTGGTGTTTTCATAACCTCAAGATGGACCAAATTGAGCTAATGTGCAATGTGAATCTTCTATTCAATGTAGGTATGCTAAACTCATACTGTTGGCTCAAAGAAAATTCAGAGAAGCAAAAGGTTTAATTTCTAAACAGAAACAGTGCTCAGGTAGTTGATCTTTCATTTGATTATGGCTTTATTCTTACTGAGTGAAATGGGTGGATGTGTATCTATATGGAGAACAAGGCTGCATTTACCATTGAAGATTTGTACAGATAGATGCATACAGATTTGTATTTGTTGTATTGTAATTGAGCATAGCAGCATATTTTCATGGTGCTTCCTGTCACGTCTATATTCGGCAAACATGTCCAGAGCAACTTTTAGTGAATGTCCATATTCTGTGAATAGTAAAAAGCGTGTTGTGGTGGTATTCGGTGGTATTGTCAGAGAGAAAGGGACTCTCCTTTGTGTAGTTAAAATGTAGCATCTGCTTCAGGACGGATGTGAAGTTGTGTTATTGTACTGGATTGCCTAAATTGAGCAATTAGCTTTGCCACTTCATATTAAGATGCTGACAGTAGCGTTGTCAGGAAGTCTTCCCCTCAATGTGAGGAAAAAAAAGGCCTAGACATTTTTAAAGTGGCTGGTGAAGTCATAATGTACAATGTGTCTCTTTGACCTCTTTAAAGTTCCTGGCCTTGCTTGAGTGAAGTTTTTGACGATGCTGAAAAATGTGTACATCCCTGTTCTTATACGAGTGCCTTCCTGTCCTTAAGATTGTCCTGGCTGGAGGAAATGGCTCTTCAGAGTTGTGCCATGTGCCTGTGAAACATACTGTAAAAGCTTCTCCTGTATGGTGTTGTCACTTGTACTCTCTTCAGATCTTGTATCGTGGGTTGACGGCACTTGTGGTCTGTGTAAGGCATATGTATTATATAAAGACTGGCTCTTTTAGAGGCCACATTTCCATCGTGCAACCATCTGTCAGCAGCTAGCTTTGCTCTATGTAGGAATAATCATTTTTCAATATATTAAACTACTGCTTTAGCTTTCTCCTAAAGCAGCTGTGGCTCTTTGCAGACACATACACACAGACATCTTTGCTCATAAGTTAAAATTATTGTTTTAGCATGGTGATGGAAATCTACACCTCACAAATAGTTTGGCAAAATCTGATCCACACTTTGAGATATATGTGCCATCTTTATACATATGATATGTACTGGAAAAAGCAGACCAATCTGTTCAGATCTTGGTGATATAACACTTTGTGTCTATCCAGTTTCACCTGACAGCAGTAAGATGTAGGATATTAATGTGAGTATTGTCAGGTTCAGAATGAACTGAACTGGGAGT
This sequence comes from Trachurus trachurus, assembly GCF_905171665.1. Taxonomy (NCBI): domain Eukaryota; kingdom Metazoa; phylum Chordata; class Actinopteri; order Carangiformes; family Carangidae; genus Trachurus; species Trachurus trachurus. The sequence continues at coordinate 6,935,315 of NC_139911.1, forward strand.
ATCAAAGTACAGTATCAGTGTCGCCATTTGAAGCCGTGTTAGTTGCACCGTTGTTTGTGCCATTTGCAGTTTGACTTACACTGAGTCTGAGGCTTAAGAGGAGAGATGAGCAAGGACTTTGTCCTAATTATCATGCTGGCTAAACACACTGTGTTGGTTGAATGGTGTTTGCAACAGGCACAACCTCTGGCTGCTTATTGCAGCTACTTCCTGACACTCCCAATCAGCCTGATTGATTGGATCCCGGGCCGCTACCTAACTCTAATTGGCAGCTTGATGACGGCGGGGGAGGAGAATAGCTAACGGAGACGGGGCATTTTATGCGCTTTAGCTTATCCGACGGAAGTTTTTGTTCGTATAATGTAAGTGTGTGAGTGCTGTTGTTGGTCTGCTATAAAGCGGCAACAGAAAAATATTCATCCATAATAATCTGTCTGGGCGCTTTTCTTCAGCTTGCACAGAACTGTCACATCCATCAAGATTAGGTGACTGGTGGAGCCCAATTCTCCCTTAAAAGAATCAATCTCACTGAATGCCTCCAACGACTGATGCCGACTGTCCAAGTGACTCCTGGTATAACCAACTCTGACAAACAACCAAGGCTCATACCAAACCGCTGATTAGACAGCTGAGTGATCCATCTTCTGAAGACAATACCGACAGTCATGTTAGCATCCATCTGCATTTGTTTCTCATAGGCAGTTAACAGCATTAGCCTTTTGAGAAGGGCTGTTAGCTCATGGTTTTCTATAAATCCTCACTATTTACAGTCCTAAATCAAAACGAGGAGGGATCACTGGGACAGTTTTCAAGCTTTGGTGTTGTCTTTGATGCCGACCCTTTTTTGTGTGTCTCTTTGCCTGACTTTTCCTTCTAACTCCATCCAACTGTCACTGAAACTCCTACACCTGAGGTACTTTTTTATAAAGCAGTGTGCCCACAAAGCATTTTTTTTTTAGGAACATATTTGCAGTGCGCTTAATGTCTGCTATTTGCCGAGGCTTTACCATCTGTTTTAAACGGCAACAGATGATGTTCTTGGTTAAATTCTTTCACTCACATACATCTGACACAGCCTCATCTTCATCTTTAATCCTTCATCCTATTCATATGTGTTGTTTTCCTGTAATATCCTTTCAGTGGTAAATAGGATCTTTATCTTTTTGCGTCTGTGGAACAGTGTCCCAATGGAGTAAATAGTTTGTAATCAGAGAATTAAAAGAGCATTTAATCTTAAAAGGCTTGTCGTATGGAATGGCTTTGATGTGAGCTAATTCAATATGAACGTAACCTGAGGGCACTTTATATGGAGATTGGGGTTGTGATAAGATGTGCCTTTGGAAAACTAGCACAGAGTTGGCACACCCACTGAAGACTAATCGTGTAAAGGAAATCTTTGCTTTGAACCCTTCCGGAGAATATGAATACGTTGAATTAACGGCAGCAGATTGCATGCCACCACAGGACTCGTGCCAGAGCAATGCTTGTGTGTTGTAGCAAGACTTTGAAAAAAACAAAGAAACAACAACAAAACTCCCTTTTTATATGAATCACATGTCAGTCTTTGGAAATATTTTAGAGTTTGACACATTTTTTACATCTTGGATAATGAACATTGATGTCATTATCATGTTCTGCTGAGCTTGTTGGACAGTAATGTACCTGGATTCATTCAGTGGTGAATGTGTGTCAGCGTATGCACCGTGTTACTTTGTAGTACTAAAATCAGGCTGCATGCTCAGCAGCAGACCTCTCGCCAGGTAGATAAATATTTTAAAAAAGCAATAAAATGGTAACTCAGAGGGGGTGGAAAAACAGTATTTCAGGCCACAATTGAACAAAATGACCGTAATATCTTTGGGAGATTGTAGATCAGCAACAGTGACTCAGCAATTGCTTGGCCAGAGAGTTTGAAAGCAGTTGCATTTCTAAAAGCTTTGCAGAAACATGTCCAGGGAGGTGTGTGTGTGTTGTGTGTGTGTTGTGTGTCTGGGGTAAGGTCCACAGATGTTGTACTTACTACTGTCTACAAATAGAGGTTGATAAAGGTCATAATTCCTAGTGCCATTTTCACTAGCAAGCTCCCTATGATGACAAATAAAGACACTTTTTTCCCCCACAGTTTTCCTAAATAGCAAATTAAAAACAGAGAAACAAACAGTATACCAGATACTGAAACAGGCTGTTTACCAAATTACATACTGATATTAAAACAATGAAGGAGGCACAGGTGGAAAAGGTGACATATGACATATAACTGGGAGCAGATTGACTTCTTTTTACAAAACCGGCCATTTGGTACAACTCTAATTAATACAGTACAGTATCTCTCCATGGAGGTGCTGCTAGCACCACAGCCACTCACACAAACTTACTAGGCCAAGGACACCAGCTAAGAGGAATTTAATCAATGTGATGGATAACATTTGTCTTTGCAGTTCTTCAGGCAATTCCCATGTTAACCATTCGAGGCGGCAGTACTTTTCCCTCCAAATGTTCTTGGCTTTTTTCTGTTGGCAAAGATGTTCGGTAAAATAAAACCTCAACACAGTGGAAGAAGTAGATTCCCTACCATCAGGAGAGGGGGAGGTGGAAATAATGGAGCGCTGCAAAAAAAAAAAAAAAAAATCTTAATTCCATTTCTAGCATAATTTTTTCTAAAGCTTGCTTTCTAGTAGAGCTGTGAAACAGTGGCAGTGTGCATGCAGCCTCTGTGAGATATTAAAGACCGATAACCACCCAGCTTTAGAGACGACGTGTCATTTTGTCTTTTCAAATCTGTATTTGTAGACTTGAACAACTTTCATTCAAAGCCAGAGAGCAGACAGCCAAGACTTTGATGTGTGATGCAACCGAGATGTACAAGCAGCCTTCTGACAATTAATGAGAGGCTGAATTTGTGTGGCTCATTTGTGAATCATTATTTTCTGAAGGTTTGAACGTTTTGGAACCAGAAAATCTATCTCTGGTTTATTTGTATTCATACACTGTCACCTTTTTGTATCATTTCAAAAGCCGTTGTGTTGAGGCAACAGAAACAACATCACATAGTTCTTACTCAGGGGAACAGTATTGATTTGGAGCTTCCCTCTTGATACAAACTGTAGTGTCCAAGAGCACTCAAAATACATTTCTGAATAGTTCGGCCTGGATGATTCTATCAACTCCTTCCACAGTCGACAACAGAGTGTGTTTTTTCCGCATTGGGTCATCTTCTGCCTTTAATGCTGGACGATGGATTGTATATGCATGTGTGTAATTGACTTTATTAGCCTCTTTATTTGGTATTTTTGAACAAACTAACAATTTGACAACATCATAATTTCCTTATCAAAGTTTTTTTTCCTGCTCAGTTAAATCTAAAACAGAATTGAGCCACATTTGGCTGTCATGCAGCTTTAAGCGCGATAAATCCTGTTATGGATAATGATAAATGTCTCTTGAGTGATGGTTAATCTGTGACTGGCAAGAGATGCAGCCTTTTGGGGGCCTTAATGTTATTTATGAAAAATGCAGTTTATATTCAATCTTCACCTCATTTCACACACTGAAAGTGCAGAGCACGATGACGTGACTGTAATTTCCGCAGAATGACTGGGGAGTGCATGGGCTTTCACAGGTTACCGCATGCTGTATCATAAAAGCCAGAGTGTGGCCCATATGTTCACCACCACACACAGGGTGGGTGGGGGCGGTATATTCACAGAGGGGTGGGGTGGGGGTTTGTAGCAGAGGTATGGAGCTGTTTTAATCAAACAGCCCCTCCAGCTGTTGCCCACTGGCTGAACTGCAAAAATGTCTTCTCCCGGCACAACAGGGCAGCGAAGGAAGAGAGTAGAGTCTTTTCTTGTCAACTAATCTTTATTGTATTCCGCAGTTTGTTGCTGCAGTTGAACTGAGGACAGACGGAGGCATTATCGCAGTCCTATGTAGTCATGGGAGCTGACGGGGGCTTTGTTGCTGTCACAGATTACCACTTGCCATGCTGCGTACACACGAGCCTGCACACATGTGAGACTGATCCTGAGAATTTGCATCAGGTGTGTTGTGTTCCTGTGTGGCATCAAACATGCAGCCTGATAATCACACAGGCAGCGATATTTTGGAAAACACTTGATAAACAGAAGTATACGACTACCATACGGCGGCATTCAGTCAGTATACACGCTATATGTTCCTGTGCAGCTCTGCACTGTTGGTGGAGTACAAATGAGGAAACAAGGATGAATTACAATGGCACGAACAGAAACAAACAACTTTCAGATTAGTATCTTGCAGTACAAAAGAGTCAAACTGTAAGTTACCCAGAGATTCACATGAAACCCAAACAGTCCGTGCGGTGCAGAACAAAGGCAACATGAGAAAAAAAAAAAAAAAAAACGCTGAAGAAAAACAGGAGGCTGTCATGAATATTTATGTTTTACAATTGTTTTGAGTCTGGTGGTCTCATTCAATGGAGCAAAAGTGTGATTGACAGCCGGATAGCAATGGAGCGCCAATCAATCAACCACTTGAATGAACGGTATTCCCACTACCATATGCCGGAGACGTGTAGGACACCGCGCTTGTCTGTTGGACGCAGAACCATCCTGCATTTTTTATAATTTCATTTGAATGACTAACAAGACCGACCAAGCAGGCGTTTGTAGAAAAATGGGGCTGAATATTCAGTGAAAATGTTAATGCATCATTTTATGGAAATTAGGCACCGAGCCAAGAGGCAGCAGATTTATAAACACCTGTTTGCTTTTGATGTTTTGCCACAAACTTGCAGCCATTTCAGTCTGCAGAGTGGAGAGACTCCTTCTAAGTGAGGACCATGCAAGGATACTGAAAAAATAATAAAATAGGAGATGGAACAGTGTGTGGGCGGCTCTATTGAGTAAATGGATGTATAGTAGGTACATTATCTGGAGGATAAACTGTATAACTGATCTTGATACAGTATGTTGAAGAAGTAAGGGAATTCTTCTGTCTCTCCGCCCCAGTGAAAGTCTGTCCCATGAAATATTCAAAAAGCTGTTTTTCCCTGGGATAGTAATTCATCATCTATATATAGCCTCTTTTTTTTTCTTCCCAGGATCATGGATGATTCCTGATTCCGGCAGTGCATTTTTTTCCTCCAGACTTACATGATGAGAAGAATTGTTGAGAATAAAATATTCATCTGCCTACTTAGTCATTGTGTGTGTGTGAGAGAGAGTGAGAGTGGGGGCTATCATGTAAGTACCCATAAATAACCAGTGAACTGTAGCTAAACATAGTTCAGGCAGAGGCAAAGGCAGCCAAATTGTGATTTCAGAGTCACTTTAAGATGTGGATGGATACAGAAAGGCACCGGTGCCTGGAGAGATTAATTGTGCAAGAGGCTGAAGCAGTAAAGATGGAAATATTAGACAATCCTCTTAATACCTGAGGGCCAGACAAAAATGAATTACATACTAACAGGAGCTGAGTGCTAAGGTAATCAACACCTCCACATGGCGGGGTGGTAGTGGTGGTGGTGTCTGAGCTGAAATTCTCAGTCTTCTCTGTGACGTCGTCCCAGACAGATGACTCACTCCCATCAAGCCAACAAACACCACATCCACATCCAGTCACATATCATTTTTAAAGACAGTCAAAGGCTTTGATGATTGTATTATATTGTTGTATTGTACTCGATACATTTTCCAGATCAGTCTCGATCTAGTCACAGATAGCTAAATTCCTGCTGCCGGTGTCGGCTGCTGTGTTTCATAGAGGAGGGAGATTATTGAAACCCATTCCTTTTTATCTCGCTCTTAGTGCTGCATCTTGCAAAGGATTGGGATGGACTGGACACGGTACCATCAAAGGGGCCTGGAAGGCTTTGATGAGTCCACTTCCTCTTCCTCTTGGATCGACAGGGCCGTGGCCTTTACTCGCTCCAAGGAAGACAAAGTCCTTCCCGAACTGGTAATCAGCTCCTGGAGGAGAGACTGAGCCAAGTGAAGTGGCTTGGACTCGAGAAATGAAATCACTACGTATGACATGTGACTTTTGATGCCTTACTATATTTCAAGGTCTAATCTGTGGAAGTAAGACAGTGGTATTATCTTTTTATTAAAATAGATGCCTCCACAATTATTTTCTTTCATCCTCGGAGGCCGTCTGGTTATTGCAGGTCTTAAGATATGATTGTTGGGATTGGGAATGACATATTAGCATGAGGTTAATCATAGAGCCGGTAATTCACATGGTCAGAAGTGTCTGATAATTCAGAGATAAGCATGGCGGCGCATCAGTTTTCCTGTCTCTAGTTTTTATTAGAAAACTGCAAACTTTTGATTCAGCTCTCTTAACGTCTTGTGTTTTGTTTGTCATCAGATCTACATCCCTCTTTGTCAGCACTTAGTGAATGTGAGCAGGTTTTGAATATGCTTTGTTGTGTTCTTGCTGGCAAAAACTAAGCACAACAATACCTGATCGTCAAGTATCCTAATGTTGCAAACTGTTGTCACTATAAGGGCTTTATCAAATCTCAAGTTTTTTTTCTTAGTCATCTCAGCACTCATGGATGTGTTCAAGTGTTTGCACGATTGATGGTTGGTCCTAAGTCTTTGTCACAATATTTCAGTGATATCTTAAAGAGGAACTATGCAAGATTGGGTCGTTTTCAGAAAGACACATATGTTTAATATGCACACCTGGATATTTGCTTGTTTATATCATCATCACACATCGGACATTTTGCTTATGCAGGTCTAATTTTTTACCTATGCTACATTTTTACCTTAAAGCAGAAGTAAGCGGAATGTTTGTGTTAATATAAGTCTTAAATAGTTATATCTTCCGACAGCAATCACTTATATAGAGTGTTTGGTCTGAAACACGGGTCTGTCAGTCACTCTGCTCTGCTGTAAGCCGAGGAGAAAACTTCCCTTGTGTCCTACAACCTTTATCCAATGAGGAGAGAGAACGGCATAAAGGGGCAGTCCTCTCTGTGTGTGCAGCCAAGGGATGCGCGTGGATGTGGTGACGTAGGGACGAGGGCGGGGACTGCTAACTCCATCGGCTGACAGAAAGTTAGCCAAAACGACCGGATTGCTTACTTCTGCTTTAACTAAACAGCTTTGGAGTAATTGTGATTAGGGGTGGGCAAAAATATCGATATGGCAATATATCGCGATACGTTATACCGCGATACGATATCGATATTCAATATTTAAATATCGATTTTTTTTTTTCAAAAAAAAAAAAATTTCAATTTTTTTTTCAAATAATAAATCATGTTTCAGACCTAAATCCAATTGAAATATGTTGTTGTAACTTGCACTTGTATAAAATGGGGGCGGCGCTGTCTTATAATGTTACAGAAAATGATTTTTAAATACCATGAATGGAAAATTACATAAAACAAGTTGCTACTGACTTTTCAGTATCATAAAGCACTGTCTTGGTTTACATAAGACATGTTATTAATGTTCATGCACTTTAATGTCTCCAGCTGTACAGTGTTTATTCATTTGTACATTGTACAAAGTTTTGGAATAAATGCATGAGACTTTTTCCTTTTTGTTTTTTTTTTCCATTCACATATATCGTGATATATCGTTGATGAAATTTCTTGCAATATATCGAATATCGCAGATATCGTGTATCGTGATATTATCATTATCGTGGGCCAAATATCGCCACAGTATCGAATCGTGAGTTACCCATATCGTCCCACCCCTAATTGTGATGGTTAAATAAATGACTTGTAACTTGTTCCAGGGAGAATGGAGGCTCTTTGCCTTTCACCTGGTGTCTCCTGGCTGAAAACCAACCTTGTAAGACCTAGTGTCCCAGCTCTCGTCTCTGCAGCACCATGACACATTTATCATACGCATATGATAAATAATGTCATCCACCGCTCCATGGATTGCTTTCTGGCCGGCTTCGTTGAAAACAAATGCACATGTCCAGGAGGAGGGTTAGCAAAACAGAGGAAAAGTGACCAGACTTGCAGAGAGAAAGCAGAAAACAGTCCCTCTGTGACATGCAGTGGACAGAGTGCAGCATATACAGTACATAGCAGCTGGCCTGAATAACTTCAGAATACATAAAAACATTAAGTTAACAGCATAATTTAAGAGAGAAGTGGTGTGGTGCTGTGTTAAAGTTTAACCTCAGCCTCACTAGGCTGTTTTAGTTTTGACTTTTTGATGGACCATTCCTGGTGAGTATTTGGCCGCAGGGACACGTCAGCTGTGTTACTTCCTCCATGTCCTCCACCTGCTGCAGCCTGAGCTTCTGCTGGATTATATTTTGTTTTATGCATCTTATTATGTCATTCCATCTGTTTTTCATTTCCTTTAATGAGTCCTGTTGCATTAATTTTCACAAATCCTTCTATCAATAGAGACTATTATTCAAATTTATGAACTAAACTATTCCCAAATAATTGATCCGAGGCAAATCTGAATTGCAGCCACAGTAAATGCTTTGGAATCTGTCATTTCATTATTTCAGCATCACTATCATTTCTTCTCTCAATTTGCATATTTTACACAGATTCCTCCTGCTGACTGCGTAATTACCTGCTGCCTTAGTAAATCAGGTGCTAATTACATGCAGTGTGGGAGCGCAAATTGAATGAAAGGTGCAACACAAATTTGCCCAATGCTTTGACAGATAGACACGAAGCCGTCCCTCAGTTGTTGAGCAGGTCTTCCCCCAGGAAACATCCTGCCGGAACCAGGAAGTGACAGCACCGAGGTACCGGGTATAAAAGCTGTGGGTTTACAGCTACAGGGCGCTACAGTTGATCCTGTTTGTTCATCACAGTGTCAGAAGTAGTCCCTGGTAAAACCTCACCTGAACGACGGCCTTGTTACCACTGTGTCAGACTTGGCCACTGACAGACTGAGTGGAAAAGTGTAGATTAATTTAAGATTTCCCTCAATACCACGAAACTCTCCTCTCCCACTTAATTGCACCTCACAGTTAAGAGTCATTTTCTCAGGTCCAGCCGGGAGCTCAGGTTTTGATTTGCTTTTTAGCAACCCCTCAGACCACCACATCCCCCACACAAGGCTGTATTAGACTTTAATTAATTCTGTGGCCACACTACTCAAAGGTAATGGTGATGTATGTATGCAACTCACAGCACGGGTCTGCAGAGCTGTAATGAATAACATGGCAAGAGTTCAGAGTGGATGTGTGGTGTTGGGCAGTGCAGGAGCTCAATTTGAGGGAATACTGGAGGGACTGTCAACTCAGAGCCACGTTTGGCTGTAGGAGCAGAGCTTAGCTGCATTTATTAAATGCTGCTAGGGACATTTTTCTGTTTCCCTGTGACTTTTTAGATCACAAGCAATTACTGTAGACGAGAGCTTCCTTCACAAATGTATGTGATGTGCAGAGATGCTCTTATCTGTATGTTTTACCCCAAAAATACTTTTATCAGTATCTGTATTCAGATTTCAACCAGAATTTTTGACAACAATTATTGTTTCAGATGAAAATAAAACTACAAAGGAACATTATCAAAGTCATTTATGTTATTTATTGCAGTGCAGAGGTCTTCAAAGCATCAAATTATCATGCATATAAGCATAAATGATTATGAAATATATTTTCTACCGTCTCATACTGTACTTTTCATCAAAACCTATGAAAATTTAAGCTTCATTCCAATATAAAGTTTAACAAACATTAGACTGTCACTGCTTTCAGACAGAGCTGGACTATGCTGAGATACCAAGACAAACTGAAAACAAACCACCAACTGACTGCAGATATGAAAACTCTGATTTTTCCCTATTAAAAGGGTTTTCCATGGAGTTTTTCCTCAGTCGATGTGAGGGTCTAAGGATAGAGGATGTTGTTACGATGCCATGTAAAGCCCTTTGAGACAAACTGTTTGTAAAAACGGGCTATACAAATAAAATTGCCTTGCCTTGCCTTGCCTTACTTGTAACTATTTGGATTCAGGCTCAGCTCTAGTCTAGTGTGTAGGCCTGGTTGTGGTTTGGCCCAGTAGTGAACACTGTTACTAGTCCTGGTTCTGTATGTGTAGAGCAGGTTCTCCTCCAGCATTCTCCATTTCTAACCCCAGAAATCTGTGGCCTGTGCTGCATCCGTGTCAGATGAGAGACTTGCAGTGGTTTAGTTTGTTCCCTGTTTGTATGTTTATGTTCAGTTAGTTGTTTCTATATACACTAACTGAGCTGCATGAGACTAATTGCGCTTCTCGATTGGGATGATTTTAGATTACATTACCGCAGAGAGGAGCATCACATCTCCACTAATTGAAACACTACAACTTCTGGTTGGCCAGATGAGAGTCTGCTGGTGGGTATGAACACTTTCCTCCCACAAGAACCAATGAATTACAGCTTCACAGGGAAATCCAGAGCGTCTCTTAAACGAGTCAAAGCTTGGCTCACTACCACTGCGTTTTTAAAAATTTTATTTTGCCTCTTTGGTTACAGATAAACAGGGCTGGTAAACATGAGTGTGTTCTGTGTAGCTTACTGATGTCAGCTCACAGGGACACTGCAAAATAAATAAAAACCAAATTAGTTTTTCTACGCCTTGTTACCAATAAGAGCCACTAATACTATTTTTTTTAATCCACATCTTTCTGCTGGTTAGTCTGCTTCATAATATTGATTTATTGAGTTCTCTGTCAGGCACCTTAAGCTGAATAATAATTGTTATTGATGCACATACACTGAAAAAAGTGTAACATGCAGTTGTTCATTCAAACTAATAACTGCCATTTGAAACAGGATAAAATTATTGATTTGATTGTAAAACTCATTCTTTTTGCATTTAGATACATCAAGTTTGATTTATACTGAACTAAATATACGTCCAAAGGACCCAAAACAAAGTTTTTGATTTCTCTCAATTTATTTTTTTTCCATCATGACCTGCAGGTAATATTTTTAGGTTGAGTCAAATGAACTGCGCATGCGCATTGCACACTGCTCAGTCAGCGCACATGTTAATGTCCGGTAGCTCCCTCTCGGCATGCTGACCAGACGCTGGACATCTTGATATCCTTTACGTCCTGGGTGGATTTCGTCGAAAAATAAACGTAAGTAGCAAAGACGTTGCTGATAATTAATGTTTTAGTGTTTTGTGTTGTTAAAATTGCAAAGAATAGCCCAATTTAAGTACTTAGCCTATATGGGGCGATAAGTTACCTGGCATGATTGTAACGTTAGCTGGCAGTAACGTTAGCTGGCTAGCTAGTTGGCAGTAGCAGCTATGACCGTGAATAATAATAAATATATTTTCTAACTCTTTACAAGTGTCGGTAATGTAAGCTAACGTTAGCCAAAAGGCTACATTCCAGGCTAAATAGATATTGCAGACTGGGCCCGTCCTCTCGGGCTCAATTGTGTAGCCTCCTGCCCCTGACAGCAACAGTTGTCAGGTCCGTAAAGGTAAGGAAATACGGTAGTGAAGCACTGGAGACGTGGGCCGATAACAACGGCAGCCTCCAGTGTTTTGGTATAAGTTACCGAGCAGGAGAGCCGTTGTGCTGAGTTGGGATGGGGGTGTTAGCGGCGGATGCTAACCGCTAACGCTAGTCGAAGTTAGCATCGAGCTAGCTCACTACAACGGCTCTCATACTTGTTGACTACATTCCAGGCTTTAGTTAACGTTAGATATCGTCCGTTCGCGGCTCCAGCGCGTCACTCAGACTGCATTTTTCCTTTGTGGTGCTGCAAGAGAGAGAAAGAGAAACGTTCTAGCACTTGCTAACATCCAGCTAGTGTGGCTATTACTCTGCGGCTGAGCTCTGTTGCTGGTGAGAAAACGCTGGCTCTCTCCACCCATAAAGGTTTACCTCTTGGTTCTGTATTATGTGGTCTTCAGAGAGTAGTAATTGTTTATTTTATCTTGTATGCTTTCAGAAACACAAGGCCGCTCTCTTCAGCTCCCTGGCTGTAGCCTATATCTCAATCCAACCTGAGCAGGTAACATGTTGCATCTACACTGCACATAGCCTTTTTAACCATTTCACAAATCACCCTGACTATTAGACCATTAGTTTGTCTTTGGACTTTAAGATTTGAAGCCAAAAACAGTTTTTTTTTAAAGAGTTGTTCGATATATAAGATCTTTCAATAATGTGTTGTTGTCTTTGGCAGAGCGACACCAATTTCATATGGCACAGCAGGTATTTATGTACCCTCAAAAATCTCTTCTGGAAGTGTCAAATGTTTCAACTCTTTCTCTCGATGTGTTGAAAGAGGAGATCGCAGAATGATCCTTGCATTATGGATCTTTGGCAGGGATCCCTGAATTCACTGAAATCATCCACATGTTGTTTCTGAAGGACAAACCTTTTTTCATTGTTCGGAAGCTGAGTGCATGGCACTGGGAACACTTCAGGGCCTTTGAACTTAAAGTGAGCCCCACCAAAGACATAATACTCGTGGCGCCAGATGAACTGACGGATCCATATCCGCTGGTGGATTACACTGTGGGAGGATTGCGTTTGATTACCCTGAAGAGACATATTCAAGTTTAAGGTCTGCATTTTCATCAAAACATCATATTTGCATATAATTCATTCTACTAGAAATGTTAAATGGGCACTTAATTGCCACTGAGGTAATTTGACACTGCACTTATTACAATTCTAACCTGTCATCTTTATGCTCACACAATGTGATTGTGAATGTGAAATAATGCTTTGCTTCCCCCTCTCCTGTTCTCCACACCCATCCAGGACGTGTTTTTACACAAGCTTACTGCACTACATCTGTTTGCTCACAATCTGTCAACCCCTCTCAACACACCCAGGTAAGAATGACGGTTCTGACCTTGACCCCAACCTGGTTCTCCCTCTTTCCCGCTCTAGGAATCCTCATTTCTCTGCTGCTGGGGTTCAGTATTCTGCATCACATGTATCTGTCTCTGAGTCCTGTTGTAATGGTGGACTAAGTTAAAGGGACACTGAAACATTATTACAACTCTAACCTGTCATCTTTATGCCCACACAAGGTTGTTTTGAATGTAAATTAATGCTTTCCCTCTCCCCCTTTGTCTCTCCTGTTTTCTTTTTCTCCAGACACCCAGGACATGGTTTGACTCCAGTCTCCTGCACTACACACGCCGTCAGGGCATCAAAATCTACACCAACACCTTTTTCAACACGCCCAGGTAAGAATGAGTTGTGACCCCAACTCCTAACCTGGGTCTCTCTCTCGCTCACTCGTCGGTCTCCGGAATCTTTCTCCTGCTGAGGTTCAGTATTCTTCATCATATGTGTCTGTATCTGACTGAGTCCTGTTGTCTCTCATGTCTCTTCCCCAGTGTAAAGACAGGACGTTTTTTGACCCCACCCTGCACTTCATCGGTTGCCTGGGCATCACCATCTACATTCAACTTCTTGAACACATCCAGGTAATAACAGTCCTCAACCTGACCCCCCTCACCTGGTGAAGCCTACTCAAACTCAAACCATGATTGTTGTGTGGGCTTCCTAGAGGAGCCTGTCCACAATTTGGGGGTAAAATCAACTTATGTTGTATTGTGGTATTATCTATAATATTAGTTGAAGCATTACCCGATAGATCAGATAGGCTACCGTTGAGAACAAATGTTTTTATTCATCTGTAGAAACCTGCAGTGGGAGCTGATGCCAAGTCTTTTGTGTGTCCCTGTCCTTTGTTATTTTAGTTGGTATTGAAGCAGCTTCCTGGACCCTTGATCCGTCAATATGGCAAATCCCATACGACTCCTCATCTTGTTGAGTGACGACGGCTCCGAGAGGATGGATCTACCACTGGTGCCAGACACTGTTGAAGAGCTCATTGAACAGGTCAAAGAAGCATACAAACTTACTAGAGGCATCAGGCTGCAATACAAAGATACTGACTTTGGAGGAGCATTTGTTAACTTAAGCTCAACCTCCTTGATCAAGGATCTTACCACCATCAAGGTCATACCGACTGTTCCTGATACTGATCTCATTCTTGAATTCATAGACAGTGCCCCAACTGATTTGAGTGACCTAGATTCAAGCTCCTTATCGACACACACTGATTCAGATGACACAATCATACTCAGCAGCAGCTCTTCTGAGAGACTTCGAACAAAGCCCTGGCCGAAAGAGTTCAACATCCCAACCTTCTCCTTTGAAACAGAAGGTCAACTCGAGAAAGGGAATGCTGAATACACAAAGAACCAAACTAGACTGACCCCTACGTCTAAAATGCTGTCAGACATTCTGGAAAGATTGGCAGAGAAGATTTTCTCCTACAAGGCGTACCCCAATGATGCAGACCTGAGTGATGTCGCAGAGGCTCTCACAAGGAAGCATCCCTGCCTTAGGCAACCAGACTCCTTCAATGAGAGCTATGGATGGAAAATGAGACTCAAGAATAAGATGTGCAATTATCGCACTCAGTTGAAGTCACATGGACTTGCATCTGAGCTCGTGGTGAACACACTCAAATCCAAGTCACGAGAAGATCCCCTTCCCCGCTCAGCAAAGAACAACAAAAAGGCAAGAAGAGGTGAGGCCAATTATTATCCTCAGCCCAGCATTGAGACTCCAGAAAGCCTGGAACAAGAAAGAACATTGCTTCTGACTGAAGTAAAGAAGAGAAACAATGAGAAAACCATACGGGAGAAGATGGCCAGGACCTTCGAGTTTAGGAGGCAAGAGGTTGTAGATCAGAACCCTTCCATCGAGAACCTCATGGAAAGATGGCCAGCTCTATTTCAGGTGGAAGAGGTGTACCTTTCTTAACCTCTTTCATACTAATTATAACAAACATTTTTTCAGAAATAATACATCCACAGGGCTTTGTGAAGACTAGTAATAGTATTGCTTTTTCATCAAAAATTATATTTAGTTTGAAATTACTACTAAGTGTGTAAGTGTTGTTGTTGCCCTGCTTGTTGTTTTTATGAGACCAAAAACAAATTTCCACACCGTGGACAATAAATGAAACTAACTAAATTTTGACAGAAGTAACAATGAACAACAACAAATCATAACCAAAACACAAACAATTTGGGAACAATTGTTACATGATTGTTATAGACCACACAGTGGGACCTAAATGATCATTGAGGGGTATTAGTGTATGAAGAATTATACATTTTGATAATTGACAATTTAGTAAAGGAGAGACTACATACAACTCATACTTTGGAGGTGGGGAATGAATGCTTGTGCGAAGTTTGTCTTCAATAAAAATTATTAAAATATATTGTGCACTGCTTCCTCATGTACAGATCAATGCAGAGTTTCTGCGGGTTACTGCAGTTCCCCTGCTGCCGAGATTTATGGCCCAGCTGGACAAGTACTCCACGCAGCTACTGAAGATCATCAAAAAGAGAGGAGGGGCAACCAAAGCAAAAACTGCCATGATCCTGGATTTTCTTGATCAGGTATGATATAATGAACCACTAACAACAGTTAGCATTTTAACCCTTGTCTGATGGGGATAGGTATCCTTTTCCATTTTTATTTCAGTGATTATGGTTATGGTCATTTGAAAAATGCTGCTTTTTAAAGTGTGTGTGTGTGTGTGTGTGTGTGTGTGTGTGTGTGTGTGTGTGTGTGTGTGTGTGTGTGTGTGTGTGTGTGTGTGTGTGTGTGTGTGTGTGTGTGTGTGTGTGTGTGTGTGTGTGTGTGTGTGTGTGTGTGTGTGTGTGTGTGTGTGTGTGTGTGTGTGTGTGTGTGTGTGTGTGTGTGTGTGTGTGTGTGTGTGTGTGTGTGTGTCAAGCAAGGAAGGAACTGCTCTCCTCACCTTGCTGTGGCCTTCTCCCTTGGTGGGGAGCTACTGCCATTGTTGTATTTGTGAAGTGACCAGTGCAAATACCAGCTCTTCCACAAACCAGCGAGATGCTTGCACAATACCTTGATTCCAGCTCAAATCCACATTTCATCCACAGCACAAATTAGTGAAAGCAGAGACATCCAGGATGAGAACATGTCAATGACCACTGGCAGGTCTTGAGAGAGCGCTGTAAAAGACAGGATTGGCCTG
Organism: Trachurus trachurus; assembly: GCF_905171665.1. Taxonomy (NCBI): domain Eukaryota; kingdom Metazoa; phylum Chordata; class Actinopteri; order Carangiformes; family Carangidae; genus Trachurus; species Trachurus trachurus. The sequence continues at coordinate 6,951,289 of NC_139911.1, forward strand.
ACCTGGCAAAGAGACATCCAGTCATCTCTCTTGTAAGAGAGACTGTCAGTGGTCTCTGACATATCCTGTAACGCTCTGATTTCAATTAATTGTGCTATGGATCCACTCGTACAAGCACCGACTGTTTGTGGTAGAGCTGGAAATTCAAAAGCTTGCCTATCCTCCACACTGCATAGTAACCCCTTTTCACTGTCCCTGCAGGATGCTGATGCTGATCTCAGAAGGGAGTGTGTCCTCAAATCTCTCATCACATACCTGGGAGAATGTGTTGAGGACCTGATAAAAGAATACTACACGGTATGTCCAAATCTGTTGTCTCTCAGTGATGAGATGCAACTTTAATAATCCTGGGGGAAGCTTGAGAAAGCCCTGCTATTGGATGTGGTGATTAATAATCAGTTGTTCACTTGTACATTTTGTCCTATATTTGACCTCAGATGTCCCAGAAAGATCAAGCCGAGCTGGAGAGTACCACCATGGCGGTCTTCGTCTTTAGAGAGAACTCCAGCCTTCTACAACAGCCAAAAGAGATCGGGATCATCATTGATGGTGTGGAAGTTCTCAGTGAGTTGCCTTCTGTGGCAGCTGGAGTGGTAATGCTCTTTGGACTCTGTTATGCTCTTAACATGGAATATCCACAGGGGTTCAGGTTCACCTTTGAGGCTCTTCAGAAGATCCTGATGGAGCTTGGTTCCAACAAGATGAGCTCCAAGATTCGCAAACTGAATGGTGAACTCCAGACTGCACAGTAGTATGTGTGACATGCGTACACATGCTTGTGTGTTTACACACACACAGTAGATGTTGCATTTATATTGAGGTAGCCTGTAGTAACCACAAGTCAGCACTTGATGAGGGGGAGAACCTCAGCTGCACTTAGTTGCACCTAGCCAAGGGTGCTGTAGCCATTTCAGGCTATGTTATATTGTTGGGCTTTGAGTGAGTGTTTTGAATAATATTTCATGTAATTTCATTTACCGGTTATTACAGTTCAGATTGTATAGAGCCTGTGTATAGGCCTATTACCACGTGTGTGTTTGTCCTGGTTCATTTGCTAATCTATTTTTTTATCTGACAATATTGATAAAGACTGCCCAGTTCAAAGGGAGATTCCAGTTGCCAGAGGGTGATAAAACGGCATGTTTTCTCAAAAACAATTCACTGTTATTCCTGTGTGTTAACAGTATATCCTCCCCTGGCCCTGTCCTGCTCTCTCTCCTGCCTTGTATGATTTCACATACAAATAAAAAATAAGTAACTTTATGTCTGGATGTTTAATCCCAGGCATTACAGGGAAATGACAACAATATCAACAGGGATCTCACCCTTTGTTGAAGCATCTGTGTTTTATTTAATTTTCAATTGGCTCCACATCACCCTCTCCAGCCTTTCTCCTCTTCTCTCCACCGTCTCCTCCCCTTGCCACCTTGCAGTGCCTTTAGGGATGCTATAGTGTATCATTTTAGTCAGCATCCAGGTTTAGTCATAGTCCAGGGTTACACACATATCTGCCCTCTTTTAGATTAAAAAAAATGAAGGCCGATTGCATAATGTTAATATGTTGCATATGGTTAATATGTTTAAGATTAATAAATACATTTAATGTAATCTGTTGGTGAAGTGTCTTTTTTTATAGAGTTTATAAGGTGGGAAACAAATTATTTTTGGGTCAAATAAAATGTAAAAAATATAGTTTGGATATATGTAAATTAATTAACTGGTGTCAATGCAAACAATTCAAGTTAAATCAGTTAAAAGTGAATACATTAGGTTGGTTCAATTTCAATTTATTAGTTTGGTTCAATAACTAAAAGTGAAGAAAATAATTTGGATCAAGGCAAAAAATTAAGGTTGAGTCAAGTGCAGTATTATTGTTTACATCAACATAAAATAATTAGGTCATATGAAGTTACTCAATTTAGATTCTGTGAAGTCAAATATTTTAGATGTGATATCTGGACATCATTTTTTTTAGTTTGAGCAAGGTTATACTTTTTTCAGTGTAGAGAAGAGGCTGGTAACCAAACAAATGACCAAAAACAAGCAAGGACATATGGCAATAGGAAGTTGTGGTTGTTCTTTTATTTTTGAATTGATGTAACCCAGAGAAAGTTTTAGAGTACTAATGTGGATTTCAGCCATCATTATTTTTTTTACACCTGTGTCAGAAAGGCCCATGGCAGTGGTGCTAACTGTGCTAACCACACACTAGTTGCACTAGTAACCACCAGGCCTCAGTGGTTGTTGTTGTATAACCTGGCCATTTTAATCAGCAGATCCATCTACAGTAATAGCAATTCCAAGCTGTTTTTGCCTGAAGAGTTTATATGCAGATTTAACTTGCATATCAGAGCCTCCCTCATGTGGAAATAACATTGTGCTGTTTCTATTGCTTGTTTGTTTTCCAGCAGTGTGTGTGTGTGTGTGTGTGTGTGCCTCCTCCTCCACTCAGGTACAAACTCTGCAAAAGAAGCATTTTACGTAATTTCTGGAATCTGGGTCAGAAAATGCCAAATATGATGATGGTAAATTCCCGGTGATTGGTAATAGTGTTTTAATCATCTGTTATTGTGTAAGGGGGTTTGAGCCAGCAGAATGCCACCTCTGTGCAGACTGAAGGTCACAGGGAATGTCTGAGATCAGCAGCGCTGGCAAGCTTAGGTGAGGGCACAACGCTGTGTAATCAGAGGGGATTAAATTGAAACACATTTTGATTCACCTTCATCGTGGTAATATCTGCTCCTTTCAAAACACGCTGACGACTCACAGCATCAGCTGCTGTTTGCACCCTGCACACTCTTTGCCCTCTTTTTTTTGTCCACCCCCAGAACCTACACCCTATAAAAACACCAATCCCACACACCAACACCATCGTCATCATCATCATCATTGTATACAGTTATTTGTATGCAAGCATTCGCACACAAACACAGATCCACATACACGCTCGGCGTAATCCCGCTGCGGTTCATTTCTCCTGTTACAAAGATAGTGTTATTGATGTGATGGGTCACATTGCAATTTAGAGGCAATTAAAAGGTAATGAATGTGCTCAAATGAAACCTGTGTCTGGAGGGCATTTGCAGTGTATGGTAGAAATGTGTGTGTGTGTGTGTGCGCTTGAGTGCATGCGTGCGTTTGTGTGCGTGAGAGAGACTGAGGGTGTGTGTAAATACGTGTGTGTGTTGGGAACAGCAATTCACGTAGCTTTAAGCTAGAATAAAATACTCAAAGAAAATGGCTTTTAATATGGTATCATATAGATGTACTGTATGTAATGTAATATGCAAATATAATAAGAGGGTGTATAGATGATATACTCTATAAGTGGAAGATAGAACTACACCTATCTGATGTGTTATGCCTTCTCCAGCTCCTATTTCTATAGAAGTTAATAGATTAAATTAATAATTCTTGTAAATGTAAGATTTACTTTTTTGGGAACAGCTGCATAATGTGAATTTAGCAAACGCATTGGCATGCACTGAAGAAGTGAAGCTACAAAAAATCAAACCACTTATCTTTTTATGTTAAGATCTATACCAACCTGTAACATTTACTATATGGAAACTGAATACTGGACTAAAACTATTAGTATTTAAAATCACATTGATTAGTGTGCTGAACATCTGCATAATATTCTGTCGTGTTATTTTAATTCAGGCCATCCAACAACCCAGCACGAACAGAAATGTGGTTGTTATGCAGAGATTTGTTTCCCTAAAGGGACAATGCCTGCTGTTCTAAAGGAAGAACTTATAGCTGTATTACTCGTTTTCATGTTCATTAGATCTCCCTAACCTTACAAACCTAACCAGGTATTACTTCCTAACTGCTCTCCTAGGTGTTTTTAATTAGTGAGGAATCCTCATTATGTGAGGCAGATGGCACAATCCTGTGTCTTTTGTTAAAGTCACACTAATTAGGATTCTTCGAGAAGATGCGTCCAACCAGAATCCTTAATAAGGGAGCCTGCTTAGCCAAGTAATAAGAAGCCTGATGTCTCCATGACAGTGCTCACCTTGAAACTTGAAAATAGAAACCAGTCAGTTCCTCAGCACAGACCTTTTTGTCAATGCTTTCTGTTTGCGTGCGGGTGTGTTTTGTGATAAATGAGATAATTGGAAGAATCTCCTGTTTTTGTCAAACCTTAGAAGGTCAGGCATTGAGTCACTGGATGCACGGAGCTGCTAAATGATAAATAGAGAAATATCTGGTGGAAAAACTGACTGTTGATGAGCAGTTACAGTGATATCAACTGTTAAACAGCAGTCAAGTCAGGAGAGGAAAGCAGTGCACAAAGGAGTGCCATGCTCACTCTTGTGTGAATGGAAATTTCTTGCACATGAAACCCCTCACATGCCGGTCCTCTCTGGGCCTTCCAGCACTTTGAAAGCAGGACTTTGAGGAAGATTTGTAATTGCTCTCATCCGAGTCCAGATACCTCCATCTAAACGAGCACAGATGGCAAATTAAGGGAAATATGGCCCGAAATGAATCTAAGTTAATTTTGGCTCCTTTTATTGAATAGGGTCTCACAGAAAATATTGCTGGTGTGGGGCTTTGACATCCTGAAACATTATTATACACACTCAAATCTCCAGGAAGCAATGTTACCTGGTTTTAATTGCCGCCACCATGACTATGCTATAGACATTACTGGTTGTGTCTTTGATAATAGCGGATATAAGGTCAGTCAGACTGTATAGTGTGTGTGTGTGTGTGTGTGTGTGTGTGTGTGTGTGTGTGTGTGTGTGTGTGTGTGTGTGTGTGTGTGTGTGTGTGTGTGTGTGTGGATATTAAATCAATGTCATATGGGTTTTTACAAGAGAATTTTATGTTTTTGCTCATTTTTAGACAAACTGAAGTGATGGGGATGGAGAAACTTTGAATTTTGCGGCTGGTGCTGCAGATCGTCTGATTCTTTTTCTTTTCTCTGAGGTCTGGTGTCTTGTTTGCTTGAGCTTGGCCTTGGTGCAGATCTGCTGAGTGCCCCAGAAGTTGTTTATTGTCTTATCCTTCTTCTTGTTACTGCTGAAATGCGATCTCCAAAAGTAAGGAAATGAGAAAAGTGTCATAATTACCAACACAGAAGTGGAGAATTCAGCCATTCTGGTACTTATTGGTTGCTTACCTTGGGAAAGGACAATATGTATAAATCACTAGACTTTTCTAGTGTGCAATCAATAACGGTTCAATATCTCCTCATCTCCCCTGTGTACTAATGGCCAAAGCTGGCTTTACAGAAATAAACAAGACTGTGCTGAGAAAGATAAGTCTATAGCCTGAGCTTCCTTCTTCCGTTATGTGCTATATAACAACAAAGCGTTACCAGTACAAAGCTGATTCATTTTCCATTTGGTCAGGTTAGAGTGCTCCTCGGCATCTCTTTTATTCAGCTTCAATCGCTTTTTAAAAAAGAACTAATATGGACATCATAATTAGAGAGAATAATGCACCACTTAATTCAGTTTGCTTTTAAGACCGAATTAATAATAGGAAACTGAATGGAATTTTCTACCTGAATTATTTTCATACATCTTTATAATGAAGTTCACTCCCCTGTTGGCTCTAAATGTCGTACCTTGAACTCAGGAACATGGAGCCTTTCTCTCAAACCAATTAATCTTTAGGATGAACTCTTTCCCTTTCCCACTAACAAGCTCTCTATTATAGTCAGTTGTCCTTCTGACAGAATTTCCCTGTCTTGTCTATGATATCATCTTCATCCTACAAGATGGCATACAGTACCTTTGCATGCATTTCATAAAGGCAAACCTGTGCATGGATGTATATCTAGTGTGTAAAATGTATAATACAGTAGTATAGTATATAGCCATTTTCTATTGACAGATAGATTTAATGAAATTTAATGAAAATACATCTGATACAGGATTTAAATCCTCTACATCAGACTCAAAATGATAACATACAAAAAATAAATACAAATATACTATTAGAAACTTCAATAACCCATACATAATATTACTTAAAGCAGAAGTGAGTGATCCGGTCGTTTTCGCTAATGCTGCGTTCCAGGCAGGCTTTTGAAATCGTAAATTACAGCTTCAAGTCACAACTTACGACTTTGTAGCGTTCCAGGCAACCCACTCGTGTTTTTCCGACCTGTTTTACCGGTGAAAGTCACTATAACGGCCACTCGTAACTTCCGACCGGTGAACTCGTACCAGATCGAACTGGTACCACTTCACGGTCGGAAAAATACGAGTTTCCTTGAACGCACCATAACAGTCCTCGTCGCTATGTCACCACATTCACGGCGTTCCTTGGCTGCACACACAGCCCTGCATGCCGTTCTCTCTCCTCATTGGATAAAAACTGTAGGATACGATAAATGTTTTCTCTTCGGCTCAGAGCAGAGCAGAGGGACTGAGAGACCCGTGTTTCAGTCCAAACACTCTATGTAAGTGATTGCTGTCGGAAGATATAACTATTTAAGACTTATATTAACACAAATATATCACTCACTTCTGCTTTAAATACATAGAACAAAATAAAACAAAACAAATAAAAAACCAAGGCTACAATTTTATAACCTTGCTTTATAATTACATAAACAATCGTTATTTGACCAGAAATGATCAAGTCTATTACAAATTAATATGGTCAATTTCATTGATTGACTCATTTCATTTCAACAAGCCATTCTCTGAAAATTGCATACAATGAATGAAAATAGACATTTCTTTGTCACTGACACATATACAGCTGATCCCAGTCAGTTTCTTACCCCCTGTAGCCTCAGTGCCACCTTCAGTGTGGATAACGGCAGGTTTGTGTGGATGTGAACTTGATGAAACGCCAGCGTTTCAGCTGAATGACGGGGCTTTGAGGCCTGTGAGTCTGTCGCCTACCGGGTGCAGTGGGAATAAAAGCACAGCATGTTTGAGACGAGTGTCTGGGCTGCAGCGTCGCAAAGTTTTTGTTGCATTTGTTTCACACGTCGCATCCATCAAACTGTTTATTCTAAGTGATCTATTGCTCAAGGATGGAGCCAGCCTGAATTCAACTTGGAAAGGAAAAGAGGAAATGCAGTGGGAAGGTGTTGCGGTAGGGCACATGAAGTATTTCAAAACGCGGATTTCAGGAAACTAAACCCAAGTCACCGGCTCTATTTCCAGACCATCCGCTGTTAATGGGGGCATGGTCAATACTGAATAGATATAGCTTAGATGTAAAGGAAATACAGGTGTAAAATGTTGCTGCAGTACATATAGTGAATAATGCAGATTTCAGGAAATTCAATCCTGTTCTCCAGCTCAGTTTTAAGATCGTCCTCTGCCAATAAGTAAGTCTGAAGTCTGAACCGGAGTTTGAATATCTCACTTCTCGCTCATTACTCTGGTCTGGTGTCACACTTGTCATGATGATATTTTCACACTGAGATGCAATGAAGTAAAAGCAGGATGTTAAAAAGTAAAAAAAAAAAATCCACTACAGTATATGGCAGAATGGATGGATGGAGGCTTGAATGGCAGTGAAGCAGACTGATGTGAGAACATCACACATCATTGTTACAGGAAAGTCACTAATGATGTGAAAGAGCTGCTGCACATCAGAGTTATAAAAAAGGAATTAAAGTATTCACTGTCATGCTTCTCTCCAGTGATGTTGCTGCCGCGCCCACGGCAAGTAGCAAATTGCTGCAAAGCATCTTGAGCTACAGCTAATGTTACCACAGGCCCCATGCACAGGAGTCTACCAGTAGTCCCAGTTGGATCTCCTCACTGGGGATGTGTATTGATTAGAATCTACTGCAGACAAATAGACTATACATGATCGACTCACAAAACCCCAGGTTAATAAAAACCTAACTTAATCAATCTTAAAGCTTGACTTTTTAAAGGCAGAAATCCTCTAATGTGCTACAGTATTTCAGCGCAGTTACTTCAAAGAGGTCTCGACATCAAATTATCAACACCTCTCTGACTCTTGATGGGATTATACTCACCTGGTCTTGATGTGAAGCTTCATCCACAAAACACATTTCATTTGCAAAAGTGAAGGTTACTGAGTAGCTTGACCCACAAAAGCGAAAGTGAATGAGTGTTTAGTTCAATTTCCTGTTTGTCTGTTTTGCAGCGTCGTTGTGCAACACTTGAATTAAAGTCCCTGCAGATAATGAGAGCACTAAGGAGACAAGCAAAAGGAGGTCTCACCTTGATCTACCACTTGTCTTTTCCCACGAGCCAATTTATTTTGAGGCAATTAGGTGACGGGCGCGCATCATTCTGTGGCGTTTACAGTCATTTCGGTAAAGGGAGGAAACGGCAGGATGCACCTCGAGCCGCTCGCTGAACTACTCTGTGTTTTTCATCCTGAAAACAAATTAAATGCAATAACATGAGGCCAATGCAAAGAGTGCCTGCCTTGCCCTTAGTTCAGCCACAATAAATAGCTCGGGCCCCCACCACATTCGTCATATTGATTTTTCTTTAATGATATGCACAAGAAAGTAATTTCCTTGTCTCTGCATTGTCAGCGGTGACTAATCAGATTTTCCCGAGACAACCAATTCCATACCTCAAGGAAATGCTTGGCTACAGATACTGGTCATCCAAGTGACACAGACATTACCAAACAGCCTGTACAGGTGCAATCTCTCTCTGCATGCAGGGCTGGAATACTAAGTGTGTACTACCTACACCGTGTCCTTGTTTTTTTTTCTTTCTCCAAAGCAACATGTGCACCCAGGGCAAAACATTATCAGCACAGATATGATGTGACCAATGCACAGACTCACAATCGCTTTAGAAAAGTTAATATTTCTGGTCTCATTCCACAAATGTATACAAGTCCAGATGTTTCTTTATGTGCAAACTAAAAGAAAAAGCTACCACCATGAAGGGAAATGTAGCTAACTCCACTGTGCAGCAAGGTTATTTGTGTGTGGCTGTCTCGCTGTCTCTCTAATCGGTACTTGAGGTGGGAAACACAAAGGAAAGCGACCTCAGTTCATTACTGCACATTTCTTTTTACAATGATCCATCAGCAGGGAGGCTCAGTGGGTTTATGACATGGTTTTTCATTGACCAAAGAATTGTATAAAAGGCAAAAAATATCCAATAGTTTACGCATTGTTTGTGGGATTTTCACATGCCTGTCTTCAATATTTAACCTTGGTCCCAGTGAAATTTGAATATCTAATCAATCACGCCATATTAAACTTGAATGCTAATCGCCATCGGCTCATTACTATTTCACGAGGCGGCTCCATTTATGAAATGTCACTCAAAATAGTGTACCCACAAGCCAATCGATAGCAGCCGTCTTTCCGTCTGAATGTTTCATTTGCTGTAAATACCGAAACGGAGAGATATGGATTGGGGGCAGGCAGTTGGACGCCCACATGTGGTTTCTGTGCCGGGTGGGGGCACACTGAAAAGGCATTGATCAGCGGTGGAGCTGGGTATACAGTTTCCTGGTGGCCTGGTCTAAAGGTACGACCGAGGCCTACGGGGGCCAAGACGTTTGGAGTCAACTCGTGACCTTTGAGGTTGGTATCAGACCGAGCTATTGATAGAGGAGCAGATACGGTTTCTTCACCACTGGAAATTGTCATTTTTCAATAAGTGATATCAGCCTGTGTACAACATGGTGCAGACACAGAGAGGTGCCACAGCATCGCTGGCATAGACTCTGATATATCACGCAGGCTTATGTGTTACTCTGTGTTCTATATTTGAAGATCTTTAGTCCCTCGCTGGTTGATTTCTACATCCACTATCACAAAAGTGACTCACCATTTAATCTGTTGTCTGAAAGAGAGAGGGAGAAGATGAATAAGTCAGTGTGGCTGATGTGGATATGCTATTATGCAAATTTTATAATGAATGATTCAATGCACATTGAAAATCCTGCGGTTCCTTGTGTACAAACAGCAAAACACTCTGTTGCTGTTTGCTTTATTAACCAACCTGCATCTTTTAGGTGTTACTGAACCCTCCTACTGGAGCTGAGCATTTAAACTTGGGCCGATGAGAGAAGTATAAGTGTCCAAATTACAGGAGCTGCAACACCTTTTGGTTAAATGTGACCACAGTGTCGGGCCTGGGAACGTGATTGTTTGGTACAAGTCCTAACAAAAGTGCAATGCAAAAATTGTAGCCTACATAATACCTTACTTTGCAATATCTCATAAAATAATCACAAAAGTCCTTGAAAGAAATGAACATGGAATGAAAAGGGAATGGAAAATAGAATAAATTACTTTTCATTACTTCTGGTTTTACCCATTACCCCATTTTGTGTCTCAGTGTCAGCAATGCCGGTTCTACCAAAGCACAAACATGGACAAAACCTTTTCTATCGTTTCTAAAGTATAAATAAAGATAATATTCATTCATGTGAATACATGCTTTACCCTTGGTCATCAGTCCGGAGAGGCTGCACAGTCTGTATAGAGCCACAGTTGACCCCCTTGGTAAAAAACAAAAACAAAACACAATAGACACTGTGGATGAAAATAATATTATTTATTATTAATGTAACCCTGTCCTGATGAGAAAATTATATAAACTGCATGACCTCACACAGCTTACAGTTTTAACACACATACACACATTTTACTCATAGTTGTTAGTTGTGAGGCTCTGAGGTGAAAACTTGAATAACACAAAAACAACTTCATACAGTACAAACCCGAATGACAAACGTATGCAAACATACAACAGCTTTTACAGAGCTAATTCACTGCTTTGTGCTTCAGAAAACCTTCTTTGATGTTAGTTTTTCTAATAAGCCTTTTTTTTTTTCTTGCTGGCTAAATGAGCAGTAAACTGCAAACAGCCTTATCTGCTGTTTCACAAACCTGTCACCACTCTCAAATGAGGCCATTATGTTAATTGAAAAAAAAAAGTAAATATCAGATATTTCTTATAGATTCTTACTTCAAAGACGCAGGAAATTGCAAATGAGAAATTAGTTTAACCCCAAATATTCATAATTTCTTTAAAAGACTCATTAATTTGGAAAAAAAAGAGGAAAACTAGAAAAAATAATAATTGCATGCTTTGTGTTCCCTCTGATTGGTAATAACCAGTATTCTCTGTGAAGGTTAAGACTGGTGCCATGTTGTTTGTGTGTTTGTGTGTGTGTGTGTGCTTTTACACTGCAGCCCAACGCGTGATCTCTCTGCGGAGCGGAGATGGGAGAAGGTGCTACAGTGTGTCTACCAAACAATCTGTGTCTACCAAAACAGTCTGTGTCAGATGCGTCTCTGAACTCACCACCCACTCCTGCACGCTGGCTACCACCCCTCCTCCTCTTTGTAGTCCTGGCTTTGGTGAATTTTTCCTGAAATACACACATCCACCACTGCCAAGGGCATAAACAATTATCAATCAGCTCTAATCCACTGTTCCGCATAAATAAGAGTTTCTCATGCAGTTTGCGAAACGCGGTGCTGTCACTTTTTTTTTTTTTACTTTTATGACTAATAATATTTGACTTGGCAGACAGAGCCTAAGATGAGGCATGACAAGTAACTTTACATCAGGGCCTCAAATCCTTGGCAACAGTTTGACACAAATGGAGTGTCAGTAGTTGTGGTCCACATCAGTGTTGGTGGGTGTAATAAGTGTGTCCCCTAGAATATAACTCTTGTCGGGGTGAGGAGGCCTTTTGAAACAGTATTAAGACCAGCACAGATACTGAAACTCTCCACTGGAACCCAGACTGATGGAATAACTTTTCAGGTTAGCATCTCATTACAGCTGCCTGACCCGCCTGCTAGCAGGGCGACTGACCTTTAGATGAGAGATTGCTGGAGTCAGAAACCATCATTTCAGCATTAACGGGCCGACATCTAACGCTTGTGATTGGTGTATAGTCTCGTCACACGAAGCAGAGAGTTTTTCCTGCAGGACGACGACCAGTTGAGATGCTTTTCTCATTTCAATCACACACACACGTTGCTTGTCCTTCCCCTTTTTTTAAAAATCCACTGGGTGGTTGGCAGTAATGAGAAGGAAGTGAGCGAAAACTTCCACTTTTGGAGACACCTTGCTGCTCCTCGAGCCGCCAGTCACGATGCTCCAACCTCAAGAGTGAGTCACAAAGTTGGGCTCGGAGACTCGCTGCGGTGCTGAGGACACAGATGTAGTGTATTCCAATATATTCACTTCATAGATAAAGGCATTATGTACAGCATGTGCCATTTTGGATATGCCACAAAAGGGAGCAGGAACACGCAGTTGTAGACACAGTGTATAATTGCCTCCCTGTTCCATCCTGCGGGCATTTTTCCAGTCAGAAACTATGAAACACCCAAAGGCAACTGCTCGTGTGCATAACTTGGAGACGCTGCGAGTGAAAATGATTAGTCTGTGAAGGCCTGTGTGAACATTGTGCACTGGAGGGCATTTGTTTAGCATGCATATTGTTTGGTTTGTTTTTACCGTATGGGCTCATCAATAATGCAGGGCGACTTAACCAGCAATTACAATGATGAAGACATCAAAATGCAAAACAGAGGGCTGTGAGCTCTCCTATCCAATAAGAGTTGTCTGCAAAGGGAGGACTACAGACCGGACAGACTTTTAATTAGTGGGCTTTGTATCTCAGCCAGGAACAGCAGATTGGCTGCTTGCTCTTTCTTGTCATCATAGCAATATAAACCAAGAACTGAAAACACAACCATTTGAATTATGGGTAATATAGTGCAGTTAGCAAAAGCTTGATGGACAAATTGCTTCCAACCAACTTTACAAGAAGAAACTATGGACAGCACAAAATAGATTCCCCCCTCCCTGTGTTACTGTTGGGCAGTCCATTCCCTAATACTGCATGAAGGACCTTGTTCTGGGCATAGACAAGCAAATAAGATACCAGTTTTAATTGTTTTCCATCTTAATGATTCACAGGGAACACAAGTGCTTTTTAGAAGTGGATAAAAAACAAGAGAAACAGATATGGAACAAAAACCTGATAGAACAAAGTGAGTAAAAGTTACACAGAGAAGGATAATAACTAGTAAAATCCTTCCTGTGAAAGGTTTGAGGAGTGATTTTAAAGAGGGAACTAGTTTTGTGAAACTATAGGTTCCCGAGATAAAGAGCTTTGGGGTTTTAGAAAAGACTTTATTTTTCCTCCTTGGTGTCAGGCTCGATCTATCACACGCAAACAAGCAGTACTGTAGCTAGCAAACAGTCATAGATTCACAGCTGTGGTGTTCTGTAAATGTGCTGTTCCTCTACACAGTAGTGGTTGTTAGTATTTTACTGCTGCTTCTCAGCTGAGTGTGTTAACTCTTTCTTAGTATCTATTATGAATACAGTAGCATATTCTTTTATAATAAAGAATTGTTTTAATAGGCTTTATGCACAGCTCCACTACTTATTTCCTGTCTGACCTCAGTAGTCACAACAATGGTCAGAAACACCTGGATTAATCAGTTTGGCCAATAATGTAAGACAGGAAATAAAGGAGCTTGTTTAAGTTCAGGAAGTAGTGGAGCTGTGTATAGAGCCTATTGATTTTCACTGTCCTACATTTATGCAACTGAGATATTTGGCTTCATATAAATTAATGAAAAATAATTCCAAATTTGTAAGGCAAACACACAAATGATATGATGTATAACTGTCTCCAGTGCTGTTGTTTTACTTACTGAGGTACAGGAGAATGATTAGTTTCCTTTTACACTGTTATGTGACTGCAGACTGTACTCAGCTGTAGACAACACACTTCAGCCTCTCCAAGCATGGAAAACAGCTGCTGCAGAAACACAGTCGTGTAGATTTTGAACACCAAATGTAGGCTAATGTTGCGTAATATTTTGAGACTGTTACTGTCTCTCTCTGTGTATCTGTGCTCGTCGGCGAAGCACCTGTTCTTTCTGCTCGGGGAGACAAAAGCATAAAACACTGTTTCTTACACCCAGACTGCTCTCTAGATGACACCAGTAAAATAATAGTCATCACCAGTCAACAACATGCAAACAAATGTATTCATCTAACACCATTTCATGCATGTGTGAAATTACTTGCATGATAAATTGCTTAGTTTATTGTAAAGTGCATGTCTGTGGCTGGGGTTTGCTCCAGTATAAAGAGTGGTGCATGATTAGACAGGGCCCAGCCGTCGACTTCACCAAAACAGTTCCTCTGCCTCGCCTGAGCGAGCCCTCACCCTGAGCCACCTTGGCCTTATTTAAAGTAGAGTGTCTCGTCTTGACCTTTTGTGGGGACCTTGCTGTAGTAAGGAATGTCCCTGTCAGTGCTGGTTTTCATGGACCACTTAAAGTGTTTCAGCTGCTTCGGTCGGGAAAGCAAGAAGCTCTTTCTCTGAGGAATTCCACTGAGAAGACAACAAGCCCAAGAAAACCCAATTTATACAGAGCTTTTGGAAACAAATGGGTATTTTAATGTTAAATCCAAGTGCAAGTGCACCTTCAGAACAGCCCCATTTAAAGGGCAATTTATATATCACAAATGACTTGGCGTTAGCATCTTCAGAGCCAATCTTCAGTCCTTCACGAAAAGTTGTTCAAACTTGTCCTTTGTACAAAATAACAATACATCTGCTCTTCTTTGCTTTCTACACAAAATAATCTTTTACCTTGGGATTTCGTCCAATGAAACTGTGTTTTCTCTTTCAAACCTTGGCTACTCCAGCTTCAGGATTTGGAAAAAAAAGGCAACATTTCATGCAGCAAAGTGAACATGCTAGTATTCTGTTGAGACTCCGAAGCACAGTGTCAAAAAACCTGAAATCTGTCTTCAAATTCTTGTAATTTATGAAAGTTTAATGAGAATCTGTGGCAGCTTTTAGCTTTGTGGAATGTGTTATCTGCTAATGAGGACGGGCTCTGACATGGTTCAGTGTGGAACACCTGACACGCTGCTTCTATGTGATCATGAGCTCTAATACCTCCTTTAATCAACACAGCTTGGTGGAAGGTATTCGGAGGGCATTTGTCTCACCTCGCCAGCGACACTCGCTGGCAGATGCTTTGCATATCAGGCCTGCTGGATCAATATGTTATTAGAGAACAACCTCTCGGAGGCATGTCAATTAATTCTGGGCTGTCAGCCGCCCCCGTCACGTTGTCCAGTGGAGCTGAGGGAGAACAGTGGGTGTCTTTTCAACTTGGTGCCTTTGGAGGATTTGCGACCTTAACTGCTTCAAGGTTTTAGCCACAAACCCTGAGCAGTGGATGGAGCGGTTCAGGTGTTTAGTGATCCAGTGGATTGACTTGAATAAAATATATAAATCCACACTATGCTTGATTTTTATGCAGGATGAACATCTGGCCAGTCTTTGATACTAACCATACCGTTCAGTGCATGCTAACGATGTGGTAGTGGCTTTTACAAAAGTTTTTTTAATTAATATTAATTAGAAAGTTTATTTGATGGCTGCATAATATGCAAAAAGCATCGAGCAGCAATTATATGGGCAGATATTACAATTGCAATATGTGATTTCAGTTTAATCGTCATTTTTTCTTTTCATGTTCACTTAAAAAAAATGATGATATGATTCAGGTTTTGTACCAAATAAACGGATCCCTTTACATCTGTAGAATATGATTTGATGATTTGGCCATGCTGTGATTTTGATTAGATTATGTTTAACCTCAGTTTCCTTCAGAAGGAGTTATTTTTATTGAAAGTCCACTTGCACTTCATCACCACTGGATCAATAACCAGGTAAAGTCAGTCTAATGATTAATGCCAAAAGATGCAAGAACTTTTTGAAGGAGTTTGGAATTGGAACATGTTTTTCTGCTGACATGGAGGATTTCTCTTTACAGCCTGGTGCTGCATGAGGCCAAAGAATCAGCCATTTTTTAATTCTTCCACATCTATATGGGACATTTTTAGTTGTGTTTTAATGTGCTTCATATATTTCTATATTTCTATACTGACCCTAACCCTGTTTTTGGAAATTATCCAGCATGTTGTATCAGAAAGTCACTGCATGTCAGTGTTTCCCACCATTGTTTATCCAGAGATGACAAAAGCAGAGGAAATCTAATAGTTCTGAAGGAGACGGGATCTATTGCCACATTTTTCCAATGCCAGTAGAAATTAAGTTTCTGGCTGTATCCTTGTGGGCTTTATATACACCATGAAAGAGTTGGCGGTACTGCGTGTACCCCCGTGTACCCTCGGCTCTGCCACAGTGTGTTTGCACAGACTGAAAGCGATGAGATAACCTCGATGACTCATGGCACTTTCATAAAAGGCTCTTTTCACATAGAAGTCTTCACACTCTTCGAATCAATGCCTTCTAGCGAGCCACCACGCCATCAATATGTTGACGCTCTTCTTTGTGTTGACTATTACAGTTACCGCGGGTCTCAGAATTCACCATCACACAGCAGGGGTTGGGATGGAGGAGGGGGCCGAGGGACCCCGACTCTTGAAGTGAATCCTCCAAGACAGCCTGTCCAGCCGTTTTCTAAGACTGACCCCAGAAATCCAGCTCCTCTCCACAGATCTCTCTCCAGACATTTGAAGTAAAGTCGTTCCGCCGGCGCCACATGACAAAGATGGAGAGACTATTGTTTAAAAATGTGACTGATGGTTTTCCTGCCTGCTCCGCCTTGAAGAGAGAGATGCTGTTGATAGATGAGCCAATACACTCCAAACTCTTTTTACCTTAGCTTTGCTGTGTGTGGTGTTTGATTCACTTTTCTCCTGCTGAAGTGATATTTCACCCTTCTGCTGTGACGCAGCGCCGCAGCAGCGCCGGTGTCTGGCTGTGGATGTCTTCATTAGGTTACATCTCTATCTTTTCTCCCTTATTTTTCCGACTGCAGAACTAAAGGCTGTGTCGCAGCTCTTTGCTCTTCATTGTTTCAGTGCCATAGAGATCTTCAGTGGAACGTGTCTTGTGACAAGCTAATAGTGTGTTATCTGTACTATAGACAACAGGGAGCAGGGTTGTGTCAGAGGTGTTGGGGTAAATCAGGAAGCACAGTGATCAAACAGCGTCTGTTGCACAGTGACTTCATTAAAATAATGCATTCCTCTGTATCAGTGGAAGAAAAATATCTGAAAGCAGAGCGACTGCAAACATCATGAAGCTTTTAACGCTTTCAGTATGGTGCTATTTTAATGGAAACCTGCCATTTCTTACCTATTAAGTATCTTTTTAATATATATTTTAGTGGGTATTTACTTTACCTTTACACACAGGAATAGCTGTTTTTACTTAAAGTTCACCACCTCTCCCCTCTGTGTGAACTTGTGCACAGCAGAGACCTGCTTTGTCTGCCCAGTTTGACATCTATGATGTAAAATCTATATAATTTAATGATATGTCAGTATGACGTGTCATATATCACGACAATGATGCTTGTTTTCTAACTGGTAACTGGTTTCTATTGATTTAAAGGATATTGAGAGAGTTTATTAAAGGGACAACGAGGAGTTTTGGAAAGCGAAGTGTTTTCAAACTACATTTCCCATTCGGAAAGCGAAAACATTTGCCAAGAATGTTTTCATTGATCAAGACTGAAAGTCGGAGGTTTGAAGACGATCAGATACCGTCGTAGTTCCGACCATAAATGGTGATTCGGCGGCGTTATTCCCATGACCCGCCGGGCGTGCCGACCACTAATAATAATAACAAAATAACGATAAAGACAAAACAATATATTTATTGAAAATGGACCCATTAAGAAGTGTGGGTAACGTAGATTCATTCACATTAATATGAGACTTTTTTATAACCAAATACAAACTCCTTGTTGTCCCTTTAATCTTAAACATAAATGAGGAAACACTAGATTTGTTTTAGTAGTTTGCATGTGTCAGTTTAGTTTAAAGCCTTGAAGAACCAGTTACCTCTTGTTTCTTCTTTTTTATATCCTTCACAGTCATCCCTCTTGTCCACACTGATTTTTTTTAGCTTAAATGCATCTTAATTACCACTCCTCTGTGGCTCTCCCCTCCTCTCTTCCTCCTTGTGTCCTCGCCTTTTCCTCTCATTCATTTTCGCCGCCTCCTCCCTTAGTCAGCTCCTCTTTACACCTTTTGTGACCAGACTGACAACCTCTGGGGATGCTACTTCCTGTTGATATGCAGAGCACCTCTCTTTCCAATCAGTACCTCTGAAAGGTTGTTACTAATGGTCCCCAAGGAGAGGAATCAACCTTGAATACATACAAGGCCTCCGCCGGCATTTTGCAAGAGCAGTGGGTATCGGCCGGGGCGTCACATCTTGTTTTTTGTTCAGGTTCGGTTGCAAAACAATGTTTATAAAATAGAAATACAGCCAATTCATCTGACTTTTATTGTCTCCATGGAACTTCTCAAATTGTTAAATATGCACAACACCTTTTTATTTAGCAACATCCACGGGAGTTGTGCATTAATCAGGAGGATGCAGCATATTCACTCCATCCTTTTGATAAGGAAGGAACTCAAATAAATAACGATTTCACAGCCCATCGCTTGGTGTCACAGCGTCATGAGCACCTGTGCTGCTGTATGTTGAAACAAACCACTGATGGTCTATTTTTATCAGCAACAATGAGCAGACTGCGCAATTTACAGTGATGGGCAGACACAGTCTCGACTTTCTGCGAATAGCTTGATTATCCTACCGGGAGAAGTCCGCGGGCAGGGAGAGGCATTCCATATGTTACGCTTAACAACCAATGAAGCTGCGATTCTGAGACTTGGGGCAGAAAGAGCTGACAGCGCTCGTCCGCACCCCTGGCTTTCTGCAGAACAGCCGAGGCAGGCAATAATCTAACTATAATTAAGGGGTATAAACCATGTCATGCAGCCATTAGGCCAAATAGCTGGCAACCAATCAGCTATGACATTAATGGTAGAAACCAACCACAGCTTTATAATTCAGCTCTGTTGTAAGGAGGGAAATATGTTGTAAGAATTCTACAGCTTGTTTCATACGTCTTTCATGTGAATATAAATAACTCACAAATACATTTTCAGGGCGTCAGTGCAGACGGTGACAGTCAGTGCTGTGAACATGTACAAACATGTCAGACTGGAGGTAATCTCAGAATATCAGTCTTTTAAATCATGTGATCATAAATAAGAAAAACAATAATTGCTCACCAAAATAAATTATTATTTCCATTATTTTCACAGCTGCTTATTCATGCTGGATGTCACTGACCTTTCTAAAAAAAATAGGTCAAATGCCAAATTTTTTATTTTATTTAGTCCGAGGCATCAAATGGACACACTGAAGAATTAAAACATGAAGGGAGGAGCTGAAATCCCACGTGACTATTATATTACAGGATGCTGAAGCTGAAGGGTGAAGTTGCAGCAGAACTTTGTTCTCAGTGTGACAGCTGAGAGGTGAAGGAAAGGGCACCAACAACATCAAAGGAAACAAAATAAAAAATAAAAAAAACTCTAAGATCACAAACTCAGATCCACAAGGTGCAAAATCATTTTTAATTTACAGCACATTTTTACCAATAATTGCATTTGTACTTAAAGACTTTTATGGGAGCTAAGTATCCTTTAACTTTAGCAGGGACTTTTAATTAATTACTCTGCAGCAGTTTAATGATCATGCATGTTGTGCCTAAAGACTCGAGGCTCATTCTCAGTCTCTGTGGTACCATCGACAATCAGACTGTGACACGTGGACCGACCATTAAGAAAGTTTGCCCGGGCATTGATTCTGATTAATACTGGCAGCTTCCAGGTCATCAACCTCAGGTAAATTAGAGAATGGCATCCATTCTTGTGTCTGAGGAGGTATATGCATACTCCCCTGCTGTTTGTGTAGTTCTTTATATAAAACAAAACTTTATGTGTGTGGTGTGCAGGTCCCAGGTTCACAGGAGGAATACAGTCAGATTTCCGTGATTTTAGTGACAGTTTCAGTTCTTCAGGCTCGGAGATGGAGCTGGCAGGTTGGTGTGTGGCTGGAGTCCAGGTGTTGAATTAAGTCCACGTGCGGAGGGCAGCTGGCGAAAGCTCGGGAATCTGGCAGGAGAGGCTGCGCGCTGGACGTGGCAGGAAACACCAGTTAGCTGTGGCGCTGAACCTGAGACCCAAGGAAATTTAGAATTTAGTAAAAAAGTGCACGCAGAAACTGAAACTAAAAGTTGTGAATACTGAAAAATCTGGTTTTCAAACGTGCTTCCTGTATCAAACTTGCATCCTAGAAAAGTAATAAAAAAACATGGTAGAAATGTTGTTAAGCATTTTAATAGTAAAATCTGTACTATGCATGTTTGTTGCCAGCAAAACTAACTTGCTTTACATTCAAATATTTTGATGAATTGATTTTACACAGTTGGCATTGTCTTTGTTCATAATGGGCTACTTGGAAGGATCACATGTTTACTCAGCAAATGATCAGACAAGAAATTACTCTTAATGGAAACTATGGATCCTTCCCAACCTCATTCTTCGCATGCTTGCAGGGTAAAGATCCGCTCCTATAGACAGTCACTGACAACAGCAGAATTTACATTAGGCTGGAAGGCAGCCAGAGTGACTCTAATTAAAAGGATGAGCTGTGTGTGTGTGTGTGTGTGTGGCTGTACAAGCCATACTGTCTGTCGTAACATGAACTGATATGTAGTTACATAATTTTATACCAAGTACAATCAGCTTCTCTATCGCTGCTGCTGCACCTTTTGCTCCCTGCTCTTTTGTTTTTAATGTTCTTTTTGCCAATTGAATCGACAGCAGAGGAAAACAGAACAAATGAAGCTTGATGAAGCATGTATGAAATGTGCTGCCCACTCTTCTATTTCAGAAAATGTTTACAGAAACACTGTCACACCAGGGTCAAGTTTACATTGGTCGAGCATCGAGATTATTAATGTGCAGCAAGCCTGTTTACGTTTCGGAGACTTCATACATTTTACATTTTCAGCTCGATTGATAGCAAACATAAAAAAATCCCTGTCGTGTATACATCGCATGATAATTTTAGCTCATTTGGAGGTTTGTTTTGTTTTTCTGTGAGTTTGTATGTTCTGAATATTTCCTCCCATGGTCCAGAGAAGAGCCAGGAGGCAGGTGGAGTGAAATGTGCAGTAGAGAACCAGACAGAAGTGCAAACTGCCATCGATCTGGATGCTGCCAGAACATTGGCAGCACATCCAACTGTTTTTTTTTTTTTTTTTTTTGTTGGTTTGTTTTTTAACACACGCTTGTTCTTTTCAGAGATGTCCTTATCTGGCCGTGAACCGGAGGGTGGAGGACTGAAGGACGGCACCTTGGACAGGTCAGCAGGCCCTTACAGGTCTAATATTCACTCACTTTCACACCGAGGAGGAATTCACTTTGTAATTCACATGAGGAAACTGTATCAAGCTACATAAGATGCAGAAGTACCAATGCATCTGTTCTGTCTTGGAGCATGGGGACAACAGAGAGTTAATGCAACTAGTTTTGGGTATGGGTGAAGTGAAGGCTGCTGGGAGAGCAGTGCTGGCTGTGTGGATGGGTAAACATGGGATGTGCCATCTCCTGTTTGATTAAACTCTGAGCGGATGCCTGCTTTGTTAATGAAACCTTTGCATGGCCGTTCCAATAGTAGGAGGATGAGGAGGAGGAGGAGGAGGAGGAGGTGTTCACCATAACAGGCCCAGTCAGTGATGCAGCTGAATCTGTTTGCTGTAGAGAAGCCAGTCAATTTTGGATTCTTTGTGCAGCTCAAATTAACTAGGAAAACATGATCATGAATGTGATGTGGTTATATAAACACGCTAAAGACACTGAAGTCTGAGTCTCCAGAAACTAGGTCAGAGTGTGAGATGTAGCTGTCAGACTGCTGAGAGAACAGCCAAGTTTACACATTCTGCGCATGCTGCTGTTACAGCTTGTGCTCTCGGCCATGTTGTGATTCAGGATGTTGCAATGATGAGCAAGCACGGGGAGCAGGTCATGTTGTGAGGAGGAAGTCCAGCAACTGGTTGAATATTTTCAAACACAACAAACACCTTTTGGCCGTGCACTCAAAGAAGAGGTTCTTTGCCGGCGTACTGCGTCGTAGGAACAGGAATAGAAAAAGACATGTTCATCACTTTGCATCGGAAGAAAAGAAGGTTTGAGGGATTTTAATTGACCGATTAGATGTGTTGGTGTGTTTGGGTCAGGCTGACCTGGTTTCTCTGAGTGACCTGGGCCTGGTCTTCACATGATGGAAGTGTAGTAGTAGTGGTAATAGTGTAGTTCCTCAGTAGTGTTCAGTGTACACAGTGCATATGGGGTCAATAACATGAAGTTATAACATGTTAAATCCAATGCAATCAAATATACATGCAGCAAATGTCTTTTAATCTTATGTTTAGACAATGGAAAATAGGTGTCGATTCAGTGGTAACTTAATAAGCCACAGTCCTCAGGTGTAGACTTATTATAACTAGATTTTCTTCATAACGTCCCATTAGCTAACACTCTTATTAGACACCTTTCTCTTCATCATAATGCTGCTGAGTGAGTCAAGTGCTGCAGTATTTAACATGCTGCTTCCAGAGACTGGGGAATAAATACAAGGTAAAGTGCAGGATGGAGGGAGAAGTCTCAGCAGGTGAGACTCTGGGTCTGTCCCCCCCCTCCCGCCCCCACCCCCCCACCGTTGTCACCTGGAAGCTTTCCGTCAGCCCCCCCCCGTTCCCTCGTTCTCTGGAAGCACAGATGAGAGCTGTTGAGAGGAATGGCCTCAGGCACAGGCCCCTACGAACGCTTAGCTCAACAACCCTGGCTGCTTCAAGGGAGCCTCTCCTTGGGCTTCAAAAGCTTTCTACGAATGGGAACCGAGTTGGCTTCCCACCATAGGCCGCCTGCATAAAGACCTTTTTTAGTTACTCAGCTTAAAATCAATATAAAAGGGTAGAACCAGTAGCACACTGGGGATGAAGTGCAGAAAAGGAGAAGGATTTAAACTGACAAAAAGTGAAATTCTTCGATGCCGTTAACAACTGATATTAGAAGTCAAGTGAAATTTGGGATAATGTCAAACCCTCAGGGAGGCTGAAGGAGCCCTGTTGCATCAAATGAAAGCCAGAACAATGCAGCATGATGCACAGGAACATGTGCTGTGCGGTATCTCAGCATCTGCACAACCCAGAGAAACACACGGACAAATTACATGGCAGCAATTAGAGAAGTAAATATGAATTTGTGGTATTACTGTGTGCTGCCCGTCACTTCTGGTTTGTCTCTTTAATCACATATAAATCACAGGACAGTCGGAATCGGCCAGGAAACTGTCTCGAATTTTTTATCCTGATCGATGACGGTGCCTAAATTTATGACAGGGTAATAACTGTGAAACAAACTGTAGCACGCACAAAGACACACAAGCACACAGATATTACTTTATTTGTACCTGTTAAAATGCATCAAAGTTTACAAATGTGCAAATATTACAGTTCAAGCGTGGCCTAAAAATAAACAAATGCACGGTCTCCTCCCTCCTACAGCGGCACAGCTACACACACCAAAAAATTCTGCCCTCAAGTATATTTTTGAATGGTGCTGTTTCCATGGAAATGGTATTTTAACCTGCATTAGGACAATGTATTCCTTTGTTCAATATCAGATCACTTTTCTGCGGTTTTGTTAAAATGCCTCATGCGGCGACTGCGTGTGCTCGCTCGCAACTTTTCTCGACTCGAGCAAAGTAAACCGCCGTCCAGATATTTCTTTTAAAATGAAATCCGAGCACTCAGACAGGTCGAGGAGCATCTCACCCCGCAGACCAGTGGAACGGTAACAGCATTAGAGTTGACATAGTGTTTTATTACAGTCCGGGGCAATCAGCAGGATCATTCATCTGCACATTCAAACTGCTCACTCCCTCATTTGTCACCGCAGCAGCTCGGCCTACGGCTCGAGCCAGACTATATTGCAAGCTAGCGTGTTATTTGTGATGTATGGCGCTATGATACCAGCATCTGTGTGCTCAAAACATAGATCTCTGTGGATGATGTGGTTTTAAACGTCCAGTCCTTTTGATGTAAATGCAAAGACGCAGGAGGTCTGACCAGTGACAGCCGAGATGTGGATCTATTTTATTTTTTCCCTGGCTAACATTGATGTGTAGAGCTTATATTATTGGATTTACAGCACGTGATGTGCGAGATAAATGCTGGCTCAGGCTGACGATCTATTTAGAGTTGCAGTGATTTTAAATGCTCCAGGTGCCCTAGAGCAAACCGTGTGTCCACAGACGTGTGTGTGTGTGAGGTGAAATGTGAGACTCCAAATCCCCTGTAGTTGTGAGTATGTTTTTGTCTGTTAATGTGTAACTGAAGTTTGGCAGAAAAACATTCAGATACCCATCTAAAGGTGAGCCTCAGCTATGCTTTGTGTTATTTCCTAATAAATATGTTGGAGTTAAGGTAATGACATCATCTCCTGAGGTAATTTAAACTAGTTTAATAAAAGATGCTGTAGTTATTGTTGTTAATACTTGATGCCAAAACTTTGTGACATTCAAGTAGATGACTGACAGCAGCAGATATTGCCGCTCCCACATAATAAATATATTCCTTTAATAAAAAATTATTTAAAATTACCATCACACATCATACTTTGGAGGCAAGGTCATCTTTTTTATTTAGATTATGTTGGTGCCTAGCATTTATGCCACACAGTATTATCATGCTCTTTGAGCCCGTCAGAAAAAAAAATCTCATAACTTGAGAGTTTCAAAAGTTTCCCAGGCACTGAAGGTCAATACAGTAACGCTGTGATATCTCCTTCAGTGAGCGAGGTTTGGAATATTTATTATGGAGATTTAAAATGGCAAAGTGAGTTCCTCAAGGCTGAAAGAGCAATAAACACAATAAAAACGTCATAACGCTGTGCTTAAAGGAAGTCGTAAAACAAGCAACAAGTAAACACCCAGCACTGCTTCAGCTATAAAAGTTGTCTTTTCTGTCACTGCATTGTTTCACTGTTAGCGACACACACAAACACACACACACAGTATGGCTTCTTGACAACTGCAGCAGGAGTTGAGGAGGGAGGGGCGGCTTGACCACTGCCTTCAGGAGGTTATTATCCCGGGTCTGGTTCCCCTCCTGCTCCGTTCTCAATATATGACCCAATCTGCTCCTGCTGGGCATAAAATATTGATGGAAAGGCCTCAGGTTTTTTTTATTGTTTTATTTTTATTTATTTATTACAATTTCTACTCCTTCCTTTGCCCCTGTCACCATGCAAATCCAGAGCCTTTCTACCTCTTTGTGCGACATAATCGAAAATGATCATTATGTATATGTATTCACTGGATCTCCCCAAGAGAAATGCTTATGTCAGCCTGACTAATAGGTCATCAGGCCTCGCACTGGAATAAACTACCAACAAACATTGAAACCAACGATGTTAAAGAATAAACTACCCTCTTCTCTTGTTGTGGGATCCAGTGCACCAACAATGATGACAATACTGCTTTTAGTTATACTCTCACTGACACTAATACTTGATCTATGATCTATCTATATCAGTTTGTATTGTATCATAATAATTAATAGAATTGAATGATTATGATTATGAAACTCTGGGATCTAGCTCTGTCTGTCTGATAAACCATAAACACATTAAATTGGTATGTTTTCATAATGTTTTCATAAGAAAAACAATTGTTTTACAAGTGTAGTATGAAAAGATAGTAGAAAAACTTTTTGTGGAGACAATACAAATTAGCTGTACGTCTCCAAGGAACAAAGCAGATCTCTACTCTTCCTTGGCTTTTTTTTGGGTCTAATTTCCGGCTCTGTGCCAGTCTGAGAAAACCTGGCAGGTTTATACAGGTCATTAAAATAAACTGTTCTCACTTTCTCCTTAGAATGAACCAAGTTTTATATATATTCGTAACATATGAGATGTTGAATGAATGTATGCGTCTGTGTTTTTAATGGCACCATGGAGTTGGACTCTCAGTTTTGTTGTATTTATGTAATACAGGCTTTCCAATGTATTTCTATTGTATGTTCTATCTAGTATTGAAATATCAAGATCTCAAGGCTAGGTTATTATATTCTTAACTTTGAAATTGAATTTGAATCGCACACATGACCGACTCCACTTGACTCTAAAACCCTGAAACTCAAAGTTGCTTTTGCACAATAAAAAAAAATAAAAAAATACAAGTCAGCTGTCAGGAAGATAGAAGGAGAGAAGATGGAGCCTGTAAGAATACAGTAGAAATCCCTCTGGGTGGGAACATCTTTTATATGCTGTTTGTGTTAGAACATCTTTAGCTGAACACTGAGTGCTCGCTGCAGCCACAGCATCCATCAGCATATGAATAGAGGGCAAATCGCTGCATCGGAGGCTTTTCCCTTTTTCCCTTTGACACCTCTCCTACACCTGCTAACAGTTGCACAACATAACAATTACTGAATCAGGACACAGTGGTAAGAAAGCTCACCACTCTGTTTACATGGCATCCGCCGCAACAGCTGCAGCGTCCCTCACTACTTTATTATCTTCTACTTGCGGAGGCAGTGAGAAAGATGAAACGAGTTCAAACTGTCACCGTCGTCCTTATTTCCACTGGAACAGCGTTAACAACCCCCCCACCTGACACAGACCATGCCCTATTGGACCTCACCATGATTGGCCTGATGGAAACATATGCCCAGACAAATCCCCCATAGCTTGACGGCAGGATATTCTCAGTGTTGATGGAGCTATTGATCAACCACACATTAAAATGATGTCGGCAGCGGTGAATGCCGATGGCGGAGAGGTCCATTAATCAGGAAATCGATGGCCTCGTCAATACGCCGCCCCGGCTCTGACAATACATGACAGTCTGGAGGTGGAGCTTATAAGGCTAAGCTGAGCAAAAAGCCTTCCTCTGCTGGAAGTCCACCCCCCCCCCCAACCCACTCCCATCACCTTGTTGAAGCTCTGCCCCGTCCTCCTCCTCCTCCTCCAACCCCAGGCAGGCATGACTCAATCATTTACCAAATCCTTTTAGGGACCGCTCGGCTCGGCCCGCAAAACTCATTGAGGGCCGAAAGTGTGAGCGGGTCATGATGATGAGTCATGAACTGGCAGGAGATGAGGAAGTTTTCTGTCAGCTTTCCTTCACTCGTGCCCCGGAGACAGTCGTCCTCCATGACTGATCGGCACACACACACACACACAAGTGAAACACAGCTTGCAGCTGCTGAAGTAAAGCATCAGCTGTGTAGTACAGTGCAGTATGATGTTCACTAGTGAGAGGGATAGAGCTCTGTCAAGATACAGTAACACGCTCCAGTTGAGGACACTGAGATGTGACGGCAGTGGAAGAAATTCATTTGATAGTTTTGCGTCGATTTTACAGTACGAGTGGAGAGGATTTTGCGTTAATATGACGTGTTTGCTCTCTCTGTCCTGTGTTGACTGTGGCTCTCGGCCATTGATTTCATTTGTTGCTACAACAAACACTGCATCGGCTGCCCGGCCTGCACTGAATACACCAATAATGCAATTGCTTTGCTGACCAAACAACCTAATGTGGGACATTAATCATAAACTCTGTCATATTAATCAAATATTTTACTATGCTAAATTGTACGACTAACATTTTTCTGCTGATGAAATTAACAAGTTAGAACAATGGGTGCGGAAGGAGTCGGTATGATTCATGATATTTCCTCTATATTACTCATGATTTGCAGGGAAAGAACCACATTCACAGCAATGGATGGACAACTGGTCGGCATGCTGGTTAGTTGATCCATCACTTTGGTAAAGGACTGAAAATTCAGTTTTATGTTATTTGGCAGGTTTGTAAAAAATATTTAAATAAAACAAAATCTTAAACGCTGTAGTTAAATGCAGTTGTATAAACTAAAATATCATATACTACAGTTCTGGTGCATGAGACACAAGGAAACCTGTTTTGCTCTCTGTTTTTATATCATTTGGCTTCTGCGCTCACTTTTTTTGGATGCTGCTCCTCTGGCAGCAGAATAAAACGAGTTTTCACTCACCCGAACAACCATCACTTCAAATTAAAGTCAACTTCATTTTCAATTCAAGTGTTATTTTAATTTCTTTACTGCACCCATCACCATATTGGACACGCAGAATCCCCCTTTATGTTTCTGTTAATGAAACTCCCAATGACCAGTTGAATCGGAGAACGCCGCACTTCTTCTAATGTCTTAAAATAGAACAAAGAAAATAACAGTCTTATTAAAATCTAATCTGGGTCAGGAGATGAAAAGACAAACGTACCTATAATGAAAACGCCAGGAAATCCACCATAATATAATCAAACTGTGCAGATGGGTGTGAGTGTTCAGCCAAAGTGCTTGAATAGCACAACTAGAAAATTACAATGCCACTCCACATGGGCCTGCAGGTTTCATTCCATTCAACAGCAGCTTTATAGTTGTCAAATAATTGCTGAGAGGGACTTGACTTTTCTATTTTGAAACCATGCCTTTTTCCGTCAAGCATCACATGAATGGCAGTGAAAGAACTCCACACTCACGTCAAGACCAGAAATTGGCAGGCAATCTGCTGCGAGTCCCATCTTTGTGAATCTGTCTTTGAGTGAAAGCGGCAACACGGAACATTCCTTTTTAGCTCTTTTTTACCCCCCCCCCCTCCTCCTCTTTCCGATAAGTGAATTGAATTGCAAAGACCTGGATATAATTTGACTTTAGACATAACCAATTTATCTCACACCTTAGTGCAATCCGGGGCCCTGTAATGAAAAGCCAGGCCGAGAGTCGGGATTGGCAGAGAGTGACACCTGCTTCAGTTGGTTCAAATTAGAAATGCCAAAGAAAGGAGGAAACTGTCAAATAGAAACGTGTCAGACATTTTACAGGTCTAATACTCGTGTAGGCTGGAGGGCTGCGGGTTTCACTCCAACAGTCTTTCAAAAAAGGTGTGATGTGAGCTTTGCCGGGGCGCTCCGACACAAAGACAGAGTAGATGGAAATCTACATTTCGACTTAAAGAGCCGTGTCTTTACATTTTTTCTTTATAAGTTGGGATTCAAAGAAAATTTTAAGTTTCATGAAATTCAAATATTTGTTAGAATTAGTTTTTTTCTGATCACTCATTACAGTTTGACTTTAGTCTCACAAACATCTCCTCCCGCTTTGTCCAAGGTGTGGTTGAGAAATACTACTGAGCTAGAAATCTATTTACCTTCACCTTTCTGTTGTGTGTGATTCTCCAGGGAGCTGGAAAAATGTCCAGCTGGAGTGTTTGTTATTGCTTTTTTTTTTTTTTTTTTCTCCAAAGCTGGCTGTAACCAATGATTTGAGTCTCCAATCGACCAGTTTTCTATAAATCGCAATAAACACGTTGTAGTTGAACAGGAAATATCTGTTACCAGGTCAGCGCAGTGATAAAACTGCTTTAATGTAACATAAAAAATGACAGGGGATGATATTGTCAGATTTACAGCACGACTCTGTGCTATTAAGAGCAAAAGCAAAATGATATTTTTCATGGTGCTGAGCAACCGAAAACCTAAAATAACATCTGTTATCATCAGCCTTATCAGAGCTGCTGCTGTTATTATTAGCATTAAGACAAAAACATACTGTACTGTGAGGAATGAGAATACTCACCATGAGTGTCGATCACATTTCAATGCTTCACACCTTCCGCTCTCCCTCACAGGCTGAAGGCTCACAGACCTGTTAACAAGCCAAACGGTATTCTTTTATTCAGCGGGTGTAAATTGGCAGGAGCGTCTCTCGTGTCTTAACCTTCTCCTCTCCACCTCGTCCCACCTCCTCTCACATCCTCGCAAATTTCACCCCACAACACAAAGTTTTTCTTTTTTTACTGATTACGCCAAATCACCGAAAGTTGTTATTGTGCGGGCCTCCCAGTGAGAGCAGCTGCTCGGCTGTCACATTAATCCATGTTGCTTATGCAAATGTACACCCTTTTGAAAGGTTCTCCAGAAATATGATGTTATTTAGGCTGCCAATCATTGTTTATATAATTACGCCATTAAATGTTCTCGTGGAGTTTTGATGAATGACACCGGGATCGGCACCAGACTGACTGCACGACACACTTTGTGTACGTGGAAAAACTTTTCTTGATTTTGCAGAAAAAAAAACAACAACCTTCCTCTGATGTGTGATTGGTAAACTTTTACAACACGAATTGTCGACCTTTTACAACATATGATTGGTGGAGAGCTGACGGTGCAGACTACGGATGTCACGATTATACATTTTCTTTGTACGATTATTGTCAGAGTAATAATCACGGTATTACGATTATCGCGATTATTATGCATTAATTAATTTCACAACATATGAATGTGTAAAATCAATGTGTCAAAATATAATTACATAACACATTTTTACACTAAATATTCTAAGTATCTACTTTTCATATATAACCAATTATTAATCCTCCAGGGGAAGTGTTTTAAATATTCAAATCATTAATTGTGATCTATACCAAACGTTCAAGTTTATTTTAATTGTTTGTTTTTTATCACAAATGAGAAGCTAAAATTTAAATTCCTACCAATCGTGTGTTACGTTAGGTAAATGGACCAGTATTTCTTACATTTACCATAACTTTTGTGCACATCTGCCTCTGTGTTTCCAACATAATCTTTTTTGGAAAGTGACAGTATTAAAGAATCTTTACGATAAATTAATTGTGGCGTTTATTACCGCGATTAATTGTGAAAACAAGTCATTGTGACATCCCTAGTGCAGACTGCTTCTTGTATCATCGTCCTTTGTACCAAACGCTTTCTTACCTTCTGTATCAGTGGAGATAATTTAGTGGAAATGAGAATTGGGTCTGTTGGTTAAAAATACTTTTAATTTTTAGAGCAGTGTTTTGTTAACAGGGTTTTCAGTGATAAATGAGCAGACAGAGGAGTTAACATGAGGAGGTAGTGGCTCCAGCATGAAGGTTCAATTGCTTTATTGATGAGGCGGGGGGGTGGCAGTCAACAGATGATTGTGAGTTTAATTAAGTGCACTTGTCAAGGACACACAGGCCCCAGCTCTGCTGAGTCGGGAGTATCATCCACTTCCTGCAAATCCCATCATCGCCCAGTAGCAACCCTGATGCATAACTCCACGTCGTTGGGAATCAAAGAGTCATCTCTGATCTAACTCAGGTTTCAATTAGCCACCCCACCCCCTCCTCCTCCACCCCCTCCTTCTCCTCCTCCTCCTCCTCCTCCTTCCTCCCTGCAGCTTTCTGCTTTGTACAGTCAGTTAAGGAAGGAGCCTGCAGGACTAACAGTTCAAAGCAGCCTCCGGATTATGGACGCTGCAAGGCACTAAATGTACTGTGTGTGTGTGTGTGTGTGTTTGTGCTGTGTGTGTATCACTCAGGAATCCAGCTTTTCTGTTTGGACACAGTCAGGGGTATCTTTGTTGCCTTGTGACTCGGTATTGATCATCATTTGTGTTTGAACAATATCTGGTGTTATAAAATAATTGCACACTCTGGGCGGGCGAGGGGTGTGGGGTGTGGGTGAGAGTTACACCAATCGTCTCAAAAAAGAAGTTTGGTGTCGATAAATAATTTTCTTTTCTCGCGTGTCAACAGATTGATCATGAGGTCAGATAACTGTCGACATTACGCCGTGAAATTCAGGATGTGCACACAATCACCACACGGGCCCATTTAGCAGGGTAAATGATCTTAAAGTGGCAATATGAGCAAGATTGAATGTTTTTATGGCTTTAATGAAAAGTAGCTTGACACAGTTGAACTAACAGAAGTGATGTGGCCACACCCTGGATGCAGCTGCACCATTAAAGCTGCAGTGACTTGTTATGTAACAGGACCAGTATGTACAGTAATACGTCTTTTGACCATGCAGCTTGATCCAGACCAGACCCGTCAGCCCGATAGCACCAGAGATCTGCACTCGCTGTGTGTTTCTGTTTCCCGCTGTGTTCACGGGGATGAGATCTTTGCCCACAGACTGACATAGGCTCAGCCCCCCCCCCCCCAACCCCCCCTCGAGCCGACGCCCCCGTAGATTCATCATGTGTGTTTGTCAGGCTTTTACACGGGCTCCAAGGTTGCTGCAGCCATCCATTCTTCAAGACGCTGCTTGTCGCTTTGATAGATGACGCACCGGCTGTTGGGTTGTCTTGAGTCTTTGACTGTCACGCACTATATATCCACGACTCCATCCAGTCTCGCACACCAGCCCTCCAGGTCACCGCTTGTCTGGCTGGTGGCACAGTGTTCACTTTCCGCATAGGCTCCGTGCTCGGCTCGGCTCCATGTGTTCAGCTTCAAGGGTCCTCCATCAGGCGGAGGTTAAGCCTCCCTCCATGTGCAGCTCTGCTGTTTCATAGTGGCTGCAAAGCATCCGGGAAAATCATAACCCTTGTAGGGTGACACAGCTCTGCCTGTTTGAGTGATGACACTGACATGATTGATGGGACTGGACTTGAATTGAATTGAGATCTTATCCATACTTACTGTACTTCAGTTTTGCCCAAAATACAGTGGTTCAGATTTGGCCTGCAGCTGATTATTATTTCTAGTATCAATTAATTTTCTTTTTTCTTTTATCAAGTATATTTTTGAGGCTTTTTGCCTTTAATTGATAGGATAGTTGAGAGAGACCAGAATTCGAACCGGGGGCCAATTCGAACTAGTCTCTGCATATGGGACACCTGCTCAACCCACTGAGCTATACCCAAATAAAATTTTTTATTTTTTATTTTTTATCATTATGACAATTTTATTCAACCATTCATACAAAATCTAAAGATGAACGCAATAAAGAAAAAAGAAAAACTAAGAAAACATCAAAAAATGTTGAGAATTTCTGCTTGAAAATGGAAAAACAAACATAATTCAAATATTTATTTCACCGAATCAACTAAACATATTAAATTGTACAATAAATCTTATACAATATCTGAATGGACTAACTAATTCAATGTGTGGTTACAATTATTAATCTATTAGGTATATATAAATCTAATAAACAGATGTGTTGTGTTACATCGTCCTGCAGGTGTTTCCCTCGGTGTGTGATGCCTGTGTCGGTGTGTTGTGGGATTGTGTGTCTGTCAGGACGGCCTGCTTGGAGGTGCATTGGATTAATGGCCTTTATGTACTGCAGCTAATGGAGTGGGAGATCAGTGGTCAGTAAATGTGACTTACTCCAATAAAGTGCAGGGCTTTCTGAGGCTGACTGCTGCATCCTCCGGAGCCATAAAAAGCTGTTGTTTTATTTCCCTCTCATCACCCAGTGACCCGCCTACACCGCCTGGTGTCAGTGTTGGGCTCGGAGATTTACAGTGGAGGTCAGAGGACGGATTGATGTGCTGTAGACTCAAGGGGGGGATGGGAGGGAGGGAGGAAGAAAGGGAGGGTGATGTTGGGATAGTTGGGAGAAGCAACTGACTTGTAGAGCACCACTGGTTGCACGGATGTGTAGCTATGAATTATTGATGGCTTTACTCGTGGAATTGTGATCACATGTGGGTCTTTCATCACCACTGGAAAGGAAGAATCAAAACAGAGCAGTCGCACCCAGAGCGGAGGAGGTTATACAAGGCCTGCGTTGATGCTTTCAGGAAGGGGGAGTAGTCTGCACTGAATTCTGCTCTGTCTTTTCTTGTGAATGGCTCATTCTCCTTTATGAAGCTCCTCAAATTAGACAGCCCCTGATACTGTAGTGGTACTATGTTACAAATTTTGAAGGGGACATATTATGGAAATATCACTATTTGAAAGCTCTTTACCATATATTTGGGTGTTTGTCTTGCCCTCTGGCTCCCAAAATGTGGGAATTGTCAAAAAAATCTGTAATTTTCAGGCTCCCTCGGTTGAAATCCACGTGGTTTTACGAGCTGTTCCCTCAATTGTCTTCCAGCGATGTAACTAGCTTTCGAATTTGCATAATATCACCCCTACCTGGTACCAGTAGAAGGGGCGGGGCAAGCAGTGGTTCATTTGCATTTAAAGGGACAGGCACTGAAACCAGTCGTTCTGAACAGAGCTGTTTTGAGAAGATAAAAAGAGCTGTGATGTTTGATCCTTGGGATATTTTGACCGAAGCATGTCACAGACATGTCTTTAAGACACCTGGGAACTATTTTAATTTGTGGAATTTGTGGGAATAATGTCTCCTTTAAAGTTGAGAGAATGAAAACTGGAGCAGTCATACAGAGAGTGGCTGCTGAATAAGCAGATCCTGTCATCACTAATAACAGTCCCGTGTGCTGTGATCCTGATTTGGTGAATATTAATTTTTCCATCGGCCGACATGTGCGGATGTGTTTGTCCATGTTCCAGTGAATGACAGTAAGCTTGATGGAAAGATATGGACTTGCTGTGTACTTTTAACCAAGCATAAAGATAACTGGGCCTCTGTGTGACAGAGCCTCCCAACAACCTGTGCTACCAGAAATCTATATTGAAATCAGTGAGGTGAACTGAACACAGAGCATCAGGGCAGCCGCAGCCTGCTGTGTGAATTTTACTTGTTTTAAAATCTGAACCGAGAACTGTGAACCTTGCAATTCATAATTATCCATGATTAATGTTCCTAAAACACTAAAACGCTGCACTACTGTAGCTTGTTGTCGTTGAATCGATTTGTAATTAGAGAAATAATTGAAGCGCTCATTCTAGATTGCATTATTATTCATTTGACTACCAGTCATCATTTGCCTCCTCTTTCAAGATCTGATCACAGGGCTGAGGACTTCTTACAACTTTAAGTTCTGCCCTTAAATTGAACTCCAGTATAATTTTTTTCTTTTTCTTTTTTTTTGCACACGGCGCATGCACATCTCCAGGCAACCCATGTGTCTCAAGCTTCTTCAGAAGTTTCATCTCGGCGCCGTCACACTTGGAGACAAACGTGGATCTCTCCACTCTCAACACTGGGGTCTTTCAGAGCTTCGATACATATTTTAATACAATCATGAGCTCGGCGCCACAGATAAATCCGTTTGTATAAGTCTGATAAAGTATCTGCCCCAGCTGTCAACCTATTTCCATGACAGTCGTGTAGTACCCAGGGCAAGCATTATATCATTCCAATCAATCAAATCTGACATGCTTTCACTGGAAATGAAGTCAAGTCCTTGAATGGCTTTAGTAATGTCATGGAAAACATGCACTGGTTTGGGAGTTGACTGCATGTTTAGCCTCTAATGTGAGGAAACAATACGCTGTGTATGGATTTCAAGTAGGAACCGTTATGATGAAGTGATTTAAAGGACACATATGGTGCACCTTTATCTTGAGCTGCCGAATGACTTCATGCAAACAGCTGGGAGGAAAGTTTCCACAGCTCTGTCACGTGACCAGTTTCAGAGGCCCTTCCCCCACTCCTGTTTTTAGGGCCTGATTGATTAATATGGGATTTTTGGGCCTGATGCCTGTCACAATTATTACATAATCGCCTGGTCCCAATTATTTGAGCTAATTGCAATTA
The DNA here is from genome assembly GCF_905171665.1 of Trachurus trachurus. NCBI lineage: Eukaryota > Metazoa > Chordata > Actinopteri > Carangiformes > Carangidae > Trachurus > Trachurus trachurus. The sequence goes on from NC_139911.1 coordinate 6,986,653, forward strand.
TTTTGCATAATTGTAGAATGGTTTTCATTCATCTGTATAAAAACAGCTGGATGAAACTAACAGAAATGTCACATTTCCATCTTTAGTTCCGCATCGTTTTCAACCGTTTGAGGTTTGACTGGTCCTCTTCTAACGACATCTTCACGTTGTGCCCTCTCCTTCTGCTATGGTTTAGTCGCACATGAGTGAAGTGCCACAAACTGTTTATCTGAAGGCGCTTAATTTCTAATATTCGACGACTGCATTATGATGAGCATCTACTGACATTAGCATCATGGATTTAGTTGCAAAGCCTAAAGTGAAATAGAAATGCAGTTTTTATTTATATGTTCCAATATTTAATGCCGATAAATGGCTCTTCTTCATATAGGTGTATGTGTATTATTAAACTATGTCTAGGCTTATACTATAATAAGGTCATTAAATTATCAGAAAAAGACAATTTAATTGTTAATCACAATTATTTGTATGGCAATTAATCGTCTCAACAAAAAATTTCCGATTGTGACAGGCAGCCCTACCAATACCAATATTGGTGAGTAAAAAATTCAGATTACTGATTAATTGGTTGATATTCCTCATGTTTACATTAACACCCATTTTTTTGCTATAATCCCCAAAACACGTTTCAAACATCTATGACAAATATTACTGTAATTGGAGGCACAGCATTTCACAAGCCCCCATCACTCCTTCAGTGTAGTGAGGGAGAGAACCACAGTCTGAATAAACATCATACAAATATAATTTTTCTCTAGTTGATCGACCAATGCAAGGACATTAAAACGAGACAGTCTGTTGTCCTTCTGCAAATTTTGATGGCATAAAAAAGTGCTCTCCTTGGCTAGTGCATATGCTGACACTGATATGTCTGAAAAAGGCTCAAATAAGCCAACTGGGCCTTTTTGAAATGCATTTGGATATTTCACAATGCTAACAATCTATTTAACAACATTTGATTTGATTTTGTCGTGATGTGATTGACTCCAAAACCCACGTGTAGCCAAACGAGTCCAAAAATACACCTTAATTATGCCGATGCAGGAGTTTGGAAGCCAGTTTAATGCCACTGACTGAGTTTCCTAGAGCGTGTCATGAAATTCCTGTTTTCACAGCAGCCCCATCCCGAGGTGGACCGAGGCCCCATTCTGAGACTTTCAACACTTCCTGCATTGAAATGTTGGATTAATTCAGGTGTTCCTGCTTGGCCATTTTATTATCGTCCTCGCTAACAAAGACGAGGTACATCTGCATTAATGCTGTCTGTCCTCGGAGAGCTAATGAAGGAATTATTCATAAAGCCAGTGGTGATCTCTAGCAGTGCTGTATAAGTCAACAGATAGCTCATGTTAAACCAGGGAAGGTGCTGTTCTCGTTGACCTCGCGAGACAGGGATTGATTGGCTGGCATTGTCACCAGACCCAGACTCATCACACATTAAACCTTGAGGTGCACGCGGGTAATTACCCAGGATCCTTAGTCATCAGGCTATGTAAATCTCTCGCCAGCTCATTAGCGGGGTTTATTTGAAGAACACTTTTTTTTCCCTTCGCATCTTCCTCCCTCCCCAGCTCCTCTGCCAAGTTCTGCACCTCTGTGTGAATCTTTGCTGAGCTGTTTATTTCCCATGTGTAACGGGAAACTGAGAATAGCAAAGTGATGCAACGGCCATAAAACACCCATAAACATTTAAATGCCAGAAAGCATCAAATCAGTTAAGAACAATTAAAAAAAAAAAAATATATATATATATATCACATGAGGAGGGGCTGGGAATTAGTGTTTCAGTGCAAAGATAATGCTGATGGAAGGAGGTGGGGGGCAACAGGTGGGGGAGGGGGAGGTATTAAAAATAAGAGTCAGTTGATTATTGAGAAATATCTTGTTTCACTTTTCTCATGTGTCTGTATCATTTGCAGGGAAACTGTCTTGTCGATATTATCAACCTCAGATAATTAGTCGCCATTCTGTGTAAGGAAAGCTGCAGGCCTGGTGGAAATGACTTTATTGATGAGCAAAGCAACACTATTGACTTTTCCAGTAAAGCAGGAATTATAAAGCAGCATTTCTGTGGCAGTAGTCACGAGATCCAGCCTGTGTCAGTTTACCATCAGCTTGAATATTCCAGCACAATTAAACATCAAATTAGACGAGACAACCTCGCAAACCCTGAACTCAGTCGGCTGTATATAATCAAACTTAGACTTAGAGTGAGAGACATAAAACAGAGGAAGCCTATTCTTTTCATAATATATTCATTATAATTTATAAGTGGCAGCTGCTTGGGTGAGAGCTATATTCACTCTGATGCCTTTGGGGGACGCAAGAAAAATCTGTTTGGTTAAGAGAAAGCAAACAGAAGCTAGAGAGCTCAATTTAAAAAAAACTGAAGAACAGAGTGAGTTTCATCAAGGTGCGATCAAAAAACTGAATACCTGCAAAGAGACAAACACTTTGAAAAGTTAAAGCTGAAATTAAAATGAGCAACAAAAAAAATGTTCACAGCGATTCCCTCCTACAAATGTTTCACGTGTGCTCAGCTCTGCTCCACGCCTCGGCCGGCCGTCTTGAAATTGGGACGGACAGACGTCATGAATGTTGGATGAAGTTGCCCACCTGTCTGGCTCGGAGCTGTTGCGTTTAATGTCAGAGCGGCGAGCGCTGGTGGACAGACGAAACCCCCCTCGCCGACCCCCCCCCTGTGAGTTCATGAAAGAGGCAGCCGGAGCAGCAGCTCATTCCACATGCGGCGCCTGCCGAGGGGGAAGCTAACGCCCCGTATGCACACCAAGCCAGAGTCATTATGGAAATACATTTTGTCTGTGTTGGCTGCATTTTTATGTAGTGAGACAAAAAAAATTAACATTTTATATTCTCTCTGTTCCTGTTCTCTGTGTTTGAAGGTCTCCAGAGATGATCTTTGCACTTTCTGTGTGTGTGCATGTGTGTGCGTGTGTTGTAGCATCCCTCTGGCTTGTTGTTACTGTGTGTGTAAACATAAAGCCTCTGTGTGTTTTGTTAACATAGTGTGTGTTAAAGGGATAGTTCAACATTTTGGCAAATTGGCCCATTGCCATGATCGCTATAGTCTTAGCAGTAGGTTCGTTACCTTTAGTTGTCGGTGCAAGCTATTTTTAGATCGGCGGAGCAGAGCCGCAAGCTGCTCAGAGCTACGTTACAGAGGCTAATGGGATTTCTTGGTTTCCCTCATCAAACTCATCAAATACACAATCCAACAACTCCAAAACGCTCTGGTGGACAAGTTGTGACCTGCACATTCACCACACTATGAGATAATAACAGAATGTTACGAGACTGAGTTGTTTTAGAGGTAAATACAGAGACTGCTTGATGAAAAACTGTCTCTGAAGGCAACGCACATAAGCGGTTTTGCATGAATTTACCTCTAAAGCGTGGTGAATGTGCAGGTCACAACTTGTCCACCAGAGCGTTTTGGAGTTGTTGGATTGTGTATTTGATGAGTTTGATAAGAGAAACCAATAAATCCCATTAGCCTCCGTAGCGTAGCTCTGAGCAGCTCGCGACTCTGCTCCACCGTTCTGAAAATAACTTGCACTGACAATTAAAAGTAACAAACCTACTGCTAAAACTATAGCGATTATGGCAATGGGCCGATTTGCCAAAATGTTGAGCTATCCCTTTAATGTTTGCTGTATGATTGTGCATGTATGAATGTATAAAGGTGTACCGGGGGGCCTGCTCTTGAATATACAGTAGTAGTGTGTGTGTTTGTTTGTGTGTTTGTTTTTCTATTACTTACCGTGCTCTCCGGTGCTGCCCAACACTTGCCCCCTATCTGCTGACCCAACCACATCAGCGCGGCCCCTCCTGCTCCCTCTGAGTGATTTGCAAGGCACCGTGCCGTCCTTCAACAACTGGTTGCATCTGCGACTGGAGGCATTTATTTCCTCAGCCTATCAAGCTGCCACTGGCCTCAGCGTGCTGTAATTGTGCTGACCACAGGACATGTTGCAGGAAAAAAAAATGCACCAGCTGCAAAGGAGACAAAAAAAGGGGGAAAGAACTGAAGTCAAATACCTTTTTCTCTTTTAAAGGTCCAGCTGCAGGATGTGCAGATATACAGAAACCGTTGAGACTTGAAAAGCAAGAAAGGAGAAAAGAAATTGAAGCTCAAAATGCAACATTGCACTACTTTAAAGGTGCAGTAAGTACTGTAGGTTTTACCACTATAATTCCCGTGACTCAGGCCCAGTGCTGAGATTTCGGCCTTCTCCGTCTTACACTCAAACCAAAGGACAGTACGATTACTTCAGGATTTAGCATGATAATGAGTCCAGAGACCAAGCTGGACTAACCGTCTCCTCTCCAACTCCATCAACCTCTCACCTAAATTAGCTATAATAAGAACACTTATCAACACGATCGCTTCTGCATAATGAAGTTTTCAAAATTCAGACACACACCTATCCGCTGCCATTTGGGCCGTCCGTGTCTGTGTAAGATGTTCCCAAGTGCAGTAGCATTAAGCTGTGAAAGCCGCTCTTTCATACTGACTTTAAACTGATAATGAAGGCTCCTGTGGCTGACGGTCAGGAGCTGTCTGCTTTGTTTAGCCTGGACTGGATAGAAGCTGCAGTGCAGTGAGTCTGCTGGTTTTCTGACCAGACATATTAACAGTTAACCAGTCTCACTGTGTTATATTTGAGTTCATTTCTCTATCTATCTCTATTTTGGTCCAATGATATTCAGCTTCTTGTGTTTTACCTGTACACGGGAGGTCAAGTAGAGAACACTGTGCTTTTTCCTTCTTTCAGGGAGCTTCACATGTTATGTTTAGTTTAATTTTAGAGCTGATGACTTGGCATGTACCTGCTGAAATCTAACGGATGATTTAAAGGGAAAGTAAAAGAACAAAACTCCACATTAGGAGCAAGTGTTTGTAGCAGTCGACCAGGTGACCAGAGGTCTTTTATAATTGGGAAACTATTCAAAGTGGCATTAATTTTGCACTGCAGGGGGTAGCTGAGTTATGACTAATTCAAGAAGAACAAAAATAGGATTTTCTTTCATGTTCGCAGCGCTACAGAGAACAATTCTATGTGTTCTGTTTTAGTTGGCCACTGTGCCTCTGCTGACTGCAGCCCGCTCTGCTCTGCTCATGCGCCGCTATTTGCTAACCACCCGGGCAGTACACTTTTCACAGCCAAAGGTTGCATAAAGACAACAAAACCATGAAGCAAATGTCAAATATAAATATCAAAATTGACCTAAAAAGGTCTGTGGGAAAGAAAAAAAAAACGATACGATTCAAGCCAGAAAAAATACATGACAAAACCGAGAGCTGGCAGCGAGCGTCGCCCGGGCGTTCACTAGGGAGAACATGGTAATGAAAATTATGGAAGGGGTCACGATGTGGAGCCGTACCCCTTTCTGCACACATCTTAGCGACTATAATCCCGGCACAAATCAAATCCCACTGCCACACTGAACCTGGATAATTGCAGACAGGGGTCTGATAAGCCCTTGTAATGGAACTCTGTCAATCAATTCATGCCATATACCCTCTCTCTCTCTCTCTCTCTCTCTCTCTCTCCTGGGTGTTTGCTCAAATTGAATGAAGAAATCCAGGAGCCACTGACATTTAGGTCTACTGTGCCGCTGATTGTGCGAAGAATGTTCTGGTTTAATTTCATTAACTGAGAGAAAGTAAAAGCAAATTTGCCGTATGAAAAGCAATTATGGCGCCGCTGACCGGAGCTTTATGCGCGGAAAAGGTCCCTCTCATTGTCTGCCTGAGCGGAAAAGAGTTCCCACGATTTACTGCGCGAGGTATTTATCATGCAAGCACAACGCGGGCCTCATGGTGGGGTAATTATATGGCCTCAAGGTCACTGTGATCTAAACTGAAAGGTTTCATGATAACTCTGCAGCTCATCAGTTATTCATGTAGTTGAACTTGTTTAGGTGATGTGTTGCCTCCTGTTCTCAAGTGACAGTTACAGGCACAGATGACAATTCACAAGGGAATAGATATTCATTTGTGCACTGGAGGCCACTGTTTATCAGTCACTGGACCACAGAGGCAGAGAGCTGCATGCGTTTTCCTTTTTTCTCCCCTACATCAGATCCAGATCCGTTAAACAGACAGTACGGCAATAAAGAGGGCACATTCTGTAAACCAAAAATCAATGTGTTCCTGTTTTATTTACCCGATACAAATACTGCACGACGAGCGCTAATAAAGCTTTTACGCTGCACTGAAACCTGCAGCCGATCATTTGTAACCGCAGCAGCTTTACTAATCAAACTGAATTTATAGACTGAATAATCATCTATTTCCACAAGCCATTAAATAATTGAATATCTGACGTATGCATGCATGTGGATGACTAAAGATGATTAAAGGATTCTGACAGCGGAGTAGGAGGAAGTGAGCCAGGAGTGGAAATAGTTTGACACGACGGATAAGTCATTTCTTCACATTATTTTTAAAATATCTGGAAATATTTCCAAACTGTGGAAACGGTAACATTTAGAAACGGTGAAACTCGACCGTGGTGTGCAACACCTCAGTTCAACTAGAAATGAAAATCTGACCATTGCCCTCACGGAGAATAAATTACAGTACACGGTTTCTACAAATGAAAACACATGGAGTATGGGGTAGTACTCTGTAGTGGAGCTGTTCCACACTGAGCAACAGTATTATAGTATTTTACCAGTTTATTTGTTGCACCACAATCAAATTGTGGCACCTGAACACATCTTATGAAACCTAATGTCTGATGGATAAAGCCAGGAAGCAGAAACAGTGAGAATTGAATAATCGGCTTCATTATTCTATCACACTCAAGATGTTTTTGTAGTTTTGACTAGAAGCACAGCTAGTGGCAGAGAACTGATTGCAGGCCAGTTTGATGCAGTTTAGTGAGGTTTACATGGTCCACAAATGTTGTCATAGGTAACTTGCGATGCTAAAAGAGAAGATTTTTGTTCCACATGTTCAGGTGTTAACCCAAACAGATGATTACAGGTTTAAGTTTAAAGGAGATATTTTTATAGCATTTGAGGCTCTTTAGAACTTCCCTTCCCCACTTGCCAAGAGTAAAGCATCAACCTGGACTCTTATTTTGCTTCCTCTGAGGTTCTTCTGAAGTTAGCATGCTAATCAGCTAGCCGTGGTCAGGCCAAAACATCTGTCTTATGACAGCAATTCCCTGTAGAGTCAAGTTCGAGCTGCTCAGAGAATTATAAACTCTACAGTATGTGTGAAGGTGTTAGCGAGCCACGATCACCAGCGCCTCAAGAAACCATGTCCTTCAGCAGAGAGCACTTAGATCCAGCCCATTGCCTTAATCAGCAAAAAATGTTAAAATGGTGGATGTATATTAACTTACATATGTCACCAATGTGTAACATCAGCTAATTTCTTCTTATTCTAACCAGTTTTTATTTATGCAGATCAATGAGCATTATCCCGTTGTCCCTGAGACATAAATGGAAACACAATGATGAGAAAATCAAAATCTTTCTGTCATTTCAGAAAAACATCTTCACTTTCCCCATTCGGTGCGTAATGGTGCAGCATGACATGACTGACTTTTGTTATGTTTGTAGTGAAAAGCGTCCTTGCAGGCTTTTATATCCACAGTTTACCTGCTGGTTGCTACTATCTCTTCTCCAGGCCGGTGAAAGTGGTCACTTCAGACTGATGAGCTGATTCACTCTCCAGGACCGGCACCAAATGACACGGGGCGCCGATGAAAGCTGAGGTGAAGAGGGTCCAGCATCAAAGCAGCGTGTTAACACCTCGCTGCTTTGAGTGTCATTTTTTGGAATTTAATCTAATTACTGTGACTTGAAACATGAATTTTGAATTCAATCTTTCCACCAAATAACAAAATACTGTGAAATAAAGTGAATCTGCTGCACAGGGCTGAACTCTGAAGAACTCTGTACTATCACCTGCAGATTTGAGACGTAGGTGTTTGGGTTTAAACACCTCATTAGTATTCCACAGATGCATAACAAGTAAAAAAAAAAGCAGAAATAAAGGGTGGGTTTGCTAAGCTGATTAAAACTATGCAGACAGCTCACCTTTAAAACCACAGTATCTTCATTTCAAGTAAAGCTCCTCTAACCTGCAGCTGCTGTGATGCAACACACACCCAAACACACACACACACACTGAAAATATTAACAATTGAGGGGGAACAGGTCACTGCACTTTAAACAGATCCACAACAAAACCGTGAAGTCGGATGAGAAGTAAAACATTACAGGAGAGAGTGTTGAAAAATCGATCATGGCCTTTATATCCGCAGCTCCAGCTCCATCGTACCCCGCAGCTTGAGTGCCATGGGCTGTTCTCTCTTTTCTTCCCGCGAACATGCCCCCTCCGAGGTGGTAGAATAGTCTGACTGCATGGTAGAGGTCTCTCCCTCCCACTCCCCTCCTCCCTTCCTCCCCTTCCCACCCGGATTCCTGTCAGAGTCACAATAACTCCGACGGTCCAAGAGAAACATGCTGGGCACACACACAGAGCTATCAGCACACACAGGCGAGCCAAGGGGGGGGGGCGAACCGCGACTTCTGATGTCTCCCTGTGGCTGCGCTGTGTCCAGAGAAAATGTGCTGGCCCCGAGTCACAGCCGCGAGGGTGTGGAGAGACGTTCTTAGACATTATAGGATGTTCTGTGACTGAGAGGAATGAGAAGCAGACAGGTTGCGTCCACCTGGAAAAGGAGAAGTCCGGTTAACCCCTTCCATTCGGCACGCTGAGTCACCGATGGCTCTGTTACACGTGACCACGCATGTAAATATGCATCGTCAGGATGGATCATAGGCACACACATGAGATCATATAGGATATTAAAACACAATGTAGCCACACAAGGGTGATATAATTATTCAGTGGCATGCTCCTGACAGACATCCACACACACACACACACACACACACATGCTCGCACAAACACTTGAAGTGGAAATAAGGCTGATGCAACCGAATGCAGACATTTGTTAGGTGTCTGCTCCTTCAATGGAGATTTCACGCCTCATGCCAAAGACAAGATCATGAAAGATAAAGGGAAAGGAAGTGCTTTTATCGTGCCTCATGTGTTGTTTGAAACCTATATGATCATTAGTATCAAAGAGCAGAAACAGATTTACAAAGAATTTTACAGTGTGTGTCGTTTCACCGTTGTGTGTCTGTCCGCTTGTACTGTAGTGATCGGATTTAGCTGAAGCATTAAACGTTCCCTCTCGACCCTTCTTCTTCTTTTCTCTCTCACAGATTGATTTAACCACCATTATCACTCCTCCTCTGCTGCTCAGCAAACTGTCACTTCCCCGAGCCAAGAGCACTTACACCAGTGAGATGTCTCCGATATTCAGATGCTCAGATACTAAAGACATTTTGCTGAAATTCTTGGTACTGTTTGTGGACAAATATCTGAATTGTATAGGTCTCGATAAGAAGCCACTGTGTGTTGAGGACTGATGCATATGACACATTAAAAGACAGTTAAAGGAGAATTCCGGTCATTTTCTAAGTAACGCTCTAGGACCCAGAGTTCGACCATAGGAAAAGATCTGAGAAATATATGTGCAGACCGGACCTAGCTCTCCTCCTGCTAGCTGCACTACACTGCGGTTATAAAGCAAAGTAATGGGGGCAGTTCTTCTAAACGTGACTTGGCCTTTATATAATGCTCAAAATATCACAACACATGCTTTGCAACATCCACCAGTTCCTTACCACACAACACTGAGTGTGCATAACTCTTTATCACGTACCTCTGTTTACTCTAGCTACCTTACTAGTCGACTGTCGAGTTCGGGACTTTTTCCATATCATCAAAGACAAAAACGTGAGGAAAACATGGATTTAGGAGGAGAAAAAAAAGATTTTGGATGGAAATAAAAGCAGCAATATGAATATAACTGCTTTTTTTCCCCCATCCAAAATCATGTTTTTCCTCCTAAATCCATATTTTTCTTGGATTTTTTCCTATGGTAACACTCAGCTGTAGAGCGCTACTTAGAAAATGACCGTAATTCTCCTTTAACATGGAATGAGCTGAATACAAGCTTTGTTTTTTTTGACACACCAATTCTTTTTTGTTGTTTTTAATTTTTAACTACAGTGCTGATGACCTGCGGCGAGTGTGAAGCAGGCTTTTTACCTTTATGTAATAAAACAGCAGCAGAATATTTCACAGGGGTAAATAGGAATCAGGGTCCAGTGAGAGGCCCTTGGGGCCAAACTCTGCCAGGTTGCTGGTCTCAGCACAGGCTTTCCTCGCCAAGCCTGTCTCATTAGTAACACAGGGAAATGTCACAGGATGGCCAGCAGGGTAAAAGAGGTTGAGCCATCTCACCAGTGGAAACGTTGTGGGAACCTGCAGAGAGAGTAAAGTGATGTCCAAGGCTGTGACCATTGTTTCACGCTTTGTTTTAGTTGCCATATTTGAGGCTTTTTCCTGTTCACTCACCTTCCCTGTCTGTCTGCATGTGTGTGAGTGAGTTATAATGGGAGATAAGCACATGGAAGCAGTGTGCCATTCTGCAGCCTCAATTACTCAGTTCATTTTGCTGGGAGCTGTACTGTACATTTGAGAATTAACGCAGGAGAAACCGGTGCGAGTCAGAGATACTTCAGTGATGTTGGGTGGAATAAGGAGGAACGGAAGGGCAGATGAAATTGTCCTTGAGACTGATTCTAGAAATATTGCATCACTCTTTCTGTGTTCTAATTGTGCGTCCCGAAACACAACGAGGGGAGATGAGAATTCAAAGTGGTCCTCGGCGAATAATGAGAGAATGATAAAGCGATGCTCCGTACATCTGACAGAGGTTGAAATGAGATGCAGTGAGGCCGGGATGAAGACAAACCTCTTGGGAGACGCTGCAAGAAACTTAAACGAGTTCTTATTTAGCAAGACCGACTATTGCATCTTTTATGTCGCCTGACAGGTGCACAACTGGTCAGTGCTTTGAGGCAACTGCATGAATTGTCAGATCAGAGGGGGAGGAAAGAAAATGTTGAAGTTTAACTTGATAGAGTTTGTAAGTCTAGTATTTTTATACTTTACATATTTTGGTAACGGCTCCACTGACCAATAAGCAGCAACAGGAAGTGTTTTTTATATTTATATTAACTGAAAAAAAGATGTAGATATTATTGTAGAACTTTAATGGTAATTGAGGTCCTGTAATTCTTAATTTTGATGAAAACTCTTTATTTTAGAGCAAATGACTTACAGTATATTCACTTTTTCTTATAGATATCTCAAGTTAAATCTGCAGCTTTCATTTTAATGTCAACAACAGACTCAAGAGCTTTAGTTGCAAGCAGATTTACCAGTATCTGACAACATTAGTCAGGTTATTTCATATGGCCATGAGCTAACATGAAGGAATCGGAAATCCACTTTATGACCAAATGGATAGATCAGTAAATATCTGTTTAGCAATAAATCATTTTTCATATTTACAAAAATAATCTTATTGGGTAACACTTTATTTTAAGGGGTCCTTGTTCCTGTGTATCTACCGAATTAATTACAGTGTAATTACCTATGTAACCGTATGTAATAACATGTACTTACATTGTAAATACATAGTGTATTTTGGTGTACTTACAGGTCCTTGTTACACTTGTAATAAGAAATGGCAAAGTGGCCTCTCTCTTTGCACAAGCATTTCTTATTACAAGTGTAACAAGGACCTGTAAGTACACCAAAATACACTATGTATTTACAATGTAAGTACATGTTATTACATACGGTTACATAGGTAATTACACTGTAATTAATTCGGTAGATACACAGGAACAAGGACCCCTTAAAATAAAGTGTTACCTCTTATTGGTATAATCTTGTTGTTTTCTTACCTGTTTGACCAGGTGTGATCCAATAACACATCTCCTTCTCTTCTTCCTCAGACAGTGAACATGTTGGAAGCTAAAAGTAGCACAGAGGAATGTGTTTTTTTGTGTCATGTGACTATTTTACATAGTGTGTGTTCTGCTGAAATGTGAATTTGATGCCACTTGTGGTTAATCTGTTCGGCATGTACCCACAGAGATGCTATATGGAAGGAGGACAATAAGCTGAAGGGAGGGGCCAGAGGGCAGAGACCACGGTCAGATAAAAACACGGCTTAAATCCCATTCAGCAAATGGACAAAAGACACACATACAAATCCTCTTAAAATGAACACCTATCATAACGCAGCTAAAACAGGTCAATGTGTGCCGGAGGAATATGGACAGTGCCTCTTGAACAATCAGATGTGGCAGGGTGCTGTTAAGGCGGGTGGAGCGACGGAGGAGGGGGGGTCTAAGTTGTGGCAGAAATGGCGCTACGTTCTAGACAACTGACTATTATAGAGATCTCAATGCCAGAGAACTGCCACGTCTGATTGCTGTCATTAGTCTTTGTTACTCATTAGTTGTGAGAGCAGCTGACAATAATGTGTGTTGATTTCTGACAATGACTCATGAGAGTAATGGCAGGTGCGAAGAAATGACACAAAACTCTCTGATTGCGTCTCTGTGCTCATCCGCACACATCAGCGTTGGAGTCGCTGGCTGATAAAAAGATTTAGCTTTTGTCTGAACGATAAAGAGTGAAAACCTCTATTTACACATCGGTCAGTGTGTTTTATTGCAGTTAAAACTTAAAACTTGAGTTCACAGATGGAAAAAGAAGATACAATGTGGATTGCTTCTGCTTCAGTATGTCTTTAATGCTACTGAACATCCTGAGTATAAGAAAACTAAAAGTCGAAATTTGTCAATCGATTAAAAGTTAATCACAATTAATTACAAAAGAATCCCACATTTAATTTGTTCAAAATAGATATTTTCTGGAATAATGAACAATATGTTTGCAAATGATACTTTATACATTAATAACAGGGCTCTCCGCATCTGGCAAAAGAATATGCTCAAATAAAAACATGATGGTTTCATCAGAGTGTTGACTGTTCAGCTTTTTAGTCAGTTTAGTTTGTGACTATGAGCTGATTCATTTGATTCAAACTTTGTCTCGGGCCAAAGGCCAATATAACGGGCCAATATTTTTCCTGTGGGGCTTTAATTTGAAATTGACTTGGCCTCTTGCTTTAAAGTTTAATGTTTGCGTCTGTGGCATGTGCAGAGGAATTGGTTCAAACACTATTAACTTTGAAATAATTGCTATTGAGATTGAACAGTCCTTCTGCAGATTAAGCTTGTCAATAGCAGCCATGTTGGGAGATGGGTGAGGTTAATGTTGCCACACACATAGACTGAGAGTCCTGTTAATAAAACCAAAGGAGGGGAGGGGTTTCTAAGACAACAGTACACCTTGCACTGCTCTTGGAGAATCCAGGGACTAATATATGAAGCTCTGTCAGCAGTCCTCACTGCTATGTACAGCTGGGGATCCAAGACAGCGTCAGCAGCTCCTCTAAAGTGTCCAAAACTCACATCTGGGAGACAGCTGCGAGTTAGAGATGGTGTTTGTCTCATATAAGGGAGCATCAGAGGAATTACAGGGAGGATAAAAATAGAGTAACAGAGGGGCTCTTTCTGAAACCACAGGGCTTCATGGAAATTTCAAGGTTAAAATTGCTAAATTATTTATTTATTTTTTCCATAAACCTTCAAATGTTGCTAAATATCAGTGTCACTGAGCATTTGATATCAGTTTGGGTTCATTCCCCACTAAGATGTTAGATTAATACATGCCCAGTTGTCTGCATGGTTTCACGGAGCCAGAAGCTGAGAAGGAGCCAGAAGCAGGGCGATCTGACAGCAGGGAGTTTGAGAGGAAAAGTGGCTCTCACACACACACACACACACACACACACACACACACACACACACACACACACACACACACACACACACACACACACACACACACACACACACACACACACACACACACACTCTTTCTGTCTCTCTTATAGACACAGTGCATGAGGGATGTGCAAAGGAAAGGATTAGGAAATGTGAAAGAGCCAACAGAAAAAAAAAGAAATGTATGTAAGGGGAGAAATATCTGAAAGTAGCTTTAATGTACACGTGTGCTGTAGATTGAAGGGTGTAGAACATGCGTTTCCATTCGTCCATTATATATACTGTACCTACTTCCCTCCTCTGATGTTTTACTAAAAGTAAATGTCAATGATGTCTATTAGTGCAGGTTTGAAGCTCTCCATTCATTTCATGTAGTTTTTCCATCATGGCTTCTGATGTCATTGTGAATTGTCCATTGTCTTTTATCTGCTTAACCAGTAGAGAACAAAAAGGTCAGATCTTTGCATGTGGTTGTGGTGTGTGTGTGTGCGTGTGTGTCTGTGCATGCAAAATATATGGTGTGAGGATTAAAAGCACAGTCTGCCTTAAACTCAGAGGAGCATTAAAAAAAAAAACACACTCTCCCTTCTGCTAATCCAGTCATCTGATGTGACCAGATGATGTGGTGATGCAAAGTCACTTTAATCAGTTATAATGAAGTTTGAATAGAAAGGATGCAGCCCGGGTTTCCGCCGCCTTCCCAGCTGTGTCTCCCGTCTCACATCAATAGGAACTCAATGAGTACGTGCTGCTGATTCATCCAATGAGAGATTTAACTTTCACTTTGGTCACTGGGGTTAGTCTCAGTGTACGAACAGAGGTAATTAACAGTATTTCTCCACAAGAGGAAGCAGGTATCCTAGCCGGAGCAGACATATTGCCGCTGGCTGTCTTCAGCTAACACTTTCAACTGGATTAGGAGGAAATCATGATCAAAGGTGGGGGGATTATACTGGACGTTTGGGGGCTGATGGGTAGGGGCAACATGTGGGCCTCGACGCACCTTTTGCTTCACAGTCGGGATTGACCTAGTTATGGGGGAGCCATTGGAGCGAGATATGAGCAGCAATAATTGTGTTAAAAATGTGGCAAGATGTGCCGAGACACGGGTCAATCATGACCTCTGTGAGATCGTGTCTGGGTGTGTCAGCGTGACAGATTAATCAAATTACTGCAAACATACAGCTTTGGGCTTTTGATGCCAAAACCTGTGATATAAAGAATAATTGAACTGTGGCCTTGACGGACCCCCCGGGGTCGTGTCAGGTTCCTTAAATAACGCGAGAAGGTGACATGTTGGGTCAGCATGACACAATTTAATCGTCTTCAATGTCAGACACAGGAGGAAGGCTTTTACTGTAATTCAAAATCAAAGGAATGGCTTTGTCATGAGGCTGAAGCTTAGAGGAAGATTTTCCTGTAAAGCTCTGATAACATTAAAACAACGTAGCAACTGTACCATCTCCAAATTAAAATGTTTGTGCCCTGCCTATCCTCTCATCCCGTGTATGGGGAGGGATTAACTGGGCAGAGAAGATTCGGACCATAAACTCACCTCAGCCAAACCCCCATCCCATCATTGAAGGACACAAAGCTCAAGTAAGACAATACTCATGTTGCATTTTATTTAATACAATGTGCTTTTTAGTTTAGTTTTTGTTGATTTGTATTTTAAAAATGGCAAACCAAGGTTTAATCGTGATGGAAATTTAGCTAAATATGTAAAAAGTTTCGGCGATGCAATGGTCAACTCAACAGCAAGGAAGTTGAATCTCAACCGTGTCGAGTCTGAATGTTCCCACCTTGGCCTCCATCCACAGCCCAGAAATTGGTGTGAGTAGTTGTTAGTAATGAGGATAAGTGGTATAGTTGATGGATGGAGTTTTAGTTCTTTTAAATGTCAATGTGGGGACTGAAGTTCTGAAAGCACAAGTTTGACATTTTTGAAAAAAATATAATCAATGTTCTTTTTGGGGCTTTTTCGCTTTTAATTTACAGGACAGTTGAGAGAGAGAGACAGGAAATGAGAGGCAGAGAGGGGGGGAATGACATGCAGGACAGGGTCGCCCGACGCGGGATTCGAACCGGGGCCGCCTGCAATGAGGACTATAGCCTCATATACTCGATGTTCTTGATGAGAGTTTGAGGCCAGCAGCTAGTTAGCTTAGCTTAATTTAGCAGTGCTGTTGCAAAATCCAAGCTGTAAACGTGTCAATCAAGTCAACAAAGATTTAAAATTTGGGTTATTAATGACACTATTTCTTTAAGTGGAAGTGTGTTGAAGTTTCCAGCTAACAACAGCTACTCTACATCACAGATACGTCTGATAAAGGGATGTTAAAGGGATAGTTCACCCTAGAATGATATTTCGCTCATTATCTACTCACCCTCATGTTGACTAAGGGCTGGAAGAATTATCAGAGTCCACCGTCCCTTCTCTGAGTTACAGGGGGTCTCGGCGTAGCAGTGCATTTCAATGCAACGGTTGCAAAGGGACACCGGAGCTCTTCGTAAAAAAACACACACAAAAAAACATCCAAATACCTCCATGATGCTTGTATGTAATGTCCGTCTTGTGCTGAAGCCCCAAATTGCGTAATTGTCCCGAAAAAAATTAAATAAGTCTATTTTTTAAGCTTGTTTGTAGCGGAAGCTTCTCGTCTTCTTCTTCTTCTCCTCTTCCTGGTCCGTCCAAATATCGCGTGATTCGCAGTAACCGCAATGACGCCGGCGCAAATCACGCGATATTTGGACGGACCAGGAAGAGGAGAAGAAGAAGAAGACGAGAAGCTTCCGCTACAAACAAGCTTAAAATATAGACTTATTTAATTTTTTTTCGGGACAATTACGCAATTTGGGGCTTCAGCACAAGACGGACATTACATACGAGCATCATGGAGGTATTTGGATGTTTTTTTGTGTGTGTTTTTTTACGAAGAGCTCCGGTGTCCCTTTGCAACCGTTGCATTGAAATGCACTGCTACGCCGAGACCCCCTGTAACTCAGAGAAGGGACGGTGGACTCTGATAATTCTTCCAGCCCTTAGTCAACATGAGGGTGAGTAGATAATGAGCGAAATATCATTCTAGGGTGAACTATCCCTTTAACTGATGCAAAAGGTGATAATAGGCCAGTCATCACGGTGCATTAATTAAAAGAACCTCACTCAGGGTATTTGTTGCAAAGTTCAGCACCACAACATCAACAAGACTTGCTGTAATCATTCGTTTTTCTCTTTCCTAGAATATTTCAATGTAAGTGATGTTCTTCTCCTCTGCGTGGATGAGTTTATTATCTAACCAGCAGCAAACATATACTGTACAGGGTTCAAATAATAAAAAACATGTTGAGCTTGCAGAGCTGTAGGTCTGCTATGTGAGTCCCGCCTCTGTTTAGCTGTCCTTCCTCCTAATGGTGAATATCTCTGCAACTTCATCTGATGTGCTGCAGCCACTGGAAGCCACCAAACACTACAACCCTAACTACTGGTCATAATAAGCTGCTGCATATACGACCTATGGGTTTGTTTCCTTCCATGACAGTCTCTGTCAGTCACAACGCTTTCATTCCAGCCACTGACTTTAGTTCCTCTCTCAGATCAGAGAACCTTTTTTTTTTTGCATTTGACAAGCCCCAGACAGACTGTCATATGCATGCTTTCTTTCCTTCTTTCTGTCTGGTCACAACACAATAAAGGCCAGAGTGATGGATCGCTGCAGTGATGCTTGTCTTTGTGGAAGGTTTTCTCATCCCTACAGGGAACCTCTGGCTCTTAGTTCTTGGTCACCTTGCTGCCCAAGGCCCTTGTTGCCTGGTTACAGAGTTTGACCAGACAGCCAACTTTGGAAAGAAAAGCTGGATCTTAGCATCTAATGTTTCACATAGAGACGACTGAGCCACTGAGAAAAAGCGTATTGGCAATGTATCCTGTACCACAGAGGTGTGCATCCCTCCAATACAAGTAGGAGAGGGTGAGGGGGCAGCAACTCCAGGAGAAGTAGGAGAGCAGGCATCACTCTGCAGAGTAGGACTCATACTTGTTGTATTTTAGTTTTTTTTTTATTGTACAAGGAAAAAACATATGAAATTAAATTTTCAGATGTCTTACATGTTTTTGAAGCCAAAATTAAAACGGATAAATCACTGTTTTTCTTGAGAGACTCTCTCTCACAAAAATACATTTTTCTCAGCTTTCTAGAAAAAAAGTGGTCTTTTTGGTGCAACCAGGCTCTATTCAACTTAAGATGAATCAAGAATGGAACAAGGTACAAACAAATGCTTTTTTTCCCCTAATTAAATAGAGTCTCCTTTCCTTTGAGCTATTTGGTGTTTTTAGAGTCATAGTACAAAATATTCTGTGGGTCTTGAAATATTACTCAAAATGGCCTGAAACGCTGGCACAAGGCACTGACCATTTTATAAAAGGGCTGGAACTCAATGAGTTAAAATCGAATGATTCGATTCGGTTCGATTTGATAGGATTTTGATATGTACACATGTACAATGTGTTTTGACGATGAGCAGCAGCTATAAATGCTCGGCGATGAGTGGGGGAGCGTATTGTGAAATTACATGTCATTATATCTGAGCTGAAACATTTCAGTCACTGTTTCCCATTCTTGAATATAGCCCCTCAAAGTATGGAAATGTCATGTAACCAAATGGGGACTGAGCCATTTTGATGTGTGACTGAAGTGTCACTAATAACAGTGATAATGGCTCGCTGTTTCTTCCTCTTCCTCCGCTGCAGCAGCCTGCTGGGCAGCGTACCTGAGGGACAAGCAGAAGAACAATGCCACCTACTCCCCGTCCCTTCACCCACAGCTCTGTGGTTTCCTTGTGACTGGCATGTGCTGTGACGTGAAGAAAAATGTCATTGGAGAGTCTGCTCTTCACCTCTCTGTTTACCAGCTTCCTGTAATTAGGACAGTGCACATGAAAGCCATGACAGATATGAAGGGAAAAAACCCTCTGAAATGGAAGATTGAGTTTGCCTTCCTCCCCCGTTACCCTTTTGTTTGCCTTCCATTCCTCAAAAGTCAGCGTAATATCCATCTGGCTCTCTCCCACCTCTGCTGCACCTTCTTCCATCTCCCAGCTTAAAAGACAGAACAAGAAATGATTATCTTTGCCCAGAGATATCGGGGCCCGACTCCAGTGTAAACTCATTTGGAAAGCAGATGCTCATACATCATATTTCACTCACCAGAATACAAAACTGATTACTATGACACCAGCTGAACCACGAGTGGCAAACTTAGTTTGAAGGCTTCTCGGTTTGATGATGAGCCGCCACACTATAGCGTTCCCCTACTTCAAGTGCTCTGCAATCTCCGTCTATCTGTGAGGACAGCACATTACACCGCCCCTCGCACAACAGAAGTATGAGTTTGTCGATTCAAAAAGTCACTGATGGCAGTGGCTGTTTCCACAAACTCATATAATTCAGATTTTCTCCCATGCGTGCTCCATGAACCATCTCTGGCAGCATCTTAACAAGGTTCTTTTTCATGATATCACATGAAAGTCTCAGTTTGAGGAGCAAGCTTTTCCTACGACCCTCGGAAGCACTTATCTTGTTAACGCCAATCCTGATTGGCTGGCGAACGGATGACATAGAGCGACTAGAAAACCTCTCCTCACCTGCAGCAGGGGTAGCTAGCTTATCCACAGATGGATCTACCCTAGCTTCTGTTGCCAGCTTGACAACCAGCTAACTTTTTTTTCTTTTTTTTAAAAAATTAGTTTGAACTTTTTTACTCTTCTCCAGCCACATCAGTTTCTGTGTTTTGTCAAGCTTCAATCCAGGCAAAGTTAAAAACATTTAGAGATTCTCAGGGAATCAACAGAGCCAAGAAGATCCTTGGGGATCCATCCCACCCCGGTCACAGCCTCTTTAACCTGCTGCCCTCTGGCAAAAGGTACAAGCTTCTGAAGCAACACACCAACAGGCTCAGGAACACGTTTACCCTTGGGCCTTCAGGCTCTTAAACAACAATAAGATGCCATGAATGAATGTGTGTGTGTGTGTGGATGGCATAGTTTATACTACCACTTTTATATTTATATTTATAGTCTTATATTTTGTCATATTGTTGCACTATGGTTTGGGCATCCTAAACTTATTTCGTTGTTTCACTGTTTACAATGACAATGCAGCATTCCATTCTAATCTACAGTGTTTCTTTTATTTTTTGTTTATTTGTCTGATACAGGAGATACAGACTTAGCATAGTGTAAATTTACAGATATACTAATTGTAGAAAATGTTATTTTTCTTTCCCTCAATGTGGTTTTTATTGAAGTACCATGAACAACACGTGATCACAAGTGAGGGGATTTTTACAGTGTAAATGTAATAGTTTATTGTAATAATATTAATGACTTAAATTCCTTATTTTTGATCTGAAGCTTAAACCACCACCTTCCTAAAGGATATATTTGTTGACATTATTGTAACACAAGTTTCAAGACTGGTGGCTTTACACAACATAAAGAGAGTAAATTCTACTCATAACTCACATAGTGCAAAGTAATGTTTTCATCAGACGTTCCTAAGGATAAACATTAAAATAAAATAAAATAATCTGTCATTTTTACATCTCATAAAAATGATGTACAGTATTTAGAAACAAGACGAGACAGAGAAACAACTTTGACTCTGGTGTGGTGTAATGTGTTTACACTGAACCCCAGCAGGCCTGGGACACTGAGCCAGTGTGAATTATGGCTTAAGGCTGAGCAGTGACAGCAGAGCACACACGCTAACAGGCACTCATCATCAGCATGTTTGGCATGACAAGGCGGACGCACACTCATACTCACACACTGTTGCTACTACACTGGGATGAGTCTGACACGCTAGATCAAAACTAATAGCATCAGGAAGCCTTTGTACGGCAGCAACACCATTACTGACTTCATTAAACGCTTTAACATTTTCAACATATGAAGTCAAACAAATATAATTTAATAGCTCCAATAAGACAATTTTACTCCGATATAGAAAAATAAATAAAAATCAATGCAGTGTTTCAGTGTTGAGCAAGTATACTACAGTATGTAGGGGTATGTTTTTTATTTAATTTCATCGCTGCTCGTGGGTATCTAGCGTTTAGTGTGAATGCTGTCACATTGTTGCTGTAAGGACATACAGTAGCTGAGAGCTTTGTCCTCTGTCTGTGAGAGCATGCACACAGAGGGGACCGACACGGAAGGTCAGAAACATGTTGGCAAATACAGAGCTGCATGTTAGTCTTCTGAAAAGCAGTGGAGAGCCGTTCAAGGAGGCTGTAGTGTGCATATACATACATTACAGCGCAATTCAATGCATTCAATGCATCGAGCCTGCATGAAAGATCAAGGCTGTGGTCCACTTTAACAGACCTGATCCAAAATCAACACTGAGGCAAGAACTCAGTGAAGGTTGTGCTATATTTTTTTTATTCCCCCCCCCAAAGAAAAAAATCCTCCAGGATGAAAACCTCTTTTCTTTTTCAAATGCAAACTTGTTGAAGATAAAAGAAAAAAAAAATACAAATTCATTCTGTGCAACGACTAAGCCACAGAAAAACTAGGAATATTACACACACAGGATGTCAGGGGCAGGCATGGATGTTGAGACACAAGTGTAGCTACTGTATGCTCTGGTTTCTCACTCAGTGCTGCACCTGTATTACAAAGTCAGGCTGACTGTAGGGAGTCCAGTAGTAACGGTGGCAAATGACTAGGCTGCAAAAACAAAAAGGAATGTAGGTATCTTACCCCATAATGTGAATCACCATGACACCGTTATGTTTGGTGTGGTGGAGTGTTCAATTCCCACAATAGCAACGGCTAACAATGCCACCTGCTGCTTGGCTGTGGCTGTTGGAACTGAGGTGATATAACAAACATTTTTAGTGACCACCCGCATAGATTTTGCAGCAATTACAGTACCAATGTTTTTAGCTTTAACTAAAAGAAAAAAACATGTTTCCCTGAACCACGGTTATGTGGTGCATACTACAAAAACAAGTCAAACCGTTGGCCATTGTTTAGCACATTTGGTCATGGTTTGGTTTCCCACCTGCTCAGTTGCTGAAGGGAAGCAGAGGGACACTTCCAGTACGCTGGGCCTCGCCTATTTCTCGCAAATAAACTAATTTAATTACATGTATCATCATTACTATTACTCAGAGACTGTATAAAAACATGGCTGCAGCCTCTGTGACGTCACTCGTTGGTCTCCAAACAGGTCTGAATACTGGAACAACTTCATTATTTCTGCCCTTAAACTAAGCATCCAATAAAACTTAGAGCTGAAGGACAGAAAGAGAAATGTCACATCCAATAGGTATGTTTACTTTGAGCCTAATATTCCAATTATACTTGGCTTAAAAGCACAAACAAAATGAAAAATGCTCAATAGATTTGTGGTAATTATTTAAGTGTGTGAGTCATTACTGTGCAGGAGTTGCATTTCCTCTTTAGCATGCTAATAAATATCTTATCATCATTATCGTGATGTTTCTGAGTAACCACTTTCTTCCCAAGATACATTTCTTCACTAATTGCAATGTCTTCCAGGATGACAACACTTTTATCTACAAGGCGGAAGTGCAGTGAACTGAACAGCATGATAATGATGTGGAAAATATACCAATTTATTCTCTATAACCAGGCACCCGGGCTGGGCATTAGAGGAGATTACTCACTGGGGTTTTTAAGGACTCAATTCATACTGTATAATATCAATGACATGCAGTATTACACTGACAGTGTCCAGTTCAGGTATAGAGCGCCTGAGTCTTAGGTTGTCTGTGACAGGGGAGGGGGTTTGTTGCATAGGAGGAGTGAGTCTTCCTCTTTGTCTAATAATAATAAGAGCAATATCTTAAATTTACTAACAAATGCACAGATTAAACACCAGACGTACGCATATTTGTCTCTTGAATCGACAATCACCTCCGGCAGGTGTTAGGAGACATTTACACAGGCTGTAAAGTTTTAATAGACTGGAAATACACCCCATCAGATGAACGCTCTCTCCAAAATATGATAGAAAGTTGTAGTGTTGCATTCAGGAGCTTTAATGACAGATGCAATTTAACCACTGTGTCTCTTATTAGTTAAGGCAGGTTGACTGGCATTAATAAACATGCTACTTTATCCTTTTAAAGACAAAGTTTAGAAAACTTTGCCCAGGCCTTTGTTTTGCCGTCCTTGTCTATTTCTGTCTTTCAGCCTCTGTTAAGGGGAATTAAGGGGGAATCAGTTGCTCTGTGGTGCCTTTGTAGTCGTGGTCTACCTTCTCTTCAACTCCACAACCAAAGCTCCACTTCACCCCCGCGTGCCCCCGTCCTTTTACCTGAAGTTGGCTGCTAATCTGCTCTGAACAATTTACCAAAAGCAAACCATTGCTCAAACCATTCATTTAATACTGTACTTGATGTGAAGGTGAAGGTCACAATTCACTTTGTTGGAGAGACTGTTGGTGTTGAAGATGTTTATGTCATGTGTGCAGTCAATTCCTCTTGAAGAGCTGAAGGTCTCTGTTAGACCAGAGAGAGAGAGTGGGTAGCAAACATAAAGCATGATAAAAAGAGAGAGAAAGAAAGAGTGAGGAAGTTTTAAATGCTGCGGCCCCCTCACCCAAACATTTTAAAAAGCACTTCTTTGCAACACAGAAAACTTGGTGAGGTAAGATCGAGCGTGTGTAGATCATTTCATCACACTTTTGATGAAGGACACAGGGCACACCATGGTTTGTGTGATGGAAAAGATGAATAAATAGAGGAGTGAGACCTAAATATAAAGGAAAGACTTGAGTGATAGAAAGGACAGAGAGACCTGCAAACAACTGGCAGTAAAATGATACGGAAACTATTACAGTTTTTTTCGATTGCTAACAAGCAGTGGTCGAAACTGAAGTCACATGTTCAAAACTCTTAACACAGCCAGCATTTCCATCAGGCATCTCAGCTAAACAGTTCATCTCTTCCCCAAAACGGTGCCTCACCAACAAAACACTTCATACATGTCTCAAAATAAGCTCCTTCAACCACAACACTAGCACATAGTATCACTGTGGAAACAAACACTGTCACTCTTAGCACACTGAACTACAAAACGCTAACAACAAAGAACATTACTTCAAATTAATTTGATCTTTGAAGTTTGAATGATTTTTTTTTTCAAAATCAGTAAATCAGTTTTATTATAAAATAAATACTGCAATATCTTTGCACTTTGAGTGTTCTAGATAATATATTGCAACAAGAATGAATCAGGAATGCAGCAATTTACGTCAAGAAAATGTATTTTCTCTGTGCCCTTGCATAGGTACTAAGGGACCTTACAAAAAATAAAAAGTTTACTGTAAACCATGTGATCTATATTTCCAAAGAAAAAACAACCAGAACCCCCCCCCCCCCCCCCCCCCCCCCCCTCACACACACTTTTTATATGGTTTCTAATGAGGCCAGACACAGATCACCTGGATCGGTCTTGAGCTGGAAACTAACCTCACCTGTGTTTGGAGTTGCATAATAATTGTATTTATGTTGTTCAGTAAAATATTTTTGATTTGACATTTTATATATTTCAATGTTCCTGCAACAGAAATTCCCCACGCCCCCCCATCCCCTCCCTCCCTCCCTCCCTCCCTCCCTCCCTCCCTCCCATCATTCTGTTTTGATTGTGTTTTTAACTGTTTTGAACAAAGTGTGTTAGCATTTGAAAAATGTGCTGTAAAAGTCTAGTGTTTTGCAGGTGGTGAAC
Organism: Trachurus trachurus; assembly: GCF_905171665.1. Lineage (NCBI taxonomy): Eukaryota > Metazoa > Chordata > Actinopteri > Carangiformes > Carangidae > Trachurus > Trachurus trachurus. The sequence continues at coordinate 7,011,247 of NC_139911.1, forward strand.
TAGTAACTGAGAAAAGAGTCCATGAGTTTTGGTGACTGTGGTCACTGAATGCATTTAGTGTGAAAGCAATGAAAAGTGCTTCACAGTTTGGTCCACATGGACTTGTGTTTTGCAAACTGTGTTAAGAGTTTTGAAAATGTGACTTCAGTTTCGACCACCGCTTGTTAGCAATTGAAAAAAACTGTAAAACTAGTGTCCCTTAAAAGTGTTGTGAACCAGCTGGAGAGAAATGAATCTGAAAGGTTACACAAACACTGACAGATGGTTAGACCATGATATGATGGAATTGGTATTAGGAAAGGTAATGTGCCCCCCCCTCATGCTAGAGTCCACAGGCGAATCATTTAAGTGATAGTCACTTATCTAATCTGTACTGTATATTTTTCATGCATGGCTAACGGCTATTAAACAGAGCATGGCTTACTGCAGGGTTGCCCTGTCACAACAGTCTCCTCTAGTGATGTTTTGAATAAGCTCTGCACTTTCTAACTTTAACTGCAGCCCCCAAGGTCACTCACCAAGGACCTCTCCTGTCAGTCGCAGATCTGTCGCGGGGAGGAAAAAAACAGAAAAAAGAAATTGTGGATAGAAAGTTGTTATGAATAAGAAATGATAAATTCATGAAAGATTTAGCCCTGTCTATACCGAGATTTGGGTTCTGACTTTGTGTCACTTGCGATGTACCATGGGCTCGGTGATGGCTTCAGGTTGGTGGCTGACTCGCTGCATGCGACTTCTTCTTTCTGCGCCGTAAGCAAATGTCGTGGTACATCAGTGGGCAAGCAGGACAAGCTGACGAGGTGAACGTGTGTCTCTTGACTCATGGCTGAAAGGAAGCCTATGTCTCGGAAAGTATGACATCAGTACACTGACTGACTGGCTGACTATCTGACTGTGCGTTTGACATTTTTGGGGAGTTAAATTGCAACTGATGAAGATATGATAAACACTATCATTAATTTTGTGGAAAAATGTAATTCTCTAAACAAGGCCTCTGGCTGTGTAAAGCAGGTCAGGGTTTATTCATACTTTTCTTTAAAAAAAGTTTTTATTTATTTGTTTATTTTTAATTCTATTTAAATGTTAAATGACATTTATTTTTGTTATTATCCTTGGCCCAGTTTTAACTGTGCTTAGACAGAAGTAAGTAAGTACTAAGTCTAAGCACAAATATACATTTTTTTCCTTTTTCCAAAAGTGAATGAAACAATTTTTGTCCATATTTTTCAAAACTGTGAGCACCTCTGTGGCAGCGGTTGACTGATGTGGCTTTCCATTCATGTTCAACACCTGCTGAGTCTTATTAAAAGAGGAGAAAACAACACTGCCTATATATATTTATTCTTCTTTTTTTGTTATTTGGATATTTTTTTTTACCCGGGGCTAATTATCTAACACAACTTTAACCACTTGTCACAGCTCCATTTTTTATTTCAGCTCTGAAATTCAGCAGAATACACCTTGAGCATGGTAATGTAGTAATAAATGCATAATGTAGTAATAATAAATGTATATATGTTTATATAAGTGACTTGCTACAGTTTGTACATTTCTGATACAGTTAAGTTCAGTTCTTCTAATCAAACAATGTTATTTGCTTTATTCTGCTTGCATGAGAAAAACATACATTATTCATTACTCACTTTGATGGAACTGTGAAACATGTTTGTACAAAATATTAACCGAACAAGAGTTGTACAGTATTGAGTAATGAACAGATATTCTTTGTCAATTAAACCAGATTTTTCCGTAACATTTCCATAAATGTTTGTAATTGTATTTTTGACAGTTAACATCACCGTGCACACCTACATGATGTATTGTACCTAACATTCCCAAGCCTTCACCTTCTAAGCAGGTGTTTATTTTCTTTAATTATAATCACGCGGAAATGAAGTGAATAGAATTGAATAAACAAAGCCTTGAGCCAAAGCGTGGATTCTATTTACAGTGGATAATTGGTATGGGTATGTCTAGACTCTAGCCTATTAGACACAGCTTAGCCGACCACGCCGCCGCTGATACCAATGCTCTTATTAATCTGAGCAAATAATGAAACACAGAATGGAAAAATGCACCTGAGGCAAATCTGTGGATTCTCTCGGAGAATAATAAGCAAAAAACAAAGATGACAAGCGCACTGCAGTGATGCATCAAGGAAAGGCGCAAGGGTCACGCACCGATATCCGTCACATCTGTTAAAAGATTTATGGATCCTCATCTTTCTCTCTCAGCTCCGTCTCTGTTTGGGAGAAGGACATCACAGAGCATGACATACATACACAAGTGTTTGTGTCAGGGAAGCTTTGTGATTGGGCGTATCTGTCCTGTTTACACCCACTCCTGCCTGTTATCTTACCGTACGTTCCCCATAGTTTCTTCTTGTTGTTGTTATTGTTATGGTGTACCAAGACAAAAAAAATAAAAAATCTGTTGGGTGCAACGATGCTGAAAACACTCAACTGAAGAACTGCACAAGCTGCTGTCATGTGAAATCCTCATCCCTGTTGATACTTTTTGGCAATGGAAATATTGATGCATTTGCACCCACCTGTGTAAATAAATACAGAGCAAAACAGAGCCAACTTCTGACTGTCTCAATGGAGCTGTACATCGCACAATTGCCAGTGCCTCCAGTGCAGTCACCTGGCTTTTCATTTCAGACTGCAAGTTTGAAGTCTTTCATTTAAATCACTTGATTTATCACTTGTTGCCTCCTCTATGGCTGCAGCTTTTCTCTGGATCTTCAAATTGATCATTTGAAGGAAACCCCCCCTTTTCAAACAGCTGTTTTCTGATCATAGCCGTACCAACTGCCTCCAGGTATGGGGATATTGTGAGATTGTCAATTTCTTGTCTTTCAAAGACCAAAATAACAAGACCGGAAGCTTGATGGCTGAGGCGTTGTTTGGCCAAAGTGGAAATGAAAAGTTTTTTTTCACTTCTCCCCAGCATTGGTGGAGGAACGTGGCATGAAAAGCCGGTCGCTATACAAAAGAGGTGCTGCTTTTCTCTCAGGCAGTCCTCTCCTGTAATATGTACACGGTTGACCTCAGTTGTTGACATGAAAAGTGACAGAAAAACAGTTGTGTAACAAATAAAAACAGAGGCGAGAGAGAAATTCAGTCCCTGGCTCCTCTCTCGCTTCCACACAGCTGAACAATCGCTGCGTGGTGGTTGCGAATGTCAGACTCGGCTCTCCTAATGTGATGTCAGAGAGGTGTGTGTTCGTAGCTGTTTGACCCTCTGACAGGCCGTTCTGATGGAAAACACCGGCCTATTAAGGAGTGGGTTCAAGGTTAGCTACCTACAGCCGATACACTCTACAGCTGTGATTTCAAAAGGCCAAGTTTGTGGTTACCAGCTAGAAAAGAGGAGCCAAATCAAACCTTCACAGCTACTGTACATTGTGTGCTGTGCTGGAGTGGGACGTTTCACAGGTGGCCCAGTGGTAGGTTTTGCTCAATCGTCTATCAGATAATTTAAAGGACCCATATAGTATATAGGTAGATGTCCATGTTTTTTTTTGTTTTTGTATTATAAAGCAGGAATATATTCTACATCAATCCTGTGAAAGTATCAAAGCCTCAGTCCAGAGAGAAATGCTCATAACTTTTATTTAGTAACTGAGCCTCAAAAGAAACCATCAAGACTTCTGTAACTTTGTGGTGTCACAACAAAATAGTCACCACTCTCAGCTCTTTAAGCCCCGCCCACCTTTTCTGCCATCCAACACTGAATGTTTTTTTTTTAACCTAAAATCTGCTTAATGTCTAATTGATCGCTGAAAAAACTGGTAGCCAATCAAAGTAGAGACTCAGACCCTCCTTACTTCTGATTGGCTTCTGAGATGATTTTTGGTGAAACTACAAATTCTTATGGACCTCTAATAAAACACCAGAAGCATATTAAAGAGGAACTAAGCAGGATTTCTCCCGTAGCTATGCTACATTTTTTACCTTAATTAAAAAGCTCCGGGCTAATTGTGATAGTTGTGATAGTTAACTACATGACTTGTGACTTGTTGAGAATGGAGGCTCTCTGCCTTCCACCTGGCGTCTCACGGCTGAAAACCAGCCTTGCAACATCAGTGTAGTTACTCGGTCGCCGCCCCGGTGTCCCAGCTCTCGTCTCTGTGGCACTGCGACACAAACACGCTCCGTAACAATCTTTTGTTTATGACGTTAAGACTACACAAATATACACATCGTAACATCGTATATGTTATATAACGTTACCCACCGCTCCATGTATTGATTTTTTGCTGGCTACGTTGTAAACAAATGCACATGGACGAGAGAAGGGTTAGCAAAACAGAGGGCAAGCGACCAGACTTGCATAGTTCCCCTTTAAATGTGTGAGTTTTAAACCGGCTGATACCTGATTCACAAACAGCGTTACATTTTGTGTACTGCAGGAAACTCTGTGCTTGTACTTTAAAATTGGCCTTGTTTAACCTCTTGCATGTTGTCCTCCTCTTCTTGAAATTGCTCACTGAGAGCAGTTTTGTGATCCCACCTTTTTATATTTTTTCCATCCCATGTCAAAACCTTTCCACCAGCTTCTCTGCTGAAGGTGAGAAGTGTGTGAAAGCTTGAAGGCTGTCACAGCCTCAGCCTGGACCTCCCAGAGGGCAAATCCCGGTGCTGGGTGACGCGGCTTCACTGCCATCACGGTGAGTGTGGGAGTCCGCTTATTGACCCCGCATTTCTCAGTGGGTTTTAACATGTTGGGTTTGAATGGTGTGGCTTAAAGTCTTGCCTGCCAGCAGACGGGCTGAGTAAACATTTGCCTGCAGGAAAGATTTATAACGGATCAATTTTGAAACAGCCATAATTAGCTGTAGATGGACTGACAGGATGAAAAAAGAGAAAATTTATCAAGTTTACTTTTCTGTTACAGCTTTTCTCATTTGTACAGAGTGAAATATTTAAACTACACACAAGGATGAAATATGAAAGAGTCCTGGATATGTTCTGTAAGATTTGAACAGTGTCGTCTATAATGACGTACTGTTAACAAAGCGTAGACGGGATGCTTCAGAACTGCCCAGGCCCAGGAAATTAGTCTTGTGATATCCTGTATACTCTTTTACCCTATAAACCGACAGGTTTTGCTTTGCCTCTGAGGGTCCAGTAACATAAGCAGTCACTTGGGGGGGATGAGGAAGCTGTTTTTAATGATCCCCAGAGACGACCGGTATATTTACCATAATCGCAAGCCTGAGGGAGCATCAACTTCTAATCACCTCCATCTTCCCTCCCCACTGCAGATAGAGATCAGTGCTCATTATAAACCTCATAAAGCACCAGGCTTTAAGATGATTGTCTCCCCCTCTCCGTACAGAAAGGCTTATACATTCACTCAGAAACAGTGCTTTGTCCCTTTGTACGTCATTTGTTTCCAGAGACATGATGTGATGTTAATGATAATGTGGGGAAAAAAATACTTTTACTTGATTCCACTTTGCATTTCCAAAATATCATTGTCAAATTGAATGTAACTTAATGAGCGAATGAAAACCTCTTGTGCAGTGTCTGTCTGTGGCCTTGTGCTGCAAAGAAGCTGCTGCATCAATGTTGAGGGGTTTTGAAAGCCCTTGCTTTATTTTCACTGCCACAACAACAGTTCTTTCCTGTTGTGCATTACTGATGAAACTGGTGCAGAGGTGCGTTTGCCATTTTTTGGGCTGTTGTGGTAAAAAAAAAACCTGGTCTTCACAAACAAATGTCAAGTTGTGTTACAGAGAGAGTGCACAGTGCATCAGGTGAGTTCCCCCATCAGTTGATGCCTTTAGCAGAATAACTATGGGATGGTTTAGGGCTCACCTGAACCAGCCAGAACTATAAGCTTTATCTATGAGGACAGTTTGAAGCCCTAATCTTCCTGTGGATGGGGTGTCTGTGAGCTGCGTCCACAGGGGAGGAGCACGATAGCTCCCTATTGACTCTTAGAAACTCGAGGAACCAGAGGTAGACCTGCATTTAGAGAGAGTGTTCTGTTGGGCATAATGGGGGAACTCTAAGCTCTTTAAGATACAGCGATGCCTGGCTATGAATGGCCTTGTAGATGACGAGGAGACTTTTAAATTCTATTCTGGTTTTTATAGGGAGTCACTGCAGCAGCCACAGGAGAGATGTGATGTGTTATCCAAGCTCCTGTGAGTACTCAGGTAGCAGCAGTTTGAATCAGCTGGAGGCTTTTTACCGAGTTATTGGGACACACTATGGTGTAAAAAAAAAAAAGAAGAATTATAGTAGAGCAGTCAAGTTCTAACAAATGCATAGACTTGATTCTCAGCATCCTTTACAGGCGTGATGTTTCTAATCTTAAAGGTGGAAGGCGGCTGTCATATAGTGACTTGTGTTATGTATGAAGTAGAGGAGACCAGGGTTTCTTACTGTGGCATTGGAGCCAAACTTAATACCATTCATTTAGAGTAACTATATTATGACAGTGTGTTTCTGAGCAGTTTTAGTTGCACAGTAAGTTGTGTAACTCCCGTTTCATATGTGTAATTGTTTGTGAGGTTCGTTAGAAGTCTTGTTACTGATGATATATCTCTCTCCCCCCTCTCTCCTGCTCCCTCTCTTGCATTAAGTTATTCCTCTGCTTCCTTTAGTAACAATTATACATGCAATGAAAGTAATTTACTCTGAGTCTCACCTTCCACACAGTTCTCCAGCAGCAAGGAAACCAGAGTGGCTCAGTAGCGGCACTGAGAAGCGATAGAAGTGCCATCTCTCGGTCATGCAATTAGATATTGCATATGTTATATTACAGCTCTCCCATGTCTTAATATCTTTAAGACATGCATGAAGTTTGGTCATTGGATTTAGATTAGTCTGATGTGACTTAATAGATAAATACAACAGCGTGTCATCTGCATACCAATGGAAATGTATCTGGTGCCTCCTGATGATATTGCATAAAGGAAGTGGGCCTAGCACAGAACCTTGTGGAACTCCATGGCTAACTTTTGTGTACATGGAAGTGTTGTTTAGTTTGTTTGGAGAGTTGTGTTATTGCATACTATGGTGGCTGATGTATGGAGCAGTTGACCAAATGTTTATCATGTTGATAATGACTAGCTATCTCATTCATACTTATTGATGGTAGTTTTTCTGTTCTTTTTTGTCCGATTTGTTGTCGTGTTATTTACTGGTGCAGAAAAGATTTCATGCTCCTGTGGAGTTTGGGATGATTTATCTGAAAATTTCTTTCTGCAGTACACACACCAGAAAATCTGTGATTTAAAGGAACTGAAGTTAAAATACTGCATATGGGCACTTTCATAAAAAAACTGTACTGAATTGTACTGAAGTGGATTTTTTTTTTTGCGAGGTCCATTTTTGAGTTTTGGAAGTAGACGATTTTGAAATGATCATCTTTCATTTTTTTCCACCTGCATTTTAAAGGTTTTGCATGCAGCTGTTCACTTCCACTTGTGGCATGATTCATTCATCACTACTCTGAAGCCGCCATTATGTCATTCTCATCTGCCTTACAGCAGTGAATGATTACCAGACCTTTCCCTGTCTGCTCTAATGGACTGCAGGTCAGTGGGCTGCTGCGTTGGTTGGCCACTGGAACATAATTTAGGACTGGGCTCACTGGCTAATCACTATTAATTTTCCCAGTGGATAAGTCTAGTGCTGAATAATTACATATTTAGCTATTATTGTCTCACACATGTCATTTCTTTCATCCAGGCGATTAGAGAGATCATGATTTTCTTTATAGTGTATATATAGCTATAGATTTACATAAGAGCATATGTCTGCTCTTTTCAACAGGTGACAGTTTGAGAGGATGTAGTGGTATATTACCAAGCCAGATCCAGTCATCACAACATGATGTGGCTGAATTAAGTTTCTTCAGAGAATAGTAATTGGGTTACACTTAGGTTTGTACAAGGAGGAGAACATATCACTTCCTGAGGGTAAAATTGTTGGTCCACCATATTGGCAGATCAAGCGAATTAATCCCTTCTTTATTCTTAATCCCTTTCCTTATCATAAGATTATGAAAATCCAGATCCCTCCCTCCTCTCAGATGTTAAATTGCACCCATGATATAACTCCTGGCTTAAAGAGAAAAAGAGGACGGGGGAGAGGAGGGAAAAAAAAAAAACGCAACAACAACAACCCAGGCCTTCAGCTCTCGCAGTTCGTGGCTCAAGTGCTCTTTGTTTTGAATCGTCCTTCAGTAATTTCCGATTCCTCCACTCAGAGAGCCTGGTTCACTGCGCCATGAATAATGTCAGGGGGCAGCCGGGCTTTGGTATTCAGTAGTTGACAATCTGCTTAAACAGAGGCAAATTGGGAAAGAATTGCTTTCAAATGCACTTTCATTTCCATGTAGGGGGGAGAGGTTGAGGCAGGGTGATTTACTCAGTAGAGGGCGTTTTGCACTGACACTGCATCATCCTCTCTCACCCTAGCCTGCTTTTATGTGTGCGTGCGTCTGCATCAAAAGAAGTAATTTTTAGTCATTGCAAGTCCAGTCAGTCATTGAAAATACACATATTTTTAGCTTCTTTTTTTTTTCCAAGACGAGACTTGTTGTGTTTTCATGTCAGATTTAGATGTACTGTATGTGAAGCCTTTGAGCCTTCTCAGGTGTTCTTCTCATTATGGATATTGCTCATACTGTTAATACTAACACAGTACACAATTACAATTACAAAATGCTAGGCTGCAACTAACATATTGTACTGTAAAATATATAAATGTGAATCTAAATCCAAATCAATATTGTTTTTTATAGTCTTTATTTGTTAAATGTAATAAATAAACAAACTATTACATTTAGACTAAAAGGGGCTTAGCTCTCGATTCTATTCTTTTGCTCTTTTCCTCCTATTTTCTTTCATCCTTTCCTTTCCCCTTCTTTCTCCCTCAGATATCCATTTTTCTGTTCTACAAACAGCAGTTTTCTTAGACACTTGTTGATTGTCATGAGTAATCAACTGTGACGTCTGGAAGGTGGATTGACATGTTGCGTTTGTCGTGGACTTTATGTCCCAGCTCACACGTAGATTCGTGTGTAAGCTGTCACTCAGGGTTGTTGGACATGATGAAGTTAAAACGCAACAGCTGTTAACAGATGCACACAGCATAAAATTTCTGTCTGATAAGCTGAATATAATAAAAGCCTATTTATTTCCCTCCTGTATAAAGTTGCTAATTCAAACCAGTGAAACAGGAACACACTGCACTTTGTTGGCGATAACGTCGGAGTCCCTGTTGTGTTCTAACAATCCGTGATAGGGCGCTGCATAAAGCTGCACACTCCTCACTGTGCGCCTTACTTTCAGTACAGAAGGAAAATGCTGCTAACGAGCTCCTTTTGGGATCCTGAAGGGCAAATGTAGATGCTAAATTTACATTTCTGCATAACATGACATGTACACGTGTAAGATCATTGCTGCAGTAGGCCAGACAAAAGAGACAAACACCAGCAGCGGGTGTCACTTCCAGTTGTTTCTGTTATGAAGAGATGCAAAGGTGGAAAAAGTAGGTTATTATTCGGGAACCTATATGCATCAGCTTTATATTGAACTGAAACTGGATCCTGATTAAAAGTAAAAAAAAGCACTTGTCACCACCAGCACCTTTTACTGCCGACATCCTGTTGGCACTTCACTGACAAGAAAAACAGGCTGTATGTCAAATTGTATGAGCACATCCTCCGCCACCTTTTGTCTCGGGTTAAATCGGACATTAATTAAGTGTTTGACTCTTTTCAGAGGGCAATCAAGGGAAAGCTGCAGTACCTGCCATTGGTGGCACGGGGCAGCTCTATGAAAATACTGCATCATTAGCACATTATTAGTGTTTCTAAATGTCACGCAGCCGCGGAGGGGACAATGAACCGCTGGGAAACAGCCTTCGTGCACAAGCCAAGCTCTTATTTTTTGTGTCTGGGTCGACTTTGACCCCTCGGAAAGTCACACCGGAGATCATTATTAACCTTCTGCAGAGGTTGGCAGGAAGTGGAGTCTGTGTGTTTCTGGGTGCACGTGTGCTCATACTTGTGTGTTTTGCTCAACTTGTGTATGCACAATGAGACCAGGAGAGAGAAGGAGAAATAAAAAGAAATGGAGCGTACTCATAAATCAAGTCCAGGTCCAGTCAGTCGGCATTTTTCTTCCTCTTCTCCGTGTTTCCCGACATTTGACGCTATTTTCTATCTCCCATCTCCTGCTCTTTTAATCTCATCAACCTCAACAAGTACAGCAAGGGGAGGGGAGGAGAGGAGGGGGTAGTGGGGGGGCAGCGAGGCTCGGCAGCACGCTGTCCGCTGTGTCAGATGAGGTCCGTCGATATCGCTCATCAAACAGGAGCTGATCAAAGGCCTGCCTGTGCCCATGCAGGCAGAAGGATTAAGCCACATCATGCACAACCTCCTTGACAAAAAAAAAGCCTCTACACCCGAATAAAGAGATTAAGTCAAGAGTAAAATCTAATTCAAGGGGAATTGTTAAAAGGGGCCTCTGCGTCACGCTCCACACCTGACAGGGTCTGTGTGTGCGAAGGCGGCGCGTTTGTGAGCTTTGTTGCACGTTAATCGTAACAAGCCGATGTTTTCTCCAATGAGTCGTTTGTTTTCAGCCATTGAAGTGATTCAACAATGTGTCGCCATGAGGCTTGTTGCCGCCTGCACGGCACAGACTCTGACAAGAGTTCCCCTCACACACTGAGCAATGTCCAATTTCACATACTGCACACACATACTGTGGCTGTTTTTTTATAATAGTAACACTCATCTCTCCATACCACATTATCAGCACAACGGCAGTCAGTGTGGCCTGAAATCGCTTTTCTTTGCTTCGACATGAAATAACCACAATAGCATTCGATAATTCTGCATGAATTATTCTCTCACATCACAAAACTCTGTGGATTTAGACTATAAAACCTTAAACAAAACACAAAATTACTGTGAATCTCACTTGTATTTCTACATCAGAAATTAAACTGTATTAATTTCGAGCTGCATAATAATTGTAACAAATTGCACATAGATTGTAATTGTACTCTGATGAGGCTGAATCCAGATCTGTTGTGTCAGGGACAATGTGGTGTCACACTGTTCTCTCCCAGTCGCACACTGGTTTTACAGCCAGTACCAGCACGGTGCCAATTTCCCTCCCACCTCTCTCTCTCTCTCTCTACTTTCTCCAGTTTGTCATCAGATGACATATCTGCGGAGGACAGTCAGGACGGATCAGGCTTCAATAAGATCCTTTCTCAGGTGGACAGAAGAGACGGCAGCTGCTATTCCTTTATCTGTAGCCAGACTCGGACTGGATTTAAGATTTTAAGTTTCATCATGTGCACTTGGAGTTTCTCTTAAAAAATGGCAACAATAACAACTGCTGTCAAAGATCACTGATTATTTTCTGTGACACAAACTATAAGGCAGAACAAGGGATGCCGTGAAGAAAAGACAGTAGCGATTTACATAATACTCATTGATATCAGTTCCTAGAAAACTAGTCAATACTCAGTTAGTTTGCCTCATGCAAATTACTTCCAACAACAATATTGCTTTTTTTGTTTTGGACTTAAACTGGTCGTTACTGATCTTCGCTTCAGCAGCAGCTAATCTGATGCAAATTTTTTGTATTGATTAGTATCTGAGTAAAGGGGACATATTATGGAAATATCACTTTTTGAAGGCTCTTTAACATATATTGGGTGTTTGTCTTGCCTTCTGGCTCCCAAAATGTGAGAATTGACAAAAAAATCTGTGATGTGCAGACTCCCTAGGTTGAAATCCACATGGTTTTACGACCTGTTCCCTCAGTTGTCTTCCAGTGATGTAACTAGGTTTCGAATTTGCATAACCCCACCCCTACCTGGTAGTAGAAGGGGCGGGGCAAGCAGTGGTTAATTTGCATTTAAAGGGACAGACACTGAAACCAGCCGTTCTGAACAGGGCTGTTTTGAGAGGATGAAAAGAGCTGTGATGTTTGATCCTTGGGGGATTTTGCCCAAAGCATGTCACAGATATGTCTTTAAGACACCTGGGAAATATTTTAATTTGTGGAAAAGGGACATAATATGTCTCCTTTAAAGATGTGGCACGGTTTTCTTCATGGGAGCCAGATGATGTCAATGACCACGACAAGGAAAGTTTAGATGCAGAACATTGGCACAAAACTCACGTATTGATGCTCTTTGACTGATATATTTTAAAGTAAGGAAACTGCACTTTTTGCAAAATTGAGTATCACCATGTGAAAATGCACCGTAATAATATCAAAGCTCTCCTGCATCAACAAGGTTAAAAGACATGGAAGTTGTTAGTAGTCGTCCTTGGAGCCCGTCCGTTAGTGGAAGGCCGCGGCTCTCTGAGGGCCAGTCAAAACATTATCATTACAGGGCCAATCAACAGGTGGGATTAGTGCAGCTTTGATCTGAGGACTGGGCTTTGCTTCCTCTGATCCACTCCTCACAAAAGCATTTACAGGCTTTGAATAGCTAATCATGTTCCTGTACAATATCACCCTAACGTTGTAGCACAGCGCCTCTCAAGGAGCAGCTTAATTGCAACATGCGAGTGCTTCAAGAGTCCCACAAGGCCTGCCCAGTGTACTGGAGACGCCCAGCTAGGTTGAGATGACCTGAAGTGCACAGCGTATTATTGTTTATTTGTGCCACAGAGAAACTGTCCATAGTCCTTATTGATTTGTAAATGGTTGCTTGTAAATCTTAAGGCTGCAAATTCTATGTTGTGATATATACTAATAATATAATCTGCATACATCACCATCAGAAGTGGATGATATCATAAATTCATGTACTAGTTATCTGTGTTATAGTGCAGGCTTAGTGCAGCACATTAAAACATCTGATAAATGATAAGTGGAGAATGAGCAGTGCTGATTGGACGAGACGTGGCTTTGAAGCTGCTCCCTGTCTGACGTAAAACCAAAACACATAAGAGTCAAGAGCGCTCTCGTTTTCAGTAGATTAATGAAGAACAGATGTCCTTAATTTACCTTTAATTCGGTGATACAATGCTGAAAGTCACGTTTGTTCAATATAATAAATGAATAAGATGGCTGGTGGAAACATTACAGCCCACGGGTTAGAGGCTCTGCTTTTATTATATGTCATTAATTATGTCAGATTCAGTATCCCCCATAGATCCCAGAGTTTCAACCCAGCTCACTCAACTCTGTTTTAAAGTTTAGTTCTGCTTTAAAACATCAAGGTGTAACTTCTAAGAGTATGATGAGAGGTCAGCTAGCTTCTCCCTCTGCAGGCACCTCATGAATAAGCTTCTAACTTTTTACTATCATTTTACACCTAAATATGGCCAACAGCACAGCACAGCCATTGTCTTTGACTTTTACTTCTTTGGACATTGAGGTTTTTGAAATCAAGTTTTTTTTTTCAGTGCAGAGCAGCAGCTACTTTAGGAAAGGGCTGGTTAACATGTCGTCTTAATGGGCCTTCGTCTCAGCCGCTCGTTCCACCGTCTGACAACAGAAACTGAAAAACATGTAAATGAGATCGGCTTCAATGGGAGTTCAGCTCTATTAAAACATTGTGTTTGCCTCTCTCCTCCTCTCTGTGCTCACATATACAACAGATACAGAGGCAGACAAAGGCTGAAAGCAGCTGACACAGGCAGAATGCAAATAACCTTTGACGTGGCCATTTACAAGGTTTCTACCTCTAACTCTTAACTCCGCTCGCCTTTACTTTTGTTACCCTTATTGTAGGAACATGAAACAAGATCAAACCTCTATCCTCCTTTGTACATCCATTAAGCATTTTGACCTGCACAGAGGAGAGTTGTAGAAAAACATACAATAGCTACAGGGCAGAAAACAGTCGACACAGGAAGTGTGTCATGACTTTTAGAAAAGTGAAAGGAAAATCTCATGTGCACGATTGAAGAGAGCAAATCCGCCCAGAACTCATACTGTATTTATTCCTAAAATGTTGGCTCGGATCCTGGCTGTAATTTGTCAAACATTTTGCGCTGAGATGTATTCAGATTCTTCTCGGGGTATCTTTTACAGCAGCACTTTACCATTTTTTCCCCCCCCGTGATTTTATCTTTTTTCACTCATCTTTCTATTTTAGCCTGGCCATGCAATTACAGCACCCATTAATGTCTCCATTCTCTCCCCTGCCCTCGATAAAATGCCCCAGATCAGTGTCAGATGGGGAGCAGGACTGAAATAGTCTCCCTGTGACATGCGTGTAATATACCAGCCTTGAAGGATGATTCAATATTTATTCACAAATGTTGGAGAGCGAAGGACTTAAAGACTAATAATGTTTCCAAAGTCTTCTTTAGTTACAAGCTGGCCCGTGTTGATGCACTTGAACCACTTTATACATATTATTTAGCACAAATCATTAGCATTCAGACAGTTAAACTATCTGACAGACTGCTTGGATATTTTGTCATTATAAGTACAAGTGAACATCCTTTATTTATCCCTCATTAACCACAAATAGCACAAGAATATTTCAGAAATCAAAAGAAGATCAAGTGAATCTGTGGCCCCTTTTTGTGTGTTTTATTCTCTGCTGTGGCAAAAATATTGTCTTGAAATCCCTTTTCTCTCCGTATCATCATGCTTCGTTTATGTGACCTTCAAAGGCGCCTCGGCATAAAGAATGTGTACATGAAGGGATGTTTACCTGAGATGACAGAGCACGCTGAGGTGTGTTTGCACGATATCGCCGTGGTAGAAAACTGAGTGATCATCCTGTTGTGATGTGTGGGCGATGACTCACTGGCAGGCAGTTGCCAAAGGAACTAAAGACTGTGATAGTGATGCATCACACCGGTGCTTGACACGGGATCTTAAAAAAAAAAAAAAAAAGGACTTGGCAACGGTGGCACTGTGTCAAACTCGCGGGGGTTACGATCCATTCAGACCACAGCGACCCATCGACGGACCCGATTTTGCAAATGCTGTCACGTAACGCGGCGATAATGTTCTTTCATGTCAAACCCGAGAGAGAGAGGAGCGTGAAAGTGAAAGTCTGAAGAGGAGACACCTTAAAGATCCATAAATAACTTGAAGAAATAAAGCTTTTAAAACACAGAAGGAGTATTATTTCCTCTTGACAGTGCAGAGCGCGAAACAATCAGCTCGCTCAATCCACTGTCCACAGACGCCTCTGTGCATTAAGACGGCGGGCCTGCATGAATACCAATCAAGTCTGAACGAGGATAAAAGCACCTCAGGGAGAGGAAGTATCAACCCACCAGCTGCGCTAAGCTCAGAATTCACATGATCGGAGATTATTAAACATAAAGATGACTACAGTCAGAGACATGTACCACGTCTGCATGCACACAGTGTACACTTGTTAGTCTGAGCCTGTGCGTGTAGCCGTGTACTGTACCCGCCCGCTGTTATAAACTGTTTTAATGAAGATGATGGAGCGTGCAAAACACCCAGTATCCTCTTTCATTTAGTTTTGTATGAGGAGAAGGATATTCCACCAGCTCATATGGTCATCTGCCTGTCATGAGACTTTTTTTTTTCTTCTTCTGAATGAAGGGGACTCATCATGTAAGTCCAACCTCTTTGAAGGGTGGCTGACACTAACGAGCAGCCATCCATCACTGTAATAAAACCAGCAGGGAGATTATTCCTGTAAGAGTCTGTGCTGCTGGTGAATGAGCGGTCATCAGCATGAGGTATAGACGTCTCTCAGGTGGCGTTATGGGCTGCGCTGCATTCCCACGGCCATATATCAGTCTGTATAGGCGCTTTGATTGAGTCTTTAATTTCAGGACTGTAGATGTGTTTAGTTTATTTGCACAGAAGTTACGGTTGGACATTATATAGTAAAATGATATTAAAGATGTGAAGGAGAGGAAGGATTGTTGATCATGTGTTTAGTTTACTAGAAGACATGTTTTTAGACTAGTGTAAATATGGCAATCACTGGAAGCTATTGAACATTTTGCAATATCCTGGGTATTGTGCATAGACTGTACAAAGAATGGACGTAGCGTCCGTGACGTCACCCATTGGTTTTGGTGAGTCTGTTTTGTGCCTCTACTACGGGGGTTTGAACCGCGCCATGTTGGATTCTACTTGCCATATTTGGAGCGGTGCGGCCGTTAGCCGGCCGAGGGCCCGCCCACTGGCCTCGAAGCAGCGGTCTCCGGACCTGTCACTCAACGTTTCCGCGCCCTAATTGGCCAGAATTTTAAACCTAATAACAGTAAAACGGTAGAGTTTAAAAAAAAATTCACCCCCCTCAGAGTGTGTGCAGGGGTAGAAACTATCGGTTGAGACCAAAAAACGTAATGGTACCAGGCTTTTAACATGTTTACTGAGGATGTAAAGTCGGCTATTTTAACATGGGGGTCTATGGAGAATGCTCCCTTCCGGTACCAGCCCCCAGAGGAAGCCGGGGGGATTGCAGTTTTTTGAACACGGAAGTGAGCTTCACTTCTCAGACCGACAACTGCCCCCTTGGTATTGTGACAAAAAAATGGGATACCCTTCAATTAGTCCTACTATTTTTGCAACTGCAAATTATATTGCAAAAGGAAAACTTTGTCAATATTTTCTTTTTCAGTATCTGTTCTCGCTTACTTTAATATTTTTATTCTTGAAGATCACACAGACTGACCAACACAGTCATAAAAAGTACTCTAGTACTAAAAAATCCATTTGGTATCCATGTATCATACTATATTGCTACAGAAAATATCATGATACCATGCTGTATTGATTTTTATTTTATCCCCACTCTTAGTGTATATATATGTATTAGAGGTGTAATACGACTCTGCTGCATTTGTGAATGGACTGAGAATATGAATTAGTTCAGCTGCTCATAAAACAACAGTGTTTATCTATGTTGCTAAATAAACAAACCGCATATTTATAGTAAAGTTGGACATTTTAACATTGGAGTCTCTGGGGATTGACCCGAGCATATTGAGAGGAGAGAGTTGGCAAACAAACATGTGCTGTTAAAGCTCATTGGGCCGTGTTACATAATGTTTAAAAGGAGGTTGCACATGCAGAGGTCCAGACGGTTGAGGCGGTGCCTGATTTCATCTCATGTCGTTTGTGTGACCGATGCTGCAAGGCGTCTGGTTTCAGCGTCAGATCAGAAGGTTAAAAATAACACCTGTGCAACATCTGTCAAGCTTTATCCCGCACTGCGCAAGAAGCCGGGTCAAACATGATCAGAAGTAACCGAGGTGGATATTCAATGTGACACTTGTTTGCCTACAGCCTATTTTCCAGTTAATTTACATCATTTTTACACAATTTTCCTAAGATTTATGCATTTTTTTAAATTGAAAAAGCAAAAGACAAATGTTTTGAGCATATTTTCAATTCTAAATGAATTCATTTCTGTTCATATCCCAGCTAGATGTTTGACTAAAATCCTAAATTGGACCAAATTGAAATATAAAGTGGGTGGTACTGTATTCTCTGTTGCTGTGTTTTATAATCACACATAGAAATAGCAGCTCTAACCTCTGATGCAAGTGGGAAGATTTCTATCAGCATTCTTGCCCAGTGCAGCGCAAGCATCAGAAAATACAGATAAACAGATGGTCATAATTCATGACAGGACAATTTTTCAAAGGCAGCCTGTTCAAACATTCACAACATACTGTACACGCGTGCACACACACACACACACAGACAAGAGTTTCTGTTCTGTCGAGTTTCTGCTCCCGGTGAACACTCGCACAGAAGGAGAAACATTTCCTCCTCAAAGCCTCTCTCCTCTCTCCAGTTCTGTCAAGGAAAAGCCCAGTGGGATCCTGGGAAAGAGCAGGGGTGGTGCCCCTCCGGTGAGGGCCGCCGTGCACGCCGCCGCCGCTGCTTCGCTCTCACAATGAGAAAGGAGAGCGCTCATCGTTTCTGGTCGCTGCTTTGCTCGCCGTGTTGTGGGAATGCCATTTTGTTTCGGCTTCTTTGTTTTGGATAAACAAAAAAGCCTGAATGGAAATGAGAGTTTTAAGATAAACGGTGGAGGAGCCGGGCTGCCGTGCCTCGGGGAGTGTTTTCAAACGTGAACCCACTGAAATGAATGTCATTTTCACTGCTTTTATTGGAGAACAAACTGTTCCCTGATGAGCCCATTAACGCATGTGTTTTCTCATGTAAAGTTGAACTACATCATTTTTTTTTTTTTTTTTTTTGGTCTTCTTCCCCTGTTTCGCCGATGATTAATGCCAGCGCTCATTGTTGTCAATACCTTTTTGTTCTGTTGTCTCTACCATCTTACTTTTGAAGTTCAAAAACTCTGCTGGGAAGTTGGAGCAATTTTTCTTATGTTTTTTTTTTCTGCAACAAATCCAGTTGGGGAGAAAAAGACTTATTTTTCCTTAATCAATCTGCTTGCTGATCTTCTTGTGCCGGGGCCAGTGAATCCAATCAGAATACAACCCTTAAGCCCCGAGATTTCACCAACAAAAGTTGATGGTCTCTCGGCTTGTAAGCTGCCTATCAGATAATAAGTGGGACTTGAATACCAGCCGGTGTGCCACAATGAGGGTGGTCCCGGTGTTTTCACCTGGCTGACGTCCACCGTGTCTTCGCCGGGCCTGTCTCACTGTTCCCTCCAGGGAAATCTCACAAGAGCAGCTGTCCTTATCAATGCGCCGGCTCCCCGCTCACTGCCTGCCCGGGCCGCGTTCTCCATGACAGCAGCACCGAGGTAGCCGTAATCTGCCAAGACTTCAACAAAATTAAACCGCCAGCCAGGCCACCGGGGGAGAAGCAATGGGGAAAGATTTCCTGTTCACCGTGATATGGCAACAGAGGCCGCAGACATTAATATGGCTTTGCATCGGCAAGAAGTAAGCACTGCTAAGCGGACAAATCTGGAGCCCTTAGTTCTTCTCCTGCTGCTTTAAAGGGTCAGTTCGACTAAAATGGACTACAACTCAGTTTTTCACATGATGTCATTGATTGGCCTCAGGATAATGAAGCTCTGTGGAATATTGGTTTGTTGTGCTCAAGAAAATGCAACAGTAGTGTGTTTAGGAAACGTTTTGTGGAAAACTCTTTGCTTTTATATCTTTTGGCACTTTGAACACCACACACCGTATGTCAGTCAGCTTCTCACCTTCAGAACATAGATAGATAGATAGATGGATAGATAGAACTTTATTCATCCCGAAGGAAATTATTCGGCCAGGCCGCTCCAGAGGAAAATAACTTAGTTAAAGAAAATAAATAGGATACAAAGAGGAAAATATATGATAAAATATATCCTGCAATGTCTAGACAATGAATATACACGACAAAGGAGCAACCTATAGATATAAGTTAAAAGTTAAATACAGTGCAACATTAATTTAAAGAAGTGATGTAATACAAAGGTCCGAAAAACACAATCTAAAAATTAGATATGTTATTGTTAGGGGTGCACCGATTATTCGGTAACCGAATATATTCGGCCGAATATTGCAAAAAAAGCAACATTCGGCCTTCGGTGGAATGAGCGCAAAGCAAGGCCGAATATTAAAAAAAAAAAAAAAGTCTGATAAATACGCGATCGCGCGACGATGGAAACGGCAGCTTAAACCTCATGGAGCTTTATTAGTAGGTGACTCCTACTGTTAGAATAACAACAGCAACAAGAGCAGTGGGGGGAAGCTGCACAGCGACCGCGCGCACCGTTGCACATCGGTGCCGGTGCGTCCTGTCTGCAGCGGAGACACGGCCACTGAGAGGCTGAGTGAGGGGACCGCGTTCCTGTAGGAATCATTTAAAAACCAAACAACAACATGCTGAGTAGGCTACGAAAGGGAGAGACGGCTGCAGCAGTTAAAACGAAAGCTCCTCGTCCCAGCATGTCGCCAACTCCGTCCGTGGCCGACGTCTTTTAAAACAGTGTTTCCCAACCTTGGGGTCGGGACCCCACGTGGGGTCGCCTGAAATTCAAATGAGGTCGCCTGAAATGTCTAGCAGCCTAATTGATGAATTAAAAAAATCTGACCAAGAAAGGTTAGGAACCACTGTTTGAAAAGACACTTAACTTCTTGTGCTTTTTTGATGAGCAACGGCAACTGGAATATTCAAAAACTGTCAGAATAGTCAATAAACATTTACTTTCTTTGAAAATTAAGTTTAAAAAAATATTTTATTTAAAAACTTTATAACCAGTAACACTTTCAGTATTCGGTATTATTCGGTTATTCGGCCAAGCGTTTTGATTTTATTCGGTATTCGGCTTCGGCCAAAAAAATGCCTTTCGGTGCACCCCTAGTTATTGTGTATGTTTATGTTCCCCTCCCAGCAAAGGGTGAGGAATTGTTTGCCAATGGTGGTGCAGCAGATA
The DNA here is from genome assembly GCF_905171665.1 of Trachurus trachurus. Taxonomy (NCBI): domain Eukaryota; kingdom Metazoa; phylum Chordata; class Actinopteri; order Carangiformes; family Carangidae; genus Trachurus; species Trachurus trachurus. The sequence goes on from NC_139911.1 coordinate 7,031,565, forward strand.
AAAACAAAATGGTAACACACACATCCCTGCATAGTTTGACTAAATGTACTAAACACACTGCTAGTTCTTTGATAAATCTGAATCAGCCATATTCAAATGTACTTGACAAGAGACTATTAAGTTAATTAATGAGAATCCAGTGATAAGTTATTTGTTTTTCTGCCGACAGAACTTTTCATAATAAATATTGTTCTTGATGAATTAGGGGCTTTACGACCAACATTTGCTCATTTGTTCCCTGTTCAGCTGATAGTAGCTACTTTTACTGAACATAAACAGCAACAAACCAATATTCCACTGTAAACTCTGGTACTACATTTTTGTTTGCACGTTTACATGTATGCAATTCCTTATATTTTTGATTTGAAAACACCGTGTCGGGTTAAGTCCTCTGGCTCACAGGAGCTGATGTGTTTCATTTTTCATTTGTTTGGAATAAACAGAAAAGCTGAGCAGTCAGCAGCGTCTGCGAGGTTCTTACTCACCAGAACATAATCCAGTGTTATTCATTCACTATAAAGGAGTGAGAGAGGTGAAGATTAGCACCCAGCAGGGTACTACATTACCATCAAGTGTAGCACTGTCAAAATATTTGATATGATTTATTACTTCAGACACTATTCACTGTGGCAATGTATGAATTAATTCACCTGCTCGAGAAACTTGCAAAAGTAATTAACATAACAATATGCATGTGTTACAACATTTTATTGATAAGCTTGTGTTTTTAAAAGACGGTTGTAAATAATGGAAATAAAGGAAAATATTCAGGAGATACGCCACATGAGTGGAGCAGTGGGGTGAAGGTGGTGGTGGGGCGGCATCTCAACACAGCTGCAAAGGTTTAGAGGTGAACTTCCAAGAAATCTCTCCACCTACAGATATAAAAGAACATAATGTGCACATACTGTATACTGGCAATGAATGCAGAGGCATGAGAAGGCACCAGCACAGTGTGGTGCTGTTGAATAAAACCATGTTGAGACACACTATACAATATGATTTCTCATTGCTTGAAGAGCTTGTGTCATTTTCAAGCCATTTTTTTTTTACTGAAGCCTTTTGTTACGCTCTTATGCTGTCGTTAAACCTCCGCACCACGTCGTCAACGTCGTGAGTGGCTGAGGGTAAAATATAGTCGGTCGCTGCGTATGAAACCGAATTCTCCTTCTCTTTATTTGAAGTATCTTGGGGAAAAGCAGTGCAGCTCATTGAGGGCTAAAACAAGCAGAGGGAAGAGAGGCATGAGGATTAGATAAAGTCTGGCACATACTGAGATGATAATAAGCAAGGCAAGAAAGTGAGGGGAAACAGAGGGAAACGGAGAGACGGGGAGAGACACAAACAGATGAAAACAGAGAGGGGGTGGTTATAAAATGATTAAGGGGCATGTTATATAGAATTTCATGATTTGAAATACACAAACAGGTCTGTCAGATGGCTCTGCCTCGCCATCTGTTCTCTGCTGCCAAAATGTACAATGGGGAAAGATTTCTGATTCTCCACTGTTTTAAACTATAATATAAACAGCTCTCTGATACGGCATCACTGAAATAACAGTTTGGCCTTTGAAAGCCTTTGAGTCATCGTCACGCACGCTTTATTTTACAATTTTACAGTAAGGTTGTACAGTAGGTTGTATTGAACGTTTAAACAGTGATTGTGAGCATGCACAATGACAGCAGCACAGAGTAAAGGGTTAACAATGAACATGCTGTAAATACTCTGCTGGTATTTTTGCTTCATGAAGCCTCTGGCCCCTTCTTGTCCGGAGCCTGTGAGTCTGGACACACCGGCCCAGGGCCAAAGTGCTCCTGGCTCGCTAATGCTGCATTGACACACAGACACACACTATGCACACACATGCACACACATACACACACAAAAAAGGACATTTCTTTTGCAAAACCTGCATGGCATGTAAAGTGCACTTGGTTTGATCACATATACAGTTTACTTTACAAGGGGGGAACCCGATATTGCCACACAGTATTATTCAAAACTATTGATTTTTAACTTTTCATAAGAGGAAGGTGCATTATTGTAATATGATGCCTGCTCATCTCTGTGCCATGATGAATGGCCGTGTATCGCTCCTCAATCATTTGAGCTCCTGCTTACTCTTGTGCGGGCACGGCCTCAAAGGTAATTATCTGAAAATGTGTTTATTTAAAACTCTACATGGAGCATTTTAACATGAATCAATTATGATCATTGTGATCCATCACTTTAAAAAAGGCTTAGCGAATCAGATTTATTACGCATTTCATGACACTAGGTCAGCTTTACAACAACAACAACAAGAGGAAGTTTCAGATTGGCTAATGAAAAATGTTAAAGATATCTTTTCAGTAAAGGCAAAGGGGACGTCCTCAAAGCTGCATGTGAGGGTTTTAACGAGTGGTTTTGCAACTTGACAAAGTTTTTACAAATGAGGCTTCATTTTTATTTGTATCATCCATATGGATGAGGATATTCAAGGAAGACAGTTGTTGTGGGAACAATTCATTATTTATATATGAACAGAAAATGTGTTCTTGATGGATATAAACAACATGTGAATTATATATTGTGTGATATGGCAAGATAAAATTTGAAGGTTATGTTTTAACTTGATGCCAGGCACCTATGTGCAAACTAATGAGCTGAACTCTGAAAACCTCCAGCGCTCTGAAAACCTCCAGGAGAGTTTTTCAGATTCTATCAATGGCTCATTTTTTCATAGACTTCTCCAGATACCTTTACATTCATCAAGGCCTCCTCCCATTATACACAACTGATGCTTGTATATAATGGAGGCCACCACTTAGTTCCTAGAAACATCATGCACTGTGCACAATATTTATACAATACTTCCATTCTCCAAAGGCCCCTATTCTGTTTCCACTGAATCAGTTACAGTTGCACATCTCTTATGTAGGCTCAATGTGTATATGAGGACCAGGTAAACAGAGACAAACGTATTGTAGGTTATCTTTAACACCTCTACTATATATCAGAATAAAGGTATTTTTTGTATAACAGACAGATATGAATACAAATATGGGTATTAGCTCTGCACATTTGGTCAGTTTTATGCTATTCCTGAAACAGTAATGATCTACAAAAGCAGTGAAGGTCAAGAAGGTGAAGAAGATGGTGAGCCAACATCCATTCTTTTCTATACTATGTATCGACAGAGAAGATTTCAAACAGGTCTATGACATTTCCTCAGTCGGGCTTTACGAGTGGCCACTCTGCTGAATGTTGTGTGACAGAAGCCCTGAGGGCACTAGAGCTGCAGCTCAGTCCTTATCTTGCTGGACCTATCCACCGCCTTTGACACGGTGAACCTCAGCATCCTGCTCTCTTTGTCTGATTAGGGCATCTGAGGCAAAGTGCTTTCTTGGTTTGAGTCCAGTCTCTCTGGACACTCCTTCAGTGTATCTTGGCGAGGACAAACATCCCAATCCCATCCCTTCCCACAGGGGTACTAAAAGGATCCGTACTGGAGCCCCTTGTCTTTGCAGCATGCACCACCTCCTGCTCGTGTGACCTTTGATATCACTGCACAGTCTGTTGAACTCTTGGTCCAGGTCATGGCTTTCTCTTACCACGCTACCTTTCTGATAGACCTCTCCTCATGCAGTGTTTAACCTTTTACAGGTCCAGAGTCCAGCCCCTCACCTGGTCTTTAATCAGCCAAAAATGGCACATGTCACACTGCTGCTCATTGACCTACACTGGCTTCCCATGGTCACCTGAATGAAATTCAAGTCACTGTTTCCTGCCTACAGCATGGCATCTGGGTCTGAACCAATCTACTTGAATTGATGTCCCTTTTCGTCTACTCCGTTCCTCCAACGAATGCTGTCTTAAATGCATTGCCATTGCAGCAAGACAATCTCAGCCCAAACTATTCTTGTTTGTTGTTCCCCATTGGTGAAACAAGCTACCAAATGCTATCAGGGCAGGGGCATCTCTCTCTATCTTCAACAATCTCTTGACGACTCATCTCTTCCAAGAGCACATCCTAACATGGCCAACACTTACAGTACTTGTACTTCTTTAGACGATCTGAACATCAATTGAAACAAAACTCTGCACCATCATAATGCACCTATAACAGAAGGTGAAAAAACCTGTGTCCAATCCATATAAATTATTAGTGGTTTCAATTTCAAACAAAACCACTGAAACATTTCCATCACTGAGAGGGACAATCCCTTTTAATTTGATGGGTAAATGTGTTCTAGTGTGCTTTCCCCCACTTTATACAAGGTCTGGTCCAAATTACTACTATTATTTAATGGCTACACTTTGTATTTTAAGAGAGAGAAAAAAAAAAACTAAATTAATTTTCCAAAAATAATTTGGATTAAGGGAAATTACATTCTAAGCAGAGCTGCAGCCCAACAACAAAAAAAGCCTCACCCATTCATCAGCATCGACATAATCAGACTATGAATGTTAAGGGAAAAGGCTCTTGCTCAGCAGTAAGTTACAATGGCTGACATAAAAAGAGAAGGGGAATGGCTCTCCCCATCATATTACATGGGCTGTTCCGATGCTGTTTTACCTTCATAGTCCTCCTGGATGATTACAACGGCAGCGCAGTGGGAGATGAAATAAAGCTGTACGGCTGGCTCTATAGCTAGCATCAGATGACTTAATCAGGCCATAAAGAAGGCCTCACTTACAGATGCTGTGTTGCCCCTGTGCTCCGCATTTCATCAGCCCCGGGGAAGGGTGAAATATGCTTCCTCTGAAGGTAATGTGCCCTATCTCTGTCCAAGCGGTGACAAATTTATTGCCCCCTTGACTATTTACAATTCATCCGAGCCGTGATGATCTGGCTTGTGTTATTTAAGCTGCAGGGGTACAGCCATGTTGGTGATACTGCCGTTGTGAGGTCCCAACAAAAGGGCACTGGCAAAAAAAAAGAGGGGAAAAGTAAAATTATATTTGTTTAATGAGTCAGACGAGTTTGCCATCCCCACATGAGCGACCTCAAAGTAAACCAAACATTGCATGCATTAAACAGCACTTGAATCCTAAAAGCAAATGCATTCCAGTCAGTCTATGTTACGTATCAAAGCACTCAAGGTGGGATAATCTCCTGTTTTGACCATATCGCCATGGTATTCAAGAGACGAACTCTGCTGAAGCAACACTGCAAGAGCTGTCATACAAATCATGTAGCTTTACCTTGAATATAAATCATTCTATTATATTTAGAATTAAACAATCAAGAATTACATAAAATGTGCAATACCTCATGTTCTAACAAAGTTTCCATAAACAATGGAAACTAAACCAGAGGCAGGTGATTTATATATATTTTTCTCACACACAACAAGAATTTCTCTCGGAAAGCTAATTAGCTGCTTATATTTAATGAGCCTAATTAGGCTCATTCCCAATCACTATTCACAACAGTATTAAAATATTGATTTACTAATGCATCCAAGATGTATACAACCATAATCAATACAAGCTAATTTGCACTTGCTAAATTATGAATGATCCGTGCCAGAATTAATAGCCAACACATTGCATTAGATTAAACGACATGAGGCAATTCAAATTTAAGTGTTCACGTTGCCTACTTTTGAATGTGTTCAAATACAGTGCATAAAAGCTCAAGCTCCGTCTTTCTGACTGAATAATACATTAGAAGATTTTACATAATATTGACATGAAAACGCCTCTGCGCCTCCGCATGTCCATGATCCTAATAATAATAATAATAAAACCTCAAAGTGACCGGGCAGTATCATTCAACGCATGCACGCAGCAGCACTTATACACACATCACACATCCTGTGTGAATCATCAAATAAATGATCCACCTCGGCCCGTGTGCAGACTCATCACTAAATCTGTTCCATTATGCTGAACAGCTTCAGTTTGCATGTTAACATGACCCGGCCTGCTGGACCGGCCATACAGAGCAGCTCCAGGTCGCTGAGAGCGGCTCAACGCCTATTTGAGCAATTTTTTGCTGTACATTTTAGATGAACACAGTGAAGTGAGATGGAATAATCTCAACTCACACCCTCACACATACACGTAAGATTTTAAAAATCATAACATGGTCTACCCTTATCTACTTGAACTCAATCTCACAGGCTTATGCTCCTTACCAGCCACTATCCAGACTGTTCTCATTTCTGGCTCCCTGATGGTGGAACCTCGAACTAAATGCTATTAGAGAAGGGGTCGTCCCTCTTTATATTCAAGAATCTCTTGAAGACTCATCTCCTCAGAGAGCACCTCCTCTTATAACCCCTCTAACAGCCAAACTACCACTCGCTATACACTTTCAGCTTTACCTGATCTTCTTGCACTTTGCCTTATTAGTGCTTAATTCAAAGCCACTAACTTCAATGAAGCTTTAGTGTTGTCTCTCACTTGTAGCTCACTTTAGATAAAAGCATCTGCTATATAAGTAAATTAATGTAAAAATTCACGTATTAGAACCATTAAAATGTCCTTTTTTATTCTACATTTCATCCTCTCTGAAGTGTGAACCAGATTTTATGGCAGATTTCACTCAAATTCACAAAGGTCAGTCTCATGGTGGTGCTACAGGAAAAATTAGGGGATCACTAAATTCATCATTCAGACCCAATGAACATCTGTGCTGAATTTCATGCCAATCCATCCCAGGGTTTTTAAGGCATTTCACCAAAACCTAAATGTCAACTTTATGGAAGTGCAGTGAACACCTGCTGAGACGGAACAAAGGGTGTAGTGGAGGGGAAGCCTGACAATCTCATTAATGGAGCTAAGCAGGACTTGTTATTCACAGCTCAGGTCTTTATCATGACTCTGTGACCTCCCACTGTGACCATGCAGCTTTAAGTGTTGAAGTCAGAGCTCATAGCAGCTCCTTATGTACTCGGTCTAATCTGTTCCCCTCTGGCTGATTGAACTGTTCATGAGATCTGTTTAATCGGGAAAAATCCGGTCCTGGAACGACTAGAAGTAGATGAGACCTGCAGAGTCTGAGGGGAATGTTTAACTTTCTTCTTTAAGTCTTTCTCTCTGAAAACTGTCCTCAGATCAGTGTTTGCTCGGCAGTTTCCCGTATCTCCAAAGTTGTCTTGTCTCAAATCCCTTATTCTGACAGTGTAACAGGATGCCAGCTGGACATCGGCCTCAGGGTCACACCGCTGTACTCGGATGTGAGAACGTTGCAGTGTTTGCACAACCGGAGCAATAATATTCTGTTTCTATTGGACAACATGAGTGATGATGGTCAAGTTGTCAGGAATAAACAAGTACATGTCAATGCTGTAGCTGGTAACTAGACACCCTAACCCTTTAAATGTGTAGCAGCTGATGGAGCAAATGACAGTTTAAGGCCTTTGTCATTCCATCTTACAGGTTTCTGAATGTTGTTTTGAAGATAGTTGTTATTTTTTTTGATCACCCATCCTATATTTTGGTCTTTTGGATACTGACTTTCCTATGAATGACTCGAGCCTTTAACAGAATGTCCCATTGTTCCTCCTCACATCGACACTTTGGGACTGAGGCCATTGTTGTGATTGTGTAATACGCGTTGTGATACAGAATCATTGCCCTTATTATTATCCCTTATCAGGCCAGCCCAAGAATTAGTCAGGATTAGCGCTTAATTCAAACTCTTTACTCCAATGAGTGCAGCTAATGGCAGCACTGATGCCACGTATAGCTGCCATGTCCAGACTAAAAATACTCATGCATAGCATAAAGAACAATGAAACAATACGAACATTTGAATTATGGATAGAGTTAAACTCTGTTTTGCTGAACGACAAGTCGAAACCTGTTTGAATCTGTCACTGAAATAGTGATTTGTTCGATGAAATTAAACATGTAGTTCGAAAAAAAAAACTACACTCACATTAACAGCACATTAAGATCACATTTCTCGTAATAACACAATAGGTCCTGAGATCTGTTAACAATAACTAGACAAACGTGACGCTGTGTTGGAGCTGCACATGTAAAACCAACACAGCAGTGACAGGCTCCGGCATGAGGAACAACATAAATGAACTTAATCTTGCAGATAAATATTGAAATGAAAGACTTTGTCACGACTTCCCTCCAGCAAACATTTCCCAGTTGTTTCATTAACTTTGGAACATTTAAGCCACTCCACCGGTTTGTTGTTTACAACAGCATGCATGACTGGTTTGTATACCTCAACAGTTCTCCTTTAAAGAAAGCGTCAAATAGAGGATTTGAATGACAGTATTGTTTGCTGGATATCTTAACAAATCAGGATATATTGCGTGTTTGGAAGCAGATCCAAAGGATATGTTTTGATTTGATGGCCTGCGTTTCCATGATGCCTTTGGACAGCCTGTGGGGAACAGAGCTTAAGCGTCTTGCATCATTTTTGGGTTATGTGAAAGTGGGAAAAGCAGCAACAGCACCCGTGGTGGAGCTGAGATGGAAGGAGTGAGAGCCTGCTTGTATGAAATACAGTGTCTTAACACGTTGTCCATATGTGGCCAAAGAGAGGCTGCTATAAATGACACACAACATACGGTAAAGGGCAGATGACAGTCTTTCACGTGCTGCATTTATGTCTGTCTCAAACACACACACCACTACATAAATGATTCCCGTGAGCAGAGAACAAGGTGTAGATGCGGTAGTTTCCTGTCAGCAGCATGACTCACTCTGGGCCATGAAATCTGTCAAGAAAAAGAGAACATGGAAATTGTCTCTCAGTGGTCGGTTGCAATTGTTGTGATGGAAGCCAGCAAGATCCATGTGGATTTTGGCAAACAGTCAGACAAACACACAAAGGCGCACACACACGCTATGCTTTGACAGTAGAAAGTTGAATTTTCAGAAAATGCTACTTTAAACTATAACACCCAAAGTGCTATGCAAACACTTGCCACTTCCACCCATTTACTCACATCACATCACACTGTGACGACCACTGGGGTCCTCTTGGGGGTTTGGGAACTGCAGCTGATGAGTCTGACATTAACACATGTGGCATGTGTTACATGGTATATAGTGTGAGTAGAGAGAGTGTCAACTTATTGGACACACCTCCTTCTTTGGGTTTGGTTATGTTTTAGTTTGAGCCTTGTGTACAGTGGCAGCTCATTGCAACTTAAGGAAAACACATGCAAGGACATAAATGCACTGTACATTCAAAAAACATCTTCTTCAATTGGACACCTCAGGTTTTACAGAGCTCACAACACAGCAGAAGTGTTTAATTCCCAGCTAAAGACGAAGGCTAAGCTAACAGATAATATTTGTAGTAATATCTGAATCATGTTATACTCAAGTTATTATAAACCACGCACACAAACTCGCCTTATTTTCTAACATGCAACTGTCCTTAAAACTTCTGAAGAAGCCTTTAACATTTTTTTCCGTGTTCCTTGAAACACTATTCAGAATTTGTAGCATGTTTGCATGTGTTTACTTAAGATGCAGTGCATTGAGCTCTCAGGGCCACCGTACAACTCTTTGACTCACATAACTCATCCATGAACACGTGGTATTGATTTTACTTTTTTTCCACACTCCACTTATTTAATATTATTAACTTATGTGGCTTAATTTAAATGAAAATAATCTGCATTATTCTTAAGCATCATGTTCCTCCCTGTTGTTGTCACCAGTTGAACATCTAAACAGCCATCAGCAGCATTTTGTGTTCAGTATCTTGCCTGAGGAAATGTTGACATTTTTACCATGAAAAGTCAAAAAACTTCTTGTGGTTGGATTTATTTTGTCAGTGGCATCTGAATGCACAGTGCTGTGCAAGGTTGATTTAATAAGTCACCTCCACGCTCTTTATATATCACACTAATTAATTTTTATTATAGTAAAAGGCAAAGTAGATGTCTTGACCTCATTAAAATCTGATTGTCTAACCATTGTCAAATTTAGCAACATTAATATTTGAGAGATTCACTCTATGGGGTGCATGAATGGCACTTAGTGAAGTTTTCATCCGCCACCTCCGAGGCCTGGAGTTTGCAATTTGTCATGTTTGTGGGTGGGATTGTGTTTTGCAGAGTGGGGTCAGAGCTGGGGGCCGGCGTGCACCTCTCATGTGTCAATGAAGAGCAGCTCTCAGCACCTTGTGTGTGGCGGAGGGAGCACGGTGCTGTCAACACCCGCCCCATGCCAAAAGTGGAGTTGGGAGTGACAAGGACTTTGCAGTGCACAGTGAATTGTGTGTTTGGAAAAAGAAAAAAGAAAAAAAACAGAGAGGAAGTGGAGTAAAAACAAAAACATTGCGTCCACTGGGCTGAGTGCCAATCACATCTCCCCACCCTGACGAGCCAGGCCCAGTATGATAGGCACAACTAGAGCCAACCGGAGCTCTGCACACACACATCAACCTGCAACAGGATTAAAATAAATAAATTCAAAAAATCAATGCCTGGACCACAGTGGAGTTAACCAGTGTTTTAACATCCCCTCATGGTTTCCCAACACACGGGTCCCCAACATCCTTCTCCTCATCCCTGTGTCAATACGATTTCCTTCCACTTGTCCTGCTCACCAACTTCTCTCAGCAGTGCCTCAGAAATTATGATTGCTTGTTGTACTGTGACTTTCCCAGCCGCTGCCTCTCAGTCACCTACACACACACATACACACACATACACACTCTTTACTTCCTCTATTGTAGCCTCAGGTCCCTTGCCTCCCTCACTCTCCATCTACACCCCCTCCCACGCCCCGCGATTCTCTGCTTCCTCTTGCTCTTCCTCTCCATCCTCCACTCACTTCAGTGCTTTTGTGATTGGAGTGACAGGCTTTACAATATGTCGCTGCAGATCTACCTCACCTTTAATATTTCAATAAAATGCCAATGCAAGGTGATGTAGGACCCTGGGGAACGGCCGGCGAAAGCCTGTTCCCTCTCTCTCTCTCTCTCTCTCTCTCTCCCTGTCTAGATTTCATTCTCTCTCATCTACCCTTTTCAGTCAAGACAAAGGGCTAAACAAACAAGCACAACCAGTAATTATCATACACAATACAGAGGAGAGATAAAGCCATGTTCAGTCATAGCAGAGGAGAGAAAAGCACAGAGCCGACCGTCTCAGCGTTGTAAATGAAGAAGAGGAGAAATCAGGGTAGAAAAATAAAAATATGCAGTATATGATAAATTATGAAACAGCTGTAAGAGCCTTTAAAACCTACGATATTTCATAGGTTTAGTCTTAAGAGTTAAGAAAATTGTGCAAAGAATCCCATAATTGAAGGTGATATGTTTCATTAGAAATCGTCTGAAGCACCAATCTGTAAAGTAACCTGGACTGGACCGCCTTGACAATTTGGCCAAATATTCGTGTCTCAAAAGAGTGAGAACAACTTCCCTGACTTTTCCTGTAGGGCCACCAGCTACAGTTTGGTATTTGTGAAACGTCCAGGCGGCTGTTGGATGGATTATCTTGACATTTGTTTCCGATGTTCTTGTTCCCCACAGGACAAACTGTAAAAACTTTGGTGACCTGTTGACTTTTCTACCAATGTCACCAATATTCCACTTTTTCCCCACTACATCTACCCATCAGGCTCAGCTGGTCTCCCTATGTTTCATACTGACATTCCTGAATGTTTGCATGCTAATTCACTAAGCAACATCATAGCTTCTGAACCTGGTGTGTTTTTAGCCTCAGAGCTGCTAGCATGACTGTAGACTGTTAGTCTTGTTTAGGAGGAAATTCCCTTTGTGTTATATCAAACATTATGCTGTATACTGCAGCACAGTATAAATAGCCCCAAGTGGGAAACCTTATTTTATTTTATTTTTTTCAAAAGGCCTGACTTTCACAACAGATGACTCTGTTTCTTTCACTTCTACTGCCAACAAATAAAAACCAAACCACCGCAACACTTCACATATCCTTGAATTAATGCCAATTACACAGTAAAATGAATATTTATCAGGGTCTTATCTGAGGCATCTTTGAGCTAAATGTGGTTAAATCCCCCGAGTAAACTCCTGATAACAGATTATATCTACAATAGATGACTGAACACCGTGACTAAAGAGCATATTTACTTTCTCCATCATTATCTTCAATCAGCATGTCCTATTATTGGGTTACTGTAAAAATCTCTTTTTATTTGCCTGACACATGATCTTATTATTTTTCAATGATGCCAATTTGAATTTTATTTTTTAAGTATTTGTTTAAGTGAATTTGCCTGCAATCCAGAGGGATGACTGAGTTTACATGTCCCTGAACTGGATGATTTGTGGATTCAGGATCAGACCACAGGATTCATCTGGACACAACATCCAGACAGATATGTAGAAAGTGTGTGTGTCTGTGTGCGTGTGCTTCACCCTCCAATATTAGAACATGGCCGGAGGATAGTGGTTAGCACTGGAGCCTCAAAAACTCTTAATCCAGAAGACAAGAGGCATGGATTAATCATGGAGGGGAATCTATTTTAGTGATCAAGTATCTTTGATAGGCATTAGGCAGACGGCAGAATGTTAATACACAGGGCTGAAGGAGCTATAGATGTGATCACTTAAGCACAACAGGAGACATCTCTGCAAATGCATCCACGTGTTAAGTTGCTGCTAATGTTATCCCGAGAGTTATCACGGATTGTTTTTGAAAGCCAGTGGCCTGTAGCTGTCGAGCCCATTGCCGGATAAGGAAGCTCGTGTTGAGTTTTACCTGGAGAGACTGTCAGTGTGTGACCCTGGATATACATACACTCTGTCTGCACGTCTGGCTTCGCTTCGATGAGCCCTACACTATGCAAAATTTAAAATTGTATGAGCCCCAGTCGAGCACACGATGATGAGGAGTCACTTTTATTAATGTTCCTGGCTTTTAAAGAGGACGTTTTCTACATAGGTTATCAGAACCCTAAATCCTTAAAGCTCACGAGGCTGAAGCCAGTGTCTCGAGGGTGTCGCTCAACTTTAAAGGGATAGTTCAACATTTTGGCAAATTGGCCCATTGCCATAATCCCTATAGTCATAGCAGTAGCTTTGTTACCTTTAATTGTCGGTGCAAGCTACTTTTAGAACGGTGGAGCGGAGCCGTGAGCTGCTCAGAGCTACGCTACAGAGGCTAATGGGATTTCTTGGTTTCCCTCATCAAACTCATCGAATACACAATCCAACAACTCCAAAACGCTCTGCTGGACACGTTGTGACCTGCACATATAGATAGAGAGATAATAACAGAATGTTGTTTTAGAGGTAAATGCAGAGACTGCTTGCTGAAAAACTGTCCCTGAAGGCAACGCGCATCAGCAGTTTTGCATGAATTTACCTCGAGAACTCCGTCTGGTAACGTTCTGTTATTATCTCATAGCGTGGTGAATGTGCAGGTCACAACTTGTCCACCAGAGCGTTTTGGAGTTGTTGGATTGTGTATTTGATGAGTTTGATGAGGGAAACCAAGAAATCCCATGAGCCTCCGTAGCGTAGCTCTGAGCAGCTCGCAGCTCTGCTCCGCTGCTCTAAAAATAGCTTGCACCGACAATTAAAGGTAAAGAACCTACTGCTATGACTATTAGGGATTATGACAATGGACCAATTTGCCAAAATGTTGAACCATCCCTTTAACATGTCCTACTGTTTGAGCTTTTAGGCATTCCTTCCAGGATTGTAATGTAAAGACGTGTGAACAATACATGTAAGAGAGCATTTTCCCTTGTGATGAAGCAGACAGCAGCATGGGCCAGCCGACGCGCGGTAGAGACCTCTCTACCACAAAGTCGAGAGTCTGTGGGTAACTCTGGAGGAGAAAGGCGATACCTCTGTCGCCTTCCCTCCAGTTCATTCAGACGGGAGCTTGATCAATGCTTCGGCTCTGTGTGGACTGGGACTGGTGTTCCTAGGCGTCACTGCGCTCGTTTGTGTAGACTAAATCTCCAATCACCTCCTCCTGCCCTCCCTCCTCCTCCCTTCTCTCTCTCTCTCTCTCTCTCTCTCTCTCTCTCTCTCTCTCTCTCTCCCACCAGTGCTATCACACCTCTGAGACCTTTCAAAGAGTTACACAAGTTAAAAGACTCACTGGTTCCTGATAATGATATGCTACCACCTTTTAGTTACCGCATTGTTCTTTTGGAGCTGTTTGTTGTATCTTTTTCTCCCAGTCACTCACAAGTCAAAAAATCCTGCTTTGTGCTCCTGCGGGTGCGACCTCGGTGACAAGATAAGCGGCGGCTCGATCACCAGCCCACAGTCAGTCAATTGTTCGGTGATCAAGCATCGAGATGACATCATTATGCACTGAAATATTAGACAAGGCCCGGCGCTGCTATCTGCCCAGCCTGTCACTTCTCCCTGCTCCCCCCTCCTTTTTTGCATATTCATCGACGGTGTAATCTCCTTGACGTGTACCCAGGGGAGTCAGGGGGATAACCTGAAGAGTTCATCTTTGCCCGTGTTTATCCCGGCCGTGGCATGGGAGGGGGGTGGGTGTTAGGGTGCCGAGCGGGCGAGCCAGGGCTCAACCGGGTGTGTGCATACATGATTTATGTGGCTTATACAGTGAAGGGGGAGGCAGAGTCGACCGTCCTTGGAGTCTGAGCCGAAGCTCCGTTCCCTTACGTGTTTGAATGCACTCGACCACTGCAGGTGTGATGTTACCACAGAAGAAATGCCACATTACAACATGTATGGTGGGAGACGCATCTCTTAGAAGGGCCCATCATGGTTTCAATTTTATGACTACAATGCAACATGAAAGTGGTTCCGCTTTAAGAAAAAGGTCTGCTGCGGCATGTCTATGTGTAAAAAAAAAAAAAAAAAAAGTCAATTTTGCTGCTGTTTGTCGCTGAATGACACAACAGTGATTCGAGTCTCAGTCACTTTATGAAAGCTTGTGTTCCAGCTCCCCGAAGCCCCGCGAGACATTGTGCGTTTATCCAAGCAACATCATCAACTCAGGGTGAATATTAAAGCTTGAAGAAAGTCTCTTCATTATTGCAGTATAATGGGCCGGCGCTGAAGCACCATAACACTGAACATTAACCACTTAGATTTTCAAAATTAGAAAAAAAAAAAGATGAATCACACAGTTCAAACGTCAGTCATAATGCACAAAAGTGTTTTATGAGGTTTGGCAGAGGATGGCTGAAAGGACAGAACAGTAATTAAATGTCTCCAGTAGTTGCATGAGAACAGACCCCCCCCACCCCGACCCCCTCCAATCACGTCTATTAAACTACATGTGAGCTTGTAATGGGGCCGCTAACGCCTGCAGCTCTCACATTTGGTTTCACAAAATGAACATGTTTCTAGTTGCTTCCTTTTGCCCTTCATTCAGTCTCAGTCACTGCCTGCAAGTGGCATCATGCACTGGTTTGTGTCTGACACCTCTCACCTGACCAGGTGTAGGGAGAGACAGTGCAACCAATCAGCTTTTGTTTCACCTTGCATTAGCATTTCAAGCTTGTTATTGAACACATTAACTCACAAGAGGACTTGACATGAATGTGGATGACAGGGCCTTTGTTCAGATTAAAGCCCTCCCACTTGTTGAGAGGGGGGAAAAAAGAAACTATTTACCTGTTTTTTATTAAGACCGAAGCAATCGCCCGTTGCTTATAAAACACATTGGATACGCTGTATTATGTGCAGTTGTTTATGTGACAGCTCTGTCACAGCTGTCGGATATAGGCCATGTAAAACCCAGACTAAATAAAAAACGCAGGCAGCATGTTTCCTCAGAGAAGATTGCTCTGCGGAGGTGGTAGCTGACATGTTTATCCTTAATTTATGGGTGAAGTGTGTGTCAGTGTGTGTTCATTTACCCATCCTGCTGAGAAACTGCTGCTCTAAAAAGTGCAATGTAGCATGAGGGCTGTGTGTGACCTCGGGTCAGGACGAGCTGTGGTCATTTGGACGCTGTGCACCAGACTTCCTCCTTTCATGCATCCATTGCCAAACTTCTGGTCCTAGTCCTGACTCCTGTCATAAACATCAACTTAGACTCGTGAGAAGATTACATGCCAGGGAGTATATTTGCATACACATAACAACATTGGCTCGTGTCTGGGCCATATATTTCCATATCTTGGCAGATTGAGGCTGTAATCCTCTGATACTTATTGACAGCTGTAAGATTTTCTAGCCATGCCAGAGTCATAATAATCATGATATAGGCCAGATACAGGCTGTGGGAGAGCACCGGGCCAGAAGAAAAGACAGAATTCACCAAGAAACCTTTTTTTTTTTTACTCCTCATTCATGTTCCTACTACATTCTGTGAAGCATCGTCATTAACCTCTACTCTTACATCTTTTGATACTGAAGTTAATGTGGTATCAGTATCTACCCCTCGTGCCCTGACCATGATTTATTATACAACATCTATTTACAATACGCAGCCTTTTTACATCAGAATTCAAACTGTAAATTAATGAAGCCCTCACTTAGACATGTCAGCTGAGTCTCTGAATGAAGGGAGTATAACCTGCACTAGACCTTTGATGCTTGTCAACAGTGTTTTCAGTGTATCCGCAGAGACTGTGCAGGCATCTGTTGTGGCAGCCATAGTTACAGTGTTGCTGTCATTTCATTAATGTAAAGTGATGGTAATTCCTGGAGGAAACATCTGGCTTTATTGCCACTACCGGGGGCTGTATTTATCACTGGAGTGGCTTCGATCCTCCTCAGCCCTCAGGATGTCAATTATTACAACTTTTACCATCAAATTTTATGTTCGGCTGATCAGTGACTACACGAGCGCACCTGCACACACACACACACACACACACACACGTCATCATTCTTGTTCAGGTTTTTATCGTATGGAGAATTTGATGTTTGTGTGGGACATTAGTGTCACAGATTGTGTGACAGTTTTTATTAAAGGGACAACGAGGAGTTTTGGAAAGCGAAATGTTTTCACACTACATTTCCCATGAGCCTCCGCGCGCACGGTGAAATTCTTGGACTGGTGCAAGATGGACGAAAGCGAAAACCTTTGCCAAGAATGTTTTCATTGATCAAGAATAAAAGTCGGAGGTTTGAAGACGATCAGATACCATTGTAGCTACCATAAACAGTGATTTGGTGGCGTTATTCCCATGACCCGCCGGGCAGCGTCTGCAAAACCGAAAGTAGGAAATGCTGAGCGAGCCGACCACTAAATAATAATAACAAGATAATGATAAAGACAAAATGATAAATTTATCGAAAATGGACCCATTAAGAAGTGGGTAACGTAGATTCATCCACATTAATGAGACTTTTTTATAACCAAATACAAACTCCTTGTTGTCCCTTTAATGATATGACAGTGAGTGACATTCCCCATGCCCCTGCACATGGTTGGGACAGACTTGTAGAGGAAGACTGAGTGTATGAAATTATGATAAATAACAAAAAGAAAGACATTTAGATGAGGACTCAGTCAGAAACAAGGAGTTAGGGAATGAAGAATATCCTCCCAAGTTGTTAAAACCAACCACAGGCGCAGGTATCTGTCCTCCATGGTTGTGCTGCTGCTTTACGAACCCCTGTGTGTTCTCACACCCGCAGCTCACGTCCCCTGCTGATCTGCTACCTTTTATAAGATGGAGATTCCTAACAGGGGAATTTAATGTGATGCCAAGTCATGTTCCTGAGACCTTTTTGCCATTCTAAGTGGCTCCTCATTCTTATTTATACGCAGTCGTCCCTCTGGCAGCACCTGCCCCATGTCCACACACCACGTCCATCTAATAAGGTTCGCATAAACATCCTGCTATTATTCAGCAGCATGAGATGGACTACATGTAAGCATGTCCGCCATTCGTATTCACGGTCACACTCGGACCCACAGGCTCTTTTTATAATTTTGGTCAAATGGGTTGGCAGTGTGGAGCCGTGGTTAGGGAGGCCGCTGTGTAGCCAACAGGTCACGGCCTGTGTTTCTGCCTGTTGACTATTCACAGTACGTCACTTTGTTTAGGTGAGTGTCATTTCAATTTTAGAGCTGTGTTCATTGCATTTTTGTACCTGAGTTGAAATACATTTCTATCAACGATCATAGAGGCTGTATGTGATCGATCATGTTACGATACGGTCCTTTGCCTCTCAGGAGCAGTGATCAAATACTAAATGTATTACTTAGCAGTGCACACATGCATATACATGGCAATCCATACTGATGAATATT
This sequence comes from Trachurus trachurus, assembly GCF_905171665.1. Lineage (NCBI taxonomy): Eukaryota > Metazoa > Chordata > Actinopteri > Carangiformes > Carangidae > Trachurus > Trachurus trachurus. The sequence goes on from NC_139911.1 coordinate 7,049,675, forward strand.
TCTAATCTAATCCTAGCAGACGGGATGAGATAGTTGGAGACAGAAGATGCTGTGGTTGAGAGGGAAATATCAATAGTTAAAAACCAAAACAACCGTTTCCTGAAGGCCGTTTACTGTAGGGAACTCAATCAATTCTCATAACAGATATTCATTAATGTAAAGGCATCTTTCTGAAGAGAGGCTCTTCATATGATATTTTTTCATGCTACTTTCCTTCCTTTCAAACAACTGCTGCATCATTTCAAGGATTCTTTCTCCTCGACTTCTATTCTCATCCCGTCTATTCTTCTATTCTTGTCCTGGAGAAAAAAAGCCTCAGAGACAGCGTGTAGACCAAGATGTGGCAGTCAAATCCTCCATTGAAACTAATTAAGTTCTACTTTGGATGCTCCTTAAGGGACAATCCTGCTCATTTTCAATAATAAAATCTATCTTCCGCTGCCCCTCCGGGGACGACCGTGATCATGGGAGTCTGATTCTCAAAGCCCAGAAGGACCAAAGCACCAGAGCAGCTGCAGGTGCTTCGGACATAATTTGACTATAGAGGCAGCTGGAATCTGAGATTGAGGGCAGTTTCAAAGGAAAATTAGTACTTTTTGTCCCTGAATGAAATGTGAAGTATGTGAAGTATTTGCATTTTTTTGCAGGTTTTTCATCTTAACTGTGCAGAAAGAGGGAGGGAAAGTTCATCATGTGTCTGAGGCAGGAGCAGTCTAGGACGTCAGAGCTGTATTATATGAAAACAAAAAAGGCCTGTTGTGTGTGATGGTAACATGCACTCAGCTGTCTGCACACAGCATGACAATGAAATGTTTACGACATGACAGAGAATAATCACAGCCTTCTTCAGGCGTTAAGTGCTTTTGATTAAGAAATAATAACATGAAGCGTATTACTCGGCTCATGAGCTCAGACTCTGAAGTTTCACATCTTAACATCCAAACTTTTTTTGGGAGCTGTTAGGTTGAGCATCAGAGGAGCTACCTCAGCTACCTGGGCTCTCCGTGTGACGTGGCCCAGCTGGGTGCCACAGCTAATGCTGCGGATCAGACTCTTTGCCTGAGATCACAGCACACTCCCTCAGGGTGTAGACCAGGACATGTTTACTATTGACGACCCCGGAGCTATTCAACAAAATACAGAACCTCCAGCTTCATTGTATTGGCTGATAACTGACTGATATCCAGTTTTTATTCAAAGGTCAACATCGGCCAGCCAGCAAACAGTTGCTCTCTGAACATACTCTCTAGATATACTTATTTAAAGGAGAATTCCGGCCATTTATGACCCCTAAATCGTTTTCACCAATCGACTTACACCATGGCTACCCGGCGCTCGGGATAGCGCCAACGCTAACCTGTGGGGGAAATTCTTTCAACCACAACAAACACTCAAAAAACAATCAATTATCTATAGTACATGACTTGAATCCTTATGACACACCACTGAACTCATATAGTGTACAGTATAAACAGTATAAACTGTGTGTTTTTGCATGTAATCACTCACCTCAGATAGTCTAACTCTGAAACATCCTGGAAAGACATTACTATCCGATCGCAGAGCGCCTGCTCTCCCCGCCACAGAAACAAGCACTTCTTCCTTGTTGTGATTATTTCCTTACAAAAATAAACGGTTGAGCAGTGCAGTGGCAATGTCCATAATATCTCAGACCGTTTATTTTCATAAAAAAATCATCACAACAAGGAAAAAGTGTTTGTTTCTGTGGCAGGGGCTATCAGGAAAGAGGTTTAAGGATCAAAAATGGCCGTAATTCTCCTTTAAAGGTATAGAGTGTACTTATTCCTCAAGCACGGCTGATGAAAGGAAATGCCTGCTCCAACACCCAGTCATTAAGAGAGAACTATTCAAAGTACCTCCACATTTTTTCAGACCAGTAGAGCGCTGACTCCAACAGAAGTCCGCGCCCGCTAACAGCTGAGTGAATGGGGAACAGGAGCATAAAGAAAAGTGAAAGGCCGTGGATGTATGTGGATGAGGGGGGATTATCCTTATAGACCCGCTTTCTTCAGGCCATATTAAATCACCTGGCGGTCTGTAGCCGCTGGTTGAAGCCGTTCACTGGGCCACGGGCAACTCATAATGGTGTGAGCTCTCTGGCTGAAAGCTCCAGTCAGGCAATGCTTTAATAAGCTGCAGGCTGACACTTAGAGTGAGGCAGAGGAACTCCAGCTCTCTCTTTGGAAAAAGACGCCTCACTCTCCCTGACGAGCGAGTGTGAGGCTCACTTAAATAAATATATAAGAAAAGAGATGCAGAAACCTCCCAGCCAAGATGAAAACCTAAGATTTTAAATGAGATGTCAAGATTCATGCCAGAGACAGTTGTGCTGTGTGGATGGAGTATTGTATATGATATGTAATAGAGTTACACAGTAATTATAGGATGTGGAATATGAACTCTGTTATGTTTTCAATGTCCTTTACTGCGTTATAAATCTAGTTTATATGAGTGAAGTTGTGCCTCCTGGTCGTACACCGTCGTAGCTTCGAGCAAATCCAATCTCATGATGATGGGGAGATAAATAAAACGGTAAATCTACATTCAAGTCACATGGAAGCATCAGAAAGTCCTTTTATTACTCCAGTCAGAACGCAGGAGAACTATTAAAGGCGAGGCAACTAACACTAAGAGAAATGGAACAAATCAAAAGTCTTCGCTTAATTGCATGCAGAGATTGACTGTCTGTCTGTTCAAGGACTGCAAATCTTGCCAGGGAATTACGCGGCTGTATGCGTGTCTCCTGAGCGGGACATATTTAATATCCTCTCCTGAAGAGAGCAGCTGAATGATCAGAGGTTTATCAACACCTGCTTTTATTCATCAGACTTTTACAGCCCATTTCCATTCAGGATTGTGAACGCACACTCATTGCAGAGGCTCTTACTAAAAGGCCGCCCCTCAGAGCCACTGGAGCGAATATACTGTACATCAATAAAAAATGCAAGTGCTGCTGCATCAGATTTTTAAATATGCTGGTAAGCAGTCTGATATGCTGGGTCTCCGGGCGAGAAGTGTCCTGAGACTTCCTGTCCTGTCATGCACGGTGACCTAATGCTCTGCAGAGCTGTGTCTCTGTCTGGAGCACAGATATTGTTTCTAGTTTTGCCTTTCCCTCACCTCCGCGTCTAAAAAGTTGCCTCTACACGACCCTCTAAAATTGATTCACTGCCACTGTGTGCTGCCTCTTTATCCCCATCCAGATGAACAACTGTTGCAGCTGCGGCCAGCGGAGCTCAGCAATGAATGCCCCCCCATTTAAAGATTATTCTCCTATCAGCCGTCCGTGCATTGACTGAGCGTCTCGCCATGTAAAGGGATGCCACTGCCTGTCCCTGATTAGAGGCCTATCGCACCGCGCGCTTCCATTGCAGGGCAATAAAATGTAATATACCGAGCTGTCACTCACGTGGTTATATCCTGCTAAGAGAATATGGAACTGGCAGTTTAAACGCAGAAAGATAAGCAGGCTGTAATATTGCAGGTGTGGCCAGTTCTTTAGCAGGTGCTGAAAAAATGCGTAGTAACCCTGTCCCTTGTAAAGAAGTAATGTTTCCACTGTTGGACGTGATCTAAGGGGACTGTGTACTTAAACCTCCAGATAAAGTAAAGCTTTACATCTTTAGGAATGAATAGAAATACATCAGAGTCACACATGTGGCTGTGTGGGCAGTTTAAACTTTGTGCTCTGTTTCTACTTTAAAGTCCTGCACACTAAGGCTAGGCTAATTACACCTCCAGTCAAACTGAGCCATGCTGGGACTTCAGCAACTTTAGCAAACTCTACATTCAACTTTCCTCTGGTAGACATTGTGCAAACAAAAACTCTGTCTTCTGTAATCAGAGGAGGGGATTAGTAGATTCCCACCGCTGGATTTCTCCTGGAAAACGTCTGATTCTTCCTCATGTAAAGTGAAATATCATCATGTAAAGTGGCTCGGTTGCTTATCAGGACAACTTAAAGACAGCAGAGTGACTGCAGTTACATGTATTTAATATTTTACCATCCAAGCTAAGCTCAATTAAAACCAGACTGAACTTATAACTTGATACCAAATGTGTGCTGTTTTAACCTGTTTACCTAGCACAAGCAGCAGTGGTGGGCAGGTCATACTGTAAGGCCTAATTCATATTTTTCAATGAGGAAAACAGAGTAGTTGTATGTAGCCTATTTCCAGCTCGACCATGTTAAACGAAATATTGATCACAATAATGATGACAAACTATGTATGGTTACATAGCTGTCTGGAAAGGAGCCTAAACCATAAAGAAGATGAACAACAACCATGGTCAAAGTGTTGTCAGCAGAGCCTTTAAGGGAACTAAGTGTGCCTATACCTCTTAACGTTATTTCAATGACCTCCCAGCAACCAGATGTTTATTTTCTTTCACATGCGATGTGTTGTTATAGACACTGTAGCAGCACTCACCTTCAACGAATTGGGTCCATTAATGTTCCAGTTATGAAACTATACTTATAAAATCATTAATTCAGCCCAGTTTACTGTGCCTCAAAAGAGGCCAATGTTTCCTCTCACTTATTTTACTCTAGTGTTTAGCAAGATGTCTAATAGCAGATACCTTTTATATTATATACTATATATATATATATATATATATTTTAATATATATTATTACCTATATCTATGCATTTAGCAGCTTTTATTCCAAGTATCTTCAATTGAGGACAACACTAATGCTTCAGTGCAGCAGGAGACCTTGGCCTATAAGGACTTTACCTTGGTGTAGGCTACAGTAAGTGCTGCATGAGTTCAAGCAGGTCAGGTAAAGAAGTTCAGTCAAAGTGTGCAGTAAATGCTGCTAAGTGAAACATGCAAGAAAGCAGACTGGATGGCAAATAAGAGTTCTTTAAGACTCTCGAAGCACAAAACGTAAGTTGGAGAAAGCGATTGATGAGCGTGGTGAAAGGCTAAAATTTCAGAAACGTATAAGTCGTTCATATAAAAATAATGAAGACAGCAAATGTCTTAACTAAGACATGTAACAGAGTCCTCCAGCTTGATTTTAGTTGAAGTCAGACTCTCCGCCAGTAAACAGTGGCTTTCACCCAATTAAACGGCTTGCCAGCTCAGCCAGGCTGGGTGAGGATAACTGTAATTAGTAACAAATTTGCCAATGAAGTAATTGACAATTTAAACACCCCCCTGGAGCATCTAATACACAAATACAACAGATACAAATACACAATACTGTCAAAACAGCCAATTAAGCGTGATACACCCGTGAATCACAACATTTTCTAAAGACTTTTTTGACATTAAAACTTAAGAAATCATTCCTCAGAGAATTTGACAACTGTCAGAGTTAGGTGGAATAAATTACAATATACAGGAACACTGCTCCTTAACAGTTTATTAATACTGTGTCTGCTAATATAACACAGGCAACAAGTGGCAGCTCGGAGCGTATTGGTTGTGTAGAAAGCCTCTTCTATACACGGCGCTCTGGTCCATCAGCCTCAGCTCCCATAGAAATGTGACCTGCCGTGTTCCTGCTGTACTGTACATAAAGACTGATGATGTAAGACGAGGTATTACACATGATGAACAGAGAGAAGGGAGAGCCGGAGCCAAGTGACACCAGTGATCTACAGCACAGTGTACAACTTCTAACATTTATTTTATGTCAGTAATAACTGTTATCTGTTCTGGGCTCATATAGAGAAACTGGCGCATTAAATACTTTTTTGATGTGGTTCAGTATTTAAAGTGAAAGCTGCCAGACTTGAAACTCCCACTGGTTTATCATATAGGAACATAAAAAGATGTATTTGCTTGCTGTGCTGCAGGTCATCGCCACAGACAGGCCTTTTGTTAAAGACACTGCTCCCATGGGATGTGCACCATGCACCATGCACTGCCTGGATGCAGACAGCTATAAACTGGTATTTCTCCTTTGTTAATAATGCTCTGTTTCTGCAAAGGAGAGCAAATAATAAACAAATGACTGCTTCTAGGAATTTCATATTATATTTGTGGGGGATCATGAGCTCACTATTCTGTTCTGAGCTGGATTAAATTGGAATTGGAAATTGAAGTTATACCTTACACTTAATAACAAATGAACCTAGAGTACTAGACAACTTTCCCCATCTTTATTTAGATTCAATGTGTATAATCACATTCATGCTGTTGTGTTCTCATGATGGGACTGACTTTTAGGGATGGACATCTTCAGTTATTACACAATTACAGGCTCATGTCCATCTGGAAAACACAAGCTTATCATTGGTTCTTATGACACAAACCTCCCGGACCAAGTTTACTGTTCCGCTGTCGGAGCTCATCACTCTCTAATGCTTTAATATTTAATTACATTACAAATGATGACAGACATATTCCCATATCTGCTTGAATATAATCAGGGATTATATTCAACACATCAGATTTTTAGAGTTAGGTTAATATCTGGTCTTAAAGCAGCAGTTCCCCTTCTTGTTGTCATCTTTCCCTCTTAGACATTTTCTAATGCTTCCTATTGTATCCCCTGTAAGACTCCATGTACTACATCAGAGTACACAGTGTACTACACTGGAGTGTACTGACTGGAGTATCTGATCTGAGATGAAGTCTTTGTTTCCATGTCGCCCTGTTTGTCTGCAGGAGCATCCTGTTGTCTGCTCCTGCCTGGATTCCAGTTTCTCCACCTGTCTCCCTGTAAGTTTTTTTTTCTTCTTTTCTTTCATAAAATATCTTTCACCTGCCTTTAGTGTCTGTCTTTGGGTCCTCCTCCTCTTTGCTGCTCTTCATCAGCCCTGACACACAGTTGTCTAAATACATTTCAGGTGTCAGATGTGGACACTGACTCCATGCACAAGGTGAAGAAAATCAAAGGGAGCCACAAACTGTGTCTTGGCACCTGCACCTGCAAATCTCCAGCATGTTAAACTTATGACCCTTCAGATTTTGATGAGCTCAAACCACATTTTTTATAATATTAATATTTTTTCTGCAAATGCCATTGATAGAGTTGAATCGCACCATTTCCACAATGTATTCAAGTTGTCCTCACAGCAAACAGTTCATGAAACCCATCTTCATTATATTAATTTCTTAGCACTTTATATAGCACTTAAAGCAGAAGTGAGTGATCCGGTCGTTTTCGCTAATGCTGCGTTCCAGGCAGGCTTTTGAAATCGTAAATTACAGCTTCAAGTCACAACTTACGACTTTGTAGCGTTCCAGGCAACCCACTCGTGTTTTTCCGACCTGTTTTACCGGTGAAAGTCACTATAACGGCCACTCGTAACTTCCGACCGGTGAACTCGTACCAGATCGAACTGGTACCACTTCACGGTCGGAAAAATACGAGTTTCCTTGAATGCACCATAACAGTCCTCGTCGCTACGTCACCACATTCACGGCGTCCCTTGGCTGCACACACAGCCCTGCATGCCGTTCTCTCTCCTCATTGGATAAAAACTGTAGGATACGATAAATGTTTTCTCTTCGGCTCAGAGCAGAGCAGAGGGACTGAGAGACCCGTGTTTCAGTCCAAACACTTTATGTAAGTGATTGCTGTCGGAAGATGTAACTATTTAAGACTTATATTAACACAAATATATCACTTACTTCTGCTTTAATCATAGTAATTTATTTTGAAGAGAAAGGTCAAAATATTGCCGCATTAAAGAGAGAAAATCCAACATTACACCACCATGAGTAAATTCTCTTTTCATATCAGAGCTGTGTTAAGTGACAACAGATGCAAAAAGATGCAAAATACAGTGAAACCATAACAACAGACATCATCAGTGTCATAGACAGACTGCCTCTGGGCATGATGGGATGCACCGGTTGCAGACAACTGATTTCATGGGCATACATCGGTCCTGCACATGTTTCAGTCGGCTCCCAAATCTGTCAGGGTTTCTTCAGCAGGTCAAGTATTTCATTAAATGTTCTGGAAACCCATTTGGCTGCACCTGTTCATGCAGAGTGACCCTCGGTGACACGCAGATCTCTTTACAGCTCACTTCACATTTCATCGGAGGTCTGGGGAACACGAGCAGACCGCTACACTTGCTCTGTTTGCTGCGACCGCTGAGGCAAAGGGACAGGAAATCATTGACATCACAACAACTCTGGCAAAGGTCAGTCAAATCAGGGAAATTAAATTAGTCACCTTGAGAAGAAGCAGAAACCCTGGGACAGATGTGGGGGATGGGACAGGAGGCGGAGACGGTAAACTCTACGTGAAGGAATGGACGTGTTTGTGGTTGAGTGTGTTTGTGTGTGTTAAGGTGTGTAATTGGGCCATTACCACTTCTTAATTAACATGACAATAAAAAAAGGATTAAAATGATTCAATACAGCTGCTTGCTTACATTTGGGAGACGGTGAAAAGGAAATCCAGCCCATCTCCTCTTTTGTTGTATTACACTCATCGTCACTGAACACTGCAGGGATTTCTACAACCTGTTTATATGAGTTAAACACAATGATCCAGACTCTCCTTGCTCAGATTTAAACCATTCCTGCACCGGCTCCAAAGGAAAACGATGCAAACGAAACAACTCAGAGTTAGCCAAGTCTCGTTATGTGACATGTACAAAGGCTGATGGAGGTTTATACAATATAGTGAATCACAGTGAACCATTATTGTTAAGATTCACTGCAGTTTTATTTTCTCTGAACAGTGTTACTGAGGAAAATATGGACTCACACAGCCTTGCAACTCCTTTTGATTTTGATATTTTGATATATATATATATTTTTTTTTACAGTAAACTGAAAGGTACCAATAGTTTAAAGTTCAGTTCAAAAAAATATACTTGTTGTTATTATTTATTAAGTTTAACACTAAACCTCACACCGACAGAAAAGTCTGAAAAAAATGAAACTGAATGAACTTCTGTCCTCATGCATAGCGAGACCCAACAGCTCAGATGTGTGTGTGTGTTAAACTGACAAAACACACAGTTCAAGTGACCCATGAATTGAGAGATTCTTCCGTAACCAGATTATTATTATAATTGTCATTAGTTGATATTTTCATATCAACCAATACAATGATATCTATGATGACAATCACGGTAATAGCAATGATAATGTAAGGTCAGTGCGTTGGTACAGTGGTTAACATTGTGGCCTCATAGCAAGAAGGTTGTGGGTTTGAACCTTAGGTATGTTTCTGTGCAGGTGATGTTTTTAGTGTTTTTCCAGTGTTGTTTGTCTCTAGATGTGTACAACGCACCATGCACTCACTCCTAATATAAAAGGATATAGCTAATAGACAGATGGATAATGACTAACGGACCATTTACTTATAAAACTTAAAATCAAAACATTTGGAATCAAACACACAACTCAACAATGTTTTCACCAGTTAATTAGAAACACTAATGTGTCACAAAAACATTACTGATGTGCTTCAGACTAAACTGTAGACAAGGCCACTGCAGTCTTCGGCTAATAAAGCTACATATTAATTTCATACGGAAGTGTAATGGGTTTGAAATAATGTAGTTAGTGAATTTAATATTTGTTATTACTGGGCGGAACAATCTGTCACTCAGTTTTAATTGCCAACATTACAGGACAATGTGATAACTATTTCCAAGTTCAGTGTTAGGGATTAAATTAGATTTGATGATTTCACATAAGAGACTGCCTTTGTATGTGAGCTGTAGTGAGTCTGCTGAGAAGCTGTTCTTATTTAGAAATAAATTATTTCTTGACAAAAAAGGGGCAGAAGCTTCGTGTGCTTCATCATCACTCTGTATTCACAGACAGTTGTGGTGCTGGATATGAAGGAGTGTTTATGAAAGCTGATGCTGACAGCTGCATACTGTATGACCAAATGTATGAAATTATATTCAACTGCTCAGAACCAATTTTACATAACAATTTAAACATTTAAAGGTGCAAAGTGCAGCAGTTTGTGTTTCTTAGAAACTAAATCCACATCACAGTTGCCTCCACCTCCTGCTCCAAAGCATCGCACTGTTTGATTTGAAGAGCAAGAGGATGAGTGAGAGACTGGTGAAAAGCTCTTACTGTTACCGCCTGCTCCAGATTGCATCTTTCTAGAAGAATAGAGACATTTTCAGCCTTTGATAAAAAGCCAGTATACATTTGATCAGGGTCGCTGATGTCAAGTGTGCACAGCCACAGAAATTATCTACAGTATAGCTATTTTCCCAATAATGCAGTGGGCTTGGACAAACATCCTGTCTGGAGATAGTGTAGTTAAAACTGAAAGTGTCTATCTTTGAAAACTTGTCCACAAACTTGCTGCAGCTTGATGAGAACAGTGACACTGGTGCAGAACAGAAACGTTGCATCATGTAAAACCAAATTAATGAGTTCAAAAGACAGAGAAACACAGAGGAGTTGAAGCAAACTGCAGGCTTGATAATCTTCCATCTTAATTCACAAACCACATCCTTCGGGTGTGGCCTTTTGTTGCCGTCATAGACCGCGGAAGTAAGACGCTCTGGTCAATGGAGGATTTACATTGTGTCTGCTGTTCTTGTTTGCAAAGATCGCCTCCTGACGCTTAAAGGGATAGTTCACCCTAGAATGATATTTCGCTCATTATCTACTCACCCTCATGTTGACTAAGGGCTGGAAGAATTTTCAGAGTCCACCGTCCCTTCTCTGAGTTACAGGGGGTCTTGGCGTAGCAGTGAATTTCAATGCAACGGTTGCAAAGGGACACCGGAGGTCTTCGTAAAAAAACACACACAAAAAAACATCCAAATACCTCCATGATGCTCGTATGTAATGTCCGTCTTGTGCTGAAGCCCCAAATTGCGTAATTGTCCCGAAAAAAATTAAATAAGTCTATATTTTAAGCTTGTTTGTAGCGGAAGCTTCTCGAAGCTCCTCTTCCTGGTCCGTCCAAATCTCACGTGATTTGCGCCGGCGTCAGTGCGGTTACTGCGAATCACGCGAGATTTGGACGGACCAGGAAGAGGAGCTTCGAGAAGCTTCCGCTACAAACAAGCTTAAAATATAGACTTATTTAATTTTTTTCGGGACAATTACGCAATTTGGGGCTTCAGCACAAGACGGACATTACATACGAGCATCATGGAGGTATTTGGATGTTTTTTTGTGTGTGTTTTTTTACGAAGAGCTCTGGTGTCCCTTTGCAACCGTTGCATTGAAATGCACTGCTACGCCAAGACCCCCTGTAACTCAGAGAAGGGACGTTGGACTCTGAAAATTCTTCCAGCCCTTAGTCAACATGAGGGTGAGTAGATAATGAGCGAAATATCATTCTAGGGTGAACTATCCCTTTAACAACCTAAACAGCACAGAAAGCTGAGGCCCTACGATTTAAAAGTTGTGCTGAAACACATTTCAACATGTCTTTATCTTGCCTCCATTGCTGCCTTGCATGGGTAGTTCGGAAAAGATGAGGGTGCATTGGTTTTCAGATGCTGTCTCTGAAGACTGGCACCTATCCACAAGCAACACTTACACATTTGATCCATTATTAATGTAAAAATATTGATCATTTTGGCTTTAAATGTAAAAATGTTTAAAGTAAATACAACATCTCATTCTGGCAGACATTGCAAGGCAAAAATAAAATACATTTTAATTCATTTTTTAAATAGCAATGGGGATTTTAGCTGGTGTCGGTCAGTGAAAGTAAAATCTTTTGTTATTAAAATGCCACTCATAAGTTATAAAGTCAATCACTGACATGAGTGCCACACTCACACAAAATATCTGTCGGGAGACTCTGACTTCCCCTGTTCTGTTGACCACACACAGCGGCAGTGTTTTTGAAAGGGAAAATGCCAGCGTGATTTCACATCGATTTATCGCAAAAACAAAGGGTCACTGGGAGTGTGCTGAAGTCGAGCCGTCTGTGATTTACTTCCATGTTGTGCCACGGTAATCCTCTGAAAGAAGGGGCTCTTCCTGGAGGGACACATTCCCCACGTAGTTACAAAAAAAAGAGCTTGATCCAGTGTTTTCTTATTATGCTAGAGAGAACAGAGAGAAAAAGAGAGGGGTGAAGCCTGGCCGATTATTTACAGCTTATTAGCCAGATGCAGTGGGGCATTACTTAGCTCCATGCTGTGTGGCTTGCCATTTTGACTGCATCCAGGGACCCCACAGCAGAATCCTGTCATCTACTGCACATTATACATCTTTGCACTTTCTTCCAGGCAATGTGGCAAACTCTTTACTGACTCTCCAGGGACTGAGAATGACCAACTTTAACTAAATGTCCTGTGCAGTGGCCCAGAGTAGCCATTTAGGAATGCAGTGTAATGCTCCCGGTGGCGCTCACTGCCTCGCCAATTAGAGGTCAGAATGGAGGTATTTCTGCAGAGCGTCCGCCTTAGATAGATGATGTCATTGTTTGGGGATGAGCACAAAGCAAAATGAAGAGTCATGGCTCACTGCATCCCAGAGTGCGATTGTTAGAAGCTGAAAGTAAAGCTTTTTCAGCAGAAAAAAAAACAAAAAATGGCCACTTCACACCCCAAGTGTTGGCATCAGACAGGTAGAGATCACTCTGAACAAGGACACCAGGGATGATGTTCACATGCCACAAAAATCTGAAACATTGGCACAGTAGCTTTAAGTCAATCCATTGGTTTCTGTGATATGTGAAAACAAGTGTGTTTTTAGGTGGACCGTTGCACTTTGTTTACTCTGCCGCAGGACATTGGCTATATTTTGCCCCGGGCCCACACAGTCGTCACAGCTGGTTCAAATAAAGACATCACAACTACCAAAGTGTAGCAAAGTAAACTGTACATTTTTACCTTTACTGCTTTAGGTCAGTTTTGTGTAACAATGCTGATAACACTAACATTCAACTCCAGCAATCAGAGTTATGAGACTATTTTAAAGGGTAGTGGGTGTTTTCTTGTCATCTTTTGTTGTTAAAGAGTTAAAAAAAGAAAAGAAAGAATAGTCCAGGTGGTTGAGTTAATATTTCAGAGAGTAGGTACAGTGTCTCACTTTAGGATCTAAGTCTGTAGTGGTTCAATTTTTAAAACGTCTTCAAATTTTACAGCTTCGCAATAATTTTCTCCATCAACACAAATGTTTTTTTGTTTCTTTTTTTCAATAAGAATAATGTTTCATAAGCAGCCGTAAAAAATAACATATTGAGTTGTAGTTTAGTGTAATGAGGCATTGATGTCTGGCTTGTGTCGGCCTTCACTGACGGGTCTCATCGAATCAGCTTCATCAACAAATCCAGATGAAATGCAATGAGTACAGTTGTAAGTGATGTTTTTTAGATAAATGTTTTATGGTTTTATAGATGAGGTACTCTATTGCAAAAAATTCCAGGTAGGAATTAGCAGCTCGAGTTTGATCTATTCCACGGTAAAGAGAAAACATCATAATTTTGGACATACAGTTCATATTGACAGTACTGACAGTACAGCAATGGACCCTGTAGGTTGAGCTCCTTTGTTCTGAATCTGAAGTGCAAATAGAAAATGTGAACACAAAGGTTGGATTAACAAATTAGTTCCAGAGTATGGCAGATTATTTAAAATAAGACATGCAGAGTGCAGGGGTGGTTTGTGCAGTGGGCACATTCACGTCCATAGACTTGAATTATTCATTTAAAATTTAAACAGCATGTGTGACTCTCTGCTAAAGAGACCTGAGGAACAAAACTCCCCCTCCTTCATCTCCTCTATGCATCCAGGCTCTATAGCAGCTACTTCTATTCAGCATATCTGAATCATGTGGCACAAAATCCTTTATCTGTCCACTTTAGGGCTTTAATTTCACAATGCCATTTCAACTGGAGGAGGTTGTGGACAGATCAATGTGCGCAATTAGACACACAGAGCCTAGCAATTAGCAGTTCTGCTAATGTGCTTGCATGGATTTTCTGATTTGGTTGGGGGAAAGCAATACTGTACAACTAAATCTCCCACCACCTGTCCTCAGTCCCTGTCTCCTTGACAGAAGTCTACAGCACCTCTGCTTCACCCACGCACTGGACGACAATTACTTCCTTTTTTGTGAACTTCTCAATCCTCCCAAGGATTCAAGTTAAAGCAGAAGTAAGTGATCCGGTCGTTTTGGCTATATTCTTGTCAGCAGATGGAGTTAGCAGTCCCCGCCCTCGTCCCTACGTCACCACATACACGCGCATCCCTTGGCTGTACACACAGAGAGGACCGCCCCTTTATGCCGTTCTCTCTCCTCATTGGATAAAGGTTGTAGGATACAAGGAAAGTTTTCTCCTCGGCTTACAGCAGAGCAGAGTGACTGACAGACCCGTGTTTCAGACCAAACACTCTATATAAGTGATTGCTGTCGGAAGATATAACTATTTAAGACTTATATTAACACAAACATTCCGCTTACTTCTGCTTTAAGCCTTTATGTACAGTCCTAACCTTTTTTTCAGTTGCACTGTAGTTAGTTACTCTGAAAATTGTATCATCTACCATCTGCTGTGGCCAAGAGCCACTCCTTTCAAGCCAACAAAACCTCTTGAGAGTCCCACAGAACATGGACACACAAGTTAGAAAGGGCAATAACCAAGGGTTTCATGTTGTCATTCCGACATTCCACCATTTAGACATACCGCTATTCCAACATACCGTCGTCCCACCATTCCGACAAGGCTTTCAATATAAGGAAATGTGCATTACTCAACAGGTGACTCCCTCCTAATTATCTGGACTCTCTCTTCTTCTGGACTCTCTCTATCGATCTGGCCTGTCTGGCCTCTACTGGAGTTTTTACTAAACGTAACCAACTCCTTTCATCATTGCCTAAGCCCAACCAGTGCAAAATGTTTTGGGGAAAAAATACGCTATTAAAGGAATTGTCGGAAAGGCAGGATGTTTAAAAAAATACCGTCTTTCCGACCATAGAGGGCAAAAATTGTAGGGATGATGGGACATTTGATAGAAAATAAAGTGTTGCCATTTAGACAATTAGAGGCCTATGTCGGACTGGTGGGATGTCGGAATGGCGGTTGCCCTCCATAACCAAGGGATGAATGGGCGCAAAGAACAGAGGATTAAAAGATGAAATGTGTCTTTGTGAACTTTACTTTAGTCTCTGCCTGACATTTGCACTTTGCAGCTGTTGTTGACAGCAAAAGATGGAAGAGCTGCAGCACACGCTAAACCACAACATCCTGCCTAAACAAAGCCGTTAGTGTGGGCCAAGGGACAATATGTCTCAAAATACCTAACGTTAGATTGAAATATGTTTTTTTTTCTTTCTGTTAACCGGGTAAGCTGTGTAACGTGTACCTCTTAATATACTGAGCATCTGGTGGAAATTTAATAGGGGCCATGCATCAGTGTTTGGGACTGACGTTTATATAACGCCCTTTGACCTCTAAGCATTAAAGCACTTTAGAAAGATAGTGTGTAGGTATTCATTTCATGTCTCATGTTCAATGTAGAGGGAGTTTCAGCCAACACCACCTTACCTTTCCTTACCAAACCTTACCTGACCTTACTTCTTTACTTGGCCTTACCTTACTGTACCAAACCTTACCTTACCTAATCTTACTGTACTGTACGAAACCTTACCATACCTTATTTTCCTGTACTGTACCCACCGTACAGTGTATATGTGGCTTTACCTTACCCTGTCAACTCCACCTGTATTAAATGGAAACTCAGAACTCTGACAAAGAACAGTAACCTTTATTTTTTCTATTTAACATTTTGGTTTTGGTATCCAGTCATATATACTGTATCATGATACCATCTTGGACAAGCTTTAATATAAGAATATATTAAACCACTCTGCAACACACAGATCAACACTGTATGATGATTTGACTCTAAATCTGAAATGGAGACTTCTGTGGCTTACAACCAAATCTAAGCAGAAGTAGCCTCAATTAAATGTACTATAAAATGTAACTGAAGTGTCATCAAATCAAAATTTCTCAAGTCAAACTAAATCAAATCAAATTTAATTAACCTCACTCCAGTCTATTAAAGCAGTATATTCATCTTAACATTAGCTCAAATTTCAATCACAGCAAAGGCATTTAACAAATGCCCTTAGCCCATCAG
This sequence comes from Trachurus trachurus, assembly GCF_905171665.1. NCBI lineage: Eukaryota > Metazoa > Chordata > Actinopteri > Carangiformes > Carangidae > Trachurus > Trachurus trachurus. The sequence goes on from NC_139911.1 coordinate 7,065,708, forward strand.
TATACTGTATCTCAAGAACTGTAAATTAGCTTTTGTCATTCTAACTCTAATCAGGCTGATTAATGCTCATCAAAAAGCTACACAGTACTTACAATTTATAGCTATCGACACAAAAGCAAACACACTTAATCTTATTTGATTTTGTTGAAACAGCACATGCATATTAACTAATTTGAAGTTGCCTCAGATGAGCTGCTGGGTTTTTAGTTTGAATTAAGTCTCTCCCACACCTATTTGCCCTTTTATTGGAGTCAGGCGGTGCCAAGTTGGCGACAGAGGAGCAGCCTGCTTGTAGCTTCAAAACCTTTTATGTAGGAGTTTAGGTTTGAAACAGGGATATACGATAAAAAACAACAACATACATACAAAGTAACAGCCTCCAAGCAAGGCAAGGGAATTTTATTTGTATACCCCATTTTTACAACAACAGTTTGTCTCAAAGGGCTTCATATGGCATCATAACAACATGCTCTGCCCTTAGACCCTCACATCGACTGAGGAAAAAATCCCGGAAACCCCAGAGAAAAATTGTTGAAACCTCAGGGTGAGCAACAGAGGAGGGATCCCTCAGCCAGGACGGGCAGACGTGCAATAGATGTTGTATACCTAACTGTTTTATAGCATAGAATATGCAAGTAAGAAGTGTGACACTGATAAGAGCAGTCGGAGGAAAACCACAATGAAGCTTCATTGAACTGACATTCATGGTCATTTAGAGATTCATTAGGCTACTACAAGTAAGATTTTCATCTTTTTCAGTGTATTAATCAAACTCTTTAAATGACAAATGAGTGAGCAGCGGCTTTAAAGACAGGTTTGTTTTGTATGTCAGCAGCTCTTGCAGGCAGAGCCAGCCAGGTTTTATTTGAGATAAATGAAGCTGACCGTCTAATACCTGAGTGCCAGTATTGGTGAGCTATACTCTAACCCCGTCCTTTAATATCTATACCAGGGTCTCTGTGTGTATGTGTCTGTGTCTATCTGTTCAGATAAACCCTCCGCTGACACGCACTGACTAACACCAAAGGTTTTCTCTTCCCCTGTCTTGCCCTCTGCGGAAGATGCACAGTACCTTAACAGAAAGTGAATACAGCCTTCTGTCCCTCTGAAAGAGCATTGATTTTTACTTTGCAGCACCCAAGGTCAGTGCAGAGAACAAGCCGGGAGGATCTTATCACCTCAGAAGTACAGGTCTTTCTCTCAGTCTATTTACTGAAGGGAAAATAAACACAAATGAAGTCGAGAACCCAGCTGTCTGACTTATTGTGACCTTGCATTAATAGCAGAGCAGCAAATAATGAAATGTTTAAACTCTGAAGTGCTTTGGATTTAAAAGAAAACTAAACGATTTGTTAAGATGCCACATATCTCTTTCTTTTATGGCCCCTGCTGCTTTCAGACTGCTCCGTGCCTGTTTATCTACTCATAACCCCTGACTTAAAATTCACTCGGCTGTTCGTGATACTTATGCAACAAAAAGGCACCGTGCGCGCACACTTTCTCGCAGGCAGTAAACAAGTAATAGGCCTAATCACAGGCTGGTGAAATCGCTTCCAAATTAATTCTTTCTCACTGAACGACTTAAATTTGGCCCAAAGTCCATGAGCTGAATTCAAACTGACAGCAGAAGACAGGAGGTAGCGCTGCATCAAAGGAATGAAGAGGATGCAAATTGACCAAACGCAGACATTACTCATTACACGGTTGTGTTGCTGTTGTTATTATGGAGAATCCCCTGACACGCACAGTAACACAAATCATCATCCTTTATGTTTTTTTGTAGCAAAATTAGCACATGGAAAACATGCATGTGATGGATTTAACAAATTATTGGTGCAAGTTTTGTTTGCGTCTATATATAGATCAAATGAATATGTGGCACGCCGTATGTAGGCTGTACAGCTTATCCAACTGAAATGGACAGAGACAGGGTGGGTAAACTACCAGAGACTGACTGCCACATAAAGTCCAATATTGTTAAGAAGTGTATTTATCAACTTGAGCTAACTCAGGCTATTTAACTTTATAGCTCAACAATTTGAAAAGTATCTCTATTTGCTCTCGGTGAGAGTTCGATGAGACGAGAGAGAAAAATGTCGAACATTCATCAAGAGAAAGCTGCTCCACAAAGAGTCGTCCTCTCATGGCAAACAACGTCGGCATTTGCATGAATTTAAGTGAATTTCCAACCCTTCTTCTGCTCTTTTGCCCCACGTTGCGTGCTCGCTTTGCAACACAAGTGAATTACCTTCTTCTCAAAGAGAAAGGAGCTGAGGCAGAATTGATTTCTCAGTGGTCTGCAGTTGGTGTGAATAACTGATGAGCTATAGTCAGACTCCTCTCTGCGAACCTGTGTCTGCATACGTATTTGTCCCTCCAGAATTCAATTGATGCATTAATGGGAAGTTGCATAAGAGAGCTAGTTGCCTGTGAAATTATGAGTCATTCAAAATCAAAAAAGTTGAAAAATAACATGCAGGATCACCAGCTAAATGATTTTACTTGAGCTTGAATATACATTTTCTGGTAGAAATCACTGTGTAGACAGATGGACCTGTTCTTGTGTGGCTGTTCGGTGCACTGAGCACATTCTACTTAATTCACTGTGTTCAGTGGATTAGTGTGTATAGAGGTTGTGTTTTGAGCCTTTGGACTTAAGCCATGTTGGTGGCACAGCTCCAGAGAAGGTAGTGAGTGTGGCTCAGTCAGGCACTTTGGTCCAGACTGAAATATCTGGGCTGCTGTGACATTTTGTACGTTTTGGATGTTTAAAATACACAGAGGAAGAAGCCAAAAAATCTAAGAGAAATATTAATTTCAAGCAGCACAACTTCCTCTGTTATTTGTGGAATCCTAATGGGACTAATCCAGTGTACTTATCAAATAACCTCCATTAACAAACAACAGACAATATTTCCATTTTACAAATTGCGCAGTGGGGTTGTCATGGAGTCAGCATAATACCCCCCCTGACGCCGCCATAACGACTGTCATATGCAGGTTGTACTTACTTAGTAATTTAATCTAATTGCAGTGTAATGTAACAGATACTAGGGGAAGTGAGTCTGCAGGGAAAGGGATGTAATTAATGAATTGATTACCGGGAGCTGTGGATTGACAGGCCGAGATCCTGCAAAGTGATTGGCTGACGTGACTGAGAGGAGGTGGGTTTGCGGGAGGTGTGTGTGTGTGTGTGTGTGTGTGTGTGTGTGTGTGTGTGTGTGTGTGTGTGTGTGTGTGTGTGTGTGTGTGTGTGTGTGTGTGTGTGTGTGTGTGTGGTGGTTTGTGGACTGTGCAAACAAGAGGAATGAAAATGCCTGAGGCAAGAAATTTCGCTCTGGCCATTGTTATAACTTTTCCACTGATAAGTACTGGCACACACTGTGTTCATATAGGGAGATGTCAAAGCATGGAAGCAGATAACACGCGCTTGGAAAAAGGCATCCAGATGGATCCATGCGTGAAACTGTCTTTTTGGGTGAGATGAATTATGTTTGCCGTGAGAAAAACAGATGAATACTGGGGTGAATGGGAGGTGGAAAGTGTGTTATGATACACCGGCATTCATAGAGGTGGTTTGTGTCTCTGGGAGTGAGATATCAAAGTAGGCTGGTATTGATCCCTGGGAACAATCAATACGAGGCCATTGCACCTGAGTATTTGTTGCTCAGCAGTCTGCCTACCTCTGTGTAGGTGATCATGACACTGAAACCTGAAGGCAGCGCGTGCACGTGCTTGTGTGCGTATATATTCTGTACAGTGAGTGCGTGCATGTGTATGCGCGTCAGATCACTGAGGTGTCCTGATGGCCTCTGCATGCTTGTGCTGCGCATCTCTGCATATTTTAGTGTGCAGGTGTGTGTGTGTGTATGTGTGTGTGTGTGTGTGTTGCAGCAGCTGACAGGTCCAGTAACTCTGACAGGACGCAGGCGATTCCCATGAGGCCGTGCGTGCTGACAGCAGCTGGCCAAGAAGAACATCTGCTGATGGACTCGCAGCACAAAGAGCCAGCACAGTGCTCTCCCTTCATCTCTCCATTGCTTTTCAGATCTCTTCACTTTCTCACTTGGTGGTGTTGTTTTTTTTTTTTTTTTTTTCACTTTCTTCCTTTTGTTACTGATACAGCCTTCCACTTCCACTCTTTCTCTCTCTTCACAGTGTGGAAACAGCCCTTATCTACATTCAGGACACTCACACGCACCATGAATTCTATGATTCAGTCTCCACACTCAACTCCTGGACCTTGAGGGACAGGAGGAAGAAGAGAGAGAAAGCTAGGTTATCGATTTTTATACACGACAGCCCTCATCGTCCAAAGTGATTGGGCTTCCTCCCCCGTCCTGCCACGCCTGACCAGCCCTCGCCTCCACCGCCTTCTCCTCCGTCTCTTGAGCCTTCAGTGCTCTGAATCTCTGGATTTACTCAAGATGTTGGAGCGAACAAAGTAGGTGCTGGCAGTGGCACACACACCCAGACATACTCAGGCTCTCCTCTGCCCTTCCCGAGACCGGATCATTATCCCGATCCGTTGTATGTGACTACGATTTAGATGTGCAAATAGGAGTTGGCCAAGTTTAATTAAAGAGGATGAGCTGTGTATATCTGTGCAAATATGTGGCTCTTTTTAAAATCCCACACTCATCTGAGAGTGAGGAGGCATGTTTAAAGGAGGGAATTCACAGGCAGTGTCTGGGACTGGATGGTACAGTAGGATAAGGTGTGTGTGGATGCACAGGAGTTGTGTCCACTCCCTTGTTTCTGTTCAGCAGCAGTGTGTGAACTCAACTCACTCCAGTGAAACTGTCCATATCGAACGATTCTGGACTTCATGACTCATGTCCACTGTCAAGGGTTAGTGCCCACACAGGACGCAAAGTGCTTTTTACTATATATGTGGGTTCATGCTGGGCACAAATCTGCAATTCACTTTTCTTTTTGAATGTGTTGACCTAACATTACCTGTGTGTGTAGTCGCCATAGTTCACGTACCAAAATCACAACCTTTCTCAAACCTTTCACATGCTGTATTTTCCAATCGCAGATTTTATAGCAAGCAAAAAAAAAGAAGAAAGAAAGCGGGCACTGAATGGTGTCCATGGTTCACAGAATCATCTGTCCTCTTCTTTCATCTCTGTGAGGCAAAGGGAAAAAGCTGAACCTGGACTGAACTTTTACTTTGTTATGGGAATGAATAAATTCTACCATTTACCTTGTAGCTGAAGGATAAAGTGATTGTTGTGTGTTTTTTATTGTATTATAACATCGGATAACCCTTCAAACATTGGGTTTACTGTGGTAATTTCCCATTTATCTCACTGCTACTTGAAACAACAAAGCATCCCAACAAACACAGCCCTTTGGATGTTTTTTTTGTTTTGTTTTTTCAGAGCAGGGCTTTGTGAATAAATCTTGGATGTTTGGTTTTCACAAAGACACTTGAGGACTGTGATTTGGGTTTAGAAAATATTTTGATTAGAACTAAGTTTAAGTGAAGAGTTAAGCTGACAGTGTACTTCATGAAACCAACAATCTGATATTCACTCAGTGTTGTGAAGATGCAAGGTCTCCCTAGAACATCCAGACTTGGTCTAGATCCATGGTCCTGAACTGCCCTTTATACACCCAGCATAAGACTGTCTCCACTGGGCAAATCCTCACCTACTGGGCTGTGGTAAAGGCTGGTGCCTGGGTGCATGATAATCAGTTGAAATTAGGGAAATTAGGTCAGAAAAATGTGATAGCGCTTGTTTATGAAGGTGCCAGAGGTATCAGAGATGTCATAGGTACTTGTAGTGGTGATTTGTCATCAAACAAACCTCAGTTGAAAAACAAAAGGTCACCGATGCCCCATGGTTATGTGGTTTAAACAGGCAAAGGAACCAAGTTTCCCAACCATGCCACTGCATAAGGAACAAAGAAATCATATCCACAAGCCCGCCCAGGTGCATGCTGGTCCTAAACCAATCTACCTACATAAAAAAACCTAATGTGCTCATTGCATCACCCAAAAATATGTCACATATTTGTTGACCAAGGCAAGCAAATATATATATATATATATATATATATATATATATATATATATATATATATATATATATATATATATATAAATCAACTAACAAGAGAGAATATTATAAAAAAAAATCTTACAAATTAAAGTGATTTAAACTGAAAACAAATGAATACATAATAGTGAAGTCAACAAACTGGCAGAGTGCTGGAGCTGTGATTCCTTAGTGAGAAAGTGACAGACAAAAGTAACAATAATATTTTGCCTTTCTCGTCTCTATCTGCACATACAGCTCTGTGTCTGATACCAAAAACAGAAGTGACAATCCTGCCATCTGCCATTTATTCTAACCCATTTTCGACCTTTGGATGTTTTAACCCAAACCTGAGACAACAATTTTGGGGAAGCAGATTTCTCTGTGCATGAATACACACACAAACACAAACACACACACAAACTGTGGTTTCACCCTCTTTAATGCTAAAGGTACATGGTGCCAGAAGTCTCGGTGGGAGGTGGCTGTTGGCTGTTGGCTGCGTCTGGCCCTGGCTTCACCTGTAGCTTGAGAGGAGGGGAGGACAACATGGCCAACAGCTGCTTGTCTGTCTGTTCTGTCTACCAGATACACCGCCTGCAAACCCTGCTGCCAAGTGCAGAGCATCAGAATTTGAATTCCACCGTCTGTATTTCACGGTCCAATAACCTATCCTATTGTATTGTATCCTATTTGTGTTTTGTCCAGTTTTGCTTTTGACCGAAGGTTTGTCGGTGGGCAGCTTTGATATTTGGCTCCCTTTAAGACTACACTCCATCTTTAGACAATGTTTCGTCCTATTGTGTTTCTGCTTTAACATAAATAAAATATTTCTAAAAACAGGGGAGAAAAAACTTCAGCTATGAATATAGAGGCAATGTTTACTACAAAGGTATGGCTCATTTTCCCTTGATGGTTCTGTTTCCATTACTCTAACTGAAAACATATCCGTTCATGCAGAAATATTTCCCTGCTTTATTCTCTGTATAGACTGAATTATTAGATGCACACGTTTTCCCAGGAGTATAAGTACTTTAAAGGCTGCATTAGATACAGATTTAGAACAAGAATGTAAATGTGCATGCACAGACATACAGTATACCCACCTATCCACCCACACACACACGCACACACACACTCACACAGTCAAATTCCCCTGCAATATTTTGTCCTTATTTTTGCACTGCTATTATTTCACATTTTCTGCATCACACTGCACTGCCGTCTTGCTTTTTAAAGCAGTGTTGAAAACAACTCTCTGTGTTTGTCTTCTCAAACCACTGCTTCCCCTTTGTCTTTTTTTCATCTGTAGAAATGGGATACAGCTCCCGCTCATTTGTCCGGCATCTTTTGCCAAAGATCTCTGAAACAGAGTGGAGAGAGTCCCACAGGACCGACTACAAGAGAGGGGGGAGCTCAACCTCCAGCAGCTGTGTTCTGCCTGCCATAACTTTGGGAGAGCTCAGAACCGGTAATGGCCATGTTGTGTTGTGTATAAGATGGAAGAGCGATAGATGTTTGGATGCTGTATTAATTATAGAGACTGAAATGCTGCAGAGAATTTAATGCCCTGGTTGATTTCTCACAGATGTACTTAGAAATGTAAAAACCCTGCAAATGTTCATGACGACTCTAATAATGCTGGTTTCTGTTAGTTGCATCTATAAAAATGAAATTATTTTTTTTGCATATTTTCACTACCAGGGACAGGTGACAGGTGGTAAGAGTTAGCTGCTGAGTTAGCGTGCACCAGCGAGGGACAAAGGAGCGACCAGCAGCTTCCTCAGCAACACTGAAGTCACACAACCAGACAGGACTCGACTCCACTGGGAGGTAACACAAACTCACTGCACTTTACACGCAACACTGGGAGGGATTTCTCTTCCGTTCCAGTGGCTGGGCCCAACTTCACCTTGATCACACCCACACATGTAGCACATCCCAGCTGTAGCTGACTTGCATGCAGCTAACCCGGCACCTTTAGGCTGCATGAGCCGGCAAGACAGACTCTCACTCTCCCTCTCTTCATGCCATGTGGTCTAAACATGTCTGCCATGTTGCACCACTATGAATACTGCCAAGTTCCAACCGTGGAGTTTGATCCTTCAACTTCGACTCACTGTTGGTAATTTAAGATATAGTTATTATGTTTTTTAATAATCAGAGTTCCAAATTAATGGTAATAATATTAGACTGCATCATGATTGGCTGCTTTCATCATGGGTATAGATTTGCACACTTAAAAGTTTATTTTAAAGTTATTATTTTATATATTTTTAAATGTGTAATAGTCAATAACAGATGAACTATCAATGCCCCAACAAAATGGTCCTTTTTGCATTAAACCGAGTGCCCCAAAATAGGTACCTAATATTTCAAAATCTATGTTGGGCCTGTCTAATTAGTTTAATATTTTAGAGTCTATTATCGACTGACTGTGGATATCATTTTGACATTTCTTGACCAGGCCTGTTTTCTATGAACTCACAAATAGGCAAATCAAATATATAAAGTTCCATGATAATGACATATCATCTGCATTAATCAAAAGTAGTACAGTAAGATCCTCGGATTGTTTCGCCCTGCATCCTTGCACTGTCAGTGCAGGATTCAACAGCCTATGAGTTAAATATATACAATAAAATAATATAAGGATATTATTATAGGCTGGATGCACTCTGAGTCTAAACCCAACACTAAACCACCAGTTCTGTGTTCAAATAAAAATGCCAGAAAAAGTCACACATTGGAGCTTCAGAGATTTTAGAGTGTCACTCCTGGACATCGTATTTACCATTTTCCCCTCTGACGCTGAACGCATCAGCGGACCCCTCTGTCATCACGCGTCTGTTGTGGGAGTTGTAGTTTTTGTGGATGCTGTACCTATGGTAATATTCGCCCCGGAAAACTACAAGTTCCAGATTTACCATTGCGGAAGTAGCACAACAAAACAGTGTGGTGGCTGCAGCGGCACCGTGGAGAAGATGTCTCATGTTGTGAAGAAAAGAAAATTAGACAAAAGCCGTCAGGACAGACTTTACTTCGACAGCTACTCCGATGTGACCATCCACGAGGAGATGATCGCGGACCACGTCCGGACCAACGCGTACCGGACGGCCATCCTCAGGAACAGCGAGTCCATACGGGGGAAGGTCGTGCTGGACGTCGGTGCTGGAACCGGCGTTTTGAGCGTCTTCTGCGCACAGGCCGGAGCCAGGAAGGTGTACGCCGTGGAGGCCTGCTCCATCGCCGAGCAGGCGGCCAGGATAGTCCGCCACAACAACCTGCAGGACCGGATAGAGGTGATCCGCGGCACGGTGGAGACGGTGGACCTCCCGGAGCAGGTGGAGGTGATCGTGAGCGAGTGGATGGGTTACGCGCTCCTGCACGAGTCCATGCTCAACTCGGTGCTGTACGCGCGCGACAAGTGGCTGAAGCCGGGCGGCCTCATCCTGCCGAGCCGAGCCGAGCTCTACATCACCCCGATGGTGGACCCGGTGGTGGAGGACCGCCTGCACTTCTGGTACACCGTCAAAGACGAGTACGGCGTGGACATGTCCTGCATGTCCGACTTCGCCCGCAGGTGCATCTTGAACTCCGACATCACGGTGAACTCGGTGTCGGTGGAGGACGTGCTCTCGCATCCGGCGCGCTTCGCCGAGCTCGACCTGCACTCGGTGACGGCGGAGGAGCTGCGGTCGGTAAAGGGCCAGTTCCGCTGCGAGTCGTTCGGCTCGGCGGCGGTCAACGCTTTCTGTGTTTACTTCACGGTCACTTTCCCCTGCCCGGACAAACCTCAGCAGCCCGCGCTCGTGCTCTCCACGTCTCCGTTCAAGCCGGAGACGCACTGGAAGCAGGCGGTGCTGTACCTGGACGCGCCGGTGGACGTGGTGCAGGACACCGTGGTCTCCGGGGAGGTCAGCATGTATCCGTCAGAGGACAGCGCCAGACACATATGCATCCACGTGGACTACACCATAGGAGAGCAGAAGAGACAGTCCAAGACTTTCACCATCCCGGACTGGAGCTGCGAGGCTCAGCCGTGACAGGGTGGAGAGAGGGAGAGCGGCCTTCAGCTTCACTACAGCTGCTACATCCACACTCCTCACTCCAGTGTGCGTTTTCTGGGAAGACACACAAACACAAAGTGGCTTCTACAATCCAACATGATGTGACCTGTACATGCTCTTTAGCTTGGAGCTGATATTGTTTAATCTGTTTGTTTTCATACCTAATAAATAAGTTGACACCTAGAGATGCTCCAATAGCATTTTCCCTCTCTGCACTGAACTCAACAGCATCATCTGATCAATACTGCTGCTTCAAAACCACCTGTTCACTTCTAACCCATGTGACTATATATCTAATTTGACTATCACTCACAAGCGATTACTCAAAAATAATATAGAAACAAATAACGCTTCCTGCCACCTCCTCAAATTAAACACTGTATAACTATACACATTCACACTCTCCAGTATAACTTGTTGCTAAATGCTGATATTTCATTAAAAGCTAATGTTACAGTAGAATGAATCCATCATGGCCGCTCTTGTTACAGTAAATTCCTGTGGCAACGTGGTGCAACTTCCTGTGTAAGAACTAGAAGAATTGATTTCTGGGAAGCTGCCTCTTTACCAAGGTGTGAAACAATAAAATTTAATAATGAATGATTTGGTTTTGGGGGTCAGTGTTGGCATCAGAGGCATTTTCAAAATCAATATTGGTATGGGAGCAGCTCTATTGACAGGAGGAGCCGTGTACATCCTTATACCAGGTGAAAATACTCCAGCACTGACGTGTTTGCGTTGCTCACAGTTTTCACCACCCTGAACATTTTTATATTCCCGTCACAGCTGAAACAGCATTCGAAACAGCACTTAAGCTTCACAAGAGACTAAAAGTTTCCTGAAAGTCAGATGAGAGGAATAGTTTTAGGTGGGCGTGGAGCTCCTCCAGGCAGGTTTTATTGGAGGTTCTCACAAAGCTGTTGAATAAATTCAATGCCACGCTGCCGACATCTGATATTCTAATAAATTCAATCATGCATATTGTGTGGAATCTGATCAAAACGCTGCATTCAGATGAGGATTAGACCAATATATTGACTTGGACTAGCTGTAGTGAGGCAGGAGGCTGCATCATACAGGAGCTTTTTGACTTTGGCTGCTTCTCAGTTTCTCTTTAATGACTGACCGAATTGGCTCACTGTCGTCTGTTGACAGACACCACTGACTTAATTAAAACTTAGGCTGCATTTCTTCTTCAGCTTTCTGCAAGATAACACGGGATATTTACAGACTTTTTTCTTTCCAACCATCTGCCTCGCTACATCCAACAATAAAGGTTAAATTATTTTTGTATAGTTTGATGGCCACATGTCACTGCTGAGTGATTCACAACCCAGAGTCACAGTGAGTGAGTGTGTGTGTGTGTGTGTGTGTGTGTGTTTCTGTTGGAGCTTATGTTACAAGTGACACCTCTTGTGTGTAGAAGAGAAACATGTTTGTTTGCTGACTGTTCAGCACTGAACAGATGGAAACTAGACTGTAATAAATAGTTTGAATGTTTCATGTGTCCAGAGTGTTGACTTGCAAAAACAGAATATTACCCAAAATGCAATAGAGGAATCCCCAGTGCAGTATTTCTCCAACCTGCTACAGGAGTCTGTAGTTTAAACATTCATATTAGAATAAGAATTTTCCAACTTGAGTTAACTGTGTGTCATGTTAAGACCTGTTAAGATGTTTTTTTATTTTAAAAAGTTAGCTTTTTACTATTTATATCTGAGATAGGAGATTAAACTTCAGAATAAGATACTGTATAAAATTAATAGTATACATTAAGTCACAGATGCAATAAAGTATTTAGTTAATTCTTAAGAAATATCAATATTAGATCTTCTCAAATTATATTTATAAAGGTGATGTAAATGCATCACCTATGCCAAAACAAAATTAAGAATTTATCAAAAGAAATGAACAAAGATGCATTTTGATGCAGTTTGGGTTACATGCGAAGTGTGCAAAGAACAAAAAAAAAGACTTCAAGACAAGACTGAAGTTTGACAACCAGGAGGACAAAGACAAGAACTTTTTGGAACAATGTGTTTTTGGTCAGATGAGTGTAAAGTTATGAATTATTTGGACAAAGTAACAGAGGACGTGTTTGGCATAAACCAAAGACAGCATTTCAACAGAGAACCTCATACCAACTGTGAAGCATGGGAATAGAAATGTCATGGTTTGGGGCTGCTCTGCTGCAGCAGGGCCTGGCCTGCACTCCATCAGAGGATCCACTATGAATTCTTCATTGTATCAGAGGGAGCTTGAGGACAATGTGAGATCTGTGCAGAAACTGAGGCTGAAGCAGGGCGGGAACATGCAACTTGACAACGACCCAAAAAATCCCAGTAATTCCACCAAGGAAGAGTTCAGTGGAAAGAAATTGAGAATTCTGGAGAATCCAAGTCCAAGTTCAGATCTGAACCCTATTGAGATGCTGTGAACAGACTGTACATGTAAGACACCCCTCGAACATCACACAAGAGCTAAATATTTAATGGGGTGTAACTACTTTTACAAAAAACAATGCAAATTGGATGTGTATGTTCTTGTAAGATTAACATTATGCTACTGGAGTACCACTTTCATTAACACTAGATTAAACATGCACTCCCAAATTAGAAGATGCACAAAGTATGTTTCAGCCTCCTGGAGGTGTACTGTTAATGTTATTATGTTCTCCCCTGGTCGGACCAGACACAATGAGCTTATTAAACCTTGATGTGTCTGAGCTGCAGACTGTGCTGAGCGGAGCACTGAGCTCTGGGTCAGTATTAAACACCAAGCACCTTTTGTTGCACTGTAATTATGCAGCAATAGATAAATACTTGTGGAATCCTGAAAGGGATATCTGACAGCTCCATCCTCATCATCATCATCATCACTTTATCTCATGGTCTTAATTTGTTTCAGTGTCATCGGTACAGATGTGCAGCTGCTCTCTAATGGAGACATGTGAAATGAATCAGGAGTGTATAAATCAGAGACGTCAGTCAGAGTGAGTAGTGGCTGATTCTGACCTGGCAGCCTGCTCCTCTTAATATTACTCATTAGACAGATTTTCAGACATTTTGTGACGAGATGCCATCGCAGGATTTGTCCTTTCACAACTTCCCCCATTCATCGCTTTGTACTTAAAGAGCATGATGTGTAAACCACCGCCATTAAAGGAAATCCATCAGTTACAAATGCGGTCAGCCTGAAATGCAACTATAGGAGCAACCTGAGCCGACAAAGACATCCACAGTCTGTGTGTGTGCGTGTGAATCACCAGGCTGATAGGATACACACTGGTGCCTTATAACAATGAAATAAAACAAACCAATAAACTTTATGGTCACAATAAATAGTGGAAAGAAAAACCTTAAATCAAAGCCGCTCAGCTCGAAAGTGTAAATCTGGCTCTTAGTTCTCTTAGCGCTGAATTTTCTTCTAATGTAGAGGATTTGTAACTTCAACTAGAAGTAGAAGCCAAATCTTCCACCTGAGTGTGATGGTGCGTTTATGTGAGACTGTAGCTCTGTGTTGAAACATAAACAAAGACTTGACTCTATAAGATTCATGTTTGCAAACAAAGATATGATGCTGATATGAAGCCTGCATTAAATTTACACTGCAGTTTCAAACCACACTATAAATGCACAGTACACAGTGCAGCAATAAAACTAGTGATGCGTGTGATCAGAGCACACACACACACACACACACACACATTCACACACACACACACACACACACACACACACACACACACACACACACACACACACACACACACACACACACACACACACACACACACACACACACACACACACACACAAACACACACACAAACACACTCACACACACAGTAGGAACTTCTCTTCATTAAGTCTTTTATCACAGCTTGAAGCAGCATATGGAGCCAGGAAGGAGGAAGTTTAGTCTCTCACTGCTCCTTATACACTTTTCCTCTCCTTTGATGGTCAACAAACCTGAAATTAGTCCTCATATCTCCTGGCCAATCCATCGTACACTCATGAAAACATGTCTGAAACATCAAATGTCAACTCACACGGCTGTGCAGGATCACAGTCTGTGTTGGACATGGTTTCAGCGTTTAGGAAAATTCACATTATTGAACATAAGACTGATCCAAAAATGATAACAAACACTGACAGAAGTCTTGTAGGCTCATGTGAAAACACCTGGTTGTGACCACATCTGGCCAAGGTCAGATTATTGTAACACATAAACCATCGTGTCCTCATAGGAGGTGCTGCCTTCCAGAGTCAGAGAAACACTATTACAAGTCCACATACTTTTCATTCAAATTAAATTCTGCACTTGCAGCTGCCCTAATGTGCTGCCATAGTGACTGGATCTCTTCTCAGCTTCTACAGGTGTCTGAAAAGAGAGTCCCACAGGCAGAACAAAGGAGAGTGTCCAGAGAATGGAAATGTCAAATGCAGCCACTGTTAAGCCCAGAATCACACTCATGCATGCACGGCCACACTCGGCTGCTAAATGCTAAACTAATTGTGATCCATTCCTGCCTGAAATGATTTGGAAACCATTAGAAACAAGTGTTGAAACTTGAAATGGGATTATTTGTCTTGTATCGCACAGCAATTTAGGAGCCAATCAATAGACAATGTGCTTAATCTAACTGATTTCAAGACTCATTGTTCAGAGCAGGACGGCTGAACGAGGCGGAGAGACAAGCACAGACCAGGACTCGGTGAACTGGCAGTTGTCTTTAGAGCCTGTGTTTCAACTTTCTTACAATGAAAATGTGAGTGAGTGAGTAGGAGTGAAATGATGTGATCAAATATAGAAAATATCTTTATATGAAATTGTTTCCAATTAAGCACCTTGAAGAACTGTGAAGCAGATGGTTAGACACTCTGCGATGAGATGTCAGAAACGTCAAAAAAAAAAACAGTGTAGCATGATTAAATCACTCAACTTAATATATCACATGCTACTGAAGAGTTTTGACACATTTAGTTAAAGAGAAACTATGCAAGACTTTTGCCTTAATTAAACATCTTCAGATTAATTGTGTTGGTTAAATGACTTGGAATGGAGGCTCTCTGGCTTCCACCTATAGCGTCTGTTGGCCGAAAACCAACCTTGCAAGATCAGAGCCTCCGACCCGGTGTCCCAGATCTCATCTTGTGAGAAACACTACGACACAAACAAGCCCAGTAATGACAGTAACAACGGTGGAAATGTGCACTTCCAAACTGTAGGGGGAGCTCCGTTTTTCCGTTGAAAAAAAGTGACCAAAACAGAGAAAAGAAGACCATACTTGCATAGCTCCCCTTTAAGATGCATAAATATGTATGATTTTTCAAAACAATGTAAAACAATGTAAAAACGACACATTCAAAGGAAAGAGCAACAAAATACCTTGAATTCACCAACAGTAAATAGCAGAAGTCTTTCTGAAAATCTATTTTCCCCAACTGTGTCCTAACTCTGGGAACTGATGCTGTGAGAAAATGGTTCATTTTAGATTTGATTTCTCTACATGTTGCCTATACGTGCACAGGTACACAGGTATGGAGGAACCAATCCAAAGAAATGAATGAGTTGACCATGGGGAACATCTATGTTCCCAGAGTCACTCAGCAGTGACACAGCTACAGTAATAATACAACACAAAGCACAGTAGTACACCGTATCCAGCATATTTAGACCTTAGATTAGTGCATTCATTAAGAATAGATCATATTGTAAAATTCAGCAAAGATTAAGAAAACATCATGTTTTCTAAATGTTAATTGTAATAGTGTTTTAATAGAGTGCTGCTATCAAAGAAAGAAGGAACCTGCAGGTATTTGTCCTTGAGCCGTCAGTCTCTAAAATATATACAGAT
The DNA here is from genome assembly GCF_905171665.1 of Trachurus trachurus. NCBI lineage: Eukaryota > Metazoa > Chordata > Actinopteri > Carangiformes > Carangidae > Trachurus > Trachurus trachurus. The sequence goes on from NC_139911.1 coordinate 7,081,685, forward strand.
ATAAATACAGTGTGTTTTATTGAGTATTTCACCGACTGCAAAAGTGGGAATATGTAAACCATTTGACACATTGTAAAAAGCAGGATACACTGTATAAAACATTCAACAGCTCACTGTCGCCTGAGTAAAATGAAACGGTGCCCTCTGTGACACCAGTGGTAAATAATCCATTTCAAAGGTAAAATAAGAAAAAAAATGTGAGTCTCCATTATGTAATTTGGTTTGATTGGAGATAATTGTCAACAGTGATGGAGGCCCATTTAAATTCCTGCTGCTCCTGCATTTTGTCCCTGTTGTTTTGGGTCTTACACAGTGAAAGCTAAACTTCAGCTGTATTGAAAAAACTCTGAATGTGTTTCTGCAGAGCTGAATTTCGATCTGCGTTGAAACCCGACTGGACTCTGTTGGTGTACGAGATCTAATCATGGCGGCTCATTCATCCCTGTATGCTAATGACACCACGAATAAACCAATAGGATTCAATTCCCACACTTGGTTACAGTAACCGATATTTCTGTCAGCATTTCCTGTGTGGACAAATTAGGAACATGGTATTGACAAAAGCTAATTTGTGGACCAACCCCCCAGAGATGTGGGCTTCATTTCTCTGGGGCCCAAGCAGGCTGGACCATTTGTCATCATTATCATTAACCGGCCTGACCCGTGTGCCTCCCGCTAAAGCCTGAAATAACTCTGTCCAACTATATGTCCCCGTGTTTTTTCTCAACAGTAATAAAACAGTACACTTATTTAAATGAGAAACTGTGTTTATTCTCGCCCTGAGCTGCAAATCTCCGCCGAGAAAAGCCACTGCCTATCACAAATGCATCCTGCTGAAAGCATTGAGGTGTGACTTCATGGACGGACGGACACACACTGTACGACAAGGACAGATCTGGATGGCGCTTGTTAAGAAAGTAAATCCCAAATCACTCGCAGGACCACGTAAATCTGACCGGGATGGCCCCGATTCACAATCAGCCCGAGGCAGACAGCTCTCAGCTTGTGACCACAGTGCAAATCCACCCAACTGTGTGGCCACATCGCACCCCCACCCCCCATCCTCCTCCTCTCCTCCTCCTCCACTAATCCTTTTTCAATCATGCACTTTTTGGATTATGCTTCTATGTAATTCTTCTCAGGTATTGTTTTATAACTTAATATGATATTTCAATTTGGGTGAGTTGGGTTATGGGGTTTAGGACACGGTGCAGGATTGGATAAGCAGGGGAGGTCTGCAGGCAGCAGATTGAAGCAGAGGTTAGTGCCAAGCTGAGGCGAGCGTGATAAACCTTTGACACAAAGTCCGAACGGAGCAGATGCATAAAGGTGGTGAGACTGACCTGATTCAGTCCTTCGGAGGCATCCCATATTGCCATGTGAACCCTGTGTTTGTCCTGACTCTTTCCAAGTGTCTCGCCTCCCCAGAGAAGTTTAGATGCTTTGTGCAGTCAGGCGCTTTTTAAAAAAGAAGTATATAAAAAAAGAAGACCTACTCTGAAGACGCCATCTTGATTCACCTTGTCCGTATCATGCTAGCAGGAGATCAAAAGCCAACAAAGTCAAAGCTGCATAGAAATGATTCCAAAGCAAACACATTCCTTTCATTTCTGTCTCTGCAGCTTTCACCTCGTCCAAAAAAAGAACCTCACAAATTCTACAAAAAGACAGGAGGAAAAAGACTGTTTTATAGATAGATGACACAGCAATATCTTTCAGCATGAAACTCTACCTTAAATGCACTCATAACACTTTACGGGTACGCCTGTTGGTGCTTCTAATTATTATAAGATAATGATATAGCAGCAGAGTGTGATATTAAATGATGCAGATTGTCAATGTTCACCTCAAACATTTGGATGAGGGGAAAAATGTGATCCCAGTGTGTTTGACCGTGACGTGACTGTTGGTGTAGCTGGTTAGAGCTTTTGTGAAACTGTTGATCTCCTGGATTTTCACACACACAACAGTCTCTGGAGTTTGGAGCTTTTTTTTTTTTTTACTCAGACTGGAGCCAGAAACAAAAACCTTCCAGTGAGCAGCAGCTCAGTGTTGTTGATGAGAGAGGACAGGGGGAGAATGGACAGAGTGGTTGGAGTTGACAGAAAAGTCACAGTAACTCAGATAACCACTCTTTACAACTGTGTGAGCAGAAAAGCTTGAGAATGAACAAACCCAACCTTGAGCTGGATGAACTACAACATCAGAGACTGCGTCATGTCCCCCTCCTGCATGTCACCATGGACAGAAACCTGTGGCTGCAGTGGACACAAGGTCTCAGCAGTGAAGAGACAGAGCCTGGTTTGATGGATCTGAATTTCTGAGGTGACAGTGGTGATGTGATGAATGTTTTGTGGAAACTTTCATCATTATGGTTCGATGGTGTATCCATACCAGTGTCTCATGGCTCTGAGTAGACGAGGCCGACGTGCAACCCTTTGAATTTCTTTAGTAACATCTGTTATAGTAAACAGTGGCTGCTGGGGGTTTTCTACTTAAGAAGAGAAACAGGACTGAAGCGGCGTGCAGATCTGTAAAGTACAGAGACATTACAATGAAGATAACTTACAAACTATCAGTTGTATAGTTAAAGGGATAGTTCAACATTTTGGCAAATTGGCCCATCCCTATAGTTTTAGGAGTATAGGTTCATTACCTTTAATTGTCGGCGCAAGCTGTTTTTAGAATGGTGGAGCAGAGCCGTGAGCTGCTCAGAGTTAAGCTATGGAGGCTAATGGGATTTCTTGGTTTCCCTCATCAAACTCACTAAATACACAATCCAACAACTCCAAAACACTCTGGTGGACAAGTTGTGACCTGCACATTCACCACGCTATGAGATAAAAACAGAACATTACCAGACAGAGTTGTTTTAGAGGTAAATTCATGCAAAACCGCTGGGGCAGTTTTTCGGCAAGCAGTCTCTGTATTACCTCTAAAACAACTCAGTCTCATAACGTTCTGTTATTATCTCATAGTGTGGTGAATGTGCAGGTCACAACTTGTCCACGAGAGTGTTTTGGGGTTCTTGGTTTCCCTCATCTAACTCATCAAATACACAATCCAAGAAATCCCATTAGCCTCCGTAGCGTAGCTCTGAGCAGCTCACGGCTCTGCTCCGCCATTCAAAAAATAGCTTGCACCGACAATTAAAGGTAACAAACCTACTCCTAAAACTATAGGGATTATGGCAATGGGCCAATTTGCCAAAATGTTGAACTATCCCTTTAAGACCTCAGGAAGATTAGCTGCCTTATTACTCACATGTAATGGGGATCTGGATTAAGGAATAAATAGGACAATCACAGTATCTGTGAGTTGCTTCTGACCATGTTCATCCCCTTATCTCTACAGTTTATCATCTTCTAATGGACACTTCCTGCATCATGACGCTCCATGTGACAAAGGAAAAGTCGTCTCATGAACATGATGTTGTGTTCAGTGAACTTCAGTGCCCCCCCCCCCCCCCCCCCCCCCCTCCAAGTCACCAGATGTGAATCCAGCAAAACTCATTAAAGATGTTGGCAGCCTCTCAAAGGTATGTTTCCAACATCCACTCCCCAGAAAACTGAGGCTGTTTAACAGCGAAGGAGCTGCCCAGTATTTGTATGGTGTTCTTAATAAAGTGCTCACTTACAGTAGTGCACAATGCATAACCCCCCTCCCCCCTCTCCTCTCTCCTCCCTCCACTCCTATAACAACCACACTCCGGATGAACGCAACATTACCCTCCATTGAACAGGGCGTAAAAATCCAATAGCTGTGTGCCTGGCGTCGGCAGACAGGGATGTGCAAAAAGAGCTTGACCCATCAATTTTCTAATAAGCATCCTGAGATATGACATGAGGATGGGGGGGGGGAAACTTAACAACACACAAGGGTGGAGGTGAGATATCGGAAGATGGTGCCACGTGATTATTGGTCTCTCAAGGAAAGAGCTGTGTATCGAACCCACTGATGGATCTGAAGGCACATAGTCCTATTGTGTGTGAGTGTGTGTCAGTCATCCAAACATATCCTCTTTTCATTCTCCTCACTAAACTTCTGTTGGACACGATCCTACCTCAACATGTTCATATACACAAGCCACATATTGTTGTTGAAGTACTTTAGCCTTTTGTCGGTGTCATGTTTTCATTCCCAGTCGCTGTGCAAACCCACACTGCCTGAGCTTAGTAGTTTTCAGGCCTTGAAGAAAAGACACAAAAGAGCTTAGCAGTGTGCAGATGAGCTCCAGAAATGTATTGTAAGTGAACGTATTGTGCGGTGTCATTGTAGTGAGTCAATAAGTGGGAATTAAATGTGCTCTTTGGAAGCTTTCTGCTGTTCGCTCCTCTTTCACGTCGCTGAGTGAATTAAAAGAAGAAGTTCATGTCAAGCCGGTTGCCCTTGGCCTCAGAGAAAAGAGAGAGATAGAGGTAGACGGGCGTGTGAGGAGCTGAGATCCTCAACCTCCCTCCTCGAGGTCACAAATAAACTTAAAGATGACTTAACTGATCTGTCTCATAAAGCAGGAACGCCCATGATGCTGAGTTTTACGTCTGCTGGGCCTGACAGGTTTTAGTGATGATACCAATGACTTGGCTTTGAGAAGAGTGGCTCATGTGCACTGGGTGTCCGTCCTCTCAGGTTTGACTCCTCCAAAACTGGAACAAGTCAGCAACTAGCAATGTATTTTTATTTTTACTTTAAAATGGTAATTAGAAGCGGTGTGTGTTTGGCTGTTTTTTTAACCAGAATGACTCATGTCACTGTCGGGATGAACTTCAATTTCATCAGGTGTCATGTGTCATGTTGTGTAGAGGAGAGAGTGAGGACCGGTCATCTGGTCCTGGGGCTGATGGGACGTTTTTACATGTGTGAGCACTCAGGTCGTGACTGATAATTGGACCGAACAGTGTGATGAGATAAATCCAGAGCTTTGGCTTCAGATCGCAGATGATTTATATGTACAGAGTGAAATAGAAAAAAACAAGATATCTAATAGTACAGTACATCACTTCGTGTTCATGTTTGATTTCTCAACGGATTAGCTTGATTTTATGTGCACTAACATCATACTACTTCCTCCCTCTCCTCTCAAACCCAACCAGTTGAGGCAGATGGCCCCTCCCACCCTGATCCGTTTCTATTGGTGGTTTCTTCTTCTCTACAATAAAGTAAGTCTTGACCTTACCCTGTGCAGATTCAAACTGACACTGTGCAAAGAAAATCGTGATCTTAGATTGTCCCAGTTCAAATGGACATGAATAAGCATCAAACGTTGCTTAATGTGACTTTAATCATGATCTGTGCAGCATATGTTTGGTGAACCCAGCTGTCAAGGTCCTGAATACCACTCTGATGGGTCCCATGTGGCAGCAGTTGCTCATGATGAAGACCACGTTCACAATAAAGCTCATTTCTGCTGCTTTTACATCATCTTCTGCTGCTGATGCAATATATCTATTTCTCTTTCTGCCATAAAGCAACATGACAGATTCCCCACAAATCTCCCGCTGCTATTGATGCTGCAGATGATGAGAGGTGCATGTGATGTTTTTGTTTTTTAATGCAAAAAAAAAAAAAAATGAAGAAACTGGTTGAACTGGGTGCTCGTGTCAACACTCAGCTCCTGCTGCTGCTCTCAGGCTTCAGCCAGGAAATAAACTTCAGGTGAAAGTCAGCTGTGAGCGCCTAACCGCCTCAGTGTGTGTGTGAGGGAGCAGCGGCTCTGGTCACTCTGCCTCTCCTCAGGAGCCACCTGGACTTGTTTATTATTCCATCGCTTCATTTTTTTTTTTTTAAACCAGCGTTACGCTTGGTTCAGTCAGATTTTCCTCCTGTCGTCTCCACTTCTTCTTGTGTGTCCGGCTCCAAGTGGCGCTGTGTGGGTTTACCGGCCAGCTCTCCTCCATTCCCCGGGAGCGGCGGAGACAGACGGACAGGCGGGCAGGTCGCTTCCACGGCACGGAGTCTCCGGTTCCTGCGCCAAGCTAAGATGTCCCGTTTCAAAGCGGATTTACGTGGCTGCAACAGGCGATATGGACGAGTGTCTTCGACAGAATGAAGCTCTGAAGGCCAAGGTGAGATCACCAACACTGTCCGTTTCTTTTTGATTTCTATCCATCTCCAAGTGGACGGTGGGAGCGCGTAAAGTTTTGAAGCTTTGCCGCGACGCGCGCCGAGTGGGTGATCAAATAGTGCGTCGTGATTAGAGAAAGTTAAGTCGACTGCTCCGAGATCACAAACACCTCCCTGCTGCTTTTTGTTCCGCCTTGGTATGTTTTCTGCTTTTATTCAGAGCCGTGGAAATGAACTCATCAACACGAGCGATAACCTGAGAGACCAGGTGTAGCTCTCTCTCTCTCTCTGCCTCTCTCTCTCTGTGTCTCCAGACGCTTCACAGCAAAGAACTGTTTCACACTTTGTTAAAACTGCCTCTGTTCAGTTTTGTGCATAACTCACCTGTATACAGGAGGGAAATTAAAGGACACGTGAACGTGAACGCGCCCTGTGCGCACACATCCAGAGCTGCTCTGGATGCGTTGACACACACACACACACACACACACACACACACACACACACACACACACACACACACACACACACACACACACACACACACACACACACACACACACACACACACACAGCTCTCACTGTTTGAGTTGGATTTTCTCTCGCGCTGGATAAACATTCTTTCTTTTTTATCTTTATCTCATCTTTTCTCTCTCTTTGTTGTCACACATCCACCTTTCTCTCTTTCCTTGAAGGTTAGGGTCACGGTGGTTGTGTGTGTGTGTGTGTGTGTGTGTGCGTGGAGTGTGAGGAGGGCCTCTTATACACACTGTACACATCCATCCATCCACCCACTTCCTCACACCCTTCGTCTCTCTATCCACCTCTCTTTCTCTCTCTCTCACTTCGTGGGAATCAATTAAGGTGTGAGACCGTGCTACACCCTCCCCTCCTTTTATTAGGATTTTTTTTGTTGTTGCACGTGGAGGAAAAAAAAGATTATCTGAAGGCACGTTTCCTTGTCGTCAGAGTTTGATCCATTTTATCCTGAGAAAAAAAAAAAGAAAACCAGGTGAGATAATGTCAGTGGATCTGAGAGGAGTTTGGATGTGGAAATTAAAACCTAATAAAAACTAAATCTCCTCCTCCAACACACATTTATTTACTGCTCAATTAACCACCGGCAATTGAACGCTTCATTTCTCTGGAATGGGACCTTCACCGGCGCACTGAGGGGACGCTTTCTCTCCTCCTTATTATTTTATTTAGATCATAGTAAATTGCTCCCCCTCCCTTCACATTTACACATAAACAACACTGTGAATGAGGCTCGAGCATCAAAACTCTCTAAACCCTTTTTATCCACATAAAAGGACATTTGGAGAAATTACGCTCGATTCTGAGTCGATCCAAATAATTCAAATATGACATTGATTTTGTTATCTGAGACAAAAACAAGACTTTTTTTCCCAAACCCCTAGATTTTTATCCTCTGTGTTTTTTTTTACCACTCCTTTTAGACTAGTAACGTCCGCATTTGTTGGATAAATTAAGGCGGAAGAGGTTCAACTACAAGCGATTCTCCACCACTCCGGAGTTTATCGGGTCCCGAAAGAGGATGGTGTACGTAGACGTGAATGTGTGTGGGTGGGGTGGGGGTGGGGTTGGAGGGGTGTAGAGGGGTGGGGAGAGAAAGCATAGGTGTGCGTGAGGAGGGGGAGAGCAGGGAGGGGGGCCAAGCTGAGTGTGCGTCTCATCTAATAGAGCCTCGGAGCGCATTTTCTTCCCCCGTCATCTCCGTCTGGGCGATCGGTTGGTTCTGCGCCGTGCTGGGGGGAGACGGCCAGGAGAGAGGATGCGTTGATGCGAGCGGATATTCTCAGCAGCCGAGTGTAATTGGTGTGATCCATGTCCCTGTTGAGTGGCTGAAACCAATTCTTAGCCAGGGAGAAGGAGAGAAAGGAGCAAGAAGAGTGAGGACGAGGTCCGCGCAGAGAGCCGCACGCATGCATGCAGGAATCTTTGGGATTGAGAGGAATTATAAAGAAGAGGGCGTAAAAGAGGAGGGGACGCGCGCACCAGCAGGTTAAAGTTTGTTTGTTTTTTGCAGCAGTGAGGCTTTTTTCTTTTCCTGCGGACATCACTGTGCCTCAGATTGACGCCGTGATGGAATGACACTTGGAGAGAGGATGATGGACACTTTGGCACCGGAGCTCCTGCTCAGAAATCCCCCCGTTTCCAGCAGGCGCGGTGCTGACCGAGCCCCCAGGACGGTCATCAGTCATTTGTTTTGAAGTGGCAGGAATATCCTCTCGCTTGATCGTTTTCTCCCCCCCCCAACCCTCCACCCCTCCACCCCCCTCCCCATCACCCCATCACCCCCCACCCCCCTCTCTCCACGGTCGCCAAACAAGAGTGAGAGATGGTGCGCACAGCGATTCCTCAGAGACTGACGTGCGTACTCATCACATTCCCGCTAAGGAGCGCGTCTTAAAGAGCTTGTTTCTTCATCAATGTTCATTCTGCTGCTCTGAACTTGTTGAACGGTGTTAAAGAGCAGAGGGGACGCGGAGAGCCCGGTGCGAGAGAGGCGTTCACGACATGTAAGTTTTGTTTTTTCCTTCTCACTTGTAAAGTTTACTTTTTTTTAGCGTTAAAGTAGCCACTTGGCGTTGGTGGAAGTTACTTGTCTTCGGCCTGGACGCATTTATCTCACATGAATCACGTCCTGAGCAGTAGAGTTGTGTTTCTTTAACTCCTAAAAAAAAACCATAAACAACTTATGAAGGACTTGTTAAAATGCAGAAATGAAGCGACCTTGAACGCGTCCACAACTTTAACACCATTACCTCAGGTCATTTTTCTTTTTTAATAGAGGCGCCCCCTTGTGGAAGTTGTCTGCTAATCGTTGCCAATCCATCACGCGTAATTACATTAGTGTCAGGGCCTATACCTTTAATACATCATCATAAGAGCAGCCTATCAGTCTGCAGGTAGATTAGTTCTGGTACATGGTCTCTGTTGTGCTTCTCATTGAATCCAAACCTGCTCGATTTCAATTTCAGTACTGCTCTGTGCTTTGAGTTGTAGGCTTCAGGCAAGATATTATGATATAATACTTACAGCAGTTATAATAATCTGCAGGATCCACATTAGCTACTTTCTCTTGGCCTTGTGTTGGATAATAAACAATTATTCCTTTAAGGCCATGCTCATAACCGCTGTCATTAAGGATGATTGCCCCTGAGTGCTGAAGGAAAGCACATGCTGGATGGATGAAGAGTTGGATTTAGACAATGAGATTACAGCTGTTCCTTCAACTGCTCATACACCATGATGAGTTACCGATCAGGAAGGCAACAATCATTGATTATCTTTAGGTTCTAGTTTCATATATTTTACTCCTCCTATGACATGTGGACCTATGATAAGCCTTTGTACGTTGGGTTTAAAGCAGCTGTCGCTTTAAAACCATGTGCTGCTCTCCAGCCTTTTCACAGTGCTTCCATCTCCAGAGAGCTACCTGGGTGAGCACATTCTTTAGAGCTAAAGTGGACATTTTGAGTCTCCAGACATGTCACTGTGGTTGCAGAATAATGTGCTAGCAGCCTTTTAGGAAAAGTGTCTTTAATAATGCATAAGGTGTTCCAGTGTCGCAAAGAGAAGCATGCTTGGTGGCGAGGAGAAGCAGAGGAGGCGGAGGAGGAGGAGGGATGGAGAGAGGGAGGGATGGCGGGCGGTGTAGGCGTGATCTTGTCTCACTCTCTCATTGGAGTAACTGACGCCCGAGGGTGTTCAGCTCAACTTGGGGCAGCACTGCCACAGTCACCCTGTCAAAAGTGCTGCTCCGGCACGCACGGCGTGCACGTGGCAGCTTCGGCTGCTCAGAGGAGGGCGGGGGATGGGTTGGGGGTGGGGGTGGGGGGGGGTTGGATGGAGTCAGGAAGAGGAGAGGGGGATTGTGGCAGATGCAGCTGGTGGAGGCGAGTGAAGCACGTCTCCAGCAGTCAGGGAGCCGCTCGTCTTCAGAGGCCTGACCTGTCTGGCTCCAGTAGACTCTGGATTTGAGGAGGAGGCAGCGGACTCGTCCTGTTAGCGGAATCATGACCTCGGAGGGATTCAAACACACGGCCAACCCAACACCCAACACCAAACACTGAATTTATCCTCCTCTATTTCTCAGAAAAAGGAGTCACAAACATGGGACACAGGAACAACTTTAAATTAATGAAATCCTTTCAGGGGTTTAGACATTTGTTGTGGGTTGGATTTTTCCTTTACCCCATGCAGGTTCCTGGTGATAATTCATCACATCACAGGTGGAAAACAAACCCACCGCCAGCTCCGGTTTGGGATAAACTGAAACAGGCACAACTATTTGTCTAACCCTGGAGCAGAGTCTCAGCTTTGATTCCCTCTGAACCTGCCCACCCATCTCCTACAGTACACAGCCAGTTAACCAGCTGTCAGCACTCCACCCATTCGCTACCTGTCATCATTATTAAAAGATCATAAGCCTGCCGATTGAGGGCGGCGACATTTTAAGAAGTGGGAAAGAGCTCTAAGTGATGAGCTGACTTGGAGGCAAGCCCCAGGGATGCATTATAGACATGCTCGCTGCTCTACAGGAACGCTGGCTGTCGTGTTTGCAGGACCATGCTCCACTCTCCGTATGTTTATTCATGAGGATAGCGGCCCTATTGGCAGATTGTTAACAGACAAGATTAGGGATTCTGGAAAAGGCAGGCGGAGAAATCTGGTGAGTGGAGCACAGAGAGCAGGCAGGAGGTTTTTTTCTTTTTTTCTTTATTTTTATTTCTGAAGCCGGGCCAGCTTCTATCTTTATCTGTCTTTCATCTGTTTCTGACTGTCTGCCCTCCTGTCTTTCTGCCCTTCTCTCTCCCGTGCTCTTGTTTCTCTTTTAGCAAGGCACTGGTGAAGAATACGAAACAGGCAGAGTCAGGAAAGATGAAAGTAGGTAGAGACAGGACAGAAGCAGGGTCAGAAACTGCCCTTGAAAGTGCATAAAATGCGTGAAATTAAAAATGAAAGGGGGGAAAAATAGCCCAGATAGCAGCGGTAACCTTGTAATTATGCCACCTTACTCTGGGCTGAGCACATCCTTTAGAAGTAAAGATGACATTTTCTTTCTTTTTTTTAAAGATTTTTAGGACATTTTTAATTTGTTGAATTTCAATACCAGTCGGGCGAGGCAGGTGTGAAGGTACTGCCCTCTGTGGGCCGCCGCAGACGAGCCCAGAGAGATTATGACTTGACATTTCTCTCCAGTGTGTCCTGGGTGAGAGAAATTGGGCCTCTATGGTCAGAGAGCAACTAAAAACATGCAGTCTGGAGCAGCTGATAATGTTGGCACCACGCAGCCAGCAGCAGGTGAAAATGCTGAAGCCACACAAAAAACACCGGTCAAGAAAAATAAAACAATCAATGGGCAGAAATTGAAAAGTGGAATGATGGTGGATGGATTGTTTGGGGACGGAAGCAGAGGGAGGAAAACTGTTTATTTGCCTATTTGAAATACTAAAATTAAAGGATGGCGTAAACAACAGCTGAAGTTTTAGAGCTAAAGTTTAAAAAAAAGAGCTGTAACAAGCAGAAAATTAAGGTTATGTTTCTTTGTTTGTTCATTTGATGATATGCATGATTTACAAGAGACCCCCCCTCCTTCCCCCCACTTCACAGTAGTAACGAGCAGCTCTGGGGACATGCGTGTAACATTTCCCACATGATTTGAAGAAACACTCAGTCATGCTTGAGTGGCCCCGGGGATGAAATGGAAGTGGACACCAGGGGCTGTTTCTCAGGCCCAGACACTATGGAGAGAGAGAGAGGTCGGGTGTAATGGGTGGCTGTTTGGGTGGGTGGGGGGCGACCTCGCCTGGCAAACAAACCCTCGTGGGCTTTGTGAAAGATTCATGTGTTTGAATGTAAAAATGGAGCCTTGCAGGTCGCAGCGCTGCTGGGCCGGTCCCTGCTGACAGGCCCCTGTGGTGCAGCAGCCTCTGCACTGTGTGTGCTTATTTGAAGGTCTATATTCATTTATTTGCCCCGAAGCTGCCAATAGATTACTTTTTAATTTATTAGCTGTGATTCAAACATGTTTTGGCTTAATATATATACATATATACCTTTAAAGACCCCCTCTACCCACACATACAGTATGTTTTGCTCAGTGTCATTCACTGTGCAACAACGTCTCTGCAGAGTTCAACACTAGGAGGTTGTTTTTCTCTTTGTTAAATTAGGAGTTTTTTGACTTCAGAGCCAAATTGAAAACTTGTGGTGGTCCACTGCTATGCAACCTAACCAAAAAAGGTGACAACTTCATCTTGTTTCCAGTTGTTAATCTTTTGAAATACAACATAATTGTACATTTTTGACTCACTGAGGAGAAGAATTTCTAATAGGATTTGAACATTTTCTGTCAGACACATATTTTTAACATTTAAAAAATCTGTCAGGTGAAGATGTTTGAGGTGATTGCACTTGTTTCTTCTGGTTTACACCCACACAGATGAAGAACTTTTTTTTTTCCTTTTAAGAAGCTGGAGCCGCTATATTTCCCTCGTTGTTCCACGTTCGTGTAATATCTGTTTTTAATGTTCCATAGTTTGTCTTCATTTTAAATATCTGACTTTCTCTTCCTGATAAATGGTGCTGGATAAATATATTTTGCAGGGACAAATGTAGTAAATCTACATTACAAGTGCCTTTTTTTCTTCTTTCTTCTTCCAAGTTGAACACAGAAATTGTTTTCCTGGCCGTCACCCCCCCCCCCCCCCCCCCCTCTCACACCCTGCAACCTCCCACTGTTACTGTAAGTGTTTATCGCCCTGCGCCTGTGTATTCCTGTACATGGCAGAATTTCAGACATCCTGTGAGTAGAGTGCAGCTCCTCTGATATCCTCAAACCTTGATCGATGGTCGGAGGAAGCGACCTGCCCCCCCCTGAAATAAAGCCCCTTTTCTTTTTCTCACTTAAAATGCACATCCACACGTCTTCCATCTGCTCTCCTTTTCTCCCTCCTCACCTTGTCTCCTCGGGGTGATGGAGGGTTATAAGCAGGGAGTGATGAGAGGAAGGGGCCGCCGTGGCCAGGACGGTGCAGTGATAACGACTCTGCTTTGGTGAACTCTATTGCTTGTTATCAAAGCCTCACTAGTGCTTGTTGTCTCATTACCTGTGACTCCAACCTCTCCTTATCCAGATGTTGCAGGTACAGCACATACACATACTACACATTTATAGACAGTACCTGGCCAACTCTTTAGTCTCCTCCTTAACATGGTAATATTATGTCTCTTAATGGGAACAGGGAGCCGGGTGCCAAGAGTTCCCCTGGATAATTGGCTGCTTCCTCACCTGCTGACATCTCCCCCATTGACATTCTTACATTTTACATTTAAGGTGCTTTTTCTTTCCCCCTTTAACCTCATCCTCCTTCCTCCTCCCTCCTTTTCCTGTCCTCTGACTCACTGTTCTTGTGCTTGTATTTTTTTTTTCTTACCGATTTTAACATTGTCTTTCTGGATCATACTTTTGCAAAATTGAATCCCAGTTTCCGACTGTATCTGTGAATGAGGCTCATTGCGATTGATGGGATGGGTTTTCACTTTTGTGCGAGGATGAATGGTATTAAATTCTGTTCATATGCCATAATATTGCAGTTTGAATTCAGTTTTTGAGAATATTTTTCAACTTATGTCATGTTTTTGAGAATCTCACTTTCATTTTTTTCCTTCAGTGGTATTAAAGCATCTTTTCTTTTCTTTTCTTTTCTTTTCTTTCATATGCTTTTCTGCTTCGTATTGGACATAGTGTTTTGTATGCTCCAGAGCCATTGCCCCTGACCTTGGCTGCTCCATAAAATGATGATTTACATTCTATCAGACTGAAATGACTCTGAATGGCACAGGTTGAAAATATCTGACACTGATGCAGCTCCCGATCCATTATACCCGCTTTACAATGCGTCAAATTTACATTTTGAAGAGGCAAATAGATATATCAGCCTTCCCACATCCCTGTGCGTTAGATCCTCACATCTGTGGACCCACCGCTCGTCGCCATGTATAGGAGGTGTGTGTTTTATCGTGTCTTCAGGCCTCAGATAGACAGTAAATTGTCGATGCAACTTCAAAAGACATATTCTTTTTCACACATTGTCTTCCTCACATGTGTTACCTCCTCACTTTGTCACAGCATGTGCTCAGCAGCTTTTTACACATACTGCTTATGCAGAAATGTAAATACATCTCTGCAACAGTAAAGTCACACACACACATAGCTCTCACTGGTTGAGCAGTATCAATATGTTTACCAAGCAGTCTGTCTACCTGTCACTTGCTGTTTGCACATAACTGTATCTACAGTCACAGCAAACTGGACAGAGACACACAGACACACTGTAAAGACTTTATACGACTCGATATGAAAGCAAAAGGGCAGAATAAACACCCATAATAGCAGACAATTTGTGATTACATTTCATATCGGTTCCAATGAAATGAGCTGTCAGAGAAAACAGAAACAGGGCTGTGGTGGTTATTTTTAAGTGTGTGGATATTTTTAAGTGTCTTACTCACTTAAACGGTGTTTAAATAGGTTTTTCAATACAAAAACTTTAGACAAAAGGCAGAGCGAGGCCAGGCCTGCAGTGGTTGGCAGTTATAAATGGATGCTTTGTACCCTACTCTGCAAAGTGAATGACTGTATGTGATACAGTGCAGCGGCTACGACCATGGACACATCTACTGCTACAGTCTGAATTGAAATGCAGCCACAATTAGAGCCCGACCTGATTAATTGTCTGATTCAAATCTTTCTGAGACATATCGGTATTGGTGTGTGTTGGCAGATTGAAAACGATTTGTGAACCCTTTTTTGTGCCTTCAGACTTTGTACGTGAACTAGAGGTTGTCTGGGTATAGAAATTATGTCCTTGCATTGGTTGAGGCACTAGAGAAAATAATGTTATAATGTGTCAGACTGATGGAGACTTGTGAAATGAAAGTGTGGAATTATTTATTATGGGCTTTTGCTCTTTTGGTGGTTATTTTTATTTATTACATTTTCATTTCCAACAGTTCATTGCAGAATAATACAAGTTTTGTATTGTTAAACAGTGAAATGTTGAGTCGTTTGAACCATATTTGAGGGATCATTGTGAAAAATGTGTGTTTATGCAAACTCATTTTATTTTGCTCCATAAAAAACCCCAAATTTCATATCGGTCAGGTCCTATAGTCACAACATATGTTTGATGTTTCTACTAACAGAATTGCAAAATGGGATTTTATAAAGAGAAACTGTTGATGTTGTCACTGAAAGGAAAATTAAAGCAGCTGTAATCAATATTTTCAATATTTAACAGATGGACCTTCAGTACTTTTCAGTGTCTTTCAACTCATTGGTTTGATTTTGCGGTTAAAAGGAGCAAACACACACAGACAGTAATTATGATGAGGCTTCACATCTGTTAACCTCTGCTGCGTCAACTTCATGAGGGGGGCATCATGTTGGTCTAGTGTTTTACCACAAAGTGACCAGAAAAATCAATTAATGCACCAGCTCAATGTTTCATGATGTTCAAACCAAACAACAACAACAAAAAAAACCTTAATTACTCCACAGCAACAGGTCCTTACTGAACTGGAAATAAATATATGATCCAAAAAGCACAGCGCTGACACTAAAAGTCACCCCGCAGTCCCTGCAGGTGGATCACTGACTGCAGCACTTTAGATATCAGAATTCAATAGAGCTGATGCAGCCAGCTTTTATTTTTAAGCCACTTCTGCTTCGTCTATATTCACTCACTCTGCACAGTCTGTCTTTTCTCTCAACACTCCTCTTTGTTATGGACTCAGGTGAAGAAGTTTACACCTGTTGAAACAGACGGATTATAGAGTGAAGGATGAGTTATGTGGGCAGTTAGCGTCATGTTTCTCACAACCGACGTTAAGTACGTTTTGATGTGAAACTGAATTTGATGCTAAAAATCCAACATCTTGGTTTCATGTTGTGTTCATTTCATGTTAAACACTTTTGTGTTCCCAGTCAAAAATGACCACTCTATTAAGACATAATCAAACTGTAATAATACATATATTATCATTATTTGTTTCATTAGTTTTCCTAATCAACTTAAGTTCTTGTGAACATTACAGGTTTTTAATTCCTATCTGTTATTTATGGCCTGTATGCCTCATTTATCTGAGCTAATGCATCTGACAAATGAGGATATAGCCTATTGAGCTCAGTTTTTTACACTAATTGTAGTTCTCCCATTCATTTCTAATGGCCAGTCATTTTTGACCGTTACAACAAGGGTGTACAAAAGTTTATTCCGACAAAGTCATGGAATCTTAGGTCAGTCTGATCACATTAACTACATTTTTCAGAGATAAAACTTTTAAAATGGTCAAATTCGACCGGAACATAACATGAGGGTTAAATCAAATATGATACTGTGCCATTTCTTCATGTCGTTCCGGCCCATGCAGTGTGAGGATGTGGTGGTTGGTGGGGGTGGGGGTGGGGGTGGGGGGGTAGGGGGCTGTACAGTAACACTGTCGGCCTGCCACCGCTGAGTGAGACGATCGTTCAGTGTGAGAGCAGCAGGATCCTATTTACCCTGATGGGCTCTCTTTGTGATTTTCTGTGTTTTGATGGACAACTAACACCAACATGACGCCCCTCGCCTGAAACCCATCACACACACACACACACACTGTTCGCCCACCTAATGTCTCCTAACGTCCGTTTCCATTTCCAGGAGGGAGGTGCAGGATATTCTTTTCACCCTCCGTCTCCCTCTGTTTCTTGTTTCTCCGCAGAGCCAGATCGCCACACGGGACGAAGACCATGACTGACAGCCGGGCGAGCTGAGGAGACCTGTCACTCATCTTCCTATCAGCGTGTCAGGGGGGCTATCTCCCTTCTCACCTCCCCTCTCTTCCTCCACCACCACCTTCTCCTCCTCCTCCTCCTCCCTCCCTCAGCCCTCTCCTCTTATCTTCTCAATGGGCTGGTAACCCTCAGCATCATCATAGTTTATCCACCACTCCAGAAACCTGAGAGACAGAAATAGTAAAATAAAACAAACAAACTGTCCCCTCGCTCCACCTGAAGGGAGTCTGGCATGCCTCCCCACTCCAGCTGAGTGTGCTGTAGTAAGAGGAAGCAGAAGAGGGATCCCTTGTCCACACACCTTCAGAGGGAGATACGGCTCCTTGAGGAGGAGCTCAGAGTGAGGACCAGTCATGCGTTTCCATTTGGTGTTGACGCTGCAGGCGCTGTGGACCGCTCTCTGCCAGGCGGCCATGCAGCACTACCCGGCGGCCTGGGGCCACTACGATGTGTGCAAGTCCCAGGTTTACTCGGACGAAGGCCTAACCTGGGACTACATGGCCTGCCAGCCAGAGGCGGGGGACATGACCCAGTTCCTGAAGGTCACGCTGGATCCCCCCAACATCACCTGTGGAGACCCTCCAGAGACGTACTGCGCCCTGGTGAGTACAACCTACCCCCACCTTAAAAAAAAATCTTCCCTTTAAACCACTGCACACTTAGTTAAAGCAGAAGTAAGCGGAATATTTGTGTTAATATAAGTCTTAAATAGTTCTATCTTCTGACAGCAATCACTTACATATGTTTGGTCTGAAACACGGGTCTGTCAGTGTCTCTGCTCTGCTCTGAGCCGAGGAGAAAACTTTCCTTGTATCCTACAACCTTTATCCAATGAGGAGAGAGAATGGCATAAAGGGGCAGTCCTCTCTGTGTGTGCAGCCAAGGGATGCGCGTGAATGTGGTGACGTAGGGACGAGGGCGGGGACTGCTAACTCCATCGGCTGACAAGAAGTTAGCCAAAACGACCGGATCGCTTACTTCTGCTTTAAAAAAACCCACCAAGGCAGCTTATCTTTTATCTGCTCGGCTCGTTCTGACCCCAGATCTGTAACAGACACTTTCAAAGCCTGAGTGACTCAGATTCACGGCTGCAGCTGAAGAAATGGAGGTTTGTGCCCATTGACGTCACGTTCTGCTGTTGAGAGAGCTGCTGCACCGCAAACACTGTCTGATGCTCTGTTGACGATGCTTACTCACTGAAAACACTCTATAATGTGACTTCGCCCAATGAAAACACACACCTCACACCCCCCCCCCACACATATACACGCATACAGAAAAACAATGATCTCAAAGTGGGAAAGTGTGTCGTCTGCCAGAGTTGGATGAGTGAGCGAGCGAGTGGCCTAAAAATCCAAACAACGTCTGGGTGAAATTGTGCACAGGTGAACTAAAAATACAACCGAATGTATGATAATAAGTGGAGCACAGGTTTAGTAGAGGTTAGTTTGATAACAACTTTCCAGATACGGTATTTTGTTTTTAACTTAATTAATCACTGATATTCACCTTTAAAAGTATTGAGGACATACATGTGTCTTCTGCAGCAGTGTATCTCAGAGTTCAGGTCCAGACAGATTGTTATTGAAGTCTTTTTATTAGACATTCATGGTCCTTGTCTTGTCTGATTTTTTCTTTAGTGAGTTAATTTTTTTCTGGTTTGAAGTGATGCATCTCATCTATTTATCATGAAGTTTGGTTCAAACGTCCTTTTTAATTTGGACTTTGTACTTTGGTCTATGACAATCCCATCATCCTCAGCTTTACGTTGTATCTAGTGTTAATGCACCAGCTCACTAACATGCTAAATGGGGTTAATATAGCTGCTGTATAACACTGTTAGCATGCTGACATTAGCGTTTAGCTGAAAGCAGCACTGAAATCACTGCAGACTCTTATCTGCCTCTGTCTTGTTAAACAACCCAGGAATATAATAATACTGTAATGCAACACTTCCTGTAGAGAGGAGATTATTTTTTTATGAACTGGCAACAGGTCATATCGTTACTGTACTGTTTAAATCCTAGAGAGAATCTTAATTTCCATTTTGCTTTACAAAATTGGAGCAATTAGCTTTCTTTGTGTTTTGCCCTAAAGTTGCTTTATGACTAAAAACACTCAAACCCCAAAGAGGCTTTTTAAGATAATGAACTAATTAGCTCTTTTTCTGTTTAATTTTACAAAAACTGTATGTAAGTCTTGTCGACTTTCATTGATAAAAGGCTTCACACTGGTAAAATCACGAGGACTTCAAAGTGATGTTTTGTAGAAGGAGAGGGGTTATATTTAAGCAGTTCCATAACAAGCAGTGATTGGTTGATTGGTTTTTCCTTTGATGCTGTTGATTCTGGAAATTATATCGCAATCATGAAAATCACAAATTCCTGGCGGAGCTGAAAATAAAACGAGCAAAAAAAAAAAGAAGAAGATGCATATTGGGTCAAGTATTTAATTAGCAAATCACCCTCCTTCTTCCGGGTCCTTTCCGCTTTGAAACTCACAGCTGGTTGCCTCAGATTAACGCTAAATGATGAGTCCATTTTGGGCCGTCGTTTATTACCAAGTCATCAAAGATTCTCTCAGAACAAACGCGCTCCTCAACGGCTTCAAGAGCTCTTTAGATAAATAGTGAGATGTTCCAGGAAAAAGTAGTAAGTTGAGGAGTATAAATAGACGGTTGCCATCAGCAGAAAGTCAGCTGAGAGGGAAAACAGAGGAACAGAGAGGGATTAACAAAATACAGATGACAAAGAGTGAGTGAATGATCAAGAGAGGAGCGAAGTAGCGAACACGGGGGGAGACAGAGACTCAGAGGACTTTGTGAAAAGCATACTGTGACTGAAGAACTAATATCTCCTGCGTGGGGCGGGATGGAGGCTCCGAAATGTGAATAATTCAACATGTTTTGTAGCTAATGTGTTTTATTCATAGGACACATTATTCAGCCCGACATCTCTCAGGCACTTTTGAAAAAATGCTGACTCCCGTGATCGGCCAAGGTTGGTTGAAGGCACAGCGACTTTTTTTTTGGGGGGGTGGAGGAGGTGGGGTGACGCCGTATGGAGGAGGTCATGTTCAAAATGGGGTCGCGCTCCCTCCTCCCTCCGGGCCGGCGCCGTGACCTCTGATTGATCCGCATTTGAACCTGGAGGTTGTCTGGTGGCGGTGAGTCGGGCTGAGTCGCGGGTGAACGGCGGTCAGCCGTGTCTGATCCTCCACTGGAGCCGTTTCTATTTCTAGACGCACGGTTGAATGTGGGTTTATTATGATTATTATTATTCCCAGGCTTTTAACAGTCTGATGATCGCTTATTGAATTAGTGGGAGTTTGCCCCGCGCTGCCGCCCTCATGTCTCCGGCAGTCAATACGATGGGAGTGCATCAATTAAACAGGCCGTGGTTAGCTCCCACATAACCATTTCCTCCCTCTACTGTACTCCACTCATCACAAATCACACAAACATCAGTGAAATATGACCCCTGCCGCTTACCATCCAGTCCGATCCCGCTGCAATTGGTTTATGTTTACCCCAGGCAGTAACGTGGCTCCAAATCAACAATGGAATAATTATCATTGATATTCCAGCTACTCCGCCTGCCAGTGCGCCGCTGCAGTGCCAATAGAGCTTTGTATCTTAAGTCAAATCATTGCAAATTCGGGGCAATTATCATTAGGCCGTGTTATCGGAGAATTTCATCTCTCTGGTAATTGATTTTGCGCTCACAGAGGCGGGTGTATTTTAAAGCCCAGTGTCTGCTTCCTGGAGTGCTGAAGGTAACAGACACCGAGGAGAGAGTGAGGGAGAGGGAGAGATGCTGCAGCTCGAGGGCGTGGTGCTTATATGAGCATGGTTATCTCAGGTTGCGGCCTTCATCCCAGGGTCACAGATAAAGGAGGGCTGCATCACACACACACATATACGTACACACATACACACAGCACTCTCCCCCAGTAAAGACTTTTCATTCTGCTTCTAGCCCAGTGACCTTTTCGATAGCAATAAGCTGGCATTCACTGAACTCTGGCACACAAATCTGCCATCATATGAGTTTTCACCGTCCCCTCCAGTTAGACTCAGACTGGCCTTTAAAAAGCCGGACAGGTCGCATACAGTCAACCTGCCGATGATTGAGTTTGTGCAGGGTTCATGGGAGCAGCTTTGACTTCATACAGAAATGATTGAGGAAGAAACTGATTCTCGTTAAGCGACTTGTCCCAAAGTGACTAACTGGACGCTCCGATCGTGTCTTGTGAAAACGTTCAACCTGGACAACACAAAAGTTTCCTGGTAGTCGATGCAAATGATAAAGTTTGTGCTGGGCCAGAGAAGGTAGACCACACTGAGCTGTGGTGCTTTCACTGTCTCCATCTCCTCATCCATACAGTCACCAACCTTCCTCAGCCACAGATCCATGAGCTCGGCCTGAGTAAAAGGCAAATAGCAACTGAGAGCAACACGAAGAGAAAAGGACAGATTTCCAACTTGAGGACTCTTTATTTGCACACAGCCTCTTATTTTAAACTAAAAATCTGATTTCATTCCAACAAGACATGTTTTTTTATTATTGTGAGGAAACTAGTTCGTTCATTAGGGGGGAAAAAACACATTTGACGTTAGCAAATTGTGTTAAGTGCTGTTGTTAACTGTTGTTCACTCAACTTGGCACCGAGGTAAAAAAAGAAAAAAAAAGACTATTCAGAGTGAAAATTATACTTTTTCAACTCTTTTGTGAGAGGTAGAAACTGCCAGGCTTTATTTGTTTAAAGCAGAAGTAAGCGATCCGGTCGTTTTGGCTAATGCTGCGTTCCAGGCAGCCTTTTGAAACCGTAAATTACAGCTTCAAGTCACAACTTACGATTTTGTAGCGTTCCAGGCAACCCACTCGTGTTTTTCCGACCTGTTTTACCTGTGAAAGTCACTATAACGGCCACTCGTAACTTCTGACCCGTGAACTCGTACCAGATCGAACTGGTATGACTTCACAGGTCGGAAAAACACGAGTTACAAGTTTCCTTGAACGCACCATAACAGTCCTCGTCCCTACGTCACCACATTCACGGTGTCCCTTGGCTGCACACACAGCCCTGCATGCCGTTCTCTCTCCTCATTGGATAAAAACTGTAGGATACGATAAATGTTTTCTCCTCGGCGCAGAGCAGAGTGACTGACAGACCCGTGTTTCAGTCCAAACACTCTATGTAAGTGATTGCTGTCGGAAGATATAACTATTTAAGACTTATATTAACACAAATATATCACTTACTTCTGCTTTAATTATTTGAACAGTATTAATTTATTTTTCTGTAGTTTCTGGGGTTTGATGAGTAAAAACATGGACCCTGCAATTGTAGTCGAATGTGGAATTGCAGCTTGAATGACAGGAGTAAAGCCCCGCCCCTTTTACGTGTTGTCATTGTCGCCACTTAGCAAAAAGTCTGCTTGTGCTCTTCGTGCGCTTCTTCCTGGAGATGTGCCGCTTTTTCTCCTCTGGTGATCTACAGGGAAACTCTTCAGTCTTCTAAGGGTTGGTGTCCCCCAGTCTATATAGACACGATATTATAAAGCATCTGTGGTAGAATTGACATCCAGTCCAACGCTCTAGCACGCCAATGCTTAACTTTCATATGTAGGTTCTTCTATGATGCACATGACATTAAACATAGAAGAACCACCATTTCTAAGGCGTGACTCCATAATTTATACTGCATTAAAAAACCATACATGTATGTGTATGTGAGTGTGTGTGTGTGCGTGCGTGTGTGTGTGTGTGTGTGTGGATGTCCTTATGCATTCCCGTGCAAGTGCTGAACGCCTCTGTTTGTGCCATCAATTTACAACCAGGAAATGCTGATGAATGCTGAAACCTGAGTCCCGGCAGGCCGGTGCATTTCATAGCCAATCAACTCTAAATGAGGAAACGAGGAAGATTATTAAAAAGGCCTTCCAGCGTGCGGCTCTTTCCTAGTTTAGTACGAGAGATCATTAAAGCTGTGGCGCGATAAGAGAAGGTGGATCACCAATACTGTCTTAATTCTTCTGCTTATAGCTAATGAGACAAGTAATGTGACGGACCAACTGAGGCTTTAAAAAAAAATGGACTTCTGGCTCTTTCCTAATCATTAGCAATGTTGTGGATGAGGCAGTGGAGGAAGTCGTAGTGGTATTTATTTGTTCTATTAAAGCAGCAGAGTGGAATATGTTTTTATGTCCCCCTCTAACTTCTTCTACTGCGTGTACACGTCTGAAAGTGCCATATAATGATGTTGATATTTGAGTCACACTGCATACGGTTTACTCATGCAGAAAATACTACTGTGTGTAGCATAAAGTATATGATGGATGGTGCAGTATGCCATGCAGTACACATTGGAGGTCAATAAAACACAGCGGGATGCTGCAGACAGGAAACAGCTGTTTCTTTTCCTCCAGCGTCGTCAGGTTTTGTGTGATTTTACTTGCCAACTGACGCTTTATTTATCAGTCAGCATTAATGAACACAGCACAAGGAAAAGTGGCACAGAGGCAATTTTAATGTCACAGGATGAGAATCGATAAAAAAAGGTTAAAAATACGGCAAGGTGTTTTTTTTTTCCTATTTATAGTGAAAACAGGTGTTTGTCATTACATCTTAGCAGTCACACGGCGCTGAAAGTGTAAGACTGTGATAGGCAAGAGATGACACTCTCTGAAACCTGTGCACACAGACACAAGCGCTGCTACATATTTATTTAAACATTAAATCCTGTTATTAGATGGTGCGTTGCTCATCAGCATCAACACGCAACCCACACTCATGATGATCATTTCGAGCCACAACAACAACAACAACATGTTTGCCACGTATTCTCTGAACCTGCTCAGGCTCCGGCAGGACAATAAATGCAAGCGCAGGTGCCGTGAGCTCCCTCTTACATTGTGATATACAAATCTGACCTTTTCCCTAAGCTGATCCTGATTAGAGGTTTCAGACAGACAAAGCGTTTTAACTCCCCCACCTCCCGTATACCCCCCCCTCCCCACCCCACTCCTCCGTACCCCACACTCTCACATACTGTGCCGCCTCTCAACAGGCTCCACGCTGACATTTCCTTGAGAAACGAGTGCGCTGTCAGCAGCAATATGTCTCATCTCTTATTGTAACACTCAGTCAATGCACGGGTTAGAGGAGATGAGAGGGAGAGAAAAGAGACAGCGGCTTTTTTCTCAGGGCTGCACTGTTGTCTCTGACATTCTGTCTCATAAACTTGTTCATCCTGGTTTTTTTTCGGTCGAAGAGGGTGAGATTTCAAAAACAAGCAGAAAATGAACTTCTCAGACTTATATATATATACAGTATATATAAAAGTCAGTCTTCAGGAATGTGGTAGCAATTACCCAGCACTGAAAAACGAATTACTCATTGAATAGAAGCGTCTAATGTAAGAAGATTAAGCCAAAGCAAATCAAATGTTTACTGAAATCTGTGACAGGTAATTCACATGTTCCTGCAGCATACTACGTCATTGTTTTTAGTTGATTATTGATACTGTAGCTATCTTGCGTTATTGTTTCAGCCTAATGCAGCGTTGGAGACTTGACTTAATTTTTTCCACACATGGTCTTAATCTGTGTGCTCAAGGGAATCCTGGCTCTTTTATGTGATTTAATTAGTCTAATCAACCCAAAACATTTTCAATTTGTCAAATTGAGGTAGAACACATTGCATTATGCGGTGCATTCAGTTTGCGAAACACATCTGAAACCCAGACTGTGAGAGAAAACAAGAGTCTCTGGTCTGATGAAACTCAAGATTGAGCTGTGGTATACCAGCTCAGTGTTGAGGGAAAGCTAAGAAAAACAGATTACAAAGCAGAGATTTCCTCCTGATCGACAAGACTGCACAGGCTGGGCCAGAGATTCACCCTCCTGCAAGACAAATGACCAATGCAGTGAGTGGAAAAGTGAGTGAGCGTCCTTGAGTTGCCTAACCGGAGCCCTGACATGAACCCAACAAACATCTCTGGTGAGACCTGAAAACGGTTGCACACACAGAGCCCCCGTCCAACCTGACAGAGCCTGAGAGGATCTGCAGGAAACAACAGAAAATCCCCAAATCCCAGTGTGGAAATCTTGTGGCGTCATACCCAAGAAGACCTGAGGCTGTAATCTCTGCCACAGCACCTTCACAGAAACATCTGAATACTTATGATATTTCATTTTTTTCCCTTTCAGTACGCATAATGATGTTGTTGCTTGGTCGCTCTATTCAGTGTAGATTAATGAGGGGAAAATGAATGTTAAGGGTTTTAAGCACAAGGCTCCGACATATTATAATGTGAAGAGTGAAGAGGTGTCTGAATGCTCTGCACTTGAGACACAAGCATGTGCTTCACCGTGACCACCCCCAGACAAGTTGAAAAGCATCATCCAGCTTCAAACGCAGGAAACCAGCTAAATGAAGGCAGCGGCCGTTCATCTGAACCCGACAGCCTCACCAGCTCTCCCTTTGTAGCCCGATACCTTCAACTGAAACTCTACCAGTGCACTGAGAATAGGTCGAATACTGTCTAACACAGCACAGAGCGATCGGACAGCCCGGCTGCATCCATGGAGGCGGTGTGAAGGTTATCCACGCTGCGGTCACAGGAGGATCTCATCATATTCCCTCCCACCCACCCCGGTGCCATAAAGTTTGCATGAGCGTCGGGCGCTGTCTGAATTTTTATCGTTTTCTTATTTCCTCCAAACCACTCGTTCTTCCAGCCCCTTCAAGCGCCAACACAAACAGACTTGTCAGCCAGCCCAGACTGGGCTCAGGAGAAGTCCATTAAACAGGTGTTGGCAGAAAATCCCACACTTCCTGTTATGGGCATGTTGTGGCTCAGCACAGACCACAGACTGCGTACGACCGAGTGAAACATCCAGCATTACATATTCTACTACATATCCTTGTGTCTGTATGTGTGAGTGTCTGTGTGTGACACATTTAGTTAATGATTTCATATATTTCCCTGGGTGTTTTTTTTTTTATTTTTTTTTTTACATCTCTAGGATCTCTAGGAAATTATATAAATTATATTAAAGCAGAAGTAAGTGATATATTTGTGTTAATATAAGTCTTAAATAGTTATATCTTCCGACAGCAATCACTTACATAGAGTGTTTTGACTGAAACACGGGTCTGTCAGTCCCTCTGCTCTGCTCTGAGCCGAGGAGAAAACATTTATCGTATCCTACAGTTTTTATCCAATGAGGAGAGAGAACGGCATGCAGGGCTGTGTGTGCAGCCAAGGAACGCCGTGAATGTGGTGACGTAGCGACGAGGACTGTTATGGTGCGTTCAAGGAAACTCGTTTTTTTCCGACCTGTGAAGTCTTACCAGTTCGATCTGATACATAGACTGTACAAAAAGACGTACCGGTACGATTTCACGGGTCGGAAGTTACGAGTGGCCGTTATAGTGACTTTCACAGGTAAAACAGGTCGGAAAAACACGAGTGGGTTGCCTGGAACGCTACAAAGTCGTAAGTTGTGACTTGAAGCTGTAATTTATGATTTCAAAAGCCTGCCTGGAACGCAGCATTAGCGAAAACGACCGGATCACTCACTTCTGCTTTAATACTGGGATCGTGTGTCCTGAATGTGTCAGACAATATTCTGACCCGACAGTCAAATCGGAGAAAACAAAATCTTGTAGGTGGTTGTTTCTTTCTAAAATAAGCTTCAGTTCTCTCGTCAGAACAAAGCTCAGTGAGCTGTGAACTTCACAGCTCTCATTCTCTCTCTCTCTCTCTTTCTCTCGCCTCCAAACTCCAAACTGTTTTATTTTTTTCGGCAGAGATTGTGACAAAACCACATGAGCCGAGGTGATGCTGCGTATACGCTCAGGTCCGTTCACATCCTCTGGGATATCGGACCAACACATCCACAGATGCCATGAAACCAGACCCGACTGGTTTTGTAGAAATGGTGTGACTCTAGATACTGGTTTCCTTGACAACACAGTTCTACTACCTTCTGCTTTATAATCACCTGAACAGATTTTTATCAGTGTTAACGTTGGATTTTAATTTAGTGGTGATGTTATTAACCATCCCACCTACCTACGGTCACGTCTGTGGTGCTTTTCATATTGTTGACACAGCTGCTTATAAGTAGTCATAATAATTAACCCTTAATGGTCCACAATAACTTTATATTTTCATACGTTTTCCCTGTAAACCCATTTAACTAGTCTGGGGCCGTTGACTCACTGTTTTGGTAAGCAGCCGGAACCAGGGCGAGAGAGACAGGCCTTTCTGTCAAAATAAAAGCACCAAGCTAATAAAATGCGGTGAAACTTTTTTATTTAAAGAATATAATTTACAAGAAAATTCCTGAGCCTTTAAGTTAACCTTTTTCTTTAATTGTATTACAAGTTATTGTCTATTTTATATATGTTTTATGTTGGTGAACACTTTTACTTTGGTGAATTTGGGGTAAACAGAAACGGAAAATAGTCCTTGGGCCAAGACCCAAAATTTCACATATCGGTATCACCTGGGAGGGCAAATTCTAGTTGTGATTTTTTTATTCCTATACACTCCTAGATTAAGTTTTGATATGATAGACCTTGCTAACTGGCAGCTTTATAGTATTTATCACCTCTTAAAGTAATAGACTGTTGCTGTTCAGATAGATAGATAGATAGATAGATAGATAGATAGATAGATAGATAGATAGATAGATAGATAGATAGATAGATAGATAGATAGATAGATGGTGGTGCCGGCTCATAGAACAACCATGTGGTGTGCACATTAAAACACTGGATCCAGATATCAGTTCAGTCCTTTATTTTGGTAACTGAACAATGATTAACGCAGATCAAGAAAATGTGAATAAAATGGCCGTAGCCAGCTATGAGGTCACCGAGGTCCGAAAAAAAAAAATGTAGCGATAAATAGGCTACCTGATTTTCTCAGCTGTAAACGGTAGGTTAATAAAAGGCTGAAAACCACAGGACATTTCCTGCTAGTCAGCGGTATAAAGCTCAATCAGCCTCCTTTCAAATCGGTCTATAATAATAACAATAAACTGCCCCATGTGTTCAGGCTAATAGTCCTCACTGCAGGCGACCCCGGTTCAAATCCCGCGCTGAGCGGCCCTATCCTGCGTGTCATTCCCTCCCATTTCCTGCCTTTCTCAACTATCCTGTAACCCCCCCCCCCCAGTCTATTTTATATAATTGTGGGTCATTTTGATGTAATGATGTACAGGTACTTGCTAACTACTAGCTAGAGGGGTCCAAAGTGAAGCATATTTTATTGTCAATAATGTGAACATTTTCCACATGTTCACATACCCCCCACCACCCCCTCCGGACCTCACCAATTTCAAAACCCTGGCTACGGCCCTGGCTTTGAATGTGAAAGCCCTGTCAATTAAGTATTTTTTTCTCAGGGCTTGAGGCAGCGGATAATCTAAGGTTCTTCCTTCAAGTTTCTTGGTCTGTTGCCTCACTGTACAGTACAAAGCTCAAGTTGCTCGGGCTCTCCCTCCAAGCCCAGATATTCTGCTGTAGGTAACAACATTGTGCACTCCGATCCATCATCTAAGATGGCATAGGTATCAAAGGTTTTTTCCTTGTTAGATAGTCACACTTTAACAACTTTGGGCCTTTCTCAAACGAAATCTGGTGTTTGTCTTGTGCGCTCTCTTTTTTCACACTCCCTCGCTTGCCCTCGTATCTGTTGTGTTCTAAATGTTAATGCTACGCCAGGCCAGTAGGTGGCGATGCTATGTTTGTTCTGACTACAGGACTGAGGAAATGTTGTGTACGATATGCATGAGAAGAAGAAGTGTTGTGAAGGAGAATGTGCGTTCAGTAAACGAAGCTTGAGACTACTCCTCTGTTTTATTGTTTTATTCGTAAGTGTTTGAAACAACACGACAGTATCGATCTGCATAGACTTGACAAAAACAGACGCTCTGACACCATGAAAATGAAACACTATAATTCCTGTGACAACTGGCCAAGGTAGTCCAGGTCAGTCCCACGTGTCAATCACAGGCTACAGAGGTTCAGGGAAACGCGTAGGCACGTGTATTACTGTAATATTATCATTGATGACGTATGACACGCATTGCCAGGAAAGGTCCGATCTGTCTGTTTAGACTGCAGACGTATTGGCAGATATCCTATTTGTATCTGATTTATTTCCACATATAACGGGGGCCTGAATCTGATCTGACAATATCCGATTCCATGCGTATGTGACAGTTGATGGGTCCTGTCACTATGCCTCCAATTGATCATGCGCCCTGGCTACTTGGCCAAAGGGATGTCCCTTTGGGTGACTGGCAAGTGTGTGTGACTCTTACCCGGGAGGTGTGGGTTCAATCCCCGCCTGGGCCCTCTTCACCTTGCCACACGTATTTGTCCCGTTTACACGTTCATGTTACAGATCCGATCTGAGCCACTTGAGAGGAAAAAATCGGAATTGGGCCACTTGAACCATGCAGTTGGGGAGGCCTGCCATAAAGTAAAGTCTGTATATCTTGGAGGCATTCTCTCCCACTGTGGCCTTTCTCCTTGCTCTCTCCCATCATGTTGCTGAACGGGTCATGGGTCCATTTTCCAGCATGGGTGGGAGCACATGGCATCCGGCTCGAAGGACCATGAAAAAACTATGATGTGTGATGTCCAAAAAGAGTGTTAAATGACTTTTAATGTGTTATTGGCCGTCTGTGTTCTTTTTGGAATTAATGACAATCTGCCTATATGGGAAAACAACAAAATGGGAAAAAAATATAAAAAGCTGCTCCTATGAAAAGGCTATCATATTTTAATTTACTTATATTGACCCTAAAAACAATTTAGTATAGGTAAGGTTTTGCCCACTCAAGTGATACCGGTATCTGGTCTGGCCCAAGGACTAAAAGGCTGGTGACGCGAGGCTACATTTAACAGCCAAGACAGACCAAGCCTCTAAATCAGACACTCTGATTGGCCAATCTTTCCTAACTTAACATTGGTGTATTGATCAAAATCAGTCAACCCTGCATGGGCTTGTTTGAAAGTGCAGATTCTCTAGTTTAAAGTGAGTTATACAGCCCATTCTCTGTCTCAAACTGTTGTGGATTAATGACACTTTAAATACAACATGATACTGGGAAGGACATTAGCTCCTACAAGCCTAAACAAATGGTGAATGAAGCAGCAGTGCCCCTTCTACCACCTCCATCATCTTCATCAACATCAGCATCATCACCTCTAGCATCGTCACCACCCTTCTCACCTATAGTTCTCCATCTCCATATCAGTATTGTGAGATATTATTTTCCTATTTTTCAGTTTGAATGGAAATGAGTTTTTTTGTTTAAGGAAAAAAAAGAAAGAAAAGGAAGCAAACAGTGGGATGTGTTTACTTCCTGGGAGAAAAGTTTGCAAAAGTGAAGTTAGTGAAAAGTTGGTATGCAGACAACATCAGGTGTTGCTCTGTGATGTTGCGCTGTGCGAGTGTGTGACTCGTCTATCTGGGCTCCATCAAGGCGTTGAGTGTTGCCTCACCGTTTACACTGCCATAACAAGATAACAGGGGGCCTCCTTGACTCCAGCCTCCCACAGGGTTTTCTGTTGACTTTTTTTTTTCTTTTTTTAAAAGTTTGGAGCAAAACATTTCCTCCTTTGCCATAAAGTCTGGAGGAGGAAAGCTCGGAGAGGCTGAAGAATTGAAAATCTCAGTACCTTTTTTTTTTTTTTTTTTGTGCCTGTTTACAAATGAAAATATAAGTTAGACTGTGAAAGAGCCACTCGGAAAATATTCTCTTCCACGCTATAAAAATTCAGAGTCAATAGGAGAACTGCTAATGTTTCATTTTGGGAAACAAACACATTGTATTTCACTCTCATCCCGCATTGGTTTCCAGGTACTGAAATGATGAATTCCCAGAAAATTAGTATTGAATATAAGTCAAGAAAGGAATGATCTCTCATAGCTCAGATTTAGCCTCTGAATATGTTAAAGACTCTGGCTATTGACTACAAGTCAGCCAGAAATATCACATTGTCTCATTGTTAAATGCCCGCTGCATTTGAGGACCTGTGCATAATATGAACCGATCGTATATTCCTCCGCTGTCTGATTTCTATGACACAGGGATTTTTCTCTCTCTCTCTCTCTCTCTCTCTCTCTCTCTCTCTCTCTCTCTCTCTCTCTCTCTCTCTCTCTCTCTCTCTCTCTCTCTCACACACACACATATAGGCTTTTATTTGACAAAGGCGTTTTTACTCCCTTTTCTCTTCTATTGCTCTTTGGGCTCTAAATCCCTCGTGTGGCAATGGGGGCTTTTGTTACATTTCACAGTTCATCACTCATGGAAAATTATGGTCTGGAAGCCCCCCCCCCCCCCCACCCAATCCCCCACCACACACACACACACACACACACACACACACACACACACACACACACACACACACACACACACCTACACACACACACACTCCCATCATCGCCCCTGCACTCCTTCTACCACCGTGCACGAGGCTCGGGGAATAGATGGAGATAAAGCAGTGGGCTGCTGGAGAAATCTGTTGCGTTTAATTGCTCTTTGAACCTCTGGGGCAGATTTCCCAGAGTTCCCTAGCTTGAGCACTGATCTTCACCACCGCCCACCCCCCCCCAAATCCACTCTTTGGGACATGGCTAACTAATGACGAGCACACAGGCCATTACAGCCGAGCTTATAATAATAATAATAATAATAATTCTTTATTTATTTATTATACAGAGCCCAAAGCTTGGTATTTATATTTAGAGGCTCTGATGATTTCATATGTTTGTGTTGGGAGGGGGTCGGGTGGGTGGGGGGTTTAATGTTAATTGCAGCAGGTAGATGGGAGTATTTTTGAATGGAGCTATCCCAGTAATCCCATCCCTCATTTTTATCCATGGTGGGGGGTCAGATACTCTCAGACACTCTCCCTCCTCTACTCGGTATTTCAAAGCAGCAGGGCCTCCCGTCCCTTATCAGCACAATAAATACCTTTCTCTGCACTGACGGCTGTGTGTGTGTGAGAGTGTGTGTGTGTGTGTGTGTGTGGTTGTGTACCTACATCCACAACTCAGGCTTTCATGATTTCTGAACTGCAGCTCACATCTTACTGTTTCAGACGAGTGTTCACGTCTATTTTGGGATGTGAGCTGCTTTATATGCCAGACTAATGTGAGCTGCTATCTAAGTTGGTGTTAAAAAATAAAATAAAAAATAAAAATAACAAGGCAGGGGTGGGGGTGTGCAGAATAAGTTCCTTAACGTCAGTGTGGTCTCTGAGTCAAACTACAATTACACCAGTGTTGTGATAGCTGTCTCAGGTGAGAAACAATTTACTCACTGTCATGGCAACGCTGACAAATCCAGACTGCTGCGTTCAAATGCGAGTTACATGTAGGCCACGCACCTCGGGATCAGTTTTGTATGACGTATTCATGTCACCCTGAGTGGAAGGCAAAACTGCAACTGCAGCTTTTTTTTTTTTTTTTTTTTTTTGCCTTTTCTTACGTATTAGAAACAAAAGAGAGGGGAAGGAATCAAACCTGAGAAAGGTGGCGTCTTCAGCTGCAGCCTTTGAAAATGCAGAGTAAGGGATTTAATGTGTTTGTCATTTGTTGACGGCAAAACGAGTCCCTCTTCCAAACAGGAAACCTGCTGAGGAAACATCAAATGATTAACGGGGTTTAAAAGCGAGATCTGACCTGATGCCAAACATCATGCTTGTTGTTCACTCAAAGCATTAACGAGTGATTATTTAACTCAGAGGAAAGAGGCAAAAAATATATTTCAAGTGGAAGTCACATTCACAGAGGGTTTAAAGTGTTTTTTTTCTGCCTGGCATCTCAGCTTTTCAGGCGTCTTCCTCCCTGTTCTGTTCGAGGGGGGAAATGTGAAGCCGTCGCTCTGACAGGCTTGGAGAAAGACTCCTGGATTACCTTGACTGACAGCTCCCAAAACCATGAGATCTGTTGTGTCTGGCCTGCACCGAGCACAGGGCAAACTGTGAATCAATAGCAACGCTATCAGTGATGGAAATTGAATGCTGAATCTGAACACTGAGTACCCCCTCATGAACTGCATAAGAGCATTTTTTTTCCCCTCGCTGCAATCATCTCAGGTATTTTTCTCCCTGGCAGACGCAGCTAAGAGCTTGTAAGTTGGTTGGGCCGTGCACCCGTCAGGAGCATCAGAAATAGAAGTCAGGGAGATGAGAGGCCGCGGGAGGAATTGTCTTTAAAGGGCCCAAGTCGGCCGTCTTTTAAAGTGATATTATACTTTTCCTGTTCGCTCACGCTGAGAAGTAATTTGACATTTGCTGCTTCGTGTCATTTCAGACGACTGCTCGCTGATAGCTGCAAACAGGCTGGATTACAAGTTCAGAAAGAGCAGACAACAAAACAAGTCAAATGAAGTGACGTGTGTGTGTGTAGGTGTGTAGGTGTGTGTTTGTGTGAGAGAGAAACACCATCAAACCTGTACAGGGGAGACACACTCCAAACACTGCACAACTTTTAAGAGCTGTCACAGAGATTGAACTTTTGGAAAAGCTCTAAAATGGCTCCTCTGTGCGCTGTCCTAGACATGACAGAGTTGCTTTGTAAGCGAGCCCCCGCAGAGGGAACTAGACTGGTCAGCGTGCAATGACGGAGGCCGGGAAAATGTGCTTGCTTAATTAAAGAAGGGGAATAACCAGTGCAGCTATTTACACCTAATTCTGACATAAATCTGCAGTTATCGCACTGGCGAGACTCGTCCTCTCCCCCAATTTAGGAAGGACCCGAGAGCTTTTCCTTAATAAGCAATCCTCCTGATTAAGCGGAGGCAAGAGTTACAGTCTCTTTCTGCAGAGAGAAAGGGACAAAAGAAGCTGAATTTAACTAGAGGGGAGGTGGTTAGCAAAGTGCTGTCATGGATATTGAGATAGTTAGCATTTTATTAACCCGAGTCAGGACAGAGAGAGCAATTGGTAAATTGGGTGCAGACTTGCAGTGTCTGCAGGACTCTGGCCCGAGGCTGCCGGGATATAGACACTTGGCATTTCAACCTCTCCATCTCCGAAGCCATCCACTCAGGCGATACTGTCTGCCTCAGTTCATTGCTCCACTAATTAGCAAGTTGTTTTATTTCCTGTGGCTGCTAAACTAGTTTCAGTCGTCCGTGCTCGGGCCTCGCTGTCTTGCGACGAGAGGACTGGGGAAGGGGGGGAGAACGAAAACATCTCCCAATAGGTGCCAGGCACTTCTCAGCGAAGCATGATGTGACAAGGGTGCAAACAGTAATCTGTTCATTATGTTCGCAAGGACAGCGAGCGATTGAGAGGCTTGGCGTGGAAATGCATTTTACATCCCCTCTGTCTGCGCATCAGAGGCTCTAAATGAAATGATTTAGTTAGAGGTGCCAGGCATTAGCTGTTACTCTGGGACACACATTGTTGTCACGTTGAAGGCTCTCTTTCAACGACATTCAGCGTGGCTTCAGACTATTCCCCCACCGTAAACACGGGGGCGATGTGCCAAGCTGCAGACTCTGTGGCAGAGAGCGTTGGCGTTTGATATGAGTCTGCTACCCCCTCCTCGCCTGAATTCCCTTGGATCTCATCAAGAGCTTTCTTCTACTCGTATTATTAGCTGGCTTGCTGTCTTGCCATCACCCTCGCTGCTTTAGAGAATACCAGAGTAATGCTGAAGCGCAGACGATTACAGATCACTTGTCAATTACATGAATACCACATTTTTATATACAGTATGGACGGTACATTTCTCTCCAGCCTGCTGTGTGCAGAGCCGTGGTTCCACATCTCTTTTGTTTATGCTCCTGTGGGGCTGGGATGGAGGGTTGTGTCAACACCATGATTTGTTGCAGTAGTAAATAGTAAATGGACTGCACTTACTGTATATAGTCCTTTTCTCATCTTATTGACCACTCAGAGCGATTTACAATACTTTACACATTCACCCATTCACTCACGTATTCATGCACTGATGGAGCAGCCTGGAGGAACCAGGGATCGAACCACCGATCTTCTGATTAGTGTACGACTTTACCTTCTGGGGAAACAACACTGATTAAGCTGGATGGACACATAAACAAAAAAACACATTTTCCACATAGTGTAATGCAGATAATAATTTGTCTGTGCTGTGTTTGCAGTGCCGTCTAAAGGGATACTTCACCCAAAATCGCCAAAATTCACCAATTTTCTACTCACCGTTATGCCAAGGAAGGGTTTGGAGAACTTCCTGAGTCATCAAAACGCTTTTGGAGTTCCAGGATTTTCATATAATGGCAGCAGATAGACCTCACTTTTGAATCGTCCAAAACACACACTGTGAAATATCCAGATACCTCCAAACTGCTCGTTCGTACTGACCCAAGTGTCCTGAAGCCCCGACATGAAAAGTTGTTCGGAAAATATTAATTTGATCTCTGTTTTTAGCCTTGTTGTAGCAGTAGCTCCCAGTGGCTCTGTTGATGTTTGTGCACATGCGCGAGATTTGCTGTGAGATGTACATACATCCAATGGTTTACAACGACAAACAAGTAGAAAATTATCGATTTTGGGTGAAGTATCCCTTTAATTTTTCCTCTCCCTTGCTGCCTAATTTGGTGTTTCTCTCACAAGGACAAATGTGCTTCAAGGAATATTGATTTCATGTCATTATCCATTTCTTTTTTGACAGCAAATAACAGTAAATAAGAGACTCCTTATTGCTTCTTGAGAGTTTGGTCATGTCATTTTTAGTTTTCCCATTTGGGGCACTCAACATCATGCATCAGGACCATTGTGATGTATTTAGTATTTGAGTAAAACTCATTAAATATTTTCTCATTTGCTCTCTTATTGTTAAGATAGATAGCCAACACACAAGCATTTATCTGGGATAAAAACTAGCAGCTTAGTTTTTTAGTTTAAAACGGGCTATACAAATAAAATTGCCTTGCCTTGCCTTGCCTTGCCTTGCCTTGCCTTGCCTTAGTTTAGCTTAGCACAGGACAGGAATTGGCTCAGTTTGTAATGCTAAGATAGCATTAGCTATGTTAAGATGGCTAGATAGTATTAAGCATTATAGATGTGTGAAGGTGTATTTCATAAAATGTAAACTATTAATACAAAAAACCTTTACATATAAGACACATATGTGAAATAATTTGAACTAGATCCTGGTGAGCTGCTGACAGAACACCTACAGTAAGACACGTGGCATCCCTGGCCTCTCACGACACACACTCGCTGTACGAGCCGGTGCACTTTGAGCTGCGAGTAATTCTGACACTCCTTCTCAATTTTGCTCTGCAACGACTGAGCAATTTGTTTAAGTCCCAGCTGAATAAAATACGTCCTGCTAATAATCCTAATTAGTTCCCCTAATGTACTACCCCTCCTCCTCTAAACTCTCCCTCTGGTGTGCAATTGAGGTTGGAGCTCATTCAGGCCTGCCGCCACCTCTCAGCTGCCTGTCTGACTGATGGTGAGACTTTTATCCATCATGTGAGCGAGGAAGTAAAGCTTTATTTATACAGCACTTCTCAACACACACAGTTACAGAGTGCATCACAAACAAACACCAGTAAACCAATGAGGTAATAGATTTAAATAGTAAACACAGCACAGTGAGAGACAGACCACATTAAAAAAAAGCACATTGCAGGGATGGAGCTCTATAAAAAGGCTTGTCTATAAAGATAGGTTTTGAGGAGCTGCTGAAAAACAAACCAGAGACTCAGCAACAGAGGTTTGAGGGTTTTTTTTTGTTGTGAAAACAAGACCAGACAAGTTTTGTAACATGATAGTGAAACGTCATGTGTTGATCACAGATGATATGAAGACAGCAGTTGTTTTGTTACGTGAATGAAATGGACTAATACACTGATGAACTACAGTGGTAAGGTTAATTCAAGAAAGGATGTTTCATCAGTGGTTTAGGTGGAGTGAGAACAGTTGATCAGTTTGTTGGGTGTAGCAGAGATAAAGATCTGAGCATCATCGGCGCAACAGTGATCTGATACATCTAGAAGGTGACTGGAGAAATTACCCAGAAGAAGCAGGTGAAATGAGAAGACAATCAGTCCAACATCCAAAACCTGAGACGCACACACACACACACACAGGTGCAGTTCCACTCTCTACAAGTCTCATGACAATATACATTATACATTATATTCATAGTTTCCAGATGATGAATCCCGTTAACTGGTGATTTCTAAACTTTTCTCTCACACCTCCAGCAGGTTGACACTTGTGGGTTTGACTAATATTCCTTGATGGCTGTTAAATGAGTTGCCTTTAAGTTGTGTGTGTTTTTTAAAATCCTTTTAGTTGGATAATTCAGGCGTGGAAGCTGCTCAATTCAAATCAAATCTAGTTGTTGAGCGTGGACAGAGTTTTGCACATATACACTTTATTTTGAGCACTTCTTGGAATATAACTTGTCTTAAGGCTGTTCCACAATTATAAAATGTCTTTCTTGTCTGTAATGCAATTTATATATGAGTTTATAGGGAGGAAACACACATACAGATTAGATGAGGAAACATGCATATTTCCAGTTTTTACCCTGTAGTTGACGATATGATGGAGAAAACCTGGCTCCAGCTCCTGCTTCATTGCTCCCGGCTCTTTTGAACCTGCGGAAGTGCTTTTTGGGGAACAGATCATAAAAGCCAATGTGTGTCTATATGTGTGTTGGTGTGTGTGACTGTGTCTCGCTGTGTATCCGGGTGCCATGTGGCACTGAAAAACTCAGCTTTGCTCTGCCAAGAGATAAGAACACAGGGTAAACCACTCGCTGCGCCAGCCTACTGGATTTCACCTCTGAATCGTCTTTGTTGGGAGTCGTAGGGCTGCTCTATTTCTAATGTGACAGTTCTTGCAAAGCGCCATATTGACTTTATATGCTGCACACGCTCAGTGAGAGAACCTATCTGGGATAGATTATTAATGACAAAGCACTTGAGAGACGAAAAAAGCAGTTAAATCCTGCAAGAGCCGAAGATTGTGAGGCTGTTAAAGCTTTGTTCATGGAGGACAGTTTCACATGGTGATTAGGAATGTTAGTATGTAACAGGCTGATCTAATTGTTTTGATTATGTAAGTGCTTTAATCTTAAGCACTATTATTATAACAGCCACAAAGATTATGTGAGATGCTGTTTAATCTCGCATGTTACTGCAGATCAGTGCACAGTGATACAAGGGCGACTGACTCCTGAAATAAAGGTGTTAGACTGTTGTGCGGACTGGATGCATGCCTTGCAGAAGATTTATGCCAGTGAAATGTTGGCAGTAGTCAGCAAACAGGTCTGCAACAAGAGGGCAGTGCCTGCTGGGAAGTGTAGGCGGAGGCTGGCATATGGCTGACGGTGCTCACAGACTTCTGCCTCAGCAGCGCTTACACTCGTTAGGCTGCCTTTTTAGCACGTTTCACGTGTGCAGAGCTGAGATACAGTAATTCAGCCCCGCAGTGGTAATTTAGAGCTTTGCATTGAGGAAGCTGTGTGGTCGCTGACCTCTTTGTCCAGCAGTATGTGTCCTGCCAGTGGCTTCTGCAGCAGAGAAACCACAGATTTGTTTCAACAGAGACTTGTCAGAGCTGTAATAAGTGACTGTGGTTGTTTAAAAACAGGTGGTTTCTTCCTTATTAAAGGTCAGGAGGAGTAGGAATGGATGAAAATGATAAATAGCTGAACAAAAAACAATAGTGTATTAGCAGAGAGAGGCTGGTTGCATAACAACACATGTTGCATTTATGGAACCAAAATTTCTGAAGTCTATTTTTGGGTCAGTAATGGATTTGAGTCGTGTTTTTTTTTCTTTCTGAGGAAAATCTTCTTGTGTTCCTTACGTCCTCTTATGTATTTAAGGGCAAAATTCCCGCTGGCTGGGTGACGGCCTGACCTCGTCACTTTTCAAATCTTGTCCTCTTAGCTTTCAATGTTTCAGGTTTTCGAACCAAAGTCTCTCTGGACATTGTCCTCTTACTGTCCTGCCTCCACCGGCCAGATGAGAGAAGATCTGAAGTGACTCTTGAGTCGCCTTCAGTTATTACTGTCTGTTCAGAGCAATGAGCAGCAGTGACGGCTCTGCAGACTTCTTTTGAGGGTTGGACAGCTTTTTTTGGGGCTGTTTTAATATTTACAGATACAGACACAATTCAGTGCTGGAGGCATTTAATATTTTCATCTGTGGTTCTATTCTTTTAAAAAGACACTAGAAAGACCAGTCAAAGACAGGGCAGTAAAGCATGGTGCTAACTCGCTAACTAAAAAACTAATTTGTGTTAATTGTGAGTCAAGCAGGAGCCTCTTAAACCAGCTAAAAACATTATTGTCTCAGGTCGAGCATTCCCATTGTTAGTTTTCTACTTTAATGTGTCAAGCTGAAAGCATCCGTCTAATCATAACAAACATAGCTGCTCCCCTCTAACCACCACAACTGCTCCCTGAAGCAATTACAGTAGGAATGAAAATTAAAACTTGCTGTGTTTTCAGCTAGTCTACTCTGAACCAGTGTTTACCTTTGTTATATAATTGCTCGTGGCATAGTTCTTGTTTTTGCCTATTTTTTTTAGGGGCAGTTATAAGTTACCATATGAATATTCAGCACAGAAACTTCTACATAAAGAGCTGGTAGAGATACGATATATGTTTGAGTGACAGCCACTAAACACCCCCTCTCCTCCCAAACCTTGTCTTTTCAAATCCCTTCTGGACACCGCCTGGCTGCCTCCAGCATAACAATTTAAATCCCACCTGATAATACCTCTTGTCACACTGACAGCTGTCATCAAGTCAGCCGTGTTCGCTGTTTAGTTTGCTTTTCAAATTAGCAAGTGGATGTTCTCACAGTGGTCTTTGTTTTTCCTCCTCTGAAAACGGAAAAATACACCCTGAGGGAATGCAACCAGGCATGGAGCGAGTTTTGTTCATGTTGCTGAGAATTGACAGGCAGTTTGATTTGACATTTTCTGTGGTTTGCCGTCGCAATTATTGAAGTTGTGAGCGTTTCAGTTTGGATTTGTCTGCTGGATGCTCATGGTACTTAATCACGTTTGTTGTACACTGTACATGGCGCAGACTGCCTGCTGCCATTTCTGACTTTATCTGCTTCATTATTGACACTATAAAGCCTTCACTCTCATTCTGAAAACACAAGCCTGTGTGGTGCAGACAAGCTCGCAGAGACAAAGTGTGATTTCTGTGCTGCTGCTGTGGAGACAGCTTCATGCATTGTCCACATCTGAAGCCAGAACCCTTTTGGCCACACGTCTGATATGAAGCCAAGCTTTGATAGAGGCCAATAAGACAAGGTGATTTTATGCATTCAAATACACTGAATTAATTTTAGATGTTGGCACAGATCGAGGCTGTCAGGCATCAATGTCTGTCCAACATTGAAAAAAAAAATTCTTTCAGAGTATAGTATCATACCACAGCTGCATGTAAAATAGATCAACAATCATTAGGTTAAATTACACCAGCATTATGGCAGTGATTTAAGCTTATTGTGAGCTATAAAGCACAGCATAAGTGGAGCCTGTGG
This sequence comes from Trachurus trachurus, assembly GCF_905171665.1. NCBI lineage: Eukaryota > Metazoa > Chordata > Actinopteri > Carangiformes > Carangidae > Trachurus > Trachurus trachurus. Next base: position 7,122,175 of record NC_139911.1, read on the forward strand.
AGTAATCAGCGAATGTTCTGAAAGCAACAAACAATAATATTTAATCGGCTGACAGAGCTGCAGGGCTGAGGCGTGCCAGCCTGTAATCACTCACCTCAGCGGCTGTACCGCACAACCAGGGTCTGCGTTATTTGTTGTAGCAGCAGCCGTGACCTGTGGCTTTGCTTGTTGAGGTATACAGAGGGTGCGGGTAAAGGCTAAATGGATGTTCAGTATGTCACCGTGTCTGATGGTACAGTACATCAGCTGCGGGTGAGCCTTTTGAGGTGGGTTTGCAGTGCGGAGCCGACCAACCTGAATTATTAAGATCCAGCCGGGCTGCTGATCACACCCTGCCCCCCCCCCCCCACTCCTCTTCCCCTGGCAGAGAGATCCTCCTGTGGGGAGATTCAGGTCCGTCTCACTCTCCCTCTGCATCTCTTTGTGTCATTCAGTTTCTATAAAAACATGTGAAACTACTATATACTGTATGTTTACACATATTTTTTTCTTTTTTCCAAACACAGACTTCACAGTCTTGTTAACACCTCGGTTTCCTTTCTTGTCTATTATCTATTTTCTTTCGTCCACACATGCATTGCTGCTGAGCCCAAACACATAACCTTATGTTGGCCTGCAGAACAGCAGACCTTCCCTAAGCCTACACAGTTCAATCAGCTCGCTACTCTGACTTGTTTCTGTAATACAAGGAGACACTATAGTAACTTCCTCACAATACACTAATAATCCTCTGTAATTTGGAAGAAATGCTGTAGAACTGTAGTACTAAATTGGTTGTGCATATTTGCACATTTACAAACTGTATAAATGCTAACCTGCATATATTATTGAATGTACTTAGACTGCAAAAGCTTCAAAATAAGGTGTCAGGAACTGTCATCTTGGTTCATCTCTCTGGACCAGTTTGAAAAATGTGACAGAAGGCAGATGAAAAACACTTCTCTATAGTGAACTAACTCTCCATCAGTGTGTCCTGGTCGCACACACTGGTAGATAAAGCTTTACGCTGACGATGTGATGCTCTACAAATGCCCAAGGTTGACTTTTCCCATCCTGTCATAATGGACTTATTGTACTTGAGGCAACTTCTCTTTTGTATCAGTGTTCATGTGTCACACACATACAAAGCCCAGCACATCGCTGTTTACAAAGACTTCCAAGGCCTGTACACTAAAGTGAAGCTGGGCAGAACACCATGTGTACACGCAGAAGCCTTTATTCCTGCACTTTGTTACATGGCTGCTTTTATGTTTTTGAACAGAGATCAGACCTGAGTTCAGTCGGCAACAAACCACTCAAAGAATCCCATTTTGTAGTCTAGGAAGCTTTGGGAGGAACTCCTAAGGGTGCAGCATCAAATACCGAAATCTCAGGAGAACAGCTCCGAAGATGGAAAATTTATCTGTGGGCTGAAGTGTAGGGTGAAAAAAATCAACTCAACAGTTGTTTAGCTTGCAAAGCTTCAGCCTCTATAATGGTGAGTTTGTTCACTCAAGTGTTTCATTATTAAACAAAATAGTGGATAAATAAAACACCACTTGGCCGACTTGGATACAGCAGAACATAATAATTTCACATTAAAAACAACCGGTCGAACACTGAGTTTATTAAAAGACAACGTTGTTAATATTAACAGCACCATTAGAAATAACACCCGCTGTCTGCAAGTTAAACTGACACTTACACTTTCCAATTATGTTAAATTTTGACAGCCTTTTGCTTTCAGGGGTTTATTGATATTTAGGAGGTTTATTAATTCAGGTGGACCGCGTGCCACATTCCCATTAAGAAGTTAAAACTGGAGGGAGGTTTGGCAAGGCTGTTCTGTCTGGCTGCCAACAGACTCTCTCCAAGGGGCTTCAGTCTGGAACTGCAGGCAGACACACTCACACTGTAGAGCCAGTGAAATGAGACTGCCTCACTGTGTGTGTCTGTGCAAGCAGACTTGTGTGTACAGGCGTAATTTTGTGGATTAAAGCAACAATAAAACCCCCAAATTCTCAATTGTCCATTTACCTATTTTGTCTCATTAATTGCTGGTGAGAGAAAAAGGAAAAAAAAAACATACCGTAAATAAATTCTACCAAATGAAACGCTCAGAGAGTTAGTGTCTACACTAAAAACATTTTGGCCATATTTTATTGTTCATATACATATATACATGTGTGATACAAAGGCTCCACTCTCCAAAGTGGAGACTTTTGACCAGATTTTAGAGGCTGGCTGCAGGCGCTGTCTCTCAGTCAGCCACAAGAGTGTTAGTGAGGTTGGGCATTGATGCTTGGCGATGAGACCTGGATCTGTCCATGCCAGTTAAATTCTTCCAAACCAAAGCAGAACCATGAAGTCACGTCTGTAGGGACCTGGCTTTGTGCACCATGTTGAACTTGGAAAGGCGAAAACACAAACTCTTGCCACACTGGAAACAGAATATTTAGAACTATTTTCTTGGTCAAGTTTTTTGTCTTCGTCTTCTTCTTCTCAGATCCAGGTCCAGTCTGTACACTGCTAAACACAGTGGAGGCTCATAGATTCTGGTAGTAGAGACCTATACGCTCTAACCAGATAACAGTAAGGTTAAATGCCGTCTCTGTTATCTTCCTCGCAGGCTTAACATTAATTAACACCAGCTGATGAGACCTGTCACTGCTGATGTTTGTCATTTGACCCATGAAAACGACCATGAGAGAGGTGTGTGTGTGTGTGTGTGTGTGTGTGTGTGCGCAGCCTCCCTCCCCCCATAGGACCAGTGTGTTCATCGTTGCGTCATCATCACCAGCAAAATCTGAATTACTATAGTGATCTGAATACACACAGAAAGCAAATTTACACACAGATCAGATCCAGGCAGTGGGCTGATAATGCCACAGAGATTAGATCTATGAGGATGGTTGAATTACAGCCAGCCATTAGCCCCACCCCCTAGTGATGTTGAGCTAGAGTAAAGGTGGAAGTTTGATTCTCTGCAGTGGTATCTGCACAAACCTTTTTTTTTTCCCACCATCGCTCCAGTGACGCCTTATTTACGCTGCCTGTATTGACACTGTTGATCCCCGTTGCATCATAAAAAGCTGCAGTTATTTGCTTTGCGCTGCACAGTGCCTCTGATAATGTGTCATGTTTGTAGATGGTGTTTTAGTGTTTAACCGAAACATACAGCCTCTGTTTAACCAAACACTCCAACTGTTTTACTTTTCTATGCATCATTTGAACCATAAATTTTTCCCCTCAGCCCCCCCAGCGCTCGACTTTCCCCTTCCCCGCTTCCCTGCCACCGCTTCCCCGTCAGCACGTTCTCCCTCGCCAGAATCAAAACTAGGCCAGCTGAACAGGGTAGGCACAGAGCAGTTTGCCGGTGTAGTTGAAATGAAAGATAAAGGCTGAAGTCAAACAGGCGGTGGCGAGGCCGAGCATCAACGCCAATTTCCCAAGCTGCATCTGAGAGCTGTCGGGGCGTTTGCTTCCTGCCATGTTTAGCGTGGTGACAAAGCATTTGTAACACCTCCGCCCATGGCTTCCACAACTCTGTCATGTCAGATGAAATCAACTTTTTTTTTTTTTTTTTTGGAGAGAACTAAAAGAGAAGGTGGTAGAGGTGGAAAAGACAGCGAGAGGCGCAGAGAAGTAAGAGAGATCTTTTTTTTTTCCCCGCTCAGCAAGTTACGGGGTTGGAGACACATGCAGGTGCTGCACTCGAGTTTCACTTTGCATTGTTACTGATGTCGGTCACAGGCAGAAACGTCCAGGCTCAGCTCGGGGTGATTGGATATGTGGGTGGTGCAGAACAGAAAACAGGAAACCAAAGGTGAGAATAAGTGTAAACAGCATCTGGAGAGGGAAAAACAGTGTTCCTGAATTACACTGTTTATTTACTGTACTGGATGAAACCAGCTTGTGAGCTTCTTAAATGATCCACGGCTTAAAACAAATTAAAAACAAACCAGCGGTTTAATTTCTTATAGGATGTGTAAATATCTCATCATTGTGTGCTACAGATGAGAACCAGGATCATCTGTAAGATAAATGTCATTCTGTAAAATGTTTAACTCTATTATTGTTTTGACACAGACCAACTCTAACCAGCATGTGACTTATTAAAAAACTGAATAAATTAGTATGCAGTAAAGGCGACAGGGAATAAATGATTTTACACAGAACATATTTTAGCGTAATTCATGAAGTAAATTTACTTTATAATTGCTGCACCATTTTAACCATTTTCATTACAATAAAATATGCACGTCTTTAAAAATCAAATGTAGATAAATAATAACAAACATACCAGTTCTTGTTGATGACATACAGTTGAATATCATTAACACACCTGCTGCGTCTTCTATATGAAGCTATGGGTTCATAGTTTCTGTGTTACTAGAGCTGAATCATGAAGAAATACAATACATTTGTTGTCCAAATTAAAAATAGAAAAACATTTTATAGGAAATTTTGTCATGTTCTCGTGGTCGGAGCAGAAGTTGGGGCTGTGTGGGTGGAACTCAGGAGCTTCTTTACCTGTGATTCCACCTGTGTAAAACCAGCTGTCTGATGGCAGGAGCATGTCTCATGATCTCACAGTCAAACACAAGAGGGAACTGATAAATAAGACTCTTTGTGCAGGAACAACAGAAAAGATGAAAGACGCCCCAGAGACTCTGGCTTTCATTGACTAGCATGTGATTACAATAAGTCCAACTACCTGCACCTGTACCTGCTTCTCCATGGCTGAGCTGGATATCACACTGTGAATGCTAGTTTTAGTTCTGAGGATAAACATATGTGGCTCCTCTTTCTCAGGGTTTTATAATTACAACCAAACCTGGCAGAAAAGCTCTCCATCTTTTTTTTTCCTCTTAATGAGCAAAAGCCTCTCTCAGAATTTGAAATGTGAGGTGAAATCTCAGTGTGATTGCACAAATTCAGTTTCGATTGCACGCGTCTCTGTAGGAGTTCATAAATAGTCAAGCACCAAAATAGGACATGGGAACCTGCAGTCAGCACTGTTCTCTTTCATTTTACAAAAACCTACTTCTAACACTTGTACCAACAGGGAAAGGTATATCCGGGGGATATTGCTTTAATTCTGTGTCCCAGATCATAATGAACATTGCGAGAAGACAATGTAGCAGTTACTGTATCTGTAGTTCAAACGCTAGAGAAAAGGTCTAAGTGTTGGTGATGACAGCCCGTTCCCAGGACAGCTCATTTGGAGAGGAGGATCCGCTCCCTCATGTTCCTGTTGATTTTTCGTCCTCTGAGCTCTGGAACTGTGGAAATCTGAATCATGTTTGTCACAGCGTTTCCCCCAAAGCCAGGGGACTGTAAAGGAAAATACTTGAATAAGTCTCTCTGGTTTTGTTCCGAGTGTTTGTCAGGGCGGTGGATGTGGATCGCATGAAATCCAACCAATCTGTTCAGACTGCCAATCAAAGCAGCAGCTCATCACAGAAAAACAGAAAAAGAAGTGGAGCTTTTACTGAAAAATGTGAGAAAAGGGCAAAAGACCAACCTCAAAGTGCTCCCCTCCCATGGCGACAACAGATTAGTGACTGAATTTGGAGTATTATTATTATTATCACCACAGGATAAGCCTGTATTATTAATCATTGTTACACCAACATTATCAACAAAACAGACTTTGAATAAAATAAAATAAAAACAAGAATATTGCATCCTTGCTAGGGCTGCCCTTTTTTCGACATTGAACATTTCTGAATAGAAAATGACATTTTTCTGCAAAACCTCACATTTCTTAATGAGCTACTGAGATATCCAGTATGTGTCTGATTTTCCATCCCAGACATTTCAAATCAACCTGTGCTGTTCTCACTTGGACTGTCTCACTGTTATAGACATGTAGACTCTTTTTTTTTTTTGGTCTACAAACTCTGCTTCATTATTTCCTCACTTCAGAGACATGGCTAAATGGGAACATACTTTGCCAAAGGGAGGATAATGGCAACTACAGACAAAGAGTGATGCTCTGTCCACTAGTGGTATCAACCTGAAGGCAGGTGGTAGCACTATGTGGAATAAAGTGAGCAGAAAACCTTCCACATAATAAAACACTCAACTTACATACAACCTGAACATAAAGAGCTTTTGCTTCCGTATGAATATACATAGTCTACTGGCATTTATGTTACCACTTTACAGTATGGTACATTTTATTTTACAGTTCAGTTTCTAGTGTGTAAGAGAGTAAAAAAGAAAAAAGAACAGAGGTTTTCCTCTCAAGTGCAGGACTGTCTGCGGTATCGCGTTACTTCAGCTATTTTAAGCCTGTTATTTTAAATCTGTTGGCCACTTAATGAGCACAGCCTGTGTGCAGAGATCACAAGATCAACCACTGCATCTAATCCTGCTTTAAAGTGGGTTGCAGCCTGAAACTGGTGTGTTTCTGCAGTTGGTGTTGCCAGAAATGTACACAACAAATGGTACAGTCCATACACACACACACACACACACACACACACACACACACACACACACACACACACACACACACACACACACACACACACACACACATAGACACCCCCACCCTGCTCTGTGTGGTCTCATTAGTTTGAATCTCTGAGTGGTTTAATTAATCACTAACAGAGTGCTTAATTCATCTATAATTTCAGCAGAGTGGAGTTGATTATTGTAGTGTTTCCCTCTGGCCCTGTTAAAGTTTTCTGATTTCCTTTTTTTTTTTTTTTCTATCTCCACCCACCCCACCCCCTCTCCCCCACCCCCACATCCCCGCCCCTCACTTCTCTCTCATTTTGTGTAATGGCAGTTCATCAAGAGCTCTGAGACAATCAGCTGGCGAACACCCTTGACTCCCCTCTGAGGGTTGTGATTACGATGGCGCTGGGTGCTTGAAGTTATTGTTGTGGAATCAAGTGGATCCACTTGTGTTTCTCTGACTGCAGACTGTCTGAATCACAGAGGCCTGTTAGTTTTTATTTTATGGCCTGGTGCCTTTTTTTTTTTTTTTTTTTTTTAGTCTGACAGGTTACAAATAGGAAGAAGTGTGACTGTGTTTTCAGGGAATCAGTGTATCAAGGGTATCCTCCTCCTCCTCCTCCTCCTCCTGTGCTGCTGCCGGTGGTATTCAGAGTTCCTTTAATGATATATGATGGTGGAGAATTACATATTTCAGTATTTGATTTGTTATTCATGGGATTTTTGATGGCTTCCTTTGTATTGGTGACTGTTTTCTGCAGCTTTAAACAGAGGAAAGAGTTTATCATGTCACACAGAAGCCACTTTGACAAACACCCTCAGCTTGCAAGGGCACAATATTATTTCCTCTGGTTATGACTTGTTACAACAGCTGATAATAGAGGGTTATTAAGGTTTTGGTTGAAAAAAAGCAAAGCCAGCTCCTGGCCAGGTTTCATTCATTTTTGTAAATATACTAAGCTGTCAAGGATCATAGGAATAGTGCCAAGTCAATTCCTGTGTGTGCCTCTGTGTGTGTGTGTGTTTGTCCTTATTTATATTCAGTCGTCTGTGTGACTTGCCTGTAAGATGAATTTGTGTGTCTGTGTGTGTTCGTGCATGCGTGCGTGCGTGAGTGTGTGTGTGTATGTGTGTGTGTGCGCCCACTTTGCCTGTCAGTGTGCTTGAGTGTCGTGATCCTGTGAGCTCGGTGAGAGGAAAAGGCCCGCGCTCTTTTTCCCAGGAGTCGTCTGCCAATCATTTCTCAGATTCAGTGGTAAGAAAAAAAGGAAAAAATGTTGGGGTGGGAGGTGGTGGGGGGGGGGGGTCGGAGGGGGTGGAGGGAGACAGAGGAAGAAGAATAAAGGGAAAAAGAAAAAGAAGAGAGTCTCCCTGTAGAATGACTAAATAGACCTTCAGTGATCTGACAGAGAGGCCTGGAGCTGAATCCCAACTACGCTGTGCACAGTTAAATATCCACAGTGGGAATGCCGAGCTTTACCACACTATTGATTTTAATCATCTCTTAAAAGCCCCGTCTTTTAAAAAATAAATAAAATACGACACCCCAAAGACTAGAGTGAAGAAAATAGAAATCCTGAGAATCCGGAAGATGACATCTGATTGTTTTTATTTTTTATTTTTAACATCCTCCCAGTCCCCACCCTGCTCAGCTCCTCCTCCTCCTTCTCCACCTCCTCCTCCTCCTCCTCCTCCTACTCCTTCAGACCCTTTGAGATAATTAAAGGGTGCTAAATTTAACCCCTGCTCTGGCCGTCGCTGACCGAGCCACAGAAGCGCGCTCATTAGCGGAAATAGATTCTCCGTGTACTGACGGCGGTCTGTGGAGCCACTAATGAGGGGTGAAGCTTGATGACGGGAGCTTGATTGAAAAGGCTTCACTGCGAGTGAGAAGTGTTGGCCCTGAAATGAGTGTGAGAGCGACGTTGAGAGCAGAAAACATCTGACGGGCACTACACTGCTTTGGTAATTTCTTCAGATCAGATAAGAAGTGATTTCTCCTGATCTTCTTCACTAATAATTTTAAGTATCCACTTCTAAATCAAAGCTTAAATGGATAGTTCAACACTTTGGCAAATTGGCCCATTGCCATAATCCCTATAGTCATAGCAGTAGGTCCGTTACCTTTAATTGTCGGTGCAAGCTATTTTTAGAACTGCGGAGCAGAGCCGTGAGCTGCTCAGAGCTACGCTACGGAGGCTAATGGGATTTCTTGGTTTCCTTTATCAAATACACAATCCAGTAACTCCAAAATGCTCTCGTGGACAAGTTGTGACCTGCACATTCACCACGCAACTCTATCTCGTTCTGTTATTATCTCATAGCGTGGTGAATGTGCAGGTCACAACTTGTCCATGAGAGCGTTTTGGAGTTGTTGGATTGTGTATTTGATGAGTTTGATGAGGGAAACCAAGAAATCCCATTAGCCTCCATAGCTTAGCTCTGAGCAGCTCGCGGCTCTGCTCCGCCGTTCTAAAAATAGCTTGCACCGACAATTAATGGTAACGAACCTGGGGCCAATTTGCCAAAATGTTGAACTATCCCTTTAAAAAACACAAAACACAGTTAGATTTTGGATTAGATTTTCTGACCGTCACCATATCTTTATGTGTAACCTACAGCTTTAAACTGGAACAAATGCGTGAATGTTTGTAGCTGTGAGTATGAAAGTCTTTTTTTTAATGGCTGGTTCTGTGCCGTATACCACCAATCATTGACATCTCTGCCCTTTCCTGTAGCTCAGACGTTGTGTTTCAGACTTTTCCCCACTGGCAGCGGGACACCAAATGATCTTGCACTAATTTGTAAGGCAGAGCATTGTTGTTGCGGGAGGTTGAGGTTTTGTATCCACGGGGAAGAAGCTGGGGCAGCTCCCTGCACTGGGGTGAGCCTCTTAGCTTGGCCAAGGTGACACTGATCCACATCTCTCTGGGGGAGGGGGAGGGGGCTTCCAAACAGGATATGTAGTGTTATTAAACCATTAAAAATACCAGAGGATGGAGGGATGTTGGGGGTGAGTTTGATGTAGCCTCCTGAGGGGATTCCTCAGCTGAGAAGAGGAGTGATCATGGCTGCAGGCTCGTCTTGGTTTCAAGTCCTTAATGTACAGTGAGAAAATGCCAAAGTCCTCGTGTTATGTGAGGGGACAGTTTGATTGAGAGACGGAGCGTCGCAGCAGCCAGCGGATCGATTGTGCCCTGGTGAATTGTCTCACTGTAGAAATCATGTCTTAATAAAAGATAGATGATGCTTGTCTTGGAAATGGTTGAGAATAACAGTCATCTGTTACTGAGTTTTTATTTGAAACTATAAATATACTGTAAACCTGCAAGATAAATACTCTTATTTAACAAGTGCAATGTATGATTTAATTCACCTGAGACCAGCTCCAGAGCCAAATTTCAAGCCAAGTTTCTAATAAATTAATAACTTTTATTTCCATTGGAGCCTTTTTCACCTTTCATTTTATTTTTGACAGAAAAAAAACATTCATATCCCTCACAGAAAATTCACATTTGTTATGAATCTTCTGCAACAAGTCATCTTTTGATATTCATTTTATTGAACTGCGCTGACTTCACTCACCCTTCACTTCTTTTCAACTGAAGCCGCGACCGACGCTGCTTTGAATTACAAACTTGTTATTTTTCCGAAATGCAAACTACATTCTTTCTAGATAAAGATGCACTGACCTGTTCACTTTGTGCTGCATGAATAGGTTTCTTTAACTCGGTGTTGATTGTGTCTGCAGTCTGCACCATTAACCTGTCCTGTTAACAGCCTGTGTTAAAGGTGTGTATCAAACACCTCTCGTTGTGTGCGCTCACCTCGCTCTCACAGCTACACCATCTCTTAAACCAAACCAGTGGCACCCAGTGGGGCTCGCGCTGCCACATAAAAGATAATGGAATATAAAATAGTTTTTATATATCCTCTGTATGTGCTGAAGACCTTCCCCGCTATTGTTTTAGTGCTCATGAATCTTCTAAATCGCCGCCAACCGATCGCGACGAGCGCAACGCGAGGACATTTACACATCGTCTCGTCTCATAAGCTCTCCTCGGTCGACTGGACGGGCCCGCGCTGTGGTGCTTAAGGTGGTCCGACGCCGCAGCTCACTGCCTCAGATCACTGTTGGATTTCCCCCCGTGGTGCTACAAAACAGCATATCTCATATGTTGGCCTCTTCGAGCTGTGAGGCCACGGTCCGCTGCAAGCTGCTGTGTAACTGTGTTTGCAGGAGGCCAACAGATGCCACGCTGAGATACTATACTTTGTAGTTTCAACTCTCACTTCCTTGATGTTTTTCTTATTTATCATACATGTAGGCTATAGCATTTCCAATTAGGGATGTCATAATTACTTGTTTACACAATTGATTGCGGTATTAAATGCCACAATTAATTAATCGTAAAGATTTCCAAATACCGTCACTTTCCAAAAAAAGATTATGTTGGAAACACAGAAGCAGATGTGCACCAAAGTGAAGGTAAATGTAAGAAATACTGGTCCATTTACCTAATGTAACATACGATTGGTAGGAATTTAAATGTTAGCGAGTCATTTGTGCTAAAAAACAAACAATGATAAACTTAAACATTTGGTATAGATCACAATTAATGACTTGAATATTTAAAACACTTCCCCTGCAGGATTAATAGTTGGTTAATGGTTATATATTAATAGTAGAGACTTAAAATATTTGGTGTAAATAATTAGTAATGTAATTATATTTTGACTGTATTTGATTTTACATATTCATATGATGTAATTTAATTAATGCATAATAATCATGATAATCATAATACCGTGATTATTTCTCAGACAATAATCGTACAAAGAAAATCTATAATCGTGACATCACTATTTCCAGTCCTTGTGCTAAACTAAACCATCCAGCTACTGTACAGATTTGATTGTGATCTCAAACTTTCATCTGCGTTGAAAAGTTAAAGACGCTCTTTAGCCTCTCTTTTTGTTCCACTAATTATCAAATCGTGTCCTGAGCTTTAATCAGGCTGAACTCGAGGTAGAAATAATTAGCTCTGTCAGAATGCTGTATTAAAATCTATGAAAATATATGCTAAACCATGCTCCATCCCAGACACAATTGGCAAGAGAACCTGAGTGTGAGGGAGTGTGCATGTGCATGTGTGAGAGAGTGATTTGGGGTCTCTTGTTGCCTTGTTGACCATGGTCCCGGCCGGTCGACCTCCGTCTGACCCTGAGCCATTTGAAAATGTGATTGTAATCCATGTGAGGATTTGGCCTGGGTGTCTATTACCACTGTAATCTGTCTCACTGGCATCCAATATTCATCCCACGTCCAGGTTAAGCCCCTCTCTCTGTCTGCTCCACCCATCACCATGGGAGAGAGAGAGAGGGGGAGAGGGGATCCAGTGAAGGTGCTGGCATGACTGGAGAGAGAGAGAAAGAGAGAGGAGGGGGGTTTGAAATTGAGAGAGCACCGCTTCAATCAAGCTGCTGGGTCGGGGTGAAGAAATCTATCGTGGAACACAAGGTCTCATTAATGCAGCAGGAATAGCTTTAACCCCCACCTCCATCTTGCACACACACACACACACCTTACTGAATAAAGAGAGGTAAAAACATGGAAGAGAAATGGATAGATGTAAGAAAAAGAGATGATGCATTTGCGGGAGGGGAGAGGCTGTGGGAGAAGCTCTGCTCCGTCGATGCCGCTGAAAATGTTCACACGGAATCCAGACAGGAGTTTTCTTTGGAATAATTAGAGCCTCAAAATATAAAATTTCTACCTTTTTACTGGAAGGAATATTTCTGGGTGATTTATTCTAGGCAAGGCTGTTTTACACATTCACTTCCTGTTTTATCATAAAGCTTAAATAAAGCATAAATAAAACATGAAATCACCTGCGGACCACTTCTCTCAGGAGGCCGCCATCTGATCTCTCACATTTTAATGTTTTTGGCGTGGTGTTTAAATCTGATAAATGAAGCTCTGAAATTCTGTGTTTATTTGCTAAAACAGCCCATAACACAGATCACATATTAACGTCATCTGGAGAAGTTCCTTAAATCATAAGGTGGCAGAAGATCCTCAAAAATAATATATAAGTATATATAATTATAAGTATATTTTTGGGCTTTTTCACCTTTATTTGATAGTATACTGTAGTAGAGAGTGACAGGAAATGGGGAGACAGAGAGATGGGGAACGACATGCAGCAAAGGGCCACCCGAGTCAGGATTCGATACAGGGCGGGCTGCAGCGAGGGCTATAGCATCTGCATAAGGGGCACCTGCTCTACCAACTGAGCTAAAAAAAAATCCTAATTTCAAATAACTTTATTTAAAAAGTCTCTACAGCAGCTTTAGTATTGACTGTTCACTGACACCAGAGGAATCATTTGTCTTCTTAGTGCAGCTGTCAGCAGAATCATTCTTGTTAAAGTAGAGTTGGACACAGACGTCCATTCACAAGTTTCTTCCTTTTTACATATGGAGGAGCTGCTGCAGAGTAGTTGTATTGTAGTTGACTGATACTGTAAAAGCTCATTCTCTGTGTTAATATTTGTGAGAGGTGTTGAAGCTCAAAGTGTGATTGTAACAAGTTTTAACAACCCATGAAGCCTCTTGTTCTGCACTCACAGATTAAAACATTACAGTGGAATGAGGCAGAATTAAATTTAGATATCTTGTCCAAACTGCACAACAGTTTGTTTTTTTCAGTGTTTTAAGAATGAGAAATGAAGAGTAAGAGAGTAAAAAGGTAGAAAGGGAAACAGACAGTGGATGGACTGGATTCGCTATCTGGGTTACAAGTCCAAGACATCTGTCACACAAACGGATCAGTTTGATTGGTGGGGGCCCATCTATCTGGATGGCTTGTCGGCAGTTTGTAAATTTATATTCCCCCAAGTCCCCGTCCTCCATCAGCGGTTACGGTGCGGCCGGGCCAAGGCTGTCAGCCACCGCGCTCGTATCTTATTTTAAAACCAGACCTCAGTCATGACATCAGTAACTTACCTGCTCCACACGTCTGTCGGGTGTGTATAGCGCAGCTTTATCTGCTTTTCCACGCACGTCTCTACGTGTCTGTATCGAGAGGAAGGAGAGGGGTTTTTGTGTTGGAGTGAAGGTCACACAGTCGCACAGTTTCAGATGAAACATGTGATGCATGATGCAGCAGGATAAGTAGTTAATAATCATAAGAATGTGAGAATTTGCATTTAAATAATAAGCAGTGAAGAAAGATCAGGTTTTGTTTCCTGCTTCTCTCAGAGTGGAGCATATTTTTCTTGATTATTGATGATTATAACTCTTCTCAACACAAATGCAGGTGTACAGGTGCGTCAGCTGACTGATTCTTACCTGTAACGCTTCGGTTCCCCATGACCTGAGCGCTACAAGTAACGCAGGTCTGTGGAGTGCAGCTGAGTGGAATTAGTCAAATTCATTATCCTCAATGTTGCTGCAGTGTTGATTGTTTTTTTTTTTTTTTGTTTAGTTTTTTTTCTTCCCAAAGCCGGTTGGTAAAATTAGCCTGAACAGTTTGACAATAATGGGGACAACGCCAAAGGAATTTAGAGCAGCTTCCCGATGATTTGTGAAATCCACCCACAAACACATACATTCTGGTGCACACGAGCACCCACCTGCACACACACACACACACACACACACACACACACACACACACACACACACACACACACACACACACACACACACACACACACACACACACACTCTCTCACTCTATCTCACTGCATCACAATGGTAATAATTGGATTAAGCCGGTGTGTTTAGGGTCGGCGGCATCTCTATTAGCACCAATTTTACAGAGCCTTGGCAGCGGCCTACAGTAAAACACAGAAATCTCAGTTTCATTAGGCGTAACACTCAGCATTTTATCTCCTCTCTCTTCTCCGGGCTGACCGGCCAAGTTATTGATCTTCATAGAGGCAGTATTTTGTCATTAGGCGAGAAGCGGAGGAGACAGTAATGAAAGGTTTTTAACCTGTGTGTTCTGAGGTGGGGGGGGGGGGGGGGGGGGGTGGGGGGGTGAGGAGGATGGGGTGGGGTTGCTGGACGACTGGCCAGGGCTGCAAGGTGCTGCACGCAGCAGATTTTCAGCAGCTCAGCTACAGGGATCAATAGGGATACATCTCTGTCTGATTACAGACAGAGATGTGCAGCGAGGATAGCAGTTTGTGTGAGTGAGTGAGTGTGTATGTGTGTGTGTGTGTGTGTGTTACAATAACAGCTGATCACTGGATCTGCCTGATTCAGACACAAAGGTACAAAAAGTTTCATCTCAGACTCAGAAACGAGTTCTCACACAAAGATAAAGCGTGTGTTGTTCAGAGTCTGTATCAAACTCAGACGGCTCCACGTGGCCCGACGGCGGCACGAATGCATCTAATATTTATTTAACTACATTAGCTCGCTGCTTTTACTGAACTAAAGTTGGAAGTATTTCTACTTCTGTGCCTTAGTGTCTCCATCTTCAGCTCCTTTATTCTTCAACTCCACAAAATTTCCCCTTAAGCTAATTTTTTCACTTTGCTGAATAATGTTTTACATACAAAACTTGAACATGATTTTAAAAATTTAATAAATTGTTAAAAATGATCCTCACCCAGACTGTCAAAAGTAGTAGCGAACTGTGCCTTGACTGGCTGTGACATTCAAATTGCTGGATTTGAAGCACTTAACTTTTCAAAGTAAATTTTGCTCAGCTGGATGACTTTCCCATCCAGGTATTCTCAGGATCAGAGTGCTTAATTCTCCTCTGTTTATAAGAGGGTGTATGGTGTGTGTGTGTGTGTGTGTGTGTGAAGAGATGATTGCTCAGTGTGGAGAAAAGAACAGTGTAGCTGAATTGGAGGCAGAGTTTTAATTAAAATATAAATCTCTCTCGGCATATAAGGGCGCCGTGTAATAATGACAAGAATACACCTGAGTATTCATTTTTCTACTGCTGCTCAGTTTGTGTGCCACAATAAAAAAAAAAACACTATAATTAACGACAATTAATGGGGCAGGAAAAATAAAGGAACAAGTTTCCACCTTCGCTCCAAGCTCAGTCCTCCATCGCCACCGCAAAGCACTTCCAGGTCTCCCTCAATGAAGGCGCGTTGCTAACAAGTCAGACGTCCTGCATGCTAAGTGTGTTTTTTAGAGACCGTGCACACACACACCCCCGAGCAGGCATAACTGTCGCATATGAGTTATTACACATCTGTCTGTGGATACACGATGCACCAGATGCTGCAGTTAATGGCACACCTAACCTCCCACCACGAGCCGCTGCACTAAAAAACCCCAAGTGGAATTTTCCACTGGCTTCTTCTTCTTCCTCCTCCTCTGTTCCACCGTTTCCTCGCAGCCACCGCTGTCCAGCGCTGGGAGAAGCCTGTAGGGGACGGTCCGGACAGGATATTAATGGGGGCCCCCTCCACCAGTCAGAAGGCCTGACAGAGCCCTGTTTCATTGTCACCTTGCCTTGGAGGACAAGGAAAAACTTGCAAAGCTTATTAGCCGAACGGAGCTGTTTCCCCCCTCGAACTTACTCCATCTCTGCCTCAGCGCTTCATTAGACCATCTTACATCAGAAGTCTGCTCCTTCCCGTGTTTCCCCACCACCAGTCACACACATACACACACACACATGCGCACACACGGGGTGACATCTCCCACCTAATCAAGTAGTGGATTATCTTGTCCTGATAAATTGGAGCTTGTAGCACTTGAAAGGTCCTCTTGGAGGAGTGCCTCCTCCCCCTGACAGCTAGATCGAGCCCACAGGGAGCAGGGGAGAGAACATCGCCTGGTAATGATTTGTGGTAAATCGGACAAATGTTTTTGGAAAGACCTCTTTCAAGCAAAGAGATGATGAAAACCGCAAGTCAAATTTAGACACGGGGGAGAAAGAAAATACAGAGATCTATTAGCCCCTCGTGAATGAAATCATGATGGAAATGATTTAATGGTGCAAAGGACTGAAGGGAAGACAGGTGCAATGTTGGTAGAAATAAATGAATAAGATATTTGTGGACAGAGTGAGTTCACCCCACAAAAACACAACTGAAAAGACAAAATTACTTGACAGTTTATCCAATATGCAAAGTTTAGGGCTTCAATAATACTGAATGATTTCCCTAATGATATGAATATTATGGTCTCTGGCTCTTAATTATTTGATCGTACCATTCACCACGACTAACATCTTCCTCCCTCTGTTTTCTGTCTTTGCTCTCTGTATCGTAGGAGAACCCCTACATGTGTAACAATGAATGTGACGCCAGCACCGAGGAGCTCGCCCACCCTCCAAAGCTCATGTTTGACACCGAGGGCCGCAACCCCACCACCTTCTGGCAGTCCACGTCCTGGAAGAAGTACCCGAAGGCCCTGCTGGTCAACATCACGCTGTCTTGGAACAAGACCATCGAGCTGACCGACGACATCGTCCTCACCTTCGAGTCGGGCCGTCCCGAGCAAATGGTCCTGGAGAAGTCCCTGGATTACGGGCGGAGCTGGCAGCCGTACCAGTTCTACGCCACCGACTGCCTGGACGCCTTCACCATGGAGCCCAAGACGGTGCAGGACCTGACCCAGCACACCCTGCTGGACATCATCTGCACCGAGGACTACTCGCGCGGTTACGTGTGGAAATACGACAAAACTGTGCGCTTTGAGATCAAGGACCGCTTTGCGCTGTTCGCCGGGCCGCGGCTCCACAACATGGCCTCGCTGTACGGCCAGCTGGACACCACCAAGAACCTGAGGGACTTCTTCACCATCACGGACCTGAGGATCCGCCTGCTGCGACCCGCTACGGGAGCTACGATGGTGGACGAGAACAACCTGTCCAGATACTTCTATGCCATCTCTGACATCAAAGTGCAGGGCAGGTAAGACATGAGTCCATCTGTACACATGTCATGTGGTCAACTAGAGACTGCGTTACCTTGGGTAAAGTGGGTAACTGCCTCCCCAAGTCCAGCTGTGCATGTCAATTGGTGTTGGGAATTCCATTAATTTGTCAGGGAATTTGCACCGATCAATTGAAGTGGGGTCATCAAGAGGATTTTGTCCTTGGATGCCCAAACAGGTTCATTTAGCCAAGTGTGGACTAATCCTCTAAAGGATTTCAGATTGATAATCTAATGATGATTCTATAGGTTGATACCTCAGCGGTTTTTTTCTGTGCAGCAGTGCAGCTTCCCGGTGGTCTTGGAAGAAAAATGCGTTTACCATTACAATTCTTTCCAATTAGGCAGCAGATCCATAATGATCTGCAGAGCTCACCGGTTGTCAGCATGTCTTAATTAACCCGGCTCCTTCCAGCTTGCAGTTGCACTATGCTTTGGACGGCGCCTTCACTCAGCTGTTTGTTAGGCTGTGGAAGAAGACGGTCGAGGTAGCACTCGAGCCGCCAGGTCACTGCGCGTTATAATTAGTGTTTGATTTGCAGAATCCGCGAAGGGTCATATAACATGAAAACAAGCCGCCATTATGCTGTTAGTGGAAAGGCCAACAAAGGCTTCTAAACGCTACGGCGAGAGTCACTGGGGCACACACTTAAGTGGATCTGTTTTACACTGTGTGGTTTTTCAATTTAACATACAGTATGTGAATGTGGTTGTAAGTGTAGGGAGGGAGGGGGGGTGAAGGGATGAAGATTTAATTACTCTTGTTTTGCTCTTCACACATGAGAGGGTTGCAGCGGCACGGCGGTGCAGAGCGGCGGAACGTCACAACAGTCGGAGGCTATGGGTGGAAGTGTTGAGGTCTGGTTGCCGGGCCGTGGCTCTGTCACAAACACACTTATGAAGATGAGTGTCAGTCGACGCAGAGCTACTGTCCTGCTCTGTAAACATCAGTTAAGCATTTCCACCGCTGAATAAGACGGTTAGAGTCAGAACGGTCATTAAAATTTCAATTTCAACTTCAATTGTTATCATCGTCATGGTGAACGGACAAATAGCAACATGTTACTGCTGTGACATTATATACATGAAAACTGTCGGGTGCCTCCAAGCTATTTAATGAATCTCTAATTTGTTGATTTCTTTAATATGCCATTAAAACGGAGTGTGGCCGCTGGAGTGCACCGTGAACGGGCAGGTACCCCTGAGCACAAGGGGCTATGATAATAAATGCCTCGCTCAGAAATTGAATTTTTGACTTTTCTCATGATTGAGAAGGTCATTCAGCAAAAAATAACTGGAGGGAATTTACTAACACAAAAGACTCGGACGGGACATCCATTCAACACTCGCTGAAATGAAGGGGGCTGTCATAAGCGCAGATTATTTATTCTATCTGACTAATCATGACCGAACTCACACATCCCTGTGGGGCTGTAGATTTGAGCAATGGCTGCGCGCCACCGTCGGGCCGCGGTCGTTTACCAGCCCGCTGCTTTTAGAGTGACGCCCGCCTGAGAAATGTTCCCCACTGTTTACCAAAGGTAACACACAGTTCAGCACATAATGAGATACACTCTACACAGAGAGGCTTCACTCTCCTTCCCCCCCCCCCCTCCCATGGCGAATCACTGCTCAGCCCCTTTCTCCATGCGTCGTATACTACACATAAGCTCCTTAACCCCCCGAATACAGTTCTGTGAGACTCGGCGGGAGCGATTTTGCAGGGGCAGTGAGGTTGAATCTGGCATATTTCAGCATGCTGGACTCGACTGCCATGGGCCAGGATGAGAGGGGTGTGTGTGTATGTAACTGTGTGTCTGTGTATGTGTGTGTAGGGAAATACAGGAGGAGAGCTCGCAGATTTTCTGTCCATGCCACAACAGTGCAAGAAACAAAGAAGGGAACGTAAGCTCTTTGCCAAAGTAGGTCACCCCTAGAAAAGATAGCGAGGGGAAGGGAAGAGACACAACTTTGCAGAACTACAGTCATCTTTGCATCTGTTACATGTAGCTGAAGTTGTTACAGTGCAGCCAGAAGTGTCATGCATGACCATTCGATTGCAGTTCATTACAAGGGAAGGTCTGGACCAAAGGCACTCTGGGAGGAAAAAAAAATCAATGCAAAGAATTTCAAATCAAACCAAGCATGGAGCTGAGAGATGGATGTGAACAATGCGTACCGCCCGGTGACTGTAATGAATTTGACACCCTCACTGTTCCACTGTATCAGCACCGCTAAACGTCTGTGTGCAGAGAGAAAGCGTGGAGAGTCGGGAGGATTTTCTAATTATCGGCCGTATGACTTTGCCATAATTGCTCTGCCTCTCCTTTTTTACATGCTTTACAGTAACCACAGCGTGCAATTTCACCGTCAACCGTCTCTACCCCCTCTTTTACCCCCCTCCTCTCCTCTCCTCCTGCCTGTGATCAATACAGTGTAATTAAAGCTGGAGAAGATTCAGGCGACTAAAGGATCTCTCTCTGGTTTTTGGTTTTCTCGTTCTCTGTCCCCTTGCTCCCTGTCTCGCTCTATTTCTCCAGTGAAGAGCGGAGTTGTCTCTGGGCCCTTGTCTTGAATTATATAAGAAGACCCAGCCCCATTTCATTCCTGTACAGTTATTCATGGGATAAAGACCAACCACATAGCTGCAAAACACACTACCCACCACAAAGCAGAGAGTATACACATATAGCAACAACTGTAGGTGGGACATTTGGCACCTTTTTTTCTATCACCATCAATGGTTTGGAGTCCTTTCTTAGTCCAAAGTTATCAACAACCTCCCGATCTGGCAGCATATTTTTTGTTTTACGTATGGTGTTATTTCCAAACCAGTTTCCCGCTGTCAGAGCATTACTGTAATAATAATGTAACCCTCGGATTGTGAGCTAAATTTCCAGCGTGTTTCCGTCCTGTTTTGTGCACGGTAAACAGAAGACAGGGAAAGAAAAGTTTGTTCCCCCGATTTATACCCACAGCGGTGGGAGTTGTGATTCAATTTCCAAAGCATATATGTGCTGCAGGACATTACCAAGGAAGGTCAGAAACAACCTCAAGGGTTCACAGTCACTTTGACTGCGGGGTAGACAGGTAATTCACTTGAGGGGACGAATGGGTTATTAGATGCACCAGCCTTTTTCCTGGTCTAGATTTTCCTCAGTCTCATGGAGAGAAAATCCAGCTCAGTGACTGTGAATCCACACTCTCAGGATTTTGGTCTGGGATGATGCACAGGTCTGGTATTAAAGGGATAGTTCAACATTTTGGCCTATTGCCATATCCCTATAGTCATAGCAGCAGGTTCTTTACCTTTAGTTGTCGGTGCAAGCTATTTTTAGAACGGCAGAGCAGAGCCGTGAGCTGCTCAGAGCTACGGAGGCTCATGGGATTTCTTGTTTTCCCTCATCAAACTCATCATGGCAATGGGCCAATTTGCCAAAATGTTGAACTATCCCTTTAAATGTTCACACCACAAACATACACTGTATGCCTGAAAAAAAAAAAAAACATAATTTGGCTGTTAAACATAAAGGAGGAGCCATCTCCGCCCATCGAATTCAGAGATCAACACTCAAAGATTTTCTCCTCATGCTGCTCTCTTCATTATGTCACTGGCAAACAGTCGACCACAAACACAACCTTTTCCAACTTCAGAACACTCGGTGACACATGCCAACGGCAGAAAATAGCTGATCTGGACTCAGTTCCTATCACTGAATATGTAGAGGCAAATGTTTCAGCTCTGAGTCCAAGTTTTATTTTTAGAGTCTCCTCTTTAAATTTTGACCAAAACTGTTGTTTTCTCCTTGAAGCAGTTGCACAGCTACTGAACTTATCCCTGAAATGCCTTACACATCCCCTAGTCAGATATAGGATATGGAGATTTCTATTGGCGATAGCAGGTCATGCAGTTGTTGTAATATAAATAGATGTTTTGAAATCAAGAAAAACTATACTTTAATCATTTGTTAAATTTGAAGGTAAATGTTTTTCACTGTCACAATAATCCCCACCTGATCCTGTCATTTGAACTGCACATCATTTAGAGATGATTATTCAATTTATTGATGATAAATCATGTCTGAAGTGGTGACAAATTTTCTGAAGTGTTTATCAGCAGCAGCATTAAATCCTTTTTACACACCCCTGCATATGTGAAGACAGTTGGATGAAGCCTTTTGTGAGCTGCCACCACAATCTGTGACTGAACTGTTGACAGTAGTAGTTGCATTGTGGATAATGTATTCACTGGGTAAGACTGATGTGTGGAACAAAGCAGAGGATATCTCTCTGTGCAAAGCTGAACCAGTGCAGCAGTGACATGTGATCAGCAGAAAAATGTGTAATCTTTTTACATTTAGGATGTAAGAGGAGAACTCATTTAAAATGTGTTGTTACATCAAGGAATAATTTTGCATTCAAACTGTATGAATCCCTGTAGCAATCACATGTTATTCTCATTTTGGCACATTGATTGGTTGCATATTTAATAAATAAGAACACTACATATTTGCAGTGATGTGCCAGTTGCATTAGGGGATGTTATACCAACATCCTCTAAAGCACTGCTTGTGCTCCGTATAGATTTGCATGCATCCACGTCCGCGCTCATACAAATAAATGATATTCAAAAGTGCGATAAAGGGAAGCTCTTATCTGAGGTGAACAAAATATTAGAGCTTAGACACTGGATCTGTCCCGCAGTGCACGGGGTCACGTCGTCTGTGCCGTTTTATTGCCGTGTCGTTCAGTGCGTGTGCGCTCTTGGATACAGCTGTTTCAACTACAGATCAGCAATTTGGTGAGTGATGGCTCTATCGGGTCTCCCCCTAAGGGAGGAACAAACAAGAAGTCGATCTGCCCCCCTCCGCACCCTCTCCCTCCACAGTGCTTGGCTTGCTCTTAGGCCTGCCTGTAGCCGACAGATAATCTATTTGTGCTAATTTCATGTTTCTTGCTGCCCACTTCCCCCTTGAATAAGTCATTCCACTTGTCTACCCTCCTTAGTCTCCTTCTCGCTCTCTCTCTCTTTCTGCACCACCACAAGCATCTATTTACCTTACACCGCGCTCTGCACTTCTTCTTTTTTTTTTTGAATCAGCACTCCACATTAGTCACTGTGTGTGGGAGAATGGCTGCCCCGTTTGTCGGACGGGGCCAAGTGATTGGTCCTGATAACTTGGACCATCTGTCAACACCCACGCCACATGTTGGTTTAATAGCTCTAATCAAATGACCCGCACCCTTTTGTTAGCCCAGCGAAAATGAGATAAGCGACGTATTTCAAAAGGTAATGAGGCTGTAAGTCAAAGCGTCTAATGTACGTCTCTGTCATATTTACTGTGGAATGACGGGATGACAGTGAAGTGTGGGGGGGTGACTCATCAAAGAGGAAACACAGGAAGTAGTGAGGTAATTGCCACCCGAAGGCCAAAGCTGTAAAATGGTTGTAATCACGGATCTAATTCATTCTGCACCCCAATCTATCATTCTGTCACTCTGCTGTCCACACCGCCTCTCTGTCCACAGACTGACGATGCCAGTGTCAGACCGTCAGACTGTGACTCACAGCATTGTACCTGCAGTTTACAGGAATTTCACTTTGTGCGTTGAAGGTTTTCTATCAACTAATCTGTAAACAGAAACATCCACATCCTTTAAATAACAACGGTAATACCACAGTGCAGAGACACCTTAGTGCAAGTGAAAATTGTGTAATGAAAATATCTGTAACTACAAAATCCCCCAAGTAACTCAATTATTAGATAGTTATACCAGTGTTACTTACAGATCCATTGCATAGTTTTAAAGGGATATTTCAACATTTTGGCAAATTGGCCATTGCCATAATCCCTATAGTCATAGCAGTAGGTTCGTTACCTTTAATTGTCGGTGCAAGCTATTTTTAGAACGGCGGGGCAGAGCCGCGAGCTGCTCAGAGCTACGCTACGGAGGCTCATGGGATTTTTTGGTTTCCCTCATCAAACTCAGCAAATACACAATCCAACAACTCCAAAACGCTCTGGTGGACAAGTTGTGACCTGCACATTCACCACGCCATGAGATAATAACAGAACGTTACCAGAGTTGTTTTAGAGGTAAATTCATGCAAAACCGCTGATGCACGTTCCCGTCCGGGGCTGTTTTTCAGCAAGCAGTCTCTGCATTTTCCTCTAAAACAACTCTGTCTGGTAACGTTCTGTTATTATCTCATAGCGTGGTGAATGTGCAGGTCACAACTTGTCCACCAGAGCGTTTTGGAGTTGTTGGATTGTGTATTTGATGAGTTTGATGAGGGAAACCAAGAAATCCCATGAGCCTCCGTAGCGCAGCTCTGAGCAGCTTACGGCTCTGCTCCGCCGTTCTAAAAATATCTTGCACCGACAATTAAAGGTAACGAACCTACTGCTATGACTATAGGGATTATGGCAATGGGCCAATTTGCCAAAATGTTGAACTACTGTATCCCTTTAACTATATAGTTCACTAGATTAGTTGCCTCCAAAGGGTCACAAGGTGAGTACTGTATGGGGATGTAGGAGAAGATTTATAGGGTAGAAACAAGAAAAGCTAAAACTCCCTTTCACAAATCTGACTTTTCTTTCGTCTTTGCTTTTGAAAATCTCATCATGTCACCTCTTCAGCTGCTGAGTCACTCTTTGGTGCAACATATAATCTGCGACACAGCTGTCAGATACAGTAGATGTAATGGAGTAAAAAGCATCTCTGTATGAAATGTAGTGTGTCGAGTGTTTGAAAAAAAAAACAATTAACTCCTGACTGTGCTCAATAACAGCACTGGAGTAAATAATCCACAGCTGCATCACATGAACGCCTGTATCATCATGTGTGTTTTGACAGTTGTTTTGTGCTGAGCTGCAGTCGTCCTCGCTCTGCGTGACGTTGGCTTTTTGTGAATAGAGTGATCAGATTAACAGAAAACAAAAATCTATTGTTCTCTGACCTGAGTCTGTCCTCCCTCCTCCCTTCTCCTCCTCTCTCTGCTCATCCTCCTGTTTGATGTCTTTCCTCCATGTTTGAGTCGGGTCAGACTGAAGCTCCGAGCCGGCCTCCTACACTTGTGTGTCCGGTGGGAGATGAAGCGTAGGATGGTTTTTCAACAGGTGACCTCAGCTTTTGCAGCTGAACTCTTCTCACAGAAGGTTCACGGTCACTCGCTAAGATTCATTATCTTCGTTTTTAGGTTTTTTATTCAGTTTCAACTGGCTTCATATTAACAGGAACTATTTAAGAGGAGGTACTGTTAACCCAAGCAAACGGTTCAGGCCTTGGTTGACGTCACTGGGCGGGCGCTCTGCTTCTGACCGGTTCATTTATCTCAGTGCGACACTTCACCTCAGTCGATCTCCGTCTCCTTGTATCTGTGTTTGTATTTGTTACCGACAGAACTCAGTCAGACTCAGACTATGTCCAGCAGCTTCCACCGTCTGTCTGTTCCCTCTTTCCTCCTCCTTCCACCAACACCTACATCTTCTCCCTGCACCGTCCAGGCCATTTCCTCACCTCCCCTGCCTTTGATCCACCTCTCCGGGTTCGGTCTCTGGCCGACGTCCTCCCTGCTTGAGTCTTCCAGGCCTAGAAGCTCAAAAGAAATCTTTATCAGATGGGGTCCAACCTGTTCCTGTGCTCTGGAAATATCTCCTCTATGAGGCTTCATCAGGTCTTATAAAAGTAAAAACAAGCATAAACATGAACAACGACATCTCACAGTTTTTGGGACCAACCTGCAGCCACGGAGAATCAGGGACACGCTGGCAAACTGAGAAAAATGCCTCCATTCAATAAATTCTAATATGATGAATTAGCTCCATCTGTCCGTGTGGAGTTGTAAGCGGTCTCAACACAAAGCCACCTGCAGCCCCCTCCGTGTCCTCATGCAGCTCCTGCTTTGACTTTTCACTTTAGAAAAACGAGAACTGTAATGTGGGATGTGTCGTGCCAGTGGTGTGTTTACACTGAGCCATTTACTCATTCACAGTCCAACATCTTCCCATCTGGAGCCAGCTGTAGTGGGTGTATTTCTATGTGAGGAAGTATTAATATAGAAACTGACCCTTTCTATCCAATTAACTGGATATTCCCAGCAGCTGAAACCTCCCCGAGCAATACACATGTGAACCGTGAAGGTAAAAAAAAAAAAAAAAATGAAATAAGAAAAAAAAGAGGTGAGGGGGAATTTGAAAAATGCGGTAGTGCATAGGCGGAGGCAGAATATGAAGTGCTTGGCGTTGGCAGCAGCAGAGCGCAGTGCGCCGTATCTAGAGGCCACAGCTGCCTGCGCGGAGTCATCTGCATATAGCTGCTGGCAACATCGGACCATCGTCGCATCATCTGTGTCCTTTATGGCAGCAGACTGAAATGGAGCATATTCCTGGATGGCGGGACCAGAAATATTCTGCGTGGTGATGTTTTGCCTGTCAATCAAGCCTTGGTTCAGATGTTTAATTAGCTTTTATTAAGAAGAATGGCTGCATTGGAAGCCACGCTAGCGGCGTTGCTCTGTGGGTGGCAATGAGGTTAGTCTGTCGAGACTGGAATAGCTCAACGGCACTGGGAAGATGGTGAGGCCAGAAATCTGGTCAGCTCATTATCAATTATCGAAAACTCATGTGCATGTAGCCACAAGTTAGCATGTTGGTATGCCAGACTCCTGCAGGCGGTTTAAT
The DNA here is from genome assembly GCF_905171665.1 of Trachurus trachurus. NCBI lineage: Eukaryota > Metazoa > Chordata > Actinopteri > Carangiformes > Carangidae > Trachurus > Trachurus trachurus. Next base: position 7,148,231 of record NC_139911.1, read on the forward strand.
AACATACATTGAATGATTTTTACAAAAGACATTCACTCACATGTTGTATTATCAACCAATTCACAGACCTGCATGTTGGTATATTTTACATATCTGTCTAAGATGTAATTTATGAAATTACCTGCTGCACCTGGTGCTGCAAGATACACAGTAAAATGGAGCTTGGAGAGGGGAATCTCACCTAACCCAAGGCGTAAACAACACTGAAGACTGAAGTTAATCTTAAGAGAAAATGGGCATTTTATTATCTCCACTCAGAAAGCACCATCCCTTTTAGACATTTATATATATGTGTCTGTGGAAAACTATCATATCAGTGTCGTTCAGACCATTCAGACCGTGTACAATGGGAGTGGAAAAGCGAGAAAAGAAAATTATATCCGAGCTTCAGAAACTGAAAGGTTCTTTATGAAGCAAAACAAGTTGTTTGGTTCTCTGAATGTTGCCGTGGTTAGGAGGGAAAAAAAGGTACCACTTGTTTGAATTTTGAAGTGTTTTGTTGCGGCTCAGAGAAAACTTTCCTCTCGGTGTTCAAGGGCAACTGTCTGACGAGCACATTTTATCCATTCAGTGGGTCTTTAGAAGGTGAATATGAGTGTGAGGTGGACTTTAAAGTCCCCGACTGTTTCCAAGTACAAACTACCTCTTTCCGAGAGCAGGCTCTTCTCGCTGTCTTTTAAAACCTCCTGTCTTTCCCTCTCACATACAAATAGCAGGATGAAAGAAGAAGGATGGATTTGGACTGCTTAGTCTCTGTTTGCTGATTTTGCCCCTTTTCCATAGACAATCCAGCTTAAACCCATTGTACTGTACTTCCATGAGGCCCCTGACTTTTTTTTCTCTTCTTTTTTTTTTTTAAATATTGATAACACAAACAGTGTGTCCTTCCAGTTGTTTCATGACTGAGTGAAGTAGCTGCAGCAGAATCAGTGTTTCTACAGAAGGCAGCAGCTCTGTACAGTAGGTGCAGTTTCTGTGAGGAAAGCCATTGAAGTGAAGGAGGCAATCTTTGCTTTTCAGACAGAAATAACTTTAAAATTACCAGTGATTTTCGATGCAAATTGCTGAAGTGGAAAATGTCTGTTTTTTTCTCCTCCAAGAGTTGTACATTTCAAGATACACTTTTTGATAGTCCAATAAATTACTTTTTTTTTGTGGTAGTATTTCACAAAACACAAAATAGCAGCTGTTCAGACCGTCGCAATTTGAGGAGAGATTCAGCAAATACAGCTGTTAATGTGTGAGAAAATGTCATTTCTTATTGCTTTGTTTGGTATTTTAGGGGGAAACTGTTAATTATGATGTTGAGCATCAGTGTTTTTTACCGGTTTGTAGACAAACAAACATGAACTGGTTCATCTCTCTGCTCATAAAACATCTGTAAGGCTGTTTTTAATTTAACATTATAAATCTCTATGTAGTTTTGTCCATTTTTCTTTTCTGTATTTGCGGTAGCGGTGTGACAGGTCTATGCACATTATTGCCACCTACAGCAAAAGAAAAAACTGCAGGAATGTGTAGGATGTGCTTTAAAAAAATATTTAAACATGTAATCAGAAATCCCACATGATACATTTGACTACTATAACATATGTACTGTATGTATTTCTAATTTCCAAAATATAACACACTTAACCACTAGTGTCCTGTTTCCCAGTGACGATGAACATGAAAATCCAATCCTGGGAGCAGCGTCACTGGTCCAGAACAGCTCTGTTGTGAGATAAAATCAAGTTACTGAAGGCTTCATGTACAAATAAAATCAAGCGATAAGCTGCCATGTCACTGACATTGAACCCACAGACGGAGTACAAGCCAATCCCTTCTTATTTATCACAGGCCAGAGGAATCGACAGGGTCCAGAGATATGAGGAGCAAAGCTACAAGTGACATGAAGATTTTATCAGCAGAGCAGAGGACAGGAGGCGTCGCCTCAACAAATCCCTTTCCTGTTCTCAGGGATGAGGCAACATTCATTTTTCACTTCAGAAGCCGGAGCTTACACTTCAACTCGATGCAACATCACTTGTTTTTCTATTAAGTGCTGCATTGCTGCATAATGCAGATCTTATATTTTGAGCATTGATCTCTCTCCCAATGGGTTTGCCATTATCAGCAGCCAGCACGGACAATAAATTGGATTTATGTCTTGGACTGGAAGACTGCACTGGTGATGTGCCCTGCATCACCAGACAAGTCACGCTTCACTGGTATATATTGTATGGGATGTGGTAGCGCCATGTGCAGTATTCCCACAACACAGGCTGGGTCTATGTGTGATCTTTTACGAGTGTGTGTGTCTGTGTGTGCGTGCATACAGTACACAAAGGCACACAGCATCTTTGATTCCCATCATGATCCCGGATTAATACCACCAGACAGACCAAATGATTATCCTCGAACTGTTTACCACAGATTTACATTAAAATCACGACAATCTCGCTGCGTCCAATGAGTCACTTCCCCATCTGATTTCTCATAAAGCCCTTTTATCTCCCAGTGCTGGTATCCACTTCTCTCTATTGTGTAGAAAAGGGGTCGTGGGCACGGAAACCGTATTGGGGCCATTTTTCTCTTCCTTGCAGCACATTCAACATTCATGTGGTGACCCATTTCATTAATGGAGAGGCCTTTTTCGACGTGTCTTTCCCCCATCTTCACTGGCTGCAGCCGCCCGCATAATGGGCCCTCCTGTCAGGGTTTCATGACTAATCCCCTCATTGACCTCTCCTTCACTTGCAGCCTCCACCACCTCACGAAGATTTGGTAACTAATAGCGAGCAGGGGGGGGTTGGCAACTCTTGCATAGTCAGTGGCATCTGCAGGAACCTAACACAGTGTATTTGCGTGTTTCACATCCAACTGGAGTGCATTAGATCCTGTAGGATTTATTAGTGGATCTGTTTTAGTATTTTGTATCACTTTTTTTTTTAAACCAGTGCATTAATTGCATTAATTTGGATTTAATTGAGATATGATTTCATATGTGATAAATGGGGCGATGATTGGAAGCCCAGGGGGTTATGTGCAGACATAGTGGAGGGGTTTAGCTCATTTTGCTAATTGGAAAATAGAATCTGAAAAATTAGAAATACTGTAGGAAAAAATACATATTCATGAATGTTATTGCAGACAATCAGTGTACAGTATTACCAGCTACACAAATCATCACAATATGTCCTCTATGAAAAAGATTACGAATAAAAAATTATGCGTATCTGAATTTAAATCTGACTAAATCAATGTATTCATATTAACAACGGCTCATTTCACTGCATGTGTGTGTGACACTCTCCGCCAGATGTTCTTTGACTTTCCTCCCTGTCAGTCACCTGATTCCCACACCCACCTGCTCGTCTATTTCCCGTCTCTTAATCACCCGGTCCTGACTCCCACACCCACCTCACCTGCCTCCCTCACCGTTTATACGCCGCCTGTCCTTCCCCAGTCATTTCCCCAGATTGTCATGTCAGTCATGTCCTGCGTGTTGCTGTGGCCTCGCCGTCCTGTTTTGTTCTAGTCACCTGTTTCGTTCCTTTGTCTGTCTGCCTGTAAGCCTCCTATCACCATCTCTTCTATTAAACTCACTGAACCATTCCCGCCCGCCTGTTCTGGACTCTCCTTCCCATGCTCCGTATACCAACCGTGACAATCTGCAAAAAACAGCAAAAAAAAATCTGTTATTGCAAGTTTAACCAAATGTTTTAGTTTCCTCATTCAGATCATATATAAATCTTAACTTAATATATTAACCAATACAATACAATAATGCAAAATTATCCAATTTCTGATGATAGTATTGCCAGTTGTTGTTCTAAAACCGTCTCCTTGTCTACCATAAACTAATGCAGAGGATTAAAACAGTGTGCAGAGGTCAGTGGCAGATTACAGGCTTCTTATCCACGATCTCATTACACCACTTAGTACTTGTGTCTCAAAATGAAGGTGATAACGACTTATCGATGCGCAAATGAAATGAACCCAAAAACTTGGACACACAACTACAAGAGTTCAGCTTGACCTATAGTTGAAAGAGAGTATAGTGATTAATTTTAGAGCGCATTATCAAAAATACCAACGACAACAACCCAAAAAAAAGTTGGCCACCCTCTTATGAGTCAGACGTCCCACTGAGTCTGCCATATCGGCATGGGTGACATGAGAAGAGAGCCTCAGTGAGTGAAGAAAACACCATATGGCAGCATTTCCCTCTCACAAGCTGAAGCAGATACAGCTATCCGAACAGAGAGCGTCATCGTACTGTTGCTGTTTGACAGCACAGCACTGACATGGTAAGATCCTAAACCTCCCCGAGCAACATATTTGATTGTGATCTGAAGACGACAGGGAGTGATGAATAAAAACGTCCTGATAAAGGGATCATTGAGTCATGAAAATCAATTCTGAGTGAGTTTTCTTTTGCCGAGGCCAACCAATGCAGGCGCTCATTATGTGTGGCCATCGGACGGTGCTCCAGCCTCGGAGCAGAGCAGACACACACAATAGAGGTTGCGTCCGACAAAAGGGAGAAAGAATAACAATCACACAAAGGAAAAAAAGTGCCGTATTGTATTTGCCAGACCTTTGCTCCTTTAGCAAGGTAATGTAGCTTCACTGAAGCCCGATGACTCAGTGAGATGATGGTGACCGTGGTGTTAGTGTGATAGTGATTAGTGAGTCTGGGCACAGTTCAATAGGTTTGACTCACTGACCTGACCACAAATCAGCAGCGGGGGCTGTGTAAATTTGTGTTGCTGCGTTTTTTTTGTTTTTTTTTACTGACACTGGTGCAGCCAAGTTCATCTGAATGAAGCCACAATATTTCAGACCTCATCCTGAGCTGTTTAAAGTTTTTAATCTTCAGGAGTTCAGATGTGGTCGATTCACCGCCTGACATCAGCAGTTACTGGTATTAAACACTGAGGACGTCTTAATAATAGAGTCCCATTCAAAATGACACTTTGTCAGTGACTGGTGGAAGGAAATTTGTAACGCTGAGAGTCAATGCCAGGAATAAATAATATAGAACAAGATGAAAACTTTAAAAACGAAAGGGTTTTAGATTGAAGATTGGGCCAAGATGGAAAGAAAGAGGTGAATAGCAGTTTATAAATCATAGCAGGGAGGTGTTTTATGACGTTTTGCATTCTTTATGCCATTTTAAGTGTCAGTATTTATGCACATTTGCTTTTTTTTTAGCATATCTGCCCCTGTGTGTGTTGTGTGTTGTGTTTTGATTGGGAAGCCCTCTCCACTGTTTTTTGTAATTAAATAAATTCTTAAACATCGCTGTCAGCACTCTGCACAAAGGTCAGTGGTTTAATTAAGAAGTTTTCCTGGAAATACAAAAAAATATTATTATTCTTACTTTGTGAGTCTTAAACTTTCTAAATAACTTGTTCATGGTCCCTGATTTGACGAGACTTGTCCTGCCTGTGTTGTGGTGCTGAAGGGACAGCTCCCTGACTCCCTCCTCTTTCTTTCCATCAATAACACCGTTGACCTTGTTTCAGTAGTTAGTGTATGTACATATATCTCTATCTCTATCTAATATTTCTCTGTCTGCTCAGGAAAAGAACAACCACATGCTCCACATTTTACACCTGCTCCTCCCAGATGTTAAATAGCCCATATTACCCACGCTGCAGCAGACCGCAATAATAAATCAGTTTCAGTGACCATTTGTATAAATTTCCATTCCATCCTTCAATAAGTCCTCAAATTGAATATAGACAAACGCTGTCTGACTCCTCAGAGTCTGAAAACTGCCACGTTGTCACTATTTAGCTATAAATGCATTGTTTATCTTATGGCTTGTTGTTGTTGTTGCAGTATCTTTGTCTAGTTTCCAGTATGAAATACCATGTCTGTGTTTATCTTTCTATTTAAAATGTGTGGCTGTTTTTCCAACATGTCACCTTCCAGCCAAGAACAACACAAGCTTTTGTGTATAATTTTGTGCAAAACTAACATGACTGGTCAAACGCTGTCGGACTCATTAGAGCTGCAAATCCTTAGTAATTCCACTCCATAAATACTGACCTGAAATGCACTTATAAGCAGCACTATTACAAAACCAACAAAACCTCTCACACACACACACACACAAACCTATTTCTTCCTTATAAATCTGTCCTGATCTCTCTTCCGCGCACACACACACACACACATACATACACCTGCACGCCCTCCCTCAAGCGATCCTTTACATCTCGTGGCGTTCTCATTAGTCACTGGGAGGCCATGCAGCCTCTCATTTAATTTAGTTGAAACGTTGCCCCCTCTGGTCTGTCTGTTTTCAACACAGCAGTGAACACCGCTGCCACGCTAATGACCCTCGCCCGCAGTTTTTAGAGGGAAAGGAGATCACTAAGAGTTAACCCCTCTTCTGGCTGGGAAGCGGCCAGCGTTTTCTGTAATTACACCTGCACTTTGGGTCTATACCCTGGTTTCAGATTCTGGCCCCTGGTGGGCGTAGCCATGGGAAATGTCTGCTCCAGACACTGGGATTGAGTAACAAGGGACGGCGTTGCCAAAGTTTAATGGCTGGTGACATTAGCAAGAGGCAACAACACAACAGAAGATGATTAAGGAGTAGGAAGGGGAGGGATTTTAATATTATTATTATCATTTATTTATATTTAATCCTGTGTTTGGTTTTTTGTGGTGTTTTTCCACTGTCATGTAAAACGTGACACCCATATGAATCTACTTCTGTCTTTCTCTCTCTCCATATAAATATGAAACAGTGCGCTGGTGGAATGAATCGGCGATGCTGAGCAGGAAACAGATATTATTTGTCCAGAAAGGTCAGGTTATGAATGAGCTGCTGTAGATAAGGTGGAGGTTTGATGCTGCAACAGAACACATCGCCCTCTCTCTTTCACTCTCACACACAAAGGTCAAATACAGTCTAACCTCCGGCCGTCTCCAGACAAGCCTCCAACCCAAACTGATCAATGCTGCAGGATCTTTGGAGACTTATGTATTTCCTTTAAAGGCTCCAATCAGGGATGCTGTTTATGAAATGACAGGCTCAGTTTATGTTCACTCTCTTTCTCCACCTGAGCCCCGCCCTCCATCTGTATCACACCATCCTCCCAGCGGATGGTGGAAGCTCTCTCTCACTCTCCTCCGCAGTGCATTTTCTGTCGCCAACAGTCTTTAGCTGAGAGCAGTATCAGTGAGGCCCAGCATGTCAATTCTATTGAACTGGCTTGGCATGTCAGAGGCAGTAAAGACCTCTTGATTGACTTCTGCTTGGATAGCATGTCCAACTCCATACATTAGTAATGCTGAGGATTCAATAGATGGATGGCCTGGATGGATTGATGCAGGCAGCCGCCACGTGCACCTCAGTGCAAAGCAACCGCAGAGGGACTGCAGCTCACATGGGGTCACGACAAAATCTGCTATAATATTATCTGTGCGATAAGTAGCCGTCGTTAGTTTTGCAAGATCTTATTGCACGAAACTGAAAAAAGAACAATTTATCATCTCACCAACACTATCATTAAAATAAAAAAATCTAAAGTGCTGCATTTTTTAAAGCTCGCTGCCACAGTTCAGCACCTGGGTCACTACTGTGTGTGCTACTCCGAGGCTTAATTGGCTACTTAATCATATCAATTTTCCAGTATGTACTTTTCTAATATGAGCACAGTCAGACAGTGCAGCTAAGCAACGATGACTGTAGCCTCCGTACGGACTGAACTCCTCTGCATGAGCCGATTTCTTCACATGTGTTGAATCATCGCCTTGAATCGTCTCCTGAACTGACAACACACCTGACTGACATATAGCACATGCACACACAACATCTGGCGTCTTATATAGATTAAACCTTATATATAAACTAACATCTGCCGAAGCCTGGGAAACGCTAAACATCTGTATATACTGAACCGGTCTGCAGTGTCACTCTCCATGCGCTCTCACTGTTAATGTATTTTCTCAGAGCAAACTAAGTGAAGCGAAACTTGACATTTAAGAGGAGGAATACAGACAATCTGCCTCCACTGCCCACTTCCCAGTGAGAGGAGCGAGGGGAGATGGGGAGAAGGATATAATTAGGGGGAGGAAGGTGGTGGAAGTGGTGGAGGTTTGGGGGGTGAGGCTCATCCCAGGAGAGGTGGTGCTGAGATCTCACTCACTCTCACTTCCCACAATGCACCGCAGACTGGGAGGAAAGAGTTAGAGGAGGCAATTAGCAGGCGGCGCGTTAGCAGAAGGGTTGATTTGTTTTAAACTAACACACACGGGCGGCAGCTGCAGGCGAGTCAGTGGGGAAGAGCCCAGAAGGGTATACCACTAAAGAAGAGTGTGTATCTGTGTGTGTGTGTGTGTGTGTGTGTGTGTGGAACAAATATATTGTTCTTTACATTTCATTCAGTGCATGTGTGTTGTGCTATCATTCATTTACTGACAACAAAAAAGCTGCACACATACACACATACTCATACACCTCAAGGCCTTTTTCATGCCACTCCTGTGTTTTATTTCATTTTCATCGCACATAATTAATCCATTGTTCCCTGAACCTCCCCTCTGCCCGCCCCCCTCTGCAACCCCCGGTGTGTTTTTGTTCATTTACAGCAGACATTGGATAAAAAAAAAGAAAAAAGAAAAAAAAAAGCAACATTTATTAACCAACTGTTTGACCCAGTTGGCTCACGTAAGAAAACACCTGGGCGTTAGATTGAAATTTAATTGCCGCTTCACTTAGTTAACCCACTTAAGGACCGTGTTGAGTGTAGTCTGCTCAATTTGTTAGGAACAGCAGCTTTGTGCAGTCGTACTGTAGATGATGTAGGCTTGGATTGCAGATAATTACTATTAATTAGCGGCGGTTATATTTTGGCTTTGAAGCCGCAATGAGCAAAATGGAAAGACGCCGCCGAGTAAACTTGGCTGAATGGAAGTTTGTCAACAGCATCTGAAGCAATATAAGAGGAAAGCGTTTTTTTTTTTTTTTTACAAAAGCCGAAGCTTTATGTTGCCTTGTTTGTTTTTTTCCTGTCGCTGGCATCATCAGTGGGAAGGCACAATATGTCGCCTGCACCCACAGTGTCAATCAGAATCCTATTACTGCAGAGGTCATAGACACAGTGCTCCAGGTAAGCTAAGTCTCGACGGGCTGCTCTGCTTGCATTTCCACCAGGATAAAGAAAAATAATAAATTCATACTGAGTGATATTGGCTGCCTCCAACATTTCAAGGAGAACTTTAAACTTTTGTCAGATATAAAAACATGTCTGCTCCTTTCTCTCAGACAAAATAGAATCAAAACTTCAGACGAGGTTTTTTCCTCCTTTTTTCTTTTTTTTTTGCCAGTCTAGCAATTTAAGCTCATAGCCTCATGGGTAATTTTCTGAATACATATCAGGACCTTTAGCTCGCAAGCCGTGGCTGGCACACTCAATAATACCTTGAGCAATATCACCACCACAAAAACAAAGATGCCACAGCCCCATGAATATTTATGAGCAGCAGATAGAGGGGCAGAGTTAAAATGACAGACTAATAGGTGGATGGAGAAGAGAGATATGAAGCGAACGATACAAAGACTGATGGGAAGTCAGGAGGAGGCGACCCGCTGAGCAGGCCCAGTAGGAAATGAAGACACAATATAGCAGACACGGGGAACCCTGGAGGAAATCTGCTATTAAAATGCTGTTAAATACACGTTGGCTGGGCTCCTTCTGTGAGGCTCGTGTTGCCGGTGCAGCAGCAGCGAAGGAAGGCAGACTCCCCTGGTACCCACGTTCAGGGGCCACACATGCTGATTGGCAGCTCAGCAGCACCGGTGGGCACGAGCCCCCGCGGGCCGCGCTGGCGGTCTCCATCATTACGCCGACAGCGCTATCATTTCTGGACACTGATTAAAATGTTGGCAATGTTAAAAGAAGCTGAAGGTTAAACCACTAAGGGCTCCATGTGAAGTCATTTCACACCATAACCCACAACCGCTTCTTTCTCTCTTTCTCTCTCTCACACACACACACACACACACACACACACACACACACACACACACACACACACACGCTAACAAGCCAGAGTGTATAACAGGGAAAGTGAGACAGCTCGTGGAACAGGCCTTTGTGGGACCTGATTCTAATCTCGCCTTGATTTCAGCTCCTCGTGGACGTCGACTCAACTGGAACCAATTTTTCCTCAATCAATCCCACTATGTCTCAGTGTCGACTGGATATTACCATGATAGTTGGAGCTGATTTAATCTAGTGCTTCTAAAGAATGTCACACTCAGGCACAAAGTGGACTCTCCGAGAGGCTCCAGAGGTGTGGCTGTGAAGTGGAGGAGAACGGCTGCTCTTATTTATTTATTTCTTTAAAAAAAGAAACAGAGATAAGGCGGAGTTTTGATGCTGCAGCCTCAGCATAACCAGCTGTGCAGGTGTTCCTACAGTGTACTTCATAATATAACAGCTTCACTATCATAAAAACCTCAGATTAGACATGACCAGGGAAATATAACAAATTATAGCATCAATAGTCAAATGTTGAAATAAATTAGATAAATGTGTATCAGTGTTCAACATTTGTAAAGATTCAATTAGCCTTTGAAGGCAGATGAAACACTATAGTTTAAGTGTGGGTCTAATTACTGTTCATAACCTGTAGCTTCAACCTGATAATGAGATGCAGCAGAAAATGTGAAATACTAATTAATAAGTATCTGGCAAAATTTGAAACACTTCATACTTCCTGCAACTGCATCAGACACATATGAGCTCTAACAATAATATAAGTGACGTGTTTAACCCCAATGAAAACGCAAAACGAAAGTAATTCCTTACATAATTAAACTGCTTTAGTGGCCACAACCAACATGAGAGAGTGTCCGCTGATGAATATTAATGACTAATTAATGAAGAGAGCTGTGGAGAAAAACACCCTCCTCACCGCTCCTCCGCTTCATCCCTCCATCCCAACACACTGATACAGTATCAACCATCCACTCAGTGAATCTAATGTAATCGCTGGATTTTTATGTGTAACTTTTTTTTTTTACCCTACTTGTTACTCAAACAAGTCATTACATGGCTGTTAAGTGTTTCAGAGTGAAATCTATGGTTGGCTCTATTATATATTAATATATAGAAAAGAGATTGAGATAAGAAATGTTTTGCAAATTGATTGTACAGCAATGAGAGACAAAATCTGGATGGAAGTAAAAAAAAAAAAACAGTAAAAAAAACACAGCTTTTGAATTTGAGGTAAACAGCAAATAGTTTGATTACCAAGGTCAGGGAGCAGTGAGTGGTTTAAGATTGTGCTTTTCCTCCTAATGATTATATTAATTCGAGGATCAGGCTAAGCTGTGCAGGAGCAGAATGAACCGGGGGACAGAGGCCAGCTGTCACCGCGAGTGTCTCTCACTAAGACGTCAGCAAACACAATGCCGCGGTCTATCTCTGTCATCTCCCCGCTCAACGCTGCATCACTGTGCAGCGACGCCTTTCACCTAACTCCCAGTCTCAAAAAATTAAAAGAAAAACAAAATTCAAAAAAAAAAAAAAAACATCTGAATGGAAGGATGCTTTCAGGCGAGCTTGAATAGTTTTGTCTGGCTCTCGGCATTTTTCCCAAAATAAACAAACACAGCCACAGCGCCATTAATCTATGATGAGTCATGTCGGTTGGAAGTCAGATTTCCAATCTGTATTTGAAGTTGCAGCCAGTGTTGGTGTTGGCGATGCGTCATGACTCACGGTGCGCTTTGGAAACAGTAAGGTTATCTGTGAGAATCAGGCGTCCTCGTGCTGGGAGTGCGTCGTATCACATCTCAAACAGTGAGTAATCCCAGCTCGGTTATTGTCTCAAACCCTCGAGTAAATAATAGTAAATAAAACCATTGAAATCCCAGTGATCTGTCAAGTCCCAAAGCTTTATCACAACCTTTCCTCGAATTCCCCCCAATTCAAAGTTGTCTGTATTCCTGGGAGTGCGTTATGCTGCACGACTATAAATTAATTGAACAGATAGATATCCCCTCAGCACTCATCGAGCCACCGCAGAAAATGAACTTGCTGAGTTTATTGTTAAATGAAGGTTCTGGTGAGGAGGATGTGAATGAGAATTTAGTGCACCTTAAGGGAGTCCCCTCCTTCCAGACTGAAAATATGCTTCTGAGCTCTCATCTCGTATTAATTTGTCTTGGAGAACGTCGCCGTGCTGCTGCTGCTGCTGCTGCTGCTGCTGCTGCTGCTCCGTGCTGCCCTCTGGCTAACTGTGAGCTATTCTCTGAGAATCAGGCCCTGATGCCTTCATTCTCCCACTGCTTGTTCCACAATTTAACTTGGCTTGTTTTCATCAGCACCAACCCCACACCCCACATCCTCCTCCTCCTCGCACCTCTTTGTCGAGCTCTCTTCCCTCGTCCATCAACTGTGGCCTTACTACAATTATGCATCCTCCAGTGGGACAATTAAATCCGAGCTACCTTCCCGAGCGGAGAGGGCAAAGACAGAGAGAAAAGGAGGAAAATAAAGATGTCAGATTTGTTCCTTCCTCCCTTTTCAACTCTGGTTCCTCTTGAAGCTGGAAGACGAGGGAGCAACAAGCCGCTCTGACTCTGCTCCAGTGCCACCGCTATAGTCAAGGACGCGTTGCCCTTCAGCCGCATTGTCCGACAGAATAAAAGCTGTCTGTTTTTTATTCAGTGCCAGAAAATTCTCTCATGTTGACGTGGTTGTCCTCTTTCAACTCCCCCCCCTCCTTCCCTTCCTACCCGTCCCTCCTTCCTTCCTTCTTTGACAGGTGCAAGTGCAACCTTCATGCCAACAGCTGTGTGTATGACAAAGACAAAGAGAAGTTGAGCTGCGAGTGTGAACACAACACCACTGGGCCCGACTGCGGCCGCTGTAAGAGGAATTACCAGGGGCGAACATGGAGCGCCGGCTCCTACCTGCCTATCCCCAAGGGCACGGCTAATATCTGTGAGTACACACACACACACACAACCATACACACACGCTGGCTTATTACAAGGCTGGGTCAGAAAAAAAAAGCAAGAATTAGTGTAGGTCTCGACATAAAATGCCAGGTCTTGACATAATAATGGAGATTTCTTGTGAAATGTTTGACTCAACATAACAAAGGCACCTGAACAGACAAGTGATAAAGGCGAATCCCAATTAGCAGTATCCTATGTGTCATCTCTGAGAGTTCTGACAATCACCGCATTAATTGTGAGATACAGAGTTGTGAGGTTTTCAAAGCAACGTGAAGCAATTAACAACGTTTCAAAAAGATAAAAGGCACAGAGGCAAAGACGGCAGTTTAGCTTTTGTATTTTTTTTTTTCATATATAATATCCTGTGGAAACAAATGTGTCCAAATCCAAGACCAGAGTGTCATTTAGTGTCAAGACTTAGCCTAATAAAAACGGTTTGGAGCTGGAGCTGCTGAGAATTCACAGAAATTATGTCAATTTATGTGAAATATGGAGAAAATGAAAAACAGAATTGTGTTGGCAAGTTATTAGCGGCTATTCTGCAACTTGATATGCAAAAAAAAAAGTGAGTTTTCAGTTGTTTCTTATAGAAGTATACAACAGAAGGTATAGTCGGCTTATTGTACCCATGAGTCCTCCAACATGTCAACACAGGTTTAAGTAAAAGCTGCTCCTTTACTCACTTTTCCTCTGTGTAGGAGCCAACTGAGTGTGTGTGTGTGGCTGTGTGTGTGTGTGTCGAGTTTCATTTGACATTACTTTTCAATTTCAAGTTTTTATAACTTGGTTTCGACGGGGGAAGTGACTTGTCGACCTCCTGAAACAGGCTCAGACACATGAAACAGCAGCAACTGTCGCCGTAGCAGTAGCTGAGAGCAACAATCCAGTAGGGATGGATAAACAAAGTGATTATTGTTCATGATTTTCAGTACTATTTTATAATGTTCTCCTGGTTTTGCAATCCTGGAGGTTTGTGGCTGCACTAATACAAATGTATTAAAAAAAAAAACAGTGCTGAGCCGATGTTTTAGTCTTGTGCAGTTTCTAGCTCCAGTCCCAGTGTGAGGAGGAGGAGGAGGAGGAGGAGGAGGAGGAAGGTACAACGTGAGATGTGTGTTGAGGTTGGCATTGATATTAAATATGTTCCCAGTTGCTGTGAAACCCCTGAACTTCAGGCACGATTGACGTAAAGCTGAGACGTGCTTCAGTGTTGTATCCAGTATTTTATTTCAAACTTAAAGGGATAGTTCAACATTTTGGCAAATTAGCCCGTTGCCATAATCCCTGCACGTTCACCACGCTATGAGATAATAACAGAACGTTACGAGACAGAGTTGTTTTAGAGGCAAATTCATGCAAAACCGCTGACGCTGATGTGCATTCCCATTGGGGCAGTTTTTCAGCAAACAGCAAACATTTGCCTCTAAAACAATTCTGTCTCGTAACGATCTGTTATTATCATTACTCATTACTTGCTCGTAGCGTGGTGAATGTGCAGGTCACAACTTGTCCGCCAGAGCGTTTTGGAGTTGTTGGATTGTGTATTTGATGAGTTTGATGAGGGAAACCAAGAAATCCCATTAGCCTCCTTAGCGTAGCTCTGAGCAGCTCACGGCTCTGCTCCGCCATTTTAAAAATAGCTTGCACCGACAATTAAAGGTAATGAACCTACTGCTATGACTATAGGGATTATTATGGCAATGGGCCAATTTGCCAAAATGTATAACTATCCCTTTAAATATGCTCAAGTGCCAATAATTAGACAGTTCCATTCACTAGATAAGGCAACTCCATTATGGATCAAAAAGGACATGACATGGGAACATGCGTACCACCCCCCTGTTTGACCTCGGGGTCTTTTCAGTGAAGGATGGGATGTTACACCTCATCACCGCTGGGACGCTGTGGCCTATAATAATAAACCTACTCCATTACCTCCGTGTTCACTTGTCATGTTCCATGTATGATCCATTCATTGCGACGAGCAGCAGACTGTTGATGCTGTAAACTAAATGTGCTGGAGTTCAGGACTAATGTTCTCCAGCTGCAGCAGCGATGCTAATGAAGGACACAACTGATTATTTGCTGCTGCTTTAGCTGCAGAAACTGGGCCAAGTGGATTTTTAGTCTCACGTCTTGTGGTGTTTAATGTCTCACAGTGACGTTGCATCATATACAGTAGTAAGGAATCAAGGCTTTTGTTGATGTGTGCCTATATTTGACAAGAGCCGTTGATATAAGAGGGTTTGTTCTTCGATGGCACAAGGAAATAATTAATCCTCATGTTCATGTTTTCTAATCATTTAGTCTCCCATAATTCAGCTGCCACCACTGCTGAATGTGTTGTGTTTCAGTAGGATTCAAAGATCTGCAATGTGAAAGTCTTCATTTTACTCCTATGTGACATTTTTTTGTGAATGAGAAATGAGAAAAAACAGAGTGTCGTCCTCTGTAGCAATGTAGGGACACTGTGCATGCTAATGATGAACACAAACGTCCTCATAGGCAGATGACTTTCAGATAGATTTTACAGCAACTTTGCACTTAAGAGTTTTCTGAATCTGATGCATTCGAGTGAATTTAGGAGAGGTTTAGGATAAGAATGAAAAATATTCCTGTATGACGCCCAGTGTCTGTGGTTGTGAATCATACAGAACAGAGGAATGCTTTTCACAAGTAGTGTGAAATGATAACATCATGACATTTTACAATAATATATCCATATCCATGTTTTTCTTTAAAGTTTTCTCTATGGGCTGTTTGTTTTGTATTTGGAAACAGAACAGAAAAACTCAACAGCTGCTTCCTGGGGAACGAACCAAACAAGGACACAGTGTCACACAGCCCTCCCAACATGTGCGGTAGTTCAGTGGCGCTGAAGTGAGGAGCTGAGCAATGATCCAAGTCTAATGCTTCATATGTAGACTTTGCGATACTTGTTAATGGTGACTCAGGGGCAGATAAGCTGGCAGTGAGTGAATGAATTAATGTATGAGTGGATGGATAGATATAGCTTTCACTTGGAACATTAAAGCATCGACAGAGTCCCGTTGCCGGCCTGTGATCCGTCCCTCCATACATCAGCTGAAACAGCAGAGCAACGAGCCAGTCTGAGTGTGCAGGCATTAATATAAAAGCCCCAGTTTCATCCCGTCCTGTCTCCTTATTGCATCCACTGTGATTTCTGCCTCTCTCAACGGTGCTCGAGGACTCCCGGCCACCGGCTGATGACTTATTCTCCCTCCCAGTGGATCAGCGTTATGAGACTTAGGCAGGGTTAGTGAAATGGCCATCCCCAGAGCCCAGATTGACAGCACATTATTAAAAAAGGTGAGACACGCACACACACATAGATGTGTTCATCCAGACCTGCACACACACACATTAATATAGTAATGACACAATGGGACGCACACACACAGTCCCTGCAGGTGATGAAAAACAGTCTTAGTATAAAGTGCATTATTATACTTTGTCTTGGAGGGAAAAAAATCCATAATGTAATAACACTGTGAAAAATCTATAGGAATTCAAGGCGATCCCTCCTGAATAGAAAAAAAAAAAGTACACAAGGCTGACAGAAAAATGCACTTTTGTGCTGTTTTGTAATTTTCAAGCTCGTTCAACACCAATTCCAAAAGTCTCCTTCCCTCTCAGTGTTTTTCCTCGAAACTCAGTGAGCATATGGCAGCTCCGCGGAGACAAATTTGTCAAAGATGAAAATTTAATTAAGATTTAATTTCTTTTTACTATGCCCATCAAGTCGTCTGATACGATAAGGAGATCGATGAATCATCATCTGGGGGGGGGGGGGGGGGGGGGGTAAGGCGGGATGATATGTCGTATTACAGTGGCGCATGCAGGGAAGAAGAGCAGAATTTAAAAAGTGATATAGAAAGAAAAGGATGGCGGAGATAGAAGGAGGGGAAGTAGGCATCACTCTCTGCCACAGCTAACTCAGCCTTCTGGGGTGGCTCTGTCTCTCTCATTTTCTCTCCCTCCATCCATGTCTCTCACTCCCCCTCCCTCCCTCCCTCCCTCCCTCCCTCCTCCGTCTCCCAGCCTCACTCATTCTCGCCTCCTCCCTGCGTGCAGACAGACGGAGAGGGATCAGTTTGAGAATTAACCGTGGCAGTTCATTCCACTGTAGGGCTGAGGGATACTGGGGGTGATGCAGGCCAGCGGGGGGAGTGGGCCGAGCCGGGTGGCCTCTGAAAAGTTTATTTCAAATAGGAAAATGTATCCTGAATGTTATATTAGAAGGCAAAACCCCCCAAATACACTTTACACACATAACTGGATTTGGAGGATTTAACATTTTCACTCGTGTGTCTGCGTTGTTGTGTGTAACAGACACACATCTCCCCGTCTGTACTTCTATATCCACACAACATTGTGACGCCACAGTGACGTTTACCTTTCACAATTCAGTTATAAAACACCATTGTTTCATAATTTTATACTCTTTATGTGACATTTGGTCACAATTTGAATACAAAATCTTAAATGATGGCCAAAAACAGGTATTGTCAATCAGTTCTTGAGAGATACTGAGTCCAAGTGAGCGTGAGACTAGCTTATCTTAGTTTAGTTTAGTTTAGTTTAGTTTAGTTTAGTTTAGTTTAGTTTAGTTTAACTTAAAACTTAGCATGTCTTAGTTTTGCGTAGCTTATCTTAGTTTGCTATCATCAGATCAAGGTTGCTTCAACTTCACACATGTCACCTCACACAGGTGTGTTCACCTCAACTAAAGCAGCACAATCCACTGAATTTGAAGTTTTAATCACAGGAATGAAAATTTAAAGCTGTTTTTACCCTTTTTTCTTATCAATATGCATCTGTATCTAAGAGCTCAAAAATAACACGGTTGTACTGGGAGACATGTTCAGTGTTTATTGAAGAACATAAGAGCTGTATTTATTTTAAGCCCAATTTTATGCACCGTTCTGCTGCCAGAAATACTCTGCACTAATTATATGGTTGAAATAATCCCCAATAAATGCACTGTTTATTCCTGATTGAGTAATATTTACTGAGAGTGTCCAGCTGTTTTGAATATGGGCTTAAATATTTGCAGAATTTGTATAATTCGGCGTGTTTGGGTGATATCCCATTAGACTTTTAAAGCTTTTAGAAGTTTGTCATCATCGAGCAGAATATTAATTAGAACTTGCAAACAGTTTCTACCTTGTTTTGATGAACTGAAATGATATTTGGTTTTATCAGTCAGTGCACGTGCAAACGAGACACACGACTGTCCTCAGTCTGTCTCTGTCAAAATGATTAGAGATTAGAGAGGAGGAGGTGGTCGGATGAAATGAAGTCGACAAAATCTATCAACAAATCTGTCCAAATCAAAACACCAGAACCGTGATTTGAAGCTGCTTGACATTTCAAATTATTATAAATAGTAATAAACTGGTAAAATGTAATGTTAATGTTACAGAAAACAGAATTGTTTGGGTTTTCAGACTAATGACCAGCGTGAATCCGATATATGTGAACTCAAATCCATCTGCAGATCATCAAAGCCCCAAATGATTTTGCATTTAGTATTTCATGTTTGTGCAAATGAAAGAATAAAACCACAAGCTTTCCTCATAACTTGTTTGCAGATAGAGACATGAGCAGGGACGATACAGGAAGTACGTGCTGTCGAAATCAGAAAATGCGACCTGATCTTTGTCTGAGGCACAGGAACAGAGAAACACAAGATGTTGGAGTTGGTAAAAAACACAGTTAATAACAGTTAAAATCCTGAAATCCTCTTTATCGAACACACTCATTAAATATTCACAGTGCTGGTGGAAAAGGAAAGTGAACCTCTGCATTTCAAACCAGCTCCTCCAGTAGCTGCTGATCAGACTTGGAGGAGGTTTGAACCACTGTTCCACAAAGGAGCAGAGGAGTTTGTCTTTGTAGTGTGATATTTTGCTGCTGCACTTCTATTTGACTGTTTTTGGAGCTGATATCCTGAGAGATCATTTTTTAAAAGAATATTTGAACAAATCATGTCACAGTGAGGCAGTTTTTTTTTCTTCTTCGATACGACTGTTTTCAAGGAGAAAAGTCCTCATTTGTTCCGTTTGTATCTTGATAAGAGGAATAGATTTCCTTGTCAGGGCAGGATTAGGAAACACTTGTTCAGATTTAGCTGGAGCCAGCCTCCAGTTTATGGATCTCCTTTGATCAAAGCAGTGAAAGTCATGGACATGCAGTGGATTTCACTGTAATGATTCATCCGATGCCTGGAAAGAAGAAGATCCACATCAGCCCTCCCCCCGCCTCCCTGCCTCTCCTCCATGATCCCAGATGAGCAGAAGAAGCACAGTCACATCAGGAGCAGGCCGTCACAATAACAACATGGATTATTTAACATGACAAACAAAATCCTTTCCCTTTTTTTCTGCTGTATTTCTGTAATTAGTGCACGTTAATGCAAAGCTAGCAGATGCTGCAGCCTGATTATCAGTCCTCCAGTCCAACTGCCAGGTGCTGATCGTGGAATCGAGACCAAACACACACACACACAAACATAACACCTCACACTCATTTGCAGAGACACACATATGCAAATTTAGATTTTTCTTCTTTTTTTTTTTTTTTGGAGTAATCTTCGCTCTTGCAGAGGAACTATACATATTTCAATGGCAGCACCAAATCCCAAAGGAACTGATAATACCACTGTGGAATAAATCTCATTCCTTTGTGAGTGAAAAACACAAGGAACCATCACTGCATATACATACAGTATACAATATAAATATATATTCACATTTCCAGGATGTGTTACCTATATTATATTATATCAACAACAGATTCAGATTTAATTTGTATGATTTGCACAAACACACAGCAAACTGCCTTCAAAAACCAGTCTTTTTAACAATGTATTAAAGCCATTAAAAAGTTAAATGAGCCCAGAGTAGTTCATTACTAACTAATGCATCAGTGTAGGCACATTACTCTTCAGTCTGTTTTACTAATGAAGCGCTAATGCTGCACTAATGTAATCACATTACTGTTGTTACACTGGTGCAAATATCAAAACATACTTTATTTTAACCAGTATTTCATTTGAGTGTCATTCTCCTTTAAATCTAACTATGGTGAGACTTTATTATAATCTCTCGTGTGCACACATAAACACACTCTCGGTGCACACATAGCTCCTCCTCCACCTTCACCCACTCATTTCTGCTTTTCTTTCTTTTCTCCACAGCTATTTGAATTTCCATTTTATCCCCATTCTCTTTCTCTTTTTTCTCTCTCAAAACTCATCGCCTGTTGTGTTTTGCATCCTCTCATTCTGCTGCTCCTTCTGCCCTCCTTCCACACCACCCTTTTTTACTCTTCTTTTTCGTCTTCTCTGCCTCCGCCTGTTTTCACTCCACCTCTTGATTTGTTTCATGCTCATGTTCTCTCTCCCTCTCTCTCTTTCCCACTCTTCCTCTGTCTTCCTCTCTCCCCCACAACACCCCCAACCACCCCAGAGACCAAGCTTGTTTACTCTGTCTTTTCCACATCTCAGCTCTGTGCGGCTGTGACGGTAATCTTTCTTTCAAATATTTGTTTCTTCCATCTCCAGATTTTTT
The DNA here is from genome assembly GCF_905171665.1 of Trachurus trachurus. Lineage (NCBI taxonomy): Eukaryota > Metazoa > Chordata > Actinopteri > Carangiformes > Carangidae > Trachurus > Trachurus trachurus. Next base: position 7,168,805 of record NC_139911.1, read on the forward strand.
TCTCCCCTCCCTCCCTCCTTCACTCCTTCACTCCCTCGCTCCCTCTCTCCCCCTATCGCTGCCACCACCACCACCGACGTTACACCTCATTCCATCTCTGAAACCTTAAACTGTGCTCCTTCCAACTTGCTCCTGGGCACTTTAAGACTTGCCACCTTCAATTCAGATCTACACATTAAGAGCGAACAAGCGAGCCGGCCGCTCTGGCAAGGCGAGCCGTAATTTTACTCCTGAGGAATTCAATCAAGTTGCGTGCTGTGTGCTTGGTTTTGGCAGCCTTTTCCGCTGCTAACCAGTTAGCAATGCCTGTCACCACCATCACAGGGGCTCTGTATAGCCAAAGAGCTCCGGATGATGATGGATTGCTATAAAATGATGGCAGCCAAGGGAAAGTAATTACCAACTTTGCTTGCTGTGGAAATTCAGCAGATAAGCTCCTTTTTTTCCGGAGTCGCCCAGGTAGCGGCAAGGCAAACAGGTGAGACACATGGAAGGTCAGAGCTGAATGGATACTGACAGACACAATTGTAATGATGCCCACATCTCTCCATCTCTGTCACACACACACACACATACACAAACAAACAGCAGAGCGTGCTCTTGACAGTAGAATCTAGGAACCATATGGCACTTTCATCCGCTCTTTCCGTACATGTGTGAATAAATGACAGATGAGCTAGTGCAGAGAGGAAATGGGATGTACGCCAAAAGAGGCAAAGCCCACAGATCCATGGGAGAACTTTTCATTATGGTTCTCTAATAATCCATTCAAAGTAACGGTCCTGGATGGTTGATGCCGTAACTGGATCTGGACCGGTGGAGTATGAGCGTCGAGCAGTGGGACTTGTAACCGTGCTGCTCTGTGAAGTGACATTTATTGTAAATCCATTGATGCCCCATATGACTCAGGCTCTCTACTGTATTTTAATGCCCACATTTGTGTGTGTGTGTGTGTTGGTGTTTGTCGCATGTGCTGATCCCGTGGATCATGTTCGGTGAATCGCACACCCTCCCACCCCCATCCTTCTGAGATCATGTTCAGCAGCCAGCGGCTCGCATGATCCCCTGCACAACTCATAAAAATCAATAGAGCACACCGTCACAAAACACAAAGCGGCTCCTAATGCTCTTCCTGTGCGATAGGACAGAATTAGATTGCAGCCGTGCTTGGTAATGGCGGGGGCCGGCCAGGTGAAGGAGATTGGAAATGACGCTGATTGAAAATTAATCGAATGACCCGACATGGGATCCTAGACATCTGCTCGAACCCCACAGGTTGTTCATAGAGCGGCAAATAATTACCCTGACAGGCCATTGGTGTTCCAGAGCATGACCCGGAAGATAAGGTTGTTTGGCCCCCGAACTCAACAGAGTGACAGCGAGTAATTTGTCAAACGAGCGGTCACTTTGATTTACGCCTAATTTGTTTGTTTGAAACATCATTTATTTCGCAAGCGTGTTATATTTACACGATTTAAAGAAGAGATACGCATCTATTTTACAATGTGTAATTACAGAAAGTAGATTTATTGTCACAAACATTATCTTACTGAAGTGTGACAGGTTCAACACACTCCCCCAGTACATGAATAGGACCATTGAGTCCCTACAGTAACCATGTGCAGACGAAACCATGTGTGAACATATTTCATCCTGACGAATATTCTCTCTGCTCAAACTGTGAACTTACAGCACCGTAATAACAGAAGCAAGTCACCTCTCCTACTCTCTGGTTTTATATTTATATCCCTCTTCAGTTAATGTAGTGGGTCCCTTGCTAATCTTCCAGACTAGATGTAGATAGTGCCAGTGTATTATTGCTCTGTCAGCTACTTAACTAGGCCCTTTTTAGCACTGCATTACAGCTCTGTCTTTTTCTTTTTTCTTTTTTTTTACTTTCAGTCTTTATATATATATATACTGTATATATAGTTCAGTTACAGAGCGAAAACACTTTCAACTCTGTGAATTACTGCAGGACCTTTGTAAATGTATGTTTGGCTCAGCGGCGTACGTGTGAATAGAGTTTGTAATGCATGTGAAAGCGGATGATAATGGTGTCTGTATCTGCAGCAATAATGCAGATTGAGCCTTTTTAATGGAGAAATGGTAATAACCAGAGCCAGGTGCGATAAGGAAAAAAATGAAACGTAACCCTGTTTAACCTGGTGCGTTTTCACTATTTCAACAGAACTGGAGAAATGACATTTAAGATAAAGACTAACTTACAGTGTGTTTCATTTCCTCAGGGTTTGTTGGCTGCAGGAAAACCAAAGATAGAGCAACTAACTTAACTTGACCCTAAACTCTTACAGCATTCTGGTTGAGAAAAAAGGCCTTTTTTAAAATTGCAACCTCTGTAAATTGAGGGATTTTTGTTACCTGAACATTTGTACCAACTGCATTTAAGCAGATTCACCATTTATTACACCTTTTCTCTTGTGTTTTTGCTTTAGAAAGGTTAAAAAAAAAGAAAAAAAAAAGACACCAGCTACAATTTCTTACTATAAACACACACAGCTCTTAACTGCAGTTGCTACGATTAAATATGTAATTTTTAGTGGGAGGTGTTTCACAGGTTGTCAGTCACATAATCCTCACTGTGCCTCTGTATCAGTTTTGTGACACCAGCGCTGCCAAATCTGACTGTACTGGGTGATTAAGGTGATTGTGATTCAAACTGTCCTTGTCCTCGTCCTTCCTGTCTCCTGGTTAGCATCTGCTCGGCCCCTTGAGGTTTGACATCCATTACGCTGTGGCTCCGTGTGTCAGCACAGCCTCCTGTACTTCACAGCTCTCAGACAGGTCACAGATTTGGCTCCTAAACACGGCTGGCAGGCAGAGATCAGAGGAACGGTGATTGAATGACAGCGGTTTGATCAAACTCCACGTACACAAACACACAAACAACACACACACACATAAGCAGGCACAAACACTCGGGATATCCTCATGTTTCCCCTGAGTGCTTGGAGATATTTCATGACGGCTCCATTAGATAAAAGGGCCCCCACCAAAAACTCCAGCACAGATGCCGGCTCGCCTCCTCGGCTTCCTCCGCCGTAGGTTGGTGGCGAGCGGATGACGAGAGAGATGTGAGCCAGAGAGAGAGGGAGATAGAGCTGCTTTTTATTTCATTTCTTCTGCAGTTTTTATGTGGGCGCGTTTCTCCTGCCCAGCATGCTTCCCCCTCCCATGGTGAGGGGGCTTGTTTGTTTTTGTGGGCAGGCTGCCTTATTGAGGGCAGGAGGTACTGTATAGTGAATGGGGCGTGAGGGCCTCTGTTCAAACAGATGATTTGAAAAAAATCCTCTGACCAAAAAAAAAAAAACCTTAAAGGGATAGTTCACCCAAAATTGAAATTTCACTCATTATCTACTCACCCTCATGTCGACTAAGGGCTGGGAGAAGTTTCAGAGTTATCAGTGGCTTCTCTGAGTTACAGGGGGTCAAAAAGACACACCAAAAAACATCCAAATACCTCCATGCTGCTCGTATGTAATGTCCGTCTTGTATTGAAGCCCCGAAATGCGAAATTGTCCAGAAAAAAATTAAATAAGTCTATACGAACCGGAAAGAGGAGCTTCCGCTACAAAACAAGCTTGAAATATAGACTTATTTAATTTTTTTCGGGACAATTTCGCATTTCGGGGCTTCAATACAAGACGGGCATTACATACGAGCAGCATGGAGGTATTTGGATGTTTTTTGGTGTGTCTTTTTGTCACGAAGACAGTTGGTATCCATTTGCAACTGTTATATGGACATGCACTGCTATGCCGAGACCCCCTGTAACTCAGAGAAGCCACGGAGGACTCTGAAACTTCTCCCAGCCCTTAGTCGACATGAGGGTGAGTAGATAATGTGAAATTTCAATTTTGGGTGAACTATCCCTTTAACCAAAAATACGTCTTCACGTGCAGATTCAAGATTCAGATTGAGAAAAAAAAACAGAGTCTGAGCTTCTTAGAGTGAGACCGTCATATTGACACAGCTAATTAAAATCCCAAACCGAGATGTAACGTTGGTGGTTGGATCAGATGGTTGAAGTGATTTGGTGCAAGAAGACCTGTGAACATCTCAGTCTCGTCCGTCTTCTCCAAACCAGCCAGCCAGCCAGCGTCCTGGTGCGGGAGAGATCTGGTCACCATGGGGATGAGACAGACTGTATTATCTGCTCAGTGGCTGTCTGGCACGAGGGATTGCTTGATGGAGGGACAGACAGGCAGGCAGGCAGCAGGATAAAACATGTCCTCCTTTGGCGTCAGAGGCAGAGTTTTCCATCTACGATGCCATTTGATATGTCGTACGAGCGTGTGTGTGTGTGTGTCTGTTTGTGCATGAGAATTTTTTGCCTCATGTGTCATTGGCAACACATATTTTAAAGGATGATGTTGCTGAGCCTCTTAAAGCAGAATACAACTTTGAAACTTCGAAATAACTCAAATATCACGGTGAGCCCAGAATTAGTTTTTCCAGTGACGTTTTGGACATTTTGTACCCTTTGCTGTCTGGAGCAGAGGCAGCAGTGACCTTTTCTGGCACCGCTAACAGCAGGGACATCAAAGCAGAAATAATGGAGCAAACCAGAAGAAACCAAACAAGTGTGAAGCTAAACATGCAGCAGACAGCAGCTTTTAAAATCATGGTGAACACACAGCACAGGTCACTGTGGTGGTGATGACTCAGGACAGTATGGCAGGGAGAAACGCTGCAGCTGTTGAAACCTTATAACACTGCAAAAACTCAAAATCTTTCCGAGAATATTTGTCTTATTTCTTGTCAAAATGTCTCATTTCTAGTCAAAACTAATCTCTTTCCACTCAAAATAAGACTCATCACCTAAAAATTTACTTGTTTTCAGATAATTGTCACTTTTTTCAAACTAATTTTCACTTCAAAATCTTCCAGTGAAAGCAAGTTTTTTGTGCTTAAGAAAGAAGAACATGCTCCATTATCAGATTTGCTACTTTTTAATGTGATGAGTCTTATTTTAAGTAGAATTTGATTTGTTTTGACTAGAAATGACATTCTGTCATTTGTCAAATAAGACAAATATTCTTGGTAAGATTTTTTAGTTTTTGCAGTGAACTGTGTCACATGCCTTGATTTAAGTTGTTCTTTCTCTTCCTCTCTTGCAGGTGTTCCTAATAACATTGGTCCAGTTAGTAAGTAAACTGCTACAAATAACTCTCTGAATGCTTTATGCTTTGCTTTGCCTTATTGTGTCACTGTCCACCATGCATCCCCCCCCCCCCCCCCCCCCCCGAACTTGCTGCCAAGTGTTCATTTCTGATTTCGATCTTCCTGCGAAGAATCGCTGAAAAAAAAAAGTTGTTGACAAACCTTTATTTCCTTTTTTGGGATGGGGGTTATGGAGTAGCTGGAGGGTGTGGGGGGGGGGGCTGTATTGTCATGATGTGGGCATATTAATTTACTTTATCCAGATTCAACTCAACCAGATAACACTTGCCTGGCTCTGCATGCTGAATGTCATTTTTTTTTTTCTCCCCCTTTCTCCTATGCATTATAAATAAATGGCATCTAGACTTTATTAAACTGCCAAGACCTCTCTGCCAGTATAATGTCACAGGAGGTCATTTTAATATAAGCCGCGAGCGCCTGGGCTGGTATTATCTTCGTCAACCAGTAGCCCCTCAGGAGGAAGGAGGAAGAAGAGAGGTGCCTTGACTCAGGTTACCGCTGCCTGGAAGCCTGTGTGATGCAGGAACCATAGGGCTGTATTGAACAAGTCAAAGTGCATTCACAGCCCGGCTCAATTCTCCTTAATCATTTCTCTCATTGCCCTGTTCTTAGCGAGTCTCCTCTGTTCCCAGGGCAGCGCATCGATCAGCAGAGCCGCCCCCTCCCTACCCAAACATAGACGGGCTGGTTAAAGAGACATGTGAGTTTAGCAGAGACGGTGATTAACACGCCTGTTAAGTGACGATAAACACCAAAGACCAAAGACGTGTTGTTGCAGTTGCTGCCTCACATGCTCCGGCCACTGGCCAAAGTTTAGCAGAAAGCTGGTTTTGTTTTTATGAGACGAATCATGTAAAGATAATTATGATATCGTCTCTACTGTAAATCCAATTTTCAAGTTCATTACCATTTAAAGGGATAGTTCAACATTTTCCACAAGCTGCTCGGAGCTACGCTACGGAGGCTAATGGGATTTCTTGGTTTCCCTCATCAAACTCATCAAATACACAACCCAACAACTCCATAATGCTCTGGTGGACAAGTTGTGACCTGCACATTCACCATGCTATGAGATAACAGAGCGTTAACGAGACAGTTGTTGTTATCGAGGTAAATTCATGCAAAACCGCTGATGCGCGTTCCTGTCGGGGGCAGTTTTTCAACAAGCAGTCTCTGCATTTACCTCTAAAACAACTCTGTCTCGTAACGTTACGCTATTATCTCATAGTGTGGTGAATGTGCAGGTCACAACTTATCCACCAGAGCGTGTTGGAGTTGTTGGATTGTGTATTTGATGAGTTTGCTGAGGGAAACCAAGAAATCCCATTAGCCCCTTGAACGTAGTTTTGAGCAGCTCGTGGCTCTGCTCCGCCGTTCTAAAAATAGCTTGCACGGACAATTAAAGGTAACAAACCTACTGCTATGACTATAGGGATTATGGCAATGGGCCGATTTGCCAAAATGTTGAACTATCCCTTTAACTTAGATATATAGTTCAGTATTGTGAAACATGCGCTCTGGCTGAGAGTTTGATGAGAGGACTGGAAACCACTCGTGTGTCTCTGTTAAAGATGAGGCTGAACCAGACGACTGTTAGTTTAGCTTAACCTACACACTTAGATATAAAACGCTTTTGTACGCTTCATGAACCCCTGAACACACTTGTACAATACATTCACCCTAGACTGGAGGAGCCGCGGATCGAACCATCGACCCTCTGATTAGTTATTAGTGCACATGATTGCCTCTGCCACCGCCTGTCAGCATATCCATAACTCATTAATTAACACATGATGTCTTATTTATTTAACAAGAAGCAAAGTGTAAAAAAAAAGACAGACTCTCTGTTTTAAGTCTTCAGCTGGTTCAGCTTCATATTTAACCTGCTGATATCAATTTTTCCAAACTATTCCTCAGCTCTGTTGTGTTTGTGTGCTGTGTGATTTTCATATTTTCAAAATACTCCCATGTCCTTGTCAGGTTTTTTTCTTTTTTTACCAAGGGACACATGCAAATCACACACACACTTGTCTTGTTTTCATCGTTTAAGGGGCTAAGATGTCCGCTGGGCAAGTTTCCCAAAATCGTGCTGTGAGAGACGACGTAGGGTGGAAACAGATTGTTCCCAGGTGGTTTTTAATCAGGCTTTAGAGCGGTGGCTTACACAGGAAGTGAACACTGGTTGTAAAGTCTGATGCTATGTCATGAATCAGAAATGGACATGTGGCCAAGAAAGACAAAACCATCCTCTCCCCCCCCTCTCTCTGCTAATCTTCCCCCACCACCTCCTCACACCGTAGACTCATGCTTTAAGCCCATGCATGGCCGGGCTGGAGCATAATGTGTGCGTGTGTGCGTGTGTGTGCGTGCATGCTCTTCATACATGCTGTATATATACAAGCATACATATTCACATCAGTCCTCCTCGTCCCATCCAAATGCCAGGCCAGACCATGTCCAACGGCTGTCCTCAAATCCTTTGCGGGGAGAGTGTGCATGCAGATAAGTGGTATGTGTGAGTGTGTGTGTGTGTGTGTGTATTGAGTGGGGGGGGGGGGTTGGTTTGGGGAGTGGGGGGGGGTGACGTAGAAAGGACACTCTGACAAACCAAAGTCTTCACTCCTCATCCAGATTGGCCCACAGGGATTTAGAGTTCTCACGAGCGGCTGTCTCGTCACAGCAGCCTCTCACACTAAAAACTAAACACCGACTGCTTTTTTAAGGCTCTTCAGCCGAGGATGAGGATGTTTGCAGTGCACAAACACAAACCACGTTTATGTGTGCGTTTCTATGAAAAAAAAGAAAACAAAAGTACGAATAATGTGGACAAAACGAAGGTTAAAACGTCCTTGAGCTTGTTAGAAAGAAGACTTGTGAGCAGAGAAGAGAAAGCGCTGCACTTTTCATGTTGTTGTTTGAAGGTAATTGAATTCCTTATTGACTTTTCTCAATTCTATTTCAAGTTTATTAAGCCAGGCAGAATTGCCTAATGCGGACCATTAAAGTGAAATTAATATTTTTCAAAAAAAACAAAACAATTCTGGCTCTGCAAGATTGCATTTCATTATGCGTATGGCATTGATTAAAATCCGTCACCACTCATTTAGCTCGCCTTACCTGAATATTCCCCATAACAAAATAATTAATGGAACCCAGATGTGTATTACATCCAATCAATTGCGAACATAGAATAATTAAAAAATGAACGCACTTTACCAATTAGACTTTATAGATCCAGACAGAGCAGTTTTGCCTGTGTGTGTTTTCTTTGGTTTGGTTTGTTTTTTTTGTTGTCGTCACAGATTGCTCATGTCCTCCTGAGTCAGTTTTGTTTAAGTAAACCAGCTGCTCAGCAGAGAAATAAAACACAATCTGCACCACAGATATGAAAAATGAAAATGATTCACAAGTGTGAGTGGTGATGTGGTGCGCCCTGGTTCTCCGGCTCTTTATTTGTTAATGTGTCATTTTCAAAGTGCCTCTCATCATGTGACTCAGGTGACTTTAACCCACTGCACATGTCACAGGCATCACCGATGCCAGGATCCCCAGACAGGATCAAGTGTGGCACTGTTTTTATTTATTTAATTTTTTTTAGGGAGATAAAAAAGAAAAGAGGGAGGAGACACTGCATGTTCGTCTTTTGTTAAAGCAGCTTTTAAATCAGTGTCTGGTAACGTTAGGTGGGTTTAAATGTGAAAGTCACACTGTGCAGACACGCTAAGCTCAAAGCTAATATATTATTCAATTCTGATGCAAAGCAGAGAGAAAGAAAAGAAAAGGTTTGAAACAATTCCTCTCTTTCTATAATCATCCAGCCGCCGTGAGCAGCAGCCGTCGTCAGGATAATAGGCCTCTCGCCAAGACACCACTGGACGTTAATTACCCAAGATTGCATGATTCATGGAGTCAATAGCGAAAGGACAGAAAGATCAAGTGAAGAGATGAAGGGGCACGATGAGGAAACTTATCCGTATTCCTCCCTTTGCTTGAGTCCTCTCCATTTCCAACCACAAAGTATTTCCCTGACACGGAAATACCGACTTGTATGTAATTATGAGGTTATGCTACCCACAGCAGTCCGTCATTCCAAGTCCCAACACCTGCCATTATTTATTCATTGTTATTCCTCCACCAGAAATACACTGTAATTAGATATTGATTGCATAGTCGATGTGATGAATTAAACAAAATGCCCCCTAACGACTTAATTTGCTATACATAGTTTAGACTCGCTTGCATAAGTCATGACTTAAATAATAAGTTTAAGAGGGTTTTATCTTTTTTTTAAATCTTTTTCTTCAGTTTTTCACTCATTGTCATTGCCATGAACGAACACATACACGGCAGATTACATATGAATTACATACAACGTCTCTCCAATGTCCTTCTATTGGGTCCTTGGATGCATTCTCTTTGCTCGTCCATGTCAGCCCCGCCCCATTGTATTTGCTGTTATCTGATTTAACTGATTTGAGTCATGCTGGACATGTCCGTGTCTCCAGTTGTGTGTTTCCACTTGCCACCACGTAGTCCCCCCACCCCCCCCACTGCACCACCACCACACCCCCAAACCCCCCGCCCTCCTCCTCCTCTCCCCCCCCACCTCTAGACTGATCTGTAACTCAGTGCATCACACAAGTGCACATGAATAACTGCTGGTTTCTCTCAATTGCACGCAGTTCGGCCGAATGTGTCATCCCTAGGTGTCGCTAACCGAAAAGAAGGTAGGCATCTAAGATTATGCAACAACTGTTTTTGTTGAGTAGTTCTTTGCTGAGTATTTGTTGGTAGCATCCCCCCCCCCCCCACACACTCCCTTGGTTATTTTTTTTCTGACAGACTTGCTCGTGTTGCTCATGATAAAAAAAAAGGGCTCCGGCTCTTTCTTGTGTATTCATGTGGCACTCATGTTGCCACATGCTGCAGTGCCGCGCATTATCTTCTCCAACGTTCAATGCACTGTACATTTATGCCCACACACTTGATTTTAGTGCGAGAGCTTCTCAGACCCATCAGGAAGGAAAAGCAGCAGGTTTCACGGTGGTGTTATGCAGATTGATGCTACTGTAGGTTAGCTCAATCCACCCTGCACGTCACGTGTGATGTGCAGCCACCTCTCGAACAACTAGCTCGCAACCACTCGGCTCTGTGTTTCCATGACTGCAGCCATGTGCACACAGTTGTATGTGTCAGGGGCTTATGTCACAAATGCAATGGCAGAGGCTGAGCCTATTATTTCTTTTTCCCCACTGTTTGTTTTATGACCGGAAAGGAATTGAGGGATTGATGTGTTCACTGCGAGCCCGTTTCCTTACCCACGCTCCTGTGCACAAATTTATAGGGTGAAATTTCTTGGCTGGCCTCCACCGAGGTGGAGAGTAGTTTATCAGGGGACAGTTTCTGTCTGGGGAAACACGCAGTGGCTTTTGAATTATATAAAGCACTTGTTAATGAAATGAAGCATAAACGAGGAACCATAATATTTGAATTGTTCGGCTTCTGAGGCGTCTGTAACAGATGCTGCTTCCTGCAGCCAACTTCACTTGGCAATGACACTCCTTATCTCCCCGTGCCATCATTCATCATTATTGCGTATGTTTCTTTTCTTTTTTTTTTCGTTTCTTTTTTTACAGTTACATTTATTATGAAACACGATGCTCAATATTCTCAATTCTCTGACATTTACATGTTTTATGTTAAACTGCAATATCATGTTTTTTTTTTCTTTTCTTTTGTTTTTTTTGTCGTTGTTGTTTGTTTCTTTTGAATTCGTCTAGTAGCTCCTCAGGTTGCATTGTCCACTGCCCCTTCTGTCCACGTTGCAAACAGCAAGCGAGGTAGGAACTCTGGTATTAATTGAATACATTGCCCCCTAGATGACCCCCAACCCAGCCCCCCACCTACATGTAGTCCCACACCCAAGCCTGCTCAATGTATGAACTGATGTGTCTGTTTTAAAATGTAAGCCCCATAACCCCCCCCCCCCCCCCCCCCCGCCCTGCAGCACTGACCCGATGCAAGAGCACTCTGTATGCACATCTCCAGTCAGTGCTGGACTGATGGTTTTCACTGTAGAGCGCACACCGAGGATCCATTCGTCTATGGAATCATTTCTAAACACTATAAACGTCCCTTGGATTCGTATCTTTTTCGCTGAAAAATAAAGTGGGTGTTTGAAGCTCAAGTATTTTTGGGGGGAATGTGTTTCCACGACTCAAGACTTTTTATTCCCTGTGCGTGCATGATTTATGACCTTAGCCTATTTCTGGAAAGGGGAGATTATTTGTCTTGTGAGAGTACGTCTGAGGCATCTAATGTAGATAGCTTACACGCCCTGCTTCAGGTGAAAGGTACTGCGGAGTGGACTAGACTTGGCTGCTCCTTCATTTCCAAGCCTTGTCGGGCTGTTAGTGGCCGGACAGAGAGACCTGACCTCAATACAGATCCTTAATAACCACAATCCCTTGGACCAAAGCCCCATCAGCCAACCCTACTATTCTGGATCCGTGAGTGGGCTTTCTGTCCAAGCGGCTGCCAGCGAGGCTTAAGGGTCACATCTGTCTGCAGTGTGACACATCGTGTCAGCGGTCACTCAGCATGGCAGACTGATCCTCACTCGGAGAGAGCTGAGCCGGGGCCGCCCCCCCCCTTACTCCCTTACTCCACCCCATCCTGCCTGCAGCCCCTCAGAGCAGGGCTGCCAGTGACTATCACAGGCTGCAGCGTGAGGTTTTGCAGCCCAGCTACACCTCCATAACTCTAATTTAGCGTGACATAACACTGCATAACAGGCAATGACACACTCTCCCAACTGCAACTCGCCATACGCTCACTCGCCTTACTGGTGTCTGCTGTCGGAGGAAGTCGGGGCTCCAACAAACCTTTTTAAAAAAAAAAAAGAAAAACAACTTCACAGCAGCTGCTTTGGTCATATTTGTTTGATGAGTTCAGGCTTTGGACTTGAGATTTATCAGGCATTTCATTACACGGGTTTGTGACATGAAGCAGCATAAAAAAGTTTTCATCTCATCTCCCATTCTCATCACATGAAATCAGATATACACCGCGACATTCAAGAGCTCGGCGACACGATTACACGAAGGTTTTCCCCTCCCCAGGTTGAAAGATCCATCTTCATCATTCATGGCTTGACCTGTCTTCTTGCTGTGTGGTGTTTACCGAGTGGCCGTGTCTCTGTGCCGTCATCTCGGAGCCTTCTTTGCCTCGTCGTTGTTGTTGTTGTGGTGGTGGTGGTGTGCTTGAAGTGCTGTGACCTCTCTGAGATCTACTAACGCTGTGCTGTATTGTGTGATGTCTGTTTGTTCTCTAACTCTGGCTGTGCCCATGCCAGACTGATCATGAACTTAACCTCCTCCTCCCCCCTCCGTCGTCGCTTCCTCCTCCTCCTTCTCCTCCTCCTCCTTCTTCTCCTCGTTTCCATTTTTTAACCCTTGCATGTCATGGCGCCTCGCTTCGGTTTCTTGCTAACCCCGCCGCCGTAGCACTCGCAGCAACAGCAAGTTTCTACGCTCCCACCGCGTCTCTCTCTTTCTCTCCTCTCTTTTTCTTTTTTTTCTCTCTCTTTTTCTCTGTTCTCTGCCCTTTACACTTCCTCTCTCTTTGCAAGACTGTGAATGCTTTGGCCACTCCCACCGATGCAGCTACATCGAAGTGCTAAACACCGTCATTTGCGTGAGCTGTAAGCACAACACTAGGGGCCAGCACTGCCAGCTATGCAAGCTGGGCTACTACCGCAATGCCTCGGCAGAACCGGATGATGAAAATGTGTGCATAGGTCAGTTCCCCCACCCCTCCCCCCCGACTGGGCCCCCCACCCCCCCACACTCTCACTGCCACACTGCCACACTGCTTTCACACAAACACTGTCCCCACCTCACCCCCTGTCTGTGACTTGTCACCAGAGAAAGTGTCACATTTCATCCCCCCACAGCTTCATCACCTGTGCATCCTCCTGCCTCCATGTCTTTTTTCGGTGGTGTCCACATCCTCCTCTTCTGCTTCCTCTGCCTTCGCACAACGGCGTCACTTACTAAAACGTCGCAATGAGTGTTTCATGGAGGACACTAGTCACTCAGCTTCAGTCAAGATTTTCTAGTCTTTATTATGTGTCAGATTTGAGGTTGTTGATGGTGAATATCAGCAGCTTGTATTTACTGATATAGAGTCTTATCGTAGCTGGTGTTTTGTGTTTATGAGGCTTCATGTGAACATAAAGTGTTGATTTAAACCCAGAATCACATAGTTTAATAATACATGTGCACAAACTAATGGAAACACCTGAATTATAAAACATTTCATTGACATGTAGTCAAGTCCATTCATTCACCCTCTTGCTGAGGGTGTTTGTCCAGTAAACGTGAGTATTAAAGGGGAACTATGCAAGTGCAGTCGATTTTCTGCTGTTTTTCTAACCCTCCCCCTGGCCATGTGCACTTGTTTCCAATGAAGCTGGCGGGAAGGCAATCCGTGGAACGATGGATCGTTATTTATCATAATGTTTTACAACGTGTAGATTTGTGTAGTCTTATCTGTCATAAATAAGTGAATACGGATTACGAGGCATGTTCAAGTCGTGGTGCTGCTGGGCCACCGGGTCGGAGACGCTGTTCTTTCAAGGTTGGTCTTCATCCGAGAGACATTAGGTGGAAGGCAGAGAGCCTCCATTTTCCCTGTATCAAGCCATTTTAACCATCACAATTACTTCAAAGCTGTTTAATTAAGGTAAAAATCTTGCATAGTTCCTCTTTAATTTAGAAACAGAGAAGGGAAGCAGCTAGTGAAGCTCTGGCCAACGGGGGCACAAAATCTGCCAACCAGCACCTTTAAATCTCACTTATTACCATGCAACATCTCTTAAATGTTCAGTCGGGACCAGAACTGGAAGAAGTGGCTCGGTGACTCCGGTTTTGATCTTTAAACATATACTTTATTTCCTAAAATGTACTTTTTTTAGTATCTGTATGTAATTGTACTTGTTTGCTTGTGACCTGGAAAAACATTACAGACTCCTAATTGGTGCTCAGTACAGCCTGTCAGAAGTTAAAGGCCATTTTCATCTGGTGTTTCTGTTACTTTGTCCATGACCTTTATGCAGGGGCTCATATCCTGCATCGTCTGTTTTTCTTATGTGTAAAAAAAAAAAATAGTGGGGGAAATTGCATTTCACGTAGATCCTAAGGCAATAGTTTGGCTCCCTGTTGGATTCTTTAGCTGGCATGTGGAGTGTGAGTTCACAGCGCTCAGTGCCAGGTGTATTTGTGAGCTGTGGGGTTGGGAGGGGACAGGGGAAAGGGGAGGAGGAGGAGGAAGGGTGGGTTTGACAGGCAACAAGAGTTCTGAGAGAAATGTCGCAGGGAAGTCACACCGCCAGTCAGAGGTGCCACGGAGTGCATATGTCATATACATGAAATGGCCTCAGGAGTAGCAGCTGAAACCCGTCACAAGGCGTTAAGAGTCACCGAGGCGTTACCTCGTGCCAAACTCGGCCTCACCCTGCCTCTCTCTGGCTGACCCCTCCGTTTGTCACTTGCCGTCTCCTGCTCCCCTCCTCGCCTGACCCCCTCGGGTGTCACTCGGGTGCAGCCACGTGCAGCCAGCGCTGCCACAGAAGGTGCGATGTGACGGTCAGGGACTGTCAAAATAGGTGTCACTTTGACTGCGGAGTTCTCCAGTCTCTGCTGAAGAAGCTGGAAGGTCGGTTGACTGTAGGACACTAGAAACCTGACAGGTTGTTTTTTTTTTTTTTCAGAGTAGGTTTATAAAAGGAAACTAATCACAGCTAATGGCCGGTGTCTGAAGTTTATATCAAAGTCATAGATAAGAATTGAACCAGGAGGGAAAACAATGAGTATGTACTTCCATTAGAGACTTAGAGAGAACTAAAGTACATATTACAACAATGCCCATTTCAATGTACCGCACTCTCATTCCTCTAAAACCTTCGCTTTCGCTCTTTGTCTTTGTTGCATTTTCCATCCAACATGTGCTCATCTCATCTTCTGTCTCTTCGCACCATCTCTCTCTCTCTCCTGTACAAGTGAATCAATTCAGAGAAGCATGTGCAGATCAGTGCATTATATCCATTGTAAATCAAAGCTAATGATACCGCTTTGAATATTTGCTCATCGCACTTTGCATACCTATGTAATGTTAAAATACATTTCAGAATGATTACAGATATGCCTTAATGTAACTTACAATGTGTTCATGCATCTACAGTATGATCAGCTTCATTCTTTTCTCATTCTGTCTCCATTGCAGTTGAAATGGTAGCATTTTTTTGTCCTGTACGAGTTCACCAGTTGAATTTAATGAAGTGCTTGGTTGAGCTTCTAGTCGAGCTCGAGGACTGTGGTCCACGCTGTGAGAACATGTGGCAGGAAGTCAAAGCACCACCCTGTTTCCAGCCTGTGTGTGTATGTGTGTGTCTTGTTTTTCCAGAGTGTAATTGTAATCCCTATGGCTCAGTCAGTGATCGCTGTAATGGCACAGGATTTTGTATATGTAAGGAGGGCACTACAGGGCCCAAGTGTCAGGAGTGTCTCCCCGGCTATTTGTGGGACGATGGCTGCAAATGTAAGTAGAACCACCGACCTTCCCCGTGCAGCTCCTGACTGTCCTATCCCCCCCTCTCTTTCTCTCTCTTTCCCTCTCTCCCTTTGATTTCTTTTCTCTTTGTATGATTCCTGAGCTTTGGCTGGAAACGTGTGCTGCACATGCACAGGATTGTCCGGCCGCTTTGACAAAAAAAAAAAAAAAAACCTGACCTACACTGAGCAGAGCCGTCTGATTCACAACCCTGAAACCTGCACTCCGCACTCGCTGCAGCCGCGTTAAATATGTAACATCAGCAGATGCTGTTTGTGGCCCAAATGGAGATGAAAAAAAATAAATAAATAAAAAAGGCGATGGCATGACCGGATGCATGCTGCTCAGCAACTCAGTTATCCGAGCATGTCGCACGTCAACAACACAACAGCTGAGTCAATATTGACCAGTGGACGGGCTGCCTGTGATCTGTTTGAGTAGCCATCGCCCCCTCGCCGGTCCACAACAGGACAATGTCATCCAACATTTTTTAAAGGGGAATGCAGGTTGTTTTGAGTTCCAGCCCATTTATTACTGTCTAACTTCTAGATTTCCCCCGGTCATTTTTGCAATGCATGCCCCGTGTAGTCATTTTTCCTTTTCAAATGTCACCAATTTTTCATTGTTTCCTTCAAGTCAAACCTACAGGAGGTAGACAAAATAAAGTGCACGCCTCGTGATGAGGTGTTTACTTCTCTTTGACAAGCTGAGGAAAGAACTTCTTGAACTTTGAAGTTGTAAAACCACCAATGCAAACAACTGGTTATTCTGGACACTAATACTTAAATACCTCAGGATCAAACTGGTTTCCATGAGATCCTGTTCTGGTTTAAAAGACTTGAATGAATTAATGTCAGAGCAGCTGAAATGGCTGCTAATTGGCATCTGAATAGTCACCTTTGTGTCACTGGTTCTCAGCTGTGATGACGTTTGCTTCAGATTTATTGAATCTCTTCCATGAGGTGGTGACATCTTTTTGCCTTCCTCTTGTAGCTCATCATTAATCTTTATCCTGGCTAACAAAGGCATCTTAAATAAAGCAGCTCGATACACTGTAAAGTGGCGTCACGTTATATTTTCAAATGGAGACTCTGAATGATCCTTCATATTAGAATTAATACGCAACATAAACCCTGAGAAGAGATAGATCATGGCTTCATTTTGTTTGTGATAATTTATTCAAAATAACAGGAGAAAATGAAGGAAATTAAGTTGAGCAGGAAAAACATAAAGAAGAAGAATCACTTCGCCATTGGGCACAATTGATGTTATTATCTTAATGAGTTGAGTTAAACCTGCAGCAGTTAATTGTATGACTTCTGAAAAAAGGGAAAGGGCAACCGAGTAATTAAGTAGAAATTTCTCCAAGGTGGAAAAAAAAAGAAACTTAACTTTAATAAATTGGCAGCCGTTTATTTGGTGCAAAGACTGGAGGCTGGACAAACATGGACAATACTGTATATAACTCTAATACTGACACAAAAGCAGAGAGTCACTCCAATGTAAATGTTACAACCTAATATCTCTAAATGGTTGATAGAGCTCCATGTTAAATATACAAAGAATATAAATCTAAATTATTGAGGTGGCAGGTTGTCATGTCAATCAGACTCCAAACTGCAGGAGCTTCTGTTTGTCTCTGCTGTTCAACAGTACGTGGAAATCCATCAATTAAAAGCCAATGCACATGGGGGCTGTAGATGAGAGAAGGGCTTCATCAAAGGGTAAATAAGTAAGTGCAACACTAGTGTGATCATGTAGATGAAATATAACATCAAGGTCCACTTTTAATCCAGTTATTTTAAAAGCAGCTGCAATAACCTGGAATAACATAACACAGCATCTTCAAAAACCATATTACCAGGATGAAATCAATTTCTGTGACTTTAAAATCATTGTCTGGCTCGTGCTAGTGAGTGATTTGACGTCAGGTGCACTGTGATTGAAATTCAGTGTTGAAGGAATAAACACTTTATTTTCATCATTCCTGACACGGATGGATGTTCATTAAAATGCACTGTTCCTGACTGTTTTTTGACAAATGTATTCAGCGTGTATAGTGTGAGAACACATACTGTCAACACGTGCATCTGCTTTACACAAAAGGCCTCAGTGAGGACAGGGCTCGGCTCGGCTCGGTTTGGTTCTGCTCAGCCCGGCTCACAACCCCACGCCTCCTTATGTTGAGTGCATACACACACACATACCAAACCAACTTTAAAGCAGCAGCAATAAAATGTTTCCAATTAAGAACAAACATTTAAAAAAAAAAGTCAAAGTGGAAAAGAGACAGAACCTGATGGATGAATACTGTAGGTTTGATGTTTGATATCTATGAAGCAGTGACACCAAATTAACATTGTGCAAAGTGTTCAGTTGTCTTCACACCTTGTGAATTATCATCTCTCCAGTTCTAAGTAGTACTGTGTTAATGTGCAGGATTTAAAAATCCAACTCGGGCTGCAGCTACTATAAATGTAATTTACTCTCTTGGTGTTCTGACTTTCTTTTATCTACTTTTATTTCAGTTAGTGTGAAGTGTTATATTTGGTCCTGGCGCTCTGGGTGTGACGCTGTACAGCAAAGATAAAAACCCCTGACTGCAGCACCAGTGTATTCTGGTCTACTGAGGCTGTGCTGGAGAAACGACTGTGTTTGCTTCTATTATAGATTTCTCCACATACAGTATTGTCGTTGATGTTTTAGTCGCTATAAAAAATCTCCACTGCTCTGGCAATATCTTAAAAAGCCAGTTTATTTTTTTTTCTCCACAGTAATTAGAAAAATAGCCTGAACAACAAAGTGGGAAATACTGTACAGGTACATAAACCTGTTTTCCTTCTGTCTCTCTCTCACCGGCTGCACGTAACGTTTCCCACTACGCTTTTAAAAATGGGAAACAACCTGAAATATTTCTTTTCCAGGAAGATTCAGCTGCTGCTGAGTTATTCCACCTCTGAAGTAGTTTGAAAACTTTGCCGTCCTGACCTCCCCTCGCTCGCCCCTGCCCCCCCGCTGCTGCAGTATTTATGTGCATGGCCCAAGACTCGATCTGCATGCAGACTGGAGAATGCAATTAAAACTCAGATCTCTTGTCAAACACATCACAGCCCCCAGACAGGCACACCTAGTTCATCGGTCCCCTCTCTAAATATTATCACTCATATCAAAAGCAAACGCAACAAATCTTGTCATTTCCTGCCTGTGGAGGCTCTGTTTACATGTGGAGAAATGGTTAATGTGGTGGGAGATAAAGGTGCAGGGCTCTCAGTTTGTTCTGCTTTACCTCAGATTACTTTTCAGGATTTCAACATAATCCTTTATTCATATTCAGAATAATCATATTTAAAGTTTGGAGGTGGTTTTCTGTCGCAAGAACCAGACCAAACCCCCTAATGTGCCCTCATCCGTCCAAATGCCACAGGATCTTTATTCTCACTGACCCAACAGCTTGTTATTGATTCATCTTTTTTTCTTTTTCTTTTTTTTAAATAATCAATATCTATGTTCCAGTAGCCGACGAGGCGCTCCACCCCGCAGGCCTCGATCATAACGTGAACTTTTCTTTGAAGTTAGATCTTTAACTTGCTCCTTGGTGTTGAGCATCAAGCAAAAAATCAGTTTTAAAAGCCTGCTTCACCTCAAAATGAAAAGTCCCTTTCAACTTCTCTATGTCGAGCTAAAGTCAAGAGAAAATAGGAAATAAGATGTTGAGATGTTGCTGTATTTTGGCTTAGACTACTTTCTGGAAAACAGATCAAGTCGAGGTTAAGTACAAACCTTAAAATGCTACCTACCGTGGGTATTGTGGAAATAAAAGGTTGTGTGATGCAGCCTCTGCCTGTTGCACATGACTGACCCGAGCTTGTGCACCATTTCAGGATAAATACAGAGCACAGACGAAATGTAGAACACTTTAATTATCCTTAGAAATGCACAACATGTTGCAAAACGTGTTATCATGAAGGCGAGGAAAGTTGAGAGTGACGAGATGTCTAATTAGAGAAGCCTCTGATCATATGAAGGCGTCTTGGAGAGGAACATGATTCTTTCATTAATCAACTTGATTGTTCTTCTTTGTCATCGCGGAGGAGACGGTTTAACTGTTGCCTCGTCAGGTTTTTAACCAAATACTGAAGCTGTTGTTCATCGAGATATTATTGGTTAAGTCTCAGCTGTTGGTCATGAAATTGATATGTTATTGAGGAAAAAGAAAGACAAAGAGAGAGTTCAGGTGTTTTATTTGGATCGAGTTGTGCATGGTAATTGGCGAGTGGTAGCCGGAAGCAAAAAATGCACCGATGCCAAACGGCAGCTCAGTTTTTTTCTCCGACAAAAACAGACGTGGCACAAATGGGATTCGTGGAGTCAATGTTTCTTAACAAGCCTCCCATCAGAGCCGTATTTGGCGATTCCTGGGAGACAGCATGCATCCTATTGTGAGTGTTAGGGGATAGGCTTGATATTTGTTATTGTGATATTTATGTCCCATAGAGTTCATAGATTGCTCACCACATTGTTTTCCACTCCCATAAAGGACTGAAATGGGCAGAAGTGGCCCCTGTGTTTATCACTGTTTATTTGTCTCTGTTGGTTTATTAGTTTGTGCGCGCAGCTTTGTTTGCCTCCAGCTTGCTTGACAGCTTGCCTCCGCTGGGAATAGAGTGGCCTCGGCGTCCCAGCTCTAAATATACACCAATTTTCACCTGACG
The DNA here is from genome assembly GCF_905171665.1 of Trachurus trachurus. Classification (NCBI taxonomy): domain Eukaryota; kingdom Metazoa; phylum Chordata; class Actinopteri; order Carangiformes; family Carangidae; genus Trachurus; species Trachurus trachurus. The sequence goes on from NC_139911.1 coordinate 7,189,333, forward strand.
TTCAGTTTGTCTAAAGTCAGTGCTGTTTGAGGGAAAGCCTCTCAGGCTTTGAGGAAACTGTAGTAAATAACTTTCTCTCTTTTTTTTTGGTTGGCGGGGGTCTTCAATAATATTTTAGAACGGAAATGTAAATTACTAAAATGTAATTTACACATACAACATGTAAAATATGAGTTTTTATGAGCTGTTTTGTGTCTATAGAGGATTTTGAATACGTTATAACCACAGACCATCAAAGCTCTAATGTTTAATGTGTATTTTTAGTCACCATTGAAAAAAGAAAAACACATCACATTTGTCATGTTTAAGTGTCAGGTGCCATAATGTTCAATTACATGTCGTATTGTTAGAGGAGGATGTGGAGGAGACTTTATAGGTTACATTTAAAAAAAGAAGGAAGGATCTGCACATGATGAAAATGTGGTATTAAATCCTAATGGGAGGTTTAAAATATAGAGGGCTTGTCACTGCCTTAAACTAGAATAGTAGGTGTGACAGAAAAGCCCTTTGAAGCCACTGTGTGTGAAATTTTCATTTTATTATGTCATCTTTATTGTGATGCAATAAGTTTGTCTTTGTAGAAAGATGAGACAGGGGAAGTAAAAACTCTCTGAGATGCAAACACACACTAACAACACTAACCTGATTTCCCTCTAATTTTACCAGGTGTAATTATGATACTGTACATGATCTGCAGCGTTTGTCTTAAATCAGACTACTTTATATTTGGATGTTCATGAAAATCCAGTGTGAAATGCTAAAATAATAGCTTTACATTTGATTTCTTGCAGATTGAGATGCAAAGATTGACTTCACTGTTACATCTGTAAAGCAAATGTGACGCAGCACTTAGCTTAGCTTAGCTTAGCACAAAGAGTGGAAACAGTAGGAAACAGCTAACCTGGCTCTGGTAATGTGTTACAGCTTGATTTTGCTACAAATTTATTAAACAAATGTTGGGTAAGTCACTTTGGGGCCAGGCCTGCTGTTGTAGCTCTCTGTGCTAAGCTACGCTAACATGTTGCCGTCTGTACAGTAGTTTTGAATTTGCTGTACAGATGTGAGAGCAGCATCAATCAGAGCACCTGACTTTCAGAAATACAGCAAGGTCAAGAGGATGTTGAACTATCCCTTTAAGGGCAAATGAATCAAGGTGACACTTTACTTGAAGTAAACTGATCGATGTCCTCACATTGATCACTTTCCAACCTTATTTTTCTGGTGTTACATGATAAATTATAATATTATAAACTTCAAGTCAAGTGTCACCTGTAGCTCTGCTGTGTGTCTGACCCTCACCCGTCTCTCCTGTCTTCACATTGCTCCCACCGCAGCCCGGGTCTGTGACGACGAACTCCTGCGCTGCGAAAACGGCGGGGTGTGCGTCAACAACGTCCGCTGCAACTGTCCCTCGGCCTACACGGGCCTGCTGTGCGAGAAGGCCCGCTGCGAGTCGGAGCTGGGGGGCTGCAGGGGCCCCGACTCGGGCCAGGCCCCTCTGATGCCTCCGTCCTCCCTCCGGCTGCTGCTGCTGATGCTGCTGCTGCTGATGCTGCTGGGCTCGGAGCTGCTGACAGAGGCCACCTGCTAAAACAGACCCATCGCGCCCCGAGTGAGTGGGAGAGCGATCCACTCCCTCCTCCTCCTCGATCCACCTCGATCCACCTTAACCTGCCCCTCATCCCCCCGCCCCCCGCCCTGCCCCACCTTTTCAAATAATCAACAATCATTAAAAACAAGAACAACCATGAGCTTTCTGGACTGTACTGTACCGAGCTTCTCTGCCACCAGACTCAATGGAGACTCTTCTGCGCTGACGAAAATGGAATGTGCCAGACAAATGAGTGCAAAAACTTTTCATTTAATTTCAAAGAATATATAGAAATGAACAAACATATACTTCTAAAAAAAAAAAATGCCAGATATTATTAAAAAATAACGAACATTTGCCTAATGAGAGTAAAATGAGCAAAGAACGGTATAAGGCTCCCCCCCTTTCTTCTCCTCACCCCTCCTCTAAGCCATACCAGGTACTTGAGCTCCTTCCACTTTGAGGGTGAGGGGGGGGGGGGGATAACTGAAGATGACAGACTTGTTCACTTCCTCTCTTATTGCCACGGCAACAACAGCTGCGACCAATCAGCTCTCGCACAGTGGCCACTGATCCCCCCCCCCTCAACCACCCCACTCCCCTACCTCCCCCATCCGCTCCACCTTACCCCTCCAGGGATGCCTCTGCGAGTTAATGTTGGCTGGACTGACGCCGAAGAAATCTCGAAGAAACTGTGTATGTGTGTGTGTGTGTGAGAGAGCTGAGGCCTCTGGAAACACCACGTCCCCTCGACACGGCCACAAACTGAAGGAGGACAAAAAAAACTAACAAAAAAAAAACAATAAAACAAAACAAAAAAAAACAAAAAAGTGAACAGGACGCGTTCTTTGCTGTCAGTGCATTGTGGATAGAAGGAAATCTGTCCGGACTGCCACTTTGTGACACACACACCTTGACCACGTCGATGCCCCTCTAAGCTTTCTGTCTCCTCTCCATCCTCCCTCCTGTTCATCCTCCTTCCTTCCCTCCCTCCTTCCCTCCTCCCTCGTTCCCTACCTCCCCCTCCCCTCCTCCTCCTCCTTCGCCATCCTCGCCACAGAACCTGTGCTTTTCGTGAACGTTACTCTGTAAACCCTTGTTGGTTGAAAGATTCTTTTGTCCGATGTTAGTGATGCACATGTGTACGAAGCCCCACCTCCTCCTCCTCTTACTCCTCCTCCTCCTCCTCTTCCCTTCTCCCTCTCCTCCCCCCATCCTCCCCTCTGCCCTCCTCCCCCATCTCCAAAAAGATACTCCAATAAAGCTGTTTCTTTTCTATCTTAGAGCCACCACGCTCCCTGCAATCATTGGTCAGAGGATAGTTTTCACCTGAGCAGACAAGACGTGCATAGAAAACCATCAGTGTATTTGCAAGTTTTTTTCTCGACAGAGCAAACAAACAAAAAAAAAAGAGTCATGTAGTCCTTTTGTATCTTTGCCGAACTGTGATTGAAAAAAGGCAACCTTTAATGTAACTATTTAAGACATCCAAACGCAGAAGCAATGGTTTATGGATTTTTTGTTTTTTTGTTTTTTTCCCACTCTCCGTTTCCTTTCACTCACTTATTTTTATTGGTTACTGTTTCTTTTAGTTGTGCAGTTGATTTTCCTTTGTATTGGCAACGTGCTGGCATCAAAGAATATCAGTTTACATATACAGTATTAATAAAGTGTAATAAAAATCCCACCAAAGGACATTATAAATGTTTTGTTCTTGCTTTAACACTTGAGAATTTAAGTGAATAAAAGTTTAAAAATGAAATTGTGTGGATCATTTTGTTTAGTGTGTTTTCGAGGAAGATATTGGTATTTAGTCTATGTCAGATATATTTGTCTTTTATTTCACTTTAACTTGTGGTTTGATTATGTTTAATAATTTATTTTACTATTTACTCAACAGGGTTATTTGACATCAGTTTCAGTGACACAACTATTTACTTAAACCTATAAGGAGTTAATATTTCTTATTCTTGCACCAACAAGTTATTGTTTGATCTTAATACTCTGAAGCGCCTAAAGAAATATGATCACCATATGAGCCGAGCTCTTCCACTGTACCATCTGTTTCTCTTTCTGTTCCCTGTTTACTGCTACAATAACATTTCAGTAGATAAGTAAAGCGAATTGAATTAATTCAATTAATTCAGCTTTCTTTACTCTATGAAATGTTTGCAATTGAAGTTATCAGCAGGACTGTTAATGATGTGAAACCGAATAATCGCTGCATTAAAATCCCATCCCATGCATGACTTTGAACATGAAGCGATAAAAGTAAACTCAACACCTCGGTGCCTTTTACATATTGTATTGCTGCTGACGTGCACACTGGATAGACTCACACATGTATCAGAGGAACAAAAAAAAAATATCCACTCACGAGGCCACGCTGTCAAAATGATGGCATAAAAAAAAAAAAATCTGAGGATCAGCTCTGGTGATATTTCCGTGCTATTTATCTTGAATTCAATCTGGTGAAGATTTGTTTCAGCGGCGTGCATTGTCGGAGGCACTGAATTAAATATTTACAACTATCGATGTCTCCCAGAGAGACTGTGTTCAAAGTTTATATAGAGGGTCTTGTCAGACGCTCGACAGTTCATCTATAACCTGAAATATTCAGGCAGCTCAACAGTTTCCAGTCTCAGATGGAGGAAGAGAACTTTAAGGCCCATTAAGTGTTAATCTCCTCGGCCTCGGTAGGATAATATTAAACAATGCAGAGACGTTAAATGGATCAATAAGATCCTTCTGTCTCTAAACTTACTGAGTTGGTCACAAGTTTTGCAGCTTTTCTGTTCTGTCTTTTTGTGTCATTTCCATGAGACGGCATCAAGAATGAATAACAGACTTTAGTTTCTTTTTGCACATTTTCTCCTATAGGGCCTATGCCAAAGCAATTGATTTTAGGTTTTCATATTCTTGTTTGTGTCTGATCTGAAGCCGCCGGATCACATCCAAATCCCAGGAACAAATTTAACTCCAAACTTCATATTTTCAGAAAACCTCCATTGCATTACAGCCCCTTTACTAAAAATGAAAATAAAAGACTTTCTTTATTGTACTGGATTTAGATTGTAGCTTGAAGTACTGGGGGGATTTTTTTTTTTAAATATCTTTTCTTTTTTTTCTCATTTTTGGTATTATTTTATTTTAAATGAAAAAGTTTGTGTGATTTATTTGAGAACAAAAAGGAGACACAAGTTTATTTGGTGTTTCTGTTGTGTGATAGTTTGTTAAAGATCACAGAGACTACAGCATCATCATTTAACTCTGCATCTGTATAGTACATACTGTATGACCAACTGTGTTTGTGTCATGTACAGTTTAAAGCTGGAACTGGTACAAACTTAAACCAAACTCTGCCGTGTGTGTGTGTGTGAGAGTGAGAGAGAGAGAGGAGTGTGTGAGCCTCTGGGGGACGCCCTGATAAATTCAGTCAAAGTCACTTGTTTGTCAAGGTCCCCTACAGTGGCCCTAATTTTAACCATGTGCTCAGCCCAGGTGTCAATGCACCGTGCTGTGTGGAGAATTAAAATAGAGTTTGACGTCGTTTGGGGAGAGGACTTCATCCTAGATATCTCACCTCCAGCAGCTGTTGGCTGACCCAACCGTGAAGCATCGCCGAAACACCTCGGAGCAAACCATCCACTGCCACTGGATTATCTCCTCCCTGTAGTGTGTTCTGTGGAAACGACTGGTGAAAAGTGTTTAAAGGGCCAACATGCGTGTGTGTTTGTGTGTGTGTGTGTTTTGATTTCTGCCCTGTAGCAAGAACAATTTATCTGCTGGGATGCAATGACTCATCAAAGGTATTTCAGCGACAAAAGCAATGAATGTGTCTTTGGCTCTGTGCTGTAATTAGCAAGAATCATCTTGTCATATAACAACTGCGTATGTCACTCACAGGCCACCGTAGCTCAGGGGGACAGGTCTCTTTGTCTGACTTGTGCTGATAAGAAGGTGAGTGTCAAACCACAACAATTGAAGTCAGAGCTTCTTTACAGCGTCACGCCGTGTGTTTGCCGTTGTCATTTTACACCCAGTCAAGATGTAAATCTGTGCTTTACTCCTGCAGTGCATCATGGGGATTTTCCTATTTGCAATGGAGCCGAGTTGCCATCTGCTTCCCTGTGTAAATTCTCAGGATTTTTATCCATCCGCCATCTTTTCATTCTTTTGTTTTCGGAGTTAAACTTGAGCTATAAGGTGTCATTTACTATTCAGAGTCAGTCTCATTATGAACATCCAGGATTTTCATCTGTTTGACAAACAAACAAAACAAACTTTAACTGGAGCTTTCCCTGTTTTCTATCCACAGTATCCTATAAATATAAGTATAAGATAGACATCTTGGGATGGGACCTGGGTGTGTTGTGTATATAAAGAGTCATCCACTACAGAGAAGATCTGATATTTCTATCTGAAGAGAGAACAAATAGAAATTCATTGTATTATTGACTTTTCATGGTATGAAGTGTCAAGAGTCGGAATAAAAAGGTAGATTCACCACATTTTTTTATTTTCTTTAGATAGATAAAAATATATATTTCAGTCTGCTTTCTTTGAACAATGTAATGCCTTTAATCTCAGCACTGAATCCAGATGTGTATCGTTCTGTCCTGCAGATGTTGCCTGACTGATCCTGTGTGAGACGACAAGTGGAAACAAGCCTAAGCAGACTTACATTAGGTCGGGTTGAGAGCTATCGACTTTGCCCCTGCACTCTTATTCCCGCTATGGTTGTGATGTGTTTGTTTGTGTGATGATCAATGCACTTATTGAACCACAAACAGCACTTATTGATCAGTGTTTCTTTTTTCCTACAGCGGGGCTGAGTGGTCGCACAGAGGCCGACAATACGCCTGTGGATAGTGGAGCTGCGACTCAGGCAAAGGCCTTTCACAGAGCTCCACTGAAACTGTTCCACTCTTTTTTTTTCCTTTTTACAAATGTTTCTTTTGATAAGGTAAAATTTTTTCTTTTTCTTTTTCCTCTGGCCCACATCGTTCCTTTTAAATCACACAGGCATTAACAGGGTAATCTGAACGCTGGGCTAACCAATGAATAATTTCAAGGCTCCATTTTCAAAGGTACAGATTCCTTTGGAGACCAGGGGCCTCATTTATAACCGTTGTGAATGCACAAAATGGGACCTGGAACAGGCGGGAGCCACTTCCTATGCAAAAGCTGGGATCTATAATATGTTTTTTAGGGGGAGAATGAGTGCACCTGTACAGTACAGAAACTCTGAGCCACGTATGAACATTTTGAGACGCAGATATTGATGTGGAGGCCTGGGAGCATGAGGTGCACATTTTCAAGCTGATTGTAATTCATAAAGGCAAATTGTGCAGAGGTTTGCATGTGCACAGTCCTATTAATCTGATCTTTTTTTTTCAGCATGCACACTTTCCAGCTTCCCTGCAAGTGTACAAACACTCCTGGTTCGGATCCTATGCACTGTTTTAATAAATGAGGCCCCGGGACACCTGCAGGTTTCCACAGTAATGTGCAGGGTAGAATCTGTCTCTCTACAGGGGTTTAAATGTTACACATCCAATATTTTTACTTCGCTTGGACGTATTGGGGGTTGTTTCTTTTCTTCTTGTTCCACAGTGTCTGGAAAAATGCTTATTATGGTTATTTTTTGTTGTTTGTTGTTTGTGAAGTTGACTCGTTCAGGTCAAAATCTATATTTCAAGTAATTATGTCACTAATAATCTAATAATCAGCCTCAACAATGAAAATAGTCAACTGGTTTTTGTGGCTGATTCCATAACAATGGGCAGATAAGGAGATGTGGTGTCAGGGTTATAAACATCCTCACAAATTGGTGTGACTCTCTCTGATTCACATCATTTTCTCCTTGGTGCTGAGCTCACAACAAACACTCCTACCTCAGACGTCTTTTTATCCGCCTCACCAGACTTCAAACACACATGATTACAGAAATCTTCACACTGTTATTGATGTTTTACAGGAATACGCTCGATATCATGCATTCAAAAGGAAGAAGCATAGATATGTTTATTCACTTTACAATACAAACTAAGGGCAGGGTTTGTGTGCTGTGATATATTATGTCTCTTACTAGAAGGTTTGGACACGTTTCTGCTCTGTATGCAGGACCAGCGCCGTGCAGATGTGAAAAATGAGAAACTTTTTTTTTTTTTTTCATTATCTTGTGATTCAGATAATGTTGGTACAGTGTGTTTACTCAGTGCTGGGCACCATCATCGTGTGAGTGAGACAACACATGGGAGACAAAGTGAGAAGTGAGACTTAAGAGGTGACATCTCATTGAAGTGAAAAGACGGTGCAGCGGTACAGAGTTGAGCCGCAGGAATTCAAGCTTTTCCCATCATGCTTTTCCCCAGTCCTTTAAAAAAAAGAGAGAAAAGACTTGACACACATGATGGTTTTTCCAGCTGCGTGCAGAGGAATGTTTTAAACGTAGAGTGAAATCCCAGCACGGCTCAACAGGGTTGAAGGATGTCAAACATGGCTCTGATGGCGGGAGTGAAGGAGAACCGTCAGCAGCCTCCATCACGTCTGCAGAGCCGGTTTTGATGCTGCAGCTCGGCAGCTGCAGTCGTCTCCTGGGCCACTGGTTAATGCAACGGTAACTGGAAACCACAGCCACATGTAACTGGTAATTCATGAGTAGAATTACAAGAACAATCACATTTATGAAGGCAAGAGGCATCCCGGTATTGTCACAGCTGCACACACACTTACAAAGTGAGGACAACCTGCTAAGACTTGGGTTAAATCAAATAAATATTAATGGAGAGTGGACCATTTGATATTATGGTAAATACTTGCAGTCCTGTCTCTGGAGACGAGGTAAATAAATATAGGCTGGTTTCACAAAGAGCTCCTGATCAATCCAGTCCGTAGACTTTGCTATACAATAACAGACCCCACACTCTTGAGATGTGATATGTCTTTACTTTCCCATTTCCTGCCCAGATGATGATTTAGATGATACTCCATTATTCAATACATCTGAAAACGTATGGTTACATTGTAACCTTGGTTCTCTGAGTGAAGAGACTATCTCTCCACTCAGTTACATATTCCATATGTACGGGATATGACCCCCGCTGCCTGTCAGGGCACGTGGATATTTCTTTAAGACACACCGGCTTGCCCGGCCACGCCCTATTGCGTAGCTATAAAGCGCCTGCGCTGGCGTGTAATCACTGATAGTTTGATCGAAACGTGTCTCCGAGCGGCCTAAGGACTGGAGAGATAGTCTCTTCACTCAGAGAACCAAGGTTACAATGTAACCATACGTTCTCTATCGTCTTGAGACTATCTCTCCACTCAGTTACATATTCCATATGTACGGGATAGATCTTTAAGACACCCCGTGAGGAGACGGTGCAACCACAATCCCACACCACAACGTGCAACACACGAACTATGTACAAATATACAATATATACAATACACAGGAGAAGGCCCCGCAAGGCGCTAGGGCCAAACCTGAGAGGGAAAGGGCTGCCATGGAAGCCCGCAAGACGCAGGACTAACCCAAGGACCGAGAATGGCCCCGCAAGACGCAGGGGCCAGCCTGGCCACAGAGCAGCCGCACACTCAGCCCGCAAGACGCAAGGCTGAGGGGAGACACTTAAATTACCGTCGGGCCACGCCCAGTACCCGCTCCCCGAAGGAGGGGCTGGTGGCCACATTCAAGCGGTAAAATCTAGTGAAAGTGGACTGGGACGACCATGTGGCGGCAGAGCATATGAAGAGTTCATTTGCAAAAACAGATAAACGCCATTTTGGCAAAAAATGAGTTAAGGCTGGTAATTTACTCTTTGTATGGCGCTGTTTTCAAAGCCCTAATCCGTTATAGTGTTATACCCGATATTTACTGTTGGAAACTCGGTCAAAGTTCATGTTTTGTAGCAGAAACCGTCATACGCCACATCCGTTTCTTAGCGGAAGCCGATATCTCCATTGAGCCAATCAGCGCAGCGCATTTAGATCACGTGACAGCAAGATGGCGGAGCCGGCTTTCTAACTTCTGAAAAAGTTTTTCTCCGGCAAAAAAACACCATTTTTCGTGGATTAAACAATGGAAAACTATGATGAAGCGGAAGAGGCCGTTAAATTGTCGTCACGGGGAAAGAAGAGGAAGCGAAAACCCGGTGATTATAGCCGTAACGTAGAAAAAAAGGCCCGGCACAGTGGAGGAGCGCCGAGTGTTGTTTGTGCGCACAACACAGTGAATGTCTGTCAGGCGGCGAAGTTGTCTACAGAAGAAATCGCCTACATACATAAAACCCTGTATTCGACTTCAAGCAAGGAAAAGCAAGATGCTACGCTGCTGTCTTACATGGATATCGGACCCATTCAACGCAGAAGACCAAAGGTGGAAGAACCCTCTCAACAGAAAACCAGAGAAATTACTGTGAAGTACTCTGTGCTGAACCAAGAACAAGAGCGAATCCCAGTCTGCAAAGCGTCGTTTATGAGTCTGTTTTGTGAGTATTTCATGTAATAACTATAAAACATTTATGATATAAAGTAGGCTATGGTGATAAATATAGGCTACAGTCATAATGAGACAAAGTCAGAATAGCAGTAGTAGGCTAATTAAAGGGAAACAAGTCGGGTCGCTTTTCCGCTGCGTCCATGTGCATTGTTTACAACGGAGCCGGGGCGAAAAATCAATCCATGTAACTTAGCGGTGGATAAGGTTATATAACATACGATGTGTATTACTGTGTAGTAAACTGTCATATACAGAAGATTACTGGTTACGGAGCACGTTTGTATCGTTTAACCACGTACGGCAAGGCAATTTTATTTGTATAGCCCGTTTTTACAAACAGGAGGGTTTTACATCCCATCACAACAACATCCTCTGCCCTTAGACCCTCACATTGACTGAGGAAAAACTCCATGGAAAACCCTTTTAACAGGGAAAACCATTAGAAAGCTCAGGGTGAGCAACAGAGGAGGGATCCCTCACCCAGGACGGACAGACGTGCAATAGCCTAGATGTTGTTACAGACAAGAAAACAGTTTATAACACAGAATGTGGGAAACATGGAAATATTAACAACAGCTGAAGGAGGAAGCTTCTGGTAGGCAAGGGAGGCAGGGGGAGCAGACCAGCTTAATGGGAACTGGTAATAGTTTTGTTTTGCCCATAGCAAGAATCTAATAAGAGTCTGTTGCAAGGACATATTGGAGCTGCCTTGAGTAGTAAGCCTGCCCAATGGGTGACTTTGGCAGCACCATGTTTTGCTTCATGGCAAATGATATTGTGAAAGATTCACTCACATCGTTAAGAAGATAATAAAATCTGCGTCCTTCGTGCCTATGTAACATGAATACTGCAGATTCCGTCCGTTTTTTCTCATCTGAGATTTCTGGGTCTTTAAGTCTCAGTCGGAATGCAAGTGCTGCACACATCTTTTGTGTGCAAAACAATGGTTGATAGAATTTATTCTGTGATTGTAGGTGTCAAGAAAGATCGCCTCTGCAACATAGCTAAGTTCTGGAGAGAGAATGGGGTGCCGATGCCAGAACGTCGTGGAGGTGCAAGAAAGCCAGAGGAAAGAGCTGCAAAGAGGGAGGTAGTGAGAGACCACATAAAGACGTTTACATGCAGAGCGAGCCATTATGCTCGCCGCGGTGCACCTGGCAGAAAGTACCTTCCGGTGGATTTGAACGTTAAAAAAATGCACGAACTGTTCCAGTGCCAAAACGAGGAGCAGATCTCCTACGCGTTATACTACAGCATTTTTGTATATGACTTCAACTTGGGTTTTGGACACCCATCAAAAGATGTGTGCAGCACTTGCATTAAGTTCCGATTGAGACTTAAAGACCCAGAAATCACAGATGAGGAGAAAAGGAAGGAATCTGCCCTGTTCATGCTACATAGGCGCAAAGGACGCAGATTCTATGATCTCCTTAATGCGGTGGGTGAATCCTTTACGATATCATTTGATATGATGCAGAACATGGTGCTGCCAAAGTCACCCATTGGGCAGACGTATTACTCCAGGCAGCTCTACCAGTATGTGTTCGGTATTGTTCGCCATCGTGGTCAGGATCAAAGTCAAAGAAAAGAGGACATTCATCTCTACACGTGGTTGGAGAGTCAGAATAAGAAAGACAGCAACATGATAGCGTCTGCTTTACAGCATTATTTAGGCAGTGTTGCTTGTGATGAACTATCTGAGTATAAAGAGCTAAGACTCTTTTCAGATTCTTGCTATGGGCAAAACAAAAATATTAGTGTACTGGCAATGCTCTTTGCCCTGAGAAAGCGCAAGTTTAAGGACTTAAAAATGGAATATACCTTTCCTGTCCGCGGCCATAGTTTCATGCCCCCTGACCGCGTCTTTGGCCGTTTGGAGCAAGACATTAAAAAAAGGGAAACTGTACTGCTACCATCCGAATATGTGGACATTATGCACAAACATGGAAATGTCCATGTTTATGGACAACACTGGCAATGCCATGACTTCAAAACTGCAGCCGCTAAACACTGTTCTTCCTCTCGCTCATTTAAAATCAGTGCTGCCAAGGTACTTGAAATCAATGGTGACGGGGTGGGTTTTAAGCAGTTTTACGGGGGTAGCTTCTGTTACCATTCTCTTTTGAAACGTGGTAAGACATGGGGAACCTTCAAACCAGCGCTTGCACCAGCAGTAAACTGTGTAAAAAAGGCAAAAAAAGATGATGTCCTTAAACTGCTAAGTGAGCTTGGGGTTAGCAAAACAGTCCACACATTTTATGAGGATGCCTTGGCTGACGCAGGACATGATGTGGGCAGACAGGACTTAGAGGAAAGCAGTGCTGAGGAATAAGGCTATCTGAGTTATGCTGCAGATTACACAGAATATTATGCAGTACTAAATGTGTAATACTTGGTTAAAAACCAAAGGATAATAGTGTGAAACACTAAACAAAGAGCAGCACTTAAAACATTGTAGCATTGACTACTGAATTGCACTACAAAGAGCTGTGCAGTTTGAACCTTGTAGCTTTTTTTTTTATTTATTTATTTTTTTTTTTTATTAGTAACACTGAGTAATATCGAATAGCAACACTGACACATTAATGTAAAATACTGCAAAATGTCTATGCTCAGTCCATCATTACCTGTTTATGATGGTTTTCAAGTTTGCAAGTTTGCTGCATATTGAAGTTGAACCTCATCTGTTTCTTTTATGATAAGCACTGAAACTAAAATACTTTGAATACTGACTATCGAATGCTGAATACAAAAAAAAACACATTTTGATGGCTTATGAAAGTTCTTGGGTTGTTTTTGAGATTTCTGGTAGTATTATAACTGAAATTAGTTTGAACTTTACATGTTGTACATGAGTTGTTTTTTTAGCACCTTCCTCACTTGTTGTATAATGAATGAATGAATGAATTAATTTATTTATCTATTTATGAGTCATTTTAAACAAACAATAGCCACATGTTGATGGCTTTCCGCTTGTTGTATGATGAATTAATTAATTAATTAATTTGTTTGTTTGTTTATTTATCTTTCTATTTATTTATTTATTTTATTTATGAGTAATTTAAAAAAAGCCACATGTTGATGGCTTATCAACATGATTTCTTTTCATGAACATAGATTTCTGGTTGAAATTAGTCTAAACTTTACATGATCTGCATGAGTGTTTTTTTTAGCACTTTCCTCGCTTGTTGTATGATGAATTAATTAATTAATTTGTTTGTTTGTTTGTTTATTTATTTATTTATTTAATTTATTTATGAGTAATTAAAAAAAAACAAAAAACAAATAGCCACATGTTGATGGCTTATCAAAGTTCTTTGGGTCTGTGTTTAAGATTTCTGGTAGCGTTGAAATTAGTCTGAACTTTACATGTTGTACGTGAGTTTGTTTGTTTCTTTGTTGTTTTTTAGCACTTTCCTTGCTTGGTTTATGATGAATAAATGTATCTATTTCATTTATTTATGAGTCATTTATTATATTCAATGGTAAAAAATGGATTATGGAGTTAACTGTTTTTGTGAAAAAAACAAATGTTGGAGTTATCTGCTTTTGCCCCAAAAACTAAAATATAAATGAAAAAAAAAAGGTTTTTCAATAAAGGGTTATTTTTTGAAATACCTCCATTTTATTATTTCATTCCTCCTTAGTCAAACCCACTCAACTTTGGTTTGACCCATATCACTTGTAAACAATTATGAAAAAACTAATTTTTTGAAAATTTATAAAAACGGAGTTATCTGTTTTTGCAAATGAACTCTTCATATGGAGGCCAGAGAGGCCCCCCGCCACAGGGCCCATGAGGCGGCTACACCCCGAGTGGAGTGAGCCCGGACCCCTGGTGGAGCAGGCACCCCCGACTGCACATAGGCCTGCTGAATAGCGTCCACAACCCAGTGAGACAGCCTAGCCTTCGACAGAGGCCTACCTAGACGCCCTCTGTCATAACAGATGAACAGCTGGTCAGACCTCCGGACAGTCCGTGTCCGCCGCATATATTCGGTCAGGGCCCTGACCGGGCACAGGGCAGACAGGCCCCGCTCTGGCTCCTCGCCAGAGACTGGAGAGGAGAGAGACCGGAGTTCGATGGACTGGGACAGGTGGAACTCGGTGAGGACCTTCGGCAGGAAGGCCGGGTTGGGGCGGAGAACCACAACCGAACCGTCCTGGGAGAACCGGCAACAGTCACTGTGCACTGACAAGGCCTGGAGCTCACTCACCCTCCTGGCCGAGGTGACGGCGAGCAGGAAGGCGGTCTTCACAGAAAGCCACTTCAGATCAGTCCCCCCGAGGGGTTCAAAGGGGGGACGTTGAAGGGCCCCAAGGACAATGTCCAAGTCCCAAGGAGGAACCGCAGGACCGGTGGAGCGCACAGTAAGTCTCTGGGCCCCCCGGAGAAACCGGGAAATGAGGCTGCAGTCCTCCGCACTCAGGGCAAATTCACGGATACGCACTGCTTTGATTGCTGCCACCAATCCTCGCAGTGTTACCGCAGCCTTCCGTGCCTCCAGCTGGGACTGCAGGAACTGCAGTATCTCCTGCGCTGAGGCCAAGTGGGGGTCTACCTGGCGGGACCCACACCACGTGGCAAACATCTTCCACCGGTAGGCATAGGCGGCCCTCGTGGACGGAGCCCGGGCATGCTGGATGGTTGCCACCACAGGTTCCGGCAACCCTAAGGCCAGGAGCCTGTCCCTCTCAGGGGCCAAGCCACCAGCCTGAGCCCTGCCGGGAAGGGGTGGAACAGGGCTCCGTTCGCCTGGGAGAGCAGGTCCCGCCGGTGCGGAAGCTCCCATGGCGCCCCGTCCAGCAGGGGTGGAATCGCCGAAAACCATGCCATGTGGGGCCACAGGGGGGCCACAAGTATAACCCGCACACGCTCCACCAGAACTCGTCGGAGAAGAGGCTGGAGAAGAGTGAAGGGAGGGAAGGCATAGAGCAGAACTCGGGGCCACGGATGAGCCAGAGCATCCCAACCCATCGGGGGGCTGTCGTTCCCCAGGGAGAAAAAGAGTGGGCAATGCGCCGACTCCCTGGAAGCGAACAAGTCGACCTCTGCCCTGCCGAAGAGACGCCACAGCTCGGAGACCACCTCCGGATGAAGTCTCCACTCTCCCGGTCGGGGACCCCCCCTCGACATGATGTCTGCCGCGGAGTTCAGCACTCCCGGCACATGCACGGCCCTGAGCGAGAGGAAGAGCGGGTGAGCCCACTGCCACAAAATGGTTGCCAGTTTGCACAGGGCGGGGGAGCCCAGCCCCCCCTGCCTGTTGATATAAGCGGCCGTCACTGTGCTGTCGGTCCGGACAATGACATGGTGACCTCTCAGCCTCGACGAGAAATGGCGCAGAGCGAGGAGAACCGCTCTTAGCTCCAGGATATTTATGTGTTGACCCAGCCACCGGCCAGTCCAAACACCGTTGACCCCGCAGCCCTCGTGAACGGCGCCCCACCCTGACGTGGACGCGTCTGTGTACACCAGCTGGCGATAGATCACTGGACCCAGAGCCCGGCCCCTCATGATGTTCTCGGGGACCCTCCACCACTGGAGGGCTCCGTGAAGCCTCCGAGAGACCAACACTTTGGTCTTGTGAGACCTCTGGGGGCACAGCCCCAAACACAGCAGACACCTCTGCACCGGCCGCATGTGTAAGAGGGCGAGAGGGACCACCTGCACCATGGCTGCCATTAGGCCCATGAGGCGCAGACAGAGGCCCCAGTCGACCTGAGCGCGCAGCTGGAACAGGGCAAGGCAGGTCCTGAAAGCCTGCTGCCTCTCCGGAGTCAGAGCAGCTGTGCTGCTCGTTGAGTCCAGGACCATGCCCAGAAAGGTCGTCACCTGGGACGGCTCGAGCCTGCTCTTTTTGTAATTCAGGCGCAGACCTAAGCCCTGAACATGGTCCAGCAGCAGGGACACATGGTGGCGGCACTGCTCCTGGGAGGCCGCGCAAATCAGCCAGTCGTCGATGTAGTTCAGGATCCTGATACCTCTCCGCCTCAGGGGGGAGAGAACAGCATCCATGCAACGAGTAAAAGTTCGCGGTGCCAGAGAAATACCGAACGGCAGCACCTGAAACTCGTACACCACTCCTGCGAAGCCGAACCGCAGGAACCGCCAGTGACCTCTCCAGATGGGTATCTGGAAATACGCATCTTTGAGATCTATGGTGGCAAACCAGTCTCCTGCAGTGATTGCCTGCCTCACCCTGGGGACTGTCAGCATCCGACATCGCAGGGGACGGAGATACTGGTTGAGCCCCCTGAGGTCCAGAATTGGACGGAGCCCCCCGTCTCTTTTTGGGGTCAGGAAGTAGCGGGAGAAAAACCCGGCCTGGCAATCTCCAGGGGCCACCTCCCTTATTGCTCCCTTCTCCAGCAGAGTAGACAGCTCCGCCTGCAGAACTGTTCTCTGGTGAGGATCGGCCACTGTTGTAAAGGTAGGTACCCGTGTTACTGGTGGCCGGCGCAAAAACTGAATACGGTATCCCTGGATCATGGTAGAGACCACCCATGGGTCGGCCTCCAGGGCCAACCAGGCCGCCTTGCGAGAGGCAGACGGGGAAAGCTGGTTGGCCAGGGCCTGATAACCGTCAGGAGGGCCGAGGGCGCTTAGAGGACCCCCTAGCCGGTGGTCCTCTCCCCCTGGTCTGACGGCGGTGTCTACGCTGCCGGGAGGCGTCCAACTGGAGTCTGAGGTCCCCACGACCCCATGTCGGGGCCTCAGGATTCGGTGCCTGATGAGACCGAGACGGGCCAGACCTTCTTGGGCCTGTAGCGCGCCTGGCAAGGCCCACCGAAACCTCCTTAGCGCAGCGGCGGCTCTCCTGTGCCTGCTGCAACAAAGCAGTGGCATGGGGCCCGAACATGGCGGGAGGTTCCACCGGCACCTTAAGCAGACAGTCTCTATCCCCTTGCTGCAGCTGGGATTGAGAGAGCCACAAGTGGCGCCTAACCACCCAGAATGACGCTAAAGCACTGCCCGCCGCCTCAGCCTGCTCCTTCATCACGGAGGAGAGGCATGAGGAGGCCGTCTGTAGCTCCTCCCCCACACTGGTGTCATCCTGAACCTGCCGAGACAGGTCCCGGAGGTAAAGGGACAAAATAGCCCCAGTGTTAGCCAACCGGGTCTGCACCGCCATAGCCTTGTGCAGCTTAGCGAGCAAGCTATCCATGACCCTGCAGTTCTTGCTGGAGCAGGTGGCGTTGCCAAGGATGGAGCTGGAGGGGGAAACCAGTGGGGTGAGGGTTCGGTCCACAGGGGGAAGCGTCCCACAAGCAACCTGGTCCCTGTCGTGCATGTTAGAAAACCTGCGACATGCTGCAGACCACTTGTGGGTAGAGGCTGGAGAATGGAACTGCTGACACAGCAGTTCCTTAAAATCAGGTAGGAGGGGCACCTGGGTTGATGCCGGGCGCACCTCCGCCTCATCCTCAAACCTAGAGGCCGTGATAGGATTTACAGGGAGGGAAACACCCAGGGCTCTGGAGGCCCTGTTCATTACCGCCTCAAAGCGGTAGGCTAGCTCCCCCCTTGTGGCTTCGCCCGCTGTTTGTTGTGCACAAGAGAGGTCGTTATCGTCGGAGGAGGCAACTGTTTCTATGTCCACGTCCTCCTCCTCCGCCTCTTCCTCCCTGTCCAACCCTGAAGACGGGGGCAGGAAAGAACTGAGTGGAGGCCGGATCACCATGGGTTGAAGGGGAAGCAATGGAGTCTGCCAGACACCTGAAGACTCCCCCGTTCCCTCCGAGGCTGAAGCCGTTCTGCCAGTTTTCTGCCGGGGTCCCTCAGAAACCTGAGGGCCCGGCCGTTTCGAGGCAAAAAACCGACAACGAGCCTCCCTCGTACGTGCAGGCAAAATAAAGCAGTCCATGCATGACTGAGGCTTTTCCCTTGAGACCAGAGCATGCTCATGTCCTAAACACAGCACGCAATTATCATGCCCATCCTCTAGGGGCATTGCCACCCCACAACCCACACAACAATGACCCTCCTGGCGTGCCATATTACCAGGGACCGGAAACCGGAAGTACCACACTTCCTGTTTACAGGTAGCCTGTAGCACCGCAGCTAACTGGGATTTATTTTTGCTCTGTGAGTGTACTCTGCGTGCCGGCCACCTTCTGCTTGGGAGCCGTACGCTTATGATGGGGGACTGGTGAGAGTGTTTGAACTTTTGGAGAGAGGGGAGACAGACGTTCGCCGCCGGGCGCGTCAGCCCGCGAGCCGCGAGCAATACGCCGGTGAGGAACGCTGCCGAGGCCGGGAGCCGAAGAGCTCCGGCTCAGCCACACAGACGATGTTCGCCGTGAATCCACCCGGCGCGTCAGCCCGCGAGCCGCGAGCAATACGCCGATGGGAGACACTGCCGACCCAGTCAGTACTCAACCACCAAGCGCGTCAGCTCACGAACCGCGAGCAATACGCTGGGGAGAGAGCACAGTGCCGGACGCAGTCCGTGTGTATCCACCGAGCGCGTTAGCTCACGAGCCGCGAGCGATACGCCGGGAGAACACAGCCACCGCCGCTGGGAGCCAGAGGACCTCCGGCCGGACCAGACAGGCTATGGTGTTCTTCCTTTTTCTTTTTTTGTTGTTGAAAAGGACAGACAGAAAGAGCTTCGGATACAGCAATCCAGGGAGGCTGCCAGTGACAGACGCCCCGACTCACACACGTAAGCGGATTCACACTATATCTTTGCTTCTCTTTCAGTAGTAATTTCTCGGATTGTGACACGCACCCTGACACACAACGTGGAGATCAAACAATCAGTGATTACACGCCAGCGCAGGCGCTTTATAGCTACGCAATAGGGCGTGGCCGGGCAAGCCGGTGTGTCTTAAAGAAATATCCACGTGCCCTGACAGGCAGGGGGGGTCATATCCCGTACATATGGAATATGTAACTGAGTGGAGAGATAGTCTCAAGACGATAGAGAACCACAGTCAAAGTCCAAAAACAGTGTCGTAATACTTGGCTGATAAAAACTTTGTCAGAAACCAGCTACAAGAAAGAAGAAAGATGGATGCAGCATGGTCACACTATGTTTCTGTTTGATAAGATTTACCTGCTCTTAAAACTGAAAATGTATGTGGCTAAGAGGGATCATAAAGTGCACATAATTTGTTAAAGTGATGCAGTGCTTCTATTGGTTAAAATAATTCAGTGCTGAAATATTAATCTTCAACTCCTAAAAATCTTCTCTCTATTTCACAATTATGACCAAACAATAATGAGTATCCTGCAGTGGTTTTCAATGTGGGGTCTGGGGACCCCTGAGGGGGCGCCAGGGGAACACTGGGAGGTTGTTAGCTAATTGGAAGGAAAGTGAGGAAAATGTGATTTTAAAACATTACATTTATTTAAGATGATATAAAATGATTATTATTTTCTATGAATTATTGTAAACTCAATTTAATACCACATTGAAATCATAAATTAGTGTTGGTCTGAGCTGACCTGCTCTGCTTCTGAAACAGCTAGCATGTATCTAGCTAATGCTACAAAGATGGACACACCTTTGAGAAGAAAAGGACCCAACTGCTACACATGTAATTCTAATAGCAGTAATAAGATGAAGAAATATATATCTAATAGTGTGATTTATTTAATTAATTTTGCTGAAGTATTGTTGGGGGGAAGCTAATGCTACTCAAGGAAACTCTGTAGCTCCTGAAACTGACTAAAGTTTAGGTCAATTTAACTCAAAATTGTTTTTTGAAATGATTTTTTGATAAAGTCTTTGAGATTTGAACAAATTTTTTATTAAAATACTTTATATTACAATTTGATTTTGGTGTGTAGGCTATTGAGGCATTAGTTGCACCCTGTCCATCTTACCAATGAACCTACTTCCTGGCAATGACGGCCACCTGTGTGACGGGTGGCTCAGCTTCACAGATGCTGTGAGTTATTCTGGCTGATTAGATCCCGACTCACTGCTGGAGCACTTATTATCAATGAACCGGTGAGAACGATGAAGGTCTTTACATGTGCAACATGGAGAGTGAGGAAGTGTCAAGAGGTCTAATCAGGCAAAAGTGAAAACACCTGTGTGGGCGGAGCCTGTGTGTGCCGCTCCTTTAAGAAGTCAGTAAATTACAGGTTTCCTCTGTCATAAATCTAGAGTGTGAATGTTTTCAAAGTAATTACAGATTTATGCTGAGTTGTTGTATTATGACAAGTAATTCAGGAGGAAACGTACATGATTAGAGTTTCTGTTGTGACGAACAAAGCAACTGATCTATAAGGATTTACACTGTGAAGCTTTGTGAGAGGAGATGAAGCAAATCAGTCTCACATCACACTTCACTCAATTCCCATGTCAAAGTCAGAAATAAAGCAAATGACTGAATATAGAAGTGCTGGAATTTGAAGTGACAATTTGTTTTCCGTGCCATGCTCTTCCCCGCAGTGTGTGTGTGTGTGTGTTTGCTATCGACACACTGGCAGTTTTCCACAGATATATGTGTGTGTGCTGTGGACAAACACTGTGCATCAACCCTCTGACACACTGATAGCCTCAACAAACACAGGGTCAAATATAAAGTCACAGAGCTCACGATGCCAGGACAGAAAAAGTCCTGTGAAACTGGATTGTTTTTGTTTTCTATCTCCTCTCCACAGATTCCTTCTCTTCTGCCTTTTATTTCTGTTTTTCTTGCAGTAGACACGTCTACAAGTAAACAAACCTCTCATTGTCAGAATCATTGTCGAGCTATAACCAGCTAATTAGATGTATCAAAAAAATACAAGTCATGTGTCGTATTGCTGTCACTCATTAGGGTTTGGTTTGGGGCAACAGGTCCATCAAGGTCAGGGTCATGTGGATGTTCATGGTCTGTGTTACACTTCATCTGTCTCATTAGAAATAGACCTGATTCAATGCTGTGCCTATGGCCAAACACCTGATGTGTGAAAACAGGCACAGACATGTGAGGGTTTAGCTTTTGTGAAACTGAAATTAAGAAAAAAGTTGTCAGTCGTAGTGATTTTCATATAGGGCGCGCTAACTAAATACTCTTCTTTTCACCAACTTTTTCTGTCCTTCAATTGAAAAAAAAAATTGAGGCCACATTTGGCAGATTCTGACATTTTCATTTGAAGTTTCTTTGACTTTAAAGAGTAAGAGATGGAGGTTAGAGAATTAACATCACTGCAGTATTGTTCACCTTCAAAGAGGCGGGCTAATTCCTGCTATCTTTGATGTCTCTGCAGGTACACCATGTAGTGGGAGATGGGAGTAAAAGGATGACGGCCTGAGGGAGAGAGTGATGCCTCATTCTGCCTGCTAACTACAAATGAGGTCCGGGATGGTCATCTGTGCCATCATTAGCCAACATTCCTGCATCACCCCTTTATTTGGAGAACAAAAGAGCATCCCTGGTGCTGTAAATACAGTTTGCTGCACTGCTGTCTTCCCTGCAGCTTTAATAAGGTGGTGGTGGAGGGGGGGATAATCAGCCGATTTGTGGTCTGGCCCCACTAATGGGAATATCTCTGCTAAGGCTCTGGCAACAAATCAAACAAAAGGTGTTCATTGGTTGGGGAAGGCAAAAAGTTTCCCAGCCTGGCTCCTATAAGCTCCAGTTTTTGGATAAAGCAGCTCAGCAGCTCCAACCACCATGAAAATCTCCTTCCAGTGTGTATCAGGACCAGGCCGGAAGTGGAGTGCAAGGATTTAATGATGATCTTCGGTGATCTTCATCCACCTCCAAGACCAAGAAGACGGTCATCAGCCTCTGAAGGTCTAGGCTCAGTCTGCAGACAGTTAACATTCAAGAGAAGGACATTGAAGTGTTGTGAATGGTCTATGAACATGGACACCATCTACCAGAAGGACCTTGGTCTTTTTCCTGCAGTGAAATTATTTTTATTTTATCCCCCAGTGAGGTCTGTAGAAACAGCAACGTCTGACAGGGAAATTTTAATTTTTAAAGGCTACTGAGATCTACAACCAACATGTTTTTGCCTGTTTTGGATCACTAAGTTTGAAAAAGAAACTTTCATCATGTATCATAGCTTTGATCTACACACTACTCTCCTTCCAATATATATTTTCGCTAAACTATATGTATAGCGAAGTATGTTTTTGTGGCCTCAAGGTGGACAATTGAATATAACACTGTACCTTAACCAGAGGATCTAGGTTAAAGGTCCAACCCCTGTTCAGGTTTGAGACTCTTTACAATCCCGAAGGACAGGTGCTGGGGGTAACATCAGCACAGATGAGGAAACAGTGTCAGGTCCAGCTGCTTTACAGTTCTTCTGCTTCTTGAAAAGCTTGTTAACATCTCTCTTTAGGATGGAGAGTCGTCTCTTTGGTGAGGTGGGAGCAGTAAAGGTGAAGGTGAACTTTGAACTTTTGAAAACCAATCATACTGTAGAAGAGGAGAAGGAGAGATTTCTTCTTTCTTTCTTTTTCTTTTTCTTTTTCTTTGTTTTTGTTTGTTTCCTGAAACTCGTGTCCAACCAGCTGAGAATCTCTCCTTCACGTGGTTGCCACTGATGAGCAAATGCAGTTGGTAACCTAGATTGTTGCCTAGGAAGAGCTTCATTAAGGAGAAGTAGAAAATACCTGTTTTGCTTTCACACATCCCCAAGGACACAAACAGGTGTGAGTGGAATAATTATGCATGGCATGTTTGCACTAAAGTCTTCAGCGAGGCTTTGGTTTGCTACGCACAAGACTTCAGTGATGAGAACTTCAGTGATGAAGATATAAATATATCTGAGCTTGTGCTGTGACGGTTATTGTTTCCTGTTTTTTAAAGCAGTGTCAAAATGAAATCAAGTATAAAAGCAGAATGTGTTGGAGAAAATATAAATTCAGTCAGTCATGTTGGTTTTTACAGTAAACAGCTGCTACATTCACTCCTCAGTAACGGGGACAGTCACTTACAATCTGACAAAGTCAAACCTTAAACAAACAAGACCATGAATAAAAACCTATTTACAGTAAAGTCCACTACTGTTAGTTGTCAATCAATGCAACAGCTTTCTGTTTACTTTCCACCTGACATCATGATCACCACAACCTGAACTTGCTGTGCAACGTGTTGATACTGTGGTTTGTAACTAAAGAGCTGCAAAACTAACTGCATTGTGTACTATTTACCAATATTAGCATGTTAGCATGGTAAACTTTAGTGACGGTAAACACTACACCTGCCAATGTCTTTGGGTCAGTATATGGATCTGGTATTACAATCACAAGTGACACAGCTCTGATTGCAGGTATGAATTTACCCACAATGCATTGGGAGTTGATCCAGGCCTCTGGTGGCCACATTCTTTCAGCTGTGTGAATGTAAACCAGTCCTGGCCACACTGAAGGACCAATATTCCATCGACAACCAGGGGCCGACTGAATTAATTGTAGGATTTGAATCTTTCTCAGACATTTACAGCTTATATAATACACCTTTTGTGCCTTCAAAATGTGCAGGTTAACTACAACCTGTCTGGGTTTGATTTAAAAAGTAAAAGATGTCCTTGCATTGATTGATCTACTAGAGATGCTACTAGATATTTATTCAGATTGTAGTTCTCTCATTTCTATGGGTTTGATTCACACAACACTGTAGGACTGACAGGAGCTTGTGATAAGAAAAGTGTAATTACTCATCAAAGGCTTTTGCCCTATTTGTTATTTTTTTAAATCCAATTCACATATTCCAAGTTGTTGAATAATAAAACAGGAAAATGTTTTGCCTCTAATGCACATTGTGTGTTTTATATACATATGAGGAATATCAGCCAATTAAACATTATCATTAACATTATCTGCATACTGTATAAAGTTGGAGGTGAGATCTGATCACAAGTGGTCAAAAGATGACCTCTTGTTTTAGACTTATATATACACTTTAATCATTAAAGACCTATAGTCAGTGGCAGGTCTGAACAGGGATGTGAGTAATGACTCAGTGATCCATGGAGCTCTGCATTTACACCTGGTATTAAAGTTCTCTCGTTACCTTGACGTGACATCATTCTTCTGCCGGGTAGCTTAATCTAACAGGAAGAGCTGGAGACAGGTGACCTGCTGGCTGGATTAACTCCTTAAGAATGAGCTCACACTGCAGCCGCTGCATTTACACCTGCTGAGATCTGACCTCGCTGAGCCTGACGAGCTTCAGACGTGAACCGATCACACTCCCAAATTGTCCATTTCCGTTCTGCACACTAGGCTACTACACATCATATCTTAATAGCGCATGTAAATTGGGGTTTCAGTCCCGTTTCTTCACCATTAACAGAGACTTTGTCAGAAATTGAAAGGTCATTTTGAGGACGTAGGAGTATGTGTGTTTGACCTGGTTGAAGGAAGAAAAACTGAGCAATATTGAATGGCACTGAAGAGATTAAGAAAGTAGAAGCATCAACAAGATATGAGACCACACAACGACTCACTATCACTGTCACTCACACAACAACACAACCATATGGGTCTGGCAGCATTGAAGTGACTTAGTGTGTTTTTATCCTAATGAAGAGACAAGACATTTACACCATGTGAACATATTGGCAGAATATGATACTGTAAGAAACAACTTGGAGTGTGTGTATATGTGTTTAAGTGTGTCTTGGAGAGGTCTTGGATATATGAAAAAAAAAGTGTCAAGTTGTGCAACATTTCACCTCCATAAGGCTCCAAACGTGCACTAATGATGTAAAACTGTCACACTCCAAAAAACGATATTGCCTAATGTGCCAAAAACAGTTCCATAAATTCACAACAACCTTGAGCCCAGATAGCAATGAATGTTTGAAATGAAAACATTTATCCCCTTGCTGCTGATCTCTGGGAACTGCAGAGCAAAACATTACAGCAATAACCGCTTAGCGCTGAGGTTTGGAAAAAAGAAAAAAATTACACATCACTCACATTACCACTTGAAAGAATTTAAGATGGAGAGAAATAATAGGAGCATTTGCATATGACCTTGTGGGGTGTTTTGGTATGAGACAGAAAGGTGCTTCACCACCATGCATCTAATCAGAGAGCTTGATTAAAGCCGTGCAGACCCCCTGTTGCACGAGGGGTTTTTACCTCACGTGTGTGAGCACATACACTCATCTTCAAATCACTCATCACAGCAAATGATGTCAGTCAAGGTCTGAGATGCTCTTCATACTGTGAATATCAGTCAGTGTCTTTTTATTAAGGTGTCAAATACATGCAGTTATTTCTACTTAGTGGTTTTGAGACGCCTCCAGGACCTGAGTCTGTCCGAGCTCAGCCCAAGACTGTGTAAAATGGTGAAAGCTTGACTCAACCTTGTAAAATCAAACAAGATTTTACCTGTTAAATCAGAGTATTTATTTGTAATTTGACAGCTATTTAATACAACATTGTCTTTTGTTGATCTATGGACTTGTTTTATTGTTGGTGCAGGATGTGGAAACAAGACTTGTTATGAAATTATTTTAGTGTCTATGTCGTTACATGCAGTAAATTCATGTGGCATTTATTGCACTACTCTGCAGCTTTTGATTAATTGATGAAGTTAAATGATCGATCATCATGCTGCTGCTTTTTTCATTCTCACTAATTACCCTCAGGTCTATTTGTGTCAAGTCTGTCTGTGCTCAGGTCGCCATCAGATCAGGGCTCTTATTTTGAAAAGCAAGTCATGTCTTTGCTTATGAAGACCTTATAGTGGATTTAACCAAAAAAGATCAGTAATTGTTAACATTTTGTCTTATTATAGTCAAATTTAGAATAGTTGAATGTTGGTCACCGTTGTTTAACAGATGTATGACGATATGAAGAATCAGTTAATTGGGTTAAAGTGTTTTTCCCCTCTCACTGTGTCACTGCTGCTTTGGATCAGCCCACACTACACACAGTAGCAGCTAATTAACTTCCCTCTCTGGCTCGACTCTTGTTCCCACTCCCTGTCAGGCTCTCGCTCTTCTTTTCCATCTTTGGTAATTTGGCCCAAGTTCGTCTTGTCACCTAACGGATTCCTCTGCAAAGTGAAAAATGACATTTTGGGTCGGGGACTTCAAGGATGGTCAAGTTAATGAATGGCCACCAGATGGCCCTTATTAGGCTAATGTGTTCCCCCTCTCTGCAGCCCCAGCTCTCGCCTGGGGACTTAACTTGCTGGCAGCCTGTGTGTGTATGTGTGTATGTGTGTGAGAGAGTGTGTGTGTCTGTTGTTGTTGAGTTAAATCAGGTTAACTTGAGAGGATAGAAGGACGCTGCATCTCAACTTTAACTCAGGCGCTCTGTGTTTTTGATGGGGTCAACTGTCCACTGTGGGAGGCACTGCTGTCCCGGTCACTCCGGCGCCCAGCTGACCCCCTCCCTCCTTCCCTCCTCCCCTCCTCCCCCCTCCATCTGACAGCCTGACACCAGCCGCCACCACTGCACAGAAGCCTGAAGTTTACATGCAAAAAAAAAAAAAAGGATTCTGGGAATGAGCAGCCAGGCTCTTTCCCCTCCAATCTGACAGCGTGTTAATTGCCTCATTTATAATCCCTGCTCATCAAAATGAATAATTGTTGTAATGCATACATCTACCACAAAGACCTTTGTTAAACTCCAAAATTATGCTAAACATGGTAATTAATTGAGTTTAATTTATTAGATCGTCGTCGGTGTACGCCGCCGTGGGGCTTTGTGTTTCCGTCGGCTTGTGTTGTAGCTGTGAGGGAAGAGAGCGGAGCTGTCAGCTCAGTTTCAAATGAGGAGCCACTGTTTGCTGCTCAACAAGTTACCAGAGGCCTCATCATCCTCTCACCAGCTGCTGTGATTCTTCATTATGTACTAATCCTTTCATACAAATCACATCTCTGGCTCGTGAGCAGAATCCGCCCAGTAAAAACAAAAAAAGTTTTCTGGTGGAAATCCAAACTTAACAAGGTTTCGTTTCACTGCACAGTATCTGTTTCTGGTTGAATACTGTATACGATTTTGTGTCTTTTTATTGTGTCCATGATGCTAATAGAATGAATTTGTTTCTTTCATGTATCTGCTTAGATTTGAGACTTGGGTTTGTCCTACCAACCACGATGGGCGAGGTGAGACTCAGTGGCAGATGGCCGCCCACCCTGAGTCTGGTTGTGCTCGAGGTTTCTGCCTCTTTAAAAGGAAGTTTTTCTTACCACTGCTGCCAAGTGTTTACTCATGGTGGGAATTGTCAGGTCTCTGTAATCAATGTTATAAAGAGTAGAGTCCAGAGTGCCTTGAGATAACTAATGTTGTGATTTGGTGCTATGAATACAAATTGATTTAAATGGACTTGATTCTGAGGTCTGTTTATAGCGCCTCTCTATTTGGCAGCTAAATGTACAAACTAACTAGTTATTTTTATACATATTTATTTTTAGTACTGTGAAGGTCAAATGTGATTTTACCTTTGGCCTAACCAGATCTGTAACTGGTATTTTAAACTTTTTTGTGTTGGTTTCTGTTGTGCAACTTTCAGATGGCAAAGAGCAAGACACACTAACATGATATGTTTTCATTGCAGGGTAAAAATATATATCTTTATCCTCCAAAATATGAACCTTGGGGCTCCATAAGGCTGGTGACTTAGTGAATCAATAAATGTTTTTACAGAGCTGTGGGTTAGTTTGCTCTGTGTACATTTTAACAGTAAACACAACTTTACCAACTTGTATGTTTTTGAATGTAAAATGTTTATTAACCCTAATAAAAGGGATTTAGTTTTAAATGCCAATACAAGTCAAAGTGTCAACAATGGAAAACTACATTTGGGCTACCTGGGTCAGATTGTACATTTGACTCTTTTATGTTTGCACAATAGAGTCACTGATAACCATAAACAGGTTACCAATCTGAAATAGAAACTGTCCAGTGAATTCAGGCCTGGCATTAAAATGCACCAGTGTGGATAACATATCTCTGAGAAGTGAGCCAGCACATAAATAAAAATGCAAGTGAATGAACAAATGCGTGAGCGTGTTTGCCACAGCAGACTAAATAGGGCAACAGCGTTATCATTATCCATCATGTCGAAGATATAAAAACTGTAATAACGGAGTAGGGTGACCTCAGGCGCGGCTGAAAATCCTTGTAGTGGCGGTGTGGTGCCATCGGTGGAGGTTGAGACATAACTGCTGACGCCACCACATTCCCAGGAATGACAAATGGAAGCTGGAGGTGCTTCAGGGGACACTGGGGAATGGGCACATTTGCGAATGGCACGATTTCCAGTTGAGGTGAGGAGGGAAAGAGAGGGAGAGAGGCAAAAGCAAAGACTGAGCTCGACTCAAAGACCCCAAAATAGATTCTCTGCCTCCCACATCTCCATCATCCCTCTGCCACGCAGGGGGAAGTAGGGGTCTGCATACATAATGGAGAAGTATATGGGTATATGCTCTTTACTAGACTTCCTCTAGCTACAGTCTTTCCACTTAAGACATCAACTAAAATCTGTAATTTGCCCAGCGGCAGCCAATCAGCTGCCTGTGCACAAACATACTGTAAACTGCCATTTCTCTGAATTGCAAAACAATCCAGATAAATTATGGATGTGATGCTTCCAAGCAGCACCTAAAATAAAAATATCTAGAAAAACAGTTCGCTTCTATGGGACCAAACTGGATGTTACAGCAGAGCAGAGGCTGGGGCAGTTGATATCCATTGAAATGTCAGGTGGTTTATGCTGCTCTGCCAGATGTGAGGGGCTAATGCAGCTGGAAAAGAGGAGCAAATGAAATGTAACAGAGACAGTAGCTCATCATTCATTCTGATTCTGTTTCCCTCATCTCTTCTGCCAAATTGCAGCAGATCAGTGAGAGCTCCAGCCTCCTGTGAAAACCACGGGGGAGGGAGGAATACCAGGATCTCCTGGACATGGAGAGGTACTTCTGCTGCGTTGAAATCTCACAAGTTTAAAAAAAAAAAAAAAGATGGAGTAAAAATAAAAGGCCAGTTGAAGTTCATTTACCCAGTTAAAACTGAACCTTCCCAGTATTTCCCCCTTAAATCTGCCCTGAGGTTGCTTCAAAGTTAGATAACACGTTTTCCAGACTTTTAACTAACCTCATACTCCGTATATATTCTGTAGCTGCGTCCCAGCGGTGCCTTGAAGCAATGTCACACTTACATTGAGGAAAGAAAATATTCCAATCTAGCGCACCATGTTTTTAAAACTGTACCATCACATTGGAAGAGGAAAGCTGCTGCCTTTTATATCCACTTTCTAATAAGCGTTTGTGGAAATTCTGGGGTGGTGATAACATGTTTAAATGAGGCTTTCTGGGTTTGTAGTCATAGCAACAACATGATTAAATTATACGGTAAAAAAAACTGCAAAGGTCAAATTAAAAGTGTAACTTGAGATGATGAAATTCAAAAGGCATGAACAAATTCAAACATGAATCAATGCGTGACTCAATATGCATTTTAACCAATCAAAATATTTATCTAATTTTGAAGCACTGAAAATAAAACGAAATACATACGCCCTTATGTCATTTACTAAATTTGGATCTTTCCTGTGCCCATTCTTACATAAAATACTGTGGTGGGCCATGAAAGCAACATTTCTGTTTTAAAAAATAGCTGCACCTCTGCAGGTACAGTATGTTTCCCTTTCAAAATGCCTGGGCCCAGCTGTTCCACTTTTCCAAGCTGCATAATTATCTGACACATACACATGCACACAAATGTTGTGTAGCGTGCACATATGCTGCCTCTTTTTTTCTTTTTTTTTCCTGCCATGTGTTGTTCCTGTTGCATGTGTGCACACACTTCCTCTTCCAGTGCAACTTGAAGAAGAAACTAATGAATCTCCATAGTGCACAGAGAGGTTCCTGGCTGCAACCTGACAAGCATGCACTGGGGTATTTTGCAAGTTAACGATAGATTGTGACCAAGGTTTATCTAATGCAAACACACACACAGATTTTCCGTCTCACTTTTTTCTTTTTATCTCTATTTCTGCACAAGAAACTCAAGTATGGGGCCTACAGAGTGGCATCACACTTTGGTATTTATTTACAGCTCCAGATTGAACTCCTGTAAGTATCATCTACACATGTGACTCCTTCTGCCATGATGCTTTTCTCAAGGAAACTGTATTTTATTAGATTTGTCTCTGAGCTCAGCCTCAGCTGTGCACCAATCTCCCTGATGTCTATTTACCTGATGACCCTGGAGGTGTGTATGGAGGGACAAGTCTTTATGCACTGTCTGAAAAAACTGGATCAGAAAATATTAGACATTGCAGGGATGATGTGGTTGGAGAGAATATCTGTAAAATGAAATGATACATTCTTAACCGTTTCATAATACTGATCATTATTGAAGCCGATGTTTGTGCCTCCATCTGTTCCCTGTGTGTGCGTATGTGTGTTTGCATGTATAAATAAAAAGAGGAGTACAACAGAGGGCTGCAGCTCTGAACATGACTCTGAACCAGTTAGAGTAGAATAAATGCAACCACCCTGAACACACTTGAAGCCTGAACCGTGCTAAGCCATGCAAACAGAGCTATAGAGGACATACGTTCTCTTTAGTCAAAGCAAACTGCAAGTGGTAGAGTCGTAGAGAGAGATGCCTATAACAGCCGAAATGTGTGTGTGTGTTAGTCGATGAGCTGTCACAATGCGTTGTGCAGACAGCACCTCAGTGTTTATGCAGTGCTGATAGTCTCCAGGAAAACATGGGGGGAAAGAGTGCTGCTTGATATTTACACACAGCAGCCATACCGTCTGGCAATGATGATGGCTCCCTCATGGCCTGAAAAGACAGCAATAAACCCAGAGAAAGCACGAGCGAGACAGAGTGAGAAATAGACTGGGATATGGAGTGCAGTCGACGGAGTCAAAACATGGCAGATTTGATGAGATACAGGGATTTGCAAAAGGAAGATGGAGGGGAGAGCAGGCAAATGACGGCGGTGCTAAACTGAAACGACAGTTCCATCAGCTGAGCAGGTGCTTTTGTTTCAGCGTTTCTCACATGTTTCCAGACATTAAACTACAAATCACACATTTAAGTACATTAGCGGCGAACATTTTCTGCAGCACACTACGAAATGTAGATGGATTTTCTTCTGGATGCCTTTTCCTGTAATGTTGTAGCCGGGCTGCTATTTATTCTCTGGATTGGGTCTGAATAAGAAGATATTGCAAACACCGAGGCCAATCTCTCAACAACAACAAAACACATAACCTTCAATACTATACTACTTGTATATAACGCAGTTCATCTAATTGTTACACATTTCAATGAATCAGTAAGTGGTGCTGAGCTAAACAAACATCCTTATGCAACCACAATGCTGGGTTTCTACTGTAGAGTATTTGTTGTTAAAGTTTGTGCTTTTACTCATGGGGCCACACTGAAAATAGGGGCCCAAAGCTGTAGGAACAAGCTTTCACTCCAGCTATAAAACCAGCACTTCCTGCCACCTCTGCTCTAATAACAATAGATCCTGGTTTCATTAGTCTCAGAAACACAGAGCTCAGTAAACATCTCCTTCAGCAGCCACAGCCTCACATCAGACTGGACAGCAGCAGCAGTCCAGAAACTTGGACCTGATCATTTCGGCTCTGTGAAGAAGGCTGATGTCACCCTCTCACCAGCCATCTGTCACACTGGTGGTGGAGCCTCAGCTGGAAGCAGACCGGTGTGATCCAGACCGGCCCTGGCCGAGGCAAAAAAAAGCTTCACTAGTGGGCATTTAGCACAGCGGCTCTTCTCCACTCCTGCAGCGCCAGCAGCTCTGGCTGCTCCAGCTCCGGCTCCACTGATCCTTTTGCTGTCAGAGCCTTGGTCTGGTTTCAGCTGCGGCAGGTAGCTGGGCAGCAGATGGCCGAGGAGACCACCACCCACACAAGACCTGAACATGCATGCACAATGCCTTTTTTACAGAGAGGCTACAGTAAGCATCACCATATGGCCTGCATCTTTTACACAGTTGTACGACAATTCACTGCATGTTTTCACACACCCACAGTACTGTGAGCGTTCACCTTTTTTGTGCTTTGGTTTTGACTGGCTATATTTAGAAATTTAGTTAACTCGGTTCATTATTGTCAGCGTGAGAAAAGCAACAAGATCCACCGCTTGTCCCCACGTTCATTCACACCTATTAGCCAATAAGCTAGCGAGAAACAGCACCCCACTGGCTGCAGGTTATTTAAGTCCTGTGGAGGCAACAGCAACAAAACACGGCAGTAACACCATGACTGCCATTTAATGAGCACTACTATACTTTCAGGACCAAGGCCTAATTTTAGCCAGTAAGTCACTTCTGTGCCAGCTGAGCTGACAGAGATGAGACTGACCATGATGACGCCCAGCGCCTGTTGTGTGCTCTGTAATGTGGATAAATCAAACAGAAAAGTTCATTGTGGCATCTTTTCAAGCGCAGTGTGATCCCACAGTTACAGCACTGACACCATCTCCACAATGACGAAGTCAACATTCGGAAACAGTGTCTTTAATTATCCCATCTCACAAGTGGGTTCAATTGATAAATTGTTTAAGTTACTCGAGTGCATGTTTTATTTGTTTAAATATGGCATTTTAAAGGTCAGAATACGCACTATTACATGCTGCACTCAGTGTGTTTCATGCATGATTCTCTACCGACAGTATATTTACTGTACTATGTGTTTTTGCTGTTACTCATACAGTAGAAGTTGCTGATTTATTTATATGGATGATTCCTGTAAATAAAGAACTTCTTTAATCTTATCAGCACTGATTGAGGTAATCATACATCACAGATCTCTGTGAAGTATTTAATCTTCAAGCATATTAGGCAAAACATTTAACCGTTCATTCATAGATTTGGAAGTAGATAGATGATCAAAGTTTGGGAATTTGTATGTCTTCGACCTGTAAAGGAACGACTAACTTTTGCTGTTGTTAAATGTTGTGCAGTAAAAACGACAACATCTGCCTCTGAGACACAGTGAAGTAAATTCTAAACAGCGTAACGGTGGAAATAGTTAAGAAAAGTACTTCAGTAAATGTTCTGAGACATTTCAAAGGCTTTAGTGGTGAAATTATTTAGTGAAATTTGAAACATTAAACCTAAAAGTACCTGATTCAGACTGATTTAGATCCACAGACAAAAGATAGTTAAATGAATTTGTTGCAGTAAAGTCAGACATGAAACAACAATACATTAGAAGCAATATGTATCTTTATTATATGCTATGTACATATTTTACAGTATAATACAGCAACAATACACGGTAATTATGCTACACAGTCAGGATTGCACGGTTTTAGAGTTAGGCCACAGCGGTCGGGTACCGTGGTTACGAAACATAATGCTGAGTTTACAGTTAGTACAGAAAACATCTTTGGCTTCAGGGGGTATCACGATGAGCATGAACACAAACAAAGATGAAAAGGGACCACCGAGCGCAAAAAAAGATGACAGGAGGGAGGATGATTTAGGTTCTGATGAGTTTCCAGACCAGAAAGAATATGAGTTTTTTTTTTAATTTTATTCATGTTTTGGGTTTGATTTCTGTGCTGCACAGAAGTTTCCTCGTGTTGATTCAGGAGACTGCATCCTAAACCCCCTGCTGAGCTTAAGACTTCTCCAGCCCTGAATCCTGTCAAACGCTTTACCCCACTTACACAGTGTGTGCCTGCGCATGTGGACGTAATCTGTGCACACACGCTGTATACGAGGAGATAAAAGTGGTGCGAACGATTTCTAATTCATCCTCTAATTGGCATCATTTCTCTCAGTCTATTAATTTGTGGTAAAATTAAACCAGTCCTCATTTTGCTGTGATTGTTTACAGAGAGTGAGCCTCTCCGCCTCCTCTGCTGATAAAAAAAAGCGAATCGTCTATTCTCCTCCCGCCAACGTACAGAAGCAGCTCCCTCTCAGCCTACAGAAGCAGCGACGTGAGGGACGGAATACAGAGAGAAAACGGAGAAGACAGAGATTGGATGAAAGATAGATGGGGAAAGAGAGCAGTAAAGAGAGAGAGAGGGAGAAGTGACACAGTGAGATAGAGCGAGAGAGAGGGGAGCTGACAGAGAGATGGATGCGGCCGGGTCGTCGAGGTGAGGAGATGGTGTAATGATTAGATCACAGATACCCTTGAGCCTTCCTCCCGTCCCTCCTGCACACAAAAATCTGGAGGCTCAGTCGGAGGGGAGGAAGGCCTGCAGTTGTAAATGGCCGTGCTGTCAGAGTTCATCTGGGCGGAGGAGGGAGTGCGGGAGTGGATTACGGGAGTCTGCGGTGAGAGGAGCCTACTCTGCCTCGCCAACCGCTTCTCCCAGGACGACCCGAGCTGGATCGCATCTGTGCCGCCGAGGCCGCCGCCGCCACGCAGCTCGCTCTATAAGATCTCCTAAAGATGTTATATATATATAATGTCTGACTGTTCAGAGGCTGCAGCAAGCAGGAGGGGAGGGGTTGGCATCATCATCATCATCTCCATTATCATCACCATCATCTGCGTTCCTAGTGGACAAGACGTTCCTGGAATATCAGTTAATTTCCAAAGAAAGCCAGGATATTGTGAGACGGTGGTCATAAATTCTCTTATAAATAATTTCACATTAATTCTCTCTGATGTTTTAAACCTGGATTATGTGTCATTTGATATTCTGGTCTTGTCTTTAAAGCGCCTTCCTCGCCAGCAACAAGTCTGAGGCTGATGCCGTCTCCCTCTTTACATATTGTTCACCTCCTTATCAGATGATGTCATCTCTCCAAACTTTAGCAAGTTGAAGGTGACTGCTCTGGGAGGAAGAGATGTGTTTAAGATGCTTCCATCTAGTGGTCACTTAATGACACTGTTGATAGGAAATAGGAAAAAGGGAGACATCACATTAATGTGACTGTTTCTGACGCACGTCTTCAGTCCAGTGGTTAAACAGTATGACTGAGTACAAAAATAGTTCATTGTGTATATATATGTATATGTATATTATACCATAAAGGCATGGAGTGGCAGGTCTGGCAGGGGGTTATTAATGATTCTTCAAACACAATGGCTCCATTAAGTCCATAGAAAAGCATATCTTTACAATAAATTCTTACTGAGATTCACGAAATATATTTCCTGGCACGATACCAATTGAAAACATGACAGAAGGAGGATGAAGACATGACAGGGGAGTAGATGGCTCTGGGAGGAAACAAAGTCCTGTGGGCTGTTTTCCAGAGGAAGTGTTCCCCTGTTAGTCGTACGAAGGCTTTAATAGTATTTAAACTTCCACATCTACCACATTTTCAGCGGAGAAGTGGTAAACCAGGGGACGCCTCCTCACAGCAAACGGCCTCGGCGACAGATATCACTGTATTTTGTGTACATTGCATCTTAAATCATTATGTAGCTTCCCCTTAAACAAGATAAGATATGGGGGATTTTTTTTTTTAAATGTCATGCGTAGGAGTGTATAAGTATGTAAGGAGGAGGAAGAAGAAAACACTGCACATGTTCAAAGTGGTTTTGATCTTCTTTGTAAGGACTGTAAGTGTGACATGTGGACGGTCGCTGTCTGACCACAGTCTGAATAAAAAATTAAATATGTACATATTTTTGAAAAGAAGTTTGTAGTTTGTTTTACTGCAAAAAGAAACTGAGTGTAGCTGAGATTTAAACATCGCTGCCCCAAGCAAACTAATCTTGAGTCTTCAGTCACATGATTTGATCACTGCTGAGGATCTGTGTACTCGACTGTCTTAATCTGTCTGATGATATATTGGTGTGTGTTCTGCTGCATGTTTTCCCGTAAAGGTATTTATTCCCTCAAATGTGGGAAAATCCTCTTTCACTGTGGATTAAGCAGATGGTGTGAATAATATACACGAGTGGTAAGAGGTACGACAGCGAGTGGTTTCTGAAAACTGATATCAGTGCCTTTGGGTTGAAGTGTTGAATGCTTGAATACATTTTTCAATATTTGATGTCTTTTTTTAAAACCTGCCAAAACAAATCTTTCAAATTGCAAATGTTCAAGTGTGTTCTTGAGAAGGAAAAATGACTGAAATAGCAGTTCAAGCAGGAGTCACTAAGTCTCCGCTCACCCCCAGGAAGAAGATGTTAAAATTTTTTTGATGCATAATCCAGTGCAAAATTGTTTCTAAGGTACAAATCTGAGTGAAACCAAGATGGACAACAGAGAGGAAAAGAGGGAGAGACGAGAGAAGAGTGCGGATAAAGTTTGTCTGTTTGTGTTTCATCTGCTTTTCTTCTCTTGTTGTGTTTTATGTTGCTGGGGCAGGTGGCTTGTTCCCCGACACTAATACCTCCACTAAGATAAACCCTCAGCGAATGGGCTCCTGTTGACAGAGCTGCCACGGATAAGAGCAGAGGATCGCTAACAGCCAAGACAACTAAAAACATGAGAGGCTGGGCTGCAGATAAAGAATGGAGGAGGTGGGAGGAAAATAGGAACAACAGCAATCAATTGCTGGCACTGTGCAGCGATGCTATCTGACGCCATCTTACATCTCCTCTATATGTGTGTGTGTGTGTGTGTGTGTAAGTGAGTCTGCGGTGATCGTAATCTGAGGGGGAAAAGAGGTGGGTGGTGCTGATGTGTGAATCTGGGTCATCAAGTCATCAATAACCACCTGCATTAGTGGAACAAACACACAGGCAAGGTCAAAACTAACTGAGATCCCTTCAGAGAGGGAATAAGGTGAAAGGAGAAAAAGGTTTTACAGTGAGGGTCTTTTCCAGCTCAGACGACTGTTTCCACAGAGGTATGGAGGGATGGATGGATGACAGGATGGATGGATGGATGGATGGATGGATGGATGGTGGCATTTGAGTATCTACTTTTGACAGACCAGCGACGGCTGACTTGGCAAGCAGGAACAGGTGGGAGTGTGGGGCTGGCCGGGGCACAGAGAGGAAGGGAGCGCAGGGTGAATTATGGATGGACGGATGAAGTTGGGGAGGGAGGGAGAGAGGGAGGGAGGAGTGTCTGGCGAGGGCTTGTGTCCCGCTGACTGGCAAGCTGCTAGTTGGTGGAGTCACTTAGCCTCACAGAGTTGACCTGAAATGATCGGGCATCTCTGCATCTGCAGCGTACTGCACCCTGTTTTCTCTCCCAGAGGATTCTGGGATCGGTTGTAGGCAGCAGAGCTCCGCGGAGGAGGGCGACGCCGCGACGCCGGAGCGAGCAGCAGTGCAGGCGCTCACTCTGTTTTGTCACTATTATGTG
This sequence comes from Trachurus trachurus, assembly GCF_905171665.1. NCBI lineage: Eukaryota > Metazoa > Chordata > Actinopteri > Carangiformes > Carangidae > Trachurus > Trachurus trachurus. The sequence continues at coordinate 7,226,576 of NC_139911.1, forward strand.
GTCAGTGCGCTTACTCCACTGCTGCCGTTCTTCTTTTTTGTCTCAGTCTGGTTCCCACGGCGAAACTCCTTCACTCCTCACCCTCCTCTACGTACGTGGATGGAAACCAGCCCACCTGTGGGGGAGGAGGGGGAGGGCAGAGGGGGTAAGTGTTTAGACAGAGGTTCATTGAGCATCATTTGTGATTGAAGACTGTTATTATGGCTGAAAAATGTACTATAATACACATATTACCATGCTAACATTAGGAAAATAAAGCTACATACTATAACTAAGGTTTAAATTGGCTAAAAAAGAGCAGACATGTTTTTCGCATATTAACCAATTTTACCACAAATGAAGCTACAACAAAATACTTAAAATGTCAGGTTAACACATAGAAATGTCCCCAAATATCCACCAAATCCCCATAATAAAACTTAAAGGGATAGTTCAACATTTTGTCAAATTGGCCCATTGTCATAATCCCTATAGTTTTAGGAGTAGGTTCATTACCTTTAATTGTTGGTGCAAGCTATTTTTAGAATGGCGGAGCAGAGCTGCTCAGAGCTACGCCACTGAGGCTCATTGGATTTTTTGGTTTTCCTAACCCTAACCCTACTCATCAAATACACAATCCAACAACTCCAAAACACTCTTGTGGACAAGTTGTGACCTGCACATTCACCACGCTATGAGATAATAATGGAACGTTACGAGACTTACGAGTTGTTTTAGAGGCAAATGCAGAGACTGCTTGCTAAAAAACTGCCCCCGATGGCCACACTCATTAGCGGTTTTGCATGAATTTACCTTTATTAAAGGTAACGAACCTACTGCTATGACTACAAGGCTTATGGCAATGGGCCAATTTGCCAAAATGTTGAACTATCCCTTTAAATAAACAAGATACAGTATGAATTTCAATGAGCTGCTGTTATAAAAGGGTTTTTGTTGCTATGCTAAGCTAAGCAGATGTGAGACTCCTTTCTTGTAACTCTTCTGTTAACTTTTTGTCCATACAGAGATGAAAATGCGTCTGTGCCACCTCATAACTGTAAAGATCTTATAAAACCATATGCAATATGGCTGCAAAGCTCTTGTGTCAATATTAATCTTCAGCGTTGACTATCTCTCATGAGAACCAGTCAGATCCTGGTGTTTCATTTCACTGAGGTGGTGCATAAACGACAGAGTGAGCCAGCTGTTTGTCCAGCCAGCTGTGCCAGCTGAGGGCTCCACAGAGACACAAACTAACACTCCTCAGACTTTTCCACAAAGTGTAAAGTTTGTCGCTCAGTCTCAGTCTCTGCCAGGCTGCGATGCTGAGTGGGAGTCAGCACATATGTATACTTCCCTACATTTAGAACCAGGATTACAGAGCGCTCTGAGTACTGGATGGGAACATTTCTGTATTTAAGTCACACAAGGGCAGCAAATGAAATTCTCAGAGTGAGGATATGGGGGGAAGCAGAGGCGTTGGAAAGGCGTAGATGGCAGGTAGAGGGAGAAAGATTTGGCAAATATTCTTGTCTACAGGTGCCTGTAGGGGACTAATGTGAGATTTGGTTTGTTTTTAGTGCTGCCTAAACTGGATTTACCAGAGAGAGAACAGCCAAAATTTAAAAAAAATGTAATGAAACTCGCAGGGCAAAGCTACATGTTATAATTATAGGGCTACTTTAAACCAAGAAGTCAATATCAGCACTCAGAGGAAACCTGTTCTTCTTCCTCTATGATGTGATGATTGGAGACTCACCCTGCCGTTGACCTCGCCCCTCCACCAGCCATTGGCTCCGGACTTCGTGTAGATCTTGACCACGTCGCCCTCCTGCAGCGAGAGCTCCCGGGTGTCGCGCGAGCTGAAGTCGTACCGGGCGATCGCCACACCGATCACTTTGGGAGTCAACACTGGAAAGGGAGAAAACGGGTGGACAGAGAGATATTAGATTTAGTTTATTATGAGTTTAATGACTGGTTTCACTTATCAACACTTTCTCACTCACACAAACAAACACAAATACTGTACACACACAGATCTGGAGAAGGCGATTTCCATTTTGTGACAAATTAGTATTCAAATATGGTGGAGACATGTGCATCACTACATTAAAACAGGTTGCACAAACTAGATCTTTTGTGGAGATTAGATTTTGCTGCTTAAAATTTTATGCCCAGTAGTTATTATGGTTATGTAGTAGTATGTATCTACTCATTCTAAACTGCATGAACACTATACTGTAACACATGCATACAAATTTGGTCTTAAATAAGAGAAATTCTACATTAAATTATATTGTAATGAATATAAAAATATTCACGATATTATTTTTCTGTCTGTGCTCTCACTTTGTTCCATTAAAAAGTGATCTATGGCCCAGTTGCTACAGGGAGCTGTAGTTTTGTAGTCCATAGTTTAGCTGAGATAGTGCAGTTAGAGTGCTCTGACAGCCGTGTGTGTGTGCGGAGACATCCTGTCGAGGAGACAGTGGTGTGGGAGACAGACGTGGAGCAGGTTAGCTAGTTACCACCGCTCCATCCCACCCTGTCGGCTTCTCTTCCTGCTGCAGACACTGACTGGTAAAGTCAGACTGGGCTGAGCTGACATGTGGAAATGGAGTGTCAGACCTCTGCAACCCGGCCGCGGGGAGAGAATATCTAGTATAGAGGGAGATCTGTGTATTTGGACACGTCCACCTTTACTTTGACAGACAGACACAGGCGAACACACACACCAGACTCTGCCACAAACGCCATGGAAAACATTTCAAACACCACTCTTTTCTAAGCCGTGTCTGCCTCACACACTGGTGTTTACATGCAAAAAAGAACACACACACACACTTACACAAAACCTCACTTACGGTGCATGCACTGCTAAAATAAACAGCCCCTATTCTCCACACAGGATGACATGTATGTGCACAGAACTATTGGAGAGGTGAGACGGTACAATGGGAGGCTCGATGGCAGATAAAAGCAAAGACTGAGGCTATGATGTACTGAGCTACAGCCAGCATGCTAAGCAGCCCTCGACATGAAAGGAAAGAGGAAGAAATACAGAGAACGGGAACAGAAAAGAGGGAGGAGGGGGGGGGGGAGAGATAGAGAGAAGCAATACCTGTACCTGACCAGAAGGGAGCAGAGGAAGGAGGTACAAAGCTGTAGCCGGCAGGAGTTACAAAAGAGAGGCCGCAGAGCAATGGGGCTATGGCGGGGCGAGGCGGGCCAGGCAGGGAGTGGAGAGTTGTGAGAGGGGGGATGGAGGGAGGAGAGAGAAGCAAAGGAGAAAAAATAAAACAGTTTTTCTTTTTCTTTTCTTTTTTTTCTGTAAATTCCAACTCTGGGCTTTTGTTTTTGCAGAGGAACAAAAGGAGCAGTCGCAGTTCGACAGAGGAATAAATCACGACAGGCGCAGGAGGAGCTCTGCAGGTTAAACTCTGCCTCACAAACTATTTACACTCATCAGCCAAATATCGTTAGAATGAAATATCATAAGGGATCAGAAATTACATTTTAATGCTTTAATGTGTCTTCGGTCAGAATTTCCAGTATTTAAAATGATCAGTTCATTATGAAGATATTATAATTTGCAAAAAAAAACCTGTAGGTGGGAGTGGTGCATGTTTGTGATTCTCTCATTTTCATAAAACCTCTATAAATCCACAGTTTATGTGAGTTTATGATGCTGGAAACTAAAGTGAACGACTGAATTAAATGCCAAAACACTGACAGCCCAGACGAGTCCACGCCAGTGATTTAGCTGAAACATGAAGTGATGACAAAGGGATGTCAGTGTCAGTAATAGAGGGCGACATCTTCACTTGTGCATTTAATAGGGAGGAACACGCAGTGTACTCACAATTACAGCATAGGGAATAGATGTCTATTTGCATATTCATAAAGACAATCATCCAGCTGTAACACCGACACAACTGCAGCTCCGTGTCTCCTTAAATTTCCTGACAGACCCACTTATCACTGATAGTTGCTTTAGTTTTTATTCTTTTCGTTACAGTTTTTTCCTGTTGAATCCTAATTGCCTTTATCTCTAGTTGTGTCTGGGGTTCACAACGCCGACAGTGCAGATTTCCCAGCTTTAGAAAGTGTAAAACTCTACTTCAGGGCGGCTGAGTTTGTATTTCTCTCTGTCTTTCAGCGTTTCTACTGGCAGAGACAGAAAGAAGCTACAGTACAGGCATTGATCCGGCTCCAGCAGCGTCTTCGAGCTGGCAGAGTTAGTGCCTTGCTCCCGGGAACACAACTTTCAACCCCGACAGTATTTGTGCGACAGACTTTATGGAGGACTTTGAGTCCACTGTTATTTTTATAAGTCAACACAGCGAATATGGCGCGAGTACAGTCAGCAGAAAAACGCTGAGGCGAGAGAGTTTTTTTTTTTTCTTAGTGGCACCATTACTGAAGCAGAAACAGGCTTTAGAGTATAAATTGACAAACAGTAGCCCGGACTAATGGAAGGCAATGAGTGTGCCCAGAGAAGTTTAACTGAGGTGAGCAAAGCTGATGGAAACCTGATGTGCTGTGTTTATCTATTACTCAAAGGGCATTATGAAAACAGATGTCAGAGATCAGGGAGGTTGAATCAGGTTTCTGTACGGAGCGTCTGTCCACATTTCCTGTTGGAAAGTCAATCAAACAACTACAGGGATGTAAATCACAAGTTTTATCATGATAGGATTATATATCACAAAGTTTCCATAATACAATTAGATTCTATTTGATAAGGAACAAGTGATAAGTATGAGACAATATCATCCGATTTAACAAAACAAAATGTGTATGTGTGATTTAAACAACTATATTTCCACTATAAAATTATTCATTATATAAATTATTTAGAAATTATTAAGTTCCTGTTTATCTTCTCTAAAATCTAAAATATTTCTACACTGCTGATTCATTCTGAGAGGACAGACGAGAGTTGACCTTTTTTTCTGGCTGCTTGCCGCTTGCATATTTGTCGCGTGGGTGGAAACAGACAGGGAAAACCAGGGGAATTTCAAAATAAAGGCGCATCAAACCACTGATAATATGTATCAAGGCCTGAATGATGTTTTCATTTCAATCAACTGCTACTGAATCATTGGCCATTGAATTGATGTATCAATGTGGACTGATGTATCGTCCCTCCACCCGCCCCCGGGCCCCCTGCGCTTCAACCACTGGGGATAGAAAACGTATTCCCCAACAAAAGCAAAAAAATGCTGAAACTTTATTGAAAAATGTGCTGCTCCCAACAACAATACTGCCGGCGAGTCAACAGGCTCCGGTTTATTGATATGCTGTAAGAAGAGCAGAGCTCCGGTGGTTTTTTAAAATGAATACTAATCAGTGCTGAGAGACAGCTCAGCAACCCCTAATGGTGTCTAGGTACGAGCAATATGAAGAGAGATCGCCTTCCACTTCAAACAGCCACCAAGACACCAGCTGCATTTTACATGCTTCGTTTTTGCAAAATCAGATTTGTGGACCACACCAGAATCCACAATGTGAGCCTGTTGACTAAATGATGAGACGACGGCGCTGCACACACACATAAACACACACAAATTCCCACACATGCTGGTAGCTGAGATTGCTCCACAGACATGTACAGTATATTCATTCATGTTTCAGGGTAGCACTGTTATTGTTGCTACAGTATAGTAGTGAGCATATTGGTTAAACATTAGCAATCCAACACTTCTGCCTTCTGCAAAAGCTGCCAACAGAACATGAAAGGGAACCTAAACATTAATTAGCCGTCCTCCAGCAGCGCTCGAAGAGGATAAAAATCAAAACAAAGGAGCCATTTAAAAAAGTGAAAGAGAGAAAATGAAGTGTGCACAACGGGGAGGAGGCTGCCTACAAGACAAAGGACCACACCGGAACAAAACAGATTTGGGCTGGAGCTGTCTCCACTTGTGTTGTGACGCAGAGTTTTGGAACAACAGGCTTCTTCTCTTCCGACAACCAAACACCTCTGTACAATCTGTTCACATTTTCTCCTGCCTGGCACGCGCTCATCAGCAAGCCGGGGCTTTTTTTTTTTTGTCTTTTTGCACGCAGCGGCATGCGAGGTTCAAATGAAACCTAATTTTGCCACTGATTGTGATAAGTCATACATTTTCCATTAAGCAGCTGATGGGTGGTGTTGCTGCGCCTGGCTCACACACTGGGTTTAATACCTTTTGCTTCTGGCATTGCTTGAAACATTCAGCGTGTGTGGATGTTTTACAGGGCAAGCAACACTCTCTGCTTCGGGTTTTGGAGGTGGCAGGCGATCAAATGTGAGTCTTTAGCCCTCTGCGGCTTTTCAAACTTGTCCCCATTATCAGCCGAGCCAATAAAACTAAATATAAATGTGATTGAAATTTTAAATATCTTTTTCCCCAAATCAACTTTTCTACTTAAAAGCACATTTTCATCAGTTTGTGTCACTGAAATGTTTATATTCAATCCTCAGGAGGCAGTTTGATATCACTCCTCACATCATCTCATAAATCTCGGTTCAACGTTATACATCCCACACACGAGTTAAACTCCCGGTCAGAGAAGGGGAGAGAGAGGAATCTCACTGGATGTGGCGTTCGTCTCATTCAGCCCTGATAAATAACATCTCCTACCTGAATACTGAGAGGAATCAGGTTAGAGAGGGTAATGACTGACAGAGTCGCAGGGTTTAGAGGGAGCAGCAGCTGCATGCATAAATAATCATCATTGTGCTGCTCCAAGTGGCGGCGACAACAGCTGCTTTGACTGGAGGTGTTGTCAGGTTTCCTCTGAACTGAACAAACAGCTCATTCTTACACAGGTTAAAAAAGAAGTCACGCATTCACATGTTAACCCACAGACTCACAACATCTACACCAACTAAGTTCTGCCACAACTTCCTCTAGTGCTAAAATATTTTGAGCTCCCAAAATTGGAAAACTGAATAATAAAGATATTCTGCTCGAGAGCTTCTAGGCTCAACAGTGATGGTTCATTAATACTGAATTATTTTTAATACTTATTATTTAAGCTTACTTATTATTTGAGCAGCAGTTAATTCACAAATAATCTGTAACTAAATGCACCAAAAATGGAATGATTTTAGTGTTTAGAATAATTTTTTGTCCTTTTTTTAATTTCCATCGTTTCTGTTGTTTTTCATTTTTATTGCAGCTAATCATATTTTAATCATTTTCTCCTCTGTTTTTCTTTTACTTTTATTCCTTTATTATTAACCACTTTATTTATCTCTTTTTAACTCTTTATTTTGACTTGTATGAAAGGTGCAATATAAATAAAGCTTGACTGATAAAATGATAACAAAGATCAGTTATAAAAAGTCAATGTCAGTGATGTGGTATAAAACATCAAATTTAAATGTTCAACTCCTATTTTTTTCCAGGTATATTTAGAATTTGCTGTCATAGTAGGTGCAGCAGATGAAGACTGTACGTCAGATTGTAAACGGTCTTGACTTTGGCGGAGTCACCGAGGGTTCAGACCATCTCCCTCCTCTGAAACTCAAATTAATTTGATCTTCAGTAAACGTCCAGAGAGTGTTTATCAAATCTAATAACGCACTTAGCGGATTCTCCAACCTCCGACTGACAGTCGAGTCAAAAACAATTAACATCACGGGAGAATGAACAACAACATATAGTTTGTTGCTGCTCTTTTAAGGCTGTGAAGACGCTCCCCAGTGATTTAAAGCAGAGTGAGGGTTGGGAGGGGGTGACAGATAAGAAACAGAAACAGCAGCTGGAGTGAAGCAGCAGAGCTCCTAACAGCTCTCGTTACAGGTAAAGGAAGAAGTGTCGGGTCACAGAGGCTGCGTGATCGTCTGCTGACGCATCGGTGACAACCAACAGGTCAGAGGTTTGGACTGAGCTGAGACAGTTTATCATGTGTTTTCAAGCATAAATGACTCTGATTTAACAATTTGCATACATTTAAGACATATAATCATTACTTATCCCTATTCGTATATCCTATTTGACAGCATCCTCTAAACTTCTCTGCCATCTTCATTTACATTCTGTCAGAAGATGTGTTCGCCACTCATTAGCTCCATAGTGCTACTAGTGATTTAAAACTTTAATGGCCACAAATCTAAATCAGAAAAAGCCTCCTACAGTGAGAACTTCTGCAAAAATCAAAAGTCATTTAAAAAATAATAATTTCACAGACTGCTGCTGGAGCCAAAAAAACAGTGCTGCTTGTAATTTAGCTAAGATCACAACCAGTGGGAAGGAAATAAAGTCCAAACTGCTTAAAACACAACAGATATGAGATATGAAACTAGTCATTAAACTCCCCATGCAGGAATGTTTCATGTTGGCACGCTTTGTTTTCGTGATGTGTTCAATCCTCCGTCAATCACGTGCCAGCTGTTGCACTATAATTTGCCACCATCACTGGATTAAAATGTCTGGTGTGTGTGTGAGTAAATATTTTATTGTGTTTTCTATTATTAGAAACTCGTCAGCTCTACTCACTGTTGCCGCCCGACCGGTTGAGGCGGTGCACAGCAGCGTTCTCCGGTTCCTGGTACGGAAACTGCAGCGTGGTGTCCAGACTTCTGAAACCTTCTCTCAGGGAGTGGTGTTTGTAGTATTCAATCAGCTCCTGAACATACACGGAGGTACAGACACACACACACACACACACATATATAAATATAAATAGGTCAACAAAGATGGAAAGTTAATTGAATTTGTGTTGGCTGCATTGTCACATTTGTCGCCTTTGTAAAAATGTATTTCCAGCTCTTGCGACAGATGTGTAAACAGCACAGATGTTACATGAATACACTGTCAAACCATGAAGAGTCTGCTTGAAAACTGAATCTTATTATTAGCACAGAAGCTATTTTGCTTTTAACCTGCTGAGGATGTAAAACTGCTCTGAATGTGCTGGAGAAAAAAAAAATGTTATGAAATGTTTTGTATTAATATACCTCAGCATTAGATATCTGACTCTATAAAATACATATGAAACTAAGTGTTATCAAATGTGTTGGAGGTACTCACACACTGGATGTTCACATATTAGGCTCAAAAACATGTTTTTAGCTAATCTGAGACACATAAAATCCAGTCCTGGCATAAATAAGATTGGCGAACCTTTCCAATATGCACTGGACTCATCTGTAATGCTGAAGCCCTCAGGCCAGTATAAACACATCTCTAATCATGGCTATTTTTGTGCACACAGCTAAAATAAAATTCAGGTTTTGACACTTCATTAAGCGAACACGATGATTTATTTATGAATTGCAGTGGTGGAATTTGAAAAATAAAACAGACTCACTAATATGCTCCTGAACTTCTTGTTCTCTGCGATGTAGAAGCAGCCCTCCTTGGTCAGGATCTTTATGTGCTTCACGTCGTTGTTGTACCTGTGAGCCATTGAATAAGTTATGAGTGTAATTTCCCTCTCTGATCACCGCCATCGATCGGTGGCCGGCCCCCTGGCCCCCCCCAGTGGAGCGCACGGCAGCCGGTGTAATGCATAGGGTCCCAAAGGTGTGTGACACGTGAATGATGGGTGGTCAGGAGAAAGTGTGTGTGTGTTGTGTGTGTATAAACCTCCCAACCACACTCCTACTACTTGAGTTAGTTAAGAGTGTGGCTGAGGGCTGGAGGAGAGAGAGTACAGAAATCTACTATGTCTGTCATTCACAGAGTCAATTTATCAGCGGTTATATAACAGCCGCTTCCTGTCTTGTGTCTAATCTTCTTTTTGTAAGTATCAAATTATTCAAATAGCCAAAATTAGACATTTAAAAGAAAAATCCTTTTACATATAGACGCTTTAATCTTTCAGCTGAGATCTTCACAACAGAATCCATGGAAATTCACTTCAAAGCTCCTCACTCTCCCTCTCTCCAGGCTCTACCCCGACCCACTTAGAGTGAAGACAGCCCGGACACCCAGCCTGGCGCTGGTCCTGGGTCAGGTCATGGTTATTAGGAGTAGAGCTGGACTTAAGAAGAAACCCTGTCTCCTGCAGATTAAGTTTATATTAAAACTCATTAGCAGCAGCAAATACGTTTAGTAGGATTATTATGTTTCTCTATATGCACTTGCTGTGACTCCACTTTGAAAGAGATGTTGATGTTGGTGCTGAAATGAGCAGTTCACAGGAGGAGCAGCAGCACTCTCACCTCTGTCAGTTGTATACAGCTACAGGTTAGCTTAGCTTAGCTGAGCATAAACACAGACGTAAGGTTGTGAAAGCCTATCAGCACTTCTCAAGCTCAGAAAAAAGAAAATAAAAGAAAAAGTTGTGTATGTGGGATTTTGCATTTCATTTCATTTTCAAATTTAGAGAGTGTGAGGTTTAATGAGTTGAAGAGTCAGACCTACTCTCACTGTATGTGGCCGCAGCTGCCTCCAGTTTGAGAAGTACACTAAGTTCAAAGCTGCAGTTTATTGGTCCAGATCTGTGGATCTCGTGGCTATTTGGCAACAGCCATCAGATGTCTGCCTGCTCCGCTGAGAGGAACGAGCGAGATGGCATTTTCATTTGCGAGTAATAATTTTTAAATGTTGTTCCCACAGCTACGGAGCTCCTCTTTCTACTCTGCTTCTCTCTTTCATGGGGCGGTTTTAATAACCCTGAACAGTCTTACAGTCGTCCTCGGCTCTGTTCAGAGCTCGCACTTCTGTGTGATGCCGGCAATTAAGACTTCAGCACAGAGGGAACCTCGGAGGCTCTGAAGAGGGAAAGGATGCTGGAAATAAGTTAAATGAAGTTTAAAGGAGTGTTTCCATTGCTCGGTCCTCATGGAGGGAAAAAAGGTTCCAGTTCACAGACTCCACTGGTGTCTTTTCACTGCCAGTTTTTTTACCCTGACGCCATTTATCTTGTGCAAAGAGATCAGGCACAAACATTGGTCGGGTTAGTAGCACTACAAGCTTCTCAAAGACTCTTTTTAAATTCCTCATTACCAACATCAAAATGCCTGTATGCCTTTAATTATAATCAGAGATCAGACCATGTGAATGTGCTTCGGTTCGGTCACTGTGGTTAACCACAGGCTGGGCCTCAGAGGAGGAGCACGACGGCCCACAGAGGAACTATAAATGGGTCAATCGAATAGCGTCGTATGTGTGGGAGTTACATCTGGTCAATACTGTGGTTTGGCTGAAGGCACCTGATGAGCCGAGCAGACGGAGAACTGTCACGTAAAGGAAGAGAAATTAAATCTGATCGTAGTTGACAGCTGCACTTGAAGACACGCACTAGATACTTCTCTCTATAAATATGCACATCTGATATTTTCTTGTCTTTAAAGAGATTATAACAAGATTTTTTTTTCTTTTTTCGATAAAACAGAGCGACAGGGTGCAGAGATGTGAAAGCCAGGATCACAGATGAGGGCGGTAGAAGAAGCCGACTCACTTTATGCTGATGGCGTACTCTGTGTACTCTCTGCTGCGATGGCGGACCAGGTAGGTGCTGTTCACCCTGTTGATGAGCTCTGCCTCCGCCTGGAGTCTCTCCATGGGCCCCGCAAACCTGCAACCCAGCATACACAAGGAGCCTGAGCACCACAACCCTCACTGTTTCTGTTTCTGGCTATGTTATTTTAATTGTAAAGAAGGTGAATAAATAAATAATCCTGTAGCAGCAGCAGCAGCAGAGGGGCTGGTTTGATACATTTACACACATTTCACCTTCTTATTAAATGATAGTGAGAGTAATGAAGCTGTTTGTTTGGTGAACATACCACGACTGAGTGGAGTAATCCACCGGCTTTGGGACCTGGAGACGAGAGGGAAAGTGGACATGTGACTTTGTTGTTGTTGTTATTTCAAATGCAGCGTCAATGTGACTTCCACCCATGCAGTTAAAGTCGTGTGCTTGACTCAAACAGATGTTTTGCTCATATGCAGCAAGGTGCTTTTACACTTGTACAGCCTCAATAAAAAAGCAGCTAAATGCTCATCTTATCTTTACAACACTGTGGACATGGTGATTACAGATAGGCCTCATATTCTCCGTGCAGCTGGACAGAGTCTGAATTTCGTTTTATCAAACAGAACATGAGAAGCCAGTGGTGAGGAGGAGATATGTTTAAAAGGGAAGAAGCAAAACAAGCACTTGATACATAGTTCATTCAACAAAGGAGTTGCACACCGTTCCTCCCCTCAGCTCTCCTCTTTAGGATGTTTGCACCTCATAAGAAATGCTTTTGTTCTCAGCTTCTTATTGAACTATCAGCATCTCACAAGACCAGCCAGGTTCCTTGTGCTCACAGCTTTACTCTGTTTTTCTTCCCCTGCAGGGTAAAAAAAAGACTCACCCTGCCTCAGAAATCCTCAACCATTCCCACATCACTGAGCTGGTAGTAAATACACCTAGACCACTACTAGTTCCTACTACAGGCCTTCATAATGTTGCAAAAGGAGTAGAAGGAAATGCTGCTTACACACGGGCACGGCTTCACAGCATCGCTTGGAAAGAAGCCAACCTCTTTCTTCGACAGGATTTTGCCCTGAAAGCACAGAGAGATAATTGCATTATGTACATCTGGCTGACTCTGTCTCCATAATTCAGGAACAATTAGCTTGCAACACAGAGCAGAGCAAATTTACAGCCCTAGTTAACCATTGTTGAAATAATGGCTGGCAGGAAGAGAGAAAGAGGACGACTTCCTTATTCCTCCCATGGTGATGAGTCTTTAAGCCCAGCGTCTTGATTTATCAACACTGGGGAGGCTCAGTCCGTATGAATAGGGGGTTTTCTGGAGGCCATAGTGCAGTTATCTCGTTCTGACTGAGGCCCAGACGTCGTGAGCTGTGTTTGCTGCGGTTTTTGTCTGTGAGCTGACAAAATATTGAATTTACATGGGGCAATAATTCAGTCATGGATTGCAAGGTTGCAAAATGACAGAAGAGTTTTGTAAACACTTGCATCCGCGGACTTCCTCCTCAGAGGTGACTCGGTTATGAAAAGCTTTAACATCCATGTAAAATGACTGGGGGAACTGGTGTATTATTAATATCTCGAAGGGGAAATTACAAAAACAACAAGCTTTAATTAAACTTCATTGGAATTTCTTTTTAAACTCTTTGTTTCCTGGTTCCTGCTCCTAAATGCTTTTAACTATATTGGCTCAGTGTGTCCTGTAGTTCAGCTTTTCAATGTTGCAGAAACATTTTAAATGCACATACTGTATGTTGCACCTATGCACAATTTATTGTTGTGCATCTGTAATGGATTGCAGCTCCAATTCTTTAAACATGAACTCATCCTGCAGGCATCAAAATGATAAATTAATGATTACAATGTCTAAGTTAACATAATAACTATACTGAAAATATTGTCAATGCCGGTTAAGTTTGTTATAATCTGTAGGGAGTCCTGCATGAGTGTAGTTTTGCAGAAATGTAAAATATTAAGGTATCAAGGTAGGTACGTCCTAGCAATCATGACCTGAGGCTAATCAATTATACTGATGCTAGCTACATAGAAGCTAAAGGAAGTAGGAAAAAGTTTAAAAAATAAATTCACATTTACAAAAATTCACTGATTTGTGCCAATTATGAGGCCAAAAACTACACTGCATGCTTTCTGGCTGTTAGTTAGTGGATGCAGGACCGTTTGCATGTCTCTGACTGAGAACCGACTGTTTCAGGCATCGAGTGTTTTCAGTCACAGAGGCGCGAGTCACATGCCAACCGTCCACTTTCAGCCACGTCGGTGGTTTGTGCGGTCGTCACCCGTCACGTCCCTGATGCCTCCGGACACGTTATCAGTGCTTGTGGAAGGCAGCGCTTTGTGCCACATCCTTGCTAAGAGTGTGATAATGATTATAGCTGGTAACATTGACAGACTGAACAGATGGCTGCTGCTGAATGAAATGAAATTATATCGATCGATTCTATTTGTCACGCACCCGCAGAACAGAAATGATTATGGTCTGCTGGCTACAAAGGAGATGGATATTGAATGTTTGCTGACTGCAGGGCTGCCGCTGCCTCCGGTTTAAGCTTTTACACAGGGTTAATTGAATTTTTTATCTACTTTATCTGTTTTGTATAAAGCAATGTGAGATTTTTTTTGGTTTCCTTATCACATGTGTGTTTATAATACAACTTCAGTTCATGCCAACACAGTGTCCCCTTCAGGCCTCGGGTAAAACTTAATACAATTAGTGTGCTGCCTTTCATCCTCTCACACTCAGAAACATCTCATGTCTCCTCCACATCTGAGTATTACACCTCATGTTTTCTCACATAACAACAACAACAACCCTGGCATTAAACAAACAAACAAACATCTCAAGAGTGTGGGTGTCTGACTTCCTTAACAATAAGTGTTGTGTGGTGTATCGCAGCCTGTGGGTGTGTACAGGTTACTAACGATTTCATTGTCACATGCAGCTTGTTAGTGAAGAAATGTTTAAATGTAGAGTCGAGAGTATGAATGAAATTCATGTCAACCACACAAACACAGGAAGTTCATATAGAGGATCATTTAATAGAATAATAATGAGGGAAAAAAAAACCCACACTGACTATTTCTGTCTTTCTAACCGGGTTATATGAGGGTTAAACGCAGCAGTTCCATTTGTAAATAGTGTAAAGTACAGTATGTAATGAAGACGTAGTGCGAGCTCTGACCTGCCACCAGGGGCTGTGAAGGTCGGCGCAGATTAACTCGATGATGTCACCCGTCTGGATGCTGAGCGCTGGACCAGAAGTGGGGCTCGGCACGCCGAAGTAGTTCCTGATCACCATCATCTTGGGCAGACCTGAGAGAGGGGCAGGGCCGGAGAGTTAATGGTTAATGTTCAACATTTACTGTAAACAGTTGTCATGTTTCACCTTTATTTATATCTTTCTTTTGTAATAAAGTCTTGATTATTGTATTTTAAAACCCATATTTTAATAAAAGCCTCTTATTTTTGTGTAGGAAAACAACAGTGATTGCTCTGAGCTCTGTATTTGACTTCAGTCATGAACACCTGTCTGTCATCCCTTTGTTCTGCTGAACTATTCATGGACCTATTACAGGCAGTAATGACACAGTGTATACATGTCATCATATAGATACATAGACACCCTTTGTCACCTGTGTGCTTAGTGATAATCATATCTCAGGCAACAGGACTTTATCTGTTATCTCGAGGGTACAGAGAAGATCAGCAGTAAAGCTGCACACGGTGTTCAGGAGAATTCAGGAGGAAAAATTCACTCAATTGATATTTAAAAATGTTTCCTAATAACATTCACAATAAGGAATTAGAGTGAAATTGATAATTGTATTCCTCTACAGACTATTTTCATAAGATGACTATATTCTTCTCCACAGATAATTTATTACACAGTAACAAAAGTTTGCACTCGCACTAAAAGGAAGAACATTTTAATCAAGCTGAACTTGCTTGCTAGAATGACCTCAATCAGATTTTTCAACGTCCCATTATTCACCAAGAAATCACTGGAATTGAATCATAATACATCTGTTATGAGGCACCCACCCATGCCAAACAAATAGAGGCTTCATATCTCATATGCACAACACAATCAAATGAATTGTGCATATCTCTCTCTCTGCAGCGCACAGTGATAGAGTTGTGCAGGAATACAATGAGAGAGAAAAAGAAATTCAAGTGAGAGCAAGAAGGCGATGGTGAAGCTAAAGGCAAATAATGGAGAAGTCAACAGTGCTGCACTGAAAGCTAATACATCTATATGTGCCTTGCTTCTCTTTCAGGGTCTGTGCCAGCCTCTGTAGTAGCACTGAGGCAGCCTGACATGTGCAGGCTTGCTTGAATAGGACTTCTGAAGACACATTGCCATGGAGAATTGAGTGTTGGGAGCATGAATTGCATTCCTATCCACACAAGGACAAGTCGCGTATTAGCACACCTTTGAAAAATAGACAAAGAGAGAAGCGTTGAAATATTATAAAACGGCAAGAGCAGGGGCAATCAAATGCCTATTGATTTTAATGCGTCTTCAGTCAGAAATGATTTTCTGCAGCATAATGGATGGGGGGGGGGTGGAGAAATTAGTGTTGAAGCCAGGTTTATGGGAGATTAGTGTAGTGTAGCCACACACGTACACACAAATTTATATATAGTCATGCCGTATTGGTAGTCATATTCTCTCAGTGAAAGCAATAGTGGGAGAAAGGTAAGAATAAAACAGCTACATTTACTGCATTCACTCACTCTTTGTAACTTAGCTACTTTATGTGCTTCTGCTTTGGGCTTTATTCAACTTAAACTGTTTACATGGGCCTTTCATAGTCACAGATTGAGTCTGAGCTGCAATGATAAAACCAGTTAATAGCTACCAGGTGCACCATTCACTCTGACGGAGCAAGGTTAGCTCCGATACCAGGAAAAGGAAAACGTCATCCCAAAGACAAGCAGCAAGTCATGTAAACCTACAGACGACCTAGTGCAAGTGGCAGCACTTTTCCTGCTTGACCTATTTCTTAATGTCAGGTACGTGCAGAGGGTTAATGAGCAAAATGTGACCATGCACCATCAGAGAAAACTGCAGACTGTATGAATACCACGCTAACAAGCGACCGAGATAATAATCCTGCTACTGAAGGTGTAAAGGTGCAGAAAGTGTTGCACTGTCCCTGTTTCATATCATTACAAAACAGACACCTTTCTGGTGTCTTCAAAACAAAAACAATTACAATCTATAAAGGTGTGAAAAGCATCATAATCATAATATTTAGCCAGTTAGACGGTTGTGTTAAGTGAGGAGAGAAAAAATAATTATGAAAGTGTAAGAAAACAACACAATTGGTCACATTTAGTCCTTGTTTTAAGATGACACACACTGTGGCATAAACATGCCAGAATCTGGTAACATGTCTTAGGAGCAGCAGCCTCACACTGACAGCCAGATAAAAAAGAAACAACAGAGGAGGAAGAGGAGATGAAGTGTGTAAGGATGGAGGAGGTCTGCTGTGGTGCTGTGTTGTGAATTTCTCACCTGGATCTCGACTTTTGCCCTAAAAAATAAAAAAAATAAAAACAGAGAGTGAGTGAGAGAATGACACTCAGGACACATCAATAGGCATGCACACACTGGACACATAAATCCCTGCCCTGCTAAAACACAAAGTCAGTGCAGCCCCCAGGCTCTTCCATTAACTCAAACCCACTAAATGAATGATTTGCCTGATGCAGAGAGGTGAACATGTTCAAACACACCTAATGCTATAAAAAAATACCACACACACTCACATATAATTCATATTTAAGCCAAGGCCTGTGATCTCCAGTAAACATGAAGAGATTCAGAACATCTGAAAATTCACTGACTCAGTTTTTTTTCAATTTAATCTAAATCTTGGTGAGGATGGAAAACTGCATATTCGCAATCAACATCAACACAATGTAATTATTTACAATTTTTTTTGCATGAGCACGAAATCAAAGCACAAAAAGTTTCTACTCTTTCAGAAAAGTTTAGACTTTGCATTTTGTGTTTGTGTTTACCACTCTTTACAGTGCCTGACACCAGAAATAAACTCAGGGCAATAATGCAACAGGGACACAGCTAAGTGTTACCTCAGTCTTGCTGATGAGATGAGATTTTTGCATAAAACTTTTACATACAGCAAGGTCCAAAAGTCACTGTGCATTGTGCAATTTCAGCCCCAGATACTGACGTACAGTACCACTTAAGTTAATTGTTGCAAGCTCAATGTATTTCTCCACTTCAGGCATATTTAGGCTGTAAATCACAGCAGAGCAGAGACAACTCAGGGTGAAGCTGCAAAAAAAAAAAAAACAGTCTCATTTCTGGCATCAGGTGGGCTGCAGCAAGTCAAGTCAGTCGGAGGCTCCTTGGCAAATAGCTGCAGGAGAGAGCAGCTTTCAAAGTGCAGCAAAGCTTTGGAGAGGAGGCGAACAGAAGAAACAGACACACATATACACACACACACGCACACACACACAGAGCAGCAGCAGCTCACCTGAGTTCTGACGGAGCCAGGATCTGAAAGAAGTTTGAGAACAGGCATAGTGAATGACGGGTTAGCGGGTGCACGCAAACACTCGCACAAACTCGTCGGTACAAGGCAACACTCCCTCATTAGTGGAGAAGGCGGACGCTCGTGTCTGACCGTGGTTCGCTTTGTTTTGCTGTGCTGCCACTACCTGACAGCGGGGATAGAGGAGGTAACGAGGCGGGGGGTGGAGAGGGAGAGGGGGGGGGGCAGACCTGAGGTTTTTGCTCCACCAGTTTCTTTCATTGGCTCCCTGAGGGACGGGTTACACCCCCTAGACACACATACACACAAACACACACACACACACACATACACACACGCCTGTACCTGTGCAAACAGAACAATTACAAAACCACACACATACCTGCAAAGTCACACACTGCCTGACAGACAGCCACACAGACATGCACCATACATACAGTACAACCAAACTCATGCATGCACATACACACACACACACACACACACACACACACACACACACACACACACACACACACACACACACACACACACACACACACATACACATACATAAACACACACTCAGCAGGCCTGTTGTTCCTTGAGTGAACTTTGACCTGTTATACAAACACAGCGAGGGAGCTGATAACAGAGACAAATTGCAGGTAAACAATGGCTTATCTCCAACACACACGAACACACGCACACACACACACACACACGTACCCAGAGCTATGCTGTGATTGATGCTGGGATTGTGTTAGTGCACACCTGCTGGTGTATTATGATGGTGATTCTCTGGGCTTTAAATCAGCTTTAAGTGGCGTAAAGACAAAGGAAGCAAGAAATAAAAATGTCAGCTACCTAAATAAGTGATAAGCCTTTACAGTATGTAAGTCTCTTTATGGAAAATGAGTACAAATATTAGTTATATAAGTGTCGCTTATGCAGCCATGTTTTAAACTTATTAAAGGTACATTGTGTAGGAATTACTCCCATCTAGCGTTGCGGTTGTATATCGCAAGCAACTCAATCGTATTTTTCATGCTGCATTCACCTGAAATTGGGCAGACGGCAGATGTACGACAGCCGCTGCACGTAACGGCATAAACAAGCCTCTATGTAAACAAGTGGTCCGTCAGCACGAGGCAAAACAATACACGTGACAATATGTTGTCATGGCGATGTCGTATTTCCTGCCGGTTTCCTACCGTCACGCTGCCACTGAACGTAAAAACATGGCGACACGACATGGCAGCCAGCACCGAGCTTACCCGCTCCATGGAGATATGAATGATATGAACGGTAAATTCAGAGCTGAAAGGAACACTTCAGTTTGTTGATGGGTGGGGATTACTGATTAATGGAAAACATACTTTTGAATTTTCGTGAATAGATAACAGGAGAAGTTACACAATGTCCCTTTAAAAATGTTGATACTTAAATATTCAGCCCTCAGCCCTGCACATGTTCCCGTCCCTGCAGAGGATGAACAACACTGTGGAGTAACGAGGGCGGGAATTCATGGCGACATCCCGGTCTTAACAACTCCGCCCTCTCCTGCTGCCGGTGTCGCCCAAATCTACTCAGGTACACGCTGTGCCCAGGTGGGCCTGGCAGTGGCGTTATTGCCTCTGCGACCTGATCGCACCGTGACAGATGCCAGGTCCAACAGGAGCTGGCAGGTTGCCACGGGGAATACAAGCACACACACGCAGCCCAGACATGCAGAATGTGCCGGGGTGTAACTGTAAAAAAAAAAAAAAAAAAAAAAAAAAAAACCTGCACATTTGCTTTGGCTTTTTTTATTACCGTGCAGACTTTTAGTGCTATGTGACACAAGCACACACTTTGAGGACCTAAGAGAAGTTTCACAAACAAAAAGTGCGACTTTAGTTTTCTCACCTCTTCACGCTCTCTCTCAAACACACACACACACACACACACACACACACACCCATTGAGGACATGTGGAGCTGGTTTCTGAAGGCCCGCTTTTCATTCTACACGTCTGAAGTTTTCCCTCCATTCCTTTCAGAGCTGTCAGGGCTCCTGCACAGGGAGCTGAGTGACAGATACACAACAGGGGCATAATAAAAAAAAAAAAAGTGGGAAGAATCTTAAAACTCTTCAGAAAAGCTGCTATTAAGCTTTAGGGATCCGTGCAACAGTACAGAGTGACATTGCCTTTAAGGTGCTGAGAATTGTCAAAAACCACCCGAGGAAGTGCGTGGGAGATTTTGAATGAGAATCTGCAACGCTGATCGAATACATGGGTGACCTTGGTCTGCAGAAATAAGTTCTTATCTATTTAGAGCAAACCCCCTGATTCTCACTGTTCCCATTTTTTTCTGCTTTGTTTTAATGCGTCTCTGCTCCGGTGGCAGCAGCAGCCTGAGGCAAACTGTTTTTTTTTGTGTTGTCCGCCCATCCAAGACTCACGGACACAAAAACCTCTGTAATGTCTTGAAGAAAACTTCTTCAGATTTGGCACAAATACCCACTTGGACTGGAGGATTAACTAGTCCGCTTTTGGAGGTCAAGGTTTAAAGGTCAAGGGTGTTGTGACCTCACAAAGTACAGCTTTGTCCGTGTGAATTCATTATTTCCACTAACACCTTGAGGGAACATTCACCTGTTACTCCACAACTAACTGTTTTGGCTTCATGGCAAAGGTCAACAGTCAAGGTCACGGTGACTTCAGGCAACATGAAACTTGCATTGTGGATGCAACATCTCCAGAAATCATATAAGGAGTCTTTTCAAATTTGGCACAAACTTTAAGTCGGACTGGATTTTGGTGGTCAAAGGTCAAGTATGTGGTGACCTAAGAAAAACACTTTTTTAGCTGTTATTCCAGCCTTCACACAGCGATTAGGTCAACATTTCACACAAGTGATTAATATTTAATATGAGTCTGGACAAACTGGGACGTAACCTGAAACTAGCCTGAGTGGTGGAGAAGCAAAAACAAGAATGTCACTGTGCAGCTTTTAAAATCACAGTGTAACAAATCTCCCCCATACCCCATCATAAGTCACACCAGACAGTCATATATCAGGTTTTATGATCCATTATGATTATATCTGCACTGCTATAAAAGTTGCAGTTGTGCTCCTACAATTAGATTTAATGTCTAACAAACTGAAGCGCAGATTTGTCGCACACAGAATCAGACTGTGTGTGTCATAACGTAACATAACTTTAAAGACTGAGCTGGGTTGTGTTTCTGTGTGTGTAGTATTGGTGCGTTACCTGTTTTTCCGCAGGAGCCAAAGCGGCCCAGGCATTCTTTATGGGCACCCAGACCACACTTGGAGCACAGGTAGCCCTGGTTAAAGGTGCCCCTGCAGACACAACACACAGTAAAAAATCATCACACGGACAGTAGAAATCACAGCAGGGTTCATAAAAATAAAACTTTCAAAAGCTGCACGTTGAGGAACAGTCTGAAGGTTTAGTGGCGAACAGGAGCTGCTGCCACGTTTTTAGGAGAAACATCAGTTTGGATGGAGGATTTCAGTTTTTAGTCACATTAGTGACAGTCTTCGTCACTATTGTGACCCCCTGACTTCCTCTTGCATCATCATGACGTTGACTTATGTGGTTTAGTGTGAAACGTCCTTACAATGACGGGATGGATTGCCTCTCGCCATGGATTCAAATCCAGGATGTTCCACCTTCGCCGCTTTAGGACAAAATCCAACACTTTCTACCAGAGCTAAACTGGTGTGGTCGGTTATTTCTAACAAGTTTTTACTTTCAGCTATCCAAAAACAAACAAACAAACAAAAAAAACTATTATCAGCTCATATCTTATAAATATTGCAAAGATAACTGTGAAATTTCCTGATGTAGAAGAAGCATTCATACACACACATGCACACAGAGCAGCAGTGTGTGGCTCGGTTTTTCATTTGCATAACCATCTCAGAGGCCCTTATTAAAATGAAATGAAAAGAAGGGCTGCTTTGCTCTGCTCCCCTGCTAATTGTCTCTTTAACCTCTCTGAGAAAACTAGCCCGGAGTTAACATGCAGGTATACTATAGTGGGTTTTTCTTTTTTTCCTTTGCCCTATTCAGAGCTACAGAATGAGTTGCACAGGAGGAGAGAGTCAGCAAATGCATTACAATCTGTGAAACCCATCACGCTTTTTAACATCAAATGAAAGGAAATATTACAAGTTGCACATTTTCCTCAGGTTTAAATAGACAGTTAAGCCAGCACAGACCGGATGCATGTCAGACCAGACAGGTGGCTGAGTTTCAAGTGCTGCAAAGAGAGAAATAAGAAACTAGCCAAGCTCATATGAACAATGGCTACTTCAGGGAAAAACCATAGAAATAATCAAGGAAACAGAAACAACTTGAAGAAGATACTGAATGGTTGCACTGCTTTATCCTCAGAAAACGCAGGTGAACTCGGTGGCTGCCTCTGTATATTCACAGTGCAATAATCTTGTCCACTTTCCTCCCCCCATCCTCTGCCTTGAAGAAGTGCTGAAGTGTGACAGACATTTTTCTTCGCCGTCCTTGTAGGTGAAACCACTCAATCGTTCCCGCTGTGAGAGGGGACCATGAGGCACGGTCCTCCGGGAGTCGATACCATTCAAAAAAAATTCTAAAGAAACTTTGTGTAACTGAGGCACATGTGCAGAGGAAGAGAGGAGCGAGGGGGGGGAAAGTGACGAATAGATTGTCAGGGTACACTGGAGAGGAATAAGAGAAGCAGGGGCGCTTTCAAAAGAGTCCCTGACAGTTGTTTGAAGGGAAAGAGTCCACATCTCGTCTTCAGTCTTTATGTCCGACCCGACGACAGTCTTGAGGAGATTTTCAGCCTCTTCTAATGTGTCTGTGTTTGTGTGTGAGAGAGATAGAGAGTAATAATAACTGGTTTCTTACCTCAGGAGCATGTGACAGGAGTTACAGGAGGTGATGCGGTCGAAGGTGTGCATACGAAACTCGTGGAAGTTGTTAGTGGCGTTCTCGGGACGGATGTTGGATCTGAACATAAATAAAAAAGACATAAACACACGTCAAACATTCGTCATTGTGTATCTTCACACAAACACTGGTCATTTCAGGCAACATCCATGGATAAGATCACAACAAATAAACTAATCCTCCCTCTGGTCTGGATGGAAGTGTTGGTGTAATCGCACGTACTATAAATAAACTATGCAAACATGACATCTGAACATTTTCCCAGACAATAGATTTCCTGCCAACAGAGATCCTGGACATTGACAATCACAGACATGAAACAATTTTTTCCCCACTCTACTTCTTTAAATCACAATGACATGCTAATGCAGTTCAAGAAAATCGTTTTCTTTCTGACATCCTGGATTTTAGAGCAAGCTGCCAAAGGGTTAAACATTCATGAACCACTATGTCAGAGTTTTCAAAAGAAAAAATGTAGAAGTGCTCGTGTCTTGTAGTAAAATGTTTGACAGCCAAACTTCAAATGTTAGAGTGGTTCATGGATGCACCAGAGACGTCTCAACACTGTCTCTTCACGCCTGCATTACTATGTGATAATAACGATCAGTAGCTTCGATCAATACTAATCAATGTGTAAGTATAAAGGGCTCAACGCTCAAAGTTACAACATGAAGCTGTAGCTTTACCAAACGCTGGCTGCACTGTAAGTTACAGATGAGTCCCAATTAAGGCATGAAAATGAAGTTGTTCGTGCTGCCCACTTTGTTTCAGTTGTTAAACAGCTTTGCTTTTTTTTTTTTTTACTAAAACGCTCATTTCAAAAGCAGAGAGGAGAAAAACTGACGTGGACTTGCTGTATAATTGCAGCCAACAAACTTTTTCATGGCTACAGAAACATTTCACTGATACGGCTCTTTGAAGTGGGAGGGAGAGAATTGCAAGTAGACAGGCAAGGTCTGCTTGGAGTGAACACAAGAGGTGTTCATGGCCCCTTGGGACATGGATGCATATGTGTGTGTGTCTGTGTCTGTGTCTGTGTCTGTGTCTGTATGTGTGTGTCTGTTCAAGACAAGAAAAAAGAAAAAAAGGATTTGCCCAAGTTCGCCTGCAGCACCACGGCCTGTTTACTTCAAATTTAAGAGGCCTTTCTTTGTTTTTGATGCTGCAACAGCGCGACATGATGACACTGTTACATAAGCCTTTCTGCTCTGTATGCGCAGGTGCTGCTTTTTAGTACGAGAAATAATTAGTCAAAGTGAAGGGGCACAAGATGTTCTCGGGAAAATGGGACAAACAAAATTCAAAAAAGAGGAGGAGGAGCCTGAGCGGTGCCCTCTCCTCTGGAGCTGAGGTCAATCAATATATCGGCTTTTAAAGGGATAGTTCAACATTTTGGCAAATTGGCCCATTGCCATAATTCCTATAGTTTTAGGAGTAGGTCTGTTACCTTTAATTGTCGGTGCAAGCTATTTTTAGAACGGTGGAGCAGAGCCGTGAGCTGCTCAGAGCTACGCTACAGAGGCTAATGGGATTTCTTGGTTTCGCTCATCAAACTCATCAAATACACAATCCAACAACTCCAAAACGCTCTGGTGGACAAGTTGTGACCTGCACATTCACCACGCTATGAGATAATAACAGAACGTTACGAGACGAGAGTTGTTTTCGAGGTAAATTCATGCAAAACTGCTGATGTTCCCGTCGGGGCAGTTTTTCGGCAACCAGTCTCTGCATTTGGCTCGAAAACAACTCTGTCTCATAAAGTTCTGTTATTATCTCATAGCGTGGTGAATGTGCAGGTCACAACTTGTCCACAAGAGCATTTGAGTCGTTTGATTGTGTATTTGATGAGTTTGATGAGGGAAACCAAGAAATCCCATTAGCCTCCGTAGCGTAGCTCTGAGCAGCTTGCGGCTCTGCTCCGCCGTTCTAAAAATAGCTTGCACCGACAATTAAAGGTAACAACCCTACTCCTATGACTATAGGGATTATGGCACTCACTCCCTGCTGCTGCTGAAGCAACAGTTTGTCCAGAGGTGAAATGAACGCGGCTTCTGGATCGTAGTCGAGCAGCGAACAGCGGGCGGTTTTTGCGAATAAAGGACGCACGTGAGAAAACAACTGTTCCCAGATCAGCTACTCGGAGGCACTGTGGGAGCAAGTGATTATCTGGCAATGCCTCTCCCTTTCTCACAGGCTGTTAATTCAGCCCCGAACGTTAATCAGCCAAAGCCCCTGTTTTCTCAGTCTCTCATCACACTGAGCTTCATCTCTCTAATCCTCCTCTTCACTTCCTGTTGGAACCTGCTGCTTTTGTAAATGTTTCACAGGTTTTCTTTTCATTCCGTTCATTACACATCTTTTTACTCGTTACTCTTTCTTCCTTATTTTTTTAATTCCTTTTTTTTTTGTTGCTATAATTACACCTGCTTTAAATTCCCTCTGCTCTTAACTAATAGTGGCTGCTGAGGCTGATCTAACAGATATCACAGGGTGGACTAAAGGAGACCCCGGAGGAATGAGAGGACTGGGAGGACTTTTTCGTTCTCCCAGTTTTTGGCCCTAGAAAAATGAAGTCTGAAATCACTGCACACTCTAGATTTCACTGTGGAGTTTGGTTTAATATTGTATCTTTGGCTTTGAACTGAAAATTAATTTATATAAAAGTTATTGGCAAAATTCTGACACCTTTCGATGCACTAATTTCCTGTAAAAATAATCAGTACTAAGGTGTTTTAAAGTAAATTCAGAGTCTACACAGTCTGAGGTCTCAACATCCATTATGTGATGCTTCACTCTGAGCTTTAACAACATTATTATCTCTCACAGGTTTTTTTTTTTTTTTTTTTTATCTTTGTTTCCTTGAGTGTTAGACAAAGGTGGAAAAACCATCTGACTCTGGCCTCTGCTCAGAGAAGATTATGCCTATTGTATTTCAAAATAAAAGGCCTCACGGGAATCGTGTTTTATTTGCAGAACTAAGGTGTATTCATTTCCAACAAGTGCCTCTCACACTGTTGCAACAGAGCGGTAATAGAATAAAACCTCAAAAACCTAGAGGCACAATCCATGGATGTAATTGGCTGGTTTTAAGAGGCCGTGTTAAATAATGACTCAGGGTTTATTTTCCATCAGTGAAACTCATCAAAACAAAACTGATCATGTCAAAAGATATTACTGGTATTTTAACCTTGTAAAAGTTTAATTAAAAACTTGAAACATACAATTAAACATGTTGCCGTGTGTGTGTTATTGTTGTGTTGTTGACAGTTTGAACAGATGGTGATGATGGAGGTGAAGCTGATTGACCCTCTGTGGCTGTTTCTCAAACTGAAGAAAGTAACTTTTTTTTTCTTTTATTTTTTTCATTTTTATTTCATTATTAATATTTTTTTTAAATGTCATGGTTACTATGTTCATTAAATCTCCACCATCAGGAGACACATTTATAGACATGTCATATTAGTCCACTCTAAGGCGGTTAAATATAAACATTTTTAAATAAAATATATAAAACTGGGAGCTTTGTTTCCAGGGTGCTGACATTAAAACCATTTTGTATTGCACTTTCAAATGGTTGGTAGCATAGAGAGAGACAGAGATTTAAACAGTTGCAGCAGAAATCTTAACTTTTAGTCTCTTATATGAGTGAAGCTTCAAATATATGCAATTATATTTTCCATACTGTCACTTGACTGCATCCTGCATTAGACCCAAATGTGTGTGTGTGTGTGTGTGTGTGTGTGTGTGTGTGTGTGTGTGTGTGTGTGTGTGTGTGTGTGTGTGTGTGTGTGTGTGTGTGTGTGTGTGTGTGTGTGTGTGTGTGTGTGTGTGTGTGTGTGTGAGAACGCACACGTCTTTACAGCTCCACACCTTCAGTTTGCAGGCTCACACTTTGCAGGTTCACGTGTCTGATTAATGACCTGAGAAATAGCAAATGTTTGTTTTTCTGTACAAATGAATAAGAAAGCTTCAGAGTCAACTGGCCTAAAACTTAAATATTTACTCTCTAAAAAAAAGTGGTTTGAGCACAAATGACCTGGTTTTGATTCTTGATGACATGGAGTGCCGGCCTCACAGAGATCCAGTGTTTGCACAGTTGTTGCACAAGGTCTGATTTATTCTCTCTGAAATGTGTAGGTAAGGAGCGAGCTGCACAACAGTGTTGATGGTAGCATCAACAGGATAAGCTAGCCTGTGAACATGGCGATTTCACATTCACTTTGACTTGCTCACTTTTGGAGCTTCTGTTGTGTTTTCTAGTGAAGTAAAACACTTTGTCCACCTTGTCGCCGTATGGATTGTCAAGCTGCTGCACACACACACACACACACACTCAGATGGACCTCTCAATGGTCTGTGTGCATGTGCTGTATGTGTGTATGTGTGTATGTGTGTGTGGTGAAGGGTCACCTTCCCTCCACACCAGCCTGAGTCATGCTGCTCAGAGTATAGAAAGTTAACTTCACCATCAATATTAATGAACCATTTGAAATTTCAGCAGCGGCGCTCGGTGCATGTTGTGGAAACACTGACATTATTCTGTAGCTGCCAGTGTCTCCCAGGTCTGTATGAATAAAGTAGAATTTGAATTGCAACTTTATTGCATGATTTGAATCCTGCCACCCACTATTCACCCAACTGTCCACACACAGCATCCGATACCCATTCATATCTTACACACTTTTGTCTTCTCATCTCATTTTGACAATATCTGCTTCTATATAACTTTTCACTTGTCACTTTTGGCTCCAATTTGTCACCATAGATTAGTTTAGATCCAGTTCATGATAAGATCTGGTTGATTCAGTTTACCTACACACACACCTGATACTGTAATCTAAATGTACACATTTGTGTTTTCTGGGTATGAAACACACAACTCACTAGACTTGAAATTTTAGCTTCACATGCATGAGTCTGTTTAAGCCGCGTTCATCTTTCTGCTTATCTTCACATCACCGTGCCGTCGTGTCATAAATCATGTGGTCCGACCTGAAGAACAGGTGCTCGTCTGTTATGTTTTGATGCTGTGACAAAATGCAGCTGACAGAACGAGACACACACTGATCGCACTGTCACGCAAGAGCACACACACACACAGTGGCGTACACACTCACATGGCCATGCCAAACTGATCCAGCCACTTCTTTTTCAGCTCTTTGGTCTTGAAGAAGAATTCAAAGCCGTTCTGTCCCTGGTTGTGAGTGAGGTAGAATCCGTAGGACCACTGCAAAAAAGAAAAGAAAAACACACACACAAACATTTTTAAAAAACGGAGCGAACAGCGAATAAACAAAACTGAGTGAACGACAAAAGGAGCGGGAGGTGGAAGGAGACGGGATGCAGAGAGACAGATGGAGACAAAGAGATGCAAAATGAAAGAGGGACGCCTCAGGGGGAGCAAACACAAAGGCTGAGGGGTTTTAGGGCGTCAGAAGTGACAGAGACAAAACAGAAAGGAAGAGCATGAAGGAGAGGAAGGAAACGAGTGTGAGGTAGCTGGTGCCATATAACCGCTGGGCATCAGACAGCATGCATAGACCCCAGAGTGAGTGGGCCTGTAATCACCCACCATCACCCACTTCAAAGCTTAAATGTTACTCTATTAGCCTCTGAGTCAACACATGCTTCTGTTTTTTTTTTTTTTTTTTCAATAACAAATAGCAAACGCTAGCAGAGGGAGACTTTTTCTGGCCTCTAGATGTGGTTTTAAACTTCTAGCACTCGGCTCTGAAGCCTGAAAACATGCCAAGCTCGCAGTGCTCAGGGAAGCACAGCGGCTCGTCTCCTCCGCCGGGAGCAGAGGAGAGGAGAGGAGAGGAGAGGAGAGGGAGGCAGCGCTCCACCGAGGCGTTCCCAGCGGACTCGGGAGGCTCGCGCTTAGCAAAGATATCGTCTAGCTACCAATTTGTACAGAAGGAGGAGGAGGTGTTTGTGTTTCTGTCAGTTCAGGTCTTCTTTCTCCCGAGTTACCTCCAGAATTTAAAAAGCATCACACATTCAGTGAGATAACGCAACATATTTATTAACTGATCTTCCTGATACACATTATTGCACCTTATTGCAAACAAAACGTCTGTAACACCTGGGGTTTGGCTGCCTGGAGTGAACTCTCAGCACAAAATGATATATTATCACCTTTTCATTTAGTGATGAGCTTGTTAGCATAGAACTATCTACAGTATTTGCACATCCTACTGACAACGAAAAACAATTATTATTATAAATTTACTTGGGCTTTGACCAATATCCTCACTCTTTGATCACTGGTTTTGATCTCTATCAACTCCTTGTCTTCAACTAAATTCTCCACAGGTAGTTGCTAACTTTGTGCATTTGCAGCTTTTCTTTATAGGATCTTAATAACAGTGAAAGTTAAACAGACAGATCCAGGAATGACTACATTATTTTATGTGTAGTTGTAGTTGTAGTAGTTTGTTATTGTTTGGCCCTGGTAAATGTACTGTATACAGTATGTTGGAAGGTAAACTAGTAACTACTGAGTTATTATTACAATACATCTCTGTTTGGAACATGCATTGTACAACTTTATGTTCTTATTTCCTTTGCAATGCAGATTTTAGTGTTTTTGGGCTTAGTTCAACATTTTGGCTCGTAACGTTCTGTTATTATCTCATAGCGTGGTGAATGTGCAGGTCACAACTTGTCCACCAGAGCGTTTTGGAGTTGTTGGATTGTGTATTTGATGAGTTTGATGAGGGAAACCAAGAAATCCCATGAGCCTCCGTAGTGTAGCTCTGAGCAGCTCGCGGCTCTGCCCCGCCGTTCTAAAAATAGCTTGCACCGACAATTAAAGGTAACGAACCTACTCCTAAAACTATAGGGATTATGGCAATGAGCTGATTTGCCAAAATGTTGAACTATCCCTTTAACAGCACAGCTGTTTTGGAGGCATCACATGAGAAATCAATCACCCCGTCATGTTTCAAACTCAAAATGTAACTCATCTAAAATATGTAGCAAAATGTAACTCTTGGTTTTCCTTGCTAATTGTGTCTGTATTATGGTTAGGGTAAATGACTGATAAAAAATGATCTGTGGATAATAAAAGAAACATAAAAAAGTCATGTGACTCAACATCTGCTTTACAAACTGCACACAGTCATTTAGGGTTTTGTTATTATGAAAGTAGCAGCTTTAAAGAAACATATGAAGCTTTTATATGTCAATAACTGTTGCACAGACTCATCACATAATAAATGTGTCATCAAACAAACGGCCTCATATCCATCATGTCAGAGGAGAGTGGTGCTGAGCTGACAGCGATGGTTTTAAAAAAAATAACTCTGAAGGCCCATATGGGTCTAAGCCCACTAATGTCTGCTATTTACAACATCATTATTACCCAGATCATTGTTTCCTGGCACGCCTTAGGTATCATTCCTCATTCTGATTGGCAATATTTTTCACCATTTGGCACTTAGTATTCACCGTGTGTGTCTCTCAGTGTGTATACGCAAGTGTATATGTGTGTGTATGTGTGTGTGTGTGTGTCGTCAGGCCCAACACAAGGTTTAATGATAACACCATCTGGGAGGAGGCAGACTGTTCTAGTCTGCCACTGTTTCAGCGCGGTGCTGGTAAATGAACAAGACAACGTAAAAGATGTGCTGGAACAAAAATGCACCAAATTATTTAAGACTCTTTTCTGTTGATTACTCTGTTGTTTGTGTCTGTGAGCTGCTGGTTGGATCATTTTAGCAGCACATGAGAGGAGAAAGGCAGCAGTGGGACATGGAGGTTGTTACAGATGTTTATAAAACACAAAACAACAAGTCAACTCCATTTTTTTTTCTCTCCTTCCCTTTATGAACCTGCAGTTATGACAGATTGTTATGGCTGCTCATTATGCTGAAGTAGTGCTGTTAATTGGTTTGTCAGTCCAAAAATTGTTTCTGAGCTTTGCTGACTCAGTCATAAAGAGGCAATAATGAACGCAACTGTGCAAGACTTCTCCGCCATTATAGCTGATTGGATGATATATGAGATGTTTGTTTTGTTCTTCCTATTGCACAGCATGTTAGTAGTGTAAGTAAGTTCTGTTGTCACTTTATCATAATATATCATTTATTTCACATGCTGTAAAACATACACAACAACTCACACCCCTCTAATCCTATTAGGGTGGACTGCACATTGCAAAGAGCCCTGGGTGGAATTAAATGTCATCAAAGGCTGCTCTGGCTGTTTAAGAGTCTCTGCCAATCACAGCATGAAGTGGGTTATTGTGTTTTGATAATGGTGTTAACACACCATAAAATTAAAAGCTAACTGTTGAAGACCTTTTTTTCTTTTTCAGTAAGTGAGCTGAATCAGTGCGAGACTCGACTCAAGAAATCAAAGCAGCTGTGTTGTAGGTAAAAAAACAAAACAATACAATTAGAGGAGTGAATCAGTTCGTTTCTCAGCTGTGGCGAAGTAGAAATGTTGACTGAAATAAACAATTTGGCTTTTAGAATTGATGTGAATTGATTAGAATTCATGACGCATGTTTACAGCGTTGACAGCTTTCGTTTTTTTGTGTGCAGGACACAGAGAAGGAGAGAAAACATGTGTTTCAGTGGGTCAGTTGGTTTAATTGAGGCTTAAGTTTCAGACGTCATTACTGTGGCCTTGACAGAAGAGGAATCTGGTTACACTATTGTAACCGAATGTTGACAAAGAGGTGAAGCTGCCAAAAAACTAAGCTGACTGTGAGAGTGTGATTTTTTTTTTTTTGTCTCGAGGCTGCGGCCACGTCTAAAACTTGGGAAACATGTGCCATGGCAGGTAGCTGTTGGAGAGAGAACTCACCTGGGAGACCTACTCATGTGCAGCCTGACGGAGATGTTCGACTATACTGACTCTCAATAATGGATCCTGAATACTCGGGACACGGCGTGAGAATTCACAGACTCTGAGTGCCACCACCGGTCATTATAACAGTAGACCTTTCCTACAGTGGTCACTTTGACCTGGTGTAAGTGATATGATGTGGCTATATATATATATAACAGACAGAGCTGTGTCACCGAGTTACCCTGGAAACAGCCATCATTAAGGCTGTTAGTTACACCTGTGCTTTAAAGTCAAAACGTCTGCGGGGAATAAAGCAACCGCAGGGCTGAAGCCGAAGTGAATTAATCAAATGAGAATTAATTGACAGCTGTTTTGTGAGATGATTAATCATCTTTTTTTAAGTAAAAGTGGGTAACACTTTACAATAAGGGTCCCTTAATTAATGTTAGTTATTACATTATTAAGCATTAATTAACTGTTTACAGATATATTAACAATCATTATTACCGGTATGTATTATTTAGGATTAGGAAATACATTCATTAATGTAGCCTATTAGTAAGCAGTTAATTAATGTTAACTACTCAAAGTTAGTTCATAAATGTAAAAGTTGAATAATGTAATTAGTTATCATTATGTATGCATTACTCAGCATTAATTAACACATTAGTTTATATATTAATGCTTAATAATGTACTAACTAACATTAATTAAGGGACCCTTATTGTAAAGTGTTACCTAAAAGTGTTACAAATTCACTTTTTTCAGATTCTCATATCATGTGGTTTGAGATCAATTTCATTTTAAACTTTGTGAAACTATCATTTTTGTGACAATTTTTAGACCAAACAATGATACAATGCAAAATATATGATGGGAAACTGAAGAAATGTGTGCTGTGTGGTTAATTCAAATGAGCTCCTGGGCTGTAGGAAATTATGACAGTTTCCACATAAATCATGTCTGTGTGTGTCTGTGTGTGCGTGTGTGTGTGTGTGCAGACCTTTCGGTTCTCCTTGTCCGAGGTGGGGTTGTTGGTGACCTTGAAGAGGTGCAGGTCGATGACTTCTTTCATCTCGTAGTTGTCTCCCCGCCTCTTACAAACGATGACTGCAGCGTCGAACAGGAAGATGTGCCTGCGGTTCAAACCACAAGTAAAAGTCAAAAGTCAATGAAAGCAAACGTGATGCACCACGTTACTCTGAAACTGAGATGCATCCTCTCAATCTTAAAGCTGCAATATGTATTTGTTCAGACACAGTAATAGATATAAGCCTAATTATGAGCCAGAGTTTGTGTGGAACTGTGTGTGGTCCAAACTAAAAATCCTTGCTACTGCAAATTGGACTTTTAACAAGGTTTTTTTTTTTTTTGGACATTTTGTCTTATTCTGTGTGTCAGAAAGCTCTGCTTCTCCTGTGCCTTAGTTTTACAGATATTTGCCTCCAGCTGAAGGCAGCTGTTGTCTCAAGATACAGTCGACAGCTCATCAGGGTGGGTGACAAGTGTAGGGCCGACGTAATCCTAGACAACAACGGTTAGACTAACAATGCCTTTTCTGTCTGATGAAAAAAGTTGCAGTGCAGCTTCTGAAAGATAAACTCTCACCTGACACAGCAA
The DNA here is from genome assembly GCF_905171665.1 of Trachurus trachurus. Taxonomy (NCBI): domain Eukaryota; kingdom Metazoa; phylum Chordata; class Actinopteri; order Carangiformes; family Carangidae; genus Trachurus; species Trachurus trachurus. The sequence continues at coordinate 7,259,876 of NC_139911.1, forward strand.
CGTTTGCAAATGTGGTTTCATTTATTGGTGAGATAAGAAAAATACTGTGTTGTTATTCTGGACATCCGTCAAGTGAAGGACATGGGCTAATGTCAGCTAACATCAGCTAAACATGACACGTTCTGTACTCTGACTGATTGATATTATGTAATTCACAGCCCACTTTGCCCCGAGGTGACAAACACACACACACACACGAGGAGTTTTCCAACCACAGCACTCAATTCTAGTTAAAGTGTCATCAGTCAGTCGACTAGCGTGTCACATGAACATCTCACCTGTCCTGTTTGGCTCGTTTGTCGACCGAGGCCACCCGTACCTCCCCGTCACCTTTGGGTCTCCCGTAGTTACTCAGAGGCTGATTCTACAGAGGAGGAGGAGGAGGAGGAAGAAAAGAAAGATGATCTGACAGCGATAAGGGAAAAAAAACAAAAAACAAACACTTCTGAACTCATTATCTGAGATAAAAGGTGTGGCTTACCAGGTTTTCGATGGATTTCTGATACTGATCTATTTCTCTCATCGTCTCTTTGTCACGCTTCACCTCGTTAACGTACTGAGCCAGGTCCTGCAAACACAGACTCTCTGCTTTTAGATAAACACATCTTCACCTCCAGACACTTTGCAACACTATAAAAGACTCTGTTTCTTTATATGCTGAAGCAAAGAGATTTGTTTCTTTTTCCTCCAAAGTGCACCCTGATTCCCACAGCTGTTCACAAATAAGAGTCCCTTTATTACTTTGTGCAATTGCTCTTATTTTTCCCTTTTATATGCAGCCATTTCCATTCATTTTGTGCAATTTTGTCTTTTTTCTGCAGAAGCAACCATCGCCGATGTGCACTTGCATATTCCAACTGAATCTCACGGGTGGGCTGTCATCAAGTAAAACTTTGCTAAATACAAGACGCAGCCTCTCAGAGTCACATGTAAGTGCTGCAGTCAGTGGAAGATTAACTTGTGAACATGCTGTCAGTTTCTTTTTTGCAGCTGTGACATTGCTCAGGTTTCATAAGAGGGCTGATGTACCTGCTTGGCTTTGTGTAAATAGATCCGTCTTTCATCAGTTGCTCAGTCAACTCTCTGTTGAGCTTATTCTGCAGTATCCTGTTTCTCTAAATGTCCCTTTGCTGTTTTACCATCTTTGAGTTTTTAAGGTAAATGACACAGAACTGGATGCATCTGTTTCAGCAAGTTATAAGCAGCAATTTCAAAATTCCATATTTTTTCCAAACCCTAATTTCCAGACTTCTCGTAAAAAAAAATTCAAATAATTTGTGACATTTGAGTAATTAGATGTGTATCATGTAAATAGATTATGCAATTAATCGTTTGTTTTCATTATTCTGAATTTGTATGCCATTATGTCACCAAATAATCTCCAGGATATTGTAGCTAATAGTGCATACAAAATAATTAACCAAAATAACTTCACATAAGACCAAACCCAAATAAGTATTAAGATAAATATATTTCCAATCAATAGTTTCCATTTCAATACTTTTCCAGACCTGGAAATGTATAAAATCAAATTCTATACTTTTCCATACTTTCCATACTGGCATAGGGACCCTGTATAAGGGTAATGCACAATATACCTTCATGGCGTCCAGTGCCATCCGCAGATTGCTTTTGTCTGTGGAATCATGAGTGTGTTTCACCAGCTCCTGTTTTATAGAAACAAAACACACATACACACACAAAATATGAGTACTTTCCAATGGTAACACCTAATGCTGGAGTCACAACAAGTGGACACTGTGCCGCAGGATCAGATAACAAACATGAAAAACAACATATCAATTGATTGCCCTATATGCAAATCAACATTTCCTCATTATTTTAAAGAAAGACGCAACACAATGACAGTATATGTCCCTCAGAACATATTTGCTGTCCCACATTAGTCATACAGTACAGTATATAGGTAGTGACGGTATGTAAAGATGGATAGAAGCTGATCCGTCAATCACAAACCAACAATAACAGGAATTCATGCATGAACATTGTTTCCCTGCTCCGACACACTACATCCACATCCCACACATATGAAAACATAAAGCTGTGGCTCAAGATATGAAATGAAAGAGGGTGACTGCAAAAAGAATCCCAAAGTAAATCAGATAGTGTGTGTGCGTTTGTGCGTGCATGTGTGTGCATGTGTGTGCACTCATCTATCGCATGTGTGCGAGTGCGAGAGTGTGTATCTGAAATTGCTTGCCAATATCTGGCTGCAGCGTAAACAAGACATCTAGACTTCAGCGGTGAAGGATAAGGGAGGATGCCATGCATGTCCTTCATACAGGTCCATACAAACAACCCCCCACCCCCCACACACACACACTCACACACACATTCACGTATACACACTGAGCCGCTAAGGGAGATATATATGTCTGCTTGGCACTGCTCAAATCCCTGGTGTCAGTCAAGCTCAACCTGTGCATTATTATCACTTGCAAGACGACAGAGTCCTATTTTTCCAGCCTTGCTCCCGCATCCACAGAGATACAGAGGGAAGGGAGTGGTGTGACGCTGATAGGCCGCGGCCATACATGATGGACTCGTCGGGGGAAACGTGTTGCTGTGGGCTCAGCCGAGGGAAGAGAAATGATGAGCGGCAGCGGGGAAGAAAGAAGGAGAAAGATTGATGGCAAAAAAAGACAGAAAGAAAGAAGCAGCAAGAGAGAGGAAGTCGGGGAGCGAGAGGAAGTGACAAGACATTAGTTGTACAGATCCTGGCTGTCATCATGGGGGAAAGGTAACCCAGCGGACGCTTTATACGGCGCAGTTATTACCAGGGTTGGTTCTGCAGAGATCTCAGGCCCATGTTGACACAACAGAATCGCTTTGTTGCTGCAGTTGCTTTTATTTTGGCGGGGCATTGGTGTTGAATGCAAAAAATATAGAGCAGAGTTTAGGACTTGTTATGAAAAACACTGTTAAAGGTGTATGAATTTGATTCCACTCTGGGTCATAAAATTAGTGTAATAACTCATCTATCAGACGATGTAGGCCAAACTTTGTGCAAAATTCTATTTTCGAGTAAATCCGGGATGAAAGTGGGGTAGTTTATTTTTGCATTGGATAATGCAGGTGCACGAATTATGCGTCACGCTGCTCACGATTCATCAGCCACTGATATTGGATTCGTCATCCATCAATCAATCGTCTGAGACAACACACACCGAGCTCGGTCTCGCCCCAAACATTGAATATCCCGCCCGCTCGATAATGACCAATCAAATTTGTTTTCCTTACTCGGGTAAACTCGTGTGGTAACTCGTAGAAGGAGGCGCGACAAACAGGACAAACGGCCATTTCTGAACACCTTTAAAAATCAGCTCATCTCTGGGTGAAGCAGGTGAATAAAAAAAATACAGCACACATGGCTTCTACAAAGAGTCACATTGTTCTATTAAGCCTGCTGCGGACATGCATGCATCCTTCAAAAAAAATACAGCACACATGGCTTCTACAAAGAGTCACATTGTTCTATTAAGCCTGCTGCGGACATGCATGCATCCTTCAAAAAACACACACTGTGCTGCAAAAGTGCTGCAAAGCTGTGCCTCACAGACAGGTGGAGATCTATAGAAGTAGAGAAAGATCTTATTAATTAATGCCTTTTGAAAAACTGAAATAATTTAGATAGCACTGAACATCCAGAGCAGAAGCTGACTTTGAGAATGATTCATGTGAATGTGGATGGTTTTGCTTCCACTTTTTCAAATGGAAAGTTTTTTTTCTCACATTTCTTTTACCAATTCAGCTTACCCTGGTCCAGTTTTAGTATTAGATACTGTACAAAAATGACTGATTTGAGTCAGAGTGTCCTGTCTGAGCTTTGAACCAAACCAACAAAGTCCTTTTAATCATGTATATATAGTAATATAGTATAATACAGTGATATACAGTAGCATATAGTAATAAATAAATAAAATAAAATATCACACATATCACACATGGGGCTCTAAAGTAGGCTACTGTATACTGATCACACCGTGGTTCACAGTTAGTCACTACTCACTATTAGTTAATGGCGAGTTCTTCAGTAACTCCTAATCAAATTACTGAGGATCTAACTATTACTTAATCATTAGTTACCCTTTTTGTGTACCTTATAGTAAAGTGAGAAATCAAAATGAGTAGGTAATGAGTACTGAATCATTACTGAATCATTAGTTACCCTTAGTTATATTTTTCGGTAATTAGTTCAAATAACCCAATTTCACCACAATAATGAAAATATGAAACTCAATTTAAATCACGATGAAAACACATTTAAGATGTTAGAGATTAAGCTTCTATCATGTGAACCATTAAAATGTCTAAAGAAGGAACAAGACACATGAGTAACTTCCCTCTGACTTTGTCTGGAGTTTCCATGTTGCCTCTTAAAAATACTTCACCTCTCTGTCTCTCTCTCTCTCTCGTTCTTTCAGCTGCTCTCTCTTTCAATCCCCTTTATCTATTTTCTCCCTCCTCCTCCCTGATTGTCTCGATCAGATGACAATTACGCGCGGGTCATTTCAGACTGACTGTCATAAAGAAGCAACAGAAATAGACGAGAGGAGCCTGAAGGACAGAGGCAGAGCGAGGAAGAGAAACGTGGACAGCAGCGCCCCCGGTGTCGGTCTGAGGCGGTGACGAGCTGCTCTCAGCCTCATTCACTGTGTTTGGGAAATGATGGAGCCTTTAATGAACCTATATCTCGCCGATGGGGCTCAGTCACTCACTGACAGTCATCTACAAAGACAGTGCAGACTTTAAAGTTTAGGTTTGTGTCCGGCTTTCATCATTTACTATGACAGGACCTAAGAGATGACTTTTAGTGGAGATATATGTTGATGGATCAGCACAGACAGGTTATTACACAGCTGGTTATGCAAAGTGGTGGAGGAAGTACAGACTGAGTACAATACAGTAGTATCAGCAAAATACTTATCAAATGTTAAATCACCCCATGTTACATGTGTTACGTTTGTATTAAAATATCAGATCAATACTACATTAACTCGTGAAATAAAATAAAAAAACGTTTCAGTGTCAGAGCTGGCCGAGCAGATTTTAATAACTTCATATCCTGTTTATTTCTAATCAGCTCATCTGAAGCAGACGGGAGCGAATACGCCCCCAAATATCACGCGTCATTACTCCTCCATGCTTTGACAGATGCTGTGTTTTCCTATAAGTCAAGCCCCTGTTTGTCTGTGTGCGTCATCTGAGGGTACGGCCAAAGTATTGTATGGAGGATGCAAAAGGCTGTAAAGCTATGCATCCAGTTTTTGGATTAAACTGTCCTTCCATTACATGCATGGTTTCCTCTTTCTTTCAGCAAAAAACTCAAATAAAAGTGAACAAATCTTCAGTGATTATGTCACTGCAGCTCTGTTCAAAGACGGAAATCATCCACATGCCTCCTCATTCACAAATGCAACAAGAAGATACAGGAAATAAACCCACAACATGTGTCTGGGCCTGTTTTGTGTGTTTTTTTCCCACTGACAATGTTCTTATGAAAACATGTGTACCTGCAGGAGGAGGTGGTACTTCAAGACTCGCTGCATAGGAACCACCAGCAGATCCCGTAGTGTGAATTTGCCGTAGTTGGCTCTCTTTGAACATTCCTGTACAGACACAGCAAACACAACAAATCAATAGATGATCGTAGAATCATTATGTATATATGGTAAATAATATAATAATGTGTTTGTCCAGAGAGACTGAGTGTTACAGCAAACTTTACATCATCTGCAATGCCTCAGGTCACCACCTGAGGGCGTTCTCTGACCACGCTGAGATGCTGAGAAATGAGCACTTGTCGCCACGGCAGTGAATTATCATTTATATTACAAACAAAGATGAAGCTTGTACCTCTAACTTCATGCGTACGTCCTCTCTGTCTTTGCTGATGTTGTCCAGAGTGGCGATGGCTGTTTCCACATCGCTGCAGTATTTCCCATAGAGCAACAACCTGGAACAGATGTTGGAATTAGCAGACAGACAGGCAAAAAAAAAAGCTAATTATGAACAAGATTTTATATTGTATCAATGTAAATAAGAGCAGAAATATGCCAGCCTTCATAATTTACATTGATATCTTTTTACTGTACACTTCAAAACTCAAATTATAGCCACAACAAGCAGAAAAACAGACCAAAATCATGAAATAAAAATAAAATAAAGTCAAATAAAAAAGGTAGAGGCTACATAAAGTCAAGGGAGGCTCTGAAATAAAAGTATGTTTTCACAAGATCGAGCCCTGATTTCCTCAGGCAGGACTGACTGCAGCTCTGTACCAGATAAAAGACCTCTGCCTGAGGATATCAGACTACACACCGGCTCATATGACACTAAAAGGATCTTTAATGGAGCTGGGAGAAAGGCTGTGAAGAGGCTTAAGAGTGATCAATGATATCTTAAAATCCTTTCTAAAACATACTGGGAGAAAGTGTAAAGAAGCCGTGACGGGGGTGAAGTGGTCTCGCCTCTCGGCCCTGGTTAAAAGCCCGGCAGCTCAGTTCTACACAGTCCAGAGCCGATCGATAGATTTTTGGCTAAGACAAGAAATTGATTGGTGGCCGGCCTGTGTCGGGGGGGGGGGGGGGGGGGGGGGGGGTCACGGGTGTAAGTCAGAGAGACAGAGAGAAAGAGGAAGGAGAAGAGGAAGAAGAAGCAGCTTCTTGTACCTCTCTTTGAAGCTGATGAAGATCTGGTAAAGGTTCTGGGCACTTCTGTGGTGGACTGAGTCCAGGATTTCCAGCAGTAAACATTTGTGAACTTTAACCAGGTCCTGAAACACAACAGCAAATAAGTGTTATCATGGATCTGTTACTGTCAGTCAGAGGAAAAATAATTAAAAAGAGGAATAACTTCAAGAGATTAACTCAAATAATAATGCTCAAATGTAATGCTTTATGCACTTTAAAATATCACTGTCTAAAGGACTTATTCTTCCTTATGTGTAAAATTATAGTGATTTTCAGACTGAAACTTCAAAACTGAAATTAAAATGATCCTTCACCAGTTTCTGTTCATATGGACACCTGTCTATCATTTCAGAAACATCATAAGTCGATATTATAAGAGCTGTTCAAAGTCCATAGATGTTTTATTTTGTTAATGTACAATTATTTTTCTAGAATAATTGATTAATATGACATTATTTCAACTAACTACTTCAAAATTCACATTATCAAAACATTAACTAACAAACTCTGGCACAATGTTCTCTTTTTCCTCTGATATCTATAAAAATAATTCACATTTACAGATGTGTTTACACATTTACAGATGTGTTAACATCTGTGTTCCACTGTGTGCATTAAAAATAGATTTTTTTTCCACAGTCGGTAAACAGTCAGTGACTGCCAGTTGGCCGGCCTGTTGGATTATTACGCCGAGCAGCACGAGACAGCGACTTACCGGGATATTCACAAACACCTCCTCCATCTCGACTGTGGAGAGAAACGTGGTGAGGGGCGTCATAAAGTGCTGCAGAGGAAAAAGAAAGAGAGAGAGAGTGTAAGAGAATGAGGCTCGTCCCACCGGAGCGAGAGTGGGAAAGTCATTTTGCGAGAGGTTGTTATATTATAGGGGGGCCTAGTTGCAAAGAGCTGCAGTCAGCAAAAAACAAGGAGGACTGTCTGGGTCACGACAATAATCTCATTTTCAGAGTTTGCAATTTAATGATTTCCTCTCAGAAACCTGCTGCCGCATAGTCACCTCTACATCTCAGAGGAGCGGGCGAGCACAAACTAAATTCCACCATCCACTTCATATCGAAAGTCATCTAACTGAGACACTCCGCTGGGAAATCAGGCAAGGTCTTTTTCCAGACGTGAGCGTACACAAGAGGGGGAAGACAAGTAGCTGTGGCTGGTAAGGGAAGGGAAGGGAAGGGAAGGGAAGGCAGAGGGGGGGCAGCGGTGGCGGTGGCGGGCCTCCCACGGTCCTGTAAAAGTGCAGGATAAGGTGGAAAACATCCACCATAAAGGACTTTTTTCCTCAGAGTTGTGGTGCAGAGATTTACTCATCACCGAAAATACACAAATACATCCTTCCGCTCGTTTCTCTGTGAGAGCACAGATTTGTGACACTACTCATTATTTTTCCCATTATCTCCTAAAGCTGGTGATTACAGGTTCCCACACTGCAGGTGCTGAGGAGGCCGCCGCCGTCATCACTTTACTGGAGGAAACTTTTTCTCTTTTCCATCAGCTGTTACTGACTGTGGGCTCATGTCAGCTCAGAGAATTAAGAATAATTTAGTTTCTGTCAGGTATCGAGGGGGGAAATAACATTATGAGCGAGTCATTTGTATTCTTCCTGACACTGGAATTAGCTGCATAGTTGTAACGTTGCCGATTGTCATTTCTCTGTTTGCACACAGTTAAGTCTGTCATTAGCTGAGGAAACCCATAGCGAAGGCCAGAACTTTGTCAGTAGTTTTTGTGATGGCTTTAGCAACGCTAATTTACAAGACAGATTTGTAACTCTAAACACGCCACGCTACGTCTGCAGATTAATGCAGTTTGACATGTGCAAAAAACTGATTCATTATGGAGGTGTGGACCAATTGTGTTGTGAGATTAATAATGTGAAAATATCTTTATTTCAAGTGGTTCCCAGCCAAAAAACACAAGTTTTAGTAATATTAGCTGTGAAATTTAGAAGAATTACACAACAAATCAGCCAGAATAGATTTTGCTTAAGTGATAAAAGTAAAAAATAATTCATGTTAGTTCACAAACATGTGAGTTCAAGTTTAAACAGTAAAAATTTTACAGAATATAAAGTCAGGTGATTAATGCATCTCCTAGTTTGATAAATACAGTGTCTAACTAAAACTCATGGGACATATTTCTATAATAGAAAAGACTGAATAAATAAAGTTTAGATTGATCATCTCCAGTTCTTATTTAGCTTCAGTGTTTTGGTTCATCCACACAGAGAAACATCCCACAGGTCAGTCAGTACCTTCTCTATCGACTCCAGGGTCTCAGTGTATTTCTCCTCTGTCTGCTTGATCTCTGTTAAACAGCAGCTCCTGATGTCAAGCTCCGCCTGCTTGTGAAACGCCTACACACAGACACACACACACACACACACACACACACGCTCCTGTTACTATGTGTCAGAGCTGTGGGCTGACAAACTGTTGAGTCTTCAAACAGATGTTTTTAGTACAAGCTTTTAAACAAAGTCAGAGATTCACACACTCTGGTTGGACTGTCAGCCAGATGTGAGGTAATAGCACACACAATAGAGTAGAAGTACAAGTAACTCCTGAATTTCCTAAGTTGGAAAACAGTTTCTGTAGGTTTATTATCAATTTATCTATATTCATCTTTCTTAAATAGCATTTATTACTCACAAAAATACTTTGAACATTATGGCTGATGGGATTGTTTTCAGTGCAAAACAGTTATTATACAATATGATATACATATATTTTATATAATATATAATATAATGAAAATATTTATTTAGGTTTGTAATTTAAAGCACATTTTACCCCCCCATTCAAAAGTCAACAATAAAACATCTGAATTTTGATGCTCAGATGTTCAATAAATGTGCTAAATATTGATTTAGTTTTATTCACTGTAGTCAAGCTTACATTAAAATGGTAGTTTCACACTTTATTAAAAAAATAAAAGCAATTTCTGCCAAAAAAAAACAATTAAAAAATCTTGTAAAACCTTGACCTGTGTCTTGAACTCATTGGTCAAACCGTTGACTGAGGTGAGCGGAGGACTGACCGGAGGAGGGATGGCTTCTGTCTTCATCAGGTCCTCGTAGATCTCCCCCCCCTCTTCATCATCGTACACGCAGTCGTACAGATCCTCCTCATCCTCCACCTCGTTCTCACTGCAGGACACATGACATGACACGTTACCGAGGCGACACAAATGCTGCCGCTGTCTGATCCTGAGATTTATTACAGCGAACCTCTCTCCTCACACAAAATAACACACACAAACCTCCTGGTTTGACTGACATGGATTTTAATACTACGCCACAAATCTTGTTAGTCAGGGACAACGTTTAATCCAGGGCTGTGAAAGTGGCTCAGGAGCAAACACACACAAACAAACAAGCAAAGACTTTAATGTGTGACACCACAGGCCTGTTCTGACTGCTCACATCTGAGCCAATTACTGCTCTTTAACAACGCTGCCAACATGACACATCAGTGCGTGTGTGTGTGTGTGTGTGCAGCCCAAAGGAACACAGAGCAAAGATGAGGAAGGGTGAAGTGAGGGGTGAGGGTTAAGCATCAGCTCCTGCACACCTGACGGGACGTCTGTGACCCATGTCCACTATAAATAACAAACCAAGGTCAATGATATTCAGGATGTGAGAAAATACATGTTCCCGGTTCAGTATTTTTCTTCTCTGAGAAGAATCAGGAATAAGATCAAAGTTAAAACAGAAAAAAAAAACTTCTTTAAAGTCGGTGCAGTCTGGGAAACTGCACTTATTTTACAAGTGGTGGATGAGAGTAAACTCTTAAAGATGTATGATTTGGGGGAGACTGACTCAACACGAGTCATCAAATATGGAAGCACACGGCTGTTATCGTGTGGGCTGCAGGAGCGAAGTCACAGCAGGAGGCCTGTGTGTCTACGCTGCAATGAGAGTGTGACTGTGCTGGAGTTTATTCCTCCACCTCCTGATCTAACAATGAGGTGTGACATGAAGCCAGCGTACTGATGCACATAAACCTTCAGAGATGTCGGAGGTGACTTCACCTGGACTCGGAGCAGTCGGTGAAAGCCGGTCGTAACCCAGTTTGCTGCTTTTGCCTCTAGGCGTCATTTTCTGCTGCAACAGATTCACTGACTCACTTTACATCAGTGATGACAACATGATTCCTGTGAGGTCTCATTTGATTGACACAACGATACAACCTCAGTTTAAAGGACAGAGTTACTTCACTTTCAAACTTTTTCTTATGGTCTTCAGATTTTTTTTTTTTGTGGGTTTCTTGTGTTTTTCCTGTTTTTATGAATTATGTTGTTATGTCCTTGTTGTTCATTTTAATGGCTTTTAACACCTTGCCCGGAGGACTACAGTCTGAAACTAGCCTTTGGCACCTTTACATTTATTATGTTCATTAATGTGCACTGTCCTCCTTAAATAAATAAATAAATAAATAAATAAATAAATATCCAAGTTTACAAACTATTTTCTCATTAGAGTCATGGACTTCAATCTGTAGTCTCTGCAGCTTGTTTGTGTTCTGCATTTTGTTGGTGGAGTGTATTATGTGTTTGTCTTGTGTCATTTTTATGCACTTTTATGAACTAAAATAACTTTTTCTTGTGGTCGGGGTCTAAAAGAACCTGTGATCTCTAAAACATAATTCCAGAATATGTTCCAATTGTTTCTTATAGATCTAAAATACTAACCACAAAACATGAAGCAGTGCTAACTAAGGCTAATTTGCTCCGTTAAATGTACAGAAGCCTGAACATAAATTTCACATCATGTGTCGGTGTTAGTTAGAGTTCAGTCGGCTCTAAAGGGACATGGATGAGTTACATTCGAGAAGTGGGAGAGAAGCTCCTCTGCTGGCTGGCTGGCTGGGTGGGTGGGTGCAGCGTCTGTACATGTTGTGTCCATTTAGCCGTCACTGAGCAGATGGGAGCTGAGAGCTGAAGACAGCTCTGTTCAGTGTCATCCCGGCTGCCACTTCCACCGGCAGCTGGCTGCTGTCAGGCTGCCGCTTTCCTCTGTCACTACCGACTCTCAGGCTGCTTCCTGCTCCACGAGCTGGCAGCGCTGAACAACACCGCGTCAAGGCGAGGCCTTTGAACTGGAAGATTATCTCTCCCTGTGCGGACTTATATTATAGTACAGCTACAGTCATACTGTATTTCACTGATATATTTATCAATATATAAATATAACCCTTATTAATCACAAGACTGACAGAGATAAGCCCTTATCTTGAACTTTCGTCATGTTTTAGTTGGAAAATGCTATGAATAGATGATTAGATTATTGGCAGATTTATATTCAGTATTTCAAAGATGAAGGGTTTCTGCCTGGCATCGAGTCAGGAGTCCTGTTTCCAGTGTGGGTGGATTATGTAATGTTTCTGATTCTGCTGCCTGTTCACTCCCAAAAGTAAATGATGAGGATTATTTGTTGTTTTGATAAAATAAAAATATCAATCAGAAGCTGCTCGGCTGTCATCGCATCTTAAGAAAAAGGCTCCAACGCTGCCAACGTCTGACAAAAGGTCAGAGTCGTCTGATGCCAGCGAGGTTCAGACAGAGTTTAAATTCAGCAACACTTTCATTAGTGTGCACACGCAGGGAAGAGGGTGTGAAAATGTAATGACGCCACAGGGGCCACACGACTTGTGGGTGACTAAGAAGAGAGGGTGGGTGAGTGCATGCTGGGAGCCCCCCGAGGAGGAGGAGGAGGAGGTGGCTGCCTTCCAGTCAACATACAGGGAACAAATGTTGCAACAGCCTGTGGCAGGGAAACTGGAAACTAAATTAACAAATGACTTTTTGAAAAATGAAGTTTGAGGTGACACGTACTCTATGAGATCCTCCAGGTGGTTGTAGATATCCTCGTCTTCAACACTGTCCTCTGTGGGAAAAGGCCTTGAAGGGGAAAACAGGATTTATTAAGTGTCATATTTAATTGTTTCTACAATATTAAGACATCAAAATATGATGACTTTGTATGGTACAGTATTGTGCCATTTTAAATGATTTAAAAACTCACCTGATCCCAGTTTGTTGTGCAATCACTGTGTGGGACAGTTTAGATAGTGTGTCCATAACCTGTGAATGGACAGAAAGATGTTTTATTTATCAGTATAATTTAAATTATAGCAATAAAAAGTGACAAGAGACATGTAACTGATATCAGTGTGTAGGTAAAGTCTGCTGCATTTCCAAATTGAGACACATGAGGGCAGCATTCTCAAACACTCCAACATTTCCTATACTGACATGCACTTACACACTAACTATACTGTAACTGTCACACACTTGTTTCATTTCATGAGTGGACCAAGGTGTAAAAGCCAAAATATATGATCAAATACAAAAAAATAATTAAAAAAACCCCCAAAAAACATCTACTTGGAAAAACTTTACAACTCAGCTTCTGAAAATCATAATTAAAGGATCAATGTGAGAGGTTGTTATTGCTGTAAAACCTCCTCATCTGACACAGTTCACAGTTAGCAGTGCGCTAACAGCGGGCCTGGAGTCACATGACCTGGTCCGCCATCGATCCTGCTGTTAAGTTAACCGTGTGCCCTCGTGTGCTGACACGGTTGCTATTAGTATGACAAGTAATTTCACGCTGCCGTGCTCAGTCCTGCCGGTGCCCTTGACTCTGCGAGTGTGGCAGTACTGTACGTGTGTGAGAGCTGCTCCACTCATCACAGCTGAACTCACCTGAGCAGAGAACACAGTCGGACTCGGCGTTATTATTACATGATGAGTCGGCGCTCAACAGGGAGCTTGGATCATTCACGTTTGTTTTAAAATCTGGCAACCGGCCCGTGTAGTTTCCCTAGTGTCTGACGTCACAACATGCCTGAACTGTCACATTCATACACACATACACACAGATTTAACAACATCTGCCCTGGAGCGTGAGTTCTGGCAGATCAATACTGATCACACAACTGGCCTTTACCTCCCCCCTCCTCAGTAAATAGAATAAACAGTAGCACACAAAGGACACACAAAGCAAAGCAGAGGCATGTTGTTTCTACTGACATCCTTTCAACTCTAAACTCTACAGCTGCACCGATGGGACTAATAATGTGACATTCAGAGTGTCACTGATGTAAAATTCGTGTGCTCTTGAGCTGTTTTTAGTCTTTGCATTCAGTGTTTTCCACCAGAGGGGCTTCCTCTACTGATCAACAGACAAGTATTGATCAATCGTGCGATATGTAATCGATCAAACTGCATTGCATCCATCAAACAGGAGATGGAGGACGCCGAAGTTTCACGTCCGTCAAAGTCGGACTTTGGTGAAGCTGATTTATCATAACAGACGCATCAGAGGCAGCGGCGTAGCACCGACACCGTGAAACACGAATCAAAGCATTGAACTGAGTCGTCTCAGGGAAATATTAGTGGTGAGCAGCTGAACAGCGAGGTAGAGCTAAATGTGGCTCAGGAGCAGCGGCTGATTACACATAATGAGGAGGTAGAGGAGCTGCCTCAGGCCTGCACACCATTCAATGAGACTGGGAAACAAAAAAAATATAGAGAGAGAGAACAAAATGTGTTACTGTGCTTCACACGGTCACTTTTGGTTTCCTAGATACCAAATATGTAAAGAGAGCAAATGAATATTTCAAAAGCAAAAGCTTCATTATTGACTGTGAATAAAACATGCATTGAATGTTTTGTTGTTTTTTCTAGGACCCAAAAAACAAGGAGGAAGAATTTGTAGGCACTGTGATTGGTTAGGTATTCTTTACTTACCCCAGTTAATGCATAAGGTAAGACAGCCTCAGAGACAATACCCAGGGCAAACTAAAGCTGTATCTCAGGGGCCCCGCTACAGGTTTTGATAGCTTTCAGTTCATTAAACTGTTGCTAATGTACCGTAAATCAATGGGATCTTCTGTCATCTGGATCACTGTGGCTGAGCATCAACGAGGACAATGTCCACAGAGAAGGACAAAAATCTGATTTACCCGTCCAATCGGTCCAAATAAAACCTCATTTTCCTCCGATTGATGCTGCAAAAGTGTCGTCACGGTCAGTTCAGTCGTTCTGATGGAAATCTACACTTTCAATTCTGAAACAAAACCAAGAGTTTATTGAGAACGAGCGTCACACCTCAGGGAGGAACCATGTGCCGCTGCGCAGTGTGGAAACTCTTTTTTTCCGTGCTACCTTAGAAACAAGAAGTAAAACCCAGCACCCTGCAGCTTATTCCTTTAATTGTCTGTTTAACCCTGGGGGTTCAACCACCTCTGCTGCTGCCGGTGTGCCCTTCAGCAAGCAGAGAGGAGGAGGAAACACTAGATTTCAGACCTCAGGCAGTTCTCTGGAGCTGTTTGTGATTTATTTAAATCAGCCAGCAATTAGAACAACTGTGAAACACTTTTACACCATGTCAACCTCACATTATCAAGATGTTTCAGTTATTGTCAGTGCTGCATCCAAACACAGGCACAGAATGAGCCTAGAGACTCATCCTCCCAACAGTTTTTCCTCTAAACAGTTGTTAGATAGAGTTGATGGTGCACTTTCTCTCCACTAATGAATGAAGGGCACGACATCCGGACGCCAGTTGGCAGGTACAACGTGTCCACGAGCCGAGGATCCGCTGCGTGCTGGAGAGAGCGCTGGAGCTTTTCCAGTTGTAGTTGGCAAATGTTTCTTTATTGGGGGGGGATGATTCGTGTAGTGTTGTGTTGTGCTTTTTGGCTTCAGTTGACAACATGAGTCACTCGCATTTGCAACAAAACTGACCATCTGCACACACGGCCAAGAAGACTCACGAGTATTACCCTACATCCGTCAGCGGGGCTGCACCAGTAATTATAGAAAACGTCAAGAAAAATGTGCACAGAGGAAATGAGAGGTTGAAATTCCAAGAGGCAGGCACGCTTAATTTTAGCTCGGAAAACTTCATCAGTCAGCAAAACAAAAATATCAGTGATTACTACTGTTCTTCGACTTGTGTTATGCAAGCAGATTTCAAAAATACATCATGATTCAGCTGTCACAAGGAAGACTCCGCAGCAGCCCGATGTCTGTTCTGTAAAGCTCCAAAATACTTAAATGTGAGGTCAAAGGCTATTGGACAGCCATGTGGGAGATAAGTGGTGATGCTGCAGGAGTTGAACCGGGGCTGTGATGGAGGCTAATAAACCTGCCCTGTCCGACCACAGCCGCAGCGCTGGAGCTAATGATTCACACCAGAGCAATTAAAGCAGGATGAGGGATGTGTCTGCCCAGATGAAAGGAAGTCGGGTACAAACTGTGTGTGTGTGTGTGTGTGTGGATGTGTGTGTTTCAGGTTAATGTCAGTAGTGATGTGGCAGCTCTTAGGTGTTTATCTGTAAACTGCCAGAAGTTCAAGGCTGAAAATGCAGCTACTTAAAGGTGTTCAGAAATGGCCGTTTGTCCTGTTTGTCGCGCCTCCTTCCACAAGTTTACCCGAGTAAGGGAAACAAATTTGATTGGTCGTCGTTATCGAGCGGGCGGGATATTCAATGTTTGGGGCGAGACCGAGCTCGGGGTGTGTATGTGTGTGTGCGCGAGTGTGTTTAGCTAACGTAGCTAACTGTTAGCTCGTAGGCTTGTTACGTTATAGCTTGCTAACTTAGCTAGCGAGGCTAAGTGATGGAGCGCAGGGATCTAGAGGAGGAGAGTGGAGTAGGGACGGAGGTTTGATTGACGGATGATGGATCCAATATCATTGATTGGCTGATGAATCGTGAGCAACGTGACGCATAATTTGTGCGCCTGCATTATCCAATGCGGGAAAAAAACTACCCTACTTTCACCGCGGATTTACTCAAAAATAGAATTTTGCACAAAGTTTGGGCTACATCGTCTGATAGATGAGTGATTAGGCCTAAACTATAAGACCCATAGTGGGATCAAAATCAATTTTCTTTTCTGAATACCTTTAATTTTTTCATCCTCATCATTTCACCCATGGAAACGGGTTTGACAGTAATTTAATTTCCAGGTGCTCAACAACAGGTAGATGCAGAAACGACACGGTTTAAACGTCTCTGCTGCTTTCAACGCACAGACCCGCTGATTACCTCCTCCTCATTTATCCTTCACCGTTTTTTTTTTCTTCTTCATGGTACTGTAGCTGGGAAATGGCTGGTGCATTTGAGATGTGTAACATGGCAACGGCTTCACTGGTTTCACACACAACCCAGTGTGCTGTCCCAGTTTTTCTGCTCTCTGTGCTTTTTACTCCTCCTTTTCACTGGCTCATATTCCATTTCCTCCCTTTTTTCTCCAAATCACTGATTGCTGATTATCTGCTAAAAATAGATATCAGTTAGGTAATCCAGTAGCACGCTTTGATTTTTTTTTTTTTTTTAAAGACTTTGCCTTTCAAACCGAAGGAAGGAACACATCAATCTGTTTATAGATTTGCATTTGAAGCAAGCAACCTACACACTTAAAGATCTGAGATCAGTGCTGGAAATGACTGCAGAGTTAAGATGACCTCATAAAAACGGTTTGAGGAAGTGGACTCTCCGATACCCAAGTCCTCCTCCCTAACACATCTGATCATTGCATCACTGCTCAGACACTCTGAAAACAAACTACACCCAGTTCTACGTGTGAAGAGACGACATGAGACTGACCAGGGATCAGCTGTTTGGCCAGTGCGGTGCTCTGGGTTTTCTCACCACCGCATGTGAGAAAAACCAGGAGGGGAAACACTCGAGGGTCTGAAGCGACCACACCAAACACACAGCTGCGAAAGCACCTTCAGACAGCGTTACTATCATCCGCAGCCTTCACTGTTATTTCAGAGGACTCTCTCTTGTTCGACTGCTTCAGAGCAGCCATTTCAGAAATTGCAAGTACTTACAGTCTTGGAGAGTCTTTGCACTTGGCACGCTGTACTTGGAACAGTTTATGTCGACTGCTTTAGTTTGTTTGCTGTGCACAGAGCTGACACCGTCTCTAAGAGGATGAGTTTGAGGATGGATGTAAAATTCAAAGTTGTTCCATTTTGCTGAACTTTGCTAGAGCAATAAATTCAAAGTTGTAATTTCATTTAGTTTTTGGCAGATATTGTGACTGTCATGAGTCACCACTTCTGTTTTAATAGTCTATTTCCTTTTTTTTTTTGCATTAATGGTCTGTTGTGACAAATATATTTCGATACTGCACCAGGATATATTGCCATTTCAATAAAATGTTGATGAATTCAGCTCAGTCCTACTTGTTAGGGATGGAAAGTATCTCCCTGCAAATGTCTTTTTTTATTATAAATGTACTGTAAATCAATCCCCAAGTTGTTTCCTCACCAGCCACTGCAGCTCATTTCTACAGGCAACGCTTGATAAAACATTTATGAAAAGCAGAAAAAAAAACAAGTCAGTGGAGTCCTGTTTGTATTTCAGACAGAAAAGCAAAAGGCTCTTCTTCTCTCACTCGCACTTTTCCCATCAAACATTTTGCTGCGGAGAACTGTTTGGAAATGAAGGACATGTGAATTATCCAAGAGCCTCCTCTGAAAAACACACATTTACATAAAACAAGACAGAGTGAATACAATGTGTGTGTGTGTGTGTGTGTGTGTGACATAGATTGTGTGCTAATTGATTAGAGCTTGTTTCCTGTGTGTCTAGCGCTGCACATGAGATTGATTATTGCTACTTCTGCATATATGCATACACTAATGTGTGCGTACACTTGTGTGTCAGCAGCTCTGTTTGACACATGCAGCCGGTGTGTTAAATTCAATGCACATAAGATGAGGTTGAAGCGTGATTGGCTCGGAGAGAGAGGGACCGGCTAATGTTTGGCAATCAGAGCTACGGCTCATTAACGCCCATAATACATAATTAGTGTGTTTGGATATAGAGACGTACAGCTGATTTGGATGCGACACACGTGTGCTGCCGTTTCTCCTCGGCCTTCATTGCCTGCATCATTTAGTCCACCACCACCACTCGTCCTCATCAAACACTGCTTCACATGCATTATTTCTACTCTCATGCATACGGCGAAGAAGGCGGCAAAGGACGACTTGTTGGAGAAACACTAAACTAAAGAACACGTCGTCCACTCTCATCCAGGCAAAGCGTGAACCCAGCCGTGTTCCCGTCGCCTCTGTATTTATGTTTCTGCTGTCAAGACATCTTCATGAGCATGAAATAGCGATTTGAGCGACATCTCGGTGCAGCGGCTCCACGGTGGGAGAATTTATGCCCCGCTGTTAAATTATTATTTAATGCTCGCTCGACAGGCGACAGGGATGGATGGACAGGGACGCCGGCCTGTCTCGGCAGTCGGCACCAGGTGCAGATGGAGCTGCATTGAGAGTGGAGGAAACACATTATAGAGGAAGATAATGTGATATCAGACCACAAGGTGTAGTGAGGAGAAGGTCACACCTCTCTGTGACGGTACCTGGAGTAACTCTGCTCAACATTAATTCTGCCATTTACTGTATGTGCCACCTGTTTGACCACTTGTCCACTGCTTCTATTTAGTAAAATCAGATCATATTTAATGAGGAATTTTAAACTGAAGCTGTTTTGTGATCACAGATGTAATGCCGGTGCGATACGTCCGACTTTTTCTGCTCCACGGCGCAAAGTGAACACGTTGTCGATCAACAGAAATGACTCAGCACAGCAGTTACTGAGATTAATGTTGTTAAGGATTCAAAAATCAAACTCCCAGTCTTCCTCTCTAAACCTTGGACTGAGGTTCATCTCAGTTCAGGTCACGTGCTCCACCAGAGGAAAAGTTAGCCACAGTACGAGCTGTGAGTCTGTGCACGATCGGCTTTACCATCAAACAGCTCCATCTCCACAATGGAAGGTCAAAAGCAAGGTCATCCCGGCTGTCCAGGTGAATCACATCAACCTGTGCAGACTACAGCCCCAAGGGCACACACAAATACACACACACACACACACGCACACATGCATATGCATTTACACTCTTGCCAGCAATCAAAGCAGATCCTCGAAATCCTGTTTCGTGTTCACATTAATAGGCGTGCAGATCATCCCAGTGATCACACATTTGCAAGGTTTTCGCACACTGACAGAAACATGCACACATGCACGCACACACACACATACAGCTCGGCTCGAGGCCTTGATGCACAAATGCATCTGATCTGCCAAATCCTCACTCCTCTGACAGGTGAGGTAACTCCAGCTGAATTTCACACTGAATCACCAGGCTGCTCACAACTGACCAGCAACACAACGTCAGTCACAACGACACATACACACAAAGCCTCAGATGTAAAGCTGGTGACGCACACAGTGTGAGTTCATTGATTGACTACCAATCAATATAGAATATAACAAGTAGTGCAAACCTAAACTATGGTGCTACTGTAGATTATATGAATGTTTATTTGTGCATGAATACAAGTAGCAAAAGCAAAGTTACATTTCAAAGGGGATTTATTGGTGTTATTTTGTTTTTTGCATCTTTTCTTTGTCTCTTCAGAGAATGTCAACATCTTTTTGGTTCTGGAGGCTTGGTCAGACAAAATTCATTTGTTTTAGAGGAATGTGAATGTGGTTTTAGAGGAATGTGAATGACAATGGCAGTAAATCAGGAACACAAGAAAATGATCAGCAGATGAAACAATAATAAACAACAAAACAATTGTTACAGATATCCAAAAGCCAAAGAAGCCAAAAAAGATGACTAACAACTATGAAAAATCATTTTTTTCGCATGTAATTTGATCATAAAATTGCAAAGTGAAACTTTATTTGATGAAAAAGTAGAAGAAACAAGCTGTTCATTGAAAAGCTGATTGTCCTGCCCGTGTATGATCCAGACATCACCCCATTTTTTGCATGACAGACAGTTTTCATCAAATTTGTATTCGTATTTGTATCATCGTGAACAATGTTGTCTACATACAGAAAAGCAGCTGTTTCCAATACAAAACATCTGTCCATGTGTCTTGTAGGAACCCCAGAGGTTTATAATGTAATAGTCCCAGACTGATGTGATTTTAATAGCGGGTCTTCCTTATTCTCAGCTGCTGATAACTGAGCAACATCCTCCAATGCAGAGATAGCACGAGGCATCCCAGAGTTAATCTGCTGTTCCCTGCTGTTATTGTCATTGAATCCATTGTAGCAGCCATGCTAAAGACATAACCTCCTCTCTCCGCCCACTGCCCAACCAATCTACAACACAATCTCCATTGTTTCATCATGTTGACATGACAATCTCATTCCCTCGCCATAGAAACACTATCCCGCAGTTAACTGAGGATGAAATGAAGCAAATGGGGAAGACTGGTCTCCCCGGGGGGTCTTTCACTCTAAAATATAAACTCTCCTTTTAAGAGTCAACTGCTGAAGTGAAGTTACCAGAATACTGAGATTTCAGCTCCTCGTGGTCTCATGAGGGGAGCCAGGACTTGAAAGACTTGCCAAAACCATAACCGAGTGTAAGAGCAAATTTGAGTGGGTTGTCTGCGTTGTAAACGATGTCCTGAGGCGGTCAGTGAAAATCCATATGGACATTCCTCTGTGTTTTTTTTTTTTTTTCCTTTCCCTCCAGAGCCTTTGATGCCGTTGTGTCAGTCATGGACCCCTACGCTTCAGTTTTAGTCGACCCTGTCCCGCCCTGTGGGACCCGGAGAGTCACAGCAGGGGTGCACTGCAAACTGTGAAGTGGCGAAGTTCTTCACTTACACAACTGTGAATTCTCCTCGGCTTTAACATTAACTCTCTCTCTCTCACTTGAATCTCAACAACTGGAAAAACATTCTGTAATATATATGAAAATATTTCCAGAGATGAATTATTGTGTTTTTTTCTTTCCTGACAGCGGAGCAGTTTGGATTTAGGACGTAAAGAGTGGATGCTGGTTCTTGTTGCAGCCATCTAATCAGGATCTGATGTACACCAGGGACACCGGGTGAATGTAATTAACTGGCTGGACGGATGGAGAAGCCAGCAGGAGCCAAGCCTGACAAGAATTCAGGAGGGAGAGTGCACCTCATTCAGAGAATTAATGTTGCACTGGTTTTTGCATGAAATATGGGAAAAACAGAAAGGTTTCCATCGAAGTTATTCAATATATTCAGATAAAACTCTTACAGGTAGAAAAGTGGCCTCATCAATTATGCGATGCAAAAGCCCCAATGTAGTGGTTTTCTGGCCAGCAGAGCATCTTTGGATATGATTTACAAGCACACTGGCTGTGGTAAGTAAACAAAGGCTGAAGCGGGGTTATCCATCTATTTGTCACGGTAGTTTACATGTCAGCCATTTTTATCGCCTTCTGGATTATAATGTTGACCAGAGCCATAACAGGCAAACACTCACAGAGACGGCGCCGTAAATCCAAATCTCCATGGGAAAAAGGTAAACAGAGTGACATCTGTATGACTGGCTCCAGACATTAAAAGTCTGGAAAGTAAATTAAGAACGCTTATATCCCGATCCTTTAAGTCCTGCCTGTCAGTCCAGTATGTGGTTTTAAATTTGAAGTCATCTTTATTGGCTTTTATTGGTCTGTTTTTATTATCTGGTTTAGTGCATCACTGATGCTCTAAGCAGGATTCATATGTCAAAAGCTACTCAGATAATTAGGAGATGAAAAGTAGAGCTGTAACTGTGGAAGAGAGGGTTGATGTTCATCCTCCTTACCCGAGTTAAATTCTGATGTAAGTAATGGTAAGTGTGGGAAACGCTGTTGATGTACAGGACATGACACATCAAACCCAAGTGATGAAATGAAAAAAAAGAAGGAAAAAAAACTATCTCTCACTCCGAAACAGCAGCAAACGATCTATACTCAGACACTGTCCCGCTGTGGTGCAACAAATGAGTCTCTGTAGCTCTAGCCTCAAATAGCCAGCTTGTCATATCTATATAATGTAAGTGGGTTAGCTCTCGTCCCTAACATACCCTAAGGAGTTGCCATTATAATCATGAACAATTAAATACGCACCGTTTCAGTCTCACTGTGCAGATCCTGCACATTAATCACGCGGCTGTGTGTAATCTCGTTATGGTGTTTCTCAGAGTAAAAACACGGAGCGTTCAGCAGCGTCGTGCTTCTGTTTCAACAGCTTAGAGTAACCAAAGGAAGAAATAAACATGCTTCTGTAAGTGCTGTCTTTTGCTGCAGTAAAGGCAACACAAATATCCCGAGAGTTTTTAATCTTTAAAGATCCTATATTTTACACTTTTACAGCGTTTTATTTTAAACCGTTGAGGCATAAAAAGATGTGTTTGTGGTACCAAAAGCCATTAAATGTAGCTTTTAATCTCCTTAAGCATCTTTATGGAGGTATAGTAACAACAGGATGGTGAGATAATCAGAAGAAAGCAGGATCTGAGCCTCTGACTGATCAAATAAACAAATAAAAATGTAAGTTTTCAGGTAGAAACACCCAGGTAGGTGGTGAGAGAGAGAGCAGTGACTGCACTGTGTGACATCACAAAGCTGCAGAAGTGCTGACGGCTCGTTTTAAGGCAAAGTTTCAGCATAAAGGCCGCATCAGTTTCTTAATGGATTGACCACTTTCATTGTATTACTATAGAATCTAGACCTGCTTCATAAGCAAAAGAAAGACATGGAAATCTCATTTGACACACTATGGGACCTTTAACGTGACTGTTTGGCTGCGTGGACATGGAAACTGACTGTCAGAAGGAGGAGCACCTTCTCTTTATATGTCTTCTTTGACCAGATGTTCATGCTCACTCTGTCTCTACTCAATCTTACAGCGTGGTGTTGAAAGTACATCAATATTTGACCAGTCCACACCTGACAGTTTAGGCGCCTGCTCTGCACTGAAGTTGAGGCTTCACTGGTCAACAAAATGTATCTAGAGTTGTACAGTGGAAAAGAGTGATGCTACAGTTTAAAGGTTGGAAATGTGATAACAAAAGCTGCGAGTGGTAACTTCTGCATTTCCAAAAGAAGTCGACAGAAGACAAAGCTGAACTCTGACCCGAATCTAATGGAGCCGATGTAATCACACGCTGAAAGAGGAAACACGTCAGAATTTGGCCATTGTTTGTGCTTCGGTGGAAGTGACTGCAGATGGAAGTGTGAGAAGTGTGCTTTTCTTTCACACTTTTAGCCACAGAAGCAAAACTTTCCATCACAGAGGATGAATCCTAAAGATGTCGATGACGATGATGATACACCAGTTCCAGTCAATAAAATAAGGCTAAGAAATGGTGGCTTTAATTTCAAAATATCTAAAACGATGTAATTATCTAACTCTGACCATTAATTAACACGCATGTGAAGTTTTAAAGGAACACAAACTTACCACAGAACAATACTGCTTTATATTGTTCAACATCACACATCACATCACATGAACAGATTAGTATTGATTAACACTTCACTGAAGAAACGAGCTGAAATGGATAACGCTCATTATCTGCCATTAGAGATTGTGTCCTAAGAGAGACATTACAATTCATTTCATAATATTCCCTCTATGAAACTACTGTAAAATGTCCACTCTGGTGTAGTATATGCACCATAAACTGTACTGTTGCCTTTCTGTTGCTGTTTCACATTGTGTTCATACAACAGGTGGGATTTCTGCTACTACAGAAACAGAAAAATCCACATCTGGCAGGTAAAGAGTGTTTTTTTCCCCCCTATATATTTAAATAATTTCCATGTCAACACTGCAATGTGCATTGACCACCTCTGTATTATTTCTCTTTAACTGACCCAGACAGCGATAAACACTGTGCTGCTGTGATCCCCATCAGTGTCAAACTCGAAACCAAACCACAGCTCTGTGTAAAATGAATCTCACCGCTTCCTCCACCATGTATTATTTCACCTAATGCATAAATTCAAAACTTGTTTCACTTGTGTCCGTGTAATTTTTTTTTAGCGAAACTGCTTCTTTCTGGATATTATATAACACAGCAGTCGGTATATTGTGAGGCCGGATCAGTTTTTTTTTTTCCTCAGCACTGTGGAGGATGGAGATTAGCTTTTTTTTTTTTTTTTTTTTCAAATCGCCCCCACTTTGAATGACGGCGCATCCACCCACGCCACCTCCACCTCTGGGAAGCAAAACAGAGAAAAGACCCCCCCAACCCCCCAGATAGTTGGGAGCCTTGAGCATCTGGAAAAAGCATCCTTGACACACATACAGTACAATCATCTGTGTGGCTTCTGCGGGGTCTTTATGTTACAGAAAAACATCTCAGCCAGATCAGAAGAACATACAGTAAACGTCCCTGTGTAATCTCATTCGTTGCTGTTAGCGGAGATATGCTGCTGCTGAGATGACAGATGCCGCCTCCGGCAGCTCATGAAAGCTTTAGAGGAAAGTTTTTAAAGATGTGTCAGCGCACTTGTTGAAAATAAAATCTCCCTCACTCCCTCTCTTCTTTTAGGTGAAGCCAGTTGGTGCCTCAAGGAGACCGGGGCCCTGGAGCGGTGAGATGATGGACTGGGGAGATGGGAATGAGACATGCAGAATCTCTGCGTTATTTTATCTCCCTGCATGGCTGCCCATCTGGAAGAGACCACTGACCATGGGCGATTCATGTTCTGAATCTAAACGCACCTCGTGCAGCCGCCTGTAAGAGGGATCGGTATTACAGTTCCACTCTCTTCATATTTAAAGGGATAGTTCAACGCTACGGAGGCTCATGGGATTTCTTGTTTTCCCTCATCAAACTCATCAAATACACAATCCAACAACTCCAAAACGCTCTGGTGGACAAGTTGTGACCTGCACATTCACCACGCTATGAGATAATAACAGAACATTACAAGACGGAGTTGTTTTCGAGGTAAATACAGAGACTGCTTGCTGAAAAACTGCCCCCGACAGGAACGTGCATCAGCGGTTTTGCATGAATTTACCTCTAAAACAACTCTGTCTCGTAACGTTCTGTTATTATCTCATAGCGTGGTGAATGTGCAGGTCACAACTTGTCCTCCAGAGCGTTGTGGAGTTGTTGGATTGTGTATTTGATGAGTTTGATGAGGGAAACCAAAAAATCCCTTTAGCCTCCGTAGCTTAGCTCTGAGCAGCTCGCGGCTCTGCTCCGCCGTTCTAAAAATATCTTGCACCGACAATTAAAGGTAACAAACCTACTGCTAAGACTATAGGGATTATGGCAATGGGCCAATTTGCCAAAATGTTGAACTATCCCTCTAAACCGCAGAGCAGCTGCTTCATTGCTGTGTTTCTGTAGAGCAGGCAGGACATGTGAGTGGCTTCTCTGATGCTTGTTGGCTCCATCACATCTGCCAGCCGAGCCGCTGCTTTGGTCCGGGCTGAAATACGTCAAAGTCTGTTAGATCAATTCTGTCCAGACATTTTGCAGAGTTTGAACCTATAACTTGATTTATTTTATGGGTTACTGAGAAATTTCTAACAGATTTTCAAGCTCCCCGCTGGAAATATTCTAATAACTTTAGTTCACCCTCTGACTTCCTAGTGCATCTGAATAGGCTGCAATCCAAACAGATATGCAAATAAATAAATAAATAAATAAATACTGTGCCTACAAAATATGAACAGATTTATTAATTTCATTGCATCTCCATGGAAACAGATGATGAGATCTCAAAGTGCACACTCATCAAAGTTCACCCCCCCTCCTCCCTGCTCACCCACTCGACGCAAACATGTCAGTGTACATATACACAACTCAACTCAGTCTTCAAGTCTGGAGGGGGCGTTGCCGCGCGTTTTGGATTCACGTTAGCATGTCGCCGTGGAGACGTTACCATGGGAGATGTTAGCGTTTAGCTGAAACTTCGGTCTCACAGGACGGCTACAGGCCGTTTGGTCTCGTTTACTGATGTTTAAAATCATTTGGAGCCATGATGTTTAATTCTCATCAGGATGGAAAAGCCTATAAATAATATTATGAAATGGAGATAACACTTTACAATAATAAGTACACATTAGTTAAGCATTAAATACTGAATTCATCATTTATAAATACATAATACTCATTAGAATGTTGTTTATAAACAGTTAAAAATGTTTTACTCATCATTGATAAGCACTAATTGTATTCATAAACTACATACGAATGAGTATTCATGCGTTATAAATGAAGAATTCAGTATCTATTAATGCTTAACTAATGCTTAATAGTGTGTACTTATTATAAAGTGTTACCAAACTGGACAAATTTTGTTATTATAAAAGAAAAGTTCAGTTTAGAGACATCTTATAGACAAATATTGTCGTTTTTATAAAAGCAAGAATTGTTAGATACTGAATAAACCGATATACTTGTCTCAGTTCCCTCACGGATCCGACCTCCGACAACAGTTTAGTACCAGTCGACATCAGTGTAACCTTGTCACAGTGAGATGTGCATCTTCCTCTTGTATTTCCAGGTAGCAAAGTGCTCAGTAGTGAAGCTGAGGGGAAGGGGAGGAAGGGGGGGGAGAAGAAGAAGCTGTCAGAAAGTAGGACAGCGAGGGGAGGAGGAGGCTCGGGTTGTAGACCTGCACTTCTGTCTTGGTCGTCTTTGATCCTGACCACAGTGGCTCAGCTTCACATGCTCTCTGGCTGGCCCAGACGCAGCAGTGGCCTATAAATACCTGGCATGTTTTCATGGCCAGGTAACCTCAATACCCGGCAACAGCCTGAGATTCAAAGCTTCACACTAAGGTGCCTGCAAGAAGAATTACTTGTCAACCTCACACTGTTCACCGAAAACTGCCAATCAACAACAGGGGGGGAGGTGTTACTCGAATTAGAATAACACAGATCTACAATAATAAATAAAAAATAAGGAGGAATTACAAAGAGAGGACATAAAACAAGGCCAATATTTGCAGAGTATGCAAGTCTTAAAAATGAATCACATGGTGAGGCTACACATATAGAGTGGCCTGTATATATACAGCCAGGCTACCTGCTGCGGTTTTGTGTTACAGACTCAACAGGAGATTTCCTTTGAACCGGTATGGTGCAACGACACATACACACACACACACACACGCCAAAAATATAAATATAAATTCCCCCCATCCAGATTTCCACTTGACACACACACAAACTTCCACTTCCAGGGGCCAGGAGCCGGTCACAGGAAAAGTGAGCATCTGATAGAGTCTGACAGGACATCACAGATACAAGCAGGAAATTTAGGGGAAGTCCAATTGTCTTGGTCTCATACACACACACTCAAACATTCACACACTCACGAACGATGCAGCTCTCACTGGGCTCATCGGCCCCATGAGGATACAACCCACCAGGGGGAGGCAGTTTTGAATTGAACCTCTTGAGTGGGAGTGTGGATCACATCTGCCTGAGCTGCAGCATCACACCTGAAACTGTATTCAAATACATCCACACACTCGTACGCTGAAGCTCCAGAGGGGCTCTGCTCTGCTCTGCCATGACCATTTCCTCTTCCTGTTTCCTGCTGCTTACTGAAACTTCAGATGAGTCAGCCTGCAAGCACACACACACGCACACACATGCACACAAACGTCTTATTCCCTCATTCGCATTTATAAAGGTCCATGTGGCATTTTAAATGTCAGAGAAGAGATGTCAGAGGAGTTGTTCCACATTTTGTGTGACGACAGGAAACGCACCGTGGACGCGACTCGAAGCCTCGAGCTACGCTGGTGCCTGTTTTTAATCATTTCAGTCCATTTCCAATAAACCGTTGGAGTAGGTTTTGGCATTAACAGGTTACAATTTTCATCTTAATCCATTTTCCCAGTCTCTCAGCTCTCTACCTCCGCAAACACAAGCGCTTTGTGTGGGCAGTTTGTCTAAATGTTCAATATTTTTCAAACCTGGATGTGACAGAGTCTAAAATCAGCTGCTCGTTGGCAAGAAGATAATATAAATAATAATAAAAGAAGATGAATTTATCTTTGTGACACATACACAAGGGTACACACATGGTTTGTTCTGACATGTTAAAGCTTCACTCACCCTGTTGTTGCTGTTTACGGTAAATCATTGTAGCAGCAAAGGTAAAAGAGCATCAGTGTCAGATGGTGACACAGCGGCTCAGCTCTCTCCCATTTTTTTGCACATTTTATTTCACAATTTAAAAATAAAAAAACAAACATTTTTTTCTCCTGCTGCTTATTCAGGATCTGGATCTGGATATATTTCTCTTTAGGAGAAAAACCACACAAAATTTCTAGTATGATGAAATACGGCTGACTCATTGGTCAAGTCGGGGTCTTCATGCACAACTGCCTCTCACTCATTTCTGCAGATTCCAGCAGTCAGATTATCATCCTTATGAATATAAACATTCCCCCAGTGGTAATTACAAGTTGGATGTTAATGTGAACACTATCTACAAGTGGGAAACTGGTAATTACAGTAAATCTGATGACGTGAACACGGCATTAGGCTGCTCTTAATTTCCCCTGCGTCTGTTCAAACGGGTGCAGGAGAGTAATGATTTGCGTTTAGGAAATCGCTGTTTGAAAAAGCTAAAGTAAATGATTATGCCACTAAAATGCTAATTTCTCCAACTCCACTGTCAGCAAATGAACTCAGCTGTTTCTAATTCATATTAATTCGGCAAAGCTGGGAAAAGAAACTGTGGGCTGTTACCTTTCCTATGTGATATCGCTGAAAAACTGAACTACAGAACTACTACTACAGAAAAAAACACATGAACTTAACATATGATTCACATGTGAAAAGTTTGGCACATGGGAATCATGTTATTTGCACATGGGAAATGTGGTTTTGGCCCAATTTTATGTGAGTCACATTTGAATTCCCATGTGAACCCATTTTCCACGTATAGTAACATGTTTTACACATGTGCCCTACATGGTAACACATGTGATACCATGTAGACTAGAGCACATGTGTAAAACATGTTACCAGCAACTGACCTGAGTTCTGTTTGTATAGAAAGCATTACCTTAAAGAAAAAAACACATGAACTTCACATGTGATTCACATGTAGTAACATATTTTACATGTGTGCTCTACATGGTATCACATGTGTTACCATGTAGAGCACATGTGTAAAACATGTTATCACATGTGAAGTTCATGTGTTTTTTCTGTAAGGGTATGCTTTCTATATAAACAGAACTCATGTCAGGTGGTCAGTATAAAGTCAGTACCTTAGCAGTGAAGTGTAAATGACCGACAGAGGACCGAAGATCGAAACCTCATTATTCAAAAAAAAAAAAAAAAAAAAAAATTATTAATGATAATTCTGCAGTGAAATATGAAGGGGAGGGACAAAAATTGAACATCATGATATTTGATATTATCAAATATCTGCCTAAGCCTGAGGTAATAAAATAACCCACACTGCATTAGAGTGAGAAAGACAGATTTGAGCCAAAGCTTTGACTCCTTTCTACCTTCACACTTCACTTTCCCCTTATACTGCATGTCAGAGCGGACTTACTACACACTCCAACGCCAAGAGGAATCTCTTCACCTTGAAGTATCCGAGCTCTCCACGTCCACAGTCTGACTTCCTGAATCAAACTACATTTTTTTCTTTCTTTTTTTTGCAGATGACACCTCTTTATTCCCGTGCATAAATATTTGACTCGAGCTCTCAGAAGTAATCCTGACTGAGCCACCTACACAGTTCCCACAGAGGGCCAGAGACAGTGAACCGGAAAACATTAATTTGCTGTTAATTTGTTTATCTGACGCTGTTACTCGTTAATGCTTATACACCTGCACTTTACAGGTCAAAAATATCTGAGGTTTGCCCTACAGCTGCCTGCCAGTAAAATCCTACCAGTTGTTTTTTGCATGTGTTATCCAGCTGTGCTCATACAAGATGTGCACAATGACATCACTGCACTGTTTCCTGTATATCTGCATTGTTTTTATATTGATGGTAGACAGCCTATGGAGGAGCATTATCAGCCTATGGAGGAGCATTATCATTATTCAACTTTTAATTGTCACCTTTGAAGCTCAGAAAAGAGTTTCAGCTTGTGCTGCTGCGGCTGCCTGTGTGTGAAGTGACAGTAGCTGGGAGTAAACATCAAGAATCAGACCGGTGAGGCTTAAAGGGTGGAGATCAAATATCCCTACAGAAACCCCCTCCTCGCCATTAGGTGACATTGCTACAGCTAAGACATCCAGTGTGCTCACACAGGGATCAAACACATGTCTGCCATCATCAAAAGAAGTTTCTCCCCAACACCATGAAACAATCAAAGACACCACCAATCTCTACAGCTGGCAAGCAGAGAGGCAGAGAGGCAGCGAGCAAGCGAGCGGCCGCTCCGGCTGAGCCCTTGTCTTTGAGCCAGCGGGTCGGGGGGGGGGTTTGTGTGTCTTTGCACGCGTATGAGTGTGTTTGTGCATTCACGCTTGAAGAAAGAAGAAAAAAAATCCAGTCGATATGAAGGCGAGTGTGATTCCAGTGGAAGCGGCTATCATGCCGTCAGTCACTGGGAGTCTATGAATTATCTGCAGAGCTTTCAGCAGCTTCAAATGGTTCTGGAGATGGTTTTTAACTCTGTGAACTGTAAGTGAAAGTTAATGAAGCGAGGGAAGCTTTTACAGACACAGCACGAACAGGCCACAACCGCACAGTCTATACTGTATCCACCCAAAACCTAACATCTCAATACAGTCCAGCCCAAATATTACAACAATTACATCATCATTGGGTTATTGTTATGTATAAGCAGCAGCACTGCCAATAAACAGCAGGCTGAACTTTTGTTTATACCCAAGTAGAATATAAAGGAAGAATTATTCTGCAGTGAAATATGAAGGGGAGGGACAAAAATTGAACATCATGATATTTGATATTATCAAATATCTGCCTAAGCCTGAGGTAATAAAATAACCCACACTGCATTAGAGTGAGAAAGACAGATTTGAGCCAAAGCTTTGACTCCTTTCTACCTTCACACTTCACTTTCCCCTTATATTGCATGTCAGAGCGGACTTACTACACAATCCAACGCCAAGAGGCATCTCTTCACCTTGAAGTATCCGAGCTCTCCACGTCCACAGTCTGACTTCCTGAATCAAACTACATTTTTTTCTTTCTTTTTTTTGCAGATGACACCTCTTTATTCCCGTGCATAAATATTTGACTCGAGCTCTCAGAAGTAATCCTGACTGAGCCACCTACACAGTTCCCACAGAGGGCCAGAGACAGTGAACCGGAAAACATTAATTTGCTGTTAATTTGTTTATCTGACGCTGTTACTCGTTAATGCTTATACACCTGCACTTTACAGGTCAAAAATATCTGAGGTTTGCCCTACAGCTGCCTGCCAGTAAAATCCTACCAGTTATTTTTTTGCATGTGTTCTACAGAGCAAATAAATCCATGACATCACTCCACTGTTTCCTGTATATATGCATTGTTTTTATATTGATGGTAGACAGCCTATGGAGGCGCATTAATAGACTAAGATGTATTATATGGGTTCAGAGCTCCTGAAGGCTGAAGGTCACTGCAGATTTAATGGCAGACAGACACCTACAAAGTTATTAAGTAAAACCTCTGATGCTAAATTGGAGAGATAACTAGATCGTAGAAGAAACCTCTGTCATATTCAGAGGTGGGGGGAGGTCACTAATGAGCCAATACTATGTTCTTTTAAATAAAAGGCCACCATCATCCCAATGTATATTGACGACTCCTCACACTGCAGTAAACCTTATGGTGGCCTTTAAAAACCACCGTTACTGCAGTTTAGCCATGCAGTGCAGAGTGTCCATTAGCACGTAGCAGACATTTGATATCTGACCACACAGATCTGCTGCCGAGAACACGGCTGAAGGACAAAGGGAAGAGGCAGAGAGGGAGAGATGATGGGATGGGATTGGGAGGGGGGGGGGGGGGGGGGGGGGTGCATCAGCCTTTAGTGGATTTCCACAGTTAAATTTATCACAGTCAACTGAGGAGGAAGACACCAATCAATAAACCCTCTTTGTCTGTCTCCTTCCTTTGACTTCCCCTCCCCCCCAGTCTGTTGTTTTCTTCCCCCCACTATGAAAAAAAAATGTTATCTTCATCTTCATCCATCTAAAAACCCAAGAGAACCAGTGTTAGTAGGTAATAGAGTCACGTTCACTGGGGGGGTGAGTTGATAGTTTCTACTGTACAGTCTGTGTCCATATCTAACCAGTTCAAAGGTTTTCAAACTGTGACCTGGTGTCGAGGTAGACCACTTCAAACAGCAGAGTCAGTCGCGTCAGGACTTTAGAAACCAGTAACCACTGCAGATGGACGAACAGCTGCAGAAATAAAAGAAGACGCTGCATTGATCTCTTAATGCCACATCATTTACATATACAGATACGGTACAGATACGGTTAAACGCATGCAGGTGTGGCGTCTTCTGGCTCATTTAGAGGAAGTTACAGAGAAAGAGAAATTTGCATAGTCTGCAGAGCAAATTGACCTGAAGTCACTAAACCGTGTAGAGAGTCAGACCACAAGAAGCCCAGAGTCTTCATCACTCTGTGATTGTGGGTTTTTTTCTTCTGAGATTTGAATTTGGGTTTACTCGTAATTTTCATGATAAATTCAGTAAAAAATAAATGTCCAACTTCACAAAATAACAGGAAACTCTTTGAATCAGTAATTTGATGAGTAATTAAATAAAAAAAATCCTATTCTATCTTCTCTGTGTCTTTTATACATTACCAAAAATACTATATAATTACTTCATACAGTATAGTATATATAATATTACTAATTAGGAATTAGATATTTAGTGCAGAAATGAGCATGCATGACGTTTTAGGATCAAATGCTGTCACTACTGCATTTTCACTTAAAAGACAAGAGAAGAGCAAATGATGCAGAATCGTCTAGTTTCATTACATTTGCTTCATTATATCAGTTGCATTGTGCATTTCCCATGTAATACGCCGTATAGTGAAGCACTGAAGGTCGAGGACTCATGGGAAACAGCTGACTGAATGAGAAGCACAGCTTGACTGCTACTCCTCTACCTAAATTATTTAGCAGGTCAGTCTGTGACAATCTCTCCGTTTTTCCAAGAATTAAGCAACTGTCCGTCATGTGAGTGTGAGTAAGGCCGGCTCCTGTCAGCACTTAAGCTCTATTTTAAAACAAGCTGATGGGACTGGAATCAGCAATAAAATAGAAGTGAGACAGTTAGTCACCGTTTCTCTGGGTGTATCTGATGTATTTTCACAACCAAGAATGTTCTCACACGAGGTCAGGGGAGGGGATGCTCAAGGGAAGAGCTCGATACACTGATTAACCAAATAAAAGTAACACGTTTTGATGTGTTCAATGTCTCTGAAACATCAGCTGCACTTGTCTGTAGGTCTGTTGATGCAGTTGAAGAGATGCCTACATGTAGAAGCCATATTTCTCTGTTAACACCGAACTTGGAAAGACCAGTTTCTCTTACTGTGCACCTACAACCTGGAACACTTTGCAAAATCATCTGAAACTTACCTCACTTTTATCAAAAGGGCAATCTAAAATCATAACTACATCTTATTTGACCTGTAACTGCTCCTTCTTTTAACTACACTTATGTTTAACTGCTTATGTATGTTTCAAATGTTTTGTGTTTCATCTCGGCTATATTGTAAATGAGGTTACTCCTTAGTATCTCAGAGTTTAAATAAAGGTTATGATGATATTTGTAGTCCTATAACAGCTAGAAATACGACTATATCTGTGTGTTTGAAGCCTCATGGTGTCACATATGTTATGTCATGGTATGATTTTTCTCACTGCTTATTTTCCACTGCAGTGTGTGTTGCTGTTTATGACAACAGACACACAAATCCATAATGTTTGTGTCAAATAAATTCTTCTGCAGGTTAGAAAAAAAAAACTCACACACTTGAAACAGCAAGAGGATGTTGTGGCTCTTACCCTGGTGCTCTGGTGCCAGGTGTGTATCAGCATGCATGTGTGTGTGTGGGTGTGTGTATGTGTATGTATGGCCTATGGATCTAAGTTTCTCTTCTCCCTACAGAGCCCACAACCCCTGCATGTGTCTACAAGACAGATGCACAAACCAGATGTTGGTGCACAGAGGGGAAAGGGGCTACACACACACACACAGACCTGCTGTACTTGTCGGTGTTGTGTTGTTGTATCACAACAACGTGCTGCCACATTTTAAAATTCAAAAGCACCAACAAGCCGAAAGCTGTTTTGTCAGATGTATTAATGTTATAACACACACACACACTCACACACACACACACACACACACACACACACACACACACACACACACACACACACACACACACACACACACACACACACACACACACACACACACACACACACACACACACACACACACACACACACACACACACACAGAAGCTTTCACTTTGTCTTCTGACTCTGATTATGTTTTGAGGACTCCTCCGTCTCCCCAGCTTTTAGGATTGAAGCATTTTCAGGCTGCCTGATAAAGGCTAAAACAAACAGACTCGTCTGATGTTTTATTCAGTAGTAGTCCAGCAGCTATTTTTAAAACACACACACACACACAACACAAAAAGAAAAAAAAAGAAAAAAACACAACAAAACACTGGGGCTGCAGGTGAGTGGCAGCTTCACCCATTCCCTCCTCTCCTCACTCCATTAGCCTCTGCAGAGCCAGCCATGCAAGGATTACGGGGCCAGGCTTGCTGTCTAATTTCAGAGATGTTAAATTCACTCTGGGCAATGTGGGATTCACTCAGGAGAGTCATCAAAGTGTTCAGGCCGAGCGAGCTGAAAGCACGAGTCGGGGGGGGTTGAATGAGGATGAAATTGGACATCAGAAAATCTGAGAACGAGCCTGTGCTTCAAGGTTGAAATAAAAGTTTATCATCTCATCTTAAAGACGTGTTTGGGGCGGGGGCGAGGGGCGAGGGGGGTCAGCGCTGAGGAACTAACCGGGCAGACATTAAAGTCATGTAGTGACATGTCATGCCCTGAGCAGCTATTAGATATCATTTATGGTTGAAAGCCTTATTGAGTGTAATATTCCAAAAACAGACTGGATTTTCCTGAAACACCAGATATATAAATACTCTTATTCGCTGGAGGAGCTGAAAAGATCAATGCCACAGATGTAGGTCTGCTAAATATGAAGCTACAAGCAGCAGCGATTAGCTCAGCTTAGCTTAGCATATAGCCTGGCTCCGTCTGTAGCCAACAAAATGTGTTTTTTTTTGTTGAATAATTAGACATATCAAGGTTATTCTGTGAATGCATGTGTTTTATTTCAGGTCTATAGAAGCTCCTTTTCTTCCAAATGCATACAGGGGATAATATTTGGAGCACAAAATCCTGATGATGAGCAAATCTAACAGTCACAGTTTTTGTTTTACAAACAATAAGGACAAAGATTTGGATGTGCACATCTTTATTCATTAAGCCTCTGTAGATTTTCTGTGAAAATATTTCCCTCTGAGGGCGAAGGAAGAAACTTGCCAGCGGTCCAAATGTGTTTTAATTATAGATGACTTAATGAATAGATGACTTAATTCTCCCTGCATCTTAATTCAGCTCAGCACGCCAGTGAAAATGAACGTTCAAGTGGGGATAAAAATGAGCTGTTGACCATATCTAAAGCCCTTTTTCATTCTCCATCTCTATTCTGAGGATCTTTATATAGTCTTTATATATTTTTTCATAATCTACAGTGCAAGGGTTTTTTTTTTCCCTTGCACTATGCATCACTAATATGTTCTTGTGGGAGACGGTATTAACATGTCTTTTGTAAGTCAAAGGCTTTATTAAGTGAATATTTTTCAGAGGCGACTGACCAATTAGTGAACTTACATTCACAGTAATGAGAATATAAACAGCAGCATTAGCAGGATCCACCTGCACCGTCGATGCAGATGTTCATGCTGATTACATCCTAATCAATTCAAACTCCAGGCAGGAAAAGTGACCCGCAAGTCCTTAGCCTAAAAAACACCAGCTGTTCCTACTAATTACCGGACTGGATATGTGATTATTGTCATTCATATTCGTCATTAATAAATGAAGTCGTATCAAATTGGCTCATAGATTCACATATGCATCAGAGGTATTTCCAATACTAGTATCAGTATTGGTAAAATTATTCGTTCATTCATCATAAGAGGAATTGATTTTGTTGAAGTGGCGGTCAGTTCATTTCTTCACATGATAGTTTTGTGATGACAGCTGCTCTATCATGATGACCACACAGAAATGCCCTGTTCCTTTTTATTGGAAAACAAATGTCAGTCTTTGTGTTTCACTTCTGATACAACGAACATGATATTATAAATCTGCTTACTGTATCTTAGAATAACAGCGGAGTTGGTCTTTGATTTAATCTGATATTACTGCTACTTACTGCTGGGTATGGTTTCAGCTCTCTCTGATGCTCTTGATGTGATTTCAGCGGAGGGTGATGACATCTAATCAATCATTACGACTGCACGTCTTCCTGTGTTTCTCCCTCTGACACACATCGCACATTTTAAACCGTAGAACCCCCGACCCTGTCGTCTCATAAACGCCTCGCGGTGCCTCGGGGTCCGGCAGCAGCACCCTCTCTCAGCTCAAGGCTGCGGTTTTCTAATTAAACCTCCTGGGGACTTGAGGAGAAAGCAGCACCAGCGCTGTCAAAGAGCCACAGACACTTTCACAGCGCTACAAGCAAAGACAGAAAATCCTATCAAAGTAATGAACCCGAGGGCAGACTTTTAACCCCTCGTAAAGTCTGCACATTGAGGCATTTTCACTCTAATGAGAGGAAGCAATTAAACTGCTGGGTCATGTTGCTGACTTCAGCTTCAGCTTATAGGAGTCTGAGGAAAGCTGCAATGTGGCCTAAGACAGTGCTTATTAGCACCTACGATGCCACGAAAGAACCTTCTGCTAATGGTGCTGAAGACAAGACCCGGAGGCTGGAGAAACTGCTGCCACGGTGACAGGATGAGCTGAACAGAAACCAGGCTGTGGTATCAAAGACTGGGCTTGTATAAATCTTTGCAAAAAAAGAAGCGCAGACACTTCTGCTTATAAATAATTTTGACTTAGTTCCATAACTGAGACACAAAGACGGAGAGTGGGTGGGTGAAGCGCGCTCGACTAAATCAGTGCAGTCTCGGGGGGGACAGCTGGCACTCACAGCCACGGTGGATGCAGGCCGTCATCTCATCTCATCGCGTGTGACTGAGCCTTACCTTTCCGAAGTCCCTGACGTCAAAAAGGTCAAAGGCCTCGAACAGCTCGCTCTTCTTCATGCCGAAAATCTCGCTGCACGCTGCCAGAAAAGTCCTGATGTTCTTCAGGCACAGGAACTGTGTTAGGAGGAGACAGAAAGAGTTCATGTGTGAGTGACTCATGTAAATGCCCAGACAGAACCACATGCATGGACAATATGATGTGTTTTTTTTTTTTATCTTTCGTTTTTTCTTTTCCAGAAAACTATGTGACTTGAAAAAGAAAAAAGAAATCACTCTATTCCCCACTCCGCCTGCTGGCTTTCTCTCTGGCTGTCTAATCAGGCCGTGCAGCCGAGGACACTGGAGGACCACGGCTCTGAAAGATGGATGAATCTGTGTTTATAGGCACCATGAGAGCATCTTGGTTCATTAATATGATGTATTTCCTGTAGAAATAGGCCAGTGGAGTGGTGGCTAATTAGCAGAAGAAAAGAGAGAAAGGCAGAGATCTTGTCTACCCCGTTTACTGATACAGTATGATGATGTCACCGCTACAGTAATGTAATCGAAACTGAGATCTGTGACTGCGGCTCAAACCGG
Source organism: Trachurus trachurus (assembly GCF_905171665.1). Lineage (NCBI taxonomy): Eukaryota > Metazoa > Chordata > Actinopteri > Carangiformes > Carangidae > Trachurus > Trachurus trachurus. The sequence continues at coordinate 7,298,297 of NC_139911.1, forward strand.
ACACTGAAAGATTTCTCTCTAATGTGTCGGATGACAAACAGTTCCTCGCTCTGTCTGTGATGATAGGAGGCTTCAGCTGTGAAATCAACAGAGCATCTTCACAGTGTTTTAACAAGTTCAGCTGCAATGGAGGAGCTGTGACAAACAGAGGGAATCTGATTTGTCAACTTTAAAACTGCCAAAGCCTCATAATAACTTTTAAAAGAATTATGACAATATCGTACTGTGGGGAAAAAAAAGTTTCACACATGAAAAGACCAGACTGAGATGACATTAAAACACATTATGCATATTTGACATTTAAAACTTTCCTGGAAAAAAATCAGGAAGTTTGAGTTTGAGGGTTTTCTGTGAAAAACTTCCTTTTAATATCTGCTCTGTCATGATATCTGCAGTCTGTCAGCGCAGGTCGACTGTGATTCACTCCCACTGAGTCCTGCGGTGGCCTTTAAAGTGATGCACCGCACTTTAAGAACAAACAAATTCAGAAAACATCTTCATCAATTCAGTGACTTGGGGTTTGAATCACAATTTGGAGCAGAATAACAAGGTCCACAGGTCAGGTTCATCACTTTCTAGTGTCCCCGGGAAGCATATAACATCATGTTGTATTTGCTACATGTGTTGTCTAATTAATGAATTTGCATATTTTCCCTCTCTCAGGGCCACCGTAGTGTCCTGTTAGTCATGCCCAGAGACAGATGTTCTGCTAGCACTGACATTAGCAGCATCAAAGCTCAAACAGTCCAGTCCAGACACATCATGGATATAAAAAAAAAAAAAAGCTCTGGTGCCAAGAGCTCGCTGCTGCTTCACTACAAATCCCAGAGGTCACCTGTTCCTGTAACCTCGGCCCATCTGTGATCCTTTTCACAGGATTTCGTTGATAAAGTGGCAACATGAGGAGAAGAGAAAAAAAACACACTATTTATTTTGCATTGCGGGAAAAGCCATTCCTGGCAATGCACCTTCACCAGGAAAAAATCTAATCAAATGATCAATAAAGTAACTCCTCTAATAAACAAGGTCATTTTACTGAGACCGCCTCTTAACTGTGAGCTAATGATTTTAAATGGAGCTTCATCCAGGAGCTATTTATCCAAATTATGCTCTGAACGCTGCCCAGGAACACTCACTACGCTGAGAAAGAAAAGCCACAGCATTAGGTAGTATTACAGAGGTGGTGGTGACTGGTCTGTATAAGGAGTGCAGGGCAGAAGGCGGGCAGGAGGTGGGGGGGGTGAGAGAGGAAGGTGTCAACATATCGTAGTTAGCCAATGTGCAGTATGTGTGTCTTACGCCCATTAGCCTTCCTGTAGTTGATACAGGATGGAACAAAAGAGGATGCTGATGAAAGAGATGAGTCAGGAAGTGATGTGTTTTGCCACATCACTGTGCATCACAGAGCTGGGATCAGCTTCAACAACATGACCTCATCCCTATATATCCGTGTACGCGAGTTGATTATCATTAGACGGACACTCGGCAAGAGTCGGCATTGTCCTTACCCCCAGCGCGCTGCTAACGCCTGCGCTAGTTAATGTTAATGTCAGGAGCGAGATTATTGTAATCATGAGTAATGTGGGTCATGCAAAGACGATGGTGAGACGAAGAGTAGGGCGAGACAGCCAACACAAAGACCAACTCTGTGGTTGTGGTCTGTGCTTCTGAGTAGTGAGACTCTGTGGGTGCATCAGTGCAAGGAACTAAAGTTTAACATGAGCAAAGACAAGTGAAACTGTGCCGCAGTTCACACAGAGAATTAAGAAACTCAAATAGGACAAGAAAAAAAGGAGTTGGAGAGTGCTCAAACAACATTGTAAATGTTAAAAAAACATTGAATTAGTGCCATTAAAATCATTACAGCTGAACTACTTCAGTTTTAGTTGCATGGGTGAGATTTGAGCTGCTTTGACGTCAAAATCCCTCATTTTGTCCAGTTTCTCCTTTAATTTATTAATAATCTATAACACCTGACCCTCTCCAGAGATACGTAGTTATTCATTTAAACATAATGCTTCATCATCACACTCTCCTTCTTCTCTTTCTTCTCCTTCTTCTTTTTCATATTGGGCAACAGCCTCACAGGAAGCTGATTTCATCAGTCGTTTCCTGTTCCTTAAAAAGGGGGCAGCGCTCCATGCTATAATGTTAACATGTAGAGGATTCAGAGGCCTGACTGTGATCATGTTTGACAACCTGCGAGAAAATAATTCAGTCAGTGTCATCTTGAAAAACAAACTGTGGAGAGGAAGCGGAGCTGCCGAAGCCACTCAGTTATTCTTAACACACCTTCACCCTCGTGGTCCAATGAAAGATCTGATTTGTCTGCACAAGCTCATGGCCATGCATCAAATATGAAATGCTTCTCCATTCCAATTGAATTAGGGCTTTACAGATGGTTTCACAGGAGAAAAGCCCCCAAGCCAGAGAGCTCCAGATAAGAGGCAGCGTAAAGAGTGAATAATATTGAATGTTTACACTTGTACACATCACTTTCTTTTATCGCACGAGCACATCTTGTCTGCCTGGAGTCTGCGGAGTCCCAAAGGACCTCGGCATATTATCTGAGGGAAGCAGCTTCACACAGCACACATATATGAAAGACAGTGGTATGTGCTGCACTGAGCTGAAGACAGTAGCAGCATGAGGCAGCTGCTAACTGCTCCACTGTCAGCTTTCCTCCCGCAACACTGAGTCTCTGAGGATCAGGAAGTGAGTGGCATAATAATAATAAACTTTATTTGTATAGCACCTAATGTGTGTTTGAGTGTGTTTCTGGGTAACTATGAGCATGCACTATGGTTGCACGCGGGTGATTACAATCAACTAATTCACAACACATAGGTCAAACTGTTACTGCTGACTGTTTCTGTGGAATCAACTTGACCAATCAATTCTAGTTAAATCTGTATAACTGCATTTTTACTATATCTTAAAGGGATAGTTCAACATTTTGGCAAACTGGCCCGTTGCCATAATCCCTATAGTTTTAGGAGTAGGTTCGTTACCTTTAATTGTCGGTGCAAGCTATTTTTAGAACGGCGGAGCAGAGTTTGATGAGGGAAACCAAGAAATCCCATGAGCCTCCGCAGCATAGTTCTGAGCAGCTCGCGGCTCTGCTTAAATTGCACCCACAATTCAAGGTAACGAACCTACTCCTAAAACTATAGGGATTATGGCAACGGGCCAATTTGCCAAAATGTTGAACTATCCCTTTAAAAACAGGGAATCTTACCAAGACAGATTCAACAAAAGAGAGTGTGAATTAGCCTACATCTCACTTCAGAGTTACTGTTGGATGGATTTTGTCACTTCTGACCTGAGCCAGTTGGAGGTTTTGATCCTATTTCCAGTATTTATGCCAAACCTGTAGCATCATGTTTTGCATGCAGACGGCAGTATAATCCCAGGTGAGGTGTTGGGTATTGACAAAAGAAAATAGAAGTTTTAACCCACTGATAGATATAATCAGATCTGGTAATGGTACAATAACTAGCCTACCAAATATCGTATACAAATTACAGAAATCAAAAATGTATTACAAGGAACAAATTATATTAGCCTTTCATTAGATATAGGCCTAAGAATTCACGTCAACAGATTCACAGTTTGTTCACACGCACAAACAACTGCAGAATGCCCCGCTCTGTTTCATGTTCAAATATAAAACATGCTTAGTTATTAGTTAAAAAAAAAAAGATCTAGACCATTTATTACTGAGGAAAATCACCCAATCAGGTTGGTGATATAAAATTCATCACAAACTATTTGCTGGTTCCAGCTTCTCACATGTGATTATTTGATGCTTTTCTGCTACAGATAACTACATACTGAATGTCTGGGTTGTAAACTATCTCATAACATATTAAATAAAAAATAATAATAAGCTATTAAATCAAGAAAATAATGCTTTGTTGCAGCTCTACAGTGTCGCACCAGGTGAAACTGTACCAAAGCCAAGGCAAATATAACCACCGACACGAGCGCTTCTATTTCTGCATTTGAGCGAAACCTGCAAATAACCTCATTGTGTAGAATAAGGAATTAAAGAGAGATTACACTGCACCGTCCCAGCAGGAAGCTCCAAACACACACAGACTCAGTTTAGATAAAACTGCATATTTTATACAAGAAACAGTGTGTGGAGGATTTAAACTCCCACCAGCGCACTTCATCACCAAGACCAACCATCTGGAATGTATGGCAACAAAAAAAATATTCCTTTAAGACGAGCCATCTGACTGCTGCGCCTTTTGATATGAGCCAGGTCGTGCTCTGTATCCACAATAAGTATCAAGTATCCAAGTCAAAAGCTCCATAGCAACAAGCCGGAGCTTTTTTATGACCCCCGTGCGTATACTGTGGAGCTTAATGAAATCCTGTTCTTGTTCCCTCATAGATCTACGCAGCGAAACACAGCCGGAGTTTGGCCTTCTCACTGTGTAAACCTTTTTCAGAGCATCAATTAATGGCAATCAAATGGAGGAGTCTCAAGCAGAGGGAATCAAGGCCTGTGCAAAGAATCTAATTTGGTGTTTAAAAGCTCCAGTCTGTCCGCCTTTCTCTCTCTCTCTCTCTCATGCTTAGTCAGAGAGAAGAGGAGAGAGGAAACCACAAAGAAGAAATGTAAAGGAAGAAACAGTGTGATATTGTATGTCTATTGGCTTCAACCCACTCCTAATCAACGCTATCAGTCATATTTTGTCCGGTGTAACTGACACCATGCGCACGAAACCAAGTCAAAACCAGTGGGTGACATATACCGCAATCCAAGAGGTCACATCCATGTCAAGTTGGGAGCTTTTGTCAGCTGTGGAACCAGGAAATGGGAGGAGGATCGTAGGCGGAGGTCTGCTGACACTGACGAAACCGATGCTCTAACCCCCAACCCCCAACCCCCCACCCCCCGACAGTCTGAGTTTGGGGTCAGCCGCGGCCCATTTTATCTTTGATTGATGAAAAACATCATCTTTTCATACCATAGTAACAGCTTTCTGTAGTTTCTCCACTCTGGGTTAAGTGTGATAACCCCAAAACTGCACGAGACAAAAAACCATTGACAAAGCAGATAGTGTCTCACCCAGTCACTTTTTCCAGTCACACACAGACTGAATATCCTCAGCTGGTAGGTGACAACCTCTTTATCACCTCTTATCTTCTACACTTCCAGTAATGGACCTTTTTTTTGCAGGAGTTTGGCTCATAGGTCACCTCCCTGCAGTGTTTCCAGGAGGTGTCATCTGTCTTCCCCTCTAATCAATCATAGTGATTTCAGCAACAAAAACAAAATCAGATAATCCCACTGTCCAGTAGCCTAACGCCTCAGCGGAAAACAGCCAAAACACACAGCTCAAGAAGACGTCATGGTGAACAGTGAAGTAGCCTATTATGCAGCAGCTAAGGAGCCAGATATATTTCCCTCCGTGCATGAAGATTGAGGCTTTTCACCAACTTATAACTTGCAATGTGATGGGCGCTGTCACATAGCTAGCTACTAACACAGAAAACAGCATTAATTACAGTTAATTGATTAGAAATGATATGTGCTTGTCCATGTGGAGGTGAAATGTTTGGATAAGTCTGAGGGTCTTTGACTGACACTGGACCTGAAAGTACCTGCCCTTGGGCCTGAGTAGGCTATTGCCAATGATGTTCTGGATTGATTCAATTTCAATTGATAAGATAGCAATTCAATTCAATATTAAGACATTACAGTTACAATAACAAATTTGACTGGATATGTATTAGGCTACATCATATTTGATTTGATATTTGTTGTAAATTGAACTCATTAAATAATGCTCATATTAGGAACAGACCCCCAAAACACTTAAATAAAACAACAAATAATTCACCATATGGCTATCTAATGTGCATTGTGAATCTACCTGGTATGAACAGACAAACACCTTCCCATCGCTTCTTCCTGCTTCAGCCCGGCTCCTCGCTGTCTTTGTAGTTTATAGATCCGACAAGCAACCACATATCTTCCATCACCTTCTTCTGCCATGTTTGTTGATGCTCACGCGCAGTTAGCCCTGTTTGATTAGGTAACGACGGAGCGCACCTGCGGAGCACGCGCACACCTAAATTGCGGCTCAATTCAAACGTTTTATCAACGATATTCATACGGCGATGCCTTTACGTTCATTTCGTTGTGTCGAGACGAGCAAACCAACGTTGGAAACGTCCAAACAGAGGAGAGGCTGCAGGTGCAGGGAGCGGCTAAGCTAAGGTAAGCTAACAGCTAACAGCTAACTGGTTTTAGGTAGCCTAGCTTCCGTCCACGTCCAGGTGTAAACAGGCTGACTCTGTGTCTGATAAAGTATCAGCAGACGGACTGTTGAATTAAAGGATAAATCTGCCTTTTCATCTTGGTTCATCAACGATTGAATTTACTGTGCAGCTCTGACGTTAGGATTGACATAATCTGATTGATTGATGGTCAACATGACAACTTCGACTGGATGACATAGGATTTGGCGATCGGATCTTCAATCGCTTAAAAATGATCATATCTGAACCAGATTTTTGTCAAATTGCAGATATTTATTATTTTATCACTAGCTGAAAACATCCTTCAGGCTACTCCTGCAGCTCTGCACCGTTAATATAATACATCCATGCTCTGCACCTGAGCTCACTCACTCACGTGACTGGATCTCGTGACAGCTTCACACGTCATCCGTGGTGGGGGTTTGGGGGGGGGGTTATGGTTTGAATGGATATCGGATTATTCAAATGAGGATCGATAATAAATGGAGAATCGATTTTTTTTTTCAACCCAGAACTAAAAGGCATATAATGTGTTGATAATCAGTGAATTTGAGAAGAGGCACTCATCATCACTCCCTTTGAAATAAGCCAGGCCAGCTGCTGGCTGTATTTCCTGTTTAAGAGATATTAGTCATAATCTCCTCATCTACTTCTTAGTCCAAAATAAATATTTTCCAAAATGACTTTTCTTTCAGAGATAAACCGGGGTCATGTCCATGCAGCACACCTGTATATGGCCATATATCCTCGAATACAAGTAAAGTAGCCTATCATCAACAATCTGCTCCACAAGTTGCTGCTCATGTTGTTCAGGTTTGAAAAGATCACTGACATGACAACCACAAAAAAAAAAAATCTTCCTCTTCCTCATCTTTGCATTGGAAAAAATCACGGCCATCTGGTAAGAGAACAGACGCACCATGGTTTTCAAAGTCATCTGACAACATTTACATGAATGAAGGTTAATATCAACAAACTGGCCGGTCAGCTGTGACATTTATAAAATGAAAAAATCCTGACATCCCCAGCAACACGTCTGAGCAGTTTTTATTATTTATTTATTCTCCACCCTCAAGTGAGAGACGAATATACGCATATAGTTCTGCATGCTGCTCACTTTCTCTCATGGAATGACAATAAGGCCATGAGGGAAAACTCTCCTCCCTCCCCTCCCCTCCACCGCCACCCCCACATCCTTCCACCTCTGTGCCTCCCCCACAACACCAATAAGTGTCTCTGCAGCCATTTTCCATTAAATCCCGGTTTTAACCCCCGTGACCCCGAGATATACACAAAGCTCACTCCATCCCCCACCAGACAAGGGAATTGAATTAGTGTTACTGTGTGAGATATGAACGCTCCTGGCTACGGCAACACAGATTAGGTGCTTTCAGATCAAAAGGCGCTTTATTAGGGCGGGCTGTACTACGGCGTGAGACTGGTAAAGACTCCTGGTGACGAGAGACTAGTTGAGTGCGGCGCTAAATTAAATGTAGACACGCAAAAACAGCGATTCTGGGATGGCGTGTAGTGCAGACAGCATCCCTTCTTCTTCTTCCTCCCTTCGCTCCCTCCTCATTTTCTACCTCCTGGAAGATTGTGTTTAAAAAAAAGACAAGTGTGAATAATGCTCTGCTGTGCTGCTTCACACAGCCCGGTCAACTGCTGTCTGTCTGATGTGTGTGTGTTTCTGTGTGTGTGTGTGTGTGTGTGTGTGTGTCTGTGCCCAGTCAGATGTGTTTGAATAATTCAGGTTTTTGAAGGCTGACACAGTATTACGGCTTCAACGTTTGAGTTGATAAACTGCAAGTTGGTTCATTTTCAGGCCAAGAAAAATCACAGATTCCACAGATTTTTCTTTTTTATTTCTAGGCCTCTCTTTCTCTCTAAACCACCTCTATAAGAGCAAACCGTATAAGTCTATATACATGGTCCTAGTCCTAGTCCTCTCGTATCCCAACACTCCTTCCCTCTCTGTCTCCATTACACAAATAAGGATATTCCCATTTCCAAGCGACAACAGTCATCCATCACTTCCACCCTGAGTCGCTCAGCACGAGACACCTTATACATAACTGTCCCCGCTGGATGAAACCCTTACTGTGTCCTCGCACAGAAATGTGTGAGTCCTATACACACAGGAGCATCAATGTTTATATAGGCAGTATAGAGGTTTTACTGTCTCATACAGATTTCTGTAGAGTTGCATACACTTACTGCTTGTAGCTTGGTATTATCTGGATATATAGGCTATGTACATCTCTTGATTGCTCTCTTCCTTCTACAAAGTGTCTTGACATTTCCATCATTATCATTTGTTAATGTTACTGTTTTCATATTTATACCACGTCCTCCTGCGAGGTCTCCTGTGAGTCCCTGACTACACTTTAAATGCCACTCATGATGATGATGATATTTTCCCAGTGAAGACAATAGACGGTATTGACTTTCTCCGAGCTCTCAGAGCACTCAGCGGTGATTAACTGAACCCTCCACGCCAGAATTGAGTAACATAATAAACATCGATTGCAGGTACATCCTCCACCGCTGAATATCATCTAATGAAATCAGCATATACATTATCTATACTTTAATGTGCACTGCAGCAAGAAGAAGAGCCTTTACTGGTTTGCTGTGGTTCAGCCTTGGTTGCCTTGGTGACGGGCTGATGGGTCAGCGCACACCACACATGTACCTGCACGAGCGAAGGAGCAACGTAACATTGTCCTTGCAAATATCCGCGTCCACGTCTGTGTGAACATGAAGCGGCGTGCGGTGCGACTGTGTCATGGTGATGACACGGAGGAAAGTGCGAATAATACATCACAACTGCACTGGAAGCAGCGGCTGTGGCATGCATGGCTGCAGCGACGCAGTGTTTGCACGCTGACAGGTGCAATCCTTTCTCGTTCTTAGAAGTGCAAGTCCATTTCTTCAACATGAATCCACAAGAGCAGCCAAGCAACATGCACATGCACTGTGTAGAATTTGAAATACGGTAGGCTATATCATTGAATTCATTAAGTGAAGGATCAAGGATGGTATTTGATCAAATCTGACCCGGTAATTATTCGTGCTGTGCTTGTTTGTTTCCATAGAAATGTAACAGGGGGGAAACATTTTCCACATGAAGCTATGAACAACAAAAACAAAAAAAAAGGGAAACGGCAGCAAAGTCATGCTCCAATGAAAATGTTTTTTTTGTGATGCAATGTATGATACTGACAGACAAAATAACTTCATCGTCGGCTGCTTTGGTCACATCCCGCTGCATATGAAAGTTTTAGAGAAGAGAAGCGAATAGGAGCCACCAAAGATAATATTTCAGATATTAATTTCACAAATTAGTTATAAAACAAACCGCTGGCTTGTAAAACAGTAGTTTTGTGAATGATGTAAACTAAAATGCGGCGTCGGTGCACTTCACTTTTTGTTTATTTACAATCCAGTTCTTTCAATGTCAGTGCCTCAGATCACATATTTGGCTTCATTCGTTTACAATTATGCTTTAATACTAATCTGAACCCAAATTCTCTCCTCAAAATTTGCCCTGAAACTGGTATTTCACTGGTATTAGATAACATGACACTTTTTTTTACACTGAATCACAGTGTGTTACGTAGCTGCAGCAGCTTCAAAACCCTGTTGCCTGAGTCCATATGACTTCGAGAGACGGAGCGTCTTGCTCTGCTTCGGGCTCGAGCAGAATAAGTAATCTTGGTCTTTCTCATTCTCCCACGCTATCTCTTTCTAACTTTTCTCTTTGTGAGTGAAGAGCGGAGCCTTTGAAGCCGGCTGTATGGGGAGTTCACTCTGTGAAACCAGCTTTTCTCTTCACTCTCTGACATCACACAACTTTTCGTCTCTGCTTGATAAAATATACATATAAACCATGTTTTATTCATGTTCTCCGTGTGTACTATATGTACAGATGTAATACGCACGCTGAGGTCTCATTCAGGTGAGTTTGTGAATGAAACCTGCGAAGCCCTGTGACTGCAAATCATCACCTTTATTATTTATTGTGCACAATCTAAATAATGAAAAATTAGTGCAAGTTGTATGATATCTGACGCTGTGATGTTGCCGTCGTCGTCTCACATGATGACAGCTTTTCATCCACGTGGATTTAAATTCACTTGATCATAATAAATCAATCACATTACGTATCATCAGAGGTTCTATACATTAATTCATTATAACTTGACTTATCAAGCCTTCACAGCATCTCCATGTAGGTGTAGAGACTTGTTTCTCTGTGTACTGACGTCCTCTGTTGCTCTGCAAGCAACTCTGACACGCATTAAAATTAGACTTGACTCTTACTCATGTTATGTCTCTCCCTCACTTTCAGTTTCTAAAAATGAAGGATGGGCCTTTAAGTCTCTGTAGCAAGCTCTGTAAAGAGCAATGTGCATGTGTGTGTATGTATGAGGGAGGGGGGGGGGGGTTCTGTGTGAATAGAGAGGCGGCTTTTCTCTTCATTGTGTGTGACATCTCATAGCTTTGGTCTGAGCTTGATCAAGCGCCTGTTTAGTTTCACTTCCTTCCTCTATTCCATTTCCTGATTTCCTGTGCATGTCGCGGCTCACAGTCGCTCTGTAAGAGGCTCTCAGCTGCTGTTCTCACACTGAATCTGCACTTTATAATCCTGGGTCATGGGAAACGAAGTAGACAAAAGATTAACACAGTTTTAAGTTTATACATTTGTAGTAAAACAGAAGCCCTGGTTTGCACCTTTAAGCAGCTGTACAGTATGTGTGTTAAAATGGCTGCGTCAGTGGCCTCACGTTGCTTCTGCTGCCTGTCAACATTTCAACTCCTTGTTTTTAGCCTACCCCGCTTTGCTAACAGCATCAGAGGAAAAAAAACACAGATTCAAGATGGTAAATGCTTCATCAAGCTGTGTTTAAAGGAGTTGTGGTGTCTTCTCAGAAAAAAAAAGTGAGATTCAGCACAACACCGACCCAATTGTTTCAAGAAGAAAGGACAGAAAGAGCCGGAGCTTGATGTTCCACAAGCAGTTCACAGTTCCTCTAAATACTAAACGCCTGATTTTGACAGAGCGAGACAAAAACAACCACAGATTATGTGGTGTTTTCTCTGCTAGAAAAGCAAAACGCAGCAGTCGCTGTGGTTGTGGAGTTGTGTCTAGACGATGTAATTGGTTCATTGCAAGACTGTAAAACAACGATCAAAGTGGTCAAACTTTGAGCTCTTCATCTTAAACCTCGTAACCGTCACAATTTCATGCATGCGTGAACAGAGTAAACACGGGGCCGTCCACTCCGATAACTCTTCATTGTACTTGCAACGATGTTGATCAGAGGAGGCCTAACTGCGCAGATCAACTCATTTCATCAGCAAATAGACTGATCCCAGCAGCTACTTCATCTTATCGTTTTAGTGCTTTCTCCTTCTGCATACAAATAGGAGTCCAGTCCTGAAGAGAAACATCTCACTCCGCAGCCCACACACACACAAAAAACAAAACACACCAACACAGTTATTGTCACAGAATGAGAAACAGCACAACATCTCACAGAGCTTCTGAAGCATTGTGCTTTAATTACGCAGCTAATCGCAGCACTGCGCGGACGAACCCTTCAGGGTCCTTTATGTCCACGGAGACTCCAGACAGGCTCTTTGTAGCCCTGTCCGTTCACTGCCTTTGTCTTTCCATCTCTTGGGTCCCATGGGTGAGGCCACAGTGGCGTCCCATGTGTTAATACCGGCCAATGATAAAGTAGCTGCCACGGCACTCATGAATTATGCAGGGGGTGGGAAAGCAACTCCACCCTCAGTTATGTAAATTTAACTTTAGTGGGGGGGCGACGGGGCGGAGGCAGAAACAGTGCTGGGGTGGTAAAGGGAGGTGGCATCCGGCTTCATGGTGTATGAATATGAATATGTGTGTTTAAAGGGGAAGACACGAGTCGTGATCTACTGACACACATATACAGAAGTGGTCAGTATTCAGTATAAGTCGGGTTTCCTCGGTAATACATACAAGGCGACATGCAGAAGCTGGTTTCCACAAATGTTTTGACCGCCATATGATTCAATATCATATCATCATATCAAACACTACACTGAGACTGACAGTTCATTGGAAATACAGTTACTGTAAGAGACCAGTCTAGTTAGAAGCCAATGGCAGTAAAAGCAGCTCTTGTGTACAGCATTCGCTCCCATGCACTTTGTAAATATATACTACTAATGCTGATTTTCCTCTGAATATAGTTTTATCACTGGCTTAGTGTGTGTGAGTAAGTCATCCAGCCATGCATAAAACAAACTCTGCCTATAAATAACCCAGTCTGTGCCAGGCCAGGCTCTGAGCATATGTAAAGCTCACCACCACCACCACCACCGCTCCTCTACACATCGGAGGCTCAGTTGTGTGTCATTATGTCATGGCTGAAAGCAAACGCTGAACTATTGATGTCTCTTTTATCACTAATTGTATTGTATCTGGCATAACTTCTAACGGTAAATGCACGGACCGGCTCCTCTTACAGCCTCCCAATCTAGTTTTCTCTGAAATCCTCGAGTAAACGGATCCCGAGAAGAGTTGATTTCCATTTCCACTGACGACATTAGTTTTTTTTTTGTTAAAGATTGTCCACTTGACCTGTGTTCTCATGTCTAACAGCGGATATCCAATTTGACTGTGGAAAAGCAGTAATGGCAATATCATATTGACTGTGTGCCACTGTGACATTGAGTTTAGAGTGTGTTTTCCAGGAAACAGGCCCAAGCCCACTCTCCATCATCACCGGTACAGTATAACATGGGACTGACATCAAAGGCTTTTTGGATCGGAGCAGAGCATTAGGGGCATCCATTACAGATGAATATACTATGTGTGTGTGTTGCTGCTATAGTCTAATTATTGTACAGCAGGTCTGCAGGCTCAGTAGGTGAGTGTCTACCTCACTCTGTGTTGTCACTGTGCCAAACGGACAGATTCACTGTTATGAAGGCAAATATTAATCTGGTCCTGGCTCCGGCTTTCCTGTTACTGAGGCAGATGGTATCTGACAAAACAACACATCACATCTCTATCTATCTATCTATCTATCTATCTATCTATCTATCTATCTATCTCTATATTTGATTCTCAATAAATAGGCACTATAATAAAATACCTTATTACTCCTATAGATTCACCTCTTTATCCATAATAACAATGTACTTGATTATTCTGATGAACACACTTCTTTATTCAGAGATGCCCTGATTAAACCTTTGTTGTCACTTCACCTTCTCCACTACGTCTACATCACCTATAGAGGGCAGATTGAGGAGCCCTCAGCTTTACTGTTCATCGTTGACCAACATTGACCATTAGTAGCTATTACCACTAACCTATGATACAAGGTTAAGTGAAAGAATTAGAGGAAGACAGTTTTTTTCGTCATTTGCGCTCATAATGTAACTTTTACGGCACTATAAGTTGGTCCGGGTCTGTTGTTACCAAACTCCGTCTAGTTTCTGTAGTTTTAAAGTTTCCTTGCGCGCTGTTAAAGGTGCATCATTGACAAAGCAATAATAACAGGCTGAACACAGTCGTGATGGTCACACTTTTCCTTCGGGATATGTTACTCACACTTTAATGTGGTCGAGTGAGTGAAATTTCCACTGTTATCATTTGTTGACTCGTCATTTTGGCCACCAGATGACAGGCTGGGGGCGGGCACGAGCGGTGGAAGTGAGATGTTAAAAAGTTCAACATTTCTATAAACCAAGTGATAAACTGTGGATTAAACGAGGCCGAGTTGTATATCAGACTATTATCATGCATTATAAGATCTGGCGATGTTGTGGCTGCGATAGAAATTTGCCGAGAAGCAAGAAAAGTTAAAATGGTCGTAATCCTGACGAGGCTTGGTGGTCGTGCGCTCCTACTGTACATCGGAGGGTTTCAAGTTGTAGTTTGGCGACGGAGCGAAAACACAGAGTAATAATAATATGTGTGTGTAAGTTGGTGTCTTACCTGTGACATTTGCGGTCTGAGGTTGATCTCCTTCAGGTTGATGGTCTGAGGTCTCAGGTTGTTGAGCAGATGGCACAGCAGGACTCCATCCCGGAGGGTCTGGGCCAGGTCGAATACCTGAGCAGACTCCCATGTAACGCGGTGGTTCGCCGGCAGCACCTTGCAGTTGATCAGCCACAGCGCGCACTGCCTCCAGTACTCCATCATGGTGATGGTGAGTTGAGCCGAGCCGAAGGAGCTTGGATAGGGGTTTGTTTTAGTTTTTTGTTTTGTTATTTTGTTGTTTTCTTGTTCAGGTTGGACTGAGAGAAACAGCTGGAGGCTCGACAGCGCGTGTCAGACCGTGTCCATGCCACATCCGCTGACTGTGAGACCCGACGAGGAGGAGCAGAGACCCGCTGCTGCTGCTGCTGCTGCTGCTGCTGCTGCTGAGGGAGACACGGCGGCCGCTCCAAGGATGACAGTCCGGTGTACTGAGGCTGTGGATGGAGCGAGCGCACCCTGCACTCTTCCTCTCTCTCTCTCTCTCTTGCTCTCGCTCTCTCGCACACTCTCTTACACACACATACACACACCCTCTCTCTCTTCCCTCCCCCTCGCCTCGTTCTTCACCTCCTCTGCTTGCCACCCATAGGCTGACTCTCCTATGAAATTATAGTAACACAAATATCAGAATACAAACTGCAAACTCACTGAAACGAATGTGTTATTCAACAGTTAAGTATCCTTTTTTTTTTTTTAATCATATGCTGCCCTAATGTGTAAACATATACCTCAGAGTTTACTATTTAAAAGTGATTGAACAAACCTAATAAGTGCTTCTTTCTGAGGCACAGACCCAGTTTCCTTCATTAAAGCATCTAATATATAATAATAATCTAAACCTATCTCATCCGACATTGGACATAATCAAATAGGACCAGGTTGCTGAAGGTATAAGCAGAGATGTAGACAACTGTGAAAGAGGGGCACATGTTGAAATGAATGTGAAAATATATCCAAAATATGTAACGTGAATGTGTCAGACCCAGTTTCCTTCATTAAAGCATCTAATATACATTAATAATAATCTAAACCTAATGATCTCATCTGACATTGGACATAATGAGGCAGTTTGAAGTGCTACACATTTTCTATTATGTTTAATGTATGCCTCAACAGCATTAATGCATGAGGTAATCTCACACCTTTAATACGTGCAGGTCTAGCGTGTGTATTTATATATTCATGAATGGCTGTGTGCTCTTTTCTGCATGAGTGAATCATTAGTTTGGGCAGGAAATGGTGTGGCTCATGTAAAAAGCAGATGTGTGTGTGTGTGTGTGTGTCTTTGTGTGTGTTATCAGCCTCTGCTCAATATGCGCTGAAGACACTCAATGCTAAAGAGGTGCATGTGGGCACAGTGACGGAGGCCATTTATGATTCAATGTCAGGATGTTTGCATATTTTAACACTTGTCTTTACAGAATGTGTATATTCAGTCAGTCCTCAGCTCTGGCTGCTTCTTATTTTCTCCTCAGCACAGCAGTGGTCTCACAAATGGCCACCTCCAAAGTCATATGTGGGCTTCTTTTTTTAATATCTAAATATAAAAGCACTATGACCCTGTCTAATAAAGCCATTTCTAGTTTCGACCACTGTCACCTCTGTTGAAGAACAAAAACAGAACTTCTGTTTTACAACTTCCATGCTAATGGTATCAGTATCAGATTGTTTTTTTGTCTGATAAAGAAGAAGCAACACATGAGCTTGTTACTGTAAATTAATTAATAACTCAGACTGATTTGCTTTTATGGTTTAAGACTGACATTTATTATGTGACTGGCAGTATTTTATCTCCCTTTTTTTATTACTATTAAAAAGTCCAACACACTCATCTTTGTAAATGCATAAACCAACTTATCATCATACTGGGAGCATACAGAGCCAATATATAGTCTAACTGACAGTGGTTTATCTTTTATTACTTCTGTGTGGGTGAAATGAGGAAACTGTTCTGGTTCAGATACTCCTAGACTTCTCTGGTCGAGCAAAACAGGCATTGGATTTAGTGTTTCAAACAGCTCGAGGTGGGGTATTATTATTATTTGCTCTGGACCGACTGTGACAACTTGGCAATAACTGAAATATTTCCTCAGTCACTGTAGAGCTGCTCTTATGCAAGATGATTTAGCTCCAAGTGGTCGAGAAGAAAGGAGAAGACGCGAATGAGAAGCAGTAGAGAGCACTTCAGTTTGCTTACAGGTTTTTATCGATCCCTCTTGGGGTGATAGCACAACACAAAGCAATAGGCTACATAAAGACTGCGGTGTGGATAGATGATGATGTGAATAAACATCTGGAGCAGAAGAAAAGCTGTTCATGAAAGTGGAGCATTTTCTATTGCTAAATCATGAAAGCATAATAAAGATCCGGTATGTGAAAATGAATACGACTGAGCTGAGCCAGAGATGTGCTTGTAATCACATTCAGGGTGTTAAATGAAGCTCTGTGGATGTGCAGGAAAGAAAAGAAGAACTACGCACCTCCCAGATCAATTTAATTTTATAAAGTGAAACAAAATCCACAGTATAAGATTTGCAGAGAGAAGGAACCTCACTATACAGTATGTGGATGAATCAGCCTGAGTGCATCAACATAGAGGCCTGTGCAAACAGTACTGTGAAGATTAGTCTCCTGTGTGTGCAGTTGTAAATACTTCTCTGATCCTCACTCTCTTCTCCATCGCCGATTCTTCTCTTCATATTTGTGCAGAAGATTTGGACGGATGTCAGAGGAGCAGGGATGGCAACAGTCCTACTCTTTTGTTTATCCCCTAGTTAACGCTGCTATAGGCCTCGACTGCTGGAGGACTTCCCATGATGCACTGAGCTCCTCTCTCTTTCTCTCTCCATCTGTAGGCCTATACTCCTTCATTTCCCAGCGCTGCGTTGTATAGCTATACTTCTGTGCCTCCTTGGCTCCCTTCACTTCACAGTGTATGCAGATGAGGACTGATAAAGACGTTGGACTTGTGAGCATCCAGCTTTGTCTTCCTCCGCTTCACTCTGGATGCCATCGCTGGCATAGCACAGATGACAGGAGAGGTGGCTCGCGGCCGGATGCTGGCATACCTCTTAGCACCCGTCTCCTGTTTCAGCTTCCTCTCCCCAGGCTGGAAAGACAGCCACACAGCCAGGCAATTATCAGCATTCCTATGATTAATACCCTACAGGGGCTCAGGGTGGATGCTTAATCATAGCTTTTCAGTGCTGGAACCATTATGAGACACAAAAAATATTCACAAACTGCTTATTGCAGTTGCAGCAATACTGTTAATTCTTCACGAAATAGCTTTACATGAAATTACCATGAAGCTGATAATCTGGCTGGCAACCGTTTCATGAAAAGATGCAGTAATTGCCCTCAGATCTCCGTCAATGCAGGTGAATTATTTGCCTATACCTGGGTTTGACCAGCGCTGAAAGGTAATGACTAACCACTTTGGCTTCCAAGAAACAGCATGATTGTGTGTGTGCACATATGGTAGACTTGATGTTGCTGCCAGAATTTCCTCCTTTTTGTAACAGCACTTAATTAAAACGATCAAATAGGACCAGGTTGCTGAAGGTAGGCTATAAGCAGAGATATATAGACAACTGTGAAAGAGGAAATATATCCAAAATATGTAACATGAATGTGTCAGATGTATGCCCTCTTAGTTACTGGGCAAGTTCTGGCATCAAGTAACATGTGAGTGGCATCTTTTCCACTCCAACTCCCACATGATCAAAGCCCCCTAAGCTGCAGCCGGCCCCCCTGGACACTCGGGCACGGGCGCTGGCACATTGTCTGGACTCCATCGATATCTTCCCGCAGCTCTGCCAGGCGGTAATTTTCAGAGCTTCAGTCCGCTCATTGTGTCACTTGATCTGGTGACAGTGGCTGATCTATTTGTGCAGCTCTGCTCTGCTCTCTGTGTGAAGGGCACGTTATCTCCCTGCAGAGAAAAGCCAACGCTCTCTGTTTCCTGCTGATTTGCCTTATGGAGAATGATCTTTCAGCTGTATCTGTGATCTCCACGTGTTTACATGTATTTCAATGGAGTTTTTTTTTTTTTTTCAATTAAGAGAGACCCTGATTTGAATTCTCCTACATTTCTACTTCCAAGATAATACCTTCCAGGACTTATTTACAAACAGTAAATACCTTTGGTTGTCTCCCAGAGCGAATTCTCTGCAACCCAGATGCAACACTGAAGATGACCACATTGGGTTTTGCTCATTGTTTTCTAACTGCTATCGATCGCCTGACCCTTCCCTTAGCACTCTATTTTGCTGGTTTAGGAGGCCAGAGGAGAAATCAATGACCTGGGATACCCATGAGAGGCCTGGGATAAGTGGAGGCTGGCCAGGCCTCGCAGGGTTTCATCAGAGTGGGAACAGCAGAGTGGGAGCAGCTGGGGGAGCTGTCCGGATGGAGGCAGTGGAGTGGAAGGCATACAGACAGAGCATGACAGATCAAAATGACCAAGTGACTTTTTACACTGTATAGTAATTTGCCCTCTGGCTTTGCGGTACAATCCATTAGGAGCACGGATTCACTGATAAATGAAAACTGAGGTTCGCTTCCAGTCCTGTCTGTGGTTTAGTCCACAGAAACTCGAATAACCCCGGAGTCTCTCAAGTGGAGATTATTCTGCAAGATGTAAAACATTTACTGATCAACATATTTGTATCTCGCAATATGTAAATTAACAACAGATCTCATTAATTACAAGGAAACATAATCTTTTTGGATGTGCTGTATACAAATTAGTTATATTAACATAATTTCTATTAGCTATGTAGGGATGGTGATGTCAGCCACTTTGATCCAGACTGAAATATCTTGAAAACTATTTAGTTGCTGTGAAGATTTGAATTATTTTGGTGCTTCAGTGGCTTTTCCACTATCACAAATAGCTCTTGTGTCTCCATTATCACTGGCTGTAGTTTATCATACTTTTTTTTTTTTTTTTTTTTTTTACTATCAAACCAACATTCATGCTCCCTTCAGGATTAACTGTAACTGTTGATGATCCCCTGACCTTTCCTCTAGCGCCATCATCAGGTCATAAGTATATCTACTACACTTTGGTTCATGATCAGATAACCTGCAGATGAAGATAGTTCCCTCTGCAGGTTAGTATGCTAACATGCTAAACAGCAGCAGCATGTGGTGACATTAGCATTTATCT
Organism: Trachurus trachurus; assembly: GCF_905171665.1. Lineage (NCBI taxonomy): Eukaryota > Metazoa > Chordata > Actinopteri > Carangiformes > Carangidae > Trachurus > Trachurus trachurus. The sequence continues at coordinate 7,317,793 of NC_139911.1, forward strand.
GAAAGCAGCTAAATGAGTGTTGTGAACATGGCTTTGGCTCCTATATAGGCCTGTTGCCACTGAAAAGATCCCATTCAGCAACATGTTGTGAGTAAATGAGGACAACACCAAGTCTATAAATCAGCCAGCACGTTAACCAGTGCTGTTGTGCTGCATTTAAGTCCCTGAAGTGACAATTAAACCAAAAATGGGTGCACTAAACTTTCTGTTTTAAACCTAGCATCACTAAACACCACCTCCTTGGCCTCCCCCCTAAAAACCCTGAGTGTCCATTGGTGGGTGCTTATCACCGTTGTTGGTGCCCACCCCCCGGGTTAGGAAACTTAGACTGACACAGCTTCATACAACATTTGTAGTGGAGGTTACAAGGTGAGGACAAGGAGCTAAGGTACAGTCCTTTCAATGGTAAGTTTATGTAATGACAGAATATTAACACATGCATCTTAACGAATAGGCCTAAGACATACTTACCAAATGCTTGTGCTTTAAAGAGGAGTAGAAACTAAGAAGATTTTATATTATAGTATTTATCTGTGATGTAATGAAGTTGAATACATTTGAGTTGCCAAACTTTTCCAGCTGAAACAAAACAAATGGGAATTTATATAATTTGACTCAAGTTTCCAGGTAAAACAATGAAAACAGTGTATTTGATCATTTCCAACAATAATGAGCTGTTCTTCTATGTCATCAGTGGAAATTATTTCAACAGACTTCTTTTAAAGGTTGTATTTTAAAATGTAATGAAAATGTTTTAGTCAAGAATCTTCTATGTGAACACAGATGGCCTTGAGTGTGGCCGACAGAGCCATTGGGGCCGTTATCGGGGCAGCAGTGGCAGATGCAGCAGGTAAGATAAACTCGCTGTGTGTTACTGATGCTGATAGTAATAAATAAATGCAACAGAACTTTTCATTTTACAAACCTAAACTGCCTCATTCACGTTTCATATCACTTTCATGCTTCAATCACTTTTTATTCTGGTTTATTTCTCATGTTACAAATATGATACTTGTGAGTTTCCATATGTCACCTGTCATAGGAATTAACTAATTGTTAATTATTTGTGATTAAATGTCTTGAAAATGCTATCAAAGCTTTTCGGATGTGACCAAATGTGGAGTTTTCTGCAGTGTTGCATGGGAGCATTATCAGCAGCATTATCTGCAGTGCACACAACATCTGCACACACTGATAAAGTAACAGGGGTGGTGCCTTAACTTGTATAAGTGCTGTTGACCTGCGCATGATGTTATGAAAGCTGAGGAAGGTTTTATGTTCATAACAACCACATAATGATGCATATATGACAAAGCTGTCACTGTTGAACATGTAACTCTTGTTCTCTCGCTCCAGTAGCCACAACACAACACACACATCTGCCCCTGTTATGTTATCTGTTATCGACCGCCTGTATGTACAGTGGGTCATGTCAAACACATTAGGGAAACATAACTATTGAATGTTCCACTGTTTTTCTCCCTCTTTTATGTGTGTGTGTGTTTGTGTGTGTGTGCCTCTAACCCATCCAGCACAGCCCATGCACTGGATCTACAATCCAGACAGGCTCAAAGAAGTTCTCTCTGATCTGGAGCCCTGTCCTGAGTTCAGGTCGCAGTCTGCGAATCCTTTCTACCGCCGGACGACGGGCGAGCAGACCTGCTACGGAGACCAAGCCTACGTCCTGCTGGAGTCGCTGAGCCGGTGTGGAGGTAGCTACTGAAACCACATGACACATGGCGTATGTCTGTGTTGCTGTTGAGGTATAATTACCAGACAGTGACAGTTTACATTATACAGCACATTAATCCTGACTCCTTGTTTCCTATCATGACGAAAAGTGGCTCCTCAAACATAAACTCTGAATCTGTGTCTGTCAGACTTTTCCATCTGTCTTTCTCATGTTACACCTCAACAAACCCTGTGACAGATTTAGTTGTTTTCACTTGCAGCCTCTTCCTGTCCTCTTCTTCCTGTAACCATATCAAATTTCCTGTAAAACATAATGTTTATAGACATAAAGTAGGAGTCAACCACAGTCTTATTTGTTTATGGCAATTACTTTTAAAATCTTTAAAGGCAAAATTCAGCTTTTTTTTTCCAAATTCATTTTCTATTGCCTGAGATGAGACTCATGTTTTTGTGGTAAATGTAAGGAAACAGCTGGCTAAACCAAAGTGTATACATGTGATGTGCCACCAAAACAACTCTACAGTAACCTCAGTTTTTTCAGTCACTCAGTTAAACTAAAATTAGGTACACAGCCTGAGGGTTGTATGCTCCCACAAAGCAGTCAAGTTAGAGGAAATACAGTCACAATCTCGCTCTCCTGAGTTACAACACTGAATAATGACCTGAGGTGTTTTTACACAATATGATGGAGCAGTGAAGTTGACCTTTGACCTTTTGGATATGTTATCACTGCATTAGCCTATTTTATTCTATCAGACTGTTGAAGTAAAATGCTTATGGCACCAGCTTCCAATCTGTTCATCTCTAAACCTAAATTGATGTTTGCACCAAATAATTAAGGGGTTATACATAGATATTTAATAAACAAACTGATTATAATGCTACAAGCTATGTGTGTTGTGTTTCTAGGTGTAAAGGCACCTGAAACATGTCATGTTTGTCTGTGATGTGTTGGCAGATGTCGATGTGGACGACCTGACCAAGCGCTTCTACAAATTCTTTGGCGCGGGAACAGTGTACGACCTGCCTCTCAACGATCCCTACAGAAAGAAAGGAGGTACTGTACCTGTCCAGTTAACCAAATAACACCCTCTTTATAGTTGATGTATTGATGCAAATGTATTAATGGTCAACTTTAACAAGCCTGAAAAGATGTGACTGTCCCTGTTGCTGTCTGAAATGTAATGATTTCCCTGTTTGGCAATGAAAATGTTCCACACAGAGCCGTTGTTGTGTTTGTTTTTTTGCCATCATGATGTCACATAAATGCAGAGCTGCTGTAACTCACCATAACAGCACACACACCTGTGGGCACAGTAAACTGTAGATGGCTTTATATCTGTCAGTAATATATGAGGAGCTCTGTCATCATGAGCGGCGATAACAAGCATGACTGAGGACACAAAGAAAAGAGCTCCACCTACAGAAACTTCAACTGCATCAACACGCTCTATGGAAATGTTTCCTTCCTCTCTGGCTTGTTTTGCTCTCAAACCACATTTTCCATGCGTCAACGAGGATGAAACTGTGAAGTCAGTGACTATTCATTCTCCTTTCCATAATGAAATAATGTTTGTTCAATGTGTCAGGTCCCAGAGCCATCCTGCCGATCGATGGGCCCTGGAGGAACGGCAGCCTGAAGGCTTTCATGAGAAACGTGGATGCCGGCAAAGAAGAAACTGGTAAAGATCACGGATCATGAATAAGTGTCAATATTTTCACTTCCCTTTTACAGTAACAGGCCATGGAAACTATACACACGTCTACAGTATTATGTCGTTACATCCATTTGTGAGAAATGGACTGGATGTCCAAATCAATTTCACAGCCAAATACGTAGTACACATAAGGAGTGTACCTCCTCAATTGAATGTTTTTTTCCCCCAGTACTTCTTACTCTTCCTTATAGTTATTGAAAGACACTGCACAGAAAAAAGTTTCCATTCCCAATAATTAATTTGTGTCATAATTATTTTGTTTTACAGTAAGTGATGTCTGTAGTTACAGTAAAAAAAGAAAAAAAAAGAAAAGAAAGAAAGAAAGAAAAGCCCAAGTCATTATGATGAATGGAGTAGAAGTGTTTTCCATTCATCATAGTGTTTTACACTGAGCACATCAGTGTTCAACTGGTTCTTATAAATGTCTAGTCATATGATGGTTTGTGTGTGTCATTTGAGACTAAAATAGCATTTTAAGAATAATTAACATTGTTTTGAATGTAAAGTTTCATTTTGCAGGAGAAGTTCTGAGAGTATGAGGCATGCTTTCAGAAAATGTGTGTAAACAATCAAGAAAAACTGTAAGATATAAAACAGTAAATCAACTGTGTAAAAATCTATACTAATCTGTGTGTTTGTGTTTGGAGGCTCTGACGGGGACTGTATGATGGACGGCGTCACCAAACTGGCTCCACTGGTGGCCATGTTTGCTGGTCAGCCTCAGATGCTGGAGAAAGTGGAGAAAGCCGTACGGGTCACCCAGAACGAAGACATGTGTGTGGCTGTGACTCTGGCTGCAGCCAGGTGAGTGTGATGGGTTTCTCATATACAGAACCGTACCTCACAGGTTTAACAGTGGGTTGTGTTGTATGTAGCTTCTAGGATAACAGCGAAGATAACACACCGTACAAATTCAGTTTGTTCCACTGAAAGTCCTGTAAAACTTAATCCCCCAGCACAAATACTGCGGCCCAAATCTGAGGTTTCTTATGATTATGATGACAAAAAAAGGGGAAGAGAGTGAATTGAGAAGATTGTTTAACCTTTGTTTGTCTGTTTGACCCTCAGGTTTTTGGAGCATTTCATCCTGAATGGTCCAGATCCCAAAGCTCTGGATGCAGTTCTGGCTCAGCTGAATGACCCAAAGAGGCAGAACCCTCAGGAGCTGGACCGGGCTGTAATTGGTAGGATTTCAATAAGTCATAGTTAAACTGTTTTAATTTTTAGATTTTGGCTTTACTACAATTCAAAGAAATTAGATGCAGCATGTGTGTTGTGTTGTATTTTACTCTGGAAGCCGTGTGGATGGATTTTGTGTGAGATCTGCTGGAGAGGGATAGACACCAAGAGGTCTTATGGGAAATGTGGTCAAAACTGGAAGAGACACGAAGTCCTACGCACAGGAACACGGTCATCTTTTGAGATCCAGCCACAAATGAGCTCCAGGGTTTAAACAGCACTCTGTCTTTTTCCTCTTCTCTTTTTTTTTTGTGTACCTCTGTCCCTGTGTCTCTACTGAAGCGCAACTCCACCAGGTGAAGGACAACCTCTCCAAGAAGTCCCAGCAGCTCATACCTGCTGTGTTCACAAACACATGAGGTAAGGCGGTTGCTTCCAGCAGGATCCAGGTCTGTTGACTCGGGATGACCTGCGTGGTCTTCCTGTCAGTAGATCTGTTAGATGGTTCTCCGCTCTTTGATCTCCTGACTAATGGGCTCCCTCCTGCTTCCTCCTCGTTTCCACCTCCCGCTGGTACAAATGTCTCAGGTTTTACAGGCCTGAACATTTGGGCTGCTTCGTGTACACATGCCCTGTTCATAATGCCAATGATATAAGGAGTACAGTAGAGCAAAGCATTGTATTTTTTGTTTTTTCAAAGAAATTACTGTACATAGATATTTTCTTTCATTATGAGAAAAAACTTGAACAGTCTTCATCCTCTGATGGTTTTCTGTGTTTCTCAGCTTTGCCAGGTGCATTCCAGGGAGCGCTTCACGGCATCCTGACGCTGAACCAGCTGGATGAAGCAGTCAGGGACACCATGCGCTGCGGGGGATGCACCGCCAGCCGATCCTCCTTCATAGGAGCCTGTTTCGGAGCACAGGTACTTTAGGCATCTAAACCTAAAATTGTTACACTGCAAAAACTGAAAATCTTTCCAAGAATATTAGTCTTATTTCTTGTCAAAATGTCTAATTTCTACTCAATACTAACCTCTTTCCATCTTGTTTTTAGATAATTTTCACTTGTTTCAAACAAATATCACCTAAAATAAGTAGAAAAATCTGCCAGTGAAAGCAAGTTTTTTGTGCTTGTAATAAGAAAGAAAAACTTGCTCCACTATCAGATTTTTCTACTTATTTCAAGTGAAAATATGCTCGAAACAAGTAAAAAGTGTCTTTAAAAAAAGATACTTTTATGTGATGAGTCTTATTTTGAGTATAATGAGGTTGTTTCGACTAGAAATAAGACAAATATTCTTGGTAAGAGTTTGAGTTTTTGCAGTGTAGTCATGGATGAACAGTAAAAGCATCATCAGTTACTGAAAATAATGAATGAAATGAAATGTATTAGGCCTAATTGTACTTGGGTAGAAAATGTCGAGGGGAAATGAGTTGTAGTAGTGGGATGCAGAGGGAGAGGGTTGAGGGAGCAGTGAGGAGGCTGGATGCCTGACTTGGCAAGCTGGGGAGCGGGTAGAGAGAGTGAGCAGCCGAGAACGAGGCTGGATGTCCTGAAGAAGCAGGGAAGCAAGAAGGAGAAAGGCTGGAGACTGGTGAAGCAAAGCAGGCTGAGAGGCGAGAGTGAGGCAGGCAGTGGAAACAGAGCATAAAGCATGCAGCCAATAAGAGTAGAAGGGATGGAGAGCCGGGGTTGATGGGTAGCAGGTGTGTCGGCTGATTGAAACTCAAGTAGCTGACAGAGGCGCATACACACACCTACACACACACAGGTCAACAGCAGCATGTAAAAATATATCATTTTGCATATTGTTCCCTTTCATAGCAGATGTGTTTGATGAACCTACAGTGATTTGATATTGTGAAACTTCCTGTGATGCTTTCAGCCGTTACAGTACCTTGATGTGTTTTCAGACTGGTCTCCAGGGAATCCCGGAGTCTTGGAGGAAGAAGACGCTCAGATATCCTCTGCTGCTGGAGTTAGCCCAAAAGGTGGTCAAAAAATAAGTCAGCAAATGTAGTTTAGCTTAAATTCCGACTTATATTCAATTACTTATATTTTCTCATATTGCAGATGTACAGTAATTTGACACGACGATCCATGACAGTTGCATTTTAAAAGTCTCGTACTGAATGAAACTTGAATTTATTTGCTTGTGCCAAAGCTGCATCATGCAAGAAAGAGAAAATCTGACATGAAACATATGTATCACCATTATAAGCAAAAAGAAATAAAGAACTTTATTTAACGTGTGTCTGTGTGTGTGTTGTTCCATTATCTTTTTTCAACTTCTTTTCCTCAAAGTGGACATTTGGGATTTCCTGCTCCCAAGTAAAAACATGAAACCTGAAGTTATGTTTCAGCAGGTTTTGGTCTTCTCTGTCCCTTGAGCACTTTCTGTTATTGTGAAGTGAAAGAGCAGATACAGATTTACTCCTGGAACAACCAGGGAGTGCAACATGTTCCTTCCTCGGAGGAGTTGTTCTACCGTCTGAAAAGTGCTGACTTCCATATCCATGTGTTTAAAACACCCGCCCCAACAATGCTGAAAGTCAGCCAAGCACAACGCAGCCAGGGCCTTAATATCTTTGACATAGTGTGGTTTTTTAGAAGAAAAAAAATACAGTGTGTAGGCTACTGTTGGAGTCCCTCTGTTGTTTTTACAGCATACTGTCTTGTTGAGAGATGATAAATAGTCAGTGGGTCAAGCTTATTCAAACACCGTAAATCAACATTTTTACTGGGCTTACATGTCAGCTTGGCAAAGTGCTGGGAATCTGTGTTTCAGCTGCGCAGCCTGAATGCTGACTTTAGAGGAGAGGAGCGGTTGTGGCTGATGTTGCATTGAAGAAAAACTGATTTGATTTCTCTCTTTCTCCCTCGCTCTCTCTCTCTCTCTGCCTCTCTGCCCGACTTCCTCCCACACAGCAGGTAGCAGGCGCTGTCTGGCATAATTACATCCAGACAGAGTGTTTTTGTTTTCCTAAAATCTGCCAAAGTCCACTTCCTCAGACGTCTTTTAGGAAACAGCAGGGGATTGCAAAATATATCATGTTGTGGAAATATTATTTTTCATTGTGTCAGTATTACAGTGTACCCATGGTATCAGCATGCATAACAAAACCAATAGTGACAGGGCAAATAGTTTACATTGCAGATTTATGATGATACATACTTACATGTAGAAAAAAGAGAGAGAGAAACTGCGTTTATTTATTTAGTTATTTATTTAAATCACAGATGTTCACATGGTGGTCACTTTCTAATCTCATCACTTACATGTATAGGCCTATTGTAGAAATAAAATCATGCTGTGCATCTTGTGTGTCAAAGATTGTGTGTTTAATTTTGATTGTGTGTATTTGTTGGTAAAGAGCTGTATGTTTTTGACAAAAGAAAGGGTGGACTTAGAGCAGGCTACCACTCAGCCAGAGCGATTCATGGCTCTGCACTCAGCTATACACAAAATTGTCAGTAGAAGGCAGAGCCAGTTCACGCACACGCACGCATGTTGCCTTCAAGGCCCTTCCAAAGTCCTTTAAATTATTAACCCGCAGCCTAAATCGTAATTTAAATTATATTTCGGCTGAATTTGATACCTAAAAGTATGACTTTACATGTCTATAGATGTATTATAATCACAATAGGCGTGCTTTATTCTTGCAATAGGCCTACATCTTTCTATGCTTGGTTTCGTTTTCGTTTTGGTCGTTGTTGTAGTTGTTTTTATCACCTTATTGTAACATATGAAAATGTTTCCACACATGTAGCCTATATGTGAATTTTAACTGCCCCTCTGTCCGGTAACATCACATCTCTAATCACAATTTAATTTAATTTCCCCACTTATTTTCACCCCTTTTCGATAGATTCGCAAAACTCCGATATTTTCATGCGACATGAACGCAACAAAAGATCAGTAGAAGCAAAGTGGAGCAAGAGCGATATCTCCGCCCAACTACGGTCTTCGCTCTATGCCGCTCCTCCCTCGCTAGCGTTTGTGAGGCCGTCGACAAGATATAAACAGCAGCCTTTAACAGGAGCCTTGTAATTTACTTTAATTTCACACATCTGCGGGGGGGTTTTGTTTGTTTTTTTAATAAACAAAACCCGATACTCAATATTTATTGTTCAAGTCGCGGGTGTTTGGTTTCTCACAGCTGTCAGAACAGGGCGAAGACGGGAACCATCTTGCCTCTGTATCATCTTCGTGGGAACAGCTGGGTGGACCTCGGAATAAAAGCTTATTCAATGGCATTTTCTGTGGGGATGGCCGTTGGATTGTGAGACAGGCTACTTTTTTGTACCAAGTGTTTATTTTTCCCCCTCCGCCCGCCGCCGTGCCATGGACTTTAACGTTAAGCGGCTCGCCGCAGACGCCGGTACTTTCTTGAGCCGCGCGGTGCAGGTACGTTTAACCGTTGAGTTCGTGGACGTTGTTGGCACCAACCAAGCAACTTTTGGTTCTAGCTTAGGTAGCGTTAGCTCGAGTGCTAGCCGCCGTTAACGGCTAACGTCACCGCGACTACTGTTGTTATTGTTGTTGCTGCTGCTGTGTCGCTGCTTGTCAGCTGAGACAAATACACAAAGCCCACTGAGTTGTAGCTATACACACTCACATAGAAAATTGGTGTCAACAAAACCCGCGACATGACAGTGTGTGTCTGTGTGTTACAGCTGTTTTAGCACATCAATCAGAGCAGGCCGCAGGAAGCTTTGGGCTGTTAGTGCCTAGGGCTACAGACTGCCTCCTAAATGGGTGTAATTTCCTCACTGAATTTTGAGGCAGTGCCAGTAAATGTTCATCTACTTGCACATGTGCAACCACTAAATTTGCCTTTTTTGTTTTGTTTTGTTTGTTAAACACTGGTGATATGTGGCAGGGGCGACTGAAAGAATCTGGAATCTGTCATTACAAGGGGCAGGCCAATGTGTGTGAGGATCATGAATGAAAAGGAAATGTGCTATATGCTTTGCAAGTTGATGTAGCTATGCCCCAAAATGTTCTACTTGTGCTCCTAAAATTGTAAGTTAGGGGCCACTGTGCTTATAGAAAAAGACAAAAGTTAGTTAGCTGTTAGTTTACATACTCACCCACCCAGCACCACACTACAGCCCGCCCAGTGTAGCCTAATACACCTCAGGCACCATCATGGGTCATGTTTGATTTCTCTTTCTTTAGTTCACAGAGGAGAAGCTGGGGCAGGCGGAGAAGACGGAGCTGGACGCCCATCTGGAGAACCTGTTGGTCAGAGCTGAAAACACCAAACAATGGACGGAGAGGATCATGAAGCAGACAGAAGTCCTGCTGCAGCCCAACCCGAGTAAGACCACACCACACTCCACCCTGACTTCTGACCAGCTAAATGTTCACAACTTACCCCAACGGCACTGACACTTTATCACTGAGCGCTTTCTAAATAGTGTACAATGGTCGTAGACTACTAGTCGTTCAATTCTTCTCTGCTGTCTTGTTGTTGTTAGTGTTTTTCCTTTCTGAATGTCTTCTCTTCTTCATAACATAAATATAACATAAATATCCATTGTCCCTTATCGAAATAATTCTAAATAAATAACAGATAACAGAAAATAAAAACAAGTTGACAGATCTCTAAATATGGTCCGAGGACTGTCCCTGCAACAGATGGAGGGAACACAAATGGACAGACCAGGATATACAGACAGAGTTTACAAAGTGCTTCAAGTAACGTGCCAGAGGGGTTGGGATGGATTGAGGCATAAACAGACTGGGGTGCACAGAGTTACAAAGTGCTTGAATAATAAAGTGTCAGTGCAGTGTTTGGGAGGAGCAGCGATAAGGTTGTTGCACTATCAAACATAAATCAACATACAGCCACAAATTTTGATAATTACATTGTCAGGCTTCTTGACTGATATGATTCATCATTAGATTGATCCAACACATGCTTTAATATAACACAACTATTTTTGGAAATAGTCATCAGTTAATTCTCTTTTAGAAGTTGGTGGTCCAATTACTTTAAGCTGGTGTTTGACATACTTTAATGTCATTAAAGTGTGTGTAAGCTCAGCTGTGCATCCTCCTCGTTCACACCATGATGCCATACCACTGTAGCACAACAAACACTGCAGGACCAGCTGCTGCTTCCAGCCTTGAGCCTTGTGCAACAGGCTTGGATCTACTAAACTGGATTTGTTCTACTTTGTCGGTGTTCACACTACATGCCACAGATTTACTGCTTGTGCCCTTTCACATGATATGATCTGATGGAGAAAAAAAATCCAATCAGGTGTGACAGAAGATGTGAAAAGTTTTTTTTTTCTTGATGATGAACGTGATGGTTGACATTATGAAAGCTTCCATTTTAATTTCTAGATGCGAGTCAGGCTTGTTTCCTGGAGTCAGTGCCCGGCTGCGTTTGGCATCCGTATACTGTAGTCTTATGACTTACTAATTGAGTTTTCTCGTTGCAAACTGCAGATGTCCGGCTCGAGGAATTTGTGTACGAGAAACTGGAGAAAAAAGTCCCGACACGAATGAACAACCATGAGCTACTGGGCCACTCCATGATCGAGTCTGGGAGTGAATTTGGTCCCGGAACTGCCTACGGTGAGTGACACACTGCGCCGCCTGACCCACAAGGACGTAATTGACCAATTAACCCCAGATGAGTCCTGGTAAACTGTGGTTGTACCATAACAGATTTTTTGTCAGTGAACTTACAATTTAGGCCTGTAAAATTGGACATATTCACTCACCACTGCCCTTTACATCAGCATCATTGGCCGCCAGTTTCTCTTGTTATTGCCACAACCTGTTTATAGCTTTCAACCACAACTTTGTTTACTGATCTCAGGGCATCTGTGTCTACTCAAGTCTCAGTTGTTCAGGCTGCAGAGACGTCGTCACTCGTCACCACTGTAAAGTCTCCCCGTCTGCTGTTCTATTGTGGCTGAAGTTTTTTGTCTGTGCTACTGAACATCGCAGGAAACGCTCTGATAAAATGTGGCGAGACGGAGAAACAGATCGGTGGGGCAGAGAGGGAGTTCCTCCAGAGTGCTGCCATCAACTTCCTGACACCTTTCAGAAACTTTCTAGAAGGCGACTTCAAAACCATCCTGGTGAGTTGGACCCTGAATGCTCTGGATCAGTTTCACTTTACACGGGGCTGTGGCCTTATATTTGGAATTACTTCACAATACAAGCAGCCGTAGAGGGTAGACCGCCCCTTTTTATTGCACCCGCTGTGATCAGATATCACATTGAACTGTGGACACGATCCTCAGTTCAGCCTAGAAATGAGTCTGAAACACATTTAATTCTTTAAAGGCATAGAAACTGTTAAAATTTCAGGTTGGACCAGAAATACAGGAAGAATCCTGTGAAATTTTCAAAGGTCCAAAAGTGTCACAACAACACACAATAGGTCATCCATAATCTTACTTGTAGATTACCTTGTACTTGTCCTTGACCATATAATCAGGTTAGTATATTAATTACTGTGGGTGTTGGCTTATTCACTGTGTCTGTTTAGCTCTGCTCTGATCCACACCCATGTTTTACCATTGAACTTCCTGCTTTTTTTTAATTTAACACAGCTCCGGTAGCCCATAGGCCACATGAGGTCAGCAACCACAAACTCTTGGATAATTACGAACAGTTTAACATCAAGTTTCTGTTATTTCCAAATCAACTCCAGTTGCATAGTGAGCTGGTTTGATAAAGGGCTGCACACACAACTAAATTTAAACATCAAACCTCCAAGACAACATCAGCTCTGTTGCTGATGTATAGAAAACTGATCTTGTTTTGCCCACAGCTATGGCATATGATCGCACAGTCCTCTATGGCACAGGCGTCAAATAGTTGATTATCTCCTTTTGTAACTAATCCTGTTAGTTCATAGCTACAGACTCCAAATACTATGACATTATCATGTGACTAACGGTTTTATATACAAAACAACATCAACAAACTGTGTCCTTTTGTTCTGTGGTCTGTGTTCAGAAAGAACGAAAGCTGCTGCAGGTCAAACGCTTGGATCTGGATGCAGCCAAAACCAGACTAAAGAAGGCCAGGATGGCTGACGCAAGAGCTGTGGTAAGTGTGTACACACACACACACACACACAAACAAAAACATGCATACATTATTGTCATTGCAACACTGCCACTTTGCAGTTTCGATGTTTTCTTTTTTCTAATGCTGATTAATGCCCGGTGGTAGTGAATTCCGCTTTCTCTAGAATCATCAGCCAGCGGAAGAAAAGCTCAGTGGGCGTGTCCCCTGTCCGTCCGTCTGTACTCTGAAGTCACACAAGTCACGACTGACACACCAAGTTACACAACACAAAACTGACCAGTTTATCTCTTGTGACTTCAGCACAGTCACATGAGCAGCTACGGAAAGTTTAGACTTCCCTTTTTCCTCCCAGTTCTCCTACTCTCATGTCTCCTTTTTTAATGATTTTTATGCGACAGACAGAACTGGGCTGGGTCGGTTTGGGTTGTCAGTCTGTATTTGTATCCATCCTGTCATTATTGTGATATCTTGGTTACACCTCAGGGAGTATTTCCTCAAATTTGACCCTAACCTTCACTTGAATTCAAAGGTCAAAGTCACAGTGACATCACAAAACACAGTGTTGGCCTTGTGAATGCAGCATTCGGGAAATCCATTTTAATTCATGGATTAACTGATGTTGCTGCTCAAAGGTGAAAGTTCAAGGTTGTACATTCTTGTGAATGCCTGTAAACATACTGAGAACATCAACTTGACTCCTGCGAGACTTCATGAGACTTTGTATTACATCTCTGTTTACAAACATGTCGGCTTTCTTGAAGTAAACAAACCCCTCAGTGTGTGTTTGAATAGCCATCTGATGCTGTCTGTGGGGAAAAAAAGCGGTTTTGACAACAGTGGAAATGCTGTCTGCTTCCATTCATCGCTGCCGTGGCGATGCGTGGACAGACACAACCACTGCAAAACAATTAAAAAGAAAATCTTCAGAATCCATCATTTGGACCTAAAATATTAAGAAACTAGAGCCCCAGGTTGGATTTGAATGGAATTGTCCTTTAACTCAAATATCAGATGGGGTAAATGGTAGAAAAGTAACTTTATTGTGACATTTTAAGGTTCTGCAAAACATCATCTTTAGCCATTATTCAGCCTTGTTACTCAAGAATACTTCCTGCAAAGTCATTTCCCAGTACAGGTGTAATATTACCACAGTTCTCCGTACTGATCCTAATCACCCTGCTTGAGATCTTTAAATATCATAAAATACTTTCTCAACCACATTTTAGTCGATTTCTGAAATGTTTAGCGTTTTAGAATATTCTTATCTCATCATTTCTAGTCTAAACTCTAAACCTTGTTCTCTCTGGTCAGTTTTTAATGACGTGTCAATAGGAAAAAACTGGTCATAAACTTGAACTGACATTGAAGTTAGATCAGATAGTCTTTCATGTTTATCCCACTCTTCACTGTATTCCAGTCAACAACGTCTGAAGATGATATCTCGGTGTTCGTCGCCTGAACTCAGACTCAGATCGTTTACACTGAAATCCTCAGCTAATGCTCTACAGTTACTACAGGCAATATGACTACACAGTGACGTAATATCAAAGTCAGGGATGGACATTAAAACACCAGACAGTATCCCTGCAAAGCGATTAGGCTGCAGCCTTTAGTTTAGACCCAGTGAGCTTCATCTCTCTCTAAGAACAATCATATGATGGCACATTCAGAGCCAGGTTATCCATGCGGTCTGTCCGCTCACTCATTTTATTTAGTTTCCCTAAATAGCAGCGTTGTCGAGTGGTTATTGACAGTTAAATGATGCGTTTAAACTCTACAAATAAGTAGGTGTTCTGCCAACGCTATCCTCGCCCGTGAAAGAGAGAGTCCGCCCGAACAGAGGAGATGAAAATAACGGTTTCTGTTGGTTAACACCAGCAGAAGTTGTGCTTTTAATCTCTGTTTTGGAGGGTGCTACTTCTCTCACATCGAGAAGTCGCTGTTGGGATCCGAGGTGGTTTGATCGTGTGAAAACAGAGGAGGAGAAATATTTACTGTGTTGCACTGTTGCGCTGCAGCGTCTTCTATAAAGTGTGGTTTTGTCAAAGCATGCTGCCACCGCCATCTTCATCACACACACACACACACACACACACACACACACACAAAAAACGCAGAGTGAGATGTGTTTTGTTGGCTGTGGCTGTGCAGCAGCTGTAGCTCTAACTACTGTGTCACTGTTTTCAAAACGCAAAGCAGCAGATGTGAGCAGAGGAAGTGACAGAGGTGAGTGGAATGTTGGAGCTATCTTTGTATTAATCACTCTCACACACAAAACCCCTTGATATTAGCGTCAGCAGCTGCCGTCGAGCCCCTTCGGTCTCCTCCACGCTGGGTCCTCGTGGAAAAGTCCTACAAGAACCCCAAACCCCAGACACTCCCACTCCCCTTCCTCCTTCACCTCTCCCTGTGGCTCTCGGTGTAAGCCGGAGGGAGACCGGGACAGTGAGACCATTGTCCCTGTCAGTCTCGGCTCCAGACCTTGTGTTTATTAGACTTTTTAGCAAGTCACAACAAGCCATTGTTCCAGCGGGGTCTCGTTATTGAATCCTTTGGCTCAATCTGAGGAAGAGGAAACCTTTCCCTCAGGACAGAGACTCCATGTTCACTTGTTGTGGTTCTGTTCCTTGTTTTTCCCATCTTACAAATCCTCAGTGTACACAGATGAACCGATACAGATTCATCTTGTTCTGTGGTCGACTGTGGTTGAAT
This sequence comes from Trachurus trachurus, assembly GCF_905171665.1. Taxonomy (NCBI): domain Eukaryota; kingdom Metazoa; phylum Chordata; class Actinopteri; order Carangiformes; family Carangidae; genus Trachurus; species Trachurus trachurus. The sequence continues at coordinate 7,333,162 of NC_139911.1, forward strand.
TGAATTGTTCATCTCTTCTTATGTTTTATCCTTTTTTTTTGTATTATTTTAAACCGCTCTGTACAGCACTGATTATAGCCATATGTTATGAATATATATTTTGCCTGTTGAGCTCTCTCTGATCCAGATGTGCGTTATACGCTGATGTTCTGTTTTTCTTCTCATTCCCCAGGCCGAGCAGGAGCTGAGGATGACCCAGAGTGAGTTCGACCGGCAGGCAGAGATCACCCGGCTGCTGCTAGAAGGCGTCAGCAGCACCCACGTACGTAGCAAAGCTCAGCTCATCTCCGCTTTCAGGTTCACAGGTGGTGGTGGAGGTTTGAGGTGGCCAAAACGTAGCTCCATGTGTCACACAATAACACAGATAATCACGTCTTCAGACTCCACATCTTCAGTTTGTATCACAGGGTTTCTTAAAAAAAAAAATGCTGCTCAGCTGGGATTTGCTGAGGTTTATTTTCGGAGACTTCAAGAAGCAGATATCAGACTGATAATCAGCCTTTTAGCTCTGTGGACACAGTCGACAAGAATGCAAAATATGTGAAACTCTCTGTACAGCAGATGTTTTTACATCTAAGTTAACTAACTAAATTACACACACATGGGTTAACTGATTATTCAGTAGTAAATTGATCACTGCTAACGGCTTACAAACTGAATTGGTAGTGTTGGATATAGAAATACTGTATGTCTGTCTTGCAAGTCACATCTCACATTAGAAACATTAAATTATCTCTCGGCATGTGTTTGATTCTCTCCAGGCACACCACCTACGCTGCTTGAACGACTTTGTGGAGGCCCAGACTACATACTACGCACAGTGTTACCAGTACATGGTGGATCTCCAAAAGCAGCTGGGCAGGTAACATTGATGGATGGTTCTTTCTTTCTTTCTCTCTTCAGTTTTTACAGGCCTTCAGTGACACAGATGATTTAATGTAGCAGAGCAAAGAAGCTTCACTGAGATCCACATCCAGAGAAGGAGAGATGGAGTCAAGCAACACTCACCTGAAAACCACTCAGATCTAATCAACATTTAGTCACGACTTGTTTCCGAAGTTTACGACTCATTCCAGTCCACATCTGTTGCCTATATGATAACCTCCTGTCTCACCCTCTGTGGAAAAAAAAAAGTGCTGATGACAAATGTTCTTTCATTTATCATTTTGAGTGATACAATCAAAGCTGTGGAAGTTCAAGTAAGGTCACACAGATTTCAGACCTTTCGCTACGAGAAAAAACGATGAATACTGACAAAACTGACTCAGGGATGAGTTCACAGAGAAGTCATACAGAGATAACACCTGGCTGTAACTGCTGATGTTAAAACTGCGCTCATCATGACCATCCTCCTCCTCCCTATCCCTCCCACCAGTTTCCCCTCGTCTTTCACCAACAACAACCAGTCGTCGGTGTCGGGTGGGGCCAGCATCTCGGTGCCCACCATCCCGGTGTCGGCCTCCCTGCCCAGCGTGTCCGCGGGCCGCAGCAGCGCCGCAGCATCGGGCGGGTTCAATGAACTGCGCAGCTCCAACGGCAGCCGCAAAGCCCGCGTTCTCTACGACTACGACGCTGCCAGCAGCAGCGAGCTCTCCCTGCTCGCTGATGAGGTGAGTAAAAACATCCACAGGGGAACAATCAGAGTTAAAGGTTGAATTCGATGTATATTTACATACAAACTGCAGTCTTTTATGCATTTTTTCTCACTAGTAGTTGCATGTTTTCCCTGCATCATCGTGGGTTCTCTTCAACCTTTCCAGCTTCCTCCCACAGTCTTAAAACATACACTTAAGGTTACTTGGTGGCCTACATTGGTAATAGGTGTGAATGTGAGTGAGCCCGGGTTGTACCAGGGTAATACCTAACCCTTGCCTGAAGTCAGCAGTGTTTGTTACCTTGTATTCTAGTTTATTTCCATCTAAACAGCATAATGAAGCCTAATTTAATCCCAAACTAAGCTCTGTATTTTCCGCGACTCACCCTGTGAGTCCACTTTTGCCCTCTAGCAGCTGTGGAGCAGCTCATGTACTGAAACCTCTGTGTAACTGAACATAAGCCACTCCCTTTCCTGGAACAGCCCCCCCCCTCTGCCTGTAAGGAGCCTGAAGTTGACTTAACAATGAAGTGGCATGGCATTACCTCACTGACTCACATCCACAAACATTGTCCATCCTGCCTTTGATACCAACAGGATTTATAAGTAGCTGCTTCACAAATGCGGTTGTGAAAGATGCTGATCGCTGCATAAAAGTTCTGCTGTGTCGGTTATTTGCTCTGATGACTGATGACGCGGTTACTATTTTGAATACTAAAGCCTGTATGGCTAATGGCTTATATCCATGTCATTCCAGGTGATCACGGTCAGCAGCGTCCCAGGCATGGATTCAGACTGGCTGATGGGTGAGCGAGGCAACCAGAAGGGCAAAGTGCCCATCACCTACCTTGAGCTGCTTAACTGAGCCTGCTGTCACCAGCTGTGATCCCATATTTATATAGTGTTGCAGGGACAGCCTTCACTTTTCTCTTCCATTTCAGTCATTTTTAGAATGAGTTGTATTTGAATGAAAAGAAGATGGATTCTGAGTTTTAGAGGACTCAAGCTGGAATGAATAAACCTGAGCAAAGGGAAAGGAAACGGACCCATTCCCTAACGTGTTTGTATGCAACTGCAGTACATTTGTAAAACCTGCTTCCATGCCTTTGTGTTTGATGCCATACAATCTGCAATATGTGCCAGAACATCTCCCAAACTGTAACTATTTTTAAAAAAAACTTTTTGTTTTTTGTTTACGACATATATCTCAGACAACATTAATGCTTATGATGTGAGGACTTCTTTTGCAAGTGGTGAAACAGTAGATGAATTGTTTTAATAGCAAAAAAGGCACTTCAGTTTGAAGTGGAGGCTGATGCTGATTTTTTTTAAAGTCTTATTTTATAATTGAGAATTTTATGCTGCAGTAGCTCTTACAGTTATTTTGAATTTGAATTGTTTTTTAAAAAACAAAACAGTATCATATTTGTTGTATGTCAGCTTTATTCACATGGAGCCTTAATTCACAGTGAGTTGAACACATTGTTCAGAGCATTTGACTGAAGGTGTAACCACCACGCAGTAACGAAACTCACGTGTCAAACATGATACAAAGTGCCTGTCACAGTGAATCTGCCTTCCTAAAGCCTTTTGACTTGATTGCAGCTACACCAGCAGTATTGGGGCGTCGTCCAGTCTCCTGTCTTTGTATTGAACCCTGTTCTTTCCCTGAAGCTATTGAAAATTGGAAACCAGCATTTCCACACATTCTGTTGGTGTTTATCAGCCAGAAGACAGCAATTATTAATTTATGTATTAGTCATGAATACACAATTTGTGTAGTGCCTCTGGTTTTGATTGACGTGGTGTCTGCTTTAAAGGACATTGCTGTCATCATCATCGTCATCATTATCATCTCATTTCATCCGTTTTTCCCCAAACCTCTATATTCACTCCCCCATTGAAAAAAAAAAAAGTCCTGTTACATTCTGGGAGATTTAAGTATATAACTTCACAGCTGCTTTTTGTTTTGTGTGTAACTGATAAGATAGAAAACAATTGTAAAATAAATATGGAATGTGGTGCATTAAAATAAAAAAAAATCTCACTTACAATTTCAACATTTTGATTTCTTTTTATTATCCTCGTTGCACTTGGAGCCTCTGTGATTCATGGCCTTCACATTGGTCCTTCCTGTTTATGATTTGAGCCACTGGAGGGCAGAGCAGGCAACATGATCGTGAGTCCTTGTGCTGTGAAAAGAGGCTGGTTTCTTTGTTTGTACATAAACTAGAGACATTTTGACAACCCAGTGTCTGTAACTAAGCAGAATGAAGAGAGATTTAAGATAAGATAAATAGAAAACACAACAGAGGAAATGTACCGATTACATCTAATATCCAAAACCTCAAAACACACCAAACATCTGCTTCAAAGAATTTGAATAACAAACTCCATTTCAACAGAACTCATGAGGAAATTACTGTGACGTTAACTCATTAACTGACTCACTGTGCCCACCATGCTCCAAAGCCCAAGTTATACTGTATATATAGCTCTTCTGTTAAATATGTAGATGTGTAAGACAAAGCTATATAGTGCTTCTACTGAAAGTTTATTTTTCTGAACCATTTCTGGATTTCGGGGGGTTGTTGATGTTGTGTTTGTTTTTCATTGCTGATTCTGACTTTTTTTTTTCTTCCCCAAAGTTGTTTCTGTTTTACCAAGTTGTCACAAAGAGCAAATTCCTGCTGCCCTGGTGTTAATTCGTCTGCCCTCTTGACCCATTCCCATTTCCAGAAGAGCTTGGTGCTGCAGTGTGAGCAGAAACGTGTTATAAATACCCAGATAATCACTCTCTATTGTTTATATTTAAAAGGGATCCTGGGCAGCTGTATAAAATAAAACCCTTCAGTGGTCACTTAAAGCCACAAAAAAGAAAGAACAACTGCTATGAAGCACTCTCCGGCCGATGAGTAAGTCCAGTACTTGTGCCCCATTATTGCCTGTCATAGGAGCAAGAAGGGTTAAGAGGAAGTGGAGTTTTGCAAACTGACTGTTGACATACAGAGAAGCTGCTTGTACAGTACATCAGTTAACACAGGACAATATTTTTATTTTCATAACTAACCTCTGACCTTCGCCTGTCATACAATTTAATTAAAAAAGGGAGTAAGTACAATTGTTCACCCTAAAACCCAAAGAAAAAAACAGGACAAATGGAGGGTAAAATAAAGCTTCACCACAGAGCAGAGTTAGATCTCAGACACTGGTCCGCAAAAAACCACGGTTCAACAGTTTTTCTAATCTTTCACGTCTTTATCTCTGTGAACACAACCCCGCCCGGCTGGATAAAGAAAGCCTTAACCAATTCATACATCAGATGAGTGATAGCATGCCTGAGAAAATACACTTCCTCTTTCACCAGTCCTTATTTTCTTTCATAGGTTGCACAGAAAACAGAAAATACTTGTTGACATCTGCCATTTGAGTTCCCCCTCAAGTTCCCACTCAATGCGGTGATTCTACATAAAAGGAAAAGTGCACCTCTTGCAGTGTGCGTGTCTTCAGCTGTCAGATAGTCCACAAAATAGTGTGTGACTCTCATGTGTGATCAGCTTCACAGGAAAAAAAAAAGGAGGCTCACTTGAAATCAAGAGCTGCCGTTTATCTGATTGCTGAAGTGGCTTGTTCACACTGTAACAGGCAGCCACCACATTATCAGATCACCACGAGTAGGCTGTGTTTTTCTGTAACCATGTCACTTGGCCCCTGAGTCAGTTTGACCAGCAGCATTATTTCACGCTTAAAATGATAGTTTCAAATTTTAAAACATTTTAATTACTTGCCCCTGCAATTGACACAGTGCCCCCTTGTCGAGCCAGGTCTTGCACCGTAATTTCAACCTGGCTCCATCTCATGTGGTACCGAAAAGTACCATTTTATGAACTTGGACTGACTTTTACTAAACTCACCATCTTGTTGCTGGACTAGCAGGTAGGCTAATGTCTTTTTTGTTTTTTTTATTGTATTTGACAGTCACGTTAGCTCAATTCAGGCTCATTTTACAACTTGTATTTACACCTACGCTGTAAAAAAGGAATTATACCTGGAAAACCTGATTTCTAACTGTGATAATCCCTGCTATCTCCTGACATTTAGCATGCTAATAATAGAACATTTCCTTGCTAAAATGTTGAGAGTGCCATGGGGGATGCTGCCAAGGTGTGATCTCTGTCAACTTGGGAATCAAACCCACGATCTTACAGTCAGGAATCGCACATTGTACAGACCAATCTGACAGACATCACTCTCTCTCTGAACACTTGATATGAAGGAGCTGTCAACCTATCTGTGTGCATTTGTTTGTTTGTGTGTGTATGTGTTGGAAGAAAGTGATTAACACCATAAAGTAGCCTACTAGATATTCCTAATTATCTGATTTAAAACACCTGCACACATTGATATGTTGTGGGTGTTTCTAGAGTAAAAAGTTTGGAAAACAATGCAAGCTAAAAACAGGAGGCAGCGTTAATGGGCAGCTGGATGGGACTGGCCGTACTCAGAAGCTCATAGTTAAAATTCTGTAAGTCTCTCTGCTTTTTTGAGTGCATTGTGAGAGAGATGTTAAGTTGGTCTACGACTGTGGAAAAAATCATGTGTGAAGTGTGTAATTTGTGGCCGGGAGCAGCATGTAAAGAGAAAAATATCTGACCATTTCAGACAACCTCTCTCACTCCCTATGTCTACGTTTTAAAGTTTAAATTAAGTCACTAGGTGAAAGTATGCCGGAGCAGTAGATGTTTGAAAAAGTCCAATAAATTTAAAAACTGCACCAGTTGTTACCATCTTCATGGAGTATTTACAATGGCTTTAGATAGTGGGCATGCCCCTCTGTTCTCCCACTCATTTCTGACCATTTGTTTACTATCAAAACCTCATATTAACAAAGTGAAAACATGTTTTTAGAAATATTTCCAGATTTATTCAAAATGAAATACATGAATTGGTCTTGAAGACTTCAAACTCTTTCCTGTGGCTCCATGTGGTCAGGAACTTCCTGTTTGCCAAGCATAGTTCAGTTTACCAAGGCACACACACACCCGTGCAAGATCCCAAAACTAAACAGGGAAGGTCAAGGCAAATGGGCAAAAAAGGACAGAGACATTCTCCAGTCATCTCTTTCACATTACTTTAAAACAAGCTTTATGAATGATAATCTGTTGCTGTGTCATATACAGTATCGTATGTCTGGTGTCACCCGTGTCTCAGATCACCTCTGAGCAAGTGCATGTAGTACAATCACCTTGTTAACTTCTGTGCAATGTTATGAATGTTTGGCTGCCATGTTGTGTGAATGCCCTCCAACCTATTTTATATGGCTCTCTTATAGCTGAGTAATCAAATTAAATTTCCTCTTGGTCAACAATCTGTGACCAGTGGCAAAGTGCCTTTCTCACATGATGCTCTTTGGGCTACAAAGTCTTTCCCAATCCCCTCCCAGTAGTGTGATCGGGCTTTTAAGCCGTTGGTCAGGCGAGCAGAGGCACTCTCTGACTCAAGGTTCAACTCTTTATTTCATACAATCCACTGCTCATTTCCTGAAACACACTGAGAACCTCAGCCTGCAGCTTTCAACTTAATATTTACCAGTAGTGGCGGTTTCCAGATTCACAATGAATCCAGAAGTGCAGAATGAGTCATAGCTCACATTACTTATTGATAACTGAATAGTGGCAGAAAATGAAAATGCTTTACCTCTTATATGTACTCAACTGCTGACCTGAGTTGACTTTCTGTCTTTCTGTCTTTCTTTTTTACCTTTGTGAACTCATGCTCAGATCAAATCCTCCTTGCCCTGCAGAAGAGCAACAATAATATATTTATTTGGACTCTAACTGATTGACCTGCAGGTGTGCAATGGGAAACATCTGCAAAAATTATGGTGTTTTCATGGCTTCAACAAGGACTTGCACCGGTTTCTCTTTTTTATGTTCCAACCACCATGACCCTGAGCATCACCACAGTGGTATTTTGGTTACTGTCTGGTTAGGCCTCCGGCACTCTCTACAGCTACACACTGATCTATCAGCCCTCTCACCTCTGAGCAGAAACACACATGCACTCAAAAGGAGAGAGATGCATTGGCATTCTTCTTTCTGCAATAACTGCTGTTCCCTGTTTCACACCATAATGTTTATGTCTCTAAACATGTTTGTTTACTTTTTGTGGCCTGACACTATTTAACTTGCAGAATACGCAAGCAAATATCAATATGTGCGTCCAAGCCAGCTCCTCATGAGAACCGACACGCTGGAATTTCATTTTGATGTTGCATCTGAGTCTCACTGATGGGAAGGAAACCTCAAACCCCTCCTCTTCGAGATACAGAACTGGGCAGTTGCTGCACATCTTAGCAAAACAGGAAATTTCATGTTTCCTCTGCTGCTTATAGCAACAGCTTGCTTCACATTACTTCTGCATATGTTGACACACACACATACACTCACACACACGTACACCCACACATAAGCGCATAACGCACACGCTCACACACGCACATACCCACAAAAACGCAGCCGCATTTTTACATCAGGGTATCAGGATTAGGGCCTGGTTATGAACCACATTTCAATGAACCAAACACAGCTGAATACCGCGGTGTTTACATACACAAACAATCCTTACTTCATTGAGGTTGACACTTTTACAATGGATTCAATTTATTTTCTCAAATACATTCAATTACAGTTTCACAATAATACACTGTACAGGTTAACAGTTGTGTGGTTTATAAAGTATCAGTAAGACGTCGGCTTTAAACACCTCTTTTTAATAGATTTTTGTAGCATTTTGGGCTTGAAGGTGAGGAGAACGATGATTGAAATGCCCACAAAGGAAAGACACATGGGCACAAAGAGCAGAAGGTACCAGAATATGGATTCCCCACCTTCATCCCAACACACGGATGACTGTAAATGCTGCACTCTGTGTGTAATTCGGACAGGATCTTCACACTCAATGTCTGACTGTCCGACCATATTCATTGTCTTTGTCATTTCAAATGTCCTGAACCATTCTGTTTGGCAACAGTTGAATGGATTTCCTGTGAGGAAAACATTGTCAAGTTTTGGAGCTAATGCATTAGCCAGACCTAAGGGGATAGTGGACAGTCCGTTGTCCCTCAGGTCAAGCACTCTCAGGTCAAGATCTCGGAGTGACGGGGGGAAATGGGCAAGGGAGTTCCTTGAAATGTTTAAAAACTTAAGACGTTTGAAATGGGAGAAGTCAAAGTCTTTTGTTTGAGTGTTTCCTAAACCTAGATGCTGTAAAGTACTGCTAACACTGTGTATTGATTGCTGGATGATGAGTCCTGGGTTATCAGACAGTTCCAGGTGCATCAGCGACAACCCTGAAAACGCGGACGATGGGATCATTTCAATGTGGCATCCTCTAAGGTAAAGCTGCTCAAGGGATACAACGTTTTTCCAGTCCACACAAGATGAGCTAGTGTCTGTATTGTTCTCATCTTCCTCAGAAAGACAAACGTCGATGTGGTTGTAGCTGAGATCCACTGACCTGAGGCTCGTCAGTGAAGAGAAAAATCTCGAGGGTAACCTCTGGAGATCGTTCAGGCTCAGGTTAAAGTACGTCAGATTGCCAAGAGCAGTCAATGTATCTTGATCTGCTGCAATCTGGTTCAGCCTATTGTTGCTGACGTCCAACTCATACAAGCTGCCAGGGAACTGTTCTGAAGTCAGATTTAAGGTTTCCAGGCAGTTTGTGCACATTTGAAGTCTGGACAGCGTAGGCATTTTCTGGATGAATCCTTGGGGGAAATACCCCACCTGGTTCCCTCTTAGATCCAAAATCTCGAGGGAGTAGATGTCACCGTGAAGATTGTCATCCCACAGCTGAGCGGTCACATTGTTTGTGTAGTTTTTCAGATTGTAAAACTCAACAGTTGTTGAGTTTGAGTACGTGGAGTCTTGCAAGCGTTCGTAGAACCGAATGTTGTTGTGGGACAGGTAAAGGTTCCTTAAGTGACTAGAACTGGGCAAGAAAGGGAAAAAGAGCAGTTTGTTATGTGAGAGGTCGAGCGTCTCTAGCTGGAAGGTATCATTGAGGTCTTGTTTGGAGATGAACCACTCAATGGTATTGTAGCTGATGTTGAGGACCACCAGTTGGGTCATGTCGAAGTCAATTAGGCAAGGGAGAGAGTTGAAGGCCAAATTGAGCCGCTGGAGTTTGGGATTGCTGCTGAAGGCGCCATCCAGCTCGAAGATGATGTTCCTCTGCAGGTCCAGTTCCTTCAGCTGGTGAAGGTCCCCCAACGAGGTCTCGTCTAGTCTTCGCAAGATGTTTCCCGAGAGATTGAGGTATTCCAGGGACGTCAAATTTTGAAGGAGAGTGGCAACCATTTCGTCATCAAGCTTATTTTCAGACAGATCCAGAGCTCTAAGACCTGGTATCCTCTTTAATGCATAACTGGTTTCTTGGTGGCCAATATGAAGATTGTTACTTGCTAAATTTAGGGTTTCTAACAACTTTGAGTTTTCAAAAGTGTTTGATTCTATTTTCTCCAAGCCGTTACAAGCCAAGCTCAGGGTTTTTAGTGAGGGGTAATGGAGGACAGAGTCATCATGTAGTGTTTGCACGTGATTGTAGTTGAGCTGAAGCTCCTCTATGTTGCGTGGGAGTCCTGAAGGCACAGAGGAGAGCTCGGCATTGTTGCAGAGAGCCGCCGTTTGTTTCTGCAGAGAAAAGGAGAGTACACAACTTAAGTTTGTGAGTTTGACATAAAATTTGGGGCTATATAGAAATCCTACAAGAACGGGATTTCTTTCAGGAACAAGAGACTGGGTTTGGAAACAAATCTTAAAAGCAGAAATCTGCCTTTATAACTGGAGCCCAGGCATTTACTTTGTTTTATCTCATGGTGTTTTTATTCAGTAAGAATTATTTTTAAAAATCTTGTCTGTTGACTATTTCACTAGGTCCAGGAAGAAAAGTCACACGGCTGAAAGCAGCACTGTGCCCGAGTTCTGCCTCACAGAGAGTTAGTGAGGCCGTTGCCCTTGTGATGTTTGATGGTTCAAAACTTCAGCTGACATTTCATCACTTTACCACGAGCTCTGCTTCTTAATTCACAGGACCAGACGTAGCTGCTCATATTTGCAGTTGATATCATCAACTTTAAAAAGTTGATGCTTTTCCCAGCTGACAGGTTGTAAAGTGAAGTATTGTGTATTTATGAAATCATTTGCTTTTTAAAATGTGAAATAAACCATAAGTCATCTACAGTAGGGGTCTATGGATGTTGTCATATGGTTTTATTGTTTTATGTTTGTTAATGTGTCTATGTATTAATATGCATATGTGTGACACATTCATTGGTGTTCAGTGAGTAACTGTTATGAAAGAATCAGGGAGTTGTGAGATTGTGAAAACTTTTCTTTAGGGCTGGTTCTTTCAACAGGGTCTCCAAACCAAATTATTATCAACTTATTAACTATCAGGTGCAGCTTTAACAGTCCATCAATGTTAATGTTAATAAGTTGTTAATGGATTTGTGTTGGAGGGATGTGGGCCTTTATGATGAAAAGAAGATCTTTAAAGAGATAAAGCCAACATACATAGGCCTTATCAGTGGGCTGTTAGTGAGAAGATGACTAAGTGGGAAACGTCAGCACGCAAAAAGTGTTATAATTTCCTGCAGGATGTGCGTGTGAAAGGATCCAGTCACTTATTTTATTTTAGATGTCTCAGTTTATCAATGAGAGGGAATTTCAAGATTAGTAATTATGAGTAATTGATAGACGTCTTACCGGCTGACATGGGCTGTGATGTGGAAGACCTGAGATCGGCGTCAGTGTTATCCACACGGGTAACAGGCAAAGCAGGATGGGAGTGAGTCCGTGGACTGGCATTTTAACATCTTCACTCTTGATGGAAGAAGAGAAAAATAATAATAAATTAATCAATCAATCATGGATTATTATCTTAAAAACACAGAAATACAGAAACAGGCTATGTGTGGTATCAAGAAATGAGCCGCATGTCTTGAAATACGTTCTCTGTGCATGAGAAGCTGGAAAATCATTACTTTTATATTATGATAATGAAGTATGGAGTTCAAAGTGGTGAACTGGCAGAGGTATTTACATCAACCCTCAAAAAATTGGGCTCAGCTCAGCCAGACACAGAGATGTCAAAAATCAGAAGAACTTCAGCCTTTAAAGTTTTTATAATCAGGCCGTAGCTGACACGTTCCTTCAGCTTTGAGCTGTGTCCTAAACTTTACTTAACAGATGTGAAAATGTCAACACAGTGTGGAAAGACAGCAAAGTTGGAGTTGAATCTTTGTATTTTTTATGATTTTTTTCTACATCCCGTCGCAGCCTGTGGGAAAAGGTGAATGTTGTAATGTCTCTACATGATCACATTTTATCCTGAGAACAGCTTTTGGACATTTTGACAAAATTTCCCTGTTTTCTAAACCGCTGGTTGACGCATACTGAATGTTGTCATATGTTCCCTTTTTTTAATTCCCATACACTTTATACTTTCTTAATATTTTCTATTGTAGCGACTTTTTGGGGTCTCATTTAAACCCCTCACTGCGTTTTTCTTTCACATGATCTGTTTTCCTTTTCTAGTACATGTAGGCTATATCTTTCTTTTTTTTTCTTTTTTTTTTATCTCTGTGCTCTTGTTACTTTTTTTTTTTTACACCACACTTCAAATTAATGTTATCTCCCAACCAATCAGTCCACATGGCCGACAGCGATGACCTATACCCAGAGGTGACACTATTCGGCTTTGTGACTATATAATCTGATGTGGGGAAGAGTAGGCTAACACATTGAAAATACATTTTGCTGAATGCGAATTTCTCCTTTCTGTTACTGGATTTTATAAAGATCCTTTAAAAGGAAATCTATATGCTCTACAATAATGACATATGACCTGAGATGACATGAACCCCTCTCATTCTGCACGTGCACAGCATAATGGTTACAGTCATTTGAATAATGATCAAAAATTATGATATAAACTGAAACTAAAACTCAGCATTATTAGACTGAAATAGCATTGTGTCATGTGTTTTTTTTGTTGTTGTTAGGTCAATAGTTTCCACAACCCATGGAACATTGTTTCAATGCAATACAAAGCCATATAATGGAATTTATAAAGATTACTTATGCATTTTTGGTTTTAGTTTGTAATGCCGGTTTAAGATGAACTTGATCTGCATGCCTGAAAATGCTGTGCAAAAACAAAATGACATAAACATACTGTCACATAATGTTGCTTTCATGCTGACATGTGTTTGAAAAAGAGTCGTAATGACATGCTACACAACAGTGGCAGGTTTAAGAGTATGTCTTACAACAGGTGGTCAATGAGGGGTCCGGCTCCAATACACGAAAGACAAAACACATTTAAATTCAGCAGTCGTAATTCGGGCAAAGCATTCAGTGTCTTTAAGCTGTCACAGTATCAATGCATACTGTGTTAGTAGAGTGCACGGTGCATTTACTTACACTGGTGGTTAGGTGTAGATTTCCCAAGCCACTGATGGTTGATCTCCTGACCAGATCGCTGGTTGACTCGCTGCTGCAGAGTGTGTGTTCTCACAGCTGCCTTCCTCTGCTCTCACTTGAGCACTAATGCCTCTTTTTACTATTCGCGGAAGCAGGCAGTCAACGGAAACCAAGTCACATGGACAAGCTGCAATCAGAAAGAGGTTCTCAAGCCCGGGGCCACAGGAAGGCGAGTGAAGGCTGAACAGCTTTCAACCCAACACTCAACACTGCAGGGGTTTTTTTCTTTTTCTTTTTTCTTCGTCTTCTTCAGCTCAACACCACGACAGTGATGTTGTTGTACTGTCAACTAAGGTTGGTAGCACAACTGCCACCACAAAAACCCAATGAGAACACACCCTTCACACCCTGAGCTCACTCCGATCATTCACCCAACACGAGAGGAAACCACTCGCGCACACACCCTTCCTGCCTGATTTTCGGCCTCTCGCTGCAACAGTCATCACAAAGCATTCACACACACACACACACACACGTACACACACAAAGAGACAATCAACTGTATATTTATAAGGATGCTCTGCAGGATGACAGTGCCCCTGCATCAAATACTAACACAAGACAGGGAATCAAAAAGGTGTGTGATGGAGAACACAGATCAGTGCAGAGAGGTTTTATCTTGCAACATGACTGCTTCACGTCTCTCATGGCTGTGTCTGAATTAACCTGTCTTGTCCTTTTGTTTCACTGCATTTATGAATGTGTCTCTACTTCAAAGTTGCCCATGGGTGCAAGAATAGGGAATTAGGAAACAGGAAGTGATGGTCCTGTCCTTGGAGAGCTGATTTGTCAGTGATCCCTTCCTGTTTTCACACTGGACATCTATAGCTCTCACTTCTGACTCTGTTGTAAGGTTTAGTGGCAACAAGATTTCCAAGGTGATACAAATCCACGCTGAGGAGGATTAAGTTGACTTCAGTTAAACCAAAGAGTGTGAGAGAGCATCAACTGGTTGTACAATGTGGAAAAACACCATGATGTGACCTCGGTGACTGTATGCATGTGCACACTAATCTCATTATTATAGAATTTGTTGCTAAATCTTCCACTGACAGGAAGTGACACCCTACAGAACAGCTTAGAGGACATCACAGTAGAAGAACATTGGAACAGAGCGTTATTGCATGACCTCGTATGATCTTATAGTTGGTTTTTATCCCTGTGTTTGTTCTTGTGCAGAAACAAGAACATGCACATGTGGGCAATTTGATGCATAAAGAAGGAGAATACTGTTGAATGTTGTTTAAAGTTTTTATGAACTTCTAAACTTTTTCCTGCAGACACACAGTTGGATTATCGACAAGTTCTTCAGCAGCACAGTGGACAGACACGCGACTCATGCAGAGGTGCAACCACACAGCAGCAAACGTGTGAATTCTGGTGAATGTTTTTCTTGTCAGCACATGGTTCAGTGTCAGGAAAAGTTTGCGTATCATTTTTCGAGAGCTGGGTGTGTTAAATGTGGCAGTTAGGGTGTAGAGTCCCGTGGTTGTGGGCAGATGTGGGCAAGTCATACCCACCAGTAATGATGTAAGCATCACTTCCACTGCCAATGCAAAGATAAACTCCCTGTGTTTCATATTAAGTTTTTTTTTTTTTTGATTTCCTGTTTCACCCTCAACCACAGAGACATAATGTTTATCTCCCACTTAATTCCTTTCAAACACACATCTCTTACTTTTCAATATTTAAAACTATGCTGGAGATCAATGAGAAGAGACTCGCTTTCCAAAAACCTACTTCACACCACATTTACAATGAAGCCCTCCGTCGTTGTGAGACCTCCCCCTGCACATGACCTGTGGTGTGTGAGGGACATATTTGTGTCATCATCCTGTGTGTGCTATTTACATAACATGATCACTGTCCTCTTGTGGACATGGGATGTATTACATTTTGTAGGAGCCATCAACAGCAACGGAGCCCCAACACAATGAGGTTTCAGAACGTTTTTAGTCCAACAGTATCTGTATCTGTGTCCTCAGAAGGATTTAATATCAATGAAACATGGATGTATTATTTATGATGTGAAGATATTTCTATCTGATCTGACTATTTCTCTTGTTAGATCAGGGCCTTAAGTGATACCAGCCTGTCCTCCTAGAGGTTTGGATGTCCTGCACAGCATTTTCCTCCCACATCACGCATTTTAAGACAAGGTCCAACATCTTGATTAGCTCCAGGTTTGTTTGCTCTTTTTTTTTTTTTTTTTTTTTTTTTGACATTTGATGGTACTTAAGCAGGTAAAATCACCATGATTACCTCCGATGGCACAGCCAGGTATGACATTATTAGTAACATCTGTGCTTCTTCACTGCAAAAACTGAAAAAACAAAAACTCACACAGGGTGGCCACAGTAATAAAAACTTTGTTCTTCTTCTCTCTCCGTGGGTCTGGGTGGCCACAAGAAAGAAAAACGTTCCTCTGTACTACACACTTAACTCACTACAAACATATTCCCCGACATTTTATTGAGAGGAAAAGCAACAAATGGTCCCCAGCCGTCCTGCATGTGGGACACATTGGATGTGGTGGATTGACACATGGGAACAAAGTAAATCTGAGGCTGAAGCTCTAATAGGTTTGATGATGCCCTAAAAGAAACAGGTAGTTCGTTAGTTTAGTTTATTGTCATATACATTCAAGCTACAGTACCTGATTGACTGACACTGCAATTAGACACAGCCCAGAGGAGATCAGACTGACTGACTGACTGACTGACAGACAGACAGACTGACTGACAGTGTGGTTAAGTTAAGTTTGAACAGGACAGAAGTGGAGAGACTCAGTCATGGAAGTCCAAAGACAAAGGGACAAAGTAGGCCGACATAAGCTCTTAGCATTGACTGCACATACAATAAATCGTAAGCCTCTCCTATACACCGCTGCAGAACGGTATGTCCTCTACTGTGGTGCCTTTTGTTTCCTGGAGGCTGTTTGTCCTCAGTTATGAGTCATGATGTCTGAACAAAAACTGCTGCCTGACATATGTAAAAAGAAAAAGAAGAGAAAAAGAAAAATGGAATAATCATCCATAACACATTTACTCAGAATAAAATGTTCCGTTCACCAGAACACGGCTGAGGTCACCACCTTTCTATATCATTTTGTCAATGCTTATATAGGCCTACTACATCCGTGTGGTGCAGGGCTCCAGTTAAAAATACCACCGATGTGAGGCTTAAAATGTTTTGACAGAGGTGGTGATTCAGATTATTTTTAGGCGTTCTCAGTGAAAATATCCTGTTGCTCTACTAAAAGCAGGTTTCCTATTTTTGGGGTAATGTTGTCATACATTTGTGAGGCCTTTTCCTGTTGACAGTTTAGTAGCGTAGCTGAACCAGGTCAGGTAGTGACATATATCAACTTCCTGTTCTAAAAGGTGTCAGACTGTTTATTGAGTCAACAGCAATGTTAATGTATGATCTGAGTGTTAAATTTCATTATTTTTGGCCAGTGACCTAAACACAAGCACAGCACAAACATTGCACATCGAAACAGACCTTGAAACAGTAAAACGGTCTTAATGCTTTGAATAATAAAGATCTACGGCCCATGACCTAATGACCTAAAGACCTTCTGTTCTATATAATAGAGTTTAGATGTTTTTATTTGAACAGGGAAAAGATGAGAGCTGAGGAGCGACCTCCTCTTCAGTATATAGTAGGCTATATTATGTCATATAGACCTGGATCTGATATGGACTCACTCTGTGATGATGTGTCATCTGTTTGTGTTGTGCAGTTTCTTTCCATATGGAGAAACCTAATGTATCTAAAGTGGTTGGTCTATTGCATATTGATGTGTGTGCATTCTTTACCTCACAGGCAATCAATGTCCTACAGTAACTGCTTGTCATCACTGTCCTATACAATCCATGTATATGCAGAACCACTTATTTTCACCTCTGTGACAATGAATTGTTCATTTTCCCAATTGGTATTTTGTGTGATGAATTAATTCTGTATTTCTCAATGATTCAAAATCACTAAAAATGTTTTTTTTGGTAGTTTTTTAAGTCCAGGTATCAAATTCATGTAGCATAGACCCATCTGTGCTGTGGAGTGCGGACACATGAAAACAAGCATCAAATCATTTTGTTCTAACAGTGGCACCTTGTAGACTTTATTTTCAGGCCTTATAACCATACAGTATCTATAGTACCATGGATAAAACCAATAAATAGCGTGTAATACTACAGTAGCACATTAAAAAGGACGCACATTAACATGACACAGGTATAGTTTCCACCATTACTGGGTGAGTGTTTTAAAAGGGCAATTCAGATTCAGTGTCCATGCACACGTGTGACGGTTGGTCCTCAAGTCCTCGGTTTGCCTTTATCAAAATACGACATTAGGTCACATTTGGCATAAAACCACTGTAATTGTTCACCTGCGTTAACTCATACGACAGATAATTATCCCTAACAACTACTGTGTCACTTAATAAAATTATGTCTTTAAGTATTTGCCACAGTTTAGAAGAGTTTTGGCCTCATTCAAGCAGACAAAAATGTCAAGTAAATGTTCAGCAACAGATCACATTACATTAAATTACGTCCCCCTGTCCCGTGAATAAAAAGGTCCAGCAGCTAAACTGTAAAAGTGGACACACTTCCACGTGTTTATGACCGTCCCCACACCCATATCACTGTAGTGATACTGACAAGTCCAACAGCTGACTCTGGCTTCATGTGCAGCTGTAGTAGAGATGCCAACAGTTCTCTCTGTGTATGTGAATAGAGTTATTTTAACTTGGGAGGAAAAACGTGCAACACAAATGGTTGGCACTGTGTTCACAGACGACGTCCGTCCTGCACCGGCCGGCGGTCTGCTCGTTTGAAAGGTGTTGCGTGTTATTCTTGCTTCTAGCCGTCCAGAGGTTTTCCCAGGTACACCATGGTGACCTCGGTGTTCCCGTACACCGCGGAGACGGCGGGGAACAGACAGGCTTTGGGCAGTCCACGAAACGCTACTCCGAGAAACTCAAATCCTCTCTCGAAGGCTAACGTCTTGTCATCCATGTCTAGGATCACCCGGATTCTCTCCCCAATCTGTGGACACATGATGACGTGTTAGTGTCTGCTTGTATGTAGAGAGATATGAAGGTGCCAAACACAACAAATAACATGCACACACAGTTGCCCCCCCACCTGATATTTTGGCGCATTGTTACACTGAGGGAAGTTCCCATTAACCTCCCCGTTATGCAGCAGGTTGTTGTCGACCAGGTTCCAGCCCCAGCTCTGGTCGTCGCTGCCCAGCAGAGCCACGTAGCCCTGGCACTGCATCTGCGCCCGCTTGGTGGCGATGCCAATCACCGCCACCGTGCCGAGGGGGCCTTCCCACCAGATCTCCCAGGCGTGTCGACCTTCTGAGAAGCCGATCTTGCCACGTGCGCCGTCGGTGCTCTGGGCAATGGGGTTGCGGTGCAGGGTGAAGCCGTTCTTCTTCACGTAAACGTTGCGGGAGCAGTCGTGGGAGCTCAGAGCGTGTTGATAGGCCTTGAGCTGCAGAGGACAAGAAATGGATCAGTTAATCTACAGCTGTCAGATTTGGAAATGCATTTGGATTCCTCTTTATGCAAGGTAAAACTTTGAAGTTTGGCATTTGCAAGGTGTTTCACAATTTGTTTTATAAGAAAATGATGATTTCAGACAAATGATGCACTGTTTATATCAAAAATAGACTGAGCAGGTGTGCAAGGTTTCCATTTAAACTGGATGTCGGCATCTCAGAGTCAAGAGTAATCTATTATTGGATCAAAGTTAGGTCTGAGGACTTCCAAATCCTTTGATGCACTTCACACTGCACAGTCCTGTTGTCTTTTTTCCTACTGACTGTCCCATTCAGAGACTGCTCTAAAAATAGGACTGACTTCCTATCATTTACCTGCCTGTGATGTAGAAGCTGTGACTTGATAAAGGGTCCATAGTCTAATCTGTGTTACTGACAGCACCTGGTTCTACTTGATCTGTCTTAATCCTTATTGTTTGAGTCAAAACAAACGTGCACCAAACCTCATTGCATAAGTTGTATGTTAATTGTTATGGTATACAACATTATGGCGTTACGGTGTGTGCAGTTCACTTCTCAGGAGGCTTCAGATCAAAGGTGACACTCTAAAGTCACAGATTACTGAATGGAGGTTATGAACTGTCACTGTTCTTCCAACCAGACACAAACAGTGGTACATTGGTAAACCTACTTTCCCCTTGTAGGTGGGCAGGTTACACAGGATGTCAGACCGCATAGCCTCGTCGCTCAGGCTCCGGGTGCAGAGGCTGCGCCACACCTCGCTGTTTTCATCCGCGAGGATATTGTACCAGTGCCAGCAGACCAGCGAGCACCGCATCAGGTCGGACAGCTCCAGATAGGAGAAAACATGCTCCAGGACCCGGGCCGGCAGCCTCCCGGCTACCCCCGCGCCTCCTCCGGCTGCAGCGGCGTAGGAAGAGCCGGCGGAGCTGCAGCTAGCTGCCGCGGCTGCTGCACCCAGACAGGAGGAGCCTCCGCCTCCACCGACGGCTCCAGACATGATAGCCCCGGTCCTCAGCGACGACACCAGGCGACAGAATAGGTTGAGCTTACACCTACGAATGGTTCCTAATATGAGTTACATAGCAACATTTTCCACGAAAACACACATAGGTCGCACCGAAACAACAACAGTACGGACCCTGCTCCCCCCACTTCACTTCAATGGCTGAATGGTAACGATGCGCCAAGGTCCTGAAAGAGCAAACAAAATCTGTAGCGCTAGAGAAAAGACACGGGGAGGAATTAATTAAAATACAGACACTAATTTATCTGTTGACTGTAGTAGTTCACATATAAAATAGAAGTGAATTATCCGAATACAATAAACTCCAGTTCGATATAATATTTTTGTATGTCCTGTCAGGACCTCGGGGCAGCGCCGCTGTGGAGCTGACGCCGTGTTGCAGTGACAGGATCCCGGACGGGTTAGTGAAGCAGTGAAACAATGTACCGACCACGGTATCGAGCCTGTGACACTCAAAGCACAGAGAGGCTGCATCATAAATACATGCCTGGTTTATAAAAAAATAAAAAATAAAAAATAAAAAAAATTGCATGTTACGTCCTTTCAAAATGGATGCATAATGATTTTCCGACTGAAAAAGTAAAAATAAATAAACAGAAATAAGATAAATAAATATATAAATAAGCAATGCATTTGATTAGGAAAACAGTGAGTGTAATAGGTAATAAAGCAAAGAGTGATATTATATTATATATCGGCAGCCCACGTGACACCACTCGGAAGTGACGCGGGGTGCTCAAAAGAGTTCAGCAAAGCATCTGGGATCAAACCAGCGGTAGCGACGTATCATCCCACGGCAGAAGACCAGACCAGAGCAGGGACAAACAGCCGCCCGGGACAGGTACACCAACTAACTTACTCTTGGTCATTGCCCACCACGTTAATATGTGTGTATTTGTGTGTGTACGTGTAAATGTGTTAGTGTGTATGTAGCCTATGTGTGGTTGTGTGTTACCTGCGTTGTTGCTGCTGCTGGGACAAGCGCGGCTGCGGGACACAGCTGTGTGTGAGCTCTGCTGCTGCGGCCTGTGGACAAGCTGCCCCCATCTCTCCGCTGCCCCACCACGGTGTTTTTTTTTTTTTTTTTTTACCCCCCTCCCGCGGTCAGACAGGTGAGCCGCGGGTCATACTCATCCATCCGTCGGATGTGTTACCTGCTGCGGGCACGGTTATTAGCTCGGCCGCAGGCGGAAAGCCGAGCGGGGCTCATGATGATGATAACAACAAAGCCCCGGCGGTCGTCCCTCGTCGTCTCCGGTAGCTGTGCTGCTGCTGACAGGTTGCCATCTTTATTTCTACAGCGAACATAACGTCACCTGTAAATAAAACGCCGTGTGTGGCCGTGCGTGTCGTGTCTCTCTCTCCCCCCGGGGCCTGGAGCTCTGATCTCGGCTACAGCTGCTGGCTGCGCGTCGCTGTTATTTGATGTGATGTGATGGTGGTTGATGTTGTTCTTCTTGGTGTCAGTTTTGTGTTGGGACGGAGATGATGATGATGACACAGCTCATGTTGTTTGTCTTGATAGGAGGCGAATATAAATGAACCACTACTACTCCTCACTATTCTGGATATAGAGTTGTTTAATCGATTAATCGAATTGAGTAATTACTTTGGATTCTTAAAAAAAAAAAAAAAAAAAAAAAAAAAAAAAGGGCAAACATACAATTTACTGCCTCTAGTGCCTCAGATTTGCTATTTTATTTTTTTTGCTGTATATGATAAAAAGGTGAATGTCAGCTTTATGAACAAATAAGACATCATCTTTGACATTGCATTTTCACTAATTGCTGCAGATTTTATTGGCAAAATAAATAGTAATTGATCCAAGGAGAAAATCCTTGGCAGAATAATCAATAATGAAAATAATCAGCATAGCAGCTCTAATGTCAATAGTATCCATTTAAAAAAAAAAGACTATAATAGCCTCCCCATAGCTATTTAATAATGATAATAGATCCCCAGTAGACAACAGTGGTGTGTTATTTACTGTTTAAATCTCCTTGTAAAGTGATGTCATGGTGTTTGGTGCACCGCTGGAGGACATAACTCTGCCCAAGTGTTTTTCAACTAATGAGCATCATGTGGAGAAGAAGTCAGGAACTAAAAAAGTTGTGTGATGCAACTTGCAACACAAATCTGACATAAAAATTAATAAACGTTTTAAAATATCTGTGTGAGTCACAGAGTTTATCTTGCACACAAATACTACTTAGGCCTAATTACAGCGAGATTCCAGTGTTTTTATAGGATGGCAGGTGAGTTTAAGTTTAGATTAATATCTAAGGCAGCTATATTAGAGTTAAATTTAGGTGTAGCTGTGTAAAACATGAGGCCTGCTTCCACATGATGTCGGTATTACAGTTATGAATATGTGTGGACAGCACATAAAAGATAAAAGAACAAAAGTGAGGCTCGGTTGTGACTATGACCTACCAAGGTCATCTCATATAAGCCGCCGGTTGTCCCCGCTGTTTCCTCACCACATTATCATATCACATCCTCACTGCAACACTTTTGTTGCTTTATGACATTTGATCCCTGAAATGAAGTCACGATGTCGGTGCTGCCATGACACATTCTTTACATTCAGTGTATTTTTTTTTTTTTTTTTTTTGTGCATCATGATGACGATACTGTACTGTACTCTCCTCTGTCCACTAGGGAGAGCTACACTGATGTTGGCCACAGCTTCAGTATGTGAAAAGGGGCAAACAAAGCAAGCTACACTGTTGAGATTAGTGATTGTAGTGTGATGATCTTGTAGAGAATTAATCAAGAGCCTGTTATGGTCCAGTAAGTATTGACTGTTTACCATCTGGGGAACATAACGGTACACTTCATCACGCTCTGCTTTGCTCCAAGTGTGTGTGTGGTCTGGTTGGACCATCTCGGTACCATTTAAACAATAGATAAATTATATTGTAAACAACAATTCTCTTCTGTATTAGGTTTGCAGGGACTAAGCAGCTCTATTGTTGAACTGCAGGAGATTTAATTGGGATCAATAATCACTGCAGTCTGCTCGGTCTCCTGTTTGGTAAAATGTGACACAGGCCGACTGTGTTAGTTCATCCATTTGTAGGTAGCTATGGATCCTGGAGCCGCGCCATTGGCTCCAATTATCACACTTGTGAGATGTGTTTGATGCATTTTGTCACGGTTTCTCCCTTTTTTTGTTTGTGTCTGAACTAGAAGAAAGTTTCTCAGTGGCTCGGTGTGCAGAGCTTGCTGCTCCGGGATCTGTGATAGATTTACTCAGATGATCTTTGCTTTAATGACGACTGGATGAAGCCCGATTCCTTTCTGTTTGTTCCTGGAATAAAAATAAAAAAATAAAAAAAAGATTTGTTGCTGCAGGGCTTCAAAGCAAATGTTGCAACATCTGGATAACAGCTTCACAACTGTCTTTCATAGTTTACGTCTCGAGCGAGCAATAAAAGACCTTTTGTTCGGAGGTGCTGTATTATATGTAGATGTTACTGTGCAACATGTGATGCTATGAACAGACACAATGCCCAAGACAGATGTGTTTTAACCGCATGGTTGAGATTTCATAAACTTGGGATGCATTAAATCATCTGATTACTGTCACTCAGCTCGTGTCCATCATAGTAGATCACATAGTTTGATCTGACAAACTTCCCAAACTGTCAAACAGAACAAAAGGTTTCTGTGAGGATGCTCGAAGCTTCAGACTCAGTCGCTGGTCTAGTGGTCACACAGTTTTTCTTCAGCTGTTGAATCCACGGTGTTGAAACAAGCTGCAAGCTGCCCATTTCTACTTTGTATTAAATTCAACACACGCTGAAACTGATGAAATTCACATGGTCTGTGCTTCTTTTTTTGTTGCAGTTTCTGTGAAGACGTGACCATAATGAATCCAGTCTACAGCCCTGGGCCAACAGGGGTCCCCTTTACCAATACTAAGGGTATGGGGTACCCGGGTAATTCACTGTTCACATGTATGTTTGAGCAAATACTTACTATACTAATCCCAAGAAATTATCATATAAGGAAACAAATGAACAGTGCACTGACTCTTTGTTTTCTTTGCATGTAGCAACTGGATTCCCTGTTGGTTATGCAACAGCTGCTCCAGCATACACTCCCGGTGTCTACGCAGGAGCCAACCCAGCCTTCACCGGTGGTAAGACTGGCACTAGAATAAAATATAAAGATACTGGAGATTCATACATTGCACATCTTTCTTTTCCTTCACATGTTATCTTTGCATGAAAATGAGACTTGTTGGCAAATGAATCGGTCTAAATGGATAAAACATGAGCATCCCTCATACAGCCGTGCAGACAGATTGATGTTTATGTTGGATGTTTGCTGAGGTTGTAAGCTCCAGGCCTTTTGTCAAGATGTAGTCAAAGTGAAGCTGCCTGCGAGCACTTTGCTACCTGACTCTCTCTGAAAATCAGTCAAACAGAATGAGTTGTACCGAAAAAATAGAAAGAGTCAAATTGCTCCAGCTGCTCCTCATCCACAGTCACTTACTGGAAGAGGCTGCACATCTGAAAATTGGCAGCACTAACGTCAGGCGTCTTCCTCCCACTCCAGGCTACGCTCCAGGCACTCCCTTCAAAATGTCCTGCTCTCCCAACACGGGGACCGTCCCCCCTTACTCCTCCTCACCCAACCCCTACCAGGCTGCTGTCTACCCCGTCAGGAGCTCCTACCCCCAACAGAACCCGTATGCACAGGTCAGTACGCAGAGATGGACAGAGTACTCCACCCCGGTACTTAAGTAAGAGTACAAATACTACTGGTCAAAATGTACTCCGTTACAAGCTCAGTCGACATGTTACTCGAGTAAGATTAAAAAAGTACTTGCTTTTAAAAGGTACTTAAGTATCCAGAAGTACATGCTTTTAAATTTACTTTAAGTAAGAGTAAGAGTAAGAGTAAATTTCTTATTTTTCACATCAATGAATTACTATATTTTTTTCTAAATGGATTTAAGGACCTTTTAACTCTTGTTTCTGAGAATTAACTCTTTGAAACCACCTGCACTGATGTGCTGCTTTTAGGCAGGGCCGGCCCAAGCCTCCATGGGGCCCTAAGCAAAATCTTTATTTTGGTGCCCTCTATTACTGCCAATAATACTATTTCATTTTTTACTCTGTCATTACAAATCATCATATCCTGGCAGGTTGTTACCCATCTATGGTTTTTATTCTGAAATGGCACCAAAAAGTGCAGCCTGGGGTTGATTTACATTTAATCTTCAAATTGATATAGGCTAGTACTGGGATACTGAATGTCACCTAGGTCGACTAAAAGTAACAAAATAAACCAACAGACAATGCATTAACAGTAAGCACATCATATGCTTTTTAATTTTTTTGGTTTTAAATATACTGCAACAGAAAAGCGCAACAACAATTTGAAATGCAACAATAATTTAATAAGTTTTTTGTAATAACGCCGTGTTTCTCTAAGGATCGACAAAAGTTACGCACTACAATTTTAAAAAGTTACTTGCCTTTTGTGGGCCCCCCAATAGTCACGGGGCCCCAAGCAGGTGCTTAGTTCGCTTATGCCTTGGGCCGGCTCTGCTTTTAGGGGTTAGGGTTTCCTTCTTTGACAAACACAGCTTGTGTTCAATAGTATTTTAGAAAAAAAAGAAAAAGAGCAGACCTGAAAGTAATATATGATATGTACTTAAGTACAGTACTCAAGTAAATTTACTCGGTTACTGTCCACCACTGTCAGTATATTAATATATTTTTTGGCGTTTGCCTTTTTTTGGTTGTTTTTGTGAGTTAAATGTCGCTCGTCTTCCTCCTCCAGGCATTAATACCTTCACAACAGCAAGGCACCTACTACACACAGCCGCTGTACGCTGCGCCGCCTCATGTTATCCATCACACGACGGTGGTCCAGCCCAATGGGATGCCTGCAGCCATGTATGCCCCGCCCATCCCTCAGGCCCGCCACAACAGCGTTGCCATGGGGATGGTGGCCGGCACCACCATGGCCATGTCTGCTGGTAAACCTCATCAATCTAACGAATAATTAAGTTTCATATTCACCATTGTTTACCAGGGAAATAATTCTAGTAAGATTTTGTTCCTTATTGTCCTGTGTGTGTCATGATTTATGGTATATATTGTTTTGAAAAGTTAATTTTTCAGACCTGATTTGATTAGAAACAAGAATGGCGCTTTAATTAATGGTCTTTTTGATCATGTTTTTGTATTTTCTGAATCAATATCACACATAAACTTTATACAGAGCGCAGATAATTGACTAAGGAGTTTGACAGTAATCAATCAATCCAATCAAATTTTATTTATATAGCACCTTTCAAAGCAAATAAATGCTGTTCAAAGTGCTTTACATTTTGATTGAAAAAGTGTATTTATATGTATATAAGAAGTGAAACAAGAAGAATGACATGGAGACTAATGAATGTAGATTAAAAACAACAATAAAATATAGCAATAGTAAATAAATACAAAACACAATCAAATATGATAAAACAATACAATTTAATAAAATGCAGGATAGAAATATAGGACAAAATATAAAAACACTCAAAAGGAAGATAACAATAAGAGAGAAGAAAGTAATAAAATAGAAGAATGTAAAACTGTAATGGGCATTTACTGTAGTTTTGGATCTATTTGGTTGAAGCTGTGGTTGGACAATGTTACTCTCTTATGATGATGGATCCTGGAAGATAGAATAGTAAAATATGCTTATTAATGGTGTTTCTCACTCTGCTCCTCAGGTACTTTGTTGACAAGTCCATCACCAGCGCCTGTTGCCCAGCACCAAGTACCGATGCCAACGTATCGGCCCCCTGGCACACCCAGCTACAGCTACCCACAGTGGTGAAGAGAGGAAAACGTGAGTAGAAAGAAACACTTCACTCAAAACGTACACGTGCAGATTTTAAACTTTGTATCATAACATGTTGTGTTGATCTTCCTGCAGGTCAGAAGGCGGTAGATATGCATTCACACTCTACTCCAGTGTTTTTTGCTCTTGGTGAAGACCTGTTCTGCCAGCGTCTGCAACCAGTTACTCTTCTTCCAGCATAATGTGAATCTAAAACACAACTACATAGAAAGAGGCCCATTCAGACAGGGGAGGGGGGGAGAAGAATAGGCCCGTCCCCATGACAACCCCCTACCCCTCTTAACGAAATAAGACTGCATCCCATGCCACAGCCCAGCGCCAGCACCTGCCGCATATCTCACATCTAACAGCAAAGCCTCCATGCAAACTTTTTGTGGACTGTCATGCAGGTTTTTATAGGTTATAGGTTCAACTCTTTTAAGTGGTGAAAAGGGAGTTTTTGGAATTGTTTTATTATTATTTTTTCTTTCTTTTTCTTTTCCGTTTTAATTTGGGAGACACATACAATGTTGAATGCATGTGTATATATAGATATATGAAGTAATGCTAGCTCAATCTACCTGCTGTGACAGATGCAAAATCAACACAAGGCACACATCCAAAGGAACTTAAAAAAAGTAATAATCTGCAATGCTGAGTCACCAGTGACCATGTCTTATATGTGAAAGAAAAGACAAGAAACGTTTGTTCATGCAAAAACATACCTGCGCTATCCAGTGCAGACTAAACTGTACTATTTTCACTGCTTTGTGTTTTTGGTAAGTGATGCTAGGTTTTTATGGGTTTCTTTCTTTCAGTGATGCAGTGTATGCATTATGTCTTACCATTTTTTATTTTATTTTTTGTATTTTAGGAGAAAGATGGAACTTGCTTGTTGTTTGTGCCTCTGACTGATGGTCATTCATACACTTCATCACTTTACATGTTTTATTTTTCAGCCATACCACTTGTTTTAGGAAAAAAAAAAAAAAAAGTCTGAAGCAGCTTTTGTTTTCTGCTAGAAACACTTTAGGGCGATTTCAGTATTGATTCATTTATTTTAGCCACAAGTATTTGTGGTGGGGAGCAAGTAGAGTGTGTGTGTGAGTGTGTGAGTGAGTGTGAGTGTGACAGAGAGAGAAAGGGAGTGTGTGTGCGTGTGTTTGCATTAAAGAGGACTACAAAAACAAAAACCATTTAAAATGGTGCCATATAGTGTGACATACATTGTTTTTAAACTACGTATATGTCACAATAATCACTACATCAAGGAAACACTGCTAACTGTGGACATGTTGGGGAAAACATGATGTGGTTGAAGTCCATTTGTGAAAAGCATTACTGAGTCCAGGCACCAATTCAAAACCATTTGCAAAGATATCTGACCTTTTGACATTGCTCGCTCGCTGTTTTACCTCAAGGTTCCAGGCTGACTCACCAGTATCACTGTTTCAGACGTGCTTTTCTATGTTGCCTCAGTCACCTCAGTTAAATAATCTGTTTTGTAAATGTTATTTTTGTGATTTTGGTTCTTGTTTTGTATTCTAAAGAAAGACCAAAAATAAAAACAAATATCAGAATAAGCTGTGTTGTTTTTTTTTTTCGCTGTTGTGTAACTGTGGGGTATTTTTTGTGTGTATAAGAGTTCATATTCACTGTGTAGCAGATGTATTTATGACATTTAATAGAGTGAACAGTTAAATCCAATTCATAGATTGTTGATTACATATTCGTCAACATACATGAATCAAGCAGCAACTTAAAAAATACCAAACTAAACAGTTCTGGTAAAAAAAAATTGATTTATTTTTCAGGGGATACAGGACGAGTTGTTACCATAGAAAAATTAGCCTATTAATGATTGATTTAAAAACAATTAATTGATTGAAACAAATAATGTGTGGGGTGCAGCCAGAAGATGGCAGTAAAAGAACAATGAGTCCATTAAACCTGAAACTTGAAAGAAGAGGGAGGATTTCCCTGCATACAGAGGGTTGAAGCATGAAACTGAAATAGCCATAGGCAGGGTGTGTCCGAAATCACTCACTCATTACTCCTACTCATATATTATAATACATCCCTGGCTGTGTCCAAAATCAC
Organism: Trachurus trachurus; assembly: GCF_905171665.1. NCBI lineage: Eukaryota > Metazoa > Chordata > Actinopteri > Carangiformes > Carangidae > Trachurus > Trachurus trachurus. The sequence goes on from NC_139911.1 coordinate 7,361,822, forward strand.
AGATTACTCACTATAGTCCGCTATATAGTGAGTAATCTGTGATTTTGGACACAGCCAGGGATGTATTATAATACCTTTGTTATGATAATATATTATTATTATTAACCATAATAATAATATTTTTTTAAATAATAGATCCATGGACACAGCTAAGTAGCAGTGACGTTGCTTGGCCAGTGGGGGCAGCAGAGCACAGGGCGGCGCTGCGTCAGCCGGAAATAAGCGGAAGAAGAAGCACGTCACGGTGGCGCGCCAGTTTTGAGTTTGTTGTGGACTTTACCGACACCGGAGACCGGATTTAACTCCTGACTGGGTTCTGGCTTCACGTTACCGGGTCGGTCTGGCCGGTTCAGCCCGGTTAAAGTCGTCGGTGTGACTCACGTTTTGTTTTAAAGCCTGCGGCCGTGACCGTCGTTTAAACTAACAGCTGATGTTAGCGTCCGTCGGTCTGTTGTCTTTGTGTTTACAGGCAAAACAGACAGATAAGGTAAATCAATAACTGTAATTTATAGCCTATATTGTCCCTGTATGAATGAACTACACACACTGTTTTGGTTAAATGTGCATGAAGACAGAACAAAGCGCCATTAAAACGGAGAAATGTAGCGAAGTGAGTGTTTACGTTTGTTTCCCCTGGGTTGTGTCTGCCAGGTATAAAGCAGAAGGAAGATGTTTCAACAGGTTTTTGACAGAAAATCATTCGGCAACAATTTTGACTCTTAATCAATCATTCACCATTTCTTTATATTGTAGTTAGTAGTGCACACTGTTGTCCTGCATGCACAGTTTAGATATGTTCGCCTATACGCCAGGGAACATGTTTATCTTTAGGTCTCAAAACTATATGAAGACTTGGAGACTCTACAAGATCAAACTGGCACTGGGATATGAAGTATGAACAAAATATATCAACAGAGAGGGTTTGAGTGTAATGTCAGTGTCAGTTCAGAATACATAATACACCTGTAAAGACTCTCTACAAGATCAAACTGGCACTGGGATATGAAGTGTGAAGATAGAGAGAGGTTTGACTGTAATGTCAATGTCAGGTTTGTCTGTGTAGTCTAGATAGTTGTGTAATATCTGAGCGAGACCTGTAAAGATTAACTGAAATCGAGGATAATCTCACTCTAGCCAGTATAGCTATGGGATTTGACAACACAAAAAGGACCTTAGTGATGGCAGCAGTACACTTTATTGGTAATACATTGAGAAATCAAGGTGTGTGCATTGAATCATACATGAACGCAGACATGTGATACGAATAGTTGTGTTTCTGTGTTGGCAGGTAGTTGGAGGACAGACCGAGTGGAGGATGAGCAGCCCGGGACTGAGCAGTGGCACGAACAAATCATCTGAACTCTTTGAAGACTTATGGAGGCAGCTCAGAGATTGTCATCACAATGTACTTCAAGGTAACTGCCCCCATGGTGTATAATTGTACACATACATACATCAAGTGAATTTTTCTTATCAGTTTATGTCAGTAGGAAAATAAAACAAATCTGTTGCTGTTTGCAGAACTGGAGGCCAAAGTGGGCAAGTTGAAAAAGGAACGCTGTTTGTGAGTATATTGTGTCAGATATTTTGTTTAAATTCACGTAAAAAGCATAATATCTGAGCAGGCAAGAGCAGAAATATTGATCTGCTTGTAAACTAATTAATAAAACTGTCTAAAACTGTCACTGCCCTCCTGTTCCACAGAGATGCTCAGAGGCTGGAGTCGTTTTACAATCGCAACCAGCAGCTGAAGGAGCAAAACAAATCCCTGCAGGACGCCATCGGTCTCTTGGAGGAGAGGTAACTGAACTCCCAGAGACGCATTAAATCAAAAGCATATGAAACCCCTAAGACAAGAAGCTCTGTTCACTGTTTTCCAGGCTGCGAGAAGGAGAGTGTGATCGATGTGCCGTCTTGGAGGAGACCCTGAAAGATGACCAGGACCAGAATCTGCGGCTCATCGCCAAGCTGAGTGAGTTGGCCCGTATCCCTCATGCCTTGATTTCCTTCCTTGTTTTATGTATTTATACTGGCTAGAATCAAATCATTTCTCAGTGCAGTAGTTCTACTTTTCCACTGAGCAATAGCTAACCACAGATTAATACTGTACCTGCTGTGAGGAAGAAAGGTTAAAGGGATAGCTCAACAGTTTAGCAAATTGGCCCATTGCCATAATCCCTATAGGAGTAGTAGTATAGGAGTAGGGTCGTTACCTTTAATTGTCGGTGCAAGCTATTTTTAGAAGGGCGGAGCAAGCTGCTCAGAGCTACGCTACAGAGGCTAATGGGATTTTTTGGTTTCCCTCATCAAACTCATCAAATACACAATCCAACAACTCCAAAATGCTCTGGTGGACAAGTTGTGGCCTGCACATTCACCACGCTATGAGATAATAACAGAACGTTACAAGACAGAGTTGTTTTTCGAGGCAAATGCAGAGACTGCTTGCCAAAAAACTGCCCCAGATGGGAACACGCATCAGCGGTTTTGCATGAATCCACCTTGAAAACAACTGCTTTATAACGGCAATGGGCCAGTTTACCAAAATGTTGAACTATCCCATTAAATATAGAGGCCTCATGACATCTATGATTGTATGACGGGTTTATGTTGACCATGCAGTAAACCACAAGCTGAAGCTCCTGGGATGTAGAAGAGCATAACGTTGTTCGTTTGTGATTTGTTCCACAGAGAGTGAAAAAAACAGCCTGGAGGATGAAAACAGAAAACTTCACGCTGAACTGCAGAAATTACAGACGTCTCAGTAAGTTGTTTGGATGCTTTTACGAACATTTTGTCTTTCACATTGTAAATATATTCTGCAAAATAAAATGCATTAAAAATAGTTCACTAAGGTGGTTTCACTTCTGCTTAGCTAAAGTCTCCTCTTTACATTTCTATAGGCGGATAGGTTGAGTTAGGAACAAGTTTCAGTTCTCAGTTAAACCTCACAGTGTGTGTGTGTGTATGTTGTTTTCAGCTCAGAGCCTCAGCAGGCCTCGCCACCAGAACAGGATGAAGACTTCATCCCTAACACACCAGACCCGCCGAGCTCGCTGCCTTTGACCAACCGACTGAAGAAACGTAAAAATGTCGACAAACGCAAACACGTTCGCTACGCAGAGCTCCCCCTACCGCAGCGTAACAACTCGCTCTTCAACGGTCAGTCTGCTGTTAAATAACCTCTAGAGATGTATTGTATCCCCTGCCTGAAGGCATCAAGTCTTCTAACATGTGCTATTGTTGTTGTGGTTGTTTTAGAGCTGAATGAGGAGCCGGTCGATGCCTCAAAGAATCCTGCGAGAGCAAAAGTGCTCGTACCCAACACATGTGAACTGGATGTATCCCAGAACTCAGGTATGACACCATCTACTCTACAGCTTTTCCTCCCTTGAATTATTCCACACCCTGTTCCTGTTGTGCGTTAAGTGGTTTTGTCCTCTCACTTGTGTGCATGTCTCTGACGGCTCCCTGTGCAGCACCAGACAACATTTATCTGGACAAACACACCCACCATAATCAGCTTAATTCACACACAGAAAACTCTTCCCTGCCGGCTCTAATTACATCCTGGTGTTAGACAGAAACACCTCTACACACAGAGTAGAGACTGATGTGTGAACTCTAATGTGAGATATGAACATAATCCATCAAGATAAATTCGATTTAGTTGCTGAGTCGTCGTCATTTGATACGATGGAGCTGATACACAGACAGACTAAACTCTGGTTGTCTGCATCTTTTCAGAAGAGGCAGCTCCTATGGAGGAGGTGATCGCGGAAACGTGTGGCCTTGACCTTCTTCTTAACAAGCATCAAATGGTAAGGAGGGTTGTATGATCATGATGTATGGGAAATATGATAAATGACATGCCATTTTGAATTTTGACACTTTTCTCCTGCTTCCTTTTTTTTAATTTCTCTGCTCAGAAAGTTGGAATGACTGCAGGGCAGAAAAGCAGCTCGAAATCTCCCTGGAAGAGCGACCTCTGTTTACAGTAAGGAGGCATGCACATGCTTAAAACAAGTATCAAATTTTAAATTCTTAATAAGTAATTTTAACAAACAACATTTCAATAAACAAGGGGAAGTCAATGTCCAGTATGTGGCTGGTTGAGTTGTGGTCAAATACTTGTTTTATAACTGTGACATCATCTACCTGACAAAACCACCAAACTTGTAAATGAGTTCATCTGTATCTACTTTATAATTTTTGCTTATAAAAAGCCTTGTTTCTGTAAGCTTCTCTTGCTTACTCGCTCTTTTTTTCTGCTCTCTGCTGATTTAGTTATTCTTCTGTTTTCTATAGTAACAATAACAACTCAGTCTCGTAATGTTACATTATTATTTCATAGTGTGGTGAATGTGCAGGTCACAACTTGTCCACCAGAGCGTTTTGGAGTTGTTGGATTGTGTATTTGATGAGTTTGATGAGTGAAACCAAGAAATCCCATTAGCCTCCGTAGCGTAGCTCTGAGCAGCTCGCGGCTCTGCTCCGCCGTTCTAAAAACAGCTTGCACCAACAATTAAAGGTAACGAACCTACTGCTATGACTATAGGGATTATGGCAATGGGCCAATTTGCCAAAATATTGAACTATCCCTTTAACAAAATGCCAATAATAATATATAACATGCGGCTCTATACTATGGTTAAATGTCTCCTGTTTGAGATCAAAAAGATTGGCAGCAGTAGTAATGGAAAACTGTTTTTTTTAAAAAGAGACCTTCTTGTTATTATTACTACAAATCAGGTCACCTCTAAACCTGAAAGGAAGACTGTTACCAGGGTATCGGAAGTGCTCCTCTGCTTCCCTGCAGTTCTCGTTTCCATATCCTAACTTTTTGTCCCTGTCTTTAGGCCCACCCGGACCCACAGTCCAGACTCCACCTCTGAAAGGTCTCCGTCTCTTCTCCCTCGAATCAAAAGGTTTTCAGAAGTTGATTCAATCAATAAAGCAAAGCGAAAGAAGGAGGAAGGTGACAGTGGCCAAGTCGGGGTCCAGGAGGTGGAGGGGACACAGAAGGAGGTCAAACAACAAGTGGACCGACAGACGTCCACAACTTTAAACAATCAGAGCTTCATGAAGCAGCCACAGGACGTCAAGGTGAGAAATCCGTCCTCAAGACTTGTGTGAATGTGTTGGATAGCAACATGAACTGCAACTGTTTGTGAGCTACATGTAGTGTCCTGCAAACAATTCAGTTTAACCTTTACATATCTAAAAACCAAAACTCTCTCCTCTGAAGTGTAAAGGTTACACTCGTAGCTGTTAACGAAACAATGAACAGAATAAGACTTCAATTTTATTGAAACTTTTCTTTAACATTTAACAGGTTAAATCATCACAAAATAAGACTTCCAGCCAAAAGCAAAACTTTTCCAGTCCTACGTTCAAGAAGCCAAATGAAAAGGTTAAAGGAGCGGTTGACAGTGTTGGGAAGAAAAGAAACCTGAACGCATCACGTGACCAACACGAAGCAGAAGATGGTGAGTATTTCGGCAAAAGTTTAAACAATCTCTTTATCGATTTCAGTTGAATTTAATGTGACTGTGTTTACTTTGCTTTTCTCAGCTGGATCGAAGCCCAGAGTGGAGCCCATGTGGAGCATCGACCCTGCACTCGCCCTGTCCATGTACGACAGTGAATGCAGTGGAGACGAGGTGCGGTCACATGCTACTGATGCATCCAAATGTCAGAAATGTTAATGAAATTATGTTAAAACCTGTGACTGCTGCTCCTGTTTACTAATGTATAGTATGTTTCAGTCTTGGATAGACAGAGTCTGACACAGGTTTTGTTTGGATTTCAGCAGGAAGAAAGACAGCATCATGGAGAACTGACAGATACCGACTGCACTTGGGTCAGTCACAGCTTACTGCAGCGTCGGGACAAGAGGGACAGTGTCTCTGGTGAGTATCAACCAACAACCCACTAGAGCAGCTGCTGAGGTGAGGTGTACCTGCAGAAACTGACAGTGTGTCTTGCTTTTCAAGGACTTGGTGAGAGGGCCAACGACAGTTTGGACATGATGTTTGACACCACAGCGTACGGGGAGTACAAGTCTTACAACGGCTCAAACTTAGGCCAGAGCCAGCAGCCCTGTGAGGAGGAGCAGGAAGAGGAGGAGGATGATGAAGAAGAAAAGAGCGATGGTAGTTTTCCAGAAGAGTTTGACCAGTATTTCTGTGTTTGTCTTCAGAGCTGTTGACACTGGTTTGTGTTTGTTTCCCAAACTAGAACAAGAAGATGCTGCTGAAAACTCTCCAGGTCACAGTAAAGCACGGTGAGCTGTGCTTTGGTTGTTTAATATTTTATGCTCTGTGTGTGTTTCATGTGAAGGTAAACAGAGATGGGGAGAAGGAGCAGACAGGCTTCAGTTGTTAATATTCCAGACTCATAAATTTTGTTTCTCTGGATCAGACACCCAACATTTGCCCATGTGGCAGTAGTTCGCAAGAAAGATGAGAGGAGAAAACTGAAGGGTGCCACCTGCAAGGAATGTGATATTGTGAGTATCGTGGGGATGAAGCAGAACAAAGCTGACATGTTTTAGCATTGATCCTGTGTAAAGAATGTTTTTTTTTTTCTGCAGTACTACGCCCACCTCCCAGAGGAGGAGAAACAGAAGAAGTTGTCTGCGTGCTCCAGGCACCGCTTTCTTTACATCCCTCCTTGTACTCCTGAAAACTTCTGGGAAGTCGGATTTCCATCGACACAAACGTGCATCGATAGAGGTCATTTATCTGTCCAGCTGAACATTTTAATCTACACACTCGCACCATCTTCACTTTTCATTTCTGTTTTGTAGGCTACGTCAGGGAAGAGAAGAATCCTCAGACTCGCTCACGGAGAAGACAACCGCTCACTGCTTTATTCTCCCCAAAGCAGGACGACTGAAGTTTGACTGTCAGAAAGAAACTTCATCCAGCTTATAAATAACCTTTCATTTAAATTTTTATGTAAACTGTAAATGTTTCTGTAGATACTAAATATGCTTAGAAAATGTGTGGTTAAATAAAAGTTTCCTATATGTCTATAGAGGGTTGTTCATGCTGCAGTCTTTATTTCACCATGTATGTGAAGAAAAAGGCTTGATGTCAAAACTAAATTCAGTCTTTTATTCAGTCCATCAGTTCACCTGTGACATAATTAGAGTACAATGAAAAGACGTTATATATATATACTAAGATAATTTCATTTGGTCAGCATGTTATCAGAGTTAACATGGGATTAGAAAAATATAGTAGTAGTATAAAAACTCTTTATAGAAAAAGAAATCTCTTTATGAAGTGCACGTCGTGGTTTGTTATATCCGAGGTTCTCTGTCCGAATACAACAGCAGGGCCTCCCCAACGTGACTGACGACCACACTGGAACCAAAACAGCAGTATTAATATAATGAAAAGTGAAGATATCACTAAGTTACATTTAAAAACACTTTCATATGAGGAAAAAGTTAATACATTAAGGTTGAACATGAAGTCTGGACAGTGACATTACTACAGAGGGGTGAAAACAGCTACTCACCACATCAGACTTTGGACATTAAAGTCCATGGGGAAAATGACTGGTGACAGGAACATGGCAGTAACCTGGGAATAAATGATTACAGAATATAAATGCTTCATTTTACCTACTACCTGTTTTGTTTATTAGTAACAATTCTGTTTGACTGGTAAGTGTGTGATTCTATGATCATTGATCAATGTCGTAACTAAATATGAGGAAATGATGTAACAAACGCACCTTTGACAAAAAAATCCAGATCCCAAAGTGCTCGAGGGACAATCCACTTTTCAGTTTCACTGTGGCCAAGAGCAGCAAGAAGCCCAGCAGAGCACTGTGGAGGAAGACACGGCTCATCAAAGGTTTGGCACGAAACTAAAACCGTTTAAATGTACATACTGTATTTACGTATTTTGGGAGGTTTCAAATTCAGAAGAATTACGTGTATGGAAATTTTCCATAAACACAAAGAGACATTTGTGGTTTTAAGCACCAAAAATCACCTCAGTGTAGTTTCATATCTTAGACTTATCTCCGACGCTTTAGTATCAACTCAAAAATTAACTTTATAAATTAGTACAACATGTGTCGACCACAGCAGGTTATAAATAGTTCACCTCTTCACCTCTATGACTTCACATTGGCAGTCTGGGCTCTTTATCAAATGACAAATGGCACCTAAAATATTTTCTATTTTGATCCTGTACAATGTGCTCTGTGCTGTGATTCACATTAACGTAGGAGGGTGTTTGTGTTGAGCTGCACAGAAACAGAAACAGTCTCATTGTTGAACCCTGGAGGATGTGATGTGTGTGAATTAACGGTAAACACTGTTTTGTTTTCTGATGAATTTAAGGAGAAACCCAACAAGAAAAATACCTGGCGCAGCAGCCACCGTGAAACGTGTGAGACTGAAGGGAGGGGAACTCCATGGCTCCCATGAGTTCACCTGTGGAGAAACAAAGGTACAACTGTAGATATAACTCCTTTAACCTTTAGAGTTACAACACAATAGATGCATTTATAAAGTAAAAAGAGAAATGGTTACAGCTTTATCTTCTCAGTACCTGTTGGATGAGCAGCCACAGCCAGCAGCAGCACACTGTTGAGGACAGACAGAAGCTTTAATTCATCACTGACCAAATATGAAGCTGCACTTGGTGTTAATATCATGTTGTGATCTACACAAATGGAAGATAACTCACTCATTAAAAAGATCATTTAAGTTTATTCTGAATATTTTCTTAAGATTATTCCAGTTTAGATGAAACATTATGTTCCTGATTCCTATATAATATGTTATCTTGTGCAGAAAATATGTGAATATTCTTGTCAACATTGACTTATGAATCAACTACAGGGCAGAAATGCATGTTGCATCAGGTTTTTATGTGATTACAGTTATGAAATGTCTGGGCATTCCTGTTCAGACTGCTGCCCCCCGGATAAGCGGAAGAAGATGGATGAATTGGACAAGCCTCAGCTTTGTCAGGATGTGTAAACACACTGATAAATGCTGAATTAAAGCAGCTTGCACTTATGTTTATTTATATAAAGTGAAGCTTTAACGATGTAAAAACACATAATACTGTATTTATATGATTTAGAACCATTTGTTCTTACCTGAACACGTAATTGATGCACTGCTGTTCAAGGTCACTATAATAAAAATGAGTGAGTCAGTTTGTCAAGTCTTAGCTGAGACACTGAGCTTTGTGTGAGAGAAGGAACAGATGACGAACACACTCACTTACCCCAAGTTACTGGGCTTGCGGTGAACTTGAAACACTCTGTACGCACCTGAAACATCCATCAGGACATGTCAGGCTTCAGACTGAAATATTGCATGGTCATCATTATTTGATTTTCTATTGTCTTTGGTTTTTGTAGTTTTTACATTTGTTCTATTAGTTTAATCATTTTTATTCCCCGTGTGCCGCAATACCTCAAACTGTATTGGCACTCTCATCACTCACTTGTATTGTTTTGACCTGCACTAATCTGTATGAAAGCTGGACTGAAATGGAAGTTTTTCAATGAATCAAGTGAATCTACACTTTTCAGAATAAATCTTTATTCTTCTGACACTGATATAAAACTCTTTGCCAATGGGTAGGAAACATGGTCACATCAAACCACTCGATCGAATGCAACATCTCCACTGTGACTGGTTGACTTACCAACACAGAGCAGATGACCAGCCGCCCACAGGTAACCTCTGTTAAACTACAAAAAACACAAACGAGTGAAGAAGAGAGTAGATTAAAACCAGAAAATGAGCAAAAAAGACAGGATTTCTATTTCCAAGAATTCATTCATTATTTAATTATAATGTTTGGATTACCCGAGGATCATACAGGGGGAGGTTGAGGGCTGAAAACAGCATGAGACATATGCTGAAGGAAGAAAAAGAAGAAACCTTTTACGTTTTATCATAATAATCCACATCATATCTGATTATTATACCTCATTGCTTTGCATGTAGGTTTCATTAAATTATCATCACAAGATTCACAACCTCTGCAGCTTCTGGGTAATTGCCAAAATAAAAAATGTCACCAACCTGATCAGTTTGAGCCACTGCGTCTTCTGCTGGTGAAGAGAGAGATGAGAGTGACATGTCAGAGCAGTGCACTGCGCACTCACACAGTCTGTACAGTAGCTGCAGCCAAGGTCATCTGCCTCCATTAGCTTCCCATGAATCACTATACACAGAGTGCAGCAGCCGGTGATGCACACACACACTCACCTCTCTGTAGACAGCCTTCAGGATTATGTAACTGACAACATGAGATGAGTTCTGCAGGGTGAAGAAATAAGGGATGTCCTGCACAGAGAGAGGAAGCAGACGACGTCCTTCAGAGTGGAGTTAATGAAATTGACATTATTAAATATTGGAGGTTATATGACGTACGATGCGTGATAAGGCCCTGGACCCGGCGTATATGTTTCCCACAAACAGGAGGGAGGCTGGGAGCCAGGGCAGAGCGGCCGATCTGGAACACATTAAAAATTGACATTAAAATATATATATATCAACAACAAAACTTTTAAATAATCATGTGGTAGTCTGTTAAGATACCTGGTGATGCGGCTCATCTCCACCCATCCCAGCTTCCCAAAGAGTAGAAGGAGAACACCGCCAATAAATGTCTGCCATCTGGACACATGCATTTTTGTTGTATTAGTGAAACGTTAACAATGGATTGATTTACACGATGCACACAGGAAGTTTAACACTAACCAAGACGCACATTTATAATAATAATCCTAATGTTTGACATACATTTCCCTGTTCTCTGTCACTTTAAAGACAAAAATCATTTAACTTCTATTGCTGATTATTAAAATAATCATTAATCACAGCCCTTATCAGCTGGCACATGTGTTAGATTGGAGCCTTATTAACCAGGAAATAACCTTTGACCTTTGGCTACTCACCCTTGGAATAAGGTTGGATACGTAAACTTTAACACAGACAGGACAAACTGCAAAGAGAGAAAAAAAGTGTGAAGTTAAACTCTTGTTTTCATAACTTCCAGAAACTAGCTTCATGGCCTACTCTTTACTTGATGATGTGTCAATGTCATTGATTATTGATTGGCTGCACTTGAGCACCTCTTTTGCTGGTGTTAGTTTTCTACTTCCTGCTGCAGTTTCCTTCCAGAATAAGAGTGGAGGCGTGCTGCATTCACGTCCACGCCTGATCATCAGTAATAAAACATATAAAGGCTTTTTAAACCATGTTCAGTGCACCTCATGGTTATGATTGATGATGAGGGTTTAATAGTACATTTTCCAGGATTTTCCAGCACTGATCAGCGTGAACTCTTCTTCCTCCTGCGCACAAGTTTAAACAGACTCTCTCTGTGTGTCCTGGCTGGACGAGGAGTGAAATAAGTGAAATATTGCCTTTATGCATGAAGCTCTGGATGTGATGAGCGCCACACAGCCTTTAGATCAACCCTGTTTGTCTGATCCCAGTCCGCTAAGCCCTTTCTCTCTCTCACTCTCTCTCACCTTGTTAGTGAAATGGGACACAACGAAGACGAGGCTGAAGACGAGGCCGCTCATGTGTCTCCTCCACTGCATGTTGAGCTGCCGGCGGCCTGCAGCGGGGACATGGCCCCAGCACACGCAGCACTAAGCGGTCGACATGAAGCTTGTTTCAAACTAACAACACAAACGTTTCCAGATCGAAACTTCCCTCATCCTCCCGGTGACACGTCAAGACGTCGCCTAACAAAGATCGTCTATGTCGGGGATCCTCCTCCTCCTCTTTCTCCTCTTCCTCTTCCCCCACGTTGCGCGCTACGCAGCAGGAAGCAAAGATCACCACATGGGTGAAAAAAAAGAAAAGAAAAGAAAAAGAACTGCCTGAGGGGGGCCCAGACCTGCAGGACAGGACCCCCCAAGACTTTGAGGTCCGACCACAAACATCCAGTGCTCCAGTTCTCCAAAACAAGGTGCATAGTGCAGGTACTAGGTCTCTGCAGACGTCAAAACAAACACATTCATGTATGATGCGGCTGCATTAGAAATAAAGACAACCAGAAAAAATACATCTTTTAGGTTTTATTCTTTTAATTCTGTCTTTCTATATTAATAAAAAGGGCATTGATAAGTTGATTATTGAACTTAAATTGAAATCTAATAGCCTACTATAATGAATAGGCTATACCTGGCTAGGCCTATGTGTTTGTGTGTTAATCTAAGACATCATCCATGATATTGATAATATATAATCCAAAAGTGATCATATTGTTGAGTCAGAGAAATTAAATAAGTAGAAACAATATTTTTCTTTTTTTTTAGCACTTGTGGATATTTGGATATAATAGGCCAAAGAGATCTGATAGACCTATGCCAGTCATAATGACATAATATACTAATACTAATTATGTAATATTATAATTTCGTAATACACTTTCAAAACTGTGTCACTGTCATTCTTCAAAACCATGTATTATTTTGGACCTGGTGTCAGAGCTACGTGTCGCTGTGCAGCGCCGGTACCCCAAAACAGAGTCAGAGTGAGGCCTCCGCGTGATAATCTTTGTGCAGTCACGTGGTTTCCTGTGGGTTTCCGTGTTTACAGAGATCCGACTGCGGCTGCTGGTCGGAGTTCAGTTTGTGAAGAGGACACTTGAGCGGCTATGGCTTTTTTAAAGACGCCAGAACGGACTAAAGAAAGGTCAGTGATGCTCCACCTGTCCGTACCTGTCTGTACCCCACACCGCGGGGCTGGTTATTGTTGTGTTTGTCGGTGTGTTGTGTTTGTCGGTGTGTTGTGTTGTGTAGAGTCTCCGGTAACGTTATAACGCCAGACTGGGCCACTCAGCTAATGAGAGCTGCGCTGTCAGCTGTGTGATGCGCTGCTGTGTGTGACTGATGCGGGATCAGCCAGCGGGGCTCAGTCCGCACAGTGGCCGCGTCCTGGAGCTCCACACCCGGGTCAAAGCCTCCAGGTTTCCCCGGGGGGAGACTCTTTATAAACGAGCTCTTCTATGTGGAGGAATAAGGGAGCAGAAACATCCAACTACTGTACAACCAGGTTAACTTCATTATGTAGGCTATCAAATATGTGTTGTTGGGCCTTGACAGTGTATTGTTTATGTTATTTGGTAACAATGGTGACAAGCTCGTTAATGCTTTAAGCTGCTTTTCAAAGTAATAGTATCCAAAGTGTAGCCTACTTGTTTCCCCTAAGATGTTGACAAAGGCTTCAGGAAACATCATACTTCACTGTTTTTCTGGCATTAAAAAAATAAAAAATTATGCAACATATTGATTATAAATATCTTATGTATTGATATTGAAGATCATTGCAGACAGTGAGCATTAAGTTATTAGCATAAGGGGCCACAGGATGGAGGATAAACATGTTACTGTTTAGCTATAGGCTACTGACTGACCACTGAGTGACTGTATTATTTGTCAGTGGTGCAACTTTAGCCTATATGAAATAGAAATTATAAGTAAACCTGGGGTATTTGGGGCTCTGTTTTATTGTTTTTTTGTTGCCCACAATTTATTAATGTATCCCCTCAGTCATTTTATCGACCTAAGTGCACAATGGAGCACTCAGCAGAACATTACTAAATGGAAAAGAACTGGACTACAATGAATTGCTTATGAATCCAAATATAACAAAAGCGAGGGGCTTAGTCCTTAAGAGCTTTTGAATTATCTTTAATGTGTTCGTCTTGATATAATTTGTGCCACAGACACTGGAAACAGAGGAAATTACCTGAAAAAAACCTTAAATCTGGTTCTCCCTGAAATCAGAGTGATGATGCATTCACTGCTTCAGAAACTGAAACGACGCTTTCCTTGGTAAACAGCCGTTGATCAAACCTGCAGATCCAGTAGAGCTCACACAATTTACATGTGTGAGCTGTAAATTTTTTACTTTCACCACTGAACACAGGCCCTTTTACTTGTATCATTTCACACTCCAGCTTCACACACACACACACATGTAGGGTGACCTGATCCTAACTCACCAAATGTGTGGGACAATGTGAGACTCCAATGCATCGAGATTAAGTTGAAAATAACTTTTTTTGTTTAAATAAACTTTCTATTCTGCCTCTTTTCATTTCATTCAACTTTCTCGAGTTGTCTCACATAAGGAAACATATTAACACAAAGCTTTCTTGCTATTTCACAGTTCTTCTCAAGTTAACACAGCGTACAGGCAGTCAAGGCTTTCCCAGTCTTTGTTATAATAACAGCATTTTCTTTTCCTCGGCGTGGTCGTTGTACACATATGTAACCAACAGTTTCCAGTCGGTGTTTTTCAGCTGCTTGTTATTCTACTGCTGCACTGATGCAGAAAAGTCTCTGACTCCTCCTGTAACAGCATCAGGCTCATGATGCATCATTTTCTGGCAGCAGACGCCTGAGATCCCGTATCATGTTTCACTCTAAGCTCTCCTCTCCTTTGCCTACATTACCCATAATGCACATCGAGACAATGACATCACCTGAGGGCTATTTACGGGGCTTCACTCAGCAGCAAAGGGGTTTTTATTATTCATCTGGGTTCCTCTTTTAATAACCACAAGTGTTGATCCCCTGTGTTCAACAGGTTGTCGTCACCGTGCAGCTGTTTCACATCATCTCACTCCTCTGTTGTTATTTCTACACAGATTCTCTCTGCTGTTACTGGACCTGGAGGAGTATTACTTTGAGCAGCACACTGCAAACCATGTGACGAGCACTTCAAAAAAAGAGAGGTAAACCTTCATGACATTGAACGCCTCACTATAAATGACTTTATAAGGCTGGATGCAGACAGTGGATGGCTCCTGTGTCCCTAAAACACCCACAGCCTCAGAATCAGCGGCTGCCTGTACAGTAGCGTCTTTATGGTTTTATTATACTCCCTTTCTTTTTAAGAGCTCATGGTAGTTATCTTGGCTTGTAAGCTGCAGGTGTTCAAACATCATGTCATCCTGTTATGGAGGCTTGAGCAAACTAAGGAAACCCATAAATCTCTCAGAACAAGGTTATTTTCACAGTTTAGTTTTATTGTTACATAAAAAGTGAGAGCGATACGACAGAGATATTGATCTGAAAAGAGGAGAAAGTGGTTCACAGACGTCAGGTCTCTTTGTCAAACTCACTGTGACATCCTCACCCAATAGATTTTATATTGTAACGCTAGTGCATCAATTCAATATTAACCGTGTTCCTCCTGTGAGTGCACAGTATTTCACTCTGTGCGCAGCATGTGGTTGCTCTTTAGAGCACAAAGCCAGACCACAGCAAAATGTAGACATAGAAAAGGGTTGACTTTCTTTTTCGGACTTCTCCAAAGTGGCTGTTAATTTGCATGATTTCCTGAAAACTATTTCCTTTTTTTCTTTGCGTTGCAATTGTAAAGACCTATCATCTTTTTCTTCCAGAAAAAGCAGAGGCTCATTCAAAGTCTGTTCCAGATCTGTCATTTTTGACCCAGAGGACCTCACAGAGCCGATTATAAAGGTTTGTGTTACTAACTTTTGTTTGTTCTTTTTAACTGTTGCCATCACAGATTTAGTTTTTTAAGTAATAAAGTTGTGATAAGTTATGGATATTAGGAGTAAGATGTGCATGTGGAGGACATCGTCTCATGCAAAGCTTAAAATATCTGAACTAACTGTTCATACAGCGGTCAGTGGTGGTGTTTGCAGTGTGTGTCTGTTTTTCCTCTGGACGCAGTGACCAGGTCTGTAATTTTGGTTTTTGTGCAGATTCCTCTTCGAGACTGTAAGAAGATCGAGTTTGTGGAGGGAGAGAACAACCCGTTCAATGAGTGCGTCTGCTTTCACCTCCACTACACTCAGTGTTTGCTTAGTTTTGTCAAACTGGTTCGATCACTTTGAAAAGTCACGCAAATATTCAATTTACCTGGAGAGACGAACATCACAGATGAGTGGTCACACTGTGTCTGACCAGACCTTTAGATTTGATGTTGGTGATGTCATTCACTGTTTTTAAGCAGAATCCCAAAATACATTACATACTAATATTTACTATATTAGTATGTAACTAATATATAACTAATATATTAATATTTTTTCCATATTGTGTGTTTTGCTCACAGGCCGAGGCCACCAGTCATCTCTATTACCTGTGGGCAGGTGAGCATTCATTACCATGGAGATGTCATATTGTATTTCAATGCATGTTAAATCATCTGCTGTTTAATATTATGGCTGTTTTCATTGATTTATTTTAAATGAAAGCACTTTGACCTACATCTCTTGGATGAAAAGTGCTCTATAAATAAAGAGTATCATTATTAATAAATGTTTAAATCAGTTTTTGTCTGTTAATAATTGTTAAAAATCCCATTTTCACTTTATTTCCAGGTTATTTACATCAAAGAGAGTAACGTGATCGCTCCGTATAGAAATGAGAGGGTGAGTCTCTGCTGATGTTCACAGCTGTTTAACACTGTCCCTGGTGATCCAGAAGTTATTATACAATGTGTTAAACAGCCAGAAAGCTATATTTAAAAATCATAAGCTCCTCCATATCAAATCAAATCAGTGTAATTACATCTACATTAAGCTCTCCGATGACTTTCCTGAAACCAAACAGATGTTCACGTCCTCACACACAGGCTGTAACGAACGTCTCTCGTTGCTTTGACAGGGATCAAACAAAATCGTGTTTCAGCTGGAGGTCTGCAGTAAAACAGAAGACGTTGTGCAGACATTACTTCAGGTAGGTGACTCCTCATCCAGCGCCATCGTCTCCTCCTGAGCGTGTGTTTGATAAAAACTGTCACACTCTCTCTCCATCTCTCCTGCAGCTCCACAGAGCTTCCTGTCTGGAGAAACTAGGAGACCAGACTGCGATGGTGAGTCACTTCCATCACACAGCTCATATATTGTTGCTTCCTTTTGTTTTATAATTGTGTTTCTTACACATATTCCCTCCTGTGTATATTTGCAGATTGAAGCTAATTTGCAGTCACGGCTGGCGAGGACGTCGTTCGACAAAAACTGGTGCGTTGAAGTTGACTTCCTGTGTAGTTTAGTTTCCGTCATACTCGTCGTATCTGTGCGTGACGGTTGTGTGTTTTTGCTGTGAAGCTTTCAGAACGTGGCGGAGAAGCCTCACATGGAGTGCGCCGTGGAGATGGTCATGCCTCTGGTGTCCAACCCGGGCCACGTCTGCATCACCGACGAAAGCCTGTACTTCCAGCCGCTGAACGGATACCCGGTGAGCGGAGCATGGCATCCGAGGGCGTGTTGTTTCCTGTGATACCTGCAGGTCATAGATGAGTCGTCATTAATTCACTTTTACTATTCATCTGTTCATGTCAGGAACACGTGATTCAAATCAAGCTGCACAGAGTCAGGAGAATCTACAAAAGACGGCACGGCCTCAGACCTCTGGTGAGCGACGACAGCAGGTTGGTTTATACACAGAGCAGGATGATTATTATACGAGTTAATTTATGTTTGTTCACTTGTCGTCCAGGGTCTGGAGGTTTTCTGCACAGAGAACGACTTCTGCTCCGACATCTACCTGAAGTTTTACAACTCAGCAGACAGAGATGAGATCTACTACTACATCGCCACCTTCCTGGGTGAGAAAAACGCTGAGCCAGTGAATCCAGTGATGATCTACTTCCCTAAAACCTGCAGATTAATAACGCTCAAGATGCTGAGGAATAAATCTCAAGATGAGCTAGGGTGCTGCTTTTTTCTAAACTTGAATTATTACAGCAGCAAGAAAAAGTGATCATTTATGTATGAACTTAATGTGTGTGTATAAAATATGGCCAGATCTTCATCTACTGTGCAACAACATAGACAAAAAATAGTTCTTCACTTGGAAATTAAAATTCAGGCGAAAACTCTGTTGGCCCCATTTTATTTCACCATCTCCCCATACTACTGCCCAGTCCTTGATGCTATGTACAGCTACTATACCCCATAATATGATATGCATTCAAGTTAACTGCTTGTAATAGCTCACTATTTCTTGTATGCTCAGGCTGTAATGTTTGTAATGTCTGGATTACTCTTTCCAGTGTTTGTGTGTGAATGTTGTATGTATGTTGTATTTGTTATGTGTTTCTATTCTCTTTTCCTTATCCTTCTTTCTTAATTTTACTTGGGACCCCCTCGAAAACGAGGTGATACACCTCAAGGGGTTAATCCTAATAAAGAAATTTGAATACAACTCATTTCATTAAAAAAACTTCTTGCTGTTTTTCTTCTTCTTCTTCTCAGAGAACCACATGATGGAGCACACAGCAGAGAGTTACATGCTGCAGTGGCAGCGCGGCCACCTCAGTAACTACCAGTATCTCCTGCACCTCAACAACCTGGCTGACCGCAGCTGCAACGACCTCTCCCAGTATCCCATCTTCCCCTGGGTGATCGACGACTACGCCAGTCCACAGTTAGGTGGGTCAAAGGTCAACAGGCCACGACATCATCATGCTTTTATTGTGAAAAGCCCACTCAGCCAATGTTTGGTTCTGTGTGTGTGTGTGACCTTGTAGATCTGACGAACGCCGACACATTCAGGGACCTGAGTAAACCCGTTGGAGCCCTGAACAAAGAGCGCCTGGACCGACTGCTGGTGAGACTCTCCGTCTACTGTTGTCGCCTTGTTTTCCAAACTGAGTGTCTCCTCGGTAACCATAGAGATGCTCTTTGGTCCACAGTCTCGCTACAGAGGAATGCCCGAACCTCGCTTCATGTACGGCAGCCACTACTCGTCTCCGGGCTACGTCCTGTTCTACCTGGTCAGAGTCGGTAGGTCACACCAACAACATTTCACATTTGTTAATGATGTTGTTGTTCAGATGTTGGATAATGAAGGATGGAAGAAAATTATGATCCTCCAACAATTAAATCAAGAGATCAATGATGGAATGAGCCAAACAGCCTCGTATTGACTTCTTTCTTTCTGTCGACCATCTTTAGACTAATTACTCAAACAAGAGGTTTGGCCTTTTCTCTTTCTCTTGTTTTAAAGGTTTTAGCAACAGAAAATCTTTCAATATGCTGCAGCCTTTACTGTTTCCAATAAAACACAAATGCAATACAAAATCCACATTGTAAATTTGTTTTTGAAACTTCCTGTTAAAACAAAGCTGAGAAAAATAGTTGAACATGCTTCAATCAGACAGGTTTTTATCTCCAGAGCAGTTTGACTCTGTTGTGTGGTTTTATTTATCTTGAACTCTTCATCTCTGCAGCTCCAGATCACATGCTGTGTCTGCAGAACGGCCGCTATGACCACGCAGATCGCATGTTTAACAGGTAAGAGATCATCTTCAACACTCAGGCTCCTTCACTGAGCTGTGTCTCTTCTCAAACCTCCTATAAATGAAAACCAATCACAAATTAATAAGCACATAAGTTTATTTTTGATCAACTGAACTTTAAGAATCGTACTAAATGATTGAAATATTGATCATATACCATCAAATGTTTGTTTTGCTACAGTGTAGGAGAAACGTGGAAGAACTGTTTAGAGGGAGCGACCGACTTTAAAGAGGTAACATGCTGATCGTGTGATTTTATTGATTTCATTGTCTTTATGAACGTTTGCACTGAATATTCTCTCATGAAATGTGTCATGGTAGAAATCTACAAAATTATTCAAAATTATTCAACTTGACCTAAAAAAATCTAAATTACATATCTGAATTAAACATCTAAACTTTGAATATGATTGGATTCAGATTTTAGTTTTGTGTATAAATGAACTGTCAAAAGTCAAGACCTTAGAAAACACTGTTTACCCGTCACTCCAGACTTGACAGAGCAATTATCACACAGATTTCACACAGACAGTTGATTTGTGTTCGACTCTGGTTGAACTTGGATGAGACCTAAAACCAGTGTGAGTGACAGAGAGAGACAGACAGACAGACAGACGGGGTGACGGAGAGGTCTCGTCTCATTGTTGTGTATTTTTGTCGTGCAGCTGATCCCAGAGTTTTATGGAACCGACTGCAGCTTCCTGGAAAACCGGCTGAGTCTGGATTTGGGCAGGAGGCAGAACGGCTGCTTGGTCGGGGAAGTGGTTCTCCCACAGTGGGCCTCAGGTAACGTCAGCTGGATCCAGGTGTCATGACGTCTCTTTGCTGCTTTTTCTTTATTAATCGGTGATTATTACTGATATGAGTGTATTTATTCTGTCGTGGTTCCAGATGCCAGTGACTTCCTTCAGAAGCACAGGACGGCGCTGGAGAGTCAGTTTGTGTCGGAGCATCTCCACGAGTGGATCGACCTGGTGTTCGGCTACAAACAGAGAGGCAGTGAAGCTGTGGCCGCTCACAACGGTAAAACACAGAAGATGCTGTGAACGTCACACCCACTGAGAACACACACACTCACTCACATCTGTCTCCTTGTGTTTCAGTGTTTCACCCTCTGACCTACGAAGGCAGCATCGACTGTGACAGGTATCAATAGAAAACACTTCCAGCGTCGAGTGTCAAAAATCATTTCTTTTGGATCATTTACCAAACCTCTCCATCTCCATCTCCATCTCCATCTCCATCTCCGCCTGTGCAGCATCGAGGACCCTGACGAGAGGATCGCCATGTTGACCCAGATCCTGGAGTTCGGTCAGACGCCCACGCAGCTGTTCAGCAGCCCCCACCCTCAGAGGATCACACCGCGCTTTCACAACATCACCCGCAGCTCCAGCTTCACGTCGCCCAGCAGCGACCTGTCTCCAGGTAACACACACACACACACACACACCTGAAAGTTTTCCATGTCACTGCTGCCAAGTGCAGCTCTTGATGGGAATCATCTAATCTGTTGTAAATAATATAATAAATATAATAAATGGGTAACACTTTATAAGTACACTCCATTAAGCATTAGTTAAGCATTAATAGATACTGAATTCTTCAATTATAACGCATGAATACTCATTAGTATGTAGTTTATAAATACAGTTAGTGTTTATCAATGATGAGTAAAACATTTTTAACTGTGTTTATAAACTACATACTAATGAGTATTCATGTGTTATAAATGATGAACTCTGTATTTAATGCTTAAAAGTTACCAATAAATGTAAAATGTTCAATTAGAAAAGTGCCTTGAGATGATGAATTTAAGATTAATATGTTTGAATCAGAAACAGACGGTTGTTGTTTCCCTGACGTTCTCTCCAACACGTGTCTCCACATGTTCCTCCAGCTGTTTGTTTGTTGTCGTTTGTCCCTCAGCTTCTCCGAGCGAGGACTCGTCCTTTGAGGACCTGACGGAGGAGAGCAGGAAGCTGGCCTGGACCAACATGGGCAACCTGACACCGGTCTCCAGTCACAAGATCCACAAAGAGTAAGTCAGAAGGACGTCGTCAAGTTAACAGCAGTGATGAAATGAAAACTCTGGTTCAGATTTGAGGAAGTGCGAAGAAATCAAAGAGGCAGCTGCAGAGTTTTTAAATAGTGAGTGTGAGGACAGGTGGCTGCTGGGAAACTACTGAGTCCAGGTTAGAAAAACAAGACAAAGCCACCTGGAGATGTTTTCTCTCCTTCATCTCAGCTTTGCCTTCAGTTAACTACAACAGTAAGGCTGCTACATGAATGAATGAACCCTCTTCCCTCCATGTGTTGTGGTAAACAGGGCTGTGACGGGCGTCGCTGTGACCCGAGATGGAGCATCTATTTTCTCCACGTCCCAAGGTCTGAACACGAATCTTCAGTCTCAAATGTAGATTATAAGTCAGAGGGAATTTTGTGCATTAAAATAAATGTAAAATAAAGCCGAGGTCCAAAACGTTGAAGTACAGAAGCAGTTTGACCTGAGATAACAGTGGATCTGTTCTCTGTCTTCAGACTCGACACTGAAGATGTTCTCCAAGGAGCTGAAGGAGTTCCAGAGGAGCATGTCCTTCTCCAACATGGTACGCAGGACTTCACTCACCTGTTCACCGTCTCTCCTTGTGCTCCCGATAGCGCTCTGACAGATTTTCTCCACCTCGCTCTTATTTTTTTCCCCAGGCCTTGTCTTCCTGCCTGATGCTGGCGGACGGTAAAACTGTGGCTTGTTCTTCATGGGACAACAACGTGTATGTGCAGTACACACACACACACATGTTGCACATCTGGTGTGGTGGCTCAGACGAGTTATTTTCTCCTTCTGACTGAATATTCTTTTGTCCCCAGGTATTTCTACTCCGTCCCGTACGGCAGGCGGCAGGACACGCTGATGGGCCACGACGACGCCGTCAGTGAGATGTGTTGGTTTGACGAGCGGCTGTTCACAGCATCCTGGGACTCAACTGTCAAGGTAACAGAGATTTATAAGATGAGTCTGCGATATTTGACGTATTATTAGTCCAGTTTTTATTTTATTTTTTACTTTCTACTTTTAGTATATAATAAGCCCAAATGAATTCCTATTTGTCCAATATAAATGTATACTCATAGTAATTACAATAGTGGAATAAATATATTCTCTTGATCATCTAGTTTGAAAGTCCTGGAGCTCATTTGACTTTTTATTATTATTATTTTTTTTTAAACACTGTGGTTTTCTGAATGAGGCCTGTAAGTTGTTATTTTTCTCCCAGGTTTGGCACTGTGCGTCTGACGGCTCCAGTCACAAGAGATCCCAGTTTGAGCTGCTGGCTGAACTGGAACATGAGGCCGGGGTGAGTGAGGACATTAACTTGTCTTAAAAGTGTGTATGTATCCAACCATTTAAAATACAAACAACAAAAAACAGTGGCTAAGGTAACACTTTGTTGTGTTGTAAGTTTTTCCTGATCATGTGATGATGATGTTTTCTGAATTTGTAGCATGTTTATGTCCTTGTGTGTGCTTTCTTAAGTCGCAGTGTGTTGAGCTCTCAAAGCCACTGTAGTTTAGTGTTGATTAAATTATAGATTCATTTCAGTCGTGGGTAATGTCACATGTTTTCACAAATCCACTCAAAATAGTTAAAACCAAATCATGCTCAGAGACGAAGATGCTGTCGCCACTGGAGATCACAGATAATATATATACATATATACTGTACATACGGTACATAGTAAGTTATGTCCCTGTCTCCCTGTGTGTGTCCATGTCCAGGTGAACACCATAGGTCTGAATCCGGCCGGGACTCTGCTGGTTTCTGGCTCTAAAGACGGCACCGTCACAATCTGGGACACCGGCAGCTATGAATATCTGCAGCAAATCCAGTGCCACACAGGAACCATCCACCACACAGCTTTCAGTCCTGGTATGTGTTTGTCCATGATTCAGCTTGATGTGAAACAGTGTGTGTGGCTCTGACAGAGGTATGCCTCTGCAGAAATCCCTCTAAAAGACTAATTACATGACTGCACACTGCTCTGTGTTCGCCCTGGAAGGTATCCAGTTCAATAAAAGAGCTCCTTGATTGGATCAGTGGATTTCATCAGAGCCCTCAAGCGGCCTCTCAGTCGGAGGAAAAGAACATTTGCCTTGAAAGGTCAATACAGAGCACAGTAACTGGTTCTGCATTGCTCTTTAAGCACCTTATTGTTTTTGTACCTACAAAGCACTTTAATGCTTTGAAGTGCTGGCAGTGGTTAGATTAGTTTTCTGGCTTGGTTCGGTCAGGTCTTAACTTCCAAAACAGAGAAACTGGGATATGAGTTCCTGTTCTAACTCCCACACTCTCCTGGCAAACAAACAGAGGACCTGGACCCTGTTACAGATGTTGACTTTAATGACTTCCATCATGTTTTTCCTCCTCAGATAGTCGACATGTTCTCAGCGTCGGTGCCGACTCCTGCATGAAGGTCATCGATGTCCAGACGGGGATGGTGATCTCAAGTGTGAAAGCCGAGGAGGAGCAGAGGTGCGATCGCTTTGAATTTAAACCTGAGCATCACAAATTAGGCTTGATTTATTGAACTTTCCTAGCTTTTAAATTCGACCCGTGGCCAAATTTGGAGGAGATGAGCTCAGTCCTCTGTGTGTGTGTGTGTTTGTGTGTGTCTCCAGGTGTTTCTGCTGGGATGGGAACTCTGTCCTGTGTGGGGGACGGTCTGGAGACCTCCTGCTGTGGGACCTGCTCAGCAACACCGTCACCAAGAGGATCCCTGCACACTCAGGTACCTCAACTACATGGCTTTGCGGTTTCACTCCTATGACAGTAATCTGCTTGTTGCCAGGGTAAATAACCATGGTAACTTATGCTTAACTCTTAACCTGCTCCGGTGCAGGTTCATTTCAGAGGATCAGATCAAAAGCTGTCAACAACCAAACCACTGACGGTTACTATTCCTACAGGATCCAAGCAGGGACAAAAGAGTGATAACTTATAATGACCAGGAGACATTTTTATAAATTAGTGGAATCTAAAGTTCTGCTTTATAGTCTATTATGCTAATCTAAAGTTTATTATGATAAATAAATGTGTAATGACCATTATATCGTAATTTTAATTGAACATATATTCTTAAATCCTATGGTGTCTTTGGTCCCAGGTGTGTGTTTCCTCTTGCAACCCTCCTACCTGCCTGTTTATCAAGTTTTGATATGAGTGAATGATGCTAGATTAGATTTTCTGCATGTTTTAAAAAATTAGTATTGTTATAATAACTGAAGCTTGAGCCAAGTTACTGCAACAAACATGATCTGTCACCAAATCTGCTCTGACGCAGTAGAAACAACTTTGATAATGTTTTAGAGGTTTTACTCTACCTGTCCTACTTGAGTAAAAAGGAAACTGTTCCTCTCTGCACCAGGTGCCGTCACGGCCATGTGGATGAACGACCTGTGCAACACGGTGATCACGGGCGGAGAGGACCGACAGATCATCTTCTGGAAGCTGCAGAGTTAAACGGCCGTTTGTGCACAAAGACTCGACACAGTGAAATAAACTGAGCAGCACGGTCGGTCCGAGCTTCCTGCAGAGGAGCCGACCGTGGACAGAGACTCACGACACGGCCGCAAAGAGCTGGAGATGTCTGACCGTATCCCAGAGCGACGGCCGGAGTCTCTCTCAACTGTTCTCAAACTGACGGCCGCAAACAGTCACGTTAGTCACCTGTGCTATTTTGCATATTGAGAGAAAATGTCCAATTGCAGTTTTGTGCATGAGAACAGGAAGCTAAAGTGTACATGCCTTATTTTATTACCTATTCTGTGTGTTTTATTTTTCCTCATTTATTGTTTGCTATGTGTCAAGTTGCAGTTTCTTTTTTTAAACAAGCGATCATGTGTCTGCAGCTTAACATGTATTTTATCCTGTGAAGTGTCAGAGCTTCAGGCTGCTCAGGTGTTTAAACGCTTACCTCTACAAATACTCTTCTTCTGGTAGTTTGACAAGCTGCAGATTCTTACTGACAGATGTTTTTTTTTTTTTTTAACCCTAAAGCTGCACAGGACGCAACAAGCAAGAGACGTCGTTAATAATGTGTATTTACAGGCAAAACCATGAAAAAGCAGTATTAACCACTTTACCAAGTGAATAATTATTACAATCATGTAGGATTCATCCAAAGACAGTTCACCAAGTGTTTTTTTAAAGAGGAAAAGGAGAAACCACAAACATCCGAGGGTAAGAGGATTCATGCACCGTCTCAGTGAGAAGTGAGATTTTAAAGTCATAACCCATCACGCTTCATATAGACGTGAAAGTTGTGTAGTTGTCTGTTTCTTCCTGGAGAACAGAGACTGTGACGACGTCAGTTTTGATTTGTTCCAGCGATGACAAGTTTTATCTACAATTGTTTCAAACTCTCTAAATTCTGGCATAAACTGACTCAACACACTGTGTCTGTGTCCGATGTTTATCTGCATCCAGTTTCTCATTTTAATCAGAACTTTTTTTTTAGATCTATAAACACTGATGACAGCTTCACGACAGCAGATGGCGCTGTTTGGCCAGTGTCAAAACACTTCATCCATTAGGAATAAAACTGAGGGCACATTTGTAGTCAACAGTTGAGTTTGTTTTATATAGAAAATGATGCACAGTTTTACAATGAACACACTTGAAACATGACGTTAACCTCACATTTAGATACTGGCACAGTTCAGGTGAAACTTTTGTCTCCATTAAAGAGTCTATCTACACAGGTGGATATCATGAGGTTAGAGCTACACATTTCCTGTTTCACTTCTGCTTCTCATTTCAGAACAACTTTCTGGGTTATATAGAAGCTAGAAACTGGAAGGAAACCAGTTTTCTCTGGCTTGTACACCTGTGACTTTCAGTAGCTGGTGAACTGTACATTATATGGAACAATATGGATTTGAAAGAGATAGGCTCAGAAGCATCACACATCATCTTCTCATTTCTACTCTTCAATTTCCTGTGGGCAAAAAACAAATAGGTGACTTCACAGATCCCTATTATGTGCTCATCAGTAAATGGAGGCGATTTTACCACCTTTCATGCCGCGGAGCCTGGCGAAGGCTTTCAACAGTTTGGGCGTTGGAGGTCTTGTTCCAAACAGAACCGCACCTTTCGGCTTTTCGTCAGGTTTGGCACCTGCAGGACCTTTGGCTTTGGTCAGTTTCCTAAACAATCACACAGAAACAATCCACAATGAAGCTATCATGTTACATTTCCATTTATGGGTTTGACTGTTTCACAAGCTCAGCGACTCACTTTCCCTTCCTGGCCAGCACCTTCTGGGACTCGGGGTAGTGGACCAGGATGTCAAACAGGTCCTTCTTCTCCAGGACGAAGAGGTTGGCGAAGCCGTGTGCTTTGACGTTGGCAGTTCGCCTGTTTCCTCCGTCTTTAGCAGACTGTAATAAGCTGGAAATATCACATTAATATTCGTACAGTGTTCAGGCTGTTTTGCAGTGATCTCTATCATATGTCCCTATCTTATACTTTTTTTTTTCACTTGTCTTTCAGGGGTCATTTTCAAAGACATAATAAAACTCTACCTTCCCAAAGCAAACCAAATGATTCAAATACATTTATAGCCATGAGATGTAAACCTACACACAAGGTCCTTGTGTTAGTGTATGGAGAAATCAACTAGAGGGAAACATGAAGGCTTTAATTCAGATTTAGACTGGGGTTAGTAATGATTTTCGCCCCTTATGGCCAAAATCAGTATTACAATAAACAAACACAGCACTGTTTTTCCTTTGCAGAGAACCAAAAAGAGGCAAGTGAGTGGCAAAATGTCCAAGTCTCTCTCCTAAATGAAAAAAAACAACATTAATTTAAAACTTCATCATGAAAAAAGTACTTAACTTGCTCTTTAGGGCACTGCTATTAAAGATGAAACAAAAAAATAGGGCAATAGGAAAAGAATAGGATTAGAAAAATGACAGTGAAAAAAACACAATCCCTTGCCTTTCTGAACGTCCTTACTACACACTCCTTCACACTCACCTGATCTCTCCGAACACAGCGCCGGCCTTCAGAGTGACGAACACGATGCTGTTGTCTGGTCCTCCAACCACCTGCACCGCTCCGCTTTTAATGATGTACATCTCTTTACCGATGTCGCCCTGCACACACACACACACACACACACACACACACACACACACACACACACACACACACACACACACACACACACACACACACACACACACACACACACACACACACACACACACAGAGAGGGCAGCACCACTCTCACATAACAAACTTCTACTTATATTATTGGGTATTTGATACAAACACACACACAATGACACTAACTTTCTTCACAACAAAGTCTCCAGGCAGGTAGACGATTGATTTGAGCCTCAGCAACATGTCCACCAACATCTGCTGGTCACAGCCCTGAGGAGACAGGATGAGTCCACAGGTTAGTTTTCAGCTCTGTGTGACTTCATCTCTAACAATTTTGCGTCTTTGCATAAAAATAAAAATATTTTTTATTCAACTGATGAGTCACTGTCTTTTTTTTAGTACTCCTCTTATTCTATAATGTTCAGTATCTCGTTGCTTCGTTCTCGTGCAGACATCTGGATCAGACGACGGTGAGCCCATGTTTATTAATCCTGTTGTTTATTTCTTTTGCAAAGTGAAACCTCTGTCACCTGGAACAGTACGATCTTCTGGAAGGTGGCCAGGTTGATGTCCACAGCGATGGCCGTCTTCATCACCAGAGGCATCTTGTCCAGCAGCTCCGACTCATCTGCAGAGGACAGACGGTAGAAATGAGTCGAGAACTCCCCCCCCCCCCCCCCTGTTATTTCTTTCTGGGATAATGTTTCCTGAGATTTACCCAGCATGCCCTGAGCGGCCCACGTGTAGTTGTACCAGGTCCGCACTCTGTTCTGGACCAACTTGTTAATTGAGTATGTGTTCATGTAGGCGACACAGTCGTCCATCGATGCGCGGAAATAGGTCTGACCTGCTGTTGCTGCTCCGATGACGTCTCTCATCTGAAAGAACGACAGATGGAAGTGGTTAAAGAGAAATTATAACATCAGTCTGGAGAAACTGATCTCAGATCCTCCTGGAGTTTATGACTGAGATGATAATGAACAATCACCTCTTACTAAATGCCACAAAAACTAAAGAAATGGTCTTTGACCCAAAGGCTGTAAGAGTCCTGTAAATATAGGGGACATGCAAATTGAGCAGGTTTGCTCATATAAGTATCTGGGGATACAAATGGACAACATGTTAAAATGGAATGCCCATGTGGACTAACACTCCTTCCTCCCTAATTCTACAGCTCTGTTGAACAAGCATCCAGTCCTATTCACGCCAGCATCAACCCTAGGCTGGAGGCCTCCTAATTGGAGGAAGCGTAGCGTAGCTCAAGTTTTTACTCTTGCAAATTTCCTTGATCTTAGGATCTTTTAAATTCCTTTATTTATTTTTTACCAAGCCAAGCTTCTGTCCTTTTTACTTTTACACCTCTCCTTTAGAACTGATAATGCCGACTGCTATGGTTTTGATACTGTGCAATGCTGCTTTGTCTGTATGTCTATGCCTGTATGTCTGTCGTTGTACTTATGTCTATTGCTTGGATGTCTGTCACTGCTTATTGCTGCCTGTATGTCTTATTGTATTGTTGCTATACGGCTCTATGTGCACTTTTGCCCAAGACAAATTTCCCCTTTTGGGGACAATAAAGTTTATCTAATCTAAAATCTAATAAAACTCTCCTCCGACCTGTCCGATCAAACTAGAGAACACGAAGACACCAGAGAAGAAGTTAGCCATCTGGAAGCTGATCTCAAAGGTGGTCACAGGCTCTGGAAGACCCCCGATGTTGATCAGACTGCGGACGGCGAAGTAGTAAGAACGCAGGTACCTGTGGAGGGGTAAAAAACAAAAAAACAGGCTACTGATGGATGGGGCAGGTTAAAAGTGTAAAGAGGGATGAGGAGGAATTCATACAGGGGAAACACACGACAAGACTCAATCCAAGCATCATCATCCACATGTATGTCGGTGTTTCAGCACCATGGAGAGCTCCGACAGCAACATCAACACAAAGAGAGGAGAACGTACGCCGAGCCCTGTCCGTCGTACACCCACGTGGTCGTCCCGATACCCTGGTACAACGAGGCCACGTAGAAGAAACAGGCGTTGATGTGAAGCATGTAGAGCAGGTAGCCTGTGGTACGAGTCACTCTGCATCACAAAGACAGAGACATTAAAAACACAAAGTGAGGCACGTCGCACAAGTCTTGTAATTTTGTAATGTGGCTTAAACTACAACATCTGTGTGTATATGCACAGCTGGAGGCTTTTTAGTACACATCCACCTGTACCTAACTATATAATGATATGATATTATCATGATACTGAGGTCACCATATGCTATTTTTACCATTTTAAACATTTTGCTATATCTCGAGTATCATAGTAACATGTTGTGATACTTTGTGACTTAAGTTAAATCGTTTTATTCTTGCAAAATGGAGATTGTCAAATGGACAAAGTGATCAACACACTCTTAAAAAGTACTCTAGTATTCATTCTAGTAGTAAAAACTTTCAATTGACCTGATAAAAGATTGATACTTGGCACCATCCTTGTAAATTACATGTTTAACATCAATAAACCCGAAAAAAAACACGAATTATATTTTGAAAAACGTATTATCATATCCTGGATAGTATCTACATGAATAAAGAACAGTTTCAAATCCTGTATGAATCTGCTCTATTGATCCTTTTTTAT
Source organism: Trachurus trachurus (assembly GCF_905171665.1). NCBI lineage: Eukaryota > Metazoa > Chordata > Actinopteri > Carangiformes > Carangidae > Trachurus > Trachurus trachurus. The sequence continues at coordinate 7,391,920 of NC_139911.1, forward strand.
TTTACCTCCAGATGTAAGCCTTCGCCATGATGCTCTCCAGTCGATCACTGAACTCAAAAAAGGAATCAACCTAGAACAGAAACACAGAAAACAAACGTGAAACTTTAAGTCTCGTATGGTTTTGTAACTTTTTTTTTTTGAATAAGTTACATTGTCAGTAAAGAAGGAGCAGCTGTGCCCCCACCCTGATGAAGCGGTTCAGTCGAAAGATGGAGGAGAACCTGAAGTACACGCAGAGCAGGTCGAAGGGGAAGATGCTGGCTACGTCCACCTGTACACACAGGAAGAAGAAAAGGTTACACACCAAACATGATAGTTCAGGATAATTCACTTCAGTAAAAAAACAAAACAACAACAGTTCAACGTAAGTAAGTAAGTAGGAAGTCCTTATTTTGAATTTCTGCTGCACATAAAGTATTAAAGTGCTTGACACTCATTCTGAAAGCAACATTTTACATTTTACAGTGCATCAATATTTTGCATCTTGATGGATCATTAGAGCTACAACAGAAAAAACTTCTGTAAATAGATCATGAAACGAATACAAAGAAGTATCTTCGGACCAGTGGAAACAAAGACTCAGGGATGTGGACTGTATAGAAAATATAACATTGTGGATGGACATCAGTGTGTCAAAACAGGTCTTGGACTTTGACTAAGAGCAAAATGTAAGTGTTGTAAATATTTAATTTCATAAACTGACTGAGATGAATAGGACAGTTTTTAAAAATTTGATCTAAAAACCTGTTGTCTCTGACCAGTATAATCTCTGTCAATCCCACTGTTTTTTTTTGTTTTTTTTGTTTTTTTTTACATCATTTGGATATGCACATGTACTAATCTTAACAGAACTGTGACGCCAAAATGAGACATCGTTGGAAAAACTACAACCTTCCCTTGACTAGATCAGGTTATATGTGTAATTTTTCAGTCCTTGCCGATATTAAAAAGTCAGATTGGATAACCACCACTAGGGTATATTTTATACAGGAACAATAAAGAGCTATTTCTATAATGAGAGCTGGGGGCTCTTTACTTTATTCTTTAACCTCACAAAAAGAGGAAAAATTGACAAATTTAAGCTTCAGCTTTTACAACAGTAAAACACTTTCACCTTAAACCGCTGTGATTTCCGATAGTGGATCTTCGTCTGCACTCTGTCTGTCTGCAGCAGAGGACAGAGGTTTGGGTTAATCACAGAAAATGTCACAGTGCGGAGGTTAAAGGTCGTTGGCGGTGATGATGCCGATGCAGCAGGCTGGGGCGACTTACGATGATGTCACCGGCTCTGACAAACTGAAGTCGCGGCTGCCAAATGATGATGTCGACGAAATGAATAAAGTCGCTGAGGAAGTCAAAAAAGACCCAGATGGGTATGGCTTCGGGGGTGTGGTACGGGAACGCTAAGCGGGCGGTGCAAAACCACACGTTGTAGTTGTACGCCAACGACACCACGGACAGCCAGGCGATGTAGCGACGATCTGTAGACAGAGAGCCAATCACATTTCAGTATTTCTTTGAGCAGTTGTAGTATTTTATACTCCTTAATGTTCTTAGTTTAGTTTATTTATTTATTTCATTCATTTATCGAGCATAAAAACAAAAAATAAAATAAACAATGACAATACTGTAACTCTTGAATGAAAAGGGGCAGAAAGAAGCGAACTTATATTGAGAGAGACTTATATTATATCTCATATCTTGTTATCATCATCATGTATTCTTCTTTGTATGTGTGCCTTGTCTGACTGGAACTGAAGGAATGTGTAGATTTCTGCTCTGCTAATGGACTCTATATCCTGCTTAGAAGTCATCTGACTTCATGGAGTCTATCTGGTCAATGTGAATGATTGGTTCTTTTGTTTTCTCCAACGGTTTCTAACAGTTTTGGGAGACAGGATGTGGTGACTTCAGTTACCCTAAAGGTTAAGGGATAGGTCAAGGGTCATTTAACATCTGTTTTAGGGCTCTTCTCTGTCCGGAGAAAGGGGGAGTCAGAAAAGGTATATAAGTCAGAGTTCTGGACCAGTTGAGGGAACTTCTCATATTGACACTCGAGATGTTCCAGGATTCGGCATTTTTTGTACAGTACACTGTTGTTCTTCTTCTTGTTAATAAACTTGTTTTTTGAATACAAGTGAAGACGTGTCAGCGGTGATCCCTTCTTTTCATCAACACATCAATATACCACACAGTTAAAGTGATAGTTCACCCAAAATTCAAATTTCACTCATTATCTACTCACCCTCATGTCAACTAAGAGCTGTGAGAATTTTCAGAGTCCTCCGTGCCTTCTCTGAGTTACGGGGGGGTTCGCGCAGCAGTATTTGTCCATATAATGGTTGCAAATGGATACCAACTTTCTTTGTCCAAAAAGACACACCAAAAAACATCCAAATACCTCCATACTGCTCGTCTGTAATGTCCCTCTTGTATTGAAGCCCCGACATGAGAAATTGTTCCGCCGGTGAACCGAGACACTGGGAGCTTCCGCTACAAACAAGCTTAAAATATAGACTTATTTAATTTTTTTCGGAACAATTTCTCATTTTTGGGGGCTTCAATACAAGAGGGACATTACAGACGAGCAGTATGGAGGTATTTGGATGTTTTTTGGTGTGTCTTTTTGGATGAAGAAAGTTAGTATCCATTCACAACCATTATATGGACAAATACTGCTGCGCGGACCCCCCCGTAACTCAGAGAAGACACGGAGGACTCTGAAACTTCTCCCAGCCCTTAGTCGACATGAGGGTGAGTAGATAATGAGTGAAATTTGAATTTTGGGTGAACTATCCCTTTAACCTGGGCTGTCAAGGTGGGCGTCGCCTACCTAACGGGTCGATGGTGTTTCCTAGGACCGAGTCCATCTTTTCCTCGATTGGTTGCAGGAGGACTTCGAAGCAGGCGCAGTTGATGTCCGGGAGGATCTGCGCCGCCTTCTTGGCCTCCTCCGCCAGCCGCTCCTCCTCCGCCTTCTTCTCAGCCTCCAGCCGCTTCTCCTCATCCTTCTTCTTCTTGTCCTCGGCCCTTTTAGCCGCGTCCTCTGCCTTCTTCTTGTCCGCCTCTTCTTTCGCAATCCTCTCCTGCTCCTTCAGCTTGATGTAGTCGTCCTTCTTGTAAATGGGTGCTGCACAGTAAAGACACAGAGCAGGTGGTGCAGGGTTGAACAGCTGGATTTTGTTTTCTGGCTCTGTGCTCTGCGGTGTGTTCGCGGTACTTACTGACAGGTGGGGTGATTTCTGGAGAAGTGGCGTAAGGATCTATGGCCTTCTCTCTCAGCGTCTCTGTCCTCTCTTTTAACCTCTGGGCCAGAGTCCTGAGTGTGTCGTCTGCGTAGCGGTTGTAGACGACGGGTGGAGGAGGAGGTTCTTCTCTGAAAACAGACAGAAAAGATGCCAGCACATAAGAAAAAAGAAAAATGACCTGGAAAATAATTCATACAAGTCTCAATAAATGGGACAATTGTGGCTTATTATTAGCAGCAGGATGGTAATGTTATTGCTGTCACTATTAATCTGCTGTTGTGGGATAAAAAGGAGACACACGACTATACATGAGCTCGTTAAGAAGCTTTAGCTCCTTTAGAAAAAATTAGCACTTCTAAGAGGAAATAGGACTTTAATGAAATGCATCTTTTTTTTCTTTCCGAGGCAAGAATAAGTTACTGACTTGCAAATGAATCAAAATCCTTCGAAAACTAAAAAATATTATCTACAATGAGCAAAATGAATTCTGTGAAATTAACTCCCACTTGCACGTGAACTCTGAACCTCAGCTCGTTCTCAGTCACAAATACCACTAAGCTGCTAAGCTCCTTTCCTACTTTAGGAACCACAGGCTGTAAATCACAATGTGATCGTTGCACCAGTGCAGAACCACTCTTACCAACACTGGTAGAGCTCATAGCTTCAGAGCTGCTTCCAATCATTTCAGCCTCTATGGACCCCAGGTGAGCATAGTAATTAGACTTCTCTACTCGTCATAATAAATGCCCCCTTTGAACATGAGGTAGCTCATACTAGAGCGCCTTAGACCAGGGGTCACCAACTATATTTGCTGAAGGGCTAGAATTTTCTTTCAAATTAAATAAATCCACATTTTGGCCTAATGATTTAGTTTTGATGTTTATTGTTTTGATCTTCTTTTCGTACAAAACCGAAGACATTTTTGTCAGTCGGGCTCCTATCAGCTGAAACAGTCAACAACAAAAGTGATGTAGTTATAGTTGATGATCACTGCCTTAATTCAACATTTTGGCAAATTGGCCCATTGCCATAATCCCTATAGTTTTAGGAGTAGGTTCATTACCTTTAATTGTCGGTGCAAGCTATTTTTAGAACGGCGGAGCAGAGCCGTGAGCTGCTCAGAGCTACGTTACGGAGGCTAATGGGATTTCTTGGTTTCCCTCATCAAACACACAATCCAACAACTCCAAAATGCTCTCATGGACAAGTTGTGACCTGCACATTCACCACGCTATGAGATAATAATATAACAGCTCTGCTCCGCCATTCTAAAAATAGCTTGCACCGACAATTAAAGGAAACAAACCTACTGCTAAAACTATAGGGATTATGGCAACGGGCCAATCTGCCAAAATGTTGAAGTGTGCTCTAGCTATCAGAGCATCACACTGGTGTTCAGGTAAGATTAGGGAGGTAGGAGGTTTCATCCTGCAGGCACAGTGGAGCAGCTCTTTAACCTTGCATGAACTCAGGGTTAGTTAGACAGGCCAGTCCAAATGTGTGGGAGCTCATGACTCTGTGTGTGGTACTAGTGTGGAGAACCAAGCTGTTGCTACAGGACAAAGTGAGAGCTGTGGCTGCATGCGAGTGGAAGAAAATACTGTAGATGGATAGAAGGAATAATATAATATAATAGATAATTGTGTATTCTTACGGTGCAGCCCCGTCTGGATTGGCAGGATCACCTGCAGCAGGAGCTGGAGCTGCAGCTGCAGCTGCAGCAGGGGCTGGAGCTGGTGCTGGAGCTGGTGCTGGAGCTGGGGCAGGAGCTGCTGTAAATGAATGAAAACACAATTAACACAGTTAATATGAATTATAGATCAGCATTGATCTAATGAGTTATATAAAGGGCAAGTTGCTGCTGGGGACATTCAATGCAAAATAATTTTATCCTGCAGGCAGCTCTTTGTTGGTTTTTGCTCTGATGTGGGACTACTTATAATCTTATATAGACTATTGTGTGTTTTTCTAGATCACATCCAATCAGCATTGATCACAGGCAGAATCCAGTCAGTCATAAACAAACCTGTCACAGCAAAAGTGTCTGAACATCTGAGCAAGTGTGACATTTTTTTCCTTTTCTGTGGTTTCATTGAGGGAACAACATACATAAAGTATCTTTTTAGCACCAGGCTGCAACATAATGAAATGTGAAAAACTCTGTGAATTCACATGACATCATAGAACGTGACTGCACGGTGGTCGGTGTGACAGCAACATGTTCTGCATATTTGAAGATGATACTGTATCATCCCTGTAATAAAACTAACCCTGGTTGTGCTCAGTGTAAATAAACAAATGGACTCTTCACCTGGCTTCGGCTCTTCCTTCTTAGGTTCCTCCTCTTTCTTTGCTTCTTCTTTCTTTTCCTCCTCCTTTTTATCCTCTTTCTTTTCCTCTTCTTTCTTTGGCTCCTCTTTTTCATCCTTCTTTTCCGGGGGCTTCTCCTCCTGTGAACACACAACCCAGGTAAACACACAACACAGGTAACAGTGTGTGCACAAGAGAGGAAAGACAAACAGGAAACAAGGCCCAACATCAGGTTCTTTGTCTAATATATTCTTTGTTTGCAGTGAATATCATTTCTAAAACTGCTCAAGGACCAAATGCTAATTAAGTAAACCCAGAGCAAGATGTCTTTTCCCCCTCTTCTCTTCTTTATATTTGTAATGCATTTAGCCATTATCCTTGAAATTCATCCTTCTTTTACTCAGAAATTAAAAAAAAAAAAAAATCCTGCAGGAATTCAGCCCCAAAAAAGCAACAGTAAATCCACAGATCCACCCTCCCCACTGACACTGACTCTTTCCCACACCAGTGCCAAGCTGCTTCAGAGGCTTTCACTGATCTCAGTCACCTGCCGGGGATCACCTTTAAACAACCTCCGTGGAGCAAGAACAAAAAAAACAACTATTTCTATCAAACCACTAAATTATTTTATCAATGCAAAGCAGAAACACCAAACACCCGACACTGTTACCACTCCATCTTCTGTATTTTGATTTTCATAATTGAAGGTAACATGTTAGATTTCTCAAAGATCAGCGTCAGACCCATTGTTGTAAATTTTTCTTGTAAATTACACAAATTGATACAATTATATAAAAATGAACTGAAACTAGACTAAAGTCTGACTTAACTCCTCATTTCTGGGAATCATGCCACATTTGAACATCTGAAATCTATTTATCTAAATCAAGCTTCATTAAAACCTGATATATTTCCCTTGTGGCTCCATAATGTAACTTCCTGTGTGAAATGTGGAGAAAAACATAAAACAATCACAAATCAAACTCTCAAATTCAAAATTTCTCCAATCAATTAATGATTATTATTAGAATGCATCCTCACTGTTCATTTGAGTCGAAGAAACTTTTACTTTCTGTTAGTTATTGATCAGTTTCAGTTAGCCTTACCTTAGCTGGCGGGGCAGCAGCAGCAGGAGCAGCAGCAGGGGGGTCATCAGCCGAGGCAGGAGGGGGCTCAGGAGCCCCAATCATCTTTTTAAACCTGCTGAACATGGTGGATGTCTGTGTGGGCTACAGCCACCAAGGTAGAACCAAGGTAGAACCAAAGTCCCACGATCCTTGCTGTTGTGCAGCGCCGGTGTCACATCCAAACAACAGACTGAGGCAATTAAATATCTTAGACTCATTAATTCCCTCTGGACACTCCCCCCTTCCTCCGGGAGTCAACGCCTGATCGGTCGCCTCAGCTGCCAGTCAACGCCAGATAAGATAAAGCAACAGTGCTGTGGTAGAGCTATAGTAGCTCCATTTATAGAAGCCTCATAATATTTAACAACAAGTGTGTAATAAGTGATCACACCCAATCAATTAGTGAGAATGGGATGCACTCATTATTACAATCTAGTTATTAAATGAGTGAAACAGATGGAAACAACTAATGTTGAATGTGCCACTATATTAATGATGGAATAACCAGTGAATGTGGTAACAACGTGGTAACAAGATCAAAGCAGCTGCTGTAAAATTAGACTGTACTCAGGTTATTTCAGTCACAAACTGAGAGACCACTTAGTTAATTAGCCTTCACAATGTCCCTGTCTGACTGAGGGGATTAGAGAACACCTCTCTCTCTCTCTCTCTCTCTCACACACACACACACACACACACACACACACACACACACACACACACACACACACACACACACACACACACACACACACACACACACACACACACACACACACACACACACACACACACACACACACACACACACACACACACACCAGCCAACACAGCACAGGACGACAACTCATGGGACGACGTTAACTTGTAAAATCAGGGGATTATTTATTTAAGCAAATTGATCGAACATCAGTCTTTAGAAGTATTGTATGGGTAATCTCTGCTTGGCTTTTACAACTACTGTGAGATGGCAAAGTAAAGTCAATATAAAGCCAATAAAAGCAGGTGGACATAGAGGATAACAGTATATACATACCAGTGTCCACTGGGGGCAGCAGTCTCTGAATGAAACTCACCATCCCGTCATAACAGACTGGAAATATAAGTTTAAATTTGTTTGTAAGGGTTTAAAATTAATTATAATCTTGTAATAATTATGTATTATGGTCAATCCTCATCATGTAGCTCAAGGCAAAGAATAATTAGAGAGTGTTTGACCATGGAAGGTGAAAGGAGTAGTTGTTTTTAACAATACAATATAACAGAAAAAAAACAAAACACGCACACTTAGTACAAAAGAGTAGTAAGATACTGAAAATGAAGCTGTACACTCACTCCCAAAAAGGAGTTAATAAGAAAACAAAGTGGAGACAAACACACCGCAGTGTGTTTTCACTTGCCACTGGCAGCAGCCTGAAACATAGAGAAGACAAAACCAGAGTAAGAAAACATTTAAACTGATTCCCATGAACATGTCGTGTGCACGTGGCTGCTTTAATGTGACAGGCACCTTCATTTTTTCGATGATATTTTTGTGGTTTCCTCCGAAGGCTTTCAGCAGTTTGGGTGTCCCAGGTTTGGGTCCGAACAGCGCCAGGCCTTTCTTCTTGTCATCCTCTGCTTTAGCTGCAGCTGGACCCTTGGCCTTCATTAGTTTCCTATAGACAACAGCTATGTGTCAGCGATTTTACTTCCTATGTCGTTACTGTATATGGTGCTAGTGTAGCGCTGAGCCAACCTCTGTCTGATGTCACTGTGTTGGACAGATGTTGACTCCTCTGTGACTCACCTTCCCTTCCTGGCCAGCACCTTCTGGGACTCGGGGTAGTGGACCAGGATGTCGAACAGGTCCTTCTTCTCCAGGACGAAGAGGTTAGCGAAGCCGTAAGCTTTGACGTTAGCAGTTCGCCTGTTTCCTCCGTCTTTGGAAGACTGCAACAGACTGAGAGACAAACCAGAGAAGTGTTATATCACTTTTATCACTCACTTCTTTTGTTTCTTCTTTAACTTTAACTCCACTCACCTGATCTCTCCGAACACGCAGCCGGCCTTCAGAGTGACGAACACAATGCTGTTGTCTGGTCCTCCCACCACCTGCACCGCTCCACTTTTAATGATGTACATCTCTTTACCGATGTCGCCCTGCACAGGGGGGAGACATTTATACAAAGTGGAAATACAGTTCATTTACTTTTAAACTAAGGAATTGAAAATATTAGTGTAAAACACATTTGAAATGATGATAGTTATACACATTTATAAGCCAATTATAACACTATAACTATAACTATACTATACTATACTATGTACTATAACTACATTATAACTATATTCACAATGCATTATCAATGTGGGCATTGTCAGTGAGTTACTAACAATCACATTGTCAGTGAGTTACTAACAATTATAACGTATTATAATACCTGACCTTATAAGTCATGATAAAATGCTTTATAATGTGTTATGAATATTGCTATAAAGCATTATGATCATTTATGAGTGTTTATAACTATAATTATACAGTGCTATAACTGCATTATAACTCATTATAAGTATGGTTATAATGCGTTATAGAGACAGGCGTCAAATAAGCCTTTATAAACTTTTTTATAACTAGTTTTTTACTTGCTTCATAAAGCATAAATAAACAATTATAACAAATTATAACAGTTTTCATACACTGATGCAGATATATTACTTACTAATGAGTTTCTACCATATGAAACTGGTAATAAAGTTACTTGTTAGTAAACAATAATGAGTTTTACACTTAGAATAAATCTAGTATGATCATTTGATTTGCTATAATTTGATCTGACAAATGAAACTGTTTGACCATTAAAGCAGATATCAGCTTCACGGCCGTTTCGGCTAATGCTGCGTTCAAGGCAGGCTTTTGAAACCGTAAGTTACAGCTTCAAGTCACAACTACGACTTGGTAGCGTTCCAGGTAACCCGTAGCTCGTGTTTTTACCATCCTGTTGTCTGTGAAAGTTCCCTATAACGGCCACTCGTAACTTCCGACCCGTGAACTCGTACCAGATCGAACTGGTATGACTTCACAGGAAGGAAAAACACAAAGTACGAGTTTCTTTGAACGCACCATGAGTTAGCAGCCCCCGCCCTTGTCAGGCATCAATTGGTCCTCGTGCTACGTCACCACATTCACGCGCATCCCTTGGCTGCACACACAGCCCTTCATGCCGTTCTCTCTCCTCATTGGATAACACTTGTATCCCACAAGGAAAATTTTCTCCTCGGGTTACAGCAGAGCAGAGTGACGGAGAGACTCGTGTTTAGGCTGAAATACTTCATGTAAGTGATTGCTGACGGAAAATAGGACTATTTAGGACTTATATTAACAAAAACATTCCACTGATATCTGCTTTAAGAGTAACTTGAAGCAGACAGGTACAAATGCTGAATGATGAAGAAAACAAATAAATATGTTGCTAATTGATAAGCTATAAATACAGTTTTAATAAATCCTTTACAAAGGTAGTTTTATTGTATAGTGGCACCACTTAGTGATCTAGAAAGAGAGACTTTGCTCAGGTATTTCATCTCTAAGCTGTAACTGTAACAACCATGACTCACCTTCTTCACAACAAAGTCTCCAGGCAGGTAGATGATGGACTGGAGCCTCAGCAACATGTCCACCAACATCTGCTGGTCACAGCCCTGAGGAGAAGTACAGAGATGGTCAGATGACGTCGTGTTTGGTCTGTTTTGAAGCGTCTGTGCTCTCTCCTCTCTGATGTGTCCGCACCTTGAACAGATCGATCTTCTGGAAGGTGGTCAGGTTGATGTCCACAGCGATGGCCGTCTTCATCACCAGAGGCATCTTGTCCAGCAGCTCCGACTCATCTGGAGGCATCAGGATGAAACAGAAAAAGTTCATTCTGGGGCCAAACATGAGTCTAGAGTTCAAATACTAAACTCCACTCTACTGACCCAGCATGCCCTGAGCGTCCCAGGTGTAGGTGTACCAGGTACGGACTCTGTTCTGCACCAGAGAGGGGATGCGGTTGTTCACCATGTAGGACACAGTGTTGTCCATGGAGGCTCGGAAGTACGTCTGTCCCGCTGTGGCTGCACCGATGACGTCTCTCATCTGAGGCGATGAGACAGAGACAATAAACACGGGAGGAAGAACGTCTGTCCAAATGGATTATACTTAATAATAACACAGAGAAAAACAACAAACAAGTTGGAGTTGCAGATGATGAGGTGTTAGTGTGGTGTGATGTTTTCTTCATCTATCACTACGTCACTACAGTTAGGAAACGAGACGATGAACAGGCTGGTTTTTAGAAGACGCTAAATTCTAGCACGACTCCGGGACGGACTGACGCTACGGGCACAACGTGTCTCTGCGTTACCTGTCCGATCAAACTGGAGAACACAAAGACGCCCGTGAAAAAGTTAGTCATCTGAAAGGTAATCTCAAAGACGGTGTGGGGCTCGTTAAGACCCCCGATGTTGATCAGACTGCGGACGGCGTAGTAGTAACAACGCAGGTACCTGTGGAGAGGGTGGGGGAGACTCAGTGAGACTCAGTGTCACTGGGTGTGTGTTCATGTGTGTGTGTGGATGGTTTTTAGGAGGAGCACGGCACTAAGAGTTCAGGGTTTAGTTGAATTCCTGTATTGTTCGTCCTTCTGCCAAATTTTGATGAATGCAATAAAACAAAGACATAAAAAGCAAAAACAAAAGTAAAGCAAAAACAAAAAGTCAAAAAAAGAAAAAGAACATGCCACCCAAAAAGAAAAAAAATAAGCATTAAAAAAAGAAAAACTGAAAAAAAAAACATATTATCAAGAAACTACCTGGCTGAGAATGATGGACATAAAGAATGCCCCAAAAATGTAGTTAGTCATCTGAAAGATCTGCTCGAACATGGTCTCTGGAAATGGCAACTCGGCAATCATCAGCAGGGATTTCTCCGCATAGAAGAAGCAGCTGAGGTAACTGCAGCAGCAGCAAACATAGTATAACATAGGATAAATGTAATGTCATCATAAAAATAGATGTAAAAGAAAGTAAAAATTGCCTTAATGTCTGCTGCCAAAAAACAGAGCAATTAAGCTTTAAAAAGCCTGGGTTATTGACAGTAGGCATGAATTATTAATTAACATTGACATTTTGCACAGTTTACAGGGTCTATATAAGTCTAGGACACACAGCAGTGGGTTGGTGATCACACTCTTTGGCACTAATTGCTCGGATAATTGTTAAATGGGTCAATAGTGAATGAATTATTGCGCTGGAGCAGAGGGATAATTATCTGGGAGCAACTTACAGAGGTGCATCTACATCTTTTCACAGCATTACATATTATTATGCACTTGATTTGAGTTTGCTCTGACAGTAGCAGTGGTGAGAGCTTACTTAAAAACTCAGACCAATGCATTAAAGGTAATGGACAATTTATAGAAAAATAATGTTGCGTATACTCACGGGCTGCCGATGCCAGAGTAGACCCACTTGGTCAGGCCGATGCCCTGATAGGCTGAGGCCACGTAGTAGAAGCAGGCGTTCAGGTGCAGCATGAAGAGCAGATAACCAATGGTGCGAATAACTCTGACAGGGGAGTAAAGAATGAATGTAGTTACTAATATACATATTTTCAAAAGTACTTACAGTAAAAGGATAGTTCAACATTTTGGCAAAGTGGCCCATTGCCATAATCCCTATAGTTTTAGGAGTAGGTTCGTTACCTTTAATTGTCGGTGCACGTGGTTTTCGAGGCAAATGCAGAGACTGCTTGCCAAAAGATGCCTCCGACGGGAACACGCATCAGCGGTTTTGCATGAATTTACCTCGAAAACAACTCTGTCTCAGAACGTTCCGTTATTCTCTCTTAGCGTGGTGAATGTGCAGGTCACAACTTGTCCACCAGAGCGTTTTGGAGTTGTTGGATTGTGTATTTGGTGAGTTTGATGAGGGAAACCAAGAAATCCCATTAGCCTCCGTATCGTATAGCTCTGAGCAGCTCGCGGCTCTGCTCCGCCGTTCTAAAAACAGCTTGCACCGACAATTAAAGGTAACGCACCTACTGCTAAGACTATAGGGATTATGGCAATGGGTCAATTTGCCAAAATGTTGAACTATCCCTTTAATACTGTAAGTAGTAACTGACTAAATTAAATTAGTCAGCTGACCTCCTGCCATGTGACTCACCTCCAGATGTAGGCCTTGGCCATGAGGCTCTCCAGACGGTCACTGAACTCAAAGAAGGTGTCTGCCTTGAGAATGAGAAGGAGCGAGTCAACAACAACAACAACAACAACAACAACAACAAGGAAACACAGCAGCTCTGATTTAAAGTAAAAAAACAAAGTGAAGTAAATTCACCTTCAACAGACGATTGGCTCTGAAAACGGATTTAAATCCAAACTGGAGGTAGAGCAAGTCGAAGGGTAGCAGGCAGATCATGTCTATCTGGTGAGGAGAGACGACATGAGGTCACTGACGCTGGTTCACACGCAGTCGATTCAAGGTTTAAAACAAGGTTACAGGTCGGGTTACAATACCTTGAATCTCTCTGTTTCTCTGTAGTTCTTCTTTGTCATCACTCGGTCTTTCTGAAAGGGAGAGAGAAGGCGCTTGGACATGGATGTATAAACAGTAGAGGATGGATGTATGGATGAAAAAGATGGAGTAGTGCAGTATATATAGGTCACCACCTGCATAATTCAAACCTCAGCACATCATAAAGAACAATTTGTTATCAATAAATTAACTGTGTATCCAGTTAAATGTCAGAATAAAGGCTTTATATCAATGTATCAATGCTCATTTGACATCTCACCTGTGCCGACTTGCCCATCACATCTAATTCACTGCACTTGTTTTATTTAATTTCATTGTTTTTTCCTTGGTGCTTTTATGCTGTGTTTTTAATATTTTATATGTGCTGTTTTTATGCTGTGTCTTTTGGACTATTATTATGAGATGTTCTGTATGTATTTTTCTGTGAGGCGACCTTGAGTGCCATGAAAGGCGCCATACAAATAAAATCTATTATTATTATTATTATTATTATTATTATTATTATTATTATTATTATTATTATTATTATTATTATTATTATTATTATTATTATTATTATATCAAATAAAGTAGATCCCTACTTGTGACCGTCGCTTCTCTAACTTACTATGATGTCTCCAGCTTTGACAAACTGCTTGCGCGGCTGGAAGATGATGGAGTCTGTGAGGTAGACGAGGTCGGCCAGCAGGTCCATGGCGAACCAGTATGGGATGGCGTTCTCCGTGTGGTACGGGAAGCACAGGCGGGCCGTCACGAACCAGGTGTTGTAGTTGAAGGCCAGCGTCACCAGGCTCAGCCAGGCGATGTAGCGGCGGTCCGTGAAGGGGTCGATGGTCGTCCCCACAAACGAGTCCATCTTGTCCTCCAGCGGCTTCAGCACCACGTCGACGTAGCGCCAGGCGGCTTCTTGGATCCTGGTCTTCATGGGAACCTCCTCCTTTTTCTCCTCTAAACTCTCCGCTTTCTTTTTCTCCTCCGCCTCTTTCTTCTTCTGCTCGTCCTCCTTCTTTTTCTTCTCCTGCTCCTCTTTCTTCTTTTTGTCAGCCTCCTCCTTCTTTATCCTGTCCTCCTCCGCCTGCCTCTTCCTCTCCTCTATGACCTTCGCGTAGTCGTCTTTGCGCAGCACGGGTGCTGAAAGGACAGAGGCCACGTTGAGTTGAGAAATTAAGATTTTCTATAGAATTACCGCCACAAATAAACAATTTAACATTTTATAACATAACACATAACACATTAACCACTCTCCATTATGTAAATTTTGCAATGAAGAAGTGGAGGATCAGTTACATTTATTCTTTTATTGTACACATGTAGTCAGATTTTGGTTAGACATTCAAAAGTGGCTAAGACCCAAAAATATTCACTTTGAATCTACACCATTAAATATTTAGTTGGGAGTACTGGAGATAAATTGCCCACAGATTGTAAACACGATCATTCTTTTGGGGAAAATATTTATATTTAAGACCCAAACAAAAACACTTTTGAATTTGGATTTTTTTTAGAAATAAAGTGCAATGCCAATTTCTTTTGGAAAAAAATATTGCATCAAATCAAGACAAGGCAGAAATGCATAACAAAAAATGGGAAAAACTTACTTTTGAGTGAATGTACTGTATACTAAGTAGTTACTGTTAATTTAATTTCAGTAGTTTCACATCCTTCTTTTTGTTGTAGTTGTTTAGTTCTTTTGTTTTGTTTTGTTTTATTTTGTTTTATTTTTCTTGTGCGTGTTTTTTTTTTTTTTTCATTTTTCTGTCCTGTTTTGGTCAAGTTTTTGTTGTGTTGTTGAGTTTGCTCTGTCATTTGTCTTCTGTCTGTCTGTTTATTGGTCAGTGTATTGTCGGTTTATACATTGTATATGCCTGTTCCCATTAAAAAAAAAAAAATTCAAACTCAGGTAACGACACGTCATCTGACCAACAGTGAAGCTGCGTCTGTACTCACTGACGGGAGGGGTGATCTCGGGGGAGGAGGCGTACTGATCAACTGCTTTCTCCCTGTACAGCTCCAGTCGCTCCCTCATCAGTCTGATGATGGCTCTGAGCTGCTCATCTGAGTACTTGTTGATGACGATGGGTGGGGGCGGAGGAGGGGGTGCCTCTTCTCTGAGGATGGAAAGTTTCGTCGGAGATATGAGTCATTCACAAAACGTTCACAGTACTTCAACTAAAATGAAAACCATGATTTAAATAGCAAACAAATGTCTAATGGAGATATTATTGATTGGAGCAAAGAAAGCTATAACCAGGAAATGGCTACAACCCAACGCACCGACACTGGAAGACTGGCAAGGGACTGCTCACAAAATCAAAGAGTTGGTGGTCAAAATGGATCAGATATATAAGATCACGGAGGCCTGAACTTGCTTTCAGTACCTCTATTACATGGCTTGAAGTACCAGTCTATTAATCTTGATGGAAAAATGAGTAAATGTGACTTCTTTTGTTTGAATGTTCTTATTTAAAACATTGTAAAATGAAAGAGAGAGTAATAGCTTGGAGAATATGTTAGCACTTATTGTTCAAATACATGTTTTTGTTTAACTCTGTATGTGTGTAATGGTGCTGAAATGACTTTGTATGTTTCTCCCTGATAAAAAAAAAAAGAAAAAAAAAAAGAAAACCATGATTTAGACAAAGCCTAATGCAATAATTTCAGTTCCTATTATTGTATAAATAAAATGCCTTTTTTTTTTATTACCACACACACCCCTCTTCTCCCCTCCCCACTAATCCCAGTTCATCCCTCCTGTGGCTGGTTTAATTAATGTGCACTTAAAAGAGTAGAAAAATAAGGAGTAAACTGTAGTGTCAGTCATCTCCACAGGAAGTGCTTTTCACATGATTTCACTTGTTTAATAAAGACATTTACACTG
This sequence comes from Trachurus trachurus, assembly GCF_905171665.1. Taxonomy (NCBI): domain Eukaryota; kingdom Metazoa; phylum Chordata; class Actinopteri; order Carangiformes; family Carangidae; genus Trachurus; species Trachurus trachurus. Next base: position 7,408,038 of record NC_139911.1, read on the forward strand.
TGAAATCACATTTAGAGTAGAAACGGCTCAGCTGAAACAAGAGGGACAGGACACAGAGGACGGGAGGGGGGAGGCATCAGTGTTCATGTGTCCCCTCCTGGTGGACAAACACCAGTAATACATACAGTAATAAGCCAGGAAAGACATGTTTGTTTCCTGTCAATGTCTGATTGAAATTTGTATATATTGCTTGATTCTAGATTTTGAATGTGTGTTTTTTTATTTTTTACTACATTTATATCTGGAATTATTATAACCATTGATATACATTTGATTCTGACTACTATGAAGGTTTGTGAGTGAGTTGGTCAAATCCTTCAGAGAAGCGGCTTCAGTGCTTCACATAATTTTCCTCCTCTAAGAAACTGAGCTTTCCTTTAAAGGAAAGGCATTTACGCCATCCCATAATTCACTGCAGCAACAACATTTAGGTGACGACCTATTTAATGCTTGTGACCCAACCAAAAACAAATCTTATGGAAGTCTTGAAGAACAGGCGTATTGGATTTCTATAATGCTAAACATAAATGTTGTTTTAATAAATCCCTTCGTTGTGGAATTCACTCAAAATGTGTTTTATCTGCTAAACAAATGTATTAAAAAGGTTAAATGTTGTTATGCCTGGAAACTCAATACACTTATATTAAAGATAATTCACTCTGCCTTTCCTCAGTTACTCACTTAATTTTATTCATTTATTATTTTAATGTCTCAACTTTCTCTACTTGTGTGTTCCTTTCATGTCTCCTTATTTCAGCATATCATTCATGTTTGTTTTTGTGGTTAGGAAAGGAGTACATATATGTTGCCAAACTGTTATAAATAAAGTTAAAAAATTAGAACAAGAGTTGGACTCTTTCAGCACTGTGGTGTCTTTTCTTATTATGAATTCTCCTTTACATCTTTCCTTGACCTTATGATGTTTTCCATCGAGGTTGAGTGGTTGGGAGAGGAGTTTTTGACAAATGCCCTGAAGGCTGTACTGCAGCTTTTTGTTCTGCTAATGTGCCCCCCCAAAAGTGTAAGGCTGTCATTTTTACTACACCTGAGGAAATACAACTCTTTGCATAAGAGGAAATTAAATTTAATTGAAAAAAGCTGGTTGGAAGATATATGAGTATGATTGTTTTCAAAGACCGGGAAATTCATAGAAATGCATGAATAAAAGGTTTATAGAGAAACAGAGAACGGTGCTCAGTATCAGCTGGCACCAGCTGCCCAACACCCGACCTTATACATACAGTATGCATAAGCAGTCTGGATAATGGATGGACGGAGATACAAAGTCCACGCGGTAAGTTCAGCAGTACATCAGAGGTGGTTTTAAAGCTACTGTTGATCCAAAAGAATAAAGACACATGTGTTCTTTTCAGAATAAAGGTCTAACTAAGATACTACAAAATAAGACCAGTCTGTTCTGTCCTGCCTTCCACTGGACTCCCAGTGTTTGAAAACGTGCCCACATGCTGCTGCAGTAAAGTATCAATGAAACATTTCATTATGATATCCTAATTGATAAAACACTGCATGTTATTCATCTGAGATGTTTTTGTGAGATGACAATAATCAGTCTGAACCAGGCTGACCCAGCTGCTGTGGTGAACAGCAGCTGACACTCATGCTATTTATTCTTCATGTCACTCAGGCTGACGGCTGATGTTACTACAGGGTTATGCAATGTGCAGCAGTGATTGGTCCTTGCTGTTTGCTGAGGAAGATGTGCAGCATGCAGGAAAAGTTGTGTAGTATATTTTCAGGTGTGATTTCTTATTATATTTGTGTCCATCCACTTTATAAAATCTGTCCTCATCCTGTCTGTTTGTATCATGGAGCCAGCAGCTGAGCCCAAAATGAATTTCCCAATAGAGGCAATAAAATATATTCTGTTTCTGTCTCTGTGTCTGACACCTGTACCTGTGGAGCTGCTCCCTCGCTCTTACTGTTTACTCCTCTGTTGTGCTCCGATGTCGCCTCATTTGGAAAAGTTATAAGTGTTTACAACTGTGAAGATCACTCGAACCTGTCGTCACCCTGCGTGGTGTTCATTACGGGGGCCAGGGGCGGTCCCGGTGAGCTTCTTAAAGCTAAAAAGCTGAAAAGCTTTTAATCCACTTTCCAGTCATCTCCCTGTTTATATGCATGTAGCACCAGGGGATAAAGATCTCACATGCTGCGTTGACTCTGTGGGACTGCAGGCGCTCTCTGAGTCTGTGCCATCTTGTCAAGAAATCTGATTAATTAGCGTCCAATGCCTGATTAATGTGATGCTGGTCTGTGGTGTCAGTGGCTTGGCAAGAGTGTGTTTTGGTTAGCTAAAGTGGAGTTTGGAGACGTGTCAGATACTCAAGGGATTATGCAGTGTATCTACTCACTTTAATTTAATTTAAGCTGGTGTCATATACTTAATGCAGCCAGCCTGCAATTAAATCAGGTGTAAAAACATGGATAGGAGATGCAGGACTTACCCCTCAGGTGCAGGTTGACTGGGGTTGGCTGGAGCTGCTGTAGGTCCTGGTGCTGGGGCAGGGGCTGGGGCAGGGGCTGGGGCAGGGGCAGGGGCAGGAGCTGGGGCAGGGGCTGAAGCTGGGGCAGCAGCTGGAGCAGCAGCTAGAGCCGGAGCCGGACTTGATTCTGAGAAAAGGTGAAAAAACCCAGAGTTACATTTTATCTCCTCCAGACTTGACATTTTCAGTTCATTTTATTCTGGTCTCAGCAGGTGAAACTGTGAAATATTACATTTAATACAAAAAGCTCCTGCCCACACAACCTAAACCCCGACATCCTCTAAGAGACATGTAGCATTTTTAAAATGTTATTACCTTTCTTTTCTGCTTAACTGAAAAACAATTAGTTTCTTGCACTGCCTACAAATTGCTTTATTATCCTTAACATCATCATCATCAATATTATAATCAGACATGACGTGGCAAATGATGCTAAGTGACTTTATAGCATCTCTATTAAATCTTATTTTGAATAACTTGTTTAAAATGTATTTCATCAGACTGTTTGAGCCAATGAGACATATTATATTTGTTTTATGTTTTTGCATCAGTGCTTTCTGGTTAAACACATGTAGCAATTCAATAAGTTGCGAAATATATTGTTCTGAAGTATCTGACCACAAGATGTGGTCCAAAGGAGGCGGAGGGCAGAGAGGTGAAGCTCTCACAGTTAAACAGAAACGATCGTACAGTAATTCAGCCTCTGATATGAATGATAACTCACCCTGTGGTTTGGCTTCATTCTCCTTATCACCTGCTTTCTCCTCCTGCATGACAAATCAGCATGTTCAACAGAGTTAGCTGTTTGGCTTCATTACTCAAATCACGGTCATAAAAAAGACATTTCAATTCAAAGAGTGTTTAAAGAGTAGTGAATTTGCTGTTTGACAAATTGCTTCATTGCCCGATAGACACTTTTAAAAACAAGCTGCGTTTTTCAGATGAAATGAAATTAAAAGTGCCCGTTGGGCAACGAGCGCGTTCACCGAGGTCTGTGTAATCAAACAGTTTAATTTGATTCTTTGTTGGCAAGAGCGTGCAGCAGCTGAATGGATGGAGGAACAGATAAGAAGCCACTGCTGTTATCTCAGGAGAAACAAATGGAACCAAACTTGCTGTATTACATGCTGGACGCACTACTTTGTTTTTTTGTGGCCATGATTTTTAGTCTTGGCTTCTGCTGCTGCTGTTACTGGCACAAAGAGAACAGCATGAAAGCTAATCAACGTTTGTGAAAACATGAAAACACAGAAGAATAAAATAACTCTCAAGACATTAGATATGAATGAAAGTCTCCAAGAACAACAAGAAGTTTGAGATTATACATAAAGCATGTATATATACACATGCACACACACAAAACACCAATGCACAGACATAGGTCTTACCTTGGCTGGAGCTGGAGCCGGAGCTGGAGCTGGAGCCGCTGTGGTGATCGCGGGAGCTGGTGGCCCCGGCGGCCCACTGAGGAGCCCCTTCAACTTACCAAACATGTCTAGAAACCTAAAAGTTCATCTGCTCCAGTTCCCTGTGAGTGTCTGCCTGTGTGAGAGGCCTGAACTGGTCTCACCCTCCCTTCGCTGCCCCTGCACCGTCTCTTCTCCCAGTCTCTGACAGCAAAACGCTCTCATAACCACATTGGGGGTATTAGTGCTTTTAGCACCACTAATACTCTTGCACAGAGAATAGCCCCCGCTCTCAGCAAGCGACATTTAAGCCCATGACCATCTCATGTAAGATCCCATTAGGCTTATACTGTAGGTGACCACTAAAGCAGAATACATGTGTGTGCATTTGTGAAGAGAACATACAGACTAGACTCTCTGCCCAGTGCCCACCATTGCTCTGTTATACTCTTACTGTAGGTAACAATTCCTTCACCTCACATCTTATTGAATGCAATGAAGCACATTTGTTATCTTTCCACAAAAGACATTCAATCAATCAGGCAATGGTTGTGCTATAACTAAAATAAGAAAATAAATTAAAAACAGAAGCAGGTAAAAGTGTTGCAGAACTTCTAGGTGTTCAAAGCCGTTCTAAATAATTGAGTCTTGCATTTGGATTTAAAAAGTACCAGGTTTGGCCATTGATTATGTAAATCAAGTGTTTTAACGTTTTGGAGTAGGCAGACATGGTGAAAGCATGATCGCACTGTTTTCACCCTGACCCAAGGAGATCTAAAAGAAGTTGGCCATATGACCAGAAAAATGATCGTCTCAGACAAATATGGCGGGGCAAGGATGATAATGGCTTTAAAAACAGACTCCTGGACGATTATGAAGTCACAGTGAGAACTGTTAAAACTTCACATTTACAATAAATATCAGTCACTATAACACAATAAGTGAGGTTTGTCCAAGTAGCAACAATTGGGACTGAAAAGTACCAAATACTGCAGTTCATCAAATGGCCACTTCCTTGGGTCTTCCTCCAAAACTGATATTGACTCCCAAAAATGACAAACTTTAAGAAGAAAAACGTCCTTAATGTCACTATTATTAGCAATTGTACAGAAATTAATCAATAACTTTTATTGATATTGAGGTACTTTGACCGACTAATTTGCCATTTGATTTTAGCACCTAGTGGCCATTAGAGGAACTGCAACTCAAAGTATTTAGCTGCTGTATCCCACCTTTTCTTGCAAGCTGCTGCGTTCACTCTCACTACACTGTCACAGCTTTATCAATAAAAGGCCCTGCCCTCTAACATAGATACAATGGGTGAGTTTTAATGTCACTTTGATAAAGCATGAATATTACGTCATGTGCAGAATTATGGCGAGCTGACAAGAAAATATAATTATACAAAGGCCAGGAGTATGCACACACAGACGCACACACCAAACAACAGAGAAAGTCCAACAATAGAGAACATTTTCAGATCTTCACTGCCTACATGAGACTCCATAAATCACTAAAAAGCAATTACTATATCGTACCGTGGGACCAGGGTAAACACTCGCTGAATTATCCATCCTTCCTTTTCCTCTAAGCTTTTGAGACACACTAACACATCAAGTTTAAAGAGCAGCTCCAGTTTTTGATCTTCTGTTCACAAGAACATTTGAGGGTTTAGTCGAGACATTTCATGGAAAATTAACTCTCATAAATCATCATAATTTCAACAGTACAAAAGGAAACGAGACCCACTTTCCATTTCACCCAGATCCCACAGCTCACAGTCTGTTTTCCTCCCAAATGTTTCTGACTCGACCGACGACAGTGAGCAGAGGAAGAAGCTTTCAGCTCTGACGCTACAGATCTTTGGCTTCTCCAGATGTTACACTGATTCAAGGCCAAACTTTAGTCTCATTTGCACATATGTCCTTCATTTGACACGATTTTCAAACCAAGCATATTTTTAATATTACAACACAAATGATTCCAGGATAGACACACAACAGATCATCCTCAAAACCAAGTTAAGTGACATCTCTTATTCTGTCTTTGCCATTTTCACAGGACGATCCCACAGTCACTAATAGCTAATACTCCAGAAACTATTGTTTAACCCTCCTGTTTTCCTCCTGGGTCTAGGAAGAAAGGATGAAAGGAAGGAAGGAAGGAAGAACGGACAAAGGGAAAGATGGGAGGAAAGAAGGAAGGGAAAAAGGAAGGAAAGATAGATGGAGGGAGGGAACAGATTGGGTCAAAAAGGAAGGAAGAAGTAAGGACGGAGGGAAGGAAGGAAGGAAGGAAGGAAGGAAGGAAGGAAGGAAGGAAGGAAGGGAGGGAAAAAGATTGTGGAAAGAAGGAAGGGAAAAGGGAAAAAGGAAGGAAAGATGGAGGGAGGGAACAAGGAAGGAAGGAAGGAAGGAAGGAAGGAAGGAAGGAAGGAAGGAAGGAAGGATTGTGGAAAGAAGGAAGGAAGGAAGGATGGATGGAGGAAGGGAACAAATCAGGTCAATTTGATCAAAAGAGGAAGGAAGGAAGGAAGGAAGGAAGGAAGGAAGGAAGGAAGGAAGGAAGGAAGGAAGGAAGGAAGGAAGGAAGGAAGGAAGGAAGGAAGGAAGGGAGGAAGGAAGGAAGGAAGGAAGGGAGGAAGGAAGGAAGGGGGAAAAGATTGTGGAAAGAAAGGGAAAAGGGAAAAAGGAAGGAAAGATGGAGGGAGGGAACAAGGAAGGAAGGAAGGAAGGAAGGGAAAAATGATTGTGGAAAGAAGGAAGGGAGAAAGGAAGGAAGGAAGGAAGGAAGGAAGGAAGGAAGGAAGGAAGGAAGGAAGGAAGGAAGGAAGGAAGGAAGGAAGGAAGGAAGGAAGGAAGGAAGGAAGGAAGGAAGGAAGGGAACAGATTGGGTCAATTTGACCCAGAAGGACAAGGGTTAAATTCTGATAGTTGTAAGCACCATATTCCTGCAGCATAAAATAATCCAAACAAAAGTCATTTGTTCAACAAGTTATTATGACCCCAAGTTACATGTTACATTTTGTTGTCAGGCGACATCTAGTGGCCGCAGCAACTTGATCACATGAATTCTTTAGTCATTTACATTCATTAACATATTTTACAGCCACAACTGATTCTCTAGATCCTTTTTTTCACTGTACTTCGTAGAGATCCCTTCGTCGCAGGGCCTCCGTGTGTCGGCAGGCTAGAGCACAACGTAAACAGAACAGGAATCCATCCATCAGACACCAGACAGCGCCTCCAGTGGATCAAAACCTGGAGATGTTTCATTCATATCCAGTCTGGCTGGTCGTCATCCAGACCATATAAGCCCTCTGTACAGTTGAGCAGTGATTCACATATGCATGAATACATTAAGCTGATTCCATAATCAACACAGTATGAGTAGGGGGAAACCATAAATGTGGCCATTGCAGCTCATAAATCTCTCCTCATTGTCATTTTCATTATCTTTGCACATTCCCCTGTTTTCATTTAGCTCTTATCTCGGTGTGACACATTCGCTCGCTTGTCTTTACGAATATAATTACACCACTATCGCCCACCCCCTCAGCCTATATTCTGCTGATCCATCCCTGTTGTCACGCTGAGGAACAACCAACGAAAATGCCGCAGCGCTGCAGACGGCGCTCGGACTCGGTCGTGGGCTGCGTCGTCGTGTAATGTATCTCCGAGCCGCTCTCAAGGATCATTGACTCGTCTGGGGCAGAGGAGAGACGGGAGAATGAGTGGAGGAGTGCCGGTGCACTTTTTCATGCCTCTCCATCTTTCTGCTGTCCAGTGATGCAGGGAGATAGGTCATTAGATGCTCTCCATCTCTTCCATTAATCTAATTAAGCCTTAGGGGGAGTTGGGCCTAGCAGTGAAAGAGCTTGATACAAATTAGACAGACGGACACAGGAGGATTGTTGTTGTTGGTTTACTCACTGTGCACCGAGAGGGAAGATGCATAGACGTTGGACTAAATAGAATAAAAATGTGTTTAAAGGAGATGGACGACTGCTCCAGCCTTATAATACTGGATTAAAGCCTGACCTTTCACCTCTTCACACATACGCACACACTATACACACCACTTTCGCCCTGTCCGTCAGGCACCAGCAGAGCCACAATGGCCGGTGACGGTGTAACAGTTGGAGGTTTAAGAGGTAAAAGATAGCACATAGAGTGGAGGAGGCTGAATTCTCCGGTGGCCAGTGACATATGACTCAGCGCTCTAATTGGTGTAATACAGAGCTGCTCTCAACACGGGGCCTGGAAGTTATAACGAGGTCTGACCGAGAGGAGGCCTATTCAGTGATCACAATGGCAAATGCCACTATGATTACTCCTGTAACAATGGCATAAAATCAAGCACCGCTCAGAAACTCTGTGAAGGAGGAAGAGAAGGAAAAAGGCAGCGTGAAGGGCTATTTCATTTCTATTTCAGTGGAGGGGGGAAAAAAACAAGAGCTCTTATCCCACTGCTGTTCTGAATGAGAACAGACTTTTTCTTCCCATCTAAAAAACAACATGTTCAGTGAGACTTAGATTCAAAATTATATTCCCTGCACAATGTGAGGAATAATTTTCACACATTGATATATAACAACTAGAGATGTTTTTCTGAACTTCAGCTCTTTGAAACCAGTTTTTTTTAGGAACTTTCCACTTGAACATTATTTTTTTTAACATAACTTTTCAGTCATGATGCAGCTAGAAAAAACTTTCACATAAAATAAAACCTGCCTTCTTTGCCACTTGGGGGTGTTTTTGGTCTCTACCAAATCTCCACCAAATCCTCACTTCAACCAATTTGGTCACGTTTCTCTGATAGAGCAGCTTTAAAGTTTTGGAAAAGTAAATTTCCCCCCCCAAAAAATGAAACTCACTTTAGAATTCAGGTAAGATAAAGTTACAATAACACTCACAATATTCTCATTTTAAGTTCGCATGGACCCATGCGCCTTTTAAAAAGGTGGTTGGACCCAAAATGACAAACACACAACAATACATTTTGAATCTTCACTGCTTCACTGCCTATTTGTAATCACAAGGTTATATTGTTGAACATTATATATATATTTTTTTTACTTTTTCCACTAATGCTGGACAGCTATGAACTTCTAAACCTGAAAGCAGGTCCATAAGGATTAGAGAAATAATCCTTGAAATCCTTGTGATGGGGTGTTTTGGTAATACTGTTGCTACGCACTCGGATGTTTGTACCACTTCTGATTTTCTGCTGAGAAAGTTTATCTTTTACAGGTGTGGCTGTTAAAATATCCAGGTTTTATGCTGTGTATCTTTTCGCTGCAAAACTTCCTGCACCAAAAGTACAGCTCATGTCGCAGTGCTTAAAGTCTAATATGCTCTGTAAAATTATCTCTAATTCTCCTCTGGTTGAGAGTTTTGGAAGCTTTTCCTGTATCATCAGCCCATGTGCAAAGTGTTTGATCAACCACATCTAAATGACGACATGTCAGAGTTCAGTGTGGCTTGGGAACGACACTATATATAGCTTCAAAGTGAATCTGGGTGAAGTTAAAAAGGGCTGAGCGTTGGTGCTATCTGAGGTCTCAGCGCTGCATTTCCTTCTCCGACCAAATGGGGGCAGAGCGTACTTTCACATCTCCTCTCTCTGCTCCTGTCCAACAGATGATGAAACTATTTTGAATCGAATTATCCAGGTGCAGCTGAGAATCGCTCTGTGCTCCAGGAAAGAGTAGACACCAGGGTGACTTATGAGCATTGTAGAGACGGCAACATCTGGTGTCACGACAGAAGCTGTCCCAGGAAAGAAGGAAAAAAAAAAGAATCAGGTCACTAATTCAATGTCACAACCACGAGACTGAATTCTTAACATCTGATTCTCTTGGATGAGACTGGTGATACTCTCCAGCTTGGTTTCCATGAACACATTTTTAAGTATTAAATTGTTTGGGTTAAACAGAGGAGACACATTTAATGAAAATACTCCACTTCAATTAAAAACTCCAGTGTTAAATGTTGATGACCTACATGTTGAGGGGTGTTTCAGCTGCTGAGCACGGGTAAGATGAGGTAAGGAGCGCTGGTCGTGTTTTTATTGGAAGTAGAGATGCATTTGATTCCCTGACATTCCCATTGTCTCACTCTTTCCATTTCATTTCTTCCCAAGGTTGCTGTGCGCTCGTTTATTGGCTTTTCCTGGTGAGAGGGAGAGTTTGTCTTTCGAGTGCATGTGCTTCTGAGTGAGCATGACATGCCCTGTGTGGTGTGTGTGTCTGTCTGTGTGTGTGTGTGTGTGGCAGGTGCACAGCAGTGAAGCCACGGAGCGCTGAGGTGTGTCATTGAGAGGGCCTGTGGGGCTTAATGCCTGGCCGCTTGGTGTGCACATTAATCTGAATGAAGGCACAAAGTGACAGGCCTGTGATTTAGACTCCCCCATTAAAGCTCACAGTCACATGCTTCCCACAGTCACAACAGTGGGCTGCTGCAGGCCGGGAGGGACAGAGGGACGGGCTGGCAGCTCAGGTGCCGCGGGGCCGTCCGTCGTCCACCGGGCGGACAGGTGCCCGATAATAAGCAGAGATATGCTAACACTTAGCATTCCTCTGCTCCACGATGCTAAATAAATATATATCTGTAGTGGCTGTGATGATTGATATCCACGGTCTACGTGCTTTGATTCTTCTGTTTGTCTATTTATATTCTGCTCGCATGCGAATATCTGAGTGAGTTCACACTGCAAACTCTAAACTCTGCAACTCGTCAGCAATGATAATCATATGAGGAATATTTGTAATGTGTAGCCAGAGCTGCAGTGATAGAAAGAAAGAAAGAAAGAAAGAAAGAAAGAAAGAAAGAAAGAAAGAAAGAAAGAAAGAAAGAAAGAAAGAAAGAAAGAGTTGCTCCAGCCATCACAAGGATGAAGGAAAGAAAGATGGCCAGTCTGACAGATGACAACTGGGGGCTCTGCCTCTGACACCGTGATCATTTCTCATGAATGTTAACAACTCAATTCCTCTTTTCTCTTTTTCATGCCAGTGTCTGACGCACCCCTTGGCACCGATCAAATCATACATGACAAGGCTGTCAGCTGGCGTTAAGCCACAGGTCTCCTCATCATAACACTTTCATCCCGACAAAGGTCAAGTTGCTGAAAAACATTACTCCCCGGGCCGAGACTTCCTGAATACGTCCTAGAGACTGGGGCAGATCCGAGGAGATGAAACTTTAATGGTCTTTGTCGGGAAGTGGACGTCGCAGCAGAAAACGGCTGCAGGATATAGAGAAAGTGGAGAATGTAAATATTGGTTCACTGGAGAGGCGCGAAGTGGAGGTCTGCACCACAGAGCTGTGATTACAGCACAGATTACACAGACTTAAAATCTGTTTAATGAATAAAACCGAGAACTTTTTCCAAATTAAACCTGAGCAAATGCCAACCAGAGCAGCATTGCAGATACATGATGTTCATACAGTATGCTGCTTGCACACACTGTTATAACCACCTGCCCTTCATTAAACATCATAACAGCAATCTTCTTTATTAAGCCTATATAGGGTGCTCATTTACAGTAGATACTTGAAAATTCACAATTTCAACCTGGGACCATTTTTAGGAGGGTTTTAAAAGACTTTTTATACTTCACTTTTAAACAACGAGGAGTTTTGGAAAGCAAAGTGTTTTCACACTACTACATTTCCCATGAGCCTCCGCGCGCACGGTCAAATTCTTGGACCGGCGCAAGATGGACGAAAGCGAAAACATTTGCCAAGAATGTTTTCATTGATCAAGACTGAAAGTCGGAGGTTTGAAGACGATCAGATACCGTCGTAGTTCCGACCATAAACAGTGATTCGGTGGCGTTATTCCCATGACCCGCCGGGCAGCATCCGAGAAACCGAAAGTAGGAAATGCTGGGCGAGCCGACCACTAATAACAATAACTAAATAACGATAAAGACAAAACGATATATTTGTGGAAAATGGACCCATTAACAAGTGTGGGTAACGTAGATTCATCCACATTAATATGAGACTTTTTTATAACCAAATACAAACTCCTTGTTGTCCCTTTAATCTTATAAAAGGTCTTTTTTTGGGCTAATCAAGGTCAACAAAGTTGCCGTATATGGTTCTTCACCCAGTCGAAGGTAATCATTTTCTCAAAAGGTGTATATATAAAATATATATATATTTTTTAAGGAGCGTTTATCAAAACATACACATATGTCTTCTTTCCATCACTCTGATGCTTCACTGTCACAGAATACAGACCATAGTTCACAGGGAGGGATGTGTTTATGAGCCATGTTTGTTCTGGAGTAAAGTGAAGATCTATAGTTGATGGTTACAATGAAATTACAGATAAACCACCTCCTACACACCAGAGAGTGAGCGACTCATAAACATAAAACTAAATCCTAATGTTTCTGTCACAGTTCACACTCGTCTCACCCTCAGTTAACTTCCCACACACACACACACACACACACACACTGCCAGGGCTTTATCTGCCATCTCATCACACACACACACACACACACACACACACACACACACACACACGTGCATATGAGAACAAGCGGAGGAAGGTGAAGGTTAATGAAAGGTGTGTCTCTCATCTTGTCTTGTGCCACCTTCCACAGATGGAGACTCTGATAACACCCTCCCTTTTCCTCTCCTCTCCTCTCCCTGGCCCCGGGCAGCCTCCCCGCCGAGCTCCACTTCCTCTGGATAAGAGCTGCACCACCGACTATCTTCATATCTAGGCTACGGATGCCAACTGTAATCTGTCAGGTCTGTGTATATGCGTGTGTGTGTGAGTTTTATTTGTGGGGAATATAGGACAGGCTGTTTCTGTGGCCTGTGAGATGCATGTGCATGAAACAAGGTAATGAGTGGAGCTGTAAAACGCCTTTTATATGTGAGAACCAAATCTCCTCCAGATAAAGCAGCTGTGGGAGAATGACAAAGGGAAGCTGACCTCAGATTAAGGACACTTCTTATGTTTCCAATTGCTGTTTTCAAAGTGATAAAACGCTGTTTTTCTTGCGATAGTGTTGTCATGGTGAAACATATGAAAACACTTCAGGGCTACTTTTATTTGATCTGACTTTCACTGCGAGTACACTGGATATTTAACGGGCCGATGTGAACCACTGTCACATGTATTTCCACATAATGCGGCTGATTTTTCACCCCATCGGTTTACCCACTGACTTTCTGACTGCGTGCAGACATCAGCAGACCAAAAACACTGTAATCTGCAAGTTGCTTTCTTTTCCCATATTGTCTCTGTGATGTATCACTTCCCAGAGATCACCTCAGTGGAAATGTGTAATCAGTGTGTCGTGTGGGAGGATCTCTGAAGCTGCAGTTTCCATTTTTGTAGCCGATGGTTTATCTGCAGCCTGTTTAGTGTTGGTGAGCGTCGTATCATGGTAACCATCAACTGTAGATCTGGTTTTCTTTTCTTTCTTTCTTTTTTTTTTTTTAACAAATATGAGACATAAACACGTCCCTTCCCCTGTGAACTAACAACTGAAATCTCTGTTATAGTGCAGCATCAGACCAGAGTGGTGGAAAGAACAAACATTGATGTGTGTGTACGTGTAGAAAGCAGCATTTGTTTTAAAGGAACAGTTTGGATTTTGTGGCGTGGGGTTATATGAGGTAGTCTGACACAGTCGCTACTGTATAACAACACCTTATTCAGGAGATCCAACCTACATTGTGTGCCTTACTTACTTTTCTTCATTCTACTTCCATCTGTTTCTTTATTTAAATGAGCAAATTAAGATTACTAATATGTTAGACACAGATTGTATATGCTGTATACTAATGCAAATATTTGAATTAGATGTATATGTGATATAACATATGACATAAGTTAAACTACAAATCAGATGGTTGTGTTATGAAAATTAAATTCTAAAAAAATTCTATCCTCAAATGATTTTTTCCCCCTCTTTGTAATATTGTGGAGTTTTTCCATTTTCCCCATGTGGAATAAAGACTAAATTAAAGATGAGTGGAGGGATCCATGACTTATTCTTGACAACTGACCCATGTCTTCTCCTTCAAGTAATAAGAAAATGAAAAGAAGTGTGTACATACATAAATACTGAGCTCATATTGTGTCAGGAATCTGGGAAAACATGCGTAAAATCTCCCATTTATCTCACTATATTCATCTCTTCAGTCCAGTTATCTTCTGTGTGTATTTACTCCTTGTGAGACTGATCTGACTCCAAACAACTCAACCATCAGGGGCATTTCTGAGGCTTGTGTGAGGCTCAGCTCTGAGCCACGGGAGATGTTGAAGAGATAGTTGGGGTTGTTTGTGTGAGGGACTTAGATCTTGGTCAGTGTGTTACCTCCAGTGGATTCAGGGTGCTTGAGTGCTTTCCTGGTTCCAGAGAAGCAGTCGGACCACCAGCACAGAAGCTAAGTGGTGCGCTGCTGTGGACATGGCCATCCACACAAATGCGTTTGAGTCACTTAGAGAAAATGCCCACAGGAAAAATCCAATATCATTTTTTTTATTGTGCACTAGATTATTAATATTTCCGTTGCTTTTTCTAGCAATCAAACAGCGTTTTCCTTTGGCAGCTCGATGGCTGAAAAAATAGTAGTAGTTCGATGACAAGTTTCACAAGCGTGTCGTGAGTGCATGCAGCAGATGGATGGAAGTGAAGTGGTTTCTGTATCCAACAATGTGAAATAATCCTGTCCAGTGCTTTAACAAAGCCTCCTGCTCCTCTGACTCCTGACACCGTTCACACATCCATCAATTAGCCATACCGCTTATCTGTGTAGGGTCATGGATCGGGTCACTGGGGGGCCGGCGCAGAGGTGGACTGGGGCAGTAGCTCAGGATCCTTTCCAGGCCGCCCTGTTCTCACACACCACCAGACCTACAGTACAATACCGTGGGCAAACGGTCTTTGAGGAGAGTTATCCAAATAGATCAGAACTTATTGAAAACATGAACTATATTTTGTGTCATTATATTGTGTGTATTTGGCAAAAACAACATAAAACTGTTATTTAGTCAAGTTTTCTATATTTCTATCTATAGCATTCTTGAAGCTGCTTATTTTGTCATATTTAGCTCAATCCATAGCAGGCTGGTGTTATGTTTTCTACAGTATCTGTCTCTGCTCCACCTGCTTGCAACTTGCATGTACAAACACACAGCTGCAGATTTAAGACAGTAGAGCTGTAGTGTAGCAGTGAGGTGTGATTATGTTGGTTGCCAGATAGGTGGTTTTGGTTGGTTCTCCTCTCATTCTTGCTGTAATTTCTCTGGTGTTGACAGTTGACAGTTCAAGGTCAGAACGACTATCAAGCCAATGGAAAATGTCCTGGTGCTGTTGATGTGCAGTTCACTGGTGGAGCAGCCAAACCAAGCTGGGGTGGGGTACACTCTGGACAGGATGCCAGGGCCAACAGAGATATAAAGAGACAAACAACCTCAGAGTTCAAATTCATTATCTATATATGCTTTTTTAGCCTTTTTTTTTTTTTTTTACCCAAACACATGTCAGAAGGAAGACTAGAAAGAACCCATGCAAAAGAAAAGCCCTGGGGTTCAAACCCTTAACCTTCTTGCTCTGAAGCAACAGTACAAACAGCTGCCACGCCCTGGCTGTTGGACAAACATCCAACCAAACTACTGTACATGCTTCTGCAAATGCAGAGACAGCTTGCCGAAAAACTGCCCCCGACGGAAACACGCATCAGCAGTTTTGCATGAATTTACCTAAAACCTAAAACAACTCTGTCTGGTAACGTTCTGTTATTATCTGATAGCGTGGTGAATGTGCAGGTCACAACTTGTCCACCAGAGCGTTTTGGAGTTGTTGGATTGTGTATTTGATGAGTTTGATGAAGGAAACCAAGAAATCCCATTAGCCTCCGTATAGCGTAGCCCTGAGCAGCTCACCGCTCTGCTCCGCCGTTCTAAAAAGCAGCTTGCACCGACAATTAAAGATAACGAACCTACTCCTAAAACGATAGGGATTATGGCAATGGGCCAATTTGCCAAAATGTTGAACTATCCTTTTAAATGTAACACAAACATCTGATTCATTCATTGTAGTCCAGCCTGGAGGTGTACTGTACACAGTGATTTGTGAGGTACAACCTGCACAGGTCTCCAGACTGTCACAGGGCCAGCCCCCCCTCACAGACAGACAATTATCACACTCACACCTACAGGTAATTTGGAGTCTCCATTTCACCTGACCTGTGTGTGTCTTTGTGCTGTGGGAGGAGACCCCGGTGCCCGGAGGAAACCCAAAGACCTGGGAAAATATGCAAACTCCAGCCATCTGGCGAATTTGAACCCGGGAACTCTGTCCAACACACACACACACACACACACACACATACGGTGCGGTACTGTACTGTACATCTAAAAATACACTTGTCAGTCTGATCCACATGTTAAAGCTACAACAAACAGGCACACACTGAACACGGCGCTAAAAAACCCTCCGCCGTCACTTGACAGTCAGAGGACGACACGTACAGAAGTTTTGCGAGCATCATGTTTTATTTCTGGGTAATGATTTCCTTTAAAAAACGGTGGAAGTTCAAACGCTGGCGGATCCCTCGCCACCGCATGGGGCTGTCAGAGCATGAAGCCGCCTCTTGCAACTTTAATGTGCGACTTCAAAAAAACACAGTAGCAGGAGTTTCTGTGAACTTCGCAAACCGTGTAAGCTCTTGGAATTCACCCCCGCTGGAAATGTGGAAAAACTGCCAGTGTTTTCTGACTGCTGAGTTGGCTTCCTGGTTCCTGGAGGAGAGGGCTTCCATTGTCGGAGGAAAATCAACAACAGTGAATTTATTTTTAATAAAGGTTTTGATTTGAAACGGGGCGAGTCTGCGGGAGTTTGTCTGAATCTGTTTTCATGCAGGCACAAGAGGAGTCTGGGTATAATCTGGTTCAACCAAACCGCTTGACTCTTACAACAGACCTGCTGAAAGGCATTTACTGTGTGTGTGTGTGTGAGTGTTTATATATATCTTGTGTGTGTGTGTGTGCATATACAGTACTGCTGACCTTATATCACGTCCAAGTACATTGCAGTTTTTTTTCCTCCTGCTGCCTCACCAGATTTTCACTTTCTAGTGGGGGAGGGGTGGGGAGCATCGTCCCAACAGTAGCATGTATATACACACACACACACACCACAACACACACACACACACACACATTTCCTGTGCCTCATTCCCGTGAGAGCCTGACTGTGTGCCAGACAGGAATTGCATACATTGTCCCCCCTCCCTCTCTGCCATCCTGCTGGGACGCAGCACCTGCCCCGACCGCGGTGGACGATAAGTCTTTTCTGGGACAGGATGGGAGGACGGGTGTCCGTCCAGCCCCCGGTGCTCGGGGGGTAACGGCCGGCGTGACACGACGAGCCCTTGATGCGTGAGCTCAGCGGAACTCGCCGCTTGTTTTCTGATGGAAGACATGAGTCCAGTAAGGAACCTGCTTTGTCTGCACTTTCACACTGTTTTCTCTGTCTGATTTCATCTATTTATGTTTCTCTCTCTCTCAGTCTCTTTTTTCCAGCTCCATTTCCTCTTTCCAGCCACTCCAGCATCAGGACAGTTAGGTGGGTACCAGAGTAGTGCTTTGTCTCTCCTCAATGTTTCTAGGTTAAGCTGGGTTTCTTTTGTAAAAAGGTATAAATCAGCTTTACAACCTAAAATATCCAAAATGATCTGCTGTAACACATATAATCAGTACTGTGCAATCCATCTCGCTGTTTTACAATAACCAAGGTCACTCTGCTGAAAGAGAAAAACTCTTGTGACATACAGTAATCCCAGCATAAAAGCGCCCTTAGCAGCTTTTTAGCGAGCTTTCAACTGCACGTCACATTCAGCAGCAGTGAATGAAGTTCAGGTGTCGTCTGTCACCTGAATGAGCAGCTCCATTTACACACGAATACTGGGAGATGTGGTTGAAAGCTGCTGGGAAAAAAAGAAACCCCAGGTGATTATTTGCTTTTACCAGGTCAAAGAATGAACCTCAGACAAATGTAGGAAAAAACTCCAGAGTGAAACGAATGAAAATTTTCAAATATGGTTCAAGATAGGTTTGTTTATTCTTAATCAAAAATGCGAATTAAACCCTTCGCTCACCATTCTTTAAAATGAATGTGGTGCCATAAATAAAGAATCCTGTATGGCACTGCATTTCTCTCTCAGTATTACACTTCATCTCAGGTGATAAAATGCTGTTCAACAGGTTTAAGGTTTTCGATGTTTCTTTAGCATGCTAACACTGGTTAATTAGCACTAAACACATGGCGCAGCTGAGACAGACGTGTTAGTTTTGTAGCAATTATAAGACACTAATACTAATTCCTTACGATGCCATATTTTTTTGGGATGCATGGTAAATGCATGTTATCGTTGCAGTCATAACTCAAACCATCTCTGCAAACTGTTACTGATGGCAGCACTAAATAAATGACAATCCATCAAAAAGCTATGACGTCAATGGAAAGCAGTAATGAAACATGCATGGTGAAAATATCTACAGAAAGTCATATTTCTGCATAAATAAATCATATAATATTAAAAAAATATCACAATCACATCTTTATCAATGAATCTGATTATGTTTTTGATGCAGTAAAATAATAAATTGTTCTCCTACATCATGACCTATAGTATATTGTGATGTCACAGCTTCAGCAGAGGAATAACTGTACAAAGATGAAGAGAGAGAGAGGACGGAGGAGAGAGGAACCCGAGTGTAACGTCGTTCACTCCGCCGCTGCAAACTGTCACAACACTGTGAGTGACACACGACCTGTCAGCCCACTGAAAAAAGCAAAAATTATTCAACACATGGAAAGCTGCCAGACAGCCTGCTGTCTCTGTGTGGTACACCGCAAATACTGCCAAGCAGGACAAGCATCCACACACACACACACACTCTCTCACACACACACACACACACACTGCCATTCATTTCCTGACTTTATCCCTGGCCTAGATAAGTAGGAAGGAAGGCAGGTAGATAGGTAAAGCAGGTACTTTATTTATCCCCCAGGGGAAATTCAATGTTCAGTGTTAGCTGATGGCTCTGCTCCTCTTAAAACCGTCTATCATCATCCATCTATTCGCCTTCACACCATTTTCCCAGATCTTAAATCTTTATATATTACATGTTTAATCTTTAGTAGAAGGTAATGGCAGGTGGTCCTACTTAGAGCAAATGGAGGATTTACGCAGCACTGGGGACTCATATTGGAGAGATGCAACCTCAGGGAAATACTGCAGCAGCAGCAGAAGCAGCTAGGTATTTGTTAGCAGCCGTAAAGATGAGCACGATCAATAGGGCACGATCATGTTAGAGTGGATATGGAAATTTGATAGCCAGCCTGTTCCAGCCTTTGTGTTTGTAACGCTGTGATCGAGTCTGCTGTGTTGTAGTAAAGAGCTCTGGTCCTGACGGGAATAATTATCTTTAAAAAGAGTTATTTAAGACGTAGTTTAGTGCATTTTTTCCACGTTGTTCTAATGAAGAAAATCATTGCTGGGATGTGGGAACACGGTGAAATCGCCAAATAAGTTGATATGAATTGAACAACCACATAGAAACATAGAAACACACATCCTCATGTACAGATCAGAACAGGTTTGTTTATGGACAGGAAGGACATGTCCTTACTAATGTCTGAGTGAACTCCTTCACATTAGATTTACAGCAAAGTCATATTTGATATTTCCGATGTGCCCCTGAGGCTATGTCTCCAAGATGACTGATTTAGTCGTGCTAGCGTTTGATTGGCTGAAAGGGCAGCGACTACCTGGAGGCTCACCACCTCATGTGCAAATATTACACTTCCTGCTCGACACGGAGGAGGTGAGAGAGAGGATTAGCGTATCAGTAATCAGCATCTATACCTCATTTAAAGAAGCTGCTTCCGTCTCCTGTCCATCATGATTTCTTCCTCTACTCAAGTTCAAGTCTTTACCCGAGGCCGTGACCGGTCCGATCCAGTTCTGGTTGGACCAGGATCTCCCTCTCTCTTCCTGGGTCCAGACCGGGCCAGAAGGTCAGACAGAAGTTGGCATCGGGACTGGGGAGTCAGCTGTCGTTTGATAATATGAAACATGACATACTGTATTAACAACATAACCTTAAATCGCTGTGCACTGCATAATAAAGTTTACAACAAATTTACAAACAAATTTACATTAATATCAATTGCAACAATGTTAAACATGACGTTATTGTTTTGCAAGCAAACTGGAACCAAGTGGAAGGTATTGATAAGAGAATCGATCGGCAGAAAGGAAAATTATGATCATGGATCGAAACAGTTGGAACAAGTTCTTGATTCCCATCCCTTAAACGGGACATATTATGGAAATATCACTTTTTGAAGGCTGTTTAACATATATTTGGGTGTTTGTCTTGGCTTCCGACCCCCAAAATGTGAGAATTGACAAAAAATCTGTACAGTAATGTTCAGGCTCTCTAGGTTGAAATCCACGTGGTTTTCAAGCTGTTCCCTCAGTTGTCTTCCAGTGATGTAACTAGGTTTTGAATTTGCATAACCCCACCCCTACCTGGGACCAGTAGAAGGGGCGGGGCAAGCAGTGGCTCATTTGCATTTAAAGGGACAGGCACTGAAACCAGCCGTTCTGAACAGGGCTGTTTTGAGAGGATGAAAAGAGCTGCGACGTTTGATCCTTGGGGTATTTTGACCAAAGCATGTCACAGACATGTCTTTAAGCCACCTGGGAACTATTTTAATTTGTGGAAAGGGGGCAGAATATGTCTCCTTTAATGATACTGTTGAGCCTGCAAGATTTCATTCTTGTACAATGTTATTTCAAACATTAAGGATGGGCAAAACAACTCATAACAAAGCAGAGTTTCCCTTTAACTGTGACCCTCAGACGAGAGCGTGGATCTTTCCAGCTCCTCTGTTTTGCCTCTTCGCTCTGGTCTTCCCCGGTTTTTCCCAGAAACTGGAGACCTACAGGACCTCGGGTATGTTGAAGTATTTTGCAGCGACTACAAACATCCACAGGAGTGATGCCAGAACTCTGGGTGGGACCGATATCTTGTCTCGTGAGCAAATGATTTAACCATCCCCACCTCTTTCTCTCTGTTAAAACAACCCCAGGAGCCGCTGCGTGTTTTCACAGCGTGACACACGTCTGGATGCTGATAAGTGGATTATTCTTTTTTACGCAGACTGTACGGGAGTCGGACCCACAGCTGTCTTTCCCATCGGGGTTTGTGTGCAGTAAGAGAAAGTGGTTGTAATGCGGGAGGAGATGTGTGTACATGTAGTAGGCTTGCAGTGCCAGGCCTGGAGATGGAGAGATAGCTGTAAAGTCAGAGCCAGCACTTCTCCTGCCACAGGAATAATGGAGTGAACGACACTGGGAGGCAGAGCGTCACTCTCCAATATGAGACAGGTGCTTGGAAGCAGCTCCGTTGCACCGAGGCCTGCCCGGCGATAAAATCCTCCTGCAGCCATACAGTACTAGAAATACAATATCCCTCCAGATTACTTTCACCCCATCATTTTCTCCCTCCGGCTCTTACCTCATTTTATGCCCATCTCTCTTTTTTTATTTAATTGTGTCTGACACTGTGCCGGGAGGGGGAAAAAGAAGCAGGACATAAATATCACCGGGGAGTTCATCATGCCGTGGAAACGTCAACACCGAGAGAGGAGCGGAGAGACAGGAGTCGCTGAAGGAAGAAAGACGGGAAGTTCCCTTCTCATCTGGTTCTGGCAGAGGAGGAGTGAGTCATCCTGTGGAGCGCCACAATGCTAAATGACTTTTCCTTCCCATCCCACTCACACACTGGGGGTGAACCAAGGTAGAGAGTCTTTCAGGGTCAGTCAGGTGCATGGAAATCCTACACAGCTTACTGTCAAAAGCAAGAAACCCTGGGTTTTATTTCAGACTTTTAGGCCAGGCCGTCATTTTCAGGACCGAGTAAAAAGGCCAAAGGAGGCGGCAGCATCAGTCATTTACGAGTGCATGAACTCCTCACTCTACAATTGCCTATGGAGTGCCTCCAGTCTGGTGGTGAAACATGAGAGAGACTGAGAGTTCTCCAGGGCACAGAAAATGACAGAGTAGAGCTCGGCTCAGTCACCTAACGAAAGAGAGACAGAGGAGGAAACAAAATGAAAACCCAACGTTGGCGAAATGTGCACGTAAAGTATCCCGACTTTCCTCTTATGGCAACAAACCTGCGTTACACAGACGTCACTCAGTGTCAAAAAAATCTATAATGACTGTGCTTTAGTAGGAATAGTCTGGTTATTTCTTAAGAGAGACAGCTCCGGCTAATGGAAAACATCAGTGTCCATCAGTCCTGAGCAGAGTGATGATATGATACGAGCTGACTGATGTGGGTTTTCAGCTGCTCATTATGATGATGAAGAGGTATTTAGAGAGCAGGGCGGCCGACGTTGTTTTAATCCATACATTGTGACAAAACAATAGCTAGTGACAGCTTTAGCCCTTACAAAACATAACGTGTGAGTTATCACAAGTATGACAAGTGAAAAATAAATCACATGTGATGTAACGTATGAAACATTAAAGGACACATAGTTTTGGGACATTTTTACATGTGATGCCTTCAGAGTCATGAGTAGTTTGTGGATGATTCACATGTGATGCCTTCAGAGGTGCAAAAAGACACAAAGACCCAACATACTGTCTGATTTTTTCTGAGTATCAACATTAAGATGAACAGCTCATAAGTCAATATAACATTTCAACAGCTTCAAGAATTGTTCACGTTAAATTTTCTAATGAAATGTTTAACCACTACTGTAGCTGTGTAGTATTCAGGTATTGTGTCTCTGGTGCAGTGGATTTTTCAGCCTGTGTTTTCACATTTTCAGGGACCTGGCTGAAACAGGAACAGGTTCCTGCAGACTACAGCTGCAGGAGGCTGTCAGGCTACACAAAACTTCCCTAAACAACCATTATTTTCTGTTTAATGCTGCATTTTCTAACTTAAGAGGAAAATTAAAAAGCCAAACTAATTACGAAGCACACAGCCAACATCAACTCTGCTTTCGATTTTCCTTTTAGCTTCACTTTGCAGGCAGATAAACAGAAGACAAATTAGCCGATAAATATAATACATTTCTTATATTACTCTTTTGAAGAAAGTAATTACACAACTTGGGTATTTAACCTCAAACTTACACATGATATTACTTTAGTTACTCATCCCGGCTCTGCCAGACTCCCAAATCTCCAACACTCTGTATTTAACAGAAAATGAGACAGCAGCGCTTTAACAAGCAGCCAGCCTCCAGTCTCAAGGTATTTACTGACTATCAACAGCCAGCTCATCCTCGGTGACGGCGCTGAGCACTTCAGAAATCTTGTCTTCAGAGTGAAGCTGCAGGGTTCACAGGCCCCTTCAAATCAGAGCTAAATCAGTGAACTGTATTAAGGGTTTTTTGCAATTTGAAAAGTAGCACAGTGCAGCCTGGTACTATGCTCTGGGCACCAATTTTCTTTCTTTACTGGAAAGTTTTTACTAAAATATTTCAGTTTTCTTTACCAAATCACAACACGGTATGATTTACACAATGGGATTAAAGAGCTGAAGGCTGAAGTCCAAGTTGAAGGTCAGAGCAGGGAATAAGACAACTCATTTTCAGAGACCATGATCGATATGGACCTACATCTAATACATGTCAAATTTTTTACCAACTCACATTTTATTTTGAAAAGTTAACAATAGCGATAAGAAAAAGTCACTACACCAGTGTTGTCAGAGGCCTCGGTGGCCAAGATTAAACTTTGCGGTCTTTTTGCAAAGCCAAAAGAAGGAGCAGTTATCTGACTGATGCCTTTATTGAGGAAGTCTAGGATTTCTTCTTTTATCGCGCTGTATGGGGCAGATGTTATTGCCAATAATAAAAATGTACTGTGGCTGTTCGGTAATATAATAGACCTGATCTGTCTTGTATTGGATCCTCTGCTTCCTCACTGCCCCTGCACCCCCCCCCCCTCCCCTTTCCTGTCCGATGTCTCAGCGGAGCCTCATTTCAGGTGAAATATTATCACTATCATCTCTTTGCTGGATCTCTCTTTTGTCGAGAGTCAATTCTTTCTGGCAGAGATGGGGCATGACCTAACATCCCACAGCTAGGTCTCTCTCTTCCAGCTTGAAGACAGCTGCTGCTGCTGCTGCTCCCGGGGAAAACTCCACCAAAAAAATGAAAGAAATAAAAAGTTCTTCATTCTTTGTTCATTTCTTACTTTCTTTCTTTTTCTTTTTTTTCCTTGCTCGGGTTGTTCTCATCCTCGGGCTCTCAAATTCTCTCACTTGTTACCAGTTGGCGGAGTCGGGGCATTAATCAAACCCAGCGTTCCAGTGGCTGAGTGTTGGGATTTGGTCCAGACTGGGTGATGATGGTGGACATTGAGCCCTCTGGCTCTCAGAGCTCGGGCCTCACTGCTGCTGGCGTTTGGCTGAGGCTTCCAGAAAAACATGCTTGTTAAAGTGTGGGAAGGGTTTGAAGTTTCTGTTTAACTTCTGTATTTTTGTGTTTGTTATGGACTGGGCTGTTTTTCACTTTGTCTCTGTCTTGGCTGCAGCGAGCAAGTCACGCCTACAGTAAAAGGCTGCATCAGACTGAAAGGAGACAGGTCCTTTAAGGACAGCCGAGGACGTCCACCCTCCTCTGGGGATGTTTTTCCCCTCTCTTTTTTTCAGTAAAATGCATTATCTGGTGACAGAGGTGAGCTGGTCCCTGCTCTCCTCGCCATGATGGATGGTCCGCGCCGCTCCACAGTGGCCACAGTGATTGGCTAATGCTGATAAAGCTCTAACTGGCTGTACCAGCAATGTCACTGCCCCAGAATCCCCAAAAGACCTGAGTCTACAGTCCCCTACCCAGCTCACCTTTTCCCACAAGACTCACCTTTAACCACCTTCTTTAACCTTCGCCTTGTGTTAGCTTTCTGCTACCATCTATGGTGTTAGGGTCAGTTTTGACCCGTGTTTTAAATCAGCTGTAAAATACACTAAAAACTATTTTTTCTTCTCTTGGCTACATTGTTAGGCTTCCTCATCCATGAAAATATTGCTTTTAATATTTTTTGGTGTGGGCCCCTGGGCCTTTTTTGTCAGTATACCCCTTGGCTTCAATTGAACCTTCCTCTTGTCAGCTTTCTGCTACCATCTCTTGTGTTAGGATCAGGGTTTTGACCCGAGTCTTAAAACAGATGTAAAACACACTAAAAATGATTCATCATTCCATTTTTTTTTTAAATCTCTTGGTTACGTTTAGGGATGCAAATTATCGAGTAATTCATTAATCGATAGTTGATAGACCTTATCGATCGATGATCGATTAATTGATAAGCGGCGATTTTCCTGAGAACCTAAATTTAAGGGGAAAATTTAAGCTCAACATTCCTTATGGACTTACACTAGTATTTGTTAGTTTATTTTAAGAGCACAGCACAATGAAAATGTTTAAGTAACACGTTATTTAACCTTTAAATAATGTTGTTCTGTACGGTGCTGAAGCTCTAATGCCCCCTCCTCTGTCCCCCGCTGGCCCGCACTCACACCACCTCCAACCCAAGCGTGACCAAGCACGCGGTTGCCTCCGTTGATATAGAGGGACTATTTGTTTACCAACACGGCGGATGCGCGCTTTAACCTGACTGCAGAAAGAACGGAGCCTTTTAAACACCAGCGGTGATGAGGCGCTGACAACAATATAGGTGGTGGTGTCCACACACCCGTACTGGTTTATGTGACTTAAGGTGACATTTCGCACAGGAGGGAGTGGAGTCCGTTTGAGCTGTGTTCAGGCTGCATTACAACTCCTCAGGCAGCTCCGTGTCGGCGGCTTTTTGACTCGTTACTCACTGGTCGTCTGTGTGTTAGCGATGGTACAGCCTGAGTCCCGTATAGCTACAACAGGTGTTGTTGTCTCTTTTCACCTCCTCTCTCCCTTGTGTGCTGCAGTGCGCAGCGCTGCACACGTTTACACAGAGATCCGCTACATTATGTCGGCTTTGCTTGTTTACAGTTCACAGTAAAACTCCCATTGAAAAGGAATGATTAATTGCAAGTAATTTAATTTAATCGATTAAATTCTTATCGACAATTAATCGATAGTCGATTAATTGTTTACATCCCTAGTTACGTTGTTAGGTTTCCTCATCAATGAAAAGGTTGGTTTTGCCCTTATGATTTTGGTTTTAACTCTAATTATTGTTCTTATCGTTATAACCAGGTCAAAATTGACCCTAACACCACAAATGTCATAATTTTAACCAGAGCATTTTAGAACTTTGTGGAAAAAAATAAGTTTTATTCCATTTAAATAGAGGTTCCTGACAAAGTCAAAGAATTTTGTGGAGAAAAAAATGAGTTTTATTTCGTTTAAATAGAGGTTCCTGACAAAGTCAAAAAGCCTTGATGCTATAAACAAATTTATGTGGTACTTCTATGCATTTAAAACCTGAAAACGGGTCAGTGGTGACCCGAACACAAGAGGAAGGTTAAAACTGCAGCAAAGGCAAGAAAAGGATGCGAGAAACAAACAAGAGGACACTCGAGGCCATCACAGAAACAAATCTCCTGATCCCACTGATCAAACCAGTAAAGGCCGCCCCCCTCCTGCTGTCCAGGGCGGCACACCGACTTAGAGAAGTTCAGCCCTAATCCCACCTCAGCCACTGACCCGTCCGTGGAGCTCCCTGATCCCAGACTTTCAGCCACACAGCTCTTATCAGTGGTGCCTCATCCCATTGATTTATGTCACAGACTGGTTTTGCTTTAGTGGCAATTTTCTCCCAAAACTTTCGCTGCAGATATCGGGGGAAAAGGAAGGTCTCTGGTCAGATAGTGTTGGAGTGAAGTGGTGCGATAACAGTGATTACTGTTCTTCGTGAGGTGAAGACAAGGGGAACTGTCCCTTGTCGGGTCACTAACAGCAGGTCTCTTTCTGAAACCGATACCCAGAATGGCAATATGAGGTCCAGACACGGGTCGGACATGAAACTAATCTGATCCAACACCTCTCGTATGGAGTCGTGAGCGCCTTTGATACGATGATGATGATGCTGGAGGAGCAGGATGTGCGGAGGTGGAATCAGCATCGCCGTGATTATTCATGATGACAGATCCATGATGGAGGGCTGTTATCTTTTCCAACAGCGGCGGGCCACCGACACACAGCCGTTAACTCCACAAAGTCAAATTGCTCTCTGTGAGACAGGCAGCTTTTTTTTTTTTTTTTTTTTTTTAAACCGAGGAATCTGCAGAGACGAGTTCCAACATTTCTGATTACTCTCATGAAAGCACATGTAGCCGTGTCTCTGCCGCTCTGCCAACTTTCATAATGACCAGGCAGCTATTCAGAGCCTCCCTTCTGTTAGGTTTTGTCTTTAACAAGCACACATATCTCATCAGCGTTGATGAGAATAAGGCGGCAGCTTGTGCATGCATTGACAGACATTGAATTTTAGCACATCTGACTAGATAGAAAGTGGGAAATTCATACTACTATGTACTTTTCTGCAAAAAACAACATAGTAATATTACTATACCTGTGATTAATGATGTTTTCCAGAGGGCAATGTCCTCATCAACAGTTTTATTTTTGATTAGTGACCAGACACAAAGTGGTCACCAGTAAACCAGACTCTAGGTCTCCCTCCTGTGGCGACTGTGGTCCACTAAGATCCTGATATTGGTGCTCAGTGAGCGGGACGGACAGAGACAACAGGTCTGTCCAGAGTCCATTTACTACTGAGCACTGAAGAGCAGTCACATGGACACTTGAGTTTCCTCTCAGTACTAGATCCATTGTGTTGAAGAAGTAAAAAGAGCCTGTTCCACTGAACTCAGAGGAAAGGACTACACCTGTGACTATGGAAACAAAGATGAAAACTAAGGAAAAAAATGAATTAATGAAGATTTAGTGTAAAATATCACAGTACGATAACACATTAACCATCATATCCATGCAGCTGCACTTTATCTCTTGTACATCTCAATGGCAGCAGGTCCCCTGTGATGTTACATCCTTCAACAACTCGTGTCTTCCTTTGGAAAAACTGTAGAAATGATGATTTGGTCGATTTCCAAGCCAGAGAGAGGGAGATGGAAAGAGACAGAGAAAAAAAATCTCCTAAGTGAAGACCAGCAGAGGATGATTGAAACAGAAAGCTGAAGCAGACTGTCAAAGAAAGGAAGTGTGGGATGAAGAGGAATGACAATGAGAAAGTGGAGATGGTCTGTGTCAGCAGCTGCTGGGTCAGGAGTTTAGATCATCATCTCTTTACGGCCATGTTTTTCCTGAGTGACAAACTCTCTGGAGCTCAGCATCAACAGAAGCTGTACAAGTCTCCACTCAGCAGCACACTGCAGCAGCATGGAGCTGACCTCTGGCCACTGTCTCACACACAAGTGCATGCGTGTGTGTGTGTGTGTGTGTGTGTGTTTGGAGCCACAAAACCTTGACACTGCAGAAAATAACCCTCCTTCCCCTCCTGCAAAAAATAATATAATTCTACTCATCCCTGTGCTCGTGACGATAAACTTTTCCACTGCTTAATTACAAATGTATGGAAGGATTAGAGGGGCAATTATTATTATCACTGGGAACTTTATGATTAGTGTCACCAAGTGTTGTATGAAAATAGCAGCCGAAGCCTGAATTAATTAGAGATGTTTGTTTACTGTGAAAGCAGGATGAAGACTCTCTCCTCATGGCCTAACCTTGAGGTGCTCAGAGATGCGTAGCTTCACTTCACTATTTTTGGGGGTTTTATTTCTCCTCTGAGCATTTGCAAAGATGTTTTCTGAAACAAATAAAGGCTGGAGAAGGTCACCGTCTTACAAACCGAAAGGAGCCACTAATAATGTAAATCCACCAAGGCTTTGACACAGCTAATGAAAAATAATGTGATGAAATGCTAAACTTGTCACAACAGATACTCAGCACTGAGAGTGTACAACCTGCTGTGTCAAGCATTTCCCTTTTTGACTCTAATGATACTCTGACATCACAGCCACCCCCCTCAGTGATTGGTCAACATCAGCGTGTCCAGCACTGAGGTTAACAACCAAATACCTGCAGAACTAACAAAGTCCTATAACCAACCCCAAACAAGTCTCCAACCTAAACAATCATATAGGTTATTATTTCCAACCCTTTCAAATGACTACATCCTGAAATAGCACCCAGTGGTTGTCATGGTTACCAAACTAAACACTCGACGGTACCAAAAGTACCGCACTGATCGTCAAAGTGGTTGCTATAATGAGAGTCGTGCCTCGGTGAGGTTTAGGCACTGAAACTACTTGGTAAGGTTTAGCAAAAGATCGTAATTTGGGTTCAAGTATAAGTGCTTCCTTAACATTCAGACCACCCTCGTTAATTGCCATGGTAACAATAATACCAAAGTAGTTTGCTTTGTTTCATAGTGACATGGTTTCACATGGGAACTGAACATCGGCATCTCCCCCAAGGTGAGTTTTTAGTATGTATTACACTCTAGTACGTCTTTCCCTTTGGTGTTATATCATACTATGGCCACTAGATGTCGCCTGGCAACAAAATGCAACAATGGGTCTTAATAACCTGCTGCACAAAAAAATCTATGGGCTTGTTTTTTCCAGGACAATGTTTCCTCCAATTTAG
Source organism: Trachurus trachurus (assembly GCF_905171665.1). NCBI lineage: Eukaryota > Metazoa > Chordata > Actinopteri > Carangiformes > Carangidae > Trachurus > Trachurus trachurus. The sequence goes on from NC_139911.1 coordinate 7,437,635, forward strand.
ACCATTTTTGCATAATTTACCTTGTAAACATCAGCACGTCTGCATTGGCACTCTGAGTTTTGTAAACTTTATTTTTTTCCTCTGAGAGTTTCAGTATGATGATTTCTGTTGCCTACACAGTGAAAGCTCTGCCACATATAAACAGTCCTCAGGTGCTTGTAGGAGGTCTCTTTTTCACTACTCATCCAGGCAGCAATGGTTACACCACGCTTTGTTTGTGCCTGCAGCCACAGCGGCACCAAACCAAGCCCACGTTCAAAGGCAACCCGTTTCCAGTATCATGAGGCCTGTGAGGCCTGCGACGGTCAGAGAGGAGGAACATTTCATTACGTGCAGGTGGGAGGTGGAGGCTAAAGAGGCCAGAGAGGCCGATGGAAAGCAGGCTGGTGGTCACGGATCTAATCAGTGACAAGTCTTGTACAGTGAAGGGAGCAGAGGGGGGAAATTCATGCTGCACAGTTTGTTGACTGAATATATTGTCTGCTTGGCCATGAAAACTTTTTCTATATTTGCTTATGCAGCACATAGTTTAGGTACCACAGGCCAGTGCCTCTAGGTTCTCGCAGTGCCAGTTAGTGTTCGAATCATTATGCAGAGAAGAACATTAAATCCATGGTGTTCCTCTCATTTCCATTTTGGTGGACAGACAAAAACACTCCAGACTCCAGAAAAAAAAGACAAAACCTCCATAGACTCTATGAATATGGTTTAAAGAGATTCGAACGGCACAGCTCAGCACAATACAGATTACTCTGGCTCCAGTCTCATTGACAAACGGAGCCCATCCACTCACACGAGGTGCAATAACCATAAACTAATTATAACATTATGCTTCTAAAATGCTATAGCACCATTAGAAGGAAATGCAGATGCCACAGGCTGCTTATTCCCCGCTGGCTTCAGTGTGACGGGACGCATAAGCATTTGTTTAGCATGCAGGCTCTTTTGAGATTGTCTCACACTGAACCTTTGAAAATAAGCTGTGAGCAGAGCTCAGCAGAAGTCATGCATGAGTCTGCCGGAGAGGACGCAGGGCCTCGGCGCCGGAGGATTCATCATCGACAGGCCTCGCTCGGCTCGGCAGGGAGATAGGCTGCAGGATGGAGTGTGAGTTTTAAAATGGTGATGACCAGAAAAAAATAACAGCATTAGACTCTGAAGCTGCGGAAGCATTTGGAGATATAGTCAGGGTTGCTGATGTTATTTTGCACTATGGTGGGATATATGATGCGTACGTTTTGCTATTTGGCAACTTCAAGCATAAAATTTAAAGGGATAGTTCAACATTTTGGCAAATTGGCCCACTGCCATATTCCCTATAGTCATAGCAGTAGGTTCGTTACCTTTATATGTTGGTGCAAGCTGTTTTTAGAACGGCGGAGCAGAGCCGTGAGCTGCTCAGAGCTACACTACAGAGGCTAATGGCATTTCTTGGTTTTCCAAATCAAACTAATCAAATACATAATTCAACAACTCCAAAATGCTCTGGTGGACAAGTTGTGACCTGCACATTCACCACGCTATGAGAAAATAACAGAACGTTACGGGACGGAGTTGTTTTCCAGGTAAATGCAGAGACTGTTTGCTGAAAAACTGCCCCCGACGGGAACGCATCAGCAGTTTTGCATGAATTTACCATGAAAACAACTCTATCTTGTAACGTTCCGTTATTATCTCATAGCGTGGTGAATGTGCAGGTCACAACTTGTCCACGAGAGAGTTTTGGAGTTGTTGGATTGTGAATTTTATGATGGAAACCAAGAAATCCCATTAGCCTCCGTAGCTTAGCTCTGAGCAGCTTGCGGCTCTGCTCCACCGTTCTAAAAATAGCTTGCAACGACAAATAAAGGTAACACACCTACTGCTATGACTATAGGGATTATGGCAATGGGCCAATATGCAAAAATGTTGAACTACCCCTTTAAGGAGTTTGGTTTCCAGGGTATCCATCCCAGTCATGATCGGAAATGAAACAATTCCTCCATAATTAAACCAAACTCAAGCCTGAGCCTGAAATGCAACAATTCAGCTCTATTCACTGAGATAACAGCATCTTCCTCGCCACCACTTAGAGAGGATGCAATCAGTCTCACCAAATGTTAAATCTGGATGATTGCTCAAAACCCTGCATTAAACCGAATGCCAGTGTGTTTTTGTTTTTGCCACACATTGCACATGGCAACTACAGTATGGTCAAGTCTAGGCACAGACTGCGGTTATGGCAAACACAGGCTACACAACTTCCTACGTTGGCACCGAACGTTGCTATTGGAGGTTAATCATAAGCTGCAGGTTCGTCCACTACGGCTATAAATCTTATAGGGACACAGGACTGGACTGGTTGTAAAACACTGTGTAGTGTTTTTTTTTGTCTGGACAATGTTATTACTAGTGTAGATGTAGAAACACAGACACTGGTTTTTAAAACTGTCTGGTCATCAATAAAACTGTTTGGTGGGAGGGAAAGATGAAGGGCACACCTGTGAACGTTCCTCCTCTGACATCTCCATCCTCGGCGTTGACAGTGCCGTGGCTCCTCACTAAACAGTGTGAGTCATGCCAATGGCTGACTGCAGAATGGCGTGTCACCATCTGAGAGCATCAACTGAGGGACACGGGGGGAGAAAAAGGGAAGAGAAAGCAGAGCAGAGAGCACTTATGGAGGATTAGATAATGGGAGTCATTCTGTCTGACTGAAAGGAAAATGGCACGGTGGATTTACTTTGCAGAAGATGCTTTGAAACAACAGGTTTACACCAACACACACACACACCGAGTTGGACCAACAACAACACATTGTATTTTTACGCAACAGCTATTTGCCACGTGTGAATTAACAAGGTTCACTTTGAGCTGAGAATAGAAAGACTTGATGCTCAGACGAGCCGAGGAAAGAAGGAGGAAAAACGCTTTTGTGTGTGTGTGAGTGTGATGTGGCTTTCTAACAGCGTTGTGACTACATGGTCAGCCTGGACAAACACAATTGGTTTCTGTAATTATACACCGTGCCAGCCTTGCACCCATGTGAGTAAATGAAAAAGGAGTACACAACAACAACAACATCTCCCTGTGTCTGTGTCTGTGTCTGTGTGGGTCTCCCAGCAGGCCGCGTGGAGTGTGGAGGCTGCTGTGATTGATGTCTCTGACCTATTCTGTGAGCAGGCAGCCACATCTGCAACCTAATTACACTATCATCATCACTGCTCTGTGTGGTTGAGCAACACACACACATAAACACTCACACTCACACACATACATTGATAAACACAAACCGACACTTCTTCTGGGAAAGTTCGTAGGCAAAAGCTGCAGGTTTCAATGTGATCAGATTGAAACAGGAAACCTCCTACTGACCACGACGCGTTGTCTTCACACTTGATATGTCTTTACTGTCAGGGTTGCTGATGTTATTTTGCACTATGGTAGGATTTATGATGCGTAAGTTTTGCTATTTGGCAACTTCAATCGTAAAATTTAAAGGGATAGTTCAACATTTTGGCAAATTGGCCCATTGCCATAATCCCTAGTCATAGCAGTAGGTTCGTTACCTTTAATTGTCGGTGCAAGCTACTTTTAGAACGGCGGAGCAGAGCCGCGAGCTGCTCAGAGCTACACTACAAAGGCTATTGGTATTTCTTGGTTTTCCTAATCAAACTCATCAAATACACAATCCAACAACTCCAAAACACTCTCGTGGACAAGTTGTGACCTGCACATTCACCACGCTATGAGATAATAACAGAACGATACGAGTTACGAGTTGTTTTCCAGGCAAATACAGAGACTGCTTGCTGAAAAACATAAACACTCACACTCACACACATTGATAAACACAAACAGACACTTCTTCTGGGAAAGTTTGTAGGCAAAGCTGCAGGTTTAAATGTGATCAGATTGAAACAGGAAACCTCCTACTGACCACGACGTGTTGTCTTCACACTTGATATGTCTTTACTGTCTCCACTGTGGGAGATGTTGTAAAAAAACACCTTTTCTATTTTCTGTTTATGAACTCTATCAAGCTGGCTCCTCCGGTGAACAGTAGTAGTTATAATCAGCTCGGTCCGTTCATGTTTTCACACAGCAAAAATGATCAAAATCACACTGAGAATATTCAAGATATCCATGTGCAATCTGAGTTTTTACTTGACTGTTGAATGTGTTGTTGATGGAGGCGTTTGTGAAGTGAAACACACACAGAAAGTGGAGGACCTGCTCACAGCTGGAACTTATTTGAAGTAATTGTGGGCAGAGGTGAAACAGCTCCGGGGAAAAACATTCAATATGAAATCTTTGGACAAACATTTTTTACTTTTCTCTTTGATGACTTTCCAGAACTGGTCATGTCTGTGATGGACAGCTTATTTCCTGTTTGTACAAAACAAAAGTCTAATTATTATTCTTTAACTGCATGTATGAACTGCCAAAACACGATGCTTTAAAGATTAGTTTTCAGTTGTGCAGTGTAGATCTGGTACACACCTAATATTTCAATGTTTTGTTCTTCGTTTTTTTCTCTCTGTATAACAGCTGCTCTGGACTGAGGTCATCGAAATCACTGCAACCAGAGAATTAAATAAAGTAGTTCAACTTTGGTGAACTTTAACATAAAATTCACCTCGCTGGCAGATAACAGGTTTTCTCAAGAGGAGTGACCTTTAAAAGGGGATGGAGGAGCAGAGAGTCCAAAAACAGGCGAGGCTATTGCCTGGTAGTAGATTTAGATTAGCTGTGGTGCACCATTTTTATTTAACCTCCTCTACAAGAGTAAATGGAGTCGGGGCTCAACTGTGGAAACTGGCTTTTAGCACATTTCTCAGCTCGGAAAGAGGTTTGTTTTCCCTCTTTGACGACATTTTATTCAATAACATGTTGTATAATTGTGACCAAAATGTCAGAACAAAGTAAACAAAAGTGAAGCTCCAGGTAAACTAGTTTTTCTGTGTGAGGAGCAACTGGTTCCTTACGTGTCAGACGCCCTGTAACGCAATGTCGTAGCCACCATTTTAAAATATTTTAACATTGAGACTGAGAAATCAAGGTCTGGTATAAATACTGCAAAACCCACGGTCCTCAATGTCTGTCACTCTGTTACAACTCATTTAACAGAAATTCAAGATGTAGCATTGGATGTTTCTTGTAGTTTTTATGTCCACGAATTTGACTTTCATTGAAAGGAGCAGATATTTTGTTCTGACAATTGAAGCAGGAGAGCTTCATGTTGATCCAGACTGTGAGTCACTGATGTTCACTGTGGGAAAAATGAATGGGAACCAGAGCGCCTGGAATAAGAGCAACGTGTCACATCTCTGCTGCGACTGACTGGCTGCTGAGCTACAGTAACAATTAGCTCGCCAGCTACAGTCGCTATGTATACAAACATTATATACATCACCAAGCAACAAACTCAAATGGATGAGAGAAATTCAGAAAACAACAGCGTCATCAATTTGATAACACACATGCTGCAGAAACTCACAGCAGAAGTGTTTCCAGTAGGGCTGGGACGATTATGCTTTTCTCCCGATTCGATTCTTCTATGATTTTTTGGATGGCGATTCGATTTAAATTGCGATTCTACGATATTACCGATTCTCTCGATTTTTAGTCTGCATTTTTAACATTTATCTGCACACAAATACTGTAGGAGCCTATAAATTAACATACTCCATTATAAAGTGAACTTAAACCCTTTTCAAAACCTGTACTCTCTGTATGTAAAAAAGGCTAACAAATGCACATTGCACAATATTTAAAAAAAAATCGATTTTTGAAAAAGAAAAAACAATTTAAAAATCATCAAAAAAGATATCACGATATTTATGTGAATCGATTTTCTCCCAAAAAGTGCGAAAGGCTAACCCGACAGCACATATTTACAATAATATCTGAATCATGGGACATTATCTTTACAATCTCACCATACTTTCAACAAGTAGCCAGAAACATTCTTGTTACAAGTTTCTGCAGTGCATCCATGGTTAAATTGATGAAGCTGTTTTTTGAATTTGTGTCTCTGTATATGTTTTCTCAAGGTGCAGTGCACTGAGCCCTCAAGGCCACGTGCTTGTTCCATCTAAATGGATTTCTTCTTATTATAGAACATTTCATCTCTATTTGATGTACTTGAATGTCACCTCAAAAATCTGCAGTTTGCTAAAGGTTCCCACAGACAGACAGACAGATACGTACATCTCCTGTGCTGTTTGTCCTCACAGCTGCTGCACGGTGGAGGACAGCTCTGATGTTACAGCTTCAGACAGCCCCATTCCCCACCACTGCTCTCCATCACACCGAAGACACAAAAAACACATACAATCAGCATCTATTATTCATTCTATTCAGCAAAGCCATTTGAATACATCAGGCAAGCAGGCGGTTCTGTCTGTATGTCTATCAGCTTTAGCTGCAGGGAGGCAGAAGGCAAAACAAACACAAGAGTCAGTCTGTCTGCTCACGCCTGGACAATCACGAGACATGGATATTTGCGCACACATGCTAATGCATATGTATGCAAATCTCTCTTTCACACGCACACACACACACCCATGCATACCATCACACTGCCCAGGGTCTCTGCAACACATTTTCTATAAGACGAATTGAGCTTGAATATCAGGAGAGCTGTCTGATTCCCCAAAAGCAGTCCCATCTGCCTCTGCTCCTTTTAATTATTCAGTCTCTATCCATCCATCTATAATTCACTCCCTCCGCTCCTCCACTCCTCGGCTCGTCCTCCATGTAGAGTCGGCTGAATTAGGCCATCTGAAACCTCCGCTTTTTATGTGACAAGAGCAGACAGAGGAGGATGTGGACCGAAAAACGGGGAGAAAATACAAGAGCGGAAAGCAAAGCAGAGGGAGAGAGAGGAGGGTGGTAGGTAGGTAGGAGTGGAAAAAAGATGAGAAGCACCGCGGGGAATTTCACCCATTTAACCTCTGAAACAATTTGTAGCGAAATGAAACCCTGAAAACAAAAAGAAAAAACACTCTCCCTTGAAATCTGTCATCGTCTTTCACACAGTGCCTGAATTATGTGTGAAATTTGGGATGGGACTGACGGTTATCTTCATTACCAGTTGCTTTCTGTTGATTAGTCCTTAATCGGTTCATTAATTTGACTAAAAAAGGTCAGAAAAGGATGACAATGTCAAGGCTATGTCTTTATATTGTTATATTTGTCTTGTAAGACAAGTTAGAAAAGAAAAATGGAAGCTCCTCAAATGAGAAAACGTTTGGTCATTTCTATTTGGATTATTCTACTGTATTTTTCCATAGATCTTATCTGTTGAACTGCAGCCTTGACATTGACGGGGAGCGATACGTCAGTCTCCCATATGACTTCCCAGTCGTGCTCGCTCTCAGCTCATGAACATCTTGTACTTATTTTCCAGCATCCTTGATTTTAGCCTCCGACCTTCTTCTCCATGCATGTTGCATCGATCTTATACAAGTGTCTCCAGGATTACTGTAGTAAAGACATGGCATGTACGAATCGGTTGGTTTCCATTATGGCAGTGGTGGATTACGTCTGCAAGCATCTCATATATGCACAAGTGAATGATGACATATGAAAGGGACTAAAACAGAAGTGATATGATCTTGTCTTGCACACGCATTAATCTAACCAAGATGAAAATGTCTGACCTTCTCCAGAGCAGGTTGATGTGGAAAAGGTTACTTGTTCACACAATAAATCAAATATATGTATAACATACAGTAAAGAACAGTATAATGTGAGGTAGAGGAGAAGTGTAATGCTCAGTATATCAAATCAGACGAGATAGAGGAGGAGGAGAGGAGGAACAAAGGGGGGGCAGGACTGTGATTTCAGCTTCATCAGACAGTAATAAGTGGTGGGATCTGAAACTACTCCTAAAGAGATGTGTTTTCAGTTCACACAGGCACAGAGGGACTGGCTGCCTGTGTGGTAATGATTGAGCTGAGAAGGTCATTCCTCCACTGGGGAGTCATTGTTCCATAAGCTATGATTACATTTGCTGATTAAATTATGGGCTCTGGGTCTTTGGAAACCACTGAGCTAAACCAACAACACATTTAACCCATAATTAATGAGAGCCACATGATCCATCGGTCAGAATGAACTGCTATATAACTATATAACACCCCTCCTCTTCTTCTCCACCATCCAGGTCGTTGCACCTTATTGTAATGAGCCAGTGCCAAATACTTCACTTCAAGTGTTTATTGCTCTTACGTTGTGTAATCAGATGCCAATATGACATAAGTGTGCCACTTTAAATAAAACTTTTAATGGAAATAAAGTGTTTTAAGAACCTCTGAATAAACTGTAGTACAGGGTGCACTTCTGCTTGGCAACGCTTCCCTCCTGCTGTTGTAGATTTCACAGCACCATCAAATTCTGCTTTAGTGAATTTTACTGCACTTTTGACAGTTGCCTATAACTGCTGCTGTTTTTGGCCTCTTTATTTGCACGGTATGGAGCAGGGACTGAGGACAGGTTCACATGCAGGTGGGTATTGTTTTTTGCACGTTTCGCCTTTTGCAAAACACAATATTTGTAAAAATCCAGGTGCAGATTTTCCATGGATGGCAAAATTTGAGTTGTTGACTTTTACATCACATTGTGCTCTATAGTTTCCCTTCTGTTTGACGACATTTCCTTCGCATCCCCTTTAGTCTGGGGTGTGGTGATTACTGGGTTGTGTGATGAAGAAACTCTGCGGACGTCTTAGAAAGATGTTGCTTGAAGAGAAGAGCTAGGACGTCAATGTACCTGCTGAAGGACTCTCGGTCAACATTTTCCTGTGTTTTGGTAATTTTCTTATCCACTGTGATTTGGAGAACTAGTTCTCCTTCCTGCCATGCACCATTGTCGTGCCTAGGGCATTTTGTTTGATTGGCCAATGTGTCTTTTTTTACTGCCACCTGTGGTGTTGGCTTCTGACAGTGCGTCATTTTTTGCATTTCCAACATGAATTTTCAGCATGAACCAAGATGTTTTTGACAAGTCAGCATGTGTGCAGCAGGTATTCTTTTCAAAAACAGCAGACAAAAACCTCAGTTTTAAGAAAAATATCCACGTGTGAATTGAGACAGTAAGAGCTGGTGATCAGTGTCAAATCAGACAGAGCATTGGGTTTACTACTTGTTTTAATCAGGTGCTCATTACTTATGAGCCCACACTGGGAATAAACACAAAAATCGGGACTGTTAATAAATCCAACAATAAATCTTTGAACGAAAACATGATGAAAAAGGAAAAAGTTCAGATTTATTTCAATCATTGTAATGACAAAGAGCTGAAACACAACTAGAAATGGTTTTTAAAGCATACCAGATGTTGAGACTATCAGACTGTCCAAGCTGTAAATCAATAACCAATATTTCTGACAAGCCAGAGATTCATCTAATCATCTGACAGCCAGACTAATCCAATCGCTATTAATCTGGCTTCTCGGGCTTCTAGCTGGTGACTGCTGACATATAAACTGCTGCTAGCAGAGTCTTATCAGCCAGCTAATAATGTTAACTCCATGAGCTGGTTGAAAAGACTGTCTGTTTGAAACTATATCAAAAGACTACAATCCTGTAACAAGTCCGGACTAAAGCTGCACATCCCAGACAAACAATCATCGGCCTCAGCAGCGTTGGTGGAAATAAAAACCAGTATGTTCCAGGCAGCGTTGCAGTGTCAATCAAGCTACACTGAAAAGTGAGTGCTCTTTTTTTTTTGGATGTGTAAACTGCTCCACGTAGCTAGTCGGCTGCACATGCTGGCATTTGCAGCTCATGTTGTGCAGACAAACACACATTTTAATGACTTCTTTGCCATTTTCCTCCTTTATTCATTTATTTATTTTTTATAGTACAGGCTAAAAGTAAAAATGCACCCATAATAGCCTCATGCTCGCTGTTGAACATGTGCATAGATCTAAAGCTTGACAGACCTGCCATGTCTAGTTATGGGCAATTGCTTTATTTCTTGGGTGAGTTAAACTGGGTGTGACCCATGCAGTGTGTCAAGTTTCCATTCTCATTTTAATGCATGACATGGCCACTTTTTCTCTCTTCCATTTCTTTTTTTTTTGCAGAATCCCATCCACCTGCGGTGAAAACAACACGTCCCCCACCGAGACAGACCGAAGCTCCGCCGCAAATGAAAACACCTCTATCAGACTGACCGTTAACGACATTGTGGTTTTAATTTATAAAATCAATCTGTCTTCGTCAAAGAGCGTCGAAGCAGAGATGACGGCGCTCGGTGGATTTTCATTCGTCATCTCAGGAACCTGTCTCTTCGCTTTGATAGCAGCCTTTCTCTCCCTCACATTCACAAAATTGCTTTCCCTTTGTCAGACCTGATAATCACGCGTGTATTGTAGTCGCTTAATGATTAGGAAAGAAGTCTGATGCAAGAACAAATCTGAAGAAAGAAAGAAAAAAAATTGCCTCATCTAAAGGTTATACAGGCAGCTGTTGTCAGCCAGAGAATAATGACTGAATATGTCAACGGTAAATGTCAACACTGGATACATGATGAGGTTTGAACAACAACTGTTTTATGCAATCTCTGACGATTAAAGTAAAAACGCGTATTATTATTAATATGTTTATGTGAGTGTGTGTGTGTGTGTGTGTGTGTGTTTGTTTCTGACAAGCTCAGGTCTAATTGTTTCTCTGGGAGAGATCTGCCTCTGCCGCGGTTTGACGTCTGGCTTTTCATCTTGCTGGAGGCTGCTTTATTAATCGCCCGGAGAAGAATAACAAAAGCTTGAATGAGAATATGCAGAAATCAAACTTGAATGACTGCTTGCTCGATGCCTTTGATGATGGTCGTGGTATAAAGTCCCTGAGTGACGACATTCAGTCAGAGAGTAGCTGGTTTATGACTCACTCCACCTCCTCCTCCTCCTCCTCCTCCTCCTCCCTGCTGCTGGTCCGAATCTGCCAAACGTCAGATTTTATTTGGTCCTGAAGAGTTAGGTGTGGCCGTGTAAACTGGACTTCAACCCCCAAAGGACCTAATAATGACATGTTGAATCCAAGAGGGATGTACTGGAAAAGTCAAAACATTGTTTTTCATATGAATTACGATTTGTTTTTTTGGCTGAAGTGGATGACACGCCGTTACAAAAATCCTCACTCGGTATAAAAACTGTGTGACATTACAAGTCTATCCTGTGGTTCTTCTGTTAAGATGCTCAGCCCGGTGTGTGTGTGTGTGTGTGTGTGTGGAAAGCTTCTGATCTCTGGAGCCTCGTGGCGAAGCCAACATGGCAGGAGGTCCTGACCACGGATCCATCAGACAAGCTCATAATGTCTCCCATCAGATAAGAAGAGCTCTGTTTCTTGGAAGCTGTCGAGAGATGTTGCTCGCTCCTTCTCCGGCGTGTTACAACTTAATGTGACACTACCTTAGATCTGGCTGCTGCTGAAGGCCTGTTATCTATTAAGAGTCAGTGACCCACTCCTCTGGTTTTTCCTGTCTCTCACTGAAGCTTCAAACCAGATGTTCAGCAGCAAAGAAGCTAGACTGCAAAAAAAACAAAAGAAGATCAGGACATAATCCTACAAAGCAGCTAATCATGATGCTATTGACCACATCGCCATATTATAGTATGCCAGTGATGAGTGACGTTGAGGACGAGGATGCACCTGCATGTGTGCGCTGAGATACTCTGCACAGCAAATGCATGGCGGAGAAGACTGCAGCCGGAGAACATGGATGCAAAAAATTGTCTTTACAAATATTTCATGAGGGAGGAAACGCAGTTTATCAGAGCTCAAAGATGCACTCAGCTGGATGTAAACAGAAGTTTTGTTTGCCAACAATAAACCTCCACAGGGCAGCGTTCACGTTCTGTCCTCCCTTTTTTTTTATAGCCGTGTATTTCCTAGAAGAACTGGGCATTAAAGTAACTTGTCCTCCAATTTTCTCTAAAATAAAACTATCACCGTTGCTTGTAGCTTTGTCACCTATTAAAGTCTGAATCCCAATGGACACACTCTACCTGTCCAAGTCAGCGTATTTGGGGTTATGATTCAATTTACTTGGCCTTGTACTGCTCAAACTTGGCAGAAAATGAGCGGAGTGTATGCTGCTATAGCTTGCACAGCTGTCCGAGAGAGCACATCTGTTCACTCCACTCCGATCCCAGTAACGGTCTGGCTCTGAACTGGTAGTTTTGGTCTAAAGCCCCCAGTCAATCCCAAAAGAAACAAGGTGAGGCAGTAGCTCCGAGGCAGAGTCTGCTGGACAAACAGTAATCTCCATCTATGTGCTAATCTTTATTCACAATAGAAATAAAAGCTGCACTACAATAGAATAATAAAGCAAACTTTATATATTAATGCAACAGAAAGACAAACATTTCACAGTCTGAGGAGGAAGTCACTGCTGTAATAACCCTGATGTCAGTGATAGAAACTCTACTGTTGGTGGTTTGTGTTTATGAAAGTGCCAAACAGAAATTAGTTTTTTAGAAAACTACAGTGACAATAAAGTTTCAATAAATAGTCTATACAGTAGAATTAAGAACCAAACAGATGGATAGATGGAGGTGGAGGGAGAGTAAACAGTTAACCAGGCTGACAGATTGAAGCTGGATTGATTGGGTCTTATCAGAGTCTAAACCTGACAGCAGGATGCACATGATTTCAGCCTCGCACACAGACACACAAAAACACAAACACACACAGACGTACACACAAAAACACACACACCAAATGAAGCTGTCTCTGTCTTAATCATTTCCTCTCATTTGTATGCAGTGATCCAGGTTCTTGATTCAGGAAGGAGGAGGAAAGGATGTGTATATTTATTTGTGTATACTGGTGTGTGTGTGTGTGTGCGTGTGCTGGGGGAGGGGATTGTTTTGATGAAATTAGACTGAACAGCTAGAGCACTACATGTAGCTTAACACTACATTTCATTAAAATGATTAGTCACTGGTTTATTATAAGTAGCATCATAGGGGCAGTTTGACAGTGTGGGACATATGCTTATTCACTTTGCTGCTGCTGGGAATCTGATCTGCAGACACGCAAGTTACAGTATATGATCATCTTATCTTAGCACGAAGCCAGGCTAGCTGTTTCCCTCCGTTTCCAGTCTTTATGCTAAGCTAAGCTAACGGCCTTCTGGTTTTAACATGAGCGAAAGTAGCAGCACATGCACGTACATGTGCCGTCGTATTGACCAGCATGGACGGTTGATTTCCTAATATCCAACTTCACACTCTGTCACCTCAACACTTCTCTCTGAACCTGACAGACACCTGCAGCAAAAACTGCACCTGGATCAGCTGGGACATGTTTATAATGAAGCTAGGTGTCAGATTTCGGCTCAGCGCAGCAGAGGATTGTCCGACCTCAATGAAGTATTGACGTTTTATAAAAGGAAGTTGTGCACAGGAATCAGTGCTTTTGTTGGTATGATCTCATCTACACCCACACATGATCAGAGAGAGAGAGAGTAGCTTGATACATACAGCGCTTGTGTGTATGAGTTTGGATGACATCACTGGATATGCTGGACAAACTGAGTGATGCTACAGCTGCCACACACACACACAGAGACACACACAAACAAACCTCACGAACCCTTCGACCGGCCTGGTTCAGGCAGCACTTCTCCTTTCCCACGCTTCCAAACTGGAGCAGACTGTCCTGGAACACGATACCGTGAAATATTGTAACACACTGGACACACTATCGGAATATTTGTGTCCCCCGTCCAGACAGTCCCGTTACTCATCCACCTCATCTACCACACACACACACACACACACACACACACAGAGACACAGACACACACACACACAGACAGACGGAGGTCTCACAGATTGTTATGTTGGGTTTCTAAACCGAGGAGAACGGAGGATCAGATATACTCCACATGCAGCCATGTTAATCCAGCCAGCCTGATGGATTACATGTAAAAGTGGGGATGCATCCGTAGCTCTGTATAGGGAGAGACCTGATCGATTCGCCATGCCTGCTGCCTTAATCCTCGCAAACACACAGTCCAGGCTCTGGCTTGCCGTCCTGTCACAATGTCTGTTAATTGAGTGGGACGGCTCAGCGTCGTGGCATCACTCTTGATGCCTTCGGGGAACGCAGGTGGTAAAGCTTACAATCCGCTGCGTATTGTGTGGCGTTTTGTATCGTTCCCACTGAGCTATCAGTGTTTGAGCAGCAGTGTGTGTACACTGGTGTTACGTGATACATCCTCTGGGAATGAATTAATTTCCTCCTGAAGCCGGCGCGTTGTTGGCATTTGGCCTCATCGGAGAATTCTCAGCTGTCGTTTTCTTCTCCTCTGCCTCCATCTTTTCCTGATGTTGCTCTATGTGCCAGGGCTCCACAGTACATTATGAACTGATTACAGCTCCACTGGCCTCATTACTGTCAGTGAGGGGCTCAAACAGGGTAATAGCTGCCTATTACGGGGCTATTAGAGAAGATGATTTGCCCCTTATTAGCCCCCTCTGACTGGTAACCAGACAAATCAATGAGCTGAGCGACAGAGGGTTTGTGTTTTTGACAGTGCGATATAAAAATGTCCGTAATTGTACATGCGTGCGTGTGTCGGCACAGTTACAGACACATGTGCAAATGCGTACGCATGTCGTACACCCGCTTCAGCTGTCGCCATGAACCAGTAAAAACAGTGGCGTTAACTTCGCCCCATTAGCTCTGCCTCAATCACAGCCGCCAGCATCTGGATCCGGGAGCACACATCACATTCAAGCCTGTTGTTTAACACAGCGCTCTGTTTGACAAGTACTGACGTCAAATGGGAACAAAACAGATAAGATAAGTCCAGTTAAGAGAACAGATTGAGTGTTAGCTGAGTAAATTTGATCATCCATTCAGGATCTACAGCATCACCTCAGTTTCCTGTCTAAAGCCCGGCAGGTTAACTCACCCCTGACTCTTCATTTCCTCCCCACTGATGATGTCATACACCTGTATAGGATGCACCACTAGTTTCCTAGCAGCACTGATCGTATTAAGTGGATCAGGAACTGACAAGATCCACATAAAACTAGTGTATATATATCACTGTCATGTGTCTGAGCCCACTGGAGATGACTCCATCTGAAACTCAGGTAGGCTATCTGACACAAAGACAAAGACCCTCTATATACGTAGAAGATGCCACATTTCAGTCACTATCAATGGTAGCCTCGCATCACCAGGCTCTTCAGGGAGGCGAAGAGCCTGGTGTCTGTTAACTCTGAATTTTGTCTGCATTCTGGTTCCCGTCTGTAGCGGAGATGGGAATCACCAAATTCACCAAAATAAAAGTGTTCACCAACATAAAACTTATATAAAATAGACATTAACTTGTAATACAATAAAAGTAAAAGGTTAACTTAATGGCTCGGGGACTTTCTTGTAAATTATATTCCTTAAATTAAAGACTTTCACCTCATTTTATTAGCTTGGTGCTTTTATTTTGACGGAAAGGCCTGTCTCTCTCGCCCTGGATCCGGTTCCTTACCAAAACAGGGAGTCAACGGCCCCAGACTATATCAATGGTATGACATGGTTTACAGCTCTGGTTCATGTGGTTGTGATTGCTACACGGAGACATACAGTATCAATACACAACACAAGATAGAGTTCAAATTTTAGCTAGCTTAACATCTGATCAACCAAGTACAAGATTAAATCAGTCTATTAACACTCTCTGTTATCAAAAAAAAAACTGTTAAATTGTAACAGCAACAATATCATTAAACAAATAAATAGTTATATCTCAGTTTAAAGGTTAAATGAGTCCCTTCTGCAGCAGTTAAACTGAACCAAAACCAATGGAGAGAGGAAAGATGTTGTTTTGTCAGTGAAAGAGTTTGTTGCAGAGACAGAAGCAGGTTAATAATGTACATTTTCTTCTGATCTGTGATTCTGAAAATTTAAATTTTGATGTCAGAAAATACAGAGGATCTGTGATCCCAGATCCCAGTCAGTTCCATGTCGAGGCCGACAGAACAACTAGAAATGCTGTAAAGATCTATATTAGCTTTGAGAACAACATTGGTGCGTTAAAACCAGGCTCTCCCTGGAGCTCACAGCCGTGTTCGGTGCTGAGCATGAAATTTACATCGGCTCAGCTCTGAGTTTGGCAGTTTCACACAGTGGTTCATTTCCACAGTGATGTTTTTAACATGCGTCTCTTCTCTGATGGCAGCTTGTTGAAATGAAATCACCGCCGCTCTCTGGTATTAAGTCCCTTTGGGCGGCGAAGTTGAAAAAAGCTTGGTGCTTCCGTTTCATGATGGGATCAGACGACCGATTGCTGCTCACACACGTCACATCTGTCCAACGCTCAATCTAACTTTGGAGTCCTGATTGAGAGTAGGCAGCGCCGGAGCGTCACTTAACAATACAGTAAATGGCACCCTGTCACGTCTCCACTGTTGGAGTCTATATAGAACAATTATTGTAACAGCCATAACCATGCAGCCGTGGACACTGCAGCACCGCCTGCTTTCTGAATGACTCATACTGTAGTGCGTTTGAGTGCAGAGAGGGAAAAAGGAAATTATAGACGAAAAAAAAATATAAAAGTTAAAACAGTTTCCAAAGTTCCTCTAGAAGCCTTCACATTAAGAGAACAATCACTGATGACTGGACATCAGAAAGTATCTGCACTTATTACTACACTAATTATATATTTCTGACAACTTTCACTTTTACTACAGTACATTTCCTAAATAAAATGTGTACTTTTACTCTCATATATTTCCCCAACAAGCATCTTCCAATTTGAATTGGTGAAATAGTAGTGCATGTCTGAAAATAAAGAGGAATAAATAAAAAATAAATTATACAAGGAAGATGGCCTGCACCTGCACCTGCAGGTTTTGCTGCTGTTTCCCCGTCTAGAGTGCTGATTTCATGAACTCCATGGTGGTGATGATGAAGATGATGTTACCTGTGGCCATATTTTGTAAGGACATTTTTCCTACATTGTACATTGGATTGACAGATTCTTCCTACCAGATTAACTTTATGCTTTTCACTGAAAGTATGTACTGTAAATGTGCTGTGGTAGGTGCTTGAATTTGAGGGAATATGTGCCTAGAAAGTTTAGGAAAGGTGCTTGAATTTGATGTTTGATGAATTATGCTTTACTAGTAGGGAGCCCAAGTGAAGTTTATAATCAGGATTTGAAACGTTGACTTCTTTTGCTTTAATTTCCAATGCAAAGTACATTTAATATCATCATTACATCAATTTTAATACATAAGTAAAGCAAATATCAGACTTTAACATTTTCTGGTAAGATATTTTTACCCAAGTATTTTATACAAGACCAGAGTCAACTAAGTAAAAGATTTGGAGACACAGTGCCATATCCAGCTGCTAATATTAGTATTTTATCTAAGAAAGATTTACCACCACTGCTCACCTGTCCCCGCCCCGCGAAGCTGTAGGATGGACCAGAGGTTTGTCTGAGGAGCTTAATTTGAAAAAACACTCAGTCACACCTGAAACTTACACCATAGACCATTTACCACAGATCATCACATGACATGACACATGGACACACAAACACCACTCCTCCTCACATGGAGATGGAGAAAAATCCTGGGTTTCTTGACCTCCTTCTCTCTGTTTTTGCTGCTTTTTTTTCTTATTGCTTTTATGTTATCAGCTGTGAGCCATTTGTCAGCGTTTTGCACCGAGATGAGTTTTCGTTTTCTTTTTTTTCTTCTTTTTTCCTGCTGGGCTTTTAGTGGGAGTGCAGTGTCTTGATAGCACTCTGTGGTCAGTGGAGACAGATAAACTATAATCTAAATTCCTGGGCAGCCTTTTGTGATGTTGCTATCTCTGTAAAGCACACATAGTAGAAAAGAAAAAAAAGGAAAAAAAAACAATACACAAAGACACAGGTTTGTGTTCAGTTTCAGTTTGTTGTTGCACAAACACCAAAGAGTAGTCTGGTGGCGTTTTTGTTCCACAAACTTTGACATTTGCACATCTGATAAGCCGAGCAGGTGGCTGCATCATTCCTAAGAAGTTGTGTTGCTCTGTTGCTCCTCTTGGGTTTCCAGTGGCATACACTCTATTTTTTTTTTCTTCTAGTGCACAGCTGAAGCAGATTGGAACAGACGATGGAGTCTGCACCTCAGGCTCATTAGTTTGTACAGGATGTGAACTGGAAACAGGACCGGGACAGAACAGATGGGTGGCAGCGATGGAAAAAGGATTCAACTGAGGAGACACCAGCTCCAAAAGCCATTATTAAGACAGGTGCAAATTGTGTGCGAGGACACGCGAGGTCATGGCTTTAAAAAAAAAAAATGTGACAAGATGTTGGAGGAACGTTTATGGCCCTGTTGTAATTTCAGGACATGCTTGTGTCAGCTTAAATCACAAGTAAAAGCTGCAGGAGTGGGTCCCATCCCAAATCACTGACATGTTCAGATCCACCCTGCCGGCTTTTGAAGTTGGATACGACTGGTGAGAAGTATTTCTCGGTGGACGGCGAGCAGCAAATTGAAAATTAAGTGTGAAATACAAACTGTGTGTGAACAGCAGAGAGCGTTGTTTGGCGGTAAGGCGCCCAGATTCTCTTACAGGTTAGACTGCGACCGCTTTGTGCTGAGCTACTGCAGGTGCTCGACGCTTTACACGCATGCTACTGTAAATGCTGGTCGTGGAAACGGCATTATGTGCCAGGCAAAGGGGTTGAAACAGACTCCAACAGTCTTGAACTATATAATGGGAGTGAGTGCCACGGGGGCTGCTGCTGCTGGGGGTGTGATCTCTGTCTACATGGGAATCAAATCCACGCCCTTTAAAGAGGAACTATGCAGGATTTGAAGTTTGAAGCCTCGGCTATCACGCAAAAAAGTCACAACTAACAGGTTTTGTGCAATGGTTTGCACAGATAAGTCTTAAAATGTGTGCAACACCTTCTCATCATCACAATCCATGCCATCTACAGAGTTATCAGTTGTTATTAAAACCCAACTCATCAATAACAGGATCACGACATTGGACCACCGTGCACATCACAAAACAAACCGTTAACATTTAATCCACACTCAAACCTAAGCAACAAGGATGTTAACGGTACTCAACAAGCCGTTATTAAAAGGTTTACAACAGATATGACAGACAACCTGGGCTGTGTGTGTGTGCGTGCAAGAAAGAGAGGGAGAGAGAGAGAAAGTAGGCTACGTAAAACTTGCTATCTGTTAGCTACCGTAGCTCAGGCGTCGGTCTCCCATCAGGTAAAAGCTGCCGTTTATTCCTCAAATGAAGCTCATTAAGTTGTTGAGCCTCTCCGGTAGAGACATCCATCACTGCAGTTGAATAAGCCGCTAAACAACTGGACACAAAGACAGGCGCAAGCTGTTTTTGAACTAAGATGAAGTGTGATGATGATGATTTAAATTGACATGCCCGAAATAAATAAATTGATTGATTAAATTGATTGATTGATTGATTGATTTTTAGATCAGCGGGGCAGAGACGCGAGCTGCTCAGCTAATGCAATAGAGACGAACGGTACTTTAGCCTTTCCCTTAAAACTCCACAAATACACAATCCAGCAACTCTGTAAAAAGCTCTTGTGGACAAGTTGTGACCTGTACATTCACCACGCCGTGAAATAATGACACTTTTGAAATTACTCCGTTTACCTCAAAAACAACTCTGTCTCATAATGTTACATTATCATTTCATAGCGCTGAGGCTCTGAGGTAGCTACAGCAATTTGTCCAGAATGAGTGTGATTTTCTGCCTTGGCGCTGGTCATCATGTGTGTGCAGGGTAATTCATAGCTGTAGAGGTCAGCGCCTCGGAGCGTTGTAGCCCCGTGGCGCTGATCAATGCAAATGTAAGAGGAAAAGAACAACCAGCGGATTAACAGCAGCAGGCGGCACCGACACATTACTCTGTGTCGTGATGCTCTGTATAATTGAGGCTCACTGCCTGCAGACTTCTTTAGGTTCCTTAGACCTTTTATTAGCTATTTGATTTATAAACAGGAAGCTTGGAGTTTTTAGTAAAGAAAAGAAAAAGAAACATACAGTATGAGGGAGGGATTTCTGATGGACAGTGTGCAGGTGTAGTGTCCACAGGCATGGCTGCTGCACTGCACCATGGATGGATGGCAGTGATAGGGCTCAAAATCTGATGACAGAAAATGGATCTCACAGATTCATGCTGTTGCCTTTCCTTTTTGCATCTTTGTTTGACTGGATTGTAAAGAGAGAGAAAATGCTGCACTGGTTTTGTCTGGGTTTGGGTGTGGGCTGAGGAGATGTTCTTTTGTTTGTATGTTGAATAATGCTCCTGTTGATGAGAAGTTAAGTGATTCAGAGCTTCTGTTTTCTCAAGGAGGCTGGTCTGGAGTCAGTCGACATCTGCAACTGGAGCATTTGATGGAATTAAACTGGTTAAAAGGTCTTTAAGGAAAGATTCACAGTTTTCCACCTGTGTTTAAGCAACGGAAAGCAGAAACATCTTGAGGTGATAATTTGAATGATGTGCTTGTCTACACTGTCCTGGCATCTTTGACATAACACCCAGATGTAGGTGGTTCTTCTTCTCCTTCTCCTCCTCCCTCTCCTTCTCTCTCTTCATCTTCTTCAGTTTTCAGTGCCAGTTCCTGCTGCGCATTACAGGCACATGTAGATGTGTTTGGTCTCAGATGAGTCATAAAAACCACACTGCCACAGCTGTTCTGAACCAATCTTGAAATCCACACATGATGACCAAATAATTGGCCTTAACAACTCCAGTGTGTTTAGAACGGATAAAGACTTCGAGGGATTTTCCCCCAAAAAGGATAAATCACGTGGAGCTCTTAAGATTTCTATAAAACCAGAGAGAGAAACTGATTTTTCTTTTGTTTGTTTTTTTGTGCAGCTTACAGTGGATCTACAGGGATGTGTATATTTAGAAGCACCACAAAGGACAGGACTGCTGACAGGATTAAATGATATGTCATAGCAGATATGTTTGGGTTTAAAGGGAGAATGATTCCTAACTGACACAGTTTGGATCATCCATGAGGAAACTAAACTACAGACATTGCAGGGATTGGACACTATAAGACAATGAAAGGGCAGTGACGCATGCAGCTGCATAAAATATAACAGAAAACGGCACATATAAAAGTTAATAGCAACATGGCTGAAGTCTGGTGGATGTCCTGGTTGATTGCTGGGTGCGCCATGTGGTTGTATAGCTGGACACGTATAAACTAACACATTTAAAAATGTCAAACACCAACAAACAACGAGTCATTTTGTCTGATTTTCTACAGAACTGGAGTGGTTGTAATCTACAGGCTGCTGCCCATATGTCTTTTTGGGCAAGTTTTCCTCATAACAAAGACAGAAAAACACTTGTGAGCGTGTGATGGTGTTTCACAGAGGGTGGATCCACCTCTGGCAACGAATGACGTGTGCTGTAAACTCGGATTTCTGCAGATTAATTAAAGCTGAATATGGCTTTTGTGAATGACTGGTAATCAGTGGATGTCAGTGCCAATTATGCTGAATGGTGCTGAAAGTAAGCATTCGCATTGTTTAGTGCAGCACCGACTGGGAGGAAGTTAAAGTCGACAGCAGCTGAAACCCTTATTGGACTAGCACCTTTTAATAACATAACGGCCCTGCAATCTGTTAAGGGTTAGTCTGGGAATACTCTAATGTTTTTATCAATAACAAGTCTCACATTGGACTAAACTATCACTAAAAAGCATTGTGTGTGTTGTGTCTGTGTGTATCAAAGTGGCGTAGTGTATGTCCTGTCCTCTGTGCCGTGTTATTCAGCAAGTCTCACTTACACCAACCTGCTGCTTTGAATAATAAATAAATGGCAACCATGTGATAATTGAATGATGATCATTCTACAGGCAAACATCTTTATTTTGGCAAATATCAGTATAAACTGAACCTCATTTCGTTCTAGACACAAAAAAAAGCCACATTTTCACATTTCACAAACACATTTAAAAGGTTTATTGTCTCAGTAACAGACACAGCAGGAAAGTCATTAACTACTGAAAGCAACTCACTGCCGGTTTAGGCCAAAGGCCAAAATAACAGAACGTGTGTTAATTGCGCATTAAAAGAAATAGTGGCGTTAAAAGGAATTTACATTAACACGTTGATGCCAGCAGCCCTAGTATAAATACAGATATTACACCACAGGCTATGTGTTATTTTCAGCAGGGTTCAGCGCTGAATGTGAGACCTGGTGCTAAGTACAGTGTATTGCATCATCTGTATTTGCAGCTTCATCACAGAACCAGAAACTGAATAATAACATCCTGTGTTGTTTATTTGAAGCAGTGGAGGAACAAATCATTGCTGGGTTTTATGGACATGTAGGAATTGTTTCACACGTTGTGCTTATTCTGTCAGTGAGTGAAATTATGAAGCTATACGGCGTCCGACCAATCAGATTAGGGTATAGTAGGATCCATGTAGCCTACACATGTCCTTGAGTAAAGGAGGAACAGGACAGATCCATTAGGATGAGACAAGGAGGGACAGCTCATCAGACTCCTACAGTACATCAAGTCCACAGTTGGACATCAGTGGAAGATTACAGTAATTGATATTAATTTGAGATGCTTGTTTCAGGTTGGCTGATTGCTGAAGGACGGCAGGGCGCTGGGTCGTAATGGTTGTGAAGAACGGGGGGCGATTAACTCGGACAGGTCTGTGTCCTACTGTCCTTCAGCTGCCGGCGTGCAGCAGCATCCTTCACTGTCACATCCGCCGGAGCTGCTCGCAAAAACCGCTTGGTTCATACTGCTCAGCTTTTCACCCTGTAACTCATGCCTGTTGACATATTCCCAGCCCTGCAGGTCATTTTGCTTAATCTCTCCATCAATATGAGTCACAGCAGGAATCTGGGACACAGCTGTTTTTTTTTCCCAGAGCGAGATAGTAAAATAGAAAAACTAAATGATCAGGGCGTTATAACACGTCGAACCGATCAGGAAGCAGCAGACTGCTCCGGCACAAGCAGGGTCGACGGGGAAGGTGCACTCTGGTAGAAACCTGGACAGCTACTCTAAATAATGACAGAGCTTGCATCTTTGCAGAGCGAGTGTGGGCACAAAGTCGAGAGGGTTAGTGATAAAAGTAGAGAAAGAATGGAAACATTTTTGCAATACAATCATTCAGCTGTTAAAAGCAGGAAAAGGAGACGTCAGTCACCAAGTTCCTCTTTTCTGTTTTTTTTTTCTTCTTTTTTTATCTCTGAGATGTCATAATACAATCAAGGTCGAATATGAGAAAATAACATGAAAGTACATATTTTCTGCCATACAGCACACTGATGGACAAAGCAACTCATTTATGGAGCATAACAAGGGGTAACTAGATAGACGTTATTAGTCTGAATCTTCAGAAACTCTTCACTGCATCTCTTATTTCTTATGAAAATCTTATGAAATCCAGTTTCAACAGCAACAAGAATCCATCCATGGGTCACTACTGTATGTTTCTGTCCTCACATACAGTAAAATGTTATATTTGATAATGATTCGAAGATGAAAACTATCACATCCCCTTCCACATCGTGTCAACAACATGCCTGTATGACCGGCCTCCTCCAGTCTCTCTACACAGTCTCTAGATAGAAAATTGCACATTTGCTGCCATTTACTGCTGTTTTAGTTAATTAATTTCCCTACCAAGCAGGCACCCCACATCCCACTCTCTGCTAGCTTGCTGCCTGGTCCTGACAATGCTGTTTGTTGTTGTGATTAATTAAATATGGACCACAAAATGAGTCAGTTGCATTTGTATAGCACATTTTTGCAACTAGTTTCCCTGCATCACCTCCATAAGAAAACCTAAGGGAAACACAAAGTCTCACATTCATTTCACATTTGAAGGCACTAAAGATGCTGTCCATGCTTATTGTGTTTAAGCAAGAATATGCTTAAGAGAAGCCTAGATCTCATAAGTCTCATATCATTGCATTGTCATGTATTTCTTTTCTCTTTTTTTGCTTCTTTGCATCTTACTGTCTGCTACCAGGCGAGGATCAACTGGGAGTGGTAAGTAAGTATGAACATACCAAGGTACTAAACAACCTCCATCTGTCAGAGACGACAGAATTAATGATGTGCCGTTCGTATAAGCTGTCAGACGCTCATTTAAATTCACTTTTCCCGACATATTCTTTGCTGTGACAAGAAAAATCCCTTAAGATTTCAGTGTGTTTGAGTGATTGGCTGTGTTCGAAACCACATACTCCATACTCCATACTTCCATACTGCATACTTCCATACTCCATACTACATACTAATCGATCATACAGTATGCAGAGCGTTCACACTGCTGCGTACTATGATAACCCACAATGCATTTCGCTCCTGCCCGAGCCGAAATCAGCCGCCCTGAAGCTGATTTCACTTAAGCTCTAAACTGTGTAAATATATAACTTCAGCAACATTTGAAACATTTTCAGGCGAGAAAGTACTACTTCGTATCCCCATGGTGTTGAAAAAATGACAAAATAACACCTATTTACAATTTTAGTCGGACGAAGTCGGACTTCTCTGGCGTTAGTAAAACTAGCCGTAGTGAGCACTGTACTTCCGGTTTCTGTGTCAAAATAAAGCACCCGTTGCAATTGACCATAAAGAAAGCCGTTACAATGACGTCAGTGCTCTTACTTTATAAACAGGAAGTGAACCTGTCCCCACTGTGGCTAGCTTGCTCACATTTGTATTGCTGCCCCTCCTTTTTCCTCTCGTCCGCTCGGCTCCTCCTTCTCCGTTTTTTTTTTTTTTTTTTTCGCGGCAAGGAAGAGGCGGTCCTTGACGTCACGTTGCGTTGCATCTTGGGTAGTTTGAGTATGAGTAGTGACCTCATGATGTATACTCAACATTTCGGCCGAATCTAGTATGCATCCGGGAACTTCTCGCCTACTGCAAATCGCATACTGCGCAGTGTGAACATACTGCATACTCAAATCGTTAGTATGAGTAGTACGAGTAGTAGGAGAAGTATGCGGTTTCGAACACAGCCATTGTTTGAACACCGCCCCCCCCCCCCTCTGTGGTGCACCTACTTGCTGTGTGTATGTGTGTGTTTAAGACCTCTATGATGAAGCGTGGACTGCAGCAGACACAAATACTGACTTGCTTTGACAGTCAGCAGAGCTAACTAATTCCCTGCCAGCAGCTCCAATGGTTTCTCTTTGTTTTCTACCAAACCTCTCTCTCTCTCTCTCTCTATACTCTCTCCTCTCTCTGTTTGTGGTTGTGTCATGTTAGACGTGTGCTGGGATTCTGCCAGTTTCCCAAGACGATTACACCAGTGCGCGCTGTGCTCCATCATTGCCGTGGCTCAAATCCTGACTTAGGGAGGAAAATTCATTACGGATGCGAAGCGGTCCAGTGCAATCCCCTTAGAGTCCCACGATCGCACGTAGTCTTGCTTGCACAGCTTGAGCGTAATCATGTCAGTCAGACTGAAAAAGACAGACAGACAGGTATAGGACAGGCTGACTGACACGAGGCCCAAGCAAGGACGTAAACACAGGAGCAAAACAAATACAAGGCCTGAATGATGAATGAAGAAACTTTCACTAACTACGTTTTCAGGCCGCAAAACTTAATCAAACACACACACACATACACACATCTGTCACTCTCTCTGTGAATTTTCCTAATGTCTCACTTCTCCAAATGCAGCACTGGGATTGGCAAGAACAGCAGGGCTCATTTCTCCACCGGCCATTAGAAACTTCAGTCAGCGTGGGCCTGCCAGAGAGGGATGAGCCCAGCTGTTGGACCTCATCACGGACCCGGGCTCCGCGGTCTTCACCCCACAGCCTCATCCTTGAGTGAAAAGTCTCAGGTTTTGTTGGAAATTGTTGAAATGCCCACAGCTGTCGACATTAAGAGTCCGAGGGGATCGTTATAGAAAACAGAAAAAGGTCGTGTGAGTGGCGAAGGAGAGCCAAGATTTCTTCAAATTCGGGGTGGGGGTGTGTTACGTTACGCTATGAGCTGTGGAGAAAATGACTTAAGAGCGAGCAAGAGTCAAGTTTAAACTTTACAGCTATATTAAAACTAATCTGTCATCACAGAGAGCGCAATGGTTGTTTACATTTAATAATCAAATCGTTCACAATATTTACTCTAAATAAGTAAATGCAGCTGTTTATAGTTTGTAGTTTTCCCCTCTCTGTTCACCGGCATTAAGAGCCATCAGGATAAAAGACCCCCATTAAGAAATTCGACCTGTTCGTTCTGATGATCATCTACAGCCCGATGCATGCAGAGTGGTTCAAATTACCCAGGATGCCTCATTAAATCAAACTGTGAGGTCTGAAGAAAGTACAGTGTGAGTTTCCAAAGAAAGTTGTTTCAGTGACTTGTTGCCAGTCATTACTAACTGTGTGAGTATTTGTAGTCTCGATCTAAACACGTGTTATTGTTGCACCCACAACATCTATAACTATAGCTATAGGAATAAATGTCAATATGCAAAATTCCAACATTATCTGGTGATATAAAATCATATTTGACAAATATTCTGTTTATTGAGTCTTTTTTGGCTTTGGAAACACAGTTAATGTGCTGAGGTTGGAGGTTACAATGATGGTTGGGACTTTCCTGAGATCTGAACCAAAGGGCTCTGCACAACCAGACACATACACACACCGAGAAAGTGAGTTAATAGCTATTTTTGATAAATCCGGGAACTGTAGTCTATCACCCCTAAAAAAAAAGTGTGTGTGTGTGTGTGCACATAGGATTGAAGGGAGAAAAGTGGATGAATCTCTCCTATAAATTACAGTGAGCTCAGTAATCTGCTCTGTAATTTTGGGGCATCAGCACATGCGTCATCAACATCCTAAACTTAGATTGACAAGATTTTTTTTTGTGAGAGTGTGTGACTTCCTCTGTGTGTGTGTGTAAAAGTGTACAGTATGTGTGTGTAGGCTCCCTGTCAGCGGAATAGAGCGGCCATATGGACGACTACCACCGGGCAAAAAGTGTACACAGGTGAGTAAGTACTGTAGAGTGGGTTGAAAATGCACTTATGGGATGAGTCAGGTGTAACATTACGATGCAGCCTCAGAGGGTCGGAGTGTCTTTATGACATGTTGTGTATTGATAACGATGTCATGTGTTGTGGATGTCTCTTAACACGAGGCTATCTATATATAACTTTCTTACTACCTCCACCAGTGTTCCCTATTCAAATGTCAAAGGTATTCTCATTGTGCCCAAGTGGCAATTTGTGATACAAAGGTGTAAAAACATGCACAACAGCAACATAACAGGTAGATGTGACAACTAAATTAAAATAGCACGCTCCCAACGCCATTCGATTCAGACCATATGATTTGGATTATGATTGAAAACAAGCCTGAAGATGATGAGCTTCTACCAACCGTCATCAAAACACTCTCACACACCATCAAGTCACACAGCGCATCTATCAGTCTCAGTGTTTGGCCTTAAGTGTCGTCATCAAATTCTCTATTTATGAGTTTGTATTTCACCACATCGCTGTGTTTTATTCTAGTTGTATAACATCATGGGTTTTATAGACAGAGTATACTTCTGTTTGGATAAGCTGTGATGAACTGAAGTGCGGTTCGTCGCCGCGAAATCAGTCATTTGCAACCACGAGAGCAGAACATTCAATTAAAACCTCACCTTAATGACTAATTGAAAGCGTACTAATTACTTTATGATTATTTATTTTTAGAAAATCTGCCCGGAGGTGAGATCTAATGAGCCCATTTAAAAAAAAAAAGGGTTCCTGCTCCAGTCTCTGCTCTGTTCAATTGTGTGTTTAAGTTCACCCACACTGACTGTCAATCTACCGATTTTGTGTGTGAATGTGTGTGTCTTAGCATGTGTTTTGTTAGGTAGATAATGAGTGAGCAACATGCATTCGCTGATTTCAATTGAAAGCCGTCTGACTGGGGCGCCACGCTGCAGCGGTTTGTGTTCATAAACATAATGCACATCGACCCCTTGATTTGTTTCCTCAGCCAAATCAGTCTGGGTGTCTGCCCGTCTCTAATTCACTGTATGATTGGTTATCTGTTTCCTATAATTTTGATCCACGCTATGTGCCCATGAGAGAGTTGAAGTAATAGCACTGCATTGATTTATATACATTCTCCTGCTGTAGATAATGAGTCTCCTTCTTGCTGCATATTCTTTGGTCTTTCCTACAGTTGAAGTTTACACACACACACGCACACACTCAGGTTAAAAATGAAAACTCATTTTTAATCATCCTTCAGATTTCATGTTGTCAAACTACAGGTTTTTTTCCCCCCCCAAGTCAGTAAAGGCACACAAGCATTTTTTTCCAAGGTTGTTTTGCTTTTGATTCACTACATCACAATTCCAGTGGGTCAGAAGTTTATATACGCTACGTTCACTGTGCCTTTAAAACAGCTTGGAAAACTCTGGTGGGTTCAGCGAAGGTGTACCTGAGGAAAATTTTTAAGTTCAACCTTCAAACTCAATGCCTGTTTGCTTGACGTCATTGAAATATCAAAATAAATCAGCCAAGACCTCCACAAGTCTGCCGCTTTACCCTCCCGAGCAATTTTCAAACATCTTAAGGTTCTTCACAATTGTGTAAACACAGGAAGGAGACCTACTCAGTCTCCTTGAGATGAATTTACATGGAAAAGTGCAAATTAATCCCAAAGGATTTTCTGTAGCAATGTGCTTTGGTCTGATTAAACTAAAATTGAACTGGTTGCCCATAATGACCATTACAAGTGAGGCTTGCAGGCTGAAAAACACAACAACATCAATGAGAACTTCGTGGAAGGCTACCTGGGGCATTTGACCCAAATTAAACAATTTAGAGGCAATGCTACCAAATACTAGAAAAGTGAACGTAAACTTTTGACTCACAGGAAGCTTGAAATAATGAATTCGCTGGACATATTTTAGTTCATTTGTCTCATTTTGCTTCTTCATCATCATATTCAGGATATGGAAATGTGGATATAAATATAGAGGGGTTTGTGGGATTTAGAAGATTTAACTGAACATCAGTATGTTTCCATATTCTCTGTCTTTATGTCTGTCTCTATGGGAAACGCTAATATTTTATGGGAGTGGGAACATGACATGAGTCTTTGCGGGCGGAAACTTTGGTGGTAAAGCTTTAAATGTCAGTAAGAAATAGTTTGAACTTGGAGAACCAGGTTTTGGAGATGCTTGATGGTACACAGTCGCGTGTAAACCAGTATATATGTCTGAATACACTGTGTGTTTTTGTTGTTTCTTTGTAAGAACTGTGTCATAGAGAGGGAGGAGAAAGTGGAGTTGAGTGGTACAGTAGAAAGACCAAAGCTACTTCTTCAAAGACACACACCCACCCACCCTGATTCTGGCTCAGGAGGAAGCCAGATGTTGCGATATTCAAATGAACGCTGGAAATGTTTCTGCCAAACCCTAATTTGCTGTTTACAGGATGACTTCATTGTAGCAGACCCCACTTCTCACCGTATATTATCCAGACTCGATCCATCCATCACTGCTGGAGCATCAGAAAAAACTAAACCCCCGCACTCAGCTTTCAGAGCACTGGATGAAGACCACCGGGGTGAAGCTCGTCGTCAGACATCCAGTTCCAACCCACCGGCTTGTTGTAAGAAACATTTCCTCCACTGTTTTCTGCTGTCGTCGTCTTCCTGCATTGTGTTTCGAGGGTCAGTCATTGAGGTCACTGTCTCTGCAGACACTCCTTTTTCCATGTGACAGACAGAAAATGAAATGGCATTTGATATTATTTGCTTTCTTTATCAAACAGTTGGATAAAAATGTCACTGCAGCAGGACGGCTCCATCCTTCAAGTTTCAGCTGCAGACCTTAAAGAAAAACAAGACTCTGGACCTCAGCTGACCCTCTTCAAGGATCTGGTCTTTCTCATATTCTCAGTGGAGAAAACAACAGCTCAGGTCATCCTGTTCCACAACAACCCACCAGGCTGACACCATTCCTCTAAATTACCTGTGATGTTTTCTTTTTGATCATATCTGAGCGCCCCCATTACACATCTCATCTGAATGAGAGCAGAAGATGGAGAGAAAAAAAATACATTTCAGCTGCTTCGGTGTAACTCCACCATGTGGGATGCGATGGAAATAGCTCTGCATTAGGTAATTACAGCTGCAGTCATTACTTCTATGTCTAAGTTTATCTGCAGAGGTGGGGAAATATTCGTATCAGCAGAGATGGCAGATGAAAGGCCGACGTTCGAGGCGTCACTGCCTTCGGTTGGAGATATGTCTCTGCTGCCGCTGCTGTTTCTGCCATTCGTCAAATAAAAGTAATTAATCTCAATGAGAATCTCTTCTTTCAGCCAGAAAGCCTTCGTCCTCGTGACTCTGGTGCAGAGAAATGGCAGGTGAAGGGAAAAAAAACATCACTTAAAAAGACTGTTTTCTCCCACCTCTGAATCTATTTGACTTCCCTGTAGAAACTCAACCTTACTTTAGCGGTGACATGGCATATTTCAGTAGGTGCACTTCCTCTTCCATGTGTATAAATAACCCACTCATCCAGACAATGACTCATGTTCAGAAAACAGCACAATTACAGAGTATTCGCTCATCATTGAAAGGTTCAGTTATTGTGCATCCAAACAGCAGAGGGGCCGGGACATGTGATTTAGGTGACGCAGTACAGAAAATGACTTGTTGTGCCAGACGTACTGGACCCAGCATCAACCGTCCTGGCACAGCACTGTGCACAGTTTATGGAAAAAAAAAACTGCAATAACCGAAACACACGGAGCCAGAGAAAACACCATGTTGTCGAGGGAGGCCAAGAAAAGGCCAAACATCTGACTGCAAGGTGAAAATTCAGCAGAATGAAGAGGGATCCACGCATCCAGCACGCACAGTGTAGCAGCAGCAGCACATGATGTTCAAGACTTTTCCTGTTTCACATTTGTTCTCTTGGGGCAAATTCAGCAGAGCCATTTTGACATGATGTACAGTACCATTATTTCCTTCAGGAAATAGTTAATGTATTTACAATCTTGAACTCCCTCTAAAGTAGTTTGCCATTCTCATCCCCGATGCTTCACATTAAAGGAATAGTTCACCAAAAAATGAAATACAATCCTATTGACCCCTTGCAGCTACGTCACAATTAGAACGTTACGCGAGAGGCGACACCATGACGGACGGCAGAAAGTGCTCAGTGATAATGTACTGTCTATGGACTGTATGGGTGCCGTCCAACAATGTGGCTCGATCACTTCACACTACAACCTTACAGCATTATCACTTATTTTAAATAGAATATCTACACACCCGTTGCAATAATCCGTTTGTTTTTTTGTTATTCACCGTAGAATATCTCAGTTTTCTGTGCTTTTTCCACTGCTAAGGAGTTAACGTCAAGTCAGTGCCACACTCCCCATACAGCAGCTGCTGCTGTCTTTGCTGCTGCTAACTACAGTTAACAGACCTGGAAAGTAAAACCTGGTCCGACCCGTGGGTGTTGAAGACCTGACCCGACGTCTGTATAATTAGTGATCATTCTCTGATTAAAGCCGGCTGAAAAATAAAAGAAAACGGGAAGCCGTCTTCGTTGTAATCGGCGCGATCCGACGGCGGCAACTACGTTGTGACGGTGCTATGTTTACTACGAGCGTTAGCTGTTGTTAGCCACAGCATGTAGCTCAGCTAGTTAGCTTCAACTGTGTTTACATCGACTATACACTGTAGATAAACTAACTTATAATGGCATCGATAACGTGTCTGTATATCTTCACACTGGTCCTGTTGTTCATGTAACCCCGCTGCCAGTGGCCAGCCCTGGTTCTTAGCTCTAAACCAGCAAGGAGTTGGTGCTTCAGACCAGTTTTAAGAACCAATAACCGGTTTTTAAGCGGTGGAAAAGCAAAGAACCGGTGCTAGTCAGGCTCTGGCTCCGAACCAGCACTGGAACCAGCTCAGTGGAAAAGGAGGGGAAACCCTACAACCACGGTATGTCACAAAACTATAACGCGCCCATTCAATTACATTGACGTTCACTGTTCTTTTGCCGTCCATCATGGCGTCCGGAGCTATCGCGAGTGGAACGTGACGTCACGTGCAAGGGGTCAATACAGAATTGAATTTGCCTGGGGCGCGTGAACGTCAGAGCGCAATAGTACAGGACTGTTTAGGCTGTAAAAATGTCCTAAAAAACGTTGTTTCGAGTAAACTCTGGACTATATCCCTTCAGGACACTTGGATTGCAGCAGACGAGCAGTGTGGAAGAAGATTACAAGGTTTTTGTGTAGTTTTATGGACTTTTTTGTGTCAGGTCCTATTGACTCTCATATAAGGATTTCGTTGGACTATGAACGCCCCTCTCGGGTCTCCAGATGCACTTTGAGGAATCAAAAACTACTCCGGAGTATTCATCAGCATGAGGGTGAGTCAATAATGACTGAATTTCATTTTTTGGTTAACTATTCCTTTAAAAGCATCCATCTTATGGAAAGAGGCTTTTGTTCTGACGCAGTCCTTTTTTGCAACTGATTTCAGATATAATCGAGCCCCGATTTGTGATCAACCAGATGTTTATTTCCACATTCAACAGTAACAGAGCTGTATTCCTCTTCTTTCAGCTCCGTTTTTGGTCTCCACCAACTCCTGAAGGAAATATCGGACTCTAAATTCGCTTTGAGGAAGGCAGGAAACATCTTTAAGGTCACTTTACTCTGCTGACAGTTCTTGGCAAGATGCTGTTGCAACTGCAAAAAGTGTTTCGTGACGTTCCCAAAGTCGGCAAAGTTGCAGAAATCATCATTTCAACATGAGGAAACGCACATTTTCTGTCCTCAGTGTCTGAAAGGTTTTCCGGGGTCTGTGCAGCCTCCTGTTTGCTCTCACAAGGTGCAGAGGAGGAGGGGGAAGGAGGGGGTCATGGGTGATGTGTGTGTGTGTGTGTGTGGTGGGGGGTCACATCCAAGTCATTTCCGCTATTTGGACTAAACCTTGTGAAAACGTCCCGGGAGGCCAGAGGACTCATTAGGTGCGGTGACACCTCTGCCGCAGGAGGTGTCACCAGGAAAAGCAGCTGACAGGTCCTTAAATATAACACACACTTCCTGTGACCTCGCATCCGGGCGAGCTGCTGGGGCGTGATCGCCGCTCTGCCCTCGGGGTCAATATGCCTTCAGTCATCGTTTAAAATGGAAAGTGCAGCACACACTAACACACATACACACACACAGGTGTACAAGCACCAGTGGCACAACTACACATCCTTATCAGCATGCAGCCGTATACAAGCCGCACTGACCCTAAAAAAATAAGTCACAGATTTACAACACAGTATGCGATAGGGAAAGGTCACCGAATACCCACGAGTCCTCTAACGCGGTGTGTTTACTGACACTCACTCGTGTCACAACCCGCGCCCCCAAACAACCGCCACCTGGCTCCGATGCTGTCAACAACAAGCGAACAAGAGAGAGGCTGTGTGATATTCGTCTGTGTTTCCCCCACCGTTACATTTCATCCTGCTTCTCCTGTGTGGAAAAACAGAAGCGAACAATAGAGCAAATGTTTCACTTTTCAGTTCACTGTCACAGGGGAGCGAGCGCGTTCGGCTTTGCATGCCATTGTTGTTCCGTGAATGATACCGTGCTCCACGGCAACGCTGGCTCTGAAAATCTGTTTCACTCAACACCTGATTTGTGTTTGCGGATGCTGCAGGGGGAAGAGAAGCTGCCGAGTGCTGCCAAAGTTACCTGGTTGCAAACCAAGAAGACAGAGGAGACAAAGGTCCGCTACTCTTCTAGCACAAAGGTAGCTGTTTTTATGAATCCATCATCAACAACAACAAAATAAAAATCTACAAATTGTGCACACAAAATGTCTCATTCAATCCAGACGACAACAAGACCAGAGTCCAGCCCAGCATCTACAGCAACAAACCTGCTGAGGCTGAGGAGGCAAAATCAGACGACCGCTTGTATTCAGAGGAAAATGATGCAAAAGTTAAAGGAGCTGTATGTAAGAAATGTCAAACTGTTGATGCCATCAAATTCAAAACACAGCAGCGTGCTGTTTCCCCTCTCCTACCCCCTCAGACCCCAGGTTGCCAGATAGCAACACGCTAACCTCTGCTCTGCTCACTCACACAGTCAAGTTCACCATCACTTTATTTACCATCGGCTCAATTTTGCCACATTTCCTCCCTCTTTTCTAACTTTCACTTTGTAATTCTTCCCTTTAGCTTTAGCTGCTGCTGCTCAAAAACTAAGCTATATGCTGACAACGGCAAGCGGTGTATGAAACGGCAGCGAGACAAGCCCCTTATTTCTACCGTGTGATATCAAGGAAATATGACCATAATAACCGATAATAGTCAACAATCTTTTGGTTTGGCTGGTTTTATCTCCCAGCCGTATAGCTGCAGATCAGTAGTAGCTTAACTGGCAACCCAGAGGCTGAAATGCCACTGACACTGTGATTGGGAGAGAGCGCTGGGTGGCGCCACATGCCAGAACGTAAATTCAAAACATAAACATGATTTGTGGGCCGCAAAAAAATGTTTTAATGCGAATATTCTTGCTGTACTATTATTGTCGGTTAGATCGGTATGTTATTGTGTATATCAACATTATTCCTGAGTCTCTGTGACATATAAGGATGATTTTACGTATTTTCTTTAGATTTCTTACATACAGTTCCTTTAAAGTAAAATACTACTTTCTGCTAATTTCTGCAAGTTATTACCAAAAAATGTATCAGTGAAACAATTAAAATGGGAAAAAAAAGCATGACAATGTAACTGGGACTCCTAAATTTCATAGTGGTCCTCCAGTGCTACTAGAAGGAAGCAGTTGCTCTGGAGCCCTGTTAGCTCCACTATACATTAAGCATTAATGATCAACATAATGGCCGATGATGATGCTGAGTAGTGGGACGTTGCCGGGGCCGGCTCCCTGTATCAGCAGCGCAGCCCGAGGCCGGTCTGCTGACAGATGACTCCACACAGTGTAATAATAAACATAGGACACAGGAGGAAACATGAGACCCCGCTTGACTTCCAGTCCTTATAGGTAATCCATCATCACTGTGCTGACCCGCTACAATGCAGCAGAAAAGAGTCTGAGAGCGTCTGGCCCAGTCACTGATGTGTTATGCCACCCCCTCGTTCGCCCTACGCCCCCCCCCCCATCACTGAGCATTGTTTCCCACTGTCTCCTCCGGCTCGTCAAGAGGCCAGAAAGGATAAACAGAGCACTGAGCTTGGCACAAAGTTTGTCCTCCTCCCCGATGAAGTGCACCGTCCTGAGCCCAAACATCATTCATCATGCTCCGGCCTCTGTGTTGGTGTGTGAACGTCCGTCTGTATCTGCGTCTCTGTTTTCCTTTCTGTCCTACAGACTGCAGGCACCCAAACACAGCTCGAATGACTTTAACAGAGGAGACAAAACAAATAGGCCACTCTGACCCGTTTTGTTTTCTGGCTTTTGCTTGGTTTGGCACCAAACTCATACGTCTAATTTCCTGTCTATTAGATGGCTATCGGAAATCTTAGTTGTATCTGATTTTCATGTGGAGTTATACTGCGCAGGGTAAGTTTCCACTGTTGATTTATGCAGCAGTGTGCCACAACTTCCCAGTTAATTCACATAGGAATTTGCCTTAGTCCAGCTGTGCCATAATATTTACATGATAAATCGTTAGCTTGTGTTTAGTCTGTGCTCAGATCTATATCTCAATGTAATGTTTTCCCCCCGTCATGAATATGACTTATGAATATCCCGCAGTAAAAGTCATATATGGACACGTGCGTCCTCGCGATCGGGGTCAGAGCCGAGAATTTGTTTCATGCTTCACAAGTGTAAAATGATCCAGGACTTTTGAATAAATCAGAGCGAAATAATTAAAAGATCATCGTCTGATCAAAGTCGTTGTTGGGTGTAATGTGTCTCGCATGAGGGCAAAGAGCAGGAGGAAATTATGCTTGGAGATAACTCTAAGAAACTCAAACCTGGCTTTGAATGTGTGATGTCTTCCATATGGTGCTGTGCTGTTTTACAGCTGTAACATAACAAAAGAGGCTGATCCTCTCCAGACAAGGCTGCGCCGAGTATAATATATGAGCGCCGGTATGGCTGCTTTGTTTCTTATGTTCGCTGAGGCGTGACACCCAAACGGCTAAAACTGTGTCTGTTTCATTATAGCCACAAACGCATTTATAATTCGCCTCCGATTCTTAACATAACAAATGACATCAACGGTCAGGTCACACAGAGATGTAATGTATCACATCAGCATTTGGGCCGGATCTCCTGGAAGTTCACGAACGCTGTTTTCAAACACAGACACGACCTGTTTTACATCTGAAACGTAAAAGACGAGAGTTTTCATAAAACAAAGGTTCACACAGGTGGAGGATGATGAGGGTACGTCCCTTACAGTTTGACAACTTGGCTTTGATTCATGTCCACAACTGCTACATGTTTAGAGTCCATCCCCATTTTATACTAAAGGCTGCTATAGTTTAAATGTAATGCAGAGTTCAGATACTGGTTGTGAGTAAAATACTGTAAAGAATCCAGGCACAATGTATATGTGAAAAACAATGTCACCCTGCAACACACTCAGTACGTTTCTAAAGTACACAGTCACAGTCTATGTAAGAAAGGCCGCCCCAGTGCAACAGTCACAATGTTCCTAAAGGAAATTGTTGTAATGTACAATTTTCTAACTAAAGATCAATACACAACAGCACAGTCACTTCAGAACCATTACAAAGTTCCTATGTGAAGCCCTAGCACAGTCACAATGTTCCTGAGCAAAGAAAGTCTGAGAGTCTGAAGGACATACTCATATTGGGCCTCATTCATGAACCGTTCCTAAGAACAAATTTGTTCTTAAAGGGATACTTCACCCAAAATCAATAATTCACCAATTTTCTACTCACTGTCATGCCGAAGACGGGTTTGGAGAACTTTCAGAGTTATCAAAACTCTTTAGGAGTTCCAGGGGGGGTCCGGCTGGCAACGGATTTTCATATAATGGCGGCGGGTAGAGCTCAGTTTTGAATCGTCCAAAACACACACTATGAAACATCCAAATACCTCCATACTGCTCGTCCGTACTCAGTGTCTTGAAGCCTCGACGTGAAAAAGTTGTCCGGAAAAAATAATTTGATTTCTGTTTTTAGCCTTGTTGTAGCAGTAGCTCCCAGTGGCTCTGTTGATGTTTGTGCAAGATGCGTGAAATTTGCTGCGAGATGTTCTTCCATGTTTACATCGTACATCCAGTGGTTTACAACAATGAACGAACATCTCGCAGCAAATCTCGCGCATGCCCACAAACATCAACAGAGCCACTGGGAGCTCATATTGTTCACAATCAATCGTCTGACTGAAGAACACAGTCACAGTGTTGCTGGGTAAAAAACAATCACAATGTTATAGTCTAAAGAAAAGAGTCACAATGTTCCTCCTAGAGAACATGGTCAGTCACCCTGTGGTGCTCCAGACCAAACCCAGACACTGTGTCATTATCTTCCTGTTATAGGACCTGGATGATTCAGCCCAGACCAATATGAGCTAAACCAGAGGATGATCCATCACTCGTTGTTCAGCCTAAACTCTCACAGTTGAGGTTCAATTTTCTCTGCTGAATTTGCTGTTTGGTCTTTTTTTTTTGTTTTTTTGTTAGAGGACGGTAGGAAAGAACAGCCAACAGACCTGCTACTTAGACTTAGACAACCTTTATCTGAACACAAACATTTCAAGTATTTCTTGATGGAAACTGGCATTGGACACTGTAGGGTACTTTTCAGACATCTCGGGTATTGATTGGGTATTGAAGAGTAGATACCGACCCAGCCTGTTCCATATTTTGCCATTTTTCACATTTCTTACTGTTTGCTTGTTTGAACACTTTCTGCTGCTGCTGCTGTTTTTGTCGATTTAAAATTCAAGGCAACATCTTCGGCGGTATAGTTCACCTTAGATGACCGACTGTCTCACAGACAGGAGATAAGAAGCTATCACAGCACAAGGTAACATAAGGAGAAGTGGGTTGCATTAGGGATATGAACCTCTGCACGCCTGACTGTGTGTGTGTGTGTGTGCATGTGGTTGTGCGTGTTCTCTCAGTAGTCCACATAGATAACACCCCCCCTATCTCTACTCCATTTAGCGCCGCCATGTCTCGGCCTGGGTTACACCGACTACTGCCTCGGGGGAAATAAGGATACGGCTCTCAGGTTCCCAGCAGGCCCAACATATGGGAGCTGCTTTTCATGCAGTAGAGATGAATTCATCCCAAAGTCATCTCCTCACAGAGATTAATTTGGCAGACATGGCGAGGCAGGTGGAGTGAGTTGAGTAGCATCTGTGTGTGTGTGCGTGTATGTGACTGATGTGGATGCCTCGCTTTTGTGTATCTGGTGTCGGTACCGCTGAAGGCCCGGGTGATGGAAAACAAAATGAGATGTCAGCCTTTTGCTATTTATTGTCATCCCTGTGTTATTATTGGTTTCAGAAGTGAAGTGGGGGAAAATTCATAATTCATTGTGACAGTGTAGACCTGTGACTAGAGCTGACGGCCATTACATCTGCACTGTAACAACAAAACAACCAAGAAGACAAATACGCTCAGATCATTCACAGCATACTGTCGTCCAGTAAGCCTGTTATCATAGGGGTCATGGGTTTTGGGTTTGAATCCCAGGTCTGGAGCCTTAAAGCGATAGTTCAACATTTTGGCAAATACGCCTATTGCCATAATCCCTATAGTTTTAGGGGTAGGTTCATTACCTTTACAGTAATTTTCAGTGCAAGCTGTTTTTAGATCAGCGGGGCAGAAACGTGAGCTGCTCAGAGCTATGCTACAGAGGCTCATGGGATTTCTTGGTTTCCCTCATCAAACTCATCAAATACACAATCCAGCAACTCCAAAACACTCTGGTGGACAAGTTGTGACCTGCACATTCAGCATGCTATGAAATAATAATGTAACATTACGAGACAGAGTTATTTTCGAGGCAAATGTGTAGTTGAAACTACATTCCAGACACGGCTAGTGATTTAAAAAATGCAAGTAGTTCTCAGTATTTGCTTCATATAGACCCTTTCAGAGAGTATAAACAAAGACAGGTGTGGCTCATTAGAAAACGCTCTGGTACACTAAATTGAATGGAGCCTTAATTAGTATCCTTGGTAACACCTGTATTTGTTTATACTCTCTGAAACGGTCTATAAACATTATTATTTCATAGTGTGGTGAATGTGCAGGTCATTACTTCTTCACAAGGGCATTTAGGCGTTGTTGAATTGTGCATTTGATGAGTTTTGAGGGAAAGGCGAAAGTACAGCGTGGCTCCATGAGCAGCTTGCGTCTCTGCCCCGCCGATCTAAAAACAGCTTGCACTAACAATTAAAGGTAATGAACAAACTATAGGGATTATGGCAATAGGTGAATTTGCCAAAATGTTGAGCTATCCTTTAAACTGTGGAGGTTCTCATTGTACCATTATGGGTTCTCTCCAGGTTCTCCGGCTTCCTCCCACAGTTAAAACACATTAGGTCACTCTAATTGCCTGTAGACGTGGGTGTGAGTGTGTGAGGTTGTTTGTATCTATATGTCAGCCCTGTGACAGACCGGAGACCTGTATAGGTTGTAAACCTCCCTCACCCCATGTCGGCTGTGATCGACTCCAGCCCCAAACTACGACCCTGCTAATGGATGGGTGGTAATTCAACTGAAAATCTTTAGTTCTCCCTATCTATAACATGTAAATTATGTTTTGAATGAACATGCCTCAATTGTTTATTCATTCATTCGGGAAATAGGTTTTCTATTCAGCACCATGCTCATCTCTGCATGCTAAATGTCAAGCTACATGCAGCAGGATAGATGTAGCTAACTTTTTGTCACACACAGATGTCACTGACCAGTAACTCTTAGGTAAGGCAAGGCAAGGCAATTTTATTTAGCCCGTTTTTACAAACAGTTTGTCTCAAAGGGCTTTACATGGCATCGTAACAACATCCTCTGTCCTTAGACCCTCACATCGACTGAGGAAAAACTCCATGGAAACCCTTTTAACAGGGAAAAATCGGAGAAACCTCAGGGTGAGAAGCAGAGGAGGGATCCCTCACCCAGGACGGACAGACGTGCAATAGATGTTGTCACAGACAAGAAAACAGTTTACAGTTTATTAGCATGAATACAAAATAAGCAAACACTTCACTCTAAATGTGGGAGTAAAAAAAACATATCGACATTCCTGTCGTCCTGCAGATGTTTGCAACAGTGCAGGACTCTTATTTCTTGTAGTTTAAAAGGAAGCATACAGGTGTCCCGACCCATTCACCACACCACACAACAAAATACAGAGCTATGGTTGTTGTGACAGGTCCATAATAATACAGTGAAAGAATTACACTATCAGACTATCTGGCTACACCCTCTGAGGTTTTGTTTTTTTCCATCATCATCCTTATGTTTTCATCTGTACTCATGTAACACACACACCTTACTACACACAAGCTGTTGAACGAGCCTCAATATTTAAACCTGTCTTAAAGTCTGTGTTGCCTCTGTGGAGGTTTTATCACCGTAAGAGCTGTGTGCACTTATAGTCCATGTGCTACCATTAAGTCGAGCTGCTGCATACATTCAGATGGTGTCTGCTCATGTCTGTGCATCACTGTTGCCACCTGTTTACAAATTGAATGTCAATCTACATATTTTTACATCAGGTGGTGTCACAGGAGCCACTTACTACCTCCACTACAGCCTTTGTCACCGTGCTGCTGCTTTTGCACACTGTGACAGGTGCATTCAGGGTCCTTAAGGTAAGGAAAAGTGCACTATCCCCTCAGATGTATTCACAAAAGACTTTCTTCCCTCATAAAAGCATCTGGTTCTCCAGCAGAAACCCGACAACACTGATAAGAGAGGAGAGAGGAAACATGTTGCTTTGGTAACAGCTGTGGAAATCTCCTAGCATCAATTTCACCTTTTTAAACTTTATATATTTTTTTTACTTTGTTATTATTTTGTAACCTCATGTAACACCTATAGGGAATGAAAATCTTACTGTATAGAGACTGTGCTCCTGTTTTGGGCTAATAGCAGCCTCGGGCTAACTCTGATGTGTTTGTCAATGGAGGTCAAACCTTGCGTTTCTAAAGTTAAATCTGATCTTTTCCAGTGATTCTCATGGTTAATAAATCTAACGCAGCTTCTGAATCCATAAAGCTGCAAAAGCACTTGACTGATTTACACCTCTCAATGGAAAACTAACTCACCAGCGAACACACAGAGATGGTGAAAGGTTCAAGTGAAATGTGTTGACTCTGTTAAGCCCAAATTCAAAACTAAGAGCAGACTCTAGACTCTAGAAACTAATAATAACAACAGAGAAAGTGGTTCAGCCTTCGGGCCATTGGCTCCACTGGAAAATAAAACCATATGGTAACAAACACAATCCGCCCTCGTCGTCCAAACCAACAAATATAGACATTTGGTGCGGTGGCTTCCTCCAGACAGAAGTCAGATGCTTCACTGCCTTTCTGCTTTTGGGCTTTTTGAGCGAAGGCACAAGTTAATGAATTTGGGGTTTGGCCTGAGGTACCACAGATTAATTTGCCCAAAACAGCTTTTAGCTTGGTGAGGAGTAGACATTTAAACAGCAATATAAACAGTAACATAAAAAGCTCCAACACACACATCGAAGTCTAGTGGAAGAAAAAATAAAGTAGTGGAAAAATAAGGTTTTCATTTGAACTTTCCGAGCGCCAACAAATCCCCACAGACTAACATTATTACACAGCTATTTAACATGTCTTTAGACATTATCAGACCGATACAGAAGAGTCAGACTCATCACATGTAACAAAAGGAGCTCATGAATAATGCAATACCAGCGCAGAAACCTATTCTGAATATAATAATGTATTGTATATGTATTATATTATATTGTATATTAGAATAATAGAATACAATAGACATCATTTTGAATGATCAAATGTGCTGTCTCCTGAGGTTACTTGGTAAACAATTAAAGATTGTTTTTCAATTTAATTTCCTTTGTCTGCTGTGTTTGTTTTATCCATGACTAATCACTGCTGCAGGGACAATAGTACGTAAAAGGCAATATTCACAGGAAGGATAGCTGGAGATGCAAATGGGGAAAAGAGACACAGTGAAACACGATTAATTACAGACTGTTGCACTACAGTATGATGTAGTCGTGTTTTCCTCTGTACAGAAAACCCGGGACCTTAAAAACCTCATCAAGGACACACGGGCTCTTTAGACCGGCTGCCAGCGTGCCGGTCTACGGTTTGTGGCAGAGGTTAATAACCACTGTGGGTGCTATCTGATGGGTTTCCAAGGGTGATGAGAATCTGTATGTATGTATGTATGTATGTGTGTGTGTGTGTGTGTGTGTGTGTGTGTGTGTGTGTTGAGAGGAAGGCAGACAACATGCTTCACTGTCTGACTGCTGTTTTTTCTCCCCTTCCACACTGTTGCTTTTGGGATGGTAAACAAAGGAGGCAAACTTTGCTGAAGGAATATTAAAGGCTGGTTCATCTGGGGCAGCACCACTGTGAGCGCGTCTGAGGGAGCGTTATATAGCTGCTGGTTTCTGCCGCCGCCGGGCCTCATTAGTCATTATTCATCAAAGGTTAAATCCCTACATTAACATGGCTCCTTTTTGTGAATACCAAAAAAAGCAGCCACATTTTGATCATGATGGGTTTTTAAAAGCAAAAAATAAAATGAAGTAATGAATGAATTCCATTGTGAGCTTTTGGAAATTTTACATATACGGTGTATTAAATGACCCGCAGCATTGTGTGAGGCCCCGCTCCCACTGCTAGGGCTCATATTAGCTCTCTGTATGAGACCCTCTCTTTGGCTTTAGGTGGATGCTGTCGTCATCCGGCCTATTAGGACGGGATTAGTTATACAGTGGGCAGTGTGGTGATGTAGCCATTACCAGAGCAAGGCTATAATTTCAGCCGTACACCACTTCCCCTTTTCCCCTTTCTAACATTATTTTTGTCACAAACAAATCGGTTTCTGTGGTTTATTTATTATTGTTTAAATACTATGAGAACATTCATCAGACACTTCAATTGCTACAGTTTTCTAATCTGTGATGTTCAGTATTAACAGTTATTTCGCATACAGTATTGTGCTGAAAGTTAATCCTGCCTTCATGCATGAATCCACCGTGATCAGAGTAATGAAATCCAGCAGTGAAGCTAAGAATCCATTAACCAAAAAAAAGCTTCACAAGAAATGCATACAGTAGATTTCACCAGGACGCTCGACGAGAGGGTCGTTCAGCAGAATTGTGAGTAATTAGTAAAATTACTAACGTCGATGACTCGGTTTTGAACTGTTCTCCTCATGTGTTGCACGTCCAGGCCAGAGGAAAAGTTTAATTTCGCTTGCACATTCATTCACCAGAATTGATGCCAATTAGAGAGTGACTAAGACCGAGTGCCACCCTCAATTATCCGTCAAGCGGCTTTAAGAGCAGAGCTGCAGCTGCGTGGGTTAGCTTCAAGCTCCTCTGGGTTCCTGCTGGCTGCGAACATTAAACCACCAAGTTTACTTTTACGGCAACGTTACACCGAATCTGCTGCATGCGGCTGGGAGGAAGCTGGAAGACGTGCACGTTACAAAAAAAACCAAAAAAAAAACATGTAAGGAGATGAAAGGGAAATCCTGCTAAGACGTATTGACCTTCAGTAGCTTTCCTGTGTTCTGGTCCTCATCCTCTCTTTCATTTCTTTGCCCCTGCATCTCTTTCTCTCTCTCTCATCCTCCCCCTGTCACTCGGAGCTCGCCTCCTGCAGCTCTCTCCTCCTCCACGCCGCCGCTCAGGAGCATGACATTCCTCCTCATTTTCTCAATGGTCGGCCCGTCTTCCTGAGGCTCTGTCACTTTCTTCCGCTGGACCTCCGTCTCCCTCTCTCATCACCTCACCCTCAGACTTTCAGCCTCCCGGTTCTCCGTGTGGTCTTATCTACCTCTGCTGCCCCCCCTCCCTCCCACCCACTCACCCACCGCTCAGCTCATCTATCTGTCACCTAACCACCAATCTGCGTGACAGGTAACGACATGAGATGCTCTGAGGCGCGCACGCACACAGAGGAGGAGGGTGAACTGTGTTAATAAACCGTCTTGTCGCTCAAACTGAACTTTGACTTCGACACGAGATCCTAAGCTCATATAGCTCTACCCGAGGGATGAAAGGAAATGCTGTTTGGTGAATACATTAATGAAGTATTACAGGTGCAACCGTTGGTGACAGGGTGAGATCTGAACCCTATCTGACCCTGCTCTGGCTGTTACAGTGCTTATTCAGAGAAAGGGGACGCTAGCAGGAGGGTAAACTCTTTATTTTAAAACCTTACAGTCATAAATACTACTCAGATCTCCAACAATGCTCTAAAATTGCAATCCACTTTGTTCCTGCTGTTCTTAATGTATGCTCAAGAGCTTAAGATGCTTTCTGCAACAATTTTGTCTCATAAAACACCTGTTACTGTGCTACTTGCTGCCATGGTTTCAGTATAAATAACATAATGTGATGTAAGTATATTCATTATAAACCAGGAATGCACAATGTTATTGACACAACATCATTATCTGTTGATAAGAGCTTTAAAAAATCTGTTACCATCCACACGTTTTTATTCGCATTAAGCAATATCGAATTAAAAATGCATTATCAATATTGATAAAAAATTAATACGGTCGATATCATTGGATTTTTTCTTGATCTATAAAAGTTCATACGACAAATGCTGTTGGAAACAGTTATTTGCCGGATAAATGTGAGTTGCGATCATGTTTTAATGTCAATTCTGCTACGTATTCCAGCTGTTTAACAAGACAGCAGGAGTAAACAAAGAAAGATGCAGGCGTTTGGTTAAAGATGAAAGATGGATGACGTCTTTCTATTTTG
Source organism: Trachurus trachurus (assembly GCF_905171665.1). NCBI lineage: Eukaryota > Metazoa > Chordata > Actinopteri > Carangiformes > Carangidae > Trachurus > Trachurus trachurus. Next base: position 7,482,593 of record NC_139911.1, read on the forward strand.
CGATTTAGTACAAAAATGAATTGAAACACCTTAAACTGCAAGAAAACGATTTGATACACCAATATGATCGCAAAACAGCACACAATGTCATTACACACAGCTTTTTGTTCGATTTAGGTCTGAGATGGAAACGCACTTGAACCGGTAGCCTATTATTCACATTAATATTTTTATCGATTGAAAAGTGGATATAAACATGGTTAGTGTTATTTGCAGATATGAAAACGAATGCAGATTTGTCTGGTTGATAAGGTGACATGTTAACTATTCGTGCTAAATGTAAACAGTAAGCTAACGAGCGTCAACATGTCTACGTGTTATGTAGCACTGTGTCATACTTTTTCACAGCAATGATGTTTAGTTTGTGATTTATGATGTTTATAAGTTGTGAGTTTTTCAGGCCCAGCGTGCTAAACTGACACGCAGGGAAAACACTGATGGGTGGTTCTTATTCCAGAGGCATGAGGGACCAGATCCTACAGCAGCCGCAGAGGAGCACAGAAATACAAATGAAAAAGCCACAGTTTTATTCTGTCTCATTCAATTCTTTGAACCAGACACCCATTTAATGCCACCACACAGCAACACTTTTTTTTTTTTTTTAAAAAGGGGAATTTTAGGACAGTTTCCATTAATCTCCACCATATGCTGCACAACTGTCATAGACAAAAAGCCACCTCGCAAACCAATTACATGTCGGCGCGGGGAAGAAAACACACGGGCGCAGCGACTCGATTAGATGGATGACAAAATGAAACAACAGAAAGGAAACAAATTACACTGTGTCAGCGACCGCGTCAAAAACACCCATAGGGACGACGGTGGAGCCGCCTCACACAGCTCGGCTGGCCTCCAGAGACCCCCACCCCACCCCACCCACCCTCCACCCAAACCTCTCCCAGCTGCTCCTCTCTGACTGATGAGTCAAGTTAGTCATTCACTGGCAAAAACAAACAAACACATTTGTTGTGTAGCGGCAGCAGCATCATCTTTAACCGCTGTATATATTTTTCCTTTGGGTAAAGAGTAGGCTATTTAACAGTGGGTTCTCTGGTTCAGCCTAGACAACCACTGATCATTTCTACACAGAAGGTGTGATCATATAGAATCATCTATAATAACCACTCATCCCCTCAAGGGAAAATTACGTTTTTAACAAGAGCATTGTCTGCATGATGATACATACAGTCAATGCTATGACCTTGGACACACTCATAAAACTGGATTTGGACGACTATTTCATATGTTACATCCTGAAGAACTAGTCCCGTCAACTTTAAGTTATCAGGGCTGAAGCCAGTTAAGAGGGCAAGAGTTTGCTTTAGAACAACCGCTAACACTGTCAGGAATTGCCAGTGACAAGCTACCAAGCTACATGGACAAATAAGGCATTTTAACAATGGTAACACAGCTCTGATATGTTGTAGATTTGGGTCACAACAGACTAACACCAGCCACAAAAACGAGAGTTGCATTAGCACAGCTGGTGAATACAGGTCACAACTTGTCCACAAGAGTGTTTTGGAGTTGTTGGATTGCGTATTTGATGAGTTTGATGAAGGAAAGTGAGCAGCTCGCGGCTCTGTTCCGCCATTCTAAAAATATCTTGCACTGACAATTAAAGGTCCGTACTCCTAAAACTATAGGGATTATGGCAATGGGCCAATTTGCCAAAATGTTGAACTATCCCTTTAAAAGCTAACAAACAAGATGAATGAAATAACTCTTACTGTTCTGGTTCTTCTTCTTATTAAAGATTTCTCAAGGAGCTGCTTCCAGACAGATTTGGGGAAAACTATGTTAAATATGATATGATGTATTTTTTACTTAAAACATGTCTGGAGAGGAACTTTAAAAATATGACATTTGCATAATTAAACTCAAGCTGATATGAGATATAATAATACTGCAGTTATTGGGCATAATTTTAAAAGGAGAAAAAAAATGCTTCAAGAAAAGTGACAACTTCTGAATGCTGAACAAAGCCACTGAACAAAGCAGGGGTGCATATCCCCACTGTTAGCTCAGGTCAGTCCTTAATGGATCCAGATAAACTGACAACTGTCAAAGCTCACAGTAATGTGCAGCCCTATAACTTCAACACTTTGTATAAATTAAAGGTTAATAAAGGTCAGGTCGGATCCATTAACCAGATAAATCCCCCTGAGGAAGCTGTGATTTATTCGCTCCTATCTGCTGTTACTATTAGCACGAGAGCTAACACCTCTGAAGGCCAAATGAACAACAACATAACACAATAACAGCTGTTTTCTCCTCCTTTCTGCTGACGCTGCGTTCAAACAACAGGATACAACATCAGCCAGCCACAGGGCGCTATCACAGTGAAAAACAAATACAACATAAACTGCGACTTACAACTTTCACCAAGTAAGAGCCCGAGTAAAAAAAAAAAACAAGCACCAAGGAGAAGATACAGAGTGAATCAATCTGACGTTTGATGTTTTTTAGTGTCTCTGGTTTTTGAAGTTTTTTCGGTGAAAAAAACAAACGGCTCCTACAGACGGTTTGGGTTTCAGCGGCGGACTGACTGATCTGCACACCAGCAGCTCCGGCACAGATTCACTCTCATAAAGGTTTTATTAGAAAGCTATGCATTATCTTGTCTTATTACCGTCTGCAGTCTAGTGAATGGCCCATTTTTATGGCCCCTTTTAGCCTGCTGCTCTGACATGACATCAGTTACCCTGTCACCCTCTGCACTTCTCTGTCGCCAAGACCGATCCTTTTCTCTTTTCTCTTTAATTCTTTATTCCTCCCCCACTTGTGTTTCAACCCAGACACACACACACACACAAACTCACACACACTTACTTCTCTCCATCAGTCTGTGCTTCAGATGTGATATTGAGAGTGGTGGACTAGCTACAAATTATTCAGCATGTAATTAACCAGAAGGGAAATCATATTAGAGAATCTTAACTTAGACCGCAGGGAAACTTTAAGCACTTCATCAAATAATGGGCCAGGCATCCAAATAATATCCCTGACCCATTTCTGCTCTCCCACGGGCGAGAGCGACTCAACCGCTGTTATGAAATTAGAAAGAATTCGTGTTTGATCCTCCAACCAGTCAGGTTCAGTTAGACCGACATGCAAATCAAGCTGCAACAGAATAAGGCACACGCTGCTCTCTTCAGCTGCCTTTCTTCTGGTTGTGCAGGTCGTTCATGTATGATGTGAAAGTCCTAACCACTCCCCTCTACATGTCTCCTGTTGGTAAGTCTGAGCGCCTGTTTGAATATCAACAAGCAGTGTTATGGCAGTGGAGCGGATGTTAGAGGACGATCCCTGGTGATTCTTGGTGACTCCTTCAGTTCCACGTGAGGGTTGTGATGTTCTGAAGCTTGTTCCTGACTCTTGCACGACTCTCTCAGCCTCTCTCATATTTACTTTAGGGGGCGTTTTTTTTTTTTTCTTCCACAGAGTGTCTTATCTCCTAAATGAGTTTTCCTTTATCTCCTCATCCATCTGTGCAGGACATGATCCTCTGCAGTTTAAATTCTCCATTGCCTTCGCTAAACTTGGTAAAGATATATCTCAGGATGTACCCTGACCCTGTAAAATTCAAACAGGGTTCCTTATCCTCAGTTTTTTTTTTTTTGGACTTTCCTCCACTCTGAGAGTAATAGGGAGGTGTATTTGAAACTCTTAGAGGTGTTTGAAATCCATCTCAGCTCATCTCCACTCACATCAGGAGTTGGAGCAGTTGCTGCAGAAGCTAATCTCCCCAAGAAATGCCATTTCCTTTGCATCACTGTGAAGGTCTCTGTGAGGTCTGATGCAGTTTTCACAGTCAGAGGAAGTCAGATTCACCGGTACAGTACGTCATTCTCACCCACGTCCAAAACTGCAAAACTGGATTAAACATTTAGAGAACGATTGTGTCCAGACGTGAATATTCCTGAAACAAGTCCAGAACCTGAGGTTTGTTGATGGCCAATTACCACAGTTTGTGTTTGTTCCTGCTTCCTCCTTTTTCATTAGCAAAAACACTTTGTGTTTTTTTTTTTAAACTTTCATTTGTTTACTTGTTCTGCATTAATTTACTTATTTATTTCAGGATTGATTTGGTTCTGCTTTGTTTTCCCATGCCGGTGGGTGGGCTCTGCTGCTGTTAGTGCTGTTCAGATGTTTCATCATTTGTCTTTACTCGACCGCTAAAAGACTCACTGTTTGTATATGTTTTATGATTCAAACAACAACAAAAAAAATCTGATAAACTCAAAAAGACACTGATGAATTTTGAGAAGCCCTGAGCAGAGGGAAGGGAAACCCTGTTGGTTTGGGTTGCCATTACCTCATCCTAATTTGTTGCACATTTTCTGCAAACAAATCAATCGCTATGTTATACCGAGACATATTTGGGATATGTTGTGTCACAGATCATCATACTGTGATGTTAGATTTCTCTACAGGCTCCATTTAACTAATTTAATTATTTGCTGCAACTCTGTGACTATTGAATTTACACTTAATTAAGCGTGGGACACACCGAGGTCTTAAGAAAAGACATTTTGGTTTTTATTATTCATTATTGATGTGTTTTAAAGCACTAAGGTGAGCAGCTGCCTGAGTGAAAGTAGAGCTCAGTGACTCTGGACCTCCTCCAACTTCCCTCAGTCTGGTTTTAATCTGAAAGTTGTGGCTGACACATCTCTCTTTTTGAGGAGTTTTTCCTGTTTCTGCCAATTTTAGCCCGAGGCTATCTTGAGACCAAAGCCCCCGCGGTGATAGGTAGGTCTTGTTCTTCCATGGCCTTCCTTCCTCTTCCTCTAATGTTTTTCTTTGTGGCACATCACTGATGGGATAGAGAAAGAGGAACTTGAAAGTTGGAAAGTTTAATTGCAGGTCCAGATCTCTGGCTCTGATCAGTTTCAAAACCCTCCAGGGGGGTGGCTGTCTGACAACCTGTCATTGAGCTTCAAGATTTGTGAGCCCCACCCCTCGCTGCTACTCCAACCAGTGAATTTCAGCTACACCCATTCTGGGTTTATCCTGTAATTGGCGCTGATTCCATCCACCAATCAGCACAGCTCTGCTCTGAGTGATTTCCCAGGCCATTTCACCAATAATACAAAATATATGGTTCGTGGAAATGCTAATTCAGCTAATGTTTCCTTTGATTTTTAACAGCCTCAGAAGAGCCATTCAAACACAGAGCGTGGGTTTTGCAGAATTTTCCTTGGTCGGCGAGGACTTTGCACTGATGTGATGCTTAGTTAGACACTGAGAAGAGCACAGGATATGGCGAATTGGTTGACGGTAATTAGGTGAATAATGACTGGGGGGGATAGGGGAATTGAAACAGGATATAACTCACTGTTAGTTTGTTACAAAGTAAAGAAAATCCCAGCGTTGATCGGGGCGGGGTGGGGAGGAAGGCGAAGGAAAACATGAGCCACCTGTTCCCGATCCACAGAGGGGTTTCAGAGCCCCCTCCTTTTACTTCTTCATATTTCCTCCGTACAACAGTCCCTTCTGTCCCGTGGTGCAGAACTGCCCTGCGTCCAACTGTGCACATACACTGCCTCCGCTCTGGATGAAACTCGCTTCACATCTGGTGAGGAATAAAAGTCCCAGGGATGGCTCCTGGCAGGGAAATGAATGTTCCTTTTTATATGCTGTCCTATCAGTCTGAATAGCACGCTATTAAATAGTTCTCTCTTACACTTCACACTTTATTGCCAACTGTTCTTTCCAGCCTTTGCTGCATCACTCAGCACCTCCTCAAAGGCAGCTCTGATATTTTAGGACGCCTTTTGGACGCAACAACGGGAAAACGCTTTCAATTCTCGCCAGTTGCTTTTGTACTCTCTCTTTTGTCCCTCTGAAAAAGAATGAAATAAAAAAAAAAGGTATATCCCTCTTCCTCTGACTTGCGTTGTTTACCCGGAGACGATGGCTGCCTTTATTTCACTCATAAATCTCGTTGTCAGCCTTTGACTGGTAGATTGAGCAGACAAAATGGGGCTGCTACTCTGAGCCTAGAAGGAGTTTGTTCCACGACATTACACCGATGTTTGCAGGATGCCTCCATCCTGAAAGAAAGTGCTCCTGTTTCAGCAGGGAGGCAGAAAGGAGGAAATCTATCCAAAAAGGCAAGGCCCTCGCTCTGCACGACTGCAGGGCATCAGATGCCATGTTTATATTGAAACTGAGGTCACTTGTTAGCTCCTTGGCAAGGAAAATTAAGGGAAAAAAACACACTATTTAAATCTGCATTATGAAAAATGATTATTTGTTGGGAAAAGCAAGTCATCATGTGGAAACACTGGAACCTCAACGTTGATAAAAATCCATTCCAAGAGCGAGCAAACAGACTTTATCACTGTCTGCGACGTCTTGGAGATTAATGGACCTCCTGTTAGTATCATTTGGTCATAGCTTATGTTGTCTGTGTATGTGCTGATTCATTCTGCCCACCTCCATCATGTCAAGATGGAAAGCTGTCCCTGACAGCTTTGAGGATTGAGGTGCATCTCCAGACCGAATGAGCTATTAAATGCGCGGCAGCTGGTATTCTGGTGGCGATGATACAAAGCGCCCGGCGATGTTTGACTGTCGCGCATGGCTGCCTCGAAAACCAATTCTTCCAAAAATGCGTTTTTGTAATGTAAGACATCTGGCTGTATGAGTATGTTCTGATGACCAACCTGTGACGATCCAAACAGATGGAGATAAGGGAGAAGGAAGGATGGACGAGGAGGAAAAAGAGGCAGAGAGAAAAGCCTGATGGAGCCTGAATCAGAGAAAATGAGGAGGAGTATGTGGATGAGGGAAGCCATAGAGGAGATAGGAGCGATAGAGGCAAAAGCTAAATGAGGAACGGAGGAGTGTTTTGCTTTCCCGCTAAATGATCCATCTGCTGAGGTGTGTTGTGGCTGCAGGGAGAGAGTTTGTTTTGCCCTTGGGATGTCTTCATCCTCAAAGTATAAGCTCACAGCTGGCCCCACATTCAGCTGGTGATAGCCTCAAATTTAGAGAAGATGACCTGCAGTCACAAAGCTGCTTTTTTAAGTCGCTGAGACATTTGAGATTATGCTGGTGAGGAAATGAATGATACTTCCCCTCCACGAAAAAACATCTGAGAAGGTGCCTTGCAGCGAAACCAGCTCCTGCAGCAAAAGTTCATGAAAGAAAACTAGAATGTCTTCACTTACGAATCAAGTTACAGGAAATATGGTCACAATCTCCCCTTCTGTTTTTCATAGTGCTTAATAATTACCAAAATGATTGTTGCTGTACATTGTGCACTCTCTGGGGCGGCAGTGGCTCAGGAGGTAGAGTGGGTCGTCCAATAATCAGAGGGTTGGCGGTTCGAATCTCACTCTGTCCAAGTCACTAGCCATGTTTCCATCAGCCTGTTTAGAAGTCACATCTAGAAGTATTGCATCGGAAAATTATGATGGAAACGCCATAATTCGAACTAAAATCCCCTGATTCGTACAAACTAAAATACGCTCGCTACTAGAGCCGGGTTTTGGTTGATTCGAAAGGGATGAGACAGTTATGTTCGAATTAAGTGTGACGTAGTACACTTTCACCCCAACTGCTTCCGGCTCACTCACAAGACAACAAACTGGCGGACAACATAAAATTTGTGTGGACGGAGGACGAAATACCGTAGTAACTTTTTTCCAAACATTAATAAAGGAGAAAAACATCACTGCTATCCACTTGACCCATTGTCACTAAAGCTTGAAGTCCTCTCTCCATGGTGATATCCACACTCCGGGTTGGGAAGGCGGTAAAGCGTTTACAGGCTGGTATGAATGGTCATGTGGTGACTGGAGGGGCCGTATGGCACACATTGGCAGCCACGTTTCCGTCAGTCTGTGGCTACAGACGTAGCTTACCACCATGTCGGTGTGAATGTGTATAAATGAATAATGGTTTCTGGAGGCATGGAGGCATAACAAAGGGGTGCGTTTGTCTCAGAGAGGCCATTGACTGTCCACTAAAATTATCACTCAGAGAGAAAATTAGAAGCGACTGTAAATATGGCGACTCTAACCAGGGCAAGGGATTGTCCTAAGAGTCAACAAGGAGCATGCTACCTAGCTTTCAAAGCTCGTCAAGAGTGCAGCTTGTTGCCTTTGGCGCCCTCCTACTAAGTCACATGACAGACAGATGGTCCGACCAAGAACTTGCCAAGTGTCTTTTTGAAAGTGTCTGCTTCCCAGTTTCCAGTGAAGCCTTCCCAGATGGAGCTGGCGCGTCAGCTTCAATCCATTCAGCACTAACAATAAAATGATGTCATGAAATTACAAAATGAATGCAAGCCACCGAGCACAGAAATAATCCACTTCTCGCACCCAGTGATATTACCATAATTGTCAAAGCAGAATCTGCATCAAATGAAGTTCATCCTACACCGTCTCCTCCTAAGCTGTCCCCATGTCACCACATCATGGCTTATTGATGACAGGCCTGTCAACACCTGATCATTTCAGCCATTATACTGATGAAGGTCACTTAAAATCTTCTTGTTCAGCCAGCTGCATCTCAACAGAATAACCCCCCCCCCTCTCATTTTCTCTGCCATGAGTGACAAAAGCTGAATAAATGGATCCATGGAAAGAGCACTTCCTCTAACTATCCAGATGTATCCAAAGAAAAGAGAAGCAAAAACAGTCTCTCAGCAGCTCCTCTCTCCTCCACTTGGACGTCTGAAACGTGGCCCCCTTTTCTCTGCTTTGATATGGGCTCAGAGGCCCCTCAGGTAACCGGACCCAGCTCTTGGGACTGCCGGGGCCAGGCTTCCAGAGAGAGACAGATGTGTCATTGAAGACAGCCAACCATGACCTACAGGCAGGCCAGACAGCCTGGGAGGCTCTGACAAACAGCTACCACATCTCTGCATGAGAGCTCCCGCAGCCACCTGTTTCTACGCTGCTATTATAATCCTGTTCAGGCAGCTTTCCTTCTCAGCCGAAGCTTTTAGAGCAGACTTCTTACTGTTTTTCATTTACTGGCTTTTTTTTTTTTTTCAGGCTTCGCTCTCTCGCTGACTTTGTTTTCATTTTGAAGGCCCTTCGTATTTTCACAAGAGCAAAAGGGTCCTGAGGGTCCTGTTCTGACTATGTCTAACAAGATCCCACATGAAGCTCCAATAGATGTCGTTTTACAGGGACAGGGCTCAGACAGTGTTGTGCATCGATCAAAATGTATCAAACTTTTGATGACAGTTGGTAGGTTGTTTGCTTCTTATCAGTCACTGGTGATCAAATCTGATCAAACCACACCCTCTCAGTCCCGGTTACGTTGATTAACATGGACAGATGTTTGACTGGAGTGGGAATCGTTCCCGGGCCACCGATTCAATTCTTCTCTGATTCTTCAGGTTTCAATTTGATTCAGAATCAATTTTCATTTTAAACTCTCCTTAGTCCAATAAGAAGACAGAAGAGAACTGTATCTGGGCTTGAATTTCAGAGAGAAAGGTGTGTGTGTCTCCTTTCTTTCTGTATAAGAGGCAATAAAATGAAAGTGTTTAGCATAATTCAAGACGAGTTCATCCGCCTATAGGCTGAAAACAAATTCAGAAACATGTAAAGTGACCATGTAGCATCAAACACAGACAGATGGATTATAATTTCACTTATGACCCCGAGTTTCCTCTTGCAGATCTTAAGAAATACAATAAAATACATTGATTGTGTGGAATATGTCCATATGAACGATGTGCTTCTTCGCTGCTATAAGATTAAAGCCACCTCCACTCTATCATCTCAGTTTAATGTAGCTTAATAGCAGCTGGGCAGCCTAAGAGCAGAAACAACTGCGATGAAGAAAATAATGTTTGTAAGTAAACTTGGCTCACTTTCACCGTTTTGAGGGTTTTTACAGCAGCAAACTCCTTAAATCAAGCTCCTCTAAACTAAAACTACTGAACCAAGACAAGAGGCCAAATAGAAATTTGTTGCTCAGAGAAATGAAATAATAACCAAACCATACTTTTTTGTTTACGGTCCTTCTGAGAGTATAAGCCATCACCCTTTTTGATGATTGCTCTCCGCACGATGAATGTGAAGCTCTTTTTCTGGCTTTCAAACTCTGCCATCTTTACATTGAACGTAGCTGTCAGGCACTTGTAATTTGATTTGCAGGACAGTTTGGCAAACTGACTTGTATTTGGATGGGTGATTCAGTAACTGGGGCTTTATACATTATAGTTTAAAGGGGTCATTTGGCAGCCTGCGTCTGCTCTCCCACTGTGTATCTGCGACAGAGATCAATAGGACTCATTCTATTCCATTGACTTTCAATCACGTTCCTGCGAGTTCCCCTGTTCCCCACCAGCCAGCAACCACTGACTCATTACAGGGCCGGGTAAAGGTAACCAGGCCTCTGCAGCCAATGCATTATGGGCTGAATGCCCGTGGGCAAAACGATCTCATCCTGTTCATGGCTCTGTAATGACAGGGCGCTGGTGTTTATGCAGTAAATCTGCCTACCTCATTCTGAGCAGTAACTTTTCTTGTCAGACAATATTGACTCACTGAAATCATTTCACATGTCTGACTCCGGTGAGGTCACTTACTCTGTGGCAACCGAGGAAATTATGTACTCATAATTGTAATAGTTGGACAAAATCCAATATAACGCCTCCCTTTAAAGGTTGAAAGCCTATTTATGGAGCGTAAGTGCCAAATAATCTGATTTGCGGAGACACTTTGAATTTAACTCGATACTGGGATAACTTTTAAAAAGTGACTCTTCCTATACGGGGACAACAATCTGCATAATACATATCATCTCTCAGATATTTTGTCTTCATTAAAACTGCAGAAGGAGCAGTTTCATCAGTCTAAACAACAAATAGGGGCCACCGCTGAGCAACGCTGCGATTCACCCAACAGCGTGTGCCCTAAATAAATGCTGATGTTTGTATAGTCATTGAAAGGAAATCCTTTGGAGCGCAGTTGGTGACAAATTGAGACTGAACAGCAAAACAGTCAAAAGCAGGCACAGAGTCGCCCAAAAAACAGATCTAATCATCAACATCCATACAGCCTGAATCGAGGACTTTTATGTCTTCCTTCCAAATGTTTTACAGTTTCCCATCAGCGGTGTGTCATCTTTGGGTGACACACTCTGTTCAGTACAATGACGGCATTTAAATCCTGTATCCGGTTGCCCTTACACCTATGCCCCCGTCACTCCTGGAGCCAAACACTATCACTTCCCTGAAAGTAGGAACATGGTTCAAACCTGCTACCGGGAGCCAGCGTTAACAACACACATCCCATCTGTTCCATTAGTTCGACAGAAAAGAAAAGGTCTGAGGTCCATCTGAGCAACCACAAAAAGAAAAACAGATTCATCTCCTTTGGAAAATATTATTAGGCCTCCATGGCTGTGTGTACACAGGGTCTGCCTGCTGCCAAGCACATAAACACAGATGAGTTTTTCTGTCTCTTTGGCTTCATGTGAGAGGTCAACTGGGACTATCTCCTCCTCCACGCTTTCTTGTTCTCTCCACGTCTACTGCACTGCAAAAAAGTAATATACAGTATAAATGAAAAAAAGAAACCTACATTCATCTACTACTGAGTAGAGCTGTTTATTTTTTTAAACCAACAAAGTTTGAATGAATCAGAAGCTACTATGTAATTTCCTCACAATTATTCAGTGCAGTTTACATAGCTTCACCCTAAATTAACCTGTAGTAAATGTTTTGTTTATGTATGGCACTAATGCTAATGAAGGTATAGGGATGTGTGTGCCCAACAATGTTCTTATGGATGAATATAATGAGCAAACAAGCCTGTATGCTTGAGTGTGAGTGGTTGGATACAGGCCGAGAAGATACGACCTGAAGACGAGGAGTAGCGACTTCAATTTTGGCAGCCGTTGCTTTTCAGCTCATTGCTCAAAGACGAGATGTGTCATTGCATTGTGGACACTTCTGAAACACGAGGCTCCGACAGCTCTGATTTTATTCTAAAAGTCCTGATTATGATTCATATCTTTCTTCATGCCTGATTTTTCTTTTTGTTTGTTTTTTTTTGTCTCTTGCATGCGTGTCTGGTCACCTTTACCCTTTGTTCACAATGCCGTTTTCTGTTTCTGAGGAAAGGTTTCATTGTGCAGACAAGTGCTCTGCCACAATGAAGTTACTCTACTCGAGGCGAGGGATAACCAGAGCGTGAACCAAGAGTTGGGTGGCACAATGAGTCACGGAAGGACTGATTTTTCTCATAGTCCAATTTGCAGAAAGAGTGGAAAGTGGGAGACGGATGCGTCAGGGTCAGAGAAGGATAGTTGGGCATCAAACACCCAGGTTTCTCATGACCTCAGTTGGGGTGAGAGTTGATTTTGTGATGGAGATCTTGATTGGCTGAGACTGAAGCCAAGACCTGTGGTGAGACCGTGTTGTAATCTGGTGGGAATAAAAAGTGGGGTTGACTCAATGCTATCTAAACGTTAGCTATTAATGGTAATAGCAGCGTTTATGTTACTAGATGAGCGATGATACTTGTAACTAACAGATACGACTGGGATTGAATCCCATCTGGTCAATAAAGTTTATAGTCCACTTTAAATGTCAAGTTGTGATGTGATTGACAGCTCATCACTCACAGTGATAGATTACCTTTGCAATTTGGGAAAAAAGTCTGTTTTTTTCTTATGTTTCCTGAACAGAAGGAGCAGCAGAGGAGCCAGGCCCAACGCGGAGTGAAGAGGAGGAGGGAGGAGGAGGAGGAGGTGGAAGACAGAGCTTCGACATATGGATGAGGTAGTAATTGTCTGCGTGCGCGTCCTGGCACACAGGCTTGTTCATGTTTCACTCATGAAGTTGATGGAGATTGAGCCATTAAAGGCATTATCACCGTTCTGCTCAGGGGGACAACTGATGCAGACGCAAACAGAGACAAAACCCCACATCTTAACTCGTCTCTTTGCCATTTATCATTGTTAGGACGACAGCTGCAGCACTCCCAGTATCCCCGCAAAATCCCCCAAGTGTGTGTGTGTGCGTGTTTCTAAGAATCACTCTGTACATCTCACAAAGGGAGGCAATTTACGATGATGTGAGGGAGATAAAGCTCGGGGAAAGAGAAGCAAACCCAAAACGCTGTTGGAAGGAAGCAAATTTTATCTTGGCAGAGAGCGGGTGGCCAGAGGGTCGATGGCGTGTTTGTATTCCAGATGCTCGCTGGAAAATGGGCTGTGGTCTGGATTTCTATGTGAACATAAGAGTAGACAGTGGAGGGACCTGGGGCGTCCCAATGCATGCCTGTCTCTTTCTGTATATTTGTGTTTAAGTGTATATATTCCTTCGTGTTTAAGAACCTCCACGCACCTATCCAAACAACTCCATTGTGCTTGTTTATGCAGACACACACTCTCCTGTCTGTAGGCTTGATTTCCTGTGTGCGCATACATGTTTGTATGTGTGTCCACGGCCCTGAGGGAACTGTCCAGGCCACAGTGTTGAGCACTGAGCGCTGAGTCAGTGCATTAGTGTCATGGCAGATGTATCCTCCGGCCCTGTCCCCTGGCTCTCACCGTTAGCCCATAGAGATGCATTCAGCTGCAGCCAGCGGCACTTTGCGTGATGAGCCTGGGCAATGGCCTCAATAAGGACTGATGGCACCATTCGGAAGAGAAAGAGGGAGGCAGGGAGAGGGTGAGAGGAAAAGTGGAGGAAGGGTTTCTGAAAGGAGCCATGGTGGTGGAGGGGTTTAATGGTGGGGAGAGATTAGAAAAGAAAAGGTAATTTTGGTGTATACCGAGCGGCGTGTGCAGTCCTATGAACAAACTGCTGGCTATTAGTGATAAAGAGTCACGAGCCGGCTCAGACACCTATCGTTACCCCGGAGAAAATGTATGACACACTGAAAAAAAAAAAAAAAAAAGGGAGTCAATTTCACAGCCGCTCTGAATCAATGGCTGGAGCCTCATTGGCAGCTGAGTCCATGGCACGTGTCAGCCAGTGGCACGCTTTTAAAACTTTCACTAAGCCGATACCGCTGCGTAGGGGAGGAGGGGGGCCGGAGCAGCGGGTGCCATCTCATTAGCACTCCAGATCCATATTGCTGGAACTTATAAATAATTAGCGAGTAAGGCACTATAGGGAGCCAGGCAGGGGGAGCGTGCCTATGTTCCCACAGCCCTATGTTCCCACAGCCCTATGTTCCCACGGCCCTATGTTCCCACAGTTCTAAGGTTTTCCTCAAAATTAGGCCCTATGTTCCCACTGGACTCTCTCTACCTATCTGGACTCTATCTATCTGGCCTGTCTAGCCTCTACCGGGTCTTTTTACTAAACTTAACCAACTCTTTTCTTCATTGCCTAAACCCAACCAATGGTGGGACCAAAGGGCTGTGGGAACATAGGGCCTAATTTTCAGTGACAACAAAAGTTAGAAATGTGGGAACATAGGGCTGTGGGAACATAGGGCTGTGGGAACATAGGAATGACCCCAGCCAGGCTGCCATCTCGGTAGTTAATCAACAAAAGGGTGACTCATCATCGACATGGGGATCACTGACATGGCACATGGTTCACTCAACACATGTTGGTCAGCCCGCAGCCTACTTCACAGCTCATCTGATGCCGACCTCGGGTCTGTCAACAGTCGGAGAGGCGGCGATGCTCATGGTGGACAAAGGAAACCGGCACATGACCTCAACAAAATCATCCAAAATTGGTAAAGAACTTCTACTTTTCCAGGCTAAACATCAACTAACAAATAGCACAATGGACTGAAACACAATGAAACACCAAACACCTTGAAAAACAGTTACCTTTCACCTTGATTTAGTTTTGTCCTCTTGTAAATTTACATCACAAGGCTCATCATTTCTGGTTTTTGCCATTTGCTTAATAGTCCGTCTCCTTTCATCAAGGAGGACCACTAATTTCTGTCTAAGTCTAATAACGAGCTCTTCCACTGGGAGTCGACTCAGCCTGAAAGCTTCCCAGTCAGGAGCCGCTCACCCGTCGACCTGCTGCATCCACCTCCACTGAGCCTGATTAACTCCGCTGATTTCCAGCAGCGGAGCGACGCAGCACGACGTCTCAGCGATGTGAGATGATGATGATGTGCTTAAGATAGAAAAGGAAAAGGAAGGAGAAAGTGACTCACGGATCGTCTATCACTATCTCTCTGCCATTAGTCTGTAGCAGGTATACTCCCCCACCCATCACCCAAAGTCACACGCTGTCAATTATGCAGTGCTTGATTAAAGTTAAGGTGAATCACATCTGCACAGTTGTTATGAGGAAGGAAATTAGCTACTGAGAACAAAATCAATCATGTTTAATTTCTGCTTCATGTTTTATCTTAACATTAAAGTCTATGGTGGTTGACTCATTACTGCACTGTAAAACACTGCAGTTTTGGTTCTTCATTTTATCTATTCATAGATATATCTATGTTATTTTTATTTACAAGCCTCCACTGAAAAAATGACTGCATTGGATTTCCACAATGAATGACCCCTTTATATACAGTATAGAGCATGTGCAGAACAAGAAGTGTTGCTGTGCTACAATAATCTAATGATCCTCGACGTCTCAGAAAACGGAGGCCACCGGGAGAAACACTGCTGTTTCGAGAAGGATAAACGAAGGATAACTGAACACAGGTTACAGGGCATCAGAGTTTGATTGTCTAACACACAGCGGTGTCTCTGCTCCGCTCAGCTTCTTCTTCCTTCCTCTGACACCAAACCAATGCCACCTCCCAGCAATCACACGCACTGTCATTATGTTCCCATTAGCTCTTGCTAACACTGCTGCTCCAAACATTATCACGCCTAGATGCTAATGTTATGACTATGATTACCATTATGTGTTCCTGGAGCTGGAAACACACACACACACACACAGAGAAAGAAACACAAACACCGTTGCTGGAGATCTCATCCCATTTCCTTCCCTGCTGTGAAACAAATCAAAAACTAGTTACGCTGCCGTCGCCGAACGCCACGTCTGCCACCTCACCACTACATTAAAACCAACTGTTGATATGAGCTGACTGGGAAAGTGTCGGCTGGGGCCCACTTCTAAGCTGGAGTCAATTAGAGGGGAGGACGACCTCTTCAGATCTTCAATTATTATCCCCTCGCTTGAAACTCTCTGGTTGATGCTAGTCCCCGCTAACAGCATCTTAGCTGTGCTGCTAAGTAGAACTAATTCACATTTATTAAAGAGTACAGTGTGTGTGTGTTTCACTTGTTGAGATGTTTTCATGACAAGTTTCAATATTATGAACCATAAAGACAATGTAATTGCGAGCTGCTGCTGCTGCTGATGATGTCTGGATAATTATAGCTCAAGAACAACAACAAACAGATGTTAGTGATTGATATATATAGAGAACAGGGAACCTCTCCTCTGAGACCTGCTGCCGCTCTAATGGACATATCTGTTTTATCATCATGCATCCAGTACTGTGCAATTAGTCGATCAATTCTGTCCTTTGTTTTGATTTGTCGAAACCGTTTCCATATTGGATCATGAACCCACACACACACAACTGAATATTTACTCAGCTTTCAAAACTAAACTTGCAATTGAACACAGGCATGTCTTATTTGATTATGAAACATTTCATTACACATCTTCAGGAGAAATTTGAGAAAAATTATATATTTTTTGGCTTTAGCAGCGGTAAAAGACACAAACGTTAGGCAGGAGAGAGGGGGGGGGGGGGGGGCTCTCAGATCAAGGCACTTCAGAAAGGGCCGAGCCTTCATGGGTATGCATGCATTCTTCAGGGTGAACCACTGGGGAACCCCATGACCTCATTTTCAATGTTGCGCCAGCAGCACCACAAAAGGCCAGGATGAGCGCTCCATTTGGCTCAGCACTGTGGACAGGACAGTGGAGCCGACCTGGTGCGTCAGCCGTGAACAGAATATGCGGATTCACACAGTCTGTAATAAAAAAGAGGCCACCTATTTTTCTGCATTCTCTGCATGAATTTTGAATCATGAAGTGCTTCCATCCTCCCAGGGAAAGAATCTGACAGTTTCCACTTTCGAAAGAGCATCAATGTCCATGTGCTGTAGCTGCCCCCAAGGCGATAGAAGACAAGGAACAGAATAGCATGAACTATGCATGTCCAAAATAGGTAAGAAGTAAGTTTCAAAGTGGTTAAAAATGATCGTCATGGGTGTTCTAGCTTTAAAAAAAATCTGCATCATAAAAGAAGTCAGGTGGAAACACTAAAAAGTCAGTAGGAGGGAGACGTTTCAGCGAGTTCATGGAGCTAAGATTAGCTCTAGCTGATAAAATCCAGATAACAGCTGCAAAATCAACGCTCACTGGCTACAAAAGTCAAGCTGCTTTTGTCTTCTTGTGTCAGATCATTGATTAAGGACTTTAAAAGTATCTGTGCAGCTGTTGAAGTGGCTGTTAATGAAGGAAACGGCCAATAGGAAGCGACCACAGAACTGTTACTGTACAGCGCAGGTAAGAGCAGTGCTTGTTCATTAATCACACTAATTGCTATTATCACTCTAATCTCCTATCTCCTTCCTCTATCCCTCCATCATCATATCTTGTTCTTTTTCTTCTCTACTCTCACCCTTCATCATGGAAGCTTTTGTTGTTTCCGCTGAAACAAACGGCACAAGGCCGCCCCGCCTGTGTTTTTTACATATCAAGCAGTTGGTCTTGAATGCAACAATTTCCCTGCCATTCCCAGTTGATACCTTTCATACAGAACAGCGAGGCCTCATAAAATGGGACCACTGTCAGATCTGCAGGACTGAGTGTGCTCTGATTTTGTTAGCAGTAATTGGAGAGGCATGATGTAAGTAGGATGCAGCTGGACTGGATTTGTAATACAAATGCTAATTAGGTTTACATAGGTACAGGGTGCACCTCTCGCTCCAGGCTTCAAAGCTGTCTCTTCTTATTCTTCTCCAAACAGTCGTCGAGGACAAGCTTGATGGTGTGAGTTTATTTTTTTATTTATTTTTTTCTAAAGGGAAACGTTCAGCGGGCCAGAGTTCACCTGCTGTCCCCCGGGCAACACACTGGAAATTATTCTGTCATTCTTTCTTTTGTCAGTCAGTTGAATCTGCACTCGGATCAGTCACCCACACATGACCGAAACAGGCAAAGTTTATTTAATGCGGTTCACTTTTTTTTCCAAATGTAGTTCATGTGAAGCTGTTTTAGAGGAGATGCTACACTTTTCCTTCTTTTTCTTCAACTCATTAAATCCTCCCTCAGACTTCAGGCTTTGCAGTGAAGCACAAATTGCATGCCATAGCCTGTGAACGACGAGGAAAAAGAGACAATTAAAAAAAAAAAAAAAAAAAGAAAACCCTCTCCCAAACCGGCTCTGTCCCTCTCTGCATTCTCCTCTTCACCTTCAGCTTTCTAATAACAGTCTTAAGTTGACATTCAGTTTTTCCCGGGGCCAAACACTTCTGCTGGTGCTGTCTGCTTTCTAATTGTAACAATAATTGTGGTTCCGGCTAATCTCGGCCGAGCTGCAACCCCGGCCCGCTGTGAGCGGATTTGAGATAATGAAATAATTGCCCCAAATGCTTTTTTTTTCTCCCAAGCAGCTGCTGAAACCTGGACCCCTCAGACGAAGAGGCGTCAACATTCATTCGGTCTCTATCAGCAGCATTTTCCACTTTAATTGAAATTTAGATTGTTGTTGACCCCCTGGGTGAGGTTTGGTGGACCGTGGAGAGGAGGGAGGATAGCACGGCGCTCTAATGGGCTGGGCCGGCCAGAGAACGCCATCTATCCATCACTGTATGCGTGCGAGAGTGTTGGGAAAAAGAAAGAAAAAAAAGGAGGAAGTCTGCATCATCTATCTTCTCCAGCTCTGCATGTGTATGTGTTTGTGTATGTGTGATGATTAGAGATGAACACACAGACACACACACAAACACACAGAGGACATGTATTCCATTTGTCTGAGTGGCCGGCTGGATATCACCATGCATCATTTATCATGTGAGGGAGGGGCGGGGGAGTAAATCCAAAGATAATTTCTGACTCATTTGTCAGTGCGGATGTCCTACATGACTCTGTTTAGGACAGTGTTGTGTGTTCATATGTTTTCCTCTGCACTCTCCCTTTAAAGGGACCTGGGGGATGTTCGTATGAAGGAGCATCAGCATCTGTCCTGCTATTAAATGATTACCCCCCATCTGCCTTCATTCATTTCAGCCTCTCCATCACCGCGCTGTGTATCTGCCTTTTTAACTAATGAGAGTGGAAATTGTCTGAAGTAACAGGGCTGGGTAATTAATTGAAAATTAATCAAAGCCAACGTTCAGAACCTCTGACCGATGTAATCTTGCCCTTCTGTCTGAGATTTCTTATTAAAAAAAATCCTCTTAATAATGTTCCTAATTTACCTCTTCTGAAATCATGTGACTCCGCCCCTTCCTGTCTGCAACATGGAGGGGCAAACACTAAGAAAACTGAGCAGTTCATCATACCTGGCCTTTATTGGAGGCAGGCTTTTATTTGAGGGAGGCCTTTATTTCTAAATCCCTCCGTTTTTTAGAGCTTCGCTCCCATTCAAGTCAATCAGAGCATTTCCACGGCGTGCGCTGCGGTCCATCTCCGGCCCAGACTGTGCTCTGTAAACCGTAATCTCTTGTTTATGACAGATGTGCAGATGTGCTAAATGATGCAATTTATAAATCGATTACAGTCGTATTTTAATCAACATTATGTCTCAAATTAATTATAGGTCCCTGGTAGGTCCTCAAGATGGCGCTCACAACAAAAACGTCACATGACTGATATCCATGAATTAATTGAATACCGGCTATTTTTTGAGGAAATACGGTATTAAAATTCATATTATTATAGGAAACCTGCTTTTTTTTTAACTTTAAAACTGCAATGTAACCTTTTTCATAAGACATTTTCAGTTCAAGTTATGTGAACTTTGACTTTGACCAAAAATACTTCATCTATAAGTTCTTTCTTTTTTTAAATCCCAAAGATAAGATATGCCAGCTTTAAGGAGAGCAAAAATGTAAGTACCGTAATCATAATGTTGTTTTGATTTGATATCATGTAGCCCAGCCCTTGTCTGAAGCAATAAATGTAGAGATGTTTGATACAAATATTGACATGGTGTGCATATATAATAACAATACTCAAAACGTTAAAGAAAACATTGATGTAATGTGCTGTCTCTCTTAATTTCCTGAATAGAAACAACATGATAATGTCAATATCTTTGGCACTCACAGGAACTCATGCAGTTTCAACACACAGATCATGGGAAACACCTTGTTTACATTCTACAGATATTACTGAGGGGAATCACTGAAACATGAGCAGAGGATTCCTCAGAACTGGGCCCATTACAGAACAATTTGTATAACGTGGAAACCACTCCAACGGTCGGGTCCGATCAATATTTCCAGAGAAATGAGTAAATGAGACGTCCTCCTCCTCCTACTCCTCCTCCTCCTCCTCTCTCTCTCTCTCGCTGAAATGCACACTGATGTGTTCTGCATTCATGCCCATTGTACCAGAAAGGTAGTTATAAAAGTCATGATGCAACAGAGTGACTCATTATGAATCCACTTCAGGTCCGGAGTGACCACAGAACCTCAGGAATCGGCGAGTCTGAATTATTCAGACCTCAGGGAGAGTGAACACGCTCAACACAACAGTTCTACAGATGAGATCTAATAATTACAGATGGTTATATGTTGACTGTATCTTCATTAGCTGCTCAATGAAACAATCTGTTTCCTTTACTGTAGTGGGGAGGGGGGGTTATGGGCCGTTTGCAGAGTTGGAAATAAAGGACAAAGCGTTTTTCTCAGACTCGTCTTATGAGTTCTGTGCTGAATGGTATTTAGATCCTGGTTCTTACACTATTCATCATACTAATTAAACTGACTGGGGAACAAAAGCCAACTTAGCTCATCCAGTTTCCTTTTAATTGCTTTTGACGCAATGCACAGATCGCCACAGATATGATCCGTAGTCAGTGTTAGAATTAGTATCGTTTTTAATTAGCCTCTCCCACTGACGGGCACTTTTTGTGACAGCGCTGAGCTTAAGTGAGCACTCCAGTGTGTACGAACGACCTGATTCAGATGAAAGGTAACTATCTTTATCACACTGTTCAGCAGCGTTGTAGCAATAACACATGGAGTGATTGGGTCAAAGAAAATATACTGGAGGTGTTCTTTCATCATAATCATCGGTTAATAATCAGGTGCATCACCTCCGAAAATGACAAACCTGAAACATAGCTGCAGTAATAGCTAGCATAACACAATACCATACAATACGGTACAATTAAGTTAGTTATCTAGACACATTCTGTCCAAATGTACCCTAATAATTTGTAATAATTTATAGTTTACAGTGCAGGTAGGTCACAACTTGGGTCAGGACCTGGGGGCAACTTCCTGTTTTATGTTTCTTTATAAACTGCCGAAAAACAGCAGATTTATGGGAAAATAACCAGTTTATCTATACGTGCAAAAGAATCTGAACAACTCGGTACTGGAAACGTGTGGTTGGTATTCGTAATACCTGCAGTAATTCCTATTATCAATATGAAAACACACGGACAACTTGCCAGCGCAATGAATAAGTTAGCTCCTGAATACGAAACACAAGGCTAATGATTATTCACAATCTCAACTTTACATACCCTCAGTCTCTCACACACACATACACTAACTGTCATTGAAGTGCTTGCTGTTTATGGAGTGTGTAGGTGTCATATACGTGTTGGGTAGGAGCGGAGGAGATGGAAAGACAGAACACTTCAAGGACGGTCAACAAAAGACAGAGGGAGAAAACTGCAAAACCATAAACAGCTGTCCCCCTGCTTATGTTGACTGAATACTGAAAATGCTATGATGGAAGATGATTCATGCTTTCTTAGTGATGATCATAATCTTAGTTTTAACATAGACATGAAATGCATTTGTCATCGTACTGTCCTTACTCCGTGTATAAGTCATTCTTTGTCTTTCTTCATGGGGGCATTTGCACCTATATAAGCTCCCAGAGCCCAACCAACAAGACAACACCTGCTTTTTCCATCTGTCAGGGACCTGAACTTAGAAATAAATATCTGAAACACCTCCAGCAACCCTATAACGGCACTGAATCATTCATGGGCAGTGCCATTTTCACATTACAAAGATTATATGCTCTAGTGTTAAATATGAAATGTTCTGTATTTCTATCGTTGTAATTCTGAGCATCTTAGTCTCTCCACTGTTGGTCTGACGAAACAAGGGATTTGACATTTGCTCTCACCTTTGCTTTCTAAAATGTCAGCAAATAAAGAAAAACACAGTTTCCTGAAGCCAAACTGTTGATCCATTCATGAAAAAAAAAAACATCTAATCATCAGATCAATCAATAGTGAAACTATTTGTTAGTTTACAGCCCTGGTTGTGTCCCAGTTGTGCTGTGGTAGTGTATTGATTGGTATTGTAGATGGAAAATGGGCTGCGCTATATTTATACAGGGCTTTTCTAGTTGTATTGGTCCACTCAAAGCGCTTTACACTACAAGCCGCATTCACCCATTCACACACACACACACACACACACACACACACACACTGCTGTTTGGGTTTCAGTACAGCACAGGCTAGAGAAGCCGCCTTTTTCTTTTCATGCCATGACTCTTTTATAAAACCTCTCACAGTGGATCACTTCAGAAAATGACCCCGTGCTAAAGATGTTTGGTTCGTTGGATAACTGACATTTTGACGTTAAAGTTATTAACCACAAGGTTCAGCTGATTAAAGTGGATTTACATTATCATAAAAAACCTGGTGCTTTGCCAAATCACTATGCTTACACTAAAATAAATGTAATCTTAACACATTCAGATTAGATTTTGTATACTGTCTAATCCACTGTCCTGACATCAGTGATGCCTTGAGGAAATTAGACGGCTGGATAATTGTCTCGTCACATTTGGGAGGTCAAAGTGTCTGTGTGCTGTGGGATTAGAGGAGAGATTAAATCATATCAGAAGCTGAGATACTCTCAGTAATCAAACAAGAAGTCAGGGCCGAGGCTTTGGCTCGGAGTCCAGGCTGAATCCACACACAGCCGAGTGTGTCCACTGAGAAATACATCTTACTTATTGATAAACACGAAGCCTCAGATTTAAAAAATTAAACTCTACAGAGCATTTCAGATTGAGTGCAAATTTATGTTTTATATTTGGGATAAGCTCTACCCAAGTATTTTAATCCAAACGTTTCAGCCTGCGTTCCTGAGAGGTTTGGAAATGAGATTCTGCTGTCGTGTATAATCCACTTCTTATAATGACTTCCCTGTAAAAGGGATAGATAGTCTGCGCCCACAGGGGTTTGCTAAGTAACTCTGTCAGGGAGCCACAGCTACTCACCACTAACACAGCTGCTTACTATAAATACACACTCTCCACAGCTCCGCTCCACACTGCAAACAGTCGTGTCTCTGTCCTGCTGTACAGGTGACAACAGAGAGCTGCAGCCGGCCTACAGTAGAGGCCGGGTGAATGGCTGTTCTCGGATACTTTAATGTTTCCCTACAAAGGGCCATCTGTGGTGCACTGTCAGATTCATCACGGCAGCCGGTGAGCCATTAATAATGAAGCTTCCATTATTCATTCTGAAATACTGAATGAAGGGCTCATTTCTGTCAGTACAGTCAGAATAGGCCGTTTTGATCAGATAAAAGTTCACCAGAGCCACTAGAGCTCATGCTGCTTGTTACTTTCTCTCATATTCTCTCAGCATTTCATCCAGAGCTAAACTACAGCAGGTGGTGCATTTCATTAGGCTCACTCACATGATACACATCAACCTCTAAAAGAGTCCATGCACATCTGCACCCACCTGTCCAAATAACTTAAAGTAATTATGAATATGTGAGGTAAAATGATCACGTCACTGTTTCTTTCTCTGTGATTTAGGTCTATTAGCAGGTCTTTCTGTCCAACTGCTATGCTTTTAATTTGTCTGCCATTTCTTGTTTGTCACACGGTTAACATTTTAAATCAATCCACAAATGCCAGCATCTAGCCTATCATAAATATAAGACAATGCATGATTCATATAGAAATTATCATTCAGAGGTTGACACTTATGTGTATTCATAAGAGCCTCTAACACACCATGATTAGAGTCATGTGGTGTAAAGCGTGCACCAGCATTATGCTTGTTCCTAATCATAATTCAATATTTGTAAACCATCAGGTTGTCTCCTGTGACGCACACACGTTTGTGTACCATACTACCAAATAACAGAGCAAAAACTTTTGCATGAGGCTCCAAGCTGACCTCGTTAGCTCGGTTTAAGCATCTAGAAGTAAAATGTCGCGTTCATTTTGCGTTTCTCATCAACACAGGAAGCACAAACGATACATATCATCACCATCGACCAGCAGCAGCTAGCCAACCAGCAGAACCAGCACAGCAGCAATGTTATCTTACCTTTTTGAAGCTGAAGACTCAAACTCTCCGCCCATACATCCATTATACTCCACAGGTTGAAAAAAAAGGGGAGTACTATTCCAGTTTTTGGATATCCACGTGAAAATTCAAAGCAAACCACCTCTCTCTGCCTCTGTTTCTTTTCCTGCTCCATCTGCGCATGCGGGTGTGGTTACCTTTGTTACCTTTCCCGCTACAAAATGGCGCCTCCCAGGTAAAGATTGTAGCCTACCTGGATGTTCTAGCAGGGTCTGGACTTCAATATATAAAAAAAAAGATTTCAATATAAAACAAAGTAGGATGAGCTGCCCTATAATAAAAACTGATCAACAATGAATGAATCCACCAGTTTACAGGAGAAATATAACGTAATGACCATGTTTTAGATGTAGCCTCGTTTAGGTTGGGTTTTAATCACATGCCAACAAAAAAAAACACATTTAGATAGGCTATAGGATGTCTTATAAATGCATTTTGGTTTTACAGTAAGCTTGTTATATTTACATATGTAAATGTATGCAAATGAGGTCTAAAAACACAGCCTATGCTTTAAGAGGATAAATTATAAATGGCATCTTATCTTAGACATCGTGGTTGTTTATGTAACTGTAGATATTACATGTGAACTGCTGTGAGTCTGTGAGGTGACCTGATTTATGAACCATACATGTACAGTAACATGCTGTGTGTGTGTGTGTTTGTCTTTGTGTGTGATGCGCCATGTGTCACCCTGAAAGCACAGACATTTAGACAGATACACACACACACACATGCACTCAAACAATCATATTTCAGGATATTCAGGCCACTGACCATTCGTCCTGGAGGTGGAACACCCTGTGGTTATTCCCTTCATCGCCTTTCGTCAGTTCCTTTGTGATCATGCAACACAACATACATAACATGCACTTTGCTTTACAAGGCCACAGCCCACAGTTCCTCTGTAAAGAGCCCTTACATCAGGTTGACTGCTTTATGGAGCTCCCTGTCTTTCCCACAGTCATTTGTCTCATACAGCCGGCTGTCATCCTATTTTAACCCCCACGTCCTCCTCTTTATGTGTCCCTGAGAGGCCTAGTCCCTGTGGAAGTCTGCGTATGAGAATAACATGTTTTTGTTTGATATTAACGACGTGTTTGACTGAGGCTAATGAAATCCCACAGATCTTATCGTAATTGCCTGAGATTTGAGTAAAAATTCTGCTGAGCGCAGGAAAGAAAACTTGTCTGTAGACACTAACAGGGGTCCATCATGGCTGCAGCACTAAAATAAAGTCCTAGAGCGGGGGCCCCTCGCATTTCCCCCCCTTCTCACATCAAGGCTCGAGACAAAGGGAGGGAAAGCAAATAAGGCGGGTTGCTGTGCAGCCAGCCTCTCTGGACTGTTTGAAATGTGCAACACTTCCTGAGCCTGGGTTTCCACTCACTGAAAATAATCACCAAAGAGAGAGAAAAATGGAGCACGTCTGGACTGTGTTGATTTAGCAGATTTGTTGCTGAGGTCCTCAGAAATGGTCGTGTTCAACATGAAGAGATTGTATCCCGTGTCTCCTGCTGATAAAACTTTATCACTGTCAAAGGAAGCTGTGGAAAAAACAATAAACTTATATTTCTATATTTTGTTCTCACGCTCATGCATCCACCACGACTGTAAAGGTCAAAACACAGACATTTAGCAAAATCCTCCTATGGTTTCCTGTTGACTAAACGGGAGTTGCATCTAATGTACTGAGGAGACCAAGGAAGGAGGAAGACAAAAACCAGAAACAAGCCCTCGCTGACCCTGTCTGAAACATGCAATCATGCTAATATTTTCATCTGCTGACTAATGCTTCCCACTTGGTTTTTAAAAGCAGAAATTAAGATGTTCAGTCCTGATATTTTAGCGTTCACCGCCTGCTTTCCATCATCCAATGTGCCCCTGTTTAACCCTTAATGAAACACTCTATGTTGTAGGTCAGTGTAGATCCAGCTCTGCTGCCTTTTCTATTCAGTAGTTAAAAACACACACACATTTTTAAAAAGATGTCAATCTGGTTTTTATTCTCTGTTCAGCACTGAGGCGGCTCTGGTCAAGGTCACAGATGACTTATTACTTGCAGCTGATGCAGACTGTATACTTACTCCATTTTAATCCTCCTTGACCTCAGCTCAGCCTCTGACAAAGTGGACCTCAGTGTCTTAATCAGCCGTCTGAGAAAACTGTTGTGTTGGCATCAGTGATGCGACTCTGGATTGACTCATATTTTGCCTTCTCCTCTCTTGCTCCTGTCTTTTGTCAGATTCCACAAGCATCTATTCGAGGGTCTGTTTTTCACCATGTACTGCACATAATACAGATGATTTCTAATGCTCGAGTATCTAAGTGTTTGTGCCTCTCATTCTTTATCTGATAGTTTTAGAATTGATTTTGCTGCTTGCTCCTTACAAATTTACTCTGAGGATGTTATCCCAAAATCGTCATAAAGATGTCTGTCAAGGCTGTCAATCATCCAGATCACGGTTAGTCGAATGGACTTGGTTGTAGAAACATCATGACATTTTGTTGGGCATTATATTCCTTAATTTAATAGGACAGTGAAGAGGGACTGGGGGAATGATACAGATAAAGATCTCAAACAAGCGATCACTGCTTCGGGTTATGCCAACATGGGATGTGCTCTAACCGCTCGACCACCCCTAGATGTTTCACATGTGGGCCACGATGCTTTTATGTCGGGAACAACAAGGACAAGTTGAGACACATACACTGTTAAGTATGGTCAGAATCGAATTGCTCAATATAAATATATCAAGTTTACCTTATGTGGCTTTGCTCAGTGGGCTCACACAGGTACAGACTTGCTGGTCTCCACATGAAGAAAGCTACAAACGAGGGCTGACGCTTCTAGTGACGCTTCAGTAACCGTCTCTATTGAAATAGCATGAGTTTAATTGAACACAGCTGTTCACTCGTCAGGATTGATTGCATCCAGCTGAATCTGCCGTCTGAATTAGAGGCACAACAGGTTTGTTTTTGGGGATGTAGCTCATTCATATAAAATCTCACAACACGCTGAAAGTCACAGAAATAATGCACACTTTATGTGCTTTTCAGTTAATGACAAGCATCATATGGTAATAAGAAGAAGCACTTTTGTTACACCTGCATCCTGAAATTATGTATCATATCTGAAAAAAGAAGAAGAAAAGTTTAAATAAAATCACCAAAATATTCCAGGGAGTGTTTTTGTGTGACAAATCCAACCAGTTTCTGGAAAAGTAAATTTTGTTTTAATGTCTTATTGTCCAACACAAATGGAAAACTTTTGGAGAGATTTTGTCTCCTCTCATTCACACACTACTGAGTCTCAGCGGCTTTTCTTTCCCTCTTGTTCCTCAGTCTTGTATTTTTTCAAAACGTGTGATCACTGTGTAAAGAAAAGAGCCAGAAATCATTAAAAATGAAGTAAATGCATTTCAGAACAGTTGGCAGACATTCAGCGAATCAATGCAGAGAGCTCTATCACACTGACCAAAGGACACGCAGTTATCTTATCAGTCATCGCTGGGGAAACAGGAGAGAGGAGGAGGAGGGAGGTTTGGTGTTTGATGGAAAGCCCAAAGAAAATCCTGCTCTTTGTTTCCAACAAACTTAAATGATAAATTTAGACCTCTGATTTCCACTGTGAGGGGAAATCTCTTTCTGCAGGTGCACTTCAGGTTTCATGGCTTCATGTTCAGCGTTGCCACGTCAGCCAGCCGGGCGGGTGAAATGCTAATACAGTTTCAGATGAAAGCTGTTTGAAGTCCAAGTTCAATTTCTTAATTTTGAAATGAAAGTAATCACTCAGAGTGAGTTATTTCTTTAATGTGCTCCACTTTGTCGTTGGCACTGAGGCAACAACCAGACACAACTGCACAAGAAAACAATTCAGATATTGGTGTGAAATGACAACACTGCTGTTTTATTGTATTTACCGCACATTTTTAATGCGATCTCAGATTTTGTTTGACTGTTCTCCTTCAGTCTCTCACAGAAAATAACAACATCTTCTCCCATGTTTGCAGATCTGTTTAATACTTTGACAGATGATGCATAGTAATGGTCTCTCTGGCCTCTCATTTTCAAAATCTCATACATCTTTCTGAAAGGTGGATATCAATCAGAGAAAGAGCCTTCTCACTCCCCCTCTGGACTCAGGCCAATAAAAAATGGAAAAGTTCATGATATGATATCTTGGCACTGCAGAAAGTCCACCGGGGGAAGGGAGTAGGGGAAAAGAAGAGGGAGCTAAGGTGGTGATGTGGAGAGAGTGAGATTTAAAAGTTTTGAGCCAAATGGCTTTTTTGGGAGGTTTTGTTTCTTTGAATGAGCGCTGCTGGATGGAAGAAGTTTTCAAGCCCAGTTCTTCTTCATCTACAAGGCGACAGGTAATCGACCGCTCCTCCGCAGACCAAAAAACACAAACAGATCGAGAAAAGAGTCGTTTCCACAAAGACCATTCCTCCACAGTCAAAACATATCATTTATAGTTAACCAAAATCAGTGCAGTCCCCACACTTCTGCAGGGGCTTCTGCAGCTGACCAATCAATGGCATGATTAATGGAGCTCATTTCACCTGGACACTGCGGATCATTACTTCCCGCTCTCCATCTCCTCCTACCTCCTGTCTATATGGAAGTCCGTGTGGATAATGTGTTTGCTTCACTAATGAGAGCCAGAGGACAGTGGAGGGTAAAGGCACGGGCGACAAGTCATCTGGGACTGCAGCCTGGTACACAGAGATGCTATCTGAAAGCACTGAGTGTTGGTTTGACGTCAGCCTGAATAACAACTCCCTTCCTATGGAGATAAGTTATTAGAACAACATACCCAACGGTTTAACTATGCAGAGATATACTGTATAGAAATATGCTTGAAGTTTCACAGATTACACATATTTTTGTGTGGGCTGAGAGAATCTTCAGACTTTTTAAGTTAGGTGAAGCTCCTTCAGAAAAACTGAATATATTGTGTTTAAGGTCAACATAAGGTCAAAGCTGATTTTCCTGGGCGGCTGTAAACTTGACATTTTGGAGATTTTCTTCGCACAGCAACAAGAAAGTAAAGCATCTTTTGTTGACCTTAACTTTGAGCTCAGTTTCAGAGGCGGTCAGGGTCACATTGTGTGTGTGTGTGTGTGTGGATGGGTGTGTGTGTTTGTGATGCCCTTCTCCTGAGAGCGTGGTTTGAAATACAGCAGAAAACTGGGAACCTCCCGGGGGTGGTTTTCTCTCCATGACCCCTTCGAAACATGAACTTGTGACCTGTGCAGGAGAAGAGAAGGAATAGGCCCACGGGGGCTTGTACAATGGATGTGTGAGGGTGGCAACATGAGTCAGCCCAGCTCCATGACTCCATTGAATATTGCACACAACAGATTTTGTCCCTTCATTGAGGAGTATACTGTAGTACAAGATTTTTTACCTTTCTCTATAGCACAATTTTAAGCTTAAACATACAGAAAAATGTCAGCAATTATTAAAACAAAGAGTGTAATACTGTAACAGCAGTGCAGAAATAATTTAAACAAAGCTATAATGTGTCTCATTTGAGGATCTGGAAAGTACCCTGTGTGTGCCCTGGGTTGTGTTTTCATATGCATGGAGGTGTTATCCTAAGCAGTTTTCAGCAAGAAGGTGTACTGCGGTCGAAAAACCATTTGGAACCAGTGATGGAAATGATAGAAATTGGAAACAGATTACGAGACTGTCTGGTCCGAGCGGCTCGTTCAAAGCCAGCAGACACAGAAATGGGGGACGTCTTTGTAGATGTGGAGCCTGCTGTATTGCCGAGGAGAGGTGTCATTGATTCACCCATTCAATTTCATTCTGCATGGTGCCGTCGTGTTAGAAACTTTTTAGTGTTTCTTAATCCTCCTGTCCTTACAGAGGTGGATTTTACAGTAGGCTGCAGAACGTCTGCTTCTGAATGAATTTGAGGGAGACTGGGAGATGGCTTTCATCTGTCACAATCCACACGCTGACAGAAACTATTCTATCACTTAAAAAAAAGAAGAAAAAAATCAAATCATTGCACGACTCTGTTGGCTCATTGAGGGAACAGTGGAGGATCCCTGAATGAATGTGGGAGGAATGACGTTTCAGGAAGATATATGATCAAACTGGGAGTGCAAAAAACTGGGAAACAGACAGTGTTTCAGCTGTTTCATTTTTAAACATCTGTGCATTCAAACCCTGTGTTTCTTGGTCATGTCAGCACGGAGTGAGCTGATGTATCGCTGCAGGGAGCAGTGATGGGTCAGGAGGACCATGCATGAACATGAGCATGAACAAGACAAGGATCGGATGCATGGAAAACATCTTCATCAGACTTCCAGTAGGGCTGCCAACTGTAATCTCAGAGCACGAGTCTACTACGTAGCTGTGGTTGCTGGAGCGTTAACTTCTGCTAACGTTAGCCTGAACTTTGATCAAGTATAAATCAAACACAGTGGGTGTTCAAGTGGTGAAGAGGGACTAACTCCTGATTACTGTAGGAATACACTCATTAGATGACTGCAGCTTGAGCTGGTGAAGATAAACTCACTGCTTATACTTTTTCTCATGTGTTTACAGCCTGCACTCACACAGAGGCAACATGTGGAAAATGCACAGCTTCACAGACCTTCTGTGCCTACTTATGCACTTCAGCTCCAGGAGGAGTTTAGCTAACCTGAGCTGAGAGGGAGAGATGACGCACATCCAGTGTATAGCTACTGTACATCCTCGAACTCCATGAACGCAGAACAGAAAATAGCAGGCAGTGCTGAAGGTGCAGTGTGATTGATCCATTGGCCTCCTGCTGCAAAACACAGCACAAGTAAACAACCATTCATCTCTGTTGAGCGTGGTCTTATGTTTTCTAACCTTTTTTTTAATCCGGGTCAAGTCGGCAGCTTGACCCCTGCCGACCTTCAACAAGCTCCTTTGCGCTGCTTCACTGTGCCGCTCTAATAACCAACACTGGGAAACGTACGTGGTCTTTAACCGAAGAGCTGCGATTAGGCAGCGCACGGTATACTGGACTGGGGTTCAATGAAAATGTACTGCTTTGGTTCACATAGTAATTACTCATGTTTTTTGAGCCAATGACGTCGGGGAAGAGGAAGGAGGAAGAAGAGGAAGAAAGAAGAGGAAGGGGAGGAGGAGGAGGGATGAAAATAGCACCTGTGGCCAGTGTGTAGGTCAGTTTAGCAGCAGTGTTTCAGCCTGGCAGGCACAGAGGAGGCTGCAGGGCCCACAGGGGCTT
The DNA here is from genome assembly GCF_905171665.1 of Trachurus trachurus. NCBI lineage: Eukaryota > Metazoa > Chordata > Actinopteri > Carangiformes > Carangidae > Trachurus > Trachurus trachurus. Next base: position 7,514,309 of record NC_139911.1, read on the forward strand.
GTCCAGGCTCCAGTTGTGATGTTGACATGCTCACACACACACACACACACACACACTGAGCATGCACAGGGTCAAGAAGCAGAAGGAGATTTACTTATTATAAACCAGACGGAGTGAGACACAGATAGACCGTGGCAGGCCAAGCTTTGTGGGGTTTGTGGACCAACTTATTACTTGTTTTCTTTAACACCCACACTGCGCTCTGCTCCATGTGCTCTGCCCTGCACACACACACACTGAAGGAAGAGTGCTGACATTTGAACACTAAACGGCTTGTATCACTGCTAGGGGACTGTTACATACAGTACACACAACCCTGGGAGGTGTGAGTGAGAAGACAATCCCACACACTGGCGGTCTTTATTTACAGAGATGGAGGGAGAGGAGACAATAAGTAAAAAAGCCTGGGGAGGAAGCACCGGGCTAAACATAGCTGAGCATATACCGCCTTTGTGTAAAAGCAGTGAGGCAGCTCCACCAACAAACAGTCCTGTGATGAGAACCAATGAAGTGTTATTCCTAAAATAAGAGTGTATTACACAGCACAACTGCAACACACACACACACACAAACTCAGTGACCACAGTCAGTCAACTGGCTTGACCTCACTCTCTCTGTCTTTGTTGTCAAATGTGTCCCAGCAAAGCTTGCATAAACATCACAGGCCGTAGATGGAATGAAAGGCAGCGGTGCGACGCTGGACTCGTACATCTGAGCCGTTGATCTTTTCTTTTTTTATCACGCCACAGTCATGAATCAAAAATACAGCAGCACACAGTACTGAGAAGAGGGCTGAGCTCTCTCTTCCCACCACTGACTGGTTTAATCTCTGGGGTTCAGAGTTCAACGTGGTTTGAGCTGATGTCTTAATTTACAGCAACTCTAAACTTCACAAACGAGCATTTTACCTTGTCTTGGCTCAGATCTGATGATCACACCTCAACACACCTATACCTGTCTGTCCTGAGACTGAATGATCTCAACTAACAGACTTTTTCTTCTAAAAACTAACCAGACAGATTTAGAGATGCAGCTGGTAGAGATGTCTCTCAATTGTGTACATGCATTTTGGATTTTGATTGGCAGATGCAGACAACCATGTTTTTGTTTTTGTCATGTAACAGATCCTGAGTGAATACATATGCGTATGTCATAATTGTTATCCATCCATCCATTGTCTACACCAGTGGTTCTCAAAGTGGGGTCCAGGGACCTCCAGGGGTCCTTGAGAGGCTTCAAGGGGGTCCCAGACTTTTTCTCAAAATTTCACCACATTTTTTTCTCAGAAATTTCACCACATTTTTCAAAAAATTCATGCCACTGGCAGTAATTTTAACCTACATTGTCTAAAAAAAAAGTAACATTATTCAGTCTCAGGACAAATATTTGTGTATTTCTGGTTTTTGTTTCAAAATTTTGTCCAATGGGGGTCCATGGTCTAATTTGTGTCAGTTTAGGGGTCATTGATGTAAAAAAGTTTGAGAACCACTGGTCTACACTACTTAGGTGTGCAGGGTCGTGAGGGGGGGAGGCAGAATGACAGTATTAACCACTGCACCACTGAGATGACAGTACTGTTGGATCGCCTGCTCTACCTGAATGTGTTTAAAAGAACCACGGAGCTGCAAACACACAGCAGTTCACACATGCAAACATCAACGACGCGCTCTGTGTGAATTTCACGGATGAACAGATGAGTTGGACGACAGCTGTTAATCATATATTGATCAATTTATTCATTCTGTCAGGTCATGTTTCTCCGTTGTCCCAAAGTCTTACACAAAGAAGTCACTGTGAGATGTCCAATTTGTTTTAACCAGAAAACAGGAAAGAAAGAAAAACCAGCATTTGATCATGAAAACAGACGCACATTCAAAGACGGCTCGCCAGGACAATGAGGACACGACATGTTTGTTCATGATTGGTCGGTGTTGGAGGCCAATTTCATTTGCCAATCAATCAACCATCACATCTCCCAAAGATGTACCACCTGGATCTTTTTTTTTTTCTTTCTTTCTTTCTTTTTAAATCTTGTTAGCGTTAATTGTACCTGGAGGAGGGTCGGGGGTTTGTTTTTTTTACATTTAAAATGTACAAAAATAAACGAAAAGGTTTTCAAGAGAAAAACTTCCTCCTCAGCTTTTGAGGGGATCCAAAGCCACGTTGAGCAGAACCGCTTGTACAGTAAATGCTTGCATGCACGTTGACACAGGCACTGATGTTGACTTGGTGTCTCACTTTGTGGGTCCTCAGTCAGGAGACAAGAGCATTCTGGGAACTGTGAGCTCTCTCAAACAAGGCAGTCAACAGGATTTCTTTTTTTTTTTTTTCTTAAAAAAAAACAGGTCTGTCCATTCACATACAGAGTGAGCTCTCTGGATGCACACATCTTCAAACTAAGGGGGAACATGGGCCAAGGACGTTAAAAAATAAAAACACATCAGCAAATCCAATAACAAGACTGTTAAGTCCTTAATGAGCCTGTGTCATATGGAAATATTAAAAGTAACAAAAAAAATCTTAACACACAAAAATAGTGGCTTTACTCCAGAAACCTTCCGACATCTTGTTACGATACATCACATTAGTCTGAATACAGGCTGACCCCACTTCTGTCCAGAACCGCTCAGCAAGCCAGTGCTGAGAACTCTGGGTAATGTAATAAAATCCAGAAATACCAATCACAAGAAGCACTCAATTAGCTTCTATTACAAACAAACAAACAAAAAACAAACAAACAAACAAAAAAAACAGCGGTATACAAAAAAATAAAATAAAATAAAACAAATAAGAAAAAACAAAACAAAACAGAGAAAACAGCAAAACCAAGCACAAGTAGTATGATCTATAATTAAGGCGAGTTAAAATATTGCAGAATAATTTGGCCCCTGTCTCGAACAGACTGCCACAACAGTCAGAGCTCCCCGACTCTTAATCGCTGCAAGGATCCAGAGAAGGGAAGGAAGGAAGGATGAACTGAAATGAGAACAAAAGGAAAGAAAATAAAATGTGATCCTCTTTGGAGAGAAATAGATTTTATTTGGTTTCGTTTGGTCTCTTCCTCAGGAGCGTGTTAAAGGGAACGGTGAGGACCTTCTTTCTCTAAAAGAATAAGATTTTTAAAAAATTAGACATAAAAAAAACATAAAAAAGGAGAAAAAAAGAAAAGAAACAGGACTGAGGACTGTTTATGTAATTAAGTGGTTTATCTGAGACTTTTATCTTTTGACTGCAGAATGAAGTGGACGAGGGGCACCGAGATCAGAGAATAGAAAAGCGTTGTTTACTCAACAACCTGATATGACGGATGAAATGCAGTGTGCCCTGTGGGAAGAGAGCGCGTCCCCCTGAAAGTCCTCACTCGGATTAAGAGCAGTCGGGCAGAGAAAGAAAAAAGAGGAAGGGGACAAGAAGTCAAGTGTCTGAGATACAAAGTGATGCCGACCTTCCTGTTTCTTTTTTTCCTTTCTTTTTTTTTCCCTCTTTGACTGGGACTGAAGGTCATTTCAGGCAAATATCCCCCCTCAAACTGTCCTCTCTGCCCCCGTTTGTTAAAAAGGCCGGGGGGTGGGGGGTTGTACAGTAAGAGTCAGCTGTAGGTCCGAGGGCTGCCGACAGACAGGCTGTTTCTGCAGGTCAGATCACCCCAAACAGAGGAGGCGTGGCTGTGTGTTGTACTAAAGATGTCCAAAGTCCACTTGTCCTCCTCTGTGTTTCAAAGTGTGTGTGTGTGGGGGAGGTGGGGGGGGCGTCATCCTGTTTTCACCAGTCTCTCCTCCTCCCACCCTGTCGTCTGTCTGTCTGTGTGTGTGTGTGTGTGCGACGTCTCAGACCCACTCCTGCATGGAGCGTTTACAGTACAGTATGTGGCGCGGCGTTCCCTTCCTCTTGAACTGCACCACGGTGTAGACCAGCACCAGCAGGCACAGCGCCAGCACGCAGGGGATGACGATGGCCACCGCCTTCACCGTGTTGGCCTCGTTGTCCAGCTCGATCACCACGTCCGTGTTGCCGTCGTCGGTCGGCGGGCGCGCGGGGTCGATGGGCGTCAGCTCGCAGCCCATGAAGTCCTTGAGGATGGAGCGCGGGTAGCCCGGCTCCACTCGCAGGAACTGGTTGTTGAACTTCCAGTACTCCTTCCCCTTGTAGAAGTAGGTGAAACCTGAAACACACAGAGAGGAAGAGTGTGTGAGGATGAGTGTGTGCTCTGTTTCACCTGGAACTACTGTACGGTGGCCCTGAGTGATCAATGCTCTGCAACTTCAACAACAACTTCATCAATCTGTCTGATAATGCATGTGCTCGGCGTTAGTGTATTTGCAGGTGTTGTGAGTTTTTGCAGAGCATGTGTTGTCAAATTGATGAAGTTGTTTTCTGAATTTTTAGCACATTCCTGTCTTTGTATGTGTTTTCTTACTGATGTCACAATGAACTAACACAACCTGGAGCTGCTGAATGATAGAAATAAATCAGCAACTTAATAAACTGGTTCATTATAAACTGTCACTGGACAATAAACTATCACTGTGTTTTTAAAATAAACTGGATAAAACAATGGGAGGTCACTAGGTGTAAGTGTGTCCTTCAGCAAATGTATGACAAGAGATTTAATTGTATACAGTTTGGTAGTTAAATCTAAATATGTAACATCTTTCTCTGGCAAATGTTATTTGTAAAGTAACAATAGAAAATACACATACAGCACTTAAACGTGAAATCGAGGAAATAGCTCATTAAAATACCAGCGGCTTAGATTTATACCTGTGTGTTTCAGGACTGATCTCAGGTCTGGAGCCTTTCTGGGTCATTTTCTAGCACTAATGAGACAAATGAGCCAAAAAATTGTCCAATAATTCCCGATAAACACCTCACAACAACAAAGCGAAATGGGTTGATTGACTTTTCCTGGCAGGCAGTTTGTCAAGTGTTGGAGGTTGTTCACATGTCTGCCAAGCAGGGTGTAGTTCAGCTCACTTCAAACTCATTCTCTTTCTAATTGAAATATTGAACAAACTTTCTCCCCCCCTTTTCATCTTCACAGGAAAATAAACGGGGTCACCTCGAAGCGCTCCACAAACGGTGTCTGTGGGACCGTCCCCTCAGGACTAATTATATCTGGTCGTAATAAGGGGAAACTCACAGGAGCCAAAAAAACCCCACACAGCTCCACAACACATAACAGCACAAACAAATGTCATTGAGAAACACAAGCTGCTGTGGTGCTTTGCTCTTCAAATCACAAGAGTCCGTTTTTTTTTTTTTTACACAGGAATGTGTGGCCAATTCTCCCAATGCCACACAAATTAATACATTACGCAGTGAGACGCTCTTTAGTTTTTTGATGCGGCGCCTCGAGAGGGAAAACTGACTGAGGATCATTTCAATAGCACTTGAGCTTCTGTCTTTGATTGTGAGGAGAGCACAATGACAGTGGTGGTGACAGAAGCAAAACCACTTCTCTTCACACTAGAGGTGCTGATAAATGGAAATATAATTACTATTTTTTATCAAATAATCATTTCAATTGTTTTTTTGTTGTTTTTTTTTTCAAGCGAAAAATGCCAAAAACTTTGAAAATGAGAATGCGATGCTGTATTAGTCATGTGATAATTGACTGAATGTCTTCTGGCTGTGGCAGGGATTTAAGACAAAACAATACAAGTGATGAAAACGTGTTTTCTAATTAATAGATGATTAAAGCTGGTTAAATAAAATGTCAAAGTCTGTCTTCCTGTGCCGAAGTGTTGACATTAAACATCGCCGCCTGTCCCTGCAATGCTTGCCGGGGAACCGCACACGAACAGTGTGTAAAACTCAGGCTGATTTCTCAGGCTCTCCCAGCTCTTCCTCATTGGCCCCGTTTACACCTTGTCTCCTGCGATTTATTATTCATGCGCGCTCTGGTCGTCCTCTGAGGGAGGGAAACACTCTAAACTTCACGTCAGGCGGTGAGACAGCTGAGAGGGAACAAGGCCAGAGCTTCTTAAATCACTTAAGGAGGAGATGTTTCAGAGGCGAGGAGGATTCATCTGGGTGGGAGGGGGAAGTGATCAAACAGCACAGAAGAGAAACGACAGGGGTCACAGAGTACTCTGAGGAGGACTGCAGCGTTCATCTGAAACACTTATCTCATACAAGTGATTTGTTTTGAGTAGCTCTGACAGATCTTGGCTGTAAATTCTTGTTTTGTTTTTTTGGTCTGTACTGTAGTTGTTGAGTTATTGGTCCAGCAGCGTGTGTTCCTGTGCGAATGACATTTTGCAACTAATGTATAATCAGAAAGAAATCACATCACGAGATCTTTAAAGTCATTTAAAGGGACAACGAGGAGTTTTGGAAAAGCGAAGCGTTTTCACACTACATTTATGAGCCTCCGCGCACACCGTACATTTCTTACGACCGGCGCAAGACAGACTCATGTTTTCATTCATCAATAATTAAAGTCAGAGGTTCAAAGAGGTTCAGTTACCGTCGTAGTTCCCACCATAAACGGCGATTCTGCGGCGTTATTCTCATAACTCGCCACGAAGGAAACGCTGGTCGGCTCGACCAGCATTTCCGCCACCACTAATAATAACAAAATAACGATAGAGACAGATCGATATATTTATCGAAAATGGGCCCATTAACAAGTGCGGGTAGCGGAGATTCATCCACATTAACGTGAGACTTTTTTATAACCGAATAGAAACTCCTCGTTGTCCCTTTAACAATTTGGAAATTGCACATACAGTATGTATTTCAAGAGCTGTTAAAACGTCCTTGAATAACTTTAAAGTTTAAGACACTGTGTTGTTCACACTGTTTTGCTTAGTACTGCACTTTACTTGCTCAAAAAACTTTTTTGAGCAGAGCAGATTAAACAGATCTGACAGTAGATGTTAAGAAGCAAGTGTTAGATTTACTGTCAGAGTAAGTTTTGCACTCTGGAGGGAGCTAGATCAGCTGTTTCCTCCTGTGTTTATGCTAGGCTAAGCTAACAGCCTCCCAGTTCTGGCTCCACACTGACGGCACAGAGTCTTAATATTGAAAGCAAACATTAAAACGACTCTGCAGGTCTCCAATCAAATCTCATGGCTCCTTACTCACAACCTGGACGGTTAACATCCAGAGCAACTTGTGGTTGTGTCGGCCATGAAACACAAACCTCTCTCGACGCACAACGCCCTTGAAACTTTCGATCGGAGCTCGGCTGAGTTTTGTGATTAGCAGAAGAAAATGGGGGATTCTTGTGGCTCCGTGCTGGCAGCGGCTTCTTCCACACTTTTCTCCAACATTTAACACAAATGAAGTGAAATTGTGGTTATATGGAGACAGCACAGAGCCAGATGTAGCAACACAGACACACACACACAGTGACTGTACAGTGAAGTCCTGTGGTGGAGGGGTGAGAGGTGAGACAGGCTGAGCTATTGTGGGTTAGAGCCAGGTCAACATTGCCCTGGGGCCCTCGCTCTGAAACACGTTCCCACACACACACACACACACACACACACACACACGGTCATCAGCCTCAGTATACTCAATTATGTCTGCTTATCTGGGTCAGCGTTATGAGCGTGCCGCTTGACACAGTGTCTCTGCAAACAGCCAAACAAACGCAGGCCAGAGTGGAAATACATGCGACGCACACACAGACACATACACACTCCTCCTCCTCGTCCCCTTTGGATATCAATCCACCCTTCATGCTCTGATTGATGCCCGCTCCACCTGGCCTCACCGGCAGACACGCCCGGGCATGGATCTGGCGGCGGAGCCGGGACACAGATGGCCCGAGCGTTCGGCACCACCTGTCCTGCTTTTTCCAACCCGGGAGCTGCCAAGACCAGGTCCGGGCCCACCTGGTAGGAGCCATCCAATGGGAAAAGCTGCTCTCCCCTTCGCGTTATCTAAGCGACCAATGGGCGAGCGCTTTGCGAGGTGTAAAAAACCCGCCTCCCCACCCTCGGCGAGGCCCAACTGGCTTAAACCGGAATGGGCGCCCAGCGGTGGTCCTGTCCTTTCTGCTTTCCACAGACTTGCTCCAACTGGGTCTCATGGCTCACTGAGCAGGATTGTGGAACAGTTTGATTGTGAAACAATTGAAAAAGAGGCTTTTTTTTTTTTTTTTTTAGATAAACTGACCTCTTTTCATTTTTCATTTCAAGTAACACAAACACTCTGAATCAATGTGTTTCCCCCGGTGCTGCTGCTGCATGTATGGAAGTGTGCCACCCACTAAGACTCAGTGTGGTAACTGGGGCAAATTTCAATCGATGCCACCCTGGTTTACTTCCCCGCAGCGTGTGCCAGTGACCAGCTGAAATCAATGCTGCCTGGCTCATGAACCGCGCTGTTGTTGCCAAAGCAGAGTATCGGGCAGGACAAACCGTACCATTGGCTTTGTCGACGAAGGCCCCCTGTGGCGAGTCAGGCACACCTCTCCACACTGAGATGGGCTTAGGATAGCCGGGGTCCATGGTTCTCACATCCTCGTTGTAGCGCCAGTACCTAAACAGGAACAAATGATGAGCCGCGGGAAGACAAAAGCAGGTTCTGTATGTTTATGATAGGTTGAAAATGATAACAGATGGTTGTTTGTGTTCATATCTAACGTCTCAATACGGCATGGCAGATTAAGAGCTTCCCATGGACGAGTGGATCTGAATTAAACTGAATGAAAACTGTGGCAAAACAGAGGCGCTGAAGTGGGTTTTATGTTTTCAAGCCGCTATTGTCAAAACACCCAGAATAAAAATCAGGGCTGAGTTCACGGTTTAACCAAAATGTGACATGTCTGGTGATGTATTTTTTATATTGTCGACATTTCCTGCAAGAAAAAAAAAACAACAAAACAACAAAACAACAGTGAGTCAGTCCGTCTCTTAGCGTTTCCTCATGTCTGATTGCGGCTCTCGGCTCCGAGTCCGGAGACGTAAATCTCTAAAAACAGGACAATGTGTGGGTCTGAGTCAAAATAAACTACAGTGTGTTGTTCATGGTAATGAAAGAACATGTCACCCAGAGCAACAGCGAGGCTCGATGATGTGTTTTAATTGTTTTTGGAAACAATAGAGCTCTGCGGCTCCGAGGAATAAGATATATCACAGGACTTTTTAGTGGGTTTAGTCTTTTCATGGGATTTGTTAACAACAAAAACAACAAAACATCCTCAGCTTCAAGTATAAGAACAATAAAAAAACAAAAAACACATGGCACAGATTAAACGGTGCTACTGTGAAGTCAGTGTTGGTGGGTTTACATAAAGTTCAATTAGATGCAGGGCAGTTTTTTTAATGGTTTTTTTAAAGGTGTCTCGAGCTCTTTGCACCCACCTGTCCCCTTTAAAGAAATAGGTCTTGGCCACGTCCTCCCACCACACGGCGGTCTCGATGCACTGGGCCGGCATGCCGTGGCCGAACTGGGTGATGTCCTTGGGATATCCAGGCTGCATCACCGTGTCCTTAAACACCCAGAACTGTTTTCCTGCACATGAGAAGAAAAAAGACGAGGGAAATAAATTAGAAGGAGGACGAGTAACGACAGGGATTACCCTCCAGGAGATACGCGCAGGAGAAGGGCAGATTTAGCAAGGACAGACACGAGCCTTGTAACAAATGGCAGGCAATAACCTGTTGCCTTGTATTACAGCATTTGATGTTGATGCTTCGCTCTTTTAAAATAGATAGGACACAGATGCGGTGACAAGTTCTCCTTGCCCTTGCTCAGAGGTACTGAACTGTTCACTGCTGCCACACTGAACCGGTAGATGTTCAGCTGAGATTATAAAAAGCAGCAGCAACCCATGTGGTGACTAAACATTCACATTAAAATATCTTTTTTAAGTTTTCTTGCTGCAGGAAGCTGAGGAAAGTTTGTGAGGAAATATTCGAGATCATGTCATTTCTTTAATATTATTCGATTTTGTGAGTTTTCTTTGTTTGTTTCTTCGCTCCCCTGCTCCACCTTCTTTTCTCAGTAAACCTCTCTCCCTCGCTTCCTGTGCAGCGATTAGGTTACGCAGCACGTTTCTGACACCGCGCGACCCCAGGAAGCGCTCGTCTTCGTCACTGGTTGGGGTGCGGGCGGACTGGGAGGAAGCGGGGGAGGGAAGCGTCGCGAGGAAAAACGACAAGAATGAGGTGGGATGACGAAGTCGGAGAAAGAGGAAAAACAAAGGTTATCGAATATTTTGTCTTGTCACTCTGCTGACTCACGTCACAGATGTTTTTTTTTTGTTCCTTTTATTTGATTAATCATTGGACCGAAGCCTAAAGCTGTAATTTTTTCTATATTTTACAGAAAAACTATGAAGATGATTATACGTGTCAAGTAGAAAAAGGTTTATACACAGTCTTTCATTAATGTCTGACACAAATAAATCTGTCTAAACTCATAAATATTAAAACTAAGCAGAGCAGAAGATGAAGAGGCTGAGGGCAGGAGGCTGGAGCCTTTTGTAGACGGGAGATAAATACACAACATTAAGCCGTGTGTATGTAATCAGCCTTTTTAATGAAGCATGTTTAATGTTTGAACGACAGATAAACCGCAGCACTGACAACATAAAACTTGTTTTTCTGAACATATTTGATCGATATTTGTGAGCATAAACAACTTTCTTCCAGAGAAAACAGAGATTTCAGCACATCAGAGGACGAACTGACTGAGCTGTCTGAGAAATTCATACAAACTTAACTCCAGACTGTGCACGGGAACTCCTGCACTGTGACCTGCAACTATGTCTTTAACAAACAGGAATAATGGGTGTGAAATAACGTATCCCTAGCCAAGTGTTTCCAGTGAGGGGCAGCAGGGTGGAGGAACAGTCAGAGAGGGTGTTGGTTTAATGTAAATCAGGGGAGGGGAGGACCTGCAGTGGTCTCCCCAGGAAATTCCTGTCATTTCACCTCTTTCTCTGACAATGCTCTACTCATTCTGGGTCATGGTTCCTGTAGCCCTGACACACACACACACACATGCACAAACACACATACACACCACACCCTGATTAAAAGAGTTTCCCATCCCCAGAAAGAGTTCAGCTTAATTCACACAGAAAGAAAAAGAAAAAGAAAAAGAAAGAATCCTGAGCGGAGATTACTGGAAGCACTGCTCTTTCTCTCTATCCAACATAAAATAGGATTCTCCTTTCTGTTTTCTCTTTCTTATTAAACTAGAGTTGACTTGCAGAACCCCTCCACCCCCCAACCCTCCACTCCACCCCTCCTGTATAAAAGTCTGGCTTCATCTTCAGAGCTGGGAGGGCTGCTTTGATGTAGCGGCAGCTCCAGCATCTGCTGCAGTGTAATGACTAATCCATGAAGAGTGTATAAAGACTGTTGTATGGGATGGAGATTTGTTCCAAAAAGATACCCCCCTCCTCCTCCTCTATTCTCAGGCCACACACACATACAGTATGCACACATTTACACACTGTACAGACAGATGATGTGCATGTGGAGTAATAAAACAAACCATATGATTCATCAACGTACTCTTTCTGCACACACTAAAACAGCCACAATCACTCACTCAAGAGGTTCTTTTTAAAGTCTGTACCAAACCACAAATAGAAGTGTAACAGTGTGATGAGCTCCAGCCTGGGAACTAGTTCACTACCTACAGTGATAAACTTGTTCTATTTCCAAAGGCAAGAAGCGTGTCATTTGTTAACTACAGTTATGTTGAGTTACAGGTCAGAGAGTGTGTTAGAAAACACCTGTTTAACACTGTGAATGTGCTGATGTGCTGTTTCTAATGTGGACCATCAGCTGGTCAGAGCTTTTTGCTTGGGATATGCAGCGTTAGCATCAACGTGCACGCGGCCTTCACCTCAGTGGCGCTGCAGAAACTTCAATTCAACATCAATGTGACATTATTCCGAGCTGTAGCCGCAACAGATTCACTTTGTGTCATCGTTTTCTTGCTCCTTCAGTTGGATCCTTCTGACGTTAGAAAACTGCGTAGGGTCTAACATGACTGTACTCACAGTAAACTACTGTACTGTAGCCACATCTGCCTCTTAACTGTGAAATAAAGGTTCTGACTCATGTCAATGTAAACATGAACATACTATATTTCATACAAATGTCATCGGTGCTGATTAAAAACATATAAAAGTGTCTTAGATAATAAATCCCCTCCTGAGCCTTGGAATCGAATGCTACCCTGATAAAATCTGCTATAGCGTCAGTCGTCGTCCTCGTCTGGAAAGCAGAGACCTGCATTTCTCCACCTTCTGTGCAAAATCAAGGAGCTATTGTGGAGTATTTTAAGTGTTAAATCCGCTGCTGCTGCTGTCGACCCAGAATGTGTCGAGGCAAAAAATGGAAAGCTTGACAAATGTGTAAACAAAAAGCCCACAGAGGACAGACGACATAAGCAGGACGGCACTGTAGCGTTTCTAAATTACCTTAAACCAGACCTTCATTCCGTCTCCTACACATATTCATTAGTCAGTTCCGTCAGACATGCCCGCATGAGGTAAATGAAGTGAGCGGCTCTGTCTGTCCCCTGACACAAAAAGCACCAATCAAGCGCTGACATTTCTACATGCACATCTTGTAATCTGGCTGCATGCTGTCACCGAGCTGTGAATGGTGATTGTGCAGAGACGTTCAGTCTGATTAGCTGACAACAGGTTGATGAGCTGTACTTGCATATGCAGGATCATTCAGAGGCGAATGGAAACAGGGAAACGCTGAGTGAATATTGGCACCAGGCTGCTGTAGGGATGAACGGCACATGTTGGATCTATTTTCTAATGTATATGCTCGCAGTGTGTGCTCCCTGACCCGCTCTGTGATGGCTGCGCAGCGCTAAGCTAATCAGCGGCTCCGCTATAACTTCAGTGCAAACTAGACTGTAAAGCCGAGTCCATCTTTGCCTTCATTTAAGGCCAAATTCATCAGCCCCAGGAGCTGTTATTCAAAACGGCTGCTTGGACCAGGACCTCAAGTGCTGCTGCAGATTGTTTTCTGACTTAACTTGCTCCTTAATTTTTTTTTATTCAAAATGGGGTGAGGCAGAAATAAGGCCTTCTGGGAAATCAGCTGTGCATGTTCAGATGAAGAATGGCAGGCAGGATTTTTCTAAATCTGAGTGCCATCCCAGCCTGGGAAGGGAGCAGGGTGGAGAAGCTCAGACTTCCAGAGCTTGAGGCGCACACGGGACCAGTCGTCTGCATTTCCAGGAATTGTTTGTCGAAAATAGAAATGGCTTTGAGTGAAGATTTGTAGGTTTTATCCCAGCAGACTTTCATTGCTTACCTACGTCTCCTTCCATCAACACCCTCTCTCTCTCTCATGCTTAACTTTGACTTTTCCTCTCCGGAGTGTATGCGAATGCAAGTTTACAATGCTGCTAGTGTTTGTGTGCTGCTTCTTTCAAGTGGCTTTAGACATAATTAGCTTAAAATCTCTTGTGTTTTCTGGGGCCAACTTTGTCTAATTTTGAATATGTACAGAAAACCATTTCAGAAAGGTAGAGAAATCAGAATCAGGGATCATCAAAACACTGACAACAAGTGGTGAAGCTCTTTGGATGCTGTCGTGACCGTCATCTCCAAACGCTCATTATGTTCAGCAGCAGTTCGAGGCTTAAACCGAAACATATTACCACCACCACCACTAGCAGCGGCGGCACTGATGTTAACACTAGCGTTATTAAATGTCAGAATTGGTGGATTATGGCGGATTTTCCGACCAAGTGAGCAAAACATTACTTTAATCTTCCACAGATTTACACTGGACTCACACACACAGATAAAATCAATGCAGTTCTTTCAGTGAGCGTGATAATATACAGTTATTAAAGATAAACCCCCCACCCCTGTCTGTTCCTTCCTACAGGCGGACGTATGGAAAATGTGTGCAGAATGCTAAAAAAGGCATGCATGCTGAACATATTGAGGAATTCCTGTGGCTGTATATTACTCAGGACAGATGGCACGAGACGCCGATGTAATGTAAAGCAGGACGGTGCACGTTTTGGTTAGAGGTTCAAACTCTGCAGGATGAAGACGATTGGTTGAGGGTGAAACCTTTTACCTTTGAAGAAGACAAATTTGCCCTCGCTGTTCTCGTAGACGGCGTCGATCTTGGGCGGCAGGCCCCTCCAGAAGACGCTGATGAGCATGGGGTATCCCGGCATGACCGAGTTATCTCTCACCCGCCAGAACCAGTGGTCCTAGAAGAGAAGAAGGGGACACTATGAGGAAACTAGAAATCTACCTTTATAATATGTTCTCTCAGGTTTTCCCAGTGGATGAGACATGTACACAGTAGGAGAGTTTGTGTAAATGTTTCTTATTTTTAGAGCTTTAATTAATTCCAAGCTCCTTGACACCAAACAACACACGCTGCCCCGAAGCAGGAGAAATATATAATGAACTCTGCATATTGTAGCGGAGCAGGCGGTGGATTATAACATCTGATACCGGTGAATTCAGGCCAACTTTTGCTTTGCGGCTCCCACAACAAAAAAACCTGCCAGCGACAATCAGCTCGAGCTGCTGCTCCGACAGCCGCGTTGCCTTCATAAGATCCATAGCCTGTGTACTTTCTCAGGTTGCCTGGAAAAGCCCGAGCGGCCGGGCCGGGCCGTTCGCTATACGCCCGCAGCTCTTACAAGAACATATATGCTGGGAAAAGTGGCGGCCAGGAGCTTTATGAGAAGCCAAAGAGTCTCTGATTTCCTTTCTGGGGGTGGAGGGGAGGTGGGGAAACGTGAGCGCGGCCAAGTGGAAGGTGTGTCTTTTTGATGTTGGATGAAACTTGATGACAAAGAGAGGGAAAGGGAGAGAGCGAGCCGGGGGGAGACCCAGCTGTGAAAGCCATTAGGACTCCATGAGATGACCCACCCTTTGGCAATGAACGGACAATTGCGCCTCGTGAACGCACGGAGCGCCGGGGCCAAAAAAGCCTGACCTCGTGGCAAGGGACGCAGGGCCAGAGAGAGAGACAACACATCATCACGCCCTGCCTCATTCACAGTGAAAGCTAAATAAACAGGCCATTTATCTAACACTCTGCACCGCTCTCCTCCTCTCTCTATGTCTAATCCAATTGTTTCTCTGGGACTCTCCCCCTCTCCCTGGACTCTTCCTCCTCTTTCTCTTCATTTCCCCCTCGTCTCTCATTCCAATTCCTCCTCTCCCTTCCCCGCTCCCTCCATACCTAGTATACTCGCCGCCATAGATTTCAACTGTTCAGCATTTTCTCCAGCGCACAGCCCGGCCCAATAATTGAAAACAGATCAAACTGTGAAATCTGACCCATTTGAATCCTTTTGACTTCATAAAAAGGGAAAATGTTCTTTCTCCAGCCTCAACCGTCCCACTCCCACTCTGAAAATAAAGCTCAGCTGAACAGACTTTTTAACTTCACGAGCCCGCCGCCACTTCACCAACTGCAGGAACCTCTAATATAATCACGACAGGTTTGTTCTGAGCAGAGGCTGCAAATGAACCTCAACTCGATCATGTTTTCTAATCTCTGTGAGGACTGGGCATTGCGGGGTTTGTCATGCATACAGTCCTGTGGTGTATGATAATGCATTCAGAGCAGTAAGGCTGAATTACCATACCGCCTCTGCAGGAATGTGGACGGCACCAACGAACTGTCTCTACCAATAAGTTGTTGTCTGGAGGAAGCTGGTGAAGCAGGACATAAAGTGCAGAAACTTCCCCGCAAACGGCCGAGCTGTTGTGAGCTTTAGATTTAAGACTGTACAACACGTCACTGCAGTGGAAAAGTGCTGCTGGGTTGATATGTAGTAGCCTTTTTATTTTTTTAGTAATATTTACATACTTGGACATGGACCCAGAGATGAGAACATTAATTTCAGGTGCTACTTTGAAAGATTATTGGGAAAAAAACCCATTATACAAACATAAAGGGCAATAAACCTATGACAGCTGTTGTTCAGTCAATCAAATGACTGAAAATACAACCACAATAAGAGAGAGAACATGTTCAGCCTGGGGGTCTGGCTCCTACGTACAAGAGATATTTTAGTGCCAATTATTTGTTTGCACGGGTCAGTGAGTTCGTACAATCACACGTTAAATAAAAGACGGATGATTCGGGCTCTAACAGAGCTGGGGACTCGTATTTAGTAGCTTCATCAGTTTCTGCAAATCCCACTTCAAAATGCCAACAAAGAGCCGACTGAGGAGTGAAAAGGGATTTTTGGGTGAAAGTGCATCTATCAAGTGAATCACCAGGGGTAACCTTTAAGAGCAGCTCTGAAGAGTGGAAGAATCTGTTTTAGAGAGATGGATAAGGTCCACAACACCTCTGCATCCATCATTTGTATGTATATTTTTCTTCTCCTGTACAGTATTTTTTTTTCCAGTATCAAACACCCAACTTTTTTTTCCCAGTTATTTGGATCCTGTTTGATATTTTATGTAGTAGGTGTTAACTTATTCATGCTCTTTGTATTTTGTTTATTTATTTTCTTGTTGGAGGAGTATGATTAGATTTACCTCACTCAACTGTTTCTGTATTATCTATTTTGACCATCAGATTCAATACATGTGTTCACAATAGCCTTATAGTAGGTTTTACATGAATCTTGAAGAAATAAAGAAGAATCAACCAGGGATAATTAACCTGACATCTGCTTCATTCATCATTTTGCAATTAAAAAGGTGCTAATGATATTAATGACACTAGATACTACAGGAAGCACTGCAGTGACAAGGAGGTGATTTTTGGTGTTTTCATTGTGAAAACAGAAGTTAAACCTAAAACCTCGTCATCAGCAGGATTCAGATCAGCCTGTGTGTGTGTGTGTGTGAGAGAGAGGTGATAATATGACACACAGTGGTGTGAGGATGGCTGTGCTGCCGACCTCTCGCTCAGTTAACGTGACGTACACACTCGGCGTGACTGAGAGCAGAACACAGGTGTAAATAATTCAGAGCCTGAAGCCTGAGATCAGTGTTGAACGCTGTCCCCTTTTCCACTGAGGCAACCGACTGCAGATGATGCGTTTGTGTTTTAGTTGGAGAGTGTGCACGCACAGTTGTGTACTTGTGTGTGTGTGTGTTTTTTTTCTGCACATTGCACACTGAAGGCTGCCACATAGACTGGAAACGTGAACGTAAACCGTTCTGGTTGTAAATAACGCGCAACGACCTTGAAACGCGGCCACGGCGGTAATAAACAGCGGCTCAACTTTTCAACCTGCAGCTCTCTCTCTTTCCGTTAGCGCTCATTCTAATGTGGCAGCTTTACGGTTCATCCATGTGGCTTAATGTTCCAGTCCAACAGATACGAGCACGGCCACATGCAGGCGGCTCAATCAGATGTGCACGTTTCCATGATGTGATATGAGCTTCACAATTCAATTCAATCAGAATACAATAATGCACCACTGCAGAAAACATGTGCTTAATTCATCTTTATCCCCGTTCTGCCACTGCTTTGATCTAATATGCAGCCGGAACAATACATGCAGCAAAACGCAAGTAATATTTCTAATAACGGTGACATTTTCTAATAATACAAAATTAAATAAAAAGGTAAAATTCAGTTACAGAAATTCTAACTAATCAAATGTAAACAAACTGCAGTCTGCAGTATTTTATATGCAAACTGATCCCTTGAGGTTCAGCAAAGGCACCGAGCCATTGAACATGTGAACCGTCAGCTCACTTCACCACAGCAGTGATGTGCGATATCACCTGTGCAGCTCCTATTCCAGTTTAAAGGACCAGTGCAACACTAGCCGGCGGACAGCGTGCAGGACGTGGTCACTGATACAGCTCTGAGGACTGTGGGACGTCCACCTGTCTCTTCTATCTGCCTCCGAGCCTCCAACAACACCTTCAGTGTCTCTGCAGACAGAGATTTACTGTGATGACACCAGAGAAGTGTTTTCTTGGGTGTTTCAGCTACACGGAAAACAGCCGTGGCTCATCTGCAGTGAAACTTTCCCAGTTGCTTCAGATATTTATTTAGCTCACACACTGGTTTATGGAGTAGTAAGTCTTTTAGCAGCAGCGTCTTTGCTCCTTCTCCTTTGTCAGGTTTTGGCAGTGTTGGAGATGAGAGCTCATGTTGGGTGCGTTAGCTGGGAAAGTTATCGTCACACACAGTCTTCATCTTGTCAGCAAGTCTTCCTCCATGTTTTCCACTAAAGCTGAAATACTGCCACACCCAAGACTTTCATCTCAGCCTGTGTTACTGTGTCGCCTCCCGCCGCCGCCGCCGCTGCTGCTGCCATCTTTGAAGGAGCTCCAGAGTCCCAGCGGGGCGGGGGAGGAAAAACATGTATGATTGACTACAGAGAGCTGTTGACTTCTGTTATTGTGACGGCAAACATGATAAAGCAGTCGCACAGCTTAAGTGATATTTTTATATCTCAATACACTTTCCCAGCTAATAACAAAACAACCTAAAACAATGCTCCTGCGCTTCAAACCTCCACCACAGATGGATGAAATGTCTCCAAACAACCAAAAACCAACCACGATCAAATGAATACTAAAAGAACTAAACAACTAAAAACTGATTTATCATTTGCAATTCGGAGACTGGAGACCATAAAATAACTGCGTCCGTCCGGCACAGAAGGTGAAGCACAAAAGCTTCTCCGGCTCGGAGGAAAACAGATGCTCATGTCTAAAGCAACAGTTTGACATTAAGGGAAAGTCTCTCTGAGAGTTAGATAAGAGGATCAATACCTCAGAAAACATGAGACTAAAACAGCTCTTTTGGTTTGTGCACAGATTATATAAAAGTACATGGAACATGCTGGTTAGTAAAATCAAACGGTGCTCCTGCTGTCTGGTGGCTGAAGTTTCCTTTGGACAGACCCAGACTCTGTGATAATCACCTCCTGGCTGCAGCTTCAGACATGAGAGTGCTGATCTTTTCCTCTGACATCAGTCATCCTCTCTTTGTTTCTTCCTTTCTTTCTGTCTGTCTGTCAGTGTGGGACATTGAAGAGCTGTTTTATCTAAACTGCACCTTTTTATTTTTTATTTTTAAAAAAGCCTTAAACTGGTGGCACTACACGTGCTCCCAGACACTGTCCTCTCCGTCACAGGCACAGAGACACTGAGGAGGACGGACAGCTCACCGCTCCCTTGACCACTGTGTTCTCATTAAGGGTTGTTGAAATCAAAGCGATGCTCCGACACCAAGTAGTCGATCCGGAACGGCGAGGGACCCTCGGGCGTCCCAGAGTCCCTTGCTCTAAATCTGTCCATATCATGGAAGGAAGTGTCTCTCAGTGAGTTGACTGTTAGGACTGTTGGAGAGGAAACTCAAATTCAGACTTGAAAACATGCCATAACAAACCGACGGCTCATGTCTGACACTCCACATCCACATGTTACTGCACTCAAAGCATGATGGGAAAGGAGTAGCTTCTTGGTAACTTGTTTACATACACATGCATATGCAGTGTGACTGTGTATCCAGCACCAGGGAGGAAACATATGGTTCCTGGGTTCACAGAAAGTTGAACCTAGAGTGACTTCAATCATAAAAGTGGTAACTGTGCAGTTTTACTGGGACATTTACTGGTGCCACTGGATCTACACGGCTGAACAGAGTCGTCTGTGAACCTTCACTGACCCTCCGTCACCTCACTGGAGAGAAAAACGACCTACTATAAAACTACCACCTTAACAAGCGTGACTCCTCGCCTGCCTTTGTAGATTAACAAGCCTCAGCGTTGGTGGGAACAATACTCAGTCCAAGGTTCATGTCTGTGACATGTGTGACCACGCAGAAATGTTATATCACTTATATTATACAGTATATATCAGAGATGTCATATTATTAACATTATGAAGGTTTAAGCTGATAACATACAGTACACAAAAAACAAGTTGAATGTTAAAAACATATAGGTTTTTTTTTTAATACAGTATGAGATGTTGCAACCATATACTGTATGTTAACAACATTAAACAGTATAGGTTAATTCTGGTGAACTGTTGTCAGATTTTATATCCATGTATATATTAAAGATGTGAAGCAAACACGGGCCTACATAAACAAACATTTCTTTATGGGCAAGCTAGATATCTGTCAAATTGTTTAAAAGTCTAATATCCATGTATTATTTTCATGTGTTTTTATTTCATTTGTGCCCATACGTCATATATGGAAATCGGATATATATACATAATATTACATTTGCAGGTGGCCCTGCAATTTAAAATAAGTGGATCCTCTAACATCTGATGTCTTCTACTTAAAACAGTCAAAGTAGTTTCAATAATTTTACCCAGAGGAGCAGCGTCGCTCCTTCACTGCAGTGACCTTTCACCTCCTTTATACTGGTTTCATCACTGGAGTTAAAGGGGATCTGGTTGGGCGGGGTTTAATACGACAACTTTGATGATGTCACCAACAAAAAGCCAGAGTCTGATTACAGAGGGAAACGCAGGAACCACAGGAAAAACATCATCTGCCACAGATTTTATTCTTCTTATTATTAATGAGTCTCTTGTGTGAGCCCCAAACTAATGGATGTGAATGATGAGATTGAGTGATTACAGTACTTGTTAGTATTAACTGACACTGATCACGATGACCTTTTATATCCTGCTGTAATATGCAGTAAAAAAAAAAAAAAAGCACCTTCAGGGCTGCGTTAACTACATATGGAAGAGTTTTCCCAGCAGTCGCCTGATGAACTGCAACAGAAGATCTCTGGCTGTTGTCAGAGACATGAGGACTCAGCGGTTGTCCTGGTGCACATCATTAATGTCATTAACTCCAATTAAGAGAAGGCTATGAGAGTCTGGCACAGGAAGGATTTTCTTACTGGAACATATTGGCATCTTTAATGTTGCAAATAAACCAGTAGATGAGGAGGAAATGTCGGGCTGCTGTAAACATACGTCTGGGTCTGACCATGATAGATATTCTTCATTTTTTCCCCCCCTTTTGAAAATCTTGAAGTTGTGGATCTAAATCTTTGGGTCCTGTACCGGACCATGTCACCGAGCCAAACAAACCTCTGACAGGTCCAACAAAACCCGGCCTCGGTGCATTTTGCTTTTACTCCAAAGCTTCCCCGCCTTCACATTTGCCGGACCACCTGTGGACCTCGAGGGCTGGAGAGACCGCTGAGATGTCTGCTATAATGACTTGGCACCGACTGGGCTCGACTCTTCCAAAACAATCAAGTGAGGATGGTGAGTAAAGCCAAGCTGGGGCAGGCCAAATGGACCTACAGCACGAAGTAACCAGGCGGACAATCAATCCGACCATCAAGCGAGAGGAGAAACCGGCCTCATGAATGACAGTAACAAGAGACAAAAACTCAAATCAGACTGAAACAAGAAGAAGCGCGCGCTGTAAATCATACTGTCAGCCGTCAATTTAAACGGGGGGCCTCACAATCACACGTAGCAGACCTTTGGCGTGACCAGAGGGAATAAATCAAGCTCAGCAGTAACACAAACATCACTAATTATGATTCCAGATCAGCTGTCTTATACAGTCGGCCCGGCTTCGTCCACCAGGAGAGAGCGGAGCATCAACACGATACCTCAGACTTCCTGGAGGAATCTGGCTCGGCTCTCGCTGCGAGTCAAGAAATATTAGGACCACCTGCTCCTCCCGTGAAAACACACCAAGCGAGGGAATCCAAGTCAAACCTGTGATGCCTTATTGATTTCACTTCGCCGACCGCACTTGATTCACCGGCTGAGGCGCGGATTAGGGAACCGAAGGCGGAGCGAATCAGCACAAGTCCTAATGTTACTGGTGGTCCTAATGATGTGAACTCGCTGGATTTACAACCTCGCTTACACGTGTTCGGTAACAAATCATCCCTCTGCTCCTTCCATCTACACCTTAGGAAAAAAATGTGAAGCCAATGGAGGCGAAACATTCATCAAAGCCTTGAAAAGGACGGAGCCAAGAGTGAGATCCACATGAGCGCCGCAGAGTATTTACAAGTTGGCCACTCGGAGGCTTTCATATAGTTAGTAAGATATTTTATTATTTGTTGGTTTAGAAGTCTCAGGCTCATCATTGTGTCACAAAAACGAGGCGATTCGGTCACATTGGATGAGAAACAACGACAGAAAAAAACTCATTTTCCTGGCTCCGAATCAGAGAGACGCTTAATCGGAGGCTCTTTTTCATTCCCCTCTAATGTCAGTGGAGTGATCAGATTTTGGGAAACTTGCCTGAATTACAAACCAAAACAATTCCTTCAGAATAAAACCTTTCAAAGGGAGAGTTATCTGGTGGTTTTTGGCCTTGGGAGCCATGATTTGATTTCAATCAATAAAGCAGGTTAGAGGTAAACAACATCAAACTGATGTTGAGGGACTGGCATTGCTCACCCTACCAAAAAAAAAATCATTGTTTTAAAAAAAAAGAAAAGCGGTGCCAAGACAATTCGCTGGCGCACGGAGACGTGCACGTTTAATGTCAAAACTAATACAATAGATCCGTTGTTGAGCCCGACTGTCCCGGTCTCCTCCACTTCCTGAACTCTTAAAAAGGTTTGCTGATGGCTGAATGTCCTTTTTGTCTCATCGCTACCTCTGAGCTCTGCAGAAATCTCATGACGCTCATCAGTCCATCACAGCAGACTGCTGCCCTGGGACCAAAGAAGAGGGGACAGGAGCTCCTGCTGCAGCATGTTGTGTATTTAGACCATCATAACGTGCAGATATTATTTCCAACACAATGTGAACTGGGTCTAATTTTAGTTAAATACCTCCACAGGTAGCAGCTCTGGGTCCAGGCCAGGTTTCAGTTTTGTTTTAAAGTCTAAAAAACACAGTGGGCTGAGAGGTGGTGGTGGTGGGGAGGGGGCACAGTCGACAAAAAGGGTTTTTCCCTCGGCTCCACAAGCCTCTTATTTAACCAATGAACACTATCTATTTATATCCCCCACAAAAATACAGTCACACTCACATAAGGCATCAGAGGCGCTCTTTCTGTGGAGAACACAGGACAGCTTTGTGTTGCCCCAAGGTTTTTCTCTGTTCCTTACTGCATGTTGCCAAGGTCTTGTGCTCACAAGCTCAGACCAAGGATAAAGATGCATTAAGGGACATGTGTGCTTTTGCTCTGTGAGGAATGAAAACCAGGCCGAGAGCGTCGGGAGAGAGGGGGAAACTGTGCTTGCACTGTGCACACACGGTGTGGCATTCCTCCTTAATAAAATATCCAGTTTGTCTAAATTCTGTCTACATCAGCCTCAAGTAACCTGGAACAAGCTCCTTTTAGACATAATAACTTCTTTAATTATGCAATAAAATACACAGCTGCTACTTTTAGTCTAATAGAGCAGAGTCCACCATATTCCTACGAGCGACAGGCCTCCGTGCCAAAATGTTCCAGGCAACTTTTTCTACTAAGGTGCACAAAAACTTCAAAAAGAAACGCAACCAAAATCATTCACATTACATCCAAGTAATCTGTTTTTTCCACACCGTGCACGTCCTGCACCAAAACATGAAGCAGATTAGCAGAAAAGCTCCCACCCTCTGTATACAGTATTTAGGTAATCCTCCAAGCTCTGAAGAAATCCATACACCCATTCGACAGCTATCACTCGCAGCCGCCACAGGGGGGTTTCCAAACCAACAGGCCATTTGCGCTGGACTGAACCAAGGGAGGAGATGTTCTTTTATTGGATTAATTTTGTCAATTAAGTTAAACTCTGTAGCCAGAAATCTCCTCAGGTATATCTCACTGGTTTGGAATACGTTATGAAACTACTCATCCAACCAGGTTTCATGTTGTTCTGAAGGGTTTTAAAGACCGACTGGCTTTAAAGACATCCAAGAAAATGCCCCCCGGGTTTTTTTTTTTCCTGAATCACAGCCTCTGCTCTCACCTTGAAGACGAACATCTCTCTCCTCAGTATGGCCAAGGTGTTGAAGCCTCCGTCGCAGATGTTGGGTTTAGCGTTGGGATGGGACGGTCTGTCCCCCGGGGGCAGCCTCGGAGGTCGCGTCTGCCTGTCTGGCTTGCGGGGATCCGAGGGAGGGTGGGAGCGAGGAGGGGGCGCTGTCGGCAAAGGCTTAGTGGGCTGGGGAATCTTATCAGGAGGCCCTGGAGGAAGGAAAAGAGAAAAACATCTCACTGGTTGCGATACAGACTCATACAAACTTCCAGAAATAAATGTCAACACAGCAACAAATGCAGATCAAAGCGAGTGAAATAAATGTGCACAAGCCTGAGCGCTCAGCAGCTGGTTACTCAGTTTGGTCTTTATTTACTGCAGAACCACTGCATCTATTCACCAGGCTTGCAATACATTGCACTCTGCATGCTTTAGCTTTAGAACAGTTGTTATTAAAAAACAAAATGCTATATTTTCTGTCTGTATCCCGACAGGATTACACCACAGAAAATCCAGATTAAAAGCTAACAGGTGTATTACCCAGAATGCAACTATTTCTTCAAAATGATGCAACATCATATGGGGCAAAGCTGTCGATACAATGTAAACTGTAAAATAGCAGCCAAGCAGCCGAAGCCAAGTTTAGCTGTTTCACCTGGAGCTGGAACCAGTGTGGTGAAGGAAGAAGTAAAAAAAAAAAAAAAGAAAAAGAAAAGGAAGGGATTTGGCAACAAAGAGTTGTAGGAAAAGGAGAAAAAAAAGATGTGTGAGACGAAGGAGAAGATAGAAAAACAAGACGAGGCCAAGCAATAAGCAGCGTCTGACTCTGCCAAGAGATGCAGCTCAGCAAAGTATAATTAGATGAATCAAACAGGGGAAAAAATGGAGTAGAAATAAAAAATGTATATTCTGTCGAGATAAAAATAAAATGATTGGTGTTATTTATCATTTATGAATGACATGACAGGAGGGCCAGAGCGGGGGGAGACAGAGAGAGAGGCTGGGCGAGTGTGTGGGTTGTACATGTGAATAATTGAGCACATGATGACACATGACGAACACACTGTGTAACCGTGAAAACCAGGATGCGAGTTGCCATGTGTTGATCGGGGCCAACAGATGCAGGACGGGGTGACTGCAATATGAAAGATGCAAATGTGACAAGCGACAACCTCCGCCCCCCTCCCCGCCTTACTCCACCCTGTCAGTCATGAAACATATCAATGAGTAAACGGCGCCATGTTTAATTAACACCCTAGAAACCTACTGGAAACACCAAAGGGGGATTTGATGAGTTATTTAAAGTCACTCGTCATTAAAGTGACAGAGGAGTTGACCAATAAATAAAAAGATAAACCATCAAACTAGTTCATCAACCGACTGACCTCCCACCCACCTAACCACAGCAGTGGTCAGAGGGTCTACACCAGAGTGAGTTAAATCCCCTGAAATTCATCCTGGATTAGTGCAGTAAAGCACTCGGCAGTTATGTAAGACTCACAGTCAGCTGGACATGTAGATAAACATGCACACGTGTATGTACAGAGACATAAACAACAATATGGTAAAGCCCATTAGACGCGGTTTGGGGTTGTTCCGTCTAATGTTTCTCTGAGGAAGATGGAGATCTTCGTGTGAGTCAGTGGAGCAGCTCAGTGTGAACCACGGTCTATACTGTACATGTACCCAGATTATAATGCTGATGTTGTGACACACATACATCTGGATTGTTTTGTTCTTTGGAGTTGGTTTAAGATCCATCTGGAGCAAAACATGCTTAAGCTTAAACCTGCAACTCGGCAGGAAAAACTAAAAACACAGTGAAGATTTAAAACTGTACATTTACAAAATTATTCCTTGTTAAGTCATTGTGATTGCATGTACTGGCTTCTGGCCTCTGTGACCCTGCATGGATAAGTGGATGGAAGTCATACTATAGAGTTGCATGATGGGATATGTCGGTTCTCCCTAACTGAGATCATAGATCCAACCACTGGTCAGCCAAAACCCATGTGACTTGAGTTTCTGCATCAAAAAGTTTAGTTTAATTTAGTCTAGTTTATTTATTTGCACCATAAAAAATAAGGGAAATTACAAAAATAGAAATCAAACAAGAATAGTAAGTGCGGGAGAGGTTAAAAACCCTATCCTGTAAAAAACACCTCCCCAAAAAATATGCAAAAATTCAAAAATAATTTAACAACAACAAAACAGCAAGCAATACAAGTGCCAATGTATAACAAAAAGAGTCCAAATAAAATTATAAGTGTGTTTAAATGTGAAATAATTGTGTTTGAATGGGAGAGCCTGTATAGAAGATAATAATCTAATGATAACTATACTAGAAAAGAAACTATTGGGAATCTTGATTTATCAGGTAAGCTTTCAGACACAAACACACAAGCTTGCAACAAATCATGCAAATGCCTGAACAATAGTCATCCGTCTTGCTGTGTCTCCTCTCTACAGCGAATTTCAGAGAGACAGAGGCAGAAAAAGACACGTCTTCAGTCGCTTGTAACTTTCTCAGTGAGTGATTTACTTTACATTATAGCTGAAATCACAGCACCGTCTTTTCCTTTCATTTTGCTCTACGTTGATATTGTCAGATGAAGTCAAAGTGACAAAAACAGGATTTAAGCAGCAGCTTGGAAATGGCTTTGGCAGTTTACATCTAGTCTTAATGGGTTGTGTTATTTTCCCCCAAAAAACATATAAATGAGAGCAGCTTTGTAGTGAATTCAGCTGTATTACAATACTGTGTGTGTGAGCCCAGAGAGGAGATGAGCAAACAGATAAAGAGCTCAAACTTATTTGAGGCTAAATGCAAATAAGACACAAAGATGTTAGTTGTTTTCAGTATGTTATTGACCCAACGTCGAGCCATATACTAATTTTGACCTATAGTCTTGTTTCAGTCTGTTTCCTGCAGACCTCCCAGATTTCAAAACCAAGATGTCACCATCCTCCACCAAAATGTTTGTTTTCTCCTCGATGCTTTTTATGCCGTGTGAAAGCCAGACGACTTATTCTCATTAACTGCCTGACCTTTGGTGCATTTGAAGGCTCGGGGTGAGCTTCAGTGCAGTAATGACTGTTTGATGTGAACGGCTTCACGCTGGTTTTCACTCTGCTCCGACATAATCATGCACAGTAATGTGTTTTTGTTGCTTATGTAAACAGGAAGTGGGATCTTTTCAAAAGGGTGGGAAGTCATTAAGTTCAAAGCTTTGGAAATTAAAAGAAAAGAGGAAATGATATAAAAATAACTTACATACTATTTGTCCACTTTTATATATCTGTAGACACTTTGTCTTTATCATGTGGAACCGCTGAAACATTTATTAAGCCGTTTTTTTTTTAAACTTTTTTTTTACTGTACTGAGGTTAAAACAAAAACAGCACAGCTACATGTCAAGAAGTGTGCCATCCTTTTTCCCACAATTCCTCACACTTGACCCTCAAATTCAGCGTCTCCTACACCACTCTCGCTCTTCACTCCCTTCTCTACCTTTACAGAAACACCTTTTCACACCTTTTCCCCCCATTCTGATCTCGCCTTTTCCCACCTCCTAATCCATCTGAACCGCGCGGCTCCCATCTTCGTCTCCGTTTAGCCTCCACATCCATCACGTGTGTTGCCACGAGGAAGAGAAGGCAGCTAACAGAGCTTGAAGTGTGAGGAGCTATTTCAGGCTCTCCTGGTTCCTGCGGTAACAATCCCATTCATTTTTCCCATTGACACACACAGTTTGTGAGTCACTGAGTGTGGATCAACATGAAACTCTCCTGCTTCATTCATCAGTCCAAAGGCTTAACGACTACAGTGCAAAGTATCTGCCTCTTTGATTGAAAAGCTGGAGCTACAGGCTTGAAGACATTAAAAAAATAAAATAAAAAAAACTTTAGGCGGAGTTAACTATAGCCCTGAATCTGAGTCTTTGAACTATAAAACACAAAAGCTGAAATGTGACTGTGGTTAACACTTCGCTGCCATCTCTCGCCCTGCCCTTCAACTCTGGGAGGAGGAAAACACAAAGAGGGATGAAGAGAGATTTGATCGTTTGCCCAGGTCTGTCACTCCCAG
Organism: Trachurus trachurus; assembly: GCF_905171665.1. Taxonomy (NCBI): domain Eukaryota; kingdom Metazoa; phylum Chordata; class Actinopteri; order Carangiformes; family Carangidae; genus Trachurus; species Trachurus trachurus. The sequence continues at coordinate 7,542,225 of NC_139911.1, forward strand.
AGGGACGTGCCCTGACCATGTAAGCATATGGCAGGTTCTTGCGCGGGTGTGTATGTGTATGTGTGTGTGTGCGTGTGCAGCCATTCATGTGACAGGCCAACAGAGTTCAGCTGGTTTACAGCAATAAGGGACAACACTGCCACTTAGCACCGAGTTGTTTCCTTACTTGTCTATCTCCTTGTAAACTGCGGTCAGGAGGACGGACAGAAATTAAAATGATAAATATAAAAATGATTGGTCCCTTCACAACAAACCAAACCACAGTGGAACAATACATCAAACAGCACGAGTCTATTGTCTGTAATCCCAAACTACTAACTCAACTATGGGGGTGTAAAAAAGAAAGGAAGGAAGAAAGAATAAAAAAACGAGGCCTGGTCTGTGAATCTGTTCCTGTCAAACCGAATTTCACACTAGTGTCAGACTCAGGCCCAGAGCTGTATCATTTATGAGAAGACAAAGCGCTGAAATTAGCGTCTGTCAATGAGGAAAGTGTTTGTGCTCTGATGAGGAACCTCTGGTCTGTGTGATCTTAAATCTGACTCTTAATGTTGGGGGGTAGAGGCCATAAACCAGTTATGACATCTAACCACCAGCCTTTCATAAGGCAAAGTCACTTCAGTACAGTCGGCGCTTCAATAATTTAGTACATTTATTTTATTTTAAATCGAATTTTTCCATAATTTCCTTTCAATTTGCTGAGGACACCCTGTTGTCCCCTGCCCCCGCTTTGAAAACCACTTCAAACACTCACAAATCATTTTCTGTCATCACTGAAATCACATGTTTTGCAGTAAAAAAATTGGGACGCCCTAATACAAAGGGAGTGGCTGAGAAGCGTTAGCATGTTAGCAGTTACCTAACCAGCTCCTGCAGATCGCCAGCTGACCAGCGCCGTCACAACATAACAGTCCACATAGATGTGGACTGTTATGTTGTGACAGCGCTAAATGCTCCAGCTTCATAAAGCATGCAAACATCTCAATCCAGACAGTCGCATGTCTACGACTGATTAGAGTGAAATGTTTCATAAGCTGTGGCATCATGGTAAGATGATTCATGCAGGTTAGATGAATGCAGATAACTCAGAGAAAAGACCTTAACTAGATTTATTTTTATGTGCATGTTATTGAAGCCGGGAAGCCGTACCATAAATCTTCTGGATGCCCAGCAGGTCGTCCATGGGCAGCTTAAAGTTGTCAGTGTCCATGTACTGGTAGAACGGAGCCATGATGGCCGTGGGATCGTTGGAGTGTTCGAGACCCAGAGCGTGGCCGAGCTCGTGGACCGCCACCAGGAACAAATCGTTACCTAGAAACAAGACGGAGAGAAAAAAAAAAGAGAGAGAGAGAGCGGGTCTGTCAGTGCTGGGCTCGACAGGAAATTTGTTTGCAGCATTTTATGTCACTCACAAGCGTTCGAGGGTGAGGTTATGTTCTGTCACCTCGCCCCCTGACAGGTTGCACCTGCTCCGGTTGGCAGTGCCACCGTGGCTCCTTCAAAATAAAAGCCAAAGTCTGGGTGATTTAAATAAACATCTTTGCTTTTCTGGGAAAAAGGTTCAGCTTGAGCTCATGTTGAGACAACAAAAGACTCAATGTACAGTATGCATCCAATCATATGTGAATGCATGTATGAGCAGGGATAATCCACGACTTATGCACCCAATGAGTGGATTATGGAGAAAGCCTCAGCCCCCGATGGGACGTCTTCTCCAGAAACAAAAACACAAGCTTATACAGTATACTGTGTACAAAACCCTGCTCTCTGTGTGTTGACCTTTTGACTCAGCCAACAACAGCCCATAGCTCCACCCCAGCCCAGCTGTATTAGCCCGAGATATCTGGGATTTAAAGGCACCCATTCAAGATCCTCAACTTACGTCACCGGTGACCAAAACAACAACAACAGAAACCACTCCTCTTCTAACTCCGCTCTGATCTTCCTCCAAGACGATGAATCTGACCCATAGAGAAGCTCATCATCATTTCTGAGAAACACATGAGCAACAATGAGGCTTAGACCGCTGGGTCTCGTGGTGTTTATAATGGCACACTGGCCGTCTGTGGGAAGCCGTTAACCTAATTCCAACGAGACCTCCGCTGCCATGCCTCAAAATGTCACAGCGGGAGAACTGGTCACACACTGTCATAAACAAAAAGCGATGACAAACAGTGATTCTTGATTTGTTTTGCCATTACAAATAAGCAACTATTTCTCAATAGGGGTTTGGAATTGCACTGGTCACGGTGGATCTAAATTTCTCTATGTCAAAGTTTTCAAGGTCCCTCCCGACCATCTCTCTCACAGTTTTACGTCTCCCTGTTGTTCTTATCACAGTGAGAGACCCGACAGGAATGAAAAAGAGCATCACTTATTCATTGCGATTCCTACTAAAGGGAGGCACTTATCTGCTGCAAATCTGTCACATGAATAACGCATCAGCAGATACAGACGGTGATTCAGATCCCCTCTTAGCAGGTACAGTACGACTTTAGAATTTACCGACCGGGCTACCACTGAGAAATGGCCTAATTGGGACCTTGTGAAGGATATTTGACTGTATAAATGTCAATGAGTCTTTACGGGGTTGATGTAAAGTCCTCCGCTGCACGGTTGTAAAAACATAGACAGACAGATTGCATTAATAACAAGGGTTTTGTGGAAAAAGCTTCACGTTTCAGCTGAATTCTTCCAATGAAAATAGACGGCTTGTAAAAAAGTTGGGAGAAACACAGAAACTTGAGGCAGAATTTATGCAAGCTTGTAATATTGAACAAGTGTCTGGAGATAGAGTTTATAGCAAATAAAGAGAGGCAGGGAGAAGAAAAGGAGATAAAGAGGAGAGCGGAGCAGCGCGGTGATTTAGGAACCACTTGTGGAAGAAAACGAGGTCACACTCAACACTTCTTCAGGCCGTTTCCTGTGACATCGGCACATCAGTGTGTGCTGCAATAACTAGTTTACGGACGTGACCATGCATTTAATGTGCAAATGTAATTTTCAGTGTACTGTACATATTTTTTCTGTCTAGTTGTGGTCTCCAGGTCTTTGCAGCTGAACCAGGTCCTGGTGCAGATGCTCTGGTCACATCAGCTCTGTGAGTTAAAGGAAGAACTGTCCCTGTCTTTTTCCATCCTTCAATTCTTGAGTCAGCCTTTCTACCTCCAGGGGCCATTTGAGGTCGGCGTTGTCACTTTGCTTCGGTCGCCGTGGCAGACGGGGACGTCCTCTCGGCCCCTGGGCCACAAACAAAGCTGAGGCGGTGTGCACTGTCTGGCTAATTATCAGCTGGAAGGTATACACGGAGGAGCACACGGGAGATGGTGAAGATTGGAAGGAGAGGGGGAGGGAAACGAGGCAGACAGCGAAGGATGAAAGAGACAAAGAGGTAAAGCGAGGGAAGAGCGTACAGGAGGAGGAAAGACGAGAGATGAAGGCACGATGGAAAGTTATGAGAGGGAGGGAAAGATGAGTGGGAGACAGAGAATCAAACGTGCAGGTAAATACAGAGATAAGAAAAGGTGAGGTGAAGTGAGGAGAAAGGGCGTTTGGAGCGATAGCTGCGAGAGGGAAAAGTGGAAAAAAAAACAGTACAGGATGATAAAGAGCAGCGGAAAAACTGAGGCGAGGAAAACGATAAGACTCAGGACTATTTGTTATCTTGTAACATGTTCCAATGTACTCGCACTCACAAAAGATGGAGATGATGAATTACACGACTGCAACCTTTGACCTTGGCATTTGTAACATAACCCTCCAGTCGGTAAGACTGCATCAGCCTCAAATACACAGAGAAGAAAAGTTGAAAATAGAAGAAGAATAAGAAGAAGAGGAGGAAGAAGCGCCAAGAGATGAAGAGCATCCAAAAACTTAACAGGCCTCATGTGAGAATTTGATTTTGAAATACTTCACCATGTGGTTATTCATCATCCTGATCTGCTATTCATTGTTTTAGGCAGTATTTTATTTTATCATCTATTTAGAGCACAAAATTTACAACCAAAGTAACAAAGGACGTAATCCCAGCACTGTTACATTATTGAAAAGTTTTTTGTTTTTTTCCCCTCCATGTTAAGTGGGCGGTGATCACAGTGGCAGCCCGCGGCGGCGGCAGCAGCAGCAGCAGCCTTGCCGACACTCTCCTCAGGATAGGTCAAGGTTGCAGCTAATGAGATAGTGTAGCCGAAAAGGCAAGAAACAAGAGAGGGAAGATGGAGTGGAGAAGGTGGAGGAGGAGAGTCACTGGAGATTTATGATCAGATGTACCTCTCTCTGTCTTTCCCCCCACAGGGGTTGCAGTAAAGTAAACAGGGGTTGTGATTAGAAACCAGAAACCTCTACCCTCATGCTCTTTCTCCATAATTTACCGGCTCCCTGCACATGCCACCACCACCGCTGCTGCTGCTGAAAGTCTGTTGTCTACTGGCTGGAGGCGCACGTGACATGGGAATACAGGGGTTCAGCCATAAACACACACACACACACACAGAGATAAACACACACTGGCCCACAAATCAGATACAGGACCCTGGACACGGCTGTTCAATTGCAGTAATAGCTCAGGTTGTCAGCACGGGCCTCCAGGGGCCTGTAACCCTCTCTGCCTCCTTAGTCTTTAACTAAGCGCCCATGGTTCACTCAGTCCAAGCCGTCAGCTGCAGGCCTGGCTGACCAGCAGGCCGTCCGTCCACTTGTTGCCTCCGCAATCCGTCAAACCCTTTGCGAGTTTTCCCTCGGCGGCACAAGACAGGGATCATTCTGTTTTTTTTCTCTCCGCAGCACGAGGCTTTTGAAATCTCAACATCCCCTGTGACATTAACACTATATCAAGCCCACAAACAAAAGCTATTACAGCGGTCCTATTGTAAAGGAGGACGCGCAGCAGAGATGAACTATTTCTGACTCCTACAGCCTTTCTTCAGGAAAACACAGCTGCTGTTATCTCATCGCCTCTGTTTTGCATCTGAGTGTAAGCAAACATAAGCGCTCTCTTTGTCCCGGCGGACCTCAAATGTTTCCCATTGTTCCAGCTCCCTAAACTCCTCGATTGGCTGACACGACACTTTTCAGGACAGTGAATGGAGAAGAGAGAAAAAAAAAAAAGGCGTTAATTACAAAGTAATTTTCGAGGTTTGGTCTGAAATCACTGTTGCGTCTCGGTGAATTCAAATGTACCTTTCTTCTACGGACAAGAGAGGAATGTTTCAACTCCATCCCCCACAATCCTTCACCTTCAGCTTCACCTTCACCGACTTTGTGAGGACAAACTCCTCAGATTCAGAACCTACACAGCCAGAAAGACATATGCTGCTGTATCAGGAAGCCTGCAGTAGCACACACACACACACACACATACAGTACACACAGATAAAAGGGACCTGGATAACATTGACTGGTCTTAATCTAACCTTGCACAGCACAGCTAAACCCAGAACAGTTTAACCTGTCAATTTAGATGCATCGATTTGGTAAATGCTACTGATGTTTGGTGCTACGAACTTCAAACAGACACGCAGCGCATCCCAGGACTGGATCTTTCATGTACTGTACGTATCTGGCAGCCTGTGGCCTCCTGGTCTTAACAAAAGACATTATCTCTCTCTCTCTATCTATACTCCACATGGCATGAGGTCTGTTCCTCTTGTTAAGACCAGCAGCCATTTTGTATCACTCTGTTTATTATCATTTTTTGTTAATTTCTGATATAGTTGTGTGTAATTCATTAACACAGAGACTGGGCAATATGTTATTTACATTTTTACATCTATTATCAGTTCTACTATTCATTCTACATTGGTTGAGCCAATCCGTGTCTTTTCTTTTGCTGTGAATCATTCCTCTAATCTACATGCATGAAGTCAAAACAGTAAATATATTGTCTGTAACTGATAAATGGTATTGTTTTGAGCTGTAAATGCAAAGAAAGATAGGACTATAGTGCTGTAATCTGCAGTCCCTGACACTGGGAGCAAAACAGTGCAGGAACAGGAAAAACAAAAGGAAATGAGCTGCTATCCACAAGCAGAGGAGAGAAATTCACGGCGCTGACAATGGATGTTGTTTCTCCGAGCCAGCGTGTCGTCGAAAATCAGCCCGACCTTGACCCTGGAGGAGGCTGGAGATTCAGTTTGTGAAGTGACAAACACAGTCCAGAGAAGCGGCGCACACAGATAGAGAGAGAGAGAGAGAGTGTGTGAGTCAATGAGAGCTCTGGCTGTGCAGGAGTGTTGTGTTGGATCGGGGCCCAGTGGTTCAGTGCCTGGCTCAGAGGGCCCCGGGCACACGGATCTCTGCTGGCTGTCAAACCAGAGCGACAGAGTGACCATTGTGAAGAAAGCAGCCAAAGTACAATGGCTGCATTCTGCCCACTTGCCTTTCACAGTCCGTCTGCTCCCAAACACACCCTCACGCACGCAGCGAACCGTTTGGTGCACTTCACCGATTCAGTTTACAGGACCAACACCAAGCAAACACAACAATGGAGGGAGTGTTGTTGTTCAGTTTGTTCACCACAACCTCCAGTCCTGTCCAGGCTTATTTACTTCACTTCGTCTTCATCTTCGTAATGATAAAACACAGTTTGCACGTAGCTACAGTAGGCCTGTCACAGTTATTACATGATCGTCACAACAATTTGAGCTGAGAGCAATTATTTTACTGAATAGTTATAATGGTTTCCATTCATAAAAACAGCTGGGTGAAACTAACAGAAATGTCATATTTTCATCACTATTTCCTCGTCGTTTTCCACCGTTTGAGGTTTGAATGGTCCTCTTTTAATGACATCATCACGCTACGCCCCCGTCTTCTTCTTCTTTTTCTGCTATGGTTTAATGGCACATGAGTGGAGAATTAGCGCCAAAAACTGTTTACCTCGAGGTGCTTAATTTCTCATATTTATATGCGATTGACATAAGCATCATGGATTTAGTTGCAAAGCCTAAAAGGGAAAACATATGTAATTGTATCTATATGTTCCAGTGTTTAATGCCAATGGCTCTTTTATTAAACAATGTTTAGGCTAAAGTGGCATAAAATGATCAGAAAAAGACAATGAAATCATTAATCTCAATCATTTGAATGCCAATTAATTGTCAACTAAAATTTCATGATTGGGACAGCCCTACACGTAACGCCATCCAAAGGTAGATTCATGCTTCCTTTACATAAGAAACGTTAAACCTAAACAATGAATCCACTAGAAGACGGCGGCGCCACTCTGAACTGGTCTCCCATGGACTTTTACTTCTCTTGCACTGCCGTCCAAATCACATTTAGTTCCCGTCCGATCTCTGTCCAGTGCCTGATGTAGTAGCTGTCTGTCCCTTTGCCCAGACTAGGCAACATCATTACCGCCTAAAGGGATCGAGAGGTAGAGATTTGTTATTGAGCGTGACTGCATGACACCCCAAAACTGACTGGTGATGAAAAATACTATAATGACCAGTGGGAACCTCCATTACATCACTGTTAGCATGGATATGACCTGCGTTAATCAAACCCTCACCCTGCAGGTCTGGAGTCGGTACCATGCACTGCCCCACTGAGGTTCTTCATCTTCTCCTCTCTGCTGTTGCACTCGCTCTCCTCCCTCATTTATATTTCCATCCCTCCTCTCTCTGCCCTCGCTTCGGGCTGTTGACACTGGTTGAGCAACACTTGTGCTGTTGGATCTATTACACTAAATTCTCACAAGCTTGTCAGAGAACAAAGCCGCAGCTGATGGGAACAACATATGTACACTGAAGTAATAATTTATTTACAGAGCCTGCTACAGACTGAAATTCTGTGAGGAACGGTGCCAGGGATCCAAATATTGGCCGTTTCTGTGGACTCAAGGTAAACAAACAGGCAGAAAGGAGGAAAAATCGCTGCCAAGGAAAGGACATCCTTTATTCTTGTCATGTTTATCTCTGTGTAGCACCTGCGAGCGGGACGCGGATATGTGTACATTTTCATTGCGATCATTAATCATTAATAATGCATTCGGAAGCGTAGGTGTGGGTGGACTGCACGTGCATTCATAAGTTCACACACACACACACACACCCACACACACACACACACACTGCAGCTGTGACCACGGACGCAGCTGCGGACACAGCGAAAGGGTGATTTTGGGAACTACACCACAGAGCTTTTTTTTCTCTTTTAAATGCGGTCGGGGTAGATGCACCTTGTAGTGCGTCACTTTCGCAGCCTGTTTAAGATTCTCTGGTAAGTTCAGCAAACAAGTCAAAGCCAGACATCCTCAACTTTTACAAACACTTGGCTCACGGAGGCTGATGAAATAGCAGCGCTGCAGAAACTAAAAAAAATCAGGGCTCAAACAGCAGAGCCAGCACTTCAGTACAATTTCAGCTGCTTTAACTGCATCAACTGACACTTCAGATCCTTTCAGTGGTTACTAATCAGCTGACACTCATCAGCCGCACTCATCCTCACACTTCTCCTCTACACATTCATCTTTCACCTTTTGCCCCTGAACAACAACAAACAGACACGGTGATAATCCCATTATTCTGCAGCATCTGCATCTGGAAACACATGAAGCGATCCGTCCACTCTGTTCTTTGACACCTGTTTCAAATCATCTCCTGGTCTACGAGGGACGCTGCCTTTTCATGATGGAAACTCAACAATTCTTCAATCAGAAGGTGTTTTACTTGTATTTATTTGAATTTTGGAAACCTATAATAACCAAGACATCAATGGATGAACTGGATCTCTGGGGAAACATCGAACAAGCATGTGAATATCTGAAGGCATCTCAGCGTGTTTCTTGTTTGCTGTGTACTGTATTTATTTCATCTGTCGACCTTGTTTACATATTGGTACTCTCGCTGTGCTCTTACAAGGTCTTTATACGTTCACACATATTTTTAATAAAAATATATACACCCACTTTTCACACCTGTCTTTTTGTTTACACATATCTTTAAAAAAAAGGTTTCCATTTGAACTTCCAGTCTTTGCATTTGAACCAATCGTAATTTCCCGTTTCACTATTTCAAACGCTTTAGCAGCTAAATTTCAGGCAAGCAGACGCAAACTTTCCTCTGTAAATCCAGTGTAGTCTAGTGTTTTATAAACTGTTGCCAGAACCCATCCTGCCTTTATGACTGGATCAGCTGAAGCTTTATGAGGTGAGACTTTCGTCCAGGATGCAGAACTACAAATCAGATATTTACAGTCACTGGTGTGTTTCAGAGTTTCCAGCCGGGGCTCTGGATGTCAGTAGGTTGGTTTTTGTAAAAAGCACATTTTCCTTTCATGATCTGAAGAGTAACAAAAGGGTGAAGCATCACTTTTGTGTGAGCTGCTTGAAGCATCCCAGTGGAGTCAAACATGATCCGATAAAAACCGATAACACTCATGCCAACATGCTTCCCTCCAACTTTAAACACACAGTGGGGAGATATTCCACTTTACAGGAGTCGCAAGTGATAAAATGCGTGTGTTCACGGAACGACATGTACCCACGGCAGGGTTGTTTACACTTCTTGTTTGCTAAGGATTATGGGTACGATGTTATGAGAGCATCTGACCGACTGGTGGGAGGGCAAACCTCCCCAGGTGCATGAATTGTATGTGCACGAGTGTGTGTCTGTGTGTGTGTGTACATGTGTGGGGGCGGAAGAGAGTGCTGCCGCCCACGTGGAAGTTGATACTGCTGTCAGTAGGCAGTCGTCTATTTCTAGTGGCAGCCTGGTGGGCAGGAACGCGTGAGAATCTCTCCCCTGTCTTTCTCTTCGTTTCATGTTCTTTGGGAAAGTGTGAAAGCAGTGGTTCGAATCCAACGCGGTTTTCCATAGTTAGAAAGCAAAAGAACATGGTTACATAACCAATCAAATGGATTTTTGCATACAATAAACACAGTATTAAAAGGAGCTGTGAGCACACACATCAGTTTACACTACAGATGATGAAGACAGGTGGTAGCCTCCTTTTTCTAACGTGTGCTATTTTCACAGCTAAGAGAAATTTAAGATGACATTTTCCATAATCTCTGTGGCTTCCGGCCATAAACGCAATGTTGATTCATGGACCTCACCCCTCGCTGTCACTGGCATCTTTGGCAAGATTTTAACTCTAACTCAAATCACCACCTGCCAGTGCAGCGGAGTCAATTTCATCCCTTGATTTGTACCATGACCAATTTAATGTGCTGGAAATCAATCCGTTAAGATTTTCCACTGCAGGTACAGGGTGTTAGTCCTTTCAGCCTAATGGTCCTAATGCTACTGATATTTTCAATCAAGCACGTTTGGCTTTAGCTTCGTAAGAGGGATAAAGATGTTTTTGCTGGTTGCACCATTTTTTTTCAAGTGCATCTTTTGCTTTACAGCCTGTATGTTACCTGAGAGGAAAAGCCTGGGGCAAACAAAACCGTACAATACACTGGCTCCTGCTGCTTAAACAGACTGAGCTGTATGTATTATATCATATCTCACTGAGACTTTGTGCAGTAAAATATATATTCATGTATTATGTTGACTATCCTTGCATCAAGTACATTCATCATCACGTTCCTGGACGGGACTGTGTCGTATCACACACGGATCTGTTGTGTTCAGCTGCACCATATCGTGGTGTTACATCATGTCATGTCAGCTGTCATGCTGCATCCCTGAGATAAGCTGCCTACAAGGTACAGTAGTGTCTTCCAGTACCCTTGAAGAAATACAGAGAAAGAAAAGGTATGTGCATGTGTGTAGCTTTGTGCTTTGTCCTTGCATAAATTCTTCCTCTCCACCATCAGCCGTAGCCACACTTGACGTCCTCAAGACTCACACATTCTCTTGCATATTGTGAAAGATACAAATCTACTCCAGCAATAAGAAAAAAAAAACATTTGATTCTCACCATTTATTTTCTCTAAGAGATACAGTGAGGCGGTGCAGCAAAGTCAAAGAGACGATCTTTTGTGCATTTCCCTCCATTGAGCAAGAGCTTGAGGAAAAAACAAGACAGGTCAATCCTCCTTTATGCAGATGACACTCTTCTATATCTTTAAAGAAATGCTTCAACAATTCACTGGACTTTCACTCTTTCACCCGACTCTGACTGTCAACTTCATGACACCAACTCTTTTTAAAAATAGGTAAGTTCAAAGAATGTGTTATTATACAAAAAGCTGGGAATCAAACAGAAAAGAAAAGCTCTCACCACACTACAGTAGAAAATGAAAAGTTCAGCTGAGCCATAAATTCACATCTAGTTTCACTTTACCATAATTAATGGCTTTCCGCATTAAAACCACTTACTGAGAAACAACAAATGGTTTCCTAAGAATACTTGAGCCCCATCTGGTCTCAGTACCAGAAGTGTCTGAATGCATCTCTGGAGAAATATATTGCTCCACTTATCAAGGGGAAACAATCTAAATGTGACCCTACAGACAGACCTTTGTAGAAACACTTTTACGGTTGAAGGTAAAGTTCACAATTTCACAAAGATCTGAAGCACCATGAAAAGTAGTGACTCTACCCAATAATATTACCAGCCCCCCTTTAGTGTCCCATGTCAACATCACAAACCTGAGTCAGCCACAGGACGCATAAGACTGTCACTTAGAAAATTAGACCAAATACATCACTGGCTGGAAAGGAATGACAAATCCAAACAGGGTGAAATAACATACAGCGGATACCAAAATACCTGATAAGAAACCTAAAAAAAGACTGTGACAGTGTCCAGACTGAGTGACCATAGCCCATAACAGATGGACCTAAGTCTCCAGACAAACCGAACAACTTCCGAAACCCAAACAACATACAGAGACATTCTTTCCAACATTTGGAAAAATATACAATGTAATTTCAATGTCTGGACAACAAGAAGAAATGACTCTTCAATCTGGGCTCTTAAATATGTTACTGCCTGCCACCAAAAAAAGAAAAGAAAAGACAGCCAGCAGGAAATATCATCAAGTCAATCAAGGAAATAAACCAGGATGCTTCTTTTACTTTTTTGAAGATAAACTTCCACCTGCAAATCTGTATTTGTTACATTTTCCCCCAGTTTTTTTTTTGCCATTTTTTTCTTTTAAATCTTATTCTCACATCTTTACACTGCAGTCACAGAGTTTTGGAAACACAAGAAGCGACACGCCAACTAAAACCCACTGAACTTTTACCAAAAGAGAGGTTCAGAGTGACCAGGGAGGAATAACAGAAAGAGAGAAACAGGGTGGAAAAGAGTCGAGCGCTTCCTCCTCATCACCCAGTAGGAGTAGTAACCTAAAAATAAACCTGCAAGGACACCATATGCTCCTCTCCTCCTCAGTGTCTCTTCCTCTTCCCTCGCTTGTACTCTACTTGCTCCAACATCTCTCTCTCATTATTTCTTCTTTCTTTTTCTATTCTTCTTATTTTCTCTTTTGGTCCAACCCCCCCGCCCACTCCCCTGAGTTGACAATGGCAGCTCCAGGTAACAATGTGTGCACTGTCCACTGCTAAGAAGCTGGAGATTGATCTCCTTTCACTGCCCGCTGGTAAAAATGGACAAAATGACAGCAGCTTTGAATGTACGGTCCAGTTACAAGATTGGACGTCAATGATAAACTGCTCTGCCGATCGACACTGGGGACCGGAGCTTTCTCCTATACGACCATCAGTCAATCAGCTGATCAATGCGGAGCCGGTCCTGACATCCCCTCCCTCAGCCAATCATGACTCCGTTATTGAGTGCCCGCCTCATCCACCCAGCTCCCAGCGCCCCCATTATCCAACCCCCGATCCCTAGAAGCAGAAATTCTTGGCGTATTTTTCCTCCTGGTGACGGCGTGTTTATCTAACCTCTTTGGTTCATTCTCGGGGCAAAGGTGAGGAAAAATAATAAGCCCTGGAATCTCTCATTTCCTGTGTGTAGGTCTAGCTTGCATGCTGTGTTATGTTACATAGTTTTCACTGTTACTACTGGAGGCTGGAGGTCCTCGCAGGCATACCAGGCCTTATAAGTCACCCTCGGGTGAGACAGGGTGTTTGTGTACAGTCATGGTATGCAGCGGTGGATGTTTTTTTTTTCTTTCCTGTAAAATCTAATCAGCCTCAGTGTGTCTGAAAGTCAAAATGGGAACCTGTCTTATCTACGCCTGCGTGCATCACTTTGATTTTTCACAAAGAGCAAACACAGCGGCCTGAAACCACAAAGACGACCTTGTGATGAAGCACCGTTCGCTCGTTCAACCTTTCCTTGTTGTGCAGAAATGGAGAAAAAAAAGCTGCCAAACAAAAGAACGTCTTGCGCTAATGTGCTCCTTTTCAGAGGTGGTGGTGGTGCGCCGAGATCTGATGATGAAAAGACAAATCATAGAGATAAATCATCTCCAGCTCCAGCTTTTTTTTTCTTCCTTAATCCTTTCCTCCGTCCCGCAGCGCCGTCTCTGCATCCACAGTTTACCTATCTATCCCTCGCAGCTATTCGTGTATCTGTGTGTTAAGCCGAGCAGTCGAGGAATGTAGGGCAGCTGCTGGAGCTACAGGACCACTTTCTCTCTGTTTTTCTGCTCCCAGGGATGTTTTGCACGCTCAGTGAGGAAATTGGTCTGATCACCTACACCCTCACATACCTTCCCTGTCTCTTTTTTGTTTTCTCCACCGACTAAAATAACGCCAACCACTAATGTGCAATCCTCAACACAATGCACGATTCCTCATAGTAAGGTGAGATAAAAACGAGAGTTGATCTTTTACATCCAAGGACAGATCACGTCAATCAGGGAACATCTTTCTAATATTTCCACTTTGTCTTCCTCAGGCAGCTCAAAGAAAGTGAGAGAAAAGACCAAACTGCAGATAATTATTTCCACTCTCTACTTGCATGTAATTCTTCAATACCTGTGCTACTGCGAGATCAAATGAAGAGATCGAACTGGAGATCATCAAAAGACTAATGGAGGCTGTTATATCGACTGGGATTCTGATCCTCATCCTCGTCCTCCTCATGGCTTGGCCACAATGATAATGTGTACTGGCAAATTACTGGTTTGATGAAGGCTTTGAGGCGAGAAGTCAAAATAGATTAGGAGTTATTTCAAAGCAGCCAAGAGGCACTTGAGGCTCCAGCAGGCGAGAGACGCTTACGAAAAAAAAAAAAAAAAAAAAAAAAAAAACAAAATATGCAACAGCTTGAGAAACTGGTTTACTTGTTTACATCAACATTTTGCTGAGAAGATTCCTCAGATGAGCGACGTCTTTCATGATGTTAGCGTGGTAATGCCTTTTTCAAGTGTTTTTGACGTTGCAGGCATCCAAACACTTTCTCCCGCACGCGACAAAAACATCAACACACAAATAAGCTGCTGCTGTGTAGCACACATCCAAGTCTCTCTTAAAGTGCCATTAGATAATCCTAATGAGAACCTCATTCTGCTGCGTGTGCTAAAAAATCCCACTGAATGTAACTGAGTAATCCTCTGTCCTCAGATGTCTGAGCGGTGGTGTGAGCGAACGAACGTGCAGACAAAACGGTGTGAATGCACGTGTGTGTGTTTGTTTTTATGTGTGTGTGTGCATGTGTGGGAGAGAGAGCGAGTGTATGTGTGAGCACTTCAACACGTGTATGCAAGTGTTTATCTCCATGCAGTCAGGGATTAATCCTCCAGTGTGCATCAGTGACGTCGCACACTCCAAAACAACAACAATAACATCTACGGCGCGGCGGTGCTGGCGACGGTCACCGTGACGACTGATCCTTCTCGACAACAGTGTAGGGAGGATTAGGTATGACAGGCACGGCCAGCTTATCGGTAAGGATAAGTGTGTTTGTGTGTATGTGTGTGTGTAAGAGGAGGGAGAGGACACTTAAAGATGGAAAATGAAAGATAGAGGGCGGGCAGTTCTTCGTTAAAATGACATCATCAGGCAAAGTTGTTCAGGTATCCATGGATACAGAAACGGCATGAATGACAGATCACTTACAACTTCTTTAAAACAAGTTTCAACCTTGTCCAGGTTTCTAAAATTGAATGTAAAACACATGTACACACACTATTACAGCCCCATCATGACTCAGACACATGTAAACACACACAGATGTACTGTTCTACTAGTGTGTGTGTGTGTGTGTGTGTGTGTGTGTGTGTGTGTGTGTGTGTGTGTGTGTGTGTGTGTGTGTGTGTGTGGGAGCTCGGCTCAGCTGCAGCCGCCCCACTCTACGCTGCTGTTTCAGCCTACATTAGTTAATTGGAGTTAATGTCTTTGTTCATAGTCTGTGAAGTGAAAACATCAGATTTCCACACAGACAGAGAAATGTGCATGCACACTGCTGTTCAGAGTTCAGTCAGAAAACCCTCTCTCCTGATTGGCTGCTGGCAGCTGGACACTCATCGGAGAGGCGGTTGTCTGGTTCGGAGTGGCGCATGGCTCGTCTCTACTTCTAAACAGTTAGTATTTTGTGTTTTTAGTGGATGTGGTTTGGTCATTTTTTAGAAACTCCACGGCCTCCTGCATCGTCTCTGTGCAGCTTAACAAAGTGCAATGAAGTCCACATCCAGAAAATATCTCATCTGGACTGTCTAAGCTGTAAGGACAGAGAACTGCAAAGACCTGCACAGCACAGAGAGCGATCAGGATGCAGCCACTTTATACAGACAGTGCCTACACCAGGGGAACCATCAAAGCAGAGCCAGCAGACCCTGGGCTGTTTATCTCTCTATGTCCTGCAGAAGCTGCACAACAATCCTCACACAAACTGACTCGGGAACAGCTTCTTTCCAAGAGCAGCGAGCGACTGCCCCACCTCCACCCCCACCAGCCCACTGCACCAAGCAGACTGTAGAATAATAAGTGTGCTGTGTCAACATTTTTTTTTTGCCCCTGAACTTGAACTGTTTGTTTTCTTTCTTCTTTTTTTTTTTTTAAGAGTGTAGTATTTTGAATCTATTTTAGGTTCCTTTTTGATCTCATGTCTGAGACCTGTGCAGAGTGTTGGTGTCTGAAAAAAAAAAACCTTCAGACTCATGGCTCTGTTAGTCCAAGTGGATTTCCTGGACCAGATTTTATTGGCTCACTGCTGGTACCTGCAGCAACGTGTCCACACAAAATAAATACGATGTTGTTTTGACCTTATTTTTTTCACAGACAGCAGAGAGACAAGAACAAGTACAGATCTATTTTGGTGTGAAAACTTCCCAACACTTTACAACCTGATCTCCAGGTAATATAAAAGGTGTTATATTAAATACACAGTGGCCAGTCACTGACCCTCCACCCCCACCTCTAATGGATGACTCATCCGCTCGGTCTGAGAATCACAGGCTCAACTCACAGTGCAAATATATCACAGTGTCTGGAACAGGATAACCACAAAATACAGTAGGGATGTCACGATGTATTAAACGCCACAGTTATTTAATCGTAAGGGTTCCTAAATACCGTCACTTTCCAAAAAAGATTATGTCGGAACCATGTCGGCAGATCAGCGCAACGCACAAACGAAAACAAAGTCACACAACATTATGAACGATATGAATCATCACCTGCGGGATACCCAGCTGGCTTTGTACGCCAGAGTATAGGTAAATACACAGTAACTGGGTTCAATTACGTTATTAATGTCAATTTACCTGACGTAACACTGAACTGGTAGGAATTTAAATGTTAGCGCCTCATTTGTAAGAAAAAAAACGATCAAAAAAATCTTTCCTCTGAAGGATAAACAATTGGTCCTATATTAATAGATACGTTAAATAATTTGTTTATATAATTAGTAATGCAACACTCTAAGAAATGTTGGGTTATTTTTTCAACCCAACAGCTGAGTTGAGACTGTTGGTTAGTTTAATTGGGTTGTTTTCATCAAGTTGGGTAATCTAAGAACCCAATTTGCTGGGTTATTGTCGTTGGCAGTTGAGTTATTAGCTGTTGGGTTGTAATTTCCATGATACTGTGTTGGGTCATTTCAGACTACCCAACATGTTGGGTTGACGTTCGGTGGGAGGAGTTTCCCAGCATGCTTTGGGACAGTGTGTTTGTGATTCTAAGTTTAGGTTATTTCTGTTACATATCGCCACAGATGTTACAGCTACACAATCTTTAGTGATACTGTTCTACACACTAATTTACTAATTCAATGGTCTACTCAGTTTACAATTACTGTTGTAAATAAGCACTTTGACACCATAAGTGAAGTTATGTTTTTGGTTAGTGGTCTCCCTTCCTTTGTGTGCAGTTTGTCTGGTGGTCTGAGGATAATAAACAGCATTCTCCCTGTAGTTAAGTGGTGTATGAGCTGCTACAAGATCTAAAGTTTGTCTCTGTTTGAGTTTATGTTAAATAGAACCCTAGCCTGCCACAATATAGTTGTTAAGTGCAAGTTTGTGACACACTGTTGAGTACTAGCTTCAGTTAGCAACCCAACTTGATTGGTTTAAAATAACCCAGCAGTGTAGTCAATGTGAACCCTTAATTGGGTTATATGAACAACCCAACTGGGTTGTATAAACAACCCAACTGTTGGTTTAAGGAAACCAACCCAACTTGTTGGGTCAAAATAACCTAGCATGTGTTCTGTCCTATAGTTACCCAGTGTTGGGTTAAAAAATAACCCATATTGGGTTGTTTTTAACCCAACATTTTTAAGTGTGAATTATATTTTGACTATATTTGATTTGACACATTCATTGTGTTGTAAAATCATTGAATATAATGATCGTAATAATCGCGATTATTTCTCTGACAATAATCGTACCAAGAAAATCTTTAATCGTGACATCCTTATAATATAACCAGAGAATCTATTTTGGTATATAAAAAAATTACAGGGCTTTTACAGATATCTGATACGCTGTGGTTTGACTTGGACTAAGGTATAAGTATTTTTATAGTAGTCCAATGTCCTTTATCAGACATTTCTTGTTGTTTTATGTGTTATATATACACTGAATGGTGGTCAAAAGACTGTATTTGAATTTCCAGTATTCACTTAAATACTGATATTTAATCCTGTCCAGTAAAACAAAGGCCAGTATTGCTGACTCAGCTATACTGCAGTCTGAGGGATCAATATCACTCCACAACAGACCTGTGGTTCACTGGTTACAGCTGTGCACACTGACACAGCACCACCTTTAATTATTAGCAGTAACATTAGTAATACTTGCTGCACTATTATCTTACAGGCGTTTTTAGTTGTAGCTCTCCAAAACCTACACACACACACCGAACACTGCCTCAGAGGTTCTGCTATGGATGGAGCCAAGACAGAAAACCGTCTGGCAGGAAGACAGAGCACCTGATATCTGGAGTAGGTTTTGGCTTTAGGGTTGTGAAACTTCATGATATCCAATATCTCAGCACAAAGTCCTGACTATACAGCGAGCATCAGGCTGCATCTGCCTTCAGAAATTTATCTCAAAGAAACACCGGGAATAAGAGCAGAGCAGAGCACCCCCTGCCACGGCGAGCAGGCAGGACTCAGCCCCGTGCATGTTCAGATTTGGCAGGGAAGCCAGCTGGAGAGTGTGCAACAGAACTGCATGCATTTATGGGATGTTTTCACAGTGGTGTGGGCCGCAGCAGGGCTGTATTAATACTGCATGGAGGGGAAGAGAGAGTGTGCATGTGTGTTTGTGTGTTTGTTTGTGTATGTGTGTGTTAAGGGGGTTGAATCATAGCCTTCAATGACAGCTGCTTCAACGTCCTTCAAGGTGTGACAGCCAGGATGACAACAGTGTATGTGTATGTGTGTGTGTGTTCACCTGCACGTGTACACAGCCGATGCATCATTAGTTTACCTGAGGTTACTGTTACGTGTTGTGTTTCCAAGCTGCGGGAGTGATTCTTGTCAGTTTGATCAAACAGCCTTAAATAAAGCTGTTCACAACATATTATCTAAGCCTGCTAAAGCCCTTCTGCTCCTACTTAAAATTCAGTTTTCCACAGCAACTTCCTCACTTCTATTTCCGACACAGAGCTCAGCAGCTCCCACTCATCTCCTCTGCTCTCTCCTCTTTCTCTCTCTCCACTTTCCTCTTCAAATGTTTTCTCGCTGTGCTCCTCTCTCAGTCTTCCCCTCTCCGTCTGTCTCTCTCTTGTGAGCTCTTGAACCTCCAATATTTGTCTAGAGATACTCCGCCATTCTCTCTTATCCTCTCCCGTGTTATCTCTCTGTCGTGCTAGTGACTCGTTTTTCTTCCTCTCATTTGTGCCCCTTATTTCTTATAGGAGCGTCTCCTCGTCTCTGCCGTCGTTCTGACTCATGAGTCCTTTTGAGCTGTCTGTGTGGACCAAAGGGCAGACTGGCCCCGCAGATTTAATGAGCCATTCGCGGAGGGGACGCTGAAAACATCCACCTTTTACAGTCTGACAGATCTTTTCTCCTGCAGCGACAAAAGTCCCCGTCAAGGAAGCTGTGTATGTCTTAATTTAACTTTAACCGCATCAAGTATATTTTATATTTGCTTAATTAAACTTTTTATTCATCCTCTATCCTTCCCTCTGTCTCGTCCTCCATCTACTCTCTTACAA
The DNA here is from genome assembly GCF_905171665.1 of Trachurus trachurus. Lineage (NCBI taxonomy): Eukaryota > Metazoa > Chordata > Actinopteri > Carangiformes > Carangidae > Trachurus > Trachurus trachurus. The sequence goes on from NC_139911.1 coordinate 7,561,700, forward strand.
AGCCGTGTCATCACCACAGTGAAGCTGCACAGGGGTCAAAGGTCGACCTGGGAGCTTAGTTGACTGGCTGCTGGCTGCCGCTGATTCACTCTCTCACAAACATGCATGCACACACACACACAGATCTGTTGACCCTCACCATGACACTAAACAGCAACGCATCTGCTCGACATGCAACCCGCACAACAGGATGACATACAGAGCGTGCTGACGGCTTACACACAACCGGACAAGCTGCACAGCTCAGAGGGCAAACACTCAGCCCAGGCACGAGCCGCAGCACAGAGAGAGAGAGAGAGAGGTGATGTGATAATCGCACAGCAGTTCAGCTGCTCGGTGAGAGAGAAAGGACTGAACCTCAACAACAGAGCAGCGTGAAACCGCAGCAGCACAGTAAAGCCATCAGAAACCCCAGTAGCCCAGTGTCCAGCAGGCTGCCTCTCAGTTGTGTCTCGTGTGTCCGATGGAGCAGATACACTCACACTGTTTTAATCAGTCCAGCTGTTCACACAGGCTGTGTGACCCCGCGGGTAACCCACAACTCAGCACTGCACCTTAAAGGAGACATATTATGCCCCCTTTCCACAAATCAAAATAGTTCTCAGGTGTCCTAAAGACATATCTGTGACATGCTGTGGTCAAAATACCCCAAGGATCAAACATCACAATCACATCACAACAATCACTAACCCTAACCCTAACCCTATCCTCTCAAAACAGCCCTGTCCAGAACAGCTGGTTTCAGTGCCTGTCCCTTTAAATGCAAATGAGCCACTGCTTGTCCCGCCCCCTATATTGGTACCAGGTAGGGGTGGGGTTATGCAAATTTGAATTACATCACTGAAAGATAACTGAGGAAATCGGCTCATAAAACCATGTGGTTTCAACCTAGGGAGTCTGCACATTACAGATTTGTTTGTCAATTCTCACATTTTGGGGGCCAGAAGGCAAAACAAACACCCAAATATATGTTAAAGAGCCTTCAAAAAGTGACATTTCCATAATGTGTCCCCTTTTATGCCTCCCATGTGCCACTGACGCACTTTCACTCCGCATCACACCATAGCAACCAAAACTCAGGTCAAATCTATCCTTTTTGTAAAAAAGTACAGTACCAGTCAAAAGTTTGGAAACAAAAAATGTAAAGAAAGCAGAAAATATTATAGATATTAGATTTTTCAAAGTAGCCACCTTTTGCTTTGATGACAGCTTTTTGAACACTTTTGATTCTGTCAGCTTCAGCTTCATGAGGTAACGGTTTCCCAACAGTCTTGAAGGAGTTCCCAGAGCTGCTGAGCACTTGTTGCCTGTTTTGCCTTCACTCTGTCCAAACCTTTGACTCGTATTGTACATATGCATGTCTGGTTCAGGCTAGATGCCAAATATCAACACTGTAAACATTCTGCATCATCATATAGATACAGTTTATGTAACAAATAAACTCCAGGTGACTTTGCTGCAACAACAACACTACTCTGTTCTTACCGTCATGGTTTGGGTTTCCCAGCGTCCACGGCTCGTCCGAGTCAAAGTGCGTGTCGCCCCCGATTCCCGGCCCTGGGAAGTAGGCGTGAGCCAGGAAGCCGCCCTCGCCGTCAAAGGGCGAGCTGTCGCCGTGGAAACCTGAAGCGAAGATGATGGTGATGTCCACGTCCTTCTTGGTCCTCTCCAGCTCGCTGTAGGGCACGGCCTCGAAGCGCAGCGGCGTCACGTTCTGCCAAACGTCAAAGGCTCGCCGAATGGCGTCGTGGGTCTCCTCGGCTCCCACCTTGGGCGTCACGTTCTTTATACTGGGGGGGAAAGAGATGAGCAACGAGGTCAACCAGATCATCACACCACAAATAACAGGATGAGAACTGTTGTAAATTGGTCTGCGAAGCTTTTGCTTTCTTTTTTTTGTATAATCAGGAAGAGTAAACAGCTCCAGTTCCTGATACGGTGACACAGAAAACAACACAACAGCTGAGGAGGGAGGAAACTGCTGGATGTCAATCTACAAAATCACACTGCCAGAAAAAAAGAAGAAAAAGAAAGAAAAAAAACTGTCACTATCACGGTCTTCTCCACATGCTGCTGTAGCGCGCTCATCCTGCTCGCCAACAGAGAGCTAAATGGAGCGATTTGTGAGAGGAAACAGCTGACTCCTCTCCTGCCGGCTTTGACTGGCTGCAGGTGTGGCGAGGAAATTGCCTCTGGAATTTATTTTCTAATTAAGGATTATCAACAGCCCACTGCCCCCTCCTCCCCCCTCCCCCCGAGAGCCCCCCCACTCTGGGCCGGGCAATCGGAAAATGTATTTGCTCCAAAAATATCTCAGTGTCACTCTGTCACATTCTTGGGTGAAGCAGAGTTTGGCTGATGTTCAGTTGATAAGAGCAGTAAATACAGTACAAAGCAGCACCGGGCCAATTTATGATTTTCCGTTTCTCCCTTAGATCCCAGTTGATTCAAGAATCTCCTCAACTCACCCCTCCCTCCTTTTTTTCCATTTTAGTTCTTCACTGCATCTCCATCATTTTCCATAACAGGAATAAATATTATCAGAGCACCTTGTCTTTGAGTCTTGCTCCTGGGCAGCACGCAGCAAGGCACATTTTAAACCCTGCATATTTTAACTGCGTGTGAAGCTCAGATTAATTTGTGAATCAGTGAGAGGAGAAGCTATGAAATATAAATAAAGTGCAGTCTTGTATTGAAGTTGTTCTGGTTGCTGATACCAAATCACAAACTGCTCCTCTCCCTCTATCTGCTCCTCCGCTGCTGACTTGCTGACAGCTGACTAAAGATGCGCTTGCTTTAATTACATTCACACAACTTTTGGGAAAACTTTCACTCGCAGCAAAAATGGTTTGGTGTTGTGGCACAGCTGAGCCCTGCAGATACACACAGGTCTCATAAGGAGACGGCACATGCATATGCATATGATTTTGAAATACAAATTCGTATTGCTTAAGAGATGCATGTGAATAAAGAAACAGAGTTAGCAGCGGGGAGGCAGATAAGTGACACACAGGAGCTGTGTCGCTACTTTATGTATGATTCATGATATAGTGAGTTGTAGCGATGTGTGTGTAGTGAGTATTATTCTACCCTATATAGTGGAATAATGACTCTGACCATAGGTGGGTAATATTGATTAAAGAATGAGGTCACTGATGCAAGAGGATGAAATGGACTCAATAGAGATTGAGGAGTTTAGACATCTGTGTAAGGAAAACTCCTCCTTCCAGTCATATCTAACTGGGAAAAAAGACCCAGAAGGCCTTGGGATCCTCCAGTAGGAGCTGGAAATCAATGAGGAGGAGGAGAGGGACGACGGGAACCCTCTGCTAAACCTGCTGCCACTGCAACCTGATCCCAGATAACCACAGGGAAATGGATGGACAGACAGTGGACTTGTTGTAGTATCCCAGAATGCATCATGAACCAATACTCAGGCAACATATGGCACAAGAGCAGTGTTTGTTCCTTTTACTGATGAGCTCACTGTACAGTCCCCTATGGAGTGAATGAGTGAATGACACAACCTGTCTGTCTGTTCACAAATTTCACACCAGAACAAACTGGAGCTGTGTGACGACTTGTCATTCATTAATCATCTCATATTTATAGCACATGCATGTGTCATTTATTTCTGGTCTTAATGTAAAAATGTTGCAGCTTTGACTATCACACTGTTTTCACATTAAAACATCTGCTAATTCTTCACTACACTGGTGCAGAATGAGTATAAATGATCCCGGCATGAACTCTGCATCACTTCTTTTTTTTTTTTTTTCATTTTTCCAGACAAAGCTACGGTGAATCCCAACATCTGTGCACCTATGATGTAATTAACAACCAAGCTGAACTCTTTATCAGAGAACAACAGTTTCACAGCAGTGAATCAATCAGCAGTCATGACCTACAGAGGCTCCAGCTGACTGCAGCAACAATAACGTTACAGGGACTTATTTTTCTTTCTTTCTTTCTTTTTTTACATCAATGATCAGATTGGTTTGAAGTATTTTAAACTGTGAAAATCAAAGTGTGTCCTCAAGTGTCCTACAAGAAGTGTGAGCAGTACACGATGAGCACCGGCAAACCCTCAAATTACAGAAACACTCCTGAACATCGACTGAAGCAGCTTTGTGTGAGCGCGATGGTCGGTGGTTGAGCGTCTCTGCCAGATTGAGACAACACTAAATGGTCCTTTTGTCTTTTGAAGTGCTGATGTAGAGGAGAGCGAGACATGCGAGAACAAGTGTGATAAACACGAGGAAACATTCCTGCTTAAATATAAGACAAGTGCGAATCTCTTTCCTCACATTAAGTGCATGTCTTCATCCTCATGGCCTGTCTGAACGGCCTCCTGGAATAAAATGATGGTTTCATTTGACTCTTATTGCCAACCTCACTCACTCTAAGGTAAGACGGATAAAGAGAGAAAAACACATGCAGGGAGAAGACGAGAAAGGAAAGCATCCAACCTGCTCTGAGGCCATATCAAATATTAAACTCCATGCTGCGAGGTGATAATGATTCCGGATGCAACTCATGTGCTATAATAGTACCTGCATGCAGGGAGAACAGTAGGCACGCCAAAGCTAATTAGTGCCTCCCTACAGCAAGTACTGCATGTGGCTACATGGAAACTAGCACACGCCTGGGGAGACTGTGCATTTGTTATACTTTCCAAATGCCAGTGTTGTTTTTCTAAGATTATTTTTTGGGCCTTAAGAGTTTGAAGAAGAAAGAGCGAAGTTTTTTAGAGGAGACGTAAGGACATGACAAGGGCTCCAGTCTGGGGCGAACTGAAGCCCACAACACTGCAGTGTTACAGCTGAGGCTCACCCAGAGAGCCACCAGCAGGGGAAAGATATACAAATAAGCAGCACGTTCTGCTTATTTTAACTTCAACTTAAAGGAATAGTTAGAGAAATGTACTCATTTACTGTCAGCAGTCGTATTTAAATACTTGAAATTTATAATATCCAACAAATCCAGCTTTGACTCACTGCAGCTGCACAACACTAACCAAACCAAAACAAAACAAAAATAAAGACTAACGTTATGATTAACTGTGTTTTCCTTTGAGGAAATCTGCATTTTACATTAATTGAGTCAAAGTTGAAAAAGTACGAAAGATACTGAATCAGTGATGTTTCATCGAGGAGATAATGAGATCATATAAACATGGCGGTAACATTTTATTTTACAGCCCAATATTTTCCAACTCATTCCTGGAAACTTTCCTCATAATTTACTAAACTACAACTCGGTATCCGTCTGTTAATTACAAGGATATTTCCACGAAAGGCCACTTTGGTACTAATTGGTAATTAAAAGGGAAACAAAGGAACAGTTTGTTGCTACAGTAACCGAGTGTGAGCTGGTTATATGGAGATTGTTAAGAAAGCGTATGACTTTAACCTGTAGCTAATGACGAGCAGGTACTTAATTACTGTACCAATTAGCTCTGTCCTTTATAATTAGAACCACAGGGTGCAAGGCATTCTGGGAAATACATTTCAACCAATGTTCATGAAGAAAGTCAACAGGCAATTAGCTGGAAAATCTATAGTGGTCAACGCACTGTGACTTAGAAGACAGGTGCAAACAGACAAAATATTTCAAAAAACATCTATGCAGCTATGGAGCTGTCAGTGGCCAGAGTAAGTAAGTCTAGTGGAAAGGCCATTCAAATCAGGAAAGATGCTCTAGAGTTAGTTAAGACCATATTGTAGATGCATATGTCTTTCCCTTTTTCTTTTCTTTTTTTCTCTTGCAACAGAGGAGGGTCACATGGAGGTGGGAAGGAACTGAGGGGAAGGGGAAGGGTTGGATGGCTTTATTTTTACTTTCTATTTTTCTCTCTTCTTCTTCTTTCTATTATATTCTGGGTAGGGGTTTTGGGTGGGGGTGGGTTGTCTATATTATGTTTTGTGTCTTTGTTTGTTGTTGTTTTTTTTTTTGTTTTTTTTGTGTTTTTCTTGGGGGGGTGGGGGGTGGGTGAGGTAGGGGTGATCAAGATTTAGAATGATGTGTGTAGAACTTTCCAGCAGCCGTTGCTGTTAATTCATTGTCATGCGTGATACATGTTAAGTGCACTCCCAGACCGCGTGCGTAGGAGCATGCGCAGTGTGTCACAAGGCACAGTCCTTTTTTTTCTCTACCTCATTTGTGAGTTATTGTCAGGACCGGTACGCCTTGTCGGTGAGTAATGTTCAATGCAACTGTGAACAAGAAATCATTTAATATGAATATCTGTATAATGTTTACAGTACATTTTGTGTTTGTGTCTACATTTTAGGTTTACAACCTAGTCAAGAGCTCTAAGAAAACTAGTCAAGCTAAGAAAACTAGTCGAAACAGTCGAACCTAGTCGAGAAGCTAACCCACGGTGTAAAGTTAGCTGTAGCAGGCAGGCTAACCATCGGATACTGTGTGTGAAACAAATAAAAGAAGAAAGAAAAGAGACTCGAGTTGTTTCCGCCGTACTGTCCTGGCTATACCCTTCCAGAGGGGAGTTTACTAGAGAAGAGATAGCTCGGTAAAAATCTGGACAATGTGGTTGTTTTTCTTTCTTTTTGTTTGTTTATTTGTTTGTTTTGTTTGCTTGTCTGTTTATTTGTATGCCTGTTTGTTAACAATTGTGGATGTTTCCTATGGGATGTTTTATTACCAAAAGGAAGAAAACAAAAGAGAGAACGTCCACAGTTGCATGTTAGGTGTGATCACTGCACATCTCTGGGTCTATAACACCTTTGTTTTATTTATCTCTACTTTGATGCTGTGAACGTTGGTCTGAGAGAGAGACAAACTTAAACCTGTCTCTGCCTGTTCTGTATGTATGTGTGTGTGTATGTATGATATGGATTTTATTTACTGTAATAAAGTGAAAAAAAAAAAAAAAAACATCATCAATTTACCAACAGACGCTGTGAACGACTAATCAAAATTAAAAAAGTGACGAACCTGCTGGGATCTGAGTCCTATAGTGACTTTTTAAGATTTATCTTATTCTTTATCTGTATTGGTTGACATTTACAGTTAATACAGGTTGACATACATGAATATACCATAAATGTATAGATCAGTTTTCTGAATTTGTTTGTGTTTTGTCTATGTACGTGATGTTTTGTTAATTTTTAATGTACTGAGCCTTCTGGGCCACCATAGCATTCTCAAACTACCTCCACTGCACCGATCAGAGATAAAAAAGAAAACAGAAAAAAAAGGAGCAGCTGCTGCAGGCACATCTGACTGCAAACTGGAGGCCAGGCACACGTCCATGTACAATACACACACACACACACACACACACACACACACACACACACACACACAGTGAGAATACTCCTATCCCATTACGTAACCCTAATCTGTCAAAGAGCACCCTCTGCCCTCCGCTGGGGTTTCCTCCTCTCAGCTCATCTCTTTCTCAGCAGCTGCTTCTCCTCCAACACTCCTCATTTCAACCCTTCCCCTCCTCTTCCTTCTCCTCCTCTTCCTCATCCTCCTCTCTCCTCCTCTTCCTCATCCTCCTCTCTTCATCACACTTGCCCATTTTCCTCTTTCCTTCAAACCTGTGACGGCACCGATTAACTGAGCGCTCACCAAATCCACTTCCACACCCCGATCCTTGGCGTCGTATTTTAAAAAGAAAAACGCACAGGCAGGAAACCTGGATGCGGGCGCTGCCATCGGTGATATACAGTCCTACTCCAGCTGTGGGTCACTGATCCACTAGATTATATACAGCATGTAATACTGCTTATACATTTATCCTCAAGGCAGAGCAGAAATAAAAAACCCAGGGCCACTTCTTGAGGATTATCCTGTGGAACATGTAGCTGGAAGCAGGCCACAGTATAGGAGGTATAAAATATTACAGAAACTGGGCAACTGGCCGCTCACTAAATCATCAGAGAAATATTATATAACTGCAGCATGTTGTACTGTACTACGGTATACATTATGATTCATGTCAGAAAATGCGCTTGTGAATTATGAAATAGATGAGGAGGCCTGTGCAGTGCATGCATGTTTTACAGTTCTTACAGACTCTCCTTTTCCCCTATTCATGATGGTTTATGTAGGTCAAAGGTCAAAGGTTAAAGAGGAGCAGTTTTCGGTCCATTACATGTGATCGAGTATTGACTGTGTTCAGCAGTTTATAAAACGTTACAAATAGGCTGCCACATTAATGACAGAAATAGGGAGGAGCTTAAAAAAGACAAATGTGCGGGGAAATAAAAGTGCAAGAACTGCCCGAACAGAAGCAGCAGATGTTTATTTTCTGTCTCTGCAAAGAATGTGGATCTTAATGAAAAGGTCAATAACACATCTTAAGTCCGGGAGCCAAGTTTGCATGTACAGTACAGGCCTCTCTCTCTCTCTAGTTTTCTCTTTGACTGGACGTAGAGTTTCCTCAATGGGCAGCGTAAGTGGAGGATTTTTTATAAAATACTGTAATAAATCCTCCTCAAATTAACTTAAAAAAGAAAATTGACCATAAAAAACTTGATCAACCTGAATCCACCCACCTGTATGTGATATGTTTGTGCTGCCACCTCTGCCCTGTGAGGGCGTACCGCCGTTTCCTCACGCTGAATTTGGACGCACCCCCTATCTGGTCAGGAACTCCACATCTGGGCCTCTTCATCCACCTGCAGGAGAGAGGAGACAGCATCAGTATATATACAGTATACTGTACATTACTATGGGGTGTGAGCTAATGATGCGATGAACAGAGGCAGACTGTGACGATGAAACTTTCTCTGTCATTTCAAGCTCTCTGTGCAACATGGATGAAATGCAAAAACACTTAGATGATAACGAGTGAATTCACTAAAACACAAAACATGCTGATGGGCGCTGATGAATTCATGTATGCATAAGACACCTCACCTTATCGTGTTATCGCTGCATCAACAAGGAGCAGCAGAGGGGAAACAAACAGGCAGACAGTTAGCTCATCATCATCACACTCGCTCAGTGTTCGGCCAAGTGGTTGGACAGATGTTAGCCTGCTTTCACACCGTTTGCCACCACACCGCCATGTTACAGTTCAGTGGCCAATTTAAACTCTGTGCTATTTGTAGCAGGGATGGTATTTCAGCGGCAGGGACAAATGTCAGTGAGCACTGTGATAGTGATCTGCAGGTGAACGCCTCAGGGTTGAGCAGAGTGAAGCCTGCGCTCCGTTATGGACATAAAAGCATCAACATCTCACCATCGTCTCAGCAGGATTTTATCACCCCGTAATGAGATGCACTGTTTAATCTGCATGTTCAGGCGGTTTTATGTCTTTACTGGAGTGAAGAGGGAGCAGACTTTGTCCCTTCTCTGCTTTCTCTTCCACCGAGTATCAATACTTTTGGCATTTTGCAGCCTTTTGTTCTGACAGCAGCAGAGGTGTACTCCGGCTAAAATCATTGACAAAATTAAAAATTACCCACTTAAGCCACATTAGGGTAACATTGCGTCTGCCTTCAGGAAGCTAAAAATGGATCTGAATGAGTCTCGGATAACATTTTATCTCCATTTTCACAGATCTCGATAATAAAACTCCATGAATAACTATTTCAACAACAGCTCTGCTTCTCGGTCTATGTTGTCCATTCTTAAAGGGACGAATCTGTGCCTAAGTGCTTTCAGATTTCCTCTTGTCGTCTTTATCAGATGATGGAAACCAAGCATGAAAAGCAGCAACAGTACATCAAGTAACGGCCTCAGCCAGTTTGGCTAATGTTTTGGTATCTCAATAATTCATCACATTAGAAATCATTGGTTTGAAAGTCTTGAATTTGTCAGTTTATCCACACGAGTAGCTAACATGCATGTTTAAACAGGAAATTAACACTCACACTGGATCAGATTTGAATAATTCACACATTATTTTCTTGGTATTAGTCTACTTACCAGCCCATAGGGCCCCATTGTGAACCCGGAAATGTTGAGTACCCCAAAGTTTTATGTTAGAAATATATAGTATGGGTCCCCAGTATTCAGAAACTGCCGGATGCTAACTTATATATATTGGGCAATTAGCACAATTGACATAATTAGCATAAATTAGCATATTTTGCCTATATGGGCAATATTTCAACAAGATTGACTTGGCTGATCTGGGCAATATTGGAGTGGTTTTAGGGGTTATTGATGATGCTGAATCCATTTCTGACATTTTCAAAATTCAAAAAGGCTGTCTAAACCGGAAGTGACCAGATTTTAACTGCCAGTGGGCCGATTTTGATGGATTTCAATCTGGTCACTTCCGGTTTAGACAGCCATTTTGAATTTTGAAAATGTCAGAAATGGATTCAGCATCATCTATAACCCCTAAAACCACTCCAATATTGCCCAGATCAGCCAAGTCAATTTTGTTGAAATATTGCCCATATAGGCAATTATGCTAATTTATGCTAATTATGTCAATTGTGCTAATTGCCAAATATATATAAGTTAGCATCCGGCAGTTTCTGAATACTGGGGACCCATACTATATATTTCTAACATAAAACTTTGGGGTACTCAACATTTCCGGGTACTCATTGTTGGCAAGTAGACTATATCTACAGAAACGTATTATAAAAGTGAACAAAGCTCAAACAGTGGCATCTTTAAAAAAGAAAAGGTGTGACTCACTCTATAGTGTTGCTGTCCAGAGTCCCTGTGACATTGAGGCCATAGCGGCGCTGCATGGCAGCGATAGCGGACTGCATGACTCGGGCAGAACGCAGCACTGACATTCTGGGGTCTGCAGTGGGGAGGTAGCCATACCTCTGGAGCCAGGCCTGCAAACACAAAACACACAGACAGAGAGGAAAGGCTTTAGACGCTGGCTGGAGCACAGGAGGCGACTGCAGATCTGTTGTTCAAAGTTCAACATCATGGCAAAGAGTCAGATCATCTGCACCTCTAAATATGTAACATCACCTGATAAAGTCGCCTAAAGTGTATTCTCGGTCTGAGTTCAGGTCAATTTCTCTTTAAAAGGTCCTGAATGACACTGAGGGTTATGGATCAAGTAAACACAAGCAGTGGCCTCCACCCATGGGCCTCAGTTGCCATGGAGAAAGTGTCAGGTGTTTAAAACCATATATGAGCCCTTGTATGATTGAATGATTCTTGCCTAAAAGCACCTTGGGAGTTGTTTATTTAACGCCTCCCTTTATGTTTATGTGTCCACAAGCTTGTAGCTTTCACTTTCAATCAAAGAAGCAGATATTTCATTTATTAATCCTTTGAACTGTGATTGAAGCAGGAGAGTTCTATGTTGATTCAAACTCTGAGTCACCAACACCTTCAATGGGAAACAGGCACTTCACAGCTGATTCACAAGAGACATTGAGGCACAAAACAGTAAAACCTCAACTTATCACTGTTTATTTACTCTTGTATTAATCCAAAATCTCATTTGACCTGCTAATAAATGATTAACATGTCAAACCTTTCTGTTATGCAAAGCTAAGATGCTAACATATAATATTTCAGTCACGTCTGAAGAAACTCTTCTTTTATAGACTCGGTTGTGAGGCGGAAACACAGTCACCACTCACCAGTTTGATTTACTGGACAAGCTGTAAAAATGTGGATGGGAAAATGTTCATCTTTCAACACCTGCCTCTAAAGTGCCTCAAAGCAAGGCACTGAACACACAGCAGCTCAGGACACACAGGGCCAGAGTGTGAGGTCGCAGTGGCCAGATATGAATTTACAGTTTTGTATTTGTGCCTGAGGAAAATATAGACTCAGCGAAAAAAAGGTAATATGTGTAAAAAAATAAAAAAAAACTTTACCATTTAAAAGTCATGAAGAAACCGAGCAGTATTAACATTAAAACAGGTGCCTGGTTTTTAGTGTTGTGTAAATCAGTTTCCTTGATTCTGAGTCATTAGTAATTTGATTTGAAAAGTAATTTGCAGTTTCAATTATTCCCCTCCCTGCACAGCTTCACTCAACATACAGTCAAAAACATACAGAGATCAGTCACAACATTAAAAGCACTCGCCTGTTTTAATGTCATGGCTGATCGGTGTGTATGTAGCTACAGTAAAGGAAAAAGTAACAGACCTAAAGGATTTTTTCTTTTTCGCAGATGTCGGTGTAAGGAAAAGTGGTGTATGAAGAACAGTGCAGATCTGTACAGCAGTGCACAGAGCAGGATGTCATCTGTTATCATGTCACTGTGCTTGTCAGGGAAAAGGCTTTAGTGTAATGGAGCTTTCAGAGTCTGTATAAAATCCTGCCAGGAGGAATCACAGCTCAGGTCTTTGGACCAGGCAGAGGAGGGATCGGTCGGGCTTTCCCACACGAGAGAGGCTTTAAGGATTTGGATCGTCCCGGCCTGTCTGCATCCTCTCAGTCTTCATCATAAAAATGGTAAATACAATTCACCAACTGCTGCATTTAGCAACACAAAGCCAACCATTAAAACCCACAGAGGGCTAAACTGCATTGTTTGAAGTGTTGACACAAAAAAGCGATCTTAAAGAGCGGATGAACCCGGGGAGCTTCGGTGTTTCTGTGCTGTGAAACCCGAGTCGAGCTGCTTCAGTCATGACGGAGGCCTGCTGCTGACTGCACACGCACACTGAGAAGGAAATTCGCTGAACATGAAGAGATGCATGGTGGGAGAACAAGCGGAGAGAACACAATGGAGAGCTAACTATTACCCAGCAGCTCCAACAAATGTGATTCTACATCTTCTGTTACAGTGAGTGAACCTACTGTTCAGCGCCAAACACCAATCAGCCGCTCCACAGAGAAGCTGAAGGAGAGATCCCAACCTTTGTGAGCGGGACTGAGCTAACATTCAAGTGGAAGAAGATTAATAATAATAATAGTCTCACTCCTGGATGTGTCTACAGGTAGTGGAGGGAAGCCCAGGTCCCTGAATGTGCAGCGGTTAAACAGAAAGTGAGGGCTGAACAGAAGCCAGTAATAAAATACAGCACGGTAGCTTTTTATTTTTTTATTTTTGAGGAATTCATTTCTGAAATATCAGTTAAAGGCCCCATGTTGTACACTTTTTCAGAGTTTTATTTGAACTTTTGATATCCCTCCGAAGGTGTATTTTTGTGGTTTTGAGTACCTTTGGTCAGCTCAATATTTTTTCTTTTTCAGTTTGTTTATTTTTTCTCTGAGGCATTTCATATGTTCAACCTTGTTAGCTCATCTATGGGATGAAAGTGGAGGCTAAAGCAGAGACGGAGCAGGTGCAGTCTAGATGGGCAATGCCAGTGAGGAGGTCCTGTCTGCTTGTGTTAAAGGGAAAGTTTCTACAAAATATATGTGCACTTCTCCATTTATGACCGGTTTGATGCATAGGACAGTATTTATGTTCCCTATCATGAAAAAAAAAAAAAAAAATCACAATTTTTACAACATTAGTGCCACTACAAAGTATTCAAAACAGGTGATGCAGTTGAACAGGGAGTGGGTAGTCCGAAAGTTATGGGTTCGACCCCCTGGTGCTTTTCTTCCTTTCCTTTTTTTTCTGTGTGGGTTCTCTCCAGGTTCTCCTCCCACTCTTAACACATGTGCATTAGGTTTATTGGTGACTCTAAATCACCCATAGGTGTGAATGTGAGTGTGTCCGGTTGTTTGTCTCTACATGTTCGTCCATATGTCAGATGGGATTGGCTCCAGCAACCCTATGATATAGCCAATAGACGGATGAAAATTGTGATACTGCAGTGTATCATTGGGACACTGAGTGAATATCAGTCAGTTCAGTGTAAAGAAATTCACAGTTTCATAACAAGAGATCAACAAAAAACTGACATCATGTCTGTCGAATAAATATTTTCCATGGGAACAAACAACTTCCTCAATAGTTTTGATCAAAATGAATAATTAGATTTCAGTTAGCAAAACAATGTATATCTGAATACAAACTCGGCACAACTACCACAAACTGAATGTTATTTTAGAGCTTTTGTCTCCAGCTCCGTTTTTCTGGTGAGTAAATTAAACAGTTCTTTCAAGGGAACAGCCTCATAAAGTATAAATAAATCACAAGGCTCATAAAACAAACTGTTTCCAAAATAAATCAATGTTAGAATAATGAAATCCAAAAGGAAGATGTGAAAGTAAAAAAAAAAAAGGTAAAAATCCTTCACTTGTAGTCAGCCAGCCGTGATAATAATAATAAGTCATCAGCTAAAGCAGCATCGTTGAGATTATTTGTATTAGACTCAGTCTTTGCTGCTGAGGGACCTGTACATGACTCAGACCGTCTCTCTGCAGTTTAACCTGCTCTGACTGGTTCGCTGTCGAAGCCTTGATGCTCTGCCCACCTGTCCCCCCGAGGATGACAGGCAGGTGGACACGTGCACAGAGGTTCACGCTCTGCAGCGATGACTTCATGTCCGAGCTCCCGTTCACAGCGTGGCAGATGTCAAAACGTTATACGCACGCGTCATGATTGACATTTCTTGACACCTCCCTGCAGGCTCGGGCGTCATCTTCCACCTTTTCCCTTCTGCACCATCTTAAATGTTTTATCTCTCTCAGCTGGGTGCTCCGTCTCCTCTGTCTCCTCTGCCTGCCTGCCTGCCTTGGTTTTCTGATGAAACCTGTGTGTGTGTGTGCGACTCGACAGTGAATTTCTGAAAGTACAAACTGTGATTTGGGTTTGAAATGCTCTGATGACTGACTGACCTTTGGTTACACCCTGCCAGCTCTGCACTGAGTTATTTTTGAGCTGCTCCGAGTTTCAGATCTCTCCGCTGTTAAAACAGTGTCACAAGTCCCAGCATACAAAACAGAGAGAGTGCATGTTAATCTCTGCCTAAGTGTGTGTTTGTGTGTGTGTGTGTGTGTGTGTGTGTGTGGTGCCTGGGAGAGGCCTGCACACAATCCTATATTAAATCTTTGCAACGCTGCAGCAAACATTAGAGCAGTTTTTATTACAGACATTCAAATCTCGCCTCTAATCCGTGGAAACTTTCAGGTTTAAACGTCTAAATCTGTAAATGTGATGATAAGTCAAGCAACATTTACATTAGACATTCAAACTCATTTAGAGCCATGCTTTACAACCTTACCAGCTCCATAATAGAAGCCCAATCACTCAGCTGGTGTCACACATTTGGTTTCGTCTTCCAGCATCTTCTCTTTTTGTCCACCACTCTCCTTTTTCTGGTCCTACAATCATCTGTCCTCTCTCATGTCCCCTCGTTGACACTGGTGCTTTTTTATTATAACCACATTTGGCCCTGTCCTCTAACCACCACAACCACCACCACCACCCCGGTGATTTCCCTGCTGGGGGAAAAAAAAAGAAGAGCGAGAAAAAGATATTGATGAAAAAGTGTATAGTTTAGACGTGGCACTGCATATTTAGCCAAACAGAAATCCAAACGCAATGAGGCCGTTTATTTCCCCCTGTGGTGTTTAAAGCAGCAGAGAAACATTTCAATTCAACACAAGATTCACTAAGTCGAAGGGAGACTGCAGAGTGTAGACTCATTTGTTCTCCATCCCACGGGGAAAAGATTTGCTCTACAACTATTAACTGAAAAGGAAAATTACCTCGGCTATTTTGATAATCGATTCATCGTTCAGGTCATTTTTTTTTAAAGCACAAACATTCACTGGTTCACTGCTTCTCAGGTGCGAGGATGTGATGCTTCATCTCATCTCATCTACTTTGGACATCTGAACAAAACTCCTTTGACTGTGGTAAATTATAACATCCAAACTATTGATCAAGAAAATAACCAGTGGATGAAATTGAAAATATTCATTAGTTGCAGCCTTAAGATGTTGCAGACATACGGAAAGTTTCCATTTGATTCAACCTAATTTGAATTTACAGCTTGAACGTTACTGTGCATATATTGAAGTGCCAGGTTGTCACAGGAGCATAATGTGATGTGTATTGTGAGGAGAAGATGTACATTAAAATGCAGTTTGCCCGTATGAGTACAAGCTACAAGACCATTATGGAAATAAGATGCTGCACAGAAAAGACGACGGGGTGGCCTTATTAAGAGGTGGAGGCAGCGAGTAGTAAGTGAAGCCGTGTGATGTGTTTGTGCTTCCAGACACCGCAGCCATTATGAGCTACAGATATAAACAGGAGCCATCAGAGAAAGAGGGAGCAGAGGCTGTTGTTAGATGTTCCCGTCACTCAGATATTAACAGGATATTGGACGGCGGTGAGGGGCTGCGCAGTGTCCCCCTAAGAGACGAAAAAGCAGAGATGGAGGCAGGATATGGAGGGTGGAGCTGTCACACTGCTTTTTTATATACAGCACTGCAGGGAAAACAGCAAGACAGCACAAAAAGTGGATATACTGTTGGAGAAGAGAGCAGGCAGTAATTTCAGTGAAACTTTTTTTTTATGCTCGCGCACACACACATAACACGACGACCGAGTCTCTTCTGCATCGCATCATTAATCAGGATGTGGCTGCTGATCCTGGTACTGACGTCAAAGTTTGGTTCACGCAGAGGTGGATATAGAATCGCAGACAGATAATTACTGAGCCGTGCTCATTGTACATGATTATATCCTTAAGGGCAATTAAATGCTTCGCCTCTTATCTCTCTGACAGTACTCCAGGATCACTTCTATATAAACACTCTGAAATAACTCGAGAGGTTCCACAGGGGTCAGTTTTAGGACCACTAAGTTTCTTAACTATGGTGGTGTAATGAAGAGGCTTCTTCTCCTATCCTGTCCAAAATAAAGACAAAAGGCTAAGAGGTGAATCTGCTGGAGGAGAGAACATGATATATCAGTTTCACAGTCCTCAGACTGACCGTCTGTCAGTTTCTGTGCAGATTTAAAAAATCTGTTTTCCTGTCAAAGCTTCACGGTCTTGCAACACATAGTGAGGCAACTTGAAGTTCAGACCTCAGAGTGCACAGAGCTGCTATGTCAGGACTGAGCTCACTGGTCGGTCACAACAATATGTGATCAAGTCATGGAAAGTAGAGTCAAACTCTGTGTGAAATACTGTGCAATCATTATGGCAATACACCAAGAGGCAATCATACCTGGGTTTTATGGGGAACAGGTGACAGCACTGTGATTGGTTTATTGTAAATTAATATTAAAGAGGCTAAGAACAAAACTCTTGAATCATGCACCTGCTGCAGCAACAGTTTTTTTTTCTGTAGTTGAAATGATAAGAGAGATATGAACACATCCTGAACACACTTACTCCACCTGCTTCAGAGCCCTTTATAATATCCACCGTGGCCTTGTGTCATGGCCATTCATCATTATTATTACTACTGCTGCATATTTCATTAAATAAATGAATAAAATACAGTCATAGTAATGATTACTACCTCTAATATGTGTCTTTCATTAGTGCGTCACTCACACAGAGGATCTGAATACTCCACGGTCAGAGACACCAAGGCTGCAACACTGGATTCAAAGAGTTCAAGGCTCAAATATGAAAATACTGCAAAAGCTTTTTGAGACTCATGATGCCAAAGTGTAAAGATTATGTCTGGGAAGTGGTTACATGTTACAGTTGAGCATCAGTGCTATAGTGCAACTTTTCAGAAGGAAGTTGAGCACATGCTGAGCAGATACTATCACTGTCTGGATTATGACACTCAGTTGACAGCTCAGGTGAGTTTCCCTGCTTCCAGCACAGTGACCCACCTTCTTTTAATCCGAGAAGTGAATCCTAAAGATGTTTTTTTTTTTCTCTGAGTCAGGACAAAGCTCTTTTCTTTCCTCTGTTTTCTGTCTTTATCCTCCCTCTCTGCTCCTCTCCTCTCATCTTCATCGATTCACTCTTTCTTTCTGATCTATGGTTCCTGGTGTCCTGCCGATGAGAGGAGCAAAAGGCTCCAGCTCGACAGCCTCCTTATTCAATAAGACAGTTCTCTCTCTCTTTATATCTCTCTCTGTCTTTCTCTCCTCCACTGGATAACGAGGGAGCTCGTTGTGAGCAAAGATGATGCCGCTCAATACGGCTGCTATGTGGACTCCATGTCTGTGCAATGATAACAACACAGGCTGAGAACTATACTTCAAACAGTGCTGCATTATAGGTCACTTGTAGTATTTTCACCTCTGTAGTCCTTTTCCTTGGATCAAAGCAGGAAATGGTGCTTTGGTGCATTTCAGCTCTTTGAAAACACACAGGCTTACAGCAAAAAGTGAAATTACTTAGAAAGAACCTAAAGACTCTGACAGAAAAACTTAAGTATGTCAGTATTAAATTCATGTCCGTCTGTATAATGGATGTATTTGTTTGCACAAGATATATGATATAACTCTAATACTCTTTTAATATGAAGCTACAACCAGTCACTTCTCAGGTGGTGTTACAACCCAGCAGGGGAGCAGAGGTAAGCAACATAAATCCATTTCATCTTGTTTACAAAAGCTTCTTTTGTTCACAGAACAAATGGTTTACTTAAAGCTAAAAGAAATAATTCAATAATTCAACAACAGAAAGAAAACAAAGAGCAGGCCGAGCAGCGGGTGGCACCAAATGATCCAAGTAATGAACCAAACAAAACAAAACTGCTCACCCCAACAAGGCCAACTGGTGAGCAAGGTGGTGGATGTATCGTTATAGAAATACAAAGAACTTCCTGCAAGAATAGCTTGAAAGATAAGGAGTCCACCGGCATGCTGACCAAAAAGTCTGACATACACCGAGCCTGTTTCTCAGTTCTCCACACTTGATTTCCCTGCACTTTGAAGTGGATCATCTCTCTCATGCCTCTGATGCCTCAGCTGTAAGCTCTGCACTTGTCTTTCACCTTTGTCACACTGAGGAAAAATAAAAACAGTTTCTGGTTTTAAATGTTGTTCTTCACATCTGCTCTAAAAGAAGGTGAGAGAGAAAATATAATATCCTCTTTTTTTCCCCATGAGGCTCTTATCCAGTTACATTAAAGACCTTTCAGGAACAAAATAGTCTCCAACGCAAACTAATACCAGAAGCAAACGAAGATAAAGTAACGTAAATTCAGCCTGTGCTATCAGCAAACAGATAGCTCCATGGATGGATGCCATTAGGATTTTATCTGTGCTGCTCTTCCTATCGGTTCTTTGTTATTACTGTGCAAGAAAAAATATATATATATATTCAGATATTCAGAACATAAGCTGAATTAACCCTTTTTAACCCTGACTGAGTGAATTTATAAAGCAAGTACAGTCTATTTTGCTGCTGATGGCGATTCATCGTTGTCCAGGTAAGATGGGGGCGGGCTGCCAGAATTTAATATACAAGACTAATTAGGCTAAACAGTCCGAATACAGACAGTCAGCTATAGTTTTAGCTTGGTCATAACAATTTCCTTTTAGCCTAACAAGCTCATTACAGCTAAAACACAGCAGCAGTGGATGGAGGCTGCAGGCGAAGCTGGGAATATTGATTTTCTTCAGATGTGTGCTTGTTGAACAGGTGCTCTGATGAATTAGTCTCATTAGCTTTTTACTCAAAATGGTTTTATTGCACTTACAGTAATGAGCATAGATGTAACTTACTGCACTGTAACCTTGATGTGTGTGTTTGCTTGTGTGTGCATGCATCTGTTGGACCATGATGCACTTATTTCTCTTCCTGTTTTCTTTTTTTTCCTTTCCATGACTGATAAAAGAACCAGCCAGGTTGTCATCCCTAGACGTTACGCATGAGGAACGAGAAAGGCCTGAACGCTGGAGTGACTCAGAGATCTTGTCTTCTGACAGATGCCTCACGCAAACACTGAAGTGAGGTGAAGTGGCAGCGTTCATGTCCCCGAACCACCTCTCCACCAGACAGCCTGGCCTGCCACCTGATGAGCAGAAGGCGGGCTAATTAGCCAATGAGTGCCATCAAAAGGCCAACCTGCGAGGCGGCGGAATCGCTCTATTATGGATGAGACGTGCCTCAGGAAACCCTGTCGGCATAGCAACACGCAGGCGGTGTGCGGCGGGCGGCTGATGGGCTGATGGGGAGTTCAACCCCGTCAGGTCACAGGGACCAGACCTGCAGATCATGCGGTGACAGAGGGTTGACAGGGCAGGTTAACTTTTTTAAAAAAGCCTTTGCTGACAAAGTCAAAGGAGCTTTGATGAAACCAGTGACCCAAGTGACTTACACCAGAGGGGAAAGGGCCCACTGAGGGGTCAGGGTCATCCATACGGACTGTACATACATTTAGAATGAATAAAAGAATAAACCCATCGGCTATGGGTAGCAGACGACAGTGAGTTTCATCCACGTGCCAAAACTGCAAATTTTCATTTCAACTCCAGGATGTTTCACAGTAGTTCAACAGATGTGGCCACACTAGGACATTCGCCACCAGTTACACAGATGTGTTTACTCTACAGCCTCTTTTCCCAGTGGTCAAAAAACCTGCTAGGACTTGCTGATTTCCTGCATCTATCATTCATAGACACTGTAGACTGAGCTGCCACCTGCACCTGCACCCTGCTTCAAAAAGACAACAAAGGAGTGAGTGCAACCTCAGAATAAGTTTTAAAAACACAGTCACCTTCTCATGCAGAAGCGCCAACAATTATACAGGAGCAACAACCAAAGGAGTGGGCATATGTACAGTATGTGGGGTTTATTAGTAGCTTAAAGGGACAGTTCAACATTTTGGCAAACTGCCCCATTGCCATAATCCCTAAAGTTTTAGTTTGCCTCAAAAACAACTCTGTCTCATGACGTTCTGTTATTATCTCATAGCGTGGTGAATGTGCAGGTCACAACTTGTCAACCAGAGCGTTTTGGAGTTGTTGGATTGTGGATTTGATGAATTAGATGAGGGAAACCAAGATATACCATTAGCTCTGAGCAGCTTGCGGCTCTGCTCCGCCATTCTAAAAATAGCTTGCACCGACAATTAAAGATAACGAACCTACTCCTAAAACTATAGGGATTATGGCAATGGGCCAATTAAAGAACACACACTTACACCTGCTAATTTTGGTGGTATAATAAATGTCATGGGTTAAGCGCTGGCAGAACAGAGATTTTGCCTCTAGGCTGCACAATGCCACCAGACTCCTTTGCTATGGGCAAGTTCCTGTCAGCGTTGGCCACGGACACTGAAAATCCTGCTGCTTCCATTCTTCTCATCTAATCAGTGACTGCTTTGCACCCAGGGAGGCTGAGTGAATACAATTAGCCCCCTGCCAGGGCAGAAAATCAGCAGAAGACGACCTTGCCCCAAGTCCTTTTTTCTACCACAAATAACAGCTCAACTAATTAGTACAAACTTCAAGTTGAAGAAGAAATCACACTTTAATCTTTCCAGCTGTGGTATTTATCAAGAATAGCGAATAATAGAATAGCGTAGATCTAATTTCCAGGGGGTGCTGTGGTTATGGAGCATTTATTCAAGAAAACTTTAACTCATCCAGGCCATGCAGTATTTTTTTACTACAAGACGAAACAGAAAGGGAGGTGGCGCGAGGTGTCGGGGGGTTTAAAGTGGATCTATCTGACCAGTAGCAGAGTTGGGAGCCGGCAGCTGGGAGCTCTCGGTCCAAGTGACTTGTGGGAACATGATCCCGGCCTCTTGGGAAAGCCTGCGGCGTCAGACCACCCTGAATTATTCATCGGTTACACGCTGAACCACTGGCGAGTGTGCCAGGGTCGTCAAGGCAACCACAGCCCTCCTGCCCACACCAGTAACCACAAAACCCACACACATTGCACACACACTTTTAAAACTGCTGGACTTTAAATTCATGCTGTTAATTCTGCATTTGCATGAGACTCTGCACCACTTTTAACAACAACACCACCAACACAACCATCAGCTGCACCTCATGACCCAGATGCAACGTGATGATTGCAGACACACGCACACACACATACACATGCACACACACTATAGAAATGCTTTATGCATGCAATGTTCACCGTTTCAGTGGCCCCATTAGGACAAAAGGTCACAAAAATGTCAGCCAAAAAGGTCACGGCGTGATGATGCACGCTGCTCCAAACAGTGGAGAATCTGTGGGGCTTCTCCTGCGCATTTTGATGACTTGAGATGTTGAAGAACGACAAAAGAAATCTCAGGATCCTGACGTCTGACATCAGCTGATGGTTTATAGTCCGTCTCAATTTGGGATGCACTGTGATCACGTATTCATGAGCTGCTATGTGATTACACTGTAGAAGACAGATTGCAATTATAGATTGTAACAGTTGCTATGACTCACAAAAAGGAGCCGTGTAAAAATAAACACACACACACATATATATTTCTGTCGACAGCTTAATTGACAGCTTCACATGTGATCCTCTGCTGGTATCACCTAATGCTGCAGTTTTCAGTTACACTGAAGATTTAACAGCTCGGTAAGCTGTGAGAAGACAAAGAAACATCAGAGAGAGGCATTCAGAACAAAAACAAGAGGCTTCAGGTGTGTATGTGTGTGTGTGTTTGTGAGATTATGAATCATTTAGGTCAGTGCGGGTGTTGTTGTATGTCTCTAGGATTGGGTGAACAGACTGACACAGACACCCCAGTGGCTCAGAAATCTGCTCTCTTACCAAAGCCAAATGACGTCAAGAAAAGCTGTGTGTGCAAATGTGTGTTTGGATTCTTGCGATCCATATGATTGCTCAGTGAGAAAGGAGACCGAAGCACAAAAAAAAAAGTATAAACACACTCATAAATACGCCTGCGTGCACTCAGACACAGTGGGTGAGCTCATACATACAAAGTGTATATGTAGGAGGAACTGTGGCTGCACAGAAACACCAACAGATTCTGTTTTGTTGTAGGTGAGGGTGGCATTTTTTGGAAAATAGAAGAATAATATTCCCATGTTAATATGAAAGAACGTCTGGGAGGCAACGCTGGGAAAAACACTGGGCTGCAAAGGAAGTGATGCATTATTACTTTGGGGTTATTCTGGACAATTGTGTGGAGTAGTTAAGTAGTTAATATCAGGGCTGATAACAAGCAAGGCATGGCAAAGAAAGGAACATTCAAACTTCATTAAGAGAAAGTTCAAGTGAAAACACACCAAAGCACCCATGTACACTGTTTGACTGCCAAGCCATTTCTGGGAAAAGCAGCAGGAAAACAGCATGCCAGCGAGCGCTTATCACCAAAAATAGCAAATCAGATCTTTCAGATTGATTAAACACAGTTTTGAATTAGGTGCAGTTAAATTTCAGCACAAATGAAAGTCCTGACTTTGGTCTGGTGACCTACAGGACTGTGGATACCAGCAGCTACAGAGCTGAGGGCAGCAAAGCCACTGGCCCGTGATAAATATGACACACACACCCACACACACACACACACACACACACACACACACACACACACCACTCAGAGGCTGAGCATGCCAACTGGTAACCTGAGGTGTGACAGGAATGAAGCTTACCATTCTCCACATAGCGACAACAGCGCAGAGCGAGTTTGCTTTGGCTCGTTGCTGAAGCAGCATCAGTAGTTACAGTGGAAGCAGAACTTAAACCCGGCGTATTAACGACAGCATGTTCCTCATTTATAAATACACACACGAAAACTCATGTTCATGCAGCGAGCTCTGTTGGTTTGTCCTCAACTGTGCAGAGTCATTAAAAAGGGAATAGGTCACATTAGCTTAGTTTTGCATGAAGAGTGGAAACAGAGGAAGAGCTAACCTGGCTGTGTCTCCAGTTTGAAGCCAAAAGAAGAAGAAAAAAAAGTAGCATAGCAACAACTCCAACACTCACTAATGAACAGGTTACATCACCGTTGTTTCATTTGCACACAAACTAACATATGGCTTTAAAAATACAGGAGAAATTAGCTGCTGGGAAATGTAGTTTTGAGGTAAAAGCAGAGCCAGAGCAGCTGCTTCTCTCTTTGTGCTGTAAGATAAGCTGAGATCTGCTGCCTGAAGCCGTGTTGTGAAAACAAAACCACAGTG
This sequence comes from Trachurus trachurus, assembly GCF_905171665.1. NCBI lineage: Eukaryota > Metazoa > Chordata > Actinopteri > Carangiformes > Carangidae > Trachurus > Trachurus trachurus. Next base: position 7,585,554 of record NC_139911.1, read on the forward strand.
TAAGCATTTATATTCCTCCGGGTACTTCAGTGCCAGCATACATCATTAAATTATCATTTTAGTAATCAATACTATGACTGCATGCAGGGAGATGCCACACTATCTCATCTATAAATGCACAAGTGCACAATCCAGTACTTTTATCTCCAGTGCCAGTTCTCACAGCTGCTTTTCTAAACTCTAAACAATAGATCCAAATCTACTGCAGGCAGGTAATACACACCGACTGTGTTTAAGTGCTTCACACAACCTCACATCAAATCAAACTATCACAGTCACACTTATTTCCAGCTTCTACAGATCAAGGATTCGACACTGTTTCCAGTCATTTGTTGTGGCGAACTTGGCAAAAAACAAAAAGCAAACGATTTGATTCGTTTTCATTTCATCAGTTTGGATCTAAACAACATGTTGCTTCATTTATTTTAAAATAACATCCTTATTGACAGAAACACATGGTGATGTCTGAAACAGGGTGCATGTGTGAACAGATGGGAGTACACTGCACTCTCTTTGTCTCACAGTAGATTACGTCTGTGCTTTGTCTCTGGTTAGCATACAGCAGAGGCATGATTCAAACACCTAATGTGATTCAGAGCGCAGCGCCGCACCTGATGCCTCTCTGTGAAACACTGAGTGTAACCAAGACAGTGCCATGCACAAGAGGCTCTTCTGCCTTCACAGTGCTGCTGCTGCTGCTGCTGCTGTTGTTGTTATTGCTCTGTTACTGGAGAAACGACACCCAGGAGTCAAAGTATGAGACAGACTGATGTAAATCAACATAGGGTAAAGTCAATCCAAGTTCCAGCTATGCATTGGCCTCAGCAAATGTTTATTTACCTTGAACTGAAACCTTATAGAGTTCAGAGTTCACGTTCCATGTCATCACTGTGTGTTTGTAAAAACCCTGATAGCTGACAGTGTCAAATACACACAAGAAAAAACTGTCTTTACACTGATTCCTTCTCTGTTAATAACTCTGTTATATAAAAACCTGCCCCAAAGCTGCACAGTCCACCTACACTCTGTGGCCCTGCTGCTGAGAAAGCATTAAAACAGGACTTCACTGTCATAATGAATCGTTCGCATTTCATGCTAAATCAATATGCACTGGACCAGATAAGTTTCCTAAAAGACCAGTATAGGTAGTTGGCAGGTTTTATGATGACCGCCCACCTCACACCTGCAATCTACAGGAAATACTCATCTCTCTCTCCATCATTCATCACCCTTTATTCACTGCAGCAGTGTAAGTGCACAGGGACAAACACACACATACACACAGTTATTTCCAGTCCAGTTAAGTCCAGTAAGCAGCTCCAAGGAAATCAGCCCAGTCTCCAAAGGTTTTCCAGACCAGCAGCTGTTTACGACGTGGCAGACATACAGAGACGTTGGTCGTCCTCCTGCTGGCTGCACCATGCTCTGTAACTACAGCTCAGCCTGGACTGGACAGGACTGTGAAGCAGGACAAATGCACAGCAGCAACAGTGTCGACGGTACAGACCTGAGATCTGCCTCAGCCACCTCTGATCAGCGTTATACGGTGCAGTGTGCACTACACTACGATTCGTTTTCACCACAGTCTCCCTCTTCTGGCTCCGATGGGAGAACAAGTTAAAGCCAACTTCACGCTCCAATCCTCCAAAGTTTTGAGCTCAATAGTTGTGGGCAGCAGGGGGTAAACATTAGTCACACACTCTGCAGGAGCTTTAACTGCCCTCAACCTCCCGTATACTCAAGACAACCACGATGGTTTAATTAGGGGTCATAAAAGTCTCACATTACAGTGAAAAGCCACTTTCTGCAAAGAAACGACCACTGACATGTGGAGGCTTCGACATCCTGCACACACACACACACGATCCCGACAGACAGCTGGGTCACAGTGATCACATGTGAAAACTCTTGCATTTCCTTGCAGGGAAATGCATTAACAAGTGTCTTAACATGACTGAGCAGAAGGGTGCCACCAACATCCCATCCCATTAAGTCCATAGCAGGTTCTCAGCAAATAGCAGGTCTCATTGAAAAGACAACGAGTTTAGACTCAGATTGACTTACTACAGCTGTAACAAGCTGACAATAGGAAACAGCATCGACGAGAGCGCTGTGAGTGTAATTACATCAAGAGAGCAGCAGAGAAAAGCTTGGAGAAGAAAGAGGAGACGGCGGAGCTGGAGGAGGATAATTACATGCAAGTGAAGGGAAAGTGAAATAATCAATATGTTTTAAAGTACAACGGTGATGATGATACAAGTGCTACACTTTTATTGACATGGAGCATTGTGTCTTACTCCAGAGAACAAAGCTGGATCTTATTGAACAGCCATCGATTTTGGTGCTTCTGAGGAGAAAAATAAAGCTGCTCTTGCTTATTTTCAGGGACAAAACAGTCACCTTACATGTTCCAGTTTAAAACGAAGACACACCAGGAGACTATAAAACAACAACTTTCCCCCGTGTTTTCTTCCGACTCTCTTCCTCTTTCTGTCATGTGAGCTCAGACATTTTAACTGACTAACCTGTAGCATCTGGACTAAATCTGCTGCCCCTCTCGCCTTCCAAAGGGAACAGTGCAGCACGCCAAGTTTGCAAATCATGTGGAGACGTGGATGTAGGACGTGAACGACTGTCAGTAGATATGCCAGGATGTCCCTGTGTGGCGTCTGTGTTTGTGTGTGCGCAGCCAAGTGCGAGAGACAAGCGAGGGGGGGCTGTGGGGTGCAGCTTCATGATATGCATTCAGCTTTGGCAAAACAGCACTGATTTAATCTACTCTATGTAAAAGAGTCAGATGTGCCCTTGATAACAAAATTAAAAAAAAAAACTATTTTCTCAAGGGAACAAGGTTTGTTTTAGTTCTGCAGAGACTTGAACCAAAGGCAAGAAGAATAAACATGGATTCTTTTCCATTGGGTTTAATGGAAAAAACACACTTTTGATAGCAATAAGCAGGGGGATAAGAAATCTTTATGAATACATCATGTGCCTACATTGTTGCTTGGGCCCCTCTGACCATGTGCTGCTTTTATTATAACAACACAAGTGATTCATCCTGGATGCTCTGGAGTGGAGATTCCCTTAAAAACACGAGATTTGTGTTGTTGTTGACAATTGTGCTTCAAGAAAACCGTGTGATTATAATACATAAACAATAAGATAATGTGTGCATGATTGTGTGGGGTGAAGCTGTTGTTTTTGACACATGACAGGTCAGAGGAGCTCAGATGATCTCCAGCAGTGGAGTGGTAGAAGAGGATGCAACTGAGCTGAGCATCTCACAAAGACGCTGTTGTTGTTGTTGTTGTTGTTGAACACGCACTAAACGCTACACCGAGTCAGAGATGTGTGTTTATTTGGACATTGGGGATAATAATAATAATGACTGACGGGCCCGGGATCGAGGCTCCGGTACTCAAACCTCTTGGTCTCTGGTGGTCAACACACACTCCCCGGCGGCTCTCCCCCCTCGGTTCTTACCTCCACACTGAACGGCTGCTCCTCTCCGTTCACGGCACATAAAATCCACAGCACCAACTGCAAACACAGCGTCCCCACATAGCAGCTGTGCAGACATCTCCTGTTGCGGAGCGCCGGTAAAACCATAGTGGACCCGCTGCTGTCGCCTTCTGTCTCTCTCTCTCTCTCTCTCTCTCTCTCTCTTTCTCTCTGTGTTCGCGTTTATTTACAGTCGGTTCTCTCGCGGACGACGGGGCATAAATCCTACACGTTTAGCAGCAACATCGCTGGTTGTGTCGGTGTCTCTCAAGCAGGCGAGAGAGGACGAGGGGGAAGCGGGAGATGGAGCGGAGTCGGAGTCGGCTGCTCTCTCCGCGGTTTTCTGGAGCTTATCCCCCGGGGTTAGGAAGAAAAAAAAGGAGCTGCTGTTAACGCCTGTCAGCAGCCTCTCGGTCCCGCAGACCCCGGGTCAGTCCTCCGGTGCACCGGCCGTTGTTCCAAGCGGACGCGTCCAGCCCGATTTCTGCAGCGCGCGGCATAGCTGCCCGTTTTCTATCGTTTTTCCCACCGAGTGCGCATGTGCGCCCCGAGCGCCCCCACCCCACCTCCTTTTTCCAAATTCTCTCCAATAAAACCAGTGTGTCCGGTAAAACCAGTATGTCATCGAGAACCAGTCTGTCCTCCTTTTTAACCAGTTTATCCTGTCAAACCAGTCTATCATGTAAAACCAGACAAACCGGCTGAGAAGAGTTTTCCCTTCATCATAATAAAAACAAAAACAAGTTATGGTCAAAACTTGGTAAATAAAAGTAGACTGTGGACATTTTATTTTCAAAAGCAGACTCAGGTTAATTAAAAACGACAGAGCTTAACCTGGGCTATTTTCATAATTATATATATTTATCAATGAATAAAAATGAAGTTAATTGAAGCATCACTTTGTCACTCAGCTCTTTGAGAGGATGCAACTGAAAAATACGTTTTATGTCACATTGGATGTTTCTTTTTTTATATTTAATGTATTGACTTTTTTTTTCTCCTCCTGTGCAAAACTGCCTGTTGTGTCACTGTATGTGTGTGTGTGGGTGTAATTTACTGTATTTGTTTTATGAAACCCTTTACTCCACTAGAGGGCGATGACAGGCCCCCACCAGAGCCCTGAGTAATCCTGCTGAGACTCAGCCTGGCTTCCAGTATAGCTGATGATGATGATGATGATGATGATGAGGTTGATGATGATGATGCCATTTGACGGTCACTGTGGTTACTGTCGGCAACCTGATGTGATCAAGGTCTCAGAGGCTTTTACAGGAAGATGTCTCATCCCCCAGAGGTCCAGTCATCTTTACATACATGAAGCATACTCTCATGCTGTCTCATGTGTCATAAATGTTGGTGCTGTTGGCTTCACTGTGTGTATCTCGTGACTGACTTAAGTCATAATGATTGGCTGGAAACATACAAATACACAAATGTTCCTATAGGCGACACTAAAGGATGCACTTGTAACTTTTAATATTAAAATAACAACTACATGGTTCTGTTATATTACATTCTTCAGTCTCAGTCAGGTTTATTTGCCTTAAAGGGATAGTTCAACATTTTTGGCAAATTGGCCCATTGGCATAATCCCTATAGTTTTAGGAATATATTAGTTACCTTTAATTGTTGGTGCAAGTTATTTTTAGAACGGCGGAGCAGAGCCGTGAGTTGCTCAGAGCTACGCTACGGAGGCTAATGGGATTTCTTGGTTTTCCTCAAATAGACAACCCAACAACTAGAAAATGCTCTGGTGGACAAGTTGTGACCTGCACATTCACCACGCTATGAGATGATAACAAAACGTTACGAGACTGAGTTGTTTTAGAGGTAAACACAGAGACTGCTTGCTAAAAAACTGCCCCTGACGGGAACGTGCATCAGCGGTTTTGCATAAATTTACCTCAATTAAAAGTAACGAACCTAATCCTAAAACTATAGAGATTATGGCAATGGGCCAATTTGCCAAAATGTTGAACTATCCCTTTAATTCTTGAAGCAACAATGTGAGACCGAGACAGAGAAGTTAAGGTGTGTGTGTGTGTGTGTGTGTGTGTGTGTGTGTGTGTGTGTGTGTGTGTGTGTGTGTGTGTGTGTGTGTGTGTGTGTGTGTGTGTGTGTGTGTGTGTGTGTGTGTGTGTGTGTGTGTGTGTGTGTGTGTGTGTGTGTGTGTGTGTGTCTGTGTGAAGGAGGGAGGATGTTATTGATCAGCCAAACAGGATCATTGGAAGGGACAACATGAAGCATATTCTGTCCAACAAATCCATCAGCCACTACAAACCCCATTAAGCACACATCCAATGGATCACCTGAGGATTGATCTATCTGTGTTTTCACAATCAATCCTGATCAATTCTTGAACATTTCCACCCATCACTGTTGCAGTTTATGGTAAAAAAGCAACACATTGCACGATGACACTGCAGACAGATGTTTAAGCTAGTTCGTTGGCTCATTTAATCTTGTTTAAAATGCATCATGTGTCTGTTCCTGTGTGAAATCTGCATCATTTTTGGTTGAACTGAACGTGAACACAGCTGAAACTGTGTCAGTGCACTCTGCTGTGATACAGCTTTTCAGTCATATGGCCAGTGTGTGAAAGTTTGACTTCCTTTCTTTGTTCTCATTGTGCTCATTTCGAAGTTTTGCTGGCCCACTGAACCATTTTCTCATCCTGGCTTCCTCTCTGCTTTTCCAGCGCTCTCTTCCTCTCCTCCTCTTATTTCCTCTCTCGCTCGATAATCCTGAATGACCTTTTTTTGAGAGGTTCTGGCCCTTTCCAACTGGTCCTCCCACCAGCCACAGAGCTCTGCCAGGATCCTCAAAGCCTCCCCTCTCCAAACATGACTGTCTCATAACTGCTGCATCTGCTCCCAGTCAGACCTCCTGGATCTCCTGGCAGCGTGGATCCAAAGCCTCCCGTCTGTCTGTCTGTCTGCCTCTCTCTGCCTCTCTCTCTCCCTCCGAGCAGAGGAATAAAGAAACGATATGATGAAGAAAGGTCAGCGGTCTGCAGCCGAGCACTGCTCACTAATTTAAACAGAGACTTCCTCCGAATGTTTGTATCTGCTCAGACATTTCCTCCACTTCTGTGGGAGTGAAATTTCACATCATGGTATGTCTGTCTCTCCGACAGCCCGAGGTTGGGGCGGGATCACCACGTTCACATTCTCCGTCGTCCAGATGAAGGTTTCGGGGAGCGTCGGGTTTGGAAACACAGTGACAACCCTGCTCTCTCAACGAGGTCTCAGATTGATTGCTGTGTTATCGTGTGGCCCGCTGCAGCCAAATAAAATCCACTCCAGTAACTGCTCCAGTCCAACAAGAGCCTTTTTCACAGTTGGACCACTTCACTTTGGGTCTGAACCCAGAATCATTTCAGGGAGTTTTTCACCCTGACAGAGTGGCTTTCTCTCACATGGAAACACTTCCAAACCATGAACAGTATGACTTTTTGTTTACTTCTCTCACGTCAGGCTCCAGACTGTAAATGTATCTCACGTTGGAGATAAAAGGATTTATTGCTCCGCAGTACAAATGTAGCCTTTTCAGTTATAATTTGTCTTGGACCTTGACCTGATTTCTGTTTTAAATGCATCTTTAAAGCTTTCACACGTATGTGTATTGACCCAATACTGATATCATTGCCCTTATGTGCATACAGTTGCCTGGCAGAGACTTTGGAAATTTGGTTTTTATCAAGTTTTAAGCCCCATTTTTAACATATTTTTTATGTTTTGGTTATTTTTAACTATGTATTTTATAACTGGATAAAGGATTTTAGTCATCAGACGTCTGGTTATTAAGTTATGAGAGAAAAAGCAGCTTAGTTCCCATCCACTCTGAGACATCCTGTGTCCGGCGAGCAGCGTAGGCAGTGCAGCTGATCTCTGCTGACCCGCAGCCGTGATGCCAGCCCCCTGCCACGGAGCGCCATCCGAGCTGGGCACCGGCTCGTTTTAAAAAACGCTGGACACAGACATTCAGATAAACAGCAGAAATGAGTCGGCTCGGTATAAAAATAACCTGATTACAGCCCACACGTTGCCATTGCGGAGAACAGACCAGATATTTACATAAGCTCAGTGGTGCAGGCAGCTTCACACAGCAGCACGAAACCAGATTCACTTTATAGAGACAACAAGGTTCCTGTTCCTGTTTCCTGGACCGAGACAGAAACATTCAGGTGTGTGGGAAAAACTACAACTACCTGTGGCTTTGATCGGTCTGTTGACAAGAGAAAGATACGAATGAGAGGCTGCAGAGGACAGTGAGATGATGTGGAAGACAGGACATTAACTTGATATGATGGAGTTCCTCTGGGAGAAATAGATTTTTTTTTTTAATTCTGAAAAAAGTACTTGTTTTGTTGCTACTACATCTGTGCATGATTTGGTCTGCATGAGATTCGGCCTTCATGCTGCAGCAGGACAGTTCAGCCTGAACTGAGGGCATCAAACAGTTAAACTAAGCCAAAGAACAAAATAAGAAGATTGATAATAATGTGGATTTACACGGTGCGGAGAGAAAACCTGATTACACTTGGCTCACACGTTCAGTTTTGAACAAGAAATCACATTAAAAAGCTTTTTAAATGTTTCTACTTATCATCCAAATCAAAAGTGTTGACTGTAACATCAAAATGATTCAAGTTAGATTAACACATATTGATTCACCAGCACACATCATTATACTGACTTTATTCTGTAGATGGCCGCTGCAAAGCCCAGAAATCGTTGTGCACTTCCCCCCGATTGATCTGATAGGACAATAAACTGTAAACTTCAACATCAGAGCAATAGAAGAACCCACACACATATATACACACATATACACACATGCACACACTGCTTTGGGGCTTTGGAGAGATTTTCCCCTGTGATTGGCTGTGATTACAGCAGCTCTGAAATCCAGAGTCTCTGCATTAAAATGTTTTTACCCTTCCTGTGTGGGGTAAACATTTGTGCCATGCAGCCGCCCACTGGCCAAAAACCTGAAACTGATCATCAACACAAAAAAAAAAATCGGAAGTAGGTCGATCGGCGCTGTTGGCCAACTCTCTCTCTCCCTCTGCGGCTCGGTGTGACCAACAGTTTCTTTTTCACCATTGTGCTTGTGGGAACGAGGCCGACTGATGCCATAACGAAGCTGTTAATAACCTCAGTGGGAGACACTTGAAGGGGGAAGTAGATCAACTAAAGAAGGAAATATCTCCTCCTCAAATTCCAATGGTGAAGTATAACAAAAGTCCTATAAATATATATTCTGGACTTATGGTCCTGGACTTATGGACTTATGGTCCAGGACAACTATCTTTATAAAGTGCACTTGGCTTCGAGCAAAAAGGCCATTACACGGAAATGGCTGGAGGCAAATCTACCATCAAGGAATGACCGGATCACCATTGTTGATGAAATACAATATACGGAAAAATTGGGCTGTGCCAGGCTGCGCAATATACAAAATACTGGGACAGGGTGGACTATACATGTAACTCATGCACACTACACTCCTTTTCCACCAATGTATGGCCTATGTCAACCTTGTCAACCTGTCTTATATTCTCTGTTTTGTTCTTTTTTTATTGTTGAAACAACCTGAAAAGTATAGGCTAATGAAAAGAAAGTTTAAAGAAATTTAGATATCTAAACTCCTCTATCACTTCACCAGACTGAAACAGCACAGCATCATCAGCATATCAATACATACACCTCTGTATTCAAAACTACTTTATTGCTCTCACTGAGGACATTTTTATAACTCATAAAGCTTGATTGAAGTGTAGACTATTGAAATAAAGGAGCAGGCAAAAAGAAAGGCCCAGAAAGAATTAAAAAAGACATTATAAAGCACAGAGCAATAGAGAACACCATGTTCATACAATAAATGCAAAACAGAACCGCAGGGAAACGGAAAATAGAAGGTAAATACACAGGCTGTTGGTGTTAATGTCACACAGCCGTCTAATCAGAGTGTGTTTCAGGACACAATTAAAATCTGAGACTAAAACAAAAGAGCTTTGTAAGCTACATGAATGATACTAGAGACTTTCCATATTTTGGGAATGGCATGTTCATTCAATAAAAAAACTGCTGCAGTGTCATAAAAACCACCGTCAGCTGAAACCTGCACAATTTAATCACCTCACATCACACTCTGATGGTTTTCATCGTAGAGACATTAGCCTTGCAAAATTTAATGTTCTCAGTTATATAGTCTCTGTTTGTTCATCAGTGTCTCTGCAGAAGTTGAAAAACAGTTGTTAAGTGTTTCCAAAGCAATCCTGCAGCATCCTCCTCCTCCTCCCACCGCCCACCGCCCCTCAGCACAGGTTGGTTTCCCTTCAGCTTTGTGTTTCAGGAGGAGGTGGATCATGGATTTCACCAGAGGCCCCTCGATTTTCAGTTTTCAGGCACTATGCATGATTACATCTCTTTCCACCATGTTGCATGAGAGAAAATAACGACAATTGCATCTGAAATCATATCTCATTTATACACACACACATATATATGAGACATAAATGTACAAGGTTTCAGTGTGTGATGTAATGTTTTAACATGACATTTCAGCAGGTGAAAGATTTCACCAGGGTTGCTGATAGATTTCAGGGGAGATGGATGAACAGCATGACAGCGGGCGACAGTGTCAGACTGAACCACGTGTTAACACAGTACATTTCACACCATACTGTCAGTTTTTTTCATCATGTACCTCCCAGACAGGTTGGTGAGGATTGTTGACCACAGGTGGGAGAGCAGACCTCTATTCTTTACTTGCGTCGTGGAGGTCAGCGGCTCTCTGACGAACTGCCCGTGGCATCTATTAAAAGCGTTTTCATGATAAGACGAATTCATCTGAAAGGTCAGACGTGTCTGAAGCAGACACCCGGAGATATTTGCCAATATTACATTATCTATGTATTGAATATGGCGCGGCTGCAGAAGGTGTCCAGGAGATGAACACACACACACACACACGCAGCGTCTGCATGCAAATGGAGAAGCAGAGTTTGCACTGTCATATAGTTTCCTACAATAAACAGAAGATAGACACCCTGTGGATTATCACTGTTAATGTTTGTTGGTGACAGTTTGACAAAGATCCTTAGTTGGGTTTTTTTTTTTCATGCTGATGTTTTTCTCTCTGGTTTCTTGTGCAAGAACTCATTTCATTCGTATCAATGCACTCTGTGTTGTCAGTGTGTGTTTACTTTGCTGTGTGTTCACTTGGTGGAGGCCTGCTGAGTTCATCATCATCATTAATCCCCATTCCAAAAGCAAACAGTGATATTTGACAGTAACAATGCTCAATTGCTCCCAGTCTGTTGTAATGAATCCAGTGTGGCCTGCTGCCGAGGCCAAACAGCTGCTGGCATCGGTTCGCTATCACTATCACACTATCAATGCTGCACATTGAAATCTGCATTATTATCTATCAGACCCAGAGTAATGAGTAATGAGATGCAGCACATGGGTTCTCAGAGCTTTATCTAAAGCTATGACAGGAAACCTGTGGCTGCTGGAATCAGTGGCTAATCATCATCCATGTGTTGGGACAGCCACGTGGAGCTGGATGCTCTGATTGGGTCTTTGATGGTTTTTCCTGCGTCGGTAGCCAGTTGCATAATCCCAATGCGATACTGTTCCCCGCAGACCAAATGGACGCCAGTGTGTTTGTATAAAGTCATTAAGTCTTTAATTTGGACAAACTGAAGGGGGGTCAAATCGTTACTGATGGGCTCCTGTTCATATTTAGACACTGATTGCACAAATATGTCCAGAAAACAAATGTGCAAAACACTAATCACTAATATTTCCATATAGTACATCAATTGAGGAGAATTCAAATTGCACTTGGAAGTTATTTTTGGACTGAGCAGCAAAGTAATCCTCAAATAAACCACAACAGACAGATCCCACCAGATAAGTTTGTGTTTGTTTTTAAAATGTGTATGTGCATGCGTATGAGTGTGTGTATTAGTGTGTGTGTGTGTGTGTGGTGTTAAATTTGAATCTTTGGCCCCTTGTCTCTTCCTCTATCTGTCCGTCCCCGACAGCCTCTTCTCTGATTGAGATCACGCTGTCATCTGCTTCGGTGTTACTCACACTCAGAAATGGGACATGTCCCTCCCACTGCAATCTGTCTCTGTTACAGATCTGGAGTGGGGTGGGGGTGCTCTGGTCACTTTGCACACTGCTCTCTGTCTCTCTCTCTCTCTCTCTCTCTCTCCACCCACTCGTCATTTGAGGGCCCAGATGGAGCTGTTGCAGGTGAAGAAAGCTTCGGCTCTGCACCACTTCACGCAGAAAAATCCACTGCAGGGCAAAGTCAGAGAAAAATATCAATGAACACTATGACTCAGAGGTTACACCTGACCGCCGATTCCTTTTTGATGTGATACATAATGCAAATATGTCATATCTGTAATTATAGGATTAACAAAAGTCTGACCTAGTGTATTTGTTCTTAATAGGAACTTTGGACTTATAGATATGCAAATGAGAGCTGCACCAAAACTATTTTATACTTTCTTTTGAGTAACAGAGATGTGTGTAAGTGTGGCTTTGTAGCAAAAATATGAATAATTTGTAAAGTATGAATGAATGACTGCATCTGCGGGAATGAATTCTGGGAGTGTGAGGATAAATATATATATATATACAGTATATATCTTAGTGTGAGGATATTAACATCGATATGAAGTCTTCTTTCTACTCGGGGTGCCACTTCCATCTCTTTTTCCAACCGTAATAAAGTTCAGGACCTTCTGTTCTTGCATTCATTTGTGATTTGGTAAACAGGTCTAATCACAGTGATGCAGTATAATCAGAGCATCTCCTGTGCAGCTCAGTGGGAAAAGCTTGTTATTGTTAAAGCTTGTGGTTTGCCCGCAGCAGGAGACAGCCATGCAGATGATGATGATGCACGTTATCCTCTGAACCGGGCGGCACCTGGCTCAGTAACTCCAGCCGTGCGTCGGCTGCGGCGCAGGTCGCGGACTGTGGAGATGAAATGTGCTCCAGCGTGTTCGAAATTAAAAGCAAACGCAGGCCAGGGAGGGATTCTCCCATCAGGGAGGAGGAAGTGCAGGGCTTGGACTGTATTACATGATCATTTTTTGGAAAACATGTCCTCGCTCACACTGTGCACACAGGCATCAGCTGCACTCCTCAGGCTCCTACAGCTTCTTCTCCTCAATCCACAACATGCAGCCTAAAGCAAGGCCAAACATCTGGCCTCAGAGGAACAGAGCTCTCTCAGCTCTTGGGCGGATAAAAAAAACGTTGCCGCCGCACATTTCCCCTGCAAAATGTACTTCTTAGAAAAACCGGTCACTGAAAGAAGTCCTCTTAACATGAACAATAATGCAGTATAAAAACTATTCACTTCAATTCACTTCTATATGCGGTGTTGACCTAAACATAAGCGACAGTGGAGGACAGAGAGATTGACATTTTCTTACACAACCCAAAGGAGGAGAAATATCTATACATGAAGTTTCAGCTAGCTGTGACCTGTTACCCAAAAAATAATGTAATATGAATGAAATGCTCCTACTCTTCAAGGTAACAGAGCAAGCTGGGCTTATATTAAAGTTGTCTGCAGAGGTGTGGACATATTTCTTATCAGGTAGATTGTTGAAGTGTGGAGACGTAAGTCCAACCCTGCAGCAAAAACAGATTTAAATCTTGTTTCATGTTTCTGATGTAAGCACAGACCCAGCTATTACTCATGTACTTAGTTTTATGAAAAGTGTGGGTTTGAATTCTGCTTCGAGCCTCTTGAAAGAAAACAATGTCGGTATATCCAACAGCATCTCGCATGGACAGAAAACTTAATGTACTTGAACTTGATGTGAAGGTAGTGGCTATAAAAGTAAGAAAAATGAAAGAAGCTTGACTTTCAACAATAATATCAATAATTCAAGATTATAAAACTTTCAACATTGGTCTCTGGTCTTCTATTACAGCCGTGGGATGTGGGATCAGTAATCAACAGTGAAACAATAACATAATCATCAATATTGGCAGAGATTTATCGAACAACTTTACAGGTGAATCAGGTTGAAGTTCCCTATAAATTCCCAGGAAATGTAAGACATTACTAAAGAAGTAGAAGAAGGAGAAGTAGTCAGTGAGGTTGAGGGAAAACAAAGTAAATATGGAAACTACAACCAGTGCATGATTGAAGACCGGAAACAACTGGCCTGGCTCTGAGGATGGATCAGCAACAAGTCTCGTTGTGTTACTATTCATCCATGGCCCAAACATAAATATGTCAGACTCGATGCTAAACCAAACGAGTGACATCAATCTTCTCATCACACACTCAAGAAAGTGCAAGAAAGCAAATAAGTCAGTTTCCCCAAATTGTTAAACCATCTGTTTTTTGGGGGATACACAAGAGTTGAATTTCCTTTAAGTCACTGATTGGCAGATTAATCATGCAGTGGAAATAACCCTTTTTACTTCCAAACCCACTGTCGAAGATAGATTGGATGTATTTGTCCAGTAGTTTTCACGCTGCAGTTCTTCCTATCCAGCATCGCTGCACTTCAAGTTAACCTTTGGGAAAAGTTGCATGTTCTTCCTGAGAGGTGGATTTTCTGAAACTACCCGAAAAACAAGTTGTACAGTGAATTCTTTGACGGGATCATCACCAAGAGACTATTATTATAAGATCCAATGCACCAAACTTCTGCCTACTATCCAGCTCCAGTTCCTATGAAGCATTCAGTGGATGGTGTTGTATTAGTGAGAACTGGGGGTCATCCAAGTTTGGACAAAGAGAATTACAAAGAGCATCATAAAACAACAGGTTGTTCTTCAATTATTTTTATCCTCCCTGTAGGCAAACTGTTCTCGTTCTCATCCACAACTCTCTGAAACCTAGTACTCAGCCGTCGGGGGGAAACTTTTACGATGACAATGCACCTGTGAGAGCAATAATAATAAACCTAATCTTAATATGCAGAGGGGCGGAAGACACCATTACGAGAAGACATTAACCCCCTATTGCTTGTGTCATTTGCTGCAGGCAGAGGCCATGAGACTGGCCAGTGGAAAAGAAAAACACCTAATCATCATCAATAATAAAAAAAAAAAACTTAATACACTGCTGCTTGTGTATAGCGATGTAGCAGTGTAGCAGTTATGAGAGGACACATGGATTTTATAGAGTCAGAGTAGACTGTGGCATAAAAATCAAGCCGGTATGATTGCTTTGCCTTGGGAGGGTGTTTTTATGTCCGAACCCCGGGAAACCTTGAAAAATAGGACGCACTAGGGGGGGTTATGGGTGTTATCAGGCCCAGACACTCTGCTGGAAATTTTCAGAATGAGTCCCCCATCTTCTTCCACTCCTATGAGCCCCGCAGTACTGTATATTTTCACCAGGGTCACGGCGCAGTTATAGGAGAACGTAATTGAGCAGAATTTGATTCAACAAGCGTGCCACTCTCCGGGTAGGAAATGCCACTCTGTGTCTCAGAGGGAGGTCAACGGAGACGGTTTACAATTCAGCTACAGTGTGTGTGTGTTTGTGTGTGTGTGTGCATCGTCTCATGGTACAAGTTTCAGAGTTTCTTTCATAGAGAGGTCTCATGTGCCGCATGAAAACCGGCTGCTGACAATCCTCCGTGCGTCTCGTGGCTGGTTTGTCAAGGGCAAAGTAAGCTGTATACGTCGATGGTGGGTGGGGGGTTGACTGCAGTGAATGTATAGCGGTCCTCCTGTCAACAACCGTGTCCTGCCTCTGACTTATGTCTGACAGACCTCTGATGAGGTTTCCACTGACCAGTCAGCACCTCCTCATCTCACACCCCATACTAGCCCCTCTCCTCCCCCTCCTCCTCCTCCTTCTCCTCCCCCCATTCACATTACTTCTGGTGAAAGCAGCGTTTCACACGTCCAAACAAGAGGTCAGCTGCTTATAACTGCAGACTCACCAGGTTAATTGTGCCACCCAAGGTTATACCACTGCCTCACGCTGCTCATTCTTCACATGATGGATCGGCCACAGTGTCGTGTCGTCTATTCAGAGACGAGCGGGAAGTCACTCTGAGGTTATTGGGCTAGAAGTCCATTTAAAAGTCACACAACAAGAGCTGTATCTGCAGCAACGTGGCAACAGAGACTAATTTGACCTGTACTGTATGTGTCATTTATTTCCTCCGCAGCATGATGGTCCTACAAGAACTAGCACACATTAGTCAGTGACAAACCAGGACAATAGCTCTGATTATGTACTGTAGGTTAACCCAATTTGTTTATATAACTCTAAAAATACCAGCTGTTCATTGAACCACTATGTTAATTAGAGAGGAAAGTTATGCAAATTACAAAATACATAAATCGGAACATGTTTATTACAAAACACTGATGTAATTGATATGATGTGTATATGGCAAAAACAACAATATTGATCTGGTCTTCCCAGACTGTGTTTCTTACATTACTGTAGTCATACCCGTGTTTGCTTTAATGCTGTAGCATCGTTAACGTTAACAGTGCTAATTTTGCTGTATTTAGCTTAATCCATGGCAATTGAGGTTTTCGTTTTATCTCCCTCTCTTCCTCTGACCTTCAGTTTGTTGCGACTTGAATGTAAATAAATTACATCATCAGTGGATTTGATTGGTCCTTCAACTCATTCTTACTTGCTTTTTTTTTTCCACTGGTGATATTGACAGTTCAAGGCCAGAGTGACCATTAGGCCACTGAGAAATGTCTTGTGTGCAGCTCATCAGTGACCACAGCCTTCATGTTGTTGGTATGTTATACTACTACATGTATCTCAGTGATGCTCAATCTTGGGCTGCACAGGGGTAATAATAACATAACACATATTCAGTGATGTGTTCATAAATAGCTCACAGCAAAAAGAAAAACAGGACAACATCACATTATGAAATGCATTTGTCTTTTTCTAGCATTTGTGACAACATCATTACCACCAGTCTTTAAATTAGGCTTTTAGGCCATTTCACACATTCACTGTGATTAATTCATCATATTATTCTGTTAATTATAACCACCCTCCATGCCCTTGTAAAGAATCAGACTGACCTTGCCCCTGAGCCTGTCTTTGACTAACACTGAGGGAAATGAATATTTTATAATCGCTGAGGCTGGTTGTATAAATGGACATTTGGTTCGAAGCAGTTGGATGTGTCAAAACATCCGGCCTCGTATCTCACTGACAAGAAAATGTTCTTCTTCCTGCACAGACTTAAAGGTCCTTGTTTTATCCATCTGGTGCTCTCGTCTGGGCCCAAATGGCCGGTGATGATGATGAGCTCATGTTTGCACTGTACACAGATGAAGATTCAGACATCGGACCAGGTGGGTGGGCGAACTCTGTCCTCCACTGAGCGATCGCAAGGCGTCACAGTCCGTCCGGTGATCAGTGAAAGAAAGAAAAAAGTGAACATTTGTCCCGGATGGTTTCAGTTTAGTGCGACAGACGTGCAGCTGTACTTGGTATCTGGCTCGGTGCGGTACGCAACAACATGTGTGTTTGATTATATCAGCAACAAACCGCTTTTCAGGAAATTCTTCAGTGTTTTTTTTCTTCCTTTCTTGGCATATATGGAGCTGTTCAGTGGGACGTGTTTTCCGGCTGCTTTCTATATGTTTTACCACAGAATTGCATTTGTATTTTGGATCAGGCCCATTCAATTCATCTCTGCCCAGCTGAGTAAATTAACACAATATGTTCATGTGCGCAAGGATTTTTATACACAGCTTTTCTTTTCTGTTTGTTTTACTTTTTGTTTTATTTCCTCCCAAGAAAAAAATACAAAACATTTCACTGTGTGTTGATCTCCACACATCTAGTAAAAAAGGAAAACCTTTTCATTTCTCAAAAAGCAGTATGTGAATCTTTTTTTGCTTCATAATTATTTGAAGAAAACATTTTGTTGCATGTATTTTTCTGCTGTGATAGTGCTTCTTCCATCACTGTTGATTTTTTGCTTTTGCCTGACAATATCAGTCAGTGTTATATCCATACAGGATATATTAGATATATTTTTATTTTTTTTATATTTTTAATTCATTACCCATTGTTCATCTCATCATATTGTAGCTGCACTGATCCCTGACTCCTACTTGAATACATAAACCTGTGCAAATAAGTAAATTAGTTGCAAACCCACGATCTGTTGTCTTTATCATATTACTTCATAACTCACTTCAGAGCGTATGCAAAGTCTGAGGTCTCAACAATTTTACAAGTATGAATAACTGTAAAGTTTAACAACATTATACATGATATTTCAATGTAAATGTGGATAAAGTTGTTGTTCTGAAGGTTCATGTACGCAAAAGGCAAAAACTAAACTGACTACTGTAAACCAACCTACTGTACATGTGTGTGTAAACTAAATGTGTGTTTTACAAGCTGTGAGTCATTCAACTTTTCTCCTCACCTCAGTCTTCTAACATCGATTAATCTCCATAGTCTGCGCGAGGTGATTGCTGTGTATTAATGCAGTCACTGGAGCAGCTGGGGCTGGATATTAAAGCCTTTTTCTGTGCAGCAGCAGCAGCAGCAGCAGCAGTAGTTAGAAAGCGGATTGGCAGTTGTGGATTATGTAAGAGTGTTGAATGCCCACGTCTCTATAGCCAGAGTAGCCTTGGAAAAGGGTGTTTTAGGTTTTTAACACTCCGACTGCAGCACATGTTCATTACAAACAAACCCTTGTGGGTTTTTCCTCAAACTGCCCACGAGAACATTCGTGCCGTTCTGAGCTGAGCTGAGTGCGAACGGCTCCGGCGGGTTAACCCAGGCTGTTACATGACATCTCTCTCTCCCCCCCCTGAAATCTTACTGTATGAAAGACGAACTTCAATAATGACCACAGGAAAACTGACTGTTCAGCTTGACAGGGCCTGTTTGAGCAGGTGTTTCGACTTAAACTCTGCAGACATGAACAACGGCAACGATGTTGAACACAGACATAGAGGATCTCTCCCAGAATGGTATTTCCTCTTTTCTTTCAGCTGGAAGCAATTTTAGACAAGTGGGTCTGCCACCTCTGTTTCTCCCCGCACTCTCGGCCATATCCTATATCACACACACATACACACATTCCTCACATACACACACACACACACATGACCCCACATTCATCCTTTTCCCAACTGGGGACATGCATGGCTATTCAGGATTTTGTTCCCGACACTGATTATGACAGTGATACATTATCGCGGAAACACATAAGGCTTTACATCCTGAACCAGCACTTAACAATGAACAACCTCAGGACAACAGGAAAAACTGCAATGGATGAAGACGTCCCCACCGTCTTTATACTGTAAGAAACTGGATTGCATGATAAGATTTGTGTCTAATCAGGATTACTGTGACAAAACAAGTTGTCGTAGCTTTGATGACAAAGCAGCATTAGACGTATTAGCTGGACATGATGATTTCTCATGAGCACACACAGAGAAGTTGTGTCTTTCTATGTTGTGTTTTTCTACATTTGAGAGGAAGATTCATTTTACATCAGTTTATCGTGTTCATTTTGTTAACTGGCAATTATACGAAGCTTGGTATGAGCCATTCTCCTCCAGATCAGCTCACTCCAGGTGTTTGGCAACCAATTAGGTTTCGCTACAATCTAAACCAGCCAATCAAAATGTATAATCCATTCCTTTCCCCCACGGTGAGCTGTCATTTCAGTACTATTGCTGCAACTCTCCTCCAACTCTCTCACCTTCAGTCTTCATATCCAGGTGGGTCACAACGTCCTCCTCTTTCTCATCACCTCCGGTCTTCATAACCAGCTGTGCCAAGTTTATCATCATCACAACCAGATCTCCAGCTTTTCCTCTTCTTCAGACCACCACCAGTGTCTACAAACCAGGTTTTTCCTATAGGGTACTTTGCACAGCCTCACCCCCTTTTCATCTAGACATATTTTTTTGTATTAGTTGCACATAGAAATCAAGATTTATTTGTTTGAAATGTTGTGAGTTAATATTTTTTTCTTGATGTACACATACCGGAATAAATTAACAGATTATTAGTCTACAACATAGCCCATCCACAAAATGAGTGGCCTTTGTGAATCAGTGCATGAGCAGGCTGCATTTGTGTTCCATTGATTTCTGCCGACATGCAGCAGCACAGGTTGTGTGTAGGGGCAGGGAGGTTGTGTAACGTACCGTGCTCTTCAAGTATGAAGCTGGAGCAAGTGATTAGCCTGCGGGCAATCAATACACTATGTACAGTGTGGTAATTAGTGATCTTTAAAAGGTGTTTGGAGATAAATTTCCAAAGGACAATAATGCAAGGCTGCCTAATTCCGCTTGTTTCCAGTCTGTACGCTAAACCAAGCTAAGCTAACGCCTGTAGCTTGGCTGCACACACAAGTCCTCTCAGTTAACTCTCAGATAGACAGCCAATGAGTGCATTTCCCAAAATGTCAAACTGTGTGGTTAATGATGATGACCCCTGATATAACCCCCTCCCCCTCCTCCGCTCTCACACACACAAACAGGTTTTGTAAACCACCTGAAGGACACACATGTAACACTGGCACATGTTTACATACATTGGCTAACGAAAGCAAATACGCACATGTGGGGGAGCATGTGCACCCGGGGCTGAACACTCCCTTGTCAGTCTGAGAGCAGTCGTGTATCAGTCCATCTCGGGTTGGGATGGGATGGAGGGGGGGGATCTGGAGGGGCCACAGGGGTCCCCTTGTTTATTTAAGGTGAAACCGTTGCCCAGTTTACATTCCTACCTGTGCTGGGTCTGAATGGACAAGCAGGACACAGATTTATTTTTACAAGCAGAGCCGAGTCGGGGCTGTATAAGGACCTTTACGGATATAGAGTGGGTCGTCGTGCGGTATATATACGCTGCATTTGGTCTGTGTGAGTGTGAAAAAATAACATTAGAGTCACTCAGAGTCGGACGGTTCTCACTGGAGGTGGATGTGTGTTAGTCACTGACAAGCAGCAGTTATTTACACCCAAGGTCGGGAGTACTTGATTTCAATCTGGTCAATGACTTTTTTTTTTTTTTTTTTTTCTCCGAGCCAGCTGTGAGGAGAGAGAAGAAGTTTCCATTTTTAAAAAAATAAAATCAAATGCAGCCAAGTTTCATCTAGTGCAGACCTTGCTCAGGCCAGTGTGGGTTTTGAAGCATATGGCAAAGAGAGCACTCCCACTGTGCTGCTGATTGAATGGCTGTATTGATAAAGAAAGAGACTGTGTGTGTGTATGTGTGTGTATGTGTGTGTATGTTGGAGTCGATCACACTCTGATCTGTGGGAATGTGTGGAGGCTGACCAGAAAATGGATTGCATTGAGAGGCAGAAATGGGAGTTGGGACCCTCTGGAAACCTCAGACTGTCCCCTGATCAGACTTTATATGACATTTAGACACAGAGCCTGTGTGGGGAGAGTGTATATGTGTGTGTGTGTGTGTGTGTGCGTGTGCGTGTGTGTGTGTGTGTGGGGGTACAGACTTCGCCCTGAGCTGTATGGCACATTATAAAACAGAGCTGGACTGCTCGCCATGCTTTGCTTTGAATCTGAACCCTGGGGTGTCTGCCATCTGCAGCCTGCCGTCGAGAGGCCTCCATAGAGATTATGTCATGATACGCCATCAGGGACATGGTCACCGTTCCACCATCATATGGAAAGTCTCCTTGCATCTTTTTTAACTTGTTATCATCACTGGCACTGTGTTAAAAAAGAAAAAAACCCTAACTATGCCTCCCGGAGTGATCCTATACCAGCTTGCATGTGAAAAAATGCAAATACAATTAGGCCTATTTCAATACAAACAGTATGAGACATCTGAACATGCACACACACAAAGACGTCTGATGAATATGTGGTTAGAAGATTTAGAAATAAGGCATTAATAGTTAGTTAAAAGTAAAATATAAACTTTGTTGTTAAATGAAAGACAACTTAAAGGCCTGTTGGAGGATGTTGTAGTCGGGCTGTAAAAGGAGATCAGAACCACTGGTTTGCTTGGACTTTGTCTTTATCTGGCACTGGTTCTTCTGCACACAGACGACCGACTGAGACCATAAACAGCTTCACTCGTTTTTACTAATTAAAGCTTCAGTGTTTTTCGGGCGGCTGATTAACTTAAACACTTCCTTGTCTAATTTTGAGTTTTCCTTTTAAGTTCGGCTCTCGGGAATTGGCAAGAGGTTTCCCTTGCTCAGGCTGCTGATCAATGGCGGATAATGTGCATTATCCTCTGTTAGACGTATTAAGGGGCTTATTTCGGTAAGACACTCCAGCTCTTTAAATCAGAAAGCCAGGGCCTGCTCACATGCTTCCTCCACCATCCTTATTTTTGCAAAGACGGCACACCAAAGCCAAGAAGGTTTTGGCAGAGGCTGCAGGGCTTTTTCTTTATTATTCTAATTGCCTTTAACCTGTAATCAATATTTACGGCACAGACAACCCAATGGGCTGGAGGACTAAGCATTTCTTCCTCTTTTCTTTTTGCTTCTGATTTGATTAAGCCAAAGTGAAAGTGTGCTTCCTCATTCTAGCTCACGTTCGATGATTTCTATTCACAAACTAAAGGATAAAAACAGTTTATTGAAACGGTTTTGACTCTAAAAGCCAGTGAAGCAGAGTTAAACGCACCAATAGTTGACTTGTAGCACTCTGATCACTACAGGCCCGAGATAACTGTGATTTTCACAGTGTGACTACACCTGACCTTGCACTGCTCGATTGGAGTCGGACTCCAGAAGAAGCCTGTGAAGTGAACAGTGTGCTCAACACAATCGAACCACCGTCATCACACAATGTTTAAAAAACAAAAAGACTGAATAAAAGGTCGGAGAGAAAGAGAGGAAGAGGTGAAAGCGAGGAGAGGATGCAGAGGAAAAGGGGGGTAAACGGGAAGGGAAGAAAAAGGGTTGGTGAAGGAGAAGAAACAGCGAGTCTAAAAGGCCAACAGCCCACGCTGTGACTCCATCTGGCCTCTCGCTCAATGGGTGTGTGTGTGTGTGTGTTTTAGTCGGTGGAGGAGCGCCAGTGCAAGAATGACCCTGTATATGTGTGTGTGTGTGTGTTTGTGTGTTTTTGTGACAGTACACGCCTACTCAGCTGGGTTTTCCTGCATTTTCATACATGCAGTGTGTGTGTGTGTGTGTGATGTGGTGTAGTGTTCATCTCCAGCAGTGTATGTGAGGGATGGAGGTGTCAACGGCCTCTGAGCCGTGTCACAGCCTGACCTGTGTGCAGAAACTGAGGTCAGCAGCAGCACATCTGTGACATAACATCCCAGAGTGAGTGAGTGAAGTCACTTGAATATTTAAGTTGCGAGTTGTTGTTGTATTTTCCAGCCCGAACCTGTTTTTCAACATAATGATGAAGCTCGTTTCTGTGTGAAAATAATGAATTTTGGAACAATTACAGTTGAGTGTGTTTTCATTCCTCTCACAGGAACAGTCCGAGCAGCTGTTTTGAACATCATACGCTCTCAGTTTACATCTTTAAGTAACAGTAGACTACATGTATCAAACACAAACTCCGTTCTTGGCACAAACACAAAAACTTTGCACACTTTCCTTTTGTTTTTCTTAGACAGTCTGACCCCCACCCTGAAACATCATCTCTGAAACAATGGAAGGTTTCCCTCAGGCTGGATGCAATCACTTTGTGTATTATGCCTGCTTTTGGTTTTCTTAATGAATCAACCACCTATAGGTTCGAACCTCATCATTTTGGGACTGTAGCTCATCACTCTAAAGTGTCTCCTTAACATCTCTGTCTACCGGACTCTGCCTTGAAATGTTGCATGTTTGATGGTAAAAAGGATTAAGTAGTTCACTGTCATGTGAAAAGACCCCCTGATGATCGAAGGTCTCCATATGTGAATTGTTTCTCATTCCCATTTGACATGTGATTTAGAAGTGTCTTTGTTCTGGTTGGATGTTTAAGGGAAAGAGCAAGGACCTCACGTTTGAGTTGATCTGCTTACCAGACCTCTCAAAAAATCGAGTGTGTTGCAATATCCGTTTCTTAAGTGTTGTTATTATTGACTATAGTTTATTCTTTTTGTGCATCATAATAAACTGGAACGTTAACCACTTCATTTCTGATATTGCTTTATTGAGGTTCTTATTCTAGTAGTTAAAAATCTGTTGATAACCTCTGAATATCTCAACCGAGGTGCCAGGGCTGTTCTTCTATGTTAAGAAGGTCACTGAATAGTTTAAGTTTATATCTGCTATCCCTAACTAAGATAGGGAATAGTTAAATACTGTATCCCAAAGATCTTTGTTATATGGTAAGTTTCACTGGGCACTTTTCATACCCTTAACCTCTGAGTTGGACAGACGAAATTGAGTATCACGTTCTCTCAAACCTCTGAATACTTCAACCCAGGCATCGGGGCTATTCTTCCATGTTAAGCAGGTTACTAAGTGGTTTGTTAACCTATATCTGCCATCCCTGAACTAAGACTGATGTCAGATCTCTTAACAGTAGAGTTGAATTCTTGAAATTATAATATTTCTAATTAGTTAACTTTTAACCAGTATTTAATGGTAAAGTTTTTAAATGGAGTCAGATGAAATAAGTAATTAATTTACTTTGAAAACCTCATCTTAACACCGGAATAACAGAATACATATTGGGGAGAAATGTCTCTATATTTCCACCCCTACACTTACCACCCTGCACCCATATAAAAATGTGATATATGACGTGTGTCCCTGTATCAGAGCTGATGTAAGTCATCTATATTAAGTTCACATTCTTCTGGATATCTGGGGGTATACATTTAAACATAAATTAAATATATCAATAATATAGCCTACATAAGCATACATACAAACATACACATTTGTATGGACTAACAGGTTATAAATTTGTGCTTTTATATATGTGAATTCAATATATCCCCTGTAATTTCAGTGTCAGTGAGTTTATTAACATGTCAGAGGCATGATGGAGGCTTCATCTGATTGGTTAATCATTTGACCTGCCCTCCTCTGAGACGGGACATTAGTCTATAGGAGACGTTTATAGCTCACGGTCGTCATAGTGTCACACCACACATTAACACGTTAGATAGATGGGGGGCTGTTAATCTAAATGAGAGTGGGGCAGAGGAGGTACTGCAGCTGCAGCAGAGAATATTTACAGAGTCAGAGTGTTTTTTATTAAAATGACAGCTACAGTCTGTAAAACAGGGAAATCCTGGCTTCCCCTGGGCCTCGGGGGAGAATATGCCTCCACAGCCTTACCATGGCCTTTATGTGCTTTTGCCCTTTTGGCCTAATTCGCCTTGTGATACTAAGCATCTATGCTCCATGATGCTGAAAACAGCGATAAAGAAATGCAAGCCCAGCACCATAATCCCCTCTGCTTCAATAACAAATGGTGATGAAACAAACAGCTTTTCAAATCCCTCTGAATCCTCCCTTCTTCTCTCCCCGAGCTCTGTCTTGTCCCCAAATATCCCCTGACCCACTTCAAGCTTTCGCTGGAGACGGTTTACACTGTGCTGCTGCTGCATGAGAGGCAGTCTGGGGCAGTCGCTGTAATAGTGTCAACAGTCTGGGGGCTGAGCTACTGGAGCTGTTTATATGTGAAGAAAACTGTTAAGCACAGTCAAAAAAAGAAAAAAGAAAAAGGAAGAAGGAAAGAAGGAGAGGATTCAGTCACTCAAAGGAACCAAGAAGCTGCAGTAGAAGCGACATGCATGTGCAGCTTTACTAAACATGTAAATTTGGATTTCTTACCTGAACTGCAGGTATGATAAAATGAAGTGTAGTTTGAATGTCTGTGTGGCTGATTTGAAGCAACACTATCTAACTGCTTTACACTTTTTACTTTATTTCGTTAACTTTCTTGAAAACACATATAACTGTAAGGCAACAGGTCAAACACCAACATTAACACCTGGCTATAAAAAGCTACTATAGCTAGCTCACTATGCCCAGTATTATTATAACCTTTATTTAATATTTGTGTTAATATATGAGTCTTAAATAGTTATATCTTCCGACGGCAATCACTTATATAGAGTGTTTGGTCCGAAACACGGGTCTGTCAGTCACTCTGCTCTGCTGTAAGCCGAGGAGAAAACTTTCATTTTATTTCCTTGTATCCTACAACCTTTATCCAATGAGGAGAGAGAACGGCATGAAGGGCTGTGTGTGCAGCCAAGGGATGCGCGTGAATGTGGTGACGTAGGGACGAGGACCAATAGATCCATGACGAGGGCGGGGACTGCTAACTCCATCGGCTGACAAGAAGTTAGCCAAAATGACCGGATCGCTTACTTCTGCTTTAAACTCGGAAATATATTGAGGCGCAACCTTATTTACAAGACAAAATATTTGAGGACAAGACAAAACACAAAACGTTTGAAACATATCTGAATCTGAAATACCAAAAAGTACGTATGTTCATCAGGCAGAGGCGCTTTAGAGTTGTCAGAGGAAAAGAAGAATAGAAAGTAGTCAAGTCAAGCAAGGGACCACACTAAAGTAAATATTGGACTGACTTTCAGTCATTAGTGAGAGCTTGGAGAAAAGACAGGATGCAAAACTGATGCTGAACTTGCCATCTTATTACTGGACTGCAAGTTACAAAGGCTTCAGCTTGTCAAGACATGTACCATTGTCTGTGAGAGGGACTCAATTCCTGACTTGTATTCATGACACTCTGCAACTGTGGAGGAGAGCGGGGGAAAAAACCTAATTCTTCTGCAGCAGGACTTGAAGTTAGTCTGTGTTATGGTTCACCACCAGGAGTCAAGAGCTTCACTGCCCTCTGTGGTTCAGGAGATGTTATTTTATTCATTTATATATACTAGAGGTCCGGAGCTCTGTGTGTCCAGTATGTTTTTCCAGTATTGAATGTTTTAGGCCGTGTGCAGGACAGGACACTGGCTTCGGTGTAGTTACAGTGGCCTTGGTGAGTGGTGGGTGTGGGGTGACGGGGGGTGAGATCAGGTGCAGTATAGTGCACATAGGCTGTTTTTAGAAGGAAAATTATTTTTGGTTTTGGGTAAATGTTGTAAAAGTCTTGATTTCTATGATTCCATCCATCACCAGGTGAAAAGGTGAATCAAAGAAAACAAGAAAATGTCTTAATACGCACATATTTTAGCTCCTGTTTTTCTTATAGCTCCAAACTGGGTCAGTAAAAGTGACAATAGCTACAGTTTGGCTCCACTGGGATCGAATTCATTATCGATCACTCAAATAGACTTACACCATGATGCCAACACAACTTGACAGATGATTATGACAGCAATAAAAACCTAATGGTTTCATCCCTCCCTCTCTGAAGCCTGTTGAAAGTCCCAGTCTGCCTCCAGTTGACATTTACCATTATTGGCAAAAAAAACAAAACAGAAGCCAGCTCCAGTGAGGTTGTGTAAATGGTGAATTTATTTCGGAGCCTCACTCAGTCACAGAAGAGGGAATATGAGAGTGATGAATGTGAATTTGTCTGCCCTCAAGTGGCGTTTTGAAATCCCACCTTTCAAAAATGATAACAACACGAGTGCATCTTTAACACAGCAATCACAATCCACTGATGTCCACAGAGGTCCAGTGTGTGGTCTCAGTCTAACCAGAGCTGCTGGAAAAGATTTCTTCTCCTTCTTCTTCTTCTTTTTTTGCCCATGGATCCAGACAGAGTGGCCTTTTACTGGGCTGCAGCAAAGAACGCCAGCCTCCTCCAGCTATTCATTATCTTAAGTGTGTCTGCAGCAGACAGTGAGCGGGGAGTGTTCAGATGTATGATGGGCGGGACTGCTGAAACAAGCTTTCCAAAAAGGGAAGATCTCTCAGGAAACTGATAATTAATGAAAGGACTTGATGCGTCTGATATAGGACGACGGCCGGCCGGCCTGTGCTCTCACACTGTAACAAAGTTCGGTTCAGTCTGGAGAGCAGTAGCCTACGAAGTCAGGCTGTACTGTCCTGAGATGTCCTGCCGACACTGTCTCTCTCTGTGCAATCAGTCAGGAAGCTCTGAGGTGTGGTGATGAGCTGTTGATGTTGTGAACCTTGATGCGCATCAGACCATTAGTGTCGTCGCTGTAATGAGGCAGGAAGAGGAGCAGGAAGGCACTGATTTAACTAATCTAGCAGCTGAGTGACTTCCTCCAACTTCTGTTGATGAAACGTTGCAGGTAGAGAAACTCTGTTCTCTCTCTGTGTGTGTGTGATTTAGGCTACCTTAATCTCCAATTATTTTAATGGGGAAAGTTTGACTTCATGGAAACAACTGTAGGCAAAAAAGGTTAAATTAAACTCACTGTTTACACCACCAAATAGAGAGAAGAACTCCTTACACAATGGTTATCCCCCAAATCAATAATAAAAATCCGTACATATAAACTTTTTGCTCATGTTGCATCATGAATGTTTGCTCATACACTGATATTTCAGACCCCATGGACATACGTCAGACCAACAACCCTTAAATTCTGCCTCTTCACTGAAAAACAATACAATTTGTCCTTAATTTCTTGTCTGAAATGTTCATTAACTGCTGTCACCGTTTCTACGAATGTACTGTAGTTAAATTCAGGACAAATGCATTGTCAGCTTCTGCAAAACAAGAAAATCCCGCAGCCACTCCCTCTAACAATCAGAGTACTCTATAATTTATACACACCATCAAAATTAATTGTTTTTCTGGGCCCATAACATGGATGCTAATCAGTTTTATTTGCTTGTATATCTCCAAGTGTAAACGTACAACACTCATCATGTTCTCATCCACACGCAACTCTTTTTTCATTTCCTGTGACAAATATATCAGAAATGAGAGCACAACCCAGAACATCCTCTTTGAATCATGTCACATTGGGCAGATACAGAATTAATTTAGCTGGTTTCCTCTTAATTATTATAGTTGATGACTAAAAATGACTCAAACAGACATCGTGGACTGGTGCACAATTACCTTTCAATCAAACCAAACAAAGACCCCATTTGGGAACATAATAGAAAGACGTAGATAAGAGGTTGCTTTTTTAGGAGGGCTGAAATGAAATTAGTATTTTCTCTGGAATGGCTGATTTTCAATTTCCACAATGGTTCAGAAGGTTAGGGAAATGAAATTACAATTGAAAATTAGAAAAAGCAATGTCTACTTCATGTTATATCTTTTTTTTTAAGAGTCGCTCATGCTTTTAGCAGCACAAAGCCAACTAAATCCTCTCAGACAAAAGAGCTCCTTATCTTTGTCTGTGCATAAGAATGGAAATCCAAGACGTTTTATTACTCATCGAAATTCCAATTAATGGCCGGGTTTATAAAACGAGGCCAATCAGTCGATTCTATCTGCAGCCAGAGCCGGATGCAGTTGTATCTGTGGAGCAAAAAGCGAGGACTGGGAGAGATGACAGGGTATAATGTCTCAGTTGGGCCGGAGCTGCAGACATGGCAGACCTCTGCTCTGAGAACAGCCTGACGCTGCATCTCAGCTGCTTTCTGCTTCACTTCACTCACTTTGCAGATGAGGTTGGCAGCAGCGGCTCACTCCGTCTCTCAGACTAATTTATGACATCTGCAGAGGAGGGGTGCATTAGGAAGATCAGCCACGTCAACCTCTGCCAGGAGGAGTAGACACACACACACACACACACACACACACGTGGGAGCATGTGCAGTCAATCAAAACTGAAGTAAATGGTCAAAATCCCAGCAGATGGTGCCAGGATCAGGATATCCAGAATCTTTTTGGCTCAGCACGGGCCGAGGTCCAAAAACTGTTACAACTGTAATGACAAAGAGTCTTTAATTCACTATACTGCCCTTACTTACTGCCTCCTTCACCATGGCAACAGCAGCTGAGGCCCATGGGTGTTGTAGTATTGAGACTTAACCATCATAATAAAACCTGCTCTCTCAGAAACAAAGTTGAAATAATAAAAAAATAAAAAAAATGAAGCTATAACATAAACACATCAGGTTCATCTTCCGGTAACACTAGCTACAGCACCATTGATATACGCTTAGCCCTCTTCTAAATTAACCTTAAAGTGATATCTACAGTAAATTTAATAAGGATAAAGTTTCATTTTCTGGGAATGCGTCTTATGGTTCAGCTCTTACAATCCCTCCTCCTTAATTCGCTAATTCACCTCGTCCGTGGAGGGTAAAGTCAGATGTATAGGAAACAAGGACATACACGCTGCAGCAGCTTTGTCTTCGGCACCGACCTCCTCTGATGACAACCATATGCTCCTATATTAAATATTAAATATGTATGGCAGCGTAGAGGAAGTCATGGAGTAAAGGTGTCAGGGAGGTGCACGCCTTGTGTTGCCACGTTGTTTAGTGTAAAACTGTTATCAAGAGAAGATGTGTTGTCCCCGTGTTGTTCACAGGAATGACTGCAAAAGCATTTCCCTCTATTTCTATCTATTTATTTTTTGGAAAACAGACCAGTGCTTTGTAAGAGTGGCTGGCAACAGTATAATAATATCTGTTAGTCTATTATTTATAGGCTCTGTTATTTATTTCCTGGAGGCTGAATTTGCTGTTTCTTTTCTTCTGTCTCTGCAATGACAGATGAGTGTTTACTGCAGCAGAGATGTGTATTTGAAAGGGTAAAGAAGTTTCTTGTCCTCAGATCAACAAATGATTTCCTCATGAAACAATGTCAGTCTCCAGCTGTGCTCTTCATACTGTTGGCCCCACACGACTCACACTTTACGCATTTAAGTGCAGCCTTACACCACAGCTCGGTATCATGTAACAAGCTGTGTATCGTCACACATTGCATTGCAGAACTGTACAGATCATTACACTGATTCCTGGGCGCTCTTTGATCAATACTCATTAAATGGTAGATCCTAGGAACATTGCTAATGGGTCGAACATAGCAGACATAACAACTCACCTTTAAAACGTATTTCTATGAGTACATAATCTGGTAAATTGACCTAATTTTAAATGCAGGATGTTTTTACAGTCAGTTTTTACAGTGTATGTGTTGTCATATTGTGTGGTTTGTGTATTTGCATGTGTTTTCTTAAGTTTCAGACAGCTGAACTCTCAGACAAACATAGAAAGAAGGGTTGATTATTTCACAAAAGACCCTAAGACATCAATCAACTAGATCCTTTCAACAACACTGGTAAAAGTTAAAACTACAAATCATAGCTTTTAGCCTTTTGTTGTTTGATTTATACATAAACTATGTTACCCAGTGTTTGGCAGAGCGAGGGATAGAAGGGGTTAATGTTCTCACAGCCTCTGCATGCTCTGTGATGCACCTGATTTCTCAGGTTACAGTAATTTTCAGATCCAGTATCAGGATGCTGTAAGTCCAGGCTGATCAGAGGTGTAATCACCCGGCAGAGGCTGACGGGAGGATATCGCCGTGCACTCTCCTGAGACCGCGATGCCACGATCCATACGGGACTGACTCACAGTAACATGAGATCAGTTTCAGTCACATGTGTGTATTACAGCGGGTGCGGAGAAACTTAAAATGTCAGATGAGTCATGCTTTCTATCCCTTCTTCTTTCTTTTCTTGGTGTGTGTGCACCGGTACAGCACCTGACACCTGAAGGATAACGTTGTTGTATTGATCAGTGACGCATGGAAGAGCATGATCGGCTTCCTCTGCCATGTGTGTGCTAATCACAGTGACACTGATGAAGCTGAACTTCAATTTGAGGTTGGATGACAGATGATTTGCAGATGTGTTGTTTTTCCTTTGAATCTCCAGATGGTTTCTGATGATTTGTGTTATATATCTCTCCTCTCTGTCCATTCAAAGACTCAGATGCCCTTCAAATGAACCCATACTCTAACATGCTTTAACTACCACTGTGTATGACAGGTGTAGACTGACTTTGCCTTTATCCTGTGAAAATTAAAGCTGCACAATGCGATGTTGTTCGAAAAGGAGCTGAATGACACCTGATGAAGGAGCAAAAACGGAAAAAGTTGACATAAGTCAAAGAACAAAGGATGATGGAGGGAAGAATGAAACACAAAACCTTTGACGCTTCAAGTCCCTGAAGGACTTTAACTGACTGAATTAAGTCTTGTGGAAAAAAACAGGGTGACGTCAGTACGAGCTGCACGGAGACAGGTGTGAAATCGGTGGCAAGTATATAAAGAATAGCAGAACACACAAAAACAGAAACTGTGGGAGGAGAGCATCCATGTTCCAGGAGGGCTGTGAAAAACGCCGCCTCAGAAGTGTAAGAACCGACTAATGCAGAGAAATACAATCAAAGACTCTGGCACGTGTCCAATGGGAGCTATAGTGAGACCTTGAAATATCTACAAATGCGTGTAATCTTCCAGATATTTATGTTATTCAGGGGCTCAACTTCTCGCAGTTTTTCAGAGGAAGAAGTTCGACAGCTCCTCTGATCTGTTTGTGAGTCAGGGTGAGATGGAAGGAGAGTAATGAAAGAGGACGGCTGAGGTGGTTTTGACCTTTCAGCATGTCACGGTGTTGACAACGGTGACACCAGGACCCGCCCACCTTTAATTCACCTTCAGAAAATGCATCAAAGCTTCACTGCATTGACTCCCTTACAGTAAACACACACACATGCTGCATAATAAACTCACATTGAGATGAACATCCAATTATATGTTTGTGTTCCCCTGAGAGCCTGCTCTGCATGTTTCAATGCCTTATTGCATCATGGTGTACTATCTCATAGCACCTGATTGGTTTAAATTCAGTGCTGAGACTTGAGCTTTTTTACTTCTATTGATTTTCTCTTTGATGTTATCTTTGGTTTTATTTCATGCTGTGTGTCAATCAAGTAAGTGGAAATGTATTTATTCAAGTGATTTCCATCATAGAAAATACAAAACCTCAAGAGATTGGACAATAAGATAGGTATTCAGGCAGACTGACCAAAAGACTGAATAAAAAGCTGCTTCAAGAAGACGTCACAGGCACGTCGAGCACAGAGCTGTCTGTGACATGAGACAGAAACAGGGTTGGAAGCGTGCCTCCGCCCTCACCTCCACCTCCGCACAGCTGATCCATGACTGTTTAAGATGGCTGATGACCGACGACAGCAGGAAAAGCACAGGTGTAAATAACAAATGGCAGTTGAATTCATGTCAGTTCCCGGTTCTGCTTCTACTCAGGTTGCACTTTGTGAAACAGACAGGTGGTGTGGCGTTTTGCTCTTTGGTGACTGCTGAAGAAAACAGGACGTAGCTAGTGCATTACATCCAAAACGACTGTGTGTAACGGGTCAGTCAAATTCTTGCAGCACCAACATGTGTAATTATGTAAAATCATCACAGCAGCCCTGTCAAATCAATGCTCTGTCTTTTTGATCAGTGACAGAACAAAAGCAGAACACGATGTGCAGTATATAAAACCGCAAGGATTGTTCAAATTGCATCACACAGCGCACTGCAGCCTGAGAGAAAAACAACCGTCCGCCATCATTTCTCCCTGAATGTGAAGCTTCTGTTTTTGTCTCAGCTGACAGGATGTGATATTTGGAACGATCAGTGGTGATTGTCTGCTGACTCACCACAACAGAAGCGTGAGTCATTGGCAGGAAAAGGTCAGCTCAACTCAACATTTACCTACAACATGAGAGAGGACAGGAGAGGAGAGGAGAGGAGAGGAGAGGAGAGGAGAGGAGAGGAGAGGAGAGGAGAGGAGAGGAGAGGAGAGGAGAGGTAATTGTCTAGGTCCTTATATAAAAATGTCTGACAGCTCCTATATGATGATTCACTCTGAGGCCGGGATGAGACAGACAGCTACAGAAAGCTATAAGCAGCAATCTGAATCATTAATTCTGCTGTAATTAATATTGATTAGATTAGCCGGCAATAATCCATTCTTATCTGCAGAGGATATTTTGAGGGTGCGTGTATGCGTGTATGTGTGTGTGTGTGTGCGTGCATAAACAACCGCAGGGCCAAATTAAAATAACAATGTTTTAATAATGAACAGACAGACAGAGTCAGTCACCTTCCTGCGCACCACAACTAAAACTCTACAAACACAATAAGTCACTTTATGATTTACCCCCACAGCAATTAGCTTCCTTATCTGCGCCGCTCGTTTGTTTTATGGTGTTGTTTGTTTTGTGGATATGTTGATTTTACGATGCTGTTTACCTCCGGAAAGTAGACGTCCAACAGCTTACAATGCTGCGTATAGGAAAACCCTTTCTTCTTCTATTCTTTTTCTTTTTTCTTTTTCTTTTTTTCTTTTAAATAAATCCCCCGGGGCGCCCAAAGCTGCTCTGCCTCCCCACGGTCTGTCTGCTCTGTTTATCTGCAGCAGCACATCTCTTTGGTTTTTATAGTCTTTGTTTCTCCTCGGGATCTGTTCATGCCTGACTGGGCCCTGCACTTTAAAATGATGAAGTGGAGTGCAGAGCGTTTGGGAAGGCGATCTTTTATTGCTATGATGTGTTTGTGGTTATTGTTTCCATTTGTTATCAGCTGGCAGCAGCTGGGCAGAGATACAGTGTATGAGTGACAAGTATAGACCTGAGTCTGACAGATCGGTTTGACCCTCACAGGCGGATACATGTGACGGACAACAGCTACGTCCTGCACTGTTCGACAAAATAAACAGTGACAACAGAACTTCTGTCCGACAAGTAGGAAAACCTCACACAGACAACTAGAAGTGAAGACGGCCACACATCATCAGCAGTAACAGTGTTTAGCTTACCAAACCATGACCTTAGTAAAGAACAAGTGGTGGCTTTTGTGGGGATGGACAAAATCAAATTGTGACAATGAGAAAAGCTGCACTGCTGTAGTTGTTTTCATGGGAGCTGTAGTCTTATCTGTCAAGAATGAACAGCTAGTTGGTTGGTTTCATCTTCAGCTGTAGAAGACACCAAACCCTAAACTGAACATGTCTATGGATATTCTCATGGTCATCGTTCTTTTCTGGGCAAATTAAAGTCTCACTAGTCCACACTAGTTGGACCACATCCAACTAGTGTGGACTAGTGAGACTTGTTGTGTATGAACCGATGAAGCCCCTTGGATAAGAGGCGAAACGTCTTCCCAGACAAGTCCAGTTGCCTACGATTCAATTTGCCCAGAACCTAAACTGAACACGTAAACCTGAAACGTCCCGGTCTCACCTGAAAATGATTTAAACTTAATAAATGGACATAAAAAGACCTCAAGACCATAATTAGAAGTCTGTCTCAAAATACACTGTATTATACATATTGCCCTCCAGTTTGAACTCATGTCCTTAAAGCAGAAGTAAGCGATCCGGTCGTTTTGGCTAATGCTGCGTTCCAGGCAGGCTTTTGAAACCGTAAATTACAGCTTCAAGTCTCGTTTCAGGCAACCCACTCGTGTTTTTCCGACCTGTTTTACCTGTGAAAGTCACTATAACGGCCATTCGTAACTTCCGACCCGTGAACTCGTACCAGATCGAACTGGTACGACTTCACAGGTCGGAAAATCACGAGTTACGAGTTTCCTTGAACGCACCATAACAGTCCTCGTCCCTACGTCACCACATTCACGGCGTCCCTTGGCTGCACACACAGCCCTGCATGCCGTTCTCTCTCCTCATTGGATAAAAACTGTAGGATACGATAAATGTTTTCTCCTCGCTCAGAGCAGAGCAGAGTGACTGACAGACCCGTGTTTCGGTCCAAACACTCTATGTAAGTGATTGCTGTCGGAAGATATAACTATTTAAGACTTATATTAACACAAATATATCACTTACTTCTGCTTTAAATCTGGACTCGGTTATTTCAGTCCAATGTATGCCAACAGGAGCAGGATAACACTGCTAACACTGCATCTTGATGCTGAGTATTAATCCAGAATTTTACAATGTTAAATGTACAATGACTAAACTAAAAAAAAAAAAAAAGTCTTTGGTTACTCTTCACTACAGCAGCCTCTGGAAGGGTTATGATAACTTCTGACATTGGTGGAGGTGGGCTGGCCGGGTAACACTGAGTTCCTGTCATGAAAATGGCATACATCATGACAAAGTGAAAAGGTTCAGTTTTGCCGCACTATATAGACCAGAGAATAATTTTCCTCCTGTTCTTGGAGTCCTTTAAATGCTGTTTGTCAAACTGCCTGTCACACACCTTTTACTCAAAGTGGCTTCTGTCTAGCTGCTCCGCCATAAAGACCTGATTGATTGAGTGGTGCTCAGATGTTTGTCCTTCCAGCAGAGGACATCTGAAGTTATGTGAAATACTATTGGGTTCTTGTTTAACTCCTTGGTTACTCAGTTAGACTGCAGGATGGTCAACTCTTGAGTCCTGGTTGTTCCCGTCCTGTGTCCACTGTTCTCCTGGAAACACTCTTTGTACCTTTAGAAATGGTTGCGTAGCTACTCCTATTATCTATTTTACTGTACATCCTTTAACAACAGCATGTGCTCATTATTCAGTTCAAGCATGTGTGAAATGTGTGAATGTGTAAATATGCCACATAATCACAGGGAGGAAAAAAAGGGTTTTGGATTCTTCATGAGCTGTTGCTGGTCAAAGCTCTGCGGCATAAGGCTTCTGTCATCCGTTGGGAATGAGGTGAGTTTAATCATACGGTTCCCTGTAAATGAAACCTCTCATTAGACCCACTCAGTCAGAGAAATGTGGAGGACTGATATGGGCAGTAGCCTCAAGAGGCATTATAATTAAATTCACCTTGATACTTTCCCCCCCATCAGCTGCCGACATGGTGTCCATGACTCTCTCCACCGTCTTCCCTCCACTAATGGTCACATCTCAACGGCTGTATGTAGGTCTACTTGTGTATTATTTCACATATCCCAGTATTTTGTCCTTGTAGCATCAAGTCAGTGTTTCAGATATAGACATATTGATAAGTACCAGTATGAAATATGTTCATGTTGTGACAATAAAGACTTGTTGCAAGGTCAGTATCTAAGTCAACACCCCAGTAGAAATCATTTTTGTCAGTTCATGTGCAAAATCAACAGCCAATGGGAAAACTCAAACATTTGGCAGACCAGTGAAGTTACTTCTTTACTTTAAGAGGAACTATGCAAGATTTTTAGCCTAACTATGCTACATTTTTATGTTAAAGCAGAAGTAAGCGGTTAATATAAGTCTTAAATAGTTATATCTTCCAACAGCAATCACTTATATAGAGTGTTTGGTCTGAAACACGGGTCTGTCAGTCACTCTGCTCTGCTGTAAGCCGAGGAGAAAACTTTCCTTGTATCCTACAACCTTTATCCAATGAGGAGAGAGAACGGCATAAAGGGGCGGTCCTCTCTGTGTGTGCAGCCAAGGGATGCGTGTGAATGTGGTGACGTAGGGACGAGGGCGGGGACTGCTAACTCCATCGGCTGACAGGAAGCTAGCCAAAATGACCGGATCGCTTACTTCTGCTTTAATTAAACAGCCTCAGAGTAATTGTGATGGTTAAATAACTGACTTGTAGCTTGTTGCAAGGGAGAATGGAGGCTTTCTGCCTTCCACCTAGCGTCTCCTGGCCGCCAAACCAACCTTGTAAGATCAGAGCCTCCGACTTGGTGTCCCAGCTCTTGTCCCTGAGGCACCACGACACGAAACGTGCCCCTGCTCGTAATCTCTTGCTTATGACTGATAGAAATACACAAAAATACACATCATAATATCGTATATAATATAAGTTAATATAAGTTATCCACAGCTCCATGGATTGCATTTTCGCTGGCTTTGTTAGCAAAGCGTTAGCAAAACAGAGGAAAAGACATTCGGTCGACCAATGGTGTAACATCGTCACTCAGTCAGTCACGGATGTTTGCGTTCATAGGACTGGTTCAGCTGTTGAAGCCCAGCCAACATTTATCATGTTTCACAGAATGAGAAAACAAAAGCTTTATGGCTGTAACACAATACTTTATTGAATTTGGGGAAATTTCTGAATACAAAAGAAAGGAAAGATGAATATTCTGTTACAGCCACCCCCTCCAGGACTATTGGCTCAACACTCTGTGCAGCAACATATAAGGACAACGCCATAGCTGAGGTTCAACTGACAAATTATTTTACTTGCAAACAAAAATCTGAATTTAACCAAAACCAAAAAAGAGTCTGGAGGTCGGCCAAAGCTGCAGAGTAAGTCTGGGCCAGCTGCACAATGCAGCTGCAGGGCCCAGAACATCCCTCCCTATAAGCTGAGCCTAAATCCTGTTTGAATGTGTGAGAGATCTCCCTCTGCTCCAGCCTGTGTTACTGTAAGTAGGCTGTGCTGGGCAGGGCCACACTCAGTGCACATCAGGGGCACCTGAGGAGAGGCAGCAAAACAAATTGGTGCTGCATAATATGAATATACACACAACTTTAGAGTAGAAGAAACTGACTGGTAAAGAGGAGTAACTAGAAAACATTAAATCACAAGTAAACCTCTGTTGTGTCTTGATAAAAAACAAATCTAGTTAAAATGAATGGGAGCATGTTCGCTCTACAGTATCTAAGCTTAATCCACCTCAGTGTCCTGGAAAAGGCTCCCACAGCAACGCAAGGCAAGGCAAGGCAAGGCAATTTTATTTGTATAGCCCGTTTTTACAAACAGTTTGTCTCAAAGGGCTTTACATGGCATCGTAACAACATCCTCTGTCCTTAGACCCTCACATCGACTGAGGAAAAACTCCATGGAAACCCTTTTAACAGGGAAAAACAGGAGAAACCTCAGGGTGAGCAACAGAGGAGGGATCCCTCACCCAGGACGGACAGACGTGCAATAGATGTTGTTACAGACAAGAAAACAGTTTACAGTTTGTCACAGAATGTGCGGAATATGGAAATGTTAGCAGGGGTTGATGAAGGCAGTCTCTAGTGAGGGGAGGGGGGGGGGCAGGGAGAGCCGGTCAGCTCGATGGGAGGACTGGGTGGCAGACTGGTCCATGGGAAGGGAGGGGAGGCCGGTCTAACGGCAGGGGAAGGGGTGGGAGGGGGGCGATGTAGGCGGCGGCTGGTGCAGAGAGATGGAGCTCCGGTGGATCTGCGGAAACACAGAGAGAGAGTGCGAGACACCAAGGCCAAACTACAAAGTACAACAGAAAATGACAGTTCAAAAATATACTGAGGAGGGGAGGGGAGGGGAGGGGAGAGGAGAGGAGAGGAGAGGAGAGCACAGCTTTACTGGGTGGCTGAGACCACAAATGAACTCCCCAAACAAGAGCAATGAAGAATATGACAATTCTACTGCGGCGTCAATGGATTACGGTCTAATGTCCACAGTCAGCCAAAGGTTTCCATGGACTGTAATCCCCGTCTGATTTGAAATCTCTTCATGTGGAGACACTTTTTTTTTTACTCCCTCGGAGCTGCTGTTGATGGTGTTTTGAAGAGTGAGGACTTAAATCTCATCAAGACTTCTGGGGGAAGATTAAGAGTAACACTTTGGGGGTCAGCGGTTGATCCCCCCCTAACCGATCAGCCTGCAGTGTGGATGCCAGTGTGCAATCTGTGTCATTGGGGCAAACACAATCAAATGTCTGACCTGATTTCACATCAGCATCTGATGTGAAAGATGTAAACACACAACTTTTGCCCTCCTAACACCCACATAACCTCACATGTTACTCAGTCTTCTTTGGCTTTACAGTCATAAAAAGGATTAAAGTCTCTGATCTGACCCACAGATTAGCTTTAAAATGCACATGTTTGTTGTTTTCTCTCTCTCTCTCTCTTTTTTTTACTTGTTTGGCATCTCTGAGAGCAGGGATTTACCGGTCAGTCGTGTGACGTGATTCACACATCACTTATCATGTCAGAAGAGTGTAAAAGCAGATAAAAATAAAAGGCTTTAAACACACAGATGAGTCCTACAGGCAGTGGGAAGAGTTTTATTTCTCTTTGGCCTCCCTCTGTCTCCTTGTACAGACACACAACTACTCACACATGTGTTTGGTCAGCCCCGGGGAGACCTAAATCAAAGCGGGAGTCTGAATGTGCCATGCTAAAGTGAGGAGAGGACTCACTTTAATCTTCTCAAAGAGGCTAACCTGCAGCTTCCCCTCAGACGCCTTCTCATCTAAAAGCGTCTTCAGCAGATGGGAAACACAAAAATGGTTAAAAGGACATCTAACGGCCCAAAATAGAGCTTCACTGCTGCCTCTCACAGAAAAGACTGACATTCGTTTGCAACGCAGAGACAAGAGATGTGTCTTGTAATTGAATCCCTGTCAGATTTGTTTAATGTGCTGGCTGTCAGCTTGTCAAGGCGTTGTCATCCGCGCATCTTTCAAAACTTTCATTATGCCTGTTAGTGTGCCCACACAAATGTGCCCACATGGAGAAAGACACAGTCATGCACACATGCTTATGCACACCCACAATCCATTTCAAATCCCATCTTTTTTGTTTCAGCCCTTTAACCATCCATCTTCTGCCGCGGTGGTCTTTATTCAAAGCCGTGTTGTTTGATGTGCGCTAGTTATAGAGTCATCCAACTTCCCGGTGATTCACTCCAGGACCACAGATGGGAGCAGCGCTGGCTTTGCTTTGCTTTGCTTTGCTTCGCTTTCCTGATGCCTTCTGCAATCTGCAAACTCCATACCGTCGTGAGGTTTAAACCAGCGTTCGCCTTATAAAGGCAGAAGAAAGTGGGAAAGCAACAGGTTTTGTTTTGTTTGCTGCCACTCTGCCAAGGAAAGAACGGAGTGACTGCAGTTTGCATCAGCAGACGTTGGCACTTTGCTGCGCGCCAGCCAGGAAACACAGGCAGATTAATCAAGAAAAATCTGACAGAGTCATGGAGAGAGATGGACAGGGAAGGTGTTCATCATCTTTCTTTCTTTCATGTGTGTAGTGGTTTTTGTTAATTCCCCCGACATGATGTTCATTTGTGTTCCTGCTTTCACCTCCTGCCGGTGACGATGGCACGTGAATTAATAGCATGTATAAATCAACATGCTGCATGTCACTTCAGGTGTCGTTGAGACAAATGTATATCTTTATGAAATGCACACAAGAGACTTTAAAAATGACCACACACACACACACACACACACACGCATTGTTACCTAGCTGAGTATAGACAAGCAAGCAGAGAGAGTAATGAGAGGCGTGATACAGCTCTGCAGCCGCTCTGACCATAGACTGATGGGCCGGGAGCTCATTGCATTAGAGGGAGAGGGATGGAGCAGTGCAGCACTACACACACACACACACACACACACTAGCACAAATGCCACAAACACAAATTACCTGCCAGCATCAATTTCAGCTCCTCTGTGTCACGTTTATGTGAAAGGTTAAACAGAAACAAATGGTTGATTTGGCTCCGGTGCTGCCGGGGCTTGGCAGGGGACAGACTCACTCTGCTTTAGGGGGGGTCGAGGGGTCCCAGCACAGAGGTGAGCTCAGTCAACACTAGTTGCACATTTGGTCTCAGTGCAGTTGAAAAGAAGCACATAGCAGCTAAGTAGTGTCATCCAAAACATCCACTTTTTGCACTAAAGACTTTTCAAATTAGTTAAGACTGGAAATGAATGAATACTTTTGTGAACAAGCAGGATTGGTTGGGGCGAAATATTCACTAATATTTTACATTGAAAATAAATCAAATGAATTATTATTTCATTGTGTTGTACTACTGTAGCTGTAGATTAAACTAACCACCAGTATGTGAAATATTGAAGCACTAAACTACAGTATGATGCTGCTAATTCTTCTTGTCATTTCCTAATAATGGTATATAACACCAAATGGATCATCAGCTACAGTTTATATCTACTGATGCAGCACTCGGCCTCACTGAGCTGAAGTTGAGTGATTTCTTTGACTTCATAAAATTCAATCAGCCTCTAGTTAAACTTTTCACCCCTGCAGTTACAGGAACATGTTGGCATTTCATTTCCAGCGTGCTGCCTCAGTTTCTGCCCATGTGTCATTTGGACTTTGTTTTTTTCGAGCTCAGTCGATGCACTGACTCAAAATCTTCCTGTTGACGTCTTTGCTGCGTTAATTGCACATTTGCATAAAAGGTCAGAGCGACAACAGACGTGAATCACTTAAGTGTACAGTAGGGGGTCCGCCTGTCTCCCCTCTTTTTCTGCCATGTCATGTGCACACTGCTCCTCCTCCTCCTCCTCCTCCTCCTTCTCCTTCTCCTGCTGGCTGGACTCTATTTTCACATGTAACGTCATCAGAAATCAGACTGCTCCCTTAATAGATGCCGGATGGTTCAAACGCAGCAGGTTGTTAAAGGATGAGCGAGCGCTCGTGTTGACAAGCACATCAGCTGCACAAAAACCAAGCATTGTTGATGTGACATAATAAGCACCTCATGGTTTGTGTTGATAAACAGTGCGTCAGCGACTGTTGTTTGTTAACCAACCACAGAGGAGCAACCAGAACCACAGGGTGAATAAGAAAGAGTTTGCAGGATGACGTCTTCTTCATAAACTAATCAACAAAAACTACAATGTAGACGATATTTATATATAATATATATATAATATTTAATTAAAAATAAACACACAGGCTGCAGGTTTCAATAATAGGCTACTACTGGTGGGTTCATCCTCCAAATGAAGGCTGCATTACAAAGTTGACATTTTGAGAGTGTCATAGATTGTGATCTCTGTCTACATGGGAATTGAACCCACATCCTTCACATTGTACAGACAGAAAACATGATCATCTCTCTCTCTCTGAACACTGACATGAAGGAGCAGTCAACCTGTGTGTGCATTTCTGAGAGTGTGTGTCAGAGGACTCCATAATCAACATATGCAGCTGGATTTGTCAGCAGGTTGGATTGGGAGGCTGCAGGTTTGAATCCCATGCATGGACTTTGAGGCCATTTGAGACTATTATTTTGTTTGGGTCAACAGAAGAAGAGTTTATTATTGCTTAGGCTGATGGCTGGCTTCCTTGGCTTTGGTTTGAGTTGTGTCTCATGCAACGTGGCTCTGCATGTTTAGCACCCGTCTAAAGAGACAGCAACCAAGCTGGCAGACGAGGAGCCTGCCACCATCTCCCACCTCTGACTTGGTCCACGGGAAGATCGTTAATGGTTGATATCAACTGAGAAGTTGGCTTCAACTGAACTTGTCAAAGCTGTTGCTACAGTTCCATAAATGTTAAACCAAAATGGTTTGTGGAAGAGCGCTCGTTAGCTACCTAGCTAAAGTAGGGTCCGAAGCATCGAAGCAGTGTGTTGCTATATAGGAACTGGGCCTCACCTGATGTCTTCACATGAGGGCTGCAATGAGGTGAATTGAAGACAGCTGTTCACTTGTCAGGTTTGATTTCATGCACCTGGGTGGGCCCTCTGAATCAGCAACACTGGGGGCATGAACCTTGTATCAAACTACTGAATTACTGAAATCAAGCAGAATATCTGCTGAGTAGTTACTTATGTTACAGCTGCAGCCTCCCTGCGTCCTGTGAGCTTGGAAATGAAGTCAAGTGCTCAGTTCAGCACTGTCCATCTTCGTGTGAATGTTAAAGGTACTTTTTTTTTAATAAAGGCGCTGACTAATATCAGTGTTCATCAGTGTGTAATCAATGAAGGGTCCACACAGTCGGCGTTCAGCTGTTCATCGTCGCTGCCAACGTCTTTCTCCTGATAGACCCAATTAAGTGCACACGCCTCTGAAGTATTATGCAACAGACATTCACTCCCACACACACTTAAGACTAATTATCGTCATCGTAAGGACACAACAGCCGACATGTGGGAGGTCAACGGTGACCTCCGTCCTCAGGAAATCAACCTCTGATGTCATCACATGAGACACATGGAAGCTTTTGGGAAAGAGTTTCGTGTTTACTTTGAAAAGTCCTGTAGGTTTTCTAATCGTCCAGTTAAAGAAGAGTTAACAGCACGGTGAACAGACAGTATAGCGCTCTTACACATCACAACTCCATCTTGTTTGTTTCAGACCTTCACGTTAAAGTAGTTGAGGATTTAGCAGACACATTTTAACTGTCACACCTGTAGATCATCGCACTGTAAATGAGTTTTCACCAAAAATGTCTATTTATGGAATGAATAATAAATGATCAAACCAAATGTTCAAGGAAAAGTAAGCTATAGAGTATCTTCTTGATTGTTATTTGCACATTGATGTGAACCAACAAGGCCAATAAGTTCAGCAAATGGTGATCATACAGTTTCTGATCGACAGCTGCGTGATGGAGTCATACTGTTATAGATGATGCATGGTACGTGAGCAGGAGTGACTACACTGCTGCAGTCTGGCTGATGATTGTGCACTGATGATGATGAATCACGACCGGAGGGTTCACAGGGTGCAGAGAGAGCGTGCTGATCAGCAGAGAGGGTTAATGCATGTTTCCAAGTCCGAGTTTAGATACAGGATCAAATCAAACCAATCAAATGAAGAACGGAAACCAGGGGCCGCATTAACCTCCTAAGGAGCCCCTGCGGAAAAACTTACAACATGTAATATGTCCAAGTATCTTAAAATAACAAGAGTTTGGTTCTATATATACCCACAGTATGATATGAGAGTAATCAATTATTTTAATCATGGTAACAATCATGTCTACATACTATGTTGGTGCCTTTTACTAGAGTGTGAAGTTTTAAGCCACATTTTTATGGTTCCCTTTTTTACATCCCAGTCAGTTTCATCCATGTATTTAAGTATTCTCCTTTTATTTAACATAGTGGGATTAATACCCACAGGAAAAGCTATTTCATTTTTAAAAATCAGTCATTCGTGTTGCCCCGGTGTCTCACCTGGTCCAGTTTGTGTACCACAGAGACTCGGTCCTCAGGTTCCAGTCCAACTTATCTGGGTTCGTTGTGATTTCCCTCAGACAGTGAAGGCAGCTTTCTGTGCCTCGGAGGAGTTCTTGTGTCCTTGAGAGACGTCATGGAGTGTGACTTAAAAGACTTTATTCCTCCCCCACTCCCACTAATTTCAGCTCTCTTCCTCCCCTCCATGCCTCCCTGTGTGATCCTTCTCTCTCTCTTTCTCTTTTTCCTTCCTGTCTTCACTCCCCCCCTTTCATCCCCAGAGAGAGGGGGGGGGTCTCTCCACGCTCTGATTGGTTTTATTGGCAGTGGTTCAGTTGTGGAGGATGCCGGCGTGGCTCCCGATGTCGTGCTTGATAAAGATGGATCAGCACATCACATTAAGCAAAGCAGCTCTCTTTTCCATCTCATTAAAAAGACAACACTTGATGAGAATAGGAACATCCTCCAGTGTCACAGAGATTCATGTTGGCTTATTCATCTCCAGACCGTGTTTTATTTCAGGCTTGGCGACATGTGCTGCCCCCCAAATGAATTTCAGTGTGTATTTTATTTAAGGGACACTTTTGC
The DNA here is from genome assembly GCF_905171665.1 of Trachurus trachurus. Taxonomy (NCBI): domain Eukaryota; kingdom Metazoa; phylum Chordata; class Actinopteri; order Carangiformes; family Carangidae; genus Trachurus; species Trachurus trachurus. Next base: position 7,630,307 of record NC_139911.1, read on the forward strand.
ATGTGGCCCACATCCACGTGTTTTTCTTCCAGTGGTAGGTCAGCAAAGTGCAGCAGAGCAATGCCTGTCACAATGGATGAACAAGGCTGGCACAGCACCACTGGAACGGGTTTGCATCTCATGCCAAAAAGTGGAGGTGGCTGAGGCTTCAGTGTTAATAATAATAAATATCTGTTCTCTGGTTTTGTTTAATGTGTTCAACAGAGACTGAGACCAGCCTTTAGAGGGGCAGTGAAGAATTTGAAGTTAAAGAGGAACTATGCAGGATTTGTAGCTCAACTATGCTACTTTTTTTTTTACCTTAATTAAACAGCTTTGGAGTAATTGTGATGGTTTAATAAATGGCTGAACTTGTTACGGGGGACAATGGAGGCGTGTCACTTATTGCATCTCTTGGCCGAAAACCAACCTTGCAAGATCAGGTATCCCAGCTCTTGTCTCTTTTATGACAGATAAGACTACACAAATATATGCGACGCAACATTGTATATGATATATAACGTTGTACCGCTCTATTGATTTATTTCTCACCAGCTTCGTTGTAAATAAATGCACATGACCAGGACGAGGGTTAGCAAAACAGACCAGACTTATATAGTTCCTCTTTACTTACTCAAAAATACCACAATTTTTAAAAAAAAAAGAACACATGCTCAGACTGCAAAATCTTCACTGAGTGCAAGCAGAAAATTCATCTCCCATCAGCAGACATGCTTTGGCTTTCTTCTTGCACTTACCCTTGAATGTTCAAGTGTTGCTTAGAAATCGGCAGCTTTTATATTTCTAAATGATAAAACTGATGGGAAACTCTGCTCCTGCTTCTGGAGGTTGCTTTTTATTTGGTCTTGATCCACTTTTGAGCAGGACCACAAGGACAGTGGATCATAAGACCTGTCTGATGGGAACTGATGTGGGCTCAACATGTTTGTTTTCGCAGCAGGCAGAAGTATAGCGAGCAAACCAAAGCAAGGTGGAGAGGGTGTTTGGCATTAGATGACAAAGTGGGAGGGAGGCATGTCCTTTACCGGGAGTGGGAGCAAGTTCAGATTGAGTTAGTGCGCTGTGATTGATGGGGAGACATCCACCACCCACTGAGAAGGAGATATGAGGAGAGGAAAGTTTCGTGTACTGTCAGGAGAGGACAGGACGTTGTCTGTTTCGACGAGGAGCATCATACTTATTACCTGACGTTCGCCCTGTGAACCATGTTTTTTCTGCTTGTTGACACTAAGTGAAAAACTCCAGGAGCTCCTGCATCATCAAACTTCCTGACAGAAGAGGAGCAGAGCCTCCGGTGTTTCTGTTCGTGGGCACAGACCGTCGATATATAGAGGCTGAGAGAGCCAGCATGGTGAAAAGCACCTACCACCCACCGAGGCTCCGCAGGAACGCAGCTATTTGGGCTCCGATCAGCAGCTATTTAAAGGCTGCGGCGTAGAGAGCGTGGGTTCAAGGCCGGAAGGATGCTCTGCGTGAGAGTTGGAGAAAAGTAGTCCATTGTTGTTTACTACACAGGCGTGTCAAGGTAATCATAGCTGCATGTAAATCAAAATGCTAAAGTTCACAGTAAGAAAGGGGTTATTGATATGCGATGAAGGAGATACGCTGCGTGCAGTGAAAAATATGGAGGGTGATCATTAACTTAAAGTTGAGGTGCATCTGTGCATCAGGCCCCACTTCTTCCAGCAGCCACTGTGATTTGTGCAGTAATTACCGCACAGCCAGAGGAGAGGAAGCACTTGAGTGAGACGAGTCGGCGTCCCGTCTGATGCGTGACATCCTCACGGTGTCTGCAAGCGTTTGTGTTGTCAAGCACCTGAGTCTGGAGTGGGAATTAAACCACAGTCAGCTGAAGCCAGAGAGAGAGAGAGAAGTGGAAGAATTTACTTTGGATTAGAAGAAAAAAAAGGGGAGAAGCAAAATTGAGATGTGAAAATGGAAGTCATGCTGTGAGTGTGTTGCTTCACTAACTGGGAGTTAAAAATAGCTCTGTGGCTCGGTAAACTGTGCCCCGGAGCATCAGCTCAGTCAAGGTGTCAGTGTGTGTGGGAACGCTCTCAACAACACACCTCCTGCAAACACCAAAACAAGGTACATCTGAACAAATAAAGCAAAGCTGAAGGCTGCGCTGCTGCATCACAGCACCCTATAGACCGGACCAGACAAGTCTTATCAGTGACATTAGATGACCCTGTCTCCTATAAGGGGAAAGTTAAGGATCAGCAGAGTGGCTGGGCTTTATCCCCAGCAGCCTGTCAATGTCTCTACAAAATGTTACAGCACTGTGTCGAGTAGATGTCGAGATACATTTCAGGACGAACATTTCGTCCCAGTCACAGAGAGGATTTCTGCCAGAGTCGATTTTAAAGGTGTAGCATTGACACAAAACCCACTTTCCCCCACATTTTCACTGTGCATTCCTTCCTACTGTAAGGAAGTGGAGGATCCCCTGGGCGCTGTCTATATCCTGGATAACAGAGTGAGGTATGTGGGTACTGCTGACTACAGTTGTATGCTTCAGTCGACTGCTGCAGCACAGATGTTCCCAACAGTTTGAATATAATATTAAGGACTATTCCCTGTGACGATTGTTGTTATTTATACACAAAATGCTGCAGGTGTTGAGAAATATAAATCGTTTTAAAGATCTTTGTATTAACATCTTTCCTTTGGTCACAATCAAACACATCCTTCAAGTTTTGGTTGGAAACAGCAATATGTGAATGAATCACCCTCTCTCACACCCACAGACTGACCCATTTCTAATTACTCTGTCAAAGTCTAACTTGTATTCATTACCATGCAGCTCTTATATTGCTGTTTACAGTTAGTAAAAGATCCTGGTGGTAATTACTTCACAGCTTCACCATTTATATTTTAATGTTATGCTCTGTTTTTTAAAATCTTCTTTAATAACTACATGATGCATAAATATACATATATTAGACTGATGCACTGCTTTGAACTCCAGCATTATACATATTGCGTGCCTTGAGTCACTGCATTGAATTCACACTCTGTTAAGATCTGGATTTGCTCCATATCCAGTATATGTGACATCAGTGAACAAAGTCACTGGGGCTGCTCCATGTGTTCCAGTGTGGATAATGTTCCCTGGCTGCCCTTAGCTGACCTACAGGGGGTGTAATCTGTTGTCAAAGACAGCATCATGAGCCTTTAACAGCCTCGGGCTAAGCTGCTTTCCCACCGTGTATGAAAAGTGACATCAGACTCTCTCCCCACGGCGCCGAGAGCAACTGTCCAGAGCCGAGCGTGTACCAAACACCGGCACAGGACCTGTGTAGCTGCTGTGCTGGGTCAGGGAGGTGGGGTAGCAGCTAGAGGGCCCTGGGTACCATCAGGAGCCTCTCAGCATGGACTCATACTGCCATCTTGTGGCTGACGTGTGGATGTGAACAGAGCTGACAATACTACAACACCACTTAGGACAGTATCAGAAAAGAAAAGAAAGAAAAACAGCTTTTCATTGATCATTATAGATGGAAACTGTGCAGCACTTGAGCATAAACAACCTTTTGTTCTGGAGAAACTAGAAACACTATTGATAGGCTATAAATAGTAATGCCAAATCCCATAGGCTACTAGCTATAGGCTATCATATTTAGGTGGTCATAATTTTAACAAATACACCAAGCCATGTCTAATTCAATACTTTAAACAACCTGTAACAACACACATAACATAGGCTACTCATAGGATTTCTTGTGGGCTAAGTGAAGGTGGGAGGTGCAACTGAAAGTGAAAGTGAAAGTAAGTTCAGACTCATTTTAAACTGGACTCAGACGGAGGGAAACTGAATGAATGTCGAGGCGGGTGAGTGTTTTACTTACACCATGTGTGCGTGTGTTGTAGCCTCCTTTCCTGACATTTTAGGGTGTGTGACCCTTTACTTGTGTCCGTGAGCTGACGTAGCTACAGTCGCTGCCTCTGGTTTATTTTGCAGCCTGACTCACTGAAGTCCAGACGATGAACGACTGTGTGAGGGAACCGAGCACAGCAGAGTCAACAGCACCCACCTGTCTGTCTCTGAAGAGTGACCGGTCCAAAGATGAAAGTCCATACTTCAGTAACGAACCTGGACCCTCGGACAAAAAGTAAGAAACTGTTATCTGTGTCCTGCTGAGGTCCAATTTTCCAACTCCCCACCAGAGTCGGACTCCCCCAGTCAGAGTGACAGGAGTTGGATTTTGTTGGATGACTCGACACAATGTCAGATAAAGTAGCTACCGTAAAAAGACATGCCACACGCATCAAATTCAGTCTACTAACGATGTCCCAATTCTAATAGCTACTTATTTATTAAGTAAATTGTAAACATTGACAACAGGAAATACATGGGTGAAGGTGGGTGGAGTCGGATTTTGCTGGACGTAAAATCTGACTCCACCCACCTTCACCCATGTATTTTCCCCCCCTCAAATTCTCCAATGCTTGTTTTGCAGCATTCCTCTTTTGTGAAGTGGCTTGTTTTTCATACCTCGAGCTGTTTTATTTTTTTACTTCCCATCTACTAAACTTATAAAGTAGGCTATAGGCTACATGAATGAGATGAGGAAGATTTGACCTATTTTTAATTTGTATTTAAATGTGTGGGACATGAGAGTGTTTATCTGAAACACTTGACAAAGTTGCAATACAGGACTTTGTATTGTACTTCATTTCATCATCATTATAAGCCTACACTGATGCAACCACCTCTTCAACAGGTGGGCAGTCTACTCACTAATTGGTCTGCGATTGCCCTTAATGTGAGAAATGACTCAAGTGAATGACTGGTGGGGGAGTGGATAGGGATAGGGGATAGGGGGTGGTTTGTGATTGGGCCAAAGTGTGCCCCATAACACTATATTCAGCTTGTGAGGTTGTGGTTTAGCCATCAATGATGTAATGTGTTCATGTTTCAGAACAATACCTGGACTGCAGGCAGTCGTTCAGACCAATGCTGTACAAAGTAAGACAACATCTGTGAACATCTGTGTTATTTACTTGGTTTTCCTGTACCTGATGAAAATATATGTGACATTGTTTCCTCTCTTTCAGCAGATAATGGTCTGCAGGAGGTTTTAAATCAACATAAGACCAGTCTGAGGGGCAGATGTGAACATGTGACTGAAGGAACTGACGGAAAAGGAAGTGGAACCCTCCTCAACAGGATCTACACTGAGCTTTACATCACAGAAGGACTGAGTGAAGAGGTCAATACCCAACATGAGGTCAAGCAGCTGGAGACAACTTCCAAGATGGAGACCTTTGACACTCCAATCGAGTGTCGTGACATCTTCAATGCCTTACCTAACCATGACGGACCCATCAGAGTAGTTCTGACTAACGGTGTGGCTGGCATTGGAAAAACCTTCTCAGTGCAGAAGTTCACTCTGGACTGGGCTGAGGGTTTGGAGAACCAAGATGTCAGTCTTCTGGTTCTGCTCTCATTCAGGGAACTAAACCTGATCAAAGATCAGCGGTTGAGTCTTCTCAAGCTGCTCCGTGTTTTCCATCCTCCATTAGAGAAGGTCACAGCAGAGCAGCTAGCTGTCTGTAAACTTCTCCTCATCTTTGACGGCCTGGATGAAAGCCGACTGTCACTGGACTTCAACAACAGGGAGGTTGTGTCTGATGTCACACAGACGTCATCAGTTAACGTGCTGCTGACAAACCTCATCCGGGGGAAACTGCTTCCCTCGGCTCTTGTCTGGATCACCTCCAGACCTGCAGCAGCCAATCAGATCCCTCATACGTGTGTTGACAGGGTAACAGAGGTACGAGGCTTTAAGGACACCCAGAAGGAGGAGTATTTCACGAAGAGATTCAGCAACGAAGAGTTCAACAGAGTCATGATCTCACACATCAAGACGTCCAGGACCCTCTACATCATGTGTCAAGTCCCAGTCTTCTGCTGGATCAGTGCTACAGTCCTGGAGGACATGTTGACCACAGACCAGACAGGAGAGCTGCCCAAGACCCTGACTGACCTCTTCTCACACTTACTGCTGGTCCAGACAAAGAGGAAGAACAAGAAGTATGGTGTGGGACATGAGACGAGTCCACAGGAGTTGATGGAGGCGGACAGGGAAGTTCTTCTGAAGCTGGGGAGACTGGCGTTTGAACAGCTGGAGGAAGGAAACATGATGTTCTACCAAGAAGACCTGGAGCAGTGCGGTCTGGATGTCACAGATGCCTTGGTGTACGCAGGAGTTTGTACTGAGATCTTCAAAAGAGAGAGCGTGATCTTCCAGAAAACAGTCTACTGCTTTGTTCATCTGAGCGTTCAGGAGTTTCTGGCTGCAGTCTACATGTTCCACTGTTACACCAGCAGAAACACAGAGGTCCTGGAGAAGTTCCTGGGAAAAGACTGGCCCGACTCATCCCTGGATGTCTTCCTGAAGAGAGTCATGGAGAGATCTTTCGACAGTAAAAATGGTCACCTGGACCTGTTTGTTCGCTTCCTTCATGGCCTCTCTCTGGAGTCCAACCAGAGACTCCTAGGGGGCCTTTTGAGAAAGACAGAGAGCAACCCAGAAATTATCCAAGCAGCCATCAAGAACCTGAAGAAGATGAACACTCACAAAATCTCTCCTGACAGAAGCATCAACATTTTCCACTGTTTGATGGAGATGAACGACCACTCGGTTCATCAGGAGATCCAAGAGTTCTTGAAGTCAGAGAACAGATCGGAGAAGAAACTCGCTGAGATCCACTGCTCGGCTCTGGCCTACATGCTGCAGATGTCAGAGGAGGTTCTCGATGAGTTGGACCTGGATCAGTACAACGCATCAGGAGAGGGACGTCGAAGACTGGTCCCAGCTGTGAGGAACTGCAGAAAGGCTTTGTAAGTCCAGATACTGCTGATATTGATAATTGTCTGATGACTTTATTTGTGACAGGTGTTTTTCTTTTCTCTATCTTCTCTTATCACAGACTCAAAGATTGTGGACTCTCGGAGCCTCATTTTGAAATCCTGGCCTCAGCTCTGAGGTCCAATCCCTCCCATCTGAAAGCACTGAACCTGAGTGGAAACTACAAGCTGGAGGATTCAGGACTGATGATCCTGTCTGCTGGACTGGAGAGTCCAAATTGTAGACTGGAAACTCTGAGGTCAGGTCACTGACTAGAGAAGTTGTGTTTTTTTTGTGTACTGTATGTTGTCTATACGTTAACAGACTGATTGATTACCCTCAATAACAGAAAGGCAATGTCACTCACATTATTATTCATTAAGACATACCTGATTGATTTTATCTGCATGATTTATTCTTCAAACAGATTATGGGACTGCAGTTTGTCAGAGAAAGGCTGTGCTTCTCTGACCTCAGCTTTGAAGTCCAACCCCTCCTATCTGAGAGAGCTGGAGCTCGGCAGAAACAAACTTCAGGATTCAGGAATGAAGGAGCTGTGTGGTTTTCTGAAGAGTCCAGACTGTAGACTGGAGTCTCTGGGGTCAGACTCCACTTTTTATTTCTATGTTGAGATTAATATGATGTGTGTTTTGTAGTATTTCCAACCTACATCCCATCGGTTCAGACCTTTGGAGTTTCTTTGAACCATGAGATGATGAAATATTGAGTGGCTGCAAGCAGGAACTTCACTAAAATTGAGTATTTTCTTTTGATCCAGTTTGAGTTCCTGCAGGTTGTCAGAGATCAGCTGTTCCTCTCTGGCCTCAGCTCTCAAGTCCAACCCCTTCCACCTGAGAGAGCTGCAGCTGAGTGAAAACAACCTTCAGGATTCAGGAGTAAAGGAGCTGTGTGGTTTTTTGGGGAGTCCAGACTGTGGACTGGAGACTCTGAGGCAAGCTACGATTTGTTAGTTCTGTGCAAAAAGTCTTATATGATGTGACCCTGACCTGCAGACACCTGGAAACTAAATAATATCTCATTATACATTACATCAATACATTCTTCTGTACAGGATGAATTTGTATAGATGGAGCTTTAGTGGAGCTGGTAGTTTTAGTGGTTGAATAATTACGTCTTCATTGAGGCAGCAGCCATTTGTCATGCAAATAATGATGATGATGTACAATGATAATTGTCTATTTGAATGTCTTATTATAAAGGTACATCTTTTTTGCTATATTCAGGTTGAGTTCCTGCAGTTTGACAGAGATCAGCTGTTCTTCTCTGGCGTCAGCTCTGAGGTCCAATCCCTCCCACCTGAGAGAGCTGCAGCTGAGTGTAAATGAGCTGCAGGATTCAGGAGTGAAGGAGCTTTGTGCTTGTCTGCAGAGTCCAGACTGTACACTGAAGATTCTGAGGTCAGATCATATTTTTGTCTGGACAGCAGTGGGAACAGCCCTGCAAATGGTCACTTAGCTGAATTTTGAAGTTTTCCTATTGGCAGTTGTGCTATCAAAACTAATTAGTGCAAACTGTTTTAATTAGAGGGTGTGCAATGTTGCCACCTTATCTTATTTGTCACAAGATTTTGAGATATTATGTTTTTTTTATATATAAAAAATGTGAGAGAATTCAGTATCTGCAGTATCAGTACAGTTTCAAGCAGAAAACTTTGTTCCCTAAAGTTGCATGTTATATTCGTTATTCAGGTTGAGTTCCTGCAGTCTGTCAGAGATCAGCTGTGCTGCTCTGGCCTCAGCTCTGAAGTCCAATCCCTCCCACCTGAGAGAGCTGTACCTGAGAGGAAACCAGCTGCAGGATTCAGGGGTGAAAAAGCTGTGTGAATTTCTGCAGAGTCCAGACTGCAGACTGGAGACTCTGAGGTCAGTTCCTTGTCTGTTACTGTTATTGTCTCTTATATCTACAATCAACAACTTAACCCAATTAATCTTCATTAATACGTTTAATTCATTCTTTTTTTAATGAATCTATGGCATTTCACATATTATTTTCCAATCATATCAACTGACTGAGAATGATTCTCCAGCTTCAGGTTATTTTAGTAGTTGTCATTATAAATACTTACATTTCCCTCAGGACTGTTTTTTAAATGCACCATAGAAAGTGTCCAATGTCACAACAATATACTTAATATCCTCAGAGCTTATATTTGTACAAATACATTGAAATATAAAAATGAATTCCTTTGTTTAATGTAATTCTACCGTTGATATGAACAGGTATGAATGCTGTGGTGACATTTGTTTGACATGTGATCAACAGTGACAGAGGGACAAAGTCACTACTCAGTTTAGGTAAAAGACACTTGATAAGAACATACTTCATTGACTACTAATGGCTGTATCTACGTAATTCATTATTTTTTCAGACTGAGGGACTGCAAGTTGTCAAAGATCAGCTGCGTTTCCCTGGCCTCAGCGCTGAAGGCCAACCCCTCTTACCTGAAGGAACTGGAGCTGAGCTACAACAACCTGCAGGATTCAGACGTGGAGGAGCTGTGTGGTCTGGTGGAGAGTCCAGACTATAGACTGGAGACTCTGAGGTCAGCAGAGGGGAGGACTCAGTTCATGATACTTTATTGTGCTAAAGATTTACTTTATACTGGATGAGCTGCATCACTGACACTGACTGACACCTCCAGTGACTGTGCTAACACTGATTTATCACCTCTGTCGTATTCTTCTCTTGGCAGGCGAGAGTGGTGAAGAGGATGATGGATGTGTGTTGAGAGGATGAGCTGTGTCCCGATCCAGATGTTGAAGCAGCAGCTTGTGTGTAAAGCAGCTGTGACTGGGCCATGTTACCAGGAGGTGGAGTGGAGAGGAGAGCTTCACCCAACAGAGAAACTGTTTGAACTGATCTGTAAAAAGCTTCACTGTCAGGCATAATGCTGATTGATTATGTTTATGACATATTACTTTTCCCAGGTCTTTGTTCTAAGTATGCTGTCCCAATTCAAGACTTTTTTTAACAGTTCCTAAAGGAAGGAGTTAAATGTTGTGTGAGTGATTAAATGGCTCAGGTTGTTAAAGAGGTGTTAGGCAATTGCATTCATTCGTTTTGGCCTGTTTTATTAAATTATGCGGTGAAACGGTATAATAAACCCAGGGGAAATTAAGTATGCAAATCATTTATATTCTGTGATAATTGCTTTAAATCAATCACTAATTCAAAGCTTGCATGTTTTAAATATCTAATCTCTAAAAGTAACTGAGATAGAATGAAACATGTAGCCTAAATGACAAAATAATAAACATTACCTCTTGAGACAATTTGTAAACTACTCTTCTGACTGCCTCTCCATCCTTCATATAAACAGCGCTCCAGACGAAGCCACGCCCACTTCCGCATACGCGACCTCGGCAGCCAATCGCCAGCCGTTAGAACTACGGAAGTGGGCGTGGTTTAATCTAAACTGGGGTCGGAAAAAACTTCCCCACCGGAACGATAAAAGACCAGTTTCACGCTGTTCTCGGTTGAGATCAGTTCAGACCATAAACTGTATAAAAGCCGGTCCAGTCTGAGAGATGTTATCTCCGTACGTAAGCCGGTGCATATTCTCATTTGTCCATAATTGAAAAAAAATTATCTCCGTACTGTTTTTCCCCTTGATCCGAAACCCCGCCCTCCTTACATATTACCCAGAATGCACTTGCAGCCCAGTATTCACCTCATATTGTTCACATTTAAGCGTTTGTACGATACAATTTTCGCGTGTCTTCCTATGCATGTTAGTTGTGGATGTTCAAAGAGTCGATGTGGACTGTACAAAGCCTCCCAGTCTGATCCACCACCCTCACCGTGACACCGACCGCACGGCCGGACTATTTATACCCGGTAACACCCTCTCCTCTACCGACTGGTCCGATGGCGGTGAGATTTCAATTGATTGCTACAGTGAGTTACAGAACCTCTACGTTTCTTCTCTCCCCTCCCTCACCGCCGACCTTGACCAGTCTTTTGCCTGTTGGAGTGACACCATTTTATGTAATATGCTATAATATAATGTACTGGAGTTTGTAATATTTTTTAATTCTACTTGATACAGAGACATATTACCAGACTCCATTCAATAAATTCTCAAATCCTGTGCTTCCTCTCAGACTGACAAGACCGTAGACATCCTACCACATCTTTTTGGATGATTACGGTACCAATTAATTATATACAGTATATGTATTAATTTATACTATCTTTATCTTATTACCTCTTTTTTGCATTTGGTTCATCTCTCTGGTCACTGTTTACACAAGTGAAGGTGTACACGTAACGACAGCATAACTGTTTAGTTTTTGGCTCGACTACAACACTAAACACAGCCTTTTAATTATATCTCTGACTAACTGAGTCCTCATGACCACTAGTAAGATTAATTTCCCCCATTGGACAGTATACATGTCTGAAACTGGTTTAATTTGGAGGATATTTACAGTTTGGCAGTGTGGGATATTTAGCAATGCTCATTCTTCCCGCATAGAGAAATTATCATCAGAAAACCTTAGATACAGTATATGCACCAAAGGTCATTGCAATTACCGGTATCTGTTAGACATGTACTGTATTACATTAAGCTTTGACATTGTTGTTTATGGCATTTACTGTACACAAAATAAAATAAAATTGCCTTGCCTTGCCATTGTACTTCAGCTTGTGTGGAGGACTGGTAGTGCCTCCTCATGTGAGATATTTGTCCCCCACTGGGGGAAGGACACCTCAGTACAGTAATTACAGCTCCACAGTAGCTCACCTTCAGGAGCACCAGTTAATCTATAATCTGGAGGACAGTAAACAATATTATTTTACTCACTGGTCTGGTGTTTCAACCCCAACATGGCAACCCAACACTTGAAGTATTTGTCAAAAAAGCAGCGCTAAGCACAACGAAGGTTATGAAGTTTATTAGAAATACCAGCAGGATCGGAGTCATACAAAAGAAAAGCACTGATGCCTGTTTCAGAAGACTCCAGACCCAAATACAAGTTACCCCACCCCAACCTCACTCCCACCCACACAGCTGTGACGCCCCGGTCCTTCCCAGAAGACAACCGACTATAAATCTACATCCACGTCCTTTCACAACAGTCCCATCTTGTATTCCATCATCATGTGAGGCTCTCCCATCACTTCACTCTGAGCTGGATCTGAAAGGGGACAAACACAAACACAGGGCACGGATCAGATTTCATACATAGACGGTTCAGTTCAGTGACAGATGATGGTGTAAACAGGTTCAGGCTCTCACCGTTGAGGATGTCCTCAAAGCCAATACACTCGTCGCTGCCTTTCAGTGTATCCAGAGCCAGGTTTGAACTCTGTAGGAATGGCAGGCGCTGGATCTGGAGGGAGGAAGCACAAACATCGGGGTGTGAAGAATGAACATGATGAAATCTGAGAAGTAAAAAAGGGGAACGGGGACCATCGGGCGGAGGTATAAAGTTACCTGTCTGGCTGCTCTGTACTCCATCTGCAGTTTGAGAGGAGCGTGAAGTCCCTGGATGTTTCTGAGAGTTGAGAAATTCATCTTGTCCTGGTTCAGCTGGAACTGCACACCACAAAGACACACAACAAATGTCAGCCACATACAAGCAAATTCATTCAAGATCTCCACCAGTAAATAATTATTGCTGCCAGGGTCACAAAAAGCCCAGCTACTGATCAGCTTTATTCCAATCAAATTGGATTATATGTTGTATTATTGTGAGTCAATACTTAAGTAAATATGAACATACAAGTAGGTTTATTGTTCATTTTTGTATATATATATATTTCCTTATAAGATCCCAAAAAGCTAAGATAGATTACAAGGATGTGTAAGAGTTGGAGTACAAGTTGTCAGGAGCTGAAGGTAGAGGATGGGTCATCAACCCATCAAACTTCATTTCCACATATTATAAAAGGTGGAAGGCAGAACGAGCTGAAACACTTGTGAAGCTTTTAACATCTGTGTCATTCATTAATTTCTCATAGCCCAGTATTACTCACGTTCTTTTCTGACAACTCCAGTGGGTGGCTGGGAAGGAGCTCATTCTTTACACTAGTAAAGCTGCTCAGAGACAACAAGAAGAAGAGCAAGAACAAGATACAGTTAATTAAATGTGTTTCAGAGATGTCGAACTATTAGACTACTATAGAGTAAAAAAATAAATAAAATAGATGCTAATTGTTTGAAGCTTCCATGTCCATCTAAACCTATTCCTAATACTAATAATAACTTTCTTTGCAAAGCAAGTTTTGGGCAACTAAAGGTACTTTACAACTAAAGCAATAAAGCAGCAGCAAACAAATAGCCTATGCAGTATGGGAAAATAAAATTATCATTCATAAACTTACATAAAAATAATTTTAAAAAATTCAAACAAGTTTAAAGAAAGAAAAAAACGAGTTTAAGGGGTACAACCTCCCCAAAAAATGGTTGATTATAAACCGCTAAACTGCTGCCCATGGATAATCCAGGTACAGGTGACATATGTTCATTGTTAGTATGAATTTATGAGTGGACACGAAAAGTTAATTAGTCTATGTTTAGATTAGTCATTGGATATTTTAATCATATTTATAAAGAGTTATTTATCCTGAGGTTTTAAAGCCTTACCCGCTCCGCAGAGAGTCCTGGATGCCGTACTGTCCCTGTGGGCAGAGGCCGGCCACAGGCACGCTGTCCTTCAGCTGAGAGCGGAGTCCCCGGGTGTTCTGTCAGGGAGAGACGACAGACAGTCACAGCATCGACATTTACTCACATTAAACCAAGGAAACGAATCGCAGACACCGATAATTGAGTTTGTTTAGCTCCATCACTGACGGCGGAGCTAACTAGCATTAGCCAAGTGACTAATCAAAACCCGCTCCGTAACGTTACACTCCGCGGTGATTCTCTTCACCGGCCTAAATAAATTATAAATATATCTACAGAAAACAACAGTAGCACTATCTGCACCAACATAATAAGACATAACACAATACAGAATAATACGAAGCGTTATCATCTTACCATTGTGATTCAGTATCTTCCACTTTCTTTTCGACTTGCTTCAGTTTCCGGTAAAAAGTCGCGTTGTCAATGCGACACATCCGGTGTTAGCCGGAAGTCAAATTTTACCGAGAGAAAAGGAGAAATTGTTTATAATTCGGACTTTTGTTCGTGTGCGGGAGCTATGAGGTTGGTTTATGTTTACATTGCAGAGTAATGGATATAACTGTTCAATCACAATTGATCAATAATTGATTAAACTGCTCATAGTTATCGTTAAAAAGACTTTGGTTTACATGATAGCAGCACGGGGGTATAGCTCAGTGGTAGAGCATTTGACTGCAGATCAAGAGGTCCCCGGTTCAAATCCGGGTGCCCCCTCATTTTCTTCCAATACTTTTCCTTATTTCCCTATTTACACTTTTCTATTTCTGTACAATGACAAAATAAACAATGTCGTACATTTCTTTCTCTCTTATTTACAAGCGTATACAGACCCATAGAAGACACTATTAGCCTACACTTTGTGTCTTACCTTCTCACACATGATGAGTTCATGAAATGAAAGATTTTGACTTGCATTTTCAGCACATTCGCTCAGTTAACACATTAGCACTGGTTTGGTTTTAACATGAATTATTTTATTCTGCCCAAGAGTCTTCATCTGTTACAGCAGTTAATCCACGTGGCACTAATTACTGAAGATCTGGAGGGGAACCGAAGGACAAGAAGATTAGATACACACAAATAGAAACAAGGTGAACTGAATACTGAAGAGTTTCTACAATTGCTATTGTTCTTCCAACCATGTGCCATTTCCACTACCTGGGGAAAGCTACTGATAGCTCAGGAAAACAACATCTATTATCTATGCTTTGTTTGTGCAGTGGTAGACACACTTAATTAGTGAAAGCAAGGCTTATGGAACCAATCTAAATTCTGATGGTGTCACCACTACCCTGCAGCCATTAGGCTACAATGTGCAATCAAGTTTTAATTTATAACAATGAGTAAAAACTTTCAATTCTATGTGCATCGCCACTTTAAATAAGTGATAAGCAGCATGCAGGCCACAAGTCAAGACTAGATTTATGCAAAAAGGAAATAGTTTGACCTTTGTTCAGCACAGAGGAGGGACTGCAGGCCAAACAACTCCACTCCTGCATATACCTGCACAGGTAAAACAGCACAACATGAACATATATCAGTGCAAGACAACCATCTGAACATCATAGCCTAGATGTTTTCTACTAGTGAGCAGAGGGTCTTACTCCTCAAAGTTCAGAGTGGTGGTCCAAACCAGGAGCTCTTCATCCTCCAACTCCTCTACCTCATTGTCCTCCTTCTTTTCAGAGGTGGCCATCACTTCCTGGGCTACGTCGGCGTCCCTCACCACGGTGACCACGTCTCCATGTCCTGGATCAGTCTGGAGACGACCCTGGTTATAACTGCACAGTGTGTACCCATCTGAGCAAAACCTTGTAGAAATTACACTACCCAGGAGGTAGGTAAAATTAGTAGATGTTAGCTACACTTTAACTCACATCTGCCACATCCATTCGATTTTCCTCCTCTTCTTCCAGCTGTCCAAATCCTGCTTCCGCTGCAGCCTGGAATAATGAAAGTCCTTTTTTTTGTTTGCTCCAATCTCCACGGGCTCATTGATGGGAACGATCTATCAGTGGTAAAACAAAACAAAAGACAGATTTTATATCATCTGCTTTGAAATTCATCTCAAGAGTTCAGCTTCTACACTTAATGTCAATTCATAGCAGAAGATATTAAGGATGATAAAATGTTCTTCACCCTGCTGGTGAACAGCCTCCAGCTGTTGTTCTCCATGCGTTGGTACCATCCTGACCGATCCTCGTTCACCGGAGTCCTGTCTTTGCTGGTCTGCCGGGCCTTTCGCCTCTTCACACATTTCTTGGCGTAGACCTTCGGGCTGCTGGCACACACGTCAGCGATGGGCCGGGTGGTGAAGATCTTGTAGTAGATGTTGGGAGGAAACATGATCTGAAGACACATTTGTTAGAGCAGATGTTTTCTGTGCCGTCCGTCGTCTTCTTATTGCTGTTGAATGGTTGAACACACACTTACCCCTCCAAGTCGAAATCTGATGAACACCCCAGCAGCAGCGTCCAGCAGCTCAGCCTGCCACAGGGAGTTGCAATCTCACCATTTCCTTTGTTTTATGTTTTCATTTTATTAAAAAAAAAGAAAGAAGAAAAGGCAGCAAAAACACAGTTGCTGTTACCTCTCTAGGATTGACTGTTCTGAGGATCAGCTGTGGATCCTGCTGGTTGCACTGGCTGATTATCTCTTTGACGTAGCCGAAAACTGCTCTGCACTAAAAGTTTGGGTGGAAGACAGAGTTTTACTTTGAGCCAGTGTGCTTTACAGTAATTCACGTTTGTCTGTGTGTATGTGTGTCCACAACAACAGCAGAGTACATACCACATATCCTCTCCAGGCCCTTTGTATTATTCTGGCTGCTACCTGCAGCAGTAACTCCTGCTGAGGCTCCTGCTGCAGCTCCAAGGGCCAATCCTCCTGTAAACTGGAAGATGAAGGAAATGAGACAAACACAGACAGTCACTAAGATTTTCTTTCTTTTTCTTTTCTTTTTTTTCTTTTGCTGACAACTGAAATCAGACACAGCTTATCCGGTTCTGTTATCTCAGCTTAACTTAGCATGACACTGGCAAATGGCAGGATTTAACTTTATTTGACATCGATGCAAAAGCTTAACCTGAGAATAAAAACAAGGTAAACTCGTCAAACAACAAGAAAACAACACAATACCTCATGGATTTCCCCCTTTTCCTCTGCCAATCACTCAATCTACCAACTAACAATCGAATCTAACATAACAACTAACAGCAGCTGACTGAATTATGTCCTTGCGTTACCTAGCAACATAGCCACCAGAATACAATAACATACACACCTATCACTGAGAGAACAGGCTCAAGGTCAGTAAAGCTTAGCTGTAGGCTACCTATAATAAAAGTAACTAAAACTATAAAACTAAACTCTAACTATATTCTTGAGTGCAACAAAACTCAGACTACATATTTAGAGATATTTCAGAAAATACACTTCTGATTTACTGAGATATGATGCACCACAAAGCATGTGCTTTTATTTTGAAGGAACGGTCAGGTCAGTTCAGTTCAGTTCAGTTCAATTCAAGAATAATTTTCTAAACTCAGGCTAACACACAGGATCTTATCAATTACAAACAGCTCATCATAAAGACAGGAAAAACATTGTGACAGTTGGGAATACATGAGTTTAAAGGGGAAGGAAGATCACAAGTCTGTCAAACAACCTTTATCAAAAATAATCAAAACAACAACTTTATCTGTGACTGATTATCATGTGTAGGCTATAGAGAGCAAGCATAGTGTTGTGGGCAGAAAGATAAAAGGGTGTTTTTATCCCTATTAACCAGTAGATGGAGCTGTTTACCAAACAGTTTCATGTATGTCCTCCAAAATAAAATCACAATTTAATTTATTTACAGTAATTTCCAACACACTAAAAGTCAGAGATCTGAATCATTTCTAAAGCCTTAGAAGACACACATTTGTATTTTGGGAGGAGTAAAAAAGCAAAACTTCCATATCTGTAATTAGAATAAAGAGGTGTTGAAGCTCTACAAGTCTAGTTTCGAGTGAGCAATTATCGTCTTAGTAGGTAGATGTTACTGCTGAAAACATGACAGTAAAATGATGAATAAATACAGTGTCCAACAAGCCAGGATATGAAATATATAATTTAGTGACACTGAATATTAACTTACTGGTGTAGTCGAGGCTTATTATCCCATGAATATTTCCTGTGACTGGGGAAGGATAATTACTGTTGTTCCTCTCTCTTTTTATGACACTTAGCTCCATCACATTTGATCACACAGATTATCTGACAAGCTTCCCAAACTGTCAAAGACTGAAGAATTTTCTGTAGATGTTTGAGGTTTCAGACGTTGTCAGTTGCATGTTTTTTTTTCTTCAGCTGATTCAAGCTTAGACTCTTTGATAAAAGCTTCAGAGGCTTTAAACATGAACCACTGTGAAACGTCTTTTGATAACAAATGACGTACCGGTAGTTTAGTCATGAAGCATGGATGAAAGGACTGTGGGGTTTCAGTCGGGACCACTGGACAATCAATCAGTGCAAACTGAAATATATTCCTTTAATTGACTAAAGTGAGTTTGACATACAATGAATCTCATCCATGGCTCCGGCAGTTGTGTCCCACATCGTAATGTATTTATGCAGACAATTAGATGTCCAGAGCGAGCAGCCAGGTGGCTTTCAGGTTCAACTGGCCATCTCATGCTTCACATGTCCAACCCTGAAATCAAAGCCAAGAGCCGGACACTGATCCCTGTCCTGTCCACTTCCTGTAGCCGCCTGTGGATTTGGAGCTTTGTGGGAATACAGCAAGAGGACTGGGACTCAGTGATACAAGCAGCTGCAGAGACAGTGTTGGTTGTGACGAGGTTAAAGTGCAGGGAAACACACCAAGCTCCGTGGTGTGAGACAAATCCACACTGAACAAGGATGGCAGTGAATCACAACAGGGAGAATGTGTAGCTACATGCACACACAACCCACACCTGCAGAGGAAAGATATAGTACCTCCAACTCATTGCTCCCACACCTATTACAATCCAAACAAGATCACTTGGAGGAGGCTGGCAGGTTCATTTATTATTAAAAATGCCTGGAGTCAGCTCTGAAACACACAGTTACTCTCCTGCTTAATGCAACAAAGGAACAATACCTCAAGTCACCTCTTTCTGCTCCAGCTTCCCACACTAATGCTTAATTAGACTCCATGTGTTTTTGTTTTTTTCTTCTTCCACACCTGACAGAGCCCCATGAGTCAAACACACCACTGTGAACAATATGAAAAAAAAAAAAATCCCAGGAACTAACTTACAGCTGCAGATCGTAGAGGATGTAAAACAGTGCAGCTGATATTTAATAATGCAGATGAATCGTGCAGAAAACACATGACTGTTTTTAAACAGTACATGGATCTGTGCACGTACCTTTTCTGCACAATTAAAAAATTACAGAATAGCAGACTAATAACATACTAATAATTAATACCAATAACTCCTGGGTTGTTTGTGTGTTTGATGTGATGCTTCTGTATGTTTCCTTGTTGTTTGTTGGCTGTCGTGTGAAGGTGACATTTAATTTCACCTCTAAGGGATCAATAAAGTACTTCCAATGCAATCCCATCCTTGTTTGTTTAATTCAGCAGTGTTTAAATGACAGGTTGTGATCTCTCTGTGTCAGCCGTGTCACTCCCAGAATGCTTTGCACCAGGATTTGGATCGCGAAGCAGTGACCCAGTGGCCTAGAGAGGAAACTCCACAAAGCTGAAGATGAATCCTTTGACATGTAAGTCATCATCTGATCCACTGTCAGTGTAAATACTGTATATTGATTAGATGTTGTTGATCCACTTTCTTATTGCAGGTGGTCCTTGGATCCAGCTTTTCAATGGCACACATCGGTCGATTTTGGACAACAACACTAGACCATAGTGAATTTCTGAGCTGCTGAGAAATAATCTTTAAATAATGACTGTGAAACTGTTTCTTTGTCCTTTGGATCTCAGTCTTAGAAAAGACCCTGAAGACGAAATAAGTGACTACAGACTGTTAATGATAATGAAATGGGAAGTTTGTTTACAGCCCGTAGTCATTATTCTTAATAATTATTCATTATTCTTCATTATTTCAAGTCATGGAATACATTTCAGGCATATTTAAATTGTGTTTGAGCTGAGCTCAAATCAAAACCACTTAAAAATCTAAAAAACTGCTTAGCTAACAGTGCCAAGAATTAAAAAACAAGATTTAATCTGGGAAGCAATATGCCCTCCTTCTCAGCAAGGAGTAAAACACGCAGCGCTCTCGCTGCCTCACACTGATGCACGGGGCCGAACTCCCTCCCTCCCTCTTACCCCCCCCCACACACACACACACACACACACACACACACACACACTAATCATCAAGTGGACGCAGCTGCGAGGAGGAGATGGTACCTGGAGGGAGGGAGGAAGGGAGAGAGAGAAACAACAGCAAACACACCGAGGTCGTACCACTACACATTAGTTGAACCAGAGGTAGATGAGAGAATGGAGATGGAGAATAAAGTCATGTATTCATCAGAGCACTTCAGTAGTGAGCAATGAATTCAATGAAAAGCTTCTTCCACTAAAGAAAAAATAATCTAATAAAGGAGTCAGACGGAGGAGGACAAACAGTTGACTCACTCTTCTCTGCTGACTCTTGTTGGTCTGAGGAAACATGCAGCTGTTTGTTTCTCCTGATGGGCAGCTTCCATTAACCTGCATCCCACTTCATCTGGGGTCAAACAGAGCACTTACACCTGACCACTAATGTGGCCTTTTCACATTCATTTTCTTTACATACTGTATCTCCAACACCTCCTCCATTTGCCTGTGTGCTCACTGCTGTTTGTTTTGCTTGTTATCTTCTCTGCATCTCTGAACCATCTGGTGACCCAGTCCAGATGCAGCTGTGGTTCAGTCATGGTTTTCAAACCAGAAACTGGGCCAGCAGTGCATTAAAAAGTCTCCCTTTCTGTGCTGGAGAAGTGTGGACAAAGACATAATAGGTGTTAGGGCTGTCAGAACGAACTTCGCTATTCGAATACAATTCGAATGTTAGTCAAAATGAGAACATTCGATGGTGGAAACTGACGTTCGAATGTTTTTAATGAGGCAAATTAACGTGGTGCGTCGCGACGTTCGGAGTAGTACACATGTTGATAAAACAACATGCAGTTATTGTTGTGCACAAAGTAAAGCTGCAGCTTCAAATATACAAGCAGAGTTTTTTTTAATTGCCCGTTCATTCGGCCGCCACGGTGCGCGTATGCGTCCCCACTCTACACACACACCTTTTTTTTTTTTAATTGATCGATCCGCGGACCACTTGTGTGCTGATCACGGATCAGCTGTGATCTGTTGCACCACAAGTTACTCTGTGCCCTAACCCCGCAGCCCCCGCGAGGCGGGGGGGCGCCGCCCCCGCCTGTGAAGCCGCGTTTCCACCGAATCAACGATCCTTCTTTTTTTTTTTTTTTTACCGCAACATATGGTTCACGTCAAGATAAGTTATTTTTCCATAGTTCTCTTTAACACTTAGAGACTTTTGGTTAAGTAACCATGGACAGCTCCTATGCAGGTTCGTTCTGCTGCAGGTTCGTCCCCCCCACCCCTCCCCCATAATGAGATTAAAAAAATAAATAAAAAAAACATAAAAAATTCGAATATTAGTCGAATATTTAACATAAGATGGGTTAGAAATTCGAACTTGATTTCGGGGGAAGATTGACAGCCCTAATAGGTGTATTTTAAAGTGCGGACATAGCCTAGATCTGCACAAATGGGGTTTTTATTGCAATCTTTGTTTTTTGTTTTTTATTCAGTCCAAACAGCCAAAGTTATAGCAACCAGGTATATATATCCAGCAAAGCTCAATACTACGTAAATTCCCAGCACAGTCTTTCCAAAAAATTAAACACTGCATGATTGCATTGTCTGCCACACCTGTGTTTTTCAACCACTTTCAGCTCAGGCTCCAAATATGGACGAAAGCATCCAGTGTCATGTCTCAGCGTATCCAGAGGACTGATGAAAGACGCCATCTGCTGCGAAACAGGCTCCAAAATCCAAAAGCTTTGGCAATAGTATAGCCTAAACTGAAAATGAGCCTCAGCTAACACACACACACAAACACACACATACACGTACATACAGTATACGCACACTGCTTCCATTTTGTCTTCTTATTAGAAATCATCGAAGCAGGAGGCTGACAAGACAGGAGGCTTCATTAGACACAGACTTCCTGTTTTCCACTGCATGTAATTGAATGTAAACAAATATCTGCGAGTTAACAAAGTAAACTCTGAGGGTCCTCTTCACCACTTCCTTTAATAATTACTGACAAGTCTGTGTGTGTGTTTCATTATGTTTTTACAGTGACGCACAAACGATCGTTGGTTGACGTACATTTTTTATCCTAACTCACAAAGTTTACAGTCACACACTTGATCTTATTTATCTGAAGCTTTACTTGGAAGATTTGACATCCCCCTTGTGTGTTTGGCTTTGTACAGTGTTCATATGGTTTGTACTGAAACTGTTTATTCACACAGAGTCTGGATGTCTCATTTGCCAAGAGGACGAGTTGTGAGGTCTGTCTGTAAGGCCAGAAAAGATGGGAGCCAACTTTGAACTTGTAGATCATTGTTGCTCCCTGAAAGGAAATCTATTTATAATATTATAAATATTTGACCAAAACCCTGAATCATGGGTTTTTTTGTCTTCTTAAGTGTAAAGTAGTAGGAGCATATAATAGGGCAGCGGAGCTTGGAGCAGCATTTTGTGGTTTGATGCTTTTTTTATTCTACTGAATGAGATGAGGTGAAGAGTCAACAAAAAGAAAGTGTATATTGGCAAAGCATGGTGGAGCATTATGAATTATGGGATGTAGCCGACAATGTTAATGTCCCTCTGGGGTGTAATTGTGAAAACATCTCGACAGCTTTTACACATCTTGACTAAAAAAAAACACAGAAATTCATGATCTCCAGAGGATGCATCCGTCTGACTTTGGCTGATCCCCCTGAGTTTTCCTCCGGTCGACTCGAGTGCTTTCTGATGAATAGTCTGTGTTTGTGTGTGTTGAGTGGGAGAACAGGTGTTTCCCCTTTTTTTTGCAGCTTTTCTCCACTGACCTTTCACTTCACCTGATATCAATAGCACACACACTCACACACGCACACACAGATTGTGTCCAGATATTTTTTTTTCTTATTATTTTTAGCAGCCTGACTCACAGCCTCCTCCATTGTTTGAGGTGAACACTTCTGTACCGATCTGTCCATGAGCTACGATAAAGCCTGAAAAAGTCTGTTCTTATTCCTGTCGCACATCTTTGTGCTATTTTAATATGGCCTTAACTGGGACAATGAACAATGTTTTCTTCCTCTGTGACCACTGTAAAAGCGTTCGGGCGGAGACACTGATTGCATCAGTTTCCCCCACCGTGCTAATTGACAAATCAGTGCAAAAATCAACATGAACAGACCCCTCGGGCTAACAGGAGTGATTTTTCATTAGATGCGAATCGGACGAACAATAGACCCAACAAAAAGTTGCAATGTTAAATTATCTCTTGAATAAATATAACTTTGACCACCTTTTTAGTATCTTTTTTCTTTTGCCTTTAACCAATCAGTCCCCTGAGATGAATTACATTATTGTTAAGAACAGTTTAAAGGCAAGAAACGTGCACAGCATTGCTTCACAAAGTGCAGAATCAGTGGAGTAACAACATGAAGCATCTTCAGTGGAGGGTGGAGTGGGGGTTGGAGGGGGGAGGAGGGGGGCTCAGCATGGGACAACACTCAGCCATCACTCCTGACACAGTTTCCACAGGATGAGTGACTACATGGAGGCACGTGCAGGTCGGCCCTTTTTTTTTTTTTTTAAGAAAGTCTGCTAATAGCTTTCTCGTCTGTCCATAATCTCGGCCGCCGCCTCAGCCGGAGAGAGGACAGGAAGACCAGTCTGAGCTGCAGGAGGCTAATATCAAAGGAAACAGGAACAGGTCTTAGTAAAGCTCCAGGTGCTGCTGGCATGTTAATGTTTCTACAGTCTGAAGTCTGACCGGCTCTACTCTGCACACAGTTCACAGACTGAACCATATCCTCTATATGAAGGAAGAGGAAGCTTTTAAAGTGGTAGTAAGTAATTTATGAGCTCTATAGGACCAGTAGGAATTACAGATGACTTCAGTAGCTTGATCGTAAAGGTGGATGTAGAAAATAAGAATATTTTTCACTATATCGTGGCCTCAGAAGTAACAGGGTGTGAGAGGTTTGTGTTGGTGTCCATTGGCTACTCTGACATCCTGTTTCTTGTGGCATCGTCACAACAAGAAGCCAAGGAGTTTGACTTTGACAGTTCACTTCTTCGTGACTCCTTGCTGTGCTGTGACACCTTGCATATGAGTGAGAGTGACTCTCAGCACAGTGATAAACTAAGAACTAAAAGTGAACATCATAAACTTAATTTATGGCTGAGCTGCTGCCTTAGATTGCACTGGTGTAATAGAAAGGCAACGTGGTGTATTATTGAATTCAAAATGAAAGTTTCATCGCAGAGAATCTTTTTATTTAGAGTCTGTAACTCGGATATTGATTAGATTTAATTGTATTTGAATAAAAATGCTTAAAGAAATCATGCACAACCAAGGCAAACACATTCATTCTCTTTAAAAGATTACTAAGCAGCAGTCCGAGCTCTGGATTTAAGAAGCATCACAAGCGTGTGAAGAGTTCATCTTGTTCCTTAACAGCTTAAATGAACTGTCCCTGTGTGTGTCCTCAGAGACGTGAGTGTGTTCGGAGCAGGAGAATAAGGCAGAGCTCACCTGCCTGTATCTTAATGAAGAATTAGTCTGAGTCTCTGGTCTCTTTGAAGTTCAGAGGAAACTCATTTCATTTAGTCGGTGTTAGTGAGTCTGCGTCCTGCCCCAGTTTAATGAGGCTGAATAGTCATTAGGCAAAGACTGCACAACATTCATGAAGCAGTGGACTCACTAATGGAGCGAGACCAAGTCAAATTCACTTGGACCGTCTGCATGTTTTCTGCTTTTGATGCAAACATATCGTAAGAGGAAGGTGGTATGATAATTTAAATGGATATGTAGCTTTTAAAATCAAGTTAAAATCACAAAAGCCTGATTTTGTTTGACTAGTTGAGGCTGTTTTAGCAGAATTGTGGTGCATTGACCTCCAAAAGAAAGTAAAATTTACAACAGATCAAAGTGAAGTGTGGCCGTGGCCTCCTTCGTTCCTCTGAACATTGCGCTGCAGTCAGAGTTGGCATTGAAATCCTGTTGGGAATAGAGAGGAAGGAGGAGGGAACCTCAGATGAGATTTCTAACTCCTAATTAGCTCCTGATAGATCATGGTGTGTCTGAGTCTGGCTGTTCTCCGATAGAAAATCAAAGCTGCTCCCTCCTTCATGTCAGCCGATGTTCTGGAAGCGGCCGAAGACGAAAGAGAAAACGGATGAAACCCAGCAGTGTGTGTTAGCTCAGTAAACACTTAAATTATTTGTGGATGGATGGAGGATGTAGGAAATCGATGAACCCGGTGAGCTGATTGATAATCACAGCTGCAGTTAAATCCAGAGCCATTTGAAAGAACAACAGGAGCTTGACAGGTGCCTGTCGATGTCGGACGATGCTGCATCAGGACTTGTAGCTGTGGGAAGACTTCGATTTTGTTCTGTGAGCTGTACAACACGGTTGGTTTGATATCAATAAGCACAACACGTACAGGTGCAGGCACATGTTGTGTATGCATGTGTGCACTCTGCAAGTGTTGTCCCTTACCATTGTACCGGCATCCTCATGCATTACCTCCATGTGAGAAAATCTGCACAACAATGATCATGGATGAACATTGGAGAAGTTGGATAAATAATGTATGGCTGCCACTGCTCAGTTTATAATACAGTTTGATTTCATGCATTTTTATGTGCCTGCAGCTCCATCATACATCAACATGCCAACCTTAACATTTAGATTTTTTTTCCTCAGGGAGGATGACGAATAGGAAATGAATTGGCAGCTGCTTCCCTGAACTGCTGATCCAGCTGTTTTGTGGGAGGACAAGCAGAAGTGTGAAAATCTTCATTAGAGCCGTGGCAGGTGTGAGTCTGACGGATACACTCACAAAGCTTTACAGGTGTGTATAGGATCAACACAAAGTCTGAGTTCGGAGATTAATGTCCAATCCAGTTCTCAAGGCTCTGAATGTTCATATCTATCATTTAACAACAACATTTTCCAAAAATCTTCCACAAAATTGTTTTATCACACATGAATGCACTGAAAAGCCAGGGGGTCCACTCACATCTAATGATGTGTAAATTAATTTAAATGATCTTCACATCTGCACGGCAAAAACTCAAATATCTTACCAAGAATATTTGTCTTATTTCTAGTCAAAACAAATCTCATTATACTTAATTTAAGTGGAAAGAGATTAGTTTTGACTAGAAATTAGACATTTTGACAAGAAATAAGACAAATATTCTTGGAAAGATTTTGAGTTTTTGCAGTGTGTAAAGGTGAGATTTTCAAAAGCTTCCTGCTATTACGAAAACACAATTATTCACAAATCATCATCTTGTGGTGAACATTTGTTGGTCATGCACCGCTCATTTGTCCTGACTCTGACCTGATGTTTTTGCACAGCAAGGTGATTCAGTCAGTTATATTTTCTCAGAGTAAAAGCCATAAATCCTCATTATGTGTCAGTGTTTTATAAAATTAAGTCTAAAACTACTTTCTGATTGAGCAGCGCTGGAATAAATTCTGATTAAAATGATGTCTTCATCTTCACAGCATCATCATTTCACCAGTGGATGACAAACTACATGACCTTGGCGTCTCTTCTGGCTCAGTCTGATTGATGCACCCCTGATATGTGGAGTGGATCCTCCCACAAACTGTAGTACCTTATATTATTCCCATCCCCATAATTGCACCGCCACCCACTCTCCTTTTCCCTTTCTTTCTTTCTGTCGTCTGATCTTCCTGCTCATCTCTCCTCTCTTCTCTAGTTTCCTATGGCTCCAGTTTCCTTCCTCTGTCCTAATCCTCTCCCCTGATGCTTCTTGTTTTTGACTGAGCAACACAGAAGTCTCGATGGATCCGGAAAGAATCCCTTTAATCCAGTTACTTCTGTTCATTATGCTCGTGTCCTGTGGGATCCATCAGAGGAAAAATATTCCAGATGAGGCTGCATGGGCGGCCAGTAAAGGAGACCATGTAAGATAACCTGAAATTGCAATGTGACAGCACAGTGGCTTGTTGCTCTGTTATAGGGTCCCTGAAGACAAATGGTGCAGCTGCAGTTACACAAAATCAAAAAATGGCTTTCATCATGATATGCATTATCACTGATGCCTCTGGGCAGTAAGATGTTTGCATTGTGCTCCCGAGTCAAGGCAGCGTGAGGCGGCGCTGCTGCAGAATGTGAGGAGCTCAGGAGTAAATCACATTAGACTGGTTAGGCTGCCAAGCATCTGTCATAATCACGTCAAGTCTGGGTGGATGTTACAGTCCCACAGGTGATCGCTCCCCGAGGGGCTGATGATCACACACAGAGCTGCATCCTGTGGACCAGAACTGTGGCTTTATGAGTATAGTATGAAACGCAGGTGGGATATGTAAATGCATAACACCATGGCAACAATTCAAACTGCTTAATTATCACCGTAACGCACAGCAAGCATCTTGACATGTCTCTGTTGTTTATGCAGGGTTTGTGCCAAGTGAAGCTCGGAGGGGGACAAAACGGAGAAGGAAAAGGTTATTCAGTAACATTATTTATTTCCAAGTGTGAAAAACAATTGAACTGAGATGTGTTATTTGTTCTCAGTAATAGGAGAACAAAAGGTGACCGAGGAACTTGTAAATGAAAAGTGTTTGTAATTTAAGCAAAAAAAACCCTGTTGTGTCGCCACATCAGGGAGGCATTGATTGACACTACAGGCAAAAACACTGTTTTTTCATGCACTGATCAATTTTGAGATTTTGGGCTATTTTTCTTCCTTAACATGTATTCTTTCAGAAAAGTCAAAAGAAATGGTAGAAAATCCACATTAAGGTGGTTATTTTACTTCATGTTGTCTCTTTTGTCATGTAGACTTATCCTAAATTCACCAAAAGTTAACGTGTGACATGCTGTGCTGCTTGTTATCTGACCCATGTCATGCCAGGTATCATTGAAAAGCTCTCTCTCTCCTGAACAATGGTGTGGGCTCCAAAAATTGTCATCTCTTCCGTATCCACAACCAATCGCAAAAGTACGATTTACATTAACAATCTATGGAATTTTACAGTACAAGTCTTTAAAGGCCGTTTTCTCAAAATGAGTTTTTCCTCAGACTCTGAACCCGAAATCTCCACTTCAGCAGCACTTACAGACACCAAACCTTCCAGTTTTATTCCTGTCTATATCCTGAAGGTTTTTACAGAGGGGATTGTTGATATATCATTCAAAGTCTGATTTATACAACATTTTATTCCTAAAAACATGGCGAAATTGAATTTTTTTGGGCTGGTGACAGTATTTTCTCATTTACAAAGTGATAATAAAAAGATATCCAAAATCCCCTCTGTAAAAACTTCTGACTCTAATATGTCAACAAAATAAAACAAGAATTTTGAAAGTGGCTTTATCCATTTTTCAGATTTCGGTTCTGGAAATGTATGAAAATTTGCGCATATTTCATCAGATAATGCCTCATTTACATATTTAAACATACAGTTTGACAAAACTTGTAATTCAAAAAAGATTTGTCTTAATGTAAGTGATAAACTTGGGAAGTTTCATGGCGATATCTGTTATTTAAAGTTTTTACCCTATTCACCTGTAGTGTCTCCCCTGAAGCACAACACTGAGATGATTCCCGGTGTGAAGCCGCACTGAGCCCTTAGATGAACCAGGCTTTCACGGTTCCAGATGTCCTCTCTCTGTCCTGACCCTGGTTTTTGGTGTGGACCCTGTTAAACCTGTTTTCTGGGGCTGGTGGGTCATTAAAAACAACAGGCAGAGGCACTCAGAAAGGAGTAATGCCATACTATATGGGAGTCATGGACGGACCTGGTCTCAATACCAGTGTCCTTGTAGTAGTGATGGACACTAAAAGTTGTCTGCAAACACATCTGGGGTTAATGATACTTCCACTGCAATAGCACAAAGTCAATGTAGCATTACTCTGAGAGAAGAAAGAGCCCAAGTGTGACAAAGGAGAACACATTTTCTCCCTGTGAAGCAGCAGTGGAAAAGTGGACTTTAGGTCCCGATATAATAGTGATATTTGTCTATATACAATATAAGCATAGGTATAAATTTTTAAAACTAGTCTTAAAACCTACTTTTATTCTTTGGCGTTCAACTCAGCATGAGACTCTACCTCTGTTTTAGTGTTTTATGGTTTGTTCTATTCATTGTTTTTAATGTTTTTTATTTCAATTGTTTTATTTAAATTCTAAATTGTTCTATTGCTTTTAAATTGTTTTAAAAGCAATAAACAATTATTATGTTATAGTTATTCTTCTGTTGCACTATGTACAGCACTTTGTTTCAGCTGTGGTTGTTTTAAAGGGCTCTATAAATAAAGTTGAGTTGAGTTGAGTTGAGTTGAGTAAATGCACATCAAAATATGGTTAGTTGGTTGGTATAGTTGGTCACATATATGTTTTTTATTTTATTTGTACATACTGTTTATTTCATATGTGGTAATCCATTATAGGCAGCAGCAGTGACTGATGATGGCTTGAGTGAAAGCTGCAGTTTACATTGACATTTACAGAAGAGACTGATTAACATGTGACGCAGTCTGAATCGTTATTAACCATTAAACTCTTTATGTTCGTGGTGATTTTAGATGCAGCTTCATGTTTCCATGTGTCCATCCATGGCCACGCATGCTGTTTGTCTGATCACCTGGAGCTGTTTTCATGTGTTTTTGGTGAAATTACCGTGAACTGATGGAGGCTCCAGACGTGTTGTGGAACATGTGTTGCTAATAAACATGTCCAACCCTTCTGTGTCCTCGTCATGCTTCAGGATAAACAGCTGCACCTGTGTCAACCACAGTGACACAGGTGTTTCCATCACAGCAGTGAACAGGGTTGTTGATCAGTGTAAGATAATGGATCTTCACTCAACTCACTTTTGATTTTCACTCCCAGAAAATGACTTTAATTGATTTGCAGATTCAAAACTATGATAAAAAAGTTTATTTTTTATCAAGTTGTAATGTTTTTCACCCCAGTTTCTGTTGATTTGCCTCTGAAACAGTAAAAAAAAAAAAAAAAAAAACTAGTCCCCATGGGAGCTTCAAGACCTCCTTTGATAATCTGATAATGAAATTAATTAAAGTGGGCCAGCAGCCCCTTAAGGCTGTTGATTAAAACCCTCCCACACTGCGCTGGATTGTCTGGACCAGTTCCTGTTTACACTAAATTTAACAACTGGACAAACATGTGCAATCACACAAAAAACACACGTCCACTAAATAATATGCTTTATACAGCACAATAGCACAAAGCTATAATCAGCCATAAATACATAGTTTGACCTCGGGACAGCCTGTTTATGGGATTAACGGTTCTCTGTATGCTTTTAGTAAACACATGTTGGAGGACCAGAGTCTCATTTCAACAAAATCAGACTCGCTGAAGCATTTTTCCTTTATTTTTTATATGCAAAAAGGGGGCTGCCGCTTCACCCGGCTGGCTCTCTGCCAAGGTGCTGGAGGTATCAAAAGTGTCCAAACTGAAGAAAAAGATCTCCGCACACTTGGATCTATGCAATTTCACTTTAATAATAATAATAATAATAATAATAATAATAATAATAATAATAATAATAATAATAATAATAATAAAGTGAAATTGCATAGATCCAAGTGTGCGGAGATCTTTTTCTTCCTTTATTTTTTATAGAAGTTGCCAGAGTGATTGTGTATTTATAATATAACACCTCGACTGCAGCTTCTTCATATTTGGTACAAATGTATCATCTATTTTTGATATTAACATCTTTCAAATATGTACTTTTATTTTTAAGTCTAAACACATGCCTACAGCCTTACCAGACAGCCTCACAACATGTTTTATTTGTACTTCTCAGGTTCATCAATATTCCACTAGACAAATCAATAACCTATATCTATCTTTGTATCATACATCTCGTGGACAGTTTTCAATAAGATACCGTGGAGCCCAGTTATGGAACAAAAATATGCATTTATCTACTAATTCTTTGTCTTTACCTAGATTCAAATCAAGACTAAAAAATGCTCTGATCACAAAACATTGTTGCATATGATACTGACCTTTTGTAATACTTTGCAATTTGTTTTTGTTTTTTTAATTATTTGTGTATATGTGTGCATAATCGTGCAAATAAACATAAACATACAAACAGTCAGAAGTAATGTTATGTACTGTATACAGGACACATGAGCGTGATGAATGGCTCCCTTATTCCCATGATCACAGTCAGTCATGTGTGTTTCATCCTTAGGGCCATTGAGTTCTCGGCACCATGAGAGAATATACGGAAGTGGGCCCCTGCCCCTGTGACTTGGGGGTGTCCCTTTATGGTTGTGGGCCCCTAGATTTGTCACCTGCATCATCATGATCACGTGTGTGTGTGTCTGTGTGTGTGTTCAGTCATGCAAACTGTTGGGTCAGCAGGTGCACGAGCAAAAAGGTAAACTTTGACTCATTATTTTTACCACACTCGCTCACACATACACATGCATGCACACACACAATGTCTTAACAACAGGAGGTGTGGGGCGGCGGTCACTGCCACACTAAACCAAGACTCATTACTGTACCTTCCCATCAGCACATGTGAGTGGGCACGAATAGGAAGCAGTTACACACAGGTCAGTGGATCCCGACCTCGTGCATCCTTAGCAGCACATGGGAACAGCAGCAGGAGGAGATGCTGCTGCTGGAAAAACAGGTCAGGATTATGGTTAAAGCAGAAGTAAGCGGAATATTTGTGTTAATATAAGTCTTAAATAGTTATATCTTCCGACAGCAATCACTTCTATAGAGTGTTTGGTCTGAAACACGGGTCTGTCAGTCACTCTGCTCTGCTGTAAGCCGAGGAGAAAACTTTCCTTGTATCCTACAACCTTTATCCAATGAGGAGAGAGAACGGCATAAAGGGGCGGTCCTCTCTGTGTGTGCAGCCAAGGGAATGTGGTGACGTAGGGACGAGGGCGGGGACTGCTAACTCCATCGGCTGACAAGAAGTTAGCCAAAACGACCGGATCGCTTACTTCTGCTTTAAAAACAAGAAAAAAGAAGCTCCTCAGTGAAGGTTAATTGATTCAAACATAAGAAGAAATTATTATTACATAACCAGAGGCTAATTCATAGACACTGTTATCTAAATCCTTTTTGATTTCCTGTTCCCGATGCCGTGAATTCACTGGTGTCGGCCATCCAGCAGCACAGACCTACACGTACAGATGTAGCGTACACTGTGTCGACACGATCTGCCCGTCAGTCTCCCCGTGATGATTGAATACAGTAATATGAGACCCCGAGTAAAATGAGAGAATTTACATTCATAACTCAGAGGCTTGCCTGTTCCCTTGAGGCGTCCATTACTCTTCCAGAAATAAACAAAGCGCAGCTCTAACTCCGGGGAGATGGATGCCTTTCATAAAAAACAGACACAATGATGACAAATATAACAGGCAACAATCTGTACATCTATACAACACCTCCATCAGACAGAGACCATCTGTAATCTATCTCCTCCATTAACGCTTCAGTGTGTTGAAGTAATCAGCGACATTTCAGACTGTTAAGAAGCAGCATAGCATCCAATCTTTATATAAGCCTGCAGACACAGTGGCTGGCTGGGAGTCTGTTCCTTCGGTAAATTGCCGTCATTTGTTTAGTGTTTCCCTGTGGAGCTGGCAGCTTGTCCAGAGGGAGAAAAAGAGATTAGCAAAAAAAAAAAAAAAAAAAAAAGTTTAGATTTTACTCAGATTTTTGTCCCTGCAATATACTTCTTCATCATGGTTTTAGGAACATCTCTGGCCAGGTGGACTAATGTCAAGTCCACTTACCAGGACCTGAAGGAAACAGATCCGAAGCAAAGAGACAATAAAGACAAGACAATACTAAAGGCCATTGTGAGCCAGAGGGCCACCACAATATACATATGTGCTCACGCAAAGTAACAGATTAACTAACTGATGAATATGTAAATGAAAATGATTCATTACATGCAACATGAATTCAACCCCCAGCTAATAAATAATGGAAGCAGAACAGTTATGAATTATGTTCATTATTTATTTAGCTCAACTCCTTAAACTGAAAACTGCTGCAGCCCAACACGTTCCTTCAAAATGTGCAACTTTCTACTTTGAAGGCGAGCTGCCTTCGCTTCTCGACTTCTTTGTTCAATGTTTTTATTATTGTATACAAGTTGGATAATGGAACAAGCCGAAGCTTTCATGCACTGAGTTTAATTACACGTCCTCGTTCAAACGTGACAATAATAACACATGCAAAGCATTTACAGCATTTATCAGCTTCTGCTATTGCAGAGCTCATGTCAACACACATTTGCATGAGAACAACCAGGACAATGGATGGAGGATGTGAACAACTGCAGAGGAATCATACAACTAATGGCTTATTGATGAGACGAGGTAACAATACTAGTGTCATTTAACTCCCACTCTGCTCTGGTTTTCGTCTTTTGCACTTGTGGTGACAGGTTCCTCATGTACTAAATAAGACACTGTTGTAATTGTCTGTAATCTGAATCTTTCTTCACTTCACGAGCGTCTGTCTCTCTGGATCTGAGTCCAGGACCACCTGCTGTCACGTGGCGAAACAGACAGATTCACACTGTAATTCTCCATGGGAACCTCTGCCTGCAGCTTCCAGTCAACTTCCTGTTTTCCCAAGAGATGGAGGCTGACAAAGTGCGAAAAAAAGAAAAAAAGGCTCATGTGTATGTGATTGTGTGTGTGTGTGTGTGTTGCGTAAATATGTGTTTATGTTCCTGTGTTTGTGCCGGCCAGTGTCTGCTGTCAGGGGGTGAATCCAGTCAAGATAAAGATTATGCAAGAAACATCCTAAGGTCATTAGAGGGGGACGGTGACAGGAGTGGAGAGAGGGTTAGAGGGAGGGAGGGAGAGCATGAATGTCACGGAGCAGCCTATTAAAGCCTGCAGCTACCTGCTTGCATGTACTGAATCTGTGAAATGTTTTTTTTTTTTTTGCCTGAAACAATGAGGTGACGTTTCCTTCTTTTGCTGCCCACACTTCTCATGGAGCTCGCCGCAGAATGAGTTTATGTAAACAGACGAACCGGGCCCCTCTCTCCGTGCGTTTACATGAAGTGGCAGTGATTTAAAGCTGCACTATGCACGGTTTTTAAAAATAAACCCACGTCATCCTCCCCGCCCCCCGCCCCCACTTCTTAATGGGAGCGTGTAAATCAGCACTGTTGACCATTGACGCTCTGAAGCCGGAAGGAAAAGTTCACCCAAACACAGGAAGTGAAGACCTGAAAGTTCGGAGGAAAATGCCCGACTTTCTACACATTCCTTCAGCAGACGGGAATGTCGGCTCAGATCAGATGAGGAACTTTGACCCCCTGCGAAAGTTCAAGACTGACAGGAGAGAAATACAATAATAGGATAATGGGATTGGACATATCAAAAGTAATAGGCATAAATGTACACTTCTAGCTCTTTATATTGGTGATATATGAAATCATTAAGCCACTCAGAGGGATAAAACAATGTTGTCTTCAGGTGTCGGATGTTGGTTGGACTTGGAAAGAAATTCAGATTTTGCCCTTTTCCACTGTGATTGTCCTGCACCCTGAATGACAGGCACACACATTCCTCATTAACTCAGCTACAAACCACTTTAACTTTGACCCTGCATCATTTCCTCCCATTTGCCAACACTCAAACAGGACAGGTAAATATAATTGGTAATTATCTCCGACCAATCTTTGTTACCCGAACAAGCCATGAGTCAGTAAACAGGCAGCACAGAGGAAGCTGACATGGAGCTAATGGATAGTGAATATCACTTAATGATGGTGAAGAATCATGAAGACGGACTGCTCTTTAAATTTCCTAAAAGCTCAACTAAGATTTTCTTTTGGACAGATATTTCTGAAGAGCAAGACAGGCAGCAGGAGTGAGCCGACTGTGGTGTGCTGTCATCTCACTGTTAAATGACTTCACTGATATGATGTGATATGTTAACGAGTTAATATAGTCTGCAGCACTCTGCATGCCTGAACATGACATGTAGAGAAATGACTGACTGATGAGTTAATATTTTATATCTTCCCATGCCACATCAGTTTAATATTGCAAGAGTGTTTCTCTGCGATCTGAATATCAGAGGTTGTGCTGCAGAAATACATCTACATGTTGGTTGCTTGTTTTATCTCCTGTGTATCTCGGGGCTCAGGTGGTGTCCCTCAATGGACCACAGTGGGACACCAGCAAAAGCACTGGATCATTCAGAAAAAAACAAACTAAAGACTCAACTGGGACGTCATCTGTAATGTAAATGTCATATCTTAAAAAATCTCGCAAACTGTTGTGTTTTCCAGGCTTTTGGGTCAATATTCGCTCATTAAACATGGTGTTATAGTGTAGTTTCACACAGTGTTATAGATTAAGTCATGACAGAGGACACACAATCACCACAAAGAGAAAAGCGAAACAATCACAAAGAGTGAGAGAAGAAAATATACTTTTTTAATGAAATGTAAAATAATGTTAAACCACACATGATTTATCGCTGTGGTTCACGGTAAATGAGTCATTCCTCTGCCAGTGACTCTGCGACGATTGTCACACTTGAATTGAAACCATTTGCATTAATGATGATGATATTTCTGGAGCTGAACCCGAGGAATGACGGCAAAACAGCTCATAAATATGCAACGAGCCATCGAAGAAGACGCCCCTGAGTGATGTAATGTAATATTTGCCTCGAGTCTGCATGGCCCGGATCTGACCCTTTGGTTAATTACATCCACAATGACTGCAAATTTGTTTAGATTCTTGTTCATTAAAGGACACACGACCCAGGGTGAGCAGACTTTGTCACCAACACAACATGAAGCCTAAAGAGACACAACTGCCGGGTGAAACTGTCGGTCTGTCACACTCTAAGGCCTCAGTGGGTCAGTGCAGTCTCCCTCTCCTTGGAACAAAAGCGTCTTTTATGTTGGATGTTATAATTACACATGGTGATATGAGGGTCATGTGTACTGAGCCTCGTTTCCTTTGTCTCTTCGGGGTTCATGCGGCGGTCAGTGTGGTTTCTAGTGTGGCACTTTTAGTAATATGGTGCCACCCACAGTCTGCTGTCTCACTCAGAGGTGACCATAACTTTCCTCAGTTCAAGCTCAGATACAAAAATAACTCACTGTAATTGACTTTATTTATCTGCAATGGAAGGAAAAAAAATGCAGATACACTGATATCTGGTGTGGATTTTAAAATGTAGGGTTGTGCAGTGTATTCAGATCCAGATGAAGCGATACGCTGCTGAGCAAATGTTTAAATGTTTTTAAAAGATGCCACTGAAACAATTTAATATCCATTTAAATGGACGTAGGCACGCTTGTTCAGTGGTTGAGAAATATGTGATGATCTGACCGCCGCATCAGTGTCTGATTTCTACATCAACATATAAAGGAATGAAAAGAAGTTTGTGGGTTTAGTGGGTCCAGATAACACACACACACAATCACAACTACAACTAACTGCACACAAACTCTCTCTGAAGTGTGTTTGTTTTCCTCCGTCTGAGCTGGAGACCCTGCTGTGGCCTGATGTGGAGCAGGAACGGATCTGCACATCTTCAGCCACAAGCTGCACAAACAATGGTATCTACTCTATCTATCTATCTATCTATCTATCTATCTATCTATCTATCTATCTATCTATCTATCTATCTATCTATCTATCTATCTATCTATCTATCTATCTATGATTTATCTACCTATCTATCTATCTATCTATCTATCTATCTATCTATCTATCTATCTATCTATCTTCTATCTATGTATGATTTATCTATCTATCTATTTATCTATCTATGTATCTATGATCTATCTATCTATCTATGATCTTTTTATATCTATCTATGATTTATCTATCTATCTATCTATCTATGATTTATCTATCTATCTATCTATCTATCTATCTATCTATCTATCTATCTATCTATCTATCTGTCTATCTATCTATGTATGATTTATCTATCTATCTATCTATTTATCTATCTATCTATCTATCTATCTATGATCTTTTTATATCTATGTATGATTTATCTGTCTATCTATCTATCTATCTATCTATCTATCTATCTATCTATCTATCTATCTATCTATCTATCTATCTATCTATCTATGATTTATCTATCTTCTATCTATCTATGTATGATTTATCTATCTATCTATGATCTTTTTGTATCTATCTATGTATGATATATCTATCTATCTATCTATCTATCTATCTATGATATACTGTATCTATCTATCTATTGGCTAACGTATGGCTGCTCTTATTTGATTTTTATCAAGTTCATCAACAAATTATTCATAATTTTGCATGTGATGCTGAAATGAGAGAATGAAAAAATGTCATTTTCACTCTTTCGATTAGGGAGTGAAGTGGGGGGGCTTGTAGAAAATTATTCTGTGCTCTTCTGTGCACATGTACCAAAACAAGACAATTTGCTTTCTGTAAATGAATGAGAAATTCTGATCTGTTCTGAATGACAAACTAATTGTTCAGTTGTTCAGAAAAAAAGCATTTCTAATTTGAGATTTGAAACAAAGTGAGCGAGAAATTCTGTGATGCACGTCTATGATGAAAAGACATTTCTTCTGTTCTCCCTCCTACTGGGAGAGATGAGTCAGCGACATCGGGATTAGATGTGAGACGGTGTTTATTGGTGACCGGGTCTTTTGGCCCGACATGATGTTGAGATGTTGAGAGCCACCAGAACCTTTATTCCCGAGTACACGTTTATTACAGATCATGCAGTGTCTGTCTGTGTCTGAGGAAGCCAAAGTGTCTGTTCTAGACTCCTGCAGCTGCTGAAGGCTTTACTGTAAAGGTCACATCTTCATTTTAGCTGTTACAGTAAAGTCGAGGAAAGTACATTAGTCATTTTTATCCCTCATTGTAATGCGTACAGTTGGAGGTTGTTGCAGGTCACATGTTTGCCGCAGACAGAGAATCTGTGCCACGCTTTGTTTTTCTTTAGTTAAAAGATAACATTTTTGCTTTTGTTCTTTGTAATTCAATGCAGTGAATCAAATTGCCTTATCATCTCCTTTCAGTGGCGTCCAGTCCCTCCCAGTTATTTCCTTCTTGAGTGTGAGGAAAATCCTGAGAATGAATCAAGCCCACAGGACACCGGCTCCTTTCAATGCTTTATTGATATCGTGAGGTGGAAATCGACCAAAATGCAACTGCGACATCCTGCGAAATGTGAGAAAATTTCTTTTGTTTTTTTGCACAATCTGAGCTCCGCAGACCAGGACCATGGCACAATAAGCAATCAGAGACAGAGCCAGAGAATTAACGTGAAGCCTCGGGGACAGATTCAAACTTATACGACAAAAGCATGAAGTGAGCGAAAGCTGCTTCTTTTTATAGACGAGATGCCACACAGGGAAGTTTTAGGAAGAGAAAGAGGCCGGAGACGACTAATAACCGCAGCAATTGTCTGGCTCAACACACACACACACACACACACACACACACACACACACACACACACACACACAGACAAGAAGCACAATTTGGTTGTTTACTGATGCTGGGCAGACCTGTGGGAGTCTGTAGAAGCTGTGATGGACCGACACTGTGACTCCAGTTCCCTCACTCACCCCCGGTTACTGTAAATATAGTCACATATTTTACAGTTATTGTACAAGGAGTCATAAATCACTGTCACACTGCATAACACACACACACATACACACACACACACACATGAAGCGACCCCTGCGAGAGATGGCGACTGGTCCAAGCTGTAAATCCCTCTCGTCCAGTGCATGCTGGGATTGGCTCCAGCTTCCCGTGACCCCAAGCAGGATAAGCGGATATAGAAAATGAATGGTTAGATGAAGAGAACATAAACACAGTGTGCACACACACACACACACACACACACACACACACACACACACACACACAGGACTCCGTCACAAAGACTGGACTGGAAATGAAATCAGGTTAAGTGGTGCTATTTGATCTGTGTGTGTGTATTTGTGTGTGCAGAGTTACATCTTTACATTGCCGTCCTACAAATAAATACAATAGAGCAACAGAGACGAAGATCTTGTTGCACATGTTTGATCTCCTCTTCTCTGCACATTTCATCGGCCTGGTGCTTGATGTCCTCGCGTCCCATGGGCGTCTTCAGTCCTCCATCTCACATGTCCACATGACTCCCTCGTCTCTGGAAGCATTTCCGTGAACGCTTTTTTTTTTTTACAGTAAAAGCTTTGGGAACCATGTCGACACAGAAACGTGATGGTGTAATGGTTCATATATATGTAAGTGAATGTGAGTGCATCCACGTCATCTGCCTGACATGTTGTATATTTCACTACAGTGACAAGTCATGGGGATTTTAGACCGCACCCTGTTTTTCTAGATGGAAATATGATTAAAGTCCTCCTCACCATGAATGTCGCAGCCTGCCTCCGTTCTGCATGTAGCATTACGTAGTTGTATTACATTATAAAGTATAATGTGACAGTCTGGAAAGTGAATATTCACAGCAGTGTGAGAGAACGGCAATATTTTGCATGATGATGTTCACAAGGTGAGGAGTGGATGTTGAGAAGTGGAGGAAGAGGACGATGAAGGCTTTGACATCGAGCAGAGGCTGCAAGGTCTGTGCTGTAAGGCAAGGCGGCTTTATTTATGTAGCGCATTTCATACAGAAGGGAAACTCAGTGTGCTTTACATAAAAACAAACTGTCAGTAGCAGAAATTGAAACCATTAAGACCTTAGGACATACAACTGAAAATAGAATAATAAAATCAAATTGAGCAAGAGAGAGAAAATTAGAAGAGAGAAAGAAAAGAAAAGGCAAGAATAATATAGAGCCTAAAGTAAAAGATTGCAGCATGAAAAAATGATTCACATCAAAATGATTTAAGATAATAAGTGCTTTAACAGAGTTCTTGAGAGCTGCATTGATATTACAGTAATGCATTTTTGAATAGTTGAAATCCTAATAATATCTTTTGCATTTCTGTGAAAACAGACTTAAGACGAATGTCCGATAATACTGAATTATAGATAGATGAAATTTGAAATATCAGCATTGAATAACACTCGAGCTTGGGTTGTACCTGTTAACAGTGAAATGTTGTAATAGCACATGCAGCATAACATGATGGTGAATGTCACACTGCTATAAAACATAGTAATATCTCAAATTTTGTTGTTTTTGCATATGAAATGTATATATTTATTCTACAAGATCCTCACTTACATTGTATTATATTATACTAGATATTCTAAAATGTTTCTGGATGTGAAATCTGGTTTGTGTAACAGTGGCCATAACCATGACATAAAAATAGAAAAATATTTTACACCGGTGGAAATGAGGAACACTGAGCAGCTTCCAGCTTCACATATGTCAGGCTCCGTCAGACCATTTCAATCTGTCACAATTTCCTGACAAGAAGAGCCAATTACAGCCAGAAGCCATCATCACAGTTCAGACTCGGGGCCCCTGTGGTTGGAGATACTGATGGCAGCAAAGCACTTAAGTACTTTTACTTTCTATTCAGGGACCTACACACTCTCCCATAGGAACATGAAGGGGTTGTTTAACCATTAATTCCCATCTAAACTTTGAACAGAAGTTCTTAGCATGATCTCCCACCCTGAAGCGTCTATCAATACAGTGGCTCTGTAAGGTTTCCCATTAACGATGCAGCACAAAATCAATTTCTACCTGGTAATCACCTCTGAGCTTTAGATATGTGTGGTACTCGGCTGCACATACAGGTCTCATTAATCACTAACCCGCCACTGAGCTCTCATTCAAACCTCATTCCAGCAGAGTTAACGGCCTCATGGATCACTGCCTTCTAGATGAAGGGGGTAAAAACAAAGCACAGGAAAAATATCGAGAGAAGAGGAGATGATGAAAAAACACTGATGAGAAACTCTCTGAGGGTCAGAAGTTGTGTAAATTTGTAAAGAAAACTTTTTTTTCTGTATTAGCTTGTGGTTGAGGAAAAACAAAATGGAAAAATCATGTGAGTGAAATGAAACAGATGAGTTTGGACACCTCACTCCACTACAGCTGTGGTTTTATAGTCACATCTAAAACAAGTTCTCCCAGAGGTCACCAATTCATTTCAACTGGTCGGAGAGAAAAGCTGTAGGAAATGTGAACAAACTGGAATTGGATGGTGACACTTATTTCTGTGCTGTAGTTTCACAAATGTAGTTTCCCACCACAAACATCAAATACACAATCCAAAAACTCCAAAACGCTCTGGTGGACAAGTTGTGACCTGCACATTCACCACGCTATGAGATAATAACGGAACGTTACGAGACAGAGTTGTTTTAGAGATAAATGCAAAAACTGCTCCGACGGGAACGCGCATCAGTGGTTTTGCATGAATTTACCTCTAAAACAACTCTGTCTCGTAACGTTACGTTATTATCTCATAACGTGGTGAATGTGCAGGTCACAACTTGTCCACGAGAGCGTTTTGGAGTTGTTGGATTGTGTATTTGATGAGTTTGATGAGGGAAACGAAAGAAATCCCATTAGCATCCATAGCGTAGCTCTGAGCAGCTCACGGCTCTGCTCCGCCGTTCTAAAAATAACTTGCACCGACAATTAAAGGTAACGAACCTACTCCTAACACTATAGGGATTATGGCAATGGGCCAGTTTGCCAAAATGTTGAACTATCCCTTTAAATTGCTTCCCAATTTTGGCTTGACAGAGTTAAAATTTAATTATAACTTACGGTAATGAAATACGTCCATCTGGATGTGAGTGATTATGCAGGATGTATTCATGTCATTAAAAAAGTTTTGTTGTTGTCATGTCGTCGTCTTCAGTCTCTTTTGTCAGTGTTGAATTACGAAGTAGTGCTTAGTGGTGTAAGTGCTTCTCAAATCTAATCACATTACGTGAGGAATCACAACAACACAGAAACATGAACTCTTTGGACGTCTCCGAGTTCACGACACATGATCCGAACATATTTCAAATGACTGCGCGCTCTGCCCTGATCTCGCCCCATGGGTCTAATGGACAGATCCTTCATGTGATGTATTGGAAAAAACTGTAACGAGGATCGACCTTCAGGAGGAATCTGTCCAGCGTCCAGTGCCTTGATGTCCCAGTGTGACCGACCGACATGGAGCAAAGGCTCATGGGACATTATTGTGTGCTGATGGAGGAGCTGTCATGTCCAGGGGCTGCGGCTGCTCTCTGTCAGTAAAAAGTGAAGCATTGTGCAACCGAACAAACAGGATCACAAAGATGAATCAAAACCAATCACGGACTTCTCAGCCTGCAGCTCATGTGGGAAAGTGGCCGTGAAGTCGTCTTGTTTATTTAGTCACTACGATGGACACTGTGGGACCCCCGAGGACCATCCATGGGGGTCCATTGTCCTGCTGCAGTTTGGTCAGCGACAGGCAGGATGCAGGCCAGTGGTCAAAGCAAACAGCATTATCTGTGTGTATAAACAACAAAACTGCACATGACCTTCAATCCAAACACAAGATAAAGCCAAATATGGTCGTCAGGAAACTTCCTACTGTCAGTCAAAACTGTGTTTTTTAGCGACGTTAGCTCAACAGCTACTTAGTATTAGAGTCTGCATCGCATCGTAGAAGTAAATTGGGTGCAGGACAGTGTGAATGAGCATTATAGAGAGGAACTCACTCCCCTGTTGGGACTTGTT
This sequence comes from Trachurus trachurus, assembly GCF_905171665.1. NCBI lineage: Eukaryota > Metazoa > Chordata > Actinopteri > Carangiformes > Carangidae > Trachurus > Trachurus trachurus. Next base: position 7,672,820 of record NC_139911.1, read on the forward strand.
ATCATTCATCTCCTCGTACGTCTCCAGTGACCATTTATGATTGGATCTCACCTCCGGATTCAATATGCAAATTTAAAACACACACATCATTTCTGTTTTCAGCAATGCAGCAATGCAAAATTTAAAGAAGAAACAACAAAGACTCAGCCTATTGTCCAAGATGCCGTTGTTTGCCCAGCTTGAGTTGATGCAAATGAGGACGTATACCGCTTTCACAAGGATGTCAGATGAAGAGTTAGTTATCTTTTGAGTTTCTGAAGGAGGGAAGCAGCAGAACAAGATGGCCTCCCTCATTAAAAACTTTCACCAAACTTCTTAAAATACAATGGTCTGTTTGACATGGATCTGAGTCAGCTCATCATTAGAGTGGGTATTAAGTAGATATGAGCTCAGATGTGTTTTATTCATTATCATATTTCTCTGAATATGTTCTATAGAAGGATGTACATTCAATTAATTATTGAGATTACACTTTTACTAATTACATAAAGTGGCTGTTGTGACAGTTTGTTTTCAGCAAGACTGTATCCTACAGTATATATGCCACAATTTCCACAACTTCTAAAGAAAATATTTTACGTTGTCATCCCGAGAAGAAAAAAAAACAGCTCCAGCAGTGTGAAAATCCAGTGTTTACCATTTAGCTACAGTCTGAAAATGATAAATGAGCATTAAAACCAGCTTGAAACATAAACAATGACTGTGTCACCAGCACAAGGTCAGCGGCCGTTTTGAGAAATCTGCGTCATGAGCCTCAGACGCTGTTCCTCAATCAGTCCTGATGGAGAAAAACCAATCAAGTCGCTGCATGTTTATCTGACTACAGTATGGTGCTGGCTCTCTGCTGTATTTTTCCATTGTTATTTCCTGTTCCCACCAGAAGATGAAGAGGAGGAATCCATGCTGGACATTTCTGCAGTGACTGAGGTCGTCTATGATATGAAAGGCCAAGAAGAAAAAGTCCAGTGCTGCCAATCAGCCAATAAAACACGTTGTTTTATATGTTTCCATAGTAATAAACATCTCAGCACTGTGCATCTTCCTCTGTGTTTTATTGTCTCTGGAGACTCTGCTGCATCTTCACTGCTAATTTTCAATGCATGTTTTTTTTTTGTTTTTTTTTTATTCAGATCCCAAAAGAGGCTGAAAAACGGCTGCACAGTAGGAAAATAAACCAGATTAAATGAGGATTTGAAGACTTGATGAATCCCTCTGTTTGCATCAGAGAGTGGATTCTCGGAAACATGAAGTGCTGCTGCGTTAGTCCTGTAGCTCAGGGATGAAGATGATGATAATGATGATGAGGTGTCAGCATTTGTGTTCACAAAAATCACATCGCTCAGGCACCTGGCGTCGCTCAGTGTAGAACAAAAAGGATGTGTTTATAATCCCTGAGTAAAAATCAGTATCACAGCCAAAGTTTAAACAGCAACCACAGCAGCTCCTTTAGGGAGGCAGGAACATGCAGACTCTTACATCAGGACCATAATATATCAGAATCTGTGTTTTATCTTCACAGACTGCATGACATTTGGAATAATAACTCTTTTATTAGCTCTTGTTCCATCACACCATCTAATGCATTTATATATCGATGCTCTGATCTTTACACAATGTATCTGATGCTCAAAATCCATATATGCAAATATTTTCATTAACTGGCATTTGTAGCCAGTGAGAGAGAGAGATGATGTTCAGTTTCAGTTTAGTGGAAGATGAGGATCACTAAACAGCGAGGGAGAAAACAATCTGAGGTGTAAAAGCTCAATTCCCGAGGACTGTGTGTCCTTGGGCAACACACTGAACTCTGATTGACCCACGTGTATCAATAAGTGCATATTTAGTGGAAAAAAGCATTGTATGAAAGGGTGAATGTTGTCATCTAAAGCACTGTACTGAATTTGTATGATGATGAACTTAACTAATTATGGAGGCTACTTTTCCAGGCTGCAGCTGATGCGGATCACATCATTATCTCAGGGTCGCGATGTCGCCGGAAAGACTAAATACAAACAACCTGCAGTCTGATGATGAGAAAGAAGCTGCGGATAAAACAAACAAACAAACAGACAGCCAGCCAGGTACAGTAACAAAGCGTGTGTTTCAGACCTTTTCTAAACTCTGTTCTAAATGTGGCAGACGCTGAGAAACAGCTGGATCGCGTCACGTGGACTCACCCAGTGCTGCTCTTTGCTCCTCGTTCTCAGAAGCAGCAGCGGTGGGAGTCGTTATGAAGTCTTCAAAGACATTCTGCCATTTTCTTAAATCATTATTTTCTCTGTCTGTGGTCCTGTTACACTCTGAGTTTGCTGAATAATTCAGTGTTTCCTGCCTACAGAGGCGGCACAAGTAGATATTCCTTTGTCATGTACACTGTACTGTAAAGACATTTATGATTCAGGTGTCATTCAGAGGTTAAATACACATGTTCGTACTGAGGGGATGGACAACACTGAAACTGTGCTCCAGTTCTACTTCCATGTGTTTTACTTGGCTCCGTCTTTCCATTCTTGACCGAACAGGGAAATAGTTTCACATGTATTTAAACTGTCTGTTTTGCTTGAGCACAGACTGACAGCCCCCGCAGAGGGACGGAGACGCTGTCCAACAGTCCAGCTCGCTCTACAGAGTCTGACCGGCCTCAGCTACACTGCTCTTCTCAAGGAGGTGGATTAGTCTTTATCTATTTTCTCCTGTCTCTTGTCAGACAATGGGAAAGGACACGGAGACGTGGCGCACTGCCGAAATCTTTCGTTCCATAATTATCTATAACATCGTCTGTCTGTCCTCATAGATCACCGGCCCGACACCTCTGCAGCCTCATTCTTTAGTATAAAGGAAGATCGGCCACTGACACACGGACTGACATTTAACAGGACAGAGCTGGGACCTTGGTTCATTCACCTGTGTGAAACCTGCACACACACACATACAGGTACACCCACACACTCATGCTGTGGGGACTGTGACAGCTCCTGTCTCGGCCTTACGGGCAGATTCTCACTCTATCTGATCACAGGGTCTCTTTGTATGCTGAACCACACACGGCGCCGCATCGCCACAAGTCCTGCTGCGTGTCACACAGACCAGGTTCCAGGAGGAGGTCGGCTCGGCTGGTCGTCATGGAAACTTTCTTCAGCCAGTGACCGGTCGAAACGTCGCGGGTGAGTGCGCTTCAGCCTGTAATGTCCATCCCAAAATTTAACATTACATTTTTAAGTTTACATCTACCAAAAGAGTCTATACCACTGTATTGTACTAATGCATTCAACGTGTTTGTCCTTCATGTTGCAGGGGTCTTTTGCGCAGCAGATGAACAAAATCGTATCTTTTTATAATAATACATTATTCATACAATAGTTATAATTTATTTCTTTATCATATATTGTTTTGTATACTATATACTGTGTCAGCAACATATACATCCTGTAAGGAGGTTATGTTTTATTCTCTCCGCGGTCTCTGCTTGTTTGTCTGTTCATTTGTCTCTGGGATTATGCAAATGGCACTGAATCAATTTGCAGTGAATTTAGAGAAGGGATGGGATGTGAAGTGGAATCAGTTTAGCTGCAATCACCTGCTCTTCCATTTCCATAAAAACAGTTCTGTAATTTAGGTAAGTCACAGTCTGATCGTGACGTCCCTAAAAACTCGTTTCCCAGAACAATGACACATAGCTACCCCTCGTTGACATGTCCTCCACACAATCTGTCACTGTGTAAATGATTCATTCGGTCACAGTAAAAAAATAAAATCCAGTTCTCCAAACTGCCCCATAAACACCTGTGGAGACGTTCAGGGACACTCACACATCAGAACAAAATCACACCACCGCAGGTTTTCACACTTTGAAGAGTGAATATTTTTTTCCTGCAGAGCCACATTGGCATTTATGTTGCAACACTTGAAACACACAAACACACACACACACACACACTTTTCATCATTTCTTAAATGGCTGTGTGGGAGTTATTGTGCGGCTCAGACTAGTGATGTTAGACGAACAACATCAAAGGACGTCAGAGTAAAATGGTCTGGGGGAGTTCAGCTGGAGGAAGTGATAAAGACACTAGAGACACCAGACTACTGTAGAAACACTCCTGTTTGTTTGAAGAGCTCTTAAAACACACACTCTCAAAGTGCAGTCACCATCTCACTTTAATACCACTCCAGTTGCCTGGTAACAGACGTTTAATGAAGCTTTTATTGGCGGCAAATAGGACCTGAAGTGATGAGTTGATTCACCGACTCCTCACCTTCGATCCACCAGGACACCATGACGCTTTGGGAGTCCATTTGATGATTCATTTGATGTTGATGGTTCATCTTTACTGACTCTGACATTTTAAAAACTTAAACGACTCGAGGCTGAAAGTCGTAGAAAGGTGCTGTTTTCATTCAAGAAAAGAAATGGTCTGTACTGTCGCTGTTGCGTCATGAGAGCCTTGATATTTAATGTTCTGCAGAGCACTTGAGTCTCCTCAGGGGAAAATTCAGCCTTGAAGAAAATGATGCGTTTCCATCAGTGTGACGAAAATAACATCAGATTTTACAGCAATACAGAGAATTGCAGTTTTGCGGTTTTTATCTTCAAACCAGCATCCACAGTAGATGTCCTTTAACCACAACCATGTGTGTCCTCTGATCTTTTCCTAAAGAGAACCGGGTCATCGTTGTGACCGACCGTAACCAGAAGAGGAAGGAGGCTTGTCATGCAAAAAAAAATTCCTGAAAGTGACGTGCTATTTAAAAAAAAAAAAAACACCCACCATGCTGTGTGAGGTATGTGGTTTGATAGCTACAGCAGCGTTTCCCATGAGTCATTCATTCATATCACGCAGGGGGGAAGCTTGTCCGGCTCCGAGATATAGATTGGATCAGAAGAAAGAAACCGACAGAGGACGGACATAGATTCAGATGAGTCACAGTGAAACCGGTGGGAAAAAATATAATCCCATTGCGGTGTGATAGGGAGCCTGCAGGCCTCCATGCGTAAAAACCTGCATTTAAGAGGCTTGCTTTACGTAACGACTGTGAAGGATAGGGATAACCAGGTGAAACTAAAAGTAGAGACGAGCTGAGGATAAGACGGTGTTTAAGGTTTTTCTTGTAAAAGATGTTTCTCCACACTGAACTGTGAGGGAGGAGCGGAGGAGAGTGGAAGGCCCTGCAAGCTATGAAGAAAAAAAAAAGTCCTCTGATCATTGTAGAAGCTCTCCTCCTCTATGCTCTTTTCTATTTTCATGCACATGATTCAATGTTTGGTGTTCGGCTACAGTGACTTTTGTTTTAGTGAATGAAGATAAAGTTTTATTTGATAAAAGAAGCCTGGGTTTAATGATGTTGAAACATGAGGATAAGAGTGGTTAAATTAGTGTGAAGATGTGCGTGCATGTGTGTGCATGTGTGTGAATGTGAGTCGGTCAGCACAACCTATTCTGTGTATTAACCACAGTGTGTGCGTAGCAAACAGACTTTGTGCAGCCTTTATAAGGAAACTGAATACGAACTCTGAGGCTGCTGCTGACCTGTTGAATATAACTCACAATGACAATGATACACACACTCTCTCAGACACACACACACATGCATACACACAGTTTTGAAACTTGCATCAAAACTTTTTTTCTCAAATGGGTGTGAAATGATCTGATGTCAGACTCACAAGATGACGGTGGTCAGGTGTCAGCGGGGTGAGCGTGGGGTGTGACTCTAGTTAGTGTAAGTGTGGGTGTAAACAGGAAGCTGGAGCTGAAGGGAACTCCGTTTTTAGAAAAGTCCTCCTTTGAATCCACTTTTGTACTGGCAGCAGCAGGAAGCAACACCCAGAATCCAACAGGGCTCAGAGACGTCACCGACTCCCGAGGTTACAGACGCTGCGATTTTTATTTAAACCTCCCTGAAAACATGAAACTCTCCCTGCAGACAAACAGCTTCTATTTCTTTCATACCCTTGAAACCCAGAACGAGGAGCACAGTCAGTATTGTATTGTATTGATCGGATTCCTTATTGATCGAACCTCGTAAAGCATCTCTTCCAGATCGAGTTTGAGCACTAAAAATACATTAATTAATTATCTTCTCTCATCTCATTCTTACATGATTCATCATCAGTCAGTCAGAGATATGGATCGACCCAATAATCTGCCATTTTCTACATTATTTGAAATAAAAGCCTATTTATTCATTCACTGAACTGTCAAAGTTCATTTAATCTGTTTGAAATCTTTAAACACCCAGCGTAGAGATGACATTTAAGAAATTGTCTGGTGACAAAAATCTGCTCTGTCACTCTCCACTCTGCTGAAGACAAACTTCCCTAGAGAAATCAAATAATAAGGAGAATTTAGCTCCACAACGACGAGAAGAAGAGGCAGAAAAGATGTTCAAGCACTGAAAATGTTCAGTTTCTGTGAATCAAATAATTGTTCTTGGCTGTTTGTTTGAAGTTGATACATTTCTTAAGCTCTTGGGATAACTGATAATAAACAAATGTGTAATTTTGAATGTGAAAGCTTTTGGAAGGGTTTAGTCATTGTTTAATTTACTATGTTATTAAGGTTTAGAGGTTGGGATAAGAAGACGTGAGGTTAACCCTGATGCTAACTCACCCGTCAAGATGCACTGACTCACTATGATGCAGAATTTGGCAACAACAAACCAACAACCACACCAGATTAGGCCGTTCCATCTCTCCCTCTTTGCGGCATATGCTAATATTTACATATGAGGAGCTTTTCTCAAGTGTTCGAAAATCCTTGTATTATACATCAGACATTATAGAGTCTGTTCTCATTTGGAGACGGATCAGATAACTGGAAATGTGGCTCATCTCTGGGGACGAGTATAAGATGTTACAGTAATCAAAGATCACACAATTTACTGTAATAACCAATATTTGTTTACATATAACAAGTATCCCCTGCAAATTTCATCCCATTATTTATTATTATTCCCAAATTAAATTCCCTTTGAGTTGAGTATGAATAGAAAATCAGTCGATCAGTCGAACCGACACCCTTGACTTCTCCACATAACACGTAAGCACTGTGTGTATTTCACTCCATCTTTCCTAGACTGAGCATCATATCAGGTGGGAACAGATTCTGATCAGTGGAAATCTTGCCGTCAGATAACTAGATACGTTTGACTGCACATTGAGCAGAGTTACTGAAGCAGGATATTTTGTCAGGTGAGTGCACGCCGTCACATGAACATGCGGAGAAGCTGTAGAGAGAGAGCAAACATCTGTCAGGAGGAGAAACGTATGATCATCTCTCTCTGTGTAACTGACAGGAAGCCAGCAGGAGCTGCACAAAGTGTCTTCATCCTTTGCCTTCTTCTCTTACAGTATCCACGCCGAAAGTGATGATGATGATGACCCACTTTTCAAATGGGAAGTCATTAAAATTTCAGCTCATCTTCAAGTCAGTTTTTCAGATTGTGCTTCAGGCATCTGGCTTCCATCTATCTAATTCGGTTTCTATCATCTGTATCATGAAACAAAGTGCAAACCTCCACATCAGGCTGATCTCCGCTTTCTCCACTCAATAATTCATTATCACCTCATTTGAAATTCAATAAATCACAGGCTAAGAGTTACAGAACACAGAGAGAGGGTCAAACAATATCAAACTGATTCATATGGCTCTGAATTTAATCCAAAAACTCTCTCAGCTCTTCCTCCTTCAAACTGTTAAAAAACAAAAACTCAAGAAAACACCTTAAGCTGAAACTTGTTCCCTCAGTCTTTCCTCACTGGGGGGTTATTATGAAACAACAAAGATTGTTCTTGATGGTTGTTGTTGTTGCACAGTATAGAAAAAAACTAAATGAAGGCAGAGAGATGATACACACAGCACGTCCAGTCAGTGTTCAAGCTGTTATTGGAAAAATGATGCAAGATGTTGCAAAAGTTGGAGCAGAGTTGAAAAAGTGGCCTCCACCAGAGAAAAATGTCTCGTCACGTGACCTATTTAGTAATGACTTATTGGGCTGTGTGTGTGTGTGTGTGTGTGTGTGTGTGTGTGTGTGTGTGTGTGTGTGTGTGTGTGTGTGTGTGTGTGTGTGTGTGTGTGTGTGTGTGTGTGTGTGTGTGTGTGTGTGTGTGTGTGTGTGTGTGTGTGTGTGTGTGTGGGTGGGTGAGACAGAGTCCAGCTGCATCAGCGGAGTCGACAGAAAAGGGCAGAGGGATCACTGGGGAAAAGGAGAGGCGGGGGAGGAGGAGGAGGAGAGGGAGGAGGAGGGGGAAGAAAAATATGAGAAAGGTGAAGGCAGGAAGAGGATTAGAGAGGGAGAGAGGTATGTCAACACTGGGTGATGAGGACCAAACGTAGGAGATGAGACGAGGCTGCAGCAGCTTTGATTCCTGGCTCTAAAGTTGTCATATTTCAAAAAAATAAAGTCTTATAAACTCATAATGCCATCATGTGTATCTATGTTTTTAACCGTAGAGCAGCAATCATCGGTTTCTTGATGAACCCAGAGTGTTATCAAACTGTGCAGCCGCTCTCGGCTTTAAGAGCTTCTTCTCTGTAAGTGAAGTTTTTTGACTCCGCATCAGTAGAGCTGTGCAAATTCACCCACCGTGAAAATGTTGATTCATAAATGCGGAGAGAGAGATGAGAGGGCACAGCTGCTGCTGACTCAGAGAGCTTGTGTGTGTGTGTAGCCTATGTGTGTGTGTATGGGTGTCACGTCGGTTGTTGGGGTGAATAATAAATACGCTGCATCACCACTCATCAGATTCCCTCCAGGACTCTGGATTTCTTTCTGACATTGCTCCAGATCCGCTGGATGAGGTGTTTAGTGAACGACTTGTTTGTGATTACTGAAAAAAAATTGTGCCCAACTTGTTCCTGTTGCATCAGTTCAACTAAAGATATACAACTTCCTGGATATAAAAACACATTGGTCCAGAGATAATTCAAGCAGAGATAACGTAGGCTATCAGTTGTGCAGCAGCGACGACTCTATCTTGACTTTATCACATTCTGGCATTTCCTTCGTTTTCAGGCCGAGCGTCCGTCTCACTGCACAGGAAGCTGAAGACAATACGTAATAGGTTCATTTTCACAGTGTTGGTTTCATTCAACCGCTACCTCTTCGTCCTCTTGTGACAGAATCAGATCTTTATTTGTAAGAGAAACGAGACGAGACACAAGAAGGAGAAGAACGTGAGTCAAAGGAAAAATGTTGATGTGGTTCAACGGGACAGAGGGGGAGAGTGGGAACGAACTTCAGACTGGGAGGATGTCCTGTTTGGATCATGTGCTCCTTACTGTGGGAAAGTGTGTGTGTGTGTGTGTGTGTGTGTGTGTGTGTGTGTGTGTGTGTGTGTGTGTGTGTGTGTGTGTGTGTGTGTGTGTGTGTGTGTGTGTGTGTGTGTGTGTGTGTGTGTGTGTGTGTGTGTGTGTGTGGTCTCAGCTGTAAGAAGTGACTTCTGTGGTCTGAGTCGACCTGTGACAGTTGTGGAGATCAAATTTTGTTTGTTTTTGTATTTGCTTAGTTGTTTGTGTGTTTGTTTATGCGGGGTGGTGAAACCAAAACATAGCCCTTGACCCCTGTAGCAATAACCTACAGTTTGTGCATCAAACAGGACCATTTATTAGAGAAAGTGGGTGTGTGTCCTTGTGTCTGTGTCTGTGTAAATGTCCAACGAAATCCTTATGTGAGAGTCAATAGCTCCAGACACAAAAAGGTCCATAAAACTACACAAAAACCTTGTAATCTTCCTCCAATCTGCTCGTCTGCTGCAATCCAAGTGTCCTGAAGGGATATAGTCCAGAGTTTACTCGAAGCAACGTCATTTAGGACATTTTTACAGCCTAAACAGTCCTGTATTGCGCTCTAAAGTTCACACGCGTTAACGTGAGAGTGCGCCCCAGGCAATTCAATACAGGACTGTTTATGTTTAGAGGCTGTAAAAATCTCCTAAATGACGTTGCTTCGAGTAAACTCTGGACTATATCCCTTCAGGACACTTGGATTGCAGTGGACAAACAGTGTGGAGGAATATTACACGTTTTTTGTGTAGTTTTATGGACGTTTTTGTGTCAGGCCCTATTAATCTCATTTATAGGGTTTGACTACAAACCGGCCTCCCGGGTCTCCAGATGCATTTTGACGAATAAGAAACTACTCCGGAGTATTCATCAGCATGAGGGTGAGTCAATAATGACTGAATGAATGAATTTCTTTCTTTTTTTTGGTGAACTATTCCTTTAACCTCAAATATCCACCCCAGGTATGATCTCTTATTATCAATTATCTCACCGGACACAAGCTCACATCTAAATGTAGACATATCACAGTATACAGTAAATAGTCTACATCACATTTTTAGAGCAGGAGTTGCTTTGAAAACTCTACCATCCTCAGAGATGTGTTGGATTTGTGCGTCTTATTCCCCAGTTTGAGTTCATACATTTGTCACTGTCTGTTTTTCTAAAGGTGTAATTGCTCAAATTAACAATGATAAGTTCTGAGCACATTTTAATCAAATTTCCAGAGGGCGTTAAAAAGTAAAAACGAGTGAAATCTTATCTCTTTCAGCTCCTGTCGTCTGAATATGCATCAATCCTTTAACCACGGCAGCAGAGGATGATGTTTCACTTTGTCTCTAATCCACGCAGCTTCTGTTACACCGATTCTCACTGTTCTGTTGCTGCCTCTATAAGATTTATATGCAAAGATTCAAAATATGCAGGAAAAACAGGTGGAGAGATGTTAACGGTGTCTGTTTAGTTCAGGTCTCAGTGAACCAGAATAAACACAGCACGAATACCAGAGCGTAGAAAACAATTATGCAGCTGGGTTGTGTGTGTTTGCACGCTGTACATCCACCTGCACATGTGCGTCAGCGTGCAACATCTGACCTTATATGTCTTGTTTAATCAGGTTGAAATCTCTCATAGAAACCACTTAGTGTTGTTGATGTCTGCAGCGATTAGAGCATCGTTGTTTTAATCAGATTGCACAGAAAATAGATGAGGAGCCGCAGCGGGCCTCCAGCTGGTTGCACTGATTGTTGCTCCATCAGGTCGTCGGGGGGGGGTTGGAGGTCTCCCGCTGGGGTGACGGAGGCCTGCAGGCTGTTGGGTCAACACCCGCTGCCATTTAAGCACGTGCATGCGAAAACACAAGAGTTCAGTAGGTTTGATATCACAATGCTTCCAGAAATAACAGCGATGCAGAGTGAGAAAACCGAAGCAGCAGCCTTGAAAAAAGCCTCAGCAGAGCCCCTTCGGAGCTTTGTGCTTTGCCAGCAAGTTCACCCACCACCACCACCACCACGCCACAGCAACAGTAGTGCAGCTCTGCTTGGAAGCAATGGGCACTCTCGCACTTCCTGCGCCGCTTTTGGTCAAAACCGCTGGGTCAACCCACTTCCCTGTATTCTTCTGTCAACTCTGGGAAAAAGCTTTAATATCCTTCCTGCCTCCAAGATGCTGGACGTGCAGGCGTAGTGAAAAAAAAAGTCATCCTTGAGGGCAACTCGGCTGCGAAGTGTCCCCTCACCGCGGAGTGAACCATTGTCTCCTCTGTTTGTGTCTCTGTGTTTTTTGCCTCTCAGAAGAAAGAAAAAACTGGCGTGGCTTCCTGGACAGTTTCAGATGGAATAAATACTGCCTGATATCTGGCCGTTTGTTTGTTTAGGTGGAGACAGTAATGATGCCGTGACTGTTTTTTGTGGGGACTGAGTTTGTTGTTTCCAGCTTTGCAAAGCGTGCACACGCTCTGGAAGATCTGACTCCAGTGTCAACATCATTGACCATCGCGCTGTGACATCGATGACTGCATTGTTTGACTCCGAGTGTATTTACATGATGCAACGATAAGATTTGAAACAGCGTGGCTGCGTTTTCTTTTGTATTGTTTTGATGGTTTACACAGAACCAAAGCAAAATTGTCATGGACTCATGTCCGAGTATAGATAACACTGTTTGTCTTAATGAAAGAATAATGTGCGAGTCTGACTTGCACGTACACACACTGACCTGAGTGAACTCTCTCAGGGATGCAGAGCTCAGAGGTCAAAGCCCTAAAAGACGTCATCTATCCTCCACCATCAACGACAGACTTATATTTATTTGTTGCAGCTTTATAGATATCTTTGTTTCAAGTGTGTTACCCTCTAATTAACAACTGTTTCTATTGACTCTCATAAAAACAACATAAAACAAACCTAAACAATGCATTAACACACTTGTAAATGTGACACTTCATCATCAAATTGCTTTGACTGTCTGTTTTTGAAATGTGCTATAGAAGCTGAAGGCTGTGAACTTTAATTCTGGAGAAGTCGCTGCATGTCGGAGTAGATATGTCTTAATAAAAACTTAATTTCATGCCCCCATGGCAGCGTGCAGATTGGATAGATGAGACTGGATGTGTCTGCAGCTTTGGGTTTTTTTTTTTTTTTTTTGTGACAGTTCTTGTGTCGCCTGGTTTGTTATGGAGCATGAAGCACATTCAGAGATCATGAGGAGAAAGAGCAAACGGGGACAGATCTGGCTTTGATTTGACTTTAATTGTGTAGTATAGTATCTACAGTTATTAATGATAGAATGATTCCTTCAGGATGTGACGGTGTACACCAGTGATGATTGCATTTCCCTTTGACAGTGACGGATGTTCATACACACTCTCTCACACACACACACACACACACACCTTTTCACACTTCTTAGATGACAGATTAGAAAGAGGACTTGAGGGTTTGATGGATGGAGCGGCCCGCAGGACGAGGAGGAGGAGGAAACACCTGTAGATCAGAGGTGACACTCAGCCAGCAGAGAGCACGAGAGGGTTCGTTGTTTAAAAAGCAGCTGACAGGTTGTGAGTCATTTTTAATGCACCTTGTGACCCATGTGCTGGACGAAGCTCAGAGCTCATTAGAATAAAAAAAAAAAAGGAAAAGTGGAAAAGTAAAGGGGAGATTTTTAAGTTTCATAATTTCATGGTTAAAGTCGGCTGTTTAGCTTACTACGCACTTTATCCTGTTGTGCCACAGTGTGTTGCAACAATTTTCATATTCAAAGACTGTGTGAGTTTCAAAGCAGCAGAGGGGCGTCTTTATGCTTCACTGCACTGATTTTTAGAAGAATATCACACAAGCAGAGGTGTTCAAAAACACAGACAAGACTGTGCTTACAAGGAGTGTCTGATAACTGGTGAGGAGATGAGCTGTGAAGGATGAGAGTCTGTTCAGCATCACAGGGAGAATGGAGAAAGAAAACCTTCCTCGTCCTACAAACTTAAAGAGTTTCTAGAGTTGGTTAAATCTTTGTGCTGACCGCGATCAGCAGTTTCCTGCAGGGAATCCTGCAAAAAGCTGACTGTGAGTTTGCTAAACATTCATGAATATGAGTCCAGAGGAGATGAGCTTTTAAAGGCCGTCTCTGCGAGTTTTCTTCTGGTAAAGAAGGGAGCGCCTGGGGGTTTAATCGAGGAACTTAAGGCTGCAGAGTTTCAGGCTGCAGATGAAGCATTGAGTAAGTGAGAGTTGACACACACAGACTGATGACGATGCTTTGGAAGAACAAAAAATAAAGAATAAAAAATATGGGTTTGGTTTAGTTTGCCTGCAAAAATAAAGTAAAAAAATGATGAAGTGCGTTAAGAAATTCATTTCCACAGAAGTATCACTGAAGAGGCAATGCAGATACAGTAGACAGCACAGAGAGTATAACTGTACAGCGTGAGATCCCAGCGTCAGTCTTTTTCCACGGAGACCCCCTGTTTGTGAGTATTAACAGTAATTTATTCCACAGTATAAGTTACAGTGTTACATAACAGTCCATCAAGGCTCAGGTAGTCACACGAGCGAATTCAAGTCCCCAAAAATATATGAATCATAAGTGTTGCCTTGTCTTTGGATTCCACACCAGTGTTGTTTTTCTGTCCATTCATTAAGTCAGCGATTAAGTTCAAACCTGCAGAGTCAACATTAAATCCAAATTTGGCTTTTTGTGAATCCTTTCCAAGCCTTCAAACGTTTCTTGTTCCAATATTAATCAAATAGGTGTCCTCTGGAGCTTGGTGGATACTTTGGCCTTCAGCAACGATACAGTGCTCCGACAAGAAATCTACGATGTCCACCACGATGTCTCAAAAAGAGACCTGGTGAACCGTCCTACTGGTCAGGTTCCCACGATAAGAGACGACAATATCAAACCACCAACATCCCGTGTGACTCAGTTGGACACGGACAGTCCTGGATCCAGGAGACGTTCACCACAACGTAAAGGAGAGTTTCCTGGTTCAGAAACACTTTAAATTAAAGAGATACTTTCATATTTTAGGAAAAGAGAAGATTGATGACATACTGTATGTTTAGCTTCAGTAAATGACTAAAACAGTGTTAAAGAGATGGCTCTGTCCAAAAATAACCTTAACTAGTTTCCTTATTGGACATAATTACACCATCAAATGCTGAATTATTGGTCAAAGTTTGGTTTTGTGCACATTAAAGAAATAATGACTGAGTTTGCCATTAGACAGAGACAGGCAAACTGTTTCCCCCCTGTGCCTAGCCTTTGTTTGCTTGGATCAGCTTTGAAAAGGTTCAGAAAACGTCGCTTTCCTCGTCTTCGTAGGACATTCAGGTGGTTTTACAGAGCCACCGATGGAACATCTGACCGACAACATCTCCTTTCATGAGTCCGATGTTTGTTTTTTACTTTCAGTCAAGAGGCTGAGACTGTGAACTCAGTCCTTCTCCATCCTCCATCCTCCTCCATCCTCCTCCTCCGGCTCCTCCTAGGCCAGGATGTCGCTCCTCTTGCTGCACCACACCACCAGGGCGATCATGGCCACCGTGAGGAAAATGGGGATGAGGATGAGGATGGTGAGCGTGTCGTCCGGCGGGTCCATCCACACCACCTGCTCCATGGTGCAGTTGGAGAAAAAGTGCTTGTGTACGCGGATGATGAAGCTCTCTACTAGCGGATTGGGCCAGTAGCAGTGTTGGATGTTGGACTTGGTCTCTGTGCAGAGGGTGAAGAGGTGGTACTCACTGCAGAAAAAAAAAAGACAGAAAGGAGAGAATTAGAATAAAACCAGCCTCTGGCTCCTGTTGCAGCAAAGACTTCTGGATCAAGTGTGCAGCTTTTCCGACTTTTTCTGATCTCCTTCCCACCTTTGAAGACTCGAACGCCCTCACTTATTGTTCCACTGGCTCTCTGAAGGACACACAACCATTAAAAAGCGCCCACTAGGGTTAAGCTATTATTATTCAAAGCATTGGAGGTTAATCTACGGCTGCTACGCTCCTCTGTTTCAGCTCTGCTCAGCGCTCTGCTTTGATTAATCCATTCAGCCAGCTGCAATCCCTCCCTCCCCATGCTGGATTCCCAGTCCTCCAGGTCCAGCTTGTTCTCTTATGGCATCCAAGATGTCATGACATCTGAAGATGAAATGTCCTGTTTACACTTACTGGAACTTCCATGACAGTAAAAAAAATACAATGGAGCTGCAGCAGTAAAACAGTTTTGAGGGTTTGGTTGCAAATGTTTACGTAATGTTTTGTAATTGTTGATACATGCACGACATAAAAATGGAAATCAAAACAAACAGCCCAGTCCTTGAAGAAGTAAACAAACACTGACCCAATTAACCTCACATGCAATGATACTGAATCAATCCAAGGTGACCTAATACTTAATGACAGATAATGACAGATAATTTGCGTCTTTGCTGTGTGAGTTTGAGTGACACTTAGCTCAAACACTGTAATTACAGGTTGTCGGCTGTAAATCAAAATCTGGGTGAACTGATGTTTTAAACATGCAGAGGACAAGGATGACAAGGAGAAGGAGGAGGTTCGGTTTCTTCACGCCTCGGTAGTGACAGATTTTCCTGTCAGATCTTTGTACAAGGTGTACCACTTTGTAAAGGGCAAACAGATATGTAAATAAACGTTAGTGCTGGCAGTTGGTCTAGGACATTATGTACAGTATGACAGCTGCATTCATTCAGTATAGGACAGATGACAAGCAATAGTACATTAGGAACAAGAAGCTGTGATATCATCTAAAATATCAGTTACATTAGACATTTGATCTGAAGTGGGACGGAGAGTAAAATCATCACATTATAACCTATAAAAAACAATAACTCTAAATGTTTCCCTTTGTTTTAATGCAAAGAAGTACATTATCAAGATGTTTACAGCTAATGAACTGTCCTAACATTATGAAATATGTGCAATTCCAACAATTTCAATGCTTCTTCTGTCTTCTATGTAATTTTTACACTTGGAAAATTCACCCCGCGGGTCGGATTGGACTTGGATTGTTTATGTAATTGGACCCTCTGGTGGACCGGTTTTGACGCACAGGCCGTACAATACAATATTGAACAGGAATTTTGTTGATGCGTTTGTTGAGGGTTTAAGTTTACGGGTTGAGGTCAAACAGCAAAGCCACTTAAATTATTCAAGAAAAGAGGTTTCCTCAGCAGAACTGACTCATCAGGTTTTACAGTGCCCATACGCTTCGTACAGCACGCACACATTAGGGTCCTGACGCCAGACTTTCCTCACTCTCTCCAAAGAGCAAATCAAATAAACCCTATGCTGTCTCAGGGGGTTTATACACACACTTATATATATTGTGCGTATACTGTACTGTATATAGCAAGTGCATACGGGGGCAAAACGGTGCCTGGCGGTGATAAGGAGGGAGTTTTGCAGAGTAAAGCTTCCTGTCGAATCTGAAGTCAGCAGCTGCAAATTATGAAACCAGTGGGGGTTTAATGTAGAAACTAAAAAAAAAAAAAAAAAAAAAACTTTCCCATTAATGATGCAGTAAGAAGCAGAGACTATAGTTAATGTTGGCTATTAATGTCTGTTTTAATGCTGCTTGCTCTTGCAAAGAATATGAGTTGTGTACAAGGAAGTGAAGGTGTTTGGGCGGCAGAGAGAAAGAGAGGGGGAGAAAGAAATGAAAAATGTCTCAGGCGGAAGAGACGAGATGCTGCCTTCAAGGCCAGAGGGGAATTACAGAACACTGAAATTATTTCCCGGTTGTAATCCACAGGTTTTCACACAGTAATCAGCTGGCGAGGTAAAAATAGCTCAACCAGGTTCACGTTGGGTGTGCAAAACAACATGACGAACACAAACATGACCGCGATACACACAACTCACACACTCACACACACTCACTCACACAGCTGTGCTGCTGAGTGCATTTCAGTCTGCACACGTTGGACAGAGACCGAGGCGGCTGATCAGCAGCGTGTGCCCATGTTCGCGCCTCAAAGTGAAAAACAATGTCTCCCTCTGTATGTTATTTCCTCACCTCCCCCCAGAGACGCTAAATCTCCCAGAAACCAAGACAGATACGAAGATTTTTTTTTTAGGAGGTTTTACAGCTCTGAAAGAAAATATAACCCAGTGATACATCACCCAGATTGGTTTTTCTAAAAGTCATTGTAGACTGTTGGATCCCACAACTATTTTAATTATGTTGAAATCCCTTATGTGTATCCATCAGAGCCATGGTTGTACACTCCAGACACCAGAGCCAAAAATTGCACCCATTCAGTTTGATACAAATTGTTCGCCTGGTGCCTTCAGTAAATATGCACAGCAGTGTTACTCCAATCACGCCTCTGGGCTGTGAGGATGAGGCATTTCTGGATCTGTTTATTTTGCTCATTTACTTTACACTGATGATTTGTTTGTCACCATCTCGTAATTTTGAGCCACCAAAGCTTCCCCTCAGTTCTGTTGACATTTAGATGTATTTTATTATACATTCATCACGCCACTCTTAAAGGCCACAATTATTAAAATTAGAGCAAAAAAATGTAAAAAATAAAGCTGTTTTGTTTGTGACAGCCTTCTGCTAAACTGAGACACATGTTATCTGTGGATGAAGTTTTTGTTTTGCATCTAAAAATGAAATTAGAGAAGAGTATGAACATGAATGCAGGTATATTGGACACGTCCGTCCCTACCGAGCTTACAGCCGTCTTCACCTTTACCGCTGAAACACCGTTCCGGGTGAGTAAACACAATGATCATATTTTTGCAGAAATGACACAAAGCGGAAATTCACTTTGCTCTCTATCTGAACACACCTTGACTCTTGACACGACTTGGATTGGTGCTAAGTAAGTGGAGCATCTCACACACACACCATAACCACACTCCAGCGATTTCTAGCTGTTTATCCCGCTCAAGTGGTTTTTAGCTTCCAGGTGTTGGTAACCGTCCCCCTGTCGCTCGTATGGAGCACACAATCCATTTATAATTAAACCTAAGACATCAGCAGCATCTGGGCCATAACTCTTGACAGTGAATATACTGTATTATTATTTTAAGGTCCACTGGCCAACTACTGCTCCTGGGGGTTCAACAGCTAGGCAGAAAATCAATATGTTATTAGAGGTAAATAATTGAAGTGTTGAAGTGAATATATGGACACACACGCTGCATCCAGAGCTTAAAACAGTTTGTCCCACTACTGGATCAAGCCTCATTCCTCTCTCTACACTCTTTCCATTCCTCTCTTCTCCTCCTCCTCCTCCTCCTTCTCTTCGTCTTATCACCGCCCCCCAGGCTCCAAAGTAAAGTGCTGCTGATAAAGTCAGTGTATCCTTCACAGCCGTGTAAATGAAGGACTTGTGTGCGCTAAACACCCAGATGAGAAACGTGAGCGTGCAGAGACAGAATTCCTGAAAAGACACGTAACGCCGAAACACAGATAAGTTGACACTCATCGTCGTGTGATGTGTTCGACGTCGCTGACAGAGCAGGCTTTGATTACAGGAGGCTCCGACTCTTTAAAATCCCTCTCTGTACACTTCATTACACCAGAGACATTACACCACCTAACTCTGCACTTATTTCCATTTGTGAAAGTGACTTTGAAACAACTTATCATCTGTTGTGGGGGGAAAAAAACTAAACTGTAGATCATTTTCATCACTCATCAGCTCTTATTTTGGCAAAATGTCCTTCTATGAATATTTATAACAAGATCTCACAAAGAGTCCGAGCCAGCGGAGCTGTTAACACCCATCACATGGCTTCAGAGATCAGACTGGGCCGGCATGATATGAGGGAAATCTGCAATATGCACACTGTGTTCAATATCGCAAGGATGTTATGAGATGCAATGAATAAAAAGCAAATATTGAAGATGTGTGCATAGAGACACCATCACGCTGGGTAATCAACTTGACTGTGATGCATTCAGGCTCCATCAGTGTGGATGTAGGATTTTCCCGAGGTTGCTTAAGGCTTATATTATATTGAGGTTGTGTGTATTGTCATATTTATCTTATCTCACCAATACAGTGCAGCTTTTCTGGCTCTTTATTGACACGCACATTGGATCTGATTATCTTTAGAATTACATTTTCAACAGAATTTGAATTTTAAAGGGATAGTTCAACATTTTGGCAAATTGGCCCATTGCCATAATCCCTATAGTTTTAGGAGTTTGTTACCTTTAATTGTTGATGCAAGCTCTTTTTAGAACGGCGGAGCAGAGCCGTAAACTGCTCAGAGCTACGCTACAGAGGCTCATGGGATTTCTTGGTTTCCCTCATCAAATATACAATCCAACAACTCCTAAACAAGTGGACAAGTTGTGACCTGCACATTCACCACGCTATGAGATCATTACCAAAACGTTACGAGACAGAGATGTTTTCTAGGTAAATTCATGCAAAAACTGATGCGCGTTCCTGTCGGGGACAGTTTTTCCAGCAAGCAGTCTCTGCATTTGCCTTTTGCCAAAATGTTGAACTATCCTTTTAAAGTCTGCAAGAGCAAATGCAGTGTGGATAAACTCATTAATATCTCTCTGGCAACCAATGCAAAATATCAATAAACTATATAATATTCCAGACATGAACTGGTCAGTCATCTCCCCCACACCCCCAGCCTCCTCAGCTGCTTCATATTCAGACATGCAGGGCCGTAGGGTGACATATTGACATGATGGTGTTTAGAGTGTGTGTGAAATGATTCTTGATTCAGTGTTGTGTGTGTGGAGCAGCAGACGAATCCCTTATCTAAATGTAGGAGTCGGTTGTTATCTTGGTCTCCTACATGTTTACACAGTAGTGGATTGAAGTCGACCATCTGGCCTCTTGATGGGGTTAACTTTATCTCACATTTCACCTCGTCTTCAATTCATAATCACTGAGGGAAAAAAAAGCAAAACAAAACAAAAACACAGTGATGAATTTGTATGAAACAGTGTGTTGCTGGAAAGCAGCGTGAAGCCCCATTTCCTGACAAACTTTCCTGGAAAAACTAAAGACAGAGGACAGAAAAACACGAGCGAGAGCGTGACCGATGGGTTGAAGCCAGTGGTTCGTCTTCCCAGAATCACATCAGAGTTTCTGAGTAGATCAGTGACTCAGATGAGCTGCTGTGACACTTCCCCCCTGTGAATATTATGGTGCAACAAGGCCGGCTCGTGGCTGCCTCCTATAGCTATACCTCGGCCTGTGGCTCCGCGGTCAAAAGAAAAACAGATGAAGGTAAGAGGCCAAAGGTGAGAGGGAAGAATGAGACGAATGCTGGATAAAGACAGATATGGGTGGTCGCAGGCTTCTTAGAAAAAGCCCCCACCACTAACTTGTCCCAACCACCCGGCTGACAGGGATTAGTTATCTATCAACCTATCTGACTGAAAAGTGCCACAGCGAAGCTCTGACACCCTCTTAACTCGAGCTACAGCTACAGAGCTCTCAGACAGGAAGACACCAGCTCTACAGGGGTAAGAGGTTGAAATGTGCGCCACATGTTTGTTATCGTTCACGGCTTCCTACTTGCTTGTTATTGTACGCAAAATGACAGATTTGTTCTGTAGTAATTTGTCAGTTTCTTGTTTCACAGTTTACACTTCGATCACCGTCAGATTAAAGCTGCGCCGAGAAGCTGATCTAAGGAGACACTTTCTGTTTTATCGTGTCATGAAGAGGAAACTTGTCTCCTGTTTCTAAACATCAGCAGCTCAACCTGAGTCAGCAGGAGGAATTAAATGTGTGCGTGTGTCTGAGTTAATGCACATAATGCAAGATGAAGCAGATATGTAAATGAAGACAGAGACAAACAGATGAGTTTCTTTGATAAGGTACGCAAAATAAACAACCACTTATTTTGAATGTCAGTAAAAAGACACTTGTTATAACTTCAGCTTCAAGAGTCTCCAACAACAGCTGATCGTTGTGCGTCCACACACTGACCTGACTTTTCAGAAGTGTAAAGGAAATGACCGCAGGCTAAACCTCTGCTTTTTTAAAGTTAGATGTTCTGTCCGGCAGCACAGTTTATCTCCAAATAACTTCTGTCCAGTTCTGTCCTCCACATATTAGCCGTGCATCTCCCAGGATAAGGCCGGCCAGGTGTTGCACAGCTGTTCCTTACCTCACAGACTAACAGTGAAGCCTGCAGCTTGTGCAACCTGCGTCAAGCTGTTCCTGTTATCCGCGCCTCTGTCCTTCTTTGATGTGACTATACTCTCTTATGTACAGTGCAGGTTTGAACTGTGTTGACCTTCCCTCTTGTCCTCGGGTCAGATTTTACCAATTTTCAAATGCTTTTATATCAGAAATCTGAATTTCTTTCACATAATTGCCTGAAAATTACATTGATGGTTGCTCTTCACACAATATTGCAAATAAATCTATAACCATTTTCATTGAAATTGGGGGTTTTATTCAGATTTATAGTATCTGTGGTCTACACTTCGCTACAATGTGGTCTCCAAACAGCATCCTGACATGTGTGTGATGGTTCATTATCACCTGTTCCTCTCATTGTACTGTAACTACAATCAAAATCATTCAAATTGTTGTTTTTAGCTCAAAAATTATAAGTTTTTATGTTAATGAGGTCTATTGATCATAAAGGTCAGGTCGTAATCATGAGCTGGAGTGAAGCTGAATTAAAAGATGTGATGCAATTTGTTGTTTGGACATTTTAAGATTAATGAGAAGACAATACAAAGGTCGACTTAAGGCGCTGCAGCTCGTACCTGATGAAGTGCGTGAGGTTGCACCAGTACTGTGGGTCGATGTGAGCCATGTCCTTCTTGAAGTCCTCCCCACAGATCTCCACCTCCCACTGCAGACGTGATTCATTGCAGGCTTTCCTCTTCCAGATGGGGGTGGGCTCTGTGCTCACGCTGTCAGTGGCTGAGAGGACGAGAGCAGAGCGGTTACAGAAAGAAGACGTATGAAGGGTCGTCAACACCAAGAACACAAATTATTATAAACAGATAGTTTTAAACATTGCTCAAACTTAAGTACATGGTGGATGCTATGCTACACAGCGACTACGACTACAGTAACAGTGGCTGACTGCGTCACTTTTGATGAATGATAGATGCACACTGACAAGAAAATATGTAGATTCACAGAAAGAATAATAACTTTACTCATGGGTTAATACACCTGAAGCAGCTCTGGTGGGTGAACCTGCAATTGACTCTTTCTGTTTCAAGAGAAGCTGATCTGCAGGATAATACAGTGTGAACATGACTAAACTATGAAAGTTTAACGCATGAGATGTCAATAAAAAGCAGTGAAACGTACACCTCGACATTTTGTAAGTGGTTAAAGCTCAACTCAAACATTTCTCTATTTTTCCACCCACATCTGCTGAACTAAACTATTGTTTTATTTTTCCACATTTAACATGGTGGAGGATGTTGTAAATCCCGCACGACTGATTTAACCAAACTGAATTTATATTGACACACAATAAAAACTATGGTGGATGCAGTCTGCCTCACTTTCAGAGTTAGAGCTGTGCAGAAAATCTTTATTGCTCATAATATTTCTGCTGTAGTAGATACAGTAGTATAAAGTTATTGTTCTCAGTGTGGCTTTAACTCCTGATAAACAGTCAGGGCTGCAGCTGAAGTTCACCAGATGATGATGAATGGATGGATGAGTGGATGCAATGGATAAATGAATGGAAGAGCTCACCTGACAGCCCTCTCGTCATCCAGACATTGACTGCAAGAGAAACAACAGAGGGCGGTTAGAGTTACAGAGTTGACCTCGCTGCTGGGGGTTGAGTCATAAATTACATCAGAAGAGAAACATCCCAGTGACACTCTGTAAATCTACGGTGCATGATCCATCCCATCGCCCTGCACCCTCCCTCCCTCCCTCCCTTTCCAGAGACTTTCATTTTTACTGCAGCACCGTTACAAATGACCGAAGCCGTACACGACGCTGCTGCACAGGAAGCCTCGTCTCGCTTTGAAGTGCCACACTTAACAAAGCCGAGGATCAGTTTGAAAGACGCCCCGCAGGAGACAAAGACTGCTGGCTATTTATAGTGCTAAATATAGACACCTTCCTGTTTTAGCATGTGAGGATGTGTTGAGGTGGAGTGGGTGGGTGTGTGAGATAATTTCACCTAATGCACTTTCTGTGATTTCTGTGGGACATCTGGCTTGGTTTTATTTTATGGCGCTGTCTTACGAATCCTTCCAAGAAACAGTCCTGACATTTTGTGAAATTGGTTTATTTCCTTTCTTGCAGAAAATCAGATGTTCAGATTGATACCGGGCTCGCATCTGCACCCCAACCTTATCCAACCTGTCTAAGCCAATCAGATTTCCCACGAATCTTCAACTTTGATGTAGTGCAGTGAAGGCAATGTATTTTATTTTTCCTAAAACGGTGTCAGCCTGCTTTTTGCAGACTTTTTCAGAGGACAGAAACCAACGATGTGTTTTAAATGCCAAAGTCCAACTTTCAAGAGATATCAAACCTCAGCTGCACTGTGCAGACTTGAATAAAAAATGACTTTAGTTTCCTTCTGGGGACCATAATAAACTCTGTCTTTTAAAAACTCAAGTCATAATTATTTCCAAAGGGCAGGAGAAGTCTTTTTCTAATTAAGGAAGGGGCTCCTCACGAGGTGTTAGGGGAAGCTTTCCTTTCAGCGATGGTCCTGAAAAATAGTTCAAATTATAAATACGACTGGGTGAGATTAGTACTTTGTTGTATTTAACTTTCTCTTATCGACCTGGCACCTCAATGATTTCCAACAAGGGCTGAGGGAAACACAAGATAACGTGAAGCTTTGAAAGATTTAGAAAAAGCACAACAAAAGCAGGATTGTGCAGGAATTGCTGTCGAGTTTCGTGAAAATCCTTCCTCTGACAGACTTTAAACAATGACAAGGACGATTCTGACGAGTCGTCTCTGAACAAAAAAGGTTGTGAAGGTGATGGCTGAGTCACCATAAGATTTATGAGTGTGCATCGGGGAGACAGCCGAGGGCACGGACGGAGAATCCCAGAGCTCATGAGAGGTCACAGAGTCACATCCATACACTTAGCTTTTTCTTTATCACTGTTCCACCAGGCTGAGTCCACTTCTTGCTCTCGCCAGAGGGGAATTAGAGAGTTAACCAGACAAACACGCAGACAGAAAAATCATTTCTCCAGGATCTTCTGAGATGTATTGAGAAGTCAGCGAGCGCACGGAGACGACATGTCCTCGTGCGACTGCTTGCTAATCAATACATCATCTCAAACACTGTGACACATCTAAAGACGGCGCTCTCTGAGAGTCTCCGACTTCAAAACTTGGCTGTGGGCTGCCTAGTTCCCATAGGTCTACTCTTGCATTTCATTTACCCCCCCTAAAAAAACATAAGCCACACACAGGCCGGTCCAAAAATAACATCTGCTGTATAACATCCAACATACATCTTGACTACATAAGCAAAACCAAATATCCCCCCCACACACACACACACACTGTGGCTTCAGCAGCTCTGTGGGAGACCGCAACATGTCCAGATGTGTAACAGGTTCATGCATGTGGCTGTAAAAGCTGAAGCTGCCAATATCTTATCACGATAACTACTGAAATTTGATAAAACTTCAGTGTGTAATCCGATTTTTCAACATGACAGAGTGGAAAAGTTACAGAAGTAAAGTGATAATTATCTCTGTGATGATAAAATATGATCAAATCTCCGTGTGATTGGCAGAACAGAAAACCAGAGGAGCTGCAGGTTAATCAAACTGCAGCTATGTTTCGGTCCAGCATTACCGGCTTATACTTTGTATATGACCAGATTACCAAAGAGATAAACACACCATAATTCTGTAAATCTGCTGCCATGCTTTTAATTTTTATGGAGCATGGGTTAATTCCACTTCATCTATTAAGTAAATGAGTAAATATAAACACATCTGTGTGCATCGGAGGAGGTTTACTTGTACTGATTTATGGTCATACTACTTCGTTTCATAATTTTAATTTATTTTAGAGATTACTTTGTATTTATTGGGGCCAATTAAACACGTTTTTCAAAGGAGTTTATGCTTGTGCATCTCTAGATTTCCCCTAACCCAACCCTAAAGCAGCTCACTCTGAGCTGCAAAACCTACAGTACAGGTGACATCCAACAGGATTATCCCCAGTATTTCAAATATCAATATATAGTCAAGCTATCTTCCAGATGTGAGAAGAGGTAGCACTGCCTCTTCAATATCACTCTGTTTGAAGTCTATTTTTAGCTTCAACCGGAGCAGAACTGCTTGCTTGCTCGCTTGTCCCGATGGCACCTCTCTGGTCTCGTTAGACCGGCCACAGATCAACGGCTTCTGGTCTCCGCTGAGAAGAAAATCACCTGGATCAGTAATCTAGCAGCAGGATCCCCCTCAGCGTGAGCTCTGCACAACAGCAGGTGGGTAGTCTGAAAGTCAATCTACTCCATCACCTGTGTGAACTCGGGCAGATGTGGCATCAGGAACGAGTGAGCGTATACGTGTGAGATAAAGTTGATTTACGGTGAGAGTATGAATCACTTTACTCAACCTGCAAGTGCGGAAAATCAATATCCCTGCACTCAGATTGAAAATAAAATATCAAAGCAGTGCTTTTAAAGGGCCCATATTTTTGATAAAGTGAGATTTATGTGTCTTTGTAAAAGCAGCTCTGGCCTTTACCTGTATATAAATGCAGCGAAGGTACCAAAACACTAAATCCAAGGAGATATCACACAGCTTTGTGTTCAGAAACAAAGCCTTACATAGAAGTCGTACTGAACCGTGACGACAACACATGAAGCTGGGAAGTTGAGTAAGGTCCCAAAAAAAATTCAGACGTATGAAAATATGTGCACAGGCAGGATTCCACACATATTTTCTTTGTACATCCCATTTCTCATGAAACTGAGCGCACATGCATGAATACCTCACTCCACCCTCTCGTTCCAACCCTGAACTGAGTATTGAGAAGAAATGTCTCTGTAAATCTAAATCTGTCTCATCCAACAACTACTTATCAAGAAGTTGCCCATTGCACAACCTGTCAGCTTCTCGTCTGGTCCTGACTATTTGTTGGAATAAATGACTCATGGTCTGGCCCAGCCCTATTTTAGTCAGTTGCATTATTGTGTCACATATTTGCACAATTATGGAATGAAAATATCCATATCGGTAACCCTTTAATTTACAGGCCGCTAATTACGTGATAATGTCAAGAAATAGCCAAAAAATAACAATAAATTGTGTAGTAATGTCAAGAAATAGCCTAGAAATAGTAATGTCTTGTTTTTCATAAAGGCAAAAGATTACACATGCTTTTCATGCTTTGAATTTTTTGGGAAAGGCCAGAATTTTTCTCCACCAAGTCATAGCAATTAATTTCGATCAATTCTTTCTGGGCTATTTCTACGCAATCAATCGTTATTTTTGACATTATGACATAATTACTTGCTATTTCTTGGCTTTTTCTTGACATTATCACGTAACTAGCAGGTAAATTTAAGGGTTAGGCTACCACTAATGGAGAGACTGTCTGTACCACATGGATCCAAAACGACTGCAGGAATCATAATCATGCCATCAAGGCAGTGTCTAAATACCTGTTCCCTTCACATTCTGCTATTTTAATTGTCAATGTTTGGCGTCGTTGAGGTCTCTGCGGTGTCTGTGCCGTGTTTATCAGTTTTCACATGTGGTCCGACAGACTTGTAAACCGGTTCCTTATGTCCATATTTTCATTCCAGCTTTAACGACTGCATGTGTGGACTGCAAACTTGCTTACTCACTGCTATAAGGGATGATATCCACCGCCTGGTGTCTGAGCTTCTACAAACAGGATAAAGTGATGGTTTGTCCTTGTTGTTTCTGCCCAGGAAAAGCACATTTCTACCTAGATTTCCCCAAACACCACTGTGAGACACTGCTGCCAGAAGACTTTGTGTGTTTGTGATTGTTTCAGCCGGGTGGAGACATGGTTTGTGTCCAATCTAACACCAATATTCCCTCTCTTTTATCTCTGGTTTTGGTCTCCACCACCTCCTGAGGGACACATCTGGCTCTCCAGGTGCTGAACGCTCCACTGTAATCACCAGCTGCTCTGTTTGCTGTGTTAAAAAAAAAAAAACAACATCGCTGACGAAAGTGAGAGTGAAGAAAAACATGAAAGCTGTGAGGTGTAACCAAAACAATGAGCTAAAACATATTAAATCTCAACAGAGAGGAGGACAATGGAAGATATATATTACAATTAGAAAGTTCTTTCACCATACAGCCCTTCATTTAAGTTAATGTTGCTATAAAAAATGAATTAGTGGAGTTTCTATACAGCTTCTCTACTTCATTATCAGTCTGATATAAAGCACAGAGCTCCTCGTGCTGCTCTGACTATAAGTCACCATGAGCAGCAGCAATGCAAATGATCTGTAGCTGCGTTGACTATCACAGTTACTTAACGGGCTATGATGAGCTGAAGGTTATAGCAGTATTTCGTTGATTTACTGAAACAACGAGCGTCCGCAGCTGTGTGAGCTGTCAAACACATAACTGATGATCTGTGCCCTTCACTTTTCACCTCTCAGATGTAAATTAAAGATTTAAAAAGTCGTCTATTTTATTCATTCAGTCATTTATTCGTGTACACAGATTCTCATTAACAACGCCAGTGAGCTCCTCAGATAACAGAATCATTAAACGTCTCATCAGTCACACATGGTCCGGCGGTTTCAGC
This sequence comes from Trachurus trachurus, assembly GCF_905171665.1. NCBI lineage: Eukaryota > Metazoa > Chordata > Actinopteri > Carangiformes > Carangidae > Trachurus > Trachurus trachurus. Next base: position 7,700,822 of record NC_139911.1, read on the forward strand.
CGTCCTTTATCGTGGTCCCATTCATCACGCAGGGCTGTCTGCTCCGTCTCTCTTTCCGAGGTTCACAGGACTGCGACTGCTCTTCTTGAGAAACAAGTTGTATTTAAGCAGAGCAGAGACTTTCTGTGCTAACGAAGCCTTTCCATGGCCACACGGCTGGTCACAGATCACGCCCTGCTCTTCAACTATGGCCAGACCAATTACGATTTTAGAAAGAGAAACTGATTGCATGTCGGCATCAAAGCTTTTTAACGGCAACAGTTCAAGCAGAGTATCATACCGCCAAATTAACATTTTAATAGCTCACTCAATGAGCTCCTCTCAGGCTCTGAATAAACCTGTGTGCACGGCTCGGCTCTTGTCTTGTCGCAACTGGGACAATTTAATTTGAACATACACAGCAGCTTCTATTTATAGGGCAATAACCAACTCATGAAAAGACACCAGCAGAAAAAAAAAGTAATGTTAGAAAACTAAAGTAATCAAGTGGGATAATGTTCCTTCACGTTTAAAGGAGGGAATTATCTATACCGCATGTGCATCATTAGTTCCTCGGCATGAGGGGGTTTAAAACTGGAAACACACCAACAGGCTGTTGGCAGTTATTAACGTCATTATGAAAGCAACAAAATAAATAAATAAATAATGATAATCTCATCAATGAGGACAGAGCTTTAAACCAACAACATTATGTCTTCAGCTAAAACCTGTCACATCAGAAATAAAAAAGGTTCCTTTTCGCTAAATTAAATCAAAGCATTATTAAGTGTCACACACAGTCAAGATTCGAATCGTCACAGCCGGCATTGCACATCGCCATACGCTGTCATCTAACTGCCTGTTAGGTTGGAGAGATAAACACAAGTGAGAGAGGAGACAGAGGATGGAGAGGAAGAAGATGAATTGCCAGCGCTGTACGAATAGATTTAAAGTCCCCCGACAGCAGCAGTGGCAGGTCTTATGTAAGAGCTTCTACCTTATTCCAGGTCGGCCTTGTCATCCTCATCAAGCCTGGGAGGTAGTGACTTACAGTGAGCAGCACAGAGGAGAGGATGGGGAGGTCAGGTATAATTAGAGCAGGGAGAAAATGGTTTGAGATTTGGCTGCACTGCTCCACATTTCATTTGTAGTGAAACAAAGCAGGATCGCACACATATATATCTCTTAACATTAGCTGCAAAGGAGGCAGACTTGTCACCTGACATCAGTTTTGTGCTCTATAGCAATGAATTCCCCAGAGACTGCAGTCCTTTCTCCTCTAATACTAAAGCTAATTCATCAAATTGAATGTGAAAATGTAAATTAATGTTGAAATAAGTTGTGTAACAGCCTTAAAATTGAATTTGGAAGCGCATGAAAACCTCAGAGATCATCGAAGGCAGACGCTGCAAGCTTGTTTGACCTTCCAGCCAGTAATGGCAGTGCCACACACAAAAACTGACTGTCCATCTTCTTTGTTATCAGCAGAACTCCCTGACAGGAAAATGAAGGACCTTGTGGCGGAGGCGAACGTATAAGTGGCCGTCGCAGTGTCGTCATCTGACAGAACAACAAGGAGAGGATGTTGTTGTGATAGAAACGGTGACCTGGAAAGGTTACGTCGGGACGCTGAACGGAGACAAGAGACAAGAGACAAGAAAGAGGACAGACAAACACACGGTTGGGTTTCTGTGCTGTCTGTCGCTGTTCAATATCTTCGTTTTTTTTCTCTCTCTCTCTGCTGTTTATCAGAAACTGCAATGGCGCATTGTTGTCTGACATAATGCATTTTCTTCTGAGGCAGCATTTGCACCATCATGTGTAACAAAAGTCTTCAGAGCAATAAAAAACACTGAGTGAAATTCTCTTCAGCCGCTTAACACCCACTGACCCGCGGTGCGAATGTTAATTAGAAACAACATGGCAGTGGGCAACTATTAAACACTTGTCTTCTATGATCTTGCCCATTTTAAAGACTCTGAAAACCTGGTTTCAGAAACAACCAAGCTCTGTGGCTTGACCGTGTTCAGAGGCCACATGAATGAAAGCAGAAGAAGCGAGCCAAGGCCCTGAACATGAATAAACTGATCTTTTCGCACTGTCCTGGTCTCCACCAGCTCCTCGGGGAAACATCTGTCTCTTTAGCCGCTAAATGCTCTACTATGTTGCCCCAGCTGCTCTGCTGGACGCAGGCTTTTACAGCTGTTGCTTTGAGAGCTGCGCGGCTGAACTAAAACAGTTAAGTTGTGGGTCACTGAGCTCACAGATGCTACACAGCTCAGTGGAGAGCTGAGGTTGTCACTACTACACAGATTACGCAGATTACACATTCACACATGGATTGTCAGTCTAGTATTCACACACAAACAGTACTATTGACAGAACTTCACCTCCGTGTGCCAGGTGAGGTGAGGCAAAATATGTCATCCATGTGGCTTAGCGTTTTCTGTTTCAATCCACATCTGCATTCTCAGAGATGAAATAAAACTACAATAAATGAGTGTTGATCTTCCCTCCCCTCCTCTTCTCCTGAAGATGAGAAGAAGTGCAGTCTGTTTCTATCCGAGAGGGGTCTTCTTCCATGTGGAGAGGTTCTGGGGGTCAAGAAGGAGGGAGAGGCGGAAGACGAGGAGACTGGAGAACGACACAGATGTGCACGACAGAGGAGGAACTCTTGGCACTTGGCAAACAAAAGCAGGAAGAGGGGGAGGAGAGGAGGGCCAGAGGGAGAGCTGCATGGATGACCATGATGGGGACTGAAATAAAATGCCCATGGCGCAGAGAGAGGATCCATGATAGTGGATTCTTCTCTTCTCTGGAGAGAAAAAAAATGCTCCCATGGTGTTTGCGTGTGGGCAGCAGCTCGGGAGGTGGAGCGGTGGCTGGTAGCATGTTGTGGGTGGGTGTGAGGCACCATGAGGGGATAACGGTTCTAAATAAATGCAGTCCATTTACCATGTGGAGAGGAAAATTACAGCCAAGCTTCAGTGGAATTGGCCCCTGTGGAGTGAATCCATCTGTCTGTGAGCCGTCTCTCTCTGTTTTTTCGTGAAGCTGCAGCTGAGCATCTCGTGAGCAGCAGCGGCGGCAGCTCATCAATTTAAAAAATGGAGAGTTAAAAAATGTTTTTCCGCGTCGGGGTCTTATTGACAGAGTGCATTCACACGACGAGCATGAACAGTCGTGCACATGCAGGCTGCTGGTGACAGATAAGCAACGTAGATGTGATTATAATGCGGCGAATTGGCCGAGTCAGCACGCTAAACAAATTCCCAATCGTTCTTCGTTAGCAAAGATAATCAAGCGGAATAACAGCATTAGAGAGGCAACGCAATTCAGGCTTTCATCAGTACTCCCTCATGCACTCTTCTCCAATTCCAGACAAGGGTTTTTTTTAATCACATACACAAAAAAGACTGAAAAACACCTAAAGCCACTTTAACGAACCACAGGAGCACACGAAGCCAACAACATTTTGTAGGAACGCTGTGACAGGAACGAATTATCCTGTTGGAAGAAAAACAAATGCTTCAGACAGGAGCAACGGTTGCACGGCTACGTAGAAGAAAACAGAGCTGTAAATTGAGACGTCCAGTTGAAATGGGTCACTTTGTCTCTTCAGATAAAGAAAGTGTTTAAACTCAAGCTCATGATTTAAACGTCAGTCACAGTGACACTTTAATCCACCACAACTTTTCCTTTAAACGTCCAAACTCGAAGAAACAGAGACAGATAGAAAGAAATAAAAGAAACATAATTAAAAAATATAATAAATCTGATGATAAACATGTCAGCCTCTTCTGGCCTCGGAAGAGAAACACCAGAGCAAAGCGCTGGGATTGGAGACAGAGACTCACATCACTCGAGTTTGTGCGCATTGTCGCCATAGTGACGCATCAGCAGCCCAGTTTCTATCAAAGTCCTCTCAGTGTTGAATCACACATTATTCACATGACAGAACCAATTTACATACAACATCAAAAAGAGTCATTTACATCTTCTTCTTTTTTGCCTCTGAGGCTGAAACTGTCCGTCTGCCTGGCTCAGGGAGAGAAGGAGGAAGAGACGATGGAGGGAGAGAAAAGTTTGGAGGGAGGAGGACAAACAGGAGAGGCAGTAACAGCGTTAACAGAGTCTGTGTTTGGGTTTGTTACCAGTGAGAACTGCAACTACAGCCTTGTTCTTTAAAAACACCACACAAACACAAACACAAAACTCATTCATTACATTACTTTTGCCAATTAATCAGGAGCAAAAGTAGGGGAGACCGGGGATGGTTCTAACACTTTTTGTCTCAGCTCCCATAACTTGCAGAGTGTTCATGGTAGGGCTCTCAAATTTTGACACAGAGTACCCTCATTTGTCCTCTACAAATAGCAATGCCCTAAACTTCTCAAAGTATATCACAGACTTCACTATTTGATGCCAAATGCAAGGAGTGCCACTCACAACCTCGGGTAAATTCTAACAGTGAGATTAAAAACTAAAAACTGAGACCAAACCAAAAAAAAACATGCATCTATGTAAGTTTATTGTGCATGTTCCAACACTAAAGCATCTTCCTATGGTTCACTATGAACAAAAAGAACTAATCACTGACGGCTAAATGAAGAACAGTGACAGTGGTGTGGATCCTAACATTAGAAAGCTGTCTTAAAGAACATCTTTTGATAACACCAGTGAATGCTGAACATGTATGAATGGAAACTTTCAACAGGAGGTCAGAAGCAGCTAATAATTCATGTATAATTCCAGGAAAGATGGTGACACTTAATGACACTTTTAGTAATAAAACAACAAAGGTAAAAGGTGTAACAACCATCCCCACACCTGTCAGAAATTGTTTGACTAGCTGTACCACCATGGTGGTTTAAAATAAACATTGATGAAATGACTCATATTTTACCTAAGAACCTGCTCTTGATTTTCATCTTATACAAGTTACCCAATTCAAACTTCAACAGTATCGATACTAGTCAAAATCTAGGCTTACACACTTATTGACGCAGCCATGCAAATTCACATGCAATGTCAGGGAGTGAGTGGGTTCACACGATATTGATCACATAACTCTAATGTTATCCCTTATTGGTGAGCGTGATGCTGTTACAACCATCCCCGGTCTCCCCTACTTAGTGATGTTGCTCGGTAGTTCCCTGTGACCTTGGACCAACTCAATACTAATGCTGAAGTGGTGCCAGTAATTGCCAAAAAAAATACACAGTAACTAAACATCCTCACCCTGATTCTCACAGTCTCTCTAAGGAAAACACTCGATCGACCGGTCTGTGTCTGTGGTGCAGACAAATCAACATTCGGTTTTATTTATCGGCTAAAAGTCTCAGCGCCTCGCTTCTCGATCCAGGATGTTTTGGGTTTGTTTTCCCCCCTGTCTGACAAACTCAGACGCACTTATTCCTCCTACAGTTTATGTCAAACCGCTCTAAACCATTACTGCTCCATTTCAACTTTTTCACTAATTTCCGGGGGAAATTGCTTTTTCGCCTGTGCTTTGAATAAAATGACTACAGATCATTAGGCCGTGCCCTGTCATCATTAGCTCATTGCAGTCATCACACTTCCTCACAGTATTATAGCACTAATCACCTCTTATTCCCAACGTGATTAGACATCCAATGCGGGGTTTATTAAGCACATTTTGGTTTATGATTTTCACATTTGTTGCACATTACAGCTCATTTCTAATGTGTAAACAGTAGGCTATTTTGGGGGGCGGAGCTTCCACAGTTTAGATTCAATTTGATGAGATCTAATCTGAACCACAGATAAAAATCCAATCTGGGATGAACACACGCTTTTATGTTAATTAAGAGTGAGACAGACAAGGAAATGAGTTAGTGTCACCCAGTTCAACACGGGGCTTCATCAGAGCTGCTCCCCCTGTGCTGCGTGCAGTAACTTGGAGTCAGCATTATTACTCTGTTCAGGTTCAAGCCACTTCCACCGCATGAATTTTTAACCAAAAGAAAGATTAATAACACACCTCAGACCTCACTGAGCAATTTACATATTGATAACTGTGGGGTTTGACTGTAGATGCTGTTATGTGAATGAAGCAGGTAGCAGCCGCAATCTGCACAGGCTCACATGTGATATTTATTTAGTGACTGAACATGAACCTCATGAGTCAGTCCGAGCTGCGATCGCACATCTGGCTGCTATTGTGTTACAGAACAAAGTGAGAAAATGTGTTACAGGCCGCCTCTTTGTTTGTTTATTGTTTGTTTGTTTTGTACAGTTTAGTGCAGATTAAGATAACACTCCGGGGCACGAGGCAGGAAAGAAATCATTAAATCCAGATCTGGGTCTGGCTGACAGACGATGTGTAGGACTGTTTGTCAAATGGTTTTTCACTGGACAGCAATGAAATGCAACTCAAAGTGAATTGTCTATTTGTCTGGGACTATTTCCAGTGGTGGATTTGATGCAGTAATGAATATTTCCTGCAGCAGGGAGCTGTGTGTGGGGCTGAGACTAAGCGAATTACAGAGTCCATGTCCATGGCAATGAACCATGAAAACAAACAATGATGGATTAAATGTTGGGTCTGGTCCTTTTTTTATTGGATTTTTTGACAATAACCCAAGTATTCTTCAAGATGAGCAAATCAAAAATATGACATAACACATTTAAAGTGATCTCATGGTGTTTGCGATTTTAAACACAACCAGAATCTGACACACACAAACAGCCCTTCTTCTTTTTCTTTTTTTTTTAACGTCACTCTAAAAGAATAACAGGCGATAAAAAGATAAAGCAACATCCAGTGCACTGAGAAAACCCGACACACTGAGATCTCACCACAGGTCTAAGAATAGCATTTTACTTAAAGAAGTTACAAACATTTTTTCACAGCAATATGTGTGTGTGTGTGTTTCAGATGGCAGTGGAAGAGAGGATGCCTGAGGCATTTTCCCTCGCTGTGAGAGGGTGAAGAGCTGTTTATAGGGGTAAGCAGATGCTCCACAGTCAGAACGAATGGCTCTTTCTCTCTCTTTCTCTCCCTCTCTGTGAGCTGCAGATTAAGACCTAATTCACCAAGTAACATATCAGTGTGTTCATGTCTGGTTTTCCTCCTCTTCCCCTCAGTGAGAATGTGGCACAAGAGCTATCAAAGTGAATTCTCACTCTGGCCAGTTTCATCACTCATGAATTGTTTTTCGTGAGGCTTGGCTCTGCATTGACAGAGATTTAACATAAAATATGTTAATTCGGAGCAGGGCCTTGTCAGTGAGTTGCTCTGCTTGGCAGGACAGGGCCACAGCTGTTACTTGGCCGAGATTCAGCAGAGTCCAGGCCGAAGGTCTTGGCCTGACGTAGGCCACATCCTCCTGTCTACAATACGCTTAACTCTTCAAAATAGTAAAAAAAAAAATAGTGTTGTTCCACTTTCGGATTAGGATACCCCTCCAGAGACTCTGAGGGCAACACACCATCTAGATAAGAGCCCTGAGTTTGACATCTCTCTGAAAACTGAAATCCCCCGTCACCTGGTTCATGGGTGCACATAGGAGAAGCCAGATGGCCCCGAGACCACATATCAGCTGCCTGAGATCCCTCAGCCTTGTTAACCACATCCTGGGGAGAGCCCCTGAGCGGTAGACCAGCTCCTCTGATCCTGCTGCTTCTGATGGTTATTGAAATAAAGGATTAAGGCTTTCAGTGATGTCAGTCATTCAGTCAGTGCTCCAGCATCACTATATAGAGCATATATAGGCTATCTGCAGCAGGTAGCCTACTAACTATTGTGAGAGTGTTTCAGCAACAGGGTTCATCGGCCACAGCCTCGCACCGCATGAAACTTCATTTCATACATGATTTCATCCATGAACCACCAGCTAATGAGCCAGATCCAGAAACTCCCATTGGCCCCGATTTAGGTCAGGTCTGTCCACTGGGGCATGATGCCACGGTACAAAATATTCCCGCTCACTGCATGTGCTGTGCGATGTGAGGGATGAGCCTACTTGTTTGCCATCCTTACTATGTGCACCGTGCATCCTGAACTGTCTGTGCAATTGATCACATCCATGGTTGTAAACGTGCAGGAGCAGATGTAGATGTTGCAAGAAAAGTGGACACAACTGATAAAACAGCTCCAGTTTCAAGAGGGACTTGGTGATGCTGTATTCTTGTTATAAGAGGGAAAAACATTTTTTTTAAATGATCTTACTCACCTAAAATCCCAACAACAAAAAGTTTGAGCACTGCGCTCTCATGCGTATCCATCACGCTGAAACAATCCAGTCGGACTTTATGTGAAACCTCAGCTGCAGCTCCGAAAACATGGACATTTGAAGCGAACCATAATTTAAAAAATAAAATAAAAAAAAAATTAAAAAAATTATCCCTTCATGTCAGAAATCCACACGAGTAGCGAGGAGGATGCCGAGGGTACAAGCCAGGAGGAGAAGGAAAATACCGTAAAACATACAGAAGATCCCGGTGAGGCTCTCAGGATGGTCGCGACCGCTTCTGAAGCGAGAGGAGTCAGAGCTCAGGACCAGTCAGACCGTCCTGCATCCTCTGCGGGGGAGGAGGAGGGGGAGGATGGGGGGAGTGGGATGGAGGGGGTTTATGGGGGAGGAGTTCCTCCAAAGCACTGATACTGGATTATCTTCACCAAATAACTGCGAAGATTAAACCGAGCATAGTGCCCAGCATGCTGTGCACACATTAGCACAGGAAGCTGATGGAGCGCAATGTTAAAGCTTCTTTCTTTCTGTTTTTCTTTCTTTTTTCTTTCTCTGAATCCTATTATAACGGACAGTTTAACACATGCACACAAACAACTGAAACTGGTGAACTGCTCGTGGCCTCATGCAAATTGTTTTTTTTCCCCCTTTTAACTTATGAAACAACAGTGACCTCCTGTGGTTTACTTCCAAACTGCACCTTGATCTACACCACTGGACCCAGCACTGAGAGTGATTAAAGGTACAGTAAGTCAATTGTTTTATCAGTGTGTGTATGTGTTATGGTGATAAACACAAGCTATGGTTTACATTTGGGGCAAACAAGTTAAAGAAATTGACACAGCACACCCGCCAATCATGTGGTTGTGCAGTAAAGACAATCCTGCAGCCACAGTTGATGTTCACATTAAACATAAGACTGGAGTTGATGTAATGAATCATTACATCAACTCCAGTCTGATGCTTAGTTGTTTTGTTTTGTTCAGTTGTTTTGTTAATCCCCTATTTTTTTTTATACACAACTGTCTCTCGGAGACATAAACTAAAACCATCCAGTGAGCAGCAGTTAAGGAAGCGCTTTGTTAATGAGAAAGGTCAGAGGAGCATGAACAGACCGGTTGGAGCTGAAACAAAGGTTATAGTTTATGTTTATGTTTATTAAACTAACTTTCCAGCAGCTACTCTCCCTGAGGTTACAGTAACTCAGATAACCACTCTTTATGACTGCGGTGAACAGGGAAGCATCAGAGCGAACAAATGAAACCTTTGACGGCCACGGCGAAGAATAAAAGCCCTCAACAGTGGAAAAACATAACCTCGATGATAACGATGGTAGATTCAAAATTCGGCATCAATAAGTCACTGACCCAACCTGCATTGGCTAAACAGTCCAGACCGGAGGTGATGGTGTGAAAGCACAATTAGGGCCCTTAACACTAATCAATCATGATCTGAATGTCACAGCAAATCTGAGTATTGTTTTTGACCCTTTATGACGACACTATCACAAAGCAAAAGTCGTCCTAAACTGGTTTCATGAGCTTCAAAATGAGGTTGCAGTCACGCAACTGGACACAATAGCGTTCCTAATCTTCATCTCTTTGAAGGTTTTAAACCAAGATCACTTAAACAAGTTCACTGCAGAATACATGTGCACGTTTTGTTTTCTACTTACTAATAAAACTGAGATAATTATTGAGTGTGTTCAGTCGGATGTAGAGCTAACAAAGTCGTGGCTTCGCTCTTTTATCCAGCTTGATGCAGGAATAAAAGGAGTGAACTGTCAAAACAGGAAGGAGGAGCTTTGTTTTCCAGCAGGAACCGAGCCAGGGCAGTGAAGAGCGTCTGGTGTCTGCCAGGTGGTGCAGGGTGTGGATGCCTGATGGACAAAAAAAAGAAATGTTTGTCCTGTCTTGTGTGAGTCTTACAGTAATTCTGTGGAAGGCAAACACATGCATTACTTAGAAACAAAAACAGACCTGTGCAGGACTTTCTTTCACGGATCCCACATTTTCTTTAGATGCAGATGTTTGTGTTATTGATGGGGTTGAAGATTTTTAAATGTGGGCTACACTGCAGTTGTAATCATGAATGGTTGCTGAAGGTTTCTTTCTGTTCAAAAGGAAATGTTCCTCCCTCCTGTCAGTGTGTGTTTGCTCTTTGTAGGAACTGTAGGGTTTATATAAAGCCTTTCACCTTTCTCAGTGTTTAGTTAGTATCATTTGATTTGATCCAAATACAGTTGCATTAAAAATAAATCAAATCATTTTTATTACAAAAAATGTATTAATTTGCACAGACTTTATTCTTACATAACTGAATCACATGGTTTATTAGTTTATCCTCAAACATGTAATAAAATAGGCCATATAATAAAAGGGCAGCACTGCATGAAAACAGCTGCTGCACGAGGAAAATGTGGACATGCAGGATAGAAACCAGTAGCAGCGATGATTGCATGGTTTCCATCTGCCTCACCTGTCGGTCTGTCGGTGTTGATCTTTGACCTTTACCCTGACTGACTCTGTCTGGCTCGAACATGGACGTGCACTTGCATAGTTCCCAGTTCAGTCGCCGCGGGCTTCGGCTTCAACACGGCACTTAAAAATAAAAAAAACACAGAGAAAAGAAAAAAGATGCATAGTTGGTGGAGGCAGAGCGGTGAAGTCTGACTGAACCGGTTCAAAGAGGATGTCAACAAGTGACGCAGCAGCAGAGACGGAGCTCAGAGTTGTGGAAGGAGACGGAGCGACGCTTCAGAGGCAGAGCAGGACGACACGAGCTACACGCAGCACCACAGCGAGGTAAGTACACCGTCTTTACCGCTCATTTTTTACCAAATACTTGTATTATTATTATCATTATGTGTCTTGTGGCTTTTATCGACATGTTAGATGTTGTTGCGCACTTTCTATGTTTCCGTTTCCTCGCTGTAGACTTTCTTTTTTCTTTGACCGCGGTGATGAACCCGGAGCTGAATTCCCTCTGGAAATCTGTTTGTTTAACGTTGTCGTACTTCTCTGTAATTACACACGTGTCCCTCAGCCAAATGGAAACGTGTTTCCTTGCGTGGTTTAAATATTTGGAAATCCGGCGTTAAGATATTTCACTAATTTCACATTTTATCTTCGGTTTAACGGCGAAATAGTACTGGACAGGCTTTATTTGACAACAGAACCCGCCCAGAAGAACTTGTAAAAGTCGCGGAAATGTGTACAATGTGGTGTTTTAGAGACATTTCAATGTGAAAATCAAGGCAACTTGTCTCTTAACACTTAATTTAAATGTCTTTTCCTGGTCACGGTTTGTGCTGCCCTTTAAAATAAACGGGTTTGGCCTCTAAAAAGAAGCCTATAGACCTATAGACACAAATTGCAGTGATTATACCTGAGTGAACGAGTTTATCATACATATCATTAGGCTACCTATCATACACTGACTCCAGCTGCTCTGAAGCACCATCATCGTCTTTGGGTTTGGTTAAGTTTCAGTCCAGTTAAGCTTCAGTTGCTGAGCAGGCGAGCTCATGCATATCCAGGCCTGTTACCAGTATGGATGTGCAGTCTGTGCATGTCCAAAAGCTTAGCCCTCTTCTTACAGTAATATCTATTCACCCCCAACCTTACACATGCATTAACTTCCTATAGGATAAACCCACGTATAGAAAGATAAACTGCTTTGGTGAAGGTGTGGCAGCAAACAGAACAAGTCTCGACCCGGTCTGTCCATCTGTTCATGCAAAAGTTGTTAGGTTGTTCCTGGATGAAGCTTGAAAAGATGTTCAGGGTGTAGATCATTTGCAGTAATTAGAACATTACATGGGTTTGTCAGCAGCAAGTGAGCACACACACACACACCCACACTTTAGTGCAGGCTGGATCCTTGTGGTTATGTAAGTGTTTAGTTGGCAGATCTCAGCACACACCCACAGCCAGGCATGAGGCTCGCCGCGCAAACTGCAGCAGAGCGGAGAGCGCCGCGCAGATAACACTCAGCTCTCAAAGCATTAAAACAAACAGAGACGTGGTTCACACGCAGATAATGTATGTGTGGTATGGCTGCAACATAGTTTTATCAGCACTAGGTCAGAGGTCACTCAAGTCTGAAGTTTTTATTGAGTTCACTCTCTGAACAGGAATCTGTGCGATAACAGTCTGACACAGTATCATTTATGGTAAACTAACTCTTGTTCTTTTAATACTATAATAGGAAAGCAAACTACAATTGTCCCGATCATTGGTTTCTCGTGTTAGATAATATATCAGAGCTAAAATGGCAGAAAAATGTCAAATACTGATAAAATACACAAATCTGATTTTTGTTGTCACTGACTGGCATTCAGTGGAACTGGAAAGTAATGGGTAACCTATATTTTCTTTAACATTTAATTAATCAATTCATTTTTATTAGCGAGGAATTGATACTTCAGAACAGTAGCTGTGCTTATTTGAAAAAAGTAAATATTATGATTGCATAGAAAAGATTTACAGTTGAAACAGCTGCAGTTTAGTCAATGATATTTTTGCAATGATTTTGGTAATTAAATAAATGAATAATTTTTAAAACACAGCTGCTAAGCATTCACTGGTTAATTTCAATGGTTGAATTGGTTATGACGATAAGGTTCACTGTTTACAGTATTATGATTAAAATGATTAAAATGTTATTCACTGGAAAATCCGCAGCACACAAAAAGAACTACAAACTTGTGGTATAATGATATCTGGTCCATCAGTTGTTATTAAACCACTAATCCTCCAGCTGCAACACAGTAACCTTGATTTACAGGCTGGAGGAGGTCAGTGAAAATCTTTACCATTATCCTTTATAGTTCAATGAAAGTCATTAGGGATTAATTATATTTGATCTGTAGCTGAAAGTGATTAATAAAAGGCTCCTGCCACTGGATGTTACACTGGTGTAAGAGAAAATGCCATCTTGAGAAAGAGGTCTAAGATCACGCTGCTAATTCCAGGATCACTGGCTTTTGTCTGGATTAACATCTGCAGCCTCAGATCCACCACAGATGTGCGTTTATGCTGATGCAATTTCTCTGCCTACAACACTGACACGGTTATTCCAGGCGTTTGGTTGAGTGGTCAATCAAAGGGGAAAAACAGGTCTTCTTCTTAATCCATCTTGTTAGTGACTCTCTTCAAAGAGAAATGCGAAACATTTACTTATTGCTGCTGCTCCTCCACATGTTAGGACATGGATTGTATAATTGATCCTCAGGTTCAATGACAATGAAAGTAATCTAAGCCGTAGTCTGACTATTGAACTGTCTGTCGCAGTTTGATTTACTGAAGGAGAAAGTGATCAAACCTGCTGTGTTGGTAAACAAGAACCTCAAAGGAGTTTTCAAGGAGTTTTCAATCGAAAGCAACTGCCTTCGATTGAAAACTCCTTTGAGATACTATGACCTGGACAAATGAGAATATGCACAGGCTTATGGTAAACAAGAAAAAAGCTAATTAGGACTAGACTCATCAACTTTAACTGTGGGACGCTGTGATGGCAGATTTCGAGTGTGCACCAGGTCCTCATGCTTCATCATCACAGGCCAATCACTCGCTTGTATAAGTCTCCAAACAAGGTCACTTACAGGTTTACACTAAGCGCTAATATGGCTGTAATATTTCTTGTGTTGCCTCGAGCAGAGGCAGGATAAAAACACTCAGTACCATCCGCATAAAAGGTCTGTTGTTCTTGGCACTGATGTGGCTGTTGAAGAGCAGAAAGTTCTTCCTCCACGCTCACTGTCGTGTCACATCATGTCAGGCTTTTTATAATTGCATCATAGAGAGATAATGCTGTAATGAACACAGTGAATCAGCCCTGAAGGCAGGTAAGAGGTAGAGTTCTGTGTTGAGAGAGAAAACACAGATTTCATTACATATTTCATCAGGTCTCTGGTTCCTAATCAATTATTACCATCCATCCACACATCGAACACTGAGATGAGATAGAAGAGACAGTGATCCTGGAAACGCCTGTGACGGATCATCTGTTATGTTTATAAAACAAAGGTTGCGCTGACACATACGTACATTCATATTTGGGTTTCCTCCTTTTCCGGCTCGTAGTGTGGGTTCAGCGTTGGGCTGCAGCAGTAAATGTGCATATGTATGTTAGAGTGAGTGAGTGAGCGTGTGTGAGTGGGTGCATGAGCGCTGCACACTGGTTGTAAGAGAAAGTGTGGAGTGGGCACAGTTGAAAAATTATATAACCACATCTTATCAGTGCAACACAATCGGAGTGATAAGAAGAGAGAAGCATGACTTTCTTCTTCTTTTTCTTCGTCTTCTTTTTCTCCACTGCATCAGTCGGGAAACAACGTAAAAGGCTTGAAGAAGAAAATCTTATTGAAAGTAAAAGACTGAAATGAAAATGAATCCATCTTCAGAATTAATTACGATAAATTCCTTCAACCTTTTTGTGTTTTGTAGGGCACAGCAGGATCAAACATTTGGAGAGAGGTTCCAGCAAGAAGGTCACCATGGTGATGAAACCACAATAGACCAAGACCATCACCTATCAGGCATCAGTCAGGAGGAACCAAACAGAGGTATAACACACACAGAGAGACACACACATAAGTAACATTTCTGATACAAAGCATCAAGAATTTAATTATGTTACTGTCCAGCGCTGAATCAGCTGCTCTGAATCTGTTACAGCACTGATACTTGGAGCAGAGAGAATAAAACAGAAGGAGGCCTCTAAGCTTCCTGGACCCAGATTCACCTCCTCTCTCCTCTTGACACTTTCCGAGAAGCTACATCTTCACAAAGGACGTAAACCCAAGCCGAAGCCTGACTCCTGTCCTCACAGGTAAGCCGGGGTAAGACATGTAGGCTCTGAGCGATGAAAGGTAAAATACTTATTTCCCGGTCCATAGTCCAGGGGCTAACAGGGTAATCTGATTGGTTGGCCTCGCTTTGGCATGCGACACATTATGTCACCAGTTAGTGCATGAATTCACAGGTCAACAATCCTCAGTGTCCGCTTCAGAAGGGTCCACTGAGCAAGGACCAGAGCCAGCTTAAATTCACTGAGACACCATCAAAGACCACTATTCTTAAGAAGTAAAACATCATTATCAACTGAAACGGGCCCATTATTTTCGTGTCAGTGCTTCTTAGAAATTAGATTCTCGGAGCTTCCCGTAAAGCCGGAATGGGCAGAGCCGGTTATTTTTCCTCAAGAGGCTCAGGTCCTTTGGCATCTGCACAGAAATACTGCACATGTTTTATCAATCAGTCATAGCCAGTGTCTTTTTTTATGCTGCAGTGTGTTGAGGCAGCGTGTCCGACGTAATGAAGGTTTGACCAGCTGTGTTTTTTTTTCTGTGCATCCCTGCTGGTCTGACTGGGTCAATTCAATCTTGTCCATCACTAAATCAAACAGTGACTGAACCACTCAACCCTGTCTGCGTACTTTAGCCTCTGATGCTGTATCTGGTCTGCCTGTGTTGTGTACACAAGGAAGTGCACTCAACAAAAGTGACCCCACCCCATACCCCTCCACCAACACTAATGGGCCCTAGTAAATCCTATATACAGAGATATGAAGCACTTACCACCCTTTCAGAAACCCTGACCTGAAATTCTTGCTGTTAATGTGTCATAAACTGTCACCTATCAACCACAGATCAGCAGAGTGTGAGGTTACCTTAGTTTAGACCTGCTTCCTTGGTTACCCAGATTTATGTTGAACTTTCTCTTTGGATCAGATCTGACATGACATAACTGCGTTTGACAAGAGGGTTGAGCATGTGCTGCAAAGTTTCTCTTGCATTTATTTGTTTAACTTGGAGTTCTGCACACTGTTCTAGAGGCTCCTGTACTTCTTAATAAAGGTCATGGATCAAACAAATTTCATTGGTTGAGTAGACACGCCTCATTAACTCCCAGAGCCACCTGCAGTCTTTACCACTAAACATGTCCTTATATAGACAGAACGCTGTTAGTGTGTGTATGATCCATGTGCTGCCGTGTCCAACATAAAATGCCCTGCAAGCGCTTTCATAATTGGTTGTGAGGTGTGACTTCAGTGCTCATGTGACAGTGAGAACAGTTCAATATTGGCAGACAGAGCCGAGGAATGCTGAGCATCCTGTTGATCCACATTACAGTGGCAAATGTGAGACATCCAAGCCTTCAGATGTTTCACACAAAAACATAAGCCTAGGTGTGTCTGAGTGAAATGTGAGAACATCTTAAATGAAAGTAGATATTATCACACTGCTGATTTTTCTTATCTGCGCGGTAAAATCTTGCAGCACTTTTTTTCACATCCTCACTGATATGGTCTCTGCAAAAACGACAAGCCCAGACCACTTCCCTGGTTTCCCCCCACAGTATAAAAAATTGCACAATTCACCACATAAAAGGTTTTATTTCCTCAGGTAAATTGATCAAAAACAGGTCTTGTGTCTCATCTCCATTATTAACTACCTGAACCAGCTCAGAGTTATTCTGTTGGGTAATGCAGGGTGTTATATAATATGACAAGTCTACTGACAGGTGTAATCCTGACAAGTGTGTCTAATGGTTTTTATTTTTCTGCTCTTCCCTGTTTTGCCAGTTTGACTGAGCCATGGAGAGCTGAGACTGGGGACGGTTGCTGCCAGGTAAAGATCATACACAGTCTTAATCATAATAGATCATAATCTAAATGGGACACAGATCAAATCCAAAATATTCCCAATAAATCGGTGTGTAGGTACATAATTTAAATCAACAATTTCAAAGCAGCTGAAACTCTGAAAGCATTAGACCTCACTGTGTATACTCTTGACAACATCTGAGATTGGTTATTTTTTTAAGTGTTAAAAGAGATAGGTTGTGTGTCCTTGGAAATCTCTTGTCTTTCAAAGTAACCTGTTTGTCAAGAATCTAGTAAGATAGTTACACCTTGGGAACTGAACCTATCTTAAACAGCGACACCACAGTAACTGACACTCTGGCTTCTGCCAGCGTCTTTTAATTTTATAACTCTGATAACATACTTACTGTAACTGCTTTTTACTTTGCTGTGCACACAATTTGCATTTGTATGATATGAGGAGCTGAAGCTGATGCATGAAAAGAGTTTGGCTACAATGTTCAGGGCAGAGCTGGACATGCTGTAACTGGTCTACATTTATAAACTCAAATCCTCTCTGGGAGGTTATGTTGTTATATGAATCATTATCTGACTAAATTCTCTCAGAAATGGCACAAAAAGTAGAAGTAATAGAAGTAGTTTCTGAATGTTATTGCTCAAATAACAAATGTTATTTGTAATTCAACTTGCAGTGATTGGCAATTCTAGTTTAGTCTATTTAGTACACAGTATTGTTTATCTGCAGTAATTCTATTTCTCTCAACAGTTAAGCAGACAGTCATCACCGTCAGCTACCCCCACAGAGACAGACAGTGACTGCCTGTTACCAGAGACAGAACCATTTCCTGCTTTGAGGAAAGAGGACATTGTTGGAGTTGTTCGCAATGAACTGGATAATAAGAAGGACTTAAGTGTAAACGAGCAATTGTCTCATGGTGATTTTGTACCACATGAGTGTAATGGCTTGCACGTATTTCCATGTGGGGCACAAACAAAAAGGACTGGCTCTGGGTCAGTAGAGCTAGAGGAAGATATAAAGGACCATATAAACCCTGAGTACCAAAAGAGTTGTGACAAATTGTCAAAGCCTGCTGTAACTATGCTGTCTTCCACGGTGGTTACGGTTCTTGCGCCACACTGGAGTGGCCGACTACGGCGGTCCAAAAGATTTGAGGGAACTCGGAATCCAGTCCATGGCAGTCTACAAGATGTGAGAAATATTGAGTCAAACCATGCACATGGAGGCTTCCAGCAGACTCAAAACCAACATGGTATCGAGAGTAGGTTGAAGGATGAAACACAACCCCAACCGAGAGTAAGATTTCTGGACACCAGGAGCAATACAATGGACTGGTCAACTGAGAGTGGTCCTTCAAGACTGGACTATGACTCTAAGAGGAAAATGCTTCAGACTTTCTCTGTGGATGTAAACTCTGGGAGGATGGACAAAAGGGAAGTAGATGCAGGTGCTGCATGGCCTCGAGTCTCAACTGCATCTCCACTGTCTCCCAGGGGAAATCCACAAGCTGGCCATCAAGGAACAGCCTCAACTTTGAGCTCCAAACCAACAACCAGCAGTTTGCTTCTGTCTTTAAGAAGAATTAACTCTGGTGGCCTGAACACTAAAACAGGCTCCTCCTTCTCTGACGATAACCGTTCAAGTGATCAAGAAGGAAACCTGTTTGCGTCACACCTCTCTCAAACCTTTCTCAACAAGAATGAGCAAGATAGGCCAAAGTCCCATCTCCCTCCATCATCCATTTCTTATAGGACAATAGAGTCCAGGCCTGCCCTCTCCACATTGTCCTCCAACCGCAGAGACAGAAATGCATCTGAATCACCCTTCTTTCCATCTTCATCTGTAAACAGAGACACAGACAGCACACCTTTTATCCAGCAACCTCAAACAGGTTCAAAACTGGCATTTATGAGTCGAGAAAGATTAGAGAGGCAACAGATTTTCAGGGATTCGGACAAAAATGCAAACCTATCCTCAAAGAGCTCAGTCTCGACACCCAGATACCTCCAATATGATCCCTCATCCCTCCTAAAAGCTAACCCCCATCCTAGAGGGACCACACTGACATCCACTTCCTGGTGGAAACAAGTTGCTCCAGAAGGTGGTTCCCTGCAAACCCCCAGTGATCCAACCAACACCAAAGACCAGACTAACATACCTTGCAATAATAATAGTCACTTGGTCTCACCAGGGCCCATTGACAACAAAAGATACAGTTGTCAAATCCCCAATAACAGAGACAACAAAAGTACAACAGAGTCAGTGTCCAAAGGGAACAGGAACATTTTCCTGAAGCCTCAGAGAGGAACTCCCAACCACAGACAAAGAAATTCAGAAGATTCATCTGACCAAAAAACAGACAGGCTTTTCAAACAGCAGTACCATTCCAGTTTAGACACACAAGAATCACAAAAGCTTTATAATTTGCCTGTTTTGTCCCCATCTAAAATTAGGAGAACTGCATCACAGACATCACTGAGTCATTCTACAGATCGCGGCAAGTATGATGTAAGTAATAGTTCATTTACAGCAAATGTAACTGAATCACCACCCACTTTGCTTGACCCCAAGCGCTCGAATACACCCACTGAAAACAGCAGAAAATACAATAACAACAACTGGTCATCCAAATCCAACAGTGCCCTTGCATCTCCTCAATTCAAGGACTCTGAGAAGTTTACAAAGCAGTCACTTTCTCTTGCTACGAGTATCACTCTGGACAGTCAAGCTCTTACTTCTAAAGCTACCTCTGGTCTCCCCCCAACCCTAAACATCAATACTAGTTCCTCTTTCCATTCTCACCCAGTTTCTTCACAGACCAGTACTCGTACTTCAGTGCACACGGACTCTTCTCCTCAAACACCCAAATCCATCAACACTGCCTCACCTCTTGGCTTTGAAAGAAGCTCCATTCCCATATCTCTCCACCCTAAACCAGCTTCCAGCCTGATCCCCACAATCAGTTCTTTGTCTGTACCAAAGTACAGCTCTGTGTCCACAGCATCCATTTCCTCTTATAACACATCTGGTCCCAGCCCATCCCTTCTGACTCCCCCTGCTACTTGTGCCATTGTATCTTCTCACAACCTTAATACCTTTTCATCTCTGTTAACCCCTCCTGCAACCCCAATTAGTACTAGCACCAACTACTCAAAAACTCCCAGCCCCAAGGCAGGGAGGGCATTTTCTAGTAGCCCAGAAAGAGACCCAAAGACTCTGCACCCCCACAAAGGGGGAAAGGGAGCCAGACGGGTAACATGGGATGACTCAGTGGACCTGCAGCACCCTGAGCCTGACACAATAGAGAGGCCAACACGTCCTCTATCTCCCAACAGGTCCCCCCGAAGCGTTAGAGCTCCAATCATTTTTTCTTTTCTAAGATCAAACAGTGCAACCACAAACACATCTTCTCTGCGCTCCCCTATGCCCAAAACATCCAGCATAGAGGTGGGAAAAGGAGGGAAATATCGATCCCTGTCATCTGATTCTGCTGATTTAACGTCCAGAGATCTAGAGAGATCCAAGCAAAGACCTTGTGATCCTACAATCTCTTACCAGGGAAAACAGGACCTAACCACACCTAGACAAGAGAGGACGCTCTCTATTGAGTCTGGTACAGTCCAGTGCAGTTCCTCCTCTCCTTCCGCCTTCCTTCCTGATTTTTCGAGTGCTTATAAGCTTCGATACAGCTCCACACCCTACTCCAGTCTTATGTCGAGCAGGTCAACACAAGGAGAGACTAAGACTTTAACACCCAGATCACCCCTCTTCCCAGAACCCCCTCGGCAAATGTATAGTCCCTCACATACTGATCAACATGGAGCCATGACCATGCCCACATCCAAACCCCCTCTGTCACCTATCAGCCCACCACAGACCACATCTTTGCCATTCCAAAACAAAACTGCCATGCAGGAAATGTCAAAGAGCTGGGTTTCAGAAACCAATCAAGTCAACAATAATCATGTCAAAGATAGCAGCCAAGATAATCAGAACGGCCAGATTTTACTTGTCGACAACAGATATCATATCAGCTCACAGTCTCTGCAGGGTGACTCCTCGTGTGTAACTCAGACTTTGGTTTACAGCATTAAACCTAAAGTAGACACAGCTAAACCGGTGCCGAAAAACACTACATCTAAACCCTTTCAACATACTGGAAACACTATGGCATCTTTGGACAACACATTAAAACAACAGCCACTCACAATGAAAAGTAAGGAAGTGTCAGGTGAGCTATGTAGTCGATCAGATCAGAGCTCCAGTGGTGAAAGTTCAGTGGATAGTCATTCCCAGGATGATGAGGGACACCGCAGAAGAGTTAAGGAGAGTGTACTGGGAAAAAGCAGATTCTTCTCAGTGGAGAACAGCAGTGAACAAAGCCCAAAGAGAAGCAGGTTTGCGCTAAAGAAAAGTGTCAGCTCACCTAACTCAATTTTGTCAAGGTCAGATTCAGAGAGGACCAACAAAACCAACAACAAAATGGACCAGGTCCTTAACAGGCTGAGACAAACATTCAGCACTAAACGATCTGATGATGATCCATCTTTTACATGGAAATGGAAACGGTCCTCCCAAGCACCACCTGTAAGTGGATCAATTGATAGTCAAAGTGCTGGTGATATCACTGCTGATACTCTTGAGGAGCAAGAGGAGGGTCAGGTGGTGTTGAAGGACAGTGAAAAGATAACAGAGGGTACAAACAGATTGTCACAAAACAGATGTACTGTTATACCACCCTCCCCTGTAGTTGGAACAACAGCAGGAGATAAGTTCCCAGTTTGGTTAGAGATATCAGCTCCAGATACTGCACACAATGAGCAGGAGGTTTATGCAGGACACCAGTCTGAAGGTAAAACTCAAGTTCATCTGACAGCCCACAACCAAAAAGCCCACCAGTTTGACCTTTACAATAACAACAGGACAGATCATATCCCGGCACACAGAGATCCCAGCCCTGGTAGGAGCTCAAACCTATCATGTGGTTATCCTCAGTTCAGGAAGTCCACACCCAGTCCCAGGAGTCCCTTCTCTCCCTTCTCCTCTCTTGCCCCACTCTCCCCATTTACCCCACCTGATGTAACAGATGATAGTGTGTTCTATAGCCCCAAGTTGCAGCGTCGCAGGGAATCCCCCTCACCATGTGAGCCAGGGGAGGGGCTTAGCCTGGGGGGTTCAAGAAGAAGGTTGTCCACAGGTCCTCCAAGTGCAGGTACAGGACCAGAAATGGAACATTTGGCATCCTCGTATGCCGACTTAAAGTATGGAATTGAGCCTGGGAGGTCATTTTCTGTAAGCTCAGTGCTTACCAGTCGACCCTCAGGGCCTGGACGTATCTCCACTGGACCTAGATTCAAGAGTGTTGGAGACCTCTCTTCCTTGACTTGTGAAGGCTCTGGCAGAGACTGGGATCAGTGGACCACCACACCTGACTGGACCACAATGAGTCAGGGGCCCAGGCCTTCAAGTAACTCTAAGATGCCATTTTTCCCCAGTGACCCGGGTAAAATGAGATCAAGATCTCTCCCTCGATCAATAACCAGACGCTTGGCAAACTGTAGGTCAGAGGTCTTAATTTCTCAACCTGTAACTGTCGTGGCCTCAAAGCCACCCCACCTGTGGAGCCCTAACATGAACACTTGTAACTTTAGATGGGATACAGAGGGTCCTCCTACACCCCCTCCAACCCCTCCCCAGTCACCACCCTCCAGACGCATATCTAAACCTACCAGCCCTTCCTCACCTATATTTCCCAGTTTGCCAGGTGCACAGTCAGTGGAGAACCAGGCCTCCAGAGGGCATTTGCCCTCCAGAGGTTACTTCTCCAGCCTTAGCACCTTTGAGGAGTCTTCCGACAGCAGCTCAGACACAACAACCGATGATGAATATTACTTAGAAACAGGTGAAGGTGAAGAAAAGGAGACAGAATTGTGAATGACAACTCTTCCAAGTCCTTTAGTCTCTTCTGTGATCCTGGACTTAAAGATTGTAGAAAGGGGAGAGAGATCCGAGGTGTACAGTGACCTGCCCCGGTTGATTACTGAGGTCAATGGTCAAAGTTCCCTGCATGATTTGCTTTTCAAAAGTGGTGGTTGCTGTCATGTTGAATGAGCAAGCATGGTGTTGTCAGCATAGTTTTACCAATGTTTTAATGTACAGAGTACTGTATGTTAGATCTGCAGTGTAGGGATAAGAAATAACCATTGTTCACCATTTACAGTTCTGGCAGTTGCATGGGATTAGGGAGGGATGTACATCTGCGTAAGCGTTGTAACGACCAATCAATAATCCAGTGTGTATGGTTAGGCTGTCAATTTTAGATTTGCATTTCATTCTGCTACTTTACAGAGGTGATGTGGATAAATGTGCTCTTATGATATTTCATCATCTGTCTTCTTCTATGTTTGAAGAGTGAAATAAAATGTGGTAAATGTTGTTGGCATAATGCAAATACAGTTTATTTTCCTAGTGAACTTTTTAAACAGAGTGTTACTTTCAAAAGGTTTTGTACTCTGGGATGAATTTTAAATCACATTATTGTATTAACATTTGTTTTCAAATATAAGTGTATAGTGCCTGCTCTTATTTGCACAGTGACAATCTAATGTCTTAATAGATCTATTTTATAAATAAATATATTTCCAACATTATTGGGAGTAACTTGATTACATTCTTGCTTTCTACTACTTATGTAGTTTGATCTCTCATTATGTGTCCCACCAGTGTTTACATGCCATAATAAGTGAAAAGGTATGCTAATTGTTGGCATGACAAACCAAACATTCACTGCCTGAGGAGATATTCCTGTCTGTTTTTTCAGTGACCACAATTTATCATAACGCTATCAACTCTAAATAGTGTCTGCTGTGGGTGGGGCAGTACAGTTATTCAGCATTTTTTTCATATTGTTCAAGTGGGCGTTCCCCTCTGTTAGTTGTGTTAACATGAACTCTTATGGTGATGTTTTGGACAAAGCATCCAGTAAACTGGGTGTAAAATTGTTACTTCACCTGCATGTTTGGACATTGTGTCCTTGACTTTCTCTACTGTGAATAATATTTCCATGGACACAGTCACACTGAGGCGGTACAATCTGTGTCCCTTTTATTAGCCATGACATCATCTGGGACAGGCACAGCCTAACATCATGTGTCATCATGAGTCTTCAGAGCTCTGACTTTGAATCAGTCTTTCCATTTTATGTCATCGTAAAGAATGGGCAGCGCTTCTTTCAGTCAGTTGTGCTGCTAGTAAAGGCACTACACTAAAGAATGTAGCTGCCAAGAGACAGCTTATCTGCTGTTCTCTGCGAATATAAAACCACCATGGATATCAAAGTTTTGCAACAAGCTTCCTCCTTTGGCATATGGAAATAATGTTGGATGTACTTCCTCTGTGTCCTGAATGCGTGTTGAATGGAATTTGATTACATGAAGCTGCAGATGAGCCCAGGCTGGGAAATTACCAATCCCATTAAATGGATCCCATTAAAAACACTAAACGGGGTATTAGATTTTACGTTATAGGATGTTCTTTCTATGTATTACTGTAACATTACCTGTTCTACATCACTATGGGGGATAACCCTTTGTAAGTGGAGCTCTTTGGCCATCTAGTGGTGTCCTAGTGGTACTTTGAAAATAGACAATGTATGATAATGTCAGTCACTATGGGCCCTAGTTTGCTGGCGCAGCGCAGGTGGCGCAAGGTAGCGCAGCCAGTCTAATGCAAGTTTCGACCAGCGCAGCCGAGCGCAAAGTCAGATTGGGAGATTTGTAGATCGCGCTGCGCTGAGATAGGCGTGGCCGCGCAGCAGGGGGAGGCGTCACAGATTCTGCTTGGTGCAGTGGAAGTTTCGTCCGAAAATGTCCCGCCGAAGTTGCGCTGAAAGCTCGCCACCTCCAACCAGGTCTAGTCTCAGCGCAGCGCGGAGCGCAGCAGGTGCAGTGGAAGTTTGGCTGACTGACCTGCAGTGCACACACGTCACCAAGACCTCACAGGCAGATCTCCACAGTTCCAGACACATTTCAATGCAATAAATATCCACAATAACCACTATTTAATGCAACTAACGGAATCAACACGTGAATTTATATCTATATAGATTGTCCCGTCACATCTGACGTCAGATCAAAGCAGAGATCAAAGGCTGTCGGTGCGTAAAGGAAACTCCACCTGAATTAACACAGCAGGGAGGGAACTGGCACTGAAAAGCAGCTGTGGATGTCCCAAAAGCAGGACTGAGGGTGGATGACTGTATGTCGCTGCCGTGTTGAGATACCACTCTGCCCTTGTGATGATCGCTGTATTTATTTATTTACTTATTAATTCATAAGCACGTGCGACCGCATCACGCAGCCGTAATGAAAAACAAAACACAAATCATCATCTCTCTTAGTCCACCACCACTGCCTCGGTATCAGATAGTCAGTATATAGCCTACTACAGTATATTCAGCATCTCTATCACAGAGAAAAAAAGAGAAAAAAAGAGACGGACAGAGAGAGAGAGAGAGGAGGACAGAGAGAGAGAGAGGGAGAGAGAGAGAGAGAGAGAGAGCGCGCGTCCTTGCTGATTTCATCCACATGGTGTGTGTTTATGTTGTGATTAGTGTAGCCTACACCTCTGATCTTATACACAGGGTTTGAATAAATGTGAGTTTCTTTATTAGTTTATTAGTTGTTGTTTCTTATACTATTGGGCAGGGGTTCTCAGTGTATCAGATCAAACCTGATTAAGGATATTTGTATTATTATTAGTAAACTCATTGTTGGTCACTCTGAGCTCGGACCTCCGGGGAAACAGCTGTTTCCTCCGGGGAGAGGTTCGGCCTCTGGCGTCGCTGTTTCCTCCGTCCATGTCAAAGTATAAAATGACAAACTTGCAGCGCGCATCACCCGCCGCGCAGTTAAAGGTGAGGAGAGGAGCTCCTTTGATTGGTGAAGATCTGACTCGGCTGTGTCAAACCCACTCCACGCCTTTCTCTCCTCCTCCTGTCTCCCTTCCGCCCTCTCTCCTCCCTCTTTGCCGTTTGCGCCGGTGGGAGGGACGAGGGGAGGGATTGCGCTGGCGTAAGTCTGACTGCGCGGCCCACGAATCTTGCGAAATGGACCTGGGCCACACCCCGTTGGCGTGGCGAAGCTGCGCTGACGTTAGACTTCACCTGGTCGACGAAACTAGGGCCCTATATCTCAATTATTGTTTAGTAATCCCCCAGGATACTATTTATTTTACATGAGAATACCATCATTTTATTGTATGTTTGTGATTGTATGAGGGCTAAACCCCTTTGGGACTTGTTTTAATCCAGTTTCTGATCTGTTTTTTTCTCAACTCATTATCATGCTGTATAATCATTCTCAGCCTGCAGCATTTTGAAGTTTCGGTTGGTCGTCATTCACAGTTCTGCATTCAGCTGCTGGGATCATCTCCTGTTGTGTAAAAACTTGAAAAGCAACTCTGTTTTCATTTTGTGTTTTTGGAGACTGTCTGCAAGAGTTTTAATTACAGTTTCTGGCTCATTGTGTAGTGTTCTACTTTGTTTTTGTGCTGTACTGTTTCACTACTTGATAAATTCTTTGACTCTGTTTTGGTTTTCTTCCTGAGCGAAGGTGTAGAATACAGGAAACACAGAAAGATGGTACGTTCAAATTTATTCTTTATTCCTCTCATGTTGCACGGAGAACAAAGAAACTAAAACACTACTACAGAACACTGTTTATTTAAGATGCAGTTGAAGGCTTCTCTCTTCATTCTTCATCGTGTGATTTCTGTACAAAGAAAACAAAAGATTGCTTAAGAGTCCATTACAGTTGGTAATTACATGTAGCATCTCTCTGGATCATTACTGACCTTAGCACCGCTGTCCCGACTCTTTGTTCTCATCTTGTTGACCTGGGACTCTGCAATGTCGGCCCTCTCCTCTGCTTCTTCAAACTCATGTTGCAACTTACGCAGCTTGGTTAGACTGGCGTTGGACTGTTCTTCCTACAAGGTCAAGATGAGAGTATAAAGATTGTTCAATTCTGACTGTAAAAACAAATGGATGTTTTCTTAAACAGTGATGCAGTATTTTATCTTACAGCCTCCTCTGAAGCCCGCTTGTATGACTTCACTTTCAGCTGAAGTTTATCCACCAGGTCCTGCAGACGGCTCAGGTTCTTTTTGTCCTCCTCTGTCTGTTCAATTCAGGAAAATGATTTGCTCAATATGAATATTTTTTACCTTCTTTGCTAAATTGTTATCTTAGAAAATTTGCATATAGAGCCTGGTACCTGGTAAGTGAGCTCCTTGATGCGTCTTTCATATTTGCGAATTCCTTTAACGGAGTCACTGCTTTTCCTTTGCTCAATATCCACCTCATTTTCCAACTCTCTCACCTTGAAACATAGGACATTGATCACACTTAAATGTCTGTTGCAGGCAGAAAGGTCAGGATTGTACAGTAACATAACATAACACAGTCAGGATAAGAAGGACTTACCCTAGCCTCGAGTTTCTGGATTTGCTTCTTTCCACCTTTCATGGCTATTTGCTCAGCTTCATCCAGGCGGTGCTGCAGGTCTTTGATGGTCTGCTCCATGTTCTTCTTCATACGCTCCAGGTGAGCACTAGTGTCCTGCTCCTTCTTCAGTTCCTCTGCCATCATGGCTGCATCAGTAATCGCTTTCTTGGCCTTCTCCTCAGCATTTCTGCACTCCTGCACAGCCTCCTCCACCTCGTTCTGAAGCTGGGTGGTGTCACCCTCCAACTTCTTCTTCTGGTTCAGCAGGCTGGTGTTCTGTATGGAGGTTTGGTGAACATTAGTATGAAATATTATCAACTAATTTGGATATGCTGATAAACTATATGACGGAACTGTTGATGTACCTGGGAGTGCAGCAGCTGAACTCTCTCACTGACATCCAGCAGTTCCTGCTCAGCCAGTTTACGACCTCTCTCAGTCTGCTCCACCAGAGACCTCAGCTCATCAAGCTCAGACTGCAGCAGGTTGTTGCGTCTCTCCACAATGGCAGTGTTCTCCTTCAGATCCTCATTGGCACGTAGAGCATCATCCAGCTGGAGCTGAGAGTCCTGTCAAGAAATTAAATCAAATTCTCTGTCATTAAAGGACAAATAAAACAATATATACACACACCCCACCACAGGTAGGACTTGCAGACATACCTTCAGATGGGTATGGACTCCCTTGAGCTGCTTCTGAGCCTCTCCTGCCTGCCTGTTGGCCTGGCTCAGCTGGATCTCCATTTCATTGAGATCTCCCTCCATCTTCTTCTTAATCCTCAGAGCCTCATTTCTGCTGCGGGTCTCAGCCTCCAGGGAGCCCTGCAGAGTGTCTACCACTCTCTGATTGTTGCGCTTGGCCTGCTCCATCTCCTCGTCCTTCTCAGCCAGCTTACGCTCAATGTCGGCTTTCACCTGGTTGAACTCGAGCTGAGATCGCAGGATCTTACCCTCCTCATGCTCCAGAGAGCCCTGGAAGAACAACACCTTCTTTATACACATGCTTTAACATGATCAGATATATCACTATCAAATGTATACTTGTGGACCTCAGCTTCTTCCAGAGCTGCTTGTATCTCAGCCTTCTCCTGCTCCAGCTGTTTACGGATCTTCTCCAACTCGTGGATGCTCTTTCCTCCCTCGCCAAGTTGCTCAGTCAGGTCAGAAATTTCCTCTGTGAAGGTCCAAATCTCTTATTATAATATTTCCACAACCTTGTATTTGTTACTGGTTTTGATGTGTTAACATCTTCCTACCTTGGAGATTCTTGTTTTCTCGTTTCATGTTCTCTAGATGATCCAGAGATTCTTCATAAGCGTTCTTCAGTTTGAAGAGTTCAGTGCTGAGACTACGAGCCTCTTTCTGGGCACTTTCCAGCTCAGTCTGGGACTCCTCATACTTCTGCTTCCACTCAGCAAGGACCTAGTCAAATAATGATTAGAATTAGATTTACTCTATATTAATTAATCCAGACAAATTTCTTTTCTTTTCGGTATTACCTTGTCAAAGTTTCTCTGTTTCTTGTCCAGAGCTGCAGCAGCAGCATTTGATCTCTCCACATCCACCATGAGATCTTCAATCTCACCCTGGAGCCTGTGTTTGGTTTTCTCCAGGGAGGAACATTTAGCATTAACAGCCTCCACAGCTTCTTCTGCATCTTGCAGACGCTGGGCCAGTTTTTTCCTATTTGAAATAAGACATTTTACCATTGCTGTCCAAGGTTATGTTTGTGCTGTCGGAAAGGAATCAACTGTTACTTACTTTGCCTCCTCCAGCTCCTCAGTCCTCTGGACGGCATCAGTCTCGTACTTGGTTCTCCATTGAGCCACCTCAGAGTTGGCCTTGGACATGCCGCGCTGGAGCTCAGTTTTGGCTTCCTGCTCCTCCTCAAACTGCTCCCTCAACAAATCACAGTCATGGCGGGCAGACTGCACTGCATGAGCAAGTGCATTCTTGGCCTGAAAGACAATAGTCCAAGTTATGGTAAATATATTGTCAAATACATATACTACCTATCTGGAAACTGCATTTATGGTCATTTTCACCTTGACTTCCTCTTCTAGTTGTCTCTTCAGATCTTCAATCTGCTGAGTGGAAGACTGTTTCCCTCTGGTGAGCTGGGAGACCAAGGAGTCCTTCTCCTCCAACTGTCTGGAAAGTTCACCTTTTGGTGAGAAAGAAAATTATCATCTTTTCCTAAATATTATAATTATAATAATTTTATTTGTAGATAATGTTTCCTGTTTCCTATTTCAAGAATTTGAAGAACCATCTTACCATTCTCAGTTTGAAGCTTTGCTTTCTGCATGGTGAAATCATTGATGATACGCTGGCCTTCATCACTCTTAGTTCTCAGTTCACTCGTTTGATCTTCAAGAGTGCGGCACATTTTCTCCAAGTTGGTCTGAAAATAAAAACGTTAATGAACATTGAGATTTAAGCATGGGATAAATCGTACTTTTCAGTGTGTTGGGATAATTTTTTGTTTGCACTCACTTTGGATTTGACGATCTGCTCCATGTTGGAGACCACATCATCCAGCTCCAGCCTGAGTTCGCTCTTCTCTTTCTCTAGCTTCTGTTTGACTCTTTGCAGGTTATCAATCTGCTCTCCGAGGTCAGCCACACTGTCTGCATTCTTCTTTCTCAGCGTAGCAGCAGTAGCTTCATGTTGCAGAGTGGCCTCTTCGAGGTCCCTGCGCATCTTCTGAAACTCAGCCTCTCTCTTCTTGTTCATCTCAACCTGGGCAGCAGTGGCTCCTCCAGCCTCCTCCAGCCTCTCACTGATCTCCTCCAGCTCCCTGGCCAAGTCAGCCCTCTGTTTCTCCACCTTTGCTCGGGCAGCTCGCTCTGCCTCCAGCTCTTCCTCCAGTTCTTCAATGCGAGCCTAAGATTGTACAATTTCCATTTACTTTGAAGAATAACAAGCAGAATAATGTTTTTGGTCATTTAAACGAGCAGTAAGGCTGCATGTCAGCTGACCTGAAGCTCCTTGAGTTTCTTCTGAAGTTGGGCTGCCAGCGCTTGTTCATCTTCAATCTTGCTGAGAAGTTGACTGATCTCAAAGTCCTTTCTGTTAACAAAAGATATATATTTAATAAGTAAAATGCTGTTGTACCTTTAATGAGCAACTGGCAATTTCCAGACTACAACATCAGTATTGGATGAATCAAGATACATAAATCCACCACCCCCAGTCTTGGAGGTCACACCAACTTCTGCACTGGTAAGTTGACACTGGATGTCAGGTGTGAGATGGGGGAAGAACCTTACTTCTTCAGCTTCTCTTCTAGTTGCTGCTTGTCATTCTCCAGGTCCATTAGGGTCTCCTGGCTCAACTTCAGATCTCCTTCCAGCTTCCTCTTAGCTCTCTCAAGATCCATCCTCACCTTCTTCTCTTGCTCTAGAGAACCTTCAAGCTATTTCAAAACACAGATTTACTAAGACCTCAGGCATTTGACTTAATCAAGTCTGGATCTGATGAATTTATGTAAGGTCATACTCACATCATCAACCTGCTGCTCAAGCTTAGTTTTGGCCTTGGTCAGAGTGTTGACTTTGTCCTCCTCACTCTGAAGATCATCCAGCGTTTGCTGATGAGCCTCCTGAAGAGCTTTCTTCTCTTTAGTTAGCTTAGCAATGATTTCATCCAAAGCTGCCATCTCTTCAGTCAGGTTTTTAACCTTAAAAAGAAATAACAAAGTTGGTGTCACATAAGGAACATTATTTACATCTATGAGAGAGAATAGTGATAATAGTTTAATTACCTTGTTCTCAGTTGCATGCTTTTCCTTCTCCACTTTAGCCAGAGTCAGCTCCAGATCATCAATGTCCTTTTTGAGTTCTGAGCACTCATCCTCCAGCTTCCTTTTCTTGGCAGTCAGCTCTGCATTCATCTCCTCTTCATCCTCCAGTCTCTCTGTCAGCTCTTTGGTTTTGGCCTCAAGCTGGATCTTGCTCTTGATCAAACCCTCACAGCGCTCCTCAGCATCAACAAGATTGTCTTGCTCCTGCAAACAACAAATGTATCAATTGTTATTATTTATCTCACTTTGTAAGTATATCCTTTGAAGTTTTAGGAAAACTAAATGAGTGATCCTACGGATTGGACTTGGAGCTGCAGGTCATTCTTCTCTTGAATAAGGCTGACCATCTTTTCCTCCAGCTCTTTTCTGCGGGCTTCACATTTAGCATATGTCTCTTTGAGCTTTAAGAACTCCTCCTTCATGTTTGCCATCTCCTTCTCAGTTTCAGCTGATTTCAGCAGTGGCTTGATCTTGAAGTACATCTTCATCCAGGGCCAATTCTTGACTCCCATGAAAGCACGTACATTCCACTGGATCACCAGTAAGGCATCCCTGCATGTGGATAAAATCAGTAAGCATTAATAGATTTTTTTTTACTGTCCAATTCCCTTAATTATGGCGAATATGACTGGTTAAGAAAATACCTTCGCTCAACAATTTTCTGGAACTCGAGCCTAGCAAGTATCCCTCTGGATCTTGCTTGAATTCCAGTGATGATAAGAGCAAGACGATCGTCTCTCATCTCCTCAAGAACACCCAACAGACCAGCTTTGAAGAAGACCTAAACAGAATTGACAGATTTTCGTAACAAAGCAAAGTCCAATATTAAACACTGCCCTTTTTAGGTAATAATAAACTGACCTTTGTGTGGCCCAGTTTGTACTGCTCATGGTCAATATCCAGAGAGCCCAGCAACTTTTCTGCTGCTTTCTTGTTGTCAATGAACTGTCCCTCAGGGATAGCATTAGGGTTCAGGATACGGTATCTGAAATAAGGACAAATATACAAAATGCTCATGTTTTAACCCTCATGGGACCCTCATTGCCCCATTTTTTTTCTTACTTTTGTTTTCACTGTACCTTTGTTTGAAGTCTCCATATTGAATCCTGTTGGGGAATCCCTTCCTGCAGATCCTGATGCCTTCCAGCACACCGTTACAACGCAGCTGGTGCATGACCAGAGGATTCTCCATCGTCCCAGGAGTCTTTGTCTCATTGGGGATGAGGCAGCGCACAAAGTGTGGGTGAGTTGACCTCAAGTTGGTCATCAGTTTGTTCAGATTCTCCTATAATAGTTATAAAGAAATTAAATATATATGTGCAATGGCATATGTTTTTCTTTCTCCATGGATAAACCAAACAGATAAATGTAAAAAGTTGACTCACCCTGTGCAGGGCAGACACAGTCTGGAAGGAAGAACCTTTCTTCTTTGCTCCCTTGCCCTTTGCTTCCTGGGCTGTGTGGATAGGCGATAGAATAATTTAAGTTTCACTTTCATAACCATTAAAATTTTGCACAACCCATGGGCATTGATAATCAATTTGGTAAGAGATTACTTACCTGAATCTGCGCCAGCATAACCAGCAAACAGCACACCCAATAATTTCAGATTAGACTTCTGGAAGAGTCCCACCACAGTCTCATTCAGTGGGTCCTTGTTCTTCACCAGCCAGTTACCAATGTTGTAATCAACAGTGCCGGCATAATGAACCAGGGAGAAATGAGCCTCTGGTCTTCCTTTAATAATCCTGGGCTTCTGGAAGTTGCCACTTTTACCCAGGTGGTTGTCATAGAGCTTGGCTTTAAATGTTGCATCACTGGCTTTGGGGAACATGCACTCCTCTTCAAGGATGGACATGATGCCCATGGGCTGAAGAAAAAATTTGGTTATATGTCACTGAATTTAAACCTTTGCATCACTTACATAATTTTAATCATCACTTATATGAAATATAAAACTGTGCCAACCTTCTCAATGAGTTCAATGCAGGCTGCCAAGTCCATACCAAAGTCAATGAACACCCACACAATCCCCTCTTTCTTGTACTCCTCTTGCTCCAACACAAACATGTGGTGGTTGAAGAACTGCTGCAGCTTCTCATTAGTGTAGTTGATACACAGCTGCTCAAAGGTGTTGAACTGTAAGGACATATTTGAGAAAATGATAATTATCTCATTTGCAAGTTCATTCTTCCAAAGATACAACTAATTTCATTCAGTTTGTTCATTTAATATGAGCAACTCACATCAAAGATCTCAAATCCAGCGATGTCCAACACACCAATGAAGTATTGACGAGGTTGTTTAGTATCCAGAGACTGGTTGATTCTGATGACCATCCACAAGAACATTTTCTCGTACACTGACTTGGACAGTGCACCAATAGAGTAGTACACCTAAAAATGCAAGAAATCAGATGAACATTTGAACTCCTATACTGTCTAAATTCCCAACAAAACTCAACTTAGTGCATGCTTCTTCAACTCACCTGCTCGACACTCTGACCTTTGGTCACCCACTCGTTTCCAACCTTGACCCTAGGGTGACACAGGCCTTTGATGAGGTCAGCAGAGTTCAGGCCCATCAGATATGCAACCTTGTCCGTATCTGCAAAAATACAATAAAATGTCAGACTCTTCCTTAGAGTTTTTAAAAAGATACAAATTGTGGAAGCATCTCTTACCCTCAGTGCCATCAGCCTCTGCCTGTTCCTCTCTTTGCTTCTGCTTAAACTTCATGTTTCCATAATGCATGATGGCTCCAGTCAACTTGTAGATGCCGTTCTTCTCCTCTTGGGTGAAGCCCAGGACATCAAAAGCTTCCTTTAACACAAAGTGACATATGAATTTGTTGTGAGACTGTATGTGTGGCGTTTGTAAGAAGCACCAAGTTTCACCTACATCAGTAGCCATCAACTCATCTGAATCATTGATGGAGTTCACAGTTGTCTCTCCTTGGGAGATGAAGCAATAGTCGTAGGGGTTGTTCGTTATGAGCAGCATCTCTGAAAAAGATATTCAATTTCAAAATAAGATTTCTTTCAGAAAATGTTATGTGTCATCTGTATCAGACATTAAAGACTATTTGCTCTCACCCAGCAGTTCTGGTTTCTGCTGGGACAGAATCTGGTAGAAGATGTGGTAATCTCTCTCAGCCTTCAGCTGAAAAGTGACACGAGATTTCTCCAGAAGATCTGACAACATACATGGAACATCTTGGTATTAGAGTGAATTCCTGAGCTAATGAAACTCTTTCATTCATTTATTAATGTTCTGTGTACTTACAAGTTTCAACATCAGCTGAAGACAGTTTGCCGCTGGTTCCAAAATGGATTCGAATAAATTTACCCTGTAGAGAGAATAAGTTACTTGGTGCTGTGAACATAACACAGTCTAATTGACAGTTGGGTTGTTTGAAATGACCAAACTTACAAATCTGGAGGAGTTATCATTTCTAATGGTTTTGGCGTTTCCAAAAGCCTCCAGAGCAGGGTTGGCCTGGATGATTTGATCCTCCAGGGTGCCCTATGGAGTCAATGGATGCCAAAATTTACTCCCTAAAATTAGCAATTTCATCTTTTATGCTGATCATAATAAAAAGTAAAACCAACCTTCTTCTCTTGACTGGCATCCTTCTTTCCAGTAACAGCTGCAATGCTGGCAAAGTACTGGATGACTCTCTTGGTGTTCACAGTCTTTCCTGCACCAGATTCTCCACTGGGGATGAAAAACATTCAATATGTGAACTGATTGTTTGATTCTGTACACGCTACTCTTCAAACTAGACATTCACATAGGTGTTTAAGAATTACTCACGTGATGAGAACAGACTGGTTTTCTCTGTCTGCAAGATTTAAGACAAGATTTAAAGTGGTTCGATGGTGACACAAAGGCTGTTAAATTAGAGTTTTTTTTTCACATGGATCTGAATGTACCTGACAGCATGTACTGGTAGGCATTGTCAGAGATGGAGTAGATGTGAGGAGGAGCTTCAGTCCTCTTCTTTCCCCTGTAGGCGTTGACCACAGCCTGATCGTACACTGGCAGCCACTTGTAGGGGTTGACAGTCACACAGAACAGCCCTGAGTAGGTCTGTACACAAAGATACAACAAGTCATTGTTATTGGGCTGCAGGTTTTGTACAGTGGACAGATCTGCAGGTTTGTGCTCATTACTCACATAGATCATCCATGCTGCATAACGCTCTTTGAGGTTAAACAGCACAGCAGGTTCGTGGAGGAAGGTGAACATTGCCATGTCCTCAATTTTATCAAACTTTGGCGGGTTCTGAGGGTTGATATCTGCCTCCTTCACTACTACTGTCTGCAATAAGACATAAAGGTAACACTGTGTTGTTGGCTCTGTACTGAGGTGGAGTACACAATGATGGAGCTGTTGTGTTTGCACTATACCTTTCCCCCGTAGGTTTCAGTGGTGACTTTGTCACCGTCTCTGCTTTGAATTCTGGCTTTTACATACTCCTCCTCGGGGTCAGGTACAAAACACTCCTTCTTCATGTCGAAGGGCCGGGTCTGGGCCTCCAGGCGCTCCTTGTCTGATTTCCTCAGGAAGGAGGCGGCGGTCCCAAACTCCGCCATGAGGGCGTCACCGGACATGTTGAAAGCTGCAAAACAATAAAGTTATTTTATTTTGGGGGGGCTTTTTATTGCCTTTAATTGACAGCACAGTAGAGAGACAGGAAATGGGGAGGCAGAGAGAGGGGAATGACATGCAGGAAAGGGCTGCTCGATGCAGGAATCGAATCGGGGTGAGGACTCTAGCCTCAACATGGGGCGGCAGCTCTACCAAGTGAGCTAAACACTGCCACAACAATAACGTTTTTTGAAAGCATTTTGATTTCATGTTTCACTTAAGATTTAATTTGTCAATTTGTGAGAAGTAAATGATTTTTTGGTGGATGATCCATTTGATGTGCA
Organism: Trachurus trachurus; assembly: GCF_905171665.1. Taxonomy (NCBI): domain Eukaryota; kingdom Metazoa; phylum Chordata; class Actinopteri; order Carangiformes; family Carangidae; genus Trachurus; species Trachurus trachurus. The sequence continues at coordinate 7,736,890 of NC_139911.1, forward strand.
AAATATCAAAGGCATTGTTGTAGTTCACTAGTTCAATTTTAGTAAGTAGAGAAGGTTAGTTATTGCTGTTCACTATGAGCCTGATATTATACTACAATACAAGTACATCAGCTGTCTTCATCGCTTCTTGTGAGCTTCATGAGCTACTAGTGGTGTTAGTAATAATTAACTTAGATACATTTCATTTTAAAACCAAACCACATGGAGCTTCTTACCTGTTTTGCCTTCCTCGCACGCTTGATGGATCTGATGTCTTGGGTGTCTAGAAAGAATAAAACAGATCGAGCTATTTTATTTTCAGGGTGTGACATGATAGCTGAAATGTCATAAAGCATATGTCTACAGTACATACCTGCGGGTGCTGTCCTCCTGTCTTTATTCATCCTCCTGAACCTCTTTTTATACTCATGTAGGAGGCAGTGCCCCCGCACCCTGCTGCCCTGTAAGGAAACAGGGAGAAAACAAAGGACACTAATCAAAAAAGGAACATCTGTATTTGGAAATAAAGGGGTGGACAACTAGAAGAGTCATGTAACGATTGGTTATTACAAGTGAAGCTTATGAGCTGGCCTTAGATCAGCATCTATTTTAGTATACTCCCTTAAGGGGCTGAAAAGCTACCAAAATCATAAAAGCATAAATCAATATTCCTTTTATTTTGATATAAGATGTCTCAGTTATTTTGAACATAAAGTATTTGAAATCAGTTTCCAACATATTATGCAATGAGAAATGTGTAAATATATTTATTCTCGGAGGAAAAAGTGTTTGTTTTTTTAAATCTTTTATTTTATTATTATTAGCCTATTACTGTTTTATTTTCATTATTATTTCTTAACTCTGCAGGTGTCCGCAAACTTTTGTCAAAGATACACTTGCTTGCTTTCTCGGGTCTAATTTGCCTCCCAATGGACCTCACCTGACCTCCCTCCATCTGTGTTAAAAGATAGAGTATGACAGCTGCTTGCTTTCAAAGGCTTCTGTCTCCATACTGTTAATAAATACATTTGTCTGCTTCACTCTTAGCACCTCCCACACAGACACTTGATTAGTGACAACAGGTCAATGCTTGTAATAACTGTCACATTAACAGAGGAAATCCTTAAATGACGTGTTTATTGACTGCACCACCTGAAGACCTCCTCAAGAAGCACACGAGCCCTTTTGACTTTAACAACTTCACACCCACGGGATTCACCATGACCTTGTAAGTCTTGACAGTTGGTTGTCTGCACCCAGCGTACCATTCTTCAGCACGTCAAGGGCAGGGCTGAGGCTTTCATTCCCAGCTGTCTTGTGTCCTTCTGCAGTCAACACTTAGGGTGGCAATTCATGAGCCTTCCTATATGCGGCAGGGTCCTTGGTCAGTTGTTCTAGTTGGCACTGGGCCAGATATGGAAGGTGGTAATCAGCCATGTTTAAGGTGACGAGTGTGTTGTTTGGTTGTTGTTGTTATGTTGTGGATCAATCATCTTTGCAGATCATATAAAGATACATGATATATTGAGCTGTGAATGTGAGAAGTGATCAAGTTTCCTATTTATTTTCATTTATAAGTGTCTGGATTACCATGAAAATATCCTGCCTCTAACATCTATTTAGCTGCTCCTTTGATAGAAGGACAAAACATCCAAATTGAGTCCAGTAGGCCTACTTCAGACTTGTGTTTGATGGGGCAGGTAGGTCACCAGTTAGATTCAAACAGAGTCTGCATCTTACACAGCTAATGTGCTGGTGCTAATAGAGATCCAATAAATGAAATGAAACACATTTACTGTCAAAAAACTTACAGTACAACTTCCCGTCATACTTTGCTATTGCCATATTTGAAAATGTTGCATTATCACGTACACAATGACACTAGTGAACATTATGTGGCACTTTGCATCAGTTCAGCTCCTATTTATACACAGTGAAGTGTGAACACATGTCAGCCAAAAGGCTCCACAGCACAATGTCTTGAAAAGAAAGCAGGGTGGGCTGAGGGGTGTTTATGGCACATTGTTCCATTGCTTTTGTCCTCGAGTTCAGACACAAGCACATGATGTTCAAAAAGCTGCTACAAATGTCTTTGGCACACAGAGACAGATCGCAAAGACACAGTGACACACTACATCAAAGTTATTGTCCGCCTCGCACTAAATGTGAACCTTCGCAAGAGCACTCTCTTAGTAGAACATCACACTCTTTATTTATGAAAACCAGAAGCTCTAAATGAGTGGGGTCACACTTGAGGTCGAAACAGGATATTAGGGATGGTGACAGTAGGATGTCAAGATGTTTGTGAGTGACAGGGAGAATCGATGAAATACGTAAATCATCAGTAGTTCTTCTTTGCCTGTGCTGTTACCAGGACAAATCTATCATTACAGTTGCAGCTGTTGTATAGCCTACGTAGCCTATATGTTGGCACTAAATGCCACTTAGCTGTAACTCCACACTCCTTCTTGTTGGCCTTCCATTTACCCTTGAGGACAAAGATAAACCTGTGAAATTGTTTCAGGATTCCTTCTGCTGAGCTTAAGTGAAAGGAAGCTCTCTCCACGCACACTGACATCTGACGTTAACGGTGTGCAGTTGTGGTTATTTTAGTACGACATGTGTCTTGATAGATGTTTGTACTGTAGGCTATATGTTTTCTTCTGAGGTGTCGTACGAGGACATGTTAGATAGCTACTGCAAGGAGAGTGCTGAGACGATCTGTGAGGTGATAATTTGGGGAGGGAGATTTTTGACAAGGTGTTAACTCCTCCAAGACCTCAACGCTGGTCAACAAAAGCAGGTCTGAGAATCCTCCACCGCCATATTTCATTTAGTCTCAAGGCTAGAACACGCTGGTCCATGTCAGCAGCTCTGAGGTCAGCTGCCTTTAATTGTTGCTGCTCTTAATTTGAGTTTTGTTCTTGAAATAAAGTCATACAACCCCTAAATGGTAAAGAGCATGTTGAGTTTGTGTTGTAATAACAAATATACTTTTTTAGGTTCTCCTACAGGGCCCATTTAAAACCAGCTTTTAATACCCAACCCTAGGGGCAGGAATAAGTGCTGAAACCTGGAAATAGGTTTGCCTTTTTACATTCTGGTTCCAGGATTATGGTAACTGGGTTGGCCAACAAAAATGTGTAATTTGCTGTACTTGATAATAGTGAAGTGTAGTAGCTACAGTTCAAAGTATAAAAAAAATTAACAATAGTGTGCTGCACAGGATTTTCATCCAGTGAGCTAAGAATGGAGACATTCATGTCATAAGGTATTTCAAGTTGGCTCATGAATTATAACAAGCACTTGTGATGTAAATAACAAGGTGCTGAGCTCAGTGCTGCAGGTCCTGAATTTCTTAAAGGTCAAGAGAGTTGTCAGTATACTGTAATGTGCTTCGGGGAAAGTCTGTCTGCAAGGTGATAACGTGGTCCTATATGACAGGAGAAAGTATAACGACTTGTGTACCATCTGACCCAGGATTCCTCACAACTCAACATCACAGCTCCACACCTTCTGTCTATAGACTGCCACTGTAGCCTTGAGGGCATAGCTTCACTGCCACTGTGGAGCACACTAATCTGTCTGTTGTCTTTCCTGTCGTAGCGTCTTTGTCAACACATAAGGACAAATCTGGACCAGGTGATACCAAAGTTTTCAGTTGCCATGCTCCATCAGGCAGGGGGACTGCCAACGGAAATTAGCCTTCTGGCTATAATTGGGTGCATTTACATTTTATCCTTTTAAAATGTTCATTGATGTACACTGTCCCTCTTAAACAAATAAAGGAATTAAATTAAATTAAGTCTGTGGAGTGAGATACAGGTGCCCACTCAGAAAAAAGTTCAGACCAATTCATTACATTACATTACAATTCATTACATTTCCTTAATCAAATAACTCATAATGTCAAGAAGAAAACAGATTTATCTATTGTTCAGTATTCAGACACTTGAAATTTGCAGGTGCCTCCCATTATTTTTAAATAAAGGTGCTATAAATGTTGCTATTGTAAATATAAATATAAATGTTTTTATTTTACATCTACCATTTTTTGTTAACTTTGCTAACATTTTCATGTAGTTAACATTGATGCTACATACTTTTCAATCAGTAGATGGCGCCACTCTCAAGTATGGCCACGGACTCTGCGCATGCGCACCGGAAATAAACGCTCTGTTCAAGACGTCAACTTCGAGCCGATCTCTGTCAATCCACAGGTACAGTAGAACAGCTACAAAACTCACCTTTCTACTCCGAAACTACGTCCAAAAGTAACACAACATCAGCAGAGGTTGCTTTAATGTATTTTCAGAGCGTAAACTTTCGATATGTGTTAAATTTATGTGCAGCGAGTTTGTTTTTGTAGTTCAGTGTCTCAAGAGTGCGGTTGTCATGCTAACAGTAGTTGTAACGTCCTTATGTAGGCTAACGTACGACAAAACCGTACGTTATTCAATAAAGGTAAAGATAACTTTATTTGTCACATATACAGCTAGTACAGTGTCTTTCTCTGCTTTTAACCCATCCCTGACGAGCTAAGTAATGAGTAACGAGCCAGCAGCAGAAAACTAGTGACGAAATCCCACCTTTCAGTTAGTTTCCCCCTCGCCGCCATGTTGGTCCTGCCATGTTTGCCGCTGTGTGTTGAATTGTTTTCAGTTCTTGTGCATGTTTATTGTTTATTATTGTAGTTCTTGTTATATTGTTTGTTTAATGTATAGTATAATCTTACAGTGCAAAAATGTTAATTTTGGTTCTCCATAAATCCACAGTTGTCTTCTTTATTGGATACACAGTGCTCCACAGCTCCATGCCTGATTTCTCCCAGTAGTGCAGGTAATAGGTAACAACCAGCACACACTATAATCTGAAACATTAACAAAAGCTCTGCATGATCCTCTTCAGATCCGGAAAAATTAGGATTTTTCCTGTAGAGAAATTTACTGCTGTCAAACTAATCATGTAAGCAACTGCAGTCCACTGGCCACTGTACTGAATCAGTAATATAGCCTACTCATCATCCACAAGATAGATAGATAGATAGATAGATAGATAGATAGATAGATAGATAGATAGATAGATAGATTTTATTAATCCCCAGGGAAATTCAGATGGGATAACATTCAAACATATTTCAGACATGTTGTTGATGTGTCAGGAAAATATTGGTTTGTACAAGCTGATGATGTTCCACCTCTGTTATGCCCTCATCTGAGGGAATGTGAGCACAACATAAAAGTGAAAAGGTCACTCCTTTCCAACTTTGCCAAAGAAAGTGAGAACACTTAAAGGGATTTATACAAGGTGAAAAGTGAAATTGTGACTATAATGTACCAGTATGCATCCTGAGGAATTTGTCTCCTGAAACAAAGTGCTGAAATAAACATTTTCTTGTGCTGACTCACAAGATTGTAGCAAAACGGGAGACAACAGGAGCTTCACTGTAAGGTTCACAGGTTTACTTAAAGCCAAAGGGCTGTGTGCTCACTGGTCTATTATACAGAGCCACTACAAAAAAGGTTTAGAGGACAAGGGCAGAACAGGTGCTGGTGCCAAACCACTGCTGTTTTAAACTCAGCTCCGTAGTGTGAAGCTTATTTAGCAGTGATACAGTCAGGCAGAGATCCATCATCATGCAGTGTGCTAAATTGACAAAACACCTACATAGAAGTGTGAAGAAAATACTCATCTGTCTGATATTTTGTTTAAATATGGTGTCCATTTAAAAATGTCATGTCTCATACACTATTAATTGTCTTTTAAGGGGAATAGTGGTCTGGTGCAGTGTCACCATCTTGTGGTTTTACTAGGTATGAGTCATCTCCTTACTGTATGGACTGAAAATGTCTGCTTGACTGCCTACACTGCTATTGCAGCTTGGTCATATTCTTTGGACATGATAGTTTTACACTGTATGGATAACAATACGCCCCATTCCTTCCTTTAAATTGTTTTCCTTGTCAGTATTTTATGCTTTTGTTTTTCTCACTGTATTCTAATTCGTTCTCATATGCCTCTCATGTCAAAATAGATCAGTAACAATACTGATCTCTTATACCTTTTCAGACACTACACTGATTTTAAAACATAATTTACAGTTTTGTTTCTGCTTTTTTCTTTCCCACTGAGGCAGTGATACCATCCATCAACTCATCAGTAGCCAGTTCCTCTGTCACCACTGGCTTCTTAAAAAAACACCCCTGCATTAGTGAATGGCCCATTCTGCATTGCAATCACCCAACCCACTTTCAGGGACATACTGTAGAAAGGTACATTCACAGACAATTTCATCTTATGCCTTTAAGGAATCCGTGTGAAGTTGAGGAAAAGACTGAGAACCAGGACATTTGGGCTTTTATGATGCTTAATTCTTTATTTTGTCTAGATAAGAGTTGTAAGGCACTTCAGTGCGAAGTCTTCAAAGGATCCAGCTGACAGCTTCACTCTCCATCTTGTGCCTTCTGTGTGAAAGACAATGAATGACAACAGTTAGTTGCGTAATCGTTTCATTAACAGGATTCTTAGTGTCTGCAAAAAATATAATACAGAGTGTTGTTCACAAACTGCATAGATTTAGAAAGAAGAAGAAAAATATGAAACTGCATCTCTGACCTTGGATCCAGTATCACGGCTCTTGGCTCTCATCTTGTTGACCTGCGACTCAGCAATGTCAGCCCTCTCCTCTGCCTCCTCCATCTCATGTTGCAGTTTACGGAGCTTGGTTAGATTACTATTCGCTTGTTCCTCCTGTTAAAAATTGACTTGGGTTAAGTATTTAAAGAATAGCAGCAAGACATCAACCTGTGACCGTAAAAGGTTGCTGTACTTACAGCCTCTTCGGCAGATCTCTTGTAAGATTTGACCTTCAGCTGCAGTTTGTCTACCAGGTCCTGCAGACGGCTCAGATTCTTCCGGTCCTCTTCAGTCTTCACAAAGTTAATATGTAGAGTTATCCACTAGTGACACTCAAAGTGAAAATCGATTGAAGAAGACATAATTTCAGTGTACCTGATAGGTAAGCTCCTTGATGCGCCTCTCGTATTTACGGACTCCTTTCACGGAGTCACTGCTTTTCCTTTGCTCAGCTTCCACCTCAACTTCCAGTTCCCTCACCTATAAAATTGATGTCACAATGTCACAGAGGCCATATCCCATATCTAAGTCTGAACAAATCTGTGTCACTTACCCTAGCCTCGAGTTTCTGGACTTGCTTCTTTCCACCTTTCATGGCTATTTGCTCAGCTTCATCCAGGCGGTGCTGCAGGTCTTTGATGGTCTGCTCCATGTTCTTCTTCATACGCTCCAGGTGAGCACTAGTGTCCTGCTCCTTCTTCAGTTCCTCTGCCATCATGGCTGCATCAGTAATAGCTTTCTTGGCCTTCTCCTCAGCATTTCTGCACTCCTGCACAGCCTCCTCCACCTCGTTCTGAAGCTGGGTGGTGTCACCCTCCAACTTCTTCTTCTGGTTCAGCAGGCTGGTGTTCTGTATGGAGGTTTGGTGAACATTAGTATGAAATATTATCAACTAATTTGGATATGCTGATAAACTATATGACGGAACTGTTGATGTACCTGGGAGTGCAGCAGCTGAACTCTCTCACTGACATCCAGCAGTTCCTGCTCAGCCAGTTTACGACCTCTCTCAGTCTGCTCCACCAGAGACCTCAGCTCATCAAGCTCAGACTGCAGCAGGTTGTTGCGTCTCTCCACAATTGCAATGTTTTCCTTTAGATCCTCATTGGCACGTAGAGCATCATCCAGCTGCAGCTGAGAGTCCTGTCAAGAAATTAAATCAAATTCTCTGTCATTAAAGGACAAATAAAACAATATATACACACACCCCACCACAGGTAGGACTTGCAGACATACCTTCAGATGGGTATGGACTCCCTTGAGCTGCTTCTGAGCCTCTCCTGCCTGCCTGTTGGCCTGGCTCAGCTGGATCTCCATTTCATTGAGATCTCCCTCCATCTTCTTCTTAATCCTCAGAGCCTCATTTCTGCTGCGGGTCTCAGCCTCCAGGGAGCCCTGCAGAGTGTCTACCACTCTCTGATTGTTGCGCTTGGCCTGCTCCATCTCCTCGTCCTTCTCAGCCAGCTTACGCTCAATGTCGGCTTTCACCTGGTTGAACTCGAGCTGAGATCGCAGGATCTTACCCTCCTCATGCTCCAGAGAGCCCTGGAAGAACAACACCTTCTTTATACACATGCTTTAACATGATCAGATATATCACTATCAAATGTATACTTGTGGACCTCAGCTTCTTCCAGAGCTGCTTGTATCTCAGCCTTCTCCTGCTCCAGCTGTTTACGGATCTTCTCCAACTCGTGGATGCTCTTTCCTCCCTCGCCAAGTTGCTCAGTCAGGTCAGAAATTTCCTCTGTGAAGGTCCAAATCTCTTATGTTAATATTTCCACAACCTTGTATTTGTTACTGGTTTTGATGTGTTAACATCTTCCTACCTTGGAGATTCTTGTTTTCTCGTTTCATGGACTCCAGATGATCCAGAGATTCTTCATAAGCGTTCTTCAGTTTGAAGAGTTCAGTGCTGAGACTACGAGCCTCTTTCTGGGCACTTTCCAGCTCAGTCTGGGACTCCTCATACTTCTGCTTCCACTCAGCAAGGACCTAGTCAAATAATGATTAGAATTAGATTTTTAAAATATGAATTAATCCAGACAAATTTCATTTCTTTTCGGTATTACCTTGTCAAAGTTTCTCTGTTTCTTGTCCAGAGCTGCAGCAGCAGCATTTGATCTCTCCACATCCACCATGAGATCTTCAATCTCACCCTGGAGCCTGTGTTTGGTTTTCTCCAGGGAGGAACATTTAGCATTAACAGCCTCCACAGCTTCTTCTGCATCTTGCAGACGCTGGGCCAGTTTTTTCCTATTTGAAATAAGACATTTTACCATTGCTGTCCAAGGTTATGTTTGTGCTGTCGGAAAGGAATCAACTGTTACTTACTTTGCCTCCTCCAGCTCCTCAGTCCTCTGGATGGCATCAGTCTCGTACTTGGTTCTCCATTGAGCCACCTCAGAGTTGGCCTTGGACATGCTGCGCTGGAGCTCAGCTTTGGCTTCCTGCTCCTCCTCAAACTGCTCCCTCAACAAATCACAGTCATGGCGGGCAGACTGCACCGCATGAGCAAGTGCATTCTTGGCCTGAAAGACAATAGTCCAAGTTATGGTAAATATATTGTCAAATACATATACTACCTATCTGGAAACTGCATTTATGGTCATTTTCACCTTGACTTCCTCTTCTAGTTGTCTCTTCAGATCTTCAATCTGCTGAGTGGAAGACTGTTTCCCTCTGGTGAGCTGGGAGACCAAGGAGTCCTTCTCCTCCAACTGTCTGGAAAGTTCACCTTTTGGTGAGAAAGAAAATTATCATCTTCTCCTAAATATTATAATAATAATAATTTTATTTGTAGATAATGTTTCCTGTTTCCTATTTCAAGAATTTGAAGAACCATCTTACCATTCTCAGTTTGAAGCTTTGCTTTCTGCATGGTGAAATCATTGATGATACGCTGGCCTTCATCACTCTTAGTTCTCAGTTCACTCGTTTGATCTTCAAGAGTGCGGCACATTTTCTCCAAGTTGGTCTGAAAATAAAAACGTTAATGAACATTGAGATTTAAGCATGGGATAAATCGTACTTTTCAGTGTGTTGGGATAATTTTTTGTTTGCACTCACTTTGGATTTGACGATCTGCTCCATGTTGGAGACCACATCATCCAGCTCCAGCCTGAGTTCGCTCTTCTCTTTCTCTAGCTTCTGTTTGACTCTTTGCAGGTTATCAATCTGCTCTCCGAGGTCAGCCACACTGTCTGCATTCTTCTTTCTCAGCGTAGCAGCAGTAGCTTCATGTTGCAGAGTGGCCTCTTCGAGGTCCCTGCGCATCTTCTGAAACTCAGCCTCTCTCTTCTTGTTCATCTCAATCTGGGCAGCAGTGGCTCCTCCAGCCTCCTCCAGCCTCTCACTGATCTCCTCCAGCTCCCTGGCCAAGTCAGCCCTCTGTTTCTCCACCTTTGCTCGGGCAGCTCGCTCTGCCTCCAGCTCTTCCTCCAGTTCTTCAATGCGAGCCTAAGATGTACAATTTCCATTTACTTTGATGAACAACAAGCAGAATAATGTTTTTGGTCATTTAAACGAGCAGTAAGGCGGCATGTCAGCTGACCTGAAGCTCCTTGAGTTTCTTCTGAAGTTGGGCTGCCAGCGCTTGTTCATCTTCAATCTTGCTGAGAAGTTGACTGATCTCAAAGTCCTTTCTGTTAACAAAAGATATATATTTAATAAGTAAAATGCTGTTGTACCTTTAATGAGCAACTGGCAATTTCCAGACTACAACATCAGTATTGGATGAATCAAGATACATAAATCCACCACCCCCAGTCTTGGAGGTCACACCAACTTCTGCACTGGTAAGTTGACACTGGATGTCAGGTGTGAGATGGGGGAAGAACCTTACTTCTTCAGCTTCTCTTCTAGTTGCTGCTTGTCATTCTCCAGGTCCATTAGGGTCTCCTGGCTCAACTTCAGATCTCCTTCCAGCTTCCTCTTAGCTCTCTCAAGATCCATCCTCACCTTCTTCTCTTGCTCTAGAGAACCTTCAAGCTATTTCAAAACACAGATTTACTAAGACCTCAGGCATTTGACTTAATCAAGTCTGGATCTGATGAATTTATGTAAGGTCATACTCACATCATCAACCTGCTGCTCAAGCTTAGTTTTGGCCTTGGTCAGAGTGTTGACTTTGTCCTCCTCACTCTGAAGATCATCCAGCGTTTGCTGATGAGCCTCCTGAAGAGCTTTCTTCTCTTTAGTTAGCTTAGCAATGATTTCATCCAAAGCTGCCATCTCTTCAGTCAGGTTTTTAACCTTAAAAGAAATAACAAAGTTGGTGTCACATCAGAAATATATTTACATCTATGCGAGAGAATAGTGGCAATAGTTTAATTACCTTGTTCTCAGTTGCATGCTTTTCCTTCTCCACTTTAGCCAGAGTCAGCTCCAGATCATCAATGTCCTTTTTGAGTTCTGAGCACTCATCCTCCAGCTTCCTTTTCTTGGCAGTCAGCTCTGCATTCATCTCCTCTTCATCCTCCAGTCTCTCTGTCAGCTCTTTGGTTTTGGCCTCAAGCTGGATCTTGCTCTTGATCAAACCCTCACAGCGCTCCTCAGCATCAACAAGATTGTCTTGCTCCTGCAAACAACAAATGTATCAATTGTTATTATTTATTTCACTTTGTAAATATATCCTTTGAAGTTTTAGGAAAACTAAATGAGTGATCCTACGGATTGGACTTGGAGCTGCAGGTCATTTTTCTCTTGAATAAGGCTGACCATCTTTTCCTCCAGCTCTTTTCTGCGGGCTTCACATTTAGCATATGTCTCTTTGAGCTTTAAGAACTCCTCCTTCATGTTTGCCATCTCCTTCTCAGTTTCAGCTGATTTCAGCAGTGGCTTGATCTTGAAGTACATCTTCATCCAGGGCCAATTCTTGACTCCCATGAAAGCACGTACATTCCACTGGATCACCAGTAAGGAATCCCTGCATGTGGATAAAATCAGTAAGCATTAATAGATTTTTTTTACTGTACAATTCCCTTTTATTATAGCAAAATATGACTGGTTAAGAAAAAACCTTCGCTCCACAATTTTCTGGAACTCGATCCTAGCAAGTATCCCTCTGGATCTTGCTTGAATTCCAGTGATGATAAGAGCGAGACGATCGTCTCTCATCTCCTCAAGAGTGCCCAACAGACCAGCTTTGAAGAACACCTGACAAAAATTATATATTTTCATAACAAAGCACAGTTATTGAGTGCAATTTTAAAACACACTCTTTTTAGTTAATAAATAGCGAGAAATTGACCTTTGTGTGGCCCAGTTTGTACTGCTCATGGTCAATATCCAGAGAGCCCAGCAACTTTTCTGCTCCTTTCTTGTTGTCAATGAATTGTCCCTCAGGGATAGCATTAGGGTTCAGGATACGGTATCTGAAATAAGGACAAACATACAGAAACCATTAGAATATTTTAATAATCATGGCAATGATGGTGTATATCTTTTTTCATACTTTTGTTTTCACTGTACCTTTGTTTGAAGTCTCCATATTGAATCCTGTTGGGGAATCCCTTTCTGCAGATCCTGATGCCTTCCAGCACACCGTTACAACGCAGCTGGTGCATGACCAGAGGATTCTCCATCGTCCCAGGAGTCTTTGTCTCATTGGGGATGAGGCAGCGCACAAAGTGTGGGTGAGTTGACCTCAAGTTGGTCATCAGTTTGTTCAGATTCTCCTATAATAGTTATAAAGAAATTAAATATATGTGCAATGGCATATGTTTTTCTTTCTCCATGGATAAACCAAACAGATAAATGTAAAAAGTTGACTCACCCTGTGCAGGGCAGACACAGTCTGGAAGGAAGAACCTTTCTTCTTTGCTCCCTTGCCCTTTGCTTCCGGGGCTGTGTGGATAGGCGATAGAATAATTTAAGTTTCACTTTCATAACCATTAAAATTTTGCACAACCCATGGGCATTGATAATCAATTTGGTAAGAGATTACTTACCTGAATCTGCGCCAGCATAACCAGCAAACAGCACACCCAATAATTTCAGATTAGACTTCTGGAAGAGTCCCACCACAGTCTCATTCAGTGGGTCCTTGTTCTTCACCAGCCAGTTACCAATGTTGTAATCAACAGTGCCGGCATAATGAACCAGGGAGAAATGAGCCTCTGGTCTTCCTTTAATAATCCTGGGCTTCTGGAAGTTGCCACTTTTACCCAGGTGGTTGTCATAGAGCTTGGCTTTAAATGTTGCATCACTGGCTTTGGGAAACATGCACTCCTCTTCAAGGATGGACATGATGCCCATGGGCTGAAGAAAAAATGTGGTTATATGTCACTGAATTTAAACCTTTGCATCACTTACATAATTTTAATCATCACTTATATGAAATATAAAACTGTGCCAACCTTCTCAATGAGTTCAATGCAGGCTGCCAAGTCCATACCAAAGTCAATGAACACCCACACAATCCCCTCTTTCTTGTACTCCTCTTGCTCCAACACAAACATGTGGTGGTTGAAGAACTGCTGCAGCTTCTCATTAGTGTAGTTGATACACAGCTGCTCAAAGGTGTTGAACTGTAAGGACATATTTGAGAAAATGATAATTATCTCATTTGCAAGTTCATTCTCCCAAAGATACAACTAATTTCATTCAGTTTGTTCATTTAATATGAGCAACTCACATCAAAGATCTCAAATCCAGCGATGTCCAACACACCAATGAAGTATTGACGAGGTTGTTTAGTATCCAAAGACTGGTTGATTCTTATGACCATCCACAAGAACATTTTCTCGTACACTGACTTGGACAGTGCACCAATAGAGTAGTACACCTAAAAATGCAAGAAATCAGATGAACATTTGAACTCCTATACTGTCTAAATTCCCACCAAACTCAACTTAGTGCATTTCCTGCTTCTTCAACTCACCTGCTCGACACTCTGACCTTTGGTCACCCACTCGTTTCCAACCTTGACCCTAGGGTGACACAGGCCTTTGATGAGGTCAGCAGAGTTCAGGCCCATCAGATATGCAACCTTGTCCGTATCTGCAAAAATACAATGAAATGTCAGACTCTTCCTTAGAGTTTTTAAAAAGATACAAATTGTGGAAGCATCTCTTACCCTCAGTGCCATCAGCCTCTGCCTGTTCCTCTCTTTGTTTCTGCTTAAACTTCATGTTTCCATAATGCATGATGGCTCCAGTCAACTTGTAGATGCCGTTCTTCTCCTCTTGGGTGAAGCCCAGGACATCAAAAGCTTGCTGCAACAGAAAATGTGCATTTTAAGGTCTTAAATTATATTCAAAGCATGGATATCGGTGCTTCACGAATACACCACTGCACTGAATGTTCCTTACATCAGTTGCCATTAACTCATCAGAATCATTGATTGATTGTACACTGATCTCTCCTTGGGAGATGAAGCTATAGTCGTAGGGGTTGTTCGTTATGAGCAGCATCTCTGAAAAAGATATTCAATTCCAAAATAAGATTTCTTTCAGAAAATGTTATGTGTCATCTGTATCAGACATTAAAGACTATTTGCTCTCACCCAGCAGTTCTGGTTTCTGCTGGGACAGAATCTGGTAGAAGATGTGGTAATCTCTCTCAGCCTTCAGCTGATAAGTGACACGAGATTTCTCCAGAAGATCTGACAACATACATAGAACATTTTGGTATTAGAATGAATTCCTGAGCTAATGAAACTCTTTCATTCATTTATTAATGTTCTGTGTACTTACAAGTTTCAACATCAGCTGAAGACAGTTTGCCGCTGACTCCAAAATGGATTCGAATAAATTTACCCTGTAGAGAGAATAAGTTACTTGGTGCTGTGAACGTAACACAGTCGAATTGAGAGTTGAGTTATTTGAAGTGACCAAACTTACAAATCTGGAGGAGTTATCGTTTCTAATGGTTTTGGCGTTTCCAAAAGCCTCCAGAGCAGGGTTGGCCTGGATGATTTGATCCTCCAGGGTGCCCTATGGAGTCAATGGATGCCAAAAGTTACTCCCTAAAATTAGCAATTTCATCTTTTATGCTGATCATAATATAAAGTAAAACCAACCTTCTTCTCTTGACTGGCATCCTTCTTTCCAGTAACAGCTGCAATGCTGGCAAAGTACTGGATGACTCTCTTGGTGTTCACAGTCTTTCCTGCACCAGATTCCCCACTGGGGATGAAAAACACTAAATGTTTGATTCTGTACATGCTACTCTTCAAACTAGACATTCACATAGGTGTTTAAGAATTACTCACGTGATGAGAACAGACTGGTTTTCTCTGTCTGCAAAATGTAAGACACTGTTTAGTTCTTACATCTTTAGGTAGTGTTTATTTTAAGTAAGTGTTGCATTACAAATGTGTGATTTTTTTTCACATGGATCTGAATGTACCTGACAGCATGTACTGGTAGGCATTGTCAGAGATGGAGTAGATGTGAGGAGGAGCTTCAGTCCTCTTCTTTCCCCTGTAGGCGTTGACCACAGCCTGATCGTACACTGGCAGCCACTTGTAGGGGTTGACAGTCACACAGAACAGCCCTGAGTAGGTCTGTACACAAAGATACAACAAGTCATTGTTATTGGGCTGCAGGTTTTGTACAGTGGACAGATCTGCAGGTTTGTGCTCATTACTCACATAGATCATCCATGCTGCATAACGCTCTTTGAGGTTAAACAGCACAGCAGGTTCGTGGAGGAAGGTGAACATCGCCATGTCCTCAATTTTATCAAACTTTGGCGGGTTCTGAGGGTGGACATCTACCTCCTTCACCGTTACTGTCTACAATAAGACATAAAGGTAACACTGTGTTGTTGTGCTCTGTACTGAGGTGGAGTACACGATGATGGAGCTGTTGTGTTTGCACTATACCTTTCCCTCATAGGTTTCAACTGTGGCTTTGTCACCGTCTCTGCTGGTGACTCTGGCTTTTACGTACTCCGTCTCGGGGTCAGGTACAAAACACTCCTTCTTCATGTCGAAGGGCCGGGTCTGGGCCTCCAGGCGCTCCTTGTCTGATTTCCTCAGGAAGGAGGCGGCGGTCCCAAACTCCGCCATGAGGGCGTCACCGGACATGGTGGTATCTGCGCAATTGGAATTACATAGACGTAATATAAATTTTACATGTGCACAAAACACCTAAAACTTAAACTTGTTAAATGTTATTCTTAATGAGCACTGAGACTCTACCTGTGCTGTCACCCCTTTGGTAAGATGAATTCTGTGTATCTGTGGTAAATTATACACAAAAGTTACCATTTAGAAACTCAACAACAATTTTAATCAATATTTGCAGTAAAATCAAAAAGATGTAAGAAAGAATATAATCCTGTAATAAAATTCTCCCCCACCGTACTCACCCTGAGGCTGTCTGCTACTGTAGTGCACCAGTCCCAAGCCCTCTTTTTAAAGGATGTAGCCCAACCCCATTAGGCATCAACATTAATTATTCAAACCCTCCAGTGGATGATATGGACATTTAGGCAGAGGTGTTTACCTCCTTGACTTATATGGCTAATAACTATTTGTCCTCATGCTCCCAATAAGGCGATTCTGATGGCGTGATGACATCAGGTCATCTTTCAGCCTTAGTTCTATTTTGGCCCACCACATTATTTTTCTGACATTAAAGGAACATGATTAACACAATGTATTGATTAATTGGATTTGTTTGCATCAAATCATGATAGAGAAGACCACCACTGCCATTTACTACGTTCTTGAAACAAAAAGACAGCGAAACATGCATGAATAACTCAAATTATCCATCCACATGAGCACATCCACCTGTCTCCTAGTGACGCAGGCCACAATGTTTCATTGCCACAAGTGTAAGTAACACCTATCACCAGTGTAACCTCTGTCCCATCAACTGTTCCTTCTCTTTATACTTGAGAACAAAGATAAACCTGTGAAATACTTATTGGATTCTTCCTGACACTTGTGAGTTGCCTTTGGTTGCCAGGCCTTGGCCTCTCATTGTTCTGTGGCAGGTGCTTTATGTTTGTATGGGTCCCAGTGGACAGAAATAAAATGTTTAAGACCATACATACATGTAATGTAGTTTGTGTATGGCTAAGAGTTTGAATTACAAAGAAAGTTGGGTAATTATTATCGATAAAACAGAGAGAGTTTAACTCTAGATAAGCAGAAGCAATCATTAGTAATGAGGAAATCTGTATTTGTGAACAAATGGTAACGTAACAGATGGTAACAAATGATAACGTAGACAAGTATGATTACAATAATTATCATTGTAGAAATTACAAAAAATTCACAGACAAATGAAAGTGAAACAGATCCATCAGTCAGACAGGAAGTGTGACCTACGGAGGCCCAAAGGCTCAGAAATGTCAAAGGCCTTTGACTTCCTCAGTGTCACCTTCCGTTAAGAGTTAAGATAGCTGTCAAGGCTTTACTGTGCAACGAAAGTGACATGGTACAAGGTGCTAATTGCGATTACTGTGGAAGGATCCTTTGCAGGACCTTAGCATGCCACTTGACAACCTCTTCTAATGTCACAAATTCACACCTCTACTCCCAAGAATGTCCAGGGTCTCAGCTGTCTGCTTGGCTCTCTGCGGTTGAGAGAGGATCTCTTCCTGACTTCTTCTTAGTCCAACGTTTGAAAAAACTAAAATGTTGAACCTTTATGAATGTAGATTAGATAGGACTTTTTGTCTGGCAGCATAAATGTATCTGTTCTGCAAAGAATTAGAGGGAAAGGTAAGATTGTTTGCCTTACAGAAATAAACAGTGTTTCAAATTTCTTTAGGGGTCACTGTAACTCTGAATTCATGTGGCACACAAATTATTAGAAAAAAAGTTTCCAACTAGCTAAATCAAAGAAAAGTCTGCAAACTATTTGGTGCACAACTGCCTGAGTTGGTGATAGCAGCTAATGGTGAGAAACGTGTTGTTAATGATTATATATTTAACATCAACTTCAAATTATAATCTGGTAAAACAGTTGTAACTGTTTGTTGCTAGCTACCTATCAGTTATTTATTAATCATAACCCTGATATAAGCTCACATAATACTGGTAACAAGTATTAATGTGTTGTATATTAGCCCCTCTTTGACTTATGAGCATGTGAACACATCAAAATCAGAAAAACAACTTTCCGAATTGTGAATCGTCAGGATGCAGCATTGTTTTAGCTAGATAATTAAAAAAAAAAAAAAAACGTTTTAGATCTGAAACCCCAGGTCCTTGGGAGGCAGACAGGGGGCAATAAAGAAGCCATAGCGGAGCTGTTTAATAATGCTGCAGTCACTAAGTAGACATTGTACTGGAAGATCAGATATCTCAGTGTAAAACAGGACATTTTATTTTGTCAGAATAAATGTATTTGCAACACCAGACATAAATGATTACCCAGGAGTTCAGCTGTACCACGAGCTGCTGGGGTGTCAGTTGAACTTGAACCAGACAAGCGGCGCGGCAGCTTAGATCCTGTCTGTGTGTGTTGAGTGCTCTTGAAGCTGTTGCCATCCTTCACTGTGACAATGAGGTGTAACCGAACACGTCTTTTTTACTGGTCACGGCCTCCTTCCTTTTGTCCTTGAGGACAAAGATAACTCGCTGACAATCCCTCACCAGTTTGATTTAGGTGAACAGCCTTAGATGTACATTCAGATCTGTAGGTTAAATATGAACACATGATATACTGTATATGGGCAAGTATGTTTTTATAGTCCATGTGACAAGTGCTTGTGGACATGTATTTCTGGTCTCATTCATTCTACCCTGAGCTGTAAGGTGACAAAAACTTGAATCATATTTTGTACTATTACCTGTTTGGAATTGATTATTACAATAAGGAAGAAATCGGATAGTTTTTAACTTTTTTTTGCCTTAACTCCAATAAAACAATGAGAGATGGACAGAAAAGTCAGGGAGGGATGCAGCAGAAACCATGGTTTGGATTCAAACCATTGGGGACTGCAATTTTGCCAAGGCCTACCTGTATTTTTCTCCCATTTTTATAAATCATACTCTGCGTGAAGAGATGATGATGAAATGTTGGATATCATTGATCTAAGCGTGTGGACATCTGCTCGTCTAGTAATATGATTCATACCGAAACAAGTCTTCAAAATGCCCATGTCTCGTTTATTTATCCAGTTTTATTTTACATGAAATCAGGCTATAGAGTTAACAGCATCACACTCATCATTGAACAGATCATCAGTGTTGTCAGACATTATATTACTCGAGCCGAGTTAATCATACAGATAGTAATAATCAGTGTATAAGTGTTAGGACTTGTCAAGTGCAACATACAGAGGAAATAAAAACTACCAAAGGTTATAATTCCTTTAATAACTCCTCAACATTTAAGTCGAAATCAAACCCCCCCTCCCCTCCCCACGTCCTCTCCCTGTCACACACCCACAGAAACATGATAAGACAAAGAGTTACCTGAACATACCATCATACAGCAGGATTTTTTTGACCTTTGGAAATTCTCTGTCATGTTTCCACTTCAGCCATCATCACACAGGAAATAAGGAAGAAGGAAACCATCGTCCTCGGTGGAGGAGGAGGAGGAGTCGAGGGTCGATGTGGAGCTGTGGGGCCCTCTCTTCAGCTCCCATTCGAACTTCACGGAGCATCGTCACCGGGCCCGGTCTCCGCCATCAACAGACGTTCAGCTCAAATCACGAGACGACCCACAGGTACCAAGTCCTGACAAAAATACAGTTTATGTGCCTGGTTTTACGCATCCTCAGCTGTACGGTTTGCTTCGTACCCGTCTGTTCTCCTACAGCTGAAACTGGTCATCTACAGAGGTATTGATCACTAAGCTTCTGAGGAACGAGAGAAAAAAAACAAGCCCTTCAAGTGCCTCCAAACATGCAGAGAGGAATGTTGTGACAGTTACTGGATCAGCGACGTCAGAAAATGGTCAGTTTACTTCCATGACACGTCATCTCAACCCAATTCAACGGCTTTTCGTTAAAATACTTCATAATTCCTGGTCTCTGGATAATTTAATGATTATACTTATTAACAACATAAATAGATATAAATATAGCTGGCTCCAGGCCAGAATCAGAGACTGGATTCAGATAGTTTGAACATGAACATCTTCCTGGTGTTCACTTTACTTGCTTCTTATCGTAATATTGATAACAGCTGATTTACAGTCATAAAAGTTGTCCCTTAAGTTTCACGATTTCATAATGAATCAATTAATCATTTGAGGGTCAGATTCAACACCATCATCTTACAAAATAATGATTCAGAAAGGCTCTGTGCCGCTTCTCCACTGCATAGCGTACTGTGTCTACAGTCTCCTGCCTCAAGGTCTGCTTTAACAAAACTCAGACAACCCCTCCCCCCCAGAAGTTAAAGAAACTAAGTCTAGAGTATTTACAAGGCAAAAATACACCCACAAACCCCTCAAGTGTTACATGATACATCAGAGAACTGTGGTTCATCCTTGTTTGGAGTGCCAAAAGGTAAAGTGTCAGCTAAGTTGTACATCACAGAAAAGTACAAAATCGACTTTCATGTACTTTTCTCACACCTCTGAGCAGGTTTTGTGTCGTTGTACACAACAAACAAGACATAACAACGGTCTATGCAGGTTTAGACAAACACTACAGATAATTTGAGACGACCATCAGAACCTCGGCGCGTCTGGACTGTCAGTAGTAAGCAGCTAACATCTTCTACAACCAACACACTGGAGGACAGTGTACAGCAGTGTACGCTGGTGTTTCACGTGTGGGGGGGGGGGGGCACCCACTGTTTGTCACAAAGAGATGGGACGAGAAACTACGTGTGTGTATGTGTGTGTGTGAGCAGAGCGTGTGTTCGGACACACATCTGAATGACAGGAAACAGGAAGATGAAAAATGGCCGCTCGACCCAACCGTTCGTGTTTCGTAGTGACTAGAGGACGATATGTTAAGAGGCTTCGATCGCATTCATTCTCCATCGTCTCTGTGCTGCTCTGTCCTTCCCTCGCAAGCGTCGATCTTCTGGCTGCACACCGACTGGTTTCAGCACAGTCTCTTCTAGGCCCCCTCTGTCTCTGGGTCCCTTAGGTCTCCGGGTTGGGTGTCGCGAGAAGCGGCACGTTGTCCCTCCTCCTCCGGCCCAGCGGGGGGCGTCTGTACTGCTCCCCGTCGGACAGCGTCTGAGGCAGCGGCTTCCTCTTGCTCTCGGGCAGCAGCAGGATGGACAGCACGGCCAGCAGGGCCAGAGACGAGTAGACCACGTGGTGCAGGAAGTAGCCGTAGTGGTTCCTCAGGTCCATGAGCGGGGAGCTGAGACGGCCCACGCAGCCCAGGGCGAGGACGATGCCCACACCGCTGCCCCTGCACAGGACACAGAGATCAGATATGAGCTTAATTTGGTATGAAGACTGGAAAGAGAGGGATACAGATGCTCTGCTAATCTGACAAAGGACCACTCAGCACCTCTCTAGCTCTACAACATTTCATCAAGTATAAGGAAATAGAACAACAATAAAAGCCATAAACACATTAAGAAATAAGAAAAAACCTTGAAGGGATAGTTCAACATTTTGGCAAATTGGCCCATTGCCATAATCCCCATAGTCTCAGGAGTAGGTTTGTCACCTTTAATTGTCGGTGCAAGCTATTTTTAGAACGGCGGAGCAGAGTTTGATGAGGGAAACCAAGAAATCCCATTAGCCTCCGTAGTGTAGCTCTGAGCAGCTCACGGCTCTGCTCCGCCGTTCTAAAAATAGCTTGCAACGACAATTAAAGGTAACAAACCTACTGCTAAAACTATATGGATTATAGCAATGGGCCAATTTGCCAAAATGTTGAACTATCCCTTTAACTTTATTAAATTATTAAAGCAGAAGTGAGTGATCCGGTCGTTTTCGCTAATGCTGCGTTCCAGGCAGGCTTTTGAAATCGTAAATTACAGCTTCAAGTCACAACTTACGACTTTGTAGCGTTCCAGGCAACCCACTCTGTTTTTCCGACCTGTTTTACCTGTGAAAGTCACTATAACGGCCACCCGACCCGTGAACTCCTACCAGATCAAACTGATACAACTTCACAGGACGGAAAAACACGAGTCTACGAGTTTCCTTGAACGCACCATAACAGTCCTCGTCGCTACGTCACCACATTCACGGCGTTCCTTGGCTGCACACACAGCCCTGCATGCCGTTCTCTCTCCTCATTGGATAAAAACTGTAGGATACGATAAATGTTTTCTCCTCGGCTCAGAGCAGAGCAGAGGGACTGACAGACCCGTGTTTCGGTCCAAACACTCTATGTAAGTGATTGCTGTCGGAAGATATAACTATTTAAGACTTATATTAACACAAATATATCACTCACTTCTGCTTTAAAATGATCAGCTGAATCTGGAACACCTGGAAGAATTAATAATATTCAGCTATTGGTGGAAATTCCTTCTTCTCAGTCACCAATAGCTCCATTTTCCATGTCCTTATTCATTTTGGCAGCTCTTACCCATAGCTGGCCTTTCCTCATAATCATACACTATTGAACCAAATACAAATCAAATCAAAATAAACTTTATTGTCCCCCGGAGGGTAATTTGTCTTGGACAATCGGTGCAACAATCAGTGCAACAACAACTCTGTTTCAGTGTGTCCTACCTGATGATGGTGGGCATGATCTCTGCAGTGAAGAGGATGCAGAGGGAGGCGGTGGCCTGAGAGGAGAACAGGCCCAGCACTGAGAAAACTGTGATGGCTGTCTCACTGAGATCTGGAGGGGAGGAGGAGGAGGGGAGGAAGAGAGGGAGGGAGGTGCTTCAGTAATTATGCATTACCCTGATCAAGTGCAACAGATGTACATACTTTTCCGTTTCCGATTGCTACATCACGCTGCCTGTTGATTTGACCTGAATCGATTCAGTCTTTGCTTAAAGCTTGCTCAGACCTGAGTCAGTGACTAACAGCGGACACAGAGAAAAACGTCATCACGGCCCAGTGCCTCTGCCCGGAGCCCCTGAAGCACGATTAAAGCACAGTCTGACACAGCTTTGACTTTGCTGCCACTGCAGTGTCCTACATAAACCCAATGACATTCTCCCTGTCGGACACAAGGGGGAGCCAGAGTCTTTCCACTTTGGGGGACTGTGGGGACACAAACAAACGGAGCTGACCATTGCATTGAGATTTTAATCTATTTCATAATGCACAAGGTCAACGTGACGCACATGGTGCATGACGATCTAATGTGACCCCGGGGTCTGAAGTCTGATTGACTAACTTTTATCTTCATGGGTCAAGGACTGGAGGAAGCGAGGATGCTGACACGAGTCTGATGTATTGGCTCAGCAGAGGGTGATTTCTTGGGGGGAAACAGCAGGGCTATAAATAGCTCTTCATTTAACTATATTTGTCCTTGGAGGAAACAACATCCTGCTGCTGACTAAAGCCCACTTACACTCCATGAGTCCCAGGAGGATCAGAGAGGCCAGCCCCGTCATTGTCATGAAGAGGAGCAAAATGCCACGCCGGCCGCACCTGTCCACGGTCGCCCAGAGCAACAGCCAGGCGCCGCCTCCTGCGCACACAGACAGCAGGTACGTCCAGTAGAAACTGGGGGCGGTGCCTCTGACGTCACCTCGAAAGGAGCTGTAACAGTGACTGATGCCGTGAGAGATGAATCTGAGGATAGGAAGGACACGGAGAGACGAGAGAGTGAGCAGCTGTGAAGCGGCAGAGGGAAACATGAGACGACTGCCGCAAAACGACACGACCTGCGAATTAATGACCGAGCGAGGGCTATAGGACTTACGAGGTGAAGCCGAGCACACACATGTTCTTCCAGATGTTCCTGCTGTGGAAGAGTTCGGGGAAGGACAGGTGGGGTCGTGAAAAAGAGGGCGGCTCCGAGTCCAGCTCTGTGGGAGATAACGAGGCAAAAAGCACATTTTCTCTTTTTAATTAATAGCTCGGCAACACAGAGAGAATAATGACCTGAGCTTCTGTCTCTGGTAATCAATAATTCATTGTCAATTTCAGGGACATACAGGCTCAGTGGATTCATATATAAGCAGGAGAGAACGAATCTACATTTTATTCCTTGCACTGACTCAGTAGCTGTGAGCAAAAGTGTTCATCAAGGCATTTGTCAATGACTGCAGCTCCCTCAGTGATTCACAATGTAACACAACTCTAATCATAGAACATGTTTAATTCATTCATTCATTTTATTTATTTATAAACACTTTTTGTGTCTCTGGAAAGTTTGGAAAAATGCATCCACTGATCAAGGCCACAAAGAAACGTTGAAAAGCTCTGTGTGAATCTAGCAATAGATTTAACTTTATTTTGAACACAGTTAATCATTTGTTGCCAGTGAACAATCCCTATTTATATGTTAATAAATGATGTATCTTTAACTGTAATTGCAGTCTAGTTATCAATCATTCATTTGCTGTTTAAAGAGCAGTTCATTCATCAAATATCATTATCTCCAGTTACACTATGTTAAAACAGCGGGGTGCTCAATGTTAGTGGTGCAACACGTTCATCCATCATTAATTAACTGAACAAGGGTCTTTCATGAATGGAGAAGAAGGGGTTAACTACTGTGAATACTGTTCATCTCTGCATCCATCCAACCAAGCTCTGAGGTTTTTAACATCTAGAAAAACTGAAAAAATAATGAAGGCCTGGATGTGAAAACATGATTTCTACAGAGCAGACGTTTGCTTTTAAAATTTTTAAATCAAAATGAATCTGACGCCGCCTCTAGTCTTATAAATATGCACAGGGAGCTCAGATGAACCATCAGCCCAAACGCTCTAGTCCCTATTTTATGAACTGCTCAAATAACAAATTAATTTCACAATGGACGCATAAAGACTCTTAAATGCAACTGATGATGACTTCTGGTTGAGGCGTGTAGCTGTAAGCTTGAATCTTTCCTGCATAAATAGCAAAGTGGACAAGGAAGACAAGGAAGACATTTGCACGGATACCATTTGTTGTAATTTGACCCTAGATTTTCCATTTGAATACAGACACCTTTGTTCTCTTATACACTTCCTTTCACCCTAATTGTGACTGCATCTATCTGATCACGATGCCTGAAACTATTTACCTCCAGTTGGCCACCACCCTTCACTCTGTGTCAGTCTATTTCCTCAGACCTGCTCAGTGTCAGTAGCATCATTGTTTTCTTGAATACCAACTAGCTCACATCAGGAGGGCAATCTCTGAAACTAAGGATCCAGGTAAACTTTGTGGACATTCCTTGGGGGACTAACTATATTCAAAGTATAGTACATCATGTGTGTATGTGTATAAATATAAAAAATGATTAAATACAACAGACGTTTATCCGCTCTAACAGTCAGATCCCACTAGATCTAACAAAACATGAGAAACATCAATACTGCCCTGAGTGCTTGGGCGATGAATGTGATGCTTTGAACTTGTGGTTTTCACTGAACACGAGCAAACTCCTCCATTTCTACATTTAACTGTCACATCCAGCTGCTGCTTAGTGATTATGCTCCATTAAAATCTCATTTTTATGCACAAGCCTTAAATAAATAATGACTTATAATGGAGTATCATTACCTGCTTTTGGTACTAATGGTGTGATAGGTGCTCGTGCAGAGCAATAAGACACATAATAATGCAGACTGAATAAACTGAACGTCTGCTCTGAGTCGCTGCGTGCTCACACACCTGTGAAGCTCTCGTCATCCCTCACATCTCTGTTGGAGTTTCTTCTCTCGCTGAACGAGTTCATGTCCGCGGATCGCTCGGACAGAAGGAGCCAGCGAGGGGATTCTGGAAACACCCCAGGAATGCTGCAGGAGAGCAGAGACAACAAACCCAAATCGGTCTTCAGATCTACACCGACCTGCACCGGCACCGGCTTTATTTAGACATATTAGGAGTTGGTGCTGTGACCCAGATTTGCTGCCTCAACATGGAAAATAACCAGTTTGGGGCACTAAGTAGCAGGATTCTTTCATTTCTTAATCCAGCTTTTCTTTCATTGTTGTTAAAACCTGAAAATCACAGCCAGTAATCTCTCCTATAATCTCTGTTAATTTGATTTTGAAACTTCAATGAAGGCTTATCTTGTAACGGAGGTCTCGGAGGGACTCGGGACCTTAAACAAAGTGGCCCTAATGTGTTCTGACATCAGCTAAAAGAGCTCAAGGTGATGAGGGGACAGGGATCAATACAATCCAACAAAGATTTCATCAAGTCAACTGACATCAAGACGCTTCACAGAATCAAAAGACTCCGTTTCCTGCAACCTTCTTGGAAAAATGCAAAATGCTTCTGATATCTTAAAGGGATAGTTCAACATTTTGTCAAATTGGCCAATTGCCATAATCCCTATAGTTTTAGGAGTGGGTTTGTTACCTTTAACTGTCACCCATGAGGTAAATTCATGCAAAACCGCTAATACGCGTCGGGGGCAGCTTTTCGGCAAGCAAGCAAGTCTCTGCATTTGCCTTGAAAACAATTACGTCTCATTACGTTATTATCTGATAGCGTGGTGAATGTGCAGGTCACAACTTGTCCACGAGAGCGTTTTGGAGTTGTTGGATTGTGTATTTTATGAGAGAAACCAAGAAATCCCATTAGCCTCCGTAGCGTAGCTCTGAGCAGCTCACGGCTCTGCTCCGCCGTTCTAAAAAGCAGCTTGCACCAACAATGAAAGGTAACGAACCTACTCCTAAAACTATAGGGATTATGGCATGGGCCAGTTTGCCAAAATGTTGAACTTTCCCTTTAAAAGACTCCAGACTCATACCCGTAGCTGAGGAACAGCGTCAGTGGCGCGGCCCCGGCCCCCAGCAGGCCCCTCCAGGACTGGCAGCCCAGGGCCACGGCCAGCAGCAGCAGCTCTCCGGCCACGGTCATCAGACCGGCCAGCATGGTCACCACCAGCCGCAGGGAGGGCTCGCACAGCTCCAGACCTGACAGACACACAGCCACAGCAACACATCTTCACATTTACAGCTCTCACCTCAGCTACTTTTTGGTTTTACACCAGCTTCATATTAGAGGAAGGAAAATTAATCATGGGAACAATCAACACCACCAGGGAGGGAAGAAAGCAGTTTGTATTATAACATCATCATTATTATTATTATCACTCACGGGTGATGTACAGAGTGAGGTAGACTCCTGCACTAGCAGCCGCCAGGCAGAAACGCATGACGATGAAGATGGAGGGGTACGGAGAGACACACACCAGCACCCCAAACACCACCGACAGGGTCAGGGAGGTCAGCAGAGTCTTGGACCTGCCCAGCCTGCAGAGACACAGATACAGATAGTATATACACTGAAAACAGGACTCTATTGTTATCATTATAATCATTATTAATTAAACACTTCATTATGTCAGTTTTCCAAACACCGAACATTTACAAACTAATTTTGTCATATTAAAAACAAAACATGAAGATACAATCACAACAATGGAGAGCGAAGATCGAATATTGACTCACATCTTTAACATCGTCATCTGCCATCAGCGCTGCTACCACATTTCTAATTTCATGTATGAATGAATATCGTAAATGAATTTTGTAAACTAAATTTGCATTTTACATATTAGGATCTGACACCAGACATAAAAATAGATACAAAACAGAAAGTATCCAGGTGAAGAAACAGTCACATTGATCTTTGACTTCATCTTATCCTTGTTGACATTTGAGTTCAATTGTGTCACAATTGGTGAATAGATTTGTGAGTTACGGCCAAGAACGTTTTGTGTTTTACAGCTTGACCTTTGACCACCAAGTCTAATCAGTTTGTCGATACTAACTGCAATATCTCGTTCAGATCCGTATCTACTCAGTAGTTATTACTACATGAATACTTAATACTCTTAGGTCAGACCACCCCAGTCCTCAACCTCAACCTTCCTCTGACTCTGCCTTGCAGGTTGTGATGCTATCATGGTGAAAACAGACAGACAGGAATCTGCGAACATCCTCCAAAGATAAAAAGATGAAAACGGCAGCAGCCACTGTGTCTCAGCTGGTTGAAATGATAAAGGTTAACAGGGACAAAACCTGTATCTTCAGCAGCCAATCACTACATGCGATGATTAGCGAATTCCCGTCTCCATGCAGGCAACAGCAGTTTTGTTTCCACGCTGCAGGTTAGCGCCGTTCCCTCTCCTTCTCTGTATGTTCCCAGGAGGCTGCATTAATTCACTAGTCTTAACAAACAGATGCTATGCTCAGTTGGTCAGCAAATTAATGAAGGCTGTTAGCTGATTAAACTGGCATCATCTCCCCCACAATGCCCCCACGACTGGAGCTTCCCCCGCGTGATTTCCAATCCAACAACGCCGCACACACACAGACTGATACATTATGTCAATTATCGGAGGCACCTGGGGTGTGTCTAATGCCGAATGCTGAGCACGAAGTCCTGAAACCTAGCACACCGAAGCCTACATATGCATTTTCTGTAGCGTTTATTTCTATTTTATTTATGGCTGGTTCATAATAAATTCATTTGCAATGTATTCTTCAATGTTTCAGTTGCAAACAGCAGTAATTCACAGATTTCCTTCTGTGATGAAAAGCCCAGTCAGATGCCCTTTGGGCCGCTTGCTACTAAATCTGTCTCCCTATCGACTGGCGGCCACCAGCTGCCGACTGACAGTCCAACCGCTGGCAGACATAGTAAATCTAAAGCTAATTTAATTTCTACGTCAACAGCCAAGTTCGCTTCTTGTACTTTTCGTGCATGTCGGTGTTCATGTCTCTGTGTGTTGGTGTGAAGAACTATGAAGTAGTGAAACTGCTAAATAAGGACAAAGATGCTGAGGAATGAGGAACTTAAGAGGATCTGATTCAGCACAGATGTCTGCAGACACAGGCAACACTTGAGCTACGGCTACTCAATAACCCATAAGGAGAGTGTCAAGTGAAAACATGTTTTGATGAATGATTACAAATTCATTCAGAGCTGAAATCCCTTTGCCGTGTTCTCCTGTTTGCTTTAATTATCCCTAAAGTTAACATGGATTATTGGATTATTGATGGAGTCATGGCAGGAAAACCACAAACCTTTTCAAATGACTTATTAAAAACCAATTAACAAAGCTTCTTGGTTTTCTATTGTGTTGTCTGCCTAGTGCCTGTGTGTGTGTGTTAATGTGTTAATGTGTTTTACCTGTCGGCAGCATATCCCAGGCCCAGACAGCCAGTCAGGACGCCCAGGATGAAACACACCTCCTCCACCGGGACCAGCCAGTACTGACCACACACCAGATCCCACTGGACGGCACAGACACAAGAGAGAGAAGGAGAGAGAGAGACACCAGGTAAACATCAGGTTGAACCACTGCAAAGTAAATATAATACATCCCAGGATATCTTTTAATTATCCACTTTAATTGAACCTAGGTTTATGTTTAGGTTTAGGTTTATTAGTTTAGCACAAAAAAATGCATAAAACGCTGCGCAACTCCTGACGAACTTGTACAAAGTTCCACCCCTGTCAATAATACAAAACAAAAGACAAGCAGACAACATACATAAGCTAAACAAAAGAAAAAGACAAGAAATCAATAGCAGCAGGTACTTGAAGCAACTAACAGCAAAAAATATGTGACAAAAGCAGAGTAAAATATAGTCAGAGAGCGAGTAGGGAAAGATTACCCAACCTAACGTTGCTCATCGTCAGTTATCTGTACTTCACAGCCAGTTAACTCTGGGTTTACCCGTTCAGCTATGAGCATCTCAATGTGAAAGAGGTAGAGATGATAAAACATAATGTGATATGAATGATAAACTCTCTCTGTGACTTGTCAGAGGTGGCTGAGGAAAATCTGTTTCTGGGTGTAGGAACACACCTGTGCTCTCATAGTTTTTATGGCTTTTCCATGTGAATTATTTCTCCTCATGGGTGAATAATTACGTGAAGAGCTGCAGGTGTAAACAGTGCTGAGAGGATGGGTTTTTATTAACTCTTTAGACTCGCGGTTATTATTATTCGTAGTAGCGGGAGCGGTAAAAACATCAGTTAAACAGAGGCACAGATATCTGCTCTCAGATCAGAGTTTTACTCACTAACAGCTGAGCTCTGCTAATGTGACTGTCTGCCGGCCACAGAGAGCAAAATGATTTTAATCATCTAAAGAGAGGGGAGAGAGAGAGAGAGCGCAGGCGGCTGACGATAAAACAGGCCTTGTATAATCAGAGCCCGTGCTCAGAAACATAAAAGCCTGTCACATAATATCAGCCGTCCTGTTGCTGAGGCACAGAGTCGCAGCGGTGCACAGTAAACGGCCAAAGGGCACCACAACAACCCCACGGTGCTCATAGGGGTGGAACGTTTCAGACGACAGACGAAAAGGGAAAATGCGCACAAACTAGTCTGGGAACTCCTCGGACCGGTTTTGTGACCGACATGCAAACAATCAGGTGTGTACAGTCAGATGGGACTGAAACCTGTCGGCATTTTTCTTCTTCCCCCTTTCACATTTTTTAATCCAGATGATTCAAACGACAGGAACGATAGGAACGCTGCCAAGCCGCCGCTGTCAGTGACACCTCAGAGAGACGTTATGATACCTGTAAACAACATACGTACAGTATATTCCCTATAGTGATGTGAACATTTCTGATTCATTAAACTTTGCTGGGAAAAATCCATCGAGAAACTCTGTTTGGGAGTTTGTGTTCAGCTACGTAATCCTGAAAATGATGCATCTAGCAGATCAATGCACTTTAATTATATTAATGCAAACATCCTGTTTCCTATTGGCCAAGGACCTGAGACAACCTTAAGGCACATCAAGGAACGAGTTGTGCTTTGCTCTTGGTCCAACCCTGATGACTAAAGGAAGTCAAAGTAAGAAATATGGATCCACTGTTCAGTTCAGACGAGTTTCCCTCTAGTAAAGTGACACAGTATTTATTGATCAGCAGCAGAGGTGAAGCTGATCAGAGCTTCCTGCTTCCTGCCAGCTCAGCAAAGCAAAAGCAAACCATTAAGGCATAAAAAAAAGAAAAAAAAGAAACGTGTCCCCGTGTCTAAACCCTGAGGGAGGCGAGGGCCACGATTAGCTCCTTCCTCTCCTACATAGACTCATTATCGAACATGCTCCGGCTTAAATGCTTCCCCTGGCTATGTTTTGCTATCTTCAGCTCGCTGCAGTGGTGTGGGCGGATTATACCGACGAACTGCCCTAATACCGTAAAGTGGAGGGACTGGGTGTGGCTCCGACACAGTAATGAAAAGAAAAAAGAAAAACCAGACCACAGAGCCACAGAGCCACCGGAGCTGAGTGGAAAAACTGGGAGCAGCCGTCTAAGGTTCTGCTTAAGACAGCAACCCAGTGGTGTGAGTGTGAGATCCAGCTTTGAAAGACGTCCAACACTGACCAAGCAAGTCAGAGACGAGTCCAACCCAGCCCTGCCGCCCCGCCTGTCTTTAAAACATACACATTAATGCACCAACACGGCATTTCTCCGCTGTCTTTACCACATAAGCAGCCAAGTCCCTAAAGGTGTGGTTTTTGTGCATTTTCCAGAAATGTGAATCAGAGCTGGAGAGATTATTTTTCCATCGATTGTGTAGTTACGACTGAACATTAGGCAGAAAAACTACCTGAAACTCTCTCTCTCCCGTCAACGCCCCTGATGTTCTCACTATTTAAAGACAAAGTGAAATAAGCCTCTTTTACCAGAGCTAATCTTCCACCTGCCTACTGTTTAAATACACAATGATAAACGCAACAAGTTATAGTTCCAGCGTGCAAGCGAGTTGCCAGGTTGTGACCTTGAGGCAAATAATTAATATTCCCTGAACAGTGTTTCATAAACAGCTCCTCTGGTGCCCTAGAGGGAGGCAATATGAAGACGTTATCCCTGTTTGTGCATGTTTTGGTCCCGTTAATTAACCTGCTGCTGATCGCAGTCCAAAGAATAACTTTTAAGATAAATGTTGTAGCATTTCTAATGGTGGCTCAGTCTTATTTAGAGCAAAGAAACTGATTTCTGGATGTTCAGACATGACTCAGATTGAAATCTCTCTTCTCTTTCTCTCAATTGGCCCTCTCAGGTTGATCCAGTGATGTCGGAGAAACTCACATCTGCACAACCCTCCTCGGAGCGAAGGTGGAGCGAAGGTCTACTGACGCTCTGACTTCTTAACAAAGGTAAAAAAAAACAAAAAAAACAAGTATTTCTATTGAAGCTGAGAACTCGTGGAACAAAAAACACAGAGTGCTGCACCTCAACGTAAACAGACCCTTGTTTGTTTTATGATAAGTAATCCTGTAGTTTAGCAGCGTTGTGTGTGTGAGACAACAGCGTCTGGGATCTTGAATGTAAACACACAAAGTCATTAAAACACATCTAACAGGAAGGTTTGTTGGGAAAACATGGAGGCAGCACCAGTAATAAATGGTTTCCTTAACTCTCCCTGCACACGCAACCAAAACATGACAACCAATCAGCCAAACTCAAGGCGCTTATGCTTTCAGAAAATGATTAAACATTAACACAAGAACCATTTATAGTCAGTGATGTAAAATTTGTCCAAGCAAATTTCCGTTGGCAGAATTTCATTATATATTTAAAGGAATAATTCACCAAAAAATTTAATTCAGTCATAAGTGACTCACCCTCATGCTGATCAATACTCCGGAGTAGTTTTTTATTCCTCAAAGTGCATCAGGAGACCCAATTCACCAATTTTCTACTCACCATCATGCCATGGAAGGGTTCGGAGTCATCAAAACGCTTTTAGAGTTCCAGGGGGGGTCCGGCTGGCAATGGATTTTCATATAATAGCGGCAGATGGAGTTCACTTTTGAATCGTCCAAAACACACACTATGAAACATCCAAATACCTCCATACTGCTCGTCCGGAGCTACTACTACAACAAGGCTAAAAACAGAGAACAAATTAATTTTTTCCGAACAACTTTTCCATGTGGCGGCCTCAGGACACTTGGGTCAGTACAGATGGGCAGTATGGAGGTAACTGGATGTTTCATAGTGTGTGTTTTGGACGATTCAAAAGTGAACTCTATCCGCCGCCATTATGAAAATCCGTTGGTAGCTGGACCCCCCCGGAACTATTTTTGAACTTGTTTTGATGACTCTGAAATGTCTCCAAACCCTTCCTTGGCATGACAGTGAGTAGAAAATTGGTGAATTATCGATTTTGGGTGAAGTATCCCTTTAAACGTACTGATGACAACTTGCTTGGACGCACTTTAAATACATAGAAAACACTGATTTGGACTTTTACAGAGCTGCTTAGTCGCCAGAAATGTGCAGCTGTGCTTACGTTTTAAAAAGAGAGGGACTGCAAGCTCAGCGAGACGATAAAAGAAGGAAACAAACTTCAGACAAAGATGAAACGGTGAATAAGAGCAGGACCGGGGGTTTTTACCTCAGTGACGATGTTGTTCCTCAGCCCCTCTGTGACGTTGTAGTCCCACCCGGCCTCGCAGTCCACCACGGCCGTCTGGCTGCCGTTGACGTACTGCTTACACTGGGACGGGGCGCCGGCGTCCCCGGGCCTCCGCCCCTTCTCCCAGGGCAGCGAGGCGTTGAGCATCTCCAGTGACGGCAGAGCGCCCGGCAGGTGGCAGTGGTGCGGCGGGGAGAGGGTGATGAGGGGGTCGGAGGAGAGCAGGAAGGCCAGGAAGAGGTTGGGCAGGATGGAGAGAGCGATCAGCACCCGCTGCTTCTTCCTGCCGAGCGCCAGCACCATCACCTCGCCGGTGGGCGGCAGCGAGGGCGGGGCGGGCAGCGAGGAGGAGGACGGGGCCGGGGACGAGGGCACGGGGGAGGAGGGGAGAGACGGAGGGGGAGCGGGGCACGGGGAGGGGGACACCAGCGGGGGAGAGTCTGGGGATGTCATCGTTGGAGGGTTGAAGGCGGGAGGAGGCGATGTAGACGAGATCTGAGGAGGAAACACAACATTTTACAGGTTTAGGTTCTGGTTCTGAAACAAAATCACCTGTTTTCTACTGTAACAAATCTACATAGAAAATAACAGTTTAACGTTTTAACATAGAAAATAACAGTAAACAGGAAAAACAGTTTCAAATAAATAGTGTTTACATCTCTAAAGCAAATCTTTTTTACCTGGATATTCTCATTAATCCAGGTCATCGTTCTTTTCTGGGCAAATTGAATCGTAGGCAACTGGACTTGTATTTGTCTGGGAAGACGTTTCGCCTCTTATCCAGGGGGCTTCATCAGTTCGTACACAACAAGTCTCACTAGTCGCACTAGTTAGACAAAAGAGTAGTGCTGACTAGTGAAACTTGTTGCGTACGAACTGATGAAGCCCCCTGGATAAGAGGCGAAACGTCTTCCCAGACAAATACAAGTCCAGTTGCCTACAATTCAATTTGCCCAGAAAAAAAAATAATCTTTTTTACACATACTAAACCTTTAATGCTTGTGTACATGTAATAACACCAGTTTTATGAGGCATATGCTTTTCTGAGTTCACCATATATATGCAGCATTAGCCAAGCCGAGCCTCATGGGAAAATCCCCTACAGCTCCAGGGTGAGGTCACATTTATGACAAAAATCTGGCTCGACAACACAACACAATGCAGCAGGAAATTATTTTCATGATTACTGAGGCTGCGAGCGAGCGCTGCACATTTCCAGTATCCCCCAAGAGTTTTCTGCGTCCTCCAGACTCTCAGTTGTGAGAAATTTGCTGCTTTCTTTCTTTCTTCCTTTCTTTTCTTTTGCCTCGGTGTGAGAAGTGAAGTGGGTTTTTGAACAGCTGTTCAGACAAGACAAGACAATATTGACAACATCATCCTGAGCTTCAGGAAAGCGTGAAGGACGAATCTCTCCATGTGTGGCTCAAACAATTAACTAACACTGGTTGTAGCTCCCATTCTTAATGATTAGAAATGTGAGTGAGAGACTATTTTATCTGGTAAGCATTGAATCAACGAATGTGTAGTTTATAATATTGATATAATTCATGATACCACAGTCATAGTGTACATTTTTTAATTATTTTTTTTAATTATGACTTTTTAATGTGTCTCAAAACTCCTTTTTAACACTTTAATTTTGTCAAGGGGGCATTGAATACTGTAATTTATAATAATACAAAAACGTATTTATTTATGCAATCCCCCTGTACCCTTATGCATGGAGTGACACCTTAATACATGCTATCTATTTTATGTATCTACACTAATAACATCAACATGAAAGAGGAGATAATAGTAAGGGATGTGACTCAGGCTGCACAGCTGTCGGTATTCAAACATGCACATGTGGAGACATTATAAGAGCAGGACGTAAGAGCATGAAGTCTCAGCCTGTCCAGACCCGACTCCCGTGCACATGTTTCTTCTCCTCCTTCTCCTCCTCAGTGTTCCTGTTTCCCTGCACAGGAAGTCTGACAGAGAGAGGAATCCCACAGGGTTATATAAGAGTTTTTACCCCGGGGAGGAGGAGGAGGAGGAGGTTGTAACCCACCGAGGACTGGCTGTGCTGTGCTGTCCGGCCTCTTTCACGGTAGCACCACACCACAAAACACTAAACAGAGCGGCAGTGTGAGCGGAATAAAATCATGGTGATGGAAGCTGCTATGGGCCAAACCGAGCCAAGCCGAACCAAGCCGAGCTGAGCCAAACCGAGCCGATATGATATGACATGCCCTCATTCACTCACTCACACACACACACCTGCCACCGCTGGCTACAGATGTTTACTCACCGCTTTTACGCGTAGTTTAAACGCGTAGTCCGGAGATGCTGCTGCTGCCGCCGCCGGTCACACATCCAAACATTGCGGGGTGAGGGAAGAGGGAGGTGGGGGTGAGGAGGAGGGAGAGGGAGGTGGTGGTGGTGGTGGTGGTGGTGGAGAGGGGGGGAAGCGGAGAGAGAGGACTTTTCTCCGCAGTCACCGGATCTCCTCCGCGCTGCCTCGACGCCAGGCTGCTCCGTCTCTGTCCGCCACAAGAAAACACATTTTTTCCAGCCCCAGAGAAGTGTCGCTGTCGTGTGTCGTCTCTGAGATAAATAGCCTAAATAATTAATAATAATATTTTTTTTAAAAACCCAGCGACGACTGTTGACAAAACAACAAAGGAGCCTCCTCCTCCTCTGTAACCCGGGGCCGGTTGGAGATGAGGGGATGCCCGCTGGGGATGCTGCTGCTACGCCATTCGGGGTAAATCTGTCCTGCTGCCCCTCGCCGCTGCTCGCTGCCGCTGACGTGAACTCACGGAGCCGAGGAAGAAGAAGCAGCTGCAGACGTAACGTTACACACACACTACTAGTATTAGAGCCGGCAGAGTCTGACAGACAAAGAGCGGAGAGAGTGTGAGACGAGACAACTGCTGCACCGGGAGGAGGAGAAGCTCGTTTAATTAAAGGGGGCGAGCAGCAGCAGCAGCAGCAGCGGCAGTGGCTCCGGCGGCACTTCGACAAAAACCGGCTGAAACCGTCAAAAGCGACGACGTCTCCTCGTCTCACTGCTGGCGGAGATCGTCTATGTGAATGATGACTCACTCTGTAGTGAATCAGAGCGCCCGCCCGCCCACAGCTGTCAGCCTCAGAGAGTCCTAAAAATATACAATACAATTATTGTAATTTAGATTTAGATTTAGATTGCCTTTATTGTCATTGAAAAAATAATTCAACGAAATTCACGTTGCTTCCCCGCTGTGATACCATACCACACAACACACACAAGACAGAATAAATACAAAACATAAAACCTATAAAAACATCATGAAATATCAGTATAAAAGCATATGGGAACATTAGTCCAAAAAAAAGATATTGCATATTGCGTGCTGGGGATTGCACAACCCATTATTTCCTATCTGTTCTTTAGGCTGCTATTCAGTTCTTTAATGGCACAAGAATAAAAACTGTTCTGGAGTCTTGATGTGCGATTATTGTGCGTAATGTAATTATTGTAAGAAATAAAGAGGCACATCCAGATTACATAGTTATTTACCACTGAATAGACTACTTCATAACATTACATAGGCCCACAGGTGTAATCGTCAACCCCATAGGCCGGTTATTATTAATAATATAGTGATTATTGAAGATAAGAGATGAACCCATTTATGAATCATTCAGTTTGTTGGACAGAAAATTGATTTAACTATTCTGAAAGCTGAATAGCCTATAATGAAGACGTTGTTAATGTGAGAACACCAAATGTTCCAGCACATTCATATCCGAGTCTATTTTAGTTTGAAGCGTTGATTTGTCAAAAAAAAAAGGAGAAAAAAAAGACATTTGAGAAGTGTGACAAAATAGTTCAATATAAGCCAATTGAGATATGATTTGACTTTAAACAAAACACAACTCCACCCACACCTGTACATCTTTCCCAATAAATTAACTCCATAACTGTACACCTTATCTATACAGCATAAAGACAGTAAGAAGGGAAATTATCTCCAGAAATAAGACAGATCTGGCTCTGAATTGAATAACAGTAGATTAGAGACTGCCATCAGACTTTTGTGGCTTTGCTATTTAGATGTTTTATCTATGTTACAATTGAACAACAGTGAGCTTTAAGTGTGTTTGTGACACATTTTTTAATGTATAAGAAACCTTTCATCAAAGGTGCAGAATTAAATCTAAATATACACATGTGATACATGATTTGTCTCTTTATTCTGCTTGAGACTGAATACACAACATACATCTCAATACCAGTCTGTTTTGAAAAGTAAAATGCACAGAAGAAAGTCTTTGCACATATACAATTAAGTCAAACATGGAGCAGATTGAACCAATATAAACATTTTCTTCAGTGGAAATGGTTCATGGAATCAGTGGCAAAGTGAGACGTCTGTTGCCTGTGCGCTCTCTGCCAGAGGAGGCCTAGTGAAGCCCTCTGCCACATGGTGGAGCCACATATCACAGCAGCACAGGGCCAGGTCTGATGTACCTCCTTGTTCTCCTCATGAATATGCAACAGTTCAAATGTCGTTAGCACAGAAAAGAAATGTTACACACTGTTCCCTCGTTTATCTGCAGCCGTATTTATCACCCTGGCTGCCGCCTAGATTGACTCCACTGATTGAGAGCAGCAGTGTTTAGAGGCAGCAGAGCAGAAGGGAGTGGATTTATCACTGTGGAGTTGTCCTGCTTCATCTTTACTGCCTGAGCAGGAAAAACACCACTTCCTCTTTGTTTTATAGGTTGAAAAGGTCAAATAATAATAATAATGAATGAATAAATAAAAGTGACCAGGATCAAGAGAATTGCAGCATCATATTTATTCAATATTTATGACCTTGTTGTTTGCTGAATCTGTGGTTGTGTTGCTTTGACAGTCATAAACTGCCGCATCGATTAAATCACATTTTATTTATGTCGCGCCAAATAATAATATACATTCAGCCAAGGCTGTTTAAAGTGAGGTCAAGACCTGACTTTATTACAAAGAGAAACCCAACACAGAGCAGCCACTTGCCAACAGGGGGCGGGTAGGAAAAACTCCCCTTTTGTGTATCTATTAATCAATATTAAGTATTAACTGCATATTAATAATGTGGCTGCTTCAAATACAATGTTTTTTTCAGTGGTGGACAAGTGTGAGAACGTGAGATTCTTTCAATTTCTTGAGCTCTGAGACAGAAAGAAAGTGAAACAGTGTTATTCCCCTACACCTCACACCACCGCAGAGGCTCCTCCATCACTGCAGAGCTCCTTCTCGTATTGATTATCTATCTCAGTACCATTATGATCAATAGGAAGGATTTAGGATGTGTGGTGAGAACCTGGAACTCAGAAAGCAGGAGTCTGACCTTTGAGTTGTTGCTCTGCTTGTGAACATGGCGTTTAAAAAAAAAAAAGGTCTAAGAGCGGAAGTCCTGAGAAAGAGGTAGAAAGTTGATGTTTCGGCCTCCGTCTCGGACCTGTATGTTGATTTTTAAGGACTATAAAGCACAACTGGCTACTCGAAGTCAGTCACTGTGGAGAGTTGAAGCGGCATCTCTGAGAGCGGAGCAGCTCCGGTGGGGCTGGCTGGGCTGGCTGGCTGCGGTGGGGTTCATAATATGGTCTGCTTGCTGTTGAGTAACCTGGAAGGGATGAGGTGAAACACAGTCTTTCTTCACTCTGTGGAAATGTCGCAGTCCTGGGACCACAGATTACCCCACACGGCGCTGCAGGACATTTCAACAGACACACGGTCACACAACAAGTCTCTTGATGCGCCTCCGAATACATGACAGGCCTGTGTCACACTTTCACTCTGCTTCGCATAAGTAAAGGTTCATCTTCGTTAATGTTCACAATACATGGAGGATAGATAGAGTCACTTTTTGATCGCCATTTGATATTTGTACGAATTTATCTCTTTTTTTTGTTGCTATTACCCTCTGATAGGATTGTGGCTTGTACTGAGCTGCACTGATCTGTAATCAATACTCAAATGAAAGACTCAGACTGGGTTTGAGTAGGTGTAGCTCAGTTAACAGTGTTTCTGCAGATTAAAGTGGTGTAAAATTGCACATTAACATTAATCATGCTGCTTTAAAACACTTTTATAGTTAAAATAATAATAATAATCAGACGATTAAGTTTGAAACAAGGCGTGGGAGAGCTTCTACATTATTTTTTCATGTGTCTCTTTCTTACAATGTGGAAATGTTGTACCAATGATATAACTTTTTCCTCCCCCGCCGCCCACCCACCCACCTCCTCCTCCTCCTCCTCCTCTTCCCCCTCAGCCCTCCTCACTATCTCTCTGTCCCTTCATTACCATCACAGCCACAGGAAGGCCCTGGCAGCCCCAAACACTGATACTATCTCTCCTCCTCATCTCCGTCCTCCACTGTGTCGAAATCTTGCCCATCCCACAAAGGGAAACCGCTGGTGCACAACGGTCCATGGCACGATGTCCGTTTCTGTGGGTTGACAACTTATGGTAAATAACGTGGCAGGTGCACACACACACACCATGTTTTCCCCCCTGATGATGAAGGACGCAGTGGGAATAATAAAACTAAATCACACATGTGCTTTTCGATCAACGGAAGCTGCATCCTGTGTACTGCTGTGTGCGTTGCGATTAAAGTTATAGCATCACATCATGGTTTTTATAGAAGGCCAAGCAGTTATTTATTTATTTAAGAAAATATCTGACAAAGTATTAAAAGCTTCAACAGTGTAATTACTATAAATTTATACACATTAAAAGGTGAAAAACATCAAAACGACATCAATAGTTTCAAGTAATCCCACACACCACTCGCTTAGAGTATTATACAGAGAGAGACACTTAGATTTCAGTGAATCCTTTACAAACCACAGGTTGTTGTGAAACTCCGTTGGGCAACAACACTTACAATCATCTCTTGACGATGACAAGAAGCATCAGGTACACGATTAGGCAACGTTTGTCAAATCAAATCAGAGGACAACCCAGAGTGGTCCTCTGTTTGAAGGACGCTGCGTCCAGGCGTCAAACACATACAGTAATAAGAGTTTCTTTGGCTCGTTTGTCCTTTTTTATGTTTTTTTTTTACATGTATAGTCCTTTTTTCACAAACTGTTTGTTCTGGAGACCCTGTGTCTACAGCATTTACATTCACACCCACCACATTTCAGGATACTATAGCCTATACTACAGCAGTAACTTTGCTTTATCAAAATGTACCATTATAAATACGGATGTCATGATAAAAATTCCCTTTATACCGCAGGAAAGTATCTTTTTTACATTTTATTTATTCAGCTACCTGTTTCATTGTCTGTAAATTTGATTTCCCCAAATTGAATTCTGTTTTTTCAGGCCTGTGAAGTGTGAAACACCCTGGACCGTTTTTAGTCTTCACTAAACTGAATTAAAAGAGCAGAAGTGTAATAAGATTAAAAGGTTAGAGTGTCTCTTTGTGTCCTGACAGTGTGCTACACTTTCTCTCTCATTAAAATTGTACAAATTGAAAGTAAAATTAATAACTTTATAGAGGTACTACAACCTAATATGCACTTCATTTTCAAATAATAAGAAAAACACTGGCCGGCTTTTGACCGTGGGTGTTGGAGGGAAGCCCAGACTCTAACTCTGGATGTGATGGATTAATGTGGAGGTGGTCATGGACTGTTTTTGTATTTTTTTTTTTTTTTTTCAGATGCTGGAGTCGGCCGCTGCTCCCTCCTCGGCGCCCGGCAGGTGTCGCTGTGACAGGATGTGTTTGAGAGTGTCCAGCTCCTGTGTCAGCTGCCCTATCCTCATCTGCAGCTTGTGGTTCTCCTCCTGCAGCTGCAGAGCTCTCTGCTGGGTCAGCATGATCCTCCGCCGGGCCTTGTCCCGACTCTTCCTCACGGCGATGTTGTTCCGCTCGCGTCTCATCCGGTACTCTGCGCTGTCCTTGCTGATGCTCCTCTTGGTCATCGGGGCC
This sequence comes from Trachurus trachurus, assembly GCF_905171665.1. Classification (NCBI taxonomy): domain Eukaryota; kingdom Metazoa; phylum Chordata; class Actinopteri; order Carangiformes; family Carangidae; genus Trachurus; species Trachurus trachurus. The sequence continues at coordinate 7,777,832 of NC_139911.1, forward strand.
CTCAGGGTCGGCAGGAGGAACGGGGAGAAGTCCTGCAGGTCAAACACAGAAACACAAACACAAAAAGATGTTTAGGATGATTTTTTTCCTCTGTGGTTATTTCTAAGAGAGAGATAGATGGATAGATGGATGGATGGATAGATGGATAGATGGATGGATGGATAGATGGATAGATGGATGGACGGATGGATAGATAGATAGATAGATAGATAGATAGATAGATAGATAGATAGATAGATAGATAGATAGATAGATAGATAGATAGATAGATAGATAGATAGATAAACTTTATTTCGGTGTCACTCCACAACACATGATAAAAATAAATAAATAAATAAATAAATGCAATATAAAAATACAGTATTCATTACAAATTACCCCCCCCCCCCGACCATATATATATACAGTGTGTATATATATATATATATGTATATATTTGTTTCAATTTTTTCATGTTATTTTGTGTTCTTTTTTTTTTTACATTAAACTGTAATATAAGGTGGAGGCTTAAAAATAAGCCCATTGTGGCTTTTTGCCTCTCCCTGCACTGTCCTATTGTTACCTATCATGTTTTATGTTGTATTCTTTTAACTTTGTGCAAAAATAAAAAATTCAAATTCAATTCCGAATGTTAGGGACCACTCAAAAAAGAGTTGTGAGACACCAACTAAAAAAAAAAAAAAAAAAACATGAATAAAAACGTACATTATGGTACCACACAGACAAAACTCAAAACAATTTTTAAGTTTTATAAACTGGAGCTCATGAAAGACAATCTTCTATTAAGGATGAGGTGGCAGGCTTTGGCACATTCGTTAATGCAATGTTTGCCGGCTAAAATTACACACAATTTATTCGTATCATCAAGATCATTAAAATTAACATACTTAGAAAGTGTCCCTATAATGTCCCTATAAATAACACGGTGCAAAAGAACATGGGCTTCTGATTCAATGGAGCCAGTATCACATAAGGTACAGTAGCGTCTGTCTCTCCACTGGGGTGTTCGTACTTATACTCTATCTACCAGTTTCTATTCTAAGAGCAACATTTTTTATCAGTCTGTGTCACCTGTTGGTTGTTGCCGTGGCTCTGGTGGCTCTGGTGGCTCTGGTGGTGGTTTGTGCTCACTGCGCTGGAGGTGTTGCTGAGGCAGGACGTAGTGTACGGGAGGTACGGCAGCCCCATCATCTGCTCGGCCACCCTGTCCTCGCCGCCGTCCCCCCGCATCATCCCCTGCTGGGACTGGTTGTAGGGGATCATGTGATTGTCCATCTGAGCCATCTGACTGCTGGACCCAGCCTGGCCCGAGCTGTTCAGGATGTGGGACTGACCCGGGTACGAGGTCGCCCACTCCTGGATGACAGAGGACACCCTCGAATCAGACATCTGCACAGTCCAGAGGCAGGAGGACAGAGTTAGGGGCTTTTCAAAATAAAATAAGAGTTTTTTCATTTTAAAAGTAAGACATTCATGACTTCATGTGTTTTTATCTTCAATAGTTTGACTGTTTGACTCTGGGTGACCACAGTCTAGTGTTAACTTTTGTTGATTAAATTATCCAACCACAACCAGCTACAGCAAAAATACTTCCTAACAGTGTTTAATAATGATCAAGTTAATCACAATTCAGATTTTAATTCTTAAAAACACTTTACTGATAATATCTTTTAAAATGGCTGAATTAAACTAACAACAGGACACTTCTTCCATCAGTGCCCACAAAATTATAAATAAAACATATTTTCTTTAAAAGATAAAGGCAGACTGTTATGTTCTAATAGGAGGATGGTTGAACTGCTTTACAACAATTACATTATTATTGATAATTAATGAAATAGACCAGTTAACTAGTGTGTGTCTAATGTTTAAATGCAGGCCAGAAAATAGAGTTATTTTCAAGATGCACGTTTTTTCTCAATGAAACAGAAATCTAAATCTGGAACAATCTGTCCTTTTATCACATTCATTCCCAACCATTTTGATCATTAACTCATAATTTGAGTAACTTTACAGGCAAACAAAATAATAGTTTCTGGCTCTACAAATGGACATAAAATGGACGTAAATACATTAAATATTTGGCATTTTCACAATATTAAATAGACAAAACTATTGATCAGCTGACTGATGAACTAAGCAGCGGATCAATGACACTTAAATGCAGCCCTGCTCTTATTCTTCACCTCCTCTTTTGAATCTATACGCACAGAAGAAGTAGTCCCAGCAAAACACAGCATAATAGCCCAAATAATAACCAAAAACTTTATTTACACAGCCACGTCTCTAAACACTGTTACAAAGTGCTTCATAAATAATATCCTAATGAAACCTGATCTAAAAGAAGAGCTCTGATTATTAAAAGTTCAGATGTGACTCACCATGACTCTTCTTCAGGTTCCAGTGAGTGGAGAGCAGAGATCAGAGGTCTGAGAGTCAGAGTCAGTCAGTACAGAGGCAGTTTCTCCTCTGGTGATGGTGGTGATGATGATGATGATGGTCACTCCATCACTTCCTCTGTTGCTCCTCCTCCTCCATCACCTCCTCCACCACCACCTCCTCCCCTCTTGCTCGCACTCAAATTCCAGGAAAAGAAAAAGAAAGAAACGCTGAAAAACACATAATCTATAGGCCTAAATTGAGCTACCACAATAATATTAGTCTTTTTTTTTTTTTAATCATAGCCTATGATTAATGATTTCATGGATGTCAACTGTTTCTAATTTGTCGTTTGTTTTGTTTATTGATGTATTGGTTCAGGAAGTTTAGTTAAAGTTCAAGTTAAAGTTAATAGAGACGTTTTCTTAGCAGGTCACATTATAGGCTATTTAATAAAGTCATTTATTAACGGACAGGAGTCAGGACTTTTTCTCCACTGGAACGCGAACACTATCAGAGCAACTCGAGCCTCCGCGGCTTCCGTAGCTCAACGTGAACTCAAAATGGCTGCCCCTGTTGACAACGTGAGTGGAGCTCCTGTTGAATATAGACGTTTATTCATTTATTTGATTTGTATTAACTTTAAAACCACTAAGTCGATTGAACACGTGTTCAGAACACAACTTTCAGATGTTGGTTGTTGCTGTTTTGTTTTTAACGACAGAGCTAACCAGCTAGCCACCAGCTAATTTAGCTTCTCTGCAACGCCGGAAGCGTAATGTGTATATTTTTTGCAGTGTGTGTGTGTCTCTGTGTCTGATTTTATCCTTTAATTATTTTCTGACAGGATCTGATTGATCGTGATTTACCCAAAGCCGCTGAGCTGCTGAATACTCTCACAGAACAGGTAGGAAACAACGCGATACTATCGTGGTTATTATTGTCTAATTACAAATCCTACAGGCTTTATAAACCTTGTCATGTGCTACTGTTAAAAATACTGTAATGCATTTTTTAAATTAGACTTACTGGTCTTTGTCTGGACTCAAATATTAAGTGTATTTGTTTCATTGAATGTTTCAAAGAGGTCAGGGATCATGATGACTTTAGTGTCTCTTTGGAGCTGCAGATGTGAGACTGAAACTGTCTTTCTTTCCTCTGTAGGTGGCCTCAGTCACTAGTCATGTCCAACAGCTGCTTGCTAAGGTCAAAGAAGGAGCGTTCAAGACGTCAAAGGTGAGTCAGGACGTCAACAGATCTGTTATTAAAGATCCTGAACAGAAATGATGAATGGATCAAAACAGCCCAAAGCAATTCAGATGTTAATGTTTTTGTGTGCTGCTGCTGCTCTCTCTGAATCTTCCTCCATCGTCTCTCTGCAGGGTTTGTCTTTCTTGGACCTTCGCTATCACCTGCTGCTCTTCTACCTTCAAGATCTCACTCACCTGATCAGCATCAAGACAGAGGGAGGCAGCATAACGGACAGCGAAGCCCTGATCAGAGTGGTCACCGTCAGGACGGTGAGACGTCACGATCAAGCAGCAGTTTCTCATCTGTCTCAGCTGATTCAGGATTTCACGTTGTTTTTTCTTTTTCTTTCTTTTTTTTCAAGGTCTTGGAAAAGATGCGGCCCCTCGATCACAAACTTAAATACCAGATCGATAAGCTGTTGCGTACGGCTGCTACTGGCAGTTTAGGTAAGAGCGATGCGATGTTGTTTAATGAATTCAGTGAGCGATGAGCTGAAACCTAATTTTTCCACTGACACAAACTCTACAACTTTGTCAGATTATCACATTTAGAAGTAAGATGAAACACAGCACAGTTACAATGAGGGTTGATATGTTTCTCATGTCATGTTTTTGTGGTTTTCAGCTGAAAATGACCCGTTACAGCTGCGTCCGAATCCTGAGAATCTCGTCAGTAAAGTAAGTCCTCAAGAGAAACCTATCAAAATCACACTTTTTCAGTCGTCCAAAGACATTTTATGATCAATCCACCACTGATTTCATGAATCAAATATAATTATAGTTTACAGTCGACTCTAATGTATTTTTTTCTGTCTGAATCAAACAGCTGGATGAATCAGAGGAGTCTGAGGATGAAGCTGAGACGACGGCAGCCTCAGACAAGAGAGCAGCCCACTCTAGTGGCAGGAAATATGTACCGCCGAAGATTGCCCCAGTGCATTATGGTAATTTGTTCTCTTTGTAACATCTCTTTGTTCTGCTTCCATTGGTAAAACAGATGAAAGATGTAGAATTTCCTTCCTTAGTTAATGTGGAATATTGGTATAAAGCCATGTTCCTTAAAGCAGCATATCAAAGCCGTGTTGTCTCACTCCTCCTCCTGCAGACGGTGACTTGACGGAGACCGACAAGAAGAAGGCTCAGCTGGAGCGTCAGCGTCGTGCCGCTCTGAGGAGCTCTGTGATCCAGGAGCTGAGACAGCAGTACAGCGACGCCCCCGAGGAGATCAGGGAGAGACGGGACTTCCAGAGCGAACGGGAGAGCAGAGACGACACGCACAGGTTGATAGTTTTCTTCACACGAGGCGTTTCTTCCTCTTTGATCACAGAAACCTGATATCTGAGTGATTAGATCAAAGTGTTGGGAACGACTGTGGGATCAATATCTGTTACTTTTTCTTCCTGAACATCTGAGGAAAAGTCTGACTCTCTTGCCTTCTTTTTGTCTGCACAGGAAAAACTACGAGGAGTCGATGATGGTTCGTCTCAACATGCCGAAGGGCCAGAAGAACTCCAAGAAGAGAGGCATGATGTCCATGTCCGGCCAGCTGAGCGGCATCACGCACTTCGGTGACATCACAGCGCTAACGGGAGGCGAGGGCGGACAGGTGAGCTCCGACAGAAACACCCAAACACTGTGGATGAAAATCAGTTTTCTTCTAATCCATTAGATGGCAGCCAGAATGTCATTAATGGGTAATTTAAGACATTTACACACTGCTATTGTTGCTCCCAAAATGTAATATACAGTAGAAACATACAACGTTTCGACCTCTTGACCTGAAGAAGACCCGTGTGGGTCGAAACCTACTGATTATTACATTTTGGGAGCAACAATAGCAGTGTGCAGACATCTTTTCTCCTTTTTCTGTTACCCTATTGTCCTGCACCTGTTCCTTAATTTATTTAAGACATTTGTTAATAAAAATGACAATAAAACCTATGTTCACCATCTCAGACAAGGACAAGCAACAGATTTACTGGAACTTCCTGTCAAAATAAAAGCTCACAATAGCTGGAAATAACCATTGCCTCCAAATTAAGTATGTGCTTTTATTTTTTAGGTTAAGTAGCTAATCCTGTGAGAGACTGTTGCTCGATGACAGAGCTATTTTGGCTCCGACCACAGTGCAGCCTGCAGCTCGATGTGTGACTGTTCATGTGTGTCACTCACTCTCAACGTGGATAAATGTAGATTCTCTGTTTGGACTTTGTATCTAAATGTGGAGCTGTCGGTCTGATATGGTGAGATTTATCAAAATAATCTGCCAGACCAGATGTTTATTTCTGTCCCGTTGCAGCTTTCTGTCCCTCCTCTGCTTGTAAATGTGGAAAAAAAACTCATTTCGGAGCCACATTTAGATTTTGTAGCGGACGGCAGGAGAAGCCACCAGCTCACCTCCCGTCCATGATGAATGGGACCATTGTGTTGAGTTTTTTTTTTTTTAATATGTAAATGACTGCTTTGACTTTCTTGATGCAGGATGGAGAACACGGTCGTCCCAAGAAAAAGAAGAAACTGATGAAGAAGCAAACCAAGAGAAAAGGTCAGGACATTAAACATGGAGAAATACTAGTGTGTAATCATTTAGTTCCAAAACAAGAACATTTTTCTCTCTACATTTAACCTTATTAGTTTCCAAATATTCAGGTGAAAAGGAGCAATAAATCATTGTTATTTGTATTTAAATCACATTTCTTTGTATTAATCACTGACTTGTGTTTCTGTTTGTGCAGCTTTCAAGAAGCGCAGATAGACCTGAACCATGGTGACCACCGATGACATGAGGAGGAGTTTTACTTTATTACAAAAAGCCATCATTATTCACAGGACTGTATCATCACTGACTCAGCTGTTTGAAAAATAAAATCCACACTTTTATAGTGTTTGACTTTGTATAATAAACATTTACTGTCCACTCGTCTTTGTCTGTCAGGTTTTATTTTCCTCCATTAGAGGGCAGTCAAACAACACACACATCAATGAGACAACAGTGGAGGTTTCAAGACTCTGTTTTATTATTCTTATCAGTAGCTGCTGCTGAAGGAGCCACAGTCACGTTCAAACATGTTAGGAAGTGTAAGATGTGTAAAAAACTCTTTTACATGGGCTTCTGTGTAATTATTATGAATGATACAACAATCTACAGTACAGGCCAAACGTTTGGACACACTCAATGCATTTCCTTTATTTTCATGACTATTTACATTGTAGATTCTCACTGAAATTCCACTAATGAACCCTGACAAGGCACACCTGTGAAGTGAAAACCATTTTCAGGTCAGGTTCACCTCTTGAAACTCATCAAGAGAATGCCAAGAGTGTGCAAAGCAGTAATCAGAGCAAAGGGTGGCTACTTTGAAGAAACTAGAATTGGTGGGGGCAGAGATAGAGGAGGAGGAGGAAGAAGGAGAGGAAGAAGAAAAGAAGAAAGAGAAGACTAAGAAGAAAAGACATGTTTTCAGTTATTTCACACTTTTTTGTTAATTCCACATGTGTTCATTCATAGTTTTGGTGCCTTCAGTGAGAATAAAGGAAACACATTGAATGAGAAGGTGTGTCCAAACTTTTGGCCTGTACTGTATGTTGTGAGTGAATAGTATTTATCCAAAAACATCAAACACTGATACCGTAAGGCGCTTTATTTTGAAATTCCCCCCGCACATTTGGTTGATGAGTACCTACTGTAAAGACATGTAGCCAATAACTATGTTATAACATTAGAGACCCTAAATAGATGTAAGATTTACACTAAAACCATGCTTTAATGTACAGGAATTTTATATTTTTTCAGTTTATTCTTAACCTGAAAATTGTAACGCTCATGTTAGAACATGGCACTTTGTTTATTCTTTTAAAAATTGTTTCCCATTTAAAAATCTAAGCTCAGAAATACAAATGCCAAATATTTTAGTTTTTTGTGATTTGATATGGAGGTGATTGTGTTATATTGTCTCATGTCAATCACTGAGCTTTGAATCAAATCAACATCATTTAATGGCAGACTTCCTGTTTTTAGCAAACTTTGAATTGTCAAAACATTGTGATGTGATGAAACTTGTGATTTACAGCTAAATTTAAACTTTGATCTGCTCAAGCACTAAATCAAGACCAGCACACAACAAATCCACTGGAGATTCCCTCTTTCATAGTTAGGAGTACTTATCATTAACATCATCAATGACATTTTTAATCCTACTAAACACGAGTGTAGACACTTAAACTTAACACTTACGTTTTCAGGACAAACTCACAGACACAGTCTCATTTTTACACAATGTCTTTATTTTTTTTTTCCCTAATTACAGACTCATGGGTTAAAAATAAAATTAAAAAAAGCAAAACATTTGTGGAAACCCACTCCCCCTTTTCAAAAAGAAACAAAAAAAGAAAAAGAAATCTCGCCACACAAACCCCCACCCCTGACTTTTTTTTTTTTTTTTCCTTCCCCCGCCCTAAAACAGCTCCAGCCCACTCCATTTATTAAATTAATAATCAATGCCATTAGCCTAGTCAGCCTTCCTCAAGACAAGCCGTGACTGCACTGCGCCAAGTCAGAGAAAGGGGGCGCTATAAGGTCTGCACTGTACACCCTGGTCTCTGGTCCTGCCCTCCTCACTCTCTCTGCCACTCAGCTGTTGGCTTCAGCTCTCTGGATAGAAATCATGTGTAGGGTCGGCTGCCGGTTACAGGCCATATGTGTGTGTGTGTGTGTGCTGTGTGAGTGAGTGTGTGTATGTGTGTGTGTGTTAGAGTGAAAAGGACTAAAAGCATCATCAGCGTTTGCTGTTGTAGTAAATGCCCCCTGCCGCGGGCCTGTGGTCGCCCTGTCCCCCTCCCCCGCCCCCCCACACGGACAGAATGGGGTGAGTGTGCATAGTGGGAGCAGAGAGAGAGAGAGACGCTGCAGAGACAGTGGGGGGGGCCGGCGCCACCTGGGGAGGGGTCGTCAGCCTCCACTGGTCCTGAAACCTGAAACGACAAGAAGTGGTCTAATATACAGAGAGAGGAGAGGAGGAGGGGAGGGAGGGATGTAGGAAGGAGGGAAGGAGGGAGGGAGGGAGGAGGAGGAAGGGGTGAGGAGACAAGGAGCACAAGGGGGGAGGGGGGGGGGGGGGGGGGAGTGGATTTGGTGGGAGGGGGGGGGCTGCACGAAAATAAAAATAAAAACACTGATGCCTGTCGAAAAGATAAAATGAGCTGTGGCCATGCTGCCGAGCTTGAGGGAATAAGGAGGTAGGGAGGAGGGGGAGGGAGGGGGGAGGCGCAGGGGGGGTAATCGACAAGCCCCTCCCACCAGAAAAAAAAAAAAGAGCGACAAAAATAAAATAAAAAAAGACAAAAAAAGACCCCCCCCCCCCCCCCCCCCCCCCCTCCCCCCAATGAACACTGTCCAGAGAGAGACACACAATCCATGGTGTGACTTATTGTTAATGAAAGTGAAAGCGGGTGGGATGGATGATACAGTAGGTAAGACGAGGGTGTTGGGGGGGTTTGGGTGGGGTAAGGGTAAATTGAGGGGGGGGTTAGGGTTAGGGTTAGGGGGGGGGGGTAAATGATATACTCCACACAACTGAAAACAACAACAACAACAACACTCTGGCTGGTGGAAGCTTCACACATGTACAGTAACATTACAAACTAATAAAAAAAAAAATTAAAAAAGAAAGAAAAATGAACACACTATCCTCTCGTTGTTGTTGTTGTTGCACCCCCCCCTCCCCTGCCCACCCTTTCTTTCCCTCCCCACCCCCCACTTTTTCCTCTCTTTTTTCTGTCTTTTCTTTTTCTTTTCTTTTCATTTTTTTCTGTTTTTTTTTTCTCTTCCTCTTCTTGTTTTGGTGGAGGTGGTGGAGGGTGAGTGGGTGGGTTGGGTGGGCCGTGGTGGTGGTGGTGGTGTTGTTGTTGTCGTGGTGATGGTGTGAAAGCAGTAGGTCACAGCCAGACCAAAGGAGACACATCTGCAGCCTGAGATACCATCATAATAATAATAATAACCCCCCCATCTCCCCTTCCTCCCCCCAAACAGCCCCTTTCAACCCCATCCTGCCCCCCCCATCTTCCTCCCATCCATCCCTCCCATTCCTCCCACAACAGAAAACAAACAAAGATGTCTGCCACCTCGTCCCCCCCCCCCCCCCCCATGTGGCCAACTGATACCTTACCAGGGCTGAACCGCATCGCCCCTCGGCAACACGCTCACGCTCACACACAATCGCACACTGCGGCAGTCAGTCTCTGTCCACCACAGGGTTTATCCTCTTTCTTTTTTTTTTTTTTGTCTTTTTTTTTCTCTCTTCTGTGTGTGTGCGGTGGTGGTGGTTGCGGGTGGGGTTGGGGGAGGGACGGGGGGGGGGTGTCTTCTTTTATTGATGGGGAGGAAAAGAGGGGATTTTTTTTCCCCCCTTGTATGTATGTATGTATGTGTTTGCATGTATGTATGTTATGTGTTTGTGTATATGTATATGTATGTGTGTGTTTTTTAAATGAGAGTTGGAGGGGAGAGGGTTGATAGTAAGGGAAGTGTTGGGGAGGGAGGGGGGGGGGGGGGGGGTTTAGTAAGGGGAATACCACGATGTTGTTCGCCCTCGGCCCCTGGAAAAGAGAGAGAAAAAGAGGGTGAGTTTTTTTCTGGTTGGCTTAAGAAGACGACACCAATTTCCTGGTGTGATGTCATATAGATATAATTATATAATAGAATATAATAGAATAGTGTGTTACTGTGTGTGTGGAAACAAGAGGAAGGGTCTGCAGAGTATCGTGATGATAATAATAATAATAACAGAGATGTTTGATACCGTCTTACAGGTATTGATTGTTGTTGTGAGGGGAGGAAAAAAAAAAAAAAAAAGACTAGAGCGCTGAAGGCAGCTGAGAGCAGCTTCGTCAGCTTTGTCAAGAGAGGAAAAAGTGTTTCCAGATATGATTGGTTGGTCGATTGGGAAGGGGAGGGGGGGGGTGTGTGTGTGTAAAAAAAAAAGTGGGGTAGTGGGGGGGGGGGGGAGGGGGTGAGTTGAGGGGACAGCCAAGCCCCTCTCTCTCTCTCCCTCTTTCTCTCTCTCTCTCTGAGTCTCTCGGAGGGGGGTCGCTGTGGGGAAACACCGTGAGGACAAACAGCACCACACAAACCCCAGCAGGACACACACACACACCTGAACAGGTGGGCGACAGGACTCACAACTGCGCACACACACAAGAGCAGATATCGCCATAAAGCCAACACACACACACACACACACACTGTTAGCTGTGAGGTCACTCTAGTCATACTTACCCTAAAACATCTCCACTCAATTCAATAACAAACCTGGACCCTGACCCTGATCTAAACCTGAACCACAGCAGCCCGTTATCCACACAACCAGAGAAATACATGTACACACACACACACACACACACACACACACACACACACACACACACACACACAGAGTGGCTGACAAACAGGTCACACACACTGGGGCTGAAACCAGCGGCCGGCGGCTAAAAGATGCTGAGGTCAGGCTGCAGCGATGAACCCTCGTTTCTGGGAGTGAACACTATTTTCTTTTTCTTTTTTTAAATGGTGAATCTGACTGAGTGAGAGAGAGTGTGTGTATGTATGTGTGTGTGTTTAAGTTCATGTACATGCAATAAAAAAAAAGAACTAAAAATAAACAAACATAAAACACACACACACTCCACATAATCACAGGAAAAACACACACACACAAAAAAGCTCCTTCCACATCATGAGAGCAGTCTGAGCGTCTTCTGGCTCACATTAAAAATCTTTCCTTTTCACTGTGCCAACTTGGGAAGATCAACAATGTTAATGGATGTGAAAGCAGAGAACAAACTCTCTGCAGCCAGAGGCCTATAAGAGTATGTGTGTATATGTGTGTGTTTTTTCTCTCTCTTTCTTTAAAGAAAGTGCATGAATCTGAGGTGTTAAAACAAATGCCACCGTTTGGCTGCGTGTTCCCTATCAAACCTAGAAGATGAGGCTCTCTGCTTACCGCCTGCACAGAAAACACTTAAAAAAATCTGTATCATAAAAAGAACAAAGCCTCTCAACACGTTCATTAATTAAATTGAACATCGCTCTGACTGACTGACTGTGCAGAGCCGGAGCCAAGCGCTGAAATCCTCCCAAGCTCGCAACAGGTCAATGCAAAGATTATTTTTTTTGTGTGTGTGTATTTTTTGTGTGTTTTCGTTCACCATGGATGTGTTCCCACAACAAGACAAGGCACCAGCGAGAGGCGTTATTAGATTCAGATCAGAGCCTGGTTTTGTTCAAGTGCAGCTCGGGCTCGGGCGTTAGACTAGAGATGAATTCCTGATGCAGCAGCTCTCGCTCCTCTGCAAAGAAGCGATCAAGGCCAAGAAACTCGAGTGAAGAGGAACTCTGTATACTATTATCTGTGCTGTTAGGAAGAGTGGGATGATACACTATGTACCCCAGTGGGTGGTTTTGTTTAAGCGTACACTCATTACTTTCAAATTACTAAAATGGCAACAACCACAGCAACAACAGCCAAAAAAAACCAAAAATATATATATATATTAAAAAAAATCATTTCAGGTCCTTGGAACCGACTGATACAACTTTTGTCAACGACGCATCTAAAACCCACAGCCGTTTGGTGTTAATGGACCTTTATTTCTTTACTTTCATTATCATACAACTGCAAGTTCAACAAGCACAAAAATGTCCAAAAAGCACACAAACCAACCAGCTACTTAAAGCTTTTTTTTTGTTTTCAAATCAAAAGCAAGTCATATCAGTTTTAATAGGTGTTAAAAAAAGAAAAAAAAGGAAAAAAAAAAAAAAAGAATAAACTACCCACTGGTGTCAGTACTTTCAGCTGCTGGAGACTTGATTTAATATAAATCGTCTTCTTGCCTTGTCCTGCTGCTTGGGCCAAATCCCAGTGAGTGAACTGGCAGGGTTTTGGGTTTCTTGGTATGTGTGGGAGTACACAGAGTGATTAGAGAGATTCTGACCTTGAGCTTCAGACACTTTCTCACACAAAGGAATGGACAGAGATGTAACCCTCCTTGTGGTTATTTAAAGACAGCCTCGCTCAAATGGGAATTTCAATGCACAAATACTTCAGTCAAGAGTAAGTGAAGAGAAACACTGATGACAAAAAAAAAGAGAATACAAAAGAACGGAGTAAACAGGCGCTTATCAGAACAACTTTGCAAACCGTTGATTGCTGAAAATACAGCGTGAAGGCTTTTTAGACTCGTAATAATAACTGCTGCAGCAACAGCAGCATCATCGCTCTGTGTTCAAGTGGAGAACAAGAGGCGAGGCCTGAAGGATCCAGATCAGAGTCAGAATCTCTCAGTGCATGTGTGAGGAAGTCGACATGCTCATCAACATGTCCTGTCAACAACACGCCTCCTTTCTCAGTCTTAACAGAAAAAAGAAAAAGAAAGGAAAAAAAAAAACACAGATGGCTCCAAGGACAGAGCTCCACCGTGGGGCTTATATGGAGGGAGATTATTCATATCTGCCTCTGATGCATTTACATGAAACGGGGGCAGTTGGCTGCCGTTCATTTCACCCGAAATAACCTCTCTATTAATTTTTGCGTCGTCTTATCAATAGGAAATGGAAAGCTGCAGTTTAAACATAACTGCAAAGTGATTCAATCAACCAATAAATGTCTCTATATATATATCTATATACTATATCTATATAAATAAAGGCCCCACAGCAGAGCTCTTGTGTAAAGACCACCAAAATGAAGTGACCCTGTATGTAGATCGCCACCAGATTCCCAGTGCACAACACTCTGATCAACAGGCCATGTCTGTGGTTCAGTATGAACATTAGTTAACGGAAAATACATACTGAAATTAATCAGGTTTAAAAAATAAAAAATAAAACATAGGGATGCCCAGATCATATAATAGTGTTTTTGTTATAGCAGCGGGTTCAGCGTTTACTATTATTATCATTATTAATAGGATAATGAAAAAATGTTAAGCCCATTCAATAGGTAAATACATAACTCGATGGCATTATGCAAACTAAATAGGATTTCGCATCACATACAGGCTGCATTTGAATACAAAGGCAAGGAATAAAATAAATAAATATGCCTTGAAACATGGCTTACAGCCCCTGTGTGTATTTAATCTCTCATGCATTTAAAAGCAACCTGGCAAGAACTGTAGTTATATATATCTATATATCTATATAATATAAGTCGTTTTTAGGGTGATTAAGAGCATTAATTGTGATCTAACTAACATCGATGATCAGGGCATCCCCCGTAAACAAGTAAGACCAGCAGCAGCAGCAGCAGCATCGTGGTGCAACAGGTTTTTAAACACACTGAAGCGTCACTGCTGCAGGAGATTGAAGGAAAGGAAAGTAAAGTAAAACAAAGCAAACCTAGTTATGGAAGATGGTTTGCTCTCTTCTAATTGGTACAAACCAGTTTTTGCACCTTTTCTGTTACGTAAACACAAAGCACAGACTCACAGACCTGGGAAGAGCAGGCTGATGTGCACGGAGTCTGTTTGCCTCCAATGTGATGGTTTTGGGGGTTTTTAATGTGATGGGTTTCATGCAATGAGCCCTCAGCCCCAACAACTAACGAGACGTGACCTGGCCACATGACATGATGCGCGTGTAGCGGAGGTGCTATATATACGTATATAGTATATCACAGGCTCTAATACAAAATGTAGGTAACAATTAAGTTTCTTCCATCATGAGGAGGAATCCACAGCACTCAAGTTTACAACCAATACTGAAGTAGGTGTCATGATGGACTGAAAATCTCACTTTCTACTGTAACAAACCTAAGACTCACTGTTTAAGTCAACACTTGAGGGTGGGAATTAATACTTAAGACAGCTCAGGCTTGGTAACGGGGCGAGTAAAAATGTTTTCTTCTCTGGCCTTTGTGTACTTACCTTCACTATTCTATCTCTGATTCTTTCTTTTCTCTTCGTCTAAATCTGCTTTTACCCCTCTCTTTAAATCTATTCTGCCCTGTCATTGTAGCCACATTAAAAAATGACCTCTTCTTTTAAAAAAAGATTAATAAAAACTTAACCAAAGACATCCTACACAGGCTTGTTGCTGAGGCCGTATTGCCAGGAGCATGTGGTAAACGTGCACCGGCAGCCTGGTGTTTTAGCAGAGGGTAATGTTAACTACACTGGTCCTACAGATTTAATATTAAAAGTAAAGCCGTCAACTTCTTGTTTTTATGAACCCAATCCCCCTGTGAGCTTGCCTATCAAATGTAAAAAAATCGCGCTGCGTCTCTGTTCTATACAACGGAAAAACCTCAATAATGCTCGTCACACAGTTGCATCTTCTATGTAAAATCCTCAAACTCTGGTCATTGGTGGTTTTGTGCCACTTGTGTCCTCTCCCTCTCTCCTTCAGTGCCAACAGTGGATGCAGGTGCAGTGTTGTCCCCGGTGTGAGAGGTGAGGCGTCTGGGCCTCGGCTCACCTGAAGGCCCGTCCTCTGCCTCTGGGTGGTGTGTAGCCGCTGTAGTAGCGTGCACGCGACGAGAAGCTTCCTCCCCGTGATCGGAAGCGAGCCCGTGGGAAACCGCGGTCTGTGGTGCTGATACCTGGTCTGTTTGTTCTCTTCGCGCCCACCTGAGGAGCGAGGATTGAAGAAGAGAGGGGGGGGCGGTTACAGAAACAACTCAATCGAAAATGTCCTACTACTTATTACAATACTGTTCGGTATCAATAGTTTCTATCTTGCGATCATGCAGGTAAAAAGCTGCAAACACTGCACGCTTCCCACTATTGGTATTAGTTTCACCACAGAGGAAGTAGTAAACAGTAAACAAGCTGTTGCCTGCAGTGGAAACTGTTCTCAGGTCAGGCAACAGGAGTTAAAACTTTGTAAACATAACTTTCTTAAAGGGATAGTTCAACATTTTGGCAAATTGGTCCATTGCCATAATCCCTATAGTTTCAGGAGTAGGTTCGTTACCTTTAATTGCTGGTGCAAGCTATTTGGGGAGTGGCGGAGCAGAGCCGCGAGCTGCTCAGAGCTACACTACGGAGGCTAATGGGATTTCTTTCAAACTCATCAAATACACAATCCAACAACTCCAAAACGCTCTGGGGGACAAGTTGTGACCTGCACATTCACCACGCTATGAGATAACAACGTAACATTACAAGACCGAGTTGTTTTCGAGGTAAATTCATGCAAAACAAAGGGACAGTTTTTCAGCAAGCAGTCTCTGCATTTGCCTCAAAAACAACTCTGTCTTGTAATGTCCTGTTATTATCTCATAGCGTGGTGAATGTGCAGGTCACAACTTGTCAACGAGAGCGTTAGTTGTTGGATTGTGTATTTAATGAGTTTGATGAGGGAAACCAAGAAATCCCATTAGCCTCCGTAGCGTAGCTCTGAGCAGCTCACGGCTCTGCTCCGAACCTACTCCTAAAACTATAGGGATTATGGCAATGCCAAACGTGCCAAAATGTTGAACTATCTCTTTAAGTACAAATGACAGGACTCCCACTCGGCCAATCAGAACAAACCCAGAGTGACTGAAGTTGTTTTTGTCCTGTCGCTCCATCAGCAGCTGCTACATGGTGCTGATTCTCCAGCTGTGATTACTTCACTGCCGGTCGGTTCATTCATTAAATGATCCAAGTATTATTCACTTCCTCTCACGCTAGTGTCACTTTCTTTCCTTTGATATTGCAGCACGAACCTTTCAGCTGTTCTCCATTTAAAAAATATATATATATATATTCAAAGAGCTGAAAAACAGGACAATGTCTTACCTTTATCTGCCTTCCTCTGAAAAGGGACTCGTCCAAAGCCATGGCTGTCCTCACAGACTCTTTGTCTGCAAACTCAATGTAGGCAAACCTGCGGAGGGAAAAACAGTGTCATTCATGTGGAAAACGTCTTGGTTTATGAAAAGAAATCTACTTTTTAAAGCACTCACAGCTGAAAATCAAGAACAATTAGCTGGCAAAGGAAATCTATTCTCCTACAGGTGAATAACTGACTTCTAGTGGGAGTTAATGTGACACCAATTTGCTTCTTTTCAAGAAAAGATATAATTGCTGCCAACACGTTCAATCAGATGTCAGTTTTTTTTTTAACAGTGGTCTGTATCTATGCAGCCTTTACTGCTGCGGCTGGCCTCTTTTAACAAAAGCAGCCAGACCCAGTCAGACTGAGCCAAGGCTGTATCATCTGTATTGATGCTCAATGAAATCTGTCCACCCACAGTGTTTGCCACAAAGATCATCCACACATTCATCTGCTCCACAGTGAAGAGTTTTATACTGATGATGATTACCCCTTGGGATGCCCTGTGTATTTGTCACACAGGATGGTGACTCTGTTTACTGAACCGCAGCCATGAAAGTGAGCCTCCAGCTCTTCTGCCGTGGCACCGTAGTCCACCTGCGGACACAGAGAGATGACATGTCAGACATCACAACAACTGCTTTAATAACACAGCCTTAAGAAAAAAACATAGTGAGGATGAGTGGGGAGGCTAACAGACAGCTCTGAGAGAGCAACAGGCCTCCGTGGCAGAGACCGGGGACAAAAGAAGTGTTGGCCAGGTGCTTCACCAGCTCAGTTTTATGGCAGAACAGCCACTGTTTGCCAGAAGGCACAGAGCAAACTGAATGAGAGACTTTGTTCCAGTGGAATCAAAATTAGCTCGTTTCACGCTGTGTTGGGTACAACCCAAGCAACTGCACTTGGGGCTCTCTTTTTTTTCCAGCAAGGCAGCCCAGATAAAAGCTACGACAGTAAAGAGGTTTGTCTTCAAATGTTCTCTGGATACTACAAAGCGATATTTACATCCTGGAGTGACTTCAATCCAACATTTGTTGCAGGACTTGAAAACTTCTTTTGTCTACGTCGCCATGTTAGCTCAGAGCTCGAGTAGTTTTGCAATGGAGAATGAGAAAATCTAAAAAAGAAAAAGGGTGCAGCGGGACAAATATGGTCAGGACAGCGTCAGAGAGAGACAAAAGACTGTTACCCACATTTCCGACATAAATAGATCTGCCGTCTGCTTCCATCTTCTCCTCGATGGACATGATGACGGGGCCGACTGCACAGAGAGGAGAGAGGAGAAAGAGAAATATACATGAGCACCAAAAGAAGAACGTGTGTGTCTAAAAGATGGGAGGTCGACTGCATCATGAGCATGGATGAGTGGTGCATGAAGCACAGGTCTGAGGCCTGGGTGAGGAGGACAAGGTGCCCGGCTCTTTGGCGTAGCAACCGTCTACTGGCACACTGCAGTCATTTGTAATTCCCCCATTGTTAAATTTAGTCTGCTGCCATGGCACAAACGTGCTCTACAGAGCAGACTCATGCACTGACTACTGAATGAGTCAAGTTATCCTAACCTTAAACTACCCGACTAACCCTGGCTGTGATGGAGATCTTAAGAGCTGGATGAAGGAGTTGTAAAGAGAAGAGGTATTTAACATTGCATGATGCATCAAGGGGAGTGGTAATGGACAATTACAGACATTAACGGGTCATTTAGGGTCATGAGATCACAATTTACTTAGGGAAAGTATTCCAAGTGATTCGATCTCACATAAATGTTTGAAACGTCTATTGGATTGTTAAACCTAAGCAAAAAAAACACATCTAACTAAACTTAAGATGATGTATATTATCTGTCTGAGGCGCCTCATGCTCTCACTCAAATGTTTATATCTCCTCACATTCGGTACCGATAAGAGCCTTTCTGCAACCTTGGTTACTATGGTTACTGCTGATGGGAGTGCAGCAGCTGCGCACTCTCTTGGTCAGAGAGAAACAATGTACTATGTGACTTGAAACTTGACCTTGTGTGTGAACTATAACAGACTTAACTGAAGAAATCCCGTCACATCCTCAATGGGATTTCCTTCAAATTTGGACCAAATTAGGTTTTTGGTGCCAAAAGTCAAGGTCATCATGACCTCAACAAACATATTTCCCAGACTACTCAATTCATAGGTTAATTATTATAAAATAAAGTGACAATTCCTTCAAAGTTTTCTCTACAATCAAGTCTCAACAGAGCTGGATGTAAACTGCAACTTGCCTGGTTGGCAGAGACACACAACCACGGGACAGTGGTCCCATCTCAGGTGTCAACACAACATCGGGTACACAAATAAAACCACTGATGAATGGGTGACATTAGTGCACGGGGAATCACTCCAGGCCTGTTGTATAGACTGGATTTGTCTCTGCAAGGTGCTCCTTTATAAATTAACATTTCATTGTATTGTATATATTTTACATTGACACTAAGTATTGGATACTTACTTTATTTAATGTGTGAGATTGAATTTAGGCTCAAAAAGGAGAAGATTACCATAGTGGGGTGAAGAGGTGGGAAATGTGAACAGATGGGGTGAAAGAGGAGAAGCGGTTTACCCCTGGAGGGGGAGTAACAAAACACACACCTGGTGGGGGGCTGAGATTCATCTGTTTCTCCACCTCGTTCTGCAGCTCCTTCAGCTTCTCTGCCTCTTCCTCCATCTCTCTGACCCGAGCTTTAATTGCCTCCAGCTCCTGCAAGGCAAACACAAAATCAATTAAGAGCTCACAGCAGAGGAGGAATACACCGAAACATTTACATGATGCCGCGCAATTATGTGGCTTTGAGTGCACTAACAAGCGCTGACCAGCTAACAAGTCAAACCGCAAAAAATGCAATCGCGAACAGCGTGTGCCCTTACAACCTCTGGTAACGGCACAGTGGCGAGGTGTAGTACAACTGTGCAGTCATAACACGACCCCGATCTTAAATAAACATACAAATGTGTGTCGAACCGCCTCTCACACACATTTTCACTGTGTTTCTCAGCCTGTGTGCGATTGCCACCGCCTCCTACAATCTGGAAGTTGACCTTAGAGCCGTAAAGATGGAGCGGCTCATCCAGCCCTGTCGCATCGGAGCAGCATCAACAGTGTGCCACATTCAGTTTTCAGATATCTTGTCACTTCTCGTGCGTATAGAGCCAACATTCAGACACACAACACATGATAAATACATAAGTAATCACGCCTCAAGTTGTTTACCATGTATAAACATACTCTACAAGCACATGACACTAATTTCCAACACCAAGATGAAAAGGCATTTGAGGACATCCTACTCGGGATCATGCTAATGGCTTAATCAAGCACCCAACACATATTTAAATCGGTATATTCATCAGTGAGACGTTTATCACCTGTGAATGTATTTGGGGTAATGAGATCGGACAAGAGTGTGACCCACACAACGGCTGC
The DNA here is from genome assembly GCF_905171665.1 of Trachurus trachurus. Lineage (NCBI taxonomy): Eukaryota > Metazoa > Chordata > Actinopteri > Carangiformes > Carangidae > Trachurus > Trachurus trachurus. Next base: position 7,797,728 of record NC_139911.1, read on the forward strand.
CAAGAAATTACATATTCCTGTGGTGAGCACCGAGACTGGAGCCGAGCGGACCCTCCTGTCTGCCTGTGGTGCACTGCAGCACAGTGGGAGTCGCTCCAGTTCCGTCCCGGCTTTCTGCCTGTGCCGAGAGGAAGAGGGGGGTGTGGGTGGTGGTGGGTTGTAATAAATGAACAAATGGCTGCAGGAGGGGGGGGGGGGACGGACAGCCCATAATATAATCAAGTAGTCAACCTGCACAATGGCACGTTGCTCGTGATTGTACCACCATCACGTGCCTTGATAACCTGTCACACATCAGATGTCGCCAAGCCTCCTGCACATCCACACACACACAGGGGACCAGGAAGGAGAGGGGTAATCCACACTCACTGCTGAAATAAGCCACCCGGCACCGACCAGCCGTGGCTTTTTTTTGTCGCATATTCGTGCCAGTGCCCCCCTCCCTCCCTCCCTCCCTCCATTCATCCATCCATCCCTCCATCCACCCCCCACCACTGTTCTCTGGCTCCAACAAAACAGTACAGGATGCAAAACCCAGCCCCTCAAATACCGCAGCTCGCAACTTCTGCGTCGTCAGCCCCGACACCGACAAGGCAGGAGGAGGACTAACTACTACATCCATCCATCCTCCAACCCACCTGGACCTGCAGCAGCTGCAGCACCAGCAGGAAATAAAACCAAAAAATTAAATGTAGGCCAAGCCTGAGCCACCACACACACACACACACACAAGAGGGCAGATCTCATGCCCACCGATGATGCCCGACACCGGGCGTCGTCCACAGTAACAAGACCAGACGTGATCAGGTGCATGAGAGCACATCTCCGCCCCGGCTTTGTGTTACAGAGCCGGCTGAGTGGCTGCAAAGCTAAAACCACCAGGGTCTCATCTATCATATGGCTATCCCACGGTATTCATCATTATCATCATAATCACACACTGACGCTAACACACTAGGCTAACCCGCAGATCCAGATGCAAATGCCGCAGTTAGGTCGTGGTCTGTAATAATAATGGCCGACAGTCAGTCAGTCAGACAGCAGCAGGGTCGCTGGCCATTTCAGCTGCAGCACTTGATGAGCTCGAGCGGCGGGCGGACGTTTTTGTAGCCGCCGGATCATTAGCGCGAGCAGCTCACATCGGCGACAGAGACTCGGCTTTGCAGGCTGCATAATAATAATGGTGGCGGTAGATGGAATAAAAACGTGCCATTACCGTAAGCAAGTCGCCTTGTAACCGCAGGTGGACTCGCACAGCGGTGGGGTAACAGCAGCGGCCTGTCCTACCCTCGCCCCTGACTGTCTCCTGCTCCTCCGTCTCGCATTTTTTTTTTTTTTTTTTATTGCGACGAGGATTTTTTTCCTCCCCAGCTGCTCGAGCTGCTGCTCCCTGGCGCAGAGAAACTGGCGCCACTGTTGCGCCAAGATGGCTGCCGACACCACGCATGTCACCACCCATTTCTACTGCACTGCGTGAACCACAATGGCGGTTAATGTCGGCCAAGCGACAGCAGTAACGCAACGCACACGGCATGTGACCCAACATTAAGTGAGACGGGGGTGAAAAAAAGAAACGACTCAAGAAAAAACACGTTTAACCCGTTAACACGAACCGATTCAACATGACCAACGTGTGGCCCCGGTCTCCATGTGGGCTACCAAGGTTCAGACAATGCCCTTCACTTACCGGGTCTTCGATCGCGGCCTCTCCCTCTTCTAATCCCGGCTCTTCGTCGCCGACACCCGGGTCTTCCAACTCGGGGTGTCCGGGGTCCGAATCTAGTAGGGATTCCTCCGCCAGTCCGTTACCGAACTCCGCCATCGCCTTGTTCCAGCTGTACCGACGCTCCTCGTGGTCAAACCAGCGCTGCAGGCCGCGACTCTCACGCAGGGGGGAGGGGGAGGTGGTGGGGGGGGGTTACGTTAGAGTGAGCGGGGCGGCGGAGACTGGAGAGGAAAAAAAACGGCGGAAAACGCCGCTCAGTAAAGTTAAAATGACAAATAAACTGCGAGTTCCCGTTCCAGCTAGCACTCAAACCGCACACCACGATGGTCGGGGACAACCGTCTTGTCCCGCTGGCTCCAGAAATTGGTCCCGGTTCCCGGTTTATTTACTAAAAACGTGTACACACATAAAGGCGAGGACGCGGCGCCGTCCCTCCACTCCAGACATGGAAGCCGGGGGCGGAGTCACGCGGCACTGCGGCCGTTAAACTCTCGCTCCCATTGGTCGGCGCACGATTCGTCACAAACGTCTCTCGCGTCTGCTGCGCTCCCATTGGCTGATCCGTCCGGAAGGGTTAGGCCCGCCCCTCCACATCACATGTGAGCTTTTAATTGGATTAGGCGTCCGTCAATCAAACCTTTGTCGTAGGTCAATGGGCAGAGCCAATGGCTTTATCAGATTGATCAAAAGCGATGTTTTACTTTTGTCGTTGAAACTGTGTGTGTGACCACACCTGTGGTTTCATACCTGGGCACGATCGAGCTGCCTTTGGTTTAATCACGGCTTCCTCGGTGAATGAAATGCTTCCTGCAAACGACGTGATTATGGGATACGATTCCTCTAATTTGGTGGGTGTATCAGAGGTGTTGCCCTATCAGCATTCCTGTAGAGAAGCCCCGTCGTAATAAAGGCAGAGTACATGCCGAACGCACCATGCACTGATCCTTAAAACTTAACATTTTGCCACGTTTTATACGGGCTGGACGTCCAATCTGCCTGGTTATACACTATTCACAATTATTTATACCAGTTTTTAAAGATCAGACCTCATACTGTTTATATGAATTTAAACCAGTGTATAAGACCTGATTTTGCACTAATTACATGACATGCCTCAGCCTGTATATATAGGCCTACTGTTTACATAATGAACTTAAAACTTGTGTAACACACCAGACCACATGTCTGTGAAGGCCCTCTGTCATCCAGGTCATCATAGATGTTATAAGTGCTAAAATCAAAGGCAGCTGGACTTCTTTTTGGCTCTCTTGAATTTGCTCTGCCTCTCAATGTGTCATCCCCATCATGGGTTAAATACCTGGGACTCTCACACCAGTTTTTTAGAGGTGAAAAAGCCTTTTAGGATAAGAGCCGAAACGCCTTTCGGTGCCAAAAAAAGTCCAGTTGCCTCCAATTTTAGTACTTAACACCAGACCATACACATACTCACATGATGACTGAACCTGTGTAACACATTTGACCATACACTGTTTACACTCTAAATTTAAAACAATGTTAAACATCTGGCCAACACCTATGTCACACATGATCATACACTGTTGACTTGATTAATTTCAACTTTATATTCCATAGATGCCCCCCTCCCCATCCGGTACTTCAAATACACAGATGTTCTTTGTTGTTCAACTGATTTTATTTCTTTTTCTGTATATCAAAGAAAGCATAATGGAGACCAAACACAAAAAGGCAGGTACAAGTGAGGAGGAAAAATAAGCTTAATCAAAAATCTAACAAGTCATAACAACACTGCCACTATTATTGTTCAATATTCAAAGGAATACCATACTCGTTCAGAGCAGAGAGGTGGCATTTAAAACCATTATGGATCAATAATAATCAAAACAGTGATGAGTAGTAATGATAAATTGTATAAGTAGTAGTACAGTTATAACAATAGTGATAATCAAAGTGACAAAACATAAGAGAATAAAAAGCAGATCTCCATAAAAACCTATCTAGTTTGGACAGTGCAACACCGTGTGTGTGTGTGGGTGGGTGTATGTGTGTGTGTTTGTGTGTGTGAGAGAGAGAGATCCCAGTCTTGAGGTCCAAGCACTGCAAGTCCTTGCTTTACACACAAGATACAGTTTCCAACAGAAGTACAGGTTACTAACTCATGAAAGGATGTCGTTCCCCTCCTTGTTTTTCTTTTTAAAAACCACACCGAGTGACTTGTCGTCGTGTGAATGGCTGTGTTCGTCTGAAACGCCTGTAAGCTTGTGCAAAAAATTGTGGACTAGTGCAAGTGTCAAGCCGTGGGATGTCCTTTACAGTTTGCATTTACGAACACCTCTCCTGCTCTCTGTCGACCTCAAGATTGCTTTTTGGTTTTTGAATGACAGAAAGCAAAGGGAGGATTACTTTGGAATATCAGTTATTTTTAATATATTTCTTTACAAAAAAGTTCATGTTTTAGTTTTGCATTTTGTTAAAACTATCAATAGTAACATTAATATACAACTTAAATTGAAGGAAAACATCTTTAGTATGTTATGTGTCCTTCAACACAGCACCATCTTATTAGCTCTCAGTCAACACATTTTAATGTTTCCCAATTTGCTTCCAAGATTGAAGTATCCATTAGTCCCTTAAGGATACTGGTAATACCCAACTTTCTCCCTTGTCGCGGTTTCCAGATGTCAGATCTCATTTCACAGCACATACTTTACCAGAATTAGTAACTCTGAAAAACTGAACAAAACATGGGACAGAAAAAAGTATGGGAAACGGCCCACTTCGTGCCCCTTCTCTTTACATTAGAGAGGTTTAGTTTTGACCTAAATAAAAATCTGTTACACCAGGTTTTAATTGCTTCTTATCTCATTTGTATAAATACTGAAGTGAATAAAATAAGACCTTAACTTTCCTGTCTTACACACAGTATTCATGGCAAACAGAACCGTAAAATGTACGCTAGCCGTTCTCAGCCTCCGTGCCAGATGTGGATGAAATTAATTCACTAACATAATGTGAGGATCACCTGGGCTTGACTTGATATACCTGGTGGAGATTTCCTCTTAAGGCTGTCATTATTTCTAGCACATCTACAGTAGGTGTAAAACATTTAATCTTCCAACAGGTTTGAAGAGCTGAAGTTTTTCCTAACATGTTACACATTTGGGTGACTGAAAAGAAATTTTGTCGTAAAAGCAAGATAGAAGTCCTTGGCCATGAGAGCGAACTTTGCAAGCAGGATTTTTGTTGTGTCCTGGATAAAGAATATGACATTCGCAGATTTTCCACCAGAAATACATTAAAAAAAGCATTTTGGAACAGAGCTCTTCTCCATTTGTTCCCAGGTCTGCCTCTTTCACAATATTATGCTCACACCTAAAGCATGTTTTCATTAGACTAGCAAAAAAATCAATTTATTTCACGTGATTTATATTAAGGCATCCAACATGCATTAATGTATCTTTCCAATGAAGACACTTTGCATCAGAATGCTTTAAAAACATTTCAAACAATGTAAAATGTGTCAAAGTGCGGTATGCCAGGATTCTACGTTCCTCAGCCTCTTTTTGCTCTATTTGGATTGTCGTGAAAACTGTGAACATGTAAATGGGGGACAATTCAACAAGCCCTATTCTCTCTGAAGTACCTAGAATATCCCAAGTGAACAGACACAACACCCTTCAGATCACACTCCCATTTTCAAATTAAAAAGTGACAGTCAAACCAGCTCATCCTCTCCCAATGGTTCAGTCCAGTCATGTTTTATCCAAGCAATCTTTTGCTCTAGAAGTGAAAGGAGGCATAAGAAAAACAATTCCACAGGAGCAAACTGGGAGTTATTAATGTGAGTATTTTTCGTTATTATCCCAAAAAGAGTTTCCGGGCCCACTGTCAAACGGCCTCGTTCAAAGAGGAAACACTTTTGCATCAGTCTTTAGGGAAGGACAGTTCAAGCATGGCAAGTTGAGTGCCTTTACAAATTATAGGAAGGTCACTGAAGTAAGGTATTATATAACCACAGGGTTAGGACCAAAAGTGTTTGGATAAAGTGTGTGAGGATAAAGAGACTCGAGACGTGTTCATCACTTATCAGACAGCAGCCGATGCAGTGAGAAGCAGCGTGGAAATAGTCTGCTGTGGTGTTGGATTCCAGGTGAACTCTATAGATTAACGGCTTTCGAAGTCAGTGAAGGTTGAGCAAAGGGGGGAGCGGGTGCAGGAGGAGCCAGCTTCAAAAACTAAACAATATTAGCTTTTGAGGATTAGTGCTCAATTTTGTTTATTAAAATCTGAGGAGCCCAAACGGGTCCAAGAATAGTCAGTGTGCAGACCAATCCTGATCTGAGTCTTTAACCGCTGCTGGTGGCTGTCGGTGGAGGCGACTCCATGACCATCTCCCCTCCAGAGAGACCAGAGCTGGAGCTGGTTACCGTAGTGGAATGAGAGACCTGCGAGCCCGACGCAGCGCCGCCGGGTCCGCCGTTTCCCGTGCCGTTCTTGTTGACGAGCGTCGTCGGCTGGCCAAAGTTAGTGGTTCTCAGGGTTGCCAGGTGGCGCGGGGAGAAGACGTGCGCCCTCGCCGCGGCCCGGGATTCAAAGGAGACGTTGCAGGCGTCGCAGCGGCCGGTCAGGGTCTCCTTCGGCACCGGCTGGCCGGCCACCGGGGAAGCCGGAGGTTCGGTGACCGTCAGCTGAACGGGTTTGGGCAGGATGGGGCGGTTGGCTTTGAGAGCGTTGTACTGCAAGTAGCTTCCTGAGCTCATGTCGACCTTCCCACCTGACAGGGGAGACTGAAAAGCGGGAGGGTGGGGCGGGTGGACGGAGACAGAGAAGGGACAAGTTTAATGTCGAGTCTGTTGAGATGTGAGTTTTGTTACAGGTTTGATTTTATATTTCATCTGGACAATTTAACAAGTCTCTACTCTTGACAGCAATGCATTTTTATGGGTAGCAAAGAGCTCACTGAATATTCATTATGCATTCACATTAATATGACATATTATGGTCCCTTTTTTTTATGATTGATGACATTAAATGACAGTTTGAAAGGAATAATTGATTTACAGTCACAATACAGTTCAACTTAACATTAGGTTTATGTACAATGTTAAATTATTGTCCTTAAAGGGATAGTTCACCCAAAATTGAAATTTCACTCATTATCTACTCACCCTCATGTCGACTAAGGGCTGGGAGAAGTTTCAGAGTTATCCGTGGCTTCTCTGAGTTACAGGGGGTCTTGGCATAGCAGTGCATGTCTATATAACGGTTGCAAATGGATACCAACTGTCTTCTTGCCGAGACCCCCTGTAACTCAGAGAAGCCACAGATGACTCTGAAACTTCTCCCAGCCCTTAGTCGACATGAGGGTGAGTAGATAATAGAGTGAAATTTCAATTTTGGGTGAACTATCCCTTTAAGCAGCTTCTAAAATAAAGCCATCTCAGTTATTTACCTTTCTGTTTTCCTTTTCATCATAAAATTACGTCTTTCTGCAAAAGTCTTCAACTAAAAAAAATAAATAAATACAAAGTCAACGTACCATTTTTTCTTGCTGCAGCCTCCAGCGCTTCTCCTTCGCTCTGGTGTTTTGGAACCAGATCTGCACCACCTTGAGCGGCAGGTTGAGCTCGGCGCCGATCGCCTCGCACTCCATGGCGTTGGGGTGGGCGCAGGTCTCGTAGCAGGACTGCAGGATGGACAGCTGCAGGCAGGACAGGTGTGTGCGTGGCCTGCGGCTGGATGAGTGGGGCAGGAAGCTGCTTTCCGACGGGCTCGACTTCACCACGACTGGGGTGGAGGGGCTGGCCACCTTGGCCGAGCTGGGGGTGTTGGGGCTGACCGGCGCGATGCTGGGGGTGGGGGGAGGGGGGATGGTGCGGGGCGCCGTGTGGGTGGGAAGAGCCAGTTGTTCTCTCGACAGAGTGTTGATCTTGATGGGGACTTTGGAGGTCCAGTAGTTGAGACCGTTCTGCTTCTGCGGCACCGCTGTCGTCGCTGGGGGCCGGTTGTTGATGGGGGTGGTGGGCAGCTTGGGCACCATGCGGTTAGTGGCCCCCGGTCCGGGACCCACCTCGTTTTCATTGTCCCTCTCTTCATCCGTCTTTTCCTCCTCGCTGTCCTCCTCTAGTTTTCGCTTCTGGGCCGGCCGCGGGGCGATGGGGATCGGATCCTTGGGTGGGGGTAAAAGGACGGTCGTGTTGCCTTTGGGCGCAACTTTGACCATGGTGACGTTGCTGGTGGTTTCGAGCTTGGTCTTTGGCACTGCGGAGGCCCCGCTGCTCACGGGGGAGGCTGCGGTGGAAGAAGAAACGACCTCCTTGGGCTTGATAGGAATGGGGATTATTTTTTTAACCACCGCCGGTTTGCCCAGCTCCTTCACAGGCTCCCTCTCCGTCTTCATGAGGGTGCGCACGATCGGAGTCGTCGTAATGCATCCGGTGTTGTTGGGAGCGGGCTTGTTGGAGAATATGGGCTTCGACAGGGGCCAGGTGAATTTGATCAGAGGTTTTCCAACTGCTGCCAGGGTGCCGTCGCTGATGAATCTGACCTCGCCCTTTCGTTCCCTCGCCCTCATGTTCTGGAACCAAATCTGAACGACCTTCTTTGGAAGGTGGACCCACTCTGAAATCTGTTCAAACTCGTGTTTCCCAGGATTTGGATCTTTGAAATAGCAGCCGTACAGAATGTCAAGTTGTTCAGCTTGGATGATAGTCCTCGACCGTCTCATGTCCCGGTACCTTTTCGCTTTGGACTTCCTTTGATGCTGATCTTGCTCTCTCTCTTTGTCCTTCTCTCTCTCCTTTTCTTGTTCCCTTTCCAGTAACGTTGAGTTTATTTTCTCTGCTGCCCTCATATAAATACTAGACTTTGTCATGTTATTGCAGTGGACGAGACTCATGCTGCTGTTGGAAGAGGACATGGTGCTAACGGATTCAGGCTTCACTTGTACAACTACCAGACCTTTGGATGTGGGCCTCAAGCCGAGGCCGTCCAGCAGCTGCCCCTTCTGCGCTGCGATTTTGTCGGCCAGAGACGATGTGGAAGAAGCTGATTTTGAGCTGTTTTTCCCCATGCTGAGGTCCAGGGCGCCCTCACAGTCGCCACCGTTGGACAAGTAGTGAGAAGCCTGGTTGTGGGAGGAGAGAGACTGCGAGAGAAGAGAGTTGGAAAAGCGCGTGATGGTCGGCGGGTTAGGGAACATGGGTACCTTGCTCACGTCTCCGATCATTGACGGGGTGAGAGAGAGGACGTAGGGGCTGAGCAACTGGGTGGAGAAGTGAGTGAGGGACAAAGGAAGCGAGTGCAGAGCGCTGGTTGGAATCTCGTGATGGTCCATTGAGTGGGACAGCGAACCTGGAGGATCCCCTTGAGCCTCCAACTCCAGGTCCACATCTGGATCCTGCCTTTCCTTCTTCACCTCCACCTCCTCCCGCTCAAACTCGCCCTTTCGTTTTTTCCTTTTGGTCCTCTGACCCGCTCCGCCGTCCTCGTCTTCGTACTCGTCCTCTGCATCGGAGAGAAACACAGTTGTGGAGCGCAGGACCTTTCCTCCGACTGACCCCTTGTCACCGTGGACCTCTCGCTGTGCTTCTCCTTTAGCGGGGCTCTCGGGAGCCTCCCGCAAAGACCCGTTCTGACTCTCCTCGTCGGACACGATGACAGAAGTGTAGACCTCGTTTTCTGAGTCGGAGGTGAGGCAGGAATCTCCTTGACCCTCCCTTCCGAAATCTCTCTGCCGGCGTTTCCCTCTTGTGCTGGACAGATCTATCGCCTGACTCCCCGAAGCTTCGGCGTCGTCCTCGCCCTCCGCTATGACCAGTGAGCTCTCCTCGTCGTCGTAGTCGTTGTCCGAGCCGAGGGCGTGTCTCGTGAATCCCGCAAAGCCCTGCAGGTGGTCCAGCTCCGTCGCCCTCTGCCTCTGTTTGGCGTGTCGGGCTCGGCTCAGCCACCTGCGTACCTCGTCCTCTGAGAGCCCGACCTCTCTGCCCAGCGCCTCGCAGTCCTCGTGGGGAGGACTCGCAGCGTCGGCCTCGCTACGCGACTCGAAGAACGCCCAGAGAACCTCAGACTGAAACTCCGACAGCACTGGAAGGTCTGAATAATTAGATCCCATCGTTTTACAGTGGGATCGGGTTTGGTTGTTAATTAAGGCATTTGCACTCGGGCTGGATTTCGGGGTGCCAAGAGAGCCGCAGGGGCTGGTGCCTGATTGTGACTTTTGAGGGGTCGAATCGGGACTAAGTGTAAGGTTTAAATTTATCGGGCTGAGGGTTGAGTTGCTGGGGACAGATGCGGAAGGCGAGAGGTTGTTATTGCGGAGGCTCTTCTCTGTGCCCGCCGGGGAGAGAGTCTGGCTAGCTGCTTTATCACCTTCCAGGTCCAACTGATTAGCCGAGCGGTCTCCATCTGTTGTGCTATCTCTATGTGCCTTCCCATTGTCTTCGTTATTCTCGGACTTCACTTTGCTCTCTACGTCAGGAGGACACAGTGTAAATTCTTTGCTGTCCTCTTCCTTGAGTTTCTCCGGCGTCCCGTTCTCCTCGTCTTTTATCTGAGCCAAGACCTTCTCCGCCACCGCCTCCTCGCTGTCCTGCCTCTCTTGTTCTCTCTCACACTTTATAGTCTGTTTTTGTTCTTCCAGGCTGGGCTGCATGTTTGTCGGGACTCCTGCAGAGGGCCAGTGGCTCTGTAAGCTGTTAAGTCTTTGGGTTAGGAGGGCTTGCTGGGCTGTGCTGAGACCTACGAATGGCACACACTGGGCGAGGGGCTGGCCTTGCTGGTTCTCTTGGTGCTGCTGGGTTTGGGCTTGCAGCCCGTTCAAAATCAAGGGCATGACCATTTGAGGCTGAGGCACGAGCTGATGCACGGCGGCACCGGGGCCGGCGCCGGACGCAAACAGGGAGGGGAGGAGGGAGTGTGAGAAGGTGCTGGGACTGGATGTGAGGAGGGTGAGGAAGGCTGAAACCGCCTGAGCCGAGGCCACGGGGGAGGTGAGGAGGGAGGGCGCCACTTGACTCTGCTCGTCCTCGTTCGCAGCCGTGACCATCACGGTCCCGGGAACAGCACAGTTGGTGGTGGTCACTAGCGGAGCGGATCCGCTTACGGTTGTGCTCACGACGGCGTTCGGAGCGGTGACGGAGGCGGCCGCGTTGTTTGCAGCCTGTGCGACGATCCCGGCGTTTCTGCTGCGGGTCTGGTGCAAGACAGATTTCATATGGCTCTCGAGGGTTATGGCGTGATTGTAAGAGACTCGGCAAACAGCACACTGGTAAGGTTTGTGAGATTTGTATGGCCGAGACAGGACGGGAACCGGCGGGGTTTGGGGATCGCCCTCCCCGCCCGGTTTCGCCGAGCCTGTCGTCATCCTCTGAATGTGGGATGCGGAGTTGTAATGAACGCTCAAGGCAGTTCTGCTGGGAAAGGTTTCCAGGCAGGCGTTGCATCTGAATGAGCGGGTGTTATTTTCAGCTGGCACGCCGTTTTTACCAACTGACTTTTCACTGGCGTCTGGGATTTCTGTGTTTTCGGTTGCATTTTGCTGTTTGGCTCCCGCGAGTTGATTTCCCTCCTCTTCTGGCTCCGGCTCAGCTTCACCTCCCTCCTGTTCCATTATTCTCTCTTCCTCCATCTCTTTGTTTCCAAGCGTCTGGGTAGCGTCTGAACTCTCGCTCGATTGGCAGGCCTCTGATCTGACGTCTTCAGTGGGCTTCAGTTGCGAGGATTCAGCATCTGATAACAGAAATATACAGATTTAACCATTATGCTCCAATAAATGGGGCTGGCTGGAAACAGAACTACACACACTCACTCGCTCACACTGAATGTTAAAATCAACCTTTTCTCACCCGCCTAGCAAAACCAACCCACGTCAGGGGCGATTTATAAAATAGTAACGAACACATTAACTAAGAAAGGCGAGCAATCAATGTTGAGATTTTCCTCTGATGATTTAAATAACATTTAAGGTTTCTTCACCCTCACCTGAAGACTTGTGAGCACCTCTGTCCTCTCCTGCTCCACTGGCACCCTGTTTTAGAACAGCCTGTTCAAATAAAGAGAGAGGAGAAAGTTGGCAAAACGTCCACAGCAAACTTAATATTGCAACAGCCCTGCAAGCTGTATGCTGAGTAACTTTTGAGCACCACAACATTTGGGCGTGGTTATATTACGCACACCAACCCCAGCTAGCCTTTAATTAGCAAATTACCCTAAAGGCATATTTTGAGCCTTCTTTCATCTTTCGATAAAATTTCCATTTGTTTCTAAACAACTGAATACTCAACTTTCTTGAGCCCATTACAGATGATGTGTTCACTTAGATGCTTATTTATTTTATGATGTCTACTCAGCACATACTTGTTCTGACATACTTGCTGCCTAATCCAAACAATTAAATATTCAAACTATTACAACAGCGAACATAGTGCTGACTGCCCAAAGTGATTTTGCACAAACAAGCCACGGAAACAGAAAGGCACCACCCTCAATGCTCACAACTCAAACTGCTAATTACTAATGTGTTAACAGACTCTGTATGTGGAGCTAAATGTATATTCTCCTTGACAATCTTCTCCAACAAACTACACTGATACTGAATTATGCTGCAAATTCTTGGATTTCAATGGAGCACCTAATAAACAAATTTGTTTAATAAACTTTTGAGTGATGTTTACTGTTGTATATGACTGAGCAGCCCAGAGGAGACAATAAAGTGATCAAACTATGTCATAAATGCACAATAAATACTTCAGTGTGGACAAATACAAACAAATCATAACACTGCAGCACAGAAGTCAACACTGGTTTCATGAAGTTGATATTTTTATGAGCGAATTTAAATGTTGATGAGACTCTGTTTGTGATCATTGTTCCTCTTTTTTGTCAGTTTTTGACATATCACCGATGCTGTTTGTTACCTCTGCATGTCATTTTGTCGTTTATGCGCAATAATATGTTTATTAAAGCTTGGCCATTGGCTACTAAAGCAGTTTTCGCCCAGACTGTCTAAAAAGATGACCATCAAGTCGAATCAACATTTTGATGTCACAGAAAAATATACTAATGGACTTCTGCAACTTCTCTGTTGTTGCAGAGTTTAATCTGTCATCTCGCCACCACAACATCAGCCAGCAACAAGTGGTCTATTTCTACATATAGTTCCTATAAAAACTGAGTGAAACAAAACAAAACAAAACATGTACAACAGGTATATTTTGGCAATACTACACGACGGCTGCACTTACAATGTCCAGCAGTCTGTCGACACAAGATGGAAGAACGCTGTGTTGCTCGGTGAGATGCAGAGACAGGCAGGATCTGTCTGTTTGGCCTTTCTGGCAGAGGGGGCAAAGCCACTCTGCCACCCCATCGCTTTCACTGTTAACTGTCTCTCCAGACTCCTCCTGACAAAACAGAAGAAGCATGTTAGAGAATCCTAATCATTATGGAACTGCCATTAGTTATTTATCAAGACAAAGACAAAAAGAGAAGAAAAAAAAGCATGGTGGGGATGTAATAAAGTTATTTCATACAACTAAAATAAAAAACATATTGTTGGCTGGCGCTGGTAATGCCCTGCTGTGTTTAACTATTTGAAACCATACCATTGAATACGTGTGTAACAATAAAACCGATTCTAGATCAGTATCTCACTCCTACAGGTCTTTGAAGTTTCATTCCTGGCTATTTTTAAACATTAACCATGGTTTCTAGGGTGTTTCCCAACGTTTTGTCAGCAGCAGAGCAAACCGCAATTGTTTAATTGACACCTCTGTAATGTAAAAGAGCATCGATGTAATGCTTTTGGCAGATTGTTGTTGTTTTTTTTAATTGTACTGTAGTAAATCCAGTTCTAGATAAAAAGATCCATTGTTTCAGCTCTCTTTGAATTAAATCTAACACACAGATCTGGTATCACATGAGCACATAAAATGTATTATTAAATGCAGAACAGAGCAAGAGGAGAAGCAGCAAATCATAACAATCAATCACAAAAAGCTCCACCACCACCACCCCTCCTTCTTCTCCCCAAATCCTCTCAGTTTTGACCAACGCAATCTGAGCATGTGGTGGCCAACATTGAACACTGAGCACACCACAAGCAGTTTTTAATCAAAATTTAAATCTAAAGTTAAGTTATTAACAAACAAGTGTTAATGTTTATAGTTGTGTCCTTTTTATGCTTATATTTCCATTTCTATAATCATTATTTGCACTGCTCTTCTTAACCAGTTTTTATAGTTGTTTATGTGGCTGTTATGACATTTCTATCTATCTATCTGAACAAATAAATAAATAAAGTCGGAAGGAGACCACGCAGCCCTGGTTGTTATTTTCCTGCAAAAACATCCATAAACCAGGTTGATGCAGCCAGGCAGCCGGACATCAGATCGGATCAACACGACCACACAAGCTACAGTCCTCCACTTCCTCCTCATGCCAATTAGCAGCGAGGCTAGCAGGGTGATATGACCACATGATGTTTCGACAGAGCTGCATCTGTACACTAGATCATCTTTTTTTAAAAGCCCCCCCTCCCCAACCCCAATCCCTCTAAAAAAAAAAAAACCTTAATCTATCGCGATTCTTATAATTAAAAAGCCGAGACGCCGAGACAGAGCCGGCCCTGACGTCTCTTTGCCCCATAGTTGGCTAATTAATGAGAAGTCTAATTAGCTATGCCGAGCCCGACCAGAGATGAATCAATTAGCAATTAGCTATAGCAGGCTAAAACTGAGCAGCAGCGGCACACACACAAAAAAAAACGTCGCATTACAGCGGTGTTTAAATGTTAAGAGCTGGTAGTTTTGAGTGTGAAATAATCTCACTTACTTACTTCAGCTCTGACATGCGTCACTTCGCGGCGAAATAACAACATTCACAAGGAGGTTAATCAATCAATCAATCGTGTGACTTTGCTAGCTTATAGCGCTGTTAGCAGACATAATTAACTGCTCGCCCCCCCTCTTCTCTCTCTCTCCCTCTCTTCCTCCTCCTCCTCCCCCCCTCCCCCACAAACTCTGCTGCCTGCCCGGTCCAGGTGGGTAACTGCAGCTCAAGCTCTACGGGGATAAAACACAACCAACACACAGCACAGCACAACACAACACCACACACACTCCCGACACGACACGACACTCCGGGCTTCAGGTCACACACACACAAACCTCGGCCTCGAGTTAGCTCCGTGCCCCGCTCGTAGCGCTCCGTGCCCCGCTCGTTAGCGCCGCCGCTCCGCCGCCGCCGCTCAGCGCGAACCGAGGCCTACACCGACTGTTACAGCCGTTTAATTAACGAACGTGGCTCTGTTCACAGATGTGTTAGAAAACACTCGCCCCCCCTCCTTCCTCCTTCCTCTCCTTCTCCACCTCTTTCTGCCCCCCACCGACCCCCCCTCCTCCTCTCTTTAGCCCCCCCGTCCTTCAGTTGAAATCCACACCTTACACACTTCAGTGCAACACATGTCCTCCATATAAACTAAAAAAACATTTCACCGCTGCTTCTTCAGCCCCGGTAACTGCTGGCGGCGGCGGCTCCCGAAAAAGCAAAGCAAAGCAAAGCTCCGGACCGGAGGAGGAGGACGGACGGACGGGCGCTGCTGCTGAGCTGCTGCCGCTGCTGCTGCGGTCTGCTCGGCCGCGACGGGTGGTGGTGTCGGTGGGGGTAGTAGTGGTGGTGGTGGTGGTGGTGGTGTCGGCAGGCGAAAGAGAGAGACGCGAGGCAGCCAGGGGAGGAAAAAAAAAAAAAGTTTGGGTTTTTTAATGTTGGATTTCTACGAGGGATCGGATTAGTAAAAGAGGCTTCGGGTCCGTCGTCTCTCTCGAGTCGCAGGCCAGTCTCATGCTCGAAGCGGCAACAATTAACCGATCACAACAACGGCGTTTTAATTAAGTTGAAAAAGCAATTAGCTAATGCGTTTTTTTACCTGCATGGTCTCCGCTCCAGCACGCACACACGCACACGCTTCCTCTGTAGCTCCTCAGAAGTGAAAAGTTTTCTTTCCTGCCCTCCCTCCCTCTCTCTCCTCTCCTCCCTCTCTCTCCTGCTCTCCCCCCTCCCCTCCACTCCCTCCCTCGCTCCCTCTCCCCCCTCCCCCCCCCCCCCTCGCTTCCCTGTAGTAAACAGACCACAGCTCCCCCCGAGGCTGGCTGCTGACATTCAGACGGACACGGAGATAAAGCCTTATATAATAACCCACATATCACTGATTTACACTTATTATTGTAATTATAAATATTATAAATATAATAATTGTTATTATTATCAATTTTAATATTATTATTATTGTTATTATTCATAATATTATTATTATTATTATCAGCAACCGGTCACTTTCTGTCTGTCTGATCAGACGCTGCACATATAAAAGTATGTGGATCACAGACGAGCCCCCACCCTCCTTCCCTCCACCTCCCTTTATTAATAAACCTTCCTCATTCTCATATTAAAGGTGAACGAAAACAACGCAGCACTTCTCGTCCTGCCTGTTTTTTCTGTTTTGTTTTGTTTTTTTGGACTGTGACAGTGACGAGTTCACCACAGCTGGATGATATAGCAGCCTAGGTACAGATGTGGTGGTGTGTGATCGAGACTCGGCGTGGTTTCCCCCCCACCCACCAGACCTGAGCCGTGCTGCTGCTGCTGCGCGTGTGTGTATGGAGGAGGGGTATGTGTGTGTGGGTGAGGGGGGTAAATAACCCACGAAGAAGGGCGGATTAAAAACTGCAACCGTGTACATGCCCCTGCGTTTTACTGGGGCAGGATTTGATGCTCTCCAACACCCTCATAGCTGTCTGCCACTGCGCCTGTGCAGAATTAAAGAAAAACTTTGCTGACGTGTAGGACCTTCCCCCGATTGAGCCGCTGCCGAGTTTTTGATGCCGAATTACGTGGATTTTAGGACGTGATCTGTGAAGGTGTGTGTGAGGCTGCAGCTCGCTGTGTTAATAGTGGTTTTTACACCCTCCGTGGTTCAGTTTGTGGATTTTGACTTGTAGTTCATGCATGACTTGCAGCAGCAGGAGGGTGGACTGACTGTCTGAATGAGTCCAGCCCCGACTGACTGCAAGGACATGCTATTATTATTATTATTATTTATGGGAATCGGTTTACATTTACAAGGCATTTACACACCCTCTAATGGCTTGGAAACAATGCAAGTGCAAAAGTGATTATACCTACAGTACGTAATTGTGTTATTTACCCAAAGCAAAAATCAAGGGCAATCACAAATTTGAGTGCGTTGAGGAAATAGGCTACAAGGGTGGCACAAGTACTCTTATCTCTAATTGAATCAAGGTAATAATAATATAAATACACACAAGCTACAGTGGCAGTTGTAGGTGCTATTTAGTTTTTTTGTTATTTTAATTGGATTATCAGTCTGTGCTCCATTTTAACGTTACAGCAGGTTGAACTGGAGCAAATTTAGATTTTTATACTCAACAGGTAGGCTAGTGTTATCTTTATTGTAGCCTATGTAATTTTCTATGTGATTAATAGGCCTAAGACTGTACAGCAACTACTATCTAAAGCTGTATTTAGGGTAATTCAATGTAATTACTAATAGTTCAACTTAGTGTTTCTAATAAAAAAAGAAGAAAAGGTGGTAAACAACAAAATAAATCATAATTCATATCATGAACATTACAATGCACATCACATGAGTCATCCCCATTGAAAAAGACAACCTAACCCTGACTAACATGGGCCTTAAAGCAGGTTATGTTGGATTTAGTTAGACTCCTGATCTAACAATAAGCCTATTGTCGGACGGTGTTGATGAAACTACTCTGTATGTCATTTCAGATGAGCGTGGAAGTGGAGAGAAAGTTTGTATGCAACGCTGACACTGTGAAAACACTGGAGGAGATCGGGGGTACGTGTTCAGTTTGACTACTTCACATTTACACATGGTTAAATTTAGAGGTAGTGGGGAGGAGGGGGGCAGGTTTCAGATGCTGTAATTTACAAACTGTCCACTGATTACATGGTTCTGTAAGTGCAGTGACACAGACCATCTGTCTCTTGTAAATAATGAAGGTTAATTATCAGTTTCAGCCTCGTTAATATTTATGTATCCATCTATCTGTCTCTGACTCCCCAACTTCTTTTCCACAGCAAAATGCGTCGGTCAGCAGCAATTTCACGACCAGTATTTTGATACCCCGCAGTTTGACCTCACTTTGAGAGACATGTGGCTGCGTAAACGTAAAGGATGCTGGGAGCTCAAATGTCCACCAGCAGCAGTCAGCGGGAGCGGAGGACAGAATGAGGCGGCAGCAGCGATGTGCACTTGCTACAAGGAGATAACCAGCCTGCCTGAAATTCAGCTGAGGGTGACAGAGGTCATCGGAGACGTCGGAGACACAGAGACAGTCCTCTCGCAGCAGCAGGACGAGTCTTGGCTGAGCAAAATGAATCTGGCGTGCTTTGCAGAGTTTACAACAGTGCGGCAGTCGTTCACCGTAGAGGAGGACGGGGTGAAGATAGATCTGGACCAAGCTGACTTCGGCTACCATGTGGGGGAGGTAGAGATGGTCATACCAGAGGGAGGAGATGTGCAGGCTGCTGTGGAGAGGATAGACCAGACAGCTCGAAAGCTGGGTGAACTCCCTTTCTTTTATTTTCCATGTTGCTCAACCATTTAATATGATCTGTCAAGCTGAGCTCGCTAGGAAGGAAATTAATTTACCTCTGTCACTCACTTTCATGAAAGCCATTAATAGTGTTTCTTTTTCTCTGCAGGTCTGACTGGAGATCAGCGAATTGAAGGGAAAATGAATGTTTACCTTAGAGAAAAACACCCTGAGCATTATGCAAAACTACTGAGTGAGCATGTTCTGTAATAGACCAGTCACAGTTTTTAACATATGCACAGTCACATCTGTAAACTGAGTTAGAAATTAATAAGAAAAAACTAATAGAAAATGTGGTTGTTAAAACACACTCAAGGTGGACATGGATTTCTCATGACCTTTGCTGTATTTTAAACCTTTGAAAAAAGCAAAAGACCTAGTCTGAAATGTCGATATGCGGTTATTACTGTTGTTTCCCTCTATGTTTTTGTCTTGTGCACTGAAAACAACAGTTGTGTTTTTGCCTGCTGATAACATGGAGCTTGTGGGAGTGAGTGCATATGTTGGAAACAAATGGGGTAATAGACTCTCTATTCACCATTAATACAGTACAGTTTTGCACTGCAAATGGTGTAATTTAATTTTATATCCAGCACCAATGGAAAAGTCTTAATATCCATGTTGATTATTAAATAATTTGATGTCCTCTTAATGTACCATGTACATGAAATGCACAAATAAAGTCATATATTCACAAAATGTTGATCTTGTTATGAATAAAGTTATTTTTGTGTTCTAAGTCTCTTTATACAAATGTTAAATATACTTAGGCCATGTCTGAATGACACAACTTGATACTACTTGATCAGTTGATAACTAATGTATATGTTTTCAAGTTATAGATATTATGTTAATTCTTCAACCTGTAATGGTATGACGTATGTGAAAATTCAGTCATGTCATGGTTACCCAAGAAAAGTTATATGTGTTGTAGCCTACGGTTGATATAAAATTACCAAAGGATATGTTATTATTATGAGAAAAGGGTAAACAAGCGTGACAGCGACAGTCATAACCTATATAATGTTATAAGAAGAACGTGAGATGTGTTGAAAAACAATGTGCAAAAAATAACTCAGGAAAACTTTGACAACAAGTCTCAGTGCAAAACACCATTATGTTAGTTTTGTGCGTAAATGAACGTAATTTTTCAGTATATTTATATATGTATTGCATTTCATTGTTCAATACAAACTTATATAACTTTGTTTTTTCTGGATTGTCGATTGAACGAGGTGAGCGCAGGTGTGTGCGCCACGTCACGTGACGACGGCGACAGTCGGGCACGCGCAGAGTTCTTCACACGTTTGTAAACAACATGGCGGCTGTCGAAGTAGCCCCCAGCTAGCTGAGTGATCCGACAAACTGACCTGTCAAACCGGACGAACCCTCATCGGCGGGGCCGAAACCACCGGACCCACACCAAACAACAAGAGTGCTCGCCGGCTCGCCCACGAACCACAACAAAGCTGGAGCGACGGAGCAGCTGAGAAGACCGTTTGACAGACAAACGGTAACGCTTTAAGTCCGTTAGCATCATTAGCTGCTGCCTCCTCATAACAGCCAGCAACGAGCTACTAACGCAGTAACGCAGGGCAACTCGAACGGTTTAACATTCTGTAACGCAGGGTGACGGGCAGTTTAAAGTTCGCCCTGCAGCAGCAGCATCAGTGTGCAGCAGTGTGTGTGAGTGTGTGTGTGGTTGTTGTTGTTGTGGTGGTGGTGATGGTGGGGGGGAGGGGGTCCCCTCATCGGTTAATGTGTGCTGTGCATTCAAGGGCGTAACTTTGGGTTAAACATTGGGGGGGTTGAGATCTCTGCCCATATAAGATTTTTTTTAAAGCAAAAAAAAAAAAAAAAAGGTCAGTGTCTATGTGTCCAAATGCGAGGAAGAGTGCAAAATTATAAACTTTGATAAGGACAAGGCATATTTACCACTTTACTTTGTCATTCCCATGTTCGTTACAGCAGTAAAAAGATGTTTCAACTTAAAACACGTTTTTACTGAAATTCATTATGATGCAATGACTTGAAAGTTTCAAGTCACTGCAATGACTTGAAACTATCAAGTCATTGCATCATAATGCATTTTAGTTTGTTGTTAATCTATTGTGGTGATTAACACGTTTATTCTGACAGGACTAATGCTTATTATTAAATTATCATATCACCACTTGCCACTGTGGAGCTTATTTATTTCTTAAAAGGCAGATGAACTAATGACACAGTTTTGCTTTAGATAGAAAAGCTACCTACCAGCACATTTCTGTGGTGTCCTCCCCTAACTTTAGCTCCAGCCACTAGCAAACTAGCAATCAGCTAACTTAAGACAACAATTCACTTGCTAACTCAACGATTTGACTACAACCTCCTTTGGACAGTTGTGTTTCTCCTTTTATATGACAAAACAAATATTTAAAATAGTTTGTTGGCTTTGTGGCTCTTTTCATTATGTTTAGAATTAGAATATGGGCTTGTCCATTATGATCAGTTACATTGGCTGGATTAGACTGATTTTTATGGGGTTATAACCCCCCTAACCCCCATATAAATTACGCCCTTGTTTGCATGCCATTATTATTTAATTTGTTTATGTCCAACAACTGTACAAAACTGTCAAATAATCTCATATCACTGTCCCCTCCCCCATCAGGCCCTCTTCGGTCTATGGGCTCTCAGTCCAGTTCTGGGATGTCTGGTGGAAGGAGTTCTTCCAGTGACAACCCAGCTGAGCGCTCTGAAGCAGCGGAATCGAACCGGAGCAGCGGCGGCGGAGGCGGCGGTGGCAGTGGCAGCAGCCGGGGCCGCAGAACGGCGGACAGACAGCAGACGGACAGACAGTCAGCAGGAGCAGAGGAGGACGTCGACTTAGCTGAAGTGCTGGCTTACCTACTGAGGAGGTAACCTGTCCATGACTCTGTTGTGTTTTTATTTCTCCAAACTTTGTTGTGTCACGTGTGGCTTCAAGAAAGTGCTCCATAAATTAAGATTATTATTGTATTATACACAGAAAAATACGATCAAATATCAAACAATGTTTTACTATGTCGCTGAACTCTTGAGAAAAAACAGAAAAATAAAAACTTGTCTTATATAACGCAGTACAATACAATAGCTCTACTCAAAAACATTTATTGGTCACTAGTTACATTTCCTCAAATGTACATATTAGCATGAATTTATAGAGATCCTCAGATAAGAGACAACTGATAGCAAGAGA
Organism: Trachurus trachurus; assembly: GCF_905171665.1. NCBI lineage: Eukaryota > Metazoa > Chordata > Actinopteri > Carangiformes > Carangidae > Trachurus > Trachurus trachurus. Next base: position 7,819,290 of record NC_139911.1, read on the forward strand.
GAAGGAACACCTGTTACATTTGCTCTACCTGCCACAATGTCGACTTTTATGTGGTCAATTTATTACCCTCTTCAGATGGAGCATAAGTAGAAGAAAGTTGAAATTATCGGAACATCTGATTACATTCCTGTGCTGCTAAAGATAAAGGGAGGTTTGGATTTCCCCCTTCCTTAAGTGGTAGGGGATTTTCTTTTTTAGAAATATCCCTATGTTAATAAACATAAATTATCCATGAGGTTTGCAAAAGGCCTCGGCAAAAGCACAGTAAAGGAGTCAGGACTGGAAAGCACCACGATCTGGAATAATTAAAATGAATAAGTAGCACTCTTGTTTCTTACTCCACTTAACATTCATCTACCCAGGAGCGAGCCACTGCTGCTCCATCTGTTAGAGTGGAGAGCAGCTCAGTGGAAACTGCACCATACTGTAGCTTTAACCAAAGTCCAGTAGCTCTTGTGCTCGTCGGGCTGTTGAGTCTTTGAAGCGCTGCATGTGAAATCACAATATTTCAAGTGTTTGTTTAGATGTACAGTTGCCAGTTTTTCTATTTCTGCTCTGTGTGAAATTCTTGCCTATGTGCATGTGCTGCTCTTGAACTGGTCGGTGGTCGATCTGATGTGGTCGTCGGTCGGTGTGTGTGTGTGTGTGTGTGCAGGGGCCAGGTCAGACTGGTCCATGGCAGTGGAGCCACAGGGCTGCAGCTGGTCCAGTCATACTCTGACTCTGATGAGGACAGCGATGGAGCCTGGGAGGGTCGGCTGGGAGACCGCTACAACCCACCAGGTAACCTCAGTGCTGCTGACACCGTGCTCTGTCCACTTACAATGGTCGGAAAATAAATGACTCTTGAGCTCTGTAGCATCGTTCTTCTGCTGAAACATGCTGTTTCAACAACCAGACACTCTGTAGAGCTAGTGAATATTTGTTAGAGCAAAAAAAAAACGCGGTCTTGCAGAATTATATAGCAGTGTTTTGGGACTGTGTGAGTTGCTGATTGTGTAGTTTGAACTCACCTAATTTTCAGCAGAGAAAAACACAATGAATCTTTGTCAGTCAAAAGTTTTGGAACAGTCCAGAGTACTGCTATTACTTTGTATTTATTAAGGTCCAAACGAAATGTTATTTATATAAAAGGAAATTACATGAATAGTATTTTAGTAACCGTTAAGTAATATATACTACATAGAATATAAATATTGATACTGACACTTGTTGTTTCTGCTCTGTCTCTAGTGGACACCCAGCCCGACACACTGGAAGTGGACCAAAGTGAGATCCGAACTCAGATCCTGCTGGCCACCGCCTCTTCGTCTACCCTGAAGGGACGAAACAGCTTCACTCACATGCTCACAGAGGTCAGAGACACTGAGACACAAACTAAAATCCTGCTGTGAATCAAAATCAAAGACCAGAACAGAACAGAACTCAACTCGCAAAGATTAATAAGGTCGCTTTCACACACCAGAGCGGTTCGGTCCGCTTTAAACGGACCAGGGTTCGTTTCCTGGGATAGTATGAAGGTAACTGTGGGGTATATGAAGTAAAAAGCTAATTGGTGATCCTTGTTTGCCGTTCGTTTTTGCGGGTCGGGGGGGTGGGGGGGTTCCCCTGCAAATCTGTCCAATCGACGAGTGCCCTTTTCAACTGTATGACCGCAATCAGAAAGTGTGTTGTGCTTCAGAAGTGGCAGTGTGAAAGCAGAACCGAAACAAGTGATAAATGCAACGATGTTACAACTTTCAGCTCCCCAGTCGCACCGAGTCAGAGACGTTCTAATATTGAGAAGAAGACTAGACCTAGAAGGACTTTGACCGAGTCCTTTTGGTCAGAAAACGACCTCAGATTATTAATAGTTCTCGTCAGTTTCATACAGTTTTATGAGGAATTTGTCTATTACATGTCTATTATTTTTTATCCAAGTTTGGCCAAATATTTCTGCTGATTTCAGTACTTGTGCCAGCCTTGTCATGCTGCTGACTGATTTGTTGTTTTTGTGATCAACTTTGCTTTCCAGAGGGAACAAGGCAGATGTAGAGGGTCTAGTTTTTCTCATGGGGAGTGCAGTCGTATCCGTACACAGTAAGTTGTTCAAACTAACTACACATGTCTGATATTTCTTAACAGAGAGAAGCAGAACAAGAACCAGTTAGTTAAGAAGGCAGAACATTAAAATAACGGACTTAATTATTACCTAATCCCTGTTGTATTTAATGGGATTTAGTGCTGTATAGTTTTTTGTTAAATCAACATTAACTAAAAGACTCATGTTGCTGTCTGTCACATGTTTTTTTTAACTCTGGTGTTTCCTCACAGTTTCCTGCCAAACTATGTATCTCACAAAGATACATACCAGCAGAAAGCCTTCTGTGGAGTGTACAGCGAAGATGGCAACATGTTCCTCTCTGCCTGCCAAGGTAAATAACTCCAGATCTGACATGACAACCCAGCGAAACTGGATCTGAGACAACCATGATGTTTTAGTGTTTGTTTTAAACTGCTCAGAAATCAGAGGAAACGTACATGTCATGTTACTGAGGGTATTGTTGGTTTTGTCTGTGACAGTGTACCAGCCATGTAAACATTGATGTCACTGTCTGACTAATTGACTGATTGACTGACTGACACTGAGTGAAAAGGTTACACCACTGGTTTGCCAGCTTAATGTTGGAGTTTCCCCGGTGGCTGCTGTTCTTTCAGAAATGAGTTGTTCAGGGCCGTTTCTACATCATCAGGGGATGTTTACGGACAAAAAAAAGTTATCTTATCAAGTTTCCATATAGGAGAGACCCTTCTCAGTCAAATGACCTTGACCTTTTCCTCTGAAGATTAAACTAAACTTGATAGTACTGCAATGTGTTCATGACTTAATGTGGTCGTGTTTTTCGTTTGCTCGCTGCAGACCAGAACATACGCCTGTACGACACAACCAAGGGGCGGTTTACTCTACGGCGAACGGTGAAGGCTCGAGATGTGGGCTGGAGCGTGCTGGACGTCTGCTTCACCCCTGACACTCACAATGTCCTCTACTCCAGCTGGTCTGACTACAGTAAGACGACGAGCCCTGTTATAACAAACACACACACAGCGTGATGCAATAAGCTTCAAGCTTGAAGGGATGTGAATTGATAAGATTAATTTGAGACCAGTGCCACTCCTTTAAAACAACTTACTTGATCTGTCAGACAGACAATGGGTAGGCCTGCGAAGAACTGAATGATACACAAATGTATGATATTTGTTTTTCTATAGCATATAAATATTAAAGGGATAGTTCAACATTTTGACAAATTGTCCATTGCCATAATCCCTATAGTTTTAGCAGTAGGTTTGTTACCTTTAATTGTTGGTGCAAGCTATTTTTAGAACGGCGGAGCAGAGCCACAAGCTGCTCAGAGCTACGCTACGGAGGCTATTGGGATTTCTTGGTTTCCCTCATCAAACTCATCAAATATACAATCCAACAACTCCAAAACGCTCTGGTGGACAAGTTGTGACCTGCACATTCACCACGCTATGAGATAATAACAGGACATTACAAGACAGAGTTGTTTTAGAGGTAAATTCATGCAAAACTACTGATGTTATTCCAGTCGAGGGCAGTTTTTCGGCAAGCAGTCTCTGCATTTGCCTCGAAAACGACTCAGTTTTGGAGTTGTTGGATTGTTTATTTGACGAGTTTGATGAGGGAAACCAAGAAATCCCATTAGCCTCCGTAGTGTAGCTCTGAGCAGCGCACGACTCTGCTCCGCCATTCTAAAAATAGCTTGCACCGACAATTAAAGGTAACGAACCTACGCCTAAAGAGAACAATAACATATAGTCCTGTGCTTTGGCTCAGCTGCTTGGTTATTAGTCTATTACAATATTATATAGTTAGATGCTATTATACTGTTTAGCTTCATTATTACATACATATAACATACATTTAAAACCATAGCTGAATACATGGTTATTAGTTACTGAGATGGGACATTTTAAACTCAGTATTTCATCAATAGTCCATGTCAAACCATTGCACACATCCAGAGTTGTAACAAAACAGAGAAACTTGATCGTCATTGTCTGGACTGGATCTTTGTCCAAGCAACAGTCCCAAAGGAGAAAGATGAGAAGATTTCAGACTAAAAGTAGCACACCTGTCCTGAACACAAGGAGTCAAATCTTTGTCGTTACCACTTTGGTAATTTTCCATGACATAGTATGTTGTTTTTACTTTACTTAATGTATGTTTTTCTCTGTGTGTGTGTTTTCCACAGTTCATTTGTGCAGTATATATGGAGACAGTGAGAACCACACCGCCCTGGACCTCAAGTTAGTGTTCCCCTCATAGTAACTTATAACATTACGGAGCAGGTAATCTATCATTCCCTCCTTTCATTACCACCTGGATGAATGATGCTGACAGAACTCATCACACACTCATCACACTTATCTCCCCCCCCCCTTTTTTTTCCCTCAACAAAGCACCATCATTAACCTCACATCATTACTAACTCTAGCATTGTGTGCCCTCATCAATCTTTTTTGCTGTGACATGACAGTGGAGTTGTGATTCTCTAATTGCGTTGTTGTCGCACTGTCAACCTGCTTATGTATGTGTGTGTATGTGTTTGTGTTTATAGTCCAGATGAGAGGAGGTTCTGTGTGTTCTCACTGGCTGCCTCCACAGACAGCAAAGAGATCCTCGGAGGGTGAGTCTCACACACATACACCTACAGTATCTAGACTCGAGAGTGTTATCTGGACGAGCTGTATGGCAGAACACAAATCACATCTGAATCAGTTGAACCTGACGTTAAACAGACTGCATCCTAAAATAAAGTCTGTGTGATTTACGATTGAGCTTGTGTGTGTGTGAATGACAGAAGTGCTAAAGGCATTTCAATCATCTCTCCTGTGCGCTCCACCCAGGCGCTGCCCCTCAGCTAAACCAAACAGAGTTTGTCCAATAGATAAGAAAGAACACGTCTGACATGAACGGTCGTCGGTCTCCTGTTGTTTGCTGCACGAGTGAAAGAGCAATTTCACAGATGGTCAATATGAACTTCAAGCAGTTCTTGTTTTCTTTTTCTTTTTTTCCAGTCATTTGCTCAAGGTGGAAGCTGAATACAGCTTTTCATCTTGTATCCAGCTCTGTCAATGCTCGACTATTGAAGACAACACACCTGCATTTACTATAAACACTGTCACAGTATACCCTTTGTTTTGAATTCACTCTTTCTCTCTTCTCTCCCTCCAGAGCGAATGATGGCTGCCTTTATGTCTTTGACCTTGAGCAGAATAAACGAACATTAAAGGTTCGTGTGATATATATTTTTTCTTTTTCTTTTCTTTTTAAATATCGATTGAGTCGCTGCATCTTTGCCTGTGTGTGTCTGTTTCTGAGAAATATCCACTTCTGAGCTGAACATTTATACTCCCCTGCTGACTGTTATGTTCACAGAGTCACTGATACGATGCTAATTTGCAAACAATAGCAGTTCTACCATTGATATTTAACAGCTATAAATTGCACCGTGTACCATCTTATTGACTCTTTGGCTCTTTCTGTTTCTATTCTCGTCAGATCGATGCCCACGAGGATGACGTGAACGCGGTGGCATTCGCCGACGACTCGTCCCAGCTGCTCTTCTCTGGCAGCGACGACGCGCTGTGCAAAGTGTGGGATCGACGGACGCTTCGGGAGGACAGACCGCAGCCTGTGGGACAGCTGGCCGGCCACCGAGATGGCATCACCTTCATCCACAGCAAGGTGAGGAAGATGTTGCTGGCTCTTCAGTCGGATGGGACTGAAACTGATTAATTAAAGTGGTAAATTTAGCCCGGCGCTCAACGTCTTTAGTCCAGTTCAGTGGCCTCGTCTTCAGAGATCGGTTGTGTTTTCCTTTTTACAATGTGATCTCCTCCACTCGTGTTGCTGCGACTGTGCCAGGGTGACGCACGCTATCTGATCAGCAACTCGAAGGACCAGTCCATCAAGCTCTGGGACGTCAGGAAGTTCTCACCCAAAGAGGGCCTGGCAGCTTCCCGGCTGGCCGTCACCCAACAAAACTGGGATTACCGCTGGCAGCAGGTTCCCCAGAGAGGTAAGGAGGAAGGAGGAGAGGGAGGAGAGGTCATATAGAGGAAGAATAGAGGAGAAGATGAAGATGAACTGATGTAATTAAAGAAGACAGAGAGGGGCAATGACAGAGAGGTGAAACCTGTGTGTGTGGTGAAAGGTAGAAGGATAATATAAGCAGACACTGGGAGAAGAGTGATTACTAGGAGGGAAGGAGGAGAGGTGAAGGATAGAGCCGATGGAGCAGAGAGAGGAGGGAGAGAAAACCTTACATTTTAACCCAAATCTTTATGACTATAGCTAAAAAAAAAAAAAAGAGGCTGAAATAGTTTAGCATTTGTTTATGTATTTATTTATTTATTTACCTCGTGTCTCTTTTGTCTCCTCCAGCCCTGAAGAGACATAAGCTAACAGGCGACACCTCGGTGATGACCTACCGTGGTCACGGCGTCCTGCACACGCTCATCCGCTGCCGCTTCTCCCCAGAGTTCAGCACTGGGCAGAGGTTCATCTACTCTGGCTGCTCCACCGGAAAAATCATCAGTGAGTGTCACCATGTGGCCAAGTGTGTGTGGGTGTGTGTCTGTGTGTGAACGTATCAGTGTTGGTGTGTTGGTACACATCACTCATGCAATAGCTGAAATATTTGTGTGTGTGTGTGCAGTTTATGACGTGCTGACAGGCAGCGTGGTCTCCAGGCTGTCGGGCCACGACGCCTGTGTGAGGGACGTCAGTTGGCATCCGTACGAGGACACCATCGTCAGCAGCTCTGTGAGTCCAGTCGACCGGAGTCAGGGAGGGAAAAACTGATCATTACGTAAAATATTAAGGAAACAAAGGCTCCAACTGAGCTGCGTTAAAACCAAACTCTGGTAATTAATGTTGTATGGTTGAATCAAGAGGAGTCAGACAATGTCAACATCAGTTACAACAACAGAATCTAATGGACCATTCACAAAAACATGAGTCTATTTTATATCTTCTTTGTAATATATATCATAATAATTGTACTTTTTTAAAAATTAGTTTATCTCCCATCTCTTGTTTACAAGTTTATTAGATTCATATAATTAATGGTGCTACACGGCCAATGAGAAATCAGTTTAGTTATCTGTAGAGCACCAAATAACTGAAATTATGGAAGAACTATTTTCATTTGGGACCACATGAAAGAGTTTGTTGACATTGGCAAGGACAGATAATGTTAATAATACAAATCAAAACTATAATCATGGTAATAATGAAACTAATAGATATAAAATTTGTAGCTGTAGTGAAAGTTGTTAGTCAGAAAATTTGTGAGATTGTTCCCAGTGCAGAGCGGTGCAGAGATAGGAAGTTAGTGGCAGTTTTAATGTCAACACTTAACCTCATTTTAACTCAAATTGAATTATTGGACGGTCCAAGTGAGTTCAGACAATCACTGAGGAATTTGTTAACTCTATCTCGGTGGACGGGCGTTAAACACAACAGGAAATGTAACCTGCGATCCCTGTCCTCCACAGTGGGACGGAGCGGTGCAGATGTGGGAGCACAGACAGACCCATCCTCTGGAGGAGGAGAGAGAGAGGGACAGAGACTGACGACAAAGAGGAAAAAAGGCGGCGGGAGAAAAGAGACGAAAGGAAAAAAGATGTCGGAAGAAGAGACATCACCAACAGACGGGGCAGCAAGACTGTCCCCGCTACGGGAGGAGGAGACGTATAAGCTCAGAAGGACTGGGAGGAGACTTCTGTTTGTTTTAAATTCAATGCTGGATATTAATGATAACAATTATAGTGTGTTTGTGAAGTGTTCAGTGGGAAGGCGTCGTAGCCTTCGCAGTGTGGAGGTCAGATCGGAGCACACTGGGACGGCCGACTTCTGTTTTTTTCCCCTTTGCCTCACTGTCTTGCGCAAAAACAGGCCAAAGTTTTTCTCTCTCTGGCCTGAAACTCTTCACTCGCAACGTGCTGAAGCTCAAATCACCAAGCACTGCACTTAGCTAATGACCTGTTGAAATGTATTGTTAAGAATAGTTGTATAAAATTAACGTTGGGTATTGGGAGGAGAAACGACGACGACGATGATGATGATGATGACGATGATGATTCTGTATAAATGTATAGTATTTTAATGGGAGGTGTGTTCAGGGAGTGCATTTAGACAGCTGTCAGTGTGCTGATTTGAACTCCAAGTTTGACTTTGCTGTAATATAAATAACACGATCTATTTCAGGGGCTATCATATTCAAAGTCCACATTTAAAAGACTATATTGAATATGAATATATTAAAATAATCCAGTACTTCAGTTGCCAGCTGCCTAAAGTCACAATCTAAACCTGCTATCATGTAACTTCCTAGACTTTCCCACTGGTCCACCGACCCTCCTGGTGGTCTGAAGTCTTATTATTATTGATCCTGGGTTAATGTTCAACCCTGTAAAAAAACACACGAGCCCTGAGCCAATGGGAAAAAAAGAAAGAATCAGTAATTTTGTTTGCCAATATAAACGTGTGATCAGTTCAAAAGATTTGAATGTGTGTGATAATCTGTTAAAGTCAGGAGGACACACGTGTGTGTGTGTGTGTAAATAACAACTTACACACTCATCTGTTTATGCAATTTTTAGGTGTTTATATCAAAGCCCACATTTCTCTCTCAGACCGTTGTTATACAGTAACAATAAAAAAACTTTCTTTAAACGTACCACAAAGACCCAACTGTTGTTGAAAAAATGATTTTTCATGGTTTGAATTTCATATCCCGTTTAGAGTAAAGAGCCACTTCTCTAAAATGCCAACACAGCACAAAAAAAAAACAAGTTCTCAAGTTGAATTTCTCTTTCTTGACATTGTTATCCGTCCATTTCGCTTGGTTTGATATGTCGAACAGACAACTGAAACTTTGCTGCAGCAGGAACCAAAGCAAAGTCGCCTTCAGATGGTTGAAATGACAACAATTCAGTAAGCGCTCTAAAATTAGACTGAGATTCTTTGCCATTTCTGTTTTCATTTGCTCCAACTGTTCCAACCTAACACAGATTTGGTTCTTATAAAAACTCTCAGACACAGTTTTTGTAAGAATAAACATTTAAAGAAAAGACTAGGAGATCATTTTAAACCACTCCCACTAGCTATTAATGTATCTGTCATCGTTAGTGATGTATTAGTTTAAAGACACAGAAAAATTACTCCCATCACATTAACAGTTCATTTGTACGATGCAGTTTTTCCACACTGCAGTGTTTGAGTTGGACTCTGAAGTAGGATTTCCTGGATTGAGAGAACAGCACCAGGCTGAATCCCAGTCAACAGTTAAATTAACTCCCATTTGGCTCTGGGAGTTTTAAGAGATTTAAGAAGCTCTGCCACCCCAACCCCGCCCCCTCCTCTGAGGACGGCCCGGGAATAAACATGATTGAAATGTGGCTGTGGCAAAAAGCAGCTGCTCATGGCACCGAAATGTAGACTGGCAGCCGTTAATATCTTAAATTAACTATTAAATATTAAAGTTGGCTGCAGCAGCTGAGTCTAAGAATAGAGAGGGGGAAGAAAGGCGAGCCAGAGACGGGAGGTGCTATATTTAAGCCCTGGTGTCTGATCATTGTTGAGGAAGAATGGGGTCAGCTCCTGAACAGCAGCCACCACCATCATCATCACTATGAGTGTGTGCTGTAGGAGGAGGAGGAAGAGGAGGAGGAGGGGGGATCTGGAGGGTAAAGGGGACAGAGGGGGTTGTATTTTTGTAGCACACATGCTGCCCTGCATGCCTGACAGTGATAAAGTAGGAAGGTCCAAGAGAGGGAGAGGGGTTAGTGTGTCTTTCACACACACACACAGACACAGCAGAAAGGACAAGAGCTTGTCAGGATTATAAAAGAAGATAAAAGAAGAACAACAAGAAGAACAAGAACATGGGCCTGGAGACTGGAAACTCCTCCGGCGGCCTCGTCGCTCCAGACCTCAGCCTGGAGAAGGTGCGCCGGCTGGCCGAGGAGCTGGTGCTGCCGGGCAGACTGGTCCTCAGAGTCCTGTACGCCGCTCTGGAGCTCGTAACGAACTTCCTGGCCAGAGTTTTAGGAAGCCGCCTGGTCAGACGACACTTCCACCTGATGCTGTCCGGGCTGGTTCTGTTCGGGCCGGTGCTGAGTCTGTGGGCGTCAAAGTACAGCATCTTTGCAAACAGCCACCACTACCTGTACAGGTGAGAGCTCTGTTTAATGAATAGATAGTAGTATTATTCACTCATCTAGCAGGAAATAGGAGAAGTTGCATGATTTTAAATAGTTTGGTAGGTAGATAACTCACCTGCCACATAAAAAAAACAGTTAAATTACATTTAAAGCTGTGTTACTAAGTATAGATAACCATGTTTTTTCTGTATCTCAATCACAACTCCACTATCACTGGCTGCCAATATTGATTTCAAATTGTTCAAAAATCATCCTGCAAGTTTATAGATTTGTAAAATACGACCTCTCGCTGTAACAAACTGTAAATGCTTGCTATGCACCATGCACATCCTGTTATTAATTTAATAGATGAAAAACTTTATACTTTGCCAAATTTTATCATCATTACCTGCTGAGTCAGTCTTGTTTTTAGCTTCATCATCATGCTGTCCTGTAGTCACCTACTGTAGCAGCAACTATTACTCAGTACCGCACCCTTTTTTAAAAACCAAATCTTCATTTTGATCTCAGCTACACACTTGTGAAGTTTCCTGACTTTATTTAGCAGATTGTGATGCTGTCATGGTGACAAAAATGTCCACAGACACATAAACAAATGCCAATTTACTGTACTTCCTATAGGTGTTTTAGCCACAGTGACTCACAAGGTTAAAACTACCCTGAGTCAGCTGCTTGTGTCAGCTCTTTATCAATCAATCAAAATCACTTTATTGCATATTTATCATATTTTTATACAAAAAAAAAAGAGCAAAATTCTTGGGTCTTGTTCCCTGAACCACAGCAACACCAATATAATGATAAGACCCACATTTAAGAACAATAAAAACATAATTATAATGCTCTAATATTTGAGTCCATTGACTGCATACCTGTGGTCTGATGTATACCGCTGATCTTCTCAAGACATGACATGCTTTTATAGCAGAAGGACAGATAGAGGAGAGCTCCAGTTCATGGATCCTCCTATTTCTGTCTACTCTGCAAAGGCAGAAATCACCCTGTAGAGTCAGGAATTCTGCTCTAATTTGAGCAACAAATGCACTCTTTGACATGGAGAGAGGCACATCAATTTTCTTGACTGATGATCCCACTGTTGAGGAAAAGAAGAAAAAACAAATGTTGTGAATGGTTTACAGGTTCCCTTTTCAATATTTATGAAGCTCTGACTGAGTTACTTAAAAATGATGATGAAATAATACATTATTATAATACCCACACAAAATGCCTCTTCCAACTGTAATTGAGGACAAGTTTATAGTACCCTACATGTGAGAGATTAGAGGCCAAACACAATTTTAAAAAAAGCACTACCAATAATAAATATCTGGATAAGAGGCATTACTGAAAGATCATGTTTATCCTCATCACAGGAAGTTTCTAAAGTCCACTTGGGGTTGGACCTGGACGTTCACCGGTTCCTTCATCTTCCTCTTCTCCCTCTCCGTCCATCGCTCGCTGTCTCTGTCCCTGCGTCACCTCTCTCGGATGGCGGTGGTGGGGTGTCTGTGGTGGGTGTGTCGGCGCCTCTTGACCCTGCTGGAGGACGCAGCGGGCACCTGTTACGAACCGGTGGCCGCTAAACAAGACACCCATCAGAGCCCCCAGAGCGCCCCCGCTCTAGGACTGCCTCTGCTGCTCCTGCATGAAGACCAGACCAAGGCCTCCTGCCTCCGGGCCAACATGGTGTGGAGAGGCTACGGAGTCTCCGAGGACGTCCTCATCCTCTGCCTGTGCTGCCTGCTGCTGGTGGAGGAGCTGTCCGTGTTTGGGCCTCACATTAATCGAGCTGCAGCAGCCGGACGCTTGCAGACTAGGCTCCCGGGGGCCCCGTTAAGATTCATCTTCCTCCTGTGTGTGGTTTTACTCGCCGTGTGGGTGTTCCTGCTCCTGTGTTTGCTCACACACTTCCCCAAGTTCCCCTCCCAGCAGCTAGGGGGAGCTCTGGGCTACCTGGGGTGGAAGGGACTTTATCAGGGATGGTACAGACTCAAACCACGCTGGGGCTGCCCTGGGATGCCAGGAGACGGACTGTTCACCTCCACAAACACTGACAAAAACACCCAGAATAACATCACACACCGAGTAGTGCGACCTTGAAAGCTCAGGATGTTTTAAAAGGTCAAGAAATTGTACTACATCTTCATCTGTCATCATATACTTAGAGGTTTCTTTCATTACAGATCAACATCGGTTAAAAACAAAACATTTAAAGCAGAAGTAAGCGGAACATTTGTGTTAATATAAGTCTTAAATAGTTATATCTTCCAACGGCAATCACTTACATAGAGTGTTTGGTCCGAAACACGGGTCTGTCAGTCACTCTGCTCTGCTGTAAACCGAGGAGAAAACTTTCCTTGTATCCTACAACCTTTATCCAATGAGGAGAGAGAACGGCATGAAGGGCTGTGTGTGCAGCCAAGGGATGCGAGGACCAATAGATCCATGACGAGGGCGGGGGCTGCTAACTCCATCGGCTGACAAGAAGTTAGCCAAAACGACCGGATCGCTTACTTCTGCTTTAAACACAAACCATTTAAATACCCGTTTGGACAAAATGAGGCTCAGGCATTTATCGGAATCATGTTGCTTTATTTTTTTGCAATCTGAAACATAATGCATGCGCAGTAAGAAAAAGCAGACATTTATGTCAGAGTGGGTGTTTTGTTACTTGATGAGAGTGTCATACTAGACTAGATGTATCTGGTTTTGAAAAAGCCTGTGAGAGCGTCTCAGTAGATGAGGGCTTTCCCGTCTCCTCTGGGCCTCTTGATCTTGTCGTAGTTCTTGTTAATGATGTCAAACATCACAGCCTGCGGAGGAGAAAGAAAATAGTGTGTGTGTGTTTGTGAGTTGAGTGACACGGAGGACAGCAGGAATATCGTGTGAGAGATACATAAAGGCAGCGAGTGACTGACGGGAGCAGAGGGGGTTACAGAGGGAGCAATAAAAGAACGACACCCAGATTCAGAGCTGCTGTATAACGGTGTCAAACTGCTCCTTTCATCATCACCTGCACCGCCCTGTTCATCAACTGGATCAAACACAGGAGGACAATAGCCAGAGGAAGGAGGAGGGGCGCCAATCAGTTCAACACAAGCTCCGTTTAATTGCCCCCCTTATTATTAAGGAGTGGGTTTCATTTGCCTATGATGCCTGCTGCTGGAGCACAGCTGGAACATTTTACACATGTGTGAGTAAAATACATGAAATAGTCAACTGTGTTTTTGACATATTAGATTTTGTTTCTCCAGATATTTCTCTGTAGATGTCTGAATACAATACAAAACAACAGTATGTGTCTCTTACGTATGTGTTGCGGATCTCCAAAACCACAAGACGCAGCTCAGAGTACTGGTACATGTCCAGCTCGTGCACCAGCTGTCTGTAGTCTCCCTGCAGCACAAAGCACAGATCACACACTACAGGTTAAAAGTGTGCAGCAAAAAACTTTTATATTTAATTCATTCTGTGAAAATATACAGCGATCAAGACATAAAATGAGATACTGACCACATGGGTTTGTTTGGAAGCTTTGGCCACGGCGTCACCTCTCTCGCTGTAATATCTACCACAACAAAGTGGAGAGAGGAAATGTCATGTTATTCAGTTTCAAAAGCCTTCAGTGTAACATACTGCTTTCTAATAAGCTTTATAAGCCCTATGTGCCTCACTAAATGTCAAACTGTGCTGTCTGAGGAACTGCACACAGTCACAGTTCTGATTTTCATGTTAAACTTTTCTTTTGTGAGAGGAAAACTGTGTTACGTCTCATTTTAAAATTCACTTTAAAGTGAATGGATCACACTGATTTTGCTGCAAATAAATGCTGTTATTTCACAGTCACTATGTCTAATGATTGTGTGGGTGTGTACAATCCAGGATTAACTAACAACTCATGTTTGGTTGCAGCTGCTGAGACAACTTTCACATTGATGATACTTCAGTACATATATGGTGCCTGACGACTTCAGCAAATTCCTGAAAAGCGCTCTAACTGGCCAAAACACAGCACAACACCTGTGTGTTTGTAAAGACGGGGGAGAGAACAGCTGCTTTGCTCTGGGCTCTTACTTTGAAATCTGAGTTTGGAAAGCCTCTATCTTGGTGCGTGTGTTGGTCAGCAGCTCAAACACTTTCTCCTGTTGGACAGAAAACAAAGCTTAATCTCACCTCAGAGATCAACGTTAAATAAGGACAATGTACAAACAGCTCCGATGTCAGCAGCTACTGACCTGCACAGCGACGCCAAAGTTGTTGCCGTCTTCTATTTTGGGGATCTGCAGTTGCACCCACATGGACACCTGTCGGAGAAGAATATATGAAAGTATTAAATCTATGAAACTCTCACATGAAACACGGCATGTGACATCAAGTCGTATGCACCAAGAGGCAGATTCCTTCACTCTCGCATTTGTAGTAGTAGTAGTAGTTTATTCCGGTCATATGCACATCATATGCTCAATCAAACAATCATCATTTGTATTTATTTTTTTAATTTAACCTTTATTTAACCAGGTAAAACTAGTAAAAAATCTCATTTTCAAGGGCGACCTGGCCAGGAAGGCAGCAGCACACATCGTCAGCAAACATCCATAAAATACAAATACATTACAATAAATAGGGCCACAATTGAATATAAGTTAAAACACAGTGCTAAGAGCTAAGGGAGCCGTGGTGGCAGAGATGGTTTAAAGCAGAGGCACTGTCCAATTGGTTTTTGTTGTCAGTCCTTTAGGGAAACGACAGAAGACATTAAAAGATACGAGTTCAGACATTTTATTTCTGTTTTGTTTTATTTTGTTTGTCATATCATATTTTTTATATCATTTTTTATCATATCATTGTTATGTAAGCTGCTGGACGGTCTGAATTTCCCTCCTAGGGATTAATAAAGTATTTTCTATTCTATTCTATTTTCAGTTCGCCCTGAAGATTGTTTCATGTTGATGGGGTGGCAAAACTAAACGCTTTTTTCCCCAGTTCAGTCCATGCTCGTCTAATATATATTATATTATATATTATGGATCATAAGCAACCAGTGAGTTTCTCTCAGAGTGCTCAGAGATGGCCGACCAGACCAGGCGATGTGTAATCTTCCTTCCAGACTATATTCAATCAAACTTATGAGTCTATAATTATGGCATATACTGAAAAGGAGTCGGCTGAAGCAGGTGCAATGATCCTCTTAGTATAAAATGAACTTGACTGACCGTGTTGAGCTTCTCCTTCAGGGTCTGGATCTCAGGCTTCACCTGCTGCAGGAGACTCTCCACTCGCTCGTTGATGCAGATGGGACCACAAGGAGGGCCTGGAGAAAACACAGTGTTTGTGTATATTCTTAAAAAGTGGTGGTTTCAGCTCACAGTGACTCACCTCTGCAGAAAACATTAACTGGGGCAACCTTGTGAGAGTGACAGATCACCGTGTCTTACTTTATTACTTTGCACATTTACCTGCATCGTCCTCTTTATCGCTGTCCTTGTCTTTCTTCCCTTCCTTCTTCTCCTTCTGCAACATAAGAATAAAAAGACTTTCTACTCAGCTCACACACATGTTTTATTCTGAGTCTGGCTCAATGAAGCTGTCAAAAAAAGTTGGAGTTAGTGATATGATCCCAGATATTGTTCCGACCTATTTCCTCGTCATAAAACCCCAGGACACAGGAAATCATTCTGCATTGTGTCAAAACCCTGCAGGAGGCTTCTGCTCTGTATGTGGGTCTTTCACTTTGAGTCACAGAACAATTAGATGTAACAAAAAGAAATCACCTTTGTGTGATTTAATAAAAGCACCCCCCCATTGCCAATCTGGGCAATAGCTCTTGTACAGTGCACAATGATTGCTGGGTAACTAACTCAAGACTGATTTAATGACAATAAATATTTAACGGCACAGTTGAAAATCCCAGCTGAGAGGCTTAATGTAGTGGGGAAATAAAACACTTATATATCAAACACATTTTATTTTTAATGTGGCACTGCTGTTTATCTTCATTCATTCAACCTCTTAAAACTGCTGGCAGTGCTTTCCTAATTTGGTAATTAACTCTGAACAAATCACAGCCGTGGAGTTATGTGTGTTGACTTTAACAAACAAAGAAATGTTGAAACACTCCAGTACTTTATTTGGACTTATTCAAACCAACACACTGGGGTCTTTTCAGGCAACAACAACAAAAAAAAGCCCTACCTCCTCCTTCTTCTTGCGAATGGCCTCCTCTTTAGCCGGGTCAGGCATCGGGATGTCCAGCGGAGCCTTCAGGGACGCCATGTCGTCACAGCTGAAAGATGTCTGACAGCAAACACAAGTTATAAATGTCAATAGTGTCATTCTTCATTTGACCCCCAGTTAACCCCCAAAAGACCCCCATAACACCCTTGATCCAGGGCTCCAGATTTTGCCCCTAAAATTTGAGACAGTGCAAGTAAATTTTTCATCTACTTGTGCATGTTAAACCATTTAATTTGCTTTTTTTTAATACTGGTGAAAAGTGGCAACTCAAAGAATCGGGAATCTATCATTACAGATTGTGTGAGGATCATGAATGAAAAGGAAATGTGAATATTTGCTTTGCAAGTCGATTTACACTGTGCTCCCCTAAATATTAATAAGTTAGGGGCCACTGTGTAGTGCTCTTAGCATAAAAAATTTAGACTGGAGCCCTAGCTGCCTTGATCCCAGTTTTCACTCAAAGACATGACCTGATACCTTCAGTAACATCTGCAGCTCCTCCATCTTCTGAGGGAAAAACTTTGAAACTAGCTCTTCTGCCTGTTGTAAAAAACAAAAACAAATTATTATCATCATCATTATTTTATGTTACATTATTCAGATCAATGATTTATGATGGTTGAATTTTGAAAGATGACCTCTTTGGTGAGCTTCTGGCAGAAGTCGTCCACCTGCAGTGAAGAGAAGAAACTATTGTTATCAGAGTTTGGAGAGTCTGGTTCACACAGTTGCACAGGCCGCGACAGCCGCTGCAGCAGATACACGTAGTATCACAACGACCTGTAGCTCCACTGACCGTGAGTCTGCTGAGCACACACACACACACAAACACACACCGACTCCTACCTGGCAGCGTCACTATTGTTTGACCGGAAAATGGCTTTAAAATGTTCACTGCAATGCAACTCATGCTAGCAGACAGACTACACTACTCCGTCCTCACCTGCTTCTTCGATCCGAGGTGAATATCCATCGAAGCCATGTCGCGTCTGTCAGATAAACAATAGTCGATCGTTATATAAAGTTTATAAAAGCGTTTAAACTCAAACTTTAGCGGCGGGAGACAACAATAAGCTTTGTTATCTGTGTGTTTCCAGCCGAGCACGACACGGAAAACTACTCACAGTTACTCAGCATTCAAAGCGAAAATGAAAGTAAAGCGCATTTTCAAACTGTTCCGTACTTTCCCACTTTATATCAATTGATGCTGTGGAATCATGGGAGTTGTAGTTGTTGTTTTCATTTTCCCGAAACTAGAACCAATGATGGGAAATAAATAATAATGGCTGTATCACAAGAAAGAATATATATTTCCCCCTCATAGCTAATACATTCAGGCTATTCACATTCACATGAGAATAGTCTCAAAGCATCAGCTGCAATAATTTATGAGAAAACAAATAAATTCAGACTACACAGTGTGATATGAACCAATATTTAGTGAGGATTTACAAATCAGGCTCTCAAGATTGTTGAGAAACAACCATAGCCCGCCGATACAAAAAAAAATAAAAATACACAGCACAGCAGGATATTTATTTGCCAACTCAAACACTTCAGGCGCTGGACTGTTGCTAAGCAACACCAACATTCTGCTAATCTGTGCACTAGCTAATGTCTGACTGCTCTGTCTACATTATTACCTCGGGAGCGCGCTGTAATATCCAGGTTTCTCTCCTTGCCCTCATCCTCTGTTGGCGACCACACATCATTTAACTCAAACGTTACTTCTGGGAATATATTCGTCTTCATAAAAGTTTGTTTAAAACCATAGTTATCAAGTTAATTAACGGTTAATTATGAGCACCTGTACAGCGGAGTGATACTTGTAGTTTAAAAAAAAATCCAATGGAATGCCTCTCGTCCAATCAAATCCTTTGGTCGGAACTCACTGTTGTAGGTTCTCAGTGTGTTCACCAGATGGCGCTGCTGTCCAAAGTGAAGGAAACCTTATCTGACCAACTACACTACATGGATAGAGGGTAATAACAAATAATTAATAGCACCTGAGTAAACCTGTGAAGGTAAATACCATTTGATTTTTATGGTTATGTGTTTCATAAATAAATACACATTCAATTAAAGTTTCCCTTGGTGACAAAAGCAAATAATGTTCGAACAAATGTAGATAGAGCTTTTCTGTGCTTGTAAAGCCTATTAAAACACAAGAAGATAAAGATGACACAATCTCCACTGGTGTCCTCATTTAAACAAAATGACACCACTTGCATGCACTATTGATCACTATGAAACTAGAGGTCTAAGTAAGGTCCTTCACCCAGTATTTCAGGGATCTGGTGTCATATGCTACGTCAGCATACGTCTGATGACACCGTAGCTGTGTGGACACAGTTGGGTCAAAGCCCAAAACAAATAGAGGATCCTGAGTGAACAGATGAAGAGTCAGTCTCCCAGTGTAAACACAGTGTTGGTCTTCTCACTGTTACATCATGCCAGTATAGACGGAGACATGTAAATTCATCATGACATCAGGCGATGAACAGACCCCACACACATTCATTCACTTGGCTGATAAGTTAGTGATGTAAAATCAATCACGCAGTCGCAGTACAGACTTGAGGTATCATTCGAGGTTGGACCCAAAGGTCAAAAGTCAGACTTGTTTACACGGGCACTATTATTTATTGACTCTGTGATTTGATTGAGTTGGGCGATTAAAATGCTGTGACGAGTGTTATTGAGCGCTGGGAGGTTGTTAAGAAACACCGAGGACAAAGGTCACAAATGTGAAGAAAAGTTAGGGGAGGGAAGGCTGGAGGGAGGCGGAGAGAAAAACACTTCTAGTATTTGAGAACATGTCAGTAAATTGTGTTATTGTAGCTACAGTGTCCATGTGTTTAATGATTTCCCTCACAAACTCCCACAGTTACAGGCTGCACATATTAACAGAAGGAAAAACAGTACAGGTGATAGGCAGAGTTGGAACATAACGTACTGTATACGTCTCATAGAGATTTTACATTAAGGGGTTAATTGTGGTGTAGGAACAGTAACAAAAAATGTTCCCAGCCTTGCAAACACATACCAGGCAGGTGGACAACACCTAGGCAGCTTTGCAAATATTGATAACATCAATATTTACGTAGATTCTTTACGCGATTCTTCAACTAGGTGCACTTTTAGCCATGTGAACTTGAAAAAAAAAAAGTTATTCAAAACTGACCTAACACAGTCTCATAAGTTAAAATAGTTTGTCTAGTTTTAAGATCTGTAAGAGGACAAACTTAGATTACAAGGCAAATTGTTAATTTTGTACATTTTTTCTGATCTGC
Organism: Trachurus trachurus; assembly: GCF_905171665.1. NCBI lineage: Eukaryota > Metazoa > Chordata > Actinopteri > Carangiformes > Carangidae > Trachurus > Trachurus trachurus. Next base: position 7,839,050 of record NC_139911.1, read on the forward strand.
GATGAACAAATGTCATTTCCACCACATCTCAATATACAACTGTTATTTAATTATAAATAACTTATACCACTCTAAAACTATCTGAGACCCTTTTTGTAACTATGTTTTACCATTTTTTCCATAATACACAATAATCATACATTTATGAATTAAATAAATTCAATCTCTTAAGGACCAACTGCTGAATTGTACACCTGCTACATCTGGAATTTAATATTGCTTGGGTAGGGGCTTTTTAGAAAATAAATAACTTGAATTATTATGTAAAGTGGATCATGACCTTTTAAATTGTGGAGATTTTTTTTATGTGTGTTGAGAACTTTTACAATAATTTTTAAAAATGTCTGTGGTGGTGGAAATGACAGGGTGTTGTGGAAATGACAACAAATGAACGTGAATATATAGAAACAGTAGACATTTATTTGAACATTTCTTAAACTGTCATTAAACAAAACCATCCCTGGTTGTAGTGTAGTCTAAAAGCCAATATCTAAGTTCCATCAAATAATAGATGAAAAAAATGTATTTAGTCCCTATAGGCCTGTGACCTTTCTGCTGCTGTCTTACGTGGCATCTTAAAAATATATAAATAAATGGAATATAACATATAATTATATTATTAATGTTGATTAATGTTAATTTAATATGTAATATTAAAAAAGAACTACTCTCACAATCCATATCACTTGGACTTTAAGCATAAATGTCATTTCCACCACACTACTTTCTTTTCCACCACAGAGGATAATGTGGTGGAAATGATGGTGGTGGAAATGACATTTCTACAGTATTTTGTGAAAAAATGCAGACTAGCTTAACTGATTAGCTTTGAATTGATACTTAGGATTTCATGTATGCAAAATACACTTATTCAACTAAAAAAAAAAAACTTAAAAAAAACACCTATGAAGGTATAACATGTTTGGAAATGACGTGCAATAAATATATATACTGATCGAGCAACATTTATCATAATTTTTCTTCAATAGTTGTTGATGAAATTGAAAATTCCCTCCATGTCCAACATGTGCTCTGATGTCAGTGTACATTGCCATAGAAACCATCCATACAATCTCTCAGAGAATTTTTTTAAGGGGACATTACAGTGCTGTGGTGGAAATGACCGTGATACTGTGCGACAGCTATATTTTGGATAAAAAATAATATTGATGGCTGTCTTACATTAAACACTATAATGTGTTTTAGTTATTTTACTGATACTTAATTCAGGCACATTGGTAGTTTTCAAATAAATCACATTTCTAAACATTATTTTCACTGTTGAAGTTTAAAAGTCTGGGTGCGCGACAAGGGTAAAACAGTGATTTTGACACTTGTAAGAATGTTGAAAAGTATGAAAAAATTATAATAGAAAGGTGGTACATTTTTTATAAGGTGGTTTTATTGTTAGTTTGACAAAGAAAGTGGAATTTATACAATATGATGTGTATTTTTAAAAATATGACCAAAGAACATAAAAGTGCCCGTAGTCTAAGAATCAATAGAATATAATATATTAACTCAACAAACACCAAACAAACATGACCTAAAAGCCTCTCTCCCCCTCTGTCCTCTGTTTTCTCTGACCTGGGTAACCGACACCAGCAGAAACCCCGTGGCTGACACAGGAAGTTGACCTCAGAGACAGTAGTGGTTTACAAAATAAAAGCACAGTTTGTTCCTTTGTTACTCTTTCCAACTTTATGCAGCCTATGTGCATCTGTAATGTGTGTTTTCACCCTAAATTTTGAGAAAATTGTTCAGCAGTTTATCATTAATCAAAAATAAACTAAAACTTAGATTTAAATTGTTTTAGACTGTGGCCTAAAAACACTTCAAATAGCTGCAGATGGGTCATTAACCATTGTGATCTTTCACAGACAAATAGTGAAAACTCACAGCTGTGTGTGTTTCACTCAGATGGGAGTGTTTGCGTTTAAAGGATTAAAGATGTTTCAGCTTTTCATGGCTTCTGCTGCCTCCTCTATGCTCGTTGCTGCATCTGTGAATGCTGCCTTTCATAACCTCGGACTGCAGTCATGGCCTTTTAGCATGTATGCATTCATTCATACTGAGCAGCACATACTCTGTTTGTGTGTGTGTGTGTGTGTATGTGTGTGTGTTTGTGTTAAAGTGTCTGGTCGACTGCTGACTCTGCACGGCCTATCAGACAGCATGAGACAGGAGGGCTGAAGTTTAACCAGCATGTAGTTAGACTGTCGTATCCCACCCTATCTCCTATCTACAGTACAGTCTCCTGTCCAACACCCCCCACCCCTTTACTTCCCCTCTCTCAGTCTGCGTGTCTGTGTGTGTGTGTGTGTGTGTGTGTGTGTGTGTGTGTGTGTGTGTGTGTGTGTGTGTGTGTGTGTGTGTGTGTGTGTGTGTGACCCCTCCCCCAGTTCCCAGAGAGAAACATTAACAGGAAATTCACTATTTAAAAACCAGATGCAGACTCACTTGATAGCTCAGTACTGGTAGACGCCGGAGCGAGGAACGGACTCCTGCTGGCTCAGCTCTGAAACTCCAGCTACGTCTCTCCAGCAGCCAGCTTATCAGTTATCAGTGTTGTAAAACGTATAACAACAATATTCTCGGAGAAGAACAGAACTATAAACAATCACTACAGCGCCCTAACCCCTTACACAATCCCAACGCAAACAGGGAGCTGTTGGAAAATCTGAGCTCCAATGATTTAAGTTTATAACAATATCTGATTTTATATTTTATCAGCTTTCAATCAAGATCAATTTAGCATATTAGTTCAAGTTTTAATTCTTGAATGTGCCTTTTTGCACCTTGGTTTTTTACTGGCTCTATGTTTCCCAGGATGGTTTATTATGGTAACTTTATTGAAAATACAGGTAGGAGGGGAGAGGAAAGGAGGGGTGATAGTAGATGAGATGACACATTAGATACATAAACATTAAACATGACTAAGGGTAACGCAGGGACCTTTCTACTTTCAGCACAGAGAGCCAAACCATTAGTGTTTATAAGTGAAGTGATGCTCAGTGTGTCTGTCATGAGAGGGAAATACTGTAGCTCAAAAAACAGCTTTGTCTTCCTACAGATGTCAGCGGGTTCATCTCAGATTGGACTTAAAATCAGGTTAAATTATATAAATGAGTTAACAGAGAGCTCATGTTGGGCCACTGAAAGCGCCCTATAGCCTGCAAACTAAACAGCACGTTAGGGCTGTTTCTGCATTACTAAAACAGTACAGTAATACATGAATAACAAAGAAATAGATTATTTCCAAGACTGTTTGAGTTTTTAAACAAGGCCGGGTAGACTCAGGACTTTCCCCAGTTTCATGGTAGTAAGTCAGTGTGATATGTGACGTGGACTTGTATTGTGAGTTGCATTTTTATTGCATTATATATATATATGAATGTTTTTGGCGGTATTCACTGTGTTGTGATGGATGTATGGTACTTTAGAGGTGTGTGGTGTGGTAATGTACGGCACCCCGACCTGGACCTTTTATGTTTTTATGGAGAAATCAAAGGCAAATTTCCATATTATACACAATACACAATTATACACAATAAAGTTTTCTATTCTATTCTATTCTATTCTATTCTATTCTATTATGTCATTTCCAATATCTCAAAAGCAAAACTCATTTTGATGTGTAAGTGAATTCTGTATCAGTGCACCCTGCTTTGTAGTTAAATTCTCCAAACTTATGTCAGGTTTATTGATTATCTGTGTATTTATCACATTTTTAATGTGCGTTATCAGTGCTAAATATGTTTTAGGTGTTGGCTCTAATGCTTCTTGTCCATGTGATACTGAGCAGACACAAAGAGACACACCTGGGTTAGACAAGGACATTTTTTTAATAGTTGCTACAAGATAGTTGTCATTTGGACATTTTGTTCAGTTGACTCACACACAGAGAGACGCACAAACACACACGTACACACCCTATGGTACACACATACACTGTTGCAATTGTAGTTGTATGTTGCCACTAAACTTCTGCCTGTGGGTTGGGAACAATACATCCATGGTTGGGAAGGAAAAAAGTTGCACATGAATAAAAAAAAAAATCTAAGCTTTGCTCCAATACAACTTGTCCAGATGTGTAAAAGTTAAACATAAAGGTGAATGGATGTGCTCATCCAGCTGTGTATTTGTGGGTGGTGGTCTCGTGTGAGCAGCAGCAGCACACCGGTCTGGATCCGTGGTGTTTCCGGGTTGTGGTGTGTGTGAACGTGTGTGTGTCCACGCCGCCTCTCGCTGCAGCGGCTGAGAAACTTGCATCAGCCGCTCGCTCGTCTGGTTTATTTGACGAGAGAGAGAGAAAGACGGAGGAGCGTGAACGCAACACTATGGACAGAGACTGATAGCTACGGTATTCATTTTTTTTTTAATTTTTTTTAGGGGGGCTGCAACGTTGGAGGACTCACCCACCACCCAGCTGTGGACTGACTCACTCTCAGTGTGTTGAAGCAGCAGCAGCAGCAGCAGCATCCAGGTGTTTTTCGCTGCCTGTGACCAAAGTGCAAGGTCTGACTCTGGTCTGAGCGCAGATATGAGCAGCGAGCGGCTCTGACACGGCTCTTCACTTCACCTCCTCACCATCACCACCTACATGAGCCTCTAACACGGACACTTTTCTGTAACACGGTGTCCCCTCTGCACTGCAGCCCGCAACATGTCGAAACTTTTACTGGGAGCCATCCGGAGGTGAGCTACTAGCCTATATCTTACTTTTAATTCAGATTATGTTTTAGACTCAACTTTAAATCTTTGTCTCAGTTTAATCACACTGTTTTTAGTTTTTTCTTGCATGTCAGTTCCTATGGGTTGGCTTCTTTGTAAAAATGTATGCACAACTATATGCCCTGCCCATTTTCTATAGGCTGCACCATTTTGTGATCTTTTTCTCTTCTTTTTTAACCATGGGTGCTTATAACACACACTTACACCCATTTAAACATCTACAAACTTATATCATTTAACATAAGAGGCCAATTCATTCTAAAATCCAGCATATTATTATGAAAGGCAACATTTAAATGAGTTATTGCAGATTTATTGTCTGCTATTTGCAGGCAGAAACTTGTCAGACCTGATGCCAGATAGGCTACCTCAGCAAAGATATGTACTATAGTGTGTTCCTGTAAATCAAGCATGTGAGTGGAAAAGGTGATTTTAATAAAGGAGCTTTGTTCACCTTTGTTATGATGTCACACTATATATGTGTGCTTTTATTTCCTCATTAAATATTGCATGTGATTGGCACCATGGCAGGACATGTGAGTTTGTGTCAGGAGGCCTCTGCTCCCAAGTCCCTTCTGTGCATTTTGTGTTTGTATTTCTGCTTGAGAGGTTGTTAATGACTGGAGTCATCACTCCTCTGTTTGCTTCGCTGTCCCTGAGCATGTTCCGTGTGTTTTTCCCCGTGTCCTCCTCGCTGGTGCTGTGTGTGAGGCTGATATGTGCGGCACGTGTGCGTGTACTTCCCTCTGTACTATGTGTAGACTCTGCCCTGAGGAGGGACTATTGACCAGGATCTATCATGGGTGGTGAAGGAGGTGGGGGAGTGTAGGCGTGTCTGCCGGTTGTCTGTGGTGATTGGCTTGGAAGAAAAAAAACTTGTTCAACTGGAGGCAGGCAAGGCAGGAGGCAGCCAGGGGTGTAGATAACACATCGGGCTTATTTGTTTCATGACGTTCACCCTTATTCTACTCCGGATAATGCCCCTCATTTCATAATTTCTTCTTTATCCACAGAGGACAATGCTCCCAGTGTCTGTGCTGCACGTTTAAAATAACAACAACATTTTATTTAAAGTAGATGTCTCACTGAGCTTATGCTAGATTAGTCAAATAGAAGAATGCCGGTGCTCATCAGGTATGGGGGATGGGGATGAGGAATGGGGAAGCTGAGAGACAAAAGGCACCATGGGGATGAATGGCTGTCGGGGGAAGACCGGGATCAGAGTTCATCAGAGTCTGCTGAGGGGTTTTGTAAGAGATTCAGCTTTTTAAATGCAAAGCAGAAAGACGAGAAGCCGCTTCACCCTCCTTTACCGTGATCTCCTATCATCATCTGTCTCAAGACAAGTGGTGTAAAATTAAAACATTCAATTCAAATTCAACCCAGCTGATCTCCGTTCCTAATCCCGATCACACTGGACATAACGTTCAGCACCACCCAGATGGTTACAGGAATTAGAGTGCTTGATTGCAAGTGAAGGTAATTGATTTAGTGTGAGGGAGGAAGAAAAAAGATGACAGGACCGTGAAGCTAATTTAAGGCGGCTGGTTCACTGAACATCACAGATCACACAAAGTGCCCTTTATTTATTTTTTGGTCTTCTGGGGCTAAAGGTCAATCCAGGGTGCTGTGGTACAGAAACACTACTGTTCTCTTAGCTTCCCCCTTCAGCTGTTTATTCTTTTTTTTCCCCGTTCAGATCGGAGTGGAAATAAGTCTAAAGATCTAAAAACTGAAAATATATTGCGTTTATTTTTATTTTTATTTATTTTTTTTACAAAAGATGGAGAATGGTTGATTGGTGCAGAAACTATTCTACTAGGAGGACCATGTTGTTTATTTTGATTAAAATATCTCAGTAACTCTTGGATGAATTGGGGATGAAATGTGGTCCAGTCCAGACCTCCATGTTTCCCTCAGGATCAACTCCAACAACTTTGGTGTCCACCACTTCTGTTTGTGAACAAATAGGCTAACTGCAAAACTAATTTACACTTCTAGCCACTAGTTTTTTGCCAACATGCAAACACCACTAATGCTGATAGGTTGATGTTTACTATAGGTTTCTTGTTCACAATCATAGGTTTAGCATGTTGGGATGAAATGTGGTTCAGGCCTCCATGTTTCCACCACAGTTTTTCCATAAACAAATAACTACAGAACTAGTAATTTACACTGCAAAATGCTAGTGTTGCTAAATGCTAAGCTATGATGGTTAGCATGGGCAAAGCTATAGTGAATAAACATCAACATATCAGCACTGGTGGTGTTGGCATGTTAGCATTTAGCTCAAATCTGCTCTGTTTTCAAAATAAAGTATGGAAGCAAAGTATCTCCCGTTAAAAAATATGAAAACAGCATCTGAAACTGGCTGTTATGTCATAAGTAGCTATGGAAATATGAATTACTTGAGACTTGACAAGAGACATTTTACAAATAGTAGGTAGCCTACAGGATATTGTCACGGGATCAATTTTACGACCTAAGCTACAGCCATTCACAAACTGTGGTAATCCAGATCTGAATTATTGCCAAAATTAACAGTAAATAATTCACCTGTTGCTCTGTCACTGTTTGTCAACTCAGCTTTTTTAACTGCAGAGCTGGAATCCGTTCATGATTAGTCACTCTCACTCTCTCTCATCAATGGTTACACACCTGGCGAGGCACGTACAGGTCACCTGTTCTGCTGGCATCAGACTATTCTTTGCCCCCTCTCGCTGTCAAGTTACACGTTATCTTTTTTTTTTTTTTTTTTGAGTGTGTGCATGCATGACGCACGTGCTCTTTGTATGAGCCGACCAGATACGTGTCTGTGCATGAATACAAGTGTGTGTATGTATGTATGTGTGTGTCTGCACTTGGTGGACTGCGTTGTTTGGGAATGTGTTTTCTTTTGTTACAGTGTCAGTGATGAGATACAAGAAAGTTGGGAAGAGAGTGGATGATAAGCAGCTCCAGCAAGGGGTTATTATGGGTAGGATCTGAAATTGTATGGACTCGTATGCAGTTAGTTGAGCCACTGTGGTGCCACAGGTCGTCTGCATTATCGTCTAAATAACATCTGAGGAGCCACAGGGGAGTGTGATTTATGTTTTCAGTCAAATTAGCCACTGGTTTTTGACTGTGGAGAGGAAGTAGGTCAGTTTATGGTTGTGTTATGTCTACTCTCTCATTTACTCTTTTCTCATTTGAGGATATGTTCATATTTTTCTCAATGGGTCAAAAAAACACATCTTTTTCCCATTGTGAAGTTATTGTAAGGGGGCAGGTAGGAGACAAACACACACTGGGTTGTGTTTTCACAGCTTGCAAAGCAGCAGCCCTCTCAGTGTTTTGCATTTGTGAATATCACGCTGCTTACAAACAATAGACCAACCCCCACATTCCTCTTTGTGTGCAGAAAAGTCAGTTTGAGGATCTCAGGTTGCACCAATAACCACTCCACTAATAAAGCCTCTCTAATCTCCTATAATGAGACAAAGGAGTAACAGATTACTTTCTTTCACAGGCAGGGTGGGGTCGGGGCGAGTGTCAGGATTCGATCCCTGGCCTCGGTCTCCTCGCTGCCCCCGGCGGTGGCAGAGTTTGTGAAGGGGGCCGTGGAGGAGTGTAAGCCCTCTAATGTACATGTGGTCACGGGAACACGGGAGGAAACAGCCAACATCCTGGCAGGTCTGGAGAAGGAAGGGATGGTGAAGAGGCTTCCCAAATATGACAACTGGTAAGAGCTAAAAGTAGACTCACTTACACATGCATATTCCTCTGTTTTAATACTCAATTTTTCCTCTGCAATTTGTTTTTTTCTGCATCACACACTGATTTTTCTCTCTGTTTGTCAGTTGGTTGGCGCGTACAGACCCCAAAGATGTGGCTCGGGTGGAGAGCAAGACCGTGATTGTGACCAAGAACCAGAGGGACACCATCCCCATCCCTGCTGGAGGAGCCAAGAGCCAACTGGGCAGCTGGATGAGCGAGTCGGACTTTCAGAAAGCCAGACATGAGCGTTTCCCCGGCTGTATGACAGGTAGAGACATCTATCTTCAAATTCCCTAAATGGTTTTGACTTTAGATTTAATGCTCCGATCAATTATAGGTAGATCACAATGAATGCTTCTAGTCACAGGTCGCCTTAAAACCTGTGTGAGTAACCAAAACAAAACAGCATGCCGGCTGTATGTAAATAGACCTGTTTAAAAAAAACATCGGTATCAGTTGTGGTCAGGGAAAAATGATTGGCATCAGTATCAGTGACAAAGAAAAGTACACCTGCAACCACACACAAAGGTGGTGTTATGATTTCCATGAGTACACCTGTGTCACTGCAACAAGGTGAGAGGTAAATGGGGCAAAAGACGATGTTGTGTTACTATTTTTATATTTTACCAAAGATAAAAAAAACTTCCACTGAGTTCATATCTTAAACATTAATAGTTAATAACAGGAAAATTACTTCATTTCCACCATTAAAAGGCAAAGAAAGCTGTGACCTCTGATCTTTATTTGCACCAGTTGTCAATATTGAAACAATACTGCCTGTGGTGAATATATAAACTTATAAACTGCATTCATGTGTTGTTAATGTTCATCTTTCTTCTCCGTAGGTCGTACCATGTATGTGATTCCCTTCAGTATGGGTCCAGTGGGCTCCACTCTGAGTAAATATGGCGTCCAGGTACAGACCGTGCTCACCTCGTGATCGGCAGAAATGCTCTAATTTAATATAAAGTCAAGAAAATGAACCACAGCAGAGTCTCAGGTGATGAACGCTCGTGTCTCTTTGCAGGTGACAGACTCTCCGTACGTCGTGGCCAGTATGGGCATCATGACCCGTATGGGGACGCCCGTCCTGAATAAACTGGCAGAAGGAGAAGAGTTTGTCCGCTGTCAGCACTCTCTGGGTCGGCCCTTACCTCTCAAAGGTACAGATTTCAAAAGCCAATAAACACGTTTTTATTACTGCCTTTTGCAAAGATTTTTTTATTTTTATTAATTCCCTTTCTACTTTTCTGTTCCAGCTCCTCTGATGAACTCGTGGCCCTGTAATCCCGAGAAGGTGCTGATATCTCACCTGCCGGACACCAGGCAGATCCTCTCCTTTGGCAGCGGCTACGGAGGAAACTCTCTCCTGGGGAAGAAGTGCTTCGCCCTCCGCATCGCCTCCCGCATCGCCAAGGACGAGGGCTGGCTGGCCGAGCACATGCTGGTGAGAGACTGATACTGTCTATATTAGCGGCAGTTTATATGATAATAAAATACCCTGTTGGCCCTTTATGAAGTAATTAATGCAAATAAATGTGACAATTAACATCACGGCCCCATTGAAAAGTGTCATTTCTGGAAAAAAAACTAATATTAAAATAAATCCTGGGAATAGGATCAGTTACAAATTATCTCATCACTTGAGATTAAAGCAGATATCAGCTTCACGGCCGTTTCGGCTAATGCTGCGTTCAAGGCAGGCTTTTGAAACCGTAAGTTACAGCTTCAAGTCACAACTACGACTTGGTAGCGTTCCAGGTAACCCGTAGCTCGTGTTTTTACCATCCTGTTGTCTGTGAAAGTTCCCTATAACGGCCACTCGTAACTTCCGACCCGTGAACTCGTACCAGATCGAACTGGTATGACTTCACAGGAAGGAAAAACACAAAGTACGAGTTTCTTTGAACGCACCATGAGTTAGCAGCCCCCGCCCTTGTCAGGCATCAATTGGTCCTCGTGCTACGTCACCACATTCACGCGCATCCCTTGGCTGCACACACAGCCCTTCATGCCGTTCTCTCTCCTCATTGGATAACACTTGTATCCCACAAGGAAAATTTTCTCCTCGGGTTACAGCAGAGCAGAGTGACGGAGAGACTCGTGTTTAGGCTGAAATACTTCATGTAAGTGATTGCTGACGGAAAATAGGACTATTTAGGACTTATATTAACAAAAACATTCCACTGATATCTGCTTTAATGTTTTGGGAATGTACATTAAATTGAAAATAATATGGCAGGAAGAAGAATTAGAGCCATAATAATAATTCGTCCTTTTAACATTTTACTTAACCACTTCCTCTGCTCCTCAGATCCTGGGCATCACCAGCCCTCAGGGAGTGAAGCGTTACATCGCGGCTGCTTTCCCCAGCGCCTGCGGTAAAACCAACCTGGCCATGATGAAGCCGTCTCTGCCGGGCTGGAAGGTCGAGTGTGTGGGAGACGACATCGCGTGGATGAAGTTCGACAGCCAAGGTGAGAGCGAGGAGCCGACCCTCGTCACTCCTGAGGTTATGCAATTAAAGGGATAGTTCACCCAAAATTGAAATTTCTCACTCATTATCTCCTCCCCCTCATGTGGACTAAGGGCTGGGAGAAGTTTCAGAGTCCTCCGTGGCTTCTCTGAGTTACAGGGGGTCTCGGCGTAGCAGTGCATGTCCATATAACGGTTGTAAATGGATACCAACTGTCTTCGTAACAAAAAGACACACCAAAAAACATCCAAATACCTCCATGCTGCTCATATGTAATGTCCGTCTTGTATTGAAGCCCCGAAATGCGAAATTGTCCCGAAAAAAATTAAATAAGTCTATATTTCAAGCTTGTTTTGTAGCGGAAGCTTCTCAAAGCTCCTCAAAGGACAGACCCTGGTTCATCCAAATTTGACGAACCGGGAAGAGGAGCTTCCGCTACAAAACAAGCTTGAAATATAGACTTATTTAATTTTTTCGGGACAATTTCGCATTTCGGGGCTTTAATACAAGACGGACATTACATACGAGCAGCATGGAGGTATTTGGATGTTTTTTGGTGTGTCTTTTTGTTACAAAGACAGTTGGTATCCATTTGCAACCGTTATATGGACATGCACTGCTACGCCGAGACCCCCTGTAACTCAGAGAAGCCACGGAGGACTCTGAAACTTCTCCCAGCCCTTAGTCGACATGAGGGTGAGTAGATAATGAGTGAAATTTCAATGTTGGGTGAACTATCCCTTTAAATCTTTTACTGTATGTCACTCTCATCATCATGTTGTGTCCGTCTCTGCAGGTAAGCTGAGGGCCATCAACCCGGAGAACGGTTTCTTCGGCGTCGCTCCGGGCACCTCGGACAAGACCAACCCCTACGCCATGGCAACCATCGCCAAAAACACCGTGTTCACCAACGTGGGCGAGACCAGCGACGGAGGAGTGTGGTGGGAGGGACTGGACTCCCCTGCAGGCGGCGTCACGCTCACAGACTGGCACGGCAAAGCCTGGAAGTCAGGTAACATACACAGATACTAGGGCTGGGACGATATGCTTTTCTCCCGATTCGATTCTTCTACGATTTTTTGGATGGCGATTCGATTTAAATTGCGATTCTACGATATTGCCGATTCTCTCGATTTTTAGGCGCATTTTTAACATTTATCTGCACACAAATAGGCTACTGTAGGAGCCTATAAATTAACATACTCCATTATAAAGTGAACTTAAACCCTTTTCAAAGCCTGTACTCTCTGTATGTAAAAGAGGCTAACAAATACACATTGCACAATATTTAAAAAATTAAAAAAAAAAAAATAATAATAATTCCCCCCAAAAAAAAAATTTCAAAAAAAAAATTGATTTTTGAAAAAGAAAAATCGATTTAAAAATCGTCAAAAAACATATCGCGATATCTATGTGAATCGATTTTTTCTCCCACCCCTAACAGATACATAGAAAAGTGCAAATTAAAGGAAAAACCGGACATAAAGTTGACTTTTAAAGCCCAGTAAGGAGACGCAGGGAGCACATAAAGGATGGAAGCAGAGTTTCTAGGTCACCTGCATAGAGATTATTGTACTTTTTTTTTTTTTTTTTTTTACACCAGTTTGTAATGTGGGGAGGTCTATGAACTCCAGCCCTGCTGCTCTATCCTTCTCTTTTACCGTTTTTACTCCCAGTCTGATCACATGCTTAGACACCTGAGGAAGAGTTGCTCTTCTTGTTTTTCCTTCTATAATCACACTAATATAATGAATGAGCAACGCTTCGTCAAAGGTCATCAATCTTGCAAAGTTTAAACTGTCACAAACCTCGTAAAAAGAATGAAGGAGACACTCTTTAGTCTTTAATATTCAGTTCAAACTTCTACTTCAGTCATTGGAGGGCGTCAAAGAATCCAGTAGAGGGCACTAAATAACTGCAAATCCAGTGCAAGCTACATAAAATACTAGAACAAGTCCCAGAAATAAAGAACTAGCATGTACAGCACAGTATATCTATAATATTTATAGTAATATAAAATATAATAATGTGAAATATTGAATGATATTTCCTTGCACTGCATACAGCCACATGGATCTTTTAACCCGACTCTACGTGGCTGGTAAACTATTAACAGTTTGTTAGACTTTTTTATGGAAGCGTCTGCATTTCTTTTGTTTCCCAACTTGTTTGTTCAGGATTTTCCTTTAATTTATCACCATCTACGTCTTCCCATTGAGTCTGGATATGAACAGAGCAGACATGGCTCATGAAAAGCTTTATGAGTTTGTATGAACCAGGTCTCCGTATCTCGGTGTCCTTTATCTCCTGTAGTTTCCTTTTTCTGGACTTGGGTGCAGATTTGATCTCTGACGACTGGCAGCTTGTTTTTTACATATTTGCAAAGTAGATGACCTCCTCTCTTTCCGTTTTGTAAACAGGAAGCTCGACAGCTTGTGCCCACCCCAACTCCCGTTTCTGTGCCCCGGCGGCTCAGTGTCCCATCATCGATCCCCAGTGGGAGAGTGAGGAGGGAGTCCCCATCGACGCCATTATCTTTGGTGGCAGGAGGCCAGAAGGTTGGTGAACATGCAGTTTTAACATCAACATTTGCGGATATTACCTGTATGTTTGTATTTTTTTTATTATGTGATCATGGTTGATTTGTTTTGTCTCATGTAGCTAAGTCTTGCTGGCAAGCGTCTGTGTTTTTCCTATGTAAATGAGATCAAAGATGAATTTCCTGCCTTGGCGGGACAATAAAGTTTTCTAAATTCCAAATTCTAAATTCTTAATTCCAAATTCTAAATTCTAAATTCTAAATTCTAAATTCTAAAATTAGTCTGAGCAGCTGTGGATTAACCCTGGTGTTGATCTTGTCAGGAGTCCCTCTGGTCTACGAGTCTTTCAACTGGCAGCACGGTGTGTTTGTTGGAGCTGCAATGAGGTCCGAGGCGACGGCAGCTGCTGAACACCAAGGTACAGATGCACAACTTATGGTTTCTTATGGTTTAAGTCCCTCTTATTGTGTTTGGGTGTTGAATTTCAATGTGTTTCAATCTTTTCTTTGCAGGCAAGGTGATCATGCACGACCCCTTCGCCATGCGGCCGTTCTTCGGCTACAACTTTGGCGACTACCTCGCTCACTGGCTGAGCATGCAGAACCGTAAAGCTCCCACTCAGCTGCCCAAGATCTTCCACGTCAACTGGTTCAGGAAGGACGCCAGCGGCTCCTTCCTCTGGCCCGGCTTCGGTGAGAACGCCCGCGTCCTGGAGTGGATCTTCAAGCGCTGCGGCCGGGAGAGGCACGAGGAGGCGGCCAAGAAGAGCATCATCGGCTGGCTGCCAGAAGACGGCGCCATCGACACTAAGGGCTTGGGCGGCGGCGTGGATATGGGCGCCTTGTTCGACGTGCCCAAGCCTTTCTGGCAGAAGGAGACCAAAGAGCTGAGAGCCTACTTCAGTCAGCAGGTTGGAGCCGACCTGCCGCCTCAGGTGGAGGCCGAGCTGAAGGCGCTGGAGGACAGAGTGCACATGTAAATCCCCCCAGGTGAACCCCAGAAAACAAGGCGATGGTCCCTGATGACACAGGATCAGATCATTAGGGTGCAATCAGAGTCACTGACTGGGTTTTCAAACACAGGGAATACAGTTCTGGACTTAGTTAGTGATGGATGTAAACATTAAAAAAAAGAGTTTGGATAAGCTGCTTGTGATAGACTGAGATGTTGCTCCTCTGTCTTTGATTTTTTTTAACATACTGTAGGAAATACAGAATAGTGAAACACCAAAGATGTAAAGATAGACACGTATTTGTATTTGTTGGTTGAATATTGAGGAAAATAACTAATATTCAGACCGGTATTCAAAATAGTAGGTGCATGAAAGCGCAGTCAGTGATTCCTAACTTTCTCTCTTGTCATGAAGAGAAATCACAGGAGTGAACTGTCAGGGGGGAAACGTTAATCTACAATGCAATAACGACCTGTTGGACGCTACTTCACACACTAATGCTGTACACTGACAGGCTGGTGCTGGGTCGGTGGTGGCAGGGAGCTTTGACTCGACACGAAGGTTAGATTTCTGTGAAGTAATCAGACTCAAGTCAGAGAAGCTAATGTCACTCCCTCCATTCACTCACAGAAACCTGTTATGGTACTGGAGCACAATCATCACGGCCTATTAATAGTGCCTTTATAACGCTACAGTCCAGGCTGCTAATGTTTACACGCTGAAGCACAAAGATCTTTCCAGACAAAATTCTGTATTCAATTTTTTAACATTTTATCCAGTAAGTTTTTTTTAATACACTCTGGATTGCCATGAAATGCCTTTTGTTTTAAATTGAGCTTTATATTGAGACGAAAACTTTGTTAAAAGTCCCATTAACTATTCAGAAACATTTTAGCAGATTTCCACTGGGCCTAAGGATTTACTATGCATCGTGTTGTCTTGCCACTTTTGTAATGTCTGTGATTGATCTGTTTGATTCCAGGTGATGTTTACACACAATATGTGAAATGTTGGACCAATAAATGCATTCAAGATTATTAGATATTTGTAGTTGTACCACAAGGTTTTTATTACATTGCAACAAATAAATATTTTAAAACACCTCGGCTACAGTTCTGTTTATTTACATAAGTCGTAATGGGCCTGTTGCAATTTCAGAAGCCACATTGCTATGGAAGTTCATTTTCCACTTGTTGCTTTAATGCATCGCACCATATTGGAAAGGACAAAACTGCAGTAAACTTTCCATAACTTAAACTTAAATGATAGTATTGCTGTTTTTCTGAATTAAAATGCTATATACCTACCATTTAAGTTATTTAATCTGAAAAAACAAAGACACATTTATTGCACCTGTTTACAGACATTTAATTATTTTGTCTTAAGTCTGTTGGTCCTCAGCTTCACACCAAGGGTCAAAACACTCAAATACGGTAGTTTTTCAGCATCATGGTGTATTCAGTGCCACGGGGCTAATATTATAGCCTTATCATTATTTTTATCTAGGGTTATCCTGCCCGTTTCTTCTTTCTTTTTCTTTTATTATTCATCTTCCGTGCCAAATTTATGCTCGCTACTCCTTGAACAGCTTTGAAAGGACCCGGGCAACATCAGAACATTTCTAGTTCATGACTATATTTCATGCATTTCACCCCTTTACGATAGTGATTTTTGGAAAAAAACAAAAATCTTTGCACATCTATTTCTTTGGCAGGTGCGTCGGAGGGTGACAATTAAGTCCAAATTAGAAAGGAAGAGTTTTCGCACACATGGCCAACTTGCAGAATTTATTGCATTGCAACGTTTCGGTGCTACTGCAGACCTTTTTCAAGCAAAAGCAAATTTTGCTTCTTTTCCGATAGTGATTTTTAAAATTTATGACAGCCTAAAAATCACATTTGTCATTATGGGAAGTCACACATTATGATAACATATAGTGAATGAGGTCTTCATAGGAAAACAATAGTAATACTCATAGTATCACCCATCTAATCAGTGATGTGAGGATAAGCATAATAGATTCATCAGATTCATTTTGACACCAGCACACATGCAGCACCAGAAAAAATACATACATACATACATACATATACAAATAAAGCAAGTCACAAGGGAGAAAGAGAAAAAGGTGCTGCTGCTGAGAGAGAAAACAGTGGCCTTGAAGGAGGGTGGTGGAGTGGGAGTGTGGTGGAGGGCTTCTGAACAGCAGCTATAAACTCAACAGCAGCAGCAGCAGCAGCAACAGCAGCATCTCCAGGTTTCAACTGGACTATAAGCACTGCCAGGGTGACAGGCGGCTCTCAGGGGGAAGAACAGCCTCCTCACCTGGGAAACAGTGCTCAGCTCTGTGCACACTCATCCACTGACAGAGGAGAGAGAGAGAAAGAGAGGAGGAGAGGAGTAGGCTACACACACATAGACGGCTGCGATGACAGAACCAACATCGAAGAAACAGGGATTCAAAAAGTGTCGGAGTGCTACTTTCAGCATTGATGGCTTCAGCTTCACCATTGGTAAGACACGTGTGTGTCCATGTGTGTGAGAGGGAGAGGCTATTGTACTGCTGGACAGATGGTGCTCTTTACTTAAGGGTTGATTGTCAGTGCTCAATTTCCTGCTGCATGTATAGAATAACCTTCTCTTCTACCACAAAAGAAAAAAATAATTGATAAGATAGTTCACACTTGCTGTACAGTGTTTTGTTCTTTAACAGGTATATGTGTTTTATTTCTTATTCATTGATAAGGATGTGCCCTTGTCCGTTCAATGATTCTGGACAGTTGTGTTCTTCCAACAACTGTCACATCATGTACAAATCTAACAATAGTGTTTTATCAGTCTTACTGACAATGATGAAATCCAGTATCCAGTATCCAGTTTAATATTATGGAAGGAGTTTGTCCATAATCCTGCTTATTTGGTAAAACGGTACGAAAAGTGAATCTCTACTGGACAAAGAGCATCCTGATGTACATAGGTGTGCCTTTCCAGGTGAGGGAGGGCTGTATCGATAGCTACATAGATATCTAGAGACCACGGTCGAGCTGTTTGAACAGCTGGCTGATTGTTAATGGGACAGGTTACCATAGTTTTTTGGGAGAAGGTATACGATGGTGGTGGATTTGAGGCATGCAGAAAGTGTGAATAAGGGAGGAGAGAGTCGAGAGTTTGAAAATGTGTGTGCTCGAGTCGCCAGAGGCCTTGAGTCCCAACTCTGCTGCTGCCACCTCCTGAGAGGCAGAGACAGAAAAACCAAGCATTCACCACATATAAGACCATGATATTAGAATAACATGTTAAATACTATATTTTATTTATGATAAAAAAGAGTCCTGATCTCTTCTAGACAGAAAATAAAGGGTGCTCGAAGGTAGACTGCACATCTTTGGGCTCCTGGAAGCCCAAAGGCCCTTTTTATCAGTCTATTAACTATAGATACTAATCAATATTTGTTTCTCTGTGACAGCCATGCTACGTGTAGATACCAAGTTGAACTAATGTGGGGTCAGTTTGGAGAATGGAGGTGTTGTCCTGCTGCAGTCAGGAGAAAACTTTGTCACTGTTGAGCTCTTATGTCTCAAAGATAGTTTAACACCTCTTGCAAATATCAATTTAAATTCAAATTATCAATATTATAAAGAAAATAATCAGTTCCACATGACACAAGCTGTTCCTGTTTGCTGTGACACAATGTACGTTTACACAATATACACACAACACAGAGGATGATGAGAATATCGAAAAGAAAAAATACAGAAAATATTATTTTTCATCAGGTATCTGTAATGATATTACTACAATAAGACCTTTTTTGATTTTTACAGTGTGTGTGTGTGTGTGTGTGTGTGTAACTGTGTGTCTGTGTTTACGGGTTGCTGTCTCCGTGGCAACCAGAAGAGACAGGAAATGACTGTGACATAATTTTCACTGGTGCAAATAAAAGTCCTTGTGTGTTGTCAGTTGCTAGGCTGCTGAGCTCAGGGAGCCATTATCACTAATGAAGAGGCCTCTGTCACAGGACGTAATCTTTATCTCCTTCTCTTACTGATTCCAGATGTAGGCCCACACACACACACACACACACACACACACACACACACACACACACACACACACACACACACACACACACACACACACACACACACACACACACACACACACACACACACACACACACACACACACACACACACACACACACACACGTTTAATAGCTAATCCTTTGGAAACTGGAAGGGTTAAGGTGTCCCCCCCTTGGGTCATAGATTTGTCTATATTTATACTTAGTACTCACATGAAGCATGATTTTTAGATCCTTAATTGGTTTAATGGTGATTTTAACGATTGTGTCCTTTGTGTAAAATACCACAGACAACAAAGACACTAAATAAATGGGCTGAAAACTCAGGATATAAGGTTACTGTTAATAAAAATCTGAGATTGCGGCTTTTACTGTATTAGTTAATTCAGAGACACACATTCCTCCAAACCCTATTGTGTTTTTAGATATCTGGCTGAGGTTGAGTATGTATTATAAAGAATAATAAATGTGCAGGTTGTTCCACTTTAACAGGTACAACAGGAGTGTGATGAACTCCCCTGTGGTTTGACTAATTTTGTTTTTTTCCTTGGTGATGGTCTGCTCCACTCTAATCTGTAGATAGCCTATAAATTACCCTTACATCCCATGTATTTATCTATAGGTCTAGTCTAGAGTTTTATTCCTGAGCTTTTTCTTATTTTTGTAATGTATTGTGTTATTAAATTTATATTTTGTTTTGTTTTTCTCTTCTGTTGGGTCCAAAAACTTTTGACCATAATGTATGTTTAAACATCTGATTTATGCAGTGACATCCCTATTCTTTTCCATACAGTTGCCAATGAGGCGGGGGAAGGCAGCCTTCGTCCACTGGCCCGCTTTGCACGTGAGTTCACAGTCTCAGTTTTCAGTTTTAAGTTCAGCTCTGTAAAGGTAAAGTTGTTGTGGTTGAAGATGTGTGAGAAAAAAAACCCCTCCAAAGCAAAGGATTTTTGTTTGTTTGTATGGAAATTGTTCAGGCTCACGGTCCCAGAATGCACTATGCACCGCTGTCACATCTGGCCTTGGCAGCACCGACCACAAAGGGATCCTGATCAGCGCCTGCAGTGCTGAGGAGATCCTGGCTGATGAGCTGCCAAACCCTGAAGCAGCTGACGCCATGGAGAAGACGGCAATCAGGTCTCACATACACACAGACAGAAGAAGCATCACCGTATGACAACACAAAGAGAATCTATAGTTAAAAATGGGTTGTTGGTGTCTTTGAGTTGCAGGTTGCGATGTCTTGTGAAGCAGCTGGAGAGGGGGGAGGCGTCCGTGGTGGACCTGAAGAAAAACCTGGAGTATGCTGCCTCAGTCCTGGAAAATCTCTACATTGAGGAAACCAGGCAAGAATATTTCAGCTCACTTCTGTTTTTATTAATAAATCAAACTCATATAAACTAAACTCAAACTAAAAGTTCACTTTTGTTTTACAAAAAAAATAAGTAGTGGCAGCATTCAGGTTCTTCGGTTTATACCACAATGTGGAAATTTGCCACTAGATGGTGCAGTAGACCACCAGCATCTAAGACCGGCTGTTGTAAAGATAAACACCTCTCAGTAGCTACTCCAGATCACCTTCGGCTGGCGTCTCCAGGGAAACTCAAAAGATGAGAACATCAGCAGCAGCTCTACTGTCATGCTTGGTGAAATGGTACAACAACATATAATGTCTTCTCAACAAATGAAGTAGTTGCATAAAAAGTCACATACAGTGGGGAAAATAAGTATTGAACGCCTCAATATTTTTCTCAGAAAATATGGTAACACTACATAATACAGCCCGCGACTTAGAGCGTACCTACCGCTCTCTTTCCGCATAGGTTGCCCCTTATTTCACACAAGTACTGAGTAACTGCGGCTCACTTCCCCCCTTGTTTCCCCCGTGCATTTACAGTGTAAATAGGCTGCGTCTTAGCGCGTAACTCCGGTTAACTTACATCCTGCTTTACACCAACTTCCACACAAGTACAGAGTAACTCTCGCTCACTTCCCTCACGGTTTTACAGTATAACTAGGCTGCGTCTTAGCACGTAACTCCTGTCCTACTTTACACCAAATTACACAGTAACTCTCGCTCACCCCGCCACTATTTCCCTGCATTTTACAGTATAACTAGGCTGTGTCTTAGAGCGTAACTCCCGTACAATTACGTGCTACTTTGCCCGGACTTACAGTGTAACTCCTGGTCATTTCCCACCAATGATTTTAACCAATATTAGAAGTTAAAAAGTCTACTACAATATGAGCACAATTGTTACAATCCATTTTTTTTATTGTCAGCAGGAAAATGTCACCTCTATTCCAGAGATTTATTATTAATTAATTAATTGTATGGTTTGGAATACTGAGAAATTGGTATAGAGCATGGAAATTGGTCAATAACAGGCTGGCTGGTAGCAAACTTACCTCTCTAAAATGCACATCTATGAAAGTCTAGTTCTGTCATCCAAGGGCAAAACACAAACTATACAGTAATACATCCACAATAATGAATCATTCAGAGATAGAAAATGTTTTTATTATTTATTATTTATTAAACAGAAAACACATGACACATCCACATCCATGATCATTCATAAACTTTAATGCAAGTAGATCTTAATTTCCCTGTAAATGAGCACTGTTATCCTGTCCTTAGTGTGCAAATACACTCTAGTTGTCCTGGAGTTACCCAGTAACTACAAGGTAGCGGGCTGTATTATAAAGTATTCTTTGTTATTCCCTCCTTAGTGTGCAAATACACTGTAATTGTCTTGCAACTACACTCTAGTTGTCCCGTAGTTACCCAGTAACTACAAGGTAGCGGGCTGTATTATAAAGTATTCTTTGTTATTCCCTCCTTAGTGTGCAAATACACTGTAATTGTCCTGCAACTACACTCTAGTTGTCCCGTAGTTACCCAGTAACTACAAGGTAGCGGGCTGTATTATAAAGTATTCTTTGTTATTCCCTCCTTAGTGTGCAACTACACTCTAGTTGTCCTGGAGTTACCCAGTAACTACAAGGTAGCGGGCTGTATTATAAAGTATTCTTTGTTATTCCCTCCTTAGTGTGCAAATACACTGTAATTGTCCTGCAACTACACTCTAGTTGTCCCGTAGTTACCCAGTAACTACAAGGTAGCAGGCTGTATTATAAAGTATTCTTTGTTATTCCCTCCTTAGTGTGCAACTACACTCTAGTTGTCCTGGAGTTACCCAGTACCTTCTACTACAGCTGTAACTACTGTCTAAGTAGAACCAGTAAGTTAGAACACAGTTTGTTTCACGAGATAACATCATCTGAAAGTACAGTAATACAAAGACAAAACTAACTGAAGTGTCCCCGCCATCATAAAATAACAGATTTCTACTGGCTTTTGTTATTTACATTAAAGTTAAGTTTTGTTCCTTCTGTTATAAACTGTTTCATTTAGTTTTGATCCATCTGTCTGGTCCTTCTAGGTCTAAAATAGTCAGTCAAGTCAGTTTCATCTGACAAAATGTACTTTCTAAGTTAGAAGAGTCAAGTTGAAAAGATCGTTGTGATACTACTATCACACCGGAGTGTGACACTCAGTAATGGAGAATGGATGGGCTCCTCCATAAAAGGTGATCTTGATCTTGATCCAGCTCCTTGGGCCAAAGCAGAGATCAGGGTCATGGGTGGCGTGCCATCTCCCTCATCAGGCACCATTTTCATGGCATCTCAAAAACCTCACCTGTGTGGAAACATAATTATATATTGTATCATCAACTTCATCACATAAAATGCATCACTGTAAAACAAAGTGAGAAAATTAATAACTTTGAACGGTACAGTTTTTCTCATCATGGAATACTTAATCCCGGTTTTACCTTTCACATCATGAATCATTAGCCTTTTAAACCATAACTTGTGATTTTAAGCATATTAATCAATTACAAATTATACATATTTTTTTCTTTAACTATTGAGTAATTATTTTAACCATTTAAAAATCTTAAATTTTACAAAATCAATGCTATTACCATACTGTTACTCTTGACTGTATTCATCATAACATTCATGACCAACAGTAACGTTAGCTAATGGAGCTAATGTGTACAGTACTAACACAAATACAACCTCAAAGCAAAACAACCGCAGCACTTACAGTTGCAGGTTAGCTGGTGCAGGGGAAAACACACACTATTATCTTTAGCACAAGCTAACATTGCTAGCTGCGTTAGCATAGCTACTTAACTCACCAAGAGGTTGATAACAAGGTGAAACTGCCGTCGCACAGGTCCTGGGTTCATCCCTCACGTCTCCCGGGGTGTTTGCTCTGTGTTTATATCAACATATCACATCGTAGACATTGCATAATTTCCCTCATTTCTCCACTTCGTCTCCTCCTGTCGTCCCTGTGGCGGTGTCAACAAGCTCCGTCCTCGCTGTGGGGTGGGACTTTCTACCTTCTCAACAGGCAACCAATGACAAGTGAGCAGCTTCTGGTCTGACCAATGACAGATGGTCAAAGGTGAGCGACTGTGATTGACAACTTATGTGATCAATGATGAGCAGCGTAGTTAGACAGGTTAGAATCAAATAGGATGAAATAAGGTGTCAATCACAGTCACTCACCTTTGACCATCTGTCATTGGTCAGACCAGAAGCTGCTCACTTGTCATTGGTTGCCTGTTGAGAAGGTAGAAAGTCCCACCTCACAGTGAGGACGGAGCTTGTTGACACAGCCACAGGGACGACAGGAGGAGACGAAGTGGAGAAATGAGGGAAATTATGCAATGTCTACGATGTGATATGTTGATATAAACACAGAGCAAACACCCCGGGAGACGTGAGGGATGAACCCAGGACCTGTGCGACGGCAGTTTCACCTTGTTATCAACCTCTTGGTGAGTTAAGTAGCTATGCTAACGCAGCTAGCAATGTTAGCTTGTGCTAAAGATAATAGTGTGTGTTTTCCCCTGCACCAGCTAACCTGCAACTGTAAGTGCTGCGGTTGTTTTGCTTTGAGGTTGTATTTGTGTTAGTACTGTACACATTAGCTCCATTAGCTAACGTTACTGTTGGTCATGAATGTTATGATGAATACAGTCAAGAGTAACAGTATGGTAATAGCATTGATTTTGTAAAATTTAAGATTTTTAAATGGTTAAAATAATTACTCAATAGTTAAAGAAAAAAATATGTATAATTTGTAATTGATTAATATGTTTAAAATCACAAGTTATGGTTTAAAAGGCTAATGATTCATGATGTGAAAGGTAAAACCGGGATTA
Organism: Trachurus trachurus; assembly: GCF_905171665.1. Lineage (NCBI taxonomy): Eukaryota > Metazoa > Chordata > Actinopteri > Carangiformes > Carangidae > Trachurus > Trachurus trachurus. The sequence goes on from NC_139911.1 coordinate 7,862,841, forward strand.
AGTATTCCATGATGAGAAAAACTGTACAAAAGTTATTAATTTTCTCACTTTGTTTTACAGTGATGCATTTTATGTGATGAAGTTGATGATACAATATATAATTATGTTTCCACACAGGTGAGGTTTTTGAGATGCCATGAAAATGGTGCCTGATGAGGGAGATGGCACGCCACCCATGACCCTGATCTCTGCTTTGGCCCAAGGAGCTGGATCAAGATCAAGATCACCTTTTATGGAGGAGCCCATCCATTCTCCATTACTGAGTGTCACACTCCGGTGTGATAGTAGTATCACAACGATCTTTTCAACTTGACTCTTCTAACTTAGAAAGTACATTTTGTCAGATGAAACTGACTTGACTGACTATTTTAGACTTAGAAGGACCAGACAGATGGATCAAAACTAAATTAAACAGTTTATAACAGAAGGAACAAAACTTAACTTTAATGTAAATAACAAAAGCCAGTAGAAATCTGTTATTTTATGATGTCGGGGACACTTCAGTTAGTTTTGTCTTTGTATTACTGTACTTTCAGATGATGTTATCTCGTGAAACAAACTGTGTTCTAACTTACTGGTTCTACTTAGACAGTAGTTACAGCTGTAGTAGAAGGTACTGGGTAACTCCAGGACAACTAGAGTGTAGTTGCACACTAAGGAGGGAATAACAAAGAATACTTTATAATACAGCCTGCTACCTTGTAGTTACTGGGTAACTACGGGACAACTAGAGTGTAGTTGCAGGACAATTACAGTGTATTTGCACACTAAGGAGGGAATAACAAAGAATACTTTATAATACAGCCCGCTACCTTGTAGTTACTGGGTAACTACGGGACAACTAGACTGTAGTTGCACACTAAGGAGGGAATAACAAAGAATACTTTATAATACAGCCCGCTACCTTGTAGTTACTGGGTAACTACGGGACAACTAGAGTGTAGTTGCAGGACAATTACAGTGTATTTGCACACTAAGGAGGGAATAACAAAGAATACTTTATAATACAGCCCGCTACCTTGTAGTTACTGGGTAACTCCAGGACAACTAGAGTGTATTTGCACACTAACAGGGCTTAAAGTATTCCGGCCCCGTGCCGGATCTCCGGCGTTTGAAAATTTCAGAAAAAAAAAAAAAAAACACACGCACAATATTTGGCTGCACACAGAGAAGTTCATGGCTGGAGAAGACGGAGGACAAAGACAAAGCTAAATGTGTCGTATGCAAGACAACCCTGGCCTGCCTGCGCGTACTGTATGAGCCTGGTGACGTGACTCAGTCACTCGCTGGAGGCAGTGATACGCCAAGTAGCGTCGGGTCTCATGCCGCTGTTGACGTCGGTACAAACGAGTGGTGGTCCGAGCGGACGTAACGGCGCGCATTCGATTTCGTTTTTTTTTTTTTTTCTCCGTGCATGTCCGCAGCGCAACGCAACGCTGCACGGACGTGCCCCCCCCCTCCCCACGCCCCATAACAGAGGAAACGGGCCCTTGAATGGCTGGTCCAGACCCCTAGATTTAAAATATGAGATTTGTTTTTGCTCCCCACTAGACCAGTTGAGTTCAGTTTCATACACTCCAGCCATGCCTTGTTGCCTTACAATTGTAAGGCAACAAAGCTATAGGACCCTCAGTCAATACTCAATGTGCTTTTTTTTTTTAAATCTGAAACAAATTTTCCCTTCATGTTCTTCTCAGAGTACACCAGAATGCTTCAATGTGTTAAAATCACATTTAATTTATTTTCTGGGGGGGAATGACCATTGTTGTGAGGTCAGACACACCTGGATTTATCAGTTTGTCTGTATGTAATAATGAAGCTGGCTTGAGCTCAGGAAGTAGTGGAAAAAGGATAAAGCCCATTGTCATTAGATCTATTTTTTGACATTTTTTTTTACACATAGTTTTCATACATTTCATGCATATATTGATGTTTTAGAGGTCTTGTAATGTCATGGAAACTTGTTGCCAAGTCATGGGAAAGTCATGGAAATTTGTTGGTTAAAATGTGTATGAACCCTGTGTACATCACCAAACACAATGCCAAAAAGTTGTTTTCTAAATTGCCTATAATGTGTAGGCTATGCGTCGGATCCACTGCACCCCCGCTCCTTGGAAAAAAGTTCAGGCTCAGGATTTTTTTTTACTTTAAGCCCTGCACTAAGGACAGGATAACAGTGCTCATTTACAGGGAAATTAAGATCTACTTGCATTAAAGTTTATGAATGATCATGGATGTGGATGTGTCATGTGTTTTCTGTTTAATAAATAATAAATAATAAAAACATTTTCTATCTCTGAATGATTCATTATTGTGGATGTATTACTGTATAGTTTGTGTTTTGCCCTTGGATGACAGAACTAGACTTTCATAGATGTGCATTTTAGAGAGGTAAGTTTGCTACCAGCCAGCCTGTTATTGACCAATTTCCATGCTCTATACCAATTTCTCAGTATTCCAAACCATACAATTAATTAATTAATAATAAATCTCTGGAATAGAGGTGACATTTTCCTGCTGACAATAAAAAAAATGGATTGTAACAATTGTGCTCATATTGTAGTAGACTTTTTAACTTCTAATATTGGTTAAAATCATTGGTGGGAAATGACCAGGAGTTACACTGTAAGTCCGGGCAAAGTAGCACGTAATTGTACGGGAGTTACGCTCTAAGACACAGCCTAGTTATACTGTAAAATGCAGGGAAATAGTGGCGGGGTGAGCGAGAGTTACTGTGTAATTTGGTGTAAAGTAGGACAGGAGTTACGTGCTAAGACGCAGCCTAGTTATACTGTAAAACCGTGAGGGAAGTGAGCGAGAGTTACTCTGTACTTGTGTGGAAGTTGGTGTAAAGCAGGATGTAAGTTAACCGGAGTTACGCGCTAAGACGCAGCCTATTTACACTGTAAATGCACGGGGGAAACAAGGGGGGAAGTGAGCCGCAGTTACTCAGTACTTGTGTGAAATAAGGGGCAACCTATGCGGAAAGAGAGCGGTAGGTACGCTCTAAGTCGCGGGCTGTATTATGTAGTGTTACCGAAAATATATTTCTAATAGAGCTATTGACATGAAATTTTCACCAGATGTCAGCAACAACCCAAGTAATGCACACATACAAAGAAATCCAAACGTTTTTGTCCATAAATTAAGTAATAAACGACACAGGGAATAAGTATTAAACACACGAAGAAAAGGAGGTGCAAAAAGGTTTGGAAAACCAAGAAAGCAGCTGGAGTCTGTCAGCATTTAGAAAGTAATCCTGTCCCTATCAGTGCAAAGTAATATCAGCTGCTTTAGTCCAAGGTTTCTCATCACAGGGTGTTACACAAGAGGCATCTCATGATGGGGAAAAGCAAAGAGCTTCTCAAGACCTTCAGAAACTTATGTTGCAAAACATACTGATGGCATTGGTTACAGACGTGTCTGAATGCACCATTTTATCTGTTAGTGCCGTTAATCTGGAACTAAAAAGAACAGCATTTCACCATAAACTGGCCACGACCAGGTGCTCCTCGCAAGATTTCTGACAGAGTCAAAAGAAAACTAAGAAGAGTCGTCCAAGAGCCAAGGAGCACTGACAGAGAGATTTAGAGGGACCTGGAATTAGCAGGTACAGTTATATACTGTATATAGTAAATAAAAAAAACAATTAGTAATGCATTTAACCTCTATGCATGCTCACCATGCAAGTCTATTGACGCGTTCAATTCTTATTTTCCCTGCTGTAATCATCATCATGGCCCTTAAATAGAAAATTTGACCTTGTGACCTCTGGGGTTTCTGTGGTTGTGCCTCCGCTGCAGGCGGATGGCGGACACGGAGGACGAGCTGAGAGACATCCAGTCGGACTCGGTGCCCTCAGAGGTTCGTGACTGGCTGGCTTCCACCTTCACCCGTCAGAGGGCCCTGATGGTGCGCCGCTCCGAAGACAAGCCACGCTTCCGCAGCATTGTCCACGCAGTGCAGGCCGGGATCTTTGTGGAGAGGTTTGACAGTTTACTGGTTTACTGGAGTTCAGTTTGATTATTGGGTTTGTCTTGAAGCAACAGTCTGAAAGCAATGGTTTTTCTAATAGTAGCCAGTATGTGTTGTGGTATTTCTCTTGGTGTGTGTTATGTGTTGTGACAGGATGTACAGACGAACCTCCAACGTGGCTGGATTCAGTTATCCCCCAAACGTCATCACTGTGCTCAAGGTCAGTTAACAGATTCACAGAGTGTACCAATGGCATGAGACATTTATTAAAATCAAAATGCTAATAATTATTTGCTGATGAAACTTGTTTGTATCTACTGCAGCATGTAGACATGTGGTCCTTTGATGTCTTTGCACTCAACGATGCGAGTGGAGACCACGCTCTGAAATTTGTCTTCTATGAACTGCTCACCAGATACGACTTGATCAATCGTTTCAAAGTACGACGATGAAGGGACCACTTTCCCTGCCTTTATTGGTCAATTTTAAATATCTCACTTTCTGGATTTAAGGAAGAGGCAACATTTTGTCAACATGCTACTTTGCTTTGTTGTCATGTCAGGTCCCTATTTCTGGTCTCATATCATTTTTGGACCTGCTGGAGGTCGGCTACAGCAAATACAAGAACCCGTACCACAATCTGATGCACGCTGCCGATGTCACACAGACCATCCATTACCTGCTTCTCAAGACTGGCATAGTGGTAAGTCTGGTGTTGATTTGATATCAATGCAAAATGAAAACTCAAACATAGTGATGTTGTCTCAGTTATCTCAGTAAAGGGATAGTTCAACATTTTGGCAAAATGGGGCATTGCCATAATCCCTATAGTTTTAGGAGTAGGTTTGTTACCTTTAATTGTCGATGCAAGCTATTTTTAGAACGGCAGAGCAGAGCCGCGAGCTGCTCAGAGCTACGCTACGGAGGCTCATGGGATTTCTTGGTTTCCCTCATCAAACTCATCAAATACACAATCCAACAACTCCAAAACGCTCTGGTGGACAAGTTGTGACCTGCACATTCACCACGCTATGAGATAATAACAGAACGTTAGGAGTAATAGCTTGCACCAACAATTTAAGGTAACAAACCTACTGCTGTGACTATAGGGATTATGATGATGGGCCAATTTGCCAAAATGTTGAACTATCCCTTTAAAAATGGTGCCCATGTTTCAGAAGGCGAAGTATTGGTCATTAAATATGAGGCAAAACCACTTTGTGCCTGTCTTCCCTGCAGCATTGGCTGACAGAGTTGGAGATCTTTGCCATAATCTTTGCAGCAGCGATCCATGACTATGAACATACAGGAACCACCAATAACTTCCATATTCAGACCAGGTACTTTCCTCTCTTTTAATCACTGCAGTGAAGGACAGCACATAACAAACATTGGTAATCTAAAAGGTGAAACATTTGAAGGAAACTTAATTTTTATTTTTATCATGATTAATCCTTTTATTTTCCATAGCTCTGTGCCTTGTGATGAATGTGGCTGTGTGGGATTTGCAGGTCAGAGGCAGCCATGTTGTACAATGACCGAGCTGTTCTGGAGAACCACCACATCAGCTCTGTTTATCGCCTCCTACAGAACGATGGTGAAATGAACATCCTCTCAAATCTTTCCAAAGACGACTGGAGGTAAGAGTCATTCTTCAGGTGCTATTTTAACAGTGAAATTTGAATGATGCAAGAACATTTATAAATGTAGCGGACAGAGGAGCAGGAGATGAAAGAATGGCTCCTTTTTTTATTATGATCTATAAAAGTTGTATCGACTCTGAAAAAGCTTCCAAAACTGTCAACACTGGTATTAAGGGGGAGGATTTGAAAATGTATCCTAGATTTTATAGGGAACGAATGCAGAGAAGCCAATATGGAAGAGATTTGATGTGTTTTCTTAGCTTCCGTCATCTTTCCTCACTGATAAATACATCAGGGTGTCGTCTGCATAACAATGAATATTCATCTGGTGCTCCCTGTCAATATTGCCTAAAAGAAAGGAAAAGTGACTTACATTGTTTTGTGCTTTGAGTTGTAGACATTTAACATATGATATTAGCTAAAAAGGAATTACCAATGACCACGATTATTTCAATTCATTCCCAAGGGAACAGGGATGTTTATTGACGGCCCATTGATAGTTCAGATATGTGATTCTCTCTCACATTTTTCCAGAGAGCTGCGTACTCTGGTGGTGGAGATGGTGTTGGCCACTGACATGTCTTGCCACTTCCAGCAGATCAAAGCCATGAAAACTATCCTTCAGCAGCCTGAAGTGTGAGTAGAGGATTTCATTTTTGAGTCAGTGTATGTTAAGTCAATGTCCACCCAAGTTGTAAAGAGGACTCTAAGGTCTTTGACAAATCTCAAAACCTCAGTTGGGTTCAGATGTTGATGTAAGGCTGGGTAGCAAAATATGAGTTTGATATTTTTTGAAATAAGTGCCACAGGGCTAACCTTTTGAGACAAATGAATTGATTAATATCTCAAGCTGTTTTTTTGCTAAAATATATGGAATATTGTATATGAAAATATTGTATGAGTGGCAGAAAAGTGGCAGTTTACACTGAGGCACTGATTTCATATCTGTGTTTCTCCTCAGAGAATTTGTTTTGAAGGAGCCTTTTAAAAAGCCTTGATTACTTCAGACAGAAAGCAGTATGAAACAAGTACAATGACTTACAATGAAAGTGACTTACTGGATTGTATTTGCAGGATTGACAAACCAAAGGCCTTATCCCTGATGCTGCACACGGCTGACATCAGCCATCCTGCCAAACGCTGGGACCTTCATCACACCTGGACCACTTCCCTGCTGGAGGAGTTCTTCAGACAGGTACACACCTGTGAGAATATAATGTAATTCAGAAAGCTACACTTGAAAGAAGGATGGGCTTGTATCTCAAGTGCTTATTGATTGACATTTTTAGGTTTTAAAAAAGTACCTTGTGATGCTGAATTTTGTTTCCAGGGTGATAAAGAAGCAGAGCTGGGTCTGCCGTTCTCCCCTCTCTGTGACCGCAAATCTACCATGGTGCCCCAGTCCCAGATCGGTACTCCGCTACTCTCATATTTTATATTGTATTGTGGTTTTATGATCATGAAAACGGACTGCTTTAATTACACTGTGCACGTTCTGGCATGGTTACTGTCTCCTGTAGGATTCATTGACTTCATCGTGGAGCCAACATTCACCGTGTTGACAGACATGATTGAAAAGATTGTGACGCCGCTTATTGAAGAGGCGTCCCAGTCTGGATTGACCGGACTCAAGTTCTCAAGGTGATGACGACACACAAAACTCTCATTTCCTGCATGACGACACTCATGTTGTTGAAAAATACAGAGGATACACTGACATAAATCTTATCAGAAACTTTACTTTTGCTTTATTCGCATTAGTTTGACTATACAAACTGGTAAAGTGTAGCACTGTTGTTCATGTCCACATCCACAGTGTCAACAGTATTAATGGCAGCGATGGAAAGCATTCCAGCGTGAAGAGCACCGCCGGCTCGGAGGGCAGCTGCTGTCTGGCCACAGTCGACTTCAAGAGCTTCAAGATCATGTGGAACCAGGAGATTAATCACAACAGGGAGCTGTGGAAGGCCAAGGCAGCCAAAGGTGGCCACACTCACTTTTTATTCTCTTTGACTCAAACATATCAGACCTCACAGGGCGATTTGCTCAGATCTGTGCACCAGCTTTTTGCCTGTTTGCTCTGAATAGACCGGGAAGATTTTTGTATGGCAGATGCTGTAGAAATTCAGTAAATTCAATGCCTGTCAAAAGGCCTTAAAGGAGCATTTGTTTTCTTTCCCACAAATACAACACAACCCATACATCATCTCAAGTTCTTAATTGCAGGTGCACAAATTGCATTCTTCAAATAATAAATTAAGAAACTCATACAGTCACATTTTTCCCAGTCATGAACCAGATTTATGCATGTGCAAATCTTTTCTAAAATATTTTTTGTCATAGGATAGGGCAGATACAAGTTAAAAACTGCAACTGCTTGAATCTTTTACTTCTGTTATGTCAGAGACGGAGCAAAAGGCCAAGACGGAGGCAGCGGAGGGCGGCCAGGAACAGAAGGAGACCGAGGATGAGAAAGGGTCAACGCGAGCTGACGACAGAGCTGGACAGGGAACGATTAAAAAAGATGTGGGGGGACAGGGAGAGGAGGAAAACAAGAAGCAGAAGCAGCACGAGGAGGAGGAGGAGGGGGAGGAGCAACAGCCAAAAGAGGAGGAGGGGGACAACAATGTAGGACGGACTGCAGGATCAGAGCCAAACGATACAGAAAAGAAGAACGACGGTCGCACAGACAAACAGCAGCAGCAGGGTCAAAATGGTATGTGCAACTTTTTAACTAGAGATTTTGTAGATTAAAAAAGTAGAAGGATCTGTCCTGGTTAAAGTGACGGTCCCATGAATGTGATTTTCTCTGCAGAGCCTCAGCACGACTGCCCTCTGATCCACTACTGCAAGAGACCCAGTTACTGTGCCAGCTCCTACCAGCTGGTCCGCTCAAAGGTCTCTGAGATGAGGCCCATCGATGCCAGAGGAAAAGCCAGGAGGCTGCAGAGCATCTCCCTACGTCGCCGAAAGTGATCGGTGTGATGTCACGTCATAACTACGATACTATTGCACGATAATCAGTCTTTGTTTATATTTGTACATTGCAGCTTTACATTCATTCACAGTCTCCGTTACTCAGTGTCTCTCCTCCAGGTGAAATAAAGTTCCTGTTATTGTCACAAAAATATCACGTGTGTTTCCTTTTCTTTGTTCAATTGCAGTGAGAGGCAACAGAAAACACAGCAGAGACATAATGAAAATCCAAATCTTTGGTCAAAGTTAGATTTTAATGACCCTGAGAGCATACAAATAGATTATAGACAATGAAATGAAAATTAATTCTTTTGATTTTTTTCCTCCTCTTCTAAGTGGACCACCTGCTTCTCCGCCTTCAGCAGTCTCACTCCTACAGAGAGAGAGAGGGAAAACACAGATTAGAGTGGGTCCTCATCTCTGTGTTGGATGCAGTGTCAGACGCATCATAACGTACACAGTTTTATAAAATTTGAGTTGTATTAACAGGGAAAAAGCCCAGACCTGGTATATGTGGAGGACAGTTGAGGATGGGTGTGTCCTTTCGGCGAGGTTTCTTCAGCTGGTCGTCCTCCTGAGCCTCCTCCTTGTCCTCGTTATCACCGATCACAGACTTCATGTCCACCAAGTCGTCTTGGTCTGTCACACAGGCAGGAAAACATTTTATTCTGATGATGTGTTCTCCTAGGAAGAGTCCAGTTTAGCTAATGCTGTACAGCTCTCTGATTTGTTATTGTTTTTGGCTCTATTTTGGTTTTAAAACTCAAAAAATACATCTTGCTGAGAAATATACCCAATGTATTAAAGAAATACTTTTGTCTAATTGTCAAAAGGCTGCTCTCAAGTTCCCTGCATTCTTGATTTCCTTTTTGTTTTCCATTTGACAGCAAAATATGTTAAATATATTGCAAGTTAATTTTTTCATTTTCATTTGTATTTAAAATTTTGAAATCACAGGCAGAGTGCAAACATGTTGCCAAGAAATGATTAATAAGGAATGATATATAATTATTTTGATAAGTATTAGGTATCCAAAGCACAATATAAAAAAAAGTAATTTAAATAATTAGATATAATAGCATTAGACATTAATTATCATGAATGTCGTAGTTGTTAAATAATACGTAGTAGTAACATAAAGGGTTGTAGACGGGCTGGGAGCTCTGTGCTTACACTGTTTCTCTTCCTGTGTCATCAGTCGATGTTGGATGGTGGAGCTCATATAGCCGGTCGTTATCTCTGAGGACCTCTGGGCTTTCTACACAGGTCACTCAACACACACACACACACACGCACACACACACACACACGATCATTCAGAATCCATTATTTAACAGTGCACCTTATTATACTAACAAAGGACAGAGCAGAGCACTAGAGTATGAATGCTTCACTTACACATTTGAATTATTCCCCAAACCACATTAAAACTGGCTCTAATCAAATCACTGAATTCACACAACGTTTTTTTTCATCTACTGTATTTATCAATCACTACTATATCCATAAATTTGACATGACACACATGCATTTCTAAAATTTTGTTAGTGTATCTAAATAAGTAGACACAACAACTGCATGTGATTTTTCCAGATGGACACATAATATTGACAGTCGTCATGACGTAGTGAAGACACACTGGATCAAAAGGAAGTGGTTAGAGGTTGTAAAGCAAAAGACAGAAGCAGAGTAGAAGGAAACAAGACAACAGAAAAGATCGACCTGGAGGGGAATAAGAATAAACTAAAGACAACAAAAAGAAACAAGCAGTCAAAATAAACCCGTCAGTCTCTTACCTCAGTCTCAGCAGTGTGACACAACTGGACAGTGGGACGGTGGGTTATCTAGCCGGGAGGAGGAGCATCCTCCCTCCTCTGCATCCATTAGAGACCCCCACCACCGCTGGGGGGGTGGAAGAGGAGCTGCTCAATGTCTGATGACCATCACCACAGCATGTGCATGTTTCTTTTTTTTCACAATCTAAATGCAAATATTAAAATGTAAAGTGAAGTTTTGTCATGTTTTATTTGCTGCCTAATTGAATATAATAATGCAGTGACAGTGATATTGCTAATCAGATGATATTCATATCATATCATCTGATTAGAAATACATGATTGATTGTATTTGTTGTAATATGTGTAATAATATTTTAATTTACTGCCCAAATTTTGATTGAAACTTGTGTCCAAAACAAAAATTTTACATAATGGGTTGTAATGAAGAATGTCCACCTCTAAAAAATATAAATATTTCGTTTGATCATCTTACTTTACCAAGGGGAAAACAGCCACATTACATACTGCATTATATTATAGAGAATAATAATTGCAAATGCAGATGTTGTATATTATATTTATTATTGTATGTGCATTATTAAACATACAGCCAAATTCTGCTCACTGGGTATTTGAGCATTGCTGTCCTTCATGAAGTCCTGTATCAGGATTATAAGATACTCTATCTCCAGAAATGTGAATTGAATTTTTAAACTAAGATGGCGTCTGCCCAGATTCACTGGATCAGAAAAGTTCAGTCTTAAGTCTTAAAGGTGGGAGGTGAGTGTAGAGGATTCCCGTATCTCTACTTGTTTTCCCACACGTCGTGATGTGACGTTCTCATTTTTCGGAGGAAGCCCACTATGTCCAGTTTGTCTGCCTTGGTGCGAGAGCAGCCGCGGCCGTTGCAGGCGCTCTCGGACTCAGGAGGCGACGGCCTGGGGGAGTCTGAGTTCCAGCTGCTCCAGGAGGAGACGTGCTCACTGTGCACATCTGGAGCTGGATCCACACAGGGAAACAGACAACACTGAGTGGCCACTGTCCTGTTGGGAGCGGAGCTTGATGATGTGGGCGCTGCTGCAGGTTGAGCGACTCCAAGCTCAGAGCACAGCAGAGACTGTTCGTCCAACAGTCTGTCCATCCTCTATTTAAGAGACAAAGAATTGTGATTAAAAACACAGGTAAGCCTTCAATTTACAGGCTGCTAATTACGTGATAATGTCAAGAAATAGCCAGGAAATAGCAAGCAATTGCATCATAATGTCTAGAAATAGAATAGGTCAATTTCATAGTAATGTCAAGAAATATAGCTTTTGATTGGCTATCTCATGGCCTATATATTTACCTGTAATGTGTTCTTTTAAAAAAATCTCTGCTTGAAAAAAGTCCTGAGGACCGAAACGTTGTTTCTTTTACAATAAAGTTTTTTGCAAGTGATTGGACAGTGTGTGGGAGACCCTTCTTTCCTTGTTGAGAAATATAGCCAAGAAATAACGATTGATTGCGTAGAAACAGCCCAGAAATAAGAGTCAATTGCAAGGATTTGATGGAGAAAATATCTGGCCTTTCCCAAAAAATTCAAAGCATGAAAAACATGCGTAATCTTTTGCCTTCATGAAAAATGTCTTGGCTATTTCTTGACATAATTACATCAGTCATATAACTGGTGTTGGAAGCTGAAGTCTAGGAAATATCCTAACAGTTAAATTCAGCTTTATTAGATTACAAGAATTACACATCTGTGCTTATGGCATTCACATTCATATTCATATTCATATTCATACTCATACTCGTCATCACTGCAGACCGGTATGAGTGTGTAGGTGCGACTGTGTGTGTGTTACCATCTTCAAGCTGTGGTCGTAGTATTGGGCCAGTTCATTCAGCTGCATCTCCAGCTCTTTAGCTTCCTCTTTCACTGCTCGTCTCAGCTCCTCTATGTCCCGTACGTTCTCCCTGTGCACAAAGACACACAGAGGTTTGGTTTTTAGTATATTCATAAAATCATTCTGGTGCACAGTCGTAAACACAGCTACATAAACCAGCCTGCGTACCTGTCGTGGTCGGAGAGGTCACTGTAAACTGCAGCCTGGTCCTCAGAGAGCTGCTCCTCCATGTTGCCGAGCACAGAGCGAAACTGCTGCAGACACAGCATCACCTCCTCCAGATCAGCCAGAGAGTACTGAGCAGAACACGTACAAGAGTTTTACTCACACACCCAAGAAATGATAAATGTGGAAAGTCAAGAATAAGAATAAGTCTGATTACATTTATACAGTGTTAGTCCAGATATACAAACTTACTTCCTGTCCCTTAGCATTTCCTCCGTGATAAAAAAAAGCTACACTGATTACATGCAACTGTAAAAGGTGACAAAGGAATATTAAAACATGGATCTACATGGATGTAGAAGATGAAGATGTAGAAGAAAAACTCTTGTTTTCTTTCCCATATAAAAAAAACAGCAAATTATCCTTTCATGGTTTCTGTACCAATCAGTTGTAATGTTAAAACTAAGATATGTCAGTGTGTGGACAGTCATATGTAATAGTTTTCACAGCTTAAAAACTGTGTGTATTTTCCTGTTTTCCAACATAAATTAATCCCAGTTTCTGTTTTGGATGTCACTGTAAATCGATGAGAGAAAGAATCAGAGTGGAGAGCCGAGGGCAGGATGGGGAGAGAGCTGCTGCACAGGCAAATGAGACATTCATATGTTAATGTGGTCCTCGCTCTGAAAAGGGCTCCATCTCAAGAATTATGGTAATGTGACCACAAATATACTGTTTATATCAAAGTACAAACATCGTGACTCGCTCACTGCTCACTCCTATGGCTGACAATGTCGGACAAATGAAATCCAAACCACCGATTACGACGACAATGATGGCCCTTTTTTCTTTCATTTGTTATTTGTTTTCCAGACCGCATTGTTCAATATTCGCAATACTCATCGCATACAATGACTCATCAATATTCAATGTGTTGCACAGTTGTAGCAACGGACACAAAGAGAGACCTAAAATGTCACCGTTATAATAATTTGTTATTGATACCGTGTTGTTGGACACAACTACCTTCCTCCTTACAAGTGTCTGGTTCACAAAGGTGTTGAACCTCTTGAATCTTGAGTATGAGGTTTTAATTGGGGCCTGGTTTTAATCAAGACCTTGTCTGATAATCTCTTTTGAGCTCAGTTGTGGTTAACATAAACAGTTATTGCCGCTGTTTCTGAAGGAGAGAAAGTACGGAAGAGGAAAAGGGCCACAATAGATTTTCTGCCTTCAATCTCAGATTAAAAAAAATATATTTTTAGTGACAAACTACTCACAGTCATACTTCCTTGACTGTGTTGTTTGCTGTAACTCCTCCTCTGGTCACAGGAGCAGCAGCAGGTCACTGTGGCCGTCTGATCGCCCTCCCACAGCCTCTCTTCATCCTCGCTTCCAATTCTGTCCACGTCCTCGTCTCTATCCAGCCACATTCCCCCGTCCATGGAGGCCGACACAGCCTGGTAATTTCTACCGATCCCGGGGAGACAGTCGTTTCCCTCCCAGTCGTTAGACAGCAGAGGGAGAGACGGCGACGAAGAGAAGACCAGAGTCGGTCTTCGTATCGTTTGTGAGTAACCCACCGATACGCTCCCTTCATTGGGAATAGCGTGAACGGCGCCCTGCGATAACTTCTTCAGGAGATTGTTGCGCTGGATCTGCATGTCCGTCCATTCCTGCACGGCACGGAAAGGGCTGGAGGTGTCCAAATGGCGAATACTAGGCAGACTCAGGTTGTATTTTGAGTCAATCGTATACGGTACGTCCTTCCTTTGAACGATATGTGAAGATGGAGACGAAGGCATCTGAACAGAAATGGAGCGGCTCGATGGTTTGGGTGAAGGTATGTTTGGAGCCAGAGCGGAGGAGGACGGTGCATCTGAGAGGTCAGCTGCGTTTCTTGAGTTCTGCTCGGCGTCCATTGTCGATGGAGGCTGATATCTATCAGTGGATGAAACAGAATCTGGAGCAGCGGAGCCGCCGGACGACAGAGATCTCCCAAAAGATCCGTCCGAGGCTTCAAAGCTGCCGGACTCTGTGAGGTTCACAGGGGTTGAACCGGAAAGCTGGACGGGTTCTGCCCAGTAGACGCGTCCTTCCGAATCAAGCTGCCGAAAGAAGGCGTCCACGTCTCCGCTGTCGACGTCCGAGCCGTCCACCGAGGTTTCAAACACCAGATCTAAGCTCTCGATCTCGATTAAATCCTTTTGCTCCTCTTCGGATTTGCTTGACACCTCTGGAATCTCTGGAATTGGTTCATCCTCTGTGCCGGCGATTTCCATTTCACTGCCTCCACTTAACGCTACCTGTTTGGTTTCAGCTGAAAGCTCATCGTCCAGACTACAGGAAGGGACCGGCGGCGGATCTATTTCTGTTCGGGTACATACTTCGTCACAGGCCGACCTCGCACCTTCCGACAGAGCTGCAGAACTCTCTGTATCTGAGATGTAAACACCAGTATCTCGAGTCTGCACACTGTCAGCGTGTCTCTCAACCTCTCCCTCGCCCTCGCCATTCCTCCGAAGATCTGAGAGGCGATTCATCTTATCACAAATAACATCTCGGACAGGAGAAGCTGGAGTCGGATCTGTGTTATCACCACGAGAGCGGGATGAGCTGTGCTGCTCGGCCAGGTCTGATATTCCTCCTGCAGCTGGAGCTGTCGAACCATGAGGTTGTGAGGACGGAGAAGATTGACCATCTGGAGTGGAAGGACCAGAAGGTTGAGGGCAACCGTCCTCCAATTTACTCGAGTCCTGAACAGAGGTGGATGGAGCTAGGGGAACGGATAGAGGAGAGGGTGTTTCACCCTGTTCCTTTTGTATATCGGTTTGTGTTTCTGAGAGGTCTATTTCGTCTGAGTCGTAGAAAACAGAATCTCTTTGATTGTTTTCTGAGGACGGATATTGAGAGTCAGGAGGTTCACAAGGATCTGAAGACACTTCTGTCCTTTCTGTCTGTGAGTTCTCAGTTAAAAAAGCAGAGGCTTCTGCGCCTTCAGAGTCCTGAGAAAAAGTTGCGAGGTGGGGGCTTGGAGTTTCCTTGTCTTCAGTGTTAATGTCCTCTGAATCTCTAATCAATGAGTCGATGTCCGTTTCCATTGGGTATGTGGTAGGGGAACGAGGGATATCCAGAGCAGGAGAAGGGATGGTTGGAAAATAATCTTTTTGATTGTTTTCTGAGGACGGACATTGAAAGTCAAGAGGTTCACAAGGATCTAAAGACACCTCGGTCCTTTCTGTCTGTGAGTTCCCAGGTTTCCCAGAAGAGGAGTCAGACTTTTCAATCGACTCCGAAAATGAGCAATTTGGTTGTGAAGAAGGAGATTGAGACGAAGGGACAATTACTTCAGATTCATGAGAAAGAGTTGAGAGGTGGGGGCTTGGAGTACACTTTTCTTCAGTGTTAATGTCCTCTGAATCTCTAATCAATGAGTCAATGTCCGTTTCCATTGGGTATGTAGTAGGGGAACGAGGGATATTCAGAGCAGGAGAAGAATCTTTTTGATTGTTTTCTGAGGACGGACAATGAAAGTCATGAGGGTCACATGGTTTTAAAGCTCCCTCTGTGTTTTCTGTCTGTGAGTTCCCAGGTTTCCCAGAAGAGGAGTCAGACTTTTCAATCGACTCAGAAAATGAACAGTTCGGTTGTGGAGAAAGGGACTGAGATGAAGGGACAGTTGAAAAAGTAGAGGCTTCTGCACCTTTAGAGTCACAAGGAAGAGTTGAGTGGTGGGGGCTTGGAGTATCCTTGTCTTCAGTTTGAACGTCCTCTGAATCTCTAATTAGTGAGTCGATGTCCGTTTCAATGAAATGTGAAGTAGGGGAACGAGGGATATCCAGAGCAGGAGAAGGGACGGTTGGAAAATAATCTCTTTTATTGTTTTCTGAGGACGGACAATGAAAGTCAGGAGGTTCACAAGGAACTGAAGACACCTCTGTCCTTTCTGTCTGTGAGTTCCCAGGTTTCCCAGAAGAGGAGTCAGACTTTTCAATCGACTCAGAAAATGAACAGTTCGGTTGTGGAGAAGGAGACTGAGATGAAGGGACAGTTACACCTTCAGAGTCACGAGGAAGATTATACTTGTCCTCAGTTTGAATGTCCTCTGAATCTCTAATCAATGAGTCAATGTCCGTTTCCATGAGGGGTAAAGTAGGGGAACGAGGGATGTTTAGAGCAGGAGAAGGGACGGTTGGAGATTGGGAATCCGGTACGTTCTGTGACTCGGGTGAAGAAGAACGGGGGAGAAGGTGCTGATCCTGATGTGGCGTTGTCTCCATTTCTGAACTTTGCAGATCATGTGAAGAAACTGGAGACGTGGAGACGAGGTGAGATAAGGGGTAATGTGGAGGAGAGTTCGGTCTCTCATTGCTCTGGCTCTCTGTGCTTCCTTCTGACAGTCCAGACAGAGCCTGCACACAAGATAAAACACAGTCAAAGAACTGGACACATGAACTTTCCTATGCACCATATATTTTTTATAACACTTTATAGGAACACCTGCTTCCCCACGCCACCAAGAAATCAGCTGATAAAAAGTTATATAACCTGCAGATACAGATTGTGTTTCTAGCACACTGCTTGGTGCAACACATTCTTGTGAGAAATACATTCTTCCATCAAGTGACTGTGGCTCAGTGGTTTAAAAGAGACTCGTGACCTTGATGAGGTTCGGTCCTGGCGACGGCTGCAGAGGGAGGATGAAGGGCTCTTCTAGAAATCCACTGCTGTCTGACTGGCAGCTGTTGGTCCGTATTACACCTCGCACTGTTTAGATACAAGAGTGGGGAAAGAGAAAACAAAAGGGGAAGGATAAGAATTATTAATTTAATAAATACGTTGTGTTTTAGACAAAAACATAGAATAGAATAGAATACTTTATTTAATCCCCGAGGGGAAATTTAAAATGTCACAAGCAGCAGCAAGACAATGGAGACAACAACACAGATCATAAAACACTGAAGTAAAATACATAAAAACATAAAAACACATAATGTATTAAAACACAATAATAAATATGTGGATAAAAGATGCGTGTAAAAGGTTAAAAGTGCTGGGTTCAGGATGCTTATGGTGAATGAATGAAGTTGTACAGCTGTATTGCAGTAGGTATGAATGAATGTTTACAATTACATACAATTTGTGAGGTAGAAACTGTAAATTCTCTTCTCTGCAACACATACAGTAGTGCCAGTACTTCCTCCACTCCACAACATCGCCACCCGGTGGCAGCCCATAAAACAGCAACAATACAAGTGATGGAAAAACAAAAAAAACAAACTCTTTATTATATAATTACATGTTTAATGACCCACCTAAATTTTCTGCTCCTCCTGTGTAGCTTCCTGTGCAAATACTGTCATCAAAACTTTGGATCTGTAATGAGACATAATTCATTTATCAACCTATATTCTTCTCTGTAGGTAATATTAACAAACAAACTAAACAAATGTAATAATTTAGTGGTGCCTTTGACTTGCCTCTTCCATTTCAAATGATTCAGTGGTGTGACCAGGGCTCCTCTTCCTCAGGGGGGGGCCTTGCCTCACAGACCCAGGTCTCAGTGGTCCCTCCTGACCAGTGTTTCCAATCGCATGAGGCTGGGACTGACGGTCTGTACCGGGTCCTTGCTCCTCCATCAGAGGACTCAGAGACCCCGTCTCTAAGGGTCCAGGTTTAAGTTTCTTTAAGGGGACTTTCTTGTCTCCGAGGCTGGGTTCAGGTTGCAGCGACTCAGCTTCCACGCAGGGAGAAGAAGACGAGGCCGTGGGTTCGGTCGGTGTGGTCGGTTCATGGGCTCTTTGGCTGTGGAGCTGGCTGAGGGATTTCTTCGATGCTCGTCTGAACATCATGCCCACTCGCTTCCTCCTCTCCTGGGCTTCAGGCGTCAGGGTGGAGGCCGGCGCCACCAGAGAGGAGAAGGCCGTCGTCACCTGCTGGAGAACCTCGAGTTGTCTAAAACGATCTGAAGGGGACAGAGAGGACAAGGGAAACGTTTGTAAAAGTTGGTAAATCATTGACAGCACCAACAGTAGCCATTAACATTTCTAAAACCATGATTTCTTTTTAACATGTTACGTCACATCACAGGGTTCCTACACATTCCTTAATTTGCAGACTTCTCAGTAAAAAAATTCTCATAATTTGTGACATTTGAGTAATTATATGTGTATCATGTAAATAACTTATGCAATATAGGCCTATTTTATTTTATTTATTGATTTTCATTATTCTGAATTTGTATGCCATTATGTCACCATATAATTCCTAGAAGATTGTAGCTATACAATAGTGCATGCAGAATAATTAATCCAAATAACTCCAGATAAGACGAAACCCAGATAAGTATTAAGAAAAATATATTCCATACATTAGTTTCCATTTTCCATACTTTTCCAGACCTGGAAATGTATAAAAACTAATTTCATACTTTTCCATACTTGTGTAGGAACTCTGCAATCAGTGCCGCCGTAACCAATCAAGTCCAAAAAAGTAAATATAAACAGCAACATCTAGGCACCTCCAAATCCCTCCCAATATGGAAATGTGCTTCAACAAACTGTAAATAGCTGTGGTTGCTACTGGTCTTCTGTTTTTATATTTTGTAGAACAAACAAATAAGGCAAGGCATCTTTATTTATATAGCGCATTTCATACCAAGGCAACTCAATGTGCTCCATATAAAGACAAAACATTCAAAAAGACCAGCATAAAACAACATAAAAACAAACAATTCTTTAAAAATTGAAAAAAAAAAATAAACAAAGAGTTAAAAGCAAGAGCAAAGAAGAATAAAAAAAGTAGATGACACTATGGTACAATGCTTTAAACATGCATGCAACTGGTCATGGTGCTAGTAAATCCAGACTTACTGCTGACGTCTGGGTTCTCCAGGTCCAGCCGGCTCTTCTGGGCTTCCAGAAACACCTGCAGGTTGATCCCCTTCGCCTGAGACTGATAGTTGATGAATCGAGCTGGGATGCGTCCAGACAGGTCGGGTTCGTCGCAGCCGAAGCCCAGATCCAAGAGAACCTCCTCTGGGTCGTCGTTCCACAGGTTGAGAACATCCATCACACTGTCGACACGGGACATAGATAACAACTGTATATTAACAACTGAAATATGCGAACTATGTGTGTGTGTGTGTGTGTGTGTGTGTGTGTGTGTCTAGTGTGTCTAACCTCAGAGGTCCAGTGTGACCTGAAGTTGTCGAGCTGAAGCTTTCCCACCTGCTGGCAGCTGAACTTGACTTCCTCCACCTGAGTGGGTACAGCGCACAGAGAAGGGGTTCATGCTTCCTGTTGACCTGTTGTTATTGATCTTTTGTGCTCACTCCCTCTCTGCTCTGTGCTGTAATAACTTTCCCCTGCTCTTTTTTACTTTCTGTGCAAACTGTGCTTATACGCTGTGCGGAGGGGGAAATGAGGGTCATTTGCCTGGCAAATATGACTTGTAGTTACGTGTCTATAGCTATCTGTCCAGGACCTGTTACCACTGCCTAAACCAACAGCTGTCAGCGAATGACACACTGCAGTGGGAGATGGCCTTTTAATAGTTTCGTTTAAGTGGACCACACCGTATTTATTCATTTAAAAACTAAACTGTCATCAGATATCACAGACTATATTTAGGAAACGAGTATCATGTGTCCAAACGCTTTCAATGAAGCCATAACACCTGACGAGATAGCTGTTAAAATGCCGTCTAATACCTCTTCCCATTTTGCATAATGTTATCACCTCTTCTTAACATAATGCTGCTTTCTGTAACCAGATAATGACTTTATGGCAGCTCACTATCTGTTTCAAGTTAAAACTAAACGTTATGTCACGTCCTCTCTATTGCTGCCGCTCTCTCTCTCTCTCACACTTTTCAATCCCTAGAAGAATAACTGATTCTGTGTTATAGTACTAGCTTTTATTTCTTCCTCTTTAAGTCACTTATTATCTCTAAATACAAACTCATAACCATTAAATAAAAAGGCCCAGTAGTCTTGATGCACAAGTTACTTGAATTGATATAACAACTGTTTATGAACAAGCGTTTTATCCTCATCACATACACTGAAGACTGGGAAATACATATGTTATAATAAGCCAGTGGTTCCCAACCTTTCTTGACTCATGACCCCATTTTCACACAACAAATTTTTGGCGACCCTAATTTTTTGGGGGGGCCAGCTCAAATATTTTTATATGCTGCATTTTATTTGAACTCGATTTATATTCAAGAAAGTTAAAGTATAGAATAAAGTTGTTTAAGATCATGTGTGGTGTTTTTAATCATAATTTTAAAAAGAGTAATAATTATTTGAAAAATATTCATCAGTAATTTTTTAAAAATCAATTACTAAACATTTCAGGCGACCCCATTTGAATTTCAGGCGACCCCACGTGAGGTCTCGACCCCAAGGTTGAAAAACACCATAGTAAGACCTCAGAGAAACATCCAAAAACCTTTCAAGCACAACAGAAACTATGACACCATGACCTGAAACTTTACAGTGACTCATCCATTATCACGAGTTAGAAAGCTTGCCTGCTTTGAATATGTTATAGATGTGGGTTCACAGGGAGCGCTGCAGATCATTTTCAGTGGTATTTTTCAGAAACCAACCAAGACCCTAAAGCCATCTTCAGTACTGTAAACAGACACTTCAAACCCTGACCATGCTCTGAACGAATTACCGGCCTCAGACCGCAACATCAGAAATGAACCAACAGCACCAGGGAGAAAAAATGTGGCAGATGTGTTGCAGATAAACTTGAGTTAAATCCTGTATGGTCTGTATTTAAGGACAGTTCCAACTTCCAACAAAACAACAAAAATGTAAAAGTATTTCACTGTCTAAACTGAAGCTTAAGGCGACTGAAGTGAAGTCATTTTAATTATCTAACTATCTATCCAATTATCCAACTGCATTTCCTACAGTGAGCATCTAACAGCTGTGTTGACTTCCAGGTTTCCAGTGAAACAGCTTAACATTACAGCGCTGACTCTCGGGCTCCATATATCTGACTGTAGATGTGAAGAACAAGAAGATGAAGTGTCCTTACCACCGAAACCTCTGGATGGTCCTCACTCCCTGTTTACCATATAAAGACGCTGCAGAGGAGAGAAGTCATGTTATCTGGATGAGGACGCGAATGCAGCATGCGAGCCATAAACGCTAGTGTAAGCAGGGAGGGAAGCATCAGCAAAGGAGGAAGGGAAACATCTCCTTGATTTCCTACTGGTTGTCGGTACATTCTGTCCAGGTCTGGTGTCAAGGCTCCTCGAGCTATATTAGGCAAGTGTTTCTCTCGGTCTCTGTCATCCCCCTCTCTCTGTCTTTCTTCCTTCAGAGGGTGTTTGGGTTTCGGCAGTTTCCTCTCTACCTCCCCTCTCCTAGACTGGGACTCCATTAGATGCTGGCATGGTGTCAAGAGCAAAGTAGTCTTTCTTCTTTTGCACGGGCCATTTTTTGTCAAAATAAATGCATCAAATATAACTACCGTCCTCTGGTGCCCACTTCACCTGAAGGCATTTATCTCTAAAGTAAACTTGAGGTTATAGATGGTGCCTGTTTTGTTCTGGTCCACAGCGCCATGACCACGACCTTTTCAACCTTTTCTTACATAAGATCTGACACAGATGTAAAAGTGGGGTTCACAATCTGTGTCTGATTAGTCTTTTTTCTACTTAAATGTTTATCTAACTTATTAAAACATTCCCGAAACAGTACTACTCACTGCTGAGTCATTGACTGTGAGAAGACTGACTGCCTCAGCCAAAACAAACTCCGATAGGACGGACCAGGAAACCAGGAAGTGCCTGTAATCCTGGTGATAAGTTAGATTTGTAATTTTCTGTGTGAAGTGTTTCACTTATACGTGCAGAGATTTTTTAAAAACTGTTTAGACCAGTTGTCAACAGTGACTAGTTAAGGCACTGGGCCAACAGGTCCTTCTACTATACACCCATCATAGGTCGTTTTTCACCTATACAAGGGTCTCCTACAGCGTCACGTAACGTAAAAGTTGCTTCAAGTACCCTAACTCCTGCTGCTATTGATTTCTTATCGTTTTCTTTTGTTTTTAATGTGTTGTTGTCTGCTTGTCTTTTGTTTTTTATCATACACAGGGGTGGAACTTTGTACAACGCATTTTTTGTGCTAAACAAATTAACTAAACTAAACTAAATACATATAATATAATATAATATAATACTAAACCGAACCTCGCTTGTCATGGCTACCACAATAGTTACTAAAATAACGGTTGTGGCTATCCGTTTATCCACAAAAACTACTTTATTTGTAGAAACTAGTTCCTTTTTTAGGCAGAAACAACTGGATTAGCGTTTAGGCACTAAAAGGACGGGCAAAAATAGGTTTCATGGGATGTTTTTAGTGTTTGTGTCACCATAAAAAAACGTAACAATGGATTGTAACAAGCTGCTGGAGGTGGAGGACAGTTATTAACGGGACAGAGTAATGTTCAGGGTTGATAATGTTGTTTTCTCCAGATCCAATTTGGTTATAATTTCTTATAATTTCATACAAAGATAGGGTAATTCTTTGTATTTACTTTAAAAGGTATTACATGCAGCATCAACTTAGCTACAGCTTCATATTTTGGAATAATAATGAAGAAGTGTTTTGTTATGTTATGTTTTGTGTGCCCTGGCCTGCACTCGTGTTGTCTAATGGTTATGAAACACTCTGTAAACCTCAATAAACAAAACACTGAGGCGCATGCAGGAGGAGGCTGAGGCTCTGCAGGAGATGATGGTGCCTTACAAGTCCAGAATAGGACAATATTTACCTTCCACACCCAGAGCCAAGTCATCATCGCTACTGGGGTTCCTCCTCACTGCAGGCACTGCAGGGACACAACGAGGACACAACAACATGAAAACCAAAACCAGCATGGGAAATTTTCAGAAGTAAACTAGGGCAAAAACATCTGAGATGAGGAGCAAGCTAGAAACATGTTTGGCAAAGAGAGAGAGAGAAAGAGAGAAGGAGAACCAGATGGTTTTTAAACATAATAACCATCTGGGCTTTGCAGGAAACCATCATTTGCACAGATTAGAAAAGTTTCTCCCTGGTATTGCATCGGTCCATTGTGTTGATAGAGCCAAACACAGAGGTTTAGATTTACCAGTCAACCTCCATTCAGACTATAAACCATTAGCTTTGGATAGAGACTATTAGAGAGAGGGCAATGAGTTTGGATAGATCTATAGCTCAAAAACACCACTGTGCCTCAGTCTTGTGGTCCCTTTAAGTGTTTTGCTGCTTCATTCCACAGAGATTGTGAGTCAGCGTTAGGACAACCAGATCTCGACCCCAGTATATCAGCGCTATTAAATAATCCAGCCACGAGAACACAGTGTGATTGGGGGGAATAAATCAAATGATTAACTATCAGTCAGTGCCGTTTATCACTAGTGCTGATCTTATCTTATTCCAGCTTTATTGTTGTGCAACAGATCGACCTGCCAGCCATGCTTCACGCTAAACGTTGGGGGGAAGATTAGACGCAACTTAGGCAATGGAAACAATTTGCTAAGTCCATGGTTTCATGGTTTTGTCCAACACCATTTGCATGCTGTTTGAATGGGCTTGGCTCGGAGAAAGTTAGATAACACACACTGTTCAGCAACACAGCATGAATATATTCATCAAACCATGGCATTTGATTTCACATTGCCATATTAATGTCACTCAAATCAATTGAGAAAGTAGAGTTAGAGAAAGAGTGATGATAATTTATTAGACTGTAGCTAAACTGTATATTTAAATGGAAAGTAACTACTATCATACTACTACTAGGCTCTACATAAGAGCTACTGTACTCTTCATATAATAAGTACATGCACTAATTACTGTATAATACAATATACTTCATTGTTTTAGCGGGTCAGTCTTTTACTTACTCACAGATTAACTAGAAAACGTTGCCTCATCTCATTCTACTCACTACAAAGCTGACAACACGATTACACAAGTGCTCTGGATAACTCACCATCGTGCAGCACAAAATCACACAAAAAGAGACAAGAGGACGAAAGTCTTCAGAGAAAAATAAAACAATCGCCTCTCCACTATTAAAACAGAATGAGAAGGATTTCCATTGTTCGTACCTGCAGCTCCACGTAGCTTTTGTTTTGCATCTTCCCTGCAACACAGGACAAGTTTTATTAGAAGGAGGGACAGAGTACGTATACAATGTGGGCAGTACTTTCTGATAGAGTTTATATAGAGTGCAATAATGCCACATAAACATTTGGTTTGGTGTGTGAACTGAACTGTGCCATCCAATTAATTATAACAAAGACACAAGAACTATAAAGAAACTGAGATTGTTCATAGATAGAGTTTCTATGGAAGACAAACTGATATCTATTCATTAGTTATGCCTTATTTGGCAAATGCACTTGGTATGAAAAAGTTTAATTACTGACTTTCTAAATAGTTTTTAAAGGCAAAAGATTGATTATTGATCCTGTTGTCACTTCACATTTTAGGTAAGCATGTCATGTATTCTTTTCAGAATAGGTCAGAGAATAGCAGTGACTCTTTTACAAAGGATTTCTGGGTAATGAAGTCCTTTAAAATTAAATTTACTCTGAAGTAAACAGAACATTATGTTATTACACATCATCATTCAGTACTAAACTTACTCTTCCTCATGTGTGTATACTCACTCAGTTACAGCGGTGTTGAGCCATTTACTGACATTGTTCTGGATCAGACTTCCTGTGGTGGACATGATTTGATAAATTAAAATGAGGCCTGTGACGATAAGCCACTGACAGCAAACACATAAAGTGATAGAAGCAGTCGGTTCCTACTGAGAGCTGACTGACCTGCTCCACCTGTCTCCACTTCTACTATGTACACTCAATATTATACCTACGTACATAACGAAACAAAACCTCATGCTAAAAGTTAAAGCTCTCAGTCTTTATGAATTTTCTCATTTATCCAGGTCATTGTTATCTCTGGGCAACAAATTGAATCGAAGGCAATTGGACTTCTCCAACTAGTGAGGAATTGTCAGACCGATGTGTTGCGAACTGATGAAGCCCCTTGGATAAGACAGAAAACATCTTCCTAGACAAATACAAGTCCAGTTGCCTTCGATTCAATTTGTCACTCGGCTCTCTATTAACTTGTCCGGTCAATAACAATTTTGATTTTACAGGATAAGTCAATTGCTCAAAGATAAAACAGATGTAAATTCCACATATTAAATTGTGTGCAAATTGAATATTGCTTCAACATCATCTGTATTCCTGCTCCTCCCATTTCTTTCACCGAGAGTCAATGTTTTCTAAAAATGAAAACAGTTATTGTGTGGAAGGACTGTTCATCATAACATACTTGACCTTTGATTTGTTTTACCACATCTTACGACAAGTTGGAAAAAATCAATTATACTTAGTTTTTACTTTACAATAGCAGTATTTGGAAATTATTTTTGCAAAATTGCCAGCAACACTGCTTGATTTCAGTTCAGCACATCACAACCTGACAAACCCAACATTATCTTAGCATTTGTATCATGACATGAGTGTCTGTATCCTGACCTGTGAGGCTCTCGGGTAGATCCTGGAGGCTCCACTGCAGCCGGGCGGCCACCAGATTGGCCCTCTTGGCTGCAGTCCGTTCAGATGCCATGAGTTGAAACTGCGGCGGTGGGAACCAGACAAGATCAGCTCATCACACGAAGAGAAACAGTTACACAAAAAAAAAAAGAAACGCCAAAACACATAGAAACCCCAAGTCTGCAGCACTCACCTGTGTGATTTAAAAATTGCAGGTAATTTCTGGCTCTAGATCCTCAACAGAGCTGATTCAAACAGTGAGGAGTCCATGAAGATGTAATAGGGAGTGAAGTGAAATTCCTCCAGACCTGCATGGAGCTCAAAGAGCAACTCTCATTCAGCTCCTGTCGCACTCGCTAAACATATCAGAGGAGGGACATGCAAATGACCCTGTCAGTCCTGAAAGGAAACATTGCGCCCTGCTCCTCTTTATCACTTTCTGCTCACCTAAAGTCAGACTGAGGGAAAAATTCTCTGGAAACATCTTCATGTTCCTGGAAAATTACATTTAAATATGCGAGTATGCTATTCTTAAACAATGCTCTTCTTGGATGAGAAAAGAAAAATTATATAAATACATTTTTAGATAGAGCCAGATGGTTTCTGTTCGAAGTAGCACTTAACATTATTACTGTGATGACTGACAGGGAGGCGACACACTGGGTTGTGATACTTAATGGCAAAAAATTGACTCATCAAATATTAAATTGAGTAAACCTGAAGTCGGACACAAGCAGACTATACAGAGTATTAACCTACAGTATGTGTATGCACAATTACATAAATTGGCAGAGGAGGGAGTCAGAGAGCTGGGTTGAGGTTGTAGATTTTACATACTTATGATCTCAGAACAGCAGCATGCTATGTAAAAAACACAACAAAACAAAAAACCCACAGTACAATTCTGCATAAACGGTGCTACTGTATAGCAGGATCTCCGTTTACAGGCAGCTGGCAGCCTCTTCAGGCAAGGGAAAACTGATATGCTGCTTTTAAAATGCAAATCACCTATGTTTCAGAAATGGTTTTATGATATTCGGCCAATTAAGTCCTCAAAGGAGGAAGAGGAAAAAGGAAGCGGCAGCCATGATGCGTGTGCTCAGCCTCACGGACGCAACAGCTGTTTCAGGATCTGCAGAGGAGAGGGTTGGACTGAAATCATTACCAACATTGTTTAAACTAAATTCTCTAAATATTTTGTCTCAATATTTTTTGTCAATGTGATATTTTAGTTTTTCCCTTTTAGACAAATCCTTTGTATATATATGATATGAGCAAATCAAAGTCCAGTGACAAGTCGGTGTACAAAAAGACTTCCATACTTTTATTTTTTAAACAGAAAATAAACAGACAAGACACTCACTAAAACAGACGCTAGCTTGTATTGTTCCAAATACCACATTTGGTCGATAATAACATTTTTCCAACTCATCTTTACACACACAACCTGCTGTGTTGCAGATCGCTCCAGCTTGAACTCGAGCTCTGATCTCGTCACTCGTTCTTTTAAGCAGCTGTAATTTGTTAGAATAATAACTTTTCAAACGAATCACGGATCCATATGTTCGGTCTATTTGCCTCTCTTAAACTTGCTCGCTGCAGCTCCAGTCTTCTGCTTTTTCTTTGCTGATCCTTTAATCTCCGGTTCCTGTTCAAGACACAAGAAACATAATGAATGAGTTAAACAGTTTTTATAACATCAAACAACATAACAAGAAACATATGATGTGGGAAATGCTTAAACTTCATTAATCTGTTGAAATATTTTCAAAATAAAAGCATCTGTGAAACCCTAACCCACAGTAGATGCATATTTATGGTTGATAAATAATGGTGAGTGACAAAAAAATATTGAGCAAAAAAACCACCACAATTTAATATGAACATCTCAATTTAAAACATTTTCTTCCAGTACTTCAACTCAATGTGGAAAATGCCAAAAGAAAGCATAAAAATACAGTTAAGTTTCACTTAAAAAAAGAAACAAGACATAAGTTTATGTTAACGTACCTTTCGTTTGGACGACAGAGATCCAGTGACAGAGAAGAAGGAGTCCAGTCGTCCCTGAGTGCTGCCCTGTCGACTCTTTAGGATTTTCTTATAACCATTACGGATCCTGTCCTCACTGCACAGAGATACACAAATACATTCATCAATAAAAAAAGCTATATTCCATTCTCCATCCTCTGCACAGTGTAAATTTCATTAAAAGTTTCCCTCAAATCTATTAAAAACAGCTAAAAAATAATGTGGAGGCATTTAAAGCGATAAACAAGTGACACAGCAACTAAAACATGAGAAGAAAATGGAGATAAGTGATAATAAAGCAGCTCTTAATACAGATGGTTTATGCAGTGGACCCTTGTGTTATGTAACATTCAAAAGCGCTTGGTGATAAACTCTGCCTCCAGATGGTCAAACGCTGTACAACCGTTCAGTCACTATGACAACATCAGCATTGGTGCAGGGAGAGCTGAATAAGCAGAGCGAAGCAGATGAATCTCCCGTGTTGAGTGTGTTGCTGCTGTCTGTCTCACCTGAACTGTTTCTCGTTACACATGAACTGGACCAGCGCCTCCTGGTCTGGCTCGGTCCACTTCAGGTCCACTGTGGAACAATCCACCACCTCCGGCTTCAGGAACAAACCTCTGGCCTCTTTGAACAGCCAGTCCTCGGGAGCAGGGTGCTTCTGCAGGAGGGCCAGGAAGACATGAACACAATCAGAACTAGGGCCGTCAGAACGAACTCAGCTATTCGAACAGAATTTAAATTATTTTACAAATGAGAATATTCGAAGGTGGAAACAGTTTTGTTGTTGATGTGCGTGACGTAGAGCTGCAGCTTCAAATTTACGAGCGGAGTTCTTTTAATTGTCCGTTTATTTGGGTGAGGCGCACCTACATGTTCCCACATTACAATCACACCTTCTTTTTCTTTTATCGAATCTAATCTAATGATATTTCCATTTCCCTTCTTTAAGTTTTATATTGAGTCAGTAAAACTTAAGTCTGTTGCAAATGTTACATAATAGATTTGGTTGGAAGGCCCTTTAGTGGACACGGGACAAAACAGATTAAAGATTTGAATATAATTTGAATATTTAACACAAGAAGCATTAGAAATTCGAGTCTGATTTGGCGGGAAGATGGAGAACATCAGAACCAAAGTCTTTTTGTTCCTCTGGTTCAACTGCAGGATTAAAGCGAATATCAGAACTCACGCTGGAGTCGATGTTGTCGAGGATCTCCTCGATGCTGCCGTGCTGTCTGATCAGGTCAATGGCTCTCTTTGGGCCGATCCCTTTGATGGTGCCACAGTAGTCACAGCCCAGCAGAATACACAGGTCAATGAACTGGGATGGACAAAGGAAAGAAGAAGAAGCAGTTAACACAACACAAAGAGCTAAATATCACTCCTGGTGCACATGGGTTTACAGTTACTGTTTCACTTTGTTTCATCTGCGGAGTCAGAAAAAACAGTTACCTGCTCATGGGTTAGGCCGATGTCCTGCAGGATACGACTGAAGTGGAACTCTTGGATGGGAAGTTTCCTGAAACAAATAAACCATTGATGTATTATCAATACCATAAATAACAACATTGCTGTTAAACTAAAAACATCACAA
The DNA here is from genome assembly GCF_905171665.1 of Trachurus trachurus. Taxonomy (NCBI): domain Eukaryota; kingdom Metazoa; phylum Chordata; class Actinopteri; order Carangiformes; family Carangidae; genus Trachurus; species Trachurus trachurus. The sequence goes on from NC_139911.1 coordinate 7,892,485, forward strand.
TGCACATTGCACATGCAACTATGCAACAACAAGACTGGACTGTCATAATATGCTTAAGATTCCTCCTTAAAGGGATAGTTGCATTTTTTTTGCAACATTTTGGCAAATTGGCCCATTGCAATAATCCAATAATTCAAGGTAAATTCATGCAAAACCGCTGATGCGCGTTCCCGTTGGAACAGTTTTTCGACAAGCAGTCTCTGAAAATACCTCAAAAACAACTCCATCTCATAACGTTCTGTTATTATCTCATAGAGTGGTGAATGTGCAACTTGTCCACCAGAGCATTTTGGAGTTGTTGGATTGTGTATTTGATGAGGGAAACCAAGAAATCCCATTAGCCTCTGTAGGGTAGCTCTGAGCAGCTCGTGGCTCTGCTCCGCCGTTCTAAAAATAGCTTGCACCGACTATTAAAGGTAACGAACCTTTTGCTATGACTATAGGAATTATGGCAATGTGTTGAACTATCCCTTTAATATATTAATTGCAGAATCAATAAATATTAATGATCATTACTTTGCTTCACTGGCAGTGAGGTGTCTGAGCAGGACGTTGGTACCAAAGGTCAGCCCGTCCATGTCCTCTGTTGCCGTGGCGAACACCTTCCCTGCTTGAACCAGAGCGGCGCAGCTGGCCTCGGCCTCACACGGCGCCTGCCACACGAAAAAACACATCAAAGTCCATTAAACAATAATTTACCCAAACCTGTTCAGTTGTAACCGATTTCTATGACACATCTCTTCATGGAAAATGTGAAACTGCAGTAAAAAAAAACAAAACAGCTTTTAATCTGACCTCGATGTACGGCACTCCCATCAGGGTCAGCAGGTTCTTGCACTCATCGTTGTGCTGCCTGGTGACTTTCACCAGACGCTTGCTGAATTTGTCGATATTCTCTTGTTCCCCTGAGGGCGAGAAAATAAAATCAGATATTAGACTTAAATTAATCAATCTCTACTACATTTTGCCTAAATCAAATCATGCAAAAATCATTAACTTTACCCAGTTCCTGAGCTTGAGCGAGTAACTTCTCAGCCTCAGCCCTCCTCTCCCCTCTCTTCTCCAGCTGGAGGTGAACAGAAGAACAAACACAGATAAGTTAAAGACAGAAGACACAATTTACAAAAATAAAACTACTGATTATTCTAAATGAACGAGTAGAGCAAATAAAAAGTTACAGAAATGAATGCCTTTAAACTGTCTTTTCAGATAGAGGTTAATTGCCATCACATTTGGCTATCGGGGGAAGTCTGAGTCTGTACCAACCTCTGCAGACTTGAGCTGCGGTGGCTTTCCGTCAAACACGTACACGGGTTTGATGCCGTGTTCCAGCATGCGGATTGTCCGGTAAAACATTCCCATCAGGTGGCTGCAGAAGAAGGACGCCAGGTGGCAAATACATCATGCATCATGTATATGTATCTATTACTGTCTATAATTACATTCTGGGTCTGGTTTTTGACAGTGTGTTATTTGTGTGTGGGGGGTTGTACCTTGTCGTCTCTCCGTCTTCATTCTGCAGCACGTTGCCATCCTGTCGCACAGCGATCAGGAACTGGTAGATGCACATGGAGGCATCTATCGCAATTTTTCTGCCTGTGAATTATTCCAATACAAATTCTGTTAGTCTTTCGCTTGCAGAAATGTATCACTATCACATCCTTCACTGCTGTCACCATGACCATTCAGACCGGGTTTGAGGGAGTTTGTGTTTTTATCTTTAAATCTGAGTAATAGTACAGTTTTCTATTGTATTGCTTTATATTAATATTGTTAAATAAAATGTTAATTAATCTGCTTGAGAAATGAAATGGTAAAATAAGTGTTTTTATTGCGGCTTATAGTGATGATTACTTTGCCCAGCACAGATGTGATCAATATACAGTATATGGTTTTTACTATGTATTTAGTACGTTTTCAGGGTTTTTCAAAATAAGTGCATTAAATGTAAGTATTTATTTGTTTGTGGTCTCACTCTCTGCCCTTAAAGCAGAAGTGAGTGGTCCGGTCGTTTTCGCTAATGCTGCGTTCCAGGCAGGCTTTTGAAATCGTAAATTACAGCTTCAAGTCACAACTTACGACTTTGTAGCGTTCCAGGCAACCCACTCGTGTTTTTCCGACCTGTTTTACCGGTGAAAGTCACTATAACGGCCACTCGTAACTTCCGACCGGTGAACTCGTACCAGATCGAACTGGTACCACTTCACGGTCGGAAAAATACGAGTTTCCTTGAACGCACCATAACAGTCCTCGTCGCTACGTCACCACATTCACGGCGTTCCTTGGCTGCACACACAGCCCTGCATGCCGTTCTCTCTCCTCATTGGATAAAAACTGTAGGATACGATAAATGTTTTCTCCTCGGCTCAGAGCAGAGCAGAGTGACTGACAGACCCGTGTTTCAGTCCAAACACTCTATGTAAGTGATTGCTGTCGGAAGATATAACTATTTAAGACTTATATTAACACAAATATATCACTCACTTCTGCTTTAAGTTAGAACTTGCATAAGATAAAATAGAGCAGGGCTGGTGCTCTGTGCTGCATTTACCAAAGAATCAATAAAAAGTCTGAACATTTTGTCTATACAAGTAAAACAATAAAAAACTGAACTTTTATTTTGAAATTACAACTACACCACTATGACAAATGACAGGTTGACTGCAGCTGGGTCCCACACTTCATTCATAATAAAAATAACCATCAACAGTGCAGCATGGCTGTCATTTATGCAAATTATGATGCTCTGTTTTCACCCATCCTCCATCTTTGTTACATCCAATAATCACCTGATACACCATTCAATCAATTTACCCCAGTGACATCATCAATGTAAAAGGAAAACACATTCACCAAAGTAGTTCTTGATGTCCTGCTCCTTAATGGCACCAGGGGACTGGTCAGCAATCAGCTTGGAAAGTCCGTGTATTCCCATTGTGGTATCACGTCTGTAAATTACATAACCCACATGTTTATATTACACACACACACACACACACACACACACACAGTAGCTCTCCACGCGTCCCTATAAGTGACGCAACGCAGGGACAATACACAACTTGATACGGTAGTTAAAATATCTTCTGTTTACAGTGTTTTGTTGCAATTATTTTAGACTACTCGCACTGATTGGTTATATGTAGAGACAGCTATATGTTAAATATGTGCATTAAAAGTTAAACCACATCACAAGAGTTAGCTAACTTAGCTGCAAAGTCAGGACAGGCTGCAGAGCTGCAGAGAGCGACAGAGCTAAGATTTTAACAAAAATACACGTATAGGCTACAAACATGAGCTATTAGCACTTAGCAACTACTGACGCCTTATATTAGATGTTGAACTGGATTAAACCGGTTAACTGTGTGTAATTAACTCACCAGTTAGCTGTTAATCTCTAGTTTTTAGCTGCTTTCCGCCCGGTGTCTCCGCGCGATGAACTGTGTGTTTCGCGGGAAAACGAATGACAGGCATCACGAGTCGATGTGTCGAGCACAGCGCTGCTCCTCTTCTTCTGTTGACTTCTGCTGCAGAGGAGAGGCAACAAAGGCCTGTTGCTGCCACACACGGGTGATATCAAGATCCTCAAACAGGGAAAAGTAGGATGGAGAAAATTATTTAGAGTTATTCTCAATGTTGGTGCATTACAATGTATTCTAAAGGCCCCTCAACTTTTAATTCACAATTCCCATTTTAAAATAATAATTTCCCATTTTCCTTGCACACCCAGAATCATTTCTCAGTAGTACATTGCATAAATACTCGATCCACTCTGGAACCAGTTCCTACCTTTACAGTCTATGGTTCCTACTAAACATTGTCCAAAGTTATTGATTTTGTGCACACGTACAATGAATGAATGAATGAATGAATGTTTTATTTTCGTGTCATGCCACCACTGTGGCCCATCCCATGAGATTACAAGACACAATAACAAATACAAAAAACAAAAACTAGACAGTCCTTCCTGTTGGTGTTACCTGCCACACAGGTGTGACATAAATAAACAACTTAAGATCAATTTCAGTACTCAACTATATATTGCTCTTCGTCTCATTGCCCATGCCTTTTCAAGAAATAAAGAAAATGCAAAAATATTCAAATGAAAAAGAAGTTTTAGCTTCTCAGCATCATCCAACCACACAAATTCGTTATTTGGATCTACTTTACTAAACAATTTTTGTCTTATAGAGTCATAGAAGAAATGTAAAGGTTTTAATGTAAAAAGGTTTTACATTACTCTCAGAGACAAGATGGATAAAGAAAGGTGAGATACAGGACGGTACAAAATATAATCAAGTAAAAAAAAAAAGTAATTATATTTAACTTCAACAGTCCTGTTATATAAATGTTGTGTCATTGTGATGTTTTTATTTTATTTTATTTTTTATTTCTAACAAACTTCATTGTAAATTTCAAGTAGTACTACTTACATAGGCTACAATAGGAACTTATATTGCATTCGTCTTTTTTTCCCACAAGGCACCAATTTTTATAAATAAAATCTACAAGGTTCATATAACAGAAAATAAACACATATGAAATATATATAGGAAACACAAATCCAAGGCACTTTATCTCATTAGGACTCTTTACAGTTCAACATATTGCATTGCATTGCAGTTTCCACCATTTTATAAATAAATAATAATAAAGCAAATAATCTCAACCTTATCACCTTATTTGACTTCTCGAGCACATTTCCAAAGCCCCTGAAGAAGTGCGCATCGATGTTGCCGGTGCGATGAGCTGGTCTGAGCTGTAACAAGGAAGTGCTGTGAGACCACAGGATTGGTTCATTGAGGTTGAAGGAAATCCGGTCAATAGAGCAAAAATAATAGAGTCGTTCGTGCAGGGGATGCAGACCGTGTAAATGTTGTTTTTGTTCGCGTTCAAGCACGAAAATAAACCTGCGTCGGATACTTTAGGAGAAGATAAAGACACCCGCTGCGAATAAGGTGCAACCCGGGGGGAGGTGTGTGTTTGGTTTCTCCGCCCACTCCGGAAAACTTAACCGAGTCGTCGTTATTTTTATTTCTAAGGTGACGTGGAGTCGGATCCTTCTTCTTTACTGTCTGATGTGTCGGTAAAAAAAAAGAAAAAAGTACCCAGTGTACCCGGGTAATAAATAACGCAATGAATACATAAGAAACGCTGGGACGCTGCTGCATTAAGGTTTCCACCAAGATGTTTGGCTGTAAATCTCTCCACTGAGCTCCAGTATCGGCTCACAGCGCAGCGGGGAGAGGAGAGGAGACTGTCGGGGCCTTGAAGCAGAGGAATCCGGCAGACGGACAGGTTTAGGAGGATCCGCAGCATCGAGACTGAAGTGACAGCACAGTGAAGCAGGTAGCCTACAGCTCATTCTTTCCTTTCTTTTTTTTTGCAGCTCTTTCATGCGCAGGTTTAAAATGAAACTATAATGTCTAATGTCTGTTAATGTAATTAGTTTTACGTATGCATCAGTGAAGGCTCTCATTATGGTCACCTTATTGGATGTGCACTGCATTTAATGACACACTTGACCTTCCTATAGCAGCAGTAAAGTGGTGAATATATAATTTTGTATATAATAATATTATAATAGACATTAGCGCAAAACTGTAGTGCTTTTTATTAATGGTTCGACTGTAGGGGGAACAAAACACTTTCACTTTACAGTATGCACATTTTATTTCAATTTAAAATGAATACTGGCATTTTGGTCAATCTGTCTAAACTCAATAGCCCCAAAAAAAAGATTATAGAGAAAATTCCAGTTTAATTATTCTTAATAAAATAAAAAAAACTACATTTATAAAATTATTCATTATTAAGTCAGTGCTTTGCAAGAGTCATTTTGGCAGCAGTTGCAGCCTTCAGTCTTCTTGTGCAAATCTCAAGCTTTGCACACGTGGATTTGCACTGGCTGTTTATTCTGGCAGATCCTCTCCTGCCCTGTCAGATTAGATGTGAGGAGGAACTCTGCAAAACTTTCAGCAGCTTCATTCAGGTCTGTCCGCAGATGTTTTAGGGGGTTCAGGTCTGGATTTCCTCTGGGCCACTCAATGGCATTTTAGAAATCTGCCCTGAAGCCACTCCGAGTCCAAGATTGTCTGAAAGCTTTTGGGTCACTGTCATGCCAAGAGACAAACTTTTCCCCCCAGCTTCAGGTTCACTTGTGGCCTCCATTGAGCCAGTTTAACACTGAGGGTTGCTGATGGTTGCCAATTCAAGTCCTACATTCGAGTCCTGGTGCTTAACAATTATTGAGACTATCTAGGAACTTCCTATCTAATGATGGTGGGTGTCCATCAGAAAAGCTGTGATGCTAATTTCATTCATAAAATGAGACCGTTTTAACACATTAGGCATCAAAACAAGACTTACTGGACTTACCTGGTATTAAAGTGTGTGTTGGATTATTTGATCACAAGTACACAACTTTAAGGTGTGAACGCATTAAATCACTGATCACTCAGAGGTGGTGTGGCAACATTTTTCATCAGTGTGCAAAGGCGTTGTGGGCCACACGGAGGAATTCTCCCTCTGTCTCTCAGACTGACAACAGGACTTGTAGCTGCTGACTTTGATTGAATCTCCTAAGGTGCATACAGGGTCTCGGAGCTAAAAGTCTATGTTTTTAAATCCCGGGCCACCTTTCCCTGATGCATTATCCATCTTTGCAGCAGGTCATGCAGCGTGGAGTTGGACACCTGCCTGGTGGCTGCCAGAAGACAATGGGGCTGCGCTGCATCTTGATCCTGTGCTTGCTCTCGGGCTGCATGGCGGGCTACAAGCAGGGGGACAATGTGACTCTCTATGTCAACAAAGTGGGGCCCTATCACAACCCCCACGAGACGTATCACTTCTACACCCTGCCCGTTTGCAGACCACAGAAGGTCAGTCAGTCTCACAGTGTATACCACCCATTTTAACAGCACTCGTAGTATATTGTCCGCCATAAAATGCTTCAACACAGAGAGTAGTAGCAGTGATGATGAGGTGTTGTTTCAGTTTTTTTTTTTTGCACCTTGTAACACTTGTTCTTCAGGTACACCACAAGTCACTGAGCCTAGGAGAAGTGTTGGATGGCGACAGGATGGCAGAGTCGTTGTATCACATCCGATTCAGGGAGAATGTGGAGAAAAAAACTCTGTGTCAGCTCACGTTGTCAGAGAAACAGGTGCGTATTATTCACACAAGTATAGGGGATTCACTGGACTCGGTACTGTATAGTAGCAGATCTAATAAGTAAAAGTGACAATACACTGATGTCAAAGTAGATTTAGATTGTTAAAATTTATTCAGAAACTTGATTTAAAATTGAATTTGCTTCATATCATGGATTGATCAATGGTTGGGAGTCAAGGACCATTTAAAGCCACAACTTCCCTAAAATCGTAAGCATTTTTAATCATTAACAACTTCCTTTAGTAAATTGTTCTCTTGTATGTGCTAGTGTATTGTATTGTAGTTTAATCCATTGTGAGTAGAATACAAACCTTCCCATATCTTAAATATAAGATAATAGAGGCACCCTTGTATGTTAAAAACCTGGTTTGGATTCTGGAGAAAATAGAAACGTAGCAGAGGAGGTTTAATTGATTCAGGGTCGCAACATCATCAGCAGCCTCATAAATAAATAAAACATTCAACTATTGTTTTTTTACTGGAGGCTGTAAAACACATGAATGTGATCCATGGTTTGTTTTGTTTGTGTGTGTGTGTTAGCTGGATGAACTCCGTGAGGCCATCGAGGAGCTGTACTACTTTGAATTCGTCCTGGACGATATTCCAATCTGGGGGTTTGTGGGATACATCGAGGAGAGCGGCTTCCTGCCTCACAGTCACAAGGTAAAGATGTTGTGCCTCCGAAAGTTTGTGGGATATGTGAACTTACTGTGTACTGTGTAATAAAACTTTAAAAAAGTTTTATCTTAAAGGGATAGTTTGACATTTGGGCAAATTGGCCCATTGCCATAATCCCTATAGTCATAGCAGTAGGTTCGTTACCTATCCAACAACTTCAAAACGCTCTGGTGGACAAGTTGTGACCTGCGCATTCACCACGCTATGAGATAATAACAGAACGAGACATAGAGACAGAGTTGTTTTTGAGGCAAAAGCAGAGACTGCTTGCTGAAAAACTGCCCCCGATGGGAACGCGCATCAGCGGTTTTGCATGAATTTACCTCGAAAACTGAAGTTGTTAGATTGTGTATTTGATGAGTTTGATGAGGGAAACCAAGAAATTTCATGAGCCTCCGTAGCGTAGCTCTGAGCAGCTCACGGCTCTGCTCCGCTGTTCTAAAAATAACTTGCACCGACAATTAAAGGTAACAAACCTCCTCCTAAAACTATAGGGATTATGTTAATCGGTCAATTTGCCAAAATGTTGAACTATCCCTTTAATGCAAAGTTTCTGTTTCAGCGTAATCATTGTGTTAAAATCCACTTGTCCTCCATCTCATCTCTCTCTTCCTTCTCTTCCGCCAGGTGGGATTGTGGACTCATCTGGACTTCAACATCGAGTACAACGGCAACTCTGTGATCTTCGCCAACGTCTCGGTGAAAGACGTGAAACCCGTTCCCCTGGAGGAGGGGGTGGGCGGGGCAGCGGGTGGGGGGGTCGGTTTGGGTGGAGGAAGCCTGACCGTCACCCACACCTACAGCGTGCGGTGGTTCGAATCCCCCCTGCCTCACGCCCGGAGAGCCGAGCGCCTCCGAGACTACTCGTTCTTCCCCAAAACGCTGGAGATCCACTGGCTGTCCATCATCAACTCACTGGTGCTGGTGGTGCTGCTGCTCGGCTTCGTCATCATCATCCTCATGCGGGTCCTCAAGAATGACTTTGCCAGGTAAGTAAGCAAAAATTAGTAGTAAATTAATATTTTTTATATATTTCTTATAATGTAATTACACATTTTTCAGTTTTGCAGGACCGCTAGCCCCTCAAAAATGCTAAAAACAAACAGCAAGTGAAATTCAACCAACATGTCATGTCCATGCCCAGTATTTGCATCTTAAAGGCCTATGATCATTCTGGCTTTGAAACTCTCAACCAGTTTTTATTTGACTTTGATAGACCACGGAAAACTGTGGATATATGATTATATATTTTATTTGATAGTACAAACAATATTTATCAGGGGGGTGGGATGGGAGGGGCAGACATTGCATTTTTTCGATATAGTTGGGAAAAAGTGGTCGAATAAGCTTGATAATTATATACCAGAGAGATGTCGGAGGAAGGGAGGGTATATTTTTTCAATTCGGATTTGATGATTTCTGTGTATTTTTGGGCCCAATGTGCTAACAAAGTAGGTTGAAGTGAAAATATAATTATCAGGTCATGTAGATGGAAGTTGTGCTGGGAAAAAAAAGATACCAAGTATAGGCATTTTTAAACATTTTTATGTGGTATATAAAGGCAAAATCAAAATAGGCTCAGACCCCATAGGGTTAAAATAGCTTAAAATTGTAATTAGAGTAATGATAACACTGAATTTCATGAGTATTAGCACAGAACTTTGCAGTTTTGTCATTTCTGGTGTGCGCACTGAGTTTTCGAGCAGCCTGACCCACTCAAAAATACTTTTTCCAACAGAATGATGATAATGATAATTGATGAACTCTACAAAAACAGTAGGTTTCTTGCACCTTTGGTTCCAGTTACTGTTCTTGCAATGCATTTTTAAGGTGGAGGCAAAACAAAACAAAAGCTAGAATAGAGTAGTTTGTCGTCTTAAACACTACCTATGTCACAATAAGCCTCTGGGTTTGTGCTGAAATGATCGACGTTCTCTGAGGAAGTGTCGTTGTGTAAGTGAGACGGGGGCCTTTTCTGTCTTTGAAACACTTTCCCTCCCCCGGCAGGTACAATGTGGAGGAGGAGGGCGGCTGCGACGATCTGGACCAGGGAGACAATGGCTGGAAGATCATACACACCGACGTCTTCAGGTTTCCCCCTTACAAAAGCCTGCTGTGTGCGGTGCTGGGAGTGGGGGCTCAGTTCCTCACCCTCGCCACAGGTTTGTTCTCAAAGTACACAACAATACAGCGACACAAACGAGGTTTTGTGAACACCACTAACCTAAAGCTACCGCCTTTGTGCTGAACACCAGAGAACCTGAAACCTGATCATGACGGATGATGACACACACACACACATAGGTCATACTGTATGTACACTCACTCAGATGCAAGAGTGTACTACTCGCCTTAACCCTAACTCTTGGTTGCTATAGGGATCATCGTCATGGCGCTGTTGGGCATGTTCAACGTGCACCGACACGGGGCGATCAACTCGGCTGCGATAGTGCTGTACGCTCTGACCAGCTGCGTGTCCGGCTACGTCTCCTGCAGCTTCTACACACAGATCAACGGGCAGCGCTGGGTGTGGAACATCATCCTCACTTCATCTCTGTTCTCCGGTGAGTCTGATTAAAAAAAAAACCTCACCTCCTGGATTTAACCAAGCTAATAGGTACAGTAAGAGCCTCCCATTGGATGATTACTGCATGGATGATTATGTTTCAGCTATGTTTCAACCTATCTAACCCTAACTGATGCAGTCTCATTTATTAAACAACCATGTCAGAAGATGCATCCTGTGGTTGTGGAGAAGAACGCTAATGCTGCGTTCCAGGCAGGCTTTTGAAATCGTAAATTACAGCTTCAAGTCACAACTTACGACTTTGTAGCGTTCCAGGCAACCCACTCGTGTTTTTCCGACCTGTTTTACCTGTGAAAGTCACTATAACGGCCACTCGTAACTTCCGACCCGTGAACTCGCACCAGATCAAACTGATACAACTTCACAGGACGGAAAAACACGAGTCTACGAGTTTCCTTGAACGCACCGTAACAGTCCTCGTCCCTACGTCGCCACATTCACGGCGTTCCTTGGCTGCACACACAGCCCTGCATGCCGTTCTCTCTCCTCATTGGATAAAAACTGTAGGATACGATAAATGTTTTCTCTTCGGCTCAGAGCAGAGCAGAGTGACTGAGAGACCCGTGTTTCAGTCCAAACACTCTATGTAAGTGATTGCTGTCGGAAGATATAACTATTTAAGACTTATATTAACACAAATATATCACTTACTTCTGCTTTAATCTGTTTAAGAAGGGTCAAATTATTGGCATCAAGCAAATAAAACATCTAAGGAGATTTCTGAGACTAAAATTGGTCCAATGTGACCACAGAGTCCAGACCTGAACCCCATTGAGGATCTTTGAATAATTAATGCAACTCTGGACGGAAATAAATGTTGTGACATTGCAGAAGCTTATCGAAATAATGCCACAGCAAATGCGTGCTGTAATCAAAGCTACAGGCAGTCCAATGAAATATTAGAGTGTGTGACTTTTCTTTTGGACGGGCAGTGTATAAATACAGTTAAACAATGTCAACGCCATAAGAAACAATGGAAGGAGGAGACTTGGAGTAAGCCCAAACTCATAAGCTTTGTTCCAGAAGGAGGTCCCTGAAGAGCAGCATCTATGTGCTTTGTGTGACCTCGATATTGTGGAGGATGAATTTCACTTTCTGTTCCAATGTCCTCTGTCTAATGAACTGAGGAAATCCATGAACCTTGATTTATTTTAGCGAGTGTGATATGTTGAGTTGGTTTTTCAAGGAGGAGATCCATGTCCTAGCTAGATTTATTGAAAAAGCATGGACACGGAGACAGAAAACATATTATCCTACATAAGACTACTTACTGTTATTGTTTTGGTTATTTTGAAAAACTGCCTGTAAACGCAGAAATTTTTGTTGCATGAGTCTATGGACACATTTTTATGAGTAGACTTGTTAGCCATCTTTGAATGAATGTATTTACTGTATATTGTCTTGTGTCATGTGAATCTTAATTAACAAATCAATCAAATCAATCAATCAAAATCTGGATTAATTAGAAACAACACCTCTCGGCCATTCATTTTCCACAGCTCCTCTGTTCCTGACCTGGAGCGTGGTGAACTCGGTCCACTGGTGGAGCGGCTCCACTCAGGCTCTGCCGGCCACCACCGTCTTCCTGCTGCTGGGGGCCTGGGTGCTGGTGGGCTTCCCCCTCACCGTCATCGGAGGCATCGTGGGGAAGAACAGAGCCGGTAACTTCCAGGCGCCCTGCCGCACTCGCAACATCCCCCGACAGATCCCCACGCAGCCCTGGTACAAACACGCCGCCGTGCACATGGCCATCGGCGGCTTCCTGCCGTTCAGGTGAGAGTGGAAAAGATTTTATTTTATAACCCTGGAGCATTTTAAATCACTTTTAAAGACACACCTTTTCTCGCTGGCTTTCAAACCCTTTTATCCTGTTATGCTTTTATTTGTATTTTACCTTATTTAAGTGATTGTTTTTATTGTCTTAATTTTTATGTTGGTAATTTTTGTTGTTTTCTAGGGGTGGGAATCTTTTAGTATCTCACAATTAGATTCGATTCTGATTTTTGGGGCTACGATTCGATTCAAAATCGATTTGCGATTCAAAACCATTTGATTCATAATGATTTCTGCTTCAGTCCATCGGTGTGCAAAGGATCCTCATCCACTCCAGTCTGCTTTGCAAGACAGAATGACTCAAGTGTCTTTTTCACATTTATTGAGTTTTAAACATTTATCCATGCTTAGATGGAATTGTTGAAACTGTTGCATAAAAGCAATATCACATTTTGCTTAAGTAACAAAATTAAAATTGCTTCTTTATTTAAAAAAAATAGTGCAGTTAAACATGCTGCCTTTTAAATTCTAAGGAAACGGAGGCCGACAGCCAGATTTGTTTAATTTTTTTAATTTTTTAAAATCGATTTTGGGACATTTTATATTGATTCTGAATCGTATTAAATGAGAATTCTTATGTGAATTTTGGCACACCCCTATTGTTTTCCAACTGTTATTTATATTGCTGGCACTGGATTGTCTTTATGTTGCGTGCACACTTAAGAGAAGCTGAGGTTGTTATTAAATGTGCTATATAGAATAAAATTTGAGTTGAGTTGTATCAAGAATTAATGCAAGATCATTTTATCTTCATTATATCCTTGAGGGACTGTTGAGCTTTTGGATTAATGTCTATTAATTAAGCCCAGAGAGGTTTCTCCAAATGTTGAAACTTCTAAAAACATACTTTTGTGTCGTCTTTTCTAATAATTCAGCACAGGATTTATCCAGCCCATTAGAAAATATTAAAAAGTGAAGCCTCTTTCTCTCCATTATCATTGCACTAATTCCTATCCATCAATTTTCCGTTCCAGTGCCATCTCAGTGGAGCTGTACTACATCTTTGCCACCGTCTGGGGCAGAGAGCACTACACGCTCTACGGCATCCTGCTGTGCGTCTTCGCCATCCTCCTCTCGGTGGGCGCCTGCATCTCCGTGGCCCTCACCTACTTCCTGCTGTCGGGGGAGGACTACCGCTGGTGGTGGCGGAGCGTGCTGAGCACCGGCTCCACGGGCCTCTTCATCTTCGTCTACTCCGTTTTCTACTACAGGAACCGGTCCTCTATGAGCGGCCTGGTTCAGAGCACGGAGTTCTTCGGCTACTCTCTGCTCACGGCGCTCGTCTTCTCGCTGATGCTGGGCAGCGTTTCCTTCTGGGCCTCGCTGGCATTTATTCGCTACATCTACCGTAGCCTCAAGATGGACTAGATATGAAATGTGCACAAACATAACATACAAACACACACACACACATACAGCTCTAAAGAAACATCTCACATCTCCTCATAGCACACATGGACAATCTTCATTCTCTTCTATTGCTTTTTCCAGTCATACACACAGACACATGAGCCTGTTACGGCGTTAGTATGAGGAGAAACAGGGCCTTTTTACTTTGATTTGACAGAAGCTTATTATTGTTGGAGTAATAAACAGTTAAATGAATGAATGGATGGATGGATGGATGGATGAAAGGTAAGAAGGGAAGGGAAGGATGGGATGTATTAAGTATAGTAGGGGTACAATGTAAAATGAGGTACAGGGATTGAGTGGAATAAATACTGTGTGATGCAGTAAAGGCATCATCTGCTCCGGTTCTTACTTCTCGGTCTATCAATGCTTGGCAGGATCTATCTACACACTCTTTATTTCCCGCAGACACCGGATATCCATGGAGACAGCTGACTCATACTGTAGTTTTTCCTGATTATGCAGCAGCAAGTACAAGTTATTCTTGGCAATTATGCTCCCAACACACACCAACACATACACAAGTATTGTCAGGCTATTCAAATGTAATATAAAAAAGAAAATATATATTTTGCACAAGTCCTGCTAAGCTCGACATGACCCTGCAGTGCATAAGGAGCGATGATACTGTGTAGACTGAAGAGCCGTTGGTGATGGGAGCAATATTGTCGTTGTATGTTATTGGTCACCATTGACTGTGATTTTGGTTCTACTGTAAATATTGTCTTTTCAATAAAGTGCTTTTTAATACAATATTGCCAGCAAACAACTCCGATCTCTCTTTTTTTTTTTCTAACCAAGGCCTTTGAAATGGCTTTTTGCTGTTTTATAGCTAGTTGTAAAACTAGTCTAATTAAGCTGAAAGTGCTACTTACACATGTTTATTGCGAGATGCTGCCTCATAGTCCTAATGACTGTAGTGCAAACCAGTTTTTACCTACTTGCGCTTCAGCTGGTAGCAGCAAAGTCTGGTAGCTCTTGAGGTTTCCTTTACTTTATTTTTGTTCTGTTTTATTGTATGTTTTGTTTGCATTTCGTCAACTACTGATGGATACTTCTGTGGGGAGAGGAGCTTCTTTCATTGAAAACAGAGCAAGTCTGGAGGATGCTATCCTGTTCCAGCTGAGATGAAGAGGTGTTTTTCGTGGTTGTCGTGCTGGTGGTGCAAAGGTTGAAGGCCTGGAAGTGGAGATGTACTGTAGTGTTGGTCCTTTCTGCCGTCAGTCATCATGGGATCATCAACTCTCTGCCCAATGAAAGTGATGTTGACCTGGAGATACTGGTAAAGACTCAAAAAGTAGACATTTTTTCATATAAAGATACTTGCATACATATCACCCAAGGCTAAGTTCCATATAAAGTTCTCCATAGGATACAGACTAAAACATCCTGAGGCACTTTTAATAATATCAGGAGACTTAAACCATGATTTCCTGATGGATTCACTGGAGGATGTGGTGGAGAGGTTCACACTGAAGATGGTGGAGGCTATCCTAAACAACGCAGATCATCCACTTCATGGACCAAAAACAAAACAGCAGTAGTGGATGGCCCCTTTCTCTTTGTTGCAGGATGGAGAGATACAGAAGATCCTTTGTACCTTCAGCCATCAGGCTTTTTGAATTCCTCTGCAAATGGTAGATGAGCTGCCAGACAAATTAATTTCCATTTGTTTGAATACAAATTCCAATTACTTTATTATTAATCTCCAAGCTGCTGATTGCAAAACAAACACCAAATGTGAATGTGTGTAATCAAGGATACACCCCCGTCATGGTTGAGTGAAATGAAGACAACATTTCAAGTTGATGAAGTGAACTTGTATTTATAGAAAAATGTGTCGCGTATCAGATATGTATCAGCACTTTGCCTTCAAACGGTTCCAAAAAATTACAAACCAATGCAATACAAAGACTGCATGCAACGTGGACCCTTCTGGTATCACCGAGCGCAAAGAACACACCAACATACATTAAATAGTTGCGTATAAAAATAAAACTTCAAGATCATCAAACAGTAAAATACTTGTGAACAGGAGTATGAACAAAGCATATGTACACCCAGCCCATCAAAAAAAAGGAAAAAAAAAAAAAGAATTAAAAGACCTCAGTAAAATCACAAACTACATTCACATTTACAAACAGTAAACATGGCTGTTGGGTAACATTTACAGAAAAGCTTTTCAGCTCATCAACTCAAACATCAACTACAGGCTGGCGTCATGTACTGTTGCTGCGTCTAAAGACCTTCAGCTGTTGACGGGCTCCTCGTCTTTGGTTTCAAAGCTCAGATCGTGCACAGTGTTGTTCGCAGATGCCGCGTTGAATGCATTGGCGCTGTATTCATAGTGGCTCACACCTGGGGGCATGGACCATGGACCGGTTGGCTGGGGGGGCCGGGTGGGCACCGCCGCCTGGGGTGAATTGGGCGACCAGGTGGGGTATCCAGCCGGTCCAGCGGCTCCGCCCACCGCCGCCAAGTAGAAGGCCAGGTTCTGTGGAGCCGTCTTCTTCAAGGCTGCCTCCACCATGTGCTGGTTGTAATGCTCCTTGAGCTGGGGCTGGGCCTCTCCCTGATACTGCAAGACACAATTGCAGTATCAACAGGGTTCCTACAGCTTAAGCCAAGTTAAATTTAAGACTTTAAGACTTTTTTAAAGCCACTTGAAATGAAATTTAAGACCGACTTCATAATAAACACAAATGCAGAAAAAAGAAAAAAAAACACCACATCAATTACATAGGGTTATTTTACCCACTTTCCTATGTGATCCAAGGTAAAGTGACTGCTACATGAACATTGGATTGTGTCTCTTTCCAGCTGTCCTTTCAAAATAAATGCATAAAAAGTCTGAAAAATAAAAAAACACTGACTCGGGAGCTGGTGGCGGTGAGAAATTTAGCGTTGACGGCCGCCACTAACTTCTTTATGTCGGAATGTTACCAATTATTTTGAGATTTGAGACTAATTACAACCATAAAATACCACTCACCATGTGTTAAATCAATTTTTCAAAAGTCTTAAAAATGTTAAGACATTTTAATGCCAATTAAGGCCTTGTTTTTAGATGAATGAATTCAATGACTTTTTAAGGATCCGTAAGAACCCTGATCAAATCACCACAATATACGTGTAAAAAGTTAGCCTAGAAATCTAGCTGCACCCTAGCGGCAGCAAATATATTTGCTGCGTAGGTGGGTCTAGAAACGAGCCATAGGAACTTTTTGAGTCTCGAACACCGATTGTGTTCACCAATCACAGCGCTCCATCTGTTTAGAGAGTCGTTGGGCGGCCTTAACGCGATGGCGACACACATTTTAATTGGCTTGTCAGGCTAATGTCATCCTGCTCTTTGCTCTGATTGGTCGTAGCTCTACCCTATTGCGTGCAGAGGCAGTTTGAAAGACAGCCTTCATCCCGCCCCCTGGATTGAACCGCGGTCTACCAGTGGTTGCCAGACTATACATTTTAATGATATAGTCTGGCTTGTCAGGCTATCAAATTATCACAATATATGTGTAAAAAGTAACGTGCACACTCACTGTTCTTGAATCCTGCAATAATGAAGAAGGATATGTATGCATACCAACAAGTTTTATCAAGCACAAATAAAGGGAGCTACTTACAGATGGGATATGTGAGGGGATGTTGGCGTATATGGCTCCATGCACTGGGCCGTCCTTGTTGATCGTGTAGCGCTCAGACACCCAGCTGGTGTCCTTCTGATGCCTCCTCAGCTTCATCCTTCGGTTTTGAAACCAAGTCTTCACCTGCAAACAAGATGGAGGAGAGCCCAGCTGATCCTACAGAAGACCTGAGTTCAGTTTCGCTGCTGTTGCTGCTGCTTCTTGTCAAATGTCCTCACCTGTTTGTAGGTCAGCCCCGTCAGTTCAGCCAGGTTCTTCATCTCAGCTGGGGTGAGGTACCGCTGAACACTGAATCGTTGGACGAGGGCGTTCATCTGGCTCTCCGAGAAGGCAGCCCGGACCTTTCCTTTAGGGGCGTTAGTGCTCGGCTTGTTCGGGGCAGTTAAGGGTACATGTAGAGAGGTGATGTTGGTTCTCTTGTTGTTCCCTATCTCAGCAAAGGTCTGCGGCTCCTCCACCACGGAGCTGGAGACGTCCTTGCTGGCGGTGGGGCTCCGGCCACATGCCTCGTCGTTTTCCAACTCTTTCTTTGTCCAGGTAGCGGGGTCGGCCTGGGGCAGGCTTCCTTCCCTGCTGCTGGTGCTACTAGAAACCCATGGCTCTGAGAGACGGACGGCAAACAACGACTCAAGTGAGCACAACTCTATATGGTCAAAAGGGATAAGACCAGACTTGTGTCCAAGTATGGGCTCTTGTTTTTCAGTAGAATTTAAAGGATAGTAGCATTTTTTCATCTCTGCGTTTTTCCTGCACTTTGAAGGGCTGGAAAAAAATGGTATTATAGTGAACAATGGAACTGTGTATTTTTTCCCCCCAGGTAAAACCTCTTTTAGGCTGTGAAAATAGGCTGTTTCTTTGGGTCTGTTCACAACACTGTGTGTTGTAAATCTCTAGGCAGGGCTATGGGCTGGCGTTGCTAACGGGAGGAGTGCAGAGAGTCTTCTACTGCAATTAAAGTGCTTAGGGGCTATTTGTAGATCATACAACCCCACTTTAAAAAGAATGCTACTATCCCTTTAAGACCATAATAAGAGGAACATCAAGATGAACCTCATTTGTTTTATTAATTTAGTTTGTTGCATTGGTACAAGTCTCAAAGTGTCATGAATATAAACAGTAAAATATGTAAATAGGTTGGGGAATATGTGGAATACAATTTATTTAAACCAAGATGGAAGTCAATGTAACAAAGTGGCCAATTGGCTTTATGCACAGCTCCACTACTTCCTGAAATAAGCCAGCTCGTTTATTTCCTGTCTTACATTATTGGACCAATTGATTAATCCAGGTGTGTCTGACCTCACAACAATGGTCAGGCACACCTGGATTAATTAGTTGGTCCAATAACGTTAGACAGGAAATAATGGATCTGGCTAAAGTTCAGGAAGTAGTGGAGCTGTGCATAAAGCCTATTGTCATGAATATAATCATAGCTATATAAAAAAAAAAAAAGTAAATAAGTTGGGGAATATTTGGAAAAGGCCTAGAATATCAAATCAAGATGGAAGTCAATGTAACAAAGTGGCCAATTAAGAGGAAGAAATTGTCTCAAATATCCAAATATAGGCTAGATCTTAGTGCAGACACATTGATGCATTTATTATCAAAATGTGAAATTTGCCACACACTTTGATTGATTAAATTTCTCTAAAAAGCAGCAGCTCCTTTGGAAAATTTTGGTAGAGGTCACAGCCAGGTCCTTACCTGGTGAGGTGTGCGCCTCCGAGTCGCTGGTCGAGTCGCTCCCGGCTCTCCGGACCCCGTTGGGCCGGGTGTGGGGGTCGTAGGCAGCGCGGTGCGGCCTGGCCAGGAGCAGGCGACTCGCTTGGGGGTCGCCGAGATAAACCACCCCGGGGGAGGAGGTCTGGTAGTGGTGATGGCCGCTCACAGCGTGCTGCTCCGGGCTGCCGGGTGGAGACTCCTCCCTGGTCCTGGTGGTCGTGGTGGTGGTGGTCGTGGTGCTGGAGGCGGCGGCGTAGTAGGCCTGCGTCACCCCGGCGTTGTAGCTGTTGAGGTCGGTGACCGCGGCGTCGCCCCAGCAGCCCAGGCCCCCGTGGCTCTGCTCGGCCGCAGGTTGGTACACGAGGCCGTAGGCGTAGGCATGGTAGGAGGGGTTGTAGTTGTAACTTATCTGCGCCTTCCAGTCTGCCATTCCTCAGATTTTTATCTCTTTTGATAAAAAAATTAAATTGCAAGAGGGAGAGAGAAAAAACAAAAAACAAAAAACAAGATACAGTCAAGTACTGTTGCTAAAATTGCCTGAATTCCAGCAGGACAAACCCACAGGAGATGAGGGGCAAACTGAGGTGAGCCAATTAACTTCAAAAATTGCGCGCTCCCCTTCAGGCGGCTGTATATAGTGGCACCTGTGGGTGTGGGCAGGGATGTAGGTGTGTACTTTGATTACAGCCAATCTCCAGCGGAGGCAGTCCACCTTAACTCAGTTTTATTGGCCATGAGAATTTGCCCTCCAGGCTATTCATTTTACAAAAACCTTTGGAGTCAGTAAGTTTAGTGTGTTTAGCCCAATATTTATTCATAAGATATAACAAATATCAAAATGTTTATGCAGAAATGTAGAAACCGGGGAATGCAAGAGATAAGTTGTATTTAGAAGATACAAGACAGTGGTGCAGCAATTATTAGTTTTTTGAAGGTAAGAATAGAAAAAAAATATTTTTTTAAAATGCATACTTAATAGTATATTTGTATTCATTTAAATTAATATAATATAGTTGAACCTTTAAAAAAAAAAAAAAACTTTATTAACACTTATGTACATAACAATACTGTTGTGCCAAGGGAAGAGACGTTATTTCTCTTCCCTTGGCACAACAGTATTGTTTAGAGATAAATATACAAAGAGTTTAGATAAGATAAGATAAGATAAGAAGAAGAAGAAGAAGAAAATGTCCTTTTCATGTAGATGAATTGAATGACCAGTTTTCTTTTCCAGAAAGTTTTGTACATTCAACCAAAAGAATTGAGAATATAAACAATGAAAAAATAAATGTACAATGGATTCATCAAACAAACCACAGAAATCACAGGAGTATACTATCGAGTTTAAATCTTTCTAATGTTTTTTTTGCCGGATACATTTTGATCTTATTATTTATGAAAAATGTATTAGGCTACTTAT
Organism: Trachurus trachurus; assembly: GCF_905171665.1. Lineage (NCBI taxonomy): Eukaryota > Metazoa > Chordata > Actinopteri > Carangiformes > Carangidae > Trachurus > Trachurus trachurus. The sequence goes on from NC_139911.1 coordinate 7,912,955, forward strand.
CAACCACATTTTTTTTTTGCATTCCACATCCCTATAAAGAGTTTTCCAAAAGACATTTAGAAGATATTGAACCTTTGTGCTATGAAGACTGTCCATGTCCAGCGATGTGTTTTTCTTCCAGCAGGTGGCGGTAAAAGACCTTATTGTTAGCAACCGCTTTATCGCAGGAGAAGAAGAGGCAGCAGCAGCAGGCAGCAGCAAATAGCAGCAGAAGAAGAAGTAGAACTGCCCGGTTCCGTCCCACGTGCGGGGCAGTTGGAGCATTAACGGACCAGCCCGAGAGCCGATCTGACACATTTCACTTCCTCCGCTTCAACATCCGACTGTTTCGAGGACAATTTCCACGTCAAACTCGGTAGCTACTAAGTTAGCGCTTAGTTTGAACCGGAGGAGGCACCGAGTCATTATTATTATTGATTCCTGGGAGGGACACCACCATCGCCAACAGCAGCAGCAGCTAAAGGACAAACTGAAACTGTTGTCGTGTCAGTTTATTGGGGGAAACATTTAACGGTAACTTGTTAACGGTCACACGGATCATCAGCATCAGACGAAGCCGGTAACGTTGCCGCTGAACTATCAAGATGACAGCCGAACTGGAGCAAATCCTGTTGCAGATGACACAGCCTGACAACGCGGTTATTCAGCAGGTGATGCCACAAATCACTTTTATCCAAGTTTTTTATTTTATTTTATTAGTTTTGTTTTTAATTAAAAGACGACAACTTTGAAATTCGACGGTTGAAGCTAGCAACGGTTGTCGAATTGAGCTGGCTAACGTTGCTAAGCTACAGTTAAACCATAGACTTTTACATAGACGTACGTACCGTATGTGTTACGTACACAATAAGTCTTTGGTCAGTGAAGTTAACTTTTACTTTTGTTAAGTTTGGTTAACTTTCATCAAAAACCTTAATTGAGAATAGTTTGGCTTATGTTGAAATGTATTTGTGTCCTGTTATTTCCTATTTCCTACTATGTGGAAGCCTGTCAAACTCAGTAAGATCCTCTTTGTCCCTTTTTTCTTTCTTTTTTTAGGCCACAGCCCAGCTGAAACAGGCTTTTAAAGACCCAGCCATTATTCCAGCCCTGTGTGCTGTCATGAGTGGCTCCCAAAACCCACAGGTATGGGGTGTGTGAGTGAGTGAGTGAGTGAGTGAGAAGTGAAATACTTCATTCATCCTATGGGATCCATGTTTCCTTTCTTGTGTGTATGAGAGAGTCAGCTGTGGCTTTTATGAATGTCAACCATCTGAAATCCTCTCCTCATGTTACCTCCCCAGATCCGCCAGTCGGCTGCGGTGATGCTGAGAATGAGAGTAAAGAAACATTGGAAGAAGATAAGCCCTAATGACAGAGAGAGGTTTGTTTATAACTTTAACATTGAAGCATTTCACAATGTCACATTACAACCAAATGAGTTGAAAATGAGTGTATTCGTTCTTTGCTTTTACAGCCTCAAGGAGGTGGTGTTGCAGACCTTCATGCAGGAAGCAGAGTAAGCATTTCACACTATATAATAACTTTTTCTTACATTGCTGTGATTTTTATTTCATATTACACTGACTTAGCAGTTGAAACAAGACAAAAGAGCACGCACACCCTTATAAATACTGTAATAGCCAAATATTTCCCCCCCAAACTAATATGGCTATTCATATCTGTGAAATTACATAAATGATTAAGCCTGGAGTCCTGTCTATGTTTCTTTTTTCCTTCTTCAGGCACACAGTGCAGCACTCCCTGTCCCAGCTGTGCGCAGTGATGGTTAAACATGAAACACCGGACCGCTGGCCCGCTCTCCTGAATCTCCTCAGTCAATCCACCAAGAGTAGCAATCCTAATGACAGACAGGTACAAGATGTATAAAATAACAAGGAATTAAGATAAGGTGTTAGAATTGACATTGACATACGTATTGAATTGACATTAACATACATATTATATTGTAATACATGTTCATGGTCATTTGTACTAATAGGTTGGCCTCCTGCTGCTGAATAAAGTGATGGATTCCAACCCTGAGCCCTTCAAGCCTCACTACTGCCAGCTGCTGCAGCTGCTGAGCGCTGTACTGCAGGACCACAGCAACCCAACAGCCCTGTATTATTGCATTCTGACCCTCACAGCCATAACTGCCTTCATCGGCACAGAAGAGAAGGTAGTGTTACTATTCTCCACTTAATATACCATAGATTAGATCTCTATTTGTCAATGCATTATCTTATTTGATTACAATGTGGTATTTTTGATTCCATAGAAGATACTTTTTAATGTCTAAAGTGACATTTTGCTGCCTTTCAGAACCAGATGAACTCTATCGTCCCAAGTCTGATAGTCGCCCTGAAACACCTCATCAAGGCAGATCAGGTAAATTGTGATTGTGAAAATGGCTGCTGTTCCTGCTGCCAGCCAAGTGGATTTAAAAGTAATACATCCATACAAACCACACCTGTTGAATTGATTGGGTTTGTCACTGTCTTGAATAGAGCCAAGCCAGTGAGGCCATGGAAGTGCTCAATGAGCTCATGGAGAGTGAAGTCTCCATCATCGTCCCTCATGTTGCTGACATTGTTCGCTTCTGTTTGGAGGTAGGACGAATGTCTTTGTAGTTTCTGTTTTAAAGTGCAAACATTTGAACTGGAAAATTATTGTCGTTTGTTACCTACTAACTTAAAAAATGTGTATCAGGTGGGCAGTGACACTACACTGAGCGACTCTCTGCGGGTGAAAGCTCTCTCTTGTATTGCATTCCTCATCAAGTTGAAGAGCAAGGTAAAACATCCCCCGGCTACTATGAATAAATGTGTATATATTTTGACATTTTCCTGACGTAAATGTCGTAAATGTCAAAATACTTACCTTTCTCTCTATAACAGACGGTGCTGAAACAGAAGCTGCTGAACCCCATCCTGCAGGCCATTTTCCCTATACTTGTTGCAGCTCCCCCACCTGGCGAGCACGACCCAGAGGACAACGAGGACGACACTGGAGACGGCACAGACAATGACAACCCCAAACACTGTTCTGCACAGGTGGGGAGAAGTTATTTGGTTGTGTTAATATTCTGTGCCATTCTTTGTGGTGTACTGTTTTGTGACACAGTTTACTTTTCAGAAACCGCAGCTGATTCAGTGTGCTGCTCCAAGCTATGATTTTAACCTGTCCAATTGTTTGTGTATTTCCAGATTATTGACACCATGGCTCTCCACATGCCTCCAGAGAAACTGATCCAACAGCTGGTAAGCCATCTGGATCGAAACAATAACATGATCTGTAATACTTCCTTTTTCACTTTCTTGATATGGGCCTGGTGTATCTATTTACATCACGAGGAATCATTTCATTAAAAGTTAAGAGTAGAATATTGGTTAATGCAGGTTTATTTATTTACATACGGCCTCTTAACAAATGTATGTTTTTGTCTCTTTTTCAGATGCCCCTCGTCCAGACTTGCCTTGCCAGTGAAAACCCCTATCAGAGGAAGGGGGGTCTGATGTGTCTTGCTGTGCTAGCCGAGGGATGTGCTGATCACATTCGCACCAAGTGAGTTCAGTTGACATTCAGACTTTCTCTGTGATTTCTCTCCGAAGACCTAGAGTCTCTATGATTAATGGATTCATACCAGACTAGTGACAATCACAAATACTTGTCTAAAACTGTGTCTGTATCTCTGTTAGGATGCTGTCGTCTGTGCTGCAGACAGTGTGCCGCAGTCTTTCTGACAGTAATCAGGTGGTCCGCAGCGCAGGACTCTTTGCCCTGGGACAGTTCTCTGAACATTTACAGGTGAGTCATGACACGCATCACAACATATACAACAGTCCTCATGCTGTTTTCTGCTCTTGCATCCAGTATTACTAGACATGTTATTCTCTATTGTCACCGAAACCAAGGAAGTTATGTTTTTTTGCCTGTTTGTTGTTACACAAAAAGAACTGAAATAATTTCAATCATATGTGGTAGAGGTTAGATTTGGTTCAGCACCAGGTAATGATCTAGTGGAAGAAAATGCTGAATCCACATTACACATAGTTGTACTTATTATGAATAGTATGTAAGAATGCTTATGACATCATTTATTAATGCTTACATCATTCAACATGCAACTGATACAATTACACGATAACAACAGCATGTGTGACACAGCAGTGAAATAGGTCATGCGAACTGTTTACTGCTGATGTCACCTTTTCACACACGGGCAATAAAAATAAAATAATAAATCTACAAACACTGTCGGATTGTTTGGCCGAGGTGCTCTGCTCGGTGCCTTTTCTAATTCACTCTGTTTCCACCTCTGTGTCGCAGCCCGAAGTGAGTAAATATTGTTCAGAGCTGATGCCTTTGCTGTTGGGATACCTCTCGTCTTTGAACCAGGCCAAGGTCGGCCATGTCACCAAGGCCTTTTACGCCCTGGAGAACTTCATGGAAAACCTAGGTAAGCAAAAAGAGAGACTCACACACAAGCTGCACAGCACGACCTCCTCAAGTGAAGACAAAAACACTTCCACAGACTTCCCTGACATTGATTTAAATGATAATGACTGTCAAGGGAACCACGGGAAAAACATACTAATCTAAATACTACTGACCTGGATGTTTCATTTCCTCTTTTTTTTCTCCCTTAACAGGCTCAGATATTGAGCCCTACCTGCCCACCCTGATGGAGACCATGTTGTCTGCCCTCAACAACACTGAAAACCTCAAGATCAAAGAGCTCACTGTGTCGGCCATAGGTGCCATAGGTAAGAGTTCGAAGATTTGTACAAAGACTTGCATGAGATATTACACGTTTTTCTGGTGTAATGTGTAAACTAAAGGTTGAACTTGCATCTTTCTGAAGCAATGTTCAGTTTTGTCACCGTTAAAGAGCTAACCTGCTAACTGCAGCTACTGGTGGCATACAAAGCTATTTTTGGTGCAAAACAATTGACGGTGAAGGCACCTGACAGTTGATGTGATGTCAGCCTGCAAACACTTGACCCACTATGAATAAAGTTTGCAAAGAAAGTGTTGTGAAAGTAAAGTAACTCATGACCATTGTGAATCTCTGTCTCATCAGCCAACGCTGCCAAGGAGCTGCTGGTTCCCTACTTCCCTCCAGTTATCGAGAGCCTGAAGGGCTTCCTGACCACGACCACAGAGGAGATGAGGTCTCTGCAAACTCAGTCCTTGGGTAGGTAAACCTGGGGAGGAAACAGCTGTGTTACTGGTATATTTACAACACAAACATATTCAGACTTTTCCATTGTGTCTATTCATACAAATTCCCTAGTTAATCATGTTTTGTTTTGTCAGATACTCTCTCTGTGCTGGCCCGTACAATCGGCAAAGACGTCTTCAGTCCTCTTGCAGCAGAGTGTGTACAGCTGGGCCTCAACCTGACCGACACCATAGATGACCCTGACCTGAGACGCTGCACGTATGTCATTTAGATTTGAAGACGCATACAATTATGAATTGAAGGGGTTTTGTGTTTATATCCTAAATCTATTCCTTCCTGTATGGAGCCTGTTAGAGTCGTCTTTCTGCTTTCCTGTTGCTAGAAATAGAATAAAATAAATCCATTCAAAATATCTTAAATTTTCCCCTCACCTGTCTTTCCCTCTCCTCTCTCTCTTAGGTACAGTCTATATTCTGCTGTATCCACAGTGAGCCCTGACTGCCTGACCCCTCACCTGACTGCTATCACCACAGTCATGCTGCTTGCCCTCAAGTCTAATGAAGGCATCACGGTATGAAATATATAAATGCAGCATCCTCAAAGAGACCAGCCATGATATAAATATAATACAGTGTTTGATGTTTTTCTCCCCTTCTCCTCTATGCAGGCACACATCGAGGAGGACAAGACATTTGTCCTGCTGGATGATGACGATGATGACGACAAAGGGGAAGGAAAAGATTCGGAAGATTTTCTAGATGATGAGCCTGAGACAGAAGTCCATGATATTGCAGGGTAGGAGCTGCACGCATATTCAGTCCAGACTGTTTTTGGACAGTTATACTTATTTACCGTTTTTCAGCTTTTGTGCTTCAGCACACTCAGTTCAGCACACGCCATTGTTGAATGGCGTTTGTATTTTGTCTTAAAAGTTGTTTGTATTTCTAGGTATCACACCTAAATAATATTACATGTGCCTTGTCCTTTCCTCTGTTATACTCATTCTTGACTGGAACTGGATTTTGGCAGCAATCTCTAAGTCTTCATCCTTATGTGCTGTATAAGACCTTGGTTACCTTAGAAACAGAGCAGAATATTGTCTCCAGATGGCTTTCAGTGTTAATAACGGCTAAACAGTAAAACATTGCATAACACAGAAGGCGAGTGTGGTGTAACGCAAAATTCATGCATATATTTATTCACTCTCCCTGCTGGGGAAAAGATTGTCTGGATGCATCTGACACTGTTCATCATCTCTCAGGTTCAGTGTGGAGAACGCCTACATTGATGAGAAAGAGGATGCCTGTGACGCCCTGGGAGAGATCGCCTTCAACACAGGGTTGGTTGATGCTCTGATGTGCTGTTAGATTAGTGATAATTAATATTTTTAATTTATTTTAACTGTGACTTTTTAAAGATTTAACAGAAGTTTAACTTGTGTTGCTATGGTTTCCCTCGACAGTGTTGCCTTTCTCGCCTTCCTGGAGTCCAGCTTCCAGCAGGTTTATGAGATGAGAGATGTAAGTGACTCTACCTGGCTGATTGGCCCAATCATTCCTCTAACAGGCTGTGTGGGGCACTTTTATGTATACATTGTTCATTAATTGGCCTCCCTTTATTGCCTACCATTTTCTTGTGGGAGAACCTTGTCTGTCCTCCCAGGAAATCAGGGTTAATTGATATTCATTTCCCTAGTGTTGATAGAGGCTGTATGTGTTGGTCAGGGACACTCCAGAGGTCAAAAACTGACTTCAGTTGATGGATGGTCTCGACTTGTGACACCATTGACCTGTCATTAAGCTCTTGTGTGTGAGTGTGTATGTGGTGGATTTTTGTTCAATTCAGCACTGTAACTTTGTTCCATATGCTTCTGCCTCACCAGTTTCCCCACGAGGACGTTCGCCGGGCAGCGTTCGGAGCCATGGGGCAGTTCTGCCGAGCTCAGCACAAAGTGTGGAAGGAGAATCCCACCGAGGCCAACCACCACGGTAAAAACTCTCCTCTCAGGAACTCTGCTGCTGTTGCTATTTTAGGAAATACTGAAACGCGCAGTGCTGCTGCTTGCTGCTTGCTGCTCTAATGAGATTATTAATGAACAACATCAAGGGAGATGAAACGAGTAAAGATTGTTCAGGCCTGCCAACCTGTACACAGTATGCAGAGCAGGAACACATTTTGACAAAGTAAATTGTTGACATTTTGGTGTATTGCCCGTGTGCTGCAGATTGCATTGTATTCACATTATGAAATACAGCAGTCATATTCATAATTGAGCAGAGCAGATCATGGCACCTTGGTTGAAAACGTTTTTAACATATTAAATGGTTTAATATAATTGCTTTTAGAAAAAATTTTCATTTTTCTTTTTCCCCATTGCCCAGCTCTACTAAAGTTGCTGGACATTGTCATTCCTTGCTTTTTGGAAACGATTCGTGCGGAGCATGAGCGCCAGGTTGTGATGGGCATCCTGGAATCCATGAACGGTGTCATGAAGTCCTGCAAAGAGGAGGTTTTCAAAAATCCTACTCGCCTGAAGGAGATCAGCGAGGTGATTCGTGACGTGCTCAAGAAGAAGGTGAGAGGAGGGAAGACAAGTCGGGGCTGGGGGATGGCAGCATTATCCAAACGTTGATGTCATGTGTTAGTAACTCTGTCCCTTTCCCTTTTCCTCCCTGTCCGTCCAGACTGTTTGCCAGGACTGTGGTGATGAGGAAGCTGATGATGAAGAACAACAGGTTAGATGTCCTCACACTACAAGAGCCATGAACACTCAGTTTTCTTTATAGTTCTGTTCATATAGCTAAGTGCAATACAGAAAGTCATGTGTACACAGTTCACATCAACCATCAGAATGGGAACGACAGGGATCTCAGTGATTTTTTACTGTGACATGGTTGATGTTACCTGACTGGTTTGAGTATTTCTCAAACTGCTGTCGTATGTGTCCTCAGGCAAAACTTGGCTGACAGTGAAAAAGGAATCACCATTTTAGAGGGTTTACCTGCGCTCTATCTGCGCTTTATATGAATTTCCCTTGAGGGGTGAATAAAGATGCATCTATCTATAGATGCCTATGCAAAAAAAAATGCTTACACGCTAGTTTTGATATAAAAAGGATAACAGATAAGCACTCATTTGAGCGGTGTTGAGCAGAAAAGCATCTCATAATGCACAGAAACTGAAACCTGTAGGCTGATGTGCTACAACAGCAGCAGGAGGGTTCCTCTCCTGTCAGCAGAGAGCGGAGATCTGAGGCTGCAGCGGGCGCAGGGCCGCAACAACTGGACAGATGAGGACTGGAATAGTGTAGCCTGCTCTGATGGAGCTTGATTTCTGCTGAGATACACAGATGATGCACTCGGAATTTGTTGTCGCCAGCACGAATCCATGGACCCGGTCGGCCTTGTGTCAATAGTACAGGCTGCTGGTGGCGCTGCTCTGGCGTGGGGTTGTTTTCTTGGCACCCTTTGTGCCCCTTAATACCAGTCAATCATGGTTTGAATGCAACGGCTGTACAGTATTGTTGCTGACTGTCCCTGTACATCCACAGTAGACCCTTCATTTAATGGCTACAGCCAGCGTGATAATGTAGAAAGCAATGTCACAAAGCAAACGTGGTCTCAAACTGGTGTAAATATTCAACTTATTATTCAGAATATGACAATATTCAGAATTTGATGCAGGTCATCTTTAAAGCCGCATTTCATTTAGTTATCCCAGTTTGACTGCACACTCTGAATGTTGTATTTTCTGATCAAAGCAAGGGTTTTACAAGAAGGGCTTTGAACATGCAGTATATCATTTGCAGGGCTGGGGGAGAGATCAAGTGGCCTCCTCAGGGCTGAAAGGTGAAGTCAATAATAAAGTCACAAAACCTGCAGTTTCTAAAATAGCCATTTGAGGTCGTCCTAAAATACTGAGTCAGTCCCACTAGACTCTGAGGTTAAAATGTCCAACGTTAGAGCAGGAATATAAACACGTTTACAGGGTTGTTTGTTTTCAGTGCCCACGTCCCTGTCCAGTATCTCTACCCATCTCTAAGAGCTTTCTGTCGGTGTGCTGTCTGTTTCAGGCCGAGTATGATGGTATGCTCCAGGAATTTGCTGGGGAGGGAATCCCTCTGTTGGCCTCCTCTGTCCCTGCAGACAGCTTCGCCCCTTTCCTCAACGACCTGCTGACTCTCATCACCAACAAAGCGGTGAGTCTGTGTGCACTCAACGTTCACAAGGCCAGTAGTTTAACAGAATCCTGTCCGCCCAGACACATTGTTATGCCTTTGTGCCAGTGACACTCTCTCTCTTCCCGGGTGCGTGTGTGTGTGTCTTGCTCTAACCGAGGGTAAATGAGGTTAATAAGGTTTGTAATGGTTATTGATTACCACTGTGCAAGGCAAACTCAGTGTTGAAAGATACAGGCAGCTGTAACAAAGCTGCAGCAGACACTGATAATGTAGACAAATGTGAGGTAGTTCAGCCACACACACACACACACACACACACACACACACACACACACACACACACACACACACACACACACACAACACACACAACACACACACACACACACACACACACACACACACACACACACACACACACACACACACACACACACACACACACACACACACACAGGCAGTGTATCTAGAGTGTTATGTATTGAAACACTTTGCTAACTACATGCTTACAGTGGTATGCAAAAATTTGGGCACCCCTGGTCAAAATTTCTGTTAAAGGATAATTTCCGTTTTTTACAACCTGGACCTTATTTCTAGCATAAAATAAGATCATTTTACTCACCCAGAAACGTTGGTGTCATTTGGAGTTGTTTTGGCGAAATTAGCCCCAGTGGAGCGGTGCGTATATCCGTATAATGCGAGAACACGGGGCACGCAATGCAGCCTCTAAATAACACATTATCCGCTGCAAAGCTCGTTCATTTCGCCAATATTTTGTTATGATACACTAGTGATATTCCCCTCCGAGCCCGTGGTGGCATGTTATCAACATGCTGCGCCTGTAGGTTGACTACTAACCTCCGACCTGGATGATGTCATCTCCGACCGCTGCCCGGCGCAGCTAACTTGCTACCGCTAATGCTATGGTTCATTTCTGCGTGTTTCTGACTTGTCAGAACAAAATGAGCAGCTGGATGAAGTTCAGCTTCCACAGGCTTCCTCTCCTCAACCTGGACTCACTAAAGCTCCGGCTAGTTGAGCTAAAAATGGACCCGAATGCCGAATCAGAATGATTATTATCAGAATGAGCCGGGCAGCGGTCGGAGATGACATCATCCAGGTCGGAGGTTAGTAGTCAACCTACAGACGCAGCATGTTGATAACATGCCACCACGGGCTCGGAGGGGAATATCACTAGTGTATCATAACAAAATATTGGCGAAATGAACGAGTTTTGCGGCGGATATTGTGATATTTAGAGGCTGCATTGGGTGCCCCGTGCTCTCGCATTATACGGATATACGCGCCGCTCCACTGGGGCTAATTTCGTCAAAACAACTCCAAATGACACCAAAGTTTCTGGGTGAGTAAAATGATTGTATTTTATGCTAGAAATAAGGTCCAGGTTGTAAAAAACGGAAATTATCCTTTAATGTGAACAGTTCAGCAAGTGGAAGATGAAATGATCTCCAAAAGGCAAAAAGTTACAGATGACACGTTCTCTTTACATTTTAAACAATATATATATATATATATATATATATATATATATATATATATATATATATATATATATATATATATATATATATATATATATATATATATATATATATATTTTTTTTTTTTATTTTTTTTATTTTTTTTTTTCATCTTTTACATTTTCAAAATGACAGAAAAGGAAAAGTTTATTCTAATTTACTCAATTTTTCTCTATAGGTTCTTCTTCTGAATTGATGCTCCAGTGTCAGACTCATGCTTCTTCTCTGTTTCCACATTAGAAAGCCTCCTGCACCGTGGCAGAGCGCTCCTTCTCTGTGGGTATTCTCGGTGAACTCCTGCAGGCCCTTGTGACCTCACCTGGAGGCAGGGGACTGGCCGGCCGACTGTCCAATCGTTTACTTCCTGTGCTGGTGGCCGGTGTGCGCGACAGTGATGCTGAGGTTCGCAACAATAGCGTCTTCGGACTGGGATCTTTAGCCGAGGCCGCCGGGCCCATCGTTGTGTCGTATCCTTCTTACCAGTGTGTGTGTGTTTATGTCTGTGATGATTGTGCATAATCTGAGGAATATTCACACAAAGGTGTTCCTTACAAAAGTGTGTTCCAGAGACTTTCCCATGATGCTGTCTGTGTTTTCCAACATGCTGTCCAAAGAGTCAGACGCGAGAGTAGTTGACAACCTGTGTGCTGCCCTTTGCCGCATGATCAAGAGTAACGTGGAAGCTGTTCCTCTGGAGCAGGTACAGACCTCTTCCATTTCCTTCACATTTTGTTATGCAACAGTTCTTATGTATCTTTAATGAAAATCATCCTTTACTGATCGACAGCCAATCGATGCATTCCTGTTTGATTCTATACAAGCTCAAGCTAACGGCAGAACTCTTGAGTGTGTTGTTGTTCAGTCAGCTCACGTACTGTGCTCTGTGACAGGTTGTCCCTGCTCTGGTGGGTCGTCTTCCCCTTAAAGAGGACATGGAGGAGAACAAGACAGTGTACAGCAGCCTGGCCATGCTCTACACACACAGTCCTGCTCTGGTATTAACATCCCCAGTGTAGAGAAAATACATGATGAGATTCTGTCTCTGTTGTGAAGCTTGACATAAAAATAATGTAGTCTGAAATGTTGTTATGGAGATATTATAGCATCACCAAGATTTCTGGAGATTTTCCTAGAAAACAGTTCAGCTACATAGAAACTCAGGGAAAATACTGATGTGAGACTTTTTCTGAGAAGAATAACCAGGCCAGTCATTTGTTTTATTAAATGTTATATTTTATTCTGTATATTCCTGCAATCTGCCACATTATTCACACAGTATTTCAACCCTTGATCAGGGCAACAGTGAAGCAGGGCTTTGACTACAGGTGTTGGCAGCTGTTTTTTAAACCTGCTTCCTCATTGGATCACGTGAGGTGTGGCATCGCTCCCTGAAGCTCTTTCTGTCATAACAGTGTAGTATGTGAAGTGCCATGATTTTCAAATCAAAAAACATCAGTAGTTTCTCCTTATGTGCATAATTACAACCCAGCTGAAACTCCTGTAGTCTGAGCCCAGCTCTAGTTAAAATCAGCAATACAGACAGAGAAGGAAGGTGCAAACATGTGAGCATCGCTGTGTTATCTCCAAGACAGCGTGTGGTTGTGTGATGATAACGCTTTTTTCCCTTTTCAGATTGTGAAGCTGATGAAGCCCATAGTTTCTGCTTCCAGTCAAGTTCTGGGCAAAGACAATGTGGACGAAGGTGAGTGTCATTACTGAAGTCAGGATCAGCACTTTTTTTTTTTAGTGGCCTGTTAATATAGTGAAGCAGTTAACCACAAACAAAGTATTTCATTTAGTTTTATGCTTCCCTTCACTAAACCTTCACAATGAGCCTCACCGGCAGTTCTCAAATCACTGTTTTTACAGTATTGATCCATTTCAGTGGCCCCGACTTTACTGTTTCTCTTTCACCCATAAACTTCTCTCCTGTCTCTCCCCCACAGAAACCAAGAGCACTGTGGCAATGATGATGAAAGAATTTGCCCAGCACCACTCGGCAGAGTTCCAGTCAGCTGTGATCTCACTCAGCGGAGAGCAGCAGGCCAAAGTCAGCGCAGCCATCTCCGCCTCGTAGCCCACACACATCCTTCAGCTCTGAAGTGAAAACTAGACAACAATAAATTTTTATACTGTAGGTGTAAAATGAGACTGTTATTGGTAACGGTTCCCTAAAGGATCTCTAAATAGCACTTCAGCTATCTACCATAGATATTATTACATTCAGCAGTTCTGCTTCTGAGTATTAACCATTAATTTATTTACTGATGTGCATGCCATTTTTCAAGTTTTATTACTGTCAAAGTTCCGGTTCATGATCCTGTATTGTTACCATTTTACAACATTTTCCTGTCAGTGTCTGCTCTGGGATTACCTCGGCTGAGCCACATTTGCTGAATCTGAAGTAATGAATTGGATTTTCCTGATACATGTAATAGTTCAGTCCCATCTTCCACTGTAAGTCAGTGGACTTTCAACATGGGAGCTCCATGCGTTCTGTACTTGTTCCACCTTAATCATTTTACTCCTTCATTTGCTTGAAAGGATTTCTGTAACGGGCCAACACTGAAGCTGTGCACAGATTCTGCAGCAGAGCTTTCTTGTTGTTTTAGTATAACTCCATTCAATGGCATCCTACAACACATTTGACAAGTGCAAGAGCATTTTTTACAAATGCAACATCAACCTACAATTCTTGCATATTATATCATCAGCCCAGTTAATGTTAAGCATTTAAATCTCGCCTCCTCATGGAAACAACCTGACGCCATGAAGCCTCTAAATAAACACAAACTTGCCCTCCTGAATCAAAATGGAGTTAAAAACTTTCCTCCACCACGGCCTTTTTAAACTATTGTGTTAGCCCCTTTTTTTTTTAAAGAGCAAACCAATGGGCAGCTTAAAAAGGCACTGCTGAGACGACGGTGACTTTTCCGTAGCTCCTCAGATCTCCCGCTGTCCCTCGGCCTCGGTCAAGTCAGGCTGCTTTTTTTCCATGTCCAACGCCATCGTCATCTGCACTGGCGTCAACCCATCCTCCTCTGGCACAGACACAAAAGAGGCCTTTTCAAATGCATGTTTATCTACAGTATACGAGGACTAATACTTAATATTTGTAGCACAACAGTGAAAAGATGCAGTCTGCTTTATGGTAATAGCGACTATTTCTGTTTTTCTTCATTTACTGACGTCGTCTGCGGCAAACAAACATGAATAAACGGCAAACACTGGGACAAGTTGAAAAGATTTCACACATCTGTGCGAGCGCTGAGGTCTGAAGTTCGGTTTGGACACTGATGTAATGTTTGGGATGATGTCATTTCACTACCTGAGGTTGTAACACACCGTTGTGATCACACACATCAGTCTGACAACAGAGGTTGCTGCTGTGTGACTTTTTTTTAGGTTTAGCTTGTGCAAAAACAAGTTTACTGAATTATACTGTTTGTTTGTTTTGTTAATAAGAACCCTGAGGCAACGCTGACATGTCATGAAATAAATAACATGAATTGACCCTTTGTAACCAGGAGTAACTGCAACACAAAGTGCCAATAAAAGGTGAATATATTGTAACCAATTGATTGAAACTGCTTCCAGACCTGTGCATGTCTGCTTCCACGGCAGGATGTCCACCCCGGTGCGACAGAAGGAGCGGTCGGTGTGCGCCTCGGTGCTGTACAGGATCTCCTGGAGCTTTTTATCTCCAGGCTTCTGGGCTTTCACACGAACCTAGAAAGAAAACATAAAATGTATTCATGTAATTTGTTTTACAGCCTCATTCTTTTGTAGAAAGTTTGTTTCCTGTCATCTAAAGCCGTACCTCCAGGATGGTGATCTCTTTCTCCTTCAGCTTCCCTGCTTTGTTCTTCACCTGCGTCTTCTTGGTGTCGACCCACACCACCCTCTCCTTCACCTCAGACCTGGACACATCACACACTTGTAAAAACCAATCCACCCAAAAAAACAAAACAAAAACAGCTTCCCTTTCCCCCCACACACTCACTCTTGGATGCCCAGGTCGGCCAGCGTGGTGTCCAGGAAGGGGAAGGGTTGGTGCGCCAGGTCGGTCTGCACCTGGATGGGCAGCGTCACCGACATGGGGATCTCCCACTCCAGCTCCACGCACACCCTGCCCCGCGGCTTGGGGGTCTCCTTCTCTGCAGCCTCCTGATTCGCTTCCCCTCCCTCCTCCTCCGATGACAAGATTTTTGTCTCGTCGGCTGCCAGCTTGACTTACTGATAAGTACCTCACAAATGAAAACAGAATAGAGTGATATATCCCTCTCTCTCTCTTCTCTAAAGCTCCTGCTTGTGTTGTTGTTGCAGATGGTGTCTGGTCCTCGGTCTCGTCCCGGGTGCTGATGATCCAGAGCCGCCGCCTCTTTTTCTTCTGATGATGATGATGATATCCTCTGGAAAGTGTGAGTGTGTGTGTCTCTTAATACATACAGACCTACGCTCCACCCTCCCTGGCTTGATATAAGCGGTCGGTGTGAGTGTGTGTTATGTGTCACTCAGATGTGAGGTTTATTAGACTGTCAGGGAGGTGATGGACAGATGGGGGTGTTTGTACAATGAGGTGTTTGTGTGGATTAGCAGTGACCTAGGCCATGAAGAAGTCAAGAGTTGAGTCAAATGTGTGTTTTTATAAATTTTTTACTGTAAATGTGATGTAATATCAGGTCTGACGTTTGTTTAGAAATAATGCAATAGAAATTTCAACCTATTTTTTGATGTAAAACTGATGTTATGTTATATTTAAAGTAGGTAAATTTGATTGCATGACGCATGACAAAATGTCAAGAGGTCACTGTGTAATTCCTCTGACAGTGGAGGTTGACATGAGCTGTTCGCAGCGCAGCGCCACATTTTCAGCTTATGAAAAAATGGGTTCTCGCTGTAACTTACACAAACACAGGACACACACACAGGACCACGGTGTGTTGCATATGTGTATGTGTGCGTGTGCGTGTGTTTCCCACTGAACTAACACTCTGGACTCGGCATGTCACATTCCCTTTGCAGCCACAACAAAATCCACACAGATGCCATGATGTAAACGGTTTGATAAGGTCAAGAGTCAAGAGAGTGTCTCAACAGCAGGTCAGAGGTTGGTATTTTGTTTGTGTTCTGCTCATTAAAGCAGCAAGAATGTTGTTGTTTAGGGGTTGTTTTTAACAATGGATCGTGTCAGCAGCTCTCAGTGTTGTTCCCACAGGGAATTATTATAGAAAGTTTTTGCAGCTTTATAGTGTAATTCAACTATTTTTTGTGGTTTTCACACCCAGGACCTTTCTATTTGGGTTCACACTCGCTTCTCTTACTGTTTCAATTTGAGCAAATAGGCTCTAAAAACTCACTGTATTTTGCTGACCTACTGTTAAACAACTACAACCAGTAGACAAAGTGGTGCATTTTGCAGCTCAACACACACACACACAAAAAAAACAGTTCAGAGGATTTACAGTGGTCTGCAGAAGTTTGGGCACCCCTGGTCAAAATTTCTGTTAATGTGAACAGTTAAGAAAGTGGACACTGAAACGATCTCCAAAAGGCATAAAGTTACAGATAAATCTGACACATTCTCTTTACATTTTAAACAATATATATTTTTTATCTTTTACATTGTCAAAGTGACGAAAGAGCAAAGGTTTGGCCACCCTGCATAGTTAGTACGTAGTAGCCCCCCCTTTGGAGACTATCACAGTATGTAAATAGTAAATAGTCTGATACCTTGGTCAAAGTTATCTGAGAACTCAAGTCTCCTGGGTTTCCCATTCTTATACAGGTTGCTGCTTTGTTTCCCCTTTTCTCTCTAAAACTAAAACAACACACTATTGCATAAAATATTGCAAAGGAGTGGCTCATGTTTAATCTTCCACTTGGTGTGGAACTGTTCACATTAACAGAAATGTTGACCAGGGCTGCCCAAACGTTTTCATGTCACTGTAATATTTCTCAAGAAAACTTATCACAGAATTCTAAGATGTAATTTTATATTGATGCTACAGAGCTGAACTGCTTAAGTATTTAGATCCGTTGTTTCTCTCCACTCATTTATTCAGGTTTTTCATGTCACCCATGTGTGGGTGCACTGCAGTGGTGGATGCTCCAGACAAACAGCAGAGGGGGACATTTAACCATGTTGATTCCATGGTTTCCTCTGCAATGCAACGTGACTTTCAAGTCCTGTAAATAACACACACATACACTCTATATGAGATTTTCTTTTTATTTCATAAGAAAAATGATTTTTTTTTCTCTCTTGTGTTGTTGTTTTTTCTTTTTTTACACATTTTAAGGCATCATGCACAAAACATAACCCATACTAAAGGCATTCTGCTCACCCTCTACCAAAAAATTCGGTGTTCTATTGATCATATATTTGCTGTTAAAAATAAGTTTGTACAAATATGGCATGTAAGCTGGCATGTCAGTGAATCTCAAAGCAGAACATCAGCTGCTTTCACAGTTCTTGTAAACATGGCTTTGAGCAAAATAGGGCTGAGGAAAAGATAAGAGACAGAGAAGGGAAAGCATGCTTCAAAGTGGGGCTAAATATCCCTGAAAAGCATGCAATGCATCTTAAATCATATTTACAATGCATCATTTTACTCTGAACTGTCAATCAGAGTTTCTTTTTTTAATTGTATCAATTAAAGTTAAGACATTAAAAAGTTTATTGACAATAACAGACAGACTGACAGATGTGTCCATAATGTTCCCAACCGAGAGTCCCCGACACAGGCGTTGTTCAGATTGGTCGACAGCAACAAAACACTGCAAGTTTTTTTTTCTTTTTTCTTTTTTGGAGTATCGTGGTTGCACTTCCAGACACGTACTCTTCATCTGGAAGTTACTGCAACCTCAAAGGATGGAACATTCTTTAAGTTTTCTTGTTAGTTTTTATAAATTCTGCTAAAAATTAGGTTTTGGAAAAAGAAAAAAGAAAAAAATCTTGCAGTGTCCACCATGGCAGACATTCGGGAGGTGCCGGTAGCTCTTGCACAGTTGTGTCCAGTTGTGCTCTTCTCTCAGTGATCCGTGTGCGTTATACTATATTGAAGACCATGGAAAGATACTGTTCATATGAAACCTGGATCCAGCCGTCCTGGTCTGTATCGTACCGCCTGAACACGTCAGTCAACCTCTGTGGAAAAAAGAAGAAACATATATAATTTTACTTTTTGAACACCAAACTATAATTTCTTATTGTGCCACAGTTCCCAATACAAAATGCATACACATCTATTCATAGCTGTATGCATTCGACACATACGTCTCAGTAGTGTAGGTGCCTGCAAGTCACAGTGCAGGGCAGGCCATTAAGTCCAGGCATAGATCAGGGAAAGGTTATTAAACCATATCTAAAGCTTGGGAGTGTTCCCTGGTGGACAGTAGCCAGATTCATTATGGGCTACTGAGCAGAGACTGATGGGAAAAATGGAAATTGTATCCATTTACAATTTAAAATACAGCACACAGAGGTGTTCAAAAAGTGGGTCTCTGCACTTTCTGACGTGACTCTTCGTGATTAAGTAGAATTAATATTATTCTTTACAGTTTATTTATGTATTAAATAGTGTGAATCTGTCACCTGTAGTACAATACAGCACTGGATGAAGTCGTCAAAGGCCACCTGCCCCTTCCTCTGGCGGTCAAACTTCTCTATCAGTGTGTTGTAGAACTGGTCCGATAGACGGTATCCTGTGCACAGCAGAAAGAAAACCCACGTTACAAAATGCTTCACACACATTCATTCACCCTATCACAGTCTGTTTGTTTTATTAGTGGGGGTCTAAAATGGATTAAGTCTCTGCTTGTTTAACACTCAGTGAGGACACTGGGTCTATGCACCAATGGAATCAACCTGGATTATCTCCCCTGGTTTTCGGCTTAGGTCTTAATGGTTCCTTATCCTTACTAATTTTCCTGACTACTGATTTATTATACAGCTCTGTTTTCGTTTAAATGCAACAAATCTTATATTGAAACTCCACAAATTCCATTCTGTGGTGGCATGTTAGTCGTGAGTGAACCAGTATTACTTTGCTGAATAGTTGGCCTTGGATGCATCCCAACATACAGTACAGTATGTGCACTGTATTGTAGATGTCAGACTGAAGCTGTTTGTCAAGCAGAAATAAAAGCCTGTATGTGACTGTGTCGGTGAAGCTGAACAAAACAGCTGCTACATGAATGGTAAGTGGTAAATGGACGACTACACTTTTCTAGTCCCATCGACCACTCAAAGCTTTTTACACCATGAGCCACGATTCACACATTCATATGCTGCTTTTTTTTCTCTGCGTTCAGCAGGTTTTCTGTCACACTCTGATGATTCATCAGGGGGCAATGCAGGTTCAGTATCCTCCCTAAAGACACTTCTACATGGAGACTGAAGGAGCCAGAGCCCCTACACCTCCTGAGCCACAAACAAAAAGTGGTGAGTGAAAAGTAGAGACAGAATCTACAACACACACATGAGATACTGGTCTATTGACACACAGACACAGCCAGAGTGAGTAGAAAAGACAAAATCTGACCTATTGACTCAGAGAAAGGTGACAGCCACGGAGCCCCTCCACAACACTGATTGAATGTTAATGTACAAGCATACTTTGCTGCTCACCGAATCCAGTCAGTGCCTGTTTGAGCTCGTTCTTATCAATGAAGCCCGAGTTGTCCCTGTCGTAGGTCCTGAAGATGTTCTGCCAGTCCGTGATGTACTTCCACACCCCGGCGAACTCGTTGAAGTTCACCCCGCCTTTGTTTTCCCTGTCGAACATGGCTGAAAGAAAGAAAGGAGGAGGAAGACGGCAATAAGGTACACTGTACATACAGTATGACTCACTCTACACACAGTTGTACGCTCACAAATCTAAATGTGTTGGTCCTCATACACACTTGGGATGAATCCTGTAATATGAAAGCAATCGTGCACTGCAGCCACATACAGTTTTAAAGCGCTGTCAGTAAACTGTGGCTGGCTCCTGTCTTATGAGACTTAATCACTGTATTATAATGAAAACACCAGAACAGAGGAGGAAAGTGTTTGGTCCCCCCCCACACACCATACTTTACTCCTCACCCCTGCGTGGCTCAATCCAATTACCCCTCAACAAAGGGAGTGTTATTACAGGATTTCTGTGGGACTATTAACCAAATGATTTATAGTGTGTGGCGCTGTGGGAAGGGGGAGTGATGGAATTACAGGGATTTACTCTGCAAGACACACAACAAAAACAGGACGACTTGTTTAAGAGACCGGGGCAAAGATGTTTTTGACACAGTTTTACTGTGAGCAAACGAAAATGTACACAGGTGTGTGTGTGCTCTGAACTGCAAACCCTTTCAACTGCATACTTTTATGAGATATATATATATATATATATATATATATATATATATATATATATATATATATATATACACACAGTATATACTATATATACGTATATATATGTGTGTGTGTGTGTGTGCGCGCGCAATATACTGAGGTGGAGTTTATATGTGTGTGTGTGGTGTGGTTAAAAAGCCTTGAGTCCACAACCACACTGAGGATTAAAACATTTTGACCATCATAGCACAACTGCCAATAAAATTAAATGAAAATAGCCGGTGCTTGTTAACCACCTATCAACTGTGAACTGATAAGATTAAAATGAATCATTTAAAAAAGGTGTCGGTAAACAAAACACAGACTGGCTCCTGTGTAGGAAAATGTTAGAATAAATAAATAGTAGCCAGATTTTAATGTATAACAGATAAACAAATACACAGTGAATACACTAGGATGGAAACACATTTTCAGACTTCAAAATAAAAGACCCAGGCCTGGCCTACCTTGTAGACGGCTTGCCTACTGGTTTTATTTAGAAACAGTGACATATTGTCCACATGCTGTAGTTTTTAGACTGGTAGTGTAACTGTGAAGACTGTATTACTATTATTATTATTATTATATGTGGATGTAAATCAGCAGCTTGTGTAGTACATCATGTCATTGTAGGTGGTTACTTACATATGATGGAGCGGACCGTCACTGGGTTGAAGGGAGTCCATGTGCCTGTGAGACAGAAAAAATCTCAGTTACATACCAGTGCAATGAGACCAGTGGGTGGTGTTTGTATTTGTTGCAAAAAAACATTTTGCTTGGTGTGTTTTATTGTTGGGATTGTTGCTGGGCTACATCCTTTATTCTTCTTAGACTATCCATCTACTGAATTTAAATGTATGAGAGGAGCAGCATCCTATCAGGTACCAGCGTACCAGACCGGCTGTGGCTGCCCAGGGTGAGGTGGTCAGTATGGTTGAGATGTTTGTGTGCTTCTGATTGCCAAGTGGGACAATAGGCCCTCTGTCCAGAGCGCACACTGGGCTCTCTCACTAGTGAGCTCAACTGCCAGTGGTGAGGTGGAGAGAGAGAGGGAGTATAGGAGGTGAGGAGAGAGGACGGCTGGATGAAAAACGGAGTGTACACATAACATATAACGGTTAAACATTAGGAAAACATAGGGGGGTGAAAACATAATCACCAAGACTAATCTTAAAATCCACTTTCTCTCCAAATAAAATGTCTATAATCAAAGTTGAATATCTCCAACATGACACAGAACAGGAGTACGAGATGGAGATAAAGAAAGAAATAAGTGGTAATATTATAAACTAGTTTTCCCAGACACTGGGGAATCAGATTACACGCCGGGCTACACACAGCTTTGTATTGTCTTACATAAAAGCCTTTAATGAAATGCAAATGACCCATAAAACACTTCCAATCTCCAATGCCAGGGGCTCATTTCTCCCTCTATCGCGGCCAACATTACCTCATGTGATGCAATCTCAGTCGCTGAGAAAGTATTGAACGTGTGGGTGATTTCCAATGCCTCAATATAATTCTGGCTCCCACACCGTCAAAACTTGAGTCTGCACTTTTTGTCACATTCGACATTTCTGTTTTATCTCCCGACAGACATCGGCCTGGGGATAAGGTCCGTCCGTAAATATCATTATTATTTCTTGAATTTCCTGGAACCTTCTATTTCCAATACTAGTATCTAATATCTAATAACTACAGAAGCCCTAATAGTCCAGTCATTTTATGAGAAAAGGTTAAACAAATTGCAACAGAAGCAAACTCAACTGATTTTGTATCCTCAACATGTCCTGAGTGAGGGAAAAAAAGCCCCGAAGAATCCCATTAGGGGAAAGTTTAGAAAAACACCCAAACATATCCCATTTATACGCATATAAAAACATTTTTTTCACGTGAATAGGGTAAAATTTTTACCCTTTAGATATCTCCATGAAAATTACTGAGTTGATTACTTACATTAAGACAAACAAAAAATGTATTACAAGTTTTTTGAAATTCTTTGTTAACATGAGCAAATTTGCATATATCTGCATAAATTGGCAAAAATTCCACTGTTTGGACGGCACATGTATATATGAAGTTGCTGTGGTGGTACCGGCATGAAAACTGGAATGAGTTGACTCCATCGGTCAACCGACAAGTTGACCACTTTAAATTTCAAGATGACTGCAATTTTTCAAGACAGCCACATCCTTAGTAGAGCAGGTATGACATGAGCCAACAGTGCATAATCCAGTTACGTATGGCTAATTTGATCTAAATCAATGTTTAGATCACCTGATCTAAACATTGAGTAGAGCAGGTGAAAATGTCTTGTTCAATCTTGTTAACATATAATATGTTAACAAGATTGAACAAGACGTTTTTTTAACTGTAATATGATATTACAGTTAAAAAACTTAAGGAATGGAACCAAATTAGGCTGCATGAGCATTAATAGAGACGGAGCATGTCATACCTGCTCTACTAAGGATGTGGCTGTCTTGAAAAATTGCAGTCACCTTGAAATTTAAAGTGGTCAACTTGTTGGTTGGCCGATGGAGTCAACTCATTCCAATTTTCATGCCGGTGCCACCACAGCAACTTCATACATGTGCCGTCAAAACGGTGGAATTTATGCAAATGTATGCAAATTTGCTCATGTTAACAAAGAATTTCAAAAAACTTGTAATACATTTTTTGTTTGTCTTAATGTAAGTAATCAACTCAGTAATTTTCATGGAGATATCTAAAAGTTAAAAATTTTACCCTATACACGTGAAAAAAAATGTTTGTATGCGTCTAAATGGGATATGTTTGGGTGTTTTTCGAAACTTTCCCCTAATGGGATTCTTCGGGGCTTTTTTTCCCTCACTCAGGACATGTTGAGGATACAAAATCAGTTGAGTTTGCTTCTGTTGCAATTTGTTTAACGTTGACCCCTTTTTTGGCCTAAAATTACTGGACTATAAGCGGCCGTAGAGTCACACGTTTTATATCCTCTGTTTTCCTGAGATAATGGGATAATTCTCTAAAGCTGCAGCCTCGCTAACATCTTCTAATGTGTATACTGTCATGTAGCATGGCACTAAGCTATTGCAGCCTGTCAGGCCTCGACTGAAGAGATATATTGAAGAAATATGTCGCAAATCTCAAGAGAATTATCCTGTTATCTGGGGGAAACAGAGGAAATAAAATGTATGAATGTATAGCTGCTAAAGGGCTTTGGGATTCAACCAAATCATTGCTCATGTCTAATAAAACATTAGAAATAATCACTAGCTCATGAGTCACACAGCAAGTCATTCTCAGTTTCAGGCCAAATGAATCCAGCCACATGTTAACAACACAAGTGCCTCAGACTAGTATCTAAAAATCCCAGGGCACAACAGGGTCGGTATTTGCATGAAGCATTGAATTCATCTCATTCCTTGGTAGCTGATAACCAGGACAATCTATAGAAAGCAATCAATACGCACCACCGTCTCATTTAACCTCAGTGCCACTGAGTTTCACAGACGTAGACGAGTCGAGGTTCAGGTTGTCGCACGAGTTCCTCGACCCCTGTCGCTCTGAGCCAAAACTGCACAGCGAGCATGTGCTCCCTCAATTCAATTGTGTTCACTTTCATTGAGCTTATTACATTTATCTATCAGGGAACGAGCACAAAAAACAATCATGACAGGCGAAGAGAAGAGAGGCATTGTACCAGATTTAGCCAGCAGCTAATCTGCAGTCCCTGCGCAGGTCTCAGCAGTTCTTGTGCTGCTTCAACAACACGCTCAAATAAATAACACGGGTATAAATCTGTGTGAACAGCAGAGTCGGGGAGCAAGGGAGGGGGGGGAAGGCAATGAACAAATTCCATATTCATAGGAAATTATGCAGCTACACAACACAGACACGCACATACACTTAAGTGGCCCTGAGCCATTCACAGTCCCATCAAGGATGCTTCACTGTCACACCCAGGACTGATAGAGGGATGGAGAATAGAGGGATGGAAACACAGAAAATAGAGAGAAAGTGGGGCCAAGTAACGGATCACAGGCGAGAGACAAAGATAGAAAGTTGGAGTGACAGAGGACAAAACAGACAGAGGACACAGCAGGGACTGAGTCGCTGCCATATCCCCACGGAGAGGAGAGGAGAAGAGAGGATAAAATAGAAGAGGAGAGGAGGGGAAGGGAGGGGAAGGGGAGGAGGAGAGAAGAGAGGAAAAAAAGAAGTGGAGAGGAGAGGCAAAGAGAGGGAAGAAGAGGAGAGGAAAGGAGAGGAGGAGAAGATAAAAGAGGAGAGGAGAGGGTAAGAGAGGAGAGCTGTAAAAGCCATCCAGCCTCATACAGTCCTGTAATTTCGTTAGTTGTAATTATGAAAAGGAAAGCAGTCCTCAGCTCGTAGGAAGAGATATCAATGCAGTTTGAAACACTACAAAAAGTGACATCATCATCTTGACAATAGAGTTTACAGTCTCAGAAGAATCAAAGCGTTTGATAAGAGAGAAACTGGGTTGGAAACAGCTGAAAATATCTCATCCTGTCGGCAGATTCTTGTCCTTGAAAATCGTTCAGATTCAATTGAGTAGAAACAGTAAAAAAAAAGAAAGAAAAGGGAGCTGGCATAGTTCAGAAGGAGGATGAGGAGGGGAGCGCGAGTGTGTGGTGCAGAATGAGGAGGTGATTGAAGAGTGTAAACAACAGCAGCTCCAACAAATCAGACCTTCCTTCCTTCCTTGGTTCCTCTGCCTTCAAAGCCTTGACACTCTTCTCTACACACTTCTTCCCCTGAGGGAGAAGGAGTAACAAAAAAAAAGAAGAAGAGGTAGATGACAAAGAGAGAGGTCAAGGCAGACGAAGCTTAGCTGACGGTACGGCTGGTGGCAACAGAAAGACGGGATGCGATGCGGTGCTGCGTGTTCACTTCTCTGGCTCTGCTTCATATCACAGCGAAGCTAATGAACCTGCAGAGACTGCACCAGGCAACCTGCTGTTCATGACACGCACACATGCCACGGGGTGTGAAAGGACGCAGAGGAAGGGATGCACGGACATTACGCTTGTGTGTGTGTGTGTGTCTGTGTGTTTATTTTTAAGTCACGCATATGCTCATGCACGCACTGTCTGTGCGCAAGTGCACGTGAAACCAAGAAAAGCCAGCTGTTCGTCTCAATGTGGGCCACATTAACAGCCTGTCTTCGTCGTCGTTGTGTATCTTTATTTAGATTTTTATGTCCTGTGTTACTTCTCATCAGTGATTAGATGAAACTGTTTATATGACTTCTTCAGACCTATTTCGGCAATAATTCAAATGTGCAGGAGCCACCCACTTTCATTCATAAATCGATGCAGATTGATTTGCCGACCTGCTGCTTGGACCACATCATTTCAAACTCAATAGCCGTCGAGCTGCAGAAGTGCTTCAACAACGGATTTATGCTTAAGATTTATTTCAGTTAATCTCTCACCTCGACTGAAACTGGCACAGAAAATAAAGTTTATTGCTGGTTACAGCAGGAAAGTTTTCCCCTGCAGCGTCTGAAGTAGAGATGCACGTGTCAATATGACCCACAGGTCGCACGGATGCAGTGGTTGAGATTAGATGAGGAAGTATTACAGATTCAAAGCAGCGTGCATGTGTCGGGCCAAGGCTGTAATAACTGTGATACCACATTACTGCCCGATCCTACAAAACGCCACACATGTAGACCCGTGTATCCGTACACGCTACGATTTACGGGCGTTGCCTTAACGCCTCGCCTGGCGGCTCTAGTTCCCACTCAGCAGCGCCCACAGCTCAAACAGGTATGTGGCCAAAAATTAGATGATTAATAAACCAAGTGATTTTATCCACCTGGCAGATAGAAGTGAAGGCCTATGGGTGGGAAATGCAGCACTCACACTAATCAGTATGCTGAGCCAGAGCCACTGCGCAGCCTGATAACAGCTTCTTTCACTGCTGCTGCTGCTTCTGGCTTTCACTCCTCTCTTTTTTCCCTCTGATGTGCCCTCAAAAATGGATTTCTGAGGAGAGTCATCTGTTCAGAAGTCTTTGAAAAGCTGCCCAAGCAAACCAGTCATAAACCTGACGGGTAGCACATTATAGTTTAATGAGAAGACAAACATCAACCTGTGTGTGTCACAGTTTCTGGGCAAACTGTGCTCTGAAATATACGTTGAGACAATCGTTATTGGATTTCCAATGCCGCCGAGCAAGATACAATGCAGCCAGTTCAGTGATGTGTGTGTGTGTGGGCAGGGAAATAGATATTTTTACCAACTGGCTTCATTGTGGCAGCTTTTCTAAGGCCAAGAAAGAATAAATCTGACTCTCCGCTCCCAGAGAGAGACGACCTGTGTAACCTTATCACTGGGAAATGAACCCTTAATCCAGTTCGAATCCTTCTCCTCCTGAGCTGCTGAACTCCATTTCAATAAAAACTCAACTTTACAATCGTAGGATTTATTACCAGGCTGCTGTATTAGATTCGAGGTGGGTAATAACCTGCTGGCAGACTGTATAAAGAGAGTGAAACAAAAAATCAAAGCGGCAGAAATTGAATACAAGCCCCCACCCCCCCCAACAAAAATAACATAGACACCAATACATACCGTTCGATAGGGCCTGCTGAAGCTCTGAGTCTGATATCACTCCGCTCCGGTCCTTGTCGACCCTGAGGAGGAGAGTTTAGATAGCACAGATTAGATACCGCCTGCATTAATCACATCACAGACCCACACACTCCAGCACACAATAGCAGCGGGCACCAGCGCTTGACGGATGAAACTGTATCCTCCTGAGCGCGTGTTAGCTTTTCAACAGTCCACCGAGATTGAATGGAGCTCTTTGATGGAGACGCATGTACGCTCGCAGCTCCCCTGAGACCTGGTCAAACAGGCTGGGCGTGTGTCTCTGTGTGTGTGTGCGTGCGTGTGTGTGTTGAACCTGAAAAGTGAAACCGAATGTTGGCAAGCATGAAACTTTTACACCTGGGACACGCTGTCTGTCCGTGACAGCTACTTCCCTGCTGCCAGCTTTATCTTTTAACATCCAGTTGGCCTTATATAATAGGCCGATCAATAATTAAGTGTGTGATTTCTTCTCATTATAAACCTTATTTACCCTCATAAAGAGAAACAGAGAGTGAGCACGCACTAGAATAAAAACTACCCTTCCCCTGATTAATTATTAACTTAATATAAATGTAGCCTAGCGTGTGTTTACAGTAAATGTAACCTCCATTGTCTCTGAGATGGTTGTTTCGTGTCTGTGTCGTATTCAGATGTAGCCCAGACAGTGAAGCTGTAATTAACAGTGACAGTGTGCTGCTGGTACGTTGAGAGTGTCACTACAAACAGATTGTTTCCCTGTGTGTTTTCTGTTGTCAGGACCGGTGCGTGCATCGTGCAAACAGATTGAAATGTCAAAACTCGCTCCACGCTTCATGTGGCTGCTCTAACCTGTTAATACCGATGCTGAAATGAAAAAAAGAAGAAGATATTCCGCCCACTAACGCCTGGCTGGCAGCGTGCCTCAGTGCTACCAGCATGGTCCAAACATACAAGAGTCCCAGTGTAACATATTTAGAGTGATAAGTGAAACCAAAACTAAAATCTGCAGAGGGCTCCTCAGTTTAAAGGCTGAAATAAGAGAAGCACAAAACCCAGGCAATGTTTGCTATGTCCCAACACTTTGTCTGCCCATTCATTTCATCTCTGTATCTGTAAAATGAAAAACTTCCAACCAAAGCACCAAAATGAGAAGACTACAAAATCATTAAACTGTCCTTCACCTTGCCCAGCGCTTAGGTTTTGAAGCTGGAACAATTAATCAATGATCCAACGAGTCAATCGACAGAAAACTAATCAGCCTCAAATGTAATCATCCTTTTAAACAGATCTTCAAATTGCATTTTCTGCCAGACGGTGTACAAACCCACTGAACAGCATTCTTATCACTGGGGAGGCTGGCGGCACTGGGGAATGATTGGTATTTGTTCTCAGTACAGTAAATTATTAAATACTCACTCAATTATCACAATAATGAAAAAAAAAGAAAGAGAAAAAAGAATTGCAGTTCACCTTGGATCATTGATGTGATAATGGTTTGTTTGCCCCCTTTCGTTAAATGACATTACATTAATCTTTTATGTCTGTGGCAACATTTACAGGGAGAAGTGGAGAAAAGGGAGGAGCTGGCGGACATCAAAACCACTGAGGTGTCTAAAGGTCTGAAGGTAGGACGGAGGTTTTATGACTGTATGTATGGGCTGTCAAGTCACTGCCAGGCTATATTAACTGTCTATCTTGGCTGGAGCTCTAAACTCCCTGTTTTAGTACATACAATGGCCAATAACTTGTAGATTAGTGTAGTGAGATGGTTTTTATACACATTGTGCGTTTTTGTGATCGATCAATGGGAGAGAAATACTTTTTTTCCTACTTTTGATGCAGTCTAGGCAGGAGAGACACTCCCTTAAAAGGCAGATTAAAACGTATTCAAGGTGAAAATAGAAAAATTTGATTGAAATTGAGCTATAAACTACATTCTGGGCTCACTTTCACTTTAAATTTCCTCACCCATCCTCCTACCAATAAGTCAGTTGAAGTTTCAACACATTTACAAGGCCCAGCCCCTGACTCAGCCATGAGCCTTTCTACAAACATAAAACAAGGGAGCAGACTGGACTATGACCCAAATCATGGGTTTCACAGCTGTAAAATAATGTAAGCCGCCACTGCAATGTAGACCTACAGTCAAACATCCAGTGAGTCAGCCGCTCCTTAGCAACCTGTCAGGGCCCGGCCTATCAACACAGAGCACACTCAGTAAACACTCTGAATACCAGCGGAGAAGACGTATGAAAAGGAGGAGGAGGAGGAGGCAGGGAAAAAAAACCTCCAATGAAAACAAGCAGAGGACCGGCCCAAAGCTGACACGGTGGGGAGGCTTTCCGCTCCCAACTGTGACTCTTTATGTGAGGTTGCATCACAATATCGGCAGCCTTTCTACACGGTGATTAGATACACTGTGTCTCTTGTGTACTCCTGCTACCAACTCTTGAACCCCCCCTCCCCTCCCCTCCGCCGCCTAAATAAAGAAAAACAAACATAAGGAGACCTGCTTGGTCACCTCGGTGAGAAAATAGCTCCTAGCATACCTCCATAAATGAGAGCTTTGTCAGTTACGGTGCGCGGGGTGGTTCGGTTTGTGAGGTACCCAACCTTTTCCAAACACTGACACAAGGGGTGGTCAGTCTGGCTTAAGATCATATGAACACAAATTCAGTTTAACTTGTGCGTGTCGCTTCAATTTAAAAGCCTGATTCTCAAATCTCTGCATCATGTCTCGAGGATTTTATTCTGAAAGTCCTGAGCAGAAGTGGTGATTTGCATCTTTCCCTGCCTCGTTGCTTGTTTTGGACTGTAGCCGCCGGTAACTGTAGCTCCTGTTGGTACATGTGTTGGTTCAGTGTTAACACGGCTGTTGAGAAGAACAAGGACTTCAATGGAAATATTAATCTAAATATAGCACGTGTCATTGAGGTGCTATATTTAGATTAATATTTCCATGTCCGTGTCTACATCATACACCAAAATAGGACCACACCCATCTTTATACTGACACTATTGTACATCATCCTCTCTCCTCTCCTTTCCTCCCAATAACCTTTTACTAACTTACCCTCAGGTACAATTAGCTCAAAAGACTTTTTAGCATGAAATAAACTGACACACCGAGTGAAAACATCATTAAAACAAATCTCCTCTTGCCTGTAGCACAGACGTTGTCAAATTCAAAACTGGGTTGTAAAAAGAAAAAGAAAAACACCACAGCTGAGTCAGTTATTGTGCTCATACTTTCCTATGTCTCACTTTGTCCCATTGAGCAGTCAGTGGAACAAAACCTGCCCTACTTTCCACATTAACTGTCCAAAAAGTAAGGCCATGGCCACTGTGGCGCAAAAGCATAAAAATCCCAAATTAAAAGCTGCACTCACAAAAAAACCTGTGGGGAAACTCTGCTTGTTGTTGCATGTAGTTATTTCAAAGATACCAGCAACAAATATTGACACTGAAGCATGAGAGACAGTCGGTGTGTTGTTTTGCTTGCACGACAATTAGTCTGTATCTAATCTCAATCTAAATCAAAGCCGTATGTTATTGACGCTTGAAGGGCTGGGTTCATAGCAGAAACATCCACTGAGAACCAGGGAAAAGGGGAGAGAGGAGTTACATGATGATGATGAGGCTCTAGCTTTTAGCGCTTCGCTGCCAGGGGACTTCCCATGATGCACCACCAAGCTCCAGTCTCCTCCTCCTCCTCCTCTCTTTCCATCTCATGTTGTTTTCTACCTTTACATCTTCATCTGGATACTGGATTAGGGAGTGCTCCCTTTCATCGTGCTCTTTCCCTCTTTTGTGTTTCTCTCCCTCTCTCTTGCACAATATTTAGCAATAGTCGGTTTATTCTGTCGTCAGCGTGAATTTGCCTGTAGCTGATAGTGGGCGGCATCCTGGACTAGACGGAAGAGTTATGGTTCATCCGTGGGACAAAGGCAGGATGAGCTGGAGTCAGCTGGTTTGTCCTGGACTTTCAAATTAAAGTATTTACATACGGCAACATCTCATATATAAGTAACAGCTGCGTCCAAGCAAATGCTCATATAGCTACACAATTAAATGCGTGTGAACTGAGCAAAACGGTGTCCACAGAAGAAGACGGCATTGTGGATATAAATCACAACATCTGGTCATAACTTTCAGAATAAAATCAGAGCAGAAAGAAAACCTGATGAGCTTTATGAGATGGGGAGACGTTTGTATCCAGGGCAACTATGTGCACAAATAATCATGTGATCACCAAATCTGTGGGAAAACCCGTGATTGAACTTGTCATATGATCTTCGGGGCCGATCAACCACACCTGCTACACAAATCACACAAAACCACCTACTGAAGGGGTCTCCAGGACCCTGTGTTGCCATGATGACACACACACAAACACAAACACACACAGACATGAATTCACAGGGTGAAAAAAACAACACCAGCTCCATTGTTGCAGCTGTTAGAGGCTAAAGCACTAACACATGACTCCTTTACTTGGCATCCTCCTCCCTCATTCACTAGGGAAAAAGAAAACACCCTGAGAGTGAATAAGTTCACTCGGTCAACTGACACATTCAGTCAGAAAAAAATACCGACTCATGATAAGACGGCATTAAAAATAGACATATGAAATGTGACCTAAGTCGAGTGGATTTACAGAAGCATCACATAGGACACTGAGTCATATCATCATGAGGCATGAGTCAAGATTGAGAAGCCTCTCACGTCAACTATGCTCTATTGACTCTGATCACATGACCGAGGGAATTCCTGCACTGTTGTGCCATATTTTCCCCCAAGAGGCGACGAATGAGGCAGCACAACGCTCGTGTCAGTGAGTGAGAGTGTGTGTGTTCACATCTGTGAGAGGTAGAGCGATGCTGACATTGCTGCTGCAGACATATAGAAATGAAATGTAGTGTAATGTTATGTGTGAGAGTAAAATGAGAAATTATGAATGTGTGTAGGAGAGGTAAAGAGGAACTGCTTCCATATAAGGCAAAACTATACATCTAACCTAATTTCTAAAGGAATGTGGCGCGATACATCAATAATTCATTAAGGGAGATTTCAAGCCTTGCAACGCCTGCAGCATCTCAATGTTGAGAGAAAGCAAAGCAGAAGGGAAAAATCCTCTGCAGTATTACATAAGTCTATAGTTTACTATTACCAGTGGCCAAAGCATATCAGCTACCCCCCCCCCCCCCCCCCCCCCCCCCTCCTCTGCCTACTACTACGACCTTCTCAGCTGCTGACACACTTATTGATCAAACCGCTGGGAGATTAATGGTCGATAATTGCCATTGACACTTTGGAAAATAAAAACAACACAGGATGTGGCAGATGACATTATTATAGCAGGTCAGTTTTCTGGTGTATGCATGTCAGTCTTCCCTAAAACACTGCGTCAAACAGACCCTACAATTGTCAGACTTTTATTATTTTATATCTTCCCCACTGTGTCGTGATGATTTCTCTCACCTGACTTCTGCACATAATCAGAGAAATCAAAGTAGAAGGAGTCAGTCATGAAATATTTCCCCTCATAATCTCTCTTTTTTTTTTTTTTATTAAACAAACTTGAATTTAACTGTGTTTTCTTTAGCGAGGTAAAACCCCCTTCAAGGACTCCTGGAGGTCCTGGAAAGCCCAGTTTGGGCACAAGCTCAGCCAGCTTTTATTTCCAGACACTGACAGTTGACCGCCTGTTTAAGTGAAGCTATGTAACACCGTAAAGCTTAAGTAATGTATTGGACTGAACTGTAATGTGGCCTGCTCACTCACTCACTCACTGACGTGTAATAGCTCGAGTCATGGAGGAGCAGCAGCAGCCATGTAATTTCACACTGTGTGCAGTAAGTAGCCTTTTGCCATGAGAGGTTAACCTTGTAGCCAAACTAACAAATCACTCATTAGTCTGCGGAGCCTGAACGCAACACGACACAGACAGTTACAATGTGAAGAGTAAAGATAAAAGAAGGAGCAGTCAGTGAAAACACGCTGTCACCACCACCTCCCTTCGTCTCTTCCGTGCTACAAGCGGCTGAGGAGCGGACGTTGCGGGCAAAACAAGCCGCCCTTCCCCTTACTCACCTCTGGAAGATATTCCACAGAAAGCTCTGGTCCGGAGGAGCGTTGATGTGCGGCGGGGCTCTGTACGGACTGTGATACGCCATCTTTTTAACGGGAATGGCCTGTGAGGAAGATAGTAAGGAGTGCGGTTGAGACAGACCGGGAGCCAGTCACTCAGTCAGTCAGCAGTGTTTCCTCCTCCTCCCGCGGTAGTTTCTCTTCTCAGTGGCTTCAATCAGACTCCACCGCGCGACGTTGCCTGAGCTGAGCCCCTCGCGCACAGGGGCGTGGCCAAATCATTCACCACTATCACCACCACCACTACCCGTAAGGAGGGTGACGTCACATTTTCCTCAGTAAAAATAGAAACTTAAACGACTAAACTGATGTTAAAAGACAAAACAAACATTTTTAAAACATTAAAACATGTTTCTGAATCCATGTTCTGAAATACCTACACCCAAATTCTTGTTAGAAAGTTAACAAACAATGGTAATAATGATTATGTAGTGATTAATTTTGCATTAAGTTTGTTTTAAATACTTTTAATCAAATCAGTTTCAATTCGGAACTACTAAACCGTTTTTAAAGAGTAAACAAACATTAAACACAGTGTAATGAAATTAAACTCATTTCCAAATTCCTATATCAGAAAATAGCCTACAAAACTCATGTCAGAAATTGACAAACTATGGTGATAAGGATGATATGGTGACATATTTACTTTGTGCCCCTTCAATATTAAATATTTAAGTTGTTTTAAATGATTTTCATCAAATCAGTTTCAAATCAGAACTATACTAAACTCGTATTAAAGAACAAAAACATTTATATGTGAAGACATAAGGATGAAAGGGCTTGGTTTAAAATATTTTAATCAGATCATATTTAATTCAAAATTCATTCATATTTAACTGCTGTTGAATCAATGGAGTCTGTGTGTGTCCCCCACCCACCCATCCATACGACAACTCTCTCAAATTGTTTGGATACTGTTTAAGAATGAACATGTTCCTGCAACTGGTTCTTGCATTAAACCTATTATAGCTACTGGAAATGTAAAAAAAAAAAGTTCAGCTACTAAGCAGTCTGTCCCTTTAAATGGCATATAATTGAATTATCTTTATTAGTCCATTAACATTGATTTGTAGCATGACTTAAAGCTTTAAACAGTATCTTATTTCCTCCAGCGTGCTGACTGTGATTATGAAGTGAAGACTGAGCTAATTTGAACTACTTTTATCTACTTTTATTTTAAGTATTTACAATATTTTTTCGACCTCATCATATTGTAAGCTATGTCTGACAAGTGACAAACTGTTACAGCAATGTAGTGGATGTTTGACTAAGTAGTACAATATGCTGCATTAATAAAGTAGGCTATAAAATGAAAATACATCAAACAGTGCTAATCTGGACTGCAGTTGTGTAGTCCATGCCAAACCTGAATACATGTGTTCAGGAATTGACTGCTAACATTGGTTCAGGAAAGCCCGCCCTTAGTCATCTGATTTACAACTTGGCCTTTCTACAAATAGCAAAAAGTAATAGAGTAAAAGAACA
Source organism: Trachurus trachurus (assembly GCF_905171665.1). Classification (NCBI taxonomy): domain Eukaryota; kingdom Metazoa; phylum Chordata; class Actinopteri; order Carangiformes; family Carangidae; genus Trachurus; species Trachurus trachurus. The sequence goes on from NC_139911.1 coordinate 7,947,444, forward strand.
CACAATTGGGGAAAAGCAATAGAAAAAACAACAGGGGTAATAGGAATAGGAAAACAATACGGTAAAAGCATAAGCTAAAGGTAAAAACAAAGGAAAATAGGGTCTGGAGGAGGACTTAACATTTTTACAGCAGTGACATTTGAACTGTGAGACAGCTCAGGTTCCTCCACTCAACCCACCCAGTCATAACTCTCCTCCAAGCTGCTCTGCCTACACACACAGTGGCCTGTGACCTCCCGCTGTGTGAGGGAGGAAAAAGATCAAATGAATGTATTTTACATCGAACCTTTAACCGATTAGCCCAAACGGCGCTCGCTGTCGGTTTGGGGACCCTTGATGACATCTTGCTCCAATTTAAAAGGGGGAAGCTGTGTGGATTCACCAGCTCTCTCAGATCATAACCAGCACAGAAATTCCCTCTTGGAAAGAAACCACAAAATTACAAAGTATGGCAAGTGGAAAGTCGGAGAGGAAGGAAAAATGACGAGGATGAAAAAAACAACAACTGCAATTTGGATAGAGACTTATACTATGGGCGGGCTGGCACACAAACGCTCCCCTTCCTAAATCCAATACACAATCACAGATCATGCATGTGCTCTCTCACACACACATATACAATATTCTCATTATTGTAAGACTAACCACATCCCCCTCGTGCTGGATTCATGTGGTAATTACAACATTGCCCAAGAGGCCCACAAGCACTATGTCACAGGCTCTGGCTGCGACTCTTAAAATCCTCCTCCCTGTGTAGCGTAACTATTATAATGAGCCATCAGAAAGGCGTATTGATTACAACTGTAGGTCAGAACAAGCAGTGTGACAGAGCTCCCTAAACAGTAGAAGCTAAGATGAGTTGATGAGGAATTTAAAATTATATTTGGCCTCTTGGATAAAGTTTGTTAGTGAACTGAGAGGCCACAGAGACGCAGAGGTATTCTGTTTTAAAAAACAACAACTCATTTTGTGCATGCCTGCACACTGTGATAGTTTATTTCTTCTGCATGATATGGCCAGAGAGATAAATCAGAGGTGCGGTGGTGAGATGATTAAAACGGTAGTTGTTCCTGTTCCACTTTTCCTCTTCAGTAAATTTGCAAACATTTCCAAACTTCTGTTTTGCCTTCTCATTCTGAGTTTTAAACATAGTGCAAATGAGAATAAAAAACATTGGTTAACCCTGTCAAAACCAAGAACTACATATTAACAATGGCTGAATTTCATTTAGGTGCTTCAGTTTCAGGCTCCCGGTGTTGTTTTTGTGCATGCTGACTCACTGTCACACTCTCATTGCTTACCGGGTCACTTGAATAGAACAAGTAATGTTATAAGTATCTGTGCTTTTCCTTCTATGACAGGTCAAAAATGTCCACAGAAAACAGTCTATACCCCATGAACAATGCCGGGTCCATAAATAAAATGAGACCAACTAACACAATGTTTCTTTGCTTTTTGAATGAATGAATGTTGTTTTTCCAATTAAAGTTGATCATTAGATGACAAAGTGAAAAAAAAGCACAGATTTTATCATGCTACCATGTGTTCATGTCAGTTCATCTGAACCTCTGCCTGCACTAACACAGATATGTTGACACCTGGATTGTACCCGACCACAAACGCAAACAGAAATACAAATCCCAAACACTTCAAATATGTGCCAGCAAATTCAAAACCCATTTAAAGCGAATGGTCTAAATGTCACAAGTTTAAAAAAAATCACACACTGAGAGGTGAGACTGTAACTTCGTTGGGGCTAATTTGGCCAAAATGGATTCCTTATGTTTTAAGAAACATTATATCCAAATTAGAGCCGTCCTGCTTGTCATCTCATAACGCAGACAGACTCATAATCGCCACTGACGGTCGGTGGAGCAGTAATTCAGGAGGATAACCTGCAGGAATGTGTGGTGGTGGGACGTTGGAAATCACGTTACTGAAACTGTCGGTGAAACGGCCCATTGTGACGTCGCTCACCGCCGACCCATTTAATACAAGTTAATGACTCCCTGACACACACACACACACACACACACACTGCGTTGAGTCGACTGACTGCTGAGAGTAGCAACGCTCACCGGTCGTCATCTGGAGAGGCTCCAACCTCTAAGTACCAAACAAAGTACGTGCTTGTGTCTGTTGAGGCGGCTGTGTAGTTTATTCATGACCGAGGCCGAACCAGGCTGGAGACATTATTATTTCCACTGAGGGAAGGAGTTCGTTCGGTGTGTGTGGTGATTATTTTTAGAAGTATAAGGAGCTGTGACTTGATTCTAGCTCTGGGTGGGTGACAGAGAGCAGCCCACCTCGTAGGTGTGTCTCTGTGTGTGTGTTTGTGTGTCTTTTTTGAACCAGTGGTGACAAAACAAATCACGTCCACGAGTAGAGACTGCAGGCTACCACCTTTAATCTGTTTCGATTATATGTCAGGTCTTTGGGATGGTGTAAACATCTTCTTCATGAAATTGTAATGTTTTTATCTCTTAGAGAAAACAATGATTATTTATTCAGCAACATCCAGATGTTGGATAATCAAGAAATGATCAGAAAACATGCTGTTTCCTTGTTGAAGCGTCTGTTCGTCCTGCATTGATTTCCACTTTAAACCCATGTGTGGTGTGTTGTGGTGTGTCTGTTGTGTCTGTGTGTTAATCTGGTTGTTTCCTCCCCGGGTCTGTCACATCGCTGATAACAACAGCCAGTGGTTTGGCAGCAGCTGGAGGGGTGGGGCTGTCGCTCTGCTGGCAGATCGGAGTGTGGAGGAGGGCAGTAGGTGGTGGATGGTGTGTCTGACACCTCATGGTGGTGCTGCGACATTTACTCCTTTACCACAGCAGCTGTTACTGTACTATATCATACTGTCCTCCTACTGATAGTGCAGACAGGAGACTGGTCTTCTGGTGTCTTCAACTTACATTCAGATCATAGAGATGCTATAGCCACAGTTTGCTCCATAGTGGTGATCATGTTCCTCTTCACCTGTAGTTTTAGGGCAGTGGTTCCCAATCTTTTTTGGCTCGTGATCCCATTTTGACATCACAAATTTCTGGCATTTACGTGACTGCACATGATTGCACCCGTCAATCAAAATGCACCAGCTCAGATATTTTTATATGCTGCATTTTATTTGAATTTGAATTATAGAAGGATAGTGAAAGTATAGAATACAGTTGTTTAAGATTGTGTGTGGTGTCTTTAATGATCATTTAAAAAAGAATAATAATTAGTTAAAAAAGTATTTTTATCAGTAATTTTTTTTAATCAATTACTAGACATTTTAGGCGACCCCATTTGAATTTCAGGCGACCTCGCGTGGGGTCCCGACCCCAAGGTTGAAAAACACTGTTTTATGGTGTCCTCAGTCCTTCATAATAGCAGTTCTAGTACAAACAAGTCGACATAGAAGATGTAGTAGAATTTTCTTAGCTCAATGCTTCCTAGCATTACTAGAAGTACTAATACCTCAACTACTTCCAGGAGACTTACTACAGTAATAGGATGATCCCAGCTCAGGTTTATCATGTGACCCCTAGAGGGCGCACTTGCCCATGCACAAAACTAAAGTCATATCAGATACTCTCTACAGAAGAAATAGTCTCTATAACTGTTTAACATTGTGTTCAAAACGTTTTCTTTTAATAATGTGGATGACATTGCTGTTCAAACAGTGTCTCTTCTCTCACAGAAGTCTCAGATTTAACCTCATAGTCTTTTTTTTTCTTCAACTTTTGCATTCAACAAACTCTCTCTGAGTCCAAGTGTTGCTTTATGATCCTGCATGAACAGCCCATCATAGTCTCAGCTCGTCCTCTCTTCCTCTGAGGACACAGGGGTTTAGGAGGAAGCTCCATCTCCAAATTACTGCTGATGTCACGGCTTCCATTTCAGGCCTCTGCCAATATTTATCCTGCTGCTACTCGCTGCTGAGGCTATTTTGGCTCCTTATATTTGTCATTGCCTCCTCCCGTGCTAGTGATGCTAAGAGGCCAACGACTGTTTCTTATTTAAGAAACAGTCACATTGTTAATATTGCTAATACAGCTCCTGGCAGCGGTGAGAGGAAGACTCATTTTAGCCGACCATCTCTTAATTTTCCACCTCATTTTCTGTTTTCCTGCAACTTCTGTCCGTCTGTATATTTGCTCGGCTAATTATATCTGTCCATGAAAGTATCCTTGTGTTTTTCTCTGCATCCCAGCATAGATCATCTGTCTCCTAATGCCAGGAAGTCGACGCTGTTTCTATTTTTCAACTTTGTTACTCTGTCCCCTGTTATCTCCACAGCCTCCTCCTGTTTGTGAGTGAGGACAGAGTCGTAGCGCGATAACACCAGTGACCGTGACCTTTTGGCATCGCGGCCAGAGTCTGCTGGGTAGTCTTGATAAGTAAAAAGAGGAAGCAGCCCAACTGCCAGGTTTCCACTGCGGGGCCTAACACGGCTTACATATTATTTATGTCACCCAATTTCCTCATAAACAACATTTTTCTTTTTTGGCGTTTTGGGAGCTCACTGGCATGGTTTGCCCCGCTGACTCAGCTATAGTTTCAGGAGAACAAGTAGTACTTTGGATCTTTTTCTGTAAACATTTTTAAGCTAATCCTGATCCCAGCGAGTCACGGTCGGCTTCACTATGTAAAAAGTGGCTTGTGTTGGACCTTTCGCAGCATCTCTCATACAGCTGTCACTGCTGCTTGGAAGGGCTTAAAATACGACCACGTTGTTTATAAATACGACTGTTGTATTATAATTTACTGGAAGTACACGATTTTGAGTGTAAACATGTAAGACTTATCATCCCGGGCCTGTAATTTAGCAGGAGAGCATCCTGGCCGTGCCCTAGCGTGTCCATCTGTCCGTTTCTCGCCAACTGCCTGGTGCCAAGTCGACACAACTCCAGGCTCTCTGCAAACTTTTACCGTGAGTTTTCTAGACGTTTATGTCCATTTCAATCAATCTCGCACCTTAACGTCGTCATGTATTTGTGCAAAAACCCAGATGACAAGGAGGTACAACCAAGACATGATGCCAGGATTATGATTTTAACAACCTTCATGCATCCGTGGACACAAACTGACCAAGTTATTGCTACAGATTAAAACACCTCAGCCTGAACGCCGCACATCCCATCATTAAATCTGAGCTCTCACACTCAAACCATCAACTTAAAACTATATGGACAAGAGGATTACAGGATTCTCATGGTTATGAAGTTGTAAACAGGTGAATTTAAGGAGTTCGGGAGTGTGTGAATGTGGATTGGAGCTGGTCAACATTTGTGTTACATTCATTGTATACGCCAGGCCTCTTCGTCAGTGCATCCTTGATTTGTTGCGAATGTGCTTGAAGTGAAGGCCCGAGGCTTCCCTTTTGTCTGCAGCTCTGTTTAAGGGAGAGAGAGAAATGTGCAATGCTTTGGTTTCACCACATTTAATTTGCACATTTCCTCCCTGCAATTAATTCTCAGCCTCTTCATTGCTTCACATCTTCAAGGCTGATTTGTCAACACATTTAAGTCATTTCCCTCAGCTTAGTTTGAATCGCTGTGGTTTTCTTTCTTTTTTTCCCTTTTTTTATTTGGATGCATTTAGCAGAGTGATTATTACTTTGACTTTTGAGCTTTCTTTTTTCTTCTTTTACCCGTTCTCTCTATATATATATGCACAACCATCTTCACTTTCTTAATCCTAATTCTGCTGTAGGTGAGGAAATATTTGCTTATATTTGTTTAACCAGAACGACACATTTCTCTTAAGACCTGAAGTTTAGAAACAGCAGACGCCATGACGTGAATTTAAATGCGCTTAATTTTTTCCATTATTGAACTCCTGGAAAACCAGCTTCCCTTCCCATTTACATCAAACATAATGCTGCTCTGTGGGATGCATAGTTTATTTAAAGATTATGTGTTTCTTACAGATTACTTCCTTTTAATGGTTGAATTCTGTAACCGTTTCTTGGGTCGGGCGCAGATTGCAGCAGGCGGAGGGAATGCCTGGTGGCTGTGGAGTCGAAAAACCCTCAGAGGCTCGCTGCAGCACTCTGATGTGGGCCAGCGGCGACCACAAGGATCTGACAGCTTTCTGACATGTGATTGGCCGCTGAACCTGTGGCTTCCTGTCTGGACCTCTTCTGTGGGACCTCAAGTTTAGTGACTCTGGGGAACATTTTGTGCCAAAAAGGATCTGATCATGTTGAAACTTTCATGCTATGATATTCCTCCTTTTTTTTTTTTTTTTTTTACTCACTTCCTCACCTCCTCTGGCACTTTTCATATACATTTAAGGCCCCATGTGCAACCTTGGGGGTCTCATTTGATGGCGCTCTGCAGACTATAGCATACACAGCCCTATTATTAACTCAGTGGGCTAAATGCATGATGTGGCATTCATCTCTGACCCAACCCAGCTGAGCTATTCCCAGTTTCAGGGTGAGCTTCCGATTGCAGGTTTGCTCTTTTTCCCTCCGTCCATTGAGTCCGCAGTTATCCTGAAATCGTTAATCCACATCAGACTAAATCACATTACCCCCATGGGGGGCCATTGTAGTGGGTTTCGCTTTGATGTGGTTTGGACGCCAGCAGCACCAGCAGCAAACCAGAACACATCAGTGTGTCGTGTTTCACACTCTGCTCGCAGGTTATCAGCAGTTGGAGATAGTAGATGTGGTATCCTGAGGTGTGTTGTCTCGTCTCCTGGGAGGAAGGTACAAAAATAATAACTTCTCTGTTGTAGGTTTGCTGTTGGAGGTCAGGAATCAGCAGTCTTAACACTTAAATGGGCTAAACTTTATCTGACAAGGGGGATTAAACCTAAGCTGGTTTATTTCTAGAATCTCTTTTGCCTTGCCTCACTATATTTATATTTTTAAGAAACAGTCCATTTTCTCTGGCAATCTCTGCACTCACTGCATCATTTGGTGTTGCAGGAAATAAACTTTTCTTTATCAAGTCAACTCAATTTCGTTCTTTATTATTTGATAATGTTAGATATCTGCTCATGACAATAACAAGTTTGCAAAATAGGGAGCTGCTCTTATATATATATATATATATATAAAAAAACACCTGAATCTTCAAGCAACATCACTGAAGTTCACAATCAGAATCAGGTTTAATACAATGTAGGTTTTCACAGCATCTGAAATGTAAATGTAAAATCGTCTGTTTGATTAGAGTTTTCTCTTACACATCGGTCTTAAGCTGCGATGATGCAGGAAGTCGGATGCTTATGTCTAGTTATTAAACAATAGGCTTTGCTGAGTCATGTATAACCAGCCTCAGTCTAGACAATGGGCTTATCTGCTTTGAACAAGGAGGCAGCGTTCCTTCCCCAAATGTTACACTGATTACAGAAAAGCAAAGATGACAAACCCACTTTTGTTTTATATCAGTTTTATCATTAGATCACAAATGTTTTCAGAATAGAGGATCTGCCTCAGCCTTTCTCTCGGGGGGTGAAAGAGGTGGAGGCACTGGAGACGAGTGCTGCGGATAAGACGGGGAGATCCTTCCGTTTGCTGATAGTGGTGGTGCCTGCTGCTGCCGCTGCTGCACCAAAGACAGATTGACTGGAGGTCAGACCAACTCCTTATCTTTTTTTTTTTCTTTGAGGAAGACGGTGTCTTTCTCACCTCATTCCAGGTCTTTGTGCCTCTTTTGTGTTTCATCCTTCTTTCTGTCTTTTAGCTGTACTCAAAGGTGATGGTGGTGGACACAACATGGAGGAGCTGTTTGCACCTTTCAACCCTCTGAGGTAGATGGATCCAAGGGGGGGTGGCACTTCCTCAACCGTGAGCAATCACACAATTGAGACCCTCACCCTTCATTATTATTGTGTTATTGCTGCACAGTGGCATTATTATACCTGTGTGATATCTGCAACAGAGCAATAGTGAAATTGCCATCATGTGGTGAGAGCTAATGAATTTGCCTGAACCTGAAATTAGTAATTAGTCAGTTGACTTCAACAATTATGACTCATTAATTGACTTTTACCAAAGAAAATACCAAACACTTTCTGATATCCTTGAGTTTTAGACTGTCATTTTTGATTGTTGGTTATAAAAAAAAAAGGAATTAAAAGATGTCGTCTTGAGATTTGGGAAATGTTGATTGATAGACATATTTCTCTTCTTGTTGTGGCATCTTTTAAAATGAAAAGTCATTTTCCTTTGCAGCCACATCTGACACACATTAGCAGTTTGTGTTACAGCTTCATTGAACACTTCTACACTGTCCCGCTTTGCTATTTCCCTGCCACATTTGGAAATTCCCATGCCAGTGAAAAATACAACCCGACTATGGGTGTGGGTGTTTTACTTAACTTACTCAACAGTGCAAGGTCAAAGGAAATGTAGGCCAGTGTGCCAGTGAGCGGCGCTGGGTTAAAGTCACTTAAGCCGTGTGAAAACAGCTAAAGAAACACTTAGATGTACATAATATATAAACTGCTGGCACTAATGTAGGTTACAGCTGTCAGGGGAACAAAGTTTTGAAGCAGCTTCGCTCCTGAACTCCAACTCTGCTTTCTTTCCGTCAGTGAGTGAAAACTCAGAACTCCTCCTTAACTCTGAGTCTCACTGGAAACATTTGCATTATTATTGTGTTTGCCAGTGAGAAGGAGGGAAGGGAGGGGAGCGGGAGGAGAGAGGAGGGAAGGAAGGGAGAGAGAGGAAAGAGAGTATACTGCAGAGTATGGTAAACTTCTGGCATCTGTCCTAATTTCTAAAGAGGACCAGCTGCAACTGGCATACTCCGCTGTGCAGCGCTCCCAGGTTCCACTCACACAATCCCGATCCCTCTACTTCCTCTAAAGTCGCTGTTTCTGTTTGACCGCTCCTTATTGGGAGCACATGTGTCAGACATGTTTTCATAACCCCAAATCATCATGCTGGCTTTCAGCTTTTTTTTTCTTCTTTTTTTTTTTTTTTACTGGGGAGTCGAGGAAATACTGTGATTCTATTCATACTTTGCAAGCTCCTCTCTTTCTCCACGGCGTTCCAATAAATCATATCGGTAGGGAAGTGTTAATGCACGTTCGGCTGCATTCAAACACTAGATTTCACTCTCTATTTTTCAGTCATCCCCACATTGCAAGGAGTGCGTCCCGCTGAAATGGAAATAACATGCACGGCCGAGCGCTGGCACGGCCGAGAAGCACTGAGCTGATGAAATGTAAAATGTAATGACACCTTAATTCCTTTTTGCTGCAATTCAGTTATAATAATAGTGCAGATTCTTGTAGCGCAGGTGTGTACACATGTGCGTCTGATTCAAGGTCTTTTCAATATTGACTGAAACAACAGCGGAGGCCGTCTCGGCCGGGGCTCTGCTCCGTGGAGCTTTGTCTTGCACTCCATGTAACTACACACACTTACCCACACAGGAGCATTCATTAACAGATATTAATGTATATGCAGCAGAAGAAAGTGGGTTAGGGTCAGAGGGCTAGGGTCAGGGTTAGAGCTCTTAGTAGTGTATTAGGATCTCTAATTTGGTTTCTTATTTGAGTATAATTTGTTTTAATGGTGTCCAAGTAGCATATTTTGGACATATAACCCAATTGTAATTAGGGAATGACTATTTGCTGTCCAATAAGGAACATATTATTTATAGTTTACTATAATGCACCCTGTTTATGTTGGGAAAGCTCCACATTTGACTTTAACTCAAAGGGATAGTTCAACATTTTGGCAAATTGACCCATTGCCATAATCCCAATGGTTTAGGAATAGGTTAGTTACCTTCAATTGTCGGTGCAAGCTATTTTTAGAACGGCGGAGCAGAGCCGCGAGCTGCTCGGAGCTAGGAGTGAGGATAATGGGATTTTTTGGTTTCCCTCATCAAACTCATCAAATACACAATCCAACAACTCCAAAACGCTCTGGTGGACAAGTTGTGACCTGCACATTCACCACGCTATGAGATAATAACACAACGTTACGAGACGGAGTTGTTTTCGAGGTAAATGCAGAGACTGCTTGCCGAAAAACTGCCTCGGCGGGAAGTGAATTTACCTCTACTGTAAAACAACTCTGTCTCATGTTCCATTATTATCTCATAGCATGGTGAATGTGCAGGTCACAACTTGTCCACCAGAGCGTTTTGGAGTTGTTGGATTGTGTATTTGATGAGTTTGATGAGGGAAACCAAGAAATCCCATTAGCCTCCGTAGCGTAGCTCTGAGCAGCTCGTGGCTCTGCTCCGCCGTTCTAAAAAAAGCTTGCACCGACAATTAAAGTTAACAAACCTACTCCCAAGACTATAGGGATTATGGCAATGGGCCAATTTGCCAAAATGTTGAACTATCTCTTTAACTTTTAAGTTTGCATCTTGATTTTAGTTCTTCTTGTGAGAGAGTGTTAAAATGTCACTTCCTATAGGATAACTATACTGACAATCACAGGAATTCAACACAAAACACTGGATATATGCATCAAAAGCATCTAAACCTGCAGCAGCTTGCCATTGTTCATTTGCCTTAACTCAATAAGATGAGTGCACGTGTTCATGTGCGTGTCGGTGCGACTTTGTAACCGTACAATTATAATTTCTGCAGAAGATCCAGCACTTCTTGTGAGATCTGTGCCAGGTGTGTAGGTATCGCAATGGCTTTCAGGTGCGCTTCCCCCTTAATTTTGTGCGTCAGAGATGAGCACGGATCCCATTTAAGCACATAAAACACTTACACAGAGCACACACAGACACACGCGAGGCTCGGTTCTTTCTGCGTGCCGGTCTGTGATCTTTTAAAGTGCTGGAGAAAAATGTGTGTGTGTGTGTGTGTGTGTGTGTGAGTAAGAGATAGATACAAACAGACGAAGACCTCATTAGGTCTAGGAGGTGTCCTGTCTAGACAGTTTGATGACAGGATACAGAACCTCTGTTTAATGTTTCCTCCCCCTCCCTCTGCTTCCAATCCACATAGCTCACACACACACACACACACACACCTGCTCGGGCGTCCAGGGATACACACACACTCACACACACTCAACACACTCGCTCACAGTTGCTTAATGTCAAAGGCAAAACATGTAAAAGTATTTAAATTCCTTTTTTTTTCTCAATCACTGAAGGAATCTGCTGCTTTAACAAGAGGATTTGTAACTTATGTCACTTTGTTAAAGGCATGTAAGTGTGAAGTCTGTGTTGTGTGTGTGTTTGGTGTTGGTATGTGCGTCTTTGATGCTGGTCCTCACTCTTCACATACTTAGAAGATATGGCTCTGGCAGCAGCAGCGGCAGCAGTAGCAGAGACGCGGGGAGATATGGACACCTTTGGGGCCTTATCACCTGGACCATCACTGTCTGTATAGGACACATGAAGACATAACACAGGTTAGGATGAAAGGAAAGCTGGGAGGAAGAGGAAGCAGAGTGGGGAAGTACGGATGAGAAAGAATTCCCTTTGCTGTCCGTGTATATCTGGCTCGTGTTAAGCTGCACTCTGTTCGTTTCTACTATAGTATAGTTATAAGTCACCACCACACACTTGACCTTTGTGTGTATTAGTGCTGTGCAGAAGCCAAAGACGGGTGTAGCCCGGTGCTCACACAGCGACAGCATCGCCGTCGTCACCGTCGTCATCCCCCTTGGTCATAACTTCACCAGTGGTTGTATACAAGCCAAAGCTTTCCCATGAATAGTGGATATTCTCTGTTCTATTTTTGGTGCAGCTCTGTTTATGACCTGTGAACAAGTTGCCGTGTTTTTACAGTAAACTACTTTGTTTTTTCAATGTATTTTCATTGTAAATAGTATAAACTCCTTTTTTTTTTTCTCAGCGGCTTTAGTTAAGCAAATAACCAAAAGAGGATTTCTCCTTTGTTTTTCTGTAATTCAACACCCTGCAGTGTTAAATAACTGGTAGCTTGAGGTATGTTTTCAAAGTAGCACTTTGTACCACACAATGTATATCTCATGTTCACATTTTTTCTGCAAATTTTTGGATTTACAAAGACTAATGGAGGTGCTTTCCTTTGTAAATACTTTAACCTGTTGATTGTTTAATTAAACAACTTATTTCATGGTGTTTTAATTAAGGTCTGATCACCCTCCCCTCTCCTCCTCCTCCTCTGTCCAGGCTCCGTGTCATGGGCTTGCTGTTTCCCACTCCATCGTCAGGGGTCGTGCCTCAACTGGACATTTGCTGCGCCTCAGCGGAGCAGCCGAGCAGACAGACACACCTCAGCTCTGGATGTGGAAAGATGTGACCCGTGCATGCGCCATCACAGAAGATCTGACAAGTTCATGTGAGTGCGCACCCTTTCAGAAGGATAGAGTGTTTTTTTTTATTATTCATTTGGGTAAAAAGCACAACCATTCAAGCTCCCTTTAAAAAAATATATCATGTGCTGCAGAAAACTGAACACACATCTTGGCAATGTGGCGTTACTGGCATGTCCCAACAATAGGTATTTATAACACATGGGATAAGTCAGATCAGAGGGACTGTAGCGCAAAGTCTGGTGTGTGGACTAATCAGGCCGTGCAAAGACTTAACTGGATGCATTTATTAGAATAGACGGACTGTTATTCTGCTGCGAACAAAATATGGAAATATGATGTTAGACTTGTCCTTGTAGCCCTGAGAGCTCCACCTCTGGCTAAATGCGCACGGAGTGGGCGGTTTCTGAGCACACACACACATACACACACACACACGCAAACACAAACGTACACGCGCGCACACGCATATGGGCTGCAACCTGCTGATTCCTGTTAGACTCTCGCGCTCAGCCCGGAGGAGAAGGTGACAGTCACAGAGAGCGGATCAGCCAGTATTAGGAAAGGTGTTTTTTAATTTTAATTTCTATCACCAAAGCGCAATTTTGGACAAATCTTATATTACAGAGAGCAGATACATCAGTTTATATTTTTAAAAAATGGCTGGTTTTAGAGAAGTTGAGCTCCTTTTGCTTGTGAACTTCGCATCCAGCGGTGTCTTCTGACCAACTTTTGACCGAGCGCTCACAATAAAGTTTCACATGCTGCACTTTATCCTGAGGCACCGCAGCGCGCTACGGAAATCAGAAATGAAAGTAGCGCCGACTCTTTCCAGCGCGTTTTGCTTTAGGAAGTATTTCAAATGGCTTGATACGCGACTCTTTCCTCGCTTCTGATCTGTGGCGGACAGATAACACACAGAGAGCCTCGGACGCACTTCACGGTTTACCATTACGCTCGTCGTCATTTTTTATTTTATTTTATTTTATTCTATTTTATTTTATTCCGTGCCTTTGGACAGGCGGCTGAAGCTCCAAGGCGGACACACTTGGGACTCCGGAGAGCTGACCTAGGCGGGACAACACCATGACCAGCTGCTGGCTTGCCTTGGTCGTATTGTGGTGGAGCGCTTATTACTGCATGTTCCCGGTCGCGGGGAGTAATTATTCACTGGATGGAAACAACGAAGTGCACCCGGGTTTCATCCAGCGGCGGCTGCGGACGCACGAGAAGCGGGAGATGCAGAAGGAGATCCTGTCCATCCTCGGACTGCCGCACAGACCGAGACCGCATCTGTCGCACGGAAAGTACAACTCCGCTCCGCTTTTCATGTTGGACTTATACAACACTATATCGAGCGACGACAAAAGCCAAGTGCAAAGCATGCTGGAGGGATATCAGTCCACGCGGACGACCCAGAGCCCTCCTCTGGCCACATATCAAGAGAGTGCCTTTCTAAATGATGCAGATATGGTGATGAGCTTCGTTAATTTAGGTAAGTAATTTGAAATTATGACACAATTATATCCCTATAAGTCATAAAAGTGACGTTTTCCTGTTGGATCAAGTTGAGAAAACTCAGTCTGAGCTGAGCTGTGAACAGGTGTTGAGAACAAGGATGAAGTGGAAACCTGCGTAACTTTGGCTGATGTGAAAAGTCTCATTAGATAAAATGAAGTTTTATTATGGGGGGGAAGTTATTTCTAAAAGAAAAAATACACATAAAGGCTTTTGGGATTATCTTGTAAAATGAAAACCTTCCTCATTAGGATCCAAATTGACGCACAGGACGTTGGCACAACAGGTCCAACACCGTGCACATGCGGGGCTTGGATCTTGATCCAGATCAGTGTGTGAACCGCACAAACGAGTCCCTCAGTGGCTCAGAGGAACTCACAATGGTTCGTGTTGTTATTTATTGTCAGTAGCTCCATGTCCTCTCCTCTCTCCCCCTCGGCTTGATTGGCCCTCCTCGGCTCATTTATAGCCCCGAGATTCTGTGGTTAGTTTCTCTCCCTCTCCCTCTCTCTCCTACGTGATTTATGTCTTTGCGGGGAAAATAGAGACCTATATTCTCAGCAAACCATCAACCACCACCGCTGGTATTTGTATATAAAGGACTATTCCTGCCGTTGACCTCCAGCGCAGCGAGTTTGCGGTTTCCGTGCGTAAATTTGCGTCGCATTGTTTGTGTTACCCAAGCAGATTAGTCTTTAATTAGCTCCAGCGACGATAAAGAGCGACACTTTAACGAGTTTGGGAACATAAAAGCACCAAAGCCCTTCCTTCCATTAGCAGCTCCAGTGTTTACTGGGAGACTCTAAACAGAGCGCCTGAGGATAAACACAGAGTCAGAGGCTGGTGGATATGAAGGCTCAAATCCAGATTGATTGTCAGTCTTCTTGGGAACTGAGGGGTTTTCTTTCTTTCTCTTTCTTTCTTTTTTAATCATGATGAGGCCACGAGAGCAGTGGGAGTGTGTCATCTTTTGTCATCTCTCTGACTTTTCAGCGGCTCTTGAAGCTCAAGTCCTCCACTCCTCACCTTATTGGTAAACCGCTGAAATCACTCAGCGCCCCACATGGAGAAGTTACAGCAGGTTAAAAATGCTCCTCCTGCCTTATTGGCCCTCTGAGTATTTGTGTTGATGGAAACCAGATATTCAAACAGAAGGTGGTTACAGTTCTTGCTCTCAGATATCGAACCTCCCTCCCTCTCCTCCTCCCGTTGGCCCTTCGGTGGGCAGGCAGTGTGATGGTGACGGCGTCTAGTGTTTGTGTGTCTGTGGTTTTTGGTATTCCTGTGCTGTGTCAGTTTGGGTTTATACTCCTGTGCTGTTGCACATCTGGCTCTCCACTTTGATTAATCACGTCCTGTGCATCTTTTGACGATTCCCTCAGATTTCTGCGGTGACCAGGGGATTAGGTTGCCATCTCTTCCAGCTGTACACAGAGTCCTAACCGCCCTGGAGGAGGGACGGCTTCCTCCCCGAATGTGATTGTAATTAATGTTGGACAGGCCAAGGCTTTCCATCTGCTTTGCAAATAAGGCCTTGCGCGTCTACCGTGTGTCATCGCCATCCGATTAGTTTTTAATGTGTCTCTTTCTCGATTGGAGCAGTTTTTTTTTTGTTTTTTTGAAAGGAGTGACTTCTGTAGAAAGTTGCCTGAGACACTTCTGGGTGGTCCGCCTCTTTGTTTAAAAACCAGCCGAAAAATCTGGATATCATGTGTGGCCAAAATGAAACTACAAATTAGAATCAAGATAAATGAAAGGAAGAAAGACGAGGAAGCCAAACAATTTGTCTGAAACGATTTGAAAAATATGGGCTCGGATTAACAGACAGGGAGCCGGGAGCAGACTTTTCATGGAAAGACACTTTCCCTGCGTAATCTGTGTTCGCCGAGTCAAATCAAAGCAGAGGTAGAGGGAGAGGGAGGACTTCCACTCACGCCGATGATCTGAATTGAAACCGGCCTCACCTGTTTTCATTAGGAAAAATCTCCTGCATGTCGATTTCACTGACCCGTGGCAAATAAAATGATGACAGTGATTTAAGCTTTGGCTCGAGTTGATGTCTTTAACAGCCAGCTGTGGCAGTACTACAGATAGAGAGCTCATTTTCTGAGGCTACTCTCTCGGGACAGCGATAGATTTAAGAGCCCCTGCGTTACATCCAGTCTCAAGTGTGCTCTCTCTCTGCAAACCATGTGCCTCTTCACCCCCTCCTCCCTCCCTCCCTCCTCCTCCTCCTTCTCTCTGCATGATTCATATAGACCTCTTGTTCAGTCATCTGCTCTCCTTTGCTTTCATCACTTGTTCAAAATAATCCACGGTGGAAAAAAAAAAAAAAAAAAAAAAAGTGGGACCAGAAGCATATATGCAGACGTCTTGCTTTCCACAGAAGGGCTAGTGAAGTGACACTGTGTGCTGCATGACTCATGCTGTGTGACACGCTGCAGCTCCGGACATGTCCTAATGCACAGTGCTGCTGCTCTCAGGTAATAGCAGCGGCCGCTTTTAACCAGAGTTTAGGGCCAGTTTACACACGTTGAATGTGGACTTGGACAGATTTTTCTTTGTTTGCGGCTCAAACATACAGGTACACGTTGATTTGAAGAGGAAATCAAGTAAAATGTGAAGAAATTCAGAGTCTGTTTTGTATTTGAAGAGACTTCCCTCTATAAATCTGTGACAAGTTAATGAGCTGTAATGGAGGGACACTGACCAACACCAGTGAGGTACATGAGGTCAACATTGACTAAATGAATCATTATAATGCTGAATAAACACCCAAAGCCACCGTGTGAGCTTTAATAACCAGCAGAGGGAATCTTGATTTTTTTTCCTAATCAGGTGTGGGTTTTTGTTTGGTGGTCGAGCTGTTAGCCTGTGGTTATGGTCGAGTCGCAGATGCACAGAAATTGCTTTTGGTTTCACGGGTCACGGAGCAGGAACTACAAATGTTGTTCTTGCGTCACGTAAACTGCGATGAGTTTGCTTCGCCGTAGCCGAGCTAGGCCCGGCCGACAGACAGGTGTGGAGGCCCTCTCTGAGCTTTGGCTTGGCTCATCGCTTGTTTGCTCTTCTGTCTGTTTGCGTCTGTTTGCTGGGGTTTTTTTTTTTTCTTACAGGAGGGAAGGTCCCATAATAATCCACAAAAATACATCTGTGGTTTTAGAGCCGTTCTTGTTTTACTTTCCCTGACGTGATTAACAGGTGGTCCTGACCTGGCCCACGGCCTAATCGGCATGGATTTCTCCTCAGAGGCCTAGTTAGACATTGTGCAGACAAGTTTTGATTAGTCCACATTAGTTTATATTAAGCTTCTTGTATCCGTCTCTGTCCACAACGTGCCTGTGTCTCTGTTTTTCTGAGGCTAAAGCTGAAATCAAGGTCTGTGCTCCTCCAGTCCAGCAGGTGGTTGTAACACACACAAAGCCTTATGATTGGCTTGGAAGTTGAATGACAGTGGATTACCGAAGTTTACAGCAGGAAGCGGACGATAACTGATTAACTACGGTAGCTGATAACTTAATACATAAAAGCACATTACAAATCGACTGTCTGGTCAGTGCAGTCAGAGTCAGCGATATAAAAGGCAGTTTATTTTGTATTCGGTTAAGTGAACATGCTTTAAAGAGGAACTATGCAAGATTTTTACCTTTACTATGCTACATCTTTACATTGATTAAACACCTTTAGAGAAATTTTGATGGTTAAATAAATGACTTGTAACATGTTATGGGGAGAATTGAGGCTCCCTGAACCACCGCAACACAAATGCGCCCCATAACCTGTAATCTTTTGTTTATAAAAAAGTAAAATAAAACTACACAAATATACACATTGTAACGCATGTATGATAAATAACATTATCCACTGCTCCATGGATTGCTTTCTTGCCGGCTTTGTTGAAAACAAATGCACATGGCCGGGAGGAGGGTTAGCAAAACAGTTCCCCTTTAATGTCGAGTGGCGTTATCCTTCTGCAGTGTAATAAGATGATGCCTTCGTAGTCATCAGCCGCTGTTGGAGCTGATACTTCCGCTGGTAACGATGTCTAATTGACGTAGATTTGTCTGCCAAACTGATTAATCGGTTTACTTCTACTTGGAGGGACCATGAGCAAGACAAACGTTTTCCTTGTCTTCACAAAACGATTCAGTGGTTTGGACTGATGAGGATTAGGAAACAGTTTAGACTGAACCAGGAGAACGGTGGCGAAGATCTGTGTACATTAATTACCGCAGGTCGTTTAAGGCCGAAACACACATCCTCCCCTCGGCTTTGTTCAATTATAATGTTTTGTTTATTCTTTCTTACTTGCCTGTCATCAACACAATCCACTATTTCTTCTTCTTCCCTGCCTCTTTCTCTGCATGGTTTACCTCAGGCCTCGTACTTCATAAGCTTTGCACCAACCCACCTCCCACACTTTGAAGGCAAACAAGCCAGAAAGCTTTAAGAAGTGTTTTTTTTTTTAGAAGATTAGCAGAGTCCAGACAGCGCTGGGCTTATTCTGAATTGAAGTCCCTCTTTAAACGCCTGTTTTCTGTGTCTTATGATGCCTGGTTGCATTTCTCAGCGCCTAAGCCCCGATAAGCCACTTCCTTTGCATCGAAACGTGTCCCAAAGCCCCAGGCATGATCGAGTAATTAATTGGCCTCAATCAAAGAGTCAATTGTTTGATGGAGAAGGGAGCTTTGGACCGGTTTCACAAAACTGTCTTGAAACATTTCCTGAAAATCCTCAGAGAGCCAGAACAGAGAGACCACATGTCACTTCACCTCAGCTTTGAGTTTACCATTAAACAGCATTAGCCAGAAGTTAAAGTCAAGGAATTCAAGATATGCTGAAGTGGAGCTGAGGATCTTCTCCGAGGCGGATGCTTGGCAGCCGAGAGCCTCCTGCAATCGGTGAGAAAAATTACATTAACAAACTACAACCCCCTGTGTTTTCATCTGTTTACGGGATCAGATGTTTCACTGCCGCTACAAGTTCAGTTGAACTTGTAGTGATGTTCGAGAACGGCCCAAGATATACAAATAATCCTGCTTATTGAGTTACAGTGTTTTAAAGCGCTTCCTTTTTCTCATGTTTGGATTGTATTAGTTGTCAAGCTCCCTGGCAAAACATACAGCTGCCTCGAGAAACAAACAGGGTTGATGGGGAAAACATATCTGGTTAACCAGACTATGTCTTTTCCAGTCGAGCTTTATGTCGGTCATAAAAGACGAGGTGTTTCAGGACAACTCTATTGTCCATCTGAGCTCAGGCCACAGACTTTACAACGTCTGTGACCATGTGCGTATGTCTGAACTGAGCAGTCGGCCCAACAAACACACAGACTCTATCCTTCACAGTGTTTTCATATTCAGACAATCTCCATCTAGATGAGTGTTTTATCTTTGTATCAGACACAATCTGTATTCAGACTATCACACCTGAACACGCACACATACCTGTGCAATCACGTACACTGGGCATGTGTGAACGGGGAAGGAGATTGTTGGGTATTTGTGGCAAAAAACAAACAGTAAGGGTGTTTTCAGACCTGGCTCGTTGAGAGCAGTTGTTCCGAAACAGGGAGCGTTTAACCCCAAAGAAAATAGAAAAAAAAAAAAAAAGCACACACATCCCCAAGTCTAAATGCTGGGTGCCGGATAACATAAGTAAATCATAGGAAAAAGGAAAGTCCGCACACCAACAACAGCTCCAGAGCAATACAGATCATACAGATGTGAACACAGAAATCGTGGAGCGGTTCGTTTGCAGTGAGAACGTAATCGACTCAGGAGCCGACACAACACGAGACACGCTGCTGAAGCTCCGTGGTTCTCAACGGACCGGACTCGCTGGTTCAGGTCGGGTTTAAGCCGAAAATATGTAGGATGACTCGGGTTGAGTCCGGGCTTCAACGGTTTGAGCCGGGTTGGGTTTTAATTTTCAGGCCCGTTGAGACCTCGATTTCATGGTTTTTGTTCTTCCAGGTGACCTCCTCCTCCTTTCGGATAAGATTTTTGACCAATGAGTGAACGGTTGGTTCGCATAATGGCGTTTGTTTTCAACTTTGGACCGATTGGGATTGTTGTTGAATAATTTTAATGAGTGAACAGTTGGTTCGCATAATGCCATTTGTTTTTGTATTTAAAGTATATTTAGCTTATCTGCGTTGCTTTCACATCTGGGAGCCAAGGCAGGTATACAGTAAAACCCAATCAGGGAGCGGCCGTGTGCATCTACGCCATCGTTTTCCAAAGGTCTCTCCTCTCCATCCTGTGTGTAGCGTGGGCTGGAGGCCAAAGTGTAGCAGAAGAAGAGATGTGTCCTGAAACGAAAACACAGTGTGGATGTGTCCACACAGGGAGATGTACACACCCCCGGGTCAGCAGATAACCGGCGATAAGAAACCATTCCATTTACACTTGAAGTAATCTCTGTTATACACTCGACTCTTAACACCTCCCTGCTGCACACACACACATACACACACACACATGCACACACACACTCACATATCACTCCCCTGCCCCCGAGCCCGTCCACTGATGATATCTCTCCCTCTCCAGCCATAACTTGACGAGATAGCAGCTGAGATTAGGCCTGAGTACAAAGATTACACTTGTAATGTGTGTGTGTGTGTGTGTGTGTATGTGTGTTTATTTTTTCTTCCTCCGTCTTCATCGTGTCTTCATCGGACATTCCTCTGCAGGATGGAGGAGTGCGACAGGTTTAGGAGCTGACGGGCAGTTAACGATTCATCAAACGGACACAGCATCTGATTAAGACGCGCTGCTCCAATTCATCACCTCTGCTGTGTTTGCTGCTCTGTTGTGTCTCTACCGAGGAGGACGGGCCAGAGGTTCACCGTTCTCCTCTCTCACATCTGTTGTTTTTTCTCCCACTCCGTCTTCACACTTTTTTTTTTGTTTTGTTTTGCTGACAGTGTGTCTTTTCTTGTTTTTCATCCTGGTGGATTTACTCATTTTCAAACACCAGCTGGGAAAAACGTCAGAGGAGCTAGAGCTGCTACTGGCCGTGCAGCGAGAAGCAGCATGAGCTGATACACACTGATAACGATGGCCTCCTTCAAACTCATAACACACACATGGCCATGACTCCTATTAGGAATATATTTATTATAATATAGGCTTCACTGAAGTGTCTGGTGATTCAAATGCAGTTTTAAAAGCTTTTCCAGCCCTGAAACAAAAATAATTCTGCTATGAAATGGAACAATTTATAGATATTAAATAACATTTCATGCCAAAATGTATGGAAAAGTAATCAGTTAAAGCAGAAGTGAGTGATATATTTGTGTTAATATAAGTCTTAAATAGTTATATCTTCCGACAGCAATCACTTACATAGAGTGTTTGGACTGAAACACGGGTCTCTCAGTCCCTCTGCTCTGCTCTGAGCCGAAGAGAAAACATTTATCGTATCCTACAGTTTTTATCCAATGAGGAGAGAGAACGGCATGCAGGGCTGTGTGTGCAGCCAAGGAACGCCGTGAATGTGGTGACGTAGCGACGAGGACTGTTATGGTGCGTTCAAGGAAACTCGTATTTTTCCGACCGTGAAGTCGTACCAGTTCGATCTGGTACGAGTTCACCGGTCGGAAGTTACGAGTGGCCGTTATAGTGACTTTCACCGGTAAAACAGGTCGGAAAAACACGAGTGGGTTGCCTGGAACGCTACAAAGTCGTAAGTTGTGACTTGAAGCTGTAATTTACGATTTCAAAAGCCTGCCTGGAACGCAGCATTAGCGAAAACGACCGGACCACTCACTTCTGCTTTAATATAATATATAAGCACAGAGGATGAGGCCTTCGCATTGTATTGCAATTGCAGTGCACAGAAAGACTTTTGCGAACTTGGTGTTGTGTCCGTCCGAGCAATAGCACTTAAGTTTTGATGTTTATTATGCATTCGTGGAAATGAGTAAATGTGATTCACCATGTGCGCACATGTGCATGATGTGTGTGTGTGTGTGTGTGTGTGTGTGTGTGTGTGTAAAATGAGGTGAGAGAGTGTCTGTATTTCCACTCCATCATGACTGCCTCACTAAAAGTGCTGTAAAACTGTCAGCCTTTGTTTTGTGCTTAACGTCCATGAGAAGGCCGCACAGTTGAGACATCAACCTGGACTTGAAGTGCTGAAGTGTTGCTGTGTGTGTGTGTGTGTGTGTGTGTGTGGCTCTGTTTGTGTATCTTCAGTTTGTTTGTGTAAAAGGGTGAAGCGAAGACGCACAAATAGAGGACGGAGATACAAACAAGTGTGTCTCTCTCTCTCTGTGTGTTTGTATCAGGTGGGCTGTTACAGTATGTGGTGAAGCCTGCGATGACTGTTTTAGAGGGTATCGGTGCACACTGAATCACCATGTTGCTGTTAATGCTGATGTGGAACAGCTGGAAATCACATCTCATTCTCTGTTTTCTGTTTTCTGAAGCGGTATGAATGATATGTTTTCACATCGTAACGGCTTGTCATGTTTTATTACACAGTTACACCGTTAGCACCTCGGAGTTATAAACTTTATGATTACAGTCTGTGATTTCTTGTCACCCCTGGATACAGTGGAAACAGCAAGTGCAGTTTAATGCGGCGGCCTCCTCAGATCTTTCTCGCGATCGTGAATTTAACGCGAGGCCGCACCGTACGGGAGGCCGAGCTCTTTGTAAACACCCGTAGGTATGTCTTAGGAATTTACGGTCTGCCCCGGTGTTAAAAGAGGTTGTGAACCTATGAACTGCTGAACTCAGACTCAAGGCATGTCCTTGTGTGCCCAGTGAACTCCATTAATTATTGTAATGACCCAGTCATTTGCTCTGCTGGAGAAGCTCCATCTGGTAATGGAGATGACCGCAGCCCGACAGGAATGGCGTAAATGTCACAGTAAACATTCCTGCTGTCACATTCTTGTCTAATACCACAGATACAAAGCCTGCTGGGATTTATCTGTGGTACTGCTGAAGCAGAGGAGGAGGAGGAGGGAGGAAAAGAAAGAAGAAAGGCACACCCAGAGGATGCTATAGGGCCTCATGTTAATTCTGACCCCCACAGAGTGTGAGAGTCAGCATAGATTGCTAATTAAAGTCACTGATATTGATTTCTTTCCCGCCATTCTGTTATTTGATGTGAACATTAAAGGTCCTGATGTGTTGTTGCTGTTGCTGCATGATTGGCTCATTGAATAATTGCACGGATAAACAGGTGCACATGTTAGATATTGTACGTAATAGATTTGATAAGAGGGAACTGTAAACAGTGGATGCTGTTAGACAACATCTGTGCAACATGTGGAACAGGCTTGTTTTCAACTCTTGCAGTGACCAACCCAAACTGACTTGGAAAACGATGATTTGTAATATTTGGACTCAAATGATGATTGATGAGATCGTTTTTGTCAACGGTCCTTGTGACCTCACAAAACATGTTTTTTTTGGTCATTCCTCACAAATTCATGCTGTTATTTTGACACAATTTATTACAGATGTCTAATAGGATAAAATAACCTTGTAACTTGAACACTGTGGCGTCATAATGTTCTGTAAAAACACTTCTGGCTGTTATTCAGTGGTGTAACTCAGTAAGGGGAGATTGTGACCATATTTCCTGTGACTTGTCTGGCCGGCGGAGGCGACCAGCTGGGAGGTGGTAATCCTAGCTTTTCTGTATATGCGATGATTTCCTCCATTTTTCAAAAAGGCCTTGTGACTATTTGTTGCACAGATTTGAAGCTGTTGCTTTGATGATTGGTTGTGGATGTGAATGAGAAAAAGGAGAGAAAGGAGAGTGTGAATCTACTGTAGGTGTTGAACGTGACGTGCCCTGTGGCTGCACTGTGTTTCATTTTCCATAACCAACAATTACTGTTTATTTAACAGTAAGTGTGTGAGGGTGGAGTTTTCCTTTAAGGTCATGGTCAAGGGTTAGAGAATGAATGTAGTGGCTCGCTCACTCAAAGTCTTAGACGTAGACAAACACAGACTTGCACGTGTGTCGGCACGGACAATTGGAGCGTATTTGAGTAGATGTGTTGGACAGAAAAGAGTCGACTCTCACCTCGTTTTATGAGAAGTCTCCATCAAACACAAAGAAAGCTGCAGCCCTCGGCCCTCTCTCAAATGTTCCCAGGCTGGTCGTGTCTCCAAAGAGGACGTGTCTGAAACAACCACATGTCCACAGTGAGAAAAAGGCCCCATGTGAGCGCCAGTGCTCCTGACCCTCCCGAGCAAAGTAGCCTCCCTTTCAGCTGACAAATTTACAGCCCCTGGGTTGACTTTCCAAACATGATACTGACAGGAAAACAGTTGGAGACGGGAGGGATGGTGGGAGGCAGGGAGGAAGAGAGAGATGAGAAAAAGAATAGGAGGAGGAGGAGGAGGAGAAGAAGCAAGATGTGTCTATGCAGTGTCTTTATCAGAGAATAGTGTGTATCTAATTTCAAAATCATAAAAAATGATTTATCAAACAAATGCAGCTCCATCACTGTTTATTACATATTTTCTGTATTGAAAAAACACATTTCCAGCTTTTAGCAAGTGCACAACAAGTATCTGAGTCAAAGTCTGGATGGTAGGAACTGAAATCGGTATTCAACTGAAGAATTTAATACAAATTTGTCTGTTTTTCAGCTAGCACCTACTACTTAAATAGATAGTTTTTGTAAAAAAGATGCAAAGGACAGAAGAACAAAAGCTTAGACCTCTAATCAAATGTGTTATCAAAGAAAGGAAAACAGAGAAGAGAAGATAAAGTCCTAATAAAACTGCAAATGGAGAATAAGACAAAGAACAATCAGGAGAGATAAAAAAAATAAGATGGAAAAAAAAGATAGTGGTAATTATATCTCAGTGGGTACAACAGAGGTCAGGGGGTTGGCTGCCAATGAGAACACCCAAAACAAAAATGCATCCAATTCAAGTGCCATGAGGCTTTTTGGATAAAAGGATCTTATCACTAAGGATGTGCAGGGGAAACTCCGCCCAGTCCTTCCTCCTGTACAGTCACTTTCCACACCTCCAAGCAGCCAGTCAGTCTCCTGGATACCTTATCTGAGTGTTTAAAAAGTCCAGTATGAATCCTTTTCCAACAGGAAGCCTCCCATTTTTCTCTTGTGTACATCTACAGTGTCTTTGTTATACATAGATTAGCTGCTGTCAAAGCCCAGCTGGGATTGTATACACTCTGAAGAGGAATGTCACTCTTGACATTTAACTAATCAACAGAATAATACAGAATTTATTCATTCAGGTTATGAGAAGAATTTGTCCTCGTTCTTTCTGCTGTGTCATCTCCGAATGGAAAAAAAGAACCAGTCTATAATAATAATGTTCAGAATATCATGTCCAAAGAACCAGACAATTACATTCCAGCGATCAGGATGCGTCCAAACATTTTTCCAACCTCAATCCGAACTCTAATGCTGTGCAAAACTAGCAATCATGATATGAAGCCTAAAGAAGCCACTTAAGAATTTGTTTCTGCGGTGATGGTTGTTTCCTCAGAGCTTCATCCGTTGTTGTATTTAAAATATATGAAATTATAATATGTCTTTAGGATGCTACAGTGACTATATCAGAGAGAGTGATGAGATGATGGACCAAGGCTAAAGTGGTTAGCATGCTGACTTCAATAGAGTAAAGTTATTGTGACTGGCAGAGAAAACATGCTAGATATGTTTTGTCTTCTTTTTTGGCGAGCAGGGAGAGGATGACATGATGCAAAGGGCCATGAGTTGGACTCGAACCCATTGGTGCTGTGAGTCTCTGTGGTACCTGCTCTATCAAGCCAGCCGCCAATTTTAGCTAGGTTTTGCTAACAAGAACGTGATTATGGCCTATTACGGCCATGTTTGCTCAAAAATATCCGTGTGCATGTGATTAACTCCTGATCATAATCTTAACAACTGTTAGAAACCCCATGAAACGACACTCTTTATGACTATATGACTTTATGAGTGTGGGAAAAGGATGGAAGTCGTGGACCCGTGGCAGGCTACTCATTCATAAATGTGCAACAGATTATGAATTACATTTTTTTTATAGACTACATAAGGCATTTTCTTCTTCAGAAAGCAATCTCCACTTGTCGTAAACGACATTAAAAGATGCTTTTTAAATCTTGCTAGCTAATGTTAGCGTTACCAGCTGTCCAGCTCTTTCCAGTTTATAAGAAGCGTTACGAGTTGGCATCAAACAAGTGTCTCTTGAATTTGGTTCATTTTTCATACAGTGACAAAAAATCCCATTTTAGGAAAAAACTATTATATTTCTAATGTATGTAACATAGTAGAAAAGAATAAAATCTGAATGGATTTACTCACTAATGTTTGGGGAACAGTTCTCTCTGAGGATCTCCATATTGAAAGGCACTTTGGATGAGTCGAGTCAAATCAATTTTATTTATATGCACCAGATCATAACAGAGGTTATCTCAGGGCACTTTCCATATACAGCCGGTCTCCGATCTTAATGTTATTTGCAGAGACGCAGAATTTCCCAGAGAGCATCCACTTGACAGTAGCAAGGAGGAAAAGCAGCTTTTAACAGGTTGAAACCTTGAGCAGAACCGTGTCAGGCGGCAAACCCGGACTTTCTCTCCACTTTCATCTGGCCAGTGCTGTGTTGACATCACAGACAGATGTATTATTAGGAACAATAATTATTTTTCTTCTGATTTTCCTCAAGGACCACCTGCTTTTTGAATATCCAGCTATCTGGTTTCTGCCACTATTGTTGGAGCTGCGCCTGTGTGTAAAACAAGCAGTTGGTCTAACATGTATGTCAGCCCAGGGGGGAGATTGAAGCCGGGCTCCACTGGATCGTATGCTCTCGTTCTAGGCCAGCGAAATGCATTGTGGTCACCGCAGACTTTCCAAAGGGAATCCCACCGAGGCTCGACTGTCTACATGACAGAACGAGTGAAGGGGGAAGGAAAGCTGACAGAGCGGTGAGTCCGTGAAGACAGAGCGATAGAAAAGGTGTGCGGAGATGCAGAGAGCGAGGCGTTAATTGCCAGAGGGAGGTTAGATCGAGTCCCGGGCAGCGTCGTATAGAGCGAGCTGGCCTTCTCTACGTTGCGGCTGTGGAATGCAAAACCACCAATATTTTGACTTCTCCTTTGGAAACAGCTGCGTTTCCTTTTTCAAAGATATTTTTTCCTTATTTATTGGATCCCTCAGGAGAGATCCATCTCCTGGCCCTGACACTGGCTTCCTCCTCTAAACCTGGGACCAGACCGGCCGATCCCAGACGCATACACACACACACACACACACATACACACACACGCACACATGCACACCTGCTGCACAAAAGCAGACATTAACAGCAGATCACTATAGCACACCTCTCTCTACTTGCTGTACTGGTGCACATGTTTATGGAGGCACATGGACACACAAAGGTATGTGCAAACACAGACAAATCAAGACACAGGCAAGAAACACAACATCCCAAAAAACTGATGAATTAGCAAACAATTTTGTGTAACCAATCACACACACAGACACACACGCACGCACGCAGACACATCCCTGTGGAATTAGTCCTCGGATAATTTCCAACAAGCCAACTGAAGGGCCAATAACATGAGCTCCTTGATGACCATCATCCCTGTATTGACACAGCATAAATAAAATCAGACCGTGCGCCATGGTCATTGACTTAACTAATAAATATTGACTTTAGATATTTTGTATTTTGGGTCCATCTGTTAGCCCACATTTGGTGAATTTATTTTGTAACCAAGCAACAGTCACAAACCACTTTATTTTGATAGATTTGCTGCACTTCAACTTTCTTTTTTCTCCTTCTTGTTCCATTTTTTTCCCATTTTTTTAGCAGAGTCATACACACACTCGAACCCTCCTCCGCTGGCCATGCAAATGTTTTTCCCCTCCATCATATGGCAACCGAAGGACAGCAAATCCTGACAGTCTGACCAACTCTAAACAACGTATCTCTGAGTGCACGGTCTGTCACGAGATTGATGGTTCTGGGTTTTGGGATTGTTGATGTTAGTCACGTACGTTACACAGCAAAGTGTTTGGTGTCGCTTGGTTTTGTTTATGACTGCAGTGTTTTGTTGTGTTTATTTTCTTGTCCGTGTCTTAATGAAACAGCCAGTAGTTTATCTGCCAGATCGGCCCCCACAGAGAACAAGATGGTGGAGAAGGAACAAAATGGACTCACACACAAGAGTTCATTCAGTTTTCACCTTTGCTGTGACCAAAATGACCGAATCGATTCTCAATTTTGGAGTCTGAATCTTTGATTTGTGCAGCCTTAGGACTAATTTTTATGCAATGACCACTGATTGAAGTTGGAGTGTGGTGTAAAGACAGCTGCCATACCGTCCAATGACATTTTTATCAACCTTCCGTTAAGTGGAAAACAGAAATTTTATTTTCCAGTCATTATTTTATGGAATGCCCTTATAAATGCGAAAAATATGTCGCGTCGTCTGTCGTCGACAGCTTGTTGGCTCAAATCGGTGTCCTTGTTTTTATTGGGGTTTTAGGTGAAATTACAACAGGCCAGTAACGTCCTTTTATATGTGTAATTGTTCCAACAGACACGAGGTGTAAAGGTCGAATGTGCAAGAGCAAAGTTGGAAATGTTTAAAAAAAAAAAAAACGCAAGCTGCATGAGATGAGGAGATTTTGATGGTTAAGAAAAAAAAATCTATTTGTTGCTGTTTTATTGACGCTCCAAATGCAGTTTGACAGTTTTCATTCCTTTCATAGTGCTGACCGTACTTTCATCAGTCCCCTGATCCAGTCATTACCCGTGTTGAGTTTCTTCTGTGCTGCTTCAGTTGCGAATGGGAGCGACTCCAATGATACATTTTGACATGATCTTCACTCCGCTCCCACCCACACCACATCCTTCTCTTTAGTTATCCACATAATTACAGCTCTAAGTTGTGCTGCCCGATAGTAATTTTTTTAAATTGGGTAAATTCAACCCTCCCTTCTCCTTTGGGCAGGGAAGTGTCATGTTTAATTCCAGCTGTCTCGTTTTGCCATAGGAATTTTAATATGATTTTTTGTCTTTTTATTTTAGAAGTCAGAGGTCGTCCGTCCAAATCCTTCTTAATCCTCTTTCTTTTTCAATTTTCCATCATTTACTCCAATTCACAGAGATAGGATGGAAGTAATAATAATGCCCTAGTATCTAAACCCTTTATTAGTCCATTTAAAATAAACATCCCCTTGCAGTTCTGCCGTTCGTCCCTTATTCCCATCAAGTCTTTATTTTGTCTTATATGCCGACTACTTCTTGGACTCGTCTTTTCTGGTAATAAAAAATCAGAGGAGCCATCATTAACACTGACCCCTGGTCTATGAAAGTTGAGAGAAACTCATAAGCCACCAATGCATCATACAGGAACTTCTCCATTACCCCTTCAAATGCCTTTGGTGTATCCAAAGTTAGTTTTATGGTTGGCTGGAAAATGGTTTTTATTGTTGCTCCGTCTATACTATACATCTCTGTGTTCTCCATGCCAGTAGAGTAAGCTAACAGGTGTGTAGCCCTCACATAAATTTAGATCTTTGCCCTCTTTATGTAAAACTGAACGAACTGAGCGGCATTTTTTTTTGGAGTAAAGACTTTAGGTAGAGCTGCTGTGATCTGCAGACCTCATGGACCTACGATTATAAGCAGTATAGCTAAAGTATGGCTGAATGGTGGGGGGAATCTCTTCTAAAAAAGACATAAAAGAGTTTTTATAAGTATCAAATAGATTTGGCTGCACCTATTATCATTTTGCTCTGGCTTCTTTGTATTTCTTTAACCCCGTAACAACAACTGGCCCATCCAACACCCAACAGGCTGAGCATGAATTAGAAGCAGCACAACCCACAGGCAAGTGGGCGTTAAAGGTAGGGGTGGAGATCCTATTCTCGAGCATTTCTTTGGAAAATTGTTTGAAATCCTCTTCAAACTCTGATTGCAACCAATTAATGTAATGCTTTTTCACGTGTGGCATAGACAATCCTGTTACACTGCGGAAAAGACAACGCCATTAATCCAGTCTACCACACTGAAGTCTGGTCAGTGGTAATGTAGCTCTAAGATTGAAGTCTGGATGGTTTATTATGATATGTGTACAGTATATATGACAGGTGTTTTCTTTCACCTGAATGAGCCATGAGAAAAAACTGGAGGAAAGTTAGCGATGCTGTGCAGTAACACACAACAGTATTGAGGAAAGCCACTCACATTGGGATTACATGGGATCACACCGCAAATTGTGTATTTTCAAAATGTGTAATAGTTTATTATCACCTTTGTGAGTGACTCCAGGAGTTCTCCAGGATCTCCAATCTGACCTTTAAAAGGTTAAATGAATCACATTTGTGTCACTGCATGATTTGAATTTTTCGCTGCATGGTTCATGTTGTTTCGCTTAGTGAAAAAAGCCAATAGCTACTACATAATACTGCAGCCTAGATCTGGTGAGTCCACAGAATGAAAAGTCTTCTCTTGGCACGCAGGTATGACATGTCTCGCTCACCTGGGGGCCAACTAGAGCCTGAGCAGAGAGCTGATGACTGCTCCCACTCAGCTGTCACTCCATCGATGGAAAATACTGATACTGCACAATCCAACAGCCATACCTGGGTTATCTATCTGTTAGCAAAGGCACAATTACAGCACATTATCCTCCTGTCCTCAATGTTAGACACACACACATACACACACATGCACGCAATTGCAAGCTCGCTGAAAATCTGAAAATGACAAAAGATAGATGTGTATCCAGACCTCATTTTTATCATCTTGTCTGGAATGCAGCTCAGTGGTGAAAGAGCTGTGGGAGGTGGGAACAAAAGTCAAATACTCTGCCTCTTTGGATGTGTATGAGTTTGTGTGTGTGTGTGTGTGCTTGTGAGTCTGGGACAGTACGCCTGACATTGTGTGTCATGGTCTTGGATAGGTATTTTTGAAAAACCCAAATGGTTCTGGAGGCCATCGAAAAAAAAAAGTGATTAAATGGTTCAAATGGGGCTTTTGTTCCTGGGGATGCCTGTCCAGTGAAGTCATTATGTATCGTAACCTGTGGGAGGTAATGGAAGAAGAGCAGGCTGGATATTCAGGCCATTGATGACTCTGTGTTTCTGTGTGTGGAGAAGGAGAAAATAGACAATTAGACGCTCCAAGGAAGTCATGTATTAGTTAGTTTGTGTTGAATTTTTCTTTGTCTATCACAGCGCTGACGCATAGTTCCTCTTTGACATCTCAATTTCTTTCTTTCTGCAAATAAACTCATGTCTTGTTTTCAGTCAGTCCAACAAACTGTGTGTTTGTGTCTTTTAGCAAAATAGAGAAATTTTTTTGGCTTTTTATGAAACCCGAGAGGACGTCAACTGAGCTGGATTTCGTTTCACTGTGTTGAGAGATTGTGGCCACGTCTGGCTCAGACCAGCTCCTGATGCGGTCGGAGCAATCAGATCTCAGATTGGTCTTGGTTTGTGTTTACACCTGAACTTAGAGCTGACCGTTTGTGATCGGCTCCCCTGAGATGGATGTTAATGCCAAGTGTAAACAGGGCTTTAGAGTTATTTCACCTATTATTAACCCAAACATGCACGTCTTTGGACTGAGGGAGGAAACCTGGAAGACTGAAATCATATTTAGTTACTTATGTCTAATGTTTGACTGTTGTATCTGCTGTATATTACAGGCACTGGTGTTTTTATGTCTTCCTCTTTTCCTGTGAGTACTGAAATATCTGTAGGTCTTTGTACCAACATTTTTCCTTCGCTTCTATTGTAAATATTATCTTAGCAAAATCCTGAAAACACTGAACTGAACGGGCCTCGTCACCTGGAGCGGAGCTGTCGGCTTTTTTTTGTGTTTGCCAACGATGGGCGCTGATGGTTAACAGATCGACTGGTCTCACGGTCTCATATTGTTGGTCCTGACTGGTGCTTCCTCTCACACCACACCACTGACCTCTGGGAGTGTGTGTGCGCAACACACAAGTGTGTGTGTGGGAATGTGAGTGTAACTTATTTTTCTGAAATGATGTAATTCAAATGTCTTTTATATTTTTTTCTTTGCTTATCACATCTGTACCTGCAGTGCAAACATGTATATCAGTGTGTGTAACTAGTACAACTGTATGCATGTGTACAAGAGCTTTTGAGAAATAGGTATGTGTGTGTGTAAATGTGTGTGTGTGTGTGTGTGTGTGTGTGTGTGTGTGTGTGCACCTACATTCATCAGACATTAACTGTTGCTCTTGCCAGTGGCCCTTGGCTGGTCCTGTGGCGCTCAGTGTGTCGGCTTTGATGCCGGGTCAGGGGAGGAGATCAGAGCACAGGATGAGTCTCCAAAGACACACACACACACACACACACCCTCGCTCGGCGCTAATGATAAATCCCGGCGGACCTCAGGCCCCTCCGTCCATACCTCGACCCCAGGAGCCAGCCCTGCCAGCTGCCCGACTACAAAGAGGCAAAACGCCCAGCGGAAGACAGAAACGGCTCCTGGTGGCAGCCAAGCATGGTGACAACACCACGGACAGCTCACACCACTGCTGTGTGTGTGTGTGTGTGTGTGAGTACTGTAACCTAAATCAACAGCTGTACCCGTATGTAATCTTTCCACACTACCTCAGTGCCAAAGAGTTTGAAACATAAAATCTGGCTCGAGCCTCTTCAGAGAGACTATTGTTTACAGCATGAACAATTCCAGATGTTTTTCTTTCTTAAGGAAAATAGTGACAATCTGTGAAAAAAAAGTTGTGATTGTGTCGAATGCTAAAGTTTCCAGCGAGGGTCCTTGCTCTTAATTAGATGTTACTTTAAAAGATGAATGGAAGACATTGATATGTATCTGACCTGTCCTCAGAAACCATCAAGTCTGAGAGGAAAACCAGACAGATTATGGACTGGAATTACATAAACACAGATGGATTCCTCTCATGCCTTGGATATCGGTAACATTTTTCTATTGGTTTAACCATCTGCAAAGTCTTGACAATGTTGACAGGTTCTTGGTGTGCAAAAACCGAACGGAGCAGTGTTTGTGAAAACGTCTGATTGTTTATTCTCTTTCCTCTCCCTCATTTGTTTTCATTTTGCCTCCCTCTCGAGGCTCCTCGTTCTCGGGGAGGCATTATTGGTCAGGGGGAAATAGTAAATTACAGATTTTATTCTTCTTCGTCTTTGGGATTCAGCTTTTGGCACGCTGCAGGTTTAAAAAACCCCACAAAGAGAGGGGTTATTGAGAAGATACAGGAATGTTGCTGCCGTACAGCTCTTGTTTTTTCAGCTACGCTAGCTTCTTGTTTCCATAGCAGCTCAACAAGGGCAGTGGTTCCTGTCTTTTAAAGTACTGCCATCATCCGATTTCTTACAGGAGACATTGATGGAAAATATGAAATGTCTGGTACCAGGACAGTAAACCAGATCATCATTTAACCTGCCTCACAAACCAAATGTTTCCTGTTTGGATCAAGAA
Organism: Trachurus trachurus; assembly: GCF_905171665.1. NCBI lineage: Eukaryota > Metazoa > Chordata > Actinopteri > Carangiformes > Carangidae > Trachurus > Trachurus trachurus. Next base: position 7,980,660 of record NC_139911.1, read on the forward strand.
GAAGAGCAGAGGAGAAAATAAAATTACATCCATGTCGGATTTGAGCCTGATAGCGTTTAGTATTGACGCAAATTCGCAAAACCATCATCTTTCCCTGACATAAACCATACCATTGAAAAAACGATTTGACTATGCAAGACTTTCTCCAGTCCTTGAACAACATGTTGCATGTAGTACGTTTCCACTGCTCCAGCAGAATATCACTGTAAATGTGGTTTTTTGCCAAATTAAGATGCACTGTGGTCTGGAAATTTCCCCTCTGGTAAATCAGTTGCCTGTGATTTGTTTCTACCTGGTTCATAACAGATTTCATCAGAGCAGATATAACCTCATACAGCTTTATGTATCTTTACATTGACGTAGCTTTATGGTTGGAGCTCCTGTAGAAGCGTTGGAGCTTCTGTGTGGGATGCTTTGATTTGTGATAGCTTGTTTTTGAAATTTATTTTGAGTCTGCGTTCACTGGAACTGGAAAAACTACAGACACAACACAATCTGTTTTTTCATTTTACGTTTTTTCTTATTTTTTTTTGATTGCCATATTGCTTGCACACTAGGCTTTCTAAAATGTTGGGTAAAAGGATGCTCAGAGAAGACTAGGTAATACAGAAATATCCATCTATCCAATTAGTTTTTCCAACTGAAATTCCAAAAAAGTCAAGAAAGGTAAAGTTTTAATAAATGACTGTGGCGTTGATCTGGTCAAATAATCAATCTCAAAAGTGATAAAAAAAAATAATAATCATGATTTTTGCTGTAATCAAACATAAATCCTGTAACTTCTCAGTAGGAACCAGATCTCCATCAGTCATCGGACTGGTACTTACCAAAAGCTTAGTGACAGATCTACTAAGAGCTCCCTTAAGACTCTGTTATCTGAGTCACAGGTGCTCTGTGATCTGTGATCTGTGGGCTGCTGACAACATCAGGAGTCTACAGTAACAGTAATACTGGAAAAAAAAATCTTATCAACAGATACATTCAAAGAACAGGAAGTTTTGATATCGTTGCTGCAATGCTGTTCGGTGTTTTCCTGCTCAGGACAAAAGTAAAATCCGATGAGACATTCAGTTTGGTGAGACTGATCCATTACGTTCCCTTTAATTAGTGAGACTTGAGTTTTGATGAATGGCGCGGGGCCCGAAAGGAGGAGAGGTGGTTGTTGGATGAGCTGCTCTGTGGTTGTTGAGTAATAGTTGATTTGATGTAGACGACCATTTATCAGCCGTTTCTCTCTCTGGTCTGGACTGGCTGGACGGCATCAGGAGTGTGACCACAGACCACATACGAGTACGAGTACGAGTCCAACCACCTCCAGACCTCTGCTCCTGCTCTTTTACTGCCTCACACCCAAGATTTGAATTAGTCTGGGTTCCTTCCTTCCTTCCTTCCTTCCTTCGCTCTTTTTTACTCTTACTTTTCTATCACACTTCCAGAGTTTGCTGCTGCATCCTCACAGACTTTTGCTTTTACTCCAGATTAGAGGTTGTGGTTATCATCGGTCACTGTCAGATCCACTTTCGTCTCTTCCTCTGTTTTGTCTGCCTGGTTGTCGACTCATCCACCCTTCCTTACTCTTTTCCTTTCCCTTTTTCCTCCGAAATGGACATTTGAGCTGTGTTTATGGAAAGCCTGTCTGTCATGTTAAAGTAGCTTTAATTTAATGTTGGCGGAGTCGAGGGCTGTTGTTTTGACATCTATCGACATATATTAACATAGCGATGATGCTCTCTTCCTGTATTCCCGTTTCATTCAACCTATCCGATTCTATAAATCAACTGTTTACAAAGAAAAACGGCAAGATATTCACAGTTCTCTGACCGTCAGTCTGCGGGAATGATAATAACAAAGATCACTCACACACATGACGGCACATTTCATCTTCAACAGCGTGTGTACATACAGTATTAGACTGAGTGCTGAAGGCTGCTGCTCTCTAAGCCCGAGTGCTCCGTCCTGACAGATATTACATACACCACATACCGCACTGTTAAACCATCCTAAATCACCACAGGGGAAATTCCTTCACCACAACACCCTACTTTTCTCTTCATCTTTACTTTCTCCTCCCAGACTTTCATTCATATGTTATTAGTTTCTCTGCCTGTATCAGCACAAACAGACATCATTCACTCCCTTCTTCTGCTTCTTACCGACTGTCTGACTCACTCTTGATCATCATATATTTTCTCAGTGTTTTGAGGGTTTTTTTTGGTTGTTTTCAGCTGCTTCTGTGTGTTTGTGAGGATAAAAGCGTAAATAGTGGAAAGCCGGTGCATATTCTCATTTGTCCAGGTCATAGTATTTCAAAGGAGGTTAAATCGAAAGCAACTGGACTTAGTTATTTGTGAAAATCTTGTGTTTTTAGTTCTGTTTTTTCACCTGTGTCAGTTTCTCTTTTCACTTTGAGCTCAAACGCAGCTGGCAGGCTGAGCCGAATGGAGACAGCGTAGCGAAGGGAGGATGATGTGGATGTTGGGTGGTCGGAGTGGAGGAGGAGGAAGGAGGGTGGAGAGATGATGAGACAGGACAGGTGAGGTGAGGCAGGCTGGAGACGACAGGCTGAGCGGATCGGGCAGAGAGACGGCGATTCAAATCTGAAAGACGAGGGGAACAAAGCTGGATGTAGCAGCAGCAGGCAGGCAGCTGGAGCAAGAAACCCAGAGTGTAGCTACCTACATCATAGTCGGAGCGATCTGGTGAAAGCTGCAGAGATGAACTGGTGTTAAATACAGCAGCAGCAGCAGCAGCAGCAGCAGCAATAACAGCAGCTGCTTGTGGAAACGGTTGTGAGGTGATGGTGGAGTTGAAATCCCAGTATGGCCAAGTGCAATATCCGATTAGCAGGATGTGTAGGATTGTTTGGCCTTGGTGGTGATATCCACTCTGTTCTGAACGATGTGGGATTGTGGTCATGAAACAAAGCCATCACATCACACAGACACACAGACACACACACACACACACACACATAGACACATATAACACATAAACACTCTTTCTCTGCAGTTTCCATTGTGCACACACAGTTCGCACCACAATACACTAATATAATATAATCACTCTCTTCCCACCTGTAGAATCACTTTCAATGAAATCCTCCCTCAATCATCCCAAATATAAATCCCTTTTCCCATCTGTGAGTTCCCATCTCAAAGCGCAGGTCATGGTAGGTTATGTTCCCCTGTCTGAAGATTTTACATGTGAAATCTCAGTATATCAATCACACAGTGCGGAGAAAAGTGGAGGAGCGGCAGGAATGCTTTGCAGCTGCTGCTCGTAGCTCTCGGGCTGCTTTACGTTGGGCTGCAGTGATAAAGTGTAAGATAATGAGAGATAGCCGTCATTATATTTCATCGTTTTTAATTGTTTGTCTTTGTTACATATTGTACAACTGGACTCCCTTCTCCGGTATTAGAAAAAATAAACATGATTGATTTCAGCATGAACAGTCTGGAGCGCCTTAACAAGGCGATGGATTTTTTCTTCAGTAAGAATCTTCAGGTTTTGGGAACCTATTCAACTTCAAATTCAAATTCAACGAGGCTTATCCTGTTGAATCTGAGGCTACTGCTGGCTGGTTACTGGAGGAGGCCAAGGCAACACAACGTTAAAAAAAAAAATGCTCCAAAGCAGTAAGAAAATGCACTTCCTGCATCTATATGATATTTTACAGACAACAGTTTAATGAGCAGAAACACTCTCATGTCTGAAAGTTGGTCCAGTCCATTTCTTATCTCGACAATATCTCCCACTTGGCTAAAATGCGTCACACACTTATGTTGGAAGTTTTTGCTTATTTAAAAGAAACCCTTTTATGTGTGTGCATCTGACACAAAACACTATTTACAGTAGTTTCACTTTTTAAAACAACACGATGAATGAACAACAACACATGCAGCTATTTGCAAATGTAAAACAAATAAGCATAATCTAAGCTCAAAACTACTCGATAACAAAGTGAAAACAGAATTTTTGGAGCATCAACATGAGCGTTCAAATCTATCGATCATCTCTGCGATGTTTCTACTATTGATTGGTGAATTTAGTTGACTGGACGTTTATTTGAAACAATATGAGGTCTCTCAGAGCTGACAAAGCTCTGCAGGGAGTTCCTTTGACCTCATCGCTTGGTTTTTGTTTTTATATAAATTTTCGAATATGACATCTTATATAATCAACGTGCGTCTTTTCCACCTGTGATGAATTGACTTGACTTCTCCAGTCAAAGTGTAGAAACATCTCAAAGATCATCAACAGAAGAGAGAAGCACCTGAACTTCATTTAAATCGTCATCAATGTGAAATTCCAGTTTTTGCTTTCTCTAAAATTTGCAAAAAAGTAAAAAAAAATTTAATTATTCACTTTTGATAATGGGATGTTTAGTGTAGATTGATGGAAGAAATATTATATATACATTTTATATCATTATTAAATTGAAGATTGAATTGAGATCTGTATAGTACAGTGGTGGAAGTCCTCCTCCTGACTGTGTGAGTTTTTGTGCCTCTGATCTCTAAATGGGGAATATGAAATCTGAGTCCGTTGGTCTTAAGGTCCGGGGGTGTTTAAGGGAGTGTTGTAAAGTCATTGAGAGTACCATGACCTCTGCTGAAGGCCTCCACACACTCACACACACACACGTACACACTCACACACAGACGCTTGGCTGATCTACCCTTCAACACAAGAAGACCAGACCCGATATCACACACAGTTACCGCCACATCTGTGTGTGCGCTTGTGTGTGTGGGCAGCTCGTGGAGAGAAAGATGATGAAACAGTCACTGTCACATGTGATTGAAGTCACAGTGACGCTGATGTGAATAACATCTCACTCTCCATAGGTTTCTTCTGCTCCAGTGGAAAGCGTTTTTTTATTTTTAAAAGCTGAGAACTGAGATCCTTCAAGAATCATAATTATAACAACCAAGTTTAGATTTTCCTCAGAAATGCTGCGAAGCCAGAATGTCATGTCTTCCCTCCCTGCCTCTCGGCTCACTTTGTTAATTAGGTTCAGCATTTATGCAGCTTGCGAACGTCTGGGGATAAGGGGAGCTTTGACCGTCCCTAGGTGTGGGTACAAGGCGGGGCTGCCACTTTTGGGAGTCTGATTGGTTCCAGTGTTCCCACATCAACACAAATTTCTCTTCGGCTCTGGGAATAAAATGTGTCATTGGTCCATTTTGGGCTGGTCCCCGAATCATAAAATTACCAGAGGGTTTTTTAACAAGCCTGGCTCGGGTACAAAACTAAATTCTTGTTACCTCAGGTTTGGGCTGGGAAAGTATCGAATGAATCTTCAAAATAAAAATAAAATATCTGTGGTAGTGAAGTAAAAGTATCGGCTTCGTATTCCTCCTCTAACGCGTAGGAGTTTAAATAAGCTTCAAACTGCTGAACATGAACAATTATGAGACTTTACAATGAGTTGATGCATGAAGCAGTGGCGATTAGTGACTATTTGAGTTGGTCCTTTATGTTCTGGTCAGGTTTCATCTTCTTTGAAAGATGCTAAAATGGTTCACAGTTGCGTTCGTATAGTTTTTTTTTCTCATTTTAAAGCAAAATTTAGTTTGACACCTTAAGAAATACTGAACTCGTAAACTCACCAGGCTATAGCTTCATCTGCTGAGCTCAATCCAGCACATAACTGTGTATAAAACCACAACCTTATATTTAAAATGTGATATATTGAGTTTAAGGGTTGCTCGTGGGTGGATTTTGTTCGTGTCAGACAGAAGCAGTCTTTATCTTTATCTTTACTCTTGTTTCCACTGTAATGCTCTTGGTTTGGGTTGTTCTGTTGATAACAGGTTTATTTAGGAAAACGTTAAACCAAAAAAAAAAACATCTTAGACCTCACATATAAGTCATGCGATCACTTTAAAGGCTGTGACTCTGTGAAAAGGTTATCCACCCATCAATCACTGCTGTGTATTTACACTGAAATCCAGTTTGTAAATATGTGGTTTCATCCTATTTGTAGAAAATGCATCATGGACATCGGACAAAAAAAGCATTATAAAGTATTCAAAAAGATAAATTTGCATATCATTCTGCTAAACTATTTTTTCCCTCTTGTTTCCACAGTGGAGTACGACACCGAGCTCTCTCCGCAGCATCGTCACTACAGGGAGTTTAAGTTCAACCTCTCGCAGATCCCAAAGGGCGAAGCGGTGACGGCGGCCGAGTTTCGCCTCTACAAGGAGTGTGTGAGCCGCACCTTCCGCAACGACACGTTCCTACTCAAGGTCTACCAGGTGGTCAAGGAGCACCCCGGCAGGTAACACACACACAAAGTCAAATTCAGACTCAGACTCTATTTGACCTTAAATCTTTTTCCTCAGTTGCTTGTTATGCATATACTATAATCTTGTTCCACTACTTCACTGAAGCTAATCAATACTGAAATTACTGCAAAACCAAAGATATCATCATTTCTGTGGTTGAACCCACGAGTCGAATGGAAACTTTCTAGATGTCTTTTTCTGTAGTTATGCTAGTTTATATTCTCTGTTAAAACTTTTTGCAGCCCTACAGCCCCCTATAAAACTCCACTATAAAATATAGCAAGGCATCTCAACCATATAGTTTAAAATAACATAAAGTGCAATTGTTCAAATAAAATTTATAATGAAAAGTAGGGAAAAAGAAAAGAGAAGCTCCAAGAAGCTGAAAGTAAATCAGTATATGTGCTGGTTCCCACAGTAAAACATTCATGTGCTCATCCTAAACAGTTGTTGTTTTCTTGTACAGCACATGTCCCTGTACATTTTGTATGACTGGAAACAGGGAAATTTTGGGGTTGTTTATGTGTTTCAACAGTTTTGTGGACTTTACATCATGTGTGCGTTAATCGAACCTCGGGTGGGACCAGTGGATCTGCTGAGAGGTTGCACTGTGGTTGCACTGGGAATCTACACTGGGCAAAAAAAAAAGAAAAAAGAAAAACGCTCTATCATCTTAAATTAGACACAAGAACCATCAGGATTGTGAAGTCTGAGTTGCTTCGCCCTGTGTGTGTGTGTGTGTGTGTGTGTGTGTGTGTGTGTGTGTGTGTGTGTGTGTGTGTGTGTGTGTGTTACCCTCCACCTCTTTACCACCGTCTCCGTGCTGCTGCTGTGTTTGTGATGTAAAATCAAGCAAAACCACGTCTTTACAGAAATAGCTCAGCTTCAAAATCCCCCCCCCACACACACACACACACACATGAGCACAGCTAATACATACCAAACATTTACATTACATCTGCAGGGGTAAATAAACACCCAGGAAGATTTCTTAATGATATTTGTGTTTTGTCAAGCTTGACCTATGAGCAGCACTAACACACAGAGAGAATTCGGGATATACATTTTCTTTTTAAGCTCACAGCTTATGTAACTCGGTATATTTTGTTTATGAATGGATATACAGCTAAAGCAACTCTCTGCTGATGTATAGAAAGCTGTTGCACCGGGTTATTGATGTTATTTTGTGCTGACTGACGTTGAGAAACAAAAAACAGCTTTAAAATATTAAAATACTTTCAGACTTTCCTTTATCCCAGCGATGGGCGGTTTGTGTTTCCCAGCCTGGAGATAAACCCTTTTATTTTGGGAGATATTTGGATATTAAAGACCCCACAGAGCTCCAGTTTCTGTATCTTTTGCCCTGAAGCTGATTACAGCTGGGATGGAGCACTATTATGTGAGGGGGAAAAAGTTGCTCACGCTGCGTTAACATGCTTATCCTCATTGGCTTTAGATTATCAAACCTAAGACACCATGATTGTTACGGTTGAGCCCAGTGAAATCGGAGGTTTGACGGTTTATACGAGGGAACACTGTAAAAGCCTTTGTTGTTGTTTTTCCCCATTTTCCGCCTTTTTGCACATCTGTATCTTTTGTAATCACTCGCTCAGCGTGGAGCCCGTTAACTTTCTCGTGCCCCTCCTTCCTGTAAAAAAAAAAACCTTGCTCCTGTTTTGACTCTAAGCCACAATGATAGAGCACTTAATTAGCCCGACACCCTGTGTGCTTTTCATTTGTTTGGTGGTGGTCCCGCCAACAGCAGGCGGGAGATGTGAGAGATCACTATGCCAAAAATGTGGCAGGCCTGACATCGTAATGAGAAAGAACAGTTTGCTGCCAGCACCAAAGCCCAGTCAGCAACATTTTGCCAGCAATTATCCTGCACCTAACATGATGATTTAATCTTTTTTTTCTTCTTTTTTTTACCCATTTGTTACCCTTATTTTTACTACTTTACTACTACTAGAAGTGAAATCTAAAAAACTGAAACTGTAAGCACTTTTAAATCCAGGTTAAAAACATTTCTCTTTTCATGTTCTTATAGCTGAACTCTTTATAATTACTTTAAATTTTATCTATTTTCTTTTACTTTACTTTTTTATTCTTCTTTGTTCCTGCTTTTAACTCTTTTTTTAATGTGTTTGTCTTTATGTAAAGCACATTGAGTTGCCTAGGTATGAAATGCACTATATAAATAAAGATGCCTTGCCTTGCCTTGCCTTGCCTTGCCTACTTAAGTATACAGGTATTTAAATTCATTTATAATCAAGTAATAAGTACCGTAAGTCAAGTAATAATCTCTTTGTAGGACATCTGTGACCTGTCCCTGCACATGTTTGACTTACATATCTGTTACACAATCCTGCCTTTTCAACACTCACAAAGATGAAAGCAGGAGGCACAATAATCAGGTCTGCTGCGAGCTGCAGTCCCACACCTCCACCAACAGTCACCGACAGGACTTATAAAGGAGATTTATTGGAGCAAAAAGACTCAACTTTGACCCCTGACCTTGTTATTCCAGTTCATTTAAGCAGTCAGTCAATAAGAAGTTTACAGTAACCTCTCTCTGACGGGCCCCTGCCATCCTCCGTCAGCTGATCTGTGACTCTGTGTGTGTGTGTGTGTGAAGGCTCATACGGAAGCCATCAGAAACACTCTCATTAATGACCAATAAAGACAGGCCGCTGCTGCAGGGGCATTCTCCGAACACCTGGATGATTGGCTTTGATGTCGGCCGCGGAGGAGGGTCGCGCTGACCCGATGCTGTGTTATTACTACTGTAACGGCTTTGTTGGAATTAAAGGTCTGAACTTTAAAGGTCACTTTTTAGCAAACCACATAAACGAGGCAACTTCATGTTCAGACTGCGTCTTCAGTTACGAGATGTGGGGCTTTTCCTTCTTGTTTCAGGCACGACATCTTTCAAAAAAACCTTATTTCATTCACATAAAATATTATCATGTAAATTATTTTGATACACCTTTTTGGCAGCTGGGTTGCCAGACAATAAACTATGAAGCCATAAAATATAAAGATGAATTTTGGATGATTTTGGTGTTTAAAACATCAAAGACTGACCCATGCAGCGGTTAGGATGCATCTTTTCCAGTTAACCCTGAGATACTAGGTTGGACATACAGTATTTGCTCATTTCTCTTCTCACATTTTCCATTATGTTTCTTTCCTGCACGATTTAGCCACAAAACATTTCCCTGGCCAGATGTTTCTACTCAGTGTGACTTTTATAATGATGCTATATCACTAAAAACATGTTTAACTTATCATGGTTATCTAATGTTATTATTTTTTTTGTGTATCCCGTGTCCTCCCAGAGAGGCAGACCTGTTCCTGCTGGAGTCTCGCAGACTGTGGGCGGCTGAGGAGGGCTGGCTGGAGTTTGACATCACAGCCACCAGTAACCTGTGGGTGATGAGTCCGGTGCACAACTTGGGCCTGCAAGTCAGCGTGGAGACGAGCAGCGGTAAGAGATATGAGGAGATATCACAAGCGCCACAAATGCCGTATCTGAAGTATCTGAAAATGTCCTAAACATAAATCCACAACTAAAAGAAAACATGACTTTTTTACCCTTTAAAAGTCTAGATAATTTTGCTTTTATTTTATTCTATTTTGTTTGTAATGCTATTCAAGCTATATTAATCAGTTTTTGTTTGTTGGTTTTGTTTTGTTATTTGTGTAATTACTTTTTATAGGTGAGGTTTAAAGATAAGCCCAGAGTGGGTTTCTACCTCACCTGCACATGTTTTATTTTTTTAACTTCATTTATTTTGTTGATTCTACAGTTGTGCAAATAAACTTAAACTTAAAGGGATGGTTCAACATTTTGGCAAATTGGCCCATTGCCATAATCCCTATAGTCATAGCAGTAGGTCCGTTACCTTTAATTGTTGTTGCAAGCTATTTTTAGAATGGCGGAGCAGAGCCGTGAGCTGCTCAGAGCTACGCTACGGAGGCTCATGGGATTTCTTGGTTTCCCTCATCAAACTTATCAAATACACAATCCAACGACTCCAAATCGCTCTGGTGGACAAGTTGTGACCTGCACATTCACCACGCTATGAGATAATAATGGACAGTTACGGGATAGAGTTGTTTTCGAGGTAAATTCATGCAAAACCACTGATGCGCGTTCCTTTAAGGGGCAGTTTTTCAGCAAGCAGTCTCTGTATTTGCCATGAAAACAATTCCGTCTCATAGCGTTCTGTCATTATCTCATAGCGTGGTGAATGTGCAGGTCACAACTTGTCCACGAGAGCGTTTTGGAGTTGTTGGATTGTGTATTTGATGAGTTTGACGAGGGAAACCAAGAAATCCCATTAGCCTCCGTAGTAAAGGTAATGAACCTACTGCTATGACTATAGGGATTATGGCAATGGGCCAATTTGCCAAAATGTTGAACTATCCCTTTAAATTTAAACTTGAACTAAACTAAATGTATTCCTCTCAAACAGGACAGAGCATCAGTTTCAAGGAGGCGGGCCTTGTTGGACGTGACGGTGCCCAGGAGAAGCAGCCTTTCATGGTGGCGTTCTTCAAGATCAGTGAAGTGTACATCCGCACCGCTCGCTCCGCCGGCGGCGGCAAACGTCGGCAGCAGAATCGCAACCGGTCCACGCAACCGCAGGAGGGGTCCAGAGGGCTGGGTCTAGCAGGTCAGTCATCCATCCTCATCACATCATCAGCCCCGACCTCGCTGCTGCACATCGGCGGACGGGCAGCGTTTGTTTGAAGTCTTGGCCTTTGAGACAATGAATTGGACCTGGCTGCGGCTGGATCTCTCTAATCAGCCCCCATCAGACGTAAATCCTCGCTCAGGGATGATGTCCTAAATCTGTTTTTACTGTAGTTTGTCCAAATGGATTAACTGTAGTGTAGCGAATCCCAAAACCTGCATCTTGAGCAGGGAGATTTTTTTTTTTTTTCATGGTACCATATAAAATGTGTTACTTATGGAAGAGATTGAGAGCTGGGTTGTGGTTTGGCTTCGTACTGAAGCTGAAAAGACTCAAGTAAAGACAGGAAAGCCTGAGTATGAGTCAGATCAGTGGTAAATAGTTGAGAGGGGAGAAAGAATTTGGGGTCAGACAAAATAAAAATGTGAACAACAGGAAGAGAAGTAGTACACAGAGCCCTTCTCTTCTTATCCAGCAGATGATGCAATGAGCAGGTATAAGCCTGATGTTATGAGCTCTGCAAGCTTTTCAAATTAAACCAAACTCTAATCCATTTACCTTTCACCTGCTGCATCATTCTGCACAGACTTTATGGCTCTTAAAGCTCACATTTTGCTGTCGAGTACAACATAAAGCAGCCAGCGCTCAGGGAGCCGGCTGTTAATATCCACCTGATCCCCCGCTAATTTGACAGACGAAGCATCGTGTTAATATTTCACCACACACGGCCTGCGTTGTGTGTGGGAAACACACCCAACCTCTGCTGCTACCGGTGCTCTACCTTAGGCTAATAATTACTTAGATTATTTTAGATTTCTCTTCATTATTAATTCTGACTTATTTTTGGCCTAAATCGTAACAGTTTCCTCCTGCAGCTGTTATAAAGGTTGGAAATATATTAATACTTTTTTCCATATTTCATATTAAGATTCAGACTGGACATAAACAACTGTTGAAGAAGGTGTCAGCAGGTTTTTTTCTCTGTCTGTTTCTGCTGATAAAAATAGATCACACCATTCAACTTTGACATTAAAAATGCTTTTTTCTGTTAAAACGTGCTCCAAAATGAATATCAACACATTTTGCAGCTGCTACCCATCCAGTCCGCTCCTGGCTTTAACCGTCCATGCATGACCCCCATCAGTCAGCCATCTAAGATTTGAATATTGGTGACACGTCCAAGAATGAATTAGTTAAATTTTTATTAATTCCACTGCCAACATTTCTCATTTGCCATTAATATGTGGCTATTACTGTATAGTTAATGTCAGGGCAAGGCTTCTGTTTCTGCTTGTTATAAATGGCAAAAGGCAAATAAAATGCTAAAACAGGTTAAATGAAAAATCATATTATTTATAAAAAGGAAAGCTTTTCATGTTTATGCAAAAACTGCACACAACATCCTGTTCTGAGAGTGAACATTGACACAGGATATACTGGTACAGACATAATTCATACAGATGCTGATTTGTCAGATCATAACACTATAACTTATAACCTACATCAACTTAATCAGTTTAAGTTTGATAGTTTAAAAGAATATACATGTATAAACTAGGATGCTTTTATTTCAGAAACATCTGCCTAAACATCTGTTAGTTAACTTGATTCCACAAATAGAAAGGCAGGTCGCAGTGAGTTCATTTTACATCATACTATAGTCTCCATAGAACATTTGGTTCTAGCGCTGTTTTAAACATCCCATAAGATTGTGTGTCTGCTAAACCCTCAGGTAGCCAAAAAACAGTTTGGCCCGGCGGCGGCCTACGTTCGACACACCTGTTTTCTGGACTTGTGTCAGACGTGTGATAAATGAAGTGCCAGAGTCATTCCAAGTATAGTTGTGCTGCTTCCAGGGAGGGATGAGACTCTCTCCACGCTCGCCTCGCCACGGCGCCCCGCGAACTCACTCACTGATGCTTCCACCAAAGAGGCTTAAGTCATGCAAAGCAAAACCCCCCGAAAAACTGAAACCGAAATCTGGGTCATAGCACGTTCCCCCTTTTCTGTCCTCTGGTACCGAAGCACGTACGCCGACACGCAGCCGCAAAAAAAACGGCCCGACTTGGCCGGCTACCTGGGAAATGATTTACCTCTGCGTTGCTTCTTCTGCTACTGTGTATAATGGCTCTACCATCTGTATGGCACACACACATATTTGTAGGACGAGTTGGGTTTTCTTTGGTCCTTATTGCGACTCTACTCCTTTCGCTGGGATTCGTTGGCTGTGTTTTCTTGTTTGTCCAGAACGGGGTTTTTTCGGTGCCTCAAACACGGAGAGATTGTAAGTTGAATTCCTGCAGGGATTCTTCTCAGTAATTTGTGTTTGATAAAAGCTTTGGCTGACATAACAGAGAACAAAGACGTATCATTTGTTACTCTGCAGGACAGTTAGAGTACACCACAGGTTCAGCTCTGGCTCCAGACCTGCTCTCTCCTCCACCCAGCTGTCACCTCTGGCTCGAGAGATCCTAAGATTTAACACTTGAAGTCAAGATGTTTTTAAGATTTAGTGATCCCGTACGCACTACGTAGGTTAGCCTTCCTGTAACAGAGGGAATATTTATGCCAAATGTAAATAAACTCATAATGAAAAGCTCAAAGGAATAGTTTACTGCCTGGTATTCAAAGTAAATCCACCAGGTAGCTTGACTACACTCAGCTTTGTGTCCAAGTCTGTTGCAGAAAGATGAAAAAACTGTGAATCAAAAAAAAAAAGAAAAAACATCTCTAACAAGGGCAATCTGTTAAATATGTGTCCTGGAGGACTGGCCTTTACATAACCCAAAACATCAAGACCTCTCCACCTCGCCACTCGGGATGATGGGGAGTGTAAATATTTAGATCCTACACAGGAAGCAGGGAGGCCGCCCCCCCCCCCTCGCCCGTCTCCCCCCCTTGCGACAGCCGAGTGTCCGCGGCCAGCGAGCGCAGGACTGCTGGGATTGGACGGGGATGGGAGGATCCATGAGGAATTCAGGAGGGCATATGGTTTCAATACCGCATCACTTTACTCCAGAGACAGGGAGGAGGACAGGATGGATGGGGAGAGCATCTGTCTTGTGGAGCGCTCATGGGGTGAAACAAAAATGTGGACGATGTCCCCCCCCTTGCTTTTCTGTTTGGCGTTTATACAGCACAGTGCATCGCTTCAGGTCGCCGCCGCTCGCCGCTAAAAAAAAAAGAGGCGGATTCAGAGGGAAATCACTGATAATTCAACTTTCTCCAAAAACACACGAGATCTAAGGCCCGGAAGGCAGCAACCTGTTTGTTTTTAATCGCTGCACCGTGCACACAGAGGCTTTTTAAAGCTTTTTTTCCTTTTTTTTCAGTGTGAGTTATTTGACTCTGTGTGTTTTCAAAAATAATTTCCTTCCTCTGACCAAATTGCACACTCCTCCTGACCTGTGTGGTCAAACCGCTGCACTGACCTTACTGTATCACTGCTTGGTGCCGTTTCATCCTCATCTCGTCCTCAGAGCGACGTTCATTTAGATTTGATTTTTTCAAAGGAGGTTAAATCGAAAGCAACTGGACTTAGTTATTTGTCTAGGAAAAATCTAGATTTCTAAATTTCCTAGACAAATAACTAAGTCCAGTTGCTTTCGATTTAACCTCCTTTGAAATACTATGACCTGGACAAATGAGAATATGCACCGATTTATTTAGATTTGATGAATCCGACTGCAGAGCTCTTGCTTCAATAACTCAGAGATTCCTTCCTCCTATAAAACAACACATTAACTGGGAAACTTAATTTTCCCAGCTGCGTTGTTCTCTGTAACGTTTTGGATCCTGCTGTTTTCTCAAATTTTAAGCGAGCTGGATTTTTAATATGACACGTGAGATTAAATGTCTTCCAGATGACAAAAGGAGGATAAATTCAGCCAAATAAAATTTCCTGCCTCATTGGTTTTGAAATAATAATGCGATTATATGAGCAATAAATCATCTTTGTGTCCCATTTTTCATTCATAAAGCAGACAATGTGCAGACAAATTGCTGTCTAATGTCTTGTTTACTGGTCTAGTGGGCAAATTGATCTTTTTTAATATGCATTTTCACTTACATTTGGAGTATAACGAGGAGAATGCATGACTATTTTTTGTCAGGCGCTTACAGCACCTCTGGTCCTCTGCACCTTGCCAAAAGAACAATGCAACACCTTTAAGGGTAATTTAGGGTTTTGTGGGTAAAGCAGGTTTTGGAGGTAATGGGAGTCGGGTTGGGCTTTTGGCTGTGGGGGAAGTTAACAACCATCCAGGGAAGGAATACCACGTCCCGGCGCAGCGCAGGCGGCCTGTAATTAGGCCTAGCCAGTCATTAGCTGCACAGCTAAAAGACTGACCACGCTAACAGTATCGCTTAAAGAATTATAATAACACAGCACTCGGGCCAGCTGTGTTTTTTCATCTGTCTCTCTTCTCCTCCTCCTCCTCATTCTCCTCACTCCTTCTTCCCCACCCCGACCTCCTTTTGTTTACTGTTGGAGTAATTAGACATAGTGGAGCTCCCTCGCAGGGTTTAATAACCTCTGTGATGAAAGACAGGAAGAAAGATAAACTTCAGTAGTAGTGGTCGGTGGGAGGGGAAACGTCAGAGATAACTGTGACGTTCTCCTTTCATGTCTTCCACAGCCGGCGGCTTCTTCTGGCTTTTTTTGAGGGAGAGGGGTACAATCAGATTTTATTCTAAACATTTGCCACATGGAACCAGCATTTGGATGATTTCTACTTTAAAAAACTGGGATTGTCCCTTCAGAGTGGCACACACACACACACAACGTCACACACATGGCTGCGGCGACTGAATCGGCGCCATTTGATTCTTGTATTTTCAGAATGACATACGGTAAATATCATCTACAGCCAGGCTTTTTCCTCCTGACACAGAGGCTGGTCAATGTGTTTCATCTGGGGGGAGGTGGGGAGAGGGGTTTAATGAATGGCGGTTAGTGTAGCGAAGGGTTAATATCAGGCCAAGACTCATACACAGTTGAGTATATCAAAAGTCTCAGTGTTAAAGAGCTACAGTGCTTACATTCAGTAATGAGCAGTGTTTCCCCTGCTATTATAGGCAGGGTGGGAGCCGGCCGACACCGTCCCACCTCAATGTGTCCAACATGAATCTGCTTTAGTGCAGCGTTACGGTGTTACATGTTTGTCTGTACACGGGGAAACGTTTCCAGGTTAAACATTGTCACTTAGGGGAGCTGCTGTCATGTGGCAGTAGATCTCCATTCACATTAAAGGAACTTAATCGAGCTGCTTTCTTTCAGTTTACGGTGTAAATATCTGGTTTTGTCAGTTGCGTATATAGGAAAAAGGTGAAACCTGGAAATGTTCAGTGTTTTCGGAAATAGATGTGTGTTCGTTTCCTTGCTCGACTTGGTCCAGGTCAGACGTTAATGTGCATCCTCCATGATCCAGTCACAGGTGGTCTGCTCTGGCCTCACGGGATCTTAACTTTCCAACTTTATATGCAAATAAACAGCTAATCTGACCTGTGTGTGTGTGCACGTCTTTTCATCCATTTGAAAAAGTAAAATATTTTTATTTCTCTCTGAAACCCTTGGGGCTAATTAGACCGTGGGCAGAGGACGTCAGTGGAGTAGTCGCTCCTTCACTTCAGTGTGGCCCATGATGCATGTGTGCTCACACTTATATGTGGCCCAGACCCAGACCCAGACCACCCCCAAGTGTGGTCTGAGTGATCGGCTCTCAGCTGCATTAAGACCTGAACTTCGAGCAGTCCACTTGTAATTGGTTTAGTTAAAGTCTGGCCTTTGATATCACTCTCATGTCTGTCTGTTTAGACATGAGCCTGGTTAGCTTAATGTAAAACCACAATGTGTTGTTGTTTTAGGAGACATGGTGGTGGGGATTCGAGGGTATAGAGCAGGGCTGGTTATTTCCTGTCTTTATGCTGTGCTATGCTAAGCTAGATTCAGGCTTAGAAATCTATTAAGTATTTTGCAGAGTCGTCTCACTGTTCTCAAAATGAATGAGCGTGAAAAAAACACCTGAATTATGTTATTTTATTTGTGCAAATCTACTGTTACAATATGAAACTTCAGTGCACTGAAGTTTAAGAACTGCGTTTCTAAATTACATAATAGTCAATACTAGTATTATATGTGTTGTTATATGTAGTCTCAGTATTTCAAGTTCCTTCCGGCCCACGCTCTCTGTGGGCGAACGCAAAAAAGACATGAATGGAGGCCTCGCGGGGGCCGGAGCTCAGCAGTAACCGTGGTGGCATTAAATTTTTACAAGCAGGAAGGGGAGATGTGGTTTATGGGCAACACAAATCTGGGCCTTTACACTACACTGGCTGAAAGCCCGTAGTAAATATCAGCTGTATTCCTCTTGAAAGAGTCCCACCAACTGTCAGTGCTGCTGGTGGTTTTGGACGGCCGAGAGAGGTGCAGGGAAAATATAGACACACCACCTGACCTTACACACCTGCTGCCGGGAGAGAGAGAGCGCGTGGGGACGATAATTACGGCCAAAGATGTCACAGGGTGTGAGGGTGTGCACACCAACACACACAGTGAACTGGCAAAAACACTGTCCAACTAAAAAACACCTTGTGCAAATAAATTAGAAAGGCCTCAGTACATGACAGCTGGTTGTAGTACAACAGGTCGAAAGTCTTTTTCTAGACCCAAAATGAACTCCCTACTAATATTTAATAATCACTATAAGCTGTTTCCTTTGAACTTGTAATATGAATCTCGTTCATACCAAAAAAGGAGTTTATTCAGACTGAAGAGCTGGAGAGAGAATTCACATGAGATGATCGGAGGAAGTACTGATGACGCTTTAATGTTACGCATGGAAAACAATGTTCACAGGGACGCAGTTGCTAAAGCCAAAGTTATTAAAAACCCCAAAGGTTCATATTCCAGTGCAAGCTCATAAATCTCTATACATTAACTCTATGGAAGCCCTATCATTCTGCAGGACTGCAATGTGTAATTTTCCCTCTCTATAAACATCACCTCAAGTTTAGATCAGGTCAGCCAAGTCGGTTTCTCTCTATGGCGCTTTTCCTTTGTCCTCAGATGTTTCCTCCTATATACACAGCACTTCACACACTGCAAGCCTGCTGTACAATGCAAGAAAGAAAAAAACAACATTTTTTTTTATTGTTGTTATAATTATAGGAGGGGGGAGAAAAGTAGTGCAGCAGTCAGTCCTGCTGCAGCAGCTGGTTCGGGACCAGTCTGTTTCCTCGTTTGTGAAGGTCTCCGCACAGTAAATCTGTTAAATCCAAATGCTCTTTGCTGTTGAAGACTCTGGCAGGTCAGTCAGTCCACAGGGAGCCAGGATGAAAACATGTGACCTAGTATTTGTGTGTATCATTTGCACACACACACACACACACATACACACACATGCCGTGCACATATAAACTCTGCATTTCCACATTAGCACACATCCAGCGAGCTGCCTTTTCCTTTTGGAGAGGAAGGAATCTTAAACTGGGGAAACACCTGACTGTATGTGATGATTACAGACGACCTCGTGACCTCATCCTGCCACCGACTGTCCAGACCGCTTCACCTTTTCATTTCCTGTCGCTTACTGAATTGATGTAGACATAGCTTTCATAGCTCTATTCTGATTGGTTGGTTGATAAGTAGCTTTAATCTGATTGGTTCGATTTGTTACCGTATTCTGAAGTGGAATGTAGCTCTATTCTGGTTGGTTGCTTTGTAGCCATATTTTTTTAGTCTTTTCTTGTTTTTAGGGTAATGTTTTTTTAGTTTAATTAACTTTAACTAAGCAATAACTCTGCTAGGCTAAACCTGGAATCAAAAACCTTTATTAAAACCGCCAAAAGCAACAATTATACTGTAAATATAAGATTTTCTACCAAAATATTAAACTTTTTTATAACAAACGTTGCATTTTTAGTAAGTGCTGCCTCTGCCAACCAGTAAAATTTCACTTTACAGACATATATGTGCAGTAAAGACTTAGAAGGAATCCAATAAAAGGTTTTAAGTTTGTTTTAGATTTATGAAATAGGGGTGTATAAACCATTTTTTCCATTTTCCATCAGTTTTATGTCTTTTTCGTCGTCCCCTCACTGATTGGTACATGTAGCGCTACATTTATCCACGCTGGATGACAAGTACTCTGTGCACATTGTAAAGTTGTATAGTTTCTTGATCATTTCTGTGTTTCTCTTGCAGACTACAACAGCAGCGATCAGAAAACAGCATGCAGACGACATGAGCTCTACGTCAGCTTCAGAGAGTTGGGCTGGCAGGTAGGAAATGTTTCCTTATCCCAAACATGTGTAGAACCACTGATCCTCCCACTCTGTGCTGTTTAGGGCTGATAATGTAATCAGTGTTTACTCAAAGCTACATTCTGGATGCATACACATTTATTATATACATTGTATACAGTTTAATGACATAATTTATACACACATCATAAACACTATGTGAAACTGGTACAACCAAGCACGGATGAAAAAAAAAGAAAAGAAGAGAAAGTAGCTTGAAGGCATCCAACTGAAGACTTGTGTGTATTTGTGTGAAGAAACAGAAGAGCACAAACAGTGCGATGTTAACACAGCACTGACATCTAGAGGGAGACAGCATATAAATCTCTTTTTCTCACATGGAAAGGGAGCAACGATGCAAAGATAATTGCTCTATCATAGTGGAATTATAAACGCCTTTCTAAACAAAGATATGCAGTTTATTAGAGAGATTTATTTACTTTGATTTGATTGTTTTTTTTTATTTGCTGTGTTTCTTTCAGGACTGGATCATTGCTCCTGAAGGCTACGCAGCCAACTACTGTGATGGAGAGTGTTCCTTCCCCCTTAACGCCCACATGAACGCCACCAACCACGCCATTGTACAGACACTGGTGAGGAATTTAACACTATTACAGCTATTAAAGTGTTTATACAGTGCAGAATAAGTACTCTTTGGTGGTGCGTTAAGAGTCTGTCTGGGCTTTTAAAGAGTTAAAAATGAGTGGAGTTTGAAAGCTGTGAGAGTTTACCAAGGTTTCAGGGTCTGACAAATGATGCCACTGAGGTGCATTATGGGGAATGTAGTGGTTTTGGAGCTTGACCGACTCTTGACGTCAGGATATCTTGGCTCGGCCACAAATGGACTGCAGTGTTGTTTATGTAATAAAGCATACACAGTTCATTCTGGATGTGGACTGTGGTTTGATGGGGATTGGTGCTGTAGACTAAATGCAGACAGCAGTTTCTAAGTATTTCTTTTCCTTTTTTTTTTTTCTCTTTCTCCCTCCCAGGTGCACCTGATGAACCCTGAGAACGTACCGAAGCCTTGCTGCGCCCCCACCAAGCTCCACGCCATCTCGGTGCTCTACTTCGACGACAACTCCAACGTCATACTGAAGAAATACAAGAACATGGTGGTGCGGGCCTGCGGCTGCCACTGACAACATCCAGGACCGAGTAATAGCTTGACTGACAAATGGGTTGGCAAAGGGCCGCGAACCGGAGCAGTGACTCCTGGGTGAGGTTGACCTCAAGTAGACACCGGCTTTTCTGTCCAAAATCCTCAGCCTGCGAAGAATGTCCGCCCTGAAAGAGTATTTACATATCCTGTTTCAATAATTGACCTGATTACATAATTTGTCATCGAGGCATCACCCTAAGTAGGGACCGGTGCAAAAAAAAATATGACACCATATGGGTGTCATCCAGAGGCAACTTCACCCTACGACGACGCCGAGTCACCGAACGGTCTATCACCTTCTCTACTGGCTTTAAAGTGGAGTCTTTTTCTTTCATGGGTCTGCAAGTTGAATGAGTGACTGTGTGTGTATGTGTGTATGTGTGTGTGTGTGGGTGAGTGTGTGTCTGTATGTGTGTGTGTTTGGGAGGGGAGGGAGTGTTTAAGTCTGTATATGTGTGTGTATGAACGCCTAAGAGGCTACTGCACCTTCTCCCTCACCGAGAGGAGCAGGGGCAAAAAAACAAAAAAAACTGAACTGTTGTGGGACCAGTCCGAGCGCTGCTTTCTTTCCCTTCTCCTACACACACACACACACATACATACAGTATATATGTGTATATATATATAGACCACAGTGGATCAGTTCTCAGAAGAGGCTCACGTAATTAACTGATGATGAACAAGCTTCTCTACAGCGCACGACCACAAGGTAGTTGGCTCGGGTCGGTCGGGTGCTATCGCAGCACCAGTAGTCGGTGACATCACCTGGTTAAATGACAGAAAACCAACGTGTATAAATGGTTCGAGTCCGATGGGAAAACACAAGTGCCCCGTTTCCTTTTCAGTGCAAATGTTAACCCAAACAATCTAAACGCTGAATGAATGATGCATTGGAGTCAGTAGTTTCAGATTTCCTTCCTATTTCCTGATGTATTTTCTTCTCAAGCCATATTTGCCTTCCTAAAATATAATATGGACTGAACCAAAGTGACCGCATGCAATTTTAGTAGCGCAACCCTTCAAATATCACCCCCCCACCTCCTCCCTCCTTCCTCCTCCAAGTCAATATTTGCCAGGCTCACGCTGGGCTACTTTTCACCAGACTGGTTCAACATGATGCACAATCTGGCTAAACTGATGTTTTTCTGCAAAGAGCCGAAGAATACGGCCTTATCCCTCCGACACACCGCATACGGCCGTTTCCATGTTGCTGCACTCACAAAGTTAACAAACGCTTCCACCCCTGACAACTCATCAAGAAGAGATTGTGGAAAAACATTTAGCGAGTCAAAAACAGACGGCAGGACGGTTCCTGTGCCAGCTTCTTTTCTGAAATTAGCCCTTTTGCTTTTTCAACCCCAAGGGTAAAATTATGTTGAGATTTCTGTCCAGCGGCTACGGTCCTGCCAATTGAACATGTTACTGTGAGCTTTATATATACATATATATCTATATCTATACTTTTTTTTGTTTTTTTTTAAACATATTTTAATGAAAAACTAATACCAGTAAGAATCAAAATACCTTACATGCCTAACCAATCATAAATTACAAAATATACCTCTGGTGAGCTGCTGTTTACATTTGTGATCATGTTTAGACTGTTTTTTGTAAATACTTGTACATTCTCCGTTTATTTATTGCACCTTTTATTAAAAAGAAATCACATACCTTATTAATAAAGACAAATGAAAAAAAAACACAACGTAAAGACTTATTTTTGAAAAAAGTTTTTATTATGAAATCTCATGTTACAACTTGCCATTTATTTACTCTTTTTCTTTTTTTTTTGTACAAAATCCATGGGTGGTGCACAACCCATGACTCACGAGGAAAAAAAAAAAAAAACACAAACTTGTCGCTGGAGTTCTTTAGACCATGTGCTATCCATAAAAACTTTTACTGACAAATAACTGCTGTGTCTCTGACTGTTTGTGTGCGCAGATTAGACAACGAGTGGTACCCTGCATCATGCAGTGCTTTAAACTTCACCTGGGTCAAAGGGCGTTCGACTTGGATAACTGAGAGTGTGCGCTGCTGAGAAGACTCACACTTTACATTTCTTCTTGGCTGTTGACTGTTGAATCAATTCACCCTGTGTGTATTAAG
The DNA here is from genome assembly GCF_905171665.1 of Trachurus trachurus. Lineage (NCBI taxonomy): Eukaryota > Metazoa > Chordata > Actinopteri > Carangiformes > Carangidae > Trachurus > Trachurus trachurus. The sequence continues at coordinate 8,003,225 of NC_139911.1, forward strand.
TTTGGTAAATGGTTATGATACAGGACACACAAAACTAATCATAAATCACAATCACAGTCTAAAAACAGGTGATATGATGGTAGCCAGCCCACCTGACCCTAAGCTTGAGTCTTAGGAGAACATACATGTCCTCGTAAAGAAAGAGCTGTAGCACAAATCAAAGCAGTACACTCCTATGCCTATGTCTTATGAAATCAACCTTGATACCCTGCTGCCCTCTCCTGCTCCACCTCTTGGTTCCCAACACCTTTGTAATGTGAACAACATGGCCCAAGACATACAGAAAAGAAAAGAAAAAAACCCTTTTTATACTATTTTTTTTACATTTGAGGGTCATGAAAGGACACTTTTGGGGAAATGACCTGCTGATGACCTTTTCTGAGTTTTTAGAAGTTCAGTAATAAGAGATAATGGAGGAACATGGTCCCGGCCTGAGTCGCTGAATCCTTGGAGAGCAGAGAGGGACGTGACTGAGACCACAGGGGTCGGAAATGGACTGGAGAAGGACGATGATGCATGAATACGTTTCTTTACATTTCAATGGTTTGACCTGATCTTTAGTTTCCTCCGAGTCACCAAGAGAAAATATGAAGTCATTTCCCCCGTGCCATGTCAGACTCCTGTGACGACAATAACGCCTCTGTTCACGCTCTCTCCAGCCTGCACGCGCGTTTCCCTGAGAGTTAAGTCAGATAGGCCATTACTGGCATGGATATGAGGTACCCTCAACTTAACACTCAAATTTCACAGCCCCTTTTAAATGACAGTACCGCACCGCAACATTAATGGCTCATGATTTAACAAACAGATCCCATGTATAAAATTTTGCATTTAAAAAAGTCAAACAAGTTATTTTAAAGTGGAACATTTGGCCGTCAGTGCTACTTTTTTTTTTCTTTCTTTCTTATAATAAACATTACTTGTGTCAGGTTCTGATCATTTAGAAGTGCTTGCAAAGTGGGTGTCAGACATATTGCTTCATTTACAGACCCAACCAGTACAATGGTAATCTCCATACAAGGAGATCTGGGGATGGGGCAGCAGCAATGAGAAATACACCGACAACCTTGACACTTTACTGAATCATCCTATCCTTGAACACTGGATTAAGAACAGACTGTGTCGGTCTGCCATTGGCTGATTCCTTTCTGAAGAGAACCTGATTGGAGAGAGATAAAGAAAGATCTGGCAAGTGTATGAGAGAGAGAGTGGTGTCCTACTGGCCAGATATGCAGTGTGGGCGCTGACTCTATTGGGTTTTTTTTTTTTTTTTACAGCTCGTCTCTCGCCTGCCTCATCACAAAGCCGTGAAGGCTCTCCAGGTCTCTGCCGCCGTGATGCTCGTCGCCCTGCTCGCCCGCTCTGAACATGATCAACGTGGGGTAACCTCGCACCTGGAGAGAAAGAGAGAACAGAACAACGGGGGATTATTCAATGTGCTTACTCAGACAAACAAGAGAAAAAGTAGCAAGCTGGGGCAGGTTTTTTTTTGTATTTTGGATCAGTACCAAGGCAAAATCTGGTAGACGGAGAAGTGGCACCAACAGGAGCGAGCTGGAGGCTACAGATGAATAAAGATCAGGTTTATCTCTAGAGATGTATGGGCATTTTTTTTTTTAGATGCCCACACATATGACCTGACTTGTGTTAGTTGGCCATTTACCAAATCCATTCTGGTTTCCAGCTTCAGACCAGAAGGCTGTGTGGAAGCATTTCAATGTATCATAAAGATTAACACTGATTTAGAGCAGAGGAATAGTGTCCTTGAAGAAAAGGCAAACATCTGGTGCATTCCCCCCCCTTTTTTTGGGACATCACTGCTGATTTTAATTTCATTTTTTAGGACAAGGACATCAGTGTCACTGCTCTCTCTGTCATTTTAGTCAGATCCATCCACACACTTACAGAGTACTTGTTGCAGAGTGTGCGCTCAATCGTGCAGTCCACTTTGGCTATCTTGACATCAGTGAGGCCGGGAAACTCTTTCATGGAAAGATCCTCCCATGTTGGAGCGAGGTTCTTACAGTGGCCGCACCTACAGAGCAGAGGGGAGACAGGGAAAGGTTCGACTCAGATTAAGGTCCAGTCTTTTAGTATTTGATTCAATTTCTTATGTAGGCACTTTATGAATCATACAAATGTATCAATTCAACTTAGAACAACAGACTCATTGAAATTCTGTACAATTTAAAGTCACTTATTCCACATACTGCTTACCATGGGGCGTAGAATTTGATGAAGGTGAAGCCTTTGGCCACCGCCTCATCAAAGGTGTCCTCTGTCAGGACCAGCACACCGGACTGTGGACAGGACAGGGGAAAAAAAAACAAAAAACTTTGTTATTAAACTACTCACTTGTACAGAGCTACATTCACCACACTAAAAGCACTGTCACTTAAAAGAGTCTGTCTGTTAGCAATGCATCAGCTTAATTTTACAATGGTGGTTTTAAAAACCTATTATTAGGGATAATCTGTATAAAACAGCACCACTGTGTGCAGTTACTATTGCCCATCTGTGGATCCATGGTGCCAGCTCAGACATGTTATGCAAATGTTCCAACAAAACCCAGAAGAAATACACAAAAAGAATGTGAAATAAATCTGTGTATGATGTTTTTTGTTGTTGTTCTTGCTCACACTCACCTTTACCTCCTCTTTCTCTGGTTCGGGGATCTCGTTTGCTTTTTGGTCCTCGCTCGGTTCCTGCTCCTCAGCGATGGCAGCCTTCAGCTGGTTGTCCACAAAGTCTTTGAAAGAGTCCAGATCTCTTTTGCCTTTGTACTGTTCTGTCTATAAGAAGACACACACATGCAATTAATATAAGCAAGCTAATAAGAAGAAGAACAAAGCATTGGTGATTTATTCTAATGTAATAAACACTTTTTTCTGCTAAATATTTATCTTCAGCCATCCCAATGTGATGTAATGTCATAAAAGCAGTTTGCAGTAATTCTTGGGTATTGAAGAGAAAGTTTCAAATACCTGAGCATGCAGAGTTTATTTAAGAGCAGATCCAGTCCAAACATTTCTTCATACCTTCTGTCCATTGTTGAAGAAGAGCAGTGTGGGATATCCTCGTACACCGTTGTCAGAACACACCTCGTAGTGCTGCGTGCAGTCCACCTGGGCAACACATGAATGAACATGTGTTACACGTTATCAAACCCATGATCACAAATGCAAACACCCACTCTGCAAATTTGCTTAAGAAGAGCTTGTTTAACAATGCAGGATATAAAGAGGTGGCTTTTTATTTGACCAACAGATAACTGGAATGCAATAGTGTTAACTTGAGTGTTGTAAAGTTATGTGCAATGTAAAGTAAATGGAGCACAGGCATAAAAAGGCAGCATTAATATATTATAAAGTACAATTATGTTGGGAGTTGTCCTGATTTTACCCCAGTCACATTATGTGGTAGTAATTATGTTTATTTGCAGCAAGAAGCCTGTGAATCTGCACACAATCTGAATGACCAAACCTTTCCGATCTTGACATCATCAGAGTGCTCAAAGGTGGTGGCCAGCTGTTCCCAGGTGGGGGCCATGGCTTTGCAGTGACCGCACCACGGGGCGAAGAACTTGACGAAGTGAGCACCTGAAGAAAAGAGAGAAGAGAAGTCATGTAAGAAAAAGAAACTGCAGCTAAGTAACAAGACGATTCAGTACAAATAAGTAAATGTTAGGTGTGTGTATCCATTTCCATGTGAACATAAAAACACAATTGCAAATCCTGTACTAAAGGGAGGCTGAACAAGTTTATAGGTTCATAATTTTCATCTGATGGAGCAAAGACAAAAGCTAAATCCGCTACGAACTCCACACAGCTGCTGGAAATGAAACTGTACACCTCTTATCCTGAGGTTTTACGCAACCAATTACACAATGTTTATTGCAGCTCTGTTGCCAAGATGTGAAGGTGGGACCTATAAACAGTTTTAAAAATGCCTGTGTCACATCCTGCATTTTTTCTCCCCCCCCCATCTCCAAACACGAATAAATTATTTTTCTTCAAAAACAAAACATTCAACTTTGGCAGAGCTTATGAAATGTAATTCCACGGAGACAATTATAATGAGCACTGTTTATTTTTGAAGCCGTAGTGTGAAAATCCAGAAACATATTGCGCCGACTTGACACTTGGGATTGTGACTCAGGTACTTGTCAGTTATGTTAATCAAGGCAGTGGAGCGTTTTCATTCTCTAACAAAGGATGGAGAACCAGTACGCAGTGTGTCTGAAACTTAAAAAGTTCAAAAATGAAGACAAAACAGAGATAATTTCTCTGTTAAGGCAGGATACAGCTGTCTAAATACACAAGATAAAATTGCATAAGGTTTCAAAGAAGCATATTTCATACTTGATCTTTACCTTTGGATATATGGCTCTTGAAGTTGGGAGCAGTGAGCTCATACATGCCCTGTTTGGGCTCTGGGGCTTTGGGAGGCTCCTGTTCAGTCTCTGGTTCCTGAGGGACACACATGAACAAACATCTATGAGCTTAACTGTTTAGCACAAGTGTTACTGGTTTATCACGTAATTAAATGAGCGCAATTCACCGAAGGCTCTTCCTGGAGTGTTTTCAGCATCCACGTCTCCAAGGACTGCAGATCTCTGGGTCCCTGATACTTAACTGCTTCCTGGTCTGGCTTAAACAATTTAAGCCTAGACATAACACACAAAAGAGAAAGAAACAAAAAAACATTTTTCAATTGAATGAATCGTATTATGGCAGAGTTATGACTCCTGTCTATAGTTCATCATTTCAAACTATAGGACCTGGTGATGTTTTGCTATACAAGTTTTGTTAATCATTACCCAGAAACTGCTGTGTTTGCAGGTATAGCAAGCAATAGGCAGGATTTAAGAGGATGTAATGGTGATGCTCTGAGAATATTCAACTTAATGCAGGTCAATGTGTCACTTCTCTGTCAATCAGTGATGAAAATGAGTGTTTATTTGCAAATATCACAGCTGCTCTGTCATTTTCCACTGTGGTTTCCGTTTCTGTTAGTTTCCGTTTCAGCCTCATTCATGCTAATTAATTTAATAGCTGACGTGGCTCTTGTACTTACGTGGGGTATCCTCGAACCCCATGGACATTGGAGCAGAACTTGGTGTCCTGGACGCAGTCCACTTTCACCACGTACGCAGGGGGTTCGTCCATGCTGTTGTACTTGTCTCCCAGTTCATTCCATGTCGGCTGTAATCTCTGGCAGTGGCCGCACCTGAACACAACAACAACACACAGTGGATTTAGACAGTTTTCAGATGGGTTTGCCTTTACCTTTATCATTCTGTTAAATCGCAGCCTTCTGCAAATCTATTAAAAAGGACAACCTGAAATGTCACACTGACACTGACACTGATTCAGACGCTTCATTGAATTAATAAATGGTGGGTTTTCTGCACACGGAGATAAGGATTTTCTGTCATTCTCCTCCACTAGTTCTTTTTACAGGGGATTTGATTGAGTTCAAGTCAGTTCTCTTGTTGGACCACTCAGGGACATTTACACAGCTCTTCTTAGTGCCTCTCATGTGTTGTTTTGACTGTGAGCAAAGTCACTTTCCTGTGAGAGGTGAAGCTCAAGCGCAGTCTGAGCTCCTCCTAAGCACTTTGGATCAGGTTTTCCCGAGGGATAACTCTAACTGTAACTTTGTGCTATTTAGCTTTGCCCCCAACACAGCATGATGCTGCCACCACTAAGCTGCAGCGTTGGGTTGATTTAGCACAGATAATGAGCAGAGTCTGGGTTTTATTTTATTCATTTTTTATATAATGACAGTGAGTCTTTTTTTCTGAACTTTTCATGTTATGTTATTATATTTTTTTCGTTTGCTTCAAATGACAGTCAAATGTAACATCGTGTCCTCTAGTGAGATCCTGGGACTCCCCCCTGAAGGTCCTCTGGATGTTCGTGAACCCCACTTTTAGCACCGCTGACGTCACACCGGTCAATCAGTGCGTGCCACGTAAGCTTCCCAAACTACAACTTGGCACGGTGACTGATGATTTTTTTTGGCGTTAGCAGTGGGATGAAGCACAAACCAAGCCAAGAAACTGTGTTTTAATGTTTCAGACCGTACTGTGCATTAGCTCTAGAAAGTTTTAACGCAAATGTGTAGAGATAGCGAGCTGTTAGCACGGACGGACGGAGGCCCGGTGCGCTGCAAACGTTCCAAACCGTTGGGGGGCTAACAGTTACCGTTGGTTTGAAAACTGTTCGGCTACGCTAGTTAGCCGCTATGCTAACTATACGGGTTAACCAATTGGGGGAATGTGCACGCAACTAGCTCGCATGCTAACTAGCTTGCCGGCTAACGTACCGCTTTGCTTACCGGTAACTATGACGGGGTAACTTAACGTTAGAGCTTTTATATTGTTTTACTGTGCATTTGGGACGTATTAAAGTGAAGGCTAATGTCACTGCTAAGTTAAGTTTATTTCAGTGTCGTCTGGGGGAAAAGAAAAAACTTGGTAACTGTTCAGTTCACTTACCATGGGGCGTAAAACATGACAAAGTGGGGAGCGGTGGGCACCGCCTCGTTGAACATCTCCACCGTGTATGAGTGCTTGGCATGCTCATCTTCCTCTGCGTCCGCGTCGCAGAACACGCTGGCGAAAAGCAGCGAGGAAACATAAATAGTTAAGAAGAAGATGCGGGGCGTGCAATTCAGTGCTGGAGCCATTGTGAATCTCTCTCGGTGGCTGAGGTGTCCCTGCTGGTGTAGCCGTGAAAAAGACTTGACTGTGAGCGAGCACGCCCCTCTGGCAGGCTCCGTTCAGCGGAATGTGAACTCTGGATGGGACACATACATATGGAGATTCCCGTAGATCCACCTGGGTTTGCAATCAGGATGTTGTGTAGATCTGTGGCAGGCAGGCAGGCAGGCAGGCATGCAGGCGCTTTGCAACTCTATCCAACCAGACGGTTCAAACCATAGAGGTTCAAACAAGTGTCAGTCTTTGATCAAATATGGTTATCAAATTGAGCCTGTGTTTGGTTAAATCTCACTGGATGGGAGATCATGCATACATAATATACTGTAACTGTAAGAGGATGCAGTGAATTAAACCTACATTAATGGATGCATAGCCTGTTTATTTGACCCAATTAAATCATCTTTGTGGATTTTTGTGTTGATTATTTTGCAGCATCCTATTAAGTGTCAATCAATCATAAGAGTCAGTCACCTAAAAAAGAGAGAAAAGGTCAAGCCAGAAAGTCAGGGAACCTGACTCCACTTGTGTATACTACTCTGTAAAGTAGGGAAGATGCAATGAATTAAACCTAAATGCATATCTTACCCAGTTGCAAGGTATTTATTTAATCATCTTTGTGGATTTTTGTGGTGATCATTTGCATCATCTCAACTGTCAAAGAGTCAGCCCTCCAAAGACGATCACAGATTTCACTACTACATTTCACTACAAGTTGATTAGCAAAATCATAAGTTATGAGAAAACTGGGAATCTGACTCCAGTTATGCAGTGAATTAAACCTACATAATGGATATGTATATTTGACTCTCTTAAATCATCTTTATGGATGTTTTTTGTGTTAGATATTTGCAGCATCCCATTAAGTGTGTCAAAGTCTAAAGTCACCCAAACAAATTTCACTACATTGTTTTTCTTTAAAGTTGATTTGTAAAATAATATAAAGTTATAATACCAGAGAAAACGGTGAACCTGACTCCACTTTTGTTAGTGTTGTATAGCCTACTGTAAACTAGGGAAGATGCAGTGAATTAAACCCACACGACTGAATGCATACATGTATTTGACCCAGTTGCAGGGTGTTTATTCATCTTTGTGGATTGTTGATTATTTGCAGCATCCCATGTGTCAACCAAAGTCTAAATAGCCATTCACCCAAAGGTCACAGGTTTCACTACATTGTTTTTCTTTAGAGTTGATTAGCAAAATCATAAAGTTATGATAACGTCAGAGAAAATTGGGAACCTGACTCCACTTTCGTTAATGTGAACCAAACATTTATCCATCTATGTCAAATACTGAGTTAGAGTTTCAAAACATTTCAATACCAAAGTCTGACAGAATATAATTTATTATCATTATGCTGTGAAATCAAAGCATTATTCTGAGTTCATAGTGGAGATAACCATGGTACATCCCTACATAGCTTAGCTACATAGGTTAACACATAGTAGCCTACTTAACATAGAGTAAAACTCAAAATGTGAACTATTTGTGAACTTTAAATGTTTAAGAGATGAAATATTACGAACATAGACTGTGTATTAAGAGAGCACAAAGTTATCATTTTGGTTTGGTTTGGCTATCATACCTATCCAACTATTCATAGGCAGGCGACTACACAAGGCTAACACATTATACTTAGGATGATATATATGATCATAATGAAGCTTCAGATGTGAAATAAAACTTTTATTGTTAAAGAGATGAGATATTATGAATATAAACTGTGGAATAAGAGAACACAAAGTTATCATTTTGGTTTAATGGTAAAAAAAAAAAAACTACATATGGGCGCCACACTTTAGTCTCACATCTCTGATGACAGATGGTTAACAGTTAAATATGGGGTTGAGTCAGAGTTACCTCCTCATCATAACTATAGAACATTTTTAGGCAAATACAATCAACCCAACATAGTGCCTCTTGTGGGGGCTGTATGCTCGTGTAATGGCGACGGTGGATATAAATTATGTGTCTATCTATTCCCACAACGCCGTGTGCGTGTGTGTCTGTTCCCAGAGAAGCAGGTACCTGCTTTCTCTTTAATCATCCCCCCTTTTTCTTTTCATCTGGACAACAGGAAGAGTGGGAGGAGGAAAGGAAGAGGTTACAGAATGGAAACAGAAGTGCTGCCAAGCTCTATGGTAACGTATATAACACCGCTCCAGACCGTCAAAGGCCTTTTATAAAACCAGAACCCATCATGCATAGACAGTGTATGAAGTGTCATGTATGTGCATTGATGTATATGCACAAACACATTATATATGTATTCTGTAACTGGCTGAGTTGTTTATGAAGTTTTGTGTGTGTGTGTGTGTGTGTGTCAGTGCTTTTGAGGCAGCTAGTGCAGGTTATGCCCCACTGTTCCCTAGACAACCATTAAAATTCCACTGTTATACACACATGCACGCACACACACATGCACACGCACTCACACATTGTTTTGCCCACAGGGAGCACAGGCATTCAGGGGAGAAGCAATATACTTGTAAGAGACTCCCTCACAGAGGGAGATGATGCTACACTGACCCTACGGCTGACAAGAGACGATCTGATCTTTAACCCGTGGCTGTAAAAACCCGTGGGTACGTTTTTTTTTTTTACTTTGAAGAACTCCATGAAATGATGGCGGAGTCGGGGCCGAGTCCAACGTGGCCAGTTTGTTCTATCACAACCACAAGATGAGGATTCAGTATGAACAACTCTCTCAAGGTCACGCACTTCATGTAGCTCTCGATAGTTCCAAAACAAATTTGTGTCGTCAACCTGTTTGACCGGTTCCAAGAAGTACAGAGCTGCTACTGTATTTGCAGTATTATTTCATCCTACTGGGGTTTGTGATGAGCTGAGTGAACAGTTAGTGATGTGTTGTGTCCAAATGACCTCTTTGACCTTTCAGCTGTAAATGTGTCTCTGCAGCCATGGTCATACAGTATATGCTGCACCTTCATCCTCACCACCCAATCAACCATAAACTGCTAATTAACCACAGCTTTACCCTTTTAATTAATATTAATTGTTATAAACAGCACAAACCCAGACATGTTAGACCCATAAAAGGCGAGAGAAAAACCCTCCTCTAGACTAGAATCAGTGCATATAATCGGCTTTATGAAAACCTGCTTTGCATCTGTTTCATCTTGTGTGTTCCCAAACTTATTTCAGGGCTGCACTCCCTCTTACTGTGCTGAGAGCCGCGCGCTCTCAGCGGAGGGTGTACAATAACACTCCTCCTCTTAGCAGCTGTGGACAACCTATCACAAATCGTATCTATTTCAAATTGGTGTCTGCTTTTCAACACAGCCAGGGAACACACTGAGAACCCCTTTTAGAAGACTTTCAAGGAATATTTCAGGGGGCTCTGTCTGACTAAATCCAATTCTGTCATGTAAACATATGGGAATTACCCTGTTGGAAACTGTAGTAATGATTTCAGCACCGTCTACCCCAAAAACTGGACATCGTGCAAAGCCAGACGTGTTTCCATTAGGAATACAGAGACAACTCATGGTCATGAGTATCGTATCCGGGACACAGGATGTGACCAACGGAGGGGAACCAATGTCATTTGCAGACAGCTTACTGGAGCCACTTCAGCAGGCGCCCGTGCTGGGAAAAGACAGCAGAGAAAAGGCTCTCCCACATGTTTGGAACAATCCCAGAAAAAAAAAAAAAAACATTAAGATGATGGAAATCGGTAAGCACCTTGTCTTTTCATCTGGGTGGCTAAAAAGAGGGAGACCAGGGTTTCCCAACCTGTGGGCCTGGGCCTACTGGTGGGCCAGGAAGGCATTGCAAGTGGGCGGAAAAATCATTTGCGTGTTAATTGTAAGAAATTGCAAAATAACAAATGCAATAGAGGAAGGAATAATGGATATGGAGTGGCTATGGATTACCTTGACGACTCCTGCTGTATCCCAAGTGTTACATGGTTGAATGCTTTCTGGCGGATTCAGGATTCAGGACTAGTCCATTCTCCTGAGGAAGCCACAATATTGGAATAATCATATTTTCCTACAAGGCTTATTCACTCTCTGCTCTTCCTGCTGGAAGCTCCACAAAGAAGCTGCAATTGGAAATGACCTCGCTTAGGTGCATTTGTTTTTTTTTTAGTGGACAAACCATGTAAATAAAAGTATTCAGAGGCTGTTTTTTTTTTTCAAGCATCATGAAATTCAATCATCACAAAAAGATCATAAAAAGCAGCAGTGCATGGATTACAGCACCGGGGGATTCAATAGGATTATGCGCTAAAAGAAACATTAATTCACTGCGAAAGCCCAAGGACACACTGGAGAACGCCTTGTAAACTTAACACGGTTTAATGATGGGATAGGGAAATAAACAAAACAGTTAACTGACGTCCCACACTATTTGCTGAATTCCTTTTACAGAGCGACATCCCATCGCAGCTCTGGGAGAGGCGTTGTGTTGGTCTGTCCATCTTTTCATCCACCACTGTGGTCCTTTTGTTGTTTTAAATGAAATTCGGTGATCCCCCAAACGCTTCATCCAGCACCATCATTATGGTAATATATTTAAATTCTCGTAAAATATGGTCCATAATGATTTTCCCATAAGTCTCTGCTGTGCTCATATGGTGTTAATTAGGGAATACTGGCATGTGAACATGTAAAATACGTCTTAATTGACTCTCTGATCCAGTTTACACATGGAGAACGGTGCCTGTGCAAGTTGTAAGACTCACCTGCCATTTACTTTCTCGTCTATTTTCTAAAAGTAGCACAGTACCGCAGTGTGTTGAACGCTGAAACAAGTCGCCCGCGGTGGCGAGACATCACAGGTGGTGACAGGGCCCAACTTGACTTAGCGGCGGCCTTCCTCAGACACTTCTTGGTCCCGTGCCATCACTGTAAAAGCCCCACTTCCTGCTGGTAAAGCCATCAGGATATACAGTCCAGAGTGTGAGGGGTTTGAGGTGAGGCAGAGAGAGGGGAGGAAAGGAGGGGGAGAAAGAGGGAGAATATTGTAGATAAAGGAGAGGAAGGTAGAGAACCAGGAGTGTGAGAGAAGATGAGAAAAGAGGACCTGGACATGGATATCCTGTTATTTCCAAATCGTATGCCAGCCACTTCAATCTCCTGCACAACACGGCTCTGCATCGCAAATAAGTCATTCTGCTCCAAGGCCTTTGGATGCTTTACATGTTATATTTATTATATGTAATCTTTTAATTAACCATCGTTTAAAGAAATTATGCATGTATATATTTAGTGTGTTTGAGACGTTTATGTCCTTCACAATCCGGCTTTCAAAGGGGGTTTAGAGAAACATTAATCTATCACCTGCAGCATTATAAAACAGTATATGTGATGCTAATTAATATTGTGGTATAAATAATGACACAGAAATCCTTGAAGCCCACACATTGAAGAGCATGCAGTCTGCTGGAGTGTCCTTGAGCAAGACATTGAAATGCAACCAACTCTTATGGGGTTCCTGTTTGTACCCGAGCCCAGCCTCTGAAATAGAAAACAGGATTTCCCAACAAAGATCAACAGAGGATGACATACACTATTTTTGTCCAAGAAAAGCTTTCGCTTACATGCGTCATGCCTCCAAACATGATTGACAACCTACACATCAAACAGCTGCCATAAGGGCCCGAAGCTGTGAGGAAAGTAGGGCTCTCAAGTGATATTTCAGCAGACAGTATTTCATGTGAAGCAAGCCATAAATGTCATCAATAACCAATGAGGCTTCACTTTTCCTGAAGCACTTTAAGAACGCCCTGGTACCTGCCTTCATTGCGTCAAGGTTTGTTTTTATTTTCCCTCTTCTTAAAAAAAAAAAAAAAAAAAATAGACAGATGCTGTCACACACTTACTGGCACTCCTGCTGGCTCTCATGGAAAATGTAAAAGAGGCCCAGCCTTGTTGAGGTCAGGCTGACACTGGCCAAGAGGTGGCCAAGTCACAAAACAGATGTTTACTGTTTTTCTGAGGATGATTTGTGCTCGGCTCAACACCGGTCCTAACCCCGGTCCCTTTAACAGAGACGTGTTGGCAGACGGGCTACACAACGAGTGACCCAGGTGTTTTATTGTAAACGTGGGCCTTACTGTATCCATGCTCCGTCGGCCTACGAGCACTTTTAACTTGAGTTTATGACTCCGACATGTGTCTGGTTTGTCCTGCACTAAAGGAGGTGTGTAATAAAATGATCTGATGGATCACACGTAGGAAAGTTGTGTCTATGTGCGATTGTGCGCGCTCTCCTGGGTGTCACCCTGTGTAAGCACCGACTTTAAAGGGGGTTTCAGGAAACCTCTGTGTGTCTCCAACAGCAGCCGAGGGTTCGGTAAAGGTCTCTCCACAGAAGCCATTAAGCAGTGCGTCTGCTGGAATAATGTGTTTGACTTGGCTGTGCAGCAGCAGCAGCAGCAGCAGCAGGTGCTGGGAGGACCGGCCTGGAGCTGCTGTTCACTGCCTGCTATGATCTACAGGCCAGAGACCACTCTTCCTTTCTCTGCGTCTTTCTTTCCAATCTCGTCTTTGTCTTCCTCCTTTCTTGTTTTTGTTCCTCTCTTTCTCTTCCTCTCTCCCAGATCTTCTTACTGCCGTGACGTCACTGCTGCCATTCGCTTCCTCCATCTTTTTTTTTTCCTTCTCTGCAGCTGTCTTCTGCTTTATCCGTTGTTCTTTTATCTTGACTCCTTCTCTTCTGATTTCCTCTTTCAAGTTGTCATTCAAATGTCTTTTTTCCTGTCGTTTATTATGTCTCTTTGTGTTTCTCTCCTCTCTGATTTTATCCCCAGAAGTTAGTCATGGGATTTCACAAGGCTCTGTACTCGGACCAATTCTATTCACCTTACGGCGCCTTCAGAGATTTCATCAGCCTTATGAATTTATTACCGGCTACACTGCCAGACATGGATCTAATAAACTTGGAGAAGAAATACAGATTGATGCATGTAGACTCTCCAATCGTAGGCCACAACCCAAGTCAATCTATAAGAATAGCATGTCATCATGCAGTGTGTGTCACCTCTCTGCACCACCGTTTGGTATAAACAATGAAACCAAGCCAGAAGAAAGCCTCACGCAAGAATCGAGCTTGTTCAACTGCTGTATTTATGTGGAAAAAATGTGTCACGGTTGCCGTTGAAACCACAATAGGAGATAACATCAGCAAAATACCTGCCTGGTACAAAAAAAACAGGGGAAACCAAGGCCATTCAGAAGGAATGTGATTGGTAGCGAGGCCAGACAGTCTTGTAAAGCTCAGGAATCTAGACGACAACAATCCTTCTTGCGGCTGGTGGCCACCGGCTGATGACAAGCCGTTCTCGGCGTACTGTCCGGCTATTGTTTGCCCTCGGATCGACTGAGGAAGGTGTTTGTTGTTGCTGGACTCTAACCTGTGTTTCTTGGACATGGCGGGAACATGGAGGTGTTGTATTAGCGAGGCTTTTAAACGAAACTGAACAGATGCAAAACATCACGAACAGCCCGGATTATTACTAACTGTGTTGCACAAAAGATGGCAAATCAAAATGGTCTGAGGCAACGTGAAAGTGATTCAGAAACCCAACTCTGTTCATAGCTCAGAACAAAAACTGACATGCTACAATGTATAAGCCTTCACCAGGGAGCTCATCACAGGCTGCTAATGGAGGGGGTGCTGGCAGTTATAGTGAAAGGTGGGACGTTTAATTTCCAACTCTTTTCTTTTCAATGATTGCTTTTATATGCCACCTAGTGCTCATTTTCTAAAGCTGCCAGGCTCTGAGACTATCCGGCATACTTTGCAACCTTCCCAGAAAGAAATATCCATTTCTTAATTTGTTTTACTGCAGCTTTTAGAGCCCCCACCCCCCCTCTTACTTAGCGACCCACTGGGTGAACGTTTGCTATTGCCAAAGAATTCATATTACCACATGCATTACCTTCCACCCGGCACCCATCACCAACCCAACACCCCCGGGGTGTTGTTAAGCCAGGTTATTAACTTGGAAGCAAAGTGCTATTGTTCATTGGCATTTTCATTTTGGACCCCTCAATAATTGAGTAACAGGGGCCCATCATGTTGCACAAAAGACGGAGAGTGAGCATGCAGAGGGCGAAAATTCTCATATAAACCGTCTGGAGAGCGCGGCTGAATGAATGCCTCCTAGCTTTTCTCATGTTCCAACACAAAACACTGCAACTGTGTTCGAGAGGCTTTTTTTTCTCTCATCACTCAACTAAACTGAGAGCTGATCAGGACGAGAGGAAAATGGCTGGTGAGGCCAAGTTTGCCTCAAAGAAACATCAGCAGGCCAATGATGTCATGCCAGTTAATTATTTTCTTTAATGATAATAAGGATGAACTTTACTGGTATTTTATTTTATTTCATTAGTTTTTGAAAAGTACAACAGTGTATAGACATATGAATCGTTATGCACCTTTAAACCTAATACTGACACATCATTGGTCACATAAAGGAATCGTCGTGAACTCCAATGCATCTAGTAAAATATCATTCAATGATAATCAACTTTATAAAGGCAAATATTTGTAATAATCGTGCAGCTGTTTATTCAATCCTATGACTTATAAAACTCGGACAATATGAATATTTGTCTTATAAACGTGATTTTGCACAGGAACAATGCATGATCCTAAAATATTGTACATTTTGTTTAGCTGTATCATTGACAGAGCTGCAGGTTTTATTGTCCTTATCTGTCTCTCCTTTGGTTTCTATCTCTGAAGGACACCAGGTTGCAAATAAAAGATGACCTGCAGTGACCTCCCCTTTATAAACTTGTTAATTTTATTCTAACGTACAATAGGGCATTTAAAAAAAAGAAAAGAAAACCTGTATCAATAACTACTGAGTACACACGGGTGTTGTGTCTGGTGTGGTCCCATCACAAGACGATCTCTAGTTCATATTTACTTAACATCTTCTGGGTTTTCCATATAACTGAGCCTGAGCCCGAACTGATCATTCAAAGCAAAGCTTCAACAGTTTTTACAGGCTCTCATTACATCAAGCTGTGCAAATTGAATTACTCAGATCAGATCCTGCTCTTATTAAACGTCTTCATTACATGTTATCTGTGTATTTCACCTGTGTGTGATACTTCAGTCTGCGCCAGTTGATGTCGAGAGCTTTTTTTCAGACAGAATATGAGATTGCATAAACCAACAACTCCCCTTATCTCCATCTCTTCGCCCAGTGGGGCTCCAGCTGGGTGCTGCTGTTTCCTTCACCATTTATGTTGGCACGGGGAATCACAGCTCCACGGCCCAAGAGCACTGCTCTGCCTGCAAAACAGGAAGAACACACTGCTCCCTGATGGACACAGGAGACAAAACACAAGCCAACTGAGAGTCCAGAGACATCAGGCAGGCAGCAGACAGCGGAGAATGATAAGAGGAGATTTCAGCCTCTGCACAAAATCTTTCTGTGCACATGGGGTTCGTTTTACAGGATTGTATGCTGTCATCTGTGAAGAGGGAAAGTTTCTGTGCCAGCAGCCTGACAGATCCCTCTGCATGTTGGATGGATATCTGCTCACATAAACCAAAAAACGCAATGATATCTTCATGTTGCAGACGGACTTTTCCTGTTTTATACAATTAAATGGCTGTTACACCACAAATCACTGACTATTACCAAAGAGTCAGACATTACTCCTCTGAGCTTTCACATCCTGGCTCGGCCTTGTCACTGGGAAGCCATTTTCTTGTGGATGTGAACCAGCAAAAACCCAGTCCAGGTCACAGCGGTTTAGTTATTTTTACACAATTTAATGTGGAGAGGTTACATAATTATGACATGAATCCCCTGTGTCCAATTGATTAAATGAACACACAAGGAAATACATTAAATTAACTGTTAAGTTTGTGTTCGATGCATTTGAAACAGTCAAAAGCACAAAGCACGACAGCAACTACCGACTTGAAAACACACTTCTGCGTACAAGAGCAGAAGGAAAACCGAAGCAACAATATGATTGATGCTTTTTTTTGTTTAACCAGCAATAAAAATATTGAATTTGTGGCTCATTAAAATCAGATTTAAGGTGGCAAAGCAAACAAGGAACAGCTGCTGCTGAACATTCAAGCTGGCTTCGGCGGTAACCTTTTTATAATGAAAGTCACTTCATACGCAGCTACTTGAAGTTAATGGCCGAGGGTGAACGGTCTAAACACAGGAGAGCTGGTGAGGGATGATTTCTACTGGAAACGGTTCTGTTCGAGCTCATTTCAACAACACTTGCTCTGTGCTGTGGTTCCTTTCAACGTGAGGGCGACGCAAATTTATCACCGGCACCCTTCAGGCAGGCATCCATTAAAAATCCTGAAGTGCTTCACAGCCTTTCAGTGATTGCTTGTTTAAAAGTGACATGTTCCAGACACTTTGCACCTTTAAGCGCGCGACGCCAGTTCAATGGCCCACAGACAAAAAAATTGTGAGTTTGACGGTCTGTGAAATTGCCACATTGTTAATCACACATACGCTCATGATTTGGAAAATGTCGACTCTTGTGCAGAAGCAAAACCTCCTTTTTTCCCCCCTCTCTCTCGGAGTTCATCAATCAAAAAGCCGAATCTTCATTTCCATAATAAAGTGTTCGTGTTATAAACGACGGTGCCTTCACTGGCTCGTAACCCACACAAACGCAGACTGATTAGAAGGGTGGAAACTTTGTCAGTTCCATCTTCATTTCGCTGTAACGGGTGCTGAGCTCTCCCACGGCCTTGTCGTGCTCCTCGTCCACCTGCTCCTTCGCCCTCTGCTGCTCCTTCAGGAAGTCGGCCCAGTCCTCCTTCAGATGCTCCATGTTCGTCTGGAGCTGCGTGCTCTGGAGGAAAGACGGAGAGGAGGGAATTGGAGGCAGAAAGTTTTTGATTTCACAGCCTGACCAGAGGGTTTAATAATAATAATAATATAATTCATTTACCATAAATTTATTTGTGATGTCTCTAAGTTTGTTATTTCCCTCTTGTCGTGCATTCACACACTACACATTTATGCACTCAGACTCAACAAGCTTTACACAAGATGCCCTTCAAATTGGGATGATGCATCTCAGTAGGTTTATTTGGATATAATACATTTGATAGGTACATAATAATAAAGCCATAAAATATATACAGTGAAATCCAGTTTTACGAGGCAATGATGTTGTACCTGCTGTGCCTCTAGCTCCCTCTGCTGGACTCTCTCTGCCATGTGATTTGCAGCCTCCACTGTGGGGAAGAAACAAACAAGCACATAGCGGTCACTTCCACATACAACAAACAAAAAATACTGCCATAAAAAATTAATTAGGTTAAAGAAATTAAATTGTAGCTTGAAGGGGGAAAAAATATGCAAATCAGAGACAGAAGACTTACAACGTTTAATGATGTTAGTCATCACATCTTGGTTTACAGTCTCGAAATTTGCAGGCAGCATTTCCTCATTTGCTTCCACCACCATCTTATTGAGATTCTCCAGCAGCCTGCTCTCCCTGTGAGCGCGTTTCTCCTGAACAGCACAACAGGTGAGCTTAGTGTTGTTGTCACAGTATTACTACACATTATGCATTGAACATAAATGATTCTTCGCTGATATAGTCCTGGATCTTTAATTGTTGCCTCCATTAAAAACACAAACATGAAATAATAACATTGAACATGATGGAAATGACAAGAGTATTTTGTTCCCAGTCCTTTTAGTTCTGCCTCCAATACCTACACTGCAAAAACTCAAAATCTTTCCAAGAATATCTGTCTTCTTTCTTGTCAAAATGTCTCATTTCTAGTCAAAACTAATCTCTTTCCACTGTCATCACCTAAAAAATTACTTGTTTTTAGATAATTTTCACTTGTTTTAAACAAATTTTCACTTGAAATAAGTAGAAAAATCTGCCAGTGAAAGCAAGTTTTTTTGTGCTTGTAATAAGAAAGAAAAACTTGCCCCACTATCAAATTATTTTAAGTGAAACATATGCTTGAAAGACGTAAAAAGTGTCTAAAAACAAGAGTTTTTACAAAGTGTGTGCAAGTGTACTGTATGTTCAGCAAGTACACCTCAACTTTTTCCCCACATTTTCTCACGTTACAGCCTTATGCTAAACATCCCATCTCTACAAAGGATCTCTGGGGCTCAGTGACTGTCAGGCTCTTAACCTCAGCTAAACTTTAAGTGTCATTGCAAAGCATCTGATTTCTTATGTCAGTAGGATATTTTTACCCCTTGATCTTCAGGTTGTTATTTATTTTACCATAAGGCTGAGACTAGTATATGAACAGTGAGTATCTGACTGTAAATACCTCAAACTCTCTCACAAAGTAGCGGACCTCTGCATTGATGACGGGTCTGTGGTGTAACAGGCGAGACTGGATATCACCCACATCTGCAACACACAAACAACACACATCAACTTAAAGAGAGCTGAAACAAGAAAAACACAAAAGATGCTTACACACACAATCAATGTTAATGTTAAAGTTAGTGCAAAAGTGAGACTATATCTATCTATTGATCTATTGAGGTGTGTGACAGCTTTCAGTACTGTTGTAATAATCAAGACCAGTCAAGACTGCAGCTGCAGTGACATCTTTTTCTTTTTTTTGTGTCTGAAATGTCTCTCTCTGCCACGCGCTCACTTTGGTTTATGTAATGTAATTCAATAACTTTAAGATCATTAAAATTGTTCAACAAAAGTATATGCATGTGACCATCTGAAAAACTTGGTTGCACCAGTGGTCAAAAGTGGGAGTGTTATTCTGTTCAATCCCTATGTAATTATGCCGCACAAGTAAATTTCATTGTGCTGTTTTTGTTTTCTAAACTGCATAACGACAATGAAGTGATTTGATTGATTGATATATAAAATTATATTTTCTTGTTAGCTAGGGAATAATGTATATCAAGCCACTGAATACACGAATGGTCTTGAAAATGGTCTCATATTGGTTTGGTCTTGGTCTTGACTCGGTCTCTCGGGTTAGGTGGTATTGAATGACTACAACACTAGCTTTCATGCAATAAAAATACTTTCCAATTATATTTCATAGTATACTTTATAATTGTTATGAATTCCAATCAAGTTTTACATGTTAATGTTTAAATGTCATGTCTACAAGTTGCTGATTTGATATGGTAACAGACTGTAATGTATTCTAGCAACAAACACAGTTAAAAGCCACTTTAATTAGCCTCCTATCTGTATCTATCTATCAGATCAGCTGCAGTCTGGGAGCTTTTCACAACCAGGTAAACAACAAACAGCGAAGCTAACATGCTAACCTGCTGGACAGTGACAACCATGTCTTCGTTGTGGTTTTCACTTCACTCACCTTTGTAAATCTTGTCCATTGTCGCAAACGTTACGTGTTTATGTTGTTTTGAGCAGTAAAATCAGAAGAGTTTAGTTTCCTGTGGAGCAGCTAGCTGGTGGCTAACTGCTGCTAAACGCTTTGCTAAATGTTCCCAACGCTGAACCAACCGGCTGCTGGTTGTTAACAGCAAAAGCGCGACCTAACAAAGCAAAAACAACCAACCACTAATGTAGAATTATTAGGTATTAATGCATATCAGCTACGAGATGAAAACATTAGTTAGTGTTACAGTGTCCATGGTCTGTTGCTAATTGTTGTCATGTGAGCTTCTTCTTCTCCTTTGGTGAAAATTGTGTCAGCTTGGACGCAGTGGAATTTGCTGCCCCCTACAGGTCATTTAGTAGAATTACATTGTATCTTAAAGGTCCAGTGTGTAATATTTGTCAAGGTTTATTGGAAAAATCTGAGTAGCCTAAGTATAATCGCTATAAAATAAAATCTGTTTGGTTTTCATAGCCCTATAATTCTTCTTTTAGCCTATATAGGCTATAGTACATAAGGGGTCTTGCTTAGAGAGTGTCGCATTCTTGCACTGCCATGTTTGTAGGCTATGGAATTGAAAATCCAGCCAACCAGAGAGCACATTTCAAGAGTTTCACGTTAAACAATAGAATTATTTAATAGATAATAGAATCGGAAAGCTAGATGTCACAGTTTTTCCCTCATTTTACACACTGGACCTTTAAAGTTCAGCACGATGGAGAATTATTTGCCAATTTTCCGTAGGCTACTGAGTTTGATTTCAGTGAATGATCTGTGACTCTGCTGCTCTCTCTGTGATAATTGGCACATTTCATCGAGGTGTGATTTACAGCTTTTGTCTCTGCACAGATGCATTTTTTCCACCTTGTTGCTGCCAAAAATTTTCCAGCACATGATGCAGTGCACACATTTAGTCTAGTTAATTAGTTAGTTATTAGGCTACAGCATCGTCCCTGCTGCCCATTCTTGTATTGAACATGTGCTTCATTGCTGATTTGAAGAACAAAACCACTTACACTGGACCCCTGTGTTCAATAACCTACATCCAAATCTACTTGCTCCTGTCGATGGCTCTTTACTGTCTTCTTGCGTTCTTCTTTCCCCAATACTCCTTTTCTGACAAGTCAACTGGCTCAGTCAAATGTAATATGTCTGCAAGCTTCTTTTTTGTGTGTGACAGTCTTGTGTGTGCGACAGACAAAAGAGAGACCTCATTTGAAGTTTTTCCTGATGGAGGACAGCAGATGTCAGTCTTGCTCTGTGGTGGAACTAAGCAGCATCAGAAACTAGTTTTTAAAACCAATTTCCACACATTCTGCTCAAAATGCACTCAATTTACCAATGACATAGAGATGTCTCTCTTTAAATGTAGATGCTAAATTGTAATTAATGGCCTTATTCATGGTTTATAACTAATTTTCTAATGATTTGTACATGAATCATCAGGCATTGCTTAGAATGAGGTTTCCAGGTTGTGTAAAATCTCTGCGGTCTGTATTGATCCTCCCACAGCAGGCCAACAGATATTCTTAGTTCATAATAGAAACTATTGGATCTCTTATTAGGGGGTGATGAAGCCTGCTGATTATCTGGACCAAATTCCTTTCATTTGGAATTTATAACACAGTTTGCATGATAGCCTAATATAAACCTCCTAAAAAAAGAAGAGCAAAACAAAAGTAACAGTGAAAGTAACTTAGAAAATAAAACTAAATTGGAATCATTTAACAGATTCAGCACAGATGTAAGTAACTATCAATACAAACAGATGCAAGGAAAAAAGGGTGTTGCAGGCATCAGCACTTTTCGGTATTAAAGTGATAGAAAGACACTATAGCAGCTGCTCGGACAGGTGAGTCCCGAGGAGGTATGCCGTCTGTTACTGCAGTGATGCTGTTAATCCAGCAGAGGTCCTCACAAATGTGGTTTCATAGGAATTTTAAGGTGCTCTGCAATGTCCCCTTGGACAAGGTAAAGGGCATATATCCTCCTTTTTACCCCATAAGATTAAGTAGTATTAGTCCTTTTAGCATCTGCTTGACTGTTTCAACTTCTCTAAAGGTTCTTTCAAAAACAATATTGCATGATAAAGTTGATAATATCCATCATACACTAGAAGTAGGCTACATTAAATGTTTCAGTGTAACTCTACAGGAGAAATGTGATACTTCATACTATACAAAAATACACTTTAATCTCTGCAAGTAAATTATTACTGCATCTCAGACTCTCAGTCTAAATGACGGTCACATTGACAAAGATATAAATATTACAATAGTTAGTCACATACTGAAAGTTTAGATGAGACAGTCGCCACAAGATGGCACCAAATCACTCACGTTCATTTATAAAATCCAACGCTGGCAAAATCTTGGATTATCAAAAGCTTTTATTACACTTTATGAAATGCAAATATATTGGCATAAATGTATTAATTAACACAGCCCTTGTGGCAAGAGTAAAGTGCACACAGATATTCAGCAAGACTGGGAAGAGGCACTGTTTGGGGGCAAACAATAAGTTGTCAGAAGTTTATTTGTGAAACCTTAATTCATCGGGCCTGACATGTTCAGTTCAGGGAAAGTCACAGAGGCACCAGTGAAAATCTCAAGTGCTTAGTTAAACACTTATTACACGCACCATTAATTTTGATTTGGACCTATTAGAGAGATTAAATGATTGATCAAATGCTGAAGGATAAAAACCAAACACAAGAAGCTGTCAGAAGGTCTTTATGACGGTTACGTGCACAGAGTTATTCTGTTTATTCATGACTCTGCAGGGTGAAATTATAAACATGAGGATTAGCTCTGAGAACAGAGCTGAGTTTAAATATCCATTTATTATCTTATTGAAATCAAAGTATAGAGTCACATAAAAGGCTTTCTGTTGTTTGATGATGCTTACAATATAATAAAGATACACAGATTACACACTTCAAATTTAATTAGATATTTTGTAAACCAATAATAATAATAGAAACCTAGTATATGTGTAAGATACTGCCAACTTTTCACACAAAGATAATTTAAAAACATATATAATCTTGCTTGTGGACCAACAAAACACGCATATATTAATTATAAGCACAATCAATTCAGTTTGGACTCAGTATAAATAAGCTTATTCATCTCTCGTTAAGCATGAAATTTAATTATTCATGTCTTAATGTTTACGCTTTATTTTTTTTTCTTCCATTTATTCTTTTGTTTTTACTCTGAAACCTTTGATTGCAGTTTAATTTATGTTTAGCACTAATGACCTTGAGTTGGGAGTGGATGTAGTAGATTTAATAAGAGTTTATCCATGAAGAGTGGTTAAAAAAAAGAAAAGAAATCAAATCTCCTCTATTATAAAACTTATCCAAAGTTGATATTTCCACCACATTAAAGAATTTGGCGAGTCAAGCCAACATCAACATAACGAGAAAAATATCTGTCCTTTTGTATCGTCACATGCAAAAGCTTTTTTTTTATGTTGGAGCTGTGGTGTGCATGTGAGTGCTTGTTGCATGAGAGCACATACTGTAATGTGTTGCTCAGTGTTTCTGACCCACAGGTCTATTAAGTGAATCCTGCTTCTTTATTTGACACTCCTGCACAGAGCGCGAAGCCTTTCTGGGACACTCTCCAAAGTTGTCACTAAAAAAGAAAACCAGTGTTCAAATCTTGGTAAAACTTCAACTAAATATGTCTGAACCTATTTCGATGTTTCAGTAGTTGTCCTCATTTTAATTCAGGTTTTAAGTTAAATTTTCCATAATAATTCTACTGGAATTTATATTCATTATATTTCAGAACTCATTCGACAATACATAAATTATTACTTTTGTTATGTACTCTAGATTGTACTCTAGTCTAGATGACAAGGTGAGGCTTTATTGTTAATATGCAGTACCTGCAATCAGTGCAAAAAGAAGCAAAGATGTCAATACGTATACCATATGCAATTCATCAACGTGTGGAAAGTGCATAGTATGTATAGTCAAAGTGAACTTAAAATAATTATAATATACACAGCGGATTTGGGTACATATAGACTTAAACAGTCTATATTGAACTATTTTATAAGTAAAATAGTTGTCAGGTATTGCTTTGGCTTTGTATTGGAAAATTCAAATGAAATCAAGAAATATACCTCTTGGTTTTAGTGTTTTCAATAAAAAAATATTATTTATCAGCTTTGATTCAACTCTCCACTAAATAATGCTTCATGCATTTTATTGTATGTTATCTGACCATGTAGCCTACTTTGTTTTTCCTTGTCACATACAGTAAGATTCACCATCTCTCCCTCATCTTTACACTTCCACACCAGCTCTGTACATAAAGTCTGTAGGAAGGAAGCAGCAGAGTCTGGCGGCTCCTGTGTAGTCTACACGATCGCCAGTATGCAGATGATGTCCTGCAGCACTTCCACAAATGGTGCTTCAGCGGTGCAGTGGGAGGTCTGCGAGTGTGGTTTACTAAATATGCCCAATGGCCCTGCGAGCTCGCCCTGCCTGGTGACACTCTCTCGTCCCTGGCCCGACCACGCGGCCCCTGTAAGGATAGTGATCGTATTACCCCATTGGGTATAATTATTCTGCATTTCGCTGCTCTCCATCCTCTCTCTCTCTCTCTCCCTTCCTCCCTCTCTCTCGGCTTGGCTGGGTCTTGACACCGGGGTCCAGACGGAGAACTGCAGGGGCGTTGCTTTGTGTTCACAACACCCTGAGCACCACTCACTTCACCGTGGCTCTGAACGAGTGGAAGTCGGCGATGGGAAGAGAGAGGGGGGAAAGAGAAGTGAGGTGTGGGGTGGGTGGGATGGTGATACTCACTGGATGCCAATGCCTCTGGGCCGAACGGGAGGTGGTGGGGGGTCGTGGGAGAGGACTTTCTGCCCAGTAACCCACCTACCTACTGCCTTTTACCCTCTTCTCTCTCTCTTTCTCTCTCTGCTAATCCAGTTTCTTATTCATTTTACTGTCTCTCTCTCTGTCAGACCCTGGGCAGCAGGCAGGTTGTTTCGTCCTGATGGCATCACTCTGTTGTCCCTCCGCCCGCTGGAGATGGGATGGCTCAGAGCGGACCGCCACGTAGAGGAGGCAGCGGCGGGGGTGAAAACAGATAATAGAATGAAGTGCACACAGTTAAAAAAAGGTGTGTAGCAGGAGGGTAAAGACCAATTTTTTTACCCAAACATACTTGAGGCCCTGAGGCGGCGCGGGGACTTTACAAGTCACTGTGTAGCATGACACTATCCCACTGTCACTCTGTCCCAAGGCCTGATGGGAAGACACAGTGGCGGTAGCTACATGGCTCACAGCCAGAGAATCAACATATGTACTCATCATCCTGCGCTTTTCAGGGAAGAAGGAAAGATTTTTTTCTCTTTAGCTGCAAACCAGAGTGAAACCTTGTCAGTCGCTTTCTTGCGATGACGGTGAACTCCCCCCCCCCCCCCCGTTTTCCTTCCAGCTCCAGATCGACGTTCAAGGCATTAAAGGGAGGACTTGGGAGTGTGCGTGCGTGTGTAGGAGGAGGAGACCACTACTGTGTCGGCTACGATTAGCGTTTGTGGCGGGCGGGCCCCTGCCGCCATTTCAGAGCTCCTGTCCTGAAGATGAACAGGAACCGCGCTGTAATTTCTCCCATAAGGGGCTGTCCTGTGCCCCTGTCCTCTCCTCTACCTACGTCCCCGGCACAGGGGAGGGATCACATCTTTCCTTCAAGAGGCAGTGTCGAAGTTGACTGAAGGCAACAGGCTGCGGAGACTCCAAACCTGTTGAGGCAAAGTGTCTCGCAAAGTGTCCACAATCAAAGTGACAGATGTGGGGTGGACAGAGGATGTCTCTCTCTCTCTCTCCGTTTGTGGAGGACTGAGTTTCCTGTCCTGGCTGCGGCTTTTTTCAAACACGCACTGAAATATAACACAGAAACATATGTGCACAACTTGGGATGGAGGAGATGTTGAGACTGTGAAGTGGAGGAGAAGCGTCGACCGAGCTCCTCTTTATGGTTTTTGAAGTTTTCCTTCAGTTTGTGCATGTGTGAGTGTGTATGTGTGTGTGTTGGGTGTGACTGGACGTGGGACAGGAACAGAAGAGAAAGACAAGGAGTAGGAAAAAAAGGGGGTCTGCCCTGGGGTCACACACACATGCACACAAAGTCAAACACACAGTCATACGAACACACGCGCGCATGCACACACTTCTTGGGCTGCTGTGGCATGTTTGGAGCAGTGCCTTGTCAGATTAGGGCCATGCTGGCTGTGTTTGATGGCCAACCTGGACAGACAAGGCCTGCCAGGCACAAACTAGTCAGGCACATGATGTTAGGGCGGACACACACACACACACACACATGCACACATACACAAAAATTATCCCGAGCCAGACCAAAGAGACAGATGACACCCAGCATGAAGCTAAAGCCAAATCTGTAAGCGTCCACTGCGATCCAGCTGGCTAGCCCTAGGGTACCTGTCTCTGTGAAGGGGAATCAGCGTCACCCCTATGAGCTGTCAAATTAGCTCATAGGGCTGGAAATGCTGAAGAGATTTGGCCCCTCGTTGTGGAATCGCAAAAAAAAAAAAAAAGTGGGGGGAGGGGCGGGTGGTATTAAAAAATGTTATTAATTCATCTTCCTGTTGGGAAAAAAGGTTAAACTCCCAACAATGTAAATAAGGAAGGGCAGACTTTTTAGTGTGAAGGAGGGGAGGTGGGGGGGAGACACCTAATGAAGACACACACATCGCATGTAAAGACACACAGAGAGAGAAAGACACTGTTCCTGCACCAACGAACACATGCACACATGCACAATACATGCATGCTGATACTAGCAGATGCACATTATCAGACAAAGACAAAACGTCGCCGCATGCATAGGCTATAATAATACACCTATATGCACCGTGCATGCTTATTCACACATACACACAAACACGGACTCACACATGCACAGTGCCAGGGGCAAGCTTTCAATTACTGCCAGTGCTAAGCAGTCACCTGGGAGAGATGTACCATGTTTGAGTGGAAAGGCATTTCCACCAAGATTTTTTTTTTTTTTTACTTCCTCTTGTCCCAGTTGTAAGACAGCTGTGAATGTCAGGCACATGATCTAAAATGACATTAAACAAAACAGCGAGTGTTTCCTCTGCTAACGTTTCCATCTGAGGAAATTATAAAGGAAAACTTGTTTGAAAAGTGAGGTTTGTAAACCACGGCTGAATGTGTAAAAAAAAGGCGCGCGACTGGAAGCTTTCAGGATTAAGTTGTCAGTGTAGTCAAAATAAGATCATGGCTGTGAAGAACTGGAAACATAGTTGATTTAGTGTGGAAGTGGTCCAGTGACATGTAGGAAGACGTCGCACACTGAATTCATTTTAAGTTGTAAAAACAACAAATTTTCCAAGTAAGAGTTGCTGTCATCACCTTCATGACTAGATGTCATAATGTACCTCTGAAAAGGTTACAGTAAGAGACTGTGCAAAACTGACTGGTGTGAGGAGAAAGGCTGAGTTCAAAATGTACAAATGTATCAGGAATTTATGATGATGTAACCACATTAAACACTTATATGCTCATTTAAATTATATTTCTTTTCTTTTTCTTTTCTCTCTCTTCTTTTTTTTTAGGCATCTAGAGGGTTTGCTCCAACAGTATTTTGCTGTAAATGCACAATAAAGATCTTATCTTATCTTATATCTTATCTTTTCTCAACAAATCCCCCAATATCACCTGTGGACCTCATGAGACGAGCACAGAATAAATTAATAAAGAGAAAACTGTTGAATTTCAACCACTTCAGCATTAAAGCAGAAGTGAGTGATATATTTGTGTTAATATAAGTCTTAAATAGTTATATCTTCCGACAGCAATCACTTACATAGAGTGTTTGGACTGAAACACGGGTCTGTCAGTCACTCTGCTCTGCTCTGAGCCGAGGAGAAAACATTTATCGTATCCTACAGTTTTTATCCAATGAGGAGAGAGAACGGCATGCAGGGCTGTGTGTGCAGCCAAGGGACGCCGTGAATGTGGTGACTTAGGGACGAGGACTGTTATGGTGCGTTCAAGGAAACTCGTATTTTTCCGACCGTGAAGTGGTACCAGTTCGATCTGGTACGAGTTCACCGGTCGGAAGTTACGGGTGGCCGTTATAGTGACTTTCACCGGTAAAACAGGTCGGAAAAACGCGAGTGGGTTGCCTGAAACGCTACAAAGTCGTAAGTTGTGACTTGAAGCTGTAATTTACGATTTCAAAAGCCTGCCTGGAACGCAGCATTAGCGAAAACGACCGGACCACTTACTTCTGCTTTAACACACAAATAATTGCTTCAGTTACCTTTTAAATAAAAAAAAAACTTTGTACAGTCCATGCCGTAATGTTATTTTTTTAAATTAATGTAAATTATTTTCTTAAACACATATTCAAAATGAAAAATAGTCTTTGTGCAAATGCACATAGGGAAAATAAATTTTAACTTAAACTTTTCTTTAACAATTTAGGCTTTCAGAGTGCTATAAAATTGATTTTTGTCATTTACCGCTACAGTGTAAAGCGGCACACTAAACAAGAGAGAAGACTGCTTTATACTGACTATATAATGAATGAAAAGATAAAAGATGGCTGCCATGTTTTCGCCACAGTGAAGTCCCCCTGCGTCCCTGTCCCCCGCCATGCTAGCACGCTAATAGCCACAGCGGGTTTCCTGTGGGTGGGGTGACATTGACAATAGTTAAGAAGTAAGGACTGCCAACAACAACACTGCTCCCTGGTGTGTGTGACAACATGTTGACCTCTTCGGAGAACCCATCCTGCCCTGAGACAGACCAGTGTGTGTGTGTGTGTGTGTGGTTGTGTGTGTGGTTGTGTGTGTGCGTTAGGGTATAAGATGGAAGTTGACAGGAGTTTAGCGCTGATGACCACCCTGGTGAGAGATGGCAGCGCTCCTCCTGGAGGGAGACACTGTCACTCTTCTATGTTTGACCATGGGTGTGCGATTGTTCTCACTTGTTGAGCTTCTTCAGGCTGGGAAAAAGTGTGTAGAAAACGACGCAACACACCTCACCTCACGACAACGTCATGTTTACAACCAGAAAAAAAATTAAAAACTGTTTCGAAATTAACAATTAACAGGCTACATCTTTATAGAAAATGTTCTGGACGTCTCTCATCATTAGTTTTACACCAGAAATGAGCATTACAACTCTACAGGGCAACTGCTTTAATATGACATATTACATAATACAATGAGGACACATCTCCATGGTTTCTCCATGACAACCTTCATCCACTGATGAGGACTATGAGATGCAATTAAAATGCCCTGGAAAAATACAATTAGTTGACTTGGAGATTTTTTCTTAAATGTGCTGTCATGGCTTCAGGGGCGGCAATGCAACTGTTTAATAGCCATGACAGCGTGGCTGGTATTGTTTTCACTCTGTGTGTGTGTGTGTGTGTGTGAGAGAGAGATCATGGCAAAATGTGATACTAAACTACTGCAGAGGTGGTTTGGAGTAAGACAGCAGCATAAAGAGCAGATTAAGGACTTTTATTTTGATGCCATTTCACACCTATAAGGACTAAATTTCTCCAGACATATAAACACCTGAGAAATCCCTCTACAGCAGCTACACACTACAGTCAGTGGGCTAAGTGCCACCCGCACTACACACTAACACACACACGTATAATAAAACTGTCCATCTGTATTCATATTTTTTTTCATTGCATATACAAAAACACATCGGGACAACCTCACAAATGCAATGCCAGAGTCTCTGTCATCTTCAAACATGCAGGAAATTATGGATTATTATGGACTGCAGCTTTAAGGCACTTCTGCATTGCCTTCATCGCTCTTCTCTTCTCCTTTCTTCTCTCCTCCTCTCCTCTCCTCTCCTCTCTGCTGATGTTTGTCCCTGAAGGTGCTCCCTTAATGTCTTTGACTAAACTTCAGCCAGTCTTGACAGTGACAGTGCCCCATAGGAGTTGAGGAGAGGAGACCAATATGATTGTAATGGAGGGTTTGCGGGCAGGGTCTATCACACTGTGTCACCTATAAAAAGCACAACAACCAACTGGCAGGGTGTAAGGCACTTCTGGCTACAGGGATGAAGCAAAGAAAAAAAGAGAAAGAAAATCATATAAGCTGCTCGCCTATTCTATAAACTTAAAAAGAAATGTTGTAGAGGGAGACCTGTTGTGTCACACTCATTGTTGAAGCATTGAAAGACTGTGGTGTCACTTTATCTGAAGATGGCATTTTGGAAAGAGGACATCATCTTATTTTTGTCTTATAATGAAGAAAGTGCTAATTTTGAAACAGCTATAATTAGTTGACATGATTTCTTCAGTAATATATAATTGATTTTGATCATATTTAATGAATTTGATTTGCTTTGTTGACACTTTAACACACAATTCACTGATACGGGTCATTATTTTCTTTATTAGTTAAGAAAATATACTTATTTATAACAATAACAACAATAAAATGAACCTCTAATTAGCCCTAACACATAACACCTAATTGACAACAGTGCATGTCATTGGCATTGCAATTGCAGATCAGCATGAAATGAAATTAGAACAAATAACACGCCACGTTAGGGACCATGTCCGCACTTGGTGAGTGTGTGTTAAACTTTCTCCGCTCCTATCTGTGCATCTCTGTACATAAACTATGTACACAGATGCATGTGATGTGGCATCATCACATGCTCCCGTCCCTGAGGTTAGTGGATGAATGAAGGCTGTAAAGAGGAGCATGACAGCTGTGAAAGTCACAAGGCGAGTCCAGCATCGCCGTAAAGAAGGCAAAGTTTCCCTCCCTCTGGCTATGACCCGAATGTGTGTGTGTGTGTGGTCATACATGTTTAAGTGAGGGGATATAATAGTCATAGTGTATGAATGGTTAAAAAAACAGTTATATATATATACTGTATGTATGTGTATGCTTTTGTGTTCGTCTCTGTCTGTTTGCCTGTAAATGCAGATCACCCTGCAGCTAAATGCCACACACTGGAATCTATTGTGGGGTCTATCAGCACTCGATCAGCTGCCCACATCCTCCGTCCCTCATCCACACCATCCTTCACTGCCGGCCCGCCCTCCACCCCACCTTCATCCCCGAGGCAGGAAGTGTGTGTGCATGTGTGTGCATGTGTGTGTGTGACTGTGCCTTTGTGTCCCCAGGAGCTCTCTCACTTCAAAGACTGGTGGTTTTGGGTCGGGTCAAAGTTTGTGAAATGCTGAGGCATCTTTAAGATGGATAGATAGCGCGCTGTGTGTGTTTCTCTCTGTGTGTAAATCTCAGCAGCACGATACCAAGGATCAGCAGATACAGACATGACTTTGTGTTTTTTTCCTGCCCAGATGTCGATTTCACGCCACCCTCCTTTTTCGGGTGCTTTTCAAAGAGGCCAGTGATCAGCTGTGTGTCATGTGCTGTTAAATTTAGCTTGGATAAAGAAAGGCTTTTTTTTTTTTGGTCTTAAAAATGCTGTTAACACTGCGCTAAAACACACTACACACAATCAGCCGTTGTTCCTCTGGGTCACTTCAGGCAAGAGCTTCACAGTTTAAAAAAAAAAAAATTAGAACGTACATCTAGGTGCTTTTTATGACACTTGAACTTAATCAATAATGTTTATCTATCCATCATGCTATTGACTGACCACCTCTGAGATGCAAGCAGTGATTGGATTAGAGGATGTGACTGGAGGCCCCTGGCCCTCCACTTTGACTGTGTGCATGGCCCACTGGCTATTGTTGTGCACAGAGGTTGTAATTCATTTCATGGGGAAAATAAAAGTGTCCCTCAACGGCACACTCTGCAAATTGGTGAATTATTTTGCCTTTAACCTTTTAAAACAATCTGTTTGTCTTTTGCTTATCAATGCCTGTCACTGTTAACCATGGAGTTTCATGTCCAGGAGCACATCTCTCCATCTCTCACTGGTTTCAGTTTGGATTATGACATTTTAAATGAGTATAAATTACACGTCTGACTCTTTTACAATGAGTTAGAGGTTAATCTGATAAAATGTGAAAGGAAAATGTTTTCTTTTGCAACTTCATTTATTCATCAATGTAACAGTCGTCTGAAAATAGCTTAAAGCTGCTTTGAGTGATTTTCAACCACTGGAGTGTAAGAGAGTGGAGTGGAGCTTGATGGTGACGGGCCGAGGGGTTGTAGACAGACGGGACAGACAGGTGAGTCAAACAAACAGGTGTCCACACAGCACATGACGCGTGAAGGAGAGAGGAACAGCCAAGAAAAAGAAGGAAAAGTCCAAGTCCTAACCCAGAGTAGCATTTGTCATCAGCTGCCAATCATAAATCTTGTGTCATCGATGTTACCAGCACTGTCATGGCTCATTTAATGTCCAATGTTCCTCACAAATCACTTCTTCACTTTGGTTCATTCCTCTTTTATTACTGGACTTAAGTGTGTGACATACAGTAATTGCCCAGGAGCCAAACATATAAAGATGACTTATAGGCAGCAATGTTTACATGTATACAAGTTGGAGATAGTATTCGTACCACATATAAGGAAGAATAATATAAGAAAGTCAATGCAAATGATTTTAAAACAAGCGTTTTCCACCAAAATCTTTGTCTTGAGATAATTTTGAATAAATTTAATGAAACAAGTCAAAGATCTTTGTCTCTCACAGTGACTTTTTTAGGTTGCTTATTGAAAATGAATTATATAATCATAGTCTTCAAAAATCTCCGCAAAGTCTGAGCTTTATAACCAAATAATCAGAGCGCCAGGTTCACTTGTCTCTCTCTCCCTCCATGTGGTGCATCGTAATGACTCAGCCCTGTGTCTGTTACATGTCATGTGCACATGTATTGTCTCTCTCTCTGTTTGTGAGAGGGAGTGAGGGAGACAGAGACAGAGACAGAGAGATGGAGGGATGTCAAAGAAGCAGCCATTTGAGCAGACTGTTGGTCAGAAGCAATGCGGGCATGTGTGTGTGTGTGTGTGATGGTGGGGGACTGTCACTGCCAGATTGCAGCTTCATGCCCTTAGTCCAGTATATAACCAGTCAGCAGTGAAGCCACCCTCCTGACACACACACACACACACACACAACGAGAAGAGTAAAATGTGTGTTTCTGGTTCATCGCTGTGTTTCTCTCTCCAGCTCACATTGAATAATGAACCACACAGATGCCATTCATATATATTACACATGGTGGTGGTTATTTACTGTTTCTACAGATTTTGATTTCCCTTTAACTGTAAATATAGCCAGATATACATGCACGATGTTATAGCATGTTGCTTGGTGCATTATGTGACATTATTAGTCCACTATACAGGGTATAAAAATTCTCACTATACATTCAAACAACTCTATGGGATGGCAAACTCCACATGCTGGACTGTATAGGAAGTTGATAGTGATTTCATACACAGCCAAAGACAAACTAACTGGGAACAAATAGGAAACACCAAGAGAGCAGAGACAGAGTGGCAGTCTTTTAGTCCTCTGAGCTTTCCACAAGTCTAAGTTTGCACATTTAAAAATGTTTTGCATTATATAAATTGAAAAAAAAATAGCTGCATGTTAATGCCCCTGTGTTTTAACAATCAGAAAACACCTGCATATCGCTGTAATCTGCAGTAGATCTGAAAGATGGAGGTGAAAAGTCAAAAAAGAAATAGCTCGAGTTATGATGATTAGATTATTACTGCTTTAAATGTAAACAGAGGAGCAATTGTTTTTCTATATCCATGTTCAGAGGAAACGGCTGATTCTTAAGGGAGAGTTTATATACACTATAAATGATTTAACTTTCTTAAATTGCCTGCAGATGGGCGTACTCTCTCTTTGGGGGGGAAAAATCTCTTGTTTTCATGGTGAAAGTATTGTATCAGGTCATTTCTTCTGCACAGCGTTCCTCTGTGTCAGCCGTAACCACCAGGCACCACATGCACGTCGCAATATGAAACCTTGTTTATGTTCTATGAAACTGTCATCAGCCCCCCTGGTTTTTTTTCTTAATCATAAGGGGAAGTACTCTGCATTTAACTCCAGGTTTAAATAAATTAGTCATCTCAAATTAAAGCCAACCTGTTATAGCGAAAAAATGACGGGGAATAAAAAATTCTGCCCTGTGATTTATGCAGATGAGCTGGATAAATATGTAAATGAGGTGACTGTTGCTGTTCTTTTTTTTTTTTTTTTCCCATGGAGGTCAAATTACAGAAAATGGCTGAGGGCACTGCTCTCTGCTCCCTGCCCATCCAGGAGTCTGTCTCTTATCCTCACCCACTCTCCCCCTGCTAATATCCTCTATGCTTATTTCAAACGCCATCCTCCCTCCATTTTTTTTCCTCCTTTTTTTTCTTTTTGGTGTAGCTACATCCCCCTGTCACCAGGTCTCAGCAGTGAGAAGCGAACGCCCCTGGAGGCCTTCCCATCAGAACCTATTACAGCGGAGGGGAAGGCTGGATGATGACCTGTGGGCTGGGGGTTCGATGGGCTGGGGGAGAGGGGGAGAGGGGGGTTGGCGACTAATTTGGGGAACATTTAAATAAAGAGACGAGGACCGTGACAGGACCACACAATGTGATAGCATGGCAAATAATAAGTCCAAGTGAACTATAACAAAGAGTTCAATAAAAAATGTATAAAAAAATTGTTAAAACTCGTTTATGTGACTTGGAACAAAAAAAGAAAAGATTCTCTTATTTTTTAACTAATGCTACAGGCTCATTTTCTCTAATCATTCACCTGAGTGGGCCGACCCTTTCCTTCATTTTTTTTTCCACCCTTAATTCACCTCTTCCCCCTCAGGCCAAAACCATAACCCCATGAATGGGTGCATGACCACACACACACACACGCTCACACATACATACACACAGAAAAATGCAGCTGAGGTAGATCAACAGAACGGGTGAGGAGCAATCGAGGCGGCTAATGCAACAGTCATCTGTATGTGTGAGAGTGTGTGTGTGTGTGGGTGTGTGTGTGAGAGAGACTTAAGGTGCAATCTTGTGCAATCTCCTTGCCCCGGGTCACACATATGTACTTGAGCACCTACGTGCCAAATCAGCCACCCATCTCTCTGATTGATGAGCCGAGTGGTTGCATCTCGTAAAACTCTTGTCTCGTTGCGCACCTGGGATCCTTACGCAACCTGAGATGAGGCCGAGCTGCAGAAGAGAGAGAGGGAGAGAGCTAAAGAGAGAAGAAAAACAACTTGTTAACTTCTTGTATTTGCATAAAGAAACACTAATGTTCTGCTAAAGGTCCTACCTGACCCATGAGACAGGTAAAACTCCTCTTCTATAGGACGGCTTGGCTGAATATTTAATTAATGGAGAGATATGCATCAATGTTGTCCTGTGTATGCCAGACTAAACAGTAGAAGAATAACCCTTTATTGACGTTTACCCCAGTTTATATATGTGTAAAATAATCACAAACAACATAAAATGTGCTGATTTATTTAAAAGAGTTTCCCTAATTATCACACTTTATTATGGTTGTGTATAGACACTATAATGAGAAGGTTGGGATCCTTGATCCTTGAGTCCAAATGAGTTTCTCCAACCTTGAATAAATTCCCTCAGGGTGTTATGGATATACTGTGGCAAAGTTGTGATTTGCG
This sequence comes from Trachurus trachurus, assembly GCF_905171665.1. Taxonomy (NCBI): domain Eukaryota; kingdom Metazoa; phylum Chordata; class Actinopteri; order Carangiformes; family Carangidae; genus Trachurus; species Trachurus trachurus. Next base: position 8,038,919 of record NC_139911.1, read on the forward strand.
AGGTCGCCACACCCTTGACCTTTGACCTTTGACTCCCAAAATCTAATCAGATCATCCTCGAGTCCTTGTGCAAACTTGTGCCAAACGTGAAGAAGTTCTGTCAAGGTGTTACTGAGATAACGTCTGCACGAGAATGGGATGAAGACATAAAACTTGAAACAATAAGACCAGATCACTATATAAATGATTATTATTTAAAGAAGGTATTGTAGGTAATAAATACTAATCAACATGTACCTATATGAGCACAACATCCCTGCTCTCTGAAGTGTTAATAAACATCTCTCTCCTTCATGTCTATAGGAATAACTTTACTACAAGAACATGTGAAAGACGGTGCAGCCGTGAAGGGCACTCCCTTGTGCCCTTCGCGGCTCATCCTTGTTGTCGCTCATCCTTGCTCATACACTCATGTAACTGCAACAGACAATCAGATGCCATCTTTATAGTCGCATGGTACAACTGTCACAATGTGTAAGGGCACGATAAAGCGTGGTCGATAAGTCCTGTCAAAAGAGCTTACGACGCGCTAACGCTTCCCCCCCACCTCACCACCGCATGGTGTTGATTGTTCCACTGAATCAGTCAGCGAGACACGGCAAAGCCCTGTCTTAGCGGATGTCACGGGAGATGCGCTCTCCCCTCATCGCTGATGTTAAGAATTAATGAAGGGTAGCGGTGTGGGTGGGATGGGGGCTGTCCATCTGATGTGGTTAGTAAAGCTGAGGTGACAAAGGTGTTGGGCGATGAGGTGATACGGTAAAACGCTTCACTCGTACCTCTCATCATTAAGAGAAAAACTGGCACCAGCTTGTAATGTATCCTGCTTTAAGCTTCCTGCAAGACGCTGACTCCACTTTCTTTGGTTACTCATCATGTGATGAACACCGAGAGTACGTCTCACCTCCAGAAATGAACTCAATTTGTATTTCTCTGTCCAACATCACACTGACGACCCAATATTTTATATGTCAGACTGTTTATCTTCTGATCTTTCAAGCCAATTCTGCACTACATATGGGGCCTTTAAAGACCACACAGACACTTTTTGGTTCATTAGATTTAAGGTCCAAACCCATTCCTACCCCACAGCCCTCTCTTCCTAGCCACCTTGAGTGTTCACATCAACATTAGTTAGCATTAGTGCACCATAGGCTATAAATCTGTGAACAGAGTTTATGGGGTGTGGAAAATTTCCCAGAATGCACCTGACAGACTGGCTGCATGGCTGCACAAGCACTTGTAAGTATGTTCAATTGTAAAATTGCTATTCTCAACAGAAAGGTTTTCCAAAAATTGCTAGTATGCCGTTTGTTACATTTGCTAGCGGTTACATCGTTGCTGATTTGCAAGATTTTCACATATTTTCATGTGTGATTCAGCAGATAATGTCGAAAATTTGAAGTCCAACAGCAGCAAATACCTTTTTTTTTTTTTTTTTTTTTTCACTGATTGTCTAATATCAATGCTTTTGATGCTAATGATACTATTTGGTAGTGGTGGGTAAAGGTAGTCTCAGGTAGGTGAAGGCGTATGAATAATATGGAAACATGACATTTCAACATTTGCAGTTTTCTTTAACAAGTTGTTAGATATTTTTTCGCCTTTTGCTCTTTTGTACCAGAGAGAGACAAAGAGAGCACACCTCTCTTTGCCACAGAGATGAAGTCATCACTAAATCTTGATAATAATAACCCAACCTCAACGACCTCTGACCTCTCCCTCACCAGGCGACGGTCTAAATTGCACCTTCGTTTGGCTGCCGAGAGGTGGGGGAGCACGGCTCGTGAAGATTGCGGGTCTTGAGCGTGTCGATCCGGGGCCATCCCTCCTGCAGAGAGTTGTTCCTTTTGCTTTCAGAAGTTGGTGGGAAGGTCGTCTCTAATTGGTACCTCTGCACCGGTTTCCTGCTGTGACCTCATCACTGTGATGGAGGAACCTGACTGTGACTCTGTACCACTCCAGCATTTTTGAGATCCTGCCAACAGTGAGCACAGGGCCACACAAGAAAAGAAGCCTTTCAAAATGACTAATTAATTATCACTGTGTATTTAAGAGTTAGATTTTAACACCTTGAAGAATCTTGTTGAAATATAATAAATCAGCCCCGGTTTAAATCACCTAAATAACACATTAGGGTTGAAATGATGAAACAGAAACTGATTAAATTAGTTGGAGAAGTAAAGAAAACATGTAACAAAACTCGGGGGGAAAAATAGCACCCATTTTCTTATTCAGATAACTTTTAAGTTCACTTTTCTATCACTTTTCTTTAACTCTTTCAATTTCAAAGAGATAAGCAGAATGATATCAAACATTTCAGATTTAATCACGATAAAGGCTAATTTATCAGTACTCCTGTCAAGTTGTAAGATACTTCACTGTAAAAAGAAAAGGAGTACAGGTAGCTCCTTGAAGAACATCTCAGTTGTTTGAAGAACCTAAATGGAGCCTGTAAGAAACTTTGGGATTTCTCAGTATGAAAACTAGTTCCTCAAAGAACTCATAATGGTTGCTATAAGATCTTTATTTGGATATCCAACTATGAGGATCTTTAAGTTTATCTAATATGTTAAAAAATTAATGAATGCCAGATAATATATATCATATTATATTATTTTTTATATGGATTATGTGCACTTTCATGTTCAGTTCAGCCTTTATGGGGGCAAGTAGGCTCTCAAATTTTGAACAATTTGCTTCCACCATCTCCATCTTCAAAATGTTAAATCTTAACCTCCACCATCCAGCAGATTAAGAGATAATCTGCTTTACTGTATGTCTTTGTATTTGCTCTAAACTGAAGGACCTTGGTTTCACTCTATGCCATTCTTACTTTACCTAATTTCTGACAGACATTTTCCATGGGCTCAGTATAGAAAGCATCTTTGTTCTACGGTTCAATTTGTTTTTGATGTTGCCTCGTCTCTAACTGAGGTATCATCACAAACACAAGTGGATCTAGAACAATTTGTCCTGCTGCAACTTTTGTGGGCAAAACCTAATGAGTGCAACCGTCTGATGCTGCACATTCCAGCGGGATGTTTGCATAATTGAGAGGACAAGGGCTTCTTTAATGGTAGACCAAACCATAAACTGCCCCAACTAGTCACAAGGCGCTCTCAAATGACTGCAAGCTGTTTTTTTTATCTGTCACATCTTCATAACACTTGCCACAAACGCACAGAAGGACGTCTTACGGAAGTTCATTGAACAATAGCTCTGTCTTCTGGCTGGTTTCTTTTACACAAAACAAATTCATGGAGAAACGCTGGGAAAAAAAGAAAACGGCATCAGAGTCAGGGGTCATGAGCTGCGTATCCCTTTGATTTATTGGCACAGGATGAGCATCACACAACAGATAATGAAATCACTGCATCTGTGGGGCAACAACAGACACAAAGATGTGCACAGCCTGTTAAGCAGAGAGAGAGAGAGATTTAAAAAAAACAAAAAAACATGGCAGACAAACCAAATAATAAGACACAAAAACGTGGAGAATTATCTGTAGAGCAGATCTGTCGAATTTTGTGCTCAGTTAGTTCTCTTAATGGTTTGATGCGCCTTCAAAAAGCAGCAGTAATTGAAAACCGAACCAAAATTTGATGAGTTGCTCCTCTAATTGAAACTCATTTGCCTCCTGCTCTTTGTCTAACTCTGCCCTAATGATGTTAATTTACAGGTTCTCCTGCCACGGCCAACGACTTGGCCTGTTAATGATGCTAATAGCAAAAAAAAAAAAACATGGAGCCAGCAACAGCAAAGGCTTTCAGAGGCACGGATCATTGTTCACGTCACAAAAAGATCCCTCGGCCTCTGGGTGCTCTTTTTCCTCTCTCTTTGGCCTCCCTCCCTCCCTTTCCTGCCCTCACTCCCTCCCTCCCTCCCTCCCTCTCCGTCTTTCTCTCTCCAGTAGGCCCGTGGGATTGTAAGGTTTGAAATGACACACAGTGGCTGACTGTCGCCCAGGGGCCTGGGTTCTGGCCTTGGCTGGCTGGATCTGTGTGGCAGCTGGTGAGCCCGCTGCCCTCTCTCTGGCCTGCAGCATCAACAGTGGTGGTAGTGGGTCTGATTGGAGCCTCACTCTGATCTCTGTGACTCTGCGGCTGACGCTCAACTGCTCACTGCTGCCCACACGACTGCCGAGGAAGTGGGACAGAGAGCGGGGATGTAATCGGGAGAGCACACACACACACACACCACACACACACACACCACACACACTGACTGAAGAAAAACTAAACTGTCCTGGTGAAATGGCTGGGATTGGATATGACAAGACATAAAATACACACGCACAAAAAACAATAACAACAACAAAAAAAAAAAGACGCCACAGTCCTGATAGGGACGAGACCTGACCTGCACAACCTTTAGGCCTCCAAAATTTGCAGACAAAAAAAAAATACCTGTCACTGACATCGTTACTCCCTCAATTCCCATGAAGGGTTAAGACTCCAAACCTTTTTAGTGTCAGCAGAATTAAATAAGATGATGAACATTTACTGTACCTCCACTCCCAACCATTGTTAAATTACTAAACAGACTGACATCTTTAAAGAATATGAGCTGAGCTGTATTTCCATAAGCAGATTCCCTTAATAGAGGTTTTGTACCTTCTACACCTTAAGTGTTTACTTCCATTTTATCTTTTTGTTCTTCACTTTTATCCTTTGTTAAGAAATGTTTTTAAAAAAGAAAAAAGAGCACGAAAACACAATTGAGGTACCAGAAAAAAACAAAACAAAGGCAGGAATCATGATCCCCAAAAAACAAAAACACTGATAGAAGAAAATCAGAAAGAGAGAGAGAGAGAGAAATAGAGAAATGACCGTGTGGAAACTAAGGATGAGTCTGATTAGTCGACTAAAACCATTAAACACCTCGTTGGTCGGCAACAGAGACACGAGTTACTAGTTTTGCGGTGCGGTCCGGTCCGGATCTCAGTGATGCCTGCTCGTGTAAATTCTGTTCCTGAGCACAACTACGGGGGAGAGGTGGCGTCGGAGGCCGGGGTAGTGCTGGATGTGGTCGAACCATCGCGTCACGTTCAAATACTGCTCCTTCTCCTGGACGGCCAAGTCCACCTGGGTGAGAGGAGAAACATTCAAAGATGGTGAGTTCACAGGAGAGTATGTGTGGATTATTTAAGGAACTAAACAACACTGGGCCTGCAGCTGGATCACAGTATCAAGACTCTCCAGTTTTGGCCAGGTGGGCAGTATGTTTTAATGTTTATTATAATAAAAATAATGATTATTTCTTATTAAGTCTTAATTCTGATTAAAAAGTATTTTAGCTGGCATTCTTTGAACCAGAGCAGAAAACATAAACTCTTTCCTCTATTTGCCGTGACATGATTGGCAATGTGTTGTTATCCTGAGTGACTCAATGGACAAAATGAGGACTAACCCAGAGGCTTCTGCACTGATGATGACTCAATTCAATGACACTTATGGGCAACCATTAGAAAACATTTTTAGTGTTATGGATATAATGCAAATACCTTTGAGGTTATTTGAAAAAAAAAAACAGTGTGTTGGCAATGAAAACTTCTATAAAAACGCTCTTGATCACAGAGTCGAGGGGAATTTAGATGAGTTGAATAATAATGATGATGGTAGGACGACTGATTTTCATTCCAGCTCCATCCCTGATTGTTAAGATTTACAGACAAATATGAGTTATCAGGAACAGAAAGAAGACAGGAATACATTTAAGTTATGAAAGCCGTCAAAAAATGAACAGATAAGTACGGTAAGTGCAACAGATAAAATTTGAGGGAGCTCGAAGGCAGTTTTGTAGGAGGAGCGTCTTGATTTAACAGTGCTGATGCACTGGGACGATCTGACAGCAGCTCAGACACCTTTGATTGGAAATGACGTAAGTAAACAAACAATCAATCAAGAGTTTAGTGGAAAAACTCCTCAGCCTGTTGCTGTTGACGACTGAAAGTATTTTAACAAGTTACAAACTGAGATTTGTTGGCAGCAACTAACCGCAGTCCTCACAAAAGCAGAGCATGATATTGTCTTTGGAGAATTAATCTTATTAGGTGCTTTGCTTTTTAATTATCTAATTAACTGGTGTGTGTCGAAGAAGAGACAAGAAATCCATCTTAAAACCGCTGGAGCGTGGTCTGGGTTCAGTGCTGGTGTCATGTTGTTTTCCATGAATTGAACATCAGGACAGGCGGTGGTTCAGGGCTGGGCCAGCTGACCCCGTGTCCCCAAGGTTAAAAAGCTCACTGATTGCAAACCAAAGTGACGCTGCTCTGCCTGTTGGCGTGAGGCGATCTTCCATCTCTGCCACAACCGCTGCATCTCTCAACATGTGATGTCCCACCCCCCCTCCCTCCTCCCACCATCTCAGTCAAGTCCAGCTTTTCTCCCGTTTCTGAACTCACTTTTCTTTTTTTTTAATCCTACGAGGCATAACAAACTTACTTGTCCCTGGTCTGAGGCTAAAGACATCACTTTGTGCCACATCACTTTATTTCTTTGGAGAGAAGTGAGAATGTGTTTGTAATCTGTGTGTTTACTGCAAACTTGTTCCCGATGCCCTTTGGCCATGTGACTGGTCTAATTGTGTGTTATGCACTGTGACAAATTGCTTATTAAAGTTGTGGTTTGACTGAAGTGAGCACTGATAGGAGGGAAAAGGATGCATGAAGGGATGGATGGATGGATGGATGGGCGACTCCTTGTTAAATGGTGGTGAGAACCGTATGGAGACACAACAAATCAATCACATTTATGATTAAAAAACTCATAGGACTTTGGGAAAGTTTTTTTTTATTACATACTTATTCAAAATCTAGTTTCAGTGATTATTTACAAAAACATTTACATGTATCCTAGTGATGTGCCTAAATGAGTAGCTGTAAAAATCATATGACAGTTATAGAAATAAGATACATAAAGCAGAACAGTGTCCAGAAACTCAGCCCTGAGTCTAAACTTGTCCCTGTTTCTCACTTTAACCCACATTTCTAATCCACAGTTTTGAACTATTTCTACATTCCCTTGTTGTTTTTACTTGGGTATTTTTTACTGTCCCATTTAGGGATGATTATTTTTAGTTAGTTATTAGTTTTCTCTGTGACACTTAGCTGATGCTTGTTAACCGCCCATTTACTATTAACTGAGAATATTAAAATCAACTATTTTGGATAGACAAGTGTTTGTAATGCATTTAAAAAAATACTTAATTTAAACTATGTGGACATGCTGTAGGGTCAGTCTGGTGCACAGTCTGATAACAACTCAGATTTGAACTGTTGAACTTATAAATAATTAATAAGCCCTTAATCAAGTTGGGAACATTGTTACAGCTAGTTAAGAGGTTAATTGTGAACAACCCTGGTCATATCACATTTTAATTGATAATAAACACTCAGACACTGAATATTTAATCCACAGCTTTGAACTATTTCTACATTTCCTTGTTGTTTTTACTTGTGTATTTTTATTGTCCCATTTGGGGATGATTATTTTCACTTTTCCCTGTGACAATTAACCGATGCTTGTTAACCGACCATTAACTATTAACTGACAATATGAAAATCCACTATTTTGAATAAAGAAGTGTCTTTTAATGCATTAAAAAAAAGAAAAAAACAATAAAAAACCCTAAAATTATGTGGATGTGCCGTAGGGTTAGACTGGTGCACAGTCTGATACCAACTCAGAGTTTAACTGTTGAATTAATAACTAATTAATAAACCAATGATCATTGGTGAAGAGGATAATTGGTCAAAAACCCTGGTCATATCACATTTTAACTGATATAAACACTCAGATATTGAACTTACTATGAGCGGTTGGATTCCATAGTACATGAGAATATCAGCTAAGGTGAACTGGTTTTCTGCCAGGTAGACCTTGTCTTGTAGATACACGTTGAGATCCTGGAAGAAGAAGAAAAACCAAAACATAATCAGATATGCAAATTATCTCAGTAGAATGCATTAAGATGAGCGTGTGGTATGCAGAGGATGAATCGCTGTATTGATCGGTCAGGTGCTTGTGGTTGGTCGCCTCGTGCGCGCTCTTATCGATGTTCTTTGTTTATACACAATCCCCATTTTCACCATTTCACCTTCCGAACAGAGAAGCCCATTCACTCTGCTCGGCACATGTCGTGTGAGGTCAGCCAGCCCACACCACACAACACCACACCACACAACACTCATGACTCCGCTGTTTTACTGTTAAAAATGCACTTTTGAACGTCTCTGCTCATCATCTGGGATGTGAAAGTAAAAGTTTGCGTCTGGGTCACAGCTGTTATTATCAAAGGAGAAGAGAGTCTTCTCTCCTGCCGGGCGGCTGACGCTGCTGTCAGCCCGACCCGGAGCTGAGAGTAGCGGGGTGGCCGACAGAAACGAGTCGGGCTGCCCTGCGTCACGCTGCCCTCTGTTTTCATCACCCGTCTCTTCTTCCTCTATCACGCTTAGTTTAATGGTTTGGTTGTCTTAAAGACTTGGCTGCTGCTGCTCCTGCACTTCTCTGTGTGTTGTGATGATGCATCTACTTGTGGACTTTTAGGGAACTGTCCTAGATCCAAGCTTGTGTGTGTCTGTGTGTGTGTGTGTGTGTGTGTGTGCTGTGCTATGTGAATGGGAATAATCTGTAACCTAAGGGGGTATAGCTTCTCTCCCCATGACTGGCGACTTGGTACAGATGCGTACAAAAATGGCTATTTGTTTACTACGCTACCCAAATGACTAAATCTAATGAAGCTGTCCTAAACTTGGACAGCATGATGTGTGTTTTTTTTTTCCAGCCCGTGTTGTGTGTGTAGAAGTGCTGGTCCCAGGGGAAGGGACCATCTTTAGCACTTGTACATTGTGCGAAGGAAACACTCCACGCATACAGAACATCTTGGGGGCAAATGGAGTTATTGTGCAGCAAGAGTGGGTGATGCCAAACAAGGCATGAAGACTGCAGACTTCCTCCCCTTCCACAATCAGATCCTTGCTTTTCTTAGCCTACAGCCATGGAGCTGAAGCCCAGTCAAGCATCAGATGAGGGGGCCGCTCTCATGCCACACCCACCCAGCACATGGTTTCCTACCTGCCCCCACCTCAACTCTTTTAACTGCGATCCTATACAGAGATAAGATAATATAGATATACCTCATTGTTTCAGTGAGGGAAATTGCTGCAAGTCTCATAGCATCGTCTCTTAATTGTTGTTAAATTCATTTTAAATAATGCTGCCTAAATGTGAGTTTTTTGTTCAAAGAGCCGATACTAATTACCTACTATTACTGATGGCTGCATAATATGGACACATTTTCATATTGAATTAAATGCTGAATGTCTCAATAACAATGCACTATGCACTAAGCATACCAAATGTATGTAGTAAATTCAGATACTTCATAAAAAATGTTTTATCTAGCAGACCGATCAGTGCCTCAGGCTGCAATAAATAAATAAAAAAATGTAAATAATTTCCATATAGAAGAGGATGATTTCTTTTTCTCCCCCACTAATTATCACCAATACATTAAGATAAACAATATTTTCCCTGAAACTTGATTTCTGTTTCAGCACAAGAAAATTACACAAACAACTTCTGTAAGTGGCTTAAAATTCATCTTCATACATGTTCAAAATATATGAAATCATCTGCTTTGGTTAATATTTTGTTTGAACATGATTTTCCACACATAAATAATGAAAATCACTAGAGAGATTTGGCCACATGTTTGAGCCTCAGACAGATGCAAGATGTTTGAGTTGTTTGTAAGCTTGTTAGTGTTAGCAGTCGTGCTAATACAGACTCTCACTCTCTGCCCTGACGAGGTTTCAAGTTTACGTTGACCTTTTTATTCTGTGCATGCTGTACGAGCTGTGACGAGGGGGCAGGGCGAGTGGGAGAAATTTGATACTGATATGATCACATTATATCATTCGGCCCTAATTATAATACATTTGCAGCTCATTGCATGTCTGTGTCAATTTATTTCTCATCTATTTTTCTATAGATACATTTCTTTACACTGGAACCCTAGAAACACCCGTGGTCTCATTGTAACCCTCAGTCCAATTCGATTTCCATTGTTGCTGCTTTTCTATATATTTGTTCCAAACACAGCGACCTCTTGATCTCACACAACTCTCTGCTGGCCCTGGACCTTTCAGTACCCATTACTTTGATATCTCAGGTCTCTCAAAAATATAATGCTTGGATACAAAGACTATGGAAAATCCAGGCTTTCCGCCAAGCCAAGCAGCACGGCGGCCTGAGTTGACCACCACGCTGGGCACAAGCATCAAGGAATTCAGGGCGGCTCCGCTGGAAACCTCATCAGGGACATCTGCTGGGTAGAAGGCTTCGGGGTTTGAACACGCTCCAGATGTACTGGAAGTCTCCAACAATGATCCTGGTGTAACCCCCGAAGTCTTAATTGAACTTATGTTTCTGTCATTTTGGAGATGCAGTTTTTCTGTAAAATATAGACAGCAACCAAAAACCTGGGAGTGCTAAGAAAGAACCGTCCACACACATTATTAGCTGATTTAAAGTGTTGTAACAGGCTTTCCCAACCATTCAGCTAACTTCAGGTTGAGCTTGTTTACAGTCACATTACGCGAATGATAAGATGGCTTCTGAAACAAGTCTGAGCTTGAAAAAAATCTGAATTTCTTATATACATCCTGGGGTGAGAGGGTTTAAGAATTCATGCATTTGACAGTGTTTATCTCTGGACAATTTAATGGGAGAAGACTCGAGTGCTTGACAGAAGAAGAAGAGCGTTACGGACAGAGCTGGAGCAGCAGGACGGGACGGGGGGCCGACGGGCACCAGAGCTGAGCCGCTCAGGGCAACTTCCTTCTGTAAGTGGCACCATTAAAATATTTAAGAGGCCTGTCCAGATAACATGCTGCCACACAGCATGACTCCTCACCCATACCACACACACAGACACACACACGCAGACACACACACTTCATGGTGACAGGTCAGTGCCAAGAGGCGCTTAGCGTCCAGCAGACCACTGGCTGACGATCTATTTCATGCTGACTGGCGTCAGGCATATTAAAACATTTTTCTCTGTCGTGTGGGGCCATGTCACTGAAGGGCAATACATCAGTCTGTATTCCTGTCTTTTGTGCCTTAACAAGACCAATGCACACACACACACACACACACACACACACACACACACACACACACACACACACACACACACACACACACACACACACACACACACACACACACACACAGTGGTTTAGCTGGTGGACAGAGAAAAAGGAGTGTGACAGAAACAGAGATGCTCAGAAACTGAACTCTATAAAAAATTTGGGATAATTACACACGCAGATCATTTAAAGCAATTTTTTTGAAAGCAGTAGAAAAGATCTCACATCTCTATACCTTGAGGATGGTCTTGATGTCTTCCTTTGTGCAGTTGTTCAGCTTGGTGACTCTGTACTCCAGCCACTGCTGCACCACGGCCCTGCTCTCCACAGAGTTGCCCAACAGCTCCGGGCGATTGGCCTCTTTCACCAGGTGACAGGCGACTGTCACCAGCCCCACCAGCGGAGGACCATTATTATTCTGTAACACAGGGACCTGCAGGGGAGAGGTGAGACAGAGAGAGAGCAGCGAGGTGGAGAGAGAAGAAGAAGAAGAAGAAGAAGAAGAAGAAGAAGAAGAAGAAGAAGAAGAAGAAGAAGAAGAAGAAGAAAAAAATAATAATTTAAAGGGGAACTATACAAGTCCGGTCTCTTTTCCTCTGTGTTGCTAACCCTCCTCTCGGCCATGTGCATTTGTTTACAACAAAGCCAGCTAGAAATCAATCCACGGACGTTACAATGTGTATATTTGTGTTGTCTTATCTGTCCTAAACAAGAGATTACAGGTTACAGGGCGCATTGGTGTCGCGACGAGAGCTGAGACACCGGGTCGGAGGCTCTGATCTTACAAGGTTGAAGACCTCCATTCTCACTGTAACAAGTTACAAGTCATTTATTTAACCAGCACTATTACTCTGAACTGAAGCTGTTTAATTAAGGTACAAATGGAGCATAGTAAAGCTAAAAATCCTGCATAGTTCCTCTTTAATTACTGTGTTCAAGTGATAAGGAAATACTGATAACTTTGCACATTCATGAACAAATAAAGTCTATATGACAGATCTATTATGATGGCATGATGTGAATATATCAACACCCAGATGAAGGCTCATTATAGAAATACAAGAAAAACTGCTGTGTTAACTTTCACCACAGAAGCCTTGAAGGTAATGCATTTATAGTTTTACTTGAGCCATCATTATCCCTGGTGCAAAACGCACACCTCCGTACAGCGGGTCCCTGACAGACGGATCACTCACTCCACCCCTCTTCTTCACCGACGGGCATGCGCAGAGCATGGAGCTATTTCCATTGTGCTAACGTGTGCAATACGCCGGCTGACATCGTATGTAGTTGCCTGGATGTATTCTGAAATGTAATGCCAATTAATGCATAAACCCGCTCGGTTTCAGGTGGTAATAAGAGGTAGAGATGCTCAGAGAACAACCTGGGCTTCTAACACACATGGCTAGCTCATTAGCATACCATGCTAGCGAGTGCTAGGCAGCTATCGGGCTTATTTTCTAATAAAACAGCGGTTTAATGTCGTCAACGGACGCCACATCAATGAACAGTTATATCACCTTTTTATCCCCCTGTGTGCTGTACTTGTTCGGCTTTTTAAGTCCTAAATATTTCTCCAGCGATGAAAGCTCCCGTAGCGCCATGTTTCTCTCCGTCCGAGGGAGGGGGGAGCGTGAGAGTAGCGTGCGTGTGACGTGATTGGGTGAAAGTGCCAAGTCCCGCCCACCGAACGTTCACTGACGGGAGTCTCGGCCAATCAGAGTGCAGGAATTCTTAAGTTGCATCAGTGAATGAGACATCATAAATATGATGAAAACTAGGAGGGAGTGGATGAAGTTGGCCATCAAAGGTAAGTGTTTTTCAGATCTGTGGGTTCACAATCATCTCACGAGTATTTATGGTGAAACAAAATTAAAGTTTAAGCTCTATTTTGTCCTCCATCAAAGTTTTCCTGCTCTGTGTATCTTTCTCTGGTGTCTTGTGCCAGTGTTTGGATTTTTTCTGTCCATTTCCCCATGAGAATGACACCTATCAGTCAAAACTGGGTTTGACACCTACAGTCCAATTGTGTGTGTTAGTACAAGCTTGTTCCGTGAGAGCTTGGCTGAGATATCACATAGGCTACACACTTTCCAACTCTTTGTTACAGCACCTGGATGAGAAACCTCAAGGGCATATTGGCAACTACAACTAAACACAAATATATTCAAACTACAGTCAAATAGAAAAAATGATGACAAGTAGGAGAGACACATTTTAACTGTAGTTTTCAAGGACTATATTTAGGTAGGCTACTTAAAGTGTCTGGGAAGATTTGTGCAGCAGTATCCTTTACTTGAGTAAAAGAAACAATGCAATAATGTAAATTAGCACTGAAAATCAATCCAATTTGTCCTATTTAAGTAAGCCCATAATAGTACATTATTTAGGCTAGGTTACACTGGCAAAGTTACCTTTGTCAGTGTTGGAAATATTATATTAAACTATTATTAATGAAGCATTTCTCTGGGAAGCTTTATGGCTTTAAGTACATCAATGCACATAGAGTAACACATATTAGCATGAAATGGAAATACTCAAGTAAAGTAAACATATGTCAGAATTTGACCCATAGCTGTGTTCTGTGCTTGAGTAAATGCACTCAGTTACTTCTCAGCATACGTAGGAGCAAGCAATGAACAAGAAAGGCCAGTCAAAACAAATAAACAAATCAAAAATCTGCTTCAGGGTGAAGTCACCAACCACTAAGTTGAAAGAAATCATTTACAGCTAGAAAAATCAACCAGAATGTATAACCTTTACCAGAATTTTAATATTATATAGTAATATTCTTTCAATTTAAGAAGGAAAATGGTGAATAAAATGTCCATATTATAAATTATGAAAGTCGGTGTAGCTTTTTCAGGCTACAGAATGAAAACCTAGACTCTTATGTGCGGCTTGCATGATAAATGATTAAGCCACAGAAAATGTTTTACCTGGTTGTCATCACCAAAATATTCCACGGTCCTATGGTGTTCCAGATGACCCCGAGCCCATTGCAGCGCCGTCATACATGGAGCCACAGTGTGACATACTTTAACAAAGCATCAAATTTCACAGAGCTAGTCATGTGTGAATATATCTAACCGACAGAATATGATAGTATAATCAGTTAACGATGAATACCTGGGTCGGCTCGGCCTAATAAACGAGTTTGAAGTTGCTTGATTCCCGTATAGGCAGCAATTGCTCTTCATGTGAACTACTTTTATTGATGTTTATTGCCTTGCACATCCACTGTGTTCACATCATCGCTTTTCATTGCATGCACTTAATACGAAAGAGCAGATGATATTTTTAAACCCACTTTGTTGAGAAAAAGCTGTCCCAGAAAACAAATTAATTATAAGAATGAGTACACGGACTATCACAAATGATTAGATGCCACAAAACAAGGTAAAGCTAATTTTCTGTTTTTTCATCCAACCTTCCATTTTTGCTGTTTGTTTATAGGCCCTAGCACGTCATACACTTTTACCCTAGTTGGCCTTCTATAAATGCATGCCTGCAGCGTTAAAGAGTGTCTCCTTTAACTAAATGCCTCGAAGCTGCCACATCCTGTCTGTACTCAGGCGGGCTGAGGACAACGATCCCCAGTGCCCAGGACTAACTGTAGCCTGTGGGAGTTTTCTCATGCCGATTGTGATACACAATCTGGGGTCACATTAGTAAGGAAATCTACAGTGGGGGTCACTGACAATGCCGTGGGGCTTCCCAAGGCAGGCACAGCCATAAACACAGCCTCAGTCCTGGTAGATATATTCCCCCTCTGCCTAGTCTGTAGCTTACAATATGCTGTTACACTGATTTGTCTAGCTATGGGATGCAGGGTCACAGCCCCGCCTGTCTCCTCCGCTACCTTTCATGACCTGTGAAAGCTGACTGAGTACTGCGTTTTAACCACACAGATGCTTCGCAGAAGGAGAGACGAGGAGGATCGGTTGTGAGTAGTCGACATGAACGCTGTCAGCACAGATTGGTGAAATTGCATATTGGTGCTAGGTCGGATCCCCAGTGTGGAGGGAACGAGGAGCGAGGGGGCCGGGGCAGGCTGGGTGACAGTTTGGGAGAAACGCTGTGAGTTGTGAGATGATGACAGACAGATGGATGTGGGTTGGAGTGCTGCGTGTACCTTCAGCTCCTGTCAGGCTTCATTTTTGATTTTATCTTGTCCAAAGAGGTTGATGCATATTTAACTTCAAAAAAAGAAAAGAAAAAAAGACAGAAAGAGAGATTTTGGTAAATGGATCATATCATTGCAGTGTGACTGTGACAGAATTAGCTTTTGCAGCTGCTTTTAAAACATAAAATGTAATAGAAAATCTTTTGGAGGTTGATTCAAAAATAGCAAAGGAGAAAAAAGTCCCAAAAAATCATCAGCAAAATAATTTCTGGAGGCTGCAACAACAATTTTCCATTATTCACAATTGAATCCAATTGAAAAATTCCAAGATGATGTCAGTAAAACCAAAATATACCAGTTTACCATTATATAAAAAAAGGGAAAACAGTATTTACTTTCTCCTGGTTTAGCTCTAGTTTCAATGCTTCTGTTTTGAAACTTAGACTCAGAAAAAAAAAGAACAAAAAGCTCAGGAACTCCAACACATCTCCACGACATGTTTCTCATCCATCTCTGCGCCACTATACAGTGAGTCACTTTCAGCTAGTGTAGTATGTGACTAGTGGTAGTCCGCCGCGCAGTGTTTCTTTTGGCTCCGGAGCTGCTGGCTCTTGTAGTGGAGGAGAAACAGAGGATGCCAGAAATGTCACAGCTGCAGGTGAGGCCCGTGGGCCTCCATGACGACAATAGTGATGGGATTATAGGACCCACTCTGCTGCTCCGTGCAGAAACAGGCACCCAAAGGCTAAAAACAACAGCTAGTCCCCCCCCACCCCACCCACCCCTCCACCCCTCCTCAACTCCATCATCACACACACACAAACACACACATACATGCAAATGAGCGTATGATAGAATTTCTTTTATGAGGGGGGTTGGGTGACGGGTTGGATGAGCCAGTGACAGGGGTGGAGTGATGACATTGACATTGTGGTATTTTATGTCTTTCCCTTAACATCTATACACGTGATTAGCATTGGAAGGCAACTCAGTGTGTGTGTGAGTGTGTGTGTGTGTGTGTGTGTGTGTGTGTGTGTGTGTAGGGATGGTGGTTACATCTCTGGCTGATCAGAAGAGGCCCCGGAGACAAACGAATGAGTAATAAAGGCAGTTTCTCCATTTCCTCCTCCTCTGCTTACATGCCAACCCACAAGGCTGTGGGACATGCTGGGAGACACAGTACCAGCTCACAACAAACCATGTCCCTGCCTCCCATCCAGCAGAAGTCACTTAGGACCATTAATTACCGCTCTGAATTTCCTCCTCCTTACCCGTAGTCATCCGTGTCCCCCTCAGATAAACAACCTCGGTGGGAGGATCTTGATTATTATAGCTTCTGAAAAGTCAGATTGTCTTTTATTGAAGTTGCCCACTGGCCTTGCAGGTTTCTCTCCATCTCTCGTTCTCTCTCTCTTTCTCTCTCTCTCTTTCTCTCTAAGCTCCCTCTGTCTCACTCTCTTTTTCCGTGTCTCTCGTTCATGATTCAGGCGAGATCTTGGAGGAAACTGTTCTGCTGTGGCCGCGAGGTTGATGAGGGAGACTCCCATGTTGTTGGAGGTTTGAACTCACGCAACTCATGTGAAGTTAAAGCATGCAGACACATGCACACACACACACATGCACACACACACACACACACACACACACACACACACACACACACACACACACACACACACACACACACACACACACACACACACACACACACACACACACACACACATACAGTAGACGCACACACACATACACATGCTAAACTCAGGCTGCAGGCTGCACACAGAGCTATTGTTCTGTCACTCACCAGCAGGGGGCACTGTGGATCTTTCAAAAACCATAAAGTCCATCTGTGAACTGCACAGTCCAGTTGTGTCTAACAAAACTCCCTTGTAAAAATGAACTTTTTTTCTCCCCACTATCTGAATAAGAAAGTGATTATTAAAAAGAGATTGAATCATGGGGAACTTATAGGAGCACCGAAATCACTGAAAGTGTAACTTGAAAAATAATGAAACCAATATGTTAAGTTTTTCTTTGAGAGGAGAATGAACCACTTTTACTGTCTTTTAAGAGCAGTGTAATTCAACAAAGAAAATTACTTTATGGTATTATTTTTTAAGATTAAAAGTACCTGTTGACAAGAGAAAGTACGTGCTACACTTGCAGTAATATCTGGGCTGTGCAGTGAAGAACGGGTTCAGATGTGCCGTTCTCACATTTATAAATATTTCTTTTTCTTTTCATGTTGAAAACTTGTTTTGATCTCTCTGATTGCAGAGTGTGTGATGTTTAACAATCTCAGGTATATGAGAACGCTCTTGGGAAAACTCTGCCTCGGTCCTAATCCTTCCCTCGCTCATCCGTCTTCATGTCTTTAACCCATTAACTTGATTCACTACCTCTGGAGTGGGAAAGTGAAAGCTCAGGCCGGCACTTGTCTCTCATATGACTGTGTCCACCATAGCCCCCTTTCATGTGGCGCTTTATGGCCTGCTAGAGCGGGCTGGAAAGGAGATGTATGTGAGTGTGAGGCCCGAGAAAGAATACGAAGAGTAAGAGGGGGTGAGTGGCGAGATAGATATAGGGAGATTCAGAGGGTTATTTGTCCCTCTTCCCCTCTCTGAGAGCCAGGAATCATGGTCTGCATGACAGGTCGCCAGCCCCCATCGGGAGTGATCTATATGAGACCCTCTTTATTGGCAATTTCAACCAAGGGACAGATGAGACTGCAGCCAACAAGCCGGACAGCCAGACTATGATGAAAGTGCCCAGGACTCACCTGTGACTCTCGCACTGAAGGCTAGAGAAATAATACATCAGAGGTTATATGTGGAGATATGTGCTGTGTGTGGTGTGTGGATGTTTGAGCCATAAGTACTGTATGTGTATGTGTGTGTGTGTGTGCCTGTGTGGTAGAAATAATGTATGGCTGCTGTCATGCCCAGAGGTCTCTGTTTAGTATGGGGAGAATCACTGAGCTGTGTTGCAGGCAGATTTTCGAACGCGATGCTTTGGTTACTTTACATATTGTTGGAATGTAGGGTAAATAATTCAACTCAGAGCAACAGTCAAGACTTATTGCTTTTGGCCTCTTCGGAGTAACAAGGCTGTTGAACGTGCGTCCATAACAAAGCTCGTAGTTTCTGCACTGCATGTGAACCATATAAAACTCTGTCTGTACTGTATGAGTTGGGTATTGTTCTGCCTCGGCGCTGAGAAACATTAAAAAGCATTCAAAAACCTTGATGTAACGCTGATTGTAATAAAACATTAAAGCCACCATAAGTACTAAAACATCGCTTTAAGATTCTGATTGAACTGAAACATAACTCCATTCTCCCACAGACTTCTCCTAACATCCTGCACTGGGTAACACTGATATCACATTCAGCCCTTCTCTCCCAAGTATGCGAAACACATTTCCCATTTTTCAAAGTCTCGAATCGCACGAGGCAAATCACTGGGAACTAGCATGACAACATTCAAGCTCTGAGCAGACAATATATCCCGGGGCCATTTTTCCATCCAATGCGCTGCTGAATGAAAGACAGAAGCTTGCAAAGTGACGAACACCATGAAATAGCCCTGTAATGAACAACTGCTCTCATATGAGAAGGCCTGTTCAGTTAGGACCAGCCATTAGACCCGTGTCTCTCTGTTCACTCTAAATCGATTAGTACAGTCTGCAAAGCATTGATCAGCGGTTTGCTTTCAAGTGTCGGGATGGTGGCGGAGCGGTTTAGAAAATACAGATTTAATAGCACCGAACAGGTTTAGAGAGAAGAAAACTAAAATCTCCCCATTTGTGGTTGGTATAAAGTCATACCCAAGAGCGTGACAATACAAGAGCAGTCTTGTGATTCTGACAGTGGTAGGAATTAGGATTGTGGTGTCATCTAGTGCCTTTATACTGTAGATACTTTTGAGGTTGTGTCGCCTAACCCCAATGTCCAATCTTCCTTTAACAGCTTTAAAAGATATACCTACTTAACCACCTTGATACATAATGATTTTGAGAATTTCCTGTGTCACTTATGAATGAGGTTAGCTGACCCCAAACATACAGTAATGCCACTGTTCAGTTGACATAGTCTACTACTGCACATTTCTGTGTGTGGGTGATTTTCTTAGCAAACAGAAGGAATTAATATGCAAATAAAACATATAAAAGTTGTAATATTTCCATGTTTGGTATAATACCAATGCTTTATAGTAATATTTTGCCACTTTTATCAAATGTTGACGCTCAGTTTGTGGCAATGTGAAGATTTACCTCTCAATATTCATTTTTATTTTAATATGGTGATAAAAATCACACGAAAATAAAGGAATCCAGTTAAAAGGGAAACAAATACTGTTATTACTGTTATTGTGATAATTATTCGGCATATTGGAGTGAAATAAAGAAGGCTATAGCCTTTAGGCAATAAAAATAAAACTAGACAAATGATCAAAATTAGAAAAAAGCTATGATGCAAATGAGCACAAATTATAAATGATAAATCTGAGTGACATACTGGACTGTTGACACGTTGCACATGTTTTTGCCCTTGTGGTGTGTGTTGCCACTGGCCAGATCTATTCCAATATGCAACCAGTA
This sequence comes from Trachurus trachurus, assembly GCF_905171665.1. Lineage (NCBI taxonomy): Eukaryota > Metazoa > Chordata > Actinopteri > Carangiformes > Carangidae > Trachurus > Trachurus trachurus. The sequence continues at coordinate 8,058,803 of NC_139911.1, forward strand.
ATGATTTCACCTCCACATTTGCAGTAATGACAGACATGCAGGTGCACAGGCTTAAAGTCTTTAATTTCATTACACTGTAATAAGGTATTGAGTCATATAACATAATCTGGATCTATCTAAGTTCCATATACATACATACATACATCTATATGTGCAGCTTGTGTGCCTTTGTGTGTGGTGTGTTAGTGCATGATCCATGATGCATGTATATTTTATGTCTATCTATATATATTTCTGTGTGATTACCTCCTGTGCATTGTGTTGTATTCTCTGCAGTGGCTGTCAGCGCTCCTCAGTGTTTGTCATTCTGTCTGTCTGTGTTTGTCATCCTGTCCCATGCAGCTCCAGTGTACACTCAGCCTCTAATTAACTTAATAAAGTGTAGCAATTTTGACATTTAGGGGCCTAATTTGCTCCACAGTAGTAGCCGGCTGACCGGCGTTGCAGATAAGGCAGACTGACAGGATCAGAGAAAAGTCTGTTTATCTGGGAAATTAAAGGGTAAAAAGAGGCCTGGCCTTGGTGATAGGTACTCTCCTGTACGGTACGTGTGGGGGGCTAAGGGGGTGGGGGGGTGAAGAGAGAACTTTTGTGGTCGTATGTGTGTGAACCTGGGTTTGTGTCTGTGTTTTTCTGTGTGTGTGTGTACGTGAGAGACAGGCTCAGTTATTACTTAAATGGCTTTTGATATAGGCTGATACAGAATGTCCGCTTGTTTGGCCCAATCAACATTTCCATCTAAAACGCTGAACTTGTAACCTTTGCCTCAGGTTTCTCGTGGGTTTGCTGGTGGCGCTTCACATGTGCTGTGTTCTGTCTTTGCAAATCTCCCTCTTAATAAAGCTATCAGATTTACCAATACACACAGAGACACACACACACACATGTACACACACACACACACACATGGCAGTGCTCTGTTTGCAGATGCAGCCAAAGACAATCTTCCCATCTACCTGGGGGGACCTGCTAGCACTATAGCGCCCGCGGCTATACACATCCTCCATCAAAACATCACTGACAGAGAAGTCAAGTCGCTCCCTCTCTCCCCTCCCGCCGCCTCCGACCCGTAAACCATTTATCTTGAGATAACTTTGTCAGATTGTCAACCAAACTCTCCGTTGGGAGCCGAGCCCAAAGCCTATTACGGGGGAATCAGTGCAGACCGAGGCTGGTCACTGCTAAACGGATACTCCCTCTGAGCCCCCCACCCCCCTCTGCCTTGACTGCATTATTGGGGCTGCTGTTCCCACATCCGCTCAAGTCAGCCACAGTTAGGCAGCCCCGGTAATCGAGTTGCTGAAACTGCATCGCTTTATTGAATACATAAACAGAGATTGGTTATCAGCGAGCAGATGTAATGCTTGTAAAAATGTGAGTATAACTGCATTCGGTGTTGTTGACACCAGTGTCACTCATTCCTATCTTCCTTCCTTCCGTCCCATCTGTTAGGAATGAAATGTGTGTACATACATTACAAAAACACATTGTGGTGACCGTGTTGGTGGCAGCAGTGGTGTGTGTTGTGTGTGTGTTTGTGTGTTTCCCTTAACCCCGATGCTTTGTGACATGCTGCCCAGGCCACTCGGTGCTATTCCCAGCCAGGAGACCTTGGGTTCCTGAATAATTTGCCACCTCTAATCTCGAGTGGTCTTGATTTATTCTGGGATGCCTTTGAAGTGCCAACACGCTGAGGGCTCTTACGGGGATGGCCACCAAACTAAAGAGACTAACAACAGCAATAAAGGGAATTGAAAGTGGGATAGCCACAGCGAGAGGGGAACGAGGGGGAATATGTTCTCCTTAGAAAGTTGGTGTCCTGCTTTCAGAGCTCTCTCTTAACACACGGCACTCCAAGGCTTTTCAAACAGAGAGGGAGTTGTCCATTATATAATAGCCTGAAATGAATAATCTAATATATAATAAAGTGAAACGCTGTCGTGCCACTGACCTTGCAATAAGGTCGAGCCAGTCTGACTTATTGATTCGGCATCTGACTTTAAGATACCAAAGTTCTCTTGACTGACTCGACTTGAACGTTTCCATACACACAACAGGAACTTTAAAGAGGAAGTATCTTGGTGTCGACAGTGTGTCTTGAATGAACTTAAACTGCTATGATTAGAAACATAAAGTAAAATGGATGGTATCTGACCCAACCAGACTGATTAAGCAACACAGACAACCTAACTTATTAGCTAAGACAAATAAAATGAGCTGTTAACTACAGATGTGTCCAAAATTGCATTAAAAAAAGAAAAATCACAATTTTCTCATACATAATAAAAGTGATTGACATCCACTAATTCTCTATTTACATATTTAATAGAACATGTTTTTGTAATGTAACACATTAGCTTAAATAATACAACTAATGGATATGACATGGATGGAAATATAGGGACCCCGATCGAGCTCTTTTTGAATATCTAAATGAGATTTCTACACTTCTCAGCTGGTGGTTTGGCACTCCAGTTTTCTCAGGTCCCATGGGTGCCATCTCCCAAATGCCAGTTTCAGCTTCCTCCATATATGTTCAATTGGATTAAGATCAGGACTCACAGCAGGCCCCTGCTAAGCAGGCCAATGTTTTCTTCTCACCCATTCTTGGCTGTGTTTAGATGTGTTGCTTTTTTTTTTTTTTGGGGTCATTATCCTATTGGAGGAGCCATGACGTGCAGCTCAGACAGAGCTGTGTGACACCATGTATGTGCAATATTAATAATGCTTTATCATTCTGCTGTGCACGGTTCAAGGTACCCACACACAGCAAAGCAGGCTCATAGCATAGCAAAGCTTCTCCGTGTTTCACACTGGAAATGGTGGTCTTATGTTTTTATTTAGTGTATTTATATAGTTTTTTACAATCTGTACAAGATTTATTTATTTTTTCTTTTAGCAAGATAATATGGATGTGGCAAGTAGTGTAAAAGAGATGCTCACCCACATCATCCTCCCTATAGCTCTCTTTGTGACACCCCGGTTTATCTGTGTAATGACCCGGCACTAACAACTTTCATTTACGGAGATTAATAGATTAGAAATAAAGGGTTAATTTATTCATCACCGGGAGGGTTTGACAGTAACTTAAAGGTCTGACAGTAAACTAAACATATTCAAGCAAGAGCAATGTTCATCCATATTGTACAGATTTCTTAAAAATTGTTTGACATCTCAATTATTTTACATTTGTTCTCATTATCCAATATTAATTCACTGTTCTGGTTAAAACACTGTTTTCTTCACATATCCTAATACTTTCAGCTGCGCCGCCATGTAAATGTTTCAAATATTACTGTACAGGAAACAGTTTGTCACCTGAATGCCAGATTTAAAAGAAAAACACAATTTTGAGAGCAACAGTTAAATGAAATGATTTGACTTCTGAAAATGATGATGAACAGCCACTTTGACAAATAAAGTGACCTACTCTGGAAACACAGTCTTCCTGCATGCCCATTAGTGCTGACCCTGGTGCGCAGTGTGTGTGTGTGTGTGTGTGTTTGTGTGTGTGTAGATGTTATAAGCTGTTTAAGTGCAGAGTGCAGTCTCAGGTGCTCTCTTGCTTGTTTTGGGGCCAAGCCCCTGAAGGCCGTGGTGGGGGCCTGTTGTTTGGGCTGGGGGGCTGAGCACTGAGATTTATTCTGAGGAGGAATCACTACGCTCATTACTCTCAATAGGATCTCGTGGTGTTTACTGAACACACCTGAGGCAAAACATGGCAAACCATTTGCTGAACCAAATCCAAACACTGATGTTGCGCACATTCATGTTTTTCTTACTATTTCTTGGGAGAGAACTCACATTTTCGAGCCACTTTCTATTTGGCCAGTGAACAACAAAGTTGCTTGGGTTTAGTCTGGTTCCTACTGTCAAAATCTCCATCATTTATGTTTCCTCTAGTATTAACACAAGTTTTTGGTGCTTAATTTGTACAAATATATCTTATCAATGCCAAAACCTCAAAGTTCAAATAAAGGACACTGGGGCCAAGCGAAGGCCCCACCGTCTGCTACAGCAGAGGCTTTTCACATCTATTCATTATAAGAATACAAACTCTTCTCCTGCAATATACTAGCCCAGATTGGGAATTTAATCCAATCCTCCCAATCCAAAGCCATTACCCACCGAGCCATCCAGCTGGGTGAGTTAAATTCTCACATCCACCATTCTATCAACTTACATTACCCCTCCTAATAATACTAATAATGTCAGTCATATAACTGAAATGTTCTGCTGCCGATTACAGCAAAGACTTTTCACATCTATTCATAATAAGAAAGCAAGCTGCTTCTGCAACAGAGTGGGATTTGAACCCCCGGCCTCCTGGGTCAAACATTTCAACAGATTCTCACTCAGTAAAGAATTGGCAGGTAAAATCACAAATGCGACCTCTGAGGCCACACACGTGTTTTAAATCAGACTACTGGGAACATCCAGGATGTTTGTGGTGTTTATCGCCCTATTTACTGTCAAAATCCAACACATACACATACACACAAATGCACAAAGAGATATTGACAGCTCCTTCATGTTTTTATAGAGAGAGAGAAAAGATCATGTGTCTGATTGGCTCTGTCTGTGCAATGTGTGACTCCTGATGGTCCTAATGGCATTTTCAAATTTTCTCTAGTTTGCATCTGTTGTCGCTGGGCAGGCAGATGAAATACAACCTCAGTTACATCAAATAATAATCCATCAGTGTGAGATAAATAAAATACAGTTGATCCAAACCAGTCATTGGTCGTGACACATTTCTACTAACTTAAGCCAAAGCTTGAGGCTGATTTTAAACTCCACAAAGCTTCCATCCTGAGTTTTCACTGTTTGTGTAGTTCCACTTGCCCATTACTTTAAGTGAGAAAGCAGCATGACCTATGAAATTGACCAAAGGCGCAGTCACCTTTTGGAAGTAGATGCTCTGATCCCACTGGTCTTTTCACCGCCAGGATAGGCCAGGCATAGTGAGGGGATGCAAGATTATAAATGGTTTTAAACATGAATCAGAAGAAGTTATCAAAACTGAGGAAGGCATATTTTTTCCCAGGATGTTACAGTTATGATGTGGTAATTGCAGCATGACCATACAGCTGCACAAACCTGCAGAAATGATGTGATGCAAGTGCAAACATGTCAACAGAGAGGAATAGTCCCGATCAAACCAGACCATAATGATCTGAATTTGTTTTGAGAGCAAAGGTTGGCTCTATCCAGTAATGTATGGTGTCCCAAATAAAGAGCTTTATGTGTGTATGTAATGAGGCAGAGAGACGCAAACAGGAATAATGATAACTTTGATGTGTTTATATAGGCAATAAGGCGATGACAGACCAGGGAAATCCAACTATTACCCAACGCAACCTGTTAGAAGACGCCGAGATGACGTGTGCAGTGGCCGTGACTAAGTACACACAAATCATCTGAGACAAAAAAAAAAATGAAAATGGGGGGTACATTATATCGATTTCATTTCTTTTTTTTTAAACTCTTTTGTCTTATTAGAGGTAACTGAGCGAGACAGACAGCCCCCGTTATTACCCAGCGAGACGGAGCGGGGAGGCTCCACCTCACCTTCTCCATCAAGTGTCCATCCAGTCAAGCCGGGGACAATGGCACCGGAGAAGGGAGGGTGGGATATGGGATGGAGGAGTCGTCGCAGTAGCAGAACGGGTAGCCCTGCCTGTCATCTCTGTCTCGTCCGCGCTCGCCAATCTCACTAACTATTACTCTCTCCCATGACCCAGGCTCTTTCTCCCTCTCTCTTTCTCTCCCTCTCTCCTTCTCTCCCTCTCTCTCATATTCACTGGCTGGGTTTTCTACCAGTGCTGACAACCCACATGTAATTAAGGGCCATGAATGCAGTGCTACCTATAAGTGGAGCTGACAGCAAGAGGCCTACCTATAGCTTCCCTCCTCCTCCTGTGCACTGGTTGAGCAGCAGCTCAGCGGAGCAGCGGGGAGGCTGAGGGACGGCCGCAGACGCGCTTGGCCCTAATTGACGGTCTCTTATTCTGCGGAGGGTGGGTCTGGGTGGGTGTGTGAGGAGGCGTGAGGGTGGCTGTCTTGGGGAATGGCTAGATATCCGAGTGTCCCCCTTTTTTCCCCATCACCATCACCCCACTTCTTCCTCGTAGTTCTCTCCTCGCCTGGCCTTAGCTGCTGCATCTATAGCAAAAGTCTGGCACAGTTACTATCGAGCGCGCCTCTCTTCCTCTCAGTTTCACTGCTTCTGTCTCCTGCTCTGATCTCTTGATGTGCTGGAAAAGAGAGTCAGAGACCTCATGTTGTGGGTCCATTAAAAATAGCAGTGTGCTGTATATCAATATAGATCCTTTAGACAGTCAGAAGCAGAAGCAGACTTGGGATCTACAGTAGCGTATCGCATGCAGCCACAGAGAGAATGAGAGACAGTGAAAAAAGCAGGAATTGACATGTGGACTGAGTGAGAGGAGGAGGAAGGATGTAACGAGAGAAAAAAAGAGGATTGACGAAGAAGAAAAGTGAGTGACAGGGGGAAAGGGACGGAAGTGAGGGAGCATTTTCAGCGTCGCACCCCGAGAGAGAGGTCACGCCGACGACGACTGTAGACGTTTATGTATATGTGTCAACCATGAAGACTTGATAATGGCAGGAGGACATCTCAGAGGAGCTATCCCTGAGCTGCTCCGTCCGCCTACGCCCCGGTGTTGTTACCGCACTGATGAGCAAGCGAACATGGGGGAAGTGGGGAAGACGACGCCGGGAAGAGAATATAGGGTGGTGGTGGTGGCGGCGGCGGCGGTGTTTCGGTTGTGAGCCGTCGAGTGATTAGAGCAATTACTTGTCAAAGATCTGTCACGGCCGATCACATCCGCCCCCTTTTGTCTCAGCGGAGACAGGCGAAGGGGTGACCCAGACCTGCCTGCATCTGACCGACTGCAGCCCTCACTCAGTGTGTGTGTGTGTGTGTGTGTGTGTGTGTGTGTGTGTGTGTGTGTGTGTGAGAGAGAGAGTGTACTGTAGGGCTATGTGTTGCTAGTGATATTGGGTTGTGCAGACCTGCCATGCCATGACACACCCCAGATCATTATCCTCTAATAATGACTCCCAATGCAGAGGTGGGAGTGTTGCTGCTAAGGATGGTTGGTGATTGGGTGGGTTGTTAGCGTGGGTGGAGACAGGGTGTCAGTGTGTATATGTGTGTATCCATGCACTTAAATATGTGACAAGAAGACATTTGTGTTTGTTATTATAGGGTGAAGTCAGGTAAATTGGGCCACTTTTTGGTAAACGATTAATAAGACCATCAAAAACGCTAATCAAAAAAAATTAAAAAGTATAATTATTTTGGAATTATGAGAGTTAAAGTATCGGGATATTCCCTCTCGAGGTACGATGAAGGTTCAGGTAAAATGGGCCAGCTGTTCAGTTAAATTGGGCCAAGAGAGAACAACACAGTAATTTTAGCAGAAATCATTAAAATTTTAATAATTAATTGACACTACTACTAAACTACAACACTAAACTTAACATTAACAGTGAATACATAAGAGGTTGAAGACATTTTTTAATCTTAAAATGCATTTTAAAATTGCATGATCATGTTGTTGCTATGCTCTTTGTTAACTGACTATGTTATAGGCTCTTTTACTGTGTGTGTATGTGTGTGTGTGGCATTATAGGTGCCATTTTTTCCCCCACAGTGCTAATGGCACCATGAGTGGCACTGACCAACCTTGGATATATATCTAACTTTGAACATGTTTTGCACCCTCAATTTCTGTGTAACTTCAGTGTAAGACTGTGTTTTGTATGTGGCCCATTTTAGCTGAAATGCATGGCTCAATTTACCATGATGCATTAAGGTAAATTGAGCCACCCACAAAAAATGCATTTAAATTAAAAATAAGTAAGCTTAGCAAGAATTTTGCATTCTATCCAATGGGGGGAATCACAATGTGTATTATAAATCACATTTTTTTATTGTAGATCTGTTTTTTTTACGGAGTTATCAACCTTATCAGTTTCAAGTGAAATTTGTTTGCCAGGCCACCTTTCGCACACTTCTCCTCAGCAGGCTGGATATAAAGCATTGTCCCACCCACAACAGCAACCAGAGACCACTCAAATCAATTGTTTTTTTTCAAGTACAGTTGTAGCAACGATTTGAAATCATTTACAGCCATTGCCTGTTAAAACTTAAAAAGCTAGGAGGCTCAAACCTTAACTGGCTCATTTTACCTGATGGCCCAATTTACCTGATGTCACCCTAGGTTTTTTGGGGGGGTTACACTGCAAAAACTCAAAATCTTTCCAAGAGTATTTGTCTCATTTCTTGTCAAAATGTCTCATTTCTAGTCAAAACGAATCTCTTTCCACTTAAAATAAGACTCATCACCTAAAAATTAACTTGTTTTTAGATCATTTTCACTTGTTTCAAACAAATTTTCACTTGAAATAAGTAGAAAAATCTGCCAGTGAAAGCAAGATTTTTGTGCTTGTAATAAGAAAGAATAACTTGCTCCACTATCAGATTTTTCTACTTATTTAAAGTGAAAATATGCTTGAAATTAGTAAAAAGTGTCTAAAAACAAGCTACTTTTTATGTGATGAGTCTTATTTTAGGTATAATTAGATTTGTTTTGACTAGAAATGACATTTTTGACTGGAACTAGGACAAATATTCTTGGTAAGATTTTGAGTTTTTGCAGTGTACTGCTCAATTCCAATGGGAGCACATCACAACATACTATAACAAAACACTATTAGCCTATACTATTATAACTTGATTTCTTTTCTGGAGCCAAAATTCATATCTTTAAATATTTGAACTCTTGAACTTGAACTTGTGAAACCCCATTCGGTTTATGCCAAACATTTCCTCTGTTCTGGTGTCCAAATAATTCAATTTTAGACTCATCTGCCCAAAGAATGTTATTCCAGACGTCCTGGTCTTTGTCTGCATCTCTCTGGAAAACTTCAGTCTGGCCTTCATGTTTCTAAGAGAGAAAAGGTTTCCTCCCATGCAAGTCGCTTGTGCAGTCTCTTTCTGATTGTAGAGGTATGCAATTTCACATCAACAGTAGCAAGATTTACAGATTTACATTTTAGGGTTTTTGGGACTTCCTTTAGCATCTGCTCTTGGGTTGAACTTCCTCGGACAGCCAGACCTGGGCATGTTGGCAGTTGTTCTGAACATCCTCCATTTGTCGACTATTTTCCAGACAGTGGAACGGAAGATTTCACATAATTTCAATCTCACTTCAACAGTCAGGAGCACACAAAACAAAAGGTCTGAGGTTTATGTGAGGCAAGCCTTCATCAAAAAGCTGAGTAACAATGTTCAGATGATGTGCATCTGATGTGATACACCTGTGTGATTTTAGCCAGTGGGAATAAATATGGGGGTGTCCTAACTTATTCCTCACCATAAATTGCTTTTTTTTTTTTTACAATGACATTTTACAAAAAAATTAAAAAACAAAACAATAAAAAAATCTTGATTTTACATACGTATATCACATGAGAGAACTACCTTTTTCTGTGTCTATTTATTTAAACAGATTAGTTTGTCCTGCCTCCTTCCATGAATTTCCACACAAGTTTACATGAGGAAAACAAATTTGATTGGGTGTCATCAAGCGGGCGGGATATTCAATGTTTGGGGTGGGACGCAGCGTTTTGAAAGAATTTGATTGGATGTTCATCTTGGCGTATGTGTGCGAGTGTGTTTAGCTAACGTAGCTACCTGTTAGCTAGTAGGCTAAGTGATGGACCACAGGGATCTGGAGGAGGAGAGTGGAATAGGGAATGAATCATGAGCAACGTGATGCATAATTTGCGCGCTTGCATTATCAAATATGAAAAAAAAACGACCCCAATTTCAACCCAGATTTACTCGTCAATAGAATTTTGCACAAAGTTTGGGCTACATCGTCTGATAGATGAGTGATTACACTAATGTTAAGACCCATAGTGAGATCAAATTAAATTTTCTTTTCTGAGCACCTCTACAACATAATTTTTGTCATCATGAAACATCCGCCATGGCTTCAAAGTTTACAAGAGAAACAAAAACAAGTGAAAATGTGATATCGCCACACACTTAGACGCAATGAGATTACAGTCAATCTGTTTCACGTCTCCTGTTCCTTTCACTCTGTTTGTTCTCACTTTGGTTCTCCATCTCCCTCTAGCCTTCCTTCCTCTCCTGCCTGTTTGCTCTCTGCTAAATTCAGCACTGTGACACTGTGCGAAGCCTTTTGGCAGAGCAGCACTGTTAGGGAAGGACCGACTGGCCCCGCAGATCCCCTGCTGCGAGAACCCATGGCCGCACAGCTTGGAGATCACTGCGGATGACCTGCGTTGTTGCTGAGCCTCCTGTGCTTGTGTGCATATGGGTGCACACACACACACACACACACACACACACACACACACACACACACACACACACACACACACACACACACACACACACACACACACACACACACACACACACACACACACACTCCTGCGTTGTTGTGCCTCTCATGTTTCTCTCAGTCCTACCTGACCTTCTGTGCCGCAAGTGTACAAACATGTTATTTCAGTGTTGGGGTGGAAAGAGTCTCTAAAGTCAATCTAATTCCACTTTTTCCACCTATTACCTTATGCATCTATCTACCTACGAGCTGTTGAAAGATACAATTACAGTTATTATAATTTGTCAAATCCCCAAATTGACCCACACTGAAAAAACTCTTACCAAGAATATTTGTCTTATTTCTAGTCAAAACAAATCTCATTGTACTTAAAATAAGAAACATCACATAAAAAGTAGCTTGTTTCTAGACAGTTTTTTACTTCTTTCAAGCATATTTTCACTTGAAGTGAGTAGAAAAAATCTGACAGTGGAGCAAGTTTTTCTTCCTTATTACAAGCACAAAAAACTTTATTTCACTGGCAGATTTTTCTACTTATTTCAAGTGAATATTTGTTTGAAACAAGTGAAAATTATCTAAAACAAGTACATTTTGAGGTGATGAGTCTTATTTTAAGTGGAAAGAGATTGGTTTTGACTAGAAATGAGACATTTTAACAAGAAAAAGGACAAATATTCTTGGAAAGATTTTGAGTTTTTGCAGTATAAAGGACCAGGAAAATACATAAAATAACTTCTTACATATAAAAAGTTATATGTTTCTATCACTTGTATGTGTGTGTGTGAGCACATATGTGTGTCAGTAGGTTCCTACGCCTCAGTAAAGGCTGATAACATGTTTATTTCTGCTGTTGACATCAGTGTCTATGTGATCTGACATGCCGTTGGAGCCAGACTCTAGTCACCACGTGTGCTACAGTATAGGCCTTCGACATTTTAATTGTGCAGGAATTATGCTTGTTTGTATGACCAAGGCAGGAATAGAACATGACAGTGATTGCTTTATGTATATAATTACATGTATGTTTTGTATATATGTACGCTTTAATTGATGCTTTAAATGTAGGACTGATCTTCTTTAGCCACTAAGAACAGCAAACAGTGACTATATGGCTCAAAAACTGTGATTGGCAGAGGCTGGGAAAATGCTCCAGGCACTTTCCAGCTCCATCTCAAAGCCTTATGTCATCTATATATTATTCTCCTGCTCATACTGATATGTATTTTTTTTTATCCATGTACAAATTCAAGACAACAGACACAGAGGAGCGAAGAGAGAGAATTCAATTTGTCATTTTCTCTCCGTCCTTCCTCGACCGGAGACAGACACACATATTTATGCTGCATATTCATGTGTTCTTTTAAATCGTTCTGTATCTTTGTAATGATTGTTTCTGAAGTTGAAGTCAGATGGATTCTTTGTGATGTCTCCATGCAGTCCGGCTGTGTAACCAGCCCCCAACGTCTACATTCGAGATATTATTTCTAGCTGTCCATACTCCATCTTGGGGCACAATGGAGCCTCTTTCATTTTCTGTGTCATAATGCGATAGCACAAATTTCCCCGCGAGGCATCACACTATTGGAAAAGCAAATAACATATGTTGTGTCTCAAACTCACCCTTCTTCCCCTTATCCCACTGGTGCAGATGACCAGTGAGTCTGCCAGTGCCAAGGGCTGAGGACAAAGAGGGAAGGCAGGAGGAAGAAGAGAGTGCTCTGGAAACATGTCACATAGACTATCATTCATCTCCAGAGTGAGGAGCAAAATAATATGAATCCTCCCTATCAAAACCCACAAGAGGAGCCGTAATGCATTAAATTCAGAGTACCACCACTACTGAACATGGCTCTGTAATGTATTGCCTGTATGTTTTATTGATATTGGAGGAGAACAGTTTTTCGTGCTGCCTTGAGGAACCTTCACAAAGCAGATTATGTTTTCCTTGGCATGACTGACTTGGTGCTGCTTTCCAGGAGGATGTGTGTGTTTGTATCTTTTTTTTAATTTTATTATTGCATTATGTTTCACTAGATGGCACGGCCATGCTAATCTTTCACTCAACATCAAGCTTGCAGGGCAAAGCTGGCAGCTTTGTTCTGGAGGAGAAGATGAAAAAAAAGACAGAGGAGGATAAATAAGCAAAGAGCTAGAAGACTCATATACTGCAAGCAAGCAGCATCTCCTCACTGCTGTAACGCGCCCGTGTGTATGTGTTTCCATATACTGCACATCTATGAAATGGAGAGGGACAGCTTTGACAGTCAGGTAACTTTAGATGGCTCGACTAGCCCTTGATTGGAAGATGAAGAGCGATTATTAAAGTGAGATAAAGAGCAAGTGAAATGGAGAGTGAGCGAATGAGCCAGTGAGCAGGAAAAAGACGGAGTGAAGTTAAGTTGGTGTGAGTGCGAGTGGGTTCAGATGAGGCGAGGGAGATGATGAAAAGAGTAGCCACTTGGTCCTCTGAGACTCCTTTTCTTCCCTTGCTGCCAAATTAGCCCAATTAGTCAGAGTGGCCTCTGTTCAGGCTGCTGTCAAACCCTGACACCATACAGCAGCGCCAGCGGTCATTCTCTCTCATTTAAGTCAGGCTTTTGACTCTCTCCTCTGCCTCCTCTCCTGAGCCACCTGCACACGTCTCCCGCTGAATGATTACTGTAAGTGTGCGTATGTGTGTGTGTGTGAAGGCAGAAATCGCGCGCGCGTGTGTGTTTGCAAGCTTGAAAGGGAGACATTCCTTTAAAATCAATGCCCACCTCGCCAGCGTGGTGCCGGCGTGTCCTTCTTATAGCTGCGCTGCTCCGAAAAAACTGGGGTGTGAGAAATCTTTTTATTCCTCAGGTAAAATCCACCAAGTATCTTTAAAGCTCACTATCGCTGTAACTCTTTTATCTTTAACACATCAGAAGAACCAAACTTTTACACAGTGCAAAGGAAAAGATTTGAGAAAAGACGGTGTAGAGGATGAGTAAAGTCTAGGAAAAACGCCCCGAGCGCCGACGTACGCAGTCGCTGATCTGACAACACAACAACAAAGCTCCAACCCCGAAAAAATAAACCAGTGCAATCTACTGTAATTGTTTAGTCTCGTGTGCTATTTTAAAAGAAACTTTTAAGAGAGAACAATGGGAACCTTTACCGTACGCCTTCTCCCGTGACATCATTCCATCACCACTAACAAAATTGCATAAAGTCCCCCAGAAAACAGCCGCCCCCTTGTTCCCGTGCAGGATGAAGGGATCACTTATAGCGCGATAGCCGTTTGTCTTTCACTTCAAATCTCTGGAATTGGACTAAGAGCTGGTCTCTGATAATCACCTGCCCATGGGCTTTTAGGAGAACAGAGGAGGAAGAAGTACAGTAGGAGAGAAGGGGCTAATTGGATGACCTGGTATAGCATGAACAAACACACCTTAAGCCACGTGAACGGCGATGGCGAGACGGGGAAGTCACCAAAGCGCACGCATTCATCTCTTTAATTTACCTTCGCCAGCGTTGTGTTGTAGCCTATTTCACCACGGGCCATGTCACGGGGAAGCCAAACACAGTTCTGACCGGCTGAGACGAAGGAGGAAGTTTGTTTACCTGTGTGAGTGTGTATCTAATAATTTGTCAAGGTTCACGGGCCTTTTTAATGTATGCCCAGCAATACACACAGTGCCACTTAGACACTCACACACACACACACACACACACACACACACACACACACACACACACACACACACACACACACACACACACACACACACACACACACACACACACACACACACACACACACACACACACACACACACACCCAGGGAGGCACAACTCGCCTCAGGACACTCAGTCTGCTTTGTCTGCAGCACAATACGGAGCCACATGCATGAGTTACAGTAGAGCTGAGGTGAGCTCGAACTGGATCACGGACATTTTCATTGATCCAAATTTAAACATATTGTGTTCTGTATTTTACACTTGTCATCCTCCGATAGACATAATGTGTATTTACATGGGCTGCATCAAGTGTAACGACTAAGTTCTAAAGTAAAATAACGAAGCAGCAGGGTAAGAAAGTGTCAGTGTGTGTGTGTGTGTGTGTGTGAGAGGGAGAGAGGGAGTGTAAAACCCAGAGCATCCTTGTTAGCTATCTTTGTTTCCTTTGTGTACAACCACCCGAGCTCATGACCTTTGACCTCAGAGCTGTGGGTTTTTATTCAGAAATGTCAGTTTTGACATAAAAATGTGTGAAAGAAACATTCAGATGTCAAAACAGAGGGCACTGAGGATGACATTTTTTTTTTTTTTTAAATATAAATTTTGCCCGAGGGGAGGATTTTTTTTTTTTTTTTGTGTAAGACAACCGTGAACTCAAAATATACAACAGTGCCTAACAAATTCTTTTTTTTTTCTCAGAAACTCTTCATCCACCCTCTCCTCTGTTTTCAGGCTCAAACTTTTTTGTGCGAGGTACAGTATTATGTTCATGCTAATTACAGTTCTTGTTGAAACCTACTCACTCAAACAATGCTAAACTTTAATTTATACTGTATATAAACATCGAGTATATACACACGCACACACACACAGTATTGGACCAACAGGAGTAAACTGTTTTGACACCACAGTCTTTCATTATCAAACACTGGAATATTCATGCTCCCCATATCAATCTGCTCGACTCCCATTCTGCTTTGCTGGAGGGGATTGGGTGGACCACCTCTAAGGCCCTGCTGGCCACCTCTTAACCCCAGCTCCGGTGTACGTCAGGCTGCTCCAGGACCCGCCAGCCGCTTCCAAAAGCCCACTGACTAATTAGGCCCTCTGCATGGGACTGATAAGAGGGGCTCACCGGCGATGTAGAATCGACAGTCGTCCTACTGAGCGGCCAAATGGGCCGGGCGAGGAGGTGGATGAACAAACAGATGGCTGCTGGCTAACTGGTGGGCAGGGGCGGCGCAGGGCTGTAGAGGAGACCCAGGGGCCATGGGGGCTGCATGGGCAAAAGGGGGGGAGGGCGAGGCGACACGGGTCTGGTGCCATCCAAATTATGAGGGAAGAGATTGAGATGAGAATACAAAGGAAGTTGTAGAAAGATGGATGGAGACGTACGGAGCAACGTGACATCGTCTGGGGACGTTTCACGAGGTGAAAGCAAAGTGTCGACATGGATACTGGTGGTCACAGGGTGTGTGTGTGTCTGTGTATGGGTATGTGTGTGTGTATTTGTGTGTGTAAGGGGGCTGGCTTCTCATTAACCCTCTGTTTATCTTCCATGTGATGTTGTTTATTAGTTTTACCTGAGGCATCTTTGGAAACAGGGACCTCTGACATCGGAGGCCTTGTATTTCATGTTACATCTTGACATGGATAATTACAATTATGCACTGGAGGATTAGATCCCTGTGCAGTGGTTATGAAGTTGCTTTCTGCATTGATATCTTTCAGTTATGTTGAATAGTTAGGACTAATTTTCTATAGAGCAAACCCAACTTATAAATGGTATCCACACACAGACACACACGCTTCATGCATCTACGTCTCTTTGCTCTAGGAGACAGTTTCTTTGCCTCAGCAGATTCCCCTCCAAGCTACACAGATCTCCGGGATAGACAGATTCAAATCTGTTTCTGTTTTTTTTTTTGTCGACGTCTTTGTCTGTTATACAGCCTGCAGACAGAAGCAGAGAAGGCATTAGCCTGGGCATCAGTCTCTCTGTGTCTCTGTATGTGTGTGTGTGACAGCCTATGTCCACTCTGGTGACTTGCTAGCAGCTAGCCTCTCAGTCATGCTGTGACATACCTTCAACTATGGGTATCATGAAAAGCATGAGGTGTGTGCATGTGTGCATGTGTTTGAGAGCTCATGTGTTATTTAAAGTGTCAGAAGCACGATGTTCAGCACTGTCAAAGTGCCTGAAAGCCTCAGCAGCCCTGTAGCAGTGCTTGGATATAAGACGATAAACCAGCTCTCACATTCAGCGTAGCTCCTGGACAGCATGTGCAAATTCCTCTCAAACATTTGACATTTGTTAAAGCTTTGTTGTATAATTTCAGATTTTCAACTGACACACACTCATTGATTTTCACTAATTTGGTTCAAGTGTACAACATTTGTGCAGACTGTTGCTGATTTCAATGTTTTAAAGACACACAGGGTGCGTACTAGCTCTGCCAGCTATTTTTTTAAGTGTGTTTGTGTGCGTGCTTGTGTGTACATAAGATGCACTTAAACCTTCCCATTAGCAGCCCTCAGTGCTACACCCACCCAGACAACCCACAGTTCACATTTTCAGAAATAGAATAGATTCAATTTCTTTCAAATTTGACTCACAAAGCAGACGTACATGCCCTTTGTCGGACGCTTTTATCCACAGTCCCTACGATGCTGTGAGTGTGTGTGGGCCCAAAGGGAATCAAACCATTTCTCTTTTTCTTTCTTTTTTGCTCTCTTTCTATTTTCTCTTCATTTCTGAGGTGAATGACTTAAGATCTGCATCAGAAAATGATCAGAGTTCAGCAACTCAGCAATATGTCTTTAAATGTTTCCTCTTTCCTCGTATTCTTATTATTTACTAATAAGCACATGTACATGCATTGATCATTTCATTAGGAACACTGTGTAATAATGGATAGTCGGTCTCAGTGGTGCACTTGCCATGTAGGTGTGCACTCTGTGTGTGTGTGTGTGGTCTGTGTTTGTGTGAGTGTGTGTGCATGCATACGCCCCATTCCAGTCCTCCCAGGAGACCGGCTGGTGCAGGCGGTTTAAATGGGACCTGCTGAAAGGCCCTTGGCACCGGTGTCACCCGGCCCGAGTGTTTCCCAGACTTATCAGATCATGTTCCACTTTTGGGACGCTTGTTTTTTCGTCCTCCCAACTGCCCTCTCCTTCCCATCCAACAACAGGCTCTACTCTCTATCTCAGCAACAGAATCCACTGCCAGGTATCAACCTCATAATCATTTTAAGTCCGGCCAACATTCATTCACTGCTTGGTCTCCAGTCTCTGGCGATTTGTGTCTCTCAAAAGGCGGCTTGATTTCTAAGTAACGGACCTGATGCCAGCTATTCTTTCACTGGGAGGCTAAAGGATCGACTTCTCTGGTTGCGGCTAATCACTGGCCTTTGTATATAAAGGCTCTTTGTGGCCACCTGAACAAGTTGACTTTTAAAATCCCCCAAAATACTCTGAAATGGGTTCAGACTAAAGTTTGGATTTTGAAAATAACATGGCATGTGAAAAACTTCTTCTTTGTAATAATGTGGTAGAATTTAATAAGTGCAAATGGAGGCACAGCCTGCAATTGATGCACTGGGAGATTTAGAGTGTTACAGTCATTTAGTCTGAATAAATTGAGATTTTGTCATTACAAATAAACAAAACATGTCAGTTTGTCTTGTTTTCTTCCGTCTGCGTGGTTACCAGCTGTTAGAAGTTTGACCTGTGGCATGCTACGGCACAAAGACATCAATCTAAGCCTAGTCCGTTTCTGACAATGGGTAAGTACTGCACATTTCATATAAATAAATACATACACACCCCAGTAAGGGCCCATAAAGATGTAAATATGCAAAAAACATTGCACATTAAGTACACAGTTTATGGAATTTTACCCTTGCCACATATGAAAAATGAGGCCTTTACATGAATTTACAATTCAGATGGGTTTCCTTAGGGATGCCCATTTAAGATGCATTGGTATAATATATTTGTTGTCTTTACCGCTCACCACTGCCATTGAAAATCATTAAGTAATGTGCACTCACTGGTGGAAGGAGAGCTCATGTTTATCATCATTTATTTGGCACGGAGTCGTTAGCCTGGGCCTTGGGTCGACTCTGTTGCAAACCGAGTGCAGTGTATTACCACCACCACCACTGTGTTTCTGTGTCTCCTGCGATCATCTATCATATCAGTTTTACATGCTAAAGACCACGGAAGAGGAATATCATTAGCAACGCGTTTAGAGAGCGGGGATGCACAAGTGTGTTTGGATTGTGGACGGAAACCTTCTGCACGTCTGTTTATGCATCTGCATTTATGCATCTGCCAGACAAACACGCATACTTGAAGGTCATTTATACGTCTGCTGGAGACCGTGCACTGGGCGGTCGCAGCGGTTCAGGGAGTGACAAGTCCACACTGAGTGGATCCTTCCTGCCTGCTGTGAAGGATTATGAGAGTCATTTTCCAGGGTCTTGAGGAGAGGTCTACATGGGACGCGACAATCCCTGTTTTAACACCATTATATATCTCACTGTGGGGTGTAAAGGAAAACCATCCATCATGTTTTGGGGGAAAGAGGGAAATGAGAAATGGTCATAATAGTGTCCTTGAATATTCCCTCCATTTTCACTCAGTCTTTCTCATATATTTAGTTTCATCTTATAATTATACTAATGTTACTTTTAATGTCCTGTAATGTGAATACTTTAAAATAAAGAGTAGGAATGTTAAGCTTATTTCTAGTTGTGACAGAAACCACATTTTTCTGTTATCTGTTCATACCAGTGGAAAATGGAAAGACAAATAGGATCAAATACACACTCTAAGGGAAATAATGTGGACTAATATTTTGCGAGAAGCTGCTTATTTGCTTATGTTGGATTATAATTATTGAGGTTAGGCAGCTGCATACAAGCCAAACTCCGGAGTCTAACACTGCCCTGCAGCAAATGAGACAAAGAGGAGCTCTTTTTTTGCCATTTGGTTTTGTCACAGGGGCAGTTTGGTAATACATACTCTCTGACTGAATAATGCAGAGACTCATTTGGCACGGCACTGCATGTTCAATAACATTTCTTTACCCCCTCTACGCTACTTTTTTACACCACTTGTGCTGATAATTGAATTAGATATTTAAGACTATCACGATACCGCAATTAGAGATTATTTAATTCCCTTTTATCAGAGGGCTCTTTAATTTAAGCAGCCAACTGTCATTAGGATCCAAACAGAGAGAGGATGCCATTAGTGGAGCCTGGATCTCTTCATCCTTATTATTTTCAGTGGCCACAAATCGTATTCATAAGATGGGGTGCAAAACAGAAAAAGAGGCACCTTTTACCCTGACACTTGAATTTATGTTATATGTAAAGGAATTGTTCACATTTTTTAGTAAACATTGCTAAGATTTAGAGAAGATTGATAAAAAATGTCATGTCTAAATACGAAACAACCTACATTTACATTGAAGGAACATAATTTGGCATTAAAAAACAATGACAGAAAAGAAAAACCCTGATTATATCAGTTTGTGTTGATTTTACACTGAATGGATTAAACAATATAACATCTGCCAGTGGTGGCTTATTCAATGTGTCAGCCTAATTCAAAATAAATATTTGTTAATGTTCAGTTTGATTAAGATAAAAAATATCAATGCTCTCAGTGGTGTATTGAACATACATGCATCAGAAAAGCTTTTCTCTTTACAGACCTAATAAGTTCTTCTAGAGACCTTTCACTGTGAACACCCCGGGCAACTTCTATACGTCTGTTTTCACACATATGCACGCACACACACTTTCTTTTTATTTTGTTTCTCCTGTCCTCCCCCTCTTCTTCTTCATCTTCCATCTTCTTCCTCTCCTCTTCCCTCCCTCTCCTGCGTCCCTGGCCCACCACCACACAGCTTCTCCCACAGTGGGTAATGTGAATGGACTCAAGTCTCCTGGGTGTTGCGGCCCCCTCTCTAGCCTCGCAGGCAAATTTGCGGCAGCCACTCAGATGGGAGAAGCACACACACAGCAGCAGCAGAGTCTGCAGCAGCAGTCTGTAGGGGCAAGGCAAGAGAACAGAACGAGGATGATGATGGGTTTCGTCTTGGACTTCGAGGATTGTATCGCCCGCCGCGTGCCGAGCACAGCAGAACGGGGAGCAGGGCTGCTCGGCCAAGGCAGAGCGTTCCTGACAGTGCTTTGTTTTGAATCCACAAGGACTTGTCATATGCCTCAAATCGTTTGCTCTCACTGCGCCGCAGACTCATGCTCCACTGTGAACGGAGACAGGGCCCTGCTGTCTACTACTGCTGAGGGTGTGTGTGTGGATCTATGTCAACGCACACAAGAAGATGTGTGTTCAATTTACGTCTGAGTTGGCGTGTTTGCAGTGTATGTGTGTATGTGTGTGTGTGTGTGATGAGGAGCATAAACTCCAACATCCGACGGTGCTGTTGCACGCTTCGCTGTCTATTTGTTCAGTTTCCCTCCATGAGACAGACTCCGCTCTCTGAAGGAAAACATAGCAAACATGCACTTGACAAATAAAGACACACAAGAATCAATAACTCTGATATTTTTAGACGTATACTGTATCTAACATATGAAGCAGTTTATCCCATAATGTAGTAGGCTACTGGCTCTGTTCTAATGGAAGATGAAGTGCAGAAACAGGATGACATCATTAGGGCACAGGGGTCAGTGACAGATCTGACGAGTATGGAAATGATGTCAAGCATATTCTCAACACCTATGGGCGATTTTAGACTGACATGTTGGATGGTGCTATCAGCCAATCACAGCCAAGGAGCATTAAAGCTGTGGTGGTGGCACCTGGTGGTCCAACACCTTCATGTTAGTTTGTCCTTTCAGCTTAGAGTCAAATACCGTGTCTTTAGAAACTTTAATCTCCAAAAAGCTGCTTATATTTAATTAATCAACATTACTTCCCATGATAAAACACAACCTCCTGTCTCTGTGTCTCTCAATGTCTGTGGTTGTGATTGAATGACACCTACAGAAATAACCCCCTCGACAATTTAAACAGTTTCTGCCTCACCCAAACGATGCACTGCAGGATCTACTTCTGCAGCCTACATGTCATCAGCCTTTTACAGACTTGACTGCTGTGAGACTTGAGGCTTCACTAATACGAACTAGAATTGAGACACCGTATCTTTAGTTTTAGGCCTATTGATCCCAGTTGCTGTGTTAACACATAACTGAGAGTGTGTGAAATATCTGCTGTCACATTCACAAAATTAGAGAAACCTAGTGTTGTACTGTTGTCTCTGGTGTGTATGAACAGTAGGCTATGAACATGAGGCTGTAACATTGCAAAATGTGGAAAAACTGAAGGGGTCTGAATACTTTCTGAACGGGCTGTGGGTCAGTTCACAGAGTTTGTGACTGCTAGAGCTTGGCCGCAGCGTTTCATGCTACATTAGTCTGGTTTTAAAACCTAATTTGCCTATTAATGTTTTATGCTTAATTTCATGGAGGTGAGGACTCGCTGATGCTGCTTGGCCACCAGAATTATTACCTGGCAGCAGTGGGTGGCGTTGGGTACATGGGTGAGTGAGCACAGTGCAGGTTGAAACCTGAATGCACAGTGTGATGTTTCTGTAGAGACGATGTTAAAAATGAGCGGCATAAAAACTGTTTATTAATGTGTGTATGTACCATATAAATGCATTAATTAAATACATGTCGACAGCGAGGAAATCATACTACTGTGAAAAAGCGGCGCATCCTGCTCTGTCGACTTTGATGGTGAACTTAAAGAGATGATGATGATACAGTCAAATAATAACAGCCATGACAACATTGCTTTAACAAAGCAGGGAGTCAGTGGAAAACAAATGTGGCTGGGTGTCAACAACAAAGGTAAAATAAAGGCCGTAGTTGGTCATAATTGATGCCAAAATTGAAAATGTTACATTGCTCTCCACATTGCCTGAAACTGTTGCATGACCCAGACATTTCAGCTTTCATTTTTTCTCGCTTGTTTTTGGAGCATCCCTTCGACAGCTCTGTCACAATCACATTAAAGTTAAAAAACCAAGTGTACCAATGAACGCAACAACACCACAAGATGAAAACAAGAAAATACAGTATATCCTAAATGATTGCAGCTTAATGGGGGAAAAAAACCCAAAAAAATGTCGGCAGTGTCTTTGAAGGTAAGTAATCGCTTACATGAAACACATTGGCCTCTGCGTGCCGTGACGTTTAAGTTGCTACTGTCACTGACTGTGTACCGAGGTGGTTGTGGTGCAGCGCTGCATAATAAATGACTTGCATCGCCCCGGAGCAAAGTACTAATCAAGGCTGTCCCCTAACTCCAATCTAATTGTCCACATCCAGCTGATCAGGCATAGGAGGCCTTTTTATCAAATACTTACTGAGATCATTGATTTGAGAAATGATACAGTGAAACGTACTAACTCAGATATGACTGGGTGGGCATTTAATAGCATTTGGGGAGTGGGGGTGGGGGGTGTTGTCGATGTCTGCTGCAGTGCTAATTGCAACTAATTTACTGTGAAGCTTATCCCAAGCAGCAGTGGTTGGGGGAGCACCCATTATTGTCTTTATGCTTGTTATTTATCGACAGAGCAAAGGGAAGAGAAAGGGAATAGATAGATTAGTGAGATTATATGAAAAAGAGGTTCCTGTCTATAAATCAGGGAAAATTGAATTTATTATATCCTTTTTTTAGTGCTGTTTAATGACTAGTGACACTTTGAGTAAATTCAATGTGATCATCATTCAAATCAATCACTGTTATCCTCTGATTGAATGATTGAGGTACAGTAACTAACTAAGTGTGATGGTGATGCTGCACCTTATGAAGGTCAGACGTGAGTTCCTCTCGTTGGTGTTTCAGTTCAGGAGAAAACATCTATTCAGTGAGGCAGGTGCAGAGGAACAGGAGGTGACAGAGGTCAAGAATATTCATAATAAAATGGAAATACATTTTTGCTGAATAGAAAAGACAATAGAGAAGAATCGCTAAATGCCAGCTAACCTCATATGCAAAGAAGGTTAAGTTATAATCAGGCAAAGATGCTGATTTTAGAGAAGCAGCTTCATATAAATACATTTCCTCACTATTCTGTATATATGACATACAGCTGCACTGCATCCGTCATTAGTCATTTATTTTCTTCTCTTTTTCAAATATCCTCTGTACCCATAACAGAAAGCATGTAACACATAATAACTTATAGACCTTGCACAGTCATGTATGATCTTGTGTGTTTATTTTAGTATAATGTATAAGCATCCTTTTTCATTTATATATTTATAAATTTTGTGCTTCTCCATACTCATACCATCAGTTTTAAGGCCCTCCAGTCTCCAATGACAGTGCTGTATTCTTACTGTGGACATACACACCAGCGTGTCCATCCATCACTTCTCTCAGTTCCATGTTTTACAGCGATCCCATCACTGTAAACTTGAAGTGACTGACTAAGCAGAAAAGCTGCCTCTGTGTTTGTTTCTGTTGTTTGCCAGAACTAAAACAACACTCCTCATCTGCACTCCTTCCCGAGCCACTGTATCATATTCTAACTTTGTCTCAAACACCTCTCTCTTTCATGCAGCCCAAAAAAATAAGTCTTATTATTGCTTCAGTTGCTCTCCAGGCGAACTTGTCACCTCTATGTTACCTCTGGGTTTGCCCCCACTCCAGGCCCTAGCTCTTTTCCAGACCGCATTATTCCATTTAAACTTCAATCCTATTTATGGCCTATCCTATCCCCCTGCCCGCCTCAGGCTATCAAACTATTCATCCAGCCGACTTCATGTCACCCGGCCCTGTCATAAAAGCCTCTTTTGGGATATGTGTGCTGCAGATGTGTGTGTGTGTGTTTGCGCTTGTGGTGCAAATGAAAGGTGTGTATGTGTTTGTGGTAGAGATGAGCGAGTGTGCGTGTTTTCCAAGTCTGCACAGTTGCACGCTGCCGTTGTTTGTTTGGTTATGATGAAAACAAATGATTTTGCACGTCTGTGTGTCGCTATTTATCCTGTTAAGGGACGACGCAATTAGCTTTTGTGGCCTTTGTGGTGGTGGTGGTGTTTTGATCGATATGATGTTAATGTGGCAATAAAGAACATGAACATGAAGATGTCACATTACTGCATTTGCAGGCAGAGAATCCATGTATTAGCAAACATTGTCTTTTTTTTTTTTATGAAAGCTACCTCATCTGACCTGTTTCAGCATTGCGTCAAGTAAAAGAGATGAGGCAGAAAAGAACGTGTTTGAGAGTTGGCACAAAGGAAGTCATATTGAAATTGAGTCCTAAGAAAATAGATAGATGGAAAGAAAGTGTGAGGGGAAAGAGAGGATGGACAAGGACAGATAGAGTCCATTGACAGGAAAAAGAGACAGAGAAAGCAAAACTGAAAGAGCTTGAACACGAGCTGTCAACTCTTGGGCTTAACAGAGTTTCCCCTTTGACTTCCTCCCTCATCCCGATTTGTGCCCTGGTGGAACCTCCTGGATCAGCAGAAAGGAGAGGATGGGGAAACATGCAGGATAAAAGATATGCCCATCACCGTCCTCTTCTCCGCTGATTTTGTTGTTGCTCATTGTTGTTTCATCCCTTTCTTTCTTTTTTTTTTACGAGGTGTCTCCCACCAATCTATAGTCTGGAGGATGCTCCTAATGGGCCGCTGCAGCGACGTTTCAGGCAAGGCTCTTTGGTGTGCTAGAGTCAAGGGGTGCGGGTGATGCAGTAAGACAGGCAGGATGAGGGATAATGTGAGACAGACTGACAACCACAAGAAGGCATTAGGCTAATGGCATCATTAAAAAGTGCAGTTACCTGGGCCAGGCTTCATGTGGCATCAGATGAGAGAGGAAGAGTGAGAGGGAGAAGGAGGGAAACACATTGAGGCTTTGCGCCCCCAGCTTTGCTGCTCTGGTAATTTTGATCTTCTCGCTCTTCCTCTTCTCTTCTAATATCCTTCACCACTTGACTTTCAGGCTTGCTCATGAGACAGAGACCAAAGGAGAGGTGCTCTTTGATGCCGCCTGTGCATGTGCGCCTGTTATGTGCATGTGTGTGCATGTTGTGGTGAACTGCAGATATTCTAATGACAGAGATTAAACAATTTAAATAAACAGCTAAAGGTGTTACAAAGAGATAAAAAGCTTTATGGGCTCACGTATTGGATGCTCATGTTGAATGAGGAAATCGACATCCATGACTATTGAGAGACGATCAAAGTTTCCATATTTACTGTCATTTTGTTTCAAACCTGAGTCTGGACGTTGCTTAATTTGATTTGTTTATTCATGAAATTGCCACAAGGCCTCGAACAGAACAATCAAAGACAACTGTGCCAATGTGTGTGTGCGTGTGTGTGTGTGTGTATCTTCTGCCCATGACACTGTATGTGTGTGCAAGTTAGGTTTGTGTATGTAATGTGTGTGTGTGTGCATGTGTTCTAGGCATGTATGACCGTCCTCTGATGCAGCTCTTTGTAAATGGCAGCACAGACTGCCAAGGAGAAAAGGGAATGTGAAATCATTTGACTGCAGAGATTCCTGCTGGGGTGCCTCTGGCAGCTAGTCACACACACACACGCAGACACACAGACACACACTTATTATACTGTATTCATGGGGACCTGTCATTGACATAATGCGTTCCACAGCCTGTTATCATGACCCTAAAACCAGCCCTGAAAAAGTCGCTCACACTTGTGGGGTCCAGCTTTTTGGTCCCCACAAAATTACAGGACCCCAGAAGTACAGTGGATAGATAGATAGATAGATAGATAGATAGATAGATAGATAGATAGATAGATAGATAGATAGATAGATAGATAGATAGATAGATAGATAGATAGATAGATAGATAGATAGATAGATAGATAGATAGATAGATAGATAGATAGATAGATAGATAGATAGATAGATAGATAGATAGATAGATAAGCAGTCATTTAGCCATGCCGCTAGCACCGAGGTAGTTATATCTGGACTAGTTTGGTCCAGACAGAAATATCTTGACAGCTATGGGATGGATTGCTATGATGACTGGTACAGACATACAGTACGTGGTGCCCAGAGCATGCATCCTAATGACTTATATGACTTTTCCTCTATTGTCACAAGCAGGTCACATTTTTCACTTGCCCTGTGAGATATATCAGTATCTACTGTGCTAAATGGCACTCAATTTAGAGTAATTATATTCCCCCCAGGATGAAATTTAGTAATTAGGAGATCTCTTAATATTTCATATAATGCCTTCAATTTGTCTGGCGCTATTGACAAAACTGAGACATCACCATTAACTCTACTACAAATGTTAGCACAGCTGCTTGAAATCAATATTGTAGCATTGTCATGATGAGCCTATTAATGTAGCATGCTCAGATCAGCATTTACCTCATGCTAGCAGGCAGCCTCACGGAGCAGCTAGCATGGCTGTGGACTCTTATTAATGACACAGTAGCAGATGATAACAACTCTATGTATAATCTATATAATGGAAAGATGAGTAGATGGATAAAGATTGATGGATTTAATGTAGGAAGCAGCATTACTGGATTGTAGAGGTTTCATTCACTTGTTATAGTGTTTGGATGGTTATTTGAATACAGTAATAATATATGTGACATAAGTTACCATATTGATGTTGTGTGTGCACAAGTCCCTGTTTTTGTAGATGTGTGTGTGTGTATGTGTGTGTGTGTATCTGTGTCACTTCCAGAGGTCTACACCTGCAGATTAAACTATTTTCTCATTCCAACACAAATTGGATTCCGGCACTGAGCGTAGTCCAGGACGGCAGAAATGTTCCCCTCATGATTGTCACAGACCGACAACTTGCTTGTTCCCGGGTGCAATAGACCAATGAATGAATAATGAAATAAATAAAATCGACGCTCTGCACATGTTTCAAATCCATAAACCTATCTAATCGGCTCGGCTGAGAAATGGAAAGCAGTTGAGGCCTCACTTTCTCAGCGTTCCACCATTATGTAAATTGAAGCCAATCAAACTGCCGCCATGGAGAAGCTTTGTAATAGAGCGTTGATTAGCTAGGCAGCTTTGAATCAGCCATAAAAAGAGTCATATAAATGGGTAAATTCAGCCTTGCATAATTTAGCCCAGTGAACTTAATATGACTCTGAAGTCACACTGTGTTATACATGTGAACATTATGGTAACCATCAATGTTCAGCTGAAATTTATCTTTAATCTTTGATGTTATTAATGGATTTGATGCTAATTCATCTCTACTTGTGACTTTTTATATTAGTGTAGTGACTTTATTACAAAAAAAAAAGTGTCTCCTGACATTTTTGGACATGAAGTGTGAGCTCCGAACATCCATAAATAGTCACATATTAGGTGTATGCTGGGACTTGTCACTCATTAGTGATGGCTTTTGCAAAACTACTGACATTTGTTTCATCAAAATATACAATATATAACATGAACAGTTGAACACCTTCTAATATTAAAATGGGGATACACGTTTTTCACTTTCAGCTCTTCTCTCTGCCCTTGTTTGTTTTTATCGACCCCTCCAGAGTCAAAGATAGAAACTGGCCTGTTTGCATGTCCTTGTGTGTCGCTCTGTCTCCACCAAAGACACGTCCATGATTAGAAATAGGTGAGTGAGCACTTCCTTTGGTTGTATCCCCTCTGACTGGCTTTTGTCCTATTTATTATTGTTAGCCAACAACATCACTCTGGCGTTTCCCCTTGGTGACAGTAAACCGCTGTTTCCGCCGACCTTGTTGCACACCCAGCCAGGTTGCAGTTTATAGTCTGGTCTTCTGTGGATGTGCTTTCCCGGGGTTTGTGTGTCTGTGTGTGTATAGAGGAGTCACCGAGGCTGCTGCGTTTTTGTGCATAGTGAAGATGATGTACCGAATATGGAGGGACGGCCCAATAGAGATGCAGCAAAGCGTCATAAAACACACTGTCATTCTGTTAAATAATATTAAAAAAAACATTATACATTATTTTATGTTATTTTTATGGTGAACAACTCTCTCTTGCTTTCACCTGCTGCACAGACAACCTACATACTGAGCTATTCCTGAAACGAGCTGTGCTACTTGTGTAACAACACAGTGTTTCAAACTTTCCAAACTTACTGCAGACTGAATCATAATGTGATTTTCTTGTCTTAACGCTTAGGAAGGAAAGGAAGACTGTGCATATAATTATCTAATTAACAAGTTTAGTTTCCTCACACATCTGAAGATGGCTTATAATTAGTGCAATATCACAACTGATCTGAGAACTGTAGAAATGAGCGGTTAAAGAGTCAAGGACTGCTGTTGCACTGCTACCACCAGAGGGCAGTAAATTATATAATGGCTGCAAACAGGCAGTATTCATGGGACAAAAAGCTGCATGGGATATAAGGAGAGATATCGCTTTCACTGCAGCTTCGTTCTAATCAACTTCTTCTTTTTTTTGCCTAAATGATGCCTATTTTTAGCTTTAACTGCGCTAGCACTGCCTGATGTGCTGTAAACCTGCACCATTGCTTGATTGTAATTCAGTAATTGATAGTATTAGGCAAGCACATCATTTTGCAAGCTGAATGGATGGATATACTGTAAAGAAACAGTGTAACCTTAGACATAGGTATCTGGCATTTTAATAACAAAATAAAAATAAATACATAACAGGTCCTCTTTAACTGTGACTAGTAGAAAGGGCAGTGTCATGCATTTCTTTGAGTCTGTTCCTCTTTTCATCCGGCATCTGAAGAGCTTTATCTCAGTGCCTATGTTCTGTGTATACTGTATATAACCACATTGTATAGATATTGTGCATATATCTGCGGGCGGCACGGCACACCTTGCTGTACATATACTATTTGATCTATTTGGCAAAAAGAGCCAGAAGACAAAAGAAATCACAACACAGAAACGTATTTGTCTCGTGAGTCCCCTCCTTTCCCTTTCATCTTTTATTCAAGTGCTGAGCAGGAATAAAAGAATTGGACAATCCAGTCAGAGCGATAAGAGGGAGGTGAAGCGGCTGTGTGTCTGCATGCGTGTGTGTGTATGTGATGGTGCTGAAGACACATTTGCAAGCTCACCTTTTTTTTTGTCGCCCCTCTCCGCCTGCTGCTGGAAAAAAGAAAAAAAGAGGAGGGGGTTCTCTAATCATGGTTTTAGTAATGTTTACTAATGTTTCATTCATTAAGCATCAGCAGTCACAGGAGAGACATCACCCATCTGCCAAACTGGAGGATATTATCGTCTTAAATCATCTCGGTGCGTACCTGTTTGGTTGACTGTCACAGGCTAAGGGAGGCGAGCCCCTTCCAGCCCCCGGGGAAGGGGAGGCTGTCACTCTCCCTCCCCTCTATTGTTATTCCTCCACATTACTCTACCCCCTTGTTGCATCCATCTTTCTTTCTTTTCTTTTCTTTTTTCTCTCGTTCTTTCTTGTGGAACACATAGAGTAAACAGAGCGGCGGGCTGGATAAAGAATAACTTTGTAACTTTATTTTTCTAAAGTGTATAATATTCTCCGCTGAAAGACTTTCTGAGAGGACTCACTTCATGTGGTGTATTCCCCGTCTGAACATCAGGGCTGACAGTTGTCCTTGCAGCGCCGGTATGCTTTGTCTCTGAATCTGCCCTCTAGCAAACACACACACACAGACACACGCTCACATACATGCACGCACACACACTTTCCCACTCTCCCTCTCTCCCCATCTCCACTCTGTTCTCTTATCCTCCCTCTCTTTTCTTTCCTCTATTCATCTCTGCCTCCCTCTCCTTCTCCCCTCCCCTCCTTCAGTTTTTGCTGCTCAGCACAGCAATTATTACCCCACCTCGCTTCGCGGTGACCTCTGAGATGATTAAGTGAGATTACCTGTACAGTACTTGTGGCGAGAAGCACGCTGTGAGACAGTTTGTCTATGTATGTGTGTGTCGGAGGGGGTGGGGGATACAGTAGCCATAGTCGTCTTTAGCCATAGGGCAGGTGAGCCCTGCAGTGTCTGTATGGATGGCTGGCCGCTTACAGTAGCCTATGTAACACTGATTTGTAGCCTGGCTTATCATCTGAGGACTAAATGAATAGATTACGGAGAAAGAGCAAAACACAACGTGACAAAGTGGAATCGAGTAGTCTCTTGTGTACACTTATTTCTGACAGCTCAAATAACACAACCTGGATCCCCCTTTTGCACAGTTCAGGCCCAAGACTTTGTCAAATCTAAGTGAAGATAGTCAGAGAAGTTGTCAGTGTGCATGCACCATGAGTAGATACATGCACCGATACAACTATAAACCCTATAGAAGAGCAGAGTACTGTATGTACCAAAAGTCTTTTCCTCACATCCCAATTAAAGGGCCCTTGTCTGTACTTGGGCAGTTGTTGGTTCCCCGCTTTCATTACAATATGCGTCTCATTAGGTGTCCGTTGCTCAGCACCACCTCCGGGTGGAACTTCCACTAATGAGAACACTACATCTAATGAACATCCTCCTCCCTCTGTCCTTAATTACAGCGCCATGCCTCTCCCCGAGCTGAGAGTTGCAGCGAAAAAGCCGGGGCTGAAACACAAGCGCCACGGCTCTCCTCGTCCCCGAGAGCCGAAAAACAGCAGCCGCGTGTCCATGTCCGATGCTCCGCCGCGCCATGTTTTCAGGGTGTAGCATTGAGGCGGTGTGTATGTGTGCGTGTGTCATTGTGTAAGGGAAAGCGGGTGTTTGTTCATTATACGGTGAGCTGTGCTATTATTTGATATTAGATGAAACAAGTTGTTGGCTGCTGGGTAGATTGGTGATTAAACATGCAGTTACAAGACCATGGCTGACACACAGTGCGTCAGTGGATAATACAGCTTAACAAGAAATATAATGAGTGATATACTCGCTATTTACATACTGATGTAACCACCGGAGAAGTGTCTGTTTTGTACCGTACGGCAAACAAAGCTGTCGTTTAATTTCCTCTTTAAAAAAAGGAAACATTTTGAAGTTGAAAGTGTTTTCACAGTTGGTCTTTGGAAAACACGAGTTTTATGAGCTTGAAATGATGCTACAACACGATTTTGTTCGTTAAATTTGATTTATATTGTGTAACTGTTCACTTAGGATTCAGGTTTGTATGTAAAATAGGAATGAACACACTTAAACAAATTCATAGTGGCACTTATATGAAAGTGAAGGACGCAGACTCGGAACAATGTGGTTAATAAAAACCTGCAGTGGAGGCGACGCCACTCTGTTGTCAGTTTTAACTTGATTTCCAGACAGGTGTAATACCAGCCTGTTTTCCCATGTTGCGCAACACAACATACACATTTAGCAGAGTTAAAGAGAATTCCTTTACAAATGCGTAAATTACAATTCATGCCTGTGTCTGTCTTCTAAGCCCTTGAAAGGATGATTTGCAGCTATAAGCCTCAGAATCGGGCATGAATTAATCAACAGAGGATGTTGTCCGCTCCCTGAATTATCCCTGACCAAAAAACTAAGGCGGCCTAATTGGTCATTTTGAGCATCTGAAGATCTCCAGTGCTGCTCCACGCAGACTCGCTTTCGGGGCCTACATTTCCCATGAGTACCTGGGGCTCTTGCATGCAGATTCACAACAATTTCTCAAAGATTAACCCATGGTCGCCGCCGCCGGCTTCTCCTCCCTCTCAGGCTTAGTGAGGATGCGAGGCCACTAATTAGGGCAAAGGGGAGATACAAGTATGCCTCAAACTTTTGGACCCATTTTCATTTTCCTCTTTCTCTTCTTCCTCTCTGGGGATGTTCTCTCATGGCTGAATTAAGCTGGGCCGAGTTCAGCCGGCCATGTACAGTTAAATCCTTCCTGTGTCTTCATATCCCCCTCCGTTTATTCATTTGGTTTGTGGGCATAAACCAGCCTAGGTTATTAAAGCATCCTCTTATTCCTCCTTCCATCCTTGACTTCACTCCTCTCTCTCTTTCTCTCTCTCTCTCCCTCTATCTGCCTTTATTCCCTCTTCTTCACTGTGTCTCCGGTACCAAGGGCGCCCACAGCTTATAATAAAAGCCACAGGATTTAAATTAGAAATTAATTTGGATAATTTGTCTCCAACGAGCACCCTCCTCCTGCCGTTCCTGCCAGAAATATGTTAATATATCATATTAAGTAATTTCTGGGCCCAGATACACATGCTTATGGAGGGAGAGTGTGTACGTGTATGTGTGTGTGTGTGTGTGTGAGGGAGAGCAAAAGGGAGAGAGAGAGAGAGAGAGAGAGAGCACTCATCGAGGCTGGATCTCTAATTAGTCAGGTCGGCTCTCTGGGCATGCTCAGTGCAGACCCTGCGAGCACCGCTGCCACATAGAGCACCTTGGAACCAGAGACGATAAGCTCGATATTAGAGAGCGCTGTAGAGGAGGAGGAGAGCACGGCAGAGAGATGGAGGGCGGAAGGAGTAGAGAGCAAGAACCGGATGGAGAAAAAAAAATGGAAATGAGAGGTGGAATTTCAGCATCAAGGGACAGATCATAATACGATGATGATTCAGTTTTCTGAACAAGCAAAAAGAGGATTTGATGTTTTTGTTAAGAGAATGTAATCTTTGTACCTGAAATTCAAAAATATCAATGCAAAATATTTCCATAAATATATGTACGATGTCTGGTGGTTTAGTATATGGCCAAATAAGAAATAAAATACCTCTGAATACGTTGTTGAATAGTCTACACTCAGTGGAAGCCACACTCACACACATTCACATTAATGCAGCTCTTCTACATGCACCTTATTCACACACAGATGATACATCAGGGGCAGTTTGGGTTTTGGTTCAGTATCTTGCCCAAAGACATTCTGAAATGCAGATTACATGGAGCAGGGAATTGAATCACTGACCTTTCGATTGGTCAGGGCGAAGCCACAGACGACCCAAATAACCACCATTAATCACCGGAAGTGTCTGCAACTGTTACTACCACTAATTATTGAATAATTTTTTAGGCCAATTTCAGTTGGAAAGAAGCTGCAACCACGACACTGATAATATTATCACCATTTAAATTGATACAGCAGATGTGGTAGGAAACAGATGCCTGTTTAAAACAATGGCGTTTGGGGATGTGTTTCTGGTCAAATGACGAAGCCACAGTTTTTTTTCTATCTGCCTCCTAAAGGTACAATGTTTCTGAATTTATACTCTACAGAAGATGAAAATGAACATACCAGGTTGTTATAAAGAGTCAGTCCAATTCAAGCAAACATTCAAATAACAAACAACAAGGCAGAGAAAACAGGGAAAATAGCGTAATAGTGTACTCACATGGTTGACTGACAGGAAAACCAAGGGCAGGTAAGTGGCTGTTACTGTAGTTGGTGTGGGTGCAGAAGGCCGGGGCAGGAGATGTCCCTGCAGGAACAAAAAGATTAAGAAAAGTGAGCATTTCAAAATAAAACAGGAAATGGGACAATTCTAATTAAATAGGATATTGCAGGTGAAGAATAGTACCTGCTCTTTAGCTGCTAACTGAGAATCTTGTCAACCTAAAAAGATTGTGCATTATATCTGCAGCATCCTGTATAAGTACTCATTGCACTGTGTTCTCAAGATAATCAAATGTAACGACACCATTCAGGAAGCTCAGTCAGTGTAACTTGTGTATTTGCATTGACTCAGACTCAGAAAACTTTATTAATCCCACCAGGGGCAATTGGTTTCAACAGCTTGCATTCTGGCACAGTACAAAAACACAGCACACACAATAAATACATAGGGAATAAGGTAGAGTAAATAAATAAATAAATTGAATGCCGAATGAATACAGTGTCATCAAGGATCAATAGTTGAATAGAGTGTATAAATAGATAGGTTGCACATGTTGACCAATAAGATGTACATGGTAAAAGGAATAAAATCATTATAACTGTAGCTCCATGTCTTAGCTCAGCTGTTTGGCCTAAATGGACCCGTGCTGGTCCAGCATGTGTTTGCGTTTCAGCTAAAGGCATACAGGCGTATATATATATACTATATATCTGTGCTCTGATGAACTGAATCATTCCTCTACATTGCATGAAAGAGAAAAAAAAAGCAGATGAATATAATACACTTTGCTATTGCTGCACACGCTGGGAATTGAATGGAGAGAGAAATGTCATGGCAGAAATGGGGGGTGGAGTTTGCAGGGTGGAACTGGTGTGTGAGTGTGTGTGCCTGTGTGTGCAAATGTAAGTGACTACAACCTGAGATCAACTTCACATTAAGAAGTGCCCTGTGGGTAGTTTAACGATGAGAGAGCAGGCTGGCTGGGAAGAAATATGCATCGCGGAGAGACGGGGGGGGGGAGCGCGAAGGTGATAGACGCACATATCATGCTGCGCGTTTTGACCAAGCACTGTTTAATCTGTTATGGATTTTCTTGCCCTTTCTCACTCACTCACTCGCTCACTCACTCACTCTCTCTGTCTATCTCTCACCCTGCATGCTTGACACTCTTTATGGGAGTCTCCTCAGGTGTAACAACTTGCCTGGTGGCTCGTGATTAAACACTGTTTCAGCTTTCAAAGCCAAATCTACCTCCTCCATGCAGAGGTGAGCTGTCATCTCACATGTTTTAGAAATCAAATTAGTTTACAGAGGCTCCTCCGCCATTAAATCTTTGAACTCAAATGCTTTCAAAAGGCATCTAGAGGAGTAAAAGTGCAAGAAAACTCATAATTATGAAGTTCCTTTGACTCAATTTGTGGAAAGACAAACTGTAGTTAAAAGAAAAGTTGTTTTTTATTTTTTTTATCCATTATTAACATCCATTTGTCCAAAGAAACAAATAAACAACAGACAAGTGGGCTTCTGCTCCTCAGCATGAAAAAAAAAAAACTAACAAAAAACAAAACAAAACACAGCAGATAATGCATTTCACAAATGTTTAATTAGACTGTATTAATTAAAGGCTTTCCTTTTCCCTTCCTCTGTCTTTTTATCTTTTCCCCCTCTCTTTTTCTTCCTCTCTCTTCTTCCCTCTTTCTTTTTGTGATAGATCTACAGCATGACCCCCAGTTAATTGAAACCCAGGAGACTCTTCGTGCATAAAATCAGATTTATCTATCCATAAAAAGATTTTGTTAAAAATAGTCCAAATCCAGTGGCTCACAACTACAAGCCTGCAGCTACCGAGGCGAGCCTGGCTCCAACCCCTTTCGCCCTCTCGCACTCGTCACGGTGAAACAAGTGCTGCCTACTGCTAACTAGCTGGGGACCCATTAATTAATTGTAGGAAAACACAGACATTATGTCTGTGGGGCACATTTTTTCCCCAAAAGAAATTTCTTTCTTTTGGGGAAAAAGGAAGAGTCTGTGTATGTATGTGAGTGTGTGTGTGTATATGTGTGTATGTGTTGTCCCTCATCCACTGCTCCTCTGAACTATCTCGAATGTCCCCCAGACTATAATAAGAGGAAAGTAATGATGGGCCGTAGCGATAATGAAAAACCATGCATCAAACAAAACACGCTGATTCCAGGAGACAGGTCAAACGAATGGCTGCAGCAGAGTGGCAGAGAGTCCGTGACAAGGGAAATTGGTCTGTCACTGGTAGGCTGAATTTGTTTGTAGGTAAATATTTGAATTTTTTTTAAATCAAAGATAACGCTGAAGGCACTTGGTCACTGAGAGGGAAGCAACGATTCGACTTGTGGGATGTGAACAGAGGCTGCGTTCTCACACTCTGACGCTAAAACGCTGTAAGAAGTTCAGGAGTTGTGATGGTTTTAAGATCAGATTTCTTTTTCTTTCTTTCTTTTTTTTTTTTGCTCCTGCATGCTTATTGCCACCGCTGTCTGACTGACGGTGACCCATGTCCAAATACCCCTGGATTTATAAGCTCTGTGGTGTATAAGCTCCCCCACCTTTCCTACCCCATGGCAAAAGCGGTTCTCGTTTGGATCAGTGCCAGAAATGTTGGTGTTTCTGTGCCCTCGTCACTTATTTGGGGAAGCAGGGGGGGAAGGAAGAGGGGGGGTCAGGAGCTGCAGAAGCTGGGTACCTAATTAAAGAGGACTGGGATTTCCAGCAAATGCATAGGAGAAGTGAGGACGGTCTGCCTAAGGGACCTATTATTGATGCCGCACCCTAAGGACAAGAGTCACATATGGGCCCCTCTATCTGTAGGGTTTCCTTATTAATTCACTATCATTAGGCATATTATAGTTGTGCATCTCTCCCGTGCAGCCTCTGACTTTGTGGGAAACCGGAGCACGATCTCGGCTCTGTGACGCCAACGTGTGTTTGTGGTTGTGTGTGGGTGTGCACACGCGTTCATGTAATTATTCGCGTGTGTCTTTGTTTGGCTACAAAGTGATACATGATGCGGCTGTGTTGTCCCTCCAATCAGCGCTCCCG
Source organism: Trachurus trachurus (assembly GCF_905171665.1). Classification (NCBI taxonomy): domain Eukaryota; kingdom Metazoa; phylum Chordata; class Actinopteri; order Carangiformes; family Carangidae; genus Trachurus; species Trachurus trachurus. Next base: position 8,095,288 of record NC_139911.1, read on the forward strand.
GGCTCTCCCCTCTTCTCCTTCTACAGGAAATTAATAGGTGGCTGCCACTGATGCGTTAAATTGCTTTGCGTTGGGCACTGAAGACAACTGGATTATTTATTCTTTATAATCTCCATACCAGAACAACTGCTTTCTGCTTTGCTATTGTTTTTAAATGAGATATTGTTTCCCAGTGTAGCATTTAAACAACTGTACGTAATTGTTCCAGAGCGTCACATGGTTGGAGGTTTGCTCTTCTATCATCTTGTGATGGCAGACCAGAAACTTTTTGTTGCCCTTTCTTTCCCCTTTGAAATGTGGAGTTAAGTTAAATGGAATGCAAAATGAAGAGTTTCTATACATTGTCAGAGGTTTACAGTTTAATAAACCACTGTAGGCAAAGGTATGCATCTTTATTAGCACAGGGAACACCTGCAAAACTGACCAAAGGGCTCATTTCCTATTTTGCAAATTATGGACTAAAAATAAAAATATCACAATTCTTGTTTTTACATCCCCAGCGGTGCAGAGCGCTTTATAAACCTCTGTGCGTACAGCAAAGCTCTACACCCTCTTATGAATGTTATTTGAAGTCAAAGTGGTCAAAGGTTACTGGGCTGAAATTCTACTTTTAAGATCAAGATCTTAAAAATAACTCTTCCAAAGTGTGAACAACACACTTTCACTCATACTAATTTTGACTAGTTTTGGTGAGAGAGCTGAATGAGAAGAGAAGCTTTTTGATAAGATTAACTAATGTTTATTAATGTGCATTTTCATTGGGGTAGTGCTGTCTGACAACTGTACTGTCCTTAATCCTCTGATCATGCATCGTACTGCTGCCAAAACAGGAAGATGTAACCTTGTAAGAGACAAATGACACTGGATAAGACACCCGGAGCTGAGATTTTTCAAATAAAGATGCTCTGGAGAGGAAAGAAGTAAATCGCCACCTGCAATAACTGCATTGTCCTTTGTTCTCAGCTTCTCATTGGTTGGAATTTGCTGCTTTTCTTTGTCATGGGTGACAGAAGGAGTTAAATATCTTTGGGGTTTGGACTGTTGAGCATCAAAAACATGATTCCAAAATCATCTTTTGGGAACACGTGATATATCATATTTCTCTATTTTCTGACTTTTTATACACCATAGATTAATAGTGGATTAATTGATAATGAAGACAGTAATTTGCAGCTCCAGTATAATCTAATACTGTGCTATGTTTTAAGAAATTATAAGAACTGGGCATTTATATACTGTATCTGTCTTTGTACAGTATAATCATGTTAGTTAATGTGTAATACTTTATTGTTTCCCATTCTGTACGCATACTACTATTCCACACTCCTGTTCTTATCTGAACATGCAGCACGTCAGCAAACATAACATGACTTTTCTTTCATTCTTGAATTTTTTTTCTCCTTCTTGGCTCTGCTTCTCTCCCTGTGTGTGGTGGAGAAGGCCTGCTGTTTCACTTTGCAGCCGAGGTCTCCTCTCCCCCCACCGGACCATTGTCAGTGGGAATCTCCTTCAAACCCCTGCTGCTGCCCGGCCCAGCATCGCCTCACGCTGCCTCTGCACATATGCATGTCATGTGATGTCAGCGCCAAGGTGGGCTCTGATGTTATAAGGCCTGATGGTAGCATATTCCCTGCTGATAGCGATGATTGCCACGCTCAGGTATACCTCTGAGTGTGTGTGTGTGCCCTCTGAACCCACCCTTCACGTTATGGGGCTGTGCCCGGGCTGACTGGTTAGCCCCCTGCACCTACGTGAGTCTGCAGTGAGGATTTAACGTGGCAGCTGCAAGTTTATGAGACTGCTGAGCCTCCTCCCCTGTTCTCTATGCTCTATTTCACCTGGTTCTCTATTCTCTTGCCCCCCTTTTTCTTCCCCTTCTTTCTCTAACCCTCCTACTTTTCCATGTGGCTGAGCATGGAGTAGAAGGGGGTGACTCACACACTGTGGCTGGTGAACAGAGGATCACTGCTCCGCTGCTCTGTTTTGCATCCCCCCCTCCCCAGTTCAATTTAAACAAATGCCTGCTGGGGAGGGATGCAAAATGGGATCCCTCACTATCAAAAAAAAAAAAAAAAAAGATGTGCAAATGCTGTGTCTTTGCTCTCTTCCATCTCTGGTCTTCCATAAAATACGTATAGGTGAAAAGAAATAACTAAATAAGATGAAATCAGTACAAGAAATCGTACAAAACTTATTCAGATGAGGCCTTGCATGAGTTAGCTCTGATTTAGTGTGACATTTAGTGGATTTTCCTCGAGCACACGGCACACACCAGACAGCACCCATGGGAATCTCCTCTCGTGCTGCACAGTTAACATTCTGCATTTGTCCAGCACTCTGTAATTTATTGGATCTCATCTGTCCAGGCTTTGATTTATATATTGATTTGAAAAATAAATAAAAGTGATAGGAACCTGCATTGGGGTGTAATGATGGACTGTGTCGACATGCAGGAGTAGGTAGATATGAAACATTGGGAGGAAATTAGATATTATGCCCCCAAGACAACTGCAGCCAGCAGCACATTCATTATTGGCTGGATATTTATTATTAAGAATTTCTCTTCATGAGTGACACCATTTTGGTAGCTCGGGCTGGGAATATTTCGTTCTTGCTCCACAGCTACCGAAATGGTGTGTGAGGGCGTCTGCGCCTGCACAGTATTTATACAGTATGTATCTGCATGCGTGTGTGTGTGTGTACAAATGTTTGTCAGTGGATGCTGACAAGCTGAATACACGTACGGTTTAGTTTGCCATGTGTTAAGACTCTTTATAGGAACACATGCACAGTATACACAGACCACACGTACAAAGAAAGATGCACACTGCTTCGGTGAAATAGAGAAATGCATGCGGTACATGCACAAAAAAAGCAGTGATCTTGGTTATACAGCGTACAAACACTCACACAACTCTATATGTCAAACTGACAGGACCACAGTCACTGAGACGCGAAAAAAAAAGAAACAAAAAACCCTTGCCAGGACTTCCAGCGCTGCTCTGCACCAGTTTTAATCACAGCACAGTGAATTTCAAACAGCAGTACGTATAGAGAAGGGCCGCTGTCCAACCCTCCAGAATCTTTATTTCATTTTTCCCCTCCCACCTCTCCGCTCTAATCCACTTCAATTATGTTTCCTCCCATTTCTCCTGATCACTTTACAGCTCAACAGCACCTGTGCTAATTGTAGTGGCAATGATTGCTGATATGTTTTGCATCCTTAAAGGAGTTTTAGAGGGGGACGACAGATAAACATCTAGCCCCGAGGCTTTTGGGAAGCGCGGCTCAGCCTAGCAGATGGCCATCATATTATATGAGGAGAGCTTCTCGCAGAGGCTGGGTTATGGGTGGGTTGGGTGTAATGAGTCTGAGGTAGGAGGAGGAGGAGGAGGAGGAGGAGGGGGAGGATGGAGAGGGGAGCGGGGCTGATGTGGAGAGTAAAGGAAGGAGGGAAGAGGAGGAGAGGAGGAAAGATGGACTGAGGGAAGAAAAATTAAAGGCAAGTGAGAGAAGAAATTGAGAAAGAAAAGAGTAATGAGACTAGAGGGAAAGACAAAAGGAAGCGTCCCTCTTGTACTGTATTTAGTGCACATGGTAATGGTAATGCATGCAAGTGAATGACAGCTCATTATAATACTGTTACATTTAATCATACTATTTTGTTTGAGTCTTCAAATACAGCAGAGCTAAAGTCATGACATCTCATCTGGGCTTTTGTAACACCATGTAAAGTCTCATTTAGCAAAAAAGAAATTAAATTAAAAATCAACTTCTGGTGTTTATTTACCTTTATATGTATATGTGCATGTAGTTTCCATAAAAAAATGCTTTCCATGATTTTAATGAAGTCAACTTAAGTCACTAATTAGCAAATCCAGTTTATTTTTTAGCTGCAAACTTTTGACACATTAATGTTTTCTGTCAAGTCATGACATTTAGCCCATAGGGACCGTAAGAAGTGGCTGTCGTCAGGCCGCTACAAAATATTAACAGCTAGCCTATGCCATAAACAACTAAGATTAGACTGTTTCTCAAAAAGCTAACGTTGCTAGTAAAGTCAGTTGTAGGATTTCTTACCTTCAGAGGAGACACTGAAGTGCTGGTTTCACTTGTTCTCTGGTTAACTCGACACATACAGCACCTTTAAACAAACAATATGTAAATGTTAAATTGATATCTGGTACCTTCACTGATTTTGATGGACACAGTCATGCTAGTGTTGTTTTCCTGTTCTGTCTTTTTGCTATGCTGAGCTAAACTAAGATCATTAACTCAATCATCTTACCCAGAAATTAACTTTCAACAGATGATTAAAAAGAAAAAAATGGGGAAAAAAGCACAAGTTTGTTTGACACAATAAAAAACAGCTGACATCAGTGCATGCATGGTAAACTCGTATGTTGCTTTGAAAAATGGCCCAAATCCTCACAGTCCTAACAGGGGTCAGCCTGCTTTGTTAGGTGTGCTCTCCTGGTGCTAAAAGACAAATGATGTACTTTGCCTTGGGTCAACTGGGCTTTCCCATCTCATTATGACCTTTCAAGGAGCTGGAGGAGAACGGCCGTTCCCATAGCAATGAGCCAGCACTGTTTTTGCACATCAAAAGGTGTATATAATGACAAACTAATGTTTTTAAGAGTGCAACGTGACCTCGGCCTATAATCGACTCTTTCACCCTTCATCAATCATCTAAAAACCTGCAGTTAATCGAGGCTCTTTATATCACAGAAGGACTTCTTTTTCTCTGCTTTTTTCTCTATTTTGTGCATGTGTGAAACCTGAATCTGCAGCCAAACAACAACAACACATCCAACACATCTTTCTCTGTTTTCAATTGAGTTACATGCATCCAATCTGTGCAAAAAGAAACTTAGCAGCTCTCTGGTTGTGTGTGTATGTGTGTGTGTGTGCAGCTGTACCTACTGCCAAAGGTTCCCTGGAGGAAAGAGGATCTCTGTCAGTTTGTCATCAGACACAAGCTGCCAAATTTGATGAAATACCAAATTACTAATTGGACCAGCGTTAGGTTTCCCGCCTAGAAGAAAAGACTGTAATATCTGGGCCTCTATTAGGATCACCGAGAGCGCCACACTCAGCTGCCTCCTGCTGAGCTGGCAAGTCTCTGTCATTTCACACCATGCTATGGAGATGACACATATACACACACAACATTATCATCAAGCATGAAAAAAAAAAACACTTCCGCTCACACATCCTCAGTGTATCCCAATGATCAGGTTTTCAGTATCGAGACATGCAGTGAAAATTATTTTCTTACCTGCACGGTCAGCACACGGAGCATCGGCGCTGGATTCCTGCCCCAGGTCACTTCAGCAGGGAAAATAAAATATCAAGGCCAAAGTTAAAAAGCAGTGTCTCTCTCATCACTTGGCAACCTTGCAGCACAGAACAATAATTCACATGCTGCATATATATTGTATAACCCTTCATCTTCAGCAACTTTTAGCATCACAGAACCACAAGTAACTAGGATGTCTCACCCGTAAAGTCAGAGTGTATGAAAACATTGGAAACTCCAGCTATAAAGCTGCTCATCAAAAGGAAATTATAAACAGTGATGAGCACAGGTCTCTTGGGCAGTGACTTAAGATGCACTGGACTACATTTAACCAATTTAAACCTAATGTACAGTAATTTAAGCAATGTAAAATATGTAAATACATCACTGGTAGAAACATTTATGTCAGTGAGAGAGAAAAAAATTAACCACTTGAGAAAAAACAAACAAACTTGGCATAAAACTCAACATAATGCTCTTGAACGGCCCAGCGGAGGAAAGTGGTGTTTTGCTAAGGAAGCAGGTGTGAGCTTCATCACCATTTACAGAGAATGCAGACTGGCATTCATGTCAGTGACACACACACATACACAGGTTAGATCCAAACAGCCTAGGCACAGTGAAGACTGCTGTTTATTTTCTGTCTAGCAGTGCTATCTTTTTTTTTTTTTTTTTTTTTTTCCTGGACTCCTAATCAAACATGCCCGAGGCCACTGAATGGATAAACACACACAGTTTGGCAACATTTCAACTCTTCTCCCAAGCGGTGCAAGGGGAAAGAATAAGGGCTGGCTGGCAAGACGAGACACACACACACACACACATCACACACACACATATACATCACAATAGTGAGATGAACTTTAAGAGAAACGTCTCAGTTTGTTTTATTGTAAAAAGAGTGGTACTCTTTCATCCGAACACATGGTTAGCAAATAACGGTAGTTGACGTTGATATACAGTTAAGCAAATGTCGTCATATTCCCCAGATAGTCACCGTCACACATTATTCATGATTGAGGGCACAGTTATCTATAAATTACCAATATACTATTAAAAAGAAAAAAAAATACACTTTTTATCAAGACAATTATTATTTAAATCAACATTTTTTTGTTCGGTCTTTCTGGCACGTGCAGAGACAAATATGCCTTTTTTCATAATATATATTTTCTTTTAGGATGGGGATCAAACATTCATTTTAGACATGGCACATTAACATGTCTCTCCTTGTCCTCTTTCCTTCATTTTTCTTTTTTTTTTCTTTTCTTCCCAACCACCCGAGGGTTTTTAGTTCAGGAGCCACATCCAGTGCAAAACTGTGCGATTTGGTTAGCTAAGGCGCTGGCTTCCCTTTTCAGAGTTCTTGGTGTGTTTTCCTTCCACGTTGACAATGTTTCTGTGGGACTCTGAAGTGCTGCTTTACCATTTCCCACTGCTCATTGATCCCCCAATTAAAAACAAGTTTCCGGTCCTTTACTTTGCTACAGAGTAACTCCAGTCCTCTCTACACCAGTGGTGTACTGGTGGGATACAGAGACTCCATCACTCATGGTAGTTGTAGTGTTTGTGTAACTGTCCTGTGAGGCTGGGCTGTATACAGTACACCTTGTATACACATCCTTGGCTTAATGTTGGTGGTGATAAGGCCCTGTAGCTCAGGCACATGCTTCAGCACATCCCCTGAGACACTGGGGTCATCTCTACAACTGAAGAGACGTACAGTCTATAGTCTGTCTGTGTGCAGGAACTCCCACTATGCCTATGGGATGCTCCTATACGTTTTGTGAGAGAAATCGGACTTTCTTTCCTGTCAGCAGCCAGCTCCTGAGGTCCTTGATGGAAGGAAGCTTCATTTTGTCTTTGTTTTTGCTGTAAACATTCAAGAAGATGCCAAATAGCACCAGAAGGCCACCCCAGATGTACCTGAGGAGGGAGAGATGGATAGATTAGATGTCTTAAAGATGAGTTTTTATTGTAGCAAACACTTCCTTTGTGACATTTTAATTACTGCTAAGAAGAATCTTGAAAGTTTTCCTATAAAAAATGTAGACAAATCCAAATTTCTGTCAAACAAAGACATTTCTGATGAAACTTATATTGTTTTTTCTTGGTTTTAAAAGTGAAAATTGCAGCAATGAAGTGACTGTGAGTCCAGTGGAGGGCAAACACGCGCTGCAGGGAGAAGGGAGGTGGCCGTGAAGATACGAAAAAAAAGTTATCTTGAGTATCCTAAGTGTGAGTTTGCATGTCGAAAGTCATGATGGAGAAACAGAGCAAGAGAGGTACAGCTATAAAACAAGACCCCTTTGACAGCACAGACGAGTTAAGAGGGTGAGCGAGAGAGTGAAGGACAAGGAGAAAGAGCAGCCGAGTCTGAAAATGGACTGAGGACATGAAATGCAGGCGCAGGGAAGCCAAATCAAGTATTATTTGTCCAAGGAGAGGTCAGCGGTCACACTGCAGACTCACTTTAAACGAGAAGAAAACTGATCAAAGTCAAAAGGTGCCAGTACTTACTGAAAAGTGAAAGGTTTTGCGAAGAACATGAAGGAAAGTACAATAGTCATGGCCTTTCTCCCGGTGGTCACTGCAGAAGAGCAAAAACATTCATGTTGTGTGTAAGTTTATTTACTTAATTAGAAACATGAAACAAAAGCTCAACAGATGTGACTTTCTAACCCGGTTCAGACAGACAATAAAACTGAGTTCAGCCTTGGTTAAATTACAAAAATGTTAAACAATTACAGATTTTGTCCTTTTAGATCTTATTATTTAACTATGTATATATCTGAATGCTCATAGTTTAGAAGCAACTTTCTTTTATTTTTCCTAATCTGTCTCCTTTTACTTTTGATGTCAGCTTCGATCTCTCTGGATGACACCAGTCTTGTATCTGTGGAGAGATGCTCTGTCATTCTTCACAAACTATTCTTTTCAGCTGCACTTTGCTGCAGGGCTTTTGTTGCTCTTCCCTCTGCTTTAAAATACTTCAAAGGTCTTTTTTTTTTTTTGGATTCAAATCAGGGGACGTACCTGCTCAGGTCATAGTTTTCACCCTTTATCTAGGACTCGTCTCTTAGGTAAACAAACATGAATTCATCGAGCCATCTCTAAATGCCATATTTCCATCACCTTTTTGCATGTCACCCTTTAGTTATATATTTTTCTTACTAGGAAAAAACAAAACAGAAGAGAATAACAAAGAAGGTGTTCATCTGACCTGTCACTGCAACCAGCGCACCAAACAGCTTGATCAAGGCCAACACGAAAGAGATGCCAAAATAACCCGTAAGAGAAAAGAAGAACGCGTAGCCGTATGTCTTCACAGGATGCTGATGGGGAGGACAAAATAAAAAAGTTGTTTAATAAACTTAATATGCACAAGTCACTAAACGATACATAACTTGAATTGTATGCAGCTTATGCTATATTCACCTCTGAGCAGAAAGCCACTGCTGTCCCCAGCCCTCCCATACAGAGCAGGCCAGTCAGAATGTAGACAAAACCAATGGAGTATGAATACAGCACCTGTCAATGCAACAACATAAATCCACTCAGTGACATTAAATACTATAATAAGTAGTAATTCTTACAGCAACAACTTTATATTCTGCATCCATCCTTCATATATGTATGTATACATCTACTCATTTGATTTTGATACTGTACTATGTACCTATATACAAATTATACACTGGTTACCATTTCAGAGTTTGAGCCATTGTGGAGTTTCATGGCTTTCTCCTGCACATTTCCAATGGCAGCGTCTGCACACAGGGCCAAGGAGATGAGGAGAACACCTGTATGACACATAAACACACAAATTCTAGTATTAGACATCTTAATTTACAATGTTTTGTGTAATAAGAAATGTATAAACTGGGATTTTCATTTTGCTCTGATGAAACAAGTCCTTTCTTTTAAACACAGAGATGCACCGTCTCAATACAGCCACTTTTTTAACCTTGAGAATACACTACAGCATGATGGTGTCGGCACTTGTTTGACTGCAGCAATAATATCAGAGCATTTTGGCACGTCCGTTGGCATCTGCTGTTGGAGCCAAGAGACTTTACCTGTGACGTTGAAGGTTGGGGCCACTTTGCTGTCAGCGAGCGTAAACCAGATGAGTCCCAGACTCATGCAAAGAGCAGCAGACACGTCAGCCAGGTTATAGCGTTTACCTGCAACACAAACACACAACAGGGAGTCATTTTTCAGACATCCTAAATTCATGATTTCAGTCAAATTTTGACCTCTCTTGGGAAACAAAGCTAAAGACGTTGTCAGTGAGAAATCTAAATTGAAATGTACAGTATGGTACTAATACAACTTTCAAAACCTTTTCCATATCAAACACAGAGCAACTAAATGCGGACGTTGCACTGTCTTGGAAACAACTTTCCTCAAGCACATCTTGAAAAGAAATTTTAAAATGATGCACCACCTCTTATTTTAGAAATAAAAAGTAGTTAACAATGGATTCAGTAACAAAAAAGTTTGACAACGCATACTCTTCACAACCCATGGTTTCTGAGGTTGTGCGTGCAACAATGCACAAAAAAACAGTGTGTGAAACAGAACAAGTGAGGAAATACAACAACAGGATGAAGGCGTCTTCCAAAAAAAAAGAAAAAAAAAAAGGTTGATGGATGGATGCCTTGAGGTTGACAAGGGGACGCGGCATCAGGTTGGCTGTGGTCGGCTTTGATTCCCTGACTTGTCTTTGAAGGGCCTCACATCAGATGCAACCCCACACCCGTACCTCCAACCATCCCTCCCTCTCTCCCACTTTCTTTCCACTTTGCATTCTAAGTGAACAAATTCTGTTTTCCACAGGAGCCCTTGAGGGACCACGGTCCTCACATCTATCCATCCAGAGAGAGAAGGAAAAGGAAGGAGGCGAGAAATGCCCAAAACATGTCTGACGTTCAGGACACAGAACCTTGAGAAGCCCAGTGTGAGGATGAAAGGACAGACAGAACCAAGGAGCAGGCAGAAGCAGTGAGCAGCGCTGACTGGCCTCTGACAGCCGACAACAACAGGCGTGGAGAAGAAGGAGGTGCCCAGAGTTGAAAGGTGGTCAGTGCTTCAAAGCAACCGCGGACAATGGCTGAATGAGGTGTAAGACGAACCTCCAAAGTCCAGATCTCTTGAGTGATTAAGGTCAAGTCATTTTAACTGCACAAAGTGAATCATGGAAGTTGTAAAATAATGATGCAATCTTCATTTGAAGCACATTTTAAAGGAAACTACAAAATAAAAGTGCATTACTGTAAATAATCTGCTTTTAATTTGTGAGATTAATTCAGACATGTAATTATAGACTGTTTCAATAATGAAACTTGTATATTAGTGTGTTTCTGATGTGATTAAAAAAAAATCAACATCTGTAAGACACCTTCAAAGCCAGAGCGGTGTTACAGTAGCACAATTGACAAGTCTTGTTTGACCAAATATACCCGAACAGACGACTTCAAAGCACAGAGCTGAGATGTCGAGCACAGATCAAATCATTTCATAACAAGCGATAAAGAGGATTAAAGAGAGAGCTGAAATATTAATGGCCACAGAGCAGAGAGAACATCAATCAATCATGTCGTACGAGAGATCAACATTATGTTAAGATGGAGAAAAAAAAGAAAAAAAAAGCAAGAAGCACCAGCACAAGTGCATATGTATGTATGGCTGTATCTACTGGCGTCTGGGTAGAAATGTAAATATAGTAGAATCAGCTCACCTTGTATAAAAACTCCTCCGATCATGACAGGAATGAGTTTACAGCACTTGAAGATGACCTGTGTCGGGTAGTTCAAGTAACCCAGAGAGGTATTGGACAGGCCCATTGTTCCCACTGTAAGAAATGCGATGATCATATACGTCTTCCCTGGTATCCTACAAGACAGGAGAATATAAAGCAATTTAAACTGATTATCCATGCTGTAACGATGTGAATTATTGACTTAATGGTTATTTTTACTAGCCGTACCTTCTGCGTTTGTCCTGCGTGAGCTGAAGCTCCACTAGTCCGAACATGGAGTAGAAGCCAAACTGCACCAGGGTCAGGTACCAGCCGAAAGGCTTGAATCCTTCCACGGAAAAAATCAGCTCCTGGCAAACAAACAAAACAATCACACAATCATTAATCCATCACGTCCTACTGAGGCTCATGTTGTAAAAGACAAACTTGACACATGTCACATGGTTTGTCCTACACACCCTCAAAACCAATATGTAAATCATCTGCTATATATAGACTTAACACCCACAACATCTCATGTCAATATGTGTGCGTTTGGTTAGTGACAGTGATCCACTACCATCATTAAACACTAAATGTGAGAATGTCTTTCCAGTGTCACAGGTGACAACATGACATCTTCGGTGGCTGTAATAGAAACTGAATGTTATACTGTATAACTGTACAGTATATAACATCCTGAAGGTTGATTTTATTGCAGGAGTTTTGCATTATATATCTTTAGTTTTAATAAGGTGTCCCTAAAAAATTGCAAATGATAAGTACAGCTCTGTTTTACTCTGGGTATGTGTATTCTTAACTGTGCAAATAAATAAATAAGTCAAAATGTTCAGTTGTTTTTGTGTTTATCCGTGCAAACAAACAGACAGTTTTGAAAAAAAGCACTATCACTGACTGTAAAAAGCTTCAGCTGATCTTTTACCACGTGTGTGTGTGTGTGCATTGTCTTTTACCTGCAGGTACCCATAGATGAGGTAAAAGAGGAAAACTCCAGCCACACAGATTAAAAACTGCGAGGGGGCGCTGAAGCTGCTCAGGTTGATTCCCAGGACTCTCAGCTCCTCCACAGACTTTATGTGGGGCGACATCACCTCTGTGGTCGAAGGGATGGATATCGAAATGTGCTTCCGTGAACTGTTGTAGCTCACCAGGCCATATTTGGCACTCATTGTGTTCACACGAGCCGGGAGCTGTGGAAATATAGAGAGATAATTAGACAATTTTCATCATGGATGTTGTTTTCTCCTGCCTACGCTTCGAGCTAGGTGAGATTCTCAAGTTAAAATACAACTTTATACCACAATATACTCTTAAAACCAGCACACCTGCAACCCTATTTTAAGGATACTGGATCTTTGGTAGAAACAAAGAACCAGAGCTGTCAGAGCTGTTAAAAATACGGTTGTACAATAGCTCATTTAGCAGTTGTGTTTACACATGGATCATCAACCTTGTACTTTGTTATGGTGCCATCAAACAAAAGTAACCATAGTGACAATATAGACACATGAAAGAAAGACGTCATCAGAGAGTTCAGATTACGCAACTTTACCTGCTATCTGAACATGCAAAGAGACAATGTCATGTAATAAATGTACAAAGATGCCAGTGCCACTGTAAACTTTCATATACACACAGTGTGTTGGCAATAATCTGGCAATACACTGTGCATCAAAGGAGGGTGGTGATGTTATATCGCAAAATAATACTTTAAGCAAGGTGATATATTGCAATTTTTTTGAAAGGCTGTTTTTAAAATAGTATAAAAAACACAATCTTAACACAGTTAATTTTCATACATTCAGACTCAAGCAATCTGGACATAGGAAGTGCTGTCACCATGCAAACTACTGTTAAAATATCAACACAGGGCTTCACAGAATTATAAACCATCATGTCATAAAATACTGCAATCATTTATTGAACTGATATTTGCTTATTCTGCTATTTTAACACCATGCACCTAACTATATATCATGTTATATATTTTTTTAGTAGTTGTCATGTATCCGTCCATTCATCCCTCCACAACATCCTTACTTAATAAATGCAAAACATTCATATCGTTATTGCATGTTATATGCATGACAGCAATGGTTAGAGAAACAAGGTTGTTTTTCTCTTCTTACTAATCTTAGTCTGTTTTACTAATTACTTAATCGTAGTCGGTGTGTTCCTCACGTTCAGGGTGGATTACACGCACACACAAACACACACATGTTGAATCATTAGCTCTGCATATGACTGCACGTGTGAGTAAACCATATCTGTGAATGCTCTGCAGCGTTTAATTGTTGATCTGAAAACTATTCATTCATGTTGGTCAAAAAACCCTAACTATACATCATTAGCACATGTAGCATGCATGTATTAAAAGCATGACGTTGACGACGCTACACGAAGCAGCAGCCGGTTGCTAACGATACGTGGAGGCTGTCATTGAATTAGCGAGCACAAATTAAGACTTTACGATAGTTAAAAGTCAATGCCAGCTTATGACACGTCGCTGGCTTTAATTTAATTTCTCCACCCAAACAATGACGCTACAGCAGAAAGCTCGCTACCTTTTCAAGACTTTCCAACAACACTTCCGGGTTTCTTAATGTTAGCTTATCCACTTCTTCAGGGGCGATGCCGGTGAAAATACGTCCCCTGCGTTTGCCGGCGTCATCTTTCGCTTTTTATTCCTGCGCTTGTCACATTTTTTTCTTTCCGGCGACGAGCAGAAAAATGCACGATTAGGAAAGAGGAGAGGTAGCTTTGCTAGAAGCTGCCTTCACTTGCTACAGCAAGCCAACAACTTCCGCTTTCTTCCGGTTTGGCCTTTGAACCGCGAGCCTATTGGTCGACGTAGCCACGCACGCACGCACGCACATACACACACGCACACAGCAGGTAGAAAAGTTTACAGTACGTTGTCAGCCCGGTAAATGCGCGCCATTTCGGGTTTAAATCCCCAGTTATATCACTCTATGCGCGTATAGCACAAGAAAATAAGTGAATTAGTCAATGCCATGTGTGTTCTGTGGAAGTTGCAGCAGTCAGTCTTTCTTACCTGAGGAACATCTGGAGGAAACACAGCGACACCAGAGTCCATCTTGAGTGTGCACTGCACTGCACGCACGGTGAGTGTGTTGTCTCATCACCACCTCCACATCATCAGATACACAGTAGGGAGGTAGGTAGGTTGGTACAGTACAAGCTCAACTGGCAGGGCTGGTTTTGCAGCACTCTGGTTGGCTTCTTCCAGAGAAAGCATCAGAGGAATGAATTCAAATAGTGCTGTTAATATTTGACCGTGGGCAGTCAAATTAATGATGTGATCTCTCTCTCTCCCTCTTTCTCTCTCACATACTTTCTCATAGTAGGCTATAACTCAGTATTTTCCATGTTAGGTCTATATCTGTTACCTACATTATGGACTTATATAGGCCTATGTATAAAAGCATGAAATAGTGTGTTGTTGTTAAACTTCTCAGATATAGCCTGTATGAAGTATGCTAGTTGAAATAGCTTTTTTGCTTTTAACATGAATTTGCTTTCACTCACTTATTCACAATGCAGCAGTGCAGCAGTGATGAATATGTCTATTTATCTTTCACGTCTCTGGCAGTTTCTTTATCTGTGATGTGTTGACAGAAACACATTTTAACTTGCACTTGGATAGCTGTGTTGCTTTCACAGATCTGCTGGAAATGATAGCTAACTTAGCTAATAACCTAGCTAATAGGCTAGGTTATTTAGCTAAATTAGCTATTGACACAAGTAATTATCCTAAATGTTAAGTTGCTTTCGCAGTGCATGGTTACATAACCTTTGACAAGTTATATCTGAGCAAAGAAATATCTTCATAAACTGATAGGTAAAGAATGGAATTTAATCAATTGAGGAAATCAGTGTCTTGCTTCTGCTTTCTAGAGGCTCAGGGTGAACAAACAGCTGAAGTCATTTTGAGGTTTCCGTGGACATAATGCATCATATTGTATCAGCGGATTGACAAGCATATGTTTTGGTTTCAGAAAGAAGAGCGGGGCTTAGAAACTTATTAAAAAGCTTTTCAGTTGCAGGGTGCAAGGTGTGGATTGAGATTTGCTTTGAGATACTCGAGGCTCTTCTTTGCATTGTTGGTCTGTCTTAGCTGACATGCCAAGACCTGGATTGTGGTTTCCATTAAAAAAATGAATTTCATTCAAATCAAGATATTAAACCACTTGGTTGTGTGGGCTCCTCCTGATTGTCGAACCTAAGATTCAGGGGAAGTGATTGACTACTGATTCTGTTCAGACCAGTTGGCAAACTCTTGAGTGGTCATGGGAGTTTGCCCATACAGTCCACATGTGTTTTGAGGACTTTGAGGTGGCCAATGACCAAGTCTGTTGGGGGTTCCTGCAGAAATATGGGGTTTTCAGGCCGTTGTCATGCGCCATCAAGTTCTTGTGTAAGTTTCTGGGTCTGTAAATTGTGTCTTTACTGCAGATAATCTGGCATTGTTGGTGTTGTCAGACCATGACCTTCAGCAAGAAGTAGGGCAGTTTAGGCAGTGTGAAGGTGCAGGGATTAGCACCTACAGTATAGGCCTGAATTCATGTTTCTTTCCTTGAAAATGATGGCTCAATCCCTTCGGGGTTGGGATTGGAGTTCCTGTCCAATGTGAGAGAGTTTAAATATCATTGGGTCTTGTTCATAAGCAAGGGTTGGACAGAGATGGAGATTGACAGTCAGATTCGTGCAGTAGGAGTGGGAGACCCCAGGGCAGATGCAAGATATAGGATATACTTAACTGTATACATCAATCATAAGGCTACTTTGTTTGACCTACTGCTACCTGACCCTGGATATATGACAGAGTAAGAATTGATGGGTACATGGATGGTCAGGCACTGCTAGCCTTGACTGTCCAGTGAGACATCATGTCCAATTAATGATGAAATTAAAAATTGAAAAAAGAAAAGTATCTAAAGTATATTGTTGAGAGGGCATATATGTGTTTTCTATACTTTCCCTTCATCCCTGTTATCCCCACATTCCTTCCAGACTCTCCTCATCTTTCACTCTCATCCTTTTTCCTTCCGCCCTGCTTCCATGTCCATATGAGCTTTCCTCTCCACATACCCTTACATTTCCTTCACTCTTTCTCTCCCCTTATTACATTATTCCCTACTCCTCCACCTTCTCTATTCTCCCTCTTTTGGCTTTGCTGGTATAAGGCACGAAACTCTTTTCTCCCTCTTCATCCCCCTCCTCCCTCTCGTATAGCCCTCCTTTCTCCCTGGCGTCCAATCTTAAATTCCTCCCTCTGCCTTTCGCCTCTCTCTCTCTCTTTCTCTTTCTCTCTCCCTGTCCTCTGTCCCCAGCCAGAGGTTAATACACTCCAGGATGGCATTATTTCCTCCCCGGCCCTCCAACAATATAAAAATTCAGAATGGACAGCTCAATCCCTCTTCCATCTCAGATTTGATTGTAATGGTATTGCCTCCTGTCCCTGGGAGGCCCCTGCCGCCTCACCAACCCGGCCTTTATGACACTAAATGGCCAGGCTACAATTTTTCCATCTATTCAAAAAATTCTGTTAATAACTCATTGGGAATGAGACGTCTGCGCTCCCTGGACCGTCTGCGGCCAGGTCTCTCACCCCTCTGTTCATAGGGGTCAGAATATACAGAAAAAGATGCAGGGCTGAATCGCAAATGTAAAAGGTTAATTAATCTCTGTGAATTTACAATCCCCTTTCCCCCATTCCCCTTGCACTCCAATTGAGAGTCCCAAAGAGACAAAAATGTCATATTTACAACCGCGCATGGAGAAAGTGCTCAGCAATGCACAGTAGTCGAGCGCAGGTGCATGCCTGTCCAGCCACTCTCTCCCTTCTCCCCATTCCAACTTTACAAGTGTACCCATTCATCACGCGTGATGGATTTATGTAATAAAACCCATTTCCTTTCCCCATACGATCCTATTAAATAATAAAATAATTATTTATTGATTATTCAAAAAGGTACATATGCGCGGGTAATGGCTTTGTACCACACCACTGGACCTGCAATAAATAAAGCAGGCAGAGTGAGGGGCTGAGAGAGACAGAGAGGAATAAAGCGAGGGAGAGAGGGAGAAATGAAGGGGAATGAAATGACTTTTGAACCAGAGAAATCTGGATCCAATATGGCCTCTTGCAGCGTGGATCAGGAAGGACATTATTCAGTCTTCAGGAGGCTCATATGGGAGCACGACCTATGAATGGTTTTGATATAGTGTATGGAACATAGAAATTAAAATAGACAACTGCCCTGCACAGTTTTGTGTCTTAGATTTGACAGTTGTTATCCTCGAGACACTGTTTTTATGTATACAACATAAAGGTTTACGTATATTTCAAAGTTTTATCTCAGAGAAGGTTAATACTGTACATGTCTGTTGATATGAGTTTTTATGACCAAAGCAATGTGTTTAATGGATTTAGCTGCCGCCCTCTTCATTAAAACCACTTTAAATTCTGGTTATTATGGAGTTGAGACTCAGGAAACTAACAATCGGTATTTTATTCATTATTAACATTTTAATATTGTTTGTATTCTTGGGATTAATGTGTCCTCCTGCAACAAAATAATTGTAGTTTTTTCTTCTTTAGCTCCACACACCCTTGATCGTAAACAAATCATATGAAGAATGATGATCCTTTCATATTATTTATTGACCATCAGTATCATAATAAGCCCCCTATCCCCAGTAGTGGGGCTCATTTCAAGAGGAGACTCTTTAATGTCAGCCAGATATTACACTGAGGGATTCTTAATAACCCATTTGTGTTTGGTCTGTTAGTCGGCTAAAGTGCACTCACTCTCCCTCGTCTTTTTCCTGGGCTTGTCTCAAGCCTCCTGCATGGTACGGAAAACAGATGCTATCTCGGCTATATTACTTCTCAAAGCACTCATATCCTCTCCCATGTTATTTTCTTTGATCTGCTAGGCTCTCGCATTTTTCAATGTATTTGTTTACCGTCCAAATATCCAAGCTTGCAGTACAATATCCACTTGCACTGACAACAGCGTTTGGCCTATTACATTTTTTTTTTTTTACAGTTTTGTTAAGGAAATCACAGCTTTGGTTAAAGTTATGGAAAATATTGTGGTCTGGTTTTAATGTCACAGTAACTTCAGCCACAATGTGTTTATTTAGATTTAACAAAAAAACCCAAAACACAATCTTCTTGTATCCTTAACCTGCTTTTGACGCCTTAACTTAACCAGAGACAGGATGCTGGCTGCTTATACTGGTTTTAATGGTCTCTGGAGGGGCTTTGTATACCCACAATCCACCTCAACCACCTCCTAGCATCTCCGCTACAAATAATTAGATCAGAGTAGAGTGTCATATTAAGGTTGGGGGTCAATTGACATGGAGTAAACAGCAGTCCATTAAACTCAAAACAAGATTTCAAACCACAGATACCACACTGCTTATAACATCTTGTTAGAAAGATTTTTATGTCATCAGCTGCAGGGAAATCCATTTCCTGTATTACATTATGAATTGAAGGTGAATTAACTACTGGTTCGTATGAGTTTTAGCTGAAACCATTGATCATTTGGGTCATTTTTTAACTGGAAATAACCTACATTCGGTGGTTGCACCAAATCATCCGAGTATTTTGTGGTTTTCTTAATCCTACATGACAGTAAAGTTCATATCAGCCCTCAAAATGTCATATTCTTCCCCCCATCATGACAGCAAGTTCTGCGATTGTGTCATAGTTTGACCACTCATAATGGCCGACCTATGTGTCTGTAGTATAATAACCTCCATACATACAGAAAATACAGCACTTTCTCATTAGGCCTCAACTTTTGCATGAACAAATAGATTTATTATATATAGGCTATTGATTTATGATTGTATGCCACCGGTCAGCATTCAAAGTTGTAGGCCTACTTGTTAATGCACAACATCACAGCAGGTCTTATCATGAACTTCAACTTTTTCGTTTTAAAAATCTCCGTGCTCTTTTTCTTTTTCTTCCTCTCTCTCTCTGTTTTACACACATACACACTCGCAGATTTGTTAAATCAATTTGTCGGCACACAGGTCAGAAGCAGTAACAAGTGAGTAGGTGGCTCTCAGGGCAGGCACAGGAGACCGGAGAGTCTTTTTTATGAGCAGCCAGGAGGGGGAAGCATCCCTCTTTGCAAGTGTGTCTAGAAGAAAAGGAAAGAAAAAGTAATTAAACAAACAATTTACCAGGAACTGTGTGTCTGCTTATCCAATCTGCCATACTCACTTTTTTTTTGCTCTAATACATATAGACAGAAAATGGGGGGGTAGAGGGAGAAGGGTTGTTTCGTGTCTCCTCAGTGACGGTAAATGACACACATGTTTCATTGCCCATTCATTTAACCTGCACTGTGTTTATGAAGAGAAAGGGATTGAGAAACAAATTACATAGTGTCATTTAATTAGGAGTTTTGCTGTGAGCAATAATCCTGTTTTTTCTCATAACCTTTAACTATTTAATGGATTTGAGAAGCTATTACCTTTCAAGATTTCTGTTTTTAATTATTTGGAGTATTGTCACAGATATGAAATGTCAATCACACACCAGGATTAATGCTGTGCTTTATGTCTGCATATTATTTACTTATGGATTGAACCTGGAGGAGTTCTTTGAGCTGACAGCTTTGAAAACACTACAGAGTGTGTGTGCAATATGCAAAAATTTGTTCTGTGGCCTATTTAGCTTCTCACATTCGTTTATCCCTCATGCGCCCATTTACTAACATCGCCTCATCGCAAATCCACGAGAGGCAGTTATTTACATAGATATTAGCATTATGTTTATGATGCATAATATTACATGTAGGCTACACCTATGCGAATAATGGCTCGGATTTAACACAATTAGTAGTTTTTCCTGCATTAGTGTTTATACAGAGTGAAACTATAATCCAGGAAGTGTGTGTGAGAGTGTGTGTGTGTGTGTGTGTGTGTGACCCTGATCACGGTTAGGCAACACTGAGAAAGAGGCAGACAGAGTTTGTTTAGTTTCCCCTGGAGGACATCACACTTCTCTGCCAAGAGACCAGCCCACGTGCTGTGACATCAGGCCTCACTGTATATGAATATCGCCTTAAATACATGAGCCATGTGAGGTGTGCTTGATTTATTCTGTCAGACACACACACAGAGGACCAGAAGGGCATGTTTCCTGACGTTAAATCAGCGGCGCTCCTCTTGACAGCAAGGCTGCACATACCTGCGCACAAATATTTCATATATATTGTGAATGTTAAAGTGGACCAGGAAGTGTAAAAGGTATATTAATAGCGCCTGATATATCTCGTGGAAGTGGATAGTTTTCACTGGAGCATCTCTGCAAATGTCCGGGAGGATAAATTAAGCGCACCTCCAGCAGTTCAAATACACAAAATCTTATTCAAATAGATGTTTTCACCCAGGTTTGACACGGCTCTTAGGCTGGCGTGTTGGCTCCTCAGACCCCCCATGGCACGGGGGCATGTAATCATCCTGAAAGTCTCTCCGGGTGTCTGCACTCTCATAAAGCAGGAAAATGGATTGTGTGGCCCAGGAAGGGAAAATGAAAGAAAAGGAGAATGAAATTACAGACCTGGCTGACTGCACAAATCATGCATATGATGTTTTATGGCTTGCCAGAAGAATTCAACACCTGTGGATCACAGTAGCTATAATTGTACATGAACGCACCAGGATGGCGGTGGGAGGAGAGTTGTGGTTTGAGTGTCATTGAATATTTGACTGAGAGTGTGTGCGCACCTCGTAGGTGTCTGTGTGTACGCGAGTGTGTTTTTCTTGGCATGACCGGGTTTTAGAGACAGAGGGAGGATGAGAAAAAAGGAAAGTTAAGGGACCGCCTGTTGTTCACATCTTTTTAGTACATCCTGGGTGAGCCGCTCACAGCCCACATAGCTCGCTCAAAGAGGCTTCATTTACCATTGTAATTACCCCCGTTTATTTACCTTATTCTCTTTGGTGGTAAAACAGGGGGCGATTCATGCGATCCGGGTGATTCGGCCTATGGCTTTTGCTTTCGCTGTTGACTTTAATTACGCAAGGGCAATAAATTATAAATGACAATTGGCGTGACCACTGTCTCTGTTTGAACCTGGTCCTCCTCTATAAAGCCAGAACACCTGGTGCTAAAGTTCATAGGAAACACACCCACAAACTGCTGCAGTTCCTGATAATGAACGATTCACTCTGTATTGTATTATTTCCACTTTATGAAGTATTTATTACAACTCCAACAAAGGCAGGTTTTTTTTTATGATCTATAAAAGCCTTTAGTAACTTATTTCACGGTAAGTTTCCCAACCCTTTCTTTAGAAAGTATAGAATGAAGGTAAAATCATAAATAAGATGACAACATAGAAGATCACAGTCTTTCTTCCTCCTCCTCCTCCTCCTCCTCCTCTCTCCCACCTCTCTGCCGTGAATGCTGATTCTTGAGTCAAATTGATTACACCACTCCATCTGCATTATGACTGGCCTCCTCCTGTGTTTGCTGCCTCTGCCTACAGCACAGAGTTAGTGTACAATTACATATAGTTTAATATATCTGCCTGAGCACCTTTAAATAAGCATCACAAGTCCACAAGGTGATTTGTCTTCCAGCCCCATTACTCCATTGTACATCTTGATAGCCAGGGATCGCTCGGAGCTATGTTTAAGCATTAAATAGTGTATTATTATTTCACATAAATCAAGCCGAGATGTTAGGGGGGCATTCATAAATTTTGCATTTCTCACAGACAGTATTTTAAAGCCTTTCTCTCTTTCTGCACCGCTCTGAATTTTGAGACTAAAGCAATTCTGCTCAGTGCACTTGATAGTACATTAAAGATGGGCATATCAGGGAGGTATATTCAAAACAACATGTAATCCAGTTTAGATTAACTTTGAGTTGCTCCAACACATTCATCATAGCACTGTTTCCATAATAAGTAACCGTGCTTTTGTCAGCGATGCGGCGAGATGAATGCACCATTACCATCAGAAAACATTGTGTTTTTATTGCCCATGAATAATGTGGAAAAATACTAACACAAGTCAATTTATCATAATATTTTCACGCTTAACCACGGCTACTGAGCGTCTTATCTGTGCTCAGCGACGTAAGAGTGAAATTACATTTTAAAGGTGAGTGTTTGCCATCAGCTCCCACACACACACACACACTCTTTCTCACACACACACACACACACACTGGATATTAAGTCCTCTGTTTGTGCAAAAACGTCCACTTGAAATGAGTTTACTCAGGAAGCTGGATGTCAGCTTTACACACCGGCAGGAGAAGCTGCCAATGTTTTAGTCAGGCCGACAACAACACGTTCTTTTCTCAGCTCACTCACTCACTCACGGTTCGAGTGTGTGTCGAGCTACAAGAAAGTGACAAAGGAGCCAAAGTGCACTCGCAGTTGTTTTTGGGGTGCTCTGAGGACAGCCCTGCACATTGGTTTCTATTTCCTGTCTTTGGTTTTCTAATCAGTGCTGATGTACAAGTACAGTCTGAGGTGAAAGCTGCAGGTTGGTCAGGCTCCATATGGGAAGTCTGAGGGCGTCTTTATGAGACATATGGACAATACAGATATTTGTTTTATGTCTCTTGGCCAGACATGATTGTAAAATGTTACAAAAGGCTTGTGAATATACCCCAGAAAAAAAAAACAGAATATGAAGCTATTCGTACTCTAAAATATGTCCAGAACATTACGGTGTTACCGAAGCGACACGAGTCACTGGAGATCGTGCTTGACATAAATCAGCTTGGCCAGATTTGTTTAAATAATGCAAATGTCTCATAAGTTTGACTTACGTACGGTGTACCAACTGTAAACCACAATTAAACATAATTTTCACTTTAAAACATGTTTATCATTTTCTCGCACATAATAATTATATGACCCGGTGGCCTGAGGGGGGAGGCTTCAGCGCCGCAACAAAGTCAGTAAAAAAAAAAAAAAAAATCAAGTAAAAGTCATTGCAAATTGGAAATTGCCTAGATGCCAAGACAGTAAGTTGAGGATTTTGGGGGGAGGTGTTAGGAAAAAAAATGTCTTTGAACTAGTTTTTGCTTGCAGAAAATATCGCTCCTGGGTTGATATTCTTTCTGAAGTGTTTCATGGCAATGAGAATTAAGAAATAAAGCGCAGCGCCAAATGATTCAGTGAAAAGATGGCAAACACCTACAGGTATTCTGTTCACATGACATCACCCATGTGTAAAATTGACAACTTCATGTTTTTTTTAACCTTTTTTTTTTTTTGGAACTTGGTCTGTTCAGTGACTTTTAAAACATTTCTTTTGCAAGAGACAAGTGAAAGTTATGGGAAGTATCAATCTGAAAATCCTCTAATTATGTGGAGCGAGTGCAATATAAATGTAGTTTATTCATGTGATCATAAAATTAGTTGATTGGTTTTAGTGTCTCACATCTTTTACACACGTGTTTTTTTTTTTAGCACAGCACAAAGGTGCATACCAGTGAGATTTCTATCTTTCTCTACCTTTCCCTTCATTCCCTGGACGAACGTGTCTTATGGCCTTGACATGCGTGGGCTGACTGCATGTTTCCCGTTTAGTGTAACTCCCCCCTCCCTCCCTCCTCTCCTCCTTTCAGCCTCTCACCCTCTCAGCTCATGAACTGGAAACTTTTTTGCTCCTGTCATCCCCGTTTCTCCCATGATCACTCTGTTTCCTCGACTTACACATACGCAAGCACAACAATACCTGGGAGGATAAACGCTCGGTTAAATTAAATAAACATAATCCAGACATGCTCCATCCCGGCCTGTCTGTCTCACTGATTCCATCAGCGAAAGAAGTGCAAAGATTAGATGTCAGCTGAAAGGCCAGCGGCAGATAAAAGGATTCTCAGCTCGGGTGATAAACATAATTTTTAATCAAAGATCAGTTAATCTGTGATTTATTCTGAACTGCTTTTATTTTTTTATCTTTTGATGACAATATTTTATAATTCCTACATTTTCCTTTTCCTTTTTTTTTTTGCTCTTTTCTTACACATTTCTGTTGTTTCATTATGTCTCAGTAGAAGTTCAATATTAACTTTATACACTTTTATGCACCCAGTCTCAGTTACTCTATGTAAAGGGTAAATAACAATATTGCACATACAGTATGTCACCTGACTTGTGGCCCTGCAACCTTTTCCCATCACTCTTGCAGCTTTCACAAGTGTTTCATGACTGTCTGAAAATTGCATAAACACAAAAGTAACCCCCTCTCCACCCCCCCCCTCCCTTCCCCAATACTTCTCACTGCTCCCTATGCTCTGATGTCCTCTCATGTTAAAACAAAGCATCTGTCTGTCTATCATCCAACCATAAGCGCTCTGGGTGGGGCAGGATTCCAGTCTTTTGAAGTGAACTTGTCATGGGAAATCTGCATCACTGGGGCTCAGTGTTAATCACAGGCTCAAAATGAATTGAGTGTGGTGCACCACTTCAAACATTTTTTAGACACTGCATTAAGGGATGAACTTTTGCATTGCCTGTCATTGCCTATATATATATACACACGGGAGTAGATGCACATATTGTAAAAATGATAAATATGATAGCCTATATATAGATATATGTGTGTGTGTGTATACAAATTCTGTGTAGTCAAACATACACGTGTGCACATGTTTGCATTGTTAATCTCATCAATCATCAGATACAGAAACCTCCTGCTCTATTTACTTGAAAGTATTCACACAAAGTTACACACATATACATTTACACAAGTATAAAATTACACTCTAATGTGTATTGACAGGTAACACCCCCCTCTCCCCCTCCAAATGCACACACACACACACACACACACTCATGCACACACACACACACAAGCATGCATGACTCCAAACAGACTGCAGTAACACAACATTAAGCGGTTTTCTCTTCTCTGTTATCTCCAGCTTCCTTTTTGCCCTTTGGTTAAACATTCTCTTGGCATGCATGATCTCATTTAACTTTGATTTCCTCTTTTTCCAGGACGGCATCCTCGATGGTTCCAATTTCCAGCCCATTCCCCAATTTTCAACCCCAGTGACAGACAACACACGCTGGAATGTCTGTTTAGCTAAAGAAGGGAATTGGTAAGTGATGATTTTCAATGCTGTTTAAGATAAAAAGGCGAGTTTGCAGCAGAAACGGATTTTCCTGGGTAGAGAGCAGGAATCTTGGAGATACAGTACTGTACTGGCTTGAACGTGCTGATAGAGCTTCATACCACATCTGTGATTTATGTTATTAAGCTTAGGGATACACTGCTGTTGTAGACAACTGTTTATTCTGACAGAAGTGACAAACTGTTTTTACACAACAGTGGAAGTTTAGTTCTATTAAGAAACATGGTGTGTACTTTTAGAAGAGTGTAAAAGTAAAAGTTGTGTTTGCATGGGGCAGCAAGAAACAGAAATTGTAACCTTTCTTTAAATTGTATTGCAACTTTTGCACTTTTTGTGTATATTTAATTACCACGAATTCTATTAAATTAAAATAAATACTAAAATCAATTTTAATTTTAACAATTTAAATTGTTTTCTTAACAACTTGTTCCTGCTCTAAAAAAAAGAAAAAAAAGAGAAAAGAAGCGTTTGTGTCGTTCGTATAATGTCATGTGTGCAGATGGTGCCTGACACAATCTAAATATTGACATAATTTGATTAACCTCTCGAGTGTGGAGAATGTGTCCAGCATGAAGGACTTTTTGTTGGTTGAAAAGAACAGCTCATTGTTGTGCTTTAAGTGGTTTGTGTAATCCCCTATAACCAATACCATGAAGCCAAAGGATTCTGAAAATCTGTTTTCAGCACATTTTGAGTAGGAGCAAACCTGGAAATTCTCTCTCTCTCTCTCCCCAACTCCGTCATGAAACAGAGCACCCCATTTCCATATCAAACGGATTAGTTCCAAGACCAGGGAAGTAGGAGTAATGTAAGTAACCGTACAAATTTAAATATAGGACATCAAAAACATTGTTAGGCATTCATTTATTTTTAAGCAGCCCTGGCTTTCTGTGTCTCTCTGTGAAGATGAGATGAAAATGTATCTCTTCAATTTTATTTTCATTTTACTTTGAAAGGTGCTGAACACCGCAGTATTTTAACGTTTCATCGTGCACCGTGGCATCCTGCTGTTCTTGTGTGCTTTGCCACGTTTATGAAAATGAATATGTCACATCAAGCGATGCACTTGTTTCGAAACGCAACATCAAAAAAAAAAACACGACTTCAAGTGGGCAGCGTTCACGTATAAGCTCATTGTTTTCTTTTTTGGGACATTTCTGCAGTAACAGAAACAGACCGGTGGACTTATGGCTCCTGTGGCCCCACGGCGCCAGCTGGCACTTCACACTCACCACTCAACACGTGATTCAAAATGTATTTCATATATATATTTAAATATTTTGTGTTACGATGTGAAAAAATAAAATATGCAGAACTTTCTGGGTGTATTGTCAGTGCAATTAAAGGGCTGCTTACAAACCTTACAGCAGCAGTGAAAAATCACCTTCACACACTGAACAAATAGTGAGTTAGTGCTCGCACACAGGCTGCCATACTCGCCACATGAGCCGATTTGCCTTTTAAATTGGGAACATGAATTGCCATGTTTTTAATTTTCTGACATTAATTGCCTGTAGCTCTCAGGAATCAAGTAAGTCCTGTAAATCCCAGCGCTTTAAAAAAAAAAAACCAACAGCCGGACTCGATGTCGGATCTCCACTCAAAAAATCCTAAACAGACTAAGAAATTGGACATGATGTGAATGTCTTTGTATATTTTGAATGCAAGGTTTTTTCTCCCAAGCATCTGCTGAAAGGACAAACAACTTCATGCTGACAAAATTGTTTTTTTTTTTGTTTTTTTTTTTTACCTGTTGTCAAATTTAGTTTTTCTACAAATCGCAAGAACAGAGGAAATAAAATGAGTTTATTTTGAGCAGAGAGGTCGATGTATCCCTGTGTGTATTTACATGTGCGGATGTGTCTGAGTGAGTGAGTGAATCATGAGGAGATTATTCAGCAGTCTGTGTCTTGCTGACTGATCTGACCCGCCAGTAGCCTCCTCCCACCCCCACCCCCACCCCAAACCAACTCCCACCAGTCCGGATGGGGAGATGGATAGATGGATGGCCGGCCTGTGCTTCCTCAGCCCTTCATGACTTAGCCTGTCTCTGTGTAATTGAAAAAACTAGCTGTGCCGTGTTGTTTTAGGATTTGTCCCTTTATAATGTAGCTTCAAAACAGGAAAACCAATAGTGGGAATAGACCCCCAAATATAATTAATTTCGTGGGGGCAGGGTGTAAGGAGGAGGAGGAGGAGGAGGGGGGGGCTATTATTGCAGGAGGAAGAATTCTAATCAGTTGCAGATTTCTTCCTGTTTGGTTAGCGTGACCGTGGCCAATTACCAGTGAACTCTGTGTTACAGTTTCACTTCCTGTGCTACCCAAAGAATGGACCGAGGCCGGCACTGCAGAGCCTGGCAGGACGGTGGGGGGAGAGGAGAGAGATAGATAGAGAGGGAGAGACAAGATAGAGAGAAAGGAGATAAAGAGAGAAAGACAAAACAAGAGGCATGAGGATGAGACTGTAGGAAAGTAAACAGAGCGGACGAGGGGGAGGAGGGTAAAAATCTCCAGCCAGATCTAAAGGTGCACAGACAGACACATACATCCTTTATCCACCTAATATGGAACATGACGTGGTTTACAAAGGAAATGAAAGGATTTTGGACCTGACTTCTCTTGCTGGTTCAGCTGTTCTCAGGTAAAGGCTGAAACTGCGGAGCAACAGAACAAACTCGAGTCACAAATGCAATAATGCATAACTCAATCACTGCAGCGATGTTATCGAAAGACACAATTTGGCATTGCTGTTTTCCCCTAAATCGAATTAACCCACTGGACAAAACAACTGAATGACAATTGCGGAGGCATACCTGAATTTGCATAAAGTGTCCTTTTCTTTTTTTCCCCTCCTCCTTCTTCTCCAGCATAAGTAACTCAATATGTCATGGTACCTCCTGGGAAAGATCTCCATGCCTATTAAGCCAGATACTGCTCTTGCTAAAGGCTTGCCAAGCCAGTAGTAGTTACACCATATTACAACAACATGCTCAAAATATCAGTCATGCTCTTTTCTCAGGCCTTTTTCGTGCATGGGACCTCGGTGTGTTTTTGTGTGTGAATTCTACACCTCAGAACCGACGCACAAAAACACAAGATATGATAAAAACCTAACCGAGGTTTCAATTCACAATCACTTCCAACCTGACCTGCCAAATGGTTCCCTTTGGCTTGATCCCACTCAGTCTCTCTCCTCTCTCACTCTCTTTTTTTTTTTTGCTTCTCCAGAGGGGTCTATTCCCATAGTTTCCCCCTGTAATAGTTTTTTGGCATATTACTCTCCCCAATCCGCCCCAGAGGTCTCCCATAATTGACTTTTGATGTCATTGTTTAGTTGTAGAATTACAGAAGGGGTGCACGTTGGGAGCAGGCAATCAGGATTGGCAGTGCAACTTTATTTTATTCATTTTAGTCTGTGATGTGATAGGCACCTTTTCTTTACTGCAACCCTGAGCTGTGCAGTTTTTGGGAATTTGGGGGTTTATTCATATTTATTTGTTGGGTTTTTGTGTCAATTGCGCAATTTCTATTGCCAGTAAATTAAGTTGTGATCGTTTCCTGGTTGTAAACAGTTTTTCCAGGATTTGACACAACGATATTTGACAGCGATGACACTGCTGACAGATGAGATAAATAGCCTGCGTGATAAAAACATATAAATATTGGACATGATAAGGACAAATTCTCACTCTTCAGTAGTAAAACTTTGGGAGAATCTGTTTTATATTACCAAACAGATGACATAACATTTATTACCATTTCCCATGCACGCTTGAAAACACCTCAAGGGGCACCGGCACTGTAGCAGTTACAAGTGGAATAACCTCCTCCGAAGATGTTCAATGTTCAAGAGATGATGCACGTAACTGGCAATATAAATGTGAATTCCCTGGGAAGCCTGTTTTGCACACACACACATATACACACACACGCACACTCATGCACATGCGCTGAATGAGGAATGGGTGAAGAGCCGTTACTACTCAGTGTGAAGTAGAGGGTCGGAGTCGCTAAACTAATCCCACTACCACAGATTCCCACTTCCTGCCACATCTTTTTTCGCTGCAGCTGCCTGGGATCATTTCACAAACACAAGGTATTCCTGGAAGAATTGATTCTGTTAGATAGTACATTGATCACACACATCGCCCGCGGACAGAAGATGGCTTTACAAGCAATAAGATGGGAGACAATTATATTATTTTAGTGAAATAAGACAGAGTACAAGTAGCGAGTGCCAATAGCCCAGACGGGAGGAGGGGAGTGGGGTGGTGGGGGTGGGGGTGAGGGAGGGGAGGGGGAGATGGGGGGGTTCCTCTGTGGCTGCCTCGATGTGTTTGTGCTCCATTCTCAAGTGGCACGGTAATCCACTAAACTTTCCTCCACCCGCTTCTCTCAATGCAATCAGGATGCGAAGGCTCACCAGTGATTGCGTTCATTTGTAAAAGCATCCAAGCCAAAATTGAACCCCAAGGCTGATAAACTATAAAGATGCTGATCAGATCGTGGCTAAGGAGTCCACACTTGAGGGCACGACATGTCAGGGCTGGAGCCAAAAGAGCAATGACTCTGTATACCTCACTCGGAGCCAGGCGGCATCCCCGGAATACAAACAAGAAGGAGAGAAAAACACATAAAAACGACAACAAACTGCAGCAGGATTTTTCATCCCGCAGCATCTTTCAGAGCAGGAAGGTATTATCTGTTCAGCAGATTAGTAGTAGTTGTTTTTTGCTTTCATTTTCATTGACTCTGTTGGCAAATGGAGTGCATTTATTGTTTGAGCTTTAGCTAATGCATTATATTTTATTGATGAGCTCAGTGTGAATTTCATAATGCATCTCAAGGAAAGTGGAAGGCCAACACAGGCGCTGTTCAGGGAAGTCTTTATGTTTACAGCCTTGGTGCAGAATATTATAAACAATTTATCAGAATGAAAACGATTCATAACTCTTCCAGTTCAGTCCATCACCTTTTTTATTGGACGCCTTTTGTTGTTGTCTCCCCCGCACTTGAAGAGTTGCCGCAACTTTTTTTTTGGTCTGCGCTACAGTTATTTCTCAGGACTGTCTCGCACTGAAGGGACAGTGTCATTACTTTAAACACACTCTTGCTAAAGTACAGGGAGAGAGACAGGAGGGAAAGAAAGAAAGAAAGAATGAGAGAGGGAAGATCTGAGGATGTTTTTTCCTCTCCATCCTCGTGGCCCCAGTGCGTTGAATGTCAAAGAGCAGACAGCGGGAGACTGATTCCATGAAGCAATGTGAATGGGACTATTGAAGACCCGCTTTGATTGACAGCTCTTCCTCTCCTGCTCTGCCCTGAGGGTGACTGACAGTGTGGTTCATCTCACATTTTGTGACTGAGCTAATCCAGTAAATTCCAACCAGACGCAGCGCAACTCAGCAGAGACCTCCCGCTCCTCTCCCAGGTGGAGTTTTTATTTTATCTCCTTCCTCCCCAAAATAAATATGTTTTTCCATCTGTGGCACCGAAAACAAACCAGAGGGGGGGTGGAGGGGTGGCGGTGGTGGTGGGGGGGCAACCCGACTATAATTAAGTGTAAGTACATAATTAAGCAAGTTAGGAAAAGTGCTAGTTTTCAATGAATTAAAATGTAGACTAATTACATGTGGGAATTAGCCTGCTGTTGTGCTAGTGATTAATACTGTCATAGGTTACTGTCTCAATATGCTGCCAATTGGAAATGGGATCACCTTACTGGAACGATTGATCTCTTGCCAAGTTCAATAATTAATTGACTCAACAATCACTGACACACAACTATCTCATGCGTTGTCCCGCATGCCCACAAGGTGCGGCGCTTGTCCTCTCGACCTTGCACCTGTATTTTGATGTGTGCCGGTTCCCAGAAATTGCTTCCGCCACACACTGCAGCTGGCTTTTCAAAGAAGAACGAGGAAACGAAGACACAAGACTAAGAAAAAAAAGAAAAAAAGAGAACAACAACAACTTGAATTAACTTCCAAGACCTCCACCTCTGTTTCAGGGTGTGTAAGCAGCATGATTGCGGTAACGGCCGAGGGTTACTGCAGCGTTACCACTTGACAGCCGTGACCCACATTAACGCAGCTGCCCAATAAGGAGCCGATTGTGAGAATTATTTGACGCTTTCATTAATCATCATTCCTAAATGATCACTCTGTGAGGGTATGCATTTAAGCGTGATTAATTGCAAGCAATGAATTACCTGCCTTTTGCAGGAGGCTGGTGTTAACCTCCAGTCAAAGCACTGAAACCCAGAGTGATTAACTGTGTCAAGCAAAGTTAAGAAGAGACAATAATGAGAATCAGTGAAGGACCTGAGGTTGAGAAAAGGACACACACTGCTACCAGAGATCTGAGGCCTCGCAGAAATAGATAATGGATAATATATTACATTAAACCTACTGCTTATGACAAATCTGAGCACTTGTCAGTGCTTAAAGATGTTTAAATGTACCCAAAACACAACCCTTGCTTTGTTTCCTGAACGCACAGCTGTTTTATGTGTTGACAAGCCTGTGATATATGAAGCCCGGCTGCTATGAAAAATGCTCTTGTTGATATTTTAAATATACAAATTGTCTCCAGTGATTAAAAGCAGCGTTGTCATTAATAATTCTGGTGCGTTTGGCTCCTGTGTGCTCCTCTGAAGACAATTACCCCAGTGTGTGAGATCAGGTGTTGGCCTCATAAGCATGATGAAAGCCTCTCCAACCAGTTGTGACAATGGCAAAGTGAGATAATAGCCCACCAAGACGAACCGAGGATGACTTGTGCAAGCGTCAAGCGTGCACGGGGCATTGCACACTCTGAATGGTATGCTTTTGAAGTCAGAGAACACCGAGGGGTGTGGTGGTGTGGTGTGGTAGGAAGCCTCAGCCTCTGTCTGGTCCAGCTCACCGTGTTGCATTAGCAGCTCCCTGCTCGTACTCGGGATAATGTGGTTTTTAAACATTGTGTGGACATTTCATATTCATGACGCTCAAAATGTGACCACATCCTTTAAAAAAAGAGAATAAATATTACATTGAAATACAGCATATCCCACGGTTTCGACTCGTGCTTCAGAGCCAATACTCATTAGAGGCAAATATATTGTTCACATACACAAATGAGCCCTCGTAATGACATGATTTTATGCACAATTCAAATTCAAATCATTCCTTCTTGACACAGCCAATACATCTGTCATGTGGCTCCTCGTTTTTTTGTTGAATAATTAAAACAAGAAATAGAGAAACATACTAATGAGAGAACCTTACTTGAGGGCTTTGCTGCTCTACTGACTATCATATTAATGTATTCCTGTGTGAATTAAACGCATCATCAAACACCTAAGTTCCCTCCATATTTTCCTCTGAAGACGAGGGCTGGACACCGGTGTCTACCTTGCCCTCTGCAAAAATTAAGGGCATTCTTCATTATTACACCTCTTGTGATTACTTGATAATAGCCGCGTGCTAATGGTCCCCCCTGTAATTTGACAAAAAACACTGGGACTGCAGCTTTTTTTTTTTTTTTTTTTATGAAAATGACATTGTTTCGGTCAATGATTAAGTCATTAAGATATGTCAAAGTGAATTTAAAGTGATATGCAGATTTGCTACTCCTTGCTGACTTTGTCTTTCTCTGCTCTTTACGTGTGTAAATACTTCATATTTTGACATATTTTCTTCATATTAAAACAAAAATATCTAAAAAAGTTTGAAGGTATATTACAACACCGGCCGTCAACAGCAGGATTTTTCCTCCTTCTCCTTCTCCTTCTCGTCCTTTCTCTTCTTTTGTGCCTGCAGCTCTGTTGACTGCCAGTGTAATCTGTGCCTGACCTTTCTCCACCTCCTTGAACCTCTCTCTATTCCTCCCTCCTTCCATCTCTCCATTCATCCCCCGTCCCCATCTCCTCACCACAGACTGACAGTCATCACAGCTCCTCGCTCTCAGTGGCTGACAGCTTGAACTGGCTAATTAAGGCAAATTGGGAGCGGGAGACTAAACTGAGCAAGCAGAGTTATTTTAGAGGCCACTTTGTGACAGAGCAAACATGCCGGCTCATGCTCCATGTAATAGCTCGCACGGGTTAAAGAAATATGTCACGTTTAACTATCATAATACACCATTAGTGTTAAGATACTAAACAGGTGATGTGTCGCTGAGTTTCACAAGAGTTTCCAGATAAGTTGAACTGATTGTTTTTTGTTTTTTTTTAAATGTTGGGGAGTAAGCAAGAGGAAAAATCAGGTTTTAAAATTCGAACCCAGTTGCCAAACAAAGGCACAGAAAGTACAAAGCAACAAAGCATGCGGTTAAGGTGGGACTGAAATGTTAGTTTGAATATTTTGAATAGATTTGCCCATAGCTGTTAGAGAGCAAAGCAGGCAATGTGTGATTGATCACGTCCCACAGGGGCGACAGCCAGCATGCCATTTATACACAACAAACGGTGTTGGCTACACTAAACTAAGCTCACACAACCTATGCAGATAGTGCAGTCTTTCATTTTAACATGTGCATACTAAACCTGGCTGATAAACGATTTGCCTAGCAGCATTTCCGTCCATATTTTATCACAGCAGACAATGCTCAGTGGCGTTGCCAGACTTGGTGTATATCCAGTATTCGGGCAAAAAAGCTTCTCCTGAACCCTTCAACAGCTTGGCTCCCATAATTAACTTCCACAGGACTGATGGGAGCCTTAGTCAGAGGCAACAGGAATAGAATACAATAGAAGAGAATCGAAGTTGCAGAGGGAGCGGAAGAAGACGTTAAAAATAATAATAATAAAAAACAAGAACAGCGCACAGACGAAGATTACGTTTGACAGAGGTCTCGGGTCAGTCATGCTTGAAGATTATTCCTCGTTTTGCAGATAACCTCCGTGGTAGAGGAAGCTCCTGTTGAGGGCAGAAATGGCTGAAAGGATTAATGAATGTTTATACTTAAAGCTCCGCAATTGCAGAACCACGGTGAAAACCTTTAAGCTATACGGCACGCCGGCGGTTTTTAAAACCAGAACTCTGAATATGGCAAATGTGAGCAGGGTAGAATGTTAACTGTTTTAACCAGAGGCGATAGTGTCTGGTAAATCTGGAGCTCCAGTGATTTTCAACTACTTGCTTACATTTTTTTTTTTTTTTTTTTTAGTCAAACAGATTTTTTTAGTTTTCCTTTTTAAAGAGGGTTTCCAAATTTGAAAGTGTCAGATGAAGTAAACAAATGTTCCATAGTCACAGCCCAAAATACCAGCTGAGTTTTCAGACTTTATAATGGTACAGGTTTGTTGGAGAGCTTTGAAAACATAAAACCGCTGTGAAAACATCATATTTATTTTCTTTTTATGGCTACAACTTACTTTTACTAACATAAAAAATAATGTAACAAAAGTATACTATTTTATAACTGTAAAACAAAGCTACATCAAACCAGTGAGTTTTGCATTCACACACTTGAACAGGCAGTTGGCTGACCTGTTCCTTGTTTGCACACAAACACGTGAGCAGACACAGACATGAGAGCCGATCGCTCAGTCTCTGCTCTTCCTCATTCTAACCTTAACCAGACACATCTTCTTCTTCTTCTTCTTCTTCCAGAGGCCCCGGGTGACTTCTGACTTGGCTCTGATTGGACGGCTCTGGTGCGTGCTTTCTGTTAAAAGGTATCATTAATAGCTCACGTACGACCTCTGACCATCCCTTTAAATCATTAGCCGGCCAACTGATGGTTTCTATTTACCGTCCCCATAGGAGATCTTAAAGAGGGAGGAAGATTTGTTATTGTAAGGATATTGTGACGCTGGAGTTGATCTGTGTAGTTAGTCTCTGAACTATTTCAAGTCAAACGGCAGATATAATATAAAGACAAACTAAAGCTCCTCTCTTATAAGAATAATGAAAAATGATAATGCAGTGTGGTGAAGTTGGAAATGCAGTCCAGAACTATACAGTTTTTATATGGCACAGGATTATATTTAATTTGGTAATAAAGAAATATATCAAATGCCAGCTAATATTTTAATAAATATTAGGGCTGCAGGCACTACTGTAGTTATTCAGTCACATGTTTCACATCTTTTTTTGTAATATTGAGCTCATAAAGTGGACTTCCTGTTACTGACACCAGCAAAAACTATTGATGCTTCTGAATGTATGAGAACCACCAGAAAGGAAACAAAACATTTTACTTCAAAACATCGCACAACTTACTGTAAAAACATAACACAAACACAATATAGGGATAAAGATACAGAAAGCGAGGCTATTTAGCTTCACCAGTCCCTAGTGTATTTATGTAATGGTAGCATGCTAAGTGCCAAATCCAGATTATAAGCAGTTGCTGGTTTAATATGCATTCAAATGAATACTGAGGCTGCACACACACCTGTTTGCATACATGTGTCTATTTGTGTGTACGTGTGTGTGTGTGTATTATATAGCTGCTATTATCATCCAAAATCTGACTGCTGGGCACAAAGGCCATTTGTCACATCACGGTTTTGTTATTGCCCTGCTCTCCAGAGAAACGACCTCCACAGAGGAAAAAAGCGCTGCCTCATCCAGTGAGAGGTTTGCGTTAGATATGATTGGGAGAGGAGAGCTGCTGCAACAGGGGGAGGAGATGTGTGATAAAATGTGTGTTTGTTAGTTTATGTGTGTGTGTGGGTTAGGGGTTGCGTGTGAGGTTTGTACGGGAGGTGTGTTAGGAGGATACCCCGAGCCTTGCCTCACCGCCCCATGCCTAAATCATGTGTACAAGTTGTTTCCAATAAACTGTTAAATTTGATAAAGAGGTCTGGTATTATATAACAAAGCCCCGAGGGCACCTGGACCTCTGCTATCATGAATATATTTTGCCTGATAATAACGCTGCGACTTCAATCGCTGCCACAGGAGAAACTGCTGCCCTCCTGGAAATCAAGTGGCGAGGCAGGGTGACACCTGTATATATGGACAGGTGATGAGATTATAATATACGTATGCTTTCTGGGTTAGCATTAAGAGACTTCTACAAATGAGCATGAGTAACACAAGAGACTGGAGGGCATGACAGGGAATGCCATGGCGGGCAAATCCTCTTACCTCACAGAGGAGCCCTTTTATTCATGAGCGGAAAGCTGCGGAGATATACAGTGGCATTTGGTTATAAGCCATTGTAATTACAGTGGGCCATGAGTGATACCACAGATCATTTGGTGTTATTGCAGAGGACTTACAGTTTGAGATAAGTCATGAATCAATTAATGGAAACCTAATTTATGGCATTACCCTATATCATCAACTTGCAGAAAGTTTAACATTTGCAATTTAAAGATAAACTGTATCAACACATATAAGGAATTGAACCCGTCAAATTCTTTGATCACATGCAAAAACATGCACATGCAGACACCAAAACAAGATCCATCCATGCCATCCCAGGATATGAGAATTCATTACTGTGTTAGCAGCAGCGTTACTTGGTATTCCCGGCTGCACCAGGTCTGTCCCATATCTCTGGTCTCCATACAGTATCTAGGTAGCAAAGAAGGTAGGCAGGTGATGAATGTTCAGTAATTGTAAGAGTTCAGTGGTTGAAAGATTCAAATCCATGACAGTGAGAAATGGAAGAGAGCCCCAGGGGAAATTTCAGGCTGTGAGGAAGTGCATCCAACCTGTCTAAATAACAGATCACACCTCAACTTGGTCACTTGCTCAGAACATGCTCTCTGATATTAGAAATGTGCCTTTGCTGCAAATGAGCGCTGCTGTGCAGCCCAGTATGGCAGCTTGTTTTCGTTGTACAAGTATAAAATAGTACAAAATTAAATTAGATTTTTGGCACATTGGGTAAATGATTGTTCAAATAAATTGTTGAAATTAGTTAAATACACCCTCTAAAGGATAAAAATCTGAAAAAACTAAAGCAGAGACAGAGCCGTGCATTACTCTACAGTGCTCCTGCAGCAGCTTTGAGGTTTGCTCAGTATGCACTATTTGCATAATTGTGAAACAAATGAACTGTTGAAGGGCTGTTGTGTGTTTGGATGGCTACGTCCGTGTCTCTGCGTGCATGCAGCAGTGGGAATGTGTTTTTGTCTGCACACTGTACACAAATATGTTTGTATCTTGTTGCTTGTGCAAATCCACGGCTGCAAATCTATGCTTATGCATGATAACGGATAGATGCACACACACACACACACACACTTGCAGCAAGGCATGCGTGTGAGTGTGTGGTAAGTGTTTGCGCGCTTGTTATCTACAGCGCAGGTTGTTTCTCGTAACCCCTTGGCCGTCAGTCAGGAGGAGCGTACAGCGTGTTGTTCCACATCCAGGTGAAGTGCACAAACCAAACTAAACGGAGGTCAAATAAAAACTAATCACATTAATTTAGAACTTAACCAATAAAATGCACCATGTTTAGACACGCAGTTTCAAACCACATCCCACAAGGCTCAAGTCAAAATTCCACTCATTACCGGTGGATGTCAGATTTGGCCGGCGTGCCTTTGATTTTGACTGGAGAGTTTTATGACTCACTGTAAAAAGTCTAAATTAAATGCAACAAAGACTGCATTTTGCTTGGAAAGCATCTCAAAGTATAACTGGAGCCGTATTTTATGAGTTATTATGACTGAGCTGTGATCATTATCAACATTGTTATCGCAGATTTTGCAAGCTCAGAAGTACTTGTGCTTGTTTGCTTACAGTATGTGCTCATAAATGTGTGTTACTGCTGTGCATGTGCAGGGGTGCACTGTACTGTACATGCATGTGCTGCTTTTACATGTAGGCATATATCACATGCATTTTTTTCTTCTTCCCAGAATACCTCCACTCTGCAGATGTTATAATGAATCTGTCATTATTTCATTCACCTTCTGTTTGACACTGCACCACTTAGACAGTCAAAGCTCAGTCATGAAGCTCAACATGCCCTATCCCATCCGACGTGGAATGTGAAGTAGCATTTTTGAAGCCAAGCAATCTTGCAGGAGATTACCGACAACAGCACACACACACACACACACACACACACATTAATTGGACCAGTTCCTTCATGCAAGCGGAGGTTAGGGAGCAGAAACCCTGGTTTTCGGAGCCCAACAATTATTGAGCGTTCAAGCTCTTTCATGTAGTTGACATCACTTTCTCCCCTCTGCTGGAATATTATCTTCATTTACCCATCAGGAACGGACAAAGGAGCTTATTTCATCAACATCCATCTGTCGCTAACTTTTACAGAATTTCAGTGTCTTATTTAATGAGTTTTCTGTGATACTGTAGATTTTCTGACACTGAAAAATGAAGGCTGATGATAAACACCCTCTGTGGGTATGGTACTTCCAACAAAGTCTTATAACTTCATCATCAAGGATGCCGCCTTGGTTACAATTACATTGCATAAATCATCAAGGATGCTTACACAGAGCAGCGCCTGCAGGTATTTCCCAAAGCATGAGGATAAAACGTTTAACTAATAATACAGGAAAACTTTGTCACAGAAAAACTGCAAAAGACATCGAATGACAGGATGAAGAAGTTTTATGCTAAAGGCTGATCGCTGTTGTCAGTGCGGAGCCGCACATGTGGGCACCGTCTCCCTCAGAAAGGGCACACATCTGCAAAGGGGGGGATGGATCTGGAGAGACAACGCGAGGACGAAAACCTACAAATCTACTGTGCGCCGCCTCGAGCTGTTGTCCAACTTTACAATAAACTAACAGTCTTAAGTTTAACTCAGTGGCCAGACAGTCAAAATATAGTAAAAGACAACATCAGTGGTCGCCTGCTCCAGTGGAAGCAGGGCTCATAAAGGGGCTGACCTTACCAAACAACAACAAATGAACAACTCTGTCGACTTCCTCCCAAGTTAAGCCGTAGAA
Source organism: Trachurus trachurus (assembly GCF_905171665.1). Taxonomy (NCBI): domain Eukaryota; kingdom Metazoa; phylum Chordata; class Actinopteri; order Carangiformes; family Carangidae; genus Trachurus; species Trachurus trachurus. The sequence continues at coordinate 8,134,387 of NC_139911.1, forward strand.
ATACAAACTTGGACAGCGGGTATTAGCAGGACAATCATCAGACACAGGCAGAACGAAGGGGAGGAAGAGGGAGAGAGATGAAGATGGAAAGAAGTGTAAAAGGGAACAAAGAAAGAGTGTTGTAAAAAAGCTATAAATAGGCAGAGCGATGGGGGGTTTAGGGAGAGAAGAGATGGAGAGACATCCTCTTTGGGGGCTTAAAGGACATTTTCTTTCTTTTTTTTTGTGGACGGGGATGGCTGGACTCTGTCTCATTGTTACTGGGAGTCCTCAGCCACACTGTACCCTGGTGGTGCCCCCCCAAGGTGCAGGGAATTACCGTATCTGCCTCCCCCTCTTCTATATTTAGGCCATTTAAGGTTGCATGGTTTTAAAAGGATGTCAAAAAAGATGCCATTCTTTATGAATGTCTGAGGGTCTGAATGGGGTTGCCACTCCTCTCCCTCCGTACCCTCGGGAGGAGTTCACCTTTTCAAATATAACAAATGCCTCAATTAAAATCCCTTTCAAACACCATGCTTATTTTTCGATAACAATCACACGCCCGCTCCGCTTTTGGTTCCCCCTGCCTCTGCTCCCTCTTGCTTTCTCCCCCCAGTGAAGAGTAGAAAGACACACGGAGGGCACAAGATGTAAAAGGGGAAATTAAACAAGGGTTGAAAGGAAGAGACAAAGATGAACTTAGTAAGAGAAGAGAATAAGGAAACAGAGGGAGAGGGATGGAAGAAAAAAAACAAAGAAACAGCAAGACACAGAGGTGTGTGTTTATGAATGTGTGTGTGAGAGAGAGGGAGAGAGAGAGAGAAAGAGAGAGAGGGGGTAGTTATGACGGAGGGATCGATGCAGGGCCTAGAATGATGTGAGCCAGCAGATGGCAGGGTAAGAACAGTAATATGACCAGTCCCACTCTGTCTGTGTGTAGCCAAGCAGCAGGTTAGTGGGGATTTTTGTGCCTATACACACACATGCACACATGCACACACATGCACACACATGCACACATAGTCACATGCTATAAACTTTTCCAACATATGCACTGAAACACATGAAAGCACAAACAGGAACATCCTGTACCATCAGGAACATACTAATGCTCACATGCCAAGATGCTTTTAGATAAGTATGAGAACATATTAACACACGCACAAACCACACACTCTCACACACATAATTCATGTCAGGCTGCAGATTCAAACTTGCGCAACTTTTACACATTTTGTTTTTGAACAATCAACACTTGCTACAGAAACTTGAAGTGTCCTGTTCAGCTGTTTGCTCCTGATTAGTGAGCTGAATTGGCTCCTTTGTCGTTTTGCACCGTGTCGTCAGGAGGGTTGCGGGTGGCGTGCCTTACGCAAGTTAAAGCACTAATGGTTACAAGACAGTTTGTCGCCATTTGAGGCTCAAAGGGAAATGAAACTAATGCTGAATAATGTGTTCTTAGGCCATCATTAGCATCGGAATAGTGAAATGCATTAGGGCTCTATGGAAGATGACTGGCTTTAATAAAAGACCACTTAAAGACTGCAAACAACAGCAAACAAGTAAATCTAAAAAACATGGGCCCGCTCGCTTATTTAAGACCCGTGGACATTATCAGCATCTGAACTGTATGGTGGTGGAGATTAACTGCCTGGTATTGTTTAGCTTAGCTTCATCTTGGCTGTGTTCGATTAAGCTCTAGGGAGGAAACCAAAGACAGACTTTTTCCATTCAGTAATATCGACTAATTAATAATTATGTCAATTCTTCCTTCCCAGCTTTTGGTTACATGCTGCTTTGTGACCGTGATTGCAACTGTTGTGTTTTTTTTTTTCTTTTCTTTTTTTGATGAAAGCGAGCACAACAGTTCTGTTTACTACGTCTTGAAGATGCATACGGCTAAATTGGACCCGAGTACATGATGGTTTTTACTGTACATGTTGCGCAGGGTGCAAGTAGTAGAGGGGATATAAAAGCGGATCAGAAGCTAACAAGCGGCGGGCTTGTCGCGGGGTTGAATGTGGGTTTTCATGGCGAGCTCCAGCTGTCTCACATAGAGGGACATCAAGGGGCTCAGAGCTATCTGCGCCTTTCGCTAAGAGGCAATATATTTGTACATTCTCCCTCTCCGTCTACATGTGTCTGTCTCTCGCCCACGCTATCTGTTTGTGCTGGTCTCTCCCTCTCCTTTTCTTTGCCAGTCTAAACCAATAATGTATGATATCTTTATCTTGAGAGTCACGGTAATATCATCTAGCACACAGACATCCCCACTTGCCCTTTGGGCTTTTCTGCCTTTGACTCTAAGCGGATAGTCATCGTCAAGAGCGTCTCCTGACAATTACCAAAATGCAATGTAATGGTTTGTTTATGATTATTTTCTGTAGAATTTGTCCCATTTCTACTGACTGATGTTTATAGAAGAGTACACTGGCAAATTGGATGGCGAAATCCCCGGTGATTGTGATTGTGTCCCCTACACGTCCACCACAACGCCAGTAAATAAATCTCTCCGACTCCAATAAAATATGTCATTTCTTCCCTATGAATCATACAACATGGCAAGGGTTCATTTCTGACCATACTCTGTTGGCTGCTGCAGGCTCTGAGATTTTTCAGAGAGAATTATAAGATATATAAAGTAGGACAGTGGTTGTTAAACTCTTGTCAGGGAATACACACTCTCAAACTGTTGCTCAGATCCAAAAAAAAAGATTTTCAAAAACTGATTTGAAAGCTTAAGTGGTGCATTATGTTGCCTTTTATTATATTTGACCCTTATTGTGTTTATTCCATGTGGGATTGCAGCAGATGTCAGAATCTTTTTTTTTGCCTCACATATTTGTTACCTCTGTCAGTTAAATCTGCTTTTCCAGCTAAAATATGATGCATTCAAATGGTTGGATAACTAAATAAGCATGTAAACAAAGTACTGTGTATTACTCAAAATTACCTATTACCTTTATTTTTCCACCATAGCATCACTCAAACATCTTTCCCACAACTTCCGACCCTAATACTACCCTCTGAAACCTAAACAGCATTTTACACTGCTGCTCTTCACCCTGTTGAGGCACAATGCAGCAGACGTGTCGAGGCAGACCCCCTATTTAAAGATGGTGAAAATGTTTGGGTGGCTCAACCCTTTCAAATTAAATGGATGACATCCCAGGGAGGCCTATCAAAATGATTAAAAATGGTGGAAGACAGCGTGTGTGTGTGAAGTGTCAAGACGAGTCGGCACAGGCTAGCCGACCTGCACCGAGAGCCAGGAAGCTTATTAGCATTTCAGCGCATAGCAACCTAGCCCTGAGCACTGATCTTAACTTCATCTGTCCAAAACCACACCTCTCTCTCTCCCTCTGTCTGTCTCTCTCTCTCTCTCTCCTCCTGCATGTGCAAAAATCATTCGTGTCAAGTCGGCGGTTCACTCAAGTCAGGAATGTTTCTGTGTGTTAATGTCAAATTGGAGCTGCAGCCTGACAAAGAGTGTTTGTATGCAACAGTCTGAGCGGTTTCTAGTGCTATCCAAATGCTGCGTGGGGGAATAGCAAAGGCGATGATGTCTAGTTCTCGGCTATCAGTTTATGGCATCAGGTTGAGAGTATATTGAAATACATCACAGCTCTGGTTTCAAAACTTTCTAAGGTGGAAATTGAATTTCACTACGTCTCATTAAAATAGTAAGAATTCCTGTCATGTTTGGAGCCAGCAGAAGTGTCGCCTGTATTTCTCCACCCATCAAACCAGCAACTTAAAAGTGCCATATACTGTAGCAAACTTTTTTTTTAACGTTCATTTTTTAGAGGACCTTTTAACTTATAGAAGATCTGTCTGATGTATAAAGTGTGTTTAAGTTTGAGTTTGATGAAATGCTGCCAGACAGTTGTAGCTAAAGACGGAAAGAAAAAAAAGAAAAGAAAAGAAGAAAAAAAAAGGACCAGTCAGGTGCTGCGGGCTTAAACAACTCTCTGGACAAAAAGTGGCACTCTCTTTCATTTTTAATCTCAGTCATTCCCTTTTCTCATCTCACTGTCTTTGTCTGAGTATTGACTTCATGCCTCAAAAAAAAAGAGAAAAAAAAGAAAAAAAGGGAAAAGAAAAAAGAGCAGCGTTGCATTTTCCAGACATTTGTCAGACAAAGGAAGTAAAGTTGGAGTAACTGGTATGTTTTAACTATACAAAGACCATATGGACCATATGGGTAGATTTTATTCTTCTCTTTGGATGCTATTATTAAGACTGACTGCACCGATTGCTGTAATACTGTAAATAATAATACTCCAGTATTGATGCGCCAAAAAATATGAGACGTGGAGATAATTTTTACACCTGTTCTTTTTGGAGTAGGATCAAAATCATAACACAATAACGACCATTATGTCTCAGAAACATTAGAAGTAGTCTGTGCAGTCGTTTCAGTATTGTGTTTTCTTTCTCCCTCTCTTACCCCCTCCCCTCTCATATTTGCCCTCCCCGTCGCGAGTGCACATTGCAACTGGACCTGGACGCTTAATCAGTCACGGGGGCGCACCATGTTTCGATATCAAGTATTTCATATGACTTTATTGACTCTGAGTTTTTATGCTCTTCTTCATCCTGACAGTATAAAGAATGGGCTGACGGCGCTCTCCGAAGATTGGGGGTGTGGGGGGGTGGGAGGGGAGGGGAGGGGGCATTTTGTGTCTGAGCTCTGTGCTCAACAATGTAACTAATGGGAAGCCCTGCAGGACTTATGGAGGCATCACTCAAAAGAGGGTTGTCTTTGCAGAAATACTTTGGCCACAAATATTTTTTTTTGGAATTTGGAAGAATCTTATTTCAAATGTGAAGAAGACAAAAAAAATTGCACTGCGCAGTAAAAAAAAAGAAAGAAAAAAAAGGGTTGTGTCTAAAACTGATAATTAAACTCCCAGAACGTGCAGCGCTCGCATATACTGTAGCGGGTATCCTTTGTCCCCAGACTAACTTGTCTCAGTGAAGCAACCTTGGGAGGGGGAGCCTGCTGCCTACCTTATAGCTCCCAGCTCTCCTCAAAGCCCCCACAGTGCATCTCATTGTCTCAAATGAAAGATAAGGTCTGCCTACTCTGTGTACGGTAGCTACCCTACCTTTGGCATGTGGTCGTTGCTAATTACTTTGAGCTGTTAAGGGAGACATATCTGGGGAGACAGGCAGGAGGAAGAGACCTACAAACCCAGTTTAAAAGAAGAATCTGATTTTCCCATTGCTCCTGATAGCTTTGTTTGACCTGTTAGATATGCATTGTTCTCGCAGGGCCAATTCTAGGTTGGGTTCTATGTTGTTTTGCTCAGCTGAAAGTGAAAGCGGCACGGAAATTTTTGCTGCAGCTCTGCGGGCGGCGTTTGCAGTCATGTCTCAAATATTGCATCATGTGTAAACAAATCAGAGACAATACATACAGAGACAGTACATAGAAAAGGTCCTGTTGATTATGTTTGGTGGTGTGTGAATGTGTTTGTAGTGGATCGGTCTAAATACCCCCAAAGAACCTGCTAAAGCCTTAGTTTCTCTTGTGACCTGGTCCTCCCCTGTGTTTGTTAGTGTCCGGGGAGCAGTCAAATGTCATATACCCATAAATAAACCTGATTCAGTTTCTGATTATTGGGGAGGAAAAAAATAAAGCAAGAAAGAAACAGATAAATGGTGAAAGCAATCATTAGTGAAAACAAAACAAAAGAGGCGTTAATCAATTTGAAACAGTAAATTAGCCAGCATAAATCACTGTCCGGGCTGCGGCTCACCGTGGCGGTGGTGTCAGGGATCTGGTTTAGCATGCTCACTGCCTGGTAAACTGCTCCATTTAACTCCCCTCCGACTCCCACTGGCTCATTGCTAAATAAGGATATCAATTAGGCTAAAGCACTCAGCAAAGGCTCCCAAGTTAACCATCAGCCGAGGCATGAATGGATCTTTGGGGATATTGACTGCTGCGGCAATAGGTTTGTAAGTGGGCTGACCAAGGGGTAATTAAAGCAGCATTATCATGTTACGCAGTTTATGGTACTTCTGTGGCTCCATGCGCCGTCCGTGCAAGCAGGGATGCAAGGAGCATTTAGCAACAAGTAAGATAGTAGTAGAGGAAGGGGAAAAAAACAGATAGAGGTGTGAAAGCAGCTGCATCATTGAAAAGGTCAATATTGAGTATTTAGTGAATTTTGATTAGCTGGAAATAGTTATGATTACACTGTTAAATCATAACAAATTCCTACTTGAGACATTTTTAGTCCAAACTAATTTCCCCGTGATGATTTCATGCCAGTTCCCCTGAAATAAGTTTCAGCGGGCAGCACCAGTGTCTTTACAATGACGTGAGGAAAATCATCAGGAAACTCTCCAGCCTGCCTGGCTATATGAGGTGGCCTTGATGTATGTGCAATTACAGCATAATTACAGCGATAATTACTGTATGGGCAAGATTAATAACTTTATTAGCTAAAATGGTTCACTTTTAAAAGAGGAGAAATGTATACGTTGGTCTCGCAGATCTAAATTTGCTGAAAGTCAATTAACGGGCTGATTTTGTATCTCATTACTCACGTGTTTCACCTTGGAAAGGCACCTTGAGAAGCTAAATTTAAAATGTAAAAAGGTCAGGAAGTCCCTTGCACAATTAAGCCAGGAGTTTCTAAAGAATTCCATCACCATTGAGGAAATGACAAAGTGTCTATTTTGGCCAATCTAATGAGAAAGACCTACTTCAAAATTAAATCTTGTTAACTGTCGGACCAGCCTGTTCAACATATTTCAATTACCAGAGGAGGAGAGTTAACTACAGTCTGCTCTGACAGTTTTTTTTCCTCTCTTTTTTTTTTTACACCTCCCCTCCCCTTCTCTTTTATGTTGGTTTTTTCGCCGTTGTTTTTGACAGGGAGGACCACGCTCAGAGTGCCTGTGTTTTGACTGAGCAGCAATCAGCCCTTAAGCTCTTTTGAAACAATAATAAGTTCTCCTCTTTAATTTAGCCAACCTAGCCACATTGCACCGTTGACAGGGCTAGATTTGTCTTATCAAGACCTATTAACCAGTTCCTTTTTCTTATTAAATGCATGCTCTGTAATTTGTGATTTTTCCAACGTGATGTAATTATGATGTATCATTTCCCTCAAATAAAGGCCCTGTCCTCTCTTGGTGTTAATTTGAGCGTGTGAACTTTATACTTTGAACTAATTGGTTGCTGTCGAAATCCCCTGAATGTGAGTAATTTGATCAGGTATTCCATAACCATTGTACAATTTAATTTGAGTAATTTAATTGGATTTGACTGCTCATTTCTGGGCCACTCTCCACTCAGTATTCAAGAACTGCAGAGCTGCAGAGGTATCCTGAGGCAAACACACACACACACACACACATACTAGCTGCCACCAGTCTCTCTCACCAACACAACTTCCTGGGAACATCCCACTAGATAGGGTAGCAGAGCTGGAACAAAAATATAAGGCGAAGATCTTCTAATTCTATGTGATGGTCAGCCGGCGCCATAATCCATCAAAGGTCTTAATATCTTCACACAAGCTGTATTTTTCTCTGCTAACAGAGGGGATCGCTCTTCCATACAGTAAATGCAAAACGGCGCCATCATCACCTCCAACCAAATGAGCCCCTCGGATTCCCACGCAGCGCGTTATGTCAGTCACACTGCACCGCGGAGGACTTTATATCTGTCCTCGGAGGGTCAGCCATCTTGTCTTGGTGATAGCTGATAGACCTGGAGAGTCGGGCGGCAGAGGCAGCGGAGGGAGAAAAAGCGGCAGAGACAGGCCTCCCCCTGCCACCCCGATGTGCTGGGAAAACAGTGCAAGGAGCATGCTGGGAGACAGAGAGGGAGAGGATGAAAAAGAGAGAGAGAGAGAGAGAGAGAGAGAGAGAGAGAGAGAGACTAAATGCACTAAGTAAGAGAGAGAGTTGCAGAATAGAAATAGTGACAGAGAGAGAGAGAGAGAGAGAGAGATGCCCATGGGCAAGACTGGCGCTGTCTTGGCTGGGCCCTCCTCCTAGCGCCACAGACAGGGATGACGCTGCCACTCTGCATCAGCCTTAGTATTCATAGCAGCAGGTCCTCTAACCCAATTTGTGACCTCCACCCCAGCTGAGGAATATAGGAGTTTAACAATGGGCGGCTCTGTAGGGAGCGAGTGCGCCGAGACCCCGGCGTGCAACTTCCTCATCTATTATTTCTCTTTTTATATATTGTGTGTCTTTTCTGGGAATTCCACAATAAAATGACTGTTATTTATCATTACCAACCTCTTTATCATTTAGTCAATAAAAGGCCTCACACTTTCTCTCTCCTTCCCTCCATCGCGCTCTGGGAGTCAGATATCTGTATTAGTCCCCCCCCGCTTCAGGGCAAGCTGTGTCAAAAGCTAAATCATGATCAGCTATGGCTTTCTGGCTAAATTGTGTATGAAGGCCGCGGGCAGAAAAAGGTGCACATGCTTATTATTGGAGACACAGGGAGAAACAGACAGAAGTTTTGCACACACACACGCACACACACGCACACACACATTCAAGTGCACGTAAACATACACACAAGCAAAAACAATGATAAATCGCAACACCACACACTTGCTACAGTAAGAGTACATGGGTCATGAGAATCTGCGTGCACAGTTCAATTAATAACTCAAAACGTGTGAATGTTTGACTTTTATTATGCGCAAATCAACACAGAACATAATAGACTGAAACGGCTTCTAGTCCATATTATAGATAACGTAAACAGGCACATGAGGCTAATTTAATTGAGTGTAAATTTTCCATTAAAACGCAGGTTGATGCCACAACGTCGCACTGTAACGAACCTCATTCTTTGTCTGTGACTTTTCTTTGGAGCCCCGTCATTTCCAGTTAGTGCCAAAAGAAATGCAGCTTAAATGCACTAGGTTACAGTACTTTGATATTCGATGTAAGTGTTGGAAGACTCCCATGAGGAGCTTATCGGCCAAATAGCCCTAGGAATTAGGGAGACTGGAGTTATGCATGTTATAGACTGGGAATTAATGTTTGCCTTTTTTATTAACCGTAACCATGATATTTCCCTAATATCAACTAATATTAAGTGTTTCAGTCGCTACTAAATGGATTACTGTGATTCCCAAGAGAACTTTGAAACTTTGTGATTCGCAGGCAACTTCTGGAGTTTATAAGGAGTGGATATATATGAACTCAGGAGATAATCATTCGACTGACTCATGACTCTGAGAAGGAGCACAATTTTTGATCCTGACTGCATCAATTCACCTCACGCAGCGCTGTCGCGTTATGACTCCCAGTCGACTCCTCGCGGTTTGAAAATCTCTGCCTCAGCCGGCATAATGTTGATATTAGGCAAATCAGTAAATCACTGATAACGTGCTTCATTTGTTTTCCAACTGCATCTGCTTTTTTTTTTACGAGACAATATGAGCTCGTAGCATGATTGAACATGTCTTGGTTACGTTTTGGCACTCTTGGTTAAAAGTGGGGAAATTATAAGAGTCTTGGTTAAATATGAAAAAGTTGTCTTTACTGTTTTTAACACGTCAAAACCATAATCTCTGGTCTCATTTGAAGTGCTTATGTAGCCTAAACCTAGTCTCCAATGTCAAAGTCCTGCATTTCAGTGTCCTAGTATAACAAAAACACCCACCTAGTAGCACAGGTCATTAGTATGTTATCATCATTTCTACTGTAGGAGACAGGGTTGCTTAGCTACAGTTATAATATAAAGTTTCCAGATTTGTTGCGGCCTGCTGAGCAGATGCATGAGGAGAAATCAGCCATGATTCCTGCGGTATTCGTTTCAAGCTGGATGGGTTCCGCTTGCTGGTTGAGCACACAGGACTTGGTGTCCCCTTTAGGACATTATCACCTTGTCCAGTCCTCTGGAGGACCCTCCTCTCCCCTGTGGGCCAGAACTTCCTGCTAGCGCTAATTAATTAAGAGGGCAGGTTGGCCACAGTGGAGAGCAGGCCCAGAGCCGTTTCAGCTACCAGCAGACAGGACGCCTGGAGACTTATTGCCTCCTCTCCCCAACAATGCAACGGCACGGGCTGGAGGAGGAAGTGGAAATTTAGGAAGAGGTACACGATATGAAACTGTAGTGTATTAATGATAATAACTAGCGCACCTCCACTGTGTCATTTAAGTCCGTATGTGCGATAACAATACCCCCATCTTTTATCCTTATACCACACTGTACCCTATGACAACTGCACATTGCACCAGACAATACACCACTAAACACTGGTGTACAACTCTATACATTACAACATTTGCACATGGTTCTTGTACACAATAGGAAAAAAAAGAGTGTCAGAGGGAAATAGAGCTGGGAAGCAAGTGGGGAAATAATACGACCACATTTAATGAAAGGTTAAATTTTCATTTACTCACTATTGAGTGAGCTGAAAGGGCCATTATTTATTGTATTGGCATGATGTGGCCCATTAGTGCTGTATTGGAATTGGTTTTGCTTCTTTCTCTCCCCCCTTTTTCTCTGACTCTCTGTTGTTCAGCGTTGTGAGATCGCTCCAAGCTAAAGTTTGAGAAAAGACCTGTTTGTGTGTGTCTGTGTGTGTGTGTGTGTGTATGCATGTCTTTCCACATGCTGTATGTGGGTATGAGAGTGATACAGACGTGTGCAGCAGCTGTGCACAGATCCTCACACTTTCCCCCCCTCCTGCTGAATTCCTGTTGTTTATTTGTCCATCATCTGCATCTCTTACATATCGTGCAGTGATTCAACCATCGATCTGTTGTTCTCACGATCTCACTGACACATCAATGACAATCTAATTCCGCTCAACGGATTTTATCGGCTACTCTCTCCGCAAAGTGACAAGACACATTGCGGTCGTGCATAACCTAATGAAAGGTGCCCTGCTCAATCCAGATTAAGTCACACGGCGAGCGTGGCTGCAGCAAACACGCAGCACATTCATTTAGAGAGGCTTTCTAATTGGGGTTTGTGGAGAGGAGGCGAGGGGAGAAAATGTTACTTTGAAGTCACACAGACCCGTCTTTACACCATTTATTTATTAGCATCCCAGTGTACACAAGACATTATTGCAATAATGAGGCAACATCTACATAATTCCGCTCTAAACAAAACGGCCCTGAGAGGCCAAACTTTGCACAAATAATCAAGCACAAGATCAGGTCAATAACACTGGGGTTAATAAGGATGTGCACATCTGGTCTCACTTTGAATATTCGCTTAGAAACAGTAAATTAAAACCCATTATCTACAGGTTTGCTGTTGTTTTTTTTTAGCTTAACTTCCCCCAAATCCTTTTTAATTCTTTATATCTTTCTAAAACGTCCGAATGAACTGTTTTTTTTTATGACATATGTGGGAATTTATTGGGAAAGCTACATGTTGAATATTTAAAAAATCTGAAAAGAAGTAGAAGTGAAAATAGAAGTGAAAACCAAATCTGGTATACAAGCTGTTTTTGAATTTTAAGTGGTTTTGGAACCTCAGGCCTTTCTGTGTGGAGTTTGCATGTTGTCTGTGTGAACGGCAGCTTCCTCCCACAGTCCAGAGACCCGGTGCCCATAGGTGTGAATGTTAGCGTGATGAGTGGTTGTTTGTCTCTATGTGCCGGGCGCCCTGCGATAGACTGGTGACCTGTCCTGGGACCGGCTGATGAGCATCTTATGTGTGTATTCTCCTTGTTTGTGCTTTATGTAAACTATGGTGCACACTGTCCTCTGGCACCACACAGCAACAAAACTTGTGTTGTTTGGATAATATGAAATATTGCTGAAATGGGTTTACTTTTCTACATTTATTTTTTTAAATCCTTCACCAACCACCACAACCTGAAAGCCTTAACTTCATTTTAGGTCATTAATAAGTAGCCCTAATCCTTGTTTCTGTCCCCAAAAAAGAAAAAGAAAAAAAATCCCCCCCAACAAAAAAACAATTCATTTGAGTAGTAAAGCGATGCAACATATTTCCTGTGGCCCAGATGCTGCCGGTCCTCTGGGTCTTACAGCGACTCAGAATTAATCTGGGAAACATTAACTTTCCCTAAAATGCTACGTCGCGTCTTTAAAAAAAGATTCACCTCAGTTTAGAATCCGCTTTGCTGCGGCTCGGCTCGACCTTGGCGGTGAAAGTCCGTCCTCGTGCGCGCTGCAATTTTGAGGTTCTATCTAGGAAAAGCTAAATAAAAGTCCTCTGACAGAGGGCACCAGATGGCCTGGGCTTTAGACAGACTGGCGTGGCTAGACAGACTTCTCAGTGTCACATTCACATAGACATGCACACGTACACGCATCCATTCAAGCAGGTTCAGACACACACTAATTCTCCACAGTGTCACCGAGGTCAATGTGCTAAGTATGGCAATGCCACTGTGAGTGCCATCTGGCAAACTGGGATCAAGGTTACACCTTCAGGAGCTGTGACCTGAACCAACTGAGCTCATTCACCGAGCCTGTGCATTTCACATTACAACCAGTTACCTATTTGGAAGATAGTGTTTTTTTCTGTGTGTGTGTATTTGTATGTTTTTAGTCTTTAATTGCGGTGTATCTATAGGCTTAACACAAACCCCAGTATGTGCACACATACCTGCATGCTCTTCAAACCTTAAAACTACATCATTTCCCTGTGACACTTTTCCCCCTCCTGTTTCCTTTACTCTACATAAACAGCGTGGGGCTTTACTGCTGTGTTTTCTGTTTGTCGGCGGCTGTGCCAGCATCCGACACTCGCTCCCTGCCACTTTCACAGGCTGTAAACATCTGGGCAAGGCCTTTCATCTGGTCAATGTGGCAAGGGGACCCAGGGGCTCTGGATTAGCACCACAATAAAAACAGACTCCCGCACTTGGTTTAGGAAGCTTCAAGCCTACCACTGAGACAAGCTGTGTTAAAATAAGCCAAAGGAAAAAAAAAAAAAAAAAAAACTTTACAGGCCAACACCACAAATTAATAGTTTCCTCCAGAAGGCAAACTTGTTCCAGAGTAGCCTCATTAATTTTGCATTAAAAATGGCAACTATCAGACATTATGTTGCTATTTTAAGGCTTTTTCATGTATCCATGCAATTTTCCTAGACTGTGTTATAAAATGTGTCATAATGACAATATTAACAAATCCTGTCAAAACATGTTTTTCTGTGCACCATTGTTATTTCTGTAGAGTAAATATGAGCTCCAAACAGCGTGGAGTTAATAATTTAATAATGTGCATTTTTCCTTTTTTTTTTTTTTTGCATGGTGCTTCTGTAGGGTAACCAGAAGAATGAAAGTCTGCAGGCCACAATGATACACAACGATCAGGGAGGAACTGGGGGAGCAGAGGCGTCGTCTAGGGAGGCCGACACAGGATTTAAACGGCGGCTGAGTTGCCTGGGAACCAGTGGACAGCTAAATCACTGGGCAGACACCCAAGAAGACTGAGGACTGGCGAGGACCTCGGCTTCTCCTTTCTCCAGTTTGACTCTACAAGTGGTGAGGTGAGTCCCAAGAAATGATGACTACTGGGGTTTTTCAGATGTAGCATCAGGGGGGGTGAGAGCTGACTCAGGGTCAGAAACAAACAGTGTAACTAGCTATAAATCAAGCTGGAGGTTTTCAGGTCAATGGGGCTTGGAAGCTCTGTTACAGAGGCCACAAACTCTGAGATGACAGAAACCTTCACATTTTGTTTCATGGCTCATGCTGGAGGATTTTTGGCTGTAAATTCACCTCCTTTAGGTCATCCCCAGTAAGTGTTACATCAGTTGGGTAAAGCAGGATCATTTAATCCTGAATACTCAGGCTGGAAGATACTGTACAGGTTACAAAATCATGACTTAGTTTTGCTTTTCACCTGTGATTTCGCTCCGTATCAATAAGTCGGCGGCAGCATGATGTGGGGCAGCAGGTGGAAAAGGCAAGTTTTAAATAATGTCTTGGATAATGAGGAAGCTGGAAACAGGGGGGGCTGAGTGGGCGGTGGTTAGTTAGGGGGTTAGTTAGGAAACAGACCACTGGGAAAACTTGAGGGCCTGTGGTGTGTGGATGGAGAACGACAGGAGACAGAGTAGCCAAAATAATCAGGGCCTAGACAGAAAGTGTGACGGCTTTATTATGTCTCTGCCGCAGCGATGGCCGCGTCTGGAGCCATGTTGTTTTTGGGCCTGGAGGTAATTTATTAAAATTTGTCACAAACGTCCACTTGGTGAATGTTACCTCACGAAAAATGTTTCTGGCCATAACTCAAAAACCTCGGCTCTAATTATAACAAAACTTCACACAAAGATGTTAAAGGATAAAACAATGAATTGATGACATATTATTTCTAAAAAGTCAGAGGTCAACTTCACTGTGACATCATGAAAGCAAATTGGATAGACATTGATATAAACTATAACTTCTATATAAAAGTAATAAAAGACAAAAGAGCTGAACAATAAAGTTCAGGAGTTTGGCTCAAAACATTTCAAACCCATCCCGTGTACATGTACAAAGTCCTGCCACTATTTTATTTGCCCCAGGGCTTTTTTTTTTTTAACTTGACTGTAAATCTTCTGAAGCAAGGTGTCAGTCAGATCCAGTGTCATCACAAGAGATGATGTCATTCATCTGTCTATATATAGAGTCGTATGGACACAGTGTGTTTTATCTCATTGAAAGGGCAAGTGATTTTCTCTCACCGCCGTGTCAGGGTTGAGATGGACTGCAGTCCGACAACATTAATATTTAAGGATCGTCAGCAACCGGCCTCGCCCTCATCCATTATTTGGCTGCTTGCTGACACTCATGGATTGTTGTCCCTGGGTAACACACAGGCAGCATCCAAATATTACCCCATAGTGGAATCGCAGAGATGCTCATTGGTGACACACAGATTTGCGAGGGAGTTGAGGTTTTCGCTGGACTGGATATGTATGTAAACAGTTTGGCTATACAGTATATATCTATATATATATATTGATATATAGATATATATGGACCACCAGTTTGACGTGATGTGCCTATATATGGCATGTATGGGCCCTGAACAGCAGCGTGTCTCACTCTCACACTCAACAACATGCAGACTCACGTACCTGGAAATGATTTCATGGACTCAGGGGAATCTTATCCGATCGACACCCCAGCTCTGACACGGAGAAGAAACCCCCCTGTTGCTCTAGCCCCAAGTCCATGTCCCCACCCCCCTCAGTCCACCACCACCACCACCACCACCACCTCTGTGTCCTGTTTCTGTGGCCCCTAATGTATCCCCAGACCCCTACCAGAGCAGAGGTTCTGCAACATGCTGGAGCAAATCAAGTATTGACCTGAAGCAGTTATGTGTTGTAGAACATTATATTCTCATCTGGGTGGTGTGTTGAAGGTAAAGAAGGGAAAGAACGCTCTGCTTGCCATGAAACATGGCTTTGCTTATGCACTCTGCAGCACGCCCAGGCGCCCGCAATGCTCGTACATCAAGCGCCGGCCTTGTCGCTTGCTTTATTGAGAGGGAAAACAAAGGGTTGAGCTGTTTGGAATCATTTTTTCTCGGGACGATTTTTCAAAACAGCACCAAAAGCTTTCCTTTTGGGGTTTTGGGGTGGCCGAGGAGGAGAGAATGGGCGATAAAATTGATGAATGGCAGATTGATGGATTTCTTTCCTCCACTGAGGAGAAAAACAAGAAAGATGCACATATGTTTTTTTTTGTGTTGTTGTTTTGAGAGTTTGAGAAAGTTACTTATGACGGATGAAAACACTTGCTATTCTATGCAAAGGTTATAATAGAAGTAGTCGTAGTAATGGCTGCTGTACTATAAATATCAGATGCAGGCAGTAGGAGAGGGAAACAGTTATCTTTGGGAAATTATTTAATATCCTTATTTATATGCAAATATATCAGAAACACAGGTCAATGTGCTTATGAACAGTTATATTGAAATTTTAATTCAAAAATATATAGTGAAATACCTGTTTGTCTAGGGTTCTTCAAACACAGATAATAGTATTTTCCCAAATTTACAGTCAATTTATGTCTTTCAAACTTATTCTAAAACTAAATAACTTGCATTACTATAATATGTAGCTTGCTTTAGACACAGAGATTATGTTTTTTTTCTCCTGCTATTAAACGTGACTCCACTGCCTGTGTGTGCGAGCAGCCTATTATGGCCCATTGTTGTGTTTTTTTTGTTAGTCAACCTCTGGTGACTGTAATAATTATGGCTGAATCAAAGGGGAAAGTCCGGTGTCGTATATCGAGCGACAGAGTCGGTGTAAGCAGGAGGGAGGGCGGGGACGTTGGATGGGTCGACAGAACGAGGCTGCTGTTCGTTTCCCAACAGTCCACACTGATTCTTTTTATCCGCGAGCGTTCGATAACCCCTACCACGTGTTTTGCATTGTAACCATGATGACAAAAGTCCTTTTCATAGAGTTCTCATTTTAACATTATCCATGATCTGTCCCTGAACCTACATTATAGCCAACTTTTGGAGGCGTCTTTCGGTCAATTTACGAATGATCTCACAACAATTACAGGCTTATTTTATTGTCTCTAAGCAACTTATCGGATAATATGAGGTACATTTGAAGAAAAAAAGTTATGTATTAATTTCTCCTACAGATATTAAATTGCACATGTTTCCCCTTTTAGCTCAAAACTGGTTTCCCTGGCTTATTGTTGATGCACAGAGTCACTAGTATCACAATCATTATACCGAAAGAGCGGGCTGACAGTTTGGTCGCCCACAGCAGTATGTGTAGATTAACCCTCTTTATTAGAAATTATATTTATATATTTTTCCCGTTAATGTTTAACTGGAAATGTCATTGCTCCCAGGGTTTTGGTCAGTAAGAAGCTTTTTTTCCACTAAGCAAAGTGATATGATTTAATGAATTATGATTGAACAGTGATCAGGATGAATGTTGGAGACCACAATTTACAGGAGAGGAGTGTGCGGTTTGAGTTAAATGCTAATAAGATATATACACACTATGTCTTGTACTTAATGTAACTTCAATAATAAATAAATTAAAAAAACTTCTCCTAATGTTAACCAATTCCTTTGAGATGTCACATTAGCATAAAGAAATGTCATGTTACAATCATGAGTGGATACAAAAAAAACAAAAAACATCACTGAACATTGTATTGACATATTCAGACATATTTTTACCTTCATATATGACTATAACAAAACATGT
Source organism: Trachurus trachurus (assembly GCF_905171665.1). Lineage (NCBI taxonomy): Eukaryota > Metazoa > Chordata > Actinopteri > Carangiformes > Carangidae > Trachurus > Trachurus trachurus. The sequence goes on from NC_139911.1 coordinate 8,151,539, forward strand.
GTTTCCTTATTATTTTATATATATATAAAAAAGGCCTCAAAAGTGCATTACATCGCATTTGGTGTTGCACATTTGTAGCATCTATGTATAATTTCTAGACGATAGGGTTGGAGTAGATAGAAATCGCAAATACTGTGCATTTGTGAAAATATATTTGATAGATTAGAATACACTTTTTAGTTTGGATAATAATAGTTGAACAAAAGTTTGGTAATAAGAAATAAATCAATTGCATTTTCATAAAACATATGATATCAAACCATAAAAGCTCATTTATTTAGCCTTGCATTTGTTCTCACAAGTCAATATGAAGCCTTGGACTTTAATCATGAGCCACTGAACAATGTGTTTAGTAAATTGATCTTTGAAAAAACACAGTCACCAACAGCCGCTAATGAGTTCCCATTTGTCTCAGAGTCGGGAAGAGACAGAGTGAGCAGCTCTTCATCCCTCTCTCTTCCCTCTGCTTCATTCATTTATTCCTTTTTCTTCCTCCTCTCTTTCCTCTCTTCTTCCTTGTTCCACTACAAATGTCTCTATCTCGCTGGAACCTGCCAGGGTCCTCTCTCTTTTTCTCTCTTCCCCCCCTCCCCCCTTCCCACCGTCTCTCCCTCTCCCTCCTAAAGGACACAGGTGACTGAACTCATGACTGTCCTGGCATCAAAGGATGATACATAACAGCTCAGCCTCAAATGACAAATCCAGCTGACACTGGGCCGAGAAGAGACATATTGATTTTTCAATGATTAATAAGTGGAAAATAATTGTGTTTCATTAAGATGGATGGAGTTTCATTTAGTCCTGTCTCCTCTTCTTCACTTCAGCGCCAGGCGGGCAATCAAATCTGCCGTTACCGCAACCCGTTAGCCTGCTATGGCAACAAGGCCAGCCACATGTGTTTTTCTGTGTGTATTTGTGTGTTTGTGCAGTTATTGGGAAGAAGAGCAAAGTGGAAAGGAGACGAGGGTCTATCTCTCAAAGGGGGGTGGGGGGGACGCAGTTACTAGCAGCAATAGCATGACAAAATAAACAGACCCCATAGAGAGATCACGTCCACCACAACTTTTCATTCCTGCAAAAAATTACGACAACACTGATTATGTTTACATACGTGAAGAGTTCCTCTGTTTTTTCATCCAGGTTACACTGAAAATATCAACACTTGGTTGGACTAACTTGGTAGCTCATGCTGTTATTATGGGAAACTAGAAACCAGAAACCGCTGTTGTCGGTGGATGGCGGGCCAGATGATGGCACAAACGTCGGTCTCCCAGAATCAAAGGGCTTCTTCCTGAACCCGCTTTCCATTATGTGGTTATGTAGATCATAGAAGAGGAAGCGAAAACAATTTCCTCGCTGATGCCAGTTTTAACGTCCACTAAAATGTACAGTGGCCGCGAACCGTGCCGCACTCTGAACGAGGGGGCCGCAGCTCAAGTGGAAAAACTTGTGCAGTCTGTCTCACTCACTGCTCGTACAGACACATAGTGATTGGTATAAGACCTGACATGTTGAAGTAAAAGTAAACAACTGAAGTAAAACTCAATGAGGCAGGTTGAGGGAAAACAGGTAACCCATGAGTACTAAGATAAACATCACAGGTAGTTTTTTTATATGTTTTATGTGTAAACTTGCAGTGCATGGTGGGAATATTCTGATAATGTGGTGTGTAGTACTTAGACTGGGTGCTAAATCAACAAGCACTTGCAAATGTTGCAAGTGCTCAGTGACAGGGATAATGATGCTGTTTCTACAGCTTTATAGCAAAGATTATTTAACATTACGAAAAATGTACTTCATTAATTACATTAATTGCATTAGAAACAGATTTTGCTACAAGCAACAGAGGTTTTATGGCCAAAAAGTGTTATTTCCCATCAATGGTACTTGCTATTTCCATATTTTTATTAATATACCAGAAGTGGATATCAATATTTTGTTAAGATTTTTCTTAATTTCATTAAGGATAATGATTATTTTTCATATAACTCCTCACAAAGACCTTAAGTGCAATGTGACTAATAACTGACCACAGCTGGTGAGACAGTTCAGTAGTCGACTAAATAAATGTGATAATAATACAAACTGTACTGGATCAAAACGAGCCTTTAAACACCTTGGGTTTTAATGGAGGGATTACACAGTGAGTAAAGTCGACATCTATTATGAGGAGAATCAATGAAATGCCACAGATGTTGTCTGATCAAGTGCTACGGCGGCGCGTCCACTGAAAAAGGAGCGGCGTTAAGTCGTAACATTAAAATAACATGAAAAAGTAATAACATCATTGTGAGGGATAAAGGCATACAAGACAGGGCCTTGTTTTAAATGAAGGCATCAGCGGGGTGGGGGGAGGGTTGCAGCACCCTGGTCCTCCATCCCAGCATCCCTGTGTATCACTTTAATGTTCATATAATGACATACCCTCCAAGTTTGTGTCATGGGCCATCAACAATCATAATTGTAAAGTGATTCATTGACTGATGTTGTCAACAGTGCCACTGTCAAGAGAAACTGATACCAGAGAAAGAGAATAGGGCCTTCTAATGAATATATCAATAACCAGTGACAGGTGAAGGAGTACTCCTGATGAAATTTCAAATAAGCACTAACACCTCTCCTGGTTGCCTTCATTTATTTTGCTACAGCACATTCTGCCAAGGTGAGCAAGGAAATAACACAATTAAGAGCTGTGAATCTGACTCATGTTACATATATTTTTAGAATTGTCAAACTATTCACATTTACAAGTCGAATTAAAAAAGAAAAAGGAAAAAACTTTGGATTTAATGACTAAATTGTGCATGTTTAAGGATTTGCTGTGCCTGCTGCCTTTATGAATTTTGTCTATTTAACGTTACCGGGGCTGCACTCCACTACAGCGATGGTGATAGTGATGCATTTGCTCATATCAAGGACACCACCGTAAGTGGGAACCTCAAATTGCTGGGGACCGATTTGTCGTCTTTCACCCTGTATGAGTGTTTGTGTTTGTCTTTGTGTCCGTGTATAATCACCTACACACTTCACAGGGAACACTAGTGATACATCACCCAAATGAGGTCCAGACAGGGCCATGATCCATCACCCAGTGTCTAGTCTAACAGCGAAGGTAATGGGAAAAGAACCTATAGAACATTGATGGGGCCTGGCCGCCGACAACACGTGGACAGTGGTATTGATGGCTGACTGAGGGAGTGACCCTCACTATTAACGGCTGCTTGAAATTATATTAAGCGGAAAGAGCAGTGACGTGGATGTGCATTTTGTCCTGTTTTTAAAGGCTTTAACACTCAAAATGCTCTGTAATAGTTACTTGTAGTAAGTGTCCACCTGTCATCTGCACCCTGTGTGGGGAAGGGTTAAAAAACCAGACTGGCCGAAATGCAATTATTAAAGAGGGGGGGGGGGCACTGTGGTGCGCCATTGTCACATCACGCTGGGACTACCTCTCTCTGCTTGCCGCATTAATAAGGTTTCAATTGCCAGCGCCCATTTCTTAATGGCTGATTTATTTCATTTTAATACCCTTGTCAGGAGGTAAGGTCTCGATTGAGGGTCGCATAATAGGGGGCCATTTTCCCCCTCTTTTCTCTGGTGAGAATGTGTGGCACTAAAGATTTCCATTTGATGTGTGGGTCGGAACCCTTTTGGCTGCAGCGGATGAGATTGGGGGATGGGATATGTGAATATAAGATGTGTTATACATACTGACTCACAGGTGCTAGCATATTAAAGGTTACTCGCATGCAATTGAATGGTTAGATATTAATAATGTTGGTTGAGGGAGCTCTGGAACATAATTAGCAGGAGATGGGAGAGCACTATAAACCAGAATACATCAGTAGTTTAAAGAGGTAAGCATAAATAACCTTGGAGCTGACATACATCACATGTGTGCAGTGATATCAAAATGTAGCAAAGCGTTTCCCAGCATCTCTGTTGTTGTCTCCATCTCTCTTTGTTTTCAATCGTAGGACAATGGCAACTCAGTTCCCAAGAGGAACTCAATTGACTGGAACCTTGTCATTTAACACACTATTAATTGACTAATGTGCATCACATCACTGTGCAGCATAGGTAGACGAGGACCATGGAGCCTTATCAGAGTGGATTATGGGAAATTAGCTGAAGCAACGATAAAACAGGCATGTGCCTGCCTATTCTCAGCATCACAAGAATGCACAATCAGCTGTGGCAGAGCGGATGTTGCTGTTTGAGATTATTTGCACAAAGGCGATTATTCTAATCACTTAATTCCGGCATTATGAGACATCTGCTCTGTTAAGCTTTATATTTCCATTTCCCCAGACAACTGTGTGCAGACGAGACTTCATCAATATCATTACTCACTACATTGTTTTAGTCAAACAATGTCTGTTTGATTAATGAATAGGCAAAAGACAGTGTACAACCATAATTCTCACAAATCAATTACTCATGCTAAGGAGGCCTGTGTTGCAGATCAGCCATAATACAGTTAATCATACACTTTGAATGGGATGCATGAAGTCAGTCATTCAGTGTGTGGGTGTGATAATCAACACTAATGTATAAAGTGTTTACTGTGTGCATGCGAGAGGAGATGTTAATGCGTGTGGTACAATGCATATGTACAAGCGTGTGCTGCAGAACATAGTTATTTGGTGAATGTGTCCATGTAATTGCATCATGTACATTACACGTTGCTTTTCTTGGATATCACACAATAAATAAAGGAGCGTGCATTCGAAATCATCCTCCCCAACACACACACTCACAACACGCTTTACACAACGTAACCCCCAACTGTGAGCTGCAATCGTGAACGTTGCCATTAGCATAAGAGGCTTTCAATTTCAATGTCTCAGTTGGCATCATCATCAAAGGGACAATCGTGGCAAGAAGGTGTAATCCCAATACTTTGGAAAGTTATTTTAATTACAAAAAAAAAAGAAAAACAAAGAAAGACCATTTTATGAATGCATGATGCTGAAATATATCTCTCTCTCACACACGCACACACACACTGAAACAGTCACACGTCTTCTTACAAATAAACAGATGTCCCAAACATCAATAAAAAGTCATTATTGCAATTATGCTGCTTGACATGTCAAATGTAATATGTTCTGACCCATCCATCTGGTCTCGCTCTTTTTCTGGCCTAACGCCTCTAATTAACTTTCTGTCTGTAGACTAATCTTTCATTCATCAATTGATTTCCCTGTCTTCATTACTGGGGAGGATGACATCGTGTGGCTGAATTGAAAGCAAAGATGGCCAAACCCTGTGCAAAAGGTTAAACATGTCAAGCTTGGCAACTATACAGCAGCAGAGGAGCCATTGTTTGGGACGGGGTTTTGTTTAAATGACTGTGTCAGCTCCAGTTTTTCTTGGAGTAGCCATTGATAGTTAGACACAGATGAGAAAATATGAGCTTAAAATAAAAAAAAATAGATAGCGTGACTTATATTGTGAGTTTTAATGATGTAAAATCTTCCATCGGTATAATTAAATGCATAAAATTAGGTCGGACCACCAACAGGATTTGGACAACCTCTCAACGGAAGCATAAATCCAGTTGTTGGAATGGGCGGAGGCAATGTTTACTCACGTTTCCGCCAATTCCACCACTATTTCCGATACATTTTTGTTTTTACAGCCATCTCCCTCTTATTATTTGCTATGCTTGTCTCCGCGACGCTCCACCCTCTGATGCGGCATCCTGCGACGCCAGTCACGGTTCATAGCGGAGATTACCTTGGTTTTATTTAGAAGAAGTGGGTAAACTTTACGACAGTATCAACCTTTGCACAGAGCCTGCTGCGCCTGTCAGAGGGAAAATAAACAGATGTACATTTTTTGTTTATAACTGTTGTGAATGATGGATTACAGTGCACAGATAGCGGTAATTATCGGAAAACCATTAACATTCCGACACTATCCATACCCTTACATGCTGTATTGTACTTTGGACATGGGATTTAGGATCTACAGTATACAGGGAACATATGGCATAGGAAGAATAATCGTTTGCTTAAATCCTGTCGCCTTGCCCTGAGGTTATCTTTATCCTATATTTATTTTTATCCTCGTTTCCCTGCGTTTCTGTTTTTTTTTTTTCCTCCACAACAAGGTGTATGGGTTTACAGTAATGCAGAGTGTATGGGAACCGCGATGGCATGCATTGTCCCCGTTTGACAGCGTCTCAATAGATAATCTCAGAGTGTCTTGGATTTCGTTCAATCTATTAACTACAATGGCGTATATTTAGTGTTCTCTAACTTTGCCTTGGGCTTCTGTCACCCTAACACAGCATTGAAAGTGGCAGCATGTAGAAAGCAATGGTATAGCATGCTATCTCGCCGTTTATGAAAACTGAAAAGCATTTTGTTTACATTGGAGGAGAGACAATTTGTTTGTAATTCGCAGAAACAGAAGCGCTTTAAGTTTTTTTTCGCTGGCTATTTTCAGACAAACCGATGAGCGCTAATGGATTCACATGGCATGCGGTTGGTTGAATGTAAAGTGTTATTGTATTTTATGTAATGAACGTTAACAAAAGCGACTCTTACCGTACAGTGAAATACACAGTTGTAGTCTGGAAATGAAAATCATGAAGCGATACAGAGTCTGCCTAAACTCAGCGCCGATCCTGCAGTAACGCTTACTACCCACACACACAGGAGACTTCCAACAATCTGGTCTCTATAAAGCTTGGACACTCATATCGAGGTGTGAGTTACAGTATATGGAGGAGGAGAAGGCTTTTTACTCTTGATTTCTTTATGATAATGTTGATAATGTAAGTGATATCAGATGTTTGATGATATTACACTGTTATTTTGGTCAGTCATGCTCTTACAACCATGTTAGAGAATAAACAACCATACTGTACAGGAAGAAAAAGATGAACTTCTAAAAATACACACATGATGCAATGATGATTACTTAGTGGAACAGTGAATTTCTTGTATGCGGTTTTAGACCAGAGCTCACACGGCGCAAATACAGAGTTTAAAAAGGTCACACACAGCGGCTGTGGTGCAACAAATGGAATTAGTATTACAGTATATCAACAAATGTCACATTTTTGTCACAGAAGCCATATAAAATTATGATCGTTTCCACAAAAAAAGCACAAAACAGAAATGATGATGAATAAAACCAGGATAGTAGATGTTGTGAGGACAGAACAGTCCGTCAGTTACCAGTAACCCAGCTGATGAACATGTAAATGGATCCTGTTTCCTGAGCTAATCCCATTATGTAACAGGTAAAAACCAGAGAAGGTGAAGAATGATGTAATGGTGAAGAGTGTGAGTGTAATATTAAACAGCCATTTCGCTGACAGCTCAACACACTGCAGCTTCACAATGCAAATACACAATCACTTTGACAACAGACAGAGAAACAGAGGGAGGATGATACGGCACAGAGGCCAGCGGGTTCAACTCAGAAAGTTAGGATTACACCACCTTCATGACCAACCCCCACCTCCGACCCCACACCTGTATTCACTGTTTTTTCCTTTTCTTTTCCTTTTTGCATGTGTTTTTTAAGTTGCGGTGCTCTCAGAGCCACAGTAAGAACGCACTCCAGTACAAATCGACCTCATAAGGCATCTGTGCGGCTTACAATGACAACGTAATTCAGTTATTTTTGTGAGGTGACCTCCGGAGGCTGAAGTAATGATGATGGGAGCGAAGGGAGAAGTCAGGTGACATAGTAGCTACAGTGTATGGAGGGGATGGATGGATTTGACACAACAGTGGACTTTCACACAAGAGACTGCTGTTATGTAGTTTCTCTATTCTCCGTAGCCAGGCACAACCTTAACCTCGTACTTACTGCAGCCACGAGGACAGAGGTCTGCAGCTGCTGCCGCTGGATACGCTCCTAAGGGTCGTATTATTGGTACACCTGAAGCTTGTGCACTCCTATGGGCGAAATATAAAGCAATGGACCTACAGTATAGCTACTGTTTAAATTTGAGCGGCCTGTTGATGTAGTAACATAAACATAATATCAAGGTGACTGGGTTACAAAAATAACAGCTTTAAAAAAAAAAAACTCCTTCAACACTACATTGCAGCACATGCACATCTTAGTTATGATTAATATCTGTACAGTTGGAAGCTCTTCTGCCAGTGCTGCGTCGGCCCTCAACTGTTTTTTTCAACAACTCATTTTAAGGGGGTGGAACCAAAGTGCTGCTGTTTATTCACATAGCAGAACCAAAAACATTTACCTTAGGAAAATACTGTCATTTTCTAAGTAGTAATCTCAGTTAAGATGTTTTTTTGTTTGTTTTTTATACAGAGCAGTGTTTAACACATAAAGAAGAGATTAAACCATTAGTCATGTTTTTTGGTGCAGATACAGATTGTATTATATGGATGATTATTAACTTCAATTTGGATTCATTTTTTAGATGACTCTATTAGACTGTCAGTGTTTCATTAGTGGTTTTTATGGTAGCACATTTTTTTACAGTAAGTTATGTTGCTCTTCATTATGACTTACAGCGGTGGTGGGAGAAACAGTTGTAGTGGTTGGTGGGTGGATAAGGAAATGAACAATCAAGATTTGCTCTAATCTTTCCTTTCCATTATGCTAAGTCTAAAATAACAATACGAACATAATGACCAGACTCGGTGTGCTGATAGCCTCGCAATTTCCAGGTTAAACATGATAAGTATGGGAAGACGGTCACTTTGTAAATTACGTGTGCAGCATGGAGAAAAAAAAGGCTTTAAAAAAACAAAAACAAATCTGTCTTGCGTCTATGTCTGCTGCTCCCCTTTTATGCAAATAGCCGTGGTGTTGCATGATTAGTGGCAACTATTTACAGTAGAGACATTTGCTAATCAACCTATGGAGTTATGCCGCAGATCTGGGAGCAATTATGTCAACACACACGTACACACCGAGCCTATATTTACAACACACACTCATACAGGCACACGCACTTATACAGGCCCGAGCGCACACGTACACACAGTTTGGAGCACATCAATTACCAGCGCCAGTGTTTTACATTTAATCTTCTTATTGGATCCTTGTTAATGTTGACTACTTCCTTCCCCTGCAGTTTATTTTGCTTTTGTGCATGTGGCCTCTGCTCCCAGTGAGCGGTCGTGGACCAGGCCATCCATAACTTACGCGGACAGAGGAGAGAGAGGGGGGGGGATACGCAGAGCAGCTGGCTTTTCTGAATGTGTCACAGTGTTCTCTACCTCTAAAAGTCAAAAACATTGTTTTCCAAAGTGTTATTATATGACGACACGTTTCGGTGAAGTAAATCAAACCACGCATGAACAAGATATTCTGATACCGTGTCAACAACCCGGCTTCCCAAAAACCTTTGGCCACTCTTATCTCACCAGGTTGTCTCCGTTACAGGAAAGGTGATGATGTTATTGTGTAGAAATGACCAGGCCGCGTTTCCCAGAAGTAAATATCATCTCTTTCCATTGTGAGTCAGTGGTAAAGGATAAATGATCTGTGTGATGAGAAGCCTGTGTGAACGCTCGTCCAGACCTTTTGATGTTGTTTCAGTAGACATCAGGAAACTGATAGTATCTAATGGTAACCAAAAAGGTGGTGTGAAGCTGTGAAACTCATACCTGGTTTCTCCAACAAGTTGCACAAACAGTTTTTCCGTTCAACAAATACAGTACTCGTCCTGCAGGCATGAATGAAAGGATGAATAGCAGAGGCCTGTAAAATAATACGTTAAAGGAGAATTCTGGTCATTTTCTAAGTAACACTCTACAGCTCGAGGTCCCAGAGTGCGACCATAGCAAAAAATCTGAGAAAAATATGTGCAGACCGGACTTAGCTCCCCTCCTGCTAGCTGCGCTACACTGCAGTTAAACAGCGAAGCAATGGGGGCAGTTGTTGCAACATCCACCAGTTCCTTACCACACAACACTGAGTGCATAACTCAGTTAATGTGAGAGAGCAGAGCTACATGTGTGTTTTTATCACGTACCTCTGTTTACTCTAGCTTCCTGGGTAGACTTTAGTAGTCGACTGTCGAGCTCGGGACTGTTTCCATCAACAAAGACAAAAATGCGAGGAAAACATGGATTTAGGCATCGGTATGAATATAACTGTTTTTTTCCCATCCAAAATCATTTCTTTCCTCCTAAATCCATGTTAGCAGCTAGCAGGAGGAGAGCTAGGTCCGGTCCACACATATTTTTCCTATGGTCGCACTTGGGGACCTAGAGCTGTAGAGCGAAAATGACCAGAATTCTCCTTTAAAATCCATATTGGCACAGGGTGGATCCTGCTGTGTTCACCGCCATTCGTCTCTCTGTATTTCACATGTGCAGTATTAATATTAATGGCATCAACACAACATAAACCAAAAACCTGTAGCTCACATCAAACCTAAAACAAAGCAGTGAAGGGAAACAAAATACACAGAGGTTGCACATGAGAGGAGAATGTAAACTACTGTACGTATAGGTAGGCTACTACTTCCAAACTAACTCTGACTCCTGTCAGTAAACTGCCCTCTCTGTCATGCACAAACTAAATTCCCACTGCCCCCCCTCTTGTCCACACCGGTGCAACATTTTCCCTTTTGTAATTACGTAATCAATGGCCTTTTAAAGGTACAAGCAAATCACCAGGATGGCGAGCCGCTGACCCTGTCCGCGAACCTTTGAGGCTTAGAAAAACGAGATTTGTACCAATCAGGGAGAACTGACGCTTGACTTGGAGCCACGGACAGAGAGTCAGGACCCCTAATTAGGACTCCTAACCCCGTACTGACAGACAGATTTGTTTTTGCCTCACCCAGTGTTTAGCCAAGATCTGCTGGGACCCCCAGATCAGCAGATATGCGTCGAGAACTACCAGCATCCAGCGATTGGCATTCATTAACTCACTTGTTCAAACAAAACACAATCAAACCCCATAAGCTTGGGTGCGCAATCCAAATAATAGAAATAATAGGTCTTTTCCTCCTAATTTTTCAGGAATTATTAGCAGTAATTGTGCCAAAAATACATTCAGACAAAGAGAGAAGAGAGAAGAACATGAGTCACCCTTAAGTAGAAGAAATGTTCTTTTCTTGTTCACTGTGATATAGATATAAATTGCACAACAGCACAGGGACAATATGACATGCATGGAGTCTGCATGCCGCTTACAATAATTGATCTGCTGCATTTCATCTCAGACATGGGGGGGCTTGCTGGGTAGAGAGTGAATCCAGGCCATCAGTGCTTCCTATTAGGCATCTCTGGTATTTTCCAAACAGCTGCCTTTGATAATTCGCAGCAGGGGCTGCCACAATACTGCCATGAGATAGCATCAGCTGCCTCCAATGGTGCAGCCAGGGACAGGCAACAAGGACAGGATGCAGATGCAAACTCACACACACACACACACACACACACACACACACACACACACACACACACACACACACACACACACACACACACACACACACACACACACACACACACACTCAGTCAGAGGGCTGTGCACACAGAGACACACAAACACATACACATATGCCAAAGACAAAGGCCAAGTGGCGTGGAGGATGAGGAGGAGGTGAAGGAGGAGGAGGAGGAGATAGCCTGCAGTGGCTCTTGAGGGCTTCCTGTCTTTTTTCAGTCCCTGGAGGCCAAAGATAGTTCCCATGGCTGGTCACGCTCATCCAGGCCATTTCACATAAAATCCAAACCTTATTTGATGTCATACATAACCCCAAAATCAGCCTGACGCATTTCCCCTCCATGGCAACAGTTTTTATTACACAACCGAGTGAAGGGTTTTTGCAGAAAAGCCTCTTATTTAAACTTAATAATCTCAGCATCATTATCAATTACCACATTTTTAATACATTAAGTCATGATGGTCCTTTAAACAGACGCAGATGTGTCCGTGGATTGTCTCCCATAAAATCTAATCTGATTAGTGATGACAGGTTAAGGTGAGTTAGAAATGATAATAATTGTGATTGATTGATTTTTTGCCTCAGATTACCATCTTTATGTCGGGATAAACAACAATAGGGAAGAGACCGTGGCACATAATCACCATAATAACTCTAAATGCCATTCTAGTCTGATTAAAATGCCAAGGTGAGGTATTCTACCACCATCTGTTGAATGGGGCTAAATTGAAAATAGACCTGAAGAAGTGGGGGGGCCGCTGTTGACGTGTTTGTAGCCTTTTTCATTTCGGATCAAACCAAGATGAAGCTTCCCCCCGCTGCTCGCCTCTACAGCAGGTGCTTCATGGTGTGTGCCGTTTCTAAACTCATCCCCCTTTTACCCACTGACATTTCGCAGATACACGCATTTTGATCCCCTGCTGCCACGCTGCCAAATATTGAAAGGCAACAAGGAACATGAAGAGCACATATTTACTTAGCACTTGGCAATGACACTGCACAGGGGGTATAGGCAGAGAGAGGAACAGAGAGGCAGAGAGAGGTTATGGGAGAGAATAAAGTCAGTGGGGACACATCTGTATCCATAGAAACCTCAATCAAAGCAGATTTGTGACCCCACGTTTTAGTAATCTGCGCTTTTTCAGAAAACAGTCGAGGTTGAGTAGCGCTCAACGTGCCAACCACAAGCCGCCGAGTTTGCAAGAGCCATTTAGCAAATAATCAGTTTGTTATTGGTCTTAAATAGTGCCTAATTAAAAGGGTGACCCCAGTCAGGCACCTTCTTCCTACACCTAACCTAAACAGGAAAAATCCCTTTTTTTTCTCTTTTTTTTTTCGTATGGAGGGCTCGGGGTGGTGAGAGGTAATTGACCCTCTGTGAAACAAATGAATCCTCGAGGGAATCTGGCTCAAATGGATGTTTAAATGCAAACAGTAGTCATTCCACTCACAGCACAGGGCCAGAACCACACAGCCCCTCAGTCCCTGCTGAAATCCTATAAAATCAAATCAAAGAATCTGACATTTTCACTAACCAGAGGCCCTGGCGCTGGTTCTGCTACAATAACAAATGGACTAACGGGACAAATTGAAATGAAAGTTGTAAATGAAACTCACGTTAAAATGCCTGACATCAGAGAGAGGGAGGGAGGGGAGAGAGGGAGGGAGAGAGCTGAAGTGAGAGAGAGAAAGAGAGAGAAGATTAGTGGTTAGGTAAAAATGTTTATTTTCACACTTCAAAGTTCCCAGCTCAGTGTGTGTGTGTGTGTTTAAGATCAACAGACCTTGTGATGAACAACCTGTTCCATGCTGGAAATACATTCTGTGAAACACAACAGTCCTCTGTAAGAAACCCTGCAAAGCACTGACTGGGGAGTATTGAATTACAGCTGTACTATATACTGTGAAGCGGCAAGAGAAATACACTTTTACTCCCCCTTTTCAGAAGATGTCACATTTATCTGCGTGTCTCAACCTCGACGTGCAGACACAAATCGTGCCTTTTTATCTCTCGGAGAAAGCTGCTCAGGAAAACCCTCCGAATCGTTCCTGCATGCTGCAAGGTGCGGGATCGAAACCTCCACATCATGACAGGTTACAGCAGTTTGGTGTGTGTGTGTGTGCAGCAACTGTACGGCACAGTCGACTGAAACCACTTAACCATTTCTTTTTTTCTTTTCTTTTTCTAAACGCCCTTTAAGTCGTGTTTTGACATTTAGTATTCTTTACAGGATGTAAAAAAAAAGGCAGATTCTTTGATGGAGTAGTTTGAAAGACTTAAGTACATTTTCACATTTTGTCCACCGAGGATGGTAAAATCCTTTAAGAGAAAACTGAACATTTCTGTGTACAGTATAGAGTTAAATCGTGAAAGTAGTTTATTGCAGCAGCTCCTGGAAAAACTCTATTATCATGGTCATTACTGGAGTGAGTGCATGTGAGAATGAGTTCTGACTGTTTCTAGACTTCTCTGTGTTCCAGTAAGGTAAATGATTTAGTCATGGTACTTAACTTACATTTACATTCACTCATTTGACAGAAACTTGTATCCAAAGTGACACAGAAATGAAAGACAGCAGTAAAGTATCAGTACAGTAAGTGCAGTATCTATTTGATAAGGTTTTATCTATTTAATCAGGTTCATTAAGTGCTAGTTAGGCAGGTTTGGGTGCTAGAGGTGTTTGCAGTGGAAGAGATGAGCTCTCATAGTCAAGTACTTACCATTATTTTTTATTTACCACCACATTTCTGCATAAAACCGTCATATAAAAATTAAGAAATGCATTTCTTAATCAATTGAACACATTTTGAGAATTAGTAGCGGTCTAAAAACACATACACACATTAAACACACTAAAAAAAGAGGGATTTAATAATGTGTCAACTGTCTGCTCCTCTCGTGTGACTCTCGGTGCTTAATCAGCCTTTGGATCTAACTTTATATACTGAACTCCACAGAGACTTGGCCTCCAGTGGCCTTTGACACTTCATCGAAGTCACAGTGCTCTGAGCCAGCAAAGCTCCTCCAGTGTAAAAAGTCCTCATTTGATGCACCAAGAGATGGCAGTATTTCACAGAATATATGTCAGAGAATGGGGAAGGTAGGAGTTGATCAGGAACCACTGCAGGACTGGTTTACATCTTCTTCTCTTTAAATTGTAAAAAAAAAAAGAAAAAAGAGAGAGAGAGGGTCTTTTGAGAACTTGTGAAAGAATATCTGAGCATATTGCCACTCCATTCTGTGTTACATCTCTATATATCTGCTTTTAATATTTACATCTCCCTGTTGGATTGAACGCCACTACTGGCCCTCAGCTCCAGTGTGTGTTTAAGAGATGAAACAGTACGTTATAAATGTTGATGAAGCGATGCACTGTATCAGAGTCAATTTATTTGTTGAGCAGATGGAGTCACTTCCTATTTACTGGTTTTACTGTCGACGACTGGTGCAAAACTGTCAGACTGTGATTAACAATTAAAATGAAATGGAATAAGAAAAAACACACAGTTCAAAATACACAGCAGAATATCTCAATCTATTTTTTTTTTTTAATTTAAAACAAATAAAGACAAGGGATTTTCCTCTTGTGCTGCAACAATTGTTTTTTTTTTTTTTTTTTACTGTGATACAATTTGATTTTGGATTTACACCCTCTGCTTATGAATTAATATCATCCCGTCTGGCGACACACTTATTTGTGCCCTTGAATGAAATGTTTGTGAACTGTGTATTGAGAGAGGCAGCTGCTCGAATGTTAGCGGAGGACATTAAATCTAAATAAACAAGTTGCACCAAATGTTTCATCAGCTGTCACAATGCGAAAGGAGGGTCACACAACGTGAGGGAGAGGCTTCCTGCTCTCCTCCGTCTCTCTGCGTGCTCTCGGGTAGCGTGCCAAAGTTTGGACAAGTGGAACATATTCACCGAGGCGGTATTTGAAGAAGACGGTGGAGATCTGGATAAATCAGCTGCTGCTTAGGTGCTGCAGTTTTTACTCCCCTTTTTCCTATGGACAGCAGAAATTTACAGAACATTTACAAAAACTTTATTTAAATTTTTTTTGTCCAGGGCTATGCTGTGCAAGCACATGACACTGCATGCCTGTGTGCGCATGCCCGTGTAAAAAGCACCCAACAAATGACATATGCTGTGACGTGCGCGAGTTCCTCTTTTTGTTTCCCCCTCCGTGTCTTGCGCGTTTGTGTGTATATCCACGTGCGTGTGTGTGATTGTGTGTTACATTGTGTGCAGGGTAGAAGTCTGGGCCTAGGCCTTTGTAATGAGCAGCCTGGGTTCTTTCTGGTTCAGCTGCTACTCTGCCTTATTTCACGCTGTGCTGCTCTCCAACTCCAGTGGCCCAGTGACTAGTCCTGCCTCACTCCTTCTCTTCCTCTCTCTCTCTCTCTCTCTGTCCTCTGTGGGCTCTCTCTCATACCTCCTCTCTTTCTTTTTTATTCTCTTAACTCACCTCACTCCCTCTCTTTCCTCCTTTTTTTTAAATACCTCTCAACCTCTCGTCTCCTTCTCCCCCCCTTTTCCACCTCTCCCTCGTTTCCCTCGCTCTGTGTTGTTGCACCTAAAATTCTCAAATGGGGAAAACTGCGGGCAGAGGGAGATGGAGAGTGGGAGAAAGAGGTAAAGGAGCATGCATGAATGGTCACTACTGCTCCATACCATTCATTCCAGTCAGCGAAGGGAACTGCCCTCCAACGCTCCAGCTCACATCCTTCTTTTCCTCCACTGCCACCACCTCCTCTACGGGCCTCTGTGGAGCAAAGGGGGCCTGAGCTGCTTTAGTATGGAGAGGTTTTAACAAGACATTTCTGCACGCACACACACACTACATGAACATGTATGCACACACAAACTACCTCCCTCCATCTGCCTTCCTCCTCTGCATCTCCTTTAAAAGTCACAATTTTAGGAAGCTTTGCCAGATATATACTGTATATATTTTATCCTCTGCTCTTTCTAACTTTACTGTGCCACTTTGCTCTTTTAATGGATATGACCATCTATATAAGCACAGTTAAAGCCATTCAGACTTACTCTAGCAGTAAACATATGGGAAAGAATGAGAAGGCTTAGACCTTTCAGTGCATCCAGTGCGTTTGCACACTACAGATGCTGCCTCACTATAGTCTACACACACACACACACACACACACACACTCAGTATGTGTATTGAAAAGATGGAGGCATGAATGTGGAGTATTATTAGAATAGCAATAAAAGAGAAGGGAAATGTGACTATGCCTTGACTTATTTTCCAGCTTTTGATGAAGGGGGGGAAGAAAGGATGGTCCACAAAGGGCCCAATAAAGAGCCGGCTTCTCTGAGTGGAAGCAGAGCGACTTGTTTTTCAACTGCAGGGGGAGAAGACTCCCAGGCCACTCGTCTGAATGGGTGGGAAACTGTCAGCAAAGGTAAAGGTGTGCCGAGGAATTTAAAGCTTTTTGAGTGACGTTTTTAGGGGCAGCTTCTTCTTTTTAATGGCCCAAACTGATGATCTGTCAAGAGCCCTGTCAGCTGTTGTGAACTGTAAAGTGGTGGATCCTCAAATTATGTATTAAATCTTTTCTTGTCTTTTTTTCTTTCTTTTTTTTTTTTTTTTTACTAAACCTTATTTAAAAACAAATAATGTAAGTGTTAAATGTAAATATAAAGTTTGAACCGAAATGGTAAAATCATACATTTTTACATTTAAATTCAAATGTTATATTACTAGATGGATGATAAATCCATGTTGGCTGCACAAAGTTGTTTGTCATAGGTCTGTTATGGAAAGTTGGAAAGTTGAGTGCGGCATTTTTGTATTTTAGTGTAACATGTTCTCATCATGTTTGTAGATACTTTTCCATCTGGACAGTGTGAGTGCTGGCAGGTCAACAGGAAAACACCTTTATATGTGATATAATACATATAATAATATATATGTCTTTTCTTCTGGATGCTTCTCTTCTCTGTGCTCACCTCCTGAATGTTGCTGTGTTTGTAAATCCAACAATTCTCATTCTTCGACACAAGAAGTCTTGGCAATACGATGCACTTGTGGAAAACCAGACTCGTAGATTTCAAACACTGCAACCTCTTGACTATAGTGTTGTCTACTCATGTGTTGAAAGCCCGTTACTGTCCAACAATGACACAGCAGACACATGGATGCATGACCTGAGGCAATAGACAAATGAGTGTAAATCCAACAGAGAAAAAGATATGTAACACAAACACACACATTTCAACATTGTGCAACCCACTGTTGTAGTATACACATGTTGAGAAATTATTATATTTTGATTTAGGGGCCCAGTAGTTTGCAGTAACAGGAAATTCAGCTTGATATAAACACATGACATTTCTATCCTGACTGTTTCGTGTCAAAACTGGAGTAAGTTGCTCACATGCAAGAATTAGCCTACAGCCAGACTCTGACATTACAAGGCCATATAATGCCAACTACTGATTAAAGATAGAGCGCTGGACTATTTTCAGTTTTATAAGACTTTGCTTAATCCTAACCCTCACCCCTCGCTCTACATTAATATTTCAGGTTCTGTTACACCTGTGGTTGCAGATGTTATATAATGCAACTAAAACATTTAAAACATTACTAAGTAAAATTATAGAATGGAATCGGTCAATTAATGTTTTTGACAGTAATTTAAATACGATTTAATAGCGTCAGTGATAATCCAAGCATTACTGTCAGTATGTGAGACTGTTGTCTGTGCTGATTTGGCAGTGTTATGTGTCTGATGTCAGATGCCTCAATTGGGAGCAGAACTCTTCACACCATGCTCCCTGTGACAGTGATCCTCACAGGATGAATCAATTTACACCACACTATGGATATTAAGGCAGGTGATAAATATAATCGTCTCTGGCAATCACCTTCCAAAGTAGCTGTGTAACTGTTTTCTGTGGCGTGAAATCCTTTATCAAGCCATCGCTGGTTGACAGAAACAATTATCCAGAGAGGAAGGTAAATGAATAAAATTATGAAAAAGAAAAAAAAAAAATCATAGGCCTTTGCACATTTGTGCCTGTGGCAATTACCATGGCACTATTTCCAAAACTCTTGAGCCCAGCCCCAGTGCAACACAATCTGTGTATCACACCACAACCCCCACCTACTTCACTATACCATTCAAACATACACACACATTAACCACACTATACATGTTTGATTTAATCACATTGTGCAAGGGGGCAGCGGCGGCACTGCAGCACATAATGGACTCTTTTTTTTTTTTTTTTTTGCTGTGGAGGATTTCAACCCAAAATGCTGCGGTCACAGTGTATACGTGTGAATGCGTGTGTGTGCATGGCGTAAGAACGTGTTCTCAACAGGCTTCAAGCACAGAGGAACCTCGGTTCACGTACTTGACATACATTTTTATTGCAACAGGAAACACTTACGCCAAATGGGTCCGGCGTTCAGAGGTGACTTGCGGTTTTGAAACTGAGCATTCCTTTCCGATGTCTGCCTGGGAGCCGGGAGAGAAAGAGAGAGAGAGACAGAGAGAAAGAGAGGGAGAGACTATTAAATGAACCCCCTCACCCACCCACCCACGCTTCTTCAGCCCCCACCTCCTCCTTCACCGGTCCCCTGCATAGCATTTCCTGTTAGCGCGGCAACCGGACAATCTTTATTTACGCTGCTCGTTTCACTAAATGAATCCCCCTTTCCCACATCTAGTGCTGTGGCACGGGATCTTGTTTTGTGAACCTAATAAAAGTTTGGTAAATGTTCCAGCAATTTATTCCACTGGCAGCGACTGAGCCCAGAGTGTCGGGCACGCTGCTGTTAGCTGTTAGCCGAGGCCCCGGTTCACACACTTCTCCCAAGAACAATGACATATTTCCCAGACTGGTCACAAAGCAAAATGACCAACGTCCCGGCTTATTACCATGTTACATATATAGGCAGAGAAAATATGTTCTTACAACAGTAAAAAACTTTTTCTACATATCATGTCCAAGGACTCTCCAAACAATGTAGCACTGCCGATACACTACACAGGGATTTCTGCTCTTGCTGATGTTCCAGCTGTCTGTAGGTCTGTTGGTGAGGGAAACAACTTGATAAGATAGAACTAGTGTAAGTCATAGAGAAATTCTGTCATGCTATATACTGGACAAGAAGTAGAGAACACTAATAAAGTGCACATCTTTGCCCAGACAAGATTTTAGTGATAAAAATGTGTTTGTGTCAACTCACAAACCTGAGACAGACTTTTACTGCAACTTACCACATAGCTACAAATGTGGTCAAAAACACAACTTCTTTGTTTTGGGTTAATGAAATGTAGCTTTTGTGTCCTTTAAATCTCACTAATAACATGTTATTTTCTCATTCCGACTTGTCAACCCAGAACTATTAATCCCAGCACATTAGTAACATGATATTACTTGCTCCACTTCACTGCTACTCAGCAAGTCTGTTATCTCAGCCTCCACTCAAACGTGTTGAAAATGGTACATCCTTTTTAAGAGGGTACCACTGGTTATCGTCTTAACTCCTCAGAAATCTAATTTCTCTCTGGGCAAAGCATTTAAATGCCCAATAATTGATAAGTGCAGCTTAGCCTCTGTGTATGTGTGTGTGTGTATGTGTATGCGTGCGTGTATGTGTGTGGTTCCCTCTTCAACTGGATTGAGATAAGAAAGTTTGGTGAGTGTGTGTTTTTTTTTTCTCTCTCTTCCTCTATTCTGTTGGGGGGCAGCGATAACTCCCCAGCTCGTCATTCGCTGCTTATTTGGCATCATTATGTGTAATCGGCCTAATAGAATTTGTCAGGGGTAATATGCAGAGGTTTGGCGTGATGAAGCTGCTTTCTCCCTTTTGTAGAGGTTGCAGAATGATATCCATTGCAGATGAATCTTTGGAGTAAATAGAGGGTTTCATGTTGCAAAATGAGAGTATTGATGGCCATCCTATGCCCCGTAGCCAGAATTGAGAAAAGAGGAATGATGAGAGAAAGAAAAAAGAACGAAAGGGAGACAGAGCGAGAGGAATCGGGATAAGCAGTATAGTATATCCAGGAAAAATACTATTGCTATCGCTAAGCCAGGAATAATGACTTTATTGAATTTGACTATGGTGCATTACAGTCCTGCATTCTTGAATGATTGACTTTTCTCTTTTAATGTTTTCTTTTCTCCGTCTTCTTTTCTCTTCCCCCTCTAAGACATTCATCTTTGGACACACAGAGTCATGAAAAATAATATTTCTCAGAAGCGATCAGCACTTGACCTTCAGGGTGGAGGGGTAAGAGGGGGGGAGGGAAGTTGTGTGTTACCATGCTTCAGTCCCAACAGAAATTGTACTCCACTAATTGTGTATAAAAATGTACTTTGAACTCGGTGGGGAACTTGAACTTGATTTTTTTTTTTTTTGCCCACAACTGATGCCCCTGAACCCTGCGTTTACTGTATGTGTCAGTGCTTTGAATATACACTCATTCAGTTCTGTTTCATGTCCCTGACACAAGTACAGTAGCTCATCAAAATCCGGCTCTGTTGCCGTGTCCAAAGGCGATGCCTCTGCTTGAATTGTTTAAAGAGAAAGAGCTCTATTCACTTTAGGATGCCCCGTGATTGAAATTATGTGCACATACACAAACGCACACTGTGCCCTCGCAAACACTCACGCTCCGTTGAGTATACACACACATGCATAAAAGGGACAATATAATGCGCACACATCTAACATGCTCGCTCAGTCCCCTGACACACACACGTTCACTCACACCCAGTCAGAGTCCCTAAACTGTGACATCCAGGACCGTGCTATAATTACAAGGCAGATGAGCACATGGCGACAAAGTGGTCTCGAGAGGGGAGCAGAGCAGAGCAGAGCGACGGAGGTAATGATATCTGGAACAAAGAGGCAAGCCGGAGAGAAACAGGTTCAAGAGTCAGCTACAGGGCCACGCGACACCACAGGCGTGACCTTGGAGAACTTTCTGGAACGCCCGAGACTCTTTCTTTCTTTCTTTCATTCTCTCTTTCTCCCTCTCTCTTTGGCTCTCCTGTGCAGCGTGCACATATTCGTGTTTGTGTGCAAATGTGTGTGTGTGTGCGTGTGTGTGCTAGTGATCTGGTGCGTCTGCTCACGAGCGTGCATGTGTGCGTAGTTGTGTGTGTGTGTGTGTGTGTGTGAGCATGTTGCTTTCAAAGGCAGACGTGTCCTCGGGGGAGGAAAACCCTAGAAATTGGTTATTGTATCACTGAGGCTATTTACCTATTTTGGGGATTAACATATTTAATTCCCCTTCTTAATCCCGTTGGAATTAATGCCCTCACATTTCCAATTATCTGACTAAGTGTAACGCAGAGGGAGTCAGGGCTTCTTCTCTTGCCTGTAACTGGGTTTAGCATGCAGGTGGCAGAGCTGTAGCTACAGTGTGTGGTGTCTTCAAAGACAACTTGTTTACGCAATGGTTTAATTGACTTAACAGACTGACTAACTTTGTCTTCTGACATTTAAAAAAAAAATCCCAACTTTATTTAACCTACCAACAATGAGCTGCAGTCGAAGGACAGCTAATAATTCTTGTTTAGAGCGGCCTGTGTGGCTCTGTAATGTGAAACTCATAGATTATAGTTGAAATATAGTTGCTGTTGCTGTTTGATGTGGTTTTATATTTGACACAAAATATCTATGAAAAACCTTGACTTTCATGATCATCTTCCTCAATTTAATTTGGTGTTTGGTTATTCAGTTCTAATGTTGAAATAACACAAAGACAGTTTCAGTGTTATTATATTAATTGCATTTATCTCAAACCTCTAGCAAAACCTGGTGCTTGATCACTTTTCCCTGTCAGCGAATATCCAGCACAACTGTAAATCAAGGGTTTAATGGCCAAACAAGATACACACCAACTTAAGAGAATTAAAAATACTCCCATACCCACACACATACACACTCCTCCTTTGCTGTGGATGTAATGCCATGGTCAGTCTGCTCAGTGTGTGTTCCCAGACTGGTTAGCAAACAGAGGAGGTGTGGATTTCAGATGCCCGTGTAAATCTATATGATTTTACTGACTCTTTTTTTCTCTCCCTCTATTTATAAAAAAAAATCCTCACAAATCACAGCTTATAAAGTGTCAGCCGTACAGGAGTGTTGTCTGTGCATGTAGAAGCATGAGCAATATGCTTGTGTGTGTGTGTGTGTGTGGTGTTCCTGAGTGCATGAAACCGCCCCAACGCTGCCTCCCCAAATTCATTCATGTTGAAATGAGCAGACGTATAAAGCACTTCATAAATATACAGTATCAGTATGTGTCCCTTTTTATGTATGGCAGCCACAGATGAATGCATTCCTCATTAATCCACTCCCGCACACTCACCGTAATTGATACGTGCCAGTTCCTGCATGCTGAGCGAAACCCGGACAATGTTTAGGATCCATTCGGCTTAAAATATCCCGCTTGGACAAAAAAAAAGAAAAAAGAAAAGAAAGTCAAGCTTGATCCAAAACATGCTCGTGCCGTCTTCAAGGGATTTTTTTTCTTTTACATCTGCGAATCTTGAAAGCAAGGAAAATTTACAGACACTTTGTCTCAGCCAATATCAAAAGGCCATTCAGTGCCATAGCCATTACCCATAAGCCCTCTATTGTGGATGAAGACGCTCACTGTCACAAGACTTCAGTCCATTGGCACCGTCTACAGAACCACGGTCCTGCGAACAGACCGTTAATGAATGCATCAGATTCATGGATGTAACATAAAATGCCATGACATACCAACTCATGGCATGTTGGCGTGACTCTCATGTGCCTGAGTGTGTGTGAGTGTGAGTGAGTTATGTTTGATAAAGAAGAGGATGAAAAAGGGGACTTGTATTGTTATTGTGCAGTGTTTCACAAAACTCACAGGACAACAACTGATAAATCTCAAATTCACTTCGACTGACTCTCAAAAATGTCTCTCTGCCTTTGGCAAGGAAAACTACACATCTGACTAACACTACAACGAGTGCACGGCGCAATCTGTTATCGCCACTGCTATTGTTTAATTCATTTAAAATCGCACACGAGGTCATGTGAGGTTTCATAAACAGCTATGCAGCCTCACCATCATCACATACATTTAGACAGGAAGAGAACCAGGATCTGCGCTCTTGGCAGTTGGACGGTAATAATCATCTGAGATTTACCTTTCCAGTGCATCGGGAAAGGTCAGGAACATCATGCATTGTAATGCATGATATTATGTAAGAGAACAGTTTGAGGCGAATGGTACACAGACTAGTCAGCTATCGAAAGATCGTAAAAAAAAAGAGGTCAGGGCATTAGCTGATGGCGATAAGTGATTTACTGAATGTATAAACTTGTTAATCTAAGAGAGAATAAGGACTTTTGGACTTTGGTTTGTCCTTGAATTTCTAATTTTTCTTATAAAAATATGCAACGTAATATCTAAATACATCTAAATACATGCATACAAATTTTTTTACAAAGATTTTTTTTTCTTCCCTGAATTCACAGAGTAGTGAAATATACAAATTTAAAGCCCAACATCTGGCTAATTTTGCAATAACTCTTGATTCAAGCAAGAGCCAAGAGAATGAAGCTCATTATTTACAAGGAGACACGCAGCCAAGTCAATCTTGACAAATTCTCCTGCGTGGCCTCAATATAAAGATCTCTTTCTCTGCCCTCTGGAGTGACAAGGCCAATCCAGCATCTCTCCTCTCCATCAGCAATTGTTGTACTACTTCAATCCATTCCCGAAAAAGAAAAGCCCCAGTCTTTCATTCGACAAGTTTGGGTCTTCCACCTCCTCCTCCTCCTCTCCCCTCCCTCTCCGTCTTCGCTCCTCTTCCCCTTCCCATACTCCATTTGGTGGTGACAATCCAGTCATTATGCCATCTTCATCCTGTCTGCAAACCCCCCCTACCTCACCCCACACTTCTGCGCTGCCCTCTGTCCTCTCCTATCACCCCTCCCCTTTCGCTCAGCTACTATGAGCTATATTACTTTGACCCCAGCCCATCAATCTGCTTCAATTGGATAATGATCTGTAATCACGTTCTTTCAGGGGAGTCTATAAAACGAGCTGGGGCCTCAGCACCCCTCCTGAGAGGGCTCCTTCTGTTCCCTCACCCAGCCACACATTTGATCCAGACGCTTCTCCTTTCAGCTTTCAGGCCCCCACTAAATACCCTCGCACATGGGCAGCCGCTGCAGCCGGCGGTGGGCCTTGTAAAGGGGAGTGGAGGAAGGTGGGGGGGGGGGGGGGGGATTGATGGTTCCGCTGTTGATTTTTCATGGCCCCCACCCTCCAATGGAGAGAGGCTGAGAGGGACAGCGACATGGGAGGAGGAGGAGGAGGAGGAGGAGGAGGAGGAGGAGGAGGAGAGCGAAGGAGAAGGAGAGTGTTTAATTCCAGGCTCGGCTCCCACCAAGACGGGGGGCCGCCCCCCCTCGGCCCTCACATTAAAGCTGACCCTCCATTAGGTTGTTTTGTACGACAGGCTTGTAATCGATAAAGCCTTATAACTGAACAGGAGGAATGGCAGAGGGTGGGGCTAGACGGCGTTAGGGTGAGTGTGGGGGCAGTGGGCGTCATGGGTGTCAAGGAAAGAGTAGGAGGAGAAGGATAAAGAGAGAGATTAGGATAAGGTTGATGGACAGGGAGAAAGAGGCAATGAATGAATAAGTTAATGAATGAAGTGGAATGGAAGGCAAATGAAGCCATGAGCTTTGCCTCCTCCCACTGTGTCTCAGGCTCTTTCTTCGGCTAAATTGGGTTTCAAGACAAAAATAATCTCGACATGAGAAAAAAGATGAAAATCTTGCAGATAAAAATCAACAGAGAAAACACTGGCTAAGAACGATCTGGTACCAAATTTCACTTGCTATTTTTTCCACCAACCTTCCTCTTCAGTTTGTTTGGAGAGGGAAATGACTTAATGTGTGTTACTGTATGAGATCTTAAGTGGAGTTATCACATGCGGAGATAAGATCTGGAGGGGGGGAGCGAGTGAACACAAGGGGCTGTTTTCACAGCATATTGCACATTTCCAAGTCAAAACTGACCCGGCGCGCCACCTCAGTTAACAGTTATCAATTGTTCTGCGGAGCCGCCATTGTGGTCGGCGGCGGCAAGCTGCGTCTCCCTTCGTGTAAAACACACATGCACATTCTGAGCACAGTTCAGGAGGCAAGTGGAGCAGCTTGACCGCAATTTAAAACACCATCAGTTCAGCAGGGGCTTTTGTGTAATCTCTTCTGTGCTCTTGAATATACATAAAAAGGCTGTGGAGTTTGAAGGGCCATATAATAAATTGATGAATGAAGTATTCTCTCCCTCTCTTCCTCACTCTCTCCCTCTCTCCCATCGCTCTATAAAGTGAGGGGCCCGTCTTGTATATCATTATTCCTTCCACCCCATTATTTTGGAAGTTTAGGGCTCTTACATGTGGAGCATATGCCTATTGAAAGGGTGGCACCATGCAAGGCAGGCACAGATGGAGTCACCCTCCCCATCAATGGGCGGACAATGGAAAATGGAAATCAAAGTTAAAGGGGTGCATCCAGCCCCATTTAGCCAACACAAAAGGTGCTTGTAGGAGGCAGGGCCTGTGGGATGAATGGGAGGGGGGGAAAGGAGGGAGGGGACGGGACGGGGTGGAGGAACATGTCCCAGGCCGCTAGAGCCCATCCTCAGCTGGCCTCTCCATCACCGAGGTGATAGAGACATGCTGACACTGCGCTAGACACCCCAGCCCTTGTTACTTTTAACTCCCCTCCACACCGGTTGATGAACTGTGTGGCGAGTGATAATTGAATTCTTGTATTTGTTTTTTTTAATGCCCGGGCTCAAAGCGCAGTTTCTCACCTAAAATTGCATCCAACACTTTATAACATTAAATAAAAATGTAACAAAAAAGCGCCTCAGCTGGCCTTTCTCCATTTTCTGAATCCATTTAATCACAGAAATGGTGACATAATTATTATTGTTGCAAGTTATATGTAGTAACAATGAATTATTTCACCTACTTAGGGTAAAAACCAAAAAATAGGAAGAAAATAAAAGAAATCCTGAATGTTTCAACACTAATGTATTGAAACTATTACTGTTGCTTAACGAGTGTCAACGCAGATGTCTTTGTTTGTTTATCTCCTAGTATGATACACAATATTAAGGATGACCTAATAGTAAATAAAGGCTTTTACAGAGGAAGCGAAATAAACCAGAAGAGGAAGTGGCGAGCGGTCCATCCTGTTGTTGTGGTGGATGCTTGCTTTGAACGCAGCTCTGATGTGACCTATAAAACAGTGTGTGTTGTTTTAAGAGACAGTGATTTCACTCTCATTAAAGATAACTGCGCTCTACTGTACGCGAGTGTACGACACCTCTGTGTTTAACGGTACAGTCGCTGCAGCCTCTCCCGGGATGTGTGCTCATTTTCAAAACTCTTCCATATTACAAGGAGCAGGTGAATCTCTCACCAAAGTTCTTTCATTATAACTTAGTGGAAATTCTTTAATATTAGATCTTAAACTATAAAAATCCTATTACCTATTAATACCCATTATATATAAGGAGATCTAGTAGCAGTTTGGAGTCAGTCAGTAAATATTTTGGTGTATAATTTCACATTTTCTCCCCTTTGATAATGAAATTCCACATGTTTTGGGTCAATAATCATTCATTTGTTCTTTCTGTTACATGCAGTGCTGCGGACAGCGGGGTGCCGGCGTCTGGGGAGGCTGAAAGATGGCCGGCCCAAATGAACCCTGGTCCGACCTCTGACCTCCCATCTCGGCAACAGCACCAGCTGAGGGTCGCCACAGAGGATCTGCTTGTGTGGTATGACACACACACACACACACACACACACATACACCACCCTGCCCCAACCTGTGATACAAAGACGCTATCATTTCTGAATTTTAATCATTAGAAAAAACAACATAAGATACTGACGAAAAAGATTACACACCCAAACTGGATTGTCTCCCTCCAACTTTTCCTTGAACGTCTGTCCAAATACTGACCAGACATGACCGGCCCCAGCCCTCGTGCGTTGTCAGTGAGCTGGTTTCACTCTCCAGTTTACTGCGATTTTATCCATTTGAAGAACAGTCACCTCAGATGCCCTTCTGTTTTCTCTCCGTAGTGCAGTGTATTTGCCTGTCAAGGGGGCACGACATGGTTGCTGATGCGTAATACCCTCTGACATAGATTTGCTGTCAATCCACAATATCTCTAATGCATGAATAACTCATGACTCCAACTACGATATCTGCTGTCTATGCCTCGGATGAGACATTTGTTTCCATTGCATGTCTCTCTTGTATCTATTTAAACCCATTTACAACTGAATATGGCCATACCAATAAAAACAGAACATGACTACTCATTAAAGAATGATATTAACAGTAATAGCTATTACACTCTTCAGTAAATAAGATATAAATATCAGCGTGCAGAACGGGAATTGCAGTCTAATATATTACCATTTAGAAAATACATTTATGAAACCTGTTTATCTGAGCACAACTCACAATACAACAAACACAATACAGTTCTACAGTATTAGCACCAGTTTGCTGTGTCCTACAGTGGCCGGGCTGTGCTTTTTCTCCTCTCATTATATTTTTTCATGCTGTCGAGATCCTCTCTGTTGGGAACGTGAGCACAGGCACATGGCTGATTTACAGTGCACAACGTACAAATGAGGCCCCAATGCTCGCTGTTCAGCGCAGATGAGGTGAAGCTTCCTAAACAAGTGCCCTTCGTTTACCTGACTCCGTCTTCCTCCGCAACATGCATCCAATTATAATAACGCAGTTCTCCGAAGCGACTGACCACACAGCATCCGGAGTGACCTTAAAATTGTATATTGTTTTTGCACATGTATGTCTGAGTGCGCTTGTGTCTTCCGCCTCATTGATCACCGCAGACATTTCCAGACCACAAATAAACAGCCACTGTTAGCCACTAGACTTTTTACCCCTGTATGGACAGCAGGAAGTATCAGCTTTTGGCTGTTAAGCGTTTAGCATGTGATTAGTTTAATGGCCTGACAATGATTGCCAAAGAGCCTGGTATAAATTACAAAACATAATGAGACATTTGTATTATTTTGGGACTTATTCAGTGAAAGCTGTTCGTAGCGGGAGTCACATAGTTTCAAATTTGATGCTCTTGAAGTGGCAACATTTGCAAATAATTGAAAAAATGTTCTCACATTATTTTAGGGGCATCACTTTTTACTCTGTTCTTTTATATATTGCAGCATACTGAATTTAATCCACAGGAAATGGTTATCTATCCTTTTCTTATATGTTTGTATTTATTTATTTGTGTAATGAATTAAAACATATGGCATCGTATTTGGGTATTACACAGAAACACATACAAACACAGACACACACACTTACAACATGCCAGGACTGTACATGGCAGGCTTCTGCAATAATTGGCTAATTGATCCAGCTCGTAGTGAGTCCAGCCCACCTCCTCTCAATGACTTATCCAATCAATCCAAGCTGTCATCTGAAATGACATGTCCCGTAACAAATTACAGCTAATGAAATAACCATCAGAATGTCATTACATGGGCGGGCCGCAGCATTACTGCCCAGCGTGGCTCTATATGTGTGTGTGTGTGTGTGTGTGTAAAAGAGACAAAGAGGTTTGTGTGACTGTTGGTCATGCTGATATTATCCCACATGCTATTTAACACCTGACTGACAGACCACAGGTGACCGAGCTCCTTCAACAGGCCTAAGAGCCATCGTCCTTCATTTGACTATAAGGTGGTAATAAGGACTTTTTTTTTTACTGTTTTGCAGATTTTTACATTTCCATGCCTTGAAAGACTGCGTAATTTGTTCCAAAAAACTTGGATCCTCGTCTCCTGGAACTAGTTTGCTCTCATTACCAGACCAAAAAAATCTCATTTAGCTTCTGCGGTCTCATGTACCGTTGATGTCCCTCTGACAAGAGACCACAATGGCAGCTCGCGCTCTCCACGTGAATCCAGCCATTCTCCATCCATTCTGCAGCCAAATCCATCGCTTTTCTCCCATAGCCTTCCTCTTCCATCTCCTCCTCCACCACCTCTTCTACCATTCCAGAGCTGACAGCAGATGGTGTTTTAATAAAGTCCAGTAGGAATAGGACTGTGAGTAAACAATGCAGCACATGCCAACTCAGTAATTGCTGGGCACTATTACAACCCCTGTGTCTGGCAAGGGAGGGAAGGATGAGAGGCAGAGAAGATAAAAATGAGTGGATGAGTTAGACACACAGTGAGAGGACAAAACATGAATGAGAAAATAAGAGAACAGGGGAAAACTAGAGATGGAAAAGGCAAGAGTTGCAGAGGGGGGGAGAGGGGGTACGGTCGGGAAGCATACACACATATACACCTAGCAGCTGGAGTCAGAAAAGCGCAGCTGGTGAAGGTGCAGGGAGGCCACGGGGAGGAGGGGGCTGAGCAGAGCTGGGATGGGCTGGTCTAGGCTGTGCGGGGCTGGTATAGGCCAGCGGGTGCAGTGCTGGGCCTACAGCCTTCAGGCTATGGGCTCCAAGCCCAGTCTCCGAGTCCCAGGCCCTGCTCTGTGGTCTCCGCTGCTGACACAAGGCCAGTGCAGTCCCCCTGTCAAACCCCCAGTCAACGGTCAGAGACATTCTGGAGGAGGTGGACTCAAGCAAAACTAAAGTTAAAGCTCTTGTTCCGTGCAGCTCTTTTGTCTCTCGGCAGCTCGGGAGTGAAGGTGAAAATGATGAGGGTGATAATGCACCGGCTAAATTCATACATTGCATTATACTGACAGATTATAATGTCTCAAGAGCAAAAGACAATGAGATAATACATTGAACCTATATACAATGCATGAATATCTACACACTTTGTCATTTTATAGCTTTATATTGATACTTCATTACATAGGAGAGGTCTAAATCTGCTAAGAGCTTTTCCATGATCCACCATTAGGCCTACGGCATGCAGGTGTGTCAGTGAGAGACTATCTCTCTACAAGTCCTAAGTGTTTCATGTCACACGCCTGTTTTGCTCAGGTGTTCTCAAATAAAATATGTTGATAGATAACAAATCACCAAAGCACCAAAATAATTCAAAATGACCTGTCTTTCAGTGTAAGACAGTTTAAAATATTCCAGCAATGCTTTGACTAAAGAAAGGCATGCACTGACTGCACTGAGAAGGTGTGATAACGTGATAATGTGATGGTGTCTCACTTTTACCTGTGTAAAACCTGATGAAGCACCTCCCTTAGCTATATAGTTAGCGGCTCTCATCAAAGACAATTAAAGAAAATGACTTTTATTTTAAAGCCGAGGTTAAATGACCAGTCTCCTTAACCTTGAAGTTCTCTGTCCGCATGAATATTGAATGATTCTTAACCTTCTGTTCTAATGCTAATTGAAGCAGAGGGGGGATATTACATATTTGTAATTAGGGGCTGTTGGATAGGGCTTAAGCTCTGAGCCTCATTAGCTTAATCATGAGGACTCTATCAATTATGCAGGTGGAGGTATGGTGGTGATTTGAGAAAAATTCAGTTCTGTGGAAAACTTTATTCCCCCCGGAGTAATTACAATGACGAACTTCTCTTGGACCTTGTCATTAATTCCAATCCCAGTGATTGGAAAAAAGGGCACCTTTCTCCCCAAATATGCAAATGCATGGAGAGACTGTGGAACGCATTGACACCAGAAATGCAGCGTCTCCTATTGATGGATAATGCCAGGCAAGGCCAAGTTGTATGAAGCTAATCCATATGGAAGCTAACACAAACACAGTGCCTGAGGACATCACCCAAATACAACATCAAACGGCCTCCTGACAGGTTTGCTGATGAGCACAAACAAGGCTTCGTGTCAAAACACAACTTCTCCCCTCTGACATCTTGAACTTCTGTCCAACCAAGTCTTCTCACATACTTTCAGGTCTTGAGAATTTGCCTTTTCCCCCTGAAGGCACTCCGGCAGAAAGACGGAAAGAGTGAAAGACAGAAAACTCGGCAGCTCAGAAAGAGTGAAATATGAGCTGCATCTCCTCATTCACTCCTGCAACGAGATGTCTTCACCATAAGGGCAGTCTCCGAAGACCTGCCATATTTATCTGAGCACAGAGTGATCATACACAACCACACAGACCTATGCTGCACTCCAAACTTCTGTCATGTCCATACCTCAGACATCTTCCTTACATTCAGCTTGCCAGCAGGTTTGGGTTCACACCATTAATCTTGAGCAGGAAAGCGGGAGAGTAGATGGCGGAGGGGAATTTGCAGGAGGTGGAAGAGGTGGGGAAACTGGGTC
The DNA here is from genome assembly GCF_905171665.1 of Trachurus trachurus. Lineage (NCBI taxonomy): Eukaryota > Metazoa > Chordata > Actinopteri > Carangiformes > Carangidae > Trachurus > Trachurus trachurus. The sequence continues at coordinate 8,183,268 of NC_139911.1, forward strand.
AGAGGACTCAGACCGAAGCGAAGGCAGCTGCCCCTTCAGCGCTTCGGTCTTCCTCCGCAGTCCTCCACATCGCCCCCTGCTCCCTCTCAGAGGTGTGGAGGTGACAGTTGGTGTGGGACCTTTGAGAGGTTTGCAGATTGGCTCCAGCTCTACTGTACTGCACCAACCAGGTCTTGCATATGCAGAAATGTTTCTAAGAACAGGAAGAACAGCGTTTTGGAGCAGGTTCCAAATCTCCTTTGCTCAGATCACATGAACTTAAGAGGTTGAAACGGTCTCAGACGTCGACCGCTATTCCAACATGTGTCAGCCTTACTTACTGACATACTTGGATCTTTTTAGTTCCACTTCACCTTACCCAATTTGTGCCTTTCTTTTCTTCCTTGAACCTTGTGACATTTGACTGACCTTCATGTAGAGACTTGGCATTTTGCAAAAAGTAAAACCTGGAATAAAATACAGCTAGTCAAAAAACACTTTGAAAGACATGTGGATTGCAGGTCTGAAACCCAGCTTGAAATTTACCGTGCTGATACTACACTTCCCCTCATTCCCTAAAAATGAACTGAAATAACATAGACGCTGTGTTTCCAACATCAATGGGGCTGCAAAATATATAGCCATAAATGTATTAAAATATTGCCTTTACACCCCATCTATCATGAGTGCAATTTCATGGGTCGCCTTTTTAAAAATTAATTTAATTCTTTGACCTGTTACGAGTGGAAGCGCTAACATGGGTAGGCTTTGAGTTAAATTGCACTTGTGACTTCATGGATCACATTTTCAATTACTTTCGAACACTGCTTGGTGAGAGTGAACGAGTGAGAAAGAAGGAGAGAGAGAGAGAGCGAGAGAGTAGACCACTAAGGCAGCATGCACCAACAACAATTTTATTTACTGGAACAAGTGGTATGGAAAAGTGAGATTTAATGAGCTATGTTCAGTAGCATGAAGGTAATGGAGTACAAGCAGAAGTCTCTAACAGACAAATAACTGGTAGTCAATTAAATGTGCATTGTCTGCAGTGGTAAATAAGAATAATATAAGAATAACAGACATGAAAAAGACTTTGAAAAGTTCGTTTGAAATTTACTGACACTTGCTTCCAAAATGATGATAACACATAATGTGATAATCGTCTTAATTGGCCCCATCATGTGACTTTGTAAATATTAACAGCAAGTAATCCAAGCAAGCTCCATGTGCACAGACAGCTCTTTATAGACTGCAAAGCCATGTGGTACATTTACTAAAATTTCTTACATAGGAGCTGGAGTTCAGAAATTACCCCATTAAGGTTTATACATTTTAAGCATTCACATGCAGTGGCTTTCCTGTCATCCCCTTCACAGATATCTTTTTTTTCCTTTTTTTTTTTTAAGGGTACCCTCAGGCTATTTCAGTGTGATTAAATGCTGAACAGTAACAGTTATTAGGAAACACAAAGGCTTAAGTCCAAAAAACACAAGCAGAGAAAATGCATCTCAGTCTATCACACTATGGGACAGGCTTAAATGCAAATTCTGCAGTTTATTACTCAAATGACTCAAAAGAAAAGAAAAGTTACCGGTTTGAAAGAAAAAAAAAGTAATGTATCTATGAAACAGCAAGTTTCTTCAGAGGTTTATCCTGTCAAAGTTAAAGGATCAAGAGAGACAAGGATTCCACCAATGAGGGTTGAAGACGTTGTCATATAATTACAGGGCTCAATCATGGAGGTAAGCCGAAAAGCTAATGTTGACTTACCACATAACCTTTCAACTGGTTTATTCCGCCCTCTCCGCTGAAGAGGTGAAAACGTAGCCGCCTCTTTCCTGAGGGTGAACTGTCTTCACAGGCATTAGAGAAGAAAAAGGAAGAAAAATCGCTCAGTGATAGATATGAGAGTGCATCTAGATCCCTTCATGCCATGTCAACCACATCCTGAGGTGAAAAGGACACAATGAATGATTAAGTCGTAGCGCCTTGCAGCTTTGAAATGTTATAGTGTCATGCACTTTTTTTTGTGGAAATGTTTAAATATTTATGTTTAACTTTTCCGCAGATAAACATTTTTTGGGAAGGATATTTGAATTCTTTTTCAGTAAGAGTCAGTTTTGTCATTTTTATCCCAACTGTCTGTCTCAACGCCCATGAGAAAAAGAGTTGTGGGGTATTAACGACTTAGTGAACCAAAGACTGTTTCTAAATGTTAACACAATGAATAATGGTCCTTATTCAATAATTTACAGCCTAAAATAGGAGCTTGGTGTTTTGGAAAACAACCACTTAGTTGCTCCTAACCTTGTTTTCTTACTGTGGCATTGGCTGTTGTCAATGCCAACCAAACTACAGTACGAGCTCAGAGCCCCAGCCATGTGGATGTAATTTCACCGGGAAAATTTTTTTTTTTTTTTTTTTCCTGCTGCAAACCAAATAAAAGATTCAGCTTTGAGGTTAGAAAATAAACCCAGAACCGATCTGCATTACACCGAAACAAACAAGAGTGAAGTAAGAAAAGGAGAGAGACAAAATCTGAATATAATAATGCCCGTGGAGCTATACACATTTCCTTTGATTACAAGGTATTAGTGTCATCCACGGGCCCATTGGCAGGAAATGCTGGGCTGTTCACCACATTGAAACAAACACAAACGTCATTGTCTATTAATTCAGTTATAATCATATTTGGATGGATCTTCACTGCTCGCCCCTATCTGTCTTTCTCCCCGTAGTTTTGATTGAGTGCTCTCAGGGATTCTTGAGCGAACAGCGAAACCACACAACTGGATCGTGTTTGTCGAACATATGTTTAGTGGGAAAGGTTTTTCTGCCATGGTGATTGCATTAACAAAAAAATCCTGAAATGATAATGCTGACATTGAAGTTCTTGGATGGATGTTTTTCGTGAACCATGATATGTCTATGCAGGCATTAAAAACAGAGCCATGAGGTAACCATGATACCAAACACGCTGTCAAACCAATGGACATCAATGTAACCTGTCCTGACCTACAGTGACTTACTGTAAATACTTTTTCCAATGATTGGTGGTTAGTGTGTCATCAACTAAAAATCAATATCAGTCTGCAAGATTAATTAATTAATTAATTAGTGCATTGTTTTGTTGTGTAAATGTCATTGTCTTGGTTCGAAAGCATGAAACAGCATTACCATGGGGATACTGGACTTAAATATTCATCCAGTCTTAGTAAGAGCCTATCACAGACCCAATATATTAAAGCTGGCATTATGTTTTATTCCTCTTTTGGAGAAAATAACATGACTAAACCTTGAAAGTGCGTAGCTTTTACAGTACATTTGTTTTCTCCTGGCTGATGCTATTGAAATACACCAGGCTGTGTGAGGTCCCACTGGGTCGTGGCATTAATGTCAAGCTCTATCACTGGTTTCCTCTGAAAGAGATTCATGGGAGGGAAGAGGACTCATTTGCGGCATTGTTTCCATGTAGCATGAGCAAAAAAGGCACATGTGTGTTTGATTTTAAGGACAGACTGTTGCATCGACCTTTGGCCGTCTGATGTTCTGAACCACCATCCTCATCTAGCGAAGACAGAAAAGAACTTAGTGAGTGTCAGGGTTGATTCAGGGTGGTCATTTTTCAGCTTTGACAAAATTGGAGACCATGGGTGCAGTCGTATGAGTGTCGTTCAGCCGTGTTGACAAATTGTTTGAGTAGTGGCATGCGATGCCACAAAGGCATTGCTGAAGCACTGCAGCGTAGCCTCTGTGTAGCCTCCCACTCCCACCCATCCTCCAAATTAATCAGGCTTATCTTCACCTCCATCACTGCTGTCAGTCACACTGGAAAACGCTTCCACCGGCGTGTCTGTGTGTGCTCATGCACATCTGTGTGCAGAGTCCGTATGGTTTCTGTGTGTGTGTGTGTATGTGGGAGGGTGGATGGGTGTGTGCAGGCAGGCAAAGCGTTAAACATCTGTCTCAGCTCCATCCACCCAGCCAGACTGACTTGTGAAGCATTTCCCAGCCCCGATGCTTAAGCTAAATGTTTAAAATGGCATCACTCAAGGAAAGGCCTTGCTGCACAAAAAAGTTGTGTGACTTTGTGAAATGTGACAAAAAATCTGAAAAACAGAAACTGAATCTGAAAACTGTACGAACAGTAATTTTTGACGTTTCTTCGGCGAAAACCGCCATGGGACACTTCGCTCACTCTGACAGTTTCGTGGAATCTTCCTTTTGATAATCCTTGTATTGGTGATACCTGTCACAGCACACAGTAGTAACCAACAAGCCCCCTCAATCTCTCAGCTAAATCTCCCTGTATACACAACACTGGCCCCATGATAAGAAGGTGACACTGTCACTCCAGCCCACACACACACACACACACACACACACACACACACACACACACACACACACACACACACACACACACACACACACACACACACACACACACACTCACACAGTCTGATCACATAAATACACACCCATGCATACATACACATTCACATAAACAGCCTTGGAGGCATGCAGTGTGCATAGGCGTTCAGCATCATACTAATTTTCATTGTTGTGATAAAAATAAACAGGTCTGGGGAGCTGAATCTGAACGCTCGAGGGTCACAGCGCACTCTACTGACAACGGGGGTGTGGGGGGTGGGGCTCAGACTGAATTACCTTGATCCAGCACGACAGCCTCATATCACTGTCACCAGCCTGTTTGGAAGGGCTTGATGGGGCTGCAGTGCTAAGTTGGAGTAAGCCGACTGCGATGGATGTGTGTTGACAGTGTGCTGTATTCAAGGGCACATTGAAATGAACGGGCGAAATGGGGGAAAGTTTGCTAAGCCATGTGTGCCATAATTATCCCGGGCTCTCCTTGTGCCTCTTATCTGGTGGCTGGTGGTGATTGTCAGATGAGTGAGGAATCGACTGTGACATTATCTCCGTCTCACAATAGCCCCTAAATCTTATACCAGTCAGAAGGTGTTATTTGGGAGTCATTTCTGTAGAATTTTTGTTTTTTATCGCATTATAACGTTTTTTTTAAACATATAAAAACAAATAACCAAATGTTATAATTGATAATTTACATATATATTATCTGATCTGTTGCATCATTATGGTGATAAGCTTTGCAATACTTTAAACTCTGAGCGTTTGTAATAAATGTTAATAACTAATATAATTGCAATGTTGCAAAACACTTCCCTTCATTTCAATATTATTACCGGCATCATTTAAAAAGCTAAAAACATTTATGAACGAATGGCATCTAAATATCTAACGAGATTATGCTCATAACTAATGTAGCTATTGTCCAATTAGCCGGTTCCCAGCTTTAACCCCTGGTTGCAACAGTTGAGGTGTTGTGTGTGTGCTTTACTACACAGGTGAGGTGCCACCGCTGAGCACTAGGTGGTGCTTGAACACAGCCCACACACACATACACAAACACACACACCTACACACACACACACACACACACACACATGCACCTCCTTTTCCTCTCTTTACACACACCATGATGAACTCCCCATTCTGTTCACTCCAAGAGAACAACAAAACACCTCCAACCCCTAACCCCCCTCACACACACGAGCACGCACACACACTGAAACACAAATATACACGCACACAAAGCAGGTGAAAAAGATGCAAGGATCACCTTACACACCTCTTCTCTGTTCATTTGATATTCATCAGCTTCCCTTTTGCCCCCTCCGTCCTTGACACACACACACACATTTCTTTCTACTCATCAAATCTCAGCTACACGTGTCTAAAGCTATGATATCCATCTAATCATCCCGCCTTCCCTCCTCTGTTTCCTACTTCTATTAGGAAGGGGATTGGAGGTATGCTCACTGTTTCAGGGGGTAGACGACACCACACCAGCTGCAACACAATGGGTCCAACCTGTGAATGCACACACACACACAACGAGGGCACACACACTTTCCCCACATTAATCTGATCCTTGGATGTTGAAATATAGTAACATTCAACTCTCTTGATCAAATACTCTAGTTGCATGTGCGTGAGTGTGTGTCTTTTTGGGCCACGGTGCGTGCACTATTGTGTATTTAATGACGGTGAATGATTACAGTAACAGGAGATTTTCAAACATCAGAGGCAAAACAGTGTTGCAATAAAGTGGGTGTTTATCATTTATTAAGGTCTTGTCACACTCATAATTATCATGATACAGGTGGAGTGCATTCATTTTCCATATATATTCCCCCAAAGCAGGAACATGTGACCTTCTACTGACAGGATACGATACTTAAACTTTGACTAATTTCACAAATGATTCAAAGATTCTATAGGTTCTGTCTTTTAAAATTAGCGACAGTGCATTACAGATGTGACAGTTGTGGCTTCTGATTATTTGGATCACTTATAGGATAAAGAATATCTCTAAAATTCAATCAAAAAGTTAAAAAAGTTAAGGCTTGACGGTCTTGCCTGTTTCTGTGTTGTCATAATTGTTTTTTTATTAAATTATTTAACTTGTAGATGATACATGTTTAAGTCCAATACTCCCATGTTCCTAATTTTCCACAGTTTGTGGAACATAACATCAGCAAAACTGAAGAGAAGATCAATTCAATGAAATAAACATGTCAGTGTATTTCCAACAGGACAAAGAGCAAATGTCCTCGGAGCATGCATTCGTGTGTATGTGTGTGCGCATGTGTGTGTGTGCATGTGTGTGGTTGGTGCCTGTAGCAACAGTGTGATTGTACCAATGGGAGAGACTGTTTGAGTCCCTGTGTGGCCTTTTTTTTTTCTTCATGCTAACCAACCAACCAGTGTTTTGTGGTGTATGTTGTCTGAACCAGAGGCTACACGGGGACAATCTGTGCATGTGCACGCATGTTCATGTCTATTTGCAATGGTCACTTCCATGCATGTTGTATGTCGTATGTGCTGGAGCTGAGTGCACATATCTGCAGTTTGTATGTTAGATTCATGTTGCCGTGTCCTTCGTGCGCTCGTCGGTGGGGCTATGGGGCAGCTGTGTGAGCATTCCTGTTGACGTTAAGCAGCTAAATAGTACCAGCTTGCTGGGCTCTTAACCTCCCCTCTCAGAGAGAAGACCTAATGAAATCCTGAAAGGCTTCCTGAGTCCCTCATCTGGCTTTGTTTAGGCCCCTCTCTCCTTCCCTTTGCTTGAGAAAAGCCATTAACCCATTGAGAAAACAGTCACACAGGCCCTGGAAGACAGGCCTGCACTGTCAAAAAATACCAAAAAAATAGCTGTAGTGGTGCTTCAAAGATGCTCAGTGTGCCTTAAAGAATGCTCATGAGGTGCCTTCAAGGACATCAAGGGCCCTTCAAATATTTGCTACGCAGCTGAAAATATTGGGGAGTTTTGAATGGTTAAACATTTTATAGGTGGTTGGTGGTATATTAGCGGTTCTGACTTGTGTAATCAGACTTTGTGTGATACATTTTCAAATATGGATTATAAACATGTAATAAAACTCATTTGAGGAAACAAATCTACTTCACCGCAATGCTGCTTGATAAGGATCATTAATCTTCTCTGCTAATAGTAGCTAATAAGCAACTTGTTTATCCGGTTTAAAACAGAATCAGATTGTTTATTTTGCATTTTGTGAGACAAGGAAGTGAATAATGATAAAATTATAAAGGTTATTCTTTAACCTTAGAAGAAACTTGGAAACTATGTCACATCAAAAACTCCCCCTAAAGACCTATTTTATTTTTTTCCTACAGTGTAGCCAAAGATTAGTCTGTAATCTCACAGAGCATTTAAGATTATCAACATATTGCACTACGGATGGATGGCAGGGGAAGGAATCGAAAGAGGTGCTATGGGCAGAGAGATAGATGGATGGATGGAGGGAATAAATTAAACTAGAGGAATCACTCTCTCTTTCTGAGGAGACCCCCCCGACACACACACACACCCCTCCCTTCCTCCCTCCCTTTTGCACACATGTAATAGCACTTCATTTTAAGTTTATAGTTTGTGTATATTCAATAGAGGAAAATTATTTCTACATGGTTATGCAGTCTACTGAGAGACACGCAAGTGAAAAGGGAAAGGGTTGGGGTGTGTATGTGTGTGTGGGGGTATGCATGGCAAATAAAAAACTGCGGCAGTTAAAATTGAATTTGTATTCACCAGGAAGTGGGTTAACCCAGTTAAAAGTCAGGGAATCCAATAGCACAGGCTGATATGTGGTGTCGAGACAATCTCCTTTGGGGAGCTAAGGCGCTTGGCTCATATGCTGCCTACTCGGGCTCGTAGCATGTTTTCAGGTAATAATAATACATCATATTGCTTAACAGCATATTTATGTAAGAACTCAGCGAGAGGAGGCTCCGGAGTGCCTTGGTGTTGTTCTTTGAAATCACCTCCTTCAGATATGTGCCACTCACTGTTATTATGTTTTCTCTTTCTTATCAGTTTTGCAGAGATGGAAAATTCTATTACAGAGTGTATTTGGTTTGCCACAGTCAGATGCCTTCTCTTCAGGTTTTTTGTGTGTGTGTGTGTGTGTGTGAGAGAGAGCGAGTGTGTTTGTGTGCATGTGTGTGCCTCTCCCACCACCCACAGCTCGTCTCATGCTAAAGAAGAGAGGCATGTTTTTGAGGGGGGAAAAAAATGAGGGAGTGGGGAAAATGACAAATCTCTCAGTCTTTGTTATTGGAATATACTGACTGCCCTTGGTTCATTGACTTTTTATTACAGGAGTTAGCACAACTGTCAGCAAATAGGGAGAAATTTGTTTCAGCCATTTGCTTTGGAACATTTGAAGCTGACGATTTTTATATTCCATGTTCACGCAGACGTTTTTTTTTTGTGAGTGTGTCAGCAGCACACATGTTTGTATGTGGATTTGTCTGTAGGTGCAGCTGTAAGCAGTGATAGTAGCAGGTACAATGAAAAGGAGGAGGAAGAGGAAGAAGTGGAGACAGAGAGAAAAACAGCGCGAGGGAGGGGTGGACTCGGGGAGGAGGACTATACGGCAGAGAGAGAGAGAGAGAGTGAGAGACAGCCAGACAGAGAGGTGGTTTCGGTCTACCAGGAACACACAGCTCTAGCCGCCAGCAGTCTGTCAGTGGTGGTCCCCTCATCCAGTCTGCTGCAGCATCTGCCAGAGAGGCACCAGGCTGAGCAAGACCCAGATCCTTCCACGGCCCCATCTCAAGACCAGAGCCTCATCAACTGCCTTCTCCTCCAGGCCCAGCTGTCTTCTGCTCTTCCCGCCCCATACCTCTCTGTCTTCACACCAAGCCACGCTCCAGCCTGAATCACAACCCTCAGGCCTGCATCTATTCTTTCCATGCAGCCTCAGCTTCCTCCAGCACTATCCCCTCATATCCCTCTGCTACAAACTCAGCCTATGACCCCCCACCCCCCGACAGCTCCATGTCTCTCCTCCAGCCGCTTCCCATACAAGTGCCAATTCACTCACACTGTACATACAGAACATTGTTATAGTAAAACATGTTTAAATTGTACAATATAACTTATTTTCCTATCTGCATCACCACTTTCAAATCTGAAGCATCGCAGTGATTAAAGCCCTACATTATTCAAAGCATCCGTTAATACTTAGCAACTAATGTGATAGACCACTACTTAAAAAGTGTCCCACCATGCCAAACACCTGTACCAATATAAACTCTCTATTCTATATAAAAACGACACCTCAGTGGTGGACATATGAACTGACAGTCGAGTAGCTTTAAGACAAACCTGTTCAAAGTCACTGCACATCAAACATAAACATCTGTACCCTTGGTATTTCATCTGCCACACGTCTTTGTTATTCTGAGCTACTGTCTCAGTTGTCAGTGGACCATAAAACAGAAAGAATGATTAACTTGTGAGTTAATAACAAATGAGGTTACCTCACAGGCACGCTCTGTTCTCTTCTACTTTCTGACCTGTAGACTCAACTTTATTTCTCTTTTCCAGCTCGGTCTGTTCACCCCGTCTTCTCACTTCGTTCTTTTGCACGTGCCTGTCACGCAGATCCGTAGTCAGCGAGCGGCATCACTTGCACATGAACACGACTGCTGCCATCAACAGCTGTGGAGACAAAATCCTTTCTTTTTTCCTTAATCTTTTCTTCCTGTCTCAACCTTCTGCTTTACATACTTTCCCAGGCCCACCCCAAGCACCCATAACCTTTAACCCCAGGCCCCACCTGTTCCTCTCCCCTGCCCCGCTCTCCTTCCCTCCCTACCTTCATCCTCATTCGCCTCCCATTATCCTGCCACAACCATTCTCCTCCAGCCTTATCCCCATTTAAAGCCCTTTCTCTTTCCCTGCTGGGGCTGGAGAGGGGCCGAAGCCACAGCATCTCCCCATCCGTTAGCCAGGAGCCAGAGATCCCAGCCAGAGATGCCATCTGATACAAGTCTATCATAATGAAGGTCCAGCATGGGGCTAAATGAGTTTCCACCTCAGCCGCATGAGGGGCTAATGACAAAACAGCCTCCCTGTGCTCCTTGGCCTGCCGCTAGCTTTAATCAGGGCATATGGCACTTGCCTAAACTGCTTGGCTATGAGGAACAGAGAGGAGAGGAGAGAAAGTGAAGAAGAGACTGTAGAGGAAGGTCTGAGGAGATGAAGAAAAAGAGTAGAGGGGACAATAGGAGGAGAGAAGAGACATTGCAGTTAAAACAAGAGAGTAAAAAAAGTACAACATGCTGCATTTTCACAGTCGGAGTTGATGATAGAGCTTTAGGTTTATTTAGGACTTGATATTTCTGTTAGGCCTTATAAGCAGGCCCGTGTGGGTGCCTGATACGGGGTGGAAATCACTAATAGCTTTCATAGATTTATATTAATTTGCAGGATTTAACGTGCCTTAAATGGCAGATGATCAACAAGGGAAAACAAAAGTGCATTAGTGCCCCGGTGGCATAAAAAGAGTGTGGAAGGGGGTGGGAGCTTAACAAATAGGCTACTCCATTTTCTTAGCCCACTTTATGGCTCCCCAACTTATCCAAATTAGCTTAAAGGATTGATAATTCTTCACTAATATAAAACTGTTACTGAGCCTCTAAACTGTGACTTGCCCTTTCTTAGGTTTTGACAAACACTAAATAGAGGGCTTGGTTGTGGAAATTAAATTGAAATCGCATAACAAGGCTTCCTTTTAATTTGATTAATTCTTTGTTGTTGTTTTAGATCCCTTGCGAAGACACCCATGACGTTTCGAGGTTATTTGTTCCACTGTCTAATGACAATTTTCTTGCACAATAACACCAGTTAAAGAGCTGCCTCAGAGCAAGTTTTTTTTTTTGCCCTAGAAATCACAGAAAAGGCTAAGCCAAAGGGGGACTAATAAACCTCACCCTTAATTCCACCACAAGGCTACTGCTACGACTGCTCACACTCCAACTTCCCTACAGTCCTAATTGTACAGAGACGGATGCTCAAAATTTCATTTAGCCTCTTTGGCTCCGTGTTGGAGGTGTTTGAGGCAGCAGTCATTTTTGAAATAGGTGTAAGAGACCATATTGAACCAAGTGACTGATGACCTCTCAATTTCCAGTAACAAGGCCATTAAAGTTGCACAAAATTTAATACATGTAGCTGAAGATGTGTTCGCCACCTCGAGTAGATCTTTAATCATTTCAAATAATGGCTCTCCTCCGCGGACAGAAAAACGAATCATTCGGCCCCAGTGACCAAGAAAAAAAATAGTTAATTCTCAGAACTAATCTGTGTGCTTGCAACATTTCGGTTCCTTTGTAAACTGGTGTACCGAAGGATCTCTCTCCTTTGCAAAAAAAAAAAAAAAAAAAAAAAAAATACTGTGAGGCTGTACCAGGCTGTACTCAGCATGGAGAAAATGAACCTCTGAAACACATGCTGACAGTTTTAGTCCCTACTGTTCCTGATTTCAACAGCACCACAACCAGTCTTGGCAACTAACAAACCCCCCCAGTACAATGTTGCCAGCCATCAGCAGTGTGCGAGGGCTGCGTTTCCATGACTGGGGGGGGGGGGACACATACTATAGGAAGCCTCGGTTATCAAGGCAAAAAGGCCGTTCGCAGACAGTTTCTTTAATTCTTACGGAAGCTTCCGCTTTTGCTTTTTCCTGGTCTCACACTTATCTCTTCCCACAATCTTTCACTCACACAATCCGTCCTCACTCCAAACAACCGTTTCCCAGGTTTTCCCTCAGAGCTGGGTGATTGCTTGCAGCTGGGGTGCATCGAGAACATTTTAATATTATGCAGAAGATTAGAGCAAACTAACTACATTATTCTCCAATTACACTCATTTCATCCAACTGATGTCTTTATATCCTTCCCCTTGCCTCGATTAGCCTAATGTGAAAATGGAAGGGGGGAATGCGCTTAGGACTGTACCGATTGTTCCTCGGCTGCCTATTATTTCAGTGCACCATTAAAAGGGAGGCGTCTTTTATAGTAACTGTAAATAAAACGATTAGGGGCAGATCCAGCTGGGTGCTGGGGATGATTTCATTTCAGGGATCTGCTTATCAACGTTCTTGGAAGGTTTGGAAGGATTGTGAGGGCCCCTGCCACAGACGAGATGCTACCTTCCCCCCACCTTCATCGCACACAGTGGCTCCCTGTGTCTCTCTGAAGCCGCATTACAGTAGGAAATCTCACACTTGCTCCGCGCCCCTTGTCGTCATATAAATAAATCAATTACATTCCCACGTGAATTCATGCCTATCACAATGCAAGTTCAAATCGTTTCGCCTCACATGCTTGTAAGCCTGTTTTAATATGTCACAGAGGAAGGCCAAATTATTAGAAAAGTTCCTGAGTGACGACCGTCGTCGGCCAAGGTTGCACGGTGTGCGCACGGGTGTGATAATGCTAATTGTCTGAACGTGGAAGAGAAAAAGCTCCCACACTTCATAAACCCCTCGCTGAGCTGGAAGCTTATTGAATTGTGGGTGTTCTCGACAAAGCAAACACGGCAAACAACACAGATGGAGACCCCAAAACCAGAGACACCCTCCAGTGCTGTTATCCCAGGTCTTTGCTCTCTATGTATTCAACAAGTCTATCAGATACTCAGCAGTGTGCAGCTTCTTTATGAAATCATTAGACAGAAACCACCAATGAGGAGTTCTTCTAAAAGATCTAACAACACTGAATACACCCTAAGGAATGAATCATGAAGAGGAGAAATGTTTATGATCGGCGGTTAAATTTGACTATTATCAAACCAAATAAACAGTCAGAGCCTGAACTTCTTTCCTTCATCTTGTGTCGTACTGCCTCGGCTGCTGAGGAGGGGAGAGGTGGAGGTGTGTAGGGACGCTGTGACCACAAAGCCTCTTGACTTTTGAAGCATTTGCAGGAATATTTTTAAACAACATTACACGGCTTCCTAGGTTGCATGGGTAGCGACGTGGTTTTGATCACACACGTGTGTCTTTAGATGTTGTCAAATGGTACAGAAAGAGAAACGCCTGCGTTAGGGTTAGTTATTATTACATCAACTCATGCTGTGCTCCATATTAAGCAGTGCTGTGACATTACATTGAAACCCCTTTGGGCTATACTGAGGCACCCTTGTAATGTTTGTTTTTCTTTTCTTTCCCTCTCTCTTTCGATCTCTCTCTTCTTCAGTTTCTTGGATTGACTTCCCTTTTGTGCCGGAGAGCAGGGACGCACAGTGTTGATTTCAATGGTGCAGCAGTTGTTTCATAGCTCGCAGTGTGTTTGTCTATGGTGGCATTCCTCAATTTCCATTCAGCACACAAGAGAAGCCCCTCAGGCCGGGCATATCCCATCGTCCTCTGCTCCTTCCAACATCTCAGAGATGGACCGGGCGAACATCTGATCTCTTACCCAAACACACTAATGTGTCTGCATATGCACTAATGTATGCACACATAGAAACACACGCACACGGCGCACTGATGCATACCCAATGACACATTCTCACGCACACACGCACACACACACACAAGCACACCCCGTACACCACAAACCACCATTTCCACACTCAATACTTGCTCCTGTTTCACATTGCAGTAAATCCAGTTAAGAAGCTCTGTGGGGAGAGAAAATAAGAGCTACAGTTACCAGCTCTGGAACGGTTTGACCTAAGCTGTGTCATCATGTACTGCTGCCATTGTCTGATGAAATGCCTGAATACGGCAGGTCCACAAAGCCGTTCAGTGTATCGGCGTTAGCAATTTATTAGGGCAAAAAATTTCCTATTACGAGATCGGAAACAGGCTCACGAAACTGTGTGTTATTTTCTACATACGTGCCAGAGAACCTTTTAGAGCTGCGTGGATAAGCACTAAAACTCCAAACCATAAAAAGAAAAATTACCAAATTTGTTTCAGGACCTTCGCTGGATTTGGATTTAGTGGTCTTTTAAGTCCAATCCAGTCTAAAGTAGGGCTAAGAGTGGGCTTAAAAAAAAAGCACTTCTCTGTGAGACTGAAGGTTGTTTTTTATTGTTGGGGAGATGGGCTCTGTGGACTCGACAGCTTACTTTGTTTATTGGAAGCAAAACTACTCATACTTCTACCACCATAATTCCCCTGGGAACCGAAGCACAATCTGATGCTTTGACCTTTCGAGAATGGATTTGATCAAACTTGAGCACTTCAGGTAATTACACAGCAAACCTGCTTTGACAGGACCTATCTGGACTTAATTACTAACCGTATGTCAGGGTAAAACAATGCAGTTTGGACTCGGCGTCTAAGTGAGAGGATGCTATGGTCCTCTGCAAGAGCAGAATGCAGCATGATTTCAAGGTTCTTTGCACTGACGTCGGTCTCATCTTTATAAGATGGTGTGGATGAGGGCTGGTGGGGGCTTCGGCATTTCTGCTCATTCCTTCTGTATGAGTCATGTTGGAGAAGGAAGGAAGGAAGGAAGGGAGGAAGGACGGATGGATGGAAAGATGATGAAAAGGAGAAAAAGTCAGAGTCATTGAGGGAGAACAAAGAGCAGCAGGAAAAAAATGAAACGCATATTAAATTGACACTAGTCCATTCTCCGCTGGAGCCATGATGTGGCTTCCTACAAAGCCCATGGACCTGAGTCACAGTCACCACATACAGAGCAAGAACAGCCTCAGTGGATAAGCCTTGCTAACACTGGTTAGTGGCAGCCACACCTGAAATATCACAATACACTTGTATAGTGTTTGATGTGAAGACTGCAGTATAAAACATTGTGTAGCAACTGTTTTGGAAATTACTTCAGCTATGGACAGCTATATCAAGTTGCATTTATATATGCAATATACAATAAAACTGAGTGCATCTCGGGGCAAAATCTCTTTAATGTTAATAGATTAAAAACTAAAGCCATACTACAGTGACTTACTTTAGTTTCTTATATTCAATCTTTTGTATAATGAAAAAAATATACAGAGCCCAAAGTGCAATCTTGTGTACGAGCAAGGTTACATCACAGCTTCCCCAGTTTCTGGCTGGGTGGTGTCTAATGCAACAGGGATCCACATGGTAAGGAACTGCCTGAACAAGTAACAAACCAAACAGCGACACAGTTTACAAGAGCACCAGCAGGTCAGTGAACAAAAAGCCAACACACAGTTACAACAGTGGAAAGGAGGTATGGAAAGAACCATACCACCAATGACAGAAGGTGCAGTGGCTGCCCCCGAAAATTGACGCCACGCACAATTCGTTATTTGCGCAATCTTGCATCGAAAAACAGACGGGTAAGCGCTTCTGACTTGGCACAGGGATTATCTGTGGAAAATGGTGTTTCACTGACTGTGAGACAGTGTGAAGGACACTGCATCGGTGGACAGCTTCCAAAAAGAAAACCATTGCTCACAGATGAAACACAAATACATTTGTTTGGATTGGACCGAGTCCAGCATGTTTGGTGGGGACCAGGCCGGAGCTACCACTGACTGCATAGTGTAGTCACAGCCGAAGTGTCAGGGGCAGTAGGAGACACACAGATATAATAATAATAATAATAATAATGATAATAATAAATACTTTATTTGAATAGGGACAGTGCATATTGATGAACACTGGTATAAAATACAGTAGTAAATATGCTGGATTGTAGCTGCTAATTTTTAGTAGTCCCTAAAATACAACTAACAGTACACCACAAGGAATAAAAACAATACAATACTGTAAATACAATACAAATGGGAGTTTGAGGTAGAGGAGGGGAGCACAAAAGGTGTAGAAGAGATGACATTTACAGGTAGCGCTACAGTACAGTATGAATGCAAGTTCATATACAAATATACTGAATTAAAAAATGTCCTGTCTCAAGAGGAATCTAACATCATAATAATATCACCTGCACAAATCACAATGTCCATTAGATCAATGAGATTACAACCTATAGTTTCATGGATCTGACTTGCAGTTTCAAACTCCAAGGCATAAAAAGCTCCACACACCTGCAGATTGACAGCTGATCCAGATGTGTTCCAGCTGTGCTGCTGTCCGCAGGAACTGACACCGCGTCACATGTTTAAAAGTAGAATTAAGATTGTTCAGTTACTGCAGAAGAACGTTTAATTTGTCAACATGTTCAACCTTGAGGTAATGCTAATCAATATATCTGATTATTGATCAGCTGACATTCAGTAACTACACAAAAGCAGCTCATGTGATTGATTATCAACACTTACACAAACACTACAACATTGACCCCCGAACCCCCTACTTTTGGTTTTCATGGTCTGGGGTTTTAAAGTGCACTTGAGACTGATGAACGCTTTGTTTACTGTCAGCATTAAAAATAGTTTCAGAATTTGAAGATGAAAAGGAGAGAAAAGATTCCTAACCCTTAAACCTGAACACTGCACACTTGAAATAATGGGTTTTGAGATACCAATCAAACCTGACCTGAACAGACGAACAGTTAAACCCTATCAATCAAACTCAAATCATATGTTGTTTTGAGACTGTCGAGCCCATAAGTTGTCAATGCCTGCTGGTTTTTATGACCCATAGTTATGTTTTATTGTTTGGCCATGTTTAGTGGCTAGGGGTAACCATTACAGGAGCAAAAGAGGAAGTTGGATAATACCCCAAGTAGGGTCCACGGTGAAAGGAGGCTGGAGCGAACAGATCGACAAAACACCGACCAATGTTGTTTCTTTTATCCATGACCATTTCACAATATCAAATTCCACAACTTCCTTTAACTGAAACCACATCTAAACCTAACCTAGTTTTGTACCTAAACATAACATTTTTGTGCTTAAATGTAACCAAACTGTGACGGTATTTGACGGACATCCAGTATAACTGTGGTGTGTTTCTTTGAATCATATCCAAGTGCAGGGACCAAGCGTCCTGCACTTGTTTAGGAAATGCATACTGCTTGGCACAGGCAAAGTTGCTGTTGTGTGCTATTTCCTTTATGTTGAGCATGGTAGATGTATTTATGGTGCAACTTAAGGAAAAAAAGGTTAGCTCACCTATTCCCTGCTCCTTCCCTCTCCTCTCCTCTCCTCCTCTCCTCTCCTGGTGTTAGATGAGTTAAAAACAGATCATATTTCCACAGGTGGCTGTGAGACGAACTCAGCCTGGAATGCTGGGTGACATAAATCTCTGTAATTGCATGGTATCGATCAGATAACTGAAGCTACAACTGGCAAGGGAGACGCCCTTTTTCTTACTCCATACCATTTTTCATGCTTTTATCTGACATCAAGAAGGGAATGTTAATCACTGCACATGCACGCACAGGCACATGCACACTCGGCCTCTCACACACACACATGAACATCCACATCCAGCTGAGCTGCTGACACTTCTGTGGAAAAAGTGAGGATGTCAGAACTGTGCCTGAAATATGTTTTGACTGCTCAGACTTTGACTGCATATATTGAAAGTATTCATGGAGACTCAGAGAGGCCCATGACATCAGTGTCCTGTAATTGATGGGACAATGTCAGGACTTTTAAAATCTGTAAACTTCTGCAGCATGACTGCACAGCATGACGACATGCGTAGGGAAAGAGAGACAAGTCTTTTCATCCAGACTGACTTCCATGACATGTGCGCCGCTGTCTCCTCATGTGTGTCTTTCCCTCAGCAATACAGAACAAGGCCTAAATCCACAAAACTAAATCCAGCCAGCTTCTTACATGTGGTGTGGCCGTTTGTCATAATGTGCATGTTTACATAGGAGCATAAACATGTACACATGAAAACTCCTTTCAGTAGATATTGGACTTAACAACTGGACTACATAAGATATATATATATATATGTATTTCTAATATGTATATTTATATTAAAATACACTATTATATAACACACTATATTTCAAGATCTTAACAAAACAAAACCTATCTATCAATAGGTTTGCAGAATAGGTTTGGCTTTTACCCTCTGAGCTCTTAGCTTGAGCATTAGTAAGGTTAGAGGTAACTTCTTTTTTCCAGACCCTGTTTGTTTTGTTTTTATTAGATCCAAATCTTAACAATTTAAAGACTCTTATTTATTTTGAAGCAGCCAAGATATTTATGCTCATTATGCTCTTTGTATTCATGTCTTTAGCCTTGTAGCCTATATATATTAGGGGTCATGTGTATTAAATTTTTTAAAAATTAGACTATTTTTTTTCTATCATTTGGAAAAATCACCCAATATCATATACAAGACACTGTACTGTAGCCTACCCTTTTGTCGCATTGCCTTCAGGCAGTCAGCTTCCTGTGTGGAAACCACAACTCAGTGAAATGCCCTACCACACGACGTACAGAGCTGTAGCTCTATCAGAAGCTTTCCAGTCAAACTGAAATATCTGCAATGAGCTACTCAACTCCCGTTACCACGGACTCTATATTTCATGCATTTTGGCTTGACTCTGTATTATATTAGTTTTGCACGGTATTCAAATCTCCATGCTTTTGATTTGTCTAACACACTTGTTGGGCTGACAAGGTGTGTGTGTGAGTGTTGTACGGCTGTGTGTAATTGGTATGATGTCTTTTGTCATGTTTGTTTGCTTAGTGCTTCTCTGTCACAGGGTGGAAATTTTAATTGTGACCTGCCAGAGGACTGCAGAAGGAAATTAGCCTGAGGCCAACTCTGATACAATGCATCAAAGGATAACATATAAATATATAAATCAATTTAAAAGAAAGCTCTCATGCAATTTCATTTGACTTTATGGAGCATATTCTACTGTATGCTCTTATAGTGACAATTTGGCTCACAACTGTTTATTCTCCACACCCTGTCTCAATTAAGTTTTGTTATGAATATTTTTTTCCAACGTTGTTTTCTCATCATCGCTGCAAAAATAATAAGATAGAAACACCATAAAAATGTATTGCAAACTTTTTCTTCAAGAAATACAAGAAATCTCGTACACTACTGCAGGACTCGACTGTAAGTTGTGTTCAATACCTGACCTGTAGACCAAGTATTTCAACTCCAGCATGCATGTACCAGAGTCTGCGTGCATTGTAAACAAAGTGAGATAGATCCTCCACTCCTCTCTGAACTCTGAAACCTCAGGCTGCCAAGAGTGACCTCACCAGCCCCAGACACAGATCCATCTCCCCCCTCAGGGGCTGGGGAGGAGGGAAGGGATGATGGTGGGATGGTGGGATGGAGGGGTGGAGAAAGAGAGAAGGAGAGAGAGGGAGAGAGATAGAGAGGAAGGGGGTTGGTGCAAGGTTGTGGTTTTCGGTCTCACTCTCAGCCAGGTGTGCATTTCACATGAACACACAGAGCCTCTCCCCCTCGACAGCGGTGAGCTGGTGGGGTGAAAAATGACGAGGCCACATACTGATATAGAGAGTTCCCACACATCTCACAGTGGGGGATGAACACACACTCATAGACAGTCACACATAGTCAAACAGCACTTATTAGATTCATATTTTGTCAAGTTTTATATTATGAATGATATTAAGGATACTGAGATAAGAGTTATCCACTGCGTTAGTTTTGGTTTAATCACAATAGCTCAAACAAGATCATGTGTATGTGTGTATATGTGTGTAGCTCAGCGTATTGTGTACCCACTTACATAGAAGCGTATCACTATCTTGCTAATGTGCCCCCTCAAAAAGAGTGTAATACTGCACCATTGATCTCATCCAATCACGTACAATCATGTTCCACCATGTTCCAACAATCACCACACTGACTCATTCACCTGAAAGAGCAAGGAAAGGCTTTAAAATAGATATTCTATTAGGGTTTTGCTAAAGTAAAGTTGATATCAGGATATATCAGAATAGAAAATTTACATATGGTCTTTGTGGAGATTTGACGATTACAATTTATCCACTTCACATTATTCTAGTTGGACTTATACTCCTATGTTTCTGTTAACTTTTCAGGTTATTCTACAGTCCATAGGGGCCAGTCTGTTTGATCACACATAGATCGGCTTATATACTAAGTTCTGAGTCGATATTTACATGGGTAACATTATCTTAAGTCAACAGAATCTACTGAGACAACTTGAATGAAAGAAATGAAAACAAAGCACTGTCTGTTGATGTGTCTCCTGCTTAACCGTACCAACTTTAAATCAGACCCAGAGGATGTGACTGGCTCCAGATTGGGCTAATGAGCGGCCTATACAGTGATAGGACAAACATCCCTGGGTCACCATGTTGTAGCTTCCCTGCCATTAATTACAGCTCAGCTGGTGCGTATAAACTACTAAAGATTATCTAAGGATAAAGCAGATTATCTCCGGATGTGAGCTCTGTGAACATAAATATTCTACCTCTTCTTTCCTCTTTTTTTTTCATTCAAGCCCACTGCTTTGTCTGTGTGACCAGAGGTTTCTCACATGGTGCCCATTATCTTTAAGTAAGAAAATGACCAGTTAAGACCACCAGGCCTGCTTTTTTTATACTGCCAGGAGGATTTAGATTTGTTTTTTTCATTAACAGATCTGTAGTTTAAATGCTCTGTGCTTGTAAACATACAGTATGCATGTAAGAAGTCTGAATGACACTTTTGATTCCTCATGACAAGTCACTTATTGTTCATCTTTTTTTTGCCCTTTTCCAATAACTTGACCCAAAACCAAAGATCAAATACAGTATCTACATTTATTTGTTGGTTTCATTCACACTGTACAACAGCTTCCAACTTCTAGCATTACTGTGTGTTCAAGTGTTTATTCAGTATTGCTGAGGTTCTGTGTCAGAGATGTCTTATATACTGTATTATGTCCTTGGCTGTCCTGCCCTTTTTTCCATTTAGGAAACTGGTGACAGCCCATTGAGAACCACATCTACATTTATAATACGTTTCTAATTTTTGGCAAATAGTTGTTGAAAGATGCTCAAATAATTCAATTTTTTTTAAATAGACAAATGTGATGTAATTTGATGTAGCTGAATATGTTTTTTTCTTCTTCTTTTTTTCTGCTTCTCCATCCAATTTAATTTTATAATCCCTCAGGTTGGGAACCTCTTGACTAAACTACCTAACTTTATATAAAGTGGATAACTTCCACCATGACCCATTACAACAGTAAAATCACACTTCCACAGTGATAGGGCTAAAATATTATTATTCAACTATATGACAATATGCCAGTCCAGGGCCATTTTTCTGCAGGATGATTAATTTAAGTTTTGATACTTAAAGTTGAAACTTTTTTAGCGTTTGACTTTGAATGCAGGACTTATTGTGATTAAATATTCTTTACGCAACTCTTGTAAAGTATATTGAAAGGCAAGTTTTTCTTTTTAAACGACACGTATAGCTCAACAACACTTCCAGTGAGATTACAGTGTTCAAGTGCCAAACACTGGCCTCAGCTGCTTAGGTAATGCTGTATATTATTTCAGTTTTCTCTCACATTACCATTGACCAGAAGTGGTTTCTATACTCCAGGTTACATAAGAGAGTTGGCTCATTGGTATTGACTGAAAAGGCATATTTTAACCACTTCATTACTATTTACCTTTGTCCCACAGTGTGCTTGCATAACATTAAAAATATTCCATTATGAAGCCTTAAATCTATATATTGATACTGTACATCCTGAATTGCATTTAGATGTGCTTATGAGAAGTAAATAAACCCTGCCCCTGTTCTGAAGAAAACAAAATGAGAACAAAGTTAGAGAGAGAATATCCCTAACCGGTCAATTAGATTGTAAATTTATTAAGACTGGATATTAGCAGCAACTTTCAAAGTTCAAATCCATAAATTCATCAGCTCTGTAATTTGCAAGCTAAATGAATTGATTTCCAAATGGCATTCAGTTGTTGTTTTGTTGTTGGTTGTAGATTTCCAGCGAGTCACATTTTGTTTCTTGTCAGTGCAGCTCGGTCTGAGACCAAAGGCAAAGCGGCACTTTGAAAACGCAGAGCACACAATAAATAATTTAGGCAATTAAGACTAAATGAACAATTATCAATGCTAATAATTTCCCTCCAAACTTTTTACACACATTGCTTGCTGTGCATGCATATTCTGGTATTCATGTTTTTTTTTCTATTATTGCTGAGTTAGAAGTGCTGCAGCCATCCTATAGCTAATCCATTTACATGGAAAAGTGAATCTCAGCATGAGCTCATCGACTAAACATCCCCTCTAAACAAATGGTGAGACAATTGGCTTTCTGCTTTATCTTCAACAAAAGGCATCTATGGTTACATCTTCTTGGTTACAGAAACATGACACAATGTTTTTACTCCAACACTTTCGACTGATTACAGATTGCGTTCCCCAGGGGGCTCCAGTGTAATTTGGTAATTTGTCCACAGCTACCTTTTAGCATTTTTTACAACTTTCTGAAGGAATGCAGTTCTACAAAATACAGGTGTGGCATCACCGTACAGTACAAAAACTTTTAAATACCCATGGTGCATCAGTGTGGAATTACAGTAAAACTGAGGAGGTTGGGTTACAGAGATAATGACAGGCAATGGTCTTTTTGGTTTCCCTCATGTTCAAGGAATTCCCCCAATCCCCCCATTTTTTTTTTTTTTTTTTTGTGCCAGTACTTTGGTGTCACCTTTGGTTACTGTAACAATATACTGTATTGAAATGTATGAAAACTACCTACCGAGAAAATAGAAAATAATACAAGGTGGTACTAAATTTCATAATCTCTTAATTTACTAATCCCGTTCTACATTACTTTTTGGTCGATGTTAACATCTGTAGAGCCTGGAGGAAAAAAATAAAATCACAACACTTCCACACATCTGGTCTCATCGCAGTCCCCCAGCAACTGTGTGGGCAGGAACGGGTTTGGTGGAGGGGACGACCGCAGGACACAGAGACAAGCTAGTGCTCTGTACAATTACTGACCAAGAGCCACCGCTCGGCTGATATGTGTTGTCACCCTTCTGTACAAATCCCCCTGATCTCCTCCAACCACACGCTTACACTCAGGCGGCCAGACGGTGGCCTGAACTTGCTCTGTCACTCCGCCGTTGCCGGATTCCTACAGAGGAGGGAAGTGGCCCCCATGGGGACCCTAATCACTAAAGCAAAGGGTCATCCATAAAGTCAGGCTCAGTGGGGACATAAGGGGAAAAGGCATAGGAGCGATGAGCAACATACGGGGGGGTGAAGTAACAGGGAAAGACAGAAACAGACAGGAGGAGGGAGAGGGAGGCGGGGAGGGGAGGGGAGGGGAGGGGGGACACTGAGAAAGAAACAGATTGAAATACAATGAAGAGAGAAAAGAGGCAGAGCCAAGCTCTCTGTTTGTTTAGGGTCTTTATCTGTCATTGTGTCGCTGTAGTAGAGGGGTTACGGGGGTGTCTCTCGGACACTGGGGGCTGCCGTGCTCCACTGATGGCCCTGCGACTGAGCATATGTCACCAGTCTAGCGCGAACGAGGGCGCTGCCTCTGCTGGGGCACACATCATTAGCACCATCTGTGACAGTACCCATGAGGCCCTGGTGCGCGCAAATACGCTGGTTTTGCTTTTTGTTGGAAGGGGGAGTTGGAAATTAGGGGAGGAAGGGGGTGCTTCTTGTGTACGTGTGTACACTGCTTCTTCCAGGGTCATTGCTGCTCAACTAGACCCTGTATTTATAGAGGAAGAAAGACAGAAGTGTACCCAGTGTGAGGGTGTGAAAGTGAGGGGAAACAACGTGCGATGAGGGATGCATGTGTGCGTTTGTGTTGTGTGCGTCTGCGAATCGATGCGGTGTCATGCATACGTATACCAGCGAGTTCAGGAAGCCAGTATGGCAATGATTACAGCCCTTTGGGAGGGAGGGAGGGTAAGATGGGCCTGGGCTCCGCTCGCTGCAGTCGTGTTGAGTCCAGATAGAGGAAATGCTGGAATAATAAGAACAGGAAGGGTAAATGGCCTATCAAACACACCCCTCTCTGACCTCCCCAGAGCCCAGCCGACCAGGATGAAAGATCCAGCCACTTTCTTCTTCTTAATGGTTTCCTCGGTAATCAGCACAGCGGAAGTGCTCCAGTCCGGGGTGATTAGCCAGGGCTAGGATTCCTTAATCGCCCCAGACTTGTTCTCATGCTTTGAAAAAAAAAAAAAAAGTAGGGAGTGGGAAGGAGGGAAGAGGAAGCAAGGGTGATAACAGGGCTGTGTGTTTAAAGAGAGAGAGCGAATGGGGTGGGGGGTATAAGAAGATTTGGGAGCGCCACAAGATGACATTATTTGGGTTCCTATGGCTTTGACTGTTAGTTGTTATTCTGCAGAACGCGGAGAAGGAGAGAAAAAAAGTGTCAATTAATTTAAGGGTGTAAATTCAAGTTAATCACGGGAGATGATACAGGTTTCATTAAATCAAGAGCTAAAGGACTTAATAACTGGGGAAACAGGCATTCATGAGGTGACTGCTAATCTGACTGAAGCATGGTTTCCCAGACAGAGATGACTCATGGCAGAGAGCTCACATTACCAAGCAACTGGCATGGGTTTACCCCGTCTATCCAGGATGTGTTTTATTTGCACTTCTCCTCATAACCTGTTAAGGTTAGTGGTTGAGTAAGACAACATCTCCAAATCCAAATCTCCAAAATCTTTAATAATGTTTAGTTGCATAGGGATTTGCTGTCATCACTGTGATTTGGCTCTGACTGCAGTTTAAACAATAAATAAAGCCTGAGCCAGACCGTGGACTCATGCAGTTACTGGTACTAGACCTTTTGAAAAGTGCTGTAAACTGTTTACTGTAAACACTGTGCTGTTTTGAATCAACAGCTTATATCATTTTTTCATTAAAATAATTCTGGATTATTGCTGATTTGGATTACAGTGGTATAGTCTTACAGCCGCTCCAGCATTGAATAGGGTGGTAAATTCCTCAGACGGTAAAATGAGAGCCTGTCTGTGGGCTGATGGTGACTGATGCTGGGGTCAGAGCATTTAGCCTAACCGCAGAAATGGCAGACTGCATGAGTCACACTTACAGGCAGCACACACTCTGTTCCTACAGGTTGCTACTATAACCAAAGTCTTGGACCGGGGTTATTTTCTCAATTTCAGTCAAGAACAAACATCCTCAACCCGCATAACCCAACACAGATCCTGTTTTCCCCCCACAATGAATTGCAAGATTTCTAGAAAGTACATCCGTTTTTGGAAGATTTTTTATTTTTTCCAGATTTTATTAATTATTTGCCTGAGAAAATAAATAAGAAATCGCAATCTAATTGGCAGAGTCGATCAGTTATTGACCCGGTCTGATTGGGGTTAACAGGCTGAATTGAACTGGATCACAAAACAGATATTAAATCATCATTAAATCAATCTTCTCTTGTAATGAAATTCAATGGGATACAAATGCGATTATTGCTTATAAGAAAGAATGCCCATCAATAATCAGTGGATGATGATTTGTGAGTTTTCTCAGAAGTGATCAGGGAGGCTGCTGCAGGGAGCTTGTAGACCACCTGACAACTTCCCCAGATGAAATTAAAGCAGTGCGGTGAAACAGTATTATTTATAGGTGCTCTTGTGGTTTTTTCTCTTCAGGATCCATATTCCGAATGCAATGAGAATCCTCTCTGTTTTCCTCCCTCGCTGTTTAATGCGGCGTTCAGTTTCCCTGTCAACAGTGACAATGTACAGTGGCAACATTCTTCACACATACCTAAATACACAAACACCCCGGCCCGTTTGACAGTGTGGGGATTTGTTTTCATTCAGGAATTCCCCCACCGAGCGCTGCCGCTACTTTAGTTCCCACCTAGTCAAACCCGCTTGTGCCGTATATTGTGTTCCCTGCTGTTTTTCACCGATCGTGTTACAGAAGTCAGTTTCCAAAATGTCTCAGGTAATATGAACATGCTTACTAACAGGTATCATGTATGTTCACTTGTGCACACACAATGGTTGACCTCCACCTGGGCTTTTGTCTTAAATGATTATAGATAAGAAGATCTGAAATGCTCCAAAAAAGGATTGCTTACACTCTGCTCTCTCCTGCCTGTTAGTCCTGGGGGCTAAACAGGTGTGTGTCTCCAAACACATTACTCTCATACCTGCATACACATCCCACTATTGACCTCACCGTCACCTCCAACCCTACCCTCGTTTTAGCCATTACCAGGTTTATTTAACTAACAATACCCAAATTGCTTATATGAATGCGTCACATTAAATCATTCTAATGTCAAGCTGGTATATTACAACAAAATATCCCCCCAAAAATGCCCTGTGGCTGACAGAAAGGCAGGTGATGTAAGAGGTTAAGATGGAGAAATGAATATGACTATTAGGCTGTCTACATGTTTTTCTTTTCTTTTTTCTAGAGAGCTTTAACTTCTTTTGTGACAAAAAGTATTAGTTTCCACCTGGTGTAAAGGTTTCCCAGCACAGTGTGTCTTTTGAACTTAATGGATGCTGAGGAGTATAACTGTTGGGAGCCGTAAAAGTCCCACGGTGCTGTTACGACCCTTTGCCACCGCAATGAATAAAAGACATGCCGAAGATTGCACAAAGCAGATGAGACAGAACAAAAGATGGTCGACGGCGAGATGAGGAGGGGAGAGCTCGACCGACAGACACACACAAGGCATTTCTGTCTCACCATTCTGAAGTCAGTGAGCTGTCAGTGATCCTCCCTGCCTGCTCTGTGAGTACAGCCCCGCGAGCGATGGCATTTCAAATAGCCTTATAAATCAAGAGTTATGTTATGTCACCCTGCCACCGCCATTAACACACAGAAGAGAAAACCACCAACGTTTTTTTTTCTTTTCTTTTTTTTTTTTTTTTTGCTGCAGCACATAGGGTTTATATTACTGTGTGCATCCCCTCTGAACCATTAATACATCAGGCTTGTTCTCAGGCTGTAACTGATATTTGAGAAATTTATCCTTATCATGGGTCCGAGTCTCAAGAAAACTTACAAGAACTCGTGTCGTCGGGGGATCTACCGGAAACCGGCCCCTGACCCGTTTCGGTTCCCAAACTGTAGGTTAAGAAATGCTCTTCCCTCCCTCAACAATTACTGAAGACATGTCCCTGAGCAAGGCACTTGACCCTCAATAGCTGCACTCAGACTACACCTTGGCTAATAGCATAAGACTGGGTTTCACAGGGCCGCTCAGCTCAGGTATGAGATCTGCAACTGTATGTTTACTTTACTAATTTCTGCAAAGGAATCCGCATGATTAACAGAAATAGACCTGACCGCCTTGGCGAGCTCTTGGAGGAATACTTTGACAACCAAAGCCCCTCTGTGTGAAACTAACTGAAGAAGACAACCCTTGATTAAACCACTAGTATAACACAAAACTTAAAACTTTATTCGATTAAGTGACTTTTGCTGCTGCACAGTTTACCTTAATGATTAAGGAGTTCATCCTCACAACACTGTGTCTTGTGTGACCTTCAAAACTTTTTTCCAGTGATCTTCTGCACCTGCTGAAAAACAATCCCCCCCCCCCACCACCAAAAACAAAAAAACAAGTCACTCGCACTAAAGTCACAGCAGCCTGGGTTAAATGTAGGAATCAAGCATAGAGGGGTAATCAAGAGCTCTCATTGCGAGATCCCCTGAGACTGATCCCCAGCGTGTGACATGGCTGTCAAAACACTGACGGATTGTTTTACCAACACACGCACGCACACACACACATATGCACACATGCGCAGCTGCATGCAACCACACAACCGTACACAAACTTGCGCTTGCAAACACATGCTTTCAAGCATGCACGAGCACACAAAATCACACTGACATATTGTTTTACCAGCTCCACAGGCTTGACTGACACCTATTCTCCTGGGTATGCTCCCTGCTCCCTGCTTTATGAGGTAAATACAATCAAAGAATTGATGTTGCAAATTTTGTTATTTAATAAGTATCTGACTTTCTTTTTTCCAGGTGGAACTATAGGTAATTGCCTAATCTAATCCAATAAGCTTTTTTTGTCTTGCATTAAAAAAAAACACACACTTTATGACAGCATTATTACAATGTGAAGAAAACTAAGGTTTAAGTCTACTTCTTAAGAACCCTTGTTTTAATTTGTCCTTTATATTTCCTGGCATAAAAGGAAATCCCACATGCAGAAGTGAAGCAGCCAGGTGCCCTGTTGGACTGGTCTGCCATTCCATTAGCCAAATCACAAGCTTTCGGACATGTCGAAAATCCAATAAGCCTATTAAACCCTATTATGACAGTAAATTCTGTTGCTATGCCACTATGGAGAATTTATTGGTTAAATGCTTCCTGGGACAGATGCTACTTTGAGGCTAATCAGTAGTAATTGATGGCCCAATTGGGTTAGAGTGGCCTTACTCTGGCCAGTGTCTTTGGCCTGAAGCTGTCAAGGGGACGGACTGAGACGCTCACTCATGTTAGCTCTGCCAGTGCTTTATAAACTGTTTCTGGATCACAGCAGGAAGAAACACAACACCTTGTACTCAAATGACGACAATTTGTGAAGACATTATCCGATGTCTGCCTACACAGTAGCAAACAACAGGTCAAAGCAAAGGCCTCATGACTCCACCATGCAAACTATTACATGATTTGCTCTCAATCTTCTTGCTCTTGTTATTCATACTTAGCTATTATTAGGAATCAAAGTGTAATTTATGATAGCTACAATTGATCATAGGATAATGCTGAAATGAAGCAATGTTAGCATTATCTAACAGCTTCCATAAACAACAGCTCAAACGTACTCAGTTGTGTTGAGACTATTTGAAGCACATGTTTATGTTTTGTCTATAGGTGGATATGTTTTCTTAAGTTGCTGTACATTTAGCTCTCAGGATCACTGTACATCTGGCTTCAATCTGACAAACTGGTGACCTTTGTCCTGCGACAGTCTGGGGATTATGGGAAATTGTGTTCATTAAACTCTAATAAAAATAAAAATATTAACGTCAATTTTTAATATTACCATCCCTATGAAAAGCATAACATACTGTTGGGCAGAGTTATGTTAAAGGGGTTTTATTACTTTGCATCATTACAAATCTCAACGCGATTATTTTGAATTAGGTTTTCTTACCACTGTAGCAAAATCTAGTTGTTTTTTTTATTACCGCTGTATACCAAAAACATTATTCAAGAGTAAATCAATAAAGCAATAATAGATTTTTTATTACTATTTCTGACAAAGATAAACACTGTTCAAAGACACTAACACACGAGCCAAACTGAACCGTGTTTATCAGCGGCAGTGACACAAAGTAACCAGAAAAATCCCTCAAGACTTTTCTAAATGAATCATCTGTAAATTAGGGCATGGAAAAACACTCTATGATGCCCGGCAAAACATTTGACATCCCAGCCTGTCATGTTTTGGAATGGCCTTCAGACTTCACTTTGTTGCATTATACATCAACCCCTACCCTACATATTGCATTTGCAATCCAGGGGCAAATATTTTCAATTGTGGGTGGGGGCAGAGGGGGTGATTTCTATGCTCTAGCAATTTGATACCACAGCACTTGAGAGTTATCACCGGAGTGGCCGTAAGCTCCGGAGCAATTCATAATTGTGTTCTCTCATTTCATATTGCAGCAGCTCAAGTTTTTACTTTTTTATTTATTTTCCACTGCTGCACATACACAACACCCACACACACAAACAAACACACACTCAGATGTCTCATCCCAGCAGTTTTTTTGATGATACATTAAATGGTGTAAAGTTGCATCTTGCTCTCTGTGCACATGTGTGCGTCAGTGTGTGTGCATGGGTGTGTATATATCTGTGTGTGTGTTTGAAGCAGGGTCCCTCCACCTGTGCTGGTTGGGAGTTAATCCGGTTAGGTCCCAGTCTCGTCTCCACTGCTGAACAGTGTGGTTGAAGCTCCACAGCGCCCCGGGGCCTGGGGCGCCTCTCCAGCCCAACGCCTTGGCTTAAGCGTGGCGCGGTAAGGAGATGAGACCGGCTTGGCCCTCGTTACAGAAATTAGATGGATCAGGGAGTAAACATAACCAGCTTTTTATATGATCTCCAGCTCAGAGCAGACAGAGAGCAGAGAAGATGGAGGGGAGGGAGGAAGAGAAGGCAAGATTCCTCCTCTAATTACTTCATAGGTCACTGCTCCTGCAGGCAGATGTCAAAATCCAACACTTTCTGATGTGAGGAGAGCACTGGAGAATGAGGGGAGGGGGTGCTAGGGAGAGAGAGAGAGGCAGCATAGAGGGGGAGAGGGGAAAGTAATGAGGACAGGAAGAAGAATGAGATATAAAAGGAGAAAAAAAAGAAAAAAAGGGGGTTTAGGAAGAGAATAAAATAGTGAATTGGAGCGAGTGGGTAACTAAAATAAAGCAGGGGTAGGAGGAGGATATACGTAGGAGCAGGATAGAATGGATGAAAGGAGAAAGTGGGGGGGATTTAGAGGAGCAAGGGAAGCAAGGAGAAGAAGGGGGGGGGGGGGTTGAAGGCGGCAGAGGATGGATCGGAGGGGTGTAACACGTTGTCAGGAAAGTGGGTGAATGTAGTGGTGATGACACAGATTGGTTGTGGAGTAGCGATGACCTGGGATGCCCTGTGTCTGGCAGAGAGGTAGCAGACAAACACAAGGACCTTCAGATTTGCCACATGCCCCCTGGCTCATTGAAAAACCACTGACACCCAACTGAAACGACAAACTGCCTCTGCCATGTCAGGAGTTATAGGAGCTATACCCTTTAGTATCAGAGCGGTAATGCCTGCATGTCAAATGATCTCTGGCTATCACAGGACTGAAGCAATCGTGTTGACTCAGAGCAGCATTTTTTTTAAATGCTCTATTTTTCCAAGAAGCGAAATGTGGGTCTATTTATCTTCATAGATATTGTGTTATCTAATTTTAAGGGCCTGTTATTTCATTTTCTACACCAATTTGTGTATTGACAGCAGGATCCAGTTTTCACCAAAAGGAAAAAAAAAATCATATCGTATGAAAATTATGTTTTTAAAAGAGACAATATCACAGTTTTAAGTCAAGCATTTAAATTCTACATTGTTTACAATAAATGAAACCAACCATGTGTAAAGCCTCTGCTAAACAGACGCAACTCGGATCCATGTCTCGCACGCATGTTGTGAATTGAGGAAATGTGGGATTTTCATTTCATTTCATGTGAAAATACGTCTGCGATGAGATCTCCGAAAGCAAACACAAAAATTTTGCCATCAATGGAGGAGACGCGAAGGACTTCTAAGGATGTGGGCTTGTTGTTTTTGATGCAATAGATCGATACTTTGGTGCCAAGAAACCTCAAAAACAGCTGGACAGAAACTGCAGAACCTGTTCACTTGGCAGTCAAACAAGTGCTTGTAGAATAATCTTGCGCAGTGTGTCCTTCCACACGCATCTATCCCTCCATTTGTTGTGAAAGCAAAAAATGTATCCTTTATAACTCAATCCGTAGGTCTGCACATATCATATCTGTCTTCTTCCAAACGGCACGCCACTGTTTTCACAGAGGAGAAACAAAACGGCAGCCATGCTGCTCTCACATACACCTCCACACTGTAAAGAGAAAGCAGGGTTTACTGCGGGTGTTTAAGGAATTTGGGGAAATCCTGAATATACTCTTAGGTAGGTTTGATTTGATTTAAAAGAAGAAGAAAAAAAACTTCTTGTTAACACTACCATTATCTGTTTGTAATGGGATCTATCTATACAGTAAAAAAAGTCACGTTAGTTAGGGCCCAATACAAATCTGAGGGCCGAGCATCTGCACAGACACACAAATCCCACACACGAACACACAGAACCTGTCTTTGTGGGTGGGTTGACTGTTGGTCAGCGGTGTACACGGCTCTCTGAGGCCAGATTGAGGCTGATTTGGTCTCAGTAAATATGTCTCACTCCCCCGTCAGTAGAGCTGGCATGCCCCCAGGTCCTTCTGATTTGTGGGCTGCCTCTGTCAAAGCTAGGCACCATTCAGGCCTCTAGGAGACATATACTACAGTAAACACACACACACACACACACACACAACCCTACACATACCTAGCTCCATATTTATTTGCGTGTAGCTGCAGACATGGAAACCAACCCCACCTCACACATGCAGATACAGCATAGTGAGGAAAAAGCATATAGATAGATAGATAGATAGATAGATAGATAGATAGATAGATAGATAGATAGATAGATAGATAGATAGATAGATAGATAGATAGATAGATAGATAGATAGATAGATAGATAGATAGAGAAGCCAAAGGTACAAGCAGATGGAGATCCCTTCGGCAATGACTTCTAAGCCTTGGTCTCCAGGGGCTGCTGGGATTTTCATTTCAATGGGCCCTTAATATTCATCACTTTCCCTCTCCCCGCCCGATCTTTAAACCCTTCTGCTGGTCGTTTGAGGCAGAGACTCTCCCAAACTGGCAACCCAGCCAGGAGAAGTGAAACAAACAGAGGGCCAGGGTAACCCATCAAGTGGGTGGACAAAACTCACAGACTCTCTCTCTCTCACAAACACACACGTACACAGTCTCACACATGCAGTTAGACATGCAATCCCCTCTTACACACACACACACAAACACATCAAACATTGCGCACACAGAGCCGAGAGCCAACAATGTGCCTTTGTTTTAAGGAAGGCTCTCTTATTAAATCAAATATGAGGGCCGTCTCTCTCAGGCCAGCCTTTGTCTGTCTGCCGCTCACTCCCCTCTGGCCTCTCGGCCTCCGACGGCCTCTGCAAGAGTGTTAAGAGAACCCATTGACATCCCTGGATTAACATATATTAAGGGGTTAAATGAAAATGCCATTATCGTGGTTTAAGAGTGAAAGCGGCCCGTGGGATATTATACTTCCCACTTGAAGCTATGAATGGCGAATGCTAAACAGCACTTCATTATGGGAGCACGCTTCATTGACAGTGTCTCTCAGAACTGGAAAATCTCCTCTTGAAAAGCTGTTGAAGTTAAAGAGCCTGAATCTAAGCAGGTTGGGTCTCTACTGTGATTGAGTCTACAACAGATCACTAGTTAATAAAACACAATGGTGATGAAGTGTTGTGAAGGACTTTACATTTGTGGCTCTGAGCGTCCAGTGTGTGTGAGAAAAAAACTGTAGTGCCTCTCACAGCAAATGCCATTTTACCTCAAAACTTAGTTAATGTTTATGTCACAACAAAGATGATGGACGTCCCGGTAACATGTGGAAACCTGTATCACAGTGATGCCTGTTATTGTAAATACATGCCTTTTATTTGCTAGGTGAATAAGTGCATCCAGTATATGGCCAGTCCAAACTAGTCAACTATTGCTTTTTATAATTACCCTAAAATAACATTAAGAGATTTACACAATATAATATTCAACAATATGAGACAAGCTGATAGATGATTCACACACATTAATTTTATATTTCCTTGCCCTAGATGTTATGTGCACATACTCTACTATAAGATGCCATACAGTGATATAGTGCATGCCAATTTAATTAAACACTACGGGGCATGTATGTGTATATATGAGTTGAACAGTCATCTTAGAGATAAAGAACTGAGCTCTGTTGACATTCTGTACTATATCATCTGAAATTAGAATTAATTATTTTAATACTTGCTTGACGAGAGTATGTGTAAATGTCATGAGGGTTTCTGGCGTGTTCCTGCATGATATTACATTTAATTATAGGTGATTTTTGACATCATCGTTTTGTTTACGCCTTTGTGCACACAAACCTAAAGGATCTCTTCATGCACACACTGTAGGACCAACCTGTAAGATCATGTCTTCATCCATTTCTATTCTGCAAGCAGTAACAGATCAAACCCACTGCCTTTGAGTCAATAAAATAAATAGAGCTGAATGTTTTTGAACTTTTTTTCTGTTTGAGGTCAAAAAGAAGGAGTGGCATGTTATCTTAGTGAATTAGTGGTATGTTAGCAGTTTTAATACCCAGCCAATTTAATTAAATTTCTCTACTTGCGGTTTCTTTTCTTTGTTTCTCCTTCTAGATAAGAAAAAAAAAAGATTTTCAAGTAACCGCCACTGCAGGTAATCAAAATGTGTTCCTCTCAAGATGGTGCTCCCCTCCCAGCATGCCAAATACTGCACCCTAACAGCTAATGCCATTCACAGGTCACAGACTTCCAGGGTCAGTAAAAAAACACACTATTTTCGTTTTAATAAAGATGTCAGACAATAACTGGCCTTTTCCCATCATTCGGTGAGCGACTGTGATCTGATTTTGTGCTGCACATGGCACGAGTGTGCGAACAGCAGGGCACAGTGAAAAAGAGTTGGTTACCTCTCTGAGAAGTTGGAGGCGCGCAGCCTGTCGCCCGCAGCTCTTCATCTAACAGCTCACTGAGGCTGCTCCTTGTTCCATTACTCCCTACAGGACTGATGCTGACCCTGTGTAAGAAAAAAAAAGCCAAAAATGACGTCTTGTTTTGTTGACGCGTCGTTGAATGATGATAGCACTAAGTTTTAAGCTCACTGACAAACACTTACTTAACTCATGTTTCGTTTTGTTACATGCTTCTAAAATAGCCTTTTCTAATGTTTGCTATCATACTGAGCTTTAGCAACAGCTCCTTTCTTACCAGTCTCGAAATAAATTTAACAGGTCAGCATCAAACTTTACTCTCCAAGAGCTGTCTCCTGTGTGGAAAGCCACACCAATGTCACCTTTTAGTCTCGTTAAATTAGCTTGATAACTATAGCTATAGCCACTTGATATTTTCTGACAGCAACCTACTGTAGACTCCAATCTGTTCTGAAGAAGCACTGCTGCTCAGGCTACATCCACATGACTACTTTTTAATTTCAAAAGTATGTTTTGATTTAATCAGAATACTACAAATAAAGAACAGCAAAGGCAGTTGAGGTGTTAAAATGTGCAATTTAACTGGACAACAGCAGGCAGTGAGGACAACAAGGCCAGTTGCACTTTTATTACAGTAACTGAGGCAGATGAGACCTAAACAATGAGTGACCTTGGGTGTCTATAGTATATGATTGTCCTGAACGAGGTCAACAATGTTTCCAAAGGTTTTCTGGTCTCTAAAATTCTGGGAAAAGTTGTGTTGTTAAAACGAAAACATAGTGTTGCAAGGCAAGGCAAGGCATCTAGTGCATTTCAATGTGCTTTACATAAAGACAAAACATTTAAAAAGAACAGCATACAACCAAACATTTTTTTTTAAATTAAAGTCATAAGCACATGAAGAGAGAAATGTTGCAGTTGGGGCTGATTTTAGTTCTGACAAAGTCAAACTTCTTTGTCAAGTGACATCACGACCACAGTTTTCTGTGCGCAGCAGAGAAAACTCACATATTGTGAAGCTACAGCAGTGGGAAATGTGCATTGGCATATGAAGCAACCAAATATGCAATTTTCCATCAAAGAGACCCAGTCTGTAATACTGCAAATATATTGCAATACTTTCCACAGTGGGCCATACAGTAGGTCCAGTTTTACCCCATTTGGCGACAGTGACCTAAAAGATATTGCCAGTTTAACTATACCACTTAAACAACCTTTTGTGATTTGCAGCAGAGGGACTTTTCCTCCAAACCTATACCATTGCTTTCACTGGTGAAGTATGCGTGACAGTGGGACATGTGGCACCTTCTGTAATAGAGGATAAGGATGTGGCTGCAGGTATCCATGACAGTGTGGGGGGATCTGTGACGGGGGTTTCCAGAATTTTGCTCCTACTGACATGGATCTGAGGAGCAGGTGAAAGAGAGAAACATGATACTGTGTTTTGTCATCTCAACAGACAGGATCTTATTACTGCCATCCTGTCTGCAAAAAAAAAAAATGTTGTTGTCTTTTTCATGCCTGCCACAGAATTCGCAGAAAGTTGAAATGGGTCAATGGAAAGATTTTGTCCATAACTGCATACAACTCAGGATTTACTCTGCTGTTATATCATAGATGACCTGATTGGAGCGACAGATATAAATTACTATAATCAGCACAGGAAGAAACAAAATGAAAAGAAAACAAAAACCAGTGTTCATGCAGACAGGTGATGTAAAAGTGTGTGTGAGCGTGTGCAGGTGTGGACAGACAGGGTGTATGAGTCTTCGTCATCTCCTACAGAACTTGCCACATTGTGGTTGTCAGGGCAGAACTGACACTGATGAGGGCAAACTGGATGGAGACAGCGTCCGTCCAGTCGAGGTCTTATCATTATGGCTGCAATCCTTTTGATCATTGCCCCTTCTCTCTCTCTTCTGCTGCTGGTTTGTCTTTTTCAGTTACTGTTATCTCTTTCTTACACTGTAAATCATTTCAAGTTGTTCAGCTTAAAAAACTTAAGTTTTCCCCTGCTGCCTTCAAACTGAACTTGGGTTGCAAGTTGTTAGTTAAATAAAGCTTTGTTTCTTTAGTTGACAAGAGAAAATTACAGATGCAACTGTTGTGACCACAGTCGCCAAGACAAAAAAAAAAAGCAAATCCAGCTGTTTGTCAGTCATTTTGTTGAATTGAAAGTGGGATAGGGCCTGAATTTAGTATTAACCTTCAATGTGTGGTTAATATGAAAAGAAACAACCATGACTTACCTCTGCACACAAACACACACACACACAGCAGGTTTATGCTGTGTCTGTCTATTTGACACTACAAAAAGGAGTGTCTCTGGAGATCTTTAACTCTCAAACAATGCATGCTGGGAAGTCTGTTTGTATGCTAGCTTTGTTTCTTTCAAAACTTGATTTAATGAGTTGAGTTCACTCAGCAGTTCATTCATTCCAATTAAAACAACACATGTTTATGAATTCAAACGTGATGTGAAGATTAATTATAAAGACTTTAGGTTGAGTCACCTGTGAAAATGTAAATATTTGCATTAAATTAATGAGCAAACATTTTTTAATTCCACTAAATTCCTGTGCGTTTTACAGCGTACCATTCTAAAGCAGATGAGTGGCCACCATTACGTCGCGACACACCTTTTCGTTTTTTGATTATTTCCATTTGACCGGTCAACCCCATCACACCACCACCCCCTCAGTCCTGCCCACCACTCACATGCATGCATGCACCCGCCCACACACTAACTCCCTCCCTCCAGCCTCTCATCCCTCTCTCCCTGACAAGACGCACCATGGAGGATCTCCTGCTGCGCCACTTAGAAAACTGCAGCAGTAGTCATTTCAGGTTGATACCAGTCACATCCATACATGTATGTCTATTAAATTTGTATGATATTGTATCCCGTATGTGTTCAAAGCACCTGAAATGTGCGCTCACTTTGATTAATATTTTCTGTTAGAGTTAGAGAATCAATACCAGCCTCTTATCTCATATCTGTCCATTAAAGATAAGGCTACAGCCACTAGCCATTAGCTTAGTCTATCATAAAGACTGGAAACGGGGAAACAGTCAGCCTGGTTGTGT
This sequence comes from Trachurus trachurus, assembly GCF_905171665.1. NCBI lineage: Eukaryota > Metazoa > Chordata > Actinopteri > Carangiformes > Carangidae > Trachurus > Trachurus trachurus. Next base: position 8,220,971 of record NC_139911.1, read on the forward strand.
TTTAGGGCAACAGAAATTACCAACTAGCATCTCTTAAGTTACAGTAATAATTGTCACTTTATCTGCATAAAAATTAAAGAAACTATTTCTTGGTATTAGGCAGTGATGGATTTTAGTTTCTACATTTGGTGGATTTTGTTACTTTTCACTTACTGTCCAGTCGCACTGACTTTAAGAATGTTAAATATTTGATGTTTCATTCAGGCTTTAAGGCTCCTAAATTGTAGTGTAGTGCATTTTCCCAGGCATGTGCACTGTCATGGCACGTCTTTGAACTTGTTTTGCAGCAGCTTAGTCTGTAGTACTTACCTGGTATTAAAAAGAAACAACTGTGCGAAAGGTTGAACTCTACTCGGGGTTGATGTGCATGACACCTGTCAAGAGAACCCAGAGGTCAGAGGTGAAATCTACTTTTCTTGTCACTGACTGAAGGGAGCAGGTAAGTCGATCTAGGTGAAGTCACCGGTTGAGATTTGGGATCCATTGTGAAGGCAGCAGGGTGCGGCATAAAGAAGAATTGATGAGTGTGGGGTTGAGTCTGTCATGTGTGAGAGAGCAGCGCTTTTGTTATTGTCTTACTTTTTTTTTAAAAACACTTTCAAAAGTTAAAGAGCAACAACAACCAACACCAAACAAAATACTGCTAGTCAGGTGACAGATGAAAGTCCTATTTTAGATTATGACACTTTGCCTAATGCAGTCCGATCTCTCTACGTATTTGGTTTCGCGACAACTGTTCCACAGCGCTGCTGCTGCTGCTGCTGCTGCTGCTGCTGCATTCACATTATTACCTATCGTGTTACACAACACGTTTTTGTCAAAATGTTTGTTCAGATCAATTTCTAACCCACAGGCCTATCGCTGGCATGACTCCTCTCATCAGAATAAGAACATCCCCTGCAGATTAGCATAGTTTGTCACCGGCTCCCATTGTGGATTTCAGCAACAAACGTCTGATCCTTTGTTATTAAGATGAAACTAGCCCCTCAAGTCTCTGCAGACTGAGTAAACAAAGCTAATAGAAAAAACAGTCTGATTAACCTGCCTTATTACATTTTTTTTTTTTTTTTGCATGGAACATCATTAGCAGCAACAGTCATTTCTCATGCCAGAGAGTGAGAACAACTGCCTGTAGATTATTTGTTAATAAAGCACAGCAGAAAAAAAACTATTATTTAATAAAAGGTCAAATAGAGAACTTGGCAAAACAAAATGCTCATAATGTACATTAATTACATGTCCAAACCTAAAATCGAGAATGAAAAAGCTGATACATAACAAGTGGCTCCTGTCCTGTTTTCTGTCAAATGATACATTTTTGTCGGAAGGTAAGGTTTATCCTCTTACACAGGAAAAAGCATGCCTCGCTGTGTGACAGATCCAGATCATGTGACCAGGCAGATGAGGAAGTGTTGACAGCAGATTGCCTTAAAATGCACATATAATAAGACACACACGTACACAAAACACAATCTTGTGAAAGGTGATATCTTGTGAAACTCCTTGCTGGCCCTTAAAGAGAGGAAGGAGGGATTAGGGGGGGAAAAGGGGGATGATGAGGAGGAGAAAAAAGGACAAAGATGGGAGAGCAAACAAAATTCATGCTCTTTTTTTTTTACTCTTTTCATCCATGCTCTATCTGTCTGTCTCCTTCCTTGCAGCTATGAACCAGAAGTGATTGTCCCCCCATTGGTCCCAGGGTCCCCGTGGTGGAGGCCCACCCTACAGCCATGCTCCCAGACACAGAGTCTGATGAGGAGCACAAGGCCGCGAAGGCTTACCCCGAAAGCCCTGGGGAACACACACACACACACACACACACAGAGATACTGAGAGACAGGCAAGCACAAATGCATGCACAAAGGTGAGCAGGCACAGGTTCAGTCAGCCAGACATATACAGTGCACATATGAACACGCAAACAGACAGATAAACACAAAAGCAGGTGGGTGCACTTAGTCGCTGGCACACTTACACACGGACTGGCATCGTATCAAAAGCATAGTAAACCACAGACCAACACAAACACAAGACCCGCCGGTACTCTCTGGCACAGCAACTCGCTATCACATCAAACATGTAACTGTACTCTCAGAAATAAACCCCGAACCGAATCGATATTTTCACTTTTTTTCGTTCATATTCAGTGTTTATTTACCCATGTGTCACGACGGGATTGACATCTCTTTTACTCTGGCCAAGGACGCATTACAGCAGAAATGGCATGAATGAAAACAACATAGCAGGGCTTATTCACGAGTTGACAAAACAAGCCAATCAGTATGTCGGTCAGTCTGTTTCACTTAAGCTTTTCCTTAAGGTTAGACGACCTTTGACAAAACATTATGCTGACTTGCTTCGCATAGGAAATACATGTGAAAGCAAATGTTTTGTCTACATTTGCATGCACTTCAATCCACACTTGGACTTGTCACCTGACTTCCTCCTTTCCCCCCCTGTCATAATTACTATAGCCGCAAGAGACTGCCTGATAATCAAATGTAACTATGGGTAATGATACACAGTTTCACAGATGACCTCTGGGCTTGTTTTTTTTTTTCTTTTTCTTTTTTTTTTAGAGGAGTCTCCGACCTCTGTGGGACCAATTTTTGAATTTTCCCAAACAAACCCACCACCAGCACAGAACCAGCACAGAACAATAAAGCGTCCTCTGCAATTGACATAAAGAGCTTTAATCCAGCCCACCGATAACTAGCTCTTCTAAGACTGAACCTCTCACCTCTGAGTTGGCTAACTAGCCATCACTCCTGCCTGTTGGCTACACACCTGCCCCAGTAGCAGCTAGAGGCACTGTAAAGCCCCATGAGGACACACACACACACACACACACATACAGACATTTATGCATAAGCCCCAGTATGTGCACTCATATCAATCACACAAACACAGATATATAGGCTCCTTGGCTGCACTCCTGCACCTAGTTTGTGTATCATTCACTGTCTTTTCCTTTTGTCAGAGCTGAGGCAATTATGGTGAACAAATACACACCGGGTGTCGAAGAAATACCTGGCGTGCTAAATAAATTAGTGATATTAGGAATGTGCACTCATCATTTGCAGTCAATTTCCTGTCGCTAATGAGATTAGAAACAATGCTGTCAGTCAAGAAACATCGGCGAAAACATTTCCATTTTGTTATTTTCTTGTTTCCTCATAATCAAACCATTGGTTTAATAATCATGGAAATAGCAGGATATGGCAGCAGTGCTTAATTACATTTCGAATATCATGGAGTTTTTAGTCACTCGAAAATGTAATTTCACATGATATTGGATTAATATTAACAGTAAATGAGGTACATAATGTGAAATTAAAATTTCCTCGTGGATATGACAAGGGAGTAGGATAATAGCCAGTGCACAAACAAACAATTTTAATTGTCATGATGAGGCTTCCAGAAGATAACAGATAGAAAGGGAAATTGCCTGATTGTGATTTTAGTGTTATTTTTAGAAATAGAAAAAAAAATCTATGATCTGTTAAGAACGTCTGACTCCTCTGGACAAGTCCAGTGAGTCCTGTGCTATTCCTCCTTTCCTTTCCTCCTCCTCCTCTCCTACCCCTCTGTCTCTTGCGTCTCCTCCTCCTCCTCCTCCCCTCTCGGACCCCCACCTCCACCCCCACCACCACCACCACCACCATCACCCTCCCCCAAGTGAGGACTGTCAGTGTGGATGATGGCAGTGGTGACCAGAAGAGGGCAGACATACTGTATTTAATCTCAATCACGTTTTACATTTTCTCTCTTTCTCTCCCTCTGTCTCTCCCTCCCTCTCTTTCTCTCTCTCTCTCTGACCCCCACCCCTTCATCTTCTGTCACTGTTTCTCTCTCTCTCCCTCCCTCCCTCCTTCCCTCCCTCCCTCTCTGTTGTGTCTGTACTTTGATAGTCAAGAGGAATTTCTGATCCCCACCCACCCTCACCCACTTCATCACCCAGTCATGTCTCTGCTGGGAGTGGACACTGGACACTGAAACTGAGCACAGATCTCCACTTTGTGATGAATGCGTTCATATATTTCTCATTTGATGCATTTGCTTGAAATCTTAAATCAAAATTTGCTCTCTTTTTTTTTTACACTTACTCACATTTCTTGCATTCATTGGTGTCTATAAATTGTTGTTGTACAATCTAAGGTGACATTTTGCCCTCTGTGCAACATGAAGTAACAGTATAGGACGGATGTGTTATATAATGTCAGTTTAGTGTATCTCAGATCAATGAGACAAAGGTAAATTGTATTTATATTGACCACACAGCCAAACAAGGGATTTCTAGGCTCTTCACATTTCATTCACTTGTTTATTCAGGTGTACAGGATTATTATCCAGGTTATCACTGCTAATTATCCAGTCTGTTGAATTTATTCAAAGTGTGTAAACCAAAAAAAAACATCCCAACAGTTCTGTGGATGTAACAAGGCCTCACATACAGTAACAACTCTTCACAACTGTTGTGTGTAAAAAGCGTGTTTCAGACCTTGAGGCGGCCGAGCTACAACAGCAGAAGGCTACATCAGGTTTCTGTCGGCCAAGAACAGAAATCTTAGCCTCACACTCGCCAATAGTGGACATTTGAAGACTGGGAAAACATAGCCTGGTCTGAGGGGTCTTAGTTTCTGTTTAGGCCGCAGATGGTAGGATCAGGATTTGGCATCAACGGCATGAAATCATGGACCCAACCTGCCTTGGTTCAACAATGCAGGCTGGTCGTTCTTGGCACGCTTTGGACCCCTTAATCAATCATTGCTTGAATGCCGCAGTGTATCTGAGTATTGTTGGTGTTGGTGTTCGGCCTTTTGTTGCCACAGTCCTTTTGTTGCACATCTTCTAATGGCTGCTTTCAGGATTGTAAATGCACTGGTGTTTCACGAGCATGACAATGAGTTGAGTGCACAAGAGTAAGTTACGCCCCCTTAGTAATGAGAAAACATGCATTTGTCCACCAGTAAGATGCAACGATGCCTTCGACATGCAGGAACAACTTTGTTTCTTCAGCACTGGGTCTGTTTTTACTCCCAAAATATTAATATGAATCATGAGCTCATCACCACTGAATCTTTTTGAATCTTTTGTGGCAAATGTAATTATCCCCACCCCACCACACAGACACGCACAAGTTGATAGGAGGAGGAGGGAAATTGGGAAGAGGTCAGATAATGGGACCATTTTTCTTGAAAAACTCTCAAAACCAAGTTGTGAGCCATTAGGTTTTTTTTTTCTTTGGGTTTACTCTCAGAAGTGTGATTTGCTTGTTTGCAGACCAGTCATAATATTGTCCTGACTGATTGCTAGCTAGCAAAGGTAGCAGCAGCAGCTGAGCAAACACAGCCAAAACAACATCCGAGAGCCTGACTGCACTCTATTGAAATATATATTTTCCTTTACATAAAGGAAGTAAAGATATTTCCCCCATTAACAGATACAGGACAGGCACAAAGTCATGCATACAAATATAAGAGAATGCAAGGGAAGGTGTTTGATAGTGAAACTTCCTGGGGGAGGCCCCGCACATTCCCTACAAAATGTTCATCGGAGAATGACATCATGAGACAAGCACGAAGAGTTAACAGATAATTTGTTTATTTGTAAATGCAGCCAACCACTGTTTGACAGAGACTCATGCTCAGGCTCATCCGGGAAAAGGCAGGGCCAGAGACAGCACTGGACGTTACATATTAGTTTAAATCCCTCCTCCTCTGCTCTCCGTTTTATCTGATCAGACACAGGCACAATGGCCAGTCTCCCTCTCCCTCTCCCTCTCTTTTTCTGTCTGTCTCTGTCTCTCTCCTCCATATGTGTTTCTATCTTGCTGTCTCTCTGCTCTTTTTCTGAAACCTCCCCCTGGTGCATTTCAGATCCTGGGTGCCCGAGGCCTTCGCGACCCTACCTCCCCCCCTCCTTTAGTGCTAATGAGTCAGTGGTGCTAACAGTGCAGGGCTAAGCTAGCCTGCTGATGAAATGTAAATGGGCAGTAATGAGCACAATCACAGTCACTTGAGGGGAGCACCGCCACAGCCAACCATACTGTCCCACCCTGCCTCCGTCTCTCCATCACTGTGCTCCTGATGGACAGGCCCCGGTCCCAGTCGGGCATGAGACTGACAGGGCCTGGCGCCTGTGCTGAGAGGAACCCAGTGGGCCTCTAGAGCGGCCCTTCATGACTGACTGCAGGGACAGGGATAGTGACGGCGACTTGGGTCTCGCTGGCCATTCTAAACTGGTCCATTAATTACACCAAACCCTTAGAGAAAATTAACAGGCAAATTTAATAACATGGAGGGGGAGGAGGTTTGTGTGTACGGGTGTATGTGAGGAATTGTATCCATGCACACCAGTGCTATCCACCCCCCGCTACTGTGAATAAGGACCGCTCCCAGCTTATTGTCACCACTGACACTCATCAAACAGGCTTTTCTGTCACTTAAGGTCAATGATTTAAGGCCCAACAACAGGTTTAGTGAGGGCAATAAGTTGCCACACCGTGGGCAATAAATTGCCACATTTGATGTTAAGTCATCCCTTAGCAGTCATGAGACCTCGGTGTGGGAGTTTCCTTAATTGGTGACTCATGACAAACCATAAATTAAATGATAATTGTACACATGAAAGTTTGATCATATTGAAAAGAATGAATATCTTTATATTGTATATTAATTTCTCTTAGTGTAATAAATTGTATATCTAAAGCACATCTATTAATAATGGTGAAAGAGGGCTAAAAAAAAAACAACTCTTATTTTGAAAAGAAGCTAATGTCTTTGCACAGGTCAGCCAGTTGTAAAGGATCTCTTGTCAGTTTGATGAAGAACATTATTCAGCATCATTTACATGACTGTAGCCACCCTTAGTTTATGCCTCTTGAGTATTTCCATTATATCTGAGCCCTGAGCCACAAAGCTAAACACTAATTTTACCATTTGAATGAAGAATATTAAGTCAGCTGCAAAAAAAATCCAAAAGAGATTAAATAATTGATAATAAAGTTTTTTTTTGTTGTATTATTGCTATCATTGGAGCATAGGAAAATATTAAATAACTAAATTCCTCCTCATGAGTTTTACCCAGGGGAGCTGCAGGTTAGGAGACTGGTTCCGTCAACCAGCATGAAAACTAGTTTAATGGTTTAACAGATACAAGTAAATTAATTGTCTGCTTTGATAGGAAATTGCCAAAACTTCACATGCGGAACAATGTTCTCACAATTCTTTTCCAGGAAACTTACGATGTTCCTCTGCAACGTAAACGCACATGTCTAAGAAATACCAGGGTAAGAAACACGAGGCATGTGCTTATGCCACTGCATAATGTCAATGTGCTCTGGGAGATTTGTAAAAGGAATTTCAACTTGTGACAGCAAGTGGAAATCCCTTGGTGCGAGCGCTACGTTTAAATGTTGTGTTTTGCTCAGTGTACAGTATCTCGCAGCTCTCGTCTCTCACTCACTGTACAGTTCAAACGATAGATATGCTAATGCAGAAAGTAGTTTGACTATATTATTCCAATGTACTTGTGCTGTGCTGGAATACAGTAGCAAAGCCATCAGCTTGGCATATATCAGACTCTCGCGTATGTATGTGTGTGTGTGTGAGAGAGAGAGAGAGAGAGAGAGAGAGAGAGAGTGCGAACACATGTAGATATGGAAAACAGAAGAAGAGAAGAGTTTGGGGTTGCTGTGGCCCACTTCTTCTTCTCCTCCTGCTCTGTATTCCCTCTTTCTCTGCGGTGCTGTCAGTCTCCCAGGGGTCGGATCAGCGCTGCCACAATAGGTAGGCCGAGGCTATCAAAGTACACGTTTTAACTTTTTAAGACTTTGCAGGTTGGCTTTGTTCTCCTTTTTCTCTCTGTTGTGCAGGCTCTCCTGGGTCCTGGGTTGGGGAGTCTCTCTGGGTGCTGGCGAGTGGCTCTGGGCTATTAAAAAAATGCTGGTTATCTTCTGGGAGAAGTGGAGGAGCCTTTCAAATTGGAGTGAGAGCTCACAACCAAAGACAGAGTTTGGAGATGAAGGCAGGGAGCTGGGTGTTGGTTATGATGATGAGTATGCATGTTCATGTGATGCACAGTCTTTGTAAGTGTAGGTATACTGTTTTGGTGCACTAAATGCAGAGCGAAATAATGATTAGAATACATGAATACATGTGTCTATGTGTTTATATATTTAGCATTTCTGCGTCATGGTATGCACGCCGCTAAACAACCCTCTGCCCTGTAAATGCATACAAATATGCATTCATGCAAACACATATAGACACCTGCTTCATCACCTTCCCCCTCCATGCACACACACACATACACAATCTGCAGCATCCACCACCACTACTACCACCACGTCCTCTGCCGAAAAACCCCGGGCCTTTGGGATGATTTGATTAGCAATGATATCTGAAAACGGCCTCATCGTGCTAACAAGATTAAGCTGAGGCCCTGTCTGTTTTCAGCGCTGGAAATTTGCTAGGTGATTAAAACTGGCTCTCTCTGCTGGAACAGGAGCCTTAGTGGGCTAGTGGGACCGTTGCCAGGTAACAAGACATGACTGCTGTTTTGATGTGGCTATATACGCAAAAAGGCTAAAGCTACAGTAAGCTGGTAGGAGATAAAGTGGAAAACCTCTGTCGCTGGCCAGGCAATACAGGATATAAATACATAAAAAAAACCTAATTCGCATGATAGTGCAGCTACTTCAGAGATGCAGCACTAAAAAGCACAACTAAAGCTCCACTCTGTGATCCTGTGAGACACATGGTCACCAGTATAAACAAAAAAACAACTTTTAGAATGAACAATGTCTCTTTATTTGTTTCCCATTTTTACATTAAGTAGCTGTCGGCAACTACAGATCTTTCCGAATATAATATCTGACAAAAAATCAACATGGATTTTTCATGTCAGACCATTGTCAAGATCAACATGGTTAATATTTTCTATGATGAATAGTATTGATTTATATTAGATACAGTACAAGTCTGATAATTATTGGTTAGTTTAACTTGAGCTCTGACCAGTGCAACACGAATAATTTAAGTGTTAAAATTATTCCTATTATTGTTACACAGGTATACATCTCAGAGTATTTCTCACTGTTAACAGGAGTCAAGCTGCAGAATCTCCAACTTTCAGTTTACCATAGGAGGGCTATTAATTCTTCACTCCAACACTGTATTTATTCAATTGGATTATGCATGCATGGAAGGCCTAATGAGGGCTTAAAAATGCAATTATTGCTTAAGCAAAAAAAAATTTGACTTTTTTGATAAATGTTTCTATTACCTAATAAATGGAGAATCAACAGACTTAGGAAACTGTTTTATTCAGGGCTTGAAATTAGCCCATCAATCATTTGCAGAGTTTGTTAACTATTCCTCTACTTCTTGCCTCCTTTTGCTATTGCCCCATCCTCAGAAGTCTGGCAATATGCAAAAAGGATGAACGGAAAGGAGAGAAAGCGAGAAGAAAAAAGGGAGAGAGGAGAAAATGTGTATGATAAACCTGGAAATCCAATGAGGGAGAAAATAATCTCAGTCAGGACAAACAGAAAACACTTACATGCAGAGTATGATATCCCTTAACGACAGGACTATGATAATGAAGCACATTTATAATTCATAAGGTCTATAGGCACAGGCCAGTGCTGCAGTGTGAACAAGGTTAATCAGAAGCAGGATGGTCACGAAGCGCCAAAAGGTTGTTCTGCTTTTTTTATGAGTATATTGATTATGTTTTCAGAACATAGGCATATGTGTGTGTTATTGTATTGATCTGGTGAGTTCTCGTCCATATGTGGCCAGTCAAGATAAAATTGACTCCAATCAATGGGCCATTACAATATGCAAGAAAGCCAGTCAGTAGGTCACAGTCTGACCAATGGGAGAGCAGCATTAGGATTCATATTCTAACTAATGTAGAAAAAACACAAGCAGGATGTGAAACAGAGATACATTCTTTCTTATTACAAACCTATGCATGATTGTAAATGGATTTATTTTAATCAATGATCTCTTTGTTATGTATTTTTCTCAGACAGCAGCGCATTTATTCTGCCTGTTACTCATATCAGTCAGTTCAGCTTAGCTTCTATATCTCCAGGTATACGGTAGACACCTGACGTACGGGAGGGAGACCAGTACAATTGTAAAGAGGCAAAAACAATATGGCTTCATTGCATTTCTTCATCCAGTCTAAATGAAAGGAAAGTGGCCCTCCTTGTCAGAGTTGATTGGAAAAATGTTGTAATATGGGTGATGCGTGACACGGGACAGATGACACAAATGCATATATGCCCTGCTGTACATCAATTCAAACACAGGCGAAGGAATATTCAAAATATATTCATGGAATGTTCAGAGCTATTTCAGTGAGGGATCACAAAATATTACCTTCACATGGTGATAAGATAAGGTATTTTTCATATTTCCATGTATTTTCATTCTTTTTCCCATTTTGGGGAAGGAGGAGGAAGAGTTTGGCCTCAGGCAAGATTAATAAGCATTTAAAACGGTTTCACTGCTAACCGGCAAATCACAGTGTGTGTTTCAGAGTATTGTTCACTACTGAGTGGCCATGAATGACATAAATAGATTGCCCTGGTATACCTCACCAGCAAGCTATTGAAGGCACGAGCAAATAAATAAACAAAGCACACGTGCTTCACCTATAGAATTTCCCTCATACCTTACAAATACAGTCTAGCAATCACATAGACATAAACAGAAAATACACACCAAACACAAAGTATACAAAACATATATTTGAGCTCCCATCTGAGCTATAATTAAATGAAAACATGCCTTCCAGTGGCTTTTTTTTCTCTCTCAAAAGACAGGATTCAAAACACTTAACCCCTATTAGATACCAATTGACAACGGAGCCTAAAATGGTTGCTGCAGCCGTTGGCTAAGACCAAGTTAGTGTCAATAGCTGGCTGGCAGCCTGTGTATGTTGCTACAGGCTGCCTCCACCACCACCAGCAACACCAACCTCCCTCCCAACAACACAGAAATACGCAAATAAATAAATAAATACACACACACACACATGCATAGGCTATACCATAGACAAGAACGCGGAGATGTACACAAAAACACCCACTCCGAGGCAACTACTGTATACATGCTTGCCAAGGGAGGATACGTTAGATCTACACTTGTTACTGTAATAAGTCTTTTTTTGCTTTTTTTTTTTTGTAAATCTTCAATTTCATGCTATCTTAAATATTTTTAATTCACATTTATTTTTGCTATACTATTAAGTTTAAAATGTTATAATATGAAAAGAGAAGTCAGATGATGAAGTTTAGCTGGTGCGGCTGCAGAGATCTGTGCAGGGGCCACAGCTCCATCCTCACATAGGCTACTACACTCTTAATCTTTACATTCGCTAACTATCAAGGGATGCAAAGGGTGCATCAACACCTGGGCCGGGTCTGACTGTTATGGATGGTGTCATGTGGCTGTGGTTTAGATAAGCATTACTGCACCATGAAAAAATGCTGCATCCACCTTAATTAATCACTGCATTAACGTGACCACAGTAAGTGTCCCACATCAAACACACCTGCCATGTTAGGTGACCAACATTGCCTTTAGCAATGTTAGCAATGCTAAAATAGTGGATCCCTGTTGTGACTGCAGAGCTCATGTTTGAAAACCTGCACGGTGAGACTGGTTGTGTTTTGCACAGAGAACGAAGGAGCAGGATGTAGACCAGACTGCAGCGGACTTTTGCAGTGCACAAGAAGGACCCACACAGTGACATTTACTGTAGACTGATGTGTGCAACAGATGTGTTGTAACTCACCGCGCAGAGGAGCATCAACAACTCCGGCGTTGCCTGGTAACATAGTGTTTTGTCTGTGCTTGTCAGCTGCAGCCGCTGTGGAGTTTAAATGTTGTTTATACAACTCCACATTTTCTGCTGCTTTACTCTGCTGCTAATTCTATAAAGAGTGACAGCTGTTTGAATTATATAGCTAAATATTGTCACATAAAGTCTATGGACATGTGCTGTCCTGGTGTTTCTTCCATTTACTGTAATCGACCCCATTTTTATCAATGAAGATATGCCAGATAACAGAAACATCTCTTCTTGTAGGAATGTTATATTAGATCGCATAAAGTATATTATAGGCTATATGTATGTAGACTATATAGACACACACAAACAAACACTGACATTTAGTTTATATTTTAACTGACCTACTCCTCCTTGAGTAGCTACATTTTTACTTTTATTTGAGTAAAATATATATTTAGGTAACAGTACTTTTACTTCAGTACAATTACCTAATATTCTCCCCATCCCTAATGCACACATATACATACACACACAGTAAACTTATGCCCAGGCATTACAACTGTAAAGTAGTTTAATGGCTGATGTTCAAACAAGCGAGTGCAGCCACCATAATTGAAGCCCTCCCCAAATTGTGTTTTTATTTTGCTCCCCAGTTCTGAAATATAATCAGTTTACCTAATTTTATTGCATTTCCTAATGATGCTCGCCCAGAGCAATTGTTCTGTGTGTTCCTTAGCAAACAGCGCGTGTCAGCTCACTGAGATTAATCTTGATTACTTTAGCCCTTGATGAAGTAGGCTACAATAATGCTCTAATTGGGGAATATTACCACATAGAGAAAAAACAGTGATAGATAGACCAGGAGATGGATGTTTGACTCCAAACTGCTCTAACTGTAATGCTGCTTGGAGTGATTAACTTTGGATGGATCAGTGGCTATGGCGGAAGGCAGAACACAAACAACAAATAGGGTGCCACTTCCACGACTGTGGAGTGCTGCAGTCATTGGTATAGTTTCCCAGTGCCGCTGACAAAAATGATGACTCGCATTTTATTATCCAGACAACGACAAGGCTTTGTAAAAGTCGCTATTCTGCAAGTAAATCTTAATTTTCTCCTAATAATTTCTTGACTTGCTTTATATGTTTCAGTGGTTTCATTTTATCCTGGCATTTGTATTTGAGTAGCTGCTCCAAATAAATGAAACACTTGATAATATTGGCCTCATACAATACTGTTGTACTGCTACATTTTGATAAGAGAAAAAAAACAGATATAATCTTTTCTAGACCATGTGTTGTGTTGTTCTTCCTTGTCAAAATGTAACATTCACCATTACCCACAATGCAACTTGACTGCTGACTATTCGATCAGAGATTCTTGTGTTAAGGCTAATGTAGCCTCAAGCAAAGAAGGGGAGGGGGATGCACAAGTCGGGAACGCTCACTTCCCTCTAACTCTGCTCTCTAAGATTTTCAAACTGGAAGTCTTAAGGCCTAATGACACTGCCTCAAGTGACATCACTTGCATCTTATCTATATTTGGTGCACAGTGTGGTAGCACATCATATACAATTTGCGATACTCAGTCCTGCAAGACTGTTTATACAAGGGAATATTATATACAAAGTGGTAAGTAGCTCCCTATGTTTTATAGTAATGTAAGTAGTGTACATTTGTGAATGTGTAGTTCAGGACAGCTTATATAGATTCTGAATTGCTGTTCGTATAAATTCCTTGTGGTGTACATGAGTTAGATTTATAAGTAGGCCACAGAAAACAGTTAGAGAGAAATCAGCCTAGATGAATTGTGCTAGCATCGCTAATACTAATTTCTTTGTCTCTCTCTCTCAAAGCCTTAAAAACTGAGTCAGCTGCTTCCTGAATGAATTAAACAAGCTCCTAGTTGGAGATAAAATTCAAGACTATCCCTCCAACCTCATTACCTGGACCTGCAGTATAATGAAGCCCCCCAAAAAACACAGGTCCAAGGCCTGTCATGTCACTACTTATGGAGACTACAATACGCACCCTGGGGGCAACACCCAAATCTGCTCATGCAGCTCTCCTGCTATTCTGCCCCATCTTCACTTGTGTAGTATTGTACGTGACACGGATGAGAACACACACACACATACACACACACACTGTACAGTACACTGCACCACAATCACACACAAGCACACAAACGCACGCGTGGCTGCATGCCACACTGCGCCAAAGCTGTAGGAGACACCCAATTTGCTTGGTTGGGACAGTTGTCTTGCGAGGTGTCGTACGCTGACCGGACATATGCTGACCCCTTCTGATTTTTTTTTGTGCTGACTTCCTTGTTGGTGCCTCTTTGTGTCATGACTTTGCTGAGTTTCGTTAAAGGGGGATGCAAGGGGAAGAGGGTGGCTGCTAGTAGTGTGTATGTTCCTTGTTTGTCTTTGTTTGGTGCGATGGTAGCGAGCAGTGTACGTGTTGGCCTGCGTGAGTACAGTCTGGTTGTTTGGTAGACTACATAGAATGACGCACACAAACTCTTGTACGCACACGCTCACTTGTTGAGCACATGAGTGAGCACACAGACTGAGAAATAGTGTTTGTGTGTGTCTGGATGCACAATATGTTCAGACTAATAGTCTTTCACACAGCAGCACACTGCATTCCTTTGACTCACAGCTCAATCTCTACCTGGGCCATGTGAGTGGCACCTGACAGAATGTGTGTGACTAGTGTTAAAGGTAAACACACACACATGCTCACACCTCCAGAAAGCTTGTCGCCTGCTCACACAGGGGGCGAGTTGAAGAGAAGAAGCTGGGATAGGACAGGGGGGGGGAATGGGGACAACAGCCTAACTGTGTGGACATTGGTGCTGTCTTGTGAAGGTGTGAATGTGTCAGTACGGGACATCACAGCTCACACATGCACACACTCAGTGGGACATACGTTGGCACGACAAATGCATTCCCAAGCCCAGTCCTCACAAGGAAAGAGAGGAAAAAAGGAAAAAAAAACATGCACAAACACAAACAGAAACTTCCCCCCTAGTGCAAACATATGCTGCATCCTCACATGCACGCACTCCTATCCACCCACTATAGCACAGTCCTCGGTTAGGACTAGCTGGTCACCCACAGTAAAAGTCTACTGTTCATCATGCCACGTCAAATCCTGCTGCACCGTGTCTGTGCATGTCAAAAAGGCCTTTCTCTGAGAAGCCTGACAAGATGCAGAAGGATCAGTCATGCTGTACCAGAAAGATAACGTCACCAGAATCTGTTACGACATATTGAGGGGGGAGAGAGAGAAAAAAAAACAGAGGAAAAAAAAAAGAAAAAACCTGTGACACGTTCCACAAAAGCCGCGCTTAGAACCAGAGCTGTGTAGTTATTCGATGATATTAATGTATGACGACAACTAGTGAAAAAAATAAAATAAATCAATAAAAAATTTTATGACATCTCCATCTCCATTGGTTGGCATGTCTATAATACTATTCAAATGGGAGCAATGATGATAAGGTTTGGCCAAGGCTTCAGTAAAAGAGGGGGGGGGGTTGGAGATGGGATGGGGGTTGGGGAGGAAGACAAGGATGAGGGGCCCCAGATAGCTCGCTTCAGGCTGTCTGGAGTAACATGAGCTGTTGTTTTATTTGTCATTTTGTGGATGGAATCAGAGGAATAAATGCGGCTCGGAGTTGGCAGGGAGGTCTGAGGGTTGCCCCCGTCTCTGAAACCGTATAACACATAATCTACATACTGTATCATACATAGTGAATTATTATGTTTCATCTTAGATTCATGCACACAAGAACATGGCCAGAGCTCAAACCTCTGTGTTGGAGCAGTGCAGTCCATACCATATTACTTTGTTTAACATATGACATCAAAACATATAATAATATCAATACATCATATGTTCAATATGCATATTTGATTTGTAAGTGACAAACCTAAAAATGTGAAATATGAAAGTGTACAAATGCTGAATATAAAAAACAACCTAATTCCTTAATGCATAAACACTTACTACACTTGTATAATGCATTTTACCACAGTATAGGAACATCTGCTTATGGATGCATTTATTGCATAAGGTCCTGCAGACGCATTAGGAGCTTCAGTTAATTTCATAACATCAGATTTTTTCATAAGATTTTTTGATAAGAGAGGTCAGACTAGTTGGAGCAGAAAGAAAGACTATAGTAGCACCAGTAACTACTCTTTACAGCTGTGCTGAGCAGAAAAGCTTCTCAGAATGACCAAGACATCAAACACTGAGCTACAGTATAGATCAGCATCAGCAGCTGCAGTGCAGCCGACACAGACCCATCAACAGTGGACAGTTGAAGCCTGGAAAAATGTCGCCTGGTCTGATGAGTCTTGATATCTGCTGAGGCCACAGATGGCAGAGTCCGATTTTGGCATCAACAGCAAGAATCCATGGACCCAGACTGCTCTTGTGTCAACAGTCCAACCTCATGTTGTTGGTAGTGGTGGTGGTGTAATGATGTGGGGAATATTTTCTTAGCCCACTTTAAGCCTCTTATTGCCAATCAGTTATCATTTGAACACCACAGCCTGTTTTACTGAATAGACAGGTACACTGTTGCAACAAAGATACATTTTTAAAAAGGAATTTAAGTTATTTTGAGAGCAAAGGGAGTAGTAAGGCGTTCCTAATAAAGTGCTGCTTGGACACACACAGTCCAACAGCAGCTTTGGTTTACAGGAATTTTTGACGGTTGACAGTCTTGTCTTGTTGGAGCTCAGCAAGGCAAGCACAAACACACACGTACACCACACGCACGCACAAAAGCAGAAGGAGAGCCAACTGTACACTAAATAAACCTGCTTGTCGTAATAATGATGAGAGCCGACTCCATTATGTTCTTTTGAGTTTATTTCTCTGATTTACTGCAGTCAAAGTGACGCGTGCCTGGGACAGACTCCAAGGTTGCTGTCAGGGGGAATTTAATGTCCTTGGCTTTAGCGTCTTTCTGGGAGCCTGTCACATCGGCTCAGCGCTGACTGGCATACCAGCTGGGACCTCTGGCATTGTGAATATTAATAGAATATTGATACCTCCAAAATATTGTGGTAGAAAATCTTATGTCCCCCTGCCCCCATGTGTCTCTATGAATCTATAACCCCCCCACTTTTCCTCTCTTTATGCATTTTCTCTTCCTGGCACCTGTGATGTTATGGAAAACCCAATTAATTAGTATATTTCTTTCTTTTCTTTTTTCTTACTACATCTCCTTCTCACGTAATTAATTATTACTTAAAAATACAGATGTTGAATTCCTCAAATAAGCTTCCAATGGTCTGTGGGAGCAAACTGGCTGGAGTGTGGGTGGCTGAGATTGGGCTATTTCAGGCTATTTACACACACAGAGAACACATACACACACACAGAAAGAGAGAGAGAGAGAGAGAGAGAGAGAGAGAGAGAGAGAGAGAGAGAGAGAGAGAGAGACACTCATACTAGCACTCCAGCTGTTGCATAAGCCACACCATGCATGTACCTTCATGTGGACATTTCTTAAAAACAATGACTCAGCCATGAGCAAACTGGGAAGTCATCCAAATATCTTTATTCATGTTTCTGCCACTGCAGTTACACCAACCAACGCTGGCAAGATCCCACTACTGCTTTAAATCCTCTCATAATATTACTTAACTGATGCTGGTTCCTTTTCCATAGGATCCCCCTGGATCTGACAAAGTAGTAGACAAATTTACAGAGCAAACAATACATAATTTGCTTTGTCAGGCTGAATATTGTGTTTTTTAATCATCCATTCCCCAAATAATGAGCTCAGAATTGATTGTTTTTGGACAATAAAGCCCTTCGAAATGTATAGGCATTTAATATTAGCAACAATTAAAGCTTAAATTTGTTATTTTCTTAAATGTAAAAATCTGCTTCAAATCTGCTTCATCCAGATCGTGTGTGTGTGTGGTTTGATCAAACGTGACTTAACACGCCGGCGACATAATCAAAGAACTCAATAAATGTCATCACATTTTGAAATATGATTCAAATGTTGCTTAACTCTGACTGATGCAGTGGGAATATGTGACATCAAGTTTTTTTTCTACCCAGTTCACAGTGGGAAAAGAAATGACAAAAAAAAGGAAAACGTATAACTTTAACAAAAAGTGCTTTAGGATCCCATGAGTCGACTCCAGGGCCTTTAAATAAACATTTACTACCACATATACCAACCCCCAAACTTTGAAACACAAGGTTGTTACAAACTAAACAACTTTATTACATTTCCTTCATACAATATTGAACTACATGACAAGCTAACATATTTCATCACAAGGGGCATTGATTTTGATGTAAACATAATTATCAAAGAGCATCAGAGTAAATTGGCGTGAAAAGATAGAAAGTTCATTATCAGCCAAAACACTTGGGAGTGTGTTACTCTAATTAATTTTCTATAATGAACCCAATGTTTTTGTTAAGCTCCAAAATACCTCAGTGACACATTGCTGACTGCGAGACCTCATCCCAGCCCCACTGGGTTTGGCAGCAGAAGCTTGTGTTGGGTTATGAGTCGCAGTCATCTGGTGTATGCTCCTTTTTTTCACCAACAGTGGTTAATAATAACATTTAGAAATCTGACATATAACATATAACAGGATATTTCAATTTAAATAAGCCTTTTTTTCCCGTTGTTGTTGTAATTAGTTAATTCTGTATATTCTGCACTCACGTCTTGTCTGCAAAAGGAGTTAAAACCTTTTTTACGGCTGCAGTTTTTCCGTCGTTAAAACACATTTTAAAGTTTCCACCATTTTGGTCAAATCGGTGCTGTCCCCTCTATGCATGCACTCTCAGTGGTGGCATCAGAAACTATTTTCAATAATTGATTCCGCACTGTAATTGAACAGCTTGACTGAACGACATAGCTCATTACTTTACTCATTAGTTAATTATCGGAGAAGTAGGACAAGTCAATAAAAGTGAA
Organism: Trachurus trachurus; assembly: GCF_905171665.1. Classification (NCBI taxonomy): domain Eukaryota; kingdom Metazoa; phylum Chordata; class Actinopteri; order Carangiformes; family Carangidae; genus Trachurus; species Trachurus trachurus. The sequence continues at coordinate 8,239,757 of NC_139911.1, forward strand.
GGCAGTAAATTCCGATACTAATTAGCAGCGCTTCCTTTGAGACATATTTAAAGGCAGATTAGTTACCTGAATGCCCCACAACGGGATAGGAGGGGGGCTGGTGAAGGCATTGTGTGTGTGTGTGTGTGTCTGTGTCTGTGTGTGTGCGTCTGACAAGAGAATCGGCTAAGGTTAGCTGCTTGATATCAAAAAAGTGGAAGAGATAATAGTTACAGCAACATGATAGAACCCCCCAGAAGACAAGCGTTTTAACTACACAGGGATTTAAGGTAAAGAGATTGATTGGTAATTGAGTCTAAATTACAGCATTTATTCTCTTACCTGGTGAAATTATATTGTGTTTGTACCTTTTTTTTCTCTCTCTCTCTCTTTGTATTAAAGCGGCGGAATATAAAAGGGTCTTTCCATAATTATAAGAAAAATCATCCAATGAATAAATAAGGAGGAAAATATGAAAGTGTATATAAATGATCCCTGGTGAATACAGGCTGTACAGAAGAATATTATGTGCTACTCATAAGTAATATCAGCTGGGAATGCATCACTGACATATTGCTTCAAATTGATTAATGTGGAGAATCGATTAAAAGTATTTCTCCCTTTTCTTTATGAGCCTTTCTGCCTCTATTTGTTTTCTTGGCTAACGCCGCCAATAATAACCGTTTGACATATTGGGCCCACTGTGAATAACCGTGACCGGGTTCATGCACTCCTAACAGGGGGGCTTTGCAACAGCGTCGCGCAGATGCCCCGTCAGCCAATCATAAGGCTCAAAACAGGGCCAGGCGAAGCAAACACTAGTTTCTTTTTCACATGCAAATTCTACAATGTGATAATAAACACCTGACATGGAGCGTGACTGAATTATCCTCCCTGTTTAATCAAAGGCGCTGCTTATTGCAGCTCCCAACCCTTTGTTGCCCTTCTTTTCCTTCACCTTCCTCTTTGTAACAGCGTTTCATCACCTCCTCTTTTTTTCCTATACTCTCTTCTTCTCCTCATTCATATTTCTCTCAACACTCCTCTCTCCTCTCTTTCTTCCTCTTTCCTCACTTTCTCTCTCCTTCCTTCACATCCGCTTCCTAGACTGTTAATCTGTCTCCCTCCCTTTTCCCTCCCTCCCTCCCTTCTACAACTCAGCTGTTTCACAGTCATATATTATCACTTTTTTCGTCAATTGGCTTTAACCGTGCTAAGTTTTGTGAAGAGCCATCGTGGGGGCCCCTTGGGGACGAGGAAATGACAGAGGGCGGCCTTTATTTACCTCTGTGGCCCCTACCGTGTCGTCTGCTTAATCATGTGGCTAATCGACAACACTGTCTCCCCGCTCGCCCGCACCCGGACAATGGGGAACCTCATTCATATTTGATACAATGGAGTGTTTAAGTCACTGCACGCGTCTGAGGAGGAGGATATTGTGTTTCATTGTGAAGGGCTCCACGGGGACCTCCTCCCTGCCCACCCAGGCCTCCCTATCTGTCCTCCTCCTCCCAACTAGCATATGCTTGGCACTTCTGGTGTTAAGCAGGCGGGCCCCGGTTAATGCAGCTGGCTGGACGCAAGGGCCCCGGCCTGGTATCAAAGCATTAATTCCCATGATTAATTCAAATGGTTAATTCTACTTTATCGTGGCTTAAGAAAAATTACCAAGACAAATATGTACTCCACCGAAGAATGAATTACGTGGAGGTGTCTTTAATAATGCAACAGGGCGTATAATAGGGGCTCTTTTCCTTGCACTAATCTCCTCACCACCTCCACTTTAGAGAGCATGGTGTCAGATGCTGGGCGCCATGTGCTGCCTCTGTTCTTTAACGTCCCTAAAAAGGGATTTATCCCACAGAACAGACCGTTGTGTCCTGTGTCTGTTTACATGTCTGTTGCTACTTAATCTCTCTCCAAAGCCACTGGAAATGGCATTTCAGCAGTCCAGCTTGGCTGTGATTGAAAAACTTACATAACTGCAAACATAACTGTCTATTGATGCGAACTGCTGATATCTAGTTCCTCTTGGTCCCTGTCAGTTTCTCTATCTCTCCATCTCTCTGTGTCTTGTGCTGTCTCTCCTGCTGCCTGTTACTTTAAAAGATTAACCAGGGTCATTAAGGACACTGAGAAGGTTCATTTCGTTGTTACGAGTGGCAAATTAATCATGGGGGGATGCCATTTAATGACACACTTCCCTGGACTGATTACTTGTGTTCTTGCTAATTACATTGGTTAACTACAGTGCACCTATGAAGGTCCTTTTGGTATTTGGTCTCTTAAGTCCACGGGCCTCCTTAAAGACACACTTACACGCTTTTTTCTCCTTGGAGCAAATTAAAGAACATAAAAGAAACAGCTGTGTATGGCACGGTGCCCTGACAAGCCCATTACTGACACGTTTGCCTGTGCCACGGAAGGAACTTAACTGTGTCCTATAACCTTAAAAACAAGGGTACGCCACTCGCCGTGCTTTTACTGTCGCAGTACTGCAGAGGTTTTCCTCCTCATCTCATCTCATCTCTCTCTCTCTCTCTCTCTCTCTCTCCTTGTCTAAATGAAAAGAGCACAAAAGCCTGGCGTCATTAAAAACCACCATCATCAGGGCCGGCTGGCTTCATTTGTCCTCCATTATTACCGAAGACAGCTCAGGCTTCAGAGCCTCAGAGGTGGGGAGGAGGGTGATAGGCAATACGATCCAGGTTAGACAGAGGGCCACAGCCCAGTTAATAAGGGAGGGAATCTTGGGGCAGGTAAGGGTCAAACTGGACACTTCCTAGCATGCAGCGAAGAGCCATTCATCTGAATGGAAATGTCAGTGGAGACCATCAGGTCAACAGCTCCAGGCTAACTTGGACCTGGGTGTGACTCCTGACACTCAACAGTGGACAGGGGCCAGATAATGGGTTTAGGACCCTGATGGTTATCTCCTCGACTCTGACTTGTTTTCATTCCTCTCCTTCCCTCTGCCCCTCCTACAATCCCCTCCATGCTCTCTCTCTCTCTCCCCCCTCTCTAATGACAACTGAGGAGGGGTTAAATGGTCTAATTCCACAGAGATATTTGGAGGGAGAAGATACGTGACAGATGTATTGCGATAAACTCAGCGCTGGCTTTGCTTAGGAAAAGCAACTCAGAGGCCACAGACATGAATGGGAATGTTGTTTCCTTTGAGATGTGTGCCAGTGCTACTTATTGTGTGTGTGTGTGTGTAAACAACAAGGAGTTCCGCTGCATGGCTATCATAATTGGTAGGTTTGTTTATGTACTTTTTAGAGATCCCCCAAATTACCCCTTTAACAAGTGCATTGATCTTAGTTTAAGATTTGTTTGTTCTATTTATAGTCACCATTGTTTAGAATATTTAGATTTTAATTGTTTATTGATCGAGGTGAAAGTGCAGCGATTTAGACTGATGTCAGTAGTTGGAAATTACATATTCTGCTCGATGATTTCAGTGAAAGGAATTTCCAAAATACTTGGGTGGAACGCTTTTTTTTTCAAGAATGCAACCCATTTGTGTGGAAAACAGCAGATAAATATCCACATCTTCCTCATGTCAAAATCTGTTGAAGCATTTGGAGTGCTTTGATTTTTTTTTTCCTTCTAGCTCATTTTGAGGCGGCTTAGAGGAGATCCTGAAAAGACCTTTTGAAATGGACCAAAGCTGGCAGTCTGGCTATTTGGTAACCCCCTCCTTTTCCTCAGCCTGTTTTACAATCTCATTAAATCGGCCCTTTGTTTTGCCACTTTCCAAGCTCTGATCTCTGGCTTAGGACGAGTCAAAAGGCCAAGACAGTTTGAAAAAGGCTCCCTCCGCCACAAAGAGGCCTCTTGTTCGCAATCATTCCCCTCTTCAACATCGCCCAGACAAAAAAGAGAGGGAGAGAGCAAGAGGGTCATTCACTGGTGTGATATCGTGAGAACTTAATGAAAGTTTTATAACTCTTGAAATGTTTATGACCTTCTCACTCAGCAGCTTGTCCCACCAATTAATGGCTGATTCTGACAAGAGGCTAAGAGCCCACCTGATACTACAGACGGGAAATACGGAGGGAGGAAAAAAACATGGCGGAGAGAATATTTCAAATATTTGACATCAGTGAAATGCACCTGATTATTATTATAATTATTATTTTGGATTCAAATATCACCTGAGAAATGGTGTGACTATTCTATCTTAATCTGGGTGGGGCGATCACCACCTGGCCTGTTATTTAATTTCCAGATAGTGTATATGCCATCAGTACTTTACTTTACCTTGGCTGTTCAGTAGCTACAGGGAGGCACAGCACATAGAGATATTATTATCTCTTTGGCAGCCCAGGCCTCTCAGGCATTGCTAACAAAGTCTTTCTTCTCTTCCCTGCCCAGCAGCTTTCCAGCTCTTGATAAATACTGCTCTATTGTGGCCTTATTATGCAACATTCCACTCAATTATGTCACTATATTTACAGGGTGTAAAAACAAAAGAAGTGAGGAATCGGAAAAGGCCGCAATCAAAGGCAGATCCTGCTGCTGTTACTGCATCATGTTAAGATCCTAATGCATTCAACAGTGTCGCATCAAAGACCAGAATGAACGCTGAATGCGGCCTCTTTCACTCAGTAGACAGTAGTTACTGAATTACTCCTCTTGCAAGGACTTAGCAGAGCTCCATCTTGGTTCTGTGAACCTGTCATGAGGCAATGAAGGGGAATCCAGCACCCATCTGAAACAAATGACAAAGTCTATTGCCCAAGGCCCCTCTCTCCCTCTTCTTAACAGCTATGCTGAGAAGCCATCACTGTCCACAAAATATGATAAAACCCATGCCATAATAGGATTCATAAACATGCCCAAATACAATTTGCTGAGATGTATTTCAGGAAAAGACAATCATTTACAACTTCTGAGGGGGATTTAGAATAAGTATGTTTGTATGCAAATCCGGCAAACACGTTTTATGTACTCCGCTCCCACAGATCATGAAAGCGCATTAGATTTATGGCAATGTGTGTGCATAATTGTGAAGATGGTGGGGAGGGGGAAAAGAGGAAGAAGAAGAAGAGGAAGAAGAAGAAGAAGTCTTGGGATTTATACTGAGACCTTATTGGGGGTTTTGATTAGTGTAGAACGAGCCCAGCTTTCATGCCCCAGACATGAAAAACAATCGCTGCCACTTGGCTGAGTCCTGGGCATCCAGACCCCCAATGCTTCCACATGGGATGCCGCCAACATTTGCTTTTGGCAATAAAGATAGCTGAGGACAAAAGACAGGCAGCAAGTACCTCTTGGCAAATTCTTATTTGCAAGCAGGCCTTCTTAATTTATAGTTGTTTTTCTTAAAAAAAAAAAAAAAAAGACGACAGCATTTATAGGTGAAAAGTTTAACAAGAAGAAATGATTACTTTGGATTATTAGTAAAGAAATCGATCTTATACCACACATATTAAGATTATAAACAGAAGGTCAACTGTCAGTGTGAACGTGCACTTGGAAATTTTAGTAGACTGTATTTAGATTTGATTGTTTTCTCAGACACAAAACTCTTCTTTTACTGAGGGGAAATTACAAGCTTCCAACTTTTGTCACTGTTATGTCCCTGAAGTTTTAGTCTGTGTAATCAAGAAACATTTAGAGTTAAATTCTTTTGTAAAAGAAGAAGAAAAAAAGACAAAACAAAACAACAAAACAAAGGAAGCCAGATTGGCCTTCTTTAAAGACGCCAATTTAAATAAAGAAAGTGCTAATGTCTAATGACTTTATACTACCTTGGCCTTATGTTAACACCATTACAAAGTTTAATCCAATAAAGACCAATTTGCAAACTCATTTATTACCCATAAAGGAGAGGAGAAATAACTGCTTCATGCCACCCTAATGTCATTTTTCAGACGTGTTCTCCTCTCTCTCGGCCTGTTGGGAGACGTCACTGCAATGTGGCATGGATTTGGGCGTCTGAGACAGCAGCCTCCTCTTCCTCTATCTCAATCATTCGTGGGAGAGAAGAAGGAAAGGAGTGGAGGGGGGAGATTGACCCAGGAATCTGGAGTTTTTTGGAATTAGAGTTCAAAGGAACTCCCCGCAGCCTACATAAACCACCCTCAATTGGCACAAAGAGGAAACTCAATTTGCAGGGAGCTGCGCTGTATACTTTTTATAGAGGAACTTTTAGTCATTAGGCCATATACTTCATCTCGCTCAAAGAGCCAGGCGACGCGGCGGGAGGCCACAACGTGCTTCTTGTACAAAAAAGCAGGACTGAACCCCCCCCCCCACCAATACACACACACACACACACACACACACACACCAGAGAAGAAAAAATGTCTCTTAATGAGAGCCCAGTTAGTTCCTGTGTCTTCAGATGGTGTCCTGTTTGTTCAGCAAAGCAGGGGGATCTGTGTTAACCCTTCCACATCGAAATCTGCTTAGAAGGTGTAATCCTATCTAGTATGCATGTAGCAGTCTTCAGGCAGGGCTGTGCAGGAAAAACAGCCAAAGATGCTGTATCAAATTAAACATATGTGTGAAAAAAAGCACACTCTTTTGGGCAACAATCAGTCCGCATTCAAAGAGAATGAATTTCTTCTGAAAATCTAGTTTAGGGTTGTCATATACATTTGAGTCAAATGGGATTTGAGAACAAAACACAGTTTGAAACATGACAAAAACAGACCCAATAGTTGATCTGTTTACAAAAACATTATTCACTGTGCGCACTGAAGGACTTTCATCAAAGCAAGTCCAAAAACTGCTTACATGAAATATGGAAATACAATCGCACAGATTTAATTTCAAATACATTTAAATATTAGCAAGATTAATATTTAAATAAAAATGAAATAAACATAATAGATTTGTATATTGACTCATTTTGAAATCAGCCACTAATTTTAATTATATATATATTGAGTTCATTAACTAATCACAGCAAGGTAAACCAAATCTTTTTTTGTCCAGTCACATAAGAAAATCACATTATTCTAATATTTAAGGATTCTAGACAAATTTCGGTCCATTTGCCCTCATAATTCATGTTAACATCATTTTTAACGTATTACGGTATATTTTCCCCAGTGAAATTGAAGCTCTCAGAATGATATGTGCTAGGTTTTTATTTTTTATTTTTTTTAAAGCTGACAACAATAAAGTAAAGAGAAAAATATATGATCTGTGATGCGTTTGAGAATATTATATTTACTGCTCTATAACATATACTGTAGTTACAGGTTTTGTTACGGACTCTAAAGTTCACAGTCCATTTCTGTCTTTAGTTTAAATCGTTTGTTACTTTTTACTTATATTTTGTTTTTCTATGTTTTTTTTCTTCCTTTGCAATGAAATATAACAGATAGATGCAGTATATCTATTTTGTAAAACACACGTGTGATAATTTCTCTATTCTGTGGTGTTACACAAATTTCATTCTATCTGAGCGATCACTCATTCACTCAATAAGTGATTTGTTCAGACTGTCCAGACAACAATATAATCTGGGCTGTAGAAATGAAACAGTTTGGTTGTTCGGTGTGTATTTTTGTTTTTGTAGGATGCAGGAATCATAAAGTCTGTTTCCTGTTTAAGACTGCACCCAGACATCATCTTTCATAATCTCCATCTCCCCTTGTCCACCTGGGTTCTTGCTAACCCTTGTGAACTTTGAACTTACCACGCAGCCCTTGCCAGCCATCATATTTGTCTCTTTGTGTCCTTTGTTGCCCTTCTGTCCCCCATTCTCCCCCTTCACTATATATGGCAGATTAATGACAGCTAATAATATCTGATGTTCCTGGACATTGCGCCTGGTAATGAGATGCATTCCCAATGGGTAGGCAAGGTGTCACCACTAACAAATTCCCCGTCGCTGTGTGCAATTAGCCTGTAAAAAGGCTGGAAAAATACACTAAATCAGTATCGGCCAAGATGGATGAAGCACACTGAAAGAAAAATACCCCTTTGTTACCAAACACCCAACATGGAGGAAGAGAGGGAGAGAGAGAGAGGGAGAGAGAAAAAAAATGTCTCTTTTCCTCCTCCACATCTTTCTCCTGGAGGAGATGTGGACAGGTTACCTTTATGGAAACATTATTCCTTGACTGCTCCCTGGCAGGAGTTCATTACAGCTCAGCCTAACGTTGAAATATTCTCTGCAAAATGTCAACATATGTAAATGAGGACTCAGCCCTCATTCGCATGTCATGTTTTGTTAAAAGTTGTTGCAACCTTTCTTTCCTACTTATTCCTGGCTCTCCGTTTCCCAGTCTTCACTGGGTCGTCACTCAGAATACAGCTCATACAGTGTGTGTGTTTAAATATATAGTTTGATACTGATTGTTGAAAATATATATATATATATATTATAACATTAAAAAGATTCCGCTTAAAAAAAAAAAATCATACAATAATCTCTGAATTTATCTCTAAAAATACAGCAATTAGATTGTTAAATAATGCCATAACTTACTTTGTAATATTATCCCTTTTTTTGAATCTATCTCTCACACTTTGAAATGAAACCCATATGATTTGATATCTGCTTCAAGAACATTTTGAAGAAGTTAAATCAAACACCAAATAACAGTATTTTCCATGTTATGTGGCTGTATTTGTATCTGTAATGCTGGGCCACATTAAATCATGTTCAACAACATCGATCCCCGAGGGCACTTTAAATATTAGTGAGCATTAAATCAATATCAATGCAGGCTGTTGTTACACACTAAAAGGACACTGGCATGATTCAACATTTATGCAAAACAACAGCTAAACTGTGGCATAATGTCTTGGCTGGTGCCATAGTCACTGTAGGGCCCTATGGCTACTCCGAGTGATGAGAATGGATAGAGCTTCCATTCACAGCCATCCATGTGTGCCCAGTAGCTCAGAGCATTGACTAGTTGCCCAGTCATCCTCCAATGTGACAGCTAGCACAAGTCAGAGCAAGTGGCTAGTGTTACACTAATGCTGAAACACCACCTACTTCACCCATAAACTCACAGTGTCTGCACTGATGATGTTCAACATGACATTCAAAAGCTCCTTTTGCCTTCCAGGGTGAGTGTGAGGCAGACGCAGATGCAGGACTATATTCTAAACAATTTCCCACTGTGGAGGGGCTCGCAGTGAGGGCTCTGTTTGGTTTGTTCGCTGCTATATATGTATGAATGCATCAACTTAGTATTGCATTGTCAAAAATTCATTTTATTCAGGGGCAACGAAGATGCCAACTAGTTCACCTAGAGCTGTGAGGAGAGGGGATTTGGCGCATTGTGCCTCTGAAAAGAATGATGCAGTACACTCCCATATTCAGCAGTCAGCTGCTTCTTCTGCTCTGTACCCCTATTGACAGGCTGAATGAGGGGGGGGCACTATCAGTCTAATGAAAATTACATTCACACCAGTGTCACTCCTGCCTATACTGCCTACATTATGCAACAGATGAGCATTGGGGCCAGGGTGTCTAAGTTTGATAGCATTTCTTAAGCTGGATCAAACTGGAGGCACGGGAGGAGTATTGGCAGTGATATGAATTTGATGAGTTCAACAGTAAAAATATTCACTTCTCACGTATAATGAGAATGACAAATCCGGTCGGTTGCCGGGTTGATTTTTGGAGACTTTTTTTGGGGGAGGAATCTTCTTTGCAATATCATTACGTGGGGTAAAATTGATATAAAAATGGACTTTTCGGAATAATTGACTCTTTGCTCATAACGAGAGGGGATCCCATCATTTATTATGAGCCAAATGTATGCTACAATATAGGAAATCCAGTTAGGAGAAAAGTGATGAGTTTCAGGAAGGCACTGAAATCTACATGCAAATGCATAATAATCACACATCTACAATATTGCAGTGTTAAGAAAAAAATACCTTGAATTCAATTATCATGTGGGCTGGAATAATCATAATGTTATTGGAAACTCAATTATGGAGGCAAGCCATGTCTAGAAATTAGCTGAACTTAGCTAAGGCAAGTCAGCCCCTTGAATTCATCAAGTATGGATTATCACAATATTACATGTTCACTTTGATTCTGCTGTCCAAAGACAAACATTCACAGTCACTGCTGCATACTCCCCACGTTTGTTTTATTCATGAACTGCGCTCTGATCTATTATACATACAAAACTGATTCTATGCTGATTGCCTCGGGCTAAGAGGCTCAGACATAGAATTAATTATATTATATACACATGCAAGATAATTGTGTACGATTCGGTCAAACACAGAGGTATTTCTCTATGTGTGATTACCAGTGTTGCTTCACCGGCAATTATTTTCATTATTGTTGCTAATATTGTTAATGTTATTGTTTTCTCATTACAGCATTTCTCTGGGGCTTATTTTTAAGACATTAGGATGTATGTGACCGCTACTCTGGAATAAATCATGGCATTGGCTGACGAAGCCCATGACATTAATACCTAAGCTGCACGCTCATATACCAAGAAATTTACTTTGAAATTAAACACAGGGCTAGCCCAGGTCAGGCACAGGAAATAGAGATAAGGGTGTTAATTCATTAAAAAATATTAATGAAATATCCCCCTCTATACAGTGTTCATGGAGACAACCATACTTTTGAAAATTGCAACATAAAAAGTATTTCCTCTGGCTGATATGAAGGGTAGATCTTTCTTTATTATTAACATTATATTGGTTGATACTTGTGCTCTGTTTTCCATGCCTGAGCACGATTGAAAATATCATTTCCATTTGGTACTGGGAGTGTCATGCATGGTTTGGTTATCAAATTCCAACACGCACTGCAAGGTCCAATATGATTCCACCCCAATATTGTCCAAAGACATTTACAATAAATATACTGGGCTTATGCAGAGTTGACTATAAAAAAAAGAAGTGTTGGAGCTACGGAGGTCAATTGCATGCCTGGGTGGCATTTCTAATAAGGATAATGTGTTTAGGCATGGGCCATGGAGAGAGGTGTTACAATCTCTACTGATATTTGCATGCATAGATCCATCTGGTGTGAATGCAGATATAGTAAGGGCATGTATGTACTGTATATGGAAGGAAAACTAGGCCCTATATTGTGTTTACACTATGACTGGACAAAGCTCAAATTGAATTTCTAGTCATTTTTCAAACACTTTCATATGCAATTGAGTAATTACAGAAATTATTACACGTAAACACACTTTTTCTTTGCAAGATGAGAATGGAAAAAGTGCAAGAATTACTACTTTTTTATCTTTTCTTTTTTTGTTGTCCAGCATCAATGGTTCGAATAAATTACGTGTTCCTGCTTATGATTCTGTCAACTTCAAGAGTTCCTTTCAGTTCACTCTGTTACAAGCCTTACCCCTGTTTTCCCCCTGCACTGCTGCCTGCCATGGCTGAGCTGGGGAACATGCAGCCTCGCTCCGAGACGACTTCAATCCCCTATTATCAGGAGCGCGCACATTGCCGCTCACAAGGGTTTAATTTATTTGTGCCTGTTTCAGCCCAAGATTAAAGTTTAATTGGCACTGACTGGCAGCTCCCAAGTTTTGACTAATTCTCCTTATCGGGAATCCTTACCGAGTAGCTCTGGGCAATGTGAGGTCTGCCTGCCTGCTTCCCCGTGTGCGTGGCAACAGTGCCCACACACAAACACACACACACATTTCCACACAGAGGTATGCATGAAGTCGACATAGTAATCTCTTATTTTAATTGGTCGATAGATTGAGTACCTGTGACTATATGTTTATTTGAGTTGTGTGCTTCCCAGGTGTGTGTGTGAGTCTAGGTGCAATTATGCATGTTTGCGTCAGTGTGTTGGAGAGGTAATACATGTGTTAGCTTCATTGGCAGGGCCCCCAAAAGCTTCTGGATTGTTGGGTAATTAGACATGCATCCTATTATTTACTGCAGACTTTATAATTGATTTGTGAAGGTGGAACCATCATGCTATAGTGCAGACCGCTCTTGTGTTTCCGAAACACAGGCCGAGCCTTTGCGGCGTGATGTATGTGGAGGTTCCTTTACAGGCAAAATTTCTCGCTTGGCTCTGGGTATAAGAAAAAAAACAAAAAAAACCACGAACACTGAATTGTGGTTTGATGCCGTTTGTGTTGCCACATTTGCCATGAACTGTTCTCACATAAATCATTATCAAGTGCATTACTGTAGTGGGAATGCATTTCCATAAGTGCGTGTTTATGCCAGAGTGATACACAAGCGTAAATAACACTGATAATCTCAGCCTGTGTTTCATCAGCCAAATCTAAGTCGGAGGGTGCAATCATTTGTGACCTGTAATATTAGTGGCAGCTATTAAAAGCTGTGGAGGATTTGCAAAGCTTCATTTAGTCAGTTGGGGAGATGTGCGTGAAATAGAGTTCCTTTGGTTGTAACTAATGTCTGTAATTCTAATGAGCAGAGCTTCAGTGTTGCAGCGATGTGCTCCTAAACTGGGAAGCACTGGATTAAGAGAGTTCTCATGAGGGCAAATGGACCCAAGTTCAAAGTCATCGGCTTTGATCCGGCATGGAGATGAACACACTGGCATAAAAGCTTGTGTCGAATGCTCCTACTAATGTACTTTACTTTATATGTGGGGCTGAACGTACATGCTCACTTTCATCCTACCAAAATAATGATGACGAACTGGAATCGTTACAAAATTTGCATCAGCACTTTTAAGCACATCTGAATATGACTTTGACACATTTCCAATAAGGGTGACATTTATGTGTTCTTCCCAAAGAGATTTGGCAGTAAACTGACAAAAAAGAAAAAAAAGTGAGTCATGTTTAGGTTATGTCCTCCGCTGCATTGCAAGTGATTTGATGGAAAAAGAAAACGGTGAGAAATACAGCAAAAGGAGTGTGGATCTGTAATTTTTTGGGGGAAGCGATAGTAAAAAGAAAAGGCAGGAACGAAAGGGGGAATAATGGGGAATGAAAATGAAGAGAATAGGCTACACATGTATTTCCAGGTCGGAAGGAAAAGAAAAAGGTGGGTGAGTCGACCTGGCCACCTGAGTGTCGGCGCTCCTGCAATGCAAATAAGTTGTTGGTTTAGCATCTCGAAGCATCTGCCCATGGGCTATAACTGGGCAGCACTGTTGAAAAATGACACATGTGGAAGACAGTGTAAATACAACCTGACTTGTGCACATCAGCTCACAGAGTATGTGAACAGACAAATAAGCTTGTTCCTGAGGAACAAAGATCAGAGTTAAAATTTTAGGAAATTAATTTAATAGTTTTTTTCAATTAGAGCACCTATGCCGTGTTCGTCTGTTCACATAGTTTAGCTTAGCTTAGCACAAAACGAGTAGTGGGACACAGTAGCTCTGTCTAAAAGTAAATATCCAGTAGAGATTATAAAATGTTAGTGATCTTCATGAATGCCAACAGGTGTATTTTTGATGCTTATGGACAGTAGGTTGTTTACTAATTTTCAATATCTGAGCGAAGCTAAACTTTCTGACATTCACCGGATCATGGATGTCTTAGCAAGAAAATGAAAAGACAAAATGTATGATTTGTTTAAAGGGTGACTCTCAGATGTAAAACGTGGTTATCTGACCTAACTGAAGCGACTAGTCTGGCTGTTTTCCATTAAGCTCTCTCATCAATATACAAAACCTGTGGCTCAAATGATGGCTTTTGGTTGCAGAAATCTACACTACACGCTACACAACTGGTTGGCTAACTGCCTGGAGAAGGTGCAGGTGCACAGGTGTTCTCAATAAAGTGCTAAGTGACTGTACCTTGCAGTCACCATCATCATCATCATCATCACCACCACAGATTCTGCTCTGATGTTTTACAGGAAGAGACAGCGAGCTTGCCGGGTTGCGGACACTTACTTGTGACTGATGTTTTGTGGTCGGCGTGGTGTTTGCTAAAGTGGCCCTGGAGCATCGCACATCTGCACGGGGGGAAGACAAGAGAGGGGCCACACGTGCACCGATAGACAAACACATAGGCTACATACGCATGAATATACACATGCTCGGACTTGGTGAGACTTTTAGCTGGGAGTCATTATTCAGAGCTGTGGGATCAGACGGGGATGACGCGTGTCTGCCTCGTGTGTGTGTTGTATGTATGCGTGTCAAGGGTGTGAGTGTGAAGGACTGTCAGTGCGTTGGAGATGGGGGAGGTTGTCCCTAATGAATCCCCCAGGTCTGAGGGTCTTTCATCGATGGCTGCTAATTTCACATGACACTGCCGAGCCGCTGCTGAGCACGGCCTGGCAACCAATCAGCACACATCAGTCTCAATCAGGAGGAGATGCCCCCTCTCTGGTGCCCATAAACTCACACACACACACAGACACACACACACAAACACACCACTTAATACAGGGTCAGGGCTGGTAGCTGAGTTTCCACATCGCTCATCCCCAAGGAGAGCACCTGATGCTGACCAGGAGGACGGCTTTGCTGGTTCTAACTCTACCTGACCTCTAGGTGCTAAATAATGTTCTGACTTGGTTGTCACATCTGTCACACCTGGGGGAGCAAGGGGATATCTCTCTGGAGAAACACACAGATACGCTCAGGGCCTCCTCTCTTCTCTTCTCTTCTCCTCTCCTCTCCTCTAAAACTCTTGATGACATCACCTTGGCTTCTCGTCACCTCTTGCACGCTTCATGACAACTCCTCTAAAACAATGTGTGTACCACCTGAGGAGTGGCAGAGTGGATTCCTCTCAAGCTGAAGTCAAGCAGCACCAAACAAACAGCCACCCGGTCGACAGATGGTGTCACGCTGCTGAGCTGAAGCGCAGGGGAGGCACAGCCAATGGAGGTTGCCAGTTATGCCATAACACCTTCCACAGAAAGTGTGGATGTGAATATGGATGTGTGTGCACATGTCGAGGTTTTTAATAGTTTGCGTGCACACTTGAATATTCAGAGAGGTTTGTCATTGATTTGGCTTGAGGAAGTGTACTGTTGTATGTTCAGATCATAACAATCTTGACTATCTGACACAATCTTACTTGTTTTTGGTCCAATCCAAAGAATAAAGAGGCAATAAGTTTGAAAAACATAACCATAAAAGTCAATTTTAAAGAACTAACAGTCAAAACAGTGAGAATATAGTATTTAGTATAGTTTTTTCAGAAAAGGCGATATCAATCTTACACAAATCTGTGCAGACTGGTTGATATCTTTCAAGGACAGCCACTGAGCCCTCTGGAATTAATAGCATGGCTTGTCCTAAACCTTGGCTTACTGATGTTTTTTTTATACCCTCACATCTGTATGGAGACTCAATCTGGTTTCAGGAAGTTCCTGTTGCATCAGACACAACCCAGGCCAGAGGAGCTGTGGAGTTCACAAGATTGTTCATGAATCAGGCTCAACTGGAAAATCACAGCTCTCATCAAAGTGGTTGTATCAAAGGTAAATTGCCTTTTGTTGCTGCCTGGTGGACTTCCATTTGTTGAGGTCAAGTTTTACTGCTGGGCCCATATTTAAAGTGTATAGTCTAACTAACCTGTTTGTTAACATTTTAGGGGAAATCCATGTTGTTAGTTTTGTTGTCTACAACAATGGAGACAGATTGGCAGTCTCTGCTGGTCAGATGTGCAACAATAACTCAACAGGCATCTCTCTAATTCATAAACGTGACAAATGCACAAGCATCTTCTGCCTTCATTATCCTCCCACTGGTACTTTTATTTACTGTAGCCCTTTTTTTCAAGGTTCTTACTCTGGGGCATGGAAAATGTTTCTCTCTGCCACACAGTGTCGAGTTATGATGAACAAATCATGCGGCAATATTTGTTTACAGGAGGAGGAGGAGGAGAAAAAAAGAAAAGAAAAACAAGAAACAATGTTGAAAAATGGGTGGAGCAGTTTTCGCATGGCAATTAATGTTGCTTGTGGTGCACAGCAGCACTCATGGCTTAAGCTCATCGCTCGCCCTCGTCTGTGTCTCTGTCACGAGAGCGCATTGAAATGTGCGTGGTTATTAACAGATGTTGATAAAGCTGCAGACAAATATGATGCTTTGTTCAGTAGTGAGAATGACAGCACTATTCAGTTGTTAGGGAGAATTATGCTGCAGCTTTGTTGAACAATTCAAAGAAGTTCAACAGTTCAAGCTGAACAGTGAGTAAAACTGTTGACACATCAACTTAGAAAATTTCCTTTTCCCACTGTATTGTCTTGTGTGTTAAGAAAATTCAGTCAAAAGCTGCTTGAATTGGCCACAGGCCAGTTGTGACTAATGTGGTTACTACGGAATGAAAAGTGTTTAACTGTTATTGACGAATGTCATGGAGCAAAATAAACTTACTGTTATCAAAGGAGAAGCTAACATTTTCTCTTAAAGTGCTGATAGATGGAGATTAACACAATGTTCGGGAAGAGCTGCACCTCTCAACACAGGATTGAGATTTTCATCCCAACTCAAACAAAGTGTGGGATACTTGAATGCCTCAGGTAGTTTCAAGTGTAACACCTTGTTGACCAAGCAAATAGCCTGCAACATTAGTGTGATGAAATGTTACCTTTAAATAGGATATTAGTTTATTTTCAGACCCATAACAACTTCTTACAGGTTGTGTGTTCAGATTGTAGATTGAAAACAATCTCTTCATTTTCCAAGCTGCTACAGTATACAGTATATTGGTGTATTTTGTTTTTCTAGTAGCTTTAACATTACAAGAATAATCTCTATCCATGCTGTATATGTTGCTCTTAGGTGTTAGGATCAAATGCTTGTTTTTTTTTTTTATATATCTGCAGGTTTAAGGTTTGGGCCTTAAAGTGTAATCCAGCCATGAAGCATTGTCTAAAGGTGAGTCAACCATCCCCTGTTTCATGCACACACACACACACACAGTAAAGTGTGTCAGCAGCACTCTGATGACCTCCAATGCGTACCTACCTGACAGCTTCTCCCAGCTCCGTCTGCAATGAAGACACAACACACACTCACACCCCACACGCTGAAACAGAGACCCGGAGAAGGAGTCTTCTCCTGCGCCTCGCCTCGCCTCGCCTCGCGCCGGCCGCTTGAGCTGATGTTGCTTGACACCGTCAAAACAAAGTGTTTTCTTCGCCGCTACGTTAAGCATCAAGGGCGGCGGAGCGCCAGGCCTTACCTGCTTCCTGTTTGAAGGCTCCATGGAAACCCATTGTGACGATGCCACCTGGTCAGTGTCAGCAGAAGTCAGGATGAGTGTTACAGAGGAGAAACAGAGGAAGGGAGAGGGGAAACCTGGGAGAAAGAGAGAGAGAGGCCCACCATAGTCTACCTCTACCATACTTACATTGTGCATGGAAACTGTTGGTTATTTGGTTCAAGAGATGCAACATGGTGTACTGTTGGTCCAATGAACTGACCTACATGTTAGACAAAGGTTATTTAAATCCTGCATTCAATACAGTAAATCACTGAGTGTCAAATTAATGCATAAACAGCTTACTTATTTAGTACTATTTGTATGCCATGTAGCAGGGGTGTGATACTGTGCATATTAGAGGTAAAGCTCTGAAAAGATTCATTCATCCTCTGTGCCCACTGCTTTTTTTTTTTTTTTTTTGGCTGTAGTGTTGTCAAATAGTTGCACGTTGAGGCTAGAGAGAAATGTAATGCCTTCAGGGGATTTCTTAAGCTACTGGTGCATTTTAAGAAGTTACATGCATAAAATGTATTCATTGTGTCAGCCCACTATTTATTGATCACTAAAGTTGTGCCACATGCTTACATTTGGTTCAAGCTTGAGGAATAATAATTATAGTTTTAGGCCTTGGCTGGGAGCGGGATGTATCACAATGCCACTACGGGCTTAATCTAAACTTTGTAAACATGTAGATAATTCAAATTAGACTTGAGCGTGTAAAGTGTGAACTTGTAGTGTTTTTGAACAAAGTGAAATATTATATAATAAGTATGTGAGTTCTGCCAGAGTCTGTTAGCCTCTGCTGTCAGTGTTGCTGTTTACTAGCTTGATCTGCCAAAGGGAACGGCAGTGAAACAAGTCTGCAAAGCTGTTCGTTGATTTGCAGCATCTGCAATAAATCTGCATCCGACTGAGTGAAATCGAAATGATGTTTAATAAAAGTAGGGTAATGCAGAAGAAGTGCAAAAGAGAAGGAGGAGCACAATTCCTCTGTGTGTGTATTTCAGCCTTTCCCCCAAATTGAGGCCACACTTTTAAGGTCAGCAGAGTGCGAGGAAATGCAGCGGGTTGCAGAATGTTGCTGGCACTTAGCTTGGCGCACTTCTGAACCTTGTAGATGTTTGTGGCAAGGTCACTGCAGGAAGCATAAATGGAAGTTGATGGCTCTGTTGTTCCGCGTCATCGGCCATGCTCTCCACCATACTCTTCGGAGACGGCACTACTGAGTGCAGCTGACATCATGTGCATATATGCACAAGGAGGCAGGCGATGTTAAAAAAGCGTGGCAAAAATAGAGCCCGGCCCAACATTATCAAGACACAAGCTTCAGTTAGCCCACACAATGTGATGATGGGATATAATTGATGCATTTCCTGTCTTCAGCCCGAGAGAGCTTTTCATGCTGGCTTACACAAACACACATCTTTGTGTCTCACTGCATGTTAGTGCAAGTTTTTTGTAAGTATTTGTTGGCTATTTTTTCCCCTCTTTTTTTTTTCAAAATGGAAAAGGGATAATGGAAATTCATGATGAGAGGCTAGAGTGGTCCTGATGCTCCACTCACCCTTTTTCCACTCAAGACTTTTTTTTTCTACTTTGCAGATGCATTGTTTTACTGCAAATTATAACCATAAAAAAAGACTCTGATCACCCATTCTGTTAAATTAATAGAATTACACAAAAATGTAATGATAGCAATTAAGTCTTGAAAATGCAAATTTTATAGTCAAGGACGATTACCTCATTTATAGCATGTGCTGGAATGATGCCAGACGAAGGTAATTTAGATCCGGGTTGCTCACGGTTACATCATGATGAATATGAGACGAGTGGGGCCTCATCACGCACCTCCACTCACCCAACTCTCAATCAAACGGAGAGATGGGGTTGGAGTTTGCGGGAATGAGGGACATGAAAGTTGTTAAGGGCAAAGAACGACGCACATCATGAGTATCCATATCAGCGCTTCTTATGTGTGGAAATGGATGCACATTTGGGACTGAAGAAGTACTGTATGAGGATAAAAATGGCAGGTATTCTCCAAAAGATGTGAGCTATATAAAGGGCACTGACCACACTGACCATGAGCTCTTAAGGGCTTGACTCCTGTGACTCACACAGAGAAGAACTGATGAATTTTACATCGTATGCCAACATTTTGAAAATATTTTTTTTTTACGTAGATCTGACGGAGGCCTCTTAGGACGACATTGCGTTGCTTCCTTTAGCATGCCCTGTTAACCTCGCTATGGTTATTACGCGAGATTAAAAATTCACATCAAAACTCACCCGTACCCAAATGACATTTAAATGCAAGGATTTTTAAACCCTAACTTGCATTTGGCTGAGTAAAATACTCACATTAGTTAATTATTCGAGAGAAAGGCAGATGTAATGGCATGAATCTTTTATGGGGGGCTGCCTGGTGCCATGATCTCTAATAGCTTAACATTTCACTTTAGCACTTCTTCCATTCCAGTGCAAACCTGGACTCTTCTAATCAATAACTGTTTTACATGCTGGATTATGGGGCAGGGAGGGGGCAGTGAGACACTTAAATCTAAATTCTTGTTTCAAAATTTCTGCCACACTGTCACAGAAAAAAAAAATCATCAGGAAGAGTCATTACTTTCAGTGACAGCAAGACAGGATAATTAATAAATGATAAATGACGATTTTACTCCACTGAGGTATAACATCATCATGGGGGCTTGATATTTCTCACCTATATATAAGGTTCTCAAATATTACTTGATTTAGTTTGATATCACCTCTGGGGGAAATTTAATAGTGCAAATAGCACTGGGATAAAATAAGAGAAACAGCACAAGTATCCCTCTTGTTTCTTTTAAAACTGGAAAGCCATTTACCTAACATTTCACCCTGGCTATTGCACAGTCTATTGACACACGCTGCACCTGGGTTGGACTCTCTCTCAACCACATCCATCGGTCACACAGATTGTCCCCTGGTAGGCAGAGGCCTGCGACGTTAATGGAAATGGGGCGATGCTGGGAGCATAGAGCCTGGAGAAGCCTGGATGATCCCTCAGGCCATGGCTGCCATGGGATGAAATAGAGAGACTATTACAGCGGAGTTGTAAAACCCCACACGCTCCACGCACTATCATAATAGAATATTGATTCTATCAGATGCCAGGCCCCAGCCTGTCCCTGCAATGAAGAAAAGAGCACTAAAGGTCATTGTGTGAAAGAACAGAGTGGGGGAGAGAGAGACAGAAGAGCAGAGAGGTAGAGAGAGGAACAGAACAGAGTGGACAGGGGAGTGAGAGTGGACGACTGCTGCTGCTGTGATACTGTATTTCTGTAGTAAATTATTAACTATTAAAATTAAAGGCACAAGCAGAAATCATTTCAGTAGCATATGAATAAAGTTGAACCAGTCTCAACTCATTTCTGTTGTTGAATTAAACTCTTTTTTTTTGCATTGCTGCATCTGTCTCCACAGCCATAAGTAACAGGGAAGCAATTTCATCCATTAATTGTTGATCAAGGCGGTTGGGAAAAGTGC
Source organism: Trachurus trachurus (assembly GCF_905171665.1). Taxonomy (NCBI): domain Eukaryota; kingdom Metazoa; phylum Chordata; class Actinopteri; order Carangiformes; family Carangidae; genus Trachurus; species Trachurus trachurus. The sequence goes on from NC_139911.1 coordinate 8,260,357, forward strand.
CAAAGGAAAAGGATGACAAATAAGCGCCCACCACGCGAACAGCAGTACAAATTACACCACAAGCAGGATACGTTTATGCTTGATTGGAGCAATTTAATGTTTTCTTACAAAAAAAGCTCGCAAATCCTGGGAGGACAGTTAAGGAAATGACTTTTTAATCATCCAAGGAGCCGCTGCGCCTTGTCTCTCCTGATAGCCCCATATTGAAGACTTAGAGCCATTAGGAGAAGGAGTTCATTGGTGGAGGCCATTCTTAGCAACTTTTGGGGCTGCAGCGCGTCCAGACTAAAGAGGGATTTTGAACTGGGGATGAAATATTGAAAACATTTGACGCAGGACTACAATAATGATTTGTTATTTAATTTTTTTTTACTTTTTTTATTTATTTATTTTGTTTAGACGACTTAAAAACATGTGCTAATGGATATAAATCTGGATAAATACATCTATATCAAGCAATGTAAAACATAATTAATTAAATAAATTAAAGAAAAATGTACAGAACGTCTTGTCATTCAATTTTACAGGATTCTGTGCAGTTTTAATCATGTCGCAGTCTCTCCAACCATCATACTATGTAACCACGTCAGGGGTAGCATATGTTTACCAATACTACAGTAACATGCACAACACATTATAGGAAATTGACTAATCTTCGCTGTGACATTATGGCCTGTTCAAAAGTCATGATAAATTCGGTTTTTCCAGGGCCCTTGGAAAATATATTCATGAAATTTCAATGTCCGATGAAACAAGTCATCTTTTAACCAGAGCTTGACTGTGACATCCCATTCCTCATCTGTATTCCAGGCAAGAGTTTATTTTAGTCAAATATACAGTATATCCATTTGTCTTGTTACGCTCTCTTTTCTTCCTCTCTTTTTTTTTCAATTCACACACAGCCCCGGTAATTGAACAATAGTTGTTGTTGAGGGCCCTGGCAAATGAAACTGCCATTGTAGCATCAAAAATAATCAATTTGATGAGTCTTGTATATACTCCCATACTCTAAGTAATGTGATATTGATTCGGCTCTCTGATTTAGTACTCCTTTCCTGCACCAGAATGATTATTGGCTTTTGACAAATTCCAGCACAATCTCTCTCTCGCCCCCCCTCCCTGCAAACGCTGCCCGGCCTCCTCTTTTGTCTCGAAGCACCGGTGCCAAAGCCCTCAGCTACAGCTCCACTGTGCAGCCTTGACGTTGTGTTTGTAACACACTTGGACAGTAAAAGACTCCTTCCTTTATTGCTTTACAACAGCAGGAATACAATTTGCCCCGATTAGTCTGCATGAAACTCTTTTAGACGCAACTCAATCTGCATGTAAAAGACACGTAATTCAATACAGTACACTAACCCTGCGCACACTCCCTCTCTGTTCTTCACCTTCACACACACATAACATGCTAAGCTTCAAATTATCATGTGTGATAGTGTTGGGAGACATGGTGTCATTTTAATCTAAATCACTCTCCTTTGCCCAGTCGTGTTATAGATATCAATAATACGATAACTCCCTCTCCCTAACACACTCACTCAGCGGTTAGTCTTCACGCCCCCGCTCTCTCTATCTCTAATTTCCCTTTGAATAAAATGAAATTCAGGTGTGTGCGGACGGAGGAGAAAAGAAAAATGAGGTAAAAAATAAACTAGAGACTTGCAAAGCGATCACTCCTGCCGTGACGCCTGTCAACATGTTGTTTTCCAACCCAAGAGTACTCAGTAGTTATTATCATTACATGCACTTTCCACTGCAGGAGGCCTCTCCAGATGCACATTTTACCATGATGACACACAAACACATGACACACACATACTCTCAAAGGTGAAAACAATAGCAGCCTCGCTGTCATGGCCGGTACTGTATGATGGAAGGTGGTGGAGAACAAAAAGGCAACTAGTCTGTATTGAATAGTGTGTGTAATAAAGAAAGGAAGACACTTGGAGAGGACAGGGCTCACTTGGTGTCTGCTTTAACAAGGAGTATACGTGTGTGAGAGAGTGTGTGTTTGAGATCTAAAGCCACTAAATATGCCGATGCGTGCATTTTACACACAGAAATGCCTATGGGTGTCTAGAGAAATGAATAAATGATGTGTGGGGTGTGTGTGTGTGTGTACAAGTGTGTGTACCTGTATTTGTGTCGGACCATGTGCGGTGCATGCAATCGAGTGTGTTTGTGCACAGAGTAGGCTGCATCCCCTATGTGCTGTGCATGAAAACACCTCACACACACACACACTCACACACACACAACAGGGGCCTGCTCATGGAAAAATCAATATGCTGGTGGTAGAAATATGCTAGAATGTTCTCTAGGTGAGAGATTGATCTGAGCTCCACAGAGGGTCTGTCCAAAACCAAATAATGGTTAGGGGCCAGCGACCTCCAAATCTCCACAGAAAACAATAATTATAACCACACTGAGTATGCCTGGACAAAGCATAAAGGCTGTGGCCAATGACATCTAAATGCTAACAATGCAATAGTGGTTGAACATTAAGAGAAAATAGAGCTTTCAACAATAATTAGATCCACAATGTAATTGCCAGTACGTCTTTTAAAGTGTCCGCATGCTGAAATTACAAAAAAAAAAGCATGTGTCATGGACAAGTGTGTTGCAGAACACAGGGAGACTGCAAACTGTATACAGTCTATCCAAAAGCCTATTTAAAACAAGTGATAATCTGCAAACCTTAAAGGTACAGGTACAGTAGACCTCACCACGTGGTTAACTGTGGCCTGAAAAGCTCCATCACCACAACTCGAGTGCATGAGGCCAGACAGTAGTCATTTCAGTGGCAAAGAAAAGAAAAGAAATTACAGAGATTGAAGCAAAAAAGTTAATATTTGTGTTCATTTCCTTTGCTTGAGACGGCTTTTTGTGAGTAAATGAATGAAGTTTGATGCTAATCTAGCAACATTTCTTCCAACTGGCAAGAAACAGCTGTTAATGTTAATGTGAGCTTTGTAGCAGTGGAAAATTGGGCACTTATATTTGAAGTAAAATAAGAAACAAGTTGAGGCTTATTCAAATCAAAGCTCTAATAGTTTATATCTACACACACACTGTAAATATACTGTATATCAATGGTGCACTGTCAGGGCAATCCTTACCCAGTTAAATCTAAAAAAAGAAAGAAATAGACGTCAATTAGAACAATTCCAGAGTAGAAATGATATCTCTCTCTTTTAAATGGTCTCAGAGCAGCACTCTGTCCCATGAAGGATCTGATGTTTACATTCATCATGTAATTTATTGACTGCTTGTGGCGGCAGCAGGGTATTGTCTCCATAGTTTCTGTCATTTTCAGTGACGTAACCGTGTCCTGATGACAAAGGCTGAGGTTTGTCAAGCAGAGAGAGGAGCAGCATTTTCTGGACTCTGACGCTGAGATCTTCAGTATGTGACAAACTAAAACCAAAGTGTGCCAAACTCTAGCTTTGTGTGATTCTGCTTCAACTGTTCTGAAGCAGCATCATATGCATACTTAAAGAGTAGCTCAATGTGTAGGTTGTGCTCATGGCGGGCGAGAGTGGGTTCACAGTGAAGCCCTGAACGTAGCACTTCATTGTGTTTGCACTTGGCTGTTTGTCAATAAATAAAAATAAGAAAATCATCAAGACCCAAGAGTGATGTCCAGATTAAAAGCCAGAGAGGTTATAACAATATTGTAGTAGGGAAATGTAGGGTCTGTAATGTCAATAGAGTGAGTGGCAGTTGTGGTGATATGACACACACACGCAAACACAAGAATGGGATATTGTTCCACATTCTGTATCGTCCTGATTCATCGATGGTAAAGTTCCAAATTGTTAGGGACATCTTTGTGCTCGACACTGTGTCTGGTTACCTAATGACCTTATATTCGCTATGGCTGATTAGATGCATGTATGCATGGCTGCAGTGGCACAGAGCCACTGGTTATACGCTCCAGCACCATGCACATGCCATGTGCAACAGATCTACACACAGTGTTTCTGTGATATGAACAAATCAAATAAATATTATTAAAATGACAAAGCCAAAAAAAAACTAAAAAAAAACATGTTGTAGTTTTGATAACACCAATGGAAACATGAAGTAGTCTAACATTCCCAAGGCTAGATTGGCATAAAGAACAACCTGATATTACCTAGCCAGCCTATCATCAGCACAGCCACTGTTTGAGTGATGAGTCTCCTACAGGAACCAACAGCTGTATGTGCAAATCATGCATATAAATCAATTACTGGGGCCCTATGTACTTTAAATGCACCCATTAATTAAGCAATGTCAGACACAATGAACCGTGAAGTTCATTACATTTTTAGCATTCAAACCCAGGATTATTTGAAGAGTGCATGAGAGAGAGGGAGACTGGTTTACCTAATGATTAGCCCCATAGCTCAATGTCGGGCAGACGCCAGCGGAAATTTCAGGAAAGCTGTTGAGAGAGGAGACAGAACAGCAGCAAGCTGTCTCAGTGATCTACAAAACCAGGAAGGGTTTTGATGAAAAGGAGAAGGAAGAAACAACAACTATAAGCGGTGCCTAGTTTTCAACTTAAAACTCAACCGTCCAAGTTCTTCCTGGTGTGTTCATTCATTCATGTGTCCTTTTTATGTTCTTATTTTGCATTTTCACAGAACCAGTTTTAATGCAAAGTTCTGCACCAATGACACATGCAAAATGCCACAAATATAAACAAACGCAAATATTCTGATTATGATATGAAGTGCACAATAACATTAGAGCACACAGGCAAGTCATACATGTCTTATCTAACCCTTCAAGTGTAAAGACAAAAAGAATCAGACTGAATCTACAAGGTTTTCCTTCAGCAACAGCATAATGCAGGTGTTTTGTATGTGTTTATGTGTGTCTGCAAGTACATGTGCGTCTCTGTATGCGTGTTTGTGTGACCGTGACCTCGGTGTTGCCTCATGCCAGGCTGTAGTTTGGTTCAAGTTGCTGTGAGATGACAGAAGAGGTTGGGGGGCGGGGGGGCGGACACAGAGAGAAGAAGCTGGGCCCAGCTGACTGGCATTAAGCAATGACCTCTGCATAATGAAAGATGGCGACAACATTTCCCACTCATTACAAGGTTCCACACTGTGACAAAATTTGCATATTCATATATTTTCCCCTCCACTCACATCCAACCCCTCGCCCACCCCCCTCTTTTTTTCCACTACAAATTATTTTTCCTGTGAGCAGGACATCTGCCTTCCTGACAGTGCTCTGGATGAGGAAAATAAATAAATATGTGTGCAGAGAGGCACATGATCTGTCCAGATGCCACCGAAATATGGCACGATGTTGACATTATCGCACACCCTGACCGTGTGTGTTTTCCACGGCTTAAGCACCAGGAAATCGTGTTCGGGGTCAGCGGAGAAGAATACAGCATGGGCAGAGAAACCGACCGAGGTCTCGAATGTATGTCTGTTTTGCATATTGTTTTTTTCCCTTAGCGACATAAATGTCACCGAAACACTGGTGTTGCAGGTTACACGCACTAGGTACCAACTATTATTCATGTCACAGAGGAGACGATCAATAGGTGAGGTGCTGAGCTGACTAGATCTTTCATCTGATTGGTCGAATTGCATAAGATTATAAAAATATAATGGATATAATGGAATAGTAAACACAAATAAACAAAAAAACAGATTACAACATATTCAGAAGGTGTAAATGAAATGACTTTGCTGTTATTTACATTTTAAAATTGCAAATATACATGTATATATCTACAGTATATGTATGTTTCACTCTAGGTATATACAGTACTACACATTCACAGCTGAATGTGTCTTCAGACCTCATTGATCAAGTTTCCTCTGATAAGAAAAAAAAACAAAAACATCACAACATTGAGCTCTACCAACCTTTACAAGACATAATTATATTTCAACATCAAACAAAACGGTGCCATAAATGAAGTTGGGTAAATAGAAAATACATGTACAAAACTTCATCAAAAGAAAAGCTTTTGGTTTTCAAAAAAAAAAAAAAAAAGAAAAGAAAAAAAAAACACTCACACAGAAAAGGTTTAAAAAGTTAAAAAAAAAAAAAAAAAAAGTGGGAATTTGAATCCCTTTTATTTAGTTGGGTAACTTTAATTCAAATGAATCAGGCTGAGCTGCTCTCGCCAACTGTGCCCGAAGAGTTGCCCATCTCTACATGCAGCATAACGATCACCACAGCACTTCTCAGTACAAACTGTTTTATGTGAATACCTCAAGCTGAGGGCTACATAAATATAGAATTAGACAAAGTGTTATTTTTTTCTTTTTATGTTTTATTTTTCCCCTCTTTTCTCACTCTCCAGCAACATCCCCAGGTTGGGCTGGCTCTAAGCAAATGCATGCACTGCAGTTCCCTTATGATAGTTCTGCAAAAAGGTTTTCTTTCAACTTAAATCAGCAAATTGTGGAGCCGAGACCTAGCGGCGTGTTTCTTTCCCCCAGAAATACTCGCTCCCAGGGATCAATTTGAAATTTAAATTGTAGTGAAATGGTGTTTGTCATTAACAATCAAATATTTGAACCATTGAAATACCTTTGCCCCCTCTGCATCTGCACCCTCTGCCTCCGTTTGGGAAAAAAATATCACACAGGGCTTTGTTTTGATGTTGATGAATGGAAAAGGTGGCGATACTCTCAGAAAGCAAGAGAAACAAAAGACGTTCATCGCAATTTATAGATTTGTACAACACTATTGATGGTAAAATATTGAAACAAATAGGAGAGCAGTGGGATATTTGTCGTATCTACTCGGTGCACGACTAGAAACAGGAAGACGGGGTGTGCAAAAAGGAAACTGAATGGTTGGGTATAATCCAGCTGGTAAGGTAGGACAAATGGAGAGAGAGAAGAGGTTCCTGTCATCTCTGAGCGGCAGCATCTCTGCTTAATGTTCATTAGGGGGCTGATTGAATTGGGGGGTGTAGCACTGTCACTGTTAATGGAATGATCTCTAATTGGGGCGCATTAGCTCTATAGGTTCTGGCTAGCGTCAAAGGCAGACAGAGGGGAAGATTGTAACATGAGAGTCTGAGACATCCAGTATTTTTCCTCATTTTAAAACATAGATGGACTGATAAAGCTAAAAATGTCAACTAACTTCTTTCTCTTATTTTTTTTATGAGGACTTTAAAGGCAGCGTAGGCCCATGGCTCTATGAGACCTCCATGGATCACACACAGAGGTGTTCAGTGTGTGTGTGTGAGAGAGAGAGACAGATAAAATGAATGTGTTATGTGTGTGTGTCCATATGCACTGTGCGCCACACCCCAGGGTTATGGTTGTCAATGGTTTCAACATGGAGGTGAGGAGCAACTTCAAGGCCAAAGTAAGGTGTGTTCACGATAATGACGAGCACAAATGGGCCGCTATCGCCATCCGCCAAGACCCAGAACTTGATCTGTAATGGCTGCCCATAAAGGAGAATCATCATCAATGAAAATGACAGGTTATTAAGATCAGATTTTAGGATGGGAGGGGAGGGGGGAGGGGGGCTGCGGCTTTAGTATGATAGGTTAGCTATCTATAAAACCTTTACAGCCCGGCCGTGAACGACATCAGTCCTGATCCCCATCTCCCCGCGCCTTGTGCCAGAGACACATGCTAATAAGCTCACAACCTTTAATTAAGCAATATGTGTAAGTAGGTGGTCATTACGGCCTGATTTGTGAGCCACTTCATTACACTGAGCACCAGCTACCAGACACATATTCAATACAAATCAAGCTGGCCTGAATATTATCCTGCTTAATGTGAGGCCAATATTGATATTTTATCACTCGTGTTCTGATTAGTGACTTTTAGAATCTTCATATTTCATCGTGTTGGGGCAACACCGAAAACCTAACAACACACACATTGCAACACACCCTAGAAGTGTCGCTGAGCATTGTTTATTAGGTTACACAAAGCTCATCAGTTCACATAGACTATTTATGATTACCAAGAATACACAAATGATATAATTCACAGCATTGTGTTCAGTTGTTGTTCTGATGGGTCAACCTTTTTGACAATGTTAAACATTACAAAGCACCACACACACTAATAGGACACAAAATAGTCACCATAATGGAATAAGAATACAGTACTTTATGGAATATTAAGTCTTTAAGTCAAACAGATGATTGATAAAAGGACTTACATCAGTTTAGGGTCCAAACAGCTTTGTCGTTTCTTTGACGTTACTGGTTGAGGTCCTGCAGTGCAAAGTTAGAGCCGCACCCGCTGTCTCCTATTGGCTCAACACGATGGGACCCTGAGGGAACAAAACACCCGATGAAACGTTGTAAATTCTGCAAAGCAAACAACAGGTAAGGAAGGTTTGTTCGTGTCACACACACTCGGGTGAGATAAGGAGTTCTGCAAGCGTGCTTATCTTTGTGCCGCTCTCAAATTCAGTGAGTTAAATGTAAAGACAACACAGGCAGGGCCATCAGGTCAACACTCACGGCCAAATAGTTTCTTCCGTTTGCGGAGCTGGTGTGGAGCACCTGCTCCTTCCTTGCCCTCCCCCTGATTGGAGGAGCCCTCGCCCCGGCAGGAAACCATCCCGGAAGCACTGTGCACCCCCTCTATGTCACCGATCACCTTCAGAGAAAAAAAAAATCCCATGCACGGTACAGTCAGCAACACTCCAGGCCAGCCAGGCTACATGAATGGAAGCTCAACAGTAATTGAACAGCACAACAATGATAAAAACCAATGTTTCTGGAGACTCTGGGGCCGTGAGGTAACGAGTAAGTCAAAGTACGGGTTGAACTTGGACGACGGTAACGGAGACAGGTGGAGGAAATGTTACTTTCCTCAAGGCTTGTGAGTGTCTACCTCTGTCCTGCTGCTTAGAGAGAACTTGGGAGGAGAAGCAGAAACGGAGACTATATGACACACAACCTCCGCTCCCAGAGGGGCAATAGCTTTCACAACTCGGCCTACTTATATAAAAAGACTGGAAATATGAATATATATATATGTATATATAAATTTCACTTGTAGAACCCATGATAAAATGATGAAGTGTACATCTTTCTAAAAGCAAAATGACTTCACCACTAATATATAAAGAAATTAATTAAATACAATATAATTCTCACAAAAATAATAATATTACAGTAATAACCGCTCTATTTTTCATCAAAGCAGTATCTAGTAGTTATATCGAAAATGTACGCTGGCTGCAAATTACAGACGGAGCCACAACTGAGCAAACTTAAAAAAATGTGCCACCGAGCGCTTCTTTGTCTGAAACTAGTATAAACAGGCCAGATAATTACATGCAGTGTACTTTGGAGAAGTCCTCCTGCTAAGCAGATATGGCTGCCAGGGAGGCATTAATCTGCTCATGCAACATACAGTACGTAGCCAAGGACATCCCTCCCTCTCTCTCTCTCTTTCTCTCCCTCTTTCTCTTCTTTCTGTGTGTCTCTCACATGCAGAAAAGACAGGGCACACACACACACACACACAAGGAGAGAGAGAGAAAGAGAGAGACAGCATACAGAGCACATTCACTTCCTGTATAAATCATATTCATATTTCTGAGGGCTGCCGATGACCTCACGGCAAATGAAGCGTGGGTCCTTAGCTCCACAGCGGCAATCAAACGTGCGGCAGAGTAATTACAAAAGAGGGGTAGGAGGGAGAATTGATGTGGTTTGTCAATTAATGTTGCTGCAAGGTGTTTTCCAAAAGGTTAACTTCTTCATATTCTCCACATGCTAAATTAGGTCAATATTGGTCCGGCTAAAGAATCGCCGTCGTCGTCGTCATCATCATGTGCAGACGGACGACGGCGGCCGGCTGAGTCATGGAGAGCCAAGACAAAAGGCTCCTTGTTAATGAGAGATTTGAGAGCAAATCGTCATGATGAGGTGTCCTTCATGTGAAAGAGCAGTCGTCTGTGTCTCTTCCCAACTTTGCATTTCTCCGCTCCTTATCTCTCGCTCTCTAGAGTCATTAACAGTAAAATTATCACCCCCCATCATATTTATCACCTTTGTCATGTTGTTATGAAAGGGAAATATCTGCCCCTAATTATGCAAACCATGTATAATACAATGCGCCATCCCTGGTGATATTAGGATAATTAAATAAAATACTGTTTCAAACTTGCTGGGTGAATAAACTGCACACCTTTTTGTTTCTACAAATGGTTAAGCACATCTTAAAAAATCTGGGGAGAAAAAAAAGGGAAGGGGGGAAAAATAAGCCGAGCTGAAATTGCAGAGAAAAGTGTTTTTATTTATAGAAGTCGCTGGAGATGCTCATCATCAGCGCTTTTTCCGAGCCATAAATAATTTGCGGAGAGAGGTAATATTCAAGCTGGCAGAGCCTTAGTTGTGCATCTTTAATGGAAGTTTTACAGAAGCTAAGCCAGTTCTTGCATATGCTGCTGCCTCCCATATGGAGAAAAGGAGACAAAAGGAGCACAGTTGGCTTGTCCTCTCTTTTCATAAGTCCATCGACACTTAAATGCTAGCCCGGGAGAAAAAGCGACACAGGGGGACATAAACCCACTGTGGTTTTAGGAGGGAAGATAATGACTTTGCCTGCATTAATTTCTTCATCAGCCATCTTGTTTCTTCAGACAGAGTGGTTATGAGGCCCTCTGTGAAGGTCCTAGGTTATATGGATGCATTTTCCTGCATAACAGTTGTTGTCAGCAGTGCATTTTGTGAGTTGGCAGCTGGGGAACATCTGTTTATAGGTAATGAGTGTTCGAAAAGCTGCAGCGCACTTTACCTGTAATGTCTTTTATTGGAGCGCACTGATGGGAACGTCGCTTTAACTTTTTTGTATTGTTGTGATTCAGCGAGAAGATTCCTCCAATGTGGTCAATATTACAGATGCCTGCCTCGGGCACCAGACTGAATGAGAGCATATGATGGATCATTAATATTAACTTTCTTTAAACAGAATTCAATATGCAAGTCACTAAAGACTTCATTATTGCTATATTTTTTACTACACACGCACTCCTGCAAATTTGCACCTTCTACTTCGTTCTTATTTCTTGCTAACGATGCAACACAGAAAGAAGGGGAGAAAAAAAAGAGAACTTTAAGTCAACATAGCTGGTTCAATAATGGCTGAATAAACAACAGAAATATTTAGTTTCTCATGACTCTTGCTCAGCTTCTCACTCTCTAGCAAATCAAACAGGACACACCTCGCTGTTCTATTCCTTCCAAACAGAGTCTAACAGTGTCTATAGCTCTGGGCACTTCTTCCAGGACTTGCTTTTTAAGGTGTTCGTTTAGACAAATTTTGGGTGTAAATTTGTGGGTATTATGCAAAGCTGCTGGCCCCTGGAGCTGTGGTCATGTTAGTCTAAGGGAGGAGCAAGTCCTTGGGGGCATTGGCGTCCAGGACACTGCCTGAGAAAACAGAGCTCTTTAAAGGAAATGAGCCATCCGTCAATATTTCCTCAGTAAATGGAAACAGACTTTTTAAAGTAGCAGGATTACCCTTTTAACTAACTGGGAAAGCGAATGGAGTTACATTATTACGCAGTCAAATGAAGTGTAATGTTTTTGTCAAAGTCATCCTCCTGGTTTGAGCGCCGCCTGCACTCATGATCATGGTTTCAGAATAGAAAAAAAGATCATATGCCTTGTGTATGGTACCATAGCCTAAATTGAAATATTAAAACAAAGGTAATATGTTGATATTTTACAAAAAGGTCTCTGTTGGAAATGTCAAATATATCTCGCCATATGTGAGTTAAAGTCAAACAAACTGCATTAGCTTTTATTGCTTAAGAGCAAATCATGCTACATAATGCTTAGTGTAGCGACGTAGCAGCGTAACCACATCATCATAAACCATGCTGTTATCCGGATAAGTGAATAAAGTAATAAGCCTACACAGAAAACCCATAAAACTGCTTCTAAATGTCATAAATCGGAGAACAGAGGGGAACTTCTTTGCATTACTGTGGTCACTGCATCTCAGAGTGTAGCAGGGACTTTTTTCCCATTTTCTTGCTACATTTTTTTGCCATTTAATTTTTTGCAGAAGTGCCTGTTTCGCTGTTATTTCTCTCTGAGGAGCTGTCACCTTACATCTCAAGGCCAGTTTGTACACAGCACCCTGTCGGAGTCTGTGTGTGTATCGCTGCCAGAATTATATAAAGCACTAATAAAATCAGCTCAAGCGTTCGCCTGAGTAGTGGAGATGCCCTTTGGTGATCTCGGGATCTATACATAAAACCAGTCTATATATTCAGGGGAGGATTAGTTTTGAATATGTTAAGTGTGTGTGTGTGTGTGTGTGGGGGGGGGGGGGGGGGGGGGGGGTGGCACAGTGCTCTCTCGGCGGCGCTGTGCATCGGTGTTATCACTCCCCACTACCAGCGAGAGAAAGAAGACGCCACTGGCATCTTTTTGCTACAGGAGGCCCCTGACTGTTATGTTGCAAGGGACAGACAGCAATACCCACGGGACACAGTGTGTGTGAAAAGAGAGTAATAGAGAGCAATAGAAAGATAGAGCGTGTGTGTGTGTGTGTGTTTTGCACAGTAACACCTATCTGTCATTTAAGGTGGCCTCCATGAAACTCCCTTCACAGTTTGAATAACACTGAATTGGCAGAGTAGAGATGATTCCTCACAGGTGAAACATCAGGATTTTCCTCAGTAAGCTGAAGCTGTGTGTGTCCAGAATGTGTCGTAAGGTGTTTGCATTTGTGCATGTCTTTCTGAGGTGAAGAGCTCTGTGTCGGTGTTTGCTTGTGTCAATTTTTGCATTCTCTGTTTGTGTATGTAAAACTTTCTCCAGATGTCTTATCTGCACAGGTCTTGAGGCTACACACACACATACACACACGTACACACAGAGCCAGCGTGACACCAGTAATAAATATACCATGCTGTATTTACTCAAATGAGCTCACCATCACTCAAATTACGACGGAGAACCATTAGAACACAACAGTGCCTCAGAGCTAATTGTTTGCATATATAAACCCCTCCTCCCCGAACTCCTCTGACATTCAAACCACAAAAATATTAATTTTGTTGGGATGGTCCAGGTTGCTCTTGGGGGGAGGGGGCTGACAAAATGACTGAAGAAAGTATTGAGCTCCAGAATTTCTTTTCTTTTTTTTTTCCTAATTATATTTCATTATTAGTTGTAACACATATGGCAGAAATTGTGAAAGGTTGTTACAGTGAGAGAGAGAACAGTGAGTTGTGTTGACTAAGTTTCAGGACGCACATGTTTAAATAAGTCTTGATTTGTTTCTCAGGGCAGGTCCTCCAGTCATTTTTGTTGAAAAACATGAAATCTATATCTCAAATCTAGATTTTGCCCACAGGAAAAAATAAATGAAATCAGTCAAAGTTATTCACCCTTTCAGAAAACAGTACTGTACTACAGTACGGTAATTTATTTCATTGACCTGTCTCAAGTATTAGGAAGTAATTACTGCAATTACTTAACTAATGACTCCGGTATGTGTGTTTTTTGTTTTGTTTTTGTTGGCTTATTTTATTTTATTTTTTTAATTTAGTGTTCCATATTGTTTTTGTTGACTGTAACATTATCCGATCAACAGGAAATTGCTATTATTGCAAATTAAGAGGGCAAGTGCAGCTGTAACTTCAATTCAGACGTGTCCCAAGCCCTAAACTAGAGGTGGATTTGTTTATACTACCACATATCCAAGAGCAGATGGATTTAAAAACATCTGATATCATAGTGAAGACATTTGTTGTGAAACTATTGTATGTAATATGTGGACATCAAACCTCAATGATAGCTCCATCTGATTGTCGGAGGAAGTGTCTGTATCTCTGTTTCAGCCCACTCTGGTACAGGGTGTAGATCACCACGTGTGTGCTGGTCTCGTCCTCTGGTAGTGGTGCTCCCTCCCTCAAGGGATCATCACCGCTGGGCGCCAAAGAGCCAGGCGAGGGGTCTTCTCCTGTCCAGATGTAGTCATGGACAACCACCTGATTGAAGTCAAACAGAATAAACACACACATGAAGGTAAGGAAAGATCTCTCACTGAGATAACCCAAAATCAAAAACACAGCTGCAACATACAGTACTGAAAACTGCTGCACTGTTCATTTTAATTATACACAAATGCAGCCGTCAGATCCTGTAGGCACCACTGGTGTGCAGTGCATCCGCACATTAAGTCCTAGTGGCGCATGAGTCCTATGGGGCCTGATCTGTGGCTGATAAAGAGACAGGTTGTGTTTGCAATCATGCATACATATGTATAATCCTGGTGGCAGGCTTGTTTTTTCACTCTTTGTGTGTGTGTGTGTGTGTGTGTGTGTGTGTGTACTGGGGGCTCACACACCTGTAATGCGCTGCCCTCCCCTATTAGGATGAGACACAGGTAGCAAGCAGAGCATATAACGTGTTATACAGGTCATGTAACTCGAGGTCATCCATGTGTGCAGATCATGGAGGCTCGGTAAAGCCTTGATAAAGGCTCAAAGGCCTGTTGTTCACATGCATCACTGTAGACAAAGCAGTAGATCCATGGAAACGGCCTGCGTGCTCTCATGTGTTTGTGGTTGTGTGTATGGAAGATATTTTTAAATGGATTTTCTGCGTGTGTCCTATAGAGGAATATTTAGGCCATATTGCAAACTTTTTTTTTCACACACATACACACACAGAGTAACAAATAGGAGAGAGTTTATAAAACTCAAGGTGACCCTCTAATTGGGTGCATAATTATAATTTGTCTAAAAATACAGAGAAAGGAAAAATGCAGACTCATTCAGCAGGCCGTGAGTGGCAGGGTCAAGCTGAAGGAGAGTTTAATTTAATGCTGTACGGATGTCACTCCGCACTTATAAACACTTATGCAAACACAACTGTGGGCACTTCGCCACGAAAACAATGGGAGCCATTATCACACTCGTAATTAGAGACATTGCGTAAACTGCGAACCAGGGAGCGCCACGAGTTGGAAGGACCTCATTGTCAAGATGTCAAGAAGTCGCAAGTGCACAGAGAAAGAGGACTTGCCAAAAACATGTAAAGACAGCTTGTGTGTGAGTTTGTGTGTGTGTGTGTGTGCCTGTGTGAATGTGTGTTAAGGAAGGAGGTGGGCGGGAACATCTCTTCAACGCTAATTCAGCCACTCATTAGTGAAATCGCCTCAACTGCGCGTTGCCTCCAGCTTGGCCTCGGTCCACACTGGGGGAAAGTGATTACCTGAATTCCTTCAGTAATCAGCACCACGACATGGCGGCAATCAGTTTGTTTGGATAGTGTGTGTGTGTGTGTGTGTGTTGATTTGCTGCTTTTATTTATTTATTATTTGAGGAAACACAAGTGGGAGTGTGCAGAAAATCCTCGGTCTCTTCCTGTATTGTGGTTCTCGGCTTGCTTATGATCCGGCACGAAATCACAAACATTCAAAGTCACGTATGAGAAAACATCCGTCCCCGCTCTGCTGGCCACAGGAAGTGTTCTCCTGACCCGGCTGAGGCCTCAATCTGGGATTTGTGGGAACTGTAGAGCGCTGATAGAAACACCATGGATTCAGCCTCTGTGCTCTAAGTCACTTTGGTTAAACACACCTGCTTAAATTCCCCCTGTGTGGTGTGCATGTGTATGTATTTTGGCTTGCATGAAAATATATATTTATTTCATGTTAACCATGCCACCATCCTACGCTAATTAGCATGTGAAATCCAGTTGACAAGACTAGACAAAAGCCTGAAAAGGTGTTTGTGTGTTCAGTTTGGGTGATGCCATTTCATGCAATGCACCATGGCTCTCAGGATGCATCATTGCTGTGACACAAAAAGGAAAGAGCATAAGAGGGCCTGTCTGCTCTACACTACTCTGTTCTGGTCTGTTGTGTTACGTTATGGTACTAGCCTGGCTTCTAGCCCTAGCTTGAGTGCTCTCTCCACTCCACCATTGTTCCATGTGATAGCACTAAGTGACTGATTTAGGTTCAATGCCTGCATGGAGCAGACAGGCCAGCTGTGGGTTAAGCAGATAGCATTCAAGTGAGCTAACCCAATTCAAACCCAATCAAGCTGGGATTTATTGTTGGGGTCTGTATTTAGAAATCTGATAGAGTCTGCATCAGTCCCTTGACTTGCATCAAGAGAGACGGGCCTTATTTCCTTTAGCGGATGACTATAAATGGCAAACCATGTTTTCCAGCAGGGATATAAATTTTAGTATTTGTAGACATTACTGCAAATGCACATGGAGAATGGGAGGGAGGGACAGGGACACAGGAAGTGGGGATGGCACAGCTGCAGACATGGCTCCATGGTTCACAAATATAGTCTGTCTGTCTTTCTGGGAGAAGATGCGATTTCACACCTACCAAATCATACCATACCACATATGAATGCAGAATAAAAGCAATCAGGACTTAAATACAGGCGGCTGTGGAAAGGTTTTCTTTTGAAAAATCCACTGTGACTTGTAATAAAATTTGACTGACCTGTCAATCATTTTTATTCAAGTGAGTGCAAACAGACAGCCTATCAAGAGATGAATTTGGAATTCCTGTTACTAAAATCGCAGTTTGAAGCAAAAAATAGCATCAACTGCTTCAGACATGAGGATAAATGCGCTACAGTCTAAAAAGGACATTGTGTTGTGTTTTACTTAAAAAACAGATTCATATTCACACCTGAATTGAGATTTAAACTTTAAATAACATGTTAAAAGAGAGCAGACAGTTTCTACAAATTAAGTTGTAATTTTTCCGCTGGGTGACAGGCAGGTCTAGTAATAGCTTTGTCTGGGAGAGGTACAGTGTATTTTATATATTTATCTCACACGTCCTTGCCTGTCACAACTATCGATGCCTGGCATTTTCCTCATATTTTGTCACATGTCAAATATAAGCACGTCGTTTGGAATTGACCACTTTTGCAAAAGGACATTTTTTGTTGTCCGTGGTCCCATGTGGCATGTCCCTGTTGACAGCCGAAACAAGTTTGCGAATCTGACCTCATGGCCTTTGTAGAAAACTTTGCCATTGCTTATTTTCAAAATGGGAACCAATCACAAGGCCCAGAGAACTGTTGCATGCTGTTACTTTTACAGATAGGAAAGCAGAGACTGAGCCGGACATCAAACTGACATGCTCCAAGGAAATTAAGCCCAGCACAAGAGGCATACTGTTCTCGTTTATTGTTCCCCAATGGTGGAACAAGCTACTAAATGTTGTTCTCTTGAAGACCCATCTCATCTAACATGTCTAACCAGCAATTTTTATGGACTTCATCTGATCTCCTTACACTTGTTGAATAGATGCAGTACCTAGTGCTTACAGCAAAGTCTCTAACTACACTGAATTTGAATGAAGAGGGTCATCTGAATGAATAAATGTAATACATATAATGCATAAAATAACCGAACTGATCTCTGAGAATGGTAAAACACAAGTCGACAGACTGACATGTAAACTTTTTCCATCGCTTATTACCCATCAAAAATCCTGAATGCATCTATCTGCTATCCCCGCGAAAAATTCTGCTCTCCTCTTAACTTGACGAGCCCCAACGTTTTCCAACGACAATGTTCACACCTTCAAAAATGTCCTGCTAGCTTCCAAATATGATAGCTGGATGCTGCCACAAGAGGGATGAGAGGTACATGCGCACAGGCAATACCAGAACCTTCAAGAAACATAATATTGTTGTATAAAGACATATTGGTTTCACCTGATTGCACCCTGCTGCTATACAGACAGCAAATGAGAAGTCATCAAAAACCAAATAATAAATCACATAACCCACCATCTTGAAAATACTGCCATAAGTGGGGATGGTATTAGTTATTAATAAACCACTAGGCCCCCGGAGGGAGTTATCCATAAGTATTTAATATGATGCTTTTAATGGGTGTGGGTACACATATGGGCGTTTATATAAGTTAGTGCGTGAACACATTTGTTTACATACAAGCACATATGTGTGTGTGCCTGTGTGTGACTGGAGGGAGGAGGAGAGGAGAAGTCTCCATGGGCAGACAGACTGAGCCAGGCTGGCGACTGTCCAGGACAGGAGCCTAAGGCGTGGGCACGTACCGGCCTGTCAGTCCCCCTGATCCTTAAATGATTGATCCAAACTAGATAGCCATCATTACCATTCATGCACCACCCTCTCTCTTCCCCAGGTCTCCCTTCCTCTGTCTAATTTTACCTTCCATTTGCATGTTTCCATGGACTAATTAAATCTTTCTCTTCTCTCTGTCTCTCTCTCTACCTTCCTCTCTCTCTCTGTGTCCATTGGTATGAAAACTAATGCAGCACATTTTTGGCACATAATTATGTATGCAATGTGAGGGCATAATGTATTCCAGTTGGGTGAAGTTCTCTAGACCCTGCGTGTAATGAGCACAACACAAGTATACTCATTACACAGCCTCTGTGGATGCTATATCTCCCTTTTCACCCCTCTCTGTCACTCTCACTATGTTCAGTCTTGAGGAGAGAAGCTGCTGACCTTCCCTCTCTCCCTCTCTCTCTCTCTCTCTCTGCCACCCATACACCGCACACGTTCTTCACTTTGTTTCCCAGCCTTTCCATAGTTCATACATTTGGAGCGGGCTGGGGTTTTCTCCTGCCACTACCATGATCCTTTTGGTTTGTAATTCTGTCCCACTTGGCTTTAATTTACAGTGGGAAAATAATTAGAATCTCACTTTTGCAAAGAGTGGAGTGAAAATGTAAACAATGCTTCCCTGCGGGCGGGTGCTTCATCACTTTGACAGGTGCATTTGAATTTGCCTGGGTGGCGGACAGGCTTGGTTATTTATGTGTCAGTTGCACATGGAAGCCCCGGCTGTGACTGGGACTATAGATGGGACTGAGACTCGGGAGGAGACTGGAGCTATGTGGGGAGGGAGGGGGGTAAGGGTTTGGGTTTGGGTGAAGACTGAGGGCGATTCTGGTTCTGGACCTGGAGCTATGAGGTTGGGCTGTGGCAGGTTCTGGCAGGAGGCCTGATTGTGAATAGTGCTGGATGTGGATCTTGTGCTGTGGCTGAGGACAGATTAATAACTCTAATGAGCAGAGGGCTGAAGATGGGGATAGATTGAGCACTAGTAATACCTGGAGGAGACAGGATGTAGAGCTACGTATAGGAATTTGGGTGTGGACGGTGCTGGAGTTGCTTCGGAAATGAACTATGGAACAGCTAGCTATGAGCTTCACTTCATATTACTAGTACCAGCATGTTGAATATACTACATGTGTTGCGTGAGCGTGGCAGCTACTGTAATGCCAGCGAACTACTGCTTTGCCTTTGCTGAGTTGCTGCATTGTTGCTGCCAGCTCCATCTCTCCACATGGACTTCGCAGGTCACTGCAATGTTGGATTTCTTTTCATTACAAATTAAAGTTCATGAGGGAAAGTGAACAAGGCCTCGGAGTTTACAGTTCTGCTGAAATTTTGTGGTGTGACCCGACGATGCTGCTGGAGAGAGATGTTTGTGTTATTTGAAAGGCTTAAGAAAGTGTAAATTAAGTGAATTTACAATATGTTGAGTATATTTGTTGTGGTGAGGTCTGACTTGGCGGTATCAGTGTGTGCAGTGGTAAATAGGTTGGTTGTGGTGGATATGTGGTTTGCCGGCCGACAGGCTTCGTCAAGCCCAGGGGCCTATGACGGGATTAAATTACCCCTGAGTAGGTGAATGTATCACAGTTCATAAGCACTTCAGTAAGTAAAACAGCAAGTGAATGCATCACGCTTCAAAGGCACTTCAGTATACGGCATAAGCAAATGCAATGATCTATGTTCACACACTGTCTCCACTTCAGTAGTTTGTTCAGTCTGTTTGTGGTCCAGGCTGTTATGTTTAATTCAGAACTAAACTAGCCTAGCACTGCACATAAGGTTAATAGCTCAGCAGCCTATTATTTATGGCAGAGTTATCATATTATGATTGTTTCTGTGGCTTTCATGGTCTTTTAATAAGCTTTTAATGAGGAAGGAACATACTGTGAATCACAGCTGAGCTGAAAACGACGCTTTTAGTCACTGGTGGGTTGAGTTCTGGTGCTGAAAGCTACTGATCTGGTCAGTCACACTTTTGATTCAGTATCATCAGCGCAGTTTGTAAATTTGTTGATAGAGATGTTTGCACACATAAGCTACTGAGTCATTATTATCAATAATAATAAAAAGATTTAGAGGGAAAGGATAATATTCTGTACCAGGAAATAGAATATCAGGGAAATTAAAAGCTCAGGGATGCAATAATAAGTCAAAATGCCAAATGTGTGGTGATAATATAAAAATAATAATAATATATCAGCATTCTGATGTGTATGCCTAATATGAATCATGAAAACAAACCACTACACATTAACAATATATTTTCTTTTTTTTATATTGATATTGATGTCACATTGTCACTGCAATAGTGTTAAGGTTTATATTTCAAAACACAAGGCAATAACCACATGGACATGAAATAGAAACACAGGTAGAGCAGAGAGGAGCATCAGGGCTTTACTGTGTGAGAGAGGAGGAAGACATGGCTACTTCTTTTGTCCAGAGATCCTCATCCACACACACACACAGACACACACACATACACACACACACAAAGAGTAACACTCATCTACATGCTAATACACACACATACACCCATGCTCACAAACAGACAAAGCCTCACACAGTGAGGCAACGCATGCATGCATCTCCAACGCCTGCAGGCGCTTGGGGCTAGGCAGCAGAGAGGAGGGGGAGGGAGGGAGGGAGGGAAGGGAGGGCTGTGGGGAGATGAGGCGGGAGGTGGGGGGGAGGAATGTGTACTGTGCAGAGGCTCTCTAAGCTATAGAAGGTCATTCCCTCCACTCCACCACCACCACCGCCCTGTCTATCAGAGCTGGCCCAGGTTCAAGGCCTGTTTGCCGAGGTTTGGGCTCGTACCACAGACGCGGACTCAATGTAGGCACAAAAACACGTGCCAGCCTGGGCAGCAGCACACACACACACCAAATTTGAATTAATGGGCACATATACGGTGGTACAGATGCACATATTTTTTATGTCGGTGGGGTCACACTGTACAAATGCACATGCTCATTCACAGAGATACTGATGCGTGGACGTACTGTATAAACCCAGTTGCATGGCCACACACACTGGCATCACGCAACACACACACAAACAAGGCCGAGGCAGGCTACAGCACATTGCACATGGCTGGGAAAGGACCAAACCACAAAGCATAAAAGACCACCGACATACATGCATGGATAAGCCAAGCAATGTCAGCCATTAGAATGGAAATAGATATGCTATTATTGTAAATTTGGCCAATATGTGGTCGGTCGGCAGATATAATTGGAGCAGCTTGAAAATGGCATGGATGCACACTGTCTGCGTTGGGCCTGATTTGGCTGAAGCAAAGGTCTGTGTCTGGTTAAACGCACCACTGGACAAGACAAGCCACCCATTCATATTTGCATGCGGGGACACAAACATACTGTACGCACACACACAGTGACAAAACGGCTAGTATGCTACAGCGGCTTTCATCCACCCTGCTCTCATCATTACTCTGCCTATAAAACGAAGATCGCTGTCTATATGGACATTTCGTCTTGAATAATCAAAGTTGAAGTATAATAATAGTCTCTATCCAAAAGTAGCACAGACCAAATTGGACTTAAGGAAAAGATAAACAAGCAACAATGACTATATTTACAGTCAGAATAAACTGAACAACTTTAAAAGAGATTATCCAGTGATAGTATCTCTGAGTGCTCGAGATAATCCAGAAAATAAGATATGCATAATTCACTGTAACTAATCTCCTTTGCAGAAAATAAAGCCTACTCCCAGCCTACAGTAAACAACTCAGATAGCAGCCCATCTTTTACTTCCACGCCATGTCTGACTCACCCTGGGCCCTAAGGAGATCACTTTTCCAGGTTGCATATTGAAAGTTTACCTGCAGCTTTATTCAACAAGGGAAATGAGCCCTTTCCATATTTTAATGCTTCTAATATTGACTCTTCACCTGTAAATATAAACTCAAACCTGCAATAAGCCAGATCCTAAAAAAAAGTAAAGCACTAACATTAGAAGCCTCTATATGAACTTGGGTTATTTTAGTAACGATTTAGTAACCTGCAACCATAGGCAGTTAACAAAAATTTAGAAATATACAAGTCCTAAACCTTTGTATTACCAAAGCCAAACCAATCACATCACCAAGACATGCCTCCTTCAGGTATAATCTTTTTGTGGTGCGAAAAAGCTATATCTCTCACTCTGAGTGCATGGAACACATATTTCAAGATGTCATGCTCAAAATTTCAGGAGACCAGGCTTTGTATTAAGATGCTGCAGAGAGATGCCAAAGTCAAGTGTTGCCTTTGATATCCAAAATTTGACTTTGGATTAGCTTGAACTTAATCAGGCCTCGGAGGCTGGAGGTGATAAGTATCCAAGCCATTTAACCGAAATGATGCTGGGAATCAGTGGTAAGAAGGCGCACACACACACACCCACTTACACACTTACACACACACGCTCTCTCTCTCTCAGTATCTCTCAGTTCCTGTGTGACTGCACACACGCACACACACACACAAACCATGCTGTCTCTTTAAGGTTATGAGTGAAACCCTTATGAAAAAAAAAAAAAAAAAAAATCCTCCAAATGTCTATCTCTCCTTGGGATGTCATGTGGGGCTGTTAAGACGCGACACCTGTCACAATTACCAGACCTTCCTCATCCCCTCCGGGCCACAGGAAGCAGCCAAGGTCAAACTCTTTAAAGGGAAAGAAGGGAGAAGAAGTGACTAACTATGGACAGTCACAAAGGATCAGATCTGTCAAGTTCAAGCTGTAAAGCCTCCGTGAGTCAAAGGCTGAACATGCATATTTGTGTGTTTGTGTGTTATATTCAGCATTACACAAAAACGGCACCACGTAGGTCTACACATTTAACACTAATCAATTGAAATATAACCTCAGCAAGATGAGTCCTCTTTTCACTTCATATTTGGAGAGTCCAAAGTTGGTGCTTTCAGTATCATATTATGGGATGACAGGGGAACAGGTCAGAATTCCTTAGGATTTGGCCTGACGGAGGAGAAAGAAGGATGACGAGGAGCGGAGGACAGGAAATCTTCTCTGAGAGGAGAAAACCTGGTGTCAATTGAAGCTCTCGTCGTGTGTTTTGACAGCTGATGGGTGAAACCTCAAATTATGAGGAAGTTAAAATCATGCTTCTCTCTTCTTCGTAAGTGTCCGAAACCTTTGAGGGACATCTTTTTTTCTCTAAATATCTTGGCTTGATCTTTTTTTTTGTTTTTGTTGTTTGTTTACCATATCACAGGCCGGTAACCAGAGACGCTTCTTTGTTTTACCTTGCTTTCTTTTTTTCACTCTCTCCTTCCCTCCCTCTGAACAGAAAAGCCTGCCCAGGCCCAGGCTTTGGTAGATAATGACATCCTCTCCCTGGATTAATTGTGAGGGACACATTAAGCAATGGGGCTGACACTCCCTGTAATTAAACTGTTCACACCGATGAGTTCATACTGGAACACTTTCTCCTTTTCGCTCTCTGTCTTACTGCTGGAGCTGTGGGTCGGTCTAGAAATAGTATATAACATGGAGAGGGAGATTGTAACGGTGTGTTTGTGAGGAGAAAGTGAGTGCATCACCTTGTGAAATGTGGAAATAGGACACAGTATGAGGTCTGAACACACCAGACAGATCCACCAGATCAAACTAACTAGTCATCATGGTCCTACTCTCTGGCACATCTTTTTTTGTGCAAAATTTCCATCAGGTTTAAAGTATATCTTTAATCCTTATTATTTTTTATAATTTCCTTTCGGTAATAATTCATATCTCATATGTCATGTATAATCTGTAAAGCCTATTCTTAGACATTTCTTGCAGGCACAGACACGGAGTCTGTGCCTGCAAGAAATGTGCTAGATATATAAATAAACCTGACTTACTGCAACAAAGCAACAGCGGAACGATGGAACGCCCTAAATATAGTGTATCAAAGATATAATCAATAAAACAATATCTGAATCTGATTTATGCTACAGACAAAGGAAACTGCCATTTATCAGATAGTAAAGATGTCAGGGAACATTCTTCACCCATTTTTTCCCCCACTGTGGCTGAGAAACAGCTGCTCTTTACATCCAAGCTCAATGATGAGTCACATGCTACTCAAGAGGTGTGAAAAAATGAAAATTTAAGGCATCAATTCTAACCTTACAGTTGATTAACGTGCAATCATAGTGATCAGCTTTATCCACCCAATGCTGAGACGCTGGTATTAGTTCCTATGGACATGCCTCCACATGCCGAGGTATCATAGGAAAACAATGTGTGTGCCAGGATATGAGCATTGGTTATGGGCTGGATGTTCATATGCTGATCCAGCTGGGAACTAAATTGCAGTGATCATTGCACCTAAACAGGCAAATGTGTAAGATGAAATTTACAGACAATTACAATTTAGACATTAACCGACCATTGACAAGAAATTAAACTGAACTCAATTGACCTGTCGTTTGAACTCAAACGTTCTTCTGTGGATTTAAACTGGGTGCTGCTCACTTGAGCAAAGCTGAATGCACTCAAATTTTGAGGTCGGGGAAACATTCCTCTTAGGGAAGTGATCCGAAGTATAAGCCAGACTCCCCGAGTGTGAGATTTCCCGGTGCTGCAAAGCGCCAAGGGCATGGCTGCACCCCTCCGTGACCCGGACTGGTCACAGACTCCAACTCCAACGGCCTCCAGTTCAACACACAGTCAGCATCCGCACAGCGAGACAGCGCGATGCTCGGATGTTGATAATCTGTGGGAAAAATGGGACAGGTCTGCACTTCTGTCTGCATGCGTGTGATGCCAGAGAACCAGTCATCTGCTTTAATCTGTCAAACTGACAGACGGCCCACAGATTTTTCCGTCACTGTTAAAAAAAAAAAAAAACTTCCGTCAATGATGGAAAATATTCAGGTAACACAAATGGAATGTGTGAAATAAGATTGTGATATCATCTGGAAGGTGCTCACATTTTTTCATCTTCAGTTTTTTTTTTCCCCCTCTTGTCTATTTTACCACCATGCACCAGTTTGACATATTACAACCCAGCAAAGTGCATGTCTTTTCCAGGGACACAGCCATGTAGCCTTTGCAGTCATATCTCATATTGAGCAGCCTAATGCTCCGGCGGTGGATGCTGTGTTTGCTCCTACGTCACCCTGTCCTTGTCTTGCTATTGCCTCGGGCCAGCGGGGCCCTGAGCGATGTCCACCGAAAACAAACCCTCTGTAATTGAAGAAGCCACTCTAATACGACAAGCACATGCAGGTGCACAGTGAGGCTTGCATGCATGTGCACGACGACATCCACGCTCCTTGCCTCTGTGTTAATGCACTCTGTATGTAAATTAATAGGCTTGAATTTATACTTTTTTCAGCTGAGCACACGATGCACATACACAACGCATGCAGGCTGACCACAATGCTCTTTAGTAGAGGTGACCGGGGGGGTTGGGAGGACTCCAGTGAGTCCACACATGCACTGACACACACACATACACACACTATGAACCAATAGATGCCCTCTGATTCCAGGCGACCCCTCCTGTGCCACTGAAGCACTCAGCTCCTCCTCTCCTCTCCTGATGTTCCTGTGTTGCTGTTATGGGTTCCTGTGCAGGAGCTGAGGGCTCTATTGTTGTGTGACAGCGGTTCCTGTGTATCCTGTCACGGCCTGCTGCTCCCTCTGTCCGCCTTCCTCCCAACACCTCTGTCTTCCTTTAGTTGAGATTTGCGTCTCAGGTGGCCTGATACTCACTTTACTGTGCTATTTGCACAGATGAATAACCCCAATGTGTTATAGTGGGGATTGTCGGTGTTGTATGTTCCCGCTGAACTGCTTCACTGGACTGTCTTCCCGGCGAGTAAGTAGATTTTACCTACATTAGCAACTCTGCCCCATCTTAATGGCTGGATTGTGTTCATGTATGAAGAAGCCAGACATTTATTATTATTGGGGGATGTTTGGGGTGGGTGATGGTACCCGGGGACGGAGACAGACAATCCTGTCTGTGGTTTGGTTTAAACCACAAAAGCCCTTTAGTTCAGCTTAGGGGAAGATTGTGGTTTTGCTTAAATGCAAATGAAAACACTATTTTCCATAGTAAATCTTTTCCTGCTCCTAAACAAGGGCCATGGAAAATTATATGTAATAACTAAGGATACTGTTGTCTGTGGGAACTTTACTTATATGCGTATTATGAAATATAATAAATTCATAACCTATCCGTATTATATGATATAAGATTTGATCTATTTGCTCATTAAAAAAACCCTGTAGCTGTTGCAAATAAGTTATATCACAAATGTAATTTTCAAGAGATGGCGTTGGGTTAAAAGATGCACCTCCTCCATTATTTCATTTTGACTGAAATTCAGAAAATTTCTGAATTAACTTTTGTAAATAGATTACAACTGTTTAATTTTGTCTTTATGTAATAAGTGACAAAAAAGATGACTCTGCTTTCTCTCTCTCTCTCTCTGTCGTATCAGGTGGTACCATCATGTCGCTGTAGAAGATAAATTTAGAAAACATTTTGCATGATTAACAGCCAGACTCAGGTTATCATTACCACTCCAATCTGTGCGCTTTGAAATCTCAACAGGTTTACTCCCCACCAACCACACTGCTGTTGCAAAAGCACCTTGGGTGTTCCCAAATTCACCCGCTGGTAACCCATTACTTAGACATATGGAGACAAACGGCACGAAGGTACGCAAATGTTCAGGTTGCGAAAACATCTCCGGGGCCACCAAACAAACCCCCTCTCTGCTGCCTTCCCTGCTTCTTTTAATCGCTCCCCCTCTCCTTCAATTATCACAGTGTCACCACCACCACTGGGAAAGTTTCCTTTTGGTGAATTAGCAGCACAGGAGCTTTGCAGAGGGTGAGCCCGCGCTCCACTCTGTCACTGTCATAGCGGTGGCTCTGACAAAACAGTTTGCGTACCTGCTTAAGTATTACAGAAATTAACACCTCCCTTCTAGGTACAGTAATCAAGGGGGTGACAGGAGACAATTAATTAGGTCCATCTGCATCACTGCCTTTACATAATTAATGGGGCTCATTACAGAACCCCTAGTATGATGTGGAGCATGCTAGCGCACTCACTAGCTCAGAGCATCAGAGTGCTGAGAACGTTTTGTTTGTTTGTTTCATTTTGTACGAGTTTGCTACACACAGACTGAGGTGCTATTGCTAAACCTTAAAAACTGAGACACAAATACAGTCACACTGACACTTAAACAACAAGTTTTCCATCTCAAATTAGCATAAAGGCAACTCCCTACTCTCAGCTGTGCCCAGATTGTTAAAACTGTGGAACAGTCATGGGTAAAAGACACAATGTTGACTATCCAACACTCGTCTCCTGTGAAAGAGTCCTGTATTTTCTTAGTGTATAATATCTACAGCCACAGGAAGACTAACAGTGACAGTATATAGGTCAAGACAACCTGCTTGTTTCTTATAGTAAGTCTCCTTTTACACTACATTTCTCTGGTAGTCTCTAGCTTTGTGCGTGTTTTTTTGACCCTGAGCTTCAGCTATAGTCAATCTCCCTTTAACAGAAAGATACAATGGACAGATTATGCAACACTAATGCAAAGACATACAATGTATTTTGAATTAATTCTGGCACCATGAGATAAACTAATTAAGAAAAATAAGGTTAAACATGATCTAAGGCCGTCACAACGTGCTAAAAATTCTCACAATGAATATGTAACATGTGAAACGGCAATATGAGGTAATTCTTAAAGAATTTCAAACATGTCTGGTGAGCTAATCCCCTCTCTCAGCTGTTCACCTGCTCATCCACAACATGTGAGGCCAATGATCTTTGATGGAAACTTGTTCATTTGACTTCCTTCCTAAAAGCAAATTAAAGAGCGAACAGGTAATCTGGTCCCTGACAGATTCACCCTCACTGCTCAGCCTGCGATGCTCTACCACTGACACCTTAACCTGAGAGCAATATTTAAACCGTGAAGCTACTCAGATGATCATATGGCATGGAGGACTTTTTAATATTAAGCTAATTGGTGAAAAAGTGAAAATTAGATCATGTTTTATGGCCACCTTCTGAAAATTACAAGTTTGATAATAATAGGCCATTTGCCAGTTGGTTATTAAATGTGGACTCTTTCTTTTTTTAGTGTTTCGGTGCTGGAGGGAGATACATCGTACAGACACGTTTTGCTGAGTCTTAATTTATAGCACAGCACATCCAGAAAACTAGCTTTATCAAAATTGATCATCCGCTGATTTCCAGGGAACCAGAGATGTGAATGAACACGTTGAAGATGTTTGGTGAATGGCGGACTAACTGTATCAATTTACAGCTAATGAGTAAACATGAGTACGCAAACCTATGCAACAGAAGGTGGCGATGATGAACCGAACAATCTTTATCAACTGCCAAAAAACATCAGAAGAATTGTGTTTTACAGCAGCTCTGCAGGATTTACAGCAGCCATGATCTGAACTGAAATCATAGCACATCTTTCAGCGTATAGGACTGTAATGAAGCCTGTGGTGGATCCAGCCTGTAATCCACTTTATATTCTTCAGAACTGCTGCATAATGTGGTTAAATAAAAGTAACCGCTGTTCTTCAATAGTAGCATACAGTAATTCACTTAGTTTGGAAGAAGCAATGATGATTAGGGGTTTGGAAAAAGATGAGTAGAGGGAGGTTCTATGAACAAAAGAAAAAGAAAATTCAAAATTCAATGAATGTGAACTATTTCATTTAAATGTGTGAACTGAACTTTGAGCTCCGTCTTCAGTGAAGTCTGAACTTGCACAACACGACTGGAAACTTCAAGCAGTTACACAACAAAGCCTGCTCAGTCAAGCAAAGTGCAAACATGCGGAGAAATTTCTAATTTGTTACTATTAAAGGATTCCTGACTGAAGAACAGTCAAGTAACAGATAACTGCTGGTTATCCAGTGCAGCATAAGGTGCTTAGGAAGAGCTTCAGAAATATCTGCTGCATGTAACCTACCTTAAGTACAAGATTAACCTTTCACTTGTGATTCTCCAAATGATTTCCCATCCACCTGACACACAACAGGTATCAAATTAGGTTAAAACACACAGGGGAGATTTGCGGTTCCTGTTCACCTCCAGATCGGATTTGTTGAAAATGTCTTACTTTGTCCTTTTAAGAGCGAACTGTTCAATAACTTTCTAAAATTGGCTCAAAATCAGACTGCAGCTGTTCATGTGAGTGCCTTGTTTTCTTTATCTTCATCCCTCCTTTCTCTCACTCAGCTAATGAAGGCCTCGTGGCCCACTGTTATTAAAATTACGCCCTTGCCTCTGATATTAATTGGGTCCGTAATAAGGAATGCCTCAGATTCATTATTTAATTGCAAGGGCACATTTGGAATACAGTTTCTGAAATGTATTTTTAATGAAAAACACTACATCCTGACCTAATCATATCAACCTTATTCTATCTAATTAAGAATGCAAAAAAATCATTAGAGTTGCAAAATATTAGTTTCAGCTCTGTCGGGCTGCTCCTTTGCTCGCCTTCATGAATATATTTTTTTTCCTGTCTATGATAAATACTTAATGAGGGAAAAATGACAAAAATTTGCATGTAGGCAAATTAGTCTAATAGGGATATGTCTTTGCTGAGTTAGGAAAGTGACCCTTTTCACAGGAGAAATTGTTACAATAATTATGAAATAATGGCAAAGCCCATCTTATTTTGATGAAAAATGGCCCACTTGAATAATGTAAAAATCATAAAATGCAATAACCCCAAATTTTCATCATGCTGGAGAATGTGTTAACCTGTTAGCATTTTATCAGTTTAATAGTGCCATATTAGGGATAATATGAAGTATGCCGTAATTGTTGCTGTGGAGGCAGAAATGCCGTAATGCAATGATGATATAGCAGCGGTGAGAGGCCATCAGCACCTAAATGAAGCATTTCCTTAATCACAAACTTTGAGGGTGTCATTTCTTTCAGAGTCTCCAAACATTGAGAGGTCCAATAAACAGGTCCATCACCGTCCCATTAGTAGGAGTGTAGTCACCTCAAGGATCGCAGTTCATTAAAGCTCACGAGAAAGGTGTAAAACACAAATGATCTCTTTGTGGATGGAATGCTAGATTGTAATGGTAATTTAACTAAGATAAATCTGTCCTTTAAGGACCAATGATGGATATGGAATCATATCCTGTGATTCCTATAAGCTCTGAAGTGAGGTCACCGTCTACATCCAGTCAAAATGATGGTCGCTATTCTTGCATTGCTGAGATTTCTCTAATGGCGTATACAGTAAGTGCACAGCAGAGCTTGTGGCACATCAGATCATCCCTTATAAAGACATTAATTGATGAACTGCAATCATTATTTCCACTCGTGTGAATCTGCTCATTTGAATAATTTAATTAGGAGCAATAAGCCTTTCCTCATTGACTGAAAAATACAAATCCTGTCTTTATTTGTAAACACTGTAAACACGTATTCCCTTATGTCACTTTGGATAAAAGGAGTCTGCCAAATGATAGAATGTGAATGTATTCATTGGCTGAAACACTGTCAGTCACTAAAATGGCCTCTAATCCTGTTTTATAACTATTGCCTTCATTCCCACTGAGGAGTCGACTTTAAATGTGTTGTTCTAGTTATGTAAAAGAAAAGAAACATCACAATTATGCAAATATTGCTAACTTCACAAGGGATGTTTTGGTGGCAAAGACAACATTGTGCACCAATCCCTGGCATTCTAGTCCATCTGTCACCAGAAACGCAGAACATCACGTAGTTGCGGGTTCGGTTTTTACCCCTTCTACAGCCGCATGAACTTGTCCAAGCAAAGAGCATGGGAGTTAATGAACATGGTGAACACCGAGCGATGTGTTCCACTAACAAATCCCGCAGATTAAATTAAAAGGGGGGCTCCGGTTTGATCGCTGCGTTCTATTTCCCTTATCTCAACAAGTCACATTTTCAATCACTATGCAAAGATTTTACATCGGGTGCAGGCTCGGTGCTAATGCACTGCCCTGTCCTGTGTCATCACAATTGACCTACACTGGGCTGTCAAACATGTGACAGCCTCTGCCAAGCCATAGTAATTTCATGGGGACATGCATTTATGCAAAGTGAAATCCTGCATTCCCCGACAGTTGTCCACATTACGATGATGCCCAGTATAATATATGCATGTGCATACCACCATGTATGTTGATTGAGTAATCTTCCTTTAATGAAATATCACAGGAAATAGGTTTCCACAGACTAATCAGGTTTCTGTTTTGGTAATTATCTTCTACTAATTAGAATGAAGCTAAAGACCTCAGCTTTCTGAAAAGTAACTAAGGAAAATTTCTTGATTTTAAATGAGCCAATCTTATTCTATACATCTTCTCCCTGAAATTGACCAAACTGAATGGTGGAATGATGGACAGTGGGTGACGATAAATGTACCTTTCAGTGTCACCTACACAGGTTTCATTGAGTGCTACACTCTAGAAGAAACCTCTCCTAGTTACAGACAACCAAGTCTAATTCCTCCTCGTTACGGCGCCCAATCTAACAGAGCAGCATCAATGACCTTTTAACGCATTCTGTCCTTACGAAAACAGCCATTAGCCCAATTAATCCCCAAGGGTTTGAGGAGAAGAGTGTTGTCTTGAAAGGCGGGAGAGGCTGCAAAGCGGGTGAGATGCTTACTTACCTTGCGCCTCTCCCCGTTGAAGCCTCTCCACTGCTCTGCCTTCTTGACGATGTAGCTCAGCTCCTGATTGGACAGCTCCAGGTCTTGAGGCAGGAAGAACGTCCCTTCTTTGGCTGTCAGCCGCTGAAAGATGTCCAGCATGTGTCCATTGTTGTGGAATCTGAAATTGTGAGAAAAAAAAAGACATGTGGAAGATTAAGTGTAAGAAAAAAAAACATGCAACTGGAAATAAATAGAGTAGGTTTGTGGCTACGTCTGTGCCAAGAGGGTCATGTCCTACTTCTTACTATTGGCTGACCTTTAATGGAACAGATCAATTCAGAAAAGATCAACAGATCAGTGATCCAAACTTTCTGGAGGAACCTACAAAACTTCTATTGATTACACCAGGTATATCTGCAGTGTAACACTCTCTAATACTAATACAGTAATACAAACACAATGAAAGAGCAAGAGGAATCAAACAAATTGGCCTGTGAGGGGGAAGCACTATGCTAACACAAGCTGACTGCAGCCGTGTCTGTGTTTAGTTGTGCATCTGCGTGGTTGTACATCTGTTAATGTGTGGGAGTCAGATCCTGGGATGTTCTTCACTGTTAATGCCGCAGCTTCAAAGATGGCAGATGCAACAGACGTGCTGGATGCAGATACGTCTGGAGAGACCAGCCTGAGTCACAAGGAAACGTTCGGCCCAGCAGAAGGCATATTGATTTATACCTCCAGATGAGCGCACATCACCAAAGTGTTATTTTTCCTTTGCCACACAAGGGGTGTGCATGCAGCCAACCCCTGAAAACAATCACCATGTCTGTAAACAAATGCCTTGGCTGACCATCAAAACCAGCAGACCTTGTGCCCTTCCATAGAGATTCTCGTCTGTCAGAGGGTAATCAACTCTCAAATAAAACCAACATCAAGGACAGAGGGATTTACACAAGGAGCTGGTACGGAGCTTTGAACTCAGCATCATTCCCCATCGCTCTTGGGAGAGGGATGTTTGTAGAATCTTAACCTCAGACACAGGAATAGCTTGCATTCATTTTCATCCTACACTTGAATTGCGCTTCTCATTCATTTATGCGGCCTTTCTCTTGTAGGAATTCACCATCTTTGCATCTCTGGGCTTCAAAACAGGCTCATTTCCTTGGTGTAAGGAAGTGGCATGAATGTAAGTATGTGATTCTTAAATGTGGGATGTGACCCGGATGACAAGGCAGTTATCAGTTCTTATTTTTAACAAAATGAAGATGGTGGATGAAAAGACTAACAGAGGTTTGTGGGTGAAACCTACAATAGTATTATTTCAGAGGTATTTTTGGATCCATGCTTCTTCCTGTCTTATGAAGAAAAACTGCATTGAACATGCTCCATACTACTCTTTAAAGGCCAAACACCAGACAATAGTCCTGCCTCGCTATCTCCGAACACACGTGAAATTCACACAATACTACAACCAATCAGGAAGCAAGTTTCCACTGAGATGAGGTGAGCAATGAATGAGTCACTGCTCTGACTCACTTCCTGTTATAGTATACTGTACTGTATGGCCATATAGGCGCATGCAACCCTTTCTATACATTCAAATGTCAACAGCAAAAATATTTTGTATGAGACACATTTACACATTTGGAAAGACTACAGCAGTGTTAACTTGTTCTATGGTTATGTTTTGAGTAAAGTTTATGATGAAATTGTGATCTGATTTTACTTATGTCACAATTATTTACATTTCACTAAAACCTGTGCTTTCCTGAACCTTAATTAAAGTGCTTTTACTGCCTGAACCTAACCATAGCAGGCATCTCCCCAACTCTACTGCCATTGATAAATGCAGTGCTTCATTCATTCAGAAATATGGTAGATAGCAGTTACATTTGCCACAAAATGTATTTTCAATTGCAGACTAAATCTTTCCCTACAGAAGCCCACACAAGCACAGAAACACCATAGCAGGGCGCAGCAAAGGAGACAAACTAAGTATTTTTTTTGTTTTGAATATTGTCATCATTTATCATTTCCATCTAAACTGCACAAGTATCAATGTGCCATCACCCCACTGTGTGTTTATGAAGTTTCAAAGAGGATAGAGGTGTAAAGCATATCACTGATACATATTTTTGCAGCCAGTGAATAAAGGCTGCCTAAAATGTAATTAAAAAGGGATAACAGTCCATTCTATCTATACATATAGCCTGAGGCATTTTTTTAGAAATAGGTCATGCTCTGTGTCAGAGCCCCTTCCTTGCAGCCAATAGGAAACTGTAACCCATAAAATTATCATCCTTGCTTCAGCCTCGTGGCCTACATTCAATACAAACCCGAGTGGCGGTTGAGTGGCAGAAGTCATTATTCCTGGCTGCTGTTTTAATATTGTCCATTTAGCTGGAGCCTGATAAGCGTCCCGCTTACTGAAATTAGATGGCACCCTCTCCTCGCCCGCCAATCTCAAACTGATTAATTCAATAAGAGTTTTCTTACATTTTGAGCCATTAATGGAATTTGGTCTTATATGAGGGTGGGAGAACACACCTTGGATGAATACAGAGTTAGGTTATTCAGTAATTTATCACCCACCCTTCTACTCTTTTACTTTCATGGTGCAGAAAATGCTGTCCTTCCATTACTAAAAAAAAGAAAAAGAAAAACATTATTTATCTTTTAAGCTGGAAATGTGTAATTAGTAGTTTAGTGGTGCCAGTTTAAGTCCTCCCATTCGATTGCAAAGCGGCGTGAGGGTCCTTGCTGAGCCTAATTTAGGCTGTGAATGATTCCCACGTGCCTTAATGTTTTGTTTTTCCTGCTCATCCTCACTAATCAGCTAACAGCTCTATGGAGGACATGATGGCTCAATAGAAAAAGAATTGCTAAAACAGTCGAAATCACAATACAAACCTAGTGAGTAAACGCTTCAACATGGCTGACCTCAATCTGCGAGACATGAGTACAACACACAGTGCATAAAGACATGTACGAGTATTCACCATCATGTATATGAAGTCCATTTCTGTATGTATGAAACCTGCACTGACACCAACCATGGAAAACATTCAGCCTAAACGGATAATGTAAGGGGGTTACATGTTCACGCTATATCAAAACACGTATAACTTTTGAATTAGAGACGCTTTCAATTTTCAAACCAATTGCGGAGTAGGGGTATGTTCAAAGGTGGTACATGTGTGTATTTCTGCTTTTTTTGTGCGTGTGCGAGTGTGTTTAGACGTGCGAAGATGAAGCATAACTGCAAAAGTAATTCCATGCCACTATAAAATCAAAGTGGATTAGATCATAACGTTTGTTTTCATTTTCTGTTGCTTGCATTTGTTGCTTTTCTGTGGACAGATGAGGGGAAAGAAATGGATGCGCTGGAACGGGCACAGGGCTGCGGGGGTGGAGGGAGTTATTTCTGAACGTGTGCTTGAGAATAGTCGGCTGGTGAGGGCCAGAGTGTCTCAGAAAGGGCCTTCCTCTTCATTGACAGACCGTCCCTACGGGCTCTGTCAATTCTAAATTACCCAAATGCTAATCCCCGAGTCCGCAGCCTTAGCTGAAGGGCTGGTTAGGGCCAAAATCTTAATCACGATTATCTTGATTAATAATGAGATCGCGATTATTTATCATGGTTCCTTGTTGAGTTTAGAAACACCACACATTCACTGAACTTTTAGAAATATTTCAATAGTCTGTCAGTGGTGGTCTTTCTTTAACTTCAAATGTAATTCAACAGAAAAACAAAGATTTAAACCTTCGCTTTGCAGAAAGCTCGCCAGCCAGAGCTCAATAATCAACTTCAGAAAACACATGCAAATAGACAAATACACTGCTGATTCAGAAAATATCATTTTGACGACACACTGCAAAACAAATCACAACACCACTATAAAACCTGTTTTTGTAATAAGTAGTAAAAATCCCTGAACCCAGACTGTCCACTCATGAACATTATACTGTCTGAGTCTGTTTGACACAAACTCCTCTCACTAGAATATGTTATTATGAGAAGGAATATAAGGGCAAGATAAAAACTGAATACACCTGTGTCTGAAGAAACACATTCACTTAGGAAAATGAGCAGGACACGTCCATTTGCTCATTAGCCTTCACCTGTCTGCTTGTCTCACCTGAGCAGGTAAATGAAGAGGATGGTGATGGAGAGGAGGAAAAGGACTGCGTAGAGGAAGAGCGTGATGATCACCCCCGCTGCACCCGATTGGTCGGTTCGGTAGAAGTACCAGTAAAGCTTGGCCGCGTCGCCCACCGGCATGTCGGGGCTGTAGGTGAGACGCTGAGGAGACAGAGATTGAATGAAAAGAGTCAAAAAGTACAAAAAAACAGATCAATCTCCACTGTGTAACTGTTGGATGTACTGTATAAGCATGGACACAATGTGGGGAAGACATCATGTGATGAAGAGGATATTTTATTCATAAATTCACAAATATTGGTATAAAATATGAGCTACAAAGGCATAACCGTTACAATGCAATTTAACTAGGACTGTATTTAGTCATCTCTTGTACAATGACTGTGAGTCATCAAAATCATTTCAGTCTTTCTCTCTGACAACATCTAACCCACTGCCAAAAAAGACACCCATCTATCCTTGCATATTTTCTTTCTCACCCTCTCTCATCCCCCCTCTTTTTTTGTAATCTAAAGTCACTTTGCCAAGATAAAGTGAACTCCTATTTAAAGTGCACAAGTGTCCAAGCTATTTTTATGTGACTTACCCCAAGGACGGCGTCCACTGCAAAGACTGCCAGAGGGTCGAGGACTGTCCACACTCCCTGAGCCATGATAAACTTTGACGTGAAGGAAGGGAGTGAGCCAAATATCTGTTGACAGCCCCATCTGATCAGAACCAGCAGGAACGTTAATGCGTTCAAGGTCAGGGGACCCACCACCAGCATCGCCAGCTCCTCCCAGATGTGGAGCAAGGAACTCTGGTATACAAGCTCCACCGTGTGTGCGTGGAACTTGAACCTGGCGGGAGAGGAAAGGGAGGCCGGTGCATGTGTGAATTTATGTGCATGTGTCAATATGAGTGCAGTATATATCTTTGTTTGTGATGCTCAACCGCTCAAGGGCAACTCGCTCTAGCAATTCAAACACTGTATTGTTTTTGGTTGAGTCAATCACATTCAATTAGACTGATGACAATTAACATTAAATAATTGGCTGTTTTACTGGTCTGTGCTGCCCCATTTGGTTACATGTAATATATAATAAAATCGTAATAATTTGTAGATACAGTGTATTAATTAATGTGCTCAAATAAATAAACAAAATCAAACTCAAACGGATGCTACAAGTAATTGTATCATCACCTGTGCTTTTACATAACAGAGCTTTTCCAGACCCCCCACTGTAAGTTAGACTCCCCATTCACATCAAGCCTCATGAGTTTCTTAATCTTGCCATCAGTCAGGAGGAGGTAAAGTCAGCGGTGGGAGAGGAAGGGTCCAGTTTTTGCTCATTAATTTCCATCTGATTTGCTTCAAGAGTCAAGCGTCTTTCAGATTCTGTCCATTAATCTGACAGTAGAGGTCCATTGGTGTTTTATCTGAGGCAAATCTCTCAACTCGCATATTCAACCCTCCAAAAGTCCTGCTAGAGATCAGATCAGGGATTAACTCATCCAGTGGCATCTAAAGGACAGAGGAGATCAAATGATGTTGTGTATTTCAGAGACCTAGAGAGAAAAAGTTTATCTCCATTATACAGTGAGAAAACTTAAAATAGGAAGATCTGTAAACAGAGTTTGGTGTGTTTGTCAAAGCAGCACTCACAGTATCAGAAGTGAGGGATTATGAGTTCAGTGAGTGGAACTATGCAGCACTCAAGCTCTGAATGATTTGGTGAACTTTTTTTTTAATGAACTAATTAAGAACACTGAAACTCCTTGCAGGTCAATACTTCCTGCCTCTTTGAGATGCCTCACCCTGATTGGTCAGTGGAATATGCAACTCCAGCAGGTAATATACTACTCTGTACATGATATTTATGTTAGTATACATTCATAAATGTTCAAAAACAATGTTTTGCATGTGTTTTAGAAGCAATGACAGGTCTCTCATCAACCAATCTGTGTCTGCAAGCAAGTTTGTCCATCAGAATTGACCTCTTCCACCACAACAGAGTCACACGTTACTTACTGTATAAGCTTTTGCTTTGCCTTTTTTGCATAGGACGGGGACCTAGTGCTCTTTGTGATAAGATAAAATAAGTGAATATGGGCCGAGTTCAATAAATTACAACAGCATTTCTGACTTAGGCCGTATTCATTCTATACTCTTACATTAAACAATAGTGTCTCTTCAAATATCACATGGCATATTGAAATTTAAAAACTACATGTGGTACTGTACATGCAGGGCTATTGTGAGGCAATATGGACCATGATCTATAGTAAAAATAAAATATTATACATTGTTATAAGAATAAGTGCCTTTGCTTTTAATCAGGTAATAATTTAGAAACACATGACTTGTACACTTGTACTTTTACTTGTAAAAGAAAAAAAAGAGAGAGGGGAAAAAAAGAGAGAGATAGCTCATATAGGTTACGGAAGGAGAGAGCATTGGGGCCAGAGACTCTGTTGCTCCTGGGCACACTTTGCTGTCTGCTGATGTCCAAGGGTGGATTATGGGGAAGGAGGGGGCGAAGAGAGAGACTGAGTTAGAGAGGAATAAAAAGAGAGAGTGAAATTGAAACAAGAGGGGAGGGAGGCCTGCCATCACACCAGTGACTCTAACTGTCACTTGCTCTCTCTCTCTCTCTCCCTCTGTGACTGGGCAGCACCAGCTCAGGCCACGGCGTGGAGAGAGAAATGCTCGGAGGGAGAGCAGCAGATTCGGACATGTGGAAGTTGTCATCCGATGTTGACCCCCTCTGTTTTCGTATTTTCGTTTTTTTTCCACCTCCTATCCACCCCCTCAGTCCATCCTTTTTTTTTTTCATTTAGCCACATTTTTTTTTCAATCTGCCTTCCTCTATCACTTTCCATGATTTAATGTGTGATGTTTGCACCCCACATGTTATTGTAATAAAAACCTGCCTCTATGCATGTTTGCAGCCAGCTCTTTTTATAGTGATGAATTAAATCAGCACCATATGCTATGCTGCAGTGTGATTTAACAGTTCTGTGGTATTTTATTGCTATTTATTATCAATGCTGAGTACCAAATAATAACAATAAATTCCTTCCAAATAATGTAGCCTTTTGGGACTTGGGGCCGTGTGGTGAAATCAACAAACTCCTCCAACAATGGTTTTGTTTAATATTGAGAGAGTCTTGTTAAAATGTTAATGGGGGGATTCCAAACCGATGATTTGGGCGTATCCTGCGTGTGTGCATGAGTGTGTGTGTGTGTGTGTGTGTTTGTGAACACATACTGAGACAAACTGCACATCCTCATTCTCTCCCCTGCTCCTTCCACATCCCATTTCACTACAACCGTACTTTGCATGTGTGTTTGTGAGCTTGCATGCGTGTCTATTGAGTTGTGAGTGCATCCGCAATTTGCCTATGCGCTTCACTACTCTGTGCTCCGTATGTATCTGTCCTCGATGTGAAGGGATTTATGTCAGCAGTGATGTGTGTGCTCAAAAAGTGTCTATGTAATTCTCCTGTGTGTGTGTGTGTGTGTGCATGTGCATCCGTGTGCTCCCCCCCCCCCCTCCACCCACGCACGCACGCACCCACCCACCCACCCAAGCGCATGTGTGTGTGTGTGCGTGCAGGGCGATATCAAAGGAAGCAAACTCACTTGTTGACAGGAACTGCTATGGCCTGGAGGTAGAGCCACTGGCTGCAGTAATGCAGGTAGAGCCTCACAAACCACATCAAAGCCATCAGCAGCATAATGAGGCCGAGCTGCCGAACAGAGCCACGCCAGCGAGTATGCGGCTGTTGTTGTTGCCCCAGCAACGGCAGGCCCAGGTCGGACGGCAGCATGTGCAGGGCCAGACGGGCTCGGTCGGACAGGCGTGAGGATCGGGAACCGGGGCCTGTCAGTGCTGATCTGTTTTCAGACACAACACACATGACAACTTGAAGCTTTTCTCTCACTCTTTCTTTTTTTCATAATAATAAAATAATAATATTTTTTACAAATAGATACATTACAACTTCAGTTAAGAGGAAGAGATTGGACATGAGTGACAGCGTCAGTAAATTCAGTGATTCATTATTGTTTTTGGCGTTGAGTACATCTCAGCAGGGACTTATTATTATGTAGAATACAGTATACATATACTACATTAGAGTTACCACACTGTATATAATGACTTGAATTGTGGATTTACAAATACTTCCTACGATTTGCATCACATATAGTATTCAAATGCATTTTTTTTTCTTACCAGTGTCAGATGTGTGCAGTAAACATTAAAGGTAGGGAAATGTAGTATTCAAATTGACACACATTCACACATGTACACAAATATACTCACACACACACACACACACACTCACACACACACACACACACAGATAGGAATCCCTTCCAGCAGTGCTCGGCTTCCCTCAGCACCTCTGCCTCTTCTGTGCCGCCCTTTGTCAGGCCTGCTCAACTATTCCCTTTCATATAGAGGGCACAGATGGAGCAGTGGAGGCGAGAGAGGAGAGGAAAGAAGAGGAAGAGGGCGAGGAAAAGAGAGGGCGAGGAGAGGAGAGGAGAGGAGAGGAGAGGAGAGGAGGATGCAAGAAATTGGAATATCCTCGCAAAAACTTTTTTACATACAGCATACATTACTGTACAGTGTTGTACAGTGTATAAAGTTAATTAGTGCGTACAGTTACAACATGCATGGACCTGCCCATATTACAGCTTGCACATGTCAACACCAGCTGACACAGATGACCTCCTATCCTCCACCTGACAGTAATTAGACCAAGGCTAAAATAGGCGTTACACTGTAGAGCTATGGTTAGCATCACAGAGACTGTGACTTAAGGCCTTTGCCTGTGGACATCCCTGTGTCTTACCACTGTGTCCCAAACCACAGTTGGAATTCACTTTGTAGTGTGTATCTAGGGAAAACGGTACACTGCCTAAAGACAAAAAAATGAGAGGGAAAAAAAACAGAATCAGTTGTATTGCTTTCTTCTCCTCTCTCCAAATAATTAGGCTAGACTCAGATCAAAATGCAGCCTAGCATTTTTTCTCCCCTGCTTATGTTGCTGCTGAAATACGCGTGCATCCGGCAAGTGTATGTGTGTGTATATAAGAAAATTGCGAACTGTAACACAAATAGAAAGATGATAATATACAACTAAATGTGTTCCTGCTTCTCTATTATAATTGTGACAAAGGCACATCCATTCTGTTCCAAGCTTTATCACGACTTGATTCATCATGTGGTATAAAACTGCTTTCCGCATGTCTGCAAAAGTGGAATTACAGAGTAGACAAAAACGCAGTGTGTCACAGACACAAGCAAGATGCTACCCTGTCAAGTGGCATTAAAAGAAAATAGCAAATGCAACCTGACGCCCATCTCTCATATAATGAAGATATTGATGATGCATGAAAGAGGAATATTTTTATCTTCATGTGGTGGCCTCTTCCAAAGTAAACTGGTAACATGATGTGAAATCTGTTATCACCACTGAATTGATTTCATTATGGCACCTCAAATTACAAAAGTACAATACAGAAAATGAGGGAAAGACGGGGGGTTGGAGGTGTGGGCTTTTTATCTTGCAGGAAAGAAGGATGTTTCATTCCAATATCACAGCTTGTCCCTTGAACGACTGATAGCATGTGGCGTAGCGGCCCAGAGATGAAACTAACCATTTCAACAGGCATGCATTGGCACATAATACTATATTTTAATTGTAGTTTATATGATTCTGTGAAATCCAGGCCAGAAGCTGTTTTCTTATTATCTTAGTTCTGATATGTTTGTTGTTCATTCCCATGTCATCAAAGCACATTGCAAAAGGACTCATCATCCTCTCTAAACCTTGCCAGAGTGTGCCAAGGCCTGTAAATCAGATTTAACTAGCGTGTATCTGTCAACCACTGGAACAAGACCCATCTCCTGGAACTGGTTTTCCCAGACTGTCCTTAAATGTTGAACGCCATGACAACAAATGAGAGCTGTGCTTTTAAAAATAGCACCAAGTGAAAAGCAAGTACAGATGAGTATTAAACCTTTAAGACGGCATGGGTAACGAGAGATGGAGGGGCAGGGGGGAGGACTACGGTGGCGTGTTACATTTTAAATAGCAGATTTATGGTGAGAAGGCTCCCAGGCTGAGGAGAGTGAAGGTAACCCTCTGAATCCCTCTGCATAGCCCTGATGGCTTAAACCCTCCAGTCTAAGGCCACTTAAAGTATTGGACTTATCCCTTTATTTAGAGGATTATTTTTGTGTCACTTTCTTATTTGGGCCACCGGCATTGTTTATAAATGTTCCAAAACCACACATCCTTTTCCCACATAGTCGAAGAATGGTTTGCTGTTGGGGAAATAGAGAAAGCAAAAAAAAAAAAAAAAAATACAGTGTGAAAATAGACTTAAAAGATTGACAGATAACGTGATTGTTTTCTTAGTGGCCCAGATGCGCAGCGTTGTGGTGATTATGCAAGTGTGATTATCTTAGGTGTCAAGAGATAAGACTGAAGATACTGCAATCTTTGTTTACATTTCAGTTTTGAAGAATGCTGATAATGCATTTGTTTTGGATGGCGCAGTATTTGTCATTTGTCTTCTGTGGGTTATATAAACATTTCC
The DNA here is from genome assembly GCF_905171665.1 of Trachurus trachurus. Taxonomy (NCBI): domain Eukaryota; kingdom Metazoa; phylum Chordata; class Actinopteri; order Carangiformes; family Carangidae; genus Trachurus; species Trachurus trachurus. The sequence goes on from NC_139911.1 coordinate 8,302,859, forward strand.
TTTATGAGGTGTTGAGCATGGCTGGAAAAACGGAATGTAAAAAAAATCTTTGTGCCAGACAGTTTGCAACTTCTAAACAAATGTGTGAACGTTCAGAAACTACGTCCTGCTCTGACAGATAAAGGGAAGTTATTTTCAAGCTAATTAAGAGTGTGTAATGCAAACCATAAACAAACATCATGAGGAAAATATCCCCATGCTGGAGTACAGAGCTTTCTGACTTCATACTCCAGTGTTTGCTGTCCCGGAAGACGCTACTAATTATATAGTAATCTGTTAACATGCAGCTGAGATTTATCTATCTATTATGTTTAACTATAACACTAGGTTGGTGATAATGTGACACATCATGACCTACCGCTGCTATAATCATACACGTGAAAACCAGGAATCAACATTATAACATAGAGAGAGGCCTGATATTTGCATGAATAACCCATAGGTTCAATCAGCAGCCGGTAAGAGGTTAAATCGGTGAAGCACTTTACAGCGCCGCATTGTCAAAGCAATGAGATTCACTGCAATAATCCAATACACAAACGCATAAACACACAGATGCGCTTCTACGCACACACACTGAGTGACCTTTATAGAGCTGTGCACAACTGCCAAATCCAATAGTTTACAATTCCTAGTGTCAAGAGTTGTTCCTATTATGAATATTTGTGTTTAGATGAGACATTAAATCTCAATGCACTGATTGCTACAGTATACTATGCTGTATAAGAACAATGCATTTGCATATTAACTGGGTTGACTATGTGTTTACCTCCTGTACAGATGCTACAGCCATTTCCACAGTAGGAAACTAGGCTTTAATTGCCTACTTATAGTATTTACAGAGAAACATACTTTCACAATAAGCGGGGCTTTTGCACAGGTGGGGCACATATAATGCAGGAAACTATGAAACCTCACAAAGTGGAAATCACTGAGAACCCTGCTCCCACTAGATGTATTAAATGATAATCAGTGGTTAGTGAGCTGGTATCAATTTCCAAAGCATCTCGACTGTGCATGTGTAAAAACAAGTTGAACAGAGCTGCACTTAATGCCTGCAAGGCTTTTATTTAATTAAGTCATTTTTATATCATCTAGTGAGAAGTTTTATTTAGACTAAAAAAAAAAATCATGAAAAAAGGACAAAAAATTGCTTCAGATTTAACTTATTGAGCTCCCTCTCTCATTTTTACTCTAACTCTTCCACTCCACAGCTTTTTCACAATCACGTCTGTTCCAAGAACAATTACGTTACCATTTGGGGGCTTTATAACTACAGTTTCTTTTACAGAGACCCTGGCAATGCAAGAATACACATAAATGAGTTTCACTGTCAATATGGGAGCACGGTGGCAGGTATTTGGGGTGTAGTTAAAAGAGAATTATGGAATTGTGATTCAGCTGCAGAACTGGAGTCCATCATCTTGTAATTAAAATAGTATAACGATGCACAACCAAATTATCAGAATTATTCGCTGACAGGGAGTGGAGGAGAGCATAATCAGAAGCAGTGAAAAAATATGTTCCACTTAATTAGGAATCCATGTTTGACTAATAGTTGGCTGCTCATTTTTACAATGCCAGAGAGCTTCTCACATGAGAGGGCCATGGAAAAGGCCACAAGAGCTCTGTGTTGCTGATCAGCTGGCTGTGCATGAGATGTGATGCTTGCACGTAATCACAACCTGATACAAATTAATGAGTGATTATATGGCAAGCTGCAGATTCATAGGGAACATCAACATTAGCATTAAGGTTGAAAGTAAGTCAGTAAGCAGGATGTGGCTGGGACATTTTACGTAGCTAACAAAATCTCCTAGTTACGGTCTATGATAATGACCATCAAAATGATCACTATCTACAAATTCATGACAAAAATGTCCCTAGAGACATCCACAGTACTACTACTTATAGAATAATGTATCAAAAACGACTGACTACTCATGTAATAATGTGATAATTATGGTGCTCATGTAATAATGTAGTAATAACACCTCAATCAATACAATCATGGCAAACTATGGTCCTAAAGACATCTACTGTTGCTGGAACTACCACTTATACAAAAATCAATTAATAAACTACTAATAACTGCAGAGTATAGTAAACTAATTGGTAATACTGAGATCTCATACAATGTCATTTTTCTGTAGACATTTACAAAAAAATTGTTCTGTTTCCAACCCCTGAGCAAAAGGGTGAAAATATCCTCTTGACAAAAAAACAAAAACAAAAAAAGAACCTGTGAAATTGTGTAGTAAAACAACAGATGTCCAATCCTGCTTCTTCCAATATGACGGAGAAAAGCATGTTCCCAATATAATGAAATTCAAAGACTTGTTCATCTGTTTATTATACCACTAACATGGCTATGGATGGAATTTCTTAGTAATAGTCTTTGTTCAGTGGCAACCCTCTGCAGCTACCAGCCAGAGGACCATTTAAAAACATCCAGGTTTGATGAGCAAGAGTCCAGCTCATGGCCAAACAAATCCCTCCTGCAAAAAAAAAATGGGATTTGGCCTCCTCACACACCTTGGAATAGTTTAGATGCACACATGAGGTAGCCGTTTCACTGCCGTGCAACATGTGGTGTTTTTTATGGAGCGCCTGACTTAGCACAAGAGGGGATTAAAACATGGAAATGGCAGGACCCTCGGTGCACTATAAACCAGGGTGGAAACATTTCAAATGCAGATGCACCTGGGATCAGCAAACACACAGGGGCTTTCTAGGTACTCATTACACAAACAGTTACCACAACTGCCACTATAGTCCGTAACAATAAAGAACAGGTTGTTTTTCTCTCTATAAACTTTTATCAGGGCACTGAGAAAATAAACAAAACACTGTGCAAGTAAATTTGTAATACACAATGAATGATTAATGTAGGACAAATAATAAATGATTTAAGGAAATCTATCCATTCATCAATTTGGGTGAGGCGTAGAGGGAGGAGTGCTGCAGAGGCTGAGCATGGGCCTCCAGAGAGTTGCATCAGTATTTAAATGGATTTCACTTCTCTGACCTTGCCTCATAACTGCAGGACATTGTCACCAGAGAGATAGAGACACGGAGAGAATGAGGAGAGGATGGAGGGAGAAAGATGGAGAAAATTAGAGGCAGAGAAAGTGAGATAAAGACAGAATTAACAGGAGGGCGTGAGAGGGAGAGAGGGAATAATTATGAGCCAGAGAGACTAAGTGTGTGTTATATGCATGTGTGTGTGTAGGGAGCAATTAAGTGAGTGATGGACAAAGAAAAAAGAAAGAGAAGTTTTTTTTTTCCTTTTCTGTACTAAGATATGACCTGAAATAACACCCAGTGTGGCAGAGCAGAGCCGTCATCTCCAGCTTTGATCTCTTCTTCTCCTCTACCAGGCCTCTTAGGATTGTTATGTCCACATGATGTGGCCAGACTTTGCCCTGATCTCTCTTTTCCTTCGAGAACTACACTGTTCACCTCGTCTCCTGGGCGTCTTTTCTGAATGGCAATATGTATTATGAGCATATTCTCAATGTTATATAAAGCTGCAGTAACACCAGATTTCCTGTATTGTTTCAAATGTCTATAAAAAGCAGCTTCCATCACTGCATCAAAAAATATCCGCAGAGACAGTATGTCTGATTAGGCTTGGAAAAAACTCTCTCTCTCTCTCTCTCGCTATATATAAATACAAGTCTTGCAAACTAAATGACCATATCGGTCTGTTAACATCATGAAATGGTTTAGGAAGCTATACCGTCCTGGTTCAGTTTAGGAAACAATGATAGTTCGGGTTGAAATAAGGACCTTCGTCATCACGGTTACAATAATAAAAGCTCGGCGCTCATGACATCATACCGATGTATATACAAATATCACACAAATGCTGATTACATCGACATCTACAATTTGTCAGTTATATTATTGGAGCTGTCTGTAAGCGATGTTTTCCTAAAAGTTCATATTTATTTTCACAGGGCACAGTGCATTAGTGGATGTTTGTACTACACTGCATTAGCTAATAAGTATCTGTATGTAGAAAATCCACTTTTAAAATCTGGGGGAAGCTGTTTGTTGACTTTTGCCATCTTTTTTAGATGTTCATGTCAGAGTGATTACACATGAAAAGGGAAGAGTGTGAGGGACGTGTCACCTCTGGCCTGACTCTCTCTCTCTCTCCTAGGCACACACAAACACACACACAATCACACATGCACAAATAACACACAATCACTCATATGCTCTCACACACAGTTCCTGAGCACCACCCCCTCCCTCCCTCCCTCTCTCTCTCACACAACACGTAAGGGTGGGAAACACATTCATTTGACCCAGACCACCAATGGGACCGCAGTCAGCTCTGACTGACACCCACATCACCGCAGATTAACCAGTCATATTGCAATGTTAGCCTGTCAGGGAGCTGACAGCTCTGATTTCCATAAAGGAAGCAACACGTTGATTGTGTATGTGTATGTGTGTGTGTGTGTGTGTGTGTGTGTGTGTGCGTCTGCGAGATCCGAAGCGATCCAGGGGCGCGTCTGGCCGCACAAAACCCTAACATGTGCACTCGGTTGCGGTAGCCAGGGGCCCTCTCTTTTACACATGCACGCATTTTGTGCATGCACACACGCAGACACATTCCTGCTCCCTCAGAACAGGAAAGAGCCCTGGAAAGCACCAGAGACCCAGGGGTGACCAGCATCGCCATCTCCACCCACCTCTCCTACCAGCATTACATCAGAATTGATTGACCCTTGCACTGAGTTGTGATTCGGAGCTGCAGTATGCAGGGGATTGACAGCGGGGAACTAGCTGTTATTTCAGGTGGTTTTCTCTTTCTCTCTCTCTCCTTTTTTTTGTTGCAAGCCAATCCCTCTTTATCTCCCTGATAGACCACGGTTCTTCTTTAGCAAAAGGAACAAACACTGCAGGGTGCACGGTATCAATGCTACGTGCACATGATCCTGTGTAATTAGCACCACAGACCGGTGCTTATGAGCTCGCCCTGAACAATAAAAGTGTACATTTAACTGCATCATCTTACACTGGCGCATGTATACACACAGAAAGAAACAGATGGAGGGCATGGAAAGACAGACAGAGACTCATAGTGAGTGAGTGCTCTGATAGGCTTGGTTGGGGGAAACGGGTGCAGAGGAACGTTGGTCCCCAACGAGGCGAGCTAACTGGGGGAAATTAGGTCAGTGTGTTCCCTCTGACTCCACAGCAAGAACGGGCTGTGCATGTGTGTGCGTGCGTGTGTGTTTTTGCACCAGTGCACCTACACTGCCATATTGCACCACTATAGCAACGTACAGCGCAGGTCTGTGCTTGTTTGTGTATGTATGTGTGTGTGTGTGTGTGTGTGTACTGTATATGCGTTTGTTCTACAGGCCGCACGTTGACATGTGACTGAGTGCGCTGCCAAAGGTTGGGCCTGAATCCAGCGCAGGTGATAATTATTTCCACCACAATTACTACTGCAGCTTTAACTCAGTGGTGTTGTTAACTAGCTCTGAACCTGCATGCTGAAACTGTATTTATTTTGACTCGTTTCTCGTCTAATTGAACTCGAAAAACGAGGATGTAACTAATCATAACATCTTAATCAGTAGCAAAATAGTTAATATGAAGCTGAATATGAAACAAATGAATAAAGGTTAAGTGACATTTATCCCCAAATGGCCACACAGTCTTTTGGAGTAAAAGCTTTGGGGACAGATGGAGTCAGTTCTGCAGTCATTTGGCCTCCGGAGGATGAGTATGCTCTTCTCCTCTACCTCCTACACAGCTTTGTCTTTACTCTGTCTCTGTTGCTCTCTTCGTGTCTCCTGATCAGGACAAGTCACACATACTATAATTGATATGAGATTTAGGGGGTATATTTCAATGTAATTAGAATCTTGATAATTGGACTAATTAGATCTAATTGCTATGTGAGAATGACTTTGATTAAAACAGGTTTCTCTCTTCAAAACCAGAGGAGAAAAAAAAAAATACTTGGGTGACATTGATGCGACACAATGCTAAGGCTAATTGACAGCAATCACGGATGCATGACGAGCTGTTTTCCTCAAAACACGACAATAGATTCATCTTAAATATTCGTTAGGATGTGGGTGATTTGTATCAATAGCAACTTATCACTGTGCTTAGTTGTAAACCTCCTCAGTGTAAAAACTCACTCAGTCTTGCATGTGTTTACCTTCGCTAGAAGTTGTTGCCACACCGTCCGAAAGCATTAAATTGGCCCTATCAAATTACAACAGCCGTATTGAATCAGGTGCTTTGATTTTGCTCACTGCTATTCTGTGAGAAAAAAGGTGGTTAAGATTACACAGACATCAAATAAGCTGGAAGGTCGGCGAGAGTCTTTCATGCATGTTCAAACAGACAGCAGCAGCACAGGAACTCTACAGAAAGAAAAGAAGAGGAGGAAGAAGAAGAAGAAGAATCATTCCTGGCTTGTTTCCATGGTCTGTTTCATTAAATTGACTCACAGTTGTCAATACTTGCAGTAAAAGGTGCGTTGTGTTGTCTTTGAAATTGTAATTTATGGTTTACAGTTATTATGATACCATATACCGCGTACTCTTTCTCTCCCTCTTTTCTTAGAGGGCTGAATGTTCTTTTGAGGTTATCAAAAAGAAACATGAAATGAAGGGAAAATTTAATAAAATAAAAACAACAGAATCAATTCACTCAACTCAAAGAGAGCAGGCGGGAACCAGCCCTATCAAAAATAATATTAATTAGTGAATAATTTAAACGAGCCCAGGTGGTGTTTTCTCATTATTACTCCTGGTTTGATCTTCTTCTTTAGTTTCTGAAAAACAGAAGTTGTCAGTGATGCATACAGTACATGACTATGCACTTGTGCTAACTTTTGAGTGACTGCTTTGCAGTTGTGGCCACAGGTCAAACTATATTATTTTATTTTTCATCAGCTTTTAACATAAATTAGGTTCTTAACTTTAAGCTGTCACACACTTGGATGTCACAGCTTATAATGTATGTGTTGTTTGGAGAGTAACATTTATTGTTTTTTAGTATAAGTATCTGATTTTAGCCTCATTTCAATACATTTCTGTGCATTTATTTTTCCGTGTGAATAAAGTGTTTCTATCTGTGACATACTGGAAATGAATACATTGTGTTAAAGCTTTTTTTTGTGTAATTCTCTGACTGTCCTAACTGAATCTTACTGTTTCTAAGTGTTTCCTTTAATAATGCATGAGCATCTGATTTGCACATTTGTGTCGGCCTATAAAAATCTCAGTGAGCTCAGTCTCTTATGGCTCAATAGATGGCAGTAATATCCCCCAATCACTGCAGTATGAATAGTCATCCCACAGAAAGTACACAGTATACACAGACGCACGTGCGCACACGTTCTCCACTCGCACGCAGTCGAACACATAAACACGAACGCGCATGCACGAGATACAAACACAACTGTGAAAATGCCAGAAGAGAAGATAGAGATGACATCAATGACTGCAAATAAAATAAATAATGTAAACGATCCCCCTTTGTCTGCATCTCTGTCAGTCCTCAGGTAATGTAGAGAAGCCCAGAATAAGTCAAACAGCAGTGGGAGAGCAGGTGAGGGTATGACTTTGAGAACACGTCTATAACTTAATTATGAAAGCCCAAAAAACTGGCACCATATCTTTCCAATGATATTTTCTGATTAGGTGAGGGCAAAAAAAAAAGAAAAAAGAAAAAGCTTTAGCTCAGAGATACAGTAATGTGTGCACTTGTAAAGATGAAATCAATAGCAGCAGCACCTTCACAGGGCATCAGGGAACAGCCGGGGCTGCAACTCAATACAATCCTTACCTATAACTGACAGAAATGTCTCATCTCACAGAACCCGGCGACTGCTCAGAGGTAAAAAGCGGCACTATGAATAATCGTGAAAACCATTTAATTGTGTCTCTTTGTGCGCAGCCTCCATGGGTTTTTGTGTTCGTTTTGTATTCACTCTCCCTCAAGATAGTCCCTGTGTCGTCATTTATTGGCGGGATACGCTGGTAATCATTTGAATTCCCCAAGTATGTTCAGAAGATGTCAGGGAGTAGTCTCTGATCTTGTTTAATATGTGACCAGCAGCTATAAATTACCAACTCCCAGAAATGAGGAAACATGGGTTCTTTTAAGTCTCCGGGGAGACCTCTCTTTCTGTCTGTCTCACACACATAAGACTCCCTCTCTCTATCCAACACACACACACACACGCACACATACATATACACACATCCGCCCCAAGTGTAGTAGTGTGTGTGGCAGTCCCCTCCCCTTCATTTAGTTGATGTTCAAATAAAAACAAATACCTGTGACTTCTTCTTTTTTTTTTGTCGAAATAAGCAATTTTGCTCTCAGCCTGTTTTGATGCTCCATGGGGCAGACAGTGCTGCACCTTGTTGCTTTTAACAAATTTGCTGGCCGAGTGTTTGGAATCCTGCGCTTCGTGCTTTGTTTATATTTAATACGTTCCTGCTTTTTTCATTAAAATCAAATGCTGTAAGCCATCATACAGTAAAGAGTTTTTTTTTCTTTTTCTCCTATTTTAAGCATACCTCCCTTTGTTGCATTTTGTTGGAGTAGTAAGAACCAGCTAAAGCACACTGGGTTAAAGCAATGTTTGGTTTGTTACAAGCTTGAATATAACTCATTATTTTTCCTTTTAAAACTGTAAATAAGTTTCAAAAGAAAAAATAATAAAATTTTAATTTAACTAATAATTCTGTTTTTTTTTTTTTTTTAAATCTGAACATTTGACTCAGATTTAATTCCAATCCAAATCAAGGGACAAAATGCAAGAAGTGTCTTTTTTTTAATAGAAAATCTTGACTCTTTCTGTGTCTTTCTGTTTCCGAGGACAGATTAGGCCATGATGACGCTGTGGAAACTTTGCTTGTGACTTTTTTATGTCGACAAATGAACACTTCGCTGCGTTACATTAAACTTACATCAGGTGCAAACTCAGGATTCACTCAGGAAAGACATGTGAGTACTGCATCTACATCTGTACAGGACGTGTTCCCGGCACATTCTGTTGTCAGCGTCTGTGTCTGGTTGAGGCCGTGCACATAACTGTCTTGTGAGGCACAGTAACCAGTTGTCACCCACGTTTTTCTTTTTTTTTTCTTTTTTTTCCTCTCTCCTCTCCTCCACGTTTGAATTTCGCGAGGCTGAGGCGGGATAATGAGTGGTGAGACTTACTGTAGGGAGAATGTATACTCCTCCAGCTCCTCCGTGGAGAGGTTCTCCATTGAAGGCTGCATCTTCTGTTTGTCTGCCTGCCGAGGCGGTGCGCTGCTGCTGCTCATGCTGGGGCCGCAGCTATTTGTCTTCTTGATTGGCTTCTTCTGTGAGGAGCAGAAATCGGGGAGAACACATACGGATGTCATTTGTAATCAAAGCAGGAAACAGGCCTCTGAATTTATCTTGGGGGATGCACACGGTGACAGTGACAGTGTGCGTGGCACTTTGGAGCCTCTCCTATATCTCAACCGCGCCTCAATTGACACGAGACAAGAATGACGGCAAAATCGCATACGGCACGCCATCATTCAAGCTGACTTCATTTGGGAAATGTGTGTACAGTGACTGTGGTGTTGAATATGTGATATTTGAGCAGCTGGCACAGGTTTTTTTTTTTCTTTCTTTTTTTTTCCACACAAGTCGTTTACTGTCATCGTTATAAACACAGTCAAATGGAGTTAGGAAGTGGGGTTTTAAATATTTCACCAAGGTACTTGGGAGCAGATATTATTTGTTAAGCCGCCAACATGTTAACGGCTTGCTTTCCCTGGCCCTGTCAGTCCTGCCTGTGTTGCCCTTGGGTGGGCTTAGTGCCTTTCTGCTTGAAGTTGTGAAATACTCACTGATGTATGTTAATGAGATCCACAGTTGGAATTAGCAACCTCTCTCTTTCTTCCAGCCCTGTCTCACCCCTACCTCTCTCCATTTCCGTCTTTTTCCCCCCCTCTCATCTCTTCCTCCCCTCCATCTCTCTCATTCTTTCTCTGTCTCTCCCTCTGAGATAAACTAGGCCCAAGAAGTAGTAAATGGGCAGGGCTCCATAAAGGCTCCATCCATTTTCATAGGGCAATCTTTGCCAAAGCAAGCTTGGATTCCAGAGTGATGATCACAATAAAAAGGTGGAAAGGAGAGGGAAAGAAAGCAGAGAGAGAGAAAAAAAAATGCCTGAGATATATAAACCGCAATGTTCTCCGGTGTCTCCCCACAATAAATTTAATGCAATACCTTAAGAGCAGATTCCGTATATAGCTGGATTCCTGCCCTCTGGGCAAAGTGGTCGCCTGGAGAAAATTCATTTTAATTAGGCCTGCACTGCAGGTTGAAGGGTTGAAATCTGATCCCTAGCACTCCCAGGCTGGGGCAGGTTGGAGATCACTCCACTTAATCATTAGACAACTGGGTTCCACACTACGACATTTGACAGAGTTAGCAAGGTTTTAAAGATAGGGCCAAGAGGAGAGGAAAAAAAACGGTCTACAGAGGCTGCGGAGAAATAAAACCTCATATCAACAAACTCATTTATTTAACGGGTCATCACTGATTAATGGTGGTCTGAAGAGCCTCTTGTACATCAGTAGGAGGAGGTTAGTGAGAATAAAGACTTGGAGGGACAGAGGGGAGAGGCAGGAGAGGAGGATGTGTGTATGTGTGCGAGACACAGAGACTTGATGTTGTTCATAGGCTTCTAACTACCTCAACAATAACATCACAACAACAAAAGGCCACAGCGGAGGCACAATGGCAGGGGCGGACCGGGAGGCTGCAATGCCAGATCAGCACACAGAGTAATTTTGCAATTACCACTTCAAAGTATGGCAGGTAACATGCAGGCTTTGATTAATTTAGCTTAAGTCCTCTGTAGCACAGGAAGAGGCGTGCTTAGAGTGACTTGGAGAAAAAAAAGGGAGGCCTGCTGGCATTGCTGATTTCACAGAATTTGAGCTGCTTTGGCTTGACAAGCAGATCAAAACTGGCTTTGAAGGCTGAAAAATACCTGTTAGTGTGAAATGTATTTTGACAAATCTTAGATAATAAGCCAGGGAGGTGTGTGTAGGGGTGTAGAGAGGGGCGGAAAGGGAAGGCAAGGGAAAGCGTTATTTCAAGGGTGGGAACACTTGCCCTTAAATCACAGTGTTACCTTGTGGTGGATCCCACCCTCTGCTTTCCCCCTGCATGGATCACCCTTATCTCCTGTGTTTCCAGAAATGGCTCCTGAGGAGGAATTCTTCCCTGCATCCCCCCCCACCCAAAAAAAAAGAGAAGTGATGTGCAGTGAGTGTGAAAAGGAAGGGCAGGTTTGTGTTTTGCTTTTCATTTAAAATCACATCTGGCAATCACTGAGAGGATCAGGAGTCATATTTATATCACAAAGATCAAAGTGTGCAATGGTTAAATACAATTTTATAAATATAAATTACTATTCTGAACTGTGAAAATAATTACATTCACTTTACTTAAGGGTTTATATTCATGTATAAATTGAGCTATGATAAATAAGTCCAGGTTTGTAAAGACACATTAATAACATAGAGCAAGTCAATAGCCCAATGACTGTTAAATAACATGTTGTTTGCAGTGTACCAAGGAATCAAATAAAATACTCTTTGCATTTCTGAACATACTGCAAAGTGTTGCTTTTGTCTTGTTTTTCTACTCTGAGGCAGGTAGTGAAGATGTTTTTCTGTACTATCTGGAGACTCGCAAAAAGCAAAAAGCAACAAAGGCTCATTTTTTTGTCTTTGTACAGAGAGAAGTAGGAGTGTTAACTTATAGAGCTCCCACTGCACAGTCATCTCTGTCTCCCACCATCTCAGAGCTGAACTTTTCCAGCCTCAACACTCTAATGTATGCAATTAGAAATGATGAAAAAGCGAAAAAAAGGAAATTAAATTTGGTTGTAATACATTTTCCCATTCTTCTCTGCTTTGGAAAATTACTTTTGAAGTTTTTTTTTCTTTCCATCTTCAACCTCTTTTTTCTTTTTTCTCCCTATCTGTCTCACTCACTCACTCTTTTTTTTTATTTTGCTGTAATTTAAATGGTAAGCCGCCAGATGTGTGTCTCATGCTTGAAGAGTCGGAGATCTGCATTATTTAGCATATTAACATTCACAGAATTTAAAAAAGGGTTCCTGCGTTGCCTGGAGGTTGTAATTAAGTAAACCTTAGCTTGATACATGTAAAAATCTCACTGTGTGAAACTTTGTTTCCCCCCGTGGAACAAGTCACATCTATATGATACATATGGAAGCTTCTGCGATGATATAATTTCACTCTTGCTGTGGGATTAGATATATTAGTAATAATAACTTAAATATAGGGAACATATCAGAAACCGCACTGACAGCTGAAATGTTCTTGAACGGCAGAAAGAATCTGCTCGCGACGATTTGAAGAGTCTGAAATCAGATTTCATCCTGACAGATGTAGTTTTTAAACACCTCCTCTTTCCTGGTACACAGAGTTTTTCTTGTAGTGTCAGAATAAAATAATTTACATTTCTACAATTTCATGACATTACATAACTGTAAACACAATTTTCTGTCAGCATTCAGATTCCAGTAATCACACCTTGGTAGATATTTTGAACACATTACAAAGATGCGTAAAAACAATACTACATTTATAGTTAAAGGAGTAATGATGTTGACTTTTTTTTTGTTTGAATATCTACAGTACATAATGTGATAGCTTGGATAGTCTTGTTTTGTATCCTTCCAGAAATTAATTTCGGCACATTTTGCATTGGAAGCTTTTAAAACATCTGAACATCTGAAACATTTTTCCATTTACTGTAAGTTATAGTGAACAGTTTGAAATGGTTATTCCTTTAATTCTACTGAGAGGTGCTCTTATATTCAGTTACTGGATTGTACATTTTATAATATATCACATTTAAGCAAAGTTTGTGTATGTTTCTATGCAGACAGTCTGGGACAGAGCAAAGCAGCACACACACACACACACACACACACACAGACATTGACACACACACACCTCAGCTTCTATTAGCAACAACAACAGCAACCATGAACTAACAAACATAGATCCACATGGATTAGGATGCTTTTTTAGACTGTACAGCCATCTACACACACAAACACACACACACACACACACACTCATTACACCCGGGCCCACTTGCTAATGGGCAGGCCGCTGTGGAACCAGAATGAGCGCGGAGGCAGCATCGACAGCTTCGACAGCTAAGGGCTACGTCCGTGAACTGAGAGCGCTGGAGCTGCCACAACTCCAGCCTCTCCGGGCACTCAAGGCCAACAACAAACTCCTTGTTATCCCCTATGCTCTGAGCTGTGTTCAGACCAGGACACACACACACACACACAAACACATACTCATCCAGTGCATGCGTTGACACACCCACACACAGAGAAGCATACAAACAAAAATATTAATATTGCATACATGTACATGCAGACAGCGAGTGTGGAGTGTACCTCACAAATGCATAACTCAACAGCTCCACACACCTCCTTTTTTTTCCTCCTGCTTACTCACAAAAACAGGCCAAGGAAGGAGAAGAGAAGAGCCTGAAGGCTGTAACACTGTCGAGATCCCATCACTGTGTTACCGGTGAGATGCAACCAGGCTGGGATGACGGTTCTCGCTCACCTAGGCCCCTAATTGCCTGATGACTGGTCCAGAGTTACAGAGGGATCGAAGGTCAGTGACTCACGGATTACCCCCGAGTCCACATCAGGGTCTTGTGTTACAGTTGCTATGATACGGTGAGAATTTGGTGTTGCTTAACTCGACGGCTTATTTTCAAGAACCCTATTGCATTTCAATGCATAACAACAGACACTAGATGCAGATTAGTATTGTATATATCCGAGCGCTATATCTTCAATCGCAAAAGTAGAAAATCAAATCTGACTTCATTGTGTTCACTGAACCACACAGGCTGCACTTGTGTTATCACAGAAAACTGGGAATCATCAGTGTATTTTGGAAGCAGGAAACTGTCACTTCTGGCCGTATTTGTCCCATACGCTCCATATTTGCCCCCCCCCCCCCCCTCCCTCCACATGTGGTCCCTCTGCCTTGTTTACTACTCCCACCGTTGAGAGTTCACATGTGCATCTCTGCAAACTTGCTTCAAAGGTTGAATGCAGACATTGTTGAATTAATTGGTGAGATGCAGAGTGCGACTGATTGAGAGGGTATGATGTAACATTGCGGTTTCGAAACTCTTGATGACTGGGACCGGCCCGGAGGGGATCACATCCTGAAAGTGCAGGGCAGCGCTCCAAACAAGACATTAGATGAGGAATCCTCGAAATCACCATCTGTGCTCAGGGGGATGGATGTTACCATGTATTTGTAAAAAAAAAAAAAAGAATAAATAAATAAATAAATAAACAAAAAAAAGGAAGAAATGAAGCAGTGATACAGTATGGCAGAATCATCTGCGTGCTCATCGCGATACACTAAAGGCAATCATGAAACAAGATGCTAATCTAATTAGTCGTTTGGGTTCAAACAAACCCAATGTAACTGGATCATTCAGTTAATGTGAAAGGTCACTTAACCCAGCGTGCCTCTAGCTAATCTCCATGTAAAAAATCCAAATACACTGCAGTATGCTTGGATGAGCCAACTCAGGTAATTATTATCATCCAATGGCAAGTTAATCTGAGACAAAAAAAAACACAACAGGACATAACAGTGACGTTGAGATTTTTCGATCAAAACCTGTCAGTTGTTATCTGGGAGAGGGATGTCAGGTTTTATTCTGTAATAGACACCTCACCACGCTCTGCGATTTTTCAATGGGGATTAATTAACTTAAGGCCCCAGGAATACAAACTTCCAGTCTTACTGTCAAGCTCTGCTGTACGTACGTTACAGCAGTGACAAGAGGTCTCCGTATACTTGTCCTGATTCTGAGACAAATGGGTAATGACGAAAATCCTGCCGTCACATGCACAGAGAAAGCGATCTCCACACAGCGCACATTAGAAACAGAAGGGCATGAAATGGGAAGGAAATGCCTGAAACCCTCAGACTTGACAGAGCACTGAGGAACAGGGGATAATTTGTTCTTCTTTTCCTCGCTGAATTGGATTTCCATTTTTGGCGAGGTTAAAGTTGTCTGTCCAATCGCTCCCTTCAACCTTCTCATAATCTCCTCATCGGAACGCCGTAATTCACTCCAGAGGTAATGCAACACGAATGGATCTGTATGCAAATGAGGCAGAAACGTCAGGTTGTCTTAGGGAACAGTGCGGCTGAGGTGTTGTGCAGGACACCTTTTGATCCATTATTTCACTTCAGATCGGGTTCACTTCTGGAGCAACCTCTTCACCTGGCTGCGATGTGATGTGTGTATGCGGTGCGCAGTCGTGTGTGTTAAAGAGACCCGGTGCTTTTCGCCCTGTCTGGCAGAACATAAATCTCCCATAGTGAGTGACTCCCCTCCCTCGCTCTCCTTCTCTGTGGAAAGGCAGCCAGTTTGTTGGGGACACTTCCCTTGTGGGCGTTAGGATCTCTGTGGGGGGTCACAGGTCAGCCGGCGGAGGAAGCGACAAGCTGTGAAATGTAAAAGACCAATTTCTTCCACATGTTTCAGTGCTGGGAGAACACTGCCAAGCTGTCAGCCGGCATCATGTTTAAAATGGGCCAGGGTGCTACCCAGCAGACCTGTCACAACTCATTTGTAATTAAAAAGCCTGTGTGATGTTTAAAGCAGAGCACCCCAGAAACTTTTGAGGACTGTTAAATAAAGATGAGCTGTGCATGCAAAAAAAAAAAAGGAAAGGGAAAAAAAAGGGGGATGTATTAACAACAAAGACGCTAGCCGGCCGTCTTTGTAGTAGATCAATACCAAATGAGTCTGTGTTTGATTTCTGACTATGACCAAAATGCTGGATGATTTGAAACTAGGTGGGAAATAAGAAAAAGTGTGTTTTTTAAAACAAGGAAGTAGAGATAAAAACTATTAACAGAAGCAATTAACCGCCTCTAGATGTGGATACAGTCGTGCTGCGACTTTCTCTGGACCACCAGATAAGCAGGACAACTACATCAGACTTGCTGATCTGCGGATTTGATGGATTACGCGGAATAATTTTGGAGCTTATCCCGGCACTGCACTGGAAAAAAAGGCGAGAGAGCATCGGCTCATCACAGGACTACGGCGCTGTATTATAATCACATTCACACCTGGGAATGTTAAGTCTCACATCAGCCTGACCTGCATGTCTTCGGTCTGTGGGAGGAAACCGGAGCACCCGGAGGACAATCACATGAAGGTGGTGGAAACACGCAAGCTCCACACAAACTGTAAAGTCACCACAGCGGTTCATTTTCCTACATCAAATAAACTCATCATCTGCTCCGTGATATGAACTGAAGGTAATCAGATTACAAAACATACAAAACAACACGAGAGAGACCGAAATAATCTAGGAAAGCAACGCAACACCAAGGTAAAATATAAATTAAAGATTTAAAATAATAATAATGATAATAAGAATTCCATTACTGCACAGTAACATAGTCGCACAACATAAGAGTATAACTGTACCACATATAATAATAAAACCATACAACAATTTGTGTCACACTGTTTTGCTTGGTTACGCACTAGATTAATGTATTACATTGCCCTATGTATGTAAGTTGCCAATATTTCTCTATTGTATTATTTTAACATCTAACACACAAGAGGTTCAGCGGAGTTTAAACATATCAGTCAGCCACTTTTACGCAATTTTATAAACAGCCTGATAACAGTACAGTGAGAACTGTTATGTTTTATATTATAGCTAATATTTGCCAAAGCAGACATGCCAATGCCAATATTTTCAATAAATTAAAAATTCAAACTGGTGTCATTTTGCTGTAGATTGAGGTGAGCCGGTCATACAACTGAAGTGGGTTGTTTACATATAAAATTGGAGAGGTATTATCAGAAAGCTTTATCTGAATGTGTAACAAGACTATCAGCTGGGTGTATCAGTGTCAGCACTTGCTACTTAGCACTACATTTCCCTGAATCAACACTAATGCTACAGTATATCTGTTGGCTTTTTGCATATGATCTAACTGAGAAAACATCTTTTGTTTGATGTAATCATGATCAGTCAAGCTTGGTCTACTGTCTCTACCCAACCCAACCCTGCCCTGCAGCACATTCACCTCAGCGGAGAACTGCTCTAAGTGACGCCTGCCACTCTTCCCATCCCAATGCAGGTGACATTAGGGTGACATTTTCCCCCTACTGTTGCCTAGTTGGAGGTGTGTGGGGGTGGGGGTTAACATTGGACCCCTACCTGGCAGAAATGAGGAAGAGCAAGCGGAATCAGCTGACAGGTGGAGAGGAGACCCCCGGTGAGAATATACCACAGCGGGCTCTCCCGCTCTGCTGCCGGGGCCCGCATGCGGCTGCTGCTGCTGGTGGAAGAAATGGGGATGAGGAGGAATGGGTCGAGCGCAGAGCTGGGACCGTAGCAGGGGTTGGGGGTGGAGTGGCAGTTGGCTGTGGGGGTCGTCGTGAAGGCCCTCCGTTTGGGGCATAACTATGGGGTTAGCGGGGGGTATGGATACGGTGATGCCACGCTCTGGCCCCCTGGACGCTCCAGATGGGAGCCTCTTTACCTGAAACAAAACAAACAGGGAGGTAAGGTTTGACTGCGTGTGCTTCAGGTCTACATATGGGATCAGTGAACATTAATATATCCTCTTCATGTTAATGTCATCAGTAGTTATGTTCATATTATTCCATTGCATCACCATAGTTTGTGGGAAAACAGCATGTGTGTGTAATTACACTGCAGGTGTTAGTGATCAAACTGCAGACTTGGCCAACTATTAGTAGTTGTCATAGTGTGTCATAATGGTTTGAAATAATTCAATTAAGACCATTAATGTGACTAATATGAATATTGTACATGCCATGTTCAACAACAAGGCTGCAGAAATCAAAGCAATTGGAAGGAAACTGTAACGATAATGCAATAATACAAACAACATGTCACAGTAAAAAGGGACAAATAAAGAGACAAACCCAAGACAGAGAGCTTTGTTCTGGTTTTTAATTCAAATAATATGTTTACTAATCTAATCAATGCATCAGCTCAAATGCATCCAGGGCTGCTGGGTAAAGATGTGGGTTCGTGTTTGCTCTCTGGGGCCAATTTCCTAATTCTCAGTAAAAAAAAAAAGCTCTGTGTCATAGTAAAATCCACCCCCCCACTGCCTTGTCCACATCTACCATTCTGCCTCCCATAGAAGCAGGAGGGTCAGAGTTGGGAGGGGGGGAAAGATGAACGTACACACACACATAAAACTAGTCGGAACCATCACTTCATCATTAATGCATGTTCCCTCATAAAACACACACACACGACACACACCTGAAAGTACATGTTGCACAGCCAGTGGTCGAGATCAGAGGAAATGAGGCCTTCAATTTTTTTAAACTGGTCCAGTTGTGTGCTGGGCTCCCCCCTGAGAAGAGGGGTTTTGAACCTGGTTTTGGCGACACATAACCAGTAGTTGTCACTGTACAACCAGATGCACGACAGAGATTCATACACACACACACACACACTCACATGTGCATTGTTCCGTATACAAAAGTGCTTGAGGTGCAACGGTTAGCTTTGATCTGCAATTGACCCACCTGCCCTGGACCAGACCGAGGCTCGGGCCACACACGGGAAATGCCCCCCAAGCCACCACAGAGCTGAGGTGGCTGCCGTCTCCTTGCAGAGCGATGAGTTGAAATATCAGGACCATAGAGGGGACAACCTCACAGGCTGCAGGTAAGATCTGCAGAAAACATAGAAAGGCACAAAGTCACTCACCGTTCCACTCAGGTGAACACATGCCTTCGGGCACATGATGAGTAAAGTGCGCGTAGACTTGCTCACAACCACGAAGCCAATGACAAACAGAAACACAGAGGGTAACTAACAGGACAGGAGCCCTCAGGGAGACACTTCATCTACATCCTAGACTTGAATCCTCCTCTAACTTATTTCTGTGTTCTTTTTTTTTTTTTGAGCTTTCTTAACTGCCATTCTTACCGGTCCGACTCAACAAATTGCCTAAAAGGAGATGTTGGGAGTGATAAAGACTGTCGGCAACAAACACAGGGTGGAGGAGAACTTGAGATTGCCGTTGTAAGCTATGGATTTACGGTTAGTGAATTTGTGATGAAGCGAGGCCATGCACCATCAATCAAACTGATGATATTAAAGGTATCTTGCAAGGAGCAAAATGTATTAGCGGTTTAGCAGTCAATGGCAAACATTCGTATTTACTCAGAGAACGGTGGGTTTGCTTAAAAATGAACTGACAGTGAGGTGTGTGCCACTCCATCCATCACTGGGTGGAAATATTTTATCCCTTTATTAGTTGTAATGGAAAAAGCAGAGGACTTGTTTTAACACATAAATCATGCGTATCCCTCCCACCCTCACGCCGCTGTTGGTATGTACTATGTACCTACGAAATGATGGGCAGTGCTGTATGACTCGGGACACAAATTTATGGCATAATATCGCAGATTATGGATATTGAGGATATTCCATATTATTCATTTACTGTAAGAAATACGACCCGCATAAATAGTCATTTGTGTGCTTGTACGAGTGGATATGCATGAAGTGCCTGCATGCGTACAGTGTGTTCGTGTCGTGTGCATGTGGGAAGTGAGGTTTTTTTTACTGTGTGATGGTTGTGAGACTGGATGATGAGCATCAGAGGGTTTTCTCACTGCTTCTGTTGGTTTAAGGAGCCTCTAAAATCATTAGAAAGATTATGTTTAATTAAAAATAAATTAGATTGATTACATTTAAAAAGTGCATGTGTCCACAAAAGGAGTAAAGAAATATAACCAGAGTGAAAGACGGCTAAATCCATAAGCAAATCATGGATCCCAAGACATACTTGAACTTTTCATGTGTTTGTTTGTTTTTTTTCCTTGCTTCCTTTTTCCTTTCAAATTAAAATTTGGAATGGTATACATTTTTCCATTTGGTGTGAAAACTGCACATAGACATAGACAGACTCTTCTCAAGACACCCCCCTCCCTTTAGCAGCATATCCAAGACATCTCCAACTGAACTACACTGTTTGTGTCTAAATCCAAAGCCAGACACACAAAGCAAAGGGTGAATGAAAAAAAAAAAAAAAGAAGAGCGAGCGAGAAAGAGGGAGGAAAGGAAAATAAGCTCCTGGCTTCCTCCTACCATCAATAATTCCTCATTTCCTCCTCGAAGGCACTGCAAGCACTCCTGAAATTGCATGCTATAGTGTGGGCAACAGGAGAGAGAGACACAGAGAGAGAGAGAAAACATCCAAGCCAATCCTGATAGTCTCAGACAAATCTGATCAGCGTTTCCACCACTATCAATGAGGACAACAACAACAGGTTTGCCTATGAAGTGGAGCTGAGTGTTTGTGGAGGGAAGGAGGAAAGGAAGAGTGACACGAGGCATTTAGCATGCCGTACTTAAACCTTTTTTTACCCCTGAATCAGATCCCAGGTCTGCATTCAGTTTATGCCAGCTTTTACCCCATCCTTTATGTTTGATGGGAGCTGGAGACAATATTATGTGGATGCTCTAGCAGTGAATACGCCCACCAGCACATTGACAGTGTCCACATGTGCTAAATGCTCCAGCTAAGGCCTTTAGAGTTGCCATCAGAACACTGACGAAGCCCTCTCTGAGCCGGTACAAAACTCTATGGGATCAGGAGGGACACTGGATTAAGTGCCTTCTGTTTTAAGGTTTCTCTTGTGGGTCTTTTGTACAGTATTGCACACATCAATGAATGAACACAAACAAGGATTTCTAATCTACCGGTCAATATCAACCATCCAAAATGTGTATTTGGTTTTTTAAGATTACCGCAGCTTCTATAGAGGATGTTTTTCCTTCATATGAAGAGGTTTAGAAAAGTGGTTGTGAAATGTGTGCATGGATTCCATCTAACGCAATCTGCCGAGTTGGTTCATCAAAAGGACCAAATGTGAAAACATGTTTAGTCTTTTACTGTGCCTTGGAAGTAAAGGTTGATGTTATACTTTACTTTTTTGAAAATATTATGAGTTAATTCTGTACAATTTTCCTATTTCTTTTTCTTTTGCCCCCTCAACGCCCAGCCTCACCCTCGCCCCCGCCTCCAACCCCCCCATCCAGCTAAGTTACAGATGCTCAAAGACATGTAGAAAAGACACTAAATTTTTCACTGCATTTGTACTTCCATTTCAATTCCAATAAAACATTACTTCCTTATATAAATGAATAATTGATCTTGGGTTTGATTTACATGCATGGATTAAATGTCATGTTTGAAAAGTTGTTGTTTTATTCATATGGAGATTCCCGGAGAAAAACCTAGAGGCTGTGTGTGGCATATTTTCATATGCCATCTTTTACAGTAATATAACTTCTCATAACCTATTCAGTCTAGGCTCCATCTTCAACTGATGAAACCATGGGAAACAAAAAGAGGAAGAGGGATTTGGAAATACTGCGGCAAAAATACTAAACATACAGCGTTAGCACAGATTATTTTATTGTTTGCTTCTATCCAAGGGAACTGTTTGTCTTTTTAATCACGTTTTACTAAAAAATGTTCCATTGATTTTCACATCAAAGAGCGTCCGTGTCACTGGAAGCGAGTGTTTTAATTCAGGGTCCCTAAATATCAAAATTGCTTTCAGATGACATGTCCATATTTATTCCCTTTATTCAGTCAAACGGAAAAAAATATTCAAAGCAGCTTGTCCAAGCATCACATAAATAAATAGTTTCTTATTTAATATAATCCAATAAATCACAAATCCCATCTTGATTCTCTTATTTCCATGGTGAATGAAAACATAGTAGTGTCTCTAAAATTCTCCATCTTTATATCTTTATATATAATTATCTAATATGTGTTTTGTCTCCCTCAGTTGACTTGTTATCCTTTTATGGAATTCACCTAAAACAGCAAGAATACTTTCAATTGGACTGCATTTGATCTTAAAAAGTGTCAGCAATCCTCACCATGAACAGGTTCTGGTTAAAGTGCAGGTCAGTATCGTAGAAGTGGCCCCGGTGCTCCATTGGCTCAGTAGACACGGTCCATTGTTTAGTGCACCAAGCTGAACCCCCCAGACTGCTGTTCAGGGCCACACTGACAGCATAGTGGCCCCTGGGTAGTTTGTCTCGGGCTGCTCTAAGGCAGCACACACACACCTCCACAGGCTGAGGAGTTGTGCTCTGGTTCACCTGTAACACACAAAGTGCACAATATGAGATCTGGTTGCAAAATGTTATAAAATCTTTTTAACGTCCTTATAATTTGACTGTTTAGTTTAGTTTCAGTACTTCCTAGTATTTGCTTATCAACTGCATTGATCCGACTCCGTTACGTCTGTTACTTGGTTGTTGCAATTTACCACCAAAAAGTCAACATCAATCATTACACACCTGGAAAAGTAAATAGTTCCCCTGCCTCTAAGACAAACATTTGGGGTCTCCAAACAAATTGTTGACTGTTGATTTAACACATTGACGTCACTTACGTTGTCAAATATACATCCACCCTAAACCGCGACTTCCATCTGTATTTACTAATCACTTCCCCCACTTGTCCTGCATGGTATATGCAGCCAATACCATGAAACAGTGAATGAAAAAGTACCATGCACAGTCTAGCAGTCCAGTATATGCAAGACATGCCCAGTACAGCTGCAGGCTTCTATCTACAGTACTGATCAACCATTTGAGAGGGATGTCTGTTGCTCAAGGACACAACCCACTAACCTTCAAGTTCGACTCAAATAAAATACAGTCATACAGCATAGATCTAAACTGCAACAGAAAATGTTGTTTTTTTAGAAATACAATTGGCTGGCTGGATTACTTTCAAAGTCTAAGCCTGTTTTGAATGAATGAAACAGAAACACTACATGATATGATTGGAGTGGATGGTGGATGTACAAAACAAACGTCTGCAACCAGAAAGGTTCATATCCACAGTTGTGTCTGTGGTAAGGTTCTGGAAGCAAAAGCTGCTTTGGTTAAGATTAAGAGATAGAGTAGCTAAATGTAATGATAAAATAGTTAAATAATGCTATAGTTATTAATATAAGATCCAATATAAAACATTGGAACATTACATTGATATGTTCAACATGGTGATGTCTCAAGACTTTGCTACCGGGCTGATGCCCAAAATTGTGACAGTACTGATTTTACAGTATCTTATCTACTGAAGGTATAATGGATATCTTATGTTTGTGGTGGTTGTTGCCTGACAAGAGCTGCAAACATTGTTGCCTTAGCCACAGCATAGGCTACAGATGCTATGGCTTCATGTTGCGAGCTAGTTAGCATGCTAACTTCAGAGGCTGAAAATGTGATTGAGATTAGCATTAGCATTGGTGTTGCTTTTCACCACTGCAGATACCTGTTGGTGAGTAAAGGAATGAAGTTTGATGGCCTCTCTTCTGGACTGGTAAGTAAATAGCAGAACTTGCAAGTGGCCCTTTGAAGTGCATGCATTGTATCTCATAATTGCAATTAATTTATGTAATAAAATTTGTGTTGATCAAATCCCAAGGACAATTTTTTTTTAGTGCGAGGCAATTAAAGCCCTCAATTATAATAAAGGACATAGTACCACTCAAGGGCTACATGCACTCAAACACACACAAAAATCATACACTGTGTCCAGTGTTTGTTTTACAGTTTTACAGTATTTTTTGATGTGTTGTCACTAAACAACCTTAGCGCGTTCCTCTCCCTTTCACAGACACACCACACACACATTTACCTAGCAGCAGCTGGCGGTGCCCATTACTTTGCCAGTCTGCGAGGGAAGAGGAGGGAGGGGATGGGGGGTGAGCTGAGCCTCGCAGTAATGCCTTCAATCTCCCCACTGTGAGCATCTTTGCATGCCAAAACAACTAAAGCATTTTAGGCAAAAGTGAAATTAGTATAACTGGTGGCAAAGCAGTTTAGCCCACACAGCTTACATTTAGAGGAAGGGGGGATGTGGGCCTTCATACCCCATCACTGGAAAGAGATGAGTGCATGCAGGCTGGAGAAGAAAAAAAGAGGGGGAGGAGGGGGAAGAAGGAGAAGAAAGGAGCAAAGAAATAAAAAATAATAACATCACACCGGTGTCCAATGTACACTATGTGTGTCTTTAACGGGTATTGTTATTATCTAGCCCTCATGCTTGCATCGTAAGAGACAGTCAAGGCAGCAAGGCGAAGGTAAAAAGGTGGAGTGAGCCAATTTTCCATATCAGAGGTGGTTTGTTTGCCCCAAGCCTGAGTAGTGCCTAAAGTGCCATAACATTACAGTACTCCTACAGATGAGATCAAAGGCTCGAGCAAGGGATCCTCCGTGGTTTAGCTGGCAAGCGGCCGTCCTTTCGCTGAAATATCTTTTCAGGGCTTTCCACACATTGACTGATCACACAAAATGTACTCTTAATAGAGACAGGAAATGCCACATACAAAAACTTCTTTTCTTTCTAAGTATGGGCTAATATTCAGAGATTAAGCTCTCTCGTTAATTATTTTCATTTTAATTAGTAAATCTTAATTAACAATGAACATTTACCCTTAAAATTTTTTGGCTTCGGAATGAAGGAGGGGGGTGAAGAAAGGAGAGAATAAATATGACAATCTTTTTGGGACCTCCAGGCAGGATTACTGATGCAGGCTGCCTTAGTTATTAAACACATTCTAAATTAAATGCCTCCATGAATTTTGCACAGAAATATATTTTCATAGTTTTGCATGCCAAATGTGACATTTTATATTTCAGATTCATCTCGCTGCAGTAATTTTAGGGAAATGTCATATAAACAAAGATTTTGTCATTTACCAAAGGAAATTACTATGCGTGGCAGGTTTGGCCATTGGTTTCTCTCTCTCTCTTTCTCTCTTCCCCTCTCCCTCTTTTGCCCCTTATTCTGCCTGTGCCGGTTGTTTCAAGTCAGCAAGCCATAAAAAATCTTTATCTCAGTGAAACACAGCAATTTGGGAGATAATCGAATGGTGACTGGGGGGCACAAATGCCAGTCTGAGGAATTATACCACAATCTCCCCTGCATTTACAACCTTCCTCAAAGCCAGTTGTCACCCTGGAAGGAAAGCCCCCGACTGAAGATTCATTACATCTTTAAGCCAGCACGGTGGCATGGCAGCCTCTTCCCCAGATGCAACACAACAACACACTCCTCCCACAGCTGGAGATGCTACTGCTAAAGCTGCTGCTTCCCTCGTTTCCCACTTGCTCCTCTTTTCTCTCCTCTCTCTCTGCTCCCCTTTTTCATCTCCAAAGACTCCTCTTCCCTGCTACTCAGATCCATAAAACAACAGATGCCATCCACAAAAAAAGCAGGCAAAAAAAATCTTTTAAATATGTTGCCTGGTCATGGATGATGAGGCCGAACGCAGAAGAAAATTCCTCGACTGCACTCGGTTGACTACCGCATTAATTCTATATTTTTGAGAGGTGGATTTCCAATTTTATGTAGCTTACGTAAAAACACAAATGAAACCAAAAGGGAAGTAGATACGTCCTCTTTCCTGAAACACCTCAGTGTGGTGAGGATACCCCACACCCAACATGATTTACCAATCTATAAGAATTAAAAAAAAAACGTATTCATAAACCATCAAACAATCTATGAAACCGGTAAATTGTTTCATATTATGTCAATATTATAAATATATATTATACTATAGGCAAAAACAATATACCTTAGCAGCCATTAGTTCCCCATCACTGCCACCTCCTTGAGCCTGATGTCTTAGGGAAGCTCCTCAGTCTCGTGCGCTCTACCTCACGTTTTCAGCCACATCACCCGGGTGGCGTTCTGACTTATCAGCCCTCCACCAACACAAACTGTGGCTCCATGAACTCACTGTCTGACTACAGACCTACCTTGAGTGGGAAGAAGCTGCATGGTGACGTCACCTTGCCATTAGTAGGGTAGCAGTACCTTCTCCTATTTCTGGGCTACTATTTGTGCGGCGTTCTGCTCAGCACACTTCCTTTCTCTTGCGTGTGCCATCTTGGAGTCTGTCCTGGTTCGCAGCCAACAAATAAGGCTCGTCATCCTTCACTTGCTCTTGGCCTTAACAGTGCATCAGTTGGAAGGTGTGGGTGAACTCCAAAGTGCGAGTAGTAGAGGAAAATCTCTGTGTGCGAGTGTGGTGTGGTGTGATGTTATTTGACAGAGCGGAGATACAAACCACTGTCCCTGCCTCGACAGTCTCAAAAGTCAAAAGAAAAATGCTCCCTCGCAAAGATGCTGTGCACTTGTGGTTCTTTTTCTGCGCCCTCACAAAACGAAACAATTTTCCGCTGGTTGATTTGTTCAGTGTGCTTGAACACATCGTGGTTTCCTGTCCACAACTTTTGAGACACCATAGACCTGGAGACACTTTTTGAAGCGTTGTCCAACATTGAATAAAGAGGCCGTACAATCTGAGGCCTTGAATACTAACAAGACCTTGTTCATACATTTTTTTCACATTAGCAAAACTCACAACTGCACCGTGTTTAATAACCAGTTGCAAAATCTTTAACTGCAGTTATTCAGATTTTCCACAATAGTCTGAAAAAAGAATTAACATTGATACATAAATAAATCTAATTTACAGTTTTTGTACATAATAATATCAAATAAGTTATTTTTTTTAACTCAATTAACTGCTGTCAACAAATCAGAAAGATGCTCTGTGGCCCCACCGCCATACATCCTTCATCACTTCTTCAGTGGACTATTAGGACTTTGCTGCCCTCCCTATTGTTTCCCAGGGGTTTCAGTTTCCCCAACACTTTTGCCCTTATGTATTAGAAATTTTTACCACTGCTTCTTTTAAGTGTATTTTTTTAAAAGTACATACTTAACCAAAATATTTGTTAGTAGTCTTTAACCAGAGAGTGAGAAGGAGACGTACACACACACACTTACTCACTCAGGCAGGAGCCCTCCCTGCACATCATTATACAGGCAATGATCCTTTTAACAGGAACACATAAAACGCTTTACGTCATATATGCATGAGGATGATATAAAGATCTACGTGGGATCACAAAAACACCAGAGGAGCAGAATCACTTGTTGACTGACGCAGAGCAATGCACCCCAAGTGGGAACAGCCTGGCTACTGACACATGGCAACACTCAACGCCGCTTCTGCCTCCTGTCTGTCTGAACCCCGTGTCACGCGCTCAGATGCCGATAAACTGTCGCTCACCGTCCTTACTGTCAGCGTCTAGCTAGCGACAGAGGGAGAGCGAGCACAAACAGAGCTGATGTATAAGTGGTAGGTAATTTGAAATGCTAACCTTTCAAACAGCTCAACAAATAGCTGCTTAATGTTCAACTTGGCTATCTGTCTTGCTAGCTACCGGTACGGTACGGCAAATCAATTTGGGAATTATTTTTGAGGTGAGTCATTTTTCCCCCGCTGCACTGCTACACCGCTACACCGGATCTTAGGGTTCTCCCACCTCCACCTCCCACTTCAGGTCCCATTCAATGCAGGATTTCACATAATTTCATCATTTTACTGTTTTTCGAAAAAAACAACCCTGCCTTTCGTAAAGATTAGTAAACACATCAGGACCGGTATCTTCTCCTGTGAATCAACCCTTTTAGAGATTAAGGGATATGTCACTTCCCATTTGTGTGCTTTCTTTTTCCTGGGAGCTTGTGCTTCTCTGTCCGCGGCCGCACCGGCAAACAGACCTTACCTGCCACATGGGCTGTGATGTTGAATAGGAGGATTCTGGGAGCTTTGTCATCTGGTCGAATTTGGCCGTAGCTTCTTCTTGGCCTTCCCCCAGCCCTCTGCGTGACGGGCTTTCAATGGTTCTGCTGCTATGTGCACTAAAACACACAAACACACACACATACACATGCATATTCACATATACAACACAGACAAACATAGGAAACTAACCCTGTTAACACAGCCACCTGCATTTTGGTCTGTTGTTCCACTCTGTATCAGCTCAATCTAATAACACCACAACAACCCCACACACCCCACCTTCCCACCCTTCTCCCTCTCTCTTTCTCTTTCTCTCTCTTTCTCGGCCTTTCAATCTTATCAGTGGTAATGTAATAAACGGTTGCTTCGCTCTGTCTCCTCGCCACCTCTCTTAATTCCTCAAAATAAAGCAATATCACAGGGGCCCTGGCCTGCCTGTGACTGGGGATAAGATGCTTGTAAAAGGAAGGATAATTCAGCAAATAAATGCTCGGCATCAAAGGCAGGCACTGGGTCTTTCTTTTCCTTTTTCTCCCTTCTCTCTGTTCGCCTATCAAAAGTATTACATGTGCTTTCATCAGTTCACAACAAGGCACAGTGTGCTTCCTAATGCAATTACTCGACCTCCATTAAATCAGAAACAGTGGAAACAAATGAATTACACATTTGTTACAAAAACCACAAGTCAGCTCCATGTCTCTCGTCTTTATTTTTTTATTTCAGAGGCTTGGGGAGAGAAAAAAGTGAAATCATTTCTCATTCAATTTCAGGCAGATGTAGCCCTAGGTGATGCATAGAAAGTCTCCCATGTCTAATAGCCACCCACCATTGATATCAGAAGGAATTTACAGGGTTCAAGGCTGTCGAGAGGAGGTCATCTTGCCAAACTCCGATCCACATTCATCTGACAAGGCTGGTGTCTGACTACCACCCACCCATAAAACAACCAAACACAAGAGGAGATACTGATGTGTACAGTGGTTTCGTGATTTTTATCTTGTCATCCTGCATGGTAGTCCATAATTACTAAAAACTTAAACATGCTAAGCGAGTTGCCTGTGGGGCTCTGGCTATGAGATGTGATGTGTGATCCTAAAGTGGATGGACCAAGAATTGATGTGCCTCCAAGCCTCCAATGACACGGACAGATTTCCGTGCCCCCCAGCCAAACTACCCACAATGCAATACCCGCCGACAGGAGAAACCATGCAGAGGATATATGAATTACATTCCTTCTCGAATGTCAGTGAGAATACAAATGGTTTTCACACAAGTAGTGATTACAGTCATGTGACATCAATTGTACATATGGAGAGAAATATGAAATGGGCTGGACTTACCACTCAAGCAGCGTGTTCAGCCTGGGTTGTGGCGCTTCTCCTCCTGCTTCGTCACAGTCTCTTTGTGAGAAGGGATCCTTTGAAATATTCAAGCGGATATGTTACCATGCAGAGTTGATGCGTTAACCATCATTAACTTTATCAGCTAATTGACATTTTTAATTTGAATCACATCACTCTAAATTATATCGTTAGATAGTAATTTCTGTGATGACATATTTTAAGCTAAGTTTATAAGCATAGACAATTTGCTGGGTTTCTATTATTGAATGTGTCAAGCTCATGAAAACAGAATTTAGCTTCAAGCTTCATGCCCTGAGGGCGGCTATACCTGTAACAAAAAAAAAAAAAAAAAAAAGCAACATATTCTTCAAACAGTATACGTCATAAGTACGTGGATCTATACCTTATCATTCCCAGTAAAGAAAGCCAGAATTCTCTTCCTTCTCTTCTCCCACTGTGTCCTCTTCACCGGTCCCATCGGAGCCGCTCGCTGCAAATACATGTAAATACACATGCACACTTTTCTTTGGATGCAGCTTTATGAAACAGTGCGGCGCGCCATAATGGCAGAATTGAGCACAAGGAGCAACTGCAATCTGCAGGCAATCTATACTGAGCCAGACCCTAAAGACATGTAGCGTTTGATGAGTATTTCTGCCAGTTTTACATTCAGTCAGCACATTCACTCTCCCCATTCAGACGCACCGACACTGCTAAGTGACAGCGTCTCGCTCTGTAGAGGCTTTGTACGGCAGAATAGAGAAAGAAGAAAAACACTATTATTTTTAAAATAGATGTGAAATCTCTGGTGGATAATGTGTTTTCAATGGGAGGTGGGTGTGGAAACAGTAGGAGAGCGCACACATATTGTGACAGAATAAGATAACACTGATCCCAATACTGATACAGTACACAGTTGATGCTACTGATTATCCAGTAAGAGAGGATGAGTCAACTGTTGCTGTGGCTTCCAATTGAGGGTAAGACATTGCTGAACCATTTTATCCCAATTACGGTTACTTTCTTTTATAATTTGATACTCCTACTCTCCTTTCAAATGAGATTAGAACTATAAATACAGTGGATAGAAGTTCTGTATTCTGTTTACATATGCACCGATGTTTGGGTTTCTTTGCCATCTAGATTTGCCAACACAATGGAAACCCCATCTCCTCATATCCACTCCCATTTCTTTTTTTTTCTGACTGATGGAATACAAACATTTGTTTTGAAAGAAGCTTTATATCATAGCGCTAGTTCACAAAATCCCCGCTCCTCAGTTAGGAGGAGAAAAAAAAAGGTAGTCACGCTCTATTTTTCCTGAAAAGACCATGAGACGAGTAAAGAACGAAGAAAATTCAGCTTCTTTCAGGAAACACGTACGTAAGACAAAGTTCAAAGACAAAAATTCAATTAATTATGTGGGAATATCATACAGTATGTAACACAAGATTATGGAGATCCGTATCCAAATCCATGCACAGATTTTTGACATGAGGATGAGCGAGTTA
Source organism: Trachurus trachurus (assembly GCF_905171665.1). Classification (NCBI taxonomy): domain Eukaryota; kingdom Metazoa; phylum Chordata; class Actinopteri; order Carangiformes; family Carangidae; genus Trachurus; species Trachurus trachurus. The sequence continues at coordinate 8,333,526 of NC_139911.1, forward strand.
GATAACCTCTGGAAAACCTTGAATGCATGTTGCACAAAAACTAATTCCACATGAGTGCATTCAGCTGAGATGGGGACCATAAGCACTGAAAATGAAATGCAGAAGTTTTAAATGGAGGAGAAATAAGATTAGGGACAAAGAGCAAAGAAGATATGGAAAGTTAGAAAAAGAAAATTAGCAAGTCGAGTAAGTAAAACACATATACAGTACAGATCTGAACAGACAAAAACAGATAAATGTACACGCACACATGCACGCACTCTAGGTCCATTAGCCAAAGCCAGTGATACACAGCATAATGGACATGGCTGATGTGCTGGTGAGTACGGGATGATGACACAGATATTCCTCTTTGTGGCCCTGACCTGCTGCAGTGAAAGGCTGCCAAGCGTGATCATGTCAGGCTGCACACGCTCCCTCAGCTGCTGGGCGTAGTGGGGGATCACCTCCTCGGCTATCTTCACTGCAAGAAGTAATACACAGGCATCAAAATGTTCAAATGTTAATCAAAAATAACTGCAGCATTATATAAAAAAAGAGATTTTGTCTCTTCATCATCAGGTAAAGAATTTCACAAAAATATTTTATTTCATGGAACAATTATTTTCTAGATTGATTCTATATTATGTATACACAAGGTGCAGTTTATACGATCACACTATACATACAGTAAAAGTGAAATACAACACTAACATAACAAACATAACAGAAAATCAAATAAAAGAATAGCATTACTTTTTACAGTGCTCTCTCTGCCCATTACCATCCTCCCCGCTTCGAGTCCAGCTTCTCCTCCCAGCCCAGCACTAGCCTCATCCTGGGTTTTGGCAATGGTTTGGGCCTGGGAGGGCCTGCAGCCCGAGGCATGACCACCACCGTGGAGCAGCAGTCGCCGCTGAAGCACCGGATCACCCGTCTTCACCTCCAACACCTCCTCATCCCTGGAGGCTTGCAGCGTACCTGGAGAGATACGCATCAGTGGGCATGCACAGACACACACACACACACACACAGACGCACACACATGAATCAGCACACATAAACATCAGAGCATCTATACACATGGTGATGGCTGCATATACTTAGCACATCCAGACATAGCCACAAACACTGATTTGTATTTGTATATAAAGACAGAAATGCAGCTGGACAATATACACTCAAACAGTACAGTAACTCTCTCAAACGCACAATGTGAACATTTACAAAAACTATGGTGTCATATTTACAATCATAAGGCATTTTTTATGCATCAGTTCCCATCTTTACCACATTCAAACTGAGAGAGAGCAGTAGTTTTACATATAGGCACTGATACTGTGTGTGCCTCCAAGCCCAAGCATCCATGAAGAATGCTGAGAGCCCCCCACACTGGAGTGGAATACCAGCGCCAAATTTACATTGATCTGATGACCTGAACTCTATGGTTGAAGCAAGACTACATGAGCCATGGAGACTGAGCTGTAAGGCTTTTGCCCCCAACTCTAACCACCAATCACAGATCACCTCAACTGGTCTGATAGCACACGCTGTATTGCAAAGACAAATGAAACACCAACATAGGGCAAAAGCTGACTTCTTATTTTGACCAGAAAAATTTTGCCTAAACAAAATTGGACAAATTTGCGACGTGATAAACAGCTGGACAAACAATGGGATAGACATACCCTGAGCTGATAAAAACAATTCCCATTGACAGACTATGATACCACAAAAACAACAAAGTATTTTGTGAGGTTTGCATGGCAATAAACACCTGAGTACCCTGCTGCTAATCTGACTTAAAACAAAAAGCGATAAAGCTAATAATCTGTAGAATTTTCAATCTTTCTCATTGAAACTCATCCTGAAATGGAAACCATCAGTGTTTTCAACTGTTTGCTGCCAAGTTAAGTTAAAAATTTTGTTAAAATCTTTTGGTTTTGTTCACACAAAAACATTCAGTTCTTACTCTCATCAACCCAAGTTTTCCTCTGCACCGAGTGTGAACTAGTTTTTCGTTAGCATTTGTTCCTGGAAGAAGAAAAGCATCATCCACTGTAGCTAACATGCTGTGTGTCTTAACAGTTTTGCTGTAGCGTCTCTTGGTGGAAAGCATTTAGGTATTCTCTGAGCATCTGCGTATTCATCGTGTGCAGTCCAATATGTGTAAAAGCCAGAGCTGTTATCGCTGCCTAATGCTTTTCACATAGGAGATGATATCAGCGCCTAACGCCTTACTGAGAACTAGAATGAATAGAACACCAGTTCTGTGGTCTTTCATCTCCGAGCCAAAGCAATAGAATTCATTGAGATAAAAAGGAGGAGCTGAAGATCTTAGACTGACAGACAAGGGATTTTTCCAGGATTTTCTTTGTGAAAAAAATATGTCTACAGCACTGGCCACTGTCCATTTCATTAATATTTTGTCTTATTCATGCTCTCTTCTTGTGAAATGTGTATGGTGCTTTGTGGCAGGCTGTAAAAACAAAGACAAAAGCCTGAGAAGCAGTCACAAAATGTCAGGATCAGTAGTGACATACACTGAGCTGGGTTCTACAGCTGCATAGACTTGCAGCCTACACCAGTGGGAGGCATCCATACAACAGCGTAAGGTGATTGTCTTGAATTCTGTTGTAGCTCGGTGAAGCTCTAACTGGCAATCACTTGCAGTTGGACTCCAACAGTAGAGAAGTACGAGCTCTCCCTCTCTTCCCTTCCCTGTCTCTCAGCCTATTGCATGGAGGAACAGTTAATCCAAGATCCTCTTTACTTTTTCTGTGGGATTTCATGAACATTCCAAGACAATGGATGGGGCTGCTAATCTCGGTGGTACAGCTAAATCCGAGACAATGGCAAATAATACGAGTCGGCTAAATTCCACCATGTTGAAGCGGGCCTAAACCCATCACTTGTGCACTGGAATTACAAGGGAAATGTGCGTCATGTCAACGGGATCTGGTGCGACTGTCTTCACCCAGAACAATGCTAATCTTAAACCACCTCAATGTTGCCTGGTTGGCTACATATTTAAATGAAACTGAGCTAATGAGAAAAGGCACGCCTACTGTGAGACAATGGCTGTGCTTGGAAAGCACCGACTACTGCGCGGGTTCCTTTCCAGTCTGAGTCTTTGTTCCATGTTAGTGCTGCTTTCGCTGAAAATGTAGCATCTAATCTTTGTTTGGGTTGTTTATGATTTCACTGTTTTGAGCTTTTCTTAAAGACACCGTACCTAAACACTGTAGTCCTTAGCAGAACTGCTGTGGTAACAGGATCAATTATTTTTTTCCTTAACCCTAACTTTGGTAATATTCCTAATTTACTTTCATGATGTTAAAACACAAAGTTTATATGTATATTTAATTATATTGACATATTTACCCTATGTAAACAAATGGTCTCCAATTCAAGTACAACAAAATCAAAACAAGTCTGAATAGCAAACTGACACACTCAAGGTAACTGTAGCCTACAACACACAAACTGCTTCTGAAATATCGACACACATTACATTATTACAATAATATGACAATACATACCTGGGATGTCTATGGAGGTGTCATCCTCATCCAGCAATACTGCCATTCTTTGATACAGTCTGTTTTCATCTGCATTCAACATTGCTACAGGTTAAAACAATTATAAAATGAATACACCTGCAGTGGTGCTGGAAAATTACATGCATTTGTGTGCCTCCGAATTACGTCCTACTTATCATACAAGTCAATCTAAACCACATCTTAACATGCAAACCAGACATATTAGCCATGGCTGGAGAGGGGTGAAAATCAAGTGTATGCAGAGCAGTAATGAAATAGGAGCATTAACATGCCTGTTAGCCGGCCTGTCATCATGTGATGAGATTTGGTTTGGCGAATCCTTTGATATTACACGGCAATGATATCCAAAAGATACAGGTGAAATGGCTTCTCCATTAATAGCCATGTTTCATTATAACATGCATATTACTTGGCTCCCAAGAGCTCGCTTTTAATAGGCCTACTTCAGGAGGGGGCTGCAAACTATTGATATGGCTCTATGCATATCACTTGACAGGGGAGAGGAGACGCCATGGTGAAATGAAAACTGACCAATGATAAGTGACCTTCGACAATGACAGCGAGTCGTGCAGCCAATCTGGCGATGCCATCACTTGGTGTATTTACATAGAGTGTCCTGCCGTCTCAAATGGCAGTCTGCTACCAGTGATCTCTCTCACCTCACTTTAATGAACCGAGGAGAACTATTATGACAGAGAATGGCATACTTAATTCCAGCTCATCTTCAGTGCTGACCCCGGCCATCCTGCAATGTCTTGGGTCTGTCTGCTGCACCGGCGACGGGTCAAAGTAATTTTGGGCACGTTCATCTCCTGTGTAAAGTGCGAGAGGAGAGAGAATGAGAGGCAGAGGGGGGGGTGGGAGGAGGAGGTGGGGGTGGAGTTGGCGTGGCAGGGAAGGGAAGAGGGGAGTTGTACAGGTTCAGGTTAGTGGTTATTAGAAGCACATGAAGCAAAATGTTAATTTTGAAACCCACTCTGTCGAAGGGCAGGGGCAGCGGCTGCTACCAGATAAGGCAGAGCCAAGATGAGACGGGAGTACAGAGGCAGGGAGAGAGAGAAGTGGGAAAGAGACTGCTGGGTTTCTCAGTGCGCCTCTCCATGGCCTGCGGTGCTCTGGGGCCTAATTAGCATGCTGCAAAAGGTCACGGCAGGCAGTCTCTTAAATACGACCGCCATATGTTTGCCGTGTTCAAAAGGAACTAATGAGAAAGTCTACAAGCTCAAAAGTACCTGGAATTTCAAAGACAATACCTTCTAAATACTCTAAGGTCAGTGGCCTAGAGGACCGGGCAAGTTTGGAGGAGCAGATCCAAAGGAAAATATCCCAAGCCCATGTCTCATTGACTTCTTATTAGCAATCACTGACCTATGGGTATCAAGTCTGCTCCACAGAGTTTATGGGAATCCAATGGCTCCAGGGCCACCAAGCAGCTTTCTTAACCCCAAATCATACTCATTACAGGCCTTGAATATTTCACTCCAATCTAAATTGCTATACTTGTATTTCTCAGGTTGTGGGGCAAAAAAAATGCATGGTGCATTAAATCATGTTATATATTCCACACAAGGATTGCCTTTATAGAAGTCTGAGGGTATTGGTGCTTGGACGCATAAAAATGTGAGTAAGTGTGTTTGCATAGGAGAGCCACTGGTCCACTAGGCCACTACCCAAAAAAAGCTCACTGTGATTCTTTCGTGCGCACATGAAATATCTCCATGAGGTTTTCACACTCTGTCCTTACTCTGAGTCAGACTGAAGCCCTTATTAAACAAGGAGCAGCCGTATGACTCCTCAATGGCACCATAAATTGACTGTGAAATTCACGTTAAATCCCTCTACATCGTTAACACAGAGTTTGAACAATTTCGGCGCAAATAGCTCTGAGGTTATGAAACCCTTTTTTCAAACACAAATTTGCATAATGGTGGAAGCTTCGTGGATCGCCTTTTGAATCATATCTGTGATTTACCTAAATAGTCTGGCTATCCTCCAGTTCATCTCTCTAATGAAAATATCAATTCTCTGCTCTAACACGAACAATATCAATAACTAGCACTTCTTACCAGCCAGAGTTACTCCTAGCAGAGGGAAAGAGATAATGAAAGATTTTTAGTAAAGAGCAAATACAAGTGTCACAAACAGGAACAATTGTTGTGATCTTCTAATAACGGCACACAAGTTACACACAGTGCCTATTCTCACTACACAATAAAAAAAAGTGTGTGCTTTTGTTGGGCCAATTTGGCTTCTTGTAATTTATACTTTGTTTATGTAAATGTCATTTTTGCACAATGAAGTTATACAACTATAAAACAGTGTGTGATGAATATATACAATACTCTTTGAGATATGCATGCGATGAGAAGCTGCAACTGGGCTTGACGCAGGCCTGTCAATGCTGAATATGTAATAGATATGAAATGCATAACTTTGAAAAGTTCTACTATTAATAAATGCCATTTTGTTAAAGTTTATGGCACATAGTGAGATTTATATTCTAATCAATGTATTAACCATTAGTTAAGCATTAATAAATACTGAATTCTTCATTTATAATGCATGAATATACATTAGTATGTAGTTTATAAATACAGTTAGTGCTTATCAATGATGAGTAAAACATTTTTAACTGTGTTTATGAACTACATACTAATGAGTATCTATGTGTTATAAATGATGAATTCAGTATTTCATGCTTAACTAATGCTTAATAGTGTGTACTTGTTATAAAGTGTTACTGGAAAACTTAAAAACGGCAACTTATCTTGCCTCATCTAAAATAATTGGTTTGTCAATATATGTTCGAAACAGTAGTGGTTAAATGTATCTGGTGTGCTGTAGGAAACAAAGGTTTTTCTGGACGAGGAAAAGGAAAGACAACTCTGATCAATCCCATGATGTGTCACTTATCAACAGCCAGTTTAAAGGAGTGAGCGACAAAGTTTCCAATTCTCTCATCCAGCTCCAGGAAGGTTCTCAGTTATCTATAGTTTAACAGCATAAAGTTAAACCATGATGTCTCTCCAAACTCCCAAAATCAGCCAGACCTCCACTGTGTCTTATACTGTATTTATAACTTGACCTGAGCTATACACTGTGTACCACAAATTAAATATAAGGCCGAAAAACAAAACAAGAACAAAGACGATAGCTTCTGCTCGGGTTGATTTCCACGCTGGAAGAAAATTTGTTTAAAATGATCATTTTCAGCCCATTATAGTATTATTATTGATTACTTAAAACTTAACATTACTTGTCAACATCACGCATGTTTATAGTGTGTGTATATATTTTCATACATTGGCCAGTCCCACACAGTGTAACCCCACCTTTTGCTTTTTGCGCATGAAACGTAATGAAAATAAGTGATAATAATTGCTAGCCACGCACGACGAAACGCTAAATAAACCAAATTAAATCCAGAATCAAACATGTGACTCATCCCTGAGATAACTGGCACGCTTGCAGCCTTGAACGCATCCTTTACCATCCTTTACCATTTACCATCCCATTCCTCAAGAGTTCTCCCTGACATACTGAATTATAAGGGGGCATATTCGTATGCCTGATTGGCCTTGAGCTGTGTTTCGGGGGCGTTCTGAGTACACCACACAGACAGCGGATCGGCTTGGTAGCGTAGTAGCATATGTAAATGCACTCTCCTATGACTCCAGCCCACCACAAGGCATGTAGCCGAGAGTGGGTGTTAAGGCTGATTGTGTCGAGGGTACTTCTTCTAGATAGAGATAGAACACCCACTACTGTAGCGTTCTCCGGCAGAGGAAGAAGTTATACGAGGGTTGCTTGTTAGGACACGCTTGCTTTGGAATGCGGGAACCAAGGGCCTCTCGAATGGAGAGAGAGAAAGAGAAAGAGAGAGAGAACGAATGAGAGAGTGAGAGAAAGGTTAGATCAGGAACACATCTACTGTCAACAAATTTGAGGCTAATGAAGAATGAAGCTTCACCTCTTTCTTTGGCAGGGGCTTGCAGCTCCATTTTTTTTTGGTGAGCTGCAAGGGTGCTATCTGGCCTGTCACCTCGAATTTCTCTCCCCAGCCAAACGGGAGGAACGGAAAGCTTGGCACTTCCTTCTCCATCGAAGGCTGGGTTTTCTAAACCCACCACAGCAGCTCGCTCTTCTTTCCCTGACAAAATAAGTCGAAATATGAAGAGAAAAAAAAACACAAACAGTGGCACGACGGGGCAATACAACAGCTAGGTCAAAGTGACTTGTAAAATGAAAATAAAAATAAATAAATTTTACAGCGACAACATTTTTCTGTTGGTGATTTCTCTGCCCTCAAATGTTTCAAGCGCGTCCCCCTCAAATGACACTAAAACACATTTAGGTTAAAATTAAATCAGAATCTTGCAGGAGGAGGAGAAAAAAAAAGAGAAGAAGAAGAAATGATTAAAATAATTACAAATTGCGCCCTGACAAGCAAGAGCAAAATTTAGCCCAAAGCCATTTGTCTGTAATTAGTTAATTAATCCTTACACAAATTATGAGCAATAACTCATCAAGCAGGACTCACCCATCAGAAATTCAGCCGACTTGGATTTCTTCTGCTTAGGTTGCTGCAGAGCCTTCTGCTGTAACTTCTGGAGGGAAATTGTTAAATGAATAAATTAGCTGCAGAATGAAGATCATCATTTATGATCCGCAACTAACACAGTATTTTAAATATGGGATGACACTGAAATGTCATTTAATTTACATCGCTGCTAAAGGGGTCAAGCACTAATTGAACAACAGGAGTGGAAAAAAATTTAATCATAAATAGATAAGAAAAGTTGACATGAATGTGTAATGAAGGTCACATTAAAATACTTCCTCCTTGTTTCTAAAACGAATGGGCACCAACACTCTCTCCTGGAAAATTATGCGTCTTTGCACCGGCTGCACGAGAGTACACCGACATGGTATGCAAATAACTATGGAAATCCAGACACACTCCTCATTACTTTCATTCACATGAACTCAACCTAAAAAGTCTTGAAGGAGAGAAAAATCGTCTTTAAATAACATCATGCCAGGTCCTGGGCACTTAGTAAAGCTTGGAGAATTTTCACTTGAGATTATACATATAGGCTTTATGTATGTGCCTTGCAGTACATTGTCTTACACTAGTACAGTATTTGTAATAGTGCTGTAGGTGGTCTACACTTGCATGAAATGGAAAGAAAAAGAAGAAGGGATGTCTGACAGAAAGTATGGGTTTCTTTGAAATCAACAGTATGTGGAACAAACTCCACAGTCCCACATTTCTCTCATTTCTGCGGACAAGCAGAACAATAAGAAAGCTGAGGAAAAAGGCATAAGTAGTTGTTTTCGTTATGGATATGTTTACATAAGAATGCACCGTATAAAAGAGCTCTGTAGCTCAAAGCGTATGGAGCTTTTTAAGCATCATTTTATGCAGATTTCAATGATGAACTGTGCTCATGCCCATGAACAGCATGTATTTGTATACAATATTTAATTTCAAAGACAAAAATCAAGGGACAGAATGGGTGGGGAGCGTATTTCAACTCTAAATGACAGAGCAATTAAAAAGAGGAGGACTACATCCAGACCAATCTGGTATGAGGAGTTTTTGTAAATCTGTTTTTACATTCAACAAGCCCTACAGCAAGACATTCATTTATACCACTGAGATTAATGCTTATCTAATTGTAACTTATTTAAAAACCATTTTCTTTTCGACTGGGTACCAATCAGTTTTTCTGAATTTCACATACTGTGGAGTATTAGACTGGCAAATGCTGCATCAGTGGTGATTGTTGCTCTATGTTTTTTTTTTTTTCATTATACATTTTTTTTTTATTTCATCAGACTCTTTACACACCTTTCTCTAAGACAGATATTGTTTGGCGCACAGTATGCAAATTGAGAATCTCCCTGACACAAATATGAGAAAATTAGTCAGGTTATTCTGCTAATAAAAAAAATTGCATACAATCACCATTTGTTTTGTCTTATAACCAGGACACTTAAACAATATTGTGCTGTAAACTAAGGCAGTCATTTAAATAAGATACATGACATTTGCATTCATTATATGGTATTAAAATTTTGATTGTTATTGGAACCTCACAGCCAGTTCTCAACCTTAATGAATACATTTGAAATAACGTCCCTCGACAGTAAATCCTATTTTTTTTTACTTGGGACTGTTGTTCAGTCATTTAACCAGTGAGACTATAAAAGTTATTGTTGGGGTTGATATTTTGTTTGCTAATGTAATTAATCATCAAATTAGAACAATGGGGGATAAGACTCTTTTTATTTCTCAGATGACTGTGTTTGCCCTCGAGGCTAAAGGCACTTTCAAAGATGAAGGGTGAAAACCAAAGAGGAAATTCCATTAAGTTTTATCTCAAGCTAAACAAATGTATTTAGTTCATCACCTGAAAGCTGCACAGAATGAACTGGGATGCACACATGCACATGTTAATGCATAATGTAGATATAACATCAGTCAAAATGTTATATTTAAGAATATCACCTGAGTTGTTTTTTGGTTTTTTTTTTTTTTTTTGCTTTAAAATGTATACATAGTAATTCTTATTATTTCTGTTGTGTCATTTTTTTTAAATCAGTTTATGTCACTTCTGCTGTGGGCACTTTTTTTTTGCTTTGGTCTCATTTCAAACAGTGACAAATTCTGGCACTGTGCAAAGTGAATTAGCTCCATGTCCTGCAAATATCAATAAGTCCTCTGATTACTATGAACGTATTCTTGCCTTAAGTTCAGTGGGGAAAAAAAGCTTAGTAAACACACCAGGGAAAGTACACAGAAGGAGTACAGTAGCTACATACACCCCAGGCCTAACGCTTTGGGTCATTGTCACTAAAAATCTAATCCACACAGCGCCATGTGAGCCTCTCTGTCTAGAGAGCTAAGAAAAATGCCTGGTTCTCATCTCTCTCCCTAGACCCCACTGACATTGACAGCATGCTCCTTGTAATAAAAGGACTGTTGTTTAATGTGCCATAACTGGATGGAACAGCAGATGTTGCATTTCTAAAACGATAAACAACAATTCAATCCTGAGGGAAGAAAGGTATCATAGAGGTTTCTGAAATAAGCTGAATTTATCAGAGGTACAAATGGCCATTTAATAACTAAGAACTATGATAGCAGAAATGTAAACTGGCTCAGTGTTGGCAGAGATTTCATGAAAAAAAAAAAAAAAATGTGCCTGTCACATTGCACTTAAATATGCAAAACTGTTGGTGCTGCATCAAAACCATGTGCCAAGAAATTTGGATATATTACAACATACATATAAAGTAGCATAACGCAATAGCCTCTGAGTTTATTCTCTTGTCATATGAAGGCATCCACACATGCTTGCATAAACCTCATTCCTTTGCTGTGTAGCAGACAAAATGCTTACTTTGCAGGGAACATGAGAAAAAAATCATTTTTAACTGGTGACAAAATAAAAAAAATCCATGACTTTTTTTTCTTTCCTTCCTTTTTTAAATGTGATTGTTGTCAAAAGGAATTGAACACAACAATTCCTTGTTCAGTTCTTGCTACATTCACAGGCATAGCTAGAAGGGCTTGGGGAAGACCGCTTGCTGCTAGGGGCTGGTGGGCACAGACAAGCTAGAAAGTGAATTTTGCATACTGTACGGATCATCGCCCAGTTCAGCCCAGTCACATTGAATCTGCCATCAACCAATTGTGCTTCATGAAACCGTCAACCCTCATTTACGTCTGCCTGTTTTCTTCCCCACTCTGCTGTAAACAAGGCCCCAGCTTTGAGCTGTCTTCCTCTGTCCCTGTGTGCGCGGTTTGCCAGGGGAGTGTAGACAACCTCGTCTTCACAGAAGCTACTTCAAGCTACCATTTCCAGACAAGCACCCTGTGCACCAGGCGAAGGAGTCAAGGACAAGAGTGCTTCTGGAAATGACAAGAGTCTTAAGAGCTTTACATAGAGATATCTGCACATGTTTTGTCTTTTCCTTTTACTTCTAATTTATACTCAAAAATGAGTGCATTTCCCTATCCCTAAGTGTGTTAATTAGAGTTGCAAATTTCAATGTGAATCATCATATAGACATATTGACAGCTGCATCAAACCATTTCTTAATATAGATGATTATACGTCTTGATGGGTTGGGATGAAATCAAAATGCATGATGCAGCTGAGTGAGTGTGAATGCCTTGGTAAATCAATAAAAAACATTAAAGTTGATATTGTTTTCATGTTTATATAATCTCTTTTTATCTATCCCCATAATTAAAAAAGGCATCTTATGTAAAATGTCACAAAAATAATGAAAACATCTACAAAGCATCTTTATTTAAACCCTGAAAGATAAGGTTAGCATTTTGTTTCAAAGCCCAGCTCTACCCTTAAAATGGTGAAACCGTCTTAATTTATAGAGCAGCCTTATACGTGCACAGCAATTTTGACCCAACAGTTTCTAATTAAACAACGACCGCGTCAGTTGGTGTAGACAGAAAACATAATTAGTATTCAAGCTTAATTAATCTACGCTGGCCCCCTTTAAGTGAATTAGTCAATTATTTATGCATGTGTGCTCCTTTGATGCTAACAGATTATGTATGTTACTGGGAAAAACCTTGAAAAATGACTTTGAAAACTTTCCACCATAAAATGTCACTACAAGCTTCTGCACTGACTAAGAAAATGTCTGTGAAGACCATGAATAATCATGAAAATGATAGACCTTAATGGACTAAACTGCCAAACTTCAACATTTTTTTTTTATTATTGCCAAATCACCATGCCAAATATTTCAGCGCCAGTCAGCCAAAACATTTCAATTATCTGTCCGAAATCCAGCGCAAAAGACAAAATAAATCAGCCAAATATGTACTTTTTTTGTGCCCTAATGCGTGGAATGGAAATCTAACACAGGTCGGATCAAGGTCTTTCCTGGGATCATGGGAACTCCTTGGGATTTTCAAGAGCCTTTTTGTTTTTACCCTTGAGAACCAGGCACTGGCCTCTGCACCCCTCAATCCCCCATTGAGAACCCAGAGGCAGCGCGGAGGAATGCTAAATGTCAATGGTCAGACTGCACCAGCACCTTCAGAGAGAGAGAGAGAGGGAGAGAGAGAGAGAGAGAGAGAGAGAGAGAGAGAGAGAGAGAGAGAGAGAGAGAGGGATGGAGGTATATGCTGGCCTGACCTCCATGTGCTCAGCTACGCTGCTATGAGGGGGCCAGAAGTGAAATTGTACTCACACTGCCAAAGGTGTCCATCTCTGCAAACTGCAAAAGATCATCACTGGGTGACCGCGATCTCTGAACAATGGCAGCAACTGCGAAACAGAATGTGTGAAAATATGACGAGAAGTCTGTCAAAACAAGATAAATCTGTGCTGCTTCCAAGAATCTGTAAGGCGCATAAGTAAAATACGCTATTGACTTAATCTACAATTTTAAAGATGCCCTATAATTCAAAGTTTGTTGATGTTATTAGAGCTAAAATCTGTAAAAGAGCTCTTTTAATAGCTTAGTGTGCAGCACAGAATCCTTCATTCCAAGCGTTGTTATATTATCTCCCTCCTGCTTGTGTGTTTAAAACTGTTATCTCTGCAATGCATCTCAGAGTATAAAGGACAATAAACACCATTTATTATCAGAGATAAATTATTTGCCCTGATCATTCAAATAGTTTATTCATTTATATCTGATACAATATCATTTGGTTTTTTATCATCTTTTCCTATGGTAATTCACATGGCTTGCACAAGTTTCTGCTGAAATAGCAAAACAAACCCCAGGCAAAATGTGAAAGATTATCCCATACCATGCGAGCTAGGATGAAATGCTATACTTTTTCACACTGAACACTGCTCCACTGGGTGTGATTGAAAAACATGTAAAGCTATTGAATCTGTGGTTTGTCTATGTGAGGGAAAATGAGTGTTGTAACAAGTGGGCCAATGTTTTTGTAATTGTTTCAAATTACACTCGGCGTAATAACTCAGTGAAAGTAGAGCCAGTGTGCGGTCCGTACACATTAACTAGGCAAAGACCACAGGATATCCCTGCACCTTATCACGGCCCACAAAAAAAAGATAAATAAATAAATAAAAAATAAAAAATAAAAAAAACAGTTGTGGAAGTGGCGAGAGGAAAACACTTTAGCCATAATTCCAGCTGTTTCTATTCGTGTCCAATCGCGCTTATCACCAACTACACAAAAGAAGGATAATACTTTTAGATAAAGAGGTACTTTGCAGCATTTCCTTTACATGTGTATTTTATTGAATTAAAGACACCCTCACATTCCTGTTTTTAATTTGCTCAACTTTTTTTCTGGGTTACTAATAGAGCGTGCGTATGTGTGTGTCTGTGTGTGTGCAAATGTTTTATACAGGTTGTAAAATTGCGATGCTGTGAGAAAAATACATCCATTAGTTGTTAAAACTGAATGCCTCCTGCCAAATACTGGCTCCTTATCCAATACGATTGCCAACACTATTGCTGACCAAAATTACTGACTCACTTTTCTTCTTGGGGTTCAGGCATCCTGTCAAAAGCCATATGTGGATATGTTGCAGTGTGTACAACTACGTCCTAGAAAGGAAAACATTCTCTGTGGAGTTAGCATCAGTCTGAAGAGATAGCCAGGCATGAGTTTACTGCTGTGTTAAATTATCTCATTTGGTTATTTAACAATACACCAACGCGAGCACGAGCCCAGCATGCAGCTTAATTATCCATTCAGGTTTTTTCCTTGCAAATGTACTTGTAGCCATACACACACAGCAGAACTATTTCTCTGTTTAATCACAACAACGTGCTTGGAGTGAGCAGCTCTGGTCAGAGTTGAACTGCAGAAAGACAACGCTGCCGTCAATTGATTGCTCTTTTGACCTTCTTTCTCCACAAACTAGTTTTGAGGTTTTTTAGAATTATGCTAAATTTTGTACAATACCTCCTTCAATCAATCGATGGCCCTCTGGCCTTCTGTCAGACACCAAAATTCAACTGACCTTTTGAGCATTTTTATAGCCTGCAATAAATTAACAAGGTGTATAATTAAAGGGGAAATTATATATATTATATATATATCTTATCTCTTACTACTTAGCATAAGACAGTTTGTACCAAAACTACTAAATAGTTACAAAGTAAATATGTGCATTGACATCTAAAATGGCATGATACTACATTTGACCTGCAACCTGTTTTTCCATCTCCCTTTCCTGCCCTCAGAATGACCATCTCCTCTGTCATCTAGTCACCTAAACTCAATCAAGCCCTAATCCAGAATGACAGTGTGGTCTGTGTTGCACTAGACAAGGCACTTCCCCTCTTCTATGGCATGTGACCTGAAATCTTCCTTTGACATTCTTTTTTTTTTTTCCTTTTCATGAACACAGATAAGGGATGTAATTCAATAGTCACTGAGGGACAGGGCACCGTGCACTAAAGAATATTTTATCTGGTTGTGGACAGAGGCCTTTTCTTAATGTTTGACAACAGTCGGTTTCCCTCAAGACAAGAGATCTTTGCACAGCCGACAATAAGGGTAGAAAAAGGGCAGTTTTTCTTCGTCACTTGGCAATGGAGACGTTTCACATGCATATTTACTCTAAATGTACTCTTTGCACTTTCGAGTGCACTCACAAAGGTGTGTATATATCAGCAGTGTACTGTGGAGTTAACAAAGGTACACTGAGTGAATTCATGCAAGTTTATTGCATTTTATGCATGTTTTTCAAAGTGCTTTTTGCTCAGGTAGGTTTCATTCAGGTAATGTCTTTAGCACAGGTCTCACTAAAAAAACATGTCATTTGATCCTATTGCATTAGAACCCATATCTATGACAGATTACTCACATATCACGTTATACATGCATATTGTTATTGTTTAGGATTTAAAGGTATTTTACCTTGTGAGGCCCAAATTCTTTCTCTCCATGTTCAGCTACACTGCAGTCGTCAAGGCGATGATGATGCAGTGCCCAACAACACACACACACACACACACACACACACACACACACACACACACACACACACACACACACACACACACAGTGTCAGGTAACCTCCTCATGTTCACTTTCACTCGCTGAAAGAAAAAGTGCAACAGAAAGTCTGGATTAAATTATACATCTTTCAAATGTTCAAAATACATCATTGGAATCTCAGATTTCTCAGTATCTTCTGACTAAAATGTTGTACAGTATATTAAAGCAGAAAATCACATGAATTCAAGGAGGAACTGTGCCTTATTTAACCCTATGACATGTGAATCATACCAAGACCACTGAGCGTGACGGTTCATTTTAAGGGTTTAAGCTGTATCAAGATAAAGTTACATCTGGGTGATAGTCTCATCCACCATATGCTGTCAACTGTTTGCCTTTTAAATGATGTTTCATTATTAATGTGGAGAGTGGCATGCTGCTCCTTCACTTATTGTCCTACCAGAACGGAGATATTACTGGTAAAACCAGCTGCTTTGTCACCTTTCAGCGCCAAGAACAATGACCTCCCCCCAAAACTGAAAGTAAAGTACTCACACTGCTTTGTAAACATCCATTATGTATAGAATATGACAATTCCTACAAAAGCTCCCCCATGCATTATTTAGAGGGAGCTCCGCACAAACGTGTCTCTCAGCCAAAGACAACGCGGCGAGCTTTACAGCTGCTGTGAAGGATAGGTAAACAGCGCCCTGTGGATTGGTCTGCTCACGTTTGGCATAAGGCATATTAACACTAATGTCCCCTTTAGAAGAGATCACGAGCTATAATGATTCCTTTAGAACCAACAGTCAGACTGCGAAGCCATCAGGCCATTGGTGGCCTTTTCAACTGAAGAAGAGAGATTGCTCACGTGGATCAGCGATGGTGAATATCTTTGTTTAATCTGCAGTTCACAATGGCTGCTGTGAGGGAGACCGTATACAATCTCACAATAAACAATCAGAAGTTAACAAGGCACAATAATACATCACGGATGCTCATTTTAACCCATGCAGTCCGAGCAAAGGGGCCTCTAATGCGGCACCTCTAATACGAAGCACTGGGATCCTTTCTGCTCATTAAGCTGGTTATGTTCGATCTAAATAAGATGCCCACCGATTGGGACCTCCCATTTCTCGTCTAAGTTGTCGTTGATCATTTATGCGATTAAATTTAGACCTAAATCTCCATCTTATCCAATTAATTCTCTGTGCAGGCATGAGAGTGGCTAATGATGTTATCTTACCTAATTAACCTGTATAGGGATTCAACTCCAGGACAGGGGATTGTTCATCCTTCATCCAAGTGTTCATTATTATCATTACAATCATTATCATAAAGGGGCTAACTTATGATGTTGGCCATTCCACCACCATTAATCTAGATTGAGTCCTTTTTTTTTCATTCTTTTAGGGGAGGGGAATCCTTGGGGTCATTTTTAATTATCACTAAAAGGATGGGAATTCTTGCAAAGCTGGATAAGTTCAGTTGTGGTCACAGCAATCACTGGAATCCCACGAGACCGCATTACATGAATGTGATTTGACTGCTCATGACTGAGGGGACATTTCTGATTTTGCTGTATTTAGGGCCTTACGTACGTCCAGTGAGCGCACGCTGTGAAACCCTCCTCTCAATTTTCTGTCAGCTTTCCATCTGAGTGTTGGCTTCAACCTATTAACACAGCAGACTTGCAGAAGATCAATAGCCCTCATTGGGCCATGTGTCATTAGTTAATCGGATATTGATGAGGGTATTGACACACACCTAATTAATCTCAGGCCCAGTGCTTGCTTTCATATGTATCCTTAATTATGCACTTCATCTTAGTTCTTACACATCAGCAGGCTGCCGCTTCCTGTTTGACAGTGAGTAAAAGTTAGCTGTCAAGTCCCTATAAGTTTTTTTTTCTTTTTCTCCAGCTGTGTGTTCAGCGCAATGCAGCAAACATGCACATTAAGATTGTTACAGTTTGGCTCTACCACATGCAACCTGCATCACTTTACAATTACAAAAATGAATTTTAAAGCATTCAAAGCAACAGTATTAGAAAAAATCTATACTCACAATAAAACTGAGAACAACTAAATATGTTAAAGTGTTTAAATAAATCCATTAACACTGTGTTTTTCATATTTAATACAAATTACAGTTGAGTTTTTACACAAAACCTTCCTGACTCCCATGTGTATTTGGCCTGTCCTTGTATCCACAGCCGATTGCAGTACACATGCATGTAACCCAGTGCCCCGTGTGTACTGTAAGCTCATGTGTGTGATCCTTGTGTGCACCTGCATGTGTGTATGCTCTGACACACACACGGGGGCTGATCAATACGGCTGTGCATTAGCACACTGGCGTACAGATGAGAGAGCACCTGAAGGTGACCCTGACTACTGGCATCACCACAGGGCTCCAATAAGCTGCTCCTCAACCGCTGCTCTGCAAACCACAAATCTCCAACTTTTAGCCTGCTGCTGTTGGTTTGATTATTGTTTATAGATACAGCCAAGAATTAAAGTATGGCCCGCAGGCAGCATAATTATTTACAGCTGAAAACTCATATCATTACCAGCATGCTCCTAATTGCCAGAAGTAATATCAATGTTAGTTGATTAAGTGTATTTTTTTTTTCATCTTCAGTCTCCATAATGTGCAGAGATTGTTTTCCCTCAGCATATGGGGGTGACGGTTTATCTCAATACAGCTGTTCATCTGGCTTGACTTCTATTTTTTTTTCTTCTTCTTCTTCACTGTTAATTCTAAAAAATGCGGCGGCATCTTCAGAGGGTAGCGATCGATCGGTCGGCTTTTTGTAGTTTGCTCACAAGGTCAAAGAAAAGAAAGAAAATAATTTATCTCTGTAAAGATTTTCCTTAAATAGATACAGTTGTGACTTAGAGGGAGCGATATGAGACCTTTTGACTCAAGGTGACGTGAGATCCGCAGAGAAAGGCCAGTGGGCTGTAACGCCATCTTTAATTCAAAATTAAATGATGAATTAAAACAAATGTTTATTTGGCCTGTACCTCCCTCCCTCTGCTATGAACTTGTCAAAATATTTCATCCAGTATTTAAGGCGACAAGAAAGATGAAGCTATTAATAACGCGGCCTGCGAAGGGGAAAAATGCATAAACCTTGAAGGCTATTTTATTATTCACATGTAGATTACTCAAACATAAATGTGGCGCTGCAGTATTACAAACCCACTCCTTGGATTCTGAACTTATAAAAATCTCACATCACAGACTTCACACTGTTGATTTTACATCTTAAAATTCAAAATTTTAAAAGGTCAAAGGTCAAATCATTGTTACAGTGACAAGTCATAAAAATCTTACGTTTTCCATGCTTTTCAATGTCATTTTTCGCAATTTATCCACTGCTGATATCAACATATCAGATACTCTCTTCCAGTATGTTGCTTGTATAAACACAAGCAACATACTGGAAGAGAGTATTTCAGTATGACACTTAATGTCAGCCAGTCAGTGTGTCATTTAGTTCGATTTAGATTTTTTGGTTCTCAAGTTATTTCCATCATCCTTGTTTTGCTTCCTCTTTGACCACAGAGTTCACGCTGTCTCGTAAGAGAGTGGGAGTGAGTGACAGAAAAAAAAGGCTTATATGTGAGGCTTCAACTTTTTTGCAAACTTGGGAACAAGTGCTCTGGAATGAAGGAAGCTTCGCCTTGCATGATACAGCATAAGTGATACACGGAGGAAAAGTCAAAGACGTCAATTCTTCTCCTAAGTTTTTCGTCATTGCCTTTAAATGCATCATATCTTGTGAGGAAAGAAAAGGAAAAAAACGGACGTAGCCCCAAACGACTGTGTCTATAAGGCTGTTAACAATGACAGGAATCCATCTCATGCTTCTAGAGTTAAAATTGTGCAGAGGAGTGGAATAATTGTTAAAAGGGCAATGCAAATAGTGATTAAAAGTGAGCCTAGGGTCATCATTAGGGCATGATCTCAGAGAAATTGAGAGCAAGGGGTGGGGTGGTGGGGGTGTTTGAGAAACATCTTGCTGACCAACAAGGGGTATCTCGCATGCGACCGACTCCTCTTTGACAAAGATTTATTAAGTGGCTTCTGACAGGCTGAGACGCTGCCCCTCTGATGACTACGCTGTGAGTTCACGCACAAAACACTTGAGGGAATTAGACAATGGCTGGGACGAAACTTTGCTGCTATAAATACATTGTTATCTTTCTTTGTCATTCACTCTGAGATTTGGTGATGTCATCGCACAGCGAGGCTCTTGTGATCCCGCTTAAAGATCAAGCGGCCACAGGCAGTGGTGTGTCAGTGGCTCAAAGGGTCAATATGTATAGGATATACGATACAGTCATTATACTCACCCTCGCCTCGGATGATTCACATGATGTACAAAAAGGGGATAATGATGTAGCTACTCATGCGTTTGCGGATTAATCAATGGGTTTATGTTAAATACTATTCTATTTTGACTTTTAATACAAAAAAGGAAGCACCAAAGCCTCAACATGTAGATTTATGTATGAAAATAATTATTTCCATTAGGGAAACTCTCCACAAATTTTGCTTTTAAGAGTACCAGATTATAGCACAAGGGTAAGACTGTATTAGATAAAGATGGTAACCACAGAAACAAGTGTCAAGACAGCCAACATTTAATTACTTTGCAGGTCTGTCCATCTTCCTTGACTTGATAATCACCTCTGTGCTTCATGCCTGTCATTTGCTGTAAAGCGAGGTGATTACAGGCGCCCGTAAGTCCATGCTGCTTAATTCCCCAGAGGTGGCGTAATGACAATATGGGATTGTTGCTGTCGTAACAGTGGCGGAGTTGCAGCAGCGGTGGTGGTTTCTGAAAGCTATAACAGCCTGTGGAGTGGCCTGTTCTTTCTTGCAGGTCAGAGTAAATGCAGTCAATTCTGTAGATGGGTTCAGTGACCAGATATACCCGATGATGATGATGGATGGTCAGCAACCAGATCTGACAAGTAAACTTTGTTAGAGTTAAAAAGTGGGAGTAGTCAGTGGGCCCAGGAGTCGTCTTCCTCATTCTCGGTTGTTATTTATTTTATTTTTTTCTTTTAACAGTACCCTCAGTGTTATTTAATATTAGACACATGGTCTTCTAGATACTGTTATAAAGCTGTAGATTTACTCTAAGGCTAGTTTTATTACATATCATAATTATAAATCCTTGACCTTATTTACACGTCTGTACCTTCAACTATTTGTCATTGGCATCATAATCATATCATGCCGTCTACTAGAAAGTTAAATGGAAAATTTAACAGAAATCTGTTTATAGAGAACTAAACCCTGTT
Source organism: Trachurus trachurus (assembly GCF_905171665.1). NCBI lineage: Eukaryota > Metazoa > Chordata > Actinopteri > Carangiformes > Carangidae > Trachurus > Trachurus trachurus. The sequence goes on from NC_139911.1 coordinate 8,354,366, forward strand.
TTCTGACCAATTATTTCACAACAATATGAAAATAGCTGATATGTTTTGTTGACATACAGCCACTGGAAAATTAAATTCACTCTTTCTTGTTCCTGTGTCAACCAAGTTGCTAATGTGGTAATTTACTATATTAAAGTCTGGACAGACCTCGATACATGTCAGTGCATCTCGCTCGTGCATTCCCTGTCACTTGTCATTCTCATTTTCTCGCTGCAAAAATATTTGACACTGCCAAAGGCAAAAGTATGCCATTTATTGATGGGAAGCTAAAGATTTATTTTTTCTTTGCAGAAAATTGCCACTGCATCAGGACAGTTACAACCACTGTATATTCTACTGTTGCTTGTCCAACAAGAAGGAAAGTTTCAGCTCATGTAGAAGCAGGGGAAAATATCTTCCTGTGAATGCTGTGCCAAAAAAATGTCTCCATATAAGCTTTATTAACCTGTTTACAGTACAATTTGCATTTTTCGCTGGCTCAAGATGATGTAATCCAGTGTGAATTAATCAGGCCTGCTGTCAGATGGTTCACTGGGTACAGATGACCTTTACCCAAGTTATGGGGCGGGGGGGTCAATGCAAAGGTCATGCAACTACTACTTACAGAATATCCTTGACAATATGTATTGACATATATAATAGCATATAAATATGTGCTGAAAACACATCTCAACTTGTCGGATGATACCCCGCCCCCTGCTGCTATACTATGAAACCACTTGCCTTGTCAGATCTCCCTCTCCTCCTCTCTCTCTCTCTCTCTCTCTCTAACACATTGACAGCGGCCTCATCTGTGAACAGCCCCTCCTCTCTCCACTAACCCTCCACTCGGAATCAAAACATGATCATGCACACGAAGAAGGATAGTTGTTGTCTTGCTCCCATAGAGGAGATGTGTATCTTTGCTGCAAGTAACTATGGATATCTCGTGCAAGTGGATAACGTTAATGTTAATTCTTTAGCTCTGACACTCAGCATTTGCTCTGAAGCCAGATGAATAGTTAAGAAATATCTGCACGCCTTCATGGATTCACGCGGAAAATTAATCCTGTAAAGTCTCATCCTGAAGAAAACACACTTGGGAAAGGGATAGCTGTAATGAGGAGAGAGGAGTGGGTGTGTGTGGATGAGGGGCCCCACTTTGGAAAACATTGTCCCCCTGTCCATACTTCCTAATGGCTGGAATTAACATACCAGGAAATGGTTTGTCCGAGTTAAACTCCTGTTGTAACAGCAGCTGCTCACCAGAAGTGAGTCAACCCTGCTCTCCCAGGTCACTAGCTAACCAACACATCTGCCTAAATATCTTTGAGAATGTTTGAAATGTAAATGTCTTGTCAATGACCAACTCCGCCGAGCTTGTCTTCAATGGACATGCATCACTGACCTTCAGGGCAGTAGCCAAGCTCATTGGACTATTCATAGACTGCGTGTCCTCTGCCTCTTGCCTTTTAAGTTTTTTAAAGGGTATAATGTTCACTGTGTGAGTTTAACCTAGATCTCTTTTTAACTTTTAATGATCTATTTCCTACAGTTAATGATTCAACGCTGGGTTTACTACTGTGTGTGTGCACTGACATATTAATGCACTGGCAAAGTGAGGACACATTTAGATGCAGAAGTTTCGACGTTTGCCTCTTGAACCCACTGGATGTTGTCCATTCAGTTCCATCTGTGTCATGTAATTTTGTTTTCAATCAGTATTTATGTCAAAAGAAGACTTACACCCACCACTCTTTCCCTCATTGCTCCAGTCTTAACAACATGAAAAACAAGCTGCAGGCAAAAAAACAAAAAAATAATAACTGCCTTTAGGGGAAACTAAAGTCATGAGATCAAGCCAGCTACTGTAACACCAAATTCCTGAAATCACATAAAATACTCATGTGAATAGCTAGCTGTGAAAAAAACAACAACGCTGTATTATTAGCTTGCTGTAAATGAAGAAGTACTACATTGTAAGCCATGTATAACCTACTGCAGTTCACTTTTCCCCAATTTATTTTGTGAGATAACATAAAAACCAGTATCATCTGCTAACTCCTGCTGCTGGTTTGTTATTTGGAAGCCATTGCCCAGCATGGCTGCCGTTTGTGCCAAAAACATCTTGCAAAACATCTTGCACCCTAAAACGAACGCTAAAAGTGAACTCATTGATCTTTCAGTGGGCTTGGGCCTTAGGGCTATTGTATCCATTCATGTTATTCATCCTTTTCTATGCTATCTTTAATAGCTCATTCACATCAGAAAAAAAATAGCTTCTGAAAGCAACTGTTTGCTGGCATGTAGAGTATGTTTTGTAATCTACCTTGACAAAAATCAAAGAGACATAATTTGATTTAATATTGCCATGTGAAGTAAGTGCCAATTTTGAGTGGCCACACCCAGAACTCATACTTGGACAGACTTGAATTATGAAGATCCTAAAGCGTGATAATCCACAGACTCGCTTTGTTTGCTGTGAGATGAAAAGCATTAACAGTTACTGTGGGGAAGTTGTTTAACCAGAGATAAAAAGTACACAAAAGGCAGGAGTCAATGTTAATGCAGTTGATGGCGTGTTGTCACTGTAGCCCTGGCTTGCTAATTCTTTAATTGCTCAAGTCTTAGTCCACATTATAGCTCAACATCCATCAGAGATCAGACTTCTGTGTCTCCACTTTGTGTCAGGCTCTGACAAAGTGTTATTTGGTTGCGTTGTATGGTAAATTGCCTTATAAACAGCGGATTTGTTGAAATAGTGTACATAAATCCTGCAGATTGAACCAGCATCTGTTTCTGTCTCGTCATTTACAGATTCTGACAGATGAGGAAAAGCTGTCAACAGCAGAAAAAGGCAATTTATGTAGGTATCTCAGAGTATTTATACTTTTCAGTTGAACTATTTAGTAACTTTAATCTTTCAAATCATAACCAACAACTAATTATGGTAATTAATGAATATTTGTCTTGTCTTTACTGTACATAAGTATATTTTTTAGATTGGATGTTCAAGTTCTTCTCTTCTTTCTATAACTCATTCAAAGCCACTAACAACGGAAAGTCTGACGTTCATTTTACAGCATTATCATTGTAGAGTAACTGAAGAGTGATGACTAATATTCAGTGCTTTTTTGTCGTGTCTACCTCTCTTTTTCTTTGCGAGGCAAAATTTGCAGCCGGGGAGAGTGTCGTCAAAGCTGAAGGCAATCGCAGCGCACGTCCTCACATGAGCGAGCGTTAGACGTGGGCCTGTGTGGGGCAACTCTAAGAGCTGGATATCTCCAGCACATGAAGTTATAAAGAAGATAGAGGCAAAGCATCCTCTGTTGTATAAAAGTCATACGTCGCTTGCAGGCACCAAAACACAAAAGAAGTCGAGTCGTGAACGTATTATCAAACAAGACTGGAGAGTGGCAAATTGGTAATTAGCCCCTACGTTGCAAATGAACATTACAGTCTTGCTTATGACTTTCCTCTATGGTCCCCAAAGCCTCTTCTATTAATTTAGCTCTGAGGGGCCATCTATAAACAGGCTAAATAAGCTGTTACCCTAAACGACGAGTGCAAATGAAGGGCTGGCTAAATATGCTGAAGGTAGCAGAGATAACGAAACATACAGTACTCAAATTACAGTGAGTCGAGAGGGTGGAAGCTAGAAACAAATTAGTTCTTACAGGTATTGCTGCTGCCGTGCACATTTTATGTGCAACTTCATAAAAAATGTTCAGTTTAATTTTAAAAAGAATTTCCTTTTTTACATTTTGTCAAAAACGCTAACAAGAATTTTTGCTTGTTCAACCTATACTGTCACCCATGTTAATTATTTCATCGTACAAATTAACTGTATGGAATTTAATGACTCAGAAATCAAGAACACAATCAATGAAATGAAATATCCAACAGTATACAACATAATTATTATGTAAATGATGTGCTGAATGATTTTTTTTTTTTTTTTACATGATAGAGACAATAAACTCTAATTTACTTTGTACATTTTTCTGCATGTACCAGCTTGACACAATAAACTTGCCCGCCATCGTTTTGTCACATATCATGTTCTGTCTCCCGGCTTTAATGGAATTGCTCTGAACTCTTGAAATTCTGCCTGCCTCCCTCATGAGGTCAGTTTCCTGCTTCAGAATTCATTCAGCCCTCTGGTTGTCTTGCATAAGAACAAGTACAGCCCATTACTACCAAATGAAAAGGAAGTAAGGCAGAAACTTCCAAATTAATTTACAGTAGAACACACCTTACAGGTAACTGACTCAAGTTTGATGTAATTACTCCAGAAACCATAAATGGCTGTAATTGAGAAAAAGCCTACAGCATACAAGGATAACAAATGGCAAGATAATGGAAGCAGTGAAAGTCTTAGCTATTCAGATTGATGTGAGAGGGAGAAATATCTGGCTTCTTTGAGATGGGTAATTCTTGCAAATACACCTCACCAACACTGGTAGCACTGCTGCCCTGCACTTGCCCTCCCTTCAGTATGGCGCTTATATTCAGATGAGCCGCCCATTAGCTCTAAGTGGTCTTTACCCCCAAATTCTGCCATTTCACAAATTAGTCAATTTCCAACAGTAGACATTAGCCGGTGGCTAGGGTCAAAAGGTCAGCGGTGGTAAATATGAGGTGCAAACGTGCAGTTAAGGGGATTAATAAGGGCTTCTTCAAAGGCTCTTAAATGGAACGTGCGGCACGTTCGCTGGAATAAAGGATGGGTGCAGCCTATTCAGGATCAGCTTTTAAAATGTTTAGAATATTTCACTGTAACTGAGCTACGCGCCGCTCTGACCTCAGAGCTATGGAGGACAGGTTTTAAAGCCATCTCTCTCTCTCTCCCTCTCTCTCTGTGCTCTGGCCCACATAGTGTCCTAAATGGCCACTGCATGGTTTAATGCAATAGACAAAACAGCATTAAGCTTTTGCTCTGCACCAGAGAGGGAAGAAAGGCTTGTCAGCAAAATAGACTGGAAATAGAGAGAAAGAGAGGGAGAGAGAGAGAGAGAGAGCACTCTCGCATCCCTGCCCTTCCACTCCATCAAGTATGCACCAGGGCAGACGGACATATGGGTGACGTTACATTCTTTAAAGAGAGTGAAGCATATTCCTGACCCACCCTTCCCACCCCCATCCCTCTCTCCTGCCCCGTCACTCACAAATTACCCATCCGAATGTCAGCCCTTCTCTTTATCAAACAAGTCCATTGTCTGCCAATTCGTGGGCACTGACAAGAAAAGCCTAGCAAACTCTGGAGCCTCTCATCTGTGAATTAGTGTGTGAGAGTGTGATAGTGTGTGAGAGTGTGTGTGTGTGTGTGTGTGCGTGTGTTTGGATATGCTTGCTAGCTGTCGTATTAGCAGTCAGCTTTGTTAAAATGGGGGCACACAATCAGACACACAGCCAAAAAAATCAATACAGCTTTGCCTGTGCCTGACCCACATACAGGGAGGCCAGTTGCTGCCCAGTTGAGGCTGTTTCGTTATTTTGAAAGCAATGTGTGTGCATGGAGAATCATGTGCACCATGCCAGCATTTGTGTGCATTTGTGAATTTATGGGCATGCATGCAAGAATGTGTGCATATGTTCATTTGCATGCACGTGAGAGATGCGTGTGTTGACTCCGCTTAGTAGGAGAACAAGTTTCTACGTGAACATGTAGGCTCTACGCACACCCCGTCCATATGAATGTGTGTACGTGTGTGCGCGCAAGTCTGAATGTTGGGCCCGAGTGGGTGTTGAGTTCACACAAGCCCTTCCTGCTGCCTGACTTCACTGTCACTGATCGCAAGCGACGCAGAGCTAATAAAAGAGCAAAGCTGACTGTCAGCAACGATTAGGCTGGCTACACAGACAAGACAAAGAGAGGGGAGAGCACAGCGGCATTAGCTATGGTCATTAAACAACTTGAGTCAAGGAGATTTTCAGACTAACCTGGTTTATCAAAGGGGAGGAGGGCAGCTGCGGGAAGCTGTTTGCTGTGATTTTGCAACTAGATGTTGACATCAAAATGTCAACCGCGCACTCTTAAGTTTGGACAGCGGTGATGCCTTTAAGTCACTGACTCCTGGCCTGCGAACAAAGTAGACGTAGGCATACATTCATGTTAACATGCTTATATTTAGCAATATAAGCGACAGCTACTGCGCCATCCAGTGTGGGAGGCCTTCACAGAGCAGAAAAAACGCAATATTTTTGATGGAAAACAGGAAATTTATTAAGATACTTGTTTATCTATGGGTGTGTCTTTCTTTTTCTTCACAGTATCAGTTCGCTCTGCCCCTTGGCTTTCCCAGTAAACATTGTTCTGATAATGTCTAACAACAGTGGATGTTTACTCCGTCTTCCTATGGTTCATTTATGGTTTGATCTTGTTGTTTTGCTTTTGCTGCTGTTGTTTTTCACACATTAATCTTAATTCAAGGTCCACTTACTTGCCCTTTTCAGCGCTTTAAACTCAATCTCACAGTCGGCGGAGCTTGCTCGGTTGCCATGGCATCGGTTCAGCTCTGCGTTGGGCATTTCCTGTTACAGGAAAAAAAAAAAACGAGGTGATGTCATTTTATAGTGCCGCAGCAGCGCAGGTGAGTCAGCATGAGTTTGATTCAGATGCACAGCTGAGTATGTGTGTGGGCGTTTCCGTCTAATTTCACTCCCTATCTCTTCATCTGTCCGTTTGGATCCCGTCACAATTATCACCGCTGACTGGCGCTCAGGTAACATGTTTGTTGTGGTCGCGTTGGACCGTCTGTCACAAAGGTTAAAAAAAAAACCAAAAGTAAACACAAATATGCTCATTGTTTGTTTTCGACTCACGAGCCTGTTCGAGCAGACACAAACATACCCAAACACACACGTGCACATGGAAACACATTGAGTCAGATCCAAGATTTTCTTCCAGTGGCGGGCTGCCGGAGCAGGTACCTGTAGATCTCCTGACAGGCAGGGGGATTAGTAAATTGACTCTCTTCGCTTTTCAGCAATGTTCGCTCTCTGGCTGGCTGGTTCAGTGGCTGACTGGCTGGCAGGAAGGTTACCTCACCATCTTTCTCCGTTCCTAATCCCCCCCTTTCCCTTTAACATCATGCATACTAATGATATTATCTCTAGCTATATCAAATCTGAAAGCAACCCATCCGCTTTTTTTTTTTTTTAGGCTTAAGGAGATACAAGTTATGTGTGCAAATGTGAGTAAGAATGGGGGAGGGTGTGTGTGTGTGTGTGTGTTTGTGTTGGTTTTGCATAGAAGGCAGCAGTCCTGGCACATCAGCACTTACTGAGACATTTATGAGCAAAAACTAGCAGCTACGTTTCATATTTAAAGGCCTCTAAAATGAAACGGAAGAGCAAATCTGAATATGGTGATGACAGCATGGATAATGAGAGAGAGACGAGACATGACCTAGAAAAGAGAGAGACGGAGGCAGAGTGAGTAAACACCAGTGATGGGGCGTAGCATCAAATAATGTTTAGGTAACAGATACAGAAACTGTAAATGATGAAGTGATGAGCTGCTGACTGTCTGCCAGGGATCTGAATCAGGATCCTCGCCCTGTAAACCTGCCCCACAATGACGACTCCAGCCTTCAAGTCCCAAAATTCACTGCTTTCTTTCCCCTACTTTAACCCGATTATTTATGACAACGCCTCAAGTGTGAATACAAAACTATAGACAACCATAAATGTGCCACAGGTCTAGATTCTACTTTATGAACTCCAGAATACAGTATAAACCTGATTAGATTTCCTGGGTGGATGAATGAGATTGAGGAAATGCCAATAGGCTTTATTTGGACAGTTCACCCACTGATCAAACAAGGATTAAGCAACTCAACTGCAATTAAAGCATTCATTGAATATTTGTAGATAGATTGTTGAACATTATTTGAACAAAGATTAGAGAGATATTACATATGTAAACTCTCTGTAGGGCGGACTACGTAAATAAAATGTAACCATAACCTTTTGTGATCCGGCCGAGCACTATTTTAAATGTGATGAGATAAAAGCCTCCTACTGCAAGGTTACTACTTCCACTGTTAAATCAAAAAGCCTCACATAAAGAACTGATAGAAGGTCAGTCATCACTTCATTAGTCAACTACAGAAACAAAAAGACAACAAATGTTTTGTGTATTGCAAAATCTCAGTCTCTCTTTCTTTCTCTGGTCGAGGGAGAAGTAGGAAGGAGGAGTGGATGCATGGAGGGAGGCAGGGTCAGATGGACTGAGGTAATTAAAGTAAGAGGTGACCTGAGAGCCCAGACAGGAGGCAGTAAAAGCTGCAGTTAGGGCTGCATGTGGGAGTTCTTAGGGCAACTTGTAAGTGAGATGTAAACGGATATCTTTCTTTAGAGCGTCTTGTAAACTTTGCCTCAGAAACTATATCATGACCCTGATAATTTAAAAATGTGTTACCAAGAACGCAAACTGACTTCTGTGTTTCTACATTACTCCCATATACAATATTCCCTCTCAAATATACCGGTTCCTATTGAATATAGCTGCTAATATTTAAAGAGAGAGAGAATGAGAGCAACTCAGATACTGTACTATCTTAAGATGGTGTCAGAGTGACATGAGATGAACCGTTTTTTTTTTTGCCCCTGAGGCAATTTAGCCCAAATAAAATGAAAGGAATGAACACTGTTCAAATTTCGATTCTGTCATTTATAAATTCACATATAAATCTAAAATTTCGATTTCACTTTGATTAAAAATGAAGCAGCAACAAAAAAGTCCTGTATTAGAACATTGTGAAATCCTTTTGTTGCATGTACAAAAAGTCAAGGGAGGGCTGATTAATTTTTCAGAGGACATGCATATCAAGCTGTTTTTGTCTCTTTCCTATTCTCCTTTTCCTCACATATTTGTTACCAATGGTGTATTTTTTTTTTTTCTTTAACCAGCGTCTCTATCCCTATCTATTTAGAGATTTATTTTTGCCTCCTGTAATCCACACACATGCAGGCATGGCATGCACACACAAGTCATCACTGAAACAAAAGCCTGTATCAAATGCACATGGCTGGGAAACAGGCACACACACACACACATTTACACTCATATAAAAACCAAAAAAACAGACTCACATGCAGTGTGAGTCAGAAGCAAAGACGCACACGCACACACACACACACAAACCCGAAGCTTGTTTTTCCAGCTTGTGTTAGAAACGACTGCCAAGAAGCAGGGGTATCCCACAAGCCCTGTAGCCAAGAGACCACGGCTGATAACCAGATTGAAACTTTCTATCTGTGAGTTAGTGTGTGTATGTGTGTGTATATAGGTAGGCTATACACAGTCTAATGTGATCTTGTGTATTTCCCACATGTGGTTTTGTACTAAATGTATGTATTTGTTTTGAATAGAGGAAGTATTCTGCTTGTTTTCATATACATGTGGGTTTGGCATTAATGTAACTGTAGGCGTGAGTCAGCTCTCCTCCCTCAGTCCCTCCCATTAACCTGCCTTTGAAGGCCTGGACTTATTGCTCCCCTTCCCCTCTCCGGGTCACTCTCCCTGGGAAGAGTTTGGGAGTCAGCCCCCCCCCCCGAAAGCCGGCATCTCAAGAGACCTCTTGAAATCCACCTGAGGAGGATTTAGGACTTCTGTTTGGGACTAATTACTACATTACAATATGTATTAAACATATTTTGCAGGTGCAATATTTAATGGTATTTTCATCGTCATTGCGATATGAACACATGCAGTAAACACATCGTAAAAGACCAAGTGGAACGCAGTGAATTAGAAACAAATCATTTGATTTCCACACGCCACGCAGTCACACTGGGTTTTCAAGGCGCAGCAACTGAGCTAAATGAACCGGAAAAAAACGACTGCATATTGGGCTGCAGCCTCTCACACACTCTCACACACACACACACACTGGACAGTACAGAGGCAGAGTTGAAGACCATGAGGAGGGGAGTGTACAACTACAGTTTTGTGAGTCCCATCACAGCCTTTTGTGATTAAAAACGTAATCACACCACCCGTTCAACAAAACTTAATTGTGTAGAAAACCTTGATTTCACCATCAAGCTCAGCATGCTAACGTTGAGCGTTTGCTTTGTTAGCTAAAACTTTCCGTGACTGCAGCTTCATTTGACACAAACTTTTGTAAAACCCTTCTTCAACTAACACGAAATGTAGAAAAAACCTCCATGCACGCCTCAATAACACAAAACACACACACAGACAGATGTCTACCATTTCTACAACAGCAAACACTACCTCCCAGGCAAAAGTCAGAGACTGTGAGGGCAGAGAGTTTCTCTTTTTCTTCTTCACTACTTCTTCTTCTATCGCTCATGAAATCACAAGAAAATGTGAATCCATCAGGTTCAAATACAAAGATATAGACAGTATGCGTACTTAGTGAGGGAGGGGAGACTTGTATACAAAAAGCACTGACATGAACACTGGTCAAAATGTACACACCATTTTGCAGTTCCTGTGCAGGTGCAGCACCGCCGCGCCTTCTGAGCGAGTTCAAAACTTTTTTCTGCCTGTATCTCTCTCGCTTTCATCTTCCTCTCAAACTCAAGCTTCAAAACCCAACGATCCATTCTGTCTCTGAATCCCAGCATTATAGGTGAGTACCTGGTCAATACAACACACACAAACTGATGCAAACCAGAGACACAAGCAAGCAAAAGCAAAAGCACACACACACGCACGCATAAAAATACACATTCACAATCTCAGAACTGAAAACATTACCAACAGACACTTTCTTTTTTCTTTTCTTTTTGAACTGCTCCACACGCTCTGCAAATCAATACAATTATCTTTTGTTCCAGGGATGTGTTTTCTTTCCCCAATAAAAATCGAAATGTATTTTTATATTCCTAACACGCAGCCGCAAAATGTTCAATGACAACACAGCATCTGGGGAATGAGGGAAATCTTTGTCCCAGCAAACAAATATGCGCATGCTATTTTCTGCTGCTCCAAGATCAGATATTTGGGGCAAGGTGTTTGCAGTTTCCTCGTGGGTCTCTCAGGGGAGTCCTGTTTTGTGCTTCGTCTTCGGTCTGAGATAAATGAAAAACCTTTTGACTTTCCCTCCAAGGAGAGAGTGCAAGCAGGGAGGAACTGTGAGCTATGCTGAGGAGCATGCATGATGCCTCCAATGGAGAGAGAAAGAGCGAAGAGGGGAAAACATAAATAAAACTATTTCTTCTCATTATAATACTGTTCGGCTTTCTATTTTTATTTTTGCGATGAGGAACCTGCATGTCACTTTAGCTGGGAATGATTTGACACAGCAGCCGTTTCCACAGTGGCATATTGTTGCATGTTTTTGTCATTACTCAATGTCACTTCTTTGTGACATTTCCAGCATTTCTTTTGTTTTTTGTTATTTTATATATATCACCTGAGTTTCAGACATAAAAGTGCACAGTTTCTATTCACATTATTAACTGTGCTGTCAATTTACCAGGCACATTCCTTGCATTAACACTAAATTCCCAACTATTCCTTGGGGACGCGGTAACAGTGAAAACACTTCTTTTATCTTTGTCATCTCCTTTTTTGTTCCTTTTCTCATCTTATTTACTCCTAACTCTCCATTAATCTACATGTTGCACCACTGACTGTATTTTTGGCAAAGAAACTGTCTACTCACCGTCTATCCACTTGTACTTCAGATCCTCCATCGCTCTCACAGTCATCCCTCTGTTTTTCTGTCTGCTTGACTGTCTGTGCCACATCACTCCATCAGTCGGCTTCCAGCAGTTCCCTTTGATTGAGTGAGAGAAGCTACAAGTGAGGTTTGAGTGTGCTGACAAGACTTTGGTGATGAAGGAGAGTTGCCAGCTTGCACCAGGAAATTGATGGATGACAATACAGTGCCCCAGGATTAACAATGAGACTCTGACTTCTAGTCTTCTTTACAGATACAGCCATGCTGATTATAAATAATGATTATATCAGCCATCACTACCACTTTTAATGACCTGCTGGACACATGAATTATCCCTTAGGGAGGACTAAATTATCTATCTATCTATGCAAATGCGTTTAGTGAGTAACTAGTAATGGCAGCATAGCAGCAATATGGACATTTTGCTGGCCACAGAGAATTAGCCTTGTGCTGGGTAGAAGCTCAGTGTGTGAGGTTTTTAGTTTTAGTTTTATGTAGCTAGCTTGGTGATGTAAACACCAAGGTAAGGTCATGTAAACATTGTCAAACACCTCTTCTTTTTATGGGACTCTCAACTGAGGTCTGGAGGTACCTTTTTTTTTTACAGTCTATGGGAGGTAGCCTACACAGGCCTCCAAATATGGTTGTATTTTGCGGCAGTTACTTCGCGACCATTAGCGCTACATACGTGACGTTTTTACACCATAAACTACAGACTCGGCGCATTTCAACAAACCTTCGTGAGGTCGCAAGAGTCACTAACTTCGACCGATATAAGTTATTGGAAGTATTTACCGGTTTTCTTTAGCTCTGTGGCGCGATCCATTCACTTCCGCATTCTTTGCTAGTGACGTCTGGAGTCACGTTACTCAACTCGAGACTCCTATTGGCTCCCAGTGCTCCACACAAGCGCTGTCACAGCCAATCAGAGTGTCTCATACTGACCTGACTGTTTACCCAGATGTTTTTTTAACAAGCAGACTCAAAAATATTTCTACTTTTTTTTTTTTTTTTTTATCATTGTTTGCAACTTTTATCCAAAATAATGATAACATTTAATAGTGTTTTTTGTTTGTTTGTTTTTTTGCTGTGGGCCATTAACTTCTATCATACTGTAGCCTAAGTTGAGTGGCATAATAATCAAAGGTTGTGCTGATTCTTAGCATTTTGAAACTTTTAAAAATGACAACTTTCTGAGTAAAAGAACTCATGTGAGAATAAGAGAGCTAGATAACTGCCTGTGTAGAAACATGTGTGATCTTGGGTGGTGCGTGGCGCAGTGGGTAGAGCGGCCGTCTCATGTAGAGGCTACAGTCCTCGCCGCAGGCGTCCCCGGTTCGAATCCCGCGTCGGGCAGACCTTTCCTGCGTGTCATTCCCCCTCTCTCTGCCTCCCCCTTTCCTGTCTATCTCTACTGTCATCACTATCAAATAAAAGCAAAAAGCCAAAAAATATACTTTAAAAAAAGAAAAAAAAGAAACATGTGTGATCCCACTGAAAATTAAGCATGCAGGAGGCCTATGCATAAAAAATATTAGCCTACAGTTCTTCTACATAGACCTATCAGTAATCAAGTAATGAAATGTATAATTATTCTCACATTGTTTTTTGTTTGTTTGTTTGTTTTAATTTATATGTCCAATTTGAGTCAGTTTGGCTTCAGTAATGTTCAATGCAGAGGTTCAAGTTTTTTTAAATGCACTATAAGCTTAGGTTTTCCCAAATCATGTTAATTTCAATTTTCTCAGTTGGTGCTCAGTCTGTGTTTTCAATTTTAGATTAGATTTTAGGTTTTACTAGTAAGGAGGTTACATTTTATATGATTATGGTGAGTGTGAGGGGGTAGGGGTTGCGTTATGTCAGTGACAGGTCTCAGCTTATGCAGTAAAATAATCATGTGTGAGAAGGAGGTGAGTGGGTGGGTGTGGTGTGGAAGATGTGAGGGGTGCAAGGTATAAAGGAAAAAAATAAGGTGTGGTGTAACCGGCGTGTCTCCACCTGCCAGAATCACAGATGGGTAGCGTTGGGCCCTACCTAAGTATTTTCACGTGTGTTTTCTGACACTGGGGGTTAAATCAATTCAAAGACTGACAGGTGAGGTGATCTTACATCAGGATGAGCATGTGAGCAATCTTCCCACGGTTGCGGAAGCACACCTACACACACAAACCTGTCTCCACCTCTGGCTTCACTTCTAGCGAGCTACCCTTTCCACATAATGTGTCATCGTCATCTGTGTCACAGTCACCAGTGTATCATATTTCTGTTGTTTTCATTGGCATTGGGTCTTTTGTGATTCATATCTGTGTTACTCAGATAAATAATCCATATTCAACAGTATCGATTACAGGAGAGTAGCCTTGGCACCAGTTGCATTGTAGTTCTCCGGTACCACAAAGGAAATCCAGAGCATTGAGTCACCATTATTTCTATGACTAAAGTATGTATGTATATTCATGACCCATTGTGAAAGACAATGCTAGAAAAAGTTATGTGCCATACTTATATGTTGCATGGCATATTATTAAAGTGATAAAATGACAATTGGTGACATTCATTGTCTTCCCTGCACTAACTACTAATTATCATGCAGTGCTGATCACTGATAACAGATGAGGACACTTCAACATCTCTCAGAGCAATGAAATGAAGAAGCTTGGCAATCTGTTTTCTCCACTGCATAGCGGCTGGGAAGATAGAGAGAGAGGGAGAGCTGAGCAACCCCACCTCCATCATCTTCATCAGAGCGTCCTTAACCACATGTTGAGAGGAGAGAAATCCTTTAAACTTGCTCAAGTGGAGGTGTACGTTCAACTTAAGGCAGGGCAAAAATAGCATTAAAAAAGCTCAATGTTCCCCAGTAATCCAATCGCATCACACCAGTCCCTAAATCTTTGTCAAGGAAATGCAATTGTTATAATGTGTTTATTGAAACTTGGGCAAGGTTTTATTTAATCATGCCGTGCTCTAACAGCACTGGTGGTAGATGAGAAAAACACACAATCTTTCATCACAGCATCATCGTTGGGAAATCCAATTTGTTGCTGTTCCGCTCGCCCTGGTGCACACCACACGTGTGATTGCTACGTGGTACCTACAGCTTAGAACATGGAGTAAACTCAGTGTTAATGTGAGTTGCATGTGTTTTCTCACTTTTTTGTTGTTTTGTGTGTCATGAAAGTTTCATTTTTCCGGTGATCATCTGTGTATTGGGTTGGTGCAGGTTTACAGAACATTTAGGACACTCAAGAAGTGTATGTGTATGGTTGCATGCCTTTTGGTATTAACACTGTACTGTATGTGCATGTAACCTCAATGAACCCACTCATCTGAGACCCTACTGCACGTACACTAAACAATATCTCAAAACACAGTTTTCATCCTCTGGTACCTTCATCAGATTTCAAATAAATCTGTTTGGTTGCTTGACAACACAGTAGAAAACGAACAAGACATCTTCACAATAACACTTTAACCGAGTGACCACCCTGGTGTTATGTTTCCCAGCTAACAGTTCTTAACGTTACACTGTGGGAAGCTGAAAATCCCCAACAGTCAGTAAACTGATTGGTTGAGCTGAAACCATTTAGGAGGCGTGTTCAAAACCTATGGAAAACAATCAGCGTATGTATTAGGTATTAAAGAAACAACAGCACAGACATGCCCAGATGTGCGTGTTGGATCAGGTGCAATTTTAACAGCTGAAGTTCATTGCATAATAACACTTTTTTCTTCCCAGCACTCAGCAGTCAGAGTCAGTTTAAACTGGAGAGACTGTCCACATCTTACAGTAAACAATTTATTGTGTGTTGGTTTTTGGTTAATTACTGTTGTGCAGCCATCTGTGGGACTGTTGCTTTGAACCTTATTGAATGGTCTCTAAATTTCGACAGAATAGATAAGTGTTGTTGGATCTGCAACACACACCCACCCACACTCACACACACACACCCACACACACTTTACTCTCTCATCTAAGCCGCCTACCTTATTTATTAGAGTATTTGAGCTGCTGACAGCTCTCAGGTCTGGGGATCATGGCACCTTGGGAGTTAAGGTCTGGGTGATGACTGAAAAATGGCCCGGGCTACGCTGCAGCTAAACGACACATCACAAACTTTGTGTGGCCTATTTGTTCGCGTTTGTGTGTGTCTGTGTTATAAAAAGAGAGTGGCCTAGGAACAGTGTGTTTATAGGTAAATTTACATGTGACAATGGAGGCAAGAGCTAGAGAGTGTACTGGTTTTACTTTCTGGGCCAAAAAGTAGCACGGAGGTACAGAGACAAACTGCTTGGCATTAGCTGCCACCACACCCTGGAAACTCTAGTCGTTCCATGTGCATGTGTGTGTGTGTGTGTGGTTATATAAATGTCATGTTCCTCACTCTTTCACCTGCCAACCTGGCATCATTTTCTCCTTCTCCTTTCTCACTCTTGTCATAAAATTTGCCAGATGTTACAGATCAGTCTGAATTTGACTTTGGCTCTAGTCTTAAATTAAATGCCATCACCCCGAGCCACCCCTAGGTAATCATAAAGGCTTGAGGTTAACCAAATGGAGGAGGGCAACAAAACATAGTTGGGCATTGTTTGCAGATGGGAAACCTTATTGATTGTAAACTGGAGAGGCTTGAATCCAGCTGTGTTTTTAGCTTTTACCGTGATGTAGCCTAAGAGAAAAGGAATTTAATTCCAACACATCAGCCAATCGTGCTCCACTCTGTGCTGCAAGATGTGGTTGACAATATGTTGAAAGGCAAACAGTGGCAACTGTGTTCACCAGGGGACTGGTGACTGAGTGTGACCGACAAAGTCTGACCTGAGACTTTTTGTAAGGTGTTTCCATAACAATGTAATTGACATCTGTACTGACTCTATAAAACACATAGCAGGCATCGTTATTCTATGTTATAAACTTTTAACCTTTACATTTTGAATCCATTAGACCCAGTAGGTTGCTTTTCTGGTTTTTATCATCCATCTAAATTGGAAACTACTTACTACTAAATTGCACAAGAGCCGCAACACCACGTTTTAAGGCAAACAGTATAGAATCAGAATAAAACAAAGGGTTCCTCATCTTATCACTCAAATCTGTTTGTATGGAAAGATAGATTACATCGCATATGACTATGCTTTCAGATTTTCTATGGAAATTTCCACCAAGCTCAATGCTATCTTGCCTGTGTATTTTATCGTACAATAAGGCATTCAAACACCGTGATTTGAATGGGAAATATGGCATTGCATCACACTCTACACTATACTATAATGGGTTGCATGTAAAGTCCTATCAGGAAGAGCAGATCTTATATGTGGGTAAGGAGCCACCTGTCTTCTGATTTTGCCTTACGATTGGTCTATTATTGTCCAATCAGATTTAGGTGTTAAAATAAACTTGTAATTCTCATGCAAATGTGTTTTTACAGAGGTTTATTTATAACTACAAACTTTGGAAATATTTGTGAACATACTTTTACCCTAATTTGAATAATCCCCAACCCAAAACTCAGACCACAACAACATATTGATGTTTCACAGTTTTTGCAGTGTGTGCGTGTGTGTGTGCATGTGTGTGTGTGTGTGGCATTAAGGTGCTTCAGATGTTCTGGAAGCTCAGCCCCTCTGGCTTCAGCCAGCTGGAGTTCTCCAAATTAGCCCAGCGCTTCATTATGCAGCTCCTCCATCGCTCTCACCTCCCTATTTTTCCTCACACCTACCAAACATCTATCCTTATCCTCCTCGCTGCACCCCCCCCCACTCACCCCCCACACACACACACACCACAGTGTCCTCTCTCATTATCTCTAATTGTCACCCCCATTTTCATTCTTACTTTTATCAACCCCTTCATTAATCTCTAACCTCACCACTTCGCCCTTGTCTGTTTTGAATAAATTCATCATCATAAATTCAAATCTCAACAAGTTAAAAGATTAAAAATAAAGATGAGAGAATGATCAACAAAACCGTGGTAGGCTATATCCGATCGCACAATGCTCACGATTAACCACCTGCTTTCCCCTCTCTTCACCCTTCTCCTCTACTCCTCCCCTCTTGTCCTCCTACCCCTTCCTCCCCTATCCATCTCTCTCCTCCTCCTCCTCCCCCTTTCCTCCCTCCTCTTCCACACCTCCCTCTCCTCTTTAACTCCCCTTCGCTTTAGATATTTAGCTCCAGGTGAAACAGTGAGCCAACCCTTATGTTGCCTCTGTCTGTGAAGCTTTTGTCCTCTTCCTCATAATTGCACTGAGGCTCAATGCAGAGAGAGAAAGTGTGAGTCTATGTGTGTGTGTGTGTGTGTGTGTGTGTGTGTGTGTGTGTGTAGTGTGTGTGTCAGACAGAAAAACAAAAACGAATGGGGTGCACTGGGATGTTTGTGTGTGCATGTGTGTGTATGTGTTTGCCTGCACTTCTGTTTGTGTGAGTCCGCGCCTCCTTTGCTTTTCATCTGTTGCCTGTGGTGCAATCCACAACCCCACACACAACTGGCCTCCTACAGTAGTAACACACACACACACACACACACACACACACACACACACACACACACACACACACGCACACACACAGACAGAACCTCATAGCCCTGCAGTTACGTTCTTGGCAGGTGTGTATAGTTTATGTTAGCATTAGCCGCGTTAGCTTAGCCGCCGTGCCCCCCAGTGAGTCTCAATGGAAGCCAGGGATTTCTCCCTGTTTGAGGGCTGAGGGGAGGGCCTCGGTTGTGCACGCATACACACACACACACACACACACACACACAGACATATTGGGGGGCCTGAGGGACGGCCAGTAACTGAGCCACCAGCCAAGGGAGCTGGACCAATTACATTGTTAGGATAAATGTAGCGCCGGCTAGGCATGGATTGTGGTACTTAACAGCTGGCGCGAAAAAGAAAAACCCTCCCTTCCTCCCTTCCCTTGCCTTCTGCCATTCGCCTGGGCGTTTTTAAATGGAGGGGAATTTAAAAACAGATTTATGGGTCAGTTAAATATAGTAGGCAAAACTGATTCCCTAACCAACCGCCCCTCCTCCATAACTCCCTCCATCCATCCCTCCCTTGTATCACCACCACCCTTCCATCCCCCAGTTTTTGTCTCCTTTTCCCTCCCTTTGGTCTTTTATAAAATGATATATCTCTTAAAAAGAATGGAACAGTTCTCCCAGTGGAACGCTCAAACACAAATTGACAATCCAGGCCTTGTGGTTTAATAGGCACCCTGTATCTCTCTGTTCAGCCTCCCCTCCTTTTCTTTCTTTCTATCTCTGTCTCCCTCCCACCTCCCTCTCTCCTACCTCTTATTCTCCTGACCAACAAGGACTTATTAAATGAAGCCTTAACTAAATCTGAGTTAATGAATTATTCTAACACCTACGATGTGATTATTGTAATTAATGGGCCACTGACGTACTTACCTTCACACCAGGTTTCCTAAATGAACATCTTGCACAGGTCTAATGTCTTTCTTTTTGACACAGATTTAAAGCTTCCTCTGCTACGCCTTCCCCTCTCTTCAACTCACAACCCCAAATGCATTGTGGGATGGAAATCTGGGTCTGATATTCATTTTTCAATACCCGTGAGTATTTATATTATGGTTTTAATAAAATTGAGAGCACTTAAACTGGTGTTTAAGGGATTAGCATGATCTCAGTAAGTAAATTTTTATGTCAGTGCTAGTTTCTGTGAGGACTGTGACTTCACAAAATTTGCTTTCCATTTTCTCAGCAGGTTTAATTCGATGTGAATCGGGGAATGTTAGCATTTGGATGACGAGCATCATTTGGCAAATGAAAAGTTTTAGGGGCAAAGAGAATCCCCTCTCAGTTGCATTGCTATTTCGGATGTTTTCACTGCTTTTCCTTTGAAAAAAATCTTCCAGGGGAGGGGGAGATGTTTCACTAAAAATGTGTTTACCTCACCATACTGAGACTTGTAAATGCAACGGTTAGCAGGTTTTCAGCAGAGTGCATGGAGGTGCGAATCTCCCTGTTCACCACACGCTAGCCTCCAGCGCCAACACACAGACATGCACAAATACTTTTTTCACACACGCATACACGCACTGCCGGCTGCTGCCTTCTGCTAATCCACAGCACCAGCACAATCCACTTTCAGGGCTTTGCTGCTGCAACCCCGCGCCAAACAGGCCACAAGTTTGGTTCCTTCTCCAAGACACACAGTTCCAGGCCATGTTTGAGATTCTGTTTCAGCAGCGAACACACAGACCAGCACTGTTCAAAGTTCTAGTATATAAAAGCAGATAATTTGACAAAAAAAAAAAAAATCCTTCCTGGTGTCAGTGCTAGTTCACTAACCTCGGCCAAGCCTTTCATCCCAAAGCCAATGTGTATGGGGCAAACATTCAGTGCGCTTTGATTTCCTAACCACTTAAGAAGATTTGGTCATGCTTAATCCAGTTTCTCAGCCGAATTTCCCTCCAAGCTGGTAGTTATGGTTGAATAAAGTGTATACTTTAACTATGGCTGTTGTTGCTGTTGTTGCTATAGACCCTGCATCCAGGGATGTATAGTTAACTCAACCTGAGAGAAGTCATCAACACTAGATGTGGATGATAGGCCTGTATTCAAGTGTGATGTATGTTTTTATCTGGTCTAAGTGAAACCAGTACTCATCCTGACTGGATCATAATCTGTTTTTTAAAGGGCCAGCTGAAGAAGAAGCCAAAAGCCACTCATGGTGACATGGTTCATTCATCTTATGTCCACAACAGGCCTCATTCTACAAATTCCTGTATCAACAACAGGGGGATTGGCTCGTCAGTGTATGAGATTCTCAGAGACCCAAACAGTCAGACTAAAAAAAAACACACACACCCAGTTCTCTCATGCAAGTGGCTTATTACAATGTTTTAGTCAGGTAATCTTTATAGTGATTATATATCCAAAGCATGAGGAGGAAGATAGGGGACAGTAATCACAGTGATGGATGGGTTGACCTTATCATGCTAATCATTACAGTAAAATTCCAACGACCAAACAGCACGATCTTCTAAACATGACTTGTTGGACTTTTTATGTGCAGCAAAACTGATCCATTCTATAGTGTTGTACCCAACTTTACTGAATGTTGTATTATTTTCCCATTAGAAGCCAATGGTTTTTTATCACTATTCTTGTTAGCATCCAACCTCTCGCCTGAAGAACCTTTAGTTTTTTGTGATAAAATCTAACCGAACCCTAGAAATTCAATGTCAGTTTGAAAGTGTGTATATTAATGTAACCATGAGAACAAATTTAAATTTTAGGGTAGAGTTTGATGGAACAATAAATCTACAAACTCCAGCTGTATCTGTTTATTTGAATAGCCTTTGTCACTGGTTTAAATCTGATCGTGAAAGTAGTTACATATTTTTACATTGAAACCCAGAGCATTTTTTTTTGTCTTATCAGATCTGCCAAACCAGCAGCACATACTGCATCTCCCAGGTATGCTCATTGTGTAGAGATGTGAGGGGCACAGGGTTGACCTACGTGGACCCTCGGCTGGTCTGTGTGCTCTGCGCCTGCAGCAAAAAGGCAGCCCGGCACTGATGAGAATCCCTATAATTGGCCCAAACCTGCACACAGGGCCTCCAGCTCCTCCACTCTACATTGCCAATGCGAGAGTGGAGCACACAGATAGAAAAAGTAAAGCAGAGAAAGAGTGCTGACCTGACTGAAGATGCAGCTACATACTGGTCTCTGTGAAAAGATGTAGTTTGGGTGCACCAAACTCTGAATAATGGCTGGAAATGAACTAGTTCACCTCAGTTGAATAATCCTATACTGATTTTATTTAATACGGATATCACCTACCAAGCACACCTCAAAAACTCTCTCAAGAGATATGCACATAATTTTTTTTCCTGCTCAGACTTTATTTTTCTTGCAATTTTTTTATCCAGTATCTGTTGTTCTTTTACAGGATACTTTTAGCACAATTTCTCTGCTCCATCTTGATCCATGCATGCTCCATCTCCTCATTTTCACTGTCAGTGCATGTGTGTGTATGTTTGTGTGTATGGTGCACCACTGCACGTGGGCCTGCTATCTCCTAGCCACACTTCTGGGGCTGGCAGTGGGACAGAACATCCTGAGGGCCCTAACTTTCCCCGGCTCCCCAACCCCTCCCTCCCTTTTCTCTTTCCCCGTCTGTTAGCCATCCAAGAATATGCCAGTCAGGTCCTGGGCAATCTGCATGCTGCCCTCCTGCCATCCTCCACCTCCTCTCTCATCCGCTCTTACTCCTTCTCCTCTGTATGCTCATTCCCAATTTCACTTTCACTTTTTCTCCTCCTCTCACCTAATCTTTGCATCTTTCTGTCCCATATTTCCTCCCCATGCGCCCTCCCCTCCCCTTGTCCTCTCTGGCCTTTGGCAGCCACTGTAAACCCGCTGCATGTAGTGGTGTCTGTTCATAGCTCGGTACAGTATGTGTGGTGACGCCCTCTGGACACGCTGGCACGCTCGCTGACAGCTTGATTTGGATCCGGTGCAGCAGAGAGTAGCAGACTAGCATTAGAAAGCATTTCAATTTACATATCAGAGCAACGTTGAGAGGATTTCATATGTTTATCTTTGATGAATTTTGGCTCAAACCAAACGTGATTATGTTAAATGATATTCAATAATTTTATGATTCATGTATTAACATGTCTCTTAGGTGCACAGGTTGAGTTGTAAACTTTTTGGCTGACGGATCATTTCATTTCCATTCATTTGTATAGTGTGTCTTTGTTTCCCCTTCGAGTGTTCGTTGTCAGACCAGACAGATATAAATGTTCCTCTTTCGCATCTTTGTGAGTCACTTTAAAATGTCTGTTACTCATGCTTGTGGTGCAATTGCTGATTTTGGACTTCCATGGAAGAACTGCATAATTCTGCCCTGTAAAATCTGTTCACACCTGGGTTAAAGTGAGTGTTGGTAATAGGTATTGAATTCAAATGAATAAAACTGTCATCACACTGACTTGTCTGGCCACTAACACACCCAACAGCTTAAATAAATCAACAATGTTGATCTGTTTGGAAATGTTTCCCTTTCAGTTGTTCTCACTTCCTATCTGGTATTAGATGTCAAAGTTTCACCTTTTTTCCAAGGAAAGACATAATGTACTCAATTACAAATTAAAATTTTCAATCTGCCATTTCTAATTCATGTCTGATCTGTATAGTCGATAGCATCACCATTTCTCTGAAGCCTGTTTTCCCTACATCTATCCTTGCATCTGTCTCTATAGGAAACAACATGTACATACCTGCTCAAGCATCTTTAGGTTTTAAAAAACCCTATATTTTTGCTGCAGGTTTCTGAACCTCAGTCATTGTTGCATACAGGATTTATAAATGTTTCTGCATGCTTACTTATTTTCCCATCATAATAAACTTCCTTTTCTGATGTTTAACATGAATCATTTATTTTTGAAACTTCAGATTGCATCACTTTTCTGCATTTCATCACCAATTTACCACAGTTTCTTAAACATCTCACAACATTTGGAAAATTGGTTCTGGAATATGAGATAAGTTCGAAGTAGTTGTAGTCTCTGCCGACTCGAATTACTTGACAACTTTAGAAGCTAAATAATTGAGTTTTATTTTGTGTGTATTTCTGGGCATTTTCCCAATGCAATCCATAACCCATGCAGCGTATACGCAAACAAACTAGGGGCCATTGTCATTGGGATGAAAGAGTGGACAGACCAATGGGCAAATGGCCTGCTGCTATTGAATATTATTGACTGACTGTGTAATCACACTGTATAAGGATTGATGTGACTTCACTGTAGACCACATCTGCATGGTAACAAATGGGAGGAAACACAGCAGCTACTGTAGCAAGACCTCCCTCGAAAAAAGGCCTGATTAATGCAGACTCCTCCAGGGGTAAGGATGGAGGGATGGATGGATTGATGCTAAAGAGGAGAACCTGGCAGCTAGCTCCTAATGCTACAGGGAGAGTGACGAGAGGGAGGGAGGAGAAGGAGAGAGAACGTCCGGGGGCAGGCATGCAGGACTGAATACACACAAACTACACACACGTGGGGAGGATTTTGACTCTTTAATCTTGCCCTGTGTTGCTTTGATAAGGAGAGAAATCCCCCCTTGCAACGAAGATAGAGCTGTTCTCCTTTTGTCTTAAAGTTACGGGCATATTTATGCATGAGCTGTTTATTTGTGTCAGGCTTACAAATTAATTTCTCCTACAGTCCTACAAAAAATAAAGTGTCTGCCCAAGTTAAATGTGACTTTGCAGAGTTTTGAGACAAAGCGAGGCAGCGCTGATGTCTGGGTATTGATCGCATTGCAACCGTCTTTGAAGAATTACTTCTTTTGCCTATGAATATTCAGTAAAAACAAACTCATGAACACACAGAATCATGTTCCTTTAGTTTTTTCAGACAGATTTGTCAAGAGCAAAGTGTGCATCAAGCCATGCTCTTACTGTACTCATGCTCTCTTGCTTTAAATTTCACTCCAAAATTAGTAAACTTGAACATCAAGTTTGGAAAAAAAAAGAAAAAAGAAAGAGACTTCACTGCACCCATGTCAGATATGCGCACAGCTGAATATTAATCTTACCACAATGTCAACTTCCACATCTGTCTCTAACCAACCGCTTGCTGTAACACATGACTATCAAAGTGTTTTTCTATTGTTGACCCATCAACATGAAGCATGGCGTGCTTTCATTACAAAGAAGGTATAATTCAAAAAATTCCCCCTTTCATAACTCTCTGACACACACACACACACACACACACACACACACATACACAAACATTATGTAGTTGTCAGAGGTGCGCAGCTCTGTTTTGAAGCCGCTTCCAGGCTTTGAAGTCTCTGACCTTTTGGTCTGACTTGTCACAGACCCACGCAGAACCGGACTGTCAAGTTGCCACTGCCTCCTGCCACATTCCGCAGCAACGGCAACCAGGAAGCCTTTTTTTTTTTTCTTAAATTATTTCTGTGTCACTGGCATAGACAAGCCTTTTCAGAAGTCATGCGCTCAAACATGCTTGGACTCTCTAACCTACATAAAAGCACATTAGGCCTGTTATGCAAATGTGTTGCAATGGATTGCTGGAGTGAGAAATTAACAGGTGAGTGTGAGGCTGCTGCTGGTTAACATCACATGCAGAATAGTCAATAGGGGAACTGAAGGAATAAATACAACATACACAGGCCGTAAACTGTACTAAGTTAGTGGGTGGTCTTAAAATAGAAGTGGACAACTACACTAACCACAATACCACAGTGGCTTGGAACTTTCTTCTGTATGCAAACCTGTATAATGTTACTACTCATTCTGCTGTGCATTTACATATGAAAACATACTGTAACACTCTGCCATTGTGTGTGTGTGGGTGTGTGTGTGTGTGTGTGTGTGAGAAGGACATCGTCATACATCTGTTTATGAGTGTGTGCTGGCATTTTACGTCTCTTTGGACTGTTTTTTTTCTCTCTCTCCGTTTTCTAGACAGTTACTCATGCACTTAATTTATGGCACACCTGCAGAGTTTGTGTGTGTGTATGTGGGGTTGAGTATGTACGTGTGTGTGTGTGTGTGTGTGTGTGTGTGTGTGTGTGTGTGTGTGTGTGTGTGTGTGTGTGTGTGTTCATGTTTGTGGCTCTAAGTGTGTGGTAACTCTCCGGCTCACAGTGGAACTGTTGATGAAGGAATGCTGCTCCCTCTGACTCACCTGATGATTTGTCTCTTACTTTGTGATCTGCACAGCGGGCAAATCCCACACAATAGGAAGGCGATGAGTAACACACAACAACAGCATTTTATTTTTTCTGCAGTGTTTGAGAATCCTTGCTTAAGTAAAACAACAATAAAAAAGTTTCAAGACATGTAAGGTGTTTTAAGATATCATGCAGCTGCTCTTGTGTTCAGCCTGAGAAAAAAAAAGCACATTAACTTAAAGTAGCAGCTGATCCTGTCTGACAATACTGACGAGTTACCATATGTGAGCCGGTGAACAGTAGCTGATCAAACATACAAACATGTGAGATATTACACCCACACACACTAACCTACACACAGTCCATCACAGTCCTGATAAATAAGCCGGTCCCTCGTGAGACGTAGTGCAGAATGACGTTAGATACACACTAAGCCAGTATAATCACATAATCAATGACTAAAGAGTTCAGTCTGCTGCCCTTTCTTAAGACAGCCACTGACAAACGGGCAATGATGGAGGGAGAAGGAGGTGGGTATGGGGTGGGTGGGTGGGTGTTATTTAAAGTTCACATGTGTAAAAGCTTTGAGCGCGGCCTTGGATGGATAGACGCTCTCATTTGCATTTCTGCTTCTTTAC
The DNA here is from genome assembly GCF_905171665.1 of Trachurus trachurus. Taxonomy (NCBI): domain Eukaryota; kingdom Metazoa; phylum Chordata; class Actinopteri; order Carangiformes; family Carangidae; genus Trachurus; species Trachurus trachurus. The sequence continues at coordinate 8,380,342 of NC_139911.1, forward strand.
ACGCATGTCTGTCTTCTGAAGTGTGGTCCACAAAAGATCGCTCCAGTATGCTGCCATCTCTCACTCACTCACACACACACACACACACACACACACACACTCTCTCACACACATACATTGTGTCTCTCTGCATCTGTCTTTCTCTCTCCTCAACTGTCAGATGTGTAAATACAAGCCATGTTTCCAGTAAAACCTTTAGGCTAGCTCGACTACAGCCTAATTATGTGCAGTATTATTTAGAGGACACAGTTGTTAGGACGGTTACTGTTCCCTGGCTGAGGTAAAGACAGAACTCAACAGGGACGACATTATCTATGTGCATAGAGGTCAAGTGTAAGGTTGACGTTCTCATTTTGAGTCTCCACTATTATTAACCTCCAACTTCAGATCACATTTCTGGAGCCAAAACTAAATTTAAAGATTTGCCCCATTACACGCAAATATAAACAACTCATTACACATAATAAAATACTAAGGTTTGTTTTTACACATTTAGGACCATGTTTTCTTTAATAATCAGCTTTATAAATTATATCAGTATATTCATATCAGTTTTATCTCAATGTTAAACTCACAAATGTGCTGCAAAGGGATTTACAATTTATAATGATAACACATGACACCATATAAAGTAAACAATATCCTGTCCAAGCACAGCATCAGGCTAACTATCACTCTCAGTGCCAGTTTCACTGATTGTTAGATCGCCTATATGGTGAGAGGAATTCACTGTAATTATCCAACCACAGCCACGGCAATGTGTAAAGTTTGTATAGTGGAATCTCTATAAAACGTCTTTGGGGGCAGTAGGAATTCCTGATATCTTGAGTCAGACGGTTGATTGTGATTTAAGACTCTGTGGCTGTTATTTACTGGAGAATCAGCATAAATAAACAAAGATGGTGTTTTATAAGGGAAATCTAATGGCAAGTGCTTTTAAATAATCTCAGTATAAATGATATGTTTGTAAATATATGATATATAGATGATATATGGTAAAAGAGCATAGTTTTAGATCACATCTGTGTTATGAAATCAGTTTAAATCTATCTCACTGTTTGTCTGTGTTTGCTGTTATGTCTGCCTGCCGTCTGCAGACATTAAACCATATGTTTGTGATAAGTAACAACACATGGCGGGAGTGCGGGATCCTGGGAAAAGTGGACCGAGATGAGGCCCATACATCCTGGGTTGGGAAGGAAACCGGAAAAAAATAGACGACAAAACAGATCCCATCTTTATTAGCAGGACTTGGACGGCGGGCTTATGTGTCCTTTTGGGCTCAGGTTCGAGCTTTATTAAAGAAATACATATTTCTCATTCCCAGATTTTTACTTTGCAACATTTTTTTTCACCCCCACACTGTCTCACAAGGAGAACAATAAAGTACCTAAAGGGGATCAGCGTTAAAAAACGGCTATCGGGTGGCGACAGTCAGGAGAAGCGGCGAAGCTACTACTACTACTACTAGGCCCCTGCAGCCATGTGACAGTGTTCAAATAACAGCTGTTTGTGATTCCAGGGGAAATTAGGAGCAAGATTCCTCTTGAGATGACAGTGGCTCACAGTTATCCAAATGAGATGTCTCCACATCTCAGACTTGATCATCACACTGCTTCTCCTTCTACTGCTTCTTCTTACTGCTGTCTAATGAGTGATGCCGTTAAATCTCTTCATCTCTCAAACTCAGCGCCGCCGTTTTCCCAGAATTCCAGCTAACCCCCCAGTGAAACGAAACCCAGAGAGGTCCCATGCCTCCTGCGTCTCTCCCTCACATGTCTTTTACCAGGTCGTATTCTTGGTGTTCCATGTTAAGTGCTTGTACCAGCTGACAAATGGTTGTGTTTAATTAAAGTTATATAGCCACCATAAATGGAGTTGCCATTATGGATAAGGAACTTTTATGGGAACTTAAAAAATTAAGCAGCGTCTTTGAAGTATGAACCACACCAAGGCTACGAATAGTAAAAGTTTACGAATAGTAAAAGTATTCAAACAATATTTCCTTTTCTTCCATAAAACACCTGGGTTTGATGTCAAACTTTATTGTCCTAGTAGAAGTATTAATAGGTTATTTTTAAAAGATTATATTGGCCAACTTGAGGGTTTTATAAACTGAAAAGCACATTGGCAGCATATGTACGTGTCTTGATGTATGGGAATGGGATATGGTGTAACACAGCACTAAATGGAAACACAGCCTGGAATACTTTGGGCTCAGTCACCTTCACATGGGAGAAGACGCTGTAAAAAATCAAACTGTGCACAGAAGATGCTGTTATGCTAAATCAACAGTTGGGCCAATTTTTTTTTCTTTTCTTTTTTTTTATTGCGTGAAATGCAAGAAAATATTCAACACTTGCTAAAAATGTAAATGAAACGCCACACTGCAAGACTCTTATCCTCAAGATAAAGTCAATGTGAGAAAATAGCATCTCTGATAGCCATTCACTGAACTGTGATTCTTTGCCGTCTGCGCTTAAAGCTAAAAGCTTTGTTGTGAAGTTCTAGCCACAAAAATAACATCTCTCACCAGACTGCACATTGGCCACCAGTACTCCCACAAATATGCACTCATTCATCAAATCAATGCATTCCCCTCCCATTCACAGAGATCTCCTCCAGCAGAGAACAGCACAGCCCAGCACAGCAGCAAGCTAGACATGTCTGTTGGAGACTTCACAATGGTTCAGCAAGCAAACATACTTCCCTTAAGGCCCTTGGGACAAACACAGCATCAAGCAGAAGGACTCAAGGAGTGGCTGCCGCTGTTTTTTTTTGTCTTTCTTCTGTGTGTGTGTATCTGTGTGTGCATCTCAATTTGTATTGCATGTTTGTTACACCTGTATGTCTCCCTGTGATCATTCACATAGTAATTAAATTTACAATAACGCACTCGGCTCCGCTGCTCATCGCTGTGATTAGCTCGGCTTTGTAGTAAAATAAAAACATTTTCCGGCTTCATTTGTTTTCCATCTTTTGACAACCCAGTGCACGTCACTTATGTAACACACCACAGCCATGGCAGAGTGAAGGAGTGAAGCACGCGCTTCATGTTTGGGAGGAAAGGCATCACCACAGGGTTGGCTGAATGACGAGATTTTATCCTCAGGCGGTCTTGCATGTATTAATGTGACCGTAGTGAAAAATGAAATAGAACAGATGAGAATATTTGAACATTTTTTGAAATATTTTACTTTTTTTTTAGCCTTTGCTGATCTGTCTTCACTTAAACTACCAACTCCTGTGGGCATCAATTATCTTTTCTTGTTGATAACTAATCATTAATTATGTAATACACTGTAGTCGTAGCTTATGGAGGGGAAGTCAGGCAGACTTAACTTTGGGCACAATGATAGTCAGACATATTTTGCAATCAAATCCAAGTTAATTTAATGGGTAATCACTTTGACAAAGCAACTGTGTTTTGATACCGAGTCTAAAAGTGCTGTCAGTGCAGGGGACGCACGGCCATCTACGGGTTTGGCATGCGTCTCTGAGCAATGGGGTGGGGGTGAGAAGTGGGGGGTCCACCCAGGTTGGCACTCCGCACTGGATCTGTCAGAGAAAGCTGGGAGGGGGTGGACATTCTTAACATTCCCCAGAATGGCACCCTCCAAAGCGGATCCCCTGTCTACCCATTCCCCAGGCCCCAGATAAGAAGCTCATCCGTCATCTACTGGAGCCGCATTAAATTTTAACTCTGGTTACCAAGTGTGGCCATTCAAACTTTTATCTCAAACCTTCTTTATCTTCTTTTCATTAAGTTCTCAAGCACTAATAGCCCTGCGAGTCTCCGCCGGGGTAAGGATGATGTTCTGAATAATGAAAGCTCATTATTTCTCCACAGAATGCTTGTTAATTCAAATGATGATATTAAAACTATAGTAGCCCTCAGCAGTCGAGTGATTTCTAGCATACTTTATCATGTATCAATATATACTCTGTTTGTCAAAACTGCCCCAAGCCTGGGCTGACATTCTCCTCCCGAGGAGTGGAGTACTTCAGCAGGGCCTCCAATACTCTAAGGTGACAACTGGCAGAGTTTGTGCCTTTAGGAAAGTGGGGGGAAGGAGGGATTAAGGCAGTGATGGGGAGAGGGATGAAACTCAAAGAGCCGTCATCCCGCTCCCATGTCTATTCAACATTTTTCCATCATGCACACACGAATCCCCAACCTCCACCCCCACCCTACACTCACACACACACACACACACACACACACACACTCACACATACCCATGCATGAAAACACTCACATCTGTCATCCTCAACCCTTTCGCCTGATCTGTGCACGTGTGAGCAGACATTTGCACATATTCACTTAAATTCATACACACACATGTGCATTTACTTTCATATGCACATGAACACCCATGGACATTCACCTTAACCCTTATCTTTAAAGCTTGATTTATGCCCATGGAGGCTACTATAATGATTCTGGGGGAATTCTGACATCATAGATTCGTCATAATTCTACCGTTTCAGGAGCACTAACCATATCCATATTATACAAGCAGCTGTTTGCAGGATCAGAACCGTTTATGGATATGTTGACTCTTCTGTGACAATAAAAATCTTCTTTTTATATAGAAGAGTAACTTAAATATAAAAAAATATGTATAAAATAAATGGTTAAAAACTTTGAGTGCAATTTATTTCTATACTATATCAACAATCATTTTGGCTGCGTTATACATTATGATATATTATATTGGTTCAAAAATCCACAATAAATAATATGGGATTATTAGATCATGTGACGTCTCAGATGCTGACGCTGCAGTTTAGAGTTCTCTAAACAAATCTCACACAGTGACAAGTGTGAATCTGACCTTTAACCTTGAGAAAGAATGAAATATCTGTGGAGATGGTCTGTGTTTTTTAGGCGACCTAGAACCAAATAGTCGATAACACATATTCAAATTAGGTGAAAGAAGAGGGGGATGAATGAGTCAAGTGTTGAAATTCCTCCGAGGATCTGACTGCTCTAAATATATCCCTCTGATTCCACTACCTGAAGTACAGCATTTATGTTTTGGCATCTCCTAAAAAAATGCCTGTAGTTCTTTGCTTGAAATGCATATCTGCGGGGTGAACGTGATGACAATATGTTTCAAATAGTTTAGAGGGCATATTTATTCTCGATTCCTCAAGAGAACAAAACCAGAGAAAAAAGAGGGAGGAGAGTGAAGCGTTCAAAAAGGCCTTGGGTGCCATAGATGACACACTTTGATAAGTGTGCTCCTGTACACGCCTTGTTAACATCGGGCCAGATGCAAGCAAAGGAATATATCAAATCGAATTGTGTGTTTGTATGCGTGCACTGTGTGTATGTGCAGATATACCCTGTGCATGTGTGTGTAAAGACTGTTATTCCATGTACCTTCAGAAACTGATAGGTGGTCGTATGAGAGCGAGAGTTATTAGTCAAGTCGCGCTCACGCGGCAAAACACAACATCACAACAAGCCACACAGGCCTGACTGGTTAGTTCAGCCCACTGCAGAGCTGCAGCACTCCCTCAAGCCAAGCCGACACCACTGTCTGTAAAGCTTCTGCTCCAGGCGTCAGGTTTCAAAAGGGAGAGCCTCCAGCACAATGTCACTAAGCCACAGGCCCGGAAGGTTTTGAGCGGTATATGCATCCGCACAGATACAAATACCCACTCGTTCATGTAAATGTGTGCATGTATGCAACAGGGAGCAAAAAAAAACTTACCAGCAACGTCTTAAGGTAAACGGTTGGTAAGGGGTTTGGCCAATAATTACTTAATGACTTAATGTGGTGTGTTGGGAGAGCAAGGTGTGAGAGGGGATGAAAAGGTCAAAGGTCTTGGGTCAGAGGTGGCACAATTCAGGTTGGACCACATACTTGTAAGTTGTTACTGTTCCTACTGGTTCTGCATTTTATGACAGAGGCGCTTCATTTGCCGCCAGTACAGAGCAAGCAGTACCTGGTGACAAAGTCCTTTTAATGTTATAATGTGGTAATAAAACTGGACCTGCTGCTTTGTTTTCCTGTGATCACTTTCAAAAGCAATATTGTCTATTGCCTCATACATTACTCTGATAATTTATCTACATTTAGGAAGAGAGTTTTCTTGTGTCATTCTCTTTCTGTCCATTTTTCTTGTCTTTTTTCTATCTTGCTTTATGCCCCTGTACTTTTTAAGGAGCATAGTGTGTACTGAGAGAGTGGCAGGCAGCCAAGGACAATGGACCTGGGGGGTAGATGGCATTAGTCGGGAATTAGACACACTCACGCTCAGACTGGCACACTGGCCATCGCTGCTGCTACAATGGCCCCTTGGTTAGTCCACAGTGTGCCTGTTGTGTACATGTGTGTGAGAACTACTAAAAGCTGCCAGTTGCCAGTGGTGTTTCTTGAGATTAGCTGGGGTCTGGCTCGTCTTCCTGACACACGCACACCACGCACACACACACACACACACACACACACACACACACACACACACACACACACACACACACACACACACACACACACACACACACACACACACACCTGGACAAAACAGACCAAAGATATTAAACAAGGAACTAGCCACATAAATATTGGTGCAGTTTGGTTTCACACTAAAGTTGTGAAAGACGTGAACTATGTCTTTTAATATCAGGTTATTAAAATGCAAACAAACAACTGACTTACCTTAGTCTGCAGTCATGCAGGCAATGCTTTGAGTAGCTGATATGTCAAAATAAATCATGCACCCTTGAAGTAATTTGACCTCATTCAAGTTTTTGTGCCGACATGTCTTGATGATATGTTGCTCTATAGCACGCTGGTAATTAACTTAAGCTTGCCAATATGGTGAGAACCGTGAGGTAGCGATATGGGATGTATGTAAATCCCTGTTGGCAATGGTGAACATTTAAGATATGTTCTCTTTATGCAGGATCGCATATGTGGTGTAAAACACTTGTCTCTTTAAACTGTCGTTTGTAGTGTTTAATTTATATTTCCATTGGCTCATAATCTGGTTTAAAAACCTGCAGTCCTCAGCTTCCCCCATCTCTCCTCCTTCTCTTTCCTCCCTCCTTCCCTCCCTCCATATAGTATACAGTATGAGGGAAACAGAGTGGAAACTGTTGTCCTACCTGATAATGGATTTGGTGGCCCCCCTGCAGGCATGCACCATTGGCAGATACTGAATACCACTGTGAGATCAATGGGAGAACAGGAGGACAGGAAAGGAATGAGTTGGGGAGGGAGGGAGAGAAAGAAGATGAAGAAGGGATGGGGCGGATAAAAACAGAAATCCCGTAGCTTCTCCTATTTGCAAGTGGGGTAGGGTAAAGCCGTCGTCGTAATCTGTTGTCAAGACACAAGGCCGCTGTAATGTCTTCCATCAGCAAGTGGATTATGTGCAGAGGAATTGTAATTTACACCAGCTTCACTTTTATGTGTCGCTCGGCTTAAAAGTTAATAGCATTTAGCTCAACAATGGCCCAGCCACATCAAACCCGGTCTGCAGCGTAGCAATCTACAAGTGAGGTGCTATTGAAGTGCAGTTGTTCCGAACCCTAGACAATAGGGTGTTCCCACTGAGCTAATTAGCTGACGCCTGCCTATCTCCACGCCACACATGTCCATTGTTGCTGTCACTGCGCGAATCTCTGTCCCACTGTATCAGAACAGTCTATTGTGTGTTCAGGTTGTCTTCAATAATCCTATGTAATGCCTGCTTGTTTTGTCTTAGGTTGCTAGATTTGAGTTCTGAAGTGACATGACTAGACATGCCTTTATAGGCGATATTTGATTTCCACGAAATTCCTTCGTTTTTTTTTTGCCTTTTGTGTCAAAGGAATTATGGGCCTCGAGAGGTAAAGCCTCATCTACGTAACTTCAAGTTATTGAAAATAACCATCAAGGGGGGGAGAAAAAAAAACAGAATTATGATCTGAAATAAGACTTTTGCATATCTTAAAGCCACGCTTGAAAGATTATCTTGAACACACACAATGGAATCTTGTTTTGTCTTAAAAAAAACAGCCAACTACATAATACACAGTGTGTCTGTGTACCCCCAGACAAGATGTAGGTCACCCTATTAAAAAAGGTAAATAATTTGGAGGGCAAGTCTGTTATTGTGAACATCCAACACTTTGTGTCAGGCTGGGAAAATTAGACAGGAGATCGTTAAAACGCAGTAGTTTACAGCATGGCGGGGTCGACCCTGGAGTTGCATTCCAAAAACACATACCAGCTCTAGTGCAGAGAGAAAGAGTCAAAAAAAAAAAAAAAGGAGAGAAAGTCAAGCCTACTGCAGATATTTTCCCAAGCTATACTGCCCTTGGGGAAGGCAGGTGTGATGTTGCGAAGTGTCCTCTGTTCTCTCCGGGAGCAGTTGAGAGGTGGGTGTAGGGAATTAGGAATGGGGTGTGGGGGTGGGTAGACTGAGATGAACAGATAATGAATAACATAAGTTATGCATTCAAGAGAGAGAGACAGAGAGGGAGAGAGAGAGAGAAGAGATGGGTGTAAAACTGCCGCTTTTAGCCAGCTACAGTAGCTACCAAAACAGGTGACGGTGTTGAACCCCGTCAACCGTCGTGAAAACCAAACAGCGACCTGTGGTTTGATTGCCGGAAATACTTCACCCAGAACCCACCTACACTCAAGCAAGGTGCCCACCAGCAGTGTGTCTAGGCTTATTTTACACTTGTAGGTCCTCCAACAGGAGCGTTTTTGCTTCACAGACCTATAAACCAGTCATTGACAGCGGCATCACTAGCCAAGACATGACTGTAGACGATGCAGTATCAGATTTATGGTTTGTACTTCCTCATGGTTGAAGGGACAGAATTTACTTGATGTCCTCCAACCCCAGCCAACCTCCCCCCACCCTCCTAGAAATTCAGTTTATGTAATACTAATTTGTTTGCTTCCTGGAATATGTTCAGTGTTCCTTGTTTTTAGAGAATGAAGTGCTATTTTGGTACCACGCTCACACCACACTACAAGTTGTGTAGTAGTGGAGCTGAGGTGGATGGTGGGTGAACAAAGCACAGAGCTTTGACTTAGAGACTGGGATTTGTATCCAGAGTCATGTGTTTGATTTGGTTTTAGATGACAAACTGCTTTGGCTAAGATTATGGACTGAGACAGGTCTTCATTATTTTAGCACAATGTCAATAGGGTTTTTTTTTTTTTTTTTTTTTTTTTAGAATTACATGAAGGGAATTGTATCACATTTAGCCTACTAATCAGAAAAAAATACAGTTTCTTTTGCTCTGTATTTGGTACAATCCCCAAAACAACTCAGTACTAGATCAGTAGATTGTAAGCATTGTAACACACACAGACACACATATGCACACAGACACACATGCTAAAACACACACACACACGTACAGAGCTTAATATACTCTAAAGGTATATGAGGCAAATAAGTGCAGTCTTGAATAAGTAAAACTCCATTTCAGCACTCTGCTCTATTATTAATATCGAGCAGGCTGATCTTTGATTAAGCTACTCAAGTGTTCTTCCTGTGTGGGATTTTGATTAAGACTGGGCTGTGTCTTGGAGCAGGAGAAAATGGCGGCTTTCTTTCCCTCTCCCTTTCTATCCAACTTGTTCATTCTGCATTTGCGTCCACGTTCATCTTGCATTTGCAGTTCTCATTTTCCATCAAGTCACAAACACATTCTCAAACGGCCTCCTCCCCTCATCTTCCTCGCTCACTTTCCGTCTGATGCAGTGACAATCAATCAAACAGGTCACATATACTGTGAATTACGTAAGGCACGGATCATCCGTCATTTGTCACCTGTCACATTATCAACTGTGAGTCCCCCCAGCTGTTCCAGGCACTCCTCCTCCTTAGAGCCCCTTAAACGTAAACTGGTAAATTACAATAATTCCACATATATTTTGAAACTTTTGAAAAATGTGTTGTGACACTCAAACTACTCCCATCAACAACTTCTACTCTCTTTGCTCGGAGAGGAGTTCCTTCTGGTATTCGCTTTAATTTCAAAATGACAGGTTGATGAGCATGATTGCATAAGCAAACTGGTGTGGCATGTTTTGTGTCTGTCATATGCAGACAGAGAAATGACCAGTGATGGGTTTATTGCATTGAACTAACGTTATCTGTCTGTCTATATGATGTTTTCCAGGGGCCTGTTGCAAAGTCTGTAGCTTAGAAGAAGCAGCAAGGGGAGAAAAAAATGTAGATAATGATACAAGAGCAAACAATCGTGTTTGTAGTTAAACTGGAAAACGGAAACTCTAAAACAAACAGTTCAGTTTCTGAGCAAGCAGGCTCAATGAGAGATTTCTATATGGATAAGGCCAAACTTAAACAACATATATGTACCAAAGGAGGAACTGTATAATTAAAATGACATGTGTTACCTGTATTTTGTTTGCCAGGAGAGCTGTGTTGCTCTGATTCTAGCAGAGCAAGATACTGAAAGTTGATATTTTTTTATCACAGAGAACTGTAACAATCCATAATCGTGCAAAGGCTATGAAGAAATAACTGAATATTGCTCTTCTGTCCCTTAAAACTCTCAACCAAACATGGCCAGCATTAGAATAAATGGCATTTCGATTTACATATATTAAAAGCGTACATACTTGGGTAAATCTTCCCTGTAGGATTACAAATAAAAAACATTGTTTATCTGAGCATACAGCTGGAACAGTGGAAGCTCACCGATCTTTAGATGATGCTACAGAGGAAGTGTAAAACACCTCTTTGTGTATGTATGTCATAATTGTGCTTCGAAACCAAGCGTAACATTTCCCTAAGAGCACAGTTTCTTTTTTCTTCGGCTGGGATGCCAAGGTCTTTTGACGTTCATCGTCACATCTGTCGTTAATATGAACGGCCTGTTTGTCGCATTGAGCCACCAGATCAATCCCCTCTCATGCATTACATGTAATGCACACACACGTACACACATATGACAAGGAAGCACAACTGGGGAGAGATGTCAGTTGGCTTCCAAAGTCTTTTTTTTTCTCTTTTCCTCAAGGTGTTTTGAACAACATCTCAGTGTGCTTCTGCTCTCCTTCTATCCTCCTCATGCAAAGCTTCCTTCTCCACTTGGGGCTACTTCTGTTCCATTATGTATGGTGGTGGGATTAAAACTGTAGACGCTATGGCTTCCCCCTTTCAGTGTCACGTGCAGGCACCAGGCGGCAAATGGCATGCAAGAGTGGCACACAACAGGGCACCCCGCTTGGCCACCCACACATCTAGGGGAGTGGGGAGTATGTGTGAGGAACACGGTATCAAACGGAGAACATCTGTGGCCACTGGGCTGTGGAGACCGGGGACAATGGTGGCCCCAGGGCAGCCGCAGAGCCCTGGCCCATGCCGCAAAGGCTAGACACAGGCTAGGGAGCCAACCATACACACACATGAACACACACACACACACACACACACATGCACTGAGGGGTAGGAGCCCATGTACACACACACACATCCTGACACCAAGCTGGTGCAAACCAAAGTCTGCTCATGGCAAGAATCAAAAGGCCTGAACCAATTTTCTTTTTTGGATAATCTGCTGTAAAGGGAAAGATAAAAATAAAAGATATGCCACCTTACCAATTTCCTGAGCTAGATTTAGTGTGGAATTTGCTACAATGTGAATCTGAAATATGAAAAAAGAGTTTTTACTCCAGTCACTACATGTGCATTGCATAAGGTTTTTGCTGGGATCATGTGAATTATCCATTCAGACGTCGGAGACAGTTTACATCACAACAGAAGCACAAATCTGAGAACAGGCACTGGGCACTTTTCACATCATTCCTGCATGTACTATCTGAGAAATAAATCCCATGATTATCCTTTTAAAGAGAAACCTGAGTCTATTTAATGTGTCCTGTCACGCCCTAATACTGTGCAGTGAGAAGAACTGAGTCACTCATTGCCATGCTACAGTAAATGTAGAGAGGTAAGTGATTCTCTATAAGCTCCCCACAGAGACACATCAATTCTGTTTATTCCTGCAAGCAGAGATGATAACGCGCGCGCACACACATATTAATGCCACGACACACAAACACACACACAAACAGTCACACACCATTTGAATAACATATTCCACAGCTGCTGCAGCTCTCAATGACCTCCCATGTGGCTTTTGTGCGTTGACATGTGTGAAAAGTGCGGGCATGGAAACAGACACAGATGCACGCGGACACAGACACACACTCACGAATACATACCAGCTTATGTGCTGTTATGTCACCTTGTAGAGAAAGCCCGCTCCACCTTGTCATGTTGTGATGTCCCATGTCTACAATCAAATGCCCACTGACATGAAATATGATGTGTGAGCAGTGTGTGTGTGAGTGTGTGTGTGTGTGTGTGTGTACCCAGGTGCATAGACCTCCCATTAGGGATCTGTGGGCGGGTGGTGCTCCATCTTACTCTACCAGGTCCCAGTTTGTACACGCACATGCACACACACACCTGCGTATCAGTAGCTGGCGTTTTTTTCAGTGAGTGACAGTGGAGTGTATTGCCCGATTTGTGCTTTATGGAAATGTGACATCCTAAAAACATTCAGCAGTTTGGGAAAAATATTAGATTTCTCCCCTTTGACGTCACATTGAGTGGTTTACCAAAGTTACTTGGAATTATCTTTTTAAAAAATCCAGAGACAAGGTTGCAGGCGATTGCCTCCTGAAGTCTATCATTCAATAGGAAATCCAAGATATGCAGCCTATAAAATGATTATCTCTGAATATGTCAACTGAACACATTTGTGCTATCAATCATTTGGCAAGAATAGATGTCAAGCTTTTCAGATTGGGAAGCTTTTTTCTGTCAAATATACTACTCCCTCCTCAGTTTTCCTGCCTCGCAGTTCCACTGTCTGATTAACTCATAATTCACCTCTGTGTGTCTTCTGCTTTTTCCTCACATTTTAAATGAGTGAATCCTATCACCACTCAGAGCCATGTGTTATTATTAGCTATATATACCACCGCAGTTTTGACAGGGTGAATCATTTCAGCCAGAGAGACAGGAGAAACACTGGCTGCCAGTCATTTATTTGCACATCCTGTTTGAGTTTTAGATTTCACACCCCATCCTTAATTACACAGACACATACAAACACTTAATCAGAGATGCACAAATATATTTTCTCACACATACACACACAGACACACACACATAACCAATTCCCACACAACACAGTCATTCATAGCCAGGGCTCTTGATAAATGATTCCTTCCTGTATCAAGTGGCCTCCAGATAGGAATAATTGGCAAGATAGGCGAACAGTGGGAAGGTAACCACAATGACAGATATGAGGAAGCTTCCGTTGCTGGTCAGAAAAGAAAACAATCAATCATCCTGGAGAGGATAATTACAGGCTGATCCAGGATATTTGATTTTGAATCTGTATTAACTTTCACTTCATGAATAGGGATTTACCAGACTGACAAGTGTGTCAACAGCTCACATGAGGACCATTTAAACAAAACCGGATACTGAGTGTGAATCACAACACCTTAAATGGCATGTTAAAGCATGCACCACAAACACATTTATCTAGGGTAAAGTTGGATTTGTATAAAGAAAAAAACTGAATTAGGACACAGCTTTGGAGAAATATAGAAAGAGCCCAAATCACAGGTGATACTACACACAGCTATCAAAATCCATATATTTTTTTAATATATTTCTAATAAAAGGTTAAAGGTCAGGGTTAACCTAAAAGTCATATTATAGGGTCAGGGTTAGTGGTTGGGGTTAGAGTTACATTAATCCCCAGCTGGCCTCTCTAGCTACTGGAGTATTGCCAATTATGTATAGTGTCCATATCACATAACCAAATACATGATATAGAAAAAAACAGAAGAAAAAAAAAACAAGGAAAAAAAGAACAGATTAACCAAAAATGAAATGTAATTTCTGTTTTGTCGATTAATCTCCATCTTTTAAAAAGTTAAATGTGTGATTTCACTGATAGCCTAAGTGAACAACAGATGAATAGTGGGTTTCCTTTCGTCTATAATTTGCTGTGAGGTTAAGATTTATACCACAGAACAGAAAACAGCACAGTGCTTTAAAAAGAAATGGGGAAAAAAGTTTTGAAAATTTCTTGAAAGGTACATGATGGAATTAATGAAAGGCTGCTGGAAAACTGTATAATTTATTAAGTCATACACATCAGAGAAGAAAATATGGCACCCCTGAGGAAAAGCTTGCTGCTGCTCCACAGTAAATAACACAGTGTGAATGAGAAGTGCCATTTCATTTAACCAAGGCCTACAACTGATTGACGTTTGACCAATGCCATGTCTCTTGCCTTCTCCCCACATTAATCCCACTTCCTCGGACAAAATGCAATTTTGATCTGTTGATTTATGCTATCATTCAGCGCGCAGCACCAATAGTTCATAGATTTGAAAAATAACAACAACAAAATGTCATTTTGCTGTTCTTTCTTTGACACCTTATAATGCGTACCTCACCTGGAGAGTGACAGGGCGTGATGGATTGACTTACATACGCACTCTCATACAAACATATACACACAGAGAGGGAGAACTTCGGCAGAGACAAGGAGAGAGGGCAGGGAGGTGTAAATGGAAAGAGAACGAGTGAGAGAGGAGAGGGAGAAAGAAAGAGAGGGATAGAAAGAGAGAGATTTGAGTAAGAGAGGTTTGATATTTCTGTGGCCATACACTTGTAAGCTCAAGCAGTTTCTTCCCTCCGAGGGACAGAGTCCGTTAAGTAGCTCTCCAGTGCCTACAGTTTAGAAAAGGACCCAGGCAATACTGGACTAATTTAATCAAAGGTTACAGGCCCAGGATAGAAACACAATGTTATGGCAATTGTACAGGAAAAGGAAGGTGGGGGGGATGTGTCATTTCACCAGGCAAGGCTTAGACCTGCTACTTTATCTCAACAGTGTAATGGCTAAGTCCCCCAACAGTCTCCAACAACTGGCACTAACACACATTTCCATTTTAGCTAGGGGGGCAGCACAGAGGCTGATATCTTATGACTGGCTGGCCAGCAAGATGACTGACTGGCTGCCATGGCTATAAGAAAGAAGACGGATAGAAGTTTTTAGATAGAAAAATAGTGTGCGAATTTACTATGACGAGAAACATCGCAGCTATGTCTGTATGAGTAAATCATTACACTCATTAGGAACACCTGTACGCCTGTTTGTGCTGCTTATCCTATTATCCAGTTGTGCAGCTCATCTAATAAGCTAATTATGCAGCTGCAATGCATAAATGCAATGCATCACGCCGATTCAGGTCAGGAGCCTCGGTTAATGTTCACATCAGACATCAGAAGCTCAGTGACGACTTTGACCTGGCTCATGGCCCTGACACAGTCTCTGGAATTTACTCAGCAAACACAAACACTGGTTTATGTTAACAGAAAGGCTGTGGTAACTCTTTACAACTGTGGTGAGCAGCCAAGTATTGCATACTGTACAACATCTGGGGTTAGGTTGTAGGACGGTAAAATTGTATAATACAATTGGCACGGGCTCAGGCCTTCACTTTTATCAGGTATGTATAAGGTTAGGATTAGGGTTAGGGTTAGGGTTGGGCTTGGGTTGGGTCAGCATGTATTCTTTATCAGAAATAAAGAATGAATTGAATATCATGTCACAAAACAAATGTCAAACTGGTTTCATGGACGTGACAGTGAGTTTAGTGCAGCTTCAGTGGCCTCCAACAGATTTGTAGCATAAATCTGCTGCAGATTCATGGTACAAAGCAATAGGAGGCCCTATACCAAGTATTAATATTGTGTTGTGTTCCTAAAAAGTGTTTATAGATACTCTATTAGTGAAGATTAAGATTTCTAATATCAGTTTTTTCTCAGAATGTTTAAAAATGCATGTTTACGGCTTTATACATCAACAAATCATTCCGCAATTACACATAATATATTGCATTATTTTCAGCTTTGAAGTGAAAAAAATAACAGGTGTTGGTTTCAGAAAGTATTACAAAGCATTTGATGGTTCAGCGACCCATTCTAGTTTAGTTTTGGATTGCAGAGTGGGTCTTCAGCGGCTGTATGAATACTGGCAGCATTCAGACAGATTGTAATCTGTTTAGCCCCGCTCACTGGCCGTGTCACTGTATAATAAACTGTCATAAGTGTCAGCGCTCTTCACCCCAAGGGACGTACGTGTGTGTGTGTGCATGTGTGTGTGTGTGAGTGAGTGACTGTGTTCCTGTTTATACTGCAAGCTTTACCCCGACTGGCTGCAAGACAACACACACGGCGGCCGATAGAAAACGCTGCTGTAGAAAACGATAGTTTGAGTGTGCAGTGCACAGGACTTACATATCTACAGACCACACATTCAGATCTGCTATTCCCCCCTGCTTGATTACAACAATAATCATTTACACAGGCTCAAGCAATGGTGTCAGGGCTTGAGCCTATCAAAAAGAAATCAGCTTCCAGCTCTCTGGGTGCAGAAAGGCGCATCTCGTCGGCTTTCACGGACCAAGATTGCTTTCACCTGCATTCCCCGAGGCGACGTGCAAAACACAGGCCTCAGCCGGCCTGCCACTCACACACTCATGCATGTACACACACACACATACACTTATATGCAGAAACACATGCACATTCTCTCTATCTTTCATGCCTGACTACAATAGAATCATATTAACTTACTCCATGCGTTCCCAAACATACGGCATTACGTGGGAACGCTGGATGGTGCAGAAAATCACAGTTATAAGGGCATACATTTAGAAGGCCTTTGTTCCTGTCCCTGCATGCTTGCTTGCATGTGTGTGTGTGTCTACTGGTGTGTTTGTCAGCATATATATATCTGAGCTCTCTTGTGTCAGTGTCAAGGAACATGCATATGCATTTTCATGTGTGTGTGTGTGTGTGTGTGTGTGTGTTGTGTAAGTGAATGTGTCTGATAACTAGCCTGAAATAGTCTGGAAGCTGCATTCAGTTGATTTTCCAGGAGGTGGAAAAATGATGTCAAAAAGGCAAATCTGTATTTACCGGCAGACAGGTATCCTTGACTCGACAGCTATACAGTCATTATCTGCCTGTCATGTGTCGCCCGGGGCCACCCTGCCTTCTCCCAAAGCCCTCGTTCCCATGCATCAGACGCAGCCCTATTAGCTTACCTGTTTCCAATTCAAAGGCCATCGCCAACCAAAAAGACGCCAGAAGGACAAAACAAGGTGTCATATTTATGAATGTGTCAGCACGGGCCCTCCTGAAACCCAGCTCGCACCTTGAGCGATGAGCCTGACAACTCAACAGGGGCCTTTTCCAGTCAAGAGAAATGATACCTTCAAAAACCACTGGCGGGATGAAACCAGAATCTGTGCTCCAGCGGTGGCAACACGGGGGGAAAAAACGCTCGTAAATCGCCTTAGTATTATTCAGCCCCAATTAGGAGAAACTCAACCTATTACGTCGAATAGAAGAGAGAATATCAAATGCTGGATAATGACAGGATGAGTTTTAGAAGTCGAACAGTAGACGAGAGAGGTGTAGGAGGGGGGTCGGTGATGGAGGTGATTACCTCAGCACTGACTGCTCAGGTGTGTTTTCAGGTGTGTGTCTGTGTCTGTGTGTGCTGGGAAGATGACATCCTCAACTCTTGAGAATACCCAGGTGCAGGCCCTGTTCCACACTTCTAAATCTGCATTGTGAGTAAATGGTTGGGTAATTGCTTCCAATTAACTTATCCGATTGCAGATAAAAGCCCTGTGTTCTGCCAAGGAGTCATAATTAGACAGTGGTATAGTGTGCCGTTTTAGCTGGTGATAGGTTCCCATTACCTACTAATTCAAAACTGCAACTCCACTAGTACTGACACAGGGGTGGGAGTGGTGCAAAAGTGTTACAGTTTGTGTTTGTATGTGGATGATGGGCCGTTATACAATATTAAACCTATAGCGTGATCATTCGTAAAGAGAAGGAAAACAGTCTTTTTCTGTTCTGTATGCATTTGGCCTTTGGAGCATGGGATGACATTTGCGGGACATGTCCCAACCAGTGGCAATATGTTGCTCAATTGCCCCCGCAATATCACCCATTCATCCAAAATTGTATCTTCTTTGAAAGTTGGAGAAAAGGTCATTAGTCAATGCTGCCCTCCTCTTTTCCATTAGTCAACATGTGACTAATTGATATATTAATATTATTTATAAAAACAAATTAGCCACAGCTTGCCTAACTTATTTATTCGTTAATGTGCTTTCATTTAATTCTGAAATCCTGATCCCATCAGCAACAACATGACACAAACAGGGGAGCTCCAATGTCCTGTTGAGCTGCTGCAAGTTCAGTTCAGTAAAAAAAAAAAAAAAGTAAAGTACAAAAATAACATTTTATATTAAAAAATAGATTGAACACAGAATTTCATGTCAGATTTGAAAATCACAGCAGATATCTGGTTCAAACAAAGAAGCACACTGCCCACAGGATTTTATTCATTTATTTCCTTACAAGATTCTCTTTGAAATTTATCATGTCAAGATTTCTATTAAAGTTATATCAGCAAACAGAAGCCAACTTCTTGCTAAAGTGGGATTTTTGTGTGTGTGTGTGTGTATGTATGTATGTGTATATGTGTGAAGATATGTGAAGTGCACTTATCACTTTGGCCCTCTGACAGGAAACGTCCCTATAACATAAAACCAAAACACCTACACACACTCGCTTTGGAGACGTTGGGGCCGGAAACTCCTTCTGGCTATAACACTCCTCCCTACACTTCTTCTGTCCTACATAATGACTCCTGACCCTTACCTGGGTACCTGAGTGTCCAGCGGAGGTTGGCTGGAGGAAGAGGGAAGACACACCAGGGAAGGGCCAGGTGGTGGAGGAGGACAGGGGAGAATTTGTCACTGTCAAATTGATGGGCCAGAGACACCAACAGGGATGAACTGATCCAGCTTTTTCTCAGGGCAAATGCCAATATGTGGCCCCACAGTGGCTCAATGAATGTGATACATCCACTTCCTAAGGTCAGTACCAATACCAATCCATATTATATTATATTATATTATATTATATTATATTATATTATATTATATTATATTATATTATATTATATTATATTATATTATAAGGCTAAACATAGTGTACAGGGTCATTTACACAGATTATCAGCATTATTCCCTTAAAATGACTCTGCCAATCATATTTTTCTTCGTTGTGCTTTTTAAATTTACCTGTTACAGCTTTGCAGGGACTATTTTTAAGCAGAAAATGCTCTATTCAAGGCAACCCTCTAACATACAGCTATTGTAAAAAGTCCATGAACCTCACAGACTATCCTATCATTTCTTTCTTTACAAAGGGTCAGACACCTTTTAAGCCTATATTTCCCGCAGCCATGTATATTTGGCTTGAAGAATTCTTTATCAAAACTATTGATGAGTAGGCCTACAACATTAATCTTTATTTCATTTTTTTCTGTGCCGAAGTTCTTTGCTGGCTCCATCTGCCATCCTGAGAGCCAACAGCATTACAGCCAGATCAATACAAACTAGCAGCTCAGAATTTATATCATCAGCAGTGCCATTGATCTTTATCAGCAGTTAAAAGTTTCTGGGGCAAAAAATAGCGCAGTTCGTTCTCGTTGCTTCCTCCATTTCTCTGAGTGAAGCGAGCGATGCTCAGACGTTTAATGGCCATGCAGAGGAGGAACTTTCCACATCACAGACTTCCATTTGGCAACAAAACTTTATTTAATCTTCCCACATGTTGCTTCATGAAAATCAAAGAATATCATTTGTTCTGAAAGACGTAGGTAGTCTGTTTATCTCAGTAGCAGCAGTGCAACCATTCTGCTCAGACACACTTTATATAGTTACTTGGAAACACACACTCAGCATTTGAATTTTAGGTGCAAGCCCTTGCAAATTATGTTCTTGAGAAAATTGACATGTAAATGGGACTCAGACTCAGCTTGATGCATCAGTACTAGACATTTGATACAGATTTGTATCAGATACAAATACATACTCAGTGTAAGAAAATACTTACATTGCATTTTGCTAGGTTTTACAAAAACATACTATAACTTTGACACTGAATCTTTTTTAATGCATTTGAATGTAAAATGCAAGCTATGCCACATTATTGCCCTTTTCAACCTTCAGTCACACACACAGTCAAAGACATATTGTGGTCTCCTTGATGACAATTAAAAAAAAAAAAAAACTTGATGATAGACAGAGGTTTGTTTTAATGCATATGTGCTAATATGAATTTCTCTGTTCACTTCTGTTCAGTCTTTTATTGGCATGAAATTAAATACATACCCCCCCCCCCCCCCCCCCCCCCCCTCCTCTTTCTCCCTGTCTTTATGTCTCCCTCACTCACTCGTGGGAGAATGACAGGTGTCCCGATCCAGTACTGCGGCCTCTATGGAAGACAAAGCAGCTGGTTAGGACCCCAGGCAGTGTGTGTGCTTGCGTGTGTGCTTGCGTGTGTGTGTGTGTGTGTTTGTGTGTGAGGGAGGGAGACAGAGAGAAAGAGTCAAAGCCTTCAACTCAGCTGTTGTATGTCATGACTTTGTGGCAGTCACAATAGCAGTTAAGAAAGCTGATGGTGAGGATGGTGATTAGGGGGGTTGGTCTGGTGATGAGAGATCCATCCAGCCCATCAGCATATGGCTTAGTGATCAGTTTGCATGAATATGGCTATATGAGACTATGACATGGGCTGGTCTGGATTAGCAGTGGTTGTGGCTCCATGTATTTGGTTTTCAATGGAGTTTATTCAAATTTGAGGAATCCTAGATACATAAATCACACATTAACTGTTTGACTATACATGTATAGATGATATTCATTCAAACAATATACATGTTCAACTACAGATGGCCTGTAATATGTTGAACACAAGCAGACACGTTTTTTGCATCCGTTTGTGTAACCTAGAACACATTTCAATTTTGTAATTTGTGTAAACAAATCAAAGGGAAAAGGATCTCTATAAACCCGATGTTGTTGCTATTGCTAGCACTGTGAACTCCAACCACTAATCTCAACTTTATGATCAGGTTTGTGGTCTTTAGGAGTACATTGGTGTGAAAAAACAAAACAAAGACCTTGTTTCTTCCTCAGTTAATGTATAAAAATGCATTCACTTGTCCAAACCACATATTGCTATAGCACTGTAATCCACTCTGTCACAGAAGTTAGGCTACTAAAGGAGATTCTGCAAATTACAGTTGCATAACTACATATAGTTAACCCTGTGACTTCTTCATTGATTCCCCCATAAAATGTCTCACATTAGATAATTAGGACTGATTAGACTTATTTACAGTAACACTTACATTACCATATATCTATAAAGTTTATGTCATTGTCCCAGTGCCATGATGTCTTGAAATTAAGTGTTTGTCTAATGTATGGGTTTATGTCATAATCAATGACCACCGCAGGAATAATCACTGCACATAAGCAATGCATAGAGATGATGTGTAAGAATTTCTGACATTGTTTAGGATGGACGGATGATAGATAGATAGATAGATAGATAGATAGATAGATAGATAGATAGATAGATAGATAGATAGATAGATAGATAGATAGATAGATAGATAGATAGATAGATAGATAGATAGATAGATAGATAGATAGATAGATAGATAGATAGATAGATAGATAGATAGATAGATAGATAGATAGATAGATAGACAGACTAGCCTGTCACTCTGACAGCTGAGATCTCCCTGCAGTGTCGCTCAAGGAGCAGATGCAGATTTTCCCAGGCCCTCTGTCAATATAGGGAGATGGGGAGACACACACACACACACACACACACACCTGCCTCAGTGGGGACGGTGCTCAACTGTTCTGGAACAGAACACATCACACGCTCGCTCGCTGTCACGACGGTCCCAACAGCAATTCCTCCTCAGACTTGTCAACCAGCCACTCAGCCAGCTATTCACTGATCATCTACCTCCTGCTACCTGCCCAGGAGATCCCAGGATCCCAGGATCCTGACCAGCAATATGATCATGCTTGGCTTTTTTCATACTGTTCTCTCCTTTTTTCTTTTTTTCCCTTTTTTTGCATTACGGTTTAAGGCCACTGTCAACTGGTTTGTGCTTATTTCATGCAGATTTAGATTTTGATATTACATAAAAAGGCATGGCTGCAAGTTAGAATAAAAAAATGTGACCATAAATTTATTTTATTTTTATTTTTTTTTCAGCAATGAAAACCAGTTTGATATCCATTGAAATTCAGCACAGAAATGCATAAAGGCTACATTTCCCTAAAGGATGACAGAGGACGATTTGTCCTACAGCTTTACTGTAATGAGGATTTGTAAATGGGATGAAATCAATGTGGATAGTACAGTTATTTGTGTGGGCCTAAAAGAAACTATATTTCTGCTTTCAACTGTTGGTATTGGATTTTGCCAAGGAAGACAGCATGTGCAACATTTCCTGCATATGCTCTCTGCAAACCCTACAATTCACATTTGTCGATAATAAATTTGTCAGATTCTCCACAAAATGACCACATGGCACCAGAATGCATAATGACCCTTTTCAGTGTCAGTCTGTGTGTATTTGTGTGTGTTTCTGTGTCTGTGACTCACTGTGTTTCCATGGTTGTGTGGTGTTGTGTTGTGTGCTGAGCTTGGCACCTGTTAACAGTGCCAAATAATGTGCTCTGTTGAAATTTTAATCACCTGCAAGTGCAAAACAAGAGCAATGCAATCAGGACCTAATTAGCACAGCAATTAACACCTCTCTCTCACACTTTATGTGCACCAGGGCTCACACGTTCAGCTCCTGTGATTGCAAATTCTCTTTTCATTAGCATTTATGCTTTGATTGAATATGTTTTATTTATCAGCAAACATTTATTTGTTGTTGTTGTGGTGGTGGCATTGCTAACTCCCTTAGGTCCCGGCTGCCTGTTGCTTTCCAAAGATCTGATACATGGTTTCTTTGGTCTTTTTTTCATAAATATAGTGTCATGTGTGTCTGCAACAGTGCGTTTGATACAGCTGTAAACATATAAACAGAAAATTAACCGATTTTTTAACAAATGGTCAATTAGATGTGTTTATTTCTTGGACTTCGGCAGCTGGCTCGGTACCTATGCTCCTAACTGTCCATGCAATAACTGTAAAACAGGAATAATTAGATTGTGATTGGCATTTGTGACGATTGATCAGCAACCCAAACAAACAATTGATTACTCTAATTTGAAACCCTGTTAGTTTGGCTGTAAAAATGCATATTTAGCAATACTCCTGACAACTCACACACACAAGCACACACATTTCCCCTCATTAAGATCTATGAGACCTGACAAAGCCTGTATGCAACTGCTGTGTTAAGATATTGAAACTAATCTACATATAAACAATAAGTACTGATCACCAAACACCCGTCCAAAAGAAGTGCAGAAATGTGCAGTTTGTTGCATTTGTGTCTTGCAGTTGGGGTTTTAGTGATGGCCAAGTGGACAAGGTCAATGATGACTATTGATCAGGCAGCTGCTCAGCCAGCCGGCTGGTCTCTCATGTTGGGAATGGGGATAGATTTGTATGTCACTGTCTGTCTGACTGTAGGCCTCCTGGGGAGTGGACGTGTGCGTTTGTGTTTTCATTTGTGTGCTACTGTTTGCATGTGTGTGTGTGTGTGCGCGGTGCATGCTGGCCTCATTGGGTGATCCATTACAGCCTGTCCAGGAAACCAATAAGCTTCACTTCAGCTTGAGAAATATTAACTTTCCCCTGGATGGCAGGCTAATTATGGCTGTGGAGGCCTCACACCTGACCCTGTCCAAGACACACAAGTGTCACCTCTGTGAAGTCAAGTCAAGTCAAGTCACAGTGACACTGACAGCTGATTCATACATCAATCTATAAAGATGATGGAGGGAGGGACTGGGCTGTCATTTGTTGGATTTGTCAAATTCACACTATTCAATTTCCTGCCATCTCTGAAACAGAACCATTACAAAAGATGGGGTTTGTACATTTATGTAAGAAGTAAACTAGCAGTAGCAACACTTTATATTATTACATTTAACAGTAGTGAGTTAACTAATGCTATCATGTCTACTGTAGCCAATCACTAGTCAAAATAGATGTGTACGCACATAAAGTAGTAATCAGATTACTTGCACACCCAAGTCAAGCTGAAACCTTTTAGCAGTTTTAACACGGTTCTTCAGCCCTTAAAATCCAGACTAATCTCAGTAACAGAGCCCCTAACATCCATCTTTATCATTATATGGCTAAGTGACAACAGTATTTAAAATGTGGCTTAAAATAGCATATTTTATCAGACCTCAAATAAATATTGAATGTTCCTTCTTAAATCTTAAGGTGAAATGCAGGTATTTCAACTTTTGATGTATATTTTACTTTACTATCTACATTATGAGTAGCCTACAGAAACGATAATCATGTAAATCATATATAATCCCTTCATTTAAACAGAACCACGCTGTCCATGCCGTGATGAAACGAGAAAACAAGGGGAACTATTTCCCCCAAATTTTTGTCATTCAGCGCTGTTTTTTTGAAGTGGTGTCATCATATCAATGGCATGTACAGATTTTCAGACCCAGACAATGATAAAGACAACCGTCTGCCACTCTGTTCAGACAGGAAGTCTACTTGCCCCGCTCTCTCTCAATGTGAGAGACTTTGTTAGCACTCCATTTGTCCTTGCAGATGTCAAATCATGGCTGCGTCTTTGGTGGTATTTCGGGTGGGGGTATTTCGGGTAATTGAATGTGCCAGGGCCCATGGATCTAATTTGATTTGAACGAATACAGTTTTAGTAGGCCGCAGTGATATCACTTCCTTCTCAGAGTGCATACTTTGGCAACTGTATCATCAGCCTCATTTTGGAGCTCAACAGATGACTTATTGTAGTGAGATCCTGCATCCTGAGTTAATCATAACTTCTGTAATGTGCAGAGAAGTGTTAATGTAGTACAACAGAGCTTTTAACTCCACTTTGCTTTAATCCCTCAAGATTTTCTGAAATTGTCTGCCATTATCTGTCATTTACACATCATCATTATAGCTGCTGGTGATGATTGTCAAACACTCTGTTATGTGAGGGAGGCACACACATGCACTACCAATGTGAAAGCATAATTGAAGCACTCAGCCGCGGGAGGGAGGGGATGGAGTTATGTACAAAGTGTAGAAACATGAGGCGGGTGACACAAAGTACAAAAGTGAGTGAGATATTTACTTCAGCAACAGTCATCTGATCTGATGCCATTATGCAAGAGCCACGCTTATTTTTAAGAAGAGAGAAGAGGGGAAGGCAGAGAGACAGAGACTTGCGTATGCCATCCAACCCCTTTGGGGCATCTGTGTTTTTGTGGTGTTCCAGAGCGATGCAAGGATCGGGCCGTGTGTGTGTGACCATGACTCCTCAACGCCGCCTCCCTTAGTCGGCCACAGTTCAAGACCAAGAGGTTGGGGAAGCTCCCTCTTCTTTGACACGATTTTCTCAATTTTCTGCTCGAATGTGATGGGAACAGTATCAAAGCAAGCTCTGTGCATTTTCGAGGGCTTGATGCGTGGTTGAATCTCTCTCACAAATGGCCCTGTGTCGGGTGACAGTTTCTGTCCTATAGAGTCCCATAGATGAAGGGAGGCAGAGGAGAAAGTAGGAGGTCAACCTTGAGCTCTATAACTGACCAAAGCACATGGTCTAGTTGCTAATTTTGTATCGGAAAGGGTTAAAATTGGTCGTCTCCTAATTAATCAGAGAGTGTTTGGGGTATCAAATGCATACATCAAGGATTTCCTATTCACTTTAAAAGCCAGACGCACTTGCACCTTGACATATTGATGGGGAATATATTGTGACTGGCCAATCATGTGTAAACTGGACATTTTTATTTCATATTATAGTCTTTTATTTTATTTTTTGACAGTTTTGGTTAGTATGAAATATCTATACTGGTAGAGGGTGAAGTGCATATAGGATATAGATTGCAATAGAGGTGACTTCATACTTTTTCTTTACGTGCGATATCCTCACTGTCACTTCAAAGAAATAATCCTAACAGCGTTACAGCCATGACGGAGTGCGTGGAGGTGAAGATGTCCAGGTGTGAGTGCAACAACAGGAGTGAGACTTTGAGCTCAGGAAAGAAAGAAAAAAATCATGAGCCAGGAGGACATCTAAGAGAGATTTACTACTACTGTGAAATGGTAAGTGTGGGTAATTGGTTCTTCAGCCCAGCTTGCTTATCTGTCACAGCACGCCACTGTGTGCAGGTACGTACGCTTGTTTGCAAATTGTGTGTATACATTTGATGATTCATTAGAGGAGACACTTAGGATAAATCACCCTTTCCCTATCATGATTATGTTTCCCCATTTTCACGGGCGTAACACCACATCTACAGGCTCTTATTGTGACTTCCTATCCACAGTCATTACTGTTCCTCTCAATTTACCAACATATAGAGCGGAAATGGCACAAAAATAGATCATTACACATTGTGCTGCAATGTGCTAAACCTTATTACAACCAAATCATATTACAATTGTTATGATCTGCTTAGCGACAAATTCATTCATCTGACTTGCTATACCAGATTTAGAGCAAAGACACTGGGGACCTCTTTTTAGTTTTTAATTTGGAGCATATTTGCACTGGGGAAATCATACTTCTTTATCGCGTTCTCACCAGAGACTGCGCCGCTCGCGTTTGAGTTTACTAACAGTGTGGTACAACCAGGCCTTTAGAGATAGTAGCCTTATTTTGGAGGGGAATACTGAAAAAAAGAGCAAATGAATGCAAGACTGATTATTTCATCATTTTACGTACATTTTCGTCTTTCTCAGTGTCAAATGTAATTGCTATAATGACCTCGCACACTGCAATAACTGTATATTGCATCTCAAAGGGTGCAGCAGGTGTGATAATGGAAGTTTATTTAGATTATTTCCAAAGGTTTCTGATTTTCCACCTCTCTTTCTGTTTCTTTCATTTTGTCTTTCTCCATTTCCATCTACAGTGAAGTCTGCCAGCGTCTCTCGTTAGTTCATTACCACAACTTGGTCAGCTTATTTCCTGACCAACAGTTTTCCCTTCCATATCTACACCCACAGTTCTGCTCTTCCACTATTTTCCCTGACCTAACCCAATGAAACGCTGGATCAGCTATTATCAAAGCTTGATGAATTTGGATTTAAAAATGGAGGATTGCCCAGAGACAAATTTATCCTATGAGAAGGGGGGTAGTAGTAAGAAATTCTGGCAGGGGGAAACTTGGTGCGATCATCCTGGGTGCCTGAACACTCTGCATTTTGCATTAACGTCCATCATTAGCATATTCATGATTTACAAATATATACAGATCTGCTTGGAAATAATGCAGATGCATTTTTTTTCAATTCCTTCACACGAGCGCAGAAAGTTTGACTTGTGTTTTTGCACTTTAAGTTTACTGACTAATGTGAAGGAAAGGAATGTGTCAAGTTTATTTAGATGCTCCCCCCCACCCCGCCTTCATCTCCATCTTTTTCGCTCTCACCATTGGAGGTGTGTAATTAGGAGTGCGTGCATGGGGATGGGGGATTTGGAAGGAGGTAAGAGGTCCTATAATCTTTTGCTGAGAAAGCACCTTGTCCTCTCCCCTGTTTATAACATCATCAAAGTTGTGCCTCTGGGGGCCCCCAGCTTCGTTAATAATTTAGGTGTGCGCTGGCCTGGCTGACTGAGGCAGGAAGCCCTTACTTATTGAGTTTGTAAACCATGTGATGATTTACGAGAACATCTTTGCGTTTGTCACGCTCATTAAATAAAATACTCTCCGTTTCCTTTTCTTTCTCTGTGGCCTGGTTTAATCAAAACCATGGAGGTAAACAGAGGCTCTACATCACATACAGTTGGGCTTCGTGGGGGCAAACAGACAGGGTGATGACGGAGAAAGAGATGACGACAGGTGCATCGAAGAGATAAGGAGAGGGCACGGGTCAAAAGCAAAAGGAGGAAAAAGGACAGAAAGATACATTTTCTTTTGAGACCACAGATACATTAAGATGCAATACAATTAGATTTTTTTCCCCCCACATTTTATTCAGTTATTATTCCGCCTTAAGCAGCTGCTAACACATCTAAAATCATTTCATTACTCTGTTGTGGTGTAATGCGCTTTCATCCTGATGAAAATAATAGAATTCTGCTGGATCCTGTAATTGTTTGCATTAAAAAGGTCAAATTTAATGATACACAAAATGAAAATCGATACATAAATGCAGAGAGAATCTGCTTCCAGTAGCCTATCTGGTACTCTAAGAGCAGTGAACCCCAGGTGAGCGTTAACACTGCCAGAATGTGGTATATTAAGGTTTGCTCGGCAGCCAGCTCGGACATGGTGTGGAGGGTAAGTGCTTCATGGTCAGATGGCAGTCAAAGTGGGTTGTCTAACCTTCATACAGCACCTTACACCCCCGTTTAGCTTATGGAATTGATTGTGATATGGCATAGCAGAGCCAGGGCCAGGGGACTGCACGCAGCAAGAGGCCGTAGAAATGGAATATTTCTTCACCCCAGGATTTATGGCTTTTAGAAAGTTGCTTGCTGCATGTGGAGTGGATGATTGAACAGTGTCTGTCTGTGCGTGCACGTGCCTGTGTGTGTGTTGTGTGCGCGTGTGTGTGGTGTAATTGAGAGGGAAGGAAGGTGTAGCAAAGGTAAGGTTGGGTGTATGTGTGAGTGTGAATGAGAGGAGAAGAAGTGTAGAAAAAAAGAGAGAGAAAAAGTCAGAAGAAGTGATGAAGAGCCCTGAATCCCGGCTCCTAACCTCCAACCACCAACTAATCTGCAGCAGTAAATATAATTAGTTGGACACATCGTGTTCAGAGTCAACATATTTTTTGAATTAATGAACAGCGACATTTATTAACGGCAGCAAAGGAGGTGGTCAGGGTGGATGACGCAAACAACTGTCAAAACAGAGAAGGGGGTTTACATCTATAAAGTCCTGTTAGTGCTTTGGTTCAAGTTGGGGAAAGATTGTGGTTTTGGCTCTTGGATCTGAAGTCACTGTTCAATTTTTCTGTATTAAATCAAATCAAACTCTAACCAACAGCCATTACAGCCTAAATTTAACCATCTAAAATGTTGATAATACTTTTTACTATTCACTATAAATGTATTTTGTACTGAGATGTGAGATATTTTAGCCAAATACATAAATTAACAACACACCCCCATTACATTTATAGAAAGTGTAATCAAGTTGCAATTATGCTTCTTTCAAAATATGTTTGCAATTATAGGTTATAGTTTTATAGAAGCATCATTTTAATAAGAGCAGTTACACGTCTTCACCACCATGTGAAAACTGTTGATTCTTTGTACGGTGGCTCTGAGAGCTCAACATACTGCAATCTCACAACACATCGACAAATTCAGAAAGCATCATCAACAAATGCACTGCAAAACATAAAAGGCTGAGGATGATACAGTGAAAAGGGCCACAGGTCAGACTTGATCCACATGAATAACACCTGTGTAATTCAAATTGTTGATGATGTTTTCTGAAATTGCAACATATTCGTTAATTTTCATGTGTTTTCTTAAGTTGCAGTGCATTGAGCTCTAAGAGCCACCGTACCTTTGGCTTCAAACTCTACTTATTATCTGAGGACATGTTAAGATGTAAATGCGGTCAGTTTGTTTAATGAATCTTTTTTTCCTCCTCTAGAAATCTTAGGGACTGACCCGGCCTCTTAAAAACGTTTATATAAACTAAATTTGTAAATGCTAATATAGCATGTTTTGTAAGGAAATGTAATTATGACTGGATCACATTTCCTATGAAATTTTGTGGTTATGTTTGGGCGCTGACAGCATTCGGTTTAGGAAAAGTCTGTTTTTTTCGCTGCAACTTCAAATCGTTCCCCAACCCTAAACCAGAGTGCTTTTGTTGCCTATGACCACAAACAGTCTGTGGAGTTGCAAACTGGGCTTTGGTGTGACAGCTTTTGTATATCTGCCATCCATCCCCCCAAACGACCTCCAAGAAGTTGTTGGGCTGAAAAACACTTGACTAATAAGATCATACTAAAGTGGCATTAGCAGTTACTTAAAGCTCAGGTCCAGGGATGATGGCAAACGTTTTACAATATTTGTTTGAGTTTGAATTATGTTTTGAGTTCCCCTAAAGGCAGGGCAGCGCTAGAGATGTGTTTGTTTTACTGGCCTGGCTGTTGTTTTAGAGGCAGTTAGGCCAAATTAACACCATTACATTATTTAAACACATAATATGTTGTTTAAACCACCTATAGCGTGTTTGCTTTGGGAGCAACCATCCATCTAGCCAATTATTCTGAATATATACTAGGAAATTTTGAGAGTAAACACACAATTTTCCCTCGCCATTCCCACCATATGACAGGCCTCTGTCACAACTTACAAGCCAACAAAGTTCACTTTTCTCCCCTCTCCCCTGCTCCCTCCCTTTCTCTGAGGATTTTCGATGGTGTCATCTAATGGGTTTTACAGTTTTTAAAGAGATTATACTTTGGGATTACTACCTGAGCAGGAGGGGGCTTGAAGAAGTTCAGCAATGCCTTTGATGTCCGGAGTGTAAACACAACCTAAGGCTACCTTGCAAGGAGGCACCCCTGTTTTGTTATTCAGAGCCATGGCCCTTAATTGTGGTGCTCGGGACAAAAGGGAGAAAAAAGGTAACATTTTTCTAAAGAGCGACAGGGGAGGGGCTCAGCAAATTGTCAAGAAAGGCTACAGTTTTGCATAATTGTGTAAACAAGGGCCAGAGATTCCTCAATGAGGTCAGTTAAACACATGACAGGTCAGGTGATCTCATGAAACTTGTGTTAATTTTGTAATGTCTTGTAATGCCTTAAAAATATCTTCATTTAACTATATTATATGGCTATAGATACAGATTTAAAGATAGACATACCATATAGGCATCTACAGGTCCCGCTATCAGGAGCAATAATTCCTTTCAAGAGAAGAATTACAAAGAAACCTCATGCGGATAGTTAGTACAGTGTTTAAATCATCCAAAACAAGCTATCTTGGGGACTCATTACTTGTTCCGTAAAAGAGTCAGGCAGTGTTCAATGCTCTGCTTCTCTGCAATATTTAAACCTACGGCTCCACTGAGCCTAAGTGCAGAGATGGGGTTCTCTGTTGGCGTTATGGACATGCAAATGGGCTTTAATGTGTCCACAAGGCCCTCTAAAGGCAAATACCTCCACACTCACTCACTGAGATGAGCTTCCTTCTGGTGCAGGCGGCGCTGAGCTCCGCTCGGTGCTGGAGAATTGAAGTTCATGCCTGTTCACTTAAATTTGAGTAAGATTTAATGTTTATTAAATGAGACCTGTAGTAAAATACAGTGGATAATGTACAGTAGACATGTAGTAGATGCTAATTAATGTGGCTGTTAACACAATTATTACATAATTTAAGGCAAGCTAATAAAATTAAATAAAGTTTTATTTTTTATTTAAAATTTGCTGTATTCTCTCAGTTCAACACACAAACTCTATGTATGACACAAAATACTGAACAATTCCCTAAATCTTGCCACCGATACCCACTTGACAGAAGTAAATGTGCTATTGAAAATGTGTCACAGCACAGACAGAAGAGAGGCAGATACAGACAAAGACATGGAAAAAGAGTGAAAGACGGAGGAGAGACAAGAAAAACAGCATGTTGTGACAGTTATAGTCCCCATTACATTTGATTCTGAGTCGCTATCCTGCCCTGTCAACAAAGAAAAGGCAAATCAATATTGTCATTCACAACTTCAGATTAAACTCTGCTTGCTTTTACTGCCTCCATGTTCTTTTTTAGGCCATTCAGTGTGCCGTAACTGTGACAAACGCATCTCAATCGATTGTTGGTGAGATCAGCGAATTAACAAGTGGAATGTTTTTTTTTTCCCCTTTCTCCCTCTCTTTGTTTTTTCTTCCAAAATGGGCAAGGAGTGAAGCAATGGAGCAAAACACATAAAAAGACAGCAGTCATCAACAAACACAATAAAACCCTGATCTAGAAACTACTTTCAGAGGCGAGGGAGTATTGCTGTGCAAATGTTTTTGCAATTTAGAGTCAGTTGCCACAAACCACTAAATGCCCTTAAACAGTACTGTGCAGTTAAGGTTTTCAACAGAAAAGTAGTTCCAGTGCTTTATGTGGGGCCAGACATGGGACTCAATTGGGGGAAAAAAAAGATGTGGGGCAAAAAGCAAACACAAAGTAAGTATTGAAAATATCCTCCTAGATTCATGCCAGACATTCGTTTGTATTGACAATGTGGTTTTAATAGACTCTCATTGTTCCTCACGGCATCTGCAGAGATGTAAACAAAAGTCAGCGGTGTCTCTTTGCCACATGGACTATCCACATGTGTTTCCATAACAGATCAAGTGCACTGGCATCCCCGAGTTCTTTCCTAAATCCTCGGTAATGCTGATACAAAGACGCAGCTTGCAACAGGATGGAGAGACACACTTGGCACGCACATGATTCGGTGCAGAGTGAGTTTGGTAGGAGGAGTGTGTGTGTATGCGTGTGTGAGTAGGTAGGCACTTAAAAGCTGTCAACTGAAAAAAAAAAATGACAAAGTTGATGTGGGGGTGGAGAAGCGGGGCTCAGTGCTGGGCCTGTTCAGGAAAGTCAGTGGATGCGCCAATTCCCAAATGGGTTTAGTTTGACATAAAACATTAGAAGACGTTGAAGGGAACAGGTTTCTGTCTGTGGAAGGAGTGCTGGTTACGTTTTGTGCGACCAGACTGACCGACGACGGATTCACAGAAACAGGGCCAATGCAGCGACTTTAGATCCAATCTGCATCTACGTGTCTTGGTGAAGTGTTTAGCCGTTGAATAGAGACTGATGAGTGCAGCTTTGGAAGAGTCTCGCATGAGGTTTAGAGGATTATTCCCGTTCCTTTGTGCTGCAGTTATCTGACTTTTTGACCCAGGCAGGGTCAGAGGACCAGGTAAAACAGGATTGCAGGTAGAGCCACACAAAGACATGAATAAAATGCAGCTGGAGCTGATGCTAAATGACAAAGAGTCAAAGGTGCAATTGCAGCACATTTCAGTTTAGTTTTGGCTCATTGGCCCTGTTTGCTAAAAGCAGGAGTTTTTCATTAAAATATTTTGAACCAGAAGTTATGCAGCATACCTGATGCCTTCATTTTCCTAATGTTTGTGATAAACCATCTGCCTACAAGTATAAAAACAGGATTTATGTTGAAAGAGTTTACCAGGCATTGTGTATACATGTGCGATTACTTACATGGACATTCATGGAACAGTATAAGCACATGTCTGTATGAGTTTGTTTGACTATATGAGAAGTTATTGCATTTGTGCATACACGGTGTGTACGGAGGCGTCTTCAGGTGTGTGTACATCAGTGTCATATACACTAACCCTCCTCTGAGCTCATCTAGCTGTTAATTTCTCCTCTTCCAGTGTGAGGAGCAGGGGTCACACATCAAAGCAGCCGGTGATGATTGAATGACAAAGGTCTCGGTCTTAAGAGCCTGCCCGAGCCTGCTCCCCTGGATTTAGACACTTAGCAGGGGGATAAACAAAAAAGCTCTGGATTTTATGTCCCTGACACACAATCAGACCCAAATACACACCTTTAATACACACACAAAACACAAACACCGAGATGTATACGCTCTTAACATGCGCGTGCTGAATGTGCATATGTAAACACATGAGTGTGGTTTTCAAAAACAGACTTAACCCAATATCAAACACATCTATAGAAGAATTAGATATCTTTGCTTTGTATTGTCGGCTGTAAACACATTTTGTATGTTTAAATTGCAAAATTAGATTTAACCTTTATTTGTGGCAATAACCTGCAGAGAGATTGCACCGCTACAGTATTGCAGTGGTAAGTTGCCCAGTATTCAGTAATGCTCTCTCCACCACAGCAGAAGTGTCCTCACATGCACTGACAGAGTCATGGTGTTTGAATTATTATTGTTTGTTAGAATAAGATAAAGTTGCATAGACTGAAATATAAGTATAAAAGCATAAAGTATAAAATATAATAATGAGTTTTTCATCTGTCATATCATTAGTTGGTCACACTGTCACTAAACTGTAGCTGCAGTTTAATAAGATCACTGATAGCATGACAGATACTGATAGTATCAAAGAACAAAAAGAAAATAGCAGTTATAGTATCAGGTGCTTTACAGTCCATTCATGGCATGCACCAATTTTAATATTCAAATGATACAAGAAATTATATACATTGACACAAACACACAACTCACACACACATACACGCACACTCACAACAAGGTGTGTCCTCTGTGCAGTGGTGTTAAAGTAGCCAGGTATTTATTTTCCTGCTTGGCTTATCAGATTTCAGTAGCTCCCCTAAGGTGCTGTAACACAAAAAGATAGATAGCCATCCAGGCATGACCTCAGACACACACTCACACACACACACACACACACACACACACACACACACACACACACACACACACACACACACACACACACATACACGTGCAGACACAGCAGATAGATGACAATCCAGGCATGACGTGAGGCATCGTCAGTGATTATCTACTTTAAGGAGCCATGGTTGAAGAAAAATCATAAACAGATCAGGTCTAATGGTTTTCTTGATGGATTTTAAAGGTGCTGAAGTATTTTGAAATGTCGACCTCTGTGTGTGTGCGTGTGTGTGTCTGCTTCTTTAATGAATGCTCAGAGTTTCTCCCTGCATCCTAATACGCCGAGATGTGCTGTGTAAATGTCTGCGCATGCAGCCTGTCAGTTTGCACGGCTTTTGTCACCTTGTTATCGTCGATCTTGGAAAATCTCTACAGCAAACCAAGCTTGAGAAAAATAGAGATTTGCAGCCGATCGGTACTTTTGAATTATTTTAATCTGCCTGCATATTGTTCGTACTGATAAGACGGATGAAACCCAGTCAGATGAGAGCTGATAGTGTATTTGTTGTATATGTCAGTGCATGCGTGTGGTTAGAATCTGAGTGAATACACTTTATACAGTCAGTCTATTTTCTTCTGTCACACCACTATGCTGGATGTTTTTTCTGGGTTTTTTTCTTCTCTGTGGGAGGAGGTCCACATTTTTTCCCACGCTTTCTGGGCTCCCCGGTCCCTGTCACGGTTTTAAGAAGAAATGTATGTAAATCCTGATAATTTTCCAGCATGCATGGCAGTTATTCATGCTGTTGTTGCGGAGCCAGGTGAGCCAGGCTTCACCTGGCTGATAGCATCTGATGTCACATCAGCTCTGTCTCCAGGCCCCGAGGCCACGAGACCGTTTATTTAACTCTATCATTTTAAGGCATCTTCTCTTTACCATCACTAGAAGATAGATAGAAGGAGATTGAGGAAGGGAAAATAGAGCAAAAGAGAATGCCAGACTGAGAGAGAGAGAGAGAGAGAGAAGGAGAGAGAAAAAAGAGAGGGGGGAGAGATTAAAAAATATAATAGAGGGTTGTGGCACACCGTCAGATCCCAAATTCTGTCCTCTCCCGCCTCTCTCCTGAGTCTGGTCTTCTTCTTTGATATCATTTTAGTTTCTTCTTTTTTTACCAGAATGTGTTTGAGACATACAGCACACTGGGATAATAATATGATGATGGGGTTTGTGGGGGGTGAAAGGTCAAATAATGCAGATGACAGCTTAGACTTTGAAGTTTCGCAGCAGGTAGCCCTCCACCTGCCCCTCCCTCCTTCCCCATCCCTCCTCAGGCTTTCCGTCTCCCCCCCTTTTTCTGTCAGTCTGTCTTTTTCTTTCTCTCTGAACACACACCTCTCCCCCCTTTCCTAAGTGGTTCTCTCTGAATATCCGTTCATCCTGTTCTCCCACTAAAAAAAAAAAAAACCCTGACTGTCATTGTTGTGGAAACATGAAATCCATTGATAAAAGCTTTGTATGGAGGCAAATTTAGCTTGTTTTGGGGTTTCCATGGAGGCTTTGATGGACACGTGAGCTCCTCTACAAAATTTGACGTTTATATATTGCAACTCATTCACAAAAGGTGCATCATGATCCAGGCATGTACTCCACCTTGTCAGATATAGTGGCTGAAAA
Organism: Trachurus trachurus; assembly: GCF_905171665.1. Lineage (NCBI taxonomy): Eukaryota > Metazoa > Chordata > Actinopteri > Carangiformes > Carangidae > Trachurus > Trachurus trachurus. The sequence goes on from NC_139911.1 coordinate 8,416,444, forward strand.
CATCACTATTTCTGCAGAGTTACAAACTAAGCGTGAAAGAGTTGATAATATATAATATATAAAAATATAACTAATAGTTCTGGTTTAGTGAAAACACTAGAAGAACTTCTTTGCCTGAGGGGATGAACTGAGATGTGTGTGCAGCCCCCCACAGTCATTCCAAGACGCTCCAAAGCATGAATGCACATGCACACACATCTATATATATGCACAAATGTCCATTTAAGCACACACACACACACACATATACGCACACACTCACTTCCACATACTTTCAGACATTCTTCATATGCATAAATGTACTTGCAGACTCTTTCTCAAATCTACACACTCTCTCAAAGTCTCACACTGACACACAAAAGTTTGTCAGATCCCTTCCTCCGCAGCTCCTCTACAGTGTCCCCAGAGTGTCAGGGCTGCGTGTCATCTAAAGAGCAGACATTTGTACCTGTTACTCCTGAACTCTGATGAGGAGCTGTGATGCTACCACTTCTAGTGTTTCTGTGGGCGTCAATGAGAGGATAGAAAAGAGGAGGGTGGCAGACACAGGGAGACAGAGAAAGGGGGAAGAAGACTGGTCTAAACTCCTTGTTTTATAATGGAGGGAAACCTTTTAAATAGCTGGAAAAAAAAATACTGAACACTACTGAAAAAAATGTAAGGCTGGCTGGTGTTATCATGATGAGAGATCTCTTGACTTAAATCATTTAGATACATAGATACAGATATAATTGACCCTCAGGGCTTCTCTAAGGTCTTTTTGAGGTCAACGCTGGAGGTAGACATGCATCGCCCCCAGGCCATCTCTGTGTTCACCCCTTTAGCTGAAGTAGCCTGAGGCCAATAGAGATGCGATGTCATGAGCTGTTTGTTTATGAATGGGTTTTAACAAAGTTATATGGAAATGACAGGTTTAATTTTTGCTGCAGATCTTGATGCCAAAGTTGTTTTCATGGGGAGGCCTTGACTTCATAAAGTCAAAGTGCGACAAATCAAAGAGACATCCATATTTTCTTTAATTTTGTTTTCATCAAAATGAGCGTACGGTGGCAGAGCTCCCCTCCGATGTCGTCCAAATGTTACAGCAACTTGCTTGACCCGTCGCTGAGGTGAATGCATCTCTTTCTCGCCCATTCATTTGTTTCAAATTGCCCTCACATTGGACCCACTAATGGGTCCTCTCTCTCTCTTTCTCTCTCTCTTCCTCTCTCTCTCTCCTTCTCCCTCTCTCTCTCTCACTCTCTCCTCAAGCTGTGCTCTCACTAATGGACAGATGGCATCCCATTGTTTACTGAGCCAAGGTACAATGCCTTATCGGCCATAGCAGCGGAAACTGGGCTAGCGTTTCTGCTTGACCCAGCTTAAATCTGCCACCAAAAAAAGGAGGAGGGGAAGGAGGGCGGGAAGAAAAGGGAGGGAGGAAGGGTAGTAGAGTGGCAATATGATTTCTGGCCCTGTGTTTTCACCTCTTTGACCCTGGATAGTGTGTGCATTTCTGTGTATGTGTGTGTGTGTGTACATGCATGATGGTCAAACCCTCCCCCTCTATTCCCCTTCCTCACCTCTCAGTAATCGAGTGAGCTGTGACAGCCCCCATCATATATACTCACACAAATACAAACATACACACACAAACACAAAGACACACGCACACACACACACACACATGCCTTGGGGCTAGAGGTGATTTCTTGACAATGGGATGCAATCAGCTCACAGCCAATCAGTAATGAGGGTTAATCAGTTGATCGATCGAAGAGGGGCTCTGTGGCTGCAGTCCCATGACTTCAGTGTGCTGGGTGTTGGAGCAGGTAGAGAGAAGTTGTGTTTTGATGACTGGGTTCAAAAATAACAATGATGACACATTTTGTTCATAATAGTGTAAATATGTGAATATAAAACTATGCTCACTTTGTGTAAAAAGAAATCAAAACTCATCGCCAGAACTAAAATATTTGTTAATATATAATTGTCGTTTTCAAGCCACAGACAGATTAGCAACATAACGGTGAACAAGATTATTGATATGCACATTAGCTCACAGCCTGCAAGATGCAGAGTGTTTCAGGTTCAGATTGAGATCTGTGCTGTGCTTTCCTTTGTTTTTTCATTGGTGTTTCTGCAGGCTGTTTTTTTTGTGTGTGTGCACAGACACAGCATTAGACGATGCTCATGCCAGCTGTAAAATTCTTTCTTTTTTACTTTTTTGAACAAAATGTTATGACTGTTGCTGCAGTTACTTTTCTATTATCATGCTACATGTTGTTATTACTACATTATTACACAAGTGCTTAGTAGTTTGTGATACATTATGACATGAGCACTCAGTAGGTGTCACAACAGTATGAGTACTGAGTTGTTATTACTACATTATTACATCTGCACCCATTAGCCCATTACTTCAGTAATCAGAACTTCTTTTGGTCAGACAACGCCCATCTTTGAGCCTCCATTTTGATGTAATACACACACCTGCAAAACTTCATGGAGCTTGTGACACACACACATAAACACCTGCTGCAGTAGGTGTTTCCAGTAACACAGTTTGTCATGATGCCTCACACAGACTTACAAGTTGGAAACAATACCAGCCCAACACTGGCTGGTACCAACAAACTACTTATAATGTGATTAACGTGTAAATGATTGGGCATTTATTCAGTTAAGGTAGGGGGTCATGAAAAGTGCATCTTTAAAAAGTCAGGCTTGGGGCAAAATTGTGACACATTTTGATTGAACTTCATGAAATCAGACTGATTCTCTAATCTGTTGTGCTGGTGTATAGACCACCCCCCAAAAAGAGCAGCTTGTGCATCACTACCACTGAGGGCCCCTGTTTCAGCCCCTCAAACCCCCAGCTTCTAACCCCTGAGGGCCCAAGACCTGGGGAACTTTTAATTATCCGCAGCCCCGGCTCTTTTTCTCCACTGGCCACTGAATGGTCAACAGGCTTTTTACTACTTACTGAGGCATCAGTGTCTGAATAATAATAGAAAACAATGTCAGCGTGCGGGGAGACGTGTCTGAGGGGAGCCTATAGGCTGAGAGAGAGATAGAGAGAAAGAGAGAGATAGGGGTATCATTAGATAAGCCTGTCAGTTAATTAGCCCTGCTTCAGGAGGAGGGGACCCCCCTCCTGATGTCAAGAATGGCCATCAGGCATTATCCGTGGTCGCCTATTTTTTATGGTCCTTTGCAGACTCCACTGACGAGGTTGTTAAGCAGCATGCAGGGCATATGGTGGCAGGATGGAGACACGCTGTTGTCAGTCAGTTGCGCATTAACCGAGTGAAAAATAAAAGTTTTTATGTTGTTGCAGAGGTGGGGCTTAATTTGTTGCGCTCGAGCTGCTCGGTGGCCGTTTGGACCCCCCTCCCCTTTCAGTGATGTAGGGGTCTCTGGATTTCTTCAGGTTAGCTGCGTGGGACGTCCTGGGAGTTGATGACACAGGATTTCCATGATTTATAATACGTCTGAACATTTTCCCAAAGACAACTGCCAGCAGCAATGTTGTGGGAGATGTTGAATAAGTCACAAGGTTTATTTGGACAAGTTTTTTTCCTCTTATTTAAAAAGTGACTTTGTTAGCCTTTTTTTCCACTTTTTCCTGGTGATATCAAGCCATCCGTGTAGTTTCTGTTTTATCTGGCGAGGTTTTCAGCTCCTCGTTGACAATGGCAGTTGTATTAGAATAAACGTCTCTAACTAATCTTAAAATTTTTGGTCGTATCCTGCGTAACATCAATATTGTTTCTGGAAGGAGATATTGAAAGTGTAACGTTTGGAAGCTTGGTATCAAAAAGCAAATATCACTCACCTCCTGTGAATCGGAGCAGTTCTGACAAACCTGCCAAGTCACAGATGCACCCAACATCATCATATTATTTGCTGTATTATTCTTATGTGGACTTGTTCTTTCTTTCTTTCTTTCTTTCTTTCTTTCTTTCTTTCTTTCTTTCTTTCTTTCTTTCTTTCTTTCTTTCTCTCTTCTTTTTATCCCTCCTCCTCCTCCTCCTCCTCCCCCTCCTCTCTCTATCACTCCTGCACATTTTCCCAATTTGTTTTCACCTCTTTCTGTAAGCTAAGCTCTAAGCTTTACAGATTTCACCCCTCACAGCCACCCTCTCTCCTGTTCATTCAACCAGTCCCTCCATTCTTCCCCCCAGTCCCTCTCTCAAATTTTTTTGCCATCCATACTCTCTCTCTCTCTCTCTCTCTCTCTCTCTCTCTTGCTCTCTCTCTCTCTCCCCCCTCTCCCTCTCTCTGTGGTGGCTGGGCAGGCCGAGCCCTGGGGCAAGAGAAGCAGCGCCCAGATCTGTTCTGTGTCGTGTGACTAGTTATTTTTATCTCAAGTCACTTTCTAAGTCCAAACAGCTCCTCTCCATCCCTCCCTCACTGCTCTGCCGCTCCTGATTTTTATTTTATTTTCTTCCTCTGATATTTTTTTTTTTTTTAACTCAGTGTACCGTTTTAACCTTCACTAAAAATATTTACTTAACAGTGTCAGAAAGAAAACGAGTGGGCAGTGCATGTGTGTGTGTGCATGGAGTAAGATTATCCAACTTGTTTTTTGTCATTGATGATAACAACCATAAACACAAACCTGCTCTCTGCTGGTAAATGAGTAAATGTTCCTGAAAATCACAGTGGAAACACAAAAACCTCAGGAACCGTCTGACGACTGAAATTGAGAAAATCTGATGTTGTTGCTATATTTGGAATCAGGAAATATACTATGCGCCTGTACTCATTTCCATATACAGTTTACAGTAAAGTATAAAAAAGTATATCATAAGGAGACTTTTGGGCATATTGGTGGGAACAAAATATGTGGTCAGGAAAGAGGACACACACACAGTTACCCACACACATGCACACAGTTGGTCTGCTCTTCAGGAGGAAGCCCATTGTGCGGAGCAGAGATCGATGGAGGGGTCAGGTCATGTCAAAAGAGGTAAAGCAGAAACAAGCAGAAGATTGTTTTCTGCATCTCTCTCTCCTCCACTGTCTAGAGACCCCACTGGTCAGCGCTTTGAGCCAGGGCACAACCTTTCAGCTCAGGGAGTAAACACTGTTCACTTGCAACAACATGTTCTTTCTGTGCAAAAAGCGCTGTAAAAAAAATAATAAACTATCATCAGACCATGCTAAAATGCTATTTAATGACCTCGCTAATGCCAAAATATGCAGTGAATGTGTGAATGCACAGTGATCAATTTACTTTTTAACAGCCTCCTATCTGTCTTTTAACTGATGTGGAAGGTGACATATTTATTATAGTAGCCTATTATGTACTGATTTGGTTGGTGTGATTAAATATAAAAACCATCATTAAACTTCAGAAAGATCTAATCGAGTCCCACAGATATTTTAAGATCTCTAATCTGTCACGTGTAAACTGAGTTGAACATGTGCTGGTGTCCTGACTAACCAGTCAGTCACTGCATCTTTTCCTCCAATTTCACCCCCTTTTAAAATCTGAATTTCAAAGAAAAGACAGTGATGAAACCTTTCTTTTTTTCTCCTGAAAAAAACAAAAAAAACAAAACAAGATATTTTATTGAGTAAGCATGTGGCCAATGCTGGCCATAGTTGTATCTGCTCTGTGTTCATCTATTCACTCTTTTAGTTTTGAAGGAAGAAACAGAACAACAGCAACAAAGTGGAATTTGGTTTTATGGAACAAATCATAGTAAAATCAGTGACACTAACTCTCATTAATCTGTGTCGAGTCTCTGAAAACACATGTATCAAGCAAACATTGACCTACTTCCATTCAGATGAACGTAAATACAAAATATCACTGAGTAATAATAGGACTGAAACACACAGAACAGTGGTGCGCTCTCTTTATCCAAACTGTTAATTCTTGGTGTCTCTTGCTTTTATGAGCAATCAGCTGTTATTTTCAGATGCTGGCCCCTAACTGATAAGTGTGGGAAAGGAGCATGTGGTTCTCCACACCAGTCCTCCAGCCCTACCCACAATGGCCTGCTTTGTCCACCTTACTTCCCTCCTGCCCTTTCCTGGGCACTACATAGGGTTTGCATTGTTCTTAATAAAGTTACAGTGTCCCTAGGACGTCTGACGTCCCTGGGTAGCAAAAGCCGGTGCATTGGGGGCTTAACAAACTGGGACAAAAGGCCTCAACTGCCACCTCTCCACAGCCAGGACTATGACCAAAACTGCCTAGTGAGATTATAGCGAGCCATGAAATTCAATTATCATTTGAAAACCTTGCTGCATGGTGAATTTCTGATGTATTAAAACTAAAGGAGATTCTGTCTGGAGGGCCCATCACTGACGCAGCTAATGAGTTAGACCTGGCCAAACCAAGCTAATGATTCACTTGTGCTTTCTTTTGACCTTCCAGCCCTCAGGTGTCCTCTGTCACATCTTTGAAGGGTTAGGGGGCTGAGGGAGTAAGGAGCTGCAGAAACGCTGGTGAGACCCCTGGTTTTTAACCAGGGAAGGTGGGAAGGGTTGATAAAACTAAGGTGGATACAAACAGTTTCCTAGATTTACCAAACAAATTAAAAGCCCCTTGAGGTGTAGAGCATTGACACAGATGGACAGGATGGGAGTTTCAGGACCAAGCTGCACTAACAACATCCTTGTTTTCAGTATTGTCCTATATTATGGCCTTAAAAAATAAGTAATTAATCATATAAAAATGTATTTACAATTAATGATGAATTTATATGTAATATATTGCTACAAATTGTGTGAAAAGGTCATTAAGTCATTTTTTTAAACACTTTGATTGCTTTTGATCAGCTTACTGCTTCCTCGAACATATTACAGATATTATTCAGCTCGCATCAGAATTACAGCAGTTCCTTTAGAAATTATTGGCTGAGATTTGTTGTTTTTTTTTCTTTTCTTTTTTCTAAATTGCTCCTGAAAACTCTCCTTTGCCCCATGGCTACCGTTGCCTTTGTGGCTCTACTCATTGCTCATTACTGGCAAAGTATTCTCCCATTTACCACCTTAAGACAGAGTTTGTTTGCTACCCATACAGCTATCTTGCTCATGTCACAGCCAGCACATGGCCAGCTCTTGACTGATGGCATGCTCTCTTTCCCTAGAGCTGCTGGGTCCCCTGGTATAGTCCACCACACTCCCCCTCCGCAAAGCTCCCCGAGGGTGTCACCGCCGCTGTGTGTAGGAAAGTGCGCGAATGTGTGTGCGTGTGTGTCCTGTATCTCCCCTGTGCAGGTAGCTAACTGTGACAGCTCACTCCACAGGTAATAGTCAGGTGGCTGAAAGGAGGAGCCCCTTGGGAAGATCCCGGTCCACCGAACCCCAAGGGACAGAGAGAGAGAGAGAGAGAGAGAAAAAGAGCGAGAGAGAGAGGTTAAAAGATAAACTAGAGGAGGGAGGTGGGTAGGTCAACCAGCGAGGGGGTTTCAGAGTCGAGGTGAGGGTTCCCCTGTGACTAACCGGGCCTTATCCCCACTGACTGCACAAACCTCATGTGTTTGGATGTAAATGTCTACACAAACCTATTGCTGGTGCCGGGCACTGAGACACAGAGAGCTTATGAATGCTGGGCCACATGTGTCTGCTAATGGTAAGGAGGTCAAGATCTGACAAGTGCATGATAAATGGCCACTTGATCCTCTATTTCCCACTTCCACTTGGGCTGTATGAAGCTCTGTGGCTCGGTGGCTGGGACTAGTTATTCATTACACAAAGTAGGACACAGGCTTCTCTAAAACTCTGATTCTGTTTTATGTTTAATATTTATTTCAAAATGTCAACAATTGTTTCCATTAAGTATCTGTGTTAACTATAAATACAATGAAATGAATGAACTGACACTGAGTATCTCTATTACGGCATGGGACAATACATCTCATTCATAACCCACAATTACCAATTTAGTTTTCCTAAATTGCAAATGATTACATTGAGTTACAATGTTGTTTTGTGTGATTTCAGTATTTTCAAGAATTTCACTTTCTACAGTTTGTGCAGATGGGACCTATGGTGTAGGACTGGTATAAAAAAAAAAAGCTATAGTAAAGGTTTGTAAATCTAAACTTTGAGGGCAGGGGGAGAGGTTGTGGTTATGGTTGAAAAAACTGTGGTGATGTACAAGATGAGCTACAGGCTCCTATAAACCACCTTTATAGCCTTGTAACATATAGGGAATACTTCCTGGATTTACACTGAAAACTGTCACTGACTTAAATAATGAGTTCGGAAATTGTCCAAAGTTGACTAAAAGTATTGTTTTAAAAGATTTTAGACTTGAAGAAGTAAAAAGAAGAGGGTCGTATGGATATTTATACCAGACATATCTCACTATAATGTAATAATAATGGAGAGATGCTGAATTGGGAACAGGTTTTTCATGACTCAGGGGCTTGAATGTCCAAGAACATCATCTTGCCTCACGCCTATCCATACTTCTCAGTAGACTTCAAGATGTTCATGAGCGAAGGCTTGTCTTCCCCAGTACCCGACAGGTGGTGATTTGATAGTTGTACTCAAACTGCACAGCCTTATAGCAGGTGTTTGCAGGATTCTTAATAGTTCCCATGTGTCTGAACATGTCTTTGCTTTCACTGACAGTAAGTGTGCATTCAGAGGACGTGTCAAGGTGGATCTGCACACGTGTCCTTCAAAACCTTTTTTTTTTTTTTTAGAAAATCTTTTCACACAGATGAAAGAAACTATTCTATTGTCTTTGTCTTCTCCTCCAGCTAACCACACGATTTCAAAAGAGTTTACTTGGTCATGAAGACATTACTACTCATGTGATGGAAAGACCTCCCCAAACTTGCGCTGTGTTACCAACAAACCCCATTAAGAAAACTCTCGGACAAGGCAACGCAAACAAGATTCTCCATCTCTTGACTCTTCTTGTCAGGGCTGCCCTTCATCACCCTCTCCAGTTTTTATGAAGGGTGGCCTATCTTTGGACTATCATTTGACATCATGTACACATTCCTTCTACCAGATGCTCCCTTGTGATATGCTGTGTGTGTTCCCCCCTTGCTATGGGACTCAATGGGCCGCTTTCTTCCTCGGCAGCCTCCCCCGTCCATCCACACACAAACATACAGACCATGTCAGCCACAAAGTCTATTCAACTGATGGAGACTGCTGGCTGCAGGGGGAGAAAAGACACCACATGATAGTGAGTCCGGCCCCTCGCAGAAAACCACCTTTTCTGTCCAAGGGGGGAAACAGACAATGCTTTGTCGACCATATAGAGGGAGTCTACCACTTCTATTAAAGGCACTGACACCCAGCTGCTTAAGCACGTCCACCAAACTATGAACCATTGTTACATGCATGCCTGCTTTAGTCACATCCCTCCCTCGATTGGCCCCCAATGATGATCAATGGTCAAGCCCTGCTGGAGTGGCTGAAGGTCTGTGGCACCCCACAGGTCCCACTACTGGGCCCACTCATCTTGTGACTGATCGCCTGTCACTCTACGTCCTCTCCACACCCATGGGCTTGAAGAGGTAGTCGTCTCATCCCCTGACTTGAGCCTTAACAGGAGGTCATAGATATCATCCTTGTTGCTGGTTTTTTGTTGTTTTGTCAGACCATTGAGAAACAACACGCTGCATCTTTTCTTTTTTTCTTCCACATTGAGATACAGGTCGTATTGGCTGAGTTTGCAAAAGATAGGTGCACCAGTCCTGTCTCATCCTGTCTCCATTTTACGACAGACTCTAAAAAGCTAATGTCTGTGATCTCATCTGTTTGGTGCAATTAAATTCTTCCTTTAGTGGTATTGCGAGGAGGCCGCGGCTCAGGCGTCCATCAGATGAGGAGCTGCATAGGAGACATGCTCAGTTAGACCGCGCCTGGTCATAAAGGTTATATTAATGGTTTATGTACCTCACTGCAGAATTGTTAATGGCAAATGGCATTTACTGGGTGCTGCAAAGGAAGGCCATTCAATCCACTGTATGGTTTATCTATCATGTCAAGCGCTCAATAAAAAGCCCTCACTAATATCAAAGAAGACTCAACACAAAGGCTCTACCCCAGGGCTAGGTTTAAACCTTCTCTTCTGTTTTATGTAACAAAATGAGTAGTTTATACATTCAGAATCCGTCTGAAATTAATCAAATTTAATTCCTCTTTGCGCCGTGCCTAAGTACATGCACACACACACAAACACACACCATGGTGCGTCTGAATGTGTGCACACAAGGCAACAAAGCGATCCGCGAAACACAGTGAAACAAACCTTAGTAAAAGAATTTCAGGGGTTGTTTCAGATCTGGCTCTGTGAAATAGCTCACGCCTTAACCCACGACTCATTCCGTGCGCCTATCGGGTTGTTTAGTGTCCCTTTATCTGTGGTGATGTCATCAAATCACCGTCCTCCACACCAGAGCAGCACTTCACTGGCTTTTTACAGTTAAAGCAATCCCCACTATGCCGGATGAATGCTGGAGAGGATAATGATAATGATGATGGAGGTTATCGTGGAGTAATTACTGTGCATGGAGGATTCCACGCAGTGTGAATGAGTAAAACACCCAAGCGCGAGAGATTGAAAGAGGGAATGAGGAAGAAACATTGAAGGGTGGGTGGGTGGGGGAGCGTGTGGGGGGGCGTATCACTAAATGTGTCGCTTGATTGAAGTGCGTAAGGTTCTGAGCTAATTACATCCAGAACCGCAGCCTAGGAACAGATGCCATACTTGTGCATCAATAAATGCTTATAAGTAACTTATTTAGGGCTGCCTGCCATGCAAGGAAATGGCATGACTTAAAGCACAAGCGCCCGGGGGCTATTCCCCAGCTCTTTGTCTTGTCATCCTGCATCTTTTAAATCTATTCACCGCTTCAAAACAACACAGGCAGACAGCAGGGCAGGCATAAAAAAAAGAGAGAAGAGGAAGGGAAAAAAGATACAAATATTCACACTTTGCAGACAGTATTATGTTTGTCATTTGGGTTGTCTGGCATCAAAGAAATGCTGTCTACTCTTAGATTTGTGAGTGGTAAAGGAGTGGTGAGAGCGTAGCTTTTAAGGCCAAGCTCCTGTTTGATGAAATGCAGCTGTTCTTTAAAGTTTTAAGATAAATATGTTTTGACTTGAGTGTAGAAAGATACATTAGCTTGACAAGTCAGCGCTATGTTTTATTTAGCTGTTGGTGTAATAAACAGCATTAGGCCTACACGCCGGAAACGTGAGTGTTGTCAAAAATTAAAGGTTCCTTCCTGCTTTATGATTTTTGTTTGGTGTGAACACAAAGTTTTTTACGCCGTTGTTGTTGTTCTTCTTCTTCTGGAGCGCATCTTGGCATGCCATTATCTTTACTGACTGCTGTGAGTGACAGATTCAAACAGACAGGTTGATTACCTTGACAATACCACAGTAGAGTGCACATAGAACAGAATGTAATCAAAGCCAGGCCAGAGCTTTCTGCAAAGATAACAGGCAATTAGCGTTGCCAGAGCCATAGAACTTCAATATTCACTACGTGCATTTGATTGACACAATTCATTTCAACATCAGTCGGATTGTTTGAGGTTCATCTTTGGAATAGCATTAGAGTTATTAGTGCGGTGCTGAGTGTAGCTTGTTTTTTGGTGTGTGAATCTATCAATCATTGCTCTGTCACCTGTTTTCTTGCGTGCTCTCTTGTCCCCGAACATTTCCAGCTGATACAAAATGCAAATCAGGCAGAAAGAAACACAGCGACTGCTCATGCTCTCTCCTAACTTTGTGTGTGTGTGCGCACAAATGTGTGTGCGCATGTTGAGGAGTATGCTAGTGATCCTTGCCCCATTCACAAAGCTATTTAAAGCAGCAAAGCTGGAAAATCAACTGTGTGTAACATTAAGGGCCCCTTGCACATTCTCAAGGATTAGCATACAGAGAGAAAGAGCTTCTTCACTCATTACTGTCTCTGCTACATGATGTAAGAGGGCGAAAGTCCCCGGGAAGTCTGGTTGGTTTCGATGAACCTGCATGACTGACCAGTGCTGGAAATACCGCGGTGCTTAACACACAGATGCAAATGCGGGAGGGGAGCGAGCATTTCCCCTCAATTATTCGCTTCGTCTTTGTGAATGCAAGAAGCTGTTTTGCAATTGATGATTGTCCCAAAGAATAATTAGACAGGTTTGCATTTTTCATGAGATTAATTCATGGCTTTCTAACGTGTGTTTTGTAACCTCACATTGCATCTAATCCTACGCCGTATTAACATATTTGAAATATGTATGATCTTTAAGGAATATGCCATATGTTAGAAGCAGGCTCTGCACCCTGAGTTTAACCACGTGAAAGCAGAATGCAAATGGCCTACTTTGTTTGGTAATATTTTGCATAATAACCTGAGAATTAAGTTTGCAAAGGAATTCTCACATAGGCCTGTCTGTTCATGTCCATCATTGGCAGGTCATATTCACAAGATCCACAGCCAGAATCTGCACACACATCACAGATATTGATCTTTCTTAAATGCAAATTTATCTGCGCATAATTATACACTGCAACCACTTTATTTGTAAGCTGTGTTGAATGTGTTGTTGTCCCTTGCAAGGACAAACTAAGCGGTGGAGGATATGAGGACGGTGCAGAGTTGTTAGTAGTAGAAGCTACAAAACATGGCTAACTTTTCCATGACATCACTCATCTGGTATTAACAGTGTTAACACATCATCCCGCTCTGCTCTGCTCTCCTCTCCAGTGCCACCCAAATGAGAGGAGTATTGCAGAGAGACCATGCATGTTGCTGTTTTATAGGGGTTCCAAGTGGCCCGCTGCCAGAACCTCTGCTTTGCATTTCCTCCCAGGGCTAATTTATCACATCCTTTTCTCACTCATTCTTCTCCAGGGGTGCTAGTTCTCCAGGGTTGGACCGCTGCACACTAATGTGCGAGCGTCCAGTGGGACACAGCGCTGCCTTCATTTTCAGACAATTTTGGTTTTTGCTTTGTTTTGTTTTTTAATGAAGACAGCAAAAAGACGATTTTAAGCTCCAATATAACCTCATGAAGCAACTTCAGAATAAAAGCTGTACTGAACGCTGATAGCTTAATCTGCAGTGTTTGTTTATTGGACTTCAATTTAAGGTTTAATTAACTCATAACATGTGTATGGAAGTCCTTCCCGGTAGTAAATAATAAATACAGGATGTATAGTCTAGAGCAATAGCATCTGTATTTTCATTAACACTCTATTAAGTTGTTCTATGAAATGAAACAACAGAGTATAAAAATGTTTAAGCTGTCAGACTTGAGGCATCGTTAGTACCAAAGCAGCTGGAACATACTTTCTCACAGTGCAGAGTGGGTCTCTCTCTAAAACCAAGAACAGTATGCAAAGAATATGAAGAAAAAAAAAACTGTTATCCAAGGTGTCTGATTTCACCTCCAGGGCTGGAGGTGGGGGTGTGCAGCTCTGTAGAGAGGTACCATATTTTAATGCCTCAAGAATTACTGCTCACTACTTGTCGACTTGTTTGGGCAGTGAACAAACACTCACAGTGGCATACTGTACTGTATATACCTCCCCCAGCCCCACCTCTCCCCCTGCATCCACAGCTGCAACCACCACCCCCGATCGTTTTGATCTAATTTCCTTTTTTTTTCTTCCTTCCTCTTCCTTTACCTTTCCTGCTGAAATTGATTTCTGCTTGTTTGGTTTGGCAGTAATAAGATCAACAGTAGGATCATGTTTCAATGGCATACTACCTTGAACCCCAGGCAAATGATTTGTCCAAACTTAATAATGGAAATACTTAGGATGTATTGGGAGATGTAAACAGTAGTTGTAATAAAACAGTGCCGGAAGGTAAGGGCTCCTTTAAGTTGCAAAGCCTTTCCACTTATGTTGGCCTTCCACACCTCGGGCTCTCCCCAAACACTACAAATAAAAATGTATCCCCATTCAGCCTGTCGAAAAGTCACCCAATAAAAGCTATTTAATTGGAGTGCGCTGTGTGGCGTGGCTTGTCTAGCCCAAGTTTGACCGCCAATGACAAAGATGTCAACACAAGAGGAAACAGCCAATGCTTCACTGCACACACAATTAGTTTAAGCCTGTCAAATATACATATAGACATTGTTTAAGTGCCTGTTTTGTACCTTTCATAATGCTACAATACCTTTTTTCATCTAAGACGAATTAATGCAAAAAAAACCATAAGAGCAATTTTCCCACTGCTATGACATGGCTCATACTCAGTTTTTTCTTCGATAGGAGTCACACAGAAGCAAAGTGGCCCTGAAAATACAACAAGAATGGATCTGTTGTCATCTTCAGACCTGTCCTGAGACCCGCGTAGACTCAACACTAAAACCTCAGCAATTAGCTGAAGCTGCTAAGGTAGCAGTTTTGGGTTATATTTAGCTCTTCAAAAGGTACATTGTATGTGTGTCAGTTTCTAATTAAAACTTTCAAGAGTTTTGTTTACAGGCCATCTCCTCACACCTTGTATGCATTGGCCCACTTACATTCCTCAAAGTGAATTAGATTAGTTTCACTCCACGGAGGATGGCAGAGTTACTCCCTGTCTTCTGCCCTGACCTGAAAATGTATCCATTCAGGAAACGCTTCACATCCTCTCCCTCCTTTCCCACAGATTTCTCCTCCATCTCTGCAAAATTGATACCTTTAATAAAACCTTCTGTCTCCAACTATATGACCAGGAGGAGAAGGCAGAAATGCCTCTTGTATATTGACTGTAAACTGCATTTTTCTTTTTTTACACTTGTTCTCCTCATTATCATCTGACTGAAAAAAAAAAAAGCTTGTGAGCCAAAAGTCACTTGAGCAAAGCTAAGTGTCTAAAACACAGCTATACCTTGAATCTTGAAGCCAGTCCTCCATGCAGAGTGTAAGCAGATGTGATTAAGGAGGGTTTCAGGGCCTGGAACGTTTCTGCAGCTGCACTCTGTGGCAACATTAACCCCAAAATCGAAAGATTCATGGCGTATTTATGTCTGTATCATACCCAGTGTTGTCTACCACATGAAGTCCTTGTGACCAGGCCACAGAATCAAGATAAAACCTTAACGGCTGCTAAGAGCTCGAAATAAAGCTTCCTCGCACAAACATACAAATAGTTCCACAAAACACAGAGACACACTGAGAATGCAAAGAGAAAATTAAAAAAACAGATTTTTTATTTTTTTTCAGATTCATATTTTTTGGGGCTTTTTGCCTTAATCGATAGTATAGTTGAGACAGACAGGAAATGGGAGGCAGAGAGAGGGGGGAATGACATGCAGCAAAGGGTCGCCCAAGTCAGGATTCTGTATATGAGGTGCCTGCTCTATGAACTGAGCTAAACGACAGCCCTAAAACTCAGATTAAAAGACAATTACATGCACACATAACACATCCATGCTCATACATACTGTACAAGTGCAAATGGCAAACAGGCTCAGTCACATTCTCCTCCTCCTGAAAGTTCTCTGACTAAAACCTTCCCTCCACAGACGAAGGCAGCTCTGAACCAGAGGCTAAAATGAATCTCCTGTCTGTCCAAATCCAATTTATTATCAGGACTCTTTTTATTGTCTTGTTTCTTGCCACTAGTGAATTGGTAAATCTGTCATGAATAATAACACGAGAGAAAGAAGCAGCGGAGAACATTGGGTGGCTTTGTTGGTGGCGTAACTGCTGTGATGATGATTGTGAGCCTGACATGTTTAGACTTAAATCAATTTGCACTCTTGCAATTTCGGCAGTATCATGCCTTTTATGATTTTCATGGAAGTTTTCAATGTTCTTGCTCCACTAATTCCTCTGCCTCTGTGGTGAGGAACCAATAAAAAGAGGCTTAGTCATAACAAGGCAAATATTCATAATCTAGCTGCAAAGGGGGCCAGTGTTTCTTCTCAGGACCCTTTTTTTTTTCTTTTTTTTTAAACTTGTCGGGTAAATATAAAAGAAAGTCTAAACCATGTGATTTGGAGCTGTCATCCACCAAGCTGTTTTAATTTGTTTAACCCTTGCTCGGGAATAGAAATGGAAACTGTGAACGATGGTGGAAATAAACAGCAGGACTTGTGTCAGTGTGGGGGCGGACTCGTAAAACACCTGTTTGCAGGACGGGGGCCTGAAAGCCGGAGCTGTTAATAGCCAGCCATAAATCGCTCACTCCATTGTTCTGTCACCAGGTTGCATTTCTCTGTGGGATTCATGAGGTAAAAAAAAAGAAAAGAAAAAGAAACTTTGTTGAAAAGTATACGCCCTCCACCCGCCACCCACCACCCTCAACCCCTACTCCCCTCCTCCTCCTCCTCCTCCTCCACCAAACCCCACTAACATTTTAAAGGCATCAATTGGAAAACCAAACTTCTGAGCTGTGACCCTACAAACATGCAACCCCCCCTCTTTCTCAATTGCAACTTCTGTGCAAGTAATTTGGTTCTGTTTGTGTAATCTACATTAAAAGCATCTTAGAAATTTGAATTAAAAAAAAAAAAGCTCCTCTTTTGTGGTGCACAATTTGACTATACTTTTAATTAGTCACAGCCATTTAACAAACTCTTTTTGGTGGAATGCTGATATTGAGATTAATGTGCTGCACAGTAACAAACGCTAATTTATCTGAAGTCAGCTGCTACTGACCTTCTGTGAGGGTCTGTGGGAGCCGGCTGAGAGGGGTCTTTTTCCTAATCAGCCTTTTGACAACAAACACAAGCTGTTTGGACCAAAGGAGGCACTGAGGGTGTGTGAATGTGTGTGAAGAGCAGCATTCACTTCTGTGGATATATCACCTGGACAGCCTTTACAGAGTAAATCCCCCCTCCACCCCTTTTATTTTTTTTTTTTTAAAATAGAACTGTGGACATCTTAGGCGTCTCACTGATACACCACAAACAAAGGAGGGGGCAGAGAAATTGTAGGGAGGGGTTGTAACAAAAAAAAAAAAAAGAGCAAAAGAGCAGCAGTCGCTACAGACAAGCCTGGACGAGACAGGAGGGAGACCTCTGGCCTTCCACCACTCGTCCCTCAGAGTCTCCTCAGCTCTCTCTAACAAGCTGCACAAAGACGGCAGGAGGAGCAGAGGGAGGAGAGCTGAACACCTGAGATCAGATCTGTTGATCACTTGCCTGAAGTAAAAGGGGTCATCTCTGCATTCATTCATTCTCGCTTTAAAGAGTCGGGCCCCCGTTGTTGGGTGGGGTGGGGGAACTTCAAGGGGTTAAAGAAAAAGGAGAAAGTGATGCATCTGGCCTCTAATTTCAGATAGGAATAATTGTTTTTGTTTTAAATACTATGATGTAGCACATAAAGGAGAAACATCAAGTATGGCTAATAGGTTGTTATTCTACTGCTGTTTTTCATTTTCATTTAAATGTTAATTTTTATTAATTATGAATCAGATTTTTTGAAGGGCTTAGAGGAGAAGAGTTTGAGTACACCATGAGTCCTGCTCAATGAAGAATGCTAAGCATGGAGTATTAACACTTCTGTCTTAAATGGTAGACAGAAGGAGTAAAACACACAACACACACACAACAAAAAAAAACACAAGGGCCACACCAGCTTTTCTACATTCTCTGTCTAGTTAATGTTGGGAGGCTCTAATAAAAAGCCACCATGTGCCAATTGAGTGCCTACAATTAGCAGATTAGAGTGATAAAGAGGTTGCATGGCTGCAAGGCACGGGGCCGCCTCCCCAGGCCCTCGGGCCTCCACGATGGGCAGGAGCAGGAGGAGGGTGTGGGGCTGAACCACTGATGAAGAGCCCAGATAATCTCTTCCTCCCTCCTTCTCTCCCTGTCTCTCTTTCCCCTTCTCCCACCGCCCTCCCCTCTCACTGCTCCTCCCCTCTCCACCACCACCACCACCGCCGCCCCACCCCACCCAATCCCTCGCAACTCCGTGCCCTGGAGCACCTTTTGCAAATACCTGCTCAATATTCTAGTTGGGGGTGCAAGAGTGGAGGGTGGTGGTGGTGGTGGTGGAGGAGGTGGTGGTGGAGGGGCATGTGGTGTGTCTGCAGAGGGGAGATACAACACACAAAAAAGCCGCTTGAAACAAAAAGCAGAACATCTGCTAAAGCGATTGCGGGGTAAATATGTTTGACAATTATTGTTTACAGTGACAGTGGTAACAGTTTCAACACCCAAATCAAAACCCCACCATTTCTCTATTTGCAGTGAAACAGATGGGCCTACAGCGATCCATTAGCAACCTGTCAAAAGCTTCATTCTCAACTTACTTTTATGCCTTTGCTTCTTTGCAGTGTGACAGAGGAGAGGCGCTATTTGGGCATAATGATTGTTATCTATTTGCCCAACATAAATCAGATACATACCACAGTGTGTATTATATATTTTTTTGTCTTGCTCTCTCTTTACTTTCTTTCTCCTGCCAGTGTTTACTGTTCAAGGAGAGCTGCTTGAATCCACATTTGTTTCTCCCTCTTCACATATTATTGTATTATTGATGGCAATACACTCCACGTAGCACTTGAAAGAACCTGCAAAAAGGGATAACGATTTTTCACTGGTTGTTGTTTTTGTTTGTTTGCCTCTGCAATGAAATCTAATACATTTGGGGCATTTGTTATTTGCGCGAGTGAGATTATTCAACAATACAAATTATTAACAAGTTGCCTGCTTTATCACGCTCCCTGTATTCTCACACACTGCTTTTAGAGATCAACTCAAGTTGTTAAGAGCAAGTATGCAAAGCACAGACTTTGATGTGAGGATCCATAATCAAATCAAATGATAGACTTCAAATAATTGCAGCTTGAGACCTTTTTATACATTTTTTCACAATTGTTTTATACAAAAGACAAATCCTTAAGTAATATACAGAATCAAAGAAAAAAAAGTCTCATCTGCCTGGTAACAAGATGTAGAAATGTGTGTGTGTGCATCATGTGTGTGTGCAAGCCCTCATGTCAGCATGCATGTGTCTGTCACTGTCTGCCCATTACTGAGAGTGTACATCTACAAAGACTGAGGCGTTATCTACCGCTACCCCTGTCACCATCCCTTCCCAGCACTGTACAGCTCTAAATATGCTCAATCAAATAATGTGTTAGGAATAATTAACCTCAGAGCCCCATTGGTTCTAATTGGCACCTATTAGAGGGGCTGTATGATTCCTTGACAAACACTGAGAGGAGAGTGGGAACGGCTGTGGTGGTGGGCGCAGGTTTGATTGGTAAGCAAAGTGCGGGAGCGATGCATACCGGGGGTAACCAACATTTAATTATCAATGAGGTTTTCGCAACACTTTAGAGAAGCCCCGGGCATTGTTTCCTTCAGTAGTAGTAATGGGCTCTTTTTAATGGAACTTGTGTTAAACATGGTGCTGCCACTGCAAAGCTTTGGCGTTCAGCCCTTAGTTGTGGCTGCTTTAATTTGGGTGACTACTGAAAGACGACAGAGCTCATTTGGGTTGCACACTTTGAAAGTGTGCACCAAGGCCATGGGAGGAGATAAAGAGGATGCCCATAGTGAATTCACATAGGCTACATTTACATTTTCTCATTTGCATCTGCTTTGCAACTTCTCCAGGACTAGGTTTAAGAAAATAATTCATTCATGCAGGTTGCATCTAAGAGGTTGCGTATCGTCTGCAAGTTAACTATGTTTTTTGTTGCATGGAAGAAAATTACATATACTGGGCTGCACGCACGGTGCTACAAATTGTAGTAGTCTATAACTATTCCCAAATGTTAAACTTTTAAGCCACAGCAATGGAGCCATGCTGTTTTAAATGACTTGTGGTCGAATGTCACTCTAATGTCAAACTCCACCCACTGTCACCGCAATCATTAATGTGGTTTCCTCAACAAGGCCTCCAACAAAATAGGCCATACACAGTAGGTCATTTGTCCCTACCCTCGAAAACCCTTACGAATGTACCAGCGACAGGCCTACTGGACCACGTTGTCATGGTAACAATAAAAAATGAATGGTAAAGATGGTGTGGACCAATTACAGCTTGGTTTGGTGTAATCACAAAAACAACTTGTCTTTAGACGAGGATGGGTTAAAATAAGAAGCCCGTTTCCTTTTGGTTTGTCACCATGGTTACACTAATAAACATGTGGTTAAGGGTCAGATGGGAAAGCAAAAGTGGATACTCAGACCTTGAATTTTGCCAACACATCCATCTCTCCAACTAACTCCTCCAAATTCCCACTCAGCGGACCATTTCACCTGAACCCTAACCCTAACCCTAATCCACTTAACCCTAACTTCCTCCTTTGCTCCCATTATAATTAGGCTGCTACAGCTGCTAGAAGTTTCCCAACAATACAGTTTAACTACAGGTTGCATTGGCTACTTGCACAAACGATCAATAGGGTCAGTTTCTGCCCAACAGTCTCTGTTTCTCCATCAAACAGTAATGTCGAAATAGGAAGTTTATATATTGTAGCTACATCAGTGACCAATAACCAACCAAAACTGACTTTATAAGGCGGCAGTTAGCTAAACATCAAGCTACGTAGTGTTCAGTCTTGGCAGGTAATTGTAGTAGGCTAATTAGCGAAATTAAGCAATATACGCTGATGAATGCAAGTCGTTTATGTTTTGACTAACAGAAAATGCAGACAGAGAATATGTCTTTGAAAACGTAGCTAAGCTAGTTTTTACTCCCAGGAGCCATTAGCTACAAGTTTAACAGGCTCCAGTTTCCCTGCAGATGCATCAAGGAACCGTCAGAAGCGAGAACAATGAATGAAAGGACGATTTGATGCCTTTTCATCTTTACTAACAATAGAAAGAATTAATTTAATTCATGGTGCATCGTGATGCTGGAAGCTAGGTTTAAGGTGGGATGTGCAACATTTTCTTGCATGTTACTCAGTGCATGACCTGACATGAATAAATCAATATAGGTACCAAGTGTCAAAATGGCACCTGACTACTGCATTTGTTTTTATTCTCTCTCTTCCTCTTGAATGATATTTTAGTGATGATTGAACCTTGTCTACGAATTCCCAGGTTCCAGATTCTGCATTTGACCCATTTGTTTACCCTTTAAAAAATGCTTATTTTTTCTTTTCTCGTGAATGTGTGTTTTATAAATATTTTGACAGGTCATGAACAGGTTGTCATGAGGACTCAACATGTTATCATGTTTTTTGCACTTTAAACAACTGTCAGTTCAAATTCAATTGACATCCCCTGTTGTCGTCAATTATTGCAGTGTGTTTACGTCCCTCTTGTTCCTCCACGTTCATCATACACTGTGTGAAGAGTGTGAAGCCCAATAGGTTAGAAACACAATCAGGAGGTTTATTGTGAAGGGCAGGGGATGTTCAAATTGGCTTTTTTGTCATTCTTTCTGCCTCCTATTACCAAATAACAGAACACACACAAACACTGTCTCTCACACACACATAGACAAAGTCACACACAGTTAATTGGTTTGTTTAATTAAAAATCAACAGCAGTTTGTTTGAAATACATATGAATACCATGAGAAAACATAGGAACCCACAGTCTGCACTGAATGTCACTGTGACATTGCTGCTGACTGCACTGAGAAAAACAAAGCAACCACCACATCAATTATTCTTTAAACATGGAAATGCTGTCTTTCTGCATTTAAGATGACCACAAACAGTGTATATATGTAATTCTGATTTTGGAAATGGGTGTTGTAGGACAGCTGAGATAACTGACTGACTCTGGCCTTCATCCGAGGCCCAAGGCTTGATCCTCCTCCTCCACCTCCTCCTCCTCCTCGTAGCGCTTGCACTGGGACCAACACTGGGCTAGAGGGGCTCGGGGCAGAGCCAAGCCCAAATCTGACCCAGTTTCCAGGGGTTCCTGATAGCAGGCGGCTGGGAGTCACAGGGTAACCCTCCATCATCACCAACTACTGTAATCTGGCCTAGCATGTGCCAATCAAGCTGAACACAATGACAAGCTCGTGATGACATGGCCATCGTGTTCTCTCCTCTTTGCTGCCGCGACATCTCAGAAGCAAGAAAACATCCCAGTGATTATGGCATTTCAGTGTCAACTGGCATGTTGAGTTTGGCCGCAGCCGTGAGACTGACAGTGGGGAAGACAACATGTTTGTGAGCTTTGCAAAGTTTATTGAGAAAGGTTGGAGGTTTTCTGACATACAAGACTTCAGCGGTATTAAATGAAACTTGTTTTTGGAAGCAAACAATCGAATTACATTTGCATCCAAAGAAAACAGGAGTGAACAATACAGACGGCCTTTGTTTTCAAAAAAAAATATGATCCCACTTAGAAAGTAAATACACAAGACGAGTTAGATGCAAACTTTTAGATTAGATTTAAACATTGGCAGAGAATGTATTTCTTGTGAATGTGCTACTATTTCTCTATAATGCTATTTTCCTCCTCCATTTTTAAAATTGGTCTTTTCCATTTTCCAGCTGTTAGGAGGGAATCCTTCTCCTGGACACTCATATATAAGCACACTGGAAAACGAGAGAGAGGGAGAGAGAGAGAGATACTAAGTGGTGGAGAGGAAGAGAGAGTGCAGCACATCTGACAATCCACTGGCATGAAAGTGAGCCCCTCAAGCTAACAAATTCAGAGAGAAAATTACAGTTTTGCGCATTTGTGTCAATATGCATGTCAAAAGGTAATTGGGAAATTGTTCTGCAATGTCAAGTCCTGTTGGCAATGTTTAGCCTGTGGTAAGATCAAAACCATTTCTTCACAGGCTCTGAGAGGCCAGACCAAGCTCTCTAACTCTCTCAACCACACAAGTCTCTCCTTTAAACTAATAATGTGGCTGTTTATCATAAAGCTAATGTGTTATTATCTGCTGGTCACTGAATGGACTGGAAACGGCAGAAAAACTTGTATTGTAGGCTACCCGTGTCCTGTCCATGTGATGTCACGGGAGGGGCGTGTGAATGTCATGCTGGTTTCTCAGCATTTACAGCTTCAGGGTTAAAGTTTAGGTTTTAGTGAGTGGAGAAATAAAGGTGCATGACACCACATTTAATAATTTAGGAAATAAGTGTATGCTCATAGGATTAATTATTTGATCCCAAAGGTCAACATGACTTTTTGAGTGCTCACCTATTTATATCACTTGAAATGTAATATTTTCTGTCTCATTGTTTTAATTTCAGCATAATCATGATTGAAAATTGTAATAGCTCAAAATAACAGAATATAACAAATATATGTTACGCCAATGTTTGAATAGAAGAAATAAAAAGTCTCGATGCCACCATGACAACAGAAATAGCTGTGTATATCTTCCAAGAGAATGTTATTATAATGACTTCATCTTTTTCACTTTGCAGATTTATTATAGGTTTCCTAAAAATGACAGCCAGTCTGCCTGAAGCTACTGTTGAGTTCCATCAGTTTCAGTTTCAGGAAAGACTTTTACTTTTCAACAACAGTCTAAATGCTGTTCTGCTGAGTTTTCCACCTTGTTATCTGTAAAACTGCAGACTAAACAATGGAACTGTCTTAATTCCCTACCATGACCAAAAGTATGAAGATGCTGAATACACACAGAGGGAATACAGCTCAGGAAAAATCAATACAATAAAGTCCATACCAATAGTGACTTTTTATGAACTTCCATTTCCATTACAGAATCCTTGAAGTAGTAGGTACACATTTTGATTTCCTCATGTTTTCAGATTATGGAGAGAATAGTCTTTACAACCTCCATTCACACATGTGATGTCAGGAGTGTTGGCTTGAAACTGACCTTTGTCACATGTCACACACACCCCCCACCATACACCACCACACACACACACACAGAGAACAAATCTCTCACTGTCACTCCTCACCTACACTGTTAAAAAAGAAACAACATTCAATAATGTGGGTATTCAAGAATAAAAAAAACAATAAACTGATTCACTCTTACTAACCTCTTAATCTGAGGTGATGATTATGATGAAGATGATGATGACACTATGGTCATGACTGAAAACTTGGATAGTAGTATATCTCTTCTCAACATCCATATCGATGACAACAACAGCCAGTGGTCCTTAATAGGTCCACTATGAAAACGATAAATTTCTATACCCATAGAACCAGCACACAAAAACATGCCCGTAATATGAATAATGGTATATATTTAGCATCAGTACTCATTTTACAACTTAAAACACTTTCTACTTATGGATGAAGGGAACTGACGTAACATTCTGAGGTCCCTAAATGCTTCAAGGGTAAGAGGTCAATAACATTTGTTCTATATCTTAATAAATTACACTTTGGGGACAAAACAAATAAACATCCTCTTGCCTTCAAACCCCACTACAGAAAGTTCTTTCCGTGAAAAAAATAGTTGGTTGCATAATAAATAACAGCTTCAGGTGAGTTTAAAGTGACCTTTATGGTGTTTTGTATTTGCTCACACAACTATAGTCCTGCTATATTATATTACTCATTTTATTTTGGTATGTGGTATGTAGGCTATTGTTTATGTTTTGACCAATATTTTATACTGTTTATTATTTTACATTTTTTACTTTATCATTATTATTATTATTATTATTATTATTATTATTATTATTATTATTATTATTATTGTTATTATTATTATTATTACTATTAAAGGCAACAGGGGAAAAGGTATTTTGTTACGCGGCTTAATGATAATTAAATGAATAAATAAATAAACGCCTAAACAAAATGTGCAGTAACTCGTAGAAATACAGAGAAGGGAAGAAAAAAAGAAAGGGAAAAGAGAGGGATGGAGGAAGAGAGAGACAGAGGCGGGGGTTGGTTACCAGTCGCTAAAGGGCCAAGCCAGTGAGTTGATTAGGTTCGGGAGAGAGAGAGAGAAGCTGCTGCGGCTTTCTTTGCGCACACAGTATAAGTCCTTTATCATGGGGAGGCACCGGCGTGGCCCCGAGCTATTGCTGGCCTGGAGCAAAGTACCAGGGAGAAGGAAAAAAAGAGAGAGGGAAAAAAAGAAAGGAGAGGGGAGGTCTATCATCAAACTTCATAATAACGCTTGGGGTTTACCACAGCTGCGCAGTGACCCTTTTATTTTCCTGTGATGGAACAGATAGCTCACTATGAAATAGTGTGAAATTATCATGTCTATTAATTCAGTCAGACATCCACGGCTCTCCGCTGCTGCTGCTGCTGCTGCCTCTGCTGCCACCCCCCACCCCACCCCACCTACCCCCTCCACCCCTTTTCTCTGTCTTATTCCATCCCTTATCCGTGGAAATATGTGATTTCCTAGCAAATTCTCTTTTTTTTCTAGAGTGGTCTTTCTTAGTTGAAAATAAGGCAAAGGGGCGACACAGGGTGTTAAGAGCACCGGGTGTGTTATATGTGCACATGCAGGACACTACAGAGGCCGGTGTGTGCCTTCACTTCACTGACTGTGCACATGTAAGAGTGTGAATGTACTGTATATTTCTAAATACATCACAGGGAAACAGATATTTTAACTTTATTTTATTCTTTTTTATATTGTTATTCATCAAAAACCCCTTTTTTCAGATTTCAAAACTTGGCACAGTGGAATAGGAGCTGTTTGTCCACCTGCTGTCACTCTCAAAACATAAAAATCCCAAATTGTGATGTCATGAAATTAAATCCCACACTACATTACAAACGTTCAAAGTACACTCCTCACAAAAATTCAGTATTCCCAATATATTTTAATAATAAAAAAATATTCTAACAACTGCAAATAATAATAATAATAATAATAATAATAATAATAATAATAATAATAATAATAATAATAATAATAATAATAATAATAATAATAATAATTCAAACTGGTCTAAAATCTGATTGGACTTTTAAGCAATATGTGTGAAACTCCTGTTCTTTGTCACTTTGATTTTTGTCATGTAACACGTTACAGTCATTTCTCTGCTGATTTCATATGAACTTACAATCAGCTTTGTCAGCTTTCTGCTTGGATGACAAAGCTGATTTTCCCTCCCTGACTGAACACCGCTGCTTGGTGCTTGGTGGAATCTGTGGTTAAAAAAAAAAAAGGCAACATACACCACAGAGGCACTGACAAAAAAAGAAATCACCACAAAAAGTCATTTTCATGTGTAGTCATTGCTCAGGCGACCGTTTTGCCAATAAAGGCTGCCAACGTGCTGCACTGTCAACATTAAAGAAGATGGTGCCCCAAATATGATGACCTGACAGCAACAACAACAACAATAACAAGAGGAGGGAATAAAAAAAAACATTAATAGTAATAATAACAAAACATTTTTTGAGAAGGGATGTGGCTGTGCATGTGAAGCGTGGGGGTCTGGTTTGATAAAAGGTCTGAGGTTTGATATATAGAGGGAGAGAGGGAGAAAGGGAGAGAGAGAGTTGATTGAAATGGCGTGTGTCTGGCTGACGGGAGCCAGTGAGGGACAAAGCCCCTGCGAAGCCACGGCCACTCGAGCAATTATTCCTCCACGCTGCATTTGGATTAGTGCAATGGAAAGAAGCATATGTTTGGCCCGGGGCGACACTCCCCCCCTGGCTGACTGCAGAGGATGCAGGGAGAGACAGAGAGAGAGGGAGAGAGGGAGAGAGGGAGAGAGGGAGAGGCACAGAGAGAGAGAGAATGACTAAATCTAGAATATAAACTGCATTAACCGAGTGGAGAAACAATAACACAATTTTAATCCGCTCTTTTTTTCCCATATATTTGGAGATACACGAGTCCATGAAATTGTCAGACCTCAGTGTTTGATATGTGACTGGTGGACAACAACAGTGATTCACGATAACGCTCCGAATATTGCTTATTGTTTGTGTAAAAGCAAAAAAAAACAAAAAAAAAACGATAAAAATAACATTAAAATCTGGTTTAACTTTAAACATATAGGCTGTGTGTGTGTGAGTGTGTGTATGTGTGTGTGTGTGTGTGTGTGTGTGTGTGTGTGTGTGTGTGTGTGTGTGTGTGTGTGTGTGTGTGTGTGTGTGTGTGTGTGTGTAGAGATGCGTGCAAAGGGGCGCGTGTGACGTGTTCTCCCATGCAGATGTTACTAAAGACTAATCAAAAACCTCTCATTTTTGTGAATGAACCATATTGCGGTGGAATTATCGAGCTCCATTGCCTATCAGGAGTCCTTTTGTTTATTCAAAGTGACTTAATGTGTTCTAATCGATTACCTAATGTCTCAAGTAATCAAGGGCGATTTGGAGGAGTCATTGACCTCTCTTGGCTTCTGAGCCCTGGCTCATGGAGTGGGCATTGGGAGGGAAAGAGGGGAGAGGGGTGGTGGGGGGCATGGAGGGGGTCAACGCCAGCCAGGCAAGGGGCCAAATCTCCAAAATGACGGCTGATGTCAGAGTTGAGGACAATTAGCCATTTTGAGCTTCATTGCAAAACTTTAAAGTAACATAATTTGATTGCGCCAATAGCCGTATCAAATGTCGTTTAGCGGAACCTCGTGTCTTGTCCAAGCCGCGTGTTATTAGAGCAGCAGATTGAAATGAGTAAAAAAAAGTATAGAAGTAGCCCGGATTGACAGCGCTGCGTTTGAAGAAAACCCTGTCGATAAAGTGGCCATCTGGTTCCTATCACTTAGGACTTTGTCTTCTCCTAGTATTTCTAGAACATCAACATGTTTAGTCCATCAAATCTTTTATCAAAACATCTCTGCGCCATTAATAAGGGGAAACTTTCCAGCATTGTGTGGACACTAATCCACTGCAAAGGCCGAGCTTTTCTTTTTTCTTTCTTTCTTTCTTTTTTTCCAAAGTGGTGCGCAATAACTGAACATCTTCAAACAGTCACACTCACATTCCCCCTGTTTTTAAATGTTACAAGCACTGCTGGCTTTACATCAAATTCCACTCATACTAATACAACATATGTAGCAATGCAGTGGAAAAAAAATCTGGGCCTTGTGGGTCGCTGCCCTATATCTTCCCATGCAGGCAGGCAGCTCCAAAGCATTGCCTCGGAGCGCTACAGTGCAGACTGTTGTAGTGATGGTGCTACAGGGTAATTAGGCCATGCAGACACTCCTTTCACCAAGCAGTGATCTCAGCAGCATCAACTAAATACTGCCTGACCACAAACATGACTGCTAGCGTGTAAAGTGGATGGGGCACATTTGAACAGAACTGATGAGCGCAGCGTTAATGTGCAGCTGGTTGGAGATATAAAAAAAAGAAAGTTGCAGTTATAGCCTATGACCGACAGACAGTGTTCAGTGCATGCAAAATAAATATGTTCGCAGGAGGCTATTAGCACACAGACATGAATTCATCCTTTAAATTAATTCACCCAAAGAAAATAAAAACAACAACAGCAACTATTTAAAAATGAAATTATTTGGAGATGGCGCGCTGTCCACAGAGGAGCTGGTAGTAACTATGTCTGTCTGTGCTTGTCCTTGATTACATCTCTGCATGCAGCATGAGCGCCATGCAGCCCACTGAACCTGTCCCTGCCAGCACAAAAAATAATAAACACACAATTAAATATAGATATAGAAACAGATAGACAACTCCACCATCTGCCCCATTGAGGAGCCTTCGTCACACAAACTCCATCGCCTCCAACGTCAACATAGCCTTATATATTTTATTTCCTATATTGTAACAACAGGCCTCACACTTATTAATTACTATATGGAAACGAACTGTAATTGGTTTAGTTGATACAAGCAGCAGTTATTGGATTGAATTAAACCAAATTCAGCTGGGTATTTCTGTCTGCTCCTCTTCAAATTTCAGAATTTGTTTTTTTTTTCTTTCTTTTCTTTTTTGCAAATGACTTTTGCTGTGAGGCATTCTGGGAAACTAGCTCTACCTGTTTAAGATCAAATAAGCGTTTAAAAAAATACAATTTTGTATTAAAAATTTATGCAAATTATAGGCTATGGCATCGGTGTAAACAAACGACAGACAATGGGATTTGGAGTTTCTTTAACGCGATTCTATTACACGTGCAGACACCATTATAGGCCCTGGGATCCTCCTCATCTTATACTAATAATGCGAACAAACATCCACCATTGTTACAGATACCACTATTTCTAATGCGTTCGTTTCACCCTCAAAAACCTGTTTTCATTCAAGCAAACCCCTGATAAATTTATTAAACAACATTAGCATTAATGACACACGTGAGGGGCTTCCCCCTTTTCCGCTAATACCAATGAATGCTGTTTTAATACGATTGTTTTCCCTTAAAGTGACTATTTATGCTATTCCCCCCTCACATCCACCACAGCAGGAGCAGCCGGGTAGTCTCTCCCCTTTATGAGTGAGCTATTGTGCCTGAGGACAGGATCCCACACACAATCTGAGGACTGAGCCAACAAAAACAGGGCCTGACAGACAATGCTTCGCTTCACCTGCTCCAGCACTCTGCATCGCAATTATGCCAAGGACATGTACAGTTAGGTTTCATTCACCCTCCTGCAAAACAACTGCCTCAGAATTAAACCAGGGCCCCGAAAATCATGCAGATAATAAATATGGGTGAGGACATTGGAGAGAGAAAGAGAGAGAGAGCGAGAGAAGGGAGTGTGGGAGGGGAGTGGGGAGTGGGGAGAGGAGAGGAGGGGAGGGGAAGGGGGGTATTTCGCCCAGTGCTCTATCTCCCAGTGTTACAGTATTTTAAAGTGCATGGTTACCAGACAGTGAAATAGGAAAAGCGAGAAACAATACCAAGATGCATATATCACTGGACTGATTCATGCTCCAGATGAGATTGATTTCGAGCTATAGGTGCCACGCCATCAATATACAATCAAACTCAGCTCAAATGTTATGCAACGGTCTCCCTCTCTCTCTCTCTCTCTGCAGCAGCTCTGCACGAAAAGAAAAAAATCAAGCAAAGCAAAGCAAAGGCCAGCATCAGATCAGCCATCACAACCAACGAGGTAGCCACATTTCAAGAGTCACAAAGCTCAAGCAAAGGAAAACGAAAGAAAAGAAACGCACTAAACAGCAGTTAGAGCGCGAGATTCGTTATGATTATATCACAAAATATCCATACAAATCCAGCACACTGAGCACTGATTGTTCATTGATTACACTGAGAGGCAAACAACATAGCCCTAACAAATATTTGATGCATGTCTTTGAATAAGACTCCAGCACAGAATAAACGAGGGGGGGCAGAGCCAAATATAGCCTATAACAACCAAACATTGCACACCAGGCCTATATACATCTCAGAGGGTTTTAGCTGGAGGGGTGGTGGTGCTTCACACTTCAAACGCGAATATATCCATTGTTGTGAGCCATTTGGCCTGCATAAGATCCTGTGCTCTGAACTAGGGAGTTTAAAGTAAGAATTTTTTTTTTATTATACTTGAGGGAAACAATGAGTTCAGCTGCTTATTGCAAGGAGCAATCGTCAGGGGAGACTTAAGCTCAATTACTGTAGCCGTTCAGAATGGGAAAAAAAATACCAAGACAAAAAAAAAAAAAAAAAACAGAAAGAAAAAGCACCCAGGCTATCAGGCAGTGAATAAAAAATTAAAAGATATGAATAAAAATCGAGATGAAGCGTATCAAATATTTATTTTTTTTTCAGGGCAACAAAGGACTATAATACATTGACAGGCATGGGAACTATTGCCAGCACATGTCTATACAATACATCTAAAACCGCCTCCAATTTTGGACATTATCGGACATAACAAGATATCAGGTGGTCCCAAAAATGTTTTTTAGAATGTCTTCCAACATTTAAAAAAAAGACAATATTCCATTTATTGCTTTTATGGTGCTTCAAGGAGAGAACAAGGGGTGAAACGTATTCTGATTGGCACAACACATAAAAGCTTGTATAAAAACGAAAATAGAAACACACAGAACCAAAAAAAAAAAAAAAAAAAAAAAACAGTTCTCCTCCGGGTCTCGCTTAAGCTCTGTCTCAAATTAAAAACTGAAAATATGATATATAGAGAGAGAAATGGAAGTTTATTTCTATTAAATTTGTTCACTTGCTTCAATGTCGCCTCAACATGCTACAAGAGGGCTGAATTGAAATATCCCAGAGAAATTAAAAATACCCCAAAAAACTTCTGTTTTCTAAAAACCATAAAATCACATGAAAGAAGAACTAACCGAATATTCAAACCCACTAAAACAGGAGGCACCAGATAAATAAAAAAAGAAGTTTCAACAGACGCACCATATTTACAATTCCCATTAAATTACACATAAATAAATATATACATACATGAACACTGATTCCCTTATATAACCGTGAATCGTGTTGAAATTCAAAAAGTTCAAGTTGGTCGCTTGGAGAGAGAGAGAGATAGAGAGAGAGCGAGAGAGAGAGAGAGAGTCTATAACTGAAGTCATGACAGGGAGCTCTGTGGAATTTCTCTTTGTTTTCAAGTTTATTATTCACAATACTGATAAGAATTCATCCTCTTTCGCTGCGTTTTTGTCACAATCGTAAAATTGAGATATAGAGAGATGGGGTGGGGGGGTCCGCTGGATTTCAGTCCATTCGTTGCAGCTCATAAAAAGAAGGGAGTACATAAAAAGTCCTCTGGCTGAGGCAGTACACCTTTTTCCTCCTCGCCCTGGAGCTGGTCCTCTGCAGCCTTTTTTCTTCTCTTTTCTTTTCTTTTCTCTTCTTTTCTTTTCTTTTCTTTTCTTTTTTTTGTAAATAACATTTCGTGTGGTTCAAGGTGTTGTTGGAAGAAGAAGAAGAAGAAGAAAATACTTGCGTCATTTCCTCGTGGATCCAAAGTGGGATGTAAAAACAAAAAACATGTAAAACCACGCAAGATCAGGAAGTGGCACGATTAACTTTTATCAATAGTATTTATAAGGTATTTATAATATTTATATTGGATGAGTTGGTGGGGGCCGGAGGGAGTGGAGTGGAGTGGGGGGCGCAGGGGCGTTGGGTCGGTGTAGAAGAAGAAGGGCGCAGAGTTGTGGCCCTCGGTGAAGGCGGGATGGAAACATCACTTTCTGTGTTTCTCGTCTTTGTCTCCGCCTTTAGTGCCGTTATCTGAGTGACTGTTAGGGTTGTTGTTGAGGTACATTTTGTCCATGGCTTTGATAGCCTCGGTCAGATAGTTCTGCAGAGCCGTGACGGCCGCGCACAGTGCCGGGGTCCCAAAACCGTGCGAGATTAGACTGAAGTGGGTCAAGCAGCTCTGGATTCCCGGTTCAAGAATGGGCTGCGGCCGCGAGTTTCCCAGCGGCGAGCGGTCCTGGGACAGCAGGTCTGTGAACTCTTTACAGACTTGCCTGAAAACAAAGAGAGCAGCGTGTTAATGAGCATCTCAGCCCTCCTCCTCCTCCTCCTCCTCCTCCTCCTCTGATTGCATGTCATTTTAATACCACGATTCAAGTGGACACACAGCAAAACGTTCAAAAATCAAGCCAGTGCTGCAGGTGTGAGCCAGTGGTGAGTGGCCAGCCACTGTGCTGAGATAAGCCCCCCCCACCCCCCTCTTCTAAAAAAAAAAAAATCATCTTATTTCAATCATTAAAAAAAAAACATCTATTAGTGTAATGAAACTGTGGCTCTTTGATTCTAGAAATTAAAAACTTTGGGTAGGCTAAAGGAAAATGCCCCGGAGCCACAAACAGGTGGAAATTAATCTCTCAGCTCACTGCTAGGATATTTGACTTTTATTTAAAAATATAAAATTTCAGGAGAAAAACGTGAACATAAACGACTTGTTGACGTGAGGTGAAGCGTGTCAACGTTGAACTAAACAAGCCATATCAAAAATAAAATCAGAATAAAAATAATAAATGCTTTTAATTTTTCAAAAACACACATTTCCTCCATGCAGCAGCAGCAGCAGCCAGCTAGCTCTGTGAGTTTATGTAAAATAGAATAGTATAGGAAATTGCAGCGCGGGGTTTACTCTTCATTTCATGGTATACTGGTATCTTAATAACACTCAAAAAGCCCCATAATAAGCGGTTATAGCTGACAGCTGTTCGATTATAGCGGCCCATCATTAATATTAAATGCAGGCCTCTGCTTCTCTCTGTGCCTTGTGAGGAATTCCCATGTTTCAGTTAACGCATTGCAAAAAATAAAAAAATAAAAAATAAATAACCAATGGTAGCGCTGGATGAGAACCAGCTATCTGTCAGTGTCACTGCAGATCTCAGGGCAAACAAAATGCTGCTGTGAGTGAGTGAATGTGTGTGTGAGAGTGTGTGTGTGTGAGGGAGAGGGCCCAGTCAACACAGCAACAGCTCTATATTTAACTGTACTAAAAGTAGATGAATCATAATTGATAATAAAGCTATATATATGCGTGTGTGTGAGAGTGAGTGTGTGTGTGTGTGTGTGTGTGTGTGTGAGTGAGTGAGGGAGTGCGTGTGTGTGAGTGTGTGTAGTTTAAATATAAATAAAATAAGTGTCTCAATGAAATCCATAATTAACGGAGATGTCAAGTAGCCTACAGTTTGGAAGTGTGAGGCTAAAAAACGTGTGTTAATTAATTTTAGGTTACAGCCAGTGTAATATTAGAAGACATGAAGCAGCGTGGACAAGATATTTTATCATGATCACACATGATCTGGCACAGCTTTTTTTTTTTTTTTTTTTTTTTTTTTTTTATATATTTAAAAACAAAACAAAACTACACTCTCAATTAGCCCCTCCTCCTCTTCCCTTCCTCCCTCCCTCTCTTTGTGTGTGTGTACATAAACTGTCAATTACACACACACTGGCACAGACATTGGGATGCATTCGGTGTGACACAGTGAAATGTGATAATAGCACTTACTTCGTGGCCAATAGCATGTTTTTTCTTTGGACTTGTTCGTTTGGGTCGGAATGCTGACGGTTTACATATTCAGCTACTGCCTTGGCTGGAAACTCGGTCTCGCATACATAACCAAAATCCCTGGCAAGATGTACCGCTTCGCCTGAGAAAAGGAAGAAGGTGGGGAGGGGGAAAGAGAGAGAAAAAATATGAGATTGAATGTGTTTGCTTATTAAATATGGTTTCATCAAATTCAGCAGCAGTTCACACTCCGTGCTTTGGACTAACACATGATTAATCTGATGTGAGCGCAGCGTCCACTCTGTTTACGCGCTCAGACAGCAGGGTTATGGCACCTGTGCCTCCCTAACAACATTAATGACGATGAGAACAATAACAGCCCAGAAATAATAATAAAACAGCCCTGCGAGCTGTCAATACACATCAGGCTCCCTCTCTCTCCTCCCTCCACTCTCAGAGAACGCTTTAATATGGACGAGCAACAATAAGTGGATATGAAATATAGACGCAGCATCATGCTTAACACCATGTCATTGATTACCAATGCCTGCACGTTATTGAAAGTCCAGCAGATCACACAGGCATGGGGAGGCAATTTTAAAAGGCTATGTCTAAATCTCCCCCTTTTTTTCTCTCCCTTCCATAGTTCTTCTTCTTAGTGGTGCAGGTTTTTATTCTGGGTTGGGACTGGGAAAGAAATGCAGCCCTGCTGGACTTATCTGCTGGGAAACGGCCCCCGGGGGTGGGGGGTGGGGAGTTGTGGGTAGGGGGGGTGTGAGGAGGTGACGGGGGTCACGTCGTGTCGGTGAGGGATGAAACTTGTGGTTGTGATTGGCCAGAGAGATCAATCAAGCAGCAGCCTGAGCTACAGGCACAGGTGAGGAGACTGACAGGCCCAGGTAGAAAAAAAACAAAAAAAATATATAATAGAATAAAAACTGAGGAGCATCCAGTGATGCTGCAGCCGATGGTCAGTCTGACACTGGTCTGAGTCTGAGCTGCTGTTTTTTTTTGTTTTTTTTTAAAGTCTTTGGTTTTAATTTCCTGAAGCAGTTGAGTTTGACTGCGGGGCTTCCTGTCCATAAGCCTCTGCTCTGGAAGAAGGCATGCGCCAATTAGCATCAAAGCTCAAGTCCAGTAAACTCGTTTCCATAAAATGGAGGGGGACCATAAAGAATGACAGCTCTTCAGAAAACGCAGTGTCTCTTCACTAAATGACCGAGTGGCTTCACCCTCTGTGCCGCCACCACCACCACCACCACCACTAGCTCCCTTATTACTCACAATCAGACACATTTCTCCAGGCTCATTAAAATACAGCACCAAATTTCTACGAAGCACAATGAATATTGCATTCGGTCCTCCTCTGTAATAATGATTAACAGGGGCCAATGAACCATCGCAGGCTTTCACCTTTGGAAACCCAAGGCACACCAAATACCACTGCACTGAATAATAAGGTTCAACTGCAAGCAAAATGGATTTATCCAGTCGGTGGGGGGAAAAAGGCATCTTTCCAGCACCATAACTGACTAATTTATTCTTTAATAGGCCCAAAACATATAGCTCCCAATAGGTCAGCGCCACTCCATTTGCATGCAAGGGAAATCTTCACTGGAAACCAAAAGCATGGGAAGCTATTAACGAAAGAATTAAGTCACCATTAAAAATCAGCCCCATGCGCTGCCATATCCAGGCTGTATTAATGTTTGAAACAATGCAGGGTTAATAAATCAATCGACTTCTCATCCGTGAGGTGAAACAGCTCAGCGGTGCCCAATAAACAAGCCGCACTCAATAATTAACTGGACTTCAACACAAACTCATCCAGCGTATAAACTAGGCCAGTCGCGGACCTGCAAGTGTGCTCCTGAAAGCGAAGGCCAATGCTGCAAAGCCACTAGAATTACCAGCACCATCTCTCCCTCTCTCTCTCTCACTATCCACGTACACACACACACACACACACACACACATCCTTCATGGTTTATTACTTGCGAGGCAAAGTCGGTCCACATTACACGGATGAGCGCATATGCTGATTTCAAACACAGGAGAAAGAAAGAGAGGGAGAGAGGGAGTGAGAGAGAGAGAGAGAAATCCCAGTTTGCAAGCACCTGATATCGCGCGAGCAACAAGACCGGGAACGTGATTTACGATACCGACTTACCCTCGACTAGTGACGTCAGCAAGGTGACGTTGGCTGCCTTGCGTCTGCCCGCAGGTAGATTCAAGCCGATTTTATCCAGCTTCTCCCTTAAGGATCTTCCTCCGTTCTTTGACTTAGCCCTGTGACAGCGAGACAAAGCACAGATTCATTGTGGTGTTCATCACGTGGGGGAACATTGGTGGGCAAATATTTGAGAAAGAATAGCCTATAGCCTATAATATATAGCTATATAGATATTTTTCCTCTTTGAAATGGACATAAAGATGCTGCCCAGCAAATATGGCTGTGCAAATATCTCAAGTATATCATGTGGTAGTGGGGAGTTCAGAGACAGACAAAATGTTGTTTACAAGCAGGAAGTCATTCCTAGATTTATCTTTAATGAGAGGGCCTGTGCTCTATGTCTTGGATTTTTATTACACTTTCTGTATATGATAGGTACACATATTTACATTATATAAATATGTTTCAGCTCTGTTTTTTCCCTCTAATGAAACAGTGATTGGGCTGAATGTGGCCGGCCTTATACCGTCCAAACTATAACTAATACTAAAAAAGATTATAGAGCCCCAGCCTTTTCACCATGCAGACAAATACTGTACAAAATGAATAAATAAAACCCTACTTAATAGGCAGGCTGCGTGTCTGCAGCACTTCAGTAGACAGTTCACTAGAGACCAATGTTTTCATGTGTAATGCCTTCACTGGGCCTATAGAGCTGAGGTTGAAACAGACTAGGCCTACATTAATTTAGAGAGAGAGGGAGGGAGAGAGAGAGAGAGATCCACTGCACTAGGGAAGTTAATATGGAATTTAACAGACCCCTCCTGCTTTAAATGCAGGAGCTAGGTGTCATGGTTGGTCGATTTTAATTATTCTTGGTACAGAGGAGAGAGAGAGGGAAAGAGAGAGAGAGATGCATGCTCAAAGAGAGAGAGAGAGAATGGAGTAGAGTGAGAGAGTTCATACACACGCACACACAGGTATATAGACAGAGCAGATTTTTTTTTTGCAGGCTTCCAGTCTCAGACTCACCTCCTCAGCACCCCGCCCAGCAGAGAGGCGTTGAGGCATTCGGGCGGCGAGAGGCGTCTCTGCACCTCGGCCACCGTGACCTTGTACTTTGATGTGGAGCTGAGAAGAGAAAGGCGACCCGGAACTGAGCAGAACACCTCATTGGGGTTTACCACTCCTCCGAAAAGACCGTCCTTATTTACGGGGATGGAGGAAATATTGTTGTTCTTCGATAAAGACACTGGACCTAGCCGGAAAGAGAGCGGGGGAAAGAGAGGGAGAGGGTGGAGGAGGAGGGGGGGGGAGAAAGAGAGGATAGGGATGGTGGGATGGAGAGAGGGAGGGAGGGTGGTGGTGAGGGTGAGAGAGAAAGAGAGAGAGAGACCGTGCTCAGTGAATTTCATGCAATGCAGAGCCTTAACTAAATGAGAAGGGGGATTTAGGCCCCGGACTTAGAGTTTAGCACCACATGTGCACACATTCAGCAACAAGGACATGTAGAAAAAAACAAAAACACCAACACTGCCATAAACATAAAATATAACAATAGTGGTGGTGATAATAATAACAATGATGATGACAATAATTATCAGAATAATTATATATGTGTTTGCATGTGCCTAGCATCGTGACAGTGAGCCTCTGATAAAAAATAATAATAATTTAAAAAATAAAACAGAATATTTCAGTTCATCTGTTCTTTATCTGGATAAAACACCGGTCAGTGTGTTTTTCTCTCCAGCTCTCAGCTGCAGACACACACACACACACACACACACACACACACACACAACCCTCCATGCAGGAGCCGCGCGCTCCTCTTCCAACAGCCTATTTTTTTGTGTGTATGTGTGCGCGCTCGCGTCAACATGCACCGACTAGAGATAGGCTACTGGTAAAAGTCCAACCCGGTCTGACACACAGTATCCTCGGTATCCAGCGAATAAAACACCGTCGCTCGTGTGTGATTTCACACTGAGAGGGGAGTGGGGGTGGAGGTGGTGGTGGTGGGTTGGGGGGCTCCGCACTACTGGGCTTTACACCGTTTTGGTGTGCAGTAACAAAGGGGACTGTGCGTCTTTGGATAGATCACTTGTGACATTAATGGCTCAGGGGAGCCTAATAGAGACAATAGGAGTTAAACGAACTCTTGAGATTACTAATATAAGAAGCCAATTATCATGTTGATGCGCAGATAGACAGACTCAAAAAAAGAAGAAAGAATGGGGGGAAAAAAGACGGAATTAAAGACAAAAAAAGAAAGAAAAGTCGCTCCATATCTGATCCAGTGAGCTCTAATATGACCTGACAAAACGCTTTTAAACTTGACCATGAAAAAAAGGCCTCCTCGCGCTCTACCTTTATCATATAAACAAGTAAAAAAATACTGAAGCAGTATAATCCATCAGCTTCCACCAAAGAACTGCAAATATGAAAATTACACGCGGAGGTATTAGGAACCAGACCAGTGATTCTTTTTTCTTTTTTTTCCTATTTTTCCTCCAAGTCGAGTTCTGGTTCCTTCTCTAAATGACAAGACTATCACCCTGCACACACCAGGCCTGTGCTGTGCTCCATCCACCGGTACCAACTTCCATTTTAGATTTTGACCATGCAGTGTGATTTGCAAGCTATTGGCCTTCACCACCAAAGTGCCAGGATGGTCTATATAAGGGGCCTGTATCTTTGACCATCAATACCATGGGCTCACAAAGCACCAGCAGCTCCACTCATCTCCAACGCTATAGCTCTGAAACGCTGACAGTAAATTCCATCAGCGAGAGAGAGAGAGAGAGAGAGAGAGAGAGAGAGAGAGAGAGAGAGAGAGAGAGAGAGAGAGAGAGAGGAAAAAAAGGTGCAGCCAGTTTGATGCACTTGGAAACCATGTAATGAAAAATAGGCTACTGCATATTAGGATCAGTCAGGCGTTACCGCATTGCATCGAGTTCTTCTCTCCAGCAGAAATGGTGCGTGGTGTGTGTGTATGTGTGCGCGTGTGTGTGTGTGTGTGTCTAAGTGTGTGTGTATGCAGTGTGCAGCTTGCAGAAACATGCATGATATCTCGGAGGAAACTGCTTACCTTTTTTAATTACAGTCTGGTCGGGAATGTGAATTCCTTGATCCTCAACAGGCTGTGACACAAATGCACAAAAAAGAAAAAAAGAAAAAAAAAGGACAATTTTAGCACAAAAGGCACAAAAATATCAGCTCCAGTCCTGTGTCAGTAAATTTACCTCAGGAACGAACAAAGCCTGACAACAATCACCCCAA
The DNA here is from genome assembly GCF_905171665.1 of Trachurus trachurus. Taxonomy (NCBI): domain Eukaryota; kingdom Metazoa; phylum Chordata; class Actinopteri; order Carangiformes; family Carangidae; genus Trachurus; species Trachurus trachurus. The sequence continues at coordinate 8,455,521 of NC_139911.1, forward strand.
CATGGAGGCTCTCGAGGCCCATTGCTGTTATTATTGTCCACGAGTGTTTTCAGTGGGGTTTACACTGATGGACGCATTACACCAGATCACAAACTCTAGACTTAAATAACGACGCTGTGTCGCCCCATAATCCTGACCTAATTTCGCCCTCATATTGGCTCTACTCACAAGGAAACTTCTAATCTAGATTGGATAGTAATTACGGCAGCGCAGCCTATTAAAGGCCTATGAACTAATTAGAGGATTATTGGTGTTTGTTTCTGATTAAAAACTGGGAGGAATACTCTCAATAAGAAGCAGGGTTATTGACAGTTGGAGCGCGTATTTATCATGCAACCTTAGTAATCGCAGCTATTACCTCAACTCAATCCACCAAACTCAATTCTCTTGTTAGTGGGCAATGCAATGTATCACAGTGTATTGTAGCCAGAGCGGCCAGCTTCATCTTTTTTTTCTAACCTAAGAAATCAAATAAAGTCCGAAGACACAAAGAAACCCCAGTGGAAATACAGGTGTATTGTGTTTCTCCTTTTTCTTTTTTTCCCTCCTCTCTATCTATTTCATTTAATTTATTTTTGAGTTATAATGCTCAACAAAAAAAACACCCACACGAATCTGGCACCTATAACAGCATTTTAAACGATTTGTTTCCAAATGTGTAATTTAAAAATATATATATATCATAAACCATACAAAATTGGTCTGTTGTATTTAAAAAACTCTTGAAAACACTAAAAAGATTTTTTTTTTCATGGTAATTTTCTAAGCAGTAAAAAAAAATGGCCGTATCAAGAGCTTCAATGAGGCACGCGAACTGAACTGATTGATCGCGTGTCATCATATTAAACAACAACAATAATAAAGTTTTGGTAATAGACTGATAATATCAACGTGGGGGACAATTATAAAAGGCAGCGTGTTTGTGCAAATATAATAATCGAAAATAAAAAATAACACCACCACCTTTAATTCTAATAATATTAATTAAAAATGGCAGTGGTGCCCATAATATTAATAATGAGTGCACTGTTGCCCTTTTATTAATTTATTTTGTTTGTTTTTATGTTTTCTTCTGCGTAAAGCCACCACACATAGAAAGCCAGGTAAACGCAGTCTCACCTGAACGTCTTCTAAAGAGTGAGGTATTCCATGGATAGGGATAGAGTCCGACAGTCCCGTATCGATGCCGTGGCCGGACGGTAACAGCACTTCCCTGCGGTACTCCCGGCACAGCTGGTGAGGCAGGCTGCGGTGCTGGTGCAGCAGGCCGCTGTCCTGACCCTGCCTCTGGCCCGGCCAGCCCGGGTGCTGCGGCTGCGGCTGGGCGTGCAGCGAGTTGAGGGAGTACGGGTCGTTGACGTGCGAGTAAGGGTCCTGAGACTGCGGGTAGATGGGCTGGTAGGGCGGGGGGAAGTACGGGGGCTGGAAGTCCGAGTTCGGTGTGTGGGAGAGCGGTGGGGCGGTCGTGTAAGGATTCTGGCCCACGCCGCCCAGTTGAGGTAGCCTGGCTGTCCCATTGCTGGTGCCGTCGTGGCGATCCTGGCAGGAGGAGGGGGACAGAGAAAAGTCTGTTTTAGCATCAACACATTTTCAAAAAAAAAGAAAGAAAAAAAAGACACAACACAACATGAACGTGCGTGTTTCCCTCTTTGTTTTAAGCGCTGGATGCTCTGCGGGCTGATGGTGGGGCTTTATCAAATATGGCCTGAGTGGATGACAGGAATTAGACCAAGTGTGGAAACGATCATTATTACAATTAGCCCTGAAATTAATTTTAAAACAAAAAAACACACCAATTCCACTGAAGGGATACAAGTCCACAAAGTTTTTTTTGTAAATATAATGACATGATACTAAAATTGCCAGAAGTTATTAGTAAAAAAAAAAATCATCGAAATTCCGGAGGTGAAATGCCCTCAAACAAATAAGCAAGCCTCGCATTATTTCATCATTTCTCCACAATGTCCCACGGGTTTTACGCATGCAGAGCTTTTGCAAAACATTTTTCAGCGTGGAAGGAGAGAAAGAGAGAGAGAAAAAAACATATTCTAACAAAATCTGATGTGCAAACAACAACTCGAAGTATCTGACACGGACACGGTGAAGCTCCAGCAACTTACCATCGCGGAAAAACTGTGCACTAACATCTGAAAGGATTTTAGTGCGACTCAAGGTAAGAATAAAGAGTTCACAAAAAGAAAAACACTCGGAGTGTTTTTTGGGGGGCGAACGGGGGTGGGCGAAGGGAATAACCAGCAAAAACAAAACAAAAAATAGATATTTTGCCCACGAAAAGACGTGTCTCCTGCAGGATCACGATGGCCCCGGCGATCAGATATGTGCCACAGTAGCAGGACGATAATCCATCAGAAAGAAACGGTTAGATCCCCGCTGCCCTTCATCTGGCTCTAAAAAAAAAAAGGTTGATATTCGGCGGTGCTGGTTGGATTTGGGTGGAAAAGTTTCTGTGGATAAACCCTCTTTTCTCCCGGCTCTCCTGGCTTCTATCACTCTGCTGCCGTCCCTTCGCTTGAGCTCATATTAGCAAAATAGCCGCTTCTTCGTCTCCCTCCTGGACTCCTAATAGAACGCGTTCATGACTATTAATATTACAGGAATACTCAATAATAGGAAAAGAATGGTCGGAAATCGGGTGTGAAGCAGAGGACGCAACTCAAGGCAGGAGTCTGCGCTTAAATGACGTCCATTGAAAGGAGGAATCAGTATATCTAATCAGAGATGGAGAGAGAGAGAGAGGGAGGGAGAGAGAAAGAGGGAGTGAGAGAGTGTGGAGGGAGTGGAGAGAGAGAGAGAGACAAAAAGAGGGATATTCACTGTCGTCTGACGAATCAGAGAGAGGGGAAGGAGGAGGAGAGGAGGGGAGGGGGGGGCATTTTAAAAGGGGTCCCAGGGCCAAAGCGCAAAAGTGAAAGAAAGACAGGAATGACGATGAGAGGTGGACCACAGACAGGGGAGAGAAGAAGGAGGCAGGGAAGGGAACAATGTGCACCTCTGAACTGGGTGAAAATCCAGCAGACAGCGCTATGGGCATTCCGTCCGGCTCGTTTCTACCGCTCATCCCTTTGTTTTCCACCTCAGACTCCGGCAGCGAGCTGTCCTCCATGCATGGGGGCTCCTCTCTTTCTCTCTCTCTGTTTCTCTGTCTTTCTTTCTCCCTTTCTCTTCTGATCACCGCCGAATTAAACCACCGATTCCTCCTCGACTCCAAAACAAAACAAAAAAAAACACCCAGAGTCAACACCGACTAACTTTTAACTTTGACCCGGAAACGCGGAGAAAAATTACCACAAAAAAAAAAAAAAAATCCCAAAGTCGCTCGCGTGTAGCCAGGGCCGCGCGCGGATCCGGCGCTCGAACCAACCAACTTTTAATGTGCGACTAACACAGCTCCAAACTCCAAACCCTCTCTGTCTGCTCCACCACGCGTTTTAAAAAAAAAAAAAATCACGAAACACTGTGTCGCGACCGGATATCCAGTAAACATTTTATTTCTTTTGTATATATTTTTTTATTCTTAATTTTTGCATCGACACAAGCGGGGATAAACATTTACCACCACCACTGCTGCCACTAACTACCACGCTGGTGCAAATCGGCACAACACGGGCGCGGAGGTTGCCCATGCAGCTTTTGTTTCCCTGCTCTCGGCCGTCCCTATCCACGCAGGACGCGGGTGAAAACACGTCTGACTGGCTTCTCCACTCCCTGAAACAAGTCCCTGATATTACTGCCAAAACTTTGTCTATGCCCACACAACAACAACAACAATCACTCAGTGTATGCACTCCACACAGACTCACACACGTGCACGTACAGTTGCATGCAAAAGAAATCGAAAGGCTCAAATTGCACGCGGATGTTAAAAGTGAAGGGTAAAATGTCACATTTAAGCAATAAATAAAGCGACTGTGTCAGCGCTCACTGCTGCCATTCAGCCTCCATATGTATTTGAATTAAACCCATGGTAAGTGCATATTATTATTTTAATGACTGCACGTGTCACTTAATATTTTTTGAAATTATTTTTAATGTGAATTTGAAGAGAAAATAAATATATGACTGGTGTAAATTTACTCATGCAAATAATGCAGACTATTAAATACAGATGCTTTGCCAAAATGCTATTATTATCTTTATTACTATTAATATTAAAAAATATTACTATTATTGTCATTATCATTTTTATTATGGAATTTGACAGGATATAAATGATAAAAGATATAAAAGAAGCTATGACATGGATTAAAGACATGGGATCTGTTCATCCACAAGTTCAATTCCATGTGTTCACTATCTGTCAAAAGAATGACATCTCTGCACCAAAACAATACAAACACATGCCCAGAATAATTAAAATAGTGAACTTGAACTCAAAAAAATACAAATAAATTAAATTAAATGAGACAAATTTTAAAAAAAGAGCCCCTTACCTCGCAATCTTCATATTTAATGTTATCAGTTAATTTCCAAAGCATTTTCATGGGTTGTTGAGGTGGGTATTGAGTACAGGTATCGCCTTATAGTCTTGTTTTCACTCAGTGAATTGTGCTCCCCGCTCAGAAAAACTAGTTTTATTGAAGCTGTGGGCTGCTGTCTCTGTCTTGCGCTCTGAGGTCTCCCTCTAATGGTGGAAGTAAAGGGCTGGAGCAGCTCTGTAATAACACTGGCACAGGGCCTCATTAGCATATCAACAGCCGTTTGATTCCCCCCATCTGCTCACACAACACCAATGGACAGCGCACAGGTAAAAACTAAAGCAGCAAGACGCTACACATGCTTATTATTTCTACTGTTCACTGAGGTGTGTGTGTGTGTGTGTGTGTTGTGAGTGTGTGTTTGTTGAGAGGAGGGGTGGGTATTGTCATGCATGGGGACCTGCATGCACCTGGGACGGTTTCTAGTAGAATTTCTTGCATGTCTTGCAGGGGGTTGGAGAGAAAACACACACGAGTCCTTAAAATGCTAAAAGTTAAATTTATCAGGAAAAACAGGAGCAGATGTCTTTACTGTGGAAGAACTTTTTTTTTCTTTTTTTTTTGGCTGAAGTGCACTGACTCGTTCTTGTACAACTCAGTGTCTTATTGATTAGTCTTCCAGTGCTTGGTGGGAAAACTGCAGCCTATGCAAATACAACCCTGCCACACAATTTTTTTTTTAAACAACCTTGTTTTTTTGTTGCTGTTGTTTAAACTCCCAAACTGTTATTTTAATCCCATTGAGAGTGGAGACCTTGAGAGGGCTATTCTTTGAATGTTATGTTAAAAAGGTGAGCCATTCGGAGCGGCTCTACAGGTCCATTGACTACATGTAAGGGCGCTGAGGTTTTTTTTTTTTGGAGGATGAGTGGGGGGGCGTAAATAATTAACACAACAACATGGCCTTGTTTCATTTGAATGAGCGGCTGGGGGGAACCTGGCTCTGCCCTGACGCCGGCCGAGCCCTCACCTCAGCAGGTCGTGGGTCAGGAGACAGGTCGCCACATCTTTAAGGCGTTGGCTCCTCTCGTTTTAAAACCCTTGGATTACCATTTTTGGCGGAGTGCCTCTCTTTACGATCAACTTGTCATTAATGATAATGGAGCGATGAAACTGGCTGTCAATGACAGCCGTGCACGCGGGGTTTTTTGTCTTTCTAGAAATGTGGCCTGGGTCTGTTGCTGGTACCGGTCGACCCGTGTGTGTTTTGTTTTAGAAACGAGTGAAACTCAAGTGTGGTTTTGTTTCAGCAAAGATCTCAGGACATCTCTTAAACCCCCCCTCACACACACATACACACACCTTAAGTTACAAATAAAGCGAGGCCATAGGTTTTCAGTGAAGCACGGACGATTTAAGGACTAAGACTGAACACTAAGTCTATTATGGGATTCTGTGCAAGTTATGAATTTAACACATGTCATCCACATTTGGAGCAGCTATGAACATATGCGAAGTGCATTATAGAAAAGTTACAGTTTAAACCAAAGAGTCCACGACAATATTTTTGCATAAATGATGAGTTTCTACACACAAAACTATAGTTATTTCTAATTTCTATATGAAAGCACACCTGTGTGTCAGTGTGTGTGTATATGAAACGCGCAGGAAACCTCACAGCCTTACAACAACACGCTCACAGCTGAGCCTGAGACGAACTATTAGGGTCTCCAAAATAAAACACCCCAAACTGCTGTGTATGTTCTCCTGCCTGATAAAAATCTATAAGCTCCTCGACTCCACCGTGAGACCTGCACCACCTCACTGTACAAAAGATTTCACGGTGCTTGTGCAGCCTCATCCTGCAACTAGTCGACACTTTGACAGTCTTCCATGGATTTTCACAGCCGTCTCTTTGTCTTAAAAGTAAGCAGCACATACCTGCCATTCCCCCATCTTGCCCATAATTGACATTCTTTGTCTTCTGTTGCCTTTGGTGCTTTGTTTTTTTAGTCGATCCGGCGCTGTGTCTCTCGCATTGAGCCTTCTGGTCCCAAAGTAAACCTACTTTTTTTTTTACCTGGACCGGATCGCCTCACCTGGCCATAAAAACGGTGCGAGGCCACCTGGTGACGCATGCGCACTGCAGCGGGTGTGGACTAGAGGAGATAAACTACCTGGGAAAAAAGTGAAATGTCTTTTTGTTAGGGTCTGTCATAGTTTGGTCCATAGATTAAATTAAAATAAGTTTTATTATGATAAACCAAAACGAACCAAAAAGCTTATAAATTATTTAATGTGAGTGATACACTCAAAACAAGCACCACCCACAGCTTTTACTATGAATAAAAATCACTAATTACATCTGTTCATTTGCACTTTCTCCAATAAAAATCCATATTTTATACAGTGGCTTCTTTGCACGAGGTGAATTTACATCAGAAATTCATTTCGTTTATAGAAATTTAGCAAAATGTATCGCTCACATGAAAAGTTGTTTTACCCTCCGCATAAAAATACTAATAAAGCCAATAAACATGACTTTTTATTTATTTTATTTTTTTCATATTCATATGCTTACGTTATCAGCTAAGGAGCAGGAAGCAAATGAAAATATACTAAATTATGTAGGTTATGTTTTGTCTTCATGTGACATGAGAGGGAAAAAAATGACATCTTTTATAAGTCAATTAACCTTTTCTTTTTGTTCCTCTTCTTCAATGTTTTGTCTTGATAGAAAAACATGAATGCTCACTACAAATGAAACTGTGTCAAGTTAAAAAACTTGAAGGTTAACTGCCAACATCATTACTTGTGCACAGAGAGCTACACCCTGCCATTGTGAGGGGGTCATTATTTATTTATCCACTGTTTATTTCTAATACATACTTACGTAGACCCCTCGGGCCAAGAGCGAATGAGCTTTCCCCTCTCTCTGTCTCTCTCACGCACGCGCGCACACACATGGACACACGCACACACACACACAGGAGAGCAACATGCGCTCACATAGGTGATAATAGTCTGAGCTTTAAGTCAAAAAAAAAAAAATCCCCCTCTTCTCTTCTTTCAAGTTTCAGGGGAGACTCATGCAGACATGGCTGGAGACGGGACATGCAGAGCTGCGGTGCAGACAGCTGCACGCTCGCTCCTGTCACTGATATTAAACATATTCCATGCATGCGCTGGGAATACTGGACTGAACTTTTTTTTTTTTTAAGAGGAAAAAAAATATTCACTTTTAATTTTCCCTCTTTTTTTATTATTTTCCTTTATTTTGTGTAGTTTCTTTTCTCCCAAATATCTAATTCCACACAGGAGGCTATCTATAGATTTTTTGTGGTGTTAATGTTTAAAACAAGCCTTCATGTTTTGACTTCAAAGGTGAACACATTTTAACTGCACAGACAGTACCTGCAGCTACCAGGGCCTGGACAAAAGGAGTGGGGAGGTGTTGGTTGGTTGGTTGGTTGGTGGATGGTGGAGATGGTGGAGAGGAGAGGGGGGATCAGAAATATTGTTTGGGGCTCTGCGCACTTAGGGAGGAGTAAGTTTTAAAGCAGAGCTGTCGAAGAGTGGGTTAGTGTCAGACAAGAGCGGGGTCCCTTTTGAATATCCAGCCTGTTTGTCTAGGGCTTGGTTTCAACCACTTCCACCGCGGCACCGGGCCTCCGGCAACGTTCAGCTTCCTACAACTGCGAGCTGTGTTTAATAGGCGTCGCAACGGTTGCACCAGACACCTTGTCCAGCCATTCACATTTAAAACAAATTACACAAATGCTGTATTGCTATTATTCTTATCACCTTTATCCCCGTTATTATCATTATTATGATTATTGCTATTATTGATGGCAGCTTGTGTGTGGCACTGGTTGGTCCGCATCCTGTTGAAAAATTGAAATTTGCTGAGACACAAACACACAATCTTCGTGCGTAATTTATGCGTCCTCTGCGTTGCCAAAAAAAAAGGGGGGGGAAATATTCTGGAAAGCTTTCCTCCTCGCGGTCTCCTCTCCTTCTCTAGTAGTTTTCAAATATTGATCGGTGATGGCACTAATTCCTTAGCCTCAAGTTATGGAGAAGAAGTTGGAAAATCATCTTTAAAAAAAGATTCCCAGTCTTATTTGTAATAGAGATTTTTTTGTTTTTTGGCTGCAGACCGGTTCCCACAGGACGAGCCCGGCTGCTGGAGAACTATCCCGTCACAGGCTCTAAAGGTGCAAAAGTCCAGTGAATAGCCTCGTAAAAAATAATGGTGATGTTTGGTGACTTGCTGAGGAGGTTTCAGATCCTTTGTATGAAACGTTGGTGCTCTGAGAGAAATAAATTGTGTTCTAGCGCCATCTTTCTTCAAGCAGGAGAGCGAGCATGCACGCGCCGCCAGTGGATTCTATGCAATACTGCAGGTAAATAATAAAAAAGAAAAACCAAATAGGATTGTGTGCACAGTTAAACAGAGTGAAACTGCCAAAACGATGCCAATAAAACAGCGGATGGAAGAAAACATTTCCCAAAATAAGCGAAATTTGAATTATGGTTGCAAATGTGGCCAAAATGCAGGCAACTGACAGAAATGTTTATTATCTAACTAAAACCTCAATAGAAAGTGTTGTTATAGGTTTCACCCACCTGTCCTGCATGACCTGTAATCACACCTCTAAGCCCTAACCTGCACCTTTTACATGTGCAAGTCTAATGAGCAACCCAGTCCTGCCTTTATGAAGACAATTTGTCTGAAGGTAAAATAAAATATATTTGAAAAAGCATAAGAAAGAAAAAGAATAGGCACCCAAAAGAAAAGGCAAAAAACAAATATGCTCCATTCAGCTTGGAGATGCTTTGAACACTGTATAATCTAATCCTGTGGTGCCATCTTGTGGTCGACATAACAATAATAAAACAGTTCCCACACTGTGTCTCCCCTTCATTCCATTTTATAAGAAAATATGAATCAACAAAAAGTCATGAATGAGAATTACTGGTGGTTTCTTTTCAAGTGATGGTGTGTAACACATGGCTTTGTGGGAAAAGATGGAAGAAGTTTTGCTGGCACCTCATCAGTCTTAGGAGGAGACTGTGTTAAATTTCAGGGCAAAAAAATGAGTCATTATATAAAATATTAATCATTAATCTTATGCTACATAGGCCTACATCTCACTGTCTATTACAACTTTTAATTACTTTCTGCCAGTTAAGTTTATCTCCTTTAGAATATAGATTATGATTAACTATGATAGGCTAATTAGTTCATATTCTTCAGGACTTGGGCACTCACATGCAAGCTCTACTCACAAAGGTTTAAGAAAATATTCTAGGATTCAGTTGTAGATGGATTCAGTAACCATTGGTTCAATAACTCACAATGACAGAGTGAAAACCTGTATTTTATAGGACATTACAATGTGCTACATATTATGTATAATGTGAATTGTATTATGTATTAGGTTATATTAAATAATATTGTATTGTATTAGATATAATATATTATATATGTAGGCCTTTAAATATGGATTGCATAGTATAAGAATAACTGCGTCTCAGGACTTTGGCCTACATTTCCCATCGGCCATCCTGCTGCATTTAGTGTGCACCACTAATTTGTGCTCGGCGGGGAACGAGCTGGGGTTCCTAGTGACAGAGGAGAAACAGAAGGAACAAGGTCGTATGTTGTGTTTGTGTGTCATGTTTTCATATGTGTCACTCTGATTTTACTTCTATTCAGCCTTTTACATTAACACTGTCCTATATTGATTTGTATTATGTACATGAATTCAGTTGTTTTTTTATATTATGTAGCGTTTCGTTGTCGCTCTGCATGTGCTGTTGCAACTGTGATGCTAGTTCATGCTTGTGGTGCTCACGACAAGGCTTATCTCTCTTATCTACTAAACCAGACACACACGCACGCACACACACATACATGGGCTACAATGTAACGATTTCTGATCAAAAACAGTCGCGTGCTGCTGAGTGAGTGTGAGCGGGAACATTTCTAAGATGCTCCTGTATCTCCTGTTCGTGCAGATTAACTGCACACAGCCAGTGTCTGAGTTTGATCACACACTGTGCTTTGTAAGTAACATCGGGTTCACAACAGGGAGCTGATCTAAATGCAGTTGTTAAGATACTGTGCATTAGTTGAAGTGTATTTGGTTCAAGTGGATTATTTAACGCGCTGTGTCTCTGACAGGTGTCCAACATGTCTGTCGACTGGGTAGGATATGGATACGCAGCCCTGGTCGCATCCGGTGGAGTAATTGGTTACGTGAAAGCAGGTATGTGTTGCGTTCAATGGCCAAATGTGGTGTAAGGTTACAGATTAACCTGTTTTTCCTGATCTCTCTCTCCTTATACATTTAGAACAAGAAGTCCTCCAAGTATAATTCGTCTATTTGGATTAAAACTTGCCACATCCCAAGTTTATTCTGTTTGCATTATGGAATGAACACACCTGTGTCTGTCCTGTCTGTGGATGTGAAGAGCAGGTGTTGATCTCTGCTGTGTTGTTTCTTCCAGGCAGTGTCCCCTCCCTGGCTGCTGGTCTTCTCTTCGGGGGCCTCGCAGGTTTTGGAGCCTACCAGGTCTCCAATGACCCCAACAATGTCTGGGTGTCACTCGGTTGGTATTTTGTTCTCTCTGTGTGGATAAACGGGACAAAGTGTATAAATTTAGAGTTATCAGTGTATCATGATGGTCATGGTCTGTTCTTTATTTTTCCTCCCCAAGAGTCATCAAAATGTCATACCTCATGTTGTCTTGCAGCTACTTCAGGAGCTCTGACTGGTGTGATGGGAAAGAGGTTCTATGGATCCAGGAAGTTCATGCCCGCTGGTCTGGTGGCTGGAGCAAGGTACGGTTCAGATAGCTGAAGTGACGTTACATGCAGATTAAAGGATGTTGGCTCAATGTAGGCAAATACTGCACTTTCAGAAAGCAGTCAGACCACTTCACTTTTCTCAAATTTCATGTCGCAGCCCCATGTTGGAATACTGTACATTTACTTTGTCCCAGTCGTGCTGCAGTCAAAACTGAATTTTAATGTGAAAGCAGAGTTGGAAATGTTTGCAAATGTAATGTAGAACAACTTGTTGAAGTGTAGTGCGATTACAGCTTCGAGGGTGCAGAGGTGTGATGAAGAATTCCATACCTGGATTTAGGGATTTGTTTCCTATTCTTCTCTACAGATGCTTTCAGGCTGTGTAGGATTAGGACGGTTGGTGCAGGCATTTTTTTTAGATGTTTAATTGGGTTCAAGTCAGGACTCTGGCAGGACCACTCAAGGAGATAAGCAGACTTCTCCTGAAACTGTTTAGGGTCATTGTCCTGTTCCTCTGGGGTCCTGTGCTCTCTGGACAAAGTTTTCATTAAGTTATCTCTTGTTCTTCACTGCGTTCATCCTCATGAAAAGCAACATACCTAAATGTGAAAAGAAGTGACAAGGTCTGAATACTTCCTGCATGCACAGTAAAAAACCTCAAAACAAGAACAGCAGAATGTGCCATGTTGCTCTTTTGTGGTGGTGATACAACTACCTAACTGTAAGAGTCTAATATTTTCTCGTTCCAGTCTCCTGATGGTCGGGAAGCTGAGTATGGCGCTGCTCCAGAAACCCCAGGAGTCCTGATGGAGTGAAGACTCTGATGTGTTTTCCTTCATCCACGTGTCAACTTCTCATTTACTGTTGAACATTAATGTCATTTTTGAAAGTATGATGAAATATAGCACTGTGTTTATATAATAGAAACTGTCGTCTTGTCCTTCCTTAAATGAATGCACTTTGAATTTCAGTATATTTATTTGTATAAAACGTTTACAAAAATGTTCAGTTTATGCATCGCATAACACAAAGACGTTTGTAGTCGCTTCACAATATTCAGCACGAGTTGATGTAGTCCATCTTTACATTGAAAATGTAACAGTCACCTACACTATGGTGGATGAAAGCAGAGAATACAGCAGTGCAGGAACAGCTGATAAAAAAGGCTGTTTATGTTTTATGCATGGGTGGTGACACAATACTTGACAATAAAAACTAGAGTTATTGTTTCTTTTAAAAAGAGGCTATTCTACATTTAAATCCTACCCCACAGTATTCAAACACTTTAACACTAAGAGTTGGCTCACACTGCATCCTTCAGGATTTGCAGTGGGATTGTCTTGCAGACAGTGTTGATTTAGCATCATGGCAACCTTCATCTCCAAAACAGAGCTTCAACACACATGTAAAGTTGGTTTTTACATTCACAACTATGACAAATGTCACTGCAAAAATGTGTAGTGGGTGTAGTTTGTTTCGGCGTTAATATATTTCCTCCCGATTTGAGTTCAAATGAAGTTAAAATTCTGCTCAGGATTAATTGTCTCAGCCAGAGTAGTGGTTTCTATGGGAACCCTGCCCAAACAAGCCGAAGCTGTCTGGCCGGTTTCACTCAACTACCGATTTCCCCCGTACTTGGACGTCCAGTCGACCCTGCCGTGGACTGGTTGTACTGCGGGAGCTCTGGTCAGGAGATTCCCAGAGGTTTTCCCCAGAGCCGAGTAGCTCCCCTTCATCTGAGTCCCATCTCTCCTCCTCTTCCAGCCTTCATAATCTGGAAGAACACGGCTGTTGGTTAGTTTGACTGTCTCCAATATGTCCTGTATACACCAGTCTATCTAATTTAATAGTCAATAATGAAAATCGGCTTTTATTCTTTCACCTGAAACGTTTATGGTTAAAACTAAGAGCTACAATAAAATCTACATGAGAGAATTAAAATACCTTCATTGGTTTCACTCAAGGATGAGTTGGACATGGGCTTGGGCTTGCCAGCTTTTTGTTTGTCTTTTTTATTATCAGGAGAAGAAGAAGAAAGACCGACTGAAAGAGTGAAGAAAGAGAAGAAAGTAGTACCAGTGAATGAAAACATAGAAGGAATTAATGCAAGTCAGAAAGTGGAAACAGACAGGACGATCATGCAGGGAGTGGTTTTGCTTAAAGGTAAATAGTTTTCAGCCAGGAGGATGATTCGAGGAGATGTTGAATCATTTTGTCGTGATTGTGTACTGTACATAGATGTATTAAGTCCTTACTTGTGTGTTGCCCGGCCAAAGGAGCGAGCTGGATCCTCTGTCCCACCGAGCCCACTTCTTTCTTTTGGACCGAAGGGATGTAAGCACTAGAGAGGTTGTACTTGGTGCTTACAAAGTTCCCTACAAGAGAAAAAAAGATACATATATATTTCAGGGGTCTGTATTTATTGTGTATTTTGTTGTTACACCCTTCAGGTACCCACTTTGCATGGGATTCCAGTCAACTTAATATAAGTTACAATAATGTGTATCATTGAAAAACACAAAAACACACTGATAATAATAATAATTTGTGTGAATGTGTGTGAATAAGCCACAACATATGCAAAAACAACTACAAAGGACCCAAACAGATGAATAAGGCCGAGTGATTGAAGTCATTCAGTTTCTCATGTGACACACCATCGATCTGCTTCACCAACAGCCACAGATGGTTATCAGCGTAATTAGTCGAAAGCCTCATTGTTCCCATATGAAGGCGTAGTGGTCGTAGTGCAATTTAGCAACTGGAGTTCTTAGTTCTTAGGTTAAACTGTGTATTTATACCCTTGTCTCCTGCAGAGCCTTGAGCACCCGGCCTCTTTCACATGTTAAGGGGATGGCTGAATAGCTGAAGCTCGCTGCATCAGCTGCCATGCTGGTTGTTAGTTTATCTCATTTTAGCCTTGCATCAATTCTAACGACAACAAACATGTTGCAAACACAATAGAGATTTAAGTTGCAGTGAAAGCTATCAGATGTCTAAATTCGTGCCATTGTTTTTACATGTAAAGCAGCAAAACTGTTCATACATGGAGTCGGTTCAGTTAAGTACCTTTGGAAAGGTCAATTTTCTCCAGTACTCTTTCTTTAACAAGAGTTTTCTCAGGTGGGCTATCGTCAGACTTAGAGGGGCTCTCTTCTACTCTCACAGCAAAAAAGTTGAATGACATCATGCAGTCAGGGGGAAAAGAAGGAGAAAACAGAAAAGGATGAGAAGACAGAGGAAAACAAACATCACATACATGATGGAGGTATGAATATTTCTTAATGAATGAAAAACTAAACTATAATCATTAATAATAGGTGAGTGGAATCAAAACAAACGTTGGGGTGTATTTATGTGTGTAAATGATGTGGGGTGGGACAAATGAGCAGAAGGGGTGGTGGTGGGGGGTGGAGTTGAGGGACATTTAAACACTTGATCTTATACCGACAGTTTTAATCTCATGAATAAGCAATGGGGAGGGAGAGACAAGGTGAAAGAAAGAGACAGGAGCAGAGAGGGAAGGAGGGAGCCACAGCGGGGAGCCATATTGTGTGTCTGTCTACATGACAAATGATCTTTCGAGGTGTCCCATCTCTAAATTCGCAGACACTTAGGCTCACTCCTAACGCTGCTTTGTCCGTGGCCCCGTAAGTACTGATCAGCAGACATTAGCTGCATCATTATCATTTAGAGCTATTGTGTCACAAAGTAGACAGCCTCCTGTTATGTAACAGCACATGACACTGACAGTTGCCAGGTTTACACAAAGACACAAAATCGGTGTAATCTTTATTTATATTAGTGAAGAACTGGATGTATTGTCTGATTTTCGTTTACAATTCTAATTTTCAAACATAATGTGTTCGCTCGGTTATTGGACCTCAAGGCCCCTCCACTGAACACTCACATCAGAGGTGCTTACCCGCATTTGTTCTCGTGACTGATAATCCTCCTCCAATAGGAGCAAGTGGTTTGTTTACAGTGTTTGAAGAGTTCTCCCACAGATCCCGCAGCGTCATAGCACTCAGCTCCTTATCTCCAGAGGAGGGATGATTTTTTCCAATTAACCCTTAAAGCAACAGAAATTATGTGGTGAAAAATCAAGGGTACAAGGACTAAAACTGACTTCATGTGCTTGATGAAACAGATCGACTCCTCTCTTAAATGCAGCATGTTATAAGGTGATGGTCGGTCACTCCAAAGCCTGCATTACAAATCACTAAGCTAAATCTCACAATGGAAACAAGGGCCTTAATTACAATTAGAGGGAATCTGAGTGATCAGACTATGACCTTCAATTTTGACCACAAATTCAAAATCTAAATAAGTCCAACATGAGTCCAAATTTGAAGAGATTTATTTCTTGGACATATAAATGGGATGGATGGACATAAATCATAATGTGTCTGGTCCTGACTGCTTCCAGTAAGGAGGAAAAAAACCCGATCCATTTCTTTAAAGACACAAAACAAAATGTATAAATGACATTTACAGCGAGTTGTGGTGATTGGGTGTTTCATGCTGTCTTACCAGGCAAGTACCGTGACTGGCTGAGATAGTGCTGGCGTGCAGCAGATCCTGGAAGATTGTAGTTCATTTGGCCTGCCTTGACATTGTTGGGTAGCTTGGTGACTGTGCTGAAGGCATACAGGGGTTTCTGCTCCTTCGGCCTGGAAACAGAAACAAGAGAAACTTAAAAGCTCTCTGCATCCAAAAAGGAGGAAGGATGTTTTTTTTTATCACAATAAGTCTTGAATCCTTGAGTCATACTGCTATCACTGTTATGGGTTTAAAAATTTATTCAATAATTCAGATGGGGGCGAAAAACTCAGTCAACCTACTACTAAATTAAATAATGCACGATGCATGAGACAAATAAGTCACACGTGGACTGTGTAAAATTGCCAAAACAGTTCTGTTAAAGGAAAATGTGTAGGATCTGGGGTCACCAAATGAAAACCACTCCCCTAACCCCTCCCTTTCCAAGCATGTAGGAGGACCTACAGTGGCCTTCAGGTAACATAAAGACAGAGTCAGTGTTTGACTCCACCATTCTGCTACAATAAAAACATAGCGTTGCACCATGACAGGCTATGAAGAAGAGTAGATATGTGAAAGGCTCACCCTAAATTAATAAAAAAGCATGTTAGTTTAAGGTCATTACACTCATGAAAACATAGATTTTAATATTATATTCAATTTCTGCCTTTAGATTCTTCTTAATCCTACACACAGGTCCTTTACAGCACTCACTGTGAGTGGTGCTCCTTTGGGCTCCTCTCTTCCTCTGCGTTCCCTAGGCTTGGTTTCTTGGAGTTGGAGGCAGCAGGTTCTGAAGGATCCACCTCATCCCAGCTGTCCGACGTCCTGGCCACCGTCTGGCCCCAGCGACGACGACTGCTCTTCGCCGCCCCCATCGAACCGCCACCACCGCTGTTCTCGTTGCCCTGCGATGCTGCTTTCTGTAGAAGATGACAATATAGTTAGTGTCTGCAAAGTCAGGAGACATAAGGAGTTTATGTATTATTATTCTGATATGTCCTGACAGTATGGAGCTGCATAATGTTAGATATATTATATTTCTTTCATTCATTGAGCAAAAACTCACTGCATGACTGACACCTCCTGGTTTACTCTCAGCTTGGGGAAGGGGGATCTGCTGAAGAGGTTGATGCTGATGTTGTTGGTGCTGGTGGTGATGGTGATGATGATGATGGTAATGATGCTCCTGCTGCTGCTGCTGATTTCTCAAGGAGGACGTGGAGGCGATGGACTCAGAGGAAGACTGCTGGGGATCAACCCTAGACTCTGAGAGCTGCTTCTGGGCCAGTGGCCTTGCTTGGACTTTCTTTACTTCCTGGCTTTGAGGACGAGGTCCCAGTACTTGGCCTACCTGGAAATACGGATAACGCAGGGCCTAGACAAAGATAGAGGAAAGCAGCTTACTGTTATTCTGAATATTCTGTGAGAGTTGTTATCAAACATTTTCCCATGACACTATGACACTAAACACTGCATTAACAATATGAATCAAACCACTGTGTACCTTCTTTATTCAAACATGCAGGGGGGTTAAATGCACATGTCATCCTAATAAATACAGACATCAAGAAAACACAAAAACACAATGTAGTACTGACTAACAGGCAGAGTAGACTTCATCCCATTACTGTAAAAGGCACAGAATGGAAAATCATTGTCAGCCACTGGAAAGGTTTCCTTCTCAAGGTCGAAAGAGTAATTCAACTACCTTACTGTCTAATTTTGTCTCTGTTCACAGAGCCAGCAGAGGAGGAGCCAGATCAATGTCTGTGTAAAAGGGGGAGCAGGCATTGTAGGACAGATACTGGCACTGTTATGTTATGTGAATGCTGTACTGCTACCTAGAAATCCAGCTTTGTTTAGTTCAGCATTAACAAGCAACAAGTCGACATAATAGTGGAGTCATCTCTTCTCTTCCAGCAACATAGGGGGACTTATGTAACCTATGTACGTAGCTCATACGTAGTGGTTAAACATTTTGCAGAGGGAATGAAGTTTGTCTTAAGCTGTACTTAAAATGACTGGGATTACACGGTCTAATGCAGTCTCTGCATTGGAACAACAGATTATCTTCATACAGTTGTGAGCGCTGCACTGTGAAATGAAAATTCTCTGAAGACAGGTACACAATGTCATAGGAAAAGATAATCAAGTTCATAAATCATTACTGTAGCCGCTTTTATCCAGGCTTTAGTGCTCGCTCCTGCCTACCTGTACAGCTGTGGGTCTTTTTTTGGGGTCCCACTGCAGCAGGTCCTTCATGAGGGCGATAGCCTCATTACTGGCATTTGGGATCAGAGTCTTTAAGTGGGTCGGCACACACTGGGGGAAGCGAAAGTTCATAGCAGAGGCTAGCTGGTAGCCCTCCGGCCAATCCATCTATTGAAAGAGAAAATCAGATGATTATATATTATATACATGCATACATAAATGAGTTTGAAATAGAGATTTACACAGTATATTTTATTTCATAATTCAGTTCATAATACAGTCTTGAAATGCTTCTGTATTACTTTTTGAAAGAGACATACACCATTTGCATGGTAACATAAGCATATAAAACTACTGGCAGTGGCTCTCTCTGTAAAGTAAAACTTGTCAATCAATGGAATAAAATAGTAGGTGGAGCCAAAGTCAAACACTATATTGCAAATCTAGACTCTGTATTTTTGTGTCATTTCATGTGACAGTACGTAATTAATGATAATAATGCAGAATTAATCCAACATCAGCTTCAACTAATTTAATGAAAGACGCTCAAATGCAATTGTGTGATGCATCATAAAAAAATGTATAACCCTACATTAGACTCCTCTTGTGCACTAATAAAGCAAAAGCCTCAGAACCTGTACACATCAGTGCTGATGAATCCCTGCAGTCCTGGTTCAAGGTTATACACTCAAGTCTTGACCTGGCTATACCCAAAACAGGCTCTAAAGGATTTCTGCTCAGCAATCAGAATTAATAGTGGTGGATTTGGAGAAAGCCTTTGAAACAAAGTGGCATCCTGTTGAGCAAGGGGATTGCTTAAGCTACTTTACACCACAGAGAGAGGAACCCTGCCTCAAGCCTACTTGTTCTTTTTCTGATCAGCACATTTACCCTAAATATTTTCCCATCGCCAAGAATTTCATTCATGTTTAAAAACCTTAACCACAGTCGAGCATTTCCACCCGTCTCCTTTCAGTTTCCTCTCACTTTTTTGACAGTGCCCAGGACTTGGCAGATCTTGAAGATCTCATCCACTTCGCTGTTGCCGGGGAAAAGAGGTCTGAGTGTGTAGAGCTCAGCCATGATGCAGCCCACAGCCCACAGGTCAATAGGAGAGCTGTAGGTGGACGACCGGAGCAGGACCTCTGGAGCACGATACCTTCACAGAGAAAATACAACACAACACTTAGATAACCAAGCAAAAATATATATATTTTTGTTCAGTTGCTAGTGATGTCTAGAAGCTCCTCTCACCATCTGGTTGATACGTAGTCTGTGTAAGGAGGTTTGGAGCGGATCTCTCTGGCCAGTCCAAAGTCGGCTATTTTGACCAGCTCTGGACCCATGCACAGCAGATTCTCTGGCTTCATGTCTCGATGAAAGAAACCTGTGCAACAGTGAATATCAAGCTTTTTGTCACAGGACTAAAACACAATAACACACAATACTGTGCTGCAGCATTTCACATTTACATTTGCCTGGAACAGCATCTAGTTTGAAGGCCTGTGTTTTCACAACTACATTTTTATTTTACTTGGGCCGTATCTCTTCTCTAACCTTAACCTAGTTATTTTAGCCAACAAACTTTGAATGCACTCTAGTTCACTGTGTGTTTTAGAGGTACACTACATGATAACATCATTTAGTGTACCTCTAAAACACACAGTGAACTAGAGCGCATTCAAGGTTTGTTGGCTAAAATAACTGGGTTAAGGTTAGAGAAGAAATGCGGCCCAAGTATCAAGGTGAATTGTGGATAAAGTTGTTGTGACATTATCATATGATCCAGGTTACTATAAAATACACTATATGTAACTGTATTAGCACACAAAGTCGCATAAGCATATGAACTAAGCATCCCTATACACAAATGTGCTACTGCTCTATCTGAGATTCACACTGACATTTTACAATATCAAAACACACCACCCACACTAAAGTCAAGCTACTTTTTCTAGACGGAAGGATAGACAGAGTAAAGCCTCTTACCATGCTTATGTACAAAAACCAACCCAGATAGCACTTGAAACATGATGTTCCTAATTTCATTCTCTGAGAACATCTTATTCTCTCTAATTGACAGAGCGAAGAGATGAGGAAAGAGGAGAAAAAGGGAGAAAAGACAGATTGAAGAAGAGTGGTTAAAAACCAGTTAAAGCTTAAAGGAAAGGAAAGCTGCATGCACTTATATTGGATGTGTGGAGGCACCGGTACATGTTGTACATACCAACTGTTTGTATGAATTATCAGTTTCATTAAGATTTTTAAAAACTTGCAGCCTGACATATGAGGTATCCACACATTCATTAATTGTATAAATGCAGACCAAAGAGTTACACAAGCCTGTTGTGGAGGGTTGACAAACTACAAGATTTTGATCGATGAATCATTCAATGACCAGTTTGTTCACTCAAGACTTTGGTTTAAATACTCCAAAAGCTTTATAGTTTTCACACTATTTGGACTCATTTTTCAATCTTGTAGTGTGTAACCACTCTCATGCACTTGCAAGCCATGACGAAGACACGGTACACCTACCATGTTTGTGAATAAAGGACAGGCCTTGTAATATCTGAAAGCTTATGTTTCTTATCACTGACTCTGGGAACAATTTTTTTCTGTAAACATAAAATGAATAGAATCCTCATGAACCTGCTGGTGGACACATTATCACATAAACAGCACTCTGTCTTCTATTCTGACCGGTACTAACAAAGGATATGTGGGAAAAAAAAACACGCAAAACTCCTAAACGTATGAGTTATTAGTTATGAAACATCAGCAGCTTCTCTGATTCATCTTTGCCAGCCAACACATTCAGGTGTGTACATGTGCAGTGCACACCTGAGGTTTCACAAGGGCCTCCCCCAGAGAAGCTGTTAGTCTAGTGTGTACAAGGGGGAGTATAAGGCAAGTGCACATGCAAACTTTTAGCATAGTGTCCTGACAGATATATGAAATACTCAGTGTGCTGTTTTATTGGTAAATTGGCCACCTCAGGCCTGTGACCTTAAGTGAACTATGTGTTGAGGTAATTAAATAAAAATAGACACCATTGTGTTATGCAACATTTGTATCATAAAGTGTGATATAGTATCTCTTCTTACCTGTCCTTCATTAGCTGGTAGAGGTTCTCCTTCATGTACTCGAAGACAAAGTAGAGGTGGTCGTTCTCCCTGATCACCTCCTTCAGCTTCACCACGTTCGCATGGTTCAGTTTCTTCAGAGACTGATGTGACACGAAGTTGGAAAAGATAAGAGAGATAAAGGTCATGTAACATAATGACAGATTCATGTTCATACAGCTTTGTTCTGTAGCGGCATTAAATGTTAACAAGATTGATAGCTGGAGAGCAGGAACACTGTTCAACACCTGAGAGTGATGTAAGTGATACAGTAGTTATGCATAACCTTCAGCATCTTTACCTTCACTTCTCTGAGGTTCATACATTCTTCCCATGAGTAAAACTTCCGCTTCATCCTATGAAAGACAAAGACACACACGATAGCAGTTCGTTACACCTGATGCACAGGGGCGTCACCATCTTTGCAAAATTCTTTTGTGTGCTTTCATCAATAATTCAGATCTTTCGGGGGTATCCCTACAGCTCCTTTCATTTGATGAGCAAACCTGCAAAAGATATGTTATTATATTGTACATTCAAGTGTTTTGAATTGATATTCTAAACTTTACAGGTGTTGATCTTTAGACAAAGTTGATACAGTGATGCCTTAAGTTGTCACAGTTTGTGTATGTACATTAAAAGTACACACCATCTGGTATACAAAGAAAACTTTACAATAATTTATCTACCCTGATCGGCGTTACCTCTCCCTCCCCGAGGAATTATGTAAGAGTTACAGAATGTGCACATATCTTTTTCTACTCTCTGGGTGCCCGCCAGTTTTGTTCGTTCCCTCCACAATGTCAGCAACCTGACACACACCCCCTCTACTTTCACTCCCTTTCACCGTCACCACACGTATTGTCTTGCACAGTAACCAAATGATCAAGCAGTGGACACATCTCCCCGGTTTCTCATCTATTATTGAACCCTGCTGCCATGCTGCTGAACAAAGGCATGAAAGCTAGTTTGTTTGCCTTGGTGATGGCAAGAAAACCAGTATTCCATAGTCCTACACATGGCATTGAATTTCTTTAACATGAAATCTAACCAAGGCAATTTTAACTCTAATTTTTGAATACTCTGCCTTATGAAAGTGTTGGAAAGTAAATATTTAATAGGCAAGAGACTTCAAGGCAATATTGACCTATATTTAAAATATAGTGAAGGGCACCTCACTAAATATAAATTTATGGAAACTTTAATAAAATAAAATAAAATAAAAAAGACATAATATACTCTCTGTAGGTAAAATTGGAAATTCAGACATCACATTTGTTATCTATTACCATCTATATATTAAGACACAATATAAAAATTACAAAACTCTCAAATTTAATCTATTCTGTCACACCCTTAATATATAAATATGCTTTTTCACCAGACTCTAACAAGGAGAAACAGAATTCAAGTCTTACAGTAAAACATATAATGATAATAAATGATCATTATCCTCACCTCTTGATAGCTACTAGTTCTCCAGACTCATTGCTTCTCCCCATCAGCACACTGCCATAGGTACCATCACCGAGCTGCTTCAGGGTGGTGTAGCGATTCATCATCTCTTACGATGGTTTCATCAGCTTTTTAATTTTCCTAATGTGTGAAACAAGCTGTAAAAACAGACTTCTGATTCCCCCCCTCCGTCACCAGCCTCTTCTCAAGAACAGTTCAGCTGTGTGGTTCATTTGGCCAGTATATCCCAGTATTCACCCTTTCTTGAAAGTCAAAACTCATCTTGCAGACAGTGATCCATTGTTAGGAAGGTTGGGTCCTGCTGATGTAGGTCAGCCAACAGTTGAAACTGCACCTTTGCGAGCCTTTGGAACAACAGGAAAGAAAAACATCATTAGCAACAGGCACAAGAAGCTATTCTACAAGTAGACAAAATCACACACACAATAAAAACCAGGTATTTCCCTTACCCCTGGAAACAGGTTTCTTTAGTGATCTGGAGACAAAGGAAAGCTAGAGCCACCTGTGTTTTTGCTTGATGAGGAGTACGTGCGTGTTACACTAGAAGGAGGCTCCAGCACAACCACCCAAGGGAGATGACATAGGCAGCCCTAGTCAGATTAGGCCAACAGGGATGTAAATAGGATGTTACATCACTGTCATGCTTACCGGCCTCCACTAGCATCCCCAAGCACCCTGCCCTGCAAGAGGATTTGATTGACGCCACAGGCCAGTCTGATCTCACTGTTGGGTTGCAGATTCAGCCAAATAGATCTCCATGAAGACTTCTTAAATTTCAAATTAAAACAAGCACTCTATACCTTTATCCTCTAATTAATCTATAGACCACGGCTCAATCAGTGCAATAATTCCACAAAACAATCGTCACTTTGGCCGTTTCAATCATCCCTCAGGTATAAACGATTTTGAGTTGTGCACTATGAAATGTGATTTTCTGGCGATGAGAGGCTATAAATGTGAGACTGTGGTGAAAAGAGGCTGGAAAACTCTTCCTTTCTTCGTCGATTTACATAAAGTTTCTCTTGAGCGAGCCAGTTGACACAGGTGGAGCTGGTTAAACAGCGGTTGTCAAGTGTGCAGCTGCAGGGCCAGACTGAAAATGGCATGTATACTCAGATGGGCAAGGAGATGCCAAGGAAAACCCAGCCTTTTTTTTTGTTCAATAAACAAAAGGTTAATGGATATATTGGTTTCAAATAATAATGAACTGCATACCAAGATTTTAAGAAATATAAGCCTAATGCTTCGAGTATTAGGGCATATGGATTTGAATTCCATCTGTGAGCTATTTTCATGAAACTTTAGTACAGGCTGGTGAGCAGGTAGAACCTCTCTGCTTGAATACTGACCTGTTATATTTAGGTTAAAAGGAAATGCAGTTGCAAGTGAATCGAGGGCAGCTAAACAAAATGAGATTAGTGTTTATTTCACTGGATGGGGCCAGGAACTCCCATCCAAAGAGACTGGATTTGGCTCTATGACTCCTGATAATCATCTAATGAATGAAGGAGTGTAATTAACATTCATAGCTTTATTGCCATTTTTTCGCACGGTGTATACTATAGACGTCTTTCCACAGAAAATTGGGAATTAACTTTTTTTCTAAACAAATCCTCTTTGCTATGCAAGTCTCACTGAGATAATAAGCAATAAGACAAGGAAGAGAGGCCAGCCAGGGGACTGCTGGTCTGCACTCAGCTTTCACATATGGCAACCTGCTGTGGGGGGATTTAAAGGGAATTAAGATTTGTCCAGGCAACATGACATTAGGAAGCTATCCAAGGTCAGTTATATTGAAAACACACATGGACACTAACCTGACAGTGGAAGATAAACAGTTTAATTTGAACATATAAAATTATATAAATGTGCACTTTGCCTGCTATAACTAACTCTAATGTCTCAGCCTCTCCATCCCACTAATCACAGCTACAAACAATAGGCTACAAAAACATGATGAATGGAATACGGTTAGATAAGCGGTGTAGTATGTAGCCTATTGACAAGTTATTGACATTTCAGACTGGACATTTTGTTTCTCAGTTGTTTTGTATCGAACCGTCGCCTCTTTCCTTATTTCCCACAGTTTTTAAACTCACCATTTAGGGCTGTACTTGTTCACGGAGGCAGTTGTCTGTGGCTGCTGATAGCACCAGGTTTCGTCAGATAAAATCCTCACTGCGTTTAATCCTCGCTCAAACTATAACGACAAGGAGCGTGTGTGTTGTGTGTGTATGCGCGTGACTCGCTCCCTATGGAAACGTACACACAGACGCTTCAGGCTCAGGCTGCCAGGTGACAAGTCCCACAAACGAGCAATGGTTTGTGGGACTTGTTGTCCTTTGAGCCGGTGCGAAAGGAGACTTTGAAAAATGTTTAATATTCATTAAAAAAATGTTTCAGAAGTAACGCGAGAAAACATACTGGCCTCTTCCAAACATAAAGCGGTTCAACCTACAGGTAAATACAGATTTTTCAAGCAGGTACAACATATATTTGACCGAGTTTAAGCGTTTCCTATTGCCACAGCTGTTGTAGTTCAAGTGTTGCGCCAGTAGATGGAGGTGTAGGGCTGTGGTTGTTCGGCCTAGTTTGGCCAATGAACAGCTGAGAAAATATAAACACCAGTGCTTTAAAAATGTCGGCGGCTTACCTCCGGAATAGTCATTAAGCCATGTCGTGTCATGTCCATCAGTTCGGCAGTAACATAGGCCTAGCTGTATCCATATGATCTTATTAATGCTTTATTTTCATTCACAAACTTTGTAGGCCTATCTAATCCTGTTTGAGACAGCTGACAACCCGGAAGCTCCCAGAGAAAATTACCCGGGAAAACATCCGTTTCAAAAGCGGTGACTTTTAACCGATGTGGGGCGGTTACCCAGACGCGCATTAACAAAACCAACCGATTGGGTCTCGTCTCTGGTGTATTTTCTCCTAAACCCGTCAAAAAATATCGTTGGACAACACTTCTAAATGTAAAGTAAACCTCCACTTTCTGCAGCATGTCCCGGTGAGTGTAGTACTGCAGCTTCTTCGTGGCGTTCAGGTGCACGCAGCATCAATGGTGTCATTACTGCCCCCTACAGCCGGGGGCCAGCGCGTTTGAGGTGAGTGCTTTATAGCCATCGACCACAAGGGGCGACAATGGCCTCATTATACTCGCAAACAAACGCCAAAAAGTCGAGCAAAAATACTTAATAAAAGTATGTTTTCAAGTGGCGTTTTTGGTTTTAAGGCCAGTTAATAATTTCAAAGACAAAAATCAGTGTATGCCATTCATAGTTTTAACCTGGGGTCTGTCCCTTCAGTCCAGATATGGGGTCTTCTATTTAGTGTGTTTGCTGACTCTGGACCACAATAAATTCCAACAATGACCAACATTCCCATCTGCCCCGGTTTTTGTGTGTGTGCGTGCGGGTGTTTGTGTGTAGGCTATATCCACGGGGTGGTCTTCGCACACACACACGAGGCAGGTTAAGCCAAAAAGCAGGAGAAAGAGGGGGGGATAACAAGTGGGATTTCGCTCTAATAGGATTATCGCGGTCGTTAACCACCCGCCGCTCTTGTCAACGGATGCCCGGTTTGCCAGTTGGAACGGAGCGCAGCGCAGCGCAGCGCGACGCCATGCGATAGCTCAGCAGAAACCCGGCGAGGAAAACGGGTCACAGTCGAGCCGGTCGCTATCACTCGGAGGTCTGATAGCCTAGATGAAAAAAAGGCTGGTTAGACTTCAAGGCTATAATAACTTTCCGAGATGATGTATTATGGGTTCTACCTGCTGGGAGCGCACGGGGATCTCTCACTGGGAGTGCGTCTGTGCCAGAGAGCGGTTTCTTGAAGGTAGGGGGGGTCGGTGGTTGGTTGTTGACAGGCTGTTTTTGACATGAAGACACGACCTGCGGGGATCGGCAATGTCAATGCCGACTGGATGGGTTCGCTCCCTGACAAGCTCAGTGCCATGCCCCTGAAACATCTAGCCGTGCCAGGTGCGTAAATATGCCATCAAAGTATGGATGGATGTGTGTGTTTGCAGATTTAGGTGATATGTGTGTGATGCCTTATCTTACTTCTTTGAGTCCTATCCCTCTGTCGACATCTGTATCATTATTCCCTGTCATCATCATCATCATCTGTTTTTTTTTTTCTTCTAGGGTCTCATGATTCTTTCACCTACTGGGTAGATGTCCACGCTCCTGTGGGCCCAGATCAGAAGGCTTATGTCAAATATCTGGCCACTGCCTTCAGTGTTGTAGCCAAGAAAGTCATGGTGAAGTGGTCCATGACACAGGTACAGATCTCAAGTTATAGTGACAAAAGTGTGTATTTGGTTTTGCTTTGCAGCTGTAGTTGCAATGTATAGGCTATAATGTGACCTCTGATCTGTGTTCCTACAGAACTTGACCTTTAAGGAGCAGCTGGATGCAGGAATTCGCTACTTTGATCTCAGGGTCTCATCCAAGCCAGGGGAGTCTGGGACG
This sequence comes from Trachurus trachurus, assembly GCF_905171665.1. NCBI lineage: Eukaryota > Metazoa > Chordata > Actinopteri > Carangiformes > Carangidae > Trachurus > Trachurus trachurus. The sequence continues at coordinate 8,482,612 of NC_139911.1, forward strand.
GAGATTTACTTCATCCATGGTCTCTTTGGACACAAGGTGAGCAGAAGACATACAGACACACTGCCACAGTCTGCCTACATTCTTATTGTGTTTCACAATCCTTTACCAGATTTGTCTCTTTGGATTGTCAAAGCCCAGTTTTCTGCTGAATAATTATGTTTTTCTAGATCAGCTGTCTCACTGCCTGAAATAATCGAAATGACATATGAATGTAATTCAGAGACTTCAGCTGGTATAGATGTTTTGTCTCATCGTGAAACAGTAAATGTTTTGCTCTACACTGTTTGCAGCTGATGTTGTTAGTAGTAAGATGGACATGACCTCATTCAGGGATCAAAGGTTGTGTTTTCAGTTGTAAACATCTCTCCTCTAACATGGGTCATGTTAACACATGCCTGAGTGTTTTGCTTCCAGCAGTGCATCATGATATGGAATTGTGTCTGTCAACTATTAGATACAGGCTTAGCTGATTGTCAGAACAACAACATCCCATGCTTTAACAGATTGTAATTGCAGTTTCACTGGCATTTCACTTGTTTTCCTTCATTACTATATGCTTTGGATTTCAGTCTAAAACTTCATCTAAAACTGCTTTGATGTTGCAAATGATCTCCAGCTTTTGCTCTGTTGTCCCCCAAAGGTGAAGGACGGTCTGTTAGAAATCCACTCTTTCCTTTGCAGACACAGGAAAGAGGTGAGAAGGACTTTTAATATTTTTTCATGCAACACAATATAGTAAAAACAGCAATAAAGAAGCATAAGCATGGAAAGAGTCTCAAGCTATTACCTGACTGAAGTTAATGTTGATTTAGGTGGTGTTTCTGGACTTCAACCACTACTATGCAATGAATACAGAACATCATGTCTACCTCATCACCATGCTCCAGGAAGTGTTTGGCAGCAAGCTTTGTAACAACTGTGCAGTGGAGAGCATCAGCCTGGACTACCTGTGGGAGAAGAAATATCAGGTGAGATCTGGTTGCATCAGCGAAACTGTTATTAGAAAAAATATACTTAGGCATTATGATGGTGGATGTATAAGATTACATAAAACCGCCTTGAAACATTCAATCCAACCATTTTCTATAACTTTCCATAACTTCAGTGCCACCACTGGCTTTGGAAGTACAGAAATGATATCTTAGACAATTATTTCCATCTGAATGCAGATCTTGGTATAGGATCTAGTTCAAAGATCATCATCATCGTTACTAAAGGGTGACACAACACACTCTCTGTTGATAAGTATTTGCACCAGCATGCATGAACGGCTGCATTCAAATACTTTGCATGTGTATACCATACAAGTAAAAGTGCTATGCAGGTGTATACTGGACAGTCCACTTAACTCCTGTGGTCAGGTAATCCATTCAGCCTGTGACTCTGCTGGGCAGGAATTAGTGGTGAGCGTCATCCTCTTAACACTTGTTCCACCATCCAACCAGCTTTCCTTTTTTCATTGTGTTTAGAATTTATTATTTCTTTATCTCTTCTCTTTTCAAAGTTGTTTCCCTTGCTTTCCTTAATTTCTCCATCTCTCCACCATTTGCCTTCAGCCAAACCCCTCTCTCTTTCTTTTACACTTCCTATCATTTATTTTGACACATTTTGGTCTTAATTATTTTTCTCCATCCTTTTAATTTTACACAGATGTATAGAGATGTAAGGCCCAACAAGCAGCTATATACTGTATTTGCTTGTGTGTATCTATTAAAGTGTCCTACTTCCTGGTTTAGGTGAAGAGAGTGTGACATTGTGTTTGCATTGTCTTGTTTGTCTGTTTAATTCAGATAGCTTGCTATCAGTTAAATCTCTGTTCCTATGACCCTAATCTGTGACTAGCTTAGTTGGCAAAGAAAAAGAGAGAGAGAGAGGAGTGTGGACAGAGAATGACAACAGAGTAGAGAGAGTAGAAGAGCAGAGATTGGCACTATGACAAGCTGCAGGGGGCAGCCTTTCTCCGCACTCTGTCTGTCACTGGAAAAGACTGTAACCCAACCTGCATCTATATTCTATTAATGTTAAATCACTGTTTGAAGAAGAGTGGTCTTTTGATCCTAAATCTAACCCAGTGTTTCCAGTTATAGAAGACATATTGACTCATTGACAGACATTGTTATCCTAAGTGACTTACAAGTGAGATCACATCACCAAAGCTTTAGTGCAGTAGGAGACCTTGGTGTCAATTCACTATAAGTGCAAGGAGATCAGGTTAAAGTGCATAGTAAGTGCTAGTTAGGCTGGTTATGGTGTTAGGCTGTTCTCAGAGGAGATGACTCTTGTGGATAGAGAGGCACACCCCTGCTCTGACAATATCCTGTAGCTTCTTCCAACATCAGGAAACCACAGACGACAATAGTCTGGACTAAGAGAGTCTTGTGTGCAGGGATAACAATGCCAGATGCTATTTCTTGTATGAACACAGTGGCTGACACTGACCACAAGGATGTGTTACTGTGTTCAAGTAGATGGGTGGAGATTAGAACCAGAGGAGAAGCAATAGTGACATGATTTGATTTGAGTAACATGTGCCTTTTTAGGCTGATTAAAGATCAGTTGGGCATCCTGGCATGGCTGTAAAAATGGGGTTATGGATAAACGTGCAGTGATACTGGTTTTTAAGTTTCTAATATTAGTATTTTCAGGCTTTTGCACCATGACCTGAGAAGTGCTACCTAATGACTTTAACGAATGTAATCTGGGGATACATAATGAAAAATCAAGATCTGTCTGTGTTGTTTTTGATACCACAGGTTTTGGATTCAGTGTCTGTCATTCTGTCCTCTCCTCAGGTTATAGTGTTCTACCATCATCCCTCAGCTCAGGGCATCTCAGTCATGTGGCCTGGCAACAAGATCCCTGCACCATGGGCGAACACCACTGAACCCAACAAACTCATACAGGTCAGAAAACAACAGTCTGATTCATGCTGTGTTAATACACATACCAGCATGAAGTCCTACTAACTTTTAAAAACTTTACTTCAGACAGAAAAATCATTCCAGAAATCTGTCTTAACTGTTTATGGATTTTGATGAGATCTCCTTTCGCCTACTGTCTCCTGTCCAGTTCCTGGAAACGACATTGAAGGAAAGAGCGAAACAGGGCTCCTTCCACGTGACCCAGGCCATCCTCACGCCCAGACCCAACACTGTGGCCAAGGGCCTCGTCTGGGGGCTTCGTAACTACCTAGTGGAGAGGTCAGTGGCTAAGTTTGGTTGTGGTTTGGAGGGTGTAACTAAGGGAGGTGTGGTGGGATTTTGCGGATATACAAAAACACAGCATGTCAACAACTTGGTTTTGAGACCAGAAATTTAACATGTAACTTCCTTTGAACGCTCGGGCGTATATTCTGCAGAAAGTGTAGTCTGTTTCCTTGTTCATATGTGTTTTCACTTACTTTAACCTAAGCCTAACCATCACTTTAACCCAAACCAATTATAACCTGAAAGAAAAATCCCCAACTAGTTATTTTACCCTAACTATTACCTCATTGGAATCACATGCTCACCATCTCAGGGTCTTCATCTGCTCAGTTTCATTTTCAATTCAGTCTTATCTGTGGTCAGTAGGGGGCGGTATAGCAGCAACAACAGCACATGCTTGCAGTAAAGAGGATTTCCAATTTTGCACATGCCCTTGAAAAGGAAAAGGAAAACACAGTGTGTCATTGCAGGAAAGAGCTGTCACAGTCAGTGTTCGGCCTTTTTAAACTTATTTTAAACTCCACCCTGTCTTCTACATGGGTGTAGCATACTATTGCAGCAACACCAGTGCGGAGTGTGTTTAATTTACTTATAGAAGATTGATTACCATTATAAAAAAAATGGTATGTCAAATGTCAAGTGTCCCTGTCACAATATTGAGTCACGTCACTGCCTTATTCCAGTGGGAATCATCTCTAATCCTCGATATCCACTTCCAAACCACACAGGCTCAAACAGTAACACATGTCATCTCTCAGATAAGGGATCTCATTTCCTAAGCAAAAGCTGAGTTATTTTCACAAATCTTTCTGGTCATGTTGCTCATAGACCCAGAGATTTAAGTGGAAATGACAGTGGAGTGACTTGAGATAACCACATATCCACCATGCCCTTAAATGTGAGAGAACCAGGCACTGACGCTGGATTGTAAAACTCCCCGAATGGAAGCTCTGGCGAGACAGGAGGTGCCCTAATTTTGCACTTCCGAGGAAATGGGATTGTTTATCGCCGCTAGGGTAAACATTCTGACTTCCTGGTTTTGTTCTGCTGGTGGCTCAAGCGTAGCAGAGAACACAAGGGTGTTAGAAGTGGTAGAGTTACAGAGACATGGCGTGTGTTCCTCAGTGTGAGAGTGGGTGTGTGTGTGCCCAGAAAATGACTTGGAGACATGATTTGGAAACAATACTGGCACAGTGACCTCTCACTGACAGACAGAGAGACAGACACAAATATCACTGCTTTAAAATTTTTCCATCAGGCCAGTTTTCCCTCACTGTGAGTCATCATGACAGTTCAAGACCTGATCAGCAGCTTTTCATGAAACATGGAGGACAGAAGACATGTGCAGGACAATGGGAATCTATTATTATATTAATCTTTGTAGCCATAACAATGAAACCAATAGAGACAGAAATTTGTCACTCGGTATTTCAATTGTTTCCAGAGTGAGGAAATCAGTTCAAACTAAAGTTAAAGTGACAGGACTTTGAGGGTAACAGAAAATGGTAGAATTTCAAAATCTTACAAATTTGACATGTTTAAATTTCTAAATCCACAATTATCTAAGAAAATCTAACCACTATCTGTCATTTCTTGTGGCTCTAGACACCTGCCTACCATCATATCCTGGGTTGAGACTCAGAAGCCCGGGGTGGACGGGGTCAACATCATCACCTCTGACTTTGTGGAGCTCACTGACTTTGCGAACATTGTTATCAGACTCAATAACCAGCTAATGTCTGATCTGGACAGGAAATCAAGATGACCCATGTTTGCACAGCGGGACTAATGGGTTGGATTTTGGACACTCGAAGGACGTTGGACGTTTCTAAAAACACTCTAAGGTTATTTTTAATTATGATTCATTGTATGACGCTAATGACTCAAATAAGAACTTTTATCAGATCTTCTTATACACTAATACGGTTTAATTGTCTTACATTTAAGTATTAACACACTTATTTATACTATATGAGCCAGAGATTTCTAGACATTTTGAGCGACACTGAGCCTTGAAACCTTTCAGAAACTCATCAACTAACTTTTGAGCATCACGGTTTTGGTTGCAGCCAAACGTCCTGCCACGATATCATGCACAAAGTCCAAAAGAGGGAAAAAAGCCAGAGCTTAGGTCAGAGAAGAACAAGAATGCCCACTTGCATTTTTTACCATCTTCATAGGGCCAACCAAATCCTGTCAGACCACAGCCCTGGCGTCGTTTAGAGATTTATTTTCATACATTCCCTTATGAGGGAAAATGGAAACTTATCACATTGCCTCTATGACATGACACTGCCACACTGGTCAACAGATTTTCAGCTACCTGTAATATGAACAGTGATTTAACTTGAATTTTCAACCACTGTAGACGTTTCTTTTCTTTCTTTCTTTTCTAAGAATGATATCAATATTATAACAGCTGCTTTTGTTCCTTTTATTTTCAAATGTTTTGTGGCCACATTGAAATTCTGTATGATATTGAAAGCCAGGATCAGATTAAAAAAAACATAGATATTAAAAGCATCAACTTCATAGGAACCTCATGGGAATGGAAAAAATATTCAGACAGCTAACTACAAACAAAATGTGTACATATGAAGAAAACACCTGACATGATGGCATTTTGGAAATTTGTTTGCATTGTATTTCAAACACATTGATAATTGTAAACACACTCAGTCTGAGAGCTGAAGCTGGTTTTGAACTCTGCACTTGGTGTTTTTTCCGATAATGAAATGAGCGTGAAACTAAAATTGTGATTGCTTTTTTCATATTTGTTGTTTTTATGTTGAGCAAAATCACAAAACGTGAAAGTGTAACCTACCGAGCCGACACCGTGTGTATGGTTTAGCGCCTTTTATATAATACACGAATGCATAAATTACAGAGGTATGTGTGGAACTTGCACCACAGTTCAGTACAGTACACGCGGCCATAAATGCTTTGGTCAGTGTTTCGTTTCACCTCCATTGTTTGACTAGACAGAAATAGAAATAGTCTCCATTGAATGTGGGGGAATGCATGGAAGAGCCACAGTATATGGCAGTGTCCAGCACGTGTCAAGTATGCAGCAGGCTCCATAACACACACCATGGAGAAAGAGCAATGAAAAAAATGGCCATGCATACTGTAGTTTGGGGTGTGTGTGTGTGTGTGTGTCTGTGTGTGCGTGTGTTATGGTGTTTGTGTGTGCTAATGTGGGTTTGGTGATTACTATGCATGACAGACACAGCAATGCAGTGACAGGCGACCTGCATTCCTGTGGTCAGAGCAGGGAGAGAGAGAGAAAAAAAGAGGGAAAAAGCAAAAGAGAGCAGAAGAAGATGAATGTAATTGACAAAGTTTGAGGCGTTTGCTGAGCAGGGAGATGGAGAAAGTGAAAGACAGAGCGTGGACTACTAGACCATAAGAGATGACGAAATGGAAAGAATGAGGAATGAGTTAAAGTTGAGCTGGACTCATAGAAAGTGGGAGAGACTCAGTTTTGTTTTTGTTCATTTTAGCTCTGTCCTTTATTTCACTCCCTGACACACTAGTGTGAAATTGCCTGTTCTGTCCAGGCCACTTTGTTGACACAGTTAAATGTGATCTCCAAGCGTTGCAGGGGAGCACGCACACACACACACACACACACACACACGGTCACTCTAATTGTGCAGCAATTACGCATACCTTGGCATGTAAGTGAGAGAGCAGAGAGAAGCAGCCCTGACTGATGGAGAGCATTCCTCCCACTCCCTATCTCTCTATCTGTGCTTCCCAGATTTCAGAAAGAGAAGTGCACAACTCAAGTTTGGTCTTTCATATGTAAATACTGTCCTGAATTAATCAAAGTGCTCTTGTACACGTGTTGGATCACCAAAACATTGTTACTCTTCAAACATTTTCTACACAAAGTTGCGCAGCATTAACACACCGTTTCCCAAAACTACTTTGGTTTTTGTCGGGGCACCACAATTTTAGCATATGTCGTTGTAGCAACCAAACACCACTGCAGTTTGGTTTGTCCAACCCGAGCGAGCTCCAAACTCAACACCTCATGTCGCTCCAGACCCCATCAACACCCTCGGGTCACAGCCAACGGTATCACTTTGCCTCGTAAATCAAGGTTAGACTTCACCAGAGCCAAACATGGTGCAGCTCCCAATCTTAAGTAACATTTAAGATTTACTGTAGCATTGAAGTGGCGGTAATATTATCACACATAATTAACTTCTTCTCGCTGGATGGACTTTGCATGTTCTCTCCATCTTCCTCTCACTATCCAAAGCCATGCACACTGGGATGATTGGCGACTCTAAATTTGTGGTGTGAATGTGAGTGTGTGAGGTCGTTTGTCTCCATATGTCGTCCCTGTGATAGACTGCTGACCTGTCCAGGTGTAACCCGCCCTCGTCCTGTGTCAAGAGAAGACTGATCTTCTTCCATTTCATGGGTCTGTGTGTTTTTCTGGAGCCACTGCACTGTACATCCCTGGTGTTAAGTGATGTCAGTGGCTGGAGCCAACCAGGTCAGTAACATCCATTACACACAGATATATTAGTGCTCTTGTTTAGATCATGACGACTACAGTACTGCAACAGCTGTAAAAACACATGGCAGTAGTGTCCCACCTCCAATAGAACGAGTGAGGGGTTAAGAAAGAGATAAGGCTTGACAAAACATGTGAAGCACTGAAGCAGACGAAAATGCACGCCGCTTTCCCGTAAGCCACAAACAGTGTCAGGTTCATCCAATTATCCGTCATTAAGATGTTAGTCAAAGTAAATGGTTTGAATAGTTCTGCCCACACAGAATGCTTGAAGCCCTACATCAACGATGATGGGAGGAATTCCTCTGAGATTAAATGAGCTGCCAGATAATGAAATAGAACTCAATTTGTACTGGTTTCAATTTAAAGTATTGATGCTAAGTGGTTCAGATACTGTTTCACGAGATTTCCAGCACTGACTGGAAAAATCACGCCAAAAGAAAAAAGGAATTTGGGCCTTAAAGTAACGGCTGTTAAAAACCTATTCAAAATGTAAGCTGGAGGATTTATCTGAATGAAACCGGTCTCTCACGGCAGGGTCTCCCTAACAACTCAATCCCTTTCCAAACATCTCCAGAGTTCCTGCTCAGCCTCCTGGGATCACATGGGAGCTGTGGAACTGACTCGGGAATGCTGTCAAGCGTTCGGCGGCTCTCTTGAAAACCCGCAGGCTCTGAGATGATGTCACTGGGAAAGCTCACCAGCTCCCATTGCTCTAATAGCAAGCAACCATGGAGGCATAACAGCTTAATGGCCCCTGGAAACGCTTGACAAAAAAAGAGTGTTTAAAGGAACTGCAAGACGATTTTAAGCGTATTATCCTGATAACATGAAGTGGTTCCTCTTTTTAAGAATTTGACCCCGGAGATGCATCAGTTAACATTGAGTCAAGACCTAAAATGAGCACAAAAGCTGATATTTTGTCTTTCAGAGGTGTTCAGATGAGGTGTTGAGATGGATGAACTTGTGCTATCATTCTGGCCTACATATAATTTGCTTTTTATTCAATCTGGATGACTTAAAAAAAAAACTAAGTTTGTATATTACTGTGGTTGTGGACTGTGTGCATAGCCTAAACAAAATTCTGCACGACACAGGCAGTGTTATAATTGTGTGTTGTGCATGTTGTTGTTTGATGGAACCTCTGTTATGAACTTAGAAATGCATGAACCTCTGCCAAGTAAAGTTACCTACCTCTGATACAGAGAGCTGCCGGCATGCCTGCATCACGACCTCAGACTTGATGCATGACCGTACATGCAGCAGAGATTTTTCAGATGACAAACATGACTTAGAATAGACTGTCTGCAGATGTACCCACATGAAATATGGCGATACAAGTCAGAGCGATAACACGCATCGACTGGTGAAAACTAGGTTCATATTTCATCTTTGTTTCGCAAAATTAAATTCTTTATTCCGTTTTTTCCCCTTCAATTTTGAGGAAAAAACAATTAATTTAGCTCATCACCTGCACGATCCCTTGGGTGAACGTGCATGCTTGTCAGAGAGGGGTTTTCACATCAGATAAGTCTTGCACCTGCGCCCCTGTGGGATCTAATTACGTAGCTCCACCTGTATTTGAGGGCTATTTGTCACGAGATTAAAGGCCACATCAGTTTAGCTTGGCTGGAGAAGATGTTCTCCCTCAAATTTATTCTCACTGAAATCCTGCTAATATCCTCTTAGGGGGATTAACCTACTCCGCCTTTTCTTCAAGATCATCGTGAACTGCATCTGCATCTTGCTGTCAGCATAATAATCCTAAGTAGTTCAGAAATGTGCCTCTAAAAAGTGGATTTTGTAGCCTACTGACAGGTGCTGTTGCTTCCCCCCTGACATGTATCCATAACTGTAATCATCCCATCACAAATTGGTACATCCAGATTACAGTCTGTCATTGCAAGTGCCTAAATTTTAGGATTTTTTTTTTGGTCTTCTATGTTATATCAGTTTTTACAGTTTATTTGCTTGCCAATTTGGATCTTTCTCCGTGTATCATTCCACTGTATTAGATCTGGGCTATTTTCTGTTACAGGAGACTAGTCTGCATTCCTGTTATAATATCATTAGCTAAACATGCTTCTTATCATGGTTTCTTATCATTTCTGCCAAGTGAAAGAATGCTATCCCTCTCTCTCCCTCTCTTCCCCACTCTCTCTCTCTCTGTGACCCTTTCTTTCTCTACCTCTCCTCTCTCTCCTTCTTCTTCTACCAGCCTAAAGGCTTCTTTCTCTCTTTGAACCAGTAAGAATGAGAGGTCAAGTGTAGGTGGTCTGTAAACGCTGTATGGTTAACACCTGTACCCGGTGCTCTTTGTGTGAGGGAGTGACACAGAGAAAGAGGGAGAGAGGTAAAGAGAGAGAGGGAGAGAGAGCGAGAGAGAGAGAGAGACTCCCTCCCTCCCTAACTCGACTTCCAGCTGTTGTTGCATTCCTCTACACGTCGCAATTGGCTGAAGCCGCCGGCTTTTTTTACGTTTGTATGTGTGCGTATGTTTGAAGTGCGTGTATGTGTGTGTTTGTGTGTCAATGTGACAGCGGATTGGAAAACTTTCCTCGACATCCAGAGGTTGCCCACGCGGCACAGGGAATGCATCCTCTGCCTGGCCGCAGAGCGTGATCACAAAACAGAGGAGAAGTGACAGAATATTTTCACGCGACATAATAATCCTGGATCTGGGAGCAGCGACGTAGTTGCGTCACCTTTCGGGACAATGACACAAGTCGCCAGCCCCGCTTCGATAATGGTAAGTCCGTTATTTTATGATCCAGATGTGTGTTTTCTAGATTGTGTAACTTTTTTGTAACTTTCAAAACTCTTTAATGGTGTCACTTGTGTTTAATCCGCGGCTCAGAGTTTGTTTCTTAATGAGCTGCTTAACGACAAAGTAAATCTAATCCGACTTTAAATAGATTCTGTAATACAGAGGAAGTTGTGTTTCTTTGTACGACCCCGTCTATGAAATTAAAGGGATAATCATCCTATTTGATTGCGCTGAAGTTCAGTACAAAATAAACATAGGGGGAAAAATATCCAAGATTATGGCCCAGACATAGGTCTATTATCATATTGCCCACGATTACAAAACTAGGCCTAACAGGCATTGGACCCAGAAGAGAATCAATCAGCACAGTGTTTTGACTGATAATGAATGGATGTTATAATATTGGTGTGTGAATAAGAGCAGTCAATCTTAAACTATACCACCATCATCATTACTTGATCCAGATAAATGATGAATCCACACTTGCTTCATGGGTCCTGTAGAGTTCAGTGAAGTACAACATGTGGCCTATCTTGGACATCAACCAACAAATTTAAGAGATCAGACCCAGGAGCCATGTTCCACCTCTTTAACGTCTCAGATTTATTGGCAGGCTATAGATGAAGAACAAACACGTCTGGGTATCTATCATCATAAATCATGATCTCTTATCATGTCAAATTGCATGAATGATAGAGTGTTACAGGTTGTTATTTATCTTTGATGGGGTCCACTGCAAAACATCTGTCTTCAGAGTGAAATATCAGTGTAATAGTGAACTCTCAGAGGTTTTAATCAAAGGCAAACTTGCTGTGAGTTTAAGTATTGATATAACAAAATAGAGCTGTTATATACAAGGTTTTTTTTATATATAAAAAAAACATTACAGTATCAAAATGTTCGGTTCATGTTAAAACCATTATGTCAAATTGGGTCCTGTTCTCCATGATGGGGAAACCAGGAGGACACAATTGTTCTGCTACAATGACTCAACATAACCAATATGAGACTGAAAACATCTGATATGTGGTATGTGCACACATGTACGTGGGCTACATATAGAATTTAACCAGATGCAACAGCTATAAAATAAATCACCCAACAAACTTTCAACTGCTCAGTCAAGTATGAATATTTCTACCCTGTGTTGTCAGGACAATTGGAGTTGCACTATTGGTTTGATAGTTTAAAGATGTTTGACTAAAGTTAATTTGTATTATTTATAATGAGCATTTGGTATTTTCTCAAGAGTGGGTAACAAACATGTGTCAGTTGGAAAAAGCTAAATTAATGGGTTTGTTTTGCACATAGTCACTGGGTCAAATTGCTTAAAAAATACCCAACACAGTTGTAACAGATCTTTGGGTTTATTGTTGATGTATGAAGGTAAATGTTTGGTTCAGTGTGTCATCATTGCAGTATACAGCCACATTTTGTTTCAAGACCAGTGCTGCAACTTGGGGAAACTTTTTTTCTTTGTCAGTCCACCATTAATCTCTTTTCCGTCATCCCTGGATTCTTCAGTCTGTGTTTTCATTCATTTCCTTTTCATTCGTCTCTCCGTCTCCCCCACACACGCTCAGTTTGCTTCTCTTGTTATCTAAAGATCCATCTCTCTGCCTTCCTTCTTTTCTTTTCCATCCACAAGTCACAGTTCATTTCACCATGTCAAATATGTGACTTATGTGGGTTATGTGTCTGTCTATCACTTCACTGTCCCCCAGCGTCTCTCTGTCATATCCAGCGTCTTGCAAACCCAAACATTCGCTTATCCCCTGCACAGCGGCTAAGGTAATCTGTGTTTTTTCAAAGCACACACAGACACACACACCCTCAATAGAAATTCAAGTTAGATTTCCTCCAACTCTGAGTCAGCTGCAACAACAATGGATTTTATTTCCTGTGAGGATCTTGGATTTCGGTAAATGATAGAAAAAGTGTGAGAAAGTTTGGTTTGGTTTTGAACAGTGCTGGTGGATATTTGTTGTACTCCAGCAGGGATTCAGGTCAGGTTGTGTTAATCAGCTTGCAAAGTTTGCACCAAACGTGAACACACACACATGACAAAGTAAATTTAAAGAGTTACTAAGAAGTACGGACTTTTATAGCCTGCATGTGTGCCTATGTGTGTGTGCATGTAAAAGGCATTTATCAAACTAATTAAAGTCTTGTTGGAGACATTATTGCAGACAAAACAGAGAGTGTAGTGAGTTGCTCCATATGAGGGCCACTCAGAGAAAGGCTCCATATTAAACAGCATCTGTGATACAATACTTGCTTTGTCAGGTGGGAGGAGAGGGTCACGCTGGAATGTAAAGGGGAGGGGACGTTGAAGCGATTGAGGGATGGAGAAAGAGAGAGATAATGTCAGAAAGAGGAGAGACAGAGACCCAGACAAGACACAGCGACACTTCAATGGCCAGATGAAACACATGTCACATATGAAAATAAATGAGACAGAGCAAATAGGAAGAAAGGATGAAGACGTTCTGGCTCCACATCAGTAAGAAGAGAGACAAAGACAAAGAGAAAAGAGATCCTGTGACAATCAAGTGACTCCATTTACTCACATTCAAGAGCAGCTAAACAGTTTGGGAAATTGGATTAGTCCCAAACGAAGGAGCAGACACACACACGGTCTCACACCATACTGTGAATGACACCCAGACATGCACCCACACGGACACAACACAATACACTTGGAGCTATTTCTGTATGCAATTCATATTTAGACAGATGCAATGCCAGTTTGGCCTTTAAACTTGCACAGGATGTGTAGAGAAGTCAAGACAGTCTAAGGATTGCTCTCATTGTCTCTGCAAAGCAAATGTAACCCTACTCCTCACTCCAGACAGCCAGCTGAAGTCACTCAATCTGAACACCCATAATGCATTTTTGTCAATTTGTCTCTCTGATTATACTCCAGCTCGTGGTCATCATCCTGAAGAGCTGCCTTCTTCAAAACACTCTCTAATGCACTTATGGAAACAGTGCTGCAGCTGCCAGCTACAGAAGCAGCAGCTTGCAGCAATCACATGCCTTTTTCTATGGAAATGATGTGATGCGCATATCCATTTAAGATCCCAAAAATGCTAAATTTGGTTTTTATTTTAATCAAAACAAACTGCCATATTTGAAGATTTACACCATGAGACAAAAACAAAAGAGCAAAGATGATTAAAAGAGACATACTCTCACACATCCTATAAAATTCTGTTCAAAATCAGTGACAGTTACAACACTGGGAATTGTCCTGTGATGTGGTTATGGGAATGTAGTCTGCAGCACAGACAGCAAGAAATGATGCCGAATGGAGCTGAAATGGAGCAAAAGACAAACCAGATGGAGAGGAAATGCAGAGGAGAGGAGAGAGAGGGCAGAGGATAAAGTAAATGAAAGGATAAGATGAAACAGTCCGAGAATGCGGCGTCTTCCCATCTTGTTTTATGAGTCTTCTCGCTATCTTCCTCCTTCACTTTCCCTTTTTCCATCAGTCCATCTATCTCTCGCTCCTACTGTCTTTCTCCATCTCTGCCTCCAGATGCAGGGTAAACAAAGCATTTGGGGAGGGGGGGGGGGGGACTCAGCTGTTCTACAGATGGGATCAAAGAGAGATTGTGTGTCCATGCACTGTCTCTGCTTGGGTCGTTGTGATTTTAAAGCCATTGTGTATTTACAAAGTTTTTCAGCTGGCACACAGTTGGGATTAGTTCAGGTGTAGACCAGATTTAGAGTTACGGGTCAGTCAGGGTTTTCACATTGGCGATTTTACAGATAAAAGAAAAATTTACCTTGGAAAATTGTCCTTAAGATGTTTATTTGATCAGCATTAAAGGCTAAATAACAGAAGAAGTACCTCCTACAAATACCTGACCCAATTCAGTAGACCAGATTGCATCAGGTTTGGTGTTTTGATCTGAGACTCGGGGAAAAACCGAGGATGTCGGAGCTGGAATCTGTAAATCTAGAAGGGGGCTCGACACGCCTCACTGCTCTGTATCAACTAGAGCACAACAAGGACCAACACTTGTCTTGACCTGCCCCAGAGTAGAGCTCACCTGGTGAAAGAAGGTAACGGGGGTCGGGCTAGGCTATACAAAGAAAAGAGAACAGCTGACACACAATGGGGAGGAACAATGGAGTAAAGATGGGAGAGGTTATTTGTGGGGGGACGGGAGGGTCAAGGAGGCCGGAAAGGAGATACAGGAAGGGAAAAAGGAAGGGAGGGGTGAAAAGAGGAGACTTAAGTCTTGACACTAGACTAAAAACAGGATCTCTTGAGGTTTAAATTTTGATTTGACCTCCATTTCTCAGTCGTCTATAGCTGATGTTGCCATCATACATGCTGTGTTTGCTTTGTCTACACCGGCGATGGAAGAAAAAAATCTGTGGAATGTGGGGCCTCGTATCTTCATGCGATAACAAAAAAGAGCTGATGTGTGACTTTATTTGTGGATGTTTGTGTGTTTTTAAGAATAATAAGGGCACAAGGGTGGCGGGTGCGTATGTTTAGAGGCAATAGGGGTGTCAAAGCAACAGAGGAAGTGAGCTCAGAAAGGAAACTGGCACTGAATTAGAGGAAATGGTATGGAGCTGACTTTGATTTTGTGCTTCCTTTGATTGGAGGACAGAAAGAAAAGAGAGGGGAGTGACAGTAAAAGGGGAAAAGAGATAGAAATATAGAACGGAGACAAGAGAGGAATAGAAAATCCATTCAGTGAAAGGAAAAACAGATATAAAAGATACTTTTGGTTTAAAAAAGGAGGATAACAAGGAGAGAGAAGAGAAAGAACAGGAAGAGATGACAGGAGCTGCCAAAAGAAATGTGGTTGGGGTGGTTTATCATATGCTTCAATCATCTGTGTTTTGGAGAGAGGCATCCAGCCCATCCATCTCATTGTGTGTGTGCATGTGTCTGTGCCTTTGAATGAGTGTTTATGCACGTAAACGTAGGAGCTAGCAAGACTGTTTTGAATTGCAGGGTAAAGCAGGGTTAGGCCCTGACACTGGATCTCACTGTGTTTACACTCCCTCTGTTTTCATTCCTCTTAATGGTTTATCATTCGGTTCCCACTATGGCCAATCTAATCATCAGAGTTTTCCCTCTGCCTCCTCAATATTCCCACCTCAAGCATTACAACTTGAGGGTATAGGCTCAGGTTGATGCAAGAGACAAATGTTGAATATCATGTTCAATTTTAACATGTTTTGATTGGTTATGATATAACCTGACATTCAAACTGTGGTTTAAGAGGAAAGCAAATGGCAAAGTTTCATCTTCTTATCCATTTTCAGATGTGAAAAATATGCCATGCAACTCATGGATATCACTATCCTTTGGGCTTGTAGGTAGTTGGATTAAAATGTGTATTATTTGATATACGACAGCTTCAAAATAATTTAAAACAACATTCATTCTGAAGCCCTCAGTGTACTGGGACGGCATGAATGTGTTTACATCAGATAAACACATTCACATACCTTCTGACTTGTTGAGTGTACACAATCACACTTTCCCTTTACACCACATATGTTGTTCTCTGACACAGAAAACACATGCACATTCAAAGCAGCAGGCAGTGCGATGGCAGACCATAATTAACAAGTCGTGGGAACAATGTTTTCATGGAACATTTCTGCCCGTTCTTCCCCCTGCAAACCAGCTTTAGTGTGTGTGTGTCTGTGTGTATGTGTGTGTCTGTGTGTATGCCTTTTTCCTCTCAAGTGGTATTTTCCCCTTGGAACAGTTTCACATGGAGAATTCCTCTCATGTGGCACCAGAGCAGATGTACTTCTGTGTACTTGTGTGACCCTACTCTTTCATGTTTACATGTACTATATGTATAGCTACACAATACTATTTGTATCCACTTGCATGTGAGTTATGTATCACTACTTTCTACTTTCTGCACAGCCACTTAACATAATCTTCTCCATCCTTACTACAGGACTCTGAGATGATGTTCCAGCCAGAGTCAGACCAGGTGTCTCCAGTTGAACCCAAGGTGAGAGAATACACACAATCATGCACGCTCTGTCATTCATCAATAAATCATATGGATTTTTAAACCCCTTAATTAAGAGGTGGTCCCAAATCAGACTTAAATAAATAATCACATTTTATTAAAGAGATAGTTCAACATTTTGGCAAATTGGCCCATTGCCATAATCCCTATAGTTTTAGGAGTAGGTTTGTTACCTTTAATTGTTGGTGCAAGCTATTTTTAGAACGGCGGAGCAGAGCCGCGAGCTGCTCAGAGCTACGCTACGGAGGATTGGTTTCCCTCATCAAACTCATCAAATACACAATCCAACAACTTTGATGAGGGAAACCAAGAAATTCCATGAGCGTAGCTCTGAGCAGCTCGCGGCTCTGCTCCGCCGTTCTAAAAATAGCTTGCACCAACAATTAAAGGTAACGAACCTACTCCTAAAACTATAGGAATTATATTATTATTATGGCATTGGGCCAATTTGCCAAAATGTTGAACTATCCCAAATACAGGCTGGATTTCACACAGGTTTATGTTTTGTTGCTGGTTTTTTTTTTTGTTCTCATGACCTTTCCACTCTGCAGTCTCCACCACTGGATCTGATCGACACAGGGAAAGGGCTGAAGGTCCAGACAGCTACACCTCATCTAGTTAGCCTGGGCAGCGGGAGGCTGAGTATAGCCATCACCCTGCTGCCGCTGAAAGAAGGTAACCCACATGCTGTATAGAAGGGGTAGGGTTACCAGGCTTTACAGTAGCCATCTATCTTCACTTCCCTCACCAATGCTGTAGGTCATGGTATCGTCATATGAAACTACCCTCATTGCTTTGTGTCTCTGCTTTTTCCGCTCTTCCTATCCTCTCTTTTTTCCCTCCCTCTACCCTCCCCTCGCTTCATTTCCATAAGCACTAGAGAGGCACGAGGGGAGTGATGCGATTAAGGAAAGAGAAACTTTATAGGTCACAACAAAGTCTTCTGTCTCAGAGAGGAGGACTGGAAACCCATATTTATACTCGTTACTCCATCCACATCCCTATTTGTTTTCACTGGGAGTGAGAATTATCCCCCTTATTGGTTAATGCACAGCCTGAACCCACAGCCAACCAACCAAAAATCACAATGCTGCACGAACAGACCACAACCTAAACAGTATTAAAACAGCAATGACTACCACTGCATGGTTTTCCCGACGGTTTCGAATACACAGTGAAAGCAGCTGCTGCGCTTATTTGAATCACTTGTCTTTTCTACATTATACACACACACACACATATTCATTCATCAATTGAGCAAGCCACAGGTGTCATAGTTTTATTGCTACTCCAGGTAGTGAGCCAAATATCACATTGGAGAGATGGGAACAGAGATACAAGCATCTGCAATATGTCAAACAGAGAAAATGCTTGTACAACTGATTATTATTCAATAGCCTGCAGATACAGAAGTACATGGAATAGTAATGCAAACTGACAGTAGATTAGAGACATTAACATAAAAGGATCATCTGTCTTCAGTTGGATAACTGGAGACTCACGTGTACTTGTGGAGTTAATATATTCTGCACAGATAAACTTTTTGCATGCAATAAAAACATAGTTTTTACTTTTCAAAATGTTTTTTGGCTTTTCAAATTGTTGCTCACTCTCTAATAATAAGTGTGATTTTACTCACAGTATATATAGCACCAAAATCATGGGTTTTGCATATACAAAAAAAACCCAGATAAAGGCTGTTTGTTATAGCAGAGTCCGTATTGTGATATTCTAAATTTGCTTAGTCACTATTCAATGTGTAACCTTTGCCACACACTTTCTCAATCCCATCTTGGTGTGCCCTTTCATTTCGGTGCGGAATGCCAACAATGTGAGCACAGCCTGTTAGGAGAACTAGGTCTATTTTCTCCACAATGAGTCCACTGAAGAAGCACTAGTTCAATTCATAGTGCTGCAGTTGCCCCTTTTTATCACAGGCCACCCATGTAGTTTGACTTGTAAAGATGCTATCTTAGAGGAGTGAGTCTATATATTCTGGTTGTTATTGTCTAATTCCCTAATTTGAATCCCATAGTGTCTTTATGTTTTTGTTCTACTGATGACCCTGTGTTTGTCTTGATGTTCCAGGGGTGACCCGCATAGGCCGCGAAGATGCTCCAATCCCTCAGGATATCGTCATCCAGGGGCCTGGCGTTGAGGCAGAGCACTGTTTCATCATTAATGAAGGTTCATGTCATTTCACTCTGTCTGAAACTTATTCATAATACCGGCATATGTATATATTTTCAAGTGTGAAAAAAGGCAAGGGACTGCTAATCAACAAGGTGTTTTAATCTTAACATCTTACTATTGAATGGGCTGAAAACAGTTCTGCCGGTGGAAGTGAGATTATAATATTTGAAACGATTCTGTCAAACTTGTAAAGAGCTGATCTGATACCTGTTTCAATGAGTAATAAATCAAAGGCTCTTTTGTTTTATTCTAAGAGGATTAATTATTATAACAAAACTCAACAAGTATTAAATGAAATTACCATAATACAAGCTGGTATAAATCTAATCTTTAAAGAAAAATAATGTTTCAAGATGAATATGGATTAATTAGCTATTTAGCTGGACTGTGCAGTGTATTAGGTGGTTGAAAGAGACGCTGAGCAATTAATCACACTCTTAATGCAGTCAATCTTCCTTTGTGGCACATTCTGTATAATTATTACTCTACACGCTTTCAGACTAAAAGCTTTTTTTTATGACAATGCTTTCATGTTGTTTCACCTGTTTAAATCTTAATAGTGGACAATATGGACTGATCTTCTTCTCATTATTAATACAACAGGAGGGGTGGTGACCCTGGACCCCTGTGGTCACCTCTGCAGTTTGGATGGAGTCCAGGTCACTGTGCCGACACCGCTCACACAGGGTAAGTCAGAGCTGCAGTGCACAAGCTTTGAGATGTCGCCCCCTACTGGAACAGAGTAGCATAGAGGTGGAATAAAGCTGATTTCATTGCATCAACTGTACGTTCTTCCACTGTTTCATAACCCTCTATGTGTGTTTGTGTGTGTGTATGTGTGACAGAGAGCCAGTGGTTAGTATGTGGTTTGGTTAACCTGCATTCCTCTGAGTTTGTGTATGAGTCATATGGGCACAGTTAATGCTGCGCTGACTCTCTGCATAGAAACAACAAGTAAGCTATATTTGTGTGTATATCCACATAACTGTATAGTATAGGCCTATGTGTGTATATGTGTGTGTGCATGCGTGCATGTGTGAGCATTTCCACATGTTTGTGTATGTGTTTTGATTAATGGAGTGCGTATGTGTGTGTGCACCTCTGGTTCTGGTTTGGTTTAATTTGTCATGGTTTGGATTAGCTCGCTGCTACAATGAGTCACAGCTTCCAGAAACTGCAGAGGGTACAACTGCTCTTTAAATGCTGTTATATTAGACTGGCAGAAACACATAGACACACACAGAAAGAGAGAGAGAGAGACTACCCTCCCAAATTGTAATGCATTCTTATCTTTTTCCCTTCCCCTGCCCACGTGCCTGTCTGCCTGTATCTTGATCAGTTTATCTCTTGCCTGCCTCTCCTCCCTCTTCTTTTCTCTTCTCCTAGTTTTCCTGTATTTTTGCAGCTGCAGAGCTCCTCTTGTTTCACTTTTTTTCCTTCTGTGACACTTTCCACTCTGTGTTCCTTCTTTTTTTTTCTCCCCCCTTTTTTACAATTCTCATTTCATAGATCATGCAGCACAGTGGCTTTTCATTCTCCATGTGTCCGTCCGCTCTGTGTACTCTTTCCTGCTTTTCATTGTCTCCAGTGTGGCCTGGTTGTTTTCGGTTAAATATTGACAGGCCTATTTATCTTCCCGCTGCGCCTGGCTGATTCAAATATTGACATCACACAAGGCCGAGGGATCGTGAGGTAGCAGGGATTGGGGACAAGGACTGAGAGGGTTAAGAGAAAAAGTCAAAAGGGTATAGTCAGATGGTTTGGTTTGGAGGGTTAGGGAAAGAAAGAAGGAGAAAGAGAGAGCAACATCTTTTGTGAATATCCAGAGTCTCGTACACTCTGGGTTGAGTTAGTCTAACCACACACACAAACACTCGTATACACTGGAGGTCTGTCTGGAGATGATTAGCTATGTTTAGGAAGTGATCTGTTCTGTATTTAGGACTTGACCTGGTATCACATCAGCGTCACTCCAAACAGCTAAAAGTCACTGGTAGAATAAAATAATAATATGTTCATACATCATAATGATGACAATGATAGTCATTGTATCCGAACAACAACATTGTAAAACACACAGGATAACTATGGGCTTAGTATTAGTACTTAAGTATTATTTCCAATGTAGTTTACAGAGGCTATTAACTGGATAACACCGGGTTTTGTGTATTATATCCACTGAATCTTGCAGTTACTTCAACATAATGTTTTGTTTTGTTTTTTGTTCACAAGTCACTAAAGTTTGGGCGCAAAAATCAATGGACCAGCAATCAGGCCAGTATGAGGAAAATGCAAATTTAGCTGCTGAACAAAACACAGCTGCTCTCTTTTCTTCTTTCTCGGCACAAACACACACGGTGTGCACACTGTCAATGGGTTCATGTTGTGCTCTGAATGCACATAAGAAAGCATCATGAAGAAATCAGAGGAGACCACTGACTTTGGCCTGAGGGCAAAGTTTAATCTTAAATACTCTTATTTGCTTTTCGGTGTTATCTGTCCCTCCCAAATTCTTCCACTTTAACCAGTCTGTCTGCTATACCCTCTAATCTTTACATACATAGACATCTCTGGCTAACTTTTAAGTCAAATTAACCACTTTTTTTAAAAACTAGATTAGATCAAAGCATTACACCATTTTCAGGGTTTTTCAGTTGGTCTCCATGGTCGTACTGGTTTGAGGTTACACCGGTCCAAGGTATTTCAAAGAAAAGGAGAAAAATAGGTAGGTAGACAAAGAAAAGCTGAGGGGGCGTCCACCAAATACCTCACTATCTAATAGTCTTTAAACCTGCCAACTACGGATCGGGGTGTCGGCGTATTTTTTGCTGTTTGTTTACATGTGGTTTATAATTACTTACACTCGTGGTTCTCCTCTGTGACGCGCTGTTTTGAAGACGTCCATATCAGTTGGGACACTGGGTCCCTCGAGAGCATTTAAGAGCGTTTTCTCTCGTAAATCCGAAGCCTCCACCCCCTTTTTCCAGAAGGTGGTACAGTCCGGGAGTCAGGCTCGTTGATGGTAAATCTGTGAACTTTCTTCCACTCGGAGTCAAGACGGCGCAGAGGAGGTGTTTTATCGTAGAGGAGGGAGCCAGACAACAACAGAGACACCGGCACCACTGTAGCTGTATAGTCCTTTTTTTTTAGTTTTCTTACTTGAATTTAGTTTAAATAGATTGTTAAAATATTTTTTTATGACGTTTAAGCAGAATAAATTTGATTTTCTTTCGTGATAAGTGCCTACTTGAATGGAAATCAAAAGGTTAGTGGCGTATTTCTATTACCTTCTCTAACAAAAGTAACAAAGTAGCGTTATATTTACTCTGACTTGGTTTTGACGTAACTCTACTTTGTTGAACTGTATCTTTTTTTTTCTTTTTTTTTGTTACTTTATCGTACTTTAAATGTAATTAGTCTACAGTAGGCTAAACTTACCTTATCTGACCTTATTACCAGTATTAGCGTATTTATCCAGCCAGTGTAATATGTTTTCTAACTTCAGTCACGTGCTCTTTGAACAGGTTGGGCAAAGTTATCAGTCTTAAATTTTCTAGCTGTAATCATCATGGCTCAGTCTTTGTTTAAATGTTGTCTTAATTGACAGTAAAATAAACAGGCTAAGTTACTTTTACCATGATAAACAGCAGTTGCTTAACAGTTAATATATTGACTTTACTGTAAAAATGAATCAAAAGCCTATCAGTCTGTTGCTATAGATTAATGGAAATATGAAGTCTGTGAGGAAAATCACTGCATTCAGGTGTATCTGCTTTTACATTTTTAATTTATGCAGAAAACCTATGCCTTTTTTTTGTCTTTTTTTAAATGGTATAAGTGTGTAATGTACAATTTGACATGGCATATTCGTTCAGCACTCAGCAGGACTGGTGTTATGACTCTGTGCAGGTCCTCGGTGCAAGTCCGGCCCTCACCAGGAAGTTACTTTGCTGATTTGCAGCCAAACTTTGGAAGCGTTCCATCACAAATGGCTGGTTGTTGCATACTGCCAGCACCTTTTGATGGAAATAACCTCAGTATTCCTGCCCCGGGGTCATATATTAGCTGACAGGTTCACAGACTGGTGTGAGTGTATGTGACAAAGAGAACTATAGCCCTGAGGCCACATAGACAGATTCAGTGGTTGGGATACCTGACACCTGAAAACAAAACCTGCTTCATTTTTCTGCATGTATTGTGTTTATACATCTTTCTTCTACCTGCCACCTGTGCACTTTCCCTTCTTATATTATTAAGACCAATGAGAAATGTGTTTATGTTGAGAAATGTTTGGTATCAGCCGTGTTTACCTTTCTTTCTCATAGATTAGAAGTTGTTGATACTGTCCCCTTGTCTTCAACCTTTGCTTGTGGTGGGTCATTAAATGAAATCTTTGAGGGTAAGATCTGAAAGAGAACAGGTAGAAGATAACCACTGAGGTGTAGAAGAGCCAGATTGTGTGTGTGATAGAGAGGCAGTGAGTGAAAAAGTGTGAATGAGTGACTGAGCTAATCTGCACCGACTCCCCTGAGAAAGACCAGTCTTGTTTTTTTATGATGTTACTGCTGGACCTGTGATCCCCAGAGAGGGTTAATTTGTGGTTTTTCAGGCCAATTTACACTTCCACTGGGGCCTGTGTGTGTGTTTGCATCTTTTCGCGACCGAGTAAATAAACCTTTAATTCAGCACCACACAGTAGATTTTCAGGATCATAGAAACATTTAGAAGATAACTGGTTTATTTCAGAAAAGAAATGGGGATAATTATAATCTGACTCCACTTTGAAATCTTTGATTGTGATCACTTTGGATGTCAAACATGACAAATCAGGAGGCCGGGGGAATCTTTGTAATTGGTTTATTTTTCCCTCTGACCTACTGGTCTCAAATTGGCAGTTCCTCCACTTACGTTAACCAAACAGAGAAACAGTTTTAAGTTTCCTCTCCCATAACATTGTGGTGAGAGTGTAGTTTGGTTCGTTCTGATCTACATTGGGGCAGAAATTGACTCCAGACGCGATACAGCTCCTACATCTGTGCCCTCAAAGAGTCTGAGGTCTGACTTTGTAGATCACAAACTTTCAATTATCCTATAAATGTATATACAGACTAATTTCAAGTTTTATTGTTATTAAAAAAGGTCTGTACATGTGTATTTGTTGCAGGTGGTGGTGGGAGGGGGGGTATACTTCCATATGGGAGGCAAACTCAATTAGCTGGTAAACAAGTAAACACGTGAATGAGATTAAATGGGTTTTATTGTATCTCTTTGTGTCTTTGCTCTGTGTGTGTGTGTGTGCAGAGGAAGGTGAGCATGTGTGTCCTGAATAACTTGTACAAAACGTTATTTAGGACATCAGGCTTAAATTCCCTGTTCCAGTGGAGGCAGTTATGATTACTGTTTTAGGATGGGGATGCTGTGTGTTTTGTTGCACATGTGTCACAGATGGATTTCTTTTTACAAATATAAAAATCAGATGTGGGTCTAAAAAAGGAGAAAAATAACAATTGTTTAACCAACAGCTTGAAATCTTTTTGTTTGTGTTAGAGTTAATGTTCTCATTATCACAGTCACTCACACTGCTGCTCCTAAGTGTTTCTGCTGAGGGAATATGGGAGGGGAGAATTAGTTAATAGTTATTTGTTAGCTGAGAAGAAATAAGGAGGGGGAGGGGGTGTGAACAAATCAGAGTGATGCACTTCACCCTCAACTTTTAAAGTTGCTCATTGCGAGGCTATTGAGGCGAGGGGTTTTTACAAGAGCTGGCTAAGTGTGTGTGTGTGTGTTTGCTGTTGTGCTAAATACTGAGGGCCATCGGGAGTCATTAAGCAGACACTGTTACAAGACATGCTCCCACATACACACACAGATACGCAGGGCATTTTGAAGACGTGCACTCACATTACTCATGTCTGGCAATGAGAAACACATATTATTATTAGGTCTTGCTCACACTAGCTAACAAAGTTGATGTATGAGAGTGAGAGTGTGTGTGTGTCTTCTCCTTTTGCTCTCTTGTCATGATGCCACTTCCTCACAGTTTTGTGCCCAAACCTGCAAGATTGTGTTTACGTAAAGTATATTTGAGAGGTTTACAGTTGAGCTGCGTAGACTAAACATTTCTTACGCTGTTTTCATGTGTGTGCAGTGGTTAGCTCCAGCTCACCACTGCACTCAGCCCCCCCCTCTGTGCTGAGATACTCCAGCTTTGAAGACAAAACAAAAAGAAAAGAAAAGAAAAAAGCTCTCTAGGGCAATGTACAGACAGGTATGACGTCTTTTAGCTGAATTATAATCTCAAATAAAGCTATTAACGCTGTTTCTTTTAGTGAGGGTAAGTATAATGTGAGACGGATAAGGGGAAATTAAAATTGAAAACAAGGGAAGCGAACGAAAAACCGTCTCGACATTTTTCCATTCAGTCTTTTTCCATTCACCCTTTTGCTATCCCCCTCTTGCTTCAGTGGTTGTGTCTAACTTCAGGTCCAAAGAATCTGATGTAACCGTAAAGGCGCTATTAAGGAGGTGGGTTTTTTTTTGCCTTTTACACACATGCTAATCATTGTGGTGGTTTACTGTAACGCTTATCTGAATGGAAGAAAGGAGAAAGGAACAAAGAGAGAAAAATACTGCATGTGAGTGTGAGAAAACAGACAAAAAAGATGAAGGGCTTTTTGTTTTTGAGTGGTTTTCTATCATCTTTTATTGTTCACTCTTCAACATGTGCATCGGTGTTGTGCATCGTTTAATTTCTGTCTTGCTATCCTTTTTTTTTGTACTTTTCAAACCTCTTATGCGTGTGTGTGTCTCTGTGTGTGTGTGTGTGTGTGTGTAAATGTGTGTGTGTGTGTGTGTGTGTGTGCGTGTGTCAGCTCTCCCTCTCTGTCTCTCTTCCTTCCCTTCTGAGGTATTTGGACAGCTGTGGCTGGCCATGTGTATTACAGAGGTTGTGACCCTGACATCTTGTTTAATACCTGGCCCTCTCAGCCTAATTGATGGCCAGAGTAAATACTGTGGTCTAGGACGCCTGGCTGTGTGCAAGCATGTGAAAGTGTGTGTCTGGCTGTGCATAAATATTACCGACTCGTACTAATTTAAAGCTGTATTTATGACCGTCTCCTCATGCGCAGCGTGTGATGCCACGAAGGAGTACTCTTCAAGGTTGTTGCTGGTCTGTCTGTGTTATACTGTCTGACATGTTTTAAGGTGACTTTTTTGAGTTATATCTAACTTTACGTGTGTTTTTTTTCTCTCTCCCTATCTCCAGGTTATTCCTTGTGTCTGGGTAAATCCTACTTTTTCCGGTTCAACCATCCTGAGGAGGCGAGCAGAATGAAAAGCATGCTTCCGCAGAAGAGCCCTGTGTCAGCTTTAGCCTACAACACAGGTATAAACACACATGCACACACACATACACACACAGGGTCTGGTAAAACCCCACCATGACCCCTGGACTGCACTGTCTTCATCCTCTCTGCCTTTGTTCTGCCACATCTTTTTTTTTTCTTCCCCCCACCTCCACTGGTTTCATCGTCAGTCACTTTGCTGCTTTTCACCTCCTCTCTACTTGTAGTTTTCCATCAGCTTTTTCTCCCGATGTCACATCTGATCGTAGCAAAGTCTTACAGTTTCAGACAGGTGTGTTCGCCTTGAGCATGTGAGTGTGTTAGAAAGTGAAACCAGTCAGGTTTCTTTCCTAAATATGTGGTTTCACTGTCACACACATGCTAAAACTTAAATTCAAGGCATGATTGACTGTTTTTGTCATCTGGTGCCCCCTCCATTGCCATGGTGATTCAGCTGGACTCTGTGTTGTCTCCTAAGTGATTGATCTGGCTGTGAGCAAGGTGTGTGTGTGTATGTGTGTTTGTGTGTGTGTGTGTGTGTG
This sequence comes from Trachurus trachurus, assembly GCF_905171665.1. Lineage (NCBI taxonomy): Eukaryota > Metazoa > Chordata > Actinopteri > Carangiformes > Carangidae > Trachurus > Trachurus trachurus. The sequence continues at coordinate 8,509,223 of NC_139911.1, forward strand.
TGTGTGTGTGTGCCATAAGTGGAATCCTTGCTCTTTAAACTCCTAGACACAAGGAATGCACCTCTCTCTCCCCCCAGCCTCTCTCTCTGATGTTTTCATAGAAATGACTTACATCTCCCTTACACACACACACTCTCTCTCCCTCTCCCTTTCACACACACACACATACACTTTTATTTATTACAGGCAGCCAAAAATCTTTACTGCTAACCCTTCAGGCTTCCAAGACTTTCACTCTTTGACATGTGAACTTAAAGTGAAGACTCTCGCACAGAGCGGCAGCGGCTCGGGCATAGAAGAAAATAGTCATGATAGAGGAGAGTTGATGCACACCAGGCCTCCAGTATAAATCTGCCCATGTATGGACACAAACACCCCTGCGTACGTGTACATGAGCGTGAGCGTGTGTGAGTTTCTAGATCTTATGATGTTTTTCATTTTCTGCCCCATTTCTCTCCACCGGGCTTATATTCAGCGATGACGTGCGCCTTTAGGTACTCTGCTTTCTCTTAACAATATAACTCCACTAAACAGAAGGAGCTGAGAACTCACACAATTCCCCAACACATATGTACACTCTTGGCACATGTTCACTTGCACCATACACATTTTGTGCGCGTCTCTCAGGCGGAGCCACAGCTTTTGTGTGTGTGTGTGTGTGTGTGGGTGTGTGAGGCAGTTAAACGCTGGGTGGTCTAAGCTTGAACATTGTAATAGCTCCTTTTCCACATTATGCCACAGATGATAAAAAAAACAGAGCAGGTTTCTCACGTAGTGCTCTCTCCTACCCAAGTGTTTTTACCTACATTTTTGATGACAGGGTAATATTTAGGGATTAGGGCCTTTTGGAAGCAGAGCTATCAATCAAACGGACTGCTGTTGATCTTAGCAATATTTTAACATGTTGAAAAAAATAGGCTTTGGTTGATGTTTCTTAGTTAAATTTAGCAAAGGGGAAGTTAAAAAGCGACTCAGTTGAGGTTTGGAAAAAGACCCCCTCTCTGCTGAAACAGCTTTAAATAAAGGGCTTTGGGAAGGGTGGGGGGCCTCTTGAGGGTATTCCAGAAGATTTTGTGGTCTTTTTCATTTCCCCAAATCCTATACTAAGGAACTGAACTTGAGTTAGAGTAGAACTGTTTGTCTTGGATCGGATGGAGGGTTTTGTGCGAGTGTGTTTTTTTTCGCATAAAGCGTGTGTGTTGACTCCTATTCTGGGGGATTTGCTGCCAGTTGTGGATTGTTTGGGTTGGGTTTGTTCTGCCAAGGGCCACATGTATCAACCGCTGCAGCTTCAGGTACTTTCTCTCTTTTTTTTCTGAGAACATTTATGTTTCTTATGCCCCCCCCCCTTTTCCTTTTATGTCTTAATGATTTTTTTTTCTCAGACTGAGCAAAAACAACTTCAACCCATGTCTTCATTCATTTGTATGGCTCATTCCAGTCAGCCTTTTTCTTTTTTTTTTGCCCTGCCTTCCCTGTCATTTTCCCATTTGATCCATTTATTTTCTTTTTCCATTTTATCTCCCACCCCCTGCAGACTACCTGAAGTTCAGCAGTGACTACAGCTATGCGGTGGCGGGGGGCACCAGCAGCGCTCGGGGCATGCGATCAGCCTCCGAGCTGCGGGACTTGATGGACACCCTGCAGCGCAAGAAGATTGCCCTGGAGAACAGCCTGAGAGCCAATGGGAACGCCGCCAACCCGTCTTACTTCAGCGTGACACAGGTTGATCATCTTTTAGCTCCACTGTGAAGTCTGTACAGTTAGACATAAATCTAGTACAGCTCCATTTGCGTGAAATACTATGATAAAATAGACATTTTAAGTATTTCTAACTGTGATCTCTGTTTCCATCTCTCAGTCTCCCCCCACCACCCCTGTAACAAGTCCGACCACGTCCTCATCAGCCTATCAGGACCAGGCAAGGCGATTCTATGGCTCTGATCGTCCACCTATTTCCTTGAAATCGCCCCCTCCTCTTTCCCCTGGACGTCGATCCGACCCCCTGACCCGCACCTCCGACAGCCGGCGGCATCACAACCAGGGCTCCTCTCCTCTGCTGTCCACGTGGAACGGCGGGGGCTCTTCCAATTCAGTGGCTTGTAGCGAGAGCTCCCTCCTCTCTCTCCCCCCTCCCTCCTCATCGCGCGCCCCGTCGTCAGGCGGCGCCGTCAGCATGCCATCAAGCCCCCGTCTTGGACGTCGTAGCTGTGGGAACCAAGAGCCGTCGCCCAGCGGTCGGACCAGGAAGTACTCAACAGGCTCGCTGACCGGGTTGGTGGGAGGAGGGCACAGCCGGTCGCTGCCTCGCCTCTGCGCCTCCCCATCTCCTCATGACAACAACAGAATGCTGACCCTGTCAACGCTGCCGCCACGGCGATCTGATATCGCCGGGGGTTACAAATTAAGCGGCCAGAACAGCTACATGGCCAACCCCGACCTCAACCACAACTCTGGTATCTCCACCCATCAGACCTCCAACAGGAATCAAGTCCAGGCCAAAACTCAGGGAGAAGGTGTTGTGTCCATCTCCCTCACCTCCACCAAGAACTCGCCTCCTCCCGTCTCCGCCTCCACCTCCACAGCAGCTCCACCCGATGTGACCATCCCGTCCAGAGCAGGGGGCTCCTCTTCCCCCCGTGTGGCCAAAAAACTCAGCCTGACTTCCTCTAGCTCAGTGGGCTCCATCAGCTCCATGTGCTCGAGCCCTCAGGACGCTGAACGGCTGGGCAGCCACGGATCCTCCCAGCTCTCTGGTGCACCGGGTTTTACTATCGGAGAGAGGCGGTCGTCCTTCGGGAAGGCAGGGCTGGAGCCTGGGATGGGCTTCGGGGAGCGGAGGTCGTCGTTCGGAAAGGCAGGTGTGACTCCACCAGGGGGGTTCAGGGAAAGACGAGGGAGCATCAGCTCACTGAGCGGGAAGGAGGAACTGACCGACTACCACCATCGCCAGAAAGAGGAGAGACTGCGTGAGCAGGAGGTGGAGAGACTGGTGAGTTGGAGTGTGTGTTTGTTTGTCTTTATCTGTAAGTTTAGAAACATTGAAGAAACCTTCAGATCAAATGACGGTGTATAAATATGTAGATATACACTGTGACACTGTGGTACAAAGGGTAAATTCACTGGTTAACAGACAGACAGACTGTTGACAGGTGAACCGTTAGTTGCCGTTACGGAAAGAGGCTATGTTTTGATTTGCAGTGGAGGATTATGTGATTGCAAATGCATGTAATTACACAGAGACACACAAGGAATGGAATGAGTTGAGGAATGCCTCCCTTCATCGCTAACCTCCTACTTGCCCTTTCGAACGCACTCTCCCAGGGAGCTTAAGACACACACACACACACACACAAAGTGAGGTTTACCACTCACACAGATGGCAGTTAACCGATACTAACAGAACTATTCTTAACTCCCGTGCTCGGATTGTGTCTGTGTGTTTTGTGTATGTGTAGTGCGTGTTTATGTCAGTCATCTGGAGAACCGCCCGGTGCGGTTCGGTCCGCTGAGGAGCCACAGAACACATCAGTCAGGAGTCGGTTAGAGAAACTACAGAAGATTAGAGAGCTGGCTTTCTGTGTAGCAGGTGGATAAACACACATATGCTCAGCGTATAATGACAAGTGGACTTTAAAAATCCTGCTCCACTTCTACCATTATGTGTCCCTCTCGTTTACACAGAGGCATATTCTGCTGAGGAGACTGGTGCCTCTTTAACTACTGAGAAACAGTTCTCTGGATTCTGAACAAACCAAACTGCATTTCACAAGCTTCACAGTGGCTTTCGGCGAGTCTCCAGATATCATGAAATTCCATCTTGCTATCATTCCTACTGGGATAAGAGAGACATTTGCGCTTTGCAAAATAACAAAATGAATCATTTATGAACACATCATAGCTGTGGATTTTATTTAGTTTGATTTACAACCAGTCATTTCTGTTTAAACGATTGCATATTTCTAGTGGGTGTGTTAAATTCTGCAACCATTTAAGTTTCTATTATAAAAAATTCATAATGCTTATTAACTTTTGGCTATTTTTTAATAACAGTTTCTAAATAACTCCTAATAAAAGAGTGAGCTGATTTTAGAAGTTCTGATCAGAAATGGCTGGGTGCAGTATGAAAGCCACAAGAAGCATCTTGGAGTTCAAGCCTCAAGCTTTAGGAGAGCATCTGGCTTGGTCTTAATTTTGTCTGCCATCTAGTGGTAGTTCAGGGAAGCTGCAGACACAAACGCAAAACCAGTTTTAGAGTAGAGGACCAACTGTGCCATTAATGATAAAGCTGAGAATCAATACCTCTTGTTTTAATCTGAAAAGCGGAGCAGGACATAAAAACAAAAATATGAATTCTTCTATAAGTTCACTGTTAAACCAAAGCACCAGCTCATTCTATATTTCTCACATTGTTTTCTCTCTTTCTTTCCTTAAACTCTTTCCTTTTATTTTCCAGCCATTTTATACCTTTTTACAATCTCACTGTCTTTAGTCTCTGTCCCTCTCCATCTGTCTCTTTAGTTGACAGCTGATTACTATAAGGGCTCTACAGAGGCTTGTGGCCATTAGAATAGAACAAGGTGACAAACTGACACTGGCTTGTTTTTTTCTCAGCTCCTGGTTCACATTACATGCGTTAAATGGGCTGTGTATCTGTTGTTGCACACATAACAGTGGGGTCCAAAATGTCTGAGACCACTTTCCCATTCAAGTAAATCGAAATGGTCACACTTTAAGTTTATTCAAATGTCTAACCTATGGAGTGTACTGTATATACAAATGATAGGCTCATTATTCAACAATTTCTATTCAATTCTCTGGAATAAATGTATGTTTAATCTCTAAGACACTGAGTAATAAAATATATGTACAGAGCCATAATGCTTCTCCAAAATGGGATATCTCTTTCCCGGAAAATGATTGTCTCAAGTATTTCACACTCCAAACTTCACCTGGTTCGGATTTCTTCCTACAGTACATTTCCCTGGAAAGTGTCTTGTTTCTTTAGTGGCGGTACACACATACACATTCCTATGTTTTGAGTCATGGCTTGTTTTTGTGTATACTTTGGATCATGGTTGACAGCTGTCCACCTTCTCATTAGCTCACTCGTTCTCTCCGTCTCCCACATATACTCACCCCCCTAGCCTCCTTCATTCCCCCTCTAATTTTACTTGCACATGCTGCCTGTGTGGCTTACATACTACTCTCTCCAGAGGAGGTACTGCTGAATCCATAAGGGAGTATTTTGATTCATCGCAGCCTCCATAGATGACCGTGTAACAGAGTTGGGGCAGGCAGACCTGTGGAAACGGAAACTCTTGCTCTAGGAATAGCCAGGGAGAAGAAAATATTCTTTCTAGGATATGACATTCAATAAATTATAATACTGAGAATACTTTGGACCAAACAAGAACATTTAAACAGGAGGGACTGATTCCTGCAATGCTTCCTCAGGTAATCTGAGCTCTGGAAACTTTTATGATGGAAAGTAACTCTAGTACTCTAACACTGATGTGACGTTCTCTGCTATGGCACATAACAGTGTTCATTTTGTGTGTTTATTTTAACAGTTTTAAAGACATCTGCATGTACTAAGAAAAATAAAAAATAAAATGTGCAAAGTGTATCATTTTTGCAGGATTTGAATGGTAAATATCTACCACTAATAGAAATGTACCGATAGGTTAAGTTTACATTAGGGCAGAAATTATTTTGGACAAGAAACAGAAATAATCCCAAATAGGCCTGGGACGATAATCAATAAATCAATTAATCGCACGATAAATGAAAATGAATTCGATAGTTTTTCCGGCCTCGATAAATCGCCATGTGCATGCGCACCAGATGCGCACATATTTGTTTTCCTCCAACCAGGCTGGATGACAAGAGGCTTCACTCTGTGCATCGGTCTCAGCACCTGGGCCGTTTGTTTTGCAGAATGAAAGGAGTGAACCCTCTCTTCAGTCATCCAGGATCTTTGTTTCCCAGAATGCATTTGGCAGCAACCGGCAGCGCTAGCTGTAAAGCTAAGCAGCTAAAAGCTATTTTACCGTAATTCTTGCTGCCGCGCTGTTAACACGTCACTTTTTAAAGTTTTAATATTTTTTCATGCCAGAAAGTCACAGTTTAGATCCCCACTCCCCAGTCTGTGGTCAGTTTATCCACATATCGCCTGTTAGGAGATTTCCTCCGACGTTTTTGGAGCTACTGTGGTAGCAGCCAGCAGGAGGAGCGGGGCTTCCCACAGACTGCAGCCGTCTGCAGCAGCTCACGGGCCGGGTCAACCTCCGTCATTGGGGGAGAAAACGACTAAGAAAACGTATCAGCAGGTTTTTAGAGGTTTACCGCCGGCTGGTTTAATACTTTTTAGGAGATAAATGCTAGTCTCATTGATGAAATCTGTGGAAGTGACATTAGTTTGTTTAAATGAAAAGTGGAGCTTCAGGTGTGTAACGTTATTGGACAGAAAAGCTGCACTGCACTGTTTATTATTTTATTATATGTTTATTTTATTTATTTAGGATAGTAGCAAGCTATATAAGTTCTTGTCATTCCAATTACAATGGTAAAAAAAAAAAATACTCATGAGAAATAAAAGTTTATCGCATTTAAAAGGGTCTACTTGCATTATTATGAAATATTATTATTATATTAGTGGTTAATTTGTTCTCAAAAAAATGTGTCAATAATATCGTTTATCGTCAATAATTTGTGGGACAATATATCGTCCAGCAAAATTTATTATCGTCCCAGGCCTAATCCCAAAACTTAAATTCACACCTTAAACACTTTAAATGACACTTTGCAAAGTAGACAAAGCTCGACCACATAATACTGTACAAAAATAAGTTTAAGGTATCACCGTTACATCTGCACGTACTTTAACACATGCTGGTGTTTATATTTGTGTCTCACAGGAGCGACAGCGGCTAGAGACCATCCTGTCTCTGTGTTCAGAGCTGGGCCAGGCCGACAGGGACGGAGCCGCCACCACTACAAGTCCCACTTCAGCTGTGGCCGATCTCCGGAAGATCAACCAGGAGCTGGAGAAGCTCCAGGTGAACGACGACGACGACGACGACATGCCGTCCGTCTTCTCCGACTTTTCATCTATTCTTGAGACAACGGGGAACGGGCACATGACCTCCCCCGGATCGGAGAACGGTTACTATGACGATGAGCTGCTGATACGACAGAGGCGCCGAAGCGGTCACCGAGACAACAGAGCAGAGTCGCCCACCGTCAGCCTAAGAGGCTTTGCCCCCTCACCTTCTCCACGTTCACTGAGGACCAATGAGGTATAAGAACTGGGACGTCTATTTGGATGCTAATTAAATTGCGGATTTCTGCTTTGTATTAACACAAAACACATGGCGCACCCCTACTAACATCACATCTTTTAGCTGATGGCAATTAGGTAATGATACCTGAATTCACTCAGCTATTGATGGGCTTGTTATTGTCAACTCATCACCTCCCGTCAACAATAATAAGTAATCTGACCTTCTGACCCTCTGATGAACTGGATTTTTGTTGCTGCTCAGCAGTGGAGAACAGGCAGAGAAAATGAGTACTAACATAAGGAATATATCGATGTCTACAGATTGCTGTCTAATTCATTGATCGCTGTAGGAAAGGTGTACAACAAGACTGCAGGACAAGCTCCTTCGACTTTAGTCGGCTTCTTTAAAGATTAATCAGGATTAATTGTTGGAAGTGTTTAAGCACCCTGTTCTTTTTGGAACACATGAGAGTGAGAAGGATCACCCTTAATACTTGGAAAGTCTTGACATTACACTTCCTCCACATACACAGATGTCAGATATTTACAGCCCATTTATTAGATTAGAGCAGGCGAAGTGTTACCAGTTAGAATTGACAGCTGATGTTTGAGTGAGTATGTGCATGCGTTTGTGTGCTGGTGTGTCCACCTATATTTGTTTGTTGTAAAATTGTCAAGTGGTAGTTCCGTCTCGCCACAACAACAAAACTTTTACAACAGTTTCTATAAAATATATTTTAACCTGGTCTAAATATGAAGACAGCTGGTGCACAGTGGTTTAATGTCTGACTCTTTCAAAGGAGGTTAAATCGAAAGCAACTGGACTTAGTTATTTGTCCAGTCCAGTTGCTTTCGATTTAACCTCCTTTGAAATACTATGACCTGGACAAATGAGAATATGCACCGGCTTAATGTCTGACTCTGTTGATGTTTGCAGTCTATGGACGATGCAGCTCGTCGCCGCAGACAGGACACGAGGCCTTCAGAGGAGGAGGTGAGGCAGGTGGAGGAGGAGAGGATCCAGGTGCTGAACAACATGGAGGAGGTGGAAAGGAAGATCAAAGAGCTGGACAACCAGATGGACGAATCTGCCCGAGAGGTACAGAGAGAGGAGGACAGAAGGATAGATCATGAAAATGTTTAATTTCATTTTATCAGTAGGGCAGTCTTTTTCACAAAAATACCCAGAGAATCACATCACATGGCTAAGTTATTTTTGTTTGTCTATCCAAGGTGGAGGTTGAACAGGCTCTGGTGGAGGCCGAGCAGGAGTCGGAGGTAGCTGCTCTCCAGCAGGAGAGGGAGGCTCTGGAATCACTTCACAATAAAATGTCTGAACTAGAGACCAAGTCCCAACAGGAAAAGGAAAAGGTATTAAACAGGCTACGGTTCATTCAAAAACACTGAGAGTGAGTGAAATACTTCTCAGATATTCGTAATGGGTAACACAGACACCAAGAGCCTGTTAACACACTGGTGGGTCAAAAGATGAGAGCATACTTGAAATGGAGAGAGCGTTAATTCACAGACTGAAGCATTTGATGAGGCATCTTCTGCAAATTGTCTGAGTTTCCTTTCTGAGTCACTCCATTAGAAACATGGGTTTTACCCAGCAGCATGCATTTCTCTTCCCGATGCATTTGTGTGTTTGTGACATGAAGAATTTACAGGCCACTCAGAGACTCTCATACATTTAGGGGTCATGTGACTAACTGATAGGTGTTAATCCTTCTCATGCTGCCTTGCCTCCAAATATATATCCGTTAATACTGCGCGGGGTATACCGGTCACCAAGTGATCCCATCTTACACACACTCCTGTGGGGGGAAGTGCACATGTGTCTGTCTGTATTTACAGTGGCTTCACATTATACTCCTAACTTTCTGTTGAATATATTGTAAATATATAAAGTTGCCATTGGTCAATGCTCACATGGCCCTGTTCAGACCTGGTGTCTCAGGCGGTCACATCACAAGTGGACAGATTTAAGTAAAGGTGTGAACACAACTAGGACGCATTCAGGACACATCTGAGATCCGATCACTCAGACGACACTCGAAGTGAAGCAGTGTGGGAATCCTCCCCTGACGCTGAAATGTCCATGCACCCCAGAGCTGTTAGCTGGTATCATCCTCATGATACTGAGTGAGAGAGAGGGCAAGACTCAGAATGATAAGATTAACTTTAAAAATAAGTTAGGTTGAGCGTTTGCTCATATTTTGGACGCCTGTGTCTGTGTATGTATATGTTTGGTATCTGTAGAGATAGGCAGCATTAATGTGTTGATTAACCCTCTACTGAGACATCCCATATATCCTTCTCCTTTTTCACCCATCAGCCATCACCCTCAGTCATTTCCATCCAAACAAACAAACAGAGGAAAATAGGCAGGAGATAAAACTCATGATAATATTCATACCACCTCCCTGCCTTCATTTTACTCAGTTCCTCCCCACCTTTCCATCCCTTTAGTAGATTACCTTTTCTCCAGCTTTCCCTCCCCCCCTTCCCTTTAGACCAATGTTGATGACCTGGTCACCGTAGTAATTAACTGTGGCTCCCCAGTCCGACTAACGCTGCCATCCTCTCTCTGTCCTGCGTGTGTGTGTACGTGTCTTTGTATTTATATATGTACACATAAACAACGTGTACATGGTATATATGTGTCCTTTTTGTGGGCACGTGTGTGCGTTTATGTGTGTGTATGTCAGGCGTGCGAGTTGCTGCAGGCAGAAAGGGGCAGAGTAGAGAGGTTGGCTCAGATTGTGTGTGAGCAGCGCTCCCAGCTGGACAGCTGCCCTGAGGCCACCAAGGAGCCCCTGCAGGAGCAGCTAGCCAGGGTCAGTACACACTCACACCTCACGCACACATCAAAGGAAGACATTTACCTCCATGCGTAAAACCAAGGAACAATGCAAACAAACACCAACACACAGGCAAGGATACTACAATATGTCTGAGAAGTGCAGCAACTGGATATCCAAACACAGATAGCAGAAAAAACAGAGTCAAATATATAAATACATTCAACATACAAAATACATCAACATGTGTTTGCATGAAGAGTCTCACACATGAACAGAAAGAGACATGTGATGCTTGCATACTTGAACTTGCATGTCAACATGCACACATTTTCTTTCCTGTGCTAAGTGGCTTTCCACCCCATGTCCACCCTAAACTTTACATGGTTCATGTTTTCTTCTCACTGTCTAACTCTTTAGGTGTCTGTGTCTCCTCTACACCATCTGTAAGAGTATAAAGTACCTCGGTGGGACAGGCTGTCAGTCCTGTTTGTCTCTTAGAGAAATACACTGACATTTGGACATTGGGTCTAAGGCTTCACGCTGTTTCGGTGTGTTTGTATGTCGTTTAGGATGCACCACCTGGTTATGTTGACTCCTTAATGTAGCAGCCCGGGTTCAGCTGCATGTCTCTGTCCCCTGTCTTACCTGTCTGTTACTGTCACAATAAAGACAAAAAAGATTCAAGTTTTCATTTATTTGTATTGTGGGGAAATGCTTGTTGCATGTTGCATACATGGTTTCATGACTTGATTGTTAAGATGAAATATTGGGGATCTGTGAGTCTGGTTTTCTATGTCTGTGTCAGTTTAATGATTGTTTGTCTCTATCTTGTCTCATCAATTCATTTATTACCATATAGGCAAAATTATCATCATCATATCCTTTTAAGGTGACAATGTGCAATTAAAGAGAGTATGTGGTTTGCTCTTTATCCATTCCTTTGTCTTGCTGGTTCACCTGTGTATGTTTTTTTTTTTTGTATGTGTCTGTCAGGACTGCGAGGTGCTCGAGGCGGAGACAAAACGTTTCGAGGACCTGGAGTTTCAGCAGCTGGAGAGAGAGAGCAGGCAGGACGAGGAGAAGGAGACCCACACGCAGCAGCTCCTGCGTGACATTGCAGATTATCAACGCAGCACAGTCACTCGCAAGGTAAGAAACCACTGTGTGTTTTTGCTTCTTACTAGGTCGAACCTTGGCAAAAGCTGTACAAAGTTTCATGTAAAAATGCTTTATTCCATTTCTATCAGGAGCGACTGTTAACACTGAGGAAGCAGGCAGCACAGATTACCCAGCAGGCTCAGCGCGAGAAGGAGAGCTTTTTGAAAGAGAGGAGCACCCTTGAATCAATGCTGCAAAGGGTACGAGGATATTGATGTTTGCTTGTGTATGCACGTTGCCCTGAATGTGAATGATTATTAAAACCTCATGAACTAATGGTTCATTTTGTGTTAACATTTTTTTTTTACTTTTTGCTTTTTTGGGGACTTTTTCTTTTTCTGTCTATAGGAGAGACAAAACCTTTCCGCACTGGAAGGAAAACATGCCGAGCTCACTGGTGGCCGGGGTTTCACGCTCAGAGAGGTAGGTTTAATTGACAGCTGTCGGACAAGACAACTGATAACTAGTCTCCTCTTTAAACCTTTTAAGATTCCTGAAGCGGACATGGCCCTCCATTATTTTTAATGAGTAGGGTTTCCTTCTCTGCCTGCAAGGATACAGCCTTTTTTGGCTGATGTGTCTCAGTCCTTTAGTGATCAAATCAACTGCCTCAGTTTTTCCTCTTACAATCAACTGGTGAACCCTCGTATTCCTCCTTTCCTCTATTTTTAGAGGTACTTTTTCTTGTTTTATTAATTTATCCCTTTCCTCTGTGTCCCAAATTGTCTGTATAAAGTCATCTTTCTTCCTATGCCTTGATCATGATACAAACCCTGTCTGGTCCAATCCAATACTTATGTTTATGCTTCTTGAATGCTGATTAAATAAGGCATACTTTATGGCCTGTACAGTTGGATGCACCACTGTAAAGCCTCGGTGAGAGGAACTGAAAAGCAGCCAGGCTCAGATGAACACAACACAGTAGCAAAAGTATCAGATTTTGATCCTGATCCTTAAGATCATGTCTACTTCCTGTCTGTTCCTCCTCTCCTTCTGTCGGCTTCTTTGTCCCCTTCTAGTTTCCTGTTGTGTCGTAACTGTCCAGCGTTACAGGAAGCAAAAAAAGTTGCAGTAATTCGAGCATTTGTTGTATTAATTCTATGCACTAAACTGATTTATTAATACTGAGGTTAACTTGTCCGAATGTTAATTGTCCTGTGTACTCCATTTAATCATTGTTAACATGCTGTGTCTAAGTAACTTATTTCTTTTGCTCTATTTTTTGCCTTGAACCTGCTAAAATTACCATTAAATTCTGCATCTCTCTAACAACTAATTTACCGTAACATATTAATATGGCTGACTCACTTCATGCTATGCCTCACCCCTTCTCTCTCCCCCATTTCTCCATGATGCTTTCCAGGGCTATGTCACAGTCAGTGAAATCAATGAGCTTTACTCACACCTTAGAGGAGACCCTAAACCCACCCCCGCCTCGGCCAATGCCTCTCCTGAGTCCGAGGCAAACTCCTCCCCTGAGGACAACAACCCCAAACCATCGGAGGATGAGGTGTGTGTCGTGGTGTAAAGGGTTCGTGTGTGTGTGTGTGTAGCCTAGTACACAGCCACAGATGATGCAAAATGTGTATGAGTGAATGAGTGTTTTTTTTTTCTTTCCTCAATTCCCCCCCTTTCTACTGCGCTATTTCAGTTTTCTGACATGTTCCTCTCTTCTTTTCAAAGCTCTATTATTCTTCTTCACCTGTTGACTGTCGCTCCTCTTCCTCCTCTTCTTCCTCCTCCCATCTAAATCCCCGACCCCTCCCCAAAACACCATCTGTGCACTGGCCAGAGAACATGGTGTCATATCGAGACCCCTCTCCCCTCCCTGACTCTCCCCCGCCTCCTCTTCCTGTCAAAAAACACCATCACCATCACAGGCAGGTAATGTGAACTGTAAATATGAATGAATGCAAGTCCAGTGATAGTGCGCAATTACAACTATGAATAAGCCACATCAATGAATGAAAATTGATGGACATTGATAATCAATATAAATAAAACTATATACAGTATATATGTATACTGTATGTTTTTTTTATACTGCCACCAGATGTCACCAAAGAGAGAACCCACATAGGAAGCCTTAAAAAGTGGGGCAATGTTAAATGACCCAAATTGAAACTGGATAATATTGGCTGTTGATTATTGATAAATAATTCCTAATGAATGAACTAAGTATTTGTCTTTCCTTTGGGGTGTATTTGTGTGTGTTTGCTCAGCATATCCGTCTGCTGGAGGAGAGAAAGAGGTCTGAGAAGGAGAGTGGGTCCCATCTAAGTGACACTTTACCCAGGAAGAAACCCACTCCCAACATGACCCGCCAGTTCACCTGTGCAACACTTGGGCGTAGTTACCCTAATAAGGTAGACACACACACACACACACACACGCACGCACACACATGCATGGTCATTGATGCATAAGTGACACAGAAATTATTCATTGTGATATACTTGGTCTGTGTGATGCTTTTTTTTCAGATCTGACAAATAATTTTTATTATTACATTGAAAATAAATCATAACTTTATGTACTGTATAATAAGTTAAATGTTTTGTCTTGTTCTCCATAGCCCCATCAGCCGTTGGTGCAGAGCACAAGCTGTGGCAGCATTCTTCCAAGATTCCTCTCGTTATCCAACAAGGAAACTGAATCTCGACGTTTGCATAAAGGTAGAAGCAACACACATCGGTTTTACAGCACCCATTGGCTCACACATCCACAAACAGTCTTACACAGAAACCAAAAATAGGAATAAAGCGAGAGCATGTAGGCAGATGAAATTCATGTAACTTCACCTACAAAGGCTCTCTTCATCTGTTTTCTCACTTATTTGTGTCTCCTTCTTTCACAAACACACACAAACAAAACCCTGTGTTACCACATAAGAATATGCCTTATATGGTAACAATATCCCTGTTAGAGGTTTTGTATGTGTATGTGTGTCTGTGTGTGGGTGTGTACCTCATTGTGTTTTGTGAGATTACACCGTTTCTCATTTGTTTATCTGTTGTTGGAGATAGTGGAGGAATGCAGGAGGCGGAAAGCTGCTCCGTGAAGTGACTTAGAGCACTGTTTATGTTTGTGTTTATTCAGTAGGGACTTAAAGAACATATTCTTTATATGGTTGTAGAAGTGTTTCATACACATAGTACAACTGTTGCAAAAAAAAAACACACACACTTGAAGTTGATATAAACCCACTTCCTACCACAAATGTCAACCAGGCATTTCCCATCATTGAAAAAACCCTCTGTTCACTCACCAGTCTATAATCCTTTTGGCCTCTTGTTTCGCCGTGTGCTGACATGCGGTTTTGAACCCAGATTTTACTGTTGAAAGATGAAGGGCAATCTTTTACCTCAAGAAAGCTGTGCCTTGTTACCGTGTCCAGTTTGTGTGTATTACATGCAGATTAGCCATGAGCGTCAACCACTTCTAATCTTTTTATAGCTCACACACATAGTTCATCACTGCACAAAGGGGGACATCCAGAAAAACAAGTTACTGTAGCACTCCCTAATGTTTTTTAATACTGAAATCAAGCTGCAGTTTTTTTCCTGACACTTGCACGTGTAGTCAGTCCCTCACTCCCTATGGTCCCTTGATCTGGCTCATCAGATGGGTGGGTCTGCATGGGGCAGATGGTATCAAGGTTGTTGGTTTTTTTTGTTTGTTTCTTCCTGTACACAGTTTAGTCTCTTCTCCAAGTCCATGGACTGTAATTTTGTCATCATTCCTCCTTTTAGTTCTGAAGATGTCTCGTTTTCTTCCCATTTCTCTTTGGACTGAGTGAATCACATTTAGGAGCCTTTTTTCCTTCATGTACTTGTTTGACCTACTGACCACGAGTAATTACACCATCAAGGTGTGGATACGTTTTTCACTGAATGTGCAAGAGCGCGTTTCACAGTGGCGGGGCATTGTGATCCAAAATTAAAGCTGTCTGGGCAAACTGTCCCCGAGGACGGGACCCAAGCAGGTACAGCACAGATGTGTGTGCATACGAGTGACTGAACTTGCACGAATTGCTACTTCACTTGTTTTTGTTTTTCTTTCTCTGTGTGTTTACAGGTCAGCCCGGCTCTCGAGCAGCTTCCCAGACCAACGTCTACCTCGATGCCTTCGGGTACCGTGACAACCAGGCCTTTGACACAATGAGTGTGGACAGCACCGACTCCATAGAGACCAGCATCTCCGCCTGCTCTCCTGACAATGTCTCCAGGTAAGTGTTGCTGTGTTTACACTTGCATTACTGTGGATATTAACAAAAGATACACACAAAAAAGCCTGCCAGGACTGTGTATTTCTGACTTTGTCTCAACAGTTTGTTTGGCCTGAATGTGGCTTTTTTTTAAGTATGTAGTTCTGAACATCACTCTTGAAATCAGAGCTGCAAGGACAAGAATTTCAAAAAGGTTGAATATGCGACAAAGAGACAGACATACTGAATGTCCCTTTGTCTTCATAATGTAAAACATTGACTCCAGAGAGGAGATGGACATCTGGAAAGAACAGGAAGAATAGAAAGTGAGTTAATGTAAAAAGTGTGTGCAGCGCTTTCCCGCCTTTCATGGTGCCTCCTGAAATGTGTGTGTGTGTGTTATGGGGAACTCTTGATTAGTGTTCTCGGGGTCAGGTTACGGAAGAGAGAAAACTTGAAGCACTCAACCCCCTCAGGTTCAGACGAACTGAGCAAACCAGCCTGAGTGTGGGGGTACATTTGGGGGTTCAGCCTTCCCCCCCCGGTTTGGACCAAAACCATGTGTGCTTACTTTCCTTCTCTTCTTTTTACAGTGGTTGCATCTGTCTTTTGTCTCCCCTTTTGTTGTTTCTCCAAATGGTACGGTCTCGTTTCTGCAGATAGATTGTAGACAGTCCTCAACCGTTTGCAGATTGATCTCTGTGCATTGTGAGTTTTCTTGGAACAAGCTGCTTTGGATCGTGTTGTACCGGTTTAGGGTTAGGGTTAGAGTGGATTGTGTGTTGGAATATGTGGCGGAGCCTGGACCAATGCTGGAAGTAGCTTCATGATAGAACTGCATTTCTTATGATATTGTCAGTGATGTGTCCCTGTTGGAGCAAGATTTTTAAAAAGTTATTTTCAAGCAAAGCCTTGAATAAAAAGTCTCGAACTGGCCTCATTCTACAATGACGATGAGTGCAGTTCCCTCTCATCGACGGAGGTAAGAATGACAAGGGAATTGGAGGAGGAGTGGAAAGGATGGATGTTGGATAATTTTTTATAGTAGTGAGTAATAACAAGCAACGAGACTAAACTTGACTTGAATGTGGCATAAAATATAAAAAAGTATTGATGTAATGAAATCCATACATTATATTTCTTTACCTGAATGATAAGCTCCTCATCTCTGCCTCTAACAAAGTATCTAATAGTCAACAGACTTGATGTTTACATCCTGAATCCACTGTATGTACATTGTGTTATTTGGTTAAAACTAAAAATGTAGTGAGAACAGTTTCAGTGATTTTACATCAAACAGGAAACTGAATAAAAAATACCAAGAGTGGAAATTAATTTTCCGTTCTCCGCTTGCTCTGGTGTTTTCTTCATCTTGTATGATCTCCCTCCAAATCCTTATTTCTGTTTTCCGTTACTTCTGATCCCCCAGTCCTCTCCTCCCTCTCTCCCTCTCTTCCTGATTTGTTTAGACTCGGACTAATGTCAGGCATTCATCTTAACAGTGTTGTGTGATATCATCAAGATGGGGGTATCCATTTCCTTCTGGCTACGGATAAGGGAGAATTTGGTTGTGTGGTTACATGTACAGAGGCAGAGAGAGAGAGAGAGAGAGAGAGAGAGAGAGAGGGAGAAAATAATGTTTTAATATGACAAAAATAGACAAAGATCTTTTCCCTGTGGTGTTGGTCAAGAATTCATTAAAGAGATTTATCTGCAGCCTGAGAAGCATGCGGTTGCATGCTGGTCTGAACTGAAGATACAGTGGTACAGCAGAGAGTCAGGAAGACAGATGAAAAGACAGAGAGGAGGCCTGTGGTCCTGTGTGGATCGCATCTGTATCCCTAATATTTTTCAGAGCACACACACACACACACACATTCAGGCTGGATACTAAGCAGGTTTAAAGCAGCTGCTCTGCTTCATTACATTTCTTGATAATTTCAGGTTCAGCCATATTAAAATCGATTGGGTCTTTGTTTCCCTCTGACTGTTGCCAAGTGGCTGATTGTGCCCACTTTTTTCCCTGATGAGTGTTTTATGTGTTTGTGTGTCTACAGTGCCAGTACATCAAATGTGGCCAAGCTAGAGGAGATGGAGCGTCTGCTGAGAGAAGCTCAGGCAGAGAAGAACCGTCTCATCGAACACAAGGTCAATATAAGAAATCACAAATCTTACATAATGATGATTTTTTCATTTGTGATAAATCCTAAACATAAACAAAATTGATTATTCTTCAGGAGCGAGAGATGGAAGTGCGAAAGCAGGCGCTGGAGGAGGAGAAGAAAAGAAGGGAGGATCTGGAGAAAAGGCTGCAGGAGGAGACGAGCAGGCGCCAGAAACTCATCGACCGTGAGGTTAAACTGAGAGAGAAGCAAAGAGCACAGGTGAGAGGGATGAACGGGACATTATCATAAAGGGATTGTATTTCCAGATTTGTACAAATCATCAGATATAAACAAGACCATAAATGCATCATTGTCATTATTTGATCAAATCTTTTTCCTTTTCAATGAAACTCTTCACTCTTCCGTCCAGTCCCGGCCACTGACGCGGTACTTGCCAGTGCGGAAGGACGATTTTGACCTGCGAGCTCACATTGAGTCGGCGGGCCACAGCGCTGACACGTGCTTCCACTTGTCCATCTCTGAAAAGACCTGCCGAGGCTACTTGATCAAGATGGGAGGCAAGATCAAAACCTGGAAGAAACGCTGGTTCGTCTTTGACCGCAACCGACGCACGCTCTCCTACTACGCAGGTAAGAGTCTGAAAATCTGAATCTACTTTGTGTTCACCCTGCAAGCCTTTTTTAATTCCTGCACTGCACTTGTACACAAATAAAATGTGCATATTTTTATGTTATCTCTATTGCAGACAAACATGAAGTCAAGCTGAAAGGAGTGATCTACTTCCAGGCTATTGAAGAAGTGTATTATGATCACTTGAAGAATGCACATAAGGTATGTGGTATTATTTTGAAAACAGTCTTTTAAAAAAAAATGTTTTCACTTGTAAATTAATCTCTCACCTTCTCCACCTTGTCATTTCTCATCCTTGTGTGTTTGCCTATACCTCCCCCAGAGTCCAAACCCCTCCCTGACCTTCAGTGTGAAGACTCACGACAGGGTCTACTACATGGTAGCCCCCTCGCCCGAGGCCATGAGGATCTGGATGGATGTAATCGTCACAGGTGCTGAGGGATACACCCAGTTCATGGTGTAGCAGAAGGGTCACGGCGGCAGCATCTGCCTACATATTGTGGCTCTTTGTGGTTTTTCTCTTAGTTTTTCTTTTTTTTTTTTTATCCTTGAACGTTTTAACTGTCTGGATGGATGTTGTTTGTATCTGTGCCTTGACCACAGCCTTACTCAATAGTTTTGTAACATTTTTATCTGCATCATTTGGAGCATCATGTGAATAATTGTAGGAAGACTTACTGTAAGACATGTATGTGTCTGTGTTAAAGTGTTTAGACAATCAGGTTCAGGTCAAAAGAATGGGTCAAATGTGATACTAATGTTAAAAACAGACTGTTGCATGTAGCCCAAGAGCAGACCATGACTCTGCTGTTTTTTAACCAGCTCATCTGAGCTCCATGTCATGACCATATCAACATCTCACTGTATTTAGAAGTCATTAGTGCCAAAAAAGAATCATAGACAATTTTGATGTCATGGAAGAACTTGTAGAAAATTTTGTGATGGATTTAATCAGTGTCGGATAATTTTCAGTGTTTTATTAGAAGTTTTATTCAATTCCACATGTACAGAATAAATCAAGGATATTAATTTAGTGAAGGTAGTTGAGCAAATTTCATGCATCATTACTGTGCCATTGTAATACTTAAACTGTTTGCACAGATGTGTGTCTGCGGGTCATATGAAAATGAGTGAATTTATATACATATGTGTTAAAGTGCCTGTTTTATGTGCATACTTGATGTACATATCTATTTACTTTGAGCTTTGAATGAAGCTCCAAGGTGCTATTCTCTCATGGTAAATGACACTAATAATCCAAACTGCATAGGATTTAGATTAGCGTATCAATGTTAATGTCAACATAGTGTCCGTCAGTCATTTTAAAATGGATTATGGTGCTGGATTTAGACAGGCTCAGAAGTGAAGCTGAAACAACTGTTAAAATGTTGAGAGTGTCAGACGACCTCTTATTTTTCCATATAAGGAATAAATAGTTTTAATAAGGCACAGAATTGTGATATTTGTACATTTTGTTTCTAACTTGTTTGTTTTAGAATAGTCAGTGATTCATTATCGACTTGTGCCTTTTTATTTTCATATTTTGTGTGACAGTACTTTGACGTGCTTATTATCTAGGTTTTCCAGAGCCACATCTGTCTGCTTCAATGCCAAACTGTCTTTGGTGAGAAAACATGCAGATGTGCAAATATGGTCCTGAGCGGCTCTGTGAGAAAAGACTAAATCTATGGTACACGCTTAATTAAGGCGTTGCATTAATCAAAACAGACTGATTGTTGTGCTGCTTTGGTCCATTAGCTTTCATGTGTATTGCTTTTTTTTATTATTATCAAATTAATGTACAGAATAGATGAACTGACAATTCCACATTGATCACAAAAGCTGCTGTTATGTTGTTTATCATACTACACTTTATATCAGAAAAAAATCCAATCCACTGATTAGTGCTTTTGTCATCTTATCTCTTGTTTTACTGACCAAAGTACACCTTCACATACTGTAACACAATATAGCAATATATGTATATCAACTACTCTTTTTCAAGATAAGATCAAACCTACATCTGTTTGAACACAGTGTTGTTTTCCACCAGCTAGAGGAGCTGTTACAGTGGAGGCTTCATTATTCTTTTTTTTTAATAATTATTTTTTTATGCTGATCCTATTATATTTATGTCAATACCAGTGCATGTATCTTTTGTATTTCTATATGAATAATAAAATATATATATATATGTATGTTTTACTTTTCGTATTGTCCGTACTGTAATACACCTGTGTCCCAAAACAAACACTGGTGCTGCCATGGCTGTTGCATTTTAACTAGAAGGGCAATTGTGCAACCATCGCCTCATCATCAGTTGACAGTGGCTGCCTTCCCACATAATACAAACACAGCTCACACCCTGTCACTTAAAAACAATAGTATTGGGGTTTTCTACATTTTTTACCTCATCATAATGAACTGTGAGGCCAATACAGGTGTAAATATTACTGTCCACAATTTAATTTCTCAGGAAGTGAACACCATGTAGATTATATTACTATTTGGTTTTTGATTCTGATTTGATTTTGTTCTTGTACGCAGAGAGCAAAATAAAACAGTGCTTTTACTACCAAATTGACACATGAAACCAAAAGTCTTATTTTTGTAGGTAATAAAAAGATAAAGTGATTCAGGTTTTGAATGTGTGAATAGTGTAAACACAGTGCGCAATGAAAAAAAAAGTGTTTGTTGGGTTTGTTGAACTCTCTGGGCCACTCATTACCCTAGATACGCAATAAAAACAACAATATTTACCGACGAAACCGTGGTTCTGTGAATTTTGGATGAGTGGCAGAGATGATAGTACCTGGATCTCCATCTAAGCACAGGAGGTGGCGACCTTATACCCACATAGTCACATGATGTGACCAAACAAACAAGACCACTGAGAAGAAAAAAAGGCTGCTTACCAAGTAACGTTAAAAGCCTTTTTTTTCTTCTTTTTTTTGCTCAGCAGGTTTTTCCAGAGGAGCTGACAAACATGTCTGTCACTCACAAACAACCTATATGTTTAACTGGTGAATCACTATGTCAATGAATGTGAATGAGAAAAAAACAGTAGTTAAAGTTAATGTTTTGCAGCAGTGAAGAGGCGGAGGAGAAGGGTGTACAGGGAAGAGCTGATTATTTTTCACAGGGAAAAACAGTTCATTCAAATTTCTAAGCACCTTTCAGACAAGAAACCTCCCAAATCTTCTCATGTAAAAAACAACAACTTGTTAAAGTACTGATGTAATATGAATAATATTGAAATGAGAAGGAATAATAATTAACTAGAACATTTTCAAGCAGATATTTTGAGAGTGCCACAGGGGGCACTGCCAGGGTGATTTCTGTTAACATGGGAATGAAACCCACAACCCTAACAACAAGAGTCACACATTGCACAGGCCAAACTAATTTGGCACTTCTCTCTGAACACTGACATGAAGGAGCTGTCAGGCATGATCTGTGATCAGTTCTGTTTGTGAGGGCTAAACACACCCAACTGGATGGGTCAGTGGGTAATACCATTGACTTTGGATTGGAAGGCTGGGGGTTTGAATCCCAGTCATCATGGCTAGTCGCTTGGTTCAACAATAGCTGGCTTTCTTGTTATGAATAGATGTAAAAAGATATTTGCTGTAATCAAGCACACCATTTATGTAATATGACCAACTTTGTTCCTTATCAGAGGTTTGAGGTTTAGCAGGACAAAGTGACACATGCAATGTAAGATACGTAATAGTAGGATGCCACTGTCGAGCCAGAGAGAGTGCAGACTTGGGCTCGGCCATGCCAGTAATAGGTGCACCGACTACTTGCCTAAGGTCTACTCTAGTGGAATCATATTATGCACATATCAGTGACACCTTAAACCGAGAGCCTGCACAACTACAAATCAGGCCACAATGATGTAGACCTAACCACACCTCTGTGCTTTAAATACACCGGCTTTCCTCATTCAATTTATAGGATGTGTAATTTTATATTGCACCCAAAGGTCATTTAATCTGTCATCCACCCCCCTGGTAATGTATATTGGTGGGCTCTGCACTCCGGCCCTACATCTGGGGAAGGACAGGGACCATAACATCAGTGGCTCCACATTGGGAACATTAGAAATGGCTGCTGTACTGTATGCCTAGTGCAACTGTCTGTCCTGATTTGTTTTTACATCTATTTTTTTCCTATGGGTGGGCCATGACCGTATCCTGTCATTGAGCGAGAAGGAGTAAGCAAACCATATTTACATTTTCTAGTAGCCTAATGACCTTGTGCATTTTTCCCCTCAGTGGGCCACTCATTATAGGCCCGAGCATGCACATGCAGGATGTTGCAAAAAAAAAAAAGAGAGAGAGAGAGAGAATGGATGCAATGCTTTAAGGATTCAGTCAAGGGGTTTGATTTAAAAGCCTTAAGGGATTCATTGATATTAAGACCAGTAGGCCATGGCTGCAGTTTGCCTTATACTGGCTATCTTGTCTGATTTACCCTGGATCAGTTCAACAAGCCTGGGCTATAAATAGACTGTGAGTGTTCTTTGGCACAGCACTGTGGTCGTGCATGTGTGTGTGTGTGTGAGAGAGAGAGAGGGAGGGCGAGAAAGGGAGAGAGAGAGAGGGGAGAGAGTGTGTCTTTAAGAATTCAGTTGAAATTTGATCCCTATGGGCAGAGAGAGAGAGAGAGAAAGAGAGAGAGAGCACTAACACCAACACCCCTCCCTCCCTCCCTCACACACACACATGCACGCCCCCACCTCCTCTCCTCTCCCCTCCTCTCCTCTCGTTCGTACGCTAATCGAGCGTCGAGCTTCACGATCCGCACCTCTGCAATTATGCACGTTTCACGCCGCACGGGATTCTCGGTAAACACCGCAAAGGTGGCGAAGCCTCTGCACGGCGAACACTCCGCGTCCAGCCCGAGTTTATAGCGCGGAGGAGCGGCAGGCAGGGAGGCGGGCTGTGTTGTTTATCGAGAGAGAGAGAGAAAAAAGAGAGAACACAGAGAGAGAAAGAGGGAGAGAGAGAGAGAGAGAAATGACTCGATATGGCTGTAGCTTTCACTCAACGGACACGGCTTCACGTTCACGAGCGACCCTGGAAACCAGAACCACTTGAGAGAGTGACGGCGCTGAGATCATCTTAATGAAAGTCAGAAGGTGAGTCTTTTATTTTGTAATGTCATGTGTAGCCCACGGCTGGTGCACACGGGAACCAGCACCAGGCACAGGCCACTGTTATTCCCCCCCACCACACACACAACACACACACACACAACACGTTACATACACACACACACAGGCTGACCAGGCAATGCGGCGTGAATTGGCCTCGCGTGTGTGTATGAGTCTGTGTGTGCTGTCCTATATCTTATAAGACGTTAACACCTCCGTTGATAAGGTGGGCTTTGAGGGGGGGAATCCAACAGCTGGGGGGAAAAAATAGAAATAAATAAATAAAATAAAAATACACGCACAGCTGAAGTTATTTTTCTTCAGCCTATCATCCATCTATCATCTCGGTCCCCCCTTTAAAAAGAAAAGGGTCCTCCTGTCTTACGCAAGCGCATTTTGGCTGTAGGCTACTTGCCATTTGGTCGTTTTAGATGCATATGAAGGTTGCAAAACAATTTGCCAGGAAGTAACCAGTTTCATTCTTGTGCAGTGGAAATAGACATCACCTATAGCATGATTTAGACTGGACCCATGAATGCAGTTCTCTATGGTTGAAACAGTAGCCTATAATAGTGATCTCAAACATGGACTTATGAGACCAGCATGTTGCAGCAAAAGGGAAATTTGTTGTTCATAATGTTGACTCTTAATTGGAGGTATTATTATCAGTACAGGTCTATTTTGAATAAATAGCAATGGTATTTGACAGGTGAGTCAGGAAATAGCCTGCATCTGATTAGCCTATTTATTTTATCTCTAAATCTTGTTCCGTGATTTCTCATAGTTTTCATTCCACAGTTCCATTCAAGTAAATGCTAATGTGTTTGTTAAAAAGCAGATTTCCATTCAAGAGGCTGTGTAGGCTACATGTCATGTACAGTAGCCTTTATTCTTTGTGGCGTTTCAGCTGTCTTTTTCTTCTACACTCAACTTCAGAATGTGCCCTTGGCAGCAGCAGTGTCCTGTACGGCACTCACCGGACACAAACATGCATGTGTGTGTGTACCTAAAATAGTGCCATGTGCTTTGTAAGCACGACAGAGAGTAACATTAGTCCCTTACCCAGAATCACCTCACGGTTTCCTGAAGTGTCCCCCATAATAACAAAGTCTTCTCTGCCTTGCAGCGTGCTGTGTTTAAGTACGGGAGCTCGCTGCCCACTAATGCATTACAGGCAGGCAAGAGGAGAGGACTCTGTGGAATTGGCCTCTGGTCCCCTGGTGGCTTCTTGTTGTTTACAGTGTTTCCATGAGGCACGCTGCTAGTCCTCAAGCATTTCTTTGACACAGCACAGCAACAAAGGCAGGTATAAAATCACCAAGGCCAGAGCTCCAGGGAGGGAGATGAGTTTGTTGGTTTTTTTTGTAGGCCTGTGCTTGAGGATACTTTCTCCAGTTGCAGAGGAGATGTAAATATGTCACCAAAGTTAACAGACTTGGCCTCTTACCAATGGCTGGAGCAGTCAAATTAGCCTGTATGCAAATAGCTCAATGCAACACTCATAAAACAGTTCAGTGGAGTGGGCTCACAGTGGCTGCTGTGGACCTCCGTCTCTGACATACATTTACTGGCTACGGGCCAGACTGTGAGTAGAGCTGCTAATTTTGGGTCTTTGTTTTCTTATAGAGGACACACACTTCATCCAAATATAGACATGATGGATAGATTTTTTGGAATGTAACAATGGCTCTGGGCTGTAACGCATGGTTTCACTGCACACTATGTTAATTTAAGACCATCCAGTGCTCAACATTTATACTATGCTCTCATATTCCGCCACAGGGCTGACCACTTAGAAAAAAGCCATCATACCAGGAGAGTAACTGGAACATTATCCATATAATAGTAGTAGAACTGCTCGATATATATATTAAGAATTCTACTTGTCATATTAAAAGTTACTTTTTTGTAAATGTTTTAAGTCGAAGTGTTCAGAAAGTTTTCAGACCCCCTACCCTCCATCTTTCATATTTTGTTATGTTTCAGTCTTACACTAACATAAAAAAAATGCCTTCACAAATCTACATTCAATATCACATGAAAAGATAAAAACAGATTTCTATGATATATTGATGAAAGTATTTGGAAGCTTTTCTATCTCACTTCGAATTTATCTGCGGTTCCTTCTGATCATCTCTGAGATGTTTTTACACCTTGATTGGAGTCCACCTGCAAGACATTCAATAGGTTGGACAGAGCCGCATCCTCTGAGGGAAGTCTACAAAAAGGACAAACATTAGTGCAGCACTCCATCAATCCAAGTTTTATGGTAGAGTGATCATGCAGAAACCTCTCCTCAGAGCAAAACAAGTACTTTTAGGATTCTCAGACTTTGATAGACATGTTTCTCTGGTCTGATGAGGCCAAGATTGAACAGTTTGATTTCAGTTTAAAGCATCATACATGACGCTCAGAATCAGTTGTCCTTCTGGAGGTTTTTTCCACCACCCAGCCAGAGTTGCCGTCAGGTACTCGATCACTTCTCTTCCCAAGGCTCTTCTTTCCTGATTGCTTAGTTTGGCCGAGCTGCCGACTCTTGGAAGAGTCAGGGTTGTTCAACACCCCTTTAGTTCAAGAGTTATGGAGGAGGCCTGCTCTTGGGAACTTCAGTGCACGGATTCTTTTTTTCCTCAGATCTGAGCCTCGACTCAAATCACAGTCGGGTCTTTGAGCTGTGCGGGCAGTTCCTTCCTCTTCTTGGGTTTGGCTTCTGCTCTGATCTGCATTGTCAGCTGAGAGACCTTAGTGTGTACAGACAGGTGCGTGCCTTTCAAAATCAGGTCCAATCAGTGTAAAACTAAACTTAACCATTTCAAAGCAAAGTGTTTTATTCATGTAGATGGATGTAAGGGTTTTCTGCTTTTATTAAACGTTTTAATTCATTCATTTTAATTTTACTTTAAGGGGAAGATCATGTGGGGATTCACAGTGATGTCGAGTCGATAAAAGTCAATCAATTCAAAACAGGGATAAACAGAATCACAAGTATTTCTTTAACATAAAGCTGCAACTAACCAACTAAGAAAATGGAGGTGGTCAGAAAGCAGTTAATACTTGAATGATTTAGTCTTAACCTGCATTATTCAATATAACAGTACAAAAATTCCCTTTTTGCATTGTGGAATTAATTCAATATAAATAATGGAGCCGCTTTAGTGATGCTCTCACAAACAGGAGCACCATTACATTTTTCATGCAGGCTCAACTACTGTATAAGCTAATGCAGCTTTGGTGGCTTGATTCGGAGGAGAGCACAGCACTGTACAGCATGTGCTGAACGCCTACATGTTTGCAAATGATGATGAACCCAAGCACAGAGACTTCCATCGCAAGAGTGTCTTGAAGTTTATGCTGTTTACTTTGGATAAATACTCTTACATTGTCCTGTGTGGTTTTTCGTTATATGATATATCCACGTGTTCAGAGTTGCAAAATCCCTCTTGGTGTGGATGTTATTCAGGATACAAGCCCTCTGATTGGCTGTGCTATTGTGCTTGATTATGTCACACAGCTCACCTTTGATTAGTTGTCATACTGTTGTGATTTTAGCTGAGGAGGGGCGGCTTCCCAAAATGTCAGCGCAATGCATGAATAAACAATTTAAGTGTCCTACATCCGATTTCCTTTTATTACCGCCTCTGAGGATTCGGCACCCATCTATTCACACAGGGTTTGATCAAACTGACTCATTATCCAAGTGAAACAGATTCACATTTGTCACACAACAACAGTAATGTCTCTCAGTTATGCAATGCTATTCCGCAACAACACAAAGTCGTCTTGGTGAAAGGAATTCAAAGAGCATCAGTGGATGTGTTTGAAACCTGCTTTTTGAGACCCACACACTTGAGCCTTCGCCTCTGGACATGTTATTGTGTGTTGTTGAGGTGAATATTCATAATGTGAGTCTTTGACGGTGACTCAGTGACATTCACAGAAGCTCTGACTGTAGCGACCAGTTTGGTTACGTGTTATGAGACCATCCATAGGTGCATGGCAACTGGATTTTGTTTCTCTTTGATGCATATATAGCTACTACTACATAGCCTACATAATACCAGGCCATCTGTAGCTACCGTTAGTATTGTTACATCAATCATTAAAAAGAATGTGTCCTCACTGGTAGAGATGTGTGATTTATACTGTTACCTTTTTATCCATAAAGCTCCAATTGGACGTTCACCACCCTCTATAATATCTATGCTGTAACTGGCCTTGCATAACATCTGTGTATCTTGACATCACTGCAGACGAGGGGGAAACCTCAGTGACCTTCGAGGCTTAAATAAATAAATGGAATGAATGTTTCCACAGAGCTCCAGAGAATGAAGCGCTTTTGTTCAGATAATAAGAGATCCACTAATAGACACAGATCCAGCATAAAAGACGTCAAAATTTAAATGATCAAATGTTCAGGATGTCAATAGTATATGCAGTGCTTAAATAACCCTGTTTCACACTGTTTCACATTAATCAACCTTGTTATGCTCCACCAAATGTTTGTTGTCTCTCACAGTGTTATGCGTGTTATTATTCATTAACGCTCTTATCTTCATTGTGTTCAAGATGCTCTTGGGTAATATCTAAGTAGTTTTATAAGTAGCTGTGCAGAATGTCATTAGATTTCCACTCGGCACCAGTGGATGTATGATGTATTGATGTGAAGATACACTCTGCCCTGTAATACACCAAGGGAAACAGAATGTAATTACAGAACTCATACCATGGCTCTGCTTTAAGTTGTAAAGTAGGACACTGTCAAATGGTTATAGTGCTGCTGATCAGTCAGTCAGGTCCATACTGGGTTGAAAAGCGTGTTTTACATCCAGTGTAGACATGTAAACGAACACCTCCTTTTTTGTTGTATAGTTTCCTGAGGAAGGAGGCGTGTGTATGTGGGTTGAGATGCTGTGTGAACTGAAACCACACGGTGTTCAGTCTGTAACATAAACCAAGGAAGTAGCACAGCCACATTAGCATGTCATTGTCACGTAAATACATTTTCATTCCGTATCTGAAGATATAAAGCAGCCGATGGAGTAAAGGTAGCCCTGAAAGTTGCTAATACCCTATGTTTTTTGTCTTAGAGGTGTTATAATGAACCAACAGGGTAGCACTAACTTTCCAAGTCTTCTTTTCTAACCTTTTTACTCGTCTCTTCTCCCACAGTGGGGTTGGATGGCCATGGACCCATTCAGCCAGCTTATCCTCACCATCTCGGTGACCAGTTTCCTCACCTTCCAGTGGCTCTTCCACAAAGTCAGCCCGTGGATGTCCATGCGCATCAGCCGCGGCTTCCTCGGCCTCAGCGACAAGCAGAAGGTGGAATGGAACTCAAGGTGAACGGTCACGATGAGTAGGAATTATTCACACGCGCTATGTACGGCAGCGGAGTGTGAGCTCAGCTTCGATGTTGGCCAGAGCGGATTCGTTTCAGCTCAGTCCAAAGATACTGACAGTCAACCCACATATTTCCTGTGACATAGTATCTGACTCACCAGTAAGATGCATTGTGTGTTTTTCTATGTTGGCTCTATGTGGCACTGCTTCAAGGTGCTGGCAGCATAGTGCTGTAGTGTTTTTTTTTTCCAGCCTGACCCTATATCACTGTGCTATTTTGAACAAAGACAAAATTTAGACTTTTTACAACCCTTTACAGTTTTCATGCCTGTTTGTATTGGGTATAGTATTATTTTATTCACCAACTTCATCGCTGACATCATTTATGCAGTTAGAAGTTAGACTAATATTACAGAAATCCTTTTAAATTGTAATCCTTGAGATTTCCATGTCTCATGACAAGAAATGAGGCAACAAATATGGAAAAACATCAATGTTTTATTAATTAAACAACATTTTAAGGTAGCGCTATAACAATTAATTGATTAATCGAACAATAATCGATTATTAAATTAATCGCCAACTATTTTGATAATTGAATAATTGGTTTGAGTATTGTTTTAAAGAAAAAAAGTCCAAATTCTCTGGCTTCAGCTTCTTAAATGTGAATATTTCTGGTTTCTTTGTTCCTTTATGACAATAAACTGAGTATCTCTTGGTTTGTGGACAAAATAAGACATTTGAGGATGTCATCTTGTGGTTTGGGAAACACTGATTGACATTTTTCAACATTTTTTAACATTTTATTGACCAAACAACAAATCGATTACCGTAATCGTTTGAATAATCAACAGATTAATCGATAATGAAAATAATTATTAGTTGCAGCCCTATCTTTAAGTTTTTGTGCTGTGTGAGGAGCAAGTTTTCTTCTTGGATGCTTTCACAGAAGCTGACTTCATGCAGTGTCCTTCATACTGTCTGACAATCTCTGAAACATCATGTCCCAAGCCAGAAACACTTGCATGTCTGGTTTTCAATGCAAGGTTGTGTAAATAGTAAATTGTGCAATGCATATATTTTTCCGAGGATGGCACTGAGCCTTCAGTCATTGAGGGTAAAGCCCCTACACCAACTAACCACTGCTGGACCTGTGCTGCAGACTTTGTAGCCTCTGGCCTACATTTGAAATCACAGGTGCAATTATTTTTTTGTAGTGATCACAGGTAAACTGACCTGCACAATTTTGCAGTTTTGGATCATTTTACATTTTAGTGATATTGCCCAGTGGTATATTCTTTGGCTGGCTACCACAGTGGTGTGAACATTTTAGGGTTTTTTTGGTTTCATTCTTGTCTGTTTTTTTATTTCAAGCTCCTCTAAGGATTTAATTATGAACGTTCTTTGTGCTTTGTGTAAATGTTCACTTGTTCTTACAGTCAGGTCACCCTTTAATCAACTGAATCATCTTATCTTCACCGTTCATCGGTCAAAAAGAACAGACAAGCAGGAATGCTTGAAGGCGTCTGTGCGCATACCGATGAATGGACCATTTGATCAGACAACAACCGCATGTCATCTGTTGTCATGTTGGTGTTTAATCTGCTAACTTGTCATGGGAGCGTTGCAGATGTGGGTTAGAACATCCCGATCGGAATGAAAAGATAGAGTGAGACAGACAGACAGACTGTCTGCTCTTATCGTAAAGCGCGATGACAGTGAAGGCCGAACAGTGGGTTGAGAGACAGTGGATTTCCAGGAGGGTTGAGTGTTTGAGGGCACCAGCCCGGTCCAACCTGCATGAATCATTCATTTTCATCTTGCACACTCAGCGTATAACTCATGAGAGCACTAGTGAAATTGATATAGTCACATGGTTTATTATGAGCAGATAAAAATTAATGATTCATAGAGATGGATATAGGCTATGGGGATAAAAACATCTCAGAGTCAGACTGTCACTCTGTCTTAATGACTGATTGCTGAGAACTGTTGGACAGTCTCACTGCTTGAATGATTGACTGGGACTGAGTGCCGCTCTGCCTGACCCTTCAGCAGTGTTTAATCTCTTAGTCTAATTGGTCTGAATCTGTGTGCAGCCCTGACAGGGGATCAGTTGATCCATAGTGAGTACTCAAAATTCACTGCTTAACCACAAAGCAGCTCCAAGGCACTTTTCATGAATGAAGATAAATGTGCACTATTCCACTGATGGG
The DNA here is from genome assembly GCF_905171665.1 of Trachurus trachurus. Classification (NCBI taxonomy): domain Eukaryota; kingdom Metazoa; phylum Chordata; class Actinopteri; order Carangiformes; family Carangidae; genus Trachurus; species Trachurus trachurus. Next base: position 8,540,153 of record NC_139911.1, read on the forward strand.
AGCAGAAAATCTCTGACATGTGTCAAGACAGGAGCAGATCATCACAGCAGTGTGTGTGTGTGTGTGTGTGTTTTCATTTCAGGACAGTGTCGACGTTCCACGCACTGTTGGTGGGAATCTTCTGTCTCTACATCTTGTGGTTTGACGACCCGGTCAATGAAGATCCAGTCTGGTGAGAGTTTGGCTGTGAATCATGTTTGTAAACCTGAACGTCCATTTTCCATACTTAGCAGCTGTAAACATGGCTGGTCTGTCGATCTTGTCTGGTATGCTACACATGAATGGGTTGAATCAGTATGCACAGGGTTGGGAGGATGGTGTGTGTTGATTCTTTTAAAAAACGCAGCAGCAGAATTGGGTTATACACCAGCAAATTGTGAGTGTTAAATTTTGTGTTTGGAAGTTTTTCAGGGGCTGCCTACAACCATTTTGAATTTGACTACCATTAGCAATCCTCAGGGTTTTCATACCAATACTTATTTTAAAGGAGCTATTTGTATGGTTTGCTATTGCCACAGAGACAGCCTTAGTGTTAACAGCTGTTTACTTGTGTGTTTTGAAGAAACACTGCAGGTCCACCATCAATCTTTAAAGGAGACAGACATTATGCCCCTTTTCCACAAATTAAAATAGTTCCCAAGTGTCTTAAAGACATGTCTGTGACATGCTGTGGTCAAAATACCCCAAGGATATATACCAGGTAGGGGTGGGGTTATGCAAATTAGAGAGCTAGTTACATCACTGGAGGGCAACTGAGTGAACAGCTCATAAAACCACATGGATTTCAATCTAGGGAGCCTGCAAATTACAGATTTTTTTGTCAGTTCTCGCACTATAGCCTTCAAAAAGTGATATTTCCATAATATGTCCCCTTTAAAGCAGCTGTATTTGTCTAGGAAGATGTTTTGCCTCTTATCTTATCCTGGGGCTTCATCTGTTTGCAACGCATCGGTCTGACTAGTCCTCACTGGTCTGACTAGGTCACTGGTCTGACTAGACTAGTGAGGACTTGTCAGACTGATGCATTGCGAACTGATGAAGCCCCTGGATAAGAGGTGAAACGTCTTCCTAGACAAATACATGTCCAGTTGCCTTTGATTAAATCTGTTGCCCAGAGATAACGATGACCTGGATGAATGAGAATATCCATAGACAGAAATTGTCAGCATTGGCATTGCTTTTCATCACTACAGCTATCACTTCTTTCCTTCATTATGTTAGCAATGCATACTAACCCAAGCCCCAACCCAATATGTCACTTTCTGACAGGGACACACTATAGCCTCCAGTCTTCCCTGAGAACATATTGCTGCTCAGTGGGAGTGCCGTCACCTCTTGTCGTCTAAACGCAACAATAACTGAAGTGCTTTTTAACAACAATCAACACCACCTGCTCCTGGCAGGAAAACTTACAGACAGCCCGTTTTTCAAATTCATTCACACAAACCCAGTCAAACCCAATGTGTATTTTCAATAGGGGAGATCCTACACTGGTGAAGACTAATGTTGCCATCACAACAGGCTACCTCATATCTGGTAAGAGAAACACACTGTTTACCCAGGTAATGTTTGTAAGTGAGACCCAAAAAGCATGCACATCATTGATAATGCAAAAGAAAACTGAATTTGAGTTTATATTAAAAGTTTACAGAGTATTTTTTTATGTTGTGAATGCACTAATGACATTGTTTCTCTCTTTCCCTTGTACTCTTGTTTTCCAGATCTGCTGCTAATATTTTACTATTGGAAGGCGATAGGCGACAAGTTTTTTGTAATTCACCATCTGGCAGCATTGTATGCTTACTACTATGTACTGGTGAGTGCCCTATTGTCCAATAGCAGAACGTGCAGGCAAGATGGGAAGAAGACAACCAAGGGTGAACAGCCATGTCTTGTTGAACTGTCTGTGTAGCCATTTATTCAGTAAGCGGCCATCCCATGGCCATCCTCATACAATCCCACAAGCTCCATATAGGGTAGTTGAAGCCTAGTCGGAGTCCTGCACAGCACATTATGGATGGTTAAAATCAGTGGGTGCTCACAGTTTCATTATGAAGATGTTTCTTGCTTTTCCTGGTTGTATTTTTTTTTTTTTTTTTAGATAAAAAAGACTTGACTTTAAAAAGTAACAGTTTAAATGGTGTTTGTAAGGATTCCAGTAACAACACTGATAATCACAGGTTTCAGGCTATTTGACATTTCATTTATCTTCAGCACTTACACCCTAACCCTAGCTTGATGTTGATTTCAAAATCCATTTGAAGTCCTAATTAGTGACTCATTGGTTATTACTCCACTGCTCGTACATGGTGTGAGCTTATCTAGACATGGAGATTGTTCAGTGTACTCAGCGTTTATGGGCAGTGCTGTTCACTCTTGGTTCAATCTGAAACCCTCTAGGTCGCCAGGATCTGTCGCATAATTATCATAGAGATGAATGACTATGGTATTTTTTGCATGGAATGCTCAATAATGGTACTGGCTGATGACCCCCCCTCCTCCTCCTTCCCCTTTCACCTTGCCCTTACAATATCTGTGCTTTCTGTTTGTTTTACTGACCCCTTTTAATGTTGTGTGAATGTGACGTACGCTGAGCTGCTCTGATCTTAGCGCAGCCGAATGCTGGACTGTAACCACTGTGTGCATGCTGGCAGCTCTGAAGCCTTCTATAAAGACAGGGTTCCTTTCTTGTTGCTGTGCATGCCAACAAACAGTATTTAACGCTCCTAATGACTTACCTGACTTATCTACAGTACCTTCAGCCTGTCTGTTTTTGTGCCAGAGCCTAGTGCTGCCTCCTCTCTCTCTTCTCTTACACTCCTCCTCAGACTCCCTGATGAGGGAGAGCTGACAAAGCCATCAACATGACCCCAGATGATAAAATGCGTCACCAAATAGCCAAAGCTTTTTATAACACCATGTTGAATGTATTCTGTCAGGTGTACCTGATGGAATTACTGTTGTTAACACTCTAAAAATTCTTTTTTTCCCCTTATACCCACTTTATTTGAGTTAAATCAACTTACAGGTCATTCCTGTTTGTCCCCCCCCTACGATAAATGTTCAATATTTTCAATATGGAACAATGCAAGAGGACATACAGCGTGCATTGCTCTGCTTCCAAGTCCCCATACGTCAAGTGTTCTTGGATTTAAACATTTCTTAAATGCTTTGTACTATAATTTGGTTTCATGTTGTAATTGGAAAATCACAAAATTGTGGTGTAAAGCTGTAAAGCACTTCAGACATCTGGTTTGAACCAAAAGTTTAGTGTAAATGCTGCAGTCCAGATTTACATCTTACCCCTTTGGACATTGCAGTCAGTGGCTGGATTTACAGATTTCTTCTTTTAATGTGACTCAAATTTACATTTTTACACTTTTAATGTGTATTATCACTACGATACATTTCTTTGTCTTTACCATAATGGACCAATTTAAGAGTGTAACATTGTCGCTCTTAAATTATAATTTACTGCTGACTATAAATCCAGCCTTTCACTTGGAGAAACAGAGCAAGCACCTGTGTCTAAATAGAATTAGGTAGATGAGATGATGTAGGCCATACTGTTACTGGACACTCATGACTGTTTCCTCAGACTAGATCTCCAATCCATGTGGCATAACAGAATGAATGCTCCACATTATTCAACAGTGATGGAGAGAAAACAGATAATGAGTCACTACTGTAGGCGTGATTATATTTGCATTTAAAAACACAATAAAATTGGCTAATCCTTGATGTCATTATCATTTTCTTTAGTTCTGTACCCAGTCAACTTTGTCATTTGTTGTCTTAGTCTTATTAGTTAATGTGTTGAGTGTGTTTATGTGGAAATGTACATGTCAAATTCACAAAAAGACTCTACCTTCTCAATATTACCCCTTGAGACATACAACAAAATCTAGGCCTAATTCAATTTACTTACAGTTGAGAAACGTATTAAAAAAATATATACAAATCAGATCAATTTCATGATATTGTTGGCATGTTTCGAATATTGATTAGTTAGTCATTGATGTCTGGATTGAACAGTGTTGAAGTCATTTTATATGTATTTCTTAATAACAGCATAATCTGTCTTTTGTGTCCATTTTAACAATTAAGTATAGCTTAATCATAAAGATGGAAACATGCTGTGTAATAATAGATGCATGCTTTCTTCTCAGTGTTGTAAGTGTTGCTTCTTATTTGCTTCCAACTGTGGTGGCATCTTTCTTTCGAGTTTCTTCTAATGTACCTGTCTGTCTGTCTCTGTGTCCTCCGCTGACTTTAACATAAATAGCCCCTCTTTTAAACCCTACATGCAAAAACTACCAACCAAAAGTTGGGTTGTGTCATCCCCCGCCCCCCGCCCGTTCATGCAAAAACTACCAAAACAGTTGTGTATCATTTAAAAACCCAGAACAGGTCTTTGATCTAGATTGGGACTTCTTTATTCCTGTCTTGTCTGCTGTTATTGCTGTTGTGTTGCACTGAGCAGATATGATGCCCAGTCACAGTATGGACTTACCAGTTCCTAGAGGTACTAGTATGCTCATGCTAGGTGGAAAGATTACATCACATGGTATATAAACTGTTATGCAGATGTTCCCTGTTTGTATCACATAGTAAGTATGTTTAAATGACCAGCTTTTGTTTCAGCCCTGACGGTAAGTCTTCCTTCATGCTCTATAAATCGGGCCAAAAGCCGAGTAACTTTGAATTCTATGTTTTTAGGTGTTTCTTAGTGAAATTTGAAACTGATTTTCATCCTTATTTTGATTTAGATCTTTGTGTTTGATCTTATTAATTACGTTTTAGACAACAGCACTTTTTTTTAGACAGAACATATGATTCAAATTTATTTGGCTAATGGCACAATTTTGACAGCATCATTTAAGTCTCACTGTTTGTTGCTGATGTAGTAAGTTAGCCTCGGTCAACAGTGTTAAAGATCAGTCTCCTGAAAGCATCTTGGTTTTAACATCATCTTTCATTTCATCATTATATTTAGCAGTAGCTGAAAATTGTGCACTTCTATTTAGTGTAATGGAAATAAAGACATGTCAATTACATTTTTATCACTCATACTAGGATTTTGCAGTGGCTTCTGTCCAGGTCAAAAACCACCGCTTGTGCATTTTTGAATCGGGTGTCATTGCCACCATTGTTAGATTTATAAATTACAATCTCAAGTACTCATAATCCAGCTTTAAACTCATGTTCAAGGCGGGTAGAAGCTGCTGACGCTTATTCCAAACCTAAGACAATGTGGAATTCAGGCCCTGATCTTCTAAACAGTGACATATTTGACAGTTGAAACCTCACTTTTTTTTTTTACTCTGCATGGCTTTTGATTGCTTCCTCAACTAGTGGCTGGCTCATAATATGTATATGTACATTATATGTATCAAAGCCTGTGCTGTGTTGATATGTTCTGAATATATTGGGATGTTACTCAGTCCTAACAGTATGTTTTTTTTCTGCACTCAGGGTGAAAAGACTAGAAATAGTTGATATATACCGTAGTTTGCTGTGAAGGTGTATTGGTGATGATTACCTGAATAAATGAAAAACAATTGTTATTCATGTTGGCATTTGTGCATGGTGGTGGGTTGTGTTTTTCAAGGGCAGGTGAAGATGAACGTTTAGTACTTGATCATGAAAACCTCTGTAGAGGCTCCCTAGAAGTGAGGCCAGTGGTGGCATCGGTTGGTTAGGCTGTCTATCCACTGCTTTTACTTATAGTCACTGTCTAGTTTTATATTATTTTGTACCTTGTGAGTTCTTTGTACCCCACTCTTAGTGTAGGATGAGTCTCTGCTCACAATAAATGAGGAGAATGAATCATTAGGAAGGGAAATTAAAGGCGACAGTCTAATTTTGGCCTGCAAAACTTGAAGGAATAATTACGTGCCCTGACGGAGAACGGTCTTTTGTTAGATCTGCCAAATAGGTCTAAATTTGGAGGGGGCTTCATCTAATATTAGACCTGCCCATGCTGTAAAAGTATTTCCTAAATTTTGAATTGGATGGTAAAATATGAAATATGATATGGTCATGCATGCAAAGGTCTTCGATATACCTTAGTTTTGTTGATTCATCAGGATCTTTGCTGTATGTACAGTACCTGCCGCTGTTGGTCCAAGGTACTGATAAGAAATGCTGTTTGTGTTACTCCAAGGAGCAGATGGTGCATCAGCTTTATGCATGCTGATCCAAATGACTCAGTGTCTTGTTTTTGTCCCTTTCATTTTCTGTTGTCTTCTTGTTCTTGCCTTGTTCTTCCAGGGCCAAGGAATGTTGCCTTATTTTGCTAACTTCCGTCTGCTCGCTGAGTTTTCTACACCATGTGTGAACCAGCGGTACGTATCTGCTTACTAATGATCTGGGTTTAAAATTCATTGTTGGAGCATTTCTGCAGATTATTATTATGTTGGAGGTTGTGTTAATTGTTGGGAAATCCACTGCTGGTTGCATGTTTTTTGTGCTAAGCTAGTTCTTTGAGTTTTGAACCATTTATCTGGATAAAGCTGTGGTCATACATAACATGCATATACAGCATCTTTGTCCAGCTCGATGCTATTTTCTCAACCGTATATTATGTTTCAGCTGGTTCTTTGAGGTACTTGGTTATCCCAAGTCCTCCAGGCCCAACATGGCAAATGGCGTTGCTATGGCAGTAGTCTTTTTCGTGGTCCGCATCGCCGTCATGCCAGTCTACTACACTCGTATGTATGCAGTCTATGGCACTGAGGCCTACTACGTGGTACCCTGGGGTGGCCGCGTGGCTTGGATCTGCTCCAGTATCTGCTTGGACGTCATGAACGTTATGTGGATGCATAAGATTGCCCGCGGCTGCTACAAGGTGTTGCGTTCGGCACACCGGAGCAAAGCCGGCACACCTCAGGAGAATGGGAAGACGGATTAAGGGGAACCAGGGTGTCAGTGGTGTGGAAACGCCACAACAGAGACAAGACGACGTCACTCTCAGTGCATCGGTGAGCGGCAGATTGGACCCTTACATGTCGAGCTGCTTCAGATGTAGCACACCTGGGACTCGTGACATTACAGGGCTGAATGTAATGAGGGGAAACAGATTTTTTTTTTTTTTTTTTTTGGGGAGAGCGGGCACAGTCACTGAGATGTACCGATGGACCATTTTTAAGTGGCCATCCCTAAGCCATGAAATGACGTCTTAGCAATACTCTGTGTGCATGGTCAATTATTTTTCTCTTGAACAATTTACCACTACACAAAAGAGGTTGTCATGGGACAGTGGACTGTTAGCCCCAAAAACACAAATTGTCAAAAAGTTTACCGTTCTTTACAAACTTACTGTTCAACAAAAGACTTACAAATTTTAAGATCAGGTTGATGACGACACAAAGATTTGAGGGATCCTAGAAAGCATTTAGTGATTCCACAACAATGGTCAGTGCCATAGTATCATTGTCAAATGCCTGTTGAAGGGTGAAGCGTCTTTTTTTTTTCTCCTTGAGATAAATTTGCAGGGATATGATTGAGTCACAATCGGATCTTATTAAGTGTAATCACAAAGAATGATAATAATATGTATGAATGAGTCAATTCATCTTTCATCCACTGCCATTCAATGAAAGGTTTCATTTTGTTTTTTAAATAGCCTTTAAGAAATGTATTGGAATATCTGAGTCTTGGATGTGTTTACTTCCAGAATAATTTAAATAATGTCAGGTTGAATGGGCATTGGTATGCTGTGTGTTAAAAGCATTCATAAAATATTCAGACCTCTTCTATTCCTTTTTTTCCCTACATTTTATTATGTTATGCAAAAATGTATTGCATTATTATTTAAATAATCAATTCAAAAACAGAACATTTGTTTTTAAAAACATGATTGGAATTTTATTAAAAAGGAAAAACTGTATCATCACCTTGACATAAGTATTCAGACCCTTTAGCCTGCACTTGGTTGAAGAACCCTTCTCAGTGATTACATCCTCAAATCGTTTTTCGTTAAGGACATCGCTGGACTCTGCACCCTCACCACGTTGAAGAATCGAATGAGAGCCACACAGGCTAATTGTGTCATAGCAAAGGGTCTGAACTCGATGTGTGTGATATTTCAGTTTTTCCATTGTAATGCTATAGATTTTTCAAGTGTAAATTGATAACGGGAAAAACTTGAATTTAAATAAAAGAAGTCCAGGGGGTCTGAATACTTTCTGAGTCTGTTTGTTAGGTCTTGCTGGGATCGAGGCAAATGGGATTTTAAAAAAGACACAGGCAGTTAAACAGGACACTGATGTACAGGTTATGTCAGTACAGAGGTGCTAAAAGGGAAATTGAATGTCAATACTGTGTTTTTACTTGTGACATTAAGCAATGCAAGAGCAGTTTCACACCGTTAATGTCTGATTTGTAAATCCACAATCTAGTGTGTATACAACCTGAGAATGCAAACAAAACGTTTCACATTACATAAACAGAAGTTACTTGTCCATACTATCATGTGGGAATAAGCATTATATTTATTTCACATTGTGCATTGCATGTTAAGTGGTGAAGCTGACCCGGAGTACGGATACAGAATTGGTGTCACCGACAAACCTACAAACACAGATTACAGAATGACTTCTTTCAGCTGTTCCATTTATACTAAGAGGTTCGATGGGAGATGTTAGCAGGATTCTGACACTCGTTTACTTTTTCCATCATCAGGTGTTGATCTGAGGTTTATATAATATTCACGCTTCCTATTTATGATATCTTTTTAGGCACAAACTGTTAATTTTACCCTGGGCAACATTTGCCAACAAGCTGCATGCTGCTATAGTGCGTTTTCCATGAAGGAGGAAACTCTATTCTTTTGCTAATATGAATGAGTTTGTTTTAGCAGATTTTAGTTTTGACAATAACCAGTGTTTCTGTTGGTAAAAGTTCATGTCAAAAATATTTTTGGGATTGTTTAAGAGCATTGTAATAAGAACAGCTTCCTGTTAACAATCCAGTGGAGTTTTGTTTTCAGCGAGTATAAATGTATGGAAAAGCTGTGAAGACTGACGTTATAATTGTTTTCTTAAGCATCATTCTACTGACCATAATTTGACACTGAACACATGGAACAGTTCAGCTCAAACATATTAAAAGCAAATGCATCATTTGCTCAAATTTCAAGTTAAATTAATCGATTTCTGAAACCATCTACTTGAATTTTTGTTGTAAATGTATCTTTTTATGAGCTGTACATCAAAAGCTGTCAAATGTTTGTGAAACCGAAGGGATTGCTAGTTTTTAAAGTACGCCTTGCTATGTTCAGAATTTGATTTTGTTGCCTTTTTTTTTTTAAACGGATAATGATTGCACAGTGAATATTGCGTTAACTCCCAACTCATCAAGACACTGTGATTTACCTGTGTTTTTCATGTCTGATGCTCGTCTAATGTGATTGTTTTGCCTTTGTAATAGATCAGTTTCAGATGTAAATCCAAAAGGCTTGTTATGGCTGGTTGTTTTAGTGCTCTTGCTTTTGTTACAGTTTTTACATTTTCCAAAAATGTCTGTATATGTGCCAATGCTTGAGTCATTACTACTCCATGGTAAGGTGTCGTCACAAGATGATGTTGGGTTTTTTTTGTTTTTTTTTTCCATGAGGATTTTCATTCAACAGTGCCAACTCGCAACCATGCTGTTCAATTCAATGGTTCAGATCAGTTCTGTTCGCATTGCATGCTGTGGATAGTCACACTAGTAATGATGATTAGTTTGCCTTGAACCTCTTTCAGTTACGCCAGCAACACAGTGTATTTGGAACAGGATGGACTTGACAACTGATTATGGGTGTATGTCATCTAACATTACAAGAAAAAAAAATATCACTATCTCGCATCTTCAGGGTGTAGCGTTTTCCAGTATGTCACTGGATTTAATTGGAAATCATGCAATGGTTTGAGAACAGCAGCAGACTGTCACCTCTGGTAGAATCAGGGGTGGCTCTGAATGCAAGGTCATGCATGGTCAATACAGTCTTCTTCATGCACCCTCTATAACTGCATGTGGTATTGCATGGAGATTGCACTATAAACAAAATAGCATATACATTTGTGAGACAAGTTCTGTTCTTTGTTTTCTTTTTCTTAGTACATGTACATAATGTTTAATTAAACGTTATTCTTGTACTGTGCCGCATAATGTAATCCACAGATGAAGACGATGATGAAAACGATGTGATGAGAAACATCATAAAGCAGATATTTAGTATAATATCCAGCACAGAAGTAATCAGTAAGGGAATACTTGAATACTAATCAGCACAGTTTATAACATTGGCAGCGCAAATAAACATTAATACTACGAGCGTCTGGCATCATCTGTGCACCATTTGTCTTTAATTTATTAATCAAAGAGAGGTAAACATGAAACAGCATTGTGCTGCTACCAGCTAGTTAATCTGGTGTTGGTGTTTCTGTTCTGAATGTTATATGGAGGGGAGATGGGAGGGGGTGAACTGTTTAGTGACATTCTATGAATGTGTTGGAGATGGGAAAATATTTGTCATTTACATTTTTATTTGTTCATTACAATAAATACAAAATTAACTGATGTGATGTATATCAATCAAGACAAAGCTCTGTTGGCACATTGGAGTACATAATTAATGAGCCCTTAATGTGTTCTTTGGATTTCACTGTGCTGCCAAGAACATGATCAAAGTCATTACATCTGCTTGGGACATGCTGACATGAGAGCCTAATTAGTCTTAAACATTTTTATTTTTTGACACCATTGTCATGTTTTTGCTCATGTAATTTGCTTTGAAGAAAGCAAGCTATTGAAACATTTCACTGTCAATAAATATTCAGACTCAACTTGCAATGTCAATTATTACTGATTTTCTCCTTACAGTACCATTAATACCAAATGTCCCACTTGACCTAAAAAGTCTGTGGTTTGAGACTCACCGTATCATTTCTGCCCCCTGCTGGTAAAACCACGGCAAAACCTGGTCACACAATCCCACATAAATCTTCATCAGCCACTTTATTTTACCCCACCGTTTTCAAATGATTTACTTCTGTGGTAAAATAATAGGCTAATTATAATAATAATAATGAATAGCCTACTAAATAAAAACTGCTAAGGTCTCAAAGTCAGTTGTTTTTGTTAAAAGATGTAATCAGCAACCGTTGTCATCGTTTGGACTGACTGGAAATCTGCACGAGATACATTACCCTATATGCAATGTCTTATATGAGCCGCTAGAGGCCAGTGTAGTAGCGTTTTCTGACAGACTAATTGTAGCAGAATGTTTTTCACCACAAATCATTTCTATGAGGTGTCCAGAACAACATACTAAAAGTCCTAAGAAATCTTAGTTGGGGAAATATGTTAAATTCTCATTGATTTACTGTATAAAGTCTATGGTGCCAGAAAACAATACACCCCAATGGGGCTATCTTTTTTCCTTTACTGCGATCACAATGAAAGTTTACAAAATGAAAGTATCTATCAAATGTAACATTTTTTGTATTACAAGTTTCTTTGAAAATTAATTTGAATATGCAAATGAGCCACACACTTATCAAATATGCCTAAAATACACCCAAATAGGCTTTTTTCCCCCTTTACTCCTACCACAGTGAAACTTACACAATGGAAGTGCCACTGAGTAACTCCAAGTCCTTATACCCTATCATGTACACTGGGCATGCGCGTGCCGATGTAAAAAGGCAACAATAGTAACAACTGCCTGCCCTTCTCTACACGTGGTCATAAAATGCGCGAAAATGCGAATTGATAGCCTACATTTATTAGGCTATAGCACCTTTTTTGGTCACTTTAGGCTTCGTGACATAGCCTATGGGACAATACACAATCGGCAGTGTTAAAATGCAACAAAGATAACAATGTGATAGGCCTAGCCTACTTCTCTTTCATTAGCCTATGTCTCTTCCAGTTTTTTTTTTTTTTTTTACAGGTAGGCTAGAGCCAACCAGGGAGCGACCGTGACAGGCACGTCACCCTTTCCAAAGGTCTTCGTTTTCAGCCGCAGTTTATCATATAGCTACATACGTCATCATCTTTTTACGCTGTTAAAAAAAACGATTTAAGTCCACAGTCTCACCTGAAAACGTGAGGCAATCACGCACGCCTGCGCGAGCCGGTGTAAACAGGAAGTAGATTGATGTGTTTCAAAAACTACGACGAATGGGGAAAAATAAATAGGCTAGGCCTAACAGTGTAGCGTTAAAATGCTGAATTGTAATATTGTAGCCTACAACTGCTAGCAAAGACATAAAGGTGAGTAACAGTTCCATTTCATTTGTGTTGCTTTCACGCGTGTGTGTGTGTGTGTGTGTGTGTGTGTCGCGCGCAGGGAGAGCCAATCAGGATGCGACCGTGCGCGTTACGTCACAGTTTCCAAAGGTCTCCGTCCACGTTCAAGTGACTACTCAATTTCTGAGATAAAAGTGGGACCAACTCTAACCTAACCTTTCAGTGCTTGCAAACACCAATGCTAATAATGGAGGGGCAAATCCAGCATTGTGGCTAGGCTACTATCTGTCCAGGGTCTGGTAAACAACTCGGTGATAGGCCTAGGCCAGTGGTTCCCAAAGTGTGGTACGCGTACCCCTAGGGGTACGTGAGCGCATTGCAGGGGGTACGTAGAAACATTTATTTATTTATTACCAAGATGATAGGCTACAGTAAATAGATATTCCAAGTCACTTCATAAGTAGTCTCGCCTGCCAGACCCTCCTCCAGAAAAGAAGGAGTTCCCCCCCAGAAGACAACAACCTGTAGCACAGCTTTGTATAGTTGTCAAAAGTATCGATGCAAAACGGCGCATCTGGATACATGACTGATTTCTAAAAGTATCGATATTAACAGCGCGCCCTCACAGCGCCCGACGCGCGCACTCGACAGGCAGAGCAGAGCAGAGCAGAGCAGGCAGCGTCCAGAGCGTTTGGACCTGAGTGAGTAACAGAGTTACACAGAACTAGACACACGTAGGGTGAATTTAGCCGTAAGAGTTTAAAACGGCGATATAAACGGCAACACTCCTCTCTCGTCTCCTCTCTTTTTCTCCGCTGTCTGCGTGCACGTGTGTTGTGAGGGAGGAGGGAGGGGGGAGCCCCGCCCGTCAGAGGAGAGGAGATGCATTGTAATGAATGTAATGAAACAATAGCAACACGCTGGAATTGCACAACTCTTAGTTAGCTTTTCATTTAATTAAAAAAACAAAAACAAACATCTGTTATAAGTCCCTTTGATTATAATAAAAATAAAATAATGGAACAATAATAAGCTGGGAGGCATTGCTGCTGTGTTGAATATGATGTCATATTCAATATTTTCCTGGGTATTGGCATTGAGTTTGAAATGTGACAATCCTACAACTCTGTGAAGACACATTTAACCACAACAAACACCACAACAGCCAGAAACAACTAAAATGCAGGAGAATATGCGTAAAATGTCTTTGTACAAATTGAAGAGAGAAATTGAAATGATTTTCATTTCTTAATCGGTTGTGTTAAGTTATGACCACTTTTGGAGAATCATCAACACGTATGAGGGAGGGGGTACTTGTGGTATGGCAAAACGGCTCAGGGGGTACGCAAGACAAAAAAGTTTGGGAACCACTGGCCTAGGCTAATTAAGGTTCATCTGCTGTTTGACTTGGTGGTGTAGAAAATGAAAAATAGTAGGCCTACACATTCAAAAGAAGACCATAAGACCAAGAATAAGGTACACTGTTGTGATATATCAATGTTGACATGGTTATAAGACATATAGGTTTTTCATCAAGATCACAAACATTTTAATGAACGAATGACACATCTGACAATGGTATGTTAAAGCTTGCCACTGTTTTGCACACAAACAATTTAAGTTAATATAAATGCTGAGAGTAACCTGCCTGATGTTTCGCTCTTTAAATGGTGAGTTCAATGTCTGTCCAGTATCCGTTTGAAAGGTAGCTTTAGTAGCTTTATGCACATCTGGCTCCACAGGGTCGAGGCTTAAGCTTTGTACTAATTGAGGGACATGTTTGTCCTCAGGCTGCTCACCTTTGGTCAACAGCTGGTTCTCCAGAAACATGTAGGCTACACAAACTTGATGAGTTGGTATGCAAATTAGGGGTGAAATGAGGCTAAAGGTAGACTACTTCAGTAGCTTTTTTACAAATTCACTCATTTCCATTTTATGTTGTTTTGTTGTTTGTTTTTCTACTCTACTTTTAAAGCTCAACTAACAGGTTTTACTTTAATACTGGTGAACATCATCTTTGAAATTATGATGCATTATAAAATATAATTTAGCTAAACAACACAGCCTATGATTATGCTTTAATTGTAAGAATGCAATTTGGATGTTGTACAATACAAAGACAAGAAAAAAAGTGCAAAGTACAAATGAAGTTTTAAATGAATAGTAATGACTCATAATGAACTCTTAAAACAGGTATACACTCATCAGTACAGCAATAAAACAGTGGGCCTAACTTGTTTTAATCTTGGTGCATATGAAAAATATATTTAGCGAATGCTTTAATCATGTTGCAAATACCTTTAGGTATGATGCTTTTACTTGCTTGGAATGTGGGACTTGTGCTGTGAAGGTATCCTCTTTCCAAAAATGACCCTAAAATGGCCTTTTCTGAGACAATTGGCAAGAAGTTAAGTTGTAACATGCAGCCAGACAGCACAGACACACACTGAGGAGAGGGGGGGCTTTGTATGACGCTTCCAAAAATGTTTTAAGGTTATTGCCTCCTCTCTGCTCCCTGTGAGCGGAAGGTGCAGCCGGTTGAACAGCACTGTGCCGCAGAGGTGTCAGCTCTTGTTTACGGTGTTTGTGTCCTGAAAGTCGTCACGGCAGGAAAAAGGGGAGAATTAGTGCTCACCTGGGCGTTGCGTTTATGTCACTGCCGATCGGAACCGAGGCCGATAAGTATCCCTGACTGACTGTTGCTTGTATCCTTTTCATTGTCTAGATGTAATGACTGATTTAGTGCTTTGTGCCGGTTTTTCTCTTTATCTGCTGTCAGAGGGGCCTGACTGTGAAACATGTTGCGCAGGGACTCATTTGAACATTATTAATTTTTGTATTTAATGGGTAACTAACGTGTTAACTTTTTTTTTTTTAACCTGTGATTCAAAACTTGTGTTGTCACACCTTCTGACAGGCTTGTGTTTCCCTTGGTTTGTGTTGTTTGTTTGCAGAACATAACTTTGACTTAGGCCTATGCTAAGCTTGCTATCCAGTGATAGGGCTGACTAACTTCTTAAAAAGCTAAAGAGTGACTGAATATCTGATCAGATAAAGGTGTGTTGAACAAACATGCTACTGCAGTTTTTATATGGCCCATTGCATAAAAGTCATAAATGCATCAGAACCACTTCTTGGTATAATTCTTCTTAAGAACGAAATTCATGTTAGATGGAATTCTGACAATTGAGGTTGTGCAGATATGAATTCTAGTAAGTGCTGAAGCTAAAGTTCATACCAATGTGTAAAGTGCATTTGATGTCATTTCAATGACCTTTAAGGAAAAAAAACAACTGAGATCATGACTACAGCAAAGATGTAGATAAGAAGTAGCCCCTGCCCCTGTTGTACTGCAGGTTGGTCTGGTCACCTCAGGATAGATACAGCTCTGTCATCAGCAGCTTATTCTGAGAAACAAACATAATATGAACGTCATAAAAGAATAAAGCAGTGTTCACCTTTGAATATGATATGGTGTATTATCACATTGTGAGTTATATGTTAGTCATCTGCATTGGAGCATTATCCCAAAATGGAACAATACAACTGACAATACCATAATATCAATACTATTTACACCATTAACCACACACACACACACACACACATGGAGAGAGAGAGTGAGAGATACACAAACACAGGCACAAGCAGAGGGAGAGATAACAGAACAGTCCTGAGGCTGCTTAATTGTTGCTAACTTTACCTGGGATTGTTAAACAGCCCTAAGAAATTATTCTACAAAAAAATCCACATCAGTGATGGTAAAGAGAGTATGTTGGGGCTAGGGTTACTGTTAGCTTGCATGTAGGGCTGTAAAGCTATATAATACAATCCATCTAAATCCACATGAAAATAGATAGAAGTTTCCAAGAAGTTGCTAGGCTGACCCAGAAAATACCGGCCATTCAGCAACCCAACGGTCTGAATCAAAATAGAAGGAAATAAAAATACATGGTGGTCAATAAAAGTGAATTGCAGATTATACAAGCTATTCGGAGAAGACCAAAGGTGCAGTAAGAGGTAAACAAAATGGGCCGATTCCAATTTTGCATTTAAATTGACTCATAACCCTAATCCAATGGAGCATTTCGCTGAACTGAGCTGCAAGATTTCAATGAAATCCTTAATGGGGACGGCCAGCTCTACTTCAAGATAAGATAATACGCCCTTTGGCAAATCCCAAGAAAGACAAAGGGAGTGGTTTTCACAGTTGCCGGCTGTGGGAGGCCTATTTATTCAGACACCTCCAGGTCCTCCTCACACTTCTATCAACAACAACCATGGCCACAGACTTCTCAAAGAACGCAGTGGAGAAACCAGAGCCTTTTAAGGCTGAAGTAAAAGGTAAGCTGAGTTTTTTTTTACACTATTGAACCAACAGATGCACTGATTTAAATCATATTGCTTGAATGTTTTTTTTCTGTTTCTTCTCAAATAGGGACCATTCCCAGCTGGCTGCAAGGCATACTGCTGCGCAATGGCCCTGGCATCTTCTCTGTGGGGGAAACCACTTACAACCACTGGTTTGATGGGATGGCCATCATGCACAGCTTTGCCTTTAAAGATGGTTGGTCTTGCAATTCTCATTGTTATATTTGAAACACATGTGGGTGTTCAGACAAGCTACAACTACAAATATGTTTTGTTTGCTTAGTTTTGATAATTTCTTAAAATTTTCCTCAGTTAAATTGTTTTTTAAGTGTTTGCAGAATTTGGCACCAGATGTTTTGTGCAGTCTTTTTAGGAGACAAAATAGTGATAGGATCGCCAGGGGTACAGCAAGTGGCCTTATAGAGCCTTCTCTATAAAGGGCTCCCAGATGTGGAACTCACTAACGGCCGAAATAAAATTAACTTAGTTTCTTTCTTTTACCAAAAGCCTAACTAGGGACGGGGGTTGGAAACTAGCATTAGCTGTAATCTCTGTATGCAGAACATCAGTCCCATTGACTTGTTTGTAACGAGTGGAAGTGTTATGTTAACCTGCATTGTCCCTATCAAATAAACTGAATTGAATTGAATTGAATTGTTTCTTACAGGTGAAATGACCCACAGAAGCCGATTCCTCCGAAGTGACACCTACAAAGCTAACATGGAAGCAAAGAGGATAGTTGTGTCTGAAATGGGGACAATGGCCTACCCAGACCCAAGCAAGAACTTCATTGTCAAGTAAGGATACTTAAATGTTTTGGTATGTAGTGACATTACAGTAATAGTCTTCAATTTTATTTCTTTGCAACATTGTGATATAGTTGCAATATTTAGCAGGCAGCACGTTTGATTTAACAGTACACAAATAGCATGTTTGAGTTTTCTGAAATAGGGGTAAATCTAAAGATGCAAACCATGCAAAGGATCCTTATTATGATGAGGATTGTTAGTTCCCCCAGGTGTTTCTATTGCTGTTGTGGATTTGTCAGTGACATGCAGATCACACGTCTCTGCATGACGTGTGAGAAATTCCTGCCTATTGTGTTGGTCAATCCCCCATTTCCCCCTCTTTATTTCATTTGAATAAGAAGTTCCCTTCACTTCCCTGCACAGGGCAATCACCTTCCTCAACCACACAGTGCCTGACTTTACTGACAACGGCGCAAGTAACTTCATGAAATATGGAAACGACTACTATGCCACCTCCGAAACAAACTACATTCGCAAGATTGACCCTGTGACTCTTGAAACCCAGGACAAGGTAAAACCGTCTGCTGATCCTGAAAAATCCTAACACATGATGAAGGGGAGAGTTGGCTCCAGAGCTAACACGTTTCCAAACTGTCTCATGCAGGTGGACTACATGAAGTACTTGGCTGTTAACTTGGCCTCATCCCATCCACACTATGACAAGGAGGGCAATGCCTACAACATCGGAACTTCAATAGCAGAAAAGGGCAAGACGAAATACACTCTGTTTAAAGTCCCTGCAGCGTCAGAGAAAGGTATGTAAACCTCATAACCGGCTCTACTTTGTCCTGTCAGCTCAGTGTTGTCTCGTGCTATCAGCTGTACTTTGTAGAAAATATAAAACGTGTGGACTCTTTAACACCCATCGGATGTTGCCCCTCCGCTCCCACTGACATCACAGCACAGGCACGTGTGTCACAACTGCAAATAAGACTTTGAAATACTCTTTACGGTTTCCAAGCCAGTGCACACTTCTGAATTTCTGAATCTGGCATCAAGGTGTAACCAAAGTTGAAGCTAATGTAATATAAGGCAGGGGACCTAGATAAAGAAGCGGTGAAATGTGCTTTCCTCAAATTTGAAAGCAGTACGTCCCACGAACCTGAGCATTAAACGCAATCAATGATTAACACAGGATCTGTCTATGCCACATACGTAATAATGATTTGTCAGGTCTTGAAACCCAACTGCACATCTCATGTTTATTTGCTGTGTTTCTTTGTAATTTTTCCTCTCAAGACAAAGGCAAGAATGCCCCTGCACTGAAGAACGTGGAGGTGATCTGCACAGTTCCCTGCCGCTCCCTGCTCACGCCCAGCTACTACCACAGCTTTGGCATGACAGAGAACTACTTCATCTTCATTGAGCAGCCTTTCAAACTGGACATCCTCAAGATGGCCACCGCATACATGAGGGGAGTCAACTGGGCGAGCTGCCTGAAGTTCTGCCCTGAGGAAAATGTAAGTGACCATTGCCAGCTGTGTTTTGTTTATTGCTACATATATCATCCTTTATATTCATACTACTGAACTAAGTGTGAAGCACTCTCGATAAAAGAGGAAAAGAGTTGACTAGTGTTATAGACTATAGAAAACCAGGGATTGACTCTAGATCCAAATACTGTATTTAACATTATTGTTTAATGTCTTTCCTAATGAGTGTTATGTTATTCCTTCATCAGACTCTGATCCACCTGATAGACAGAAAGACTGGCAAAGAAGTTGAGACAAAGTACTACACTGGAGCAATGGTCGTCTACCATCACGTGAATGCCTTTGAGGATGACGGTCATGTGGTCTTTGATGTCATTGCCTACAATGATACCAGCCTTTACGAGATGTTCTACCTGAACAAGCTGAAAGAAAACCCTGGCTTCCAGGACAAGGACTACTCCAAACCAGGTTACAGGAGATTCGCCATCCCCATCCATTCAGACAAGGTGATGTTTTTAAACAAACTGAATAAATCTGGGAGTCTTGAAAAGATATTCTTGTGATACTTATTGTTTGTTTTTGACTGGGCTCTGCAGGGGGTTGCAGTTGGAGAGGACCTGGTGAAACTCAAATACACAACAGCCAGTGCTGTGAAGGAGAAAGAAGGCAAGCTGCTGTGCCAGGGGGAAGTGCTCACAGAAGGTATCACAAGCATCTCAAATAACCACTTCAAATATCAAATGATTATTGTTCATTTTATTCAAGAGTAATTGGAATCTGAAAAGAAAAATTGTCATTTTATTTCCACCAGGGTTCGAACTCCCCAAAATAAACTATGACTTAAACGGCCAGAAGCACCGGTTTGTCTATGGGAACTGTGTGGCAGACTCGGCACTGGCAAAAGAGGTAACATTCTCAACTGCTTTTTTTTATTTAGCTATTATTATTTAGCAGACGAGACGGGTTGGTCTAGTCTCATAAGGGTTATTAGCCAAGAGAACCCTGAATGGCTTGAAGGATAGAGCATTTTCAAGGCAATATGAATGGGAAACAAATTTTCTGACGGCATTGTTATTATAGAATTGAAGAGCACATTGCCGATCTGAGAATTAGCAGCTGGCGCAATAGAAGATGGGAAACACTGTTAAAATATGAATGACCACTTGCACCAACAAAGACCAAACCACTTAATGGCTCTGGTCGTAATACCTGTATCCTCTCCATTGGGCATACTTGTGCAGCAAGTCACCAGAAACAACGGAAAGAAGCAATAAACTCAGCGAGGCTTCAAAGTATTGAGTAAGGTCTAATACGTTGGTGGAGATTCCCTTGTGTCTCACTTTGCCCACACAGTCCAGACAAATAATGTGTGCAAAGAGGAAGGTACAAAAGGAAACATCCTGGTTTGGACAATTAGATATTTTTATTAATTCCCACTCGAGATGTTATACAGGATAACGTCTGCTTTTCTTTGACTTACAATTGTTTTCGGACACGGAAGTGACAAAAGCTAGATTCTAAGCAAAAGCTATTATTAGTTATGTCATAATTAAAAACAATGCTTCGATTATTATCAAACTCATATACTTAAATATGCATGCATGTGCTAAAATTTAAAGCCAACCTGAATGAAAGCTAACTGCGTCATAAGTAATAAAACCTTTTCCAAGAGGATACCTATTAGTCTGGATCATTGCCAACCCCATCAACACCAGCAACAACAACATGACTCATGGATCCAGAGTTTCCTTGATAGAAGACAGGGCCTTTGTTAAGGTCACACTTTATTCATACATTCAAGTTTTCTCAACAGCTGGACTCAATATATAACTACTTATACTCCCTGATTGATATAAATAAATATGCTTTATATAGTTATTAATTTATTTAACCACAGCTATAATGATTTTACAGTAAAAGCAATATTGCAAGTCACTTTAAAACAATAACATGATGCTCTGGGAATACATCACAAGATTCCCTAATAATTAAGTTACTGTGACAAAAGTCAACCCAGCTAATTCAAGGAAAGTGTTGGTGCCAGTTCCTAAATGGAAACAACTTGGTGATACAACTAAGTTTCTCTACTTTACAACTTTATAGCTCTTTTCCAGGTATATGGCTTGTAGCTGGGCCAAAGTACTGTGCATGCATAACACTTATCTAGGTTACAAGTTAAGCTATCTATCGTAAGTTATCTTTGATTACACAAAATTAATCTGTAACAAGAATGAAAATAATTTTATACCTATTTAAATGAACCAGTGATTATAAAACATTCTGTATACACATTAACATGCAATTGAAAAAACTACTCATAATCGTTTGTTTGTATATATGAAGCAGTTACACTTTCCTCTGCCACTGCCTCTCATAACGTCTGACACTGTGCTTTTGTGCATACAAAACAGCAGGGTTTCATTTCACTCATTATGAAATATGGAAATGAGCACTCTCTAACCAGAGTTCTTCTTAGCAGTGATAGCACTACCCACTATTACGAGTATATAACAAGTCGAAATTATTTCTATAGCACAGCATATCGTACTAGAGTAGGTGAAGGCCATACTATTTACAATATATTATAACATTATAAAACATAATTGTTCCAGTGTAATAATTGTTTTTCTATGTATTTATTTCCTGTAGATCGCCAAGTTCGACACAGAAACCAAGGAAATGATCTACTGGAGTGAAGACAACTGCTGGCCATCAGAGCCTGTGTTTGTCCCCAGGCCAAATGGAGAATCAGAGGATGATGGTAAGAATCACATGCACAGTTTATGGCATGTATGAATGGTGTGTTAGTTTTGTTTTTATGTACTATTAGAGATGTAATTCCTTAGATTTTTTTTTTGGTATTCTGCTTTGTATTTACATTACATCCTTTCCTTTCCATTTACAGGCGTGGTTCTAGTATCAGTTATCAACTCCAACCCAGGCCAGTCTTGTTTCATGCTGGTTCTTGATGGCAGGACATTCAAGGAAGTAGCTCGAGCATATGTGAACGCAGAGCTC
The DNA here is from genome assembly GCF_905171665.1 of Trachurus trachurus. Classification (NCBI taxonomy): domain Eukaryota; kingdom Metazoa; phylum Chordata; class Actinopteri; order Carangiformes; family Carangidae; genus Trachurus; species Trachurus trachurus. Next base: position 8,562,024 of record NC_139911.1, read on the forward strand.
CACAAAGACGTGCACGGATTCTTTATCCCGCAAGGGAATTAGAGCTGTACAAATGCCTTCGGAGAACTTGAGGGAAAAAAAAGAACTATTCCAAATAGTACAGCACTGGGATCTTGATGCAAATGTAAAATACACAATACTGAATAGTGTTGTCTTTAAGAAGAAAGTGTAATGAGGATCTGCATAGATTAATGGACTTCCTCATTCGTGATTGTATCTAAGCAAGCTTTTCTTCATATGTTTATTAATGAGATGCAGATGTATTGATTTTTGTTGCATGTTTCAGTGTTTCTTTTATCTATATTACTGCATTATGTGGCTATGACTGACATTGTATTTGAGTTTAAACCTTTCACAAAAAAAGACAAAAAATGAAGAAAAAAAAGTTTTGACATGTATTCCCATTCTTAACTAACTAAAATAAAGAGTAAATGACCAATGATGTCTGCATGTTGTACTAATTCCTCACAATATTATATTGTTTCTATGTGAGAATCAAACCTTTGATACAATCTTGTAGTTCATCATATAAAGAAGTACTATATTGTAGGTTAAATAATAACATGACAGAATCACATTTAGGCATCACTTCTCCATGTAGGTCTGTTTAACATCTTAAAATCAGCCCACCTCCCACCTCTTCCTATCAATATTTGTAATCATTAAGTGACCTGTCTTATCTCAAAAGTTGTGTTCAAGGACATGTAGAGCCTGCAAAAATGTAATGACATGTATGTTTACAGATAAGATTTGTTTTTCTGGGTAATGATACTTTCTATCACAGATTCACATGGATGGTTTAATCCTATAATCATGACATTTCCTGTGGTGATGCTGTGGCTTCACATTCTTTCTTTTTTCCCCTCAATTTAATTCAAACATCTGTGTTTGTTTGTTTTTTTGATCAATTAATGATCTTCTAGTGAAAATTCACTATTCCCAGGATATCTTTCCATTATCTGGCTTCACTCAGCCTGACAACCACAATCATGCTAAGCTATCACACGTAACTGTTTTTGAACTCAGTCACCCCGTGGGTTTTCCTAGGTGCGTTCACGTAGAAAGAAGCAGCTTTTACAGCATATGACTACTAATAAAGAGGAATAAATCTATTGGCAGAGGACTGGCATTGCAAATGTAGAGCTCTAATGCCAAAACGACAACTGTATCATAAACATAATCTTATCAGTCAATAAAGGCAGGTGTAGATCTAACGACAGTTACCATTACTTTTGGTATTGCTTAGAACAGTATTGGCTTCTTTCTTTCAGCCGCTTCCGTAGTTTATTATAAAATCTATCAACCTCCTTACTGTCCTGTGCTAGTGTCCAGTCTCAATCCTAGGCTCTGTGAACTATATACCATATAGTGTAAGGTTGTGGTCAAAAACGTCTTCACCACCCTATTAGTATTCAATATGTAAAATCCTTTATTTTGTGGGGGGGGGGGGGGGTTGGTTTTGAAAAGTGCTATATAAAACTTGTTTTAATGTCATGATTGCATGACATAGGTCTACAGTATAATCACAGTATTTATTGACTAACATGGAATTAATCAATAACTCATCACCAGCCAAAGCATAATCAATTTTTTTTGTATGCCGATGTAGAGCATCAACTCCGTTACCAGATTCAAAAACTTCAGTGTTTGTTGCACAGTATGTAGGTATCACAACTATACAGTAAAAACAACTGCTGCATTACAGGACTGTATCATTTCCAAAACAAAGTGGAGCAGTGGTGTGTATCTATTGTCTGACTTATTGTTGGGGCTTTGACCACAAGAGGGAGACAAAGGTCAGGTTTACTCAGTCCACTCATGAGTAAGCAGGACAACACACATAATATGTTTTGATCATATTTCATTTTTCAAAACAATTTATCAAAACTAACAAAGTCAAAAGATGTCAATGGGGTAGTAATATAACTGACATAACAGTGGCATGTAACATAAAAAGATGAAAAAACACTATTATCTGGTCATTAGCTGGTCATTACATCACACTATAACCTGTTTCAATGTTACTCTTGACCTTTCAGTTTATTTTAAAATGTCATTTAATTTCAGAATTAATCATAAAATTGCCCATGAATAACGATGATGAGTAAGTTCATTTCTGTTATTTCTCAAAACACAAGAAATAAAAAACGCATTTCATGATCAGAAAATGTCATTAGGTTAGAAATTAAATTTTCAATACATACGTTTTTTATGAATCCAAGAGACATTTTTAGGGTGCATATATACACACAGTATTTGATTGGTATAACAAAACAAGGCAGTGTATCATAGCTACCATTACAGTAGTGTGTCTGTCATTCTTACACCCTATAAACCACAGCACATAACACACACTTTCTTTTTATATAAATACTGTAACATACCAATGTACTTCAGTGCAGTCAGTATTGTGGTTTTTCTAATCTCCAACAGCCAATAAATTATTCATCTTGACACCTCCCACAAACAAATCCTACTCTCAGACAGACACTCATAGACAGACATTTGGATGTAAGTAGTGCATTTATCTAATGTTGGGTAACCAGGATACAGCATTAATACTGACATGTTTATAGAAACCTTAGAAACCAAACATTTACAAAATAAACGCCAAAACTAATAACAACCATCCTAATTATTCAAAGAATGAAAGCCCACTAAGAGTATTTGAGATTAATGGCTCACTCACACAAAGTAACAAAATTTTCACATTATAAATCATATAGTTTGTTAAATCAATAGCAAGTTGCATTTTCAAAATATTGACTATTAAAAAAACCCATCTCCCATGTAAAGACCTAGATGTTTCTAACATATAAAAATAAGAAATAACAGTATAGATCACTTGAATTACTATCATCTAATATGAGCAGACACCAGCTGCATATATGAGGCCTGGCAGTGGGTAACAGGGCTAACACAGGTGTTGGGTCAGTGTGTAAGAACAAGAAAGAGCAGATGGAGTTTCTAACTAAAACACAGTCTTTTGACCTGATTAGACCTGGGCCCATCAGATCAATCAATGTAATAACCAAATGGCAGACATTATTTACCCATGTTTCTTTCAAACTGAGTCAATAGTGTCTGAGATGTTTCACCTGACGTGGATGACAGCACAGTAGAATTGTAAGATGTTCAGCAAGCTTTCCAAAATTCGGTAGAATTTGTGAATGGAGCTGGACCTCCCGCCATACCAGAATAAGCAAACACACAAAGACAAAATCACTGAGAGAGATGACAGTTTGCACTGATAGGAGAAGTATACGTGCAGGTGTTAATGCACTAACAGCAGTGGAAAGGAAAGGGAGGTGTCCAATCACGATCCTGGATTCCCTGGGAAGTGTTGCAGAGTGGTTGATTGAAGACAAGGGGGAGAGGGAGCAAATATTTTCATTCTACAAAAAATCCTTGATTAAAGTTTGTCCCCTTTTTTCAGACCACTGCAATTTCATCTAGCATCACATCCACTCAGATATGAAGAACCACTGAGGAAAGGCAGCGAGGGAAGGAGGAAGACACCCAAGCACAGACGGGAAAGTGCAATGTGGTTGCCACAGTGATGACTTCCTGATGGCCGGATGGTAGATGGAGTATAGGGAGATCTCGCAGTGAGTGTTTACAGCCATTGGATGCAACTGGCCAGTCAGAGGCCCCAGCATTCAGGGGTCAGGTAGCAGTTCTCTGAGTCTGTAAATGTCTGCCACCCTTTGTGGTTCAGCTGCCCTCACCTTGAGCCTCCTCTTCTTTAGCTGGAGGGTCCTCTCCTTGTTCAGCATCTTCCCCCTCATCACCTGAGAGAGAGAGACAGACAGACAGACAGTTTCATGCATAAATTACAACTGCTGAAGTCAGTGGTGCGAATAAGGTTGGTTGGAAGTTACAACAGCAAGGAGGGTTTAACGACCTCGCTGTTTATCTTACTATAATTTAATGTGAATTGTGAAATCCATGACAAATGGAGAAAATGTTGTCTATAATCACTGTGTATGTGACTGAACAGCAACTGAGCAGCTTTACCGAACTTCTAAACATGGGGACAGAACACTTCACAAGTGAATTATTTGTAGGTTTTGGGAGAGGAGACTTATGAGGCCATCTGGGCTGAGCAGATTACTAACGGAGTATAATTTCAGAAAAAGCATTAAAAATATATCTACAGGATATAAGTTTTGCAAGAGTTAATGTGTGTCACCAATTTAATACTAAGATTTTATGCTTTCACTCTACAAAGTCAAAGTAGTTTTGTAATGAGTGTTGTATAACATGCTGTTTTTTTTACCTGCTTTATTAATGTTAAGCTGTGCCAGACTCTGTGACAGGTCAGTGGGTCCCGGCGCTCCAGGGGCCGGTGGGATTTCATGGATGGCGTTCCTGCGACCAGACCGTCGAGAGGCGATGAAGTCCTCGTAGGACGGCGCCTCCACATCCGTCATCGCTGAGACACCTCACCATAGCAGGACCTGGCACACACACAGCAGATGGTGTTCTTCAAGTAAATGCAATATAAACACTCAAAGGGGTTATTAAAGTACAAAAGAGCAGTGATGCCACAGAGGTTTAGGCTAAATCCCTCTGCTCTTATTCTAATACTCTGTATCAATCTGCCTGGGCGAGGCTGCCCTTCAGCACTCAGCAGGTCCTGGCCCATTTCTACTAATTAAAATCGGTCTATCTAAGATTTATTAACTCCATCAATTTTGAACATCAGCACTTAAAACACCCTCTACAAGTTCCACTCTGGAGAAGAGTCAGTCGATAGGGAAACTTGCAAAAATGACCTCAGCTCTGTCGTCCAGTTGCGGCTATTTCCAGAGCCTCACGAGCTGTGACTGACCGTGGCTATTTTTGGACATCTCCTCTGTCATCATCTGAGCACGCTCCCACTCAGCTGTCATTCTAAACATGGTGTCAAGATGGGCAAGACCCAACAGATGTTGTCCATGTACAAGTTTCAAACAATTGTACATCAACATGGGGAAGCAACAGACACAAGATAACTATAGCCTACTCCAAAAAAAAGACAGTTATTATTTTAATATTTAATTTCTAATTGTACCATAACTAATTATGTAAATCTAGTTGTGACTTGTTATTAGTTATTGATATTAATTAATTTAGCAAATTAGCAAATTGCAAATGCATGTGAATGTATTTTTATAGAGAGGAGGCCTTTTTTTATGTAGAACAGTCTTGTCATGTGTTTCCTATGCTCGTATTCTATGAAATATTAATTGACAGTTTACATTATTTATTCACACTTTTTTTGCACCAAGTAAGAACATCAGCAGTTCAGCAGAGTGTATGTGTCTGTGTGCACAGATTCATACATGTTAGGCTACAGACTCAAAACAAATGAGAGGGTCAGTCACTTCATAACACAACAGGATTGTGTGCTCAGCCTCTTTGTCACAGACTATGGTGAAAAGGAAATTAATTAACCAAATTTAAAAAAAAAAAAAAAAAAAAAACCCTGGCTGCCCCTGCTCTGCGGCCATTTGATTTGACCTGCTGCCAAACTGAAAATTAGCAGCGATGAGGGCAGTGCAGGAATAGGGTTTCAGAAACATATGCCAATGTTATTCTAGGTGGCCTGGGCAGAGCTTGAACTGATGCCCAGCTCCCTATTTCCAGCCCCCACCCCCACCCCAACCATCAAACCCTTGCACATACACTCACACAAACAAACAAAACACAACCATACAACTAATTGTATCTCTTATTTCCACTTTAAGTCTCATCAATAGCTCAACACCTATTTAGGAGGAGCATAGCTACTATGTTACTGCTCTATCTGGAGCCCCTATACACATCTCTCATTATGGACGGATTAGTTAAGTAGCCTAATGCCTGCCCTGAGCCCCTGAGCTTTCTTCAGTCCATTGGAAACATTTGTTTGAGTTTGATCTAAATAATTGATGTCTTCTAACAATTATCATAGTCTATAATTAAGGACTAAGTGGAGGCAATGCTGCCCATCAAATCATATAGTCGTGTACAGTGGGCTCTATAATAAACCACTTGCATTGTTGACAGTGAAAATACAGCCTTTGAAGTAGCCTAATACATGCCATTAATAGTGCAGATCTATGTGCAGGGTCGACATACGCAAATTGATGATGATAAATCAACAGCTAGCCTATTATGTGTTTCTCTGATGACAAAGACCCCCGTAGAGTTGAGTGGACGCAGCCTACGCGGACATTAATGCTGCACATTAAAGGCGGTTGCACATGCTACTCCTATAACCATTACCATTATTATCAATAGGTACCTGTTTGGTTTCGAGGGCTTCCCGATATTCGCAGAGGTGAATCACATCAGGTTGAATACCACTACTCCGCTCTACGAACGAGGGTTTCTCAACGTCAAGCAGCTGCTGGAACACAACTACATCCGGGTAGATTTCAAAATAAAACGCTAATTTGTTTGAAGTTTGAAATTGAAAACGTCCAGCAGGCCAAAGCAATTCAACGGAGCTTTCTTTCTTATAATGAATAAATGTTAAAAGTATTTGCTGTCATCAGTAGCACAACATTTCAGCTATAGATAGGCTATGAGTTACATTATTAGCCAACAAAGTATTATCAGGAAGTGTAATGTAGCTAGGTGGTGTAGGTTATATTATATTATATTATATTATATTATATTATATTATATTATATTATATTATATTATATTATATTATATTATATTATATTATATTAGGCTATATTATATTAGGCTATATTATATTGGTGTTATAGTTCAACCCTACTACCAATAGAATATAAGGTCAGATGTCACACACTGTGTGTCTGTGTCTGAGTGTGAGTGAGAGAGAGACAGAGAGAGAGAGAGGACATTGATTGTGCTGTAATGAATACACAGAGGCTGCAGCCATTCAGCATCACATTTTCTCTGGTCTCATAGCAGCTGGCAGTGAATTGCTCCATTCAGTTGCCGCATGTGCTCAATATGCCAAACTGGGCAAACAGGCAACAAGATCACACACTACTCTCATTAAGGACTTGACTAACATGACCCCATTATGTATTTTGTGACAAATGCATTAATGAAATCACAAATTATGTTAAACAGGTTTGTGATATGGATTTTCCTAATAGGGTTGCTGTTGTTGTTGAAAGAATAAAGTGAAAATTAGGAGGGATTATAGTTTTCATTCCTACTATAGCCTACTATTATGACTCAACAAAAAAAACAAAAAAAAGGAAGGATACTTTAATTCCATATTTGGGAATAATATTGAGGGCATGGAAACAGAGGTTGCCTCCCAGGCCCCACCTGCTGTTTGAAGTGCACACTTGCATCAACACGAACCTTGTAGTAACAACCAATCACACACAGGGATGTTAGGATATCAAGCGGCAGAAGACAAGCCAGTTGCTATTGGTAGCCAAAGATCAGCTTTATCAAGATAGTTCACTTTCCATCCTGTCCTATGAAAACGTTGTTATAACTTAATTATAGGCTAATGAAAATCGCTATTTATAACTTAATTTTATATTGCTCAATGTAATAATAATAAAAAAAAAAAACCAGCATGAATATGAAAGAATAGGCTAAATCATTATTTGAGGCTTAACTCACTAACACAATGTAGCCTATGAAGATAATTTATTTACAATGTAAAGGTGTAAATCCATCAGTAAGTAAAAAATATTGTGATATATTTTTTTTGTATTTGTTATGTCTTTATATTTCACGTAATTAGTGGGGACAATTATAGATAATGACAAAAACTTGAGTGGTGATCTTTGCGTTTATAACCAAACCGGAAGTACGCGGGAGTGACTCCTCTCACTTCCTCTTGCTAGTTTTGGCCGTTTGAAACAACAGCAGCCAGGCAGCAGCATCAGACAGACAAGGGATTACCTAATGATGGAAGAACTGGAAGGTGAGAAATCCCCCTCTTCTGGACTGTTTTAGCCATTGGTTGATTAAAGTCGAAGTCACAGCCTCCTAGCTTACACACTTCTCAGTTTAGGGACCTCACATTTCCTCAGTTTTGATAGCGACCTCCTCTTTTTTTTGTTTGGACTTGTTAGCTAGGTAACGCCAGGGCCAAAGATGAAACTAGCTGCTACTTGTCTGTGTTTGGGTGTGATCCCTACATTAGCTACCGCCGCTATCCTGAGCTAGCATGCTAACTAAAACACATATAAATGAATTAAAAAACCCCACCGTATTGCAAGGAGCCGTCAGCTGTGTAACATTTAATGAATAGTGTTTGTTAACCGTTATGCTGGCGTCAGGGATATGTTGTGAACCATGTTAAATATCTGTAACCTCAGCTTTTGTTTCATTTCCTCTGTCTTTTTACATTGTGATTGAATAAAACTAATAGCCTACATTTAAGCAACAATATATGACACAGCAGTGGGGTAATTCTTTTCCAAAGACAATGCCCAAGACACCATATTGACCACCATGTTGATTGTGAGTGTGTGTGTGTATGTGTGTGTGTGCTTGTCTGTCTGTCTGTTTTATTAACCATGTGATAATTTCATTACTAAATAATGGGTGGCCAGGTGTGGTCCATTTCTGTTTCCCGTGATTTCCCACCATTAACCCATCTGTTATTTTTTGCAGATAGTGAAGCTCCTTCTACTGAGGATCTGTCTCAATGCAACACCTGTCAAAGATGGTTCTTCCCGAAAGTCCTGGTAAAATTAAAAATAATCATCCTCGTGGTTTACAGTAGCCTACAATCCTTAGAGTCCTTGAAATTAAAACGGTGTGGATCTGATTCAGTGCACTTCCCTAATCAGATTCATTTGTTACTTAGGGTGTAGTAGATATGGTGAGGTTGTTGTGGTGACAACATTCTTCCACAGCTATTATCAGCTGACAGGATGTCAGCTGTTTGGATAAAATTGAGTACAATCCCACAGTAGCCAGCAGGGCCTTGTGGAGAGCTCTATGTAGGGAAGATAAAGTCTTGACAAAGCAGTAGAACTGTTTGCTAAAGCAGATGTACATGCTAAAGTACATAGTATTTTCCAAACTGTAGATAATAGTTACTGTGGAATGAAATTTGTAACCAAGGTATCAAGGAGAAAAAACAAACACCAGATTTTCACATTTCAGCTATTTCAAAGCAGTTACTTTCATTACAAGACTAATACTCTATTGAAATAAAAGATACACAAATCAAACAAAAACCAAAATGTATTGTTTACTTATTGAGTGACACCACAGTGATTTCAGTAGGTACAGTAATTGGAGCATATTGTTTTCTCCTCATGGATTTTTGTGCACTGAAACAAGCATTAAGCCTCATTAGCTAAAAGTGGCTGCATTGCTGCAGGTGCATTAGGGTATTACTTTTATTTGTATGTATATGTGAGGGGATGTGAGCTTATGTATACATTAGGATGTTAAAAGGTTTGTAGAAATTTGATGCAGTAGATTATAGGTGTTGTTAATGTTGCAGAAGAAGATATATGAGCTAGATCCAGTCCAAACTAAATTCAATAAGAAGGAAGTGTCTATTATTTACCTACTTAGTTGTCTTTCTTTTTTGCTCCGTCAAATCACGTGTGTTGTTGTCGCTTACCCTTTCCCCCCTCCCTACAGGATCGGCATGCCAAAATCTGTCAGAAGTCAACGGTAAAACGGAGGAAGGTTTTTGACTCCAGTAGACAACGAGCTGAGGGCACAGACATCCCTACACTCAAACCTATCAAACCAAAGGTATGGATAATGTCTAAGAGAATCTAATGTGATTAATGATTCGTAATCGTAAAAAAAGGCACATGTCAGAAAACTTGATGAATCTGTTTTGACTGTCACGTTGTCACTGACTGTCACCATCAATACAATCTTGTCATTCAACTGTTCAGAAATGCATCTTGTCAAGGTAATGGTCATACGTCCATGATAAGAAATGACTCATCTGGTTTAATGTGGTATTCCATATCAGATGGATGATTGATTCTCAATTGATTCTCAGGCCACACTGCTCAGGAGAGCAAATCTACTGCCTTAATCATGAGCCTATTTACTTTGGCTCATGTGCACATTTGCCATTATTATGTTAAACTCGCATAACCCCCCACCCACCCACGGTTTTTGCAGACATGTTTCTATTATACATTTAATTGTAAATTAATAACATTGTAATCTTTAAACACCTAAAATCCCCCAAAATACAAAGGGTTGTTTTTATGTTATAAATCAAAAGCTGAAATTACATTTTCGCTTTCATTCGCAATAGTCGGACTCTTAAGTTTATCTCATTCTTTGTGGAGGACATTTTTGACGTCCATCAGAAAGTTTTATCAATAAGCTATGACTTTATCAGCTTTGACACATGTGGAGCTGAAGAGATGCAGCCATATCTCATGGATGCTCCTGTGTGCAGAGGAGCACCACAGCAAAGGGTCTACTGTTCAATTTCAACCATTTAAAATAAAATCTACCACACAATTAAGTTAAAATAGGTCCAAATGCTTTTTTTTTTAAAAACCCAAAGTAGGTCAGTGGAACCCAGAAGGAATCAGCTGTTCAAACATAATGATCATCACTGTGGTACAGCTAATGTTTTGAATCTCTGCTGCCCCATGTAGGACACTCAGTATTTTGTGTTGGCAGATTATTGTGTAAACCACTTTCAATTGTATTTCAGTCACAAAGTTCATCTGCTACTTCGAAAGTAAGTTGATTTGTCCTTCTTTCCTTTGTCCGTCCTCTTTGTATAAATGATTAGTAGCAACTGTTGCTACAGAAGTCTTTCACCCACTCTTTCTAGCACCGTAGTGATGTCCTTGCTTTGAAACACCAGCTTGAATAGTCTGGAGGCCTGTCAGCTCCAGTGGTGGTATTAACATAAAATCACATACCTACCTACATTCTTCAACTGATAATATTCAAATGCATCCTATTATAGTTTTAATTTCTTTTACAATGTCTGTGTTAATTCTTAGTTTTATTAATTCTCTCTTGGCTGCACTGCTATAATTCTTGTGAATCTGTTGTAAATTCATGTTTGACAACTCACCCTTCGAACTACAGAGCTTAGTTTCTGCCTCCCTAGAGGTTGTAATGAAGTCTCAAGGCACTGTAGGTCACTTGGATTAACTACTTCCTCATGTCATTGCGCCCAGTTTGAAGTCTTTTGCCTGCCAGCTCTTCAGATGTCAATATTCTCCTCAAAAGACAATTGTCTTGACTTCAGCTTTCCGCTGCACACTCACTCTATTCTCCAACTGGAACAAACGTATTCTCAGTTTTATAGCATTAGAAAAATGTATCTTCTAGTTGTTATCTGGTTCTCTAGTTCTTATGTGGGCGGCAGTGGCTCAGGTGGTAGAGCGGGTCGTCCTATGATCAGAGGGTTGGCGGTTCGAATCCCGCTCTGTCCCGGTTGCTGCCGTAGTGTCCTTGGGCAAGACACCTTACCCACCTTGCTCCTGATGGGTCGTGGTCAGCGCCTTGCATGGCAGCTACCGCCATCAGTGTGTGAATGTGTGTTTGAATGGGTGAATGCGATGTACTGTAAAGCGCTTTGGGTATCGTCACAGGTATAGTAAAGCGCTATATAAATACAGACCATTTACCATTTTTACCATTAACTCCTCAATGGAGGAGCCACAAATGATACAAATGTTGATTGAGTTATGATATACCAGGTCACGATCTTGAGGAAAAAGCGGGATCGTAGGTGTCAGATTGTGACCTTATTTTCAAAATGTCCAGTCAGCTCTTCTTTAGTAATGATGATGCACTCATCATTACTCAGGCCATGACAACATATCAGAGTGGGCAGTCTGGCTGTGGTCCTAACAAGCTGGAGTAAACATCACCTCTGTGTTGCCTCTTGCCAGCCAGAGCCGCCTAAGAAGAAATCCAACTGGCGCAAGAAACATGAGGACTTCATCGCTACCATCCGGGCTGCCAAAAACGTCGATCAGGTCATGAAGGATGGGGGACCGTTACCCCCACCTCCTCCTCCTACGTATGACCCAGGTAACACATACTGTATTTTACTGCCATTATAATTACGTTCATTGTTTATTTGATGAGTGTTGTTTTTAATAGTCCCCACCTGTTTTGTCCTCAGACTATGTTCAGTGCCCTTTCTGTCAGCGGAGGTTCAACGAGAGTGCGGCTGACAGACACATCAAGTTCTGCCAGGAGCAGGCGGCCCGTATGACCAACAAGGGCAAGTTAGGAGATACCAAGAAGCCTGCAGGTCGCCCACAGGTACACACTAGTGACTTTATGTACACACAATTGCTACTTTTGTTGGAAACTATCATTTCTTTTACTAGAGTCGAAATTCATCCACACTTATGTATGTCTACCACTGTTAATCTGGTTAGCAGTATTTTTAAAGAGGAACCATGCAGGGTTTTTTTGCCTTAACTACTGTATGCTGCATTTTTACCTTAATTAAACAGCTTCAGAGTAATTGTGATGGTTAAATAAATGACTTGTAACTTGTTACAGGGAGAATGGAGGCTCTCTGCCTTCCCCCTAGCGTCTCTTGGCTAAAAACCAACCTTGTAAGATCAGAGCCTCCGACCCGGTGTCCCAGCTCTCGTCTCTGCGGCACCGCGGCACAAATGCGACCCGTAACCTGTAATTTCTTGTTGATGACGGATAAGACTACACAAATATACACATCATAACATCGTATATGATAAATAACATTGTCCACTGCTCCAATGGATTGCTTTCTTGCCTGCTTTGTTAAAAACAACTGCACATGGCTAAGAGGAGGGTTAGCAAAACAGAGGAAAAGAGACCGGACTTGTTTAATTTAATTTCCCTTTAAAACATGACCTGGGAGTTATTGTGGGAGCCAGTAAAAACAGCAGGTCCGTGCACCCCTGTCTTTTCCATCATGATCAATAAATCCGGGCTCTGCACTATGTGTGTCTTGCCTCCCATTACATCCATATCTAATATTTTGTATTTTATGATTGTGTATTTAGTGTTGTTTCCCCCCTCTGTCTTTAGTTTAAGCCTCCTGCCACTGTAAAGAAGGCCAGCTCTCCTGCTGTGTCAACCATCCCTTCAGCCTCCTCTCGCTTACCGCAGAGATCAGGCCTTGGACAGCCCACTGGTAAGACAACACTGCTGTGTTGATATCTCTCTCCTCTCTCCTCTCTCCTCTTGAGTCAAGTTTATTACACCCACGTCATCTTGTATTACTCTCATCATTTCTCTCACCTCGTTTCTCATGCTCTAGGAATCCCCTCTAGTAAGACCTCCTCTGCAGGTTCAATGAGGAGTAATCCCTCCGGCCTCACAAGCCCTCCATCAGGGTCAGTGCACACAAACACTGCATTTCCACTACCATGGTTAACATAATAATAACTTTCTACTATTTATTTTTGTTTTCTACTTACCGTATCTTACATTTTGTTGACAAGTGTGTTAATATAAAAATAGTCAACACTGAACAGGTGATCAACACATGCGTGGAAATTTAATTCTGCAGTCATCATCTATCATCATCATCTATGTTGAAATAATGAACAAATACAATATGAAAATGAAAATAAATAATAATAAATAAATATATAATATGAAATATGTGAACCACCCAGTAAAAGGATGAGAAAAGAGCAGATGAAATCATCATCCCAGCTTGGAAGTAGGGTCGAGGGAGCTCTGTACTATGTGTTCTGGCATTGCTGCCTCTGGGCCTGGACAGCTTAGATCACCATCATTGTGGGGTAAATGAATTTCCAAGCATACAAAGGTATCTTTTAGGATAATGTCAGGGTGAAGGTCACAAGAAGCTGGGTGGAGCAGCAGGACAATGACCCGCAACATCAAGGTGAATTTCTACACAATGGCTTTAAACATGTACAATCCAGCCTTTGAAGTGGTGCAGTCAGAGGCCAAACCACAAAGAGATGCCATGGGATGACCTGACCTGAGAGAGCTTGAACTGAGGGAGATCTGTTAGGGGAATAGTCCAAAACACTGTGCAGCTGCCAGTGATCAGCAGCTTCTAAAAGGCTTATTTGAGGTTATTGTTGTTAAAGGACTACCGTATGAGAAAATCCAAAGGTTCTCTTGATCAGTGAAGCTAAGAATGGCTTTAATCAGTTGCGTGTCATTAGTTCAAAAAACCAAACCATGTAATTCCAAGTGTTCACCACATTCTTTGTTGCCACAGTAGTAGGTCAGTAGAAGCTCAAAGGATTTAGACCTGTGCTACAAACCAAGCCCTACAGGTGTGTTTTGCATTTGACTCATCCCAACCCTCTCTTCTCCTTTGTTTGTCTCTGATCCCTTCATTAGTGTGGGGAGCAAGACTCGAGCAGCCAGCTCTGGCTATGGCTCTGCAAGGAACACTCAGTCTGGAGTAGGACTCAACAAGAAGAAAGTAGACACCTATATATCAAGGTAACTCACACAAAAAAGACGGTTGCTCCACAGGAGGCCAGCAAGAATCAATGAAAACCACCATGCACCGTTGCTGACCTCTTGTGGTTCGGTTGTGAATTGCTTGCAGTTTGTGTCTGATCGGTGCCATGGAATAAACCTCTTTACATAAGCACACTCTACAAAGAATGCACACAAAAAAAAAAAACCTCTTACAGTTTCTCTTACGATTAATCAAAGTCAGATTAATTTAGATTAGCTTTCGGGTTTCCATGGTGATGTCTGGTCTCTTTCATGCATATTCTGACAGGACAATATCATAAACAAATTAAACAGCTTGCATCTTGCTCGTTTTGAAAACAGTTATACAAGCCACATAACTCCAGACTGAATGTTTTGATGAAGTTAAAGCAGATATCAGTGGAATGTTTTTGTTAATATAAGTCCTAAATAGTCCTATTTTCCGTCAGCAATCACTTACATGAAGTATTTCAGCCTAAACACGAGTCTCTCCGTCACTCTGCCCTGCTGTAACCCGAGGAGAAAATTTTCCTTGTGGGATACAAGTGTTATCCAATGAGGAGAGAGAACGGCATGAAGGGCTGTGTGTGCAGCCAAGGGATGCGCGTGAATGTGGTGACGTAGCACGAGGACCAATTGATGCCTGACAAGGGCGGGGGCTGCTAACTCATGGTGCGTTCAAAGAAACTCGTACTTTGTGTTTTTCCTTCCTGTGAAGTCATACCAGTTCGATCTGGTACGAGTTCACGGGTCGGAAGTTACGAGTGGCCGTTATAGGGAACTTTCACAGACAACAGGATGGTAAAAACACGAGCTACGGGTTACCTGGAACGCTACCAAGTCGTAGTTGTGACTTGAAGCTGTAACTTACGGTTTCAAAAGCCTGCCTTGAACGCAGCATTAGCCGAAACGGCCGTGAAGCTGATATCTGCTTTAATACGATTTGTGGAAAACAAAATGTCCATGGAGCCAAAATGTGATTATACAGTCAGCACAGATAGCTGCTAATAACATGCTGTAAACCTTGTAGGAATGTCGAAGCATTATTACAATCGCAGTGACATATACAACAACCAAACATGTATTTCATGATTTATAGTTGTATTCTGCTCATACCAACTCAGTTGATACTCATTTTGTTCTATTTTCAAATATCTACATTATTCAAACTTCTAATAATCTGTTATCATCGCCAACATCATCAGCAGCAGCCCTAAGGCATCGTAAAAAAAATGATGGATCTTTATGTTCAGGAATGACGCTGATGGAGAGAACCAGGTCGACAACGGAGGAATGAAGAGCAAGTTCTGTCACGCTTGTGGGACCAAGTACCCCGTCGAGTCCGCCAAATTCTGCTGTGAGTGCGGGGTCAGGAGGATGTGCATCTGATGGCTGTCAAACAAAGGGGAAGGTAGAGGGAAAGTGGAGGTACACACAGTACTCGAGCTAGAATGTGAACGTTTCACACTCTGGTCTAAGGTCTAGTTTCACAGCAGTAAAGTGGCTTTGTCTTTTATTTTATAATGGCTGTATGGACCAGAATAAGGTGAATCAAAAATAAAGTTGTGATAGGAAAATGGTTGGTACGTAGTATCACAGTTTTCCTGCAGTCCTGCTGAATAATGTACAAATTAAAAAAGGTACAGATTCTGCCCTTTTTCATCATATAAATCTAATCTATCTTTTATAAAGCTCTGTTAAACTGAACATTTTCACAGTAGCAACACACACAGCTGATTGATTGCAATTTGCCCTCATCATCGCTGCTGTTTCCACCAACTCATACACATTATTGCTGTGAAACTAGAGGCCAACCATGGAGCGATTAAGAATTTGTAATAAGACAAAACAAACAATTCCCACTCCATTTTTTTGTAGTCAAGGGAAATGATGTGATGTGAGTTGGTATTATTACAAAATCTTAATTTTAGAGTAAGAGAGTACCCTGTAGAGCAGAGTCAGTATCAACAATTAAAGCCATTGGTGCATCCTTAGAAGACAGTAGAGGAGAGAGGTGTACAGGGATAAAGACGAGCCAAAAGGTGGGCTGTCAAATGTGAAGAAGAAGGTAAAGGAAAACTGTTGGATAAACCATTAGAGGTGGATCTGAATGTCCCTTGATCTCAGTCTTCTGTCAACCATGATTTAAAATGCATCCCATAGTCCCATCTTTCTCCACTTCCTCACAAATGGAATATGCTATTGAAGTGCAATATGATTGACTACTGAAGAAAATAATGCAATTTTTTCTAAAAGACAAAAATTGGAATTTAGGGAGGATATCACCTTGGTTTGAAACGGGCCGCTCCAAAAAATTTTAAGTCAGTGCTCCCTTTACTGTCACTATAAAGGTGGAGTTTGTTTCCAGTTCTCTTACTGTTACCATCACATGCCTGATGTCCCTAGAGGAATGTAGCAATTACCCAGTCTATTATATTCCCTCTCATTTTATACAATGAAATGAGTTATTTATTTTTCTTATTCCCTTTAATTGCCACTGAATGAACTGCATCTTTTGTTAATGTTATAAAAAACTTCAAATGTGTTTTTGATTGAATGAGTACGAAACCTTAATGCACCTGGATATGTTGCAGTTGTTTTCTTTTTTCTTGAATGTGTCTATTCAGTCAGTATTCAATGCACTAATGTGTTTAGGATCAAAAGTGCGGTAACACTACGGTCATTTTAAAAGCTCTGTATGGATACGGTTCGTCATTCTTCTTGATAGAAAGCTATTTGTGACCCCAAGTTCACGTTCATTAACCGCCAAACTCTTTATCGGTCATTTAACAGTGATTAGGTATAATTATCTTCAAGAAGACATTTGTTCCAAGTTCCAAGAAGCAACCTCTATTACCTTAAATGACAGAGAATATTTAAACAGACTGGACAGGTGTGTTCTTGTACTGATTATAACACTTGTTAGCCTGGATACCTGGTTGTGCACTTAATGCCATGTATATCCACTATCAATAAACTTCCATTACGGCAGCTTTGATGGAGTTGTGAGAGTTTGTTGAAGAGAAAAGGAAGTAGAAAACATTATAGTGCTGTAATGCTGTAAATCATTTAAGAATAACAATTACTTTATTACCGGTAATCCCTAAATGGAAATGAATTATTATCATTTACCACTATCATTTACGGTAATAAGTACAATTTAACACATGAGCCTTTGCATTGTCATAGATATAAATATATTTGGAATACACATTTCAAGGGTCATATACAATATTAGTAGCTTTAAATGTTAACAAGAACATTTTACAAACAAGAATTAGCGACTTGATAATGCGTTAAGTGTGGCTCCCTGACAGGAAGAAAATAGCTGCTGCGCTGAAAGTGGGAGCCTGGAACTATCAAAAAAGAATGCATGCTTTTTTTTTTCTTTTCTGATACACAAACCATCAAACAGTGAATTCTACAGTGACAAAAATAATTGTGGCAGTTGTGCATTTTGGCTCCAGAACATTCTCGGTGAGTATATATATATATATTTTTTAAATTCCCTGTTATACCATTTATCAAATCACCATCTGAACGTGACAAGAAAGCCTCTTTATATGTATCCCAGAACAGAGTCAGGCCCGTGAGACAAACTCAACCATCTGTGCTTTTAAAATATCAATCATACTGAGCACCAACTGACCTTCACACACCCAAAAACAACAGAGGAGCTTTAGATAACAGAGATAACAGAGAGATGTGCTAGGACTAGTCTCTCCTAATCCAAAGTGAAACCAAAACTGTATCGGAGAACCTTAATATTTCCTGGTCACGCTTGAGCACTCGTGTCATAGCGTATTCGTTACAATGTAATCACTCCGAAAAACTTCCTTGTAACTTAATCGTACAAAGTAGTTTCGCTTGTGTACACGCTTCCAACCGTCTAAGAGCTTCTTTGGTGCGTCGTGCATGATGTATGGAGTGTGTGAGTGGGAATTTTAGGCAGTGGTGGGCGGTTCCTGCAGCACACAGCAAGTCCAAAGCAGATGTGTGTGGCCCTCCCATATGCTGGCCTTGGAGCATTCTTTCCCAGTTGGCTTAACAGCTTGTTTCTACATAGCTTGGCTATTTATCTGTAGAGTCAGTATATACATGACATGAGCTTAAATGAAGAAAGAGGGGCGGGAGGGGGCTTCGTCTTGCATCCAACGGGATTGTCTTTTTGCCCCAACATTCTCTGGAGTTTGGTCTCAGGTGTCTGCTAATAGTGTGTTGAGTATCTGGTAGCATTCAGTCATGTTGGACAGAATCGCCTTGGCTCTGCAGAACCTTCTTTTTTCTTTTTTCCCCTGCTCGTTCCGCCTTCGTCTTGTTGCCGTCCTCAACTTCGCGCTGGGCTCTTTAGTCTTGTCAATAGAGGTCAACACACAAACACAACATGCTAATTAGAGTTCAGTCCATTTATTGACAGCTTCAATACTACATGCATTTTAGTGATTGTGTCTGTTTCTCCAAGGCATAAACTATTAGTGCAGCATAACTATTCTTATCACTGTAAACTGAAACCAGGCTCACGCTACAAGTCAAAGGCTTGACCTAATACAGCAAAATTCCTTTCTGCTTCTAATGTCTAATGCCTTTGAAGGTGTTTAATCAAAGCACAAGTCTGGTATGTTTGCACCAAGGTAAGAAACCTTCAAAAAAAAAAACCAAATCAAGCCATGTTACCGTGTGAACCAGTGTTTTAAGCCTGTGCTGGTCTTGTTTAGCCTAAAGCTCTTAGGAGCCTCTGACTCAGGCTTCAACTATGAGCCTGAATCATCAAATCTGATTCTGACACCACAATGTTCAAAATGAAGTTCAGGTGAACGGCAAAGTTTGTAACTGATCTAGAGATTAAGAGGGTGTGGTTTTTATTTTGGAAAACACATATTAAATTCTGGCTTTTTTTTTTTTTTTAAGGTACTTCATCTTACTGAGCTGACCTCAGAAAGAAAGAAACACACATTTATGAATTAACCAGATATCTGATTTTTGTGGCTTTCTAGTGTGAGACGCCTGAAAATGCAGCACACAGTAACCAAACAACCTGCAAGAACTTCTGCATGTCAATTTTCTGCTCTAGCTTGTCTCTGGCACTCAGTTTACTAGTTTAACGAAACAAACACTGTGGACACAGTCACAAAGCCAACTGGCTATGTCAGCCATCGGTGAGTCACCCCCTATGTGGCAGAAAGAAACACCACAGCATGCCAACATTCCACTGTATTTGCTAGGATCGAGCCAAAATCTCAAACTGAAAGAACGACTTTCTGAAGTTCAACAAATGTGGCAACACTTACCGATTTCTCAGGACAAGGGCAGCTTAATGAGTTTATGACAGCCGCAATCAGTCTGTCTGTGTCGGAAATCCTTAAATTCCTCATTTTGCAGGTTAAGTCGTGAAAGGTGCTCGTGACATTCTGCAGAACAGACACAGGCAGATTAGTCAGATTAAACATTTGAATCATACAGTGTCTAATGTGCCCTGGCTATAAAAACTGAATCCCGTTTTCTACGTAATCAACCGCCTTTGACCTAGTGCTATGCATCATAATGAACTGACTGTAAAAGGCAGTGAGAAGTGTAGTTGGGCAAAGGTTGATGGGTGCTCCAACCACCAAGAGATGTTGCTGTAAGCAATGAAGACATTTTGCAAAATAGAGATGCTATTATATACCGTGTAGTAGCTGTATGGCACAGTAGATATCAAACAAAGTCTAATGTTTTCATGATTTACAACCTCTTGATATGTTTTTGGCAACATTTCAGAAACTAAAACATTACTGAATTATGTAACAGGAAAGATAGGCATAAAAAAAAGCACATTGATTAACATTTTAGCTGACAACTACAAAGATGATTATTACTTACTGCGATGTCTGGTGGTGAGCAGCGAGGTATTTTGACGAATGATCTATGGCAGGATGAATTATGCAGCAAGGCCATAATGCTTTCTTTCTTGAATGAATGAGAACATGACAGTGCACAATATTAGTAACACAACTGAAGAGGTGGGTAGATTAAAGTCTTTTTACTTATTTAATCTCTATTTTATTTTATCGTTTTATTACTTCCAGAGAATGTTTCAGAAGGTGGACGGTGGCCTCTGGTGACGCAGCACATTTACAACTTAAAACCTCTAGTTGCAGCCAGTGAGAATGGATCATCATACAGGAAACAAACAAATCTAAAAGTCCTTCATCGAACTCTTCAAGACGTTTTTGCAACAAAAAAAAATTCTTTGCACATCTCATAATCTACAAAGTCCCCTTTGGTGGAAATAACTACAGTATATAATGACGAATTTCTAAGGACAGCTGGTTCAAATCCCAACCTTTGGGAGAGTGAAATACCATTTTTCATTCAGTTAGTTTCCGCATTTCAGTTCAGTTTCCTTGTATGATGGGCTGCAGCTTTCATGTTGGGGCTTTTTCTTTTTTCAATGAAACTGTATAGTGCATGCACAGACAATGATTTACATTTAATAGCTTACATCAGGTTGCAATTTCTTTTGCATAATAGTCATCTCCAGGACTTAGCCCCGATTTATATGCTTCACTTGATTGTTTGCTTCCCGTATGTCACACCATCAAAGGGTTATGACTTATATCAGCAATCAACTTATCTGTGCATTTCCAGAAATCGAGACTGATCCAATGAGCTGTCATTGCTTATCTGTAACGTTTTTTTTTTTTTTTTTAACAAAGGGACAATAAATGTCTATTGCCTCTGTGTTTAGTGTGGGAAAACATATATATAGTGTGTATACGTATAAGATATGGGTCTTACTGTGTAGTCGAATTCAACTTTGACGATTTCCGAATTGTCCTTTAATTGAACCACAGACCTGTCACTTATGCAGGAAAGAGATAGAGGTAGAAGGAGGAGAGCAAGGAGACTGATGCAGAGAAGAGGCTGAGAGTTTTTCGGGGACGGTGTGAGGGAGAGAAAGAGAGACAGAGACACAGGGGTTAGTTGTAGAATCCAAAATGTTTGCATACATTACACATGGACATTTCTTCATGTAACATACTGTAACTCTCTGAATATCTGCTCATTTTAAAACACATTTGTTACTGAGCCCTCCAGAGAAACATTAGCTCCATTTCTTTTATGAAGTTGGCCTAAATAACAACCATAGGGCAATTACAATATTTTACACATTTTCACATGATGTATTTCATCTTAGAAACACAGTAGCCTACAATAAACCCTGGCTACTGAAATTACAGTAAGCTCAATGCAAACTCCCATGAGGCAGAAATATTGCTTCAAGTTAAAAATGTTGTATTTAAACCCAGTGATGGGAAATACATACTTTAAACTACAGTCGACTACCATCCTTGTAATTTGTCATCACTATACATTTCAGAGGGAAATAGCTTTTCACTTGTTACTGTTTGAGAGCTCTAGGCCCAGCTAGTTCATTAATATATTGTGTATATATAACAGCTTTACACTAGTCAAATAAAAAAATTAAGACCTATTACCTGTTTTAAAGTTGTAAATCCTATATCAGTATGTGTTTAAGATAAGATAAGATGATGAGTCTTTATTGTCCCCATGGGAGAAATTCATTTTTGATAGACAAGACACTCTGCACACACCTCAGTTTGTGTGTGTGTGTGTGTGTGTGTGTGTGTGTGTATGCAGGACTGTGGTTTACCATTGGGGAAGTAGTTCAGGCTTCTGGACCTCACTGTACATAGTGTAGCTATATGTACACACAACCACAACAGCCACAACATTGAAACCAGTTACCGGTTTCAGTATTCTGACTCATTTGTGTTTTATACTCAATACATAGCTACAGGTGACGAAGCCCACAGTACACAAAGTAGTTGACAGTAGCTACACCCCTATGGCTACACCTAACAGCTAATGTTGATAATGCTGCTCACATTGGACACCTTAGCAATTAAAATCCACTCTGTAAGAGCTAGTCATGCTGATTGTATTCTTTAACCTTGTTAAAACTGTGGTAAACCACGTGTATTATTACCTGCAGGATTCGTAAGGTGGTATTTTATACATCTTATTGTTACTTTTGCGTGAATTAATAATTATTTGGGGTATTCAACATAGCATTTGATTTGAGCGTTGGTAGAGGGAGCCCTGCATAGGTCTGCCAGTTCCTGTAAGCCACAGGTAAATTCCCGTAAATAGCCAGCCACGGCTATTTCAGTTTCCTTATGAATGGCACATGGGAAGTTATTCACACGGAATTCCCCTGTTTGGAAAAGCCTTCCAGCGAACATACAGCACATCAGCCAGTCGCTCGGCAGGGAAGGCAGAGGGACGGATGCGCACTCCCGGTAAGTTTCGGAAATCGCCCCCCGACTCCGCTTTACATGCCGTAGACTGCGTCAATGTGCTCTTTCCACCCCGGACTAACGTGGACTACACTCCGGCTTCAGCTCATTTTAAACGCGGTGTCTTAAAATGTCAGTTTAATTCAGTGCGTCACCACTTTAGGCCACTTGAGTCACATCCGTGCCATTTACTTACCATTGGTCATTCTTCATTCATATTCACCGCGGACTAGATCTGGAAACATAAACTTTCTCGTGCGTCTTCATTGCGGCTTAGGTGCTCCGTTTGTCTGGCTTTACACTGTGGAGACAAGTGCGGTCGTCCTGTCACTATCCCCGCGTTCTGGAGGCTTTAGAGCGCAAAGGAATACCGTCCGTCCACGTCCTGCCTAACTCGGTTCTGCAACCACAGCATGTGATATTTACTTCCGTCCTCACTTGCAGCGGTTTCACTTTACTGTGGTGTTAAACGTTAAGGCTAAGTAATATGTGCTGGCACCGTGGTGATGGATAGAGACAAACTGCGTTTCAACCATAGTGTTTGGCGGCTCGTGTGGTGGTGGGCTGGAGCAGCTGGAGTGCAGGGCATGACTCCGTGCTAGGTGACTGTGCGTTGTGCGTTGAACCATCCATTCACTCACCACGTAAAGGGAAAAAAAAACTAAGACTTCACGCGTAGCTGCAGATGAGATGGACTGAGGATAGACAGCTTAATCTTGTCATACATGCTCACTTATCCAAAACTGCCCTTAGGAGTTGGATTCATTCATTCATTCATTCATTCTCATCACCTACTGTGTCCCTTTGTGGCTGCTAAACATTAGATTTCAAAGATGGGGAACAGATTCTGGCTTGAGGGAAGGATGGAGATTTGGTTAAGGTTGGTGGTGACAGACAAGTGGTTTGAACTTGTCTGTACTGATAGAAAACAGACTTCACCTGCTTTCAGGCTTTATAATCAATCCATTACCAGTCATTTGTGGTTGTACCACAAACTCTCCCTGGGCACACCGAAGGCAGGTATTTGTTTAATTATTAACAGGAAATTATTAAGTGATAAAATAGTGCATTTGGCACATTAACATGATTTATTGTTTAATAAGATTAAGTTGTCTATCCGGTGGAGTGGCATTTATAAACATGTCTGTTGTCGTGTTGTGACAACTGGTCCTGCACTGAGCTTAATTTCCACCTCAAAGTGACCAAAATATATATATATTTATAGTAGTAGCATTGAAACACCTCTGAATAACACTGCTTCCCCGTACCAGCCTCGGGGACAACCACTTTCATAGTGATCCTTTCAGCAAATGTCAGTGTATAGCTGTGTGAAAGATGAAACAAAAAAGGTGCCCCAGTGCAATAATATTATGAGATATTATCGACTTATAGTTCTAAATTTAACTTGTTTGATGTGCCTGCCTATTTTAAAACCTATCATTATGATTTAAGAGCTTCCGGATAAATCAAGATCGTGGCACACTTAATACGGAAATTTCATGATAGACTCCATCTGCCCCACATCTTAGCTCAGATCATGTTTACTACCTAGTGGGCCATTATTGGAATGCGAACTGAGATGTGATCAGAAAATGTGTAATAACATTTTTCAGTAGAATAAAGGTTGAGCCCATTTGGTTTAGATCATAAAAACAAGTTCTATGACCGTTACCGACCTAGTTCCTGCATGTGCATTCAAATAACCCATGTTGGACACAACCTAGTGAGACAGTATAATCTCTGTGAGAGCAGAACTATACTGTGTTTTTACTCAGACTGTATCAAAGTTACATGTGAGATAAGACACATGTACAGAACAGACTTTGCATAATTTTTTCATGCTTCATGTTTTTATTTTTACAGTATTGGAGTTGGCAGTTAAACACATCCATCAACATATGACAGTGGTGCCAGGAAGCACTGCATCGTCAGACTCGGAAGGAGCCCAGGGTAACTGTAACAACAGCAATCACACACAGATTAGGTTTCAGAGCAGGATTTTTCTTGTTTCCTGGTATGTTGTGATTCATGTCCCAACTATGTGGGGGGTGTACTGACAACATCAAAGGTGTCTCAGTAATTATATTTCTTTCAAGCTGATTGTCTCACACTTGTGGGACAATGCAAACGTCTCCCCGTTTACCTTGTTAGCTTATTAATTAATATTTGGATCCATCCACACTGTGGATGTTATAAAAATAAATATTTGAACAATTGCGTTAAGTATTACAAATGATCATTTACCTTTGTGGGGTCACTGTGGTGCTCCGGATGGGAGAGGTTTGCACTGGAATGAATTCAAGTTCCTCTTGGCCGTCCAAGAATTTTTTGTCTTCTGTCTGGATAGACTGTAAATGGCACTGTACATGGGATAGAGCAGCATTCACATAGTAATTTACAGCATGTTATGAAAGACAAAAATGTGTTGGTTCTCTGCATCTTAATCTAATTTAACTGACAACACAGGACGGTAGAAAGTTAAGTCAAAGTTGTAGGTTTTTTGTTTTCTTTTGGCTTTGTATGTGTGTGTGTGCTGGCTTGGTTCATTTTTTTTTTTTTTTTTTTTTTTTTTTTGATCAGATCAAGAGACTAATAGTCCAGTTGTTTGGAGGACATTTTCTGTGAGACGAGTGAATATGAAGGAGGGAAAAGGCAACGTTTCGTGGGGGAAGGTCATAACATATCTGTGGTTTGTGAGCCAGCCTTGTTTGTTGTACTTTTCAGTATTGGGCCAATTCTAATATTCACGCACCAGTGTGTGTTTCTTTTTCCCAACAATCCACCCAGTGACCGTTTTTGCTGCATTTCTTTCCTTTATGACTGTGATTCTGTCTCTAAGCAGAGGGATTGTAAAATACTGCATTTTATTTGTTATTATTATTTTTTTCAAATAAATGTCAATTCGTCATATTGGGTGTGTCTCCTTTATTTGTCATCCAGCAACCTAGTCATGGCACACACCTCTAATTATTTGACTTTTAATGAGGTCACATGGTTAAGTGGTTAAGCATCCTCCTGTATATTTAACAGCTGTCTATATCACATGGCCTATTATTACTACATGTGACTTATTACACATTACTTTTAGTAAGTTATATACATAAGTGTTACTAATCCCTTGATGACTACTCATGGAATAGACTTGTGCAACCAAGGATGACAGATAATGAACATAATAACCTCACAAATTGGTCTGACAAGAAACAAAAATCCTGATGATTTTTTGATCAATTTTGCTTTTATAGTTAACCTTTTTGTTTCGTTTTGCTTCAAGTACACACCCACACACACTTGTATGACATGTGGGTGTGACTATGAAATGCATCCTGGACTAGATAGTTGCTCAATATTCTTGTGAGAAAACTACATTTGCTGAGAACATTTCTCGTAAGTTGTGTTGCAATACATTTTATGAATGGGAAGGTTTGACCGGACGGACAGAAAGGAGAATAAAAAACAGGAATTTGGTCGATCTTGTGTAATGTCACACATCCACTGAAAGTAGGGGGGAGCGAATCGGCAAGTATTACTGGAATTGTCTTGTGTGTTGCACGTGCACTGTACCATGCTGTATCCATGTCCTGTAAGTACGTGCAGTGTGGAACGACTGTTCTGTCCTTGAAGATGTGTAAACTACCAAATGAAATATCACCCGCATTTACAAAAAAAAAGAAAGAAAAAAAGTAGCACATACTCACGGTTTACGGTTTAAAATGGTATTTTAAATTACCTTGAACTTCACTGTTGCAACATAACAATGCCTCACTGCACAAAATCATATCCATAAAGAAACAGTTTTCTGAGTGAATGGAAAAGCACAGCTGGCCTGCACAGACAGCTCGTGTTAGAACTATAACTGCAGCCAAACAGCAGAATCTGGTGGAAAGTTGGAAAACAGAGTAGTGGTGAATGCCCATGATGGTGGACGGAGATATTCAACAATAACATGCAAGTGTGATTTCACCCTTACAATTGTCTTATTAGTATTATTATTATAAGTATTATCTGGGGGTTTCTTTCTTTGCTGTTTGAGACGCTTGTGAGATAGCTCGTCATATTTGGCAGTATAGCCAAGACATTTCCAACTTCCTAAAATAATACCCTATACTGTAGTTCACATGTTTTTCACTGTACTTCAGTACAGTCAATTGATTGATTCATTGTTTCACCCTGCTGCTGTTAAGTCTCTGAGTTGTCCACGCATGAATGAAACCAGCTATATTTAAACCCAGACTTTGTTTTCTTTAGCAGATGCTGCAACATCCTCTTTTTCCACATTTTCGGCACAAAAAGACAGCAATATACTGTGACTTGTGTTATGGTGTTGAAGAATAGTGTTTGATGCAACTTTCACCCAATTCTGTTTTAGGTTAAGTGTGGAATGAATGACTCAATCTGTTTTCCAAAAGTAAATCAAAGTCATGGAAATTGTCATGAACATGAGAACAAAACTAAATTTTAACCAATGCTTATACCCTTGTGGATTCTTTGTGTAGAGTCATTTAAGGTGGAAGTTGTGTCATTCTTTCCATTGTCTGCAGTTCTGTGACCATTAAACACTATTTAATGTGACTAAATGTAAACTAAATGTGACCGCAAGTGTCCACTAAAAACAGCATCATGGACATGCATATAAAGTAACAGTTGCCCAAAGGTTAAGGATTGAATGATACACTGCCCTGTATAAAGCATCTCGACAAACAAACAAATATTTGTTTAGCTCTATTGATAAACCAACACAACCTTTGGACCTTCATGGATCTTGTACCTTGAATCTGAAACGCATACAAGGCTACATGTTGTATCTCAGTTTAGTAGCACCATCTAGTGGTTATTCTTCAAATGTGCATGTGCAAACACACCGTCATAGCCATTAATATACTGGGTAACTGATTTCTTTTCAAAACAAGTTCAATTATTCCTTTACATTCTGCTGCAGGTTGACATGATTGCAGCCCATAATTTACGCAGACTTGTCTTTTGCACTTCCACCAAAAGCTATTCTACTACTGGATTCAGGTGTGGTGGCACAGAGGAGGCCACAGGTTACACTGAACCCACTGATTTTTTTTAAATTTTTTTAATAAAACCAGTTTGAGATGACCATAGCTTTCCAATATGGCTACTTCCAGCACTGTAAAGGTAAATTGTGGCTGTGGCATTTAGATTGTGATAGATTGGTACTAAGCAGCAAAAGTGTGCCAAGAAAACATTCCTCACTACGACATCACCAGCACTGATTCATGGTGTTGACGCCAAATTGTGACCCCACCATCTGCGTGGTTCACAAGAAATCAAGATTCATCCGATGATGATGATGGCCTTTCTAGGCTTCGACCTGATGTGGTCCTCTGCAGCTGTTGACCATCACACATTGTGCATTCAGAGCCACTTTTAATGTTCTCCACATTTGTTAAGATTGGTTATCTGAGTCGCTGTAGCCTTTCTTTCAAGTCTGGTTAACATCTACAGTAACAACGTGACACTTCCATACACAGATCTTATATATATTCTACGTATGCACTATGTATATTCAATCTAGTCGGCAGAGGTGACATGGAAAACATGATAACCATGACAAAATGAAGATAAAATGAGACAATCACACCAATAAGGTCAGTAAGATCTTAATGTTTTCATGCTAAATCCTGACCAGTAGCATCTGCATGATTAAACATGCATGTCACTGGTGCCTTGTAATTGGCTGAATGAATAACCACATGGACAAGCAGGTGTATATAGGTTCTTCTGCTTATGGGTTTGGTGGTTGAACTTCCACTCGCAGTATATGTGTAAGTTAAAACATCTGTCATTGGATTAAAATCCAATTGACCACACTACACTTCACTTTCATTGACATTTATAAAGTTTATTAAAAATCTGTTACCAGGCTGTAAACAAGCCAGTAAACAGCAGGCAGAGATATGCAACAGATTAACGCAATTCAGTTGCAATATGGGAAAGATTTTAGTATTTATCTTTCAAATTCCCTATTGGCTGTAATGGTATTATGGGTTGTTTTGAACACATCCATGACATCACAGCTCACGAAAATAGAATCAAAATTCCCAACATATTCAGATTTCAGATTACACAAATATATGCAAACATGGCATGTGCTATATTTTACGATATAACGCTATAGGCTTTAGGTTAATCAGGAATGTAAACCCTGAGAGGACAGCTAAGCCAGAATTAATAGAATACAGTAGCTTCACTTGTCGATTAACATCATGGTTTTGGTGAGGGCTTGAGCTTGTAGGTTTAGGGTGAGAGTTGAGGTTGGACCTGTAGTGATTATGGTGAGGTTTAGGCCTCAATGAAATGAGTTGATGCATGAGTGTGTAATGTGTGATTGGGAAGCTGTTAGGACCATGACTCTCACAAAGCAATGAAATACTGCCCTTATTCAGCTCTGGAGTCACATGTTATGATGTAAAGATGATATGATATTTTGTTACCAAAGTACCCATACTTCGCATGAAAGTCTTTATAACAAGAAATATCTCTTTATATATATATATATATTAGTGATAATGCATTTTGGTTGACCTCATGATTAAAACTCTGACGTCATAATGATAATGGGCTACACGTGTGTAACCACTTCCTCATTTAAGACGCCCTGTCAGTGCTAACAAGCTGTTTGTCTGATGGAGGTCTAGTACCGAGACGAGAATTAAATGTTTCTTTTGCGGGAGTTTTTTTTTTTTTTTTTTTTTTTACAGAAATGATTTAAAGAGCCACACAAATGTCTTTCAAAGTACAATGTAGACATATGCTATCATACAGCACCTCAAATGTACTGTTTGAGACAACACCCAGCCTCTGTTTTTATTACACAACACCTGAAGATGGCGCTCCATGTCTTGCTATGATGGCAAAGGTACGCGCGCGCGCATTTGCACGAGCGAGTGCGGGAGGTAGACAGAGCTCCTGTCCTCCTCCTTTCCGATGGTGTTGCCTCCCCGTCGTTGCAGTGCTCTGCTGCTCTCCCTTCTCTCTCTCTCTCTTCCTCTCTCTCTCTTTTTCTTTCTTTCTTTTCTATCTCGCTTTCGTACCCAGCGCCTGGTCGCTTCCTCCTCACCCTCCTCCTCCTCTTCCTCCTCCTCCTCCGCTTCCTCTTTCCACCTCTTCCAGCATCCTTCTCCTACTCCCTGCGGATGCCTCAGCCTTGCACCCCCGTCCCAGCATCCCGGCAAATGGTCGCTCCATCCCCGGCAACTCTGGACGCAGGACACAGCGAGAAGGCGCACCGCTCCGTTCTGATCTGAGCACACTGCGGATTGACTTGAAAGAGAAGCGGACCAGGTACAGCGGGGGGAAACGAGGGGGAAACCGGTCGCTGACAGTGGCCAGGATCTCATTTCGGTAAGTCATAGCGCTATTTTCCCCTGCTTGACACTTAATTTAACTGGGCACAGATGGAGAAGGTGACATATCTTCAAACGCCCGTGTCTTTAGCCCCTTTGTGATTTATCAGAGTGGGACGTGTGCTTTTGCAATTTGCAAGAGGCGCCTGCATGTGCAGAAATGTGAACATGACTTCTGGATCACGCGTGCTGGATGGATTTTTGGGAAAGTGCTGATTTAAGACATGATGCCCTGCTTTTGATAACAAGCTTGCTGCGCAGCTTCTCTCAGAAACAACGTCCGGCTGTGCTCAGATTACCCAGCACATCAGATATTTGGCTCCAGCTGACTGCTGACCCAAATTTCACCATTGGTTGTGCGTAAAAGTGGTCAAAAGGTGCGAAAAGCGCCATGTAAACAAAGAGGATATGGTTACTCCTCCTCACCAGATGACTATTATTTTTGTTTTGACAACTCCAGTATGTACTTAGCACATCTGGCTGTGATGTTACTGTATAGTATGATACATGATTTATTTGTGGGTCAAATTTAGTGGCTCAGTTATTATGTTGCTCATAAATCTCATTGTCTGCCGATGCCCATTAAGTTTTATGGAATATCCTCTTGTCTGTGTGGTTCTGGGATGTGCGAGGTGATACAAGGGTAAGAGTATGGGTAAGACTCCATACCTTTCCCACAGCCCTGCTTGTGCTTTGATCAATAGACATTTGCAGGAGGGGGGGATTGTGTGCTGGCAGTTTGTCAAGGGCGTACAATATATCCAGCAGATGATGTTAGGGGGAGAGGAGGAGGTGGAGGTGGAGGAGGAGGAGGGCAGGGCTGCTGTTAAGCATGCAGTGGGTTCATGTTCAGCCTCCTTCATGTCAGCACAGGTGCATGATGGACAACAGAGGCAGTGATGTACAGAGCAGGGAGGGGTATTTAGTGTATTTCCTCACACTAACACCCTTGTCTTCCAGTCCGTGTCGCTCTGGAAATATAAAACTTTTGTGTTGAGATTTGTAGTTTAAGCAGCTTCCTCTGTGGCCAGGTAAGCAGCCGTGTAACACGGAGAACACAATCCCCTCTAATTCCCCTTAAACTGACCTCTGGTGGAGGAATATAGATTTTCTTTCCTCCCTCCCATGTTCTCCGCAGACAACCACAGCTCCCGACTGTTTAAATCAGCATGTTATCCACTTTTCCAGTTCTTTAAGTGATGACAGTGTAACACGCTCCTTGCTCACGAGCCACACATCTTCGAAACTTCAGATTTTTCTTCTTTTTTTTTGTTGCTGAAGGATAAGCAGACTTACAAAAGACCAATCACTGTGGGAACTGTGTCAACTATTTTTGTCTCGCACACGCATGCACACACACACACACTCATCCCATCTCTATATTTCCTGAAGATTAGCTTCTTTTATGTCCACTGAATGTCTCCAGTGGGCATGAAACGCCTTGTCCTTCATCATGGACACAGATTAAGCTAATTCACACAGCAGCACAGGCCTAATGCCTAATCACTATGCTGCACCGGCAGAACAGAACAGTCTTTATACTGTGGTAGCCGAGAGAGAGGGAGAGAAAGACAGGGAGAGAGAGCAAAGGGGGGAAAGCTAGCCGCCGGTGCCTATTGATCGGATGGAGGGGCTGCTGGCAGGCATTCACAGGATGGAGTGCTGACGACAGTCCAAAGAGTTGCCAGGATGAGCTGGCCCGGCAGTTGCCTCATAGAGTAGTGTTGGTGAGAAGGGAAGACACTGAATTATAGTTATCCCTGTCTGTACCAGCGCAGAGGCAGGGAGGGGTTTGAAAATACTGTAACTCTGACTAGTTTGATGGGTTCTTTTCATCATTAGAGAGTAAAAGTTGGTTGGGTGTGGTTTAGTGCAGATCACATCAGATAAGATACAGACGGCTGACGAATGAAAGGAAGAAGCAGCACAAAGAGTGTTACAGTAGTCAGGTGTTGGGACGCCACATGGTGCCAGAACAGCGTCAGCGCCTCGTGGCTTTGATCGCACCAAGTCTCTGAACTGTATTGGAAGGATCAACTCCACTCTTCCAAAAGATATTCCCTCATTTGGTGTTTTGATGATGCTGGCGGAGAACGGCGCCTAGAGCTGGGTGCTAGATCGGTTTTATCGATTAATTCATATTTATGCCTGATGATGGTGTTGAAATCTCACTTAAACTTGGGTTATTACAGTACAGAGCTGTCGCCGCTCCTTTGTAGTAATGTGTATGTTTTTAGTGGCCGATCGTGATAAAACAACTGTCCATTGCAGTTTGACGAAAGTCTGTGGCAACTAGAGGGCTGCAGTCGACAGTGGCAGCTTTGGAAAACTGCTGCTAACACGCTGCTAACGTTACCAGAATCATTTTATCACATCACTTAAGTAGGAGCCACCCAGCTTGAAACATATTTGAATAATTTCTATGTCTAATTTTGTGTAATTTGTATTAAAGAGGGAATACAATTGTGTGAAAAAATGTGAAGAGATTTCATGTCGAGGCCATTTCGCTTAGCTCTAATCTAGTGACTGCAAAGGCCATAGCATGTGATTGACATCATTTTCATACTCATTAAACCACTCGTGACCTCTCGTGATATATGGATGGGAGCATTATCATCCAATCTCTGCACTCATTTTTCAGGTTTTTCCTCTAATTTGTCACCATCTGTATGTCGTAGCGGGCCAGTACCTTTCAGTAAGACTTTGTTATTCACTGTACTGGATGAAACATGCAGCAAGAAGAAAGATTTTCTGATTACTACGCTGTAAGCAAAGCCAAATCTTGACATATGATAATGAGCAAAGACTGTGATGAGGAGAGGAGGGAACTCCCCAGTCAAATGTCCACTTTGATGAAGAAATTTGACAGAGGACGCAGTAATGTAATCACAGTCTAATGACTTTGAGTATTGTAAAATTTTGATGTCCGCAGTGAAATTTTATCATTTCATTTTATCTATATTTCATAACAAGACTGAAATCTACCAGTGGGATGAGAGGCGATCTCCATCTTTTTCTCCTTTGACTTGTTCCAGGAGTTTTCATAATTCATATGACATGTAGGACAGCACTGAGAGCATCCAGAGTGTCCTGTGCTGGCAGAACCCGGAGCACCTGTCAGTCAGCCAGACAATGAGTTTCTGCCATGTCCAGAGGTGCTGATCTATACTTAAATCTGACCTCAAGGCCCAAGACCAAGAAGTTCTTCCCCAATATGTCGCACTGTACATTTAGTTTTTTTTAACACCAGACACAAGATGGGCCGACATCCCAAATCACATTGTTTTCATCTGTTTCTAAGAACCTAAATATGGGATTAGGTGAGATTAGATTAGATTAGATGTTGAAGAGAAGAGAATCACAAATGGCTTTTCTCCAGAGAAGATTTAAATATCGTGCAAGACAAACCCAGAGGCGACAGCTGCTGTTCATTTGTCATTCTGTAGTGGGAAAAAAATGTTACAGTTCCGTTTTTTTATTATCAGTCTAATTTTTGTTGATGTGAATGACCCCTACTTATGTGCAAACAGAAAGGAAATAAAAAGAGGTGGGGAGGTTTTCTTTATGTGGCATATGTGTTTGTTTGTTTTTTATCCAGCCTATTACTTATGCGTGACTTACGGAAAAAACACAGAGAAAATAGCTATAGAACATGAAGCACCATCAAGATGAAAAAGATAATGAAGAGCAACCGCTTTGATTTCACACGTTGGTGTCCTTGAGCTCTGTTATGTGCTGTATACGTATGTTTTTTCAGGTCTTTTTTCCTATACATCCATTTAAGTTCAATGTGAAAGGGCCTTAGGCAAATGGTTGACATTTGATCCATAATTGTTGATTGCATTGACTGCATATTCATGGACATGAGGAGGAACGTGCTAATCGACAACCTCGGCGTCTTCATCAATCAGCTGACGTGGTTCTGGTGTTGGTGGCGAGATGCTCATGAGCTGGTTTAACGATATAAAAAAACACTGATGTGCCACTGCTAATGGACAATTTTACAATATCCCCCATTACAGTGGAGTTGTTACAAGATTGCATACATGTTACACTCCATTAAACATCTAATGTCACTCTTCTTCCCCTCAAGGGTGCCGTGTAGTGCACCCAACATGGCTATCATACGGGGGATATGTCCACAGGTAATATCATAGATGTCTTACTTTGTCCCTTGGTTTGTCCACGGGAGGACATTCTTCATTATTGTAGTGAGGAAATGTGGGGGGGGATCTGAGAAAGCAGCACCATTATAGAGTTTATTAGAGTTTGAATGAAACACATTAGCACCCTGCCCCAGCTTATAAATGATTCTGCAGTGAGATGGTTGATGAGTATGGGATGTATATGATGTTCAGTTGCGGAAAAAGCACTGAATTAGTAACGTACAGACAGGAAATCTTTCCAACACACCACATAATCAAACAAATATATACTTTTTTTTCATCAATATGCATGTGATTTAGCATGATCAAGGGGACTTTTCATCACTCTGGTTGAGACAAAGACTTATGTTGATAGGTAGCTGTTCAGCGTGGTAGGAGAGCCCATTCCTCAAGCAAAAAGTCTGAAGTCAAGGCCCCATTTACATGTACATCACTGCAGTGTCCTTGAGCAGGACAATCCCTCACGGCTCTCAGGGTGTTGGTTTGTCTCACACCCTTTGTCCTCTTTTTTATAAGGAGGGGGAAGCAGGATGACACGTTTTCCCTTTGGGGAGAAAAACACGTTTAATGCACTTCAAAACAATTGACAACACAGTGGTGGCACGTAGGATGCTTCAAAACAAACTTTTTTTCTTTTTTTTTTTAGTATACTATACTGTAGGCTTTATGCTGATGCGACGCCCATCTTTTTTCATGCTTCCCAGCACCATAATTGTATCCTCACCATCTGCTGACCTTCACACGAAAGCTGGAGAAGACAGACAAAATTATAGTAGTAGCGCAGGGGTCAAAGAAGTGGACAATGTCATTACATTAGTGCAGCTTGGACAGCAACTGCCTCTTTACATTTCACTGGGCTCCAAATGGCAGAGATAGGTAATTATAATAAATATTGTGTATGTACAATTGACTTACAGGTGAATGGTTCTGTTGGAAATTAATTTAGACGTCTAGCAGGTTGCGTGATGACAGTATTTACAAAAACAGGATCAAGCACAGGCAACTAACTATTAAGTCCTCTCTTATGTGTCCATGAGCGTTTAATCATTCTGTCAGTAATGCATCTCTCACACTTATTTTTGACTCTGTAAAAGAAAGAGAAGGAGAAAAGTTGTCCAACTTTAACAGTGCTTTGGATTTATGGCTAGATTTTCATTGATGCTACATGTAGTAAAAATATATGGCCTCATGCTACTGGAAGGTAATAAAAGGGAAAACGATTCAGCAATTGCTGTGTATTGTATATTGTAGTGATTAATGGGAGGAGGACTTTGAGGAGCGCAGCAGGAAGAAGACGGGGAGGACGAGAGGGAGGGGAGGTAGCGATGTGTCAGTGTTGGAATGAGTCCAGATAGGAAGCAATATGTGTGTATGAGAGACGGAGAGACAGGCAGACAGAAAGAGGGGTGTGTGTGTGTGTGTGTGTGGATGCCTACTAGTGTGTTTCTGCTGCCAATTCTCCTCCCATCGTCTAATGAGCTCGCTGCAGATGGGACTCCCTCTGTCAGCCCGCTGCCCTTCCCCTCCCTCTCCACGCCATTATCCTCCCTCCTTCCCTTCAATTTTTAGTACAAGAGAAAACAAAGGAAGGAAGGAAGAACAACATAAGGAGAGAGATGGAGAGATAGAGAGAGAGAAGCGGAAAGGAAAATATCTGATGTGACAAAAAGCATCAAGAGTGCGAGGGGGGTTAAGAATACAGGTGAGAGGAGAGGGAATTCACGGGAAGGGCTAAATGGTGGAAAAGATTGGGAAGATGGGGCGTAAAGGGAAAGATAGAGAGGTGGAAAATGAAGAGCTAGTGACAGAACGTGTTGGGGAGGCTGAATTAAAAACCAGGAATCATTAAATGAAAGAAAACAGAGGTGTGAAGACAAAAAAACAACACCACGATACAGCACGATGACGGGAAAAAAGCAGAGTTATTGCAGAATGCTATATTTAAAAGTGTCAGAAATGAAAATGCTGCCTATTAAAAACCTAATGGTACGTTCTCAGTGCAGGGGCCTGCAGTTAGAGCAATATGTCTGTGGTTGCCTAGCCATGACATCACGTCTGCACCTGTCACACTGTACTTGCTAAGCCGAATTAATAATTGGCTCAGCTAGCCAGGTCTGCCAGGGCTAATTGAGCATCAAAGAGACACCATAGCTAGAGCACAGATCATCTTGATTTCCCCGGGCGAAAATGTACCCACGGTTGGCTCTGCCATGAATGACTAAGTGTGGAAGTGTGCTTGTGTTTGATTATGACCTTTATTACATGTATGAGGGTTCTTCATCACAGTTTATATACTAAATGAGCAAAGGTTGGGCAGTCTGTGTGCCAGAGTATATTTAATACAATGTTTTTTTACCCCCACAGAAAGCTGCTGCTCTTTGACTTTCTGTAAATAAATGGTGGTGTTTGCATTTCTGCTTCACTTTCCTGCTGGACTGTTATTGACTAAAACAGCAACTTGTTCTCTATGTGTGAGAAAGTAATTAGACAGTTTTCACAGTGTGGCCAACTGCTCTGGTTTTTACAAAAGATGTTAAAAGGGATTTGCAACAAGTGATGCTGATGTAAGGACCAAACCAAGTGCTACAGGAAATGTTACAGCTCAAGTGAAAGTGTGAGAGAGAGAGAGAGAGAGAGAGAGAGAGAGAGAGAGAGAGAGAGAGAGAGAGAGAGAGAGAGAGAGAGAGAGAGAGAGAGAGAGAGAGAGAGAGAGAGAGAGAGAGAGAGAGAGAGAGAGAGAGAGAGAGAGAGAGAGAGAGAGAGAGAGAGAGAGAAAAAGGAATTGGCATGATAACATGCTATGCAGCACGAAGTAGGGTGGTATACTGCTGTTGGCTTCATCTATAGTCTCTTTGCACAGCAACATAGCATTATCTATCTGGCCGGTCAAGTGGGAAATACCGTGTTTGATGGAATATAAGCACCTGCTCCTTGATGTGTATGCGAGTGTGTGTGTGTTTGCGAGCGCCTTTTCTTTTATAGCACACATCATTGCAATTCTCTGTCTACATAAGGACACACAGTGTCATTGATGTGAAGCACTTCAAGTCCTGCCAATATCATCCAATTTAGAGTCCCAGCCAGTATTTTTATTTTTTTTTAGATATGCTGTTCTTGACCAGCATCGTGTGCCATCTACAGGCCAGGAAAGGCAGGTCTGAACTTTTACACATGCAGGTAATGAGAAATAAACGTAAATATGATTCAGATTGTTGCAGCAAAATACCATTTATCTTTTCAAGGGTTTTGCAAGTTCATGTAGGAAAGCACAACACTTACTCTTAACAGTACTTATCCTCCTACAGCTTATCCTTCTAGGGTGTTTACTGCCACTAAACGCAGACCAGCTTCTCTCACTGCACTCACAATAAAACAGTACTGCTCCCATTTATTTTGGGTATACAGCCAAGGCAAGCCAAGCTTCTGAATCAGACACTGATTGGCCGTGGAGCCGATGTAGGACGTAACTCAGAGAATGTGAATGAGAATCAATCAGTAAACACACAGAGAGAAGCAATGCGGCAGAAAAACGTATAGGTAAGGCTACTGCAAATCTTGCCCATAAGCTTTTAAGTTAGGGTATTGATCACCATCAGAGACTCATGTGGGCTTGGTAAAAAAAAGTGCAGATTCCCTAGTTTAAGGAGAAAAAATGGGATGTTTCCAGTTCAAATTGGTGAGGAGTTAAATATTCGATAAAAAATCTCTACAGGAGCATATTTATGCAAGATGGATTAAAATTAGTATGAAAGTGTACACCTGTTTGGATGTCTACAGCAGTAATAGGCCATGCTGAAAGTGAAAACACCCTCTGATAATTACCATGAAAGATTTGGCTGAGAACTTACTTATCTAATGCCACTACCATACTTATCTTTACCGTGATAAACAAGTAGATCGGTTGAGATCTTTGCTTTGTGCGATGAATGATAATTAACTAAGCTTCATTTCATAAATGTGACAAACAGCTTGTGCAATGTGTGTGCAATATTAGCACCAAATCTGGCAGTTGTCTATTTTTATCTTCACTC
Organism: Trachurus trachurus; assembly: GCF_905171665.1. Taxonomy (NCBI): domain Eukaryota; kingdom Metazoa; phylum Chordata; class Actinopteri; order Carangiformes; family Carangidae; genus Trachurus; species Trachurus trachurus. The sequence continues at coordinate 8,600,258 of NC_139911.1, forward strand.
TAACTGTTAGCTATCATATCTACAAACCCGCAGTGTTATATCAAACTTTAACTTCATACAATGTTATTCAAACTGTTTTTATATAGACTTATTCTTTTAAAACATTTAGATGACACATTAAAATGGTAAGTAGAATATTTTGTATCCCTGGCCCAGTGCAACCTGAGTCCTTGTATCAGTCTTTCCAATCTCATGCAATAGATATTGGCTAATCCCTGATCCCCAACCAAAAGACACACTCGCACAGACACACAGACACTGGTGTTTCTATCTTGAAAGCTTGAGGCCAGCCAAGTGGTATAAATGCCATACCCGATGCCTGTGGTCGGATCAGCAGACAGCCCATCAGTTGCACACTCTGATCTTTATCAGCTATGTATTGCTGTGGCTACTTCCATCCGTCAATCAAATGCTCTCTCACATCTGTAGAAGAGGATTTGATGAAAATGATAGGAAAGACAGAGACAGAAAGAGATATGGATCACACCAATATGAGCCATTAATGGATTGAGCCACCTTTAGTTTATTTCCCTGGTGTGTTGGGTTTATATGTGTGTGTGGATTTGCGTCCATCTCAATCAATGCGGAGAGAAAGAAGAAGGCATTGAGAAAGAGACAGCAACGAGATCAGGCATGAGAGGCGGCGGTGGATGTGAGAAACACGAGGCAGAAGAAGGTTAGAGGTGCAAAAAAAAATGGCAGCTCAATGTGACACCCCCAGACGATGAACTTACAGCCACCACAGCTGCAGGATGCAGGCGACACAGTACAATTTGTAAAGGAAGGTGCTGAGTGAGGATTTAGCTGTGAGTGTTTTCACTAGTCTGAAGGAAGAATGGCAGCTAAAATCATGTTTTGACCACGGAGCGTTTTATTAGGTTGTTTATTGATGTGTGTTGACACTGGAGAGCTACATCCACAATTGAGCCTCGGCGCCCGCTATCCAAATTATTCGATTTCATTTCACAGTCCCTGAGCTAACAAAGACAGGTTTTCTGTCACAGCTGCACATTGTGCTTGTTCCGAGTAAAGTTCATGTCACTGCAAACGCTATATTCTCTTTCCTGATGTTCAGCATTTTCATTTATGCCCACTTCCTCCTGAGGCATTCTTTGCTATACACTAGGCCGGGCAATAAAATGCTATCTTTTCACATAACAATAAGGCTGGATTCTAGTTTATTTCTTCTTTATTAAAAGGATATGCTATGTATGTGCGCTATCAACATGCAACAGTAATAACGTGCCTTGTCATACACAGTGACATAGGAAAATTAGGCAGCCACTGCTACAGTTTAGCTGTGGTTTTGGAATTGGGACAGGAGTAAGCATCAGCATCTCAAAGAGATGCACAGAGCTCCCATTCTAGTGCATGCTTTTGTTTCAGGTGCTTTGAGTGGATTTTTGTGCTGCTGCCTCTTTCTAACAGGGGAGTGTTTCCCACAGGTTGAGAATAGAGACTCATACAGTTTAGAGGGGAAAGAAAGTGTAACCTAGGTTATTTTATGTAGCTACATGCAGGCGATTGGCATGGAGACCACAAAGGCGGCATTCATTTAAGACTACAAATTATAGATTTAAAGGAACAGTTGAAGTAATTTGAGGGTATGATTTAGAAAACAAAAACACTATTGAGTGCATTAATGAGTAATTTGAGGGTTGAATAACTCAATTAAAGGAATTAAACAAACAAAAAATCTACCATGTAATTTTCTTGTTTGTTTGAGTTTACACTCACAAATAGGAGGATGCTGTTCCTAAGACAACCATGTCTTAAAAACCACTTCTCCAGATGTGGGATTTCAATGTCTTGCTCAAGGACGCTTAGGTTGTTTGGATGCGTTACATACTCTCAGATTCACTGTGAAACCTTGTTTCTGCCAGCTTTCTTCAAAGAGTGTGATATTGAAGAAGGATACAGAATTATGACATCTTGGTTAGCATAGGGAATGCTGTGGTTACTCATTTGGCATCAAATTGCCTCATAAATAGCATTTGATCTTACTTCTTCATTCTCTGTGATATGTCCTGCATGTGTATAGTATACAGTATAGATCCCAACTGTGGCCACGGCTGAGAAGTGCAAATGCACATTAATTTATCTCATCCGTCTTCTGTGGGTTGCATTTGCAATGTATAATTCATCAAGTAACTCTATGTTGATATCTGCATGTAAATTATCTTAGATATTGTGCAACTCATGAATTTCTAACGGCGTAGATGCACAGTGGCGCCACAGCAGAACATCGGCTGTGTTTTCTCTTGCTTCTGAGGCATGTAGTGAAAAGCACTTTGTGTTTTGGAGGGTCTTCAGTTGTGAAATGGGTTTTAAAAAAAATACAAATTATGGCTGGAGTTTCTGAAGTAACACACAACAAAAACAACAGGGACGTCTGGGCGTGCCTTTGCCATTACTGATCGACGGCACAGATTTAAGAGAAGCTAAACCCTGACCAAGACAAGATCAGAAATGTGGAGGAGGTTTGATCATTTTAACCAACAACTGGCTGACTCTCAGAGAGGGAGACAGGAAAAATGGGTCATGCGTGGGTTATTGACAAGTCTTAATTTTCCTAAAAAAAAAAATTGTAACTAAGTAATGGAGATTTGGTGTTTTCAAACACCAATACCATGGCTTCTACAGAATGTGTCACTTATCCACTAATTTTGATGTTTGTGTTATATTTGGAGAAGATTTCCACTTTTAAACAAACGCTGCTCATTCTTTACAAAACGCTACAGTCATTTGTAAAGACAAGATACCCCTTGCTGTTGTTTAGGCCAATTAGGCTCGAAATCTGCTGGCTTTGGGTTTGTGCCAGGGATGGGGAGTGAAAGTCTTTATGTGTCAGGGAGAGGCTTTTAAAAGGGATCTAGGAAAAAATAAAAAGGCTTGCAGATCTGCAGAAAGAAACATGCGCGCACACACACATACGTACATGCACCATTTCTGTCACTCGTCTCTCTTTTCTCGCTTTGCTTTTCCTTCTTCTCCCCGGGCAAGACGACACAAAACTGTGGAGGTTGATTTGTAGCTCCCTGCTGCACTGCGATCAGTTTGTTTATGTGATATTAATTCAAATAATTTGGCCCTGCACTGCAGACGTGAAATGATGGAAAGTGGTATCTCAGTGTGCCTCTGTAAAAGAACCATTCATACTGAAATGGACTATATGGGCCTCTTCAGTAGATAAAACAAAATGATATTGATTTCACAGTCTGAGCAAACAAAGCGAAGGATAACATTCATTGCAGGTAGGTTATCTTATCTACACATTAACTCTCAATAGATGGTCAATGTTAGTGTTTCTGAACTCCAAAAGTCACATTTAAAGACATCGTTGGAATTTTCTTTTTTTTCTTTTTTTTTTTACTGAATGACATTTACCATTTATGAATTGCACTGTGTGCTGGCCGGGTCTAGCTCTTATATGGTATATTTTTCTTTCCCAGTATTTCACTGTACTGCTCTTTCAAGAAGGTCAGAGGTCAGACTTGGCTACAGAAAAGTGTCCCAAGAGCTGTGAGCCAGACTCTGTCTTCATAAAACCCACTTTATGGGTATGGGATACTCAATTTCCAGGGAGCTCTCCTTAAGCTGAGAGGGTGTCTCCCCATTTCACCTGCACCCATTTGTCTTTTTCCTTTTTCTCTCATAGTTTATAAGATGTACTATTATGTTTAAGTAGAATGTGTCGTCTCCCTCTAAAATAAGAGGTAAAAGTTAACCAGTTTTGTTCCGTCAGGGTTAAAATGAAGTGGAACACTGGCTTAAACCTCTTCTTCATCGATGTATGACGGGTTTGTTGAGCTGTTGAATAATTAGAGCTCACAAGATCTAATGAAACCAAAGGCACGGTGAGGTGTCTGACTTTGATCTTTAGGATGTTCTTAGCCCTCCAGTGCACCGAGCCTTAAACTGTTATGACGAGAGGGGTGAGCCAGGAGCGGAAGTTTTTAGATCCCGTCAAGTGTTTCAAAGCGTTACATCATTTGCATGTCTTCCACCAGGAGAGTATTGCAACAAGCCGTGTTTTAGAAGAAGAAGCCAGTTGCTGCTTTTTTTTCCCCATATAGGGAGATTTTTATGGGTCAGTGAAGCAACTCTAGTAAAGGAAACGCAGGTGCATACACATTCACAAACATGATTCAACCACTCACTTTGCTGTTTTGAATACAGCTTGGCATATTGTGTAGATACTGTAGTTGTGCGTTTCAATTCTCCAATGGTTAGTCTTACTTTTTCTCCTTTTATGATAGATTAACTAAGATAGCAGGGGGGCAATTTGAGGTCCAGCCTCATGCCCAGCTGTGGATGATTTTTGTTGGCTGACTGGAAGGGGCTGAGTGGAGACGGCCCCATGCTGCGACCGGCTGATGCACATACTGTATTGTAGGTGCACAGAGACAGAATAGACCAAGTGCACATACTGTAATCATTTGAGAAAGAGCCCACATACACTGTCTTGTTTTCTGCCCTCGTCACATGCGTATATGCCACAGGGTAAATTCAAGGTCAGCAGGTTACCAGAAAGAGTTCAGGATGCAATGAGGATCCAGTTGGAGAGAAGCCGTGGTAACCGTTCGCATGGTTGCTGTGGTTGCTATGACGGCAGAGATCATCAGCCCACTGCAGAGATGGAGTGGTATAATGGGCAATTAGAGGGAGGGGATTTGACTTTGTGAGGAGCACATCAAAGTAAAGCAAAAAGTACTGATTCTGTTTTATCACTGTGGATACTGGATGGAGTTGTTGTTGTGCAGTGTGTTGAATTGTTTGCAGAGGATTGTGCCATTCTGTCAATATGTATTTTTTTTTTTTTTAAAGAAATGTTTTTTTTTTGCTATGCCATCTACTGTTTATTTATCATATTCATTCTTTCCTTCTTCTTTTTTTTTGTTTTACATATATTCAGTCATGTTGGTCCCAGACAGGCTGGATCTCATTAACTGTAGTCTGGCAAGTGGGGAACTGATCAATCATTAAAGTGCAATCATTATGACCTGTTGGAGGGGTAAGGGGAATTTGAAATTCAAATTTTCATGGCAGCAACCTGTCATACAAAGTGGTGAGGGGATGACAGAGCCATGAAAATATAACAGCATGATTTTAATTAGATTTTTTTTGTCAGATCTCAGAGGCAAGCCTATGGTCATGGCAAAAAAGTTAATAGATTAAATTAAGGGTTAAAACGTTGAGGGCTGTATGGAAGGTTAATCAGATGAATTCCCAGCTCACGTGCTTTCATAGCTGTTATGTGTTGCTGTTTAACAACAACAAGGCCGACAGAAAATCCATTGGCTTCTTGGTGTAAATCTAGTATATGCATTCGCTCAGTGTTAATTCAACTCGATGTTAAACAAACATAATGAACACCCTCCAGCCAATCACAATCGATTCCAGACCTTGGTAAATACTAATATTTATCACGGCTAAAACGAACGTGAAGTATATAATAAAAGGTTGCGTGATTAAAATTGAATTAGCATGTGTGTAAAATTCATCATGTTATTAATTTTGGCTATTGATTATTCCTGCTGCCTTTGCGGCTACGAGGTGTTTTTCTGTAGCGACTAGCAGTAATTAACTCACAGTGTGATGCTCTGGAGATTAGCTTCTACACCTGCAAGTCTCTTCCTCTTCCTCTTCCTTTTCCTCTTCATCTTCTTCCTCTTCTTCCTCTACTCTGTGACCTGCATGTATAAATGGCTGACAGGCTTTTTGGCAGCCTGGATCCCTTAATTTGGACCCCAAACAGATAGCTGCTTGCTACCCACATAGCCTATACATATAGGCTACATATACATATACATATGTACAGTACATATACATATGCAAAGAAAAAACATTGCACATTAAAGGGATAGTTCAACATTTTGGCAAATTGGTCCATTGCCACGGAGTTGTTTTCGAAGGTAAATTCATGCAAAACCACTGATGTGCGTTCCTGTCGGGGGCAGTTTTTTGGCAAGCAGTCTCTGCATTTACCCCAAAAACAACTCTGTCTCATAACGTTCAGTTATTATCTCATAGCGTGGTGAATGTGCAGGTCACAACTTGTCCACGAGAGCGTTTTGGAGATGTTGGATTGTGTATTTAATGAGTTTGATGAGGGAAACCAAGAAATTGAGCCTCCATAGCGTAGCTCTGAGCAGCTTGTGGCTCTGCTCCGCCGTTCTAAAAAATAGCTTGCACCGACAAATAAAGGTAACGAACCTACTGCTATGACTATAGGGATTATGGCAATGGGCTAATTTGCCAAAATGTTGAACTATCCCTTAAACAATATGAGCAGCTCCTGGCTTCGTTTTCTTCAACTGACATCTCCCATGTGATTCTTCTTGGTTTATTTTCACCATGTTATTACTTGTGTTTCCCCATTGTACAGTTTTTATCAGTGTGACCCATGAGCATGGCTACACAAGCGGTAAAATTGCAACTTTGTGAATCACTTACTTACAATTATTGTTTCATTGTTCTGTTCTGTGGTTCATTTAACTTTTCATAGTTTTTGGTAAAACACTCATTTGTGTTTACTTCCAGGCTGGATTTGTTATCTTGTTTCCCCGGCAACTCTTCTTCATCAAACATGACAAGGCTCGTTGTGCCCATCATTTGTAGTCTATCAAGGCCATCACTTGGGGGCGACGTGTTTTCTCTGTCTTTGTCTTAAACTCATGATACCTTCCTTCTCTCAACAGCACTTGAAAACTCTCCTATTAGACTTAACCAACCCTCAAATAACCCTGATAGCCTGGTTCTCTTGTTCAGGCAGCAGCAGAACAGCTCCTAGGTAAATTACTTTAGTGAAGCAGCAGTGGATAATGATGCTGCACCTTTACTGCTCTCTCTCCTAATCCAGCAACTGTTTCTTTTGGTCCGTCTCTGTCCATCTCTCACCCACACACACACCCACACTCATTCACACACACATATATAAACGGTCAGAGGGTACAGTCGAAGCTGGACATTAGCAGCTCACCGAGGTCCTTCAGCAGCAGGGAACTACCAGCAGCCTGATCACACCGAGATAAAGGAACATCCTGAGTGCTTTTTAATGAGTTACAACCATAGTAGCAGGGGACTGGACTTAATGCAACATTTCTAAAAGTTACATTTGCAAACAATCCCTCTCAACACACTGCGTTGAATTTATTATTAATTGAATGTTCTGTCCTGAGAGTCAGGATTCATAACCTCACTCGCTTTATTCAGATCAGAGTCAGACCGAGCACTTGGTGTCTGGCTTTCAATTTTCAGGCATACATGTATATGTATGCGCACGCACACACACATACACACATATTCTGAGCTCATGCAGACAGACTAACCAGCTGCCCCTAGGCCTTTTGGCTTGTGAAAAGGGAGAGAGCTCTATTGTTTTCTCTGTGATTCAGTTATTACACAGAGATTAACACAGTGGAACTCTTCTGTGACACCCAAGGGCTTTGGACCCAGAGAGAGTGGGCACTGAATGCCTTTATCTTTATCTCTCTCTCTCTCTCTCTCACTCTCTCTGTCGCTCATCCCATCTCCCTCAATTTTTCCCTGTCTGACACACACACACACAAACTTGCGCGAGATGTTACGCACTTCATTCAGGCGTTGCCAAACAAACAGTCGCAATTATGGCTAAACATGGACACACAGGCAGACACACACACACACACACACACACACACACACACACACACACACACACACACACACACACACACACACACACACACACACACGCCACACTGATGCATTTGTCTGGAGGAATGTGTTTAGTAGCTGATAAGGAGGAGAATGGGACAATAACACTGAAACTGAAATGCCAGCACAGCGATAATTCTTTAACACACACCTGCACCACACTGCATACACAGTCACAGACACACACAGTCACATGTCAGACATATAGACGTATAGGATCCGATATATTACCGGTAATGATGCAACAGTTTCCACATGACCTGTGCAGCAGCTAATAAATTATGTTATCGAGCTACAAAACACACCATGACTTTGATGCCCAGTGATTTACATGACAAAACGGCAAAAGACATTCAAACACTGTATTTGCAGCAGAACTGATGATCGTCCCCGAAGAGAAGACGCGACAACTGCACATGAAATAAATGAACAATGAGGGGAGAGAGAGGCAGAGGAGCGATGCAGCCGGGTAAATGGAGAGGAATAGTGGGAGTGACAGTGAGGGGGGGAAGATACGGAGAGGGAGAGGTGAGTGAGCGAGAGGATGACATCATGCTGATAGGACTGAGGCAGCAGGGTCCCAGTGGGATCTCCCTTCCTCTGTCTGATGTATGGCATCACAGTGGGATCAAACACAACCAGTGGGGAGACTTTCAGCACAGAGCAGCTGGAAGAGCATGAAAATAACATCCAAGCCTTTTGTGTGAGCCTTCATCTCCATGTGTGTGCTTGTGCACATGCGTGTCACTTGTTCACATGCATGTCTTGCATATCAGACAGCAGCGGTGCAGTTCCATTTAAATTCCCTCCACAAAATGTCTATTTGTGATAATCTGGTTTGCTGATAATCGCACTGAAGGAATATAAAGTGGCCTCAGAAATTACTCAGACCCCTTCTTCTCTCATTATTTTAGTAGATCTAATTTTATGTGGATAAAATCATATTTGTTTTACAGTTTAGTCTTAACTCAATAACCAAAGTAAAAAAAAAAACACATTTCAGATTCCTTCTAAATCTGTAAAAACTCATATCTTCCCTCCATTGGATCCCAGCTGGATGCAGGGCGGGGTACACCTTAGAGAGGATGCCAGTCACGGCTGATGAATCCCACCTACGGCCAATTTTAGAGTTGCCAATCAACCTAGTGTGCATGTCTTTGGACTGTGGTAAGAAGCTGGAGAAGCCAAACAGGCACAGGGAGAACCTGCAAACTCCACAGGCTCCGGGATCGAACCCAGAGGCAACATTGTCAACCACTGTCTGCGCCAACCTGCTGCCCAGAATGAAATCTAATTATTTCCAAAAGTATTCAGACCCTTTGTTGTGGTAGTTCAGAGTGTCCTTTGCCTTAATTATCATTGAGATGTGTCTAGGACTTGAGTCCAGCTGTGGCAAATTGAATTAATTGAACATTGTTAGGAAGGACACACACCTGTGTGTATTTGAAGCCACAATTCACACTGCATAACAGAGCAAAAACCAAGCTGTCAAGTCCCACGGAGCGTCTATAGACCTCTGTGGTGGTGAGGCATACCATGCAGGGCAAGGGTGTAAAACTATTTGAAGACATACTCCAAAAAGGCTGTAATTGCTGCCAAAGAGGCGTCTGCAAATGACTGAATTAAGAGTTTGAATACTTATGTAAATGAGAGATTTCAACAACAATTAAAGCGATAAGGAAATGGATTTTTAAAAGTTTCAGATCCCCATTAACAATGACAAACTGCATCCACTGCACAGTTGTGAGTAGGAATTAATCACGCATCCTTATGAGTTTTAATGACTTGCAGTTGTGGTGGGGATAAAGGGTACTAGCTTAGGGTGTTGTCAAACTCTGATTCACAACATGCAAAATTAGAAACCTTTTAACAAGTGAAGACTGTCATTTTCTCCGTGTATTCATGCATTTGAACTTTCTTTTTGTATTCAGTTGAATTAAAATGAATTATTTGACAGTTTATAAAATTATTACATGGAAGCACTTGATAAAACCAGATAGCTGCTGTACCAAAACACAGGGAACCAGTGATTTAAAGTCTCTGTGTGATCTTTACTTACAGGTGTTCTCATATCTTTAACTATGTATGTATATGCAAAACAGCTTTCAAAGCATGCAGTGGTGATGGCAGCGTGTGTGTGCGCGCAGGGTTGTGCTTGCAAACGCTGTCACCTCATGTAAATTATATATGTATTAAGTGTCAAGGCTGTGAAGGATAGGATGTGTGGATGTGTGTTGATATAGTTGTGTACCCGACAGCTCCCGGCCTCTCTTATCCAACTCTCAGGGGTATATTCTCCCTCACATGCCACAGCACAGCTCCTATACTGTGGCTTTATAGGTTTCATACTGTGGTGAGCTCAACAGTACAACAGAAGCCTCTGCTATGGAATCGAAATAATAAAACTTTATGTTGTGGTAAGCTGTGTTATAAATGGGAAGTTGCTGGATGCAGTGGAGTAGCAATATGTGCCTCTTAGCTGAAGCTGCTGTTTACTTACAGTATGCTTTGCATAAAGGGTGCAATGTGTTATTCATGTCTTTAAGTGAATCAGATGCTATTAGATGCCAGGGATGATATTTCCAAGACATTTTATTATAAATGGAATTTGGCAATAACTTTATTTTTTAATTTAAAGGGGACATATTATGGAAATATTGCTTTTTGAAGGCTCTTTAACATACTGTATATTTGGGTGTTTGTTTTGCCTTCCGGCCGCCAAAATGTGAGAATTGACAAAAAATCTGTAATGTGCAGGCTCCCTAGATTAAAATCTATGTGGTTTTACGAGCTGTTCCCTCAGTTGTCTTCCATTGATGTAACTAGGTTTGGAATTTGCATAACCCCACCCCTACCTGGGACTGGTAGAAGGGGTGGGGCGGGGCAAGCAGTGGTTCATTTGCATTTAAAGGGACAGGCACTGAAACCAGCCGTTCTGCTGTTTTACTGTATGAGTATAAATAGAGAGCTGTGATGTTTGATCCTTGGGGCATTTCACATATATGTCTTTAAGACACCTGGGAACTATTTTACTTCGTGGAAAGGGGAGGCATAATATGTCTCCTTTAAAAAAAAAAAAAAAGAATGTCAGCTTTGAATTTACCATTTATTCATTTTCCACCTGAGGGTATCACCAAGACAAAGGTACCCTGTTCAAGTGCAAGTTACACTAAGGTGAGGGGCATGAATTTATACATTTTTTCTTTTTTCTTTTAGCTGGCCTCTGGATTTAACCCAATTATTTATATTGCAAGTATCTATCATGCTGTCTGAAGCATCTGGTTATGTAATGAATTTAAACACAAATGTGCAAGCAGTCTGTGTATGAAGCTCAGGCAGGCTCACATGATCAGCCTGCAGCAGGGTATGTGTGAAGTTTTCCCTCTATCCCACTCTGCTTTCTTGTTCATCACCTTCGTTCTTTCTTGCTTGCTTTCATATCCTTTTCCCTCTACCTACCTCCAACTGCGTTCCTCACTCTGTTGATCTGCTGCTCTCCAAGGTGTGAGTGTCTGTGTGTGTGTGGTGGTGCGGGGGGGGGGGGGGGGGGGGGAGCTCTATACACCACAGAGAGATGAAAACAGAACAACAATTTAGAAATCATCTGCAGGAATTAGTGAATAGGACCGTTTTTATTGAAGCAATGTATTTGTGGGTGAGCTTTTACTGCTTTTATCTCCACACTGTCATGTTTACTACGCTATGTAAAACTAACAGTCAGATATGAAATGACCACCTATTTTTCTTTGGTTTTACATTTCATTTTCCCTCTTGGTCCTGTCACAGAGGGCCGCACTCTTTCATTAGATTACAGAGCATCTCGGGCCTGCTGTTTTAGAGATAACACCCAGGTAAACGTTGGCCCTCACTCCCTTTTGAATGCCAATCATATCCTCACGTACAACACAGAACAATCACGGTCAAGGTTATCAACTGAACCCACTGTACCGTCATTGCTCTCCGTCGGAGTAACAGTTTTCTCTTTTTCTCTGTCACAGTGTTTCTCCGTCTTCGTGTATGTGTCTCCATTCTCCAACAAGTGTTTAAGATGAGGGAGAATACGTTAAAAGCACTTCTTTCAGTCCAGTCACGCTATCCCTCCACATCCACCTGTCAAAGGTGCTTGGAGTGCATGTCATCTCCGGTGTTAACACGTTAGCACTTTACAAAAGTCAGCGGCTCAGATGGTAATTGTGTAGACTTGGGTGAGTGACGCAAAGTGGTATTTTCCTTGAATTCCAAACATTTCAGAGGTATAATATCTTCAGACAGTGTATTTGAATAAACAGGCATAGGTGTAGGTGTAATGGACATTTTATAATTTCACACACAATAGTTCACATCCCGTAAAAGCTTTCAGCGTGTTTGTATCACGAGGGAATGCAGGGAACACATGTGGATTCCTTCACTTATTTTTCAAATTTTATTGACATAAAGTATGATCATGAGTGACCTTCAGATCTTTCCATTGTTTGTGTGCTTTTTTATTCCCCCATATGAAAGGCTGAAGTTTCTTTTTTAGCTGCTAGGCACCTCTCCGTTTCATGAGCACAGGGAGAGAAAGATTGGGGTGGAGGTGGTTTTTAATAGACACATTCAGGATGTGCCCGCAAAGCAAATAGCTGGTGTCGGCACTCTGCAGTTATATTTGGGGCACTTATGTCCAGAATTCATATCACCAGCCTGACTTTCACTACAGGGTCTCAAAGGGACAGCGGCAGCCTGCTCATTATTCATGTCTGTCAATTGTCCAAGTAGCAAAATTACCAAGGTTTGTTTTGGAACTAGTTGCCCACAGGAGCGAAACTGGAGCCTGGACTCAGTTATTAATTAATGGAGGTTTTTTGAACTCCTGGTGGCCTGCACAAGCCACTTTCTGGCTGAACTTTTGGGAGAGGGTCTAATGATGCTTTTTCCCCTGACAGGGCCAACTTGATGGTGCTGGACCTGAGGCTTCAAAACAAAGTAGAACAGAAAGAAAAAACAAACAAACACTATTTCATTACTAAAAAGTCATTATCTGTTGTGTAGGCTGCCCTTACCATAAAGAGGAGCAGAACAGTATACATTGTTGCACTGGAAATGGAAATAAACAAATTAGAAGCTGTCACAATTGTCACTTTATAATTGGGGTATTGTAAAGCAAGTGCAACATGATCATACTGGCAATGTTCTTTAACACTTGCTACCGTTGTGCGTGGGAAATGCGAGAGGGTGTAAGTTCTACTTTCACCATAGCGTGATATGTTAAGGCATTTACTTTGATAAAAAAAATTTTTTTAGATAGGCTTGAAATTTATAATTGGAAAATCTGTGAAACACACTGACACACCCTAGGAGCCAGATGTAGACAATGTTCTGTTTTTCTTGCAAATAACCCCCTCGCAGTCAGTCCACTGAAGGCTGCAGATTATTTTGTACTTCTCTAAATGTTTAAAAGTTTGAAAACACTGTAAAAATACACACTGCCTTGCGTTCTCCTGCAGGATAGTAAGTCAAGGACAATGCTTCTCAGAGGCTCTCAATGATTTTAAAGAAACAGATTGGCATGACTGTCCTTCCCGCAGGCAGCTGCAAGGTGTTAGCCTTTATCCCTGTTTTTCTTACAAAGACAGGCTCTATAAATGGATTTGGGAATATAGCAAGCCATTACAGTCATGTCTTTGCAAGTTTCATGACTTGCACAAGTTATTGTACCTAATGCAATATGTCACTGCAAATGTTGTGGTTCCTGTTAAGGCTCCTGTAATACACAAACATATGTGAAGTTTCTATCCCAAGTGAGGGAATGGGTGAAATGAGGATTTTTTTTATTAATAGAGGAGGCTGAGAAATAAATCAAACAGTAAGACAGAAAAAGAGCGAGTGGTGAAGTGTGTGTGCTCCACTGTGATAGGACTCTTGAGTTAATCCTGGACACCATCCCTGAACCATGTCATACAGATCATTCAGCCAATATGACAGGGCGACCAGGTAATAAGCAAAATTCATGGTGTTATTTGGTGTTTCACCATTAAATTAACAATATATTACCCATACATTGTCCCACAAGTGGTGTTTTCTAGAAGGAAAACCACATTTCCCATTAACCCTGTTGCTCATTTCCACATGGGCACTGTTATCACAGGCTCTCCTCCACTTGGAAGATTTCCACCTGAGAAAATCAGTGTCAAAGGAAGTAGAAAGCTTGTGTGCATCCTGTGTGCATGTGTATGATGGCAATATGCCAATTATGAGGAGATTATCGGGTGCTCATTGTTCAGAGAGGTGTGAAGGAAGTCAGATGGAGGTGTGAGACAAAAGAAAATGCCTGATTTCTACCTACCTCCTCTCCTATTTTTCTCCTTTGTCTTTGCCTTTCATCCTCTCTCTTTTTTTAAACCTTCATCCCAGATTTTACTTCTTATCTCCGTGATCACTTAGCCTCTCTGACTTCTAAACCACTTTATCCACACTGCATAATCTCCATCTTTGACTTACTGCTACTTCCTGTCCGTCTCTGGTCTTGTGCTTCTGAAGTGACAGGAGAAGCTGTGGCACGCCGCCTTCCTGCTGACAGCTCTTGCTTTGGGAAGCAGCAGCTTTATTTCAGACGTGTTAATCACCCACAGTATTTATTAGTCTGCCAGTCAAGGTGATGATGCTGCTTATGAGCTGTCTATTGTTTACACCCGCTAGAGGTAAAATGTTGCTTTTGTAATTGCCCAAAATCTGATCACCAGTGTTTTGTTGGAGTTATGTCACAAATCTTATGCCAGATAGTCTTTGTCCATGATCTTGTTTTCTCAAAATGATGTATGCCCTGCTTGAATCATAAAAAATCCATCAAAAATAGAGAATAAAACTAATAGAAGCTGCACTTGTGTATGCGCACAGACAGCAGAGTGGGACTGGGATCACATGGCTCCTCAGTGTGTCTGTATGTTTATTTTTCTGTCTTCCTACTGTCTCCACTGTCTGTGGAAGAAAATTTACATCATTCTGTTCATTCAAGAAAAAAAGTTGGAATTATTTGCTCCTCTCCTCCCTGGTTTCTCTGACATTTGGGGGAGAGATTTCTAACTTTGTATGCAGATGGTTTCTCCTGCATGTCTTCAAGCGCAGCACCCAATCTAGGTCAACCATCTCGCTGCCTCCCAGCTGCCTGACTGAGCTGTGTGTGAGCGCATTCGTGTGTGTGTCTGTGTGTTTGTGTGTGCAGTACTTTTTGTGCTCCAGGCTACACCAACAATAACAACAACAATTGAAAATATATTTGTTACTTCTTTAAGAGAAATCTATTAAATATTAATTATTTTCTATAGAGTACTAAATAATTTTTGTACTCCAAATAACAGACCAGAGTATATCACAGAAATGCTACAGTAGCAATAGCTGGGGGTATCGATTGAAATGATCAATGTTGCTGTCTCTGTTGACTGCTTGCTCTGGGGCTTTTGATAGTGAGCAAAACAGGCCTCAGGCATCAGATCACAGATGTCTGTGACCAGCCTCCAGAATAACTGAGGCTGCTGGAGCCGTGAGCCACACCCACCACCCATAGTCTCACTCTGTGGTCTGGTCCGGCCTCCTCCGAAGTTATCTGGGCTGGCTCTTATCTCCTGGGGGGAATTTAAGTTTGACAGACCACCAATACACATTTTCAATCTGTGCATAATATGGATATTCACACTTTTGGTCCTTTCAGCACATGATTGCATATTATTACGGCCCTCTTGGACCCGGGGACTACAGAAGGACCAAATGCTTTATGCACCAGTTGGTAGGCTACATGAGCACAAAATCACAGACATACTTGCATACTGCATCAGTGAGTGATTTACATTCATGGTGAGTGTCATGTCCATTGCAAGAATGTGTTGGTGTGTACACATTTGTTTGTGAATGTGGATGTCTACTGAAAAGCACGATTTATACATGACAACATTTTTTCAGACATATTTGTTTCAATTTGAACAAAGTCACATACTGTAACAGTAATTTTGCAATTGATGTACTTGGTTTATAAAGTTATAAATCTGTTGATGACATAAAGTATAGGTGCTATAGCCCATTTGTTATGCCTACTTTGGTTGTTATGGTGTTCTAATTATGCACAGGCCTGGTATATCTATTTTTAGTTGGGGGTGTGTTTGCATATTCAGAAATGTTTACATGCTCGCCCACATGGGTATATGTTTTAATTCACATGTCATATGCATGTCTGTGTGTGTGTGTGCATTTGTCTACATGCATGTAGTGTGCACTCTCAATCTCTCAGCAGTGCTAACTGAATTATGCATTATTCAGAGTTTAATATTAGATGCCACATGTAGGTAAATTGGAGCTATCAATCACCCAAGACATTCCTATGTGGCAGAATATGTGAATCATTTTTGAAAGGCAAAATTGGATGTGGAAATTATAATTATTATTTCTTAATTTCACCAGTTTTGACTCATGCTGACATTAGGCCTGTGAGCTGTATGCAAGGGTTAGTTGTTATTCTTGCTTTTGAGGATGCTGCTCAAGTGCATACAGCTAATGATACAGTGTATAAGGTAACATTTACCCATTTTTGTCAGATACAAAGTATACAAAATATTTTAAGTTGAATTTATATTAAGTCTATTCTTTCCAGTCTAATGCACACATTCCTCATTTGATTATCCTATGAGAAACAAATGGGGAAACATTAAAGATGACTAACCATTTTATATCAAAAGAACATTTCCTTGCAGAATGAATTGCCTTGGGCTGGGCCATGCGCGTTTTTAGGTAAATTGGAAATGGCAGTTTCGTATAAATGTATGGGAGAAAGGGGTCTGGAATATCAGCGGAATAGTCTCCCTGTTTTGAGCACATTGTAAGAGAGATTATTAAGTTTAATAGTATGTCATTTTCTTGTGTCCTCTCACAGCTGTAGGAGGAGTAGCAAACTGAAATTTGTCAGGGAAGATGCATAATGAGGAAAACACAGGATAACAGTAGTGCCTCGGAGCATTAGCCCCATGGCACTAACTATATACTGTAGATTTGATAGGCATCAATGTATATTTGAAATACAAAAGGTTAGCATGAGCCAGTTTTAATAACGCCGACATGGATCACAGCAATATGCATTTAGGCCCAGAGGAATACGTCATTAACAGCTGTGTGCCTGCAAATGTGTGTGTGTGTGTGTGTGCGCTCAAATGTACATGTCTTTCCTTCAGTGCTTGTGGGTTCAAGAGACTTCCCATCAGAAACTATAATTTGGCTTTGAGTCACCATAAATGTGCTCTAAAATGCATGAATAGCCATGTAACACTGAGCCATTGTGGAAACATTTGTCTTTGAAACGTATACAGTGTATTAGTTCCTCTTAGGCCAATTAAACCATGTCAAAGGAAGTACCGAGTGAATACTGTCTGTGTCTAGAGGACGAGAGAGCTACTTTTTTATGGCTCGATGGAGAACACTTCAGCATTTTACATTAACCAGGAGAAATTCCCTCGAAATGTCAGCAGAAAAAATATCCCCTGCTCTCTATCCTCTATTCCCCTTAGCCTACTCTCCAAAGTTGCTTCACACCAATACAAAAAGAGATCATGCCAGCCCACAGGCAATGTCTACAAATGCAGGGATCATTTACATCAAGCACAGTCATTTTAACTAATCAACACTGGTTATTACCTAACCAATAACATGGGCAAGTATATGTTCAGTGAGATCATTGTGTAGGTATTTCATTTTGAGTGCAGTCTCTCTGGATGCTGTAACCGTCATGGTAATTCTATCAATCATGCAATGAAAAGAAGATGTAAAATCAATCGAAAGTTTCAGATTTGATTAAATATAGCTATATTACAGTGTCTCTGTATGTTTTATGTATTCATTGGCAAAATCTGAATATACTACCCATGAATATATTTGTACAAGTGAATAATAGCTATAAAATGATTGATTTTCGTAGCCTTATAATTCTTCTTCTCATATAGCAAGGGTCTTGCTTCAGAGTGTCGCCATCTTGTGCCGCCATGTTTGTACGGCAGCCCGAATGGATTAATCCAGCCAGCCAGAGAGCATGTTTTGCGTGCATAAATAAACCAACGAAGAAGAAGGCGGAAAGAAAGACAGAAGATGGAGTAGGAAGCAGCAGACATGTTGTAAAATGGTTCAGATCTTCACCTCATCGCTCCATGCTCCTGAAATACACCCAGTTGCCCCAATCGTGGTAGCTAAACATGTTTTTTTTTGTCCTCGGAGGCCACTGTCACTTTGCCGATGGGAGTGGTGAATGCGAGCAAGTGAGTGAGCGCTGCAAACTACTGTAGAATCTGAACGCTCAATATCACGGTTTTACCTCCATATTACACACTGGACCTTTAAAGCGTACAATATATGACACATTTTCAGTATCAGTTATCATTGATCATAACAACAAAGTGGCTCTAGACTCCATGTCTAATCCACTCCATGTACAATCACCCTTGAATGCAAGTGAGTCCTTGCAATGACCTTTAGTCTGAAAATATGTCGTATCAGGTGTTTATGAAGGCCTGGACTTTTGTAACTATTGTAGACAGTGAAGGCCAAACTGAAATGAGACAGTCTGGTCCATGGAGGATTTACACTGCCTCCACCAGCTGTGCCTGCTGCTACCGTCGCGTTGCAAAGCGTGGTTCCTGTCGCCTAGCAACCTTGACAACACGGACCTTTTTATTTCACAAGGCCCCTTGGTTTTAACAGATGTACCGAGCTGAAACACAACACTTACATTTAAAAATGCCTCTCTGCTGGTGCCTGGTCGTCCAGCTGTGATGCAATCGGTAAATGCAGCCTCTGAGGGAAGCTGCCCCTGAATTGAGACACGTCTTATAACAAAGCCACAGAAAGTCCATCATACATCCTTCGCAGGTGTATGAATGACGTGTTCTCAAATGTCTGGAAGTGATTTTGACTCGTGGGGAGTTTCTTTAGGCTGCTCACATTGGGAGCATTTTCTGGAAACAAGAGATCAGCATGACTCAAATGTTCTATTTTGCAATGCTTATAAATGAGTCAGTGAGTCAGAATTTGAGTATGACGTGACCTGTCACAGTAGGAAAAAGCACAGGTGTTACTAATAACACTAACGAGTGCTCTACCTTGTATCCCAGCAACTAATGACAGATTGACAACCAAAGGGCCACCATTCACAATACCAAAAATATGTCATTAATTTCATTACTTACACCTGCACTTCTTCTACTGGGCCATGTCAAAAGGTCTTTTTAAAATGAACACCGGAGGATTCAAACTCTATACCTAGCATTCCCATATTTTTAAACACCATCCTCATTCTTTTTCTACAGCCGTCACACATTCCTTCCAACCTACACTGTATTTCAAAGCTTCGTAAATATTTCAGCAGTGTCATTTCATGTGTGGGGTGGAGTGCACGCTTTTGATTGTATTCCTCCGAGGAGCCGCCCACTCAAACGTGCTGAGGACAGTTGCTTCCCGATCACGCAATACTTGGGACTCAGTCTTTGAAGACTGAATTCCCATCCTTAATGTGTTTTTCTTAATACATGTGAATGAGTGTTGTTGGCATAAAATAAATTTAAGAGGTACATCCTCAACTTTACAACAAAGAAAATCAATCAGTCAATCAATTAACATTTGAGGGTCTTACTTATTTCAGAGCACTTAAATTATAAGCAGTTGTCCCTTACCATTATGTATTGCAAACTAAAAATGCAAAATGGAAAGAGACCCACAGAAGAATGTGTGCATACTGGATGTCTGTGTGTTTGCAAGGTGTAGCTATGTGTGAAGGCCTGTCGGGTCGGAGCGTGAGCATGGGTTAGAGGTGTTAGAGGTGCTAAAAAAAGCTCAATTTCAACATATGGCGTAATTTAATTGGCACCCAACGGATCCATTGTAATGTAATGGAAAGCCAATATGCATGCCTCCAGGAAAGTACAACTGAATGCAGCATGGAAAATTACACAAACACAAATGAATTGACATATCGATGCTGTGGGTAGATAATGGATTGAATGATGGATAACAGTAATAGCGTAAGTAAAGGAAGCAGACCTGTGGATCGACACTGGTGTCTGAAACATCCCTATACAATGCAATGCATTGGCACAGCTTCAAAGTGTCGTTCTTCTCCTCTGTGGCGTGGTTGCAGTGCCCCTGCGGTGTAGTTGCTGTTACGCAGTATCCGCCAACTCTGCTACTCTGCTCCAGCCTCATAAAATCCAACATACTGCTGTCTTTTCCACCACCAGGTGTTGTAAAGTTGCTCCCTCATCACTTGCAGCTTTATGTTGATGCAGAGGAGAGACCCAAAGCAGGCTGTGAATTGCTCAACTGATTTCACATTGTACGGGGGCGACACCAGATGAATAGTGTTACAGTCTTTTATACAGGGTTTCAGTCAGAGATCAAATATCCTGTAACCTAGATTTGAAACAGCAAATAACTACTTTCCATGCAGAGAAATACTGGAGTAATATCACCCCGAGAAGAGAATAAAAATTTGCTTTGTTCTGAGGTGCTGGTGGTCCAGTGTAAGATTGAATGGCAGTGACAATCGTTCCCAGAACCTTTAAACATAGCTACTTAATGTGATGCCACAATAAAGGAAATATTCAACAGATGTATTAGGAGGGCAACTTCTCAGTGAACCCTGATCAACAGATTTTATCAGCCCCCACTTTGCAATTACGTCTGAAGCCATTTCTGCTTAATCTTATCAGAGCTTTCAGTTCTGCAGCCTCTCTTAAAATCAAAGGGCATTATACAGTTGAGGTTCTTGTTCATACAGGGCATGTGAACCGTTTCATGTAGCCTATAGCCTACATACTAGGTGGTGGGTGTGTAGGTGAAGTCTACCAGGTTAAAAACAATGCTACTTTGAAGCCAAGGACAAGCTGCCTGCATTGCTGGCAGCTGACATCACTTGACTGCCTCAGAAACATACGGGGAAAAAAACAAAACCTATACCTATGCCTTTAACAATTTACTGATCTTCATTAAATATTCCAGTGTTCATAACACGCCGATGAATATGTGGATCTGGCCTGCGCATAGGCCTACAGTAGCCTATAAGTGCCGGCACTTTTATATTTCAGTGTTTGTTTTGTTATTGATATCTGTCTTAATTCGCTATGACATGTGCTGCTGCCTTTCTTGGCCAGGTAGGTCTTGATCTCAATGGGTCTTCTGGTTAAATAAAAAAATATATAATAAAAGTAATAAAAGTGAAATATTATTATTTAGCCTATCTCCACTTGAAAGGATTCGTTTTTACGGGCTTGAAGATGTGCTGCTTCAAAATCATGTTGAGAGCTAATAAAAAAGGAAATTGTCAAAGTTGTCATTTCGTTGCTTTCCAGGCGTCAGTAACGCACTGAGTAACACAATGGTCCAGGTATCAAAGCAGAGCACTTCTCCTTTAAATGTGTCAGGTAGCTGCAGGTGGTCTTGCCTGCTTAAATTAATGCTTTAATTAGTAACGTTAAATATGAAAAGACAGAAAACTTTCTTAAATTGGCCATTGACTCTTCTCACAAAGTCTTTTATATGAGAT
The DNA here is from genome assembly GCF_905171665.1 of Trachurus trachurus. Taxonomy (NCBI): domain Eukaryota; kingdom Metazoa; phylum Chordata; class Actinopteri; order Carangiformes; family Carangidae; genus Trachurus; species Trachurus trachurus. Next base: position 8,621,502 of record NC_139911.1, read on the forward strand.
TTTTACAGAAAAACGCGACAGTCTGTTATTCCTGGGAAGTTTAGCTTAGCTATGTTATGTTAGCCTAGCCTAGCTTAGCTTAGCCTAGCCTAGCCTGGCTGCACCCCAACTTCTCTTCTGAATGGATGTAAAGTGGTCGCTATGGCTCAACGTGTTCGACACAAGTAAGTTAATGTATATAAACATGTCACGACATGAACTGTGTTTATCAAATGTTGGAAACGAGCCGCTATTTATCTGAGCTCATGCTCCACAGGTGGCTCTGGTTTGTAGGCTACACAAACAGCACAGAAGCGCGCATGAGGGACAAACAAACAAACAAACAAACAAACAGTAGAAGAGGCGGTCTCTGTGAAGTCACTAATAAATTCAAAGACAAAGACAGATGTGTGGTGTGCGTTTGGGGTTTCAAAGATAGCAAATAGTCAAAATAAGATGTGAAATAGAAGCTAGTCGTTCACTGTTTTTTGTTTTTTGCTAGTCGTGCTCTCTAACAGGTGCATCTGGGTAGCTGAGGCACATAATTTCTTGAATTGCATGTGTGGCTGTCTGGCTGATATGTGGCAGAGGACCAAAAGCTGCAATGGTGGCTTATCATGGTTTTATGTTTCTGCATCACCAATCAATGAAAAATATACTGTATAGCCCACTACAGCTTGTTTTATGGAGGGAGGGAGAGACAGCTGCATCTTATAGTACCTGCAATCCTTCAATTTGGCATCAAGTGCATCCATGTAACTGTTTTAATATTATTGATAATGCCCCAGGATAGAGGTTCAATTTGCAGCATTAGTTTTCCAAGGATCTCATTCATATCCAAGCCAAACTGAGATTGTAACTGAATTATTTCCAACTGAACTGATATTGAATTAGGAATCAAATCAAATCAAATTAGGACCTTGTGACTCAGAAATGAATTGATTCAGTTAATGAGCAGCAATATCTAGCTCTTGTTCATATATGTCTACATAAAGCTTGTGGGTTCTTCCTATATTGGATTTCTTTTCATTATAAATTGATGTCTAATTAATTTTTGACAGAAAATGTCATCACTAAAGTGCCGCTCTCTCCTCTGGCAGCTGCTTAGGAAATACACATAGACAGCCATATGCCTATCAGCAGGTTGTTTCTCTATTTTTGGTGGAACATGGGTGAAAAAAGGCGAGATTCCATATCTCTATCACGCAACACAACGTTGAGAGAGGTAACTCTCATGCAGCCAGTGTAACCACTCTAACTCATACTGAAACGCTCACACAGTGTACCCGCAGTGTGCTCCTGGGTTGAGATGTTTTTAAGATCTGAAAGGTCCTGTTGGATTTGAAAAGCTACAAGAGATACAAATTAGAGCATATACTTAGGACATTTAAAACTAAACAGCCATGCACAGTCTGGAGCTAACAACCGAATATTATTACAGACAACAGGCAAAATTATGAAAATGGCAAGATAGGATTGGACAGCGTGCAGCAGGGTAGCCTAGAATTATTTCCACTTACTGCGACTACATCATCATTAAACTTTTGTATGTCTAGACACTGATAGCACTTTGGTTAATGATGGGGAATGACCGTGGAGTAGTTTAATACAGAGAAAGCCCACAGTGATTTGACACATGACATGTTTAAAAGCATTAAACCAAACAATCTTTCTCTTGCCGTACCACAGATGTGAACCGTGTTCTCTGATAGTTTCACCAGTTGCACACCCGCCATCTCACGAATCAGCTCCCATTGCTGTAAGTCATTCATTCAACAATTACGTTCTTTATGAATACAATCCAGGCACAAATTACTTTTGTCATCACAATGTGATGTGGCAAAATAATATTATACTATAGCTGTAAACATAATTTCTCTGAGATGGCGGTGTTGTTGTTTTCACAGCAACCAAACTGAGGGATTGCAGGAATAAGAGGCAGCTGTCTCTCCCTCCCTTCACAAAGCAAGCTGTGGGCTATACAGTATATTTTTCATTGACTGGTGATGTAGAAACATAAAACCATGATAAACCACCATCACAGCTTTTTGTTCTCAGCCACTTATTATGATGATATGACATCACATCAGCCGCAGTGCTGTGGGTAGATTTACCTGAGACAACCTGGCTAGGATGTCACATTGTAAAATTAGTATATTTCAGTGTCTATCAATCTTAAGGATTGAGTTGTTCAGCAGAAATCTGTAATGCACAGTGCACACAGAGGGGGATGTGATTGCTCCTCAGCTTTTCCGTTGTCTACTTTGCTGACTGCAAATATGCGAAGGAATTATTAGTAGTAAAACTTCAAACCGTGATGTGCACTTCCTCTATTGTTTACACTTTGTTCTCCCAGGAATTCTACAAAACGCTAAGTCCTCTGCCATGCTGCCAAAAACAGGAGGCTTTGTCTGAGCTTTTCATGTCTTATCTAGGCCTGAGCCAAATGAAATGTCAAGCCGTCATTCCTGCTCAGTTCAACAGGAAGCTGCACACAACTCATATTAGCCAGAGTGTGCTACAGTTAAATGTGTCCCCGGAGCTACAAAAGCCCCCCTTTAAGCTGAGGTTCCTGTTACATTGTACCCTGCAGGACATAACACATCTATTCAATAGCAGCTTAACTGTGCTTCCTTGACAATAGCCTGAGAAGAATATTGGGGGTGATGGAGTATTGTGACATTTGATGGCGAATGTGTTGGTGCTGGGATTATCTCTGAAGCAGCCAATATACAGTGAGCCAACTTTGCAATTTTCTCAGCACAGCACCTGCCTGGACACTAATCACAAAGGGTTTGTGCCTTCTCTATACATGATCACTGGCTTCCTCAGGAAATAAATGGTTCACAATGATGTCTGTGATTGTATGCGGAGGCTCCAAAATTGCATTTGTGCAGGGGTTGGATTAAGGTTTTTTTTTCTTCTTTTTTTTCTTTCAGTGATTCTGATGAGTCAGTCCACAAAAATGCACTCATCAAAATCACTCAAACCTTGTGTTGCTTGCTGAATGTGACTGTATTTGCCAGTATAGTAAATATTGTGAATACTGTGTCACAAAGCAATTGGATAAAAGGGGTTATCTGATTAGCAAAGCACTGTTCTTCAATGTCGGTGAATGCACTTGAATGGCAATAATGAATAAAGTTTTGTTTATTCAGAGTTAGACAGTCAACATTTGCAAATTTTCCTCACAGCACTTACAGCCAGTTGGCACAGACATTGTGACTTAACAAAACTGGTAGAAGCAGTAATGGCTGCATTTTTTTTAAATAGGTGATCCAGTTCCAGGGCTTTGGTATTGTGCTGGCTGGCGCTGGCATGGCTCATTGGCACAGCTTCATTGAGTGAAGCCATCATTAATGTGATTAGTCACACATGTAATTTTCCTGCCATGAGAAAGGTCTATCATGCCTATTTGAAAATACAATAGACTTTAGTGCTGCAAATGTAACCGGATGCTTTGTGGAACCAAGGCCAAAACTATCACCAAGGATTTACTGATTTATTGATGGAGGACATTTTCTATAGGTTTATTCTGCTGTGGCAGGTCAAGGCTCAGTTCACGACAAGAGGTGTTTGCTGTGGAAAACAACTCCGCAAAGGAGGTGAGACGAGTCTCTCCCCTGCCCACTGACTTGCACATTTGGCCGTCTCTCGTTCAATACAAATGCGGCAGTCGGCCAGATGGTGTAATATGGTCTTTGCTGGGGTTCTGGTTGTTCAGGAGCCAAACTCTGGTGACTCATCTTCACTTGGGAGGGGAGATGCCAGACACAGAAGTGGTGTTTGTCAGTGAGAGTGAAAATAACCATATGCAGGCCGTCTCACTAGCATCTTTTATTTACCGACACCACCCTGCCTGGCCTGCAGTCTGTCTGCTGGCTGGCTAAGTGGCTGATAGACTGACTGGATGTTTGATTTTTGTAGGCTTTGTGGATCCTCCCTGACTTGTTTACCGTCTGTGTAAGCTGTCTGAGTTGATACTAATGGCTCACTTAACCCTATAGTGTCTTTCTGATTAGCCCTCTAAATGATATTACTGTAAATAAATATCGGCTCTACAAAAAAAAAAACCCGCTTTAAACCGTAAAACACTAATGAAATCTATGGCTGAACTTGCGCAGCTTAGTGTACACACGCCATTGTGTGGGAACAGAACGGGTGAGTGTAAGTTAATGAGGACATACTTGGATCTCTGCATCAGATGTCAGAGGTGAGGGGCTGAGATTTGCACCGACTTGTAAAGTGAGAGACAGCACGGACAGCATGATGTAATCCCACTTGCAATCACTTCATTATTTGGTCTTTTGCTGAAGTTGGCGCTGCTGTATTGACAAAATCCTGTCCCTATGGATGTCTTATTAAAACTCGCAGACCAATTTCTTGATTTCTCAGGCTCTTTATCTCCCCCACTCTCTCTCTCTGAGGCTCTTGGCTCAGACAGGAAAGAGGCACAGAGGCTTTTATTGATGGTGTTAAATCAATTCCAATTAATGTTATAGAATTATAAAATGACTTTACCTTGTGAATCTTATTCAACAAGCAACTTATTTTTATATGATACTACTACAGCAACTGTAAAGCAATTGTAAAATGAAAGCAGAAAAAAGTGTGTGGCGTCTCTGTCGACTTCTAGGAATATCTTAATCTTAATTACCACAGAACATGGATTCAGAGAGAGAGAGAGAGGGAGAGCCAAAACAGTTTTTCTACCACTTACTCTGAGTTTCAGACCAGTGTCACGGCCGTCACCACACACTGCCAGTTTTGTTCCAGCACTGTGAACTGTGCCTCGCAGGGCCGATAAGGTCAATGAGGTTTCTAGAACTGATATGACCCTTGACCTATTGTATATTTTTAGGCAGAAAACAGTCTGTTTTTCCACCACCATCTCATCTAGTACTAACCTACAGGCATTCAAGTTGCACACAAGAAAATGTCAGTCCATGTCAGTTTAAAGATCTCATGTTGTATAATCACAAATGTACAGCCACTGCCATCTGCTATGCCGCCAGCGCAGCCCACATTGGACTCCACCACCCAGTGTTGCAGGATTTGGATGCTTTGGGTGTTTGAAGTGAAATTTTGCTAGATTTATATTCGATCATGCACAAAACAGATCAATCAGATTAATTCTGAAAGGCTCAGAATCTCTTCTCTGATTGGCTCACCGATCTGTTTAAGTGAAACCTGAGAGAGGAGATGTAAAACTACATTGATATGGTTTTTAGGTTCTTAAAACTGCAAATGTATCTTCTTATGGATGTCTTAACTTCAAATTAAAAGCAAGTCAAGTATTAAATATTGTGCATTTTAAGTGTTAAGCATTTATAGCGTATGCCTGGTTATTTCTTGGTAAAATAAAAGCAATGTTTGATGGCCTGGAGCAGAAAATAGGATTCTAGTGTGTATCATAGCATTTAAAATAGCATCTGGTGTCTGTGGTGGAGCACATTATAGATGGATCAATTTAGAGGTGTCAAATATGTTATCACCCCAATGTATCCAGACTTGTTCAGATATATTCAGACGAGACAGACGTTAATTTGTTGCAGTTGTTGAGGTGATGTTTGATTAAGGTCGTACACCCAAACATTACACGTTTACCTTTTTAAAGTGAATCCAGCCAGACTTCTTTTTTTTTTTTGACATGAACTGTCAGCTCTCTGTAACTCATCACTTCCCTTTATTCTAGTAATTAAAATCATGATGAGTGGGGAATCACATTATCTGTTTCTGAGGTGACACAGGCAGTGACACAGGTGAGAGGTGTGACTCTGTGTATGTGTGTGTGAGTGGGTAGGTTGAAGACTAATTGCTGGTTGCACGTAGCATCCAGGCTTTGGAGCTCATTAACATGCAACAAGCATCTACTGCATCCACAGCACTGTTGAGTCAGGGTGGTGGACTTGTTTAAAGGATTGGTTCCACCTGATATTAAATGTCATAAATGTCATACTCACTCTCTTTTCCGACCACAGTGAATGAGAAAAATAACTTTTTGCAATTTGTATTCCCCACTTTATTAGATCACTCAAGCGTGGTTCATCTATAATGGCACCATTTCCCATAACATAAAAGACACAACAGTATTGCAAATGGTGCTGAGCAGAGCAAATACAGAATAATGTTATTAAACAAAATTGGTCATCGGATCTGGAAATTTAAATACAAAAACAAAAAGGAAAGCTCTGCAGCTAATGGGCCATCATTTTTCTGTGCAAGATGTGGGCAGATTTATGGACGTCTGTTTGTAATTCACATCACCAATATGCTTGTTAAGTGTTATTCGCACTGAATGGATCGATTGACAGGTCGACTGAGTAATGACTGTGCACAGGAATGCAAACTTTGATGTCAATTGGCAGTTTGTCTCTGAGGATTTTAAACTGACTTAATTTCCTCCATGCGTTGTACATCAGCTGGTGACTATATTGACCAAATTGACACATTACTATGCCAAACTACATGCTGAACTACACCAGCTAATAACTCCCTGTTGTTTTTTTATTATCCCACATGCACATCTTTCTTGCATCTCATGCAGTATCTTTCCCTCGCCTTCTGTATCTCCCACCACTCCCTCCCCCACACCTTCCGTCTCAGTTTTTAATTGAATCTGAATTTGGTTGCTTTGTTTCTTCTTGGCATGACATAAGTGATACTGTGTGTGGAAAATGGCTCATATGACAGAGATGCAGTCTTTGAATAAATCACAACTGTTGGTGTAATAATGCTACTTCAAACCAAAGTGTAATTTATAGGATAATCTGTCACAGAGGCGAGGTGACGGCGTAGGTCTTCTCCCTTCGCAAGTAGATTTCGTGAGCTTACTTTAGGCTTTAGAACTGGATTGACATTGATATAACCTATTTTTACCCACCTCTTTTTCCTCAGTGCTGTACTTTTAACTGGCTTAACAGTAATGCTTCTTCTTTCTGTGTGTTTGTGTGTTTTTTTTTTATATTAGCAATGCCAGTGCCAGACCAGCCTGCGGAGCAAGAGAAGGGGGCCATGGTTGCCCCCGTCATGCCGGCCTCCAATGGGGACAGAGCTGAGACAGAGACGACCTCTTCCATCCTTGCATCTGTCAAAGAGCAGGTAGGAAATCCTCCACGTACATGTGTCTGACCCGAATTGTGTTTACTTTGGCAAGAAAGAAACACTGTTGCTGTTTTGCTTTCCACTCTTTCTTTTGCGCTTTGCACTTCTCTCCTCTCATAGTCCACGAACAGCTTGCTGTGAGGCAGGTCAGGAGGTTGTCACTGTTATTCAGGATTAAAAAAAAGGCGCTCTGCTGTTTTAAAGTGTTTAAAAGAAACCGAAGATTGATTGCTGCCAAGGGAAAGCAAGAGTTTAATGGATGGAAATGATGGAGATTACAGGGTGAGAGCTGTAGCCAAGAAAGCATAATTGAAAAAGTCATTAAAATCAAGGCCATTACTCGATAGGGAGCGCTGAAAGGTGGCAGCAGCGATGCAAGAGGACGTGGCCAAGATGCTGGGTCTCAGGTTAGCATGAAGCATGGGGGGAAAAGGGGAAAGGACAAGGAGATGCATAGAGAAATGAGATGCAAATGCAACTCTTTGGTGTATAGGTGGAGGAAGATGGGTGGAGGATATGCAATAGAACAAAGAAAATCACAAGAAAACAGGTTTGAGAAAACAACATCAACTCAGGTTTACTTAACTCCCATTTGGTGATTTGTGTTTAGTGTTGGTTTTATTCCTTTGTGTAATACAGTGCTGTTTCATTTGGATTTAACTCATCAGCCAAAGCAATACGCCATATATTTATCATTTTGCCTATCTGCACTGACGCTCTCTTTCATTTAATACCACAAAATATTCCATTTACCCTTACCGAATGAAGAACAAGTGCTGATAGCAATTTAAGCTTTTTTCCCCCCTTGGAAATGGCATTCATTTGTTTTTTTTCCCATCAGAGAATATCTTAGTGCTCACACATAACTGAATCAGTGAAGCAAGCAGGGTTTACTCAGATCCATGCACTGGACCAGTATTTGAACCCACGGCTCTACCTCTGCATCCTGTTGGGAGGGCAAATGTACAGGAGGAAATACATCAATGAAATGTAGCCATTGTTGAAGTCTTATTTTCTTCTGCAGAGTAACAGCTCTGCAAACTCCTCCCCTGAGGAGAGAAAATGTTTTGAAAATTCGAAATTAGCTCCTTGTTCGGTCACCTGAAGGAAACAGGAATGACTTGGCATTCAAGTTTTCTTACAACATAAGTTTAATGTTACAATACTTTTAATCAGCTCGACATAGCAGCACAGTGGAAGTGACTGCTGGAATCAGAAAATGTCTCTCACATTACTGATTCACTGAAGCGTACCTGATTTGTCCAAATCCATGCAGCTTTACTGATCTACACCATACTAATGCAACATTGATACAAGGTGGAAGGTTATACTTTCCTCTATTGCTGTGGGGATTTTCATCTTTTTCTTTCAAACAAACATTTTTACATACAGTTTAAAGAAATGCAATAGAATGACTCGTCCTCTTTTCTCTTCAGAGTCGTGTGTGATGCAATTAGGGCACATTACGTAGGTATCAAGAGGAATAGACCTAAATCTGCTATAGAGCTGCTTAAATCCATGTCTGGCGCTGAGGACAGAAATAAGACATACTAGCCGCCCTTGAGCAACATATTTGTCCTTGAAATGTTCCCCAGGAGCAGCTGACAACTGGCCAGCAGTAGGGCACAGTACTGTAGCTGCACTGTATAGTTACCAAATATCACTTGGTTTTAGTATTAAATAGGATTTGTATTTGAAAGTAAATGTTTGTGACACTTTCCTTCAGCAGGTCTGTTTACATAACTCCATGATATTTCATGAATAATCAATTTTCATACCAGGCATACAGTACATCAGTATCCGCATGTAATAACTGATGTTGTGGACAACATAAAACTTAGTCTGGTATTACGTGATAAAACATCTTAAAAATAGAACATGGATTATTTCTTTTCCTACTCAGGCCATGTTTTGTGGCTTCTTTTGTTGTTGTTGAGCATTACAGGTACATATTTGCTTGCATGTGTGCAATACATGAGTGTGTGATGTAAATGTAGCAGAAAAGGTTAACTCTAAATATAGCTCTCACACTCTAGGTACAGCATGTGACAACAGAGCAAAAAAAAAAAAAAGCATATAAAAGATAAAGTGATGCCAGTGATTTAAGATGAAATAAATTCTAGAGAGGGAATGAATATGTACACAGATGAATAAAATAAAGTAAAAACTCAAGTTAAGTCAGAAGAGCCCACTAGATATACCTTCAGGTGTTGCGTTGTTCTCCAGTGTGTATGTGTATGTGTGTGGTGGTGGTAAAAGAAAGTGATGCATGATTGGTGACATGATTTTGATTTTAGCTCTTAAAGGATGTCAAGAATAACACAATACTAACTGGACTTGAGATTAGTCACTCACTGCCAGTTAATGAGCCAGAATTTGTGAAACAGGATGGACCTTAATTATAGTTTATGTGATAAAAGCATGTTGATTCTTCTGAATTACACCCTTTTCACATCTCCCCCTCATTCTGCAGGTTTTCCTCCCTGTCCTCTGCACAAAAACATTCCTCCTCTTAATAAATCCAATGCTGATTCATATTCCATATGATAGACCTGAACATTTTCTTGATTATCTCGGTTCACAGTTCATTCTTAATGTGGCCCCCATGCGACGTTCTTCCTTATAATTTAAGTGGCAAGTAATTACTTTACAACTCAGTGGATTAGAATGAATGGAATGAATTAAAATGTTTAAAATGAGTTGGTGCTCGAAGGTGCCAAAACACCTGGTGGCCTGTTAGCTCACGGTTCATGGGCACCGGCCCCGCTGGCTACAAAGAAAGGTTTGTGTCGGGCAGGCAACATGCTTTTTGGGTGCAAATGTGTTGCTATGCTAAGATGGCGGAAATTTAACCAAGATAGACGACAATGCAAAGCTTACAGCTTGTAGTAATCGTGTTAGTTTTGTTTTGGCATGCCCGGCACACGGAGCGGAGCAGGGGGTGCCTGGCCTCCAGGTACCTGTCTGTAACAACTGGTCAGGAACTCAGACTGACCAAGTCTCTGTGTACTGCACTCATTATCACCGCTCACTCCTCCTGTCGCCCCGGGGGCTGCTGAAGGTGCGCCATGTGTCTCCTCTGAAGCACATGATTTGCACAGCTACTTTTTTTCTTTTTCTTTTTTTCTGCAGATGTCAGTGACAACAGACGTTCACAGCACCTCCCCATGTTTGACTTGATGAAGTATGATTTGGATTTTGAAATCTAACTTTAGTGAAATGCGGCTACACATTTTTTCAAACTTACACTCCACACTGCAGGATTTAGGATGTAGGATTTAGTGGGGAAAATTTCCAAGTATTATGGTGCATTTTTATGGATTGCCCTCTGTGAGTTTCCCCTTTTGAAGTTGACAAAAAGCCAGGGGTTAAATTGAATGTGTATAAAGTGTGAGAGCTCAACAGGATGTCTGCTTCATGCAAAATCTCCACCCGCTCAGATGAGTGTCAGCTGGCTATCTCTCCTGTTAAATTCTTCAGATTTAACAACTCCTCTACCGCTGGAGCCAGTTGAGTTTCTCATGATGCTTTGCACTATGTTGCATCATGTCTCAACTTGCCTCAGGAGAGCTCCACAGAGACCAATTTAACCAGTGCTGATTTGTTCTAGAATCTATCACTTTTCTGCATATTTTTAGTGAGGTCTCGCAATTCAACTTTGTTTGTTGCTGAGTTATAATCTGCATGTTTTCTCCTGTATCCCTGATTCGTACTGCGATATGTTGCCGATTTCAACCATAATGAGTGTAGTGAAAGATGTTTGCTGTTCTACGCCCTGTGCAGCCAGTTCATCATTCCTGAGGAAAAAAAAAATCATTTGGTTAAAAAGAGGTGACGCTTTGTGTTCTTCATCAGCACCTTTTAGCATCCAGTCGATTCATTGTTTTCAAATTACACTTTAATTGATAGATTGAGGTCATTTGGTGTTACGGGTTGGTGAACAATTATGCTTCATTTAAAACCAGAAAAACACAAGGAAAAAGAGAGACAACAAAGGCTGCTGGGTAAAAAAAAATTATGTTAAATTATTGAGTAGTTATAGAAAAAAAGAGAGAAAGTTTTGGAAGAATATTGTTGGGTGTTAAAAAATTCCAGTGTTATCTGCTTATCTGATTCTGCTGCATGCTTGACTTTAGAGATAGAGATAGGAGCTTTTCATGCCTGGATGCTATACTTTAAGTAAAATGAAATGAGATTGCCTTTTACATCTGTTATGTAATTGTATTGTGCTGTAAGCCTTTCGATATTATAGTTGTTTTAAGTGTTTTATGACAATCCATTTTCCTTTCTTTCCTACCCTAATATTATAGACTCCCACCTGTGATAATGCACACAAGTACCATTAAATGTGTGCTAGTGTTGCGTGAGATATTCAGTGTTTATGCCTGCGTGGCAGCAGCAGCCTTGGGGTGGTATGTTTTGGGCTTGTCTGTGCATCAGTGCATCTGTCTGTACATTCATGAGTGCAGTCTCTCAGTAATGCCTTAAGGGAATTTCCTCACTGATTAGATTTTGATGGTTTGAGGTCAAAGTTCAAGGTCACTGTGCCCTCATGTTCTTGTGAATGTGATACATCAGGAAAGGCCAGAGGCATTTTATTACATCGGACACAAAGAATCACTTGGACTTGAGGATGAACTGATTAGATTTGGTGGACAAATGTCAAAGATCAAGGTCGCTGTGACCTCACAAAACACATTTTTCAGGCACTAATGATGACACAATTTAACACTGATGTCTAATAGGACAAAATAATGAGGGGGTGACATTTTATATCCAATTGGTCAAATGTCACCTTCACAGTGACATCATGGTATTCAGCAAAAACACCTCTAGCTGTTAGTCAGTGCTGTAGCTCAGGAAAGAGAAATTGTTGTGCAACATGGTTTGGTGGTGGAAACATAGCTGTTTTTTTGGCGGAAACAACTGTGAGACATTAATTACAGCTGAACTTCTTTTTTTCTTTGTGGAGAAAAATTTAGATGTTTCCACAATGCTTCAAGGACAAAGGGTTTCCAAAAATTGGAAAACAAATAAGATGCATCTTCAGGCACTGAGTAAGAGGCACGGTCGAAGTTGTGTTGTGAATAAAAAAGTCGTATAACAATTCACATTACACTAGGGCAGTAGAGGTAATATGATGTATGAAGCAATCTACATGCTGCATGTGAGTTTATGTGTGGCTTATTTCAACTGTGGGCCTTTGGCAATCTAATTAAGTAGTAGTAAAACTCAATCCTCATTCACTATAAACATAATAATGAAAAACGCACCGCATTGATCCTTCAATATTGCATAGTTTTTCTCATCCATACTATGATCATAGCCATCACCAGCAGTATTTTCACCGCCGCAGTCAGAGTTGTAACTGTGGCCGTCACTGTCATCATCATTGTCATCTTTGTCATGTACTTCCTCCGCCACAAACAAAAAACATCTGCTCTTCCTGCCTGTTGTTGAACTACACTGTGTTCATCCTGCTTTCAGTTTGTTGCATGTGCGCTGACAGGGTCCATAAACCACTCAAGTTACCAAGGGTTCGCAGCCGTTGGAGGCTTTCAGTTTGCGTGTTTGAAAGGACCAAGGTCTCTTTGAGAGCTGAGAGGGTAATGTATTCTATCCTCCAGACTGCCAGACTTGTATTCTTCGCTGGAGTTTGAGTGCATTTCATTGGCCTTTAGATTGAGCTGAAAACTTTTCTTTCACTAATGTGCTCTCACCAAGCTTGGATTCTGCTCTGGTTATTGACTTTGCATATTATCATCAACACTTAGATACTCTCCAACTCCTACAGAAGCTGCTTAAAAAGTGATTTTGCGTGGGTGCCTGCGTGTCGATTACAACTGTCATTTGTGTGTATGTAGCCTGCTTCGCTTCCTTGCCGTCCATCTCTGTCTCTCACATTCTCTCCCCTTTATCGATGCCCTGTCTATTGCCGAGGTTGACAGCTGTGTTTTGTTGCTGGTATAAATTAACTCTGTCTCAGAGTCTGAGCGATAGGGAAGAAATGAATTCTCCCGCACACCCACAACTATCAAATACAGGTGCTGATAAAATCCTGAAATCATGTCATAAACAGAAATGAAAACAAAACAATTTCTGGTTATCATACTGTTTTGAATGGATTTTATTTTTTGTGGAAACCAAAATCTTTGTCACAGAACACCATGTAAACATTCAAGGGAAAGTAGAAACAGTGAGGTTTCCTGATAACAATACTGAGCGAACCTACTGTAGCTTTTTGACCTGCATAATGCACACTTCCCTCTGCTGTGACAGTGGTTAACTCTGAAGTGACACTGTCATACCACCCTCCAGTTAGAACATAAGAGAGTGGATTCGCTGGTTCAAAGCGTTTTGTGCTTTGAACAGATACGCCAGCCCTTCTGCCAGTGGTTTCTACGCTGAAAATTGGGTTTGGCACCTCTTTCCCTGTATGTGTGTCCTCAGTGTCCTTCAACATTTGTCTCTTTCACCGTGCCAGTGTGGGAACAGATTCTTTAGCCAGGGGGCTGCACATGCTGAGTGTATGTGTGTGATGGGATTAGTTGCACATATATGTATGTGCTATAGGTACAGCGCATGGTCATCTGTGCATGCGGTACGGCTGTGTGCGGGCCTGCGCTCGGTCGCCTGCCTGTGTGTGCTCGTGTTAAAGTGTGTGAGTCAGTGTGGAAATGTACACTGTAATATAAGAGTGTTTTTTTCTTATACAGAAAAGTAATTCTACAACTTGGAAGAAAGTTCCCCGGCTCTGCCAGTCGACACTCAGCAGGGAGGGTTGGGAAACATACAGTAGATGCTTTTTTACACACCCATGCACCCGCACACTCAAATGTGCTATCCAGTTTGGCGGTGTGTTTCTTTCTGCAGTCCTCAGAACACACAAGTCATTCACAAATACCAGGTGCATATTTAATGCATGAGGCCTGTTTCTGATGATGGATTTTAGATTAAGCTAAGGGAGGTATGTCCCAGTAGCAGTATCCCTTCACCATTTACTCACAGAGAGAGAGAGAGAGCATCTGTAGGAGATTGGGGCAGAAGAGGGTGGTGTTCAGTCGCCTCACCCTGGCTCAGAAGTGCCGTGGCGAGGGAAGAATTATTAGTTGGCCTGGGGGCTGTTGTACTCTTTGGCACTGTTGTTGTGTGTGTACTTGAGTGTGTGCATGCGCTGGAGTTTGGGTCTGCCAGTGGTGCTGCAATGTTCCATTTAGTCAACATCACCCAGCCAGCAACCCCCACTGTTCTGTCACCAACATCATAACTGGCAGCTGGCAGGCTACATGCTACTGCAGCTGTCATGCTTTGGGCCAAAGACAGAGAAAGCAACAAGAGACAACAAGAGGAGATGGCGCTCAGAAATTACAAAGTGTGTGTCTGTGTGTGTATGTCATGTGTGTACTGTAGGTGGGTGAGAAACAGGAAGAAGATGAGAGAGCACAGGTAAAAGGTGCAACAGATGCAGAAATTAGGAGCTTGTTAGGGAAGATGTTTTAAATGGAAAGTAGGGAACTAAGAAGAGTGAGAGGGGAAAGAGGGAGAGAGAGAGCTGGGCTTCAGTGGCAGCCATCCAGTACCCGGCGCTCCGAGACAACTACCAAACCAGACTTGCCAATTACCGTCTGAAGGTCAATCAGTGAAAGTGGAAACACAGTAAAATGCTGTTTGTACACTCTCTGTGGCAGGGATAAATGATCCAATAAAAAACACCAGAAAAAGTCACAAAAAAGGAAGAAGAAGAAGAAAAAGAAGAAAAATAAACATCTCGAATAAACACCCACAAAGTGAAAACTTTTCCACCAAAGCTGAGGAAAAAGAATTAGTGTGGGTTTACATTAAAAGAAATAGTGTTCCTGCAACCACAGTTTGTGCAGGTAATTGAAAGGGGGACATGATCTTTGCCTCTAATGGCCAGCTGCAAGTGCTGCCTCTGTCAACAGTCAGGAGTGAACAACAGTTGTTGCACACCTTGTGGGAACTCCCTAAGTTAATGAATATACTCAGTATTGATTCTTTACTGTATTATCTAAGAGTAACAACTGCGTCCAGTGTTTCTCCCAATGCACACACTGTTGTCACTATGTTTGTCGCAATTAGGTGTCTGCTGCCAATGCCAAGTAGGGTACAGCAGGGCCTGTTAATGAAGGACACTTTGTATCGTCCCTCCACCTGCACAGTGCTATTTCATTTTATATACATACTTGTATAACAAGCAAGTGGAAAAATCTATGTGTGGCAATGATCTAATTTGTTACAAATGTTGTAGGCTACTTGTGTGTATCACTTAAGTTATAAAACTGAAGACGAATAATCTAGACAAACTTTCACATTGCTGACTTGTTTTGAAAGATTATTCTCTGCCAGCAGCAGTCTGGACAGAGTGTCGATTGCAAGTGCAAAAAACCCCCGAAAACTAGGTCAAAAGTCTGCAGCCTGCCAAGGTTTCCCCCATGACTCATTATTAATGTGATCATTTGTTATGTGTCCGCCTTCCCCTCCCAGAATTATACCTGGTCATTTCTGAAAGATACAGAGTCCTGTAGAACCAGGAAGAACAATGACATTGTTAGACAGGGAGTCTAATGAGGCATGAAATCAATATGTACAATCCTGCCTCACCCGGAGCATGCTGGGTAATGGAGTGTCAGGAGTGCTTTGGAGCTGTTTTAATCACAGGGACCTTGGAATATTCACTTGTAAACAGGCTGGTTACTGCCAAACTACCGCAAACCCCTGAGATGCGTGTGTGTGTGGTTGCGAATGTGTATCTGTGATTACTTTTTACATAATTGAAGGAAACTGTGTGTCCATATGCCCGTAGCCGCATGAAACAAAACACAGCAGTGTGTTTTTGAATGAATGTAGTAGTAGGCTATGTGTGGGACTGTGAGACCTGAATCATAAATGTGTGATCAGGCCTTTGCTATAAGAATCACAATGCCCCCTCACACCCCCACCCCCTTTTGTGCTCCCATACTCCCCTCTGCTTATTCCCTCTCTGTCACCTGGGCTCTGTTTCATTAGCCTTTAATGCTGTGACAGAGCCCAATACTGATCCTGCATGAGAAGTGAGAACTTTTCCTGCTAATCACTTAGCCTCCACCCTCCTCCATCCCCGCCCGCCACACTGAGTCTCACTCCCACTCCCATCTGCATGCTAATGCTACCTTAGCTTCGAATCTCACTCAAGCTTGCATTTGCCTGCATGCTGATGAACTTGTTAGCAAAATCTTGAATGCTAATATTGCAATAGCCAAAGGGCTAATGTGCATCCTGAATGCTAATGATATATTGAATTGGAATACCTACTGGTAGCACTGTATCTTAAATGCTAATGGCAACAATTTGCAGATAGCCTTTGTTAACTCTCGTTCCTCAAGCAATTAAGATCTGTTGATTGCTTGCCAATATGAGGAAATAAATAGACTTGTCCAGGATGTCTCTGTCAAACCAAACCTCGTCTTATATACTGAATAGTAAGATTGACTTAAAATTGGTTTCGCTGTTGCAATTCTCATTTAATCTCTGTCAGTGCCCTGTCTGTGCATTGTGTGAGGTGCTCTCCAGGGCTTAGCAGGTCTAAAGTGGTACAGCTGTGCACTGTGGTAATGTTGGAGTGAGCTACAGTACTACCCTGTGGCTATGAACATGGCTTGGAAAACTGCACAGTGATGTGTGAGAATAGTATTGATTAATTGAATGTGTCTGTCAGGGCCCTTTGTTTACAGGCCCTTTGTTAGAGTCAGACACCAGGGGAGATATTCCTGTTGGAAAGAAGCGGAGAAACATTGTGCTAAGTCCCTATTACACAAAACCACCGCAGACACAGCAGATGCTGTTGAGTGGGTGTTTGAAGGGTACCTTTCCCATACAGGCTCCACACTGCTTTCACTTTTCAAGCTTCACTGTTTGTGTGGGTTACTACACTGAAGCTCACTGTCTCTCCCACTCTGCTTTTAACATCTCACCGTGCTAATAATACAATGTTATTTATATCCACTTAACTGTGGTGTCTTTATTTAGCTGACTAAAATCATTATGACTTCAGTGTGTGTGCTACAACTCAAAGACTTGACTTGTTCCCCACTCTTGGTGCCACTTCATCTGGTCCTGTAGTCTGGCTGACATGATTAGAAAACATGAGATGGCCCCGTGTGGTTAAGCTTTATCCCTATTTGAGAGGAAATAGGCCTTTCATTCTCCCTGAGTCCCTATCGATCTGAAAATGAGAAAATGGAAAGATTACTGTGTGATGGAAAGAGCCATTAAAGAGCTGGGGAGGCAAAGAGCTCAGAAAATGTCCAAGTATTTATCAGTTGACTGGCATTTTGTATCCAGGGAACGCTTGCTGATTGTGCATGCACTTTTGAACAGTGCTCCTCTATACACTTACTGTTCCTTCAAAGCCTGCAGCTTCATAGCCTAAATATGTCATAATGAGATGACAAGGCCTAAGAAGAAGGAAAAAAAAACAGAATTTAGCAGGTCTACCTAAATATGGAAGCTCCTTTGCAGACGGGTGTATCAACTTCTAGAGTTGGGAAACATAACTCTGTTTCATTTACAAAGTATTTGCAGACAGATTATCAGTAGCTAGCAAATATATCACTTCATTAAGATCAATTAGAAAGTCACTGCGGGGAGTAAAAAATGGCAGCCAAACAAAATGCCACAGTTATGGTTAATGCTGTGTTGTAAATCACAGGGCATTTCAAAGAGATGGAAGTTACACTATACGGACACATTTACCATTAGCCCTGTATGCTATCTGTCACCCATCATCTATTATAATGAGATATTGTAACTCATGTTGTAATCAGGGGCATTAGTCATCTTGCTGCACTCCCCAAGCGGTATTAACATTTTGTTGACCGACGTTGTTACATGGTCTCTGGCAGCCCGGATTTTAGGTCTTATCAAGGACCAGGTTTATGGGCCACGTCCTTCAGAGAGACCGGCTCTGCGAATTGGGACGTGGAGTCACACCTGAGAGCTCTGCAGTACAAACAGTCCTCTACTGCTGGACACCGAGCAGCTCCACTGGGGGAGACCGTGGTCAAGTGTCTTGCTTAAGGGCACTTTTGTGATAATTGTTGAGGGAGCGTAGAGTGGTACTCATTTGCTTTCTCCTGTCATACCTATTTTCGCTAACCCTTTGTCTACCACTGTGCTGTCTTTTAGCTATAACTGCATTTACTGGATCATACGCTCCCTGAAGGACACACTTGAAAAAATTCACCATCCTTCCTGTGGATCTGTGATAAAAATGTTACTGACTGGCCATTTAAACTGAGTCCTAAAGCCTTACTGTAAAAACTGATATTTTGCCCCCACAGCCCATAGGAAATACTATCCAGGCAGTTGCATCATGCTGACTGTACTGTCTCAGAGAAATCTTCTCGACTCCTCTTGCATTAAGTCCGGCGGCCAGATCAGAATACTTTAACACACTTTCCTGTATTTGTCACATTCTCTGGTCACATATTGAATCATAAAACAGATGAGTGCACACTCAAATGACACAGGCAGAAACAGCAGTGGTTGTTCTTAGGGGTGCACCGATTATTCGGTAACCGAATATATTCGGCCGAATATTGCAAAAAAAGCAACATTCGGCCTTCGGTGGAATGAGCGCAAAGCAAGGCCGAATATTAAAAAAAAAAAAAAAGTCTGATAAGTACGCGATCGCGCGACTATGGAAACGGCAGCTTAAACCCCATGGAGCTTTATTAGTAGGTGACTCCTACTGCTGGAAAAACAACAGCAACAAGAGCAGTGTGGGGGGAAGCTGCACAGCGACCGCGCGCACCGTTGCACGTCGCTCCAAGAGCCCGGTGCGTCCTGTCTGCGGCGGAGACACGGCCACTGAGAGGACTGAGTGAGGGGACCGTTCCTGTAGGAACGCGCCTTTTAATTAATCATTTAAAAACCAAACAACAACATGCTGAGTAGGCTACGAAAGGGAGAGACGGCTGCAGCAGTTAAAACGAAAGTTCCTCGTCCCAGCATGTCGCCAACTCCGTCCGTGGCCGACGTCTTTTAAAACAGAGTTTCCCAACCTTGGGGTCGGGACCCCATGTGGGGTCGCCTGAAATTCAAATGAGGTCGCCTGAAATGTCTAGCAGCCTAATTGATGAATTAAAAAAAATCTGACCAAGAAAGGTTAGGAACCACTGTTTTAAGACACTTGGGTTTTTTTGATGAGCAACGGCAACTGGAATATTCAAAAACTGTCAGAATAGTCAATAAACATTTACTTTCTTTGAAAATTAAGTAAAAAAAATATTTTATTTAAAAACTTTATAACCACTTTCAGTATTCGGTATTATTCGGTTATTCGGCCAAGCGTTTTGATTTTATTCGGTATTCGGCTTCGGCCAAAAAAATGCCATTCGGTGCACCCCTAGTTGTTCTTCATTGTAGAGTCAGGCAGTGGTAATACTCTTTATTTCTTTAGAATTTAAACACACATTGTGATCCATTTTGCTTACATCTAAGGGCTGCACTCGAAAAGTATCTTTTACTTACTTTTAATGTTGCTCTGTATCATTTTTATATATTGCCTAAAATAGGGAAGAGAGTTGTATTCACTGCAGGAGTACAGTGGTGAACTTGTTTTTATGAGGCATATACAGTACATGCCTGTATTTCAAGTATATTATAGAACATTATGCCCCCAAACATATGATGTATGGCCCTGTGCCTGCTTAATGCAACATTACATCTCCATATGCTTTTCTGTGAAGTTTATTTTGGACTTTGGTTATCTTCATAGTCCTATTCAGTGTAATGTGTCACTGCACTACACTGCACAACGCAGCAGGACCGCTCAGCTAAGAGTTTTGCACGGCGCTCTCGCTTTCTCCCCTCAGCATTCTAAATAGATAAATTATGATCACACTCCTCTGCAGTTGTCTGGCCGCCAGGGTTGACATATACACTGTAAAGAGACTGGCTAATGAAGAATGGCTCTGTCATTGGAGTTGTCTCGGAAATAAGGCAGATCACTCCATCTCTCTTCCTCTCTTCCCTTTCTCTCAGTCTTTCCTGTTGTTTTCTCACTCTTTCTTCCTTTCTTCCTTTTATTGCTCCATTGCACTTCCACTCATCATTCATTCCCGTGCTCCATTCTCTCACTGGATTCTGTCTGTATGGAATAAATGAGATTTTGTTGTTGCAAATGCATCATACTCCCTCAACCACCCCATCCCCCTCCTCCCCGTGTACCCATAGTGCTCTGCGACAGTTGGAGATGTGCATCTAACCATTTCTAATGAGCTCGCTCGCGTTCGACGCTGTTGTTGTTTACGGTGAAGTAATTTGTGGTTGCCATAGAAATTGTCTCTGCTAAATGTGACCATCATTACTTTGTGCTTAAATCTATCATTGCCAGTAGCTCGGAGGCGGGCAGCCAAATGAAATTTGATTAATGTGATTTGGTATCATTTTTCCATTAACTTCTTGAGGAAGTGCTGGATGTCTCTGTTGTTTCTGTCAATATACTTTTTTTTCTTATTATTTTTACATGAAAGTCCTCTGATGCCAGAAGATATGCTGTGCAATTTGTCATCATCTTCTCCCCTCGGCCCCTCTTTCAAGCTCCTGCTCACCTCTCCCAGGCCATGATTATCCCTTCATCTCTTCCAGTTAGCTACCCATCCAGTCTCTGAGACGGCCAGCAACCATCAGGAAGCCTCCGTTCTGCTAGCCTCCAGCCTGCAGCCTGCGTCACACTCAGCCTGCCTTTGGCCTCCTGTATGTTTCTGACCCTGAAGACCTTGAGCAGTCCTCTTTCATTGGGGCCCAGCCAGAGCCTGAGTCACCTGTCTGTGCTTATTTACTGTCTGTTCCTGCATCGGCAGTCCAGGTTGACATCTTGCCCGTCCCAGAGTCGCAGCTCTCCTAGCTCATGTCATGACTGTTTTTTGAGTCAGTTCCTGAGTCCCCTGCAGACGCCCTGCCTGATCTCCGGTCAGCAGCCCCCTACCGACACACAACTAGACCTCCCAGAACCATCAGCTGGCTTCTCAGCCACTGCAGACCAGCTAGAGAATCAGGGCTGGCATCAATCTGTCCTATGTTCCAGTTGCTTTGCCTTTTGGCCTATCCAAGCCTTTTGTTATCAGATGCCTACTCTGGACTGTTCTTCTCTCTACCTCCAGGGGAGACCCACTTTCTTCCCATCTTCTATCACCTGAGCTCACCTGTTCTCAATTCTCTCATCACCCAAACTAGTATATAAAGCTGTCATTGTCTGACGCTATACTTCCTTGTCAGTTTGTGTGTTTATGTTCCCTGGTGTTTCCCCATACGTGTCTGGAACCTGAGTTTAGTCACCGGTTGTCTGTAGCTGCTTTACTGCCTATACCTGCCTGCCTTAAATCCATCAGCCAGTCTGTGTGCCTGCAACGTGGCCCTCCCTGCCTGTGCGGTTGTCGGAAACTGTTCCACTTGCTCCACTTGTTCCAAAGAGTGCCACCAAGTATACATTTATTCAGCTCGGGAAATGAAGTGATCTTGATTCTCATGTCCTACATTTGTTAACAATTACAAAAGAGCTACAGTAAGCATGTTTCAAAGGGAAGGGGGGGGAGTTATTTCCATGCTCTTTTCCTTTGTGAGTGATCAGCTGAGTTTCAACAAGCTGTGTCATCATACATTACAGGAATTCCCTTTAAACTGTGTGTCTGGACTGCTTCTTGAATATTTTAGTGATGGTAGGGGGTGAAATCTCATTTGCTTTTTTTTTTCTCTTCTGTCCTACCACTTTGGGGTAGAAATGTCATTGTCAGTGGGATATGCCCATGGTGGAGGCTCTACCGGTCTGGCCTAATTGTAAATGTCAGCAGAGATGTTCTAAAAAAATGTGCTTTTCTGTCTCTTTCACTTCACTTTCTGTCTTTTTTCCCCTTCTCATCTCCCCTCTTGGGTGTATCTGTTTCCTCTTTTCATCTCTTCATCCTAACTCTTCATCTCCTATAGGTTTTATCCTCTGCTTGCTGTTCCTCCCTGCCTCTATTTGTTTCATCCTCTTATCCTTCTATTGTTTCCCGCCCTCTCCAGACTCCATTCTGTATTGCTCTGTATTTTTTCATATTCCCTTTTTAAACTGTCCTTAATTTCCCGTTTATTCACCGTCTTTCTTGTCTTACCATGTATTTTGTATCCTCACCATCTCAACCCATCTTTAACTTTCTAAGCTTTTCCAACTTTTTCAATCCCTCGCTCCCTTTTCTACATTTGTCTCTCTCGTCCCTTCTGCTCTCGCTCTTGTTCTCCCCTAAACCTCAGTGGTACAGCTCTCGTTGAGAAGGATGCCAGTTACCTGTCTGTCACCTGTCACTTCCTCTTTCCTCTAAACCCAGCCTCATTTCTATTTAATCTGCTGTATTTGCTGCTTGATTATTTCCCTTGGTGTGGAATTAGTTTCTGAAACTTTTGTGTACTGGTTATTTCATCAGTCACTGTCTTTTTGTCTTGTCCTCTCAGTTTTACCATTCAGCAGTCTCTTTTTCTCTCGCTCTCCCTACCTACCACAGCGCTGTCATTTTTTCCTTCCCTAGCCGCTATGCACTATTCCCCTCGGGTGGCCTGGCTCAGACCAACTTTGCCCCTTCACCTCCATTGCGATATGGAGTGTAAAGGCTAACACAATCTCCCTGTCAGGGGAGATTTATTCCCTCACCTTTTGGAGCTCTTGATCAGGGTCTGTGTGCATCTGTAATCTGCCTCCGAAAGGTGAGGCATTCACCCTGCACCAGCCTGCCTTGGCCTTCCTGGATAGATGGCTGGGGACTGGGTCTGTCAACGCCGCATTAAACATTTAAAACTCGGTCTGCAGATCACTTGAAGCATAGCAATGGAGCCAGCAGCCTGGAAGTCTGGAAACCACAGAGGGAAGTAGACGAAGCAAAGAGAGAACAAGAGAGAGAGAGGGAGGGAGAGCTAGACTGTCAGGGGACACTGATGAGGAGAGAGAAAGAGCCAGAGAGAGAGAGAGAGAGAAGAAAATATCTTCCTGTCATTTTCCAAGAGCCAGTGAGACATAAGACTCAGTAGCTATCACTAGAGGAGGCGCATAGAGCACAGACAATATCCTCTCTGCTGCTGTGGGCCAAGCTAAGCCATTTCAAACAGGTGTGACCACAATATTGTGGTAATACCTTTGTTTCCATCTCAATAACCCTGAGTAGAAAAGAGTGGAATATCTCCGCAACAGTATTCAAAGATGTGGCTTCCAGGTGCCACTTGTTGCTTTGTTTTCATGGATAACAAATACGTACCCCCCCCCCCCCCCCCCCCCCAAAAAAAAAAAAAAAATTGGCAATTTAATAATCTTACTTTAATACAATGGACCAGTAGACTCAATCCAATAGGCAGAAATGTGCCAACATGCAGTGTTGCCAGTGCTGAGGCAGAGAGGCTTGATAGTGCTGCCAAAGTCAATTACAGCACAACTAGTCAAGTGAATGAAATGAGAGATTTGGAGAGAGCAGGAGACACCTGCGTAACGGAATCATATTAAGAACAATCTCTGGAAAGAAATGGAAAAAGAATACACCGCAGCCATTGTTAGTGTTTTCATATACTGGGATGCATATTTCAGAAATGTGTATTTTTCTTCCAAAAAGGGTCTGTAGATAGGGTTCAACAAGTGTCCTGCCACAGCTGCGCATACAATTGGTCCTGTTTAGGGCAGGCAGCTCTCAGTATGTTAACTGGTCATCAGTGTTGTCCATAACTGATAATTTCAACAAGCTGCTACAACTACAGTACGACGGTACTATTTTGCAGCTGGCTCTCAGGTCAAATAGTCCCAGCTAAAAGTCCCAGCAATCTCAAGCAGTTTCGTACATTTTGTTTCCATATTGCCAACGATGCCAAGCTTTTTAGTTAGATGGCATACTCGCTGATGAACCAGCTGTAATTGGAGGTCTGTCACTGATCAGTCAATGATAATTAACTCCAGCCTACAATTTCCCCTGACATTTGCTCCTTGAAACAGCCAATTAGGCCACGTTGAGAAAGTAGTGCGGTCGATGGCAGACACATTCGCTGACTGCATGTGACACATGTGAAAACACGCACATGCTCAGATGCAACAAAAAAAAAAAATAGTGCAGGACTGTTGCGTGACCAGCTTGACAAAGATGCTGTTGATCCTAAAACGAGCTGAGGTCCAGAAGGGTGCAACATCCCTGTAACACCTGAGTTCTGTGTCAGCACTCTCTGTCTTCTCCTCACCTGTCCTCCCCATTCCTTATCATCCCATTGTGTTTCCTTACCTTTTCTGCCAAGTTAATGCCCTTAGTCTCCTTTTTCCTTTTTTCATTTCCTTCTTTCTTCTCTATTTTGTTGATGTTGCTCTGTCACGCACAAACAGGACTGCAGACAGGGTCGTAACATGTTTTTTATTGCAACCTGCACAAACAGAGAGAGTGCTCTTTAAATAATCACAGGCACATACAGTATGTAGCTACAGCAGCACAAGCAAAAGCCCTTATACTGATAGAAGAGAAAGATTAAAAAAGAAAAAAAAAGAAGCAGTTAATATCATATCAGGCAGTAGAATAGTATAGAGAATGCGACCATGAGGAGGTTAAGAGAAGGACACGGCGGAGCGTGTTGTGATAGCCCTGACATGAGGAGAAATGGCAGGGAGAGGTAGATGGATGAAGAAGGAGAGACTGAGGAACTCAGGAGGAGGAAATGGGAGAAGAATGACAGCGTGTGACTCAGAAATAGAGACAGAGAGCTGCGGCTGAGGTGCAGACTGAGTGTTTGCCCCGTGGGCCCAGCTGGCCAAAGGAAAGCCAGCACAGTGCACAATGTGTCACTCTACATTTTATCAACAACATAGCGAGTTATTTCTGGAGGATGGGAGCTCCAACCTTTGTGACTTTGGTTCCGTTTTTTTCTTCTGCTGCGTGTACTTGGCGTGTGTTTGTGTATTCGGGCGAATGGCTGCACTCAGCTGCCACCAATACCCTGCTGAAATGCATATGTGTCTCCCCGATGGCCTTGTTGACAATGATTCTTCATTCCTCAGTGTTGGGTTAGCCCTGACTGTAAGTGTTTCATTTGTGTGTTTGTGTCCATAATCACACTGAGATCTGCATGTGTGAGAAAGAAAATATGTTGCATGTCACTTTCCTTTCTCCTCTTTTCTATTACACTCTAATGAAGCCACTCTCCTGAGACTCCTGGCAAACATGCACTCTTACAGCAACTTACACATACAGAATTAATGCACATGTGCCGTTTCTCTCTCGCTTTGTGTGTGTCTGGCTTATAGGCCTATTGTTTACATATGCATAATCCTAAACACAAACCCTAGAAAGAAAACCTTCCAGGGACTGTAACTCATCTACTGCAGGAATGCAACATCTGGACCCAAGCATATTTTATCATATTATTAAACTAACTAAACAGTAGTAGCTTAGTAGCGAGGAAACAATAGAGGAACCGCCCAATGGGATTTTTTCACTGTTGCAGAGGAAAGCCAAGAGCAAAGGAAATAGGTTGGGTGGAGGAGTGAAAGTGTGAAACAGCAGGAAGAAGATCAAGGAAGGATCAGAGAGGGGATGGAAAGGAATGAGGGTGGTCAGGAGGGAAGGTGGCAGGAAGTTCCAGCGGAAGTAGCTTAGGACTTAACGACGAAAAGGAAGGAGAGAGAAGTGTGACAAAAATAGCATGCAGTTCACCGGAGATGAAATGGAGATAGAGGGGGGAAAAAAGAAGGAAAAGAAGAAAGGAGCCAATATAAGGCAATGGTTTTGGGAGAATTTACAATGTATTGTTTTTGTATTTGTTGATTTTACCATTGAAATACAAACAGTAGGCTATTTCTATAGAAACTATGAATGGATAAAAATAACAAGTAAAGAATTGAAGGATAAATATAAAGATAAAAATGCACACAAAAGTAAATGCACCTCCGTTCTTCTGTATGATGTGCACAGACATGCCCTCACATACTTTTGCCTCGGCTGCATCGCCTACTCTTCTCGTGTTCTCACCCAGAGTAAATGCAGAAGCTAATGTGCTTTCCATCCAGCTCTCAATTAGATAACAGGGCTCCTAAAAGGCTGGCTCAGACACCACCTAACATGAAATCTGGACCATAAGGCGTGTTGTTCCACTGCAGTAGTTCCTGGTAAAGGGCGGGGGTAGGCCGGCCGCGCGTGTCTCCACTGCAGACCAGGACCCATCGGCCTCTTGCGGCGACGAGCAACAGTTTCGATCATCATGCAGTCGTTGTGCAGCTTTTGTTGTTGTTTTCTGGTCAGTATAGACTCTTTCTAATAAAGCTAGGTTTTTTGCGTGATTTTTTTTAATACTACTACTCTCAAACGTCTTTCACTGACTTATTCTCTCTTTTTTCGGCAGTCAAGATGCTTTTTGGGTTTTAAAATTGCGCTTATTTCGGGACTTTCTCTTGGCGTCACGTCCCATTCTGAGTTTGACCAAGCAGCAAAGAGTAAAATCTCAAGCCCCATCCAGGAGTTTTCGGGGCCGATCTGAGTACCTACCCCCGGGCAGGGACTCTTTTCGGCCCCGTAAAAGTGCCCTTCAGGGGAGGTTCCTGCAGTGGAGACACGCACCAACGACACCGGCCTGTAAAATTACCCCGAAGTTCCTACAGTGGAAGCACGCCTATAGTGGAAAAAGGAGAGGGGGGTGAAATTGGGGGTAATCCCATCAATCAGCCCCATAATAAGCACTCTTCATAAGGCATCTCATATCTATCAGCTGGAAACTGCAGCTTTGACCCTTGACCTTCATATCAAGGACTACCTCTTATCACCAGGAGTATAGTTTATCTCACTGTAAGAGCTAATGTATTCATGTAAATACAAATCTTAGAGGTCCACTATTTTCACGTGAAACCAGCAAAGACACTCACACTTATGTTTGTAGAATGACACAGCAGAGGGATCATTATATGAAGCCGTCACTTTATGCACATTACAGTAAATAGTCTCTTGCTTTTCTCACATTTGCAGCATTGGCAACATTATGTGCATCTAAATGTACCCGAACAAGATTGAGTGAGTGCAACTTCTTAATCACTTCAGTAAACAAAACCCCAGTTAAGAGAAAGTAATAACGGAAACACATTTTTTGTTCAGCAAGATACTATAATTGTTGCCTCGCTGCACAGCTACTTTTGTCTTCTAAAGTAACTTGCAGACAATAAACAGGAGTTATAATGTCTCCTGACATGTGTAATCAGTTAAAGCAGAGACATCATTTGCTCATTCAAGCATATTCAGAATGTTTTATGTTACTGTAACATATGGGGTGATCAGCGAGATCGGTTTCCTCTGCTTCCTGCTGCTCTGCTGGTTTTTAAATGGGGCAAGAAAAACTGTAATTGGCTAACTTTACCAGCGGATGTGTATGTATAACGTCCTCCTAGAACCAACAATATATTCATCCTGCTTTGGATTTTTCTTTAGGATGTGCTGCGACAGAAGTGAGATATCATCATCTGTGGAATCTTTACTAAAAAACAAACAAGAATAAAGATCAGAAGAAAGCAGAGCAGCAAACAATATGAATATAATGGTTTCTATAGGAGGCATGGGAATTGTGTGGTCAAAGTGATGTGGGTTACAAGTGCATTCTCCTTGATAGGTATTGCTATAACCCACAGTGGTTATGAGATATAAAGTTTATGATATCCAGGGACCAACTGTAGAGAACTGACCATGGTTCAGTCTGAACATTAGAGAGAAATAGAGATGCTTTTCCCCAAGGCAGCATAAAGGATCATGTGTGTTTTCAACCTGTAGCAACTATAGTGTCCCCCTCTGTGCTTTCGTAAATTGTGTATTTTTTGTCATTATTATGATATTCTGTAAAGCCATCACTATGAATTATGAGTGAATTCTGTGTAACCCCGGTCACAGGTCCCTGGTATATAGTATATGTAGCACAGTTGAGTTGAGGAGGATGGAGTCTGTGCACTTGCACAAGTCACAGTGACATTTCAATAAACCTATCAACAACCTTACTCCAACTATCTCCACCCTTTCCATATATCAGCTGCACAGGTTTGCAAAGCAATAACCCAGCACTGAGTCAACCATCCACTCAGAATAAAACAGATTTATTGCATTGCCTTTTGTTTATTTATTTTCTCCCATGGAGCTGTAGTATGCTTGAAAGTCGTTTATTGGCTCATGAATGTTATACTGCATTTATAGACCTTTAGGAAATGACATTTTAAAGAGAAGAGTAAGGAAGAGAATGAAATATTATAAAGAAATCACCTCAGAGAGCCTTATACCGAAAGTGTGCATGTGTGAGTGTGTACAGCCCTGTTTGAGTTTATCTACAGTATAAACACACTGTGTGTTTATGGAAAAATCCAAATCTCTGCATGTCAGCATGCATATTTCTTATGCATTTGCACTGTATTTGCACACACTGTATGCTTTCGGCCAACTATATATATAGAGTGGACTGTGTCTTAATTCTGCAATATTGTTTATATTTTCCAAAGCCACTTCTGTCTCTGTTCACAGCAGGATTAACTTGCTTCCATCAATACCCACTCCTTCACATTTTAATTTAGAGAGGATTTATGAAATTATATCTCTTCCCCTCACAGGCTGAACTGTTTGAACAAATTAGATTGCAAAGAGACTGCTAAAGAAGCAAAGTGTATGTAGTGATTTTTTTTTTGCAGCTCACCTGCCCACAAGAGGTTGGCGGTTGAGGAAGTGTTCAAACAGTATTTTTGCTGTGGGCTTTTGACAGGTTTGATCAATAATGCTATAATCACCAACAGGCAGTCACAAGACATATGAGAAGTCATAAAACTGGATCTCCTTGAGAGGCGGTCCTGTCTTCTGGAAATTACATTTCTATACAACAAAACTGCAACAGCAAATGTTCACAACAAACACAATTGCTGGCTGGATCATGTTCAGGGTCAACTTTTTTTTTTGTATGAGCATAGGACTACCTTTATTACATAACCATAATCTTTTTTCATAATTCTAAGGCGTTAGAAGTTGATATTGGAGCCATTGTTTGTGTACTTTTCACCAATAAGGTCAGTCTCACAACATAAGATATCCACAAAACTTAATTTGCCAGTTATGTTTCCTTCAAAATATATTTGCTGCTGCAGTCATATAGGATTGGTTCCTAGGAGACAGGGATTTTGAGGGATGAGACAGATACAACTGTCCAAAAGGTGATTCATATTTCATATATTTTGTCATCTCTGATATTGGATGGATCCACCGTGCTGTTCACCCTGATTTTACCACTTTGTTTTTTTGTGATCTTGCAGAAACAATTCCATATCTTTGTAAAAACTTTTGTTCAGCGTTATGAAGATGCTACCTGCGCATTTTTTTTTGTGTCCGCGTGTGCGTGTCTATGTGCGGGAGAGTGTGTATTCGCTCTCCTCACCTCTCTGGGGGAAGCACACAGCAGTCCCTCTCCACTAAAAGTGCTGAGTGTGAGGGATCGTGTCAGATGACAAATCTAAGGGACAAACTGTATCTAAATCAGACATTCTTTATCATCTGTCCTCCCTCCCTCCAGCTACTGCATGTCCCTCCATCCTTCTCTCCTCTCCTCTCTCCTCTTCGTTTCTCAAATCGCCTCATCTCACTCTAATTCCCCGTGCATGGTGAGAAGTGAAATATGGAGCATCTTATAGCACTTTTCTTCCCTATTCACTCGTCTCCCCTTGTTTATCCTCAGCTTTACTGTTTTTTTTCCAGAGCAATAGGAAAACATAAGTAATGTGATGCTGTAGATGAAAGGGATGACAGTGAATCATCAACCCCCCCGTGATTACTGACAGAGCATTGCACTGTGGGCAACCTCCACCATGAACAACTGTCACAGTGGGTGATAGCATTACAAAAGGATGCTGCACAGACACACAAACACACAAAGGGCTCCATGCACATGTTTAATTGCATATACACACAAAAATTTAGACTATGTTGTTTTTTGCGGCTGATGTGAAACTGAGAACAAAGCAGAGATGAAAAGACTTCCTCAAAACTCAAAAATCTTTTGCCTAATCTTATAAACAGATGGTAGTCGAGCTGAGAACTGGTCTTATTTGCGTGGATTAGAATAGGAAAGTCTTCCTCACTGTTTATAGATACACGGTTAATAGCTCCTCTTTGGTTTTTTGTCATTGTCTCCCTGTCATCCTCCATCCCTCCTCCCATCGCTCCCTCCTGGCCTTCATCTCACTCAGAGGGGGGGCCGGGAGCCATGTTTCTACCTAATGATGCATTGCAGAGAGGAGAGAAAATCTGACAGTTAACAACCTCCTCTCGGTCCCTGCCCCACACACACACACTGACACACACACACGTACGTCGGAATTTCTATAGTCATTATGAATTCCCTTGCCCCTTATCCTGACCTTAACCGTCACAAATAAATGTTTAATCCATAACTGAGCCTTATTTTAAATTTAACTCTAAAAGCAGTCTTATTTTGGACTGTACAAAATGTCCTTACAATGATGATTTCAAGCCAAACCACTGACAGTCAGACATACTGTACATGTGCAAACACACACTTTTCCACTGGCGTTACTCAGTCAACTTGCGTCACTCGTTTTTTTGCTTTTCCACTTTTTTGGTAACACCTCAGCCGAGGTTCCAAGTGAGCCGAGCCGATACGAAAACGTGACATTATTCGACTGCCATCCACTAATTGGCCAGAGTGTCGTCACCGGAAGAGTCGTGAATGAAGCATCCAACACAAAAATCAAACTCGCTATTTTACAAACACACCGGCAACAGTGGCCACTGGTCTGTACTGCAACTATTGTTGTTCTTTCAAATGGGTTATAGGATATATGGGTTATAAAGGTTATATGGCTGCTGTGTGGAAAACCACACCGTGGTCAGTTGACCAGGTGCAGACGAATTTGTTTGGAGCTGACGAGAGGATCCACAAAAGAGAGCTAGATGGAGCGTTCATAGCAGCCGTGTTATGACGCCCCTTCCTATGTTGAGGAGGTACTATTTCTGTAGGTACTCAGTTGTAATGGAAAACGTCCTAGTCAAGTCGAGATAAGTAGAGCTGTAACTGTGCAGTGGAAAAGGGCCATTAGACTTAGACTTAGAGATACTTTAAGGAAAGGAAATATGCACTTAGAAGCGCAATATAACACAGATAAGAAAAGTAAAAAAAAATGCATTATATACAGCACATCCATATGAAATTTATGTGCATACCGGTACATATGTTACGGATAAGATCCTAAAATAGAATAAATAGAAAAAAAAGAAAAAATCGGTACCAAATCAATACACAAACACACACCTGATCCTCCTTCTCTACTCTCTCGACTCGACATGGTGTGTTGTTATTCTGAAACTGACTGATAATAAATGTCCAAAGTGTGCCAAGAGAGCGCTCCCCACAGCAGGACACCACCAGCACCACCAGGCTGGACTTTTGACACAAGGCAGATTGGGTTCATGGATTGGTGATTTTGATGCCAGGTTCTGACCCGACCATCTGCAGCCTCAGCAGAAATCAAGATTCAACAGACCAAGCTACATTTTTTTTTCTCCCCGTCTTCAACTGTCCACAGTTGGCGAGTCTGTGTCCGCTGTAGCCTCAGATTTCTGTTCTTGGCTGACAGGACTGGAACCTGACATGGTCTTTTGCTGCTGTAGCTCATCCCCCTCAAGGTTGGACGTGTTATGCATTCTGAGCTGCTTCTTGCTCACCACAGACGTAAGGAGTGGTTATCTGAGTAACTGTAGCCGTTCTGACAGCTCCAACCAGTCTTGCTCTTCTCCTCTGACCTCTCTCATCAACAAGGCTTTTCACTTTTTCTCGACTCCGACGGTTGACGTGAACATTAACTAAAACAGCGGTTTCACGCCTTGCACTGCTGCTACACGACTGGCTGATTTGATAATTGCATGAATTAGCAGGTGTACAGGTATCTCTAACAGTTTGGTGAGCCCGGCGAGCCCACCGATTTTCTTCATATCCTCCTACAGGTAGAAATATTCAATTTGATCTTCTTTAAAACTCGATAGCCTATATTGGGGTCTTTTTTGTGCATCAATTAACTTAAGCATCTTTACAGTTCAATCTTAGTACTTGCTTTGTTTTTTTATGCGTGTGTGCGGAAAAAAAGATAGTAAAAGCTAAGATTCAGAAATCATCCGTGTGGTGAAGGGAACTCATTTGGTTTGAGTCCAGCAAAGGAGGAAAGAGAACAGTTGCCAGTTGTGGTTGATACATGTCCTTTGATTGACTCAAACACATGCAAATGCACTCACTGATTTACAGACTAATTATATTTTATATGCTGGGCTTCTGTGCATATGTGTGCACGTATTTACACATTTGTGATTGTTTGTTTGCCTTTAATTTGCATGCAGATTTTCCCAGCTTTCATTTGAGCTTAACTCGCCCCTCTTTTTTCCCTCCCTCTCTTTCTTCTCACTTAACTCCTCTCTCCTCATTTTTTTTCTGACTATACCTCTCCCCCTCTCTATTTCTCTCTCTCTATTGAGAAGACATAGCTAGAGTGTTGTTCTTATGCTCTGTGACAGCCTCTCTGTTGCCAATTAGTGGTGGAGTGTACACACATACACACACAACCCACAAGTGAGACGATCCACTTAAAGGCCAGAAATATAGTGAACAAAAAGTGACTCAAAAACCTGGGGAGGAAGAAAACCAATCCGCAGCATCGTGTTATTTCACACTGGTGGACTACTTATATCTGCTTTATTATGTTCAATGAAAAATGAAACAGTAAAGCTCCGGCTTACAAGATGTCTTAAAAACAATCGCTGTGGAATGGGAATTAATTAACCTTGTGTGTGCGTAATGCATCAGCAGAGGCATGTCAGTCCAAGGAGCGATGCCTCAGTACCCAGTTCCTCACAGTTGAACGCCCTCAACATACCGTGAAAATCTGCAATCATTTAAAACCTGACAAAAATCAGGTGTGTTATGAGTTCTCTCTACGGGAGGGTGCCTCTCACTTCACATCCTGGGAAACAGTCTCATTCTGTTTTTGCATCCAGTCTATCGAGAGGGAGAAGGAAAGACTGTGGTCCTTGTCTTTGGATCTTGTATACGGCTCACTCGACGCTGTAGCCCTGACATTTGCCCAGTCCAGACAGCTGTGAGGCCTGAGGCTGTTTTTTGTTTTTTTCGGAGGGGAAAAGATGGATTATGATCGGATCAACACAATATATGCTATATTCTGGTTGTTGAAGGGAGAATGACCTCCGTCTGAGCATCTGCCCTTTCCCCTCGTGCATGCCCTGCAGGTGTCACTGTTGAAGCACGTTAATTTGATTTTTTCCAATCGTCATTTATGCATCACACCACCCGCCTAATATTATGTTGCCCCCCTGCACCTGGCAAAAAACAACTGATCCATCAAAGGTGCAGAATCCAGAAGACATCTGAAGGTATCCTGTAGTATCTGACACCAAGATGTTAGAAGTAAATCTTTTAAGGCCTTTATGTTGCAAGGCGGGATCTCCATGGATTGGACTTCTTCTTCTAACATATCCCTCAGATGCTCAATCAGATTGCGATCAGGGGAATTTGGAGGTCGAGACACCGCCTTTGAAGTCTTTGTCATGTTCGCTAAACCCTTCCTGAGCAATTTTTGCAGTGTGGCATTACCCTGCTAAAAGAGGCCACTGCCATAGGAGAATGCAGGGGACGTGTCAGGAATGCCAGGACCCAAGGTTTCCCAGCAGAACATTGCCTTCTTCTGTCCTTCATCCCTGAATGCATCCCTGTGTGTTTTCTTCCCATTTGGACAACCTCAGATCGAATACAGCACTTTTTTTTATCACTCTAAATCTTACATTTGTATGCACAAGGACTGTTGAGGTTTAAACAAAACACCACACTCTTCACCCAACTCTGCTTACAGAGACAGGTTTCTTTTGACAGTGGAAATAAAAGAGAGATAAACTGAAATAAGAAGAGGAATTAAAACCCCTTGCAAACAAATCAAGTGTTGGCTTAACTCTTCTCGGCTTGTGTTCAGACACCTGTCCTTCAGCAACAGCATTGCCAGTATTATCTGGATTGGCGCCATTGTAACAATGTGCAGTGCACTTCACTTGTCAGTGCTTTTAATGTTGTGGCAGATTGTTGTATATACTGGTATTCACCTGACATTTGTGCAAGTGTACGGAATTGAATTGAATCGAACTGAATTGAATTGAAAGAGTGAGTACTATATATAGGAGTAATGGGTGTGCACTTGTTTGTGTGTTCATCTCATCATTCCTTAGTGTTACATGTTATGTTATCTGTTTGTGTAGAGCAGAAGGCTTTCCTTGTGGTTCTGCGCCAGTTTGTCTTTGTGCTGATCAGAGCGCAGTTGTGTATACATATCAAATACTTTTTTTGTATATCCTCTCATCCACCTTGATCAGTGTATACATCCAAAGAGGAGAAAATAGAATTGCAGCACCTCTCAGCACTTACACTGTCTTGGTGAAGTTTATCTAAAAGTGGTATGCATGTTGCGTGAGCTGTGTTTGCTTGTGAAAGGGGTTGATAGTTTCCGACAAAGACACGTGTAGCAACACATCCATGTGTAGAGATAGAACAACACTTCATCTGATGCTTTCAACATGGGATGTGTTAAATGATGTGCCAGCACTAACACATATGCCTGTTTACAGCCAGATCAAGTGAGGTGTGATCCTGATATATCATCTTAATTGAAGATTTCCTCTATTGCTATGTATGCTGTAGAGTATGCCTAGCTATACAAAGTTGCATAAGTGCCTCAGAACCATTATC
Source organism: Trachurus trachurus (assembly GCF_905171665.1). NCBI lineage: Eukaryota > Metazoa > Chordata > Actinopteri > Carangiformes > Carangidae > Trachurus > Trachurus trachurus. The sequence goes on from NC_139911.1 coordinate 8,656,395, forward strand.
AATTAGACTTAAATCATATTTGACCCACACATTGATTGCAGACAATATTGGTGGGAAAAAAAACAAAAAAACAAATACTAACTCAACTTAAATCCAAAGCTATGTCCCTTTTGCTGCACACTCTGTTCATTAGTGAATTTCTTTTGGTCTAGTTGACCATTCAGGTGGTAAATTCAGCTCAGTATAAATCTGCAATGTGCCAGCCTCAGAGATGACCACGCTGAAGTGGTGTCCAGAAACGGCTATGAACACAAAAACTGCTGAATTTACTGCTTCCTTCCATTTGTGCATTCCTAGCAGTCCTCGCAAGATCAGCACCATGGACAGCGGTTGTGACATATTCTTGGTTAGAAGTTTAATGATCCACCTCAGCTCTGCAGGGGGAAAGAAGAGAGCTGTAGACTGTGGCCTAAGCCTGTGCGAATAATCTGCTGTGTTATGTTTCAGTGATATATTTAGTGCCTGCTGTCGTTTAGTCTATTATATGAGTAAGCATTAATTTATGCGCTAATGCATGTAAATGATTTCATTTTATTTTAATATCAAAGCACTGAGTGCAAACAAACAGGCGCTGACATGCTCACACATACTTACCAGTTGTTCATGGCTGTGTGGAGTGGTCGCAGAGTCGGCACTTGTTATTAGCAGCTTGTGTTTTGCAGCGTTACGGCTGAATCTCGCAATGCAGATGAAACGCACGTCTATTTACATGCATAATGACATAGATGCATATGAACATTACGGTATTTTCAAAGTCCTGACTAATTAAAACCTTATAGTTGGGATAGCCAGAATTGTGGCGCTCGCAATTTATGAATTATTTAATATGCTTAGCAATTAATAAGTTATTTAAAGTTTGGTCTACTGGGAAATCTGTGATTGTGTGTCTGAACACCTCATTGTGTATATAATTCATAATCAAGCCTTTCCTAATAGATTACACGTAGTAGGAGATTCCTTTTCCCCACAAGCACATCCTACTCAGGGTAACGCAAGGCCTCAAACACAGCTGTCACTGGCTGCTAGTAAGCTAGCGCTAACAACAATAAATTTCTTGATGTATTTAATTTGTTTGATTTAGAGATGTGTGCGGGCAGCGGTAGCCACTTAGAGATTTACGAGAGCCTGCTCACGTGGTGGCAAATGGCAATCTGTTCCCGGTAGAAATAATAACACCTCAGATAGCAGTGAATCATCACATCTTCTGATTCACTGGAAACAAGCAGTCAGTCTGATTCCCCCTCCAGTTTTATGAAACTTTGAAATTTCATGGTAATACATATTTGCGTTAGAGCCAGGAAAACACTGGAAGCATATTGTAGATAACTCCTATGTGTGTGTTTTAAAATAAGTTACAAGAAGTCTGACAATTCAAAAAATACATGAATGGTGAATATCCTCTGAATTATTTGTGGAAAAGAGAAACCCCAAATAGAAGCATTTACGAAATGAAAATAAACTCAAGTGATAACAAAAGCCAAGATCACACGTTATGACCCTCCGCCATTGTCGCCGTAAAGGAAATGAGATAACCAATCAAACGGAGCCTCCGGAGAATTACATCTTGATATAAGTGACATTTTTGTCGACACACCACCAACTGCCGCTACCTCTAAATGAAAATGAGCACTTGACATTTCACAACGACGATCAGTAGCGCTCGCAGTCATCATGTTATCTACATGAGTGGGGGAGGTTAGGACGAAGCAGCGAGGGTTCAGGATAAGTATCAAAACAGCCCAGGCTGTCTGCTTGCTGTGTGTATCTCTTACACACACACACACACACAAGGACAATTTAATATACACTTGATGTCTCTGTTTGCATGTGGGATTGTGTCTTTGTCAATTCACTTCACATTAAATAGGCAACACACTTCCGCTTTGTTAGAATTGTGAATGATTTATTTTAACGGTGTGAATGAACTCCAAAGAAAGGAGCTGGCAGAGAAGCTTGTTAAGCCCGTTACCCATCATAGAAAACTGTGCCGAAGGGCCTGTCTGCGATTTTATCATTGTCATGCCTGTCGCTCTGGTTTAGACTTAGGGACTTAAATACTGTATCTGTCATATACACACACACACACACACAAACACACACACACACAAAATCACATGCTTAAATGCTCACATGTACCTGCACCCGGACAAACTGAACTACACACACACACACACACACTCATACATGCGTGCGCATTGCAGCCATGCAGAAAATATATCCAGACTGAGGAACCCAAACACAGACGGTCACACATGTTATTACACATGGATGTGGACACACATTCAGTAAAAGCAACTATCCACTGTTCAGTAGCCATCCCCCCCACCCTCTTTTTCAAAGGCAGTAACACTACAGTAGTGTATGATAAATCCACAGTTCTATTAGGAGAGTTCAGTCGTTGACTTTATGTGCGTGTGTGTGTGTGTGTGTGTGTGCACGTTTACTCTTCATCACTACTTCTTTAAGAAGACAGTATAACAACACAGCAGGCCCACATGTTTCTTTGTTCCCTACATGTTCGGATAAAAGGTTTATCGTTGGCTGCAGCCACCTCTTTACTTTTCTCTCTTTTTCATCTCTTCAAATCCATTAAATAGAAAAACGGTTGACTGCTGCCTTTTTACTTAAAGAGAAGTGAATGTATAAGCCTTTGAGTTTATGTGCATCTGCACTGTTGTCTGCATTGCCTGTCAGCCTGTATTTATTCCACTCCTTGACTACTCAGAGTTAGACTGAACGCTTAGTTAATTTCATCATTTCAGCTGGATTTTGAATCTTCCTCCTTTAAATCATTTCCATGTGCGCACAAGTGTGTGTGTTTGTGTGTGTGTGTACTGCTGGAGCAAGCATCTGCGTCTGCATATGTTGACCTGGGTCTGTGTGAGCATGCAAAGGTTTGTGTGTGCTTGCACAGGCTAATCTATCAAAACAAGTGTTTGTGATTGCCAGTGGATGGATGACCTTTGAGGTCTCTCTGGATTCCCCTGTCACATCATGTGTAGCAGACAGAGGACAGGAGCAGAAAGAGCTGACAGAGGAGGCAGAGAAGCCACTTGCTATAGGTGAATACGTGTGTGTTTTTTTATTTCTATTTTTTTAAATTTGTTGCTCATGCGAGGGTTTTGCTGAGCATGTTTGTTTGTTTTTTTCAGCGTCCCCTACTTCATATTCATGCAGTTGCACACAGTTTTAGCTGGCAGCCCCCCAGTACAGCCACAGTCTCCTGCTATACACTGAGCTGCTCGGTGGGAGCCAACAGAGAGCGAGTGCCCTGCTCAAGAGCAAACTGCCAGTATGTGTTGAGAGAAGAGTGTTTCCACAATCACTTTACTTGCCCAGAATCTTCCATCTGGTCTGAGCAATTCAAAATTGCTGCTTTCTGGTTACAAGCCATTTCTGACATTTCTGTAGGCCACTACCACCCTTACTCGAGCGATTCAGCTGTGCCTCTTGAATCTTTAAATGTAGTAAATGGAAATTATGCACTGATTTTACAAGATATATATAATTACACACTTACAATAACTAATTTACCATATTTTGTAATTCAAAATGTTCCAAAGAGCATGGGCTATAACAATAATCAAAAAGAAATGAACAAGTCTTTCTGGGCGCCTATTTAAAATGCATGCCAAAATGTTCAGTACATTAGCTCAACAAGACATCAGTTGAAGCCAGATGTTTGTCCTTGTGCCAGTATACACAGCACAGCGAATATAGAGAACAATTCACCATTAGAAGACTGATGCTTTGTCAGACAAAGTGATGCTGACAACTCATTACAAGTTTGTAGATACCTTCCCCGACACCTGGATCAGTGAGGGTATGAGCAAGCATGTGCACACGCACACACAGAGAAGCACACACAGAGCCGCGGTGGCATTTAGGCAGTGACATTTTCCGAGTGACATTTTGTCTGTGGCCAAACCCATAGTCACTGAGTGTGAATCCAATCATGCTATCGTCCAGACTGTCATGGAGCCAGCAGCGAATCCTCACACATGCATGACCTTGCTCACGAGTACATGTGATACACACACATGCACACAGGCTGATTAAATGTCATAATTGGGCCAGATTGATCCATCCAGAAGTCATAGATATTCTAAACCAGATTGAGTCATAATGATAGCTCTCTGGCTGCTAAACCCTTGACCCTTGTCAACCGTCTCCAACCATTATATCATTGGCAATTAAAAGGGCTTTTTGCTGTACACCCGCTACACATTAAAGTCACTGTATGGAATTGACGCAATTTACATGAAATAATCACCTTTCTGTTACATTTGCACATTTAGTCACATTTACAGTTACATTGTAATGTAAATTAAAAAGAGGATGGATCAAGTGTGGACTAATTTCTGAGATTTATTACCAACAATATTCCTAGTGTCTGGCCAGAAGGCAATGTGACTGAAACGGAAAAAACTAGGGTCAACAATATTACACTTTATATCCTGTTTGACAAAAATATAACATCCTTCAAATTACCTTGTTCTTAGCACTTTGCCAGTGCTGCAGAGTCAAATATAGTCAGAAATATACAGTAGCTCATATTGAAACTCTAATAACGGTGTCAGTGTAGTAGCCTATCAAAATTATGCCGGTCAGTCAGATTCAAACTTGTGTAGTTGACTGGCCATCAGCCCTACAAGATCAAATGCTGGTGGGCCACTGCAATCATGGGCCGGTGGACTGTCAAAAAATCTATATTCTTTTTTCTTTTTTTCTTTTTTTTACTGAACCTGCCAGTCTCTTCAACCAGCCCTCTCTGTGTGTCTGTCATTCAAAGTGTGCATGCAGAGCTTGCCATGTTCTTGTTCCAGTGGGTAAGTCTTACTTCTGCAGTCCCAACTAATCCCATTCAAAACTCTGGACTGTCTAGTGGCAACATCTTGTTCTTGTTCTTGTTCTTCTTGTTCTTGTTCTTCTTCAATCCATAAATTGGCAGTGTTCAAGCACCACATAAGGCTGTATAAGGCTGTTTTTTTTATTTTCCAGTCCAGCCATCATGTCCCTGTTTTGGCCAATTCTCAAGATGCTTACTTGCATACAGTACATGTGCTTTGACTGCAGGTCACCTAATGGCCACCTCTTAAATTCTGCTGACAGACAATAACATCATTTACAAAGACTTCCCTCTAAGAGGTGTAGATGAGATCACTGAGGACAATGCAGATGATTCACTGTAATGAGACTGACTGACTTGACATTATCTTAAACAAAGAACTTGATATATCGATGTGTGTTTTACTGCCACAGACATCTTAAAGTTATTAAATGGCAATATGACCTAATGGCCAATATCACTTTGACCAACTAAAAACACTTAATGAATGCACCACCATTAAGGTAGTAATTAAGAAATAGATTGGATCAATAGCAGCTACTACATTTATGAAAGAGACTTAATTATCTGTGGAATTACAATTGCGTCAGTTGTCAAATAGGGCTTGAGTGAAGTAGTGTTTGTAATGTCCTTTGTATTTAATATGAATGGAGCTCAGTGCTGGAGATTTGTCAAGGCTGGCTCTCTACAGAAATGTATTGCGGAAAGGACACCCACATATTTAAATCAATGCATGTTTCACATTTTCTGGTTAAGCTATCATCCTGTAAGACCTCATCAGAGCAAACTGTCTCCTCCATGTCACAGGAATATTAATTTGTATCAGTTATAAGAGAGCAGGTGCCAGGTCTTGACTTTTGATTGTCCTTTCTTATCCAGAGCTAGCTATAGAAGAACCCGGTGATTAAAAAAATCATATTAAGGGAAAAACACAAACAAACAAAAAGTATTGATTTTCAGATGTATAATACATCAGGCTGTCAGACTGTGAGGCTAAGCAACAAAAAAGGGGGAAAATTCTTTGTGTTTCTCTCACTGTTGACATTTATTCACTCTACCAATAAATGTTGTCTCAATAAATGTCACAGATACGAAAGAAGTGGTTTCTTTATTTTTTTAATCAGTGTATATTACCATATAATCAATCTTGAGTCTGGCAGAGCGGACTCTTCATAATAAAAACAGCTCCATAAATGCCAGGCAAAGAAACAAAATGCTGCTATATAACCCAACTTAATTGTAAATAGACAATATTATTTTTGTAGTTTTAGTGTGTTAAAGTTTGAGCACCAAATGGTGTTTGCTGCTTTGTTCCATCACTGTACCATATTGCATTCGTGTGTAAGTGTGTGTGCGCCAGATTCAAGTTCATATACAGTGTTTCATCAAGGGATTAGAATATTGTGTTTGCCCATGTCTCCTTGCCTATGTGTTTATTTTTGAATTGGCCATCAAACAGAGAGCAAGAGAGAAGAAGGATGAGAGTACACTGTAAATTGTAATAAGTTCACTTTACTTAAAAAAAGTGAGGAAACCGATTGCCTCAAAATTTCCAAGTAAAGTAGCTAATTCATTTTAAGGTGATATAGCTGAAAATAACTGTGTTTATGCAACTCAGATAATGGCAGTAAACTTGAGTGAAGTTAACTCAAAATCATTAGTTAGGTTGACTATAAAATGCCAATTATGACTACTTAAACTTGTGAGTTATGTTAATTAAACAGTACTCGTGAAAATAAGTTATCCTTACAAGTTTTACAAGTTCACATTACTAGAAAAATATCAGGAAACCGATTGCCTTAATATGTTCAAGTAAGCTGAACTAAAAGTGATAAGCTATTGAAACTAAGAGACAACAGACAACAGTTTGATGGAAAACAAAGTTTAATAATTAAACTTTTTTTGTTCTGAACACAAATACATGTAAAAATAGGTTCCAGGCTCAGGTACACACTTACTAACCTTTTTTTATATTACATATTTTGTATGTAAAATAAGATCACTATTTCAACTGAATGCGCAACTGTAATCATGATGTTTAAGACAGCTCCCCCTGAAACCTGCTCAGAGCTTTCTGATTTAAATTCTTAGTGGATGAGTTTAGAACTGCACTATCAATAGATATATCTTTCAACATAGTATATTAAGTCTGAGATAACTGGCTAAAGAACCTGATGCTGGTAATCAGTATCACCACAATCATGTCAGCATTAACACAAAAGGAAAAAGAAAAGCTAAAAGGAAAGTCGTTTCTTCTCATGAACATACACCATTTAGTAAAACAATTTAGTAGTCTGAAAGGGCGATGAGGCTCCCTCCCACAAAAAAGGATCTAACAAGAAAAAAATATCACTTTTCCAATAAGGGTAAGGGATTCAATGTGACCCATAATGTCACGTCACATTCACATTGTGTACACATTCAGTCATTGCATCAGAAGATTTTTGAGTGATTGTATTTTTGGTTTTAGGGATTTATGTCCAAGTGTCCAAGCACCTTTTGGATGAGGTCAAAGGTGTACTTCAGTTGTTGGCATGTGGAAGATTTCCAAGGTCATCCATGACAATTCTTCCTTCCAAAATGATTGCACTACCTGAAGACTGAAGCGCAGTGAGTCAGGGGAGGCCTGTCTGTCCTCAGGAACGATGGTCAGGATCCCACGGGCGGTGTGAGATATGTCTGGGTCTTCGCAGTCCTAACAACAATAGCAGCAATAACACCAAAATTACATATCAGATGTCACCTTGAATTTCCACGGCAGAAACACAAGACAGCCACTAAAAGTAGTGGTAGAGAAGTAACTAAAACTAAAGCTATCAATGTAACATAAGGAGCAGAATTAAATAGAGTGAACATCCTGTGGTGTGGAATTTAAAAAATAGTGATAAAGACAACTTACAAAGCATGTCTTGAAGAAGTCTGTGTTCTCATCTCCAAGGATCACAGGAAGGCCACGGAGGACTGCCGTTCACGTCGCAGCAATATCTGTACTGACAAATGTCGAACACACATCACTTAAAGGACAATCAATTAATAGCTCTGCACACACAATGGGGATGAGTATTTTGTTCCCCACATGATACAAAATGTGTTACTTTGTATCTGAGAAACTTACCTCTGGTGTGACTTGTTGCAGATACTTAAGTTTCTGGCCAACACTTCCCTTGCTCTTGAAAATCGTGTCTGTTTTTTGAGAAAAAAACAGACAAATTATTATTCAAAGTAGAGATTTATACATCTTAAAACATGTTTGGAGGGAATCTTTCTCATGACTAAATCGTCACTGACACCATGTTCATTGAGAATTTGCTGAATGGCATGGAGTGAGGCTAAATTATGCTCAAGGTGATGCTATAAATGATCCAAATTTTTTGATTTGAGCTTCTGCCTAATTTTTCTTGCTTTGTGGGATCACTAGAAAAATCTTCAACTTCATGTACATCTTGTGACATGCCTGGATCTGAATCAGGTGTGCTGGCAATGTCAGGCTTCAGCCGCTTCTGACAGGGAAGCCAGTCTTGAATAATAGTTTAGCCCTCTTTTCAGAAAAAAAAACAAGCAGTACTTACACGTCCAAGGCATTCTGTCTTCAGAAATAAAAACCTGCAAAAGAAACAACAAAATCAATCAGTTAAACTGTAACTAACTCATAGCACAAACTATTAGAACTGTACATGATATAAAAAAAACTAAACTTATCAACCAGCTCTGTGTCTGTGGCTCTCTCTCTCTACACACGCACACAAACACAGGCACATGGACATGTCATAAACAAACGTGCTAAATCGCGCTAACCCCCCCCCCCCCCCCCCCCCCCCCCAACTTCACCGTCTCACCGTCCGTCCGTCCGTCCGTCCGTCCGTCCGACCGACGGGGGGGGGGGGGGGGGGGGCTTTTTCAACCGTTAATAAGCACGCTGTGTTTGCTGAAACCCCAGTAAATCACTAAATGTTAACGTTACACTATCCGAGTCACGTCACATGAAGAGCTAGTTAGCTTTAGCTTTCACATGACTGCAAAGGACCGACTGGCAGCAACAACAAAAAAGAAAAAAACTGAACTCACAGATAAATTATATGATAAGAATAATGACTACAGGTTTGCTCCATACAAAACCAGTGAAACTTACCGTGTCTCTAGCTGCAGCAGCCGCCTTGTTGTTGTTGACGGTTTACCGGGCGCTTCATTCAAAGCACGTCGTCACTCGTCAGTGGGCAACTGCGCATGTGCGTTCGACGAGAGCTGCCGAATGCTGCCGAGTTCCTGCTGGTGATGCAGATGCTTCTTGCTCACTCATACCTCTAAGTACAGGTTACTTGCAGCTGATGAGTTTAATTACTTGCCTCAGCAGAAAGTTGTCTTTACTAAGTAAAAGTGAGGATAGTCAACAGAGTAAGCTGAAATTAGTTAAGGTCACTTTTCTTTTTAAGTGAGATATACAATTACATTTTACAGTGTATTTATAGTGGGAGCTGTGTAGTGAACAGCCCACCTCATATAATGCACACTAATTAGACAATTCGTCACCAGTTAAATACAGTAGAACTTCTACACTATTCATAGATAGGCGAGCTCGGGATGAGTTTGCAGTCCACATATGAGATTAAATAGTCTGATACTTTCACAGTTCATCATAAAGGAGTTAATCAGTGTTGCACTTCACCAACAGGTTCACACATCAATCAAACATAAAGCAGTGAACACCACACAGCGACATGCAGATGATCGAAGCCCTAAACAAATGCTGTCACCCATGTGTTTTTTTCCCCCCAAGTTAAAAATAAAAGAAAATGTTTCTGTTCCTATACAGAGTTTTGATAAAGCACATCTGTATGTGAGTTTTCAAGCATGAGAATAGCAGAAGAGTTGAAACTAGAGTAGATTTAGAGAGTGGATATCTATACGATTTTTCAGATGGCATCGCTGATACTTGAACTTGTGTATCGTCTGATATTGAGAACTGATCCAATAGAGATGCATTAAAGAAAGCAATTTACCAGCAGCACACTACCAACCCTGAATGTGATATGGTTCCTGCTGATGTTGTTGTTGTTGTTGTTGTTGCATGGCATGGCTCAGGTAAAACCCTTTGTAAAACATCATACAGGAATGACATAGAACCATTTATTATCTAACTTGACTACCTGTCATGAAACAATAAGTCAAAATGCTTTAACACTATTACAGTACCACCACCCCTCCACCAATTAAAAACCTTGAATTCTGGACATATTGCCTTGATACAGTATACAGTTCTACGTGAAGACAATAAAGACAGAAAAGTGGATATGTATGTACGTATAAGCTCTTCATGTGCGTAGGCCTTACCAACCCTCATTAAAGGGATATTTCAACATTTTGGCGAATTCGCCGATTGCCATAATCCCTGTAGTCTTGGGAGTAGGTTTTTGGCAATAGGCAAATTTGCCAAAATGACAGCATTTATGACATCATATGTCACACAAATTGTGCTAGTGTGAGTAACACAAGTGTAAACATGCAAAGTCTTCATTGTGCCTAAAATTGACAATCGTTGAATGTCCTCACCTAAAAACCTTAGAGAACATGTTTAATTTTGGTGTTTTCATAAGAAAAAGTCTTTGCCTATCATTGCCAAAAGTTGCCTTTGACTTTGCTTCTCCAGTATTCCCTCTCATTTTCTTCTGGTGTTATGTAATGTTGACAGACCAAAGCTATGCTAATATGTGGCCATAATTAGGACAGAGAGAGCTGTGTTGTGTCTGTGTGTGTGCGTGTGCCTGCCTGCATGTATGTTTAACCAGACATCCCACTTAGTCTGTTTAATATCCAAACTGCTATTCTCAGGCTGTTCAGGGTTTTCTATTTGCAGCACATGAGCCCTCACTCACTCTCTCTCACTCACACACACACACACACACACACACACACACACACACACACACACACACACACACACACACACACACACACACACACACACACACACACACACACACACACACACACACAAAGAAACAGAAGGAGAAATACTGGAACAAGAAGTAGAGAGTGCGACAGTGACAGAGTGTGCAAGAGAGTGAATTGGAGACTGAGAGATGATTTCATTTTGCCCACTGAGCTCTTCAATAATTTAATGAGAGAAAGATCTGTATTTCTGTTTGTGTGTTGAATATTTATAATGCATATAAAACTGTTATGGGCAGGCTGTTGGCAGTCGTATGTCTCAGGTTTGTGCTTTTTTTTTTTTTTTTAATCCAGAATCCAAAATTCAAACAGATGGAGCTGTTGCTGCTGGTCTCGACTCGTGGTTTACTATTGCAGCACCAGGGTTCAGCTTTTGAGATTTCACTCACAAATGAATGTAAAGCAAATATTTTCAGTATTTTTCATCTCATGACAACCCATTAGCCCAGCCTTCATTCAAATCTTATTTTCAACGTCTTAGTAATGTCGGCCTTTGATTCGGCCATCTTTGAAGATGTTTTCTCGGGTTCCTCTTTGCCTTGACCAGAGATATTTTAATCCTGGGCTCATATGTTTTAAACAACCCAGAATCACTATGAGAGTCATTGAGGTGAACTGAAAATACTCCAGAGCAGTGTTTTTAAGAATTACCTATTACCATTTTGCACCACTTCACATTAAAATTGATAATGGTCATATTTTTTCCATTCAAAACACAGACTTGATTCTGCTATCTTCTATCATGTAAAAAGTACTGAATTTACATGATCATTATCTTTTTCTTTTCATGAGAACCTCTCAGAATTTTGAGATTATGATCTTAATTAATTTGGGAAAAACAGAGCAGAAAAGAAGTTGTGAGGATGTTGTAAGTTACTCACAGGTGAGGTCGAGGCTGAAACTATTCTTTCTCTAACCATAGCTGTCAGCTGCCTCTTTTTTTAAACTCACTGTAATAAGTCATATGGTAATGATTTGCTCTCAAGGCATGAAAAGAAAATGACTCGGCCATCCCTGAATATGACCAAAGAGCTTTTCACATTTCACTTCATGTATATAATAAAATTTGCCCACATCGAAAAGAGAATTTAGAGGGTTTTCCTTTATGACTTGAGCCAACTTATTGTTTGTATATGTCATCAACTCCCTCATTCTAATCAGAGTCCAGATGTTATTAGGGTCTCTGTGCTGACATCAAAACAATGGACAATTAGGGAACTTTAGAGTGTGTAAGCTGCTAAATGTTGATGCTGATGATTACATTTTTACGATTTTCTTTAAATGATGATCTTTAATGAGGTTTTGCACTTAGTTGCCAGATGAAATTCATTTGCCGTATGGTTTTATTAGCTTACAGTTATAATTTTGAAATGAACTGCCAGATGTTGACGCATTTTGTCTTTTTATTCATGAAAACTTTTTGGATTCATTGGTGAAGCTGTTTTTCGAACTTACCGTCAAATCGTTAGGGTTTCTTTAAATATTTATTAAAGATGGATGTTCAGTTTAACTGTGTGTCTTCAGTTCTTGGCTCGCCCTCCCCCTTTTCTGTTTCCTTTGAACTGAGTTCACAGGAGGCATTGCTGGAAATACCACACCGGATTCCAGTTTTTATTTGTGTTATTTCTCTGCAGCATGTGTGCGTCGTTGAACCAGGGCAAACGAAACTCTGAGTGCTCAGTCAAAATGGTCGTTTGCTTTTCGCCTGTAGATGTTGATTGATGAGTATAATTTATTGTTGAGAGTTCAGAGACATAATTGGATTCATTTCATGTTTTTCCACAAGGGCAGTTTTAATGTTTTGTGTTTTCTCCTTATTAATATGTTCTTTTGCTGTTACTTTTATCATTAGAAGTGCCATTATTAATGTTGGTATTGGTAGTTGTTGTAGCATTGTTGGTGTTTTTCATGTGTGTGTTATTTTTGTCTACTTGTGTTGTTTATGAAGCATAAATCCTTCAAGGGAAGCGTTTCCTGTTATCATCTGCACTGATGTGCTGTCCATTGCATTACAGTCATGCCCGTAATCACATTAAAGAACTCCCCTCAGGTATTGCTGCTAATGTAAATTACATTTCGTTAGACACAGGCTGATACACAAAGTGCCAGTCATAGCTGTGAAAACAAAGACTAGTATCCCGGCGCTACAACAATAATGAATCCTGTCTTATTGAAAAAGATAGGTGTTAATAAGAAAAGAATACAGAATGAAACGGACCGAGCAGTGAAATAATTCTTTGTCTAGTTCCACTGACGTTTGCCAGATGGTGGGAGCACCTGCGTACACACCTACACACAGATGGACACACTTTACATATATTCCTAGCATTAGTGTTAACCCTAGCTAAGTACATAATCTAACCTCAGATCTCGTTTTAATGGATGATTTCTGTTTATTATTATAACTTGGCTGATATTATTTTTTAGAAAATAACAAGAAACTACGCAAACTTTTATATGTTATCAATCCACCTGTTCTCTCCCAAACTGTTATTGATCTGATCCTCACCATTAGGACAACCATTAGAGAAGGGCAAAAGGGATACTGGACCCTCAGACCTCAAGTTTAGGGACATACTGCTTATGCAAAACAGTACTGTCGTGTTATAATGATATTTGTTGCCATGGTTACAATGATGAACATGCATTTAAGGTCAGTAGTTTCAATTTAGAAAAGAACAGCCCATTTTAAAATCCAGTGCTTTGCGGACCCCAACCAGCTCTTGACACAGACCTTATCATTCACCAACATCACCTCACCTCTCCCTATGGTGCTGTAGCCTGCCCTATAATAATTACTATAGACACTGAGGTAAAATGTGTTACTTTGTCTGACAACTTTGTGTTAATGAAGTTAGGCTACTGTTTTGCCACATAATGAGTATAGTGTTATCATAACCACTGGAAATAATGAAACAAAAACCTGTGACATATGATTGAAGTGCCAGTAAATGGAAATTATCCTTAAAGCAAAATGTAATGTGAGAAAAAAAAACTGTCCTCACTCAAAAGTCTACTCGCCGGTATTATTTCACTCAAAGATATGAGTACAAGAACAAGCCTCATGTCAGGTAACAGTAAACCTTCAGTCTCAGACACACAATACCTTCATTGTTTGAGGAATAAAGTCATTAACATGCTCAGGACAAAAGTCGTCCTTTCTTTTCTTTCTGTTTTTCATATTTCCTCTTTCTTGCGCGTGCAGAGGCAGCGTATCAGGTAACTGTCCCTCGGCCATCATCTCATGTGACTTTCATCAACAGAGACATCAAAGTCTCCTCTGTCTTTCTTTCCTGCTCCCTCTTTCTCTCTCTCTCTCTCTCTCTCTCTCTCTCTCTCTCTCTCTCTCTCTCTCTCTCTCTCTCTCTCTTGTTCCCATCCTTTCTCTCCTGGCTTACGGTTGACTTTTCAAACTCATTAAAGTGACAGACAAGACAAGCAGTGGAGGAAGAAAGAGGGGCAGGAATGAATCTGGGCTAAATTCGAACCATACCTTTTTACTACACGGACCACAGCTGTGTTTTTTTTAGAAGGGAGGAGCGGGAGGGGGGGGTTGCTACTGTGTGGTGAATTTTAATATGCATGGCAGTGACGGAGGAGAGTGACCTTTTTACCAGCTCCTATTCACACTTCGTTTTCCCACTCCTTCACTCCACTCCTCTCATCTCTGCTTTTTTTTTCTCCATTCCTCTTAGCTGATTCAGGAAGGAGAGAGAAAGAATGAAAGAGCGAGAGTTACTTCTCAACTAGAAGGTCATAGCGCTATTTGATAGCCTTTTGTCTCCTCTCCAAAAACAGCACTGTTAATAGCTGCCCATAGGCCACTTTATAATGATCAGGCCTTATCTCGAGAAGCACACAGGCAGACACACACACTGTCTTTATGGTGATAAGCAGGATCATTTAACTTAAACAGAAAAAGACCGACAATGATGTCACTTCTTATACTAACAGTGCTGGCCACGGCTGCTATTTATCCTGTTTAAAGCTCTGATACACAGGCGACTATGTTTTCCTGCATCCTGTACCAGCAAAGGCATTCTATTATCTGGATATGAAATTCATACCTTTTTAAAAAAACAAAAAAACATGGCTGTCTTTTTATTCTAAAGGAAGCAGGCTCAGCGGGTTTACTATTGGATAACGTGGTGCTCTCTGGATCCCAGTAGGAGAATTTCCTTTTCTCTTGCCTTCCTCTGCAGGGAGGTCGGATTTCACCCCCTGTATTAGGCATCTGGAGCTGCTGCTGAAGGACCAGAGGGATTTGGTGTCAAAATTTCCATAACTCAACCATAACATAACAAAAAAGGGGACGGGTTATAATGTTATGACTGATCTGTGTAAAATAATTCAAACTACACATTCATTTTAAAATCAAATATTAATGTTTCAGAATAAAGACCATCAGTCGGCCGCAACAATAGTCACATATCTGTATATGTCCATATTTACTGCACTGATTTTTTCCCCTCTAGTTTAAATTTACAGCACTGCAAAGTTTAGTAAGACAGAAAGTAAGTTTTGAAAGTGCACACAGCGCTAACTTTGTTTTTGTTGCCACGCAGCTGTCTAATTAGCATTAATTGCTCACTGAAACGTTCTTAAAAATAAAATGGGAAATTAATGCTGAGGTTACACTGAAAACAAGGAGAGTCAAGTAAATATTGCTCATTTGGAAGGCGACTGGTCACTTCCCTCCTGTGTGTTAGTGCAGCCTTATTGCTGTCTGATATTGACTTTGACACCCACAGAGCAGCGCAAAACAATGCCACTGCCCAAACCACTGGATAATACCTGAAAAATAGACTGTTCAAAAAACTATCCCACATACTTTTTAATGTCACTGTTTTGTGTTGGTGGTGGTGACATGGAATAAATACATCTTGGTGCATATGTGATGTGCGCATATACTATATATAACTTCTGGTGCTCACCACACAATACTGAATGATTGTTGGTAGTGTTGTTTTCTGGCATGAATCAGTGTTAGCGTTCCCCTCTGAGTAAACTATATTTAGCCATACTATACTTTCTTTTTTTCATTCTAAAAGCACTTGTGACAGCCCCCACCCCCCACCCTCTGCTTGCATTCGCAGTCACCTCTGTGAGAGCGGTGCAGGTATGTGAAAGGGCAGGGACTGTGTGTGGGAGGAGTCATAACCTAATTTATAATGCTGAGGGGTGGATGGAGTTCTGCAGTTGCCATAGAGACCTTTGTGGCTGAATGCGGCTGCAGCTTTTTTTTTTTTTTTTTTTTGTGTCCTATTCCTTTTCTGAGAGGGAGCTGGTGAAACACGCGCACCACAGCACATGCACAACGTACTGTAGTGGAACCCTACACCTTGCGCACTGCATACTGATAGAAACACAGAGAGCACCAGCAGCAGAAACTCCAAACTCATCAGTTTTCGGATCTGCTGGACTGTGGTCCATGCACGTATCAAGGTAAAATATACAACTGCATATACACGACAAGTGATTTGCAATTAGCTTACAACTGATGGAAACAGTTGGAACAGTTAAGGATTTTATAAAACGCACGTTATGTTTGTATAGTGATCCTTGCTTGGTTAAAAATACTGCCTGTCTCCAAGTTTAATTCTCTGTGCAAATGTTAAAGATGTTGCCAGAGTGCTAATGTTTTTAGAAGCTGTGTGGTCCAGATACACCTTTCTATTTTTGCCTGTTTTTAATCTGTTCTGCAGTTCACACTTCTCTTAGTCTAACCGTGCATTTTTGGGATGCCAAGTTTAATTACTCGTATGTCCTTCTGTTTTCATTCATTTACGTAATGTGAAGTTTCCTTTCACTTTTTGCAAGAAACAACCATCTTCTTTGCATTACCAGTTTGTAATTGCTTTCCATCCATTGCCAGGTTTTATGTCAGTTACAATTTGATGTGGTTTGTGGCAGATGTACGATTTGCTAAAAACATAAATCAGCAACATACGGTATGTTCTTCTCAAATGCAGATGTTACGTTGCGAATATTTTTTTTCTTAAGTGTAGTAATTAAGTAATGTTGAATAAAAGCTAAAAGTGTTGCTGACTGTTCTGGCATTCACCTTTAAGTGAATGCCTTCACAGTACAGTAGTGTACAGTAATTGTAGAATACAATACAAAGAAAGAGGTGAGTGTTTCAACAAAGCTCTCTTAAGAATAATTATATATCGAACCAAAACTGCAGCATACTTAAACCAAAAAATCCCCTGTTCCTATAGCAACACCTGCTGCTTCAACTTACTACTATTGCTACTTTCATTATTATTATGATCATTAATATTGTTAATAGTGGTGCTAGGTGTATTAGTAGGAGTAGAAGTAGCACCATCGTTATCATTATAATTGCTTGGTGGTCCCTGTTCTCTCTCTCTGTGACTGTGCTTCCTCGTGCTGGGAATTGCTGGGTCTCTGTAATCAGTATGATAAAGAGCTACAGTCTAGACCTGCTCTATGTAAAAAAAAAAAAAATGCTTTACAATAACTTCTGTTGTGACCTGGCTGGCGCTATATATCAATAAAAGCTGAGTTGTATTGACTCTCTACTGTCTAGGAGTTTCAGCTAATCTAAATGCACAGTGGCATGTAATTGGACAAATTGGTTAAATTTGCCTGCCTGGTAGAAATGCAGGTAGTAACCCTCGGCCACTTTGCGAACATCCTCTGCATCTTTCAGTAACAATCTATCGTCAGAGGCATCATTTATCATTACACTGCAACAACATGGCACTTCCTTAGGCGAAGGAATTGAATGAAGAAAGGGTGTGACAAAGGCTTATGCATAATTTAACAAAAATTTACCTCAATATAGACCTGGTTTAACAGGTTTTCCATCTGTTTTTAGCATTCAGGCATATACCATGTTACCTTAGAAGGCATTTAAGGGACTTTACTGTTGAGGCATTATACATCATCAATTAGCATAATGGGTGCAGGGATTTGCATTTTTACACCTTGAGGATTTAAAACAGTTGCAGCTGAGGCAAACAAGGTGACAAAGCAGTCTGCAGTGGGAACTGCGCCGGGCTTTGAAACGAGGCACCTCGCTGTAAAACAAAGCTGTAATTTAAAATTACGGGTCCAGAGGGTTTAATAGACCCTGTTCAAATTTCCCAGCGTCACCTCGCTTTGCAAATCATAGGGGTGGCCGAACCAGCTAGTTTGTTGTTCACATGTATGAGATCTATCTTGTTGCACGTAGTGAGAGGGAAGTCCTGAAAGGAGTTCCTGGCAGGAAGCAGAGCAGAAGATGGAGGGAGGGAGGGAGAGTTTGAGTGAATGAGGACAAGACTGAGGAGTTGTGTGTCTGTAAAGGTACAAGTT
This sequence comes from Trachurus trachurus, assembly GCF_905171665.1. Lineage (NCBI taxonomy): Eukaryota > Metazoa > Chordata > Actinopteri > Carangiformes > Carangidae > Trachurus > Trachurus trachurus. The sequence continues at coordinate 8,674,513 of NC_139911.1, forward strand.
TTTTTTTCTTATTAACAATTCAATGCAAACAGTACAGCATGTGGCAGTGCATATAGGAATATCCCACAGTGAGATCAATCCTACCAGTGTTACATATGCATGTGTTGGGGGCTTACTTTTGGCACTTAAGTGAATGTGTGTTTATGTGTGTGTATGTGAAGGAGAGAGAAGGAGGGACAGGTAGAGAGAGAAAACAAGGACATACATGTGTGTATGAGCGAGAGATGGGGCAAGAAGGAAAGCATGTGCATAGTTATGAGTAAATGCTAGCTGTAGGCATGTGTGAATAAGGGGAGATGAATTGCATTGTGCTCTTCAGTGTTTGGGGAGGAGAGGGGATTGAGGTTGGAGACTTGAGATAGACTGGGGATCAACTCATTCAGAACTTCAAATGGCTTCGAGAAAACCAATCAAACCAGCATACACTCTCCACGTCTACGCTCTCTGGCTCTGGCATACACATGCACCCAGTTGTACACACGCAGCACAAAATCTTCAGTGTAGTGGGGTGGAATTCAGTGCACTATTGATCTGCTTCGGTGTGGTAACACGCACACACGCACGCGCACACTCACACAAGGTGATTTTTTTTAGGTTTGAAATCTCATCTGTTTGGCTCATGGTGAGTTTTCTGATATGTTACTGTCAGTAAACCACTTAATGCATCAGTATACACACGTGTACACACACACACACACACACACACACACACACACACACACACACACACACACACACACACACACACACACACACACACACACACACACACACACACACACACACACACACACACACACACACACACACACAGAGCTGGGTTCAGGGGAGTGCATTCAGGGGTATTCAGAGTGACAGGCACACACTCACACCTCCCCCAGAATTACCATCTATGCAGCCTTAAAGCAAGCGGCTCACAGTTAAACCCATGCCAGCGCTCTGTGTTGGCATGGGTTTAACTGTGAACATGCAACTTGCCAGACTGCAGCCACACACAAAAGGCTGTGTGTAGACGGATAGCAGCACAGAGTTAAAAAGAAAAAAAAGTACAAGGGTCTACATTTGGGTATTCATTAAGTCCAATTTGAATAATAAGAATGTCCATGAGTTTTTGTGCTTATCGCATGACTGTGCACCATCACACTGGATTTTACAAGTCTAAAAAGTTATCATGCCCATGGTCATTTTTCCTCTCTGTCAATAAACTGCAGGACAAACAGTATAATTAAACTATTTGCATTGCAGAGTAATTTGCCCCAGTGTTGTTATATTGTTTTTTCAGCACGTTTTGGCTGCTTTTTCTTTTATTTGGAGCCCTCTGTGTCAGGATCCCCACTGTACTGTACCACACAATGGCCTCAAATCTTGATTTAATGAATAGGCTGTGTTTGTTCTGGTGTGAATGAAGCCAGCCTGAACTGAGGTAAAAGTTGTTGATGGTGATTCATGCTGTTGCCATTGAACTGAATTGAAAGGCAACACTTTCAATCGGGCCAAAAAAATATAGAAATGACTCAGATTGGGTCGGTCGGGTCTGGGCTTCAACCGTGGTTTGGACCGGGTCAGGTTTCAGTGTTCAGGCCAGTTGAGAGCTCTATTCCATGGTTTTTGTTTTTCCCGCATACCCTCCTCCTTTCGGGTAAGATGTCTGAGTTGGTTCACGCATGACATTTGTTTACAACTTTAGACCGCTTGGGACTGTTACCATGTGAACACAAACTACCCGAAAGAAAAATGCAATACTTTTATTGTTTTAGCCCCTGAATCAGAACAAAGTAAACAAGCCAAAGGTCTGAATACACCCTTAGTGTTCTTTGTTGTTTGCTTTCATTACCAGTACAATAAATAACCTGTTGAGTTCTGCTTCCACTCATGATGTGTTGAGTTTCAACTGAGGTTTTTTTTTTTTTTTTTTTTTTTTTAAATGTGAACATGCTTTTTTAAACCGGAGAAGAACATACTGTAGATACTTCATGAAGGGATTTAACAAATATCTTTTTTTAGCTTAAACCCAGTGTCAGGAGGATTGCTTCAACTCCTCCAGCTAGACTGAATGAGAATGGGATTTTAGCAGAACATTGATGGTTTTCATCTCATGGATCCTCTAATAATACATCCACGTTTCAAAGAATCTCCCTCTTTCTCTTTCTCGCGCCTTTTCTTACCTGTCAATCAGATTCATGTTAATGAACGTTAATTATTTAAACTGTCACACAGCTGTCTTCCAGCCCTAAGCTTTTCCCCTGATCTGCAGCTGTCACAGCTTCACTTCCTATCCAACAAGTTGAGTGCAGTTGCTGAGAAACTTATCATTCACATTTAAATACTGCCCCACTACTGTTGGGTGGTTTTAAAAGGTTAATGTCCTACATTTAGAAAGGATATTATGGTTTTAACAGTTTTAATACCCCCATCAATCCCTCACTAATGACCAGTAAGATCTTAAAGAGGAAAAATTGTTGTTTGAGTTTCCAAATCTCTGAATTAACTTTAACATCAGTTCCTATCATTAATAGCTTCCCAGTCTTTCTCTCCCTCCCTCTTTCACTCAGTCTCACGCCCACTTTGTTTTACTTCATCTCCCCAGGAGCTTCAGTTTGAACGCCTGACAAGGGAACTTGAGGCTGAGCGTCAGATTGTAGCCACACAGCTGGAGAGATGCAAACTGGGATCGGAGGCTGGCAGCATGAGCAGCATCAGGTAACGTGAAAACCTTCTTTCTCTCCCTCCCTCCCCTCTCCCTCTTTCTCTCTCTTTCTCTCTCTCTCTCTCTCCCTGTGTGTACAGTATCTGTGCAGTGTGCAGTGGTTGTTTTTTGTGCACATGTGTGTATTTGTGTAAACTTAGAGCATGATGGAAGAGGTTCTGTGTCCTTCATGACACTAACACTGACTGCATCATTATACAACTTCACCTCACAGACGTGCACGCGCGCAACAAACACACCACAACGCACCACACACACACACTCACGGTGTTCTCCCCTCAGATCTGTGGAGTGATGTTAGTGGGAAAGAACAGTTCCCCCTGCTGTGGAGTGCATTTATCAGCAGGATGGATTGGGACAACACTGAGGCTGCAGACAAAAACACACACCAAGATAAATGCACACACGCACACAGACACAGCTACACACACTGACTACTATCTGGTTTAGAATAACACTGAGCTTGTAGAAAGTTTAACACTCGTACTATACAGACGGACACGTGGCATAAGAATGTTATGAGTGTGATGACACGCTTGACAAACACACAGATATTCACACTCTCTCATGCTGCACTGATACTTTCATACACCATGACATTTGCTGAGGGTTTGATATCGCAAACGCAGTGACACAGCCATTGGCAGCGCCACTGCTGAGACTGTGACAGTGCACACCTCCACCCACACGGATACTGTACACCGTCACAAAATAGAGACTTTGCTTTGCAACAGAAACCTGGGTCAGGGTCATAGTATCACACTTCCTGGAGCCCTTTTCTCATATTACTGTACTAATCAGCGCGTTAGCCATAGCCCTGAAACCCTTCAGAATACTTCAATGTGTTGCCCAATTATTAAGTCTGACCTTTCTGTGGCTAAAACTATTTTCAGACGAGGGAAAGAGAGCTCTTTACAGAGAGCTGGAGTAAAGATGAAGGAGAGATGTCTGTGACTAGCATGCAAATTTATAATTTTATGCTAACAGCTCAAACCTTGAACTTAATATCTACCCCTCTCCTGTTACTAAACGATTGCTCCCCTCATTTTTTGTTTCACAGAGTGCTTTTACACAATGATATACTGTTTTTTGATTGGGGTTTTGGTGTCTCTTGGTTCTCTTTTGTTCATGTAAAAAGCTCATCATGGTTTCAGAAACATGAATAAGACCATATCCCACTTTGAAGTACTACAGTATGATCGAAACTGCAATACTGTGTTTTAAATTTTTATTTATTTATTTCAGTTATCAATGTTAACAATACATTGCAAGACAATCACCTCTGGATTACGGAGTGTGAAAGACGAAGCAAACAAACAAAAAAAACAATCATCAAGAACAGAGCCTGTATATAATTATGTATAATCAAGTCTCTCCTTATATGACAACCAATTCCCCATTTTTTAACAAATAGGTCTTCTTTCACTTTCAGCTTGTATATAAGATGCTCCATCGCCAGTATCGTCTATAATTGACATCCATTGTTTGTTACCAGGGGGGTCAGTCTTGAGCCAGTTTTTAGTAATGGCCTTCTTCCCAGCCACCAGGAGAATCTTGATCAGATATTGGTCTCCTACATGCACCGATCCATCCAAATGTCTGAGGTACAGAACAAGACAAGATTTAGGAATCACATATCCTAATACATTGCAGAGAACTGAGTGAACATTCCCCCAGAAGGGCTGTATATTTGTGCATTTCGGGATGCTGTGGTATTTAAACAAATTATTCAGGTTTCGGAGCTGCAGAGAAATTGATCATGATTTTCCATATAAATGTCATATTCCTAATATAATAATAAAACATGAGGTAGATAAAAAAACAGAGTACTCATGCATATGTCAACACATTCATAGAGGCTTTGCCTACCTTGACTTAAAAAGTTGGGTGAAGGTATTTACTATTTTGCTGCCTTGTCAGGTTCATATAAATTCAGCATCCCTCTGACTCCCTCAGGCAGCTGCGTTGACTGTGGTATGTTTGTGTTGTGAGTAATCCTTGAGCAAATTCCAGCCCGATGCACAGATATGCTTACAACAAATAGCATGGAATAACTGAATAAATTAAGTTTTTGATCTCACTCACATATTAATAGTAACAGCTCATCTGCAAAAAAAGACACTTAGGCCCATACATTAAATAGCATTTTCTATTGCCACCTCAGTCATACATCTGACTGTTGTGTACAGTACTTCTCATTATAAGTTAATACAGTATATGTACATTTAAATGAATTTGTAATTAGTAAAATTACTCAGCTGTAGAAAAATCACGCATAAAACAGATAATCTAAGATGATGTTTCAACTGGACAGTCAATACATTTATATGAGGCTGGTGAGAAATCAAAAAGCCAGAACTCATCCATAAAGATTGGTTGCCGGTGCTCACTTGGATAATTTTGCAGCTAGTTTTTACTCTCAGAAAAAACTTGAACCTACTTGAACCCAAAACACACTGTGTAAGTTTTCTTTAAGGGAAAGTTCATCAGAACTCAGAAGTCTTCATGTGCTTTTATTCTGCAATACTTTAGTGAGAATATCTGCTGGTGTGTGTTTCTGTTCCAGCAGCGGTGTGTCTGTTGTCAAGTCTGCTGTCTCACAGTTGCATCATCTCATGATTATCACATCAGATAGGGGAGGATCGGCTTAGCTAAGCGTTTGTCTGCTGACAGTTCACAGAGTCCACATCCATCCCTGTGTGTAGCTCCGATTTGTCAATGCAAGTCAACTGAAAGGTGTGATATGCATTTGTCTTTCTTTTTGTGCTTACGCAAACAGACGTGTGACAGCTCACCTCTTGAGTTCACATATCTTCTATATTTATTTCATCCATTTTGATTGACTTCATCTTTTTATGTAGATTCTACCTGGTGGTGGTTCTTTTTCTTTATTTTCTTGATCCATGCCTAAGTATAGATATTACAGTCTGCAATGTAACAGTGAAGGATCAGAGAGAGTCTGATGCTATTCAAAGAGACAGCGCTAACCTTTCCCATGGTCTCCAACATCACCACTCATTTTCCTCTCCTTCATCAGGGTCTCGGTGACAGGCAACAGCTAAATATAGAGTGTAGTGGCTGGCTTTGACTGAAAAGGTGTTATATTAAAGCACGGGCAAGAAACGAAGGAAGGCACATGACATAGTTAGGTTGGAGGGAAAAAGTGGAGACAGTAAAACAGGTTTTTATATAAACCATATAGTATTTTCGGCATTTCATGAGAAACCTACTCTTCTATTTTCCTTCAAAAGGTATCTATATTCTTATAGACGTAGGTTCCTGTGGGCTGAAAGCTGCAGCTGCAATGTTAACTCACCAGTTCGTCCATTACTCAGTTAGAGGCCTGTCAGCGTGAAAGTGAACTTAAGCACACCTGGAACCCTGTATTTTTCTGCATGTGTCCGCGTGTGTTATTACTCCAAATGTGCGCGATTTTGTATCTCGTCCGTTTGTGTCTTTGCAATGCACACGCTTGCCAGTGAGCGCCGTGTTTGTGTTTGCGTGTCTGTCTGTGTGTGTTTTTTTGGCAGCCGCTGCGAGCCTGCGTGTCCTTAGTTGAGTTCCGCTCGATAAAGCAATTTAGGCATCTCCATGGACTCCTCCTCAGAGCTGAGGACCCTAAAAAATGCCCGACTGTGGTGCAGAAACCAGGGGCATTACTGACTAACATCTGTTCACACTGTGAACCGTTGGCATGCGACACAACACTTTACGAGAGGGAAACACACACACACACACACACATGCTCACACTCACGCCCACGTGCAAACACGTACACTCCAAACGCCATGCCGAGACTAATTTATCATTTTTCTAACATTAGTGGTAAGTGGCAGCCAGTGGGAAACGTTTGCTCCTGCTGTCTTTTCTGCCTGACTGGATTGCAGCTCAAGCTTTCAGTGCCCCACTAAAGGGCTATACCACTGAATTTATGGTTGATGGATTTCAATTTGTTTAATCTATTTCCGCCATTACGAAGATGCCAAAACAAAGTGAGTAATAGACCCCCAAATCACATGAAGATGAGAATGGGATATGACACAGTGTATCCCACAAGTGGAGATAATTTAAGGGCCTAGGTGTGTATGTAGAACAAGTGATTCTAATACAATAATTCATTGTGGCGTGTCATTTACCTGTGATATGTAGTATGCTGTGGATGGATTAAGAATTGATTTATTAGACAAAACAGGGAGAAGCAAACATATGGAGATAACCCAAGATTTTTAATTGCATAGAGTTGTGGGTCAAATTTATTAAAACATGTCAGAGAGACAGGTTTCTAATTTTGATGTTCCATATTTAGCCTTGAAAAAGATTAAATCATGGAGAACTGAACTGTTGGAGCTATTTTTATTTGGCTCTTTGGGCGCTAAGTGCCTTGTAAAGCATTTATAAGCGCTGTGTTAAAATAGATAGTAAAAGTGTTGTATCAGTTTACAGTATTTGTTGATTCCAATATTTCCTGTGAAGACAGAATTGATATGATTATAGCCTTTTCACTCACTATTGTCATTCATTATCTGTTTATGCAGCAGCCACCATTTCCACAGGAGGTATAATGGTTGTCAACCACAGTGAAATACATCATTCATAAAGCTGAAGCACAACGCTCAATGTTGCAGAGAACAGCAGGATGCAGACCTCGAATCTGAAGTTATTTGGGGGATTTTTTTTTCTTTAATTATGGCAGCAACAGTGAAGGGAGAGACAGGAAGAAGGAGAGAGGAGGGAGAGAGAACCCACTGCAGTAAATTACTCTGAGTCTCATTGGTGAGCTACTGGGGCTCCCTTAGAATTTAAGTCTTACCCACGTTGCATCTTGTTCAGGCATCAGGCAGACAAATGACAGTTCCTGGACAGATTCAGATCATTAGGTCCCTTGGCCTTCGCGTGCCTTGCGATGACCTTGTTGCGTATTCTAGGCGCACATTATTAGCGCATTAAACTGTTCGGAAAATAAATAGCTAGCTACTAACGTAATCGTGGCTCGGGGCAGAAGATTATCAAGGCCATATATGAGATGTCACATAGGCTCATGGATTCACTGGCTAAATTTAATTATGCTGTTGTCATATTCCACTGGCTGCACACAAACGTAACACCAACTTGATGCCATTGCCTTGTGGCTCATTTTTTTAGTTGTGCATAATGATATGATAGATGACGAATCGTGGGTATTACAGCGATCAGTTCTGCTTTTGCATGCGCATTGAGAGACAGAGGCAAAGTAGAGTTGTTATAAAACCATGTCATTAATTAAAAAAGGTCACAGCACGTGGAAGTCTATTGTGATTCACCGATTATTTTAAAGCAGAAAGGTCACGTCAGATAAGCAGTCGTCCAAGCCAAGGTAGGCAGCCCCTCAGTTGGTATGCAGATGACATGGCAAGTTGAGTGAAACAAATGTGACCTCTAAGTGGGTGTTTTGTTGTTCCTAATAGAATTATTAGCATTTAGTGGAGAGCGATGGGAACATCACTGTTGGGGGGTGTTGGAAAAAAGTGATGCAGAAAGAGTGGAGGGGGGAGAAAGGAAGGGCAGAATGAGAGGAGGAAAGAGACAGAGAAATGGAGAGATGGCTAATAAATAGCTTTCATTACCCCGTGGCAGCCACAGAATAGGTTCATTGATTTATTATCTTTCATTTTCTTGCCTGTTCTTTTGCTCTCCGTCTTTTGCTTGTTCTCATTGTTTTTTTTTTCCTCTCGCATTTGTCTCTCTCTTGCTTTACACATCTTCCTCCCTATCCTCTCAAGGTTTCATCCTTGTGTTTTACAGATGTTATTTTACCGTGTTATCACTGTGCTAAAAAAAGAAAGAAAAATGAATTGACTCTGCGTGTAGTCACTTGACTTGCACTTCACAGTATGTCCAGTATTGGATATCGAATACAGTCTCTGCCTGACTGCCTGTGCTCGCTAGTTCTGTGGTGACCAGACATTTGCTTTGGCCTTATCACTTAGGTTTCCTGCTGTCATGTATCGCAGTTTCTCTGAATTCTCCTCAGTGGCCTTACCCCATTTATTGAATCAGTCACTCTTTTGACAAAAACCATAAACAATTTTCAGCAGTAAGTTGCAGATCTCATTTCACCTCTTTGCGAAACCTCCAAACACATTTTCAGTCATCACAGTTTTCCCACAATTGCTAAAACGCATTTCTTGATATCGTCAAAGCTCTTTTCTCAAAACTGTCAACACAAAAACCCAATTGTAAGCTGACATTCACCAAAAACCCTGACTCCTCTTGCAAAATCAATCACTTAAAAACACTTTTGTCTGTGCTCAAAAGTAAAAGCCAATCCAAATGAAAACACCACTGATCGTTCATTACACAGAAAAATGGAAAACAGTGTTCTGTGTAGCTGCAAAAATCTATCTATCTATCTATCTATCTATCTATCTATCTATCTATCTATCTATCTATCTATCTATCTATCTATCTATCTATCTATCTATCTATCTATCTATCTATCTATCTATCTATCTATCTATCTATCTATCTATCTATCTATCTATCTATCTATCTATCTATCTATCTATCTATCTGCTTTTCCTCCATTGTTCCTTTACGTTTTTTGGTTTGGCTCATTTCTTGAAACAGAAATTACATTCTCAAAACTCTAACATCATTTAGCAATACAGTCTTAAAGTTCAGCACATATCTCTCCCAAAACAGTTCACTCATGTGTCAACACTAAATTCCTTTCTCATACACAAGATCTCAAAAAGATCTATTCACTTGGACATTGTGCTAAGGCTACCTGTGCTTAATCATTTGCAAAGATGTACTGAGACATTTGCAATTTGATGAAATCAATGAGAAATTCAATTCTGTTGTGAACAATTGCCAAGTGGTTTGGAGGTTTGTCCATGTTGTTTTGAGAATGCAATTTCTGTTTCAAGAAATGAGCCAAACCAATGGAGAAAAACTGTAATACTTCAGCCTTCACCTGTGCACTTTAAGCCCAGCTTGTATTGGTTTTGTCACAACAGGTGTGAAGTTTTGACTTGTTGTGTTCAAGGCAAGCTATGACATTTGTCTGCAATTGTGTTACACCACATGTCATATGTGTTGCCTGTTTTCACCATTACCCACCAGGAGTAGCTGCATCAGAGTGTGTTTTAATGAGTGAAAATGTGTTAAATAGGTGAAATGACATCAGCAACTTGTGCCTAGCCAGCTGAGTGTTTGGTCCAGAAAATGAGACCTAGTGTTGAGAAAAACTTTCTTGGCACACACATGGTAGATACACACATGCTCACAACATTTAAATTGCTTTTACTAAGTTGTAGGCGTTGCTTTGATATGTGATATGTGCTATGCCATAAGTGTGTGTGCTGTGCGTGTTTGTGTGTGAAACAGTGTGAGCTAGAGCGAGAAGGAGGGTGAGTGAGGTGTAAAGTTCATGCCTTGAGGCAGTAACAGCTTTCTGATTGTGTTGTTCAGACTTACACATCTGCCCAAAGACCCCTTGGGTAGGTCAGAGAAAGGTAAAGCCTGAGTGTCCAAGAGAGAGCAGGAGGTAGAGAGGGAGGGAGGGAGGGAGGAGGGAAGATGGGGGGAGGGTGGATAAGAGCAATAAGTCACCACACACAAATGCTTGCCCTGCTGTATGTTGGTGCCCAGTCCCAGAGCCTATATAAGACTATTTATTCTAATAAAGCGGTGACATTTAGTTCCATACCAGAAGGGACCAGCTATACACTCTTTGTGCTGTGAATGTGAACACACCCACACACATAGACACACTCATCTGCTCAAGACTTCTCTCAAGGGCAAACACACTTACCAGACTATAAAGTTGTCCTACCCCGAGGATCAGACATTCACAACACTGGTATAGGCTTAGTCCGCTCACACTTAGGACTTGATCACAGCAACTAATAGACCACAGGCACATGGGGAGTGCCAGAAACATTTTGAGAAAGTCCCTTAGTTGTGTGTCAATGGATCAGGTTTTGTATTTCTCTTCTCTTCTCTTCTCTTCTCTTCTCTTCTCTTCCATCAACTTTTTTTTTGTCTATTGTCAGTTTCATCCAATTTTCTCCCCTCGCTCTCTAACTTTTCTCTTTTCCATAATCTTCTTATCTCGTCTTCAAAGCCCATTTGACATCAGTGTTTTAACAAAACAGAGAGCCTGCAGTTTCATGTCGGCGGCTCTGTGAGGCAAAGATGCTCCTACATTGGTCATGATTCATCCTGTGAGGAACATGAACAGCTGGACCAAACTTTTAGCAGAAAAAAAGCTTTTTACAGTTCAGATCATTTAGTCTGTTTTAAGTGTGTTCTGAGTTCAAAATGTGGTTTAAATCAAAGTATCTTTAATCATGTTTCACTGCATGGACTCTTTTTTGCCGTTGTTCGTTACATCATTTGAATCCGAAACAGCTTTACAGACACATTTATGTTTTTTTTATTTAATTTATAGGACAGATCCACCCACACCCCCCTCACAGCTTTTAGACTTCCTCACGCACATGTCATTTCACAGCTTTTTACATGCTCTCTTTCTGTTCCTGACCACCTTCCTGTTTTTGCCACAGCTAAAATACTGTCCAATTACATTCCTTTTTCTCACTACACCCCACTCGCGTCTCCTGCATTGAGTGATAATAGAGGGATCCATCACACCATTAGCCGCAGGCGGTTTTATAAGCTCAGCAAAATGCTGCATAGAGGGAACTCAAATTATAGGCCGCTGCATTACACCTTAAAATACACCTTGTGTTTGGGTGAGCGTGCATGTGTGTGAGTGATGATACCACGACTCATGCTCCCCCCCTAATGACTGATGATGCATTTCCAAGAGGAGATGAGAAAAATGGTGGCAGGTGGCAACATCTCTCACACCTCTCTCGTCCCCACTGTCTATCTTTCTGTCTGCCTCTCTGTGTTGTTGCATCTCTCCTCCCTATCTATCTGTCTTTGCCCTTAAATTACCTCTTGGCTTTTTTGCGTTTCAACGAGCACCCCCGCCCACACACACACACCCCCCCTCACATGACACATTTCACTGTGGCTGCAGCAGCCTGAGATTTTACTTCGGAAACCTTGCTAGCAGCCAGGTTAGCTATTTAAATTAAAACAGAAGATGTTTTTGTCATCATAAATCTATAAAAGCTGATATTTCATTATCGCTGCTAATTGAAGAATGCACTTTTACCTCAGCACACTCAGCAGTGCAGTAAAAGGTGAGGGAGTTGGCGATTGATTGTTGCTCAGGGACATTTAGGTACAGCCGGTGTGTACAGAGTGTACTAAGAGCCTGAATCCTGCTTGTCCATGTCGATGGCGATGATTTCTTGAACGCTGGCCAGAACAGCGAAAGCTCTGTCACTCTGTGGAGAAACAATCTGCTTCAACATGAGACCAAATGGAGTGCTAATGCTAATCTTTGCACATTAAAGTTTGTCAGTTTGATGGGTGGCTGCATGTTGCCAATTTCTGAGGTTGTTCGTCTTCCTTATGATGAACACAGTGCCTGCTGTTTTTTCCCCCCATCTAATTTCTCTCTCATCTCATCATTCTTGTTTTGCTCATACTAAAATGATCCCTTTTTTTTGTCATCAACTGTTTACTTGTTTGGGACGAGTCATTTCTTGCAGACAGCTGTTACATTTGTCACATTTTGGGGCAGCAATATGTTCAATGAGTGTGACAGAAAAGTCTCAGCTATGTTTGTGGACATATGTGCTTCGGGATCAGGATTTTGACTCTCTCCTACTCGTGTCTCTGTACTTTTCCAATTGCAACAAGCTTTCCATGCATGTTGTGCAAACAATAGTATGCAATAAATTGTCAAATATTTAAGTTAAACAGCTTAACTAAAATCAAATACTCACCAACACTAAGTCAGCAGAGACTTCGGCTCATTTATCCTGTTGAGAGACACTGATGCTCTGCAGACAGATATGGCATTCATTTGCAGGCTGGAAGTATATTTATTTTGTCAAAATATGAATTGCATATTTCTGCATTTTGCATAGAGATAATGAGATTGTCTGTGTAGTAACATCCTGTTTCCACCCTGTCAGCTTTATGTCAGTGTTGATCATCAGGTATTCAGCCTTTATATGCTCTCTTAGGGATCTAATAAACTTCTAACTCGACTTCAGATTGAGTTGTTTCTTACCATTATGTCATAAGATTTCCTTTTTGGTTTTTGAAATCATCTGATTAGGTCCAATAATGTCCACTGCTTGTCATTCCAGCTGTCGATGTGAGGGCGAATAGATAGGCCATGTTTATTCCTGTAGGAGTCAGCAGCTGGTGACTCCATGTCAGTTGCAAGGAGATGAAGGCCTGCAGGGCCAACAACAACAACAACAACAACAACAGCACCACCACTGCTGTGTGTACGCATGTGTGTGTGCACGCGTGCATGCCTGTATCTGTGCACCCGTGTGTATGTGTGTGTCCTCATACTGAGGGGAATCGGGGGTGTTTGGTTCATTAAACATGCAAATGCTTGCTTATCTTCCCTCAACACCAGATAGTGGGGAGAATAGATAAGAACCAACGAAACCATGCCAGAGTGGCAGACAGAGGGGAAAAACAGAGAGTGTGTGTGACAGAAAGAAACTGAGAGAGAAAGCACGGACAGAGGAAGATAAAAAAAAAATCAGAGACTGATTCAAAAAGCAAGGTGTGAAGTGAGAGGAGAGAAGAGGGAGAGAGGCACGAAGAGAAATGAGATTATTAACCAATGCTGTGGAAGGTAATGTCTCCCCAGATGTTATATAATAGGACACCTGATGGCTGTTTGTGTGTTATATGTTTTTTCTTTGTTTTTGACACTAATGGCCGTGATAGTCCCCCATGATGATATTTTGTGGCTGTGCAGCAGTTTCTTGTGTTTGTATATCCACGTCAGTCATCTCATCCATCATGTATTCATCAGAGAGCTCTGATCACATCTTAACCAAACATGGAAATATGATCTCGCCGCTGCTTTTGACATTATATCCGTGAAAGATATTTCATCATTTGTTTTGTCTGTGTGTATTCTCTCCTTATTAGTCAGAGAAACACTAAATTTCCTTGCTTGTGTCTGTTCTGTGCTTCAGGGGCCACATTTTGTGCTCACCCTGAGCTCATTACGTAAAATATTCACTGTGTGTGTGTGTGTGTGTGTGTGTGTGCATGTATCATTTGGTTTGGCGCCCCTTCATACTTTGGTGCATGTAACTGCTCTGAAGAAGAGTGTATGTGTCAGGTCAATGGAGCCAGTTATTAGCATGCATTTATGTGGGATCGTGATCTGTACTTTGTTGCCAAATCAACAGAAATGGCTGAAAAAAAGTGATGAAAGTGTGTGTGTGTGTGCATTCATCCATACACCGAGATGTTTTATGGATCACACACTCAAAGAGCTTGACAGACTATTATTGCGCTTTTTAATATGTAGAATTTGTGGTGTTTTACTGCGCTGCCTGCCTGCCTGCTTGCCATCTTGTAGGCATGTATTCCTCTGTGTTTGAGTGTGCGTGGTGACAGCGTGATCAGTGTTGGGGAGAAAAGGTTTCCATTTAACAGGATTAAAGTAAGCCGGTTTCAAAAAATGCCAACTGTAATTTAAAACTGTTTTGGTACAAAACACAATGATCACAGTGGAGATGCATTACAGAAACTGATTACTTGTAATGTTACCCATGAATCAATCAATCAGTCAATATTATGACGCTACTTGAAAGTGTAGGTGTTCCACTGTGGTGTATTTCTACTCGTGATATTGAAACCTAGGAGTTGAAATAGCATCCAAATTTTTAACCAAATCTCCATTCATAGGAATTTCCAGAAATATAAATGATTTGACATCCTTCAGCAATTACGTATGAGCTCTCACTTTCATGATATAATATAAAACCAACATAGAAACAGGATATAAAAACAACTTAAAAGGACTTGGACCACATGTGCCAGTGAAAGGGAAATAGAGGTGTGAGATGTGATCAGTTTAATCCTCCACTGACTCAGTTTGGCTCAACCAACCATCACATTCACATCCACTGGATATATGTATATCCAGTACTGCAGGTAATGCAGTAATAATGTCCGGAGACTTGTAGGGTTTTCACGCTATAGCCCACGTTGGTTGGCTTTAGCCGCCCCGCTCCAAACAGAGATGAGATTTGTTTCCGCTATAGCCTCGCAGCGGGGGATATCTCTGCCCGGCCATGGTGTGTTAAGTTACTGCTTATACAAGCTGAGCCTTTTCCCCACTGTGGGGTGGCTGCTTTACACTAAAAGCTCTCTGCAGACAAACTCTTTTATTGAATTTTTTTTTTTTTTTTTTGAGGGGGATGCTTTTGTTCTGAAGAGTTTGAGATTGAGAGTCAATGTGCCCCAGAGATGCTCTCAGAGAATATTTTTGGGGGAGTGAAAACACAAACTGAAAAATGAATGCAGAGGCAGTAATGAAGATGTCTGTCCCAGAGAATGTGCATTTTACCGCTGGCATGCAAAACGTGATTGCTTTCAAGTTTTTGTTCCCTCACCGACGTCCTCAAAAGGTTCTGTGCAGGAATGCAGAAAGCACCACCTTGCATGTGTGCGTCTGCGTGAAAGAGAAACACAGAAACAGACTGAGAGAGAGAAAGAGAATATGAGTGAGTTTGTCCTCAGGAGGCATCATACCCTGAGGCCAAAGGTATCGACGCCTGGAGCAGTTTGAGGAGAAGCTCTCTGCTTGTGGAGTGGAGGCTATGTGGGTGATTGGTTTGTGTGTGTCTGTGTGCATCCCAGCGACCAGTGGTTTTGGTGACAACTGTATATATTCTTTTTCACAAACTGAAGTTTTTCCACTTTCTTTTTGTGAAGTTCACCGACACTTTGTCATTAATATATAACGACAAAGTGAAGAGGACGAATATCAACAAAAGAGACAAACTGTCTGTTTCCAGTCCAGGTCTTTTTCTGCAACGTTACCTCCGGCACCGACGTGAGCGGGCTGCTAAAGTCTTCGGCAGCTTGGAACCAAACAGAAAGACAAGACAAGTGATTGATTAGATTCATTAATTGAAACATAAAGCAGTGCATGCTCGATGCCGTGCTGAACAAAGCATCATATTCCTGCAAAGACTTTACAGAGGATATAGAGAACACAAGAGAGCGAGCAGCAAGTTTATATTCCTGTAGGCCAGAGGTTGGATGTGGGGGCAGAATCCTCCCAGGAGCCGTAACCAGATGATTTGATTACACTTTTCATTGTGACTTTTATCACCTGCTCTGGATGCTTCGAGATCGATTCCTGTTTGCATTGTAACCCAATGAGTCAGACGGCAGCCTGGGTGGTGGGAGTCACTCTATGAGTCAAACCTGACATCATCTAGATGAAATTTTGTGGCGAGACACAGTTTTTCATGTTTCAACTGAGGTGTTGCAGATGTGCAGGTGTTGCACATTAAGGAACGAGAACAAGATCAGTATATTAACTTTACATACTGAACAGCTACTGACACACACTCTGCCCCGGTGCAGACGTATAGTCTTTCTACAACAGCTTGTATGACACTTGTTAGTTTGCTGTGTGTGTTTCTTTCTCTTACCGTCTCCTTTTTGTTTGTTTTTTATCTAAAACTCAGATTTGCAATCATGTTGAACACTGCACATGTATACCTACAGTACTATAAAGCAGCCCG
Organism: Trachurus trachurus; assembly: GCF_905171665.1. Taxonomy (NCBI): domain Eukaryota; kingdom Metazoa; phylum Chordata; class Actinopteri; order Carangiformes; family Carangidae; genus Trachurus; species Trachurus trachurus. The sequence goes on from NC_139911.1 coordinate 8,690,866, forward strand.
TTTGGGCCTTATACAGCGTCAATAATGTCGGCTCGCTCTTGTGTGCTTTTTTATTATCTTTGTAAGACGCCACCTGTCTGGCTGCTAGTCTAAATGTGCTAAGGTTGGCATCTACTCTGAGGTTCTAGCCCTCGGGTGCCTCCCCTGGCTATTTTCCACACAAAAAGAGTCTGTGCTCTCTCCTCTCTAGATGAGATGAATCAAGATGAAACGAGAGCAAAGAAGGAGACTGTAGTGTATAACGATGAGGTAAATTTTATAGAAGAGCACATCAAACCTCAGGTCTTCCTTTTTTTAGTCGATGCAGGGTCCTTGATCACTAAAAATGGAGGCAGACATCATCTTGAGGTGTAAAAAAGGAAGCTCAGTTGGAGCCAGTGCACATAGTGTATAGTATCAAATACACCAAAGCACTTGTAGCGTGGAACATGGAGGTGTGTGGATGGTGATATTTCACCGTTTTAAAACATGCTGGAAGTTGTTACTCTTAATCATCGACACCTGCATTAGGGAGATTTAAAGCAGAATATAATTCACACATTTATTGTCCACTGTCATTACCACATTCTTTCTTATTGTTTCAACCCATTTCTTTAGTATTTCCTTGTATTATGCATTCATAATATATAGTGTAGGTGTAATTTTTCTTGCTTCAGAGGAATTCGTACAAGACATATTTATTTGTGTGTGATTCCCACCTTGAAAGTGAGATGTGGACTGAATATAAATGTTCCACCCTTTAATAAAACATCACAATCAAAACAACCGAACACTGATTGGCTGATTTACAGTAGGTTTGTGTATTTTCTTTTGCACCAGACAGAAAACACACATCAGCCAATCATGACATCAAACCATGTCTTTGTGTCTCTGATTTCTCAAGATGTTAACCAGTGTTGACTTTCACACATTCGGAGCCTATTGATGACAGACTGGAACATGATAAGAAGGAACAACTTTGTGATGTTAGCAGGCGAAACGATAGACTGTAAAAATCACATTGATCACAAGTTAGATGCACCCTGCTGTAGCCAGATGGCTTTTGTGTGTGTGTGTGTGTGCGTGCATGCATGTGTGCGTCTGTGTGTGTGAGACATGGTGATATATTGCAATAGATGGTCCAGCCAGCTCCTCTCCCACCAGTTAATTAAAACCTCAGCCCCAGGGCCCCAGTACATGTCACATCACACCATTTTCATCAATCAATCATATGTATGCATAAAATCCCACATACTGTATGTATGTATTCATGCTGTGTGCTGTGTGAACTACATCGTCATCCTACACACCTACGCACACACACCTGTATTTATGTAATGGGTCATAATTAATTTTCTTTTTATAGGATCAGGAAGATATTACAATACAATATATGAACACATTATGGCTTCTGTGCAGGAATAGATGGAAAGATCATTTTTCAAACATCATGAAATCTATCAAAACAGTTGAATATTGTACCATAATATTGTGCCCACGTATAGAGCGTCTTTAAAATCCTAACAAATGGCACATTGAGAACGTGAATCAGCTGAAAGAAAGCCTCAATGTTGCCCTGTGGAGTTCTGCTGAGTGACCAGAAGAAAGTCGAAGATCAAGCTCAGCACCAAACGAGGATGCAAAGCTCCCCGTGCTCTGTAACAAGATTAGTGTCCATTCCAGTGTCAATAATTAGATAAGAGGCAAAAAGGAAGAGGCTTCTGGCTGATTTGTTTGTTCATCACGCTGACCTCTCACAAGTTCACACAGCATTAGTGACATCAAACACTTCCTGGGCCAACATTTGCTCCCGATTCCAGCCTCAGATTGTAAACGGTGTGAAGTCTTTTTTCTCTCTGCGTTCTTATGTAATAACTCACATGCTTCAAGCTGTCACCTTTCAGTTAGGAACGCTGATGTATGAAGCTAACGTTGAGTCATTATGTTGATCACACTGTCGAGCAGCAGCAGTTCTTATGTAGTGTAAGATTACATATGTGTGTGTGGAGCCACAGGCTATTGGTAATTGGTCTCATGGGAGCCACAAAGGGAGACGATGTAAGGCGAATAACCTCTTTCCCCTTGCTTGTTCTCGCACACAGACACACACAATTGCGCAACACATCACACATTGCCAAGACCCTTAACTAAACTTACTCCCTAACCTGAACTATAAAGTAAAAGCCTCACCCTAACCCACCCTAGACCCAGGGCCAGGTCCACAAAGTAGTCTATTACTTGGAGATAACAAATAGTCAATCAGATGATGTCTGAAGTCATCTGTTGCACAAAGTCATAATGTGGTACAATGATTTCTGGGTAAATTGGTACTTTTTATAGTATATTTAATAGTATAATGGATTTTTTTAAAAATGTCTTTTACTTTGTACTTGGGAAATTCAGTTGTAAGTGTGACAATCTTCTTGTTGCTTTCACAAATTATAAGTGATGTTTTCCTGTGTTGTTTTTGTTGTTGTTGCTGCTGTCAGATGCAACTGTTCAGCACAGGTGTCGCTAATTACCAGGCATGCTACCATGGTAACATGGATCTTTATTTTGTGAGCTGAAGTAAGACTCGCCTAACTCTGCAGAGTTGTGAGACCGGCCCTGGACCCTTAAAAAGAACTCAATCAGTGGTTTTAGATGGTGAGCACCGGCCTAAATGTTCTCACAACCATGGCTTCAGACCAAATTTGTCTACAACGCCATGAACACACACACACACACAGACACAATAATATATCCCTCCACTGGAGTGGAAGCTGCTGAGAGTGACTCAGTTACTCCCACTAAATCATTGGTTAGATTATCCTCCGGGGGATGAGTGATTTAGACCATCGACTGCTACAGCCCCCAAAGCTCCGAGGTGTCCTATTCGCCCATGACATCACACTGCTGCCCTTGAGTGTGAGCTTGTGTGTGTCTTTGTCATATTGATGTGTGTGTGTGTGTGTGTGTGTGTTTCACGGTGCCTGACGGGCTGCGGGAGATTACAATTTATTTAGCAGACAAGATAGAGACAGTAGGGTGATTTTGCTTGTTGTCGAAAAGAAATATGACGCTGGCAACTGCAGTATGTCCGCTGGCATAAATGGACTCTTAAAGAACAGGAAGTGTCGTCTGAGGGAACACATTTGTGTAAAGGTGGATGGCAGAAGGGAAGTGTGGAATTGGCATGAAAAATATAAAAGCTGAAAAAGTTAAAATTGCTCCATCACTTCATGAAAATTATATGTTAAACAGAAGTGTCAGACATATGGCGCACATTTCCTCCAAATCAACTTTTTTTTTTTTCTCTCTTTTTGACAGCATGAATCATGACACAACAGAAACCTAGAGGGGGAATATTGAAGTGTGGGACGGGAAAGAAACTCAGCATCAGATTCACATTTATTCCAGAGAGCACAATCCACTTTATGAAAATCCCAACTAGCTTTAAAACTGTTCTGGTGATTGACTGCACGCAGCCCGGACCTCAGTTAGCGACAATGACAGTTGTACGTGTAGAATCAATCATTAGTGACTCTCGCTGGGTGAGGCCAAACCGTTTCTGACGGCGAGCCAGCAACACAGTTGGCAAATTATGATGACTGTTGCGGCCAAGTGTTTCCACTTTGGTTTCTGTAATCTCTGTTAATCCCTCACTGCCAATAATCTTTTCTATCAGTAATAGAGCGGTGCATGAGCATGCTTATTGGGGTCGACATCACACCGCATTTTAGTATTTGTGCATTCATCTCCTCATTTGAAACATTTGAAAAAGCATTTCACTTTGTAAATACCGCTTTGTGTAACCCCACTTGGGATGGGAATTGATTAGATTTATCAATACCAATGCCATTATCAATTCTGCTTATTGGTCCAATCCTTTATTGATCCCCTTCATGACTTCTGATCAATTTTCTGTGTGGAAAAAGTGGGTTTAAAAAGCTTTTTGGCACAGTCACTCCTGGCTTTGCTTCGTTTTATCGCCTGCGTCAGGACAATTCAAACAAGCTCTCGCAAGCTTTTAAAGATGTTAAATATAAAATGTTATTTAAATTGTGGCTTGCTTGAATTCATGATGGTTGTAGTGCACACTTGAAATTCAATTTATTATCAATAGTCAGTGTTTAACCCAGAATCTGAACCACATCAAGAGCTCTAAATGTAGCCATAAGAGCTACATGGCCATGATAAGAAAAAGGGAGAAGCACACAAGCAATTAATAAATATTTGACTGTTTAGAAAAGGGAGAATAATGCTTGGAGGAGAAATGAAACTAACAATGTGTTTTCTGAAGATCTGAAGGACAGAAGTGTATGTGAGTGCATGAGTGAAGACCTGCGTGTGCTATGTTGTGGTGCAGTAGACCAAACCAAACCAAATGGCTGCCTCAGGGAGCAGAGTGAACCAGGACTGAGCTGCAGTGTTGGTTTTAAAAGCACGAGTGCAGAGAGGTGGGGTGGGAGGGGGGTTCTACAGTAGGTCTGCTAGGTCTGCTGATGAGCACAGGTACTGACAACCCCGGGTCATGTAGGTCTGCTAGGTCTGCTGATGAACCAGGTACTGACAACCCTTAGCACATTCACCTCTAGTACCTGCAACGAAAGCAGCCACACACAGGAGGCAACAGGTAAACAGGGTGGAGAGGGCTGTCACACAACCGTACTGCAAACTCCATGAACTGCGCCCAAACCTGTGGTTTATGTTAGAGAAAATGCTGTTGATAATGATTTGTTGTCTGGTTGCCAACTGTTTTCTAAGTTTTGTGGGCCAGCACTGTGCTGATACGGCATCTATCCTTTTGATTTGAATTTTTGATGCTGTAATTAGTAGCCTGTGTTATTATCATTCATATGTAAATTTGTATTGTTAGGCTAATATTACTGCCACTCTGTCACATGCAATTATGATTCATTCAAGGAGGCCTTAATGGAGCCAACAACGAATATCTTCCAATTTTTGCTAATGGTTTTGTTAAAGAGTTTTTTGTTTGTTTATTTGTTTTACATGACTTTGTAACCTTTAAAATAATGCTTGCAATGTTGCAGATGAATAGAAAATGTTAAATCTCTTAAACAAGCCATGGTTCAGAATGAAAAGCTTATCTCACAGTTCATGGTAAAGACATAAAAAGTTCAAGGTGGAGTGATAAATATGTCAGTATGTGTGTGTGTTTGTAAAAGCAGTGCAAGTCAATCAACACTGACCTTGACAACTCCAGCGTGGCATTGAATCAGTATCATGTTTCTTTGAATCTCTGCTGTTGCCATTGTTATCAGAGCATCTACAGTACAGCTCCGTCTATGGCTGCTCACTGTACTTATTTGGTCTTTCTACTAAACGTCCTGCTGTGCACATTTTGTATACTGTACATATTACAAGGCTCCTGGGTCTCTGCATGCACCCAAAGCGCAAATTGTAAGTACATGTACACTGAAACCGCACACCAGTTTTTAAAACATCTCAGTGTCTCATTAGAAAAAGGCAAATACTGTTTACTCAAGTTAAATAATGAGGAGCAAGCAAATCTCATTATTATAGCTGATTGATCTGTCAAGATTGACTGTGTCTGCAGCTGAATTATCAATTAAGGCATCAAGATTTTATTCTATCGTTCAGTCACCTACCAAAAGTGAAACTTTTATTCTGACATTTCATAATGTCAGGAGTGGAGCCTTTAATCTCTAGTTCAGTGACATGTCATAACAGTCTTGCTGCAGTGAGCCTTGTTAGATGAGTATGACGCTCAGTATAATGTCTGTGTGGAGCACAATAATGCAGGGCACACCCAGTGTCAGGCCACCCGTCCCTGGTGAATTATGCATGGAGGTATTCTGTCATTATCTGTGCTGGGGCAAAACAGCGATAGCCCACCTATCATAATAACTATAATAGCTTGGTGATTTAGACACACACAGCAGATGTTCCCGAGCTGAAATAGTGCAACCAGCAGGTGCTGTTCACATTGGAAACCCACAATTGTGCATGCGTAAGCACACACAGGTAACTGAATGAATGTGTGTTAACGCATGCACATGTGCGTGACTGTGTGTGTAGAATGCATGTGCAAGTGTGTTTAAGATTAGATTAAGGCTGAATGAAAACAGATTACCTCTAGTGGTCTTTTCTTCCATTCACATTCACAACACATCAACACAAAACACTAAACACATTTAAAACATGCAAACACACATGTTCACAGGCAATACATCTGCATGTGAAATTTGAATATGTGAAAGAGGTTGAGTGGGAGAAGAATAGGCTGCACAAAGTTGAAATATTCCTTTTGGAGTCTTCAGTACCATGGTGCATTGTTTTCTTTGAGTTTTTCTTTTCCTTTTTTCATGTAGGGATAGAGTTTTTGTTGCAGCTGTCAGTAGTCAGGCATTAGAAGTCATTTCAGTGAACATTTTGACTAGACAATTCTCTTCCAGCCCCACTGTTGAATTGTCATTCAGCTGTCATATCCACAAAAGTTTGTCCTCAGCCTTGTTGTGAGCACAATAGACTGTTTTCTGAATAGAGTATCTGAGAGCTCGCACACGGGTATATACACGCACGCACAGACTTATATAGACTTATGCTGCATACAGTCAAAGTAGACAGGCTACATATCCATGCTTCCACATAAACAAAAACACATTTTGCTTTTCAGGCTCGGTGTTCTGGCATATTTCTGTGTCAGTCTGAGTCGGGTTTGTGATGTAGTTTTGTGTTGATTTCATTTTTTTTAAATTCATATTGTCATTTCGCCCACTTTCAACACAAAGGCAATTTCAAATCTCTCTCTCTCACACACACACACACACACACACACACATGTGGACACACTCCCCACCTCCACATCCTGCACAGAGCATGAAAGCCCACTCTAGATTGACAGATTACCGCTATAGTGTCACGCTGTCATGCTGACGATGATGAAGTACAAACATGGTTGTTATGACAACCACCAGTGGGTAGGTTTGTATCCATTCAACAGACATCTCTACACAAACACTTGAGTGTTTCCCAAACCAGCTCCATATAGACAAGTGGGTAAGCATAATTTAGCCTTATAGGCATTTATTTTTACACTTCAAAAGAAAAAGCATCAATGTTTCACATTGACCTGGTGTAAAAGGTTGATGAGCTTCCAAATCAAAGTGCCGTCACTGCCCAACAAGTCAGTTATTTGTCTCTCAGCTATCTTTCAATCCATGTTAGTAGATACATGTATTCTCATGCATCTGTGTGAGGATTTTAGAATTTTTTGGTTTGGTGAACATTTGGATGAAACCAATACATTTTAAACAAGTGCAAATGAGATGACAGCTTGATTACAGCCAGCCAATGCTTCTCCACACTCTCAGTTATATAAAAAAGACATGTTTCCATCCATCACTAAGCTCTGATGAATGTTTTGGTTGTTTTATTGTACCGTGGTGACATGTCAGGAGCATCTGTATTTATAATGACTATAATAATATATTGTATGGATGCTGATATAAATATGTATGTGCAACCTTCTGCATTGGCCACAGTTTGTCAGCGCTGTTAGTGATCCATCAGTTGAGCTTGTTTACAGAGTCGACCTGTGATGGATGCGAGAAGAGTATATGATGCAAGTATATTGAGTGTCAGTGTTCGTGATTATTTTTTCAGGATATATAAATAATTTTTACCGGTCGATATCATCACACAGTAATTTTTAAAACACTTTGAAACTGAATGCTCATATTTTCAGAAGTTATTCAGATCCCAGATGTGTCTGTAGCCAAAGTCTGACTGTCCCTGAACGTCTTACAGGTGACATATTCTTATGTCTTATAGTCTATAAGTCTTATGACTATGCATTGTCTACAACTGTTCAACATATTATTGACAAATTAAGCTATAGAGACCTTCTGCAGTAATGCTAATACCAGTTTTGATGTAAGACAGTGCATGCTGGAGTGGTCTTAGTGATTTGGAGGAATTATTGACATGCAACACAACATGGCAGGTAAACAAGTTTATTTTTCACTACTCATCTAAAATTTAGCAGTGAGGGAAACGTGTGATTTTTATTTTCTAATAAGCCTCCCGCCATCTTTCTCTAATTTCCACTCAAATGGCCGCGTGTCCACATAAATGTCTTTGGAGGGAGATCCATTCATTCAAAGTCACTCCAAATTAGTACTGAAGGTTTATGTATAGCGTAATGAAAATGGTCAATTAAATAGACTAGATTACTTTGTAACGACCCCCATCAAGTGCAGTTATTCTGACAACTGACATTTTACAAATGTTGGAAAACAGAGTGGCAGTCAGTTGGGGGGTGGGGTTATACTGCTTTATCCAAGGCCATCCATCCTGCTTGTTCAGCGGTCCTTGAGTAAGACACTGAATACTCCCCAGCTCCCAGGTGTGTTGTAGCTAACCTTGACATCAGACCTCTCTGCAGGAAGAAATGAATGGACGTCATCCTGGAGATCAAGTCGCACCATCTCAGTCCCTTCCTCTGTATTATTCTTCATGGGCACGTATTTCCAACCTTGAAGCTACTATGTGATTGACTTGAATGTTGTTAAGACATAATTACTGTGATGACATTCACTTTTTTATTGATTTTAAGAAGGGTGTTGAATTTGAAAGGACATTGACAAACCACATCAATTTAGGCAGTGCTGTTTTGTCCATCATCTTCAACAATGTCATAACATGTCAAGACTGGATAAAATTATTTATTGAAAAATGATTTATCAAAAGATAAGTGAAAAAACATTTTTTTCTCTCAGCTCTACAAGAGACCTTTGCTGCCTCTGTGCCACTTAATCCACTGTTAGAGTTTCCATGATTTTATTAATCTGCACAGTTGAATTGTATTTTTCCTACTGATATTTGGCTGAATGAGAAGATTTCCCATGATGGAGATTGACATTCTTCCAAAATTCTGTCAAGGCAAAGAATGTCCCAGTGTTTTTATTACAACTTGATTTCTTTTAGGCCTGTGTGCTGGTGACAGTCAGAGCCAGAGGCATTATGTTTTTGGGTTGCCCGTCGACATGACATCCTGTTCTCATGAACAACTATTTAGGAGACTTTCTTCAGATCCGGTAAAGACTTTTCCTTGGACTCAGATATGAACCGATTGGTCTCTGTGACCTCATAATACACATTTTTGGCCATAGCAGGATGAAGGATGAAGTGAGGACATTTTATACACAAATGGTTTAAGGTGGACTTCATTGGGACATCATACAGTTTTGACTGTTATTCAATGCAGAGAAAGGGGATATTGTGACTTTACTTACTGCCACTTGGCTGGTTGGCGGAGTAGTACAACACAAGGTGCAGTTCTAGTTTACTGCTGTTGTTGTCTTTATCTAATAATATCTGAAATGCTCAAGTGCCTGACACGCTCCTGCTGTGGGACATAAACAGACGCTCTTTGAAGGAAATTCCCTGTGGAAAGTTGCGGCTCTTTTCTTCCTCTTTGCCTCTGTGCTGATTACAATACAGCTCCGGCGCTAATGCTGCAGTCGCAGTTACAAATGACAGAAATTCACAGAGTGAAACGTTTGTTCAACAATAGCGTTTTCCATGAACACACCTGTCAGAGTTTAATTGGGAGCAGGAGGGCGACATGGCATTTGACTGAGGCAGATACCTCCGAGTTCACGGTGTGCAGGAAAAAACCCTGAGAATAAATCAAGCCAGGCATCTGTATTGCTCTTTTATGGCCCTGCATCAAATCAAAAATTTGAAATTTTCAAACTAAAACTTGAAAACGTGAAACTATTAATTTTTCTGGGGAATTTAGCTTCATCCTTTTCTACAGTGTTGATACTTTTGTGTTTTGTGTTGTGTAAATTAGAAATGCAGGCTTGCTGTCATTTTTGTAAAAACGTCCAGAGTTCCCTCCTAACTCACTTAGTTTGTAGGTAATTGCTGAAAATTGAAATTAGTCAATCCCTTGGCCCACAATAAAAACACACAAATAATTAAATATGTATTTATGCCTGTAAATACGGCTAGACTGCAGGAAGCCTAGATGGGTGTAGTGCTACTTCTTGGTAAGGCATTGGTAAACATCACACAAGAGATTATGGTCTATTAGGCTCCTGTTTTAATGCTGGCAATAATGAAATAGGCCAGGACTGCACACCAAGCTTTCCATTTATTCCTCTCGCCAACTCAACAGGATAGCAATTATCGAAGACATAAAGTGCTTTTAGTTCAGTGTTTGTGTGAATTTGACACCTTGTGCAGATTATTTGTGTTGTGTGTATGTGTGTGCACTCAGGCAGCTACATATTTTGCACCTGTTACAAAACTTGCAAAAACAAGTTGTTGTTGTTGTTTTTTTAATGACTGAACCAAAGCTAATTGTGATGAAAGCAGGGTCAGGTGATGAAGCAGAGTGCTGGACAAGCGGGGCGGCACAACTAATTTCTGTCGACTAATCCGATGCTCTCAGCTCCAGTGTCAGACTGACGGCAGCGCTAGTGTCAGCAGCACGTCGTCTCCAAGGTGCAGCCATATTTCATAACTGAGCTATGGCCGAGACGCCGATGACAAACAAAGACATTAAAACATGAGTGCTTAGGTAAAGTCATAGAGTAGAGAGTTGATTTGTTTGTTTATTTGTCCTCTTTGCCGATAAGACGTAATAAAGAAAATGACTAATGTTGAGTGTTTATACAAACAATACAGATAAGACGAGCCATGAACGTGTGTGAGAGAGAGAACGGACGTACAGGTAAACCAAAACATAATTAAGATTAGCTCTTACCTATAGAGTCCAAGTTTGTGTGAATGGATGTGAGAACAAACTGTGGATGCATGCATGTCTGTTTGCCTGCTGATACATACACATGCTCGCTTCCCTGCTGACAGCCTTATCAGGGCAAGCAAGTGTTCTTAAGTGCTACTATCTGTGAAAGGAGGCAGCTGGAGGATTTGAGCAGAACCTTGTGTGACAGTGTGTAACTCTCTCAGAGTAATGCTCTCCACGCTGTGGCCTAATAACTCATGAAGGATGTGGCTGCTGGGATTCCTGGGTTATACTTCTATAAGTCTCCCAGTCTTTATTCTCCCGTGAGACATAAACACACATCCCCATGCACAAATTAGGACTATAGGAGCAGACCATTTTTTGCTCCCGGCCTTTGTGAATGTTAAGCAGAGTGTGTGTGTGTGTGTGTGTGTGTGTGTGTGTATGCATACAGTACATGTGGATTTCACCGGTAACGGTAGAGGACGCTGTCTGTTGATTTAAGCTGTGTGGCGGTTGAGAGTGGGGTAGTGAATTTAAAATGTCTCTCTACTCTTAAAAGAGACGCGCTGCCTCGCTGGGTATAGTGTTGTGGCATTGCAGGCGGGAACGAGCAGCGTTGTGGAATAATGCTTATTAAATCGCGCTTTCCCGTCTACCAGCTCTCTGAGTGTCTCATGCAAATTTCTCTTTCTCCTTCTCTCTCTCTCTCTCAAACTAACCAACTACACTTTAACACAGTGACACAATGTTTACTACTGTTGCCCTGTTGGCTTTCCTTCAGGCTCATGAAAGCACAGTTGTATTTTTTAGTGTGTGTGCAGTGTGTGTTTGTGCCTGTCATTGTGACAAGAGACATTAGAGATACAGCAAATCCAGTCCATCTGACACGGTGACGTATTTTCTTCGCTTTTCTCTTCCTCAACTTCCTCTAGTACTGTCCCAGAATGAGCTGCTACTGTAGTGTGCCAAGCAAGTATAGAACAGAAGATGACGCAGATGAGGAATGAGAACCATAGCTCTATAAAAACTGGAACGAAAGGCACACAAATGTCAAATTTTATCTGTAATTGTGGTATTCTGAGAGGACCTTGGCAGAGGAACTTACAATCCTAGCAGCAGAAAAGCAATGGTCAGCTTCAGGAGTATATATTTGAACCTTTCTCTGTCAAGCAGAGATTTGCTGAGTGTAATCCTAATTCATATTCAGACATTAAAGAAATTCACAAAAGGAAGCTACTCTGCAAAGTCACATTTTTTTTTAAATATTCATCACTTTAGAGCAACTTGGGAGACGTTTATTTAAAATTTCTCTGCTGGTCCCAAGCATTTTAGCCAAAAGACCTTTTTGGTCACAGTAGCGCATCTCTGACCTTCAGGCTGTTGCTGCTCCCATAGTGACGGTGTTTTGTTGGTACAGCAAGTAGCTGTTGAGTTTATACACTATCCATTCAAATATAGTCCTCTTATTACAAACAGGAACATATACTGTAGCATCGACCAATCAACAAGTTAGGCCACTGAGTTTCTTTATTATGCAAAATCTATAATAATGCCATAGTTAAAGCAGAAGTGAGTGATATATTTGTGTTAATATAAGTCTTAAATAGTTATATCTTCCGACAGCAATCACTTACATAGAGTGTTTGGACCGAAACACGGGTCTCTCAGTCCCTCTGCTCTGCTCTGAGCCGAAGAGAAAACATTTATCGTATCCTACAGTTTTTATCCAATGAGGAGAGAGAACGGCATGCAGGGCTGTGTGTGCAGCCAAGGAACGCCGTGAATGTGGTGACGTAGGGACGAGGACTGTTATGGTGCGTTCAAGGAAACTCGTATTTTTCCGACCGTGAAGTGGTACCAGTTCGATCTGGTACGAGTTCACCGGTCGGAAGTTACGAGTGGCCGTTATAGTGACTTTCACCGGTAAAACAGGTCGGAAAAACACGAGTGGGTTGCCTGTAACGCTACAAAGTCGTAAATTGTGACTTGAAGCTGTAATTTACGATTTCAAAAGCCTGCCTGGAACGCAGCATTAGCGAAAACGACCGGACCACTCACTTCTGCTTTAATTATTTGATAATCTACAATGCAATACATATTATAATCATGACATATTTTTCATTTTAGTCTCTAAATATGTTAAAGTGTTTCAGAAAAATAAAGAACGTCCTGTTTTTAATCCAAGCTTAACCTCTTCTTCCTCATTGCTGTGATTTGATGAGTAGGTGATTACATCTCTGCTGAGCTCATTTGTAACTGATCTGACTTTTCCTGCATTCACACTGCATTCATGCTCACTCCTTTAGTGTGATTAGCAGTGATTAGCAGTTACATAACAATTACTTTCAGCTGAAAAGAAATGCAGGACAAGCTGCATCCTGAGGGCAGGATAGACAGAAACCATGCAGATGCAGACAAAAACTTCAGAGTCACAAAAGTATAGGCATCGAGTTAATATTGATCCCTGCAACTATTCGATGAAAGTAGTTCTTTCTTTCTTTCTTTCTTTCTTTCTTTCTTTCTTTCTTTCTTTCTTTCTTTCTTTCTTTCTTTCTTTCTTTCTTTCTTTCTTTCTTTCTTTCTTTCTTTTCTCTTCCCATTGGGCATTCTCCTCTCTATGTCTTTAAAGTAGAATGAGCTCTGTAATTCTCTCAACATTACAGATGCTGGCGACTTGGTTTGAACTCTTGTTGTCCGCCGTCTGCAGACTGACTTTAATAATTTATACCAGAAACTTCAGCACCACCGAAGCGTCCATCTGTTCAGTCCACGTGACCTCTGACCTATGGTAGGGTCGTCACGCTACAGAAGCAGCTGGCCGTCAGCAGCATGGGTCCTGAGGTCCTGCAGGGACAGAAGCCAAAATGTCTAATTCACTGACTGATATCAGAACTTGATTGAACAATATTACATCACTCAATTAGGTTCAAGTAACAAAGTTAACAAACTTTACTTAAAAATAACAAATGTTGATTTCTCTTCTTATTTGCTGTTTATTTATGCTGATGACCTTTTCCCTTTTCTGGTTCCACGGCACAAGTATTATTCAACGCATGTATTATAAAACAATGTCTATTACAAGAGACTGTAGTGTTTCAAATCTGAATCAACCCATCCAGTTACTGAAAATGAGGCTACCCACAAAATAGCCATCTCAATCATCTTAGCCAAACAGACACAAAGACAGATAAACACATGTAAATGTATTCACTCATTCTCACATACCTCAACAAAACTGTACACACATGAGGGCACACGGGCACTTTGGACACAAATTGTACGATGACACCCAAGGCACACGCTCGCACTCTCTGACAGAAATTCAATTAGAAAGTCAGGCATGTGGAATACCAAGCGGTCTTAATGGGACAAATGCTGCAACAAGCCAAGTAGTCCAGACAGCCAGTCTAATGGTGTAGATGAAGTCAGATGAAAGAGTCTATATGTATCAGTTAGTCTGTCCGTGTGTGTATCGATCACACAGCTGGTGGCTCACTACTCGTCTTTGGCTTTGTCTGTCTTCCTGTCTGTTTCCTGCTGCCTCTCTTTGCCTTTTTCCCCTGTATTCACTCCCCCTCCCCTAATCAATCACTGATCAATTGACAGAGATCAAAAGAACGGAAAAAGAAGTCTGGTCTGTGCATCTTGCATACATGCAGCTGTGAATCTGTGAACAATACGATCCACTCTAGAGTAAAAAAACAGACTGTTACCTGAGTGCAACAGGACTTCATTGTGCAAAATGCTCAGTAAATGGGATTAAGAATGGAGCGGTTTTTCATTGACATTTGTTTGCATTATTTTGCATGTTTTTCATACATCAGCAGAATGGAGGATAAAAGAAATGCAACTCATGGGCAGTTGCTTTCAGTGTAATACATATTAAAATCCAGAAACCGGACATTTGATTCTCTCCATTCAATGCAAATGAATAGTGAGTTCAAGGAAGCAGCTAAATCTCTCCGCTGTAAATAAGAATTTAAAGTTCACTGAATCATGTTTCTACTCCAAGGTTTCGTTTTCCTGTCGAATATGTTTTACTTGAACTTACTTGAACTCGTGTTTTGGAAGCTTTTTTGTAATCTGCTGTTGATTTTAAAATTGTAGCTGCTATTCTACAACTTTCCTCTGTGTTGTTTTTGTTGTTCCCTGTATTCATATTATTTTCCACGTCCTTCTTTTGCAGTTCGACAGATGAGCAGTTTCGCTGGAACGCTCAAGGTAAGGCATTTGTACACACACTGCTCAGCCTTGCATATACAGTAAGGCATTGTTGCATGGATTAATGAAAGAAACCTTTGTCGGCACTCTTTTAAAATATTTTTAAAGGTTACATACACTGTTAAAAAATATAAATAAACATTGAATGATTCCCACATTTTCTTCCACATGCATCCAATCAGCCAGTCAGACTTCACAGCTTATAATCAAAATGTCCTACAGCTCATAACTGAGACATAACGTGTCTGTTGGAGTAGAGAATTGCAGTTAGAGTCCAGAGAGATCTCATTCGTCTCTGCCTATTTCCCCTGTTGTGTGACCTTGACCTTCCTCTGCCTCTCGTCTCCTTTCGTCTTGCACAGCGGACGGACAAAAGGACATCGAGGACGAGTTGACCACAGGTCTGGAGTTGGTGGATTCCTGCATTCGCTCCCTTCAGGAATCTGGGATACTTGACAGTGGAGAACGTAAGTGTAGTTATCAACATCATTGCTGAAGAGTCCCCGTCCATCCTGCTTTATCTGAGTCCAAACACACGCCACTTTCATTGTGAGCGCTCTTATTGTGGGTGCTCCATACCCAGCTGTTTTCTCATTTTGCAAATGGGCTTCTACCATCACTATCTGTGGGTGCGGATAAATTCAGTATTGCTTTCAGTATGCGAGTGACTGACTGTGTGTGTGTGCGTATGTGTGTGTGTGTGTTTTTCTCCAAATAGCTATTTGTTAAATACACAAAACAGTGACATGTTGCCGTCTTCAGTGAAAGGCTGCAAAAACCAGGAAGGCTTTTTGCTCTCAGCTGATACTGTAGCTGTGGAGGTGTCACCGCCGAGCTTCACAAACATTTATACGCATAAATAAGTTTTCAAACACACGGCAACTCAGAAAAAAAGTTAATGTCGTGAAATGACAGTGTCAATTTAAATTCCAATTATTTCTATCCATTTTGAGACTTCACTCGGAGCAAAGCAGAACTGCTACACAAACAAAATTCAATTTCAAGGTAACAGCAAAATTATTTTATTTGGTTTATTCACATTTCCTCTTCTTAGATTCCTCTGCACTTTGTTAGCATATGTCAGATCAAAATCAAGACCTGTTTAACTGTAGTAGGCACTTCAGCAAGTGTAAACAAATGTGTTACAGCCTCAAGAGGAATATAAATCTCTTTTTAAATTTTACAGCACAGAGTGACTCGTCAAAAAGAGTGGGAAAGAATATTCAGGCAAAACTTAAGAAAAAACACAACTGTGGTTGTCTAAATGCAACGGAGTGTGGTGGTGTGTAGTGTTTGGTAATTATTTTTGCTCTGCTGAAAGACAAGGAGAGAAAATGTACTTGTTTTGCTCCCTAAGGCCATTAGATATCTGGCCTGAGTGCAGCAATTCCCCTTGTTAATGTTAAATTCTCAGATTTCTGCGAGTTGAGTCGAGGGAGGATTTTGTTCCAGATTAGACATCATGTAAATACTTGGATAAAGTAAAAATAATGTTTTTTTGTGTGTATTTCTCACACAAAATATATTAGAGAAGAGCATTCTGTAGTGTGACCCTGAAAGTTTAATAAAAACTGTTTAATTAACAACAACTGAAGTGTACTGAAGTGAAGCTTTTCAAGGCCTTATTCACTTGGAAAAGTTAGTCAATGAGCGGATTGATAATAATTTCCCCTGTGATGTTGCACCCAAACATAAAAAAGAGACAAATGAAACTGTGGCCCGGCCTCCTATATTCAAACCAACAACTGCTCAGTTTCCAGCAGGTTTCATAAGCCTTGGCTCCTGATAAACAAATTCAAACAGTGATTGAGAGGCGGACTGTGTGGGAGGTCTTGCTAAATGTGCTTGGCATTTTCTTTTCAGGTCATTGGTTTTGGAACACTGCGTCCCCCATTTCGCTTATTGTGTGCTGACCTTTTTGATAGTTGATATGGCTTTAATGGATGGCATTTTAAGATGTGTTGCACAGCGCATTACTATGTGAGGAGTTTACTCACATACCAATAAGCTTTACCATGTGTAATTCCTGGTACTACGAGAATGGGCTGACCAGTGTTGAACACCAATGTCATATTTGTGTACACACACAGTTACACAGTGCATGGCCCATATACAGTACCAGCTTATGTGAGATTTAGAAGTCTTGTAAGGAAACTTTAATGTTGAAGCACATACATAAATATAGTGATGTCAGATCATTAGATTTCTTTAGCAGGAATTGCCTGAGCCCCTGACCCCCCTCCCTACTTTATGTCGACAGTCCAAAAAAAGTAGCCAGCACTTTCATTGTGAGCACTCTTATTGTGGGTGCTCCACCCCTAGCTGTTTTTCCCATTTCACAAATGGTCTTTTACCAAAAGCATCACTATGTGTGGGGTGCAGATACATTCAGCACAGCTTTCAGTGTAGTGCATGTACCGTATGTGTGTATGTGCCGCCCCAAAAAAGAGAGAGCACTGCAAATAGCTACGTGTTAAACGAAAAAAAGTGACATGTTGCCGTCTTCAGTGAAACGCTGTAAAAACAGGAAGGCTTTTTGCTCTCAGCTGATACTGTAGCTGATGAGGTGTCACAGCAGAGCCTCACAAACATTTATACGCATAAATAAGTTTAGAAGCAGAAATTCAAAAAAAAGTTAATGTCACAAAATTAAATTCACCTCACATAGCAATTACTGTGAGACTGTAGTGTATTGTGCTATTTTAGAAACCAGTCATTTTTAAAAGGTATCACCAGTGTGTGTGTGTGTGTGTGTGTGCGTGTGTGCGCATGGGATTGAGTTAAAATTACTTTCATAATTTCACTGAGCTGTTGAAAAATTCATATTTTTCATGTGAGAACAGAGACTCTGTGAGACTCAACAGAGACATGAAAAGATTTAAAGCCCTACCAGCGACAGTGCTTCTCATTTCACCCTCTCACACATTCACACACAAACAGAGCACACACATTACTTACAGCACTTACATGTACATAGGTTACTTAGTGTCACACACGCACACACATATTAATTCCTAAAGTGAAGCATTTTCTCAAACTAAACTCATGACTTCACGTCACACGTATGAAAAGTCAAACAAACATGCACAGTTTTTGTCACACGGCACACACAATGTAACAAACACCGAGGCTGAGTGATGATGAGTTTGGGAGCTCCCACTCGCTCTGTGTAACACAAAGTGCTGTTTAATAATTCATAAAAAGCAAGGAATGAATCGAGATGAGAAAAGACAAGTCTTTTGTGAAGACGAGAAGCAGAGGAGTTGGTCTTGGTTCACGGCGCACGGACTCATAGGGAGAGGGGAATCTGGGGGAAGGGAAGGACAGAGCAAGCAAATACTGTAGAAATGGAGGAAGGATTGTGAGGGGGTCTTTCGTATTTTGGGGTAAGAAACCAACACACCAGTGAGCTCAAAGGAAGACACTTAGTCTAGACTTTATAAGAACATAGTCATCATGATATTTAGGGAAAGCCCTGAGTTTAGCTTCCTTTCTCCCTGACCTGTAATTACATACTGTATACATTTTATGGAATTTGTGCTCAGACAGGAAGGCAGAGTAAAAATAGCAACTTCATGAAATATGTATAGTATAAACTGCTGAGTTAACAGGTCAGAGACCTAACTGCTCTCAATAGATCTAAACCACACATAGAAACACATGTACATAGCCTATATAACCACTCATACGTGCTGTGCACCCCTCCCACCACCACTGTGAGGGGTGGACGTAGTGTTTCCCTTCGGCTGACATCACTCCGCTTACAGTTAAGGGGGTAGTCCATCCTGAAAACTGCCTGGTGATGTTCATTTTCAGTCAGGCAGAGTGGGTTTTTATTTGATGTCAGTTGAGATTCTTGAATGTATGTGTGTGTTTGGTGTGCGTTGTTACAGCCGTACACACAGTACTCCACATTAACTCTTCAGTGGCTGTTTCTTTAAAAAGCAGAACTTCCCTATGGGTCAAGTGAAGTTTTGTTCCAGCCGACAGTACGAGCGAAAAAAAAAAAAAAAAAAATTAACATGTTAGGGGAGGTAAAGTTTCAAGTTGTTAGGTGTACTTTCTTATTTTCAGCCCTCCTCCTCCCATCCTCTCCATCTCCCTGCTCCTCCTCCTCCTTCCATTCTCTCTGTTCCTCTGTTTCTCTTTCCCTCTGCTAATAAATTATGTATGCCATCTCCAACTCACGGAGTGCTGCACTGCTGCACTATCTGCTCTAAATTGCTGCTCTCTCTCTCATCCCCATTTCACTCTTCGCCTCTCAATCTCTCCCCTTCATGCTCCCTCTCCTTCTCACTCTTAATCTCTCTCTCTCCTCTTCTCTCTCTCTCTCTCCCTCCCTCTCTCCACACACAAACTCAACGGAACCCCCACCTCCCACCCGACCATACACCACTCCTGTCTCTATCGGTAGGACCGGCTCTTCTTTCCCAGAGTTCCTTGCAGCTCAACTCCACCCCGGAGGCTTCGCTCCAGTACTCTGCCAGCTACCATAGCAACCAGACCCTCGCCCTTAGCGACAGCATCTCCGCAGCAACTCCTCAGCGCAGTGGGCAGGTTGGAGGAGCTGTTCACAGCTACAACCAGGTAGGAAACACCGCTGTATGCAGATGAAAATGAAGATGCTGGTGCTGCTGATGCTGATGATGATGATGAAAAAGGATGGTCGGACAAAAGTTCTAATATTGGCCACTTGCGTAAACTTTGGTCTCTTTTAGAAACACACCACAGAATTTTAATTATTGACATCAGAGGCTTTTTGACTGAAGCGAGTTCACCTGCATATTACTTTTTGCTCAGTGAAGGCATGCAGAGCTTTTAGGACCAGGATAGTGTCTGAATCTTCTGCACTGCTCGGGATTTTCTTCTTTTGCCTCAACCCTTGTTTTTCATGCACTGACTTGCATAACGCTTCTTCATCGACATGTAACTCTGACTCTCATCTCTCCCTCCAAATCTACATTTGTTCGACATCCCTGCTGGGTCTGTTGATCAGTGTGGAAGTATATAGTCCTACAGACTCCCATTTTATTTGCCTTACTTTAGTGCTTTAAGTTCCAGTCGATACAACTGGCTTCTCAAATAATCTACAGTGTAACAAAAATGGTCTTTTATTTTGGAGGAGGTGACAGACAAGGGTTAGACTACATTCCTAAAAGCTGTTTAGGAGGAGATGATTGCTCAGATTCCCATAGAGCAAAATGAAGAGACTATTAAATGCACACAGAGTTATCGCAGTGAATATCTTGTTTAAGGACTTGGGAAGTAAAGCAAGAGGCAAGTCGCATATTAATCACAGCAATGTGAGAGAAAATGACTTTCTAGCCTACAGGAGCCAATTATTTTCAGTTTTCATGTCCTTAACTTATAAATGGTAATACATGTGTACACATACACACACACACACACACACACACACACAAACAAGCGCACACACTTGTACTTCCAAACACATTTTTTTTAATTATAAGTTCAATCACTTTTTCATTTCATTGTAGATATGTTTCTTTTTATTTCATTTCAAATACCTGCTTACCTTCTCCACCAAGGTCTCTAACTCTGAAGCGAAGAGGGTGTTTGTTTTGTGCTGTGTTAGTTTTTCATTTGTTGTGTGCAAAAGGTGTGTGTGTATGTGTGCAAATCTCTGTGTGTATATGTGTGTTTCTTTATAAACACCTTTATTCATTTTTCCCTCTCCAGTCACACCAAAGCTCATTTCAGAGCTGGTGTCAGAGAAGGCACTCATTCCTTCACTTATTAAATAACAAATATGGGAGGCAAAGACATCAAGATAGGAAACTGACTGACAGACTTAGATAGATGGATAGATAGATGGATGGATGGATGAGGCAAAATGAGTTCTACTCTTTCTGTAGTCAGAATGTTGTGGTACTGTATTTCTTGTTCTTGTGTTGCAGTATTCCTGTCCTCTTTTCCCTCCTCCCCTCTTCCTTCCCTTCCCTTCCCTCTCTGCTCACCATCTCTGTCTATGTGAGCATGAGTGTGTGTATGTGTGTGTATTCTTCTCTCTGATGTTTTTGGCTTGTCAGTGTAATGGGGCCAGTGTTGTCAGCAGGGCTTGTTGCCCATGAATAGCTTTATGCATGTCAGTGCCAGTGCTGCTCGATAGGCAGATGCAGCTTGCATGCATGTGCAGTACATGCATGTTTTTGTTGCAGACTGGGTGTACATGTGTGCATGTGCACATGGAGGTGTCATCTACAGTATATGCACTCCGTTCACCATATGTTTATACAGGAGTGTATTTGTTTAGAGTCCTCATAAGTGACTGTTTGAGAGAGAGAGAGAGTGAGAGAATGAAAGGTCTAGCATGTTGCTGCTCCTCTGTAGGGTATTTATAACCCTGAGAGGCCCTGCTTTAATAATGCATGGATACATGGCACCTCAAACATCCCAGTGTTTTACTGGAGGAGAAAAGAAGCAGCACTGTGAGATGAGACAAGAGCGCAATCGAGAAAGTACTCTCCCTCACACGGTGTGTTGGGCTTTCTGCCTATTAGTTAACTCAGCCAACAATTCATCTATACTCTTCATCTATAATGTATTTTCCTGATGGATCACACATCTCTCTATCAATCTATTTATCTATTCATTCATCTCTTCATTCACTCACTCAACTCTTCATCAGTCTAAAGTCAATTTCTGTCTGACTTTGCATCTTGATGACTGTAGCACATCTGCAGTGTTAAACACAGTGAAGTGAAATCAACTGTTAACAGGATTCTTCGACTCCGTTTTGTGGTCTGCATCTCATCAGCCTGAGATCTCTCAAAACCAACTAAACTAACATAAGGGGCTTCTATACACTGTTTTATATGGTGGATCACACACTGTCATTAAGAATCTAACATGTGCACTCAACACAAGTTTCAATACATAATAGCCATTTGTTTTTAGTGTTGCTACATAGCCACCATTAGCATTAACAGCTGTTTACATACCAATCTAGAAGAATGGTTGTGAGTTCAGCATCAAACTTAATCCCTTGACTTGTGAAGAGATGTCTCCAGTGGTGGAAAGCAACAGCAATGTCAACGCTTGTCCCTAGCATGCTAACCAGCTAGTCCTTGCTCATCATGTCATTTCTGATATGGACTCACTGTAGCCTCCAGTCTGCCCTCAAGATGCAGCACATCCTGTATTGTAAATTCAACAATGGCAAAAGTTGTTTAAAAAAAAAAAACTAAAAACCACCACCACCACCTGCCCCTGTCAAGAAAACCACATTAGGCTGCAGAGAAAATGTATAAAACCACTAACACCTGAAGCATAAAGAAAAGTACTTGCACAAAGTTATGTTAGATCTTCCATTAGGATGTGCTCTCTCTGTGTTGAGATCAGAGTGAATGAGCTCAAGGTTGAATGCTCTCATAAGCACTTCCACTTTAACACAAAGAAATGTTAACAAACAGGGTCAGTTTGTGTGTCAGAAACATTTTAGAAAACATATACTGTAGAAGCACAATGAAGCACTGAATCCTGTTTATTGCATTACATCCCTCCCTTCATTTGACAGATTTTCCATTCTTCTGCCTGTTTGCCTCCATACACTGTGAATCACATTTTTTTTTTTAGAAAGAGACCGCTAATCCACTCAGCCAAAGATAAAACAGTTTCCATGACCCCTGTGCAAACAAAGCAGTGCTAGAATCAAAGGCCTGTTGTCTTCAGCAGACGTGCAAAAGCAGGAAAATAAACCAGAGACTGCCATTGAGAACATAATGGGGGACTGTGTGCCTGCGTGTGTTGCTATATTTATCCAGGGAAGGTTTGCTGAGCAGGCGTGCCCCCCTCCCCCTAAAAAATGTATTTCTGTACAAATACAGCTGCAAATATTCGCACCTGGAACCCGTTGTGTGCAAACATAGCCTTTGAGCATAATTACAGATTGTTTATGAGTGTGTGGGTTTGCTTGCATGTTGAGAGGCACAGGTTACTGTATGATGACATGTATGTTATCATAATAACTCCAAGTATGCATACATGTATACAGGTGTTAGAGTGTGCAATAATAGGTGTACTTCATATATGTTAAGATCAATAGCAATTGCTATAGACATAGATACAGATGTAATAGACAAATATGCCTGTCATCGTGGCTGCATGTGGAGATTATACAATAATGATACAGAAAATGCTAAATTATATATGAGAATAACTTCTTTAAGGTTTCTGTATAACTACTGTATATAATTGTAGTCCTCCAAGGTGACTCTCTGACTATGTAGTTACATAATATTCACCTTGCACAACCAGCCACGTCAGTCCAGTAATCACATCTTTGAAACCCCCTTACAGCTTTTAACATCGACATAAGGCTATATGAGGCTCAGTGGAGCTCTGGCATATGCTCACCCCCACTGAGTCTGGAGACGGGTGAATACATTAGGATAAACCAGCGTGTCATGTGAGGTAAAAAAAACAAAAAAAAAAACAAAGGAGAAGAAGCTTCTAACACTTTGCCTCGCAGACTGGCACATGATTTTGTCTTCTGTCAGAAGTTTTGCTTTCACAGATACAAGTATCAGGACAGTGAGTGAGTGAAAATCGCTGTCCACTGTCCATGTTTAAATTTAGCTTAAGATGAGAACACGACTGCTGACGCACATCATATATTCATAGACTGATTCACCATACGCAATCAATATGAGCAGTTTACACAGACAATTTTAATGACAGATTGAATTATTTC
This sequence comes from Trachurus trachurus, assembly GCF_905171665.1. Classification (NCBI taxonomy): domain Eukaryota; kingdom Metazoa; phylum Chordata; class Actinopteri; order Carangiformes; family Carangidae; genus Trachurus; species Trachurus trachurus. The sequence goes on from NC_139911.1 coordinate 8,714,505, forward strand.
TCAATGACTGTTGGGGGTTTATGTGAGAACAGATTATGGAGATTAAGACGTGAACATACTATGGATTGTTTAATCCTGTCATCGATTTTGAGTGGGCGTTGCACCGAGGCTTTATTAGAAATTATTTCAGTCATCTGAGCTCTGTGGACTTGATGGTTTGCCTCTATGAGTCTGTTTGAATCACCCCATGTTTTCTGTGGGGACTTCATTACTAGCTGCTCTAGGTTCATTTGGGATCCTCAAAGGCTTGACTGAACTCATTGTGCATAAAAGTTTTTGATAGCCACTACTCTCTATTCTCTTTTATCCCATTTTTCTTAACTCTCTATCTCCCTTTTCCTCATCACATCTTATCCCTCCCTCCTCCACCAACCCTCTATTTGTCCCCTTCTTCCTTGTCACGGCACGTCATCCTCCTTCTTTTGCTCTGTCTTCCCCCTTCATCCCCTCAGGTGACATCGAGTCGTGCAGCTCAGCAACAGCAATCACAAACTGGGGCAGGGTCAGGTAAGAACTCACCTCTCCCTCTCTCCCCCCACTCTTCTCTTGTCTCTCTTCGTGGAGGTGCATTTTCCTTAGAATAAATTAATCTGACATAGCATGAAGCTCTGTGGATGCACCAGGATGACATTTGGAGACACTGACAGACATGCATGAGAATTGGAATAAAAACGTTGCTGGTGGTTGAATGTTTTCAGAGCCGGCAGTATGAATAATTTTCTCACATGTTAGTATTATTCCTCCATAATTTATAAACAAGCTATATTAATTCCAGTCTCTGGCGCCTGTTCGCTTTGGGGTCAAGGATTTAAAGGTATACATGTATCATTCTGTATGTTGTGTCATACATTCTTTTCTAGCATTTTTCAAAAAAAAAAAAGTATTTTTCATTCACTTATCAATATGTTATGAGACATGCAAAACTCCCCCCATACAAAATAGATCTATGGAATAAAATGATATACATTGTAGAATATATTCAAACAAAACAAATCTTTATTGAACTGGGCCATATTGGTACTAGTCAGATATTTACCATTTTATTTGAGTCTTTCTCACAAAAGTTAAAATTGATGAACAGAGATTTGGAAAAGGCTTGAAAAACACAATAGCAGGCAGTGCAGTTAAGCTAATCTTTATTTAAACCTTGCATTTGACTTCATTGTTGAGGCAATTGTACTCTCTTGTACTCCTGTCCTGATCCAAATCTCTGGCTCTTAACATATTTTCCTCCCTTTGTTATCAACCCACTGTAGAATTTCAGGCTTTTGCTCCATGACCTGCTTGTATCCGTCCATCAGCCTCACTATATTCTCACTCATTCCTCTGCCTCCCATGTTCATTGATTGATTTTTTTTCTCTCCTCTCACTTGTTCTTTAGGTATATACTACTCCAGCTCAACCCTGCCTGCCCAGCGTGTCAGTTCCCCTCTCTCTGGAGGAGGAGGCAGCTCAGGGTCCAGCTCCCCCAGTAAGCTCCAACGCCTCGGATCAGCCTCTGACGCGCCAGGATACTCTACCACTCAGCGGCTGCCTTCCTCCTCCTCGTCCTCTCCCAAGCAGTCCCCTGCTAATCGCCTGGCCAAGTCATACAGGTAGAGAGCCACCGCAGCTGAGACACAGATATTGATATTGATTTTGATGTATTTCTGTTGATACTGATGTATAAAGGAGTCTGTAGGTGGATAAGGAGGGTGGCATTCGAAAGAATTACTGTATTTAACACACAAATCCCATTCATAGGTTCCAAAGATTGCATTAGAAAAAAGTAAATAGGCTACAAAAGAATAGAATAGAATGAAAATGGAAAATTGCCTTTGAGGTTCATCATCCTCCACTCTGTGTTTGTATGCGGTGCATCTAAATCACACACACATTTCACACACAGCAGAGGAGGCATATACTGTTTTTATATTCAAAACAGAATTAATCATTTAAAGTCATTATTTCTCAGACAAAATATGTTGCTTTTCCCGTTTGTCTTGCAGCACCACGGTTGCTGTGACAACAGCAGGAGGAGGTGGGTCCCCCCTGAGGGTGGCATCTCCACCCAACTCCACAGCAGCAGGGGGAGGGGCCAGCTCATCATCGTCCCCTCTTCACCAGGTACAGGATGTCGCAGTCGCAGAATGTGGACACATTCACAGTGAAAATCTATTTTGTGTTAATAGCAGAGTATTTAATTTTAATATTTTTGTGTGAAGCAGGAAGTCGAATCGCTTTAGAAATGTGATTTATTACAAACCAGTGTAATGAATGAAACCAAGGCAGCTGTAACAGAGCAGGGTTCAGTGCAATTATAAACCCTGTTCCTCAAAGTCAGGGTGAAAACGGCACAAAAGTGAAGAAATAACTGAATTATTCGTGTTTCACACACATTTATACAAATACATTTAATTTACATATGACTGTGAGTGCATGTCAAGGTTCAGCTTGAAAGGACACAAAACCATCTGACGTAAATAGCGACATGTTAATTTTCCTTTGCTTGCTGTGTTCAGGTTTTGTTCATATCACCCTCGCCTGGTTTGATAATTATTTTAACTAGTAGAACATTTATCATATGATTTTTCTGCACATTTTTTCATTACAGCACAAGTTACGCTGTGTTATATGCAGTGCAACAGTACAAAGATTAGCATTCAAAGTTCAATATTTACGTTCAATATTTACAATGTCAATGCCCAGAATATTAGTTTTTTTTGTTTGTCAGCTGTGTCCTTCTATTTAATATTGAAATAAGATATTAAAATATACAATTTCTAGTATTATATAGCCAGACTGTTGACTGATGCCATGTGGCTGTGTGTTCACGTTAATCATGACAAAGAAAGCCATGCTGCAGCCAGAGAGTAATTACAGATTGAGTCATATGTTCAAAAAAATCTACCCAGAGCAGTTTTTATTCTTTGAATGTTTAATCATTTCAAATGTTGATGTAATAGATTCTGGTAAAAAAAAAAAAAAAAAAGAAGAGAAGAGAAAAAAAGCTTTGCATTTTGCATCTGATCTAAAACCAGATTCCTTTGAAACTTTATTATATCACTGTACCATGATGAAAATTGTTTGAGTTTGAGTGGGATGTTTTCAGTGTAAATTACTTTCTTGATCCAAATTAGTCAACACACAAAAAAGCTCTTTCAATTAAATATAGAGACGAATGCAAATTTGAACAATGAATCAATTGCACCAGCATTTAGGCATAACCTGCACGTTCCCTCTGCTTATTTATAATAATATAAAAAGTAGAAAATGAAACCAAACTCTTGTCTTTCCAGATGAGTTCGGGCATAGGGAGCTATGCCACTCTGTCCCCCAAAAGGCTGGCATCTCACCACGCTTCTGACCAGTACAAGATCTCCCACGAGCTCTACGCCACCGCTACACTGCAGAGGCCTGGCAGTCTGGCAGGTGGGAGTTCACACGCTCATGCAGTTTTACACGTACTTACAGTGAACATAAACCCAAACAAATGTTTAACTCCACCAACAACCACCTGAACTGTGAGTAGTAAAGGGCTGTGAGGCAATCTCTCACAATATCAGGATATCGTTCAGTGTGTGTTTCTGTTGTTGAGCCAACATCAAGTATGAATGGAGCATTTATACTATATGGTGCCATTATAGTGCATCTCTCTGCAGTTCCAAGAAATGTCAGGTTTTGCATTTAAGTCTACTGAATTAGCCTGTCAGTGTGTTGTGGTTGGTTTCTTGTGGTTATCGGTTGTATATCACACCAATTGCACATACTTCCTCTTTATGGCATCTCTGTGGCTGCTCTCTCTAAAGTAGGACTACAACATGAATTCACAATTTGTTTTGCAGTAACGTTTTTGAATTATGAGCAGGTCCGCTGTGACTGCCAGACAGTAACCTGCTTTAAGAAGATTAAAACGACTCTGATTGTAATTGTGTCTGAATAAGATCTATTTCCTGTGTCTGGAAGCCGAATGTGATAGAATGACGCTGGTCTTAGTCGAGGCAGCGTTCGGGCTATCGGAGACTTGTGTTGGCTCATGCAGTAACATTGACTAGTTAACGGTTCTCTCTCTCTTGACTCTACAAAATTGAGTTGGCAGAATGTCAAAACCAAAATGGAAATATGTTGTGCCAACTGTTTATGCTCCATAGTAAGTTAGTGTAAATTTTTATTTAAGGCTGTCTGTTTGTGCCTATTTGAGTTAAACACTGTGGATAGCCCAGTGTTTTCAAGTGTTATTCAGACTGAGTAGTTTTAGACAGCAGCGTTCTGTCCTGTCCTGTGCTTCAGAGCATTAAATGTAGCATCAAGTGACTGCGCACTGAAATCTCTTTTCTCACACTCTTGCTTTTAGGCATTTAGGAAATCATTGAAGATCTTTATTTCTTCCTCTTCATCTACTTCCTCTTACATGGACAATGTGTGTGCTAATTGTATTGTAAAGGACAGAGAAAGACTGAGCCCTGGTAAAAGGCAATCTAGCGACTTTGTTGTGGCGCTTTTTGACACCGGTTGAATGATTTCATATTTTTCTGCAACACAAGTGAAATATTTGACAAGATTAATATTGATTACAGGCAGCAGTGTTTTGAAGCTCCGGGTTAAGTCTAATTGATTAGTCCTTTAAACTTGGATATATATGGATGAAGAATGCGACCTTCATGCTTTATCCTTAGGGCACGACTGTAAATGAAGAAGAAAAGAAAAGACTGAGCAGCAACGACTCCCGCTGGAAATGAGATCTCAGACAGTCACTATAATTAGCGGACCTGGCTCTCATGATTATCAGAATTTGCTTGCAAAAGCATGGATTGATTGTATCAGCCCAAATGGAAATGTAAAAAAAAAAAAAAATGCTTTCAAATACTTCACTGCAGCCCCTGGTTTCTCATCATGTTTCCAAAAATGACCAACAAAGAATTATTTATATATCTGGTAGGCACAGGTTTGCTTTTTCCCAGCAGGTGACACCCTCTTGGGAAAAAGCACAGCAGAGTTTACGTGAGTAGCCTTTTTGAAGAGGTACTCAACGGCTCAACAGCACCTACTCTACGATGAAGTTAAGCTGCATTAAAAAAAAAACAGAAATCAGCTAAAAAAAGACATCCTCTCTTTGTACATGCGGGGCCAGAATGATGCAAAACGGTGTGTACAAATAATCGCTGTAGTGGTACAATATTGTGTCTGATTTGTGGCCATTGGCGATGGCATTAATTGGTGGTTGACACTGCTGCCTCAGGCACAGCAATGGTCTCTCATATTACATATGGTCTTTTCCTTTTTCTGATTTGACTGGTCTGATCATTTTGATATTCAGTCTGAGTCCTGGAGAAATTACAGGATGTGAAAGTTTACAAATGAGAGGGCAAATAACTGAAAAAGCTGTCAGCTGTTTTTATTTTCATGTCCTCTTTTTTTTACCAAAGGTGTGAGCAATGTTTTCTTTCTTTTTTAACTACACACACACAGGCATCAAGGGACCGGAGTTTTTTTCTGTCTTTTTTTAAACATTTTGTTATCCTGTTTAAATATTTCATTGACTGAAACAACATGGGAGGGCATCTTTCTCTCTTTTTTCCTCTCTGCGTCATTCTGTCTTCCCATCTTTAAGTTGCCTCTCCCTTTGAAAGAAGGAGGTCAGTATTTCCGCGAGTGGGCCCCTGTGAGTCAAAAAATAAATGAGTAAAGAAATAAAACCAACTCACCATGACTTCAAAGACAAAAGGCATGGGGAGGAAGAGAGAGGGAGAGTTGTGAGAGAGGAATGAGTCAGGCTGTTAATGGGTGTGTCCACGACTCTAATTAGCAGCCCTTCATGCATATTTTGACCATCACTGTCTCTCTCTCTCTTTTTTTCCCTATGTCGATCTGTCTCTAAATTCACCTCATTTCAGCTGAGCTCAGTGGGAGCTGTAATGTTTGAACTTGAAGCTCCCTCCCCCTCCATTTCTACCACTTTCTCAATTTCACTCAATGTCTTTTAGCTCCTTTTTTTCCCCTCACTCTCTTATTCTGATTCCCCGCCTTGTCTTTCTGTTAGTATTCTCTCTCTGCTGCTGCTGCTGCTGCTGGCTAGCAAAGTGTGACTGGATGCAGCTAACCTCTTCATTGGCTAGGGAGGTAAACAGGCCAGTCAGTTAACCATGCTGTTAAAAGGAGGACAGAGTTGCATGGAGCGTAATAGCCTCTTTGCCACAGTCATGCTACAGGCAGACATGATGAGGCTTTATCACATGCCGTACTATAGAGCAGGGTGTTCATGCAGACTCCCAGGCTGCTTGCATCACCCTACCTTTAAGACTCTGATAACAAAGTTTAAGGAATAGTCGAGCCCCACTGTGTGTGTCTCTGAATATTCACTCTGTTTCATCCTTAAAATGCTCCCTTGCACTCTTCTTGTTAAGACAAGAAATAGACACTGGTGTTAAGCTGAAAACAAAAATCGCTACTACAGTACATGACTACAAGCCTCTACTGTATGTACAGACCCGGATCCAACTGAGATGGCTGAGTGCCACACATGCATTGATTTCTGATATGATCTGAAAGCTTTGCAGGCTTTGACTGCGTTAAGTTGATGGTGGATACACACCGAGGTTTGAATCTGGGTCTGAGCACTAGACTTTCCCCCCTTTCATCCGCTGGCAAATCCTTTGCACACGACTAATGCGATATGATACGACATTAGCTCCACTGGACCGTCTCTCTTTTTCTCCATCACTCATGGCTTTCTAAGTCTGCATATATGAGTATGTGCACGTCCTTTCACTTTATCTTCTGTCGTGTCATCAAAGCCCTGCTGACTCGCATTCATATTCCCCCGGTCTCCTCCTTTTCTTCTCTTCCCTAATTTTAATTTTGCTCTCTGTGTTTTCTGACGGAGGCCCCTGCCTTACATTTGTTCTGCTGTGTAATGAACAAATGCCTGCTGTCAGTGACTTCCTTGCCCTGTGTCTGTGGGATTCCTGCCAAACACAGAGCAAGAGGGGGGACACTGCATCTCATTATTTTATAGCTGACGACCAGCAATGTGTTCCGCAGAGATTAAAAAAATGAAATACTTGCTCTCTTTTTTTTCCAACCTCCCTGGATCTCTGTCTGCTTCTTCCTATCTCATGTGTCACTGTGCATGTCTCTTTTTATTCTTCTGTTTTTTTTTTCCTCTGGGTCTGATTTGTTGCATCCCCAACTCACCCTTTCCTCTACCACACACACACACACACACACACACACACACACACACACACACAGACAACAACACACGTATGAACACAACACCGCTTTCATCTGTTTACTATACAAATGGTGTCCTGTCTGTCACTTGGCACCTTGAACACACACTGAAAAAAGGTGCAGAGTGGAAATGGACAGGTCTTATAAACAGAGGAATAAAACAGGCCTGATTTTCCTGAGTGAGCTCTGTTTTCCCCTCTTTTCCTTCTTTCTCATCATCACTGTCACTGTTGTTCACCCTACCCCTTTTCTTTTGTCTTGTCTTTCTTGAGTAGCCATGTCATTAATTTGTCCTTGTTTATTTCTTCATTTTCACTTCTTTCCTTTCACTTCCCCTCCTTTCCTTTCTTAGCCCTCCTTACTGAACTTAATCTCTCCTTCAGTCCTCCTTAACATCTTTTTTTGTTTTTCTCCTCTTTTCTCCAGGCTCTCGTGGCTCCTACAGTAGTCAGCACAGTCAGGAGGCCCTTCGGCCCTTGGGGTCCCCAGAGCACCACATAGATCCCATCTATGAAGAGCGTGTGTACCACAACAAGGGCCCCATGAGGAGCCTCAGCCAGAGCCAGGGGCCAGACACAGGCCCTTATCGCAACAACACGGGTAAGGCCTTGCTGTTTTTGTAAAATGACACCTGTGCAGTTTTAATGTAATACTTTGAAAACCTTAAAAGTATCTCGGAAGTATTTTGAAAACTGTGGCACTCACATCAGATGACAAACACTCCCTCCTATTGTATATATTATAGATTATAGACAATATCTGCCTGTATTGGGTGAGATTAAGCTTGGCAGCCCTTTGCTGCATGTCATTTCCCCTCTCTCTGTCTCCCCATTTCTTGTCTCTCTACAGCGGTCCTATCAATTGAATGCCTAAAAGTCTGCCTTGATGCAAACTTTGAGGTTTTTCAGTCATAGCATGTATTCACCCCATGTGAATACATGTGACTAAGTAGTTACATTTTGTATTGTATTACAACAGTGGCATCAACAAGAAATGGCAAATGGCCAAAATACATAAAAGAAAGCAAATAATCCAAACTATAGAATCAGTCTACTTTGACACATTTGTGTGTTTCATATTTCTCCGAATTGGGAATGAATCACAGTTGGACACATTTTCCATCAAACTCACACAGTCAGACACACTCAGTCTCACCCGCTCACTCCATAACTCCATTGTTGCCAGCAATGTGTTTTTAATAGGGCCTCATTGAGCTTATCTCAATGTGGGTTTAGGTACGCCATGTTAATCCCATTACCGTATCATGAAAACACCCAAGTCGGTCACGCCACATTCACAGCTCCCTCGATGTCATTAACCAGCCTAGCCTTAATAGCTATCATTAGCATTTGGGTCAGAATCATAGCAGTAAATATGCCGCTCTAGACCAGCGTTTGACTTGATCAGTTTGATTCACTTGAAAGGAGTGAGAATTGCCTTTAAGCGCAAAGCATAGCTTTTGAAGCACATTTCAGTGTTAAAGGGTCATTGAATTTTGCTTTTATGATTGTGAGATATTTCTCTGATTGCTGTCGGTGAAATTCAGAGCAGTGTATACAGCGATAGGATTGTCTTTGTGAGTAGGAATTAATTAAATAAGTGTGCTTCAGAAGTAGAGAGGATCCACTGTTATCTATAATTTACTGCGCCTTGTATTTGTAGTTTCAATAGATGGGTATAGGAAAACTCACAAAGGAAATTTGTACTGCAGCTACAAAAATCAATAGACTGTGGATTAGACCGTGTACATTTAATTGCAACACTTGAGGTTTACAATACGCTTTTGCTATGATACAATATTTTAATAGATTGTCTCGTGTTGTTGGAACTAAATCCTCGACCGGAGTATATCAGTGTGAACTTTTTGTTTTTTTTCCACGTACACACTTTTATCCCTACCGTGCATGGCCCATATAGCTACAGTGGTAAATCAACACATCAAAAATGAACTGCACCTTGAAGTCACTGGGCCGTTGAATTAAGGCCTGGCCTTGGTGCAGCATGTCTCGAAAGCCATGTGAATAACATGTGCAGGGAGTATGAGGCTGTGTAATAAGGACTCAAACTGCACAGAGTGATAGTATATAATGAACTGATAAGGGCTATGCTGACACAGTGAGCGATAAGTCATTAATTATGTTATAGTGCCTTTTCTTGGCAATGGCAGGCTCACATTATTGGTTCATTAAGCTGGCATGGATCAATGTAATTAATGTTATAAGTCATTTGGTGGAATGAAAAAGGAAGATATTGCAAAAAAAAAAAATTTGCAAGGTTGTAGTCGGCTCGTCATTATATGGCACACATTGTCAGGCTAATTCATGCCCAGCATTCATTGAGTGTATGGGCCATCACATTACTTAACTGGACACTTAACGATGAAGAAATGGCTGCATAATACAACAAAAGCAATTTTAGTGAACTGCACTTTCATTGTTTTTTTTATTGTGGCTGATTCCTGACCTATTTTAGGGTGGAGAGAAATGAGGGCAAGGAGCAAACAGGAGATGAGGAGGAAGCATGTAAAGCAGAAACATAGGGTCAAAACTATGCTCCAGTAACTATGCTTTGGTGCAACTACTGTAGATGCAACATGTCCTGTTTACAACCAAACAAGGCAAGTCATGCTAAGTTTGCGTATTGCGCTCTTAGGCAAAAACAGAAGACTGGAAACTTGTGATTTGTGTCTGTTCAACTCTCAACCTCCTCCGTCCTGTCAGAACACCAATAAACAAGCAGACCTGCAGTCCTAAGATGTCTGTTGACATTTTCTGGCAGCACAGTGGACGGCAGTTTGACAACACACTTGACAAGAGATTCACGTTGGTCAGGTCCAGTTTACAACACTGTCAGTTGAACAACTTGTCTGTCTACTGAGGTTCCATCGCTTCCTACTCTATCTATCTATCTATCTATCTATCTATCTATCTATCTATCTATCTATCTATCTATCTATCTATCTATCTATCTATCTATCTATCTATCTATCTATCTATCTATCTATCTATCTATCTATCTATCTATCTATCTATCTATCTATCTATCTATCTATCTATCTATCTACTGTATCTATCTATCTATCTATCTATCTATCTATCTATCTATCTATCTATCTATCTATCTATCTATCTATCTATCTATCTATCTATCTATCTATCTATCTATCTATCTATCTATCTATCTATCTATCTATCTATCTATCTATCTATCTATCTATCTATCTATCTATCTATCTATCTATCTGCATTCATGCATAGCACAACTGTAAGTCTGTGTCTGTTTTTTACACAGTGTGTGTGTGGGTAGGCAGTGACACACAGTGCTTCATTCTTGGATTAAACCAGGCCAGCGCCCCAGAGGACTGCAGGTTAATGTGGCCTATTTCAAGCGATAATTCCTGCATGGTCGCAGCGTCTCTCGAGCATGACGGCATTCTGGTACAAAGAAGAATTGTAGCAAGATAAAAAAAAAAAAAAAAAGCCTCAGGATCTGGTTTACACATTTGTTTGTTTTTCCAAAATGACACTGTGTGTTTTTGAAATCAGCCCACACTTTGTCACTATCTACAGTGTACCTGTTTTTGACATCAATCTTGTTCTTCCAATTCCCTTCATTGTTTTTTTCTCATTCTTTCCATTTTCTTTTATATATAGCCATCTCTTGGCAATGTTTCCCTTATCCGATCACAGTGTCCACTAATTCAGTGGACAGTGCATGCCAGTGAAATCTTTTACTTCATCCTCATCTTCTTTCATGCCCTCCTCTCTTCTTCCTTGCTCTCCTTTTTTTCTAACCTTCCCTCCTCATTCTCTTCTTTTCTCCTCCTCCCCTCCTGCCTTTGTTCTTACAGTTTTGCCTTTGTACCTTCTGTCTTCGTGTCATGAAAGCTATCTTGGCCCGTATTAATAACTCTGACCACTGGGAATAACGGTGACTCTAAATGGATGTGGCACTTTTTCTCTTTAATAGCTTAACATCAGGCCGGTGCATAGCTCAGGTGGTGACAGTGAGAATGGCTAGATTCACTACCATGGTCATTTGTCAAGTGCATCTAGTAACCAGGTTGAGCTATTGCTGCTGATAAGGGGGTATTATGTAGTTTAACATTGCTCCCTGCAGTATCTTTGTGGAAGACAGACTTTAATTCCTCAGAGATCACTAATCACTTATTCAATGTTCTATTTTCTCAAATATTACCAGAACAAAATGATGCTGTGAGGAAAAAAGATGTGAATATGAAAAAAAAGTGATATTTTGTGGCAGAGTGTGAGGACGAACAAAACATTTTCCATCATTACAAAATCACCACTCTGTTTTAAGCGCACAGGCACATTCGTACCATCAGGAGAGGCAAACCAGGAAAATGATTGGAGCCCTCAAGGTGAGGAGGGGCCCCTGGTGGCCCCTCATATTGAATAGCAACTATAAACCCCCTTAAACTTCCCATAAAGGCACTGCTGCTGGCCCAGACCCCCCTTTAGTGGGGCCTCTGATGATGACGACTATAACTAACATCCAACATTTCCCGCATGTGAGCATATGAGGCATTCAGGGAACATCTGTGAATTGTAGCATTCACAGGTTATTCAAATGGCTTTGATTGGATTCTTACTGTATCTCACTCTTTGAGGGTTGGGATTTATTTCCGGGCTGTTGCAGTGCAGCCTCTGCTAAAGTCTCAATTGCCTTGCTCTGTCTTCTGACTTTTAGTCACATGATGTGTTTTTTTTCCTTCTTAGTTTTTGTCTGTTGTGTTGCAAGCACACCTTTATACACACTCTCATTAGCCTTCTAAAATGACATTCATGCAGTTGCCAAGAGAAGGGAACCGCTCATACGTACACATGTGCCACCTTGTATGTGTGTATGTGTGTGTGAGCGTGCCATGATATTTCTTTAAACGAAAGTGGGATTATTTTTGCTTGAAGTTGCAGCTCTACAGCACAGCCTTATTGCACTAGTGTGAATGTACACACACGCGCACATGCACAGTAAAAAGGAGAGAAAGGAATACCAATTCAAACCATTAAACCAATCTGCTTCCTCCTTTAAATCCGCTGTGCACCCTCTGTAATGAGATCTGATATCCTAATGAGGGGGACAGTACAGAGAGAGTAATGGGGGAGAGATGAGAGAGCGAAAACAAGCCCAACAGAGGAGGGAGGGATGGGTGAAGATGACGAAGAGGACTGGAGAGAGAGAGAGAGAGAGAGAGAGAGAGAGAGAGAGAGAGAGAGAGAGAGAGCAGTTGCTCTGTGTCTTCTAACCAGAAGGCAGGAAAAGTTCAGGGCACCTCTTAAATAGAGAAAGCGACAGATCTGTGAAAGGAAAAAAGAGAAAGGAAAAGCTCACTTTCATCTGCCACATGTCCTCCAGTGACCAAATGTGGTTTATAATGCTAAGCATTACCACTTGGGCTGTGTGTGTGCGTGTGTGTGTATTTTATGTAGTTATATTGGTGGCGATTAAAAAATGAGACATTAAACATCCAGACTATCTTATTTAGCATACAAACCCACATATGTGTGAACATTCCTCCACTGCCTTTGGCCACATATCAAAACACTTTGCATGCTCATATAAACTGTCATAAAATGTACAGTATATACTGTATATACTATATACATTGATCAAAAGACAGAAAGAAATATTATTCTAACAAGTAATTTCATTAGTGCTGTTGTCTAATTTGCATTCAAAGATTATTCAACCTTTGCTTCCAATTTATAATTAACAGATAAATCCTGACAAATAAGGCTGCTGCTATTTCTAGTTATTTGTTAAATAGTCTTAAGTGAAAAACAAGCTCGAGTTGTCGTTGCCTTATATCTGAATAAGGAAAAAGATCTGTTATAGGCATAAGCCTCTGAAACATTCACTCACAGATAAAAGACTCTATATCCAACCAGTATGCACACACAGTCACATTAACTGTTATTAACTTATTACAGATCATAACAGTAACACCAGCATCAGCTAACAAGACTGAACATTAGAAATTGTGTTGTCTCAGTAGACCTGAATCCTCACTTCTTTTTCTATTAGAGCCTGGTCAAACGTCATTGGTTCAGGATCCGAAAGCACAGTAGCGTTGTTGGACCTTTTGGCTCGAGCATCTCCCCAGTCACTTTAGTGTGTCACTCACCAGGCTCCCTCTGTTGCAAGGTTAGATTAGGTTTGTTTGGCCAGGATCAATTTCAGCTTGGCCTCTGATCCTGTTGGTCTTTAATGAACCTGCTGCCTTTTGAACACCGGTAAAGACAGAATGAGGAATGAATTTGAGCTTAATTATAGCCTGTTGTTTATTCCACTGTGGAAACATTTATGCTGATTTAATGTCCAGTTTATAAATGTCATTCAGCAGCCAGCTCTTCACTGAGAGGCCACATTAATCCCTAGTTTAGTTAAGGAAGGAAACAGAAAGCGGCTAAAGAAAGAGAGGGGCATGAACTGATTTAAAGTCTTGGTCATTTCTCTGGAGTAATCTGTTTTCAAACAGATGAATCACAGTCACATGAATTGCAACTCAACTCAATTGCTATTCAATTTAGTGGACAACCACACAGTTCATAAATTGAATGCATGTGGTCTATATTGTGGCTTAAGCCTGTATAGTAGTTACAAGCAGTTTCTTTTTTCTTTTTTGCTGAAGCCTCAGAAAGCTTTAATTACCAGCTCAAAGCTGACTTACTCTACAGATCAGCACAAATTCTATCCCTTGCGAAAACATATGGTACTTCCTAAATGTGAGTTTTATGTGAAGTTGATGTTGGTCTCACGCCATATACACCTTATCAGGATGTTTGCATTCATAGACATACACACACTACAGGCTGCACTATTCATACACACACATACACAGGAAGAGACACACACACACATTCACATATCCGACTTGTGTCCTGTGCTGTCTCAGTTTACATGATTAGCATTTTCCGTCTTATCAGCAATAATGAATTCATAACTGTAGAAAGAAACGTTCATTTGTTTTTGTCCTCAGAGACAAACGCAGAAAAGCTTGAAGTCAGCACAACAACGGCATTGACTGTCTTCATCAAATGAAAAGAAATGCTCATATCTGCTGTTTGAAATGTGTTTATGTGGCTGCTGCCAGAACTGTTATATGCTCAGGTTGTCCATACAACAATATCTGAAGGAACACCCAGGGGTTATTTCTTCATATTTGGCACTAATTTCCATGTGCACTCAAGGAAGGACTAATTAAATTTGGTTGTCAAATGTCACTGGCAAAGGACTAAACTTTAAATATTTGATTCTACTTTATTGATGAAGTGACTCACAGTTTGTTGTTGTATACATTGACACTGACCTCTTGCTTTGCCGTTTGTCTCCATATTGTTTTTGTCATACCATAAATATATGTATTAACAATCCCTCTGTAAAAAGTTTAAAAAGGACTTCTTTTCTCAGTTATCTTTTCACTGTCTCTACTGTACAGTATAGACTGAATTGTCCACACACACACACACACACACACACACATATATATTATATATCAGTAAGCCAAGTTAAGTGTGATATTACTTACTATATTCAAGGTCATGGGGTTCTTGAGCTTATTTCAGCGCACAGTGGGTGAGAGGCAGAGCACACACGGGAAATGAAATTCTCATTTCATCTGGGTGATAAACAGCATCCAATGCACCTAACCTGCATGGAGAAGCCCTTGGAGGAAACTCATATAAAAACAAAGGGAAATGTAAAGTCCACAAAGAAAGGTTGTGGTCGTTGGGCTTGGAGACCTGCTGTGAGGTTTCAGTGCCAAGAACTTGGGCTTCTGTTGTGTAGTTACTGTGAGCCAGAATTAGAAACACATAATACATTTGATTGGTACTGTCCTGTTTGCCCCTTTCATTTTCAGAGATTTGTTATTATTAAATGTAATAGAAGCTCTCTCTCCCTCTCTCCTGTATGGCATCTATTACCACAAAGTAAGCCAAAGTCTTGCATTAGGAATATCAAGTCATTGAGATAAGATATGAAAGAAACATGAGCCAATTTGGGGGGGAAAAAGACATAAAAAGGCTCATAATCACGGTAATTAGCTTGATTTCTTTTTCCATTTTCATTTAGTTAAAGGACAGCTACGTACAAGGCCAGCCTCTGTAAACTCTAATCTTGAAAGTCACTGACGGACTGAGTGGTCATAGTTTCACCATAGGTCAACTGAGTTTGAGTTTTCTCATTGGCATCAAGCATCAAAATAATAAGGAAGATATTATGTTGCTGAGAGCATAGAGTAGGCAGACGATGGCTGAATGTAAATATGATGTGAAGATGTCAGATATTTATACCTAACTATAGGTTCAATTTTGCATATTTACCATATAATAGATGACCTTGTCCTCTTTTAACATATATGAGGGCATTGTCTGTATGCCTTATATAAATGAAACACTCTTCTCAAAGAAAAGCATTTCATCTTTTCTTATGTATTTCACAACTGTCCTTCTACAACATGAACATTTAGCAGGAACCACTGGCCAGGAGCCCCTGCTGCATTTTAGTGGCATTCTTGGAGAAAGACATGGCACCTTGAGACAAGTGTGTGTCCTGCAGCCCCCAGACTGTAAAATGCTGTGGACTTGATACTGAAAGTGCAAAAAAGGGTATTTGTGCGTGTGTGTATGTGCGTGCATGCGTGTGAGTGTGTGTCCTCGAGAGCTTCCAGCTCAGGAACATCAAGAGCTGTGTGTTGGCCAGAAGGCTCTCCCAGGGATAAACAGAGGGAGAAACTAAGGATTAGTTACTCCCCTCCACAGCCAAACTGTGTGTGTATTTGTGCCTGCATCCTTCATTCATGGCTGCTGTAGGCAAGGTTGTGTGTGCATGCTGTTGACCTTAAAGCATTAGAAAAAGATGTGTTACAGGCATGCATGTCTAGTCCATGTCTATCACTTGCATATTTAGAAATCCATGTTTGTGCGCTTGTGCATGTCTATGTGAGTGTGTGCAAGTGTGAGAGATAGAGACTGTGCTGAGGGGTTTTGTGTAATCGTTCTGAGCGCTGAAGCGTGTCGGGAGAAAGGACATGTCCTCAGCTCTGATCACATAGTCTACTACAACCACAATAGAGGAAGAGGGGGAGAGAAAAGGGTGTTGGGGGAAGAAAGGGAGGGAAAAACATGAAATGAATGGATGATGGAGGGAGGATGACAGTCAGAAAAAATGGAAGCAGAGAGCAAGTGAACTACAGCAACGGAGGGAGGGCAAAGTAAAGATTTCAAAAGAGATGGGTGAGAAATAAAAGACAGATGGAGGCACGGGCGAAGAGGGGCAGATCTGGAGGAAGAGGGAAAGAAGAAAAGAGAGAGCAGAAAAGGGCAAGGGAGTGATGAGGAAGAAGAGAGTGAAAGAGACGGAGTAGGATTGAAAGAAATGGCAGAGATGAAAGAATGAGAAGGAAAGATGGACATGGACCGCTCAGAGGATTGTTTGATCCCCCTCTAGTTTCTTTTCTTTTTTCTTTCCTCCCTCCCTTCCTGTTTTTCCTACATCACATTCAGCTGGGGCTCCCTTGTCTCAGCAGCTCACAGAAAAAAGTCAGCCCCACTGTAAGCTAGCCGGCCCCTCAACTGGCTGGCTAATTGCAGAGGTATCACTGTGTCAAATGACTAATAGAGTTTCCCTTCCCGTCGCTAATCTGCCAGCAGGAGCACAGCAGTGATTTGTTTACTCTACACCGAAGCAAGGGAATACAAAGACACACCCGCCCTTTTATTTCCTCTCAAACACAATTTCACGCCGCCAGTGCGCTAGGTGAGAGAGGTGTTAGTGGAGCGTGCACGTATGTGTGTGTGTGTTTTGTACACAGGCAGCAGCACATTGCGTGGTTTGTTTAATATTCCATGAAACAACACAGTGAGTTTGTCTCATGCTGCACTTTAGCAAATTCATGAAAGACACACCCTCTCACACACATGCATGCATGCGATTGTCCAACTACACTACTGAGGACCTTTCAACCCAAACCTTAACTTTCAATTAAATACCTCGCTTTGAATCTAAATCTAATTATAATCTTAAAATTGAAGTCCTAACTTCTTAATCTGCTTAAATAACTGGTCAAAAACTCCTTTCCTTCAAAAGCCTGAAACCTGCTTCTCACAGGGACAGGAGGAATACGTGAACACACACACAGAACTCATATACACGATGGCGCACATGCCTGCATAAATAGCCAGCAATGATGGCCCTAAAGGTCAAGTCATCAGTCAGCGCTCGCCATTACCAGAACAAATGATGAATCCAGCAATACTCTGTGTACTTAAGGCAGGAGAGGAGGATAGGGAGAGTAGACAGAAAGATTGAGCGAAGGAGAAAATGCAATGCATAAAGAGGTGTGGGGAGACTGAATACAAAGTAACTGAATGTGAAAACAAAAAGACGAGGCGAAGGCAGTGATTTGGCAGGACACCTTTTGGGGATTTCTCTTTCTTTATGTCCCCCACTGGCTCTCCTCATTTGTGCTTCCGTCCCTCTTCCCTTCATTTGTCAGCCTCTTCTCAAGGACAACCGTATTCAGTGGTCAGACTATGAAAATAATTTGACAAGCTACTTTTTTGGGGGGGATTTTCCTTCTCCCTTTTATTCACAGTTCTCCCACCACCTCCTCTGCAGTAAGGTTCATCCTATTTGGGTGCCAAGCCTCTCAGTGAGTGCACACTGATATTGGCGGTGGCGCGCACTATAGTAGCCTGAAGCTTCAGCTGTTAATGAGACGTTCAGAAAGACAGACACACCACAGACACCATTTAAAGAGTACAGGAAAGACAAGGATTTGCCTCTGATGAGAGTAACTCTGCTTCATTACCCTCCTATACCCTCTGTTCTGTGTGGCTACTGTCTCTCCCTTCATCGCATCTTTTTTTTTCCCTCTCCCTCTCCCCTTTGGTTTGGCTCTTCTATAAACTGCAGCCCCATCTCTCATCCCTCAGCTGTTTCTCTCTGTTTCCCAGGCTCGCTCACTGTTTCTCTTTTCCTGCCTAATTCTTTGGATCTTTGTCAAATTTGGGGCATCAGCAGAAGAGCTCACACAGCCTTTAGCCTCATGGGCATTGCATGGCAGAGTCTGAATCTTGAATTTTTCACTGTCTGTCTGGCAAAGGATTTTTGTTAACCTGATTTTAGAGTTGGGAAATAAAAATATGCTAATGTGGTTACATCATCCAAAAGGTTCCTTGTGCCTCTAGTGGGCCAACTAATGGAGTTTACCAGAGTTTGGTGCAAAGAATTTAAATGGGAGCTTTGGAAAATCTGCTGCATCTACTACATGTGTTTGAAAGAGAGAGAGAAAGAGACAGAGAGAGAGAGAGAGCAGGAGAAGTAAAAGAAAGAGATAAGAGGGTTGTGAAGGTCAAGTAAATGCCACCACTCAAGACAGGGCTAAAGAGCAAGTTTGTTGATCACATAGCAATGAAAGACTAAACCTCAGCAGGTGTACCCACATTCACACATCCGCTCTTCATTTATTTATTAAGTGCAGGAGCTTATATCTTATGTAAATGTGTGTGTTTATATGGGTTTGTGCCCTGGCCCATAGTGAGTGTGTGTTGTGGTTTGTGTGCATTTTCCCATCCAGACAGGAGTTTTAAAGGCTAATTCTATTTTTAGGGGGGAGGTTCATTGGCCTGTGTTAAAGCCCCAGTCAATCACAAGGCCACATATTGATCTCAAGGCTCCGTGATTTATCGCAGACTCCCCGAAGAACACATTTATGGTGTTTTTGCATGTGTGTACATGTGTGTTTCTGTGTGCACATACAGTATCTGGGTTCTAACACACACACAAACACACACACACAAACACACGTCATCTGTCTCAGTGTTTTTACAGCCAGAGAAACAAGGCTCCCAGACTCACATTAACACCTTGATATATCACTGATCCTTCGCTCCCGACACGACTGGGAGAGAAGGTGACAGCTACTGTGCCCCTGCAGGCTGCTCATATCCCTGAGCAAATCCCCATTCAATTTCCATCTCACTCCAAAACAGAGATAGCTTGTTGTTTTATTTATTTCATGTATTTTTTTTGTTGTTGTTCCTTATTGCTCACCCGGCAGATTTTTACAGAAAAAGAATGTTCTTCAGTTGACTTCTAGCTGTTCGCAAATTGGCTTTGGTTTCCATTTTTCATTGTAAGGAAATGACAGGCTAATGAGTCACTGGGTGACAGTGTACCCACTGTTGTGTTTACAAACCGTCGGTGCTGTGTGTTGAGCGCCGAGAGAGAAAGTTAAAGCTTCTTTTAGTGGGCTACTGCACTTCATGTTTGAACAGAACTATAACAAAGTTGTCAAGCACTTCTCTTTACTGAGGCCGCGATTTTATTCGTCTTTTTTATTTGAAAAAACAAAAACAAAAGAAAGAAATGTCTTCAACAGCGTTATATACAGTATACAGTAACAACTGTACAGATATAATACTCTAAAGAATATGTTTGCCTTGTCAATACACTACCAATGTCAATGCAGTTAACAGTCGATAATTCTATGTACTGTATTTTATATTTTCAGATTTTCCTCCCAGCAGTCATTAATATGATCTCTGAGTATCTACACAACTTTTGTCAATATTTTTCTCTTTTCCCTCTTCAATCCTTCCCTGTGTTGTTCCTTGTTGTTAATCCTGGGCATGTGGCCAATATTTATCCATCCATATGGAGACACGCTTGTTTTTTTCCAACAACCTGTTCATCTGCCTTCCTGCTTCTCCTCTCCTCTCATCTCCTCTCCTCTCCTCTCCTCTCCTCTCCTCTCCTCTCCTCTCCTCTCCTCTCCTCTCCTCTCCTCTCCTCTCCTCTCCTCTCCTCTCCTCTCCTCTCCTCTCCTCTCCTCTCCACCACTCCTCTCATTTCCCTTTGTCCTCTCTCTCCTCCTCTCCTCTGCCCTGGCAGACCTGACCCAGTGTCTCCATGACCAGGTCCTAAGTTATGTCCTCTGTCCCTACTTTCCCACCATAGCTCCCTCCTCCCCTGGTGTCGACTCCGCCCCTTTGCAGCGCACAGGAAGTCACGGCACGGCAACGGGAAACTACAGCCGAGGCGGCACCAACAACTATGCCACGGTGGGGCCCGGTTACACCTCAAGCGGAGGTGGCGGAGGCGGAGATGTGTACGGCTCAGACCCCTACGTGGCGGACCCCTACCGCACCCTGCAGTACTGCCCCTCGGTGGTGGAATCGCCCTACAGCAAATCTGGACCAGCCCTGCCGCCCGAAGGCAGCCTGCAGCGATCACCCTCCATCGACTCTATTCAGAAAGACCCAAGGTAGAGTGAAAGGCTTGTGGCTGTGTGAGTGTGTGTTTGTGTTTTTTATGGGATTCGCTGGAAAACAAGGTGTGAAAAGTCATGAGACACATTGTGTTAGGGCAAACGATATGCCATGAGCTAATGAGTAAGGGCAAAGACACACATACATTTACATGTATTACTACATACAGTAGTGAAACATGAATTCCCACTAGGCTCACTACTATAGCATTGTCCCCAACCTACAGTACATGTGTGTAAAGGAAAAAAAAAACAAGTCTAGAAGACAGTGTAACTCCAGTAGCTTCAGAAGCTCCATTTCACCTCCCTCTGTGTCAAGCTGTGTGTAAAAAGAGTCCTACTGGGCTGTGATCACTTCCCATCCTCTTGTCTCCACAATTAAGCAAAGCTCACTCTCCCTCTTTATTTATATATATTTCACAGGACTCTTGATGTATAATTCCTTTAATTACAGAGCAGGAGGGACTGCGACGTGTGTGGATCAAGTCCCAGCAGCAGCTGTCAATCACAGGACAGGGAGATAGAGAGAGTGAGCAGGAGAGAAAGAGGGAGGTCGAGAGACACTGAGAGAGATGAAAGAGTAAGAGATGGAGGGAGAATATAATTAAAAAAAAAAAAACAATGGCAAAGAAACAGAGAAAGAACAGCTGAATGACATGCACAGTCAGATGAAAAATGTAAATGGACTGCACTGACAGGTATATACTGTACAGTGGTTCTTTCCTTTATTGACCACCAGTGCCACATTTACACACATACTCACACACACTCTCACATACTGACAAGACACAATCTCCTCACGATCCCTCAGTCCTGTGAGTGAGGCAGTGTTGGTTTATTACTGATGTACTCGGATTGACAGACCCAAAACAGTCTTTCACTCAAACACAAATTATCTCTAATGTCCCCTAATGTCAGTGAAAACATAATTTATAGGTTGGCTTTAATTTTGCAAGTGAGACAGAATTCCTAAAATGTATATTTTATCGGGTGAGTTATGACTGTGTAAAATAAACAGTGACTCAGAATTATGGAAGACCATGTCCTCCGGGGCCAGTGCAAATGTCTGCAGCTGACTGACTGACTGACTGATTGGGTTGAGAGATCTGAGCTGTACCATAGGTCAGCCAAATGCCACATGATTAAGTTGGAGTTTTCCCATTGGCCGTTGCTCTCTCAGTGTTTGTTTACAAAGTTAACAGCCTGCTCGGTTGCCAACTTTGTGAATTTCTCCCTAGATTTAGAGTCTTAAGAAAAATTGCGACAAATCTAGGAGCAGATTGATCCAGACAGAACAAACTAACACAGATATTCTGTTGCTTCTAACTTGAGTCACTGAGTGATCATTTTACAAGTAAATACAGCCAAATTCACAGTCACAGTGACCATTTCATTGTTTATTTTATGCGTTTGGTGATTTTGTCAGATGGGGTCACAGTTATAAAATTAGGATTTTTAGCAGCTGGAGAGCAGCAGCTTGGAAATGGCTTGGAAGTTAATATGTAGCCTTAATGGGCCGTGTTTCAGACACTATTTCAAACTGGTGTCATCTGGCAGCAGAAACAGAAAAAGACATCAAATGAGAAACAGTTTTATTGGGAATGTAGCTGTATTAGAATACTGTACTGTATATGTGAACACAGAGAATAGGAGAGAACAGGACACAATATCAGTTGTTTACAGCGGTTACACAAAAATGTTCATCCACATTCTCGATTTAACACGTTGACCACGCACAGTCCAAACAAAATACAAGGCACTGACCTGATCTCATTCGTATTCATACCAGGTTTGGGAAGTCCTTGTTGTTTACACCCTGTTGGAGTTTGTTTCCTGCACTGTGTTGTGAACAAACACAAAAAGTTTTTCCTGAATTCAGCAAGAGGCAGTGCACTAATATATGTTCTGTTTTCTATAAGGTATATGCCAGTTAGTATTTGTGACATCGTCAGCACAGAACAACATAAACAGTTGCAACAGACAGAAATAAGTTTCACAAAGAGACACAGCGACAAGAAGAAGCAGCACAGGTCACAAAGACGAGGAACAGTCTCAGGGTTTGTAGTAGCACACATATGCTTTTTCTTTCTTTCTTCTTTCTAACTTGTAAAACTGAGTCTCTGGAGAATGGGGTTTAGTTTTCTAAAACACTTACATAAATAAACTATGATATTTACACAAAATGATTATTATTGCCCCATTGGAGTCATTAACAAAGAGGTCACTTTGTTTGCTTTACTGCTACTGCTTCTAGCCTTATATAGTATGTGCATAAAAGCAGGAGTTGAATCTTGCCTTTTCTGCTTTTGCACTTTATTGTAGACATTAAATTGCAGCTTTTTTGTAATCGGTACCAAAATCTTGGGAGCTCTTTTGTGCGTTGAAAGCCCCTTGCAAAGTTCAGTAAAACCTTATTTAATTAAAAGTTAAGACTGCTTTAAGATTCATACTGGAGCTGGAGCCTGATAGTGTTACAAAGCTCCAGGCTCCAAACAAAGGCTGTAGGGTTTTTTTGTGTTGAACAAGTAATGCAGGACCACAGGGAGCCAAAGTGCATGACAACTGACAAAAGAGTATGAATAGACTTCCATATCAACACAATCCCAGTACTGTATCCACATAAATATGAGCACATAGTTTTTTACATTGTTTTGGAAGACATACATATTTCTATGTACATAAAAACATGTGATGTAGTGATGTGAGTTTGACAGAGGCTCAGTCCAGGAATCAATTCATGTTCTACTCCTGCTCCTTCTTACTATTCTGTCCATTCATAGTTTTTCAAGTTGTAAAGTCAGAAACCTTCATCTGCCAATTTTGTTTCTGCTTTACTGTCTTAAGGTAATGTGTAATTAAATCCCTTAATTCAGATTTCCTAAAACTTGATAGGACTGTGACCTGTTAATATCATTGAATTGTTACATTTGAAGTGTTACAATTTTCTTTGCCATGAGGTTAAATAGCCTCCTACTCAAACTTCACTCTCTCTCTTGCTGTAATTGGATCTAGCTGAGCTAACATGAAGTGCTAAATGAGTTAGCAGCTATTAGAGACAAGGAACACTCTGAGTGAGGGCAGAGGTTATGTCTCTGTGTAGGAGGAGGAGACTATGTATTTTTTAATATAATTCTTAAGCATATTATGTGCATAACCTGTGTGCATTACTGTATTATGTGCGTGCGGGTGTGCATGGCTGCCAGTTACACGGTTGGGGACCACTACAGTCGGAGAAGAGTGAGCGTGATAGAGCAGAGGTGAGGACAGTGACACAAAGAGAAAACTCAATAACCGCTAATGGATGGCAGTAAGAGAGAAGGGGGGGAAAGAGAGGGAGATAAGACAGATAAGAGGGAGGGAGGAGGGGTGGAAGGAGGGACTGGTGAAGATGAGGCAGAGGAACACAGCGGAAGAGGAGGGGGAAGGAAAGAAAGGAGGCATGCAGGGAGAGGTGGGTGGGAAACACATGGAAACAGGAGGCGAATTTGGTAGAAAGTGGGAAAATGGAGGGAGGTAAATAATAGAGGAAAGATGAAGCAGAAGTCTGGCAGAGGTTAAGGCGTAATGTAGTAGAGTCTGAGCGTTGGCCTTAATTGTTTTGCGTGTGTGCTTTCCTTAAAGCTTTCTCTTCCTCGCCCCCACTGTGTTTACCGCTCAAATTGAATATTAAAAACAATGTAGGGAGCACGATGAATATGAAGATGTTGAGCACAGACCTACAGAGACAATAAAGGAGGGGGCGGTAAGAAGAGAAGGCAAAGAGACATTTTTGAAGGGAATAAGAGAGACATACCTTGAGAGAACAAAGAATGAAGATGAAAAAAGAAGGGAGGGAATGACGGTAAACAGAGTGCATATGTGTAAGTAAGAACTGGAGGAAAGACAGAAATGAACATTGGCTCAGGGAGGATGGGAGTCAGGGACCAAGGAGAAGAGTATCAGTGGTTATTGTTAGAAAAGCTTATAGTAGGCAACCGACACCATACAGGGGAGTAGTGATGAATGTGGAGACTTGTAGAAATGAGGATTGACAAAAAGAAAAAGGAGGAAAAGTTGTAACATTGTGATCAAAAACCAGACTGCAGTATTGTCTCAGCTGTGGGGGTGTGTGCTTGACTTACTGTATCTCACCACTCAATCAGCCTGAAACAGAGACACAGCACTTAACTCCAGATAAGATAAATCAAACTCCCATCGTTTACTTTTATTCCCCCCCTCCTATTGCACATTTATCCACCCAACAATAGTGGTTATATATTTGATGTAAAACTCAGATTCTGATTGAGTGAAGATTGCTACCAGCACAAAGACCTGATATTTCAAACAAACCGTGATCCGGATTTTAGTGCAACAAACGCACACACATTGTATAAGCAATGGTAAAAGAAATACACCCTGTGCCTCCATTATTTGCTAGATACAATAGAGCTGCTGACATGAAATTGCTATTTACAGTAACCTGATATGATGTGATACGGTGTGACATGTCATTGTCAGCGCTCGCTATTTATCGTCCGTGTTTGTTGGCTCACGGCCTGAGCACAGCGCTCTATTTATGGCAAATCTGTAACGGTCAGTGGTGACTCTGTGCATGTCTGTGAATTGGTACGGTGTGCACGTGTGAGTTTGTGTGTTCAGGGACGGAAACTGTGTGTGTATATGCATGCGTGTGAGTGAGTGTCTGAGGTGCATAGGGCTGATGCAATGCATTCCCATATGTTGCACGGTTTAAAGCACAATGACATGTGATTTAGTGTGTGTGTGTGTGCGCATGAAATGGAGAGTGAGATAGATATTATTAGATTACTCTTGCTGCGAGTTGGTCAGTGGTGTTTTGGGTTAGAGAGAAACAGAGCTGTTGTATTCCCTTCGTGCGACCGACATACGGTTCATGTATAACTCCACCAACAGGATACCTGCTTTGGATGGAAATTGAGGCAGCCTACGTGTTTGTGCATGTGTGTGTGTATGTGTGTGTGAATGTGTGGCAGGACTTGACAATAGGATTATATTCAGTCTGGGGATCCAATACTCACTTAAGCGAAAGTAAGACCCACTCACATCCACAGTATCCAGTTTACTGCGTGATACATCTGGGAATTTCTGTTGTGTAAACTGGAAACAGATTATGTTTACTTGAAGTAGATCTCTGCTGTGGCCATCGGGCAAGTCCAGTGCTCTGAATTTAATACAGAGCTCTCCATTTTCAAAACTGTTCTTGCAGTTATATTGCATATAACCATTGGTTCTCTAGACACTGTTGCTAGATTACTCCCCCGCTGATTATATGTGAGAAAACAAAACCTGCAACCTAATGGCAGCACCTGTGCTTTTGCTTTTGCTTTTGCTTTTGGCGGTAACCCAAGATATACAATTCAGTCAGAGACACCTGCACAAAGTTGGATGTGGTAGAAAGCTCTGCTGTTCGAGGGAGCTGTCAACAAATATGAGCAGTGCCAAGGATTGTACTGACAAGCCCAAACTAGCAATAATAAACATACGTGAATTTAAATTTTCAAATCCTGCCTATTGAAGAAGTGCAACTAACTGTACTGGCTTTGGCATTAGCATTATCAGCAACAGTGATAATTGTTGGGCTATAATGTCCATGCTGTACACCTGCAGTAAGATGATTTAGTGTTACCAGATTATCACAGGCAGGTTTTGTGAAGCATAGTGAACACATCTGATTCCAGTCCACTAATACATGTGTGCCTGCAGTGCTATTTCCTGAATTTTTTTTAATTTGCTCGGATGAAATTTTAAGTTTCAACATACGTTTAATATTTAGGCACTAGAAGATGCATTCAAAAATAACTTAATAAAGTTTTATATATTCAATCCATTAATTTTTTCAGGGTGTCTGGTAGGCAGGTTGTTATTAACATCTCTGAGAGTTTTCCACAGTACTGCCCTACAACGCAAGAAAGGGGTAACTCAGTTTTTGTCAAAAATGAGATTTTGTCATTTTTGGGACATTAAAGGTCTGCTACATCATGTGGATAAATATCTTGACTCAACTTTATCTTATTTGGGATATATTTGTGGGTGGTTTTCACAGTAACTCCCAAAAACTGTGGTGAAACAACAAGAGAACACAGTAACTAGAGTTACCCCTTTCTCTCTGTGTATAGAACTACCCAAAGCTGTGGGGAAACAACAAGAGAACACAGTAACATGAGTTACCCTTTTCTTCCTGTGTATAGGATGTTCAACAGGCCCTACTGTACAACAGGCTACTACCATTTTAGAACCAATGGGAGTTACCCCTTTCTTACGTTGTATGGCCAGCTTATATTTTGTCTCAATGCACAGACAGACAGAGGTAACTCTGAAATAAGGGTAGAATGTTAAGTTTGAGTTAAATATTTTTACACAGCTAGAATACTACTCGCAAAAACAAGGATTTGACCAATTTTCAGAATCCTAAATTCAATACAGTTGACTGGACAACAAAAATACTTTAAACTAATTTTTCTCAGAACTGCACTCTGAGGAGTTACCCCTTTCTTCCGTTGTAGGGCAGAGTAGTCCATTGGATTAAGACTGTCTCGGTTGTTTCTTTCTCAGTAATCCAGACTGACTTGATGATATTGATACCGGGGCTCTGTAAGAAACATACCATCTGTTGTAGGGCTTGTTGTTCCTAAAAATAGATCTTGAAGTTCTGTATGACTTTGGGTTTATGTTTGGGGTCATTGTCATGCTGTCTAAGTGACTAAAAGTTTTCCACAGTACTGTTTGCCAGACTGCACACAGTCATGGTCAATGAGCTGAGCCGTTTCATGTATCACTGAACCTGTGGAATGAGTAGTCTAATGATCAGTGGCCAGAAAAATAAAGGAAATTGAAAAATACACATTTTTTTGATGATTTCATATGCTGCTTGATATGATAAAAATGAATAAAATATGTTGTTGTCAAAGTGGAAAGTGTTCAATTGGCTTGAAACAGATGAAGAAACGGGTGAGATGTTTCAGCACCACGGACAGAGACAGAAAGTACATTGGGGTCGAAAGTTTCAGCACCATGGAGAGAGACAAAGCGCTTGTGAGACTGTTGTTACTGCTGCAAAATAACTGCTGCTACTGTTGGTACCACTTGTTCTTGTTCTACTGCTGCATACACAGTGGCTGCTGTACTCACGTAATGCAGCCTTTGTTACAGCACAGTACCAGGGCAACAGGCACGCAGCAAAATAGATCAATCAAAAACCTTAAGACATTAATCATAAATTAGAAGTAAAGTGTAATACATTATATATTATAAGATGTGTTAAATACAAACTACCTACTCTGTCTGTTTTTAATGCCATTCACAGTAGACCCATGTTCTAGCCACAAAGGCTTTTGCAGTTCCAGATGATTTGTCAAGACCCCATATTGCACATTGCAAGAGGTGATAACCGAAACTCCTGTGAGTGTGTTAAATGATATTTGAAGTAGGTATTTTTAAGTGTTGCTACTGCTATATACAGTAGCTAGTGTTAGAATTAACAGCAGTTACCAGTCAAGTCTACTCCCCAGTTCAGGGGGAATCAAACAGCTGTCTCCAGTGCTTGAAAGCAACACCGATGTGAAGTCCTGTGTCTTTCATGCCTTTCTTGTATTCTAGTTAGCACACTAACCAGCTCGACACCCTGTGGAGGTAGTGCCACAGGGCGTATTATAAACTCTAGTCTCTAGCTCAGCAGAATTAGAACAATTAAGCAAACAGCCCTTTAAAAAACAACTCTTTATTTATACAATTTAGCTGCCTTCTCTCAATAGTGACTCTGTGAAGACAATAAACCTCCCATGTCATTGAAATTTTTTGAATTATTCTTAAATGGTCCATTTTATATGAATCTTTCATTGACAGAACAGATAGAGAATTTAATGAAGGATAGACTAGGGAAGAGTATGTGATGTTTCCTTTCTGCACTCTGCTTTTAGAGGATAGCAGAAGTGAAACACATGCTTAACCTCACCATGAACGACTGCTTGACTGAAAGAGACCAAGACAGAAAGGACGAAAGCCCGTCAGTACCTTTTTGTCCTTTGTAAATAATCTGTGTTCTGCATCAGGTGTAGAAAAAGTTAAGAGAAAAAATGAAATGGCATTGAGAGAAGACAAAATACAGGTTGGTAAATGGGTGACTCAGGAGGACGGAGCAAGAGAGGGAGGACAATAAGGGTGTGAGAGACACAGTCATAGGGTGAGCAAGGGATTTAAAGAAAGAAAGAGAGAGGAAGGAAGGAAGAGAGAGAGAGAAAGACAGAGGAGAGAGGACACACTCTATTGGCTCTCAGCACGGCCCAGGGGTAATTTCCTCTCCGCATGAGAAATGCATGCTGGGATATGGAATCACCTCCAAGGGAGGGTAATGATGCATTGCCAGAGCCTTGGCCCTGAGGCACAGTGTGTGTGTGTATGCGTGTGTGTTTACTTGTGTGTGTGCGTGCGTGTGCGTGCGCGTACGCATCTGTGCCCTGGCCATCATCCCTGCCTGTTCTGGGTAAATTGCCCATTGTAGTTATTTTCCTTTTCTGAGGTGGCCTATCTGTTTGTGCACGTGTGTATGTGTGTGTGACCTTGGAATGATAACAGCACTCATCTGCTTTCTTCTCTGCTGTGGTGAGCTTCACCCTAAATCTGAGGCCACAGAGATAAAAGGATAGACCAAAGAGAGACAGACGGACAGATAAATGTGAATGAGGTGGCCACTGGGTGGTCACACAGAGGTGCGTTTATACAGATGTTAACATTTAAGCATTTAGGCCCAGTTAAATGGAAAAAAACCGACAAAGATAAGATTCACATATACACAAAACTTGAGGCTAAGGCATAAAATGGGATGCATAATATTTGGCTGTGAAGCAGGGAGAGTGAATCACAGAACATGTGGATTTAATTGCTGTCTTCACTGTTTCAGCGGCAGAACCATGTCTTCTCATTATGTGTGTGTGTGTGCTTGCATATGGGTGTGTGATGTCAATAATGAATTTGTCATGTTCTTTTGATCCAATCATGGCGTTATTGTTGCCAACTAGCATTTCTTTGATTAACATCCATCAAATCTTTTACACACACACAAACACACAGGCACATGCAAAAGCCTCTATTCAGCATGCGAACCTAATCTATTGGGTAGGGGAAAAGGTTAATATATGATGTTTGAGCTGCCTCATACTTAACAAAAGTATGATAATAGATGCTCTCCTTCCCTCCTCCTCCCACCGCCCCTCTGCCTCTCCGTCTCCTGACACTGGCGGCATTTCAGAGGGATTATGGGAAAATGTCACACCAGCAAAATTACTGTATATCCTCTATCCTTTCCAAGCCTTGCTTCACCTCTCCTCTCCTCTAGCTCATATTTGACAGCACAGCCTAACTATACTCCATCAACAGACCTAAGCACATAAAGAACCGTAAATGTAACTTTTGAAAAAGTTTGCTGGACTCATAATCTTCTCCTTTATACTTAATGAAATTGTCTCGAAAAAAAATGGTTTTATTTATTCCTCCTATGCATTTCAACAGAACAAATAATCCCTATCAGCCCTCAATCATTAGAGTACCTAATGTATTTTTTAAAGTAAGTGATACCTTTTATTTCTATTGAGGAATACTGCATCATTTCTGTTAGGCAGACAATAATCTTATTGATTAGTAAGATCCCTCTTTTATCAAAGCCGTATTATTTTTTGGACTTCACACCAAATATGTTTCTCAGAGCCCTTTCTGTGTTATAATGAGCCCTGACTGTGAGTATAGAGTGCATCTTACTTGAATGCGAGCAGAATTCAGTTAAAGTTATAGCTCTAGTTATGTGTAGCGCAGTTCAGTGCTATCAATATAACTAGCCTCATGAGACAGTACTGGGATTTATTTATTTATTTTTCACTTGGACCTCAGCGCAGTCTTGCATGAACTCAGTGTTATTGACTTTACACTCAGATGAATGTATCTCTCCTTTAATTACCTTTTTGGCTTGACCTCAACAACCGCAGCACCATCCCTATAAACACAAACGTCTGTGACTGAAAGACTGACTGACTGGTTGTGTCATACTGTTTTTCAGCTAATTACTACACTAGGCATGAAGGTATACCATTGGCTAGTCCTAACCCTAACCCTGCTGCTCGTTTCCCTCCATTGGCTGTCGCTTTTATAACATGAATTGGCACAAACACTTCCTATAAAGGCACAGAGTAGGGTGCTATAGTTCATGCCAATTTAGCACATTTGTCACTTGATTTATAGCGCCTTTTTCCTATTAGTTCCCACTGAAGAGAGTTCCCACTACCCTGCAAGTGAGAGGGACACCCCTCCCTAGTCTGCTCTGTTCAGTTAATGGCAAAGAGGTGGAGCAGCAGTTTGTTAATGGGCCACGTTTCAGTGACTATTTCATCCCTTGTTCTGTTGTCTGGCACTAGAAGCAGAGCAATGTAAATGAGATCAGCTTTAATGGGGATTTGGCTGCATTGAAATGTCTATGTGAGCACAAAGAGTAGGAGAGAAGCAGATAAAGAGCTGAAACCAGCTGACAACTGGGACAATGAAGATATGTCAGTTGTTGACACACCAGTTTTCAACTCTGTCCCCAATCACTGACCATATGTGGCCCAGCCATACACTGGATTTTGACCCAGTCTTGTTCATTAACATTCACCACAGACATTCATTTCAAGTGACATTCTCCCCTGCTTCAGCTGCTTGTATCTTCTGCACAATCTTCCATGGGTTTGTGGATGTTAAGGTCAGTGAGATGCACTGTTCTCACGCTGTAGAGGGACCTTGACCTTTCAGCTGAGCTGCTTGCAAGAAATCATGTGTCGAGTGCTTGTTATTGGACCCAGTGGGATTCAGTAATGAACACAGAACTAGAATAAAGCTGAAGCTGGGAGAACAGAGGTAAAGGAGTATGAATAAGACAGAAAGGGGGAAATACACAATACAAAGGTAAACCTGTTGTAGAAAGTATGCCAGAGGTTGCTTGTTGTGCTCATTTGAAATTGTAAGTAAAGTTGGAAAATGTGTATAGCAACATTATGATCAAAATCACAACAGTAATTTCTTGTGACATGTGGTCAGATTCAGCCATGCTGCCCTGTGCTATAACATGGCTGTATGCATGTTTTAGTGATCTCATATTAGACCGTTACTAAAATAAAACCACCTCTGGACTTAATCTAATTCTCTCTCCTTCTCTTGTTAATCAAAGGAGACTGGCTCACAGGTGTGCTACCCACACACAGAAGATAAAGATACCAAAGCAGCAGCTAACTGGGCAAAATGAGATTTGAAAGAAACAGTTATCTAATATTGTCGATTTAACCTTCTTGTGTCATTGAAAGTTGCTGCTCTCAATGATATTGAACGACTTCTTGGCTGAGAGAGAAGATTTCTTGCACAACATTTTGACACACATCTCATTTGAATACTCCCCTCTGAAAAGCTCCTCAGAAAAAGCAAAGCCAATGTCAATATTATACCAGAAGAGAGAGAGGCAGAAAACACATATTGCAAGAAGTTGAACAAACTCTGCGTATGAGCTGTCAAACTCGCAGGATCACAGGAGCATGAAACTAAATACAGGTCAGCTGTATGGGGCCGTATTGTAGGAAGCCCAGGAGCAGGCGTGTGACTGGGAGGTCAGTGCTTCAATCCCCCAGACTGTCAGGATGAATCTGGATGAGGAGGTAAAACAGTTCTCCCCACCACCCACCACTTAAATGCCCTTAAGCCAGGCCCTTGACCTCTCAACGGTTCCAGTGGAAACTGATCTGTCTCCACCAGATTGGTCTGTGTAGCTACACTGCAACATGCTAACTGAAACTACCCCAGGTAAATAAAACAAACATAAATACATTGAGGACAGAGTGCTGATGGTACATGTAGCCATTGTCAAGAAGCCCTATCAGTTATTTACTGTGTGGAGGAACTCTTCTATCTACCATGTAAAAATAGGTTTTTGGTTGTCTCATTATGATTTTTTTAATTATTTATTTCCATCCTTGGAAACTTTTGATCAGAGACTCTCCGCTTGTTATCTGCAGAGTCGATCCACTGAGTCATGATAAAATTAGTCAGACGCATTCCAGCAGTGCTGATTCAATTTAGAAACACTTCTCCATCGCGCATCCATCTCTCCATCTAGCTCTCCATCTCTACATCACACTTCTGCAGGTGCACTTGGCTCGACCATGATGATAGGCTGGTAAGTGGAGGCATCCCCTCCCTGCACATCAAGTGTTTTCTCCCTCATGCAGTAAACACAGTTCCTATTCTGACACCCACCCTGCTGGTCTTTGTCTATTAAACATGCTTGCCATCTTTTTTTTCTATTTTAATCCCTTCCACTCTCTCTCTCTCTCTCTGGTTCTGTCTCTTTTCCCTGTTATCAAACTTCCTCCCTCTTCCTCTCTGCAGGGGTGTGAGGTGGTGCCTCAGACTCTGCACACCACGCTGACAATAGTGTCATATTTGAATCTGAGTGTGCATCTCTGTCCACAACACGCATGTGTGTTTGTGTGTGAATGTGTGCGTGTGCTTTGACCGTGACTCAAGTGAAACAGAAATCTTGGGTAGAGTGACGGGAGGAAGAGATAGAGCGAAAAAAAATAGAGAAGGAATCTACAGTAGGAGAGACAATTAGGAGGAGAGAGGGATCATGGTGAATTGAGAAATAGATGCAGGGCTTGCTGTCGTATGAGTCACTGCACAAGGTTGGTGGTGTTGTCTTACCCCTCCTAGTGAAGGTGTGTGTGTTTGGTGCAGGCCATGGCACTCGCTGCGGTGTGGATTCATGCATGATTGTGTTTGCTTTTTCCCCTGTGTACATTTTGTACCTTTTGTGTATTTGCCTCAATCACTTCACTGGTTTTTGTACTCTTGAAATTCCATCTGCCAGTGCCAAGGCATGAATCTCGTGAAATGCAAACCGTATATTTGCATCAGGATGAATCAATATTATGTACAAATTCTCCAGAGAAAGAAGTAGAACTAATTCAGTTGCTATGTACATACAACATTTACCACAGATATTTGACACATACATACAAACCATGATAAAGGAGTCCTTAGTGAAAATACATTTTTGGCCACTTCCAGCTACTTCGTTTTAGAGCTTTCACAGTAATCCTAAGAATTACAAACTGAACTGAACCAGAACACATAGTTGTAGTAGAAATTGTGACTGGATTGTGTTTTAATGTCAACGTAATGGAAATGTATGTCAAAATTATGCATTCATCATGTTTCAGATTCCAGACACAACTTGGTTATTTGCATTTGACCGAAGCCACAGTCTTATCCTTACCTTAATGAAAGTGAAATTCTACCTGTCAGGACTTTGGATGTTAACTTCGGTTATGTGCTTTGTACACCTGCCATCCACACCAACCACTCCCTGGTGACTCTGCTGTCAATACAGCCAATGTAGAGCTTATTGATTCTTAAAAAAAGAAAGCATTGCATGTGAACATAATCCAGCCAGAGAATTATGTTTCCTACAGTTTTGTGTTCAAGTTGGGTTGTGTAGAAATGTCATTCCTAGGACACAGGGTTTATCAGAGTTGTATTGCTCAAGGTGGAAAATAATTTAACTTTTATTCCATCGTGTTTTTTGTTTTTTGACTTTTGTGCTTGCAATCATTTTGCAAGGATGGATGAACATAGAAAATGAATGTTTTCTTACCAAATTACACCACTTAAGAGAATGCAGCCATCTGTATCATTGAATTGTTACCTAGTGAATATCAGGCAGCAAGACAACTGAAATCTCAACTCAAACTGAATAAAAGGGCAGAAAATAAAGGATCTTAGTTGTCAAATAGATTCCTCTTTTATTGTTTACATATTGCTGTCAGATTTCTAATTTTATTTTATGATAATATTAGCAAAAACATTTAAATGCAGCTGGCCGTTTTTATGAGAGCGCATTACCTGTTACTGTGTTAGAGATATTACACTCACATATGAACATCCACATAATAGGCAGCAGTATCACAATCACATCATCATTATGACAGTAATCCCTCCATTTTCAGCTGTTACCATGCACCGTGATGTCCTGCACACCGCAGTGCTTGTCAAGAAATAGCACTCAATTGTCTTAATAATTCATTTTACATCATGTTTTGTTGTTTAATCCATATTTTATAACTACCCCCTTCTTACTCATTGTGTCATCATCTCCATAGTCAGCATCGTTATAGGCAGCAGTATCTTTGTGTTGTCTTGCACAGATTTTAGCTAATGCTGTACTGCCTCCGTTTCTCTGTGCTGTCTTATTGCCCAGTGTGAACTAATGAGAATAGCAGGTGCATAAGCTAATCACTGGTTTATTAGTTTTCCCTTCCCTCTTGTGTTACCTTGCTGATTGCACTATGCAACATGCTGCACACAAGGTAATATTGAAATATGAATATACACACACACAAACTCACACAGAGCCCAAGGAGAGTTTTGTCACCTCAAGGTGAACTGTATGTTTAAAATTACCCTGTAATGCCGGGGCAGTGGCAAATCACAATGAATTAGTGCACAACTACCTGTTCCTTACACTATAATACACTTTGACTTTGACAATGTAACAGGTTGATAATTATTAAAATATAAATGGCTGCAATGGGGAAATTTAGCTCCTGAATCCTTAATACTTATAGATTACTCAGCTACCCCATTGAGTCAGGCCCCCAAACTAGAGTCTCTTGTGAAGTGACTTTGTCTGTGCTGAGTAAAAACCCTTTAGAAAAGCGCATATGCATGACAACATCTTGGTATCAGTGGGAGGCTTTTTAGGAATCTGTGCCCAGTGGCTGCTCATTTTATGGTCCACTGACACTCAGAGACAAATGCACTGTCAAACACTTTGCGGTGATTACATTTTTGGTATTTAGTGTTTGATCTGCATGTGGTCTTTACAGCACATCCATAAAATAGACTGACCGTGCACTAACAAATGTTCAGACATGGAGCAGAAGAATTTCAACAAAGCCCAGTAACTGGGCAATGAACGTAAAATGAAATCTGTTCCTGAAAGTTTTCAATGGAAATCCTGGCTTCTACTGTGTGTCACTGACACACACATAGTATATACTTTCAGACATTCAGTGTTTTTTTTGTTTTTTTTAGCTAAATACCAGTTTCTTGCAAACTCTTTGGAAGAAAACTCTCAGGTGTGTGTCAGACAAAAACGGAAATAATCAAGACAGAGGAAGGCAGTTCTCTGACCTTTATACGAATGTCTGGCCCTGTAATGTGAATCTGACAGTTGCTCAATGCATTACACGCATGTGCAAATGCATCCGCCCACACACCCACGCATACACACACACGCACACACACATACGTAGTGCTAATATCCAACTTGACCTTATCAGTGTGAGATTCACATGGCAGAATAATTTGTGGTTACATGATGTACACTGGCTCACAAACTGACAGTGTGGCACCTTCATTAGGGGTGAGGCATGAAGGTGCATTTGTTGCTCACATGATGTGACCATACCTGCACGCATGCACGCATAGGCCAGCATTACCATGGTAAAAAATAGCTCACCTTTCCTGTATGTCATCTAGAGGCTAGATCAGCCTCATTGATATGATTCTCACACACACACACACACACATGCATACATAGGCTAGCATCCTCATTAGCATCATCATGGTAAAAATAGCTCACCTTTCTTGTTTGTCATTTATAGAGGCCAGAGCAGACTCATTGACATGATTGCATCTCAGATTGCAAATCAAGAGACAATGGGGCCGTAATTTTTCAGCAAGCGCTCCTTCATCCAGCATCTTAATCATCTGCCTGCACTTTGATTGACTGAGTGTAGTGCATGTGGATTTGATTGGTCAATTTGTTCACTTGTGTTGCAACGTGGCTTAAGTTGGAGTGGTTCTTCTCAATCGTATCGGACATCGTTGACGGGCGCTCCGCTGATGGAGGGTCACTGATGTCATGACCGTTTTTTCGCGCGTGAAGCAGAAACCAGAGTTGTCTTTCATTTCATGTGCTGCTTTTCCCTGATGTGGATTTGGATGGTGGATAAAAATAGAAAAATAATGAAAACCATTTTAATCAGCCCTCATATCCTCTTGTATCCAGGCAGTAATACTAAACCATGGCTTTGCCTACTACCTTGAACAAGGTTAGAGAACACTATTCATTCGTGTTGAAAGCAGCAACATGATAAAAGCCCATTGCACAACACTGCATCTTTTACTACAACCGCACAAATATTCAGATAGATGGTGCGAGGGCAACAGATAATTCCTTATTCCTGCTTTTGGATACAGTCACATACTGTACACAGCTCAGTCTTAATGATGGTGGTGTGTGATACATTGTAATGGTCCAGGTCACCTCAGTTTCTATTGGCCCGTCTAATGAATGTTTGACTGAGTGTATGTTTCACTGGTTTATTGTTTGGCTATGTAAACATCCAGTAATTGCACTGTGTGACGGGGGAATTGTGCCACCGGGCTAAAAATTACTGATCAGCAAGTATGGGATAATAGCTGTGTGAATATGTGCGTATTTTTGACTCTTTGTAGATATGGACGTGTTTGTTTGTGTATCTTCAGTGTATATGCAGCATGCGTGGGTGTGCGCTTACGTGGGTGTGTTTGTGTTTATCGGACGTTTATGCCTGTGCTTAACCGCAGTGCGTGTGTATATTCAGTTCGCTGTGCACGTGCATGTCTGCGTGCCCTTCACTGGGTGTGTGTTCCAATGAACACCTGTCTGTCAGCTTAATACCGTATTCAATTAGCTCTCCAATTTTGTGTGTTCAGCTAATTGCAAGGACTAGCGCCAGCGTTTGTGTTTCCCTTACCCTGGCAAATCGCTCCATGCTCCTGCACACCAATGTTCCCCATCACTAGCCCCACCCATGCCAGCCGCACACACACCTACATACACACACACTTACAAAAGTCATTTTCTAAGTAGACACACTTATCCAGAGCTAATTGTTTAAAGGGCAAATAGTAGATAGGACCGGTGCTCATACAAGGCTGTAAATTGATGCTGTATTTGAGCAGTAGAACAGATCAATGGAGAGTGATGCAGTGAACACTAGAACATAAAAATCTAAATATCCCCTTCTCACTGTGTTTGACACTTTTTGCATAATTATTCCTCCAAGATAAGTCATGACTCAGCTTGATTAGATCTTAATTAAATACATTTCTACCTCTTTTTTTTAAATAAATTGAACAAGAATACATTACAGTATGCTTTAATGATACCACTAAGATGCTGTATACTGTTTTATATAAGCTAGTATTATCATGACATAAACTCAATTTATATTAGAGTTGCTCAAGTTCTTTTAAAACCCGCCAATGACATACAGTACATTTCATCACTCGCTCTTTTCCCTCCATCATCTGTCTGTGTTCCATTCAGTCTAAGTCAGTCTCATTCATTCAACACCTCTCATTCTTCTCACTCAGTCCTTTGTTCATTTTTATTCAACCTCCTGAGCCCCCTATTCCCAGCTGGAAGATGCCATAGAGAAAGCGTATTGATTTTTTTCTTACTATGTGTGCTTCTTGCAAAAGCCTCTGGATGGAAAAAGTTCAGACTCATCCAAGAAAAAGAGGCAGCGCATGAGTGAAAATCAAGGATGGTGGTATATGAAAACAAAGGAGGAGGAGGAGAAGAGGGAGACGGTCATGTGGGCTCTCGCACTGATGTGATGAGCTTGAGAGGAGAGGCGATCTTCACTTCCTCTGTTTATTCCATTCATCATTTCTCCCCTTTGCAGCCTCTGCAACACATTCTGTTGCTTTTATTCATGGCTCTTGTTTCTCCTCTCAGAGTCATTTCCATTTACCCATCATCAGTAAATAGGGATAGGTAAGGAGCAGGAGAATGGGTACAGAAAATGAGGTGTTTTCATTGCAGACACTGCAGTTGCTTTTTTTTTTCCTTCTTGAATGTTGTTTATTTCTGGATGGGTTTCATCCCTGGCTCCATCCAACCATCTCTATCTCTTCATTTGTCTGCTATGCCATTGCAAGCATCACCGTCTCTCTTTCTCCACCTTTCATTGATCCCTCTTACTCCAGCTGAGATTTGTAAGTTCTTTCAGCCGCAACAGAGCTCCACACAGAAGAAATCTTTAGCAGAAGGGGGAGAGCATGTGCAAAACATGCAATAATGCTTAAGGTCTCAAGGACCAAATCACAGAAAATCCATTGTGGTAGACATTAAATTCTGCAGCCATTTGTCAAAATTTGTCAACCATTCCTAATCAGGTTGATTTGAATAAAATCTTTATGTGCTCTCGAATTAAAAATGCTGTCACTGGGTGATAAATAGTCAGTAAATAGTGTGGGGGGGTTCATTCCTACTTAAGAATTAAAAAACAATTTGTGATTCGTCTAACTCTTGGCCCAGCTAGTATGGTTCTGCTTTTGGTACTGAGATTACTTTAAAGTTGGACAGCGATCATGATCTTAGTTAAATATTGAACAGTTTGACCTGAGACATGAGATGGGACATTTTTAGATTAATCTTTGTCCTTGACGGGAGAAAATAAGTTAAGATACATCAGAGATCCTTGTCTACCAGCAGTAATCCTCTGCACTTGAGAGGAATCCTATTGCCCTGGCTGTGTGCCCAGGAGCAGCTTAAACTTTCTGTCAAGTATTTGTCAGCAGAGCACATCAACAGTGTCGACTACTTTCCAGGATAACATCTTAATTAAGTTGCTTCTAATTAGGGAGACCCAGCACAGCACTTCAAAGCGGTTTGTGCATCTTTACCTGTATCTTTTATTGGCTGCTATTTATTGGATGAATTTCTGAAGTTTCTACTTTGTATTAAATTACACACGCACACGTGTGTTAACAGATGGGATAGGAATTCATGTATAAACAGAGCAGAGCACCCACCCTATACACTACTATAAAAAGTACAAGATTTAATCACTTCCAAATTGTTCTCAGAGTACATACCATACTGTATACCCAAGCAACTGCACATTTTTTCCATTCCCTTAGTTTATTGCATAGAGGCGTAATAGAGAAGGTAGAGGATGCACATTGTGAGAGATAAAAAGAGAGGATAATGAAAGAGGTTAGTGTGGGTTATAAAAATTATTTTAATAAACAATGTTTGACTACAAGCAATAATTTGGTATTGTATCGAAGTCAAGCATTTGTTGCAAGGACACTGCCAAATGTGATTTGATATCCAAGACACATGGCATACAATGTCAGTGGAGATATCACTGAACGAAGCCATGCACATTAGTTTATCAACTTCAACTCCATCACCACGCACCAAC
This sequence comes from Trachurus trachurus, assembly GCF_905171665.1. Classification (NCBI taxonomy): domain Eukaryota; kingdom Metazoa; phylum Chordata; class Actinopteri; order Carangiformes; family Carangidae; genus Trachurus; species Trachurus trachurus. Next base: position 8,754,303 of record NC_139911.1, read on the forward strand.
ACCCTTGTAATAGGTCACCTTATATATAATTTAATAGTATTTAATGTGATAGCCTGCTGGCATAGGACAACCTGTGGATTTGTTATCTCCCTCAAACTATCCCAAAATAACTCCCGTCCACCCATCACCCCCACACCACCCCCAGACCACCAAAATCTCTCCACTCTTCTTTTCTTCAGCCCCTGCTCATTCTCTGTTTCACATCCATCCCAACACAGTGATGAAGATTGATGTCCAGGCTCTAATTAGCATCTGCTTTTGTATGCACACTGCCAGTCTGTCCAGTCTTGACCCTCCGATCGGTTAACAGACATGACAGGCCTTGTCCAATCACATTAAGGCCAGTGGGACAGGCTTCCTGTGTGGAGATGTCACTCCAGATTCATTGTTCTAAGAGACCTAATTCATAAACCATGCATTTCTTTTCTTTTCTTTTTTTTAAAATGTTGTTTTCAATTATGCTCCATATAAAGTGTTTTGATCATGCTAATATTGATCTTAACTACTAGTTGATCTATACATCTGTAATGCAGATCACTCCTTTTTTTTCACCACTTGAAGACTGTGCTCATACAGATGTGGATTTGATATTTTGACCGGCCCCCATTTTGGCTAATTACACTGTGTGTGTCTAGCTATATAGTACTACTGTAATGCATGCTGGGGGCAGTTATAAATAATTCATTGTGACTACAGTGGAGTCAGTTTGACTCAGTCATCATTTCTTTAACTTTGCAGCTATGTATCACATCCTTTGTTACATAATCCACCCATTAAAACTTTGATGCTGCCTTTTTGTCCATAAGAGTTCATGGATACAGGGAACATGACGATGAGTGATGAAACCCAGGGAAATGTAATGCTGTCACTCATGTCTCTCCCGTTACCTTCAACCTTCCTCCACGAGGCAGAGGAACTGGAATTATTCACAGCAACAATCAAGCAATCTGTGTGAAAATCAGCATCAGCACCAGAGCATCACTCGTGTGTGCACGTCTGTGTGTATCCAATTAGCCTTTTCACAGATTAGATGAGCTTTGTGTTGTCGCTCAGTGTGTGTGTGTGTTCATATACTGTACGTATTGACTTGTGCGTGCTCTATGTTAGTGGTCATGTTGGGATTTCAGATAGAAGTGCAGATGTCTCATGGGACCTGAACATGAAACGAGAAACGAGAGTTGAAGATAAGTCTCATGAAAAGAAAGAAATCCTTTGATAATCCTTGTATTTTCATGGGTTGTACTTTTCCTATCACTTTTCGCCTCCCTTCCCTGCATGTGTTTGTGCGTGCCTGCATCAAAGACCCACCATCGCTCCTTTCCCCCTGTCCCATTTATATCACTGTCTCTGCCTCCTCACCCTCCCTTCTTCCACCAACTCCCTTGCTACCTAACTTTATTCTCAGTATGTCAGACCGCTCTGCTGCCATACCTAGTGTTTCCATTTAAAACATTTTTCTGCATCACGTCTCTGCACGTCGCAAGAAATCGTTGATTTATAAACAAAGGGACCAGTGTGTCGCATCAGGAAGGTGTAGCTGAAGTTAAAAAGATAAGCTGACAAATTGTTCTCTGTGGCTTTTATACCACTCAAGGCATAATATAATAACATGAAAGCACATTAAGAATATAGCATCTAAACAGCAGCATTTTGTGCTTCAGACTCCTCAGAAGCTGCTTGGGTTTTTAGTGTGAATCCTGCAGTTTTGTTGGAACCGCCACTTTGATCAATTCTTCCATTTATGGGCTGTATCCCTCTCTGTTTGCATCCCACTGTTTCACATCTCTGGCTTGTCACCTGGCGATGTGTCTTCCAGGCCTGTAGCTCTCATTAGTACCTGTGTAGACATGACTGGCATCTCATCTGAGGGGTTGTTTTCCTCTTTCTCGTTCCTCTTTTTTTATTTTTACCTTTTTTCTTGCCCAATATCCTCAGTTTTTTTTCAGAACGCTCTGGTTCTTTTCCTCAGCTCGGCTTCCTCATTCTCATTCTCCCTCTTTCTCTCTCCCGCTCTGTTCCTCTCACTCTGTCTCTCTCGACCAGGGGTTTTTAATTAATGGCGAGCCATGATGCTTATCTTATCAGCAGATCACTCTGCTTTCTATTAACTACACTGGCAGAGCTGGGACGCTGCAGGGGATGGATGACATACACACTAGCACGCTGAAACACACACATACACATGCACGCACATTAACACACTGTTAAAAATCATACATTCATACACAGAAAAGTACACACCGATGAATATGAAAACGCTAGCAAGTGTGCACACACACGTACACGCACGCACACTGACACAAACTAACACAGAGCCAAACAGGCACAGAGGCAATTGTGTCCATATAAATACACATCATGATCCTATCTTAATCTTGCCACACACACACACTCACACTCTCACACACGCACACAAACAAACAAACTGCCCTGATGGTATCTAGCTGTGTGATTTAAGTAGCGTTGTTTGAGGGTCTCTCCTCCTAAATCCCCTAAATGCCTTGGGAATCCCTCCCTCTTCCTCCCTCTCTCTATCTCTACTCTGCCTCCCTCCTTCAGTCCTGCTTTCTGGCTGAATGAACACTTATCATTTGGCAGATAAAGAGCCGTCCACGCCGGAGCTTTCTTTATCTTTCAGAGCCATGTTTACTCCCCGTGAACGCGCTGCTTTTCACAGATGTTTCATAGACCACATTTGCTAGATCTGACAGGGATGAGAGCACGGTGTCAAGGCTTCATTTTCTGCTGCAAAAATAAATTTCTCTCTCACACACACACAGTCTTCCACCACATCAATTTTAACTCCCCCGGTGGGTCAATTGTCCCATATTAACCACATTTTCCTGTTGTGGTGCGGACAAGCTTGGAGGCGAAATGAATAAACATTTTTCCCGATACCTTGATGGGGAATACAGTGAGCTACATTTTGGCACAGAACAGTGAGCATGAAGGCAGAAACAAGAAAATCAATCCTCAAACACCACAATCGATGGGTGCCGCAAAAAATTTCAACATAGGTTTTCTTTAGATCGCACCAAGAGTTGACAGTTTTCTGAAAAGCATGGACAAACGGAGGGAGAGAGATACAGTAGTTACAGAGACACAGTTTACAGAATAGTAACTGGAGAAAATACTGCACTAGACTAGACTGTGGAGTCACACACTTACTGTATGTGCACACACACACATGCACTTACCCACACTTTCTCACAGGCTCATAATTTTCTCATCTGGGGGAATGGAGCAAAACAATTATCAACAGGGGATAATACAATAAAAGAGAGCATTTCCTGGGTATTACCAAGGGACAAAACATTTATTTCACTTTGTCCACTGTGCTCATACGAGTGTAAACTCCTAATGGTAGAAAGTATAGAACATAACTCACCCCACTCAAGCTGCAGACAGCACTCCGGCAGCTGGAGTGTGCAATTCTTCAAGCCTCTTACCTTCTTTTTTAAGCTTCCTCTGTTTCTGGGTTTGTGATAATTCATATTTGTATCAAACAATACAAAATGATTCAATTTAGTTTGCATTGATTTGCTTTCTGTTTCTCACATCAAGATGATTAAGCAATGAGTTGTTGTCCTTCACCTTGGTAATCCATAAGGCCCTAGCCTTTGCCATCTACCTTTCATCTTAGGTCTTTTTTCACAATATATTACATGCCTGTGGAACTAACGGAAACTACTTTGTTGGATCCTTGGAGCCTTTGTCAATGACACTTTTAGTCTTTTGTTAGGAATGGTGGCTACTGTTGTCATACTTGAAAACACAGCTATAAGCTTTTATGAGCTCACTATGAGTTGAATTCACTGGCCATAAAGGGTTGAAAGACTTTCAAAGAATCTCTGCTTCTTCAAGGAAAACCCCACTGCTCTTTAGTTTTTTTCAAGTACAGTTTGAGCTGGATTTTTCGCTTCTTATTTAATGTTCATGGCTGCTGCTTAACCTGGTGGCCTTCTCTTCTTCTTGCTGTAATTTCCTGTGCCTGTGATGGGAAATGACAAATCACATAGTTTTGGCAAACTGGGCACTCAGTGTGTGATTTGCATTATCTCTGTCCCACTGTGTTGCTTAGCTTATAAAGCTCTTTCCCATAAGAAGAATACTCTGCTTGACGCTTAAAATTCTCTTTCCTTCACATTCTCGGTCTTTGTGTGTCTGTCATTGTGTGGACAGACTGTGGAGCCGTGTAAGTGAATGTTTGCTTGTGTGCAGCTCTGGGAATTCTTCAAATTTCAGGTGTGTTTCAGTGAGATGCTTTGTCAAAGTGTTGGAGAAACTAAATGTGTCTCTCCCTCTCTGCAGAGAGTTTGGGTGGAGAGATCCGGAGCTGCCAGAGGTAATCCAGATGTTACAGCATCAGTTCCCATCGGTGCAGTCCAATGCAGCAGCCTACCTACAGCATCTCTGCTTTGGAGACAACAAGATCAAAGCCGAGGTTTGTATCCATGTGTGTGAGTTTCTGTGTGTGTGTTTTCAGTGTTGCGTGAGTGTTTCTTTAGAATCAATGTTGTTTTAAAAGAGAATGATTGTAACTTGGATGATGAAAGCCAAAAAAAGCTGTGTATTGGGAACCAAGCGAATACCTTGTTATGAGCTGCAATCTGAACAACTCAGGCTGTTTTGCATTTTTTTCTGCAATCATTTTCCAAAGATAGTGCATTAACTAATCAGCTCATGTTCAGCATGATGAAGCCAGCCACAATTTCCATTGTACGCAGTGCCTTCTATTGAGTTGTGTCTATGGTGGCAATAAAGTTCAATTAGTCCCAAAGTCATAAGTTTGTCTCTCAAAAGCAATTTTTGAGGGAACCCTCTCAGGAACGCTCTAATAAACCCCCTTTAATAAGGCTAGCGACACTGAAATAATGGCAGTGGCGCTTGTAGATGAAGTCACCACCAAGCCTCCAGATACACGGTCTCATTTCTACATCCCACCTCCACTCCCCCAAACCATATTACCCCCAGAATCAATTAACCAGCACATGCAAATGAGGACATTCACAAATGTTTTCATTACGAAATGATTTAAGTAGAGTCAGTATATTGCTGCCACTGCAACTGCATTGACAAGTGATGTCACATTTCTAAAAGTGCTCATTCTCACACAGACACAAGGACAAGGAAACACACCAACATGGCGGATTCAAACACAATCCGACAAAAGCTGAATATAGAAACTGGATGACAAAGATAACATAGAAGAATTAGTATGAACAGGCCTCTAATGGAGCCAATTAAACATGTAAACACAAAGACATGGCTCATTTTCCCTGACATGGACCCACTCACCCACCAACACAAACAAAGACCCACATACAAGGTACACATGAAAAGAAAATTGTAATCACTCTTACATACAAACACATCACACTTCATTCCACTCCCACTCCTTCATCCACGCAGCTCTGCGAGAACCCTAAGCGTTCATGTCCTTTTGTAAAGGGTGTAATTATTGTCTGAATGGAGGTGTCCAACAATGGAGCAACTGCGTATTGACAGTAGATGCTTTGGTCTGCCTTCATCAGCCTGTTTGATTGTCTTGCTCAGAGCCCAGGGTGTTGCTAAACACTATTTACACAAATTAAATTGGGATGAGATATCAACCAGCCAAAACCGACGCTTCACATCACATCAAATAAAAGCGGGCATTCACATGCGCATATCTGCACGCACACACTGCCATACATGAATGCAATGGCAAAATTCTGCCTGTGCATTATAGTGCAATGAGACACAACCGCATTTCTTAAATAGTTTTTAATGAAAAATAAACTTGACAGATGATTGCTAAGCCCGATACAGGATATTAGTTTGGTTAAAGATCCTTTTGTTAGAATGAAGCAGGATAGTGTGAAACTCGTAGTCTTACTGTGCTTTTCTTCTGTGATGATAAATAAGAATATTAGCCCATGGAACAAAGCACTGAACCACTAACTGTTACTTAATATGTTTACTTTTTGTTTTTTTTTCCTTTTGTGATATTAGTGCTCTTCTCAAAAGAGTTTTATGATTAAATTATTCTCGTCACATTTGAGAAAGAAAACCATTCTTCTGCTGCCTCCCAGTTCTTTCTGAGGGGATTTTAAAACTCCACACTACCTTTTCTTGTGTTATGATTGATCACCATTGCAACACAGATGTGTGCATGTACCGTAGCGTCATCATATTAATGATGGAGCACATCCTGGAACATCTTGACTCTCACTGATGTCTTTTTCTGAGATCTTCTTTATATCTGCCAGCATTCATAAAATTTCAATCAAAGGAAATTTAGAAGAAAGTTTCAGACCAAATAAACATTTCATGGCCTTCTGTAGAGACTGGCGGTAATTTTACTATGGAAGTTTCCTTAACCTGCGCACTAAATGTTTTAAAAATCTCCCTTTTGTTCAGTGTCGTAGTAGCTCTTGTGACATCTTTTGTTAATATTCAACAAGTTTCAGACTGTGTCGCAGTGTGGCTGTTTTTGTTCTGTTACAAAGGCTATGGAACATACGCAGACATATTAAGATGATTAAATACAATATTCATTACTTAAACGTTGGCACACTTTTCCATCAAAAGGCGAAGATAGTGTTTTATTAACTCCGAGAGGCATATGGGCGTTCTTTAAATGTGACTAAATGAATTGCTAACATGCTGTTATCTAGGCTTAAAGGATCCTCTATTGGGTCTTTGAACACAGTTTGAGGATTTATGTGTTAATCCTGTAAAGTTCAAACCATGATCAGTCTACATATGGGTCGGTTAGTGCTGTTCATCATGTAATTGCAGTTGAAGGATATCAGTGTGGGGAACCTTTCCCAACATGCACTGGGTCAATTATATTCTTGGTATGTTCCTCTTATCCTGGTGGTGATGTCATTTCTTCTGCTTTATGCATCAAAATGTTTCCATAGTTTCAACACTTTGATGCTTGTTAAATGATTGGATATGACAGGATAATGTTCGATATCTCAATAACGCCTTGACAGAACTTCTTGAATTTTGGCAACAGCATTTAATTCCAGTTTTTAGAAATTTACAAAAGTATTCAGACCCTTTACTGTGGCACTCCAAATCATGGTCAGTATGTGCATCTTGTTTATTTTAATTATCTCTGAGATGTGTTTTCAAATTGAGTTTAGCTGTGGAAAATTTAATTGATCGGACATAGTTTCGAAAAACCACATATATATGGTCCCACAATTCACACTGCATGTCAGAGCCAAAACAAAAGAAATATGCCATCCAGTCAAAGGAACTCTCTGTAGAGCTCTGTGATAAAACTGTGGCACATATGGGGGCAGAAAATGGAAGAAGTTTAGAACCACGGGTCAGGGAGGTGACCAACAACTCAAGCAGAGCTGAAGTCCTGGGTAAAGAAGTCCGAAAGGTCAATCATCTCAGCAGCACTCCATCAGTCGCCTTTATGGTCGAATGGCTTGATGGAAAAAACTTTGAATAAAAGGTACAGTTCACACTGAGATTTCCTCCAGTATTCAAAAGATCATGAAAAAAGAGTCTCTGGTCAAATGAGACAACAAATTTAACCCCGTGGACAGATCCTCAAACAATGTCTGACACCCCAGACTGTCCTTGAATGGCTCAGCCAAAGCCCAGACTCAAACAAAGAACTAATGGGTTTGCCGACAGAGGTTGGACCTGGACCACAGTGGTCGAGAAATTATCCACTTTTATTATTAAGATTTTTGAGACTGTTGAGACACAGCTGTATTTTCACAGCTGTGTCTTCAGTGGTTCAGAAAATAGAGATCAACATCTTTTATATCTATGTTCATTTATTATTCATGAAGTCTTCTCACCCAGAGGAGCCATTTGAATATTTGACAGCTACTCTAACAAAATAATAATTACTCCAAATGTGAATCAAATGATAATTATTTTAAAAGGGTGGCAGGTAATTTAGGTCAGCAGCATTTTGACATTACTAAAACACTCCCTTTATTTTCAGGATATTGAATAGTCGCCTCAAGATTTTATTCTTTTCTTCAAATGGCATATCTTCAAACAACAATCCTGTGATTTCCCATGATACCAAAGCTACAGAGAGGCTTACTTACAGCCCTCTTAGCTGTTTTATAAAAGAAACCGTAAATTACTAAATTGCAGGTTTAAGTGGCTTAATACTCTCATTAAATTGTTATTATTGTAATTATCAATGGAAAACAATTATTTAAACAAGCACCTTTTGAATTGTCATAAGAGATTTTCAATCAAAGTGAGCTACGCCATCTTACTTAACATATGGTACACTATGAATGTAGATGGCAAATATTTGGTATGAGCTGTCATCTGAGGACTTGCTTGCTGTTTTCCAGACAGACACAGATTGTAGGAAGCATGCTGAGCAGTCACAACATGGCTGCCATTTGTTGCTAAAGAGATATTTTGCAGGTGCAAATAGTGGAGGAGAGACAGGAGCAGAGACGGCGCTGAAGAGAGAGTTAAAAAGACAAAACGTTCCTACTGTCTAGGATCATGTGATCGGAATACAGTTCACTGTCACAGGAAGTCTGTGGTATTATTAATCTATAATTTGTTTACTTTTGTGCACAAAATCCACTAGACAACCCGTCCACTGTGCTAGGATGGATTTGTGAGTTTTGCTCTTGTTTAGCTTTAACAGCTCTTAACTTACCAGTCTAGAGGATACTGTAGGTTGTGAGTCTACATCAAAATTCCCTCGTTTACTCGCCCACAGATGTCTCCATCAGTGGAAAAGTGCTTCTGTTTCTGTCTCATCTTTCCCTGTACTGAAGAGAGCATGCACACCAGCTTGATCTTTATAATGACCCTGGGAATTTATAACAGAGCTTTTTATGTTTCTGTATAAGCGTGGCATTACTTCTCCCAAAACAATCAAGTTAAAAGGACCATGGCCTTGTGTGATGATCTGCCCAGAGGGACTTCTCTGTGCTTGTCTGTTTCACTCTGTTTAAACACTGTTGTCCACTTGTGTTTTGGTATATTTTAATGGCTTACAGATGCTAGTCTATTCTAAAAAAGTACATTTTAATCTTGTTGGTTTAACATTTAGTGGTCAGTCAGTGTGTGTGGTTGAGGTCTGGCGTCTGATCTGGTACACACATCACACACACACGTCAGACTAAAGTTCAGTTACATCAGTAATGCATTTTGGGTAGCAGCCCTGTCGATATTTATCCACCAGACCGGTTGATTGGAGAGGAATGTGCCCCCTGACGCTGAGCCATTCTCTACCACCAGCTCCCCAACCCTCTACATCCTTCACCGATATGCATTGTGTGTTTCTTTTCCTCACCTCACATATTTTCTACTCTCTGGCTCCTCCACTTTACTCTGATACCCACTCTGCTTTAATTTCTGCAGTCCTGTTTAATTATCCAGCATAAATACAGAGGTTTTGTGGGAACTGGAGACTGGATCTGTAGACCATGAAGTGTGCAAACTGCAAGCTGTAAATATCTCCTCGGCAGGCATCAGCATGACAGACGGAAAAAGACACAGCAAATGATCCATAAATACGACAATAACACTCCACGCTTCTGTCCCTTCTCACACAGTGCATACCTTATGTACAACTGCCACTCTGATCACTGTGTAAAATATTGTGCAAACATTGAACTTTCTTTTCCAGTATAAGTTATTTAGGTGTGTATGCTGAGTTGTTCATCCCTGACAACTTAAATTAAAAATACTTTCATCTGTTTTTTTATTCTTTGACATAAGCGGGCCTATATCAAGAGGAGAAAATGTTCTTGTCGTGTCTTTTTTGTGTCACTTAAGCATAACAGTAGTTAATCCCTCACCTCAGGGGTTTCCTGTCCTTCAGGTAACCTGCAGAGAATGTCCCGGGTGCCTGGTTGGTTCTCTTTGGTTCAGTCGTCTAACGTGCTGAGAGGTTGCTTTACTAATCCATCAGTCACTCTGTAACATTTCCCCTCAGTCTCTATAAACTATACATGTATGTACTCTTAAAAATGAATCCGCACATCTTCATCAGTGGGCATATGTTAGTTACAATCCGCCGGGGAACACCCACTCTGCAACAACACATGAACCTGCATAGTCTCATATTGGGACTATTAAGCACTCTTTGTATCCCCTGCTGTGATGAGTAGTGGGTTTGTGTTTTTCTCTGTTGCCTTACTCTTCAAACAACAGATTAAAGCCTCCAGTGTGTTTGTCAGGGTGGATCTCCACCAGCTGTGTTTTTGCTTTTGATATCATTGGACCAAAAATGAGCCATCCCCCTATTTCATAAAAAATAACAGGTAGCCATAGGTTAATACCACATTTGGCCTAGTTTACATTAGTCTAGAGGGATTTGTTGGCCCAGGGCAATGAATGTAATTTTCCGGATGTTGAAAGTGTAGTTAGCGCCAGGCTAGGCTAGGCAAGGCTTTATGTCAGAGAAGAGACATGCATGAAGGGTTGACAGGTGTGTCGCAGCTTCAGTGTGTTGCAGATCACTCCTGACGCTCCATATGTGGTGACTCACACGCCCTTGTTAGGTTTCACATGCCACCATCACAGGTATGTGTCACCCATGTAGCCCCGCTGCCAGCTTTTAACGCCGGCGGCACCTCTGATTCCCACAATCCCAGCTGTCACCACTGCTAACTGTTACCACGGCAATGCTGTCGCTATGGGTTACCAATAGCCGTGGCCGTCGCGGAACAGCGGGAGACAAAAGACAAATCAATCTGCGCTTCTAATCTTCTTTACATGGAATAGAGGAATAGGCGCGGAGGTATTGGCAAGCCTTGTAGGTAGCTCAGAGGCAATACAAAGTAATAGCACTATGGCTTTTATAGAATAACAGATTAACTGTGACATGAGCATAAAGAGAGAGAGAGGAGAAGAGCAGAGATCAGCACAGGAGAAGGGATGGAGAACAGAGGGAGGAGGAGGAGAGGAGCAGAGGTGAGGACTGGAAGGCATAAGAGGGACAGCAAATCAGGGTAGGGAAATTGTGTGGCCAGTGGAGCAAGGTTAGTTTGCCATTCATTGCATCCCTTAATCCATTTTAATTGAATAGATAAGCAAAGTCATTTTGCTCGATAAACTCTTGCTGTGTCATCAAACACCTCCATCCTCTCCCTGCCCTCCGTCACTTTCTTAAGCTTTGGTTTTCTCCTTTCAGCCTCATTCTCTCCTCCTGACCTGCATCTGTATTCGCCGTGAGGAGATAAAACTTCACTTGCACTTGTAAACACTCATACTGAAGCGTGTGGGTGCACGTATGTGTGTGTGTGTGTGTGTGTATCTCTGTGTGTGTTTTATGGCTGACTTGTCAGATGTTTGAGGTTACCCTCGGAGACAAAACAATGAGTGCCAACGATAATCACAGGAAAACACTCTGAAGTCTATTTATTGTACTTTACTGTTCCTGTCAACCTGTCTGAGTGTTGAGATCCACCCATCTGGTGCCGCACGATGAAACAGATACTAAGAATTATTTCCTAGGACTTAATGTCCCAGGTCTGGAGGAGAGCGTGCAGAAAAATAAAAGCGGGTTTGAAGCAGCTTGATTATGCAGTTAACTGTGAAAAACTTTTTGTGAGTTATCTGGCTGAGTGACTCTGCAGTACTCCAGAGATTAAATGAAAATGGAGGCATAAAAGACAGATTCTCTCTCTTTCTTCTTGCTCTCTGCCTCTCCCCTTTTCACAAATAAGCACACACGTACACACAGTAAACACTTGTTGCTCCAGCCATGTTCCCCCTTGTCTCCTGGTGATCAGGGAAGCTTGTTTCTGGTGATTAGTACACCCCTGTTGACTGGACTAAACAGGGTCTGCTCTAAGCTCTTTGGCCCCCTAAGGCTGATGAAAATCTGGGCCGTGGAAGAGTGACATTGGGGGGTTCACACAGCAGCAGCAGCAGCAGCACAGGGAGAAAGCAATATGTGTTGCACCATGAGGGGAAGCCATTATGTTTAATGCCAAAGGGGAGGGCATAATGTGTAACACCAGAGTGCCCTCATTGTGATACCTACTGGGCTAACAGTCCTGACTGCTTTGTCTTCTCTCTGAATTGGGATATAATCATAAATCTCCACTGAACAGCTTATTTTGTTTCTCTCTCTCTATGTGTTTGTGCATAGGTCAGATACAGCAATACATAAACAGGTATAATACAAAGGGAATATCTGACAGTATACATGTGCAATTTTGAGGTGAGATGAAAACCTCTACTGCCCTGAACTGAAAAACGAATCCACTTCAACGTTTCTCCCTTTAACTCTCCAGTACCTACTTTTTGGTGGAAGGTACTCGGGTTTTAAAAAAGCCAAAACAGAACAATTATTCCCCGGTAAGGTGTCGGATGTACCTAGAGATAAAAATGACTGTCCAGTTGTGCCAGCCAGGAGGTTTCTCTAGTATTTTAAGGTTTGATGTTTCACTATCTGCTCTCATACCTGTTAAAATTCAGTCCTGATTATCAGATCCATTGTCATTTGAGTCACTGAACAAACCTGAGACATGGTTGGTGATTCATGGGGTCTGGAGACTGACTTCTGTGGTTCCTACCATTACTAATGGAAACCTTTTACAGACCCAGTATATCATTATCCTTGATTATATGTTACAATTGCCAAGCGAAATGTCATGGACTGCAATTTCACATGCGGAAAAATATGTGGATTAGCAATTAAAATGTTGTCTGCATTACTATAGGGGTAGGATAAAAGATTTTCAAACTCATAATTACTTTATATTTATATATTCATTTCATACAGCTGAGTATTCCACTGTGTCCTCCAACCTGACCAAGCATACAGAAGTGGCATGCAGTTACTTTTACAGATAAGGAAACAGAGCCAAACAACCTGGATACTTTGTGTTCAGCTGCAGGTCGGCAAGTTGGCAAGACCTTGACTCTGGTTTTGAGGAGTTGTAGCAATATTTGCTGACATATAGCCTGAGTTGCATTACTACATGCAACTTTTAACGCTTTTCTGAAGCCTCAGTAATAATGGGTTTGTTGTGACGCACTTGAGCCAAACAAACCAAAACAAGTGCAATGAAGATGGAGACACAAGGTCAGCTCACTCCAGTATACAGAAGTTCCATAATGTACAAGAATATAAGAATTGAAGAATTGAAGTAGGTGCAAAAGTAAAAAAAACTTGAGAAGCAGCACATGAAGCATAGCAGGCACGTACTGTAGGCAGAAGAGAGGTAGAAATACACTTCATTTTATGATAGATAGAGCCGTTGTCACTGTTCTTTTTCTTCCCTTGTCATTGTAATTAAGTGCCATTTTATGAAAGCAGAGTCATTAGCTCTGTCGTAGTATGTTTAATTAGTATGTGTCGGGTTGTTAATCTAATTGGCAAGACTCACAGATACTGTAGGCTACGGACTGTGAACACATACCATAGTGACAGATCAACCAGCCACTGACCACCAATCTTTTTCTGTTGGTGTGCATTTGTCTGAGTGTGATACTTTACTCTGTCTGACTTATTGATGATTTGATTTTTTTTAAATATATATAATTCATTCAAGTAGAAAACATGGCATTCATTTTTTATTTGGTTTCTCCTCAGATCCGTAGACAGGGAGGAATTCAGCTGCTGGTCGACCTGCTGGACCACAGGATGAGCGAGGTTCACCGCAGCGCCTGCGGAGCCCTGAGGAACCTGGTGTATGGCAAAGCCAACGACGAGAACAAAGTAGCTCTGAAGAACTGCGGGGGGATTCCTGCCCTGGTTCGCCTGCTGAGGAAGACTGGAGATGTGGAAATCAGAGAGCTGGTCACAGGTAGGGTATCTGGGACAAACAAACTCCTGAACTCCCTAGCATGTAGCCCCATGGTGTAGCTGAAGATTTTTTCCAACATAACTCTACTTCTCTGGGCTGAGTAGAGGATGAAATTGCATATGTGCAGTATGCATGTGCACATGTTTATAATATGTGGATATGCAACGAGCAGTCGGACTGTTAAACATATATACATACTGTATGTATAACACACTGACACAGTTTCTCAACACATTTTATTATCTTATCCATTCCGATCCATTCACATGTATGAGGGATGCACACATTCTTGCAAATTGCATGATTATAAACTCTTTACAACAGAATATTCTAGTTCAATGTGATCTTGACACAGCTCATTGTTCTTTTAGCTAAGTCATGTATTTTTTTATTTTATTTCTACATTTATCTTTCCCTTCACTTCAAAGACTATAATTTATAAAAGGTTACTGTTCACTGCAGAAACGAAGGCCGTTCTTGTCGAGTTGTTTTAGATGGATGAACAGTTGAAGATTCTGCTTGAATGATATTTACACACTGGTAACAGATTGGGAGGACTTGGAGCCATGACCTCTGGCAAGAATGCAGAATAAACAGGGAGGCAGCCAATGATTTATTGAAGATAAATTCTTTAGAAGTCTTATGTTACAGTATGTATGTGCGGCTCTTCACTTGTATTTCAGATGGGCACTTTTTTGCATGGTACAGGTATGTGCCCATTTTACGTTTTGTAATTGCCGGCCAATATTGTTTTAACCTTGAGGGTGTTAACAGTATAAGTTACCAGCACCCAGTGCACACACATCCACACGCAAACTTGAAAACACACACTCATGCAAAGACTCTCAGATGTAGATATTTGTGTAGGCAGCAGATGTATAGGTTAAGTTTCAACACCCACGTACTGTAAGCACACACACATACACACACATGCACACACACAATGACAATTTGATCTACACTCTACACTGAAATATATTTCCAATATGCTTCCCACTAAGAATTTAATATTCTACTTGAGCCCCTTGGTGCAGAAAACACTAACACATGCACACTAACACATGCACTGCATCATTTTCTGTCTCACACAAACACAGAGATGCTCACACTCACACACACATACACCACCACCACCACCACCCGGAGCGTATATGTAATCTCAATGTCCAACTAGTTATTTTCCAGCATGACATTGGTGCTACAGCCTCCGGACAGGTAATAATGATGAACCGCTGTGTGTATGTGTATGTGTATGTGTATGTGTGTGTGTGTCTGTGTGGATGTACTGTATGTGTGTGACTTGTATTTGGACATGTGTGCCGAAGGATTCAGTCTGTAAAGGTGAAAGTATGTGATACAAATGCAATTCAGAAAGTAATAATCAGTGTCATACACAGACAGGCATTAGATCAGCTCCAGTCAGTGTTGGCTTCAGTTTATATTAAGTGGGTGAGCTGTGACCTGTGGTGGCAGATCCAACGAGCGGGGCCAAGAACAAGCACAATGGCTCCCATGACACAACATAAAAGAGTCATTCCTTTTTCTCTCCTCCTCTCCTGCTCCTTCTCTGTCATCTATTTTTCCTACTTTTCTCCTATGGTCTCATGTCAATCTCACCTCTTCACACTTTTTTTTTCTCTCTTTCTCTTTTATCTGTGCACACTCCATTTTGATTTTCCGTGTGGTTCACAGTGTCTTGCATCACTCTAAGCTGGACTTTGTGTATCTGCACTTGTATCACCATTGTTTCTCCCTCTTCGCTCATACAAAAGCAGCTCTTTGTTGAAGCAGGTTAGTCCTGAGATGAGAGAGACATGTGCAAGCTCATACAAGATGATTGGACACTTTCAAAGATAAAGCACAAGCACGCTCATTCACCGGGCCAAGTAAATTCAAATAGACACACAAAGTCACCCCTCATGACACCCGTGCACATGCACACACGGTATACTGAGATAAAGTCGATGGGACCCCCTCGTGTTCAATTTGACCTCTGATCCCATTGTTTCTCAGCAGGACGAACTCATCTCCAAGCACACACACACATGCACATTCAATCATCCATCCCTAGACACATCCCTATAGGTCACTCGCTCTCAGAGAAGGAGACCACAACAGAAACTGTCAGCAAGTCAGCAAGGAATTTTGTCCGAGCCCTCAAATGTTACTAACAGGTCACTGCAGAAAAGTAGGAAGGAAGTGTTATATTTTCCAGACGTGATGGAGAACTAGAGAAATTAGGGTGGATTGAGAAAAGAAAAGACTGTCGACTGTCGACAAGATTATACTGAAATACAAATTTGAGAAAGGAAGTGAGGAAGGGAGGTTATGAATGAAATGAAGCAAATTGGGGAATCTGATAAATAGGGAGGATAAAAATGAGGGAGCAAGGACAGACTGACTAAATGAAGGAGGAAGGAAGACTACAGGAAAGAAAAACAATAATGTACGACAAAAGAAGGGTAAGATTACTAAAATTCAGTGAATGTTATTTTACCAACTCATTACCACATCCTCAATGCAGAGACCCCTGCTGCTCTATAAACCAGGCTTTTACTCCAAATGAAGACGCGAGAACGTGCACCAATCAACATTGGTGGAGGGAAACATTTGCTGTCGACGCTAAGTTACACATATTAGTGGTGACATTCATCACACACGCCACACGCCCATAGGGACAACCTGGCACCTTGAAGTATATCACTACAGTGCTGGAGAGACTAAAAGATTAAAAGCCCGGAGATGGAGTGTGTGTATTTTTGTGCGGCCTGTAAGCAGATTAACAAATGAATTAAATGCACCGCAAGTCATACTGCATCATGTTTGAGCTCTTATATTTATAACTAGTCATCATCTCATATAAACGCACACACAAACACACACAGAAATTCTGCCTCCCTCTCCCGTTCCCTCACTCTTCTTCCTGTCTTTGCCCTTTTCTGTCTCTCTCCTCTGCTTCTGGCAGAGGGAATCAGTGTCATGCATGACTCTAGCCTGTTGTCTGTTTACTCTGGCACTTAGCATTGAACTTTACATTTCAATCGTTTTAATGCCAGTACAACTATGTTTTCAAGTCTATCCTCGTTTGCCTTATGGGACACCCCTGCTGGTGCAGTGATTCACCACTTTAAACTGTTGCATAATTACTCGGTAATTCAATTAGGTGCATGTTTTAGATTCATTATGTCATAAGTAGAAGAGGGTAGAGGAGTGTAACAAGCTAACATTGAGTTTAATGCTGCACAGGCCAACAACACAATTCAATTTGTCTGCTGTGATGCAACGATTGTGTGGTCATATTATTCCTATTGTTTGAGTCAACTTCAGATTCTAAAATAACACTGAAATAATAGTGAATATTATTGATTACTGGTAACAGTCAGTTAGATTCCAGTTTGCAACACAATGAATGGTACTTATACTACTTAAAAAAGACAGGGACAAAGGGCCAAGTGCTGTTGGACTGACTGCTGTGTAGTAAATGTATACTTTGAAATCCCTTCTTTGCAAATAGCATAACAATGTCTTTAAAAAGATTTATAGAAAGAGCTATCCTTGTTATCTCTGCATGGACGTTCAGCAAGAGGGCAATGGATCTATTGCTCAGTGAAATTACATTCTACTCAGAGCTTGACCTTCATTACTAATTGGTGGCTAAATGATTTGAAAGCACACAAATAGCAGTCAGTGACCACCAGGGATCATCAGAGCCAGTGGCGCATAATCAAATGACATCAATAGACACAATCCAAGTACTTGACTCAATGGGAGTGGTTGTGCTAGAGTCATGACAAAACACCCTTTGCTTTATTATCTGATTCTTGTCAGCTTCATTACCGTACTTTCCTGTTCTCTGTGATTAAAGACCTGGTATAGCTCTTGGGAAATGTGTTTTATTTTTGTTTTTGTTCTTTTTGTTTGTTTGTATGTTAGTTTTTTGTTTGTTTTTTTGGTGACCGGAAAAACCTTCCCCCAACAATTTACCTCCCTGTCAGTTCTGTAGTTTAAATTTAAACAAGCTTTATTGGCTTCCTGCATCTCAACATGAGGTAGATAGGAGAGAGTCAAAGCTTCCGGGCCTGTCAGTCAAAGTCTGGTCGATGCAGAGGCTCTGGGTGTCAATAGGAGATGCTATCCTTACTGGAGGGCTCACCTTGAGGCAGTGGACCATGGCGTAACCCTGCTGCAGCGCCTGCTGCTGTCTTCTCTGAAACGGTTGCTAAACCGAGAAGTGACTGCCAAGGAAAGTCATAGTTTGAAATAAGAAGTGCAGTTTATGTGAAGATGACAGTTTTTGAAACTGATGAGACTAACGACTAATGTAAATTATGGATAATATCTGATATACATTTTATTCAATAGTTTCCACACCAGAGTTAGAATCAAAATAGAGACTAAAAACAATCCAACATAGTGAAATAACACTGCCACCATCCTTCACTGGGGAATTCATTACCTCTCTTTACTCTCCCTTACTTCCAGGGATGGATCACTGCTCCATGCAGATGTCCAAATATCTGTGTCCCCACCACTGTGTCTCATTTTTGTCAAAGTCACATTCATTTAAGGCAACGCTCATAATATTTTCACAAAAATGCTCGAGGAGAGGGCTTCATCAAAGTCATTACCGGTATTCCAGTGGGGAAACAAGTTACCTTCCCAGACTTGAATCTTTTTTTTCCTTTGCTGCCTCTGTACTGTAAAATTCTCAGTGTCCTGCAGAAATTTCACTGCAGCATTTTCACTGTGGGAGGCCCTGGTGGGAAGGAAGCCCTCAGTGCAGCCAGTAACAATTTACCCACAGTACAAGGACTTTACCTTCTGCTGACAAGTGTTTTCTACAAACCCACTGCAGGAAGAAAAGCTGTTTGACCCTGAGGTAAAGTCAGCGGTTGCTAACCTGCAGCCACCGAATGTCATCCAAAAATCTGTGTTTATTTTTTTGATTTTTCATTCACAGATTTTTGTAGACACATTAGCTATGTAATTTGTCGTCTCTGACTTTTCTCATCACCAGGTTTTGACCCCGCAGCTAACTAATTTACATTGCGCCGCGCAGATGAAGGCTGTTTAATAAAACATCGCCACTTGAGGCCTAACAGGCCTCACTCTCCCCTTACAAGTCATACTCTCATTTATTCATGAATTCATGCAATCATCTCTCCGATTCTCCAAACCACACAGCTCCTAGGAAACTGTCTGTCAAGCATCTGAGGGGATCTAGTCTGAGGAGGAAGAGAAAGAGATGAAGACAGAGAGAGATAGAGAGAGGGAGGGTCTGAGAGAGGAAGAAAACATAGACACGCACTCAAAGGCTTTAGCATGATGTCATTGCCTGCTGGTCACCTGATGTTATACCCATAAGGACACTTGGTTTAGTGAAGCGTTACAGCCCCATGTTTCTAGAGCGGGCAGGTGTGTGTGTGCATGTGTCAGTCATGAATTTGGCCAGAGAGGAACTGTGAAGAGTCTATTGTTCATTCGTGCTTCTGCTCAATCTTTGTCTCTGTCTGTAAAAGATGAACATCAATACGTGTTTTTGTTCACCTGTTTGCGTGTTTACTGCCCAGAGAAGACAAAGAAAGGCAGGAGAGTTTGCTGACGGCTCATCAGTGGCAACATTGTTTTAACGTGATTGCAATCACACACCGACGGTTCACCCAACCACTCGATGTAACAGACTGACACAGGGAGAAAGAGGGAAACAGGAGAGAAGGACAGAAAGAGATGTTGGAAAGCACTGAGGTTTATTAGTGAAGTGTTTCTGCTCAATATGTGTCTTCACCTTCAGTGAGGGGGCCACCAAGTACATCTGTTTGAGCTGGGTTGGAAAAGAGTCTATGAGAGGAAAGCGATTGAGAGGGATGACGAGGAGAGAGACTTGAGATGTGAAACAAGAGGCTGATTAGTGAAAGTGAAGGCTAATGTTGGCGTGTTCCCAAACACATCACACACACACACACACACATACACAGCCTGAGTGTAAGCACTTGATTGCTGCAGAATAGCATACAAGGTCATCGCCTTATTATCACTCTCCTCTTCTGCTCCTCTCAGACACACATACAAATTGCCATCTACCATCATTCTCTCACCTTCTTTTTTCTCTTTTTAACTTTTCTCAACTTTTTTTTTCTCTGTTTCATTTTTATACTTGACTCCTTGTCGCTTCTCAGATTCCTCCCCCTCTTTCCCAATTAATATTCTTTCACTCGGTTGCAGTCTAGTAAAGTATAGTTTTTCCTTACAATTAAATTTTGTTAATTGTTCCCACACAATATTTACCCATGAAAGTGTAATATCTTTGAGGCATTCATCAAGAAGTATTTATAAATCAATGGGAGAATTAAAAATCAACTTGTCTCCTCACAAGCATTACTACGGTATTACTGCTTCATTGTTTTTATTCCGTCACACAAGGCTAGAGACGTTATGTTTTCAGAGTGTCATCTATCTCACTCTTGGGAATGCGACAGCTCAAGGGGGCAGTGTCAAAGTTGCTACAAATATTCGCTTTGACTGAAGGTACTAATTAGATTTTGATGGTGAAAAGGCAACATCACTGTGACATCATTATGTTTGGAAACACATCTGAATGTGATTCAGTGCTGTAGCTCAGTAACATGAGATTGAGACCAAGTTTCCTGCAACTTGAGCAGAAGCAAACAACCATGAGGCAGACATTTTATTTATTTATTTATTTTTTTTAACATTTCTCATTTTGTTGTGCAACCTTTTCTGTTCCTCCTACTATAACTTTTGCTTGTCTTTAATGTTGTTCTCCTTCTCTGCCTCGGCCTGATTTCCCTCCCATCCCTTTGTCTGTCATTTGCAGATTGTCAGTATGACTGACACTAGCGCGGCACACAGTAAGGCATCAACACTGGTGTTGCTGCTGGTGACGCAAAACTGGCTGCCATTCAACGCCCAGGGCTTCTGTGGCAGTTTGAATACAGTGTTGGTAAAAGTAAAGATTATGAAGCTCGCTTCATATCCATTATTGAGTGGCACAAGTTGCCCGTGTTCTTTTCTTCTTCTTCTCTGTTTGTTAGCTACTGTTAGTTTTGTTCAGTCAATTATATATGCAGGACACAAGTTGTGAAAATGAGTTTTGCCAGTGTACTTCTTCAGAGTAAAAAATTGTGTGTGCATAATTTGTTGTGGAATGAACAGAGGATTTTAATTGTGTGGTAGCTGTGCAAGTGAATGGCATCTGTCATCGAGGACCTGAGAGTCTGACACCAAATTAGTGAGAGAACGTGACTTTACTCAGAAACAGTTTATTCTTTATAGTTTGTTATATTAAAACTTGTTACATGTCTCCACTGTGGTTTGAATCTATTGCTCCTAAACCATCACTCACACTTCTGCTGCTTTCTGCGTCTCTGACAAGCTTTCTATTTTCATGCCTTGGGTCTCTGTCACCTTCTGTCCCACACATTTGTATCTTATTTTATCACTGTGTCTGTTTTCATATTTCTTGCTGTCTGTAGGGATGACCACTAATTAACATATTTAGAAAGTGAGAATTCTGAAAAAGCGTGTGTGTGTGTGTATGTGTGTGTGTGTGTGTGTGTGTGTGTGTGTGTGTGTGTGTGTGTGTGTGTGTGTGTGTGTGTGTGTGTGTGTGTGTGTGTGTGTGTGTGTGTGTGTGTGTGTGTGTGTGTGTGTGTGTGTGTGTGTGTGTGTGTGTGTGTGTGTGTGTGTGTGTGTGTGTGTGTGTGTGTGTGTGTGTATGTGTGTATTCAAGTGCGTGACTGTGTGGTTTGTATGTACATGTGTGTCACAGCTGACCAACAGGGCTAGTGTTGTCAGCAGTCTGTGAAGAGGCATCTGGTATTCCATCTGACAAGAAGAAGGAAAATGTGTTTGTGTGTGCATCTATGTGTGTGTATGCAGTCTATTTGCCCTTGTGGGTGATTGAACATTTTCTTTATGTACATGCAATCTTGCAAGTTTTTCTGCCAGTTCGGGTGTGTGTGCATTTATCGACTATATGTCACTGCATATGCTTTGAGTGTATTTGTATGTGTACTCTGTGAAAGATGATGCACTAGTGGACTCGTTAATTTCCTCAGATATCACAGGTAGATTATAAAGTCGGATTTCAAAGTAAAAGAGTGAGCGGCTTTCTCAAAAATGATAAAAGGAGATGTCATCTTCAGACTGCATTGCCAGACCTAAAGTACCTTCATACTTCACTGTGATGTGCCTGTGCTGAGCTCAGAATCCTTTTCTAGCAGGTTTAACAAAATGTTTTCGGTTGTTTTGATTCCATGGACCGATCATAACTGACCTGACCGCAGTGATTGCAAGGAAATGTATTTCCCGTGACATCTCTGAGAGGTTAATGGAACCATTTGCTTTAAAATTCCATAACCTACGTATTTATAAATGGCACGGAGAAAGTTGACAATGATTGGAAATGAAGAGGTGAAAATGAAAAGTGGAAAAGAGTGTTGTACTCGCGTAGTCAGGCTGAAAACATGGATCTGACAGCAGCATCAATAGAAAGATTGTTACAAAATTGTAAGAAGGCATGTTCACGATAGGAAACCCTACAGTATAAAGACATAATTAACTGTATGATCTGATCTTAAAGGAAGACAACTTACCTTCCTTTCTATTATATAATTAGAATAATATCTTATTTATATACATACATAATCCTGAAATAAGGCAGCATTATTGGAAATCAATTATCTTCTCTGTTAATTACGTCGTTACATTGTTTTCTCTGCAGATTTCCTATATTATTCTAACAATTTTCTCAATGTGTGATTCTTTGCGTACACAGGTGTGCTATGGAACCTGTCATCATGTGATGCCCTAAAGATGCCAATCATCCAGGATGCCCTGGCCGTCCTGACCAATAGCGTCATCATACCCCACTCTAACTGGGACTCCTCCCCCAATCACCATGATGACCGCAAGCTCCACCTCCACACCTCCCAGGTGCTGCGCAACGCTACAGGCTGCCTCAGGTAAAAGGAACACACAACACGTATCAGCCTACTATAATCGTGCCATACTTTATTTATTCCTCTTTGTATTTATGCACACCCCCTGTATACCTTTGCTATATAATAATAGTTAAGTTAAATTATATAAACACCCCGATAATAACTGGGCTGTTGGAGGGAAATAACAGGGGGATAAATGCTTCATTTGTAATTTGTAGTAAAAATAAATATTCTGATTTCCATTACAGGAACAGCTTTAAAACCTTTTTTCTCTTTCTTTTCCCTTTAAATGCCACTCATACCCCTTATTTCTCAGCATGTGTGTATGTCTCAGTGATTAGCTGAGTTCCATCATGTGACCAGTGCCGTAAGCGCTGGAAAAGCTGCACCTGTCAAAAAATCAATGCTGAAAATTGTATCATTTTCAATAATTAATAGGTTCTACTGTATGTCTGGGTCTGAGTGGAACATCATCTGGGCCAGATGTCTGATTTATTTTAGAAAAGAACAATTTGCCATATACTGTACATACGGTATTGTACTGTATGTGTTGCTACTTTCCCTCTCATTCTTCTCAGCAATACAGTATAGATCAAATTGTTATGTTTCTGATTTCTCCCTGACGTGCTGTATGCATTATTCACCGTGGATTTATTAAGCTCCACAGTGCATGTTTGCAGTGTGTGTGTCTGTGCCTGTGTGTGAATGTGCAAGTTACGAGTGTGTGTGTGCGCAAAAGAGTAATTCATATATTATCTACTGAGATTTAGAAGATTTACCATAATGAGAGTATTTTATTGTGCGTGACAATGAATCTTGTCTGTTGGAGTCCTCACTGCTGTGATTATATATGCATATATTCACAAATCATAAACAATAGTTGCTCCTCTCTCTCTCTCTCCCCCTCACTCATTCACTCTAGCGCTCTCTCCCACTAACTTGTGTGAGAGACTTGTGGTAGCCATAGTAACAGCTCCCCCACTCACATGAAGACATTGTGTGTCAAGACTTTCTTTTGGTGCATTGTGCTGATAAAATATGGTCTTTTTGTTGTTAAAGCTTGAAATAACGAAGGCCAACTTGGGGCTTTGTGGATCATAGTTTCTATTTGATTTTCAGAAGTCTGAGAGTTTCAGTCAACAGTGATAAACTCCACAAATAAATGGTGTTTATGAAAAGGAGTTTTATATCGCTGTGTTCAGTTCCTACACGTAGTGGAACTTATGCCCCAGAAAGTCACCTGCAAGTCTGTAAGGCCATATCAATACAAAAAAGTAAAACAGACACTAATTTTCAATGCTGCCGTTTTAAATAACAGTTGTCAGTTTCAGTCTGTGGACACACCTGCATGTGTGAATCAGCCAAATAGACCAGGTGCACACAACTATCGCCCTACATGAAGCGTCTTCACTTCTCTTGACATGATCTCACACTTACAAGAAAGTCAGTCTTACAAAGTCTTACAGTACTGGGAATACTGAGAAGGACCGACTTTTTTCTCAGTTGTCAGTAAAAGGGTTGTTAAGGGTGTGTTGTTTTAAACTGTTGCTGCTCCAAGGAATTGTGGGGCAGCATTGTGTCCTTTCCTACTGTAAACGATGGTCCTATTCTAAAGAAAATAAGACAGGAAGAATTGAGGCTCTTTTCTTCCGCATTGAGAGAATTGGACCAGCTCTTGTTGTGGCTGCCACTTAGATACTTCCAGGTCATTTCACTCAGTTTGGAACCTTCCCAAGCAACAAAAACTGTTTGACCGCAACCATTGATTGGTATAAAGGGGCCCAAATTGTGCCAAGAAAGCACTCCCCACACCATTACACCAGCCTGGGCTGTTGACACAAGGCAAGTTGGGTCCATGTGGTCGCGCCGTTGGTGCCAGATTCCTGCCCTACCATCTGCCTCAGGAGGAGCTTAGATTCACTAAACCAGGCTACGTGTTCCTGTCCAGTCTTGACCAGCCTGTGTCCACCGCAGCTTCAGATTTCAGATCTTGATGGACAGGAGTAGAAGTGGTTGCCATCCATTGAGTTTGGGCTTCAATTTTGTGTTTTTTGCACTTAAATCACCTGAAGATGTTACAAATGGATTCATAAGTGAGAAGACCAGACTTGTTGGGCATACTATGTATGGATAGCATGTACAGTACAAAATAATTCTTAGCTGGCCAGTGACTTCCCAATGAGGCTGAACCCTCATCAATAAATCAATGTAACAATACCGTGTTGTTGTGAAATATTAATACCACTGCCAGTTTTTCATGGCAGTCATGTAATGACAGTTCATGTGTACAGTTAACCGACCATGAAGAAAATAATCTCTAAGATTATTTTGTTGATCCAAATATTTGCTCATGTGATACAAGAGAGATGGAGTTTGCAGAGGAACCTTAACAGAAGAAACTTAATGTTATTAGAGATAAGTAAATCACTGTCCTAAGATGATATGTCGATGACACAGACGAGGTGTGGCAGAAGACTGTTTTAATCAAAATCCAGAGTGTTTTCAAACTCTTTGTAGTAAAAATGTTTGTTGATATGATTTACTGAACAATTCCCATCTGAATTTGTAGTGTAAATAAATAAATAATAACAAAGAAGAAAATTTGACATCTAATATAATACAGTATTGGTAGATCCGCTTTCAAGTCCTCAACACTTTGTTAATTTGGAAGAAAAAAAGAGATTACAGAAAAATCATTATTGTATTTGTCAGTTAGCCATGTAGCACACACAACACATTACCCTGCACAAACACACTATTATACTTGTGATTTTTAATTCTGGTTGTGTGTTCTTGAATGTGGTTGGCACAGAAAATGGGAGATGTGATCTTTGATCCCATAAGCTGCATTTATTCATCTATGTACACACAGACACACAGCAACCCCTCAGAGGGCTGTGGTGGTGGAGAAAAGAAAGTCCCTGTCCACTTGGCCATCTTTCCTTGAGCTGTGTACTCAATCAACCACCAGCAGCCTCTGCATTAAAGCTCACATCAGCCGCTTCGCAGGGCTCCCCTCAAGTTGTTTCCAGTGGTTATCTCCAGCTATTGAATGTCTCTCAAAAGCATTTCAAATCCATTCTGAAGATGTCACAAACAGCTTTCTCGTCCATATTCACATAGGTTTGAGTGTGAAGTGTTGTTCAATGCCACTGAAATATCAGAAATGTTTTTTTTAGATAGAATAATTGTTAAATGCATAAGACAAATCATGGGAGCGCATATCTGGGTACTTGCACAGCATTACAGAATATAGGAAGATGTGATTATGAAGTTATTCCTCTGTGTAATATGTGGAAAATTCATTCTCATTTGCAGTAAGAAGAGGTTGCCATTTGTGCATTACAGATAATGAGTTTTTTATGTTAGTTGGGTTAGGTAATTTATAAAAATCTGCAATAGACAAATTGAATTTTTCTGTAGATGTTTCTGGTTCTTAAAGCCCAATGAGCTGAAATGATTTTTCATTATATGTCACGCATGTCTAAGCTTTAGTAATACCTACACAGTATAGTATTTCGTATTATTTTTGGCAGTGTGTGAAGGATCGTCATCTTTAAAGTTTAAACCATGACAAAAGATAAAAGAAAGACAGATCGGAATGAGTAGTTAAATGAAATAACAAAAAACACATTTTCCCATCTAATCCATTTTGGTATTTTAACTTTACCCATACATACATACATACATACATACATACATATAGTACGTATATCTACTCTTTCTGTACTGTGGCAATAAGAGGACTCTCAGATAAACCATTGAAATGATAATGTATTTTACCAACTAAATGCTATTGGGGGCTCAAGAAAACTATACTTAGTGATTTGAGGTTGATAATTTAATAGCAACTCTGAATGGTTGATAAGATTTGTTTAGTGTAAGACTCGGATCATTTGTGGTGTTTTTTTGTTGTTGTTTGTTTATCTCAAAGCAAGATATATCGCCTTAAACTTTTAAGACCAAGTTATCAGTTTTTGCCTGTGATGTCTCCAGACTTTCTACTTTGTGTCAAGTTTATTATTTCCTAACTCACTAAGGTGTTTATAAGACTTTAGTGTGTGTGTGTGTATGTGTGCGCGAGCATGCGTGTGCACATGTATTTGCGAGTATGTTCCTCTACGGATGCGGGGGAAGACAAATGATGCTGTCAGTGCACTGCTCCACTCTGTGAAGTTAGAGATCAAATTGTAAAAGCTGGTAAAGGAGGAGGACAGCGGAGCAAAGGAAAAGATGGCTAAAAGTTTGAGAAGATGAGAACAGAGAGAATGTGGAAGTGGTGAACAATGGGAAGGAGAGACTAACGGGATCTCAGCGAGGGAAGCTGAGACGCAGAGTAATGAAGGTGTTTCTGCTGCTCTCCAGGGCTGTTTTCTATCTCACTATCTGTTCTGGGTGGTTAAAAAGACACAAGGCCACAGTGTTCAGGTCCCAGTGTACCCCAGCTCAATTTCAGACCTCTCACCTCTCTCATTACCCCTTCGTTTTCTGTGCCTGTGTGTGATACAAAAGATATGTGCATGGCTGATGTGTGAGTCCTGCTGTACGTGTGCTTTTTGCGTGTATCTGCATACATGAGCGTGTATAGATTTGTGGTCACTGAAAAGCCGGGGTATTACACTGACTCAATCTTAGAAATCACAGTCGGTATGGGGGAGTTGCATATGGTAATGGAAATGGACTGCTGTCAGGGCATCACGTGTTTCCATTATGGGTGTGTGCTAGTGTGAGAATGAGTAATTTCATGTGTGTACTGAAGGTTCATGTGTGCATGTTTTATATGTGGGCCAAGTAGCTAATGATGCTGATACATATGTTGTCAAATTGGGTGTTGGGCATTAAGACTCCCTCCCTGTTCACACATAGCCCCCCCCCTCTCTCTCTCACACACACAGTGTTATCCTCCCAGATACCACATCCAGAGTTTCCATATCCTCCGTCCAAGTGCCGTTTACCTCCCTGCAGGTCATTGGTTTACAGCCAAGCCAGAGAGAAAGAGCTCTCCAGTGTGTGCAGCCTTGATGCTGCACACGCTGTTTATGTGTGTGTGTGTGTGTTTCTGCACATATCAATATCACACACTCATAAACACCTTTAATTTGTTTCTTTTCAGACACCCACAGATGTGGGTGAGCAATAGGATGACCTATTAGACAAATCAAGAATACAGAGTGTGTGGTCACAAATGAGTTTGTTTCCATATTTATTCCATTGATATTAATTGGTTTGTATGCATGTGTGCGCCATCTGCCGATGACCCACTGCTGCCTGTGCCTGCTGGCCAACACACACACATACACACACTCACCAGCTGTTTGAGACAAAGTCACTCAGTGGTCATTTGTTCCTTGAGCAACATTAGAGAGCCATCTGTCTGAGATTCACTCACGTTCACATCTTTCCCATGTATGTTGCATGAATCTTCAAACCAACTATTGAAAGTGAAATGTGTGATATGGTCATTGGTCAGTGGCTAATTTCCTGAGTTACGGTGTTGCACTATTGCACAAAAAATCTATGTAAAATGAAAAATGTATAACCTGTCGACCAGCTTTTTAAACTATAATTGGTGAGACCATGCACTGTTAGAAATAGAAGTGCTAAGTAGAACCATATAAGGTTCTTCGGCTTAATCAGAAGCTGTAATGCAAGATAATAGTATGGTGGACCTACAGTAATGTCTCACCTTAATCAGCTGGATAGCTTATTGACTTTGGACTGGGAGGCTGGGGTTCAAGTCCCAATGTTACTGTTTGATCAAGAAGAAAAGGTTTAGTTTTATATATAACGAATAGATATGAAAAGTATTTGTAGTTGTAATCACAAGGAATTGTATTTTGCATCATTATTGGTAAATGTTATCAGGAAGTATGTTCCTGGTGGCACAGGATGTTATACCCATACTTTCAACAATCCTGGAAGAACTTTTTCTTCCAAAAAAAGGGTTCTCTGGACTGGAACTCTTTAAAGCAAATGGTTCCAGGTCGAACCTCAGCCCTTGTAGAAGAACCCTTTTGGAACCCTTATTTCTAAGAGTGTGGTAATCTCTGCCATGCTTTAATGACTACCAGTTCAGTTCCTGCAGATACCAGGAAGCTTGTTACTCAACATTTTCCCACTCATTTGCAGAAACCATTCTTTTCTTTTCTTTTTTGTCATAATACATATAAGGTTTTGATGATGGAATGTTCATACTTAACTGAGCTTAACAGCAGCTGATGAGAAATACAACAAGCAGGGAGACACACAACATCAACATCAAACATTTCTGCACAATCTTTTTTTTTTTACACAGTTCTCCCAAAAGACTGCACATTTTACTCAAATTGCATTACCACACCCAAATCAACTCAACTTTCTCAAATTTAAATTATATTTTTGCCATTCGATTTTTTAACCTTGTGTTCGCATGATCACATCATTCAGAAAACAGAGAGTTTGTAGCTGGAGGCTGCACTTTATCTTTGTCACGTGATGCATCTTCTCTTTGTTTTACTTTAATTGTACTTCCCTATACAGTAGCTGGCTGACTTTAACTTTTTTCAATTAGTTCATTCGGTTTATTTTCGTTTTTTATTTGTTCCCAAAAAGACATTTTTGTGTCCTTCTGTACTCTTAATGATTCTGGCCCAGCAGCACTCCAATAAATATTTTAATTTGTTTTTAATTTGTTTTTCCTGAAAGACAGCTCATGCCACACTTTTTCTCCATATTTCCACCCGAGATTTCCCACGAGAATGAGCCAAATGTTGTTCATTGCATTTTAGAAACACAGATTTTACTGAATATTACCATTAATGTCAAATTATATTCTTACTTGACTAGTACACCGTGTATTTTTCCAAACATTCTGTGGTAAAGTCGGGAAATTGCACTGGCACCAAAGGCACTTTCCTTTTACTCTGCTGCAGCTAAAATAACAACTGTTAAATTCTGAATGGGATCTTTAATCAAGTTCTGTGTCTTTTTGCTCAGTAGGTAATTATTTAACGATGCAGGCTAATGGGTTAGACTGAATTAATGAGGAGTGACGTTTGATAGGTTCAAGTGTAAGCCTGTAATGGACTCGTTAAACAGTAGAGATTACCAGTTAAATTTAAGGAGATTCACAGTCACCATCATTCATGCACACACACACACACACACACACACACACACACACACACACACACACACACACACACACACAAATACAGTATACTCTTACGATTAATGTGAATACCTGCATGTAGGTGCTTATGTGCATGTTTCTATAACCTATATAATTTCTAATATGTTGGAGCATAAAAATATAATAATTATCTAATTATGTTTAGCAAACATCAGTGGATTTCCGCATGTTGTTGTTTGGGGAGTAGGTAGGCAATATACTAAATCTGTGAATTTCCTTTACCTGAGCAGATAAATGCACAACCAACCAAATAAAATTGTGAATACCTGTTGTTTTGGTATGATGGTTTTAATACAATTTGGGTTATCAGTTGATTAAACTAAGTACTTAAGCAGTTGTGTTTAGTCTTCAAAAAACCCAGTTTGCTTTTGTGCTACAACTATAGCATAAAAAAGAGCTTCTTTAAAGGGCCTCAAAGTGGCCCACAGTGT
The DNA here is from genome assembly GCF_905171665.1 of Trachurus trachurus. Taxonomy (NCBI): domain Eukaryota; kingdom Metazoa; phylum Chordata; class Actinopteri; order Carangiformes; family Carangidae; genus Trachurus; species Trachurus trachurus. The sequence continues at coordinate 8,784,631 of NC_139911.1, forward strand.
TTTTATCTTTACCCCGACAAGGAGAAAGCAAAGAAGTAATGCACACTTTAATTAAGGCTCTGTATATGTTATACAGCCCTTTGTGGTGCATCCGTGTGTGCAAGACAAAAACACCCTATATGTTCACTCAAAGTGATATTGGATAACTTAATTAACTTGAAATTATTGTCCAATCTATAAACACAATGGTAGCAAGGACCTTTTTCAAGCACTCACTCTGTCTTGACAGAACACAGCATTCCCATTGTGTGAAGTTCTCTCACTGAAACATTTCTGTTGCACCGTCAGGGGCCTTTGCCTCCACCTGTGATAAAAAGTCAGATAAAAAAAACAAAAAACTTGATGCTAGAAATCAGCATATTCAAGGAGTGTTAAAGCAATAATATATCCACCCTGTCTTTTCTCACCAACCCACCTCCTGTCTTTGGTGCTTAAACATTAGTCAAGGTGAAGTATTTTCACTGTTGTGTTGTTTTATATCGACTTGACAGAGAAGTGTCTCTCTGCTAAGCGGGTTTTCCGTCCGCTGCCTGTTTGCCCATTAGCATTCAAAGTGGGTGAAAATGACTTGACCTTCTCTTGGAAGCGGGGAGCAGTGAACGTGAAGTTTTAATTGAGTTCTTGTGCCCTCCCCTCTGTCTCTCTTTTCTCTCTTTCTCATCAGTACAATAAATGATTAACCTCATGTTATAGACTAGTGAAACAGCTGTGATCTCTTTATTATGTCAATGTGATGGATGAACTTATCCATTTATACCATCACATTGCCTCCTCATTCATACCGCCATTGTCTGTCTCAAGTTTTTTTTGACATTTCACCTTTAAAGATTTTTCAACTCATGTTGCCAAACTTTAATAATTAGTTTGTTCATTCTTTTGATTTCTTTCTGTTTTGCTCGTTGATAAGAGGATCTTGCTGCACCACACTCCCTTATCAGTCAGACAGCATAATGGAGGTTTGGTACTGCATTGTCCTCAAACAAAGGTTTAATGTTAAACAACCACTCAACAGTAGAGGAATAAAAAAAAAAGAAAAAAAAAAGAGAGAGACGATGTGTAGCCATACAGCTGACTCTGAGATATTAAAACCCACCCACAGTTGTTATGTTAAAGACAGCGGTCACAGTGTTAAGTACAAGTTGACATTATTGGCTGAATCAGGTCCATAATAGACAGAACCATGGCTGCTGCTGATGATATCAGATTTGGTGGATGAGGAGAAGTTTGGTCCAAGTCAAAACTGTAATAACTTATAATATCGTATTTTTTTGTTGATTAGACAAATGTTATAGTATTGGGTTTCTCTCTATAGTAAAGTAAGATGCTGACCATACCCTGTGAAGTACCTCACAGTGATGTATGTATAATCAATTGAGTAAAAATGTGCATAATACAACATCATACTGTACAGTATAACACACACATGCACACATTCAAGCAGTATACTATGTGTAGTATTAATTTAACCAAGTAGCACATGAAGCAGCCAAGTGAAAGTTAATTGAAAGCAGTAAAGGTTTGAGAGCTCCAGAGGAAGTAAAGTGTGAGCAGAGGGGGGACATCAGTGCTGAAGTGGAGTCCCCTTTCAAATTAACTCACAGCGCTTTAAGAACTCAATCTCTTTTCTGTTTGTCCACTTAAAGACAACTGTGTTTGGTGCATTTAAACAAGGAACTATACGTAAGTGAAAACACACATTTAACTTTCTCTCTGAGTCATCATTTGCAATTAGATACATAGAATCACAACATAGTGTTTGTTTTTAACTTGTCTATATGATGATTTTGTCAGGTGATGTTCAAATTAGGATTTTAACAGCAGATAGAAAATGGTTTGGTTGTTAACATGCAATCTTGTTTGATACTGTTTCTTTGCCTGAGTGAATAGAAACTGTAGAAATGTGTAAATAAGAACAACTTTATTGAGAATTTGGCTGTACTGAAATAATGTATTTGTGATGCCAGAGAGCTGGAGACAAGTAAACATAAAGACCTGAACCTGACAGACAGACAGAAATATTGTAAATAGCATCCAACCACTTACTAAAGTAGTCTTGTGTAATGTTAGATTGGATCCCTCTGTGATAAACTGGTTGACCTTCAGCAGCAGTACTGGAATGAATAGTGGCACTCATGTGGTAAGAGAGTTGCATTCAGCTGTTCAGTTTCATCCACAGTTCTTCAATATGGACATGAAGATATAGCTAATAACCTCAAAACCACTACACATTCATCCACTGAACTGCTGAAGTGTACCTGCCTGCCCTAAGAAATACATACCCACTCTCTGTAACTGTCACTACACCCATAGTAACAACAGTTTTAGAGGACATCACTATCTCTTTCCATTGTCACTGTGCAGCTGAATTGATTCTGCTGAATGCGACTGTGAAAATTTATCAAGTTATTGGAGCACAGTGTAAAAACTGCATGTAGTACATTTGTACATATACGGACACACACCTACTCCACGTTGCTGATTCTGACCCTGACATTGATTTTTGTAAAGGATACAGAATGCTTTTGTATTGGATTGAGTACTTTTTGTTTTTTTAAACAGACTTTTAAACTCCACCTGTCCTTGGAAAATGAACTTCCAGAAAGAAATCTGTGCATGAAATTGCCTGTTTTTGTCTGTATAGTCGCAAGAAAACAAATAATACTCTGTTAAAATTATATCTTCCTTTTCCTACTTTTGAATTTACATAAATCATACAGTGCATAATGTATCTGTGTGGAGCCACTCTCTCCACTGATATTCTCTGGTCGATGGGAAATGTTAAGTGACCTTAAATCGTTGTTGTTGTTGATATATGCATCAGTGAACATTATTTATTCTTATAGAGTTTTATAAAGCAAAATAAAGAGTTTAAGTTTGCTGTTGTTCCAGTACAAGTCTCTGAATTGACCCTGAATGACCCATGGATTGAAGCATTGTCTAGTGTCTCCCCTTATTTTTCAGGTTTTTCCTTGAATTTGTCACTATCTGTACATTAGAGTGGAAGACTTGGCTGTTTGGGTGCTTTTTTTGTTGTTGTCAGTTTTAGTTTCAGACTGATCTCCAACTGAGACAATGTTCAGGGTCATTTCCTGCAGACAAAGGAATCATCGTCTGGTACTGAGCGTTTCTGTATCATAGACGGCTCCGTCTCCGTGTAGAAACCCAAACAGATCCAGCCCAGCACCCACCTGTACCTCTAGTTCAATTAAACTTCAATTCATATTCATATTTTCCCCTCACAACGTATTGGCAAAGCTGCTAATAATAAATGGAACAATATTGTCAAATTATCAAAGCAGCGTTGGTGTGAGTGTTGGCTGTGAAGTTCAGGCACCAACTGCCTCACTAAAGCAGCTTTTTTTCTTTTCATTTTTCTTTTCTCTTTTCTTTTTTTCGTTTTTTTTTTTGGACTCAAGTCAAGTGCTTTAAATTGAAGCGAGCCTTCAGGGCATAGATTGAGATGTATCCAGAATTTCTAATGCTCCCTTTTCAATTGTTTAGTTTGGGGAGAGCTGCCAGGTTTCCCAGTATCTGTCTCTCACTCATTCTCTCTCTCTCTCTCCATCCTCTCTCTCGCTCCATCTCTCCTTACAAGCTTTCTTTTTTCTTTATCTGTTCTGTCTTATCTTTGCTCCTCACCAACTCTTTCTTTCTCCATTTGTTTTCTCTCATTTATTTGGCAAACACACAGACACATGCTTCCTTACATGTGAACAAACACACACGCACACACACACACACACTGACCAGTAATCTTTCTGTGTGTGTTGCAGGAATGTAAGCTCGGCAGGTGAGGAGGCGAGACGAAGGATGCGGGAGTGTGATGGTCTGACAGACGCTCTGCTCTACGTCATCCAGACGTCTCTGGGTAGCAGCGAGATCGACAGCAAGGTGTGTGTGCGTGTGTTTGTCAGTGTGTGTGTGTGTGTGAGAGAGAGAGGGAGTGAGACAGTGAAAGACTGACTGTGCCTGCATGAATTCATTCACTTTTTACGCCCTGTTCAAACCACACTAGGCAATATTATCATACAGTAAATTTGTATTTTCATACTAAATCATGAAGTCAGTGTGCAAGAGAGTAAAGTGTCTCATCACATCTCTTGTACAGTAGATGACTGAAAAACTCGAAATCTTCTCAGTGCACAGGAGGTAGAAAAAAAAAACAATGGCTGAACCTCGTCTCACTGCAAACTGCAGCAACAAGAAAGAAGAGTTTTAGTTTTCAAGAAGCGTTCAATTCACTCCGGCTCATGTTTTATTTAGGGCAAATTAAATCCTCAAATTTAAAGTGTTGCAGCACTTCTTGCTGCCAATTTAGCTCTGCAAGTAGTCAAAGTTGAGTGGTTTTATGTTCACTTGTGTTTTGTTTTTTTATGTGTGAGGACATGTTCATGTTGGCGTATACTATAGTATATACTGCATGTGTGTTTGCGACACAGTGCGTGCGTGCCGGTCAATACTACATAAACAGTGTTACGGATGGCTGACTTCTCAAGGTCTCCCCGTCTCCCAGCCTTTCTAAATGGCCATCCTTAATCACTGTTTAACCGCCCGCCCCTCTCCACCATCTGACTGCAGTCACCAGAGGAGTGCTCAGTAACAAAGACTGATTGGCAGGTGAACCAGCAAGTGGCCACAGTTGCAGTGGTGATCCCATTAGCCACATGCTCATTTTGCACATTTTGTATGTCTTCCTGCCTTTTCTTGCTCATCTGCTTTGCCTAGATCTCCTCCTCCGTACACTGCCTGCTCATCTGGTCAGTACAAATACTAGAAATTACTGGTATATGAGGAATATACAGTATATTAGCTCCATTGTACCACTACTTATAACATCGGTCTCGTACAGCAAGAAAGCAGAAAGGGTTTTCGAATGATATTAGAGAATATTACGTGCCCATGTAGTTGTACAATCAATTCTGTCTCTTCTCGTACGCTCACATAAATTCCTCTCACCATTACTCTCTGTATTCTTCAGTACTTGACTCTGTCATCGCTGCTTATTAATGTCGCACAAAAATCCACAAGGTCAGAGAGATATTCACCATATGTAAAATTACAATTATGTTTTATAGCTGACTTTCTCATTGAACACTCTGTACAGATCACAGCTATTATTCTGTAAGTTTAACAGACTGCACAGTGTATAATAGCACGCAGCTTAAAGCCAATTAACAGATACAGTCATTTAAAATGATAGTGGAAGATTTAATGCACTAAGCACATCATTTTACTTAAACATTCAATACAATGAAGACGTTTAATACATTATTTGAAATTGTTATTTAACAGCGTGCATTATTAAGACATTTAACGCTGGTGAATTGATGTATGTTGTGAGCTTCAATGGCATTAAGACAAAACGACAGCTTTCAGCAACAGAAATGTCTGTTATTGATCTGTGTTGATTATCATACAGTTTTAAAAGAGAAAGAGAAAGAACCTGGACCCCTTCCTTGTTGTGGGGTTGCTGTTCTGTGACTGACGCCAACCCTTGACCTTCCTGGGGTAGAAGTACAGTACCGTGTGATCATTTTGAAATCTAAATCAAGAACCTTTTTATTCCTTAAACCACGCAAGCGTAAAAAAAATAGGGTACTGAGTAAGTGTGAAATAACAGATCAAAATACAAAATGTCACAGTGAATTGTAAATAAAACGCAACTTCTCCTACATCATTCTATAATAGCATGTGAATATAATTTCAGACATGACTGCAGCTCACTGGAGTGAGACATTGTTTTGTTTGTTGCGTCTCTTGAGGCTGTTCGATTACACTCCTTAGTTGTTTCTGTGTAAACTAACGGTCAGACAGAAAGATTGATGAGTCGTCTTTGTTAATTTCCACTCCATTGGCTCGATGACTCCCACTTTTCAGTGATACCATAGACACACAGTACACACAAGTACACACCTAAGATTAGACAACATGCACTGTAAGAATTTGATTTGTCTCATTCAGAAACTCTCACACACACACACACACTCATACAGTATGTTCCCAGCCTGGTGGGTTCACCTCTAAACTTGGTGTTTAATGGGGTGTGATACGATACATTGGGCTTGTCATTTTTCCTCATTTACCTGAGTTTCTTCTAATCTCATTTCAAAGTCAGAGCTAACAAAATACAAAAGCATATTACCTATGAGATTATCTTCCTTCTCTCCTCTTTCCCCCTCTCTCTGTCCTCCGCTCTCTCCATCTGTCTGGCTCGTGGGTGGGGTTGGAAGGCTCATAGTGTAAAAGTGTGAGAGTGGGTGTTTTTTTATTAGCATGCTTTGACTTTGACTTTGTGCTGTGTTTTCAGGCGAACTGTTTCATTAAATGGCATCAAACACAAATCTCTTGCCTCAGCTTTCACACTTTATTCATTAATATCCCTTTTTTTCATCTCCCTCTTCCTTCTCCCCACCCTCTCTTCTCTTCCTCCTACCTCACCTCATCTTTCATCTCTCCCGTCTCACTTCCTCTCCAGACTGTAGAGAACTGTGTTTGCATTCTGAGGAACCTGTCGTACCGCCTCGCTGCCGAGACGTCCCACGGCCAGCAGGGGGGGTTGGAGGAGCTGGACAGCCTGCTTTGTGACGCAAACGGGCGTGACGGAGAAAGCTCGGGTTGCTGGGGCAAGAAGAAGAAGAAAAAGAAGGGAGCTGACCAGGTGAGGGAGGAGGTGATGGGCACAAGAACATAAGTGGGATGGATGGATGGATGGATGGATGGATGGATGGATGGATGGATGGATGGATGGATGGATGGATGGATGGATGGATGGAGTGGCGAAACAATACGTATCAGTGTCGGGTGATCGCTAGTTGCGAGTGCTGCTCTAAAATCCCTCTATAGAGTTGATGTACAGTAATATGATGCCTTAACTATTCATTGACCCCCTCATACCCCTTATAGATGTACTGTATGTACACTTGTTATGTTCCTCCACTTGTTTATTCACATTTTTACTTTCATTTTCCCTCATCTGTTGATATACACATGGGTGCAAAGAGTAAAGAGGTCAGCTTTCATGATGAAGCAGGAATGAAGAATGAGTGGTTCAGGCAGCCCTGCCTTCAACAGGGACATGTGTGGTAAATAATGGAAAACGGGGATGAAAATCACAGATCACAGAGTATTGTGCAAGCAGAGTTAAAAAGGATTGGGTTAATCTATAATATATTTGCTCATAAGCCCCTTTTTTTTTGTAAAATGACACTTTTTAACCTCAACTTTTCTCATAAAAGCGCCATGATTCCCTTTTTCTCCCTCCTCGATGTTCTCTACTCTTTCATGCTTTTTTCAGACTGTGAGGAAAGAAGTGGACTTCTCTCTGCTTATGCTTTCATGTCGTCAAATGCACACCTGACCTGCATACAGAACTCTCAGACTAGGTTGTGAGTGTGTCTGATATAATTGTCTGTGGACCCAAACCAGCATAATCAAACTCATAATTGAGACCCAGATTGATATATTTTCGGTCTACCAGACTCGTGCAAGTCATTGGCTTAATTTCCCACTGGGCATTGTGTTTTTGTTTTTTTTGCAGTGCATGACATGCAAGGATACAGACCATTGCCTCAGTCAGAGAGAGGGAAAAACAAGAATAGAGAAGTTGTTATGGAGTTAGTGACTCTGAATTGATGTCTCAGACTTTCTTTCTGAGTGTATATTAGTAAATACAACTGAAATAGCAGATCTGGTGTCAGATCACGTTGTAGTTATAGGTAATCCAGCTGCTCTGTAAAAGCAGGAGCTTCTAGTGTTGTCATGTGATAAATGAGAAAGAGTGTTAATACCCAGCTGTTTGGCCATATAACTTGAATGTAAATTTGTTTTACTTTCCTTGCATTAGTAAATAGAACAGGTGTAATTTGGCAGCTAAAGTGGTTTATGAAAGCTACGACAGTATGGAATTCACCTTTTACAATTAAAAGCTTAAAAGCTGCATGTGAAATAGTTTCCTCTATTCAAACAAATACAATTGAAAATGTTTGTTACACTGAATCTTTAGAGATTTCTTTATGCAAATGACCATTCTGTATTCATACTTAGGATTTAGGATGTCTGTTACAGTAGCAAGCAAAGGTGCTCTGCTGTGAAAGAGATGATGCCCCTTGTTGTAGTTCCTCTACAGACTTCAAACTATAAGAATGCTTTGATTTTATGATCAGAGAATCTTTGTATAGATAAAAACATGCACACATGCGCACACACTCCACAGCTCCTCTCTCAAGACACACGCACTAGCCTAGTTTACCTTGAGACAAGGCGAGGAGGAGGGGAAGCAGTAGAGCGAAAACGAGAGGGTCGATAGGGAAGAGGAAAAAATGAGAACTGGAGTGGGGAGGATGGAAATATAATAAGTAAATAGGAAAAGAGGAGTAAATAGAAGGGGAGGAAGGCAAACAAGAAAGAAAGGGAGGAACAAATCAAAAAAAGAGTTAGATAAGGAAGCAACAGGAGAGAAAAGTGGGACAAGATATAAATGAACAGCAGTAGAGAAACAGACACCAATAAAAGAGGAGGGAGAGAGGGATGGTTGAGGGTTTATCACATAAAAAAAGGTGTGGGCAAGTCACTCAACAAAAAGGTTCAGACCTCAGAGAGAAGGGAGGAGGATGGAGGTAAAGAGAGAAGAGTGCTGTGGAGCCTCAGGTTTACAGCTCAAAGCAAAAGCCGGAATGAAATATTACCTCATAGTCTCTCTTTTCATTTGCATCTGTTTTCTGTTGATGCTTTGCCCTTTCCTCTCCATCACTTATTTTTCCTACTAATCGGTGCACAGGAGTGACTCACAGCGTCTCTGACATTTTTATAAGTTGGGATGTACATTGTGGAAATGTGGTTTGCTTTCCAATACACATACAATCATTGTGACCTAATGCAAGCACCGAGACATGAGAGTCATACTTATCCACAGATATCTTCCATGAATGTTGCAGGTGTGGAATCAGATTGGAATCAAATGCCAGAAGCAAATTGAAGAAATAGTGAATGAATGAACCCTAGAGTAACTGCACACCCCCTTGTTTTAACTTTTTCATCTTTCTGCAATAAGTCCAGTGAAACTCTGGTTTTCAGTGTTTAGTCATTCGTTAAGCAAAGTACAAAGCTGTGTGAATGCAGAAAAACTTCACTGTTGTAAAATGTTACTGTTACTGGGAAAGAGTTTACAATGTTCCCTCAGCTCTCACCCTGACAAAAACAGTTCACCTGAAAAATCTGTCCCAATCTGTCTCCTCTCTCTCTCACAGTGGGATGGTGTGGGCCCTTTTCCAGACACGGCGGAGCCTCCCAAAGGGGTTCAGATGCTGTGGCACCCCACCATCGTCAAGCCCTACCTCACCCTGCTGTCTGAATGCTCAAATCCTGACACCCTGGAAGGAGCAGCTGGGGCTCTGCAGAACCTGGCTGCAGGCAGTTGGAAGGTAACCGCTAGATTTAAAGAGTTTCCCAAACTGTTTATCCTCTTATTTCTCTGTCTTTTTTCCCAAGGTTTATTTACTGAATGCCAAAAAGACAAAAACAAGTTGAAAAAACATCTTGCACAAGTTGCATTTTTCCAACACCAAAAGTCATCTGAAAAGTTAAAATCTGGGTTCTGTTCATATTCAGTTCTAATGGTCGACAAGGGAGCAGCTTCAGTTTGAAATAGACAAAGAATACAGAACAGGTATTAATCCTGTTCGAGTAGCAGAACAGAAATGTGTCCATAGTGTTGTGAGAGGCTTTTTCCCACATAGAGGGAAATTGCACAAAATGTCTGATTTGCAGGTATTTGAAAAGGTCCTGAGGATACCAAATACATCCATCCATTTAGAAAAAGGTGCAAACATAGTTCCTGAAGAGGTTTTCAAAACATTTTGAGCTGTTACTATGCCAAAAGAAGAAATGTTAGCTGTAATTGAAATAAAAACAGAGAGATTCTCATCCATAGTCACAGGGGGACTGATAACTGAGTGGCCTTTTGGTACTGAGGCAAGGACAAGTGCTGCAGCTGTCAGAGTGGCTTGCACTAGCCTCCATGGAGAACCACAATTTGAAAGAAGGGAAAGCCATTGAAGACACACTTAAAAAGATAAAAAACACTCTGGCAGAAGCATCATTTTGACGTACTAGTTAAATTGCATAACCCTTTGTATGATCCAGTACTGTAAAATGGTGCATGGTCCAGTAAAACAGAAAACTAAAATTGACTGGAAGGTTCAGACAATTCTGTTACAACTGGCAGAGCAGCAACAGGCTTGAAGAGGTAAAGAAGTGAGTCATTAACATACAATGACACTTACCCATAAACACTCCTGCTAGCTGTTGTTGCTGTTGGTGTTGCAATGTAATTCAGATATATCCCAATATTGACCATTCATGATAACAGAGGCTGAAGGATGATGTGTATATTGACGTGACCAGAGGAAAGATATTCGAACCAAGAACAATAACTCCACTCAATCAGGTGCCTTTTTTTCTTCATAAAGAGAAGGCATTCAGACTCATGAGGGGAAGAAGAGGATAAAATATGAGTGCCATTTTTTTTATAAACTAAGTTTAATGGGGTTGCCCTTTCCTGCTCAGCCAGCCGACTAGTGGCATTCCCTTAGCACTTAGTCATGCAGCATTCGGCTGACCAATGGTGTAGTTTCATCAATCCATCAGTCAGTCAGTCAATGACATTCACATTTACAGGGCTGGCTCTGCTGTTGCAGTCCAGCTGAAAGCAGTTGAAATCCAAAATTAGCCAGAGGCACGGCTTTACTGAATCTTTTCCCGAGACAATAATAAAATGCCTGTTTCTCTCTAAGATATTGTTGGATGGTTCAGATGTTATAATCCTATCAATGAGAGTATCTGTGCCTCTCACCTTGGCCTCAAACTGAGAATGAAAAAGCTGCCCTTACCATCAGCTGCCCAGATGCCACAGATCAGTATCATGCAGGTGGGCCTCTTGAGGAAAGGCCACCTCTGCTCAAGCCAAAACTTCATTCCTTCTTACACAATGATTCAATTCCTTGACATTCTAGCTAATAAAATCGAGATTACCAGCCATATAAATCTATAAAGGGTCTGTAAGAAGTGAAAGGCAACAAAGCTTCACATTGCCACTAACGTGGGATGAGAGAAAGATAAGTAACAGAACAGAATAAACACAATAGAAAGATTGAATGCAAGGACAGAAAGGTAAGAAAAAAGAAAAGAAACAAAATAACACAGTGACAAATAAGTTTGAATAGAAAATTGTGCAACTGTTATAAAAAATCAATTTCATAGGAGAAAGAAAAGCTTCCTTGAATTGAAACATGAATATAGTGACTGTTTTCTTATAGTCCCTGTACCTCTTGCTTTTAGTTTTATATTTTGTGCTTTTAGATTCATTTCATTTTGCATTATTGTAGAAGACGATGAATGTAGGGACACAAGGCAGACAAAATGGTTTATTCACATTATCAGCAGGGCAAATGGCTTTCATGTGTATATAAACTTGAATGTGTGCATGTTAAGTGTGTGTCAGTCTGATGACTGAATTACAGACAGTTAAGCACATCATTACTTAAAAAATGTTCTGCTCCTTTATGCTTCATAAGTGTTGTACATTAACAGGAATAGATTTAGTACAAAACATAATGCTGATTTGTCTTGTGTGTATAGAAAAATACATGGTAAGGAAAGATTCTCTGTGAGATATGATCATTTTACAGGAACGGGCAAATGTAAATCAGAATTGGCATGATCTTCCTAAGTAATACATATAATTTCATTGCAGGCGACTATCCTTTGAAATGGGTTTAGATATCAACAAGGGCATTAAGGCAGGTTGGCTGTTTGCACGCAAGCATTTTTTTCCCCAGCCTTGATAATCTGGTTAAAGTTCAGTTCAGGTTCTATAAAAAGGCTTATCTGGTTGCTTTAAATGCCACCATGCAGATGATAAACAGCTCAAAGAAGCAATCAGTCAGAATAATGATGTAGCTGCTCACTGTACCGTCCTGCTGACTTAGGAATATTTTGTGCACAATTCCATGTTCTTATGTGCTCCAAAATATTGTTCAATAGCAATGCAAATACTGTAATGATGTGAAGGCGCCTAGTCTGAACACTCAAGGGATGTGCAGGCAGCATTCAAGAGCCGCTGACTGATAGAAGCAGCTACGTAATGATATATGAGTCAAGCATTCATATTGGAGAGTGTGGTGGTGAGGGCAGCTTTAGCCTTGAGGAGGTATATAAGGGTAAAAGGCAGACAGCATGAGGGTGTAACCTTGGAATGATTGTGAAATCAAAACCCCAGCATCCAACATCGCTGGTTATGAATAAACTACAGGGGAATGTTGAGGGAGATGTTTATGTGATCTAAAAATCATTTATCAAAAGATGATGTGAGCGTTGGTGTAAATGAAAACAAACACACTTTAAGAGGGATGTTGTGACATGTGAAAGAGCTCTGGGTATCTGATTCTGGGTTGCAGAGGGGGCGTCCATTGGTAGATGAGTAGAGAGAGAAAGAGAGGGAGAGCTACAGAGGAAGATGAAGGGGGAGATGGGGGCAGGTGGTCTTCAGGAAATCACATTTTCTATTTTGGGCCTCACTGCATGTGTGTGTGTGTGCGTGTGTGTGTGCGCTTTGTTGTGTCTCCCCTAAGCAAGCTCCCTCTCCTGGCATTGAGAATTACGGCTGCTAACAGTTTCCAAAGAAGCTATGTTGGCGTACTGCTGGCACACTCTACACTCTGCTCACTAAGCTCTTGGCTACGACATGTGATAATTTCCCTCCAAGGGTGAATTATTTCCTAAAATGATTATATGAACCATAGTTTGCCCATTTAGGTCTGTAAGAAAAACAATACAGTGCTTTAATCATAGCTTTACTCTGCAAAGGTAAATTATACTTTCCTTGACAGACCATTGTTGGGTGATGCTCAGCAACTCCCCGGTTTTCTACTGTTGACCCACCGCTTCAGACGTTTAAGGTCGAGTGGACCGTTTAAGTGTACCTTGATAGTTGTTGAGGGAGAATAGAGTGGTCTCCAAACTCAAAACCTTTCTCCGTGGCTCATATAATTCTCCGTCTCACAGCGTATCACTAGTGAGTTGGTATAATGTCTCAGCTGCTCTCATGTGACGACCTCGCCCATTGTGCTTCATCTGTCTCTCATCCCATTTTCCACTTAAAACACAGTCAGTGTCTGGTTAGAAAAAGAGAAAAAAAAGACAAAAACAAATAGTCAACACCGTAACAATGAGACGGCGGAGGAAGCAAAATGCATGGGCTGACAGTCAGGGTTGACCAGTGTTTATAGGCAAACAAGGTGTCAGTAGCAAGTAGAAAAATAGTGTTGTTATTGTTGCGGTGCCACATCTTTTGTTTGCAATGCTCTGTGGACACAAATTAATTGTTGTCTCAAGTGGTTGCCTCGCATCCCCATTATCTCATTCAAGAAGTAAAATGATATCACAGCTGTTAGGAACGATGAGCGAGACTGGAAAATTAAAAACCCAGGTTGTTTTTTTCCCAATTGTAATTCTAAGCTGTTCGTTGTCACAAAACTCCTACACTCTTCTCGTTATGAAGATCGCTGCAATGTTTTTTTTTATAAATGACTTTTTCGTGTTGTTTTACTATATCATAAGTTGTTCTTGCTTTAATTTTCACTTTGTGTAGGATGTAAATGTACCGGCGTCCGCCCACTGTTTACTGTGTTAACTGTCTCACCCTTACTTTCTCCCTGTCAGTGGTCGGTGTACATCCGCGCTGCTGTCCGCAAAGAGAAAGGCCTTCCCATCCTGGTGGAGTTACTGAGGATAGACAACGACAAAGTGGTGTGTGCCGTGGCCACCGCTCTCAGAAATATGGCCCTAGACATAAGGAACAAAGAGCTCATTGGTGAGTACTAATAACGTCTTTTCCAAGTGCTGATGAGTTTAGACCCTCTTCACTGTTACGCTCAGTTGTCATGTTTGCTGTTTGCATGGAGCAACACAGAGCACATATTCAATTTTCTCATCGCTGTTTTTCTGTGGTCTGCTCCACTCTCGTTGTCCTCATTTAGAGTGTGCGAGTCAAGAGCTTGTGTTCAAGTGATGTAACACAAGGGTAAAGAGCCTGTAGCCAGTCGCATCAATTAGAAATAATTTAACACAAATTCTAGCCTGCAGTCGCCTCTGCCTCTCAGCAGTAACTTCATATTATGGCTCAATGGCTCATCAGGCTTGGCCTATGTTAAACAGGTGTGGAACGTCTGACATGTGACATTTTAATTTATGTTGATTGAGACAATTGATTGTAATGACAAATTATCAATTCTGCACAACAAGATTAAATATAGAGATCTAAAAGTTGTCATACATTTGTACACAATAGTGAAGGTGTGGATAATGAAACAGTTTGGTCTCTTACGCAATCATTTTACATAATAACTTATTTTCTTCAGGCCAAGGTGTGTTTGCTGGTGTGTGAAAGAATCGGGCTCAAACGGTTATTAATATGTATTTGAGAAAGTAAGACTGAGGAAGGAGGAGAGTGTGGGAGAGAGATCTGTAGCAGCATGATGATCACTTCAAAGGTTTGCATGGGGCTTTGAAAAGTACGCTGTGGTAATGAGTGAGCCTCAGTCGGGCCTTACTGACTGGTAGAATCACTACATCTAGGGACGAGGGATCACTAGTTAACCTGACACATCAAGATAGGTGTGAGTGTGTGTGTCTACAGATCTATTAATGTGTGTGATGTGTCCTCGTTTCCACTTTGTCTGTGGCCATATCTCTATAAACACACCTCACATGTCATGAAAAATGGTAATTGAATATATGTTTAGCTATGTGTGTACCGTATGTGCAAAAGTGACAACAGCTCTCTGTCGCTGGTATCACTGTTTCCTCAGCTTCCAGGTTGGCTCAAAGGTTTCTATAGCAACCCCACTACACTCTCTGGGTTTTTCCCAAAGTGTTGATGGAACGTTAAGGAATGCTGCCGGCAAACATACTGTGCTGGTCCGACTGTCGCATGGCAGCAGGTTCCAGGATAATTGCAGCATTTGCACATAGAGTAATCTTATAAGCCTGATGGAAATATGTTTTTTTGTTTTTTTCGTTATTACACCTGCACTTAAAGTGATCAGCACATCAGATAAATATAAAGTTAAGTGCACTGTGCAGTAATCGCATTACATTAAGTTGTGTATTTTTCTCTTAGGATTTGCAAGGACCTTTGTATGTGATCCTTTTCCCAGGAGTCGTTCTCCACTTTAAATTGTCAAATAATAGCAACATCAAGAATCTTATCTTTATACAACATATCAGATTAGTAGAGCTTATACTCTTGATAAAAGAGATTTACATCTCATCTGCATAAACATGTGGGTAAACCTAAAGTAGCTGTTTGTAACTTTTCTCAGCCACCAAGCGTGCTTTCTTGCAGGGAGCAGGTGGCGGCCATCGTTACAACACCCACTAAGCAGCGATATGTTGTTAGGGCAGATTGAAGGCAACTCGCTGGTTAGCATGTGAACCTTTAGTAGAGGAAAACATGTAACAGAGACAAGGGTTAACACTGGTGTTGCTTCACAGCACTGCAAACAGGTTTTGTTGAGTTAAGGAATTCATTTTTATGCTGAACTCACAGTCGTCTTTAGACTAGTAAGTTATAGGCTGTTGTGCACGGATATGTTTAGGGGATGGCCATCTTTTCTCATGCATCTGTCCACCTCTAATGGCTGGTTGTTATAACTAGTAACCACATACTGCATATGTACAGTATATGTATGCATACAGTTTAGCAAGAAGATAATACAATATGCAAAAAGAAATCTTTAATACACTGGGATAATAATGTTTGCTCTAAGATTTGTTGTTGTTTTCCAAACCAGTTGATACTGAACAGGTGGCGTAAACAGATCCATAGCAAACACAGAAATTGTTACAGAGGTGTGTTTCCCCGCTACCAGTGTAATAATGTTATTGATTTTAATAGAATCATGTTGTACTCCAAGGTTAGGTTCAGCTGTCCCAAAAATTAAGTCTGACAGAGCCATTTGCTCTTACATTGTTCAAATAATTGTTTAATTTGAATAAAATTAAAGAGAAAAACAGTCCAATTTAATTATATCCCCCATTTAACCTTTTAAAATGAGAATGCTGCATGTTTTTACTCTGGAAATCATTAACATGTTCTCTAATTGATTAAAATATTAGTACTAATTGATGCATATTTACTTTCAGTCTTTTATAACCATTAGCTTCCTGAGCAGAGGAAGCCAAAGAGGAAAGTTTTAGAGAGAGAAGTTGACACTGTAATGAATGTGTGCGTCACGGAGAGAAAGGCAAAACACACAGGCTGATTGAATAATGTAATTACTTGCAAATTCACAGGGTAAATCAATTCAAATTTATTTGGCATTTTCATTT
Organism: Trachurus trachurus; assembly: GCF_905171665.1. Taxonomy (NCBI): domain Eukaryota; kingdom Metazoa; phylum Chordata; class Actinopteri; order Carangiformes; family Carangidae; genus Trachurus; species Trachurus trachurus. Next base: position 8,801,017 of record NC_139911.1, read on the forward strand.
GAATGCATACTTTATTATGTTGTTGCAGAATAGCATGGTTGAAGTCCTGCATATGCTGAGCTCTGAGATACTTATGATACACAATGAGACAGCGATGGAGGCACACTAATATATAACAGAAAAAATCAGGGCGTTGCAGATCATCATTCTCCCATAGCAACTGCGGCTGGCACCATCAGGGACGTGTTGGCAGACTGGTTTAAAAATAGATAAACCTGCAAAAGAAACCAGACATCTTGAGAAAGATTATTATGGCTCTGACAGTCATTTTGTAAACATTATTCTAAAAGAGGAAATGAAGCTAATAAGTTACAGTGGAATAGCCCAGTCTTATGACCAGCATGTAAGCAAACAGGTTATTGTATACTTTTTATCCAACAGAGTAAGACCAAGACGGCTGTTGAATCACACTGCTCGCTTAAGAACGTAAATGTGTATTGACATTTCTGCACCAACCACACAATTAGATTTTCTCTTTATTTATTTTTTTGGCAAAAAAAATATTTGATATGAACTCACTCTGTGGTTTCACAGACTGGCAAATAAAATAATGAGCTAAAAGCAGACAGAAGCTGCATGGGGCTACAAGGTGGGTTGCACAATCTCAGTGGGATTATCATTACCAGCAACCTTCTCCTGCTTTTCATTTGTTCAATATTACAATTACCCATTAGTTACCTAACAAAGACTGGCTCTGTCTAGTCACCTACCAGTGAGATAAATGATCAGCTAAGTTCTTTTTCCAAACTGTTGAGACAGAACGAGACAATGGAGTCAATGACACTCGGTGATACAGAAAGAAAGTGAGTCTAAGAGAGAAAGAAAGCAGAAAAGTGAGAGGGATCAGTCAGGGTTGAGCTTTCACTATGTGATGATACATGTCGACAGCAAACAGGTAGAGGCCAGGCACTACTAAGTGACAAGCCCCATTTGGCCCTCGTTGGAGAGCTTTATTCACCACAGTGACTTTAACCTCTGTCAGACACCTTTGTCTTTACACCGTGTACTTCTGCAAAACAACAGTTTAACCTGAAGCAACAAAGCAATTTCACCAAGCACTTTAAGGGTCCATTGTAAGATCATAGTTGCACAAAATTATAATATCATTTCGCATGGCTAATCTGGAGAAAATTGCCTCTTTCTGAGAAGCAAAAATCCAGGATCTTTGTCTTGTAAAACTCATGCAATAGTGTGTCATAAGCTGTTAGTGCCGGTAGGTTTGGCGGCATCATCACCGTGGGGGAATGGTAGTTTGCATGAGACCTCAGCAGCGTGAGCAGAGATGAGAATCATCTTTCGCACACAATAACATCAGAGTGTCAAATCCTCTGGAAAGCACTGTGTGATTGGACGGCAGCGAGACAAGCGAGACGGAGGGGAGAGGCAAGAGAGGCACAAGGCCAGAGAGGGATAGAGGGAAAGAGCAGAGAGAGGCCAAGTCAGGCTGGGGAGGCTCAATATAGAGGCGAGGAAGATGAAACAGGAGAGAGAGCAGTGACAGCTAAAAACCTAACCTCCATTGTATGCTTATATTCCAATCCCTCTGTAATGTGATTTAGTGGCATATTGATGTCGCCGAGAATCATTCTTCTCATCTGTCAATGTTTTTGTCTCTCTCCTGATTTCACCTCCTTCATAGTTTTTGATTTGCATAATGTACTGTACGCCTGTGTAGCAGTAAATGAGTTGCATTCACTGATACACCGTCTGTCAGCGCAATTCTTCCCCATTTACTTACAGATGGTAATTTGACACACATGAATTGGGAACAGCACTTGAATGCCAAAAAGACTGATTTTTTTTTTTTTCCTCAAATACATCAGCCATTTGCGAAAGGTTCCCACCAAACACATGCTGCGCTTGCCACCAAACCAAAGTTAATGTCTAATGAAAAAGCACTTACTATAAGAATCATTGTTATTTTAAGACATTTGATTAATTAATTGATTGGCGTTTTTTACAAATTGACTTGCTGCTAAATGTCATTGTGTTTCTGGATTCTATAGAGTAATTTAAAATCCCAGCATGAAGTCTAATATGAAGTGTGACATATGAATTAATATAAATTCAGTTGATATGAATTAAATACGTAATGCATAGTAATATAAAGTTGGATGTGAAAGTGTTAATGTAAAACTTTTTTTTAATTTAGATGTACGTTATCAAATTGGATTGATTCAGATGTTTTAAATGCGTATTTAGATTATTTTACAGGCACATTACATTTGACTGTTTATCAATCCATAGATCAAACGAGTAGTGATGATAAGATGTTCAGATACTGTCTACTACTGTTTACCAGCAGCGCTCCTGCATTTGCATTTTTGTGAAAATCAAAAGCATTTGTGAAACATCAGAGACTTCATATGAACGAAAGCGATGCTGATAACGTTGGATCAGTGCGTAAAATATCTGGTGTTACAGTAATAAATCAATAAGTAAGAAATCTGCTTCTGGTTTTCTCCTTTCTTCTGTTTCCTATTCTTCCTGTTTCTTTGTCTTCCTTTTTGTTTCACCGCCCTTCTTATTGGCTTAAGCCTCATTTTCACTCCACAGTGTTGTGCTCGCCTCCTTGTCTACAACACGACTATAATACTCCTTTCCTTCCGTCTCATTCTGCTCCTTTGTTTCTCTTTCTTCTGCTCCTCTCATCCATTTATCCCACACCCACACCTCTGTCTCCGTCTCCTTCCCGTGTCGTTTCAGACATGAGCTCATAACGCTTCACTTTCCCTCTCTCTCTCTCTCTCTCTCTCTCTTACTCTCTCTCTTTCTCTTACTCTCTCTCTTTTTCTGTCTTTCCTTTCTCCCTCTCACGGTCTCTCGCTCTTTGTGCCTTTGCATTGATGACATCAGTGCTGGGGGAGTGTTACTGTGGAAACCAAAGCAGTGCACCATGGGGATGTAGCTAATTGCATGATTGCAGATGTGTGTGTGAGAGAGAAGGAGAGAGAGTGTGTGTTCATTAGAGGTCAGACTGTGTTGGGGTAAACACGGTGTGGAAAACTCAGTGGTTTCTTGCCTTTGATCTAAAACCTTTTATTCTCACATTCACAAACACACATAAACACACACTCACATTGTTGTGTGAAATTACATCACATGCTTATCGTAGCCAAAATAAAAAGTTTTTACATCAGCAGAGGTTGCTCAGCTCCTGTTTTCCCTCCCCAGTGCTAATCCTTACATATTTTTGCCTTGCCCCATTGTCGGCTGACTTCTCCATGGTAACGATAAATATGTTAGGAAGCTGAAAAACACAAGGCATGTCCTCTGCTGCCTCACACTAAACTGACACACACTCCTCTCTGTCCCTGCTGGAGCTGCACTTTATGAAATTTCTGTGTCGCCTTCAGGATGAATCCCTCGTGTATGAGGGGTCTGACATGTCTTTTATCAGCACACTTTGTTCTCTCTGGCATTCTTCGTCCTCTGCTCCAGCGTGCCAGACTGGAAGCACATCTGACAGAGAAAAAAAAAAGAAAGTAAGAAAGAAAGAGCAGTAAAGAGAAACAGAGGAGGGGGAATGAAAGCGTTGTCATACAATGACAAGATACTTTTGGTCTCATCTCTCTGTCCAGGATTGGACTCTGATTCAAACTCACCTCTGTCCTCATGATTTTATTCAAGGAAATGTCTCCACTTATGAGAACTGCCCTCGTCATCATTCAGAAGCCGTACAGTAACTTCCCCCCGTCCATGATAATAGGAATTCTCTATTCTCTTCTCTCCCAGTGTGAGTGTGTGCATAATTACAGCATGTTCCTGGTGGTGGATCTTTACATCTGCTTAGGCTGCCATCAGACATCAGTAGAATGACTTTAATGAAGCCACAGGTTCCTCACAGAGAGGGGCGGAAAAAACTGTGCCTTTGCTCTCTCTCCCTCCGCCCTCTCTTACTCGCCCTGTCTCTCTCCCATTCCCCTGCAGTTTACGCTGTAAACCTGTCAACCACAGACATCAAAGAGAGACACAGAGGGCGAGATATAACTGGTGTGAAAAGCACCAAACACAGAAAGACTGAATATTTTATAACGGTGGAAGCGACAGCGTGCCACTTTCCAATTTACCTCCATTTCTGACCTCTTCAAACCGGCGGTGTTTCATCTGCCTGTACTCTCCCCTGCATTTAATTTTATTTATTTATTTATTTATATATCCATTTGTCCGTAAGTTGAAAGCAACACGTCTCACTTTGCAGTCGGCGCTCAGGTCGCCATATGAGGTCATTCGTATCTTTTTTTGCTTGATGAGGATATGAGGATATTGATAATTGGTGACTGCAGAGTGTGTGTGCATTTTCGCCCTCGAGGTGGAAGGTGTTTTCTGTTTCAAATTCTTTGTTGTTGCTTTCCAATTGAGCCTATGACACAGAATCCGTTACAATGCTGATGGTTTTTTTTTAAAAGATATGGATTAAAGTAAGGGAAAAAGTCAAATTAAAAACTTCAATGACAATATTGATGTTTGAGAATATCTCCAGGGTTTGAGTGTTCATGTAATTTTGCTATATTTTCTTATATTCAGTTAGAGATCTCAGCAGCTGACATCCACAGGCCATAAACACATCACTTTAATGTTTACAATAAAGGAATAGTCCCATGGATTTAAAAACAAAACTGTTCCTTTGAATCTGGCGCCCCCTGTCGATGGTGTAATGCACTGCTGATTAGATTAACCCTGGAAGTCAAATCACGCTGAGACATTGAAACACTAACTGCTGAATAGTTTAGTAGCAGTGTAAAGCCCATTAGTCACATTTCTAACTAAGCTGCACATTGAGAAAACGTTCTAGCACAAGTATATATTTTATATATGATCATAATGTGAAATCCAATTAAAGCGTTCACAATGGGCCTTTAAGACAACAGTTATCGTATCTTCGGTTTATTTTTTTTCACAACTCAAAATAGATTTCACAGCAGCCTGTTGTCAGCGGGTGTTTATTCATCCCAGAACATGCTCAGAGAAGCTGAGAAGGGTTTAGAAACATAATATAACCAAAGCTTTTGTTGCCAATGAGCATACAGCAGCAGCCCACCTGAGAGACCCTAACCCAGTCACTGATAACTGTGTATTAACCATCCTTTATTCTCAGACAGTCGGACGCCACAACCAATCAAGCCCTTTCATCTTTCTCCACATCTCCCTGAGACAATTACCTCCAATTTTGCTTCAATAACACTCTCCCTTCTCCGTCAGTAAACAATCAAATCACTCCATTGTCGAGGGTAATTGGATCTCTTTAAATCAAATCAGCCATTATGGCCCAGATGAAGCACGCCCTGCTCAGCGGGAGTTAGCGACACATGAGGGAATGCAGCACAGGAATACATTAGCAGCTCTGCCTCCCAGGTGAAGACGGCTGTATCGGGGGGAGGGGGGCTGTGTAATACAGGTTTATTAGTCTTTGCTGTGATCTGCACAGGGCGTGTTGCTCTCCTCGAGGACATGTTCCAGGTGCAGCTCACATTTCAGTGACAGAGCAAGTAGGTGTAAGAAGAGAGCGGAGATTGCACTCCAGCGTGTCGAGGTACTGTCTATGTCAGAGTGAGACTTTAAAATTGATCATTAAAAAATCATAAAAAACCTCATCTGGCTTCACTCCTCAGCTTTATTAATTCTTCCTGTGTGGCGACCTGTGATCACTGTGACATTACAGGAATAGTTGTTACATGAAGTTCCTGGCATCATGTAGCATGTTTTTTTCGGGATTAATTACACTTTTTACACAGCTGCTCATCTAATACAGTCAGATTACTTATCACTTAAAACTTGTGACAATAAAAAGCATTTTTAGTAGTAATTAAAACCCACAAACAATGTATTCATCAGGAAAATGGGCACATTAAAGGATTTTTGCTTTTAAACTGTGTGGAGTGAAAGTGCAGAAGCTGTAATTTATATTTATCTATAATTCATCAACAGGCTACTTTCAGTCTCTAAGTGTCACAGTATGTGGCTATGGAAAAGAGGACGGATTTTATTTAACTAAAGTGTTGTCTGAGCACAGAACTGCTCTAATTTAGATTAGACTTTGCTTTTTATTTCAATATGATAATATTTATTCAATGATGCTGTAAGCTGATGTGTATAAATATATATAAAAAAAAAACAATAAAACTCCCAAGAGACATAATTGACATTGTGAAGTTAAAAAAACACCTCACATCAAAACAAATAACTTTAAGAAACATCCCAAAAACAAACTAAACAAAACAAAAACTGAAACAGAAACTGGGATAATGAGCACTGTGTGTGTGTGCGTGCGTGTGCATGTGCGTGCGTGTGTGTGTGCTAGTGTGTGTGTGTGTGTGTGTGTTCTGCTCTCCATCTCTCTTCTAACCTGTTTCTGCCTCCATATCATCTTTCCCCACACTGCAGCTTCCCACTGTGGGACAAATGTGATGACGTCGCACAGACTGATAGGGATATGCATGCATGCACCTGTGTGTAGCTACTGTACACACACTCACACTCACACTCACACTCATACACACACACACACAGAAGTATATTTTAAGGATATGCTGACAGCAGTTTATCTGAGCATCTGTCTGTAAGCAGAAAACGCACACACACAAACACACACACAAACACATCCACACGCACATGGATTTGCCTCTAGTTTACCCCATCTTTTCTGTGCACTTCACTCTCTGCCTTTGTTCAGACTGGATCCCCTACAGTCACTCAGTTGATAAATTAGTCACTCACTCAATCAGTCAGTCAGTCAATCAATAAATTGTCAGTCATTCACGCAGTAAATTATCTGGCAGTCAGACAGTAAATTAGCCAGTCAGTAAATTAGTCATGCAGTCAGTCAGTGAATAATTCATTCACTCACTCAGAAATTAGTCATATCATTAAATTATATTATTAAAGCAAGATTATTCAGTCAGTCATCAGCCAGCAAATCAGTCAGGAAATGAGTCCGTCTGATTCAAGTCAGTCAAGTAATGAGTCTCCCTCTAAGGACGTCGCTTAACTTTTGTCATCAAAGCCAGAAGACAATGACCCTTTGACCTTTGCTCAACCTTCCAACATGCAGCTAATTACCTCACAATTACCACAATTATCTCACAACTCCATCCCTATTGTGTGCGTGTGTGTATGTGCACAAAGGCGTGTGTGAGAGAGAGAAGACTCTTTATTACAAAGCGTTCATTATTGTGTATCTGCAACTGTTTGTTACAAGGAAATTTATACTAATCATGTAAATTCTCATGTGTGTGTGTGATAGAGTGTTTGCTCCGTCACTTTATGAAGGTTGATGGTGTCATCTGATTTCCCTGCATTATGCATTGCTTTGCCGTTCCCAGCCATTCCCAAATCACTTAGACTTATTAGAGGTAATGTGAGCGAGGGATTTACCACCAGACTGTAAGGTCTCCTTTGATATCACAGCGATGGATTGGTCTGGGAAAAACATCCAGCATCGTGTCAAAGTGGGGCGTTTCTGAAATATGCTGAGAAAAGAGCGAACGTGGAGAAGAAGGGAGGGAGCGAGGGGAAATTTAAAGCTCAGATTTGCTTCTGCATTCGACAAGTGCAGGAACAAATCTGAATCCAGACAGGATTGTTTTGTTCTAAGTTCTACTTTTCACCCAGACATACTGAATTCAAAGCAGCACCAAGGGCTGCAGAAGATTAGACCTGTGATGCAAAGCAGCAGTTAGATAAGTATTTGGTCATTTTGTACCATTGCTGCAAGGCTAAGTTGTTCAGAAACACCATTTTCCTCTCAGTAAAATCCAAAAGCATTTTGCATTTATTGCAAATGGGAGTGTTCTGGCCCCTAGTTTTCTGCCAGGTAGGACGTAATAGTCCACTTGATGATGCAAGAGTGGATTTACAGTAACACTTACAGTAGCATATCCTGTTTTCCATCGACTTTATCTGATCCGGGCTCTTCTGTGGAGAACTCGCACTGTAAAAGGAGACGGTGACACACTGAGCGGCTCTTCAGTTTCGCGTACACACTGAAACCGACATAACACTGCTTTAAATGGCGTGCTTTGTCATCCCCGGCAACACATGTCGCAGAGAGGGTAAACTGACTCATTCTCAAGGAGATGCTCTGTTGATTTAAGAGAGCCTTCTAGTGTGTGTCAGTGTAAAGAGGGTTTGTCCTTATCGAGTGCATTTTGTTAAAAATTAACCACATTTCAAGCACAGACCCATTATTCAGCAGCAGGCCCTGCATCCAAATGAATGGTTCTTTACTTGAAACATGACCTGCGGAGTTTGTCCCAGGAGCTCGAGATGATTCGAGAGTAATTGACAGGTTTTATGATGGTCAAGGCGTCTCTCACCCTCTCACTTGCTCATGTTTGATGCATCTGCACGCACCGCCTCAGTCAGCACAATCGCCTCCTTCCTGGCAACCTCCCCCTGTCCTCTAAGCTTCCTCTCATCACTTACTTGCTCTGATGTCTCCTTTATTGGCCCCTAATCCTCAGTCTTCTTCATATCCGGTGTTTTGTTTTTTTTCGCTCTGAAGGCGAAGCTCCACTGAGAGTTTCAGAGTAGCTCATTCAGAGACACCAGAGGAAATAACAGCCATTTGTTTTCTTATTAAAGCCCATGTGCCTCAAGTCTAACGATTACAAAATTAGAATATATCTGTAAGTGTAAATATATGCAAATGTTAACATCCCATATAGTCAAGCTGCTCTCATCTAAACTAAAACAATCTATATTTTGCATCTGCTCCGCCCTCTCACTGGTTGAGTTTATGGCTTTTCTCTCTGACAGCATCTCCTGCACTTCTTAATTACTTCCTCTCTGTTGTGCTTCGATCTCTCCAACAACTCTTTCTTTGAATGTCTTCTTTTTCCATTTTCTTCATATGCCAGCCTTTTCACCGAAATACCACGAGCCGCCCTTTTTATTGGATTCTCAGCATGTCTGCATTGGTGTGTGTGTGTGTATGTGTGTGTGTGTGTGTGTGTGTGTCTGAGGATTTGGAGTGTGTCCTCTTCAACTAAAGCTTTATGGAGTTATCCAAACTGCTTTACACTGTGTGTGTGCTTTAAATAATAGTGTAAGAGCAATATTAGTTTTATTACTTATAGGCTTTCCAGTATCTGTTAAGTATATTATTGAGGAAGGTGTATGGATTTTTATGGTGTGCCAGTCATCCATACCAACTAACCTCACACAGTGTCTGACACTGGAAATCAGAAATTGTAAACTCAGGTTGATGAAGCTCATTCTAGTCGCCTCTGACTCTGTCCCTTCTTTTATTCACCAAAATCCATCCAAGGACAATTTTTAGAACAATCTCTCAAGATGTGTCCAGCCAAATTGTCTATATACAGGAGGATGTGCAGAGAATAAAATCTGACCAATAATTTTGTCTCTCTCCTTCATCATTTTCTCCACACTCACACACCAGGTAAATATGCCATGAGAGATTTGATCCATCGATTACCAGGCAGCAGTAGCAGCAGCAACAATAACGCCACCAGCACTGGGACCATCAGAAACACAGGCCCTCCCAGCAAGGCCATGTCAGACGACACGGTAACTGCCATCTGCTGTGCACTGCATGAAGTCATCACAAAGAATATGGAGAATGCCAAAGCCCTGCGCGATGCGGGAGGAATCGAAAAACTCATCGGCATCGCCCGCAGCAAAGGAGATAAGTAAGTCCATGTGATAAAATTGGGTTATTTTATCTGCACTGGGAAAATTGTTATTACACTTATTTGATGACATAAACATGTAGGTACTTAATGTTCACATGTATCCAAACTTGCTTGGTGGTAACACTTTATCTTAAGAAGCTGAAGACAATTTCAAGACTGAGGAAAGTGTTGATTGTTTGTCTGCAACATTAAGGAAATGGAAAATGTCTTAGTGCTTCATCATAGAGAGGATTACATAGCTGGTATTTCTCGAAAGCTGTCAGATATTTAGATTTGTGGACTTAGGGAACATCATTACATTACATGAGTGATAAAGTAGTTTTGGGACTGTGTCTCGGATGCCGTTGAAAGAAAATGTAAAATATCAACCTCTTAATTCATTTCAAAAAAGATATATTTTGGCACCATAGTACTTTTAATCTTTTTTTTTTTTTTGGATGATACTTAAAGGTGTACAGAAAAGAAAATTGAATTTGAGCCCACTTTGGGTCATAAAATTAATGTGATAACTCATCTTTCAGACGTTGTAGGCCAAACTTTGTGCAAAATTCTATTTTTGAGTAAATCTGGGATGAAAGTGTGTATTTTTTTTTTCGCATTGGATAATGTAGGCGCACGGATTATACGTCAGCCTGTACACGATTCATCAGCCACTGATATTGGATCCGTCATCAGTCATTCAAACGTCTGAGACACGCACACACACACGGAGCTCGGTCTCGCCCCAAGCTTTGAATATCCCGCCCGCTCGATAACGACCAATCAAATTAGTTTTCCTCACTCGGGTAAACTCGTGTTGCAGCTCGTGACAACTCGGCGCGACAAACAGGACAAACGGCCATTTCTGTACACCTTTAATCAAAATCCATAATTTAAGCATCTTTATGAGCCAAGCACCTGCTTCTGCAAGGAAACACACTAACTAGCATATTATTTAGTCTCTGCAGTAAACTACCTGCAAGGAACCTCAGTGCTTAAATTAGTTCAGCAGAAATCCTCTGAGGATCCTCCTAAACATCTGAGAATAATGATGCATTATAACAGTTTATGGAAAAGTATGACATACATGCATGCATTTATAACCACAGGACAGATTTACCTGCGCTGAAGTGGTTATTAGATCATAATGATGATGTATGTTCAGATTTAAGCAGGGGTAATTTTCTGCACAGGAGGAGTGACAAAAACTCACTGTAACTCTCACAACATAAGCACTGGTTTCAGACACAGAGGAGAAACGATACTTAATGCTACACTGCACATGCACATTTGTTTGTTTGAGTTATTCACATATGCCACAGAAAGAAGATGATGCTCTGTCGCCAAAATAATCTAGAGGAAGCAAGAGGAAAAAATGATAAAAGTCCCCATGACAAACACGTCTGAATAACTGTAGTAGTTTTTATAGTAAAACTTTATGTAAAGACCAGGAAATAAGCAAAGAGTTTCCTAATTTTATAATGTGATACCTCATGGTATCATTTACACACCTGTCAGTAGTGACCAGTTCTCTAATGTGGCCACATACATATAGCCATCATTCATTCATTGCTACATCTGCTTCCCTGTGGCCATTCATCCACAACAGACAGCTGAAGAACAACAAGGAAGATGCAGCAGGGATATAAATCCTGTCGCCATGGGAGACTGAACAGGGTGTTCTGCCTAGCTACTATGGCAACCAGTGGGTCAAGGGTTGCCATGACACCGGGGTGTTATCAGATGGAGGTCAAATGTTGATTTATTGTTATGGAGAGAGACTCATTCTATTTAGGAAACTGTGCTCAAGGGCACCATTACAGAGAGAGATGAGGTGCTGGAAGAAACCTCCATAAGTGCAAATTTCACAGTGAGTGTAGCTAGCTGCTAATAGCCCACACATCTTCATTTTCTCAGGACAGGTACGCTGAGGATAAATGCTTCTTATCAGTAGTGCCTTGCTGCATTCACACAATTACACACTTTTAAATTGGGGAAAGAGGCCTATTTTAAAACAACAATAGACCACCACTGTTTACCAACTTTTTTTTTTTGAAACAGTAGGACCTGAAAAACAATGAAATGAGAAAAAAAAATATATATATATAAACATTAGTATACAGCTTTGAAATAGTTCTGACAAAATTAACTTCCATCATAGAAAGAGAAACATGGTATGCAGTACCAGAAATGTGCGACAAAGTTACAACCTTTATTGCTGCAGTCAAATGCAATGAAAGGAATAAAAATCCTCATTCTTTATTGATAGGGTTCAAGGCAGTGAAGCTGCCGGTATCCATTAAGATTGTTGACTCACTATTTAGTTTTTTTTTTATTGTGTTATTAGTTATTTTACGGTGGGGTTTTAGGGAGTGTTGTATTTGTGTGTAACCCAGTGCCTCATTGATAGTGTTACTCATCCAAATACTCCCTGTTCCTTTTACTGGGGGAAAAAAAGCCTGGGGTGAAGCCTGTGTTGAGGAGGCTTTTGGTTTAAGTGCAGGTTAAACGAAAATAACAAAGCAATATTATACAAAGAAATGAAGCCCAGGGTGAAATAACTGTCTGTCTTTCTCTATCTCTCTCCAGACACTCGGCAAAGGTGGTGAAGGCGGCCTCTCAGGTTCTCAGCAGCATGTGGCAGTATAGAGACCTGCGCTCCCTCTACAAGAAGGTAGGATTGAGACATCGACTCAAAACATTGTTCTATAACAATGACACATGTCTTCACATTGTCACGTATCATGCTAGAAACATACAGCTGAAAGTTGACACCAATAATTAATTTGTTTGTGTTTTATAAATCTCTGACAGGTTTCTGACAGATGGTAAATGATGTGTAGTGGGAATGAGTCGTAAATGTGTTGAAATACATGTGATGAAGGAGAAAGAATAGAGCTGATATCTGATAATTGGCTGACAGTTTATTTGTTCTACTAGTTAACATCAGGCTTTTGAAACAGCATCTTCAGAATTAGAAACTAATAATAAATGTCTATGGCAAAGTGTCTATGAAATGCCTGAGGATGATGGGGGATTTTTCACTTTGCTGCAGCTGAAATTGTCTAATGAAGCAAAGTCTCAAAGTGTAGGTTGACACTAGCTTAAATAGCTGTCAGTCTCAAAGAGAAGATGAAGTGGCAGAAAGTGAAGTCAAGTTAATTTTGTCATAAAATGTAAAAGTTGGATCTCCTGCAACACAAACTCCAGGATACTGTATCATATTTACTCAGCAGAGACTGGTTTGGAGTCTAGTCTATGTGATGAAAACCAGCAATGACTGGTGTCTGTGCTGTTCTCACGCAAACACACACTTTCTCACTTTCTGTCTCACACACACACACGCAAACACGACTGAAAGCTCCTTTCTCACTTTCTCCTTTGTTTCCTTTTGAATCATAGAAACCTGCACACGTTGGCGACTTGATTAAAAGTAACGACAGATGTTCTGCTCCTTCCATTTGTCAGTAATGAGTGTTGCTGACTGAATAGCTGCCACCAAGGTTATCTGCCATTCAGGTTACCAACGCTTTAAAAGCTGTAAACACTTAGTTTCAGTAAGATATTTAAAAATATTGAGTAACACATTCCAGCAGTGTGTCCTTGGCTGTGAATGTGTCATCTTCACCCTTGAAATATGATCATTTATCTAAGCTGCATGTTTGTGTAAACAATTGCACACACACACACACACATAATTATATAATGCTATACAATGCAACAGGCGTGTGACAAATGACACCTTTGTGATGCTTCTAATGATTAGTTATCTTTGACTGCTCTCTTCGTGCTCCTCTCATTTATCCAGTTTTGTGGGGAAAATATTTATATTATTCGATACTGTCACATTTTGGGCCATTTCAGACAAATCTCTCAAGAAATCTAGTTAATGGAACATCAAGAGAGACCATTCGGGCTCGGCAACACAATTCACATCACATCATTGCATCTTGTGTTATTTTTCTCAGATGACAAACTGTGGGATGTCATCCTTTCATTTCAAGAGCCCACACTTTTCAAAGATGTTGTCCAGCCTCCTAGGACAACAAGGTTGATTTGTGGTTCTCAGATGTAATATAGAAAAAGATATCCTTTTTATAATCAATACATTATAAACTAATACTTATTTTGAAAGAATAATTCAACCAAATTATGTTTTTTCCACCTGTTTCCGAGAAGCAAACAGACTCGGAGACTTCCCCGCATGGTGATTCCTATGTTCTCCCTCCAAGTTCAAGACTTCTCACTGTTGCCACGGTCACATCAGGACAGGCTGCCCCGTGGCATCAGTGTGTCCTCGCCTCATCCTGACAACTATGCCACTCTCTCCATTCGTCATCCCCCCCCCCCATACCCCAGTATTACACAGAGCAGTATCCCCATGTGGCCCTCCAAGCCTCATCTGCTTCACACTCCTCTAATCATTGCCACTGGATAGCATTACACTCGACTGTATCGCATCACACTCCAATGATCAGACATGAAGGACATTGGCTTTACGCGTCAACCACACGCAACAAAGGGTTCCTACTTCGTTTCCTTTCTTTTCATCTATTGCAGTATTTTTTCTCTCCACAACACCCATCTTTGCCTCAAATGATCCTCCTTTGCCAAACTATGATTTAATAAAGACATATATGAAAGGAAGGAAACAATATGCATAACGACAGCCTCATTTGATTCAATGTGGTGTTATTATTAAGTCAGTGTGGAGGCAAAAATTGAAAGCCTTGTTAACGCAACAGCCACAAAAAACCTCATCCATCATCCTTGAACTGAAAAAGAAATCATCTCCACTTTTCTAACTCATGCCGGCTTTTTAAAGCAGACCAGTTAGTTAAGCTGCTGTATTATGCTATATACAGTCACTCTAAAAATTAGTTTTAAAGGCTGATAGACAGCACACCTTACTTTTTCCCCCCTAAATTGTGTGCAGATGGCCTGGTTCGTGACAAAGCAACCACATTTTAGAACTAGAAATTGTAGCTTTGGAGGATCCACGGTTTGACTTTATCACCCTGGTCCAGAGCTTGAAATAAGTGACTTTACTCTTAGTATCCTGCATGACGTATTAGGTCATGGGTGTTAGGTGCAGCAAAAATCCTGTTAGCTTCCAATCCAAACATGGATTAGCATACAATTTAGACGAGAGAGGAGTCGGGTGTCTCTGCAAAACGTTTGAGAGCAAAGTGGAAAAAAGAGACAGCGGGGAAAGAGGAGAAAGAAAGAGTGAAAAGAGGAAAGGAAGTGAGGTGAAGTCTTGAATTCTCACAGTTATAAAATGGGCATACTTGAGTTTTGTGTATGTGTGTGTGTGTCTAGTTTTGGGAAATGGAGAGAAGAGCAGGGTCAATAATGAGTCAGTTTGGGCTGTGTTGGCAAAGAGTTGTTTGCTTTGAAGTCTTGAAGTAATGAGAGCATTTTGAAACACTCTTTCCAGCTGTGTAGAAGTTATGGGCGTGGGTACACGTCTATGTTTGTTTCTGTGTGAGTGTGCATATCTTTGAAAATGTGTGTTTTTGTCAAACCACAGTAAGAAGAGTTAATCACTTCCTACAGCAGTGCCATGGGAGCAGTGGAGAGAGAGAGAGGATTGCAACAGAACGGACGGCTGTGCTGCCCAGCAGTTTTTTTGAGCGCACTAAAATGCACAGTTGAGGGCCCATAAATAAACAGCATCTCTGTGTGAAAATAGCATCTGAGATGATTTGAAAGATCAGTGTTGCAGCAGTCATTAATAAACCAAAGCCAAAATCTGTTTGTACAAACACTAGCACTGACATCAGGATAAATCACATGTAATAGTCTCCAGAGTCCAGTGGAACTGAACTTTCTCCTGAGTTTATTTGGATTATTTGACAGGATCTTCATTCAGCTTGTGTGTGTTTGTGTGTCTGTGTGTGTCTCTGTGTGTGTTTGTTGTGTTTCATCTTCAATTCCAAAGAAGGAAGTCACAGGTCATTCTTTAAAGTAAACAACAAATGTGCAGTGTTGTGCGACAGGGGGATTTCTGCAGAAAAAAACCCCAACTTGAAACATATAAATAAACATTCTGAATGAAGCTTCTCCTCGGACCAGAAGGACCAGATTCTTTGGCTTGCTGTGTGTGTGCTCACATGCACACATATGCACTCTCTCTCTCTCTTGCACATTCACACACAAGCGAAACAGTAAATTTCATACTGTATATTCACAGCGTTACACTTTGTCACACACCAGTTCAGTGCATAATTTCTGTTGGCCTGCCGTGCCTCATTTCTTGATGAATTATCTAGCTGGGGCACTTCATCAGGCTCTCTCTCTCTCAAACGCACACACACACATATCCATGCACACATGTCATTCTCATATCACACACATGCGTTACAAACACCACAAATCACCAAAACATACACACACACGTGACAGATGGGGTTCAGGGTCAGAGAGATGCTGTGTTTGTCACCCGGGTGACAGATTTACAATATGTTCCGGGATGTGTAATTCAGAACGTGGGTGTGTTTGCGCGATGCGAGTGAGTGAGTGAGAAATTTGTGTCTGATGTGCGTGTGCGTGAGGTCGTTTATTGCACAGCCCCGACTTTCACAGGATCATTGCACTGTGCTCAAGATGTTCTTGCAAATAAAAACAGTATGTTTCATTTAAAAGTGCAAGAAAGTTTGAGCCACAAATGTCATTTTGGTCCTGACAAAACTGTCAGTCAGAGCTGCAAGTGAGTTATGCTTTCAATTATTTACTGGGTTTTTAAAATATGTATTTTGATAGTATAATAAAGTATGAATCTGAGTCTAGTTTTAGATTTTTTTTTTTGCAAGAATAAAATAATGAAATGCTCTCCTTTGAGGAAGGGCTAAAAATGATCCGTCATCCACTTCCACTGCCACACAGTGTAAACAAGAGAAGACAGCGAGATGGAGATGAGCGTTTGACAAACTTCAATAGACATCAAACCAACGGCAGGCCTGTGAAGCTGTCTGGATGTTTCGCCTGGTGTCTCTCTGATGTTCACCTCTATTAGACAGGGGGAGACGGAAAGAGAGGAGATGGAAGCACATTGAGATATTCTGTCTCAGTGCAAAAGGCTAACAACAGTATTTTAGTGAGACAGTGGGGTGAAGCTGCAGCACTCACTTACAGTATTCTGGACCATTTTCGATGAATGTGAGAATAAAGGTCGATTCCTAAATAACCAGAATCACAGGCGATGAAAATAAAGAATTCGAAGATAAAAGGCAGTTTTATTCTCTATGAGGACGGATGGATGGTGTGTGACTGAAGCGCCCGCAACTGTTAAAGTGAAAATCTGAGTGTGAAATGAGGGGGAGAGAGAGAGAGAGAGAGAAAAGGATTGACGCAATGGAAAAAATGACAATGTTCAGTTGTTGCCGGGGCCCAGAGGGGACCCACCACTCATCCTGTGTAACCTTTTACAGTATTTGCCATAATTGCTGTCTGCAATGACAGAAACACACACACACACACACACAGATACACACCATACTCCTCATTTGCTGGGGCAGTGAATCTTTTTTACCTCACAGTCCCACGACCTTCAACTAAACATCAAGTGATGGTGCGAGCAACAGGCAGAATAGTTCCCTAGCAACCAGTCCTCTATTTTTCTCTCTCTTTTTTTTTTTTACAGTAGAGGCTGAAAGGATAGTTAGAGAGTGTGAGAGAGAAGGAGGAGGTGGGTAGAATGAGAGGGAGAACAGGTAAGACGAGGAGAATAGGTGAGAATCAGAAAGGAGAAAAAACAGGTATCGTAGATGGAGCTAATGTGTGTAGGTGTGGGGACACGGTGAACAATGTAAGGTTTCATAGTACACACTGACATCAACCTTGGCAATGGTGCAAAAACCTAATAGGAAGACATCAGACCTGCAAGCGCATTATGATTTGGTTCCCCTATGAAACTTTAATGTTGATTTAATATTTATTTAATCTATCACATCTCGCTGAATGGCCGGTGGGTCAGACATTATAAACTGATGCTGTGCAGCCAGCCACTAGTCATTGTTCAAAACCCACAGAACAAACTTTCCGTCCCAAAGTTTCATTTCAAAGGCAGCAAGCTGAATTATGGGTAGTCAGGGGTTTGAATATAACATATAGCCTTCCTAAAATCACTTAAGAGCACAGCACAGTTCATCATAATGTCACGTAGTGTGAACGGTAAACCGTTACAGCCAAGACAGCCGTTGGGACAAGTTTAACTCTTACGTGACCAGTGGTGTAACTTTATCACTATGACACTGAAGTTCCTGAGGCGTTAAGTTTATTACTTTATGTGGAAAAATAATGAGTGTGAAATTTATGCTTCTGACAGCCAATTTAATACACTTTACCGGTAAATATATTCTCTTCTATACCTTCCTGTTCTATATGATAATTATTCAACTTAAATTATTATGAAATTTAATAACCATATCTCATTTGGCTTGGAGGCAGCCTTCGAAAACCCTAATGGACCATTCCTGGACCACATATGTGAGCCACATTTAAAGAGAGCACACTGCATATATCACTTGCATAATTCTTCCCTCAGGATTCAGTGACTATGTTCATTTGAGCAGCATGTGCCACTGTGACAGAGTCCAATCGCACAGAGGTCCATTGTACCATGAGGAGGGTTACATAGTTTAGTAATGAGATGTGTTGAGGGGAAAAGGAGAAAGAGGATGTGGAGCGAGGTGAGTGAGTTGGTGGCTAAATAGATGAAGTGGGGAAAAGGCTGGCAGAGGCTGAGAGTGAGCTACCTCTGAACTACTGTGTGTCAGAGGATCCAGATTTCTATTAGTCCTCAGTGTTGTGCCACAGAATAGGAGCCGAGGGAGGACATGGGACTGTGCTCACTCCAGCCTACTTCTCCCTCCCCGGCCAAATCTCTCCCTCTCCCATCTGTACCTTTCCTTCTTGTTACCTCTATTCCTCCTCTTGCTATCTTTACTCTCCTGTCATTCCTCCCTCTCCTCCTTGCTCTCATTACCTCCTGTCATCTTTTGTCTTTCTCAGCTTCCACCCTGCCCGTCCGTCCTCCTCCCTCTCTCTCTTTCTCTCTCTGCCTCGCCTCCTTCATCGCTCAGTTTTCTCATTCTCCTCCCCTTCGCCTCCTCCTCTCCTTCACTAACTGTACTGAAGTGACTCACTTCTCCCATGTACTCACAGTGACTAGAGTCCAACCAGTTTCCCACTGCTTAACCGTGGCCCCTAGACAGAAAAGCTATGATAGAGCATGTCTACATTATCTTTAATCATCAGCATGTGCTTTGCTTTCAGAGGTACCCAATTATCTTAATGCTAAATTGAATTCGGTTCCAGCTCTATGATTGTTGTTGACTCTCATAATCCAATTTTATGAAAAGGGCTTTGCTCCAATTACTGCTAAACTAATACAGATACAAAGTCACTGGCTTGGCAGTAATTATGCTTGTGGAGTTGTTAGTTGTATTCTTTTTTTTTTCTTTCTACAAGGACAGCGAGATATTCACAAAGCTCAGGCTTGATGCAAGTGCGTTAATTTATGGTGTGTGGATGGCTGTATGTGCATGTGTGGGTGTTGTGTGTTTGTCAATGTCCTTGAGTGAATGTGGTTTTGATTTGCCAAATGTTTACTATATACTCAATAAAACCAACGCTGCAATTGTTTCATCTTTCAGTGAGTCATGTCAAAGAGCACAGAACGTTACACACAACTGAAATCAAATTATTTCATCAATTAATCTCCCATGAGGTGAAGTAACTACTTATTATTTTAGGGATATTTTGTATTATTTCTCACCGGGCACTCTCTCCAATCTCTCCCCCACTGTTTGCAATACATTTTGCGATTGTAGATGGTACGTTTTATCTCCTAATTGTTTGTTTTGTGCTTGTTTTGCAGGACGGGTACTCCCAGTATCACTTTGTGGGCTCCGCCTCAACGATAGAGAGAGACAGACAGAGGCCATACTCCTCCTCTCGAACTCCCTCCGTCTCCCCTGTCAGGACGTCCCCGAACAACCGCTCTGGTGAGGAACACATGACACTTTTATATGTGTTAGTATGCGATTGTGTTTGTGGTTCTCTTCTTTTTTGTGAGCAACTCTTTTATTGTTTTGAAATGTAAGCAAGAGCAGCCATTGCAATCACTAACGAAAAGAAAAACAAAAAAAAACCTAGTGGTGACTCCCCACCTCTGGATCTCTATAAAACTCTTGCAGGACATGAGAAACCAAGTTTTAACAGAAAATGCTAATAAAAAAAAGTGATTATAGCAATTCCTTAATCTTATCTGCCATTGTTTTCCATGCTAGAATAGTATCAGCTTCAGCACTGCGCATTCTTGCCACTGATAGCTACATTTTTTTATGTCAATGTATGTGTTCATCCATTGGGGCTCAGTAACTGTTTGTGAAGCCAACATCTTTTTGGCAGCAGTGATGTCTGCCAGGAGGATACTTCTTTTCCAACATGTCAACTTTAGTGGGGTGGTATCATTCAAAAGTAGCACAGTGGGAGAACATGGTACAGTGACATCCAGTACATTATAGAGTAGCACAGACCTCACCCCAAAAGTTTGTGGTTCTTGTAGCACAGTTTTCAGCAAAAAAAAAAAACTCGGGACAGTTTTGCCAAGCAAGGATCCCCTTCCAAAGAGGTTTAGTTTTAGATTTAGACTAAAGAAGGGTTCTCGATCTCTGATAGATGACTGAGATCTTGAGTTCATGTGTAAGAGTTAGTTGGAAAGGGGTAGAAACATATTGGACTAACAACCAATCACCTGCCTGCTCTATTCTAATATCTCACAGGATCCACAAAAAAGCTGGAGGAGAAAGGGACTTTTTTTTTCAATCATATGGTAACAGGTAGCCTACTTAAGTTGCAGGATATGGTTAATTAATTAATTTGGTTCAATCATCCTATATTTATGACAAATAGTCCACATTGTTGGGGAATTTGATATGTCCAGAATGAGGATACAAAGACTCAATTACAAGAATGTGTGCACATGTATGTGGGATATGTGGACAAGTTTGACAGGGCAAGATATTATATGGATTATAATGAGCAGTAATTTAGATATTAGCCTGTAGCATCAACATTTGCCAGTTGATGAGTCTTTACACCAGGACTAAATAGCTGTTAGCATCTGTGTTCGCCAACCCCCAGGCTTTCATGCCATAAAGTATGATTATCGTTAGCCTTTAGCTTGAGCCCACTGGCCTTCATGCTTTGCAAAGGGCGCATTAGCATTAGCTGTTAGCATCAGTGGTAGAAGAGCCTTTAGCTGTGATTTCTCCACACCAGGCTTAGCAAGCTGATGAGGCAGAAAAGTACTTTTCCTTCCTCCCGGCTTAGAGAGGTCTTCAAGGACCCTACTAAGAGAGAGAGACAGAGGGAGTGAGGGAGGGAGAGGAAAAAATGTGTATTTGTGTGTGTGAGGGAGATAAAGAGAAAAAGCAAGGAGGCAAGAAGAATTAGGGATTGAGGGATGGTTAATGCAGAGAAGAGGAGGTGAAGGATGGGGATTTGACTTTGGCCAGTGACATTGCAAATAAGGAATTTTAAGATCGTAGTGAAGAGGGAAATTTGTGGATGTCTGAAGTATGGTGCAAGAGGGTGGGGTAAAATAGGAAATGGCTGGAAATTACCCCCATCTTCTCTCCTACTCCACTCCTGCCCCTTTGCCTTTTCACTCATCTGGCTCTTCTGATTTACCCGTCTCATACTTCTTCTCCTCCTCCTCCTCCTCTTTGCAGTAATCCTACTTTCTTCTCACCTCTCCCTCTGATCTCTCACTCTTTACAGGCCGCCTCAATGTGCACACACGCACACACACACCCGCATGTATCTGTATCTCCTCTCTGCATACGCTCTAGACTGCAATCCGGCCCCTTAGAGATGGATCAAAGCAGGAGGAGTAATGATGGTGTGCAGGCACACTAGGAGAGGAGGAGTGGAAGAGTTAGCGTGAGGAGAGAGAGAGAGTGCCGAAACTATGAAAGAGATAGAGAGAGTGGCAGGGGAGGTTGCAGGCGTTGAGGATGGCAGAGAGACAGAGGGAGATACAGAGGAAGACTGAGACCTTTGCATCCATCATTGCCCCCACAGGGTCCCGCTGTGTTTTGCACTGATAGAACAAATCTCCCAGGCTCTCATATCCTGCAGTTTTTAAGCCAGGTCCCCACGGTAACCATAACCAGTAGCGATTGGGCTTTGTCTCTCGGGGTGTCTGTGACAGGTTTGAGAATCCACCTTAATGGAATTTGCTGCAGAGGTGTCAAATGTTAAAAATTAAATATCAGAAGTGTCAAAACAGCTCCTGCCCTTCCACATTTCCCTTGCTTCACTTAATGTTGGTAATTTCATTCAACACAGTTAACGTAATCATAGTTTTACCATGTGCAAGTGCTTTTTTTAGGGTCATTTGTGCCAAATGTAGAAAAACAGGTGGGAATGTGTCTTTGCTTTTCATGTCAAACCTTGCAATCCTGGTCCTTTAATATTCAAATAGATCAAATAAGATTCTAAGACACTCCAAAAATCACTTTAAAATCCTTTTCTATTTGGAGAGTCACATTTTTAAGTATTTTTGCCCTGCTGGTGTTATCAGGGTACAGGAGAAGAGCCAAAGAGAACAAAGGCGTCTTTATTCAGATTTTTTGGAAAGTCTTATGTCTCTTCTCTGTCCAGAGATTTGAGAAATGTTTGTGCTTGCACAAATAAGAGCGGTTCTCTCCATTAACTTTGTGTGTGTGGTTTTGGTATTTTTACACACACAATCAGTACTGGTGCACTTATTTCTCTCCAGTAGCTACAGTCCTGCAATCATCTGCAATTCTTGGGTGAAATGGGCCCAAATGTCTTATTTTTAAAAATGTCCCTCTGCTCTGAGTGTGTAGATTTTATATATAGTATATACTGCAAAAAACTGCAGTATGTGTTTAGCTAAGCAGACTGAATTGGATGATACACAGGTAGGCAGGGTTCTGGCATTTCAGTGTTTTGAGATAAGAGCCATTGAGTGAGCACTTAAAGTGTGCTATAAGGGGATTACATTGTGACATGCTGAGTGTGTGTGTTGGAAAGAGAGTAGGAGGGAGATCTGGACATGGTAAAATGTTGATCTGATGATGGCGCTAAAGGGAAACATTAAGGGACTCTTATCACAAATCGTCCTGAGGGGAACATGAAGGTCTGAAATAAATGTCATGCCAATCCATCCAGTAGTAAAGAAACTTCAGTCTCTTCCCAAAGTTATGGACAGATAAATCGGCATCCCTATAATAAATATGCTGTCACCATAGTTTATAACAATTGTATTACCCACATTTTATAATTAATAATGTTAAATGAACTTCATTGATACCAATCACTATCAAATTTATATTTAACACAGCATGGACTCTACCTTTGTCAGGACAAAAATAATGAGGCCTGTTTTTACAATGGTGTAACGTCCAGTGTTGAGATGTGTAAGGCACCACAAGCAGAGTTGGGCTGACTGATGCTGAGTCTTTGTTCGAGCTGGGAGCTGTAGCCAGTGTCAAGGCTGGATATTTCTCATGAGCTTTAGACAAATAAAAGAAAGAAGGAATAAAAAACTGTCTTGAATTTTGGAAACATGTACCAGATGTGAAATTTGATATTCAAATACTGTGCCCAAGAAGTGACATATGCATATGTGTGGGCGAATTCCCAGTGGTCCTGTAACATGCTGAAGGTGACCCTTAATGCTGACAAGCTAAATGATGAATAATGACTGTGCACCTTGAAAGACCAAGACACACGCACAGAAAATAATGAGCAATAAACCCAGCAGCCCAACAGCATATGCCCTCACACTGTGCATGCTTGTAATTGTGTGTGTCTGTGTGTGTGTGTGTGTGTGTGTGTGTGTGTGTGTGTGTGTGTGTGTGTGTGTGTGTGTGTGTGTGTGTGTGTGTGTGTGTGTGTGTGTGTGTGTGTGTGTGTGTGTGTGTGTGTGTGTGTGTGTGTGTGTGTGTGTGTGTGTGTGTGTGTGTGTGTGTGTGTGTCTGTGTGTGTGTGTGTGTGTGTGTAGCAAGCGCTCCAGCCTCCCCCAGAGAGATGATGAGTCTGAAGGAACGCAAGATGGACTACGATTCCACAGCAACCAACGCTGGTTTCCATAGCAACAAAGGAGAGCACACATCCCGGAAAGACGGCATGGCAGGTGTGTGTATGCCTGTGTGAGTGTGTGTGTGAATGCATGTGTGTGAGTGTGTGTGATGGAGAGACAGAGACGAATTAAATGATTCCATTTTATCCCCCTCTTTATCTTTCTTTCTCTTCTATTTTCATTCCCTATTTCTCCTCTGGCTCTCTTCTCTTATCTGTCTCTTTTTCGACCTCAAACTATTTTTCTTCTCGTACTCACAGACTTTTTTCTCGATCTTTGCCAGTCTTTCTTTCCAGTATCTGTCTGTCTCTGCTTTCTAACCAGCTCTGTCGTCTGTATTTGTTTCTTTTTCTCTCTCTCTGTCCCACTTTTGTTCTGTCGTTCTGTCTCTGTTCTTTTTTTTTGTCTCTCTCAGTCTTCTCATGAGGTCAGAAGGGGCAGACTAATTGTCAGACTTTTAAACAAGCCACAGGAAGATTAGGGCTCTAATTAGCTGATTTCTGTCTAAGTGGTGGAGTTTCCCATGATTTCTGCTGTACTACTGAATCACTATCATAAACTGTAGTAGTGAATGATACTAGTCATCTTTGTCGTTCGTTCCCTTAAAGGTGTTGTCTTTCTCTTTTTCCTCTTCATCTTTCATCCATCCAGTTCAAGTATCGTGTGGGACATCCACGTTGTTCAGAAACTCTTACCTGACTGCCAGCGATGACATAAAGCAGAATCAGGTGAGTTAACGGTTGCACTACACCTTTACACTTTTATAAGCGCACGCAGTCACACAACGGCACAGCAGGTTTTTTTAAGCAGTGCATTTGTGTCATCTGGGTTCTCACAAATTGGCATATGCTGTCATGACAAGGTGGTTAATAAGAGAGATAGCAACAGAATGGAAGAGGCACACACATGCACACAACAGGTGTCTTGCTGTGATAAGGGACACACTGTGGCTGTGTGTGTGTGTGCGAGATGGAGATGTGTTAAACTCGTTCCTGGAACCACACCCAACTGGCAATTAAAATATTTCCCTCAGTGGAGAGTTAATTTTCTTCAGTTTAATCACTCTGCTGGTGAAGAGGGAAGGGCAACCGACAGCATCCTAGCCTTCGACTGGCAGGAGGAGAATTAGAAATGTGGTTTTGACTCCATCTGTATTGAATACTTAATCACTGTGTGAGTTCTTTTGCATTGATAAAAATGTTGGTTTTCCTCGAAATTCGACTCAATGACTAAAATAGATGTGGAAACAAAGGGTTTGTCCACATTTCTATGCACAGTGCGACTGGCCTGTGAGAGCTACAGTGTGAGAGATGAATTGAACCCTTCTATAGCTTCAGGTGACAGAGAATTCACTGCATGAGTGCCTTCCCAGCTGATTCCTATCAGAGCCTTTTTACCCATATGGCTGCCCTCTAAAGCCCTCTCCCCATGTTCTCACTCCACCTGTCACTCCCCACTCCTCCCCATCTCTCCCCCTGTCACTTTATCCCCACTACCCACATTTCTATGACATTCTCTGCTGTTGCACCTCTACCTCCACCTCCCCATCTCCGTCTCTTCACCAACCCCCCCCCCCTACTCCCCTCACTAGGCTCCGGCCCAACCCTGCGTCGTGCCCCCCCAGCCCCAGCAGGACAGCCCACCGACAGCCGTGCTAAAAGACTACGACCCCTATCCTCCCCCTCCTTCCTTCCCCCAGCCTCAGCCACCGCAGCCTCCACCTCACAGCCAGAGCCGAAGTTTTGACGAGGCCTACTACGAGGACCAGGGACCTCCGCTGCCCCCCTCCCAGCCACAGCCGCAGGTACAGGTGCAGGCCCAGTCTCAGGCCCAACCCCAGCAGCCTCCCAGCTCCGCCGGGCCGCCCCGGGACCCGCGGGAAGACCTGCGCATGCACCTGGGCCTCAAATCCACCGGCAACTATGTAGACTTCTACTCAGCTTCTCGGCCATACAGCGAACTGAACTATGAGACCAGCCACTATCCGGCCTCACCTGACTCCTGGGTCTAGTTCCTGTGATGATGATGATGATGGGGGGGCGAGAGAGAAAGAGAGTCTCTTTGTGCGTGTGTGAAGGGGATTATTTTTGCAAACGATCAGCAGCAGATGAACACAAGGTGACAGCGAGTGGCATGTAGGACAGATATCTTGTAGCCAATGGCAAGAAATTAGTGTTCTCTAAAATAAGAGTCTGATTGAGGTTAAGAGGGGAAGTCAGGTCGAGTGACTAAGAGAGACTGTGCATGTGCATGCCAACATTTTCCTTTTCTTTTTTTTTTTGTTTCTTTTTTTAAAGACCACTTTATTTCCTCAAACTGAGCTCCATTGCAGTGGTGACTGGATTAGGAGCAGAGAAGTTTTGAACAAGTGTTTTTGAAAATGTGTGAGGGCAACGGGCGAGGGAGTACAGCAAGAGAGAAAAATGTCCAGGCAAGAGTATAAAGAGGCCGAGATGGGAGGATAGAGATGGGATCAAGAAATAATGGGAAGAAGGTTACTCCATAAAACAGGAAGTGGCCTGAGCTTTTGTTAAAGATTGAGGGAGGCAGAGTGGAGAGACAAAGATGTGATGAGGGTTTTTGAGGAGGTCAGGAAGAATAAAAGCACAGAGAAAGATGAAAGCACATCAGGCACAAGACAAAAAGTGGATGTTTACCATTTCATCCAAGTGACAAACGTAGCACTGCTTTTATCCCTCCTTTTTTGTTGCGATGGCCTTGCTGCCTACAGAGGCTTTTTAATTTTCTTTTTTTCAAGGGATGTCGTCCTCGAGAGACTTCTTTTTTGTCGTCATTCTTTTACATCTTTTTCTTATTTGTACTTTTCTAAATTTCCACTTTCAAAAAGCCTTTTTATTTTCTGTATAAAGTTCAAAGGTGATTTAGTGTGTATATTACACATGTTTTTGATGGGGCCACTTATATATGAATATATGATTTGTTTTTTCCATGACTGATTATTAACTGAAACAACAAAAAGCAACAAAAATAAGTAAAATGCAAACACAAGAAGAATAAAAAGACATCGTCAGGATGGACGTCAGTGGATACCTTTGTTTTTGCCCCTTTTCCGAGCACGAGAGGAAGCCTTCTCTCTCCATCGAGTTGATTTTGTTGTGGACATGCTCAGACAGCAAAAGCAGATCTTGGCTGAAAAGTGCTTTTTCACTGCCTAAAGAAAATATGTGTATGTTTAAAGCACTTTGGAAAGGGATGTCTTTCCCTTTCAGGGAGCCAATATGTCCGACCATGTCAACTCATCATCAGTTGAGTATAAAAACTGGTCCATCCAGCAAGAGCTACCATGAATATTGTACATCTCCTTGTACAGTAGAGATAAAGATAAAGCAAAAGACGTGACATTGTGCCAAACTTTGACACCACTTGGAAGAGTCCTAGAGGAAACTAAAGGGACATTCTGTCGAAGTTTACAGACAATGACTGGAAGACTTCCTCTGCTGTTTGTAACTTTTATTTTCTTGTGTTTTGATCAGGTGAAAACATACTTATTGCTGGGGATCATGGGGAATCACCTCCCTCCCATAGATGTACAGACCTGCCTCTCTGTGTTGGCTGAGCATGTGTGGGTGTTGGTGCGTGTGTGTGTGTGTGACTGTGTGTGCGTGCGTGTGTGTTTGTGTGTGGACACGAGTGCGTGCGTGTTGCTGTATGTGTGCATGTATGTGGCTGAACGTGTGTGCCCGTGTGTGTACATGTAAACTTGAGCGAGCGTATCTATGCATGCATGTGTGTAGTAGTGTGCGTATGCCTCTGTTGCGTGTATGTACGTGTGCGTTCCTGTATAAATCAATGTCCAAACAAGGCATTCCTACTGACAGTTTGTCCAGTTTTACAACAAGAAAAACCAAGGTAAAAATCACTAGAATGAATTGTTGATATAGAATGACAAATCTATAAATATATGAATATAAATATAAATATAAATATATATATATAATTTTTATGTGCAGATGTCATGTCACTAAATGCAACAAATGTTCGCAGAGAAAAAATGATTATGTGATGTACAACAGGACTCTTGTTCACTTGACCTAAAACGTGGAAACTGCTGATCCTAACTAACCCACCATCCACCTCCCACCCCCCTCCCTCCTCCCCCCCTCAATCGAGACAAAAGACAAATCCCACCTGAGGATGCTCAGGCTCTGGTGCGAGTTGTGTGTTATTGTGTGTCCATGCTTCTTAGATGACTGTGCTGAGAGAGGACCGTACTTGAACACAAGGAAAAATAAAAAGACTCTTTGCAATCAAATGGCATGGCCTCCACTACTATTGATCTTTTCACCAGATGTAGTGTTAACTTGTTCCACAGCGAGCGGCTGCCAGGTGTTTTCGCTCCGCACATAAACTGTTTTCCTCAAAAGGAAAAATTAATCAAGTGTTGCAAGTTGCACGTTGGGGGTAATCTGAGGCACTTTGATGTG
Source organism: Trachurus trachurus (assembly GCF_905171665.1). Taxonomy (NCBI): domain Eukaryota; kingdom Metazoa; phylum Chordata; class Actinopteri; order Carangiformes; family Carangidae; genus Trachurus; species Trachurus trachurus. Next base: position 8,829,216 of record NC_139911.1, read on the forward strand.
TTTGCGATTAATTCACATATATGTGCCTTTTCTTTCAGCCTGTTGTTCAAAAGGGCTTCAGGTAGCTTTGAAGATCAGAGTTAACAGCACATGTCAGAACATTTTCCTTCCCACGGCCCTCCTTCCCTCCTTTGAGCCAAAAGAAAAACAATTCTGTAAAAGAAGTAATGAACGGAGGAAGTTAGGAAGTTGTTTACATAACCAATTAAATTAAAAACAAAATACAACTACATTTGTAAAAGGTAATGGACGTAGGATATAGGTACATATGGATGGTGATGAACACCAACTTGAACACATCCTATACATAAGCCTCCAACAAATCCACTGTAAAAATTGATATTAGAGTGAATAAATCATACATTTACTTCATAAGAATGTCTAAAAGTTCCTTACTTATAGGCATTAAACTCAACTTTTCTTAATTCAATAACTTACTATTTTAACAGAGAAAATCTAACCGGAAGATCCTAGCTAGAATTTTATGATATATAAGTCAAAAGTCAAATAGAAAGAAAGTTGATTACCCACTGGAAAGTCAGTGGTTTCAATCATCTTTTTTTTTATTATATTTGTGGGGCTTTTTATGCCTTTATACAGTTGAGAGAGACAGGAAATAGGGAGGCAGAAAGAGGGGGAATGACATGCAGGAAAGGGCCACCTGATGCAGGATTTGAACCGGGGCTGTCTGCAGCGACGACTCTACACATGGGGCGCCTGCTCAACCCACTGCGCCTCTCCGTTTTTTTGTTTTGTTTGTTTTTTAAGTATATTTTGGGGCTTTTTTTGCCTTTATTTGATAGCACATAGTAGAGATAGACAGGAGAGGGGGAATGACATGCAGGAAAGGTCTGCCTGACGCGGGATTCGAACCGGGGACACCTGCAGTGAGGACTGTAGCCTCTACATGGAGCGGCCGCCTTAACCACTGACTGCGCCACGCACCGCCCTACCTCTCCGGTTTTAATCATCTTGCACCTCAATCTCAAACAGCCAGTGAGCCAGATCCAGGTCTGCTAGATCTCCTGCCAAAGGATCTGGAGCTGCAGTATCCACTTCCAGTTTTTTTCCACAAGGTAAGATCTGGTTTGTCATAGATAATATACAGTTATTATTATCCTAGAAGTTCTCTAGCTTAATATAGTCTTACTGTGCTGCAAGGTAGCATTCGTAGGCAACTATAATGTAGGCCTACTGCTAACATTAGCAAAGCTCTGTGTGGTCCAACAAGTTTAGTCCCCATTTCCAGACATGACAGTACATGTGTAATGCCAAGTGTGAAGATGAATGGAAAGCTGCACCGAGTTGCACTATTGATTAGGTTATCAAATGTTATAATGTACGATGAGTCACTGGTACTACAGTAGATTAGTAATTCCAGCCACCAGCTGTCATGGTGACAGTAGATGGACAATAAAGACATTTGATATAATATGTAATTTATTTCTTCATTATGTGGCACTTTGTTGAATTAATCACTATTTTTTATCACAGTTAAGTTAGTTAGGAAACATTGCAAATACAACAAACAAATGGCAGACAAAAGTTTGGACTGACTTTAAGGTACTGTATTGTAATTGAGAAACAGTCGAGTCCAATAGTCACTCTCCTTTTAGCTCTGTTTGTGGTCTCCTGCTGTCACGATCCTGTCAGTCTGTTTATTTTGGTCATTCTGTCTCCTGCTAATCTCCGTCCTCCCACCACACACCCTCAGCTTCTCCCATGCGTCCGTGATTCTGTGAACACCCACATTAACCTGCCCTCTGATCTTTCCCGCCCACCAACACACCTGTTTCCACTTTCCTCATTATCCCAGCCACTATTTAAACCTGCCTGTTCCACCTGCTCCCTGTCAGCTCATGTGTTGTTTTTCATGCTGAGGAGGCTTGTTCTGTGCCACCTGTACCAGTTTTGCTTCTGTACCTGCTACCGTACTTACCTGCCTGCCTGTAAGCCGTTATTATCACCATCTCCTCATGTAAAGTAACTGAGCTGTTCCTGCCTATTTTGCCCTGTACTCTATTCTGACAGAATCAACTCGCTCCTGAAGAAAATATCTGACTGCTTACCTTCTAAATGCACCACTATGTTCACCAGCCAGTCACGGCCTGTATCTGTCTGTCGTTTGCTACTGAGCAGATAGTAAAAAATGTGGGTTTGGGGGCTTTTTTTTTCCTGAAATAGCTGCCTCCTGTGACTGGAAATGATGCTGATGCAAGCAGTGAGAGTGAACCACAGCATCGCCGTTGTGAGCTGTAAATCCAAACAGAAGAGGATTTAAGACACAAAAAAAGTTAAGAACCAAGCAGAACTGCACTAGTGTGTCATTTTAACATTGCATACAGTAGTCATGTGATCAATAGTTCAAATAAAGACAAAGATTAACAGGAATCTTAAACTCTAGAGCTGCTGCATTGTAATTCATCATATAATGTAGAGTTGTTTGTGGTGGTTGATCCAATGCATCTCTACTGTATCATCTCAAATTGCATCTAGTTTGTTATACAACATATATTTATGATACAGTCCCAAAAAAAGTAGTATTGTGTGGGACAAATTGAAATACAATCCGGCATATTTACATATTTGTATGTTCATCAATGTGCACTGTCACATCTAAGTAAACAAATAAATAAGCTCTCACCCCAGTTTATTCTCTATTACATAGGTCAGAAGTCACAGGGATGGCATGATGATATGGTGATTAGAAGATTCTGGGTTCATTTCCTTGCTTTATGGGTGGACGTTTGCATGTTCTTGTGCCTGTGTGTGTTTCTCTCCAGCTTCTCCAGCTTCTTCCCACAGTCCAGAGACATGCACTCTAGGTTTGTTAGCGACTCTCACAGATTGCCCACATGTGAGTGTGTGAGGTTGTCTCTATAGACAGGCCTGGATGTACACCACTCTCGCCCGTCACCTGGGATTGTCTCCAACCTTCACAGGTACTGTAGGCAGCATGCATCACATACAGTACATCTTTTGGAGCCTTGATATTCTTAGAATTGCGTAGCGAGACGACAGGGGAACAACCCAAAGCAGACTATCAATAAGTTCAGATTGCTTATACGCAGACAATTTACCACTGTTGTCTCCCTTGGCTGACAAGCGACAGTGTTAACGTCCTGATACCATCATCTGTTCACACAAACATATTCGCTAGGGGACTTGACAGACGGCCGTTTGGGAACATGTTACATAATACTGCTTTGGATATCGCCCCTGTTCACGCTCCCACTGATAATGACTCTTTGAGATGCCGTATAGTTAATGTACTTACACGGCGCAGCAGTGACAGGCATGTTTAAGCATAACAGGGGGGACTTAATATTTCACTGTAATGTTGCCCCAGAGTGACAGCAGTGGGATGTGGTTGGAGAGGTGTTAATAATAATAATAATAGAGAGACGTAAAGCCAATGCAAGGACTCCCACACCTATTGTCACTGTAATGACAGTGGACAGGCATAAGGAATGCACTAATGGAGATTTCCATTTTGTATTTTTACCATCATTTTCTACCTTTTTGTGTTGCCCCTATGACTTTGATCCCATTCATCCAAAAAATCCATTGAACCGAACTTGCAGCATATTAAATAGATTATGCTGAGCTGGAAGTAGCAGCATTTGTTACAATCCATTGGAATTCACATCCTCCCCCAACTCTCCCTTTCTCCCTTACCCTTCTTTGATGCTGTCTAGGTTAGGCCTGTGAAATGTAGTGTTGGGTAATAACTCCATTGCGTTGATTATTAGCCTTCACAATAGAGGCAACCCTCCTCTGTCTGAGCACAGTCCCATAGTAGAAGGCTGGTATAACTTAATGTGGCATGAAAATAGCTCCTCAATTTTCCTGCACACAGCCTCTCTAGAAACTGCCCTGTTCCACCCTGCAGATGCCTCCGGCCTTCACTGTTTCACTGCCTCTCTCCCAACTGTCTCTCCCTCTAACTCTCACAGTATCCCTATATCCATTCAGCCATTGCATATACTATAACCTCAGGCTGTGGTTCAAAGGTGCGTGTATGTGCGTGCACATATGTGCATGGAGGAGCATGTCAGGAGAGAGCTAGAAGGACGTGAAGGAGGGAGAAGGAGAGACGGAAAGTGAGATTTTAAGGGAAAAGGGAGACAGAAACGTAGTGGGGAGCAGGTGTAGGGTGTGTGATTTATACTCAGGGGATTTGAGCATGAAATCAATTTGTGTTTAAGGAGAAGTGAGGCTCCACAAAGCGCCACAAATAGACCTTGGGAAATTACTGCTCTCCTCTAAAAGTGAAGGAGAAGGAAGGGTGGAGCCTCAAGGAGACAGCAGGTGGTAGGTTGGACAGGGGAGAGGAAGATGGGGAAGGAGGAGAACCGAGATATTGGAAATGTAGAAATTACAGGTGTAATAACCACAATATGAGCCACAGCAGAAGGTCTTGAAAATGATGTCTGGAAAAACTGAAAAAAAGTTAAGGGAAAATCTTTCGACTCATAAAAGAATAAAGGAAAAGGCCGGTGCATATTCTCATTTGCCCAGGTCATAGTATTTCAAAGGAGGTTAAATCGAAAGCAACTGGACTTTGACAAATAACTAAGTCCAGTTGCTTTCGATTTAACCTCCTTTGAAATAAAGGAAAAGGAAAATAAATAAGTGACAGTGGAAAAAAATGAGCAAATCTTCTTTTTTTTTTGGTATGTTAAGACCAATCTGTCAACTGGGGCTGCAACAGCTGGCAGCAGAAATGAGAACTCTGTTCAGGGAAATGCTAAGGTTCAATTGATAGCGATGAGCTGCTCAGATGTTGAGGATTTTTAAAGTTCTTAAAAACTTTACTAGTACTTTGCATATAGACAGCACCAGGCAAATACGTATGTGAAATTCAGAGACACATTATTGATAAAAGATCGATTTTTACTGAAATGAAATGGCTTTATGTTTGCTACTCATGATAATCCAGTTGTTTTTCTAATTTTGGCCACATGGGGGCAGCTTTCAGGCAAATCTTGTAATTTGTTAGCATATTAGCCTTTTCACGCACTTACCAGAAACACAGCAACATTACCATTTGTTCAGTCATATCTTGCCACCTAATCAATATGTTAGTGGGTTTGGAAACAAGAATCTGATTTTGTCTTTACAGAGTGTGAAACCCATAAATTTAATTCCTTTAAATTACAAAGTTTAGCACATATACTACCCACGTCAGCACTGTTTGGGAAAAAATGCCACTAAATTACACGTTAGATTAAATGTTATTTAGTTAAAAACTGAATATTTAGGTTTGAGATTTATCAAAGAATTTTTTTTCATAGAGGAATAACTGAGAAGATGCAACAAGAATGGTGAGGATGCAGTGTGAAATATGGAGGCAACTACATTACAGAGGAGTGAGATAAAATGATTGAGGAGATAAAGTGTGGTAAAGGAGGAGAGAGGGGAAAAATGGCTTTTGCAAAAAAAAAGAAAAAGAAGCAAAACATGACTCTAGAGCAGTCGGCCCAAATCCCCACTTATTTGAATCAAGTACACGTACCTCATTTCTCATTTCCCCCGCTGTCATAAATTCTGCTTCATCTCCTGGCTAAGCAAGAGGGAGAAGACAAATATGGCAGGTAGCCTCCCCACGGCGAGATGTTCACTACAGTTTGACGTGAGTGTTATCATGGGTCATTCACACCTGCAGGAAGTGGCAGCATGTTTCAGTTTGATCCATAATAATTTGTTCAGAGAGCAGTAAGACAGAGTGGTGATGATTAGCAGCTACAGACAGACAGAAAACACTGGTGATGGAAAAGGTTCAGGAAACGTGAAGAATCATGATTTTTGTCATATCACAGTGACTGAAGAGGTCCAATGTTTAAGGTGTAGTTGTGCTACATGTTGATGTTTCCATTTCCTATTTATTTAGTTGTATAGGCTATTATGTTTATGGGCAGATCCAAACAAGATGTTGATCCTGCATAATATCCTCCTCCCTTTCAATTGTATTTCATATAGCAATATGTTTCAGAAATTTTAACATAGTTTTATTTCCCCCCCTTCCATTCTCATGAAACAAACATTCTGCATTTATTTCAACTAAAGCAAATTTCATTAGTCGGCTAATTGTTTTGCTAATTGGCTACATTAATAAAGTTAATGTAAACCAATAGCTGCCTGTAAGAGCAGGAAAAATAAGCGACTCTACGTCAAACACTTTAATATTATGCTAAACTTGACCAACACCTGTGGTGTGTTAATGAAGAGTCTGGAAGGAGAAAATGAAGTGTGGACATTGGTGTTAGCAGTTCAGGGCTGTTGTGCTTCGCAGTGCTTTAAGCTGAATACTAACATCAGCCTGTTATCACATGCATATACACTGATAACATTCATTGAATATTTGTGACCTGTTTAAGAGTGTATTCTGGCTTATTAGCAATTTGATTAATTATTAGTTTCAAATTCAGCCACAATGTTAAAACAGTCACGTGTTTCGATTGGTGTAGGTATAGGTCTACATTTATATAGATGCATATTTCCAGGAAGTGAAAGTCAGTGAAAGACACATGAAAGCTGCTTGTACTTTCGGAAAAAAAAAAAAAAAAAAAAAAAAAAAAGCACCTGATGGACTCTCAGACTGTGAGAAACAAGTCTCTGGGCAGGTGAAACCAAGACCAACCTGACTGGTTTCAATTCTATGTGTCATGTCTGGAGGAAACAAGGCACCACTCATCACCTACCCTATTCCATCCCTTTGGTGAAACATGGTGACGGTGGTCTGTAGGGACCTGAAAATGGCTTCAGCTCAGTGGTCCCCATCCAACCTGACAGAGCTCAAGTGGATCTGCAGAGAAGAATGGCAGAAAATCCCCAAATCCAGGTGCGTGAAGCTTATCACGTCAAGAAGACTTGAGGCTGTAATCGGCGCGCTCCAACTAAGCACTGAGTAAAGGGTCTGAATCCTTATGTCAGTGTGATATTTCAGATTTTCCTTTCTCATAAATTAGCAAAAACATTTCTAAAATGTGGTTTTCTGCGATGTAAAAAAAAAAAATGAAATTGGGGGCAGGCAGGGGGGGTGGGGGTCTGCAATTTTTTAATTTGATCCAGTGAGAAGAACACAACACGACCACCATGACACCTTTCTTCGTGCTGAATAGAATTCATCAGTGACAAAAACATGCAGAGATGAGTTTTGCACTTAAATGTGTTTGCACTGCCATTAAAATGATGTTTTTCCTAGAATGCACCCAATTTCGAGGCAACAGGAAAACTTCTGCACAGTTTCTTACTTTTCTCAGTGCCTGTGAGAAAAAAATAAGCTTCAGGTTTACAATTTCCTAATTGAACCTGACCTCAGCCTGCTGGCGGGGGAGAACGAGAGCAAAAGGCGTAAACCTGTGGTGATCAATAAACCATCACATTCTTTCTAATCAGTCTGCTTGTTGCACAGCTTCTTCTCTTTCCTATGCTCACTTTTCGCCCTATTTCAGTTTGACTGTGACTGACATGAACACATGCAACTATGAATGGTTCTCTGCCTCATGCACACACACACACACACACAAACAAACACACACATGCATGCACACAGACACATGCGCGCGCCATACGGCACCATGACAGGTATTGAATAGTCAATGCTACAGAGCAGCAGCCTTGGTTATTCATGTGTGATAGTGCTGCTGCTGCTGCTGCTGCTGCTGCATTGGCTCCCACAGAGCTACACTAACGCAAACTTCACATAGGTTTGTTAGGTAGGTTCGGTTGTATGCCAGTGTGTGTGCATGCATTTGTGTGCATGTCTCTGTGTGTATACCTGTCAGCTTGAGCAAATTCACTCACCTGTGACGTCCTCATTCTGTCTCTCCATAAGCCATCACTGAGAGTGCTCCTCTCAAAGGCCCAGGCAACACACACATACACAGAGTCATATCAGCCATGGGCAGGTGTTGAGATCACTGACTTCTGAAGAGGATTTTACCAATGGCGGTTTGAATGTGTGCCATGTATTTTCACCCTTGGTAATGAATGGCCTCCCTCTTTCTCCATCTCTCATGCGTGTTCGTCAGAGAGGGAACAAGGCGAAGAGCAGAGAGACGGGTTGAGGGAGAGTGACGAAAAAGAAAGTGCAAGAGAGAATAAAAAATGAGCTGGATGCGGAGCCGCAGTTGCGCAGTTTCTTTGTCTCTTCGTTCTTCAGTTGTTTCTGGGACATCACAGGCCAAGCTTTGGTGGAGTGACAGCAATGATGAATCCTGCAGGACACAAACTACCACATACACAACAGGAGACGCTTCTCTGATGTAGTAAGGCTGCATTGTTCCATCTAGTGGCCACATATGTACACACACTTGCGCATATTCATGGTTATACACAATGATAGGCTGGCTGACATGAAGTCAAAATCAATAAACCCTTCATTTAGGACAATATTGATAGCACTGTTTCCCTTTGAAGTCTGAAAAGATAACACCAATGATGTTACTGTGATGTCATTAATTTCCTGATATGTAGCATAAATCCAGTTATAATCTGAAGGATATGCGTTTACAGGTCTGAGGGTCTTCTTACCAATTGCAATGTGGAAGATGTAGTCTTTTGCTTTTTTATATTGTACTTTTTACTTGCAGGTGCATTTACATGTCATTTTATCACTCCAGAGGCAACTACATTAACACTCCACATGCAAAAATGGCTGCTAACAGGTGAGTAAAATTACAAAATCTTGGAAACCCAATGTTCAACTCTCAAATCCTGTCTTATGAATCTGTGCAAACTATTATTCAGAGATAATAATTGGGGCACAGTGTACTTCAAGTTCTTTCAAAGGTGCGTTATTACAACAGAAGAGATCTGACAGTGATGAGAGGAGACGGGAAGAGAGGTGTGACTGACATTTATACTTTCTTCTCTTCTTCAAGTTCGGAAACGAATCAGGCAGATCATCTGATGTATATGCAGAGGTCAAATTATCAAAGGGAGAGAGACACATCTGAGACAAGACTGAAGCCAAGGCTGCCACATCTTTACAATGTAGGAAGTCTGTAGGTATGAAAGCTCGCTCTGCTGTGCCCCTCTCTCTGCCAGAAACACCGCCCTGGGCTGCTGTTGTCAGAAAGGATAACATCCTAATCATCTTGTCTTGTTAAATAAGAGTTATTAAAGTCCAAACGTTTTAATTAGACTTATTAATTCACCCTTTTATCAGCAGGCTGCCTCCTGACCTGCCAATGAACCCCTGGCATTTTGATTGGTTGTCAACACCCTCCTCGGGGACACTAATGCCCAGGCAACAGATTCTTGCACTTTGATGACAAATGTGATGCTTGGATCACCTCTCCACTGCCAAGACCCATTGCTCATCAGCAGTGTGTCTCAACATGTGTGATTCTGTGGGTGTGGAGGTGACATTAGTTGGCACACAAAATGTGAATAAACAGATTTTTGGAAATTACCTGATTGCTTCTGTATTTTTTAATATATTTCTCATTGTTTATTTGAATGAATAATTCAAAGGTACTCAATTAATTCAAACCCATGCAGTGTCTGTGCAGCTGTATGGGTGTGTGTGGATTGCACGTGCACTGAGAGCACCACTTGTGATAATCCAAGTGAAGAATGCAGCTGCCACTTCACACTGCAGTTATACCATTACAGAGTTGGCTATTGCCCTGCACACACACCACACCACACACACACACACACACACACACACACACACACACACACACACACACACACACACACACACACAAACACACACATTGAAACATATGTGCAATCATCAGATTCACCACTCCTTGGATGCAGGTTATAATACACTGCATAAAACGTTTACATAAAGCACCAACTGTAACACCCTATAGATACCCTTGTTGTATGGTGCGCTTACAGTGGCTGCAATATCAGTCTTCTGCTGACCAAATAGAAGCAAAAGTTCTACTTGAAATAAACTATTATCATTTGTTTCATTTTTTTCTGTTCTGTCAGTTACTCATAACACCTCTAGGCTCTCCCTGAGTTTCCCAGCTCTGCCTAGGGAGACTGTCATGTCAACCATTTAATGAACCACTGTGGACTTATGGTGCAAAAGCACAATGTACTGTAGGTGAGGTCACCGCTGTTACAGATACACAGCTAGTTTCCTCTTTCTCTCCCTGCTGGAGCCTCTCTCGCCTTCTCTTGTTCATCCTGTTGCTGTGATGCTATTACACCAGAGATGAAAACAGGCCTGTTCATTAGACAAAGTCTCAGCTTAATAAATGGTTCCACTTAAGAGGCTGTGTAAGTTACATAGTTGTCACTAGGTAGTTAAATTTGTGTCTTTTACTGTAGCTTTTATAGTCTGAGCTCTCATTGATATTTAAATGGTTTATGAAATTAATGACAACAGTATTCCCACAATTGAGTTACAATACCAGAGTCACAATTTAGCATGAGCTTGATTAGACATTCAAATTTCTTCATTATCTGTCACAAAGCACTAACCTCTCTGACACGCTGTTGACAGCTCCTTTGTGGAAATAATCACACTTCTCAACTCATGCAGTCATTCCACCGTTCCACAAGGAGATGATTTCTTTAACACATGTGCATTCATGATTTATTAAGGTTAATTGAGATGAATATGAAATCAGACAAGAGACAACTTATTAAGAAACATATCATATAATAAAATCACAGATAGTAATAATAATCATCCACTCATTGATTTCAAATATACTATATTGTGTGTAATGTTGTATTTGGCTATGGCTAACCCTTTGTATTCAGTTGTTGTTTTTCATGAACAGTAGATATAATAGGCTACACATCTTGATCATAGATACAATGCTGCGTTCAGGGATCCTGTAAACTCGGGAATATTGGGAACGACCGTCTGAGTTTTCTGAAAAAAAGAAAGAAACCTATAATAAAATCACAGATAGTAATCGGAGCGGAGGACGCCATGATTGCAGAAGTCAATATGCTTCACTATCTGCTTGCGGATAGAATATCAACCTGTTCATGCCGTCAAATTATTTTTCCGAGTTAGATTTTCCCGAGTTTTTATTATTCCCGACTCTCCAAACTTCCAGGTGTTCCGTGAACGCAGCAACAGCCAGCGGCTACGACTGACGTCAGCGCGCTCCACACGTCCTGCAGTTCCTTACGGGAAGCATATGATGTCATTACGCATGGTTTCCAAACAATGCTCAGGAAGAAGCCACGTTGACGGTCCAGTCTGAAAGTGTAGCGCAATTTTTTTTTTGCAGGCAGAATAAAACGAGAATTATCTTGTCACAGCCTCCGGTTTGTTTCTCGCTGAAGACTCCAGAGCGGAGCCGACATGTCGTCACCACCGAAGGAGAAAATCGAGACCAAAGGAGGACATGCCCCCGCAGGTAAGACTCCCAGGAGTCTTGTGTTGTTTTTGCAAGCTTCCTCTAAACCTGAAGGCCTTACTGTCTGCACAGTCTCAAAGCAAAATCACATGATGATGATGTTTTATTATGTGGCATCTGAAGTGGCAGATACAGTGGGGGTGGTGGTAATGCTTTTAAGCGTTTGAAATCGCATACAGTGAAATCTGCCATTTTTGTCAATGTTGCACATTATACTTCCTGATTGGCGTTGTGGGTCTTGCAGCACGAGTAAGTAAGCGTGGGGGATATTGATGTCATTCGTGTTTATTCAAGTCTTATGTAAAGGTTAGAGCTGCAGTGGTGCGGGGGAATGGTTGCTGGATGTGCGGTGACGTGGAGGTCAATGGCTCCAGCCTTGTGGATGTCAGGCTGGGAGAAAAACAGATAAGGTGTACGTGGACATGAGCGGTGAACTGGGCCACAGCAGCTGCACCACTGATAGCACAGTGAGATAACGAGTGGCCCTCGCACCCTACCTGTGATTAGTGAGGGAGGGAGGCCTAAAGCACATAGCCTACAGGCTGAAGCATGTCAGGCTTTAACAAACATGCAGGTATGGTATAGCGCAGGTGTAGAAAACACTGGACATGACTGATATTATCTTCTTCTCCATAAACAGTCCTTCTGCATTGAGGTCAGAGGTCAAGGGCAGCAACAGAACAGCTGTCCTGCAGCTGCAAACAGTTGAGAATTTAGCTTGAAGACACATTTTGCAGGACGAGCACTTTCCCACACTGGTGTTATATCACTCAGTCTTGTCAGTTGAGGGTTGTCAGGCTTATAAATTACTATGGCAGCCAGCTGTGCAACTTATAAATATGACCTCTTAAATTAAACAAAGATAATGCTCCTGAATGTTCCATTGTGGTGCTGAAATGTTACATCATTCGGAAACTACCAAGTAGTTCCTATTTACTCTCGCTATAATGGGGGGTGTCCCAACCATCTTTTCTGGCCTTTGATCCAATTTCTTAAATATCAGTATCTAAGCCAATCCAGTATGCCTATAAAACAGAGTTGTGCACTGGTAAAGCTTGCATATAAAACAAAATTCTGCTCAGAATAGCTCAGTTTAACTGTATTATTCACTCACAGAGTTAAACCATAAATCCACGTTGTGCTCTATCATGATTTAAAACCATTAAAGTACAACACAATCCCAAGTAAGTCAAAAACTGCCCATACCGGTTCTGATCTGTTACTTGACATCAGGATTGTGAGTGACATCCCCACTAATTGATAATTTGCTTCTCTCACATTAACCATTGCTGGGTTATAGAAGTTATGGTCTTACTTAGTAATAATCAATGTGTATTTTTTGTGTTCCTCCTTGTGTGTGTGTGTGTGTTGCAGTGAAGGCAGGAGGTATGAGGATAGTGCAAAAGCACCAGGCAGCAGCAGTCGTGGCTCCAGAACCACCTCAGAAAGAAGACGAGGAGGAGTACGTCAGCAGCAGGTGAGACGCCTCCGCACACGGTCACAGTGAGTGAGAATGAATAGATCTACAGGTCAGAGTCTCCGTTTTCTTGACTGAAGTTCAATCAAAGGACCACAGAGAGACACAAAGAGATGTGACGGTGCCACAGACTCACACTAACCACATGACTCAAAAAATTACAAAGAGGAAAAAGAAACTCTCACAAATGATAGAAAAATCTGTAAAAATGATTTGAAAGAGGTGTAAAATAACAATAAAGAGACACCTAGCAACATGTGCACAACATTTTTTATCACTCTGAGGTTTGTGTCCTTGGACCCATTGTTTCACAATCGGTCCGTGCACAGTTAAGCACCTACACATGTTTACAGAAGAAAAACTACTTCAATTCTCTCTCCAGTCTATTTGTTAAGACAAACATAAACACACAGCGTTTAGATTGAGACACCGCCTGTGCAGCGTTGGACTCTGGGGTTGTTAGTACACAACAAACAAACACATACACACACATACACCCTGCAATTTGCCAGCTAAGCAATTGAGCTACTTTAACTTTTCTATAAGGCGATACTGTAGGCAATTTCGCAGTGTGTGCTGTTGCTAGCTAATTCAGTAAACAACATAATTACCGCATAATTACAGCATTAACTTCAACAGCCCATTCAGCACTCACTATTGTTTGCTATAAGCAGCCTCAGTTTGCATATTTTGTTCTGTTTCCATATTAGCATGTTCAGCTTTTGCTGCTTGAATGCATTGTTTGTACTGGGGTCACACTGTGTGTGGGGGTGTGTTTGTGTGTCTGCAAGTGTGAGAGTGTGTATGTGTGTGTGCATCTACCCGCTGCTACGCCCACACGTGTCTATTCAATATTCATAAGGACCCATCAGCGACGTGCGTGTCGGTACAGGTGGCATATTCACACCACATATCAGTTTGTGTGTGTGTTAACTAGTGATAAATGAGAACTGACAAGCAGAGCACAGCAGTGAGCAGGGTTCAAGAACGCCGCCAACTGTCAAGAAATTTTCCCCGCATGTGCGTTACATATGCAACCTCACGCACACGTTAAATTATTACCTCCACCGAGGAGGTTGTGTTTTCGCCCGTGTCTGTTTGTTTATCTGTCAACAGAATTTCACAAAAAGGCCTGAGCTGATTTGCACCAAATTTGGTCGAGGGATAAGGATACGGACCAGAGAAAAGACCCGTTATGTTTTAGTGTGGATCCAGTTAAATGGTTGGACCGAGGATTTAGTTTTTTTCTTAAATATTTTTTTCACATCATTATTCATTTCTCAGGAAATAATATATGGATCCTGATCTTAACAACAAGACTGTTGTCCGGCTGTATCCTCTATAGAGTTTTTTCCTAGTGTATTGCATGTTCTTCCTTCAAGGTGCTTGTTGAGCTTTCTCATGCAATTCAAAGCAACCGTATAAAACCCATAAGAGGCAATAAGTCGTTTCCCTTTGCTCCGTTTTCCTTTGTGCCAGCATGAGTGGCAGTAACACACAGGGCATGTACAGGAAGTGAGAAGTGAGGTCAAGTAGATAACAAAGGTACAAACGCAACATGAGAGCTTGGCTTGAACTGTTCAAAGGTAAAGACCTGCTTTAGAGGAAGAAAGCACTGCAGACGAGAGGAGAAACATGGGTGTTAGAGCAGATGCAGGTCATCGGGCAACCGCCATTCTCGCCACGTTTAATATGCACTTCCTCATTTTATTGTGTTGCATTACAGGATATTCTGTAGAGTCATGCTGTTAATGTCCCAGAATTGTGAAAAAAAATTGCCCAAGTTCCTAGAGGCCATGGTGACAAAAAACAAAGCAAAGCAGCAAGTTGTCATTTAAGACATTTAAGAAGCTGGGACCAGTGGATGTGTGGTAGTTGTGCTTGAAAAATAACCAAATCTCTAATCAAAGTAGCCGATTAATTTACTGCCGATTAACTAAAGGAGTTAGTCAGTTTATCACAACATATGTAGATTAGTAAAGAAGTGTTTTATTTTGAGTTGTTAAAAAGTGCTACAGTGAGCTGTCTTTAAAATAAATGCATCATTATGGCAGAAACCCCACGAATGAGCGCTCAGATTACAAAGAAACGACTCCCTGCTGTATTTCCGATCGCATTATCTCCACACTGTTTTACATGAAGTGATGAATGTGTAAGTTGCACTGGTACAGGAGGGAAACGCCTGATTTGCAAATTAGATTTTTGCGGGGTGAAGTATCTCTTCCTGCTCATTCATTCAAACTGGTTACTTGTCTCACCAGAGACGTACAAGGTTTAATAGTTGCCTCAGTATTTATTCTTCCGAACATTTCCCTTTTAGAGGTTGCAGTCAAAGAAGAGGAGCCATTACTTAGGCCATGAAAATAAATTACACAAATAGTGCATTTTAATCAGCGAGGAAGCCCACTTTAAATCAGCCTGTAGCTTGATAAACTCCTCTCGGCCCGGCTGTGTAAATGTATGTTTACCTTCCTCGCGTGAAATGTTTATCTTGAACTAAAAATTATGTGTCAGCGCATCCGCAGCAAAAAAAAAGATGAGAGTAACTCATCAGAGTAACTGCACTCTATCAATAATAACAGTCGGTGAAACTCTCTGACTCACTCACACTGTCAGTCCCTCTCGGTGTCACACTGATGGACATCTAGCAGGTGGCTACTGGGTAAATTTCACATTAGTAGCAGCCAGTGGAGCGTTGTAGTCAGGGGAACACCTGCCGCACCCAATCTAGCTAAGATGGACAGATGGGGCAGAGAGGGAGAGATAGGTGGCTGGGATTATGGCGAAGAAGGAGGAGAGGGAAGGATCGGTTGTGGTGTGGAGAGCGAGGAAAACGACACGGTGATATGAAGACATGAAGTGAGAGGAGGAGTGATGGAGGACGGAGAGAGGGGTAGCTAAGTGTGAAATGCAGGCAAGAAGGGGAAAGCATTAGTTGGAGCAAACTGGTGACCCAGCAGAGGCTTCCTGCTCACTGACTGTCAGGTGAGTGAGTTCCTCAAACGCATCAGCAGCAAAATCCACTCGACGTACAGATGGAGCGTTTCTTGGATCCTGCAGAGAGAGTTGGAGAAAACAGAGGAGCCAAACAGACCAACATACTGTAGGGTTGTTTCATCACGCAACATGTTGCTTAATATTTGAAGGGGAATATTTGGTTCATGAGCTTATCGCACGTCGTTCGCGTGATGGGCTCGATGTGTTTAAAAAAACTCCATTCAAGGAGGTCACAGGCCTCGTGGCAGTTGCACTGTCACGTCTCCCACATAGTTCTGGTGAGAGGTGGGTTTGTTCCAGAGGCTGAGAAAAAAAGAGCGGGTGGAGCTGTGTGTGTGTGTGTGTGTGTGTGTGTGTGTGTGCTCGACTGAATCACTGCACACACACACGCGCACACACATTTGCGCGCTGTACGTAGGAACTGTGGTGAAATGTGCAGTTAGCTGACAGCTCATGGTGAAAAGTTGAGAGGAGAGAGAGGCGGGGGGAGGAGAAGAAGAGGAGGAGGAGGAGGAGGAGGAGGAGGGGGAGGGAAGAAAGGCAACAGGCATCAGTTTCTATGGCAACCATCACCTCGCCCACGGCAACAAACTTCCTGTTCTGCCGAAGCAAAGAGAGAGAGAGAGAGAGAGAGAGAGAGAGAGAGAGAGATGGGTGGGGTTGTGTGGTGGTTTTTTAAAGCTGAAACTCTGAGAAGGAAAAACCACACGGCTGCAATGCATGAACGTACATTTTCTCTCTTAGTTATTTGTTCCGATATTCAATGTGCGCCGTCTTCCGATCTCCCCTCCTCTCTTCTCCCTCGTTCTCTTCCTCTTTTTCACTCTTTACTCCTCTTCTCTCCTGGCACAAAGCAAACTCCTCCTCAGGATTCCTCACAGCTCTCTACTGCCCCCTGCAGGCTCCCTCCTCCTCCTCCTCCTCCTCCTCCTCCTCCTCCTCCACACACAGCCACCTTCCTAACAATCACACCAAACTACAGTGGAGACCTCTGTCACTTTTGGTTTGTCTCTGTGTGCATGCGTGCGAGTGTGCATGTGCCTTTTTTAGGTTTTGCTTCCTTTTTCACCAGCTACGAAAACGTATGGACAAAAAAGGCTTCAGTATCTAATGGCAAATAATTTTATAGTGCAGTTTTGTTAAACCCAGATTAAAAAGCCTTAAACTCTGTTTATTGAGCATGACTAAAACCTGACATGTGTCTGTCTGTTCTCTATGTATTTACCTGTCAGGTCAGGTTAAAAGCTGACACACCTCATTTTCTGTTTGACTTTAAAACAGGTTTTTTATATGTTCCAGGGAGTTATATTCTTGTCAACTGTCTGTCTCTCCGACAGGCTCACACCCCTCAATCCAGTCTGTCTTTTTTTTTTGACATATCTAACCTGTCTGTCTCTCTGGCCTTAAAGCACAACCGCAGTAACCACAGGCAGAGTCTGATACTAACATGCTTCAAATGCAACAGTGACATTTCTTCCCCCTCTTCATCCTTGGTTTTGTTTTCTGCCTCGCCCTCCTTCGCAGGATTCATCTTCAGATTGCACAATGGAGACAGACATTTAACAGAATAGAGTCGTGACAGCCCAGCGTGGGGTGGATACCAGCCCACACCGTCTCAGTATGTGAATACATATCCAACTGAGCGTGCCTGTTCACCTCAACCCCGCTGCGCCTCACCTCACTGTAGCTGGAATTGAATTTGTAACAGAAGCGGCCACTGTACAGACGTACGGCATCTCTATGCACCACGACATGTGAGGAGACGTGTGGAGAAAGATTTAGAACATAAATGACATATAAGATAATTTACACATGATGTGCATTGTTCAGAATGTGTTTCTGTCTTCATTAGGCTGACTCATGCTGGATGTTAATCAGCTGCTTTACAGCTTAAAGAGCCTGTTGGAGTAAATAAGGGAAATCTGGGATCACTAATGTTTGTATGGCACCTTTCAGCTAACGATCATATTTTTAATGAACGCTCTGCTGCATGGTTCTCTGTCAGATGTGTTTAAGATGAAAGTTTGTCCAGCAGGTTGTTGTGCACAGACGTACATAATAAACCACCTGTCAGTATTTCCCACAGTTTCCTTCATTTGGCTCTTGCCATATGGAGATTTTTCTTTCCCCATTTGTTCATATATTGTTAAATAATTTAAAATCTCTGCTTTCAAGCCAAATGTTTGGGGGGAAACACAGCAAGACCACCTCACAGCCAGCAGGACGTTAATTTGAATTAGGATCTCACGGTGTTATGTGCTATAGTTGAATTAATTGAATCGGTAATAGAAAAGCTCTCAACCCAGCGTTTTGACAAGAGGAATAATGAGTGAAAACTCAACACATTTCAAGCCGTCTTTTAATAGCAAGGTAAAGATTCTCATCGAGATAAGCACAGTACCAGGAGGCTGGTCGGTGCCAAGATGCTGATTGCGGAGATTTAATTTAAAAAAAAGTTGTGCATGAATCCTCAAATATTGGAAAATAAGTAGCAGATGTTTCGGATGTGGTGAATCCAAAGTGACTGGCGATGAGACTCTGAGTGCTGAGGCTGCAGTTTGTCATCGGTGTGAGGAACTCTGGTAGTTAATCAGGTGGTGAGCTCTGAGTTGTCCACACTAATGTCTTTGAGTGGCTGTTTGAAGGTGGCTACTACAACTGTGCTCTTTTGCCGCGGGTGACATCGCCATAAAATTAGACGGCGCTCGTTTGTCACGTCAAGGTCGATACTTACCTCAGGTTCCGCATTCCTCCTCCTCCTCCTCCTCCTCATCTTTTTCTCTGCCTCCATCCCTTCCACTACGTCTGAACGAGCTCTCGTCTCCTCATCTCTCCCCCATGCTCTTCTCCTATCTAACAGCCCATTATTATAAAGGTGCTTTCTCCTGCATCCTCCTCCTCCTCCTCCATCTCCCCCTGACCTGCCTTCGCCTCTCATCTCCCTTTTTTCATCCCCCTCTCTCCACTCTCCTCTTCTCCTCCATCCCAAATCCTTTCTTTGTCACCACAGTCCTCTATTACTCCCTTTTCCAACTTTCCCTCACCTCCCTACCTCTCTCCCCCTGCTCTTCTCTCCTCATGCTTTCCATCCAGAAGCTGTGAACCCCAGTGTTCGGCCAGGATGAATGGGAGCTATTTAAACCGCTGGCAGGTCCATCCGCGGTGTGTGTGTTCGTATGAGTGTGTGTGTACATTCGGATGTGTGTATGTGAGAGACTGAGATGGTGGGTGTTGTGTGTTATGACAACTTTAGATGTCCGTGTTTTGGCTTTGTGTTACTTTTGAGAGCCTTGATGCAGCCTTTTGTAAATATTGCTGTACTTTTAACCTGCCTAGAATATAATTTAATTACACACAATCACCACAGAGTAATATACTGGGGTACACACTCTCCTTATGGTCTTTATATTGTTATGAACTCTCAGGTAATTTGTTTTCTTTATCTCTTTTTCTTCTGTTTAGTCCACCAAAGGTCCCAGTGATCGTGTCTGGAGTGGTTACGAAGGTAAGATACACAAACACACACACACTACAACCACTAGTGAAATAAGTATTATAAGATGGTTTACATCTGGGACATGAGCTCTACAGGGAGAGGTGGAGGCTTAGTGCTGAGATAAAGTAAGAGGGCACGGTTAAATAAATAAAACTGAAGAAGAAAAAAAATGAGATAAAGTGACTTTTTTAATTACAAGTACAGTGTGAATTCTGTAATAGAATAACTATCTATAATCAAAGTTACGAAAAAGCACATCAAGTTTAATATAGATACTTGAGGCTATTAAATGGTTCATTTTAGGCCTTCCTTTTTATAATCCAGCCCCAAAAACTACATAAAAAAGATATTATCAACACCCCTTGACAAAGAATAATTATCTCGCTGTATAAACAGCTTAAAGTTTACATTCCAGACAATGTACATTAGTTTAATGTTACATATTAAAATGTTATAACCAGTTTATTCTCTCAACAATGTGATGAACCCCGCCACGTTTTACAGCAAGGAAAATGACCACAGTTAAATCAATACCTTTCATACACGGCTTAAAAAAGCAAAACAAAACAATAACAAGCTTCAAATAAACCAGTTGATCAAGTGCAGCAGCCAGTGTGTTTGTGTGTTTTTTGCAGGTTTTATCACTCTTGCCCTGCCGCTTTGAGTTGTTGAACAAAGTCTGTGGATATCTGTGTGTGTTTGATTATTGTTTGACCGTATATCTTAGATTTACTGTGTGAGAGTATATGTATGTGTATGTGTACAGTATGTGTGTATTGTACGTCTCCGTGGGGCGGTGGGTGGTGAAAAAATGTCCTTGACTCCTGGAAAAGGCTCCGCTCTCTGCCTCGTGTGTCTGTGTCTGAGTGTCAGACCAGGCAGATTGTTTGCGGAAGATTGCAGTGATATGGGCAAGGTGGCAGGCATCCCATTTATCCCCTGATCCTCCTCTAGCCTTCCCATTCGGCCCCTATCACTGCCATCAAACCCAGAGGCGAGCACTGCACAAAGCCTCAGAAAAGCCTTTTAGGAGCTAAGTGAAACACTTGTGTGTGTCTGTCTGTGTGTAGACTTGGCCGTCTGTCTGCTGTGATATGTTTTCTTTTTTTAAATGCAAAAAGAAAATAATAATAATAAATAAATAAGACATTTCCTTAGCTATGTATTCTCTATTTTCTTTCCCAGAGTAGAATGAGATTCTAAATTGTGCCCGTCTAATAAACATTACTTGATCTGAGGTAGCAGAGGCTTCACAAACCGAAGCAGAGGCTGTAATGGAAAAGTGTTGCAGTCGGGTCAGGAAATAAACATGTTCCTTCCTCGTGTCCCGAGATGCTTTCTTTGGCTCAGACCTCGTTCCTCTCTCCCAGCCTTGATCACATGTCACCAGCAATTCCCATTCTGAGCTTCTAAATAACCACACAAGAGTCATCCTCACATCTATCTCAGTGAAAGAAAAAGATTTCTAGACTGGGTATCAAAGGAAGGTAAATGGGTTTTGATGTTTTTTTTTATTGTAGATGGGCAGTTATTCTCATTAATTCCAAGAAGTAATACATTGCAAAGGTCAGCCTTTAGGTTCTTTTAAGCATGAGAGGAAAATTAAATATCAAGTGAAACATTTCCATTTCAGAATAAAATTGACCCTCAAAAAATATCTTAAAAAGAGAAGTCAGAATTTGTCCATTTTAAATGTGCCGTAAGAAAAACTTGCAAATATCACACTACTTCTGATAGCCGTGTACTGGAATGGTGAAAATGCAGCATTGAGCAGCCAATCGCCACGGCTCTGTTTACAGTATTTGGCAGTAATGGCGTTAATTTGTTGCGTTCCTTCTCATACCTCTGTTTCAGTGGGATGCAGAGAGAGAGAGAGAGCTTTTAGCTTTAGAAGAGAGAAGAAGGGCAATTGGAGGTCAGATCCATCCACATCCCAAGCAGTTAGCTGTGGAATTGGCTTTAAATGAAGGAAACGCACACACTGTAAATGTTTTGTGCCCACCTACACACACACACACAAGCAGAAAAACTAGTGCATGGCCACACATAACCAAACTGAACCAGCACACACACAGAGTGAGGATTAGGGTCAAGCAAGGATGGGGTGGGTGAGTAAAGTTCAGCGAAAGGCTCAGCAACGCAGCCGATGTGTGTTTCCATGTGTGTGTTTTTGAGGAGAGGTGATTAAATTGGTTATATAACTTTATCTATGTGTACATCTTAAGAATGCAGAATATGAAGGAAGGAGCCATGTGTTTAGTCATTATTATTTCTATGCTGGA
This sequence comes from Trachurus trachurus, assembly GCF_905171665.1. Taxonomy (NCBI): domain Eukaryota; kingdom Metazoa; phylum Chordata; class Actinopteri; order Carangiformes; family Carangidae; genus Trachurus; species Trachurus trachurus. Next base: position 8,850,819 of record NC_139911.1, read on the forward strand.
GTAATAACGTTCACATATGGCAACATCTGGACAGATGTCAGCAAAATACCAACTTAACTTAACGCTGATGTCTCGTAATGGAGATGAAAGAATTAAAACTGTCAGTAATAATCCACTTAATCATTCATGCGGCAGAGTAGTGTGTGCTGCTTTTCATGAATGCTGCCTCGTCACATTGAAAAATATGTTTCTCCCACATGAAGAAGGCAAATGAGATAAGTGAAGTATGAGGAAACAGGCAGATTAAGGTGAGGAGCAAAAACTGGTCACAAACCAGTGGAGAATGTGAAAGACACTGAAACACTTGGCGTGAGAAAAGAAAATGCCGCCGGTGAGGGTTTAAAAAAAGAAAGAGGGAAAGGAATTGAGTCATTATTGTAGAAAGTTGCCGATTAAAATTCCACATTCCTCTGTGAACGATCAAATTCCTGCTTTGATCCGATTTAGATGCAAGGCTGTTTATGGGCATTTTTCTTGGAATAAGAGATTGAGGTTGCAGAGCAGATGAGCGCGGAGATAAGTGCTCCATACTGTACCCTTCATGCACTTTGGGGATTTCCTCATTGTTATTATGATTATCAAAGGCAGAGGATTTTAATACGGGTCATAGTTCAGGTTCACATACTGCACACATATATAGACGCAATTTACACACTGTATTTTGAAGCCTCTGACTTAATTTCACAAACCCACACAAGGTTAGCTTTACATAGAGCCAGAACTGTATCCTCTGCATTGATGATTTCCAGCATTGCTCTTATTTTCTGAACATGAGCCATAATGAGCCTCTCACTGGAAACATCCACATCACTGCACCGCTGCTTAATAGTTAACTGTGTGGTTATTAAGTGCACTGTATGTAGTTTCAGTGGCAGCTTTTTTTTTGAAGAGGTAAGAAGCAGCAGAGCCTGTGGGGGTGGCATCATCTAAAAGTTTAGCTGCAGTCCTGATCTTCCCAGCGCACAAATAAAAGATGAAGTGATTGAAGAGAAACGTTTTCCCCATGTGGTTTGAGTAGGTGAAATGTTCACAGACTCCACCAATTTTCTACGCACCGTCATGCCAAGGAAGGGTTGGGAGAACTTTCAGCAAAATGCTTTTGGAGTTCCAGTGGGGCAACGGATTTTCATATAACGGCGGCAGATAGAGCTCACTTTTGAATCGTCCAAAACACACACTATGAAACATCCAGATACCTCCATACTGCTCGTCCGTACTGACCCAAGTCTCCTGAAGCCACCACATGAAAAAAATGTTCGGAAAAAATTAATTTGATCTCTGTTTTTAGCCTTGTTGTAGTAGTAGCTCCCAGTGGCTCTGTTGATGTTTGTGCACATGTGCGAGATTTGCTGTGAGATATTCTTCCATGTTTACATCATACATCCAGTGGTTTACAACAACGAATATCAACAGAGCCCCTGGGAGCTACTACTACAACAAGGCTAAAAACAGAGATCAAATTAATTTTTTTCCGAACAACTTTTTCATCAGTCAGTACGGACAAGCAGTATGGAGATATTTGGATGTTTCACAGTGTGTGTTTTGGACGATTCAAAACTGAACTCTATCCGCCGCCATTATATGAAAATCCTTTGCCAGCCGGACCCCCCCTGGAACTCCTAAAGCGTTTTGATAACTCGATTTTGGGTGAAGTATCCCTTTAAATTCTTGCACTCAGGGAATAATCGTCATCTTAATCATAAGAACTGAACAATTGTTCCAGTGTAGTTGTGCATGTTAAGCTGTGAGCTTGAGTTTCTGAGCCTTCATTGAATTCTTCTCTATTCGCTCTAACGTCCTGCTGACTTTGTTCTGTTCAGGGTGATAAGGACTTCACCCCGGCAGCTGCACAGGTGGCTCACCAGAAGCCCCAGCCTGGTATCCCCAAGCTGCCCCCCACCCAGCACATCAACCAGCACATCCACCAGCCCCGCAAGTGAGGCAGCAGGCTACAGTGGCTACGCTAACTCCACCAGCCGGCCTTTTCAATGGAACACATAGGATGATGAAGATGTTTTCCCCACCGGGCGCAGATCTCCTCTAAATAATCAGAGTAATTTTCATTTGCCTGACACCTAATGCCAATACAGCCATTCTAGAAGTCCCCACTCTCTCTACACCTTTGCTGCTTTTGGTGCTGGACTCTTTGTTCTACAATTTTTGGGTCTTCTCCTTTAAGAGGTATTGCTTTGACAGTCGTATAGTTTCCAGATGGTTAAAGTGGGCAGAGGGGCTTCTAAGATGGCTTTGGTTCTTGGATTAGGTGAGCTAAGAAATCGATCTTATATATATATATGTGAGTCTGCGGGGGGTGGGGGGACTCTCACGCCACCAAATGTGCTGACCAATACCGCATCATTGCAACCAGCCAATCACAGCGACCCCGTCAATCAGGCCAATTAACTAACCAACCAATCACCTCACAGTGATGAGCCCAGGCTCCAACCTTCTACCTATGACCTTCACACAGACCAGAAGAACCAATCAACCAACCAATCATGTGGTGGACACCAGTTACATGATCATCATCATCACTACAAACCAAAAAAAAAAAAAAAAACAGAAGAACACACAAACATCTTTTAAATTACTAGAATCAGTTCGATGTGACTGAGACTGTTGCCAAAGCGTATATGTACGGCATTCACCAGAGAAACTGCAGCTACACATTTACATATCAGCATTAACCAATTATTATATCAGATATCCAAAGGTCCAGCAGCTTTAACAGTTGTCCACGAGAGCCCTCAAATCTCTATCAGAAATATCCACCTAGGTTACAGACGTAGTGATTGATTGGCCTGTAAAAAATGTGTAAATGCACTTACACTGGAGCACAAACTGGACATTTTATAGAGGCCCTGTGAGGAAAATAAATAAGATATTGTTCATATCTTGACTCAAGATGCTACCTAGACTTTAAGCAGAGGCTGAACCAACTTAGCTTTTGCAACAGTTTCCTCCTATGTAACTGGTTCTTAAGTTTATTTAAAGCAGAGCCTCCCTCTTTTCTGACCTGCTCTTTCTGCAGTGTTAACGATTTCATTGCAAACTCCACCTGCTTTCCTTTCTAAGTGCCTCATCTCTTAGATTTGAGGGACATTTTTATCTGCACACAAGCGTCAACTGGAATGAAAACGCAGGTGAAATCGCGATGAGATCTAAAGAAAGCTAATTGCTGTGAAGCAGCTGCAGGTTGATTTGTGTTTACATTAACATTGACCTTAACATCACAAGGGAGCATGCTTCGTTACATAGCTGAACAAAACATTGCAGAGAGGAGCTGTTCAGAACAGTCTGAGGCTCTTAAATGTAAAGTGAAGGTAAAAGCGTGGACGTCTTTGGTAAAAAAAAAATGCACAAGGGCAGCAACAGTGAATTCTACATTCCATAGAGAAGTGATTAAACAGATACTGTATGTCAACTATTTGACGGTTTATCAGTCCACAGAAAATGCAATACATTTAATTTCCACAAGCCAGGGTGTACACAAAATCTACAAATGATACATATCGACACACGCATGCACACACAAACACACACACACCACCCTTTTCCTTAATCACCCGTTCCCTTACACTCAAGTGTTAATTGTTGCAACACTAACGTTCAGGTTTCCAGAAAAGAAAGAAATTTACCTTGCCAAGAATGAATGATCTCCTGTGTTAATTTAATTAAGTTTAAAAGAGTTTTATTTTTTGTTTCTCTCAGTTTTTTTTTTTTCATGAGTAAATTGTTCAAATTGTACAAATCTTTAGTCATTGAGTGGACTTAGGTATTAGGTGTGGTTGTCATAGTAAATAAAGATGTAGACTATCTTGAAAAATACAGTTTTCTGCTTGTCATTTGTTGTCTGCAAAACTTAAATGGACACTCAGATGAAATCACCTTAAAAAAAAAAGGATGTCTAGCTCAGCGCTAAATAAGTAAAATGATATGGTTTCAATATTTTAAACGTGTTTTCAAAAAGTTCAAACTAGTCTCGCTCACCTAGAGTATTTTAGCATCCCATGGTGAATTAGCACCCTGCACTGAGGGATTAGGGCTCAGCTGGTGTTTTGAAATGAAACAGAAGCATCTCTCCAAGAGCTGTCTGCTGTTTTTCCCTTCAGCATACACACACACACAAAACACTGTGCACCAGGTGTTAGTGCATGTAATCCATCTTTACACAAGCATCTGCAACCAGATGTTCTGTCAGCTTACGTTATCCCAGTAAACCAGCCAGCGCTGGCTTAGTTGGTGCGAATCTCTGTCAGCAAGCCCGAAACACCCCATTAAAGAAGACGCAGTCTCCTTGACTCTCCATGTTTGTGTGGAGTTCTCTCAATGTGGCAGACCTCTCATCCCCTGTCATGCCTTATTAGACTGACAGGAGGAACAGAATGAGCGAAAGTCTGAGCTAAAAATATAGCGCACTGCCCTGTACAGGAATCTCTGGTTGTACGAGCATGTGTTCAACAACGAAGATGGTGTTATTATCACATCAAGATGTCTTCTTAAATATCCAGAAATTAGGCTAGTCTAGCAAGTAAACATAACATTAGGTTGGTATTTAGCACTGTGCATAAAATGCCTCTGAAAAAACTGTTAAATATTATCTCACTGGGTTTTTCTTTCTCATATTAGTATATGATTTATCGAGTTGGAATAGAAAGAAGTTTGTTTTAGTTGGTAGGCCCACACATTGACTGTCTCAGTGACCTGTATGTGTCAGTATTCAGGAGTGATATCCAAAAAGGCCAGCTTCTAGTAACCATATGTCAACAGCCAGAGGAGGTTATCGGTCCGTGTCAGCCTGACCCCGAAACATTTAAGCTCATCTCCCGACACCATAAAACAGTCAAGGTTATGGCACTGTACCCTCAGCACCGAGTCATTCTCATTTAGAGCCACTTTATTATATTAGCCTTGAGTATACACCACAAGCTGTCGGCCATGTGGACCTCAGGTGCATTAAAACTGGATTTAGCTTGTCGAGACTGAAAACTTTCCACAGATGCCTCGGTTCACTCAGTCAACAGTTGACAGTGGGAGGAAGAGGTATTTATTTCTACTACACACGTGGATGTGACAGAGTTATGTTGACATTTTGGCTACAATATTTCAGGTATTACGTAAAAACCATGAGTGGCAATCCCTAAATGTTATATATTGACAAAATGTTACGCAAAACTAACCTGATTTATGCAACAGTTATGTGGAAAAAAATCTACCGAAGGTGCAGTGCAGTATTTTTTTATCAAGTTTGGTGATTTTTTTTTTTTTTATAAGAGAGATGGTCTCATAAGAGAGCTGGTCTCGGCCAAGTTTCCCTCACTTTTTATCAACCAGGGTACCGCCGGTTTCCATCAGCACATTGTAGATCATTTTTGATGCTGATTTAATTTTAAGACGTGATCATTTATTCATACTTTTCGGCTTTTTGGAAATGGAATTCATTAAGAGGGACCTACTTCATCTTTGATTGCATCAGAGTATCATTTCAAAGAATAATAAAAAAAAAGGAATGAAAATGATATTGCTCTCATACCTTGAGAAATGGGACAGATTACACTTGGGTCTCGCTAGAGCAGAGGAAGTGGAGAAATTCATTGGAACCATAAGGATGATACATTTGAGCCAGTATTGTTTCTAAATAATCTGATTTACCACCATCATGATTTTAACTTGTGTTAACTATAACGATGTGGGTAAGTACAGACAGTAATACTTGATAATTAGAGCTAACATATAAATAAAATACGGTAATACTAACTAAGACTGCTGTTGAGAAGTATTTTTTTCTTAGAAAGAGTCCAAACTCAATGAAATGACCTGGAAGTATCATGATAAGAGCAGATCCAAAGTGTCAATACTTCCTATCTTATCATCCATAGCTTAGGATACAATGGACCTCCCTTTTACGCATGGAAAGGAAATAATGCTGTCCCAGAATTCCTTGCAGCAAGGTCGTAGTTGAGGAGTGGTTGAGAAAGGACTTTTTTTTTCAATTTGCAACAGCACAACAGAATTTCACTCATTTCATTTAAATATTATTTGTCTGATATTTCCATTACTGTAAAAAGCTCCAGCTTTAATTCAATGCCCTTACATCACCCATGCAAGTGAAAATTAACTATAGTGATGATAACATGTTTATTTCTGCTTAAATTAGGGTTTTAACATGGGAATCTATGGGGGCTGACACAGCCTCAAACAGCCGTTGGATGAACTAGCGAATTTGGCACTTGTGTGTTGGCTCCAGAGTTTGCAGCTTGTGAACACCCCACAAACTCTGCCTTGTTGAAGATGCTCCAACCCTGTCATCTGCCTTGGCCCTGTTAAAGTTACCTACAGTAGGTTGCCACAGTTGCTCATTTCTCCCGCGTCCAACATGACAATTAAATCTGACTGTACACTTCCCATTTAGTAAATTATATCTCAGACTTTCACATGTACTGCAGTAATTATATACAGTAATCCATGTATTTCTCTGCACGTAGTTGTCACAATGTTTTGACTCTCACAACAGCGACAGCAGATTACTGTGGCGTGCACACACTGTAGTAGGGACACCTGTACTGCTGCTGTTTATTCATGCAGTTATCCAGGCAGACAATCATGTGACAGCAGTGAAATACATAAAGTCTTGCAGATACAAGTCAGGAGTTTCAGTTAATGTTCACATGAGGAATCAAATTAAATCTCAGTGACTCTGACCGTGGCTTGATTGTTGTTGCCAGAAGGGCCTGTTGATGAGATTCACAGGAGAACAGCGAGGCTGGTTAGGTCTGAGCTGACCGAAAGGCTATGTTGATGAGTATAATCAGTCCTGGTGAGCAGAAAAGCGTCTCACAATGCACAACATGTTGAAGCTTAGAAGATCACATCAGGTTCAACTCTGGAAAAAGACTGGAAGAACGTAGCCTGATCTGTTGAAACAGAGTTTGTGTTGAAGCATGCTAGTGGTAGAACCAGAATTAGACATAAATCCATGAAGCAACCTGCCCTGTGCTAACATTTAATGCTGGCACTGGTGGTGTTATGTCATGGGGAATGTTTACTTGGCACATTTTGGGGTTTTGAAAGTCACAGCTTATCTGAGTATTCCCGCTGATCAAGGTGCATCTTTATGGCCACACTGTACCATCCTCTAATTCCTGCATGGTACTCAACCTATAGATGTAGTACCAAAACTAACCAGCAGAGGGCCCAAACAAATTATTCCCTCAGTGCTGATCTTGAATCAGGTCATTCTGTCTAAATCCCAGCCTGTAGCATCACAGCATGACATAATAGCTGTCATACAATCAGCGGATAGTGCCCGATTTATTTGGCCACTTGTGAATTTCTCTGAAGGATTTGGGTCGGTGTTGTGGAAGAGAGTGGGAGGGGGGAATTGCTGACCAAACCAGTGGCACTTCATAATCTCAGGTTACAATCTAAGCTAACAGCTGTTTGCGCTACAGCAATGACCTAAATATTATCTGATGCATTCAGGGCTAATAGGTTTTGTCTCTTGCCCACACACACACACATTGTACTGTATGAGTGGACTTGGAACAGATGAACAAACTAACAATACAAAAACACACACTCCTGCCCAGAATTTAATAACCGTAAATATGAGCATGTGATCCGTCTAAAGCTATTTCAGCTTCATTCTCTATTCCAAGGAAATGTTTTAATAGTTCACAGGAATACTGTAGAAAATGCTCTGTTTTCCTATGTTAATGTTAAATATGTTAATCCTGCTGCCACTTGTTAAGTGCAGAGTTCAGTAAATGTGCAATTTGCTCATCTTTTGTCATGTTCAAATGACTTCCTCTGGGGAGCATCTAAGCAGATTGTCATTCTGAAGTCAGTGGAGTTTAGTTGAAGAAACGATTTGGCTGCACAATGCCCTTGTAACCCCTTAGCAACTCATCAACATGTATATTAGATGCACACTCTCGGATGCCACTTAAGCTGCAATCACCATGAGGAGTTAGGACCGTGAAATTGTGCTCTCAAAAATTCCTGACAATGTTATATCACTGTTCTCCCCATGGCTGTGTGTTTTTAAACTCGTGGCTATTTTTTGCCCCATTATTTTCACTATTCTAATATTAAAACAGGGAGCTGACCTCTTGCGCTGTGATGGTTTCGACTTTTTATCAGAGGGTCCATATGCTAAGGATTATTGCCTCAGTTCCTCTTGTACTGTCACACTGACAGAGGCGCGCCCTAGCTTCTCCAAACTTAATTAATATTGAATTATACTTTTGTAATTGCCAGTGGAAGATGGGAAAATAAATAAATAAAGATAAATCCCATCATTGTCTTATGAAGTTCACAACACAAGCTCGCTGAGACATTTGAAATCATAATAACAATAGAGAATTAATTGTTGGCTCAATCACAAGCACATGCAGAGTTACTGTAAGCAGAAGTGTTTATTCTGTTCACATCGCCCGTGAGTCGTCATTGCACGATACTTTATCATCACCAGAGTTAATGTGGTTTTCGCAATGTAAACAATTGGGAGACATTTTTAACTTTCTTCCCACCTGGGAAAGATTGAACTGTTACATCACAATAGTGCTCTAAGTTTCAGTCTTGGTTCTGGACATTAAGACTAAAAGACACAACCCTTTGCACATCAGTATGTGAAAAAGAATAAAAAAGAAAAAAAGTTTGTCATCAAAAGCTTTAAAATCTATAATGTATATAAAAAATATACTGTATATATATATTTATATATGTGTAAGCAAAATACATTCATGGGTTTCATCATGAAGCAAAACCATAATCATCTAAAAAATATTGCTGTAAAAGGACATCAGAGTCTATTAAAGCTTAACTTTCTTAGCCAGTTTGACACACCCATAGGTATTCTCTGCTGAGTATTGAATATAAGACATTATTTCATAACATCTTAAATGAATTGCTTCCATTTTTTATGTAGAAAGATGGAGACATTTCTGCTGTGGTTGCAGTCTGAAATAGTGTATGTTAATAAGTGTCTTCTGCTACAATACAGTGTAACACGCTACAAAAACACTACTGTATCGAGCACCCACAGAGTAACAAAATATAGGCTTGACCTTCCAATAAAAAGCAATAAATATGAAAAATAAGTTATCTAAAAACATTTCAAGTATCAAATCCCCTGGGATTTTACTGTTTGACATCACAAAGGATGCTGAGTGTTGTACACTTCTATTATACTGTCAAAGCCAACCTGCATCCTTTCCTCCACCGCTGAACACAACTCGAGTGAGGATTCAAAACTGAGCAGCCAAGCACAGAAACCCTGCTGGTAATTCTTGGCTCACCCTGAGCTTGAAAGGTCGTAGAAAAATATTGGAGACAAATCTGTCCAGCATAAAACTCCTTAACTACTAAGGTTAGGGTTAGTGTACATCATGTCCGTTGAGGCAATGATATTATTTCTTTTTCCCAGCAGCAAGGTGTCTCTTGGTTACAGCCTCCAGCCGCCTCCTCTCAGCCTCCTCAGCTTTCCTCCTTTCTTCTTTCAGCTCCTTGTATCGCCATTTAGGGATCTGCAGCAGGTGTCCCCCTCCGTCTTTGTAGCTACTCTTCCTCCTGATCTTTTCTGGTTGGTAAGTCGGCGCTGGTGCCTTGGACACCCTCACTTTAGGGATGCTGAAGCCCGGCCTGACGCTGCTCCTCCTCAGCACCATATGCATGGGCAGGAGACTGGTTCTTCGCAGTTCCAGTGCTTCGTTATAAGCCACAATACTCAGACTGGAGCTTCTGTTTCGAGGCACCACGCTCTGGGCCTGCAGGCTGGCCCGGCGGTCTACTGAGTTCTTGGCCACCAGTGTGACCCGGGAGTTTTCGAAGAGTTTGAGGTGGGTGTCCACCCGGTCGGGGTTGGTGGAGCGGAGCTCTCTGGCACGCTGCTGGCGGACAATCTCAGGAACTGCATAGCGCCGCTTGCCCACACCTGGTGGACTGTCGGGACATATCTGAAACAATATCAACGTTCTGAGTGATTTCGCCTCTTATGGTCTCAGTGGTATAGTACCAGCAGCAATAGTAGAGTATGGTAACAGAATCCTAGGTGTGTCATTGATCAAGAGCAGTGCTGAGTCTCCCATTTGATTTTATCACGGTACTGGTAATCTTGCATGAATAACCTGCTTATCGGATAAAGCTGGCGTTAATTATATCCTTTAATTACTATGAACTAATCCCATGATTTTTTTTTGCTAAAAGATAAATTAGTGCCTTTTAATAGCATTATTACCACAATATCATCATTAGTTTATTTGCACATCACTTCAACGCAGTGATAGAGTGACTATCCTAAACACAAACAAACACAATTTTTTTCACTGATGCAAAAACACCAAATATCAGTTTTTCGGCCAGATTTCATGTGTGTGAAAGGTGATTTCAACATTGCACTAGACTGTTTTGTTCCATGAGAAGATAAGTAAATGTGCAAATATTTCCAACTATGCTGAGTGTGTGAAGATACCAGCAGGAATAATGCAGATGAGAGCAGCTTTAATGACCTTCATCTTAAAAACAAGCTTCCTTATCAGAGTCAAGAGTTATACTCATTACCTCACCCTATCTCAGCTTGTGTTTGAGAAAAGCCAGTTGTAAGGGCCAAAGTGAGGAACATGTGGGATAGTATAGATGTGGTGTTTAACGCTGATTAATGAATAACTGGATATTGACCTGTAAGCGTGATCCACAGCTTCATTACTCACCGTATGGCATGCTATTGCAATGAAAGGGCTCCTCATGGCCGTTGTAACAGAAACCATGTGGTCCACGACACCGTCGTCTTCGGGGTTAGTGACATTAGCCATGTTGAAGACGTTGCGTACCGTGTCAGACAGGCGCTTCAGACAGCCACGGGGCTCCTGGGCTTTGGCCACCAGTGATGCCAGCGGGGGCCACTCTAGGCTGGGAGAGCAAGTCTGACATGAATCCACTAGACAGAAGCACTGAGGGGTTTACTCTTTATAAGCCTAAAGCTAGATGTGTGTACTCGTGCATGTATATTGTTTTGTACATTGTGTCTTTGGCAGCGTATTTCCTCTCTAATGACGGCCACCATTTAAAAATCCCAACACGAAATGATCTTTCTAATGATGTTAGGTATCTATGTGGAACATAGAGTGCTCGGTTGTTGGGTATGAAGGTGAATTCATAATAGGGAACATGCAAAAATAATGATGACAGCAAATTGCCGGAATAGGAGTGTGCACGCTGAATCTTAACGTGTGCAGAAACACTGATGAGAAGATGAGTGGTCCATAACTACATCCCTAGAATGCAGGTCAGGATTATTTGTTTTCTGCAGCCACTCGGCAGCCCACTCAAGATGCTGGGTTATGAAGTAGCCCAAGTGAAGAGTCAGAGGAATGGGCAGAGCAATTTAGTCTAAATATTGCAGACCCTTTAAAAACAAGGCATCTTGGAACCATGGAACTTAATTTTGCAGAACTTTCGTTATTAGATGTTACTGTATATGTGATATTCAGCGGTGAGTTTTACCTGAAATTCTCAGTGTATTGGCGAGGACAAGGCCGCTCCATCAGACGTGTTATCAACCAGGCGGTTTCATAACGGCCTGTAAACAGAGCCCAGTCTCTGGCTGTCAAGTTGCGGCCGAAGTCTTTCGCATTCAGGGCAGCCCCTGGTGAACACCACAGAGGATTAAAATGTCAATAAAAGAGAACAGCAGAAGGTGGATACACAAAGATGTGGGTTAAAAGATAACAAGCTGGAGACAGACAGAGGTACATTCAAAAGTGTGCTGAAGAAATCCTTATATGAATTTCACAGGCCCAGGTAATACGTGCATGAAATGCCAAAATAAACATTTTGATAGATCAATCTTAAAATGTCATCCCATCATTGCCAAGTGAAATCCTGTAAATGAAACCCCCTGCATCTATGATTTGGCATATAATTCCTCCATTAGTTCCACTGTTTATGGCTAAAAAAGCAAGCACTCGTCTAGTAACACAAATCTGAATCACTGCCAAAACTTATTCAAATTGTCCATCTGTTAACCAAATTTCTGGAAATGTGTTCACATTTTTCTGAGCTGCCCTGACAGCACAGTGATGGAAGGATAAACAACATTTTGTGGTTGTAATCAGTAAGATCTGTATAAAAACTCCAGGTAATTTGTAAAATCGGTAACACTTTATAATAAGTACACACTATTAAGCATTAGTTAAAGGGACTACGAGGAGTTTTGGAAAGCGAAGTGTTTTCACACTACATTTCCCATGAACCTCCGCACGCACGGTGAAATTCTTGGACCGGCGCAAGACGGACGAAAGCGAAAACATTTGCCAAGAATGTTTTCATTGATCAAGAATGAAAGTCGGAGGTTCGAAGGCGATCAGATACTGTCGTAGTTCCGACCATAAACGGCGATTCGGCTGCGTTATTCTCATGACCCACTGGGCAACCAACAGTAGCCGACCACTAAACTGTCCTACAGTAACTGTATTTATAAACTACATACTAATGAGTATTCATGCGTTATAAATTAATAATTCAGTGTTTATTAATGCTTAACTAATGCTTAATAGTCCGGTGCATATTCTCATTTGCCCAGGTCATAGTATTTCAAAGGAGGTTAAATCGAAAGAAACTGGACTTAGTTATTTGTCTAGGAAGACGTTTCACCTCTCATCCAAGAGGCTTCATCAGTTCATGTACGCATCTGACCAGGCTGGGACTGGTCCAACTATCTGGTGTAGAGACTCAATAAATAAATTGTGAGTCTCCACACCAGATACTTGGACACCAGATAGTTGGACCAGTCCCAGCCTGGTAAGATGCGTACATGAACTGATGAAGCAGAGGTTAAATAGTGAGTCTCCACACCAGATAGTTGGACCAGTCCCAGCCTGGTCAGATGCGTACATGAACTGATGAAGCCTCTTGGATGAGAGGTGAAACGTCTTTCTAGACAAATAACTAAGTCCAGTTGCTTTCGATTTAACCTCCTTTGAAAAAAAAAAATGCTTAATAGTGTGTGCTTATTATAGGGTTAGTGTTACTGTGAAATCTACTGCAGCATTATGCCTCTGATTCAAAGACATTAGTTTCTGCGAATCATATTTGAGTTTGGTACATTAAGTGTGCAATTACACACATTTGCCTCACCTGCCATCATGAGCGCACGCACACATTCCAGCCGGCCCTGCATGGCAGCTTTCATCAGGGCGGTGAAGCCGTGGCAGTTTCTCCTCTCGATGTCCAGCCCACAGTAGTAGTTCAGCAAATAGTTGGTGATGGTTATGTGGCCTTGAAGAACAGAATTACAGTCATTACTGTAGGTACTCGGACAAGCTGTAAGCATAACATTGGCTTGTACACCATATTTTTAGATGTGTAAGACCTACACACCAACACGTTTCCACACAACACACTCCTCACTACTGCTGCAGAAAGCTTGAGAAGAGTGTGTGTATGTGTGTGTTCATTTGGCTCAGCATGCTGGTGTGTTTGTGTATATACATGCATCATGTGTTCAACCAGCCTGTGTGTTTGTGTTAGCATGAAACTCACCTGCTTGAGCAGCAGTTATGAGACCTGTGTTTCCCTCGCTGTCCTGCCAGTTGACATCCAGATACGGACACTGGGCCAGCGCTATGACAACATCCACGTAACCTTGGTAACATGCAATCAAGAGCCCTGTCTGGGATGAAAAAAAGGAAGACAGGACAAAAAGTAGAGATGGAGGAGTTACAATTGGAGGAAAAGTTTGGAATCAGCAAAATCATTCAGCGGAGAAAAGGAAAAAAGTCTTGCCAAAGGACAAGTCAAACTGCTCTGCTGACATGTAGGAAGTAGTATGAAGAGTGTTCATGGCAGTGTCAGTAGACATTCATGAAACCAGGGGACCTTTGTGCATCTTTCAAAACTAATATCCATAAATAAACATGAGATTTGTTATATTTTCACTGAGACCTGAACTGACTTGAACTCGGTGGAAAAATAAGCTGTCTGTGTGTGTGTGTGTTTGTGTTTGTAGGCCTGTTTGTGTGTGCTCATGCCAGAATAGGTACCCTTTTATGTGTGCGTGTGGATGAATGTGTAAATGTTGGTCTGTGTGAGTGTGAGTTTGTGTGTGTTTTGGAGTATACGCCAGTTGTGGAAATCTGAAAGTTGTAAAAGTTGAGGACTTTCCAGAAAGCGCACACCTCGTCAGCCAAAACAAACAAGTTTCACACCAGAGAGAGAGAGAGAGAGAGAGAGATAGGAGAGGGGAAATGTAGGAACACACAGTTCTCAATTGACATGTCACATTCAGGGTATTTACACATTAATAGGTGAAAAATTTCTGTTAAGACAGAAATGTTTTTCACTTCATGGATCAGAGCATGAGTAGATAAATATATGTGACCGATGTAACGAGAATGAATATAATTAATGTGATGACATAGATGTGTTTTGTGCAAATGTTCAAAAGCAAGACTTGCAAAGCCGTGACTATTAGAATAATTGCAACTAATAAATGCAACAAATCAACCAAACAACAAGCTGGTCATCTGGAACAATTAATTAATTGTTAATTAGCAAGCTAGACAACCCTACTGGGACTCTTTATTAGCGCTTGACTAAAAGTAGGATGTCAATCATTAAGACCTCCTCAATAGTGCACGCATCAGTTACAATACAAATGTGTATGTATTGTACAGAGACGCTGTCAGCATTTCAGTTTGATCTTCTTTGCACGGTGCTTCATTTGTGTGAGGTTGAATCAAATATGCTAGAATATAAAATGGTCAAGTAGATGACCAACAACCGTTTTTGCAAGACAGCATAATGTGTAACTGTGGCATGATACTGCTAATAAAGACAGAATCAGTGTAAACTATCATCTCCCAGTTTATTATGACAAGACACCATGGTGGTGATGAGACTTCTTTGCATACGTCTGACACCATGTGGATATGAGAGTCTTGCCATGTAGAGTTAAAAATCAAGATTTTCTGGCAACAGCAATGTAGGACGTACGCTATTTAATAAGTTGTCACAATTTGTTCCACATTTAATAATCCTTGAGCACTTCATTCATGAACCTGCTACTATGTCATGATGTTCTCTCCATAAAATCTACTTGGTTCTCTCTGTACAGTAACTCCTGACAAAATGAGTTTTTAGCCCTAGTTCTTGGCGAGCACGTCGTATTACTCCAATAAATTATTCTCTCAAACTCCGGTGTGATGCGATCAAAAGTTCTGTCTCGCTGACATGAATAAATAGAAGATCGGTACAGATAGGACCTGAGGGTTTAAACAAGTTTACAAAGTTTCTGTCAACCTCCCCCATATCTACCTACTACCCACACACACGCAAACAAACAAACATCATACTGACAAGTGACAATATGCATGCATGGATAAAGTTATGTGTGCATCTCCACATTGTGATTGTTGCTTCTCAATAAACACAATATAAAAACCTCATGTAAAACACCTACAGTTTAGTAGAAACAGAACATTGTATACAATTTTATCAGGTTGCAGATTAATTTAATTAACCCTTTATTCGAACAACATCAAGGCAATGCCAGCATCATGTCACATTAACATGTCACCACATGAAATATTCCAAAATATGAGATCATATATGAGTCTGAATGCCCAAACACAGTCTTTATTTGACTTTTATAGCATAAAAAAAAACCACCGACCGAGAAGACAAACTGAACTTAAACTTTTGGCTACAACGAGCCGGGCTGTCAGCCAGCTGGACATGTAGTCACATTAGTGTTGTCAGCCCTCAAGAGTTAGAAGGGGGAAAGGTGGAAAACAGGTCCTGTGGAGTAACCGGTGGATTGTCTGGAAGAAGCTCACGTACGATGGCACGGCTCCAAGTACCTCTATTTGGTTAGACACACATGTAGACCTTGTCTGCCTCTCTCACATGCACACATACACATTCTTGGCAACCCTCCAGCCTTGCTGTGTTGTACTTTAGAAGCATGCCCTGCAGCATGTCTGGAGCAATTTCATCAGGCAGTGTCCTATTTTCTCTGTGAAACTTTCTCTCTCACACACACACAAACATACAAACACACATTTAGCTGTTGTTGTTTTTTTTCCTACCCTTTTCTTGCAAACTCAAGTTTTCTACTGAGATCATCCCTCTCGTACAAACAGGAATATGTTTAGCATATCCACTGTACTTTGATTTTGATGCTCTTTACGCTGGCAATGTTGGCGTTTGAAGAATCTGAGAGAAGGGCACCAGTGAAATGCACACAGCAATCACAGAGACACAGGAGCGAGACAAAAAAGCCAATTGTGCTACACAATATTGCCCACTCAGTGAATAACTCGAGGGCTGAAGGGATAAAAATAACAACACAATCTGGCAGTTCAACAACCCTGAAACAATCAGGAGAGGTACTACCAAAGGTGGACGAGTGCATATAAAGTGTATGTGTGTGTAAAAAGATACTTACAGTAAAAAAAAAAAAAAAAAACAGTAGAGAGACTTGCATGACAGATTCAAATCACTACTCACTAATAGTTTTCAGGTAATAGGCCTAATGTGTGGACTATATGAAGATGAAGATATGCAGCAGGTAAGAAGCATTTTTTTTAGCTTTTATACTGGTATAAACATGAAAACAATGTGTTCTATTTTCTTTTTTCATAGTTATATAATTTTATTGATTTAAGCTGCAACTGTCCCTTTACACCATTCAACACCATGGAAAAAACTGGAGCTAGCTATCACCTTAATGTTAGGTTCTATCAAACCTAACATTAACCTAACCTGATGTTTGTCACTGACAAGCCTCTGCAAAAGTTTTTTTTTTTTTGTCCTGCACTGTACTGACATTTTTCATGTCAAATATTCAGTCAGAAAATTCAATCAACATGTGAGAACACACTGACCCCAGACCAGTCCCAGTCTACAGACTGATGCATTGAGCATAGCATATGTAAGTGGGTTTTCGACCTCTGATGCCACAGAAAAGTTTTCTGGTACCATTTTGTTCCCCTCATGCACACACATAATGACGCACATGCACTGGCACATTGGCCCAGTCTCACACTGTAACAGTTTCACTGACCGTGCAGTCGGCTGCAATGCTCCGTGATATGCAGCAACGCGCCAAATGTTTTATAACATCAGGAAACACATTCAACACACATAATATTAACCTATAGTGATGCCATTTTGAAGATTTTTCAATTGAGTAAATTAAGACCTCATTAATATAACATACTAACACTGAAGTCAAATATAACTACTTCCAAGTCTGTTTTCTATGCCACAAATTATTCAATATATAAACTACAGCACCAACATCATTAGTTGGAGCCAGAAATTTGCATCTAGAGGGCAACACTTATATCGCAGCTGCTACTTTATTGCATAAAAATGTAATTTTGTAGTAATGACAATTTTGACCAAATAAGTACAAACATCATTTGTAGTCAAGATCAGTGGCCTCTGATGCAGTCTGAACACAGACATATACGCACAAGAATTCTGGTCAACTTATTATTAGCCTATACAGACACAAAGGCAGCAACACACACAAACGTGCGCAGTGGGCACACAGACACGCACACTCACATCTACACTCACGCATTAATCTGGGGAATATCCAGGGCTAGGAATAGAAAGGCTTAGCCTTATCAGTGAGAGAGACACAGAGGGAGGGGGAGGGAGATAGACATAACTGTGTATTTACAGTTAATGTGAGATGCTGCAATAATTGGATCCAATGAGAATGACACAATACACACTGTAACCCTTGAAAACCCACAAAGACACAAATAAAAACAGGTTTCCCAGCCGGCACTTAGATGGATCCTCTGATAGACTGAAGCTGGTACAGAAAATATGGGCAATACAGAATAATTAACAGATTCTGTATGTAGTTTATAACCAATAATTAACTGTTTTTTTCCACAATGTTTTCCTAAAAGTTACCTATAAATCCAGTGAAGTGCCTGCTGCTTGTGTACAGTGATTTTGCTCATTCTGCTGTGACTAACTTCACAAACATTCAAGCAATTAGTAAAATGACTGTTCACACAGCTAGGCTTTGTGGGTTTCCTGAACCAGTGTGACTGCCTAGATAAATGAATGTAACTTGCCTGTTTTTTCCCCTCCCAAATAAGGTCTTAGCTTCACCTTCATTTCCCCCCAAATAAGTCCTGGTATAAGCCGAATCATCCAAGTCATTCAACCGAAAAACTGTATCTTTTTACAGATTGCTGGATAAACCAAAACTAAAATATAGCATTTGTTTTTTCTTTGTGTTCAAGGACAGCCAGGCATGCAAACCAACTCCAGCCTGCCCTCGCTCACATTCACCAGCAGCACGGCTGACACTGACATAGCCTACTAGGCCATGTTCCTGTCAATAGCTTCCCTGTTAACTGTCTTTCTGTCTGCGGCTGAGCTTTCACAGGCTGTATCAAATCAGATATGTATGACTGTCGCTTTGATTTTTCCACTTATCTATATTTGCTAACAGCATCATGCTTGCTACTGTCTGCAGTGCCAAATTTCTGACTCTCCCCGCGTGGCCTTCATTTAGTCTGCTAGGTTGTTGACGTGATGGTCGATGCGGCACGTCGCTGAGCCGTCCTCTCTGTGTCAGAAGCTCTGTGGCTGACTTGCTGTCTTGGCAGGCCCTGCTAAAGCATACTGTACCTGTCATGGTGTGTCACCTGATCTCAGCCTATTTGGACAACCTGGCTCTGAGGAGTGTGTGTGTGAGAGAGAGAGAGTGTGTGTGAGGGAGGGAGATAAAGAGAGAGAGGAGAGAAAGTCAGAGAGGTAGCAGTCATGCAGGGTGGCCTCATTTAAGTTGATTGGATTGTGTGTTTGTGTGCATATGTGTGTGTCTGCGCGTGTATGTATTGAGTTTGTTAGCATGACAGCTTATCTACTCTACGAGGGACACACACTGTCCTAAACGGGGTCGGAGGTGCCAGAGGACACCAATTTTAATTTGATACATAACACAACACACACACACACACACACACATACACATACACATACACATACACACAGACACACTCACAGCACATCTCTTTACAGCCAACGTTCAGAGAGGATAACCCAGATGTTTGCTGACTTGTATTCATGTTTTCACTTACAATAATTTGTTAAAAAGCCATGCATAACATCAGACACTGCAGTCACAACATTGCAGTGCAGTCATAATTACTATGTTGTAATCATATAGAGGGAGAATTAAATACAAACTTGCATAAGACCTACTGTATGATGGCTAGTCTTTAAGTTACTCTTAAAGACTAGCAGCCAATTAGTGTTTAATTGACACATTAGCTCATCCTGTCTTCTCTGGGTACAGGGGACAGACTGTGTTTGTGTCAACAACTGTTTGTCTGGCTCTGGCGTAACTGTGGTTCCAGTTAATACAGTTTCAACATGTGCGTTTGGCAGTGGAAAGTGAGTTTTATTGATTTTCAAAGCCTGAGCTGAGACAAGGAGTGGGTTTGGAGAAAGACTCAAATAGACCTCAGAGAGAAAATACACTGGAAAAATAAAATAATATCAAAAATTATAACTGATGTTTATCTTTCTGCTACTGTAGGTAAGCTGTGAAACTCATTCTCAAGTTATCATGAAACAGAGCCAACACATTAGTATGCACACATGAAATAATACAGATGAAACTTGCATAAGCTCTGCAACTTCAAACGTTTTTATTTTTCTAATACAATTTATGAAATATTTATACCCAAAATTTAAAATTGGTCTGGTGTATCTGTGTTTCATTTCGTCTTGTTTCCAAATGGTTAACCTGCTTCAACTATGCAACTACTTTTCCACAGTCATATAACTGCACCTGTTGTGTAAACCAGTCCTGCTATTCCTATATATAATGCTATACTCTCATCGACTGTAAATATAATTCAATAAACCCCTTCATCTGTCTTCCAAGATAAACAAATCAGTACGCCGAAAACTTCCCTTTGAACTGCTGATGAGAGAAAAGGGACAGAGTGTACGCGCTGTACTTATCCTGGAATATCACAGCCCTCTTTGTCTTACGCGTCACTTCGTCTGCTATATTAAGATGTTGACATCTGTCTCAGGATGTCTAACACACATACGCATGCACTAATGAGCTTTGCAGATTCACATCAACGTATGCAGTTGCTGTGTTGTTTAACCTGCATTGTGTCTGTGTGGCTATGTGCTTATGCCATAGGTCAGAAGGGCATGGCCTGAGTGCAGTTAACACACATCCTAGTAATCCAAACACACAACTTACTTGGCTCTTCATCTCTCACTGCCACACACACATTGCACAAATGCCTGTTGAACCCTTGACCTTCCTTTGTCTGACTTTGTGCAGGATGTGTGTACGTACGTGTGTGTGTGTGTATCCATCTTTCTCTTTTCATAACACACATATTCACACAGTCTATGCTACAGATGATCTCTATTGCTAAAGAATCAGGGAGATCCCAATAGAAAAGAAGAAGAAAAGAAATGTCTGGGCATTACACTGATTGATGTCATGCCCTACCCTCATATAGACACAGTGCATACATAGGGGAAGAGATGAAATGGAAGAGGAGAAAAAGACAGGTGGGTGTTTGCCTCAAGGTGAGGCCTATGTGATAGAATGATAGCGATATGAGCCAGTGACTGATATTTCATCAATAGCAATATGAAAATTGTTTGATAGAAAATCCGTCTGCTCCCCCCGGCTCATAAACACAGCCCACCATATCCCTTAACACTGCGGCGCGTGCTATGCGTGATAAGCAGGTGATCATTTACTGTAACAGGTGTTGAATGACCACCTTCTTCACTGGAACACTGTAAAAAGTCAAAAGTTAAACTTATTTATATTCAGCAGCTTTCATGTATGTGAAGGTATGCTTGATAAGTCCAGTGTGCTTGATAATGGGCAAACTTATCAGTAATACGTTCTTCCAGCACACTGAGTCACAACAGTGTGATTCAGCAATAAAGCTCATTACCATCAAATTCAACTACTATTATTAATGAAATGTTCAGATGAGTGAAAATTAGTCTTGCATTCTGTAATTATGGATTAATGGCTTTGCCCTGGGCTCCACTTTTCTGGCTGGGGTGACTTTTATCCACCAGGTGTAAGGGGTTAGACTACAAATTTTGATCACACTGTAGATAAAATATCCAATAATCTTTCGAGAAAGCTGTAATAGCTTTGATGGATGACCTTTAATACCAGTGAAAAATGGAATTGAGGTTATTCTGAGTCACTGGGGGATGGGGGTGGGGGGACTATATGGAAAAAATGTATTATCACTTATTAATAATATTATGACTAAACTCTTATCATCTTATTACAATGAAAATGCTCCAAAAAACACACTAATGTCATTTACCACAAACTGCGCTGAAGTCAAGAATAAGAAAAAGCAGCGACGACACACTCACTCACATGAATGCTGTACAGAATGTCTACATGGCCACACACTCTCACAGAGGGGCTTGTATGTTCTGCTGCTGACCTTGAGAGACTTCGATGTTTTTAAAGAGCATGAATGTGCTTACTCTCCCAAACAAACCTGACTTCTGTCATCACACAAACATACAAACACCTGTCAGAATATACTGGCTGTCTGTGTTAAAGTATTCAGGATAAGACTCTGAGCTCATTAGAGAAATGGAGTGATTTCAGAATAGAAAGCAAATGCATGATTCATAATGTAATTTCCCAGTCAAGTAGCAACATGGTAAGAAATTGACTACTCACACACTCACTCTTACAGATAGCCTAGAGACCCACAGATATTTAGATGTCATTTTCTTTTTACTGCTAGGCTTTACTCAGTTATCAGGGAGGCTGGCAAGCATGTGGTCATCAGCACATGACATAGGCTACAGTAGCCCACAGTAAAGGAGGTCAGACCAGATACTTTCTTAAGACCTGGAAATAGGTAAGTAAGCCACTGCAGCAAGCTCAGGCTTAATTATTTCAACACCTAGGCCTACTAGGCTCCTTATCTGAACTTGTTGCACTGAGTGGGAGGAAGATGATGTTGGCAGTTTGGTAACAAGACACAACAAGATTTAAAACCTCCGAGCCAAGACCTTATAATAGCTTACTACTTGCAATCTTCTCCATCAATCCAGTGATCAAATATATATAGGCCACTTAAATGAATCCCTACCTTGTCCCGTGCAGCCTGTGTGCTGTCAAACTATTACACTGGGCCTACTACTTGTGAGAAGTTATTCAAAGTGGTCTTATCATGTGCGTCTTACCCTGTTGTTCCTGTCCGTTTCCTTGACCTCCTCCTCTCTGACTCCGTGTCGTATCATTATCCGGACGATAGCCGCGTTGTTGGTGCAGCACGCCTGGAAAAAAGATAGCGGTTCTGGGCTTTCCGGAGACGGGGTGCGCTCCGAGTCCGCGAACACATCATCTGGAGGGTAGAAGGAGTCGTCCGAGGCGATGCTCCGACAGTCCTCCAAGTCCTCAAAGTCAACTTCTTCAAATTCATCATCGTCTTCGTCCCCTCTGTCGTCCTCGTCCTCGTCCTCGTCGCATGAACCCAGGTAGTCCGCGTCTTCCGAGTGGGACAGCGGCTCCTCGGCTATGGTCGGGTGGACTTGGGCGATGTTGCCCGTGACTTTTTGCGGCTGTTGGAGTTGTTTGACCCGGACCGACGAGGCGCCTCCTCCATCCCTGTCGTCCGTGATCAGCACCATCTAACCCCCGAGCATAGGGCACCGTCCACGGGGTAGAGAGCAGCCTGGCACGCGGGGCGCGGGCATGTGACTGGCTGTCTCTCCAAAACTAGACGCGTGTGTAAAAAAAAAAAAAAAAATACAAATAAAAAGTCACTTACATCGTTCACTGAAGCCTAAATTACACAAACTCCTTAAAATGTACTGTCATAGGCCTATGTACTAGTTGAGTATGTTAGCGGTCCTCTTCGGAGAGTTGTTGACATTAACATTATTCCCATCGGAGCCGTGAACGTCCCACAGAGTGTGATCTCCGCGCGCCCTCAAAACGAAACCTCGTTGAGCTCTAACTTAGTTTTCCGGTTCAGGTTTTTCTAAAGCGGAGCTGCAGCACAAAGTGAGTCCCAGGGACACGGCCGTCCCATGCAGGGTGGAGAGAGACAGCAGCCTGTTAACCTATAGTCACCTAATCCGATTAGATGGGACTGAGACCTCTCTCTCTCCCCCTCTGCCTCTCTCTCTCTCTCTGTCTAGTGATAAGGGATTAGTCCTAGGTCTCTACTGAACGCAGCCCTACAGTGAAACATAATATTCCTAGAATAGTATAGGTATTTATACAGTAGGCCTAGGCTATTTATTTTTATTCATCAGTTTGGCAAAACTGTTAATTGTTTTTAATATTGTTTTATTTTGACTAGTAGCAGCTACATCCCTGTTGCTCTTTTCAAGTTGCTCTTACATTAAAGTGGGTTTGAGAGCCTGAGGTAGCCTAGTTTGCTGTCTCACACCTGAGGTCTGCCATACGGATTTAAACTGTTTCCAATTTACTTACTGTTATTGCGTATTTACTCATAGATATTGCTCTAGTATTTAATTGTAGTCTAATTTGTTCCCTCAATGGGGACACAGTTACATCCTGAAATAATTTATTTTACCTTCAGCCAATTCTCTGTTATCATGACTCTCTCTCAATGCTGAGGTATTAAGAGAGTTGAGCTTGTGTGTAAACTGTTGCATCTCATGAAAAATTCATATTAATTTGTTAGAAAATAAATGTTTTTCATTAGGTGTGCAGGAAATTGAACTTTTTAGGGTGAGTAAAACAATGGCTAAAACCTACAAATGTATTTCACCCAACATAACCGTGAAATAAGGAAATACAACTATAATAGATAGATAGATAGATAGATAGATAGATAGATAGATAGATAGATAGATAGATAGATAGATAGATAGATAGATAGAGAATACTTTATTCATCCCTAGCAGGGAAATTCAAGATAGTCCAGTAGCTCACACAACAATGACAAAAAAGATGAACACAAAAATACATTTTAACAAGTGTTATATAAAACACAAAATAGGTGTCATGTCATCTTTGTACCTGAAAAGTTATCATTTCAAGTGAAGAAAGTGTAGAGAATGGAACAATTTCATATATTGCCATTATGTTATAGGCCATACAAATATGTATGTTCATTTATGTATGCTTATATTGTAGACATACACATTTATTGTACAACTATACAATGCTGTTGGTATTTTCGTTCACATACTGTATATGACAACCTAATTGTTTATATAGGGATATAGTATACGTCATATATTATATTTCTGTATGGTAAACCTTGTCTCTCAGTAATTAATACCGTGAGTGTGTTGACATCACCTGCTGCGGAAAAACGAGTGCACAACAGTCCCAGTGTGTACCCATTATTATACCTTCATCTACCCCCAGCTGAGCGCTCTACTCTCCTGTGGCTCCTCCATCTCTATGGTATTACTCTGCTCCTGTGTGTGTGTGACAGGCACTGTTAGCCACCTTGGAGATGTACTGATCTGTGAAAACCTTCACAGTCTGGTCAAAACACAGACACAGACATAAAAGGACGGGGCGATAAAAAAGAATTCCTCCTTTTAGCTGAAATATTTTTGTATGGTTCAAGTCACAATTATCCTTCTTAAGATGTAACACATCATAAACCTGACTTAAATTTATTAATTTACTCACACACTCTCTCTATGACTGCCAGGCGAGTCACTTTTTACACCATGATACAGGGTGGGCCTTATGACATTGAAATTACAGACATAAAATGTGCTCATTCAACATAATTCACATAGTTAAGTCAAACCTATATCTTCAGGACTCAAACATCATGAACATTTTCTCTACAAATATGGATTAATCCCTAACCCTACATTTTATTCCAATGAAATTTAATATGTAAGTTAGACACATATAGATCTATAATGCCCTACATGCAGTCCAGTGCCCCTGATCGTTCCAGTTCTGCTCAGTGATAAGCTCAGTAGCATAAAGCTGCAATGAAGGCAATAATTAGCTGCAAATAAAAAAGAAAATTGGTTAATATTCCTTGGCAATACACTGGTATTTTGGGGGATAAAAGGGAATAACCAATTAAATCAGTCAATTAAAATGCAGAAATTCAAAATTGTAGATGACTCAATATTACAAATTTTAACACAAAACACTGCAAGCAGCCTGAAAAGCAATTAACAGTGGGGGAAAACATCTCCCTTTATACTCAGTAATATTCCATTTTTCATCCAGTTTTGTTTTGTTGTGTTATATTTTAAGAAGACAGCTGTATTATGAAGTAAAATAAACCCCACCAGAGATTTATTTGACACCGTAAATGGTGCTACTGGGACTCATTTAGCCCTGGCAGAATAGAAAGTAATGATTAATACAAGGTGAGAAGACTGGCAGCTGATTTAAGAAGAGAACTAATCAGTTATGTTTCACAATGATCATTTTAGGTCTTCAACGACATAGGCAAAGGGAAATTTGTAGTTCATTTAAGGTCGGATGCCTATGGGCAGATGCCAGCTGATATAAAGACCTCATCCCACAATGCAAATGCTGCTTTACATCAGTACTACTGTATGCATACTCTGTGGTGGTGGTGGTGGTGGTGGTGGTGGTGTACATGTAGTCTTCATGAGACTAAGACCCACTGTAAATAGCTCATTAGCAGCACCATCACTGCAGAGCCAATTGCATTAGCCTAACCTGGGCTCAGAAGAAAAATCTAAATCCCCCGGACAGATAATCATGGGCTGATTGGAGCCCTTCTGTGGATGTGTGTGGTGTAAATGCTGAGGTTTCTGCTGGGTCCCTGATCTATTACATATTCAAGGTTCTTTTTTTTTTTCAAAAGACTACACTTAGCAAGAGTACAGCACTCCAAAATTGTCAGATATCAGAAACTTTTAACCGAAACCTAGGAGCAGTTTTGTGGCAGGTTGAATGGTGCAGCAAAAACATGATTGCTGTTTTTTCCCTTCTGTCTCTTTGGGGCATGCTTTCTTGTTTTCATTTGAATTGATATTATTAGTCCATCAAGCTGCAGTTGCTCCTTTAATAAAAGAAGGTATGTTCACTCTCTCTGCATTTGTAATCCTGCTCTGCCACAACATTTCTGTACCTTGACTCCATGTTTGTAGCTTTTATAAACAGGCATAAGAAGATTGATCACTAGATTGGCAAGCAAGGACAAGCAAATAGCATGTTGGATAATACCTTATCCTATTAATGAAAAGCAATTATGTCTTTGGCCAAGTATGACCTTTTTTAATTAAGAAATAAGGAATATTGAAGCCTATATGCACGTGAGCTTCCTCAATAGATCATATGTCTGCCTCTCCCATGAGCACAACATGGCCTTGCTGCTGGTACACAGGCTCCTGTATGCCCTCCTCTCATTTAGTCCTTCATTTATTCACCCCTGAAAACCACAAACGTCCATAACACTCCAACACACCACGGTTTCTTCTATGGCATACCTGGAGCAGGAGCCCTGTACAAAGATCGCCTATGAGTCTCTTCTTGACACAAGTACTGGACTGTTAGGTTTGTGTATATGTGTGACGGTGCATTGAATATGTGACCAAAATCAAGTCTTTACATCTGAGTTTTTAGAGATTCTGCTTATTTTGTAAAAACCACTTGCCTGGAAATGTTGTTTTTCTCCTCCTTCTTATAGAGAAGGCCTAATGTAGTGATTAGTAATAGCTTGATTACAGAGTCTGCACATTATTGCTAAATCAATTAATGAAGCCTAGACAGACAATACTGTCCATTCAGCAGCTAAGGACAACATTTAAATGCAGTGACAGATGAAGTGTTTGCTGCCAGTTCAATATGAAAAATTCAATCATCCACAATTGTTAATTAATTAATTTTAATAAGCCTGCAATGGTCCTCAATTATGTTCTTTGCTCATTAATATATTTAGAAACAACACTTGGACAAATCAACTTCATTTATTAATTGTTAACATATTACACCACAGACGAAAAAAAGTATTAATATTAAATAGAGACACAAAATAATCATCACACATAATTTAATACTAGAAATGTAAAAAACAAAACAGAAACTACATGAGAAAAGTCCAGTTATAGACATATAAAATGTTGCTCCTCCAATGGCTGCATGATGATAGCTCCGAGAAACACGAGGATGTGTGAAAATGAATGGGGAACAAAACTCCACCAACAACTTCTCTTGAATTATAAAGTAATTATACTTTTTTCACAGGGAGTCTCTGTAATTATTTTTACATCTGCTCATGTGTGTCACAGGGAGATTATGAGATCATTGTTCCATTAAGAAGATAATGAGGCTTAAAGAAAAATGCTGTGGAAGTGTTTGCTTGATTGACAAGTGCCTGACACAGGCAGCCATAGTAGTTTTTGCTCCATCACTCCAAATCATCCTTAAAATGAGGGTGAGATTTAAACATGAATTGTTGGATTAAAATGTCTCTTGAAAAACATATGGGTGGTGTCAATGGGATTACATCCACGTCTCCTGCACATTAGTACATCATCTCTTTTAGTTACACCTCAGTACACATGCTGCAGCAACAGATCTTTAAGGATTTGGCTCAGCGTTCACTGTTACAGATGTAGCTTTAATTTTGAGATGTCTTTCTTTCTTCTTTTGTAAAATTGTTACTCGGCTCTTGATGTTGCTCTGGAAACATTTGATGAATCAGGAGGGGCTGAGTCCACATTGTCCCAGTGGATGAAGTCCAGAGGTTTAATAAACCCATGTTGAAGCTCCCTGGAACATATTGTATGTGGTTAGAGATCTATGACATTTGTAGAGTGCAATCAATAAGCCACAAAAGTCCCAGTTATTATATCAGTCTGACAAAATCATATAACTAATATAAAGTAATACAAACAGCCAAGACTAACAATGAAATCCAGACCCATAAAATCCAAGTTCTGCAACTTCACAATAAATCGTGAATCGTGTTTTCCTTTCTCCTTACCCTGAAATCTGCTACACAGCGGCTACAAAGAGGAATGCTAAAAGGCAGCCTTTGTGTCCACTCTCTCTTCTCTTGTCTCTTTCGCACTGCTCTGCTACATTCATCGTGTCCCTGGAGATGTGTGATGTTATGAGCAAAACTTGAAGAAACAGTAAAAGGTTGTGCAACAGGGCCCCACCCTGGAGATGAGATTCCTGGACCACTAACAGTTTTGCAATGACATCACATTTTCAACATCCTGCAACAATAGAGCATATACAGCAGTCCAGTATGACTATTGTACTGTTATATGCTTTGTGAATGATAAGAACACTAACAAAACTGTACCTTTCTGTTTCAGCTTGTGCAGCCTCATGGTAAAACGTTCTGTTTTGCTTTTCTTGTCAACTGCCTATAACTCAGTAAACTTAACCTTGACCCTAATCCTCCCTTTATAGAAAACCCCACCAGAACTTCTAATAATGACACAGTAACTAATGTTCATCACTGCAAACTATCATCCACAATAGTTACTTGCCCACTGGAAAGCACCAGCTGAGCAACAGGGACTTTCATGGGGGAGGAAACTATGGCCCAAGGGCTCCTGGGGAAGTTCCTAATTCTGAAGAAAAAAAGCTTCTGGAACAGCTCATAAGGTCAAAAGGGGAAATGCATCCAAGTCTAAATCTGTCTCTAATTCTGTTTGGTAAATTCATCTTATTGTGTTTGAAACCTTCTTGGAAAATTTAAAAGTTTCTGTTTAATTTTGTGCATAAATGTGTCTACATCTTTGCATGGTCTCTGAATGATAGCTAATGGTTGCATGGTGTTATTTCATTAACCGATTAGTAAATTATGTAAAGCAGACAACAGCAGTTCTAATGACTCTGTCACCAACTATATATATAGATATGCAATCAGTTTTCAGACACTATCTGAATAGAAAACAACTTATTTATGGCAAACTGAACGGTACTTATGGAAGATTTCTGAGTAGATTAAAATGAATCTTGACTTCTTTTATTCATATTATTTTAAACTCAGTTCTGTGGTGTTGACAGAAAGATCTGTTTTAGCCCTAACAAAAGTCATTCTTCACTGTGTCATACGGGTGGAGAGCCTGCAGTCATCATGTTATCACGGATTCTATCTGTCCTCCAATCCCCTTTGACTCGGCCACAGCTGCAATCCTGCAAGGGGGGTAAGCTTCAATGCCTTTGTGCGCATATGTGCGTGTGTGCGCGCATGTGTGTGTATATCCTCCACCCCTAAAACCTACTGCCAAATGTGAATTCCCACTGATCCTGTTTCCTGCCCTGCCTGATGAAACACTCCAAAAAATGACACAACCTCAAGTTTGTGTGTGTGGCAGGAAAAACATCATATTGTCCCTCTGTGACCCACCACATATTATTTTCTCACTCTTAACAAATACAACAGTATCCATTTAAAATGTGTAAATGTAAAAATTCTGAGTTCACGTTCAGACAGACTGGGTGAGACTGAGCATTTATCCTGCACCTTAATGTGCCCACCTCTGAGATTTCTTCACCCTGACTAAATTAATACTGAACTTGTCTAAGAGTGCATTTATACTCAACCATTAAAATTACATGGGGCAATGAACAAAACATACAAGGTTTTAGGTCTTTTAACGTTAGCTGACAATCATGCTCTTATGCCCTCAGAGCTTTTCTCTTCAACTCTTCTCTTTTTCATCTGCTGGGCGAAATGAATACACTGAGCGAGAGGCCAAATGCAGTGACTCCGCAAGCTGATAGGATGTGTGTACAATAAGTGAACTTTGGCTGGCCCAGATGTAAGTGAACAGGCAATAAGAATCATACACACACTCTCCACCTGACAGTCTGTGCAAGGCAGCATTGCACTTCTCCTACTGCTCATTAAAAGATTCCAACCTGACTCAAAGTGGCAGCCTTGCTCAGCTGGACAGTGATGAATAATAACCCACTGTGCCCGATGCTAACAATTAATGGAACCAATTTCTAGGTAATGAAACAACAGCTGTGCTTGAAGGAGCATTAGTAGACCCATTTATTAATTGAACACTGTCATTTAAAAAAAAAAGTCTATTCTTTCCTTCCTGTCTTCCATTGCTTTTCGTCTTTCCTTCCTTCACTTCCTGCTGATGTAGAAGTTGGAAACCTGAATCATGCCGTTCTGTTTGTCGCTGTCAGGCAAAGAAACCGAATGCATCAGTGCAACAGCTCTGCTCAGCAACATTAGGATTTTCAGAGAACAGGGAATATCACAGACACCATCTAAAGTCCAGGTTTTTAAACAGTTTTCAATGGGCCTAGTCACAGTCTGTATTGGAAAAGAAGGCTGTTGCGCAAAAATAATAAGCAAATTATCCTTTGGTATGTGTTTGCTTCCTTTAGTGACTAAATCTGAGAAAATATATAGTAAATTATCCATTTCATATCCATATCCAGTTATACTTTTTGGACTTTTTATGGTTATTGCAGTCCAACCAAGATGCCTACTTAATATTTTGAAAGATTATATATCATCTGATCTCGACAATCAACAATCATGATTGGCAAAAGAGTGAAGAACTTGATAGCTTCAGCCAGACAATTATACAGAGGGGACTGCGTACACCGCCCACACAAATTGCACCTACACTTGTGGCTGCAGGCTGCGGAGGAAGTGGTCAATGTGGTCCTGCGGCATGTCTCCGTCCAGGCGAGCGAGGTAAGTGTAAAGTTTGACAAAGACATCAAATGGGATCCTTGCAGCACCGCCCTCCTCATCCTCTGTCAGGATCTCACAGGCAAATTTCAAAGAACTCATGAGGGTCTGAGAGAGAGGCATAGGGAATCAGACAGTGGGGGTTACTCAAACAGTAAAACAGGCAGAAAAATGCAAAAACAAGCATCCAGCGTTCAAGGATGATCACATCCCATTTCAGCATCACAAGCACACACTGCAATACACTGCAAACAGGCGGTAAAGAACATGACTGCCCTCATGTGGTTGAAGTGTTCAAGGGCTCCATTCACCACAGCATAATTTCCAAACTACTGACACTGAGCATACAGTACAATGTTGCTCATTCTGAGCTGCATTTGCTTTTGCAGTCTAAGTCATGATTCACAAAGTTCTCCATGCTTTAGGATAATCTCTTTGATCTGACTCTGCTGCTCTATCGCCATTGTCTGAGAAAAACCCCTTGCCTTAATAGCATTGCAAAGATTCACGTAGACAGAGAAAGATTTCTGGAGATTGGGAAGGCTAAAGGAGGAGTCTGGATCATAAATCTGGATCTCGTCTAAACACTTGAAGACAAGACTGAGAGATGAACAAAAACAGCACTGCTTGTGGATCTCCAGATGTGCTTGGCTTTATATTAGGATTTAAGGTTCAAATGACATGGTATAATGTAGTATTTGCATATATGTATGTATGTCTGGCCTTATATAACATCTCACCGCTCCTAAAGCACTGCAGCCCAGGGCAAAAAAGTCCATCCAGTCCATTTCTGAGCTGAAACTGCCCAATGACAGCAGGGTCTTCAGCTGCCCCATTGGTAGACACAGACCTTTCCATTTCTTCTGCAGTTCCTCCTTACTGCATGTTGGCTTGGAGGACATCTATAGGAAAAAAGTATTGTTCATCAGATGACTGTAATGTAATGAAATGAAATGTAACATTTCATTCAAATAAGCAGTAATTTGGTTATCCACAGGCTTTCCTTTTACATATGGTACACATGGTGATTTTCAATTTGGGAAGCTATGTAAATGAAGACACAAAAAGGAATAGAGTAAATGTCTCAAATCAGCAGTACAATTTTATATATGTGGTAGATTTCTATAGTAAAGAGACATATTAAAGTGTTGCACAGTCAATATCTCTGCAATATTAATGTAATGGCACAGCATCCTCACAAGTGTAACTTTAAGTTCTGACCTTTAAGCTAATATTACTTATTCAGTTCTTAATGGTTCCACCACAATGAGATGCCCCAGGTGAGCCCCAAAATAGGTTTACACTAATATGAAACTTTATCAACCCACACGGGGCAACAGGATCAAAGCAATATCCAGATACAGAAAAGAATAATATGTGAAAACAAAAGTGGATATTAAATGTAATGCAACTGATAATTACACTCATAGAAGCATATAAGGTAATCAATTACAAAGTGCATCCTGTGCAGCATAGGGAAATTAAAAAAAGTAAAGCACACGGGAAAATAAGCAGTGCATTAAATATATTACTTTTCTTCCAGCAGCACCAATATGAATATGATCATTACGTGAGCAGTTTATGAGATCTTGTGAACTTGCTGTAGAGAGAATACCTGTTTGTGGAGCGTCTTAAGCAAACCTGGTGTCAGTCCAGTGTCTGTCTTCTGGGTGGCAACATTCATCTCCAACCTGTCCTTGACAGGTAAACACTCTCCTTTAGACAATGCATTGAAGTATCTGGGAGAGGACAAACACACATTATTAGTAGTACACAATTATCACTCTATTTTATCTAATCTGTTTCTTAATTAGAACAATCAAATTCAGTGTAAATTGTAAGTTGGCATTAGTCCAGTTCAATTAGCACTCTTGAGTTGCACCATCCAGAGTGTGTTGTAGTTTTTGCCTGAAGTTTACTGATATTTTTCTAAAATGCTAAAGGCATAGTGTGGCTTATCTTGCTTCACAGTTAAACTGACATTTTCAGCAAATTTAGAGGCAGGATGACATTGAGAATTTCTTGCTACCTAGACTGTTGCAACATTAATAGCATATAAACATATTGTAGCCCAGGAGACATTTGAATTGTTTCTGTTCTACCATATGGTACACTTATTGTGCTTTGGTGTAAACACTGCCAAGCTACAATGGCCAGCAAAATAGCAGAGGATATATTGGACCTTGGGGGTACAAAAAAATATCTAATATATTTAAAATTCACCCTCTACTTTTAAAGTGCCTTTTCTTTGTTGGAAAAAGTCAGATAGTTTAACCACTGCAGTAACATGGAAGCCCGTGGGATCCAATTATAGCAAGTCAATGCAAAGATGAGAGAGGCGCAGGTGAATAGGGCCTGCCTTTTTAGCACAACAATATTGCCTGGAGACATTGCTTATGGTGTTGTTAAAGAAATCAAGATCAACACAAATGTGTGTATTCCTCCTGCTGACAGATATTAAGACTTACGCTGCAGACCACAGCAGCACATCCTTGGGCTGTGTTCGGATGGCTGCCTTGGTGAAGTTTTTGAGGATGTCGGGCAGCTCTGGAGGGATGTTGATTTGTTGGGCACAGTACATTGTGTCCAGGGCAGACATTGCTGCAATATAAAACACAAGTAGCCTACACTAAAAATCTAGCCAATATCAACTGTAAGAGATCTGTAGGGAAAAAAAGGTTTCTCCCTAGCCACTTACATTAGCATAAAAACTCAACTAGGGAACTTTTGAGTTGGCTATACAATGGTACTGAAACTCTGAGGGGGTTTTCAGAGGAGAGTAGGTACACACCATGAAAGCATGGAAGCAGAAAAAGCTACAGATATGTATAGCCTATATATTTCCTGCTAGCAAGCTGTTTCTGCAAGATAAAAGGAGACCTCACTCATGGGGAAAAGAGATATAGCTATCCTCATCATTTTACATACACGACCATACAGCTTCTCATTCAATGTTTTTTCACTATTTTGTATAACTTTCAAAGCAGATAAGTTAATGTTTTATATTTCAGATTTTCGAACAAGCCACCTTTTGCTTTGATGGCAGCTTTTTGCACACTTTCTGTCATCAGCTTCATGAGGTCGGTTTTCCAACAGTCTTGAAGGAGTTCCCAGAGGTGCTGAGCACTTGTTGCCAACAAGTGGTTGGCTGTTTTGCCATGTCAGTTGGGTTTAGGTCATCTGACAGACAACACTTCTGTTTTAATGAACAGTTTTGTGTTTACTACATGATTCCATATGTGTTCCACTTCCGTCATAGTTTTGATGTCTTTAGTATGAATCTACAATGTAGAAGGTAATACAAATAAAGAAAGACCAGCTATTGTCACCATTTTACATATTTCCTTGTGTGTGCTGACAGCATTTATGCGGATCTATTTGATTATCAATTTCTTTAGTTATCACATGTTGACAAAGTAATAAACACTGTACACATTACCTGCAGTGTTGAAAAGTGAATGTGAACGACAAGTCGCAGAGAGGTGGGATGAAGTTATGTGCCGTTAGCTAGACACAATAATTTGAGCCAGGCACTAGATATTTGCAGTGTATCATCGTCGCTTAGCAACAGAGTTCTTCTTCAGTTTCAACCATGTGTCTGACGCACTATCGCCCCCCTCCGTGTGGTGGGGAATTGCGTAAAAGGGAATTACACTTTTTAGTGTTTGACTCATTACCTCCGTTTTTTTTGTTTTGTTTTTTTACTACTATCTACTAATACTAATAAAATATATATTTTTTCAAAAATGTTCAATATGCTGTAGCCTACCACTTAGGACAAAGGTACTTTATTCATGTCCCCCTCCCTCCTGTCTTGATAATTGAAAGTGTTGTGTCAAATGTGACCCAGGTCTCCCTCATGATTAATAATGTCTTTCAAATTATTAATTTGTGCCAGTGATATTGTTGGGAACAACAATAAATGTAGAAGTTTATTATCATTGCAAAAAACTGTCTGACAGTGCCTTTGAGGCTTACCCACCATAATTAATGTTTAACTGTTGAAATATAAACGCCATACTTTTGTTTTTACTCCCATTTTCCAATAGCTGAACAAAATGTTTTCTATGTACACAAAAGGTCTGTTTCTCTCAAATATTGTTCACAAATCTGTCTAGATCTGTGTTGGTAAGCACTTCTCCTTTGCCGAGATAATCCATCCACCTCACAGGTGTGGCATATCAAGATGCTGATTAGGCAGCATGAATGAGGCACACCTGTGCAATAATCATGCTGTCTAATCAGCATCTTGATATGCCACACCTGTGAGGTGGATGGATTATCTCGGCAAAGGAGAAGTGCTCACTGACACAGATCTAGACAGATTTGTGAACAATATTTGAGGAACAGGCCTTTTGTGTACATAAAACATTTTAGATTTTTGAGTTCAGCTCATGAAAAATGGGAGCAAAAACAAAAGTATGGTGTTTATATTTTTGTTCAGTGCAGTTGAACTGAATGGAATTTAATTGAATAGCAAAAAAAATTGTACATCTGGATGACTGGACAATTTGTTTTGGCTTACACTACAACTGATTTTGAAGATATCACTTGTTTTTGCAGTGCCTTGGAAAACATGTTGGACACAGGCTATAAAAATGTTGACATATCTGTTCAAAAAGTGGAAGTAATGGCGCAACCATTAATGTGTTTCCACCCATTTGGGCTAACACATATTGACAGACATCATTTTGTGTCAACACACACATTTATTGAAGTGATGCCATAAACAGGCAAAACATCATATTGAAGATTTTATTATTAAACAGCTTCTTGAAAATACAGGTTTACACAGACTGTGATTAGAAAATAATAGTATAACTACCAGTATTTGGTATCCAGACTGACATAGACAATTAAAAAAAAAAAAAAAAAAAAGCAGGATATCTCCCAGCCACAAAAGTAGCTGAGCAACTATGAAAGAACAGAGAGACAAATTCATACTTATGCAATAGCCACACATGCACATTCACACAATCACTGTCAGTTCACATACACTGGCAAGTGCAAATTTGTTCTAGCACATGTACAAATCGAGTCGAGTAGGTAGAATCTGCTAGTGAAATCCCTTTCAGATTCAGCTAACTTAATATCTAATGGGAGCCATGTAATACAAATAGCACAGTGCCTCCTCTCTCCAGATTTTAACAGTGGTACACAGGGAGAACAAAATGTGTTTAAAAAGTAATTATTAAACAATGATAAGGATGGAATCTAGCGAAAACAACACAGGTTACATGGACTAGAAAATGGACTACCCCAACGTGCTAGTCCCCTTTTACCCCTCCCAAATGTCTTTCTCCGCTTGATACAAAAATAAAACTGTGCTTCCCCAAAAACCCACCCTGGACACTTCTGTGCCTATAAAACTATCTAGATTCAGATAATACTCCCCGTCGACAGCTTCAGACACAGAAACCAACTTTTACCCCATAAACTTCTTTTCCCTTAACTCATCTTACCCCCTCCCTGGACGAGACTTGGGCCAAGTCATCATTTGAGAGGCCTTCAAGTGCAGTTTTACAATTCAGTTTGTGTAACATAATGAAACCTCAAAGCGCAAAAACATATCTCTCTTGTAAAGTATTGGGACTAAAGCAGTTCCACACAGATCACTAAAATGATGTGTAATTGACCCAGCTCTGTCCGTATCTGGAAACCCCAAAAGCATTGTTGTGCTACAGACCAACTTTTTTGAAGCAGTGTGAATGGGCAACGCTTGAAATTATGAAAGCAATGTTTTATAACCTTTCCATATGTGCCACTGTCTACTATATTGATTTGGAATCAAACTAAAAGAAATTAATGTATAACAGTGGAAAATACAAGTCATTGTATGGGAAAAATATAATGCTGGATCTTATCTTTCTCAATGTTTATTAAGCATGTACTTCAAAACGATTTTAAATGTATGATACCATGCTGCTGTAGCGCTTGTATGCTTCTGGGAGACCAGGCCTTCAACGGCAGAAAACCCCAGGGTGGTCAGCTGGTCTGTCACAGGGCTGTCCTCCCCTGGTTCTATCTCTTACCCCTTTTATTACCAGCAGGGGGCTTCTTGAGCTGGAGGAGAGGCCCTCCTGCGCCGAAGCCTGCAGCAGGTGGATTAGACACCCCAAAGGTCAGCCCGGCTGAGGGGTTGAGGCCAGGATTACTGAAGTTGAAGCCTGAGCTGCTGCTGCTACCAAATCCTGGAAATGCAAGATGATGCACACAGGTTAGCAAAGAGATAAGGCAGGTTAAAGAAGAATAGGAAAGAGTGGAGAAAACTAAATGGAGCAGATAAGCTGTGAACAGGTTTTGGTCGCTTGCTGTAAAAACCCCAGATCCCAACTTATGTTGTGGGCAAACTGCCAGAACACTGGCATAAAATGCCTACAAGACTATAAAAGGATGGTGCTGATAAAGCCTACTTACTTCTAGACAGGAAACCAAAAAAACTACGTCTATTACAGTAGTATAGTATTGTTTTGAGGGTCAGGATTAGCTTTACATTATCTATACAAGAGACTTGTCCAACTGCCTCTAACGATATTTGCTCAAAGAAATATTACAACCTTGTGCACACGGTGCACTTACAAATACTAGTCTACTTACTCTGTTTGTGCTATCATTCTTCTAGTTGCTGTAATATAGGGGCTAGTAATGAAATGGGTAGATACAGTACGTATGTACCTGCGCTCAGACTGCCTCCTGTGGGCTTACTGGCAGAGGAGAAGGCAAAAGAAGACCCCCCAGTCCCCACCCCACCAAATCCTGGCCCACCACCAAAACCTGTGGGAGAAAGTGACACGCAAGTAAGTTTGGGCAAAGCACACACTACACTACACTGGGAACAAATACGGGACGGGAGCAGTGCCTAGTAAGTAAAAATAGGCAAGCAGTAACTGATCTGGTACATATGCAAAACTACCACAACCTAGTCAGTACAGCGCTAAGCAGGTTCTAACTTCTGACAGGAGACTGCAGGGAAAGGACGAGCCACAGTACGCTGCACGGCAAAGCAGGGGTCAAGGGGAGGAAAAAAAACATAAAGGATGTTTTTCACACAAGCTAACAGAAGGACACACCAACACGGTGTGCGTTCAGACCACTCGTTCCCATACTGTCAAGTGGATTTGCCAGTTGACATGCAAAAGTATTCCAACAACAAATACGAATAGATTTTTTTTTTTTGCTTTTTCAGCAGGACTCCAGACTAACTTTTTTTTTTTTTTTTTACTAGGAGCACAGTGGCCCCTACCTTCAAATTTTAGGAGCGCAGGCAAAAAAATATAGTTGTGTAAATCGACTTGCACAGCAAAGATTCACATTTTCTTTTCATTGATGATCCTCACACATATTGGCCTGCCACCTGTAATGACAGATTCCAGACTTTTGAGTCATCCCTTCCACATTTCACCAGTGTAAAAAGTAAGGTGAATTTACTGGTGTCACATGTGCAAGTAGATTCAAATTTGAGACAGCACAAGTACATTTTAAAGGCAAAATGTCCCCATTTAGGGACAGACTGGAGCCTTGTTCAACCAAATTTATCTTCAATAAATGATGCAACTGGTAAACACAGCAACATCCAGCAAGGGCTTGCTTTTCCTGCGGTGTGAACGCACCTGACCACTTTTACAGGGAAGAACAGAAAAAAACTGCCAAGCTTCAACTGCATCACTCTCTCAGACACACACACACACACAGCCTGTGTATTCTTTCCTATTAAAAAAAGAACACAAAGGCCTCAAACAAACAGGCTGCTTGGTTGAGAGTGTAGGGGGAAAGGAAAAAATAAAAAGGGAGTATTCATTTAAAATGAGGCAGAGGTAGTACCTCCAAGGGTAGAAGAGCCCAAGCTCGTGCCCACTGCCGAGGCAAAGGGGTTTCCAAACCCTGCCCCCAAGGGTGCCTGGGTCCCTAAGGCATGGAGAGAGAGCATATTCTTTACTCCTCTGAATGCGTTGTGCTGATGTTCCTCCATGAAGAGTACAAAATATGTATTTTTTGACTTGCACTACAATCAAATACAATTTTATAAATCGACTAGAATATATGCTTTCATATCAAGAAGTTTAAAAATAAGTCCCAAAGATTGCAGCAGATGAGTAACTATTCTATACAACCATCACATAGTGATTTAAAAACACAGTCCTTCAGTGTAACTGCAGAATTGGGCAATGCACATTACAGATTCTATGAAGGCAATGCACAAATAAGTACTTTACAAATATTGTTTTCAATTTAACATTCCAGTACATTGGCAATAGTTATGTTGCTGACGAATTGGGAAAAAGTGCTGCTAGTTCTTTCACTCAGAAACTTGTCTTTTTCTTTATGCAGTTTCTTTCTCACTCAAATTTTGCAAGGCTTCCAATTAGTCTGCATTGTTAAAACAACTCCAGTCAAAAAGAAACAAGGACAAACGTTTCTTTGTTTAAAAATGGATTTATTGTCAATTTAATATGCAATTCCACTTACATAAAACACAAACAAACAGTTTAGAACAGAATTGATTGTTAATTGCTAACTGCTACTGCATTTGACAAGTTTCCAAATTTTCAAGATTTGAGAGTGAATGAACTAGCATACGCCAAAGAAATGCATCACACAATAGTTGAATATAGCTTAAAAGGCACACCATATTATATATTAAATATACTGTTATCAACAGGCATTAGTTATATAAGTTTAAACACACTCATCTACAAGTAAAAGCACTCGAGATTTTTGAAAAAAAAAAAAAGTGAATTTGGCATCTATGGCTGCCTCTCAGTGTAAAATGTTCATAATAAATGAAACTTAATGATATGTTACAGTTTGTGGAAATCAATGTGGTCAAGTTTTGGGTCAGTCGTCCAACAGGAATA
The DNA here is from genome assembly GCF_905171665.1 of Trachurus trachurus. Classification (NCBI taxonomy): domain Eukaryota; kingdom Metazoa; phylum Chordata; class Actinopteri; order Carangiformes; family Carangidae; genus Trachurus; species Trachurus trachurus. The sequence goes on from NC_139911.1 coordinate 8,890,351, forward strand.
GATTGACCTTTGTGGTATGTGTTTGCTTGAACACTTTTCACCAGTGTATTCTTAGACAGTACTGCAGCCTAAATATGTGATTAATGGTATATTATTGATTTTAAACACAAAAGTGCACCTTGGATAAATCTACAAATCTACACAACCGCAGGCTACAAATACTTTTCTTTCTTGTATCAAGTCTGACTTAGTTGAGGTGATTATTTAACTTTGTATATAGTCTTCAGATAAACTTTAGCAGACGTGTGTCTTGTCAGACATTGCTAAAGATATAAAACAAGTTGGAGGAACTGCAATAGCAATACCTCCTGGAAAGTAGATACTGAAAAACCAGCAAAGAAACGGTAGAAATTAAGCCAAGATAAAGTCAGAAGGAAATGATGAGGAGAAAATAAGTAACATTCAAAAGAGTAACAGCCAACCAACCACTCAAAAGACCAGACTCTGATTTAGTGGATTTGTGACTAATCAGGCCCATTTTGGTGAACTGCTGTTCTGAAGCTCAACATCAGACAGAGAGATACCATACAAACAATTCAGACTCATTAAGTTTCAGAGAAAAACACAAGTTGATTTTAGCACAGGAGGCAAAGTGTGGTGCTAGTGCTGTATCATCTATAAAGAAAAAATAATCACATTTTAATTCCTTCACTAGTTTAAAAAACAAAAGAAGAGGCAATTAGGATCACTTGCTGTTGGCATTCAAGAAAATATAGCAGTCAGCATTTGGATACAGATTACTGACAGATACTGAGAAGACGCCTAACGTACAGGAGTAAGGTGGCTGAATATCTACCATCACCTCCCAAGCTCCAAACAGCTCTGAGAGACAAATAATAAATCACTTTTGTGCCAAGTGTGAATGTAGAGATTTGGAAGACAAAATGTTAAAAGTGTGAGCTAAACTACACAAAATCCAGCTGGGTCCAAAACTCTATCCTACAAAACTTTAGAGTTGTTTAACAGAGGACTGGAATGTCCAAAGCAGCAGTTTAATCAATTAACACACAGCGGATCCATCAAGAAATCAGTCAGGTTCACGGAGCACCGCTCCAACTAGCTGGAAATATACAGATGAACGCTAGAGAGTGAAGTGAAAAACTTAACATTGTGACACTTAAAACTTCATTTTTCTATCCCTTCTCCCTCGAGAGTGCCAAAAATAATGAGCTCTCAGGGTCTACATCAAGCAACACCGTTTCCTTTCATCATAAAATGGTGGGAAATAAAATCCCACACAATAAAAGACATGAGCACATGAAATCTGACTACACTCGCCTGTCTTTTTTTTTTTTTTTTAATTTGGCACCAATGGATCTTACTGGCACTGAAGGACCAGTGTGAGCAGCAAAAGCCATTTCCCTCCTCTCAACTACCAAACAAATCAAGCTCAACAAGAAAGAGTTTCTACACAGATCTCAGCAAAAGTCTGTACAAAGTACCGCCACCTTGGAAAAAATACCTGAAATTACAACATGTGATCAGCACTCTACATTATCATTTATCTAACTAGTGAGCATGAAATGACCCAGCCCTGTTACACTGACGGTAGCCCTTAGGTGAAATAGCTTAACTCAAGTAACAGTGGTTTGGCCTCATACAACCAAACCAGTGAAATGCATTTTAGTATTGATCATTGAGATAATACAGACTCCTTTTTAAAATCAGCTATTCATATTATACATGAACCTTCAACATGAGCAACTTCAGCTCTTTGTTCACAACACTAGACTGTAAACACACACTGAACATAATAGTTTGTTTAGTCCAGCGACAAGTGACAGAGAAGCCGGCTACTTAACAGCCTCACTTCCACTTCAAGAACATGCAGTAATGGAAAACAATTTCTTTGTTTCAAATTAAATTTACAGTTCAGGTTATTAAATAGATTATATCTTCAGTCCTGAGTCTTTTGGCACCTTTCACCTTATGTCCACTGAGGCACAAATCTGAACAAGCTCGTGGCCGACACAATCATCCACTGCACCAACAAAGTGGGTCAAACAGGAATCTGCCATTAGGTAAGTAGCACCCATCTGCATGGTTAGTGTCGTTATGTGCTGTGATACTGGCCACTCTTCTTCACTATGCCATTCCAATTATGGACTAAGCTACGCACATTCACAATAAAAATAAATATTTAAATAAATATTGAAGAGACCGAGACGTCCACTTGTGTTCAGGCTTCGTTATGAAATAGCAGTCAAATATGAGAGATTAATCACTATTTGGCAATATGGATGGGAATTTCGCAAAAAATACTGTTGACATTAAAAATAACAATCAAGTACCCTTGTTCCCAACTCTAGGGTTAACAGACTGGCAATGCTATGAGTTAGAAATAAGTTGCAGTGTTTTAAAACAGTGCAATGCAGCTCTTTTTTATACAGCTAGCTCACCCAGTGCACACAGGGTTACTGTGTAACTACACAAATGATCAGACACCAATTTGGCTTTACAATAAAATAAAAACTGGAAAGAAGCACAAAGTTGCAAAGGTAGTGTGCACTTTCATTTTGAAGTGCTTATTATGCAATCTGTGGTTAAACAGTGGAATAATAAAACTTTCCCATCCCTAGTTCTCCTCGGCACATATTTATGTAAGCTTGATAAGTATTTAGAATAGCGCCTGCATGTCTTGCTTTACAATCAAATGTATGCAAATGTTTAAATATTATCATACTGAAAAGAAAAAGTCACATTCATTGTCTGGGTCACAATAGGTTGTTATCAGATCTGATCCTTTGATGATTTTTATGATAAAGAAGCTGAAGAAATTTGCAAATGAAAGCAGACTGAGGCACAAGTTCCTGTAATTCACAATGTGACAACTTCTAAACCCCGTTGCCTTTGTAACTCCCATCCAATTAAAATATTGCTTTCAAACTTCTGAATTAAGACTTCACTACGCTTTATTTAACTTCACAAGAAAAAAAGACATCAGAAACACTCTAATAAACAACATAGTAGCTTAGTTTGAAAAGTGGGTGCCCTGATATGCCAGTAAAATGGCCTACAAATCAAAGCCTACAAAAAAGGCTGAAAATTTGTTTAACACCTCAGAGATGTGGCAACAACTATAATGGAAACTACTCTTGACCAAGTTATTTCAGTTGTAAAATGTTCAACAAATGTTCTTTCGTGTACCATTGAGTGCTGAAGTGGCTGAGACAATATGGTCTGCTCAGCTATAACATTAGTGTGTAGGGTTTATTCAAGTTGGATGTACAGTACACACCAATGAACAACTCCTAAAAATGTCAATTTGCCACATACACACCTCTGACTCAGAGTATGTACTAAGTGTGATCAAACAGCCCAGTGTTCACCCATCTGCTTATGCTGGATATTAATTTAATACTATGTGGAATAATACTTACTAATAGGTTTGATTTTAGTGTGATTGGGGTGAGGTGGTTATTATTTAGAGTATGGCCAAATTGAGCCAAGACCAATATAGTGAGACCCTGAACAAGAGAAACTGCAGCTTCTAAAAACAATGGAAACAGCATCTTTATATAAATTCTCTTCTATAAAATGTCAAGTCCTGTATTTTCAGTGATGTAATCTGATGCCATTTGGCACCTGATCCATTTGAAGTTTCCTACATGCAGAAAACCTCTGAAACAGTTAGAATGAAGATAGTAAGAGCTACATTATAATTTATGTTGTACACTGACTGATAACCCAGACGCATTATTTTCACAGCAAATGTAAAATCCTCTTAACCCCAAATGTGACAACCTTCACTGAGTCACCTTATTTCAAGCATTGAATAAAATATAGTCCTAACTCAAATAAGTTATTGTAACTCTAATTAAAAATTCAAGATTCAAGTGAATAAAACTGAGATAGCTGGACTATCATTTGTGTACCTGCTCTTACATCTCATTAGAAAGGGCACAGAGAAAAAGAGAGAAATGAGGTGAAGGGGTTTGTTATATCCTTGGTATTACTGAAAGTGTGTAACATTCAGTGTGTGTTTGTACAGGCTTGGCACCAACACTGCCAGATTCACGCCATAGCCATCTATAAGACGTCACTCTGGTATTGTAAGGCGCATTACATAAACATAAACATGCCTAACTCTTGAACAGAGTCACGAGAGACATGATGGAAAGGCAGCACAACGGTTTCCTGTCAGAGTTTAGCAACACGTTTCTCCTATCTCCCCCTTTCTCCCCATTTTTCGCTTTTCTCTTTCACCAGAGGAAGTATAGATGAAATAGCTTTGCAGCAACTAAGCCTTTTGTTTCCATTTTTATTTTTTTAATTGTCCTCTTTGTCACCTCTTGGCCTTCCCACTCTCAAATTATCTCGTTTTTAGAGCCGACTCAACCTGTCCTCTCCAAAGACTCCCCCCTTCATGCTCTTTTAACAAGGTGTAGAGGAGGAGAAGAACTTTTTAGAACTTGTAGGCAGTCAGACCTGGAGTTGGCTGCTGTTGCTGGGTCAAGGTGGCTGCCATGGCAACCGCTGCAGCGTTGGGCACACTGGAGAACGGGGCGGGCCCAGTTGTGACTCGTGCCGTGCTTTGCCACTTCCTGCTGGATGCCCGTTTGGACTCAAAGACGTCCGTGGTGTCTTCGAGGAAGGCTCGCCGATAGGAAAGGTACTGGTGCTTTAAGATCTGTAATATGAGACAAGGCATAGGAAAGAAAAATATGATGAAAATGTGACATGACCTTCTTGTTAAGTAAGTGGATAGGGATATTTTATTTTTCGAGGAAAGCTGGAGGAAAATAACTAACCTTGACATTTTCATGAACTGACTGGAGCTGGGCGGCCTGCGCAACAAACGTCTGGTACAACTTCTGCATGGCCAAAGTCAGGTCTGGAAAACACAGCCAACAAAATCATCATCCGTGATCACATTTGTGTTGTGAAAAAAAAAAAGGGTGGCAAAAAAAAAAGAAGAACAAGAATCAAAAATCACAAACATGTCAAGAGAAACTTTAATTCACCGCAAAACATGTTTTTTTCCCCCCCTTTTGATCAGTTGATATAACACATATATTAAAAGTAAGTTATTAAAATACTGAGTTTCCATTGTTGTGTTAATAGTCAGACAAGCGTCCTCTTACCCTGAGGTGTGATGTGGGAGCCACTGCTCTGTGTTGTCAGGTGGTTCTCCAATTCTTCTATCTGCTGTCGGTATTGCTGTAACTGCACTTCAAACTGCTCTACCAGGCTGCGGAAATAACTAAACACAGAAAAAAAATCACACATTTTCATATTGTCAAATCGATGGAGTGATAAAATTTGACACTTAACAGTTAAGAGATGTTATTTTGTGCTTTCCGCATAGGACACTGGTTTAAGACGAGTGGATATAGGCTGAGGTAAATAAATACACATTGCAGTTCTGCACTCCGTCTTTGATTTGCTTCAGGGCTATTATGGTGGCTTGCTTACTCTGATGGAGCTGTGTTTTCATGTTGAAGTCCAGGGGGAGTCTTTTGTGTACGCAGTGCTATGTCAGCATTTTTCAGCTCCTTAAAAAGGAAAAACACAGGAATGTCAGATTTCTGTAATGACAGATTAGCCATAAACCCTCGGATTTCACATTATTATAAGAGATCATTTTACACATCAGAAGTGAAAAGACTAGCAAGATAAGATATGTTTACATCTTATATCTGTCACACAGGCTTGTGTATGGAAATTGTTATCCTTTTTTTTTTTTTTTACCTGTGCTGTCTCCAGCTTTAGTTTGTCAATAGCCAGAGCCTGGCGCTGCAAACCACTGGCACTGACAGAGAGAAGCTGTTTGAGGCTCTTGATATCATCTTGGACTTTGAAAATGGCCTTCGATGACATCCTGCTGATGTCCTCCTGAACCTGTTTTTGCTCTTTCACAAATTTTCTACAAAAAAAGAGAAGGGAAACAGATAATTTACTCAAAAGCAAGAAATAGAATCAACAAGTCAAAACTTTCTGACTCTATGAACTAGCATTGTTTACAGCATACAACCAAAGCAGCCACACCTCTTCTACAACAACAATACTACTGACGAAACAGGCTGACATTTGCATTTTTAAAATAAATTACATAATTCTCCCATGGCAATAAAAATGCACAGAATTGTGGACTTACTGGAAATTTTCAACATCCTGACAAATGACTGGGGGCAGGTTCTCATCTTTTAAAGCTTTACTGTCCCTGCGGGAGGGGGGGGGGGGGGGGGGGGGAGAGAGAGAGAGAGGATGATTTTCATCATTAAAACAAACTGTGTCATCCTATATAATCAGGTTTGGAATGACTTACATTAGAGCATGGACAGCTATTTATATGTTGGTAATCATGACTTACTGCGCATTGGTTCCAGATGATGCGTCACTTTTACTCTCAGAGGAAGTGCTGAAGTCCACCCCACCCAAGCCAAGACTAGGGGCAGGGGCTACTGATACTGCTGTTGAGGTAGACAGCAGAGAGCCCAATGTGAGACCAGCTCCTCCAAGAGTGGTCTGACCCAAACCCAAACCCAAACCCAAACCTGCAACACAAAGTAAACACAGGTTAGAAAAATGCTGGAGAAGTACTTCTAATAAAATTATTTCACTATAGGGCTGGGCGATAAAACGATCTCGATTCAGGATCGTGATACATTTTTGATCAATTTCGATAATCGGCTGTGGTCATATTTCCTCAATATCACATGGCAGTAAAAAGCACGACAGCAGCCTGTCACTCTGCCGTCTGATACTCCGCCTACTGTAGTGAGCATTTACTATAGAGTTAGTTTGAGTTGCAGCAGCTGAATTAAAAGAGGGAGGAAATGAGTGGAAGTGCAGCCGGTGGCAACTGAAGCGATGGTGAATGTGTGGAGCGGTCAGTTTGTCTGTCTCGGTCTTCATGAAAAGAAGCCTGGCAGTGTGGAGTCAGAGCGACCTGGTTATACGACGGTAAGAAAGTGGAGGAGAAAAGTCCGACTGTGAAAACACAGAGCTGCTCGTGACATTTATTCTGCGGTAACACGTCTCATATGTTTGCTCATGAGCAGCATGAAAAACATGCGTTAGGCTCCTGTAGAGTTTCAGCGCTGTACGCATGCAGAGAGCATCGCGTCTGAGCGGTGAAGGGAAACAATAACCTGCAAATCACCTGAGATGACCTGAACTCTGCTCGTAGTTACCGTGTCAGAGCAATAAAACTGTCAGAGTAAAAAGCTGAATATGCATCGACAACCTGTTCAAATAAATAGAAAGACTATAGCCTCCTGATAGACACATTTTAGAGCTGATGTATGGTAGAAAGAAGAAAACAACAAAAAACAATGTAAATCAAATCAAACTGTGGATTAGTGAACTGTTCCACCCTTAATGAACATTAAAGTGAACTCATGTCATCCTCCCAAACTGAACACATTTTCTGGTCTCTTCAGGATTCAGTCAGCATCAGCAAAAAATACATATCGAATAGAATGGAGAATCGATCAATATGGAAAAATACATTGTGATAAAGTTTTTTGCCATATCGCCCAGCCCTATTTCACTATGTGTGCATAACATGTTTTCAAACTCACACTCTACACAACCAAATGTCTAATTCAGCTCAAACCACTTCATCATACAAGAACATGCCAAGACTGTTTGCATCCCACCTGTAGCAGCAGTGTTGGCGAAGAGACTGCTAGCCAGCGATGGGCCTACTGCGGCTGCTGCTGTGGTCGTTGTTGTGCCACCAAGACCACCAAGAGTGAAGGACGTTGCTGCTGGCTGCTGTGGAGCCGTGGACGTCAACACAGAGCCAAATGTCAAACCTGCTCCGGCGGGGGCCGGCGCAGAGGTGGTGGCTGTGGTGGTGAGGGAGAACGGTGTTGCTGAGGCGGTGGGCTTGTTGAAAGCCAAGCTAAAGCCAGTGGGGGCCGAACTAGTGGCTGAAAAATAAAATGAAATACAAATTAAGGTTATAACTTGTTTTCATTGTTTCACTTCCACAATCTCACTTCTAGATCATCTCATGAACGCAAACATACCTAATGTAAGGCCTGTAGTGGGTGCAACAGCGCCTGAAAGGAAACAACATCACAAGTTAAAACACAATAAATGGGCAGTTGGTTTATCGGTACACTCGTAGTGTATAAGTATAACATAATTACTTGAGGCAGGTGTGTTGAACGAGAATCCTCCTGTAGGTTTCTGACCAAAGAGAGTGCCGCCTAGGCCAAGAGCTGGAGTGGTGCTGGTGGTGGCGGCAGGGGTGGGGGCTGCTGTACCCAAAGCAGCCCCAAAAGAGAAGCCACCAGTATTGGCTGCAGGTGGTGCACTGAGGAGGGAAAAGACAGTGGTATCAGTTTTATTGCTTGCCGTTCTTCCATGATCCCAGAGCTGAGAACTACGTTATGCACACATTTATACTTTGTCACTGCAATAAAAACACACAGAGTTCAATCAAATTGGGCACATGTCAAGTAAACGTACTGTTAATGCACATTTATAAATGTTGAGCAAAGTTAGAGGGACATACACTTCTTAACTTTCGCATGTAACGTTAACTCCTGGATCAAATGACAACCGAGGAATAGGACTAAGTTAGCACATGGAGTAATAACATAATCATAACCAAGATTTCCCTGAAACGTGTAACACCAGGCAACACAATAGTCATTAGTTTAGTTTAAATACAATCAGCCGGTTGAGTTGTTGTAGAAATAAGTTTAAACTCAGGCAACGGTAACTGGCGGAGGCACATCACCGCCAATCGTCAGGGTAACTTTGGCTAACGTTAAGCTAACGTTAAGCTAACGTTAGCAAGTCGGCTGTTGTGAGATCTGCCGTTACCTGGTTGCTGCCCCAAACGCGAATCCACCGCCCGTGTTGGCGGCGGCACCGAGAGTTCCCGATCCAAAGTTGAAGCCAGACATTTTCCTTTCAGGAGACGTTCATTTATCACCAATTTGCTATTTCGACTTCTCCCACTCGTCAAGAGCCCAGCAGCATCACAGCTAACGCGCTATTTAGTTAGCACGGAGAGGTGCCCGCACGCATGAGGGCCAAGTCCGCGGTCTTATATTCACTTTAAAACATACTTCGACTCAACTGTCGCCTTCCACAAACAAACCCGGATCAGTTCAGTTTGTACTGGTTTGTGCTGGCAACCTATACTTCAGTTTTAAAGATGTCTAAAGCTGCCAAATATCGCAGTGTGAATTCTCGCATGGTGCTGTTTTTTCTATTGCCCGCCTGGTATTTCCCGAATAGCTACTGCATTCTGGGTAAAAAAGAAATTCTTCCAACTACATTTCCCGTCGTCCCTATCGCTGTTTTTCTCTCGCGTGACGGCTCACGCATGCGCAACCTCCACGGCTGGCGCTGTCTTGCGGACGTTGCCAAAAAAAAAGAAAGAAAAAAACGTCCAGCTACGACAAAGAACTACAATTTGATTCCGGTTTATCTTTCAAAATAAAATACGATTTGAGTCTGAAACACTGTGGCGGATTCAAGGGCCTGGCAATTTGAAAATCTTGTGTTTTTTCATTTTTGTCACGTTTTTAACTTTTTTTTTTTTGGTATGTCTTTTTCCCCTACTTTTTTTACATTGTATTTTCCTTGCTGTTTTGGCTTATATAGTATATTGCACTTGAATTCATAGTGCAAATACATTTTACATTAATACAGGAATGTAAAAACATCTACAAAAACCAAAATGTTCATGTGCACCATTAATTAATTTATATTAAAAAAAAGAAAGAAAGAAAAATAAGTTTGTCAGTACCTGCTAACATCACTTCCTCATAACTCTGTTGCTTGGTAAGCTATAGCCTACTATTTCTTATTCTCAGCAGTTTCTTGCAGACAAATGTGTGTAATTGTTATTTTTAGTAGGCCATTCATTTAATTCATAACTTGTATGACTCATCTAACCATATGTGATTCTGGATTGCCAAAGGCCCCAGACTTTCAGGGGTTTTGAAAGCTCTCTGTTAATTGCAGACCTATTTATCAATGTCATATGAGCCTCATGAGTAAATTATAAACTGAAACAGGTGGACCTTCAGACAAGACTCACATTGCCTAAACTTGAGATCAAATATGTAAAAAAAATAGACCTCAGTTAAAGTAATTTCACCATATATCACACCACACATCGTGCAGTCTATTAGATAGATAGATAGATAGATAGATAGATAGATAGATAGATAGATAGATAGATAGATAGATAGATAGATAGATAGATAATTTATTAGTAGCCTACAGACTCTGGGTCCAGTTAAAAATACAAGACAGGACAGGAAAAAAAAGAAAAACAATATAAAGTAACAACAATAATTAAACATGGTTGTGCTCAATTAAAACAAAACAAACTTTATACTGATTACAAATACCTGCACAATTTATAGAGAATATGTTACACTTGGATGGTGTTATCGACATACGTACACTCGTGCTTTTATTTTTAAAGTCCCACACCGCCACTGTTGATGTGATCGTCGGGATCTTTACGCGGATGGAAGAAGTAGAATAATTGACAAATAAACACATATCGTATGCCCTCCGACAAAGTAAAGGTGGTTTTGTGAGGCACTTTCATCATCTATCACATCATCAATGATACAGTTTTCACCGGAAGGCGTCGTTTTGAAGCTTTTCAGTCGCTGACATCTGTCTGGACTCGAAGAAATGGAGCATATCCGTACGCCAAAGGTAGCTAACATCTCTAAGCTAATTGCAAATAATACATGGGACACAGTCAGTCAGCCAGCAGCAGCCCCGGCCTTGTCTTTTGGGCTGGGATTTCTATAAACGCTTGACTGCGGTTGTATTTGTCTGGTTATTATTAGTTACCAACATTTCTAGTCTACATGTGTGTGGGAATCGACCCAGCAGCTTGGAGCACCAGACGTGACGAGCATCGATGAGCTGTTTGTTTGTTTTTGTTTTTTTTCACCCCAGTGTGGCTTTATGGCTTAGCTGGGTTTTCTTTTCTAAAATGTTAACACTTGCACGCCCTATTAAAGACAGAGCTAACGTTACACTGTCGGTGCATATAGTGTGATAAAATATCCAAAGCTACACTCAGGCTGTAGGCTACTGCATTTATATATAGGCTATGTCTGATAGTGTTCACACCCTGGGTGCTCATCGCTGTGAGACTGACCTCATTAGATGTATATACGGCCTCACCGTTTTATCAGCTTGACATTAAACCTACAAATGCAATCTGGATTTAGGGTTTTGACTGGGCATTGGACAAATCACTTCCTGAAGCCAGACTTAATTGCATCGCTGCAGTAGCCTACTTGGCAGCAGAGCATCACCAGAAAAGCACACCATGCAGCAGGTGGTGGTGGTGGTGTTTGACTTGTTGGCCTCAGGCATTAGAAAACAGATGCTAAATATGATGACATTTATTTATATATATATATATTATATTTTATGTTCAACCAATGTAGAGGCAAGAAAACATGTAATGACATGTAAAACTTTTTGACTGTTCATAGTAGCCTATAATTGGCCCTACCTTTTCATTTACCACTCAGATGTCTTCTATAGGCTCCTCGGTTTCTAACAAGCTAGACCTGCTCTTTTAGTGTACAGTATATGTGTGTTGGGTGTGTTCATTGAAAGATGAGCTTTACAGTGTGACCATGTTTTCAAAGTAATGCAGCATTATCCTACAAAACTATGACAGACCTCCACTAAGGCCAACGTCAAAACAACTTCAGAGTTCGGAGAAATAAGGTTTCTCTTATCAGTAAATAATTCAGATCTGCCGCAGTATTTAATGGCTGCTTCCCCGGCCCAGGCCTCAACCCTCCACCAAGTTTGGAACAAATCACTTTATTGCCTTTTATATAGTGTTACAACCTCATTGGTGGAAGTAACAAAATAAATGCAATTCTGAGGCAGCATAATTGGGGCACACTGGTTTTATAATTAGGATTAATTTGCATTAACCCTTTAGTCAATCTGCATCAGACATGAGCATGAACTTTTTTGAATTTTTGAACCAAGCGCTGGATGAACATCATATAGCTACTGTTGGCTTAGGCTGCTTCATTAATTCACAAAAATATAAACATTTGCATTATCACCTGTCATTGTGAGACAGAGTCAGACGTTCATTCACTCGCACGCACTGCTGACTTCCTGTGTGTTGCTATAAGGGCTTGGGCCTGCCTCAGTATGACAGAGCTGTGTCCTGCTGGTTGCCCGGGAGACAGAGACGGGGCTCAAACCATGTCATCGTATCTCACAACAACAGGAAAACGGAAACAAAGGAGAAGAAGTCTGAGTCGACAAGAGTGCAACTGCTGTGATGAATCATGAATTTTGACATTTAGCAGCGACAGCAGCAAACAGTCCAAATCCATCAGTCCACCAGGCTTTTGGCCACGGAGAGAACTGGACTAGAAACAATCAGCATTTGTCTTTTTAATCAGGACAGCTCTTATTGTAATGGATTTATATTGCTAAAGAGAGTCCAGGACTGTAGATTAAGCATATATTAAATCCCCTGTTATTAATAATTAAGCAGTATAATAGTGTTATAAACAATATTGATCCTTGGATGTAGATTTTCTGCCAAACCCTATGTGAAGGGGTTATGAATGGTCACTCTGACCATCAAACCTGTTGTTTATCACAACCAGTGGACCACAACTCCCTTCCCATGTGAAAACTTGTGACTCTAGTAAATGTTCTACTGTCAGTAGATACTCTATAGGTGTTTATGTGCATGGATGAATTGGGGTTGGGAGGTTATTGCAAAAGCACAACCAGGCTACACCTCAGCTGTGGCCTATTGCAGAATACATGGTGTTGGACTTAATAAGGATTTGGTTGAATTAAGGTTGGGATGTTTTTTTTTTTGTTATAGCATTTCATAATATTCAGTATACCAGTGTTAGCTTGTTTCTCAAATCTCTCAAATGCCACACATAGTAATTTTCTAACGGGTCACATCTGCCATCAAGATCCCTTTATAACCAGTTAATGTGTTAAATCATCGCTCCCTGCCTGCTACCTGCTGACCAGTGTTGTCGCTGCTCATGTTTGTGTGTTTGTGTTGTTGTGCAGGTGGAGCAGGTGCGCCTGTTGGATCGTTTCAGCAACAAATCCACAAATGGCACACTGTACCTCACAGCCACACATCTCATCTTTGTGGAGAGCAGCTCTAACAACTCGACCTCTGCAGGACAGGAGATCTGGGTGAGTAGTTCTGTCTCTCCATATGCCACTGAAATCTCACCCGTCGGCACCAATTTACCAAAAGTCATGAGTGAGCTTGTGCCATTTCAGGCACAGCAATTCCCGTGGGCAACTCAGGATGCTCATTCGACATGTTTTTAGCCTCTTAACTAACTTTTGTTCCTCTGCAGTATATATCATTTTTCCACTCCCACACTGGAAGTGCTTCTGCAGTGTCATGTCGCCAGTAGCAAAATTATTGCTACAGTTTTTTTTTCTCTCAGTCTGCAGCCAGTTGTGTCTGTTTAAAGCTCCTTGCAGCTGAGAGACAGACACATTGCACCAAGTATTGCTGGTTAATGATATGGCTGCAAATGACCAAGCATAAGTTTCAGTGTCAGGTTGTTGTGTCCCTGTCCACAGCCACACAAAGAGACATCAGTGTTGCCACCAGGAAGAAGTGTGCAATGATGGAGTGCATGTGTGATGAGGAAAAAGGAGAAATTATGCAAGTTTGTCTGTAATAAGAGGAAGTAGGGTAGAGTTTCAGAAGCCTCGGGTCGTTATACAGTTGCACTCTGTCTTGGTAGGCATCTTTGCATGCATGTGAAGTGTGTTTGTGTGTGTGTGTGGTGTGTCTTCACTTGAGAGAGGATTACTGCTTTAGTACCATGAAAACTGGGTTGTTGATGTCCAGCAGCTACAGTCAGTAGGGCATAGGGATATACAATACTGTTATAATGGGCATATGGCAGCCATCCCAGATTCAGGATTATTGGGAATTTATCCCGAGAAAATGGGCAAGAGTTTTGTTTTGATGTGCTGTAATTTGAAAACATGATTATGCATATTTTCCCTTGTTGTTGTCAATCTTAAAAATATTGTCCTGTGATAGTGATTTTTTTTACCAGCTTCTACAGAGTATGTTTTGCTCTCTGTATGTAATTAATTTCCATGTAGGTTATGTGATATGAGAACAAAAATAGCGCTCATTCAGAATGCCACAGACGCTGATCTGCACTTTTGAAATGGTAGTGTGGTATAAAATGCTTCATGCAACAGATTCCAGGCCGTGACCTCCTCTCCAAACATCCTTCCTGCTTATGTGCTGAGAAAAGGGAACATTTGCTTTTATCTTTCCTTGTTTTGTTCTGTTTTTTTTGTGTGATATTGCATTTAAATAAATATATAACATGAGGTCAGAGACTCAACATGTGGTACGATCAGTATCTATGAGTTTCATGCACACAGTTGCACACGTAAAAACCATTGATTGAATTTAATTCACTGAGAAAGCTTCTTGACTCTATTGTTTTGTTTTGACATTAGGTTGCAGGAAATAATGAGAACACGTAGTCTGACAATCTCTTCCCATCTGTGCTATGTTTATTCTTCATGAACTCATCACATACAGAGTTGTATCAGCGCTTTTAGTGCATGTTTTGTACACAGTACATAGCTAACAGTCCTTGCATTTTTTAGCAAAATGCTGCTCTTACTGGTGAATCACTGATTTTCTCTAGTCAAATACCAGCAATCCACTGAATATAATCGATCCTCTCTTTCTCTCTGGCTCTGTCCCTCCGTCCCTTCCCCAACAGATTTTGCATCACCATATAGCCTCTGTGGAGAAGCTCTCCCTGACCACCACAGGCTGTCCGCTGGTCATCCAGTGTCGTAACTTCAGGCAGGTTCATTTTGTGGTGCAGAGAGAAAGAGACTGCCACGACGTCTACAGCTCTCTCCTGCGTCTCCTAAGACCTGGTGGGTTTCAGGGCGATTTAGAGATTCTGTTCCTCTGTATAATAGATATTTTCAGCATGCACCCACTTATTTCTTTGTGTTTTACTGATACATCTCTGTCGGTCTTCTCCCCCTCCGTCCAGTATCATATGAGGAGCTCTACGCCTTTTCCTACAACCCCAAACAGAACGACCAACAGAGAGAGGAAGGATGGCAGCTCATCGACCTGGGGGCGGAGTTTGAGCGGATGGGCGTCCCCTGCGACCAATGGCAGCTCACAGACGTCAACAGAGAATACAAGGCAGGCAGTTGGCAATAGTTTTGAAGTATAAATAAATGGATAGGATCAGAATGAGTCAAAAAGTCAGCACTAAGAAGACCAAGTAACTTCTACAGTGTCATAGTATTTCTGGTTAAAGTTCAAAGCCAAGAGGTAGAAAGTCGCAGATAAATCTGCACTGGGCTTCATAAGGAAATGGATAAACACTGCAGATTATCTCAGTTGATTTGATTTGGATATTGACATAGACTGGAAATGCTGCAAAGCAGGTTCAGTAAATCCTGGATTAGCTGGCGGTTGATGAACCTTGGCACCTTCTCCGTGTGCTATAAATTTCAGCCATAAAGAAGAAAAAACAATGTTTGACAGTAGGCACGTGGCTGATGTCACATTATTACGGAGATGCATGGTTTATATAAAGTAGGTATGGTGCATACCGTTCTGGTATTTAGTCATATATAAGTTAGAAGCACTTCAGTGAGCTTTCTTCAAACAATGCCGGGGTTTTCCAGTTCAAACAATGAGGCGATGTTGAAATTAGCTGGTTATTGCTGAGGGTGTGGTAAAATTGTGGGGAATTTGTTCTCAGTATATTGGGCAATCCACTTTGTCAAGACATCATCCATACAGGTCCAGGAGAGGGCACCAGAGCTTCACTAGCTTCACCAGTGCTTAACATGAGCTCCGTCTTTAGTATTATACACGTAATATTATAAAGACCAACAAAACTTTAGATTTTCGTCTCTGTAGCAGACTGACTTTTGTTTCACGATCCCTGTTGTGAGAGGTAAATACATCTGTCATTATGTGTGATTGTATTTGTGATGTTGGGAACTTCGGTCTCTTGTTTTCCAGGTGTGTGAGACATATCCACGGGACCTGTATGTTCCCATCACAGCCAGTAAGCCTATCATCGTGGGGAGCTCCAAGTTCAGAAGCAAAGGACGCTTTCCTGTGCTCACATACTTCTACCAGGAGAAAAAAGTAAGTGATAAATTCTAATAGCATAAAACAATAGTGGACAAAATGCACATAATTGTTTGAAGTCTTACAATGTTAGGATTTACCACAAGGTGGCAATGGAGTAAAGGACACAGTGATACTGAACCTGAGAGCGAATATTATCTAGGTTATGTGAATGTGCTGTGCAGATTTCATGGGAATGTGAACCTGAGCTCATGTAACAACTTGTGCAAAGGATTTTGGCCAAGAGCTCTACAGGAGAACTGGCAGGACACCTAACGCGATAGGACTTTTCCTCTGCATATACAGTATATACAGATTACATGAACATCTGCTCATTATTACATTTATATATTTCTTGTGTAAAATTGGGAATTCTGACCATTCATTTGTCAGAGGGTCACCAGTATTATCAGGGGTCACTGTTTGAGCCAGCGATGACATTTCAGGAACATCTGGACAATAGTTGTCAAGATGAAGATGAAAACACATTGTTGTTTACATTACACATCACAATTCACATAAATAAGTATTTGAACTTGGAAAGATTGGAAAATCACTTCTTGTCCAACATAAACTCAGGTCAATTCCTGATTTTCCAGCACAACAGCCTCTCTGTTCTGTTTATTGTCTGTCTCACATTGGTGCCAGCTTGTTCAGACATGATTTATGTTTGGACAAGTGACAGTTTGGCAAAACTGTCTGCATTTTGGCACATGGACTATGGGTTTGGGGTACTTTTTAAAATGTTTAATTTAACTGAATGGCTACAAGCACATTCTCTGTAAATAGTGTACTGCAAAATGGCTCTGTCGTGATCAATTACACATAAAGGAGTGGAATGTTGAAAAACAACACTAATGTTTTTTGTTTAAAATCTAACCTAACCAAAAAATGTCTGATGAAGATAAAACAATTAATTTCAACTGTAGTTACTGCTAATTGTTGTTAAATCACAGTTGAGACTCTGAGGAAGGTAATGAATGTGGTCAAATAATTTATTTTAGTGATAATGTAGGAACAGTGTTTTGTATTGTTCTGACTGTCCTTGTTCTGATCGGTGTCCTGTGTTCACCCTGACAGGCAGCAGTGTGTCGATGCAGCCAGCCTCTCTCTGGGTTCAGTGCACGATGCTTAGAGGACGAGAGCATGCTGCAGGCCATAAGCAAAGCCAATCACAACAGCCGATTTGTCTATGTCATGGATACCAGGCCAAAGGTAAGGTGACGGTAGCTAAACAATCACCACAGAATAACATGCTCAAGCAACATTACTACATAAGAGATTTCAAAACAGGTGGAGCATGATTTATAATAGTTTTGGTTCACCACAACCATAAGACCAGCCCTATGATCAAGTGTAGGAGTTTTCCCATTGACTGTTGCTCTTTCAAAATAAAACACATGCAATAAATGGTTCAGGTACTTCACCAGCCCACTTTAGCATGTAATTCAGAGATATTTTGGAGAAACTCTTGTCATTCTCTGTTGAATAATCATTCCAAGTAAATTATATTTTTTAGCCACTTCCCACAGAAAGCTGTTGTCTACAGAAGGTTTGACCAGATCTTGTTATCTTTTTTTTGTATGCGTGCTCTAGTTAAATGCACTAGCTAACCGGGCGGCAGGTAAAGGCTATGAGAACGAAGACAACTACTCCAACATCCGCTTCCAGTTTGTTGGCATCGAAAACATCCATGTCATGAGGAGCAGTCTGCAGAAACTGCTAGAAGGTTCGACACCTTGCTACACACATCAACCACACATATAAAACTATCACAGGTATTTCTATAATGATTCAAAGTGCAAGTAGTAAATGGTCCATGTATGTTTGTCTCAGTGATCGGGACTCGTACTCTCTCCATGAGTGACTACTTGGTCGGCCTGGAGAGCAGCGGCTGGCTGCGGCACATCAAGGCCGTTGTGGACGCAGCCATGTTTTTAGCCAAGGTACTTTTTTTTTTACTTTCCTTGTCCTTGATTTTTTTGTTTCTCTGAAAGTGCACTTTAAGAAGTTATTTTTTTCCAGAAGGTAACATGCAACATCTTCCTATAAATGAAGTATTAATTCTTCACACTAATGCTGTATTGTTTACAACAAATTCTTGTATTATAAGATTCTGATTTCTCTAGATATGGCATTGCAAACTGAAACGTTATGTCAAACTCCCTCCGAAACATCAGATCCACTTAAAATATCCAAATATTTTAACTTGGGATGACATTGCTGTTGTGTCTCTGTCGGCCTCGCCTAAGTTTCCCGTCCATCTCTCGTTCCACTAAAATGACATCCGGTTTGTTGTGTGCCTGATTCCATGTGAATATAGCATAACTATGATAATATAATTATCTCTACCTTCTATAAATTTTTACTGTGCCTCCAACTTGCTCCTAATTGACTCACATATTACTTGTCCATGATTGACATTGTTTATTTAGGGCTGCTTAATGTTTTTAATGTCATAATGCTTGTCATAACATTTGACTCTGTCTGCACTCTTGATCCCAGGCAGTGACAGTGGAAGGAGCCAGTGTGTTGGTTCATTGTTCTGACGGATGGGACAGAACAGCCCAAGTCTGTTCACTAGGGTCGCTGCTCATGGACCCTTACTACCGTACCATCAAGGGCTTCATGGTACCAGCCACACACACACACACACATAGTTTAACGAAGAAACCATAGAGCTGATATACATATGAACTTCTCTTGCATTTGTCTTATAGGTACTGATCGAAAAAGACTGGATCTCGTTTGGTCACAAGTTTGCCGACAGGTGAGCTCTGAGCTGAATCAGCAGTCTGCCTAGAGAAATAGTGATATGCAGTAGAGAGAGTTTATAGAAAGAGCTATATACAAATTAATTAGTAATCAATTTCATGTGCAATTATATAACTGTTTTGTATGTATATACTTGTAGGTGTGACCAGTTGGATGGGGATCCCAAGGAGGTGTCTCCCATCTTCACTCAGTTTCTGGAGTGTGTGTGGCAGGTGATGGAGCAGTTCCCACAGGTGTGTGGAAGTGTGAGAGCTATATGATGTTTACTATGTTTGCACAGAACTTGAACGCAGCCTTTTTCTATATTCATATATTTTTTATGGTAACTTTCTCTTTAGGCGTTTGAGTTCAGCGAGTGGTTCCTACTGCAGATCCATGAGCATGTCCACTCATGTCAATATGGAAATTTCCTTGGCAACAATCAGAGACAGAGAGAATATTTGCAGTGAGTCCAACACACACACATACACACACTGACAGACTGGAGCAGTTGTTTTTTGGTTGTCTTCTGCATCTGCATCACTTCACTTTTCCAACCTCTTTAAACCTTTTTGTGCATCAGGTAGGTCGGTGAACTTTATTATCCCCAATGGACAATTTGTGTTACAGTCAGCAGTGTTAAAAATACATAGATAAGAATGCAAATACACACAGTAGGGGAGGACATGTCGTATGATGCTGTTGAGAAATACAGTAGATGCAGGGACATGCTTTTATTGACAAATTCTTCATTAGCGTTATTAAAGAAAAGCAGATGTAGCAGACATAGATGACCACACCCAGTCTACATGTGGCTGCATCTGCCCCACCTTTGAAATAAAGAGAGATGGGATTGGCCCACGTGTTCTCTCTGTTCAAATACAGACTTCATTCTGCACAAACACATGCACGCGCTCATTCACAGAGTCAATGTTAGTTAATATTAGCAAATAGGTGCTCATTATCCTATGTGCAGCTTCATGTTATTACTAGTCTAAAACAAACACAAGCATAATGTACATATAAGTCTGACAAATAGTCTGTGCTTTCATATTGCATTGGCCAGCTTCAGTATGTTTTAATTAATGCAGATAAGGAGCAAAACAATAATGCACACCTGCACAAGGTCACACAATCATATTGACTGTATTTTTGTTAACTAGATTTCTGGACACATACGTAAGTCTATTTTATGATTTAATAGGCTTTCTCAATTTGAAAGCAGAACTAGTGTTGGTTTGTGAAGGCCTGAACAATGACTTCATCGGACTGTGATTAATGTGATATGATGTGTGTATTGTCTTGTGTTCAAGGCTCAGGGAACAGACGCACTCACTTTGGGCGTTTCTAATGAGTGAAAAACAGAACTACTTGAACCCATTCTACAGCCCTGCATTCTCTGAACTGCGCCCTGTGTTGGAGCCATCCACCCTGCCTTACCATTTTAAGTCAGTACCACCTTCCTCGCCTTCCTGACGGTATTTGGATACAGTATTAATTGTTGATTATAATTTTTCCTGCATCTTATGTTTGTGTTTGTGCATACCTGTCAATCCAAAGGTTCTGGAGGAACATGTATCACCAGTTCGATCGGTCCATGCATCCACGTCAGTCCATCCTCAAAACCATTCTGACCCTGAGAGAGAACAGCCGCAAAGCAGAGAGCACATTGCAAGCACTGGAGAGCGTGAGTTAAGATGTTGTTTTGATATATACTATAGACTGCCAACAGAATTCAGCCTGCAACCAGCTCATTTTGTTTTTCCCGTTCCTCCACCTGTGTGCAGAGGCTCCAACAGCTGGGTGTGAACCCGGTTACAACCTCCGAGCCCTCTGCAACTCCCCCCACCAGAGACCAGCGCTCCAACCCCAACACCCTCCCGCCACGTCCCGACTCCCTCATCCTGGGGGCGCCTATAAACCACAAAGAAGTGCAGCGGCAGGTGGAGGAGGACGGCCAGGAGGAGGTCGGCGAGGAGGCCACGGAGAGCACCGACACGGAGCGGACAGTAGAGGGCAGCAGCGGCACTGAGAGCAGGAAGCAGAGCTACGGAGAGCTGGAAGGGACATACAACAGCGAGCTGGCCAAAGAAGAGCCGGCTGTTGTCAGTCTGGAGTTTGGAGTAGCGCGCATGACCTGCTGAGACCTAACTGGGGGTATTGTGGGATATTGAGGGACAGGTGGCTGAGAGAGAAGCCTTAGTCAAAGTGTGTGCATGTCGAGGGGAAGATGTCTCTCTGTATGTGATTATGTGCTGATTACGCAGTGTTCCTGAATGGGTCGAGTGGATGAAGTTGTATGTCTGTATAGTCTAAATCTCTATGGAAAGCCTCATTATTATGTCATATATAGCACATACAGGAAAAAGGCTTGTTTTTTATGAATGTTGAAAGCACTATAGGGAGGTAATGAATAGATAAGGAGAATAAATTCATCCAAAAAAGAGGAAAAAACACAGTGAGTCGTCTTGTTTGTTTCAGTTTTATAATCCATGTTGAAAATATATGGCCTTGATATTCATCACGAATGGTCACATCTCTCCTCATGAAATCCGGCACAAAAATCGCAGTTTCTGGCACCAGGAACATTTCATTACATCCAGTGGCTTCAATCTGACCTAATCTGAATGTTGCTTGTGACCTGAGCTGATTTTGCACCAGTTGGACGATCGGATGAAAAAATAAAACATCACATCCGACATCATTAAACATAATCTATCATAGTAAATGACGATGAGCCAAAATGTGGCCACGCAACTAAGTCCATCTGACCTGTGTGCAGTTTAATTTGTTTTTTTTAGTCCCCGGGTCATTTCTCTTATTTAACTATTGATCTGACAACTGACCAGATCCAGCTGTCCAACTGCCCCCCTCATTGATCATTTAATCCTATTTTAGCTCTCACATTGATCAGATAATCTGACTTCCTAATGTGCATTGATCCCCAAATCCTATTGGTCCTCTGTGTCAGTGACTTATGATATGTGACAGCTGACTGTGGTGGGGTGTTGTCATATGCAAAAAGTTCCTTTCTTAACGAGAATTTTACCCAAGTTGATGTAAAAGAAAATTCCCATAAATAATTCATGCAATAATAATCCAACTTGTCTCTTGACATTAACACAGAGCCTACATTTGCCACCAAAAATGGATATAAAAAATACAATTTGAATAATATAGCATAGCTTTATAAAATCTTGCTGTAGAAAGGAGTAATGGGATAAAATAGGTTAAACAGAAACCTCCAAAGGAACATTACTTTATTTTAACTGGGTTAGGTGTATGTCCCTGGGGAAGTAGCTTGTGAATTTAGGGCAAAAGTTCTCATTTCTCATTTATTTTTGAGCCAGACTGTGTTTTCCCTCAGCTTTTGTATCTGTGTTAACTCCAGACTAAGGTTGTAAGTTAGGATTTGATCTTCTCTGGATTTGATTTACTACACAAGAAAACATTTTCCTCAATCTGTACACTGCAGAATGACAAGGATGTTGAAACTGGAGGATGTGAGGATAATCAGAGTCGATGTGGAACCTTCCTCAGCACCGACCTTTCTGTGGCACTCAGAGCGGCAGCACCAAAGTCTCTTCATTCTGCCCTGTTCTATCCAGCCTGTGTGCTATTGAATACTTTATGGAGTTTGTGCTTACATCTTTGGCCGTGAACTTTGTCCTTACATACCACACTCAACATTCTCACACACTGGAGGAATACTGTGGGCTTTGTGCTAAGACACACACCCACTGACAAACTGAGCAATAACCCTGTCTTCAAGTGAACAAACATATCATTATTCATCTATCACAACGTTCAGTCATCAATCTACCAATAAATCTAACTGTGATTGTACTCTGCAGCTCAAAGAGCTTCAGAGATAAGCCTAAAAGGACAAGGGCGAATCAGGTAAGAAAGCTGCTGCAATAAAATAGGTTTAAAAAACAGCAAACAAAAAATGACGAAATGAAATGATAAAAATATGATAATAAAAGCTATACAATATAATACAATTAAGAACAATTTCAATAAAATAACACACATTAAAAAAATGTTTTCCTGGTATTTCAGTGAGATTGTGAGATTGTGGTTAATTAATAATTACCAAACCTAACCATAATGAAAAAATCATAATCTACCAGTATTATGATTATGGAGCTACATCCAGTAGCATAGCTCATAATAAAACCTGCAAACGGGCAAACAGCTAGTTCATCTCAGTCCAAAGGTGACTAAATTTGCTTAGCATATATAAAACTTTCTAATTAATTCATAGTTAGTCTTGATGAAGGTGAGAAGTATTTGTGTTTTATGGGGGTTTATGTGCTCCTATTTGCTGAAATAAAACGTGTTGCATTTTAGCCTACAAGTAGTGAAGAAGACAGAGAAATAAGTATTTTATTCCCAGACTACAAGGCAATCACCACCTGATATCATAATTTCTTACTTTTAGCTGTTTGAAAATCACACTTCATGGTTTCAGTTGGCATTTGTAATAAATAAAAAATGTTATATGAACATTTTAATTTGCAAATGCATTAATGCAATACTATAACTTGAAATGCATCCATAAGCAGTAGCGTGCGGTGGCCTTTCAGTCAGGGCCAGCAGTAACACCCTCAACCCCCCCCCCCCCCCCCCCCCTCCCCCCCAAAAAATAAAAAAATTAAATGTAAAAAATGCAAGGCCACTATTGTGCAACAGTACTTAATCAACACCAACGACCGCTGAACAACCACAACGCATCAAGACACCACTGTGCAGCATCGCCATCTGATCATCTTCCCTTAGATCACTCACCACTTTACAATGCACCATATGACACAAAACATCAAAAACAGCACCTACTGCCCGACTTCTTAATCACTTCAAAAATAAAATCAATTTCTGTAACAGACCCATGCCAAAGAGCGTGCCCACAAAAATTACAAATTAACAATCTCTTAAAGGTTGAGACACACCCACAGAGAGAGAGAGAGAGAGAGACAGAGAGTTTTTGACCCAGAAGCAACACCAACAGCATACAGTAGCCTATTAGCCCAACAGTATGCAGCGCCAATCTGAGAAAGTTTTTTAAAAAAAAACTAGCACTCACCCATCACCACGGCTTGTAGGTACTGAAGAGTGGACATGTCCATCAGAACAGCTTGTTGTGCTCCGAGCTAGCTGTCAACCAGTCGTACCATAGTTTCCCACCTTATGCCACACAAAGCTTGTTGGTTTGTAGTTAGCATCCATTTTAGGCGTCTGTCTTGCAAAAAATCACTTTTTTTCTGCAAAGGTCCGCAGTCATATCACAAAATCTTGCTGTTAAATCACCCGCCATCAGCTTTCCAGAATAACAGACTACGTGCGTCATCACGCAGCTGCCCATGGGCCAATCAGTCAGGCTAACTTCAATGACAACACCAAGGCCAGCACTAGAAACTCTGCTGGCC
The DNA here is from genome assembly GCF_905171665.1 of Trachurus trachurus. Taxonomy (NCBI): domain Eukaryota; kingdom Metazoa; phylum Chordata; class Actinopteri; order Carangiformes; family Carangidae; genus Trachurus; species Trachurus trachurus. The sequence goes on from NC_139911.1 coordinate 8,914,657, forward strand.
CTAGGGCGTTCTGTCAATAACACATCAAAATCTGATTGGCTGATGATACTGTCACTCAACGTTTTAACCCAATAGCAGCGTCCAGCTTCGACCAAAGGCTAGCAATGCAACTACTGCTGGCCCCAGCCGAGGAACGGAGCTGTGATGCGTTTATAGGACATAGGAAATTTGAGTTCCACAAAACCAATCGTTTTCTGGATAAAGTTGCATACTGAACAAGTAATTGACTCCAGACACATTTCAGAATCACTTTTCAATTATAAAAAATAATAATTATTTCATTTTTGACAGGGCTAGCAGTGCTGGCCCTGCTACCCCTGACCGCACACCACTGTCCATAAGTCATCTCTGCCGGCAATGTCCACATTTTCAATCGGCCCAAATGTAAGACTGAATTACAAAAACATTTCCTCACAGAAACTTTGAGAGTGCTGTAGGGGGTGTTATTACCACTGTGCAGTCTCTGTCAGGAATGACATTTAACAGACAGGGCTAATCAGTTAGACTTGTGATCATCCTCTGAACACTGACATGGAGGAGCTGTCAACCTATCTGTGTGTGTCTGTGTGTGGAGAGTCAGAGGAGTCCCTCATTGATATACTGTATGTAGACTTTGGACCAAGAGGCTTTGTGTCTGAATCCCAGTCATGGTTTGTATGTTGCTGGGGTCAACAAGGTTTGCAGAAGAGTTTGCTTTCCTTTTATGAATAGATGTGGAAATATGTGCTGTTATCAATAGCAGAACATTCCACTTATATGATTAGTAATACCCTGAAGTATCTTGTACGATAATAGTGTAGTGGACCTGAGGACTCAGTGGAAAATTGCACTGACTGGGAGTAGTAGTGGAGTAGATAACAGAAAAATCGTGCAAATTATGACACAAGCATGAAATTTGGTTTGGTTGTTCTCTAGGGCCTATTGATGAAATCTGTCCAATTGGACATGTGAAAATCCAAGATGGCGGCCATTTTTCAAGATGGCTGCAAAATTAGCCTCCCGAAGTTCCTTTTTTTCATAGAAATGTGTGTAGTTGACTAATTTGAATGACATAAGTGACACATTTTATTGTATTTGTATATAGACACATAGATGACATTATTAATGGAAAAGGAGAAAAAAGATTAATATATAACTTTATTGGAAAAGTAACGAAAAAGGACACCAATAACTGTGTAACTTCACACTAAACACAAAAGTTCCTCTAGCTGCTACTGGTTACATATGCAGCTGCAGAGTGCTGTGCAAGGAAGCCCCATTTGAAGCTATTGAACAATATTTGATTTATTCAAAATAAACTGGTCTTTCCTGTAGGATTTATTTTAGGCTACAAGCCTGTTTCTTAGCATATTAACTATGATGACAACATAACAAAGCACTGACAAATACGACCAATGTGAACATTCATATCGAACTCTGTAACACACTCATGACACAAGCCACACATGCTCTCCCTGTGTGATGGTAGTGGACAGTCTGAGGTTTCGGGTTGAAGTTTATAATAATGAAATACACCAATGAGACTGTGCTACTGTAGGTCTCTGCTGTACGTCTTCCTCTGTACGTTCAGCTGTAGTAGAGGAAAACTTGGCTCGTGCTCCAGTCATTAAAAAAAAACAAAAAAACTCTAGTTTAACGACCGGGCTAGAATGTATGCGGAAGGACGCTACCACTGGTTCTGCTGCATACCTGACGCGGTGCGGCACACCTGACGCTCTTAATAAATAATAATAATAAATTCCACTGCCAAAGTAGTGCTACATTCAGCCGAGCCTGAGACCAACATACAATACTTAACGCAGAAGTGAGTGATATATTTGTGTTAATATAAGTCTTAAATAGTTATATCTTCCGACAGCAATCACTTACATAGAGTGTTTGGACTGAAACACGGGTCTCTCAGTCCCTCTGCTCTGCTCTGAGCCGAAGAGAAAACATTTATCGTATCCTACAGTTTTTATCCAATGAGGAGAGAGAACGGCATGCAGGGCTGTGTGTGCAGCCAAGGAACGCCGTGAATGTGGTGACGTAGCGACGAGGACTGTTATGGTGCGTTCAAGGAAACTCGTATTTTTCCGACCGTGAAGTGGTACCAGTTCGATCTGGTACGAGTTCACCGGTCAGAAGTTACGAGTGGCCGTTATAGTGACTTTCACCGGTAAAACAGGTCGGAAAAACACGAGTGGGTTGCCTGGAACGCTACAAAGTCGTAAGTTGTGACTTGAAGCTGTAATTTACGATTTCAAAAGCCTGCCTGGAACGCAGCATTAGCGAAAACGACCGGATCACTCACTTCTGCTTTAACACTCAGTACGTTTACATGACACTTGAGAAAACCGAATTATTGCCTTATCCGACTATAACTGGACAACTGAGTACATGTAAACACGTTAGTCCAACTAATATCGGAGTTAGTTCTCCAACTCCGATTCAGACACCCAGATAATGCGATTGGAACTGGACTTTCTCTGGCATGTATACACCTTAAAGGGATAGTTCAACATTTTGGCAAATTGGCCCATTGCCATAATCCCTATAGTCATAGCAGTAGCTTCGTTACCTTTATTTGTCGGTGTAAGCTATTTTTAGAACAGCCGCAAGCTGCTCAGAGCTACGCTACAGAGGCTAAAGGAATTTATTGGTTTCCCTCATCAAACTCATCAAATACAAAATCCCAAAACTCCAAAACGCTTTCGAGGACAAGTTGTGACCTGCACAATCACCACGCTATGAGATAATAATGGAACGTTGCGAAATGGAGCCGTTTTTCGAGGTAAATACAGGGTAAATACAGAGTCTGCTTGCTGAAAAACTGTCCCTGAACGCAACGCGCCTCAGCGGTTTTGCATGAATTTCCCTCTAAAACAGCTCCGTCTTGTAACCTTGTGTTATTATCTCATAGCGTGGTGAATGTGCAGCTCACAACTTGTCCACGACAGAGTTTTTGAGTTGTTGGGTTGTCTATTTGATGAGGGAAACCAAGAAATGCCACTAGCCTCCGTAGCGTAGCTCTGAGCAGCTCACGGCTCTGCTCCGCCATTCTAAAAATAGCTTGCACCGACAATTAAAGGTAACGAACCTACTGCTATGACTATAGGGATTATGGCAATGGGCCAATTTGCCAAAATGTTGAACTATCCCTTTAATCAGAGTTTAACTGAACAACACATGTGCTCATGCTCCACACCCCCCCGCACTGGTGTAAGACACTGGTCCTGCTGCATACCTTTTTTCTCATGTCGTGTCCCTCTTAAAAACTCTGGCGCACCCCACAGTTTGAAAAACACTATTTTACGAAATACATTTCTTGGGCGCTACTCTGTATAAAATCACAAAATCCAACTCAACAGACTTGAAAATATAGGAATTGACACCAAGATCAATAAAATAAAAATAAAAACTACACACGTTAAAGCAGAAGTAAGCGATATATTTGTGTTAATATAAGTCTTAAATAGTTATATCTTCCGACAGCAATCACTTACATAGAGTGTTTGGACCGAAACACGGGTCTGTCAGTCACTCTGCTCTGCTCTGAGCCGAGAAGAAAACTTTTCTCGTATCCTACAGTTTTTATCCAATGAGGAGAGAGAACGGCATGCAGGGCTGTGTGTGCAGCCAAGGGATGCGCGTGAATGAGGTGACGTAGGGACGAGGACTGTTATGGTGCGTTCAAGGCAGCCCGTAACTCGTGTTTTTCCGACCTGTGAAGTCATACCAGTTCGATCTGGTACGAGTTCACGGGTCGGAAGTTACGAGTGGCCATTATAGTGCACTTTCACAGGTAAAACAGGTCGGAAAAACACGAGTGGGTTGCCTGGAACGCTACAAAATCGTAAGTTGTGACATGAAGCTGTAATTTACGGTTTCAAAAGCCTGCCTGGAACGCAGCATTAGCCAAAACGACCGGATCGCTTACTTCTGCTTTAATATAAAAATGGTGATTTATGAGGCTAATTTAGGAGCCGTCTTGAAAAATGGTCGCCATCTTGGATTTTCAAATGTCCAATCAGACAAATTTGATCAGAAGCCTCTTGAGAACAAATACACCAAATTTCATGCTTGTATCATAATTTGCACAATTCCACTCAAATTGTGCTTTTATCTGCTCCACTATAGATTGGGAGGCTCCAGTTTTGAATCCCAGTCTGGGCTATGTTGTGAGTGGGTATAGAAGAAATATGAAGAATGCGCACCTCTACTACTATGTCGTTGCTTCCTGTAGCCTCTTTTGTGCATGTTATTTCACATTAAACATTGAGGAGCTTCTTCCAGAGACAAGCTGCTGAGGGTCTCTCCCAGGGTTTGAATCATTCAGATGAGTACTGCACGCCATGCTGGTAGAACACTACTGATGACAAGGAGGGATTTCTGTACTTGCATTCAACAAAAACACATCCAGTACTCATTCAAACCTATACAGAGAGAGAGAGAACTTTGTTGTCACGTGTTATAGTCTTGATGGGCTGCGTTTAAGTCACTATTTCAAACTATTTCTGTGGTCCGATGACAGAAAATACACTATAGGCAGAATGCCCTGTTGGGTGCTAAACTATTTTTTCCTGAATATTGTTGACATCATTTTTTTTTATCTAATTTTATGTTAGGATGAAGTTTAAGTGATGACAGATAGTCGGTTTATGGTTCACAGGTTTTTGCAGATTGTGTGCTTACTTGGCTTAACAACAGTTGGTCCCATTCCCTGTTGATTACTAAAGTAACAAAAGAGCACAGGGGGTAATCCTTGGGGGTTTAGTACTGTACACTTACATACACAAACATGAACATGTGTGCTACAACACACACACACACACACACACACACACACACACACACACACACACACACACACACACACAAATAGCTTAGTTTAATCTGTCGCTGGAAAACGATGATGGAATGTGTGTGTGTTTATCTGTGTGAGCTGTTCCCATATAATGCTATGTTTAAGGGACCAATGATGGCTGGATGACCATGCGGTTTTATACGTAGATGAAGTTTTAACTGCTAAATGATCTCATTATCTTGGTGTGGTTGAAGTTAGATTCAGATAAACTTATGTTGACTTGTTTGAATATGTGCCATAACAGTTTCAGTAAGTAATTTCATTTAATATTTGTCTGCACGTTCTCAGTCTGCACTGCAACTATCTCAAACAGTCATATGAATTCGACTGAAAATAAAACATGATTGGACAGGACTTCACTGGAAGACTAGCTGTGTGGCCACTCCCAGACGCAGTGAGGAAAAGCAGTGCAACCTCTTTACCTAGAAATGATTTGCATCTGGAATATTTTGCATGGGAGAGGCTTTTTTTTATTGCTACATACAGGTGAAGTAAGAACTTTACACAAACAGTAGCCAAACACATTCAAACTCAGTTTTGCATATTTCTTGGCATGCAATCCTTTACCTGGTAAACTTTCCCCGTCTCAAATCTTAGAATTATAGTAGAGAGTCTATAGCTTAGTTTGGCTTTTATTTCTTTCATCACATCCCCAGTGTGTCAAACATTTACATACAATTTGTTTTGGTAAAATGTTCGAGGACGCCTTCAATCAAGCTCCTTATAGTAAGTCACTGAAGTTGGCCCACTCATCCTGACAGACCTGGTGGAACTAAACCTCTGTGCAGGCACATGCTTCTTCAGTTCTGTACAAAACCTTTCAACTGAATTGAGGTCGGAGCGTTTTCATTTTGTCACAACTACCTGAGATCACTGTCCATTTGGAAAAACCCTTTTTGATCAAGCTTTAACTTCCTGTTTAATGTTTTCAAATGTTGCTTCAAGATACCTGCATAATTATCCTACCATGTCCTGCTATCTGTTTTAAAAATAAAAGTGCCTTCAATTCCTCCTGCATAAAACACATCCTATTTGCATCCTACCTTTCCTCTCCTGCCAGCTCACACGGACTGTATTTAAAATGTCTGATACTGTAAGGTCAGATGCTCATGTCTTATTTTGTTATAAAACAGATCTAGACTCTATTTTAATATTGTGAGAGCATCAAAATACTCGCAGCCCTCAGGACTTTTGCAATTTTGTGATGACAATTAATATGTTACAATTTTGCACCTTTTTTTAAAATCAGAACACTGCACATGGACTTGACACTTTTTTGACCCATGGGCATGGCACTTTTTGAACGGACTTGGCTGTCTTCATTTTTATTTATTTTTTTATTTTTAACTGTTGCTGTTTTGGATACCTGCACCTCCCTGCAGGGATAAACAGTGGTTTCAATCAATCAATGTCACAACAGAACATTTACCTCCCTCAGCTTGGTTTGAAACCTAGCCAAGATGCCACCACCCGGTTCCACGGTATTTTTTGTTTTTCTCAGTGTTTACCTCACCTTACCCCTGTGCCCAACCTGTCACTAGAGCTTCTAAAACTACATTCAGGTGTTGTTGTTTTTTTTTTTCTTTCTTTTTGAGTTTCTTTAAAGGGATAGTTCAACATTTTGGCAGATTGGCTCATTGCCGTAATCCCTATAATTCTAGGAGTAGGTTCGTTACCTTCATTTAAATTTGTCGTATAATTGTCGGTGTAAGATATTTTTAAAATGGCGGAGCGGAGCCGCGAGCTGCTCAGAGCTACACTACGGAGGCTCATGGAATTTCTCGGTTTCCCTCATCAAACTCATCAAATACACAATCCAACAACTCCAAAACGCTCTGGTGGACAAGTTGTGACCTGCACATTCACCACGCTATGAGATAATAACAGAACGTTACAAGACAGAGTTGTTTTCAAGGTAAATTCATGCAAAACCAGTCACTTGGTACTCATCTTATAATATACCTGGGTCTTACTCCACTTTTTTGCTAGACTAGTGAGGACTAGTCAGACCGAACTGATGAAGCGCCTTGGATAAGAGGTGAAATGTCTTCCCAAACAAACACAAGCCCAGCTGCCTTCGATTCAATTTGTTGCCCAGAGATAACGATGACCTGGATGAATGAGAATACCCGATTCCAATAATATGTCCTCTGGGCTGTGCCATGTCTTTAGGGCAGATGGGCGGCAACAGTGAATCACTAGGTAAGTGATTAAACAGGCTTGGGCTAGCTTGTTTGCGTGCTAACTTTTGTAGAAGAAGGTTGAGTTATTGCTAATTTTGGCTAAACTTGCAAATAGGTCCTTATGCCAAAGATGTTCGCCTTAATACCATTTGGAAGATTACAAATTCATAGGCCTACATACATCTGTCTAATCGTTCATATGCATTTCCTCGACCATACAAACATACACACCCATGTGCTTTTAAAAACATTATCAATATTTACATCCAGAGGCTCTTTGCAAGCAGACCATCCAGAGTTTAAAAGCACATTTAGCAGCCACATGCAGGCATAGAGCAACAGAAAATGTCCTTTAACTGTCCCACTTAGTGCCGAGCTTCACTCAAGGGGCTGAAATGGGAACCCTATTTAGACAGATGAGGAGGAGGAGAGAGGGGGAGTGTGTGTAAAGATAATAGGGTGTGTACTTCTTCTATTGCATGTGTGCATTGTCTGCCTTCTCTTTCACAGTAGAAAGACACAGAAGAATCATCATTATGGTTGTCAAGAAAGCACATGTTGCATTTGACAGACAAAACTGACTAAATCTACCCCACAAATATACAAAGAAAACCACAATTACAATTCTTGTCATATAGGCAGATGCTTTCTTCATTTTTTCTACAGTATGTAGTTGAATTTAAGGTCAAACAAAGCTTTATTTTTTAATTATGTTGGTATCGTTCGCTAAACCCTGTTGCTTTCCCAACAAATTCGACCAATCTAAGCAGCCAGATTCATGATAATCGTATGCGGAATATAAAATCATTGTATAAAATGCTCTGATGATGTCGGGACTTATTTAAACAGCATAATGATTTGCATTTTCCACCATGAGAGAGCTCAGCAAAATCCTTTGTCTCATCTTGTGATAACTGAGCCCACTCGTCAGTCTCTCTCCACTCATCAATCCACCAGCCATCTGCCGCTCAGTGTCAGCTTCAGGTCCATGCTACAGCCAGCTGACCGGCTACAGCATACTGTAGCTCTAGGGTATTCTGCCTGAGCATCTGATGTACCTGAAAAACCGGCACACTGGGTGACTGACTGTCTGCTAGCCAGGCTGGCTGGGTGACTGACTTGTGGGCTGAGTGGACAGATTATCTTTCCTATTGGGGGAGAGCATACGCTTCAGCGCTTTACTCTGGGGAAGCCCTCGAAATGTGTTTGTGTGGGTGCTAGTAAGTCCACGGATGTGTGGGTGTATGTGTGTGTGTTGCCTTGGGCGGATGAATGCAGACATTGTTTGATAGCACTGGGCTGGAAGAGGAGAGCCTGTGCCCACAGCGACTGAGAAAGAGGAGGAGGAGGAGAGAAAAGGAGCAGGGGAGGAAAGGAAGGAGGGGAGAGGAGGCTTGTAAGTGGGTCGGGGTATCAGGGAGATTCATGGGGGGTTGGGAGGATAGAATAGGCTGTAAAAAGAGCACCCACAGTGGATCAGGCTCAGCATGGAAAACAGGAGAACTCAGGGTGAACTCACTGCAGGTGAAGATAACATATTTTGAGAACTAGAGACACTTTCAAAAACAGCAGCTTAAAGGTGGGAAGTAGATATTTTTATTTCATCAACATACAGTAAGAGTTTACCATTTTACACATGCAATATATTTTATGTGGGATCAGAGATGAGATTGAGAAACAGTTAATTGTTGCCAAAGTAGAAGTGAACAGTACATCTATAGTGAAAAGAATGATACTGTACTCTTGACTGTGTGAATGGTTTTACACACACACACACACACACACACACACACACACACACACACACACACTGAGGATGATAGGATGACGGTTAGATGTGTTGTCATCGATCTAGACACCTGGCCCAGTGTCCATATGGAGGAGGGCTTGGGGCCATATGGCCTATATATGTCTGGCCCAAACTGTGGTAGAGGCATGTCTGAGTTTGTGTGTGTGTGGGTGTGTGTCTGTGTGTGTCTGTGTGTGTGTGCACGTGTCTCTGTGCAACAGCACTAAAAAAATTTCTAAATCCATATCCCGGCTTAAGCTGTCTCATACTGTTGATCAGCAGCCTAGTATTTGAGGTCTCTAATTCAGGGCTTCTCACACGCTTATTTGTGTTTACTACTACACACACACACACACACACACACACACACACACACACACACACACACACACACACACACACAGGGTTAGAGCTTGAATGAACCTTGACTCGCCTCTTGTGATGATACTGTAAAAAAAAACATAAAAGTTGTGCTTTTAACCATGCAGTCTACTTTCACATGTTATATTTGTCCCACCATTATGACCCATACCTCACAGTATTGACAACTTTTAATCCAAACAAATGTGCAATAATAATAAGCCTATCCACTTTTCATCATGTCCCACTGAGAGTGCTTGCATAAACATATTGAACTCATGTTTAATCCGTCATAATGCACCAGTGGGTCTGTACCTCCGCTTATTTACCAAACACACCGAGACATGTATGGAAGAAAGCATGCACAGACACATACAGGGAGGGAGGCAATGCATTGTGGGATTGTAAACTGACGAACAATTAAAAGAAATGAGCCAACAGTGCATTGGTGACAAGGAAGGTGGGTGAGGAGAGGAGGAGGAGGAGGAGGAGAAGGGGGAGGAAGGGGGGAGCATGGGGGAGGGAGAGGAGGAAAGACACTGGCGCCCCGCCAACATTGACGAAAGCTGCTTAGCCCACCCAGTTGCCATGGATACAGTGAGGAGCAGCACCCAGCATGTGTGCGTGTGTGTGTGTGTGAGAGAGAGAGAGAGAGAGAGAGAGAGAGAGAGAGAGAGGGGAGGGAGGCAGAGAGAGAAAACCAGCAGGCATCCGTTAGAGCAAGTCAGAGTGGGAGTGAAAGAGCAGCAGACAGCAGCAGGGTGGAGAGAGAGGGTGAGTGTATGAGTGGCTAGAGAGAGAGAGAGAGGACAGTAAGGCAGCTAGAGAGCTTGAGGGAGACGATAGAGTGATAGAGTGCTAGATAATGGAGGTGCAGACGGAGTGTGTGGAGCCTCCTGTGGCACCTCAGTGTGACCCCCAGCCCACAGGGAAGATCAACAAAGCTGCCTTCAAACTCTTCGGGAAGCGACGCACCGGCTCTGGAATGGCCAGCTTCTTCTCCTTCAGGAACAAAGGGGCCACCAACAACGGGAATAACGGGAATTCTGACAATGGGGGGAATTCTTTGAATGGGAACGGCTCAACGGCATCGGTGGAACTCGTTAGGAGCAGGACGCACGATGGACTAACGGGCTCGAACAACGACGCCGATGGACAGAGAGGGGAGGCGCCCGCTAGCCTGGAGGCTGGGCCGGTGAGGTCCCTCAGCAAATCGTTGAGTTTCTTCTCGCTACTCAGACGTGGGAGTTTCAGGTCGAGTGAGAATGGGGGTACAGGGCTTGTCAGAAGAGGGAGGGGCCTAAAGGGATTTTTTAGCAGCATGCGATGGAGACGTAAGGACAAAACAAACGAGGGCGATGGGGTAGAGGTGGAGGGCAACAAGGAGAAGGATGGGGACGGTAACGTCTCCGAGAAGGTAAAGGACATCACCCTAACCCTTGAACCCCCTCCGCATCATCACCAAGAGGATTGTGGGAATGTAGAGGAGGAGACTAACCTCCAAGAGACAGAGACTCCCATTACTAGTGTTACCATGACACCCCCTCACTGTGTTGCCATGCCAGGGCCATCTGTTGATCCAGACTCCCCCTTCCCTTACACACCCACTGACTCGCCACTGCGCCCACCCATCCAAAAAGCCAAAGCCTCCGTTTCCAGCCTCACCCCCTCGCTCGCTACGCCCCCGCTGGACCGTTGCAGCACGGGCGACCCACCCTCAGAACCTTCGGTGGACAGACTCTGCTCTCTCCTCTTCACTGACGTCACATCCCTCAAGAGCTTTGATTCACTGACCGGCTGCGGTGACATTATTGCTGATGCAGACGATGAGGGGCCAGCGGGTAATGGGGGAAGTGGCACGAGCAGCAGCAGCAGCGGGGGAGGAGGAGGAGGAGGAGGAGGAGGGGGGAGTGTGGTGGGAGCAGGTGTCGGGAGAACGGTTGGTATCAGCAGCAGCAGTGCCACATCCCGTGCCTCCCCATCCAAGCCTCCCCTTCCCTCCCAGCTGAGCCAGCCTATGTTCTCTGTTGTTTCCACCAGCTCAGTGCCTGTTTCTCTTCCGGCCCGGGCTCGGGTGCCTCCCCCGCCGCCGCCACGGCAACACCACCCAGCTGGCAGTGGCGTGGTGGCTTACATGGGTGGCGGGGAAGAGATGGCGAGTCCAGAAGGAGTGGACGACGCAGACATGCAAGGGCTCTGGCACATGCTGCCCTCCACGGGGGACAACTCCCCGGCTTTGCCCCGATCGCACCAACCTCCCTCATCCTCATCCTCCAATTCCACTTATCCCCCCCGCAACACCAACCCTTCCAGCAGCAGCCACATTCCCACCACAGCCCCCAGAAGTTCAGACCGAAACGTACCCCAGGTCAAGGCGCTGGGGCTCAGTAAGATCCCAGTGGTTGGTGGTGGTGGTGGTGGTGCAGGAGGTCGGGCAGCTAAACCCCCTCTCCCCCACACTCATGGCCGCCATCCCACATCACCTGGTGAGAAAGAGCCACTCAGCGATGAGGGCTACTGGGACACACCCTCAGCCACTCCCACGGCAACACCTGATGAGAGCGGGCTGCAGCGTAACCAGAGGCTGGCTCTTTCACGTGACAGCTGCTCTGGAGACCACCTGTACGACCTGTACAACGACCCCGAAGAGGAGGAAGGGGATGATGATGATGACGATGATGAAGAGCAGGGAGGAGATGAAGATCTGAACAGTACACCCTCTCCAACTACTGAATACAAACTGAGCCCCACATCTCAAGCAAGCCCTCCTTCCTCCTCCTCCTCTTCCTCCTTCCGATCCATGAAAGGCAGCACCAGCCTCCCTCGGGAATCCAAGATCCCAGTGAGCACCAGGCCGACCCCCCCTCCCCACTCTGTGAGCCAGTCGGCGCTGTCGTCTGTCCTCGAAGCTGAGTCCCCTCCACCAAAGACCCAAGCACCTCCTCCAGCTCGCACCCGGATCCCCGTATCCAAGGTGCCCGTCCGTCGTTCTGGAAACAAATCCGGCAGCAGAGGAACTTCCCACAAGAAGTAGCTTCTGTCAAACTGGTGTTTCCCTCCCACTCGTAGTATATGGACTTCTTTACAGTGCTGTTTATGCAGAGCCACAAGTTTTCCCAGACTGAGAAAAATGTTGAGCTGTGGAGTTAACAGCCTATAAATTCCTCTCAGACGGTCAAAGCACTAACTCCTGAAGTGTTTTGGCTCACAACGAGTAGAATAAGTGGTTTTGTTCACTTGAGAAAGTCACGAGGAGACTCCAAAAAGCTGGGTTAACGCTTCATGGCCCTCACAGGAACTTTGGAGACTCTTGACAATCCATGGACTTCTTTGTGCATCTTACACATTCGCCTTGTAACTTCCTGGAAAAACTCCTGACCTGTTGCGAGTTTGACGGCCACTTTCATGTAGCTCATGACAGCACACTGCAAAACAGAAGAAAGAAAAAAAAAACAAAGCAAAGCACTTTTTTTTTATCTCTTAAATTTTTGTTGTGGAATACCACATGGCATAACTCAATTTTCTCATAAGGACCTAATCTAATCTTAGTTTTTTTTTTCCTGAGTCATTTTGTCTAATCTGTAACAAATTACCTCCTAATCCTCTGATTTTAGAACCAAAGTAAAAAAAAAAGTCATTTCACAGTCTCTAATGTTCTGGATCAGACTCAACAACGTCCACAGCCTGGGATAACACACAGTTTTTTGTTCTGCTGTTTGTGTATTTTGCTTTTTCAAATATGGTCTTCTTCTGACCGCACACTGATAATTTAACTGTATGTGATCTATGTATCTATGAAAGTGAATGGTGAGACCTGAACTGGTTTTATTACTTACCTACTACGCAGCTACAAATGTGGCAAATCTTCCCTGCCACATGTTTTTTTTTATTTAATTATTTTTTCTTTTTTTTTGGTGGAGAGCTCCACTTCATCGACTGGTTAACCTTTTTCATTGTGGAAGTTTGGATTCAGCCTATTTCCTTTGGATCGCACCTATATGCCACTGCAATCACTGGAAGTAAATCCATAAATCAGTCTCTGGGATTTACAACTGTTGAGTTATCAATGGAAACCTGAAAAACTATCGCAATACTCCATGTGGAGGGATTCCTTGCACTGATGCTTCAAAACACACATGCACACACATACTCAAACAACATCGCACATGCACGCACACATCTTCTCTTTCCTCTGCATGCAGTGCCACACATACAGGGCACAAAGGTCGGGAGCATCATCTAACACTGAAGGATCTTAGAATCACACACTGTTCAACCTTTGGCACTGTCTTTGTAGCTCCACTGGATGACTTTCTTTGCTAAGGACAAACAACCAATTTTTTCTAGTTAGTATTTTCTTCTTCACTGGATTTCATACTGTTTTATAGGCTCCTTATTCCGAAGTCATATTGCACGGATCTTAAACTGTGATTGCACCAGCTTCTTAATACTCTTCTGCTACTATCTGTTGGTCAAAAACAAAAGTCACATTTGGGGACAGATGCTGAGTCAGTTCCTCCACTCTTCTTTTCCTGGCTGTTGTACTTTTTGTACAACTTCATCCTTGGAATCGCCATAGCTGCGTGTGAATCTGAATGTAGCTTGACATCATTGTAGGTCGCCCAGCATATATTTCCCTGTGTTGGTCTGTTTCCCTCTTTGTCCCTTTGTTGTAGGGGCAAGACAAATGGTGGAGTGTACTGTTTTCTAAGTCCCCCATGCCCTGAAAAATGGAGACAAACTACTGCCCAGTGTGCGCAGCCTTGCAAAGCACCACTTGTATTAAGAATGAGTGGGGTGTATTGCAGTCCTAAAAGGCCTTTGTCAGTGATTCAGTGAGACAAGTTACAGGGAGCAGAGTGTTCTCTACCCTTTAGTGAAAGAGAGGGGTTTTCATAGGGAAAGACATTCAAAATGATGCAAGTTTTCTCTAATCTTAACCACAAGGGTACCAGTGATACTTGAGGGTCATTCTAGTTTATGATAGCTTTACATTTCATTTAGGGTGGTAATGATTGATCCACAACCCCACTCCAGGTTCAGGTGTCTTTGCAGCCTCACGATGGTGTAGTGTAGAACAGGCCCTGGAGTAACCTGATCCCAGGTCTGCACTAAGAGCAGTTGTCACCTCACAAAAAGTTCACTTGCAGAGCATAAAATGACAAGCCCCACCTATTTATTGTTTTAGTTGCCTCGCTGTGCTCTTTGATCTTGGTTTAATATGCAGTTGACAACAGTTCAACTATTCAAAATCGTTAAAGACTAGTTTCCTAATCTAATTGTGTTGATTGATGACGGTGACGTTGCGGATTTCTAACCAAACCGGTTGGCCAAAATTCAACAATCAACACAATGAATGGGGAAAGGGAAACTGTACCATTAACATTACTGTTATAGAAACCGCTATGGCCTAAAGCACAGTCTATATGGTCCTCCTTGGCTGGTGTCCAATCCATTACAGTACACGTGTCAAAGTGAGTCATTAGAACACATCTTTCAAGCATAATTGAAGGTTATACTCACGCCGCCTGTCAAACCGCTATATAAACAACTACTGAGGCTGCCATATTGATATCTGGCTCATCTCCTTGTATTCTTTTGTTTTACAGATAGATTACAGATCTGGGCCTTCCTGCGTTGAAAGGCACAACATCTTTTTTTGTTGTTGTTGTTGTTGTTCTTTTTATTACCATCTGTTCACAGAGTGAAATCTTTCCACTTTTCATATTTAATGAATAAAACTGTGTTTGCGCTGGTAGATGAGCTCCTGACTCTTTGTATCTGCATTCACACAGCTTTACACACATTTGCATGTCACTGGGTCTCGGTGACTTGTATGATTCTCTCCTCACCTCCCCTCCTCCACCCCTCTCCCCCAACGCGCTGGTGGCTGAAATCCCTAAGGGGTAGGTTGGATGGGGTGAGAAACAGGCATGCTTTTTCTGTTGTTGTGTTGCTTGTGGATTTTTTTATTTTGTTTTGGCGTCTAACTTGCAAAGAGAGCGGCTTGGCTTGGGTGTTATAGGTTATCAATACATTTTATTGATCGTTAAGATGAAAGCCAGACAGACGTGTCATTGTTTGCCGTTGGGTCTCCTGGGGAAAGACATGTAGAGACAAGGACACACAGCCAACGTGATAACAAAGAGAGCCAGCTGAGGCACAGCTGATTTGCGTGAATATGGAACCTGTGCGTGTGAGTGAGTGCATGTGTGTCTGTTTGCACGTGTGTGTGAGTGTCCAGAATATAGATGAAAGGGAGGGTCCTTATTGTTCCGAGGAAGACACATGTTGCTAGAAAAAGATCATAGGTTGTTGTGTTGTGGATGCGCATGCATGTGTTGTGGGAGGAGGATTTGGTGCAGTGCGAATCCCCTTTGTAATGGTGCAGCAACCCCCCCACCCCCCCTCCCGCTCTATTCAGCTCCCTCTCTCTGTTTCTGCACGCTGAGGTCTGTGTAAAAGCCTTATGTAAGACCATAACACTCACTTTCTGCCAGCCGACCAGATGAAAGGTAGTGATGCTGACAGTGAGACTGGTGCGCGCTGATGTGCGCATGTGTGTGCTGATCTCATCATTAATCTGCTGCTGCTGCTTCACTGCTGGATGTGGACACTCTTTCTCATTGTTTGCCATGTCCGCTGTACTGTGTGTAAGTGTGTGTGTGTCTGTCTGTGTGTGTGTCTGTGTGTGTGTTGTTTTTGGTGCATAAATCTGGTACTAGTCCATGAAAGAGAGTGTTTAGTTTTTACTGAACAACAGAGTCCTTGTATAAACCACTGAATAAGAGAATGAGGGAGGAGATGGAAATGTAATGTGAAGGAAAAAATGTGAAAGAACAACATTTTATTGAGATGTGACTGAGGGTTTGTCTGGTTTCATTTATCTTAAATGAAGCTGTTGGCTGGAACAGTCAAACACTCTTTAACAGAAGTACAGGAAGAGAAGTAGGGGGAAAAAACTGACGGACTAATGCCGGTAACAGGACGTTATCTATTACAAGTTTTATGACATTACCCAACTTAAAACATGCTTTATACTGGACCAGCTAGTAGAATAGCTCTCAGGGCAAATGAGGTGTCATTGCCTCTCAGGTCAACATTTAAGGACATATTCTTCAACATTGTGGGTACTTTTCTTCTCTCATAAAGTTACATAACCTAACATTAATCATACACAGAGTTTAGCATTTGTGAGCTCAAATCCACCATTATCATTATGATACTAAAATGTGTTTGTTCAATCATTGGTCTCTAGTTTCTAGTTGATGTGCTATTTAAGTTTTTATTTATGTATTTATGAGATGTGTATTACTCTAGGCCTAAAGCACAGTAGAGCAGCAGAAGATAATGTAAGATTAAACCACGGGAACTAATCTTTTCAGGAAGCCCGTGTATCTCATAGAACCCTTTACATAACAGATGCTAAACAGGTTTTGGGAATATTTGTAAAATAAAATCCTAATGGTAAGCAATGTTTTCTTGCCTTGATAAATGTGTGTTTTTGTGTGATGGAGCCTTAAGCACCATTCATAGGCTGTACCCCATATTCTGCATGGCAGCCTCTCGACAGCCGTTCCCATAGTAACTCCACTAGGTCAACCAATGAAAAGAGGGGGCTGGGCAGGAAGGAGGATGGGAGAGTGTTGGTTCTGTGTGCTGACAGAGATGTGATTGGAGCTGAAGTGGTGCAGTAAACTATTAATACAGATAAACACACACATACATATCAATTAACCATCAATGGCAGCATTAAAAAAAAAAGAGTAGAAATATTAGTTGAGATTTGTTGCACAGATGCAGAACAGTGCTCTGACCGTTTAGCACATGGTTGAAAACACATAAACTAATGTTCAACTTGATACCAACAGCAACTTCATGACCGCGACCACCACCATTTATCAACTCTTCCTCTCTCTCTCTCTCTGATAGTACTGTTTTTGTTTTGTCCTCTAACCCTCCTCTTGTCTCTTACTCCCCCTCACATAATGTTTCGGGTCCTCTCAGGGCTATGTTGTGTAATCCTTCCACTTGTCAATAATTCAAACCAACAGACAAGCTTTTCACTCTGTAAAAAGCTTATCTCACTCCTCAGTGACTGGCTGGCATGGCCGGTGAAACACTGATGTTGTCATACAGGTAAGTCTGGTTTGGATGAGTGTTTGACCAAACATGCGTCACTAACAATGGTTGGCGCCTCGAGCAAAAAGTTATTCACAAAAGCGGTCAAGCATGGGTTTCTGAAAAGGCAAGAAACATGATTTTATTACGTTTTGAATTGATATGGAGCTCGTGAGCAGTAAAACAGGACACAAATTGAATTAGGAATCACAAGATGAATGATGAGTGAAATTTCCCTTTACAGTGTGAGGTCAGAACAGGGAAGTTAATGCTCTGATACAGAGTACAATGGTTTAATGAATTTGTCTGCAACAGTGAATCAAAATAGAATTTGTGCTCAAATATTTCAACTGGTACTGATTTTGAAAATTAGTTCCCATACTGAACACTTGAATGTAATTTTTTTTTTTTTTAAACCAAAAAAACCTGTTATCTCATGTGGGCTGGATATAAGAAGGTTGGGCAGGCTGTGTGCTGTTTGTGTAAAAGCTCACGTTCCTTCTCAATTGTTGACAATGGTCTCATTTTCACAGGAGGAATGTGACTGAGACTTTAAAAGTGATTTTGAAATCTGTACACAAACAGTTCACTCTAGTTATGTCAAACCCCTGGGGGAAGGGAGTTAAATACTGTAGTCCTTGAATGTAACAAATTGTTTGGTGAGGATTTTTAGGTCTACAGAATGTAGTCAGTGACATGGGAAAACAAACTGGTGGATAAATGTAAAACAAAGATACTTTATTTTTTAGATTTAACCCAGTACAAAGAACAAATAAATCCCATAAAGCTCTTGATTATAAGAGGTAATACTCTGAGCAAGGCAGGCTTTCAGATGTGTTCTTCAGCCATTTCTGTAAGAATAACATGATAGGACCCTGTTGCATGAGGCTGATGCTAGGTTACTGATATGAATGACAATGAAAGACAATTATAACAGAGGCTTTTCATGATCTGAACAGAATTTAATAAACCCCAGTAAAGATTAAAATTGTAATAAACACCTGGAAAACATTTCTGGTTGTCCATCACAGTTTTTTTAAAAACTCCTTTAGTTCACAGAACTTTTGTATCTAGTTGGTGATGTCATATCCAAGCTTGCATGCACAAATTCACTGGGCAAATACACAAGTTAAAGTATATTACCAGTCATACCAGCTATTCCAGCCTGGAATAACAAACACATAAACCACAAAAACACACACATAAAAGTATAGTTAAAGTTCCCCAAACCTATACAATCATCACAGTAGAACACACAAACTCCCAGAGGTTTGCATAAATAACCCTACACACAAAGATATTTTTCTGCTGGATGTCATCGTATGAACATCAACAATGTAAACCCACCCAGGACAGAATAGGCTGCAGTGCCACACACCTTTTGTTTGAATCCTGAGTTGGAGATGCAAATGAATGAATTAATAGTCAACAGGATGGACAGGCTCCATCTTCATTCATTTTACTGGAGCCCCAATATCCACAGTGATAAAAGTATAGAGTTTATCCTTCACAATCTCCTTGACTGAGTATTTGAGGGTATTAAGCCCATCTTTTTCCATAGTCCATTTGGTTTTGTGTAGTTTGTCAGGATTCACTGGATTAGGCTCATTGTGCACGTCTCTTTCATGTTTAATCATTTTGTACTTTCCCTTCACCAAGTCGGGCCGAGCAACCGTCATTCCTCGGAAGTTGATTCGCTTATAGATGTCATCGTCCTCACCACCCCAGCCCCAGTAATCGTTTGGGAAGCCATTAATCTTTAAAAAATGTTCCTTGGACAATGAGGCAACCCCACCAAAGTAGGTTTTATAGGGTAAGCGAAAGCCAAATTTATCCATAGCTGCAGCCATGTGTCGGGGGTTTTCATAACACCTATAAAGGTTTCGATCATCCATGGGAACCAGGTCGACATCAGAGAAAACAAAGCAGTTGTAGTCATATTCCTTCAGGACTTCAACAAAGCCAGCATTCATCAGTTTAGCCCGGTTGAAAACTCCTTCTCCATCCTGGTTGATGACATACACACCGTAGTCCAAGTGCTGCCGCATCAGTATAGGATGGAGGTAGTACAGCCAGTGCTTCAGGTGCTCATGCCGATTTCGGAAAGGGATGATGACTGCCACCTAAGAAATTAAATAAAATAAGAATTTCATGTAAGCATCTGGGGAATACACATGTACATTTCCATTAGTTTTATCAGCTGTAAACTGTCCCTCTAAAATCAATGTTGGTTTCTTTGTTTGTTTGTTTTGCCTTTATTAGAAAGGAAAGTAAAGATATGATAGGAAACAGGGAGAGAATGGAGGAGCAGACATACAGTAAATGATCATTGTAGCCAGGAGTTGAACCGGCGATCACCTGCATAAAGACCATGCAGAGCTTACATGGGACCTGCTCTCTAAACAGCTCACCCACCAGAACACCCCTGATCAATGTTTATTACAGTAATAAATCTATTATCAGAGATTTTTAGAGTGACGTAAGTTATATTGCTCCAAGTACTGAGGGCAAAGTACTTGTGTGTGCTGTTTCCATTCAAACTTTACTTAAAGGTTGAAGTATTATTAAGGCAGGTTCAATAAACATATACATAAAGGAGAAATATGTAAAAGATAAAACCACCACAATGATACATGATCATAACCTGTAATCTATTTACAGCCTGGGAGTGCCCAGTCATGTACAGGTTCACGTACTTGCTCTTAAGGCTTTGCTGTTGATTTAGTTCTCACATTATTTGTATGTTAAATAATGGTTCATGAAGTGTGTTTGCTTAGGTTTTCACTCCTCTTTTTGAAATAGATTCCATGCATTTCAATAAATCATTGTGACTAATTTCATCATAGTTCATGTGCCTCTACATTCATTCACCTACCTTATGTGGGGTCGTACAGTCTGGTGGCTTAAAGCGTCCTCCCAGCTCAAGTCGAGGACTGAGCTCCTTCTTCACCTCTTCCATAGTCCGTTTGTAATTAAACTCCACCAAGAGAGGACCAACAAGGCCTGGAGGTTCGTCAGGGCAGAATCCCAACAGTTTGCCGTCATTCGTCTCTTCCTTGCCTTTTGGTACCTTCATTTCTATCATCTCCTGAACTTGCTCTTTTACCAACCGGTTGAGTGCCTCATTTCTGTTTTCCTCTTTGTTTATAATATAAGTTAAAATTCTGTTTTCCCTGTACAACAAAAGCACAACAGAACATGCTAGACTGAGGAAAGCAAAAAGAGCCAGCAACACAAAGAGTTTCTTCAGCATTGTTGCCTCTCCTGGTATTGAATACCGCACTCTCAGAAGCTGTGGTGTGTTTCTACTACCCGCATTTCTCTTTGCAAGTCAAAAGTTCCCCAAACAGAAGAGCAGACAGACAGGTTTTCTTTTTTTTTCCTTTTTGCCAGCTTCCTGGTTTCACTCAGATGACCAGATTGAGACTCACACCTGTAGGCTAGTTAATCATTAATATCTCGCTGTGTCCTCTTCAGTTGCCAACTACTCATTGATCCAGATTTAAAACAATACTGTTGTGCATCTACAATACCACTCCTTGTTTTAGCTTTTCTTCAGTTTTATCTCTGATTCTTTTAAGAATGATCTTCATTTATATACAAACAAAAACACAAACATAAAATAAGATTACTTAATAATTGGTAAAATGGTCTCCAGAAAAAAAGCCTTTTATAACTGTGAATATTTAGAAAATTAAAGTTCTTCCTGTCCTATTTGTTGTTATGTTTGTTGTCAAACTGAGCCCCCTAGTGGCCCGAGATTGACATTGCTGAATTTCCTGACTAGACCTGGAAAACTTGACAAAGCAGCAGGTTGTCCAAAAGGCGGGAGAGAATGGTCAAAGAGCAGCTGGAGGTGTCAGCACAGAAACCCGTCCTCTGCCACAGTCTGTGAGTAAATCCATGCTGTGAGTGAAACGTGTCCTTACATGTCCCTTGAAAGGTGTCGCCATCCCTGGGACTCCACCAGCTGCCACTGTTTGTATAGAGACAGTCTCTTCTTGGATAACCTGTAGAAGCTGCAGCATAGAAGACAAATTTGTCTCTTCAAGTGGGAAAAATGTTGAGGGTATATCCGCCACCAGTGAAATTTATCTCAGGAATTTCACTGATAAGTATCCTGCTCTGCGGCCGACTTCCTATTTCTCCAGGGGATAGTGGGAGGGCGTTCATAAATGAGGAAACAAATGCAGATGTATGAGGAGGGCATCAGTTACACAGGTCACACCCACTTTTATTTTACTCTGTTTACTTTGTCGGGCTTGACCAACTGGTCCAGTTGATCATTTCCAGTGCTTTGATTATCAAGCAGTTCCACAGAAAAACCTATGTTTGCCAAGCAGTAAAATTGTGTATACAGACAAAACTAAGCTACATGTACAAGCAGTTGACAGTAATATAATAGACGCTCACATGCAGATTTGGTTTCACACATTCCTGCACCTGAGATCAAGTAGAAGCGAGTGGTGTGACATTTCAGTGTAAATGAAAGGAGCACCTCCTATTGTCCTTTTCTTCCCTGGATTTCCCCGGGTATGTTGTAAATGTATTATATTGTCCAAGATGTTAAGTTGTAAATTCATTATGTTGCCATGTTGTTATCATAATGTCTCTGTTTTAATGTCTTCCATTAAAAACAAACAAGACAGTCAAATGCAAACCTGAGATGATGTTCATCATAAATTTTTTTATAATCATGATATTAAACTACTGACAAGGTTCCATAATACCTGTGACCTCATTTCAAAGCAAACATGCAGCAGGTTGTCCATTACAGCACGAACAGCGACCTCTAGTGGTACAAGACACGCCAAGTGGGTTTACATTCACGGTGTAAATTATTACAGTTTAATCAATTAAACCTGTCAAAGGCAGCATACAACGTGCTATAACACTAAACTACATAGGTGCTGATTATATAACAGAGCAAAGACCTAAAGCTCCCGAGCCATGGAAGCTGTCCCATATATAACATGAAAAGGGGTAGTATGGGTAGTGTGGATGTGAACTCCTATGGGATTATCTTATCATTCGCCGCAAGATGAAATGAAAATGGTTGTCTAAATAAGTTTTGGGTTCAACTGATTAAAGAGAGTACAGCAGTCTAGTGTCATCTGTGCATTTTGAGACGTTTGATGTATTTCTGCTTTTGCAACAACCATGAAACTAAAGACAAAAACAGTTACTATTCTGTTTGTTTTTTGTTTGCCTTTTAGAGACAAAACTAGTTTGCCTTCAGCCAATATTTTTTACTGTTTTTTATCTGTGTGCTTCACATATGAGGGTTTTTTGCTGTGGCTGAGTGAGGCTTATTGTGTAAAACCATGCTAGAATCTGTATTTACAAAGGCATAGCATCAAATAATAACCAGTGCTACTGACACTGTTGTGTTTTTAAAAATAATAAGAAAATTCAATTCCCTAACATTTTTCCTGGACTTTGATGGAGATTATTAAAGGCATTAGTTCCCCCACTTGCTTGTTTAAACCATTTACCATGGTTCA
The DNA here is from genome assembly GCF_905171665.1 of Trachurus trachurus. NCBI lineage: Eukaryota > Metazoa > Chordata > Actinopteri > Carangiformes > Carangidae > Trachurus > Trachurus trachurus. The sequence continues at coordinate 8,937,460 of NC_139911.1, forward strand.
TCATGTTCACCAGGGGGATTCTTTGTGTTTACATTACTGCTTCAGTTATGTGATATACATGGTTAATATGTTGACATTAGCACTCAAGCGGGCTCGAGCTCTCTGGGATGAAATGGCTTTAAGTGCCAACCAAAATGTTACATGTTTGCTTAAATCATGATTCTGTCTAAAATGTTCTGATATTAAAGTTGACCCTTTAACCCTTTAAAGGCTAGAATAATATATGAGTATTCTTCCAGCCTCAGATATCAGCATCTTGTGGTAGATGTTTCAGAGACAGGCTATAGTGAGGAGAAACTATTTAATAACTTTAAGATGATTAATCTGATCGGTATAGGAAGTGTATTTTGGTGCAAGGAGAGATTTAGGTGTAGGATGACTGAACCACCACACACCTGGGTCACACACAGGGTCATTTCAGAGGAGGCCCCTGAACGCAACAGGCCTAAGTGAAACTGCTGCCAGACGTTCAATGGACAACATGTGTGTGTATCTATGGCTATAATAAGTTCAGCCTTGTGTATTGCCACTAGAGGGTACTCATGTATCACCGATAAAAAGTGTGTCTCTTTGCGATTGCAGACTTTCTATGCCCAAGTGTCCTACACCACCCAACACATACACACACAATTTTACACGTTCTTTATGCATGTTACTGCACATGTGTGTCTCTTTGTGAGAGTATTTTGCTTTCTGTTTTTAACCACAAACTTCTGAATAAATGGGCTGTTGTTTGCCCAGAAACCTGATCCCGAGGCCTCTATAGATGGAATCCAGCTTTGGTTTGAACATTTTCATAGAAGTTTCTTTTTTTTTTTTTTTTTACGCCTCTTCCCAACTTTTCCTGCTTATTTTTGTTGCTTCGACTGACTTGAGTTTGAGAACAAGAGCGATGCTTAGCGAGACACATTTGTATCCAGAGATGGAGGCTTGTTAGATGAACGTCCAACACAAACTAAGCAAGCAAAAAGCACCGGTTATTCTCCCCTGCTGATTTGGCCACACAAGTCTTTTCTGGCACTGTGGCATCCCTTTGGAAGGGGGCAGGTCTGCTTTTTTTGGACGCACATTTTACTTAGCATGCATGCTTGCGGTGTCAGGGGGATATTTATGCCTGTATAATTTCTTAATTAAGTAGATGAATAGAATTTTAAAACTAGTTTTTCCCTTTGCTCTATGCTGTAGTGTTTAAACAACTGATGACTTGTCGAACAATAGCTTGGTATCATATGAGCGTGGTATAATGAATGTGATAATTATCATAATAGAACAATACAATACATCCATACAGATACTGTGATACTGTTTTTGTGAACACCGGGATCAGTTTGCCCTCACAGTATGTGCTTGTGTGTTTATCTTCACATGGGCCACGATTCATCTTCATCACTTCTCCAAGAGACCACAGTGACGCCGAGAATAGAACAACAATACCAGGGCTGCGGTGGAGAAGACACAAGGCAATATTTAACGTACATATATTATGTAGATTTATATATACAGTGTATGTGTGTGTTTTTGTGGGACATGTTTTTATTATTATTATCATTTTATTTTTTTGTAATTTAAAAAGTCAAAACTTTTAACCCATATTTGGCCTAGTGTAGACTCTCAGAGACCATCTTCATGTATTCTCCCTCCTTTGACACACTGCACATGGAGTACTGTACAGTCATATGCATAGACAGATGTGAACACACACACACACACACACACACACACACACACACACACACACACCGACATGCACATTTATACTCAACCACAGCTCTTAAAACAGCCCTAGTTACAGCCTAGAGAGCTCAGCAGTTTAGTGAAACATGATGCCCAGACCATAAAAGTGTGCGTGTGTGTGTATGTGTGTGTGTGTGTATGTGTGTGAGAGAGAGTGTATGCTTGGTTTTGAGTGGTCTCAGCTGTGTGGGACACATTGCAATGACAGCCAATCAGAGCTAATTCAGAATCAGAGTGGTTTTGATGGCTCCATGGTCTATCCTGGGGAACAAAGCAGTTTGTGCGTGTGTATGTATGTGGGTGTGTGTGAGTGTGTGTGAGTGTGTGTGTGCGCACACCTCTCAACCTCACTCTGCACTCCACCTGCTTCTCATTGCCCAAATGGTCAGACAAAATCTGCTTTTTGATATATTCAGCATTTGTATTCCACAGCTTTTATTTCTCCAGTGCAAAAATGATGAAATAAAGTTATTTTAGTTTCAATGAAACAATTAAATTACACAACACAGATTTTGAGACGAGATGCCTTTTTCTCTTTCACATGTTTACAATAAATACCAAGGCATATAGGCTACATTTAAATGAAAAAAATATTTTAATTAAGTTATATTAATACTACAGTATGTAAATCATGATCGGGTGAGTTTCATGCTGTTTGAATCAATCTTGATGCCAAGCCCATGAAATCCAACCTAATGATATTATACTTACTACTTACTACTATACTTACAGAGATATTCACTCACACTGTTATGGTTGTCCATTTTTATTATTTATTTTAGGTCTTTTAAACATGTATTCTAGAACAATTAAGTCAAACAATAAATCTTAAATATTGTCATTCAACTTGAATGAAAAAGTAATAGTGGGTTAAAACAACTCATTGGTACTGGGTAAGATGGAAAAATGAATCTAGGGTAACATGAACATAAATCCATATCAACTTTGAAGAGGTGTTATCCTGCATCGTCAGTGCTGCATGGACATAAATGGGAAAAATCAAAATAAAGTCTATTCTGGTGACCTTAAATGAGTCATGCTGCATTACTGGAGTCATAGGCTGTATTTATCTTCCGTGGTGGCCTGACCAGCAAAGGCCTAACAAAGAAATATTTAGACGTTAACATTAGACCTCATCCCTCATGGTAAAAAGAAAAAAATGGCTGCTTTAAAAAGAAGGAAAGGAAGATACACCACATACCACAACTAGGGAAATGGCATGCTGTGACATGAATTCACTGAACTTGTAGCCTACAGGTGTCACACAGTCATATACATCAATCCAATTTAATAATTGTTGGATTCAGGTAACTTTTTTTTAAATGTACGTTAAAGGGTACATATTTAACCTGTGGTCTATACATTTTGCTGCACCATTTCTTTTTATAATCTCAGGTGAAGTACCTTGCTCAAGAGTCGTATTCCTCCACTCTCATATCCAGGTTTTTCCTAAGTCTGTCCAGGTATTTGTCTGCTGCTCTACATTCTTCAGGCTATATAGTCCATGAGCCAAGACCCCAAAATTGGCCTCCCGCAATCGAACGGGTGGGCAATTTCTAGTTTGTTTTTTTGACTTGGTAGACATCTCTAGTGAACAGTTTGACATGATAACCATTGCAAACAGGTAGCTTAGTGGTGGTTATCATGTGTTGAATAGGTGGACCGGTAGAGTGGAAACTTGAAAACTGTGTATAGCGCTTGTTCGGTATTATGCTGTTTGTTGACCACTCAGTGCCTAAATCACTTAAAGGATGTTTTTCCCTTTTATCAAGACCCTACTGTAATAATAACAGACTCACCTCAGGAATATGTGAATGAAATGTGATAACAATTAGAACATACACATGAAATAGCCAACGTTTTGAGAGTGTTTTACTTTTCATGCAATAACAAGAACAAACAAATATTTTTTTACACAATTAAAATCAACTAAAGAGCTTGCTCCTTCTGTCACAAATAATGTGGAGCATACTGCCAGTACAGTATTTCAAGTGTCCCTCTGTCAATGACCTACGCCTGGCCAACAGCCTGAACGAGTTCTACTGCCGCTTTGAAAGACAATGGGACAGACCTGATATCCCCCACACCTCCGACCACCAGCCATCGATCAGCAACAGCTCCTCCACACCTGGATCACCTACACAGCCCCACACCCAAGTGCCACCCTCCCCCACACCTCTCACACCTCTCTTCTGTGACAAACTGTAAACTGTTTTCTTGTCTGTAACAACATCTATTGCACGTCTGTCCGTCCTGGGTGAGGGATCCCTCCTCTGTTGCTCACCCTGAGGTTTCTCAGATTTTTCCCTGTTAAAAGGGTTTCCATGGAGTTTTTCCTCAGTCGATGTGAGGGTCTAAGGACAGAGGATGTTGTTACGATGCCATGTAAAGCCCTTTGAGACAAACTGTTTGTAAAAACGGGCTATACAAATAAAATTGCCTTGCCTTGCCTTGCCATCATAGAAATCAAATCAAATCAAAGAAGGAGAGGTGAAGAGACTGTTTAAACGGCTGAACCCGTGCAAAGCTGCAGGCCCAAACTCTAGCCGTTTTCCTACTAACATCAGTGGGTCGACGCAGGTTTTTTAAATGCGGGTCGACCCGCTAACAATCAGCATTTGGCTCCTTTCCCATTGACCAAAATGAGCCGGGTCTGTCTGTCTAACCCCCGCATAAACCAGTCGCCCCGCTTTCATTCGCAGTGCGAGAAACACCGTGTCATGCTCCAGCCGCCCGCCACGGAGGACAGCGAGTCTGCCGCGGCCGCCTTATGATGGACGTCCGCGGCACAACATGTCAGTTAAACAGACAGTCGCTTCTTTTTTTTCAATCTTTTTTGGTCAGTGTTCTTTGATCTTCAAATCCCAGTCTTGAATGCAAGCAGAGCTTTGTTTTGGTAGCCTACGTGAGACGCGACTGGTGCGATGATGTGGCATCACGTAACGCCCAATGTCATCACATAAATTAGCGGGTTGAGCCGGGTCTGGTGTTCCCACTGCAAGCCGATCAGAGCCGAGCCGATTGAAGGCGATTTTAACCCGCGTCGCCAATCAGCTGTCTCCGGTGTTCACACACATTTTTAACACCTCACTGGAGAACTGTCATGTGCCAGCTTGCTTCAAGGCCTCAGCCATTGTTCCAGTTCCCAAAAAGACAAAGCTCACAGGCCTTAATGACTACAGACCCGTTGCTCTGACTTCTGTGGTCATGAAGACTTTTGAGTGCCTCATCTTGACCCACCTTAAGGACATTACAGTTCACCTACAGAGCCAACAGATCTGTAGATGATGCTGTAAACATGGCCCTCCACTAGCACCTGGACTCCCCAGGATCCTACGCCAGGATACAGTTTGTGGACTTCAGCTCTGCCTTAAATACGATCATCCCAGCTCTGCTCCGTGACAAGCTCTCCCAGCTTAATGTGCCTGACTCCATGTGCAGGTGGATTACGGACTTCCTGACTGACAGACGGTAGTTTGTGAGGCTGGGGAAGCATGTCTCTGACACCCGGACCATCAGCACTGGATCCCGCCAAGGTTGCGTCCTTTCTCCTCTGCTGTTCTCCCTGTACACCAACAGCTGCACATCTGGACACCAGTCTGTCAAGCTCCTGAAATTTGCTGACACCACCCTCATCGGCCTCATCTCTGATGGGGACGAGTCGGCCTACAGCAGCGAGACGGACCCTCTGGTGTCATAGTGCAGCATGAACAACCTGGAGCTGAACGCTCTGAAGACAGTGGAGATGATAGTGGACTTCAGAAAGGACCAAGCTGCCCTCCCCCGTCATCCTCTGTGACTCTACAGCGACCCTGGTTGAGTCCTTCTTCTTCCTGGGCACCACCATCTCCCAGGAGCTCCAATGGGAGCAGAACATCAGCTCCCTCACCAAGAAGCCTCAGCAGAGGATAGGCTATACTTCCTGCTGCAGCTGAAGAAGTTTCACCTCCCTGTGAAGATGCTGGTGAACTTCTACACTGCCACCACTGAATCCATCCTCACATCCTCCATGTCAGTCTGGTGTGCTGCAGCTACAGCCAGAGACAATGCCAAACTGCAGCGTGTCATTCACTCTGCCCAGAGGGTGATCGGCTGCAGCCTCCCATCTCTTCAAGAGCTGTACATCTCCAGGACCCGGAGACCAGAGCCAGAATAGCGGCTGACCCCTCTCACCCTGGACACAAACTCGTTACCAGTCCCTCCCCTCTGGCAAAAGGCTCCGGTCCATCCGGACCAGGACCTCACGCCACAAGAACAGTCAGCCTAATGAACAATGCCCCAGTTCCCCCTAAATAACCCTAAACCTATGGATGTAATATGCTATAATGTTAATGTCATCTTTACTCACTACATCTTAGCCTTCTTAACCTTGGATGTATATATAAACCATTAAAAATGTTCCCTGTATAATGTGATTTCACAAAAGTCCTCTGCTACTTCCTGCTAACAGCAGCATTACAGTAAAGCCGATTTTCCCCCTCGCTCCCTCATGCACCCAGTGGAATTAGCGCCAACTAGTGGTGCAAACAAATATTATCTGCAGGGCCTTTCTGCAACTGCAAAGGCGCTCTAAATCATCAGTAGTGGCACACAAATTATGAAATGTGCAACATCGGAGAATGGCCATAATTGGTGTACATGGCATTTTTATGGTCAAAATAGTGAATGCATGATAAATATTGTTAAGCTACTCTTGTGCGAAGGTTATCATACCAATTAATAATCTGGACATTTATAGGAATAATAAAATAGCAACAAGAATTTGCCCACCCTTTCGATTGCGATCGGTGGTCTGGCTCATGGACTAATAAGAGCATTTGCAGTGCTGAGCTGGAAACTTTTTTCTTTTTTTTCTTTTTCAAGAGTTTGGAGAAACATCAGCCCTAAGTCACAGGGTTGGGTTTGAGAACCGAGGGATGGAAAAATGACAAGCAGGGTCCTCCGCTCTCCTTATCATCCATTGCTCTTGTTTTCTACGTGACATGAAGCCAGCGTTCTCCCGATACGCCCTGTGGCAGCAATGTGTCAGCGGCAAGTGGAGACTGAAAGAAAAACGCTCAATTAGGGCCGATTGACGTATGGCCCTTATGCCTAACTATCTTCTCCCATCCCTGATAGGTAGCTCTGTAAAGGCTTACACTCTCACTTGTTCACTCAGTCACACACTTGCTATCTCCAACACCCACACTCTAGCTGTCTCGGTCACTGACGCCCTCGTTCACTCATTTCTCTCTTCATTAAAGCAGGTCTTTTCTATCTCAGGTACATAGACTTCCATACTCATTTAATTTGCCCGTCACCATTTTAAAATCTGATCCTGCCTATTCTGCACTGCTGAACAGGCATACCGGTTTAACAACTATACACTGTGTCATTCATTGTGAATCTGGCAGGATAAGTTTCTGTTGACACTATCAAAATATGCACAAATAACATTGCAAAGATATTTCTCATAACATGTCGATGAAAAGATTAATTCTGCCCATGTGAGTTTGTTTTGATAAAATCTAATTTCAGGTGTTGCTAGTGAAACTGGTAAAAGAGAAAAACTGCATTGTAAATCACAACAGCTCCAGCCTCACAGCAAAAAAGCTCTTGTTTTTAAAACCTGCTATAGTTCTGTGTGGCACTCAAGTGGTCTGTTTTCACATGCTCGGTTTTGTGTGGGTTTCCTCTGGTTTCATCTGACCCTTAAAAGGACATGTATACATTATTTTTGATTGTAGAAATACTCCTTGCACAGCCTTTAAGACCCCAGCACTTGTGTCGTGTGGTTGCCCATTGCTATTGAATTGTTAAAAAAAAAAAGTTACAGCCGATTATCCGGCAGCCGACACATTATGCCCCCTCCCCCCCATAAAATGGTGAATTATCAATGTTCCACTTTAGATTTTACATCTGGTGGATGTCGTTACCTTTGTGCAACCGCTGTACTACACTCCCACTGTAGGCTTGTGTTGTGGTGTGGTGTGGCAAATGGAGGATGAGGAGGCAATGTGGGTCTATGGCCCTTTCAAAGCCACTCTGGATAAAATATTCACAAAGAACAAAAGTCAACAGTTGTGAAAGTGTGTGGCATCAAGCGTGGCTCTCTTGACAACAAAATACATAAAATGGAGACCTTTATGATTAAAGTTTCACAGAACAGACCAAATACTTGCCCACATTCTCGAAAATAGATCTAAAACTAATGCCACTGTATAATACACAGTAGGAGAATGGCTAGCCACTCCCAGTCTGTTTCCAGTCTTTTTTCAAAGATAAGATGGGTGTATGCTGGTGGTAGCTTATAATTATTTCAAAGGAGGTTAAATCGAAAGCAACTGGACTTAGTTATTTGTCTAGGAAGACGTTTCACCTCTCATCCAAGAGGCTTCATCAGTTCATGTACGCAGCTGACCAGGCTGGGACTGGTCCAACTATCTGGTGTGGAGACTCACTATTTAACCTCTTGTGTGGGCGTTTCACAAGGGTGATGATGTCACTGGTTCCCTTTTGTGCTCCAAGTGCCAACGACAGTAGTTTGGAGTAACAGTCGTTGGTGGGAAGTTGGTTTCGACTTCGTTAGTGCCCTATTGTGTTTCTAACGACAGTCGTTGGAGTCACTTGCCACTTGTGAACAGTAGTTGTTCTTTGAGGCTAGATTGTTGAGTCTCCTGGGAAGGGATGAAAGGGCAGCATTGTAAATTGGGGATAGGTGGTGTCTCAGACCTCCTCCCCTGTTGAGGGTTGGTTTTTCTACTTTTACAAAAATGGCTTCTTTAACTCCTCTTTCAAACCATCTGTCCTCTCTGTCTAGGATTTGGACATTGCTGTCCTCAAAGGAGTGGGCTTTCTCCTTGAGATGTAAATGAACAGCAGAGTCCAGTCCTGAGGAGTTTGCTCTCCTGTGTTGGGCCATGCGTTTATGCAGTGGTTGTTTTGTTTCTCCAATGTAGAGGTCTTTGCATTCCTCGTTGCATTGGACTGCATACACCAGATTGCTTTTGTGGGTGTGTGGTGTTCTGTCCTTGGGATGTACCAGTCTCTGTCTGAGTGTGTTGCTGGGTTTGAAATACACAGGGATACGGTGTTTGTTAAAGATCCTCCTGAGTTTTTCTGATACTCCAGACACATATGGAATGACTATGTTTTTTCTCTTGTTTTGTCTTTCTTTCTCAACCACTTTGCTGGTTTTCTTTCTGGAAGCAGCTGCAGTTTTCACAAAGGTCCAGTTAGGGTAACCACAAGTTGTGAGGGCGCCTCTCAGGTGCTTGTGTTCTGCCCCTTGGGCCTGTGAGCTGGTGGGCACGTTATCAGCTCTGTGTTGCAAAGTTCTGATAACACCAAGCTTATGTTCCAGAGGGTGGTGAGAGTCGAAAAGTAGATATTGGTCTGTATGTGTGGGTTTTCTGTATACCCCAATGTGGAGGCTCCTGTCCTTTTTCATATGGACGTCACAATCTAAGAAAGGCAGACTATTGTCCTTGACATCCTCTCTGGTGAACTTGATGTTTTTGTCCACTGAGTTAATGTGTTCGGTAAAAGCTTGCACTTCTTTGGTTTTGATTTTAACCCATGTGTCGTCCACATACCTGAACCAGTGGCTCGGTGTTGTTCCTTCAAAGGAGTTTAAAGCCTTGTTCTCTACCTCCTCCATGTACAGATTTGCCACAATAGGGGATACTGGTGAACCCATGGCACAGCCGTGTTTTTGTCTGTAAAATTTGCCGTTGAACTGGAAGTATGTGGTGTTCAGGCATAAATCCAGAAGCTGGCAAATATGTTCGGGTTTGAGTTTTGTTCGGTTTTGCAGGGAGTTGTCTTGTGTGAGTCTTTCCCTTACTGTGGCCGAAGCCTCCATAGTTGGAATACAGGTAAAAAGAGAAGTCACATCGTAGGATACCATAGTGTCATCTGGTTCCATTTGTATGTCCCGGACTTTACCCACAAAGTCTATAGAGTTTTGGATGTGGTGTGGGGTGTTCCCCACCAAAGGAGCCAAGATATTGGCTACGTGTTTGGCTATGTTGTAAGTGACCGAGTTTATGCTGCTGACGATGGGCCTGAGCGGGGACCCTTCTTTATGGATTTTGGGGAGTCCATATAGGCATGGGATTGAATCCTGGGGATAAAGCCGGTAGTATTGTGTTTTGTCAAAGACCCCTTCTTTTTGTAATTGTTGTAGACATTCTATCACCTTCTTTTTATAGCCACTGGTCGGGTCACAATTACAAAAAGAAGGGGTCATTGACAAAACACAATACTACCGGCTTTATCCCCAGGATTCAATCCCATGCCTATATGGACTCCCCAAAATCCATAAAGAAGGGTCCCCGCTCAGGCCCATCGTCAGCAGCATAAACTCGGTCACTTACAACATAGCCAAACACGTAGCCAATATCTTGGCTCCTTTGGTGGGGAACACCCCACACCACATCCAAAACTCTATAGACTTTGTGGGTAAAGTCCGGGACATACAAATGGAACCAGATGACACTATGGTATCCTACGATGTGACTTCTCTTTTTACCTGTATTCCAACTATGGAGGCTTCGGCCACAGTAAGGGAAAGACTCACACAAGACAACTCCCTGCAAAACCGAACAAAACTCAAACCCGAACATATTTGCCAGCTTCTGGATTTATGCCTGAACACCACATACTTCCAGTTCAACGGCAAATTTTACAGACAAAAACACGGCTGTGCCATGGGTTCACCAGTATCCCCTATTGTGGCAAATCTGTACATGGAGGAGGTAGAGAACAAGGCTTTAAACTCCTTTGAAGGAACAACACCGAGCCACTGGTTCAGGTATGTGGACGACACATGGGTTAAAATCAAAACCAAAGAAGTGCAAGCTTTTACCGAACACATTAACTCAGTGGACAAAAACATCAAGTTCACCAGAGAGGATGTCAAGGACAATAGTCTGCCTTTCTTAGATTGTGACGTCCATATGAAAAAGGACAGGAGCCTCCACATTGGGGTATACAGAAAACCCACACATACAGACCAATATCTACTTTTCGACTCTCACCACCCTCTGGAACATAAGCTTGGTGTTATCAGAACTTTGCAACACAGAGCTGATAACGTGCCCACCAGCTCACAGGCCCAAGGGGCAGAACACAAGCACCTGAGAGGCGCCCTCACAACTTGTGGTTACCCTAACTGGACCTTTGTGAAAACTGCAGCTGCTTCCAGAAAGAAAACCAGCAAAGTGGTTGAGAAAGAAAGACAAAACAAGAGAAAAAACATAGTCATTCCATATGTGTCTGGAGTATCAGAAAAACTCAGGAGGATCTTTAACAAACACCGTATCCCTGTGTATTTCAAACCCAGCAACACACTCAGACAGAGACTGGTACATCCCAAGGACAGAACACCACACACCCACAAAAGCAATCTGGTGTATGCAGTCCAATGCAACGAGGAATGCAAAGACCTCTACATTGGAGAAACAAAACAACCACTGCATAAACGCATGGCCCAACACAGGAGAGCAAACTCCTCAGGACTGGACTCTGCTGTTCATTTACATCTCAAGGAGAAAGCCCACTCCTTTGAGGACAGCAATGTCCAAATCCTAGACAGAGAGGACAGATGGTTTGAAAGAGGAGTTAAAGAAGCCATTTTTGTAAAAGTAGAAAAACCAACCCTCAACAGGGGAGGAGGTCTGAGACACCACCTATCCCCAATTTACAATGCTGCCCTTTCATCCCTTCCCAGGAGACTCAACAATCTAGCCTCAAAGAACAACTACTGTTCACAAGTGGCAAGTGACTCCAACGACTGTCGTTAGAAACACAATAGGGCACTAACGAAGTCGAAACCAACTTCCCACCAACGACTGTTACTCCAAACTACTGTCGTTGGCACTTGGAGCACAAAAGGGAACCAGTGACATCATCACCCTTGTGAAACGCCCACACAAGAGGTTAAATAGTGAGTCTCCACACCAGATAGTTGGACCAGTCCCAGCCTGGTCAGCTGCGTACATGAACTGATGAAGCCTCTTGGATGAGAGGTGAAACGTCTTCCTAGACAAATAACTAAGTCCAGTTGCTTTCGATTTAACCTCCTTTGAAATACTATGACCTGGACAAATGAGAATATGCACCGGCTTAGCTTATAATTACCACACAGACTTGAGAGTGGTTTCAACTTTTCCATAATCCTCAGCAAGACATGAATACTCAAATAGCTGCTAACTCTGGTCAGAACCTACCTCTAACCCAGCATATCCATGTCATGCTCACATTTTTTTTTTTTTAGCTGTCCCTTTGTAGATGCCAATACAGACTCTGGAGTAGGGTGAGTCATGAGGACCTCAGTCAGTATGTGAAAAGGGCCATCTGGATGCACATAATGGCTTGTTGAGCCAAAGGTCACTGGCCCAGGGTCACCTGTATAGATCTAGGTCAGGATATATGGAGGCTCTGTGGCAGATATAGTCCATTTATTTTACAAAACGTAAAATTATTCCTTTAAATATAGTTAAATTAGGGTGAATTTTCCTTTTGGGATGAAAAAAAAGTATAACTTGAACTATACTTATTATAATTGCTCATGTTTTAATCAACTAGCCCCAAGCTAGTTAATCAAAATGTATGAATGAAAATTCATAAATTCAACAGAAATTACAAATCGCTTCAGGCCCTATTAGTGCTCTGTTGAAATTAGCTTCAGTTTGTCTAGTTTCAGGCTACATCTGCCATGATTGCTTTGTTTCATGGAACATTTTCAGAACACATTTTTACTCCAGAGAAAAAAGCACAGATGTAAGTAATCTGTTAATTGAGGCTCCTTGCCATTCTTCATGAGTATGAGTTACTAATGCCACAAAGCCACGAGGATTATTATGTTAAATTACACCTATTTTTTTTCTGCTCCAGCAATTAAAAACAAACAAACAAAAACAGTCAGAACAAGTCTGAAAGAGGCCTACTGACTAAGTTTACTGTCATCATGGAGGATTACAGGGGAGGTAGCCTATTAATGTTTAGGAAGTGAACAAAGAAAGCAGCAGAACAAAAATTAGTAAATTAAAGGGGTTAATATAGCCTACAAAACTGACTGAATTCATCATTGCCCTGATGTTGCTGTACAACTAGACTGATACAAAAACATAAATTTGCCTAACTGGTAAAAACCAATTGATTAGGTCTTCAACCAGCCTAGCTAGGCTACTTGTAGCCTAAAGCCCAATAATGGGAAAGCTATTAGATTAATAAACTAATCCATTAGTTTATAGGAAAAGGTAGAAAAAAAGAAATTTAAGGGACAACCCAGACATTTAGCTACTTTTCTTTTATTAAATTAAATTAAAACTCATTTTCAACGAGTTTTTTTTTTTTTTCAAACAAAAAAACTTTACTGACATTTACTGTGACATCCGGGGCCCTCCACAGTGATTTAGCTGGCCCAGACTCTGGCATTTCTCTACTTGAGTGACAAGTAAACTTTCACATTTTAGCTAAAGTTGGCGGCACCAGAAAAAAAAAATCCTATGCGCAGCGGAAAAAGAAGGTCGGCGTTGTGCGTGGAGAAATGATTCCTCCGGTTGTTGTCGTCATGTGACCTTCACGGCGGGGAAAACTCAAAATCCATGAAAGGAAGAGTGGTAGTAGGTAATTCCCGCCAATGTTTGGGGAAATGAGGAGGAAGAAGAGGAAGAAGAAAAAGAAGACTGGAGCCAGACTTTCAACTATGGATTTCAAAATGACTCGGGACATTTTCAAGAAGAAGAAGACGGTGGATTTTAATCTTCCCTTCATGCTAATGGCCAGGAGAGGACGAGGAGGAGCACCGAAAATAAAACTGCGTCACAGCCACGGCCCACAGGTAGGGAGACGCCATGTTCCCCCCTCCCCCGCTTTGCTTGTTGTTGACTGTGCTGGTAAATCCGAATTAACTTCACTTCAGGACTTTAGTTATTGTTAAAAATTAGCGTGTTACAGTTGAATTTAATTGAGGAGATAAGAAGCGCACGAAGCCAATTTTGTGAAAATGTCAGGACATCATATCGACCATAGCGCTAGCTTATGCCTAGCTTGAGTTACTAGACTAGCCAGCTGACTCTATCCTAGCCCGATCAGGTGGGTTTAAGAAAGCCCAGCCCCTTCATTATTTTCCACCTCTCTAGCTAAACTTAACATAGATAAATATATACAAAACATAAGTATGCAGTCCAGTCTATGCTATAGCTAAGTTATGACCCAACAAGACACATCTTTTAGGCCTATGTGTCATGCAGTTTCCATTTACGGGATTAATCCACATTTGGCAACTCAAAACTCTCTAATGGCTCTTGTTAGATTCAGGTGATCTTTTTTCACTTCTCATCGTTATGTCTTTGACAAATGGCCTACCTACTGTATCATAGGCTAGTGGGAATTGAATACATTTGCATTTTTGTGTTATGATGGTCATCTTTTTCATCTAGCATCTCCTAACAATAGAGCCTCTTTGAGGATTTAACTTGGCATTAATGGACTTACTTGGAATGACAAAAAGTTGTCATCCTAATTCTGACCAGTCATTAGTAATTAGCTTTTGTGTACAAGTCTTTGATATGAGCAATATGATTTTATTCCACATGGTGCAGCTATATGGGCTTTACTTGAAGTAGGTCTGTTACCACGAATAAGAGCAATGATGATTTAAAATATAACCTGTGCAGTTTTTGTTAAATGTTTCCTTGCATTTTGCATTTTGTGCCATAATTGGACTTTGTGTAACATCCATAAAGAAATGAGTGAACTGGTGCTGAAAGGTGTAGATGGGAATGTGGATGGCTTTTCTTCTGTAAGCGGTGTGAACAGAATATACAATTTAAAACAGTATTCAAACAATGCAGCCCTTTGGGAGGCCTGGTTCACCTGTAAAATGTTGCAGAGCTGCTGTCAATTGACATGGACAACAATAGGATGCAGCTCCCACTACCCCAGCCTGTATGCATCTTATTCTCAAGCACGTTGCTTGTCTCCATGATGTTTTTTGTGGTGGCAGGGCTGCTTCACCTGAGACGTATTCAGATAGTTTTATCACACTGCATAAAGACCCGAAATGCTGCTGTGGGGTCATTGTTGTCTGAATCTGAGGAAGATGGTAAAAATGTTGTGCAGAAATTAAGGCGGCCTCTTACAAAATGTTGTTTTCAGAATACCTTTATTGTCTGGACAAGGTGAACAAACATTTTAAAACACACAAACAGACACATAGAACGGGACTAAAGACTATAACTGCATTGTATTATTAATACATAAAATTCCTGTGACTTAATGAGGGGGCTGGCTCATTCGTTGCTGCCTATGCGTTTTAGTAACTTACAGGCACATTTATATTGCATCTCAGATAGCCTGGGTATCTGT
Organism: Trachurus trachurus; assembly: GCF_905171665.1. Classification (NCBI taxonomy): domain Eukaryota; kingdom Metazoa; phylum Chordata; class Actinopteri; order Carangiformes; family Carangidae; genus Trachurus; species Trachurus trachurus. The sequence continues at coordinate 8,952,550 of NC_139911.1, forward strand.
CTTCCTTTTGTATTTTACAGTGCTGAATTAATTTCGAATAATTAATAGGAAATGTTCTGCGCAGTTAGAATCTCTGACAATCTTTGAATCATCTCGGAGCAGCAGAAATACCTTTATTACTGCTCCTCTTCTTCCCCCACTTGTTCTTCTTCTCCCTTTCTCCCTTCTTCCTCTTGACATGTGTCACATTTTGGGCTTCTGCTCTCGAGGGATAAATGCCAGATTACATGGTGTTGTATTTTTATCCGTAGTACATTAACCGGCGGAGCTTACAGCATCAAAGCTTGGAGGAGATCAGCACACAAGCATGCACACACACACACACACACACACACACACACACACACACACACACACACACACACACACACACACACACACACTCACTCCTATCAGAGCGGAAACAGAGTGTAAAGTGCCTCCTTTGATCTCTCCCTCCCTCCTATTCCTAATTTTCCTAATTACCCTAGTGACACACATACTGCACACACACACACACACTCCATGCATGCACAGATACCCACGACCACAAAGAAATGAACACATCCTAGGGAAAGCATAAAATCTAAATGATTGAAAAAAAAAAAAAAAAGGTGAATTAGATGTCAAATATTCATCTCCCAAAACCTTGCAGGATGTGTGATTACACATAGCAGATTCTGAGATTATGGTGATATTACAGCAACACTCTATAAAATTATTATGAGCTGATGGATCTGGATCTGGGAGATATCTATAGCTTCCTGCCTCTTGAATCAGCATCTTTACATTTTTCTCATAAACCCAGTGAAGTCATGTATGACTCATTTGGCATCGGCTACAAATTACATAGTTCTTTCCCTAGATACTTGGTGTACCATTTCCTGTCGGCAGCTGTCGACAGTGTTTAGGAAATAGCCTGAGGTTCCATTGACACAAACACCAAGAATGATTCTAATATTACATGCTGGATTAAAATTATCCACCATGTAATATTATCCATGATTACTGCTGGTACACAATGGTAACCATCTCAGATAATGTCTTCTCCTAGTTTGTATCAAATTTACATTCATTATAGTTTCTTGTGTAGAACATAATAGATATACAATGGAACAAAATCAACAGGTTTTGTATTACTATAATGTTCAGTCTGAAAAGAAAACATCTCAGAGTTTTGCATGTTAAATTACAAAATAGCAAAGCAGTGACTGCGACGTCAAAATCCATTATCTGCTGAAACTCATATACACAATTCTTCAGCATCATTATACCCAAAATGTTAGCCAAACAGTATTACTCACCCCTCTGGTCTTTATTATTCCTGCCCTTTGTGACCTTTTATTGAAGCTTTTTAAACCATTACTTTATTGTCAGTTCATGGATTAATAAAATTAAGATTTAAAAAAATATATTTGATAAATAATTGATTTAAAACAGTCAAAACAATAGAAGAATGAAAGGTGGAGAGTGCCGAACTGTCTCATCGGTTTCCAACAGGACCAGATGTGAGCCATTCAGTCTGCTGAGTGCGGCCTTGTTGACCTTTGGGTGCTGTCAACTGATCAATGAGGGGATATTTTGCTTTGTTTCCACTGCTGTTGCCTGATGTGTGAAGAGCCTCACGCTACTTCATGAGGACATTTAGAGCTTAGAGTGGTGGGGAGAGGTTTTGCGTGGGGCTCGTGCATGTGGTGCAAGATTGAAACTGTGTGTGTGTGTGTTCATGGTAGTTAGTTGCTTGTAGTGGGATGTGTGTGTGTGTGTGTGTGGGAGGGGGGGGATCAGTGAGTTGGTGAGAGGCAGGATTGGCTCTACAGTACATGCTGTTTAGGTGAAATCAATAGGGATCTATTCATTGAGTGTCTCTCTCCAGGCTCGCCTGTCATATCCAGTAACAGGATGAAGAAGGTGTTATTGTGTGTTTGTGTGCATTACAGGAAGTGGAGTGTGTCCCTGGTCAGCTTTTAACCCCCGAACGGAAACTTTGATCTGATAGTTTGACTTTCCACCAATTGAGGTTAAACCCTGTGTTGCTTTAATAAATAATGAGGCCTGCTACAGAGGCCTTGGGGAAACCCAGTATGATAATGACAGTGCTGAGGAGATGAGCTGATTTGATTGTCAAGCAAAATATATATATATTTTTATAACAGATTATTTAGATTAGGACTGGCATTAAGCAACCTGAGGACATTAAACTTTTGGCTCTTGGAGTTTTCTGACAACAGTCAACAGCATACTGTTGCACATAACTGTTTCTTGAAACTGACCAATTGATCCTAGATATCTGCTACAGTTACATGCTCCTTCCTTTCTCTATATGTTTTTGCTCTTTGGGTAAATGAGAGTCATCTAAGGTTGAGTGGAGTGTTAATGTCTGTCTCTGTTTCTCTGTGTGGGGTACATATACTCCCACCAGGGGTGGCTGACAAGAGATGACTGTAGCTTACCACACACTGTGAGTGCTGCTCTTCTTTAATCTCTCTCCGTCTCTTTCTCTCTGTGTTTTTTCTCTCCCCCATCTTAATTTCTCTCAACCCTGACATGTAAAAGTGTTCCCTCCCATCTTAACCACCGAGCTAATCCTTCAGCAGGTTTTTGGGGGTATCGTGCTGTTTTGGGGCTCTTCTACTGACACAACGGTTTAGTATCATAATGGCTTGCAAACACCTGTCCAATTAGGCTGATTGTGATGCACCTCAAACCACGAGACAGATCCTGTGGTGTGGCACAGAGATTTAGCAAAATGCACTAAGTACTTCTGCTCTAGAGGGATGTTTTTGCAGTTTTGTGACAAATGTCTTTCTGTAAATCCAGGTTTAGTGAAGGGTAATTGAGGGGACTTCAAGAGTCAGTTGTCAGAAAAGCACAAAAGTCTTTCCACTAAATTTAAGTCCCAACGTCAGTTTGCTCTGTGTCACAAAAGGGGAGAAAATTATTGGTTGTCCAAGATTCATAGTGTTTTTTTTTAAAACCTTTTTTTTAGAGAGTTGAATTCAAACACGTCTAAACTTAAAAGTAGTTCTCTGGCTTAACCGTTTTTGTGTTTTCACTAAAAAGTAGCTGAAGAAGAGTAGACAAGATAAGAAAAGACATTTTCGACAGCATCTACAGTATTTGGTAACAGATGATCACTCAGATAATTCACACATCCATAGCAGTGTGACTCTTATAGCAACATAATGCCATAATAATCACTATAGGGTTGTTGATGATCAGTCGCAGCATCTCAAATGCAAACCACGCCTTCTGTCACAAACATTTCCAATTACCAAGGCCAAGTTGACATGTATGCAGAGGAATGGGATGTTCAGCGAATGTCGTCTGGCGGCAATATATTTAACGACAGAAAATGCTATTTTTAATGTTTTTGTCTCTGCGCATTCATAAGCTGTGAGGAAGGATATATAACTGATGTATGTGTTGCAGAAAGTGTGAAGGTTGTGATGCCAGTCGTCAGGCTCTGGTGCTGGTTTAGGAAGACGTCACTCTCCAGGCCAGGCAGATAATGAAGCACAGTGTTGAGAGACACATAAGATGACAGACAGACTTATGAACATCCCTCTCGCATGTTTTCCCCTCGCTCATTTGCTCTCTTGATCACTCTCTTTCAAACTCTCACCACTCACATCTACACTTAAACATACAAAGAGACACACAAACACATATGCACACACACAAGAAATGCAGCCTGTTTCTTCCTTCCAGCTGAGCACACTCTTGTTTTCTTCCTGAGAATGATTAAAAGAAAATAGTTGGCAGATAGAGAGAGAGAGAGAGAGAGAGAGAGAGAGAGAGAAAGAGAGGGAGGAAGGAAGAGGGGGATAGAGATGAATGGAGACATGAAGGGACATGTCATACCATTCGCAGGGCACTAGGTCTGACAGGAACCCTCAGGACATGGCACTCGTTTCAAGTGGGGACCAAATGGAGGTGGCACCAGGCTGTCAATGCTCTCTAGTTAATTAGAAGACATTGTCATTCTGGCTCAGAGAGGGCAGTTGGAAATCACAGTCAATTAGATCCAGGTTATAACATGAGTTTGGCATTGTGAGTCAGCTTGTCGCAGCTTGTCAAAGCTCATCTGATGCTGACCATAATGGCTTCATACTGTACATTGATAGTCAATGATGGTATGTCTGCACATATTGCACAGCATAGGAATACAAAATCGAGTTTCTGGATGCTATTTTCATTATAAAAAAGAGAAAAAGACTCAGGCTTTTGTTTTTAGCAATTAAAAGCATAATGATTTCAATTTCAGAACCTGCTTTCTACACATTATTTATTTATTTTATTTGACATCTCTGTATTTTGACTTTCACCTTTTTATACATAGTCTGCTGTTCAAAATAAGGAAGGATGTACTCCACAAACAAACAAAAACAAATGTTGCAAGAGAGAATAAGACGAGTACAACAGCTGCTTTTATTACCTTTGTTTGTACACATGTGAAACTGTGCATGAAGTCTCACATTTGGCCTTTTCAGACAAGTTCAGGGAAAATGTTTCTACTCTGTATGCAGAATCTTTCAACAACACCATCAGCAGCATACCACTCAGCGCCTGATCCACATCTCTAAACACAAAGGAAAATGCTTGTCAAATCTTGAAAGAAATCATGTACCTGCATTTGAAAATCCATTAGGCAAGGCAAGGAAGGTGGGGTAACCGAGAGCAGTGGAAGCAGATGAAAGGGTGACTCAGTCGATGGTGCTGCCGTGTTGTTTTGAAGATGGAGCTCAAACTCAGCCACATGGGTGAATAATAGAAAAGTTTACGGGCACATGGTTACGCTTCTGTGTAAGTTTGCACAGGCATGAGTTCACACATGCTCTTAGTAGTATGGACATGGACATACAGAGGCATGCACATTGCCCTCTGTTGCTCAGACCCCCTGGTGTTGAAACCAAAAAGCTACAGGAATGCACACAAATCACCGCTCATAGACAGGAAGAACAGAGGAGGCGGAGGGCAGGAAGGGTAATCATACGAAAGAGCACTTAGGGAGAAATCGGTAGGCTGCTGTTCTGACGCTGCTGTCCATGTCTTCTTCAAAATGAAGGCCTATACTCTTCAAACTCCCCATCTTTTAGGCTAAACCAGTTCCCAAAAACCACTCTAACACCGTTCCCGATTGCAAGAAGGAAAGTGCATATTGTTTTCATTTCCTGTCTCTCTCTTCATCTTTTGTGCAAGACACAGAAAGAAGACCCCGGCTTTGTACCTTTTGCAGCAGCCGAGTAGAGCACTCACATATTTTAGATCGCAACATCTAATATCCATAAGAAGGACATGAAATACTTTGTGTATGTGTGGTTGCGTGAGGTAACAATTCAGTATCAGTGCAAATGTGTGCTTCATGTAGAATATTTTCAGTGGTTTATCTTCCCATGTTAATGGCAGCTGCAGGTCAGCTAAGTGACTCAGAAAGCGGCATAATACAGTGCACTCCATAGGTTCACTTCTGCGTAGGAATATGGTAGTTTCAAAGGAAAGTGCTGTTTTCATACATTTCAAGTGTCTAAATCATGTTTTCTCCTTTTTCTTTTTGTGCAAACAGCACTTTCTGTTGCCACAACATTTTTCAACCACTAGCACTAGCATATTCCTACGCACAAGGCACTTAAGGAGTGCTTGCTGATCAGAATCTAATGCAGGTAATGTACTGACTATGCATGTCTACCTTACACAACCCCACATAAAAAAAAATCAGAACTATCCCTTTAAGTTGGCCTCATCTGGTGTTATTTTCCTCTTAAAACCACTCACAGCCAAATGAAATCACTCAGGGAAAGGAAAGTGAGGCTTGCAAATGACCAGAGAGAAAGGATAGATCACAGACCTTGTATCCACTTTAAAGCAGCTGGAATCGAGACATAGGAATGAATAGGATGAGTCAATTAGTATCAACAACCCAGTGTTCAGTGCTAGGCCACCACTTTTTGTGTGCCGAATTCAATTTTTTTTGTTTGATTTTAGTTGCCCAGTGCACCACCACACACTGCAGTCCTTATCACTGGAAGGGTGTAGGTAGGTAGCCATGTGATAACAACGTGTGGTGTTTTGTTGAAGTTAATGATACTGGGAGCTAAACCGCAGGTCTCCAGGGTGGCGATTGGGAGAATTTAACCCCCGCGCCACCTGTGCACTCCATTGAAGCAGTATAATCCGGTGTTCAAGTGCTGGACCTAAATGATTGAATTGTGTCCTCTGGAAAGCTGCTATGATACCTGACATTTACATGGCAGCGATTTCGATCTGAAAGTGCATTATGTTTTGGACACACATGTTCACCTTTTTTTTTTTTTTGACTTTATGTTCCTGCCTGAGTGAGTGTGTGCATTAGCTGAATTTTGGCACCACTTGCTTTCACTTTTTTAAAAAGTGATGATTTTGTCGTCGTGTACTGTGAATTCTGCAATTTCAAGTCCATTTATTGATTCTGTGATTTGTGTCTGTTGCACAATTGAGAATGAAATGTTTGGTGCAGGAGTTGAAAATTGAAAATAGTAATAGAAACAATTCTATGAATGAATCTTTGAGGCATAAAAATACAGTGGCTTCTTGGTAGTTGTTGTGCATTATGTTGCTGCCAGTGTTGTTATGCAGCTGTTTGGATTTTGTAATGGGTTGGGTATTATTAGGAGGCGTCTGACTGTCCTTGTGTCCCCTCAGATCAGTTTGGAAATATGTTTTCCTCAGGTACATGTCAGACAGCTGCGTGGCCTAGAAATTATGTTTCTATACAACTTATTCAGCATCAGTAAATATGTGCTGCATGAAATGTAATTGTAAATGGATTGTGTTTTCTATTAACCTAAAGCCACATGTCAGTACACATCTGATCTCTCAGTACAGTTTATTTGTAGAGACTACAGAATTAATACATTTGGAAACTTCATTTCTAGGAGACGGAATAGTTTCCGATCTGACCACAATCCTCCAATTCGAGTTGAAACCTTCTAGTATTAATTAACCTTAACAGTGTGTATGATGATAATAATGAAAATAATAATAATAATAGTAATAATAATGATAATGATAATAATTTACAATAATAAAAACCTTGATTCTTCCTGTCATCTGGTGGGCTGCTGACATAAGGCACAGTCTACTGACAAGCAGCTCTCACACACAACTTTATTACTGCATTTGTGAATGATTGCTTTGTTCATTCCCTTTGGCAGTCCATAAAAGATGCACTGAAAACACCGTAGTGATAATCTTCCTCTCATTTCATGGTATCATTTGGGAGTTTCCTCTTTAGTGGTTGAATGGTCTTGCAGGATGGTCTGCTGGCAAAGTAAACACACAAACGCAAATCATATTGGCCAGACTGTCTTGTCTTCATCTCAAACATTCAACAGAATTTACATTTTGCCCCAACCGCATCCACCACAGACATAAAACATCAATTATTTCAGCCATGTTTTGAGTTCTGTTCTGATTGCAGATGTCATGTGACTTGTTTTAAGTAATCTATACATCAGGGTAATTGAGCAAGACCCAAGAGACTAAAAAGCAGCATGAGGAGAAATGGTAAACATGAAATATACACAGTATAAAAGATACACGATAAGGCTTAAAATAACATTAAAAAAATAATATTTATGGACACATTTAGGCCACATGAACTGCCTACGCAGCACTCGCCAATGTAAATGCACATTAGCATTTATTATGACTTGGTGAGCTATGCAAATAAGCTGCCTTAATTAGGGATAAAAAGTAATCTTTCCCTCTCAAGGAAGTTTTCTGCAGGCAAGTGGGGCACTTGGCTGTCAACAGGGAATTAACTAAACAAAAGCCTTTGGGAAAAGCACAAGTTTTCCTCATCTGACTAATTCCCAGTGTTTTCTGAGTTAATGGTGTCATGATTAGTGCCTCACTCAGTGGTCTCAAAGCTCCTCAGCGGTGGACTCGGGCTTTGAGTGGCTTCAAACCCCCAGCTGAAACAGTAAATGTGATTGGACATTTCTGGGTTGGCTAGATGGCATGTTGGATTAGTTGCTATATTAATTATGCTCTTAGACAATCAACAGCTAAGACTAAGGTTCCACTTTGATACTGAGCTTCGTCTCTGCGTTGCCGAAGTGAAGTCCTGCTTGAATATGCGCTGAGCATGAGTGTTTTTAAATATAGTACATCTTTTGCATACCAAAGGCGCACATAAAACTTGTCAAATTAGTAAGATTGGCTTCTGTGACTTATTTCAGTTTAGTTTTCTGGAAGCTCTTCGCAACACACAGTTTCTATAAGTACACTATAAACTGTCAGTGATGGTTTGTTTTTTTGGGTCACAGTTGGTGCATGGGGCAGTGAAGAGGGCATCATTTTCCTTATTCTGTATTGGACCTTTTGCATGTGTAGTGCATCCTCTAAGAGATTTGGATAAAAATCTAACTCTTAAACTTGAGAAAAATCACAATTGTGGTGTACATGTTTTATATTGTGGACTAAAATGTGAATATTTCTTGTACCAGGTGCAATTAGGACACAATAAATCTCACCATGTGCCTACAGGATGTAAATACTGATAGATTCAATGAATATATTGATTGATATAACTGCAAATGTGACATTGAGCAGTCACTCTAAATAAAATGAAAACTTTTGACTAAATTGATCCATAGATGCTGAATAAACGCTGAATCAAGCTACAGTAGAAAATCCATGTTTAGCAGCCTCCACTGTAGACTGCATGTGTACAACAATGAGGTTGTACTGTCTGTTTGTTCTCCTACTTGGCCTTTGGTCCAAGCAGTTTCTCGTTTGGTGACGTGGTCATTATTGATTTTTTTTCTGTTTTTTTTTTTTTTAATGCCACTGGCTACTGTGCATCACCTGGGAATAAGGAGTTGTGTGTTTGATTTCATGGAGTTATTATGGAGACACAGGGGGCTTGGGGTAGTTTGAGGAGCCTATAGCATGCGTGCGCACACACACACACACACACACACACACACACACACACACACACACACACACACACACACACACACACACACACACACACACACACACTTATACGTACACACTTGTGCTTGGTAGGGGCCGATTGTTTCAGATGATGGATGTCACACTCTCACCCGTCAACACAGTGCCCCTGCTGCTTTTAATTGCCCAATCAGAAAGCTGGAACATTTGTTATTGTGGGGCAGTTAGGGCCAGATGGCAAACCATGCACACAGAGGCACGCACACAACCACAAACACACACACACACTCACACACGCACACATCATCTACCTTTCTTTAATCAGTTCCTTTGACTAAAGGGTGAACGGTGCCTAGAAGAATACACGGTGTCTGTACTTTTCCGTATGCACGGTGTTGACGACAGTGCCTTGCTGTTGTCACAACACATTAAAATGCTATGACACCTGTAAGTACATGCGCTCTTTATAACAGTCCACTTTAATCTCAACAACAACAAACACAATTTAGCAATGAAATGTAACAGCCGGGTTGTTGTGCTGACACGAATTCATGACAAAACATCACATAGTTTGACAGATAAAAAGGAAAGAAATATAGAGAGAGAATAAAATCTAATCAATTTTGCTTTGGCGTCACACACTTTTCCTCAGTGATGACTTCGTCTTTGCTGTTGAGCTCTCTGCCAAGATCTTTCCCTTGGAAAGTCAGTAAACTCAACCCAATCTAGTTTGTACTGTCAAACTATGAACTCAAATCAAAGTTAGACATGTCGTCTTGATGCAGTGTGGCTGTTTAGTTTGTGTGAATGCAACTCTTTGAAAGATGTGGGACAGAAGGTCTCACACACACACACACACACACACAGACGTACAGCTGATGAGTGACAGCAGCTGCCGTTCTGTGCATGAACAGAAGGGGGCAGTATGACACCAGATAATAATAGATTCAATACAATCCATTGCTTCATATTTCTCTTTCTGTCTGTCTCCCTCAATCCTGTCTTGATATCACTTTTTTCCCTCCATATTCTGCTCCATCTCTTCCTCCTTGTATGTCTGTTTCACTCTGACTTCTTTGTTTGCATACCGAACACGCACACGCATACACACACACACACACATACAGTACAACAATGCACACTGACACACGCATATGCACACATGCACACACACGTATACATACACACACACACACACACACACACACACAGAAAGCCACACACGCAAAAGGATGAAGTAATCTCAAGTCTGATACACCCCGCTCAATTATGAGCTACAATGCGTGTAATTAGAAAAGAATAAAATGCATTTCAGTTTTCATTAATGAATTTCATTGATTGGCTCTGTCTCTTTGTTCCTTGTTTTGATGAAGTTAACTTTGAGGGGAATAGACACAACACTTCCAGTGCAATCAGACCAGCTGCGGACGTGCTTGTGCGCTCATGTGTGGTGCATCGGCTGTGTGTGTGTGTTGTCTTTGGCCGATTCCGATGGTGTGTCTTTTTAATCTGTCCAACAGGAGAAAATAGAACTAGGCCCTACCACAAAGCACACAATCGTAACAGAGAGAAGGAAAATTAAAATCAAAAGAAAGAAGTAATAAATCATAGGACGAGATTGGAGGGAAAAAAAAAAGAAAAAGTGCGTTTTTTAAAAAAAGGAACCAGTGGTGGAGAGCAAGCCAGAACACATGAGGTGAGGGGAAAAGACATAATTGGTACTGTGTTTGGGGACATCTTGCTGAAACACAGTAAAGTAAACTACAGCTGCAATGAAAGAGTTGGAACCAAATTGAGAGCACTCGTGTATATTTCGGACCAATAGTGTGTGTGTGTGTCTCTGTGTGTGTGTGTGTGGGCACATATCAGAAACTCACAAGTGTGTTTGATGGCAGGGGCGCATGCCAACCCTCTGCATATGTATGTGTGTTTTTATGCCAGTGACCATGCCTGGATGGATGGGTGCACTCAATGCCCACACCTTTTGTTTCCATGCGTTCGGTGTGTATGTTTGCCACAGGCGTGTATGTGTGTGTGTGTGTGTGTGTATGTGTATGTGTGTGCGCCTCCCAAGCTCTCCCTAGTGTGTGGGTGTATGTGCGCGGTGGAACAGAGGCTCTGTGTCAGCAGTGGTGTGCCCTCAGTGAGCCTGTCTCTAATTACAGTCTAGGGTTTCAGCGTTTCAGCCCGTCCATCTCCCTGTTTAAACCCGGCTAAGGCAGCCAGGCCCCACTGAGCCAAGGTAAACCATACAGCTAATTAGACAGACCAGCTTCCATCTCTGTACCAACGAGGGAGGTGGGTGGGAGGTGGTGGTGGTGGTGGGGGCCAGAGGAGGGAGGGGCATGAATGGAGAGAGGGAGACGTGTATGGAGGGAGTGAGAAAGAGAAGGAAGGAAGGAAAGGGAAAAAGGAGAGGGACGGAGGAAGGAAGAGTGGATGTGTAGAGAGACGGAAAGGGGGATGATGAAGATGAGAGATAAGTGTCGTGAGAGTAGAAACTCACTGTCGGAAGTTATGAGCAAGATCCCTGTAATATCAATAAGTCCTCATTGCACAAAACACCCCAAACACTTCATCAGTCACTTCATCAAACAGCATCTCCTGCTAAGTTGTTTCTGTTTCATTTGCACATGTTCACTCACGTGTGTGAATGTAGGAGGGGGGGGGGTGCAGCAGGGGGTGAGGCAGTTTTTGTGGCATTACAATGTTAGTCTAAAGGTGTTTTGACACCCACTAGCGCGTTTTTGAACCCAGAGGTAATTTGCATATTGTAAACAAAAGTAAACGGAGGGAGAAGGTCATTGGTCAACCTGGGGCAAGCTAATCTGCATAATTGGCTCCGGTAGTTCAAATTATAGCCTGCTGCTGCTCTGCTGAGAGAGGGAAACAGAGGGGGAGAAATAGGGAGGGGTGCAATTATGGTCATATGCAGCCAATGAAAAAAAAAATGTCGTTTTTCTTTTTTTTCTCTCTCTCTTTCTCTCTCTCTCTCTAGCCTTCTCCTCTCCTCCCTGGTTTCATCTGACCAATGAGAGCGCTCTGTGCTGCCCGACAGCAATCAGAAATTCATCTCGCTCCACGACAGCTAGAACCCCACCCCCCGTACAGAGAGAGACAGAGAGAGAGTGAAAGTGGGGGAGACAGGAAACGAATGAATGAGAGAGTAAAAGAGAAAAGAAGAAGGAAAGGAGTGAAACAGAGAAGGGAGAGAGAGAGAGAGAGCGAAAGTGGGAGATGGCATCTAGACTCGCCGGGCAGGGCGGTACAAAATGTTAGAGTGGAAGGTGTAGGGAGGGTGAGGATGGGAGAATAAGGGTGAGAGGCAGACATTGGCTCTGGAAAAGGAGCTAAAATGAGAAGAGGACAGAGAGCAGAGAAATGGAGGGGAAAATAAGATGCTACTGCAGTGTGAGATAGGGTGACAGATCTGTTCTCCTCGCCCCAAACACCATTTTCTCCTGCCTGTCCTGTCCAAAGTGAAAAAGCCACATTTGCAGATTCTACCTTATCACTGAAATACTGGAAATCATGTGTTTGTCTGTGTGTGTGCGCACATGTTTGTGTGTGTGCGTGCGTGTGTGTGTCTGTGCAGGGAGAGGTTGGATAAGGGCACAGTAAATAAATCATGGGGGGCTCATTGGAAGAAGGTCACCGGCTGGACCCTGCCTGCACACACACAAGTACACACACACACACACACATCCACACGTGCTGACAGGCCCCTGCCCCTCATTTCGGGGTGCTCTGGGTGATTCTCCCAGCGTAATGGCTTCTACCCCATTTCCAGTCTCCTGTCTGAAAGAAATCAGACACAGACCCTCCAACAGTAGCTCACACACACTGACATACACACACCTGGCCAGTTGGGCATTGGGGAAAGGAAACGGATGGAAACAGTCGGGTAAATAAATTCTTTTGTAGATATTTGGTGTTTGTCTGCGTTGGCATGCCGTGTGTACCATGTAGCCTTATCTGTTATTATTTTTTCACACTACACATTGTCCACAGCATTTTATATTTCCATTCTTAGCTCTGTGGTTTTGTTAGCCGCCGATTGTAAACATGCTCTCATTCTTATGTATGTTTTAAGAGGCCACTGCGAGTTTGGCCTTCCTCTTGAGTACGGGTCTTGTTTCTTCATAGCGTGCTGCTTTTGTCAGGGAAAGAGCCGAGTAAGTGCGTGCACAGGTACGGTAGAGCTGCAGCCAGATTTATTGCACTGAACACTGAGGTGAGTTTTGCTGTCAATCGGGATGTTGCAGAACCAGTTAGATGGATTTTTCAGCAGTTACTTGTCACACGTTAAAGCTGGAGGTGGAGGAAAGTTGACACCGTGAGGGATTTAAAATGGCTGCAGTGACTTATTGAAAACTCTCATGGTCCATTGAGTTGATTTATTCATGTATACCGCTCGTGTCCTGTAGTCGACAGAGTTGACGTTCAACTTCTCAGAAAACTAGTCGTCAAAATATCTTTGTTCTTTCTGGCAGGTTCTGTCATAAATTAGGACGGGGGGGAAAATATTATAATAATATCCTCATCATAGCATAGACTGTAGATGCGTGGTGGTTTTTTAGGCTGGTTCAGGCCTACTATGCATGACATCTAAACTGAGGTTGGTATTGCATGAGTTGTAACACTGACTGTTGACTCACAGCGCTGAATTAAAGCATTATTAATGGTTTTTAACAATTGGCATGTTTTTATATGTAAACCTGTGACTGACTGGGTTGGTGAGAGAGATTGAGAGTGGTGCCGAGAATTGCAAGCAACGAGAGAGAGAGAGATGCATATGTCTGGATTTCTATCTGTCTGTGGAGGGCGGTGAGTGGGAGGGTCTATCAATCATTCCCAATCATTTATATTCAGCGGCTCATATCACTTCGCCACGATTGGGAGTGGAAGAGAGTCAGCTCATTTGCATAGGGAAGAGTAACTGTTGAAAAGCTGTCAGAGTAAACAAAATATATGGCTGCACTGATGTATACATTTGGTGTTTTTGTTAAATGTGAAGAGCTGAGGGTAAATGCGCGTGTGTGTGCCGTTTACACGTGGTGACAGATGCAGCCACGCTGCTGTGCATGGGGGAAAAAGGCCTTTTTTTGACAACTTGTGCATTGCTTTTGCATTTCTTAGTTGCCTTACAACTGCAGCAACAGTCTGACAGTAATGTCAGTAATGTATGAACAGTTTCATAGCAGATTTCCAACATGACAATAAGAAATTGCTCTGGCCTTTTGTGGTGTATTTTAAAATGTAGAAAGCAATTCGACAAAATGTAACTGAAGGGGGAAAAAGTATTTTGTGAAATTAGTGATAATTGTAATGCTTTTATACTTGATTATTATGGAAGTTATAGAACGCTTCCAGCCTTTTTTAACAATGAGCATTTTGCAGAAAAAGAACAGGCAAAAGGCTTTGACTTTTCAGAAGAAAGGGGAATATGGAAAAAATCTCACATCATTAGTACATCATTTTTTGTATAATGATTGGTAAATATCGAGACTGTATTTCATACTGAAACAAAAATGCTGTAAATGTAAACAATACTTAAGATAAATATTTTTTGTCATCATAACAGTGCTACATTAGCATATTGCTCACAGGTGCCGTCTAACTTTAGGACTGCAGTTAAGTAGTATTAGTAGTTAAGTAGTAATTAGTATCATATGAATAAATAATGAATAATTAAACCAATTAATTGCCAAAAACACATACAAAATGTGTTTACACCTCTCCAAATCAATATGTGATGTCCTCAGATGTCTTGTTTTGTTCAAATATAAGTCTGAAACTGAAGGATGTTCAGTTCAGAGTGATATATGATGGAATAAAACGGCACATCCTCTCCTTTCTAAAGCCTGAAGCCGGAGGATATTGAGCATTTTCGCTGCTTTTCTATGCAAAACGACTAAAATTATTAATGAGCAAAAATGTTAAATTTCTGATATTTCTCTTAAAAGTTCTTCTTGGGGAGATATATAATACGTATTTTATGTGAAATATATTTAGGGTGTGAGTTCAGATGAGTCCATGAGAAGTAATGAGGACAACTTCTTCATTTCATGATCAGTCTTCATTTCCGACACATTATAACTGACAAACGCAGCACGCAGGTGATCCATTATCCAGTTTGTTAAAGGGGTTTTGACCCAATCACAAGAATGTCTTTAAAGAAAGTGTAAGAAAAATACGGTCGTGATACACCTTCCCTGTGTCTTCATCTCTTCATCCCTCACTCTGTCCTCCATTTCTGCCCATTTCTGCGTCTCTCAGTATGTGACCTTGTGTTCCTTCTGTGTTAGTGTGTGGAAATTGGGCACACCTAACTACAGGGGCTTAAGTGTAATCATGTATTTAACTGCAGAAATGTACTGACGCACTGTTCCTCCCTGGAAAAAGAGAACTCCCAACATTAATTGAGGGATATTACTGTTGAGATCAATTTCCATGTTTCTGACAGTGATATTCATTCCCTCAGACCTGAACAAATATTTATGTCTGGGTGCAAAAAAGGGAAAAATGACAGAGCAAGAAAAAGAAAAGAAAATCAATATAAAGACTATTCCATCATTCCAGACAGATTTCAAAATCAAATCAAATAAGTAAACAATTATAATATTTGTACTGTAAATTCAAATTATTTTACTTTGGTCTACCTGCCATTCATCTGTCTTTTATTTTCTTTCTTTTAATTATAATTAAATATCTAAAAAATTTAAACATCATCAAAATAACATCATAAGTTGCTCAGTTCAGTGCACTTCCGGTGCAGTACATTTTAAGATGACTCATTTTAATTTAAAAAAATGAAAGATAGAAATGGAATTTATTTTCATTTGTATGAATCACTTTATATTTGTCCAAGTGGTAAGACTGCCAATAGGGGCCAGTGTGTAACCAAGTATAGGGCCTCAGTGAGGCCGGCATTCATTGGTGGAAGAGGGAGACAGGCTGAGGGGAGTAGGTGGGGGGAGGACAGAGAGGAGGGCTATTGTTGGAGGGGTTATTGTGAAATAGGAAACGGCAAACAAGGCGGTCTTTAACTCTGCTTATAGAATATGTTAAAGTGATGTCTGTGATGCGCTGTGTGAATTATTTGCCTTATCATAAAGTGCATTTATGACGCGCGGTCATAAATATGCATCAGTACCAGTGTTTTCAAATTTGAACCTCTCCCCTCTCTTCTTCTTCTCCTCCCTCCCTCCCCTGTTTTCCCTTTCACCCTCCCTCCTTCTTCTCGCTTCGTGCTAACAACACAAAAACAACATTTTTAAAATGCAACCCACCAGTGGATGTTTTGGAAACATTTCCTATTCCCTCCCCTCTCTAGTCTTGTAGCTGCTCTCTCTCTCTCTCTCTCTCTCTCTCGCTCTCTCTCTCTGTGTCTCCTCCTCTCCTCTGCTAAATCTGCTTATTGTATTATAATGTGGGATGATTTGAAAAATATTTTGAAGTCACAAAGTAATTAGAAAATTCCAGGAATTGGTACGATTGTACTTACAATGGTGGTCCTACAAGTACACACATTAACTGCTCTCTTCCTCTGGCTCACCCTCCCTCCCTCCCTCCCTCTCTCCCTCTCTCCCCCCATGTCTCAAATTTATCATCATCAAAATCCTGTTTCTAATTTCTATGGATTTCCTGCCAAGAGCAGCCATGGTGCTGACCCCCTTAACTCGGACATATAATGTTCTTAATATCCAGATTAAAATTTTTTCTTTAAGCTCTTTTCTACAACATGTGAAATTATTTCTGCAATCAACCACAAAGCCAACCCCACCCCACCGCCTCTGTTCTTCCCCTTCCCCTCGATTGTGGCGTGGCCTGCACAAACATAACTTCTTAGGCTGATGCTCTGAATGCACCCACCACCCACCCAGCCTCTCTCTACAGTGCACACACACACACACACACACACACATGCACACACTCACCTCCCCCTGCTCTTGTCTGTTTGCAATTAGAAAGGGAAAGACTGCAATAAAGGTGGCGCTGTACGAGTAGGGCAGTTAATGAAAGAAAGGATTATGGGTAAAGGCAGCATCAAGAGGAGATTAGGAAAGGACAAACAGGTTCACTGAGACAAAAGTTCCTACTGACAAGATCTGCTTAAAGCGTTCATCTCACCCAAATGCATGCTGTCTCCATTTACAAACGGATGCATGAAGCCACACTCTAATACAGTCAACCATTTTACACCAGACCAGATGTGCAGTTGGTGTCTGTTCCTCTGAAATTTCAGATTGCGCTCTTATGGAAAACTACAATTCCTGTGACACATAGTAACGTACAGATCCTACAGTAAAGGATTTAGCCAAGATGTTGTCACGTAATCCTTGTGAGCTCAGAATTAGAGGATCCCCCCCTGAGTTCAGAAGAGTCTTGAGATACTAAGCATTAAAGTTTTCAAATCCAGAGAGCAATAGTTGTAGGTGGGGCACTTATATCGATAGGGAAGAAGTTAAATCCACAAATCCAAAATCTCCTGACAAGACAAATGAGACAAAAGCAAGAGAGGGCAGAACTCCTCCACTTGCAAAGTCTGTCAAGTTCAGTTTAGAAATTAACCACATTTTCATATTGGTGTAATGCTGATATTATAAAGATTCAAAAATGCTCGGTGTGGGTGTGGGTGTTTTCCATGCTTTCTAGTACACTGGAGGAAACCCTTGCTTGTCCACCAGTACAACCCGGCACCATGTGACAGGCATACGGTCTCTTTAAGTAGAGTGATAAGCACTTCGGCCTCGATGCTGAACAGGGAGCAAATTGAAAGTGAAGATTGCCTTCCCATAGACTTTATCTTTTCCCACTAAAACAGGGAGCGGGCGGCTACGACTACACCTATTGATTTTGCAATTTCAGCAAATTAAGAAGGAGACAGCCAGGCCTATTAGAGAGCTGTCTGTGGCTAGGACTAGCATGGTCACTGTGGTCTGTGATGGTATGGATACTGAAAGAGAGAGAGGGCGAGAGAGAGTGTGTATTCATCTTGGATTATTGTCTAATTATATTTTTAACCCTAGTTAGCAGGAAGTAAATAAATAAAGTGTATGCCACTCATCTTGTGACTCAATGCTATATAGTATGTCACCGGCAGCTGCCACATATGCTGTAGCACTCAGGTATAAATATAACACAAGGCAATCAGGATGAATGAATTACCTACACATTTGGCCAACCACAGGATTTCAGTAATAAAAGAAGCTAAAGGCCAATCTGTACCACTCTCATATCCACAGCAATATCCACAGCAATATGAAGAGTAATGAGAGGAATAAAGATTTCTATAAGGGCGAGGAAGAAAAGGCACAATTTAATTATATACATCAAATAAGGCAAGGTCCTATAAAAGTGCCTGTTGGTTTGCACATGCATGTAGGAGCATGGTGTTTTAGGTGCACTGGTGTGACTTGACTTAAATGCAACAAGAGAAAAGCACCTTCCAAGAGGTCAACAGATTCAGGTTTTTTCTATCTTTTTTTTCCCACAAGGAAGTAACCATCCAAGTGCACTAATCCGTGATATACATTTATCGGCAGGAGGTGATTTCTCAATTTTCAATCTGATTGTGTTATCAGCCTATATGACTTCCATATTGGAGTTTTAATATGGGAAATTCAATAGGAGCAGTGATGGATGATTTCTCTGGTAAAGGGTGCACATTTTTCATACTGATAGCTTTTTGGGTCCTCTAAAAATGATGAAATATGAGGGTTTTTTTTATTGATCATTAGTCTCAGGACTGCACCTGCTTCACCAATTTGTTTCCAATCAGAATTGGCATTAAGATTCATATTTGGCATCACAGCAGCAAAATTTTCTCATTATTCATTTGATAACTACAGGGAATTACAAAGACAAAGAGCAATACAAGACACCCAATTTGTTCAATTTCCTCTATTGTGATTATTTTTTAACATTTCTTTCCTCCGCCTGTTTTACATTGAATTTTAAACTGCTGCCCTAAGGCATTAGGTGCGTGTATCGAGGAGGAGAAATGAAATTCTTGACCACTTTGCTTACAGAAGGTGCAAAACGGTTTTACAATCCACCTTGGGATATAAAATAAGCTAATTGGGCGAAGTGTGAATTAATTCCTATTTTCGGTGACATTTAAGTTATGTTATGCTATATGTGAGATGTACTGTGTGTGTATGTGTGTGTGTGTGTGTGTGTGTGCAGAAAAAGTGTCAAAGAATAAGTGGGAGAAGTGAGGAGAGAGCGTGAATGGAAGGGCTCGGCTGGCATCTCATTATGGGAATCACAAGCTAATTCATTGATTGCCCCTTGGAAAAGACGGCTGCTAATTGTTAGGTAATTAACATGGCAAGCTGTAATTATGTTCGCCTAAGGACCCGATTAGTGTTTCTGAATGTCTTATGGGCACTGAGGGGCTGTATCTGTGTGTGCGTGTGCCTAAGCCTATCTGTTGGCTCGAGGACAGATGGCACATTGTCAAAAGCTGACATGTTTTGTTTTCCCTGATGTGTGTGTGTGTGTGTGTGTGTGTGTGGAGAGAGAGAGAGAGAGAGAGAGAGAGAAGGAGAGAGAGGGGGGGAGAGAGAGAGCAACGTACAGAGAGACTAAGAGAGGAGGCGAGCTGCGCCCAGGGACTTGTCCTTTTGTTTCAGCATCGTTAATTAAGTGCTAATTGAGTGTAATTATTTACATCATCACACACAGCGAATGGAGATGTCAAGTGGCAGAGGCACAAAGGCAGTTGATGGGAGGCTGGCAGCTGAGAGCCTACAATCTGTTGATGCCTGCATGGTTGCAGCCCACTGGCAGCTGAAAAGGAACAATTAGCAACAAGCTGAAAATCTCGTCACAAAACTGGGCCCAAAAATATGTTTACGCATACAGTAATACACTTAAGATGCTCCTTGTGCTCCTGATTTGACTCCCTCTCATTATTTTTCTTTTTTTGTGATTTAGGAAAAAAAAGAAAAGAAAGATATATATATTTATTTATATACGAAAGAATCGCTTGATGTATGAAATGCAAACTGGAGAGACAACAAGGGAGCGTAAGGGTGTGATGATGAGAAGACGACGAAGGAGTGACATTTATCAGTCAAGAGGAGAATGAGATGAGGCAGTATCTAATGTGTTAACACCTACAGCTAATCAACATGACAGAGTTTAGACCTGCCCCAGAAACAACACACACACATAGGGGGTGGTGGTGTCACATGATCTCCTACAGTCATGCACACACGAGTTCACAATCTGCCTGAAATTACCGTCAGACTTGTTGTTTAGGTGTAATACTCCCACGCAATATGAACTGTAACAATTTTGGCAGTGGCTTCCTGTTGGTAAACACACATAGATGCACCGCTGCATATAATATAATATAAAGCAAGTTTGTATCTTAAAATTCACCTGGCATCACTCATTCTCTATATCTTCATCTGAAATTCACTGGAGCAATATAGTCAGATTTGGCAGCAGCTGGACTTCTTTCCTCTGGGTTTTGTTGAGGACAAATGATCAGCAATGCATCTTGATTATTTGCTACTTCTGTTTGCACATATAAGCACCTTAAAGACCCCGCAGAAGGCCGCGCCTCTGTTGGTTCAATGATTGTGTGAAGCATGAAGAACATGGAAATTTGACTATAGTTGAGACCCCCTCGGTAACAAAGACAAAGTGCGCCTTGTGACAGGAGAACGAATGTCACTTAAGTAGAAGTTAACAAAAGGTCACTTAACAACAAACCAGAATAAAACAAAACCCAAGGGTCTTAACAGACGCACATCATGCAGTGTTTTTAGAACATAGTGTTTATTTTGAAGAATCACAGCCAAGTAGCTGTGACATATTGCTGTTTTTAGAGTTTAAATGTATTAAGAGGGAGCCAGCCTATATCGATGTTGTAAATCAATAATGCTGGAGAGGGGAGCTAATGCAGTGGTGTCAAGTGTTCCATTCAAAACTTACACGTTTTAACAGGCTACATGCTGAGCAGCAGCATACCTCCTGACAAAATATCATTTGTTTGTGCTTTTTTACGATGTTTGCTATGCACAGAAATCTATCGCATATAATTGTCTACATTTTGTGACAGTTAAAAGTTTGTCATTGTAAGAGTGAAGGCAATTAAAGGCCTGTGATGGCAAACAACGTAGCTTTTTGTCACATTTTAGGGGAATCTATTACATAATTACAAGTGTTCGTATTACATAATTTCAGTGTTTAGATCAGAGACCCAGACAGGTTAAAAAGAAAATGCTTTGCTTTAAGTGCACAGCTTAGTTTGGCCAAACGCTGCAGCTTGGTGTCTGCTGACAGGCTTGTGATCAAGACTGAATAGTGAGCAGCAAGAGCAAATAAGGACTACTCCATATTCAGTATGTGTGCTTGTGTGCATGCATGCATCAGCCTGTGTGTGTGTGTGTGTGTGTGTGTATGTTTGTGTGTGCATGTGTCTTTGTGTGTAAGAGCTTAAGTGTGTATTTGTGGGTGTGAGTGTGCAGAGGGGGTTAAGCAGTGGGGTATTCTCGCCTCTGGTCAGAGGTGGAATTAATTTTGGCTGGCAGTCCCATGCTGCGGTCATTTGGTTTAAAGGGAGGTGTTATTATCCTGATTTGGCCGTAACGGGATTGGCTACCCAACTGGCAGTTAGACACTCTCCTTTAAAGACAAAGGGACTGGAGACTGTGGGTTTCTTTTTATGAGAAATAAAAGTGTGGAAACCATAGTCAGGAGAGTATCAGTCAGTATCAGACAGATACTAAGACGCTGGTCAAATTTTAATACCTTACAGAAATGCAATAACTGTAGTTTAATGTTCATAACCATTTTGTTTCATAATTTGGCAAGATATCAATATGAAAATTAAAATTTTGTGGTCTGGCAGAGGACCTAATGAAAGATATAACTTCTCTGCTGCTGTTAGCAGTTTTGTTACAATCAGTTTTACAGTAAACTGCAGATGACACTGCAGAAGTAATTTAGCATTAATGAATAACATCAATAATTACAATCGGATAGTGAGCAATTACCAGTAAACGTCTATGTGCTTCTCCAAGTCTTGTCTGCATGCACACTCTCTCACGCGCACACACACAGACACACACACACACACTGGTCTTCTTTCCAGTTTCCCACTTGCCAGTCAACACTTTCACATTGCTCCTGTATGTCCTTTATGTCCTTTCCTCCTTCAATTGGTATAATAAAATCTGTTTGTAATGGCCAGGAATTGCAAAATAATGTGCGTGTACTGAGATGAGGAACAAAGATTAATATTTTTGCCCGGATACATAAAACAAAATGACATCATCTAGTACGCAACAAACCGAGGTATTACGAGAAGTAACTTCCAATTTCCTGGACCCCATGAAAAACTGCCTCAATAGGTATCACACAGAGATTGATAGTACAAATATTTACCTATGAAATAAAACCCCACACATACATACATACACACAGTCATGCACGCACACAGACAGACAATACACTCACCATAATCAGAGATGGTGGTCATAAAGTAATTCTATTGTATATTCTTCTGAATGAGCCTAAGCCCCTATTTCATTAAATCAAAGATCTATCTCATGACAGAAATACCCAAATGACCACATACCCCATTTTAAATACCAGCCATCTGCCAAGGAGGGCCTTTTCAGCAGCCCAATCATTTGCATAACCAAAAGATGATTATTTTTTCCCTATGAAAGTTGAAATGACTGAATAATTATAATGTAGTGGATTAGAATGAGGAAAAAACATGCCTTGATGTCAGAGAAGATTGCTGAGTAGTCACCATAATCGCTGCTTAGGTTTTTAATCAGAGTGAAATATGGGCCATAAATTATTGCCTTTCATGCAGACTTGTGTTTCTGCACCGGCGCATCACAAATCTAATTTTTCAGCATTTTTAAGAGGCTTAAAAGATAGTTATTTTTGTTCAGGAACTCTGAATTAAAAATCGTTCGGGTATACTTTCACTGATGGGAATTATGCTCCATACTGTACATTCTTTTCTCAGGATGACATTATAAACTTGAAATAACCTGCCCTCTCTGCAGCACAACCGCCTGTGCACATGCATACATCCCAGCCAACTAAAATACAAACATAGAAGACGTGACATGGACCTTTAACTTCTGGCTCGCATTGTGTAATACCTGGAAACATTGCTCTAAATATCCTAAAGGAGCCGCTCTGAAAATCTACAACTCATAAAAAGTGTGTGCAGTTAAATCTCACAGCTGATGTACAGTGCTGTATGGCAATGTAGTGCGAGAAGACGAAGAAGAACGCATACATTTATTTAAAATACCTTTCAGCCAGAAAGTGAAAGATAGTTTTAATATTACAAAACACCTCGGGACTAACCCGCTAAGATAAGATGCTCTGAGCCTGGAAGAGAAAAACGGCACACATACGTACAGTGGGTTTATCTATGAGCTCCGTTCTTGCTGCTCACACGCTAAACACAGTAAAGTCTATGATGCCTTATCCTTAACAAAGCAGCAAAGCCAATCCATTGTGCCGGATCCATCTGTAACAAATTCATACATCCATATTGACACACCAGGAAACAAGACACCCAAGGAGAGTGGGATAGAAGGATGAACAGAGAGATGGAGGGATATATTTCTCCTTCTCCTTTTGTTTTTTGTTGGGGGTATTAGTAATCAGAGCCCCCCTCTCCCCTCCTGCTTAGTCTTTACAGCTGTAAATTGCTTTGCCACCTCTTCCCCCAGCAGTCTGTCCTGCCAAATCTGCCCATGATGTATCATTATCACAACTTTGGGTGGAAATCCATAGAATCAATAGGTTTGTCAGGGAAACTCACGCCTGGGATTGCTTACACGCTGTGAGGCTTGTTCATCCACTAGTCAGGCCTATTCTGCCACAGGCAACGGCAAAAGAATGTGTACATGGATGGATATGCCCGGGACGTACATGAACGCGCGTGCACAAGACGTGCAAACACACGCCTGCATATATGCAAACAAACAAATAAATAAGGAGTTGCCGTGAAGGACAAAGATATCAATCTGTGTATCTATCTGCCCCATTATTTGTCTATATATCTGTATGTCTGTCTTTGTCTGTCCTGCCCTCCGGACTGCCCTTCCCTTTGCCTATGTGTCTGTGTTTTAGTTCATTAGTCGTGATGGTCAGCAGGAGCTGGACGGACGTCTCTTCCCATGTAATTACTGTCCGGTAAACAGGTCAGAAGGGGAGAGTCCAGTCACAGCTGCTGCAGCTTTCAGCAACTCACACACATATACACACATGTGCATGCACAAGAGGCATGCACAACCACACACACACATACACACACACACACACACACACACACACACACACACACACACACACACACACACACACACACACACACACACACACACACACACACACACACACACACACACACACACACTGGCTGTGGGTCCTGAGCTTTCAGAGTGGTATTGATTGGTTGGGCTGTGACATCTCCTAAGCCATGTCACCCCTCTGAAAGAAGCCTCCAAATTGACCAATAATAAAGTGGTGGAAGTTGTAGTGGCACTCTCCTGGGAGCAGTCCGTGTGAACTGTGTCACGGTGCGTGTGTGTGCGTATGCATGTGTGTGTGTGAGAATGAGCGTGTAGGTGGGCGAAGCCTGTGTCTATGTATGCATATCATTTCATGTATACTGGATATTCTCTTTCTTTACCGTCCCTATCCACACCACAGTGACCATTGTTGTTGCAATATGTAAATATGCATTGTAGCCCTTTTGCAGTTGCTGTTATACTAAGGAGACCTTCAGTAACAACAATGGGTTAGCACATACGACCTGGGAATCACCAAGATTGTGCGAAGAATGGTGATGTAGATGTAGAAGTACTTCTTTTAGCTTCAGTACTATAAAAAAAATTAATTTTCAGTAAGAGAAATAATGTGTAAAAGCGTTTTGATATTAATCAGCGACAGCGTGTGCCTTCTGTATGTCCTACAGCAGACACAAGTCATAAATGAGTAGAGGTAGCTAGTGTCTCAAATATTGATTTTACATTTTTATGAAAGACGGCGCATCTATGTCAGTTAATCAGGGCGTCTGTGAAAGAAAATGAGGCACAAATGTTAATTTTTACCAGACTCATTTACTTTATGTATTTTACAAGGGGTAAAGACCACACTTTGCTTTTTGATCTTTAATTCAGTCACTCATTCTTCTAAGCAATGCATGTTGGGTTATTGCCCAATCAAGTGCCCCAATAGCTGCAGCAGTGTACAGTGAACATTATGTAAATATGCTATTACATGTTCCAGTGGGATGTATGCCTATTAAAGCCACACATGCACATGTTAAAAACAATGTAAAGGATTCAACATGAATGCAGATAACGTGGTTAATATGATTGTATAGCGTAGGCATTTGAGCAAGTAGCTGACGCATCTCTTATATGAAGAAAGGTTGGTCTTGTTTCCAGACTCAGCTGTTTTATATTACTATTTCCTGTAGTCAGATAAATATATATAGATAATATATAAGTATATGTCTGTAATCACTACAATCACTGAATATAACCTGGATTCACAATGCAAAATAATGTTTGCGTATAGAGCTAAGGAACTAAGTTCTAATCATCTAATATGCAACAAATCAATGTATTAGGAGATGTAATATGCAATGTCCGGACCGGAACCCAGTGCAAAGATATATTGTACATGTACCTGTAATGAATACTGGCACTTGACCACAGAAAAAGATGGAAGAAAATAAGAGTAATCTTCTTTTGAAAATATGCAGTCTTACTATATTATAAAGTTGTTTTCCCAGCTTTGATGCTGTATTACGTAGACAGCACTTGTTTTATAATGCAAATAACTTCTAGGTTTGTTACACTGACCCAACCCTACTCCATCATTAAAGATTTGGCAGCAAGTAAGTGAGAAAATGTGCTTTTGCGAATTACAATATTCTTTGGGTAATTTGATTACCGTACATCATTCAGCAACAACCACTGTATTTAGATAAACCTGTGTTGTAGTTTATTCGTTCAAGTTTCTTGGATGTTGAGTACAAATTTCAACCCAATCCTTTGGAAAAAATAAGCGACTGGTGAGGCTTTAGACTACACATGCAAAGAATCGCAAAAATGATGAAATTTAGCTCCAAGGGCCAGACTTCAAATATTCATAACTAAACAAGTATTGGAATAGATCTATAGGATTTTCCAAGGTCCCATGAATAGAAGTTTTTGCATGATTTTTTTTTTCTTTTTAAAAAAAAAAGAAAATCCATGGCATGAACTGGGAAAAGTTTTCAATTCTGGATGAGCCGGTTTGGAATGACCCCTGTGTGAACATGTGTTTATATAGATGCTTCATTTACTGAGTCATTAATCTTCACTTTGAGAGAGAGAGAGAGGGAGAGAGAGATCAACCTTTATACAAAAACAAGTGTTTGTGTGTGTGTGTGTGTGTGTGTGTGCGCACACGCGTTCCAACACCAACCTCATTATAACGCCGCTTTATGCGCAAAGACTGTGGGGTCACATTGATTTGACTCCCTGGAGTATTAGCATGGGATTACAGCGCCTTCATTGATGTGTGTGTATGTGTATGTGTGAGTGAGTGAGTAAGAGAGATGAGAGAGATGAACCAAGGGTAATTAGTCCATAGAATGGTCCGACATGCTGCGTCTCTGCCATAGAGAGTGTGTTTGAGCGTGTGTGTGTGTGACAATGTGAGTGAGAGGGCGAGTGTATTTGTGCGCCCTCATTAATTCTTTGTACTAATACAACCACCACCCTGCTTGAAGTGTTAGACTCTTTGAGAGCTTCTCATCTTTATGATTTAACACTTTGATCTGAGAGTTTGATTGTGTGTGGGCGGAGGGATGTTAGCTAATGTTAGTGTGTGTGTGTCCCTTTGTATTAACTTTGTGTGTGTGTGTGTTATTGTACTTGTATTCATTAAGCGTGGATGAACGTATCTACGTGTGTGTGTTACGTCTTCACCTGTGTGTCGAATGTGAGTGTACCCATCAGAAAGAAAGACATCCAACACTTCACAATCAGCTTTTCCACAGTGCGTGTGTGTGGATGTGTGTATAATGACAGCCATTTCAAACACTTGGTGGATTACTCATCATCACCATTTGCATAACTTTGAAGTATTCATAGCATTAGCGAGGCAATTACAGTAATTAACATGGGAATCCATGTCAATGGGCCACAGCCGCGAGGCAAGTGCAATTACAGCTATGCTAATTAGGGTTTGATTAAGCGTTTAAAGAACAATTGGCTTATTTAACTGAACATATTCAAGAGGCTTTAAAGACACTGAACAACCCCCCCACACACACACCCACACACACTCCTGCTTGGAGGACTCTTTCACACCCGCCTGCCTGTTTGAAACATCCACATGCACACAGAAACACACATGCGTACATAACTATGTAGAAGCACCAGGTGTGCAAGTGGTGGTGGATGCACACACAACCCTCTGTCCCTGATCTGTCTACACACAGATACACACATATAAATCCATGCCTGCATGCACATACACAGATGGCTGCACACACACTGTCTCCCCCATCCCTCGCTCCCTCCCACCCTCCCCTCTTCCTTTTGTTTTGTCCGCCAGTCTTTCTGTCCAGACAAGAAGACAGGATGTTTTTTTTTTCTTTTTTCATTGAACAAGAACAATTTGCTGTCTGATGTTGGAAGCCTCATTGTAGTGACGGGGCCTAAATTAAAGTGTGGGCTTATTAAAGCCTGTGTATGTGTGTGCTCCTGACACTGATCCGCCCAATAAACTCACTGTCCGTGACTAAGAGTGCGCTCGCAGCAAGACAGACACAATTGCCTGTTAAGTCAGTGTTGCTTTTATTGGGCCTCCCTGAACTATGCCTTGATGTGTGTCACGGCTCAAACCAACATCAAGACATGGCGAGATTATTTTAATGAATTAAGGGTCTTCCTCTTTGCTGGGAGGGCATTTTTTGATGGGTGATCTATGCACAGTTTGTGCACCTTACAAATTTGTTTCATTTTGCCTAGCCCTTTGTATCTCAATTTTTTCCTGAGTTAGATTTTTTTTAACAGCTGCATGGGTGAAATGTGGCTTTCAAATAATTTAAAGGCTTGTTTTAACCTGAATGGTAGAGTGGATTGGATTTGTTCTCACTGGCTTCAGGGTTTTCCAGCCTCAGTTCTCTACATAGGATAAAAACAATGTTCTAAAATTCTGTCCTGTTTGACCCAAGTCAGAGTAAGAGTCACTAAACTTTTCTCTTTTTTTTCTGAACACAAATGAGTAATTTAATCTTTTATCACGGTGCCGGGGGCTCATTAAAATATATTGCTTCTTTTGTCCAGTGGGGACCTGCCAGAAACAGACCCATGACCCATTTTTCGGTCCAAACTTGCATTTGAAGCCAACGGTTTTAAAAGTGGCTCTTAAAAAGCAAGAAGTTATTTATTTATTTTCCGTTTGGGAGATTGCATTGTCACAATTGCAATGGAAGTAAATCAAAGCAGGAAAAAAAAGTGACTGATGGAGTCAAATTGTCCGTCTTATGGTCTAAGTCAGTCTGGGTCAGCTTGTCGATGAATGTCACTCACTGCCATGTCAGGGTCACTATAGAGCAAATAAAGTGCTGCCTTGAAAAGTCTATAATAGCCATTGACAAGAGGAGTGCTGTTTATTTGTTATGACACACACACGGGTGAGCACACACACTATCTGTGCACAGGGCATATACACTTACTCACACAGACAAACACACACACACATTAAGTACCTTCACTCAGTTTAAATCCATCTCTGCTCCCAAGCTGCCATTTGAGATCAGTTTAGTAAGACTGCATATGCCTGTATTTGTGTGAGCTACTCTGAGGTAATGGTATGTGTGTGTGTGTGTACACATACTGTATTTCCATATGTGTGTGTGACTTTAAATGCACGCCTGTGTGCGTGTGTGCACGTGTGGCTGTGCGGTTGTGCAGCTATCATCATTACCCTAGTCAATACCCACATGTCCACGTATTGATCACCGTATCGATGAGCGATGAAAGATCTCAGGCTGCAGAGAGCCTTGTGGATCTGTTTAGACTTTTACTGAGACCACACAGTGAGAGCAGCTCAAGTTCAGCTAAAGATCACTCCAGGGCAAGATTATTGCCTCTTTAGATGGCTTTACAGGCAGCATTAAATGCACATCTGATTGTAGTATATCAAATAAAAATGCATATCATCACGCGTGTGCATGTTTTTATTTTACTTTTGAGAGAAAAGAAACATAAATTTATTACTTTTATCCAATGGACACAAATATTGGACGCATTATTTAAGAATTGATCTGATGTTTGTCCCTGCACGGTTATGCAAATCAAAAGTTTGTTGCAAGTGTAAATTATAGATCAGTGTTGAATGCAGTCATTATAAACCATCTTTTTTTTTAGCCTTTTGTTTTGCTATTGAATTATGTTTACAGATCATAAAGACTGTAGTTGGAGACAATAAGTTAAACTTGTGCTTTTTGTCGACTGACAAAGTGAGGTACCGTTTTATGGTTATTATATCGAGAGATCAATAGATGAAATGGATCACTGATTTTTGTAGGGAACAAAGAGAAACCACATGAGAAAATAACTGACTGTTAAATTGTAACTTGCTGTTTTGATCAAACAAATATGGTGCTGTATGTCGTGCATTAACAAAGAGCACATTTCTTCAGACGTGTGCTGCACTGTAAATTTAATTTTAGGGCCCCTCTGGATCGGAGAAGCTATGCTTATTTTAAGCCAGAGATTCTTCATCTCTTTCAGCCAGAATTAGAAGTTTAGTCCGTCACCCGGAGTCGCAGGCTCATTAAAACATATTACTACTCTTGACATGTGGAAACTCACCAGCAGCCAGACCACGGCCCATTTAACCCCCTGAGCTACAATCCATAGAGCCAATGGACAATGTCTGTGCGTAATTAGCACCCTGAGCACACTGTATCACCATTTAACATCTGCTTTGTGCTCATCTTGATAAATTAGGATGCATGTCCATGCGACTGTGCACAGGTACGCCAGTGATTCAGAAGCCTCATTTTCAGTTCAGTGTGTTTGATGGGATAAATAAAGGTCATCAAAAAGTAAATCCTGTAAAATTTAATTGGTTAACGTATGACTTTCCAGCAGCAGAGTCTCTGAATACAAAGTCTCTGCAACCTTAATTGCGTTGAGTAATCAGCACTTCGAGTTGTGGTTGGCTACAAAAATGCAACATGTGAGTCCATTCTTGGTTCGCTATTATCACGGAAAGAGGTACAGCTGACATTTTGAATATTAAAGTTGTCCTTTATTTATCCCTTCAAGCATCAACGTGGGAGATTCTTGTGTGATTTTTAAAAAGAATATGATACATTTTCAAACAAGTTTAGACTTTATCCAACTTAATCCAGTGTTGATTCAAACCAACAGTCATATTCATATGTATTTATGATAATATTTTGCTCAGTATATTTATTTTCAGTGGACTTTATTGATTTTCTGCGGCAAATGTAATATAGTCAACCATGCTAGCACCCTAGAGTTGTGCTTTCTCTGAACAGTTTTACGCAGAATTATGTGATATGTGCATGTTAACAACACACCATGGAGTACATTTCCATGACGGCATTGTAGCATAATGCGTGTCAATATAGTCGGTTTGTCTAAACAGCCCCCCCCCCCCCCAAAAAAAAAAAGCCTTAAGGCCTCTTATATTTTCTCCCTCTCCAGCTTTCAATTTCTGACCCTCCCATCCTCTTCACCATCACTTTCCCTTCTCCCTCCTCCTCCTCCTCCACCCCATGCCCAGACCCCCCTCCTCCATCCCCCCAGGGTGTCCTGAGACCCTTCATTACTGTCACCATGGTAACACCTCAACCATTTGACAGTGGTCCTGGACACTCTTCCCCACCCACCCACCCATCTTCTTCTTCTCCTCCTCACTCCTTCTTTCCTTCTGTCCTTGTCTTCCTCCCCTCTTTTCTCTTAACCCTCCTCCCTACTCCACCAAACCCCCTCCCCTCTCCCACCTCCCCTCTCTCCTCCCAAACTCCCTCCTGCTCCTCTCAAAACATGGCTTCCGGACAAAAATCACCAAATCACAGCGGCAAGTGGGGCATATGATGATGGGACGACCCCCTGAGGTTTTCCTCTCTCTCCAACCACTTCTTAAATGGCTAGAGCAATCATAACGACCTAACACTTTGAAGTCAAGTCCCAATTCCACTCTTTTTACTTTATCCGTCTGTCTGTCTGTCTGTCCGTCTTCCCGTCTGTCTGTGCCCCCCCCCCCCCCTTATTTTTTTTTACACGCTTTCCTCAAGAGTCAAATTGGCAGACATGTGGGCCTATATTGCCGTGACAGAGGGATGTCGTGCTGACTATTTCTGAACCAAATCAGTTGGCATCTAATTAAACATGGGAATATTGATCTCATGCCTCATTTCTGAGGATTAGTCCTCCCTTTGAAACATGCTCTGTTTGAAATGTGGCCATGATGAAAACACACAGACACACACATACACACACATACACACATGTGGGCACACAGACGCAAACATACAGTACATGCTGAGAGACATGAGCGCTGTTGGCTGTCTGCCCTCCAGGTGTGACATGCTGATCGCCTGTCGTTACAGCTCGCCTTCATGTCGCTGACAGTTGACGATGTCACCGTGAGATTTAAGGGCCACCTCTGTTAATGCCGACACACTTCATGCACGCTGTAGGTACATGTGCATACACAAAACACCACACACACACACACACACACACACATTCACGCTGGCTCAGATCAGTTCTCCCTGGCCACCTCTGAGCTCAGTAGCAATGTTTTAATCATGATCGGGTTTGTTTGTAATTATAAACACTCTGAGATGCCCATATCAAAGAACTTCATAGAATTCAGGCCTATGGGTATCCTTGGTTGCTTCTCAAAAATGCGCGCTGCCCCCCCCTCTACATCCACCACCATTACCCCCACCTTCTCATACACACACTAACGAACACACACACACACACACACACTCACACACACTTCACTTCAAAAGCAGACCCTTCTTTTTGAGCCGTGTGTGCGGCTTTTGCATACACCTTGAAGGCCTGCTGCCCACAGCCCCAAGGTCAACACAAGTTGTTTGTGTGTGTCATCTCGAACTGTCCCCTGGGCTCAGCTGCTTCAGAGGCCAGCCCCCACTTTTTTTTTTTTTTTTTACTCTGCAAATGCTCCATCCTTCAAAGTCAACCCCCAGCATCTGAGAGAAAACAAGACTTTGGGGGCTCAGGTAACAATCAGCAGAAATTAGGAGATTTTCATTTAAAACAAAAATGATGTTCGACCACTTTAATAGAAAGTTTGAAACTCGCCGGTTAAGTACTGCATGTTGCAAATACTTAACCATAAATCCTAATAATAAGTAAATATAATCATAATACATCATCACACTGTATTAAAGGAAAATGCAATCAAATTTAAGTGGTAAATTATCTTCCAATGTTGAAGCTCATTTCTTGTATTGTATGATACTGTACAATGTCAAGACGACAAGTTGTTGTTTTCAGTATTTCTGCTGCATTTCACTTATATTAAGGTGTAGCTTTTTAGACATACGTACATTTAATTATTGGAAAAGCTGTGAATTTCTTTTACCTCACCTTGAAATTGTGGCTGTTATTGTGTATGTGTAGCCTCGGGTAAAGCTGAAAACATACACACGCTTAAACAGAATTTATTTGAAAGTTTATTTAACAAGAAAAAATGTATGAAGTTGAATTTAGCGAGCGTTTATTGAGGTTTTCAAGGTGTTAACATCATGAAATGGATAAATGAGAACCTTTTATAAAACCAGACGGCCGTCGGCCATTTTATAAAAGTTTCAGAGAAGATGTTATTGACATAAAATGGATGAGATTTGTGTGTGTGTGTGTATTTTCTTTTTCTGTCTGTGTGGGTTATTTGAAATACCACTAATCACAGATGGGTAATGATGAGTGTGTTGTGCAGCATGTGTGTGGGAGCGTTCGACAGCAATAAGGATTTTCACCGTTGCGTAACCTGAACAAAAGCTTTTTGCACTGAGGGAACTTGTTTACTTTATTTGATCATTAGTTTGATTATTGTACTTACATGAATAGAAAACAGGGGTTCCTGCTGAAAGAAGCCCCCGAAATATGAAGCGTTCGACCAATGAATTTAAATAAAACATTTGGCGAGGCCTGTGGTTCAAGTTGAAGACCTGCATCTAACTTCAGCATGAATTATAAAACTGATGTCTTTGAAAGCGACCTTGTACTTTCACTTTACTTTTTTCCCACTCTCTGTAAAGACCATGAAATGAAAGAAATATGTGTTGTTGTAGGGGCAAAGGAGTGCATGGTGTCTCCAGAGTCATTTTCATTCACAGATAAACACACGGCAGCATCGGTAAACAAGATTCACGGGGAAAGAGTGAGACACATTTGATAGTCATAAAGGATTTTTTCCCCTCAACGAGCAGAGATCAAATAAACTCTGTGTGTCTGAGGTGCCGCATAGCCTCAAGCAGTGAAGCATAAATTTAGAACAAATCTTGTTTCTCTTACAAGGGTATTACTTTAATTTCGATGCTTGGGCAAAATAGAAAAAAAAGAAGGGGAGGGGTGTGAGGGGATTATGAAAAAAACAACAACTGAAAAAAATAGAAAACACACATGACTCTTAACATGTCTTCCATCTAACCTTCCTTCATCAGAAAATATGCTATATCCTAGTTCAAGTTGTCACCTCATACCACCTGACCCTGTAGCTCCCTTCTAAAATCAGTTTTGTTTCAAAATGAAAAAGCAATTTTCCTTGGGTTTATAATCCTCAGTAATAGTCAACCATCATTTTTAATCTTTAGATGCATTTTAAATCCAAGCTGTAATGTCTTAACTCTCTGCCAAGGTCAAATATCTTAGCAAATAAGGCTTAAGCTTTGTTTTATATGAAAGAATTACATGATTAATACCAAAGAATTAATCACGTACTCTTCAGATCTCCCAGATTGGGTTTGTGCTAAAGGATTATGCTGTCCTACTTTTTCACATGGCATAAATTGACATGGAGGTTTGTTTAGCAAAGTACTGCTAAATACATTCTTCTTAACTCTTTAGTTGCACAGGGAGCCTTGATTGGAGGCGGCAGCATTCAGTGGTATTGCATTCCTCTGCAACTTTCAGGATAATCTTATTATCATGTTATTAACAGTCAGTGGTGCACAATTCAAATCATGACAACTGTGTCAAAGGGAAGTTCAGACTTTGATATAGCGGTTTGCACAAATCTGTAATTTCAAAGACTTAAAAGAGCGGTGGTGAATTTAAATAAAGGTTAAAAAACAACAACATCTTTGCTCACATTATGCAAACAGGTCAGTCTTTAAGATGGAAATGTGAGATGCAGGGAACAAATCCTGTCCCACTAATAGTAAATTGGGAGACTGTCATTGTGACTTTTTAAGGGGAATGATTACACCAGACAAGTCTTATTACTTTCTGGTTTATAACCCTCTGAATACAATGACATGAGCCCACTAACTTACCTCGTCACTCTAACCGCCTCTCCGAAGTAGGCTACAGCTTAGTAAAAGAGCTGTTCCTAGTCACAAATACTGATTTGGTGTCCAAGACTATAATGTTTTAGATTTTCCTTTTAAGTGATGAAACTTTAGCCTCCGTTCTCTCTGCCGCATCCGTCATCATTTCAAAACTCCAAACCCAAATCATCAGCCGCCACCTCATGTTTTTGTATTTATGGCCACTCAGGAGGGCATCTCTTATTAATGCACACTTTTATAAACTGGACAGCAGTTTTGCTCCTCAACCCCCTCCTGTACGTCCAAACAAACCATGATTTATAATTCAGATGATTTATGATCTATCAGAGTGCTGAAGTACCGCCGTCTACTCAGCCATTCGTTGCACCCGCTACAGATAAAGTAAAACTAGATGTAGATGCATTGGATGATTTCATTCAAAACCTGCTCATGTGTTTATTATGCACAATAAATCTAAAACCACTTGGAGTGTCACAGCAATCTGTTGCCTCTGCTGCACTTTTATTGCCGAGTAAAATGATAAGTTGCTTTGTAAATTGCAGGGATAGCGACACATGCATATTAATGGGAGATTTTGGATGTCCCTGTATTTTGACCAATGCAAAAATAAATAATTGCTGAATGCTTCATGACAAAACTTATATCCCAGCCGGTGCTATGGTTACTTAACTTAAGGGACGGAAACAGACAGTTATATTTGCACCAGCTTGGTTTGGTATTTAAGCGTGGAGCGTTCATGACATAGAGCTTATTCATCAGGTATTTTTGAAAATGCTCACTTATGATAACAGTCCCATCATATTTGAAGCTGTGAAACGGCTTTTTGTTTTTTGAAACATAAAACTACCACTCACTTTTCAAAGACGCTCTGATCCAGTATCCTTTTGTTATTTTCATTTTACATTTTTATGAAAAATCTGAAATGGGTTTTGTGCAGTTGGTGTGAATGTGTCTGATTATCATATGAAAGGTTATATTTGACCCTCCAGAGTCAGTTGCATTTAGCATCCATTTTGAGACGCTCTCCCCTTTTGTTCTGGATTACTTGGATATCACCTGGCTGTGACTGTGAGTTTAATGAATGCTGATGTCTCTATACGTGACGGGTATTGCACAATAAAAATGTTTCAGTAAAGCTCAGTATGTGGGGTAATTGGTGCTGTTTAAAAATGCATCAGGTTCGGCGTGGCAGTGTAGACACATGCGCAGACATACAAGCATGCACGCACACACACACACACACACATTCGATCACACATACAGGCACGCAGTTGCACGCCAGCCGCTTTCTGATCTGACCCGTCAAAACTCATTAAGGCTTAAAACATATTTCCAAATGACATCCGAAGTCTCCATTAGAAAACCGCCAATTACCGCTGAAAGATATCCCCCCACCTGCCTGCCACATTTGCATATGATTGGAGCGATCAGTTAAAATGAGAGCATTTTGGTGCTGCTCAAAAATTCACAGTACGCCGCCAGATCAAGGGTGGGTGGGGGGGGCATAGTAATGTGAAGTCAGCGCTTTAACTGCAGGTTTAAAAGTTGCTTGGACTGTGGAGGTGAGAGTGGGGTTACATCCTCAAAATCGTGGCTATAGATATAAGTTGGGCAGCGCAGCTCTCAGTGCCGGACTGTTTTGCCAGCGCAGAGTGGATCTAAACATTTCTCATTTAAATACATTTGAATACAAGCACGAGAAATAATAGGCACTGAACATGTAGATCTATTGTCGTGGGAGTAAAGAGTGCAAGCAGTGCAGTTTTTGTGCAATTATGAATGTTTTAATGGCAAAGTTATTCCCATAGATTTTTTTTTACCATAGTTTAGGAACATGTGAGTGTTTTTTTAGTGTGTGTGTGTATGAAAGTGAGTGAGCGGCAGATTTAGGTTCTTTGCATCACAGTTTTCCCAGAAAAACAGCACTTATACCCATTACAATCAAGATCATTCATTTTCAGCCCATCCTCTCTGTGTCTCTGTCTCTCTTTCTCCTCTTTATTCTTTTGTCTCTGTCTGTCAGTCTGATTGTCTGACCATTACCGCCTTGATAAAGTTGTCTGAAGATGAGAAGTCAAGTCTTCAATCAGTGCAGAAGTAGGCCAATAGATGTGAATCCAAGCATATGTCAATCAGAGACATAATCACCAAGCCTTTGGCAGAGGTGGGAACTGTAACAGTGGACCCTGTGGATAAACACACACACACAAACACACACACACACACACACTTATTCAGATACAGTATATGCATTCTCATGCACAAAAGAAATGGTGAATGAACAGAGACTATTTCATAACCTAACATAAAAAAAAAGAAAGAAAATGAAATACCGCTGTGATTTCTGGCAGATTTCACGGCAGCAGCCATGTGTAGAGTCAAAATGTCCCTGAGCAGGACTCTGAAATCTCAAATGTACCTGCTCACTCAGTGTGATTCACTCACACTGTCAACTAAATGCCCAGAACACAATGTACAAATACACGTGTTATTTCTGGCCCCAGATTTGACAATACTTAAGAAAAGATAACACTCATGACGATGACATTGAGGCTAATGCAGGAACAGCCTCTGTACTGTGAGAGATCCATATGAGCCTGTAGCTATATGTGAATGTCATTCTGTGCTGCCTGGTCTTAAATCACGTTGGATGAGGTTGTCAGATTTTGCTAAATGTAAGAAAATTAAAATGTAAATATAATAGGTAGAGATAATGTGAATTGGGTTATTACCCTCACGTTGAAAAAATGGTGATGACATTGATTGTAAGGTGTGACACATTTTCTTTATATGCAACAGACAATAATGACCGGGCTGATGGCAGGACGATCATTATCACCATAATCATCATTGGTATAATCAGTACTGTTTTCAGTAGGAGATTGCTTTGTGCCTCCTATTGGTCGCTCAGAGTGTGATAGGGAGATGGAAGGACACACATGTGTGTGCGCACACATATATACACACAGATAAACCCAGCGGCTCTAAACGAGGCTCTTCATTGTTTCCCATGTGATTAAAACCGAGTGCCGTTGAGTCTCTTATATTGTCATCAGCCTGCTTTGTGATGTGTGCTGTATATGTGTGTGTGTGTGCTATAAATGTCTGTGTGTGTGTGTTGTGTCTCCCTGCAGTGGTCCTGCTCTAAATGAATGTCAGCTTGCCTTAGTCCAAGCATGGGCCCCAATGCGGCCGATCGATACTTCATTAGGCCTGGATTGTCTTGTGTCCATGCAACCTTGAAGCTGTTCCTTAATTACCCCGGCATTAAGGCCCTGGACAGCGCCACAGACCACGCTACACTGAGGATGGCCAGACCCAACAAAGCAATGACCCCCCTCCACCCCACACACCCCCCCTCCTTTCTTTTTACCCCTCCCACACCCCCTGCCTCCTTTCATCAGATGCAAAAATGCACACGGCAATTCATACACACACACAGAGAGGCACACACATGTTAATGCACATACAGCAATACATGCATGTGCAGAAGTCCACACACACACATGCATTCATCTGTACTCCTTTTACACACACACACGTGCACGCACACACAAATGGATACATAGCACCTTGAGGCAATAGTGGAAGGAGGAGTTTGATGAGCCGAGGAGGGGACCAGTGAGGGACAGGGGGCAGGAGACACTGTAGGAGAGGGTGAATTGAGGGCAATGATGGGGATACAGAGGCAATCAGCAGGAAAAAGAAGACTGAATGAATTTTCAAAATGTATGCCTATAGTAATCACTGTGAAAGACTTATTTCGCACTGCTCCCTCTGATCAGTTCAAAAAAGAATCATGTGATCATTCGCACCACGTCGTATTCTTTTTATTTTTACACTACAACCTGACTTAAAAGCAATAATAGAAGAAAAAACAACAATATTAGAAATATTTGATTCACAGTGTTTATGGTGCAACTTGCATCACTAACCTCCTTTTCAAGCTCAGAAGCAGACAGCACACAAGATAAAATGCTTAAATGTCACCAGGCTTGACATTTTGACCGCTCATGTGTGTGTGTATGTATGTATTTATATGAAGGATGTGCGTGTGTGCACTGCGCTTTATGTCTATGTCTGTGCATGTGTGTGTGTGTGTGTTTTACACTGAATGCCAGTTTAATCCTTTCCATTCACATAGAAAAGAGATTTCAGAGAGGAAAAGGAGGTGGGGGAAGGAGAAGGAGAAGAAGTAGTGGGAGGAGCATGGAAAAGATGATGTGGGGATGAGGTGGAGAAAACAAAGCATATATATATGTCTCATTCCTTTCTTCTTGTGCGCTGAGTCAGAAATGGGTTGTTATTATTATTTTTTTCTTTTACAGAGATCGAAATACAGTCCCAATGTTAATGTAAGTGGGTGGAAAACTGAGGTAATATTGCAAAGAGGGGGACGGAGAAAGGGTGCATGAGGGGAATGATGAAGAAAGATGAGAAACAGTAGGATGTGTTCAAATAGATCATTTCAATGAAAAGAGAAAGGATGGAGAGACAGGCAGACAACGAAGGAGGTAGAAGAGGAGGAAGTTGAGGAGTGGGGTGTGTGTGTGTGGGGGGCGAGAGAAAGGGTGAGATGTGGAAGAGGAGGCAGATAGGAAGGAGGGGGGAGGAGGAGGGGGTGCAGTCAAATGGCACTCATGACAAATGACATCCCCTGTCTCCCAGTCCCCTCTCCTCAGCACCATGATTTGTCATCTCCACTTCTGACATTTTTCATCGCACTATCAAATCACCCTGACAGAATGATATTTTCTAATTCTCCCAGCCTTGGAGCACGCCAAAAATAATGGCCTCCACATGCTATGCACACTCTTTCTCTGTTTCCCTACCTCTCTCTTTATTTTTCATCCTGTGCCTCACGCAAACATCCGGTGATTCTTTAATAATGAAAATGCAGCATCGCAAATATATTGTTGCAAGACCTGACTGGAAGCCATCTGCTTCTCAGAGTCATTTAAGCTGTCTCATTTAAGAGGCGGCACATGTAAGCTGTCATTTTCAAAACACATCCTGCTAAGTTTTTGGATTTGTTGCTTTGCATGTGATACAGAACAATAAATATTAAAAAAAAAAAAAAAAGACTCGGGGAGAAAAACAGTTAACGTTTAGGATGGAAGACTCTTAGCCTTAGAATATGATTTTCTGTACTCTTGACTGACTTATTACTGCAAGCAGTATCCATTTTCACTGTTTTCTTTTTAATGACTGCATTGAATGGGTTGATTTGCTTTGTTTTTTTGTGTTGGACATCGTGATAATTACCTCAGTAATCCCTTATCTCTTCCATTGCTAACAGAACTTTGATAAGCCCCCACCTGCTGAGCCTTTGATTCTCCAACATATCATCTTCCATTGTTTTATTGAATATTAATAAGGACAATGTCATATCTGCCATGACCCACCTTTTCCATAATCCGGGTCATGGCACTGCAAATGAGTTTATAGCTAATTCCATCTCAGCAGGAGATCACTATCACTGTAGCCCGGAGGCATACAAAGGAATAGGGATTTCTTTAACTCCTAGTGTGATCACTGGCTTTGGATCTTTTTTGATAACCAACGTTCACCATTCAGCAACTTGCAAGTGTTTTTTGTTTTGTGTGTGTGTGTGGATAAATAGTCAAAAATAAAAAGTTGCATGTTAGTAACAACTCTTTGAATTTAGTTATAAACCTCATAGCTTATTAAACAATTAAACGTGAAACAACTTTTATTTTATTTTTTTATATACCCCATACAGTGCATACTAATGTGTTTTCATGTATGGCAAAATAATATATGTGGCAAATTAGGATCTAATACAGCTATTAATATATGTTGAAGAACCTCGCCACCCTATGTTTGTGAGAGCGAGAAAATGTGACTTCATGTAGTTTAGAAATGATTAAAATACATTATATTTAATTATCATTGTCAGTCATGGCTGTGTGTGTGTGTATGTTTCTAAGGTGACTCTTCCCTCGCATGTTTGTGTGCGTGTGAGTGAGCGAGCATGTGTGTGTGCGTGTCAGTACCAGTTTTGCAATGTCTGGGGTAATTATGCATTATCCAACAAGGGATCAGTGTCTTGCTCTAAGCAGCACCCGGGTGTTGTTGTTTAATGTAATAAATGTCATGTATGCATGGCTTCACATGCGCTTCGTTAGCAGTTTAATGCTAACCGTTAAGTATCACCAGTGCCTCCCAGCTATGAGCCAGCGTCTGCTGATGACACCAGCATTTAGTTCAAATAATCACACACAGAGAAGGATAAACACTGTTCACGAAGCCTTAACCATAGCTACAGTGACGCTCTGTTAATTATTTGAAGCTATAAATGGCAAAATGGAAATAGACTCACTAACTGTTATATCCAAACACTTAATTATAAAGCACAGTAAACATGCTTTGGTTTCCTAAGTGGCAAGAAACTCTCTTAAAACTGTTCTACATGGTGACGGTATTGTTTCAATTATGAGTTTGACTGTGTCGTGTTATCAATCTCAATCATTTTTTTTGTTGTCCAAGTTAATGAAGCAAGTTTAAAACAAACAAAATGAGTTATTAAAGTTTTGTCTTATAGAATGCATAATAGCTGATCACAGTCCATTGCGTTGCACATTAATTTGATTTGTTTTCCATTTAGCAATGTCAAGAAAATATTCAGCGTCACACTGTGATCACCCAGCCCCAACAGTGATACTGTGCATACTTTATGAACCTTG
The DNA here is from genome assembly GCF_905171665.1 of Trachurus trachurus. Taxonomy (NCBI): domain Eukaryota; kingdom Metazoa; phylum Chordata; class Actinopteri; order Carangiformes; family Carangidae; genus Trachurus; species Trachurus trachurus. Next base: position 8,993,770 of record NC_139911.1, read on the forward strand.
TGCAGTATATTATAAAGGGCTGACTAAATACCAAAGACAAGCAGCAAACTTAATAAAAACATAGCCATACTTTATAAGTAAACTTCCTCTCTGCTAATTTCACCAATTAGTGTTGAAGTCAGTTTGGTAAAACGGAGAACAAGACAGAATAACCAAAAATTATTATCAGTCTCAGCATCTTCAGGGAGTAAATCTGCAATTAGAGCATAATCAAATCCACACACTGACACTTGGAAATGACATTCACAGAGTGGTTGAGTTGGCCCCGGTGTTGGCCTGCTGGCGTTTCAGTGTCGGTGTCGTGACCATGAGCATTTTGTTGCAAAAGGGGTCACGAGGTCCGTTTTATAAAGTTTAAAAAATTTAAAGTTAACTTGATTTTTTTTTTCTTGTTAGTCAACCCTATGACAGTGCTGTTGTAATACAAAGTACTATACTACGCAACACGCTCAAACTGAGAGAATATTAAAGCAATTTCAGCTCTGCCCGCTCTGAGATTGGGCCACAGTAAAAAGTAATACCCAAGCAGAAGAGATCAGTTTTCTATCATCTGAGAATTCTCTAAAGATGAAATAGGCCTCATAAATGAGTCTCAATGATAACTGATGTATAGTAAATGATAGAGAGAAGATAATATAGGAAATTGGGCGAATAGTGTCTGGAGACTGAATCAATTCATTTTGAAGTGTGGGTCTACTGTGGGTCCTATTATTTTTTTAAGGTACAGTCTGTGCTTTGTCGTAGATTTCACATTAACTCTCACGTCATCATTTACACACTTGTAGCCTGTATGGTCAAGCACACACACAGAGACACACAGCCACACATTTCTCACTAAGGAAATGGATGAAAGGAAGCGGAGGAATTGGTTATACTAAAAAGGCCTTGTGGTTATCGGCTGACACATCAGAGGGTGAAAGTTTGCGCTCAAGAGCACATCAGCTGGGGGCCGCCTGTCGATGTGCTCTTGAGCAACACGCCGGGCCGCTTTTCACCCTATTCTGTCTTTGCAGGTTGCTCTCGATAAGGCTTGTTTGACTGAACCTGAGTGTAAAATGTTGGGGAGCGGGACAAGAGGGGGAGCGGGGAGATAAGTAGAGGAGAGGGGAGGAGAGGAGAGTAGAGTAGAGTGGGTAGGTAGGAAGGAGGTAAAGGAGGAGAGGAGAGGAGTAAGGAGGAGAGATTGATTTGGCCAGCCAGGAGATGACTGCTGATGAAGGCCTCTCATAGACAGATGGATACAGCGTCAGGTCCCCGCTCCTATAAGCTCTCAGCCTAATCCGCCTCAAATTTCCCTCTGATTGCTTCTAAATTGCCTTCTCCCATAGTTTCCTGCTGATTTCTCACCGTGAACTCCTTCCCTCCCTGCCTCTCAGAACAGGGAATGATGTCTAGCCCGGTGAACTGCTTCCTTGGCTTTGACTGAAGAATGTGCTAAGAGAGTGATGGGGCGGGTGTGTGGGGTGATGGCTCCTGTCCTCTATATGTGTGTGTGTGTGTGTGTGTGTGTGCGCTCATAAAACTAGTCTCATGTCTTTCTACCCGCCGTCTCATTTTTACCCTTTTTTTCATATACTCACTGACTCCATCTTTTCAAGGAGTGTGGAGAGATGGTGGTGGTGGTGGAGGAAGAAAAGGAGGAGGAGGAGGGAGAGACCTTCTTCCTCTCTTGTCCCTCTCCAGTGCCTTATTTCTTTTTTTTTCTTCTTTTTTTGTCACCTGCTTTAATTACATGGTTTCTACCCCAGTTTCTCATTGTGTCTTACTCTCTGGACTTACAGTCCCTCTGTTTCCACTCATCTCTCACTCCATTGTCTCTCTCCTGCTTTGTCTTTCTCCATTTCCCTTTATGCTCTTGCTTTAACTCACTGCGCAGAGTTGGCAGAAATTTAATGCAGAATTATGCAGCATGTGGACACTGTTTTCTTTCAGTGGCGTGGGGCCCCCCACTCAGCAGTGAGATAACACAGCTGTAGTCTAACACACTTTGATTTGTTTCCCACTCATTTATCATGTGACCTTTCCCTGCTAGCATTAATACAGAAAGAGAAGAGAGAGGGAGATGGACAGAGGGAGAGAGAGAGGGAGAAAGAGAGAGGGAGGACATAAAGAGAGACAAAACCAAAACCAAAGAAGCATACATTCAGAGATGCAGAAAGAAAGGTCAAGTGAAGAGACAAACAAGGTAGGAGGGAGCTTTAGAGAGCATACAGGGAGAGTGGAAAGAGAGAGAGAATAAAATTGAGGGAGAGAGATAGCAGGCAAGGAGCAGAGAAGATTGCATTTTAGAATTACTGGCCAACACCTAACAATTTATGCCCTCATGCAGCGCTTGGCAGCAGCTGGAGCCTGCAAAGCCTGCAGTGAGCATAAAGGTAAGCTATAATACTCCATAGCAGTGTAGCAGTGACGTGACATTATCAAGGGGCATTAACAGAAAGGTGTCTGGTATCACTTCCTCCGTACACCGATAAGGTTTCATTCAGTAAAACAAGGTTCACATGATGGCAACAGTGGTGTTCCTGCAGAAACAGACGACACAGCAACAAAAACATGGAGCTATATATGTAACATTTTATCCACTCATATCTCATATCTGATCTCTTTTGATTTTTTTTTAAGATAAACCGAACCAGTAACATCTTCACAACATAATATTATAACAGTCAAAAAGAAAACCAAACAAACACACAAAGGACTGCTGTTTTCTTAACTGATTTGAGAAACGTGTGTTGTCATGTTGAGTTTATTCTGTGATATTTAACAGCACAAAACGAAAATGTGATTCTCATTATTATTCGTAATCTGTTTTTAATTAGATATGTTTGATATCTGAAAAGTTGAGATTTAAGAAAGAGCACTGACAGATAAGCCCCATTATTGTGTGAGTGGGTGTGTGTTTGTTTTTCCATATAAAAAAAAGTGAGGTCAACACCAGACTGTGTGATCAACTCCACAGGGCCTGGCAGCCAAAGAAGTCTCCTCAGCCAAGCCTGCACAAGCCCAAGTATAGATGCTAACACAAACCATTTGTAGTGCTGTTACTATTATTATTACTATTTTTTTTTTTTTTTTTTTTTACACAAACAGTTAATCCATTACAACATTAGATTGTAGTTAAGAAAACTTTGATCCAGTTGGGGGCAAAAGGGGCTAGGAAAGGATTATATTGTTGATGGTAGAAAGGATTAAAACAAAGTGCAATTCTTTCTCTTAAATGACCCCCACATTTAAAAAAGAGATCAGGAGAATGGGGGGAAACAATATCAGTTGTAATAATGTCTGTACAAATTTACGCACGCTCACACACACACACACACACTGTTAAACACATAAAGGCTTCATCATCCCATGCTGTCTGACATCAGTCTCGTGTAAGTTTGTGGGGGAAAGACCACAGCGAGCGCGGTGGGCAGTGGAGGTGGTGGCGAGGGCCAAAAAAATTAAACCATCTACAGGGAGCTCCAGTCCGAGAATATGAACAGAAAAATGAAGGTGACATTTGAGAGAGAGGGAGAGAGAGAGAGAGGGTGGGGGTGGCAGTTGGGAGGGGGGGATTTAATAGGTCCCTGAGACACGAAGGGTGTGAGATGAGATGATGAAACCAGAGGATAGAGGGGAGGGAGGGCGGGAAGAGAGAGGGAGATTGTGTGTCAAAATGTGGATGTTTGGAGATTGGGCTTCCAACCCTGCCGAATGATTAAAATGTTCCCTCTGACATTCATATTCCCCTATCTGGATTCCTGCCTACGTACGATGGGGCTGCGTTGAATATGAATTCAGAGATGGCCGTATAGAATTTGATCTGAGAAGTGTTTATGGCTCGAGATGCAATTTAGGCATGTTGCGTTTGGTGACAGTGTTGGTATGATGTGGAAAAGCTGAGATAAGATTTGATTTTATTATACCTCTATTTTTCCAATTAGAGACTATTAGTGGTTCGTGAGCAGCATATCTGCTGCTTGATTATGTATAAATAACATATATTATTCTGAAATTATAAAGCATTCATTTTGGATGAAGAATTTGTGCATTTGAATAATGTAAATTAAGTATTTATTATCTTTCAATTTTGTAATGATTTCAGATGTGAATTAAATAATTTGCATGGCCTTTCTAATCAACACAAAGTAGATGTTAATACAATTAAGCTGTAATCAAGTTTGACATTATTATATTGGGTGTGTTATAATGAAATAAATTCAATTTTTTATTAATTAATTTTAATTGTTTGCACCACACATGTATACTGTACATACGTCCACACATGGGCGGACGCGCACACACACACACACACACACACACACACACACACACACACACACACACACACACACACACACACACACACACACACACACACACACACACACACACACACACACACCACAAATGCACAACAAAAGAAATCAGGGGGCACCTCAGACATCAGAATCTCCCTGAGTGTGAGTCGCCATCCCTTCCTTTCTAATGCTCTAGAGATGAGGGTTGTCATGGTTACGGGGGCAGAAAAATCACCCCATGGCCCACTCCAACCCCCCCACCCCCCCATGACACACACACACACAAACACACACACATATATATATATATATGTCTGTACACACACACATTTTTTCCTTCAGTTGTGCGGGCATTGCTGATGTCACTGGTGAAACTATGAATTTAACATACAGGTCAGGAGATGCATATCTGGGCTGTGGTAAGCCGTCAGGAGACGTACAGAGAGAGAGAGAGAGAGAGGAACAAGAGCCTTGTTGCCTGACAGAAAGACACACTGTCCGGACGCCCTTGAAATTTAAAAGAGAAACTAATAAGACCAGAGAAAAATTCAGAATTCACTATTTTCTATTGAGCATGTTCTCCTTTTTTGCTCCCCTTTCTCCTTCTTAAGGTGCAATTAGACCCCTTTCTTTGAAAAAAAAAAAAGCAGGGAAAAGGCAAGAATAGAGGGAAACAGATAGAGCCTGAGTGAAGAGAGAGATGGATGGTGAAACAAAGCAGAGAGAGAGAAAGAGGAGAAACAGGGGTAAATTCTTTGAGAGTTGCTTTTGTTTTTGCTTTTTCCGCTGTCTGTGTGTGGCATTACGAAAGAACTTCACTAAGCACTTAGAGGATTACAATGCACTTGCCTCTGATAAATATCTTAATTTTGATGCGATTTTTAAGCCATCAACATAATTATTATTTTTCATCTTTCTTTCCCCTTCCAACTTGTTTTTAATGAAGACCCCTTTCAATAAACAAATGGATATGCATTAAAGGGGATGATAGAAGTAGAAGTATAAACCTCTCTTGTCTATTAAGTGCTTCCATTACACCACATTTCTCCAGCAGACCCCCAGTTAATGTTTTCCTTTCTGTCTTGAAAGCAGATCTGTAAGGCTCTAGTCTATTCAGATATACTAAGGCACTTCACATTTATCATTTTTTTTGCTTTTACTTGTTGTTTATTTAGTTAGTAGATGAAATGCTAAAATATATATTTTTAAATGACAAATTTTTAGTTTAATTTGCTTGAGAGTACATGCAAACTGAAGACAATGTGAAGTCACATGTCATGCATCTGTATGTTTGTTGTTTCATCAAAAATGTATACAATTAACCACTCCTTCGTTATTAAGTTTGCTTAAAATGCCTTTATACAGATAGATGAAAAAATAGCTATAGTCAATTAAAAGCACAATTCCTCTAAAATACAAAATACCCAGACTCCCAGCCATTAGTCCCATCGTGCTGAGAAATAACAAACACAGGACGATAAATCAGTCTGCACATGTGGACATTGTCCTCATATAATTGGTGTTTGATAACTCTGATTGACTATTGATCGGCACTGAGTTTTGACCCCAGCAATAAATCCAGACCCCTGGTGGCCAGGACACTGCATTGTTGAATCTGAAATATTTTATCTGCAGCTTAAGAGGAATAGCCACTTATTTGCTCCTTACACACGTTTTTCTTTTTTTATGACAGCGGTGCTCTCATCTTTCCTCTTAAGATTTACCCTTTTGTGACCTTTTGGAGAGACCAAACGTATCTGCGTTATATATGGGCTGTCCTGTGATGACGGAGCGGGTAAGGAGGTTATGGAGGGGGTGCATTAGCCAGTCCACTCCCCCCTCTACCACCACCACCACCTCTACCCCACCACAACCCACCCCGCCATGACAGAGTCCCCAACCCCAACCCCTACTCCGCTTCACTTCATTCATTTTGTTCGTCCCCTGCGGTCGCCTGGCAAGGCCTCTAAATCCTCCCTTTATTGTACACGACGCACACAAAGGCTTGGCCTGCTCTCTCATTTCCTTGATGTGCCTTTGGACAGCAGCGGTGGCTTTGGTAGGCATCGATGCAAACATTAGCATAAAGCAGCTCCTGGGGACCGCAGAACAATCAACTCAACTGTTTCTGGTCAATCCAGTAGACTTCCAATAGGATGTGTGACCACGTGCATGAAATATACCTGTGTTGTGTTTTGTGTTGTATCAGGACCTGCAACATAAAGTGACCAGAGATACGTGATTAGACAAGGGGAGAGAGAGAGGGGGAGAAAGAGATGACCCTCTTGATCCTTGGTGACGTGAATCTTTCCCTCGGCTTTGGCCTCAGCTCTCTCTCTCTGCCTCTCTCTCTCCCTCACCTTCCTCTTCACAACCAACAAAAGTGGGATTACCCAGAGAGAGAGAGAGAGAGAGAGTGAGTGTGTAAAAAAAAAAATAGTGGCTGTGTTTATGGCCAAGGTAAGCTTTTTGAGCCAGGGGGTTTCCGTCCTAAAATAGACTCACTTCAGGCTGCAAGGCTGGTAATTATTGACCAGGAGGGGAGAGAGTGGCAAACAACACACTCATTACACATGGAGATTGCTTGCTCACCACTGAACACCAGAATGGCAATGCAAATTGGTGGCTGCCCCCTTTTTGTGTGGTCAGAAATCTAGAGGGTCATTAGTATTTTGTTGGACCCGTTTAATGTTCCTGAGTTGCATGTGGGAGTCAAGCTGCCTTTGAGGATGTGGCAGCAGTTAAAGGGAGGGAGTCGGTGGCCCTGGCGTCTGCTTCAAAGGCTTCGCTCAATCTTTCATGTCTTTCTCATGTGAAGTGATGAGAATATATGGAAGAATAGAAGCAAAATGCACGCTTTACCACTTCCACGAATACCACCTGTACATTTTTAAAATAGATGTCATGTTGTTGTAATTGCGTTCTTTTTATATCTGTTGTTTTTTTTTAATCATATTGATTTTGTTTAGTCTGTGTAGGCTGCAGCACTAGTTGCATACAAATGTAGTTATAGAGAAATTATACATTTAAACAGGATATCTTTAGCGGCGGAAATTACATTACACCTGCATATGCACAAACTGAAAAAACCATTCATCTAAATATATTAAAGCATATTTTGCACCTGTTATTAAAACCTGATTCTACTTCTCAGGGCTACTAATTTATAATGTAGTGAAAGCATTAATTCAGAATGTAACACTTTGGTAATATTTAATATAAAAGTTTAGTATAATCAGTGAATAAGAAAGGTGATTCATATTTTCCTTCATTTAATTACCCTTCAATATTTTGTGTGTAGCATTAATAAAATTAAATCTATTGACGGACAGTTATTTCCTTCATCACAAGTGTTAATTATATTTACCGATATGTAAATACAGGGAAATAATAAAATGGTATGATTTATAGAGAGTAATCAATGATTAATAATTGTTGGTTATTGATTTTTCAGTGCAATTATGTGAAAATAAATTTGTATTTACAGTCTATAAATGTATACATTATAGGCTCTTTCATTGATATACATTTAGATAGATATTAAGATGTTCAAGACAAATACTCTCTCCATGAAAGTATAGTTTTTAATTTACACAGTTTGTTTTTCTCCTATAATATGTACAGACAATATTAGATGTGTTTTTGCTCACTGTCTTGCAAACATGTTCTTCTAGACTTTTTCCTTGTACCTGTGTGGGCTTTTCAGGGTTACAAGGAAACAAATAAAATGTTTTCAACAACAACAACAACAACGCTCACTTCCCTCTGCGCTGCGCTCATTGCATTTTCTGAAATGAGATTAACATCGCCTCTACATCTTTCAGTTCCCAAATGTTTATCACACAGATGAGAACCAGAACAGTTGTAATAGCAATGTGTCATTATTCATAGTCGATATTAGCTGTGTGACACTGTCGCTTTCTCAGCGGCATGGCGGTTGGTTTATTTCTACCCATCAGGCACTGGGGCGTGACAGGGGGAAGTGTTGTTAGGACCGAGGTCCCTACGATGTCCCCTGATGTGGACAGACATTATAAATGACATTGCCCAATCAGATGCGAGATGGAGACTGGGGGGGGTAGTGATGGCGATGGTGTGTGTGTGTGTGTGTGTGTGTGTGTGTGTGTGTGGCTTGGTGTATGGGAGAAAAAGAGAAAAGGGTTAGTGAGGGAGGAGAAGATGAGAAAACATGGGGAGCCTCATTTGATGCAGTTAATGTGCAGATTTATGTAGAGGGACAGTGGTCAACATTCATAAGATCTTCCTCCTTTTTCCCTCCCAGCCTCCCCGCCCCCCGCCTCCTCCCACCCTATTTCTTCCTACACCCCCCATCCCCTCCGACCCCCCCCACAGGCTTTCTCCTTTCTTCCTCTCCCCCTCATTCTCTCCCTCTCTGTCACTCACCATCATTCCTCCCTTCTCACCCCCTGTTTTTCCTTGTCTCTTATCTGTCTTTCCTGACTCCCTCTCTCCCTCCCTCCTTTCCTTCCTTCCTCCGTCTCCTATATGGAAAGACTGAGATTGGTGTGGACTGCAGCGATCAGACCAATAGGAGGCATAGGTAGACCACAGAAACACACAGACCACAGCACTGAGGGAGAGATAAAACATATCCAACATTCAAGATTTTATTTCTGTGCTGCTCAAAACTGCCAGCTTTTCTGTTCAATACACAACATACAAAAAAAAAAAAATACACTGAACATTTAAGCATACATATACTAACTATAGGCAAAGCCAATCATGTTAATTGGGAATATAAATGGTCTATAAAACAATATGCAGAGCTCTGTAACTGAACAGAAATTATTATGTAGGTATAAAAGAGTCTATACATCTCACAATGCAACACTCAGAGCTGTCGGGCTATTTTGAGACTAATGTAAGTAGATTAAAGAAAACCAATTATGGTGATCAATAAACAAATTCAAATCCTTGTAAGACCTTTCTGTAAATTAAAATAAAATAAAATCACTGTCATGAGCAGCATAAGAAAATGTATTTCAATACTTGAAATACATTTGTCAGGACTGGTGGGTAACAAGTGTTGTAAAGAAAATTTTAAGTCGTTAATATAAATATATATAAAAAAATAATTTTTCCAGCTTTTCCTCCTCCCTACAATAGCCAGCTGTAAATTTAAGGCTGAGAAGATGTTTATGTTACAACTGGGGAAAGCTTTACATTTTATAATCTCCATATGTTGCCAAGAAAAGAAAAGAAAAGAAAAAATCATATCTCGGGTCTGCCCAGTTTCAATCTTTCTATAACATCTGTTTATGCTTATGACATGTTGTTTATTCTTTCAATTTAGAGGACAGATATAATTGATTTTAGACTTTTACCAGTTTGACATTTATACTCACTTGTACAGTATGAGTGATCGATCTATTTGTCTTAGAAATTTGTCTACAGTAGTTTGAGCAGCTACTACTACTTTGTGGCAAGCCACTACATCATGATTCACGTATATTGTGCTGTTTGTGGGCAGGACTTTGGTGCAATAGCAGAAACTTTTTGCCCTTGCTGTGTTCTGTTCTGGGTGAAGTGGAGAAAAAAAAAAAGAAAAACATCCAAAATTTCAAATGTCACAGTATCCCTTTAAGCCTTGTACATTATTTTCATTATAGTAGTGTAAAACCCATGCATGGCTTCATTTACTGATTGAATCAATTTATTTCTGAATTAGCCCCCAAACACACACTCGTGCACGCACACCAGCTTCTGTCACCTTCTCATCTTTTTGCCCTTCATACAGTTCTCTCTCTCTCTCTCTCTCTCTCTCTCTCTCTCTCTCTCTCTCTCTCTCTCTCTCTCTCTCTCTCTCTCTCTCTCTCTCTCTCTCTCTCTCTCTCACTTTTATTCTCTTTACCTCTGTCTCTGACTCTCTCTCTCTTTCCCAGTCCACTGAGTCTTCTGGTAATCCCTCTCAATCATTACAGAGGCCCTTCACTCTTCGCAGGACTTTCTCACCCCTCGTTGCGCCCCAGACTTCCATCCATTTTGCCTCTCTCCATCTCCCTCTCTTAAACCAGGCTCAGCACGTGCCCTCTCTCCGTTTCTAAGGTGGAAAACGGACAGAAATAACTTTTTCTAATACTGCTTAAAATTGAAAATATTACTTTAGGTTTTTGCTAAACACAGATTTGCAGTAGTACTCATAAGAATACAAATATCTGAATAACACAATAACCATCAAGTGTTAAACAGCCGCGGCCTCTGTAAGAGCTCAGAGCACTTCCCATGCGGCCACATTGGAAATATACAGGCAAAGAAAACATGAAAAATTGCATTATAGGTGTGTACTTGTTTGAAGATACCTCTCTGTAAGTAAAAGGTTAAAGAAAACTAATAACATCAGTAACATTCAAATGTGACTTTCATTTTCATACTTGCAATCATTTTGTCACACATTTCAAACGGGGCATATCTTGTTTTGGAATAAAAGTCTTCAAGCTCTGTGTTTCTACCTGCAGCAGCGACTGTCTGTAGTTTTCTCTGTCTGAGAGCCTAAAGCTGTAGCTTTACAAGTGAACCTGCCAGTGTGATCTCAGACTGGCTGCACCCTGGGGCAAGGCAGAGGAGACTATACGTGCGTATGAGTGAATACAGTGTGTGTGTGTGTGTGTGTGTGTGTGTGTACAGTGTGTTAGAAACTGGCACAACCACCCCGTGCGCTCAGGAGACCCTTGATTCCATAGCTCAATATTATGATCTCTGAGATCTCCCTTATGCCAGGATGGAACTTATGGATTTTCGGTGTTCGCCACGCAATGCTATTAGATTGCTATTTCCATACATTGGGCAATTGGAGCCTCTTTAGATGAGGGGCTTTTTAATTAGCCTGTCTGCAATTTAGCCACTAGTTTTATTGATAGCAGGCATGAAAAGTACCAACTAGCAATGCTTTCCCTGGAAGAACATCATTATAACAATCCAATAATGCTGTGCTGACTTTATAATGACCTCACATGTTATGGTATTTTAATATTTCCTATGGCATCACTGTCACATTCGTCTAATATCTCCACGGGGACTAATAGCTTTGGTGTGATTTCCTATTCAGTTGATTATTTCGATCACTTTAGTTCAGCTCTGACTCTCATGTTCCTTGATGGCGGACACACATCTATTCAACGCCGAGTCCAGTGAGGATAATTTTACACTACTACAATCAGTTAAAAGTGGAATTACACAAGCGATGAAGTCAGTAAACACCCTCCGTCGCTGTTTATGAGTTTGTAAGACGTGGATGTGTCCAGAATGATTGTGTGGAAGCGGAAATGCGAACAAACTTTTCACAAACTGATTTACATATTTCCTTTTCTGCATAGCACATTAGAGTCTTTAGCACTATTTATGGAGTGCAACTTTAAGATGTCATCGTAAAGTGAGAAGCTGTGATTTTAAAGTTGACAAAGAGTTCCTTTTCATTCTAGTTAGGGGAAAGATGGCTTGATTGACAGAGAAACACTTGAAGGGCGATACAAAGATAGCTAGCTGGGACGGCTGGAGAGAGCGAGAGTGAGTTGTGCTTGCTAATTAAAAGAGAAGCAGCTGTCTTTCTTTCTGTTTCTGTTATTCCCTTGTTCCTGGGAGTATTAATGTTTTATTCAGGAGAAACATAACTACAGATGAAATTAATAAAATCAGGCCCTGCCTTTCCCTTGCTATCTCTTGGGGGGGTGGGAAATTCAAACGCTCGTTTCTCCCGGCTTTGAAAGTGCAAACTCAAAGTGCTCCGTGTACTGTAGTTTTCATTTCTTCATTTCCTGCATATTAAGTTCTTTTCCCTTTTGTTTCAAAGTGTATTGCCCCGAAAATAAAGATCAATTTTTCAGTACGAGAGGCTTTGGAATTAGAGCAGTGTTTTCCGCACTAGCTGAGTGATTTACTGTACTATTTACTGCATTATTTTCATGGCATGCGTGTGTGTGCGTGTGGATTTTTTTTTTTCTCCCACAAAATTTTGTACCACAAATTACAGACTGAGGAGTTTTTAGTCCTGTTTATGCAAGTCTTCATGAGATAGAGAGAGGGAAGTGTGATTATATTTTAGTATGCCGTGCCCGCGTTGCTGTATTAAGTGTGTGCTTTTGTTGTTTGTGTGAGTGTGTTTCATTTGACTATACATCCAGGCCCTGGGAGTATTTGCCTGTCTGATCACCTCATGTGAGTCTAAGAAGGGAAGCCATGCGCGACTAACACGCACTTCAGAGTTGAACTAATTGTGTCATTTTTAACATGAATCTGTGCTTGCCCACATTTTATTCAGTCTCTTTCCTCTCCCTCTCCCCTGAGCCACAGGGTGAATGCAGAGTGTAGCAGGCCTCTGCATCCATCCAGCTCTGGAGGAATTTTCAATGCTGCATGCAGGTGCATCATTTAATTCCCCACCAATGCTGGTGTTTATATCTGTTTGTGCGCTCTGATACTTCTACCTTTGTGAGGACCAAATAATCTCACAGTGATAATAAGATTGGAAGAAACCTCCAACAACTTTGTTGGTGCTTATTGTGGGGAATTTAAGTGTGGGATATTTCTGAGGTAAAGTTTCGGGCTGTGGTATTTACCCAGGCTTTGGTTTAGCACTGAGATTAGTCATAAGAATTAGACTTGTTTGGACTGTAATACATTGGTTAAGCTTTGTGTTATGGTTCTGGAGAGTCCTGACTACACTCGCTGTTTTGCATGTTATAGCCCGTTAAGTAAAACTCACATACTTAGAGACTATACAGTTGACAATTTTCCAAAGCATAACTTAAGATTTCCCAACGTTGAACCATTGGATGCAGTTAAAACCAGCATGGAATGAAAATCAACTGGCAGAGACTTGAAGCTTTCATAAGATCCATCCATCCCAGTGCAGGATAAAGCCTCTTTGTTTATGCTGTTGGTCATGTGCTCTAGTTGCAAGCAGGGTTAAGGAGGCTGAAAGTGTGAAAATTCATATTTCTTTAAAATGTCCGGTCACCATTAACCATCTCAGCTACTGTACTGTAGGACACTCATCACTCTCATGACTTCCATCCTTTTCTAGTACACTGTATTCATCAAATTGAACAAAGAAGCACTCTGTCCTCACTATACCTATTGTTTGTCTTTATTTTGCCTCTTTGTGAGAGCTGTCAGCGACAAACAATAACGGTTGATGTTGTGTGTCTATAATGACGACGATGATGATGATAAAAACCATACACACCTAATTGCATGTGTGCCTGGAAAATAATATCAGTTCTAGCCGTCATGTAGTCAGAAAGCCTTGATGCTTTGGTTTCAATTATTCTAACATATTTTGGGAGTGGACAGCTCAGGCTTTATTTAGACAGCGCAAAGGAAAAATGGAAATCTCTGGTGGAATTTGATCACAGGCCTGTGGTGGGTACACATGTGTTTCCAGACATGGAAGACATAACTGTCTAACTCCTCCTTGGCGCTCACTGACACATTTCAGTAATGTGTGTGTCATCTACAAACTCAATAATCCCCATTCTAAAAGGAGCAACAGAGTAAGTCCACATACAGTATGTCCTCTTAAGGGCTTTCTATAATAGTGGTCCACTGTATGCATATTTAAGTGTGAGGGTAAGATTTGTGTATTCAGGAATAATCAGATGATCATATTTAGGCTACATATATACAGTCGAGAGTGGCCTATGATAATGACGGTTCACTTCAACGGATTCACGTTAATTTTTCCATCAATGTTTTGAAAATGGCATAAAAAGGTGGCATGAAGGAGAGACGGAGCAGCAAATGAAGCGTTTGCATCGCCGCGTTTCGCTGTTGCTGATCATAAGTACGTCTGAGCGTGTGAAGCGGCGGTTCTTCACAACGTGGTGAGTACTGAGGCTGTTAATGGCAGTTCCTGTCTCTCAGCCCTGTGATCTCTCACTCCACTCAGCCAAAGCCACAAAACCTTAATGGACCCTCGTACAACACAAATAATGAGGCAAATTAAGATGTTAACGGAGAACAAGGAGTAAAAACAAAGACAGAGGAAGGTGCTCAGGGACGAGCCATTACCATACCAAATGTGAACTGTGGTATTTAGGTCCTGGAAACGACAACAACAAACAGGCACACACATGTGCAGACACACACTAACACGCATGGCGCATCTTAACACACCTAACTGCATAGCACACATACATGTGTGCGTACACACACACACACACACGCAAGCCAAGGCAAGTGCTGTCTGGTTGATCAATAGTTTCCTGTGCTGGGGAGGGGTGATGACTGCAGACAGCAGTCAAAGCCCTGAGGACCAGAGGGTGACACCTCTTATCAACTAAGCAAGGTGAAATGTCAAACACTGGATCCGGAGCTCTCTCTCTCTCTCCCTCCCTCTCCCTGTTTCCCTCTCTCGCTCTGTCTTTCTCCGTAAATCCCCCCCCTCCCACTTTTTCTATGAGAAACTCTCAGCTTCCCTCATTTTCTCTCTCCAATTCTGATTGTCTTTCTGAACTTCTTTCTCCGGATCTCTCAGGCATTTTTTTCTCTGAGTTTCCATCTCCGACTCTCTCTCTTTCACCTAACTCTGAATTCCCATCCCTCCGTCTTTGTCATTCTCTCTGACTCTTAATCTCTCTCTTTCTGAATGTTAACCCCGCTCTACTACTCTCACTGAGCCACTTTTTCAGTCTTTCTCTTTAAATCTCAGTTTCTGTAGCTCGTCATCGCTATTATCTGATTCAGTTAATAACAGCCTCACCCCTCTTTCTTTCATCCATCTGTTTCTCATTGTTTTTCTCAACTACGCTTCACTCCATCCCTTCCACACGCTTTTCTTCTATTTCTCTCCCTCTGTCCAACACTTTTATCATATACAACTGTTCCGTCGCTAAATAACTTCACCAAGCGTTTCTTTTTTTTTAATTTTACACAGTAACTGCACAGCAGCACAACAGCCTATTGAGCTGAACACAGATATAAGTATGAATTTGAATATGGCGACAATGTTTGTGGGGGTGTTTTAGTGCTAATCTGGCTTATATGCACTCTGCATGTCTTACACCCTGTCCATTTCCATGGCCCTGAGCTTAATAACAACACTGTAGGATTAGTGCAGGGTGACTTCACACAATAATAAAAAAAAGATAGACGGGGGGAAAAAAATGCCACACTCTCAGATTCAAACAATGTAGGGAGCTGGAATACAGACACATGACTATGTATGAATTCAGTTAAAAGCAAATGATATGTACATTAGCTGACCATCATTTGAAGAAAATACTGTAATTGATGATGTGATAAAGAAAACCACATTAAAACAGAGTGAAAAATTCCCCCCAGCTTTCTCGTTTTTATCCATTATTGGTAAACAGTCTGTGTGACACCACCACAAACACGTCCTCTCCCCTGACCACCGCAAAACATTTGGTATTAATTCCTCATCTGGCAAAAGGATTATCATCCTCAGATTGGATTTATGATCTCAGTGCTCAGGCAGGTTTATCCAACCACCATATGTAGAATTATCATTAGAGCTTTAATCCCCCGCGGACCACTCACACACAAAAACACATACACAGCCTCCACAGTTAAACGCCCAGAGATGAAGGCGATTGGCAGTTAGCGACTCTTGACTTCTCTGTGTCTCTGTGTCTGACAGTCAAAACACATCCCCCTGGATATTAATAGTTCCAGTACTTAGTCAGTTCAGAGATGGTGAAACATAAAAACAATGAGATCAACTGGAAGGAAAAGAAAAACACACCCACATGTCGCTTGAAGAGAAATAGTATTACAGAGTTAAACTCCTTCTTTATCTAATTCTTTGTGCATTTTTGTGTCTACTGGTTTTCTCATTCACTCAGTCACCCTGACTGGGTTTACTCACTCTCTCCAAACTCCATTACTCAGCTCATGATTCATTCACTCACTCACTCACTCATTTACTCAGTCTCTGCCTCATTCGCTCCCTTGTATCCGTCCAGTAACTCCCTGCATTTGCACCAACTCCGACGCCCACAAAGGCAACACGTCATATCTCTCTCCAGCCAGTTCAAAGCAACCCGAATACTTCCAGAAATCATTTCAAGACAACATTAAATTGTTTTTTACCCATCAAATGTCCAGTCCACCTTGTTTCTCAATTAATATAATTCTGGGAATGCTCAAATACATAATGCCAATCACAGTCATTGAGCCATATTGTAGTGCTGAAACGCATGATACGCAACATATTGTCAGGGCATAAGAATAGAGTACAAACTCCCCAGTGCCAGCTACGTCAAGACTCAACCCCAGACTTAACCTGTCTCACTCCCTTCATCTCCATCTCCACTTCGTGACTGGAAGGGATTTAATAAGTGAAATCGATGCAAGATCAAGGCTTTCACCTGAATTCAACCGGCCACTTTGTTTCAAGGAAAGAACACCTGTTCTTAATCTTTTGTGCCGTGAATGCACATCATTACTGATTCATACTCTCCACCATCCGCTCTGCCTGATAAGTCATCACCGTCACCCTCCCTCCTTCTCCTCCCCCTCCTCCTCTGTGACTCCCCCAGGCTTCACCATCTCTAATCAAGGCCTAATGAGCCTAATTGGTCGTTAAAACATGCCAGAGTATGACACAGCGGTGCTGCAGCGTCTGCCATATGGTCGGGGTTGGCCCGAGGCCCCCAAGCTGCCAACTGTTCCCCCGTCACTGCCTGAACTGTGCTGCACTGACTGACAGCGGCTGCGACGGGAGTTTCTCTCCTGTTGATGATTCAGCACTCACACAGCACTGAATGGAATAATGACAAGACGTGTGTGTGTGTGTGTGTGTTGACTGACCACATTTTCTGAGCTGAAATCACTGAATGTTTTGAATCTCAGCTTCACAAATCATTTAGACACTAAATTGCTTATCATAATTGATGTTGATTAATTTTCCTGTCAATTGACTATTGACTTCTGACACGTTTCCTCTTTTTATTTTTTTTCTCCTCTTTGTTTTTCTGCAATCTAAATGGTTCTGACAGGCATAAGAAAAACATGGCTAATATAATTGGACATTTTCATTTTTTATTTCAGATTTTTTTCCCTTTTATCTTAGGACTACATTACGTCTTCTACCAGTGACCCTTGCTCCAGGGCAGAGAAATGAGTAGTAATATTATATTTAGTAATATTTAGACATCCTATTGCCATCAGTGTGATGTGAGCTGCATCAGTAATGTGTTGATTTCACAGTGCTGCATGGCCCACAAATTAATTTGCCTCTATAAACTAGGAGCTGTGAGGCCTGCTGCCCTCAGCCAATTTACTTGTGACCTTAATATGACCCAAGCACAGTGCTACGTGGCTGGCGTCTGGTGTGAGTGTGTATGTGTGTGTGTGTGAAGAGGTTAAGCATATTTTACCAAAACATGGAAGCCCAGCATCTAACAAGAACTGATTATGTAAATGATGTGTTGGCAGCTTTGATACCACTGGGGTTTGAAGTGTGTGTATGTGTGTGTGTGTGTGTGTGGAGTCAGGCTTGAATTGATCACATCTCTCCGGCATTCAAAGGGAGCTCCTCCAGTTTTCAGTCACCATCATTGCAATGATGGACATTACAAGTATTTATTTGATGCAAGATGATTACAGCTCAAGAAATAAATTAAAGTTTTGTATTTTATTTTTTCAAAAATACAACATGCAAAATAAAATCTCTTAGATTGACAGGATACTATTGGTTTGTTCTATTTTATTTTTTATTTTTTGTAGTTTACCAATCATTTCATTGGCAATGACAACAGTGTCCTCATCAATATAATTATGGTTGGTCAAATCATTGGACAGGTTATAAACGAACCAACGAACCAGTTGCCAGATTAACCAACTTTTTTTTTTTTAAAGAAGACATCATACCACACAGAACTGCATGGACCTTGAGCCAATCTGCTTGTCTTAGTCATGCACAAACAGTAATTCTTCTTCTGTAAACTGTTCTCTATATATTTTTAAGTGGTTTTCTCTTACCTTGAGGGTTTGACTGAAACTTTTATGGCCATATGCATACTCATTTGTATCACCTGACCTACTTAGTGATATCGTTACAGTCCAATATCTGAATAATTTACTTGGTTCACGCCATGTCATTACCACCAAAAGAAGTAAACCAGATTTAGCCATTAACGCCGCCCTTCAGTATACCTTTCCTCCCATCACTTATGTTTCCTCTTGTTCTCTTACCACTCTTTCTCCAACTGATGTCTTCATCAGTGATAATTCTAGGTCCATGCAGAGTGCAGCCGCTTTCCCTGCCAGCAGATATAAGCTGATTGAAGGCAACCAGTGCCTGTCAATACAGCTTGCTTGTATTTGCCTGCATCCTGCCTGCCTCCAACATAGCTGATTATCGGAGACCTCTCATAGCAGTATTGAGCTGCTGTCCCCACTCTTGTTACCTAGCTGATAGTTTCATTGTTTAAATGTAGATGGAGGTGGGGTATTGAACAACCAAGACACTTGCCCCTAATGGTAAACAAACAATCAGAGTGCCGTGCGGAGAGAAAGTGAGGTCAATAGAGTTGATTAATACACGTAAAGGGACACATTATGGACATTGCAATCCATATTTTCCACTGGTCACATCCTCTGTGATGAAAGCTCTGTGAAAGATAGATGAAATGTCAGATATAGCAGAGGTGAAGGAGCACGGACATTGTGTGGTTTTGTGTACTGCTTTTAGATCATTAGAAAAAATGAAGCAAATAGGTTGTGCAACATTGTTTTTGAGTTAACAGTGGCTGAAAATAGCTGATTGGCCTCTGTGCAATCAGCTACATCTGAACAGTCGGTGCAGATGTCGTCTCTTGATGACTACTGCTATACTTTCTTATTCACACAGTACAGCTTGTCCATATTCTGCAATGCACTATTTCCTCAGCTGATATTAGATATGCCTCTGTTCATTCACCACATCTTAAAGGCCTTTAATAGCTCGGTTGTCCTTTGTGCCATCATTCTCTTCCTCTTCTTCTTTGTCCTCTTTTTCACCTCAGTTCCTCTTCTCAAAATCTTTTAATTTGATTCATCTGTTTCTATTCTATTCTGATGACATGACAACTTGAGTGAAATTTCCCAGAAAAGCACACAGACATCTTTGTGTCAGAATATATGAAGGCTTCCCAACAACACTGGCGTACTACTCAAAACCATATGTCTGGTTTCAAACTTAGACGAAAAAAAAAAAAAGTAGTAAAAATTGGAATTATTCCTTTTTTGATATCTGGCCCTGTCTTACAGAAGTTCAATCAAATGTGAATGAACGGAGTAGCAGTCTCATCTGTGATGTGTGAAGTTTGAAAAACATACACTTCTCTTTTCCACCTTGAAAGGCCTGGGTACAGGCTGACCCATACATCAAAATATATCAAAGAAACTCTTTTGATGGAACTTTAAAGTGAAAGGAGCCCTGTGATTGGGCAAGTGATGTACTGAAACTAAAAAACATAGTTCAACTGATGTTTCAATGCCTCAGAGTTTAGTCCTCAAAAGCCAAGGAGAAAACATGAAACCATGCAATCTATCTGTAAGCGTATGGCTTACATAAACCCAATTAAAAGCTGCATTTTTTGTATATTATGGGTTTTTGTCTGGTTCCTTTGTGAGGTACTTGACCGAGGCAAGGTCATGGTTTAGTTAACGCATGGGGAGCAATTCAGCCATATATACAGTAGATGTTGACTGTTGAGACAAAGTAGCTTCCTTCGGCTTCAGCTGCAGAAACTCGGTCTTTTGAGTGACAAACATGTTTTTTTTCTTCTTCTTTTTTATAGTTTCAGGTCTGGATTACAAACTCAACAGTCTGTGAGCAATAAATACAGTGGTTTCAGATGTCATTGATCCTCCCTCTTCTCGGAGAAACACATAAATAAATTCCTCTCACAGGATCTATACATGCGCTTACAGTTTTGTTATTTGTGGCAAATGTATTAGAAAAGCAGTATCACAAGAAAGGTGGTTTAAAATGATTCACCTTGGCCCCTAAATGAAAGATCGAGCAGCTCTCTAAGGAATACGGCTCATGTCTGGTGACCTCTGAAAGGTTAAACCCTGTAAATAGGTTAAACCTTGAAAGAATTATTTTCATTACTTTTCAGCCATTCCAATCAACCTCTCCCCTTATGGGAATCAGTGGATTAGTCCTTAGGTTGTATGCTTTGTTTTGCTTTTTTCCTCCTATTGACCGAGTATCTCATACTTTTTCTTTTCCTTTTTTAAGTTTTCTTTCACAAGCAGCAGTGCAAGACAAAGTACTGTATATTCTCAGGCCACACACACACACAGAGTGCTTGCAGGGTGCAATTAACTTTCACTTAAAGCAATGGAACCACTTACAGTACAGCGATGCCACATATTTTGATGCCTTTTAACATTTCAAAGTTAATAACTGTTGCCATTTTTAAGTCTGCTGACAGCTTAGACGTGGTTTTCCACACTTTGCTCCGCCTCTCTGTCTATCTGTATGCTAAGTAAGGTCAAGACATCCACCACAAAACAATACATTTTCTTGACAACATAGAGGACGTTCAGAGACCAGAGCTGTGGCCAGAATTCAAATTGTATTCAAACATCAAAGCACGGGGAGAAAAAACACAGTGAATAGCTTTAAAGCACTCGTGTTCTGACCTCAATTCAGGTCATTATGTTGTTTATTGTGTGGTTCATTTTACATCTTTAACCTCAGGCTTATATCATGGATGAAACCAAATGGCTCTTGATCATCTCCCAGTGATAATTACTTCTGTTCCGAGTACAGTTAACCACTTTTTACATCATAACCTTTCTTTCACATCGTTGCTGCTTTTAAGTTATGACAGTGCTCAACAACAGCACTAATGCAGCACTCATCTGTTTGTTTGTTTGCCAGAAATGCACAAGTCAATTAATCGGAACAATAAAAACAGAACTCCCATTTAACTCGTTAACCCTCCACAGCCTTGTTGTGATGTTCTCGGTGCCACATTTCCGTTTTCATTTGGCTCATTAGGACCTAAGTGGTGCCACAAATGGTCAGAATGATGTCACTGATATGAATGAAGACCATGGGAGTGATTGGTTTAAATGCCTCTGTGTAATTGAATCGTGTTAGCCAGATATGCAATTGAATTATGTTTACTTCACTGGATGGGTTCATGTACAGAGTGTACTGTGTGTGTGTGTGTGTGTGTGTGTGTGTGTGTGTGTGTGTGTGTGTGTGTGTGTGTGTGTGTGTGTGTGTGTGTGTGTGTGTGTGTGTGTGTGTGTGTGTGTGTGTGTGTGTGTGTGTGTGTGTGTGTGTGTGTGTATGTGTGTGTTATACAGGGGGAAGGGGTGATACAGAGATGGCTCAATGGAGAAAGTTCAGCATCTGCTTCATAACCAAGCAATTAAAACAAAAATTGAGGAAATCGGAGGTCAGTTCACCCCAATTACCTAGATAAATAAAAACATAAATAATAATAATAAATTGTCAGTTAATTCTGGTGGTATCTAACGATGCAGAGAGTTTAGATTTTGTCTGCCATGGACATGAAATTTCCTTTTTATGAGATGCTTCAGATTGAGTGTTTTGACTGGTTACTGAGCAAATACAATATTTCACCCTGATATAAATTAGTATTCCACCTGTGTGCAGAACATATCCACATATATTAATAAATGTGATTTTTCTTTCTTCTCAAACTGGGTTTATCTGTACTTTATGTTTTCTTTGGCTGCTGACCAGAGTTGGACAAAATATGAGATTTATACATATAGGATCAGACCCCAGCCGCCCCCCCACCCCCTCCACTCTCTCTTTTTCGTAGATTTCAAAGATCACACTCAACTCGGCATACACACGCGCGTGGTGTGCTATCTGACTTGGCAGACCCCTAACTGTGACCAATCGGTGGGTGTAGAGCATGGACAGCCGGATTATCTGAAGACACAAGCTCCATCTCCCCTGGTTTCCATACTGTTGTTTCAGTCGGTCATTAGAATAACAATAACCACAATACATACACCGCCATAAGCTGACAGCCATCCAATATGCTGTAGCTGCAGGGGTGAGGTCAGAAGACACAAGTGTGTGCGCGCACATGTAGCCTGGTGTGTATGTGTGTGTGTGTGTGTGTGTATGTCCCTGGCAAAGAATAGAGAAGATGTTAATCATGGCAATCTTTGTCTTTGTAGACTATAATCTTTTAGAACGCCAACAATTGTGTGCGCGTGCGTGTGTGCGTTTGAGTGTGTTTGTCACAGTCTAATGATGCAGCAGTGATGATGGCAGCGCGTGGCATCCCTATCATGTGGCAAAAAATTGATTAGCTAAGGGTCACACACACAGCCGAGCCTGAAGCGTGTATGTGTGTGTAGTGTGTAGTGTTTGTGTGTGTCTCTGCGCCTAAATGTGTGCGTGCTTGTGTGTTCCAATGTTTGCGATTGTGTGTACAAATGTGTGAGTCATCAGACCTCCTAAGCTGAATATTGATGTATTGATCAGGTGCTTGTGTTGCTTAAAGCCATTTGCTCCAAGGGGAGTCCTAACACACACACACACACACGCACACACACACATACACACATACACACATACACACACACACACACACACACACAGAGCACGGCTTGTGACAACTGTGTCATCTTTTCTATGAGGACAATTGCTGACAAGCGCCGTTGTTTCTCGTCATATTGTGTCATTGTCTTATCGGACAGAGGCAGTGTGCTGCTACAAAGCACACCTGCCACACGTCCATTCATTGGGATGCTAATGCGAGCTCAAAAACATAATACCATTATGGAACATAATAGCCTTATGGCCCACCTATTGGTTTTCTACATGTGGTACTGTATTGTTAGAGTGATGGCATATCCCAGATGTGTTTTTTCAGACGCTTTAATGTGAACTGGCAACATGAGAAGGAGACAAGTCGATAAAGTAAAGAGGATGAAATGAACCTGGCACCTGGTCACAGCACCTGGCAGAGGCTTTTGTGTGAAAACACAGCACAGGGTTACAGAAATTACAAAGTGCAGGCGTCAGGTGGCCTGGTGGTTGAGATGCATAACATATTAACTAGAACCTCCCTGGTTTGATTCTGGCCAAAGATCTTTGTGGGATGTCATGTGTCTCTTTGGCTCTCCCTACATTTTCATGTTTATACATTTAAAGGCAAAAGAAAATCCAGTCTTATTTGTATGTATAGCTTAAATTAAAAACAGTTTAGACCAGATGCCTCCTCTGCAAAGCTGCATTATTTATCATACAATATGAGATTTTATGGCTTATTTAAGTACTAATCTTTTTTTGTCTGTACATTATTTGAATGTTATTAGCTGAAGTTTGACCAAAATGCTCTTGACTGAAACCAAACTAGACTAGCAAGCTAATCTTTTGATGGTGATGATAACAGGAGACTAAAATGTCAGGTGTTTTTGGCTGGTTTGATCAAAAGTTGACTTAAATATAAATAAGTTCTTGACTGATTAAATATTGCTAAAACTAAGATGCCTTATAGATCTTAGGGCTGAAACGTACAGATTGGTGACAAATTATGTCCAAAGTAAGGGATTGTTAAAGAAAAAGTACCGGTAATGTACATCTTCCATACGCAGCATTAAGGGTCACTGATTGGTTTGATGAATATGGGAATTATATGAATTCTCATTTTGACAGGGATTTTTACATTGTCACCCATCTGAAAGTTTATAACCTTTTTGTAGACAGACTGCAACCTCGCTCTATGATTTAGTCAGTAACCTGGTAGTTATTGGTCTATGAACTGCAGGAGCTGGAAATCTGTCGAATTGGTCACTGTTATTATCGTTATGATCATTATCATTATTCTCTGCTATATGCCTATGACACCAAACTTGGCAGATGTCTTCTAAAACGTCCTCTTCCTTTGGTTGTGCACAACTTCCATACATGACGCATTAACTGCACCTCATCAATGATATTAATCATTCATTTCTTTAACTGCCTATAATAATCAGGGGACATCTGAACTATTTCACCTGCTCCTGGGATTCTCATCAAAGGAGCTATTTGAAAACGTTGCTATTGCTGCCTTACCAACATTATTATAACAGCCTGTTTACTTCCCAGCCGAGAAGAAACTTTGCGGGTTCAGCATAAAACTTAATTCTTTCCCTCACCCATCCCTTTACTCACTGTCTCAAGCAGTGGAAAGTAACATCAATAGAGTCAGAGTTGTTGAGATCTGGATGTGGCGTGAAATTAGACGGAGGCGACCGCCTCGTAATTCTCTATGCAGGAAAAAAGCCTGAGTTCATGAAAACAAAATACATCCAGTTTACCAGCAGAGTTGATAGATTTGGAGTAAAGGCACTAACTATGAACCCCATGAAGGTCATGACTCATGGCTTGAAATCCTGGTGGGGGGGTTTTGCTGAGAGTCACTCCTCCCTTGACTTCTACTGCTAGTGCATACGAAGGCAATAAATTAAGTTGCCCTTACCCACCATGGTGGAGTGATGATTGACCATGTTTTCCAGGTCATCAGCTATACACTCCCTTTGACTCCAATGCAGTACTTACTAAAAAGTTAATGTCTAGTGTCTGTTGCTGTTGCTGTCAGTGTGTGCATACTTGCGTTGATGGTCTAAGTGGGTCTATCAAGACACATGGCCAGTGACACTTGAAGCTGTGCAGCTTTGGCGTGCGAATCTTCCTATTTCTCTTTGTTGTAAATGGCGTCTACTCACACATATTGACTCATGTTATTTAACGTGTCTCAAGTAATGTGCTTGGCGTTCGATTGGGCCCATGTTAAGTTGTATTTGCTTAGTTATAAACACTTTCCACATTGTCAATGCAGATTGTGTGGCAGCTAAAATACATTTATTGCCTTAAATAAATAAATGAATGGTTGAATAAATAAATAAATAAAGAGAAACTTACTAATGTGAATTTGAAGGTTTTTGCCTGAGGCACACGGGCAGAATGGAAGCAGCATCATCCAAATTGCTTGCAGTAATCAAACATCACAGAATTAAAACAGTTAGAAGAAATCAATGTTTTTTAATAAGATCAGAAACAATCTCTTAGAACACAACATCAATCACACTCTGTCATTTCTGCCTCCCTCTGTGTACACGTGCGTGTGCGCATGTGTTTATATAGACTGCAATTTAGATGAATAACCCCCTAAACAGTGCAATGATTCAGCATCATATGCACTTTATCAATCAAGCAGTCTGAGGGGCACAAATGCAATTAGTTAATGTGTTTGCCTAAACTCATCAGAGGATGCAATTAGCAAGGGGAAACAGATAACCTCGCATCATCTATCAGAGAGGTGGAAGCAGCGGGAGGAGGAGGAGGAGGAGGAGGAAGGGGGGCAGAGGTGAGCATGAGGAGGGGAAGTGACAAGGAAGGGAAGAATGTGTAATGTAAAAGACATAATCTATGAAAAGGACAAAAGAATAAACTTTGGCGAATGAAAAAGGTCTTATCTATTGCAGTTAACAATCTATCTCCCACCCGCGGCCTCCTCCCCCTCTCCCCCTCTCTGTCTCTCTTCTTCTAATTACAACAGATGGCATTGAAGTGGCAGCCGGAGCATATTTCATCGGGAGGGAATAAAAGCAATTAGACATTCAATTTGGAGTGTAATTAATCCTACATCAAAGCCTTCATTAGTGATCGCTCGTTAGTGAAACATGCCTCTCTGAGAGGCCCAATAATAGCCCTCTTCGTCAGGGGATCAGTGCTAAGAGGGAAATCAAACAAGGTTAAACAAAAGCCATTGTTCCATTGGCGGAGAGACGAAGACAAATGAGGTGGTAAGGCTGGGGTTCGACTCACTGTTTTACACACATTCTCTAACTTAAAGCTGTTTTTCCGGTTAGAGGTCTTAACTGTTAAAACTCTGGCTTAATGTGATTTCCTCCTAAGTCAGTGCTTGAGCACTTGAGTTCCCTCTTAGGCCTGGATCACACTGAATCTGAATGTGCTTCTCGCTGATTAAAGTTCGTTGATTCACAGTGAGGGAATGTGTTGTTGACGCTGTGTCATTCTTTTGCAATGGCGGTTTTCCATCCACGTGATATATATCCTGATGTATGCCTTTTGAAATGTTAATACGTAGGATCCTTGTTGGTGTTGGTGGTGTTGTTTTTTTCACAGTTTCATTGGTGACATCTCTGTTGACGAGCAGTCATCGCTCTGGTGTTTTAACACATATCCTGGAAAAACATTTTGCAATCAAATCCATGGCCGGTGCTGTGACAGCTTTACCTTTGGGATTTGGGTTGAGTTTGAGTTTCTGTAGGAGGTGCTCTGTGTGTCTTTTCAGGCGTGATGGCTGTTGCTGCTGAAATAAACTTCAACCTCTAGCTATCCCAGACAAGCTATTGTTCCTGAATACTTCCAGATTTCAGGATCACAAACTGAAGTGACAACAATTCACTTCACTGTATTTATCCCTAGTTGTGGCAGAATTGCATTGCAGCCTGCTGAGGCATCCTAATTGCATCAGTTGAGCATTGATAGGATTTTTGCGGGGGTTATAATCTTTTTCCAAGACCCAGCTGAGATTGTTTTGTGGCGAAATCTAACTAAACTCGGATTCTCCTAAAGATCGTGGCATCGTGCTATTGCCCTCTTCATGTCAAAGGTGCATCCTTCTGCCAGTGTGGATCGTCTCTGAGGGTAATAACAAGTAATTTAGATGGTTGTTTAAGTTGGAGGACATATTTATCCAACCACATCATTTTGAGGTAGTTAAAGACACAACAAAACCTTTACAACCCACGAAACACAGTCAGTCCACTTCATTTACTGTAAATTCTTTGGTCAAGGGCTGTTTAGGTGGACTTGCTGTATTTGTTGTTGTTGTTTTTTATACACCCGCACGGGTAGGAAGAGCACAAGGAGTTAATGACAACCTGTATCTCTCCCACACATGCTGCTGTCAGAGCGTGTAGCATCTTAAACACAAGTTCTTTTATGTTCCCTCAGAGGTTGTTAAGTTGGGGTCACACCTGTAAACAGCACTTTTTATCATGGTTAAATTATAGTGTCATGGTGTGTAGCACATAAAATGGGTATCATTGTGTCTTTCCAACAGAGATGTTTATTTCCATAAAAATGTGAGTGTGGGAGTGCCTTTCCTGGCTCTGCCAAACAAACAACAACAATATATATACACAGTGACAGCTAGGAGGCAACAACTGTGATCAATTCTCCATATTTATAATAACACAGTGCCTTTAACAGTGTTTCAAGTATGGAGGATGAGATTTTTTTTCCATCTGTGAAAACAACCCCCAACAGGGAAGTTTTTATTTTTGAAAAAAGAAACAAAAAACAGGTGAAATCTTTTTTTCTTCAAGGCTCATTTTTCTAAGTTTAGGTAAAGCGACAGACTGAGACGGTAAACACGTTATGGATTTTTTGATGGACCATCCACTACCAGTGTGGTGGCCCAGTGAGATTTCTTGCAGTGTTTTCGATAGGCCAAATCAGCAGGAATAAACCCATAGAAATAGTCTTTACCTTCTCAGTCTGTCTCTTTAGTAGATCTCTCTGTGTGTCTGTCATTCAGGGTTCTCCTGAGAGCAGGTCCTTTACACAGGAGAAGTTTGCCTTCAGGGTTTACTTGACAAAAGTCCAACGTATAATCTGTTCTTCCATCAAAGCTTGTTCATTGTATGGGATTTTGTTGCTTTCATCCTCATCTCAAGTGCTTGCATTAGATGGCCTTGAGTGATCAAAATAATAAACTGTAAGTAAAGGTGGACGTAGCCTGCGTGACATTGCCCATAGGTTTCCTATAGAGTGTCTTTGAAGCTCAGAGTGAGCTGCTCCACCGTTACAAACACGTTTCGCCTCTTTTCCATCCAAATCGACTCAACCAAAAACAGGCAGAGAGGTCAGGGTGACACTTGAGACTGTGCAAGCTGGTTTATGGCAAGCACACACTCCACCTGTCACTCAAGTGACATGAAGTCATGAAGGGGGGAAATTAGTTATAGACACCTAAACTGCAAACATGTTTATTTCTGCTTTAAAGTCGGACATGGCAATCAGGGACTGACTCACTTTTGGAGCCCTTGACAGACACTTAAATAAAATGTTTTTCTAGCTAAAGCAATGACCAGAACAGTACTGTGATTGAAGTATATGATAGATAGATTATATAATTAGATTAAATAGAGAAATTAGAAAAATTAGAGAAAGTGCCTTAAGGTAAAAAAAAAAAAAAAAAAAAAGAAAGAAAAGGAAATAAGTCAACTGAGCATAATTAAACAAATTACAAATAATGAATGCTACTTTTGGTATTTTTAGATTTTGATTTTTATCTTCTGCTGTTTTAAAAATTTCCCACACAAGAGGGAAACATTAGTACTGAGATGAAGTAAGGCAGGTTTTTAAAGGCTTACAAAAGTGATAACTCTAACCGGTAACAACAATATGCAGAAAAACATACAAACACCCAGATGCAACCCAAGCCAAACATCCTGGACCCACACGCACACGAGTGATGTGATGGTCTGATATGACGAAACCAGCTGCAACATGCTTCAGGTGTACTGTATCTGGCTGCTTGATTGTGTCGTTCTTGTGTGTTGTCTGTGTGTGTGTGTGTGTGTCCCTGAGAAGGCATTTGAATCCAACTGTGTTCGCAGCGAGGAGAGTCAGGTGAAAGGTGGCAACAAGGAAGAAGTACCCACATGCAAAATTGACGTGAGGAGGTGAGGAATGAAGGGGAGAACATGGGGATGAGAGGATGAATAAAACAAAGTCTGTCTCTGACTGTGGGTGCCTTCAAGAATTCTAAGACTTCGTTTACTCTGGAGGATGGTTTATGTGTGCGAGTGTAAGAATGTGCACACAAGTGTATTTTCCCATGCATCTGAGAGTTTGTGTGTGCGTCTTTTCTGCGTGTGTGTGTGCTCTCCGTGCACATGAGAGTAATACAATATATCTTACAGAGGGCAGTGCTTGCTGTGCCTGCTGCCCCAGACACACAACCACGATGAGCAGATGAAAAATAAATTAAAGAACAACAGAAGAAAGGGAGAAGTGCAGAATAAACAATGAGAAAGAGCTGTGGCTCCAAATAGTTGTCTGGTTAGTGCATATATGTGTGTGGGTCTATGGATCTATGTGTGTGCGCGCATGAGGGATGTCTGTTGTATGATTTACACTATGCCCTAGTTTTAAATGTCTCTTCATCCTCAGTCCATTGAATATTTAGTGCTTTTATCCTGACAGTGGCTACGTGGACGAGTGGTCTCTCACACAGGAAAGCACAATCTACCAGTCAGACAAATGTGATTAGCAAACAGCGCAGGAAGATGCATAGTGTTCCTGTATGCCATAAATGTCCTATGCTACATAATATTTTATGTTGATATCATTATTTTAATTTGCCAAACAGTTTATGTGTAATCTAATTACCATCTTACTAAATGCTCTCTCTTCAAGTCAAATCATTTGCTCATTTAAAACTGAGATTTAATGCCTGAGTAAGCGTTTGAGGAATTAAAAAGGAAAAAAATCTTTATATTTAGTTCACTCTGTATTTTTAAAAAGATTTTTTTGCACTATTTGTTGATGGATGGACACAGTGATGTGAAGAAATGAACATAAATTATGTACGTGTGGGTATGTGTCGTCCGTCCCGAGTTCTCGTCCCGAGTTCCAGTACCGCAACAGAGTAATTAGGGCATTATTTATTGGGCAAAAATCTGCCTTAGGAATATTTTTCTTTGTCTCCCACAGTGTCTCTCCCTCGCAGGTCCTGCCTGTTTGGTAGCGGAGAGGATTTAGGAGGATCCACAGTTTGTCATTTGGTCAGTAAGATAGATACTAAGAGTTTTGGCTGTGACTTATTTGAGCTAATGGTCCAGAACATTGTGAGCACCCCCACACCCAGAGGCAATTTCATAGGCGCACTGGGCCGGTACAAATGGCCTGTGGTATACCTCCATGGTCAACACACACATGCCAGGCCCTCAGTCATACACACATCAACATGCACATACACTTACTCACACATGTACATAGAAGCAAAACACCCACAAATTCACACCTCTCCCCAGACCTACCATCTATGTGTAAGAGGCTGCACTGGCCAATATTTAAATTGTAATATATTCTACATGTCGCTACATATACAGTAAACAAAGGAAAGCGTGAGGCGTAGAGGGAGGAGAGGTATAGAGACTGTCAGACAGTGCGAAGTACATATAATGAAAAAGGAGATATGAGAAACATACAGAGGAAGAGAGAGACAGACAAGCCTAACAAGAGAAAGGAAATTAATACGAAAGGGAAGGTAAGATGAAGGCTGCGGCGAGGCAGACAAACAGGAGCAGGTCTACTGAAGTGGAAGAAACTTCTAGAGAAAGAAACGGTGAGTATCTGTGATTAGACTGTCTGACTACATTTCTGCAGTGATTTGGTAGCCGAGAAGCCCTCTAATTCCCTTTGAAAAGTCCACTCCAGACAAGACACTTCAGCACAACATTTAGACTGTTTGAACTCTCAGCAAGAGACCGGAGTGACTGGTCAATTATTCACCCCCCGGGGAGGACTGACAAATCAAGCCTTTTGCATTAAGCGCACAAACACATGCGGACACAAGCACTGGTATAGAACTACACAACAACACGGATGCTCACACACGTGCAGTAGCATTTCCCTCCTACTGATTATGCACACACAGGAAGCATAGAGAAACCAGGTTAAGAAAAAAGTTTGGTGAAGCCTGACTTTGATTATCTGAGGCCCCTTTGGCCTCAGCTTTAACCAGCTTGGCCATTTTCCTCTGACCTCTCCAATCAACAAGATGTTTCTGTGTGCAGAACTGATCTGTCTTTCACACTATTCTGAGTAAAATCTAGAGATTGTTGTGACTAAAAACCCCATCAACAATCATGATCAGGCAACTGGGTTTATTGTGAACATTAATTGAAGCTCCTCACCTGTCTCTTTTATGCGTTGAACTGCTGGTAGATAATTGTCTGATTGTATAATTGCATAAACGGAGGTGTACAGGTTCCTGTAATGAGCTTGGTGACTGTGTTAGCCTGTAGCACTTTGAAGTGGTATTGGATGATATCATCACACCATAGATGGGAATGTCAATTTTCCGTCTCATCAGCAGATTGCAACAGCAAGTGACCTCCATGCTGGAGACAACCTGAGGTCAAGGTCAAGTTAACCGGCAACATATCAGGTTTTCTTAATTGCCATAGTAACGCATGTTTTTTTTCCCCCAATAGTTTTTCTAGTTAACTCAGTATTCCCCCTCTAATACTCTCTAAATGTGTGTAGTCACAGGTAACTAAATCTTGACCCATGTTGTGTCCTACCGTGCAAATCTCAGTCTCTGAAAAATCACAATAACAAGTTACACCCAATTTATGTTTGGCATGTTCACTTTGCTCTCATGCTTTGACGCATTTGCGCGCACACTCGCACACAATCAGCGTGTGTTCAAAGACAAAGTGCTCTTACAGTTATGAACCGTGTGGCCGTGGCAATGCTCAGACACATCAGCCACGGCAGCACATGATCATGCCAAGGTGCGCTAGGTATTTGATAAGCATGTGTGTGTTTGCCTTACTCTATATTTCTGTGGGACAAAAGTTGTATCCTGGAGATAAATAACGGAGAAAAGTTTGACACATTATCTACTTGGTTACCTACGGAACATTTTACTTCCCTTAACTGTAAAGACCATACAAAAACAAACAGCATGTTGTGCCCTGTGCCTTGTTATCCAATAGACTTACTGTTTCCTATTTCCATATTATTTTTAAGCCCAGTCCAATAAATATCTCATGAACATGACATACACTCATTTTATGCGCACACCTCCCAACACCCTCCATCATGCCCTCATCATTAGCCCCCAGGAACTCATGGAGAAGTTCAAAGGTTGCATGATTTATTTATCTATTTATTTCAACCCCAAGCGTGAGGCATCGAAGACAATAACATACAATCAGGGTTAGCATGCTTCTAATTTTGTTCTGGCCTGCACATTAGGAAATATAATTAACCAGGATAGTTTTTAAAACACTGCAGGGTACGTCCTTGCAATGGTCAGATCAGAGTCCAATGGAGCCAGAGTGGGCGCTGTTAATTTTATTTTCATTTATTAGCACATATCTCCTCGAGGTATTTAGAGTAACGAGGTTTCAGAGGGCCTTGCCTGGACTTCATGTGCCCTGTCATTATTGATTTTGCTGAGCGCTGGCCATGATGTGGACAATACACATTGCTCTGCTTTTGCCTATGAGAAATTACTAGTGTGGCCTCGTTCTGTGTGAAGACACAATGATTTAATGACAGAAATGATGATATTGACTCATTGGAGGAGGATATGGAGCATGATGTTTGTTTAGGTGAGTGAATGACAAAGAAGTCAAAAGTTCCACCCAATATTGTTCCCTTTTAATAAGTAGGTTTGTGGGAGTTCATGCTTCACAAGGGCTGACTCAAAGTTCAGTTCACACTGATTAAAATGAGAAAGTTCACACTCAGTACTTCAAAATTCAAAATTGTGAACTTTAAGTTCATAGACACTGTGATTTTTTTCCCCTGCTTTTTTTTAATGAGTTGCTGAGCTACTCTTTCAGTAAAACTTTCTCCCACCCATCCATCCACACATTTCCACTTTCACTGTATACAGCTATGCTGCCACAAAGATTACATTCAAAAGTCAGGAAAAAGAATTGAGTATAAAGACTAGTTATCAGGTATGAGAAGGGTTATATATGTTTTTTTAAAGAGCTATCCCGATTACAAAGGACTCGGGTCTGTACAACAAATAAGAAAGATATAATTCTCAAATAAATATTATTTATTTTATATAGGGAGGCTATACATTTTATATAGTTGTTGCAGAAACCCAATGGAAGCTATAGTTACATTATGTCAAGAAATGTATAAAGCATTAGGTGAAGGGCAGTTGCTTTCCAGATGGCTGCCTCTCTCTTTGTCTCCTGCTCTCAACAAGGGTACACAAAAATTATTTTCTCATTACTCTTGAGTTTTCTGATCACACATCAACAATAGAGAAAGTGTTATCAAAGGCAAATTGTATTTATCTGTATGTTTTCAGGTGTGCAAACCAGGCCTCGGAGTTGCACATTGTGAATCTAGCACATTGAAAAGAATACGGCTTTATGTGAAGTGAAAAAGAAAAATGTTGGATTGGGGTAGTCGTGGCTCAGGAGGTGGAGCGGGTCCCCCACCAATCAAAACAGGGGGTGGTTCAATGCCCGGCTCCTCCACTCTACATGTCAAGGTGTCCTTGGCCAAGATACTAAACCCTAATTTGCCCCTGATGTACCAACGGTGCGTTGGTGAATGTGTGATAGAGATGCACTGTGTATGGAAGTTCTTCATGAAGGTGTGTGAGAATGAGTCAATATGACTAGCATTGTATAGCTCTTTGAGTGGTTGTTAAGTGTACAAAAGTGCTATATAATTGCAGTCCTTTCTATTCAACTGGAGTCAAAGCCCAGTCCCTGGCTAAAGGACTTTTATGTAATTATTTGTTATTTTTGAATGTTAGCAAA
Organism: Trachurus trachurus; assembly: GCF_905171665.1. NCBI lineage: Eukaryota > Metazoa > Chordata > Actinopteri > Carangiformes > Carangidae > Trachurus > Trachurus trachurus. The sequence goes on from NC_139911.1 coordinate 9,027,573, forward strand.
ATGGGTTGAATACAACTGAAATTGGAAACTAAAACAACATTATTTCTTTTACATTCAAGCTTTCAGTCCTTTTTAATGTCTGTGCGTTGCATTTGTATAATATGGCAAAGGAGTTATCAAGTCACGACCATACAGTAATTACAAGCGGGAACTTCATTTCTTACACACGAGTTTCCATGTTTCAGGTTTTTAAGCCTTTTTGACCTTGAAACCCTTTCTTGGAGCAAAATGACCATTTACCAATACTTGAATTAAATATCTTCAGTAAATGAAGGTGCTAGTCATGGTCAGTAAGATGTTTTCTCTCTCTCTTGTAACATTTTCCATACAGTTGTTTCTTTTATTCAATAGAAACAAGAACAAATTGTGAAATAATATTGGATAAGATAGGGACAACATGCAGCAGTCATTCTTGTGCACATACTATTGTCTCTTATGATTGTAAAATCAACAGACGAGTGCATTGCAGCCTTGCAACTTTGTCTTCGTGCTAATATTGTAGTTGCTGTCCCTCTTTCCTTTATGCATAGACTTAAAGCTGAGTGCATCCAGTTAAAATGTTCTTCTCAGACCACTAGCAGCACTTGTATCAGAGCTGGTAGACCTAAAGGCACCAAAAATAAATATATATTAATACATTATTTTATGCTAGGTATCTACAGCAACACAAGCAACTCAAGCAACACAAACTATTCAATATTTTCTAAGTGTTTATGGTTCCAAACAAACATGCAAGCTATTCTGTCGATGAGTTGAGGCCCTTATATGTACTTACCCTTGCTAATAAAAAAGCTGCACACTACCCAACTATATACATGACCCTTGAGCGAGACATTCACAAGTTTTGTACAGTACATTCCCTTCAAAGGCCAGACCATTGAAAAGATGGGCATGAAAAAACACACATACACACAGTTAAACTCTTAACTAGACATATACATGGAACGATAACTATTCAATCAATGGGCTTGGTGGGTGACCCATTTATCACGGGCTAACACTGACTGTTTTGTCATTGTACAGCTTGATAAACACATATGTTTTTTATTATCTGTGAGAGGTGGAGATATGAAGTTTGAAGACTAGTATATTTTCAGGTTCTTTTTTTTTTATTTTTTAACAGAAAACAGTTTCTTTACCTTGGATATTACTGTTACATCTGTATTAGTCTGTTTGTGTGTGTGTGTGTGGGTGTGTTTGTGTGGGTGTGCTGTTGTTTGGCTTAAGTGTTTCTACATGTTACACTTTATATTAGCCTGTAACTTGAGACAAAAACATGTAGATGTATACAGATGTATAAATAACATAAATGAAATGATGCAATAATCCCTTTGTTGATTCCCACTTAATAATATCTAAAAAAAAAAAAAAGAAATTGAAAATACATCTTATGCAGTATAGTGAAGAATGTAAGTAGCCATAAGATGGAGGTTGCTTTGTATTGCAAGGTAAAAAACAAATTGAAAAGTATTTTTTACTTTTTTTTGTATCAACCTCCCTGAAACCTCTTCTGTTTCTTGGATACACTTACCAACCACTAGACAAATTCCTGCCATCTGAACGAATCGCTTTGCCACTGTGGTGTGTCGCTTGGCGTACTTTTGCACCCACATCTACAGATTGACCCACACTATCTCGGTCTCTCGTAGGTGGAACTGTGATGTGCCGTCTTCGCTCTGGTCTGCGTCTGAACTCATCATCACCATGATGTCCAGCCTTGGTAAATAGAAAAAACACCATTTTTGAACCCAGCATACATGTACACAGCAGTCTGAATGTGTTCTGATGTCTTCAGCTTTGTGTAGAAGTCACACTCCCACCCTACACTAAACCTTAAACCAACCACCTTCTACTGCTGTTTCCTTGTTCTACAAAAAGTGGCACATCACCTTTTACCACGTTCCTCCTGTCATGTGCAAAACCAGTCATGCTCTTCCCACATCACAGCCCAACACCACAGATACCGATCAGGCTTACAAGTAATGATGGGCCTGAATCAACAGGATCTAGATAAAGAAGTGGAGGAAAAACCTTGGTTCCACCAGTATTGTTCTTTAATAGCAATCATGTTGGATAGTCATCGCTTGCTACAAAAGAATAATCTCTAACAGGCTTCGCATTTGTTGCATTAGAATGATGTTTGTCTGCATTTTGGGTTTATCTTTATGTTTTTTTTTACCCTCAGCCCTGAAAGGTCATAGTACCTCATCCTGCTGACATTTAGAGCATTGATAATATTCCCTCACATATCAATTTCACCTATTTTCTCATCATTCTCGTTTCCCCCTAGCAGAAAATGGAATCATTTGTGCTTTCAGCAATTTGTTATTGATTGGGAGAGCTCTGGAAATAGAGGGTAGCCATTATGGCAATGCTGCAGCTACGATTAAATTGAGTTTTAAGCAGGCCTGCAAATGTATCATTTCACAGCCATAACACAAAAGCTTTTAAATCCATGAACCTCAGGATGGATCAAATGCCTAAAAATACCAGCATTCTCATCATATCGAGAGCTATTAGAATTTCTGCCGTTGAGAGGTTTTCTGTAATTCTGTAGGATGTGACAGTATGTGGCTGCGTTTAAGAGAAACCGCAATTAAGATTGATTCTCTGACTGGCATTTTGGGCGAAAAAAAAATACTGAGATTCAATGACTATCGATGCATGCCTGATATCTTATTTTTACATATGCTGAATTCCTGGCCTGTTTGGTCACTGTAGTTACTTTGAAAAAAAATAAAAGATTATGATTAGACATATAGTTAGATATATGCTCATTGTTTATTTGCCTTTGGAGGTGAGGAGACAAATCAATACGGCTCTGAGTATATGCATGGATGCACACATGCAGGGTCACATGCACTCACACTTACAGGCAAATGCGTACAGTATATGATCAGCGTAGGGATCTATATTTCTCTGATTATAGGAACTCGTCTTAGCCACAGAGTAGTGGTGGACTGCTTTCTCCAGTGCTCGACATCTGCCCCCCAGCCCTTTTCGCCCCGCACCCAGGGGACAGTGCATCAGGCCTGGGTAGGAGAGGCAGTAGGAGTGCCTCAGGCTGGGTCTTCACCACATCATCCCGGCTCTGGAGTGGTTTGATACTAAGGAAACGACGGGCCTGTAGCACCTCTTCTCGCCACTCATAAATAATGCTGCCCGTTAATAATGAATTAGTAATTACCCCAGCTGTTTTATTTTTGTTGACCAAGGAGCAGAGGAGCTCGTAAATTAGTAGTACCCCTGCCCTCCCCGAAGTCCTGCTCCTAAATCCCCAGTGGAGGGTTGTCGGGTTTTTATGGCCTGTGAAGCAGCAACCACCACCCCCAACGCTTGAACTTACTGGTTGGCCCTACAACCATCTAACCCTGCAACCCCCCACACCCACCTGTCATTCTCCTGAAACACAGAACCTGCTCTCTGCGACATGCGCTTGCAGACAAATGATGTAGACAAAGTTCATAATCCAAGATAACAAAAGTTTTCAGCAATTGCAGTGTTGAGAGCATGCATTTAATTTTAAATGAGTCGCGGCCCCCTTTTTGTTATGTGGTGTAATCCTATTGGACCACTCGGGCCTACCAGCCTAGACAGGCTCTCAGTCCATCTGTCTGACGCCGTGAAGAAGGTTTATGACCGAAACGTTGGCTTTATAAATAGTAAAATAACTGCAAATCAGAAGAAGGTGCAGGAGTTTCTTCACTAGTTGACGTTGCTCTCCTCCTCTGATGCACTTCTCTGTCCACCGGTGTGCAAAAGCGTTTCCACTGCAGAAACTAATTATTTAAGAAAAAAAACAACAAAACAACAACAAAAAACAAAACCATACCACAGTGTTGCACATTATTCAGTCATTGATTCCTGTGCATCATTTTCCATACATACATTGTTGGGGTCATGGGGATTCCCACGCAGGTCGTCCAAATGTGATCATCTAAGAGTGAAGTGTCAATACTTCAGTTGCAGGACCTGAATGCATTTTTGGTAGTAGGCACAGTAATGTGCGTGATTGGAGTCCAGCTATGGAAGTACAGACCTTTGCACAAGTGCTTGTGCTTTTCTTTGCAGATGTAGCTTTTCACTGGAGTGCTTTGTGGCCTTACATATGTGGTCTTTGAATGCATACAAAGGTATATGTGGGTATACGTATGTGTAAGTACGTTTTTGTCAGTGTGTTGATAAATAGAGAAGTGCATTCCGAAGGACCATGGTCATGCCTTCCTTGGCCCTTACCAGAAACGTCTCGCTTCTCTCTCAAGGTTAGCAATGTGTGTGTTTGGTTGGTTGTTGACCGATAGAAAGACAGACAGAAAGGGGGAGAGAGAGAGAGAGTGTTTGTGTGTGTGTGTGTGTGTGTGTGTGTGTGTGTGTGTGTGTGTGTGTGTGTGTGGGAGAGCGAGAGCGAGAGAGATGGAGAGAGGGAGTGAGGGAGAGAGTCAGAATGCCAGACTCTTAATGATCCCTCCAGAGAGGGCTTGCAGTGTGTGTGCGGCTCAGAGGCCCGGACAGGGAAACACAGGGAAATTAGCTATCTCTCTCAATAACCTCCGATGAAAGTCTACCTCCTACCCACTCCTCTGTCACTGGCTCCTCAAGACAATAAGCCAATTAGACCGAACCCAGCTAAGGGCCAGGGCGCTGTGTGAGTGTGTTTGCGGGTTTTGTGTAAGTGTTTAAGTGTGAGTTGGAGGAGGAGAGAGAAACAGAAGAACACACACTCCTTGAGCATAATTTTCTCGCTGCTGCAGATCTGAGTGAAGATGAAGATTTTAAAGTAATAATTTGAGAAAATTTCGCATAAGTAAATCTCCACACGGCAACCCCCCCCCCCTCTCTCTCTTGCTGACAGAAAACAATGGTGAGTCACCATGGCCACCTCACAAAAGCTTTTCCATTTGTTTTCTTTAGTCACTCAGATGTGGAATAAAAACAATTGATAAGGACGTTTTTGTATCTGCATTATACTTAAGATGTGCTTAGACTGTATTTTATGTGAAGGTCAGTCATTTTTAAGGATATCTATGTATTTTAGTTTTTAACTTCTTTTAGCAGAAAGAAAAATATGCATTTCTGTGACTGAGTTATTTGTAATGAAGGGGAAAAAATTGGTAGATGGCAGTAGTAGTAAAGTATGAATGGAAGATAAAGAAATAACAGCGACACAGTGAGAATACAATCCGTAAGCAAATTATATCAGTGTTGAGGTTACACAAAGATACTGTGAGAAAAAGAAGTGCCTTTGTGAACTTGTGTGTACAGACACAAAGCAGAAAACTACATGTGAGGCTTTCCCACCGTGTGCGATATTCAAGTTACACAACCTTTCCACCTGAATCCGACTGTAAAACAACAATCACAGAGTCAGAGGGAAGATGATACCAATGTCACGATGGCACAGTGGGTTGAATTATATTGATGCTTTGCATAGGACTGCTTGATATGGATTACAGATCCAAATTTTACAACTTGATATTTCTGCCAAATGGGTATGACCACGGGGGTTATGCATTTTGGGAGTGTAGCAGTAGTGAAAATTAAGTAAACGTCAAAAGAACTGCCTGATCTACTGACTTGGGCTGCATTACATTAGGTAGATTACATGTCCTGAAATGCATTTGTAGATTAGATTACTAAATCTAAATTCTGAATACTGGCTTACTCTAACATTGTCTTAGGTTTTATTCAACAGTATGAATTCACATTCATTGGAGTCATCCAATTTGCTGTAGAGATGCAATATTTTTTTTCTTTATTTTAGCTCTAGATAATTATGTGTTCATTTAAACAGATATCTTTTTCAGTGGAGCGGGTACCAGTGTAACATGGACTTTTACCGGGTGTTGCATGATGGGTTGTTTGAAGCTGTAATGGTGCGAGGCGAGCAAGCGTTTTAAAGTTTGATTCTTTCAAAAAGTGTTTCATTAGTCCAGTTAAACCTGTAGGAGTTTCTGAGGACTTGTGTAATGTGTTCAGCTGCCACAGAGGAAATAAATTCATGAGTGAAAAAAAATAAAGTTCACAGCATCTTCTGACGTTTTTACTGCAGAAATAAACCAGGGTAAAGAAGTCTGTCGAACAGCCAACTGGTGAGATTTGTCACAGACGATGAGCTCAGGAAGACTGAACTCTGAAAAATGTTAATGTCAGAGAAAATAATTATGCGAGAGGAATGGACCTGCTGCACTTACTCCATCAGCTGACTATAGTAGCCACAGGGAAAGTCCACAGACAGTCCAGCTGAACAAAGGTTTTGATGAGCAGCCAAACACTGCTACATTTTGAGATGGCTGTGGGAGGATGAGGAAAGTTCAGATCCATTCACTTAAAGTCTTGTTGTATGGCACACAGCGCAATCACTCACAAACATGTGAAGGGTTACTCGAGGTCATAATGTTCACTTCATCAGTTAGTGTAGTCTGTTAACTCCCCAGCATTACTCATAGCTGGCTTCAGCCGTACACACGGGCGGCTGTGATGAGGGGTCAGGGCGAGCGTGAGAAATTTGATAACATCCATATTGTTGTCTTTTGGGATATTAATATTGCACATGTTCATATCTAGATAAGGATGTGATAACGATGTGTTGTTCAGCCCCCTCTGTGCATGAGCAGATCCTTTCTACACACGCACAAAGTTACATTTCATATGCAGATTTACTTTTACAATTTTGCAAAAGGTTGATTTATGACTACAAACTTTGGGATTATTTGTGAACAGCACCTGACAAGCTCAACATTCACTGACCTAATTTGATCCCATAACTCTGTCAATATTGTGTAATGTGTTACATTTAGATTCCAGCATTTTGTAAGAGTGGGTATCACTTTTATTCAAATAAAGGATATTAGTCTCTCCCCCTTCCTCTCCTGCCTCTCCATCCCCCTCTCTGCCTCTCTGAGATATTGGCTTGTCTGTTCATTCCATAACTCATACTTTACTCGTGACGCTCAATTAAACTGCATACATTAGGGGAGTTGATGGGGAGGTAGGACATTTGTAATCAAGCATATTTATTCTCTTTAATCACCCTGGGGACCTGGAGATTTCAGGCAGGCATACGCACAAGGATACATGCAAATGCATACACACACATTCACACGCACGTGTGCACCAATCCTCAAACAAACATCCCTACTACGCAACAAGACATGCACAGCCATTCACACAGAGAAATCCACACACACACACCACACACGTACACACACACACACTTATCAAATTGTGTTGCTGAACTCAATCAAGCCGAGGCTTGGCAGCCTTGACTCCATCGCCCCCGCAACTCCCCCTCTGCACCCTGGTCCCTCGACCCCAACCCCATATTAATGACAGCACACTAGTTTACATATTAATGAATAGCTTTGGTTTTTAATATGCTGCTCACTAAATCATGCAAGGCAAGCAGACAGGCTATTAATGCTTTGTACTTCTCTGGTGTATATTAAAAATATATGGGGTGATTTGTATAGCATGCGTGCCTGTAGGTGTTTTTGTGAGTGCATGTCAGCAAGTGCTGCGTGTGTGTATATCCTATATGAGCCTATACCTCTGTCAGTGTACTGCGTAAAGGAACATTCACTGATTTTTGCTCGTAACTGAGCTTAAAACGATCAACAGCGCTGGGAGGAAATTTGGGGATTTATGCTTTTGATGTTTGCATTTCTTTTAAGAAAACTAATTTCGGTTGGGGTTACAGACACGTATGCAATAAAAGAAAAGTTCAACACTCACTTCCTGCTTTTCTGCATTCGACATAAAGGTCGTCTGCAAATATACCCCGCTGTCAGTTAATCTCTGGTCGCTGTCAGTAATCACATATAGAAGACAGAACGGGTTGTGAAAGGTAGGACATAATTAGAAATATTCCCAGTGGCTGTTTTGTGATTGGGACTCAATGGAACCTCACTTTTAATTAAGACGGAGAAAGCGACACACCAACACTCATAAAGGCACACACAAACATCTCGTTCTGCATTCACACTATACCATGTATACTACACATGCGTACACACACACGAACAGCAGCACACACACAGAGAGGCACGCGCACTCGCTCTGAGCAACAGGGGAAATAAAGGCTTGGTTTAAAGAGGGCTTAGAGCCGTCCATGACCAAGAATGAAAGCCGGGTGCAAGTGTGTATGTGTGGCTATGAATGATGTATTCCAGGTCTTTCATGACAAATTTATTTGTTTATAAGGGATGAAAAGAATCTGTGAGTAAGAGATACAGAGGAAGGAATGGAAAGATGTAATAATCACAGTGGTCCGGTGGAGAGACTACAGTGTGGAAGTCTTGCACTTAATTTTCTCACAAACACTCACATATGTGCGTGTTACTCTCGTATTCTGTTTCCTGCCGGTCTCAAAGCATCCAGAACCTCTTCTAGTGTGTTTGCGTGTATTTTGCGGCCATAGAATACTCCCGTACACACATGAGCACACATGTGTAAAGACCTCAATCCATTCACGATGCCATTACGTATAGGATTTTGCCTCATTTTCCATTGTGTGACCACCATTAAGTACCTAGTACATTATCGAGCTCCCATCTGCTAATGACAAAATAGACAAAGAGAATAATCAACACTCTTCTCCGTCTCCGCTTCTTTCTTTCTTCCTTCCATCTATTGTGTATCATCTCTCCCCTCTCTCCTTTTCCCCAGTCATTTGGATAAAATCAAGGGATCTTCATAGCAAGTGTGTGTGTGTGTGTAGAACAAGCGAGTGTACATTCACATTGTTCTAGAGTGTATTTTTTAAATGAATATGCCAGCTATCGTGCTTTCTTGTATGTGTATGTGAGTGTCAGTGTCCCTGAGGTGTGTGTGTGTGTGTGTGTGTGTGTGTGTGTGTGTGTCTGTGCATGAAGACCACAGACGAGATGCAATAATTGAAGGCCCTCCTGCCGATTTCACACAATCAACGTGGCCACATTGGAGGTGATGAAAGTAAATCAAAGATTGAAGGGAGAGTTGGCTTTAAAAAGGTTTTCAGACCCCCCCACACACACTCTACCACCCCCACCCCCACTTCCTCTATTATCCCCACATTGCCTTATTAATACCATACCCACCTTCACTGCATCACACCCTCTTTATTTCCCTCCTTTTTCTTTTCTTTCCACATCACAGAGCCACACAGCATTATATTCATATTACCCTGTGCCTTCATATCTGACCAGATCTCCCTCATTGCTCTCCCCTTTCCCTCTTCTTCCCCTGAATCCATTCTGCTCTCCATCCTTGTCCTTCATTTTTTTTTTTTAAATCCCACTGCCCTTTGCCTTCATATCTGCCCAGATCTCCGTCACTGTCATCCTCCCCTCCCCTCTCCTTCGCTTCCCTCCCCTCCTCTGTGCGTCCCCCCACCATCCCTCCACCTTTTTTTTTAATCCTTTTTAATGAAACGGAGGACCCTGCTGCCTGTCGAGGTGATCCTCATTCGCCAGTCCCAGTGTGCACTGATTGTCTGTCTGCAGAATAGCCGGGGAGAGGGCTGAATAGGATAGATGAGTCTGTATTGGCCCTGCTGCTGTAATTCACATAATACTGCTGCTCCTATACTATTGCCACCACTGCTCTCTCTTTCTTTCTCTCTCCCTTCTTTTCTCTTGCGTAAAGAAAGATAAGGCACTGAGATATGATCCTGGAGATGAATACAGTCCCATTACCAAAACGCGAGGAGGAGCTGAGCCATTAATTGTTTGGCATTTGGTGTCACCACAACGTATGCATGGAGCTCATGGCGTGTATCATGTCTGGGGGTTCAGGGAAGGGGAAGGGGAAGGGGAAGGGGAGGGAGGGCGGGCTGGTAAGAAGGGAGGAAAAATAGGAGGGAAAGAGAGAGGAGACCGTGTCTGTTATTATCCACAACACGTTTGCGTTTGATGTCGCCACCGTCATTTTCCCTCCGTGTGTCTAGATCTAGTCAGAGAGCAGTTTCAGGATCACAGCAACACGGGGGAGAAAATATTGAATCAATGCTTCCGCCGGCTTTTGAAAGCAGGGTTAGCGTTTGATGCTGCGACATCGGGTGAGAGCGAGAGAAAAAGAAAAATATGTACAAGGAAACAGTCACTTTCTCCCTCCACCCCTCCCCTTCATTTCCTCCTCTCTCCTTTTGCTTTCTTTCCATCTGTCTTTCCTTCCTCTCTCTTTTCGCTGCTTACCGCTGTCATTGTCTCATTTAGCCTGTCTAAAAATATAGTCTTCCTCCCCAGATGTAAAAGGGGGAGATATTTCGACGTGTGTTACCTTTTCATCTACGAGGCGGGGAGAGGAATCTTAGGGGAAATCAGGTGTCTTAATGACAGCCGAGTGTGCAGCATGGGTAATGCAGAGCGCCGGCATTTGCAGTACACGCATTAAATTATTCACATCAAAAACTCATTGTTTGTTACCTGACAGAACTGCAGAGAGAGGTGGAAGGATGATGGAAAAGCGTGATGAATTAAACATCAGGAAGATGGAGTGCCTCAGAGAGAGAGAAAGGGATAAGCAAAAGGGGGGAGGAAAGACAAGAAGAGAGGAAGGTGCATTCAAATAGGATGTTTAGAATCGAAAGATGTACTCTTGTCTTGCGAGAGACGGGAGATGCAGGTTGAAAGTGTATTTACATCTGTGATTTTTTGTAATACCAAAGATTGTTTATAGTACCCGCCCATTATCTCCACCACCAATGGCAGGCGGTCAGGATGTAAATTAGGAGGTAGAAACAGGAAGTGAGAAATGTAATTGCACCATAGATCCTGCACGGTACAGTGAAGCTGCTCATGCGTTGAAGAAGGAGTTTTATATAGCGATGTTTCTAGTCAGCAGCAGGAGAGTGGAAGACGAGGCTGATTCCTGATCTGTGACAAAAAATATAATTTCACAGAAGAGCTAGCTGTCATCTGTGCATACTTGAGATTTAAAAATTATCTGTTAAATCAATTCATTGAATACATAGATTATGGAACCACAATGATAAACTTTTTAAATGGAAATAGTGTTGAAAATGTATATTATTTTCCTTTAGATATTTTTCTTCTGTGTGATCAAAACCCCGAGATGTCAAGTTCACAGCACTTCTCTGTTTTCTGAATATAATTGATCATCAAAAATACATCCAGATTGATTTCCTGTCCATTGATTGATAAAGTAATTAACTGATTCCAGGCTTGAGTCAACTCTTGATTTTGTTTTGGTAGAATATGATCAGCATTGCCGTCCTTGTGTTAAATGACAAAAGACCGATATCAAATTGATGATCTCTGATAGTTGACCTACTATAGGCTAGTTTTGGCAAGAGTATACATCTTCACCACCATCCATCATGTCCACATGAAGTGTTATGTTCATTATTTATCCAGTGAAATACCCTGAAGTTTCCTCGGAGACAATAAAATATAACATAGAAAAATAACCAAGTGTTTTTTTGACACCACAACTGCCATGTATGAAAACGCTCACAGGCTAAACAGAAAGTCAATGATAAAAATATGATGAAGTGCAAACTCTTCTGAGTTGGTGCTAGTTAACAGTTGTGGGGGAAATGACTTTGATGAGAGAAGACATTAGCACACAGTCTAGCAAATTAATGTTTAAGCATTCTTTAAATATGGATTAGATTTAATACTTCATGAAGTACAATGATAATAGCTTGTTTCACAGAAACATAATGTAGCACTTAACAATGTACTGTAATTAATACATTATGCTAAGTTGTATTATGTTAATTTCTGAGGGAGAAATTAAAAATAGATTATACAACTAGTTGGAGTGTGTATCCTCTTGATTGGGGAGCAGAAAGCAAGAGGGGCAGAGTGAGCGGAAAAAACACATGCATTTATCAGAGGGTGATTAAGTTTAAGGCAATGATTCACTAAATATTTAACAGCTTTGCTTGGTGCAAAGTATATCATGAATTATAGATGGCAAGGATGAGCATGTCTTGATGTAAGACAGTGTTTAAAGACTTAACCTACAATGAGGGAAGAGCAATTACCATTGTAATAAATGAGAGTGGAGTGAAAAAAGACCGTCTATTCGTTATTTCTAATTAATTTCTGAGGATGATCACAACGGGGAGAGAGAGAGAGAGAGAGAGAGAGAGAGAGAGAGAGGATGGGGCCACGTCCATTAGTCTCTGACACTTTGTCCTTGATAAATGGACTCTGTGCTTCAAATGACACTCACACAAGAGCACATACTGTATGCACACATGCTTGGCGGACGCGCACACACATGGTCAGAAAACATGGACAAGCACAAAACAGTTTCCAGAGAGGCAATCTCTTTATTCACCCCCCAAAAATTTAAATTCTCCAACAGCAAAAAAAGTCAGAGAAGATTTAAGCACAGCGAATCCTCCCAGTGCTCTCTCTAAAGATGGTGTCTTAATAAAAAAAAGTGTGCGTGCGTGGGAGCAATTTCAAAGATGGATATTCTGGACACTATAAGTAAAGTAAGGTAGATTTCAGCATCAGTATGCACGGGCAGCTCTCGGTGGCTTTTGCGTATGTGAATACCTCTGTGTCTCTTTGTGTATGGAGAGTATATGCAGTTCAGATCCTCCATGACAAATGCTTAGCCCTTAGCCTCTCCACAGCTACTGCCCTCCTTCCCAATTCTCTCCACATATCCTACACATTTCCTCCAAGTATCCTTCCCTTTGGTTTCATAAAGCTCACCCCCCCTCGCCCCCCTTCCACAATATCTCCCAGCAATTCTGTCACAGATTTCATTAGGTTAGGTGGAGGGATGGAGGAGTGGAGGGGTGGAGGGGACTCTTGATGCACAGGGTTTTTCAACTTTCACCGCGAATTACTTGATGTCATCTCACTAAGGAAGAGAGAAGAGGTGTACGCACGGGCCCTATATTCAAAGTCACTGGAGCATTCCATGTGTAGTGCTCTGAAATATTGATGAGTAAGCAAAAACACACTGCGTCTTGTCACTTTCAGGAACGCAGAGGCGAATGGCAGTCGCAAGGAAGAGGGATGATGTCTCCCCTCTCTCTCTTTCTCTCTATTTTTTATTTTATTTTTTTTTATCCCAGACCGTAGCCATTTTAACTGTCAGTGGAGGTAATTCACTTTTGTAGAGCCTTCATATAAGCACAGTCAAAGGCAGCTGATTAGTCATTAAGATATCTATCCATCTATCCAACTTTCTGTCAATCTGTCTGTCTATCCGTCTGTCTGTCTATCTATCAGCTCAAAACCGCTGCATATTAATCCACGTCAATGATCCCCCCACACCTCTCATCTCCATTATTCATTGCATTATTCCAACTGATGCTCTGAATGCACGCACCAAAAAAAAATCACCATCAAATTTTCAAAATTGTGAAGAAACACTTTTCCCAGCACTCGTTTGCATCCAAAGAAACCTTTCTTTTATTCATCCCTCTGCTCTTGTTTAATTGATTATTTGTCTTTTTTTATTTCATTTCACATCCTTTTCTTCTTTCTTTTCTTTTTTTTTTTCTCCTTCCACTGGATTTGAGGGAGTGAGCGGCTGGTTTCAGTGGCTTGTGGGGCTACACTGATGTTAAGCCTATCTGGTTTGTCTGTGTGTAGTCGTATTGATCCTTGGCTAAGACATTAGATCTGTACGGCATGTCAAGGGTTTGGTGACCTCTAGCAGTCTCTCTCCAAGTGATAGCTTTGATAAGCCCCATCCCTTTCTCTGTTCTATATAGAGCTGTGCCCTAACCTTTAGCCCGCCTATGTGTTTGAGTCTGACCTTTCTTTGATGTGTAATACATACCACGTGCCGCCCCACCACAGAACACACTCATTCAGACATGGGGTATACACAAAACACACACACACATGCATGATACACGCACACACACTTACACACACGCACCTTTAGTCAACACCCCGAAGCACCAACTCCCATGGAACCTTATTAAAACCACCTTCAGTGGAAACGGGGGAAGTTCTCAAAGTCTCCATAACTTGTATAATGTGTTGTATGAATAATGTTTTCGTCTCCTCATTTTCCCCTCTTCAGTCGTTAATGCAGAAAAAGCAGAGGCTTCGCTCGCACAAAAAAGACAAACAGCAAAGTCCGCTCGCCACTGATGGGCATGTCTTATTTACAAGAGGCAACAAGCTGGCCTGGCAGGCAGAAGAGGCACACACACACACAAACACTCACACGCACGCACTCATGTGTGCCAAACACAATCATATTCACACAATCACACCCTGCATACATGTGTACATGCAGGCTCAGATACTCTCAGACACACAACCCCTACACACACACACACACACACACACACCATTTCCGTTTGATGTTTGCCAATCATCCAAGATTCCTTACAGCTTGCCCTGCCTGCTACCAAATAACAGTCTTCATTAATTAAAAAAGAAAAGGCAGTGTTATTATAATTCTCTTTGCTTGCCCCTTGATGTAATGGAGGGGGTGTGTGGTGTTTTGTGGCTCTTTGAGAGTTTGCTTTCATCATCGTCTGAGATTCCCCATGGCTTTGCCTTACTGCCATCAAACTCTCTTTCCTTCTTTTTGTCTTTTCATCCAATGAGGTGAAGTTTGGAAAAGTTGCCACAGCCCAACAGGATCCCTTTTTAGCAGTTAATGCCCTTTCCAGCTGGCAGGCAACTAACAGCCCACGAGCAGGCCACCGGTGGCAAAGTCGAACAATGTTATTAGCTCGCCAGCTCTTTGCCAGCTTATAGCTGACGGCTTGGAATTAGTGTTTGCTTAAAGCAGCCGAGCACTGAGCGTTCGGTGCATGTCTGCTGCCTAGGTCAACTCTGTTTACTTGCTTTGTTTGTGTAAACAAGGTTTTGGAGAGGTTACAGATAATAGACACAACCCACTGAAGTTTTTAAACTTGGGAGAAAGGCCAGATGCGCCAATGTAAAAGTGTTTTCTTTTACTCCTTAGTGTGTCAGGTCAGTCACAGGAAGGTGCTTGAAGGTCAGTGTCCAAGATGGACTCACTTGAAATTCAGGTTTGTTATGTGACAACTATTCGGGGGCCTTGAGAGGCAGGATACCGGCATAGTTGAAGAAAAAATGGAAGGACGGTCAGAAGGACGGACAGGCAGGAAAACATAGCACTGATAACGTACAACAACATGACAAGCAGACAGGTCCAAAAATGAGAAGAGGAAGGGGAAAGGACTGAGAGAATGGAGCACACAGCTGCACTCTGTTTTGCAGGGGCTAAACTTATTAGTCTGTTCTTAATGCCTCTCAGTGCAGATAGCATTAAGAAATACACGGTAATGATGATTTGTGTTCTCCTCAGCCAACAGAGGGAGAGGAGCCCACTTATTCCACATGAGTGTTATAATTGGCACCTTATTGCATTAGGGTAGAATGCACTGTGTGATTTCCTGGGTGTCATTTTTGACTAATGGATTCTTAAGAATAGTAATCTAATCGCTGTCATTATTTCATCTCCGCTGCTTTCAGAAAAAGCTGCCTTGATTTAGGGGGGAAGGAGTTTTAGTGGTGAATGTGTTGGGGCATGTTGCAAATTAATCTGCACACCTTGTAAACAGAAAGAGAGCAAACAGAAATCAATTTGGCTGAGTGAGGAACTCCACTCTCAGGGCTTTTAGTATCTGCATTAAGCCCAAGTTGTTTGGGCTTTAGTCATTTTTTTTTCTCCCAACGTGTTTATGGCAGACGTAGACAATTTTGTCGAATCAGCCCATTTATGTTATTTCCTGTTTCAAATCAAATCTTGTGTCTAATTGTGTAGCTAAATCATCAATACAAATGTGTTTTCAGTCATTATTACTGGCAGCGGCGGCGGCAGCAGCAGCATGGCACGCTTGTTATTTGCTGGTGTATTTTGCGGCGATCCCTAGCTCCCTATTACTTTGTGTTCAGTAATCACACAGTTTCAATCCACAGCCCTAGCATCTAATTCTGCCTAAAAAATCTGAAAGCGCTACCAGCCCCTCTGTTCCCATTTCCACATACCTTGATCCTGGTGTTGTGTCACTAATAGAGGTGATGTACTGTTTATTTTATTGATCATGTGTTTTATCCAAGCATCAATGCAGGGTTCACTCACTGGCATGCACATTCCCTTTATCAAAACACACACTGGACCTCTGCTTTGAGGCTTTCATCAAGCAAAAACACCCATTATGGTCTGTGACTGGCTGGCTTGCTCAGGGAAAAAAAAAAAAAAATACTGCTGGTGTTCCCCTGACACGCAACATCCCAATTATACCCACACAGACGAGAATATACACTTGCACAGGTCACATAACTGACACACACACAGGCAGCTCCATAAGCACTTATAATTTTGTTTCAAGCTCTGACACATTTTTTTGTTTGTGTGTGCACAGGTGCAGTGTAGGTTTTTTTTAATACATAGATATATAGTAACATTTTTTTTTTGTTAAATTTTCAGAAACACACACAGCGACGCACAAACAACTCAATGAGGCCGTGGTTGTGTTTTCAGGCTGAGGAAGTGCAGGAATGTCAGAATAGAGGCTGATCTGACGGTCAGGAGAGTGTCCTCCTGGATAACCCTCGGCACACACACACATACACACACACTAACACACTTTACAGCTAAACACACAGCAGAGAGAGAGAGAGTGAGAATGAGAAGGTCCACCACATCACACCTTCCCGGCATTCACCCCCCCCCCCCCCCCCCCCCCCCCCCCAACACCCCACACCCCTCCTGCCTCCCGCAGCCCTTTTCCACCATTCTGCCTGTCTCTCTCCCCCCCACCCCACCCCCCCTTTCCACGCACCCCTCACCACCACTGTCCTCCCCACCGCCCACCCTCCAGGGAGAAAAGGCTGACTTGCATTCAGCAGCATCTCTCAGGAAAAAAAAGAAATGAATAAAAGAAAGGAGACGTCCCGTTGACAGTCAATGTCTGCGCTGCCAGGAGCCAAAATAACTGTCAGCAAATGCTTGGGACTGTCCAAAATGCCACAGAGACAAAAAAAAAAAAAAGAAAAAGAAAAAAGATTGATAAATAAAGAAATAAAGAAATAAATACATGAAAATTGGCCATGGAAAGAACAGAAAACATTATTGTCGCCTTCAGAAATATAACAGAATTAGGAGTGAGGTGCAAAAGCAAGTGAAAACCAAAGAAAGCGCTGTTGTTCATTCAGTCATGTACAGTTTCTGTATAAAAAAAAAAACCCTGAAAGACTAGTCGTTGCCATGGTGTGAAAGTAAATGGCGACCTCTACGATAAACAATGAATACAATAAACCAATTTTGTGCAATTGAGTGCAGTTACAGCCATTAAAAACGTGTCACGATTATTTTCTGCGCTTTAAGGAACACAGTCGAAGCCAGTCTGTCCAGCCCAGCGCCACGCTGGTCACAGCGCCACTCTGCCCACATGGTGGAGGGCATTTTATTTTGCTGCAAACTGACTGAACTGTACACCCGCCCTGTGTAGGTGCAGTCACGACCAGTGAGCAGCAGTTATACACAGTCTATAATAATGCTCTGGATGATAACCAGCTTAAAGGGACAACGAGGAGTTTCTATTCGGTTATAAAAAAGTCTCACGTTAATGTGGATGAATCTCCGCTACCCACACTTGTTAATTGGCCCATTTTCGATAAATATATCGTTCTGTCTCTATCGTTATTTTGTTATTATTAGTGGTGGCGGAGATGCTGGTCGAGCCGACCAGCGTTTTTTACTTTCGGTTTCGCAACGTGTCATGAGAATAACGCCGCTGAATCGCCGTTTATGGTCGGAACTACGGTGGTATGTGAACCTCTTTGAACCTCTGACTTTAATTCTTGATGAATGAAAACATGAGTCTGTCTTGCGCCGGTCAAAAGAATTTTACGGTGCGCGCAGAGGCTCATAAATGTAGTGTGAAAACGCTTCGCTTTTCCAAAACTCCTCGTTGTCCCTTTAAAATAAAACTTAACTTTCATTTAAATATAACTTATTTCAGGATTAAAACTACATTACATTTACTTTGTAGATGTGCAGCCACTATGCAACACAGATGCACTTGACTGGTGGTAACGGCACAGTCATCAACCAAAGACCCTCCAATTTCAATTAATTGGCTAAAACTGATTGGTCGACCTCTGTCTTTGATTACAATAACAACTGGCCTGTCAGAAATTCTATAACTATGCATAATCATTATTTCTATAAATTAATTTGTCAATTCTGCATGGTAATTGGGCCACTGTTGTTCATGCCACAGTGCCACTGATTGTTTAAATGCTTGATTTATGAGTTCAGTTTAGGCAAATGCAGCCTGTTTAACATTGTTAAATAAAATTTGTATGTTCATGTACCTCAATTTGTTACAGCAACCTGTAAGGTGCTGACAAACGCCACCTCTACCCACCTCCGCTTTCCACTAATGATCATTAATTGCAATAGATCTGAGGAAGCCTGGCTGACCTTATATGTCAGTATCATACCTAGGATTGCTTCTTATGCCAGACATCCTAATCGAGTGCATGTCTAATTTATGGGGCTGGAGTTTGCCATTAAGGGCCCGATCCATGGAATTAAATAACTAGCAGACCTTCGCTGGTCCCGGACTCTGGACGGAGGAGGAAGGGTAGCGTGATGAATTGCCCACCCCTCCTCTACCTCATCCTTGACTTTGAAAAATACTGTCTCTGCGTTTTAGGTCAGCTTCTGACAACAATTAGGCACAGTGAAATAGATAGACTGTGACCTTCTTTTCTCCCCCCTTCCTTAAGTTTTTTTTTTTTTTCATTCTTCTGCCTTATCCTGTGTGTGGAATAAAAAGAAAAAAACTATAGGAGGTTGTGGGAGTAAAGATGCATAGATATGCTGTGGAAAGAGACAGGGAAGTGGCAGGAGAGAAAAATAAACAATCATACATCAGGTATGACTGAGGATGAAATCCTGCACTGAGCAAAGATTTGCATTTCTGTAAACATGTTTAAAAATCAACTCAAGGTTCATGCACAGCAGCAAGCATTGACCCAAGGTTCATGTAAGCATCTTGTGTAAAGGTTAATACTGCAATATCAGCATGAATAAACAGCATGTAATGACATGTCTTTATTAACAGATGTGTCATTTCGCTTCTCTTCATTTTATTTTCAACTGAATATTTTCGTGGACGTTGCTATTGATCTGGCAATGTGACAGAGGTTGAGCCAGCTAATTCCCTTTTTCATTAGAGCAAAGCCCCCCAAATTCTCTTAGTAGATCTCCCTCTTAGGGGCATCCAATCTCCTGCCTCTCCCAATGACATGAATATAAGCCTGCGTTGATGGGGCCTGGTGTAAATGTATTAGCCCTGCGCCTGTGCCCCTAGCCCAGCCAGCCATAATTATGTTAGGAACCAATGAGACAGCTGGGAAATCAATATGCTAAGACAGATTGAGTGGAGATGTGTGGCCAGTGGAGTGGGAATAGAGAGGCCTGGCAGCTCCCTGCGGTGCGAAAGGGCTAGAGTCGACGATTAAGCCATAGACTTAGCATTTACTGCTAGGATTCACTGCCTGAATCTAGTTAGCATTTAGGGAAAGATCCCTGTGAGCAGACAGTGTTACTATTACATGGAGGCTTCACTCGTTAGCTGAGTGGCCTATCATCTTCTGGGGTCGGGCAGGGGCAGGAGTGTTTCAACATTCCTAGCATTTACTGCTTGGATCAGTAGCTGTGTATCTATATTGATTTAGCAAGAATTTCACCAGCATGCACTGTAGATTTTTTTTTTTTTGCTGAAAAGTTGGTATACAGATGACTTAATAACATTATAAATGGATTCTGAACTGATTTATAAATGTATTATCATCACCATTATCTAAATCTAGAAGCCTTTAAAACATTGGCTGCTCCTCAAAGCAATACTTTTCTCAAGTAAGCCTCTTGCTGTCAATTTAAAATGTAGAGGATGATTTTGTTATTGTGTTTTACCACAGCTGCTGAGGCTCTCCTTTGTAAGAAATAAACTATTACAAATAAAAGCCTTTGTACATTACCCATCTATGATCTGCTGAGAAGCAAATCGATAGTGTATTTTCAAAATACAACTAAAATCATCACCATCCTAAACCGCAGAGGATGCAAGGGTGATGGGCAAGAAGTGGATGATGAGGAGGAGGAGGAGTGGGAGGGATGGAGGGGGGTGGAGGAGGGGGGGGGGTGACAGGACAAGTGGAGTTGGGTCAAAAGAATTATCTGTCAAAGCAGACGGCGATTCGGTCTTAACTTTGATGATAGTCCGCGTAAACCAAAGCACTGCTGTAATTTATATTCAATTAAGGAGGGGGCAGGGGGAAGACAAAGGCTTGGTGGGTTGGGGAGTTGATGGGGGGTGGGGTGTTTTTTCTTTTTTCTTTTTTGTTTAGGTGGAGCGGGAGGGAGACTTTGAAGGGGGTGAGAGGGGTGCAGAGGGTGTGAGCGTGTGTCGGGCGGGGTGGGGTGGGGTGGGTTGGGGGGAGTGGGGTTGCATCTGCTCTCAGCCCCAATCAGTGGCCTCGAAGGCACCGTCCCCTAACAATGGGCCCCATCAGTGCACGGAGCAGAGTCACAGGCGTAAGTGCACCCAATAAGTGTGCAATTTCTGCCCATATGACCATCCTGACACAATTGCTCTAATTTTCCTCCTTTGAAATGACTGATAAAAGACTTAGGTAATTGCTACGCCACAGAATTTCTTCCATGATCAGGAGGAAGGAGGAATGGAGGGATGGGGAGCGACAGAGAGAGAGAGAGAGAGAGAGAGAGAGAGAGAGAGAGAGAGAGAGAGAGAGAGAGAGAGAGAGAGAGAGAGAGAGAGAGAGAGAGAGAGAGAGAGAGAGAGAGAGAGAGAGAGAGAGAGAGAGAGAGAGAGAGAGAGAGAGAGAGATGTGTGTCTGTGTTTGTGTGTTTGTATAAGTATGGGTGCGAAGTGACACAGCCCCGGGGCCTGTGGATGGAGACTGGAGTGTCAGTTTGTGAAAAATCCCAAATTAATACTTGTCATTTCCTCTCCCTCTCTCTGAGTGGCCTCTGCTTCCACCAAAGATCTTATTAAGTGGAGGTAATTTGTCCTGACAATTTATTGGAAATCGCTTAATCAGACAACTTCTTGGAAAAGATACTCAAAACACGGCGGTGTTGAGTTTCGGCGGGCAGCTAATTCTGATCTGTGTGTGTACGTCTCTCCACCTCTCTATTTTTATGTTTCTCTGAAGTGAAGTGGAACACAGTCAAGTGATTAAAGTCGCACGAGAAATGTGTCACCTCTCTCTCTCTCTCACACACACACTCCATCACCTACTTTCTATGCCTTGTTGAAAAGCGCGTGCGTGCGAGTGCGTGTGCGCGTACGTACTTGTAGGTGTTTGCGTGATGCTTGACTCTGATAGCTTGGCTCCAGCCTGTGTCACTCCTCACTATGACCTTGTCCTTTGTAATCAAGCCTCTTTTATCTGATTCCTCATTTTAGTGTGTGTGTGTGTGTGTGTGTGTGTGTGTGTGTGTGTGTGTGTGTGTGTGTGTGTGTGTGTGTGTGTGTGTGTGTGTGTGTGTGTGTGTGTGTGTTGCACTCACACCCACCTCATTGGAACACCATGTATTCTGGGCTGTGTCCTCACTTGATTGGAGTTCAGTTACAGCGCCAGATAGAGAGGTAGAAAATGGGCAGAGGGAAATGGATAAGAGAATAGTAGTTTAGTCGCCTCACTAACTAACCCGATTGCACACCCAATCAGCTTCTCAAAACTGTGTGTCCGTGTGTGTGTGTGTCTGTGTGTGTGTGTGTGTGACATGGTGTGACGGACTCCTGAGGTGCTGATTCTAAACACAGTCTCTGCCAGTGCCTGGGTAATGTTGGCTAATAGCTTAATCAATACTTATTACAGCCCTATTGGTTCACTAAAGTGAGAACAGAACCTCGCCACACACAGCCCCTCGGTGGAGAGAAAGAATGACGGGGAACGGGAGAGGAGAGGGAGAGCAAAAGAAGAAGTGTCTACTGCTGATCCAGATGGACAGTCTAACCTCCCTCATGGGATTTCCTTATTCAGGAATCCAATTTTCCCAATGTGATTGACGCGGTTTGGATCCAGAGGAATAAGGCTAACTCTTTTAGCTCCCCCAATAAAGCACTAATGGATTTGTCCCTGATTTTCCAACTTTCAGCCCCCCCCCCCCCTTCTCCCTTCAACTGGACTGGTTGTCCGCAATTAGCACTGGCAAGGTAGTGGGCGGTCGAGAAGATGAAGTGACGGGGAGAGCAAGTGAGTGTGGAGAAGTGGGAGCATGAGGAAGCGAGAGGAGAGGTGATTAGCTGGAGATGGTGGCCACACCAGCCATCACTGAACACCGCGTTTCTACAGCACCTTTAGAAACACAGACAAATGGAATAGGATGGAAACCAAATTGGTGTGATTGGTACCAGAAAACTCACACTTGTTATTAGACGTTATTAGTGTCAATGTACTGTAGCCATTCCAATAGTTATTACAGTAGTAGAGGTAGTAGTTCAGTAGGAGATGTGTTTAAACGCTGATTTAATATGCTGTACCATTAAAATGGAATAGAAACAAGACATGAATACTCCAAAGTGACCATCACCTTCATCATCATCATCATCATCATCACTTGCAGTGTTTGTCAGTAAGAGCAAATAAACTTTCAAAGTGAAGAGAAATTGAAAAATACAATCCAGATGCATCTGTTAATTAAATGCAATATCTGCAGTTTTCATTAAATCTGAATGCTGCAAGTATAATGATATTGATTTAGTGTATTATTATGTTCCGTTAATGACAATGTAAATTGGAAAAAAGTGCAAACTGTGATAGTTCATTATCAAACTAAGCATCTTCTTAAAGAGAAATAAACATTCAGATTTTAATGGGAAGCCATGATGAGCTCTTTTACATACAGCAAACAACGTGGTAATAGGAATTGCACTCATCTCATTAGCCAATTTGTATTGTAGCTAGAAGCTGAATCAAAGATGTGTGTAATAAAGCAGCATTGAACTGTTAATCACATTTTAATATCTGCTGTACAAGTTCCTGTTTATTTATATCTTTCTTGACCACAGAATTGTGAAGTAGTTTTATACATACCTGATAATGTAGTTCCTCTCTGTTTACAAGCCCTTCAGATAATCAACAAATTCCACGCATAGAGCTCAACTTACTTGACATTGAAGCTTTGTACTGTAGATCATGGGATTTAATTCAGTACACAGATATGTCTCAGGCACATGGTATTTAATGTGATGTGTAAACACAACAAGCAGGTCGCAACCTCAATCTCTGTTGAGGGCCGGTTCGAATCAAGACTTAAGAGATACAGTTGAAGTGCTTTGTTAAGTAAGTGGGCCTTTTTGCATAGAATGTCATCTTCACATGTTGCTCCCGAAGGCCGGGATGATTATCTGCGTACATACGTGTGTTAACATGCTTCTTACGGCATAAGAAAGAATAAATTATTCTGTATAGGAAGTAGCCGGTGCATGGGTTTCAGTGCTACACACTGGGATTTGGATTACCTTGGATGACAAGACACAACTGCTGAGGTGTAGTGCATGTGTCGGTCTACCTACCATCACCGCTACAGTGTGTCAAGCCATCCAAAAGCAGCATGAGAACCCGTCCAGCCACTTGTGTAGCCATGTGTGTGTCTGCCACAATATCCCCTACTGTGTTTTGTACATCTTTTGCGACTCCATTTCTACTATAATGGCTTCACTAGTCAGGGCCCCTTTCGACAGCCGGCTCGCTCCCAGCTGCCATCATCAGACCAGCATGCAGTGAAATGGACATGCCATGATAACTCACTGTGGTGTATGGTGGCGATGTAGAATAAGGAGATTGGATACCACAATGTAATGTTCTGCATTTCATCCGTTGCTACTGCGGAATTCTGTGCAAAAATGTTGTGAATAGGCTCTGATTGCACAAATCACACACAAACACAATGAAAAAAAAAAAGTGACATGCACCCACACACAACACATACATACCACACCACACACCAATCTCGCAAGCTCTCTCCCCTCTCTGTTCACAGGAACCTTGCAGGGAAAGGAGGAGGGCTCACCGCAGGAAATGGGAGAATTGATTGACAGATTAATCATTCTGGTGTGGTGTGTATGTGTGTGTATGCATGCGTGCGTGTGTGTGTATTCACGTGCGCCTGTATATCTGGGAGGAAGTGCATGTGTACGTGTGTGTGTGTGTCCCCGCTGACCTTGACAGCTCCATACAAGAGCAGCAGCCACTTCCAAGAGTCAGTCACTCAGACACAGCTCCTGGCTCCCAGACTCGGTAACGAACAGTTAACACTGTGTCTGCTCTACAATTATCCACAGAGGGAACACTTATCAACCATTGTGTGATTTATAATTGCTTTGCGTTACAACGTGAGACTTTACAACCTATTTAAACATCTTAAGGTATAATTACCAGCTTAAGATAATAGATAATTAGTAATATTCTGATGACTTTAATACCTTAACTAACTTGTCATTACCGTTTAGCTCCTGACGTCAGGTTGTTTAAATCCACTGTATCCCTTTATTCTGTGGCTAAGCCAAAGGCTTTAGCAAGGTGTGTTTTTAAAATGTTAATTAGGTGAATATAAAACCACATACACAGAGCTCCGTTTCTCACTCTGTCTCGGGCTCTGCTGCCTGGCTTGACCCTATTCCCACCTCAGGGCTCCTGAGGGCCTGACCCTGAACTTAGTCACCTCTGACAGCTCCTCAATATCATCCTGAAGCCCCCCAGCCACTGATACTAGAACAGATATTTTCTTATCCTTCTAAATGGTTAAGTTTAGGGAGCTGGTCCAGGGTAATCTGACCCTGAGTCTGTGGTGGGAGACAAGTTATTCCTCAGGCGTCTGTGCTGCTCGACAAACAGAGAGAGGCGAGGCGAGCCAGGGGGCAGTATGGGTCTAGAAACTCACCCTATAGCAAGGTTGAAGAGTGTGTGTGGTGTTTGTTTGCGTGTTTTTACATGTATGCGGGCATATGTGTTTGTATGATTTTGCATGTTTTTAGCACTAAACATGTGCTTACATAGTTCCTGAAAGTCGGGTATATACATAGTCCGCTTCTTTTTTCTTTTTCTTTTTACCGAACATACATGAGTGTGAACATGCGCGCGCGGGCGTGTGTGTGTGTTGGACTCACAGAGGGGAGGGAGATGTCATGTTCAGTTTGTGTTTGGCTAACCCTGTGGTCTCCACCCCTAATAGCAGGGTCTATGGGGTGTAGACACATGCCAATATTCATTGGCAGTTGAATCAAGCCACTTAGATACCATCTGTAAACAGGACTCAGAGGGCCTTGAATTAGACCGATGAAGGAAACAGTGGAGCTCACTGCAGAGATTACCAAAGGTTAATGGGCTTTGTTGCCATAGATTAGTTATATAGATATTGGCAGGGCCTTACTGAAAACCCTCTATATATTTGTGTTAAATCACAACTTACTTTTGCAATTGATCTTAACGCAGAGAGACTGCTCTCTGAACTTGAAAGTCTTATCATAATGTAAATGTTATAAAGGCACATGTGTCAATAATAAACACACTTTTAGTTGGCGTATCATAGGCTACATTTCTGTAAATTTCATTGTCTACCTAAGACAATATCAATAAATAAGTAAAAAAAAAAAAAAATCACTGGTAACTAACTTCAACTGACACTTATTAATAATTTAAAAAGTCACATTTTTGCACTTTCCTTCATTTATAACTGTCCTTTGTCTCAAAATATATTTGTGCCCTGTGCATCATTTTAATGCAACCAATCTGTATTGTTCCCTCTTCCTTTCTCCGTGTCTCTCTGTTTCTGTTTCTCTCTCCCTCTCCCCCTCTCACTCTGTCTCCCTACTCCCTTTCGCCACCATGGCGCTCTGCTCACCAACACTGATTCATAATCTATAGCTGTGCCTGGGAGACCAGCAGCTATTGATTTACCGCCTACAGTAATCCAGCGCTGTATCCGCTGCTTGTTAGAGATGCTGGGGCCTAGGAACTGGGGCTCGCAGAGGTAGCCAGACTAGGACTGATGGAGAAGAAATGTTTGCTACAAATATATAATTTCCAAATGATTTTACTACATCTTCACACCCATCTCATAAGATAATTTTTTTTCTCCTTATTTCACATGATGATCGCTGTAGATCTAATTTTGGTATCCACTCTATTCCAACTTTTCAGTTTCAATTGTCCTTGTCTAAATGGCTGGCACTAACAGAGTCAAGATCCATTTCTGTTACAATAACTCGGTGCTCACACATACAATAGCCAAGTCCTGCATGTGATTTGGAGTGAGCGACAGCTATGGCAGCCTCGACATATTCATACAGAGTGCTAATCATGCATGATACAAGAATAATAGATAATGTCGCCTTCAGTTCATTAAGGATCCAGGTAAGTGGATATGTAATTTAACTGTTATTATCAAATCTAGCTAATTCCGTTTGGCCCATCCATCATGATAATAGCACCATTCTTTCAATTCATTATTTTCAATTCTATAACCATTCAATTGTGACAGGCCTGTACATATATATGTGAACAAAACCTTTGGCATCAATGTTCCTTTCCATTATAGATAATTGCGGTCTAAGCATTTTAGATCTTTGCAGTGAACGTCGTTGACAATGCACTCCATTTTCTGAGTGACAAGAAAGTGTTTCTCTTCCCATATGCAAAACCAAAGAACTGGTTGTAGATTCCATTCAGTGTGCAAAAAGTCTGGTGCATGTGTTTACTGTTGCACACAGTGTAATGTGAGTTTCATACAGTGAAGAAAAGAGAATACAAAAATGGAGAAAATATGTAGGTAGGCCAGGTTAAAGAGAGGCGTTCAGTTAATTCTATACGGCCCTTTAATCAAGATGACAGATGACAGGAAGGTTGAAGAGGAGTACTTATCTCAATCAGGTACAAGCCATCAGCGTGGAGACAGACAAGCACGCTGACCTTCATTAGCCTGGCCAAATAATTAGCTGACCTCGGCTAATAAGCACTCGCACTGCTCACACACATGCACACCCACACACACCCGCACACACACTCTTTGGTTTGTATGTGCCTCTAATGAAAAGAGGACTGACGCACAAAGCTGATTGCTTTGTTCTGATGAGTTTCGGGTTTAAGTAGCCCACTTGATTGATGGATAGATGAACGAAAGGATGGATGGATGGATGCATGAAGACAGATAGAAAAGGAAAACAGATTAGTGCAACTGTTGGGCTGTGTGCCAACAGGCAGGGAGAAGAAGAAAAGCCAGCCAGCTTGTTTTATTGGACAAAAGTCCAATTGCCGCTGCCTTGTAGAGAATAGCCATATTTGTCCGTGCAGTCGGGCCTTGTCATGTACTTTATGCACAGTCACATCACCATGACCAATACACTAATCTCTGCAGTTCTCCTCTGGCTACAATGAGCTGAAGAAGGTTAACTTCACCTTCCAGGGTAAATAGAAAAATGAACCAGGATGTCTGTCTGCAATGGGGTTATAAACAGTGGTTATTAACTCGGCTCTGCCACTTGCACAGAAAGGCTGCCGCTTTGAAGTCAGTTTTTACTGAGATATAGAACAACTTGAATCAATAAGTAATGAGTTTTATTAAAAAAAGTTTAAATAAAATGGAGAACTGATCTGTATGCCTGCACTCTGGGCCGTGGGAGTTTCTGAGTTTCTCTCCCTCCACACATGTAAACCGATCTGATACTAATCTGAAGTGTGAAGTTGTATTGACATTTTGTCTTCAGAGTCCAGTACCAGGAGTGACACAGTCTCTGTGAATGTCAAGGATGTAATTTGCATCGGAGTAACCGATACTCGAAGCTGAAGTCTTCACAAAAGGATAAAAGCAGCTGCATCACAGTAAAAATTGTCAGCAGAGAGTAAGACATGGCAAAGACATGAGCAATAAGTGCCCTCAGTTACTCCAGTCCATTTCAAGGTCTTTTGCTTGACAGTTTTAGAACAATGGTAATATATTACCAGACCAATTATGTGAAATTGCTGCTTTCGCATCTAGATTTGCCTGTCTCCACCATTCTCATCTCAATCCAATCCAATCTGAAACCATTTGAGCAAATGAAATGATATTTACCTCATCTTCTGTTACAAGCTTTCAAAATTACAGGCTTCAGGAAAAATCAATACAAAATGCCAGCTTAGCAGCAGATGTATGCTCTGTGAGAATGCTAACTTTTCCTCTTCTTATGTCTCCCCATTCCCCCACAGAGGCAGAGGGAAGAGACTGGGAACAGGAAAAGAAACGCCTCACCAGCAAGTAGTAGTAGTAGGAGGAGGAGGAGGAGGGGGGGGGGGTTGGATATTGTGGTGGATGTTTATAAACTACTTGTGCTTGCAGGCCGAATGCACGATTGTCTTGTCCGAGACGCTAACCTTTAGCATCTCGCTGCGCTTCGGCGCATCTTACAAAGTTCACTGTGAGAAGGGAGTCTTGACCCTGCGGATGATTTGGAGGACTGAAATACCACTTTCATTTATTATTTATCCAGGCTGGCCGAGGGGAAGGCAAGTCGTGGCGCTGTCATACCTGACTGGCTAATGTAAGAAGTGGCCATCTCACTGCAACCCTGGGGAATCAAAGCCCATTACTGGTTTGAGAGATGGCCTAATGTCCACTGTGAACACACACACCAGATCAAAACATTAGGATGAGAGTGAGATGTACACACAAACACAAACACACACTCAGTGCAAACAAGATGTTTGTGCCGCGTTCTGAGATGGAGGGTGAACATCGAGATGCTTCAGAGTGCTGGAGAGAATGACAAGTGAACATTTATAATTCAAATCTGGCCTTCTAAGGTTTCTTGCGAGTCCGGTAAAGCCACTTCATTATAATGTACGGTTTATTATTTTTTCCATTTGCAAGCTGTAATTCGTCCACCTGGGGACATGGCATCCATATCTGCGATCGCTGAAACAATAACACGGAGAGGCCCCGGGTCTTGTAATGCAAAGAGGTTTATCAGATAATCACTTATTGACAAAAAACAATTACAGCAGATCAAAAACAACAGAAAAATAAACAATCAGCTGACCTGAGGATGCTGCAGTTATTTATGTATGCTCTGTAAAATTATAGCTTTTTCTAATGCAAAAAAATGGACTTTTCCCTTTGTAAGTCAGTGATCTATACAAATGTGTGTGCGCATAAACCTCCACTTTAAAAACGACTGATTGGGTCTTTAAAATGTAATCCAACGCTAATAGCACTTTACTCATTAGCGGGATCATTTTCAGTGTAAAAAAACAAAAACTTTAAAACCGTTTTTTGCTGGTTGGAAAGGTACAGCGGCCACTTTATCTGCTTTACTGTGTGTGTTTGTGTGTGTAATTGTCAAGATGGAGGCTTAATGACCCTTTGGATGTGCAGCCGAGGTGTAGCTAATGAAGCGTATGTGTATGAAGTACAGGCCCCTTTTAATGGGAGATTCCTATCAATACCATAGATCGGATTAATATTTCAAAGTTAATGTTTTTGTTGAAGAATTAGCAAAACAAACACGAGACGAGGCTTCACAGTCACAGGAAAATGCAATTTTCTCAGTCTTAGCAGCTCATCTTTTTAATTACGGACTTAATAGCTTTATAGATTTTTGAAAGATGAATTCTTATTGGCATTTTTATAATTACTGGTCTTTATTGCTTTTTATGAAAATAATCATCAAGGCTCATTTACCTCACAAACCCTTAGGCAGATGCATTTCAATGATAAGGGCAAATAACCTCCATAACAGCGGTCCTCATTTTTCACCTCTCTGAATTACTTACTGAATCAGCGATTTCTTTTTCTTTTTTTTTAAATGTGTAAATAACTACTCTGTGCTCATAAAACCAAACAAGCCATTAAAGCAAACACTCTCACTTGATGAAGATGATGCAGCATTGATAGGACAACATGTTCAGACATACTGTGAACCCCAGAGGTAACTGAAACCAGAACAATACATGTTGGCCCATGGTGACGCAGGCCTTGGCCAGAGTATCACACATGTCAACATACTATCAAATGTGCCGCTAAAATAACTGAACCTCTTCAGCATTAACACATGTACAGAACCGGAGAGAGCCAAGGCTGCTTCAGAGCTCTGACGGTAGAGAAAATGTATCTGGACACTTCAGCAAAAACATATTTAGAGGAGCTGGCCAAGGTTTCCTCATGTAGTCTGCAAAGGCCTTCGAGTGCAGCAGCCTTAGACAAACAGTGGCTCAGAGCCATACCCTGCTAATAAGTCTGACGATGAATTTGGGCAAGCAGAAGAAATTTAACCATATGAATTTGCGGGCTAGCAAAGCAGGCAAATTATCTCCTGTGAAATTCATACCCACCAATGGAAGACAGTCTTCCAGTCACTATTTAATATAAGCTGAAATCCTGCGTAGAGGGAAGAGTGTGCGTTTGGCGAGCCTCATCTCTACTAAAAGGGAAATATGCATTGATTTAGCCTTGAACTCCCTGTTGAACTTGGCTGGCCTGCTTCGCTGTGGTTTCCCAGTACAATCCCAATCCCTCCTCCGTTGTCCCGGACTCAGCCTGGATACAGACAATAACCGGAAAGAGTATTTAGAACATTTGGAATAAAGTGGATGTAAATTTCACCCTTTACATTTGCCAGAAGCATCTGTTTTATCTATAAATGTGGAGCTTCAGAGAGCCAAAGCTGTGTAATATTTCAACCCGTGCTTTATTTAATTGGTTTGGAAGCACAAAAGGAAAGAAAGAAAAGTCAAAATATGACTTTTTCCCCCTGGACCCCCTGCTAATAGGCAAGCCTGGTCCCTGTATAACTTATCCCAATCGGTACTTTCTCATAATAGGGCCATGGGTAATTTGCCAGGGCCAGGGCCAACTGAACATGTTCACAACACTAAATGGTAAGAACAAGTCATTTGCTTGAATATTGTGTATAAACCAGTTGGCAAATCATATTTATGGCACTAAGATTAAAGCAAAAATCAATTTTGCTTTTGGGGGGAAATTGGGTTTCTCATAGTGTGAATAAGTGTTGGCTTAGCCTGTCTGGCCTTGGCTGTGTCTGCTGAAACTCTAAAAACAGTCCCTGTTTTGGTTCCAACATTTTCAGTCTCTATGGCGCTGGATCCTGCCCTGCAGTGCAGAGTCAGTGTGGTCTGAAGAGTCTTTCTGTATGTCTGCTACACATGTGAATATGCTCGACAGATGTTAGCTGGCTCCCAGGCAGACAGGCTCTCCTCCCCCTGGCCTTTTTGGCTCTGGCTGTGACATGGTGACACACAGTAGCATCTGGAGTTCAGACTGGGTCACCCAGGGCAAACACGATACAGAGCAGCACATCAGTACTCTTTGAAGACCTCCCATGACTTTAAAATGAATGAGAGGACAAATACTGGCTTCCTTATCTACTGCACCGAGCCCAACATTTTCAGGGAGTGTTTTTGTTTTCCTGTTAATATTTGACCGCTTAAATCCACACATATTTTGCCAACTCAATCATGTTGAATAGTAGTAGCAACTTGTAAGACTAAGATAAATTAACAGCAATTGTCAGGTGTGGTGTGTTTCTTTTTTTCCACTTGAGGCAACCACCAAAAACATCTGATACTCACTTTATGGAATAGACCCAAAGGAGAAGAAATCGGCCGTGTGTTATTGATTGTACAACTACTGAGAGCAAACTGTCCAGAGAAATGGGGTAAAAAAAAAATCAGGGCTCCATGCCGCTACTCAGTTTCAACCCTGATATGATATTGGAATGACCCAAAAATTAACACTCTACAAGAGCTTGGATTGGACGCTTGATATCGCAAAGAAGCACAAATCAAAAGTAGATTCCCAGAAGGTCTTAAAACCATATGTGAGTTAAACCCTATAGCATCTTTAGGAACAGAGGCAGACGACCTAAATTCAATCCCTATTCCTGCCAAAGATAAAAAGAAACGGAGGACATATTTGAAAACGAACAATAAAAAAAGATGCCTGGTTGCCTTTAAACCACACGACTGTGGTTTGTTGTTTTATTTCTTACAAGAAGTCAAGCGATGAGCTTTTTGGGATTTCAAATTACGCTCATTTTTTATACATATTGCTGTTTTATGGTGATCTCTTTGACAGGATTATGAGCATTGCTGTTTTCCTGAAGGCGGCTTTTTGATTGTCAACAATGAATATGTAGAAGCCGTAAACACACACCTCTTTAAAAATGCCCCTTTTTCCTGTTTCTTGCCTTTGTGTTCGACTTGATACAAGCCTATTTGTCTACATTTCCGCCGTTAGCTGACAGTCAGCCATGTTCAGAGACAGTCAAGTGTCAGCTCATGAAACAAACATTTAGCAAGCGCACAACAGCAAAGCTTCCAGCCGACGCGCACCCGTTCAAATCCATCCCGTCATGTAAATAACTTGTTTCAGTGTGCTTTCAATTAAAGCGGAGGACGGAGTGCCATTGCTGCCTTTGATGGATGAGCTTAGATATTGGAGTGTACCGTTGGATGACAAAACGTTCCCCCACTCCACCTCAACTCCTCTTTCCTATTGATTCTCCTGGCGGTTATTCATCAGGGCGGTGGCCACTGTCAGATCAGCTGCTCCTTCTCCTCACAAAACACATTTTCCACTGTTATTGATAAAGCTATTTGACCTTTTATTCAAATCTGTGTGTGTGTAAGAGTGTGTGTGTGTGTCTGTCTGTGAAGCGTGTACACATCTGTGTTTTCTTTCTCTCTGCTCTTGCCAGAGGCTTGCAGATCACTGCAGCTACATGAATAAAGTCAGGCTGTTTTGATTAACACCAAATGAGTAGGTCTATTCTTTGCAGATGTCTGTTTCAGCAGTACTGAGCCTTGCTTTCACATAACAAAAATAAACCCCAAACCTGTTTTACAGTTTGGCAAAGCTAAGCACACACATACAATACATACATACAGAGTCTGCACACACACATGCCGGTATTCATATAGATCAGTGGTCTCACACATACTGTGACTCGCATACCTACAGACATACTTCTTCAGTGTTTTGAAAATGTTCTGCTCTTTTGTCAGGGTGAAGACAGGCTGTCTTGGCTGGAAGTCCAATAGTAAATGTGCCCTGAGTTAAAAAAAAAAAAAAAAAAAAGGCCAATAGTGGAGGCTTTGGCTGCACAGTGGCTGATCAAGGGAGAGAATAATGACTTTACAGAGGCCTCTGTGCTGTCAGTGATCTTAGCGGAGGTTATGACTTGGGCCAATATCTAGAAATCTGGAAAATATACCGTATAACAGCTAATGTGTTTCAGGTCACCATCCTAAGCTGCAATGACAGGAAGTGTAGAAGTGGCCCAGCATGCATCTCTCTGCTATAGAAGATGCAGGGGTGGGAAAGGACAACGTAATAATTGTTCAGGAATGGTATTCTGACTGTTTTACTGCACATTGTGCTGTAACGTGTCCACATTGGAAGGAAATACTGTATACAAATACATCATTTCCATGGATCTGTCATTTTTTTTCTTGAAATGTACACAAATACATCATTCGCTTTGACAAAACAATCGTGACTTGATGTTTAAACCTTTTTTTTTTGTCTTCCAGGTCTTTCTCCCTCATCCCTCTCTCTTCACCAGTGGATAGATTCGACGGCTGCCAGTGCCTGACCGACCCAAAGGTAAGGAATTAAGTTTTATATCCCTACAACTACACACAACAGTTGCAAAGCTTACAACCTACACAACAATAAGACGGTCAAGAAACCACACAAACTCCATTCAAAGGGGACCTGTTATGCTGTTCTTTATTTTCTGTCACATATACAGCATATAATGTTACAATGCCAGATGTCCACATTAAACATAGCTGAAGCTCCAAATAAAGAGTAAATGTATGTAAAGGTAGTCCCTGTGAGACAAAAGCTCAGGTGTCATGCTGCTCTGAACACTGAGTATCTATTGGTCATCCACCCAAAGTTCAGCTTGTTCTCCCAGAACAGTCTACCTGAGTCGTATTATAAACATTTTATGTACCCCAGCATACAAATAACTAACAGAGCAGGTTTACTATACAGTGTTTTTACTAGGAACGTTGGCTTTAGTGTTTCCTGACATCAGACATTTTCCACTTCAGCTGGCATTTTAGTGCATTTCCACATGGACACCTATTATCAGGGGTTTAAAAAGACAAATACGTACGACTGTGATGTAAATACCAGATCCACCATTATGTCGCACAATAAGCAGCATTAGATTTACCGACTGTCGGTCTTTTCCTTCTCTATTTTTGTTTTCCTTTTACTTTTAAAAGTTTGCTTTCATATCCTCCACACTGGTAAATGGATGAGCTAGTGCTCGTCAGCCCTTGTGATGTTGCCTCTCACTTAGCAAGGCTCTTGAAGTTTGGACAATCAGCAGAAAGTGGGCTTTTTGAGGGAGACGATAATTGATCAGAGACTCATAACAGACAGTTTGTGATAAATAAGGATTTTTTTTCTTTTTGAAACGATGAATCATGCAGGATACTGAGTAACTAAGCACTAAGACTAAGCATGTGGAGCTGGAAATTTGCTTTTTTAGGTCCCTTACTCATTTAAAAGTTTACATCCACACAAACTGTTGATTTATCAAACGCACAACTTCCCCTTCTTATAGACTGCATGTGGTTAACATGCAAGCTGCCACACCTGCATCAGAAAGAAAGAAGGCAGGTAAAGAATTTCTAAATGTATTTGAAGCTTTGCTATCCTTGGTGCTCACTGAGTCGGTATTGAGTGTTGTCTACGGCATTATACAGATAATCCATGCTATGCAAATAAGAAAAAAAACAGCTCAAGTTTTGCCTTGTGTGTTTATCCCTCACTCGCCCAAGTTGACTGCTTTGTTGTCGGTAAAGCCACAGAGCAGTGAGAGTAACATTTTACTCACCTTGGTAAGAAAACCGTTCTCTTGTCCTTCATGGCGGCAAAGTGTTCAATAACCATGTCATATCATTTCCCAACAGACCTCAGGGTTTTCACAAGAAAGGACTTCAGTAATGTTTTTGCTAAGTGGCCAAGTCTTGTGTCCACATGTGTACGGGCCAGTGCAGGAGTAGCTAGACGTCCCATTAGATTTTATTTTCACTCTGTGCTCACTTTGTGAAGTTGTTTTACACAAAAAGGGACCAGCCTCCTCTAAGTGTAAAATCCTGTGCACTCTGTTGCTAGATCTGATGTTTAATACGACTGCCACAGCAGACTAAATGTTAATTGGACATTTTCTGGAAACGTCAACTGTATCTGCTCGTAACCGCAGTGTGTTTGGCCTCCTGTAGTTTTGGAAACATTGCATTATGGCATAGATAATGTATGGATCAAGTCATCATGGGCCTCCAGTATGAAACCAAAGGAATCATGAAATTGAAGTAGGAAATGAATATGATCAAAACAAAGATCGATTTGTTGGTTGTGTCTGTGTTTTTATTTAACAGATGACTCGCAGCTGTGTTTATATGGTGTATGATTTTAAACCGTGTTGAGATTGAAGCACAACAGTTTTATCCTATGAAATTCGTGCTCATGTCCTTTCCTTGCTATCAATAATTAAGACTAGATCTTGGAATGAAAAAGTAATTTCCCTTGAAAGAACCAGATAGAATTGACATAAACCCCAGCCCTAAAAACACACCCCGAGAGGTATCTAAAAGCTCAGTAGGTGCCAATAAAAGCGGAAAAACAGAAATCTTTCTAGCAAAACACAACAACAAGAACAAGAACAACCCACTGAAGTGGAGAAGTGAAAAACAAGAGAGACTTAAGGTGATTCTCATCTTCGACTCCAAAGGCTGGGCACTCCAAAAAAAAAGTGGGAATGTAATTTCCCACACTAGGAACATAAGCCAGGAGTAATCTGGCCTGTAATACCTCCTAGTCCTTAAATAAAAGCCCTCCATTTTAAGTCTTCAACCTCGTTTTTTTTCTCCCCTCCCTTCCCCACCTTTAATAGGATTTGGTAGAAAATGGCTTTGTGAATCGCTCCTCTCCGTCTTGCTCAAGGAAGAGCAGGCTATTCTCATTGAGAAGTACTTAATTGCTTTAAATGACTGATGATACATCTCGGGAGAAGGGCCTTGAGCTAAGGGCCACAGCCAACTACACAACAGATTGTTCTCTTGGACGCTGGGAGGAGGTGTGTCTCCGTATGTATGTATGTATGTGTATAAGATGGCACATGTGTGTGTTTTTGCAACAAAGATGAGACTCTAGGAATAGACAGTTATCCATAAGCGTGTCAGGTGTGCATGTGCTGCATGGACGTGTGTGAACATGCAGACTGTCTGTGTGTTTGTGTGTGTGTGGATGTGCATATGTGTGTGAGAGGGTCACCAGGCAGTGTTCGTCCTATCGACACCCCAGTAACAGACTAAATTAAAGCTGTGATGAATTGTGGCTGTCACGGCGGGAGGGAGGGGAGACTCTGCGCCGTATTCCACCTCTGATTAGGTGGGGATAGAAAGATACAGAATATCATTATCAATATGTAGCACTATATTTTCATTAGATTTTTCTCTTCGTGCAGACAGGTTGATAGCAGGATGATCTTTCATTTCAAGAAAAAGATTAAACATCTTCATGGGTGTCAGCGAGGAGCTGAGTTAAAATTTTTACGGCGTTTTCTGTCAGTGATGGGAATTTTCTTATTAATATCTTTCTCTCTCTCTTTTTTTATTAATACAACAATTTAAAAAGCTGGTAAAGGTGCAACATGTGCAATTAAAATGTAAACTGCTGAAATCCTAAAAGCTCTTTCATCATTGTAGGAAGCTCGTGGCTATTGAGGAGGCAGCACCTTTTGGCTGTTTACTACAAGAAGCAGATAGTCACAGTAGAAGCAGGGATCGAGGGGTATTGCATGTTTGTACACGCTGTCTTTTGAAAGTGGCGTCCTTTGGGTAGACCACAAGGGTTTTATATTCAGTCGCAACCGCAGTGGTGTACCTGAGGAAGCAACGTGATGTATGAAAACACAAATTTAACTTGGTGTACTTGCGTGTACCACACTTTACTGTTCAGGACTCGAGAGGCAAAGGTAGTTTTCTTTGAGGTTTAAATCCAACACATGCAACAAACAACTGACATGTGCCTGGAAAACACACCTGAAGTTTTATCAAATAAATGATTACCGCTGTTACAAGATTAGCAAGGATGAAAGTAACCAGCCTTTTTTAAAGCAACATTAACCCAATGCTCGCCAGACAACACTGTTACATGGGCAAAATAATAAAAATTAAAATATATTCCCACTGAAACTGTCCATAGTGTCACACCCACAGAAAAGATGCTTCTAGTGTGTGTTATTGCGAGGTTCTGTTATTATCTGGTTACGTTGTGAGATCCCAAATCCCACCTGAACCCATGAATTCATGGTTCAGGTGGGATTTGCTTCACGACGGCCCGTTGTCGAGTCTACGGTGAGAAAGCTGGTAAACAGATGTACACACACCATCATCAGACGCAAGGAAGACTTCTCCAAACTCATAAGAATTGTTTTGTGCTTTCTCCCATCCAATCTTTTCAAATTGTTCCCATCTGAATCATCATGGTAGCTCTACAGCGGCACCAATCACATATATAGAAGCAGAAGGAAGAAAGACAGAGGGAGAATGGAATGTAATTGCGAGGAGGACCAAACATCGTTGAATATTGCGAGCTGTTCTCAAAGAAATAAGGGTTTGTGATTTTCTATGCCTTCGGTGTTTGCACCTCTATGTATGGCAGCTTCTTAAAAAAACATTAGCATCTTCAGAATACGTCTGTCTCCATCCAATGGCATTGTTACCATGGCAATTGTTGCGTGACCCCACTAACACCGAAACAATACACAGACAAAACGA
The DNA here is from genome assembly GCF_905171665.1 of Trachurus trachurus. Lineage (NCBI taxonomy): Eukaryota > Metazoa > Chordata > Actinopteri > Carangiformes > Carangidae > Trachurus > Trachurus trachurus. Next base: position 9,065,375 of record NC_139911.1, read on the forward strand.
CGTGACCTCCTCTGAAATCCTCATCACACCGTGGCTCTTCCTGCTATTTATTTATTTATTTATTTTTTCTCCTCTGGGTATTTGTGTACGGGCGATGAAAGACGAGACGTATGGATAATGTTGTTGTCGATTAGCTGATGGATGTAATGTATGGCAGATGAGGGCTCGGTGCCTTCGGCCAAAATGCTTTCAGGTAGCGTGGAAAATATCTCACTTCAAAAAAAAAAAAAAAAGTCTGAGTTCGTAGAGTTGAACCTCTAACAGCCTTTCTGTCTCTTTACTCTCTCTTTTTTTAAAACTTTTTTTTGGCACAGTAGAATTTGTTGCACGTTGCAGTTACTCCCTTTTATTGCCATTTACCCACAAATAGTGGCATGCAGCGCACACGACACGAGGGAATTCAATAACTCACAAAATGTAGGAGCGTGATCACAAAACGCCAGTATTCCACTGTGTTGTTTTTAATTAAGGAGCCAAAGAATACAATACAAACAAGATCTAATGTAAGGAAAATCTGGACTCTTTTTTTTTATTTTTATACATGGCGCATAAATGTAGACTGATTAAACATGACTCTCTTCCAGATTAATGATGCTTACTCCCAGCCTTGTGTATACTCCGTCTCTTCCCCAGAGATGTGCGCGCAGAGCTGCTCAAACACTATTCACACCAAACTAAAAGATCTCAGTCGAAAGCGGCGTCTAAGAAACTATTTTAGGTGCCCCAACCCCAGGTATTCGGCGGTTAGGAGGATACACATATATCCTCCCATGGTGGTAGGCTGTGTATGTGTATATATTGTTTTATCAGTGACCCGTATCCTGTTTACCTGATGGAGGCAAAAGCTCAGTGTCGAAACTCCTTAAAAGTCAAAGCCAAAGGGAGGAGGGGGTGAGGGGGGTGGGGGGTGGAGGAGTGCATCCAAACGTATACCACATGTTATCGCACACATACACACACACACACACACACGCACACACTCACACATACAGACGCACTCTCCACCAGCCGTGGGGCGCCATGGTTACCTTGGAACTCTAACGTGGACCAGCTGGTGTACTTGGGTTGTGAAATTGCATTGCATACACACACTCACACACACACACACACAGACGCACACGCACACACACACACATTTGCAGAGGATCAAAGGGAGTTGGAGCCCTGCACAGCAGCCCCTCTGCTCCTGCCCTTGGCTAAATGGGCGACCAAACATTCCAGGCTGTCCAGCCCAGTAATATCTGGCCTACAGCCTAATGAAGATGGACTGTGTTTATAATTCTCATGTTTGCTCTGATCACTAACGTAATCCTTTCTATACACAAAACACAGAGACAGAAAACACTCTTTGTTTCTTTATTTCAAGTCAAAAGTGCAGAGGAAGAAGAAGAGGGGGAACGGGAGAAGTACATAATATGAGCTACAAAAACCACAGTTTCAGCAGACTTTGCAGCTCTTTGCATTTTTCGCACAGGGGCATCACATGTTCTCAAACAAAGGAGAAGGCACCAAGGGATGTTTTTCTGCCTGCTTGAGACTTTGACACCTGCCTCGCTGCAGCAAATTGGAATGGCTTGCTCTCAAATGAGATTTCTGCCCACCGCACGGGGAGAGAAAAAAGGGTCACCCATTACAACTATTCTACATGATTCACAGAGTTATCACATCTCTGCTTGCCTACCTCTCCTCTAATTAGCTTCAGGGACCTGGGCAATGTGTTTTGTGTGTGTGTGTGTGTACTGTCTCTCTCTTCATCTTTGTTTGCGCCAATATTAAAATCTAATGTTTCTTTTCTTCAACAACACATTTATTGACCCATGAAATCTGCACTTCACTGTGAATCAGAGATTACTGTTTATAACTACTGTAAGATGCCTGCGAAATTGGCCCAATTTAGTGCTTATGAGAAGGAGGTCCTTAGATTTTTAGTTTCTAAATAAGTGACAAGATTTCTCTTTATGATTCAAGAGCTCATACAAATGATAGATTCATAACAGCACTCCACTTCACCTTCAGAAATCCCAGTAAACACAACATTTGGACAACAGGGAAATGGTAGTGGACTGATGAATTTGATTTTTAGATTTTAACTTATTTCTCTTCTACTTAGCTTTTGAGATCAGTTGGTGAGAATATTTAGTGAATACTCCATGAAGAAACCACTTGTTCATTTCAGCTCTAGTGTAAATTGGTGTCCTTTTCCCTTTCAAAAAACAGTAATGTATATATGCACACTCCAACTGTCTTTATAGCTGCTACTTTTTGAGCCCTGATTGCTTCATATAATCAAATCATTCTCATCAAACTAAAGTGTTTTTTCTTGCATAGAAGAATAGAAACTCTTGCTAGTAAAACTATATTTGTAATACTACTACTATTACTACTACTGTAATAGTAAGTCAACCTGGCCATCACATTCTTTGTTAAAGAGAGAGCAGGGTGAATGCGATTTGACTTGAGGAAAGATAAACCCTGAGCTTCAAGGCCGTGGTCCAGGATCCTCCAGTCAGAGCCGCTATGACTCTTCATCACACAGTCCTGACGTTGTGGCTTTGTGTAATGCTTTTATCAATGAATGCATGCATGCATGCATGGACACAAACGGTCTCTGCTGTCTCAACCGTACTCTCTCTCTCTGCCGCACACGCACAGACACACGGGCTCAGTGCATTAATACCAAAAGGGTTTAATCAACTCTCGGAGGAAGACATCATTGCATTTAGAATCAAACCTATGGAATCAATATCTGTGTTACACTTAAAATGACAAAGTGCTTAGATGGAGTCATGCGGGCATACAGCCCTGGGGTAATTTTTGAAGGTATAGATGGATGTGTAGAACGTTTATTGTTGTGATTCTTGTTGTGTGATAGATCCTTACAAATCTGAACCCCTTAGGCATAAACTCCTTTTCCACTGGTGAAATATCGAAATATGAACAAAGAGAAATAAAATGGTGAATACAGTAAGCTTATTTGGAAAAACACACTTCACAGATGTGCAGTTTCCAGCTGATCTTGGGCTGTTGTTAATGAAATAACTGATCTTTTTCTGTGCTTCCTGATTACAAAAATTAAACACAGAGCAATAATTGAGGCAATTAAGTAATAGCCATTTTTCAACTTGCACCCAAGTCAGTGTTAAATAACATTTATTTGTAACTTTGGGAACTATTGGTGGCTGTGGCTCAGGAGCTAGAGGCTCAGCTGGGTCGCTCACTAATCAGAAGGTCGGTAGTTCGATCCCTGGCTCCCTCAGTCTGTACGTGTCCTTGGGCAAGATGTATCATTGGTTTGTGTGTGTTGTGCGTGATAGAAAAAGCAATGTATGCGCAGAAAAAGCTCTGTATGAGTGAATGTGACTTGTAGTATGAAGTTGTTTGAGCGGTCGATAAGAGCAGAAAAGTTTCTATCAATTTAATTGACAGAAAGAAGCTGAATTTCGAAGTCATATCCAGAGTTGTGCATGAACACGTTGGTAAATGATGCCGAGAGAGAAATGCACTGTTTGGTTCAGACCTTTGGTTCATGTCTGTTTTTTTTTTCTTCCTCTTTTTTTTTTTTTTCCAGTTTTTGGAGGTAGTAACCATGATATTCTCACGCCTCTGCTCAGAGATTGTTTGTATTGCAGTTTTGCTCTCGGATACAGAATCCCTCTATGCGGAGCTGAATTACATCTGTAAACTGATCTGTTTTTAGTTCTTCTGCTGTATGACACATTGTTTTAGTGGTACAGTATTTAGTTTGGGAAGTGGGAGTGATTGCAAGCTGTGGATGGATGGGTGGGAGGAGGGTCTACTCAACTTACACAACAGTGGTTATATCTGCAGAAACACATTTTTCCTTACGTCTCTCTGTTTTAAAACTCAGCCAATCTTAACACTGAACCGTTGGAATCGAACTTATTGCTGTGTTTAACTATGTGTTAGTGTGACGTCAGGGGACCTTCACTTTAAGTCGGTGTGTCAATATCAGCTTAAGTGAAGGAGTGGCTTGAAAGCTAACCGCAGAATCAGACTAAGTATGAATTTCCATTTCGCTCACATAATAATTACAGCTGCACTCCCTTATCCTCATTCTCTCAAACTGTCTCTAGCTGCAGTCCTCACGCTTGTAAGTATGTGTACGAAAGAATGGGGGGGGGAGTGTGCAAGAGAACGACCCTTATATATTATTGCAGTCACGCTGCCCACGTCTGAAAACATTTCACAGGCAGTGCAAAGGAAATGTAAATCTGAGTTTGCTGAATCTAACACACACACGCACGCACACACACAGTGGAGAAAAGAAAACCTCATCTCCCCTCTCTCCCTTATACACACATAATGCATTAAAATGGAAAACAGCTCGCACTGGCCCCGGCATTGAAGGGGGCCCTAATATTTGTTTTTCCCTCCCCTGTAGTGTCCTCATTGCCAATGACCAAATTTATAATAATCTCTGCCTCAGAGTCCAGCGCTGCTTTCAGAATCTATAATCACCTCGGCAGTGGTTCCTTCAGCCCAGTCACGGCCGGCTACAGGCCCACTTCCCTTTTAGCTCTGCTTCAGCAACACTGCAGCCGCTCTCAATCCCTGAAATCAGCCTCTAGCTTACATTGTCTGTACGGTCTGTTTTAATAAGGACACACACAACCCTGGTAAATAACATTCATACGACAGAGAATACTTCATTCATAGACGTGGCAGATTTATGCCCTTGCTCGTAGCCATTTCGCCGCCATCTTGCTGTGTTGTAGCTCAGGACAGAGGCAGATATCAGTCAAGTTTGCAAACCTGCTGCTCATTACCAGGTCTGTGGATCAGTGCGTGGAGTTTATGAACGCTGCCAAGGTCAGGGATCTCACAGAGACATCGTGGACAGACAGTGAATAGACTCAGATGAAAACATTAAAATAGTTTTTCAAAGTAGATAATGTAAACTAACCAGTGATTTCATGTATGTAAAATGTCAGTAAATGAAACTGTTGAACCTGCACTGTTTAACTAAAAAAAACAAAAAAAAAGTTTTGATAATTATGAAATACAGTAAACTAATCCCAGCAGGGAGTCAGATGTAACTTGCACCATCATGGGCCTGTAATCAATTCACTGCTGTTCAGCTACTGTTGCTTCAAATTAAAAGTCTTTCACTGGGAATGAAACGGCGGAGAAGCTGCAGGAAATCCACTCTATTCCCAAGGCTGGAAGTGGTGCTGAGAGTCTTTCAGATAAAACTGATTTGGATGTGTTTTGATGCTTTATTGGTTTGCTGATCAGTTTGAAGTATTGCAGGGAGATGTAGTGAGCTGCTCCCACAAAGAGGTGCGAGGCGGTTTCTACGCTTTGCTTCACTGTAAAATTATTTTCTTCAGTAAGTTTGTGGTGCTCTGGTTATTACCAGTCGTGACAGTGGGGATGCTATTGTTTCCACTTTGTGAATGTGTGTTTGTGTGTGTGTGTGTGTGTGTGTGTGTGTGTGTGTGTGTGTGTGTGTGTGTGTGTGTGTGTGTGTGTGTGTGTGTGTGTGTGTGTGTCATCAGGGCATGTGGTCCTGGAGACACGCTGTACAGAGGTAGTTTTTGTACTTCGAGTATGTCACAGCCGTGCAATATACAGTCGTGAAACCTTGTATGAATGTAGCTGAAATCAAAATGAAGCCGACCCATGAGTACAGAGTGGTATCGCAAGATCACATCTAGTTTTATTATTATTTTTGTTCAAGGTGTTTCATTTGTCTGAAAATCTACCTTTGTGACTAAGATCATAAAAACATTCCCGTGTGGTTTTCTCTAAATTCGGTGTTTCAGAAAGACTGTTACAGTCGAACACAGTTTTTACCTCAACACATCCCCGTATTTAATGATAATACTAATGACACAGTTTTCCTATTGGAGAACAGGTTTAACTTTTTAGGCCTCTGAGAGAAGTTGGCTTTAACATTTTTGAGACACGATTCTTCTTCAAAATTGACTTTTCCAAACGGAATAATTGCGTCTGAAAACCTTCATTTCGGAGTTCTTGTGGGGAATTTTTTTCTGACCAGATGGAAAGAGAACAAAAACTGGAATTTTTGTCTGGTAAATTTCTGCTGACCTTGAGTCCTCCTGGCTCTGTCTAATTTGTCATAGTTTACAAACCCTTTTCTTATTAAATGACGCTCTCGCATGAAGCACCTTCTTAAAGGAGATTAGAAAGATACAAACTGTGAGGCCCAAGACACACACACAAACCAACAAAGGAGGAAGAGATGCAAGGGTAAACATAAAAAATCAAGAGGTCCACTTTGTCTGGTTGCTCAACCAGACAAACAGGGGCACAATACACACTGTTTTTTCACATTTTACTGCAGAAGACAATGGAAAAACAACGGTTGGACAGATGTGATAAATTTACTCATTTGTAATTGTGTAACAAATTGATAATCTAGGAGTCAGGTCTAAATCCATCAGGTCTCGGGGGGCTTAAAGAAAGTGCTGATGCTACATTTACCCATTCACCAGTCTTATTAATGATTCATAGTTTTTTTTAATTGCTAGTGCGCTATGACCTAAATGCTTACTGCCTTGCTAGGACTGAAGCAACAACAACAAACAGGGAAACAAACAAGTTCTGAGCTCCATGGTGATGTGTACGACGTGTCTCTATTTTGTTCAAATACAGCTGAAAGAGCATTGCTATTATTTCAAACCTATATCTGATACAATTTCTTTTCAGTCCTTTCATGTTATCAACCACCCCCTCACCCCCTGTTTTCGTAATCTGCCAATCCCTGCTCTCAATTTTCCAGACAAGGTCACATCACCAAATCAGTTTTCCAAGAACAGACACCCACCCACATGCTCATCCAGATGATAGAGACGCATGATAAACACACATTTCCCTTTGCCAATCTAAGCACATATACATATGAAGTGCTCACGTATATGACTAGTGTTGATTAATCAATTGGCTAAAACAAATTTTTACAGCCCAGCTCGTCCAGGGGCGTTACCTCAGGCACTATGTAGTCTGCATAAATCATAAATCAGACCAATCTGATGATTGCAGCAGTATGAAACCCCAGCTTCTCTATTGCCTCTGCTAGGCCTAATGTTTCCCCCCCTCCCTTGAAATGCATAATAACAGTAATGATAATAATGATATGTATGTCAAGCCCAGCTCATAAATATCAGGATCAATCTGTCTTGAGAGAGGGTACGTATGGATTAAAAACAACTCAAACGAGGGCCAAGTGGCTGCTCTGCCAGTGTTTGTGTGGATGTTACAGAGAGGCAGCCAAACAATAGACATATTTTTCCTGGAGAGTGACCCCCTCACATGCATATTTTGCTCATTTTATATGTGCAATTGTGTCCCTGTGTGCATTTGTGTGTCCTCCCATTGTGCATGACTGATGACTTGAAGCAACTGTGACCCCCACGCGTCACCCCTCCATGCATATAAAAACAGCCTACTGCTACCATATCCTCAGTTAATGACTAGCTCCAGTGAAAGACCATTAACGTAATGACATCACGCTGGCCATCTCAGACACACACCTCACACAAAAAAGCACGCTAACCCCGAGTGGTGACATTCCCTTCGTTCTCTAATGAACAATGAATTAACAGTAGAAGTGAAGTGTTTTTCATTATTATGCTTGTGTGAAGACAGCTATGTCTTCTTATTATTCCTAATGGGGGATCTTTATGATTGTTTGTCTGCACATAAAGCTACAATATCTGTGTGTATCTGTGTGTGTGTGTGTGTGTGACTGCAGTAGAGTTGGGGGTCGCAGTTTCATCTTACTAATTCAAGGACAGTTCCTAATCATGCAGAGTGAATACATGAAGACACTGGAACACATGCATTAACCTCTTGCATATTTACGTCATGGAAACACACACATGCACATGCACACACATGCACGCAGGGCAGACACACACGCGCACACGCTGACTACATACGTACAAGCAATTTGTAATATTGAATAGCTGACACAGTGAGATTTCATTATCTATTGACAGTGTCACAGCACAGTCATGCAAGGTGGCGGTGCTATTGATAAACACAGTATTGGCCTGTCATCTGTGTTCCTTCATCTGGGCTGATGTAACTTAGTGCAAACAGCAGATCCAAGGCCCCTACTGATGACATCATAATACCCACAGGGGCTGAGGACTCCCAAATAAAGCGTTTTATGTGTGACGGAGAAATAAAACTTTCTTTTTTTTATTATCTTGCACCACAAAATGACACACCAAGAATGAAAAATATAAGTACTGTTTTATTGTGTTTAAAACAGACGGCACAAGTTATTGCATAGATTACAAAATTATACAGCAATGTCATTTAGGTTTATTCAAAAGTAAACAATTTTAATTAGAAATTGGTTTGTAAAGAAAGTAATCAAACAACACATGACAACTTAGACACAGCACAAGTATAGACTGATACACATACGTTTGCATGTATTCATACAGATACAGTAAGATGGAAAAACACTTTAAAGCTCACACTCAAAGGCAAAAACTGAAATTAAGTGAACAAAATCCCTCTTCCCAAACTATAAAACAGAATTGATGTTATTTTATTAAAGAATGAAACAACATTCAACTCAGTGCAGCATCATTAACAGTTCATAATTCTAATCACTGGGCTAACACAGTTCATATACTGTACCTCAGGATACAATTCCCCCTTGGTGGCAATTATCGCAAAACACCCAACATCCCACCGCGCACACTTGTAAACATTCACGCGCCAGCCGCAACATTTTTGTCCTTCCAATTAGAATTTTTAATATCCTGGTTGGTGTTAATGGAGATTAATGGCCGATCGCCATGGTGAATTCCAACGTCATCTATTATCATTCCAGCCTCGGTCCCAGTCCGCTCTAATTACATCCTCAAAATGCCCTCCGTTCCACAACCCCCAACACCCCAAGATCAATCAATAATTTTAATTTTCGGATGCCCCCCAACCCCGCTCCGCTGCCTACCCTCGTCCTCTGCTTTCGCTCCATTCTTCCTCCTCCGTGCGTGTCGATATGTTTCCAAAGAAAATCAAACGCTGAAGAATAAAGGCTGATGGGTAATTAACCACCCATCTCATCTACAGGCCCCTTTGATTCCTTCGTTTCGTTTGTCCGTTTGTTCAGTCGTTCATCCCGCTTGTTTCTCTCTTGCGTCTGCTATGTCTTTCCTCCCTCGCCCTCTCTCTGTCTGGCGCATGGGGGGCGCTTTCCACTCTTTCCCCCCTTCTTGTCACATAATTAGCATGCAGATATGCATCGCCTGATTCGCAAGTCAAATCGCCTCACTGTTTCCCCCCTCTCTCTGTGTCTCTGCTCCATTTTGGACCTCTGATTTCCCTTATTCAAATAGGTTTGTTTGATTTGGCTAACCCCCCCTCTCCATCCAACCTACCCAAACCCACATACATATGAACGCACACACAGCACGTGATAACATTCCTCTTTATCTGCAGACAACACAGCATTTGCCCAGTCTGCTCCTGCAGCCTGCCCTAGTGCCAATCATGCAAAATGTAAAACATGACGAAATCAAACACATTTCACATCTGCTGGCCATTTCAAAACAGCTCAGATGTGCTCCAGCTTCTTTCTATATGTCCTGTGTGCCAGCCTGTCAGTAACATTCAGCATACCTCAGTGGCAGGTTTCATATGATGCATACTTCTCCTTTTGGTGTGAAAACCTCTTGCTTCATTGGCACACCTTCACCCAGACAAGAATAAAGTAGACTGTGTATTTTGCCCCCCCACCCCACCCCCCAAACGCTACACAAATACATTTCTCTCCCTCCCTCGCTCTCTTTCTCACACAGAGCATGTCTGCTGGTACAGGAAGATGTTTGCTCAGCACATTTCAATATGAACATCATAATATTCTATCTAGCTGCCATCCGTTTCCTTGTCATAAACCAACACGAGCCAGCAGTTTTTATTCCCGAACACTGTGAGACAAAAATTATATTCATTTTCCCACTAAAAGTCAGATGTCATTATGTTAAAGAAAGGGGGAAAATGGAGGTGGATTGCAACATCTATTTTTGATGGCCATGAAGTAAGATATGCGTAGAGAGTCAATATTTGACCTTTGCCACATTGCATAAATGGGGGTCAAATTGGAGGCCAGACCTCTATCTTTCACCCTCATTTTGCTTTAGGCTCTCATACATACTTAAATATTTCAGTCAGTGCATACAGTGACATTGAAACGTTAAATTATCGCCATTCCTTCTCAGATAAAGTATAAGTGAGGTCCACTCGCCCAATTAAGCCAATACGGGAAAAAAAAAAAAGTGAGTGCTGAGGGAATTTCCTGCCATGGATTTTGTCCTCACATGTGATCCTTACATGTAAACACGCAGACAGCAACAAGTGTCAGAGTGTAGCAGAGAGGGTTTCCTGTGTAGTCATGTCTTGGTATCGTTGGCACCAGGCCAGCTTTGCCATCTGTCTCCTCTCCCCCCCTTCCTTGTATCTCCTCCTCCTCCTCCTCCTCCAAGCCAATCTGCTCTACATTTGCTATCATTACGTGCCTGCCATCCTTATGGCATATCAGAGGCAGGCGCCAGGCACCCTTTACCCCTCTCTCTCTCCTCCTCCTCCTCACGCCCCCTCTTCTCTCCTATTTCCGCGCCCACTTCGCCACAGAGTTCTCTAAAGGGTCCAGGTGGCATCTTGCCCTGCTTTCCTCTCGGAGCCAGGGCGGAAAACAAAGAAGCGCGGCGAAGAGAACAAAAAAAGCTCCGAAAAAGAGGATATACTCCATTCCACATCCTGCTTGGAGCCTGCTGTGCTTCCTGTGCCCACAGGCTTGGTATTGGTTTGTTGTTGTTGTTGTTGTTGTTGTTGTTGTTGCTGCTGATCTCCATGATTCTCCCTCCTCTGGATGGCTGTTGCTTTTGCGAGCAAAAAAAAAAAAGGGGGGTGGGAGTAAACCCTCTTCAAACCTTGGAACTTCCCTGGCTTTGATGCTATTGACGGGACCCTGGTACGTCTCGTATGCCCACACACTCACACACATACACATGCACGTAGATGCTGCAGAGTGTTTCTCTCAGAGCTCCCTGCCACCTCGTCCGCCTGCTGCCTCGAAAGAACTGGGAATACCATGGGATCTACCAGAGACTCACTCACACATACACACAGACACATGCCGGATTTAATACGCACGTGCACTCGCCGGTCGTTTGAGGCTGCAGGAAAGTGAATAATCAATTAAGTATTGATTTCTTGTAAGATTTTGTAAATTTCAAAGGCAAAGACAAAGAGGGTAGCTTAAGGAGAGCCGCCGCGAGCGAGAGGAGCCGCAAATTAGCCAATAAACACAGACGAGGGAATAAACGAAGGCGAACAAACGAACCGCTCGTCACTGCAATATGCTTCTGTTTTTTTTTTCCTCTATTGTTTCTACATCCCCCTCCAGATGAATTAATGTTGAATGCGACAGTGGTTTCCTGTGGAGACGAAGAGATGGCGAATGGGCGAGCGAGGGTTAAAAGCAAAAGCTGCAGGAGGAGAGAGAGAGTGACTGGAGGACTTGGTAATTAGGCAGTCAGCAACACACGTCTCATCAGTATGCGGAGTATGCAAATTGACCGGCTGGCTCTTTCTTTTCGTCATGGATCAGAAGGCAAAAGCTGCAGAGAAGAATTAAGTGCTATTATTCTACCCAAGGAGAGGTTGATATATGCAAACGAGGGGGAGGAGGAGGAGAGCAAAGAACACTCTGTAACCACAGAGATATACAATGGACTCCACTGCAAAGGAGAGTCAAATACAATCACACAAACACACTTTAATTCTCCCTCACACGCCGGGAGATTCTCCTACATTTGCGCTGGAAACAGCAAAAGAGAAAGCGACAATCAGACATACACCTTCATTCCCCATTACGCCTATCTCCGCATATTGATAGGCTGCTTCGTGGATGATAATTACCTTTTGGAATATCGAATGGCGAAACGAGCCGCGGAATGAAGGAACAAGAAGAAAGAGCAGAAAAAAAGAGAAAGGGAGCAGAGGTATGCAAAGGCGCTAATGATATTCACAGCAGTGACTGTGTGTCATCTGCATGATGACAACGGCCAATTATAATGAACCATTGGCTCGCCGCCACAGATAAGTAGGAGAGAGAAGGATATGGGTGAAGAGGAGGGGGAAGCGAAGAGAACTTTCCCGTCCGTTTCTTCTTAATTTGCCGCTGATATTTGCAGATTCTGCGTCGTGTGGATTTACAGTAACAACGCATGTTGAAAAAAAAGAAAGAAAAGAAAATGACAACCTTTCCTTGCATTGTCCCTTGAATGGAATAAAGGCCACAGAAGATGAGAGTGTCCTCCATGTCGGATTTATGGCTGCTTGGGGTGGTATTCCATCGCCACGTTGCTCAACTGGGCTTTGGTTCTGTTGGCACTCGCTGCTGTACGAACCATCTGTCTGACGAGCCAAGGATATGTTGGAAAACACACATACACACAAGCATTCGCACACACGGCAGCATCATTCATAGTGCCGCCCTCTCCCCTTCCTCATCACACTACAAAATGACTCCCCATCACCGTTTTGCATATTCGCATGCTGCCCCGCCTGCCACAAAGGACTAAACAGCCGTATGCAAAACAGTCTGGTATCCCCACTTACATAGTGATGAGACGAACAGTGTGAGAAATCGGGGAAGGAGGGGGGGCGGGCGCCGGGCAGGGGTAAAACACAATGGGGGGAGGAAGACAGGAAGGTGGGGGGGGACAGGAGGGCCACAGGGGAGCTTGTTGGCACTAAAAAGGGGCACGTGCGGTGATACCACTCCTACTGTGTGATGACAGAAAGAGGCGGGCGTGGGAAAAACAGAGGAGTCGAGGGGGGGGGGGGGGGGGGGGGGGGGGGGGGGGGGCGATGATGAAAGGGAGGGAAGAGGAGGGAGACGGGAACGAGGGCATGTTGGCACTAAGAGGGGGCACGTGTTGCCGGAGAAGGAGGGGCGACGTGGGTGGGCGAGGTGCAATGGGAGGTTCAGGGGAACGGGGGGTTGGATGGGGGCGCGGTAGGGGGTGGCACTAAACATGGATGAGTGTCTAGAGAGGAAGGTTTTTTTTTTTTTTGATCGAGGGGCCACCTGCATTAAGGAGGAATGTCATCCCATTAAAACACAAGACACACAGCCAACCTTCACGCACACGCACACACACACACACACGTCTTATCAGATCTCAAGGGAATATGCCAGGGGGTGTGGCTGCCATGCCTGTGACGAAGCGTGGAAACTTCAACACGAAATACCCACGTGTGCTTCCACAGACCTGCAGGGGTGCCACTGATATGTGTGCACACATACTTGCACACACGCACACGCACACACACACTTTTTTGCATACGCAGATGCATCAGGAAGCTCAGTCACTGCAGACCTGGCTCAAAGCCAAGAACTTCCACACAGTGTGCCTGGTAGTAAACACACACAAGCACACAGTGGGAGGTTCTTTTGATACACTGATTCTTTTCGTGTCACTATCAAGAAACATGTTTGATTCCGCTGTATTTCACTCTCTGCTATTGGAGGATTTATTGCAGTATACAGGTCTGTAGTAGACCCTGAGCTTTCAGCCAATATTAAAGGCCAGCATTAAACTTATTGCAGCCTGTATGTTGACAAATGTGCAATATTGTTATTTTGATATATATTTATAAGCTTTTACTTGTAGTTACACTTAACAATGATTTCACTGACTCTGAAATCCATTTCATATTTGCTGTCATTTTATAATAAAGGTTATTGCTCAGATATAAATTGTGCCAAATGGTGACCAAATGTGTTGACCCAGTGCAATTCCATGTGTTAATGCAATGTCACTGGAAAATAGAGATTCTTGTCTGAATGTTTCCATTCATATTTTGTCAAAACACACCTTGTGTCAAGTCATTGGAAATACTGAATGTAGAATTACAAGAAGGTGGAAAGCCAAGAGGTCAGCTCATTACAGTAGACGTTGTCCCTGATAGGCCGAGATCTAGGACTAGCACAGCTGTGAGTGGCATGTGTAGATGAACCTTGACCTTGGTGACGGCACGCTAAATTGGTTTGACTCAAGTCAGGAGTTCACGTTCACTGTCTTGAAGTCATCCAGTGGCGAGTCGATTTGATTATTTTCACATTCATTTCTAGTTTAAGAGCGATAGTAGTTTCACATGTCCTTCATGAGATGCAAGCCTATAGCTTTTAGCCTTACTAAGTGAATCATCAGTGGCAGTATCAAATTACCCTCAACAGAGACCAAAGGTTACTTAAAGGCCTTTTAGTCATCCACGCTGGCACGCCAGCTAATTTACAGCAGACTCATTAGACCGGCATTAAACACAATTTCCTGCCTACAAATTTCATTTGGTGGAGAAATCATTACCATGGCAATAATAAACAAGCTTATACAGTAGTGGCTAATGGCAATTTGAGTAACTTAATGTCCTTAGAAAACCCCACCAATAGCAACAGAGGCTTGAACAACTATGATCAAAGCTTTGTTTAACATAGATGTTGACATGACGAGATTACTTCAGAGTTTTTATTTCTTTGTTTTCTTTCTTTTTCCTTCTTAAGCTTTGTCTTGGGCCTGGACCATGACAGTGGAAATATAATGTTTCATAACTGTCAGTGCACAGGGTTGTGCGTAGCCTGGGGTTGCTGTGCTGAACAATAAACTATAATTTGATAGATGAGAAATTACAGCGGTCCATCTACTGTGCAGGGCCCTCACCCCGGGCAACGCAATACTGCGCCAGATGATGTGTCACATTTCTCTGAGAAAGGGAGAAAAATGAAATTATTCTTTTATACTTTGTTAATAATGTCTTTGTGTGTTTGGAATGCAGCCGCCCTGTTTGTTTTATGTAGATAAACTAATACAGCAGATGGATGTGAGGCCTCTCATTGGCACCGCCAATTATCAAAGGCCCTCAGTTGCCCTCAGTCCTTTAAAGCTACATACATTGCAGTACTATGCAGTAACGATAAGCCTTGGTGTTCTTGTGGCAGATGTAGTGTTGAGTACACCACTGATTTATACTGAACTGTCACTACACACACAGATACCTCCTCTCTCCCACACTAAAAGGAGATATGCGTCATTGGTAAGTAGCCCACCTTTGTTAACCAATGTATTCACAGTTAGTGAATGTGAATCTCTCTCTCTCTGTGTGTAGCATGAATTTACTGTGGAGCAGGTTGGAAATTATGCGTTTCCTGTGACATTTTGGCCTGACATGAAGTACTCATACCAACCTTCTGAACCCCTGGAGCATGCTCCAGTGTTGTATCATTTGTGTCAACAAAGTCATACAGGACTGATTGGGCCTGGTCCCATAGTGAGCGAGTAGCCATGTGAATAAACATAATGGCTGCGGTCCTACTAGGAAAAAAAAATCCTTAAGTATTAATTTGTGGGCAGCTCTAATAACATGCATTAGAGGAAATGATTTAAGTGGAAATGTACTGCAGCGTACAGAGGGAAAGGTAACAAGTTTGCAGGGAGATGGGCAGCTATTTATCATCCTGTTGTGTAAGCTGTTGCTTTGTGATTTCACCACTAGGGTCACTGTGAGGTGTGTATTAACTTTTACTGTGCCCACCTCTTACCAAGAAAGAAATCCATTCAAATCTGCCCCAAGCAGAGTCTCTTCCTGTCTGATCACAAACACACACACACTCAAACACACACACATATAAATATATACACATATACTGTATATATAACCAATGTACAGAGACATTTATGCTTTTAAGAATATTACATTTTTATTACAAGTGTCACGAGCTCCAGCCAATGGTAGGGAGGCTAATCCCACTCCTTTGTTCTGCCGTGTGCAATGTATTCCCAAACAACAGTAGTAGTGAAGTCGATGGAGGAAACAATTTGTCCTCTTTTTGAAGCCACTGAAGCTCACATCCTCAGAAGGTGGTGATGTCATGTGAAATGAATGGCTTTTATTCCTCAGTAATTTTACAATCTTGGCATGAAACCTTATATCCTAACCCGTTCCTATTAAGAAACACCCCCCACCCCAACCCCTTCCTCTTTTTTTTTTTACAAGAGCGATCTGATAGATGTTCAGAAAGATGTTTTTTTCTTCCCCCTTTGTTCTGGTCAGTGGGCTCATGCAATGTTTATTAGATTAAAAGTCAGTCTCTGCGACGAGCGAAAAGGTGAAAAAAATGCAAAACGCAAAAGAGAAGCCTATCGCAGGCTGTGGCAGTGCTTTCTCTGCTGGTCTTTTTATTACAAATTGAGACCAAATCACTTTGGAAGGCACCAGAGAGAGGGAGGGGGATAGATTTGTCTGTGATTTAAAGCAGCAGTATGTAGTACAGCATTTATGATCAGAACTCGCATCTGTGTCTGACAATTAACGTGACTCCAGTTGGTTTTATGGCCGGATTGAAACAGGGACTGTGTTTCATAGAGATGATAGAGTGGGCATAAATAAGAATATACATATGTGAAATCCATAAAGGGTTACCAAATGGTTTATATGGGAAAGGGAAGTTGGGGTGGGAGAGTTCATCCTCCACATCTGAACTGTCACAGCAGCTTTTATGATGTACAACATTAGTGGGGGTTGACATGTTCTGTTGCTTCATATGTGTCTGCCTTGTTTTAAAAACTGAACCAGACCAAAACGACCCACTCACACTGACAACCTCTCTGGATTGTATCCAATCACATGCACAAACAGAGGCGTATGAGCTGATTTGTTATTTGTGGAGATGAAACAAACAACTTATTTATGACGGTATTAAACTAGTTGGCGAAGAATGATTTTTTTATGACCTTTAATGAGTTTAAGATATATTGCTGCTATTACGCCATAAAAATGTATATATTTGTTTGATTGCAGTTTTTATTGCCCTGTTTTGTTTAATGGCGTTCTCATGCTGCCCATCTAAATATTTAACCAGTGTTTAGCCTGGATTCTCACTGTTTCTTCACATAAATTCCTCTTTGCATAATTGTAAATATGGGAGAACCTACCCGTTGTAAGTGCTAATGGAGCTGTATCACACACTTTGATTGTGGGGTCCTGGATACTTTATGTGTAATGCTCTTTCACTAGTATGTAGGATTGTACATTAAATTCAATTTATTTTCATGTTGAATAAAATATGATCAAAAACCCAGCGGCTAATAAACACCAACATAAGTAAAGCCAATGAAGGAAGCAGCACAAAGACAATTGATTGAAGAAAAAATATATAAACCACCAACCCTGAGTGAGCATGTTTGACTAATTCCAGGATTCTTGTTATTCTTACTAGTAAAATATGAGTTAGTCCTGGGTTTTACTGATTGAAACATCTCGCCTTTGCCTGCCTCAGTCTACATCAATAGTTCAGTTTCAGAACCCATTCCCACACAAAATTTAAAGTTTCAGCACTGTAGCTTTCAAAAAAAATCCCTGCATGCTTAAAACTGTTCTATAGAATTATCAGTGTTTATACAGTGGGCCAGTTATATTTTGATTTTTTTTTTACCAAACCCAGAAAACAAACATGAACTTGTTACTTAGAATCAGAAATGTACCTTTGTACCTGATGATTAAAACACTGACTGGACGTTAAGTTGTTCACTTCCCAACCGTATTTGCCGAGAACACTTTATTTAACTCCATCAGCAGGTTTAGCATTGTAGCTGAACCTGCTACAATGTCCCACCACTCCCTGTGTTAGAAGCCTTGATATAGTCCTATGATATGAATAAAGATTAATTTAAACAGGGTTATATATTTAAAAAAATGATAACGTTGGTTGATGTTGTAAATGAGTAACCCTTCTCCTATTTCTCCCTGAATAAATCAGTGTGACTTCTCTGTGAGTCTAACGACCGGCTACAGTTGATAATGTCTTCAACATCAACACCACAATTCCCTGTCTCTCTCGCCCTCCTTCCCTCTCTCCAACCATCAGCTGCATCATCCACCTTTCATCAGGCCAGACCATTGATTCCCCACTCGGCAGGGGGCCCTTTCAGTACGCAGCCTAATATTCTCATTATGTGTCCTGTATGGTCCCTTTGCTGATGACTGGCTGATTACCATCTCATTAAGAGACATGGCCAGGCAGGGGAGAGAAGGACCTGTCACAGTTTAAGGAGCTCATCAGAGCACAGAAATAATACATGCCGGAGACTGGCTTCATGTCTGATGATACCTGAAGGAAAATGATTTCTTTATCTGAGAAAATAGAAGGAGGGAGAACTTGCACTGTAAAAATATGAGCAGGAAATACTAGGGATGTATCTTTTTTGTGTTTTTTGTTCCACAGATTTGTCATTTTAAATATGGGTTTTTTAGTTTTTAGTTTGTGGTGTACACCTACGCTGTGAAATGATTACTGGAATTGTGATGTATTATCCTATAAAGTATTCATTTGAAAGATGGAGGAGAGTCCCTCAATCATCTGCCAGGAAGTTAATACTGTACAATTATACACTCAAAGCTGCTCAGTTTGACATGTCAGGTGTTACTGAATTCACTAGATAAGACTGGGCAGGATGGGGTCCAACAGTGTACACTATACTATAGCATATAGCAATATTTATCAATTTGCTGGCTAATGATAAACTGTGATTCACTCAGTCCGAAGGTTCACAGACTGATTTTCTGTGACACTTTTGTGTGTTTGTGTGTGTGCAAGTGAATCTTAATTCCAGCATCCATGTGTGTTGAGGAGAAGGAGGAGGGGGGATAGAAATCCCAAGGTAATCTGAAGCACAAAGGCAATGTCATTATAGACATGGGGAGACATTATTCTAAAATGGCAAGTGATGCAGTGCTGAGACAGTAGATAAGGTGAAGGAAAATGTGGAGGAAAGAGGAGAGGAGAGAGTGAATGCTTGAATTTGTCATGGACAGATAAAAACAGGGAAGGCTGGAGGATGCAGTGATAGGGGTCCTCTTCCCTTCTTCTTTCCCTCCCTCCCTCCCTCTCTCCCACCATACCCTCCTCACTCCCTTTTTGAGGTTTATCTGACATACGATGAATGCAGCAATTTTATCTGAATAGACAAAGGAGCGGTGACATGCAGCCTCACTCTGACGATTGACCTTGAACGAAGACGAAGGGAAGGAAAGAAAAAGGGAGGGAAGGAAGAAAGAGAGGAACGGCCACGGTCATTACTGCCTCTGTCTGCTTGTTACAACTCTCTGAGCTGTCTTTATGTTATCCTCCAACCACTACTTACACCAGACAATGCATATGTATTTGTGTAGCTGTGTGTGTTTTTTGTGTATGCTGATGCACATTCGTCATTTATACTTCCAACATAAAATTACAGGAAGACGTTAAAGCTCGTTTCTTTGTTGATTTAAAATGACATATCTCTGGCAATAGGGCTTTTGTGGTGAATTCACGACATTGGAATCCCGTAGACAGAAGACAGCCTTAATGGAAAAAATCCACCGTAAACCAGTTAAATAAATACTGTAGTAGTGAAAACCTGCAGGTCTACAAAGGACATGTTTAGTTGTGAGTCTGCGGCCAGACTCACTTTTTACACTTGGAAAAACAAATCGATATCTTCTTCTCTCCTATCATCTCTATTGCTTACTCTCTTTCTTTCTACTGTACCTACCTACTCCTTTTGCCAACAACTGGATGCAACATCTTCAGACATGTTCTCTGGGAGAATTTTCTACCAGTGTATACCAGAATGAACGCACCAACCTTTTAGTTGCAGAATCAATCAGATGTATTGATTTATCTTTTGTAAGATAAATACAGAACTAATAATGGAGTTAATAGAGCTTAATTTTGTCTAATGCCAACCTCGGGCTTCCTGCTGCTGATCCACCACCGTGATTAAGTGTAACCGATGACATTTCTTTCCACTTCCATTTCTCATTATTACAGTAGAACCATAAACTGCCAATATTTACTAATTGTTAGTTTATTAGTGGTTATTTTGCTCACAGTCAGACATAAACACACAGACCACAGTGCAGGAGATGGACAGTGTCCTTGTTAATAACAGCAAACACCATCAAGCAGAACAAAGACATACAGTTCTTGGTTCTTTGTTCTGCTGGGATGTCATACACTCAACTTCTAGGAAAAAAGATTATATGACAATGTCTTGTTTCAACAACGGCATGAAACACAGACAGTTGTGGACAGATGAGCGCATGTTCACCGCTTCGTGAGGGTCAGGACTATCGCCGAAAGTAGGTGGCATCTTACTGTAACTGAAGGTAGCAGCTGCTCGATGTCACCTGGAGTGTGTGTGTTGAGCTTAATGCACTTTGGCACACCTAAACTTTGTAGTCCATGGCTGCACACTGAAGTGGAACGGGGTTATATGTGGCCCGCAGCTGGCGTCTTCGTGATGGGACATTACCCGCAGCACAGACTTGAGTTCTGACCAAATCAATTAACAGATGTGTTCTGACATCGCTATGTAAACGGCGAGCTCTGCCTCGGCTATGACGTGAAAGACAGGCTGAGGATATTGCATGAGTGAATTTGTCAGAACTTTCCTGAACTTGTGTGTTAGTAATTTTAAGTGTCAGTAATTCTCTGTGGCACCGAGCTCAATCTGAAACAGGAAAGGAGTAATTTCACTTATTGGGCTCAAGATCAAATATTATTTCAATGACAATATGGAATATGGAATAAGACAAACCCCTAGATCGAAGAAAACATACAACACAAAATGACCAATGAAGAAAGCAGGAAGAATTCTCAAAAAATCTGACATATAAATGTGATTTCTGATATATAATTTTATTATAATCATTGTTATCAAGTTTGTAATGTGGTATAAATGCATGTGTCATCTGCGTAGCAACATCAAGAAATGCATTCAAAACGGTGAGTCCATAAACACCAAAATGCCAACATTATATGATGTGTTTTGACAAAAGCATGACTCAAGTAGAAAACAGTTCCATTGCCATCCAGTTGATTCAAGATACCATTACAGCCACTTTAAGCCATTTGTCACCAACTTCCACATTTACGTTTAATTAATGAAAAAGTTAACTTTGGGACTGATATGCTAATTTAAAAGAAACTCCAGAATAAAATAAAGAAACCTAAGATTCATGAAGAACATTTTCTCATTAGAGATGAGAGTAGATGATGGTTAAAAAAAAGTACAATAACATTTTCTATTTAATGAATGTGAACATAAACCATTAGTGATTCATTTTTCTGCAAAATATATTCAGTGTTGCAGTGTAGTTTTAAAGAAACAATCCTTTTATAACATTTTTCCTGCAGTAGCAGTTGTCACTGGTCATACAACACCATAACCTGAGATAAATTAGGCAGAACAGAACCGAAATGCATTCATCTAATCACCACATGTTTTGTATATGATCTGAACTGGGTTTTGTTACCTTATTTGTCTGATAAAACAGTAATGGCGCCAAGTTCACACTGGGCACAAACACTCTGTGTTCACAGTAAAAATGGCACCTAATGGGTCTCATGGATCTCCCAAACGCTCACTCTGGGTGTGTTAGCAACCTTGTTTTTCCTCTGTTTCCCCTTGTAGCTTTGACTTTGTTCTTTTTGGTGAACAAAAGCATCAAAGTGTGCAAAGAATACAGGGAGGCATCTATCTTTACCCAAAACTTTTTTAAATTCAGATGCTCTTCCTGGACAGCTCAGATATGTTGTTACATTAGCATCTGAGGCCAGCAACAGAGGCTTTTAAGCATATTTACCTGCTGATGTTATGGCTCTGCATTGATTTTCACTTTGGATGTGCATTTAAAAAAACTTACCGTGAGAGTCTATTCCATTCTGCTGCATAAGTTTTTACTGTGACAAGTGCTGCAATGACAACAGTTATGTATAATAGAGCATAAGCTTCTTGATGCATAATAGATGAATCTATTCATCACATAAATGTTCCAGTCTTTCCAGGCTTCAAGTTCTCCCTCGTAGACCAAAGAAGTACTTATTGACTGATTTGATTGGCATTTCATAAATAACAGTGATTTATTTTAGTAGTCATGCAAGACACTGCCGTGGATTCATCCGCATTAAGATGATGAACATCAACTAGTGACCTTTGCTTTGAATCTACAACATCCTGTTCCACAAGTTAACCATGTGGATGTGATGTTGAGAAGATCACCAGACTGCCGTGTAACAGGTGTGCGACTCTGTCCAGACAGTGATCTTTTAATCTGCTAATGCGAAGGAAAGAACAATCCCACATCTGGAAGTTTTACTACTCTGTAATTGCGGAGCCGCTAGCGAGCAGCCCCCTGAGCATTGGAGAGAAAGAATGACCTGCATTCAGCTCCAAACACAGACAGACGTGATAACATTTAGAGGGGATGAAATTTGTGTTAATTTCAGATGACTTGCCTTTTCCAAACCAATTTGGTTTTCGCTCTGTTTGTTGACGTTGCTTTTAATGTGACGCCTGTGACATGCATTTCCACAACAGATGGATTAATGTTTTTCTTTGCTCCGTGTATTTTTTCCTCTCATTTCATTCCCCTCTACTCTCTCTCTCTCTCTCCCCCCTCTCTTTCCCTTTCTTTCTCTCTTGCTGGATTTCATCTAGACAGGTGCTTCCTGGCCGGACTTTGACGTAAAATTAAACACAAGTCCAGATGTGAAGTGTGTGCGTCCATGTCTATGTGTGTGTGTATGTGCATGTCTAAGACAGACAAAACAGAGAAGACAGAGCAAAGCATGTTTCTTGTGCATGCCACAGAGGAAGGAATGAAAAGGAATAAAGTAAAACAGAAAGGAAAAGAGAGAGGGTAATAAATAATCTGGCCATGAAAGAAAATTTGTGACAAATGCAATCCCATAATTTGAACAAGTTAACTTTCCGTGAACCTATTACTCTTAAAATTGAAGCACAGCACAGGGACACGCACTAAGACTACTTTATGAGTGCACCCTTTCCTTTTCATTTGTTTTACTTCTTGAAAAACAACTTAGCCTACTTACACATCCCTGTGAAAAATTGGCATTTTGTATGAAGCCGCTGAAATCACTGCAGCTTTCTGAAAATATATCTGAGCTTCTGTGGTCATATCACATGCACAAAACATTCCTTTTATTTAATGTCAGCTCCAAGCTGATTCCAGGTTAATGGCACCACAATGCAGCTTTTACAGGCCGATTAAATACAGCCGTCTAAATACGTGCTTTCCTGTTCCTTCTTCGCTCCTTTCGTCCTTGTCCTGAATGGAGAGACAGGAGAAGGGGAAAAAAGAAAGAGAGAGAGAAATGGAAAGGTCATGAGTGATGGATGCTTTGTGTGTGTCTGTCATTCCCAATTACTGAACTTTGCCTCTTAAAGCGTCGCTCAGATGCATTTCTCATTTCTGCCTTTCTGACTGATGAAGAGCAGGCTCTGACTGGGGGCACTGTGTGTTTTAAACACCGCTTCACTAGTCAATCAGTATTTACTTCAGATACAATACACTACAGCAGCTGCTGCTGCTCTGCAGCGTTCCTCCTCTGGAACTTTTCCTCGATTTGTATTCATTCTCATGTTCTGTTATCAAATGTATAGTTTCCCTGTGCTCAGGTCTGTTATGGTGCGATGCGAAGAAAAATGAGATTACATATAATGTTTTTTTAAAGAAGTGTTCAAAGCTACAAAAATACACCACGGGGAGCAGGGCCTTTGGGGGGAGGCTACACTTTCATACTGAGCAGTGCAGATGCATATAATACCTGCAGTTAGTACTTCGAGCCCACACCTAGAATTGCAAGCAGTCTGTTTTAAGCTCATCATCATTGCATTATTAAATCCTAACAATTTAAAACATGTTGAAACAAGATAAAAGCATTCATACTCTTTGCACCTTATTGAAGCAGCAACAGATTATGATCCTCATTCTTATTTTTGTGCCTTTAATATATTTTCTTTTCACCGATTTGCGTGATAAGTGTTTCAGATGTGTTCACTGCCCCATATTTAACACAGTGTGGCCCCATACAGCTGCTTTATGTGGTCCTCTGTGTTATTTTGAAGGGGAAAGAAAGGGAGAGTAGGGGGGACAGGTGCTATGGCAGGCAGCTAGGTTAATCTCCTCTGTGCTCTGTCAGCCTCCTCGCAAAACTTTAAAAAGTGTCATGTTGACTAGCTGTAACACTGTGACACTCTACAGACATGGGAAGGGGAGGTGGGAGGTGGGAGGGAGGGAGGGAGGGAGGGAGGAAGCAGAGATTGAGACAGAGCAGGAGGAACGGAGAAGGAGGGATGGAAAGAACTGTTGACGAAAAAAAAAAATTCAAATATATACTTCCACAAAAACAGCAGAAACCTCCAACACCTTCCTCATTCTCGCCTTTTCTTTCACCCACGGACTATATTAAAATCTTTTCCCTGTTAATACATCTATTTTCTGCTCGTGAAAACCTCCCTAAGTGTCACGATAAAGGTGGAGGTGGTTTGTGAGGTCGGCCCGAGGAGAGCTTTACGAGACAAGCTGCACTGATATATGACTCGCGGAGACTCCATTAAAACCCTGGACCTGCGCCATTTGGGAAAATGGAGGTCACTCATGCTAGGGTCATGTGACATCTATAAAATCAAACTTTTTCTTAATATCTGGTCATATATCACCTGCCCCCCCCTCCATACCTCCCCTCGCTCCTTTTTTCTCTCTTTTTTCACTAATGCTTGAATCTTAAACAATAGGGCGAGGGTCGAGGATGATCGTTTTTCAAAAGAGTGTGTGTTTGCGTGTGTGTATGTGGGTGTGGGGGTTTATTATGTGCAAGGGGGCTGGTAAAGGCGAAAAGGGTGATGCTCAGTTTTTGATATATGTACTATATCAGATCTGCAGAGGAGCATAAGGGGGACAGTTGGTATTGTTGGAGAGACAAGAACAGGTGTGTAAAGGCATGGTCGGGAGTCCTTTTCCCTCTCTGTCTGTCTCTCCTTCCCCGTCCTCCATCATTCTCTTTTCCTCTATTTGTCATGCTCAGCTTCTCATTTCATCTGTCTCCGCAGGTAACCTAATTAAAGTGACTTCACGCTTTCTCCCTCACTCACCTTACACGGATAATTGTCTCCGTCTCTTGCGCTCATCCTGCCTTTCTCTTATCCTCTCCCACAGTCTCTGTTTGAATCTTAAACTTGTCCTAAACGTATACCCTTCCTCCTGTCTCTGCTCATACTGTATACCCTTAAAACCCAAGAAACATGTCATTTCCCATCTTTCCCTCCCTCTTCCTCTCTGGTTCCTTCCTTTTCTCTTATCTTCGTGTCTCTTTAAGCCAGAGTGGGTGTCCTGTCTGTCTGTCTACCCATGGCTCCTAGATCCCCAGGGTAGCATTTCCAGGCTTCATTTGTTTGAGGGCTTTCTAATCTGGGGACTGGGACAACCTCAGTCCACCGTGCCCTCGTCAATCATCCCCACAGAGGAGCAGAGAGGAGGTGAAGAAGGAGTAGAGAGGAAGAAGAAGACTGGAGGTGATGGCATGATTAGTTATCTGTCCTCGCTCTCACCCACACGCCCCATCGCCAGAAACTACCGCTCTCTCCATCGTTCCCATCTCTCCCTCACTTACTCCTTCTGCCTTTCCATATCTACCCCCTCCTTTGCTGTCTCTCTATCTATCTTACCTTCTTATCTCTCCTTCGCTTGTTCCTCTCTCCTGCATCCTGAGCGCCAGCCTGTAGCGCCAGCCATCCCTCTATCCGTCTGTCTATTTATCTGTCAGTCTGATTGTCTGACCTCAGCCCCGACGGTGGTCCCTTTTGTGTCTGCGGACAAATGAGGATGACCTTTTATTGTAAAACAGACACCTATTGGGAGGGATGAAACCGCCAGTGTTTAAATTAACAACAGAGGGAAAGAGAGGGAGAGGGAGGCCGTTTCAAACAGAGAGAGGGAGTTGGAGAGAGGGAGAGAGAGTGTAAAGTTTTTGAAGTTCTCATAATTATAGAACAGTGTTTGCGTCAAACTAGCATGGCCACAGTTCAATAATAAAGTCCCCCACCTGGCTGGCAGCTATTGATGAACAGTGGTGGAACAGTGAGGAGCGGACCTCTTGAACGTGCCCCAGACCCATCAGTATGGGTGCATGAATTATAAATGGCATTGACAGTGGAGGCCATAAGAGTAGACAGAGTATTATTGCACATGAAGGTCCATTCTGATTTTGATTATTTTTATTCCAGGGGGCTCACAAAAGGCCAGGAGACTGTTGGTGAATATTCTAAAAGGGCACAGGGCTGAGATGGGCTTGATGGCAGGCTTTGATTTCTGGCTAATAGCCACTTCAAACAGGCTCGGACGACCCGGAGACAGGGGAGGAAGATGACACTGGGGCTAAAGGACAGAAGGACACACAAAGGGAGGACAGACAAAACCACACACGCACACACAATATATGTTACATTTTACAGTTTAAGCTTTGACTTGACATCCATACCCACAGCTACAAGTTACACACTCACTCACATCTGACCCGTTGACATATCATCACATGTATATTGTGTATGACGTATGAAGCCTCCCTTTTAAGGGATAAAATACTCAATCTATCTGTTCAAGTGGAAGCTTTTGTCTGACATTTTCCCCTCATTTACACAAAGGTAGAGAAGCTTTAAATCCACCACTTGAAAATGATGTACACCATTAAAAAAAGAAAAAGGAAAAAAAAAAACACTCTCCAGTCCAATGTGATCGATTTAGATGTTATATATTTGCAAATTCTTTATAGATTGAGTGTTTACTACTGTAGCAACGTAACATGCGTAACATGCTTAACCAGCTGCAGTAAAGTAGGTAGTCATTAGTGAAACTAATGCACAGCAGACCTCATAACTTTGTGGATTAGGATGCTCTCTACACTTTACTTATCTCTAACCAATCTCTCTCTCTCTCTTTTTGTCTCTACACACACATACGCACACACTCATAAGCATGGAATCATGCAGACTGTCCTGTTGCCTTGGTGATCTACAATTCTTTGTCTGCGTTGGCCTGTCTGATCTAAAGGCTTCTGGGTGGGGAGTCAAAGTCTGGATTATAGGCTGAATTTAATATAGCAAAATTAATCTACCCCACTGCAACACACACACACACACACACACATACAGCAACAAATCTCACACTCGCTCATCTACAAACACACACACACACACATACACACACACACAAATACCCAACACAGTATAAATCTTCCTTAAGGTCCAGCTCCACCTCCTCTTCATCATAACTGCCTCTCATTCATTAGCTGCACAGTAACACACCGACAAATACACTCTTGCGCCTAAACATGGCCACGCACGCACATACAGTACACACCCACTGTGATTGTCACACGACTGAGATGGCCTCCACGCCACAGTCCCACTCTTTCTCTTTTAATTACAAAGAATGGGCCTGGGTAGGTCACACAAAACAAATCAATATCTCTAAAAGAAATATTCAAATGTGACCTAGAAAACAGAGCTTGCGCACCCATTTTATCATTGATTTTTGACACAAGGCGATTTAGTCTTTGAGAGAATTTTTTTTTTTTTTTAGCTTTGTGCCAAACAGCACATAAATATTTACTCCAAAGATAAAGCAAAAGTGAAAGAGAATGAATATTGAGTTTGGAGGTAAGCATGTGTGTATGATCCAATATCCATCCAAAGAGAGGCTGCATATTGTCTCAGTCAGAAAGGCAATATAAATATAAGCATATTTGTTAGAGGCAGGGTCAATATCATAAGGTGGATATGGTTAGCGCCTCAGAGGCTGCTTAGCTAGATAGTTTGAAATCAATGGCGTGTCTGGCACGCAGCTCACTGTCTGATTACTCGTCTCTTTCTTACACCTAGCAGATTAATTTACTTTTCAGAGTCAATCAGAGCGGAGTGTCCTCTCTTTCTTTTTTATTAACACTGCTTCATTTAAAACTATTTTAATACTTGGTTTATTACCTCCAAAAAAATAAATTAAAACTCTGTTCAAGGAAGGAGCTGCTGAGCCCACTTTTTTTTTCTCCCCACAGTTTGCTGCTTCACACATGTGCCATCATACGTTTCCACTTGGGAGCTGCCCAGTTCAGCCAGTCCTCTGCTGTTGACGACTGAGCAGTTTCACTGGGGCAGCTGGGAGTTAAGCGCTCATCCGTGGATTTAAACTGCCAGCTTTCTTTCCTCACTCCTGCCCTTTTTTTAACCTGTAGGTTGCTTCTGCCCTCCCCCCCAAAAAATGCTGCAATGAACTGATTGGATTTTTTTGGGGGGGGGAATTCAATATATCTAGTATTCATAAAGTCTGTGCCTTTGAGATGTTGGTGTTATTGCTCGGTTGGTTAACAAGGAGATGTCAATTTTCTAGTGGAAAAAAGCTCCAATGATGATCCGTGAGCTCCTCTGTAGCTGAAGTTGCAACATGTGTAATCCAGAAACATGATGTCACTAATGGTGAACGCTCATTCAGTTGAAGTATTAGCCAACATTAATGACGCTTTAAGGAATGTGTAGGAGTGAGAACGCACAGATTACTTTCTATATGCGCCGCAGACCTGCAGACTCAGCTGTTGTGATGGGTTTTATACTGGTCGTGCACAGTAGTCTGGCTGTGTACGTATGTGTGTGTGTTGGGCGGACTTATATTTACACTGCAGGGACTTGTCTTCCTCATGAGGACAAAAAACTAGTCCCCGCGACATAAGTCATGAAATAGTAATGTGTGGACACGGTTTAAGAGGTTTTATGGTTAAGAGTTTGGCCAGTAGTGGTTATGGTTAAGGTTAGAGTAAGTCTGCAGGAAATGAATGTATGTCGGTGTAATGTCCTAAGAAGTCATATGTGTGTGTGTTAGTGTGTGCACATTTTTTTTTGCGAGTTAGGAGGAAGAAGAGGATATAAGCCTGGATTAAGTTCAGAGGATGATTTTTATCCTTGTAGGGGGTCTCTAAACGGTAAGAGATGGATGCAAGGTGACCCTATCTGGACACACACACACACACACACACATGGATGCACTCTAACAGAAACAATCTTCATGTGCTCACCACTGGACACATAAACACATAAACATACCCACAAGGGCAAGGACACAGAAAGACTTGAAGAAACATGCAATCATCACATACACAGAAACACACAAACACACACACCGACACACACAGGTGTGTTGTGGTCCACAAATAGGGATTATATAGTGCTGATGTTAGAAGTAAAAGAAAGAAGACAGCTCTGCCAAAGCTTTCTCCTCACTGTCACGGCGATAACACTAACAGTATTGACAGTGGATAGAATCACCTTCAATAACATCTACCTCCTTTTCATCCTTTTTTCTTTTCTTTTTTTTTCCATTTGTGCTGCCAATTTTTATGTATTGACAGTGTGAGTGAAAGACAGCAGGAGAGGACGGCAGAGATCTGAGAATAAACAGAAGCTCAATTAATTCAGAGGTCTTCCATCAGTGTGTGATTTCTCCTCAGCTTCTTCACCCTTACGTTCTGAGAAAGACACAGTGCGATCGTGTGGTTTCCTGATCGAACGTCAGGTCGACATCATGACATTAAAGAGCGCTAGGAGCAGGTGAGAGAGATAAATAAAAGAAGAGGAGAGAAACAAAAAGGGTGGGGGGCGCCCTGTGTCATTTCATCTTTTCATTCCCCATACAAGTGAAGGCAGCGTTTGATGGAGAAGCCGATTATTGTTGGGTTTCTCTTTGTTCTCAGCCATTAGAGCTCAAGATAAGCGGCGGACAAGCAAATGGAATTTTTTCATTCAAATCCTCCTCCTCCTCCTCCTCCTCCAGCTCCTTCTCTATGACTTCCTCCTCTCCTCTTGTCCTCTTCCACTCCTTCCTCTTTCTCCATGTCCATGTCTGAGGCACTGATCAGATTTGGCCCTTGGAAATGAGATTTCAAGGGACTCAGTTCATCCCACAATGCCGCGCGTGACCTTTGCTTTGTTTCTGTCTCTTTCCGTCTCTCTGTCTGTCTTGCGACATTTCTACACTGTGCACACACAGGTGCAGACCTCAGATCTCTCTCTCTCTACACACACACACACACATTACGTACTCTTTGTAGTGCATTTGACACAAACTCTCAACACACTTTATTAAGAGTGAAAAGAATGTGGGAGCAGAACAATAAAAGAAACAAAGATGACAGAATGTGGATAAAACAGGCAGCATAGTGTAAACTGGGTGTTTGCTCTTACAAGACTGGGGCCTTTGGGTCCTGACTTGGTCTTTGAGGTGGAAGTGTGGGCATAGGTCTGATCTAAAGAGCAAGTACAAACTCTGACTCCCTAACATGCTTACAAGTATTGTTATATAAAGTGCTCTAAGGGAAGAGCTGCTGCACATCCCTGTGACTTCTTTTTGAAATGATAAACTCAGCTCGGCGTACGGCTGCAACAGGAGGAGGAACTTGATGATAATTTCATCGACTCTTTTCCTTTTGCTTTAACGCCGCATTGTGTTAAATTTCTTTTTTCATTCTTTCTTTCTTCTTTGGTTAATTCTGTCTCTCTCTCTCTTCAGCTGCGAACGGCAAAAGAAAATTGAAAAGATGTGTTTCCCTCCGCCTCAATTCTGCTGCTTCACCTCGAAAAAACAACCTCCCACCCCCACCCCACAACCCCTGCCTCCATGGGATCATTCCAAACAACTATTTCATTCAGGGATGGTAATCAGACAGACAGTCACACACACTCGCACTCTCTTACACACACACACACGCACACACAGTAATGGCAGTAAGTGATTAGGTTCACAGATGAGGGATCATTTTTGTCCATTTTCTGGGAAATGGTGATTGCTCCCAGCATTCATTAGCAAATCGCAGAGTTCAAATGATTCAGAGGCAGCACCCACTCTTTTAAAACCACCTTGTTCAGTCCAAGATGAATAAAATGAGACCACAAATTAATAGACATACCACTGAAGTAGTTTTACAGATGAAAAGGACATGGCGTTATTACGTCCTTGATGTCTTCGGAAAAAGTTTAGTAAAACATGTAAGCACCAAAACTGCATTTCCGTGTCAATTATCAACAAAGAAGATTTTTGTATGTGTGTGTGTGTGTGTTTGTGTGTGTGTTTTTTTGTATGTGTGTGTGTGTGTGTTGCCGTTCTAGCGGGGCATATACAGCGCGAGAGACTATTTGAATGGCACCGTGTGTGAATGTATCATTGAAATGTGTAATCCCTGAGCAGCTGGGGAGCCGTGTGTGATGGAGAGAGCTTGGCTTCATCATAGCCTCCACAGGAGACTGGATGAGTCCAGAGTGAGGGAGACAGACAGAGACGTAGAGACTGAGGGAGCGAAGGAGGGAGGAGGAGAGACACCATACTGACAGTATGAATGATACATCATATGATTGTCTTGGACAGAGCTGTTCTCTCTGACTGCCTATACTGCACTCTCCAACTGTCCTCCATTTCACAAGCCCTGGTGGACTGATTTATTACACTCAACAAAACTGCTATAGACTAGACTCTGTGTGTTGCTGCCCATAAGTTTTCAAACTTTTTTTTGGAGGGGGGTTATTTGTATGTATTATTTTGTTTTTTTCCCCCCACTTGTTTCCTTAGGGATTGCAGGGATAGTTAACTGAATAGATAGAGACGAAACAGATAAGGCCATGGACTTTGATTTCAGATGAAACCATTTAAACGGACACCGAGGAGTTTTTTTTTTTTTTGGTTAGAAAAAAGTCTCATATTAATGTGGACAAATCTACGTTACCCATGGGTCCATTTTTCGATAAGTATATCGTTTTGTCTTTATAGTTATTTTGATATTATTATTAGTGGTCAGCTCGCCCAGCATTTCCTACTTTCGGTTTTGCGGACGCTGCCCGGCGGGTCATGGGAATAACGCCACCGAATTGCCATTTATGGTCGGAACTACAACGGTATCTGATCGTCTTCAAACCTCCGACTTTCATTCTTGATTAATGAAAACATTCTTGGCAAATGTTTTCGCTTTCGTCCGTCTTGCGCCAGTCCAAGAATTTCACAGTGCGTGCGGAGGCTCATGGGAAATGTAGTGAAAACACTTCGCTTTCCAAAACTCCTTGTTGTCACTTTAAGCCTCTGACATCGAGCATCAGGTCAAAGTTTCGCCTATATGCTGACCGCTGGAAACTCAACAGTAAAATCTAACAAAAGTGACACAACAAGACATATTTTAGTGGAAACACCTCAAATAAACTTGTTTTTTATCTCTTTAATGATCTTTAGAAGTTTGAAATCTTCCCTTTCCTCTTCTCCCACCGCTAAAACAAGCAAAGGGCCGGAATAAACACATGTCGTCGGCGGGATAACAAGAATGGTGTGTTTGTGGGATGTAGGTTACATTTCAAAGGTTTGAAAGGCCAGAGAAAGCTACCATCTGTGAATTATTGAAGAGGTAAGGGATATGATGGAGAATATGAGTGAGTAGCATTTAGAGTTCAGAAGTGAGAGACGGCTGGCTCACAGTGCAGTTCTGTGTGCACGACTACGATGGGAAATCTATATACCCTAACCTTTCTTTGTCTGTAGTTTTATTGAAATTGACTGGTCAGGGGGACGATGCTTCGCTAGGATAGTTTGAAGTGAATCCAGTCCCTTCTGATTCCAGACCTCCTTCACTCCTCAACTTACAAACCATGTTTGCACTGTATGTGGATGATGAAATCTTGTAATATGAGACCTGCTGCTTCCCAGTACTGTCTGGAACATGTATCCCGCTCTTTTTCTTTTTTTTTTTTGATTCAAGTGCTTGATAGAAACTCACTCCTGATAATAAGTATGCCTGTGTTTGTGTGTGTTTGTGTGTACCAGCGCACTCTACTCAGTTTTTATATTAATAAAACACTTTTGTTTTGTTTTCTGAGGCTTTATGCAAACCCCACACAATTATTCAGATATCACACAGTATGACCACCGGTTCTCAGGACACTTACGGGATTACATTTGTTTTGGACAAAAAGATATCAATTTTTCACTGTCATTTTGCACCTATTTTCTACATTTGCCAATTTACCATAAATACAGACAATCATCTGAAATGACAACATATGGAATTGCAAAGAGGATTAGGCATAAACACCTCCCATATCTCCAGCAGCCACCCCGTTGAGGGAGGGCAGGTCGGCAAATAGGTTTTTCACATTTCAGACACCACAATGTCACTCCATCTCATTGCGGCATCCATTACGTGCTACCTTGGGAATGAGGAGAGGTCCATGCTGAGAATCAGGGCAGAAAATGGCCGCCCGCTAGGAGGGGTAAAATGGCCAGCATTATTATTCTGGCTCCCCCCCAGGGGGAATTGGCCTGAATATAGATATGCAACATTATAAAACCAGGTTATTATCTGGGTGCAGGGTAACGGCCTCTTGCCTCTCTCCCCTATGACACACACACACACACACATACACATTGATAAACACAAGTACACACACACACACACACACACACACACACACACACACACACACACACACACACATGAGCGTGCACACGTCCTGGAATCAGTGTGCACTATCTGGGTGGTGTAGGATACTGTGATGATTGCAGCGCTTCTGGTGACTGAGGGATGTTTATTGTGCCCATTGTTGTTGTTTTTTTCTGTTTTCATCGTGCGTCATTGTTTTTCTGATTATGTTCTCGCCTCTTTTATTTACAGAAAATTAACATCAAGCTCCCCCTCAGTTCTTCTGTCTGTCTTTCTCTGCCTCGGCGTGACATAACGTCATTTTATGGTGCAATGATATTTCCGATTTCAGTAATGTAGACGGCAGCTTCATATCAGTGAGCATTATTCATTTATAGACTGTGTTCTTTAAAAACACATTATTACTTTGGCTGTACGATTGAGTTGTGTGTGTGTGTGTGCGTCCATGTAGTTAGGATTATGTATAGGTTTTACACATTATACCTGACATGTTGAGCCACCACTGCAATGATCCAGCTGTTTAATAACAAAGCAAACATGCACACAATGTTCATATCTAGTTATATATAGTTCTGTTACAGGATTGACACAAGCAATTTAAATTAGGCAGTAAACTACTGTCCGTCCTCTGTGTATGTCTTCTTCTTTCTATTTATGTCCAGATCTTCCTCTCTCAGTTCTGTCTTCCGTCTTCTTCCTTCCTCTCTTGTTCTAGATTTCCCGTTTTTTCTGTTGATGTCTACCAATTGAGCCTCCCTTCAGTAGATTTGCCCCTTTCCTTCCAACGCTTTTCATACAATTTAATAGCTCTCTCTCTTCTCTTCCTCCACCTCTCTCTATTTGTCTATCTGACTTCTCCAGGTCTGCTCTAATTCCCTCCTTTATTCATGAACCTAACCCTGCTGGGTTAGTTGGCGTGGTGAGTACAAGCACACGCTTGTGTCTGTAGCTTTGTGTGTATGTGTGTATTTATGCGCGTGTGTGTGTGTGTACGCGTGCGCGCACTGTGCACAAGAGGAGAGGCAGACAGCAAATAGGAATATGAATCTTTAAGGGCCTGCTGCTACTGTGACTGAAATGACTTTTTAGAGCCACAGTGATTTCGTAAGAAGGATGTTGATGAGGGCCAGATTGCAGGAGATGTGTAAGTGTGTGTGTGTGTGTCCTTGTGTGTATGTGTGCACACTTTGGGTTACTGCATGTCTGTTTCGCCTCTCTGTGCATTCACATACAACCTATGCATCCAGATTGCCTTTATAAATTACTTTTATCATTGTTTTAACCCTATAAGACACTTATCTAATGCACAGTTTGTCTAAATATGCATAGTCATTGGGACATGTTCATATCAGTACACTCTATATAAGCAAACAGCTGTTTTAATCATCTCCCTACCTGACAAAAGAATATAAACTCTAAGAGACATGTTTCCATTGGATATCGCCTCAATCCATCCAGAATGACAAAATACAGATTAACATGTCTAAACTTCAAAACTCCACTCTTGTTTTGGCAGCTTCATTTCTCTATTTTCCAAACCTGAGCTCACGAGCTCTCGGCTCAGCGCAGTGGACAGAACGCACGACTAAACGACTGTTTGAGCATCACAACCATGTGTCTGGAGCCCAAAGTGTCAGGTTGAATGGTCACCGCTGACCATGATGAGTCAGCAATAATTCATTAGCGACCCGAGAGCACGGTTGGGATAGCAGCTAGGGGTCAGGGTTAGGGGTCATGTGGGAGGTGTAGTGCTCACTGAATTAAAATAAGTGGCTAGCCTTGGAACGTGAGCTGTCAAAAATACTTGACATTTGGCGGCATTCAGAGGGGACGCGAAACGCCAAATGCCAATAAAAAGGAAACGTTTATTCAGAAAATGTAGATACCAACTAGCAGAAAGATACAAAATGAGCTGTGTGCACATCTAGACAGCAGCACTTCATCTTTAAAAAAAAATGGAAGCTGGATTTTACCCAGATTTACCTCATAAAATGTCCCCAATAAATATTTTTGTCATGATTTCATTCTCTGTGCGCAAAAGAAAAGCAAACTTCATTTTATTTAGTTTGCTTTTTACCTTGTAGGTCTCATCTTACAAGGTTGACTCACAGGCTGCAAACTGTTGGATAATTCAAAAATTAGATAATTCTTTTTTTTGCTCTATTTAAAAAGCACAGCAAGGTCACTGGGTGAGACGGTCCTGCTTCAAATGCTAATCAAACATGACAACCCCATCAAAAACGTGTGAGCAACTGCTGACGGATCCTAAAAAAAAAAAAAAAAAAATTAGACCGTGTTTGTGCAGACTGTGTGTGTGCATGTGTAAATTCACTTGTGTGGTGTGTGCCAGAGTGTGGCTGCTACTCTGGGCTGTCTGTCACCAGCCTCCATGTCATTACCATACAGCCATGACATCTCTGGCAGCCTTCTGAAGCCTCAAATCTGATAAAAACAGAGATAAATCTGATCTCTGATCTTCCTGATGAATATGATAAGACCTGCTCCAGGTTAATGGACCTTGACACCTTTCAGGGCCCCGGGATCCACAGATCCCGGATCAGAGGTGGAAGAGACTACAGAGGTGGAGTAAGAGGAAGTAAAACCCAGGGGGGGGTTAGTAGAAGCTGCCCTAGAGAGGTGCTCGCAGGCTGGGCTTGGATGACAGCCATGGCTGGGTGACGGTCCAAAGCTCCATGCAAAGCCCTCCTCTTGCCTGTGGAAGAGAGGAGGGGCTCGTTCTCAGTCATTCACTCACACACACACACACACACAACACACACACACACACTGGCGCACACACAACTTTCTGTCTCTCTTTTCCTGTTTTTAATTCGCTCTTCCCATCTCTCTCCTCTTCTGTGTCTGTCTCTTATATTCTTGTAGACTCTCACTCTCTTCTATTTCTGTTTTCACTCACATACACACACTTAGACACACACGCACACACACTCTCACACACAGGGATCTGGGGGATATATAGGGGTGTGGTAGAGCTAGTGATGAGGCTCTGCTTTGATGCCCAGTGGGAGATTACAGGGCCAAGAAGCAGAGATAAAAGTACAACGGAAACACAGGTATCTGCTCTTTGCTTATGCCTTACAAACACATTCACACATACACTTACACACATCCATAACACATGTTTCGAGTTGACCTAAGATGCACACACACAGACACACACCTACATACACACTAACATCTAATGGCTAGTAGGTGACACCGAGGTCTTTGCCCCTGTCTGCCAGTCCTCATTTGTTTCCCAGCCCCTCCTCTGTGTGTGTAACAGTAGCACTTGCTACTGGGTGTCTTGTTACTCCTCAGAAGGTCTATTGATTTAACTCTTGCCACAATCTATAACACTATTGTCTTGCCTTAAGTGTCTCATCTGTACAATTCACTGGCAGGAGTCTATACATCAAAAACCCCGCCTGCTTAAGGATATTGGTATTCTGCAACATGCTGGGAATTCTTTTCTTTTTTTCTCAGTGAATTTCACATTTCTTGCACACTCAACCTTACTTTTTTTTTTTTATATAGGAAAGATGCTCCCAGCTAGGTACAACCCAGGCCTGCACAGGTTTATTTTTTACTTCTGTTGTGTTTAAGAAGTCAGTATTTCTTTTTTTTTTTTTTTACAATATCCTATAGCAGCGGTGCAGGCCAGAAGTCATCATTTAGATTTTTCCAGAGTGGGACATGGATGAGATATCCAGCCTCGTCTGGGATTTTGACATTGATAATAAAAATAAGAAAGAAAGGAAAAAAAAAATATATACACATAGGCCGACAGCTAAAGAGATGATAATATTAAAGCCGCAGCTACATTGATATGTTTGTTGCTTGGATTTAGGCATCAAAGTACCTGTAGGTATGTTGCTAGTTTTAGAATTAATTCTTGAATACATTTTCTTCTCAGAGTCTTTCTGAGAATACAGATATGTGCGTGCGTATGTATTTGATCACACCCTGATCTTCTTGATCCTTTTCTTTTCTCTTTTTTTTTTGGTCCAAGCAGATTGGATCTACCTGAGAGCAACAAATCACTCTGGTATGTTGATAGAAAAAGGCAGTCACATTTTCTGCTGTGACAAATGCTTACCTTCAAGCATCCTACACACTCAGATGTCTGGCCTGCGCCGTGCCGATATTCTTTACAGCAATTGCAGCTCCTCTATTGATGTTGTTTTACACCTTTTGTAAGCTTTATAAATCATTATGATATATAATATAAGCCTTTATTATATATTTAGCCTTTGGTGTGCAAATCTCAAGGTTACCTGTAAGAATATTGCAGGTTCTTACCTACAAGTGGCACCTCAATACAAATTGTTGACAAGTGACGTTGGCCTTTTCTGAGCAGCTTTAATTGATCTGTAAAAAGAATGTGAAGAGAAACACAAATAGGTGGTCG
The DNA here is from genome assembly GCF_905171665.1 of Trachurus trachurus. Taxonomy (NCBI): domain Eukaryota; kingdom Metazoa; phylum Chordata; class Actinopteri; order Carangiformes; family Carangidae; genus Trachurus; species Trachurus trachurus. The sequence continues at coordinate 9,103,159 of NC_139911.1, forward strand.
AACAGGAGAATAGCACTGGAACCTGAAAAGGAAAATTCCTCCTTTACCTTTTCAGAGAGACAGTCTCTTTGAAGATCTATACTTCTGTGATTAGCGTGCCATAATGTTGTGACGTCCCTGAGAAACACTTACTCGAAAGGGGTCTTTAGGTTTTTTGTAGCTAATTGATAGAATAACAGCAGACTTTTTCACTTTTCCAGACAAAAGAAAACGCCTGAAAAGCTGTAAAAGAAAAAAAGCCACTTTTAATCACTGGTAAAATAAAATAAATAAATAAAAGATAAATGAAGAAGTTTTTCTCTTTTGGGTTTGGGTGAAAAGTATTACAGAATTAAAAAAAAAAACCCTAACTGTTCAATGTTTGATTCTAAATACACATACTTCAAATCTGGTGAGCTCTCTGGTGAAATGACAGCATTGTAATGTAGCAGGTGTGATGGGGAATATATGTTAAATGTTTTATACATGTGGATTGGCCTAGTTCTCAGCATTGTAACATGACGTTAGCCCTGTCTTCTTCCAAGTCCTGGAAAAATCATTGATTAAAAAAAAAGAAAGAAAGAAAGAAAAAAGCAAGAAACACCCAACAGTGGATTTAAAGCATTTGAGAGATGCATTCCACTCCACAGCTGAAATAACATAGTGCAATCCATAAGGTAGTTTGCTGTGTCAGTCTATTTGGACACTAAATGCCATTGTTTGAATTTAAACTATCCTGAATGATCCCAGAGCAAGAGAAAGTATAAATATTTAATAAAACCCTCTACGTTGAACCACAGCCCACTGGTTGCTCTCAGAGTCTCAGATTGTGAATCTATGAATTATTATATGCTATTTATTTTGTTTGTTTGTTTTTCATTCCTCTCAGTCGATACTTCTTTAGTGTCTGTTTCCACCATGCTTAATTAGCCCACGTATTAACATTTTACCTTCCTCTCCGTGTTTTGCGATCTCATGCCGCAGCTGATTTGCCATCTGCCCGTCCCGTCCCTCTGCCTCGCCGACACGTTAAGAACCCTCCGTGTCACGCAGAGCTCTTGGTTATGACATGAGGGCCTCTGTCACCGTGGAGACATCAGCAGTGTAATCTGCAGGAGGTGCATGTACCTCATCCTAGTTACCGTCACCAGGCTCGGCAGGATATGACACAGGCCCAGCAGGAAGAGCTAGTGATTAAAGCAGGAGCGCGTTATGGAAATGCCATTACAACTGGAAATTACCAGAGGTGTTTCATTAGGTTGTTTTTCCAGCATCAATACACAAGCTGCTGCCACATTACTCTCTCTCTCTCTCTCTCTCTCTCTCTCTCTCTCTCTCTCTCTCTCTCTCTCTCTCTCTCTCTCTATCTCTATCTATCTATCTATCTATCTATCTATCTATCTATCTATCTATCTATCTATCTATCTATCTATCTATCTATCTATCTATCTATCTATCTATCTATCTATAAAAGCATTTCTTCTCTGATGCACACATTTTTCACAAATAAGTCGTTCCATCTCTGTATTGGTCCAGAATATTTACACTGGAAATCAAATTCTGTTGTTGTTTGTGGTGCAGGCATGAATAAAAACATGAGGGTGATATTCCAAGGCAGAATAATGTGCCATTGGCGCCTTTTCCTCTGGAGTTCCATTGCCCTAAAATGAGGCCGGTCAGACGGGGAGTGATGCCGTTCCATGATGGTATTATACGATTGCCACCTTTACACACACTTCCCTCAACCTCTCCCGCACTCACTCTCTCTTCCACTGTGTCCCCCCTGCCTCATTTTAGCCTCACCCCTGTGTCCAAACACTAAAGCTATTGCAATTTTGGATCCGCATCACTGTCATTCCATTATGATGGAAGCATGCAAGCATGCATGCACATGTGCAAAGATCCAAACATGTGCAGACTAATGCACTCATGGACACACGCTGACATTGTTTCACAATAGTAAAAATCCCTCTGTGAATATATCTACTATTGTGAAGTGCGTTTTTGATATAGAAATATTTCAGAGTATGCTGTTACGTGTAACAAGGAAGGAAGGAAAGGAAAGGAAACATGGCACACATGTTATCTGTAGTGACCTGATTGGACTCATGCTAAACATAAAGGAAATATATTGAGGTGCACTATAAATATATATCGTTTGAGTAGTTTTAACAAATACGCAATATAACTAGTGTTCACTAACCAAATTATCTGTTCACTCTCTTTTGCGTGCTGTATCTTTGCTCCTGTTGTCCTTGAAACATGTCAGTTAGTCTTTTATTCATCCGTAAGCCGTCAATATGTCTCCCTGAACATTCAACATTCCTTTATTCCCATACTTTGGCCATTATAGTGATTCTAATTCTCATTCTGGCTTTGAATAGGAAGTACATCTGAGGCAGACTGTTCATTTATCCACGCTGAAGCTTTCTATTGAATGTAACAACTGGCCTACGCAAAGTAATGTTCATCACAGGAACTTGATCCTTGGATGATGGCTGTGTTAAGATGGCAGAAAGGGAAAGAAATCCCTCCCCAGTGGTGCCTTCAGCTTTGATATGCAGGCCTTTCCCACATACGGCTCCCTCTGTGAGTATTACGCACTTTTGTTTATATATATTTACACACACATTTTTATTAAAAAGAATTACGTCTTGGAAATGTCAAGGTTAATTTCCTGGTGGGGGGAGAGAGTGAGACAAGGGGGCGAGGCCTGCAAAAATGGGAGGAATGTGGAGGATTTGAATGTGTGCGTCCGTGTGTGTGTGTGTGGGAATGAGTCACTTTGTGGGTGCATGTCTGTATTGTAAATATGGACAGTAGGCCGTGTAGGAAAGAGAGAAACACCTTTATTGTTTACACATCTGTGTTATAGGAAGCAGTTGTTCAGATTTGGAATTAGAAAGAGCAAAAACAGGAAAGGGAGTCAATGACAGAGGAAGGGAAGGAGACAGATTTGTAGAAAGAGGATGCACAGTGGAAAAAAATCCTCAAATTTCAGCTGAGGTTGCATAATTACTAGAAGAAGAAGAAACAATATTAATTTATAATATAACAATAATATACTAAGTGTGTATTTTAGCTCCAGGAAGTACAGAAATGGTTAACTCAGTAAATATTCTCTCCAGAAACAGTAATGCAGTGAACATGAATCATCAGAACTATATGGAGATGGATGCAGTTGGCATGATAACATCCTCATCCGACAAGTTTTACCACATGGTGATGACAGAGAAAGTTTAGATGGCTCCGAACCGAATGAGGAAAAACAGACGAGCAAGAGGTGAGTTAGATGAAATAGTTCGGTATTCAGTCAAAACATAAAAAAGCAACCAAAAAAAAAACAAAATATCACTGTACTTTGACGTGCACAAACAAACAATAAAGCGTATGTCGCTGTTTCATTCGGTGCCCCTGCCTTCCTCTTCTTTCTTCCATCCAATTTACCCTTTTTCTTTCTGTTTGGTGAGACGTTTTTCCCTCCGCTACAAAGCCAATGTCATGTTCAGAGCTTTTCTACATAAGTGTTTCATGTCACTTCTTTTCCCCTAAAACACACTTGCCTATTCTATGTGTTCCTGGTCTTATATTTGGGTTTGAGAATGGATAGGTAACATTAAAGAGCTATCACTTTCTCCCTCTGTCAGTCCCCTCCTTCATACTCCATTTGATCTGAAGCCAGATATGGCTTTTAGATGTGAATGTGGACGGACACACACAACACACACACACACACATCCAGAATACCTGGGTGCACAACAACGCACGCACCAGTGCAAACAACGTGCACGCACTCCGTTTGATTGACAGATAAACAGTGTGAGGGAACACACATACACGCACACTCAAACATGTGCAAAAACACACCTTTATCTCGCAAGGCTTTTATTTTGTGTATTTCCTCCCAGCCAAACATCAAAAGGCGAATACCATCTCACATCACACAGACAAACAACAATATTACAATTCTCGGAGCTCGACAATGCCATTTTAAATGCTCCACCTTGACAACTTGTGGAATGGGTTGAAGGAATGGAGGAAAGAACAAACAGACATAAATACACAACAAACACCACCTACAGCCAATAAAATATGCATGGCAGAGGACGACTACCTTTAAACTGACTACTGTCAGAAGTAATAATAAAAAAACAGGCTAACAATGATAGTCCTCCACAGGTGTCTGTCTGTGTCTTCATATTCTATTCTATTCATGCTCTATTTTTATACTTATGAGTGCGTCTGCACATATACAGCTCAGCAGTGTGAAGTGAAAATGCAGGGTAAGATCAGATTATTAGACTGACAAGCTGCAGAAAAGCAGAAAAGTAAAAAGTATTTGTTTCCAGTTTTCTCATATTTTCACACTTTCTTTTCTTTAGCTGAACTCCTCATTAATGACTTTCACATTTAATTTCATAAAATACAACATGATGTAAATCATTTCAATAACTGTACAGAATTACGAGACTCCGGCGAACTCCGTGCAAAATGTTCTGAAAGTTAAAATTAATGCGCTCAGATTTTTAAGAATGTGCCCCTCAGAGAAACCTTGATATGTTAGATCCCAATAACTCATCTTTTTCTTTTAGTCCTGCCTTTGTTCCCTCTTTCTGATCTGTAATTGAAAAAGCATTCCATTTTTATTTTCCATCGCTATCCAAAGGCTAAATCCAAAACACCAGCCAAGAGGTTAGCCTGGTCACCTGGCACCCACAGGCACTCTCTCTCCCTCTCTCTCTCAATTTCACACACACACACACACACGGACGCACACACACTCGCACACGCATATGCACACACATACACACACCTGGCTGCTGTGCTTCAATAAACTGTAAATTCCTCCTCTGCACCCACCGTACCCGAGCTAACCCTTTAAAAGTCACCCGCCTCCATCTTGTAATGCATGAACACACACACACAGACACACACTTGCACACACACACACACATACCTACCCACAGTCACACACAACAGACGAGCCCAAACACACAAAAAAACAATGTGGCTTAGTGGATGGTATCAAATTTAGTGGCCACGGGTATCTGGCTGTGGTCATAAATCTATATCTAACATGTGAGAAAATCTCTACATGAATATCTGGAGACACAGAGGGAGAGGCAGACGGAGAGACAGACAGCAGGATACAGAGAGAGAAACAAAGGAGAAGAAGCAGAAAGCAAAGTCTTGAAGAGAAGAGAAGAGAAGAGAAGGAGGGCCGCAGACAAATAGAATAAGTAGGAGACACTAGGCTATGAGCGAGGTATAGAAAGAAACAAACAAACAAATACAAGACGGGTAAGGAAAACTGAGAAGGGAGAGTGGGCAACAAAGCGCAGCGGAGGAGAGAAGGAATAAGTAAGAGATAAAGATAAACCGGCAGAGGGAGAAACAGCAACAGAAAGATAGACGGAGCAAGAGAGTCACAGACGGAGACGGATACTATGACAGTGAGAGATATATGGGCGGAGGGACAAACGGAGAGGGAAGGAGGGCTACAGACAGACAGACAGATAGACAGACAGACAGAGCGAGAGGGAGATACATGACCCCTCTCTCTCTAACAATGGCTCTTCATGTGGTGCCCAGCTTAGCAGGCGAGCCGCTGGAATCAGGAATGTGGAATGTGGGATTTTAGGCTTGGAAGTGATAGCTACTGTCTGTGTGTAATATTTAGGGTCGACACAGGGAGCCTCTGGCACGCCACGAAACACATGGACAGCACTGCTCTCTCTGCTGCAAGTTGGTTTGTGTATGTGTGTGTGTGTGAGTGAGTGCATATGCATGTGGAAAAGTGCACAGAGCTAAATGTGTGTATGATATCGTAGGTAAAAAAAAAAAATGTCAAAGAACAACATTAGAGTGGATGTGTCTTTTCTATTCTGCCGTATTATTTCTGACAATTTAATAACAGTAATTTTACATGTGGTAAAATAAATATGCAGAACTTTTACACAAGTAATACAGCAATACAACAGTGTGTGGAAATATTAAAATATTAATATTAATATTTCATATTGTTTATGTGGGAATTAATTCGAAATATCAAACACGTTTTTTTTAAACTAAATGGTCCATTTCAGAATAATTATATATAATCATAGATGTATACTAATTGTACTATAGTGTACATTTATTATATTACTTTATTATAAATGTTGTAGGATTAAAATGATTGTGTGTGTATCTGCATTTTAATGTGTCTAATTTGAATAACTTTATACACTATCGAGCAGTTTAATTTATAACAGTACGTCATGTTTTATTAGCTTAACGTACATTTCACATGAATAATAATAAAAAGTACAATATTTCTCAAATTGGAGAAAGAAGGATGAAATGTTAAAGTACTTCAGAGCTTGAGTAAATGTACTCAGTTACTTTCTCCCCCTGCTCAGTGAGTGTAAATCACAGACAGGTGTTAATACGCGTCCAAACTTAGTTCCACAAATAAAAAAAGTTGAGTGGCCGTTCTTCAGGAGTGGGCTAATCTTCACAAGCTTCCTGCATAAGTAGAAAGTTACAAGTAAACACACATACTGTATGTTGTCGCTCTTTGTCTCTCTCTTTCACACACACACACACACACACAGACTGAGAGCTAACATACACACTCTGCTGCTAACACAGGAGACAGTTGTTGCTGGCCGCCCCAATGCCTGTCATGGCTGTCAGGCCAAATCCCATGAATTATGGCTCTTCCAGATGTAAGAGATTTCTAAGCTGCCTCCAACGGCCTGCGGTCTGTGGTGAGAGAGAGAGACAGAGAGAGAGAAGGAGAGAGAGAGGGAGAGAGAGAGAGAAACAGAAGGAGAGAGAGAGAGGGAGAGATTTGGGTTTATGCAGTGTCATCCAAAAATCCATCTTCCTTTCTCTATCCCTCATCTTTATTATGTTTCTGTATTCGATCTGCAGAAAAACCATCATTACTTCCAATTACCTTTGGACAGAAATATTATTTTTCATATCACACATTTTAAATATCTCTTGAACATGTGACTTACATCTTGTGAGAAAGAGGGACTGCATAGCACCGGCACTTTTTTTTTCTTTTTTCTTCTTTTTTTTAACGGGAATGGAAATCGGATATTTTTAGAGAAATACATTTTTGCGTCTGAATAGTGGCGCCTTCTGACACATTCTTTATTTTCTGTTTCTGTGCGTTACCTGTTGGTGTCTGGATGTAAAATTGAAGTACAATAATGACATTTATCAACCATTTATTACCATGTTGATTGTAAAAAAAAAATAAAATAAAAAAGAATAAAAAAATTAGCATGCAACATACATTTCATCAAAAACTATCAGATGCTGCATCAGTATTGACACATGGATCATTTTGTCTCACCAGTGCATTAGTTTAATTTCCACCGTGCTCACGTCAACACTTAAAATTCACCTCCCATCGTTCTTTTACTTCGTTCAGTCTACTCTCACTCTTTCTCTCATTAGTACTTCGTAACCAGACAGTTTATTTGAAATTATGAAAGCATTACACTCTCTGATGTAGCAGTTTAAAAATCAATAGCTGAAACCCTAGCTGCCTCACTTAAGCCCTCTCCTATGGCAAAGGGGATGTCTCTTTCTCCCTCTCTCTTAAATGGTAATTTCATTTGCAGTCACTAAGACCTCACCGATAATTACCAATGCCCTGAGAGAGAGAGAAAGGCGAGTGAAGGGAGAGATGGAAGACAGAAGAGGGAAAGAGGAGAGATGGATTAAGAAAGGAGAGTGAATGCCAGTCATTAGAAAAGCTTTCCTCACTCCCTCCTTTGATCAGAGTTAAGAACACATTGCCTTCGCTCTATCGCTCCCTGACACCAACCTCTGAAAAGAAAAGATGGAGCACAGGTGGGGGGAAAAAAAAGGTGAGCGAGGAAGAGACCGACAAAAAATGATCCCTGAAGTCTTAAATAACAGGCCTTAATTTTGACATTGAACCCTCCCTGTTCTTGGGTTACACCGGGGCCGTCCATTTTCAGAGAGCTCCACCATCCATTTTTTTCCCCCCTTCTTCATCTCTCAAATGAACTAATCAGAAAGAGGAATATGAAGTGTCCTGCAGGATCCATTTCTCTGGAAGCATATGGCAATGATTGATGGGGGACAACTTTGACTTTCCCAGGTCATCCTCCTTGCACACATCTGGGAGCATGCAATAATTTTCTTAATTTTAGACCCCGTCCCTTCCTCCTGCGTCGTCTTTTTCTATCTTTCTCTTTTTTTTCAAAGAACTTCAATTTCACTTTGGTAAGAAAGGAGCCTCGTAGAGCTTATCCCTCCTCTCCCTCTCTCTCTCTCTCTCCCTCACTTTCTCAAGGCTAACGCAACCAGTCATTTTGGCTGAAATAAAGGTACCGTAGTGGTTGCCAGATGTTTATAAGGACTGTTGGGGCAATCCCCTTGTTTTTTTATGGCTCCCATGATTTTTCTTTCTTGCTTAAAAAAGCCTTAAGAAGTACTTATGTCATATAGCTTTGGTAACTGGATTTACCATATGTGTAATGCTAGTTGATATATCATCATGACAAATACTGTAAAAGAGCCACAAGGAATATGAGTTACCTGTGTTTATTGCTTTTGAATGGATTTCAGTCTGAAGGCGGCTTGTTTTTTGTTTTTTTTTACAAAACGCTGCACATCCTGAGATTTATGCACATCCACTTCAGACAAAGGAAAAGGAAAAAAAAAAAAACGAAAGGAAAGGAAAAGAAAAGATATTTCTGTTTTGTTGCTGTTTTGCTCGGTTGCTCTGTTAATTCACGGCTAAATGAAATACAACGTACTGTAACTGAAAAAGTTCCCAAGAAAACCATCAGAATTTGAAAATTATCGAAGCCGTTTTTTTTTCAGCATGTTGTGAGACAGAGAGAGAGGGAGGGAGAGGAAGGAGAGAGAGGAAGAGAGAGAGAGACAGCCATCTCAAACCTCCCCGACAGCAACTGGGCCTTGTTAGCTGTGCATTGAAATCAGCTTTGACTCTGGGTTTACAATAACAGAGAGGAACTTCGACCACTAAATGCTTTCGGGAAACCCACTCACCCTCCTCCTGCCATGTGATGATCCCACCTCTGAAATATTCAGCACCATTAACATTCCGATGGGTATCATCCCCTTTCAGACACAATTCGCTTTGCTCCTCAGACCTGTGGGCCAAAGCAGGGAGAGGCCCGGAGCAGATGCTATCTGCTCTCATTCTTCACAAGATGTCTTCTCCTCCAAACGCACACTTATGGGTGTTATATATTTAGTGCAGAGGAAACAGTACGCTGACCAGTGACAGGATGTTTTTTTTTAAAAGCTCTAAATAAATCATTCCAGTGACATTTTAAAAAAAATCCTAGAACATATGTTTTTAATAAATCTATTTGATTTGAATTTCAATATATCATCAAGGAGATTTGCATTTAATTAGTATCCTTTTTTTCTTTACTTCAGTTTGTTTAAATTCTCCTGTTATATCTGCATCAGTGTTATTGGCCAATGAAGCTTAAATCTGTTGGATCTTAATTGCTAATGATGTGACTGTGGGTAAATTGTTTTGCCAATCAAACCCTCTGTTCTCTCCTTCGCCGCTTTCATGTTGTCAAGCCTCACATTTGAACGACGCGAGATCAGCTGAGGTGTCTGTGTAGTGTGTGTGAGTGTGTGTTCTGTCTTTAATCATGTGTGATCATGTGAGAGACGGAGCACTACACTTTGAGCACAATTAGCCAGGCATTTAGGCGTCTTAATTGGTGACATTCGATCTCCGGCGCTTGCTGATGAACCACTTAGCAGCAGAGTTATGGATTAGCACCTGACACAGCTCTCTCTTCTCAGATGTAACTACCAGGTCAGGAATTAGTGCTCTTAACACAGCTTTACAAATGAAGACAGCAGTATCGACTGGCACGGGGGGAAACTACTTTCTCTTCCAGTTTGCTTTTGAATCCCCTCTCCTCTTGAAGTCTCACTCTTGTCCTCTGTTCTTATCAACCCGAAACAAGCTCTTCTTTAAATTTTCCGCTTCGTTTTTTTTTTCTTCCCCCTCTGCCGCCATGTTGGCAGCCGGCCATTCACATTTTGGTTGTGACAGTATTTGGCGTTTTGTTGTCATGGCGGTGAAGCTGTGTCAGTTGTCTGGGCAACACGCACCGGGGCTCATGGGAGCCTCATAAATGTCATGTAACAACGGAACCGCTCCGGAGAGCAGGAAGTCCTTGCCAAAAAGAAGATAGATAGAGCGCCACTGGTGTTGGGGATGCCATGTTGCATTAAATCATGTTTGCACACGCTAACGCAGACGCACACGTGCACACTTGTACAGATGTACATGCAGCCATGCATACACATGCGCTGACACTTGAGAACATTTATGCTTGTAAACAGGTTGCTCTGCATGCAGCAACAAAAACAAAAACTCCTCCTGCTTCTCTTCCCTTTTATTCTTGCTCTCCTCTTCTAATCTAACTCCTGTTCAAGGACCCATTCAGCAGCACCCACCCCACCCTCTGTAGGTGTGTCACATTTTCACCACACTCTCTCCTCCCCAGGTCACTGTCATGTGCTTGGACCTACTGAGCAGAGAGCCTTTAAGCAGGAGAGACAGCGCTTGTCCGTTAGATTAACGTGTCCCCGACGTCACATGCCTTCGCCTGCACACGTCACCACTTGTCTGGAGGTGCCTGTCGAGCTTCATTAGAAAATGCCAAGATTTTAACGAACAGGGAAATTTTGTCAAAAGGTAGACAAAAAAAATCTCTTGGATCCATGTGGTGAGTTTTCACTGAGTATGGGAAAACATATTTGATCTGATGTTGTCCGTTGTGGTGCGTAAACGCGAGTCTGAAATAGTTTTACTTTTTTTGAAATGAAATGAAAGTACCTTTTTTTTCTCAGATCAGAAATAAATATTCCTGACCCCACGTCATTATTATTCAACATAAAACACATATTCTAACCAACAAAGCAACTCCATGCCGAGGCAAGGGCCAGTCGGCATTTCAAACGCCCCTGAGATTCCAGATATTCTAATACCGTGGGACCTCCTCTCATATTTATTGTGGGAATCAGAATTTATGATGAGTAAATTGGGCTTCTTCATCTGTGTGCCGGGGGGTTGCAACATGCGGCCGAGATGGCTTGACTTATTGATTACAGGGAGCAGTATGCCCCATTTCAAAGGGAAGGAGAGCCCCCGCCACGCAACTTCTGAGAATTAATTTGCCCGGCATGGGCCTTCATGAGAAACACATGTCTGTACACACACACACAGAAACACAAGCATAGACACAAACAGGCACACAAAAAAACCAAAGCCTGCAGGTAAAAGAATCACACTCAAAAAAAAAAAAAAAAAAGAAAGCTACACAGGCATGCAGCCCCCTCCAACCAAATCCCCACCCCACCAAACACACTCACACACACACACACACTATAGATAGATATATACAAAGATTGTGATCACACTTGCATAAACACACTCAGGCATCTCAAACATCCTCCCCTACCTGAAAACGAATTACACCAAGAACATTGAACCTTTCTGTTCTTTAAAAAAAAAAAAAAAATGTTTTTCACTTATTTTCCCCAAAAACCATAGTTTATTTGCAGCTTATGTGTGGCGTTCACTTTAAAAGCTGCGCTAATGGTGTTTCTGTCTTTCAAAAATTTGAAATCTGTTCTGTTCATTATTACCTATTTCACATTTTGGGATATTTTATTCTGGGAAATAACAAATAAAAAAGGACAAAAGGAGAAACACGTATCCTGTGACTGAAAAGCATATTTTGAAATCTTTTTTTTTTTTTCAGCCATTAAACCTTTCGCACAAAGCAACATTCAGTCACACTGTAACTGTACTGGAAACAAAAAAACTGCCTCAGACGTGGTCCCGTCCAAAGCGTTTCTCCAGATCAAGCCCCAGCTGAACTATCAGTGGTTCATCCCTGGCATTGTCCACTGGATCGCCCTCCGCACTCAGACACCAGCTCCTATTTCACCAGCAGCACCCGCGCTAATTTATCATCGTGGTCATGACAGACAACACATCTGTGTGAACGGATTGAGTGAGTAAAGGAGGGAAGTGAAGGAGGGACAACAGCGGGGGTGGTGGGCGGCTGGAGAGCAGAGGGGGGGGGGGTTGGAAGTAGGAGGAAATATGGTAGCAAGGAAGATTTGGATCGCACAATTGGCGAGGCTTTTTAAGGGTCATATTTTGTTTGAAGGGCCCCATCCTACCCTTCGCTCGACCTCTCCTCTATCCCTCCTGCCTCCTCCCTCGTAGCACGCTGTCAGCTAACCCCCTCGGCAACTGGACAGCTCATTGTCTTGGGCTATCTTATGTTACAGCCCATATACTGCAGGTGTGATATGGAAAAGCATTAAAGAGCTTAAGGAGTGAATTGAGAATGTGGACCCTGCAGAGGTTTACGTCGCCGTATAAAACTGCAGCTTCTCAGGCTACGAAAGGGCACGTTCATGACGACCGGGCTTCTTGACGACGGGTCCCTCGTGAAACGGTTCTTTTTTAAAATATTTATCGGCTGACTGACACCGCTGTGTGTTTGTCGGCGTGGCCCGAGCCGAGCCGGCGTTCTAGTGATGAGCTTGATGGGCAGATAGGTGGAACCGCCGGACGGACGGACGGCAGATGGGAAGACACTTGGCTTTTACGCACATGTCTCCCGTGTTCACATGTGCCGCGCTCATATTCATACAGTATTTGTGTGTGGTTGTGCATACGTGCATGCATACAGTACACGTCGAGACGGCAGGTGTGCGCATACATGCGTTTTCATGTGTGTGTTCAAGCAAGCATATCTGTTTACTTTTGCTCTCCAAAACCCACTCACATTTAAATGCAGGAGACAGGACACATCTCCCTGCTCTCTGAGCCGCTAGACAGCTCAGTCAGAATATTTTAGAGTACACACACATCATACACCACCACCACCGCCCCCCCACACACACACACACACACACACACACACACACACACACACACACACACACACACACACACGCCTCCCTGGGGTACCCCATATGTGGCACCTGGGGAGTGCAAAATGGAACTTTTTAAAAGCCAAAAACACTTCTCCTGAACAAACTAGTCTCGCTTAATAATACCACGCCCGTGTTTCTCTCTTCTCTCCCGCGACAGGCCATCATTATCTACAAGGGGTGGGTGTTTCGGCTGCTTTTTAGGGAAAGGTTGTGGTTGTTGTTTTGGTATCTGAAAGCCTCGCTTACATGACAGATGGCAAATAGACTGTAAACTATTTGGAACCTATGCATCAACAAATACATTTTGGTATGGAAATGAAAAAAAGGAAGGAGTTTGGGAATTGTGGATTTAGCGTGAAGGTACTCCTGAGACGTTCCTCCTGAGACGTTCCTCCCGAGACGTTCGATTGCCTGAATTGCTTATTTTGGACCTGCAGTACATTGGTGCAATACTTTGAAGTGAAATACATTGAGGAATCAAGAAAATCTATGTTGAGCTTTTTTTTTTTGTAAATATATATATATACGGCAGGAGAGCAGCTAGGGTCTTTTTTCTTCAGGTGGGGTAAATGAACTTATGTGACTCACAGATACACAAAAACAAACACACACAGACTCCAGGCTCACAACCAGTGTGTATAATGACAAACACACATGCACCTTCTGCTCTTATGAAGATAAATATGGCAGGGGGTAGATTTTCACCCGCACCTACTGAATGGGACACACACATTCATCTTTGCTGTATTTGGTGTTTTGGGGTACATGTGTGCCTGGATGTGTGTGTGTGTTTGTGTTTGTGTGTGTGCGCCTGTGACGAAGGGACACATATTGGGGATACAGCAGCAAGGGTGTGTGCACCTCACTGCCTTTTCAATGTATGGAAATGTATGTGCATTTTTAAAGTAGGGGGGCTAAATTTATTTCTCTTCCCCTCCTTGTACCCTTCGCCCCTTCCTCTCTCTCCACACCTCATTCCCAAAGCTGATAGACCTATGGATGCATGATAGATGGAGAGAGGGGAAGAGAGAGAGAGGGAGAGATGGAGGGGGTCTCTGCATGGATGCATACATGCATGCATGGATGTATATATATATACCCCCTCTCCCCCTATCCGCTCAAACATACGCCATAAAGTCACTAACGCAGACTCACATACACACGCACATGCATACAAACACACACCTCTGAATGCAGGATTCATGCGCATACCAAACGTAATCCATAGTTTTACATAATGGGGAGGAGGAAAGAGGGGAGGCGAGCCGGCTCCTGTAGCCGGGTGATAAAGATAATATGAATCATCTGACTCTTTCTCTTTCCCTCTGTATGTATACACATTCACCTAGGGAGATGCTGATATGCTATAGGGGAATATAATGAGATATGGAGAAGGTCTCCCCTGATCGTCAAGAACACATGTGGGTCATATGTGTGCTTTGTGCAATTTTCACAATGTATAAGGATTATGGTTCACGGTATGCAGAGATTTAAGGAAATTGCTCCAAGTGCAAGTCATGTGTATGTGTGTGTGTGTAAGTGTGTGTGTGGGATGGCAAAGCTATTGCACCATTTGCACGTATTGCATAAAGGCAATTGCATTGGGAATGCACAATGGAGTGCTCTGTTTTGATATGCATTTGATGGATTTTCCACACTTTTGTATATTAGTATGTATATACTGGGAGTTTGTTTGTCACTGGAATTAATTAAGCAAAGAGTGTGCAATGCACTCTACATACAAACAAAAAGAATAGTCACTGTTAATTATTCAGAGGAAGTTAATTTTTTGGAATATAATTAAAGGCATTTAACCATCAGGGACAGAGTGAGATCAAAGATGTATATTTGATGTCATGCAGATAGCATTTTTAAATTAGCAAACCCTCTTAACTTTATAATTATGTTTGGTGAGAGAACTGAGGCAGGAAGTTCTTTTGTGTTAATTCTAGGGCTGAAATAGTCTCTTAAGAATTAGATGAAAATTAATTAGAAATAATTGTAGATAGACATGCAGATTGCATTTACAATGCAAATAAATCTTAGCAGAGCAGAACTAAAGTTTCTTTTTGCCAGTGTTATTTCTGCAGTAACAGTAAAAAATACACAGATATTTTTTTAAAATATAAATACATTAACTTTACATGTCATTTTAATGCAATTTATACAATTTAAACAGATTGTAGCAGGAAGTTCTGAGGGTCTGCTTAAATTAAAGAATGTATTTCTTCACCTTAATTTCATTGCACAACATGACGATATTTCTCTTTCTTATATCTGGGGAAGGATTAATGTTGTTGGATGTGTCTGTCACAACCACTGTCTCTCTCCCCCCCCGCTCCCTCCATGTTTCTGCTGAAGCTGACACACACAGTAATGTCCAGATATATCAAGAAAGAGAAATAGTAAGAGGGAGTGAGATAGGGTATGGTGTGTGCATGTGTGTGTGAGACGGTGTGTGTGTGTGTGAGAGAGAGAGAGAGAGAGGGGGAAAGAGGGAGAGAGAGGTTGAATTCTATCTCTCAGTATCAGCAGCCCCACAGAAAAATAGAATTGTTTCCTCCATATTAGGAATCAAAGCTAAGCCCTGTGTTATTGTGTCCACCATTTTGACTGCAGCTGACAGACCTTGAAGAAGCAGGTGCACCGGGATGAGTGTGTAGGTGTCAGTAGGTTTTATTTATTTTTTTGTTTTCCGCAGGTCAAAATGCATGCTCCTGTGAGTCGTTCTCCCCCGAAACTGTTGAATATTATGTGTGTGTGTGTGCGTGCGTGTGTGTGCATTTACGTCAGGTTCATATATAAATATATATATATACAGTATGAACGCGTCTCTCCATGTGAGAAATATGGGTGAGTGTGTCTGTGTGTGTGTGTGTGGCAGGTGCACAAGCATGTAAGCCTGCAGGTGTTCGCGCCTTGTGCATTTATAGTCCCCGGGAAATGTTGACCTCACCCGGCAGTCGACCACCCCCCACCCCCACCCCCCCTTCAACACATCCACCTTGTGTGTTTGTAGAGAGGACCCTTGAACTTGACCGCGGAGGGAGCCGGGGTGACGGGACAGGAGCTGATGCTTAACTTAAAACAAAAGCACTCTGATGGACAACACAGATGGGTGGAGAGGAGTCGCTCCCCAGAGTGCATATGTGTTGTTCATTTATGTTTTTTATTTATTTGATTTAGTCAACCTTCATCAGACTGGATGAATGAGATTTACCTTTAACTTCAAAATGTATGCTTTTTTTTTTTTTTGCCCTTATTAACCCTTATAAGGTTTTTTTATAGCAGGTCTGGCTCCACAGTAAAACAGCATGGTGTGGTTTCAAAAAAAAAAAAAAAAAAGCAGGCTCACTTATGCAACGTGTGTGCTAAGATATGCATACTGTGCGTTGTGTGTGTCCATGCATATGCAATGTGTTTAAGTGTTTGTGCACATTAAAGCTCATGTTTATATTATTATTGTATGTAACCCTACATGCCCCTCCTCCACATGGTAGTTTTATGGGAATATGGTAATTTTGTGGTGCACAGATCTGATTCAGAAAAGGGTGAATATGGATGATCTCAGGTTCTGTAAACTATTGAAATATGGGCAAGATGTGTGTGTCCAAAAATGAGCAGTACAGTTAAAGAAAAAAAAAGTGTGTGAGAGAGAGAGAGAGGCGACCGTTCCAACTAACCTTTACTAAATGTGGTAAAGATGTGTTTAAATAAGAAGCTACAAGAGAAGATGAAAGGAAAGAGACAAACGGAGAGGTGGTGGAAGGAGAGGAGAGTTTGAAGTGAAGTTAGAGCTGGAAAAGAAGGAAGAGGAAAAAGAGTCGGGGTGAGAAGAGGAAGGAGGAGAAGGAGAAAAAAAGGTTGGGGAGGAGGTGAAGAGGAAGGAGAGTGAGAACAGGTGGGGGTGGGAGGGGTGGAAGAGGTCAGGGAGCGTTGCGTCTTTTTGCGAGGAAAATGAAGGCGTGTGTGTCTGTGTGTATGTGTATGTGTGTGTATGTGAGTGTGTGTCCTCCTAATTGTGAGGAGAAGGTGAGGGGTGAGGTCTAGGAATGCCTCTCGCAAAAACAGCAGATAGAGATGGACAGTCAGAGGCAGCCCTGTGTGTGTGTGTGTGTGTGGGTACATGCGCACACGTGTATGAATGTGTGTCTGCGCACTCCCCCTCTGCATGTGTGTATGTGTGTGTGTGCATGCATGCGCCTACGAGTGTGTGTTTTAATAGCCACAGTCAGAGAGCCTCTGTCAGACGGTCAGCTAATTGGCCATCTTACAAGTACAGAGGAGGCTGCTCGCAAATTGGCAAAAAGGGCAACCGGCTTCAATCTGATACCAAACTCCTTTCTGTCACGATGCTGTCCATTAGACAACAGCTTAAGTCAGGGAAATGGAACAAAAATAAAGAAAAACAGAATACAAAACAGGGGGAAAATAGTGGCGTAATTGTGCTTTGGAGACTGGCGTTGTTGTGCTCGACCCGTGTGTAGGGAGACAACGGGGATCATGCCAGATTTAGCGTAAATAAAAATTTTGGGGAGAGGGAATGAGGGGGGGGGGGGGGGGGGGGGGTGTTGCCAACTCCCTGGGCTGGTGTGTATGCATGCATGTTTCCCCTTCTGCAGAAGCCTCATGTATTTTAATCCATGTAAAGTCCCGACGGGGTTCCAATTAGGAACAGGTTTCCTAACGCCCTGAGGGGAAACTGATAATTATGCTGTTGACTGTGGTTGTGACTTAAAGTGTTTGTGTGTGTGTGTGTGTGCGTGTGTGTGTGTGTGTGTGTGTGTGTGTGTGTGTGTGTGTGTGTGTGTGTGGTTTCAGGGGGACTTAACACAGTGTATATTCTTTTTTATCTTCCTGTAATGTTTACAATGCTGATGTTGTTAGCTGTATGAAATGATTCTTCATAATTAGACACAATACAGAGATTCAAATCCTCTTATCTCAGTTGTTTATCATGAGTGCTGAGTTTAAAACACACACACACACACACACACACACACACTTGTGCATCACGTTGCACCCCAAGTCTAAGCTTGGAGGCACAGCAGCGTTACTACGATTGTTTCTGAATATGGGCCTTGTCTTTTAAGCGTAATGTTTAAG
The DNA here is from genome assembly GCF_905171665.1 of Trachurus trachurus. Taxonomy (NCBI): domain Eukaryota; kingdom Metazoa; phylum Chordata; class Actinopteri; order Carangiformes; family Carangidae; genus Trachurus; species Trachurus trachurus. The sequence continues at coordinate 9,121,234 of NC_139911.1, forward strand.
TGCTCATCTATGTGTGTGTGTGTATGGTTTGGTCTGTAAAGTGGGTGGTAGTCTATTCTTTCTTTTTAATCTTTCTTTAATATCAGCACCGCCGGTGGTTTTTAGCCGAACCAAATGATTCTGCATAATTGGGCATGATGCAGAGATACAAATCCTCTTATCTCAGTTGTTTACACACTGCTTTAGGTCTAAAATCTAAGTATGAAGGAGCAGCGGCCGTTTGCAGGCAGTACAGGAAATACAGATATACAGTATCTGGCTTTGTCTGCATGATGTGTGTGTGTGTGTGTAGGTTTGTGTGTATGCAGGTGCTATTTTTGAGTGTGACAGGTAGCCGGGGCCTAATGCTCTTAAACTCCTCGCCCACCGTCTAACCTTGAACGAGAGAGTGACGCTGATGTAGTGGACAGCGCACCTCTCACATCTAAACCTAAATGTTGAAAAATGTCCCCTCAGATAAAATGGATGACCCGACTGTAGAGCCCGTCAGTATAAATACATTGTTTTGCAAGGCTGAGCTGACGGGAGAGAGCCAAGAAAATGTTGAAATTTCTCTGTATGGGTTTTTTTTCTGCAATTTGAAAAGCTTTGCCATAGCAGCAAAAAAAAAAAAAAAAAAAAAGCAACCCTGTGTTTATTTTCAGCGCTGTAGTGTTTTGGGAATGCTAGGGCCCTCCTCACTGTGTATTCATGAACTCTTATTGTGGTTGCCACTATTTCCATATCGTGTTGGCTGAAAAACGCCTCACAGAGGGGAATTGAATATGAGATATTTACCGTGTTTTTCTTAATCCGTACAGATGGCCATGCTGGGGTATGTACATACCGCTGTAAACTGTTGTAGACTTATTCATATCAGACAAGATTCTGGGAGGGGGTTTGGTGTTCAAATCCAACTCCAATTTACAAATCTGAGATAATTTTCACACTCCCCCTCTGAAGATTTTTTTTTTTTACATAGAAATGAAGGGAGTGGAGGAGCTGGGGAGAGGCACAAGGAATCTTTTGAGACTGCAAAACAGCATAATTGTTTTGCTATCCAGTCGGGTGTTATACTACACATAATATATGGTTATTTCATACAGCCTCCAGACTGCCAAGATGTTTTCAATTTGGCACAGCCCTGCGATCATGATATCACAGAGGGAAAAAAAAAGAGGGAGAGAGAGAGAGAGCTTCCAGTCTGGGATGGCCAGAGCAGTGAGAGGGCGATCATTTCACCAAACTCAAAGGCTCTCCCCCCCCTCCGCCCCTTCTCTCTCTCTCTCTCTCTCTCTCTCTCTCCTTCTCTCTCTCCCTCTCTCTCTCTGGGACGAATAATTCCACAGTTGCTGAGGCACTGAAAAAGCAATCTGCGGAATACCCCAGGGTCATGTCTGTGGCCGGATGATTTGTGTGAAATGTCATACATTAAATATAAGTTTAACATTCAGCCTGGTGCACTGTAAAACTGCCCTGTCGTTGCCACAGTCCGCCATTTCCCTCTGTGCAGGGAGGGTTCGGGTTCAGGAAAGCGGTCACAAAGGAGTTGGACACACAAATACGCATGCACACACACACACTTACACACACACACACACACACCACCCCCTGTGTCTGCCCAATCTTAGAGGGAGTAAGAGGAATGGGGGGTACGGACGACGGGGAGTTGTGAGGCCATTCGATCCACAGCTGCATTTCATTTACGAATGCGAGAGCACTAACTTTTTTTTTTCGTGAAAAATATATCTATATATATTTTTTTTTTCAATTTCATCTTGTATTTTTCCCAGGGATCTTTTGGGCTAGACAGGCATTGAGAAAAGAAAAAAGAAAAAAAAAAGTGGGGGAAGGGGCAGTGGGGGGTAGATAGACAGACGGACACAGAGACGGACAGTTTGTCTAGAGGCAGGTGTTAGATCCGCGTCCAGGCTGAGATGAGAAAGTAAGAGAGGAGGTGAGGAAAGAAAAAAGGGTTGTAACTAATTCATAAAGTTTCAGGAAAATAGCAGCCACTGAGAGAAAGAGAGAGTGAGAGAGAGAGAAGGAGAGGGCCAGAGAGAGAGAAGACAGAGGAAAAAGGTGTCTCCAGGGACTTCAGTGAAGCAGTCATCCCAGAGAGAGAGAGGGGAGATTTTGTCCATCCCACCAGATGAGAAAGAAATGACAGAGAGGGTACAAAGGATGTCATCCGCCAGATGGACAACTGATGAGTTTTCTCCCTTTTCTCTTTGTCTTCCTATGTTTGTTTTTTTTTCCTCATGGCTTGTTTGTTTGCACTCAGTCTGTGCCTCTGGAAAGTTTCTGTCTGAATGACTACAATAAGATCATGTGTTTGATATGTAAAGGGGGGGGCGATGTGGATATTTCAGAAATGTGAAATTCATTGAAGATGGCCAACTTTGGTGATGATCAAAGGGCAAACACTGGATGTTTTGAGTACAGAAAGTATATAACACTATATCAGGCCTGATTAAGCTGTGCTGGACTCAGGTGGATATTGTTCATGAATGTAATTATGTACCTCTGTGCTTTTTCAAAATATTCTTATCTACTTGGCACAGTTCAATTTAGTTTTCGCCTGGTGGTGTTTGACAACATTTGCATCTAAAAAATCCATGCACCCTTTCTACAAATTCTGCTTATTATTGCCATGAAAGAGCTTACCGCCAGATTTATCAATTTCACCTTGAAGGTGTTGTACTCGCCAGTGCATTTGTAAGCAAGTCGGGACTCTTTGAAGACAAACACACTATCGTACAATCTGTAGCCCCCCTTTCCTACCCTGCTCCTCCCTTTCCACTCCCTACTTCAAAGCAGAAAGGCTGAGATGAAGGTTTGGAAAGAAATGGAAAACAAATTGTTCATTTGTATCTGGGAGGAGACCAGACACTTGAGCAAATTCTCTCTGCATTCTCTCTTTACACACGTTGCAGTAAAGTTCTTAAGGTGGGGTATGAACAAGCCAGGAAGAGGCGAGGCACCTCGCAATTGCTGTTTTTTTTTTTCTGTTTTTGTTTTTTTTAAAGTTTCACCCAGACAATCAAATGTGTAAATGAGAGTGAAGCTAGTCAATGATTACCTCCAGGACAAATCTACATATTAAATGTACACAAGAGAAAGAGAACTTACCGCACTCCTCTCCAGGAAAAAATATGAATTGACATGTTGTTTATACAACAGTGGTAGGTTAGAGCAATATTGGCTTTTTTATAAAAGTTAAATTGCATGAAAGTAAACTTTTTATTACTGCACCAGTCAAGGTTGAACGGAGGTAACATGGGGAATAACGTTGAGACATGTGGTTTTTTTTCATGTTAATGTACCTGAGTGCTTACACAGCCACATGATGATGAGATCATGGCAATGACCAGCAAGGTGCACTTACATGTAAATGCATAAAACAACCAAATGTACTCTATTATCACACTCTTTATCTCTATATATTAGAGGAAAGGAAAAGGGGGGAAGTAGCTTTGATCATGAAAAATGAAATCATGCTCTCTGATTGACAACATACAGAGGCCTTTTTGATGTCAAATTGCTTAACTTCACTAAAATAGACCATATGGCGATAAATAGATGCCATGTATTAAAGAACAGCCAGATAACGTGCATGCTCTGCCTCCCTTACAAAAAAAAAGTCATTCCGGGGCCCTAAATTCAAACAATGTAAAGGACGAAGTCGAAGCTGCAGCACACTTTAACTTGCCTCTGCACCAATTTACCGTGTCACGGTTTGATTGATGAGATGAAGGATCGCGTGGCCCGACAAAATTGTAACTGCCACTTCTTAGTATTCCCACTCTGCTGGAGCACCAGCTCAGGGCGTCTGGGGAGTTAACACCCGTGTGTTGGGTGTAGGTTAAACCTGGGATTGAATACCTGCGGTCAGCGCCGTACCGTAGGTAGAGGTGTTATATGCGTGACAGTATATCCACTGTACAGTATTTACATACAGTACACCACAGTTCATATACTGTAAATCTATGGTTGAGGGACTCCATACCATAATGGTATATATCACAGTAATTGATATATTTTGTGCTTCGGACTTATGATAAGGAGAAATGGGTTGATGGGAGAAGGCCAGACTGTGGCTCCTCGGCCATTATCCATAGGCAGGCAAATCAAGCCAGCAAATCAGGAACAATGGATCCCTCAAAGAGCAGAGTGGGGATCAAAGCAGCGCTAACTGGCCATTGCAATCCAATTGAAATGTTCACTTTGCATCTCTCCAAAGGTAATGGATGTGGAGAGTGGGAGGTGAAAAGAAAGGGCTGCCCGCTCACATTTGACGTAAAATTATGGAAGGTAAGAAGAGAAGAAAGGAGAAAAAATGCGTGTGACAGGCCTGGCCTTCTCAAGTCATCTACTATAGAAGCTTCATAATGTCCCTTGGTTATTTTGACTTTGAATTTCCGAAGTCCAATTTTTTTTCACTCCCTTTTTTTTCTCCCTTTGAACCTTCCAATGGTAACATTATGATGATATATGAGATGCTATACTATGGCCCTTGTGCATGTGGAGTAGGATTGAGGCAGGCTATTTCTTAAAGTGTCCTCTCTCTCTTTCTCATTCCCCCCCCATGTCTCTCTATCTGTCTCTCCCTCTCTCGCTCTCTTTGTCTCCCTCATCACTTCCTCTCCCCATCTTTCCATCTCTCCATTTGAATGTGTTGATCACCTGGGGAGATGCTGCATTAATGCTGACGCCCAGTAAAAAGCACAATCTCCTCTTTATTTATCTGCACTAAAATTCCTCCCGATCTTTCCAGCACATTTCACTCAATCACGCAACTCAGGCCATTCCATTAGCCACACAGGGGCGTTTTACCCCATTGAGCACAACACGCCCCACACTTCTATGAATATAGATTCCTCTAAATTATGTATAATGGGAGTGCTCAGATTTTAGCATTTTTACTAAGAGGGTTTGAGGGTGTATGAGTTGTTTCTGCTGCTTTTTAAGTGCATCTTGAAATTCACAGTGTGTGCGAGAAATTGAGGACGGTGTTTTGTTCCCTTTGAGTTTTGTAGATTGTAAATGGAGTATTGTGGGTGTGTGTGATCATCTTCACTTATTGATAGTTCAAGGGAGAGTTCATTGAGGGTATGTTTGCGTGGGATGGATAGAAGGTAAACATAAACAACACACGAGATCGCCTCCTGTATCTTATGCGTTCCTGCAAACAGTTTCTACATAGTAACTCACATGGTTTATGTGACTACATATTAAATTGCTGCCCTTGTTAATCGTGTATCCAAGTTGGACCTATCTTGGAAGCAGCTGTAAGGTCCTAGTCCAAAAAAAAAAGAAGAAAAATTTGAATTTGATCTCTTGTTGTGCTGAACATTTTCTGCTCCGAGTGTGAGCTGTGTGACTAATTGGATGGTAAGTAATTTTAATTCACATTTTGACAGTTGGTGTCCATGTTGCTCAGCGGGCGGGAGGGACACAGCTGAGCAATATCAACAAACAGGCCAGCAATTCTATAATCAGAACAAAATCAACATCCTCATTACTGACTCCAAGCTGCTGCCTACATCAAAAGACGCTTCAAAACTCTTTCCCCTTGTTTTTGGGGGAGTGATTATGTTTAGTGTCAGGCTAGACATATCAACTTTTTCTTTTACTTTTTTTTTTGGCACAGAGACATGCTCACCAGAATACTAACAACCTATCGGAGGGGATAAAGTTAGAGATATTTTAATCTGTTTCATATTTTGGCTGTTCATTTTTATGTTGCTCTGTAATAATGTCCTAACATCTCACTGAAGTCGGAGCCTTCGATTTTTTATTTTCTATTTTTTTCCCCCCTGTTAAGTAAAAACATGCCAATTAAAATATGCAGTAATTATTTCATGGTATAAGATGTGAAACTGTAAACACATAATACAGTATTTCAAAACAACCTTGGATGGAAATGGCATGTTTTTATTCTGTGGTCATAAGCTCTGCTGCACAATTGCTTTCAGTTTCTTTTTTTTTACACGAGCAGGCCTGCATCCTTTTTTATCACTTGTTTGGTTGCAGCACATTTAAATGATGGATATTTCAGACACAGTAGTTGGAGGAAAGTAATCACCCTACGCTGGGAGTCAAACTAACCTCAGTCATTTTCTACCCTTTAAAAAAACATAACAAAAGCTAAGTTTTGGTTGTTCGCTCCTATTGCAGACAACTTTTTACTCTTTCTTGGTAAGCTGTTATTACACAGCTGAAGAGCAACAGCAATGATGTGGTACAGCATGTGCCCTTTGACCTCCTGTTGTCTGTGTTACCACGGAGCTACACTGTGTTTTAAACCTTTGGGTACGGTATCTGTGGTTGTGGTCAGGGCATCTTTTACAGCTAGAGCAGCTGTCAAGCCCATCAAATGTAATGCGTATGATGCCCTGCACTAGGGGTGGTAGGGGAAAATCAATACGGCATGGTATTGCGATATTTTGTGTGACATTATATACACACACGATACACGAATGCAGAATATCGATCTTGTACTTTGAAGGTTTTAGCGCAACAATACTATTACTAATACTAATACTTTTTATGACTGTGTTGGTCAGTGTTTATCACAATACTCAGGGTATCTCAAAATGTTTAAAATCATGATAGTATCGTATAGTGACTCAAGTATCGTGATATTGTATCATATCGTGGGGCTTCTTGTGATCCCACCCCCTACCTTGCACATAGTTTTCTTTTTCTTTTTTAAAATCTGTTTGGTTCATATTGTGGCTCTTTTAAACTGTAAATCTTAAACTCTGGACAAGTGTGTAAATATACTGATTAATCATAATAAATAAATGTGCAACTTTATGGGCTGATAGATGAAGCCGCTTCATTAAGAGCTTTAGAATTTATTATCAAAATTATATTTTCTAACAGTGGATTCAGTGTAGTTACTGTAGTACTGATATGACTATGTATGTTCAGAATGCAGAGTTTTTAAACTGGTGTATGTGTGTGCAGCCATTCAAAGCATTCTGACCTAACTCCTCATCCACTGCTGCAAAAGCAAGCTTACTGCCAGAAGCACTGATTAAGCTGAGCACCGATCAGATCTGACCAACCAACAAAGATGCATCAGAGCTGGAAATCATGCAGCTTGGCTGCATTAGCAGCACTCACTCAGCTGTCCTGTCTGATCACAGCCTAACGCTCCGTAATATATTCTATAATATCACATGACTGTGCATTTTATTTGCCCGCGGCAAAACTTGGCAGAAGGCAAGAGAAAGTAGAGGCCAAAAGGTTGAAGGTTCCCAGGGCCTTCTGCATGTTTCATGAACATTACACTCGTGACGCCTATTGAAATTATGCAGTGGAAATTCAAACATGTGTTGAAATCTTTTTTAGAAAGGGTTCCCAGCGATACGGGGAGCAGCAGCAGTATGCAGACGAGCGGCAGAGAGAAGTGCTTCAGGTTGAGCGGGGCCTCTGATGCTGCTGTCCGTGTTGTTAGAGCGTAATGGACGTGTCGCCCCCGAGGAAACGCTCCTGCCGGCTGCTCAGGTCACCGTGCCCTTCAACTCATAACACACACACGTGTCACTGATGTAACAGGAACATGCAAAAAACATACAGATACCATGGCAACCGATTCTGTATACTACGTGTGCTGTGTGGTTTTTTGTGTGTGCAGGGCTGCGTGTGTATGTGCGTGTATTGATCCATTGTGTTGTCTAAACTGTATTATTGACCTAAATGTTGTTTCTAACGTCTAATCTGTTCTAGCTCAGATGTAATTTTATAAAGAATTTAGAAACACTTGTTAGTTTCACTTAAGAAATTGTCAGCTGACGGGAATTTATTGCTGCGATTCAGATGGATTGTTTTCATAAAACCTGATGTTGCATTGAGGGAGCCAAATATAGTAAGTGTTCCAGTAACTGTATGATGCCTCAGCACACACATATGCACACCCACACCCACACCCACCCACATACACAAATAAACATACGACACAATACTTGCACATATACAGACGCACACGCACTAACACTTGTTATCGATCTACAGCTTAGCTCATGCCAGCAGGTAGTCCAACTCACTGGTTATTCTGAGGAATTGCTTTCAGAAGCTCCATCCACACACACACACACACACGCGCACGCACACACACTCCCGGACACACTACATGATTGTTTCCAGTTGCTAAATCTACACAATTTGTGCACAACCAACTCTTAAGACACCATCACCACCTCTTCACAGATCAAGGGCTGAGTTTGTCAATACAACACGCACACACACACACACACACACTTGCAGCCTTGTAACGTAACCATATTTAATGCTATGAGAGGGTCACGTTGAATATTGTTGCCGAGGAGGAACAAACTCCTCTCTCCTGTCCCTTCATTCCTCCGCGTCCGTCCCCTACGTCTTTAAACGTCACTCGTCTTCCTCCGCTGTCATAGTCATGCTTTTTGAATTCCCTCTGCAGTCGATAACACAATTTGGGACTGTAAAGGATAAGGGATTAAAGCATTGTGTGTAAGTACGTATGAATGACTTGGGCGTGCTTTGTGTGCATGGGCATGTCATGTTTGTTGTGATCCCAAACGGCCGGGCCCTGCCTTTACCACCGTGTCCCCTTTTAGAATCTAATTTGAAAACAAGTAAGAGGAACACAAAGTTCAGTTTGTAAAACCAATGTTTGGTACAATGGAATGTTTCTCATTAAAGTCAATCAGCCAGTAGACAACAAAAGAACCTTTCATTGAAGAATATGAAGTGAAAATAAAAAACAGGGCACAGCTTTAGCTGGCACCGCTCTCCTTGTAATATGTTATGTGTGTAGCCTCCTCCTCTTTTCCCAAAATCGGCCTCTCTTGTTTGAAATGGATCAAATTAAGATGTTCAAGGATTTTTTTTTTTTTTTGCCCCTTCCCGGTCCTCTGAAAGGTCATAAGTCTAATGTAATTATAGCACATAACTGTGGTAAGGGAAACACATGCCAGGAGATGATATGAAAATACAAGCTGTAAACTGCAACTTTCTCTTCGCTAAGCAGAATGTTGCTTTTTTATGACTGAATCAATATCTTTAACTAAGGCTTGTAAAGCAGCCCAGTTAGAGACTTTATTTAGGCTTACCTCTGCCTGACCTCCTCATACTCCACCTCGGCTCTCTCTGCATGAGAACAGCAGGAAGCCTTGCATAAGAACCAGGTGGCATTACGTACTGTATATATTATATCATATATTGTGCAGACCTGTATGTGCTGTGTTATTTAAAATAAGTGAGGCATTGAAGATTTTTTTTTGTTAAATGTTGGCATCAAAAACAAAATGAAATAAAATGGATTGAAAATAAAATAATAAGTTCTACTCTCATTTAATATAATATGAGGGGCTATATGGCAGTTTTGTTATAGAAGTCCATAAAAACATCCTGCAGTGAAGGTGTATTCAGTTTTTTTTTCTCCTTTATAAATACAACCTACACATTTCACCTGGCCTATAGACTCTCAATGGAGCGCTGCAGCATGCAAGGCAGTGGTCATGTGACTTGCAGGGATAGCCAAGCTAGCATCACTGCTAGCGAGCTAGTCATGTTTACTGTCAGCTGAGCGCTTGTGACTATATGAGATAATATTACAACATGATGCAGCAGTTGATTTATTAGTTTTTATTTTTCAAATTGTACGTTAGAGACATTTCAGTAGTCATGAGCTATTGGAACTGGCATTTGTGTGTGTGTGTGTATTATTACTAAGGGTGTAAGCTGTCCAACCAGACAGTGTGCTGGATGACAGACCAACACTTTTAATAATAAAAGAGTAAAATGTGGTTTATTGGAGGAATGCTGGTTTTGGCGCTCATCATTGAAGATGTTTCCTTCCTTTTCATTTACAAATTGGTCAAATGACATGGTGAAAAAGCAGACAAGCCGGCCAGTCTATATAAGGAACGTCAGCCTATTCACACCTTCTCCTGCCTGCGTCAGTCACATGACCCCTCTCTCCTTGCAGGTCCATCAGGAGAGCCCGGCCCTTCATGAGCAGCAGTGGAGCTCCACAGCGCATCAGCAAGACTGAAAAAGGTACCATCCCTCAGTCTGTCACAGCTTCTCCCTGTGCCTTTCTGTCTCCATCATACATCATGCGCTCAGCTCAGCAGCACTGACAAACACAACAACACACTGTATAATGCGTTTTTTTTTTTTGTTGCTGTTGTATTTTTTTTCCCCATAAACACGAGAAATGTACCAAATTCTATTTTATTTAGTAATGAGTTCAATCTCAATTTTTGTGTCTTTTATCCAGTAATCATTACATATTAACAACACCCCTTCACCCCCACCCCCACTTGACTTCAGTGTTACCTGCGTAACTGAGTAATTTTGGTGTCTTGACATCTCGATCAGATCTTTTGTGCCTGCTGAGGCTGGCTGTAATTCCTTCTCCAGCCAAGACAGAAATTAAGAGCAAAATCGAAAAAAAAAAAAAAAAACAGAAGAAAGGAAAAACTTATAATTATAATAATCAGCACATTGACAAACCAACAAAGAAACAGGTGTGTGTGTATATTTGTGTGTGTGTGTAGGAGGATGGAGGTGGCACTGTGAGCATGCTCTCTCTGGTATTTGCTCGACTGGTAATCAGCCAAACACCCTACAAGTCTCCTGCTGTGATTTGCCCCCTGGTGTGTCTCCAGTCTAAACGCCTGTGAGTAAGTCTCTATTTTTCTATGCCGACGTGTGCATGTATTTATATAGTATAAATGCAGTATATATATATATATATATATATGTATGTGCATGTGTGTGTCTGTGTGTGGGTATGGGACTTCATCTGTGTATCAGTGTATTTTATGTCCATATTTGAGCATGTGTGCATCTCAGGATTTATTTTTGTTTCCTGTGCCTTCCCCCTGCTGAGGGGTATACCCTGACTGAGGTTTACAGCTTGTGTGTGTGCGCATGTGTGTGTGCGTGCTTGTGTGTGTGTGTGTGTGTGTGTGTGTGTGTGTGTGTGTGTGTGTGTGTGTGTGTGTGTGTGTGTGTGTGTGTGTGTGTGTGTGTGTGTGTGTGTGTGTGTGTGTGTGTGTGTGTGTGTGTGTGTGCGCGCAGTCTTACATGCTCACAGATGTGTGTATTCGCCGGATGGGAATACAAACTCCTAGGACATTTAATCTAGGGGGAATTTCACACTAGTTACTGCTTGTCATCAAACGTTTCTAGCGTAAAATACTGCAGCAATCTTTTATTGGCGGATGTTCGGGACAAATTCACTGTCAGACCCCTGAGTGCCCCGCTGCCCTCCAGATAGACTGTGTGTATGTGTGTGTGTGCAAGCCTGTGTGTGTGCATGCATGAGAGAGAGAGAGAGAGAGAGAGAGAGGGAAGATACTAATCATGGGGAAAGTTTGTTGCTTCAATTTTGATGCTTTTCAGTTGAGACAAATTAGCCTGAGTTTTTCGGTGCAAATCCAAACTTTATAATTCAAAGAGTCAGACACGTGGAGGCTTCTCTCCCGTATATACACACACACACACATACACATACACACACACACACAAATCTGATCCCAAGCTTTGGGAAAGACCGATCCAGTACATCTAAAGTCGTATGTGTTCACTTAGCAAGCCACAGCTGCTAGCACCATTACTATGATTTCCTGTGTGCGTATGTCTCTCTGTCTGTCTGCCCCCTCAACACACACACATCTAAGGGCCTCGTCCAAATGGGTTTTAGCAGGACACATATTTTACACCCGCCTGAGTTGCTCTGATGTTCAGGTGCTTCACTGTAAAATGTGACCCATGTTGTCTTCTAATGTATATCACAGCCTGAAAAAATGACGCACTGCCTGCACCACTTGGAAAAAAAAAAAAGAAAGAAAAAAAAGAAAACAAAGGAAGGAACTCATAACCTTAACTTTAAATGTCTGAACAAAGGAAATTGCTTTTTTGTGTGTGTCTCTCCATTAAAAGCATTTAAACGGGCAGTGAAAAACAAAGGACACATTTGTTTAATACAATAACAATTCCAAATTTGAGCCTTAATGTTTCGACAAGCTGTTCAATCAGTTGTTTTTTGAGGACATCGCAAATGGCAGGCTGTCTCTGAAATGCGTTTGCTTGTTTTACCTGACCCACTTTTCCTTCACTCTGTGTGTGTGTGTGTGTGTGTGTGTGTGTGTGTGTGTGTGTGTGTGTGTGTGTGTGTGTGTGTGTGTGTGTGTGTGTGTGTGTGTGTGTGTGTGTGTGTGTGTGTGTGTGTGTGTGTGTGTGTGTGTGTGTGTGTGTGTGTGTGTGTGTGTGTGTGTGCATGCTCTGTCCCTCTTTGCTCAGAAGGTTGTAAATGTAATCTTAGACACATGTTACTTCAGCTGATGTTTTTCAGATTGATGTCAGTTGCGATTAGCATATCTCCTGCCAAGACACAGGAGTGCTCTTTAGAGTCTGGCCTCATACACACACACACACTCGCACACGCGCACACACACACACACACACATATATGTACGCAAACCGGGTAAACATAGCTCAGCTGCCATTTTGAATGATTGCACGATGATTATTTGATGCAGTGATTTATTTTGAACCCAGCCTGTAAGTAAACTGAGGCAGGAAAGGATGAGAAATGTGACTGACAAGCTCCAAAACAAAATTCTACCCCAAGACAGTCTCCTGACACCCCTTTCCCAGCAGCATATTATTACATCCTGGCCCCAAAAAAACACATTTTAACACTCCCTGGCCTCCAACTTTAATGTCACCCTGTCTGTTTCTGAAATTCCGTCTGCGGAGCGCGGCCATGTAAATGCAGCTGTGACCAACACACTCCACGTCGAAACTGTTCTCATTTACATTCATCTTGTGCTTGGGAATGGAGAATTCCTCCTCCAATGTAAGACAGCGGGGGACCTGTGCAAAACGAATTTCTCACCATCTCTGGAGAGCGAACGATATAGGGATTGAGAACACACCCTTCAGACAATGAAAGAGGAGGGGGTCTTATTTTCTCTCCTCTCCCTCTCTCTCTCTCTTTCTCTCTCTCCCCATTTTCTTTCCCCCCATGTCTCTCTCCACACCTTCCTGACCCTGCTTCCCCTTAACCTGCCCAGCAGAGTGAGAGAATAAGTGTAGCGCCAACAGAGGGGTGGGGGTTAGGAGAGAAAGGGGGAGGAGGGTAGAGAAAGACACTGAGAGAAAGTCGGATAAAAGTGGTTAAAAGAAGAGAAGGGAGGGTGTTGGGGGGGGTGGAGAAACAACAGGAGAGTGACTGACCAAATACTCAGCGACAGAACGAGAGAGTAAGACAGATGCAGAGAGGGAGAGGAAGGGAGAGGAAGGGAGGGAAAGAGAGAGGGGTGGGGGAGAGAAGATGAGAATATATATGCGGTGGCCAGTGTTGTGAGACAAGGCAGGTTGCTGTCACTTTAAAAATGACTGTAATAAAAGTGACCGTTGGAAGATGGATCTGGTGATTTTGGCTTGCTAATCAGTCATCTGTGAAGAGGACCACAGCCCAGATCCAGCGGCAGCCTGACACCTCTTGATTGATGCCTGTGCCTGATAAAAAAGGCCCATTAACTGTCCTCCTATTAAACTGGGTGAAATGGCAAAAATGATCCTCTCTGCCACTCTGCTCTCCTAATCTTTCTTTCATTTAAACTCTATATCTTTTTTTATATATATATATATTTATTTATATACATGTATTCTGCTCTTTTCCCCTAATCAGTTCCTCTGTAGGTAGGTCGGCCGCTCTGCTCACAGTTATTACTGAGACAGGAGAGATGCTAATCAGCGAGGCCTGCTGCTTGTGTTTTTTTTTTTTGTGTGTGTGTGTCTGTCTGTGTGTACTTGTCTGTGTGTGTGTGCGCGCCACCGGATGTCACATACTGTGTGACATCACGCTGAAATCAATAGATCAATAGGTGGAAATAACACACTAGTCAATGCTTCAGCTGGTACCTGCATCACAAATTCCTGTTAGGTATGCAAATGAGCCGGTGTAATTGCTGATGTCAGAGAGTGAGTGTGACTCCAGCCCTTCTGTTAGCCTCATGACATGCGTCAGGAAAAAAAAAAATATATATATATATATATATAATAATAATAATGACCCCGCAGCTGAATCTCATATCTCCTCATCTCTCCTTCTCTCTCTTACACACACACACACACACAAAGATTGCCTGCAATAATAATAACCCCACAGACGACAGCTTCAGCCCCCTCCCTCCCATCCCCACCTCTACCCCCCCCTCCCCCCCACCCACATACAATCAAACAAAGCCTCTCTCTTACCTTGCGCATGACCAATCCTTCCATCCTTCCTCTCCCTCTTTTTTTTTTTCCTCCACCATCCTATCTATGCATGCTCTTCCCTCTCTGTAAACCCAACCACACCTAACAGCAACACCTTGCACTCTCCCCGACCATCCCACAGCCTACAGCGCGGCACTCACACCCCCAATAAACACAACCCTGGTCTGCCGTTTTCCCATCTATCCCTTTTTCTCTGCCCCAGTCTCTTTCCCCCCCCCTCTCTCTCCCTCTCTCTCTCCCTTTCTCTCTCCCCTCTGTCTTTCCCTCTCCCCCTCGCTCCTGGCTGGTGCTGGTGAAATATCAGGGCAAACGGATTCCAGCTTTTTTCTCTGGCTCAGAGGGGTTGTTCTGTGCGATTTGGCCCTGGGGTGCATTTCAGCGCTTCTGATGTGAGAGAGGGGGCGAGAGAGAGAGAGAGAGAGAAAGAGAGACAGACGGAGAGAGAGAGAGAGAGAGAGGGCAACGGAGAGAGAGAGAAAGGGTGTGTGTGTGTTTGTGTGTGTGTGTGTGTGTGAAAGAGAAAGAGAAAGAGAGAGAGAGGAGACACTGCCAGGGTTTATCCTTTCTTTCTAAGGGGCAGTCAGCGGTTTTAAAACGACAGGCTTTTGACCAGCGTTGAACCAGCAACTCAAGGTGTCTGTGCTCCTCGTAGCTTACCGAGGCCTTGAGGTGATCTCCGTACATAATCAGGACAATCCACCTCCATGACAGGTGCGCGGCCATCTTGGAATCTCTCTGAGCCAGTGGACTTGAGCGGAGTGTGCTGATGTATATACGGAAAAGATGAGCGAGAGCGACCGAAGCCCAACACTTTTATTATTGCTTTTTTTTTTTTATGTACAAGTAGTCAAACTGAAATAAGAATAGATGTTTCTTTTACACTTCATATTTAGTTCATCACCTACTGTAAACAGGTGGCCTGGGATTTTTTGACTTAATTCATTTTTCCAGTCATCTGCTACAGGACACAAGACAAAAACATGCGCTTAAAAATGTACCTGTAAGCCCCTGGAATTAAGTAGTATGGGTAGATGAAAATAAAAGCATACTCATCACAATAAGCAGGAGAAAACCATATTTTCTTTTTTCTCTTTTATTCATTCTAACAAAATAAAAATGTGCCTGGTAATTTTAGTTTTCAGGCCAGTCATAGCTCAAAACAATTTTTTTTCTCAAAGCACATAATTCTTCTGCGTCATTGCACGTGTGTAATTTGTACAACTTTATGCGTGTGTGTGTGTGTGTGTGTGTGTGTGTGTGTGTGTGTGTGTTATGTGTGTTTATGTCTCATAATCTCACATCTCACTGTTGGGTGTTCTAAAAGGATTTGTCATTCTCAGCTCAACTGGGCTGATTGTGAATTAAATGTATTTTTAGGCACCTTTTGTCCGTCCCTTTGTGAACCCAGTTAGAATTGAGGTCAGGACACACAAACACACACACACACACACACACACACACCATCTCAGAGAAAGACACATAGCTTTCAGAACAAATCACCGTTGAACTACCCAGTGTGGAATGATTCTGACATTTTGTTTGGGAGAAATAGCATTTAATTGAAGGGAGGGGCGATACGGATGGCAGTTATGCAACCAAGGGAAAATGTCTACATTTCAACCCAAATTGAAAACATAACAGAGTTTGTGTTTGTGTGTGTGTATGTGTCGCAGGGTTACTTGCACCATTTCACTGTTATCCACAGTTTGCTCACTGCTTTGATAGTGAATTAGTTCATGTTATGGGGGTTTAGTCCATAAAAACAATATTGACTATGCTTTATAATACAAAGTCATTTCTCTCTTGCTCCCTCAAATCCATATATCGTCATATGTGATTGGTCTAAATTTGCAGGTATAAAATTTTCATGTTTATGAATAAGAGTAAAGTTCTCACTTCACATATTCACTGCTGTGATTAATTATTAATCGTTTGATATTGTATTAATTATTTTTTAACCAAACCTAATGTGTGCTTAATGATAGAAATTAGAAATTAATTCAGTTAATTTGTAATGTCCAAGAATAGAACGGATTAAATTATTTTAGTCATAGATTAAACTTCCTAAGCTTTTTAAGAATTCATATTATATTTCTTTCTTTTCTGCACTAATAAATTAGATTCTTAAAACTGTGTTGATCTCCATAGGGGGAAATCTATTTCCTTTGCCCCCCCTCTCCCCCCGACTCCTCCAGGTCAGAGGTCAGACTCACCCACAAAACGGGCGTCTGGAGCTGTGAGAGATTCAGCTTTTTGCTCAATGACACTTCGGCACAGTGGATGCTTGCAGAAATAGCTGCTTGAACTCAGGTCACTCGGTGTAATGATGGTCACTAGGAAAGGGGGTTGAAGAGCCCTCGTAAGGACCCTTCTAATGCAGTGATGAAGCCAACAAGCATCTTTCAGGGTCACCGCACACCTCAAAAACTGACGCCTCTCCCTCTCTCCCTCCCTCCCTCTTTATCTTTCTCTTCCTTTATTCTCTCTTTCGCTCCGAGCGTTGCCAATTTGTCTGGGCTGCATCGGCTAATCCGTGCGCATTGGTCAGTGCGCCTCCAGTTGACTTGGTTGGCTTGATAGATGATGGCATCCAGGCAGGAGACTGACAGACTGTACAAGCTCACAGCTGACAACAGTGCTGGGTGGTAAACAGTTGCAACACAAATAACACGGTGCCTCATGAAAAGAATTTCCATATCAGTTTTTGTCAAAATATGACAATTACTTATTAAAACAATAAGTCATGAATTTTTTACCAGGCCAGTGCAGTTAAATTATTCAAAATGATGTCACAGCCTAATTTTAAGTAGAACATTTAGCACTAATGTGGATCAAAATAAGTGGGAATTATTTAAGCGTCCTAATTTCTGCTAAAAATGAAAAAAAAAAAATCTCTATGGGAAAATAATATAGTCACATATATAGGCCTTCTGTCAAGGAGTAGTGGACTACAGTACACCTCCTTTCAGTAATGGATAACACATTACTCTTAGAGTTACAAGTCCAGTGCTGGTTACGAGACACTGCTGACATTTTCCCCCTTGATGTCGAGATGTCAATCTGTTGCCATAGAACTGACTTCTCGGTACTGACCGGGTTATTTGCCGTGTTGGGATGGCCCACTGAGTGTCAGAGGGAAGGAAAGATGTGTGGATGTGTATGGGGAGGCGGATGGGTGGGGGGGTATGGATGGATGGATGATGGGGTGGGAAGGTGGAGGGATGACAGTCCCCCAGAGAGAGGAGGAGTGGGGGCTCCTGGAGATCTAAAAGGACCTCTCGGACCACTAAATTGACATGTTCAAGCTCCTGGTTTGTCATGAGGAAAGCACTTAAATAAGCCATGTGACAACATACAGTACAGCAGTCTTACTTCCACAAGGCCATTAAATAACAGGCCCCTCTGTTGGATTTCAAATCACATTTTTATTGCTTTAATTTCACTTACATTTTCTTGTAATAATGTCTTTGTCACTCTGAAATTCCTATTCTTCCTATAGTATCATTATACAATTTAGCATTTTTAATAATATAATATTACACAGGGTTTCATCAAGTAACACTACCTTTTAATTCATCATTTCAGCACCTCTCAATATTTAAATATGCAAATTCAGGTGAATTATTAAGTAAGAGCCACTCAAGTAATCTGGATCAGCATTGTGAGTGTGTTGTCAATCAATTTCCTTTTCTTTGAAACGGAACATGCAGGTGCTATTGTTCCCATTCACAGCGTCTTTACAGGTCTATAAGTGCACGTGTATCTGAGTGATAATCAATAGAATTTGGCGTTTAAAGGGGCTGGGGGGCGGGTAGTTGTGTGTTGGGGCATCACGAGGAGGCCGTTTTGGGTGAAGGGGGGACTTTATAAAAAATATATATATATGTATATATTCCGCTGTCCATATATGGGGGACATTCCGTGGACGCGTGTCTATTAAAAAGGGATCAACAATGAGAAAAGATCGAGAGGAGCACGGGGCCAAATGGGAGGAGGAGGAGGAGGAGGAGGAAGAGGAGGAGGAGGGCAGCAGGGCGAGGTGAGACTGAATAGAAACAGCAGTGTGTGTTGTGTTGATGCACACGGGCACTAAGGTGTGTGTGTGTGTGTGTGTGTGTGTGTGTGTGTCTATACGTATGCACGTGCACTTAAAGTGTTGATTTCATCTCGTGACCAACCTGAAATATGGGCGACGACATCTGCCTACTCACCCCCCCCCCCCCCCCCCCCCCCCACCCCCCTCGCGCCACAACACTTGTTTCTTCTTGGGGAGCGAAATCACGGCAGACCTCGTTGCCCCGCCTGCATCTGGGTAAAGACTTTACAGTCAGGGGCCATCGATTGCTCTTATCAAATAAACAGAGTGGCACCGGCGGCTGCACGGACCCACCACCCTGCACCTCCCACCCCTCCCTCTCTCCCTCTCTCCCACCCTGACTCCTTGTCTCCTAATCTCACCCCCCTCTCCCACTTCACCCCACCTCTTCCACTACTCGAGAGCCGTAGCAGCTGTGGTCCCATGTAAATTTTACATGATTGGCACCTCCTTATTTTACCCCCTACCTCTCTGTCCCCCTCTATTCTTACTCCCCCCCCTCCTTTCCCCCATCAATATCATGTTGCATATTAATGCAGAGTGTATATGCAGTTGCTCATCTGACGGTGCGCGCTGGCTATCATGTCCATGCCTTTCCCTGGGAATTTACATACCTGATTATAGTGCCTGAAGTGCTTGATTGTTGCTGGTGAAGGTTATGTGATGCTGAAATGTGATATTTGGTGAGCAGGCGGAGGAGGGCATAGGTAGGGGTGGGGTGGGGAGGGGTTGGTTGGGTGGGGAGGGGGTGCAGTAACGGTTCCCCTTGACCCTTGAAAAGCAACGTAATCCCGTGTGGCCTCGTTTGATTAGGGCATTTTCCCCTGTCTAATTGTTGTCATCAGGAGTTGCACTATCACTGTGCATCTGGAAGCACTTTGACATCTAAGTCAGTGGTTCACAAAAAAAAAAAGAAAAAAAAAAGTGGGGTTCAAGAAAACCTCAAAAGGTCCTCGAAGGCCACGCAGGGGGTCCCCGCGGCAAAATGAAGAATTGTTTCATTTCACCGTGGTTTCATTAACCTGGAACGATTCTAATCAGAGACTGTAGTCTATGTGTCTTTAAAGGTTTCACCTAGATCACCCTTCACAGCGGGTCTGTGCTGCGATTTTTAATCATTAAGTGCACAAAAAAGCCATATTGGAAGTCTTAGAGACGAAATCCAATAAAATGGGGACCCATGGCATAAGGTGTGTCCGTTTGGGGGTCCTTGATATGAAAATGTAGGAGAAGCCCTGATCTAAGTGACTGAGGCAAAGGGCTGCATTGACAGTCTTTGTTTTTAGCCCAGGCACTACAAGCACTCCCTTTTTTCTCTTCTCCGCTTCTCTCTCTCCCTCTCTCACTCTCTCTCCCTCCCTCCCTCTCTCTCTCTCTCTTTAAAAGGGAGCGGAAGAGTGGGCTGATACCGGTCTCATGTTGCGTATGGATTTTCGTTTATATAATCGATTGAAATGTCCCAATACATTGATTTTGGGTTCAGTGTTTTACAGACAAGCGTTTATGGGTCTCGATTTTATGTTAGGGATGATTCCAGTGTGACATCCATGCGCAAAAGAAGTCAGAGTTGTTGATTTTTAAATAAATGATCTAAACACAAACAAATAAATATCTATTGTTTCATGTATAAAAGAAATATAAAAACTGACTTGGGAGGAGGGGGAGAGGCGAAGAAGAAAGGAAAGAGGGTGAAAAAGACACAATATTGTGCTGCCTCTCTCCTTAATCAAATAAAGTGGTGTAAAAAAAAAAAAAAAAAAAAAAAGAGACACACACGCGCACACACACAAAACATTTCCTTCCCTCTGAATTTTTCCTTGAATTATATGCCATCACTAGTGTGTGTGATTGCGGAATATTAAATTAAAGTGGGATAAGTCCGCACCGAGGCGGGCTGCGTCCAATCCGCAACTCATTTCCCCTGTTGTAGCACCGCATCACTGCGCTCCTCTCTTTTCAATGACAATGTGCCAAATCTGGGCATTTTGAAAACACTTTCCATATGCTATTATCGGATCGCTACTGAGCAAGAGAAAGACAGAAAAGAAGAAAACGGAATGCTTTATACCAAAGGTACCGAGTCTACATTTTTATTTATCTCCTCTTTCACTGGCTTATTATACTTTATGCTTTTTTTGTGGGGATTTAAAGGAGGTAAGATTGGTAAGGGGTAAATTTGAAGTTTTTATAACGATTGCATATTTATGGACCGTTGCTGGATTTGCTTTAGGACTGAGAGTGAGAACGTCGAGAGAGTTTATGTTGAGCATCTTTATGCAAAAACTTGATTTTGTTTGACTGCTTTTTGCTCCTTTTTCTCCTCTTTTATTGTTTTGGAGTGAATTGTTTGATGCTCACTTCTCTGTGGGGCGTTTTGTCAACAGACTATAGAAATTGAAGAACATATTTTAGACATTAATTTCGCTGAATTCAGACAAACAGTTTATTTCTTTTTGTTTTAATTTGACTTGATATTTTTATTCCGCACCTTTGATTTAACAGAGGCGACGTCTTGCACGTGACTTTATATTTAGAGGATTTCTCTTTCTGAATTTTATTTTATTGTTGTCAGAATACAGTTTTAATTGTTGGATATATTTTTTTATGAAAGGAGTGATATTTTTTAATTTATCTTCATTATTCTGCAGAGATGGTGGAGATGTTTTCTTGCTGTGATGCGTTCAGGGAGTTCCACTGAACTTGTTCTTGTCTGTTTTCTAGAGCTTGTTTGTGCATGTGTTTGCTAGAGGAGAGTTGGCCAGTGGGTCACTGTGGCAGGTTGCGGGTCAGAGCTCTGGGCTTTTGCGTTGTTGTTGTTGTTTTGTTTTTTTTGCGTGTGTGTGTATATGTGTGTGTGTGTGTGTCCTGATGAGGCAGAGGGGTCAGCCATGCAACCCCACGAGGGCGCCGACGCATAGGACAAACAAGGTGGAAGTCTGTGTATGCACATCCAGAAAACACTGACCAGGTGACTGTTTGTGGTGGACACGAGCACGAGCCACAGGACTGACAACAGCATCATCAGCCCACATGAGAAATAATAACAGGAAAATCAAACTGATCATCAGTTTAGGCTCCAATTGGACTTCATCAAATATACTTGATGGACCAACAATGGTGCCATCCCATGCATCTCCTGCTGTGTCAAGCCAATATGGTAATGCCTCCGGACGATTGAAAGTTATTGATCTCCTGAAGTGGCATAAGATCACTAGGAGTGTTTAGTGCTACCTTTCATATGTCAGCTGACACGTTAGAAAAATAAAACAACAAACACAGCAGTGGATTTTAAGGTTTGATAATTACTCTCTACTTAGAAAGAGTTTAATGTCACTCCTCCTGCTCTGGGTTCCTGGTGATGCCACTGAGATATTTCTTATTTGCTGTATAGAACACACAAAAACTGGCACACACGCACGCACACGCACATACACACATACACACACACAGAGAGAGAGGGAGAGAGACACACACACATAAGCACACATGCACACAAGACACCAGAGCGGAGTTTACAGATAAAAATCTATAATTAATTGACGATGCCGCTGATATGGAAATGGGACGAAATATTAGTTAACGCGGTCTATTGTGGAGCGGCTTCTCCGGAGAAAGAGCATCGTCTGCAGGGAGAGAGGGAGGGTGCAGAGCGGGGAGGGGGGATTTACAAAACGCAGGAGGTTAAGATAAGAGGTAGCCTTATATCACTTCTCCAAATCCGCTTTGTACTTTTATCGTTTTTCATTGGAAACAAATAAAATAACGGGCGAAAACTTGACTGAAAAATGTCACCATTGCGCGCACATTTAATCAGTAGAAAGTGTAAAATGAGTACATCCTCTCACAGAAATGGAGATGCGCGTATGAGAGAGAGAGAGAAAAAAGAGGAAATGTCACGGTGGTTCGGGTCTTAAGTCCTCCGGTTGGATGTTTAAAGTCGAAAACGAGACATAGGTCCACTCCATGAAGCTTAGGGTAGATCGACGCACGCCCCGGTGGACTTTTCGCGCGTCCGCTGCTGCAGCGGGGTAGAGTAAACTCTCCAAGCCGTCTGTGAGCGACGCCTCCCAAGGCTGACAGGCTAGAAAACCCCCCTGGAGGACAGGGAGGCAGCTGCAGCAGTAGCGGCAGCAGCAGGAGCCTTGGATCCGGGTGAAAAGTGACGCCTCTGTTCCTCACCTCGACCCACCCACCCCCTTTGTCAGAGACCTCTCTAAACCCAGAATAAACAGCCTCGGGTCGGGTCGGGCTCGGATCTCTTGGCTTCTTAAGGATCCAGTTGGTATGGGTGCAGTCCAGTCAATGTGGCTGCAAAGTAGACCTAGTAGTTCACTTGCCAGCAGCAGCCTTATAATCACATCCCAAGCCCCGGCTCATGCAGTTCAATTCACCCCCAGCTTCGATTTTTTCCATGAAGGCGAACAAGATCTCTTGATTTTCTCCCCGACTGAGACTGTGTAAAGTCTTCCTCTTGTCCAAAAGACACCATTAAAAACCGGGGGGGAAACACAGTAAACGGTTTGCATTGAAAGGGTATAGGGCCAACACACCGATGCACTTTGTAAGGACACTAAATGTAAACGCCAGTGAATGGAGCTTTGAATAGAGAGGGGGATTTTTATGTGACCTTGTATTGGATTTTGCAGTTTGGCTCTATTGAACCCACACGGGGCCTCAGCGGTCCCGAAAGGGCAGTGATGACTTTCCAACATGTGCTGGATTACTCTGATGTTTTGTGGCTGTCATTTTCAGGCTTGGATGTTTACGTGTGTAGCTGATATGCAACAGATCTCCTCACCTGCATTTAAACATCCTGTGTACCATTAGAGAAAGCGACACAAAAACAGCAAAACAATCCACCTGTGTGAAGCGTAAATTACTCACGTGCGTGAATCCGCTTTCTGCTTTTCTACATATAAAAGCTGTTTCCTACAAAATATATTCTACACCATGTGTAAGCCCGTTTGTATACGGCACAGGCGTTTTTGTAGTTTTCATCTTCCTCCCTCGTGTATTATTTTTTTTCCCTTTCTGTTTTTATGCACATTATTGATTTAAAAAGGTGAAATTCAAAGTCCACCTCTTTCATTCATTTTGAGAAATTGTCCCAGACCTCGTAGAAAGTCACGCCAGGATTTTTAATATCCTAACGTGTCTCGAAATCCGCAAAGATCGTTCATTCTGCGCGTCGAGACAAAGTAATTCACCTGTAGTGTCACAACCGGTGAAAATAAATCAGATGTAAAACAAAAATAAAGCAGCACGTGTAGAATAATATCGCTTAGTTATTATTATATTTCTTAAATGGGGAAATAAAGCATCGCTGTGTTGGAGCGTTCTGTGATACGCTTCGGAAATATTCATGTGCAAAACTTGTTTTGTTTTTTACATATATAGAAAAGATGACTTCTGAGCACTTGTGAGTAATTCAGTGTCCTGCCTGTTTGCTGTGCAGGAAGCGGTTGTCCATTGTTCCACATGTGATTCGGCCCTCAGAGAGAGAGACCGTACAAAAGGATTTTTCTGTGCGCATAGACCTATGCGGCCGCCAGGCCTCCGTGTGCGCGTCATTTGCAATGTGGAGACTGTTGATCAACTCACTAATTACACTTCTCTCCTCTCTCTCCCTCCCTCCCCGTCTCTCTTTTGCTCCCTCCCTCTCTCTCTCTTTCTCTCTCTCTCATTCGCCCTCTCTCTCTCTCTGTCTCTCTACCCATTCCCAGAGTGCATATCGGGAAATAGACACACAAAGACATGCGCACTCAACTTAATCAGCCATTTTTTTAAACAGGGCTAAAACGATAATAATTAGCAGAATAAAGACATATCGGATTTTCATTTCCTTTCCTCCGTTTCCCGACCCCCGTCCACAAGAGAAACTGCGAGGCAGCCCGTCGACACGTCGTTTCACCGCCACCGGAACCAAAATAAGGGATAGCTCTCAAAACGCTTGACATTTGTGATTTTACCCCTTCTTCCCAATATAAAGTTGGAGGATTATTGTAATTTTACCTGTTTTCCACGTTTTGATTGTCCTGTTACGCAAGCCACTGGATGTGACTGTTTTGTAAAGCCAAGAGCAGAGACAGAAGCGGAGGTGACGGCTTTGGAGGGGGAAGAAAGTAAGTTTTTTCCTTTCCTTTAACTTTTATTGAGTAGTTTGGGGTGTGTGTGTTAAATTTAGGGGTCGGGTATCGATTATCTATCTCGCTGGCGGATCTTTGACATCGGGGCTCTTTGGATAACAGGTGCTGGGTGTTTTTAGTCCAGAATAAAGGCGGATATCGTGATGTTAGTGCAACTCCGGCGCTTCGGCTACAATAAAACAAGCGGCTGACAGGATCGGAGGCGTTCTTACGCATGTGTCCGCGGTGTTAACAGTGGGTTATCACGTCCGGACCTGCCTTTTGCAAAGTTTATACGGTTGTTACTGAGATTGTGTGGTGGACGGACAGACCGGGCACTCAGCGTTAGATACAACGAGACGAGACGAGCGTTTTCCCCCCCGTTAGTGGCTTTGCGGTGTCTTTCCAGGAGCTCGATCCCTCGGACATGTCCGCTTTGAGCTTGTTTTCCAGTCGAGGGGTCCGGCTTCTTGTTTTTCCCCCAATACCCGACTCCTTCTGTCCCCAACCGCCAAAATATGTGATTTGAAGAGATCATGTGTCTCCACCGCAGCGCTCAAGCCATTTTTTCCCGAACACATCGGTTTTCATGCACCTTCCAGGCATTCACGACCAAAGTGACACGATCAGTCTCCCGACTCGATCCCCCTTTCGTCTGAATAAGAGTTTATCACTAAAACGGACAAAGTAACATCTTTATTAAAGGATTCTTGACAAAAAGCGACCCGCATTCACCGGTCACATCTTTCATCTTTACCTGCTGCGCTTTTAAAGTAGTCTCACTTTACCGAGGCGTGGGTGGCTGCGGTGTCCGGAAGGGAGACCGATCGCTGGGCTACTGATAGCATGGCGAGTCCCTTCAGAGCCAGCCAACTCCTGGAGAGATGCTTTTTGCTTTCGCACAGGCATTTGTAAAGATCAGACTGTATCCAGCTCATACTCTAATGATCTTTATTGGTAGGCTATTAACACATTTTAAATTCCTTTCTTGCATAGTCAGTAAGTTCATTTTCCACCCTCGGTCCCCATCCGCGTCAGTGGCTTTAGCTCTAATTTCCTTCTATAAATTGTCGTTCCCTTAAATCCCAGAGATGCTGGTTGCAACACCTTCTCTAAGTTGTCGTTTGGTGTTGTTTTGTGTTCATTTAGGGAACAGAGCGCAGAGGTAGATGTTCTCAAGTGTTTTTTACGCCCTGTTGGCTGTTTTTTTCGAGGTAGGTAGATAGACTTGGCTGCGATTGGGACGCGACAGTGACAGGGGGGACATCGATCGTACGGGAGGAAAAAAAAAAAAAAAAAAAAAAACATCAGGGCCAAGGGGCCAGTCTGTCTCCAACCCCGGTATGTAGGCTAACGGTGTAGTGAGTGTGTGTGAGTACCAAGAGAGACTGTATAGGCTCCAAATAAACGGTGCGCCAGTATAGGATAGGCGACCTTTTTATAGGACTGTCTGTTCTTCTACACGGCTTTCCTGGCTTTTTGCATGGATCTGAGAGCGAAGAAGAGGCTTTTCAACCAGTTTTTCCAAATGTGGCATACACTTCTAAATTTGTTTGAATTAGACAACACTCACTGGGTTTTCTATATAGACTCTACAGACATTTTTAATACAAATACAGGATTTTGTGTAGAATCTCGTAGTGCAAGTAAGGGACGTTATTACTGCTTTAAGAATCAGAGTGTATTATTATGGTTATTATTATTATATACATAAACTGATTTTTAAATTTAAAAATATGAATTAAAATAAGATTTCCCATTTTTTAGTCAAATTAAATCTGATCTTAAATCAGATCAGTTTTATAGATGGATAAACACTGAACACTGGTGTGTTTTTTAGACTCAATGGATCTCCACTCTAGTCAGACGATTTAATTGCATCTGCATAAAATCCTACATTTCATTATAAAAATACAACTTAGGCCTAATAGTGATAATAATAATAAAAAAAAATCCAAAAGTGAAATTAGGAGAAGAGATGGTCCTGTCTAATTGCAGTGTATTTCATCAGTTAATGATGGTATTGTCTCACTCTATAATAACAGAATCTCTAAGTTATTTTTCTTGTCTTGCAAATGAGAGAATTTTTTGAGCTTTATGTTTGCAGAAGCCCAGGCCCCTTGTTTTTGTTTTTCTCCTCATTGTGTCTTAGCACTATCAAAGGCTGGGTGTGTGTGTGTGTATATCTCTCTGCATGTTAGTTAAGCAGCTTGTAACATTCATTTTTATCCGTGGCGGTGGAGGGGAGGAATAAAAAAAACATATAGTGTGAGAGATGGGCAGATAGCCCTGGGAGGACAATAGCTGTTGGCTTGAAAATGCTCCTTGATTATTAAAAGCTAATGCATTTTCAGCGTTGCAGCCTTCATTAAGGGTGCGGATGGAGGGGGTAGTGGGTGGGTGGTTGGGGGGGGGGGACAAGAGGGATGAGAGGGTACTCGGAGGAGGAGAGGATGGGAGAGAGAGAGAGAGAGAGAGAGAGAGGGAGACAGGGGCTGAGTCTGTCCTATAACTCCTGGGCCCAAGACACATGCAGCTAGAAGATTGGCTCGGGCCTCTCCTAGGGGTCGACAATGTGTCATTTCCACCCGGCTAGATTGCCCTCTGCCTATCTGATATTAATGTGCAAATCAATATTTCAAGGATTAAATTTCCCTTCTTCATTTTTTATGGTTTCTACCTCAATAAGTCTCCCGTCTAATAGAGGAGGCTGGATGATTTAGAAGCCTTTGCTGCAGAAAGAGAGAGGGAGAGAGAAAGAAATAGAGAGGAGCTTTGCAACAAGACTATCGCTGCATTTTAATGTTCTTCCTCGTGGATCCCCCATAGGCCCTTAGTAAGGAGGGCTATATCGCTGCTTTACAGTGTAAAGACAGCCAATTTGGCTAAAAAGGCAGAAAGGGAAAATATGAGTCCGGTTGAATACTTAAGACGCTGTGGTAATCCGAGTAGCAGGTATTAGCGAGCAGGAGCTCCCCCCTCAAAGACACACACACACACACACACACAGAGCTACATCCAAACCTGCATTACCAGCCGTCATGCTTCGGTGAACAGTATAGCTTACTACACGCTGGACTGCTATAACAATATATTTTTTCTTCTTCTTTTTCTCCTCCACTTTTCGCCTCTTTTTTTTTTTTTTTTTGCATAGAAGCCCACTGACATCCGTTGGAGAGATTTACTCTCCTGTGTAATAACATCTGGCGTATGTGTGTGATAGAAATGAATCACTCTGACACAATGACCCATGTATGATTATTGGGGAAGGGAGGAGCGTATTACCATAGTCATAATGCTGCATCTCATTGAAAGTCAACTAAATGAGCTTGGACCCTTTGACTCCCCATAGACATTCATTAAGGGACAGTGCACACAGAGGCGTCTGTCTGCCAATAGGTGTGCGTCTGTGCATGTGTGTTTATTTAATCCCTCTTCCCGCACCAGTTGGTGCGTGTGTGCATGCGTGTGTATATGCGTGTCCGGCAGCAGCACAGTGTGAATCCCCCCCTCCCCTCCCAAAAAAAAAAAAAAAAACTCAGTCTCAGTCACCCCCTCCCTCCCTCTTTCCCCATTCAGCCTTAGCAGCAGAACAGAGTAGACTGTTTTAACATACTCTTGATAGGGAGAGTGTCAGCGAGTGAAAACAAGAAAAGAGAGGGAGAAAGAGACAGAGGAAGAGGCACAAAAGATCTCTAATTGTAGCACGACCGCTTGGCTTCCTCCCTGATTCACGGCCATTACGATGTGAAAAGCACAACCGCCTGTCCTCCATTATTAAAACGGCAGGCCAACACACACTCTCACATCCACACACACACACTCACTGAGGGGGGAATCATGTAGATTTTTTTTTGTTTCATATCTATGGCTCAAATAACTGTTACCATTTCTGGCCACCAGCTTTAAGGAGATTCAATATTAAACCAATCCAGCACTTCTCCTTACACACATGATTGGTGGTTGAATTTACAAAGTAATAGCGAATTCTTCATTTGAAGGTTTCCAGGCTGTGGCAGTGCAGCTATAATCCCAACCACAGTCACATATAAACCCAACCAGTGTTGCACCAATAGTATTTGACTCTTACGGACCAACTTGTCTTTTTCAGAGTCTCTCCTTCACACTCATTCTTTCGCTTTTTCATAGATGGTGTTTTATGCAACGACTGTTATGCAACTGTTTGAAGCATGGAGGTTTTTGATGCAAAGAGGTGTCTAACAGCTGAATTTTCTACAGAGATCAAGGTTCAATATTCTCCTGGTTATGTCGTGTGTGTGTATGTGTGAGGGAGAGAGGGGGTGGGAGGAGGGTGGGTGACGGTCTGCAGTAGTAGTGTCAGGGTCTCCTGGCTCACGGAGGCCTGTAGGGGGACAAGCTAAGAAGTCCACAGCAGCTCAGCATTATGTCTCAAAGAGGGGGTGGGGGGGGGGCTTCCTGTGTCAGCCCTGGGGCACCACCGCTAACACACACTTTCTCTCTATCACACACACTGAGCGAGAGGCGGAGGAGGGTTAAAGACTTGGACCGAGATCAAGCCCCTCCGTAGCTCCCGGGGAGAGAGCTTGTGAATATGCGAGTTTTAGTGTAATTAGCACTTAATTATATTAACATATGCAAATTGTCAGGCGGAGAGCTTGTACCGCCGGTGGGTATCGGCTGAGATACAAGTGACTCTATTGTACCGCCATGGCAGAAAAGAGAATAATGGGTGTGTGTAAGGCAACCAGCCAGCAGCCAGCCAGTCAGCCCCCCCATGGTAGCACATAACCAGCTAGCTCATTTAAGTCTCTGGCTGGCCGCTTTGCCAAATTTCATTAGTCGCCATGACGACTTGGCTAATTGTGCTGACTAATGTCCCCTGATCTGTCGTCAGTGGAGATGGGTGTGTGTCCCCGTGCCCCCAAAACATGAGAGGAGCAGAGTGAGAGAGAGAGAGAGAGGCCCGACTGTCCAGATGAAACCAGCTCACAATGACTCCTATTTGCACACGTTCCGCTTGTAAGAGTATTTGCATATTCAAAAATACTCGGCCATCTTTCCGGGTCTGCTCAGTGTGTGTGGCGTTTTTGCATGTGCACACCTGCGCTGGCACCGGCCGCGAGCATGTGTTGGCAATGTGTCGGCGGGGATGACAGCAGTTGAGTTTTTATGTGTGCTGTGTGTCAGTATGTGTGTGTGTGTGTGTGTGTGTCACATGTGTAACACGCTGCTGTCAGTGAAGCGAGACTTGGACTGTGAGGCCGATACGGCCCCTGTGTGTAGCGACATAGCAGAATTTGTTTTTGATTATTGTACAAGACTGGGATTCTGGCAGAGAGAAGCCGAGGCCTAAATAACAGGGACAAGGAGTTCTACCTTCAGCCTTTCTTCTCATTCCATCCAAATATCTAATTTCAACACATCTTTATAGCCACCCCCCACTGAGCTCTAGGACTTTATTTTTTAGGAGGGGGGATACGCGGGGGGGTGGACAAACATTTAATGTTCTGTGCTTCCCGCTAGCCAAAGGTGGCTGGAGATTGGACCTAGTTGGTGCTACTAGTACTTGCATGCTAATCCTGTTTTTTGACAGGAACGTAAACTGATATAATTGCTTTTCAGAGGCAGGAACGGCGGTTTATACAAGTGTGAAAGCACGGGAAAGGGGATTAGCATTATTTTGCATAATGCTGGGCAGGCACTGAATGGGGCATTGAACGCTTGACTGGGTGACAGAGATGAAAGAGAGATGAAATGCTCTACCCCTCTTCGTTCTCTCCCTCCCTCCCTCCCTCTCTCTGCCATCTCTCCCCTTTCCAGTCCGTCTGTCTCCGGCCCGCTGTTGCTGCCTGGTCGAGGGCTGTGTGTGTGTGTTTGCTGGACAGGACCCCGGAAACACCAGGCCAGAGATTCCGACTGTTTGTTCGGATGCCAACAGATGGAAGTTGTCATGTGAGGCAATATGTATGATAATAGAGTAACTGTGGAGACTGGTAAACTCCAGGCTCTCCTAAGCCTCCACGTATATACTAAACTGCATCCCTAAAGCACTGGAGTGTGCAATTATGTAGTGGATGGATGTGGCTCAGGTAGCATTTACATGGAAGGAAGGGGGCGGCTTTCATGGATCAGATCAAACTACACTGTTCTTACATTTTCCTTTATTGAGATGTTTACGAAGGATTTGGATGGATCTCGTCTGGGTAGTAGCGAACTGTGGAACCGCCAGGCAGGTGTGTTTTATGTGAATGCCTGAGCGTTGTGTGAGCTCCGCTGGTAGTAGTGGCAGCAGGAGGAGGAGGGGGGTGAATGGGGGGGTACACGAGGGTGGTGGTGACGCAGCTTAAAATTGCCACGGTGACTTCCATATGACCCAACTCGACTTTGTGAGTAATTTATGATCAACCGTCATTATTGCTATTGCATCTGGTGTATGGAAATGATCCAGCGCTGAGGGAGGGGCGTGAGATTGGGTGGTGGAGAACATGAACGCCACAAAGGCTGGTGTGGCCTGTTTTTGTTGTCTCTCATTGGACAGGATCCTCTTTCTTTGACCTTTTGCACGCCTTCCCTCGCCTTTCATATGCTAATGCCGGCCAGACCCGAGGAGGAAACGTGCTGGAGCTGAGTGGAGGAGGACAAAGACTCCTCTCTCTTTCTCTGCCTCCTTTCCACGCTATATCTTCTCTTTTCTTGCCTCTTCCCCTCTCAAGCAACTTGACAGACTTTGGCATGAAAGGAAGTGAGTGCTTAGCGGATAGGAAAGGTGGGGATGGCGTTGTTGCTGTGACCCACACCACCTGTGAGGATCAAGTGCGCTGCAGCGATCCTTGGTTATGTGTATGTGGACTGTTATTTTGAGTGGCCCTTGTAGTGGGTATTGCAGATCGGTAATCGTTTGAGCCGTGCCGCCGGTACTGTTATAGCTCAGGCTAGAGTCGGTGGAGGAGTGATTTGTTGCTTTTCCAGTGAAGCTAGTCAAGTTGTCATACGGGGTCTATATTTTTCCCCGTCTCTCTGAGCTCTGCCAAGTCTATCTTATTACAACCAGTAAAGCACTGTCTCTGGTCAGGTAAAAGGATACTAATATAGTTACTACAACTCTCCCTTAACATAATGCTCCAGTGCACCACACTGTAGAGCATGACGTGGTTTCAACGCTCTTTTGGCTCTCTTATGGGAAGGGGGCATGTTATCTGTAGGAAATGTAATTTTTGTCCTCATTGAAATCGTTCATTATTGAGCGCGGTTATCTAAATGTTTTTGTTGCTGTTGGTCCAGCGCCAGTTAGGATTGCGTTACCCTCTCTCTCTCTCACTCTCTCTCTCTCATGTCTCCGTGTGTCTCTCTCTCTCTCGCTCGCTCGCTCGCTCTCATCTTGCCAGACCTTCATCAGTCTCTTAAGGGAAAATAGAAAGAGGGGGATTTTTCTCTTCCCTCTGTGCTCTGTCCCGTTCTCAGGCTCTCCTGCCTATTTTGCATGAGCCATCTCGTACAGGATATTAGCCACAGAAAAAAAAAGAAAAAACATGGGGTCTGGGTATTTCATTTAGAATAATATGTTTATTCTTTTTATTTCAAAGTGGAAGTGGGGGGATTCCACTGGGTGGGGAAAGAACAATCGGGGCCGTGTGTTAGAGGACTCTTTCTGTTTGATCTGGGGTCCTGTGGGCCCTGGGGGTGGCTGGGATTCTCAGGTTTAGGTCAAATAAAATGGGATGGTGGAAAAATGAGGCCCTGTCTTTTCTCTCATATTGTCTCACAGATTTGCTTTCTCTGTGTATCTCTGTTGGTGTCTCTGGATCTCGTGTTGCTGTCTGTCTCGTCTTTCATTTGCGTCTGCTGTGTTTTTTTTTTTTGTTTTTTTTTCTCGGCCTTTTGATAGGCATGGTGGTCAGGTAGGGAGGGGAGTTGATAGCAAACAGTGATTGGGCAATTTGAATGCAAAGAGAAACTCCCTCCTCTCCCTCCCTGTGTTCGCCCTGTCTGTAAACTTTTGCTTTGGTGCTGAATCTTTCTGTTGATTCTCATTTCTTTCTTGTAAATTGGTGTTGACTTGATGCTGCAGTGACCATTCAGACTGTGACATTTGTTTGTCCTCCGCACTCCTTGATGCAATCACCGTGAAGGACACTTTCTTAGCCCTTCAGGTCCATGTGAGTGCCTCCAAGTCCTCAACTTACATATTCAACAAAGCATTCAGCAGCCTTTAGAAAGGTTTGTCCCTCTTGTACTTACCAACCAAATAGTGCACAGCACAGAAGGTTATGTGCCACATTTTATCGATTGCTCTCGGAAGTATTTTCATAGCCGTAAAAGCTGGCAAGGTTAAAAACAAAAAGCAGCAAAAAAAATATGCCCAACTACCTCGTTCAAACAGAAGTTAAAAAGACGAGCTGTGAGTTGAGGAGGGAAAAAAAGTTAATGACTAACTAAGTTTTTCCAGGTTTCAGAAAAGATACACCACAATAGCACAAGACGTCTCATGACAAATGATACATTCTCTCCCGTGCTGACCAAAGACAAAGGCAGGGATTGAAAAGGCAGAGAGCCCAGTCACATGACACATGCACATTAATAGACCTTAATGAAAAATGGAGAAGTGAGTGATTCTCTATATCTGTAGAAATAATTTAATAAACTCTTCCAGTGCAGATTAGAAACAAATTATTGTGTTTTTTTCCTCCTACACCAGAGCATCTGCATCAAATCACTTTTACTTTCTCCTCGGCTCATGTGTAATATTTGTATGTGTCAACATCTGCACGGGCCTCCGTATGCATGTATATTGCATGTCCTCGACATGATTGGCACGTGGTATTCCTGAAGGCAATAGCATGTGGATATCAAGGCCATTGGCAGAGCTCCTCGGGGGAATAAATGGCTAATTAATTATGCATGACTTGTGGGCTTAAACAAACAGTGTAATAAGAGATGAGACGCATTTACCAAAGAAATGTGTCTCGAGTTGCATGGAGACCTTTTCAGTGCTGTTATTATTATTATTATTAAAATAATAATAATAATAAAAATAATCACAATAGTTCAACTGAAATTCCTTTGACTTAATGAACAGCTTGAGTCAGTAAGAAGACAGATGTTACATATGATCTGCAGGTGCTGGACTAGTTGCCCATGCACCCAGACTAAATAAGAATATTTCTTTGTACTCTGTCTTTGTACCACAGGAATATTTGCACAGTGTTAAAAAAATAAAATCTTTTTTATTTCAAATGTAGCTCCCACTCTGATTTAATATAGGCAAGCAAGTATATGTCTCCCCAAATTTCTTGAGCAGACTCCAGCCAACACTATCCCGCTCAAACCATGCCTTTTTTTTTCTGGCCTGGCACCAGCCGTGGAATAATCTTTAATTATTTGCTTTTAAAGAAAAAAAAAAGACTCCTTTTTCTGTGACAGTAAAGAAGAAGAGCAGAGCACGCAGCAGGAATGTTCTTGTATATGAAATTGTAGGTATTAACAGGGCTGGTTTTGTCAGTGGTTTCGCTGATGTATCAGCTCTCTGCCTCTAGACTAAATAAAGAGGGGAGTTTTGCCGTGTTTCATCCCAGCTGAGATGAGCAGATATAGGAGGGCTTTGGAGGAATTGTTAAAAAAGCAAAGTACGGCTGAAGAATAGACCTCTTCCTTAACACAATACCTAAACAAGTGTCACGATGTGGTGATGGATGATTCACTGGCCTCTTTGGCCAGTTGGACGTACTCACTCTTATAGCTTTTTTTGTAATAACGTAAAAAGGAAAGACAAACATTTTCCTTTTCACGACACATATTACATGTCATTTTAAAAATAAGGAACATTTGTTCGTGTGTGTGTTGGAGAGCGAGTGAAAGAAAAGAGGGAGATTGCTGACCCAGCTGCTTTGCCATTGACCCCAATGCTCCCCTGTCACATTATGGGCAGTGTAACACACATACACACACATGTAGGAAGACGTCTTACTTTCATGTTGATAATTGAACAGTGAGAACACTGAGGAGTTTTAGATTTCAATATGTTATTGTGTCATTTATATCTAATAGCGGTTATTTCCTACAGCAAACAGTAAGGTAATGGGTCCATTTCATCCCGGTTCCCTCTCAGTGGGTTTTTTGATAAAGGAATATTGCACTGCTAATCTAAAACCACACTAATTACATCTGACAGTTGTTTGTTTGTAGTGAAATCCAATTAAAATGTACACTTTTCAACTCCATTGCTCATTTTTTTTCCCTCCCCCCATTCTCTTTCTTCCCTCCCACGGTAACCAGAAAAAGAGTCTATGATGGCATAAATAACAACTGTGCTTTCCTTGTGGTTTTTGTGAGAAGAGGGCAAACTCACAACAGCTGTCAGAAAAAGGGGGTTTGTTTAAAAAGCAAATGGCTTTGGTCTAAAGTTCATTTGGAGACCTCTCTAATTAAATAGAGAGCCAAAAGCTTAAGTTAATTAGTAATTCCCTCGGTCTAGAAATTAGACCTGTCACGAGTATTCGAGCTCTTGGAAAACCAAAAGGTATGTGTGCATTTGTGTTTTGTGTGTTTTTCCACAAATCCCTTATGCCTGCTCCCATCTCCACTGTTTTCATCTCTGCTTTTTACTTATGCAAGGCCCTCACTTTAAAAACATTTTTTTTTTTTTACCCCCCCTCCCTTGAAATGCCCGAGACATTAATGGTGTGTTTGTGGCGTGTCACAGAAGTGCTCGGTAGATGTTTAAGTGAGGGGCACATAGCTCGTGGCGTCAGTCAGGATACCTGCCCTATGATTATGTTTATGAAGATAATGACAGGGCTAGGGTCCTGCCGAGTACCGTCTTTAGAAAACAGTTGGGGTTTGAACTTTAAACTTTATTGTAACCCCCGAAAAGAAGTGGAAGGCCTCGGTTGCCGTGTACGAGAAATATCTACACAATTAGCAAGGTGTCTCTGTCTCCTCGCTACACTGACTGTAAAAGCAAATGCTCTTCTCTTCTCTTCTCTTCTCTTCTCTTCTCTTCTCTTCTCTTCTCTTCTCTTCTCTTCTCTTTGTGACAATGCATTAACAACCACTGTATAGGCCACTATTCATTAGCTGTACCTCCAGCTTGTTTTCTTGGTCACTTGATACTGATAGACATCTTTTCACCAAATAGGGCAACATATGCGACATTTTTTTCCCCCTTTCCTAAAAAGGAATGAACTTTTGGCAACAAGTAGCCAGAGTTGCTACATTAGTTTGTAATGCTTAATAATAGGTTCCAAAATATCAGCAGGACTTGCTGCTCTTACAAAACTGATTTGAGTGCTTCTTTTTTAATTTGAGCCTGCTGAGGCCCTCCGAGGAGGAGAAGTATTTTGAGAAAATAGTCTGCCTTTTTTTTTTTTAAACGTCTTAAAATAAAGTTTGCCATATAAGTTGTTTCACAAGTGTCTGAGTTATCATAGCATAAAATAAGCAGAGAATCTGAGGCTCATGGTGGTTGATACAGCATAACCAGCCGTTTATATTTGCCAGGTGGATGTGAAATGCCTGCGTCAGAGACTGCTCTCTGTGTCTGTCTGTGAGCCTCTGCTATCCTTGACTGACGTGGACAATGTTTGCTTAACCTCTTCTGCGCAGCACTACCACAGCCTTGTCAATTTAAGTGTGTGTGTGTGTATGTGTGTGTAAGCGAGGGAGAGAGTCCAGCAATGGTAGCTTTCATTTTTCATGTCCCCAGCAGTATTTTTTTCTAAACAAACCTGCTGAGAGGCAGAGTGAGAGATAGAGAAGGGTCTGAATCAACACAAATGAGTGATATTTGTTCGCCTATGTTTTTTCAGGGCGAGTATGATGAGGATGATGATGATGATTTGCATCTACACACCCCGGGAGAAAAAACATGCATTTTAGAGATTTTTTTTTAATGCTTTGTATTTAGCAGGATTATTTATTTCACTTGGCAAAAATAATCCAACCCTGCCACCCCCTTCAACTTGCTATGTTATTGCAGTGATGAGGTGGTGGTGTGTGTGTCTCTCTCTCTCTCTCCCTCAGCGCCTGTGTGTGTGTGTGTGTGTGCGTCCATGGTCTCATGCTTTTGCCTCATCCAAAAGATAAGGCTGTGATTTATGTAACAGCTAAGCCCTTTCATATTGTGTATGTTGTACCTTACAAGAGCATGATGAGCAGGCTAGATTAATATTTATTTAGCACAGGCAAATCAAGGATTAAGCAGTCATCATTTTAGCACTAATCCATGTCTCTGGTGAGATGCAGAGACAAAGAGAGGCAGATTACTAAACACATAACACCGCAAAACCACAATTAGTTGGCGACTTGCTTTTTCCCCCCTCGGCCCGGGCAGAGGAAGAGATGTCCAGTGTGTCCGTCCGCGCACACGTGCACATTTGCAAAGTTGTGTTTAACTTTACAGCCTCTTGCACTCGTCTCCTATTGTTGTCTGCGTTTGTTTGCGTCTCTCTGACTTTTAACTTCTGGTTCTCACCCTCCTCCGTTCTACAATAGGATCCCTCTTTGAAATTAGCGGTTTGTCTGATTCACTCATCTGACGTAAAAGTGTCTCATGATCTTTCCACTGTCCGAGCACGCACACACGCACACGCATAGGCACGCACACACACGCACGCACACACACACACACACACACACACACACACACACACACACACACACACACACACACACACACACACACACACACAGGCTGACACACATGCATGAGCAATGAATACTTCTTTCTTAGCTCCAACCACGTGGGAGAGGGACAGTTTGCTTATACTGTATGAGTGTGTTCGTGTGTGTGTGTGTGTGTGTGTGTTTGTGTGTGTGTGTGTACAAGTGTGTGTGTTTTCAGTTACTTGGGAGTCTGCAAATAAAATTACATTCTTTACTAATTGAGTTAAACTGCTTTGCTGGAGATGTGGCAAAAAAGATGAAAGCTCCCTGTGTATGTTTTGTGTTTGTATGTTGTGAGTCCATGCGTGTGTGTGCATGTGCGTGTGTGTGTGTGTGCGACTGTGCGTGTGTGAACTTGAGTGTGTAGGGTGGTAATCCAGTTAGCTCTTAACACTTTAAGGTGGTAACCACAGATACTGTGTGTGTGTTACTGTAGTAAGGTATTAGCTTTGGCATATGCAGAGTGTCAAACTTAGTCTTGCTAAACAGATAACAAACAGCTGGAGCTGGAACGGGGGGGAAAAAGGTGTGTGTGTGTGTGTAAGTGTGAGTGTGTGTGCAAGGCTGCATCTGTCTGAGTATGTGTTGTCTGTAGGAGGGCACCCTTCACATAGGGAGCAACAACAAGGAACACTAAAAAAAAAAAAAAAAAAGAGCACTGGAGAGCTGTAGCAGTGTTGTAGGGGGCGATATGGGGAGGAAAGAAAGTGGTAGTGGGTGGGTGGAGGGGTGGGGGGGTTAAACCAGATGTGAGGGCGATTGAGAGAGAATAAAAAGAGAGATAAATAAAAAGAATGAACAGACAAGTCATGCTGCGATGGAGAAAGACAGGGAGAAGCACAGAGAGAGAGAATGCCATCCTCAGTTCCCCTTTGCCCTCCTTCCTCTCTCTCACCCGGCCACTGAATGTTAATAGCCTTTCTGCCTCACCCCCCCACATGCTCACACACACACACACACACACACACACATGCACACACACACCCCCTCCAATCCCTCCCCATGGACACTGGCGCATTGTTTGTGG
The DNA here is from genome assembly GCF_905171665.1 of Trachurus trachurus. Classification (NCBI taxonomy): domain Eukaryota; kingdom Metazoa; phylum Chordata; class Actinopteri; order Carangiformes; family Carangidae; genus Trachurus; species Trachurus trachurus. Next base: position 9,159,395 of record NC_139911.1, read on the forward strand.
CAGTGCTTCTATTCTTTCAAACTTAATTACCTTCTTGCCTTTTGTGGCGTCAGGGGCTGGAAGTTTTGCTCCGTGGCAGTGGAGGTCGTCACACATTCTTTAGCGGTGCATTCCCTTAATCTGGAGGGTGGAGGTGGAGGGGGTAAAGAGACAGAGGAGAAGAGTCTAGAGAGTTGAGGTTTTTTTTTTTTTTTTTTTACCAGCGTGTGCTTCTAAGGTGGTTATAGTACCCCTCCTGTGCACGTGTACGCACGCGTGCACGGTCATAATAGTCAGGGCATAGGCTGCCCTTTGTTTGTGCGGTTCATTTCCAATCAACCCTAATTAACTAGAGAGTGTTTCCAGATTGCTGGCAAAAGAAAAATCCCCACTTTTTTTTTCACTCCCATTGGTCTCTGCTGTTTTGAGTTCAAGGAAGAGGAGGAAAAAAAACTGGAGGCATTAGCTATGTAGATTGGCTTTGCCTTTGATGCTGGAAAAATCTTTAGCAAGGGCAGTAAGTGGTGACTGCGACCCAGCAGTGTCTGACTGTTTATTTTCATGTTTCGGTTTGAGTTTAGTTTGAAATATTGCCTCTTCAAAGGCGTGAGACTTGTGCATATATTTAGACTGGACTGTGTAAGCCCAAAGTCCATTTGTAAAAATGTTAAATCCAGTCAAACTTGTCTTTAATCCATTAAACTTTGTCTCTATAAAGCCATGCAAGCCTTGGACCCACATCCAAATTATCATAATGAAAACCTACTCAATGGAAATAAATGTTACTGAGCTCCACACTCAGTAGGATTTTTTTTTTTGAGGGGCCGGAGGACATGAGAGATGTTTTCACCTCAACCTGGTTGAAGTTGGGATAGGGGCTGGTGTAATCTGATCCTAAATCAGATTTTAGGACCCATCTGTGGCTTGAGTGATATAATTCTCCCTGTGCTCTGAGAGAGAGAGGGGAAAAAGGCAAACACGTCCTCTGGCTTCACAGTTCACTCATCTGGTTAACAAGTTTGTTTTTGCATAGTTGACTACTTTCGTTTCTTCTGATGCTCTCATCTCACATGTTGCTTGTTATTTTCTACGTTGGCCAGATCTTTTTTTTTAATTCTTCTTCTTTTTTCTTTTTTTTTCTCCCTAACAATAGAATATCAGGTATACGGACCTGAGGGCAGTTGGGTGTAATGTTACCTGAGCAACCAATGAGACCAATTAACTTGTCATCAACCTGAGGGATAGAACCTGCATACCTGCTCTAGGAAAAGAAAGAACAGACCACTTCCATCCTCTGCCTTCCTCCTCATTATCCCTATCCCTCCTCCTCCTCCTTTAAACCTCTCTCTCAGTCGTTCGCTTCCTTCTGCAAACCGCGATCGTTGCTCATGTAGGCGTAATTTTGATTTTGATTTGCTAAAAGCCATTTTTGCGGAGTAGGTAATTTGTCGAACAAGATTCCTGTGCTAAATGGAGTAGTGCTTGCTTTAGGTGTCTGAGCTGCACCTTGCAGTAATGATAAGGTGTCTTTTGGTAATGAAGGCCTTTGCTCACAAGGGAGAGACAGGGAAGAGGACAGCCAGACAGAAAGAAGGGTGTGGGGGCACTGGGGAGAGCCACGCCATCTAACGTCTAATGTTACACCTCCAGGCAACAAACAACAGCTACGTGAAAACTCTTTGTGCCGTGAAGAAAAAAAACAGTTGGTCACGCAGTTTTCTCCCCCGTCCTCTCTTTGGAGACTTTAAACAGAGAGCATTAGGCGGTCCTCGGTGGGTCTGTGCGTGTGAGTGTATGTGTTTGTGCACGCATGCATCAGTACTCTTTGATGGCAGCCAAAGCTCCTCTCGCATTGTGAAGAAGGAGATAATTCCCCTCCTCCTTCATCCACTTCGTTTTTCATCCCTCCGTTTCTGCATGGCAACAAATAAACAGGTCTAATTAGACCGGAGTAGGCCTATTCATGGCACTGACAGTGGGAGATGGATGCACAGGCTTTCACAGTGCCCTTCGCCTTTGTCTTTGGCTAACGCTTGGTGACATTTTGATAGAAGATTTGGTGTTAGACTGAGGGGCCACATGCTGAGAGAGGTATGACCTTCTAAGAGACCTCAAGGAATGGACATAAAGCCATAGTCTCACGCTGTCTTCTGACTTTGTTGTTTGACTTTGCTAGGCTTCACGGGTCACCTTCAGGATTTTATTTCACCAGTTATTACCTGAGCTCACATATGTCCCCAAACACTTTGACAAGTGGAGGGAAAATAACAATTTTCGACCTCAGATGACCAGCTCCTGAAGCACAGATCTGCCTAATTCCAGTGTTTACAGATGTTTCTAAATATTCACAGCAGCATTAACACGACTGTCAACCCTTGCATTAAAGTGTCGGACAGTTAGGGATGAAGAATCTGGGCCCAACAGATTCCCATGTAAACAAAGACGGCAGTGTGGCGACATCGCAATTACAGGTTTGGCATTTAACAGGCTGCGACTCTGGCTAATGTGTGATGGTCTTGACGGGAGGACAAAAGCAGGAGGAGACTCCCACATCACCAGGAGTCCAGGTCTGCACTGTGGATACAATTCTGTAACACATAATGTGTTATTAGCACATTTGTTACGACTGAACGAGCTGAAAAATTTACAAGAGCCTCCGGCAAATGCAGATTTGGCCCCTGACGTGGTCGTTTTCACGCAGCACGTTTTGTGTTTGTAGCCTAACCTCTGACTTTTCCGCTATGCAGGATTCAACTTCTGACTAAACTGGAAATGCTTTAAGAATAACCCGAGTCAGAGAGTGCAGAAAAGTCTGAAAAAAGAAAGAAAAAAAAAGTGGAGAAATCCCCTGCTCTAGAGTGCCTCTCTGTCTCTCAGGGAGCTACTGAAAAGCAGATGGAGGGATATGGGAGAGAGAGAGTAGAGGGGAGGAGGGAGAAAAACAATAGGCCAAGGAGTCTCTTAGCCCCTTTCTCCCATCAGAACTAGCAGTGTCCAAAGCAGGCATTCCTAGGCTATTATTTGCCTCTCACTGGATCTGATCTGCCACTTTAATTACCTTAGTGTGTGTGTGTGTGTGTGTGTGTGTGTGTGGGTGGGTGAGAGAGAGAGAGGCTGTGTCCATGTGCATGCGTGTGAAAGCAAGGGGACATGCTTAATTAAAAAACAGAGGTGGGAGCGGCTCTGGCCATCTCTTTTGTTCTTCTGCTCTAAGAAAGGGACTGTTTCTGCAGTGTGGAAAAACCTGGGCTTCATTGTTAGTTTCTCTCTCCCCCTCTATGTATCTGTCTATCTATCGCTCTCTCTCTCTCAAATGAAAGTAGTCTGGTTGGTTAGCAGAGCAAAGGAAAGCAGTGGGGGAGAGAGAGAGAGAGAGAGAGAGAGGAAGGTTTCTTAGCGAACATGATCTGCCTTAAAAGAAGCAGTAGTGGGCACCACTGCTGTGAGAGGTGTGAAGCCCGGGGAATGGAGCAAAACAAAAAGAAGCAAGTCAAATAACCTTTCCACCTATTTATTCCTGAGACAAAGCGCCAGGTAATCAGGTTTCATGGAGACGATTATATAGGTCATCATATATAGATCTGTGCAAGTCTAAAGAGTTCGGTGCGTAAAATGTTACTTTGAGCTCAGAAAGGCAGGAATTCAGAGTTCGGATGATAGCAAGACATTAGGGAATTAAGACACACTGAATGGATCAGGATGACTCGCTTTGCAAAGGTAGGAAATTAGAAAAGAAAATGCAACATTAAGCATTAGTCACACACTGCTCGCTCAGTGTGTCAGTGTTCTGTTGGTGACAAAATTATTGGATTCAATTAGAACCAGAGGTTACAAAATAATGGACAATTACGTTTTTGTTGGCAGGCTGCACACGTAAACAGCCGCTAACCTGTTAGCATTATGGGTGATATGTCAGTGCCAAGTGCTTAACACATTGGCTTATCCATAAGGCATAATTCCATACTTAAAGTGTTAGGAGATGCATAATTCATAAACCCTCAGTGTTTTATGTCCGAGCTACAATTCAAAGGGGTTGCTCCCAAATGAAATAAGCAGTCAAGTGACACCGCTGACAAGTAGTAAATCCTGTCCTGTGTGTCGCATTACCTCTCGAACCCCACTGCTTCTGAACAGTTTTACCCTCAATCACGTTCAACGTGAGCGTCGGTGAGAGCGACACTTGTGAAAAAATGAAAAATGTGTAGCTTTGACTGCAGGAGCTAAACCCACTGTGTTGTTTTAGCTGCTCGTTGAGCGCAATGATTGATTCACGGTAAAAAAAAAAAAAAGAAGCAGCTGAGTGAGCTGTAATTTGAGTGGATGTACAGAAGACTTTATTTTATATAATTTTTTCTCACACTGCGCAAACATCGTAGCCCATTCGACCTGTATTTTCTTTGCAGTTACAAGTTTGAGCTACCATGTTAGACAGGTGTGTGTTTTCTGTTTGTGGTAGATAGGTGTTTATGTGGGTGGAAACTGTACTTTATATCTTTAGGATCTTGGGTAAAAAAAATCTGATATACTGTCATGTTTGTCTTCCTCTCTCTCTCTGTACCAGGCGGGTTTAGTTTACTTCACCTGGACAATACAGGTCACACAAAAGTACACAGTATACATCCTGCAATCCTTGTGGTAAATAGCACTGACTTTAAAGTAGTTAAAGTACTGGACTTAAAAATGTTTCCACTAGAGTTCTACTTTAGGCCTTAATCTATAAAGTTATGCTCTGAGAACAGTCGTGTCATGTGCACGCCACACATCCACCTTCCACCTCCCACCTTCAGAAACATCTGAGCTGAACAGATCAGCATTAAAATTCATTTTCTGCTCCTTGTGAATTTTCCTTTAATCTCACGAATGGAGAGACGGAAACTGAGTGAGACACAAAGAGAAAAAACATAATTTCTCTCTTTTAATCTATCACTAGTCTCCATGGAATCATCTCCGGGATATGTCAGATTAGACCTGATTATAGCGCGTGCACACACATGCACCCACAAACATACTCACACACATGTTTGATTTCATTCCTCACGCTTTTACTGTCTCTCCCACTGGCTTTGTTTAGCCCTGGATTGTTGCGGATTAATCCTCTAATTGCTTTGTAGCTTTGTTGTGATGGAGAGGGAGTGTAGAAAGAGAGAGAGGGAGAATTAAGCAGCAGGTGGATTGGGTTAAAGGTTAACATGGCTCTTTAAAGCTTTCTTTTAATGCCAGCTCATTTACACGCAAGCATCTGAAAGGCGCTGGTACTGTATCAAGCGAAAAGACACTGGCATGCACAACCGGTCCTCATGCGTTGCATTTAGCTGAGTGAGAAAACATTTTCTTCTAAGTAGCAACAAAGGTAGCTCTTGAGCTTTTTAGTCTATTTTTCCCTCACTTGTTTCTCACTGCTCTCTTCAGGTGATGAGAAATTATGCCTGTGATGACAAAAAGAAAGACATTTTCGGGGTGTTAACGTGTGTGTATGTGTGTGTGTTTGCAGGCTGCGGAGGCATTTATTCAGCACTGTGTGTGTTTGTGTGTGTGCCTTTACGTTTGTGCCTTGTTGTGAAAAGCCAAGAGATTGAAGTAGTGGAGGGTTGAGAGATGGGAAGCCGCCCAGGATTGATAACATCTCACTGGTATTCCAAACATCATTCCTCATGGAAGCTCTCCCTCTCTCTCTCTTTTTCTCTCTTTGTGTCTCTTTCTTTCTCTTATTCCTTTCCTGCATTGCGCCGGCATGAAAAAACATGAATCTTACGGATGTAAATATTCTTTAATTTCCTGACGTGTGTGACCCTCCTCTGGAAAATTTGCCAACAGCCATTGTTTTACTTTTTCCACATGTTGAAGCACAGTTAGCAGAATGACAGTACAATGACAGTGTCTTAGTTTCTTTGTCCACACAGAGTCCGACTCATACCTCCAGGACATTAATAGGTTAATAGGTGCTGCCTAATTAGCAACTCCTGACTGGTGAGAACATGCCAAGAGCAATTTAGCCAATGATTGAAGACTCCAGTCCAATACTCTCCGCTAGAAGACACTAGCTTTTCTGCATCTAAGTTGTTTCACAAACTTGAATGTTACCCCTGCGATTGTTTTTTTTTTTTTTGCGTGTGTGTGTCACAACTGCACTTTATATGATATGCAAACCTAGCTTGTAATAGCCTGAAATCATAATCTTTTATCACAGTGGTAGCACGCACAGGACACAATAGAAGCAAACCTGCTTCCAGTGTTGCACAGTGGTATGTCGATCAAAGAGTCTATTTACCAGACAATTGGGTTATTCCTATAAACTTCCCTAACGCAGGCTGCCATGGGAGCTGCTTCATTCATTTATACCTCATTTCCCCTGCTTCCAAGCTCCGGTCCCTGGGGTCAATAGGAGTCAAAACCTTTGTTTAAGGATGGAGTTTTTTTATTTTATGTGGTCATGGCAAGCAATCTGAGTCTGTCTTTTCTAAGCTACAACTGAGGAACAGTATAAAGCCCAATCGGGACTGAATCAGATCTGATTTAGTACTGATGGAAAAGAGTGAGTCAGTTAGAATGAGGTAATTGTTGTCTTCAGCGTCCGATGTTGAACTGGATTCACTGAATGTCTGATGTTCATTTCTTTATTTCTGTGTTTTCTTCCCCCCCAGGTCCCTGTTAGGCTGGATGAGATGAGATCCCTATGTAGTGGTCGTTATGGCAACTTGTGACTCTCCCCCTATGGTGTCGTCACGGCAGCAGGAACATGGTGGCCAGAGGCTGGACGCTGCTGCTGAGGACAACTCTGTCGTCGCCATGGAGACCAGTGTCGCCAACAGCAACAACGCCAACAACAACAACAACCAACCGTCACCTGTCGCCATCGGAGAGCCGGAGAATGGCCTCGGACAGCCCGCTGTGAGCCCGCTGAGGGCCACTGCTACCCCCACCGTTGTCAGTGCAACTACCGACTCTCTCACCGAGCAGAGTCGGCGAGAAAGCTTTACTACTGGTAACAAAGGGAGTGTTACCGGGACTTTACCAGGAGTAGGAGGAGGAGGAGCAGTTTTGGGTTCGGACTGTTCTGCCCCAGCCACATCTCCCGTGGCACCGGCAAAGGAGATCCCCTGCAACGAATGTTCTAGTTCCTTCTCCAGTTTACAAAAATACATGGAGCACCACTGCCCCAATGCTCGTCTGCCTACCACCGGAGGTCACGAGGAGGGTGAGGAGGTCGAAGGGATGGTAGGGGAGGAGAGCGACGATGAAGGAGAGCGTGAGGTGGGTGCTGCAGAAGTGGAAATGAACAGTGAGGTGGAGATGGAAGAAGATAGCGATGTGGAGAACCTGTGTGGTGAGATCATCTACCAGCCCGACGGCTCTGCCTTCATCATGGAGGACTCCAAAGAGCAGCGTGTCAACCAGGGGGGGCTCCCTGGGTCTCTCCCATTCAGGGGCCTGCTGTCCCCCCAGACCTTCCCCAGTGTCCAGGCCAGCAGTGGTCAGAGTGGCCTGAGCCCAGCGGCGGAACGGTTGGAGCAGCACGCTGCACCCATGTCCTTCTACCCCCAGATCATCAACACTTTCCACATCGCCTCATCCCTGGGGAATAAAACCCTAGCGGCTGACCACCCCTCCTTCCCAAATACCTCAGCTGGAGGGCTGGCGGGCGCTGCTCCCGTGTTGCACAGTTTCCGTGTCTATGACCTCCGCCACAAGAATGACAAAGACTATCTCACAGCGGATGGTGCAGCCAAAAACTCCTGTGTGTCCAAAGATGTCCCCAACAATGTGGACTTGTCCAAGTTCGAGGGCTGTGTGGCCGATGGGCGGCGGAAGCCTGTGCTGATGTGTTTCCTGTGCAAGCTGTCTTTTGGCTACAGCCGCTCCTTCGTGACACATGCTGTCCATGACCACCGTATGTCCCTGAATGATCAGGAGCAGAAGCTGCTGAGCAACAAGCACGTTTCTGCCATCATCCAGGGCATCGGCAAGGACAAAGAACCTCTTATAAGCTTTCTGGAACCAAAAAAACCCCCCAACTCTGTGCTACCCCACTTTCCTACACCTGCCAATTTCCTAGGGCCAGACACGGGGCTCCGCGGATTGTGGAACGCTTTCCACAGTAGTGGGGAGAATGCAGATTCCCTTCAGGCAGGATTTGCCTTCCTGAAGGGCAGTGCCAGCAGCTCCTCCAATGACCAAACCCACAGAACCCAAAACATGCCAAAGGCTGAGACCAACCCAAACCTCGGGGGAGGGGCTGGTGCCCACAGGACCCCCAGCGGGAGTTCTGCTGCTGCTGCCACTGGTGGTATCTCTAATAGTGACTGCAAAGGCCAGGTTAGGGACACATGCACTTTGCAACCCAATGGGCCAGACCTGAGCCAGTACCCGCTCATCAAGCGGGAGCCCGGTGCAGTGGGAGGAGAGAGTCCAGAGCAGGATGACGATGCTTACTCCAATGGTGGTGGAGTAGAAATGGAGGCAGATGAGGAGGAGGAGCAGGCCATGAACATGGCAATGACAGGCCAGCGGGCTGACAGCACCAGTAGCAAAGATTTCCCTCTCTTAAACCAAAGTATTTCCCCCCTTTCCAACAGTGTGCTAAAGTTTAACAGTGACAGCAAAGGCCCTGCATCCACCTCCTCTTCCTCCCTGGCTGCTTTCGACAAGCTGGAGATGGAGAAGAGCCGCCTCTCCACTCCCCTGGCGTCTGCCAGAGAGCGGGAGAGCAGCAACGACTCAACCAGCGAAGCCCTGGCAGGACGGGAGGGGTCATCGCCATCCGCCCACCCCCTTGACATGATGATGTTGCGCAGAGATGACGAGAGTCCCGGGCCTCTGCATCAACACGCCGGAAATCCGAGCACGCCTGGAACTCCAGGGACGCCTGGTACGCCTGGTCCAGGTGAAGGCTCCCCAGGCAGCGGGGTGGAGTGCCCCAAGTGTGACACGGTCCTGGGGTCGTCGCGGTCTCTCGGAGGGCATATGACGATGATGCATTCGCGCAACTCCTGCAAGACGCTAAAGTGTCCCAAGTGTAACTGGCACTACAAGTACCAGCAGACGCTGGACGCCCACATGAAGGAGAAACATCCGGAGTCTGGTGGATCATGTGTGTACTGCCGCACAGGACAGCCTCACCCTCGTTTAGCCAGAGGCGAGAGTTATACCTGTGGATACAAGCCTTTCCGCTGCGAGGTCTGTCCATCTGATTATTCACCTCTATGGATTTCTGCCCTGTTTTTTCCAAATTATAATAATTCTTTCCTCTGTTTTTTATTTTATTTTTTTATTTAACCAAAAGTGATTATTAAGTGTGATGTTCATGCAAATACAAATATATATCATAATATTGCAAACTCTAGTTCAGTATCAGGAGGCATAAATAGGCAATTAGATATGTTTGTCTTCCTCTTTGTAATAACATCTATCACAGCTTTAAAGGTTAATGTAATTATCTCGAAAGTCAGATATTTAAAACCAACTCATCAGATATCAGCCCTTTTTTTGTTAAAAATGCACATATTTTTTCTCATGCATAATTTTATTTATTCTTCCCCTGTAGGTATGCAACTACTCAACCACCACCAAAGGCAACCTTAGCATCCACATGCAGTCGGACAAGCATCTGAACAACGTACAAACACTCCAGAACGGCGGCACCGAGCCCCAGTACAACCACAACCACACCAACCCTGTGCCCAGCGCCAGCCTTGGTGGAGGCTGTGGCGCACCCTCGCCATCCAAACCCAAACAGAAGCCCACTTGGCGCTGTGAGGTAATGAAACAAACAGAGCATCATTGTCGGGCTGTGGTAGCAACATACCAATTTGCTTGTTGCACTGTCTACACAATGAGCCAATTATTTCCCTCTGCGTCACTGTGTCTATTATTTTTCTTGGCCACATCATCTGACCCCTGGTCATTAAAAAACAGTGTTTCTCAAACATTCGAGCATTATCTGTGTTGCAACAACCAGAAAAAAATCATCATCATGATTGCATTACAAAAATGCTTGCATCATGTATTATTTTATGGATTGGGTGTTCAGGATGCTTCATGGCTGTGCTGCTGTTACTGCCAATTCTCATTTTTAACAATTTTTGACTGTAATTAAAAATTAGCCGAATGATTTGAAAAAATAAATAAATAATGTAATTTTATTGTAAAAATTATCACAATCAGATCCTCTAAAACACTGACTTTATCCCTCCTTGTTTTGCGATAGGTGTGTGACTACGAGACCAACGTGGCGCGGAACCTGCGAATCCATATGACCAGTGAGAAACACATGCACAACATGATGCTGCTGCAGCAGAACATGAAGCAGATCCAGCACAGCCTCCACCTGGGCCTGGCCCCGGCCGAGGCAGAGCTCTACCAGTACTACCTGGCTCAGAACATGGGCCTGGCAGGTGTAAAACTGGAGAACCCCGCCAGCAGCAGTGGCCCAGATGCCCAGATGATGATTAATCCATTCCAGCTAGACCCGGCTACCGCGGCTGCTCTCGGATCTGGTCTAGGTAAGTGATACTAGGAGTGAAATGAAACACAGGGAGATAAGTTTTATGCATTAGGCAATTAAAATGCAAAAAAAAAAAAAAAGGCATTTCTGTTGTGTGTGTGTGTGACAAAGCGCTAAGTATTTTCTCTTTTTACACTCTTGCCCTCAAGCTTTTTATTTGCTTTTCTTCTGTTCATCTTTCACTTGGTCAGTTTTATCTGTTTTATCACATATATCTGAGTATTGTTTTTATCTTTGTGCCTTCTCTTCATTGCTCTTCATTTTTCTTCCTGCCCACTCACCTTCTCTTTTTCTGCTCCCATTCTTTTTACCTTACCCCCCCCCCCTCACCCAACCCCCCCGTGCTGCACCCTCTTCTCTCTCTTCCCCTCTTATCTCTGCTCTCATATTGTCCCTCTGTCATTGTCTCCTTTCTTTGACCCCTCTCACTGATTAAAAAATGATTATGAGACGCCACATGAGAATTATTCTTAATCTTTCATTTGTAATTTTCTTAAGTCAGCTTAATCCCCCCTCCTCCATACACACCCCACCCCACCTTCGCTCACCCTGGAGAGAACACACACATGAACACACACACACACACACACGCGCACACACATACACACTCTCACACAGCAGGAAGCGGATTCCCGTAGGAGTGAGAGAGATTTAACAATGACCCTGCAGTGTTACACACCCACTCCCTCATCTAGTGTGGAGGTCACAGCCCAGCCAGCAGATGTACTCTCAGTGAATTACACTCATAACACACTGCTCCCTATAGTGAGTGCAGCTGTACATAGGTTTAGATGGTGTGAGCAGGGTATTAATATATACAAATACTCACACATGTATATACACACTCAAAATGCATGCACGGATGATGGATGCTGACATGCAGAAACACAGTGGTGTCTGCTTATATTTGCCATCTGCATTCACATTTTTAAAACCACACACAAACACACTTTTAGTTATCCACTAATTAGGGGAATTATATTTAATATCTAAAAAAAAAAAAAAAAAAAAAAAAAAAGAGAGTAGATGTAACTGTTAAATCCTCTGTGCTCCAAACAACAAAATATTATCTGAAAAGAACACATGATGAGCTTTAGTTGCGTGCACAGTGAGACAATGCGGGGATCAAACGAAAGAGTTAATTACATTTGTATGAATAGCAGATCTGTTTTTTTGTCCTGGGGTGGGTGGGTGGGCAGAAGAAAAAAGAAAATGTGTGTAATGCATTGATCAGCTTTTCAAATCTGTGTGTCGATGTGAGAAAAGCCTGGAGCCCTCAAACCGTTGTCCCACCATTGCTGAGAGCAGTAATTAAAGCTACCTGATGAGCGAGTTAGCAAGTTGAAAAGGATGATTGTAATTGATCCTGATTCAATCCTATTAGGGTTTTTTATAGACGAGACTTTGTAAGGAGCCCTAGTCCTCTGTGAGGCTTTATTTTATCAAATCCTTTTGTGTGAGAGAGGCCTGCGTAGAAGACTCACTTTTCTCTCCACACTTAATTTCATTTAATAAAAAGAGCCTTTTCTCTTTCTCTCTATCCTTTATCCCTCCCTATGCATGTGAGCTTTTCATTTTCACCAGAGCTTTGTCTTTCTGTCATACCTCTTTGTTTTTATGTACCACTCTCCCTGCTGTGCCTCCTATCTGACATGTTATCCCTCTGTGCTTTCATGTATGTAATTCTTCTCCAGACCCTACCATTCAAATTGCTCCCTCTTTGTCTTTCACTGTCTAACCTATTTTTCCCTCATCCTCTCCATAGTGAATACTGACCTGTCAGCTGAGTTGCGCCTTGTCGGTGGACAAGTGATGGGAGACGACCTGTCCCTGGTGTCTGCGGCTGGAATGGGGGGCATGTCCTCGTCAGACCCCTCCCTGTCCTCCCTGTCGCCACCCATCAGCGACCCGTCTCTGCGCCTCTACCAGTGCGCCGTGTGCAACTGCTACTCCACGGACAGCCTGGAGGCTCTCAACGCCCACGTCAACGCCGAGCGCGCTTTGCCCGAAGACGAGTGGCGCTGCGTGGTGGGCGACGTCTACCAGTGCAAGCTCTGCAGCTACAACACGCAACTCAAGGCCAACTTTCAGCTGCACTGCAAGACAGACAAGCACATGCAGAAGCACCAGCTGGTGGCCCACATCAAGGAAGGCGGCAAGGCCAACCAGTGGAGATTAAAGTGTGTGGCCATTGGCAACCCGGTGCACCTCAAGTGCAACGCCTGTGACTACTACAGCAACAGCGTGGATAAACTGAGGCTACATGCCACCAACCAGAAGCATGAGGCTGCCATCCGCCTCTACAAGGTAAATACGACATTTACTCACATGTTGTGTGTCACTTCTCCCATCCCACAAAAAAGTCTCAACAACAACGATAATGTAAACATATTTTATTAAGATTATAACAACAACAACGAATGGATTGATTTTTGCAGGACACTGATATTTTATTGTATTGTTTAGCACACAGCTCAATACAGTATCATCCTCACTGGTTTACATGCAAGGGGACCTACTCTGCATTTTAAGTTCAGATTCAGGAAAAGCACGGATGTTATTCTTAATAAAGAATTTGCCCCATCCTCTTAAGTGCAGTGTCACATGGGTAAAAAGTTCCCATGAGAATGGAATGACAGAAATGGAAAAGGTCAGTTAGAATACCCAGGATGATTTTCATCAGATATGGGTATGTTATCTGCTTGTGACCAGCTGGCACTACTGTCACCATTAATTATACACAAGTCACGTACTGTCAGCGAGTTTCGCATGTTTCAAAGTTTTGATTATCCTCAGCTGTTTCTTTTTTCCCAGCTTGTTTTTCAGGCTGTGGATAATTCTGGAAAAATTCAAGAATTTGTTTTCAGGATGAGGCTGGAGACGCGTATTAAGAGCTTGGTTTTTGCATCTGACAGTGACACAATGAAGGGGCACACTCTGTACACATTAGTCTTGATATTTGATCTCAACATGATACACGCAGTAAGAATTAAAAAAAAACAATGCAATGTTTTTTTTCATTTTGTTTTTGATTATTAAAAAAAAAAAGCTTTGATTTTTTTTTTAGGAAATTACGCACATTTTTTTGCAGTGCATTTCACAACCAATGTGTCCAGAAACACACACTGCTTATTTACATTGTTATTTATATTCACATGCACACAGCTCCTCATCAGACAAACACTCCTTTTTTATTCAGGCCAATAGGTGAAGCATTTATTGCTTGGGATTATTTGGTAGTGACTTGTCGTAGGGTGACCACACTAGCTGCCCATCAGAGCAGCCGTGTAGTAAAAGAAACAGGAGTCGCTTACTTAACTAATTAAACTCTTCACACCCTGAGAAATAGAGCGTTTCTGCAAGGAAATTCCAATACAGCCAATACTCTGCATCTTTCTCTCCTCCAATATATTTAAGGTGATTTAGTTGGTCAGACGTCTCCTTCAGCTTAATAGGATGCTGTTACATTTCCGAGGCCTTGACCTACAGACCAGGATCAAGTGCATTACATTAATGAGGATTTCTTTACAACTGTATGCAACATTTGGCAGTGGTAGGTGTTTTGCTTGTGTGTGTGTGTGTGTGTGTGTGTGTGTGTGTGTGTGTGTGTGTGTGTGTGTGTGTGTGTGTGTGTGTGTGTGTGTGTGTGTGTGTGTGTGTGTGTGTGTGTGTGTCTTTGATGCAGATGCAGAAGCAGCGGTAAGAGAAGATAAAAAAAAGGCTCTACTCGTGGTTTTTATTCTTCATTGTATTTCTTTCCCAATTTACCAAATACTGTGATATAATAAGACCCTGTAACAACTCTCAGCTCTTATTTGTGTGAGGTGGTATTTTAATTTTTTAAATAATTAAAATTTGAGCTGTATTTGACAAAGGGTTGATAGAGCATGAGACAGAATGAGATACAACAAAGATTTTAATTAAAACTTGTATCAGCAACAATACGTTTATTTAAAAAAAAAAAAAGATCTTTACTCCACTGTTACTACACAACAGACTTTAGTCTCTACGTTCAGTCTTTTTTTTTGGTGTGGTGGCTTTGTTGCACAGTAACATTTAAGGAATCGAATATATTTGCAAAGCTGCGACTGATTCTCACAGTTCCAAGACTTGAGTGGATTAAGAACATTGGCATTCTTAGGGTTATTTAAAACAGTCGAAGTTGACTTAAACAGGATGTACATATTGACACGGGATTGGCCAACAGTCTGGCAAAGGCTAAACTTGGCATGAGATGACTTGGAGATGTCTATCCTCCGGGATTGTTCACTAATTGCATTGAAATATTGTAAATTTCTAAATTCTTAACAGAAATACAGCCTCTGTAGTTGGCCTACATTAGCTCAGGCCCTAAACTATAGGATTAGCTTGATTGGTCTACACTAATCACAAGCTCTTTACTGTCAGAGGAAGTCTTAACCATAGGTGTATGTGTGTGTGTGTGTGTCTTTGTCTGCATTTTCGAACGTTGAGTGATTTTTGGCAGCTGTTTAAGCTGATTTAATATGAGGCAATAGTCAACTACGTTACTGAACATTGGCAACAATTTACTCTCGCTTAACAATGCTTTTTATATCAGTTGTGATTAAGCGAACGGAGCCAAAAAACACAATCAACAGCACAGAAAGGAAAGAAAGTGGTTTGTACAAACATATTCCTGATTTAGATCGCCTTTCGCTTTCCAAGAAAGTTAAGTAGAGTGAGGGAGGGTCCTCCAAAAGCACCAGTTTAGCCAAGGCAAGTGAGGGTCATCCCAATGCCCCCTCTGTGCACCCATACACCCCTGTACGTCATCTACCCACCCACCTACCCCACAGGCCTCAACAAATCTGTTCCACAGATGACGATTTTAATGCCTCTGGCAGAAGTCCCACTATTTTACCCTTGGACATGTGGTAGTAAAGCAGAGAGAGGGGGAGAGAAAGCGTAGAGCAGCGGAGCAAGAGCAGAGGAAAAAAAATCATTTCTTTATTTGACCAGAAAAACACCTCTCCTTTTATGTATTGGCAGAGGTGAAAAGCACATGGGGATGGAGGTAGCTTGGCCGGGCGCATAAAAGATCCAAGTGTTGACGACTTTACCATCTGGCTTTTTGGAAACACAGAATATCTTTATGGCATGGGAAACCATTTGAAGATACAAACAAAAAGCATATTCAGGAGATTTTATGGCTGCTTTGTAGCAGCAGTGGAGTACTTCTAAAGGGAATTGAGAGTTTGAAAGTGTTTTTTTTCCAGACTTTGAAACAGCGAGGGCTAAATGACATTAGCAGCACATGCACATCAAGTCATATGGTGTCCAGGGCACAGCAGGTGGCGCAGGAAGTCGTGGGCCTTATATGGGAAAAGCGGAGATCGGCACTTTGCTGCTTATTGGAGAGAAAATGGAGGAAATCTGATTGGTTCCTTTCCCGAGAGTGCCTCCACACGGGATGTTTTTCTCATTGCCTCTAATTATACAGAATTTAGTTGCAAATAAAATGTGTGTTACACCTCAATTTAGTATTATCACAGCTTCCAAGTGCAACTCTTTATCCCCTAAGATTGTAAAATGACAAAATGGAATATATTTCAACACGCTAGCAGCCTGTGAGGTAAGCTGTGCGTTAAATGGTGTCATAGCGTAGCGTGTCCATAGCTGGCCCGGCCCCGTGTTTAGCTTAGCATTGCAGATGATGATGTATGGCTTCGTTATGATTTTTAATAACAAACACTGGTCTTAATACACATGGAGACAGGAGTAAATCTGTCAGTGCCATTCACAAGTGCTGCAGCGCTAAGTAGGGGGTTTAGTTTGTAGTTGAGCATGTGTGCTTGTGCTTGTGCGTGTGTGTCCCTACAGAGCTTTGAGGTTGAGATCTGGACTGTGCTCGCCCCCGGGTCATTAGGAGTTGAGAATGTTCATGGTCAATGTGGCATGGTCAAGGACCACACACACACACGTATACACGCTCACGGTGTCTCACAGGCCATGGCACCTGTTTCTCAGATGGCCGTCCGAATAAATCTTAAACTGTCCTCAGCCACAACCACCACCGCCCCGGTGTGTGTCTGTCTGTTCAGCTTTCCATCATAATTCAAGCAGAAATGGACGTCCACTGGACATTTCCATATCTCTGTTTTTCTTTTCATTATTTCCCCCCCTGCTTTCTTTCCTTCCCCCGTGCTCCCCTTTGAACTCAGAATCGTAGGCTCATAAAATGCTCAACTTTTTATGACAGAGATGGAGGGAGAGAGGGAGGAGAGAGGACATTTAGATGGAACATACAGTAACAGAGACAGAGTGTTTCCTTCCTCCTGTCTCACACTCGTTTACTGCCTCTGTCTGTCTCTGCACTCTTTTGTTTTGTCTCTGACTCTTTTATTCTCTCTCTCTCTCTACCTCTCTGTTTCTCCCCTGGGGAGCCACAGATAGGCCATCTCATTACCCATGATCCTCTTGGCAACACCGTTGCCGAGAATTGTGGGGTGAGGTGGGGGGATTAAATGAGGGGAGTGATGCGAGAAGGGAGGGATGGAAGGAAAAGAGGAAGAGGAGGAAAGGATGCATCAAAAGAACTCTTCCCTTTTCTTATTTTCATCATCTCCTTTGTGTTTTTGTTTTTCCATCAACCACTGGACATTTTTCTTTTTTTATTTCAATCTTCTGGCTCTTCCCCCCCTTCCTCAAATTGTATTCTCCTCCATATCCCTCAGATGGAGATGGCTATGCTTATGCATCTGTGATATTAAGTCTACCGCTGTGCCTTGGCTATTAGCAAGGGTCAACCCTGCCCACTCTCATTTGAAAATCAAATGGCCCTATATATATGCAGCCCAAATTATTGGACTGTCATTTGGACTTGCGTGATGGGAAAATGGACAGGAGATTGACTCCCATAGATTTGCATAAAAAGCCATTGTGCAAGCCCCTGGAATAGAAAAAGAGACTGGATCTATTTCAAATGCATGGCACCGTTTACAGTATGACACACACACACACACACACACACACACACACATACATACATACATACGCGTGCTCCCATAAATGTATATATGTGCACACAGAGGTATGACGTTACATACGTTCTCCGAGGCGCACTTACAAGTACTGTAACTGCAAACACACACTCGCACACAATTGTAGTCTCGGTTATCAAGTTACCATTTTCCTCTCGAGCCCATGTCCGCTTGTTCCAGACACACTCTTCATCACCACGTCCTTGTCTCACTCTCGCAGACAGACTTAAAGAGTTTCTATTCTCTTCAGGAATGTTCGGATACACTTCACACTAGATGCTACTTGACTGCAAAATATAGATTTTCATGTTCTGTCATGGAAACGAATGATCAATCCGATGTTTTTTTTGCCAGAGAAGGTTGTCTGTCTGTCTCTACAAGTTCTTTTGCTCCCTCTCTTTTCTCCCTCTCTCTCTCTCTCTCTCCCTCTCACTCCACGAGGTAAAGAGACGCCAGTTAGTAGATTATTCAAATCGTCTCCTCTTTCACCTGCATGGAGATTACAATGGAAATCTTTCAGAGGTCCGGGGGGGTGGTGATGTGGGGGGACGGAGGGTGGCGGCTAATTAAAGCATAAAAGCAAGTGTGTGCATGTGTGTGTGTGTGTGAGTGTGTGTGAGTGTGTATGTTTGTGTGCTGCTGTTGCTTTGTATGTTTGACAGAGTGGTTTGAATGGACGGACTTCCCCACCCTCCCCCTTTTCTTCCTAATAATCCTCATAGATATTAATAAGAGTTTCGCCCATTCTTCCTCCAACGCCTTAACCAGATGGTCGGCACAGCATTAGCGTGTGTGTGTGTATGTGTGTGTGTGTGTGCGCACAATGTCCAGCTCTGGTCCGGCTCCTGACTAACACTCATATGTAATGTTTAATTACCCTAGCCAACCCCCCCCTCCTCCACTCAATACCACCACCACCACCACCACCACCTCCGCCTCGCTACTTCTGGACTCTCCAGTGGATTAGTTAACTGTGGTGGTAGACGCCTATTCTCCCTTTAGCAAGGTGTGTTTTTTCTGTGGGTATAAGACAAAGAAACAGACAGTGCTGGTTTTCTCATATTAATAGCCAGATGTGATCCTCTTCATAATCATCCCCACCCCTCTCTGGGCTGTGGGTTATTTGGCCGGGCCGGGGCCAAGCCATTTGTCCATGTGCAGGGGACTGTGAAGCAGATCGGGGCTGACAGGTATGGGAACGATAGCAGACGGGGGGGTTGGGGAGGTGTGTGTGTGTGTGTGTGTGTGTGAGGGGGGCGGTTGTGGACTGGAGTGTGTGGAGAGGAGAGGGGAGGTAGGGAGGGGGGGGTCAGTGTCTTCCAGACCACCGCAAGGAAGGGAACATCTTTGGGATGTGGGAACAAAGGAACAGCCAGGAGTTTGTCTTTTTTTTTTTTTTTTTTTTGTCTTTTTCCCCCTTGGTTCTTCTCAACCCTCCCACCTTCACTATATCCCCAACACCCACCCCAATACATGCTTCACCCCCCCCCCATCCCTTACTCACACACTTGTCTCCCTCCTCCTCCCTGTTTTTTTTTTTATCATCTTCAACTCCCCTCTGTCCCTGATTTTCTGTTGGGTCTTGATCATCTTGTTGAGACAAAGATAACACGAGTGTTTAAACACAAAAAAAACAACAAAATAAAATAAAAAAAATGTAATAATCAAAGTAGGCGCATGATCTCAAATATGATCTCTCGGGGTACATTGCCTTCACTTTTGATGCCTTGATTTGATCAGAGCCGCCTCAGACAGATCACATGGCAGCGAGATCAGATAAATATTTTTGTGTAAGTTCATTAGCTTTACTTTTGAAATCACCTGACATGCCTAATGCTTAATTTGTATAAAAGTTGTCAAAAAAAAATCTCGGTCCCTTTATACTGTATGTGTCAATGAGGGACAATGTTATAAGTAGGTGTTCTATTCTCGAAATAGTCTGAAATGTTACATCAGCCTAAGAATGGTATTTAGATAGCACAATCACGCTTCCCCCCTCTCATGAAGCTATCAGGATATTGATATGGACAAAGTTGAACTGAAATACTCCTCAACGCCTTTCCAAATCAATAATCAATCGATTGGAGGTAATTGTGCCTCCCTTGGAAGAGTCCCAAGTCTCTCTCTCTCTCCACCTCACACTCTCTCTGTCATTATCAGCATGTGGCTCAGTATTCGGCATTTCAGCATTCCAGCTGTAATTGATTTTAACCATTAGGTGCTCAGTGAATAGATAAGTAGAGGGAGATATTCGATTATACGGTGAAAGAGGGAGACGGAGGATGAATAAAGAGCGAGAAAAGAGGGAGGGAGAAGGATTGAGGGATGTTGTTTGAGAGTTGGGAGAAAGAGGAACTGACCTGTCCTGCTGTCTATCCTTCTCCACCACTGGCCTTCCAACCCTTGCAGCACCACAATACTGCTGACCTCCTGTGAGTTCAAGCAGCTTAGTTTCTGTGAGGTAATCCCTAATGCTTTGAAATAGACCTGATAGAAAGCCCACTTACTTGTTCGGGATTAATGTGGGATGGGATGGGGTGGGGGGTGGTAGTGGTGGTGGGGGTCCTGGGTTTTTCAGCACATTTAGTTAAATTAACCCACCGGAATTATCATATTCAACTCTTAATTGTGGATTTAAACCTGCACTGAGATGTGGAGCGGTTTCTGTTTAGAGTATGGTTCACTTTATCAGCAGATAGAGGTAGAGGGGGGAGGGGAGGGGGATGGGGGGGGCATTGGCATTTATGCTTGTATAATATCAGCTGTGTGCTTTAATATACCACTCTTCTCCATTGCTCATGTTTAGATTACTATGCCGGTGGCCAGAGTCCGGCTATTCCTTTCAGTGGTCGCTCCGTCCCCTACGGAGGACATTTTGGATCTTAGTGCAGCTGGAGGTGGGGGGGGAGGCGGGTGTGGGGGGTGGTATTACTTTCCGAAAGATTTTCTGAAGATATAAGTCTAATTTTTTTTCTCGCTCTGTCCTTTCTCCTCTTTTCCTTTTTCTGGCAGGAGTGTAGGTTAGAGCTAGGGATAGGGGCAGATGGGGGGTAGAGGGGGGGTGCTGGGGGGGGGAACAAAGGCAAACATTTGAGTAATCTTCAAAGAGCTCATTGGTATGTTGAGTGGACGCTGGTATGCGGACTGCGGCTGAGGCTTTTTCAGAGGAAAACAATGTCCTTCCTTTAGACAGTCGGGGCCTGGGCAAACACTACCAGCCAGGCGACTCTGCCCGGTGCTGCCACCGCTATCAGTTAACCCCCCCGACCCACCCCACCCACCCTCCCCTCACCCCTATTCCCCTGGCTCATGCAGAAAATGGTGGGATCCTGTGTGATGCCAGAGCAGCACAGAGCTCATCATTGTGGGTTTATGGGCGTAAACAGAAACATCTCAGGTTGTATGAGCACGAACGGCCGTATTTCAGTGACGTGTCAGAAATTGTTATCTGTGTTTGCTCGGTGATAGACCGTTACTATCTCGCTGTGTGAGTTTTGATACGGAGGCACAATGCCGACAAAAAAGGGAGAGGCACAGACTAAAAAACTTGGGCCCCTCTATAAAGGGAGTGGGGAGGGATTAAGTGTGCCACCTTGTAGGTCAACTGCGAGGCATTTTATTTCCTGTGGCAATATGCAAAACGCTGCAACTGAAGAGGCGCTTTCATTGTGCTCTCCCTGGCAGAGGTACCACTCCAACGTGGCCTCACAGTCACACACACACACAAACACGTACTACACATCTTCTACACACAACAAACCACATTGTCACTTTGCCTTCTGGCAACAAGACCTCAGCGTCTCTATTTATTCTATGAAGTGTGTTGAAATATAACATTGCAGTCGTTGGTTACTGGATTCTGTAACGCTATCTAGTATTATAGTGTTTATATGTCGTATCTAAAGTAAGGTATTGATTAAAGTTTGTCATGTACGCGCCGACGTAGCTGTCAAAAAAAAGCAGCATGATAGCACACACATAAATACGGCTCTTAAGAGAAAGAAGCAGTCTGCCATTTTGTGACAGTTTCAAAATTAACTCCCTTTGTCCAGTAATCACCAGCCATTTTCTCACGAGGATCCACCCCAGGGATAATTTCTCCCATTTCGCTGTCATTAGCAGGCCTGGTATTAGGCTTGTGTTTTGTTCCCTGTACCTTTTGTTTTGTGCTAAGTGAAACCATGCGACAGGGTAGGGGCTAACTGGAAAACAATACTCCCCTTCACAGACTCAGGAATGTGTAATTAGTGATTTGAACCCGACTATGCTTGTCTAGATTCTTCCCCATCATTCTCTCTCTCTTTCCTTCTCTTGTTCCTTTGTTCCCTCTGTCATAGATTCTCGGTCTCTTTGCCTCTCAAGCTATTGGTTAGTCTCTTCCACTGTAAGTTTCTGTCCTTTTGTCTAACTCTTGCTAATAGACATTTTGCAGTAAGTCTCCATTATGAAGAGAGAGCAGAAAAACAAACTTGGCAAATATCACTACTCCTCTCGGCACCAAAAATTATTTTCCCTTCTCTTCCCTTTCAGTTTTAGTTAAATATAACAACATCAGTGTAGTGCAAACCTCTTTGATGTTACTGGCCAATAAGCTCAAGCTCCAGATTTTCAAGCCCTTTATTTTTTTTTTATTTAGTTTTTCTCCCTGTATTTCATAGATCCCGTCGATTAGGCCTTGCCTTAATTTCCCAAAAGCATCTTTGCATGTTGGGAAAAATGGAAAATGATGAACCCTACCCAAAAGCATGTTAGCATTTCAGAAATATCCCTCCCCCTTGCAAAGCATTGGAAAAAGATGAATCCCACAAGTATGTTAGCATTTCAATGATCTCGAGCTCAGCATTTTATGATCTCTGTCTCATTGTGAGTCGATGGAAAAGATAACCTTAGCGGCAGGATGGTTTAGGGAAATGGGGAGGTCTGGTCAGTCTCACCTGGCTGCGATGGAGACAAGCGGGGGCTTTTAGACCCTAATGGGCTAAGGTCAGGATAGCTAATAGGGAGTAAGTGGCTGAGCCATGCTGTCTAAATCTAATGCTAATGTAAATACTGATCCATTTTCATGGGGGGTGGAGGTGAGCTGGCTTTCAAGACACCTAACACACATACACACATGCACCGATAAGTAAGTACTATTTGTCCTGGTGTCTCTGTCTCCTTGAATCTGTTATTCCCAGTTGCCGTGGGTCAGTAAATAAAATATGTGGCTTTCGTGTTTAGAAACGCAAGAACGGTATTTCCTACACATCCATTGACTAAGACAAGAAAAAATGGATCATGTTGCAATTCGGCAGAGTTGTTTTCTGCTTGTTTCGCTGCTCTGGCATGCATAACTTGTCTGTGTGCGAGTGTGTGTGTGCGCGTGTATGCGTGGGTGTGTGGAAGCCTGGGCAAAAGAGAGAGTAAGAGATAGAAAGACAGAAGTGATTTTTTTTTTCCAAGAGAGGGGCCAGAGGTCAGGAAGCTGTGAACTTCAGATTGACCTTTGCCCCCATACGTCAGACACATTTACGTCACTGCCACAAGTGTGTGTGTGTGTGTGTGTGTGTGTTTGTGTTCTTTTTTGGGAATCTTTCCGGTTTGAACAACAACCTTGTCTGGACCAGTAGTCCTCATGGGGACCAGAGCTGGAGGTTAGGGGGTAGGGTACTGAGGTGAAGGTGAGGGCCCACGAGAATCGGAAGTAAACGCAATATCCTAACAAGGGTAGCAGCACAAATGTGTGTGTGTGTGTGTATGTGTGTGCGCATGTATCCATGATGTGTGGGAGTCAGGAAAATGAAAGGCAAGACTATTAACCGGACTTTCGAGTTA
This sequence comes from Trachurus trachurus, assembly GCF_905171665.1. Classification (NCBI taxonomy): domain Eukaryota; kingdom Metazoa; phylum Chordata; class Actinopteri; order Carangiformes; family Carangidae; genus Trachurus; species Trachurus trachurus. The sequence goes on from NC_139911.1 coordinate 9,182,690, forward strand.
CATTATTTTCCACGCTCTCACAAAGCCCTATCACTATTACGTCCTCATTTTTTTCTGCTGACAAACAGCAAAGAGGAATAAAGAAAGAAACGGAGTGAAGAAAGAGAGGAACAAGTAGGAGGGGATAGAGAGAGACGAGAGAGAGAGGGGGAGAGGGGAGAGACAGCACAGGAGTGGAGAGAAGCAGCAGAAAGCTAGTATGAAAGACTCATTGTGATAATTCATTTATTTTGCTTGGCGGCCATTATGCGATGGATACTTATTATTATTGGGTGACCTAAGCTCTGCTCGCCCACAGGTCCTGCACCTCATGGACAGGCCTCAGAGCTACGATCTGATGTGACTGCCAGCAGGCAGAGCCGCGAGAAACAGGAGAGGCAATTTATCTCGAGGAAATATTTTTCTTTGCGTTTATGAAAGTGAGCGCCTTGGTAGAAAAGAGGGGGAAAGACAACCACGAGAAAAGAAAAGAAGGTCAGATGGATCGGAGGGGGGATTTTTATTTCTTTTTTCGGGGTTGTTTTGTGTCTCCAGCATCTTTAGATCACACACAGTGGCCTGTAGGAGTGAGAGAGAGAAAGAGAGAAAGTGGCAGATGTGCATTGTGTGTGTGTGTGTGTGTGTGTGTGTATTTGTGTATTTGCAATGTGCACTCAGCAGTTTTACTACGTGGCTTCTATTTGCATATTTGTTTTTGTGCGTGTGCAGCACTGAATCTGTCTCCCTATACACTACATTCACCACTCTCTTTATCTGGGGAAGCAAGGTGGCACATACCTGGGCCCTTAGCATCTCTCTTCAGCTGTGCAGTCTGCCAGCAAATCCATTGGCAGTGATCTTGCGTTACATCTATGTCTTGGGGGCTGAGTGTCGGTTAGCAGTAACATGTGTTAGGGAGGTGGTAGCACTGATGGAATTCTACACTTGGCAGCCTTCCAGGCAACACTGGTATGTGTTTAAAATACTTTCAAGGAACAAAACACGCTTTTGTTGTTTGCTGGGCCAAGTGGGGCTGTTTTTGTCTCCGATGGCCCCCAGGGGCCCGTGGGGATCGCACCGGAAGCTGGTGACGTTCCAAAAAGAAGGTATACCCAACAACAAGCTCCCCGCTTCCCCCGAAAAAAAACAAAAAAAACACTGATGAAAGGAGATAAAGAGGTTTTCATTTTCACAATGTGTAGGATGTGTGCACATACCCTCAGTGGACACAAACAGGAACACACTGATTCTTTACGTATATATATAAAACATGTACACACATGCCCTGACACACACATAGTGGTTATTAAGGAATAGCTGCAGTGGCAGAGAGGGTTCTTATTTTCAGTATGTGTTCATTAGCTGCCTGGTTCTAGACAGGAAAGAGACATGTTTGTACTGAATACCCTAATTTGTCATTTGGTTTATGGAGGAAAAACACAACTCCGCTGCTTTGCGCTGCTTTCGAAATATTTTTGTCAAGTTACAAGTTTACACGGCACAATCACAGCCACAGACAAAAATAATGCACGATTAAAATTATAGACAAGACACTAAAGCACTCTTGTGAGGTAAAAAAAAAAAAAAATTGCAGTCAAAATTATTGATGCATGAAAACACCAAACACACATACAGTAAGAAGGAGGAAAAAAAGAAGCATTGAATTTCTACCCACACCCACCCATGCACACACACACACTTTCACGTACATGTACATCCACCAAAAGATAAAAGAAGTTGTGAGGAGATGTCTTTTGCCTTGCCTTATTAAGAATTCAGTTAATGAGGCAGCTTTGTCACCACAGATAGAACAAATGAATATGAGACAGCAGCGCCGCTATGTTCCCCACAAACCCAGGGAGCCAGCGGAGGGGAGGTGTGTGTGTGTGTGTGTCTCTCTGTTTATGTGTGTGTGTGAGAAAGGTGTTTTGTAAACATCTCATTCTGCATAATGAATGCAGTCCTCTGTCATCCTCACCCACACACCCCCCCTCACCCACACACACACACACACACACCACAGCAGCAAACCGCTACACAAGGGAGCTCCCCTTACCTGTCAAATTGACTCTCCTCCCTTTTCCCCAATACAAGTCCCAGTGTGTGTGTGTGTGTGTGTGTGTGTGGGGATGTCATCGACAGGGATGACAACCCTGTGTTTTTGACAGGTAAACAGGAAGTCCTGGCTGTCATCATTTGCATTTTCTGTGTACGGTGGGTGTGTGTGTGTGTGTGTACGCACCTCCTCCGCCATCCAGAGATGTCTGGTGCCATGTTTAGGTCCACCCAGGGAGCGCTGTTTAGCTGATTTTGATTGGCCCACAGGGAGCGTTAGCTTATTTTGTTGTTTGCCAAACACTAATCCCCAACAATTAACCACCAGGCACTCTGGAGAGGTGCCATATTGACAGGGATGTGCCTTTCTCCCGTTCTGCACACACACACACACACACCAACCACACGCACAGAGAGACACTCATATAACACCAACGTGTATGTACAGCACACATATACACACACACACACACAAACCAGCTGCGGCATAAATTACATACACGTTTCAAGCAGACACACACAGGCGCAAACCCAGGAGCAGGAACAGTGTGTTTGTGTGTTTGAATATGCATTACACAGCCCACGCCTGGCAGGAGTCAAAGTGCTCCTTTAAAAGTTCATAAATCATGGATGTTCTGGCCTGTGATCACCAGACCGCCTGCATTTCAGGCCTGCAGAGTGCCAGAGAGCGACAGACAGCCTCTAGTTTAGGTCTTAAACAAACCCTCTGGAATGTGCTGATGGGGAGAGAATTAATATTAGGTCTAAACCTATCTGGCAGCCCACTTCAACCCCAAGTATATCATTCAGCTACTCTTAGCTGAAGCCTCATATCCTAAAAACAAATAAAATCTCAGAAGTTGAGAGATTGAGGGATGTGTAATGTTTCTGGCCGTCGCTGATTTATATTAAAATTCTCATTTCAGTTCAGTACAGTTACCTAAAAACGGCCATGAATATGATCCCGGTGAATCCTTTCTCTCAACTATCATGTTTGTCTTGTCTCTGAACGTACAGCACTGGCTTAAAAAACACACGTTTACAATGAGCCTTTCTGCTGGGGAAGGATTGCATTGATTCTGTTAAGTTTTTTCATTCAATTCTCAGTCACTGCTTTTCCCTTCCTGTTCAGTTCTTAGAGGCCCTCGTCTCTATCTGGACACGGCTGAATTTAAAAAGACCAAATGTCCCGCAGCAGTATCAAGTGTCCTTGTTTTTGCGCTCCAGTATTGATTACAGAATGAATGGCATTGTGGATGAATGTAAATCTTTTGTTTATGATGTATAGATGATTGGAATCATTTCAATGGAAAGAAATTATGTTTTATAGTGAAAAGACATGAACTGAAACTTTCCTGTGCATTATGTGTGTATAGTGCTTGTTTGCCTGTGTGTGTGTGTGTGGTTTCCACGGTAAGGCTCAGCAGCCCAGTTCTCCTGTGAGGGAGGGAGAGAAAGAAAGAAAAGAGCTAAAGAAAGAGGGAGAGAAAGAGAGAGAGGGAGAGGGAGAAGGAGCGAGGGAGGCCTCCTTTCACAGAGAAACAAAGATAGCTGTAATTAATGGCCCTGAGCCCTGGACTAGAGGAGCTTTCTTCTGACAACTCTGACTTAATTAAAACTTAAGACTTCTGAAAGGGCCTCTGACTGCGAGGGGACGTCCCACCGTCTTGTGAGAAAAACCTTGTACTTTCCTACAAAAGAAAGAAAGAGGGAGAGACAGAGAGAAAAGATGTGTTAGCGGCTGTAGCTATGTTGCTAATCCCTGTTTGTCAAAGGAGGAAGGGGGGGGTGGGGGGTAAGAACTCACACACCTGCAGCTAACTGTGCCCCCACCCCCCTCAACACACACCCACACACACACACACATACACACACACACACTCCTCCCACACATACATTTTTTCCAATCTCTCTCTTCCTGCTCCATATAAAATGATGTAACAACAACGCTCAGGAGAAAATATTACCTTTCAAACTTTACATGAGCTTCAGGAGTGAAACATCTTCCTATAGGAGCCATGAGAGAGAGACAGTGTAGGGTTTGCACACACACACACAAACACACACACACACATACACACACATCACGTGCGCTCACCATTATGTGCATTAATTCATGCTCAGAACCCTGCACCTGTTTCTCACATGGCTGTATGAATAAATCTTAACAAAGCATAAACTAACCTTCGTGAGCTACCTCTGTGTCTCTGTCTCTGTGCCTTGCTCTCTTTTCCTCTCTGTCTTTTTCTCTCTCTCTCCCTCTCTCCCTCCCCTCCCTTCACAGAGGATCAGATAATAAAAGCTTGGCCTGGTCTTTTGTTTTTGTGCATTGTTCATTAGCCCGGCAGCAACAACAGAGGCACACTTGATATGCTTGGTTTGACTGGGTGTATGGGAGTAGGGCAAGGTGGGATGGGGGTGTGCATGTGTGTGCGTGTGCGTGTTTGAGTGTGTGTGTGTGTGCATGCACACGCTGGGACAGGGCAAGAGGTAGGGGGTAGCTTTGCATGGCTGCAATGCCATTAAAGAGGCAACTGGAAATTAAGGGCTTGCAACTGACAGCAGACTTTGAATGAGAAACCCCTGCAGCTGCCAACAATGAGGGGAGCTGGACAATGTGCATGTTAAAGACAAAAACAGTGTTCTGAACTCAACCCCTTATCTGACTTTCTCTGTGGTTGTAATCTTTACGTCACCTAAAACACATCCAGTGAGTTTGAAGTGGTGCACAGTGCCTAAACTTAACACAACAACAACAACAAAAAAAAACTTCAAGCTACAGGAGTTACAGTGTTTCCACTGTTTAGAGTTCACAAATAAAATAAATGTTGTCCAGCGGATTTAACTGTTTGAGGTCTTGTTTTTATTTGTACATTTATAGTTTCAGCATATATTTGCGTAGAAGTTAGATTTCCAGGAAACTGGCTCTCTAGCAAACATATTGTGGAAAATAATGAGCCAAGTGATTGAGATGTTGCCCGCTGACATTCTGCTGGCTTGTTTGAAGCCAGAGAAATGGGATTTCTGGGTGCTGGATTTTTGGAACCAAACTGGAAGCAGAGGGGAAAGGAAGGGTTTTATAGCCACAAAGCGCAAAACAGTAAGACTAATTTCACAGACAAGGCTCACTTGTTGCGTTCAAATTCATCCAAATACATTGGTAATACCAATTATTGAACACACTACTACAATAGAAATGCTTAGGAGACTTTAAATGGTTGTTGCAGCTTTAACCACCATAAGATGCATGAATGTCGTCTTAACATCTGTGCTCTCCTCCTCTCTCTTGTTCCACAGCACTTGCAGAAGCTGGACAGTACGTACAGCCCGGAGTCGTGTGTCTACTACTGCACGCTGTGCGACTACTCCACTAAGGCCCGCCTCAACCTGGTGCAGCACGCTCGCTCGCCTCGCCACCACCAGAACGAAGGGCTGAGGAAACTCCAGCTGCACCAGCAAGGCCTGGGAGGAGACGAGGATGGACTGAGCCTGCACGAGGTGTTCAGCGTCAAGGAGTGCCACTCCAGCCAAGGTCTGTTTTTATTTAACCTGCTCTGTGTGTTTGCTTATGTTGTTGATTTGAGTTTTCTTTTTTTTAAGGCTATTTTTGGTTGTTCATGTTTCACCTTTTTTTCCTGTCTGTCCAACACATGCCCTGACTTTTTTATTGCCTACTCTGTGTGTGCTTTTTTCCCCCAATTTATGATTTTTGCTGAATGCTGACGTTAGTTGTACAGTGGTCACTTTTCTTCATTTGAAGTCGGATCCATCTTTCTTTACTCCTCCCATCTCTTTTTTTCTCTTTGTCTTGAACCACCCCCTCTTTATTCTGTCAAACTTGATTCCCTCCCTCCTTCCTTCAGCCTTCATATCCAGATCACGTCTTTCGATACAGACCCGTCCATTCCTCCTAATCTCTCCAAAATGAGCATACTGTTCCTATTAGGCTGCCGCGCTTATATCTTCAACACACACACACACACACACACACACTGTCCCGTGCACAGGGACATCCCAGGCAGGCAAGCAGTCAGCTTATGAAATTTCACCTTGGGAGGATCTCATAGTGAAAAGGCCTGTACACACATATGTTATTCACACACACACACGCACACACACACACACACACACACGTATGCTACGGCTACACAGTCTCTCCCTGGAGTGAGCTTTCATTTCCTTTCTCATGACCAAAGCAATTTGGCTTTCATTTAAGAGTCTCCGTCCTGCCAGCAGCTAATAAGTGTAACAGAACTGTAAAACATTCAGAGAGACAAAAAAAAAAAAAGAAAGAAAAAAAAAAAAAAAAAAAAAAAAAAGATTAATCGTTTTTCTTTGAGTGGGGGTTGGATGGTTGGTGAGGGGTTGCAGGGTGTAAGGGGAGGGGGCCGCGCTGTAATTTAAACCAGAAGACGGAGAGTCAGGGTCCATTATTTAGTCATCCCTATGTTAATGCTGCTGGGAGAAAATGAGTGCTTAACTTGTTTTTGCTTTGCTTGACCTGAAGGAGCGGGTGGGGCGGAGGGTGGGGGGGGGTAACACATTTTGATTAGCATTCCAGCATAGCATTTGTCCATGCATCCATCTGTGTGTGTATGTGTGTGTGTGTACTTCTACATGAATCCATGCTCTCTCAAAGTGTCCTGTTTATACTGTACATGTACTCCCAGAAGAGATGGGGGCCCAGCGCTTAGAAACATATGTGAATCTGAATACACACACACACACACACACACACACACACACACACAAGCACGCACGCACACACACACATACATGACCAGTAGAAGAGCTCCCAATCCTGAAATGGAGACTCATGGCTGGTGTACGTTTGGTTTTAATTACACATGGATCAAAGTTTCGGTGAGATTTGGGGTGCAGCAGAAGAAAAGCATGCTTAGATAAATCATTACCACCACCTCCCACCCCCACCCCTACACACACACACATACACAAACACACACTTTTCTGTCTTTCTCCTCTCCTGCTCTTTTAGTCTCTCCCTCTCTCTCTCTCTCTCCTTTTTTGTCCCGCTGCTTCCCTCTCCCTCTCTCTCCTGCTCCTGTCCGTTTTTTCATCAAAAACACAAGCACGGCTTCAAGCCCCCTTTTCCTTTTTTCTCTCTCTTTCTTTCTTTCTTTCTTTCCTGTCCTTTTTACATCTCAAAGCAGTGAGCACAACCAGGTTTTAAAACTGTCAAAAGCAATATTCACCCACTGCACCTATTTCAAATGTTCCACTCTTAAAACACACCATATTTGTTGCTCGGGCTCATTTTATACCTTGGCTTTGATGCCATATGGTGAATTTCCATGAGGAAGCTAGAGCAAAGCTTAAGCGGACGCTGGCAACGTTCAAAATGTTAAGCCACTTTTTTGGATGCCCTCCTTTTGCCCACTCTATATAATTTTTAGTGAACAACAGTATTCTTTCACAGGCTACATGGTAAATGTTTCAAAGGAGTTTCCTTGTCGACTGCACACATTTGGCAGGTGGAGGCAGAGAGCTGAGTAAGAGTGTGTCAACTCCAGATCAAACTCAGAAAGTTAATGCAATAAATAGAGCTTGTAGTCTTGTTCTATATGTTTGTCGTAAAAAAGAGACGTGTTCTTTTTCAGATTTTTTTTCCAGCTGACCCCTAACGTTTCATGCTTATGTTATAAGAAATAAAATGTATTTTATATACATATATAACCGCTGTAGAGTGCTATAGTGATAGATGATGTGAATGTTTTCACCAATGGAAAAGGCTCTATAGTAGGCAACATTTCCAGGCGGTGTTCAGTTTAAGGACCCTCTGTTTGTGTGTACGTGCATGTATGCATGCTGTTAGTTTTCTGGGGCTACAACTCCTGACTCGAGCACTTTCTGTTCATTAGAGACTGGTATGAAAAAGATTAATTTAAGTGCTGACCGGTATCTTTCTCTTAAAGCCTGGGACCTGGCACCGAGCCAGATAATTATAGGCCCATTTGGGAATAAGAGTTCTAATGCTCTGGACTTTATGTACATGTGAATGGCTTTCATTAAACAATTTTGATGCTGATTTTATGGCCTAATTAAGGATACTGTATTGCTGAGACGCATCGTAAGGGTATATAGGTGTTTTGAACAAAGACAGGAGTGTTCAAACAACACCTCTGCTGGACTGCATTATGTGCATGTTGATGCATGTGTTTGCTGCTGCATGTTTATTTGAGAACCTTTCACTCTTTGTTATCCTTCTGAGTCTGTAATTCCCCGAACCTGGGCCCAGGCGTCTCATCTTTTACACTAGGTAAACGCCATTGTGAAAGTGAAGCAGTGTGTGTGTGTGTGTGTGTGTGTGTGTGTGTGTGTGCTTGTCTGCTCGGCTCTAACTCACTGACTGTACAGCACAAACTTTTTACCCTGATCTTTCAGCTGTGTCCTTCAGAAACAAAAAGCCCACTGTGCCCACATTGCTGAGATAAATTGTCTCTCCCTGTGTACAATTAGAAGTGTTAAAGAAAATTGAGTTGAGTTTTTGAGTTTGCATCAGAAGAGCAAGCATAAATGAATTGCCTCTCAACATGGAGGACTTAGAGGCCATTTTGCTTTGAGGGTCGTCCAAAAGTTGTTAGAGAAATTAGATTTTTTGTGCCCTTCTCTGTTCTATAATGAAGTTACACCCTGAATAGAGCTGCTTAGTAAAATTCAGGAAGAAAAAGAAAAATATGACAGTTTGCGAGTCATGGGTATTCCATCATCGATTTTATAATTTGAACAATTTGTTTAGCTGGATTTTTGGAGACATTAACAGTCTCTGAAGTTTAGTCGTTATCATGATTTTCCTCCCTCTGATTGTTTCCCTGTTGCCGCCTCTGTCTCAAGCATTTGACCATTTGTTTAGCCATGAAGAGCACTGTGGGGTTGGTGTGTGTGTGTGTGCGTGCATGTACAATGTGTGTTTCTCTGCGTGCGTATCCTTGCCCATTAGTCCTGTGCTCCATCATGTGTAAAGCTCCTTGTAAGCCAGACGAAGCAGAAACACTAGGGCCTTTTCTGCATACTTTACTTTCTGTCATTTTTCCCCTTTCATTCCCTCTGTCCCTCACAAAAAGGAAAGGGAGATGGGATCTTATGGAGGTAATTATTTCTGAGAGCCCAGCCTGTCATCCATCCCTGCGCCACACCACCACCCACACATCTCCATCCCTCTAAACACCCCCACCGCCACCCAACATGCATTAAAGAGGGAGGGAGAAGACCCTCTTTGTCTGAGTCCCCCTTTTAAACAAAAGACCTCTTCTGACTTAGAGAGACCAATAACACTTTTATCATGTGCATATGGGTGTATGTCTATGTATATGTGAATGCGTGTGCATGCGTGTAGCCGGAGCCATTTGTTTTCTCTGAGTGATAAGGCTCTGGGACATTTTTGATCCTGGCCAAATTAGTGTAGCTGTGCAACCCTTTTACATAGCAGCTGTAGGCTAAAAACTTAGCCTAATGGACACTTATGATCCCTATATGTGGCCCGTGTATGGCTGTGTATGGCTCTGTGTGTGTGTGTTTGTGTGTGCACACGTCTCACAGGAAGTGATGGAATATGGGCAGAGAATAAGTGTGCCATGTTACTTGTTTCCAAGCCCACTGACATTCCCTGTTTCCAAATTTACCAAACCCAAACTGAGTCAAAGCACCAAAAACACAAGAAACAATCATTCACTTTTCAATGTGGGAAAGGGCTTTGCCTTTCCTCGGGGAGCATTTCGATGTGATGACACCAAGGCATCTTTTGAGGTATTAGGTTTTCCCTCCTCCCTCACTCTCACTCCTTCATCTTGTACTTTTTTTTTCCTCTGGGTGGTGGCGGTGGTTTTGCCATTCCAGCGGTTCTCGTCTTTTTTCAAGAAGGTCTCTCCTCAGACAGAAGTCTATTTCCAGGGTTTGTCTCAGTAATTTGTGGCCATTACATAAACATTCACGGATGGCCGGAGGAGTGAGGGAAAGGATGCAACACACACCCAGATCGAGCGAACCACCAAAGTTAGCACACTGGTGGCCATTTTCCTTTTCAAGTCAGCATATCAGCAATAGGTGAGACCAGCTGACTGGAGTTACCTAGTTTAGTTACTGTGCCTTTCTTGTACATGCCTCCCCTCCCCTCTAATGCATTTATCCATTAGATATCTATGTTTAGAAGTGGCCTTAATAGCTTAAAGCGGCAAATTATATTGCATATTGATGTACTTACATACAGATTATTACCTACAGTTCGCAAATTATTTGTGACCTTTTCTTTCTCATTTGTTGAGAAACAGGACGTTACTTATATAAAGGTAAAGGCCATGGATTTCAGTCAGGCGGGATCCATTCCTCGCATTATAAAATCTTGGAATGTTATTTTATGTCTCCAACATGCAGCTCTTGAGGCGAACTATTCTGATGAGAGTAATGTGATTTTACCCAAGAGGAGCTTTGCGAAGTATGTAGTTTTTTTTATTGCTGTGCAATTAGCTGGAGACAATACACTGGATTTTAAATCATTTGTCATATCAAAATAAGACACATTCATATATGTATATTATTATATTTTCGGCAAGTAGCAATTTACCCCAAATTTCCCAAAACCATATTCTCTATGGCTGAGCAAGTAAAAGATGTGGTCATTTTTTGAATAATTCCATCCAAGCAAATTATAATTACTTTGCGGTCTGTGTGTGCACATAGAAAAAAAAAGGGTAGCAGGCTGACTTGTGCCTCTGAAAAAAAATGAGCCTCGTTCACCATGAACTATTTTTGAAATGGTGTGTCGAGGCGGTATGGGCTCAGGCCGATTGTTTTTCTTTGAGTTGAGCAGCTCTTTGGTGGAGGGGTATTACCCGGGCTAAATTGTTCCCTCATGTTTTCCGCCAAGGTTCTGTGCCCACCACACTGACAGTTATAATTTACAGAAATTGCACTGATTATCTGAATTAGCATACCTGACCAATGCCACATTAGTCTTATTTACAATACAAAGCCGTGGGGCTCTGAGGACGCATAGTAAATATGACTTAACCCTTTGAAGAGGGGCCTGGCGTCACAGGGCCAGGACGTCTTTCACGTCTGTGATATCACAAAGAGCTCCAGGCTCTGCTCCATATGGAGCTGAAAGCCGCTGCAAACTCCTGGAAAAGGAAGTGGTGGATGTAAAGTCCATATTGAAATCACAGGGTTGTTGCATGTTTGGCCCCACTCTTTCCATATTTTTTCACCTCTCAGCTCTAGTCCCCATCTTGTCTTCTCCTTATTTTCTGCTTTCACCCCCTCCAACATCTCCCCTCCCCACTCTCCTCACCCCTGCTCTTCTTTATTTTTCTTCTCCCTCACCTCCATTCTTTTCTCTCCTCGATACCCTCATACACCCTCTGTCCATTGACTCTTAACCACAGATGGACAAAACAATGGGCCGTGTCACACAGCATTAAGACAAACAATCCAGTGATGGGAGGAGGGTTGTGTGGAGCCGGAGCCACGGTAACCAGGCAATACGCTCGCTGGGTCCAGGCAGCCACTAATCTCAGACTGCATTGATACAATTCACAGATGGACATTTAAGGCAGCCTTTATGCACACACACTCACACAAAGGAGAAAAAAAAGCAGAAACACTACGGTAGGAGATAGTATTGTCAGGTAGCATTTTTTTGCCATCCCCTCCAGCAGCTACTTCATCCATCAATGGGAGGTATGGAATTGATAGCAGCTATTGATTACCTATAGCCGAGGCTAATCGTCACTACCTGGAGGAAGCTGTGCAGCTATAGTGGCTGTCAGTGGCTTGTCTATGTGAGCCTCCAGCAGTTCAGTGCCAATAACTGCTCCACTCCGGTGTTTACTTACAGCAGACAAATTGCCTAAAACCAAAACACCACATGTTAAAAAAGAAAAGAAAAAAATACTCTAAAGATTCTGGACATTGCTTCTCTTACCAGAGTAACTGAAATGTATGTTTTGTCCACCCAGAGAAACACTGAGAAACACGCTAACTTTCACCTCCCCACCTATGTGAATAAGACCCATCTCCCTCTCTCTCCTTTTCTTCATCTCCCTAATAGGAAATTTGAGCACACTGTGTGAGATTAAAGCAGAGAATCAATGCCTTGTGAGCAATCATTTCCAGACAAATCTCTTTCATCTTTTCTCCCCCCCTCTTCTCCCCTCTCCCTCGTTCTCTCGTTCGTTTTCTCTCCCACCTCCTAATGCTAACAGGGGGGCCCGTGTCATGACATCCCTTTTGCTTTTATCATGTCCTAATAACGTTCAGAAAATTGAGAGAGAAAGAGGAATGTGATAGAGAGAGGAAAAAGGATGCTGAGCAAAAAAAAAAAAGAACAAGAAATGGATAGACTGATAAAAATCCATTGAATGAGCTTGGGTCTCGATTTGTGCTTTGATGTGGATGTCTTTGTGCAAATTATACAAATATGCCCACTGCTTTAGTTCTCTTGAAGCTCTTCATAAGATGCCATCTCCCTTTGCCTTTTTTTTCTGAAGGATGGAAGGTAAGAAGGACGAGTGACAAGTTCATTTAGGGGCATAGAAATATGCGTTTTATAAAATTAAGGTGACTGAAAAAGGAGGCAGGCAGATGGTGAACAGAGGGTGTTATTACGTTTAAGTGCACTTTGCAAATACATAGCCTATACAGTACAGTGCTGTTAAATAAAACAGAAAACAATAATAATTTAAGGTATATGCAGAAAAGACACGGGTGTTTCTGCTCGGTTGGGTCCACAAGATGCTTTACCCATGATGGCGCACGGGGCTAATGGGCGAGGATACACACACACACACACACACACATACACACACACACACACCTTGGCCAGGCCTTTGTTTCCAAAGCAGGTTAATGGAGAGTGAGGAAGAGGAGCGTTGCAATTTTCTGCTCTTTAGGCGCCAGAGAATTCTCTCCAGTGTAAGAGAGACCAGACTCTCAGCGTAATAGGCATTTTACACCCTCATCACCCCTTGCACACAAACACACACACACACGCAAACATGAACACACACTCGACCAGAAACGTGTGGGAGTGTAATAGGCATTCTATGGTGTGTATTGCTGGTCCCCAGAGTGCCAGTAAGTGTTAGACATGCATAGAGTCGGCAATGAGACAATCAGCATGCTGAAATTGAAACCTTGTCTGGAGTCACACAGGAGGGGAGGAAGAGGAGCAGAGCTGGAGGTGGTGGTGGTGGTGAGGATGGGGGGTGAGGGTGGGAGGAGTTGTGGGGTTTTGGAGAGGAGAAGAGAGGAGCAAGGAGAAGATTAAATAAAAAGAGCAGAGGAGCGGCGGTGGGAGCACAGATGGCAGGAGAGGAGAGGATGAGGAAGTGGAATAAGAAGAGAGACGAGACAGAGGGAGAGGAAATAGGAACTGATGTTTGTTTAATTGCCTCATAAGTGATGACACAGATAATTATGTCGAAAAAAGAGATGTTCCTCTTAGGCAGGGCCAATGAGCAGCTGTATCTGTTTTTGTGCGTGCATGTGTGTGTGTCTGTGTGTGTCGCCCTGTCTCTCCCTATAGCCCCATCAACTGTCCCCTCCAGCCACATCAAGTATAGGACACCATTAAAGCCTTACGGTTTGTGTCATATCAAATCATTCAGCTTAATTAACAGAAACACACGCAAAAAAGACACACACACACACATACACACACACAAACTCATCATTTGGAATCATTTTAATTACTCTGTAACATCCTTATTATTAATATCTCCGCTTCATATACCTGGGGATATGAAGACGAGAGCGTGTTCACCTATATTTCCTGTGCGGTGTGTTTGCAGGCGTGTGTGTCCATGTGTGTGTAAGTGATGCTCCCTTGACTTCATATCTAATTGTCTTTTTTAATGACAATACTCCACTGTGTGCCGGCTGTATGTAATGAGTCAGGGTGTGTCAAAGTGCAGGCCTGAGCTGTCTGCTTGAGTTAAGCTCTTTCCGTCTACTGTAGAAGCCTCCAGCGTACACACACTCGCACACGCACATGTGGCGCACACACTCAAAGAGAGACAGTATCAATGTGGGAGTTCCTGTATCTGACACGAGATTAAGAGGGCCAAGTGGAGGAACGTCGAAGAACTGCCCTGTTACATTTGCAAGAGGGGAAAAAGGACCATCCTGTCACACACACGCACACACAACGCGCGCACACAAGCATCCTGTGCTGTAAGTGAGCAGTAGCCTCCCTTGCATTATTCACAGTGGCCGAGTGATCGAAGCCCCGGTTCAATAGCACTAAAGCGGCACATGCTGGAGAGATTTGTCTTACAAAACCTTGACACACACACACACTCGCACACAGGCGCACATATGCTCTCACACACATTGATTTTTGGTGGTGGGAATCTCCCAGGCTTTGGACGAAAGGCAACGACGTGAGAGGGGTTTCCCCTGTCAGAGCAACCCCCTGACAGATGCACACATACACATCAGCACACTTTTTCTGAACCCCACACACACACAGACACACACACACAGTGCATAGACCAATAGCCCAATGGAAGTACATCTTTAATTCTCTCAAAATGAGATTTGATGATGCTGAGGTCAGGCGATAGCATGAATAAGAAAATGAAAGAAGAAATTGGAGATGGGAGACGCAGGATCTGCCTCTTAGATCTGATGGGGTTTCATTTACAGGAAGATGAGCTGATGGTAAAATTAAAAGCAAGAAAAAAAAAGTCTAACTGATCATGTTTCTTTTTTTGCTGACTCTCCTTTTTTTGCGTTTTACCATCAGGGGGCTTTTTGCAAGCGAGGCAGAAAAAAATCACACATTGCCTGATATGTCATATCTTTCCACTGCAGTGTGTGTTTTTTTTTCACACAGGCATGTTCAATTTGAAGCCTTCACTTGATTTGAATGGTGATTTTTTTTTTTTTTTTGAACACATCACTCACTACTTCATTCAGTCTCCCTATTTTCTTTCCGCGCAGCGCGAGCAGGACTAACACACATACCACCCCCTCTGGCATTTTTGACATATTAACATGTATCGACAAGCCAGCACTCTCATGCCTGTAAACACTGACGCACACGTGCACACACCTCTGTCCCCTGAAGACATGTGATCAACCAGACCCAATCCCTTGTAATCATCTGGAACCCACACACACACACACGTATAGTTCCCCTTCAATCCCGGGTAATGGTTTGGGGCAGGGGGCTGAAGCGGGGGGCTTCTTTCCCTTAGCCCCAGTGTCTTAAGCTGCCATTGATTAAATGTTAACTGATATACTCAGCTCTGGCAATCTTGTTAGAGCTGGAGCAGGCAGGCAGCTAGACAGACAGTTTAGGACCTGCGTCCTCCTGATCAATAGCACAGATAAAGATTTCATCCATCAATGAGCTCCCAAAACAAAAGGTATCTGATACTTGATTAGGCCCGTGGGGACATGCACACACACACACACACACACACACACACACACACCTACACACACATATATGATCATGAACACAAAATCGCATATTGCCACATGGGCTGAGGCACATGAAGAGACGACAAACACACACTCAGATCACAAATAAATGCAGTGGGATAATAAAGATTGGCATTTAAGCTTAAATAAGCATACATTTCACACACACACATATAGAATATTTAGCCAAGAATAACACCTCCACCCACCATTCTGAACTCAATCAGTTCCACACCTAATGGTGTAATTGCAACAGATGCATAAGCAAAGTGCTCACACACACACACACACACACACACACACACACACATAGAAGCAGAGCCAAGTTTACAGATAAGGGAGTCCTGACTTTTCCTGGATGAAGGTTAATTGTCCTGTGTTAGTTCATTTAGCTGTGTATTTGTTTGTGTGTGCAGGTGTATGCGCATCTTTTCTCAACAGTGTTGTGTGTGTTGAGGTGTGTGGGTGTGTGTGTGTGTGTGTGTTACCACAAATGCATGTGCATTTAGATCCTCAGAGCATGCCAAAGGCACCGCAAAACGGCTGAATCAATGTCTGGGCGACCACCACTGTTAAAGTGTATCAATAATGTTCCCCTATCTTCTTTCCCGGGTATTGTCACAGGGCAGTTTGAAAGTCCAAGCCTAGCCGCAATTAAGACTTAATTATAAATCAATATAGGGAGTCATTTGAATATTGATTTTTCCTTTTTCTTCAAATTGTTAACATATTCCTCAGCCTGTCTACACTTTTCTCCTTTTTTCTTGCAACTTTAAAAGGAATCAATCCCTCCTTTACAGTCATCAGAGAAGTTCTTTGGCCATAATTTGAGCCAAAAACACAAAGGGATAGTTTGATGGGTGTCGATACCCACGGGTGGTCAAGGGGTAAAAAAAAAAGAAAATGTCACAGCCCCTCAAATTCTGATAGCTTTCCAAATGCACTTAATGATGCTTTGTGGCTCTCAAACACTGATCTCATTTTGGGGGTTTTGAGGTGACATTTGTTGTCACAATCCCAAAATGCATTTCCATAATTTTAACGGCTGACATTTCCTTTGATATGACACCGTATCGCGGCGCACTCCAAAAAAAATGATATCAAAGCAGCCCGGTAACCTGCATTTCATTTGATTAAATGATATCTTTGCTGTTTTATTTTCCTGCTCAGCCATTTTGAGGGGCTGTGAGATTTTCAAGTGGCGTGTCAGGGGCCGGGAGTCTAATGCATGGAAACATGGAGCTTTCTGTTTTCTGACGGCTAGCAGAGATAAGGTAGAGATATGGCTCTAGCACTGGCTCAAATCTAAAACAGATCCCGCTGGGAGGGTTGGGGGAGTTAAGAAAGTGAAGGAAAGGAGATGGGGGGGTGGAGGGGTGGGGTGGAGGTAGCAAGAAAAGGGAATATTGTCAATCCTCTAAGTGTCTGGCGGTGTCTCTCTTTCTTTCCCTCTTTCTCTCACTCGTTCTCTCCCCCACTCTCCCTCAGTAATCTGATTTATTCGAAGCATATGTGTGCTGCTCTGTCTTTGTCTGCTTCTATTAGGGCCAGTGGGGGCCCATATGACATTGTTTAGCCAGTAATGAAATGGACATTTTTTGCATGTTTTTGAGAAAGTCAGAGGAAAGCCAACACTCCTTATTTGTAACCCGTCTGTGAATACCATCTCCAGGGCAGTTGCCCCAGGTCTGTGTATTCGTTTGTGTGTTGCATGTGAACATATGCGCACATGTATTACGGGTTCCATGTGGTCATTTTGTAGATGATTCTGAGCAACCTAATGAATATTTGGGTTTGAAGATATTTCTCTTTTTCTTCCATGACTCTATTCTTCTTATGTTGAAGAGTCCTGCCGTCTCTCCGCTAACCTCAACACATAATAAGACCCTGATGATGCACACATTTTTGTTTTGCACACTCTTCTATGGCAAAGGACACGTTACACGGACTTATTGTCAGTATATGAAATTGTTATGTGCTAATGGCAGCTATGTGGTGCTACCGACTCAACTGAAGACACCATCAATAAGGAATGTAGTGACACAGAAGCAGGGGAAATGAATAGAGTGAATGGAGACCTGGAATAATTTTTCTTTTTGCCTTGTGTCTGTGTGTGTAATTCAAACAAACATGCTGTTATCCTGGCCAAGTGTGAGTCACTGAATACAAACACAAAACATGTCAAAAATGAAAAATCATAAACATGTAATTCTTTTAAATAAGGATTATTCAACTTTCTTTTGTGCTAAATTTTATTTTTTAGTAAATAAATTGTTGATAAAAAATGTTTTTTGATCTTATAACTGTATTGTTATCTGTCCTCTCTATCTGCTCAGATCTTTTCCTTTGATTTCCATCCAGGATTACAGTCTTGTTTTTGGTGGCGCTGAAAGCAGATGGTTTTTATGCAGCTAAAAACGGGACAGTAGCCCAATAGGATAAAGATCTGTTTAAGCATTATCCATTTGGCCACTGCCCGTCACAGGCCTATTTTAAGCATAGACACACACACACACACACACACACACACACACACACACACACACACATACACTTACTCACACACACGCGCACAGACACAGCCATTCTCTTAAACCATGGCAGCCATTTTATTAGATTCCCTGTTTTCAGGCCTTGTATTAGTTCCCGAAAAATAGATAAACCTTGAATACATGACAAGGACCAGTCTGGTCAATTGGAAACTATATCTACCCTGCTGGTATCTTTGTTTACCAGTGTAGTGATGGATGGACAGATAGAGGGATAAATGAAGGCAAAGAGGAACAGATAGGCTAGGCATATGGATGGATAGCTGTGTGAAAAGATATAAAAATAAATGGACAGATGGATAGATAGGTGGATAGACAAATGGATAGCCAGATAGACAGATGAATGCGTCGGGGAGATCCTGTTGGGCTGATAGAGTTGAGCAGGTATGCCGAGAAACAGCTGCTTTCTTCATTAGGTTCATCTATCGATCTCAGACCCACGCTGTGCATGAGTGTGTGTGTCTGTGTGTGTTTGCGTGTGTGTTTTTTTTTAGGAAGAGAGAGGGGAAAGACAGCAGCCTCTGTAGATAAGTGCTGGTAATAGAACAGAATGAATTCTTATCACAGAGATGGGAAGGCCATTAACCCTCAGCTTCTAGTTCTCTGTGTCTGCTCCACTCTCTCACTTTCTCTCTTTCTGTTTCTCCCTCCCACCTCCTTCATTCTGGACCTGACAGGGTCACGTTTGCGAGCGTGTGTGATATTTCCACTATGTGTGCGACTCCCCGAGAGTGCGCGTGCGTGCGTGTGTGTGTGTGTGTGTGTTTTACGGCTGCCGCTGTGCGGACTGCCCCATCGGCCAGATGTTTATAATCAGGGGCTAGATAAATATTGGACTGAGGAATCATAAAAGACCAGGAAAAACAGAAAATAAAGAAAGAGATGGGGGGAGATGAAACAGAGGAGAGGAATCTTCTTTTCAAATTATTCCTAAATCCCTCAGTAAGCTTGCCGTGCCGCCTCCTCAATTCACCTACTCAGCCTAAGGTGATTCAAACAGCCGAAATGCAATATGGCTGTTGTGTAAGATGCAGGTGTTTGTGTGTGTATGTGTGTGCACACTTGTGGAGGTGTACAGTAGGTGTGCTAGCCCATTGTATGAGGCCAGGTGTTGCAGCATTTTTTTTTCCACCACTGAACCTTTTGAAGCCATACTTTTGTCCTGTGAAAACCTTTTGTATTTGCTATTAAAGAATCATTAGCATCATCCCCCCAAGTGTTCGCAGCACTGAAAATGAAACCCCTCTTAACACGAAACAACAGTTTCTGTCTGCGCAGCAAGCAAGACACGCAAGCCTTTAATCTTGGCTATGTTTATTCATATGATTTTTCTTTTTTTTTCCAAAAGAGTAATAGGTGTTTTGTTAGTCGCCTGCAAGACAGCGAAGCGGGCAATTTGAGCGAAAGAAAATACAATGAAGTGTCTCAGGAAGTCGTAATTGACAACAACAAAGCAAATTTGGAGCTGCTGATACAAGCATTTTTATACAAAAGTCATTTTTTCAGCTTATTCTGTCAGTTCAACTTATTGACATTCACACCAGGAGCGTATTAAATGTGACAATCCTATTGTCTGGCTCTCACAGTCAACCTGAAACAATAGATATTTTTTGCTGGTGTAATAAGTTCTCATGTGTTTTAAGCAATAAACGGGTGGGTGTGGGTGGATTGGAGCGTGTGGATGGAAACACGTGTGTTTGCTTGTGCTGGTGTGCGTATTTACATGTTAGCATGTGGGCTGCGGACCTCTGTGCATGAAATACGTTGAACGCTGTGTGGGAGTAAATGTGTGTTATGTGCAGAGAGGGTTTTTCATGTGTAGGTGTGTGTGAGTGTGTATGTGTGTGTGCGTGTGTGTGTCAGTTATTCCCAGGCCCTGTGCAGGAGCTGTAGCCCCTCTCCGCTGGGTTGATGTTTAGTATTTTAGACATGCTACATTAACAACATCTGGTTAAGATCTAAATGCTTGTTAAACGCACTGAAATTCGGGGGGAAAGGTACAGGGAGAACGAGGGGAGAGAGGGGGGGGTAAAGAGGGAGACTAGGGTAAATAAAGATTTGAGGGTGAGAGAACAGGAGGGAGGGAGATCAGTAAGTCTGTAAGGTTATTACTCTGGCAGTATTACCACTGGCCCTTGACTGTGTGTGTGTGTGTGTGTGCGCACACGGCTGTGACTGTGTGGGATGGTGTAATGTTTCAAAGCTTTCCCCCTTTAAAACCTACGGGCCAAACTAGAGCCACGCGCGCGGCGCAGGAATGTGACATCACAGGGCCCCTATTGCTCATATACACTTGCACACATGCAAACACGGTCTCACAGGGGACATGACCAGAGTTGTAGGAAGAAATCATCGTCAACATCACGGCTAAGTGGTGGAGACATGGCAGTCATGGGTGTTACGCAAAACATTAAGGCCGCATTACTACCACAGAGACACCGCACATAGACCATATCTAGTCTCTATTATTGTTGTTACTTCAGATGGCACAGCACTACTGATAATAATGTTGCATACAGACTCATAACAGCTATATAGGAACAGTTTTTCTTCCTAGTTGTTAGAGCATTTCTCATATATTTCTTATGATGTTTTCTTTGGCAGCAATTATGGTTTCAGTCGATGTTCTGCTTTCATAGTGTCCATGATTTAAGATAAACAATAATGTAAGAAAAAATACTCTTTTTTTTTTACTCCTTTACCCCTTTAATGAGCACCATCCTAGCCCTAAGGAAGCAAATTAGAGGCAGCTCGGCCGAGCTAATGAATTCAGCCATTTTGGAGCCTCCGTGTCCAGTTTCCCAGCGTGGCATTGCTCTACGGTTGTGTGCTGTACAACTGAGTCCTCCACCGGGCACATAATGACCCGGCATGGTGGTTATGGGCCCTTAGGGGGAGATGGGAGGGGGAGAGAGTGATCTCAGAGCAGGTCATTATACAGCTAGGGGGCACACACACACACACACACACACACACACACACACACACACACACACACACACAAACACACTGCTCTGACACTTTCAATACATCCTCTATTGCCTCCATCTCCCATATGTCTATTCCTCCGTTTTTTTTGCTCCAAACATCTCTTTCTCTTCTATTCTCTTGATCCCCCTGCATCTATCTGTCTTCCACACATTTCTCTATTATTTTCTTGATTGTGATTTTAAGTAATGATTGTGAATAACTGTAAAATCTTGCTGCTACTTAAAATAATTGGGAACATCTTATTTTCTTCCAAGCTCCTGCGCAGAAAATAAGTTGTGTTTGGAGATTTCAGGTGTTGTTTTTTTAATGGGGGTGGGGTGGGGTAGACAAAAAAATGTATTCATGCAGGAAGCCCAATGGTTATACTTCCAATTAATAGTTAAATCTGAAAGCAGATTGATTTCCCTCTATCCCTGATCAAGAGTCACTTAATTATTCTTTCTTTTTAACGGTTAAATATAGGCTGGTGTTGGTTACACGGTAATCGGACCCATGGTCTGTGGTGAGCTCAAGCTCACCGGCCAGCTTTAATGTTCCGACCGACCCACATCAAAGAGAGTCCCACCAGGCTGCCAAAATCACACACCCTCCACAGCCTGACCCACTCCCTCTGCGCGCGCACGCGTGTGTGTGTGTACATGCGCGCACAGAGGCAGTGGAAGGTGACTGAGAAAGTTTTGCTCTGTGCGTCCTCTGGTAGCGATTAAGTTGATGGTTAAGAGTCCCTGCCGCACAACTCTCTCTCCCTCTCTCTCTCTCTCTCTCACATACACACACACACGCACTTGCACATGACAACTCACATGCAAACACATGGAGTCACTGTCTCACTCACTTGATCAATGGCACACATCCACACAAACACACTCAAACATTGTGCGCACACACACCCGGCGCACACGCACTCCCGTACACACTGATGTGGTGTGTAACTGTCAGGGTCAGTCAGAGGGCAGACGCTGTGCTGATGTATTGAGAGAGCTCGTCTGGGAATGTCCTCAGTGTGGAAACACATTCCCCGTATGCACGCACGCACACACAACTCGCCACAGATCTAACCAGCTCGAAGGGGAAAGGAGTGAAAAAAAAAACACTGATGAGGCCCAGATGATCACCCCTCCTCTCCTTGGTCTTTTTCTCTTTCTTCGCCCACTCTTCACCCTCATTCCTTCCTCTCTTTCCTTCCCTCTGTTCATTGTCTCTCATTTTTCATGTGTCCTATCTAGCTACAGGTAGAGTGCCCCCTAGAGGTTAGTTAAGAAGATGGGTTAGTCACATTATCATCTGGCTGCAACCATGACAGTCATGTTCCTCACACCGTCCTGTCCGTCCTCAGGAAAATTAATGTTTAATTTCAGTTTATTCACATTGATAGATAAATAAAAAATAATGTAAAAAATATTTGTCATTTCATATCAATTCATCATATAAAACAAATGAAGACAGTAATAAACATGAGCTTTTTAAGTACAAAAACTCAAATTAATAATTCTCAAATTATAAACTGCTGATTTGCAGTATGTAATAATGATGATGACTAACTTTTAAAAGCTCATATTTTTGTTTAAAGTCACGGGCTGTATATAAAGAAATTAAATTAACGTATGCAATTATTACATGGGCTATATTTTATAATAAAAATAATCATGATATGATGATGAAGAATATACTTTGAACCTGTTATAGTGCGTTATTTGAAGCAAAGGCAGGCCTATGAGATTTTACATCGTGCAGTCACGGAATGAAGAAAAATAATGATTAGGTGAAAATATGATTTTTTTTCCAACTGTTTTTAATATTTTTTTAGTCTTTCTTTTGAGACATTGTCCTGACCTTGCTGTAAATCAGATGGTTTTCCCCCCCGCTGTATTTCTGTTTTGACCCTTCTCCCTCCTCTTCCTTCCTCACTCCTCTGTGAAACTCGCTGTTCAATTTGTGCCATTTGCTTTTTGTTGGCATCGAACAAAAGTCAAGTATAGACAAAAAAAAAAAAAGCAGTGAAGGACTTTCGAGCCCACTACACACACAACATTTACACCTATCTCCACACAATCTATCTATCCTTCCTCTCTCCCTCTCTATGAAGGTGGGGTGAATTAAAATACAAAGATGGACGCCGCAGCAGCAGCAGCAGCAGCAGCAGTGAAAACTGCAATTTCTGCAGTCCGGGCTCTCTTGGCTGACAGGAGATATTTCATCCCCGTTGTCACCGACATATTAATAAAACATCAGGAGCAGAGTGCAGCCCCAGTCTCTCCCTATTTCACACACACACACACACACACACACACAGGATGGATACATACACCTTGACATAGACTCAGTATACATGTGTGAAAAATGCAAGCAGCTCTCACACGCATGTGGAAATGCAAAAATATAACAGTGTTCATGAATATGAACACGCACACACACACACACACGCACACACACAGACACACAACCACAATTTTCCTCCTCAATCACATGCCAGCATCTGCCATGAAAATTTCATGCTGTATATAATGTCCACTTAATGTGTTGGCGCTTAAAGCAACGGCGCCAGTGCTTAGTCTATGTGTCTGTCGGTGCCCACTGTATGTGAAAGGGTTAATCATATCATGTTTCCGTGTGTGTGTGTGTGTGTGTGAGGGACGGGGGGGTTGCAGTCCGCTCGTGCTCATCATACAATAGCCAAAGTGATTGTATGCAAATGCGAGCTGACCTCAATGCACCCTTTGCCTGATTTCTATGAATATGACTCTGTGTGAGTGTGTGTGTTGTAAAATATGGTTATTAAGGCAGTGCAGGATTGATGAGCACAGCTCTTTTACACACACACACTCACACAAACACACATGCACACAGACACATACACCGGGTCCATTCTCTGGCAGAGTGAGGGGTTTGTGGTGAAAAAGACCCCCTCCCTTTCCCCCATTTAGAAGACATGAAATTTTTAACGGTTTTGCTCTCGCTCTCTTTCTCTCTCTCTGTCTGTGTCTGTGTCTGTGTGCATGTGTGTGTGTGTGAGTATGATACTGTGTGCGTCTGATTTGACACCTATGTGCAAATGCTTCTGTTTGATTTTGCATTTGTGTGTGCTAGCCATGAGATGGAGGAGGGTCGCATATGTGTGTGTGTGTGTGTGTATATGTGTGTGTGTGTGTGTGTGTGTGTATATATGTTTGTGTGTGTGTGCAGTGTGTGTGCATGCCTGGTTATCTGGCCTCTCTCAGACTGCTCAAAATTCATTACAAAGTGACATCAGCCCAGCCGGAGACAAATGATGGCTGGATGAAAGGGATCGCTGGGGCTCGGCTAGGATTAGTGTTAGCTTGTGCTGGCGACACATATACACACTTGTACACACACACACACACACACACACACACACACACTCGTACGTACACACTTACACACACACACTCCAAAGCACACACACTCACACATACATACACACTTTAATCCACTGGCAGAACACTGCAGATACACAGAATTATCAAACAAGGGGCTGAACTCTCAGAGATGGGCAGGCTAATCTGCTAATAGTACAGAACTGCACGTGTGTGTTGGGTGTGTGTGTGTATGCATGTGTATGTGCATACACGCACATTTCTTACAGAGATATATAGATATGCATAGATATGACATCTATATACTTAAATTTATATATGACTATATTATATATTTTATAATATTTATATATATACTTAATTAATTAGAATCAGTGTGGTAAGTGTAATGAAATTTTATTTTGTTAATAAAGTAGAGTGGATAGATTTTTCATTAAAATATGTTTTTACATTTAAATAGATAAAATCAGTTTCCCCTGTGTTATAATATACGTATTTGAAATACTGATTAAAAACAAAAACAGGAAAATATATTTAATTTTTGTTTGAAAGAAAATATATGGACAAGGAAACATTATTATACCTTGTTGTAAAAAAAAATGTTTTGAATAGTTACTTCTGAAGAGGCCACCAAAATAACTAAAATAGTTTCCCAGTAGAACATATTCTGTTTTCACACACCTGCCCTGCATTCATACCATGCGTGTATTATGTTTCAGCCTCTAGAAGAGGCAGGGCAGGGCTATTTTCAACAGAACATGTGTTCAAGTCACTAGAAGCATTATTTGTGGGTCAGTCCAGTGGGGTAAACTTGACATTTGTGCAGAAAAAAAGAGGTTTATGAGGATTAACTGAACATGTACAAACAGGAATATTTTCAAAAGACTTTAATATGATACAGCAGTATCTGAACATCTGCTCTATTTGTCAAGTCAATCACCATGGGAGGTTTATTTTTCAGTAGCCCAGCCAGCAAACACTGTTTGTTTTTGTTGAAAGAGCATCATGGGTAATGTAGTTGTTTTCTCTGTGCATTTTCAGAAGAGACTGCTGAGGATGGTGAGAGACCTCCTCGCTCGTCCTCCAGGCATGGACTCAACCTCACTGACCGAGACTTGACTGACAGCAGGAGAACTGACCGTAAGTCCACGCACACGTACCAAACACATATGAACCGTAAGCTTCCCTTCTCCTCTGAGTTATCGTTCATCTCCCTCCCGCTCCCTCAGATAAGGTTCTAACATGTGTGTGTAACATGTGAACGCTGCTGACTAGCCTCCATGTGACCCGCTTTAATCGTTTCCATCTGACAGAAAGAGAAAAAGAGAATTGGAGAGACAGGGGAAGAGAGAGTGGGAAAGAAGGAGAGAGAAAAAAAACAGAGGAAGAGAGAGGGATAAGTTGAGTGTTGTGGATATTACCAGGCAATGTCCAGGCCCCAGATTATTTTTTAATCAAATCAGTTTGCGTGCTTGTAATTTATAAGCGCCTTGCATTAATCTTTTCTCGTTCTTGTGCCCTCTCCGATGACATATTAATTTTTCATAAGCGCAGGATTAGATGGGGGGGCCTGTGTATATGTTTTTCTAATATTGCACCACATCCCTGCAACCCTTAAATTAGTTTTTTTCCCTGCACCCTCCCTTCATTTTTCTTTCTCTCCTATTTTTCTCCGGCTCTGTCTATCCCTTAATTGTTGTCCAATCGGTGACCCTATCACCAGGCATTACCTCGGATAGAAAAAAGAGCAGGGGAGAGAAAAGGGGGGAAGAAGAAACTGTTTATTCGTTTGTAAGAATGGCAATGTTGTAAGTGGGGAGGGGCAACAATCTGTACAAGACAGCTTGGTTTTCTTTTGTTATTTTGGGCGAGGTAGGGAGCACATAATGCTTCTGCTGCCAGGCTGTGGTCGGGATAGCCCTGGCTTTGTTAGATTTGATTTACCCAAATAAGAATTCATATGATCTTTTTATGTATGAGATGGAAATCCATGGCTGGGGATGAATATTGCATTGGGTCTCTCTCCTCTTTTTTTCTGTCATTGCATGGGGTTCTCTCTCTCCCTCTCTCTCTCTCTCTCTCATTCTTTCTCCTTCCCTCTCTCTCTCTCTCATACGCACACACACACACCTTCCAACTCCCAACCTCTATCCATCTCGAGCTCCCTCCCCACCTCCTCTTCCTAGCATGCCATACCTAGCTCCATAATGTGAGGCTCAATGAGGCAGAAGGAGAGCTGAGTGAGGCTGGGGCCTATTAGTTTGGCTAGTCATCTATCTTTCAGCTCTATCTCTCTGACAGGCCTGTCTGACGGACTGGCGGGGAACCACCATCCATGCATTTACTGCCGCATATTACCACCAGCATCATTTAACACTACCGCACACATGCAAAAAAGTCTCCAGGTCCCTCCTACTTTACATATGTAGGCACTTAGGCCTACACATACGTAAGCATACTTTGAAGTAGGAGGGACCTGGAGACTTTTATTGTGTGGTGTAATTTATCAGATGTCAGAAATCTATTTAATGAATCACAATTGTATTGCCTTTTTTATTTTAATGAATAATTTGTTGTAGGAATCACCATGTGGTCCGCTGCCAGGAATACAGATATAATATTGCTTGTGGGTTTTTGGTGTTTTATTTTACATGTGGATTAAAAGAGGTTTCTGAAAGTCAAATGCCAGAAAACACAAAAGGGAGCCTGGTGTGTCAGCGTGTTGTTATACGAGGGTTATCATCAGAGACAGGGCCTTGTTTTTCTCTTTTTCCAGCTTAATGTAGTAAGATTTAGCATCTCCTTCCTCAGCCCCAAATCTCTGGCAAGCTTGAAATGTTCCGATCTCTCTCTCTCTCAGTGTGTGTGTGTGTGTCTGCATGGGGATCTCCAGGGAAGGGATTACAGTGTGACCAAGTGAGCAGTGTGTTTGCGCACTTCATCTCCAAGACCAAGATCCTTTAAACAAAGAGGGGTAGATAGATAGAGAGAGGAAGAGAGAGAGACATAGAGAAAAAGAGAGAAATGGGGGGAGGGAGGGAGGGGGGAACGGAAAGACAGAGAGAGCTTTTTCCCTTGCTTCATTTACATTGTCTTTTTTAATCCCATGTCACTTCAGATTAATTATAATCCATGTTACATTCTCCATGCAAATGTCCCCTATGTGGATTACTTCCAGATAGCTTTGTGCTGTGTGTGTACTGTAGATGTCGCATGTCGCCACCATGGCTCAGGGGCCCAATTCATATAAATAACCAACTAAACAAAGGATATGACATGGAAATGAGCCTGTGATGCAGCCTATTGGAAATTACAGCTCTCTACCTGCTTCAAATTAGCAAAGAAATGACTCATTATTCCCAGAGACAAATCTTATTCATCAATTTTTGGCATAGTTTTGAATTGTGTAGATAAGAGGGAATAAAACAGAATCACATGCAAACAAGATGTGATGTTTAAATATTCTCCATGACTTAGTTATGATTCAAAATAAGTTGTTGTTTTTTTTTGGATGCATCTTGCAAATTTGTCCAATCTGAGTTGAGGGCTTTGCGCTTTTTCTGTCTCTCTAAATAGAGATTAAAATATATTTAACATATTAGCATGTTTAATTACAAGCCTGCAGCAATTCCTTTGTGCATGTGTGTGTGTATCTGTGTAATGACGGCTTGTTGAATGTCTCAGACGATTTGTCAAATGTGACAAGGCCATGCTCATATTTATCTCTCATTAGAATACAAGCTGGAGATGGAAGAGCAATGAAGGCTAGTCATTAAAAATCACAAACTACAAGACAGCTGTTGTTTAACAGCCTTCCCTTCCTCTCACTCCCTCTCCATCTGACTACATCTCTACCTCTCCCCTTCTCATTCTCTCTCTCTCTCTACCTCCCTCCGGCTAGATCTGGACCCGCTGAGTGCTTCAGTGGGAGTTTGGGGTTCAGAGTGTGTTGCTGTAATGTTATCGGGTGACCAGGGGTCAGCCTAATGCGTAACCTCAGAGCACTAGGCCAGTAAATCATGCCGGCCGGCCCACCCTGGCCCGTTTTGGCCATCTCTCCCTCCTAGATTTACTGCTCCGTAACCTTAGCCAGTCTGCCAGGGCTCAGGACAGCTAAATTGAATACTAAATCCAAGCTGCCGCCACCCAGCCTGCTCCCTCTTAATTGACAGCCTTTTCCCCCACTCTCTGCCTTGTGTTTGTGGGCTTTTTTTTTTCATTTTCATGAAATGAAATGTCAGGAATAGAATTTAATTGTTTTGCAGCTTGTAAAAGATGGAGGAAAAAAAAGAGAAAAAGATTGCAATAGTTACAGTGTGATTGTTTGGACAGCCCGCTCCAAGACTTGAACCTGATGATGTAGTTGATTTCATATAAAGTCATACTCGGAGAGATTTCAATGGCATGCTTGTTTGTGTGAAAATCTCATTTGCTTGCTTCAGTTTGCACAAAACATTTTACCCTTTCTAACACAAAGGGCAGACTCTCAAAAAGATCCACGTAAAAAGCATTAGCTACAACCATACAGTCGACCCCTCCTGCCTTTTAA
Organism: Trachurus trachurus; assembly: GCF_905171665.1. Lineage (NCBI taxonomy): Eukaryota > Metazoa > Chordata > Actinopteri > Carangiformes > Carangidae > Trachurus > Trachurus trachurus. The sequence goes on from NC_139911.1 coordinate 9,211,591, forward strand.
GGAACTATTTGGGACAGAAATATCCTGAGGTGTTTAGAGCTATGGACTTCTCTGTCCTCCTCTATCAATTTCTTTCTTCTTCCCTCTGTTTCTCTGCATCCCTCCACTTTTCCCTCCATTGCGCTGTACTTCTCTTCATCTGAGCGCCCGCTTGCATGTATATAAGTGCGTGTATACGAGGCTCCCTAAACACCATTGACAGTTGCAAATAAAGATGGGTGGTGAGTGCGCCGCTCTCTCCCCCTGCAATGCAAAAGGGGTTGAGTGTCATAAATCACCTTTTGATTTATCTAATCAAGCAAGGTCCTGCTGCATGCAGACATTTGTCATTGGCGGAGTGGGGTTGGTGGTGTCAGGTTTATTCTGCCACTCTGCTTCACTGAGCTGCAGCTGGTGGAGCCCACATAAGGATGAAGGGATGGGGGGAAGGTTGGAAGGGAGGGGAAAGAACAGGGAGGAGGAGGAGGAGGAGGAAAAAGGACACAGTCATTAAGTGTGGGGTGCAGACTCAGAGACAAAGGAAAATGAGAGGATAGTCTCCTGCTCCTGTCTGGCTCTCAATTCTGACCTTAGTTATTTTTGCTATCCGCACACTATTGAGGCCAAGATTATGAATATGGTTACAAACTACAGACCGAGGAATATTCTTATTTTCTCATAAATTTGTAAATAAATAAATTTGTGTTACAGGTGATTATGTCCTTGGAGGACACTCTACAATTTTGAATGCAATTCCACGTCTCAAAACAACTTTATTATTCGCTGACAGGACTTGCCATTTAAAGCTCCCGAGTGTCCATAGAGTGGAATGCTCTCTCAACATTTAAGGTTAAACAACAGTTTTTCTTCCTGTGTCATAAGTGTTGATGAAAGCAGAGCTAGGTCGAGGACGAAGCTACACCAGAAGGACAGATCTTCATGTTGCACGTGCATACACTCAAACCCGCACACACACACTGCACAAACATACATTTACACTCAATATGACAGTAATCAATGGTGATGTGTGGGCTCTTTCCCCCCGCCGCATTGTAAATGTATTTGCAGCCTCTTGTCCGACAATCGCCTCATCTCTTTTTGCAGGGATGTAATTTAGTTGCAAATTGACTGGAAGACGGAGGCAAAAATTGAAAGTTGAAATTAGAAATGGTCATAATAAATACGGGAGGCGGAGCACAGTCTTTGGAAAGGTCAGGTGATATGACGGGTGCTACCAGCCTGGACCAATCTGACCAATGGAGTGTCAGAGACCTGTCATGAAGCACATGATACACACACACACACACACGTATATGTATGCACATAGACACACACACACACACAAGCCCTGCAGGGGCCATCACAGGCAGTGGAAGACGAGATTACCTCGCTATTCTGAGCTGCAGAGCAATTCTCGGATGTTCTTGGAAATTCACATTGTGCCCATGTGTGCCCCCCCTCCACCCCTCCACCCCCCCACGCACACACACACACACACCCCTCCAGCCCCCTCCCCCCTCCCTCACTCTTTCTTCCTTTCTTCCCTCCCTCCCTCTCTCTTGTCACTTTTCTTGACAGGCCAATATTTCAGGCTCCAGATATAGGGGATTACAAATAAAATAAGTGGAACGCCTACTTAATGCAACAGAATTAAAATGCATGAACGGGCCGGAGGAATTGATATGCGCCCAATACAAACACGAGCCACGGAATAATATGAAATACAAAATGTTTTTTTCAACCCCCTCTCCATGTATCAGTGCTTTGATTTCCCTTTTTTTCCATTTGTGCATCTAGCGTGAAGCGTTGATTCGCAAGAGTGAGGCTCACATATTGCCTTGAGTGACCAGACAAGGGAGGGGAGGCAAGAGAGGGAAGGGGGGGCGAAAGAGGGGTTGGGGGGGGAGTGATGGCTTAGGGAGAGAGGGAGGAAGAGAGCAAGGGCGCAGGAGGGGAAGGAGGGAGGGAGAGTTGCTGTTGCTGTGTCTTTGTGTTTGGTGGTAAATTGCAGTGGCAGAGTAAAGCAGGGCCTGCATGGCCTGTATCTTAGGATGAGGCTAATGAAAGATTTATCAGCGGCTGCAGCATTTATACAACCAGAGGCTGATCTCTCCACATTGAGCCCTGCTGTTAACGTCACACACGCTTACACGCATACATACAAACAGACACACACAAGTAGTGCTGCTACTGTACCACCAGCCGTGACCAAGCCCTGAAAATTTAGCATCTTGTACAGACAGAGGAGTTGTTGAGGCAGCTGGGGAAATGTATATGAACTAATGAAGTGTATAATATTACCATAACATTTAATGTATGTCGTGCTGTGATAATGAGCCTGCCTGAGTTTTCCCCATTTCAAATGTCCTCAGGGCAGAAACACATCAGTGTATATGAATGTGAATAATACAGGCCATGCATCCACGCTCATGTTGTCCTGTTGTAAAATCATTTTTCAGATCATCACCTTTGACCCGCTGAATATTAATCAGTTACATGTGTTTATCACTCATGACGTATGTGTATCAGTAGTTGTGTGATCTATCAGAGCCACCAGATGTCAGACGGTTCAGTTTATTTACTCATTTGTGACAGTTTTATATACTTCGTATATTCTAGATTAATATTCCAATTTCCCATACAGCATGGATGTGTGATCTATGGGATACTATATATCAACATGACATGGGGCGCTCTTACTCTTACTCTGTTTTCACTTTTTTGTTTAATATGTCATTCTGCTTCACTGCTCTGCTTTCATTTAAAACAAGATAAATCTATTGTTTAGGCATCAATCATTTTGTAATTTTGCTACATTCTTGCTTTTTGCTAGAATTGCAAATTGTGAAGCACTTTGTTCTAAAATGAGATCTATTATATAAATTCACATTTCTTTCAATAAATACCAAATTATGATAGAAATAGAAATGATACATGATTAATTGAAGACACATAAGTGCTCATTTTCAGTGGTTAACATCCTTTGTCTTTTCTCTTCTCTCCATCCGCCTGCAAGGAGTGAATGCCATATCCAAAGAGGTTGCCGGACCGAATGCTATGGTTAAACATTCCCTCCTGCCGGATCGACAGATAGAGAGCCCACCAAAAAGGCCGAAGTCTGCTGAAGGGAAGACCTCTGCCAATGAGCAGGTAAGGGTTTGCAGTATATCAAAAGAAAGCTGCCAATTGTGCTGTGGTAGCAACAATTCTGAAAGTGTTACTGATGTAGTTCCCAGCAACTGAGAGTAGGTGGCTGACCCTGGAAGTGTTAGAGGTGCACTGACGGAGGGTTAAAAAATGGACCACTAACTGTTTTTACCTTGCACAGGAAAATCCATTTATAGATTTTGGACCTTATTTCGGCGTGTATTTATGATGTACATCTGGTAATTCATATTCCATGATACATGTTTGAATTTGTTGTTAGATGTACAGGAGGCTAATGGCTAATGAGGCAAGTTCTCCGTCATAAGCACTAATGAAATCTAACCTTCACTGTCACTGTGGGATGAGCTAATGGGAAGATACTTATGAACTGTAAGAAGCAGAAATGCTAAGCTAAGCATTAAGCAATTGCTGGCGCCAGCTTTCTATCAAAGGGTTAAATGCAGGCAGCCCACCATTCCCTCCCTGACAGAGCTTTTTAGCATCAAGCACAGGAGGCCAGTCTTTGTGTTCTTAAGTGGAATACCTGCACTAGCCTTAGGCCTCCCTCCCTTGCTTTTCCCCCCTTTTGCATCTCTTTAAATTATATGTGTTTTTAAATTAGATTATGAAGTATTAGCTTGTCTGGTTCTGGGCCCTGCAAGGAGGGAGGACTTAGTCATTTCAGAAATGGATTCTATTAAGACAGGTGGTGGGGAGGCAGCTATGTTCAGAGTACTCCCTATAATGAGGGCAAGGCATAGCTTGGGAGAGTACACACCTTTGTCATCTGTAATCTCCTGATTAGAAATTCTGGCCAATCGTGTTTTCTGCTAATAAAATTGCAGAGTTGAGAGACTTAAGTGAATTACATGAAACATGGTTGATCTACATTTTCTGTTTAAGGTGGACATGTGGGTAGGTGGGGAGAGGTGAATGTGGTGAGATGAGGTGAGTGGGCAGTGAAGAGTAGAAAAACCCTGTAAAGGTTCGATTTGAATTTTCAAATATGCAATTATTTTCACCCCAAACAGTGCAGGAGGGATGCTTTTTGCAGGTTTCCATCAAACCCTTGTTTGTTTTTATTAAGTGATGTCTGGCTGTATCTTTGGTGAGGCAGACAGTGAACAGCAGGTAATGCTAATGACTGTGGAGAGCAAGAATGATACCCACTAAGGAGTAGAAAAAATATTCCTGCCCTGAATTTCTACATTGCAAAGGATGCCATACTTATTGAATATCGTTTAATTATTTCTCTACTCACAGCCAGATAGTTATTATATCAAATCATTTTTTGTTTTTCTTTTAGGTTCAGCAGTGTCCATACTGCAACTACAGCAGTAAAGATGCCAACCGCATGCAGCTCCATGTGATGTCCCAGCATTCCATGCAGCCTGTGATCCGCTGCCCTCTGTGCCAGGATGTCCTGAGCAACAAGATTCACCTGCAGCTGCATCTCACACACCTTCATAGTGTGGCGCCGGACTGCGTGGAAAAGCTGATTCTGACTGTATGTTGATGTAATCATCATGAATAAGAATTGTGTGTGTGTCAGCAAATAATATGCGTTTAATTCAAGCAATTTGCAATGACTTAATGCAACTATAGAATGTTATAATTTTACATGATAGATACAAACAAAAATGGGAATCATTCATCACAACTACCCAGTTCTCCCTCTGCTCTTTAGAATAAGCATTAAATACTTCCTCAACATGTTTTACTTTTTTTGGAAATTGATATAATAATGAGGAAATTGTTTTGGTCTTTGATAGGTTGTTGGACCTGACACAGCAACACCAAATAATATAATGCATCCACAAACTGGACAAGACAAAGGTCTATCTGTAATGGATTCCACTACCTCTCTTTCTGATGGGTCTGGGAAATCTCAAGGTGAGCAGAATATACTTAATTTGTACAGACATAAATTTGTTGTCAGAAGTCAGGAATAATTTTATATGGCTGTATACAGTCTACATTCCTAGATGTATTTATCATGATTGTTGGTCATTTATCAGTCAATAGCAAATGATGCACTGCATTATTCTTCAATTTGTATTTCTATTCTTCAAATTTGTCTAGGAAACATCTCAAAGGATGAGCTGACCAGTCAAGAGAAGATGGAATTGGATCCACAGGGTGATGAGCTCAAGCCCCCAAAGGAGGCCTCAGAGGCCCCTGACTGGAAGAGAGCCAGTGGATTAGGACATGATAGAAAGTCCCCTGATACTCTACAGGACCATCTCAGTGAGCTCCAAAGGCTCCAGCAGCAGCAACAGCAGCTCTCAGTATCTGATCGTCATGTCTACAAGTATCGTTGCAACCACTGCAGCCTGGCCTTCAAGACAATGCAGAAGCTTCAGATACATTCCCAGTACCATGCCATCAGAGCAGCCACAATGTGCAGCCTTTGCCAGCGCAGCTTCAGGACATTCCTGGCCCTCAGGAAGCATTTGGAAAATGGACATCCTGAACTAAGTGAAGCTGAGGTGCAGCAACTCATAGGAAATCTCCCAATGAATGGCGATATCACTGAGAGTGAGGCCAGGGCCTTGGAGGAAGCTCAGGCCTTTGAACATGACTTGGACAAAGATGATGAGATGGACCAGGAAGAGAAACCCAGTCCTACAGGAAGTGACAGCAGCTCTCTCCTTGATGATATGGGAGCAGAGCCAAAACGGACCCTACCATTTAGGAAAGGGCCCAACTTTACAATGGAGAAATTTTTGGACCCCTCTCGGCCTTACAAGTGCACAGTATGTAAGGAGTCCTTCACCCAGAAGAACATCTTACTAGTCCACTATAATTCAGTTTCCCACTTGCATAAATTGAAGAAGGTCCTTCAAGAAGCATCAAGCCCAGTCCCACAGGAGACAAGCAACAGCACTGACAACAAACCATTCAAATGCAATATTTGCAATGTTGCTTACAGCCAAAGTTCAACACTTGAAATTCACATGAGGTCAGTACTCCACCAGACCAAAGCAAGAACAGCCAAATCTGAAATGGGCAGCAGCAGCGGAAGCAGCAGCAGCAGTGTCTCTGGAACTAGTGGTCCAGTAGCTGCAAAAAGTCCAGCACCAAGCACACAAGGGAACAACAGTAACTCAGACACTGCTAGAAGTGGAACGCCCTCTGCTAACAAAGAAAACACTGTGGAACCCAAAGAAGCTACCAGTGGCAACAATTCAAAGCAAACAACTACTGACCATGTTTCAGCACAGGCTAGCAGCCACCAGTCAGCCCAGTCCTCGGCCCAATTGCAGTTGCAGCTTCAACATGAACTCCAGCAACAAGCTGCCTTCTTCCAGCCTCAATTTCTTAATCCAGCTTTTTTCCCCCATTTTCCAATGACCCCAGAAGCACTGCTGCAGTTTCAACAGCCACAGTTCCTCTTCCCCTTCTACATCCCAGGAGCTGAGTTTAACCTCAGCCCAGAGCTTGCTCTGCACTCAGCAGCAGCTTTTGGAATGCCTGGCCTTACTGGATCATTCCTAGAGGACCTGAAGCAGCAGATGCAACAGCAGCACCAGCTGCAGCAGGCTCAGGCTCAGCAACAGGCACAGCAACAGCAGCAGCAGCAGCAGCAACAAGCCTCCCAGACACAGTCACAAATTCAGCAACAGAAAAACCAGCAAATGCAGAATCACAAACCTAAAATGGAGTCCAACACTGTGTCGGTTTCAGAAATTCAGATGTCAAGAGAGGCAGAGAACCACTTAGAAAAACAAGAAAACAGAGCAAAGATGGAAAATGGAGGTGATGCTTTAAGTGATGGAGGAAAAGACAACAAAGACTCTAAAAAGTCCAAGTTCTCAGAGCCATTGATTCCCCCTCCACGTATTGTGTCAGGAGCAAGGGGCAATGCAGCCAAAGCACTGCTAGAGAACTTTGGATTTGAATTAGTTATCCAATATAATGAAAACAGACAGAAAAACCAAAAGAAAAACAAAGAAGGAATCGAACAAGTGGAAATGAGCACAGATAAACTTGAGTGTGGGATGTGTGGAAAGCTCTTCTCCAACATGCTTATTCTCAAGAGCCACCAGGAGCATGTGCACAGCCACTTTTTCCCATATGTGGAGCTTGAGAAGTTTGCCCAGCAATACAGAGAGGCCTATGACAAACTCTATCCAATTAACCCGGCTTCACCTGAGACTCCACCACCACCCCCTCCGCCTCCTCCGCCCCCTCCTGCCCCAGCCCCAGTCACAGCTCCTCAGCCCCCCTCTACATCAATGGCTAAGCCTCAAACACCAGTACCTCCTCCAGTTCCTGTTACCCATCAGGCCCCACACCAACCCTCTCACCAGGCACCACCAACCCAGCCACCACCCCCTCCTCCACCACCGTCTGCCCCTCCTGCACCACCCCAAGTGCAGCTTCCTGTTCCCTTGGATCTGCCCCTTTTCCCACCTCTAATGATGCAGTCCGTCCAGCACCCAGGCCTGCCCCCTCAGCTTGCCCTCCAACTGCCCTCTATGGATTCACTTTCCACAGATCTTACACAGCTCTGTCAGCAACAACTGGGTCTTGATCCAAACTTCCTCCGCCAGTCTCAGTTTAAGCGGCCTCGCACTCGTATCACTGATGACCAGCTGAAGATCCTCCGTGCCAACTTTGACATCAACAATTCCCCCAACGAAGAGCAAATCCAAGAGATGTCAGAGAAGTCTGGCTTGCCTCAAAAAGTCATAAAGCACTGGTTCCGTAACACTCTCTTCAAAGAGAGGCAGAGGAGTAAAGATTCTCCCTACAATTTTAATATTCCTCCTATCACTACATTGGAAGATATTCGAATGGAGCCCCAACTCAGTGCACATGAATACTACAGAACTGAGTCAGCCATGAACAAGAGGTCCTCCAGGACCAGATTCACTGATTACCAGTTAAGAGTACTTCAAGATTTCTTCGACACTAATGCTTATCCGAAGGATGATGAGATTGAGCAGCTCTCCACCGTGCTCAACCTACCAAGCCGAGTGATTGTGGTGTGGTTCCAGAATGCCCGCCAGAAAGCTCGCAAGAGCTATGAGAACCAGGCAGATTGTAAAGACAGCGAGAAAAAAGAACTGACCAACGAGAGATACATCAGAACCAGCAACATGCAGTACCAGTGTAAGAAGTGCAACATTGTGTTCCCACGCATCTTTGACCTTATCACTCACCAGAAAAAGCTGTGTTATAAGGATGAAGATGAGGAGATTAATGACGAAAACAACGAGGACTACGAATCTTGTGAGCAAATTCCAGCTAGGATTATCCATCAACCTATGGAGCCACCTAAACAATCCCAACCAGGAACTGCAACCAGTTCTGGCTCAAGCTCCCCTGTGATGGCCTCCCCTCGTGCCAGCATGGGTAAAACCTCCCCCAAGCCAGAAATTGGCCCTGAAACTGAAGTTAAACAAACTGAGACTGCCCCCTCACCAGTGATCAAGACACTACCAGAACCCAGACCATCTAAGGCTTGCACACCTCAGCCACCTCCCCAGAAAGCTCCCCAGCCACAAATGTCAAGACCCCATTCCCAGCCACAGGCAGCCACAGTGCCCTCAAGCCCACTGTCTTTGGCCCTTTCCTCACTCACAAACAGCCTTCCCCACCAAATGCTTCAGTACCAGTGTGACCAGTGTAAGATTGCATTCCCCACTGTGGAGCTATGGCAGGAGCACCAGCACATGCATTTCTTGGCTGCCCAAAACCAATTCCTTCACTCTCAGTTTCTTGAAAGGCCCATTGATATGCCCTATATGATATTTGACCCCAACAACCCCCTAATGGCAAGCCAGCTGTTATCTGGAGGCCTTTCTCAAATCCCCTCTCAGGGTAGCTCTGGTTTGGCCTCAGCAGCAGGCTCTGGATCAATGAAGAGGAAACTGGATGACAAGGATGAAAGTGTTAATGATAAAGATGGTGGAAACAGTAGTGAAGAGCAACATAGAGATAAACGTTTGCGAACCACAATTACACCAGAACAACTGGAGATTCTCTATGACAAATACCTACTTGACTCTAACCCAACAAGGAAGATGTTAGACCACATTGCACGAGAGGTTGGCTTGAAGAAGAGAGTTGTGCAAGTTTGGTTCCAAAACACTCGTGCAAGAGAGAGAAAGGGACAGTTTAGGGCTATTGGGCCCTCTCAGTCCCACAAGAAATGTCCCTTTTGCAGAGCACTGTTTAAGGCTAAATCGGCTTTAGATAGCCACATACGATCCAGACACTGGCATGAGGCTAAGCAGGCAGGCTTTAGCTTGCCACCAAGCCCAATGATGAATCAAGACAATGAAAGAGGAGAAAGTCCAAATAAGTATAATTTTTTTGACTTCCCACAGCTGCCTACCAAGACTGAGCCAAATGAGTACGAGCTGCCTGCTGCATCCTCAACTCCACTCAAACCAACAGAGGCCCAGATAAAAAACTTCTTAAGCCCTTCATCCTTAAAAGCTGAAAACTGTGATGAAACTGACGGGCCCAATATGAATTCAGCAGAAGCTTCATCTTACGATCTCACTAAAATGGACTTTGATGAGACATCATCAATTAACACAGCCATTAGTGATGCTACAACCGGAGATGAGGGTAATAACAATGAGGTTGAGAACCTCACTGCCAATGGAGGCGACAAGATGAGCGACAAGAGTGGCCTGATGGGGGCAAATTCTGAAGTGGGAAACGAAAGGTTCCAATTCAGCATGGTGAGCCCTGCACTCAGCTTCTCTGGAAAAGACTGTGACTCTTATTATAGCTCCAGAGATGATGACATGGATGAATACGACAGGAGTGAATCATCAAGTCTAGCTGATCCCAGTTCCCCTAGTCCCTTTGGGGCAGGCAACCCTTTCTCCAAGTCTGGAAAAGGTAGCAATTCTGGGGACAGGCCAGGCCACAAGCGATTCAGGACCCAGATGAGTAACCTGCAACTGAAAGTCCTCAAAGCCTGTTTTAGTGACTACCGCACTCCTACAATGCAAGAGTGTGAGATGCTTGGCAATGAGATTGGACTCCCCAAGCGTGTTGTCCAGGTTTGGTTCCAGAACGCCCGAGCTAAAGAAAAGAAGTTCAAGATTAACATTGGAAAGCCATTCATGATAAGTCAAGGTTCACCAGAGGGGCCCAGGCCTGAGTGTACTTTGTGTGGTGTAAAGTACACTGCCCGGATGTCCGTCCGAGACCACATTTTCTCCAGACAGCACATCGCCAAAGTGCAAGAAACCCTGGGTAACCAGGTGGATAGAGAAAAGGACTACCTAGCACCGACCACTGTCCGTCAGCTGATGGCCCAGCAAGAGCTGGACCGCATGAAGAAAGTTGGTGAGGGACTCGGTCTGCCTGGCCAGCAGCAACAGACTGCAATGGACAACAATAATGCACTTCATGGTCTCAGCCTACCCTCAGGCTACCCAGGGCTATCTGGCCTTCCGCCGGTGCTACTTCCTGGGGTTAACGGGCCATCGTCACTTCCTGTTTTCCCACCCAACACACCTGGTGAGTTAGTATGACGAACAATGAAAAAAATTTAATTGACTAGAAGCTTTATGAACTGAGCTTTATCATGCACTATTTTATTCTACTATACTACTGGTTATTCTGTATCACAGTGGTGTTTGTCAAAAAGTCTTATTTTTTAAAACTATTTTAAAATAAAAAATGGTGGGAGTTAGTGCATGCATAATGTCAGCATCAGAGTTGACCTGCTAATTGATAATTCAGAGATTTTTTTACAACAAATGTATCTATATCATGGCTTTTGTTTGTGTTTGTTTTTCCCCTTAATGTATGTTTGGTATATTTATATCGTAATATATTGGCAGGTTGAAATTATCATAGAGCGCATGTGACAGTTTTGATCCATAACAAAATCTTAATGAAAATGTCAGCCAGTGACAAATTAAGCATCTTTATCTTGTCAAAATTTCCATAGTGATTTGGGATTGAATATATAAATATTGAATATTTCCATATTTATATACCACTGTATTTCAGCTTTAGCGTCTCCCGGTGCTGGCATGCTTGGGTTCCCTACACCAGCCACCCCCTCTCCTGCCATGTCTCTCAACACTACCCCAACCAAGACTCTTCTGCAGACTCCTCCTCCTCCTCCTCCTCCACCTCCTCCTCCTCCTCCTGTTCCCTCCACACCCTTGGCAGCAGTAAATCATACAGAGCAGCGAGGCAAAGACTCCGAGAGAGACAGCAGCAAGAAACCAGGAGACAAGCCACCTCAGATGAAGGTGAAGGAACGGGAAAATGAGAGCAGTTCACGCCCTGAAACCCCCAGTTTGGCCAAGAAAAGGGAGAAACCAAGTCCAACTCCAGGGAAACAAGGAAATGAGACTCAACTGGACGCCGCACAGCTTCAGGCACTCCAGAATGCTCTAGCGGCAAGTGATCCCACCTCTTTCTTGGGGGGGCAGTTCCTGCCCTACTTCCTTCCTGGATTTCCCAATTGCTTCTCACCCCAGCTTCCGAGAGGGGTCCAGCCAGGGGGCTACTTCCCACCACTGTGTGGAATGGAAAACCTGTTTCCATATGGCCCAGCAGCAGTCCCACAAGCTGCTATGGCAACTGGCCTCTCCCCAACTGCCCTCCTGCAGCAGTACCAGCAGTACCAGCAGTCGCTCCAGGATTCACTGCAGAAGCAACAACAGCAGCAGTTGAAGCAATTTGAGAAACAGCAGAGACAACAACAACAACAACAGCAGCAGCAGCAGCAGCAGCAGCAACAGAAACCAACCCCTGTGAAGACACCCCAGAGCATACAGAGCACGACCACCAACTCGTTCAAACCAAAAGATGCTATGGATGCTAAGGATGACACCAACAAAGGCTCTTCAACAGAAAGCACAAAAGAAGAACCCAAAACAGATACCAAAAGTACCATGGATTTTCCAGACGCTTTTATTGTACCGTCCGTCAAGCATGAGTTTATATGCAGGAAGTGCCAGATGATTTTTGCTGACGAAGATTCAGTGGTACATCATCAGAAGTCCTTCTGTTACTTCGGACATCCTTTTACTGACCCGCAAGAGACAGTGCTTCGAAAGGCAGTGAGCAACTACACTTGTGTTGTCTGCAATGTGGTTGTTAATGGGAATGAAGCGCTTGGCCAACACCTTCAGTCGAGCTTGCACAAAGAGAAAACAATCAAACAAGCAATGAGAAATGCCAAAGAGCATACTAGATTATTACCTCACTCTGTCTGCTCCCCTACTCCTAACACCACATCTACCTCGCAGTCTGCAGCTTCTTCTAATAACACCTTTCCTCATCTCTCTCGCTTGTCCATGAAGTCCTGGCCAAATGTCCTGTTCCAGGCCACCACAGCCCGGAAAGCTGCTTCCTCCTCCCCGTCTGCCTCTCCTCCCCCTCCCCTCTCCTCACCTTCAACGGTTACCTCAACTTCCTGCAGCACCTCAGGGGTTCCAACCTCACTACCCACCGAGAGTTGTTCAGATGAGTCTGACAATGAGCTAAGCCAGAAGCTGGATGATTTAGAAAACGCGTTGGAAGTCAAGGCTAAGCCGGCCTCTGGCCTAGACGCGAGCTTCAGTAGTATGAGAATGGATATGTTCAGTGTGTAGGAGTGACAAAAGGATCCCTTGCTTAAAGAAAAAAATAAGACTTTTTAAACTGCAGTTCCAAAGTCTCTCTTAACCCAAAAAATTACAGTACCAAATGATTGACTCAGGATTGTTTTTCCCATATTGATATGCTGGCAAGATATTGATTGATTTTTGTTATGGACAGAACTGTTGCAGATGCTTGACTGAGCTTATATTGTATACAAAAACATGGAGTAGGAAAAAATCCCACAGGCTCCCTTGGGGGGGCTTGTTTCAAGCCAAAAACTCTCACGATAGCAAATTGCACCTCAGCTGGATTGTTTTCCAAATGCTAGCATGTACTGTATGGGATGACGATCCAGAACCCTCAAAGAGAATCTCTCTTAGTTTAGATAGGTGTAATTCAGTAGCTTTAAATTCTCAGGTCAGAACATAACATTTCTCATTTGTTAAAGCAGCAACAAGCCTGGGTACACTTGGCTTATAACCAAAACATGTCAAGCTTTATCGGACGCATTTCCTTGATGTGTATAGAGTACCAAGAGACAATATTACTGTTACAATGGACGATGTGCATATCCTTTTAGTTTTGCCCTACAAAGACAGTATGGTTTTGCCACTGAGGGAATTTAGAATGGTGAAATAAATGTGTATGATGCCCCTGTGTTTGCCAGTTTGTATTACAACAAGCTGTATCTATTTCCCACCCCCTTTTTTCCTTTTTTTCTTGTAGTATATACTAATCTGTGCCAACTCTTACCTTCTCACTTTTACCTCTGCTCACACCCTTTTCTGAAGAGGTAATAACTCTAGTTTTGATAGACTCTCTCGGATTATGTGAATATAACATTTTTCATTTGTGAATTGCTGTACTGTTACGGTACCTGCTTGTGTCTGGACTATAGTGCACTTATTTTGTTTTTGTTTGTCTTTTTATTATTTGAGTAGCCCATTTGTTAATTTAATAGAATTTTTTTCTGTTTGTATGTATGTATGTTTGTATTTTAATTATTATTTGTGTCTATTGCAGCAGCATATTGGTCCATATTTGTTACAGGATTGATGCCTAACAATCTAGAGACCTATTTAAGAATTGGTGCATCCATGAAAGCAGTACTGTATACTTGAAACTGTTAAGGTACAAGTTGGTCACATTGTTAAAAAAGGTATGATCATTTGCTATACGTTTGCAAATATGCTGCTTTAAAAGGGGGACAACAGCATTTGTGTTGTATATTAAAACATTTTCATGTACTTGTAGGACTTAAAACAGTGTTACACGTATACGCAGCCATTTATTGCATAGGTTGACGTCCTCCCATCAATTCTCTGGGCACTTCTGATGATCTACAGTTAAAGTCAATATTTTGATTTTCCACATTTAGTGATTTCAACATTGCAAAGTATTACCTTACAAAGTTTGCTGCTACTGTGTAATGTTATTTTGCTTGCCATAAATTCTCTCAACTTTCTACCAGACAAAATACTGATCCATTAATTGCTTTGCTTTGCTACTTTTTATTTTATGTTATTTTGTTATTTTGCTGTGGAACTAAGAATGTGAAAGCTGTCAAAGGGTGTTCAATTTTTTACGAATCACTTTCTAGTTTGGTAATTGAAACCAACGTGATTCATTCCAAAGTAACAGAAGGCTATTTGTATGAAAGAAAAGGCTTGTGAACAAAGAAAGCTAAGCTGTTGTACATATTCGTAGTTGGCTGTGCATGGTACAAATTTATTAATATGAAGAAATGCAAAAATGTATTGCTTTTGGTATTTCCTATTCTGAGATGAGCAAGTAGCATGTAATGCAACTGTTTGACAGGTTAAATCAAATCATGCTTAGTTATTGTTTCAAACAATGAAATCAAGTAACATTTCCTTTTATGTTTTATTATTGTAAAGGTGGTTTTTTTTCCTCAAAGTTTTAACGCAATGTCAGTTTTTAATTTTCTGCGTGAGCTTTTTAAATGTCATTTTTTGGATTTTTAGTATTTCAACATTTACTTTAATCCTGAAGACACTTTTCGATTGTGTTTCATAAGAGACATCCTGGCCTCCCAAGGTGCAATTCTGCCATTGTACAAACATGAGCGACTGTCCTGATTCCAAAGGCTTTCACAACTCTGGCTTTTTGCCTTTCCCCACTCTGTGGCTCAGCATTATAAGACTGAACTGTCAGCTAGCATCATGTGCTAAGATGTTAGCATCAGACAGGACGCTTTCCACACCAAGGACTGGTAAAAGCTAACAAACCAACAAAAAGGATGGTCCAACAATATAACTGTACATAGATATTGCAACTGCACAGCAGCCAAAAAGAAAAAAAAAAGAACTTTTTAAAAACAAATGGATGGATTGTGTCATGTTTATGGGGACAGCCTTCAAAAGGTTGAAATTGGAATTGTTCTTCTGGATGTCAAAGGGATTTTCATGGCGCAATCATATCCTACACAATATGTACTCTTCAACATCTGGGTTACATAGGAAATGCACCCTGAGGTTTTAATAAGAAGAAGCCCCTATGGCTAAAACTTTAAATAAACTAAACCAAAAATGTTATTGATGTTTTATATATAGAGAGTAGTCGCATTAGTTTTTGTTACTGTACTGTTTGAGGTCTCAACTGTACCGTATCACGGTAATAACATGGTTTTGAAACCGTTTTTTTATTTTGTCACAGACCTGTTGTCATAGTTGAAATGACGTTTATTGTAGATGGTATTTGAACAACTTCTGGAAATAGTTCATCAAGTATGTTTGTTGCTCATTGTTGTGATACATTAAAAACTGTATCTGCAAACCAGTTTGGTCGCATCAAATGTTCTTTATTTCATTTTCAGTCTTTAACCTTCATTTTATCTTACTGGGAAGACGTTTCATCAGCTTGTTTTGCCATACATCTCATTCATAATTATTTGCATCATGTTAAATTGTATACAAAACCAAAACCACCACATCTACACACAATGCAATGCTTTACATTTTCATGTCCATAAATATTATCGTTGTTTCATTATATTATATTAGGGTGTCACTGAAATTTCAGGTCTAGATGAGTGTAGCATGTTGAACTGGACAGCACCACACATTTTGAAAAAAGTCTTATGTTTAGGTTTTTTTTAATATGGTTTCCACTATCATTACACTTAAATTAAGGCACAGCGTTTTCCCAAATTCTAAGGTAGACCTATGTCACACTGTTAACATGATATGTATTGTGTCAACATCCTTCTGATAATTATCATGCCAGACACTGACAGAGTAAAATTCCAAATCATATAATGGGTGTTTCCTGTCATTATGCTATTTGTGGTAATCTGACTCTAAACCGATGCTGGGATTATGTCTGGAAGTGTCTGCTAATCTGGATCTGATCAGGTGCAGCTCTAGACCCGTCCCATTATAACAGAAAAGTCCACAATAATGAATTAGTTACATAGATAGATAGATAGATAGATAGATAGATAGATAGATAGATAGATAGATAGATAGATAGATAGATAGATAGATAGATAGATAGATAATTGATGTGAATGTGAGACAGCAGGGTGACTTTTAAGATCTGAGGTTAACAGATGCTGTCACATCAAAAATTGCACCTCAGGAAGACCTCAGCACAATACATCACCCTGCCAGCGAGACATGTCCGCCACCAGTGTCAGGGTCACGGAGAAAGCCAACATTCTCCAGTCGTTAAACCCACCTAATGAAATTTCACAAGGACATCAAAAACGAAGGGGAGAGATGAGGATCTTTTCACTCTGCCAGAATTGGTTGCGGCCTTTATTGTTTTGCTCAAACACTTGAGCGTGGAGTGAAACAGCCGCGACATGTAAAAGCCACAAAAACAGCTTTCCCCCCCCTTCTGACTTCACCCCTCGCCCTTGACAAATGTGCTGCTGAATTGTCCTTTCCTGTTGCTCACCCTTAAAGTGTAGGCGGTTGCCGAGGTAGCCCCCCCCTCCCTCCCAAACCATACTATGGGATTGAATTGCGCTTGACCTTTGTGGAGAATAATGGCTGAAGGCCTTTCATTTTTCTGGCCTTCTCAGCGCTTAGAAGAAGGAGCTCTTTACACTGTGTATTCACTGTAGTCAGTCAGTAATTCACAAGCAGGGTGACAGGCTGATCTGTCCACAAAAAGTGCGTGTGCAAGGGTATTGTTTGCCAATTCTGACTCATATGTTCTGAAATTACTGTTTAGGGTTTGAATAAAATATATAACCTTAAAAAGAAAGAACCATTTTGATGTTATTTTGGTGGCCACGCAATTCCACTACTTAACTGCACTGTCCTAGAATAAAAAAGGGCCCTCTGAAGAGAAGAGTAGTTCATAGTAGTTCAGACACAGCTTTGCTAAAGAGGCCACAGCAGTGAGCGGTCTTGCCCTGAATACACGATAAAAGGTTTACTGTAAATTCTAAATGGCGTTTTCTGCAACCCATACATCACTCATGACCATTAGGTTCCACCCTCACTGCTCCGTGCACCCTTCTAGCCACAGCTTTCCAGATGATACAGTACAGAGGCTGCAGTGGAGGCAGATCTGGCTTTGAATAGCCTGCAGCCAATGGATTTTCTCTGGATAATACAATGTTTGGGAGAGAGAGGCAGGGATTAGTCCAGACGTACATCCACCACCCCCCACATGCCCAATCTAATTAGACTGGAATCAGTTTAAGATGAAAGCAAGCCCTAGCATCACCGCACTAAATACTGGAATTAGTATTCCCCGCATGGGAATTTAATGACGGAGACTGAAAATCCAATCACATTCACTCCCAGTTTAGCCCCGCATGCATTGGGCCTGGACAATGACAAAACGAAAGAACAACAACAATGATTTGTCTGTCAATAGATATTGACCAGCTTCACATCTGAGGCCTCTTGCGTATTGGCGTTACTATGTTGTCATCGTTTAACGAGGATAAACAGCTTATAATCAGATATTTAGACAGTCTGTCTCTGATGTAAACCTTTGTCACTTTCTGACTCCTGCACAAGCCATAAGAGAACAGGAACAGGACAAAAAAGGAAGAGAGAGAGCTCATTTTAAAACAAATGCACCCATAGTCTTGTGTTGTGTTTATTGACGATTCGTTCAAATGTGGGTTCATCTATGGAATTCAAATCAATAGCGCAGGTGCAAATACACACTCTCCATGTTTCTATGTTGTTTATTTTCGTGGCCCAACAAAAAAAAAAAAAAGAATTGACATGTTGTTGCTAATTTGTTCTTCTTATTTAGAGGGCTGCATTTGCACACAAAATCCTTTAACAAGGATTGGGGAAGTTAGTTATTAATCAGCTCCTTACATCAAAGATGCGATGCTCTATAGGAATTGAAACTGTCAAATTATTGTTATCAGTCACACAGCATCAGATCCTTTTTAGTTTCTATTATCCCCCAGACTTTGTGCCCACGTTTGCTGATAAAACGCAACGGATTTTGCGGCACGCGTTCATAAGAAACATTCTCACAGTCTCTTGACTTTATCTTGCCCTTGTTATTATTTCCCAACCTAAGTATATTCAGTCAAGGGAACTCTATTTTAAAACCACTAAATTGCAAGCCATATTTCACCGTCAGCCTGGTGATTAACGGCAGAGACTGCAAATAACTCCGGCACCTGGGTTCCATCCACCACACGGTATCTCCTACACCTGTGTTTCATCCACCAAAGCATTACACCTGAGAAATCAGGAAGCCATTGTCCCCCGTGAACAAATACTCAACATGAAATCTTATTATTTATTGCTGGCTGTATTTGGAGGTATGCACCAAAACAGAACCTGTTGTTTTTCCGCTAACAGGTGTAATGCAACTTTTAGACTCATCCAACAACTGATTTCTGTAAAACTTTTTTTCCCCTCAGGATTACATTCAGTGTGCTTTTTTAGTAAATGAGGAGATGAATGTTGTTTGTGCAGCACTTTACACAAGCACAAGTGCTGCATGAGGACATGTAGGCAGTGAGAAACGCGATTCTTGTTGTGATTCGTCCTTTCAGATGGAAAATAGACATTAACAGCCGTTTCTGTGTATTAACTCAAGTGTCAATAAAAGCTGCACACAGTCTAACATATGAAAAGGCGATCTTATCTTCTTTTCTTTCTTTTTTTAAAAAAAATATATCTTTCTCTCGGCCTTCCTGCTTTGAGTATTTACCGCTGCAAGACGTTTCATTTCTGAGGTACAAAAAGAAGGGAGGAAGGTGAGGGAAATGGAGGGGGAGGTACACCTGCCTCATTACTGCATTGTGGATGAAGGATACAATCACTGCTGGCATTTCTACATGACGCACAGCCAACTAACACATATTTTAAAGCAAAAAGAGAAGGAGGAGGAGGTGTGATGGGAGAGAGGGAGGGAGGGAGGGAGGCCCGAGAGGAAAAGAAAAAGGAGACGCAGACAGACAGGCCAACAGGCTGACAGAGACTCAGTGTCAGGGACAGAGTGAAAGAGAGAAAGAAAGGAAGTAGGTGATACAGACAGCGAAATGAGCAAGTGATAGAAGTGAAGTGAGAGTGAGAAAGAAAGGGAGGGGCAACCTGAGAGGAATCAAACATAGGCTCTGTGCAACAGAGGTACGTCGGCAAACGAGCATGTTATGGCAGCCCGCTGGGACTTCCCCGGCAGATCGTTTGTGCTGTTTCCCAATCTGTTCTGAGGAGCAGCACAGCCCCGCATGGGGACGTGTGAAGTCGTCAAGATGGGATTGCTTAAGACAGATGAAACACGGTGTTTTTTGATGCCATCTTGAGCGGACAAAAGCCTGATTTCCTGTTTTGCCTGTGACACAAAGGGTGCTGTGTAGTTTGCTGAACAGTTCAATGCTTTTTTTGTTGTCAGGGCTGTAAATAACTAAACGTGCGAGAGGTGAAGTTATGGAGGGGCTGGCTCCACATGCCAAAAAAACTGGGAAATATTTGGCACATTTTCTCTCCTTTGGCATTTCTGATACCTCACCACCTGTAACAAACACACGGCGTTACAGCGCTCTCATCAGCTTCTTACATATCTTACTCCAGAGCGAAAACAGGATTTAAAGTGAACATTTTCACACCCACCCACTCCGGTCTGAACCGTCACAGCTTCTTTTACATTCACTGGACTCCTGAAACAATACCATAGTAACAGAGATCAACGTGTCAGGCACTAATATTGCTTTACATTTTAAAGGGCGCTGAGCAGCCAGGCTAAGGTTTTTACAAGGCAAGTTGAGTCGTTGGGGAAATAAAGAAGCAATGGAGGAGGGAATGAAGGAATTTTAGGGGGTGATGGGATATGTCTCACTCTTTGTTCACATACACACACACATACACTCACAAACTGAAATCATACCATGTGTAGCAGAAGACCAGGCTGTGAGGAAATAGAAGCTAAATATAAAGTGACACGATGCATTCCCTAGGTCATTCACAGGCCCTGCACCAAATCACAACACTCCACAGATCGTCGTTTATCATACACACAGGCCCGAGTCTCACAAAGAAAATTATAAAGCAGCCAAATAAGTATGCCTTGTAATTTATAGAATCACTGATGAAGGGATGAGGAGATGCACTGGCATCAAATTGGCTCAGATGCCCAGCCTTCTTATGGTTTTCTTTGTATATCAACTCAGCATCCTGGCAGGAACATTTGTAACAAAAAGCTTTTTTAATGTTTAAATGAAAATTTTAATGAGGCCCTGTGTTGCTTTTCCTTTCGAGTCTTTAAGAGCCCTCTAAATCATTAAAACTTGCTCTTTCTTTGATTTCAAGGTCATTTGAAGAAATAAGGCAGTCTTAAGTGGCCCTCAGACCAAAAGTGGCCTATATGCCAAAGACTGCAAATGAATGTAGCCTAATGCTTTTTAATTTGCATTCATCTTTAAAAACACAGAAGAGCTATCTCGAAGTTATAATAGGCTGAGATGGCAGTTGGGGGCCCTCTAGTCATTAGTAGCAACGCAGCTCCTCTAAAATGAAGGCCTTTCTCATCTTGTTTTAACTTAAGCCCATTACAACAAAGATACATTAGCCTGCTGTCCATTGCCTGTTTGTCTGCATACAATATTCCCGTCTGGCTATGTCTGGGGGTGCCCATGTATGTTCACAAATATGCATGGATTCACCTCCTTTTTTTCTTCTTCTCCGTCCTGTGAGCCAACACATACAATGCCACTATTCAGCAAACACATGCATGAAAATAAAAGATGCTGGAAATGGGGACCTTAGGAGGAGACGACATGCATTGTTTGTTTAATCACGTGTTATAAGATGAATCTGTAATTATGTTGTCATCTGCCCGCTTCAACACGGCAAAACTGGGCCGCCACGGCATGCTTTGCTCCTCGCTCATAATTCCACACTTCAAGCTTTAACGGTCAAAAGCGAGAAATTCTCTTTTTTTTCTTTCAGTCTTTCATCTTTATTCCTTCTTTTTTTATTACAAACACCACTGTGTAGAGACTGGAACTGTGGCTCTTTTTTTTTTTCGAGCAGTCACATAAAGCCTACTTGACAGGCGCTATGTGTCAACTCCCAATGCATATGAGCATGGGGCAACAGATGAACGGTTTTTACGTACTATATTGAACTGATGAGATAGCAAATAACAGTGTGTCCTATTAAACATAGCAAGATTGGTCCTTTTTTATTTCCTCTTATTCTTCCCATCTTTCTCTTTCAATTTTGCTCCACATCTCCTTCGCTTCCCTGTTCTTTTCCTTTGCCATTCTTTTCCCCCTTTCTTTATCTCCCTCTATTCTTTGTATGTGTGTGTCTTTCTCTCTTTTCCCCCTTTTGCTCTCTCTGCAAGGAGAGGTGGTTTGTGTCTGTGAAAAACTGAACATCTCCAGTGAAATTGGTTTTCTGTGGAGAAACTGATGGATCACTCTGTGTTCCTGACAGGAGTAGGGGATTGTTTATGCCATACGGACAAATACATGTATACACACACACACAGTCACACACACGCACACATGCAGGGGTAAGAGGACAGGAGGATTGTTTATGCTGAAGCAGAATGAATTTTGATGAGCTTCAGATTGCTGTATATGGGAAAATACACTTTTAAGATGCAAGATATGTAATCTAGATTGTGGCATTCCCAACAATAAATTATGGATTTGGAGGCAACAGCTGCAGCATCCTTCCTCTCACCCGCCCATTTCCACAACACATGCACACACAAGCAAACACACACATTAGCAGCAAAATGTTACTGCTCTTAAGAACAAATGACTTATGGTGACAAATTCAGCACAGCCATACACACACACACCACAGATCATGAACATCTAACTGTACACTCGTGAGTGGTGGTGACAGGCAGCTGATCTGCAACTGTGAATTTCTCCTGCTGTAATACACAAGCACAAAAACACACAAAAATAACTAACACAAGTTAAAACACCTGTATCATCTCATCATGGATTACATGGTAGTAATCTTTAGGACAATAGAAAAAGGATTTTTGAATTTGAGTGTCTCTGTATGTGTCTGTGTTCACCTGTTTTGAAAATGCACTGTTTCAAAGAAAAAAAGAAATAGAATTAGAAGTTAAATGAAAGATTTATCCCCATTTTCAGCCTGAACAGTGTTATTATCACTATTTCTTTAACACCAGCAATCTTCTTTACAACAAGTGAGAAATTATTCCATTACCAGCGATCTCTCCTCCTCCTCCTCCTCCTCCTCCTCTTCCTCTTTCACAAACACACACATTCAGGGCTTCGCACACACACATACTGTGAATGATGGAGGAGAAGCACTCTTATTATTCTTTCCAACATCTAAGGTAGCACTGGCTAACATGCACACACAAAAGGTTTAGATTTCAGATGCCGGCTTCTATCACATGCACATGCACATAAACTGTAAGAGACACTCTCCACTAATTTACAAGCATCTACAAGACCAAACTTGCGAGAAAATAGAGAAGATTTCATTTTTGCCATTTCTGTTTTTATGTTGCAGTGCTCTCTCCTGACCCCGTCACTGCTTTGCAATTCCCCAAATGTTTTATGTACTGCTCTGGTTATTGCTCTCCAAAGAAAATTGATGCCCTTCAGCACTGATACACACATCAAAAGCACAAAATCATTGATTTTTTTTCTTCTTTTTTTACAAATGCCATATAAATGCCTGTAATAATGATATACATAGGGGTAATAAAGTGAACACAACAAAGCTTGCAGTGTAATGGAGAAAATGCTATAAACCGGTTTGGGTGTTGAAATTAAGGTTGTCCTGTGGTTAAAGTTTAATTTTGTTAGTTTTACAATGTCTGTTGGTCTGAGCGTAGCATAATATAAGATGATACACAGACATATAACATAAGAGAAAAATATGAATGAATATTCCTGTGATAAAGTTGTGTTTTGTTTTGGTCGGCCTCTAAAGTGAAGGAGTATTGAAAGAGATTCTTGACTTTACCTGGACAACGCTGGACAATGGTTGAAAAAAAATCACAAAAATTAGTAATGCTAATAACTAATGCAGATAACGTCTTGTGCAGTCAACTTGTATTAATGTGTGGTGGGGAAAAGGGGTTTTATTCAGAGATTAAATTCATTCCCTCTGTTTCTTTTCTATTTTTTTTTTTTTTTTGTTCCCAGTTTTTATCAGCGCTCATGCAATAACTCGAGCGGAGATGGAGCAAATGTATTCCACCCATATGTATGAATGAATGAATGAATATGATTACTAAGTCTTGGACCCTCTCAAGGACAAAGTCTTATGTGTGTAAGTGTGTGTGTGTGCCCGAGTCTATTTGTACGTGTGTATCTTGTGTTTGTTGTAGCGCATTTTAGAACCAATGTTCACCTTTGTCCATGTCTCAGTTTAGGGTGAATGCATTTGGCTTTGAAAAATTTGAATTTTGATGTACTTTTACTTGCTTGTGTGTGTGCGTGAGTGTATGTAGGTGTTCATGTGCAATTAGAGGTTCAACCAGAGTGTGTTTAGAGGCCGTCCTTAACACACCATGCAGCTTGTTGTGGCATAATGACACCTCACCTTCACAGTGGCTGGTAAATTCAAACGCAGCCATTTGCAGGTGACCTGCTGCTCGCTGCTCACCAGAATCAGGGCTAAAGGAAGGAGAGCGGAGGAGAGGTGCCATTAAAATGCAAAATCACCACTGTGGTGCAGAGTGCGGCACCTCGCTCCCTCACTCTTTCTCTGAGGCAGCCATCTTATGATGGAACGAGTATGTGTTTGATGGTGTGTGAATGTGTGTCCATTTGATTCCATGTGTGTGTGCGCACGCATGCATCTATATGTCTGTGTGTTTGATAGAGTGTAGAGTCTAGCTGCGGCGAGGAATGGCGAGATGGCGTAGAGTTGGCAGGCAGGTTTGTGTGTTGTGTGTGTGTGTGTGTGTGTGTGTGTGTGAGTGCTGGTGTGTATGTGTGAGGCAGGGGTGATAAATCAGAGCTAGGTAAAGGCTTTTTAATGCAGCGGACCCCTCTCCCAGCCTCCATCTTCTGTCAGGGCTCAGTAAAAGATGAGAGCCCCCTGGGGAACAGCACTAGCCCGCAGCATAGCAGGGCTACGCCGCAGGTCACACACACACACACACACACACACGCGCGCACACACAGGGGCCTGACGCATAGCCACTGACTAGGCCTTGTGAATGAGTGAATACATGAATAACTGAATCTATTGAATGCATGAATATATAAATAAAACCTTCCACAGGAGCCACATTTATTGATGAACACCCCCCAAATAAATGTGTTTTTCAAATGATTTTCAAATGATTTACTAAATGATTTATAGCCAGTGATATTGCATTTATATCAGAGAAAATATTTTTGTAGAAAACAGAATGGATATTTGGTTCATTTCTGCCTGTGCTCCTAAGGTCAAACAGAGTCTTTGTCGATGATGTGCCTTGAGTCTTGAAGCGGCCCCAAGTTTCAGGGGGCCGGATATGAAAAATATGTGGAATTTGCCAACATCTGACAATACTTAGCCGGCAATATATCTCCTGTCTGATAGAAAAATGTGTTCTGAATTGCAGATACAGTCTCTTTTCTGGCATACCTTTTTAATTTGACTTTGAGAGAAAACACGCCGGGCTCCTAGATAGACAATCAGAGATATGACTGCTGAATGTTGTGTAAGCCTTTGTGGATGGGGCAGAGAGGACTCCAGCAGCTTGGCGCAGAAGACAAGCACAAACACTTGAGAACATAATACTTGACAGCGAGCCCAGAGTGTCAGTTAGGGGCCCTACAGAGAAAAGTCTGGCATGTTTGTGAAGAGGATGAAAACAGAGACACTGAAAATGCCAGAGAGCTGATTCTAAATTAGAATTTCAGAAAATCTGGGGCCCCAATTTATGTCCTCTTTTTTTCTATAAATGTCTCTAGTTATTAAATAGTCTAGCATGACTTCCCAGAGGAGGGCGTTGCGCTGTGGCCAAACCACAGAAGTTTTAATCTTGGAAAACTGATCTTTACAGAAATTGGTTTTATTTCTATGATTTGGTTGAAGTTATGTAAAGAAAAAAAAAGATACTATATCGTACAATAATGGGAGACAGACACTGGCACAGGCTGTGTTTTCTATATTTTGCCACATTATACTTGACCCTGCTCTATAACAGGGTCAGTTATAGTATGCATATATATTAATTTGTTGGTGCTGAAGGAATATAAATGAATAATGTAGTTGATATGGTCCCAGCAGGAACAATTATATAACCATGAGGGCATACTCTGCATGTTAAGGTAAAAGTGCCACATATCAATTGGCAGAGAGAGCAAGCAAGGTTAAAAAAAAAAAAAAAAAAAAACATTGGGAAAATTCAGGAGCCAGCCCACCACACCGGGTACAGAGTCTATACCGTGTTTAAACCTCACGAACAGAAGAAAGTTTTCCTTCAGATTGCAGCTCCATGTTTACTCAGGAGTGTATCAGCTCTGACGATGCATAACTCTGCTCGCAACTGTGCATTTGTGTGTTCAGAAGCCGGCGTTCAGTTTGCACTGTAGTACTCCATGTTGACATGAGGAGGTTAATGTCTATGTTTGTGTGTACTTATTATTCTTTCTTGTGCATGTGTGTCTCTGCGCATCTGTTGGACTGAGCAGGTTAATGTTGGTTGACACATGCGGTTCACTGATCTCCTAGAGGAGTCGAGACTCACAGCAAAACCTTCACAGACAGGTAGCCATGGCAACCACAAAAAAATATGTTTATTCCTTCCCCGGCAAGCCATAGATTCCAAGATGCTGAAATGCACAAATACATTGTCATTACCCGGCAGCCTCATACTTAACAGGGTTAGGCTTTTTCTGCCTGCTGTTCTCATTGTTCCGTGTGTTGCCTACACATGTAATTTAGAAATTCCTCTTGTTACATTTTCCAGACAGAAAGTCTATATTATCCTTACATACAAGGTTGATACTTCTGTCGATGCCCATGAGAGGCTGCTTTATTGAAAATTCCATCCATGGCCATTATTACATTTGTGTTTTACATTCTTACATATTTTTTTTGTTCTCAGCTTGGCTCTGAGATTTGATTATATTAGATTTTGTCAATGAATTGAAATAATGGCACTCGGATTGGCAGGACGTTATCAAATATTCATGACACTTTACATGTGCTCCTGCTTGTATTTGGTTGCTTGTGTGGATTGAGGGCCTTGTAGTAGCATTGATTGACAGATGAGGGGGAATAAGGCTCTGTTCTACTCCACTGTCTTCCTCTGTTGTTACTGACAACTTCTGCTTGATTGCACAATGATCAGAACCATATTTTTAGAAATGAGTCCGTGCGTCTGTGCTGTGGCCTCAGCTGCAATAATAAAAGACTAAACATCTATGCACCATATTGTTTGTACGGAAAGAGCTAAACAAAATAATCATTTCTTTCGTTTATTTGTTTATTTATTTTTTGAACGGCACATCTAATTTGTGCTTCATAAAATTGGATACAAACCACACTGGCACGTTCATCTTTTAGTAACCTTGAATAGACAATGACCAAAGCTGAATAAGGTGGTGCAACAAAAAAAAAAGTATCAGAATAATGCTATTAAAATTTTAATTCTCAGCTTTTAAACCACACATAAAACACATTTTTCTAACATTCATCTTAAAAAGTGCATATGACTGTATTGTACCAGTAGGTGCACAAGTACCGGAGAACGCGCGTGCCTCACTTTTCATCTCTTTGAGGGGAAATAGGAATAAGCACATTGTGTCCTGCACGACATTCCTGAACAAGCAGAGGTTCAATCACATTTGCAGAAGTTATCAAAACTTTCAAAGAGCTCAGCTGGCGCCTTAAGCCACAGGAAATTCACTGGGACATCTGGAGGGATGTGTGCAGATTATTGCTCATTTAGTCTGTTCTAGACATCAGTAGGAAGAGGACTGAGATTGCTAAACACACGCACAGACTGGAAGATGCGCACACACAAACAGGCTTGGCTTTGGTCGATCTTACCTCAGGCACACCACAACACACCTGTATATAATCCCCCATCATGCCCTCGCTACTCCTGTCCTGGCTCAACCAATCAGAGGACAGGTCAGGTAAAGTTTGCTTCCAACTCTTTAGCCCTGTGCTAAAGTGAGAGAATGTGAAATATAAAAGATGACGGAAAAGCACACTTGCAAAACAACACCGCAATTTATTGTTCAGTCAGAGTACATTCTTGGGATCCTGGCATAAAATAAAAAAAACTGTGTTCAAGTTGCTTCAGGGCGAAAAAAATGTAATGGACTGTTCAGACCAGGTAGATTTAAAATGCATCCAATAGAAACACCCATATGTAAACCTTTTCAAATTGGATTAACTCTTGTATGTTTAAAAAAAAGAAGCAAATTTTGACACTGGTTTCAATATGGATAAATACCAGATATAGAGTATACACATTATATGTGAAAAGGATACAGCCAACACTGAAACCTATTTAGGCTATAAAGTGAAAGCAAATAGGACTTTTTTGTGTGCATTGTCTTGATCTTTGTATTTTCTCTTTCAAACTACATGTATCGAGGTGCACACAGACTGTAGATCACATAGATCTCAAATTATTCTGGGTCTAGAGAACAAAAAAGAAAAGGCCAAAAATTCCCAAACTGGTGTCGCTTCATCTTTCTCAAGTTGTGAAATGCAACCAGACAAAACCTCAACACCATGATAAAATCTCAGGAAATTACTTCCTTATTTTAGGTGTGATTGATTGTCCCCCTGACCTGTTAGACTGAAGAGGTGGTTAAAAAGAGGAGGCAGACTAAGATAATTGGGCCCGGTGGTATCCAAAGCCCGGCAGGTGTTGAAAGAACTCTCATAACGCAGGTACCTGCAGAGGCTGCAGCCCTGAACTCAAGCACACCTAGGATTTCACTACCTTGGAGGAATTTTGGTGTTTTGTGTTTGGCACATTTTTTATTGAATAGATGAAATATGAGAGATACTTGTAACTCCTATTGACATATTGGACATGCCACAAGAAAAACATGTACAGGTGTCAAAAATCCTCTGAGGTGTCAACAAATAGCTGGTGCATTTTTTGTTTCATGTTTTCTTGGCATGAAAATAATGTCATTCGCTCTTTGAAAGTGATGTCAGTTGTTGGAAATATCTCCCATTACAAGAGGGATACAATTCCCTTACCTGTTGAAAAGTAGGTAAAAGCTTACACCCGAACAGCAGAGCAGGTACCAGAGAGTGAAGTGAAATGGGTGTTTTTACTCTTTAATTTCATTAGAGATGCACAGGGCTTCCTGTGTCCTTCTAGCCATTTCAAATGAAGAGGTAAAAGCCAGGCATAAGCTTAAATGATAACATTCTTTCTCAGAGAAAAAATATGCATATACGAATCAAAGCTATTGTACTATCCTTATTAGTATCTGCAAGCCAAAGGCTCTGTTCCAATTAAAGAATACTACAGATGGACTATTCAACAAGCATGCACACAAACGAACCTACAATAGGTACAGTAAAGTACCCAGTATTACAGAGCCCAGAGAAGAGCTTTTTACTTTAAAAACTATTTAATCAGGAAAATCAATGCCTCACATCAAAGAAATGGAGATGAGGGACAGGCGGATAAAGAGGCTCATCAAAGAAGGAGATCTAGTTAGGGATTCAACGCCCTAATTCCCTTTCTCTTAAAACCTTCGTCAGAGGGGGCACAGGGCCAATTTGCTCCCTAAATGGCTGCGTGTGAATGTGCAGATTGCTTTGCATAGCCGCTGGGAATCTGGGCTTCTTCCTCTTTTTCTTCTCCACACGGAGCCAGTGAATTAGAAAAGATCCAAAGACAGATAGGCTTAACGGAGCCCTAGCTACCTTCCTTAAGTCCACAGCCCTGTTCCAACTTCCAACTAATTCAATCCATGGCCTAACTCAATTAATAGACTTTAATGCACTGTTTCTTCTTTATCTATTCTCTTTCATGGGGATTGGGGACGGAGGTTGTCGAGTAATATCTGCAGAAAGGTTGGGATTGTAAGTCTGTCTGAATGTTAAGACAATGACATGTCCTGGTGGCATTAAGGTTGATCATATATGCATCCCTAATCTCAAACATCTCCTTAATCTTGCTTTATGTGACTCACCGTACATTAATGTAATGTAGTGCATAAAATATTGACAACCAGTCTTTTCCATCTCAGCCTTTATATGCATTGCTCTGGGATTCATTAGTCAAAATGTCCTTGGTGTGAGAGAGGAGCTCTGACTATACACGTGATCAGCTTTGTGTTTTTTTTTTTACGAAACGTCAAACCCATCATCATCTCGGACTGAAAACTCCACCAGAAGGTGTATATTTATTTTAATCCAACTAAGGGTTGATTCAGTATTTCTTTATGTGCTTTAAACCATGCAATTCATCAGTTCTGAACTTTAACATTACCTCCAAGGGCATATAATCTTGCACATATACTTTGCAGACCTGTGGAAGTTGTTGGAGAAATAAAGATAACAACGGTCAGCTCTGCCAGTCCAACTACCCAGTATTCTTCAGGGCATTCGTGCACCTAATGAGGACAAATATTTCATGCTTTATCCTCTCTCTCTGCTCAACGGAAACATTAACCTCGTCTTGAGTGAAAACGTGTGCATGTCTTTCTGAGCCAGTAGATCTGAGACCGGCTCTCCGCAATAGGCTTTCTATCACGCCTGCAGTTCCGATTGATCGTCTCAGCAATCAGCAATTAAACCCTAGTGATGAGAGCGGGAGAGGGGTGGAAGGGGGAGGGGAGGAGAGGTGGGAGGTAGCCCACCCCCGCCCCCACCCTACCCCGCTCCTCTCTTGTCAGCCCAGGAAAGGCTTCACTCAGCTGGGGTGTGTTTGGCCTGGGGCTGGGCTCACTGGTGGAGGTTAACTCCAGCATAAATAAGCATCTTTGGACTCATTACAGGGATTAGAGAGTAATTCGCCTGCGAGGAAGGAGACGACTGCCAGGGTTTTGGTACAGTTTACTACAGTCTTATAGGGGCGAGGGCCCTAGAGATTACAGAGGGAGAGAGATGGAAAGGCAGCAAAAGAGAGAAAGGCCAAGGGAAAAGAGAGGCTGGCTGTCAAGTCTGTGCGTGTGTGTGTGAGTCAATCCAAGCCCCCGGCTGCCCCCTTGATCTTGAGCATGTTGGGGTGCTGTGAAAATGGATAATGGGAGTTAGAACGACCAGGCCTGTCTAGAGAGAAGTGTGCTGATTGTTATAACTTTCCCTCATCTCTCTCCTCCACTTAACTAAATAAACACCCAAGAGGTAGCACTCTATCAATTTTAATGATGTTGAAATACAATTTAGGCACAAAATACACAACAAATGCTAATTTGGCAATGATGAGAGGCATCAGAAATTCCTCCCATTATTTATTCAGCTGACTTTCTGCATTTTTCATCAGAACAAATATTCCCATTTCAACAAACACACACACACATACACGCGCTAACACAGAGCCAATTTGAAGCATAAATCAACACGTTCGCTCATCAAATATATGCTCTGTGTGGTTCTCTGTAGTCTGTCCAGTGCACCAAAGACAAATAGTTCTGTCCAAAGTCCAGCTGGAGAAACAGAAGGGGCAGAGGATTGTCAATATATGTGCACATACATTAAACATAGCAGGTCGATGTGTGTTCAGAAAAGACACAGACATCATAAAGACTGAAGTCCAGTCATAAACTCACACAGCAGTCTCCTCAAAAAGGAGGGCTGCTCACCACACAGGCACTGTTAAATCCTCCTCTTCGTGTTTTTATATCTTCCTGTCCTGTGATTAATTTATCAAAATTAGCATAAATAAATTAGCATAATAACATGAGTGGTTAGTCATGAGCATGATCTCTCACTGCTTGTGTTCAATTTGTACAGCTATAAAATTATAAACCTCCGCTTTAATTACAACAAGTCCGTGCAATTTCAAAATGAACTCAGTCACTTCTTCGTATCATCGCCTGCCAATCAGCTCCACATCCATCTTGACTGGCTCAGGTTGTCCTGCCTCCGCGCCGCATTTGGGACAGGTGAGGCAAGCGTCTGCAATGCTGTAGCTTTTGATGCAGTAGTAGCAGAAAACATGTTGGCAACCGACCGCGTGAGGCATGGTCGGCCACTCTCCGCACAGCCCGCACTCCTTCCACAGCCCGTGCACGTCCGTCCCTCCCTCCCCAGCAGCTCTTCCTCCCCCAAAAACAATCGAACACACTGTCGCCTTCAGTTTCCTCGTATTGATCAGTGGTAACAGGAAGATGAGGAACTCTGCAAAGCCGTGCCACAGCAGCTCCCGGTTCATGTACTGGTAAGTTATGTCCCGCACCACATTCGGCTTGCTGAAAACTGCCTGAGCTCCCACAATCCTTTCAGCCACGACAGGGTGGCGACCTTTCCTTAGGAACACGAGGAAGTTGATGAGACTGGCGGGCTGGGCAACACAAGAAACGAGGTTGAGGCAACTACGGACGCTCTTTTGGAGCAAACCACTGTCTCCTTCAGACGCTGGCCCTCCTGTACTTAGACCTAAGCACAGAAGCAGGCTATGGGAACGCTCCTGGAGCCAGCGTGGGCCTGTGGTGAGCAGGGCCAGTCCCAACTTCTGCCTGCGGGACAGAGCTCTGTAACGGGGAGAGGAGGTCAGAGTGTTGTGGTAGCGCAGGCTCAGTAATGACTGGCCCACTGTGGCGCTGCTGGAATAGAGTGTGAACCTCCACAGAAGCAGCTGGAGCAGCGCCCTCAGCTCAGGCTCCAGAGGAGTGAGGAAACCGGGGCGGCAGTTCTGGAAGCACTGGGAGAACTGGGTCCATACCAGCTGCTCCAGGGCCGAGTCCAGCTCCAGGGCGTCCAGCTGGCTGATGCGCAGCACCGGGGTCTGCAGCGCTGCATCGGGGTCTGGACTGGCACGTTTGGCTATTCCCTTTTGGTTGTCCTGCTTTTCCAAACCTGCTGGAAAAATATAAAAAAATGTATGCATTAATTTTCGTTTATATATTATGCACAGACAAAAAGCCACAGAGCGCCTCTTACAGACTAAATCTTATTTTTCTCTATGTTGATTAAAAAAACAACCTCCAGTGCACAACTGAGACAAGTTTTAAATGATAAAACAGGCAATATAAGATAAAAGTTTGATTAAAACATAGGCAACTTTGCCTATAAAGTTATGAACATTAGCAAAATGTAGACAGAGGCAGAGCCATTAAAAGGACAGCTTGGTTGTTGGAGGAATGGGGCCCTGGAGGTGAAGCCCATCCTGTTAGGAAGGTTATTTTTTCTTTATACATAGGAACGGAAATCACTTTTCACATGTAAAACCCGTCCTTAATGCAACCTTTGAGCGGCGCAATGCAGAGGAGCAGGGGGTCTTAGACTGCTCTCTCCAGTGTATAAACACACACAATCCAACACACACAGACACACACACACACACACACTGAGAGGAGGCGAAGCCCAGGGGCTCTTGGTGCCTGCTCCCTCTGGAGATAGGGGTGTGTGTACAAATCACATCACTAGGGATTAGGCTAACGGCACAGTCTCTGGAACACCGTAAACATCTGCCAAATGTGGAACAATTTTCTTTCCCCCCCAGAGTTGACTACATATGAGATCTCACCATTGCGACGTCTGGACTATTTTGTGCCGCATACGTTTTCCAAAACTGCTCACAGTTCCCCCAGTTTTATCTGCCCTTTCCTCAAATGAAACGCTTAAGAAGTGGGAAGACTAACTAACACAAGGAGAGACAGAGCAAGAGGGCCACAGAGAGGCCCTATTTTGACAGTGGCTTGAGTGTCTCGCTGAACAGGATTTGTCACGAGGCTTTAAAAGAGATTTCAGCTTGGTAAATATGGCAGTTTTGACATAAAGAGAGAAAGATGATGGTCACTTCAGACGTTTCTCGAGGAGGTAGAAAAAAAAACATTCTAATATATATATGGTGGCGGTGCTTGGGCTTATTGTGGTGCACAGGACCATCTGTGTATTCATGATGTTTCAATAGAGCCAGGGTACACCGACCAACTAAGTTAGAATTAGCAAATGAATGAAAAAAGAGTGAATTCACGCCGAAGTAAGCAGGTGTGACAAATTCATTGAGCTGCATTTGAAATGCTGCCATGTTTAGTGACTAGAACCTCGCCTGTGATGGAAGTAGAGTTTGGATTTTAAAAAAAAGAGAGAGAGGTAGTCGAAATGTGTATGCTAACCAATAAACAGGCTCCATTTGTTTAGCTTAATCTGAAAGTTTTTACTTGATGGGAGAAAATGTGCAGATTATGTGCCTGTGTGAGGGTGTATGTGTTTCTGAGTGTGTGTGTGTGTGCGACTCTGTGTATGTCAAGGGTAGCCTTGATCTATGCAGAGCTCTAATACAGAGCTAAGTTAATCTATCAGTCCATAGTCACACACACACACACATACACGCACACACATACAGCCAGGTGGTGGAAATCCCCGTCACAGCAGCAGCCCTCTCGGGAAAGTAAACCCGGCCGGGTCCAATATTCTTTTCAAAGCCTTTTATCGAGCAGTTTACAAGTTATGAATGAATATGTTTTATTTGGGCAAACACAGTATTGACAGCCACCTATCAATAGTAATGTGACTATTGTCAAGGGTCTGTCAATATTAATGTAATTATGATGTAGAGGGATCAGAGGGATGCCGGAGTCGGGGGCCAAGTAACATCTCCTGCCCACTGCCATATCAATAGCTGGGATTGCTATTGACAGCTTCCCTTCAGACTTGCAGCACTTGGCAAATATATAACAAGCAGACACTTCAGTCAATGCTGGGCTGCCTATAAAAATTAAGCATTTGAATTTACAGGGCTTTTACCGTGGACAGCTGGAAATCCATGTTTCTTATGTAATAGTCAAAAGTCACAGTCAATGCCAGTGTTTACAGAGTACTGACATGGTGTGTGTCTGAGGACAGACAGTGTAGCATTTACACACAAAATGTATAGAGAGATACAGGCAGACCAAGGGTTTCTCTGATGTATGCACACGCACACACACAGACACGCACACTGACACCTCATACACTGACTTGATAATTCTCTCATGGGTCAGCCAACCGACTGACCCAGAGACCAAATGCCCTCTCTTGGCGAATCGGCCAAGTGACAACTAACAGAGGCAGAAAGCAGGTTAGAGGAGTTCACTGAAAATCAACAGAAAATCCACCTGAAATATCTAGGGTCTTGCTTTTCAAGCAGAACTGTATAAAATAGTTTAAAAACATCTTCCTTGGAATATTAAAGGGTATTTTGATTCAGGTCAGATACGTTTTTTTTTTCTCCGTCCCCTTGTTCCTTTAACCTGTGCATCTTGTTCAGACAAAGATAGCACACTGACTCAAGGCTGACTGCCACAGCTTACAGACTACAACAACAACAACAACAATGACAACGACAACGACAACAACAATATCCAATCTAAGTGGGAACACACTGTTACATTGCTTCAAGGCAAATGGGGGCCATGACCAGTGTGAGAAAGAGGAGACGAGGCAACAAAAAGTATACAGAGCATCAGGCTGAAGCCTTGCAGCTGTACCGGGTCGTCTGAAAACTAGAATAAGGGGCTGTAACGGCAACCACTCAATAGAAAGACGGTCCGACAAAAAGAAGGCAGACACGTCAGACGACACGTCATGAAGCCCCCAGCTAGGAGCTCTGAGCTACTGTCTACTGATACAGTGAGGGAAAAATACTAGGGGGCAAAGATAGCTGCCGAGAAAAAAAAAATGCAGGAAGGGAAAAAACAGATAAGCACAAACCTCTCCCTAGGAACTGACCTTCAGACTAACGGTCACAGTAAAGGAGGAGGGAACATTCCTGAAGCATACGCGTCTCAGCTATACTGAGGTGCGGGCATCCAGGGAATAGCCTATAGAATAGACAGACGAAGGCTGCACTGTCTTCTTGACCTTGGCTTTGGTGTCTAGGGATGGGATGAAGGTGTTTCGGGCAAGGGACTAAAGACTGGGGGATGCAGCAAAGGTGGACCGTCTCTGGGGGATTGCATTTTGCTTTTTCTGCTGCGGAGAAATGCTCTGAAGCTGCTCGCCACGCTATTGGAAGTTGGCAGTTGGATACTGTGTTGCAAAAAAAGTCTCGATTTAGCTCCTGGCATGGTGTAGCGCTCAAATTCCTGAGCACTTATCTATGGTAGTTAGCATAATATATTTGCTGAAATAATGCATAAACGTTCACTTGGGTTTCTATGATGCTTGTAGTGAGAAATGGGCAATGCACTGGCAAAGCATGCTGGATTACAACTTTACATTTTCTTCTCTTGCTCATGTAAATTAATTTGTGTAAAAGCTGTGGTGGATAAAACCTATTTCTCTGAGCGGTCCAGTCTAGTTTTTTTCTCTCTTCCGCCCCCTCACTTTATTGCCCTTCTTTCGCCTGGAACGAGTGCGAGCCTATTAGCCAAGGCCTGCTAATGTCCTCACCATGAAAACGGATGAGAATGTCAGATTTAGAACTTTTAAGACAGTGATGTCATACAGCAGACCACAGGCATTACAGGGACGCTAAGATTACCCAGGCGGTAACCAGACTAATTGTTATGAGTCTGTTTCATGAAAAATGAATGTGTGCAAATGCACAGAGGGGTCTTCAGGCTGTGTGTGTGTATGTGTGTCACACACTAATGCTTTATCAAGGCTCTCCTCTCTCTCTAATCACCCAAGACTCCTCCGAGCCATGGGGTAAGGGCCAAGTTAATGCCTGAACAAAAAAAAAAAAAAAAAAAAAAAAAAAATACACATCAGTTAGAACACCACATGTGACACACAAAAATCTGCTCTGCTTAATCTGGTTTGCTCAGAAGGTAAATTATTTAAGAGAATTAATTGATTTCATGAGTACGAAGGTTGAGTATGCTAAGGCTGTATAAGTAATAAGTACAGGGGTTTGCAAAAAACAACTTAAAAAGTCATGAAACATTTAGAGGCCAGAGAGGCACAATGAACGTGGAATAAAAAGCGGAACTAATAAATGAGAGAACTGAAGTTGTGTCTTTCTTAGGAGTCAATGAGAAAGCACTGGGGCCTCACCTCATGCAAATAAAATGTGTTATCCTGCAGGAATATTTGATCAGCACATTTCTTCGCTTTTCTTTATGCATGAATAACATAGCGTTAATAAAAGAGGAAACATTTTGTCTGCTCTTTTTTTTTTTTTTTTAAATCTGTGTAGCAATTAAATTGTGTGCATAGGTGGCAAATTCAAAACTATGCTGCTTTTTTGTTCCCTACAAAATATGTGAGAACATGTAGGATGAGAGATTTAAGCATTTGCTAGAACAGATAAAATCCACTGATGCTAGTTTTAGGAATTTCTCTTTGATATACATCTGTGAATCAATTTGAAGAACTGGACTGCTGCAAATTGTAGCCCTAATGACATTTTTGACATGTTATACTTTCATCTTAATTTGGAAGTTTAATGCATTGATTTCCTGTAAAAAAAGAAAAAGAAAATAATGTGCCTTCTGGCAAAGTACAGCTAGTCCAACACAAACATGGAAAAAAACAGTGATTCTAGAGAGAAAACATGTACATGATGTGTGTACTTTATCAAAATTAATTTTGCATACTAGATGCTCAACAAATATGTTACAGTGCCCATCCGTTTAACAGTTTTATGTCTGCCAGTTCCAGTAGATTATCTGACCTGGCAACTAAATAAAAAGAGAATACACAAAAAAACAACAACAACGGAAACACAATCTCCAATATATTAGATAATTTTCAATTCAAGCTGAATATCTTTGACATTGATGGAAAGAAAAGAAAAACACTTAGTGGCAGCCCGGGGCTGGAATTCTTTCTGAGTGTACAGATAACCCCTCTGCCTTTATCGCTCGCCTTCATCTGGAAACTGTATAAAATGACCTTATGACCCCAGAGTGACATCACAGCCCAATCTAACTTCAGTGACTCCCTTAAAAACATACTCATTACACTAAGTGTTTCGCTCCAGATGCACATGACTACACTTCAATCTCATGCAATCAGATGGTCTACGATCTCTTCATAATGCATTTGTCTCTTAATTTTTTAGCTTGTGCCCATCAGTCTTTTAACAACAACAAACCCCCAAATCTGCTCCATTTTGATAATAAGGCAAGAGCATTATGTGATAATCACAGTGGGGATTAGGTTTTGGCAGAGTGTGTGAAAGCGCTGCAGTCAAAGCCACTGGAAAAGAGAGATATAACCAAGAGGCAGATAAGAGAACAGGGGGTATGATTGGGATGAGAGAAATGAAGTGAGTAGTCACTTGAAAATCAATAAGATCAACTTTGCCTTGAATCTCAGTGTGGAAGGTTTTGATCTCTGGCACTGATTATTTAGGGGAATAATGGAATTATGTGCAGAGCAGTGGAACATACTCTTGAAGCAACACACAGCCACAAGGTTACCGTCTAAACTTGCAGTTGGTAAATATATCTGGACCAGACTCACGTTGAATACTAATTTACAGTAGCTAGCTGGTCGTTTGAACTGTACCCACCATGCACATCGATAAACATCAGTGATAGAGTTGATTCTAAATAGAAACGTGCAGGGGGAAAATGAACAGACAGCGCTTTAGAAGAGCAGCACTGACAGTCACACAAGCGAGGAGGTGATGAAATGAAGCTTACACCGTTTAAACGAAGCAGCCGTGCCGCGTTTGAGCTTACTGCAGAAACACGAGTGTGTGGCAGAAAATAAAATAAACATTAATGTTTTCTAGGCAACGCGATGAATAGATATTTACCCATTGCTTTTCAGGGGAGAGGCGAATTCAATGCAACCCAGTCCTCCCTGATGCAACGACAACAAACATTATTTCCGGGTTGTAACACTCCGTCCCGCCTCCTACGGAAAACCCACAAATGGCGTGCGGTAACGTCACGATGACGACACATGTGGTCAGATTTAGCCAATGGGATCTCGCAGCGCCGAAGCCGCGCGAAACTGCAGAGTCAAACGTCTGGAAGTAATGGCATCACAATCCTCCGTTGTAGTAACGGTACATAGCGACCAAATTATCGGTGGAGCTACGGTAATTCACACGAAGTAACACAGACAACGCCTTACATGCAACCAAGATGCTACACATGGACTCTGTGCGGGTTGCTGCACAGTTCTGTCCCCGGCTGATAATGTAAACAACAGGGCTGTGGGAAAGTTCAACCAGAGTGGAGAGCTGTGATTATGAGTGTCTTAGCTAGCTTGTCAGTTCTGCTGTTTGTTTTCATAAACGGCGCCAGCACTTAATTCAGGCAGTTTAATGCTGAATATTCACATACGATGCAAGTATGCACCACCAGAGCACTACAACGCCAGAGCCGGAGGGAAACTGGAAGCAGACGGGACAGGGAAGTGAAACTTTGAACCTGCCATTTCCCTCAGGAGAGACAGAGCAGAGGGAAACCTCCCGGAGTCCTGGGGCTGACGCATGCAACATGAAACAGCTCCTGAACGAGTTCAACGGACTGTACGAGCAGAGGCTGAGATGGCTGGAGCTGGACCCCAGAATGACCCGAGAAGAGCAACTGCGGGTGAGGAAAAGCAGTGCGGACTGTGTACATGTTTCCACGGTAGCGTGGCCGAGCGGTCTAAGGCGCTGGATTTAGGCTCCAGTCTCTCTGGAGGCGTGGGTTCGAATCCCACCGCTGCCATTATAGCTAAAACTGTAATTTACCGAATCAAAAACATTGAAACGTCTCTCTGACCCTGTGTAACCCCAACGTGTGACCTTTGTAAACAGCCATGTCCACATAGTAACGTTGATCTAACCTCTGCATTTCCCTTACATAGCCTTTACTTGTGTAGAGCTTCTTTTTACAGTCTATGGTGTAGAGGGAGGTGAAGAAATATGCTTTGACCATTATAAAATCTTACATTCGCTCACAAATACACGCTCTTTCAAACACCTGTTTGAGCTGTGTGCTTGGGAGAAAATGCTTCTGTGTGCAGAGGGAGGTTAGAGAGCATTGGCAAATACAGAAAATAGCCTCAAAAAAGAGTAAAACAAAATCACCATAACAGCCTGCAACAAAGGATGGCCCGGTCTCTGTAGCTAATATCCAACTGCTTTACATTTATTTATTTAAGGAAAGCAAATAAATCATCCTCGGGTTAGATAACTAAAGGGAGCAAATTCTTACCACAGTTACTAAACTAGCATGGACCAAAGAGACAGGCATTGCCAAGATGGAGATGGCGGAGCAGCTAACTCTTAGCCTCAAAACCGCTCTTCAGAAACCTATGGGTAATGCCGCAGAGGCTACGTCCATCTTTATTTAAGGTCTGTGGTCTCTGCTTGCATATAGGCTGCATATAGGCTACATGCTGGGCCACTCATCAGCATAAGTGAATTCCCAAACCAGTGGGAAACACTGTATTCTTCTTATGTCTGTTCCCATTAAGGTCATGTTCAGTGACTTGAATTATCAAGTCACATGATCAAATAAAAATACTGTATCTCGTAGTGACTAAAATAACACTGAGATCAAAGACGGTTTTATTGGGAAAACTGCAGCCTCTGTTAGAAAACTCTACAGGGTTTCAGATCCTAGACTGCATTCATGGGTGCAGTCAACAACATAAATCTTAAAAAAAAAAAAAAACTGCATTATTGAGGAACGCATTTAGATCCAAAGTCTTTACAGGATGTGTAGTCTTCTACGGACATCTATTGTCATTAGGTTAACATCCATCCAATACAAATCAAAGAGCATCCTGTTCAATGTGACTCCGGCATCAGAAGATGACCTCTGTCCTGTCAGACAAATGACAGTAGGAAGCACAGGGGTGCTTTCATAAAGCCGCAGCACTTGTAACAGGTGGCAAATTGCATTATGTTTCCATCTGAGCGGCAGAGATCAGGAACACAGATCCACACTCATATTTAAAAAAGAGAGGTTTCTAATCATCGGGATTGTCATGTGACATCATTTAGGCACAGAATGTAGCCTGTGTGAGCTGAGCTTTGCATCAAAGCAAGTGTAACAAGGTTTCGGAGATGGGTTTCAGTTAGCCAGCCCCAGTTGAGGTACCGCTTAATAAGGTTATGTGTTTAGAACCCAGGAGCTCCCAAGTCCAAAAGGTTGATGTGGACAGTTAATCATAAAGCTTGTCCATTGAATACACGGTGCCCATTCATCCATGAACCCTCTCTGGGTTTATGATGTTAAAACACTCAAACAAGCTCCCAATTAAGGACATCATACAAATATTTTTTTGTCTACTGTCTTGGTGTAGTGACCATGAACAGGAATTCCTTTTTGTTCAAAAGCTACAAAATATTAAACCAACATTGAGTTTAATATAATGGCAAGATTAAATTTTCAGTTTTAGATGTCTTAAAATAAAAAAAAATTAACTCTGGAATTTTGTCTTAGATACTGTCACGTCTACCATCTTTGCAAGCTTACTCTCCCTGAAGCTATACAGTGGTGTTATATTGTGTGTCAGGGGATGGTATAAGCTGCTCGTTGACTTTTTCTGGCTTTAGGGGACAGCTGTTCATGAACACAGATGCAGAGGTGCTTTTCCAAAACAAAAGAATTCAGAAATTTCGATGGCTCTTCCCTTTAAGAAAGATGCACATTGCATGTGTTGGGTATGTGGCTAACTGTATAACCCTTTTTTTTTTAAAGGAACAAAAACACAAACATGTTTTTTTTTAATTGAGATGAAACACTGACCCGAGAGACTGTACCGAAAGGATTTGATATATACATGTCAGCAGTGGAGCATGTTTAGATGACCTGAACTACATTTGAACAAAACATTTGAACTAAGAAATACATACATTCTTCCAACCACAAAGCAAGCTGGTCCTAACCCCTGACAAGCTACCCACACTTTCCTGCTCATGAAGAATTCTTCTCTAATAATTCAGTTCAGAGGTCATCTGCTGTGAATCCCAGGTGGACTGCAATGTGGAAAGCCAAGAGTATCTGATCTCCTCGTCTGGCAAGATCAGGGTTTTGGAAAGTAAAACAATATTTTCAATTTCAAAACCATTTCATCATCCCTCAGTGATTTACACACGAAATTGAAGTCAAGAATAAACCTATGGTTATAATAGTGTGTAATTAACTAAATGGTAATAGAGCGAGTGACAGACAATAAAGCTGGGGTAAATTTGATGTATGATCAGCTGTTAGTGAATTTCACCACCACAATTACAGCTCGGTCTGCCTAGATGTGTATTTTTGTCCCACAGTAAAAGAATCACAACCTGCGCTGTGGACTATATCGACTCTCCTCCCAATGTAAGAAAACAGAGATTATCACATTCTATTATCCCGATGGTCAAGGGATCTGTCATGTTTCCCTTGTGAGGCCATCATTAGAAGCGTTTAACTCCCTGTTTTTCTCTTCATTCAGTCAGTGATTTGCTGGTAGGAGTACTACATCCATAGGTCAGAGAAGATGACATACTGCCTTTGCATCTTAATCTCTAATGAACTGTGTTTATACTGCAATTAATTTGC
Source organism: Trachurus trachurus (assembly GCF_905171665.1). NCBI lineage: Eukaryota > Metazoa > Chordata > Actinopteri > Carangiformes > Carangidae > Trachurus > Trachurus trachurus. The sequence continues at coordinate 9,253,268 of NC_139911.1, forward strand.
AATAGAGATTGTGATCCCCCATAATTTTGGTCATGATACAAGCAGAAGAATGATTGTGCACTGAAAGATTGCAGGGAGGAAGTTAGGAGGCAGTGGGATGGTGTGTTTATACACTGGTTCACTTCAAACAATGTTGTCTCAGATTTGTGTGTCTACTATGCTCTAAATTAAGATTATTTTTTGAATTAATAATCATACTGTATTAAAAATGCACAAACATAGCTATAAATTGGTATCATCATGATCTATCGTGATCTAGTTGCTGTGAAAAACAAACAGGAAAACTTTGTCTGCAATCATTTTACAGATATGTTTCCTTTTAATATTCTGTTGATACGTTAATACAAAATGTAATTATGTTTCCCTCAAAGCATATCAAACTAATGCAAAACAGTTGTATATAAATGCAATCATTAAGAAAAACAACTGTTTTTTGTCAGTCAGTGGCCCATATGATTGAACATAATTTGTGATGCACAAATTATGTGTCTACTTCGCTTTCGCTTTAAACATGGATTTTGATTTTCATTTATTTGACTGACTTAACACAGAAAAACAATTTGTATCAGAGAAAAACACTGCTTGGTTTGACTGTCGTCTTGTTAAAACACAGCAAATAAACCACTGTTTGATCCTGCTGTGTTGTTATTCTTTCAGAAGAAAGAGGATTTCCTGTGGTCTTATGTGAATGACCTCACAGACCAGAACCAGGTCCTGGTTCAGACCATTGAGGATCTACAGATGGAAGTTGACCACAAACTGGGAATGAAGCTACATACTTCGGATTGCACCGTGGATGTAAGGTTTTGTAAATGTTTTCATAGTATTTCCCTTTAGTCAGATTGTTAGCCTAGATACACTGTCATCGTTTCATTTGTTATTTCTATATTTTAAACAAATTGACTTGTCTTTATAGTATTAATTTCCTTCATATAAACATCGACATTTGTGTGTTCAGAAAAAAGTCTCATGACAATGGTTTTCAGTACATAAAGAAACGTAGAATATTTTGAGTGACATATTTCACAATATACCCGCCATGGAAAAAGTGTTACATGCAGGAAAAACATGATTTTGAAATCGTGGCTGATAAAACAAATTTCTTATTGTAATACATACAATACATCTGCGGGAATATAATTGCTCCTCCTGTGTATACATGAAAGTAAATGTATAAGAACAAACAAAAACAAAAACCAGGCTGTATACAGGTGATGCTCATAAAAGATTTGAAGCCTTATTTTCTTTTGAATTTATATAATTACATGCATGCCTTCATATTTCCTTGCTGTTGAACCAGGGACATGTATTCAGCGCTCTATAATAGGTGACGCAGCACATATCAATGGAATGAAATGTCCAAACATAAAGACTCTAAACAAACATCAACCAAACATGAATGCAACAGTGGTAATCACTTTTTCAAAAGTGAGAAAACAAGAGCAAAATAAAGACAGATATACTGCTATACTACTTCTCCATACTGCAGGGCCATTGTCTCCAGAATCCTTTATATGTGTACAGTACTCACTGCCAAGGTCTCTTCAACTTTATAGAATCTAATCAGTTGATATCACACTGAACATGGGCAACAGTTAAGTCAATGAAACGTAATTCATTGCTTAGACAGAATAATATCGCTCTGTTGTGGATCGGTTTCTTTCAGAAGACCTAAAATATACTGTACAGTGAAGTCTTCAGGATAGTAAACTGAAAAAGGAGTAGGGAGTAGAGAACGTCCACTGTAATTATCTTTTTAAGTTTTTGGCACCAAACGTTTTCTAGAGGAACCTACAAATTAGGACTCATCTTTATAGACTGGAAGTGGAAAGCTGTGAGTGAAAATCCTCCAACAAAGTGTTTTTTTTCTTCCCAAGTTTGAATAAGTGCAAGGCAGGATAATAAAGACATCATCACCACTTGATGTAGTGACCTTAAGGTATTGTTCCATTTCAGTTCCAGCCAGGCTTCTATCAATATGCTTTCTTCTGAGTGGGTTCTGCACACAGAAAAGTAATTATCCCACATTATACATCAAAGTACTTATCTGCTATTATGGGTAAGGTCAGAGGGTTAGTTTTGTGTGCTCTCTACTCAGGTCACAAAGGTCATTGCAATACAATACTTTGCATTTCTCACCGTTAAAAGCTATCCATTTTTAACTTTTCATCAATTCAAAATTTTCCTGGCAGTGGCATCGCCTTAGCAACAAAAATACCAGCACCTCCACACTTTCTCCTCCACACTGCTCTCTGAGATGCCTTTATTGAGGCTGTGCAATATACATATATATTATATATGTTTTTACTTTTTAGCTATATGTTAAATGCCTGCTGAAAAAAGATCCAGGGCCAGTTTTTCATCAGTTTTCATTTGTGTTATAATAAGTTGAAGAGAAATAGGTGACAAAGGATTTGTCAAACTGACTAACCCTTCGTGATGACAGCAACTTCTTTTTGCAGCCAAAGAGACACAACATTACGGAACATAATAGTTTGCTGCCGTGCTATTGACCCATCTTCTGAGCTTTCGAATCTCCATTTTCACCCTTCTTGAACGATGCTCTCAATATCTGTTTATGCTACTTTGTATGTTTTCAAGGTCCAGATTGGTAAACAAATACAAACAAATGGGCTGCCTCACTCAACAGTCTATTAGAGTAGTCAGGGGACAATAGTGTGTTTCTGCTCTGATGTCCATAATGTGAAATCCAATCAAATGAAGAGCATTTAGAACTACTTATGGACCGTTCCACCATGTAAACGATGCAGTGAGCTCTGTAATGGGAGCTTGGCTAACGTCTGATTGAATCGTAGTGTATGGCCTTGTTGATGCACAATAGGGTTGAACTGTAATGGACACTAAACAGAGTTAGTTTTGTGGTCATAATGTCATGAAATCCAAGGCTTGTTTTCTCTGTTGTAGACTGCTGCAATTAGCCTGTTTTCTATTTGTCATCCAGACGTCATGTGATCAAACAGTACTCTCAATGAGACAGAACATCTGTCTCAAAATGCAGTGCCCTTTAAGTCGGTTATAGGACAAGTTCTTTAACACATGAAGGTAAGCACTCTCTTTTGAGAAAAATGTATGAATCCCTTTACACTCTGTACTATCAATAACTCATGTGACATCATTGACCTTACTTGGCCAACTTCAGTGAGTTGGAGCTCCAGATATTCCATCCAGGTTAAAGCTTGCATTTATACTGTACAGATACTTCATGGCCAAGGTCTTTATATAGATATTCAGTAAGTTGCAGCAGCAAGCTCTATTTTCTCCTCTCTACTAGTAGTAGTGTTCACTGACGATGGTTATTATGGACACTGAAGTACGTAGCCATACTGTATATTTAGTTGTTCCAGTGGAGGATGGACAATATTGAGAATCTGTATTTAGATGGAGACTCCCAGTCCTTGGGTGCTCTGCCAGCATGAGTTTTCTATGGTTAGCTAGATTTTCAGCGAGGAGGAAAAAAAATTATGGAAAATGCTGAACTTTCTTTGTGTCATTCAGTTACAATAAAAAGCATTATTACTAGCAGTGAGGACTGTTTGGAAAACTTAAGGGGAAACTTCCTATTTAGTCATTTCCTTCAATCTTCTGGGTGATACGCTTGTTGGACAGTCATTTTGGCAGCTTTTGGCAGCATAAGGATTAGTAATCATATAATGCAATAAAACTGGCACTTTATTGATCCCTGTAGAAATGTTTTTTTCCTCTAGCTTTATTCCAGGCAGGTCAAAGGCACAAGGGCAGCTATAGAACAACTTCTCGAGCTGGCAGGGTTTCAGTATCTTGCTTAAAAACACTTTTATTAAGTAGATGGTTGCCAATTTTAGGTTTCAATGACAGTTGGAGGATGGATATAGCACTTACTCTTAATTTGAGACATATAATTAGGAAAACGCAAATGACCAGGGTCAAACTGCTGTCAGTTTATCTCACCGTATTTTGCTCCACTTATTGTAGGCTGCTGATGGTATGGATAGATTGCTCAATAGTTGCACAGATTAGAGTTTGTCCAGAGTCCAAGATTTCTCAACTAAGGAATTTGCACACTATTTTGGCCTCCTGTAATGAATTCAGTTTTTTAGTCACAGCCTGACCTTTTGTCTATTAGATCAAAAGATAACAGATCAAGCTTTCTGAAAAAATGAATACCAATCAGGTTTTATAACCGAGCCTTAAGTCTTTTAAGGCAGAGTGGAGGATAAAATGGATTCATGGATTTGATCTTTTTTCTCATTTTTCCCTCATTGTCAGTCCCGTGGCTCTAATTTATTGTCTCTCAATGATTTCTTCAGGACCCTAATCAACAGAGAGACATGAACCTCTTTACACAGCTCAACCAGCAAACTGGACGCATTTACAGCCTGGATTTGAGGCTTATTCCTTTTTTTCTGCTGTCGTGACTTTGTCTCTCTTCAGTTGATCTGTCTTTAATGAGCAATTTGGTACACTTTGTTCATGCATTATATGCATACTGTGTAAATCTTTGTGTTTGTCTATGCGGTACATGGTTTAATTCCAAGAGTTTAGCCCCTGGCCTGCAGGGCAGTACGGGGACTGTGAAGGCCTGAGGGGGATCAGTGTAGATCAGAACAGATCAGTAGGGATCATTTGGGATCACTGACCTTCTCTTTGATCCACTCGACCTGTCATCTCACCATTCCCACACAATTTTCAAATCATTACCATACTTGGTGTAGTCAAAACAACCGCAGATTGGTAAACATATTTTTGAGAGATGTGTTAATCTGCTGTGCTGCGCATTAAAGTGGAAATATCCCGTTTGCTATGCTTGTTAGCTATCCTTAGAAAAGACTGAGCAATAAGACCTAATTTATTTTGTTTTATTTATATCTGAGAAAAGAACAAATAGGTTACAACAAGTGTCAAACTACAAATTTGCAAACTGAATACTGGGAATGTCTCCAGCTGTGAAGAGTCTAAATTTTTTGTGTGATTCCAGCGACTATTTATGACGTTCCCCATAAACCACAAAGCAGAGGCTATTAAAATCTTAAGGCTCGGGAACCAAATGAGAAAATTGGTCTCATGACTTAATTCATGCTAATAAGAACATAATTTTTTCTGTCATGTGGAGCACCCTCTGTAGTAGCACTCTGAAGACCCATTTCGCCTCCCTGACTGTAGTTTAGCAAAACAGTACAGTACAGTACATAAAAGAGGAAGTGTGTAAGTCATGTTGTAGCTGTTGGATGAAAACCTCTTGATATGCAAGAGACACATTTTGGATTAAACAGCCCCCTTTTGAAAATGACCAAAACTTTGTGAATTCATAAAGATGAATAGCTTGACTTTCTTTTGAACATGTACTGTATGTTTGAACATTTAAAATCTAAGCTATCTATCTATTTTTGCATATTATTTTCATGAAAGTATTTTGTGACCGCATTACCACGATTACCACACAAGCTAATCCTTGATGAGAAAGAGACTCTGTGTGACTCTTGTCCGGCATGCAGAACATTAGTGAGGCAGACAAGGCCCAGTTGAGGTTGGGGTAGGCGTGTAGCAATGTTCTTTTGTACATTTTATTGCATGATTTAAGTTTAAGCGCAATGATTTGCATCCCTAAAATACATGTTTATCTATCTTCTTAGCAATTGCATTATTCATAAAAGTTGTTTGGTATTCCTGACTAAGTCCATGTTTTTGACATAATTAGGCAAACCTGCATGACCCTCTGTAGTGAGTCTTCTGGTCAGTGAGGAAATGTGTAAACTCAATGTGGGTCTGCATTAAAACCATCTCTGAACTTTGCGACCTCTCCCTCTCTTTCCCCCTCTCCCTCCCTTGCTCACACTCACATTTGCTTGTGTAGCAGCTGCTTGGAGGGAGAGCGGGAGTGTGAGAAAGAGAGTGCAGGGAGGTCAGAGGGTTGCGATGGTTGACTATGCTAATGCTGTTGTTAATGACTTTGCTGTGAGTGATAATTGATCGTCTTCATTACCATATTAACTCCACTGCCCCCACCCATCCTATACCCCCACCGAGCCCCCAGTCTCCCTCTATGCAGTAATGGATGCCCCCGTTTGATCCTTGGAATAATGAACTAATTAGCTTAATTAAAATCAATAGAGGTGCCAATACCAGGTTAGACATTTCAGGGACACGGTCTCTATCTGCAGGCAAAGGAATTTTCAGTAGAGAGTGAGAGAGGATGGATGGCAGGGGGTTAGAGGAGAGGGAAGGGTGGAAAAAGAGTGAGGGTAAGCAATGAAAGGGAAGAAACAGAAGAAAAGGAAACTTTAAAACCTCTTTTTTCAAACGCAATGAAACCAACAGAAATAGAGGGAGATGGGTTCATACAAACAGATGGAGGGAGTAAGTTGGGACGAGAGCAACTGTAAGTTTAAAGATTGTAAAATGTCAGGGGTAAAATGTAAAAATTGGTGGACAAGGGCAAAGACAAGAAGGCACGAGACAAAGAGAGAAAAAATATCAGAGGAAAGGAGGGAGCCAAAGAAACTAAATGAGAGAGAGAGGGCCAAAGAGGTTCCTAATGCTGATTTATGAGTGCTTGACGGTCGTTAGCTGGAATAAATGGCTTGTAGGAGTGGCTGCAGCATTACTCCCTGTGCAGGATACTAAGTGCATTGTAAGGTCAGCCATAAGGCCAAACTTACATATGTAGTGCTCTGCCCTTGTAAACCTTTGTTAATATATCAGCCACAGGATGGAACTGTAACCAGTCCATCTGATACGCTGGGATTACAGAGGCTCACAAACCTGTATGGTAATCATTTTGTTTAATTTTAGGAACACAAAAGTAAAGTGGACAGAACTTTAACAGAAAAATGAAACGCACCATCTGTGATCAGTTAGATTTGCTCCAGTGTAGAATTGAAGCAGTTAGTCGATTAAGCAATTAGTTGTTTACTCAAATGACATAAAATGTATTTACATTTAACCCGGAATTTGTGAGGATTTGCAGCTTTCCTCTGTTTTAAATCTGAATATTTGATATGGACTGTTGATTTGACATAATTACAACTAAACAAGAGCAGCAAAATCGTGTTAGGTATTTTCCACTGGGTACATTCTAAGGTAATTGATCATGAAAATATTAAAGATATTTGCCAGTTATTATCATGTGAACGTTTTAAGCATTGTGCAATATCCCGTGAACTGAGTACCAAGTACCATTTGCAGAGTGTAAAAATGCTTCCTCTACCAATAGACATTGAGCTCATATAAAGTTCATAAAAAACACATCATTTTGCGAATGTTTTGCATAATCTCTAAACCAGCCAGCGTATGCCACAGTGGGGTAGGTCATAAGTAAGGTTTATATACATCCTCACTATCATCCTGCAATATATTGGAGCAATAGTAAATTTTATATTTTCAAAGCTGCTGCCAATAGAATTGGAAACATGATGACCACTTATGTCCCGGTATAATCAAGTCTAACATTACTGCTGTAAATATGACACTTGCTCTGTAGACTGTACAGAGTGGACGGGACAAATAGATCCCCAGAAGATATCATAAGAAAGTGGGAGATTGCTAAATTAAAAATGGAATGACCTTCTCTGCTGTAGATTTATATATAGACTCATCCCGTACATTTGATGCCGTATAGTATCTTTTTAATGTAGCGCTCAAGAAAGCCCTGAATGTAATGCAGCGGTTGTTTGTTTTTTTCTCCTGTAGGCTATCATCATAGTTGCATCACTTTACACTTACATCAAGCTCACTCTGGACAAAATTAAAGTCCACTTTTTTAGTACACATTCACTCTAAACATGTAGGCTTTGACATGGTAAAACAAGACACTGTTGTGTCCCTTCCAGTCACCGTCACCATGAGTTGCATTATCCTATTTTTTTTTCCCATCCCTCGCTTATACTGTTGTGATCTGGTGACTCACGCACACACATTCCTGCTTTTGTTTTTTCTCCTCTGTTGCTTTCAGTTGACCTAGCTCCAGACAAAAGGAATGGAGGGTAGTGGAAAAATGTAATGATTGCGTAAATGGATGGCTATTTTCAGATAGAAAAGAAACAAGAAAAGGGAAAGTGAGTGAGGAAGAAAAAAAGAGCAGGGAAGAGGAGACGTGGGTGAGGGGCAAGTGAATGAGACAGAGGGAGACAAGAGAATGTGATGAGGTTGGAGGCTGGAAACAAAAGAAAAGAAAAAGAGGGGAAAGGAAAGAGAGTGAGAGAAAGAGAGAGAGAGAGGGGAACAGGGACAGAGTAGGGGAGGAGTGAACAGATTCTATGAATGACTTTTGCCTTAATAAGTTTTTTTCTTTCTCACATTGGAAGTCCTTCTATTTCTACTTTTAATATTACCATTACTGCTATGTCTCCATCTACTGATAATGACCACTATACAATATATGCTATTACTGTCTTCTTCCTGGTGTCTAATAGTGAACACATCCCCAGCGACTGGATTTGTTTGACTGTTATCCTCCTCCTTGCCTTCTCCACTGGAGACTGAGATGCGATCAGTTCGGAAGCGTCAGTACTTGCTTGTTATAGACAGAGCACCTTCTACGAGAGTGTGTAACATATGCTTGTTCTGTTTGTCCTAAAACGGAGTGAAAAAGCTAACTGATGTGATGCAACATCCATGTAATGTGCTCTCTGTTTCTCTCACTCTCCTGCTTCTCTCACTCATGCACTCTGCTGATTTTGTCCATTACCACTTTAACACTGTATTTTCTCACCACGCTTTAATGGTGTGATCGTATTGCATGTAACACACACACACAAAGACAGGGAGAAAGTTACACACACTAAAGCTAAGCCCTCGTTCTAACAAATGAGTTTACCGTGGTCATAACCTTCACAGGGCTCATTATCATAGATTGCAGGTCTTTTCATAAAGCTGAGACCACTGGTGACGGATTACTAACAGGTCGGACACATACACAAATACACACACACACATATTGTGATCCGTAATGAGACCTTATTCCGGACACCCAACCCCGCTGCCTGTAAATTACAGCTGCCACTCTGCCATACATACTTAATCAGCTAATGTTGTTTTATTCCTTATTATTAATTTGCTCCTGTTTTTGATTTATCTAAAGCGTTCGGCAGCACACCAGTATTTTCTCTCCTTTACAGTTCAGAGAGGCAGAGAATGAGAGGAAGCCATGTGCTTATTCATGTACTTAGGGGATTGCATCTGTAATGAATTGACTGGCTGTTTAGGCATACATAACACGGCCTACTACTCACCTTAATAATGTAAGCAGGTCGTAGCTCCTGCTAACCCAAGGGTATATAAGGCATGCACACACACTCTGGGACTCCCAAACACACACACACACAGCCTACCTATATTAGCTTCTGACCTCTATGTGTGCCAGGTGTTCTCATTGTCACATTGCAGTTGCATTACTTCATGAATGCTTTATGATTGGAGGAGAAATTGTTGTTTGTCTTTTTGTTTTTTATTGTGCATCTTTGCTCAGTGACCAGATTGATAGACACACAACTGGTCCATGCTCACTCTTACTTTGGCTTTTAATATTTCTTTTCATAGAGAGGAAGAAAAAAATCCAGTGTGCTGTACAAATTACTGTTTAAAAAATAATCTTCATACTAAAATTGGTTTATTTAATTGAGTTAGTAAATTAGCAAATTGGTGATATAACAAATGATTAAACACTTTTTCTCTTATTCATTAAAGATACAGTTTAAGAGGCTTAAATACAAAATAGATGGGTTTTTATTAAGTTCATTATACAGTGGAGTGAGGTAGCAAGTCTGGCTGTGCATATTATTTGTTGTTTACAATATTATAACGTGTGCAATGTAGCAGTCATTCATGTCTGCCTGCATCTTGCATTAAATATAAACTTCACATTTAATGGGTTGAATCTCATCTGTTTGGTCCACACCACCTCCTCTCTTGAATGCCTGCATGTGTCCGTGTGAGTATATTTTGATTAGTATTTCACTACCCACTATCTGCATAGGCACAAACACACAGTTGCGCACGTACTTAACATGAGCATATGCATAATTGAAACACACACACACGCTCATACTAAAAGCACAGACGCAAACAGATGCACATACGCTCACACACACAGGGCTATGTGTTGACCTGTGAGTCATCGCTGTCATCATTGATTTCCTTTTCCCAGAGTGACCCCTGTCACCAAAGCGATAGAGTGGCCGATATTTCACCAGTACTGCTGGGTCTCCAGTTAGCCCCCCTGTCCCACTCTCTTTCTTGAAGTATTTTCCTTTACCTCTCTCTCTACTACCTCGATTTCTCTTCTCAGCTCCTTGTTCATCCTTCTTTTCCTTTGGCCCATGTGTTAATTTTTCCTCTTTTTAAGTCATGCGTAATTAAAAAGCTGGGCCAATGTTACTTCTCCGTTTACTGTGACTTTGCTTTAGAGCTCAGTTCATTTGTGTTTTTCTTTATCTTCCCTTTTTGTGCATGCAGTGTGAATTGACCTCACAACAACAATGCTGACACTTATTTCCCAGCCGTCCTCATACAGACCAGTGTTCAGTTAGAAAAGGAGACAGGCAGAGGCAGGCAGACAGACCCCCCTAATGGCTGGGGTCATTTGAGTCCAAGGAGTTGCACTGTATCTGAGAATGAACAGAGGACTGTTTCTGTTTGTGTCTTGTGTGCACACTTTCATCTATGAATGTACTGTTTCTTCAACTCGGTGTCCTCCTTTTTCCAGCAAAAGGCTTCCTGTGCTACTATTGCGTCAAATTCTTTTTTTTTTTCCTTCTTAAATCCCCAAAGAGGAAAGCCAAATTATGAAGGTATTAGAGTAATCATATTTCACATTTCAGCTTCAATTCTTCCCTCTATATTTGATTTTGTCAGCTTTTGTGATTTAATTTAGGTGATTTGTGTTTCGCTGGCCTTGTTTTGAAAATGAGCAAATCAGAAAGAAGAGATTTTTTCTCTTTTTTCCTTTCTGGTTTACACAGTTTACACTTTGTCTTTTAATTTCATTTCCATTTTTTTCTCTCCCCATGACACTATCGTCATGCTGCCATGGTCATCGAGATGCAAATTCTAAGGTGACAGACTTCACACGTCTGTTTCTGTGTGCTGTCAACCTTGATCAGGGTTTACAGCAGCAGGAAAAAAAAATCACTTTCCATAACTTTCTCTCTATGAAGCAGCGTCTCATTAATAAATAGAAGTCACAGTTGTATGAGGTGAAAATGAGCTCTTTCAATGTCAGGTAGTTATTTCAAGTGTTCTCTCAGTGCTATTCTTATCAATTAAAAGACTATTTTATTATGTAATGAAGATTAATAGTTATTCACTTCCAGGTGCAAATAACACACGTCTCCTCTCTGCCATAACAAATCACTGCAAAAAATTCCCCATGTGACTAAATAATCAGAATATAATACCCAGGTATATGTATACATGCTGTATGACTAAGTCTAATGATTAGTTACTCAGCTTCCTTTATCAACAAAGCAGCTTTATCGAAGGAAAAGTTTACTCTTGACTCAGACAGCTAATAACTTTGTCTTAAATGAATCGACCACACACACTCATCCGCGTACACAGGTCTGCCCGTTTAGAAAAAGGTAACGGTAAGGTAGAGTTGGCCTCGGGGATGCTGTCTCTCCTCAGGGAGGTTGCTCTCCTCAGGGAGTCGTCGCAACACCACTGTCCCCATGGCAATATGCAAATCCCTATATGATATTTCCCACCATGCAGTGCTCCCAAAACCCCTGAAGACTACTAAAGCCCATTTGGGAAAGACATCTCTTGTCATTTCAAGTTTTTATACCTTTTAACAAAACTAATGAAAGTATTATTTTCTGAATCTATATCTTCATGCTCATACATTTTCCAGAGGTTTTTTTTTTTTATCACTAGTAAGACACCTGAACTCACCAGACCAGGGTGAGGTTTGATTATCCATCATGTGCTGAAGCCAAAGTCACCTAGCGGCAGTTTTCAGTATTATGTTTAGCTTTGGTTGTGTAGTAAGTGTGTTTGTAGCTCAGACAGAATCAGACACCTCCTGTGTTTTCTTTCTCAGTAAAAAATGCCTTGCAAATAAATGTTTAAAATAAATTGGCCTTCTTAAACTACCACACACTGTAATACAGCTCCTTCACGTCAATTTTCAAACGTCTACTTGTGCTGACCAGAAACACAAATCTGTCAAATACTTTATAGAATTTGACATTGTAATGTTTACTGTGATGCTATCAAACAAATCAACTGATTTCCACACACAAGGATAATATTCAGTCAATATTTGTTTTTTTCCCCCCACAGAAGTTGTCATAAGAAAAATAAGAACACATCCAAATATGGTTGGAAGTAACCAGTCAGTAGTTTGACAGCCCGCTGTGCAGCCAATTAAAGCAGCCAGCCAAGCAGGAATCGGTGGTCTGGCACATTGTGGCACAATTGAGTTTGTGGCTGCACAGGGTTTCTTTGCCATTCCCCGCGAAACACACGGAGGGGTATGATGGATCCTCAGTCACAGCCATCTACTCGCTGTCAGAGATGCAGGGATTTGCATCACACCTTGAGCATTTTAAATGGCTGCACATATGATAATAAAAAAATGAAATAAATGAAATGAGTAAATCAGGTCTCATGAAATGAAATGACAGGCAGGTTGAAACAGCGGGTGAGTGTGTGCGTTTCTTGCCACCAGCGTCAACATTAAACACATCAGATTGAAGCCACCCTCCAGGGTAGCATCACTCAGCCAGGTGTGTGTGTGTATGAGTGTGGGTGTGTGTGTGTATATGCGTGTGCATGGTGAAACCTAAGTCTTTTATCTACTTTTCCATTTCCTCTGGTTTTTTGTTTATCTACAGATTTATTTATATATTTCTGCTGAAATGGTGTACAGAACACACACACACACACACACACACACACACACATTGATCTATCGATGTATTGATGTGTGAGTGGGTGTCAGTTTTTTTATTTTCCATCTCCCTCCAATTTTTTAATTATTTTCCCTTGGTATAATCTCCTGCAGAGTTTTTTTTTTTTTTTTTTTTTTTTTTTACACTTGAGTTACAGTTAGTTTGAGTGCTGTTTTTCTTTGCCAAAAGCAGTCAAATGCTGAAAGTTAGTTAGGTAAAAAAAAAAAAAAAAGCTTTGACAGAATATCCTGATTCTCATTTGGGAAAGGTAGGAACTTAACTCTGACACTATCCCTCAGTGTAAGTGTTCTAATTCAAAACTCCAAACTTTTCTTTGTTAACAAAAGTGATAAGACATTTAGGCTTAGGAGACTGGAGCTTCATTATTCTTACATTATTATTTTCCTCACGGCTCGGCTTGTTTTGCTATTGTCCAGCTGTTTCCCTGACAGTCTCCTGACTCTCCCCATAACATTTTCTTCTCTGCAAGGACAGTAGTAGATGCATTACTTTCCATCTCTCTGTCTCTGTCTCTCTCTCTCACGCTCCCCTCTCTCTTTCTTTCTCTCCCTCCCTCTCTCTCCCGCGTCTCTCTCAGGACTGGAGGAGGATATGTCTCTTTTTCTCCATATTGACTTTCCAGGTCAGGCTCCTCTTCTCCTATTAGGCCAAGCTAACTGATCAATACACGGGTCTGGTGGGCTGCTGTGTGGACATGCAGACAGGCACATGCAGCAGGCCGTGCCATGGCCCAGTGACACACACACACACACAAACAAACACACACACATACAAAAAGAGAGCAGTAGTGCAAACACTTGTCTACCCAATCTCAAATGCTCATAATTGTATACTGTGTTTATTTATAGTGATGCAACTGGCTAGAAACATAACTAACATAATGTGTAACAAAAACTGGCAAATCATGACCCACTAATCTAATACTTATGTCAATCAATTAGTTAGTCAATCAATCAATCAATCAATCAATCATGCATGCATGAAACTATAAAACCTCATCCACTTGGTTGTTTTGCTGTCAAATACAGAGATCCAACAAACTCCTCCTCTCCTCTCCAATCTTTTCCTCTCTTCTCCTCCCCTGCTGTTTTCCCAGCTGGTGAGTTGTGACATCTGCAGTACTGCGACATGGATAAGCAGCTGCCAGAGACGGAGTGAGGGAGGGAGGGAAGAGAGGGAGGGAGGAGGGAGGGAGGGAGGGAAGAGAGAGAGGATGGAGAGCTATAGAGGACAATGCAGGAGAGGAGTGACAAGGGAGGGGTTGTCCATGGGAGGGGCGAGGGGTGCTGACAACCAGCAACAGTTAGGTGTACAGCAGCATGAGGCGGGATTGTGAGTGTGCATGTGAATAAATGTGTATTTGTGTGTGTGTGTGTGTGTCTCCGTGAACGTCTGTATCAATGCACATGTGTGTATGTGTGTGTGTGTGTGGCAGCACATGGCAGCATGCCAGGTGGTGCCATCTGGCTGCTTGACAGAGCTCTTCTCATTAACAGAGAGGTTAATTGCTGTGGCAGCACCCAGGCTGTGTCAAACATCACCCTGGGGACATGGAGGCAACAGACGGCCTACATGTTTGTGTATGCACACGCACAAATGTGTGTATTTAAGCATAAAACGTGGCACCGTAAACACCAAAACTTTTTTTCAGAGCACAAAAATTGTTTGAAAATAGCCCGTAATTCAAAGAGGGGTTCATGGTGTTGGAGGACCTTGTCTTGTCTGTGCGTGTGTGTGTGTGTGTGTGTGTGCTCGTGCATGTATGCCACGCTACATGCATGTTTGTATTATTCTTATGAATTATGCCTTGTTTCTGTAATGATGTAGAAAGAATTAGGTTTACAGAGCCAATGTCTATAGTCCTGAGGGCAAACACACACACACACACACACATGCATGCACACGCACACGGGGCAGGGGGACGGGGTGGCAATTTGCATGTTATTACTGCATATTCATGACTAATTTTGTTAGCCTTGCCTAATAGGCCTGAGTGACAGCTTGAGAAATCGAGAGGCTGCTTCCATATCACACACACACTCACGGTGGTGCACGCACACACACACCCTCTTCACTCACATTCATTCACCCTGCTCTCTCTGTCCACACAGTAATCATAACAACACTTAGGGCTCTAAATAGGAATTCCTTGTTCATCTGTTGGTTTGACATCGTATCATTTGTTTAGCACAATTATTTTATTGTATATAACAATATAGTACATCATATAGCCTCATTTATTATATGCATAATCATGACCTATAATGACACACACACACACAAGCGCGCGCACACACACTGTGGATCGCATGAATATTTGACTTGTTGCAGATCAGAATGTGTTGAATGTTTTCATATTTGTAATGATAAATAGACGCAAAAAGTACAAAACAGGGCTTCTACTGTATTAAATTTCACTTCATCCATTAATAGTGCATAAAATAAAACCTTATGTACCATTAGTGCAAACTACACTTGTTTTATTTTGCCTCCTTTGTTGACTGCATATTAGCCTGGTGTGGGTGTGTGTGTGTTTTTTTTTCAAAAGGAATCCTTGGCTAAGACAAAATGATGTTCCTGGTCACAGCCAGTGAGTGTTTTCTATTGTACACAGATACATGTACGCACACACACAGAGACAGAGAGAGCACTCTAAGCCTACCACCCTACTGTGCAGGTGAAAATAGGGATGAAATTGGCTGCAGTTACTTTTCATTCAAAACCCTCTTTCGATTTTCAACTTGTTCCCATTTCGGGCTATTCGTCTCTAAAGTGTCTCTCCTAAATTTGGGGTTATTTAAGTATTTTTCCACCATACTGATAGGGAAATAAGTTTAGAAATTGCTAATATTTAGACCAAGCTTTTGCCCTCTTTCTAAAAGGCCCTAAAATAATTGGAAAAATCATGTTATAATGCAGCAGTTGAGGGTTTTGTCCTTTGTAAAAGTTGAGGATTGAAATGTGCGCATATCTTTTTCTTACAGTCTTTGTGTGACTAGGCATCTGTGCATCGTTAGGTGCACATAGAGTTTTTGTAAATTCTTTTTTTAAACAAATATTTGTTGGGAAATGCTCAGTTAAGTGATAATTCACAGCAAAGGCAACACCGTGGTTTGGGTGGTATAAAAGAATCAAATGAATTAATAGCACAGCAGCTCACACATTTCCCCCATTTTCTTCTAGAGACAGAAACAGACTATAATTTAAAGTCAGTTTTTCCTCACTCCTCTGTGGCTTTTACTCCATTTGACTGAAAAGTTGTTTTTTTGTGAAGTGAAAGATTTAACTCTCAGCATTCTCTATCCACTCACATGTCACTTTTGTCAAGTCTTGCCTTTCCTCCCCTGCTTGGTGTGAATGTGTTAGACACGCTTGATCAAATGTGAGTTTAACATTTTTAATCTGCGCAAAGTTTCATCAGAATAACTCATCTCATGAGGCTGGTAAATATGAAATTGTGTGTGTGTTTGTACGTGCCTGTGTATTTGTGAACAGTACTGCACAATACTGTGTGATCTGATTTTTTTTCTGTCTCTCTCTCCTTCCATCTTGGGTGTGTGACAGCTGTCACTGGTGACTCAGAGAGGTGTCTGGGCAGAGCTAACGTATTTTCACCGCTGGGAAACAAACACACACACACAGACACATCAGCTCCAGTTGCTGTCACCTAACTCAAATTTCACCAGGCTCAGCAACTCTTTGCCGCTTTTTATGAATCACATATTACACTTGATACACACATTGCATGATATACTCATATTGCTTAGAAATTAATTTCATATTTTACAGAAACCTTACGTTGATTTGATTAGGTTAATTTGCGGTCAATGTTTGTCATTTGTCACATTTACATAATTTTATGTAATACAGTAACCAGGTGCAAAGACTGATGCTGAATGTACTGTGTTAAGATTTCATAATATGTTTTCATCAGGGTTAGCTGCCATAATGACCATTAGTCCGTCCCCACTCTGATTCAGATCACACATACTGGAATTTATACTACTAATTACGACTTATGTACTGAAATATTACAATTCCTGAAACAAGAGGACATATAACACATATCACAACCTGCCCAGTTGTACACTTTGATTCCACAAGTTTGTTTTACTCTCAGCAGTTTACATTTCACCACTTTTCGTGAAACTCCACGTCTTCTGTCTCGCTGTCTCCTCCCCCTGTTGCATTGGTCCCGACTGAAGACGTGAAAATCCACTTGCAAACCAAAATATGACATTGATGGTCATCTCAGATCTTGAGAGGGAGCCCAGAGAGAATTAAAAAGCAAAAGGTTGATTCAACTTGTTCTGATCTGGAAAAGAATCAAAATACAGAATTGTGTGACAAACACGGTTGTTAAGGTATTATACCCAAGCAAAGCTTATTTGTGAACTTGACTACCTGTTGGTTGAGATAATTTCATCCTTTGAAAATTGTAACTCTTTCTCATGTTTCACAGAATGCAGTAAATTGAATACAATCTACATACATTTGGATTGGCATGTTTTATTCCAAGGTCTTGTCACAGGTTTCAAGGCAATTCCTGAAATAATTAAACCTGCAATGTGCAAAAAGGAAGCTGAATCTCATGTTTTCACAACAGTACTAAGAAAACCTACATAATTAAATAACTTGTTAAGGTGAATTTCTGCAGCGTGCTTGTTATTGTTTAGAAGCCTGTCTGAGAGGAGGAGAAATTCTTCTTTTTTTTTTTTTTTTTTTTTTTTTTTTTTACGATATTGCTCTGGCAGCTGTGCGAGAAGCTCTCCATGTGCAGCCAGGTTTAACAGGAAGCCGAGGCGTGTGTGATGAATTACCAGCATATCTCAGAGCCCTTGGTAACAAACATGGCGATGCCGGTCGGGATTAAAAGGGAGAGTTTTTTACGGTCTCCCCACACCTCCTTACAGGGTGTCACTAAATTATACCCACTGCTGTTTTACTGTCTTCTGTGGCTTATGGTTAAGACACACGTAAACACACACAGGCTAGCAGCAGAGCACAGACACACACACACACACACCATACATTTGTGCTTGTGGTAAACCCAGACTTGTTGGTTGTTTATGTGTGTGTTGGCTGGTTACTGTTTGTTTATGCTGCTTGTGAGTTGACTCATTTGCACTGCAGCTAATTAGTGGTTTGTGTGATTACAGAGCCTTAGAGGAACAAGTGGAGTAACTGGAGCTTGCTCTGTTAATCATATTTTGAACAAATGTTGATATATTTTTTAATTCTGCTTGTGTTTCTGTTCTGGTATGGCTGCAATGCAGATGCATGGATAGATCTATTGACACAAACTCATATACACATGCACAAAGGTGATTGCCTTGCAGTTCTTTGGTAGCAATAAGCCAGTATCTGTATGAACTGAACACGTTACTGGAATCTGATGCCTGTGAGGCCCAATTAAAACAACTGTACATCCTTAACAATGAAATATGCATGTATACATTACATTCTTTTTGTATCTGTCAGTGTAGAAGGTTTTCATGTGGATTGCTAACACGGTTGTAGTGTTTCATTTACATGATCCATATATCAAAGATTATTTAGCAGTCTGTGCTTTGAATTGCTCTGCTTTTTACAGTTTGACATCAGCTTCAAAACATTAAAATCTTATAGGTATTGAATCTAGATTTGCATCTCGGGTATTAATGATCCACATAAAAATGTATATGTTTTAGATTATTGAACGTAATTTGTGAGGAGATAATCAACAATATTTCTGAAAACAAGTATCACTCTCAAATGACTTTATACCCCTAAGTTTTCCAAATTTGTCTCAGACACCTGCAGTGTGCTGACTGGTCTGCAGCAGATCCACAAAGATGATATGATATGATATGATATGAAACATGTTGCCGAGACACTGAGAAAGACACCTGGATCACCAAGCTGCAAGCTGATGTTCAGCTGCTGCAACCAAACAGCACAGACACATGCTCAGGTGTGCAGAGACTTGAATTTGCACACTGTGCAGTAGATACTGCAGATGTGGAAATAGCTAATAATGCAGGCATGAATACACTCACTCACTGTGAGTTGCTTCAAACATCTTTCCCGTAACCTATTTTCTCCTCACAGGATGCTGCCTTGGGGCCTTTTGATTTTTCACATTAGCTTTTAGATTAGGCGACTGTTATGTCATTTGTTTCACAGAGTGCAGGGATGTGACCACTTACATGTGTCCCCTTTCTTCTGTCTGACTTCAGCAGTTGAATGTGGGAGTGAGGGAGCTACAGGAGGAGTTGATGAGAAAAGAGGAGGAATGGGGGCAAAGAAGAGAAAGAGGAAATATAAACAGGAGCAGGAGAGGAGAGGAGAAGGCAGGAGCAACAGAAGAAGAGTGAGTTAGGGGAGTGGAGGAGGAGAAGAGGAGTGGAAGAGAAGGATTGAGGAGAGAAAAGACCAAGCTCATGCTGTTAGGAAAAGTGCAAATATTTTGAGTTCTGAGGTGAGTGTATTAACGCACTAAGAAGGTCTATTGTATCTAACCAGACAACTCAACAATGGGTGATTATGTGTAAACTAGGCTGCCAATAAGAGAATTCATTCTCTCCATTGTGCTCCCTCATTTTAATTATCTTGTGTGAAATTATGCTTCTTTTGAAAATCGTAAAAATAACTAACTGCAATAGAAACTGAAGGAGAAATGGATAATTCTATCCAATTAAAAAAACAAACAAAAACAATTTGCAAAACCAAGAGAACTCATCATGGATTCAAATATCAAGTCAAACTATTACACACAATAACACCTCCATCCACAATTAATTATTCACACAGGTCACATGAGTAAAATGATAATCCTTCTTTTTTTTTATACTTTTAATATCTTTTTTGTCTTCATAGAGCTCAACTCAGTCAACTTTAAGTCATAACGAGTTCCATAAGCGAGTGGTTATGTTTACTTCCAGCAGTGCGGTTGACAACATATTTACATGCGTGCATGTCCGTGCACTTACACAGACTCGTAAAAAAAAACAACAACAAAGCACTTCACCTTAATTCAGACCTCAGACACTCTCCTCCCCTCTACCCCCCCACCTCCTCCTTCCTTCCATCCTGTCATCTCGCCACAACCGCTCCAAATTAATCTGCAAAATATTGATTTGAGGAGCAAGGGGGTGGGGGGGTGGGGGCACACGATTGCGGCCGCATATTAATACGAACGGGCCGCTCTTCGTCTCTCCTCTATACTTTAAGATCCTCATATCTTCATAATTGATTAATGTTCCTTTGTGAAGTGGGGATGAATAATACATTAGTGGGCCTGCTGCACCCTCAGGCTGATGAGAAAATGTTTAATTTCAGTAAATGTAGCGCTCCCTCTCTTTCTCTCTCTTTCATTTTCCCTCTCTGGTTATTTGTGAGTGTGTTTGTGAGTTTTCACTTGCGAGCTGAAGACCAGAGGAGTGTTGTTGATTTGCTTTTTTCATGTTTACTGTCAGCTTGAAGCACATGTTAAGCATCACAAACAAAAGGCAGCGATCTGCATTTGCAAACATGAATGAATAAATTGGTGAGATGAGCTCAGTATTGTTCTATTAGCTGATATAACTGCAGGAGCTGTGTCACTTTACAAGCTGCTTGCCTTAAAAAAAAAAGAAAAGACAAGAAAAGAAAGCACCTTTTGGACATTTTTGCACTTATTGCATCAGAACGCTCTGTGACCATCAGCTGCTACATTAACAGTCAGCAATCAGTGAAAATATGCAAATGTGCCACAAACCCACCTGATGGGGACAAGTATGCTCTTCAACAGCTTGGAAAGGTGCCCGGAGGGTGACACAAGTCAGCTGTTGTGACTGGCACAGCCTGGCTCGACTTAGCTTGTGTGGTTAACAATGCTAATTATGCAAATGAGCAGACTAATGATGATGGTGAGGGATTTAAGAGCTACGGCATAGCCAGCTTGTGTGCGCGTACGTGCGTGTGTGCGTGTGTGTGTGTGTGCGTTACCCTGACGAGGGGTGTGAGGGTGGGGTGTCTGGCACCTGATGGTGAACATCTGTGTGTGTGTTGAGCAGATAAATGATGAAGTGAACACACACGCAGACACCCACAGGTCTCACTTCATGCCCACTTAGCTTTGCTACATTTTCATTTGAACTTGTGCCAATGATGAAGGGGATCTGTACACATGCAGAGCCTCATACGTACACACAGAGCGCTAATTGCATAAATAATACTTATCCGTTAACAAGCTTCCTAATTAGTTATGCTAATCATCCTAGATAACCCAATTAACCTCATCAAGAGAGGCGTAGGGAGGGGGGGGGGGGCTCCTCTGTGTGTTTATATGTGGGTGTGGATTTTTATGCCTGAGAGCGTATCAGAGACACTTAAGAAAACACATTTGCCTAATTAGTTTCCAATGACTAAGACAAGCATTTATGTTTTTTTCATGTCTGTATTGTTCTGCCTTTGAATGCAAGGTAATAGGCTTTTTCACAGCAAAGGGAATAAGAGGTATTGAAACCATGCAAACAGTCTTCCCTTGCATATGTGAGGATAAATGCATTTACACGTCTTTCTGTCTGCCTTCGTCTAGTCTGTGTCTCAGTTAGATCCACACGGACATGTATATTTTCACAACTATTATAGTAGTTTAAACAGAGTGTGTATTTGTTCAGAGAATGTCTGCCTGTTCCATTAGTTTATGTCCTTGGAAATACAATTTGGCCTCAAGTTCTCTCCGTTTATTTAAAGCCTTCAGTCAGCGTTCCCCTCCTAATAGTGAGCCGTGTTTCCTCTCATTTAGCTTCACCACTCATTATCCGGGCCATGTGGAAGAGACAGTGTTTAGAGAAGAGAGAGAAAGAGAGAGACTTGGAGGGACACGGCAGGGTGGGGGAATAAAAGTGAGAGCAAACCAGAAAGTAAAAGACAGTGGGAATGAATGAGTGACTGGAAGAGAGAGAATGTAGATTGTCTTTGAACCTGACCACAGCTGCTTGTGCTTCTAATGAATGGCGAGGAGAGGAGGGAGGGAGACATCTATACAAGACTGTCTTTGTTGGGCCTGTGCAACAGAGGGAGAGCGAGCGAGAGAGAGAACACAACAGATTTATGTCTTACAGGAAGTCTTCTAGAGTTGTGGTGTTCCCAACCGCCCAACCCCAGTCAACGGCATGCTCTGGCTTTTAATTACCAGCCTGTTTAAGTTTCTGTGTGCGCGCTCAAGTGTATGTTTGCGTGTATTGACTATTCATTAATTTGTGTATCTGTTTGCCTCAGTGGGATGATCCCATGTGCCTGTGCTTGCAACATTTAGACATGCAGTTTATCATGCACAGTTTGTAGATGAGAATTAGTTTTGACAGGGGAGTAGTCATCTTAGTCCTCTGGTTTGGACTGCATTGCTGACAGTGGGAGAGCTTCAATTAAAACACATTTGTCACTATGATTTGTCATGATGATAATTTACAATGTGTTAGACAATGTGTTAGACACACAAGTGCCTAACGAGTGACAACCATGCCGTCATTTAGATGACACTTGGTTTTTTTTTTTTTTAGAAGAAGAATCTGAAGGGCTACCCTTAAATTGACTTAAGAAATGAATACAGTATAAAATGCTGCACCCAACATTAGCATTAGGTCATGACACCTTTACTAATGTGCTAATGGAATTCACTGTGGTGAGCTAATCTGCGGGGCTTAACGTCCAAGGCCTGCACTTTTGTAATGGGAAGACTTGATGCTACTCTGTGCGGAACAGGTCTTGAATGAGTGAGATGCTAATATTAGCTCATGCTCACATCAGCTGAGTCATCTCCTCTGTGTCCTTGGCTTATTAACTGATTTAAGACTGATTAGATCAGTCTTGCGCGATCGTGCACCGGCATGCATACACACATACACACCAAATTTGAATATCAAAATGGAATTGCTTGACCAGTGAAAACTAGATTAATTCAAAATGTTTGCATCAAGGTGTAGGTAAAACAGATGACTGGGCATATTTTTTTAATGCACCTTAAAGCATTTAAAGCCATTTATGACATTAGCTAAAGCTCATGTTATTCAAACACATTTAGCAAGTCAGAGCCACTTACGTTGAGAATACTTGATGCTCCTTTTTTCTCCTTTGCCTTGTCGACTTCGTGAGAACATCAGCATACTGTACAGTAGGTATCGATTTTGCGCTGAGGTTTTAGTGAGATAAAATGTGTACACCTTGTTCTTAGTGTATCTTTCCGTTATCGCGCTACTGTAATGGGGATGTCATGTACTTTTCCTTCTAAAGTACAGGTACACAAATGTCGGTAATACTTAGGTAAGGGATTAAAAGAATGTGAGCATCTTTACGTGAGCGCAGTGTTTATCCATTTACCACGACGCTGTTATGCCAGCCTGTTAAAGTCTCTCTTCATCTTGCTTTGTCAAGGTTATATAAACAGATTGGCCATTGCTCTGCTCCCAACAAATGCCACAAATAGCTACTTCTTCTCTATAGTCTCCAGAAAGTGTACTTGTCAAGAGATTGCACTGTTGCTACCAGGTCAAATCTCCTGGCAACCTAACAGCATGGTGGGTGATATACGTTTGTCCTAGAAACCTCCCACATCCCTATTCTTCCTTTGAAAAATCATTTCTATTATGTCATTGTTGTGGTTGATGTGAGAACCCATTGCACTCTTGTTTCTTCCTCTTTGAATGCGTTGCTCAGTTCTGCTGTGAGATATTTGATCAGCTCAGAACACGATGTTACACTTTCAGATAGTTTTTTTCCCTGGTAAACAAGAGAAAGTTGTTTTGCTGTCTGTTGGAGTTTGAAAGTGAAGTGTCAATTTCACTTAGCTCTTTTCATGTTGGGCGCGAAGTACTGAAGAGAGCATTCAGCCAATGTAAAATGTATACATTTGTGTGTGCTCATGCAAAGGATTGATAGTTTCTACCTCTCTCCACGTGTGTATCTGTGACAGTTTCCTCTCGAGATGTTAATTCCTCTCCTCCCTGTTGTTGTCATGCTTCCACCAGTAGTGTCTGCACCAGGGAGACGAAGACAGATTGGTGTTAATGAAAAGCCCTCCTAAACTCTCCTCCCCGCATGAATGTTTAAACATGCTTGTCATAACATTCATTCGCTCACACATGACAGCTAGCATCTGCAGCTGCCTTGCTCGCCCTCAATATTTTATCATACCATCTCCCCTAACCCCACACTAACACAATGGCTGTGTGTTAGCAAACTGAATTATAATGACTCAAAACAGGCTGTGTTCAGACTCACTGCCAGAACAGGCCTACATAATGGATTCAGCAACACCACAGGCCTCATAATGGTACAATTAGTCATCTTAAATATGAAAGAAAGAGTGAAAGGCCAAATGAAGGGAATGTGATTATACACGGAGGGGAAGAAAAGCAAAAAGGAAGGAAATAAACAAAGATGAGTGGAGAAAAATGATCACAAGTATGAGGACAGAAGCGAAATATAGAGAGCAAAGGGTAAAAGCGTGCAAAGAAAAAAGAAATGAGGAAAAAAAAAAAAAAGAGAAATCCTCATGTCCATATACAGTACGCTATTCAGAAGTCTGATAACACTGCAGGTCAGCTGTTGTGACCTTGGTGGTTTTGACAGAAGTGGTTCACCATGGTAACGGTTAGTCGGCAACCCTCAGAACACCCCCACTCCCCTCATCACTCCCCGGCCTTCCTTACTGCCTCTCTGCCAATTTGATTGGACGCACAATTGAAATGTCATGCCTCAGCAACACACATGCACACGCACCAGATCAACCAGACTGAAGCTGTGGGATGAAAGAGCAGGGCACATTGTACAAGTCTGACTGAAAGAAACCAGAGACAAAAGTAACACACTTAGAGGGGAGAAAGGTTTTGATTGAGTTTTTTCTTCTTTTTTTTTTATCACTGTACTTTCACTTAGTGAGAAAAGGTTGTTTCAATAAGTGTCTGCGTATTTATATCTGAAGTTAAAGTTACAGGGTTAACATTATGTGTAGGACAGGGAGGACCTTATAGCGCAAAGCATCAAAGCAGAGCGGCTTGTCATAGCAGCCGAATGCAGAATCAGATGAATATTAATGCAGAACCAATTACCTGAGGGAGATGTTGTCTGTAGGTTAGCACTGCTAATGCATGCGTCTCACTTTAGCAAAGTGGAAGCAGTAGGTCAGTAGGTGGGGGGTCCTGGGAAGTGGTTGCACTGATGTATTCGTTTCTGTCTTAACAAGCTTGTCTGCGCCTGCTAAAATAGAAATGTCCACCATGCAGCACCTCCCCACCCCCATTCTGCCTTTTTCACCTAAATACAATTCTTTAACAATGCCTATGGCTAAGTGGGAGTTATTATTGGCACCGTGCTCCATGGTGTTGTCTGTGTTTTTTTTTTCTTTTAGATCTGAAAAACAACAAGAACATCATTTATGAATTGTTTGCACGAACGTGTACGTTTTTTTTCTTTTTTTTTCTATATGAAGCTTGGTTGAATAATAGAACATTTGAACCTAACATAAACAAATTTCTTTTTTTCATTTCACATGTCACTCAGTGCCAACAGTTATAAAAGGCCTCCATATTTCAATGCATGCAGCAGATCTCAGGCTTCGTAGTGGTGACATGCTATACTATCTTGTTGTGTGAGCAGCTTTGCACAGTGTAGCACTGATCTGTTCAGGTCTCTAGCTGCTGCTGATCTGCATAAGTGACTGTGCCACACTTAAAGCCGCTGCCTCCTTAAAGCCCCTTCTAAATCAGTGTTAAAGCCTTGATAATAGACCTCACTGACCAATTGATTGGCCTTCATATGTTTACAGCTCACTTTAATTGCCTCAAAAATACCATTTATCAGCCATGTGTGTCCATGTGCGCATATGTGTGTGTGTGTGCAAGCGTGCCTGTCCATCGACAAAAAGGCCTATTGATTTATCAGCATCGGGATTTGTCCCGTTCACTGTACATAAAACCCCTGCATATGTGCTGTTCAAAATGGGAAATGGCCCCATCGATTCCCTTAAGTTGGAGCCCAAATGCTAAAGATTTTTGGATAAGCTTTCTCATTACTTAAGCTGAAATCAATAGGGGAGAGCATGGGTCTAATGAATGAACGGGCCACAGATCAGATGGGGTGTGCTCATCCCTGGCCTGTCCTGGTCGATCTGTGAGGGTGCATGTGAGCGAGTGAGTGAGCGAGTGCGTGTGTGTGAAAGAGAGAGAGAAAAAGAGAAAAAAAACCCCTGTCTATTCATTCAAACCTTTTTTTCCTTGGCACAAAAATTCACACTGTGGCACTAGTTTTGTGTTTCTCTGTCTTTCTATTCCAACTCCAACCCAACTTTAATTAGCCACCATTTGATCTTTGATCAAATCTCCACATGTGCCACAGAATATACGTTTTCTTATGAATATTTATACGTTATATGAAATTCACTATTAGTAGACAGATGGGAGATGTACCCAGCCTGCATCTAATTAAGGTTAAAAGTATGCTGAATATGGAATTTTTAAAACATATTATTATTATTATTATTGTTATTATCATTATTACTATAATAGAGCTGTTTCCTTTTGCACTCTGTGGTTGGAGACAGAGCAGGGAGCTGTCACAGTTTTACCCGAAGGAGGAGATGTTTCCCTCTGAGGTACATAAAACACAAGACAAAAATAAAATAAAAAACACTGACTGCATTCCCACCAGACCACATCCAACAGGGAAATAAATTACAAAATAAAACATATACACCAGAAATACTTACTGGAAGTGATCATACAAGTAACCCAGGAGTGAGGATTTAAGAAACAAAATTACCCCTGATACCCAGCACCTACAAATAACATCTAGATTAAACATAAATCTGCACAGGAATATTATATGCAGTGCAGTGCATGTGTCTGTGTCAGCCAGTACACACACACACACACACACACACACACACACACACACACACACACACACACACACACACACACACACACACACACACACACACACACACACACACACACACACACACACACACACAGAGCCAACAACCCTGCCCAACCACAACCCCTTTGGCTGACTTTTCGGTTTTTCCACTTTCCATTCTTTCCACTCCTCTGAAACATCAAAACGATCTCGCGTGGTGTATCTCTAGGAAATTGTCTTTGGCCGAGTGTGCAGCCACTGCCTTTGAGCGTACATTTACCAGACTGCTCCTCAGAGTTTCACTTTGTGGTTTTGGCCAACTCATGGAATTAACTACACTAATTAGCTACATCTGATATTGCAGACAGTTGTCATTTCAGCTGTGGTAACCGACAGTCGCCAGCTGAAAATGAGAAGTCTGCATTTGTTTAAAGTAGACAATAAATTGATGATATCATAGTCAATAAATACCACATTTGAAGTGGGCTAACTATTTAGTGGATTTCTGCCATGTGGCTGCAGATGAAAGGAATAGTCAGCAATTTGCGAATATCAACAATATCAACAAAGAATGAGTGCAAATATCAGCCCAATTTTCAAATAGTAAACTCCCTGTCCCTTTCCCTCACACCCCTCTAAGGTGTCCCCCCTTTTCAACTCATAAATATGGAAGGCGAGGAATGATGAGATTCATGGACAAGAAAGGAATCAAAATCTATTGTTGCGTGTCCTTTTCCCCGTGTAAAGTTTGGATTAAATGTCACACATTAGCATATGAACTTTTAAATGAGCTTGTTTGCTCTCTGCGGTGTGGGGCATGTAAATACCCATCTTGAGTATGGAATGGGGATTGCTTGGTGGAGGTGGTGGCGGGGATGAGCTTCACAAGAATCGGGGAAGTGTAGGACATATTTGAGTGTTGCACCGGCAATTAGATCGCAGCGAGGGACCGGAGCAGCGAACAGCTCTATTGACTGGTTGCTGGTGTTCCACACCTGAGGAGGCAGATAGTGGCAGATGGAAATGCTCCCTGATGGCTATGGCTTCTGGTGATTTGAGGGAAGGAGATGAGTGACAGGCACTCCCAAAATGAGATGATTGACATGCACTGTCAGAATGAATCTGCTCATGGGCGAATGCAGGTGTAAGTATGAAATGTGTGCGCACAAATACGCAGAGATATGGGTTAAACATTATAGCCTTGGTGATATATAATGCTGAGATGCTGACCAGTAAAGATTTCACATGCAACCTGTCTAAGTATTTGTAATATTTCATATACTGAACTGAACTGAACATCCACACATTCATCTGTAGAAATACACACAAACAAAAAAATGAAAACAGTTTGTTCAAGAGGAAGCCAGGCAGAACCTGCAGCTATGTTTATTAACTCACAGAATACAATAGTGTGCGAGTATGTATGGCTGTGTCATGTAAGATATTTGATAGTAACCAAACATCATTGTGTATTTGCACATTTTTCCCCCCACAAAGCGTGATTCTCTTTGTTTTAAAATGTGAGGCAGCTTATTTATTGACATCATTTCCTCTCAGTGAAGGGCTCGTGTCTGTAAAGCACATTAAAATCATAATGCAATCTTTGCTAACCCAGGAGCAACGTTATTGTTCTATTATACTCACCGAACAACAGCATCCCAGCCTGTTTATCAATCCAATATCTCATAATGTGCACTCTGCCTGGTCATTTTGAATATAAAAAGATCTCACACTGTTATTGTACCATATTTTCTATATTTAGTATTAATCTCTTGTTCTGACATGAATCTGACACTTCCAATATGATATTTGATTAGTTGTTGTTTTTTTCCCATGGTCTCCAGGTGATATTGGATACATGTGCAGAGCTGGTATTATGTTGGCTGTTTCATCTGGGTATAAAAATGATTTAGTGTGTGCTCAGCACGCAGTGTCATTGACTAGCTTTAATTTCACTGCAAGGGTGGGCTTTATTACTCTGCTACTCTCCGAATGTGTGTATGCGAGAGTGTGTATGCGCGTGTGGATGGGAGAGCGAGAGAGGAGGTGAGGGAGAATTAATGTTTCTGTGCATATATATTTGTGGGTTTTCATGCTCGCTGCTGTAGCAACATGCCTCACCTGTGCACACACATGCACTTGTGCATATCTCTGTATATCTTTCCATGGCTGCTGTATCTTCAGCATGTAATTGCCATTCAATGGAAGAATCAACTAAACCAACACGTGGAACACCTCACATCACACTCAGGCCAAACCGGTGGTCCCGTTGTAAGAAACAGAGGGGCTCCACTTTGCCGTGACAAACCTTACTTCTGATCAAATGCTACAGAGCCATAATCATGTTTGTGCCACTGAATTCTTTAACCTTTCCATGACCCCGGTGAATGCCAGCGGCCCAATCACAGAACCTAATTGAATCTGCTCGGCGGCGCCCCCCCGACTGATGAAAAAATAAAATTGGAGGTGAAAAATGAATACAGCAGCAGAGAGAGAGAGAGAGAGAGAGAAGGAGGGAGGTAATGCCGGTGGAGGCGGAGGGAGGGGGGTTCACACTGCAGTTTTTATAAATACACAGATGTGCTCACAAACACACACCCAGACATGTACACACAGTCACACCTTTTTCAATCCTGCAGTAGAACGGGGAGTGGGAAATGACAGAGAGGGAGAGGAAGAGAAGGAGCAAGAGAGAGAGGGAGAGAGATAGAGATAGGTTGGGCCCAGGTTTCTCATTACCCCCTCGGCCCATTCAGAGGATATTCCTATAAGATAATCTGATTTATTTGCAATTTTCCTTTAAGCGGCTTAGTGTTTACCTCCAAGATTAATATTTTTCTCTGTTATTAATATCAGACTGTAATTAGGAGTGATGTGTCTCGCTCTGCGCTGTTCCATGGCCGCCAGGCAGCTAGCTGGATGAAACTGTTGTTGTGACTTTGGTGTGATCCTGTTTCACAAGACAAAAAAAAAAAAAAAGAAAAGAGAAGAGAAGGAAGTTTTAAAAGGAAGAAAGAGGCTGCAGGGCGGGAATATAGAATAACAATTGCGACATACCTGCTTCTCTGTAAGTAAGGGTGTGTGCATGCGGGTGTGTGTGTGTGCAGGACCGCGCAAATATGCGAGTGTGTATTTCTTAAGAATATGTGTATATGTGTGTGTGACAGTGTGATGGTCCCCTCTGATTGATAGGGTGTCTGTGCCGACTGCAGATTGCTCTTGCTGATTGCTTCTGAGAGCTCCAGCTGATTTATAATCAGAGCAGGATGAAGGATTGAGCTGTGGATTGCTTATCTGTTTATCTGTTTAGCCCCCTCACAACATAAACTGACAAATTATCATGTTGAACACACACACACATGCACAGACGCGCACACACACACACATGAATTAAAAAAAAAAAAAAGTAATAACATGGTCGCTCTTATTAAATACACACAGACACACCTTCATATAAATGTAATTGAGCAGACACACACCAACCACAAAGAACTTAGAGCTTTTCTCATCAGCACGGTCACATTTTCATGATTGCCCAGCGGAAGTGTAATCAGTCTCATTTGTTTACATATTCTATATCAGATATAAGTCAAGTTGCAATTAACTCGCTTTATGAGTTTAGAATTTTCATTTACTCCATGATGAGGAATTATTTAAAGGTGTCTGCTGCGCCAGTCATCAGGGATATATATGTTTTTTGGACACGCCTACTCGCTGTTCACAGTACCTGATATTTAACCCCTTCTCTGATAATCACATCCATAATAACCGCACCACAGGGAGCATGACTGAATAACAAGAGACTTTCATTATACAGGTGAAGAGATTGGGGTATTTTGATTGAAACTGTTACACTGATAGAGTGAAACACAATCACCAAAGTAGGTGTTTGTTGTTTTCAATAAAGAGTCTGGCATATTATGTGAGACTAATTCCACTTGGCAAGTCAGAGTACAAGCCAGCAGGTTTAAATGCTGACAGGTTTAGTATGCCCTATGGCACTGTGACAGCTCTGTGAGTGAGTGTGTGTGTCTGTGTGTATGCGTTTGCGTCTGTCTCCGCATCTTTCTGTCCCCCTGTCTCTTACTCTTCCCACTCTTACCTGTCTGTCTGATTATTTGTTACTTTCTCTCTCATTTCACCACAGTTGTTTGTAAATGCACAGTGACAGAATCACGAAAGAAGGACAAAAACACAAAGTACAGGAGCGCTCAACATACAGACAGACATACACACACCACGCAAACGCGCAGACAGACACACACACCCGCGCAGACACACGCACACTGACGAATGGCAGCAATTAGATGGGGAAACCAAGCATGTGAGGACAGAGGAGCGCTGAGGGGCTGCAACCGCTGTATGGAACGTGTGTGTGTGCATGTTGTACGTTTTTGTGTGTAATTGGAAGATTTTTTGTCCTTCTAATGCACCGCCCATCTGTCTAAATATCAACACTGTTTCATATGTCACTGGACAGTGACTGTGATGGGGTGCAGTTGGTTGTTGGGCATTAACATTTACAATGAAGGGCCAAACACGGTAAAGGCCTGGACCACAACATTATCACTCCACAAAATTAATTGCTCTTTGCACTAAAGCTAAATCATTAAAAATATTAGTGTATTTGGCAGCAGCACAGAACAGAAAATAAGCAGAAATGCATACAGTATGATTTCTGTTTTTTATGCTATGGTCTCATGCCAGCCTACCTTAACTCATTGTCACTGAGATTTTGACCTTTCTCAGCTCTTCTGCCCACTTGCCATTGGAAAAGAATCTGAGCAGCAGTCACTTCTCTTCTCATCTTCCCTTTTATTGAGAGTATTCATCTTTTCAAGAAATTCCTCACAGCAGCTTCTTCTCTCCAAATCAATCACATCTCTATCTACTTTATTTGCCATCTAATAAACAAAGTTCTCCCCTTACCTCGGATTTCCCCGCGTTTTGTTGAGCATTTAACCGCCGTTTACAGCTTACGTGCCATCGCAGACATAACATGATATGATCTTGTCTCTCAATAATTTTCAGGCCACGGGGTAAACCTTTCTTTTATCTACTCGACTGTGTATGCACCGCTGAATTTTATACTTCAGTGTCACCATTTATAACATACAGTATTCAAGCAACAGAATGCGATACAAGCATTTACAAAAATCACTGTAACTTAATCAAGGCACACCAACAGTTGTGTGACAACATGTAAAACAAATTCATATTGGCAACTATGAGTCATTTTCCAGACAGAACTGAAGTGGGCTACACAGACTCCAACTTTCCAAAAAGCATATATCATATTATACCTCTCAGGTTTTTTTATTCCAAGTATTTTAGCAGGACGTGATGTGTGTGGGAGCACATTTGTGTGCATTTGTGTTATTAACGGCTTTTCCTTCATGCCAACTTTTTGTGCTTCTGATTTATTCTCTCCTCTGTGGGATTGCACAGATTTTACAAGCAGGTGTATGTGTGTGTGTTGAGTGTATGTGTGTGCGCGCGCGTGTGTGTAGATTTGTATTTATGACCAGTGGAGATGTGTGTTAGACACAGCTACTGATGAATTACTTCACTTCTGATTGCTTATATCACAAATCATTCCCATATTATAACCCTTCTCATGCAAATAAGTGGCAATGTTTGTGTGTGTCTGGGTGTGTGTATGTAAGAAGGAGTGTGAGGGAGGAAGAGAGAGAGAGAGGGGGCATGAATACATGTGTCTACAAAATAATGCAAGCTGTTATTTACATATAAACTAAATGCACTCTGTGAGTTCATATATGTAGCCCATTTATAGCACCTATATGTGTGTTACGAATGAGTCAGTAAGTATGTGTGTATGTGTAAGTGTATGGGTGTGTGGTAACCCTGTATCACTGGCAAGCTCATTTCTCTCAGAAATCAAAGTTAAATGGGTCATCTATCATGAGAATATGTGACTGGGACGCTTGTCTCTACCATGCACAGTGTTATGTGTGTGAGTGCGTGCGTGTGCGTGTGTGCAAATATGCACACAAATGCAAGGTGTGTGGTGCAAGGGCAGCATGTGTGTGGTTCTGCAGCTGTGTGCACCCTCTTGTGTATGTGGCAGCCACTTGTCTTTGCCTGTGCTATGATTAATGGTTTACATTGGGCTGTTCAGCCATGCATGTTTCTTGGTTTATCGTTTTATGCTGTCTCCAATTAAAGCTCCATAACTTGAGTGATGGCTTCACGCCAGTGTCCATCAACAGAGGCCATCAACAGCCTTATGCATTCAGGATATGGAAGTCACACACTAACTAATATCCTCTTGTGTCAGAGCCATTGGGCCATTTGTGTGTGTGTGTGTGTGTGAATATGCAGATGTATGTGTGTGCATGTGCAGAGGAGTGAAAAGTATCAATTTTAAATGATGTAACCAATAACACATCACAGTAAATCTAGTTTTACTTTATCTTAAAACAGATGACCTGGATTACTTTTCTTATCCAATCAAATAACTAATCAATTAATCCTCCTATAAGCGAGTGAAATCCTCTCAACCTATTTGACTTTTTTACTTTACTCTTTATTATTATAATTATTTTTTTTTTTTTTACAATGTAAGCAAAATAAAACTGAAAGTCTTTATACATGAATAATAGTGTAATTTATTTTTGTGTGTGCATCTATGCAGTATTTTGAATCTTTGTCCCCCTTGTGTATATGTGTGTATATGTGTGTGCAGGCCTGCCTGTGCTGGGAAAGTAGTAGGGGAATACATACATTTGGACGTATGAGCTTGCTCATGTGTGCACCGCACAAGCATGCACGCGCTGCGCAATATCATTTCACGCAATATTATTTCTCATATAGCAGTAATGACATTAGGCCGATATGTTGATTATACTGTCGGCAAACAGCAGCCTGCTGATTGGGTTAGCATATTATCTTATATCACATTTCTCCATTCATCCCTGTATTTTTTTTATTGCCCTCATTTTTCCAAATCACTTCCCACTTCCCCAGTTTCCTGGGCGAGGTTCCAGGCTATGCAAGCAGGTGATGTGGAGTAATATGATGAGAGGAAGACAACAATGCAAGGGAGGAAACGTTACAACCCGAGAGCAGCAGCTGTTATTGTTACATGCGTGGATGCAGGACAAAGCTCAGTGATAGGGCAGCTTAGTGTTAACCTGTGTGCAAAATGTAGGGATAAATAAATATTTGATGAAACTGAAGAAAACACAAAGTGCACGAGTGCAGGTCATGTGGTCATGTGTGTGAGGGTTGCTGCTCAGCATCTGTTTTCTATAAATATATTTAACAGGTGTGCAGATTGGTAAAGAAAAAGTAGGTGTGATTTAGTGAAGACTGAGAAGAAGAAGAGGAGGGGGGGCAGGGAGACAGAAGAGAGAGATGTTTTAGAGTGGGCCTCTCAGATTGTTAGAGAGAATGAGATTTCATTTGCAGCTGGGACAGTGAGTGATAACACCCCTGGTGTGTGTCTGTCTATGTGCTTGTGTCCACATGCGTGCACACGTTAAGGTTGATTTATACATCTATATAAACAAAATACAGAATTGCTCTTAGGAGGGCTAGTGTATTTCCTCTGTGTGTGTCCGTTACTTCTTTAATATCGGTCTCTAAGTGGTAAAGTGCAATAACAAAACCCACAATCCAAATAAAACAAACAGAAAACAACAGTATATGTTCATCTCTTTTACGGTCAATATTTATGATATGGCGAAACAGAGACTTTTGGTGTTGGTGTGGTTTTGATTTCACTGCAAATTAGTAATAGTGTTATTGGACATTAGCACCATGCGCAGGTAATGATTTAGCCGTGCATAGTGTACAGTTGGACACACAGGCAGTAAATGGAAAAACGATAACAATAACAATAACTCACATCAGCCATCCCTAATATATAGGCTGCTACACACCATGCCATGGCTAAATGACACTTGGAGAAAAATGAACGGTGGTTATCTGGAAATTAAAAAAAAAGAAAAAAAGAACTGATTTAATATTCAGCAGTAGTTGAATGGGCTTGGGGGAAGGGAAAGAAGGCGGACCTATGGATGTGGAAGGGGGTGTGGGCGATGAAGATGGAGGAAATTAATCAGTGGTATCAGCTCCATGGGAGTTTAGCTAACCACCAACCTCAGCGCTTTATTCAGCCTATATGAGGACGCTGCAGCTGCTATACCATAACAAACCAAACCCATCAGATCAGATCAGCACACACTCAAATCGTGATAACACATCAGACTTACAAACTCATAACTGTGCATAGTGTGCTCATGAAGTGTAATTTATCGATGTATCTGGCAGATAGAATTTGAACGCATGCTGACCTTCCTTATGTGAATATACAATAATATCTATTGTCTGTCTTATGTTTAGTCATGGTGACATCTCAGCGTAATGTGTTTGTACATTTTTTTTTTTTTGCAATTTTTGTTATAACCTTCCTTGCTTACTCCACATCCTTCGGGGTGTTGCCCTTCACAGTTGTCTTAGACCACAAAGGCCGAACTTAAACTAGATGGTTTTGTCTATGACGAAGCACCACGTCACTGGTAACCTTGACAACATGTAACCTTTTTTTTGGACCAAAAATGGAGATTTTGACACTCTTGGTTTTAACAGATGTATGGTAAGCAACTGTAGTCATCTGAAACAGAATACTAACACTCCAACATGGCTCTCTGTCTGCGTTGTTTGCTTTCATTACCTACATGCAGTGAATCTAGGAACTAGGATAGGTAAAGAAGGTTGCATTTGTCAGCTGCATTTGAAAGAGCCTTCAATACATCAGTCCTCCACTGGTTCACTGTACAAATCTGGCTGTGTGTGTGTGTTTGCATTTTAATTCAGAAAAGTGAATAGTTTATCATCTTAAGAGGATAATTACCACATAATATCACTCCTAACTGATTCTTCATGAGTTCACACAACAGTGAAT
This sequence comes from Trachurus trachurus, assembly GCF_905171665.1. Classification (NCBI taxonomy): domain Eukaryota; kingdom Metazoa; phylum Chordata; class Actinopteri; order Carangiformes; family Carangidae; genus Trachurus; species Trachurus trachurus. Next base: position 9,288,986 of record NC_139911.1, read on the forward strand.
GAAGATGACCTGCTCTCTGTTTCAGACTGAGGCCAAACTGGTGACCATGAAGAGTGCGCTCCGTGCCTTATTTGAGAGAAGAATGAAAGAAAAATATATGAGGATTAACCAGTTTACTAGAGAGCTGAATGACATGAAACATAAGGTGAGACAAAAACAAATGTGTGAATGGAAATTGCTAAGTAGAAGGACCAGTACAGCAACCTTTTCACCTGCAGCTCGAAGCATTCTTCTGTGAAACACACAAGTATCGGTACATGAATATATAATATTGAAAAGCTGCAAATTGAAAATTGCATTGCATTGTGCAGCTTTGGCTAACATTATTGCTTGACCCCTGGGATTCTGTTAGTAAATTTAACTATGCTATCATAGAGCTTCAATCAGTTTTCCATCCACTTATTTTATACCCTTTCAATTATACAGATTACCATAGCTGTTAGAGCTTATTGAGCTGTACTTTTGATTCAAAGGCACACCGGCTCATTGAGGCACAAGCACTGACTGAAATACACACACACACACATACTCTCTCTCTCTATCACACACAGTACACACACCACTTGATCTGCATATCATTAAGCTTTTGATCGAATGCCAAGGTTTCGCAGAGAAAGACATCAGAGTCAAATGGAGCAAACATGTACACAACACAACACCTGTAGGATTTGCGTGTGTGCGTGTGCATGTGTGTGAGGCAGCTGTGAAATCTGCACCTGTTTAATTGAATTAGCCTTGTTAATGTATTCACACTCGCTGCCAAAAAAGCACAGCATTAATGAGCTTGTTAGACCAATTAGTTAATTAATTGCCTGTATAGCAGCAGCTTCTCAAAGAGCTGCATCTTCATTATCTGATGGCTGCCGCCTGTTGGATCACTGAATGAGAGCCGATAATGTTTTGCATTACGCGCTGCTTTCATGAGTGTGAGTGCTTGTGTGGCTCCTCAAATGCCACATATTTCTGCATACATCTTGTATGTGTTTACTGTATGTGTCATTTTTTGAGGATGCAAACCGGCAGGGACACAGGTACATGTATCAGTGCTCCTGTATAAGTATTTGTCTGTCTGTGTGGGGCAAGCTCAGAATATGGTGGCCAATATCAGTGTGCATATTGCAGTGAAAGGTTTTGTGGGGGCTGTCACTCCCACAGGTAAAGACATAGCAGTCCTCCTAGCCACTTTCTAATCTCTCTTTTATTAGAAGTTAATATCTCGCCTGCTCTTTCTCACTCCACACTCCCACCTGCTAGAAATGGCCCCGCTCCATCTTTTTAATTCAATTATATTAGCCACCCTCTCTCTCTGTGCCCATAACTCTGCAACTCACATCTCTCTCTCACACGCAGTCTCTCTTTCTTTTTTCCCCCCCTCCTCTCTGTCTCTTCCCCTCCTCACCCCTCCTCACTTTGTCCTCAAATGTTCCACTTCTATTCGTAATCCTAGATGGAGGATAGACTTTGGCCAATCAAGGATTTGTGCAAGCCGCTCTCCCTTTCTCCTCAGCCTTCGAAAAACACATGATGGCTAGGAGAGGAGAAAAGAGGAAAAGATGAGGCAAGGAGGAGAAGAAGGAGGAGGCGGAGGGCAGGAGTTGAGAGGAGGACCCCAGGGGCGAAACTTTGATTGCTAAAGTAATGAGACTTGATCAGATTGAGGTTTCTCTCTCAATAGGGGCTTTACTAATATGAAAGTCCAAGGCTTAAGCACTCATTTGAAATAAAATCACAAATCTGATATTCTTTCTTCCGGACTTCCAGCTAAGGTCCTATACTCCCCCACTGCAGAATTAAGACTTCACACAGACCACATGGGAACTTTTAATCATCTCTGATGGTGGCAGATTTGTGGATGAGAAAATCACTGTAATGTATTAATTATATAACAATATTAAAGAGTTTTGAAAGTCAGTGGCATAAAGACCTTGGGCTATAGCTTGTGACAGACATCGTGCTCTTCCTGGTGGATGTAGGTGGGGCACTGCCTGGTCACCTTTGTTTTTAATTTTTTTTTTTTATGTATTGTTGTTGCTGTGTCATTCAGTTTTTCAGTGACTGGCCAAGACAAAGTTAGGACATTAGAGTACATTGTAGGAGTTGGGCACAGACTGAAAAATATACATATTTATGGAGCCACTACAATGTCAAATATGGTTTAAATGTTTTTTTTTTTTTTTGTTTTTTTACAGAAACTTATCTGATTGGGGTTTACTTTTTTGTATAGGCCTATGTCAATATTCATAACATCCATCTGACCTGGTTTCAGCAGTTACGTGCGTCAGCTAAAGCCAATAGATATCAATCAGAACATACCAAAGTGGAAGAGTATCTCTCCTTAAATCCCAGAGCTGTGTTTGTCCCATAAAGGCAACAGTGGGCTATTGTCTCTGGAGGCTAGGTTTACTACCAGCCGTTTAGCTTCTGTCAATTTCTAGGGTGTAACTGTGTCAACCTGTTAACAAAGGCTGGAGCTTTGTCACGTGGACAGAGGAGCAGCATCTTTTGGATGTTTGTGTCACAGCACTGACAACAGTTTTGACTGAATTTTCCAAACCTAATCTGTAATGGTAGGTAAAGGTGTTCAGGTAATATTTGGAAATAACATATACAATGTTTATTGCATATAAAATAGCAGAGATCGTCGTTTTACGTACAGGAACACATCTAAAGGAGATCTAAAGGATCTCATTACTTTAACTTAGTTTAAACATTGATGGTTGTAATATTCAAAATGTGTAGAAACTGTGCTCTTTTTGCTCCATAATCATTTTTCATTTGAAATCCCTCCTGCACTATAGATGGGTTAACATAAAGAAGATGAACCTTTTCCCAGTTACTTAATGTGTTGAACTGTGGTTTTGCAAGCCACTTGACTGGAGCACTGAAACTCACACATTATTGACTCAGTTTGGTAAAACTTATTTTATTTCCCAATAGTCACACTAATATTGGTGGAATATCCAGATAAAAGAGTAATTTTAATTCAGTATTACAATAGTGGCTGCCCCATTGCTTATAATTGTTACCATCCATTAGCCATCCTGTAGATGAGTTAACTGCACAAAAGACCACTTTTAGCCTGCTGACACACTGTCACAATTTCCACAAGTGGAAAGGTGGTCGCAGGCTTTTGGACCCCGCTGTGTGCTGGAGAGTGTGGAGAGGTCTCTCTGAGGGAGATCGGTTGTGTCGGGGAAAAGACACAAATCCAGAACCGCAGTCTGCATTTAGAGGAGCTGATGAGAGAGCATGAGAGAGATCTGTAGTTAAAAAGGATGCTGCGCATTAGGTAACCGCTATAAGTGCGTGTTTGAGGGTATATTGTGTGTGGTTACATCAGCGCGTTTCTTTCTCTCAAATCATCCTGTTTTGCGAGGGTGCGTTGACTGTCTGTGGAGCCTCCTTACTAATCTAACACAGGGCTCATTTAACACAGTGCTAATGAATAGGAGCTTTGATTTGGCAAGGGGTTCTGAACCACAGGCCCACACACACTCATAGTCATGCTTGGGGTGAGGAGTTCAACCACTGTCTGCTTCCTTAGAAATAAACAGTCTATTTCCCCCAAATAATTATGCAAGCTGTAACACAGCAACTGTTATTTTGTTTTAGGTTTGATAAGATAAAGTTTTATAGTTTTTCTTACTCGGAACATGGATGGTAAGTGACATTTTCATAGGTACAGCTTTACGAAATGCTAGAGACTGATACATGTGGTGAAGCGTGACCAGGTTGTTCTGTTTATTTGAAGTTATCTTTGGCACATCTGCTTACATTATTGGGCGTACGATAAAGATGTGGTGTACACAAAGGAGCATCTGTCATAGATTTTTGGCACACCATATGTCATTGTGTACACCCAGTAGTTTTTTGATGTATGAAAGATTTTTTTTTATGTTGACATTAATTCATCATCTTTAATTGGCATATCTTGGAACTTAGTTTTGCATTAGTAATATGAAACGTACTATTTTTGTACTTTTCTTTGCCCTTTTAGTGATTAAACACGTATAGGTAAAAGTTTGACTGCATAGAGACCAAGGAAGTAAATGTCAGTGGTATGTGTGTGTGTGTGTTGACTTTATGCATGTATGATATATGTGTACATACAGTGCAGACTGTTCTTTTGTCCATGTGTGTCTGTGTGTTAGATGAAAGAGAAGGAGGAACATGCGAGCCACCTGAACCAGGATGTGGTCGGTTTGCGAGCCACGCAGGACTCTCTGAAGAGAACCTTGGTAGAGAAGGAGAAACACACACAACAGCTGGTCCAAGACAATGCACAGCTCAGAGAAAGCCTGACCTCACTGCAGAGCCAAGTAGGTAACACACACTCATACACACGCACAGGAGGGGAGTTCTTCTTAAATAAGGAACAGAATTGGGCAACCTTCTCTATCAAATCCAGTCAGGTACATCAGGGAATTCTACTCACTTTTTACTTCCTTCACAGTTAATCATCCATCCTTCCTCCCCTCCTCCGCCGCCCTCCCTCTCTCACCCTCTCTCCATATTTAATAACTCATCGCCACCATCTTAGCTCCGCAGAGGGTTGGCTCGTTGTACAATAAAGAACCATGTTCGTATTAATATCACTTAGCCAAGAGAGAGAGACCAAGAGTGGAGGAGGGGTTAAATATTATTTTGTTTCTTTTCTCCACATTCATTATTCTTTCTTTAGATCATTCTTTTTTTTTTACTTTCTTTCTTGTCTTTTTTCTCTCTCTCTCTCATCTCTCCTGTCCGGTCTTGCCTTCGCCCCAAAGAGAACCTATGGTAATGAATGGGAACATTAAAGAGTCATACACATGATGAATGGAATGGCCTTTAGGTTTCTCTCATTGTCCTTTCTCTGCTTTCCTTATGATTCTCTTTCTCTCTCTCTCCATCTCTCTCCTACTGTATTTCTTTCACTCTCCCTCTTTCCCTCCTCCAAGGTATATTAGAGTGGTGCGTGGCAGTGATGTGTTTTAGGCTTAAATTAACCCATTTACTGTGTCCTTGGCCAAACCAAGTCATTCATCTGCTACCAGTGTTTTTGCGGCGTGGCTGCCTGAAGTACATTCGACATAAAAGAATGTTAGTTACTTGACACAGGGAATACTTGAAACACCCTCTAAGATGCCGACTTCATGCCCTCAGTTTTGCAACACTCACTCGATTTTCTTACCTCTTTGACATTGAAAGCAGCAGCTTCAGCGTGATTATTTCAAAATTGTACTTGGATTTCCTCTTATTTCTGATATTCGTGGGCACACCTACTCACATACTTGCATTGTTACACGTTTTTAGTAACAATTTGAAAGTCAACTCATTTTTTTGTTCAGCAATTCCAGGACTGTGCATGCTGTATGCAAGCATTGCAGAACGATTTTCTAAACAATAAAGGTGCAGTACTCAAGCTTATAGAAAGAAAGAAAAAAATTGATCATCTAGAGTGAGGATTAAAGACCTCACATTTTACAAGGGTCCATGATAATAAAATCATCTTGTTGCAGATGTCTGATGGGAGCCCAGCCCCAGGGTTTAAGAAACACTAGTCTAAAGCTAGTGTCCTACGCCTTTGTGATGAGTAGTCAAACAGTTTTATTGGTCCTGATGCAAAGCAGTAACTGTAGGGTTCCACAACCTGGCACAAAGCCTTTATGATGTTCCCTTTCACTGCTATGGAGACAGAGCGGAGGCAAACATCCTTAAATTCTACTTTCATCTCCTTCTGGTGCTAGACCCCCGTTCTTATGTGCTGTTCTCCTCCCCTGCTCTCTTTAAAGCTGTCAACCCGCCTGTCCCCTTCTCAGCCTTGGAAAAGGTTCAAACCATAGACAACCACACAAACTGCACGTGTTCTTCATTCCTCGCCCCTTCATTCTGTCTCTGCCCAGTTGCAAATGAGCGAGTGCGCGTTGAACGACATCACTGAGACCCTGGATCGGACCAACAGCAGTTTGAACACGGAAAGACGGCAGAAACAGCAGATCCAGGACCAGCTGCACCATGGCAACAAAGAGGTGGAGCGTCTTCAGCAGGATCTGACTAACATGCGTCACACCACCCAAAAAAAGGTAACGTAATTGGTTTCCTCCTCAAGGTCTTCATTCAAATATTAAATTATGAATTTGTGTAGACCTTGCTTGTCTAGTTTTGACCTTTACGGTAACTATTAAACTTGGACGAGCGCTTTTGACTTTCCTGTTGTTGGCCATGTGTTGTTGACATTGATACATTATCAGGGACTTCATTTGTTCACAAGGTCAAGGAATGTTTTCCACATAAAGTGGACAATGTCAGGGGGAAAAAATGGTTAAACTAGAAATACGCAGGTTCTACAGAATGGAGATGAAATATAATATTCACTTTAATGTAATGCATTGTCTTTTCCCACAATGGGGCTGATAAGAGGGGTCGTACAGGTGAGGGATTCATTTAAATATTCAATTTTCAAATGTAATATTCACTGTGACAGGCATTGTCTATTTCTACAATGGTGCTGATAATAAAGTTTTAGATAATGGGTAATGGAATGTTCTGATATTTAGAGCCTTATTAAAAACACGCACTTTTGACAAAGACAGACGACAAAATTTGGATTACTCCGTTAAAATAGGATTTTTTCTTTTTTCCATTGGGACTGTAGTAAAACTCCAAACTCACATGTTCAAATGCTACATTGCCTTTTAGACCTTTTTATACTCTGCCCTTTTTTACTGATGTACCAAAAGCATACACTATGTTAACGCTTGCTGGTTTGTGTTTAACCTTCAATTAACCATGCTGGAAAGATACTTTTCACGAAGCCATTGGTGAATTTCAAAGGCATGGGTTTTTGAAAAAGGGATGCGGCACATGAGGTTCAGTCCTTTTCACTGGCAAGCCTCTTCAGTAACAATACTCATTTTCAGAATATCTTTAGGGTTAGCGCTGGGGTCAGGATTTTGTTGGCTGTAACTGAGGCTATTGTTGTGACAGTCATACAGTTTATAGAGTGCACATTTAAAAGACCACTTGCTCAATACAGTAGCTTGTTATTTTATAGCAAATGGGCTTTACATAATAACACATTTTAATCAAAAAACTTTAGAGCATGTTTTTGACCTCTTGTAATTCACTCGGGAGGAGTGAAAATTATTTCAGTTTTTATGCTGCAGGATGGAAGCAAACTGTTGCGTCGTGATGTCACTTCTTGTCGGATAAGTCAATTTGCGAACTGCGTATGACGCATGTGAGGTTTGTTGTGCACGAATAGTATGTTCATTTAGCTATACTGCATGTCATGGCTGCATGTGTGGGAGTGTGTGAGGTTGTGTCTTTCATGTTGAGTTTCGTTGAGTTTCGTTGAGTCAAGTATTGGACCATTACACTCTGTCCAGGGATCTGGTTTCTGGTCCACATCTGGCCCTGCTTTATGCACCAAAACTGCTCTTTCTCTGATCTATTACAAGCCCTCTCTCTCACACACCCACACACATACACACACGCGCGCTTCATGCATTCACTCATCCACACTTCATTCCATTGTACGGACAATGGTAGAGGTAGGTGTGTGGAAAAGAGAGTGAGTGTGCCTGCTTCCACTTGAATGTAAGTGAAACCAAGAGAACTTTGTATTAAGTATTTTCCTCTGCAGCTCAAAATGTCCTAACATTAGCACAGCTGAACAAATACTGTCAACACCCTCTCCTTCATCTGAAATGTACTCTGCTGTTTCACTCTCCCTCTAACCCCCTCTGCCTATCACTTTGGTTTCTTTGCTCGGAAGAATAGGACAATAGTTTACCTTTTCTGTTAAGAATAAGTAGTTCACTCACTTTTTTCACGCCTCCATGTTGGCAACAGCCAGAACCGGAGTCATATTGTTTTCAGGTTTTCTGTCCGTCCCGCTCCTGTGGATTCAGCATTTCAGTAACACTTTGATGGAATTTCTTCAAATTTGGCAAAAATTTCCAATTGGACTCAAGGATGAACTGATTAGATTGTGGTGGTCAATGGGCAAGGTGACAGTGCACCTAACAAAATGTAGTTTCGGCCTTGTGAGCACCACATCTCGGTAAAGCCTTGAGAGAATCTCTTTGAATTTGGTAATAACTGGTAATAATTCACTTGGACTCAAGGACTCAAGGGTACAGTGACCTCACAAAGCACTTTTTTTTAGCCATTGGTCAAGATCTCACTGCAATTTTGATAAGATTTTACACAAAAAGTTCATATTTTATATAATTCTGGAGAAAGAGGATTACGAGTCTGTATGGTGGTGACAGAGAGCTGCAAGGCAGTTATTCTCTCTCTTTTTTTTTTTTTTTTTAGATCTTACTCACACAGACAAGATGGGGACATGGAGGACAGTAGACAATGAGAGGAACCTGGTTGACTCATCTGCTCTATGTTTAGGCTTCTGTTGACATTTCTTTATTCATAAGGTTAATTCAAACGGGAGGGTGAGGGGGGGCACAGAGGGAGGAAGTAGGGATGAAACAAAGCTGAATAGAGATACCTTGTGATCTGATGAATACATTGTACAGTATGCTATTTAAAACACTGGGCTTTGGACATGAGGTTCAGGATAATTTAGTGCAAATTCCATCTTTACATCTTTTTTTTCTTTGCTTAAAGAGGTCAGACAGTTTTTTATACCTAAAAAAAATCTTTTTTTCCCTCTGCACCATCAAATCACTTCCTTATTTGATGTTTGATTTTGAACATAGAAGTTGGAGTTGATAAGTGGCACATCTGCACAGAGACTAATCAAAGCAAATAAATATGTGACTAAGAGAGGAGACAATTACTGGAAGTATTCAGCAGTTTCTAAAAAAAAAAAAGTATCATAGCATAAAACCTTTTTGTTACTCATTTTTCATTTCTGTGCACTTATAGGATGCGGCATGAAAACAAAAATCTCAGAATGATAGTTCAATGAGTGATCTTTTTGTTTATTGTTAACACTTCAGAATATTCTGGCTCCAGCACCCCCGCTGGGACTCCAGTTTAAAAACTACGTACTCACAGTGATTCTTTAAAGCACATTGGATAAAAGAATGCAAATTGCATATTATTTGAAATGGACATGAAGGACTGGAGGGAGTGCAAATGCAAACAGGAATGAAAGGAGTCAGAGAGAGTGGTACAGTGGAAGGTAAGCAGAATTGTGGAAAGTTGTTCAAGCCTTCAAGGTTGGACTTGGACAAACACTGGTCCTGCTCACAATGCTTTACAACCAACAGAATAGCTTACTGAGTTTTCTCTCTCCTGCTTTCTCTCTTGATCTCGCTTATTGCTCATTTCTTTTCTTGCCTTGCCACTTCTCCCTTTCATCCCCACCCCCCCTTCACCACCCCCACCCCCAACTGTTCAAATATTATTTCTCCCCCTCCTGTCGCCCCCCCCCCACCCCCTTTTCTCCCTCTCTTTATCTTGTCATTGCCTGTCAGTAGGGATTCTATCTGCAGTGAGTGTTGTGTGTGCGCTCGTATGTGTGAACACATAAGACTGAGATACACTTAAGAGCTCATTGATTTAAAAATACCTTCGATATTGGAGGTCCCCTCCTGCAGATTCGTTCAGGAGCTTATCACACACACATAGACGTATCCACGTAGAGATATGCATAAACCAAAGCTCCACTCCAAAGTTTCGTCTTAAACTTTGTGATTGACCTAGTTAGCGTGTCGTTTTGACAAGTTGTCTGTTTTGACACGACATCCTCCGGTGTTTATCAGCATCCATTCTGCCTATCACACGCTCACATTGGGAATTTACGCACACACACACACATGCTCAAAGATGAATCAAGCTAAGTTTTAAAATTGGCAGGAAGTGAGTGTTGTATTTTCTGTTGGTAAGTTTTTCTAACGTGTATAAATGCTTTGGTCATTTTTTTTGTTCCCGCAAATATAAACTTGAGGTCTCAGACTTTTGGACCCCACTGTACTTTTGCACAATTCTATCAGATGTCTATTGAATGCAAAATACAACCTGTATAATACCGCTTGCTCATTTTTGATTTAGCTGCTATGTGCATTGCAGTGTGTATGCAATGTTTTTTTGTTTTTTTTCCCCCTCTCCCCTTGCCATAGCTCAGGTTTAGTGTGCCTGTGAGCTTGGCCGCTGACAGCCAGAGGTGAGAGGTCAAAGAGCCAAGTTAACTCCATCAATCCCCCTGGACAGTTACAAACGAGCCCTCAACTCTGGTCAAAACAATCCCTGGATCATGCAGGACAGACAGGAGGTGGAGAGGGATGGAGGGAGAGAGAGAGCGAGAGAAGCATTTGACATATTTTAGCATGGAGGACTGTTGTGTACATATAAAAACAAAAGCAGAAACAATGTCAGCATTATATAGTCAAGCATATGCAGGGAAAATTACACTGAAAAATTCATTTTTTCCTTTCCCATTTCTACATGGGGAATAAAACAAGGCTTGTGTGGGAGTCTTGGTCTCTAACTACGAGGCATGTAAATAAAATTTTTGTTTTCGGAAGGTAATCTGTTTCTCATTTCACCGTCTAAAAGTTGAAAGGAAATTTAATCAGATAATAAGCGGTGATGAAAATATCCCAAAATTCAGAATGCATAGCACATAACAGTAGATACTTGTCCACTCTGACTGTCCCTAAAAGGAGAAAAACCTTGATAAGATTTAGATCAGTTAACAAACACAGATGAGATTAAGAAGAAAAAAGTTTTCCAAAAAAACCACGGAATCACACCCACATGAAAACAAGCACAGACACGCTCACACACGAAGTGAATTGAAGTGGGTAATTAGGGAAGGTCACCAAGGAAACAGACAAACACAAGCAATTGTCAGGCATACTGTATTCTCAAGAGATATATAAACAACCGTTTCTTTGCGTGTAGCGTCATCCACCCACCACCACCAATACCTTAAAACACAAATATGATAACAAGACTGGAAAAATGTATCTCTAGTTTTGTAAACAGTGACCTAAGTCCCCCTGTTTCCTTAGATACAGTTTATGTTGCCAGTGAGGAAAGGAGTTATCACTTAACATAATGTTACTTTGTCAAAATATGAGCAAAACAAGAGCCTGTGTTTTGCAATTAAATAGCATTACCCAATGTTCTTAAACCATGAGGAATTTTTTTCTTTTCTTCCAGATGCAGAGGAGGGAGATGAAGATATGTGTGCTGTTGAAAGAGCTCGCGGAGAGTAAGAAGCAGCACTCTGATTGTCAGACAGAGGTGAAAACTGCTTCATTATTCACCAAACTAATCTCTTTTTAATGCTCACATATTAATACTCAATAAAGTCATCAAATTGGATTGTTCATTCCGTTATCAAATAAATGTAGTTATGTATTTTTAATATCTGTATTTATTTTATATTTATTCCTCAGTTAGAATCTGTGTAATTTAACATTTTGTTTATTGCACATTAGATAATGTTGAGTGATCCTAGAAATTAATATGATTTCTATTACTTTTATTCCATTTTATTTTGTTGTCCTACAGTGGGTTTTGCGATGTATGTTTAAATTATAGCACTGATTTAATGGCTTAATTTCACCACATTCCCAGTTGCTCCGAAGAGAGAAGAATTTAGAGAAACTGCACCAGGAGAGGGATGAGCTGAGAGCCAAGATGGAGGGCCAGAGCAAAGAGTGTGTCCACCTAACACAGACCAAAGAGAGACTGGGGGCTGACTTGGCTCTGAGCCATGAAAAACTCCACATCTCCCACCTGGAGGTCCGTTGTTTTCTGTCTCTGTGTTCATGTGTTTGTGTGCGTGCATGCCGAAGTGAGAGATATGCCACCAAATCAAGTGATCTTTACCAACTAAACTTTAACTAAATGAACATAATGGGGCAAAATGTCAACATGTACAATTTATTGGAATACAGCTTAAGTGTATTTTCTGTGTGTTTAGGTCAGAAGCAGAGATACATTAATTCTGCAGTTGCGAAATGAAATGAAGACAGCTGAACAAAAGTATCAAGAGCAGGTGAGAAACTCATCTGTTTGCTTCTTTGTGTCTGTAACGTATGTTGATTTGCCCTTTTCCCCATCATTTACATCTTTATACGTCCTTGTCAGCGCTTCTCTGGCTTTATTTTCCCTGTGTGACTTGAATATATTTCCAGCTTATATCACTGCAACTTTCAAAGCAATTGCTAAACAAATTACATTAGATAAAAGTTCATTTCCCTTTCACATGACCAATTTAGCACCTTCCAACTGTGTTGCATGCAGTTTTGTGTTATCTGGATTTGTGTCTGTTTTTTGGGTTTGTCTCAGGGCTTAAATTCTATTGTAGTACTACAAGGATCTTAAACCTGTCTCACTGTTTTTTTTTTCTTTTTCCTTTTTCATATGCTGAGGCTGGGTTGAGTGAGCACCCTTGTGCTTTTTTTTTGCCAACAATGCCCAGCTTTACACCCACAGAGTTGCACACATCCACTCGAGGGAAGTGCCCAAACTACTGTTGGCTACTGAGCAGCTCCATTAGAACAGTGGGAGGTGCAGCAGCTTGCTCAAAGGCTCCTCGAAAGTTGGGAGCTAAGGAAAGGGGAATCGTTACTCATTCATGTCTGCTGTGCCCACATTTTCCCAGCTGGTCCTGAGACTAAACTGGGAAACACTCTGACTCAATCCTTACTCGCTCACTTTTAGGCTACTGCCGCCCCCTCGCTATCTTTTCTGTCTGTGTGTGCGTGCTTTGTGTGCCTACATAAAGTTGCTCCATTTCCATCATTTTTAGTTTTCATCCTTTCTTCTTGCTAAGGTGGCAGCACTGGAGGGTGAGGTAAAACACCTGAACCACAAAGTCAGGGGACACCAGGAGGAGGCCTGTCAGTTAAGCAAAAAGTTCAGAGATGCAGAGAGCCTTAAAGACCAAAAGGAGATAGAAGAGCAGCAGCTACGAGATCAGCTCCATATTAGTCAGCAACAGGTAACTGGAATTCTCTCCTCTTCACTTCTGCCCACCTCCACCTCTCCTACAGGTAAAATCTATAGATCAGTTGAACTCTGACCTGAAAGCGGTAAAACAAGCTCACAAGATTGATGCAGAATGCCAGAGCCAGAGGAGCATCCTGGCTTCACAGCCGATTGAAGCAGAACAAATCAGAGCTCAGCCAAATGCAGAGCAGGCAGAAGAATTGAGAGTCAGAGGTCACAAAGCTCAAGGACAGTTTAAGTCAGCAGCACATAGCCACAGAGGAGGCAAGTCTTTTGTGCATTCAGATGTCAATCAGTTGAGCCACAGTCCTGCAGCAAAACAATCTACTGTGTTAATCCAGTGAACAACGTAGGAAGAAAAATCAGATGCACTTATGCCTCTGAGTCCCAATGATCTAAATCACAGTAGACAATCAAATAGTCAGAGTCTTCTGCCAGGAAAGACAAAGTGACCCGTTTACAGCAGACAAGTTTTATTTGGCAGTCAACTTACATATATCCCCATCTACATCATCTGACTTACTAAACAAGACAAGATGACCCCTTTGTTTGTCAACCTCTCACATCCAATTGGACCCACGTATGAATAGAGAAAGGGAAACATAGACCAAGGGATTCAAAAAAAGAAGAGGAGAATAAAGTTATTATCAACTGAGGGTTGACTTGGGTATTCATGTGACAGCCATGAATGCTCAAAAGCCAGGCCAAATGAGGTTCATCAGGTCATGCGGGTCAAAACTATGTGTTTTCCATCATATTTAATGAGGGTTGTTTGTTTCCCCAAAGCACAAGTTCTTGATTATGGTCACAAAAAAGCCATGGTGTTCCCATTTAGCCTTGTTATGAGGCCTTTCATCCACTGGCAGAAGAAAAAAAAATCAAAATCTACTGTCAGTGTTTGGTCTGTAGGGCACATTCAAGGAAAGACAGAGAGGGAGAAAGTTAACAGTGCTATAAAAGATAAAACTGGCATATGACACCTAATTTATATTGTGTGTGTGTTTTATTGTGTGACTGTTACCTTGGGTAACCTCGGGAAAACATACGTCCTCTCACTTGAATAAAATGTGTACATGGACTGGGTCAATGGTTTTTAAGAGTGCACACACACATGCGCATGCACACTTACACACAGTGATACACCCACACAGGTTGTTCAGTTCTTGATTTTGAAGTAGAGAATGGAAGTTGATGGTGCCTCTCCTCTCCTCTCCCTTCTCTCAGTTTGGTGTCTCTTTCTCTCTCTTTGCATGAGCAAGTTTTCTACTCAGTCATGCTCCCTTCTACCGAATGTTAGTCCTAGATGGGCCAATTTAATCCCTGGTTAAACCAAGCTGCAGTGAACTACTGAAATCTAACTAGTTGGCTGTCATTAGTTGTAAACCCTCATGTTCAGATCCAGATTACAGCAGGATTAACGTGGATGAACTCAAGCTGAGTGTTGGAGCGGGTTTAACTTTCTCAACCTCTCCCCTTGAAAGGTGAGATACGGTAGGATTCCTAGTGTAACACCTGGATTAAGCCTGGTTTCACTTCCTGGGTTCCCCTTTCATTATGACAGAGGTTACTGTAGAGCAGCGCAGTATATTGCACCATAATAGGAAAACTTGTCTACATCGTTTCAATTTCTTCAGGCACATTTAGTCATGATAAAGCATCAAGTAAAGCATTCGGTTTCACTGATTTTGTAGCATTATGGTAATGATGGTGTTGGCTCTTGCTGTAATCATTTCGACATTCTTCTTAGATTATTTATTCTTGTGTTTATGTGCATACATTAAGGTTTCCAACTGTTATAATCATAAATTATTCTCAACATATTTCAGCACTCCACACTCACAATTTGCAGCTCAGTAAACTTTCTCAAGGTCATCTGTGCATGAGGGTAGAAGTCAACCCGCCACTCTCTTTTAAAACTGAACAGTGTTTTAGTCCATCTACCCACTTTACTGTTGAATAAAGACAAAAGGTTTATTCCTGCCAACATATATTGTACATTTTTGTTGCTTCCAGATTGTGACATTTGAGGAGAAGCTAAAGAAGCAGGAGGATGAGATGGAAATTCTTCGTCAGCAGCTGAAAGGAGCCATGGAGGAGCTAAAATGCGCCAGTTTGGAAGCCCAGGAGCAGAAAGAAACAGTGGCAATTTTTAGACAAAAGTACTCTGCAGCGATAGAGAAAGTGCATAGGGTGCAAGGTCGCGTGGAACTTTTAGAAGAGGAACTACAGTATTCACAGCAACAGGTATGGGTGGTAGTTGTTAACAATACAAGTGACGTTTATGTAGAGCAGTATCTTATAAAATTGCATTTTTTGCAGGCTCAGTGGCTTGAAATTCCATTTTAGTTTAATGTGTCTTTAGTGCTGAGTGAAGCCACAATCTGAAACCCTGCCTTTGTTGTCTTTACTATGTTTAATTGGCAGCTAAGGGAGTCCCAGTTAGCAACTCATTTGGTGAAGACAGAGCACGCAGAGCTGGAGAGGAGGTACCAAGAAAAGGTTGGCCAATGGGAGAGCTCGCAGGAGGCTTTTGACCAGTTAACAGATGAGCTGCAGGCCAATCAAAATCTACTGATGGAGAGTCAGCAAAAACTGTACCACTTCAAAAGCCTGACAGGATCCCTGCAGGAGCATGTGGACTCACTTAAAGAGCAGGTCAGGACACATTAGCATATATAGACACAGGTATACGTGCACTCATACAAAGTACATGCTTATCATTCACAGGGTTAAGTAGTGGCTTGTTTTGAAGCTTATGTAACTACTGTTTCTATACATACATTAAATTAAACAGTCCTGCTATTAAAAGAATTACACCTGAAAACTGTAATTTTCATTTTAAAGGTTGAAATCTAGTAAAATGTACATGGAACAATCAATAAAACTTGTTGGCAGATAATTGTGTTAACATAGTGAGGTGATGTCATCACTCAAAATATAAACCTTATATTATTACATATTCCTATTAGTTGCATCTATGTTTTTAAGTTAGCATTTTTTTTAACATTTAACTACAGTCTTCAACAAGGAGATGTGGATTCTACGTCTTAATGTTTAGATAAAATCACAAGGGTGCCTCAGCCTTCTTGCATGTGCACCCAGGTGCTTGCCTGCTCCATTAATGTTGTGTGAGTGCATCCATGGGTGCATCCGTCCTTTTGTGTGTGCGTGTGTCATTGTGCGCATGCATAAGCGTACGTACAAGTGTGCTTTTGTGCATGTGTGCAGTGGTGTGTGTCACTTAATCTTTTCTCCCTTTTCTTTCTGTTTTATATTTACTACGTCAGGCAACAAATGAATCATCTTTATTACGGAGAAATTTAATTTGGATGAACTTAACTGCTGCCACCAAGGTCAGACGGGCAGAATGTCATTTTAATCCAATCAACTTTAATCTGTTGGTTATAAAAGAGTTAGGCTGTTGAAGAATGGCTGTATCTCAGGCCCTTTATTACACTGGCTAATGACTTTGATTGTGAGGCGCCTATCAAGAGGTTAGGAGCTCTTATGGAGTTTCACGTCCTGGTAATTCTCTACCTCATGCCAGTGTTGGGCTCAACTAACCCTAAAGTCACTAATGCCTTTATTCCCTGTTTACAAGAAAATCTAAATATTAGAAAAATATAATACTTATCAGAAAAGAAAAAGTCTAAATAAATATAAAATCAATGTTCAAGTTATAGCTTTTCATATTGAGCACAAATGGAAAAAGAAGTAGAATCTAACGCATTAGCTTAAGTATTGTATCTTAATGGTATCTCTCTTGTAGTCCATTTGTATTCTGACTATGGAATATTTCACTATAATGTTAAGATGAAAACCGGACAAGTTAAAATTCCCCCCTTTCCTACAAAGATGTCTACTTTTGAATTAGTTACTTAATTTGCCTATATAGAGGACAGCAGCTAATAGAGCACGATTGAGAGAAGTTAATACATTGAGCAATTTCCTACATAATGAACACAGGCATGGAGGCACTGCACATACTTTTAGCTTTTGTTAGCGTTTAGTTTGTTGCGGTTGTTTGGGTTTGGAACACCAAGGCCATGTTTCTCTGCTCTGTGATGCACCAAATCAATACACAAATGAGTGTAATACATACTGATGTGTTTCCTCAATGGCATATCACTGTCATTTGTTGTTTCTTCGTAAACCAAACCTGTTGAAATGCTATACATTACAAATGCAAGTCACTGTGGTTGCAATCAGTGCGATTGAGTAAAATCAACCTAACAAGAAAACAAGTAAATTTGTTTTTTTTATATTAATTATTTTTCTTTTGCTTTACCGTCATAGAAACTGATGTTGGAATGTGACCTGCAGCTGTATAAACAGAGTCATTCTCATTCTGATGAGGAATACCTGAGCCTGCTAAGAGACAGACAGCAGCTACAGAGGGTAAGGCTGTATATTTGTACATCCTATACATTAAGATTGTACATTATAGATTACACCACGGTGCACATTATCGCCACCCTAACCATTAGAATATATATGTACAGTTCCATTCACAGATAACTAGGGAGAGATAAAATTCAGTTGGATTCTTATTTAATCTAAAACCTACACAACCGATTGCAGTTGCACAAAAAGTTAGTTTCAGATTTACATTAACAAAAAAAATAAGGCTTCATACCATTATCAACATTTAATGTATGTTTTTGGATGTGTCTGTCTCTGTGCTTGTGTGTTTCAGTGCTGTGCTGAGCAGGTTGAGCGCATTGCGGAGTGTGAAAAGGCTATTCTTCAGATGAAGTCAGACCTGGAGAGACAGTAATAACGGAGTCTATAAAACTCTCATTCTCCTCTGCTGTTCCTGGTTCCTGTCCTTGTCTCCCCTCTCATGCCCTTCCCATCCCCCTCCACCCCCCACTCTCTCTCATTCTCTTTACAGTTCGCTAATGAAATGACACATTACTGGCATATTACATGTTTCATGGAAAATGTATCATAATCTGCTCAAGTAATTTATTTTAATTTTAATAATCTGCTATCAGATTTTGTTTCTTACATTTTGTTAATTGCTACTGTGCATACCACAGCAGCTTGCATATATAAGTCACTCTTTGCTGTCCTCCCTATAGAGCCCAGGAAAAAGCTGATTTGAAGCAAAGTCTTGCTGCATCTCACCATACACACCTGAGCAGCCGCAGCCAGCTGGAACAGGAAGTGACACGGCTGAAAAGCAAAGTAACACACTTAGAGCTTAAGCTGGCAGACACCCAAAAGGTATTTAAGTAATGCGTACCTTCTTACCTGTCCTCTAACTTACAGAGAGTCATTTTGACCCAATTGCTTTGAATTCAGGGACCTCACCCATTGGCTTTAAATGATGTCTATGCTCAGGCTGGATTTTCAGTTTTCTAAACTCAGTTTTCTAAAGAGGAATACTCAACACACCTCCACTGGCACCACACACCCACCTCTTGTGATTTTCCTGTGATTGCCTGGCAGAAACAAATTGCCTCACCATTAATTAAAGCACCAAACGGTGCCAAGGCTGGTGAAATTGACTCCAATTAAGAGCTCAATGGGACACTAAATATTCAAATTACTCAAAGTGGTGACTGTAACCTGGCAGAGTGCCAACATTGCTGGCAGTGAAAGACACATTATTTAGTGGGAGTGTGTGTGAATGTGTGTGTGTGCTCACATTCACATGCTCACGTCCACAAGTGTGTGTGGAAACATAAGTGCGCAGGTCAAGGTGGAAACTTTTGATTTTACCTATTAATTCATTGTTGTGCTTCTTACAGGCACACAAACATACATTAGACTAGATACATAAGTGTATTCTCCTCTTGCTGCCAGGTCTTGGCCATTCTTTCAGTCTGCTTCCCTGTGGACTATCACCTAATGAGACTGTGTCATGTAAGGACACATGTATTGAAAGCTACATCTACATTTGTACAACCACATGCATTAAACATTCAGACATTATTAATCTCCATTATGCATATATACATGGTTTCATATAGAGTTTAATGCATTACATGAATGCTTCATCATAGACACACTGTGGCTGTATTCAGAGCTATTTTCAGTGACATCTTTTGAAGGAAAATTAGTATAAAAATGTAATTATCTATCAAAGTTGTCAGGGACATGTTTATTCTTACACATCCCATATTGTATGGCATGTAGAGTGTGCCATTCAATGTTTTACATGGATAGCGAATGTAAATGAGCAAGCAAAATCTAATGATTAAAGGTCACTCAAGATACATTTAGACTCCTTTTTAGTTAAATTGTTAAATGCATTCTGAATAGTCAAAAAAAACTTGATCTGAATAGTGCAACAAGAATAAAACATGCATGTACAGGAAAATACAGTCGCTCATTCACTGCTCCTCTTTGGCCCTCACTAATGCCTGCAGGTCCGTGTGGCGCTCCTCAGGCAGTCAGAGGAGGAGCTGAAGGAGGCCCGGCAGGAGGCCGCCAGAAAGAGCAGGGAGGTGGATGTACAGCAAGGAGAGGCGCAGAGGCTTCAGGGGGAGTTACAGAGGGAGGAGGAAAAGATGAGAGGTGCCATCAGAGAGAAACAGAGCCTGAGCACTTACATCAAGCAGCTGAGCCGAGAGCTGGAGGAGCTACGCAGCAAACACCAAGTGACAGGTAGCAATCAGTCAATAAATCTATCAGCCACTCATTTTGTCCATCCATCTGCCCATTTATCCATCAACACATAACTTTAAGTCAACCCACATCCACAAATACAGTAAACAGTATGTGTATGTGTGTGTGTATATATAGAGAGAGAAAGAACATGAGATGCTTTTTTTTATTTGATGGATAAATTATTTATTTTCATTCAACTCAGCATTTTTCGATATAAAGAATGAAGATTTTTCTGTGATTTGCTGGTTGTCCTGCTTTTAGAAACCTGGCACACTGTGGAGCAGCTGTATTGTGTGCACGGCCTTTTGTTGGAGAACCAGACACATTGCTGTTAGCTCAATCAGTTAGCTCAAATTAGCCAGCAATGCTACAGCATTGTGGTTATTCGGTTGCTAGCTGTCTGCACACAAAGTTAACTCAGACACATACACACAGACAAACACACACACTGTAGATTGAGGTTTGATTTAATGGTGCACTGCTTTAGCTGTATGGTAATGATCTGGTTTGTGTGTGTGTGTTTGTCTGTATCTGTGTGTGTGCGTGCATGTGTGTCTGTGCGTGCACATGCCCAGTGGTGGCGTTTGTAGTAGTGTGTCAGTACAGGAATGGTGATGGCTGGGTCTCTCTGGGCACAGAAATGTCTCATTAAGAATTAACGTACACATCTACGGTCACGCCAGGCAAACACCTCACGCACACACACGGCCATTTCTCCCAACTCCCACTGCTTTAATTAGCACACACACACTCTCCAAAGTACAAACACACACACACACACACACACACACACACACATACAATCACCTATTGTCCGCAGAGAGATGAATCTGAGGTCTCTCTCTGTGGCAGACAGTGGCAGGCTTGCTCGGTGAATACTGCTCATTAACAAGATAGAGACAGAAGGACAACGCTGTGTAGCTTGGCCTTTGTCTGTGATCAAAACGCATTCCCTCAACTCTATGCTCCACACAAAACCACATATTATTCAGCTTTTACCTTCAGCAAATACAGTCCAGAGACGTAGAGCCTATTGTAATGACTTAAGAAGAATAAAGATGCATTATTATAACAAAGGAGGCATTGTTTACCTGGATATAGCAATGGCCTGAATAGACTGGGTGAGGAGTCAGCTTGAGAAATTACTGTCATGAACAAAAGGCCTTTTTATTAACATGAAGCCCTTGTCAAGGTTCTGTCTGTGTTTTGAAAACATTGCCATGAGTGGTGATGATTCTTTTTGTTGCTTGATAACAGTAGATCTGCTCTAGATTGGAGTGGATTGTAAAAATAAACAGGTTAGACTGCGGATATTTAGAGCCATATAGTACACAGGGTATGGGAAAATAAATGCTGAGGAAAAATAAACTTGTACGAAGGGTAGATGCTCATCACCAGACATAATAATAATAATATATTTAAGATATTCTTACATTGATGTATGTATTTATTAGCCTGTCATATTGTTGTATGGAGTCAGTATCAAGTAATTTGTCTATCTCTGCCTTTTGTGCTCTGTAAAACTAGAATTACTCATCCAGTAAATAAAAATGAACTGAAATATCCACATGGTACTGTAGCAGCCAGCAGCAGGTTTAAAAAGCAATAATCACACTAGTTCCATATAATTCTTAGTGCTGATGTGTAAATTATTTTGGAATTGAAATTTTTGTGGTCACAATCAAAGCATTTTTTATTTATTTGGTGATGTGAGGCAAGTATCATGTTATCTGTATGGCACAGTTAAACTGAGCATATAACTGTAGGGATTTTTTGCAACACGATGGATATTATACTGAAAGTGGCCAGATAGAGGAAATGTCAAAGGAGGAGAGAAACAGAAAGGAAAAAAGGATTGGTGGATGAGTTGGGAGCCAGAGAAATGTCATAGGGATGATATGGAAGTGTTGGTAGGCAGCTAGACTCAGTCAGTCTGTGTCACGAGAGGTTGCAGGGATGAGAAAGTAAGGGCTGATTAAAAATGAGAGGGAAAAAGTTCTTAAACTTGCTGTTTGACTGCATGAGTCAAATTTTGTCACTGTTTGACAGCAGCATTTCTGTATGATTCCCAGCTCAGTACTGTAGATATCCTGTTTCTGACAAATAGTGATTTAATAAACTTCATACAGTGCTAAGAGCATGCCCGTGTGTGTACAGTACACAAAAAGGGGTCCATAACTCCATGAGACCATGTTCACACACAAGTGAGTTAGTTTTGAACCAGAGCATATATATTGCAAAATGATATAGCAGAGTATGTTCGGTTTGCAGTAAATATATAATGCACAGTGTAGTGAATTTACTGGTCTCAAATGAGAACAAAAAGCTATAGATAAGTAAAGATGGTGTTACTAGTCAGTTTAATAATTAAATGTGTTTGCTGTAATCTAAATGGGTGGTTAATAGTTTAGTGAAAAGTTTGTATTCACCTAACTGTGAAAGCCAAGCAAATGTGACTGATGTTGTCATCTTACATGTTAAATAAGATGTGTTGTAAAGCTGGCCATAATGTGAAATAAATGTGATACTGTGTGACAACAAATGAAATAACAGCATAAACAAAAACACAATATCCATATTTCCACACTCCCACAAAAACAGAAATGTGATATTACCACTCCTCTGTGCTGCTGATGTGCATCTGCCTAAAGATGATGAAATCATTATTGTGTGCATGGGTGTGTGCGCACAAGTGTTTGCGTATACGTGCGTGCGGGTGCGTGTGTGCTGCTATCCAATCTGGATCCCTGGACGCACACGTGCACAGGCCTCTCTCCTCCAATTCACCTCTATTACTAGCTATAATCCCATTTCACACTCTATCGATCCCCAAAACTGTTGTTCACCGGAACCAGCAGCAAACACTGGCATTTCTCCCCATCATTTCACCACCATTGTTCTTTATTACACAAAGAAGCCCCCCTTTGTCTCAGAGCAAACTCAGCCCACTGAAATATGAATTATAAATGTATGGCTAATAAAAGAGAAGGGGGGGAAAGAGAGAGAGAAGGGGAGAGAGCTGGAGATAGAGAGAAGTGGTTGGTAGAAACATCAGAGAAAATGACTCCTTTACAAGAGTCTATTGATCAGTTTCTATCAAAGGGGGATGTCAGACATGAGATTACCTGGCAGTTTGAGCATTAGGTGCCGTGTGTTATAGCCCCGGGCCCTTGTACCGCTGCCAGAGGATTGTAAATAAAGCGAAGAGGAGAGAGCAAGAGGGGAGTGTGTTGGGGTGTATGTGTGTGTGAGTTTTAGATTCTATGTGTGTATGTTAGTCTTTGTCTTTGTGAGTTTTCACTGTTGTGTGCATACCTCTTTTTTTTGTTGTGGTGTATTTGTGTGCATGAGGGTGTGCAGCTGTGTGCCTGCACCTTGTGGCTTATACCCAAAAGCAGTGTTGCAAGCCCATGAAACTTCATAAAGAGAGAGAAAGAGTCTTGGGAGGCTTTGGGACGCCTCTCGGGAGCACCTTAGCCTGCTACGAATCCCCCAACAAAGCCAAAGGAAGCCCCTATGAAGCCTTATGAAGCTTTTATGAGGGGCAGGCAGGGCCCAGCCTAGCCCCAACCACTGATTCAGGGTTAGCTCGGTTTTCATCCTTCTCATGTTAAAGGTTAGCTGTGAGAGCAGGGTAATCTGACCGCAGATCTGTGATTATAGGCTGATGCTGTATGATGGGCTTTGAAGCTCATATGAAGGTGTTGAGAGGGAGAGATCGAGGGAGAGTTAGATTATGGACTAATGTCATACCTTAAGTTGTGAAGCCAGTATAAAAGGGTCAAGAAAGTGAGAGAGTGAGGGACCCAAGATCTTAGATTGTGGACTAATGTCATAACTTAACTCATGAAGCCACTAAAAACAGGTTGTAAAAGAGCCCAAACCTCACAGTATGGAATCCCCTATGGGCTAAATCTTGCAGGTATCTGGTCATCAATCCCTACTAGGCTAAATGTACCCCTGAGCTTGCCTAAGGTAAACACCTGGTGTGCATGTGTTCTACACTTTGTTTTCTATGATTTTGTGTCTGTCTTTATATTTTTAGAATAGTTTTTCACGTTTGTGCCTGTGCATGTACCTCGGCCTCGGTTTTATTAGGTGCAAATAGAACAGTTTGTCTAAATGTCCAGACTATGCAGCTTCTCTCCGTGGCCTCCTCTGGTTGCAGGTGTCACTCAGGTGATCTCTAACCTAATGCCATGAAAGCAAACTTGATCCCCACTTCCAAGGTTTCACATCTTGGCTTTATTGATTATTGAGTCATATCAAACTTTCACCTTGATATTCATAAAAAAAGGAGCAAGGCTTGGGTGCATACATTCACATACACACAAATAAAAGTGTTTGTGCATCGTTGAATATTTAGCAATTCCAGTTGCAGCTTCAATATTCCTAGGGCTTCAGTTTAAACAGTTTGGATGCTGCAAAACCATGAATTAATCATAGTTTTATTAAATGTAGATTTTCTTCTCTGTATTTCTTCCTTTCTGGTGTTGGTTTTAGCTTCCTCCTATTCAATCTGTCCAACTACTACCATCACAGCATGGTGCGTGGCCCTAAAAGCACTACAGCAATACACTAAACATTTCTCTATTTCTATTTCACACACTCAAATACACATGCACACCCACAAAGTCAAGGTCCGTCCTGTAAATATTCAACACACACACACACACACACACACACACACACACACACACACACACACACACACACACACACACACACACACACACACACACACATACACAAATATACACACACTCAGGAGCGCACACACCTCTACATATTCAATGCACACACCTTCTCAATATTCACAAGCCTTGGCCACCGATGGCTGACAGTTTATGTTATATTCAATGAATACTGAATTTAGTGAAAAGGTTTTAAGGGCTATGAAGAAACATTGACTCACAAAACAGCATGCAGAACAAAAAAAAAAGGGGGAAGGAAGCAAATCCTAAATTTTAAATTCAAACTGAAAAGGGCCTGCAAAAGCAAACCTTACCAAGGAACCTGACTAGTGGTTTATTTTTGCATCCGCTCGATGTGCTAAAGTACTAAGTGTAGGACAATGGGGTTTTATTGCATGCAGACGGAAGAGACAGCTGAAAAGGGAATGTGATTGAAGGACTACAGTGTATGAGCTTAAGTGGCCTGCTCAAGGTAAAGAGTGCCATCTATTGACGTGGTCGGGGAGCACTTCTTTTGTGTTTCAACAAAAGAGCTGTTGCCCCATGTAAGTGTAAGCAGTGCAATATGCTCACTCATTCCTTCTCCGCCTCTGAAAGGCATTTTGTGCCTCCTCTGTGGCGGAGTTCTTCGTTTTGCTTTGAAGGTGACTCGCGGTTCATATTTTCCCACTCATGCTGAACTTGATGAGAATCAATAATCACCCCTGCGTATGCATGTATTGTAAATCATTCCATTAACCTTGGTCTGCTGGAAGATGTGAAACACTGTGGAAATATTTACTCACGTTGCGCACTTCTTTCTTTTAAACACAATCACAACAAAATCAACTCGGTCAAAAGAGCTGAGACAATTGTATTAATATCTCAATCAAACTGTCTATTTTTCTGTCATATGGCAATTTGAATTAGGTCTAGTCTCTAATGGATCTTAACCAAGAGTGTCTGAAGTGAACTGTTGCTCTTTATCTCACACTTTCTTTCTCTGTCTCCCCCTGCTCAGTGGAGGATTTGGCAGCCCATGCAGAGGAAGCGAGGCGGATGGAGGGGTGTCTGAATGAGGGAAAGCTAGCAGAGGAGAAAATAAGGTAAGAAGGGAAAGAGGGAAAGAAGCTTCCTCTGTTATCCCATTTCCCATCGTCCCCTGTGTAAGCTCAGTAATCAAAAACATGTAGCTTTTTTATGTGCGGCGTACAGTAGGCTGTTTAACTGAACATGTGTTAAACAGAACAGCTTTAAACTCTAAATATGTACATTGCTTAGAGTGTACAAAGCAAAATGACAGACTGTGGGTTTTTTTTTTAATCAAACATTGAATGTTCATTTCTAAGGATTGTAATAACCCAGCTGGTCAACTTAAAAAACACTGACAATTTTCTGTTCTGTAGAAAAATTCAAATGTGTATTGATGGGACACAGTAGGTAAGCAGATCCTAGGTCATGGAGTTCAGAGTTCAGAGGTGAAACCCCTGGTTGACCCCTGTGTGTCACCAGAGCTGTGGTGATGACATCAGCAAGCATGTATCACCCAGTGGAGAGTGTGTTTGTGTGTTTCTGTTTGTGCGCACATAGTTGTGGTTGTGGCTTTGGCTTCGACATGACCTCACTGCAACGGTCTCCGTCTCAGGGAGTTTCTTGGTTAAGTTGAGCCATGGAACATTTTCCTTGTCAACCGACAATTTAAAACGCGGCATGGAGACTTTATAGGTTACATTCTGAATTATTGCATTTTATTACATTTAAACCAATTTTAGGTACTGGATGGTAAAACAATCGCTGTGTCTGCATATTATATCCATTTGCAGAATCATGCTGTTTACTGTTAACCCAGTATTATCTAATAACTGCAAAGACATGAAAGGTTTTTAAGCAACAACACCATACTAATGGCTTCCATCTGTGCTGTGGGAAATCCCCTCCTTTCTCCACAGGATGCCTCGTCTCTTTCTTTCCTTTCTTTCTCCCGCTCTGTTCATCCTATCATGTGTTCTCTCCGTGGACCAATCTATCAAGCATTGTCTTTCCTTTTTGTTTTGGCTGTTCCAATTCTGCTTCAGCTTTTACCACTGAGTTACTCTTGTATCTGTTTTTACTTCACTGCTCAAATAATCTGTGTTAAGAAACAGACAGAGAGTCAACTGTAATTTATTTTGATAACATACTTTAGAATTTATGCAGATTTTTTCATGAATTATTGAATAATCATTCGAAAAGATGTTTAAAATAATCAAGCTTTGGCTCATTGTACTTTATTGCACCATCATATGATGAATACTATACTTTGGCTTTTTTATTATAACATACTGAGTCCAGCTGGGAGCTTATGTTGCATATCGGAATCCATCTTTCACACCCCACAGTCTCTGTCCACTTCTTCTGCACACCGTCTCATAAAGATATAAAGATGAAAATTATCTTCAAAATATCTCATTTGAGCTGAAAGGATTTGTCAGTTATTAAAAAATGTAACAGATAATTGACTGTAAGTTTGTCATTTCAGTCAATTCTGGAAGTAAATGCCAAATTCAGCAGTCCCAGCCTTTCTGATGTGAATATCTCAAGGTTACCTCTATTAGTTTTGTTGTCTGTCGGTTTGACAAAACATAAAATCTGGGTTTTGGAAAACTGTGATTAACTGTTTTCTGATGAATGAGATTCATTAATAATAATAATAATAATGATAAAACAAGTCAAAGTAAGAACATTAACAGGAGTATGTACAGTAACTTGTTGCCATTGTGATAATCATTTAATGATAACTAAAAATAACAAGTGCTGAACAGACTGAGGAGTAAATAGTGAACTGTACATAGTTTTTTTTGGGGGGAGGGGGGTGGATTTAATTAAAATTGTATTGTTAAATGTTGACTAAAACTGTCAAATATATAACATACTAACTTCAGATCACACAAAATGTTTTCCCCCAGAATGTGATGAATATTTTCTACTATTTGTACACTTTTAATTTATAATTTTCACATTTATTTATAGATGTGTGAGTTAAGAGCGGGGCTGGTTTGTTTTGGTGTGTGCGTGCGTGTGTGTGTGAGTGTGGACGGGGTTGATAGGAGTGTTGAGGCTCACTGAGCGGCCGAAGTGCGGCTGTGGAGGGAGGTTTGTGGAAATGGTAATCATTTGTCGTATTGATCCTGCTGTAGCCAGGGCAGCTGGCACACACAAACTCACTCACAAGCATGTACACAGACACTAACTGACTCACATACACACAGACGCACAGTTGCGTGGCAGGAATAGACCCTTTTATATTGATCCCCTTCACATTCCCTTAGCTCGGCTGCCATACACACATACGCACACACATAAATACTCACACTCACACATAATCTAAATCAAACACTTGTACAAATCTGGCTTTTCACCAAATTTAATATTGGAATTAAATACTTTAAATGTATTTGTTTATTTTAAGGAACATTCATCTTGATAATGAATGTGAAAATCATTTATAGATTGAAATGAGTTTTAAAAAATGCATTTAAGTTGTTGAGATTATACATTTTTATTAAATATCAACCTTATATGAGTATACTGTAGTATTTTCATTGTTTTTGTTTGTGTGTGTGTGTGCAGGTCAATGGCTGTGATGCTGGAGACAGAAGTGGCAGAGCTCAGGAGGAACCTTCAACAGGCTGTCAATCTCAAACTCAAGGCAGAGAGAGAGAAAGAAGATGCACAGGACCAGGTAAATAAATACACGCCAGACCTGGGTGACACAGCCTTGGCAAATAATTTGGAGTGTTTTTTTAAAGCGGGCTGGAGGACTGCGTGGGTGAGGTGTTTGTCATCCGAATCACTGAGACACACACTGCACTCGCAGAAAGCTACACCAATGTTACAACTTAATATCATTAAAATGTTATCTACTCCTTTTGCCAATTAGCATGTTGATTTTTGTTACTGATCCTGTCCATGTTAGAGCCAGGTCTACTGTAGACAAGAGGAGGCCTCCTCTCCCTTCTCTCCTCCAACGCCCTCCAAGGTCTTCCTCTCCTCTCCTCTCCTTCCTCCTCCTTCTCTCTCCTACCTCACTCCCACCTCCCACCCCCTACCTTTTTGATGATTAGTGGCATATATCCGGTGCTACAGCCTGGATTATCTTGTCCAAGAGAAGGAGGGGTGTATGCGGGACCTAAACCTGGCAAGGTGATTTGGAGCGTTAATTCCTGGGAGTAATATTCCCTGATATTCCCTAATGTTCTGGCTGGGAGCGTGGGGGAATCTCTGGGGAGAGCAGTTGTCAGAGCTGAGCTGCCGCTGTACAAAGGCAGAATGGATAATTAAGGGTAAAGCCAGGATGGCGAAGTGATGTTCATTTAGATTCGACAAACTTTGAATTCAGTGGAAAGCTTCCATGCACCACGGTGCTCTCTTGGATCTTGATTTTGCATTTTGCTCAATGTCTTTTCATAGAGTTGCTCCTTTTCTTTCCTCCTGTCTGCCTTTGTTCCTCTCTCCCTCTCTTTCTGATCTCCTCTCTTACCGTCTTTTTTACCCATGTGCTTCCCTGTCTTCCTCTCACTCTGTTTCTTTCTCTTTCAGTCGTTCTCCTTCACTCTACTCTCTTTTTCATTCTGTCCTTGTGAATAATGCAGTTCACATAGCGCGGCTCTCCTTTTTTCTCCTGACATTAGTACACCAGGGTTTAACAATAGTGATTGCCCAGGGCCAGTAAGACACTGACTTAGGCCAGTTGATTGGTCAGTCAGTAGCCAAGCCAGTGCTCGCCAAGAGTTCATCTCTTTCTGAACTGTTGAAAAATCCTTTCATCTCTGCCTTTGCTGTGCGACTGGCCATATTTTCTCTGTTGTACAATTTCTGATCAAACATATTGCATGATATGTCAGAGTTAGTCAGGGGTCTGTCAAGTCAGAGCCTTGCATGAAACAGACATGGCAATGGCTACCAGTGTATGAATTACAAAGTATAAAGTAAAGGTCTGTTCCTTTTGAACTTGAAGCAACAATTTCCTTGAGCTGAAATCGTGGTGATTAAATTGATGTTATGGATGCTGTCTGAATATTAATGACTATATTTTTTTCTGGTATTGATATATATGACAGTATAGTTGAACAAAAGCTCATTTTAGGTGAAATATTGCATTACACCATTAATTGCCAAGTGTTGGTGTTTTCCCATTGGACACTGCTCTTTCAAAATGATTTGAAACTGTTTATACCGGGTAGCTTATTTGTCACTAGGGATTAAAAAAAAAAAACGCCTACCAACAAATCCTGGCTTTTGGGACAAACCATAGCTAGTACCCGTGGAATAGAGTTGCCCCAGGGGTAAAGTGGGCCAGAAAGATCTGAAATGGACACCTTTGATTAATGAGTAAACAAATCTGAGTGTCTTAACAAAAAGCAAGACAGATGATCACACACACACACACACACACACACACACACACACACACACACACACACACACACACACACACACACACACACACACACACACACACACACACACACACACACACACACACACACACACACACACACACACACACACACACAGAGACACACAGGCAGGCAGAGGAGAAGAGAAGCCCCTCTGGCAGATCATCACACAGGGCGGTGGTCCTTTTAACGTGATTGTTACCGAAGAAGTGCCCTTCCGAGAACACAGAAAAAGCTCTACATTATAAATTCACATGATTATAAAGATCAGCTCCACCTGTGATTAAAAAAGAGCAATGCTCGTGCCGCTTCTGTGAACAGCCAGGCGACTGCTGCATGACACCGGAGATAGATTGGTCACTATTTCAAACTTGTTCTGTTGTCTGACAAGATTAAGAGAAAAACATGTAAATGAGAACAGCTTAATAGGAAACTTGGCTGTATTTAAATATAGTTACAAAGAGAGTAGGAGACAAGCAAAGATAGATGACGGACTGAATCCGACCGACACTATAACGACGCAATGATTTCAGTTGTTTACAGCAGCTCCACAGTGTAGTTTATACTGTAGCTGCGTCCTCAGTTTTGCACATTGACCATTCTTTGTCCAGCCTGAATAAGGTTTTCAAGTCTTGTTGACTCTTGAACCATTTTCACTTTCTCCATTGATTTCGGTAGCCAAAGGTTAAAGGTATAGGTCATGGCAACTTCACAAAACATTACATCAGCCTTGCAATCACAATATATTGAGAGTTCCTCTTGAATCGCTTCAAATTTGGCATTCACACTCACTTGAACTGGATGAGCTGTTTCAATTTTGGAAGGTCAAAAGGTCAAGGTTGTGGTGACCGTTTCGTGACCAGTTTTTTTTTTTATTATCACTCAGAGACTCCAGGAAGTCACAACCTCAATCCAACAAGTGGTCCTGTTACCTTTGGACAGACCTTGTTTTTTTGTCTCCCCCTGCTTCCAGTCTTCATGCTAAGCTAAGCACACTAGCTGCAGGCTATATAGCCTGGAGTGGTATAGATCTTCTCAAATCTTTGCAAGGAAACAAGGGAGCGTATTTCCCAAAATATGAACAACTATTCTTTCAAGGGAATGGATCTACAAACAGACTGTAAATATATGATGCTGTACCTATAACAGCAGGCGGCATTCTCAACCAATGCATTGCAGTTTTTAAATGACTCAATCAGTTTCATATGTATTGTTTACTTTAGGCCTGTAATTGTAATAAGCTGTTTGGGACTGTGCGTGTATGTATGTGTGTACACTTAACTGTTTGTCTGTGTATCTGTATAGTCGCTGGCTGGATCCGGTGCTCATACACAATCCCTCACATTTCCCCTCTGCATCCGTGCTGTCTTCCATCATCTCAACAACAGATGAGTTTTTCAATGAATTTGCCTCCAAACAGTGTTTAAACACCTGTGTGATGGCCATCCTGACTATGACTCCTTCATTAGGTCCCAATCTCTGTTATTGACTAGCAGAAGATGAATTATCCGCTGGTGAAAAAATCAAAGGGTTTGAAATGGTAAATGGTACACTACAGTGGCCTATAGAGGAAATCTATATTACAAATTGCCTCGGTGCACAGTAGCTGAACCTCAGATAGCTCTGTCTTTTTCTGTGTGTATGTCTTTGTATGCAGGGTGTATATGTGTGTGTTTGTAGTGTGTGTGTGTGTTTTATGCTGAATATTGTTTGTGTTTTCTGGGCCTTTTTAGTGTCTCTTTTCTGATATGAAGAAAAAGGATTTGCATGATATCGGTTGGTCAACTCTGTGCTTGCATGTATGCCTCTCAGAACACACACACACACACACGCACACACACAAACTTCACTCGATCCCATCCCTCTGCATGAGCCCAGTTCAAATACAAGTAATGGTAAACATGGGGAATGTTTTGTGACTGATCAGATCATCCCTCTCTTCTTTTTCTTCTTACACACACACACATACACACACACACACACACACACACACACACACACACACGCACACAATCATAGTCATTAGTTTGTTTACCTCAGCTTCGTTTAGCATGGAGTAAAAGATTTCAAACAGTTTTAATGAGAATTTGCCGCAGAGTTTTTTGATAGCAAAAGTTTATGAGTATGTTTTTATGCCCATCAGCGTTCCTTAGTTACCCAAAAATCTTTAAAACTATTGATACCATCCTATAGAAATACAATTAGACTGTAGCTTTTAATCGCCT
Source organism: Trachurus trachurus (assembly GCF_905171665.1). Classification (NCBI taxonomy): domain Eukaryota; kingdom Metazoa; phylum Chordata; class Actinopteri; order Carangiformes; family Carangidae; genus Trachurus; species Trachurus trachurus. The sequence goes on from NC_139911.1 coordinate 9,320,852, forward strand.
TGACTCTGTGGGGTGACTAGGAATAGTCCTCCCTTGAGGATCCATGATCAAGACACTGAATCACAAACAGCACTGAGACTCTGCTTTACTCTGCACAGCAGTTGGACGTGGAGGTGGACAAAGAAAATGTCCATTAACTTCAGTTCCCTCTGTTTTCTTCACCACTTCAGTAGCTATAGACGACAATTTACTGTCACTGCCTAAGGTCGCTGTTATCTAATCATTTTTGTGTACGATGTGCAAATGTACATCTTCACCTATAAGTGGCTGTGTGGGTGAACTTTTCAAACATGATGGACTACTGTTTTCATTTTGGTGATGCTAGAGAGAGTTGGTCTCTGGAACGGTCTTATCTGTTCATTGATCTCACTCATTATACCTGATTGAGGCCCCAAGGCTGGCCTAATTAGCTTCGAATGACCCACACTAGATCACAGTTCTTACACATACTATACACACTCGCACAGGTTTGATGTTGGACAAATGAGGACAGATAAATGAAGCTCATTTGTTTAGTTGATGAATCAAGAGACGCGGACCAATTGTCTGACTGTTTAAGCATAGAATGGACTTCGTATTTGTTCTGTGTGCGTGCATGTGTGTCCTTGTGTCCCATCAGTCTCCAGCACAGCTCATTAAGCCACAGAGCTGTAATTCATTTGAGAGAAGAGATGGACAATCAAACAGACAAACTAACCGTGTTTTCTTTTTCTTTTTTTCCTTTCACTCATGTTGTTTACAGAACTTTCTATGCCCTTAGCAGCTTCAATACAGTGTATTTTATGATACATAATTATCCTATTGTATTTTATGTTTCAGGTGCTTTTTTATGATGTACAATTCTATTATTGTGTTTTATGTTTCAGCAAAAAATGATTAGAGCCATTAACAGGAGTTCAAAGTTTTATTTGTCGTATGCCAAGTTACAATGTACAAAAACCAAAGCGGTGAAATGAGTGATGGACTGAGCAGTAGAGCACAAAGGATGCAAAACAGCATCATTTGTCTGGTATTATGAAAAATATTCCCTTGGCCTATGGCAGGAAATATTACGATATTCAATATTACTGAGTAGCGGCCCTAGGAAAGTTGGTGTGAAAAGGTTTAAGTTTTTCCTCCCAAAGTGTGTGCTTGGAGTGTGTATTTACTTTGTTAGTTAATTGCAGTTGGTCAGAGCGAGACTCTTTTTTTATTCACCCGTGTGAATGTCACCCGGGCCAAGGTTTGCAACACTTGAAAGAAAATGAACTTTTCCAAATCACAAATCACACTTCTTTTAACAGTGTTTAATTTCCAAAAGTAAGAAAGAAAGCTGTTATAATAATTATTCAGAGTTAACCTTCAATCATCTCAGGTACAGATTTTACTTTACTAATAGCCTGTTCACAGATTTCAAAGCTATGCAATGTCAATGTATTCAAATTCAATCAAATCTTTCTCTATCTTTAAACTAAAGAATAAAAACTAGTTGGCTTTAAGTGGAATGATTAATGACAAATAAAAGGGAAACCTAAAGACACAGCTCTTTCCCTTTTCAAAATTTGCCACAAAAGCGTGTGTTTTTTTCCTTTCTTACTTTGTGAGGTTTTTTATACATGAGTTATGAGTTCAATGCTTCTTACTGTATTATAAAATCAACTAAAAGATATTTGTGTGCATAATATATGTCTCACAAATCATATGTAAGGAAAATAACTGTATAAACAGCATCTATACATTTTCTTTTATTTTCCAATGGTTTATCAAGGTGTTGAGGAAATGAACAACTTTGTGAATGCAATGTGCAACCTGTGCGCTGGAGCTATTCACAGCAGGGCTGGCTGTGTTTTTCCCAAACTTGCTGTTTCAGCTCATCACTAAACAATACAGCAACAATAAAAACTTTAAATTGTTCTTTTGTGTTGCTGCTGTCAGCTAAGCACTGCTGCAGGCTGCTCACCTGAACAACTAAATGCCTGCCAGTCTACCAAATGGGACTCCTTCACATCCAGGATACATTTATAGCTTTCTATTGTTAGAGGTTTCCAATAAAAAGAGCATTCTTATAAATTGCACGAGACTATCTGCATAGTTTATTCAGTAATTCTACAGCACTTACTTCAACCTCAAGGACTAACCAACCCTAACTAATGCAGAATCAATGGACTAACACTGTGAAATTAAGTTATATACACAACAGGGTAGTCTTTAAAATCATACTAACATTTGATTAGCAAAAACACCAAAACTATATATATTTTTTTGTAAACCTTACATTTTTCAATTAATAAAAAGAAACCAAATCTTTCAAAATTATTAATTTTCAGAAACTTGACCTAATGCAGTCTGAAATGATCAAGATTATGATTGATTTTTGAAACTACAGTATATGATAAAAACGCAGTCAGGAAGATTATAAAGCTGAGTCCAGTGCCAGCATTCAGTGTTTGACATCACCTGACATCCAGTGCTCTGGACATATGCACCAAAGAGAAAAAAAGTAGTTAATTTGTTTTCTGTATAAAGGATACCACCAATTGAGCTTGGAAGTGGTTAAAGAAACTTCCACAAAGGCTTGTAATGTAGTTGTGCTCATGCAGGCTAGATGCAAGACAGGGGACTTCAATAATGGCAGCCACTGATAAACAGCCCACCAGCATGCGTAGGAGAGTGTGTGATGAAAGGGCTCAGGGAAAAGGAGTCAGGCCATGCTGCAGCAGACGAAGGTAATTAAAGAAGCCATCATCAGCATCATTAATATGCTAGATCTGCTGTGGCCCACTGACTAGTCTAATGGAGAACATGTCATCATCGTCACCATTAGGGAGAGTGGGACACACACAAACACACGCACACATGGTCTTAATGTTGGGTCACGCCATGATTATCACCATTAAGCCTAGAGTGAGAAGACCTGCTTAGGAAGCCTCATTCTCTCCTGCCATCGTACATGCACACATACAGTACACACACACACACACACACACGCTTGTAGATCTTTAATTCAAACCCTGTGAGTGATAAGTATGCATATTTAAGTGATGTCAGGCCTGTTGGGTCTTTTAATTAGACAGAATGAATGAATGTTTTATAAAAACGTGTTTAACAATAAATGTGTTCATTAATTTGATGAGAGGATGTGCTCTGATGAGCTGAGTGGAACAGAGTAATGGCTCGTATTCGGCTCTGCTGGTTTGATGGTGATGGTAGCAACAACCGGGCTGTTTTGCTCATCTTCATGTTACTCTCTTTTGCTCAGAAAAAAAAGTTAACTTTGACTTATGTTTATCCCATGATGTTGGACACTTTGGTCTCTTATAGTGTAAATGCACTTTTGTTCTGTATGGCTAATGTGCAATGTGACACCAGTCCACATCTATATGGAGAACTAGAAAGATGGAAAATCCATTAACTGTTAAAGTCACCCACCTTTTTCTTACTCCTGTCTGCAGGTCCACTTTGTGGTTTGTCATAAAAGCAAATTCAGATGTAAAAGTTCAGAAAAAAAGATTGTGTGAGTTCACAAAGTCCATCTTGTATCTTTTGTGAATGAAAACTGCGGGCTGTGGACTGGACAACTCTGCCTTATTTCGATAAAATAAACTATCAACATGATAAATACAGTTGAAGCAGCTGTACCGATTCCAAATGCTTCACCAGCAGTGCAGCAGTAAACTCATATTTTCTGGCATAGACCTGAAAGGGCCGGCGGTATCACCAAACTTGATTATAAGTGTGTCCCAAATGCATTTTGTTGCCCCTTTTAGCCCCCATCATCTGGTAAAATATTTGTGCAACAAAACCAATCTAAATGTTAAGCAGGTATGCTACTTTACTCCTCCCCCCTCTTGCAATCGCACCTCCTTGTCCTTTTTTCCTTTTTCTCTAAATGTCCCCCCTCTCTCTCACACACACATGCACTCTCCCCCTCTTTCTCACACACCCTTTCACTGCCTCCCTTGACACTGTTGGAAACAGAGTGACGGTGTGTAATTTAGTCCTAATCACAACATCAGACTTGCGCTGTGATTTACATCCCTCCACCAGCCGAGCCAGTCAGGCAGTCAGGAGGGAGATGTTAATGTGAGACCACAGGTAATTACTGTCATTACAGCACGCCACAGATCCTGCCACCATGTGTGTGTGTGTGTCTATGTGTCATGCATGTGGAGGTGTGTGCAAATGTATTGTGAGTGTCGCTTTTCTTTTTTGTGAGCTTTTGGAAGGCACAATTGAAACAAATATATAAATATTTTATACATGAGATAGATTAATCTGGATATGCAATGTGAAGTTGTGGCAGTTCAGAGGATCACATGAAGATGTGTTAATGCATGAAACAAAACTTGAATGAGAACTGAACCAACAGGGGATTCACAATATTTATTCCATTGTTAAAATGTGATTACAATCGATACCCTGACTCAGTTTCCTTCAACAATACAATTGAATTTGCTTAATATGATTTCATTGCTCAAACTGTTTTGCTTCATGTTTGCATCTGTTGAAACGCAGCTGTTCTTTAATCCAAATGTAATTACCATTAGACAAAGTGGTGACCTCTTTGTTTTTTGTTTTATTCGACTAGAACCTTTTTGGTTATCAATGGCTTACAATGGATGTTGAAAAGGAGAGCGCAGGTCCGTTCCCCAGTGATGCGATCTTTGTAGATCCTGTGGGCCCACATTAGCTCCATGCAGCTCAACCGGAAAGGTTTGGAACCATTTTGCCGGTGACGGAGTGAGATACTGTGAGGCGTTAAACCCACCAGCCCCTTCTTTCAGACCGATGACACATTTAAACTTTGAGTTGTCCTTCACAGTACTTGACCCATTCTGTGAAACTGTGTGAACCTAATTGTTACAGTATGTTAAAACAAGATCAACCGAGTTTAACTGGTGAACCTCTAAACTGGCTCGGTGGCCCATGAGAAGAACAAACAATTAATATCTATTTCTCATCTTGATTCCTCCTTCCAGTGCTTGCTCTTAATATCTTATTTTCTGTATTGTCTTGCTCCACTGAGGCCATGTGATGGTGAAATGATCATAATCAGATATTTTAATTAGTCCACCATTGTGTTTTCGTTTTTTTTTTTCCATTGAGCTCTGTTTAAATAGAATCAGCTATTTTCATTTCATTTATTTGTTTATTTGTAACGGGGCTCTGCATATTCATGAACATACAATATGTAAATATGCCAGATTTAGCTCTAAAGCTAATTTTCATTATCTTTGCATTAAGTTTGTCACTTGCACATCAACAGTAAAATAGTTTGGCATTCGTATGGTTTGCAAAATACACATATAGGCATACACACACATGCACACACTACATGATTCATTTCATACAGCAGTTGATATTTTGACATTTTAGGTTAATCATGTGATATTTTTAGATACTCAAATCATGGCCCACATATTGGAAACTTTTTTCATGTTTGCCCGAGTCTTTGTGCGAAGATGCTATGGTATATCAAGGTGTTTCCATGGCGATAAGGGTAATGTGTCAGGGTCCCCAGAGTTAGGTCTGGAAAGGTCCTGACTGATAAGCAGAATGAAAAAGTCAGCAGTTTGGCCAGTGCTATCCCATCCCTGTTTTCACCCCACACCCGTCTTTCCCTCCTGTCGTCAGGCTGATTCTGCTCTCCACCATCCTCCATTTTTCCTCCTTGGCACCTGCGTATTACCTCACCCTGCGATTTATACCTGCATCTGCAAATGTCACCTCTTTCATTCCTCATTATTCTCCATTTGTCTAATTTTCCTCTTGTATTGCTATCATGCTCTTATTTTTGACATTTCCTGTCACCTTTTCTTGGCTTCCCATATCAGAGCCTCACATTTATTTTTTTTATTTTTTTATTCACACCTTTGCCTTCCTTCACCCTGCAAAGATACCTTAATGTGGAAAGGAAATAACATTTTTTTCCCTTTTCTTTTGAGATGCAAACCTCTTTTTTAAATCAAGTACATTAAAACTTCAATGTGGAGTTTTGTTTATCACCAATCCAGCCTGAATAGATGAAGGGATTTTAAAAATAGGAAATATAAACTTAAAAAACAACAACAACCCACATCTGCTTAGGTTGTAAGAGATATTCAGCTACTTGCATTTTGTAGGTGGAGACTCTTCAAACAGAGCTGGAGGGGACGCGGTCTGACAACACTAAACTTCGCCATGAGAGCCAGCTGGTCATGACCAATGTGGACCGTTGGATTGCTGAACAAAAGTATGAGCACACAATGTGACATGTTTCTATTTTATATTCCTTCCTCCATTACATAGGCATATATACTGTAAAGAAATCATAAATAAATGAACGAACAAAGTAACTTGGGTACCCGTCTTGGTAGTGCGTTTAATGCAATTGTGAATATTATTTGCATCAGTGTTGCTTATTCATCTCTCAGTATACTGCACTGTGTCCTTCTTGCTGCTGCAAAAGACACTTTTCAAGTTGAATGTTGTGTAATTCTTTATAAGCGGTTAGAATTTTTTTTCTTTTCCACTTTCAGAGATTCCAACAAGAGCCTCACTGCCCAGATGAAGGCCCAAAACAAGGTGCTGCTTATTGTTGCTGATGAGAAAGAGTAAGTATTTATTTCCAGGTGAGATTTCTATCAGCTTGTGTGTGTACTGTATGTGTGTGTCTCAGCTCTGTGCAGTGTATTTTTTTTTGTTAAAGACGACTAAAGATGAAAAAACAAAACAAAACAAATACTCAGCTAACTGCTACATCTGCAAACAAGGTCACCTTTTCTCACCAGGAAAGAGCTGGTTATTATAGTGCATGAGTGTATGAAATTATGTGCATGTGTTGATGTGTTCAAGTGGATTCTCTGACATACTCGCACCTGAGCTGTCTATTTGCATGTCTGCATCATCATGACTCTCTCACATACACACACACACACACACACACACACACACACACACACACACACACACACACACACACACACACATACAGTGCACGAACAGACTTGGGCGTGACATATTCCTCTTTCCAGAGATCAAAGTGGTCTAGCCGTCTTCTGTCATCCCGCCCCCCTGCGGTGCCATACCTCCCTCAGCCCCTCCCATCAGCACCATGGCTGTCTGTGTCTGTCTTTTCCCCTCTCTCTCGATTGCTCTCAGCTTACACTTTGTGTTTGTGTGTTGGAGTTTTGTTACGATTTTGTTATGGTAACCTGTAGCAATGGTAACAATCTTTATACACCTTGAAAACACTGCCTAATTATGTTCTAGTCCAAAAACAGCTGATGACGTGTTTCATAGAAAGATCAGTGCCCACAATATTCCATAAATGGGAAATTTCTACTTCCATTCAATAAAATACAGCAATTTCATGTTGTATAGTAGTAAAATATCTTAATAATCATCACTGAAATAATATTTTTAATAGCTCTGGTGTCTGGAGAATTGTTGGCATTACAAAATACTGGGGGGAAAAATAGCCGCAAGAATAAGTGACAATTGGCAGCAGAAATATAGCATTTCATTATAATGGACCATGATGTGTGTTTGTGTTTGTGTGTCAGAGATAATGTCGGAGCTGCTAGTTAAAGGCTGTTCTGAGAAGAGAGAAACACAGACACCACTGCAGTTGCATTGCAGAATATTTTGTCTGCCATGTTAACAAGAGTCTCTTGATGATAATAGGTGTCTGTCTCTCTCTCTGGGTGCCTCTCTATGTATATTTTTCTGCTCAACTCCGTCTCTGTATCTCCCTCGCTTTGTCAGACATCTTCAGGAGGCTAATGACACATTGAAGGTGGAGGTAAAGAGACTGAAAGAAGTGGCAGAGAAGAAGGAGAGAGACATGGAGCGCTTCAAGGTGAACAAGTGCAGACTGGAAAAGCAATGAACTACAAATAGGAAGAGACAAAAGAGAGTCGATCACAAACAGGTTTGTTTTTCATTTTATAATTGTTTGCAGGCCCAGATCCGAGACCGGGGCGTCTGGCAAGATGAGAGAACGTGAGTCATCTACATGCATGCTTGTGTGTGAGTGTGCGTGTGTGTGTGAGCGTGTGTGACCGTTTGCTCAGTGTAAGTGCATATGCATTTGTGTGCATCCACCAGCTGATCAGAGTTAAGCGTTCACATACAACAAAAGCGTTGCCCACCATGTTTCACTCTTTCACACACAATCTAGCCCGAACAAAGCTGATGATGATAATAACAGCGGGAGTGCCAAGTTGTGAATGAAACACCCCATGGGCCCAGACACCTGTGTGTGCGTGTGTGTGTCTTGTGTGTGCGTGCGTTATGTCTCTCCTTCAATCTGAATACGTTATTCATGCTGGGCCTTTAACAATGATTACACTCCAATCAAGGGCCCATCCTCTCCTGCTTGCCACCCCCATGGCTGTCAAATAGCATTCATCAATAGAGAGGAGATATATTTATTATGTTCATTAAGGCAATGAAAATGAATGTGGCACAGATGGGATTGGGTGTAGGATGGAAGTGAGAAAGGAGGGTGTGTATGTGCGTGTGTGTGTGGGGGGTGGGGGGAAAGGATGCTTGTGGGGGCACCTGCCTGCAACAGTGCTCCCCGTACCCCCGGTGTGACCCCCTAAAGTCTGCCTCATTAACAACTCCCCCCTTTCCCCCACCTCACCCTGTTTTACACCCATGCACGCAGTCATGTTGCACCCCTCCCCTAACGAACCACCAGGCTTCAGTTTCCAAAACGGATCAGATTTGTTTTGACTGGGGTAGGTTTCCAATGCTATTCAAAGCTGTCAGTCATTTTAATGATATCATTAAGGGGCCACGACAGAAAGATGAATCGCTTTTCTTTGTCTTTCCCTCATAATTGCGAACGAACGAGAGAGAGGGACAGAGCGAGAGAGGCAGTTCATATAGATGTATGCATAAGAGGGGTTTTGATTGAGCGAATATAATAACATGGAATGAGATAAAAACAGTGAATGAAAGCCTCTTCCATAGTGTCTCCCCGTCCATTCTCTTTCCTCTCTCTCCTATTTTCTTTATTATGAGGATTCCTAATTTATTTCATTTCATTATTTAACCCCCCACCACACACACACACACACCTCCCACCAAGACACCTACCCAAAATGCCATATGTATGAAAATCATGAATCTATAAGGCAACAGATGTGTCATGGCAGCCGTATACATTTAGTGTATAAATCTCATTACTGCTGGCAAAGGGGGTATCTTCACAGTGTCTCTCCACCGTCACTATCACTGACAGCAATCAACACAGCATGAAGGTTTTGTCATTAGATATGCCTTTATTAAAGAAATGTATTATGATTATGTGGCCTTCTGTTCCATAGAAGCTGGAGTGTCATGACTTCACATTGTGGATGATATTTTGCACTAATACAAAGCCACAGAGAGATGAGGAAAGGAGAATGGGGAGGATCGAAATTTAGATAAAATGAAAAGATCGTTGTTATATTTAACATGGAGAAGTTTTGTGTGTTTAGGAACAAAATAAATGCCAAGACAATGACAAGAAAAAAAAAAAAAACAGCTCGCACAATAACAAAAAAGGCTCCTGCTTCATATGCAGCGTTCGCGTCGGTGCCAACTTTGCAAACCCACACCCACGCAGCTGATTTCCAGAACCAACCTGTTTCCCATAATGTTAATGAAACACATTGCAGTCGCTCACTTCACTTGTATGTATGTATTAAGCAGGACTTGATGGCTGGTCTGAGGTTATCTGTAATTTGGCATAATGCACTTTCTCATTCAGATGAGCGAAACACTTGCACACTTGTTGTTAATGTAACACACAGTGACACAAAGATAACCCACGTTCTTCTCAAAGGACTGCGCTGCCGCTGTCATTCAGTGGCACCCTCAGTTCTGAAATGATGACGAACAGAGGGGTGAAAGGCGACATCACAGGCATTCACAATTAATAAAGAAACCAAGGCAGCTAATTAGACTTGATTAAATCATGTGTTAATGCGCCCCCTTTTTTTCATCTTATACCTGCTTTAAGCTTGTTTTTACCCATCCATACCTGTGAATTGAATATATAATTAATTGCATTATAATTATCTTTCTTATTCATTATACATAATTTATACAACTTATGTGGAGTTACCAAACCTAGTGCAGAAAGCAGCGTGTTACAGCAGGTTTTGTTCCGAATTCCAAATGTAAATATTTCAGTTTGTTACTTTACAGGAATTATCCCTCAGTCTCAAATTCATTAGACGACTCGTTATCAAAGTCATTATCGTTTCACCTCAAAGTATCTCGGAGCAGATCTGAAGACACTGACATACCAGCGCACATTGAAAGGCACTGAGTAATGAAAGCAGAGATTGATGCTGTTTGTTGCCGTCAGCGTTGACTGCCTGACACAAACCCATGTGGGGGAAGTGCTCATAAAGCATCAGGCTTCATCAGTTGCACCACTAACTAACCCAGAGATCACAGAAGAGAATTTGTACAAACACCGAGAACTAAAGTGACAGACAAACAGAAAGAGGAGATAAGAGGGAGACCGCGAGAAGAGAGTCAAGTCTTGCATAAAATTTACAGCAATATGAAAGCAGTAAATAAGAAAGATGAGTGTGAGATTGGAGCAAGAGGAAGCCTGTAGTTTATTGCCTAGTTTAGAGAGCATGGCAGCTTGGCTTTGACACTAATGACCGTAATTATATACACACTGATTGGGTTAGGCTGCTAATTACACACAACCATGTTTGCGTGTAAACACAGGAACACATGTTTACACAGGCGTCATACCAAGCACTCAGCGCATCGCTGCCTTCTCACATCGGGTGCATAAATCTCACACAGTTGTCTCAGCAGCAGTGATGTTTCATGATGTGTTGAAGACCACATTACCATCGAGGAAGGAGTTTAAATCACAAGAGGAATCTGTGTAGATGTGGCGCTTTGGATTTTATGGAGTTGGATCGTGCTTCGAGTTTACGCCTCTCGTTCTTTTTCCTTCGCTGTAGCAATTGCAACTCATCTTCTAAAAGGCGTTTACAATTTAGAAGATCAAAGGAAAATTTCAGCATTTCTCCTTATTAATGTTCTTTGTATCATCATTATGGTGTGAAATTAAAAGATCTGTAAGGGTCACTAGCAATTATGTTCAGTTTATGAATTTCATCTGAGGGAAATGAGCTTTCTTTAAAAATGTTTACATTGGCCAAGCTAAATTAGTTAGACCATTAAACGCAGTGATTCACAGAGTGTGTGTATGGAATTTTTTCCATGTAAATTGTCTGGATCATTTAATCTCTTTATGCATATAAATTAAAATACACACACATACTATATGTATAGCATTTTAACATAGATATTCATACTTTATTGCCTTCATCACTGATATACAACTAAAACAGTGTTTGTTTAGTGATGAATTTGTCTACTCCTTCACTTTTTTGTATCTCACTGCACAAGAACAAATATTACACATCACTAATTTACTACTTAGATTATTTTCTTCCTTTTATTGTTTAAAATGGTTTTTAGTTAGTTAGTCTGTTTTCACTGTTAATTGTAACTCAACATTGCAAAAAAAATCATATATGCCATTCCATAAGTGATCAACTTCAAAGCCAGGTGTCATCCTGGTCAAGACTTTGTTGAGATGGTAGAGTGAGAGCATTGTTAGTCAGTGGTGTTGTTGTCACTATTGTTTACTTTACTGTTATTGTCTCTCAAGTCAGGATTTACCATAGATGGATACAAATACATGGGAATTGTGTAACTAATGAATCTCATAAACTTTTCAGACAAAAATGTCAGTTCACATATCAACATCTCCCTCCAGTGTCTCCTTGGATCTTAAATGTTTTAAGATGAGGCTAATAGGGGCAAAAGTGTGTGTGTGTGTATGTCTGCTCACCCACATTTAAGATGCATTTATTAGCGATTCGATGAGCGCATGCGTCTTCTCAACTGAAGCAAAACGGGACCATCTTTCCATCCGTTGTTCTGATAGAAAATCCCAGCTTGCTCTTTTACAAGAAAATTAACATTGGAGAGGTACAGTGGTACTTTAATGGGCTAAGAAGTCTTCAATAAAGTATTTAGAAGGTTTTTTCCGAATGCTAACTGGACAGGTTCAGTGGGGCATGAAAGAAAGAGCGTAAAGCGGGGGCAGCAAGCTCTTCAGCCCGTACAGAGCACCATTATCCACCGTCGTTAATTTAATAGACATTCCTTAGTCAGCCCTGGGTCTGAAGATAGCAGACCCTAACATTTGTTTGTCATTTCCCAAACATTTTTAATAAACAGTTAAAATCTTAAATGGCTTCTTGTACTCTTAATGTTCCCTGGCTGCGGTGGCGTTCATGTTGTTTTTGTATTTTTTTTTTTTCCCTAGTTTTATATGCGCTTTAATATATAATTTAATGATTCCTGGAACCCATTTGCTCACCCATCTCCTTGTTTAGTAATAAGTTAAAATGAAGATGGTTATAATGAAGATGATGTACGCCAACTTCTTTATGCCCCAGATTTCAGAGGACATTTGATTGAAACTGTTTTGTGAGGCAAATACAAATCACTGTGCAAAAATACTGGAGTTTAAAAGTTTACCATGGGAGATGCAAAGTGTATACTGAAATGTGCTTTTTATGGTAGATGACAAATGAGGTCGTTTTAAGCCACATCAGGAAAGTGAAGTCTTTTTTTACAATACTGCAGGTATAAGGATTTTAAAAATGTCAAAAGTTGGTTTCTGATATATGTTTGTTTGTATGCATATGGATATTGTGTTACAGCATGGAAAATCAGAGTTGTGTGGCTCTAAACCTCAGCAAAATCGAGGAAATGCAGACCAGACTGCGAAGCAACCTGGAGGCCATCGGAATGCTAAATCAACAAGTAAGTCCGCGTGCACACACACAGACACAGACACACACGTTTATATATACAGTCCTGACAGTCCTTTTACCCAATAGATAGAAACACACACCCACACACAGGCCCACCTGCTGTTGAGCTCACACAGAAGAGGAAGCTTTCATGCGTCCAACTTCAAACGCACACACGCACTTACACACAGGCACACAGAGGCATCCATTTCCTCTTCCTACGATAAAAGTGAAAAGTCGGCAGCGGGGTGGGGGGGGTGTGTGTGCGGTGTGGGGAAAGGGTTGAAGGGGGGGGGGCAAATTGTATCGGGAAAAAGCAGTGACGTTTCTTTCCACTGGTAAATGATTTCCCTTTCATGAAACTGAGAGAGGGATGTATATCAATACAGCCGTGCTGATCTCTCCATGACAGCATAGGGAAATGGCCTGCTGTGATAAAACAATGTGGGGGGAAAAACACAGAGGAATATTCTGAGGAAAAGCTGACATTTTTTACTCTGTTGAACTTCACAAGAGTCAACAAATCACCAAAGGAGAGACGAATCAAAAGTACTGCTCAGCCCCCTCAGTTCTCCAAAACTCCAGGGCCTGCAGAACGGCTCACCTGACTTTTGTTAGTTTGTGGAATGGCCCGCTGATTGACGGGGTACGACGAGAGCTGGCACTTGTTGAAGTTTTTAATGTAGTGTCAGTGAAAAGGAAATGGCGTTAGCTTCCATGTTTGAGACAGAGGAAGGAGAGAGGAAGAGACAGACAGACAGACAGAGAGAGAGAAAGAGAGAGAGAGGTGTTGTTTAACAGGTCAGGTGTGTAATAGCACCTCTTAATCTCTAGTGTGAATCATTACACACATCGATCCAACATGGACAGTCCACTCACACACAAACATACAAGTAGAATTGGAAAGAAGGATATAGACAGTTCATTTACACAGGGCTATACCCTTCACTGTCCACTGGACACACAGTCACATACACAGTTGCACACACTTACAGATATCAGTAAAGAGGCTGAATGGAATGTCTCAGTTTATCTGTGTGAGAGGCGTCGGGTTATAAATCAGGTCTGTGTCTCTGCTTTGGATTAGTCTCATTCACTCATAGCCACAAACTGCTTTAGCACTCTTTCTTTCTCATCCACCCACAGGCGCATATTAACACTCGCTGTAGCCTGTACATCACATGCACAAGCTTGACGTCCCTCCGACTGTCAAGCAAATTTCATGCAAACTTTTGAAATGTCACAGAAAATTAAATGTGAATTAAATGAATTTCCATCAAGTGGGATAAAGATGAAGATCAGAGGGAAAAAATGAGATTTCCTTCAAGACTTGATTAGCATTAGGCAAGCTGTTATTTTTCTTAGTGTCAACTAATGTCCAGAGTGTTTCATGATGCCATGCAAAGATAAGAAAATAAAAAAGAGAGAAACATGAGGCAATTTTCCACCACAAGCCGCTGCAGGTATGACATGGAGGTCAAGATGGACAGCTTTTCCACAGTGTTTTCACATTTTGAAAACTCCTTTTGCTGCTGCTGACAGATCATCACGCTCAAACTGAACTAAAACATCATAAAAAAACACATTTGAAAAGTTTTCTGTCAATATGAGGAAATTTGCTCAGAGTTTGCTGTGTCTATTCATCTTTTCTAGCTCAGTAATTTTCATAATTTGAATTAAAATACTCGGATGGAAACGGAGCCATGCAAAGTGCAAACACGCTTGTGCAGCAGCATTAAAACATCCCCCTCTGTGTCTTTCTGTCTGTCGCTCTCTTTCTTTCATTCTCCCCCCACTTAAACACATTCTTTTCATCCAAACATATGCACACCAGTTCACCCGTACCAATGTGAAGGTTGAGGAGACAAGCTGTGATTTTTAATTTCATCCCCCCTCCCTTGCAATTAGGGAAGCATCGAGAGCCACCAAAGACCAGGAAAATTAAACAGGTCCCCTTGAATGTACAGTTAATTATAAATGTCAGCCTCAGTGTTTTTTTTTTTATCTAGAAATTATATTGCTTTTGGCAGAACATAAAAAGAAGGCATTGTACGGTGTTTGCCTGTTGTAGATACTGAATACTTTTTAAGCATCTTACTGTTGGAGAGTTTTGACACATCGACATGTCATCGGCTCTTCAAGGGTTAAGCCTCAGACCCAGCTATTTCTAGTCATCACATGTAATACATTTGCCCAGATTTATTGAGTGTGCATGTGCATGTGTGTGTGTGTGTGTGGTGTCTGGAAGGGTAATGTTAGCGGAACCGTCCGGAAATGTGTCTGTCTCATCTCCGTTTGTGTTTTTCCCTTTCCCTACTCTCTTTCGCTCTCAAACACACACACACACACACTCACACACACTCGCACACATGTACAAAGATATACGCGCACACATGGCCAGACATGTCGATGTGACATCATTCTTTAACCGCAGCTTTCACACAGATATACACACACACTAAAAAAACAGATGTGGAGAGTGCAACTGTCATTACCCGACGTGTCTCTTTGTCTCTGTTCTTTAAGTTCTTATTTTACTCTTCCTCATGGCTAAAAATACATTATTTTAAATCTTTCATTCTCTTTTATCCACCTTATTACAATTTTTAGACTGGCACATTTTTGCATATAATTATTATGGGTTGCAGCAAATACAAAAATACAAATGCTTTTTTTTTTTTTTTTTGCTTTTAAAGGCACTTTTAACTCACACTCCTCGCTGCCTTTACCCAAATGTCCTTGTCAAAAAATAAAACGCCCTCAATTTAGCTAGTCTGTAATTGTGTTTCAGGGAGCCCAATCATGTTCTGACGATGTGCGATTTGTTTTGTGTCACGGATGATTTTGTGTCAAATCGACCTCTAATGATCGCTCAAATTGGTTGTTTTCATGTAGAAATTTACACCGTTGCATGACTCCCACTTGCAACCATTTCAAACTGTGAACACAATACTCTCCTGAAACCCCCCCCCCTGCAATTTTTCCATTTGCATTTCTGTTTCAACAGGCATGAAAGCAAGTATGAAAGATGAATTAAGCATATAATAGGATGTCAGCTACCTCATCAACATGATAGCTGTTGACTTTTGATGGTTGATATTTATTGGTAACATGAAATTAAGTTTTGTTATTTTGTTGATTTAACTAAATGAGTGTGATGTTTTAACTTTCTTAAGTTGAAACTCCCCTCTCCACACACACACACATACCCCCCAAAAAACTGCCCCTCTTTCTTTTTCCCTCAGTCTGTTTCATGGTCACACATGAAGGACTCTTTTCAAAATGTTTCCTCCTCTGCGCATATGTCTCTCTCAGTGTCTCTTTCTTTCTCTTCCCAGTTAAACACCCTCAGCGGGGAGAATAAGCGGTTGCGCAGGCAGCTGGAGCAGGAGAGGTCCATGCGTAGACAAGTAGAGCAACTGCTCCCTCCACCTCCCACCTCCCAGCACTGCTCCTCCATCCACCTACCCGTCTCCTTCCGAGCCCGCCCACCTCCTCCCGCCATCTCCCTTCCCTCATCCCTCCGCCTCCCTATCCCAGCGGCGGAGGACACAGATCGGATTCTTACCCAAGCTAAGATCAGTGTAGCTGGGAGAGAGAAGTCAGGTGAGTCCCAGGCTTTGTGTGAAGCGCTGTGGTTGAGGCCAGCTGCAGAGCGCTCTGTCTCCGCCGCTCTGGAGGATGCTCGGTCTGGGAGGACAAGCAGGGATCTGACCAAATAAAACCCCCGGAAGACTCTACCCTGTCATGACTTTTTGACCTCCAGCTCCTCACCGGGGAGTATATTCAGTATGAGGTTAATGTCCTGCAGGTCAAAGTCAAGTCCCTGGGTGCTTTTTGCCTGAGGGGGCTCCAGATCCAGCAGATGATAGAATTTACTCAAATCGTCAGCTAAAAACAATCTTTACAACTATGCCAGGAAGTGATTATTCTCAGAAAACATGTGCAGTTTTAGTAGCTGTAAAAATCAGACTCTTTTTTCTATATATAAAAAAAACTATTGATTGCATCCTCATAGTATTACAGTGCTGCAAGCAGTTGTAGCTTAGAACATTACCACTTAATACTTCAAACAATGATCATGTTGTGAGACTAAACTGAAGCACTAAGTGCACTAAGATGTTTGTGTGTGTGTGTGTGTGTCAGCACTTATTGGAAAAACTCAACCATTTCTGATGAACCATAATGAATTTAATTCAACCTAATTGAACAAATGAGCTTAACCGATCACATGATCAACTCCAAGTGTTGATGAATGTGTCTTCCACTGGAGATGAGTCTTGCTTAGGGAGAAATGCGCGGCGGTACATCATGGGTATCCACAGACATGCCTCAGATGTTAATGTGAATGGCTGTAACACAGTCTGATTGCGCTGCAGCTGTGCGCCATGTGTCCTGCATCTACTGTGGTAAATGTGGCTGTGTGTCTTTTTATGCGAGTACATTATGTGTCTGCGTGCTTCTGTCTCTCTCTAAGTGCCTGTTGGTGAGCATGTGCTTGTGTGTGATTGAGACTGGATGTTTATACTATATATGTTTTTTTATGTTATGTTTTATAGTTCAAGAACTATTTGTTGAGTGTCCCCTGTTGCTGAGAACCAGTGTGGTCATGACAGAAAAATAAAAACAGATACGTTGGTAAGTAGTGGCACAACTTTCACCCATTTTTATTTCATCTGTCAGTATGTCAGTGATATTTTATTTAAGCCTGAAGCTTGTAACAAGAGGCTACCTGTTGGTATTGCATAATTCTTAGACCTGAGACACAGAAAGACGTTGACACAGCTAGGCACCAAAACCTTTATCTAAAATAATCTAAAATGGTTTTGAAGCAGGTACAACGGTGCACTCACGAACACAAGCTCACATACACCCACACAAACACACAAACTGTGTTGATTTGACATCTTTCAGTGCGCATCTACAGGTGACTCATGCCTCTTTTTATATTTTATAGTGGTTCAGTGAGAGTATTGCTCATTCGTGCAAAACAAAAAGCAAGGAGAAAATGCATGCAGATATCCGCACTTTAAAAAAAAGCACCGTTATGCTGTGATGATTAGAACTGTGAGGAAAGAAGGTCTCAGACCACAGTTGGCCTCCTCATCTTGCCTCATCTCTTTCACCATCCCACCTGTCTTCTAAAGCCTTTTTATCATTCATTGGTTCTGTATATACATAGCTGTTGTATACTGTAGCTGGTCAGGATGTTGTACATTTTAATGATTTTCCCGAGCGCTGCCTGTCCTTGTTAGCTTGGTTCTCCCCATCTGCCATGTCAACACTCAAAAATACCTTTCTTTTATGTGCAAACACACATGCATGCACCCACTCACACATCCACGCGCATTTAGATTCTCTCACAAAAAAACACGCACACTTGCACAAACGGCACAGTCATTAAAAATGAAACCACAGGCTTTTTGAAAACTCCCAGGACTGAGGGAAAAGTCAGCAGCGCAGCGGTGAAAAAAGTCCCCCTGGAAACAATGAGGAGAATGATCATTTGTTGTTCTTGAAAACCCGGTGAGGTTTCACAGAGGTTAAGCTTCCCTTTGATGTGTTTTTAACTCGTTTCAGCTCTGTGGAGGGATTAGTCAGCCTCTCTCACACACACACAAACACAAATGCACACATTTGCGCACACAGGCACATACAGGCTCTTAATTTCCACACCACTTTCTCTCACAAAGACGGAAAGCACAGAACAGGCTCCTTCCTAACCTAATTTCATCAAATGAGCGTGTGTGGTACTCTGCTGCTGTATGTGTGGTCCCCTGGAAATCTGTGGTAAACCAGCAAAATATTGCAAGTCAGTATTTTCTTTTTATCCCAAATTAGCGTCGGGTTGTTTTTGAACAGTTTGGGCCCTCAACCACGAGAGACACTGAGAAAGAGAGGCAGGGTAGCTGTTGATCATCATGGCACTCATTACAGTGTTTACAAAGCATTATTTGATCCTTACTTTACGATACAAATGGCTGGAGTGCTTGTGCCCATGTGTGTTTGTGTGTGTGTTATCAGCTCCAGTCTGGGCTTCCCTGTAGGTCTGTGTGTGGTTGCCCATGCTAATAATCGCACAGAAAGCTTGCGTTCATTGCTTATGTTGTAAGCAGCTCTGCAACAAATAGTGTTTGCAAATGACTCATGTTTGTTTAACCATCGTGGAGTTACAAATAGGTGAATATAGACCACAAGAGGGCAATTCACAAAGATGACTTGCGATTGTAGTAAATACAACAAGAAAAGTTATATACAGAAGTCGTTTTATGTTTATTTGTCATATATCATTACTTAGAACCATCATTTGGTAACAGGGTTTTCTCAGGAACTCATTCAGACCATGAGCATAAGAAAAATAAACGTTGTGCTCAATTAGATTTCATTTGTTTTACTAAAAGTAAAAATAAAAGTCCATAAAATTGATTTTTTTGTGTGTGTGTGATTTTGACAAAATCATCACTGGACCCTTACATAGTAAAAACAATCAAACATAGGCTTTTTCTTTTCTTTTTTTTAAACATTTATTCAGCATTGCTATATTCACTGTGACCCTTACACAGTTCATACCACAGACTTTTCTCAGGAGGAAACTGACTACACATGCTCTCATTTTAGAAACCTGATGAATGTCTTTGATATTCATTTCTTTTTCTTTTTTTTAATGGCCACATCTGACAACCTATATACAGTATCTGACACCTACCTGGAGAAAGCCTCTTTTGTCGTGTGAAAAAACACTGCAGCTGGGACCAGCCCAGTATTGTGCCACTGTTAAAATGAAAAAACTTTCAGGCAGTTCTGTCACACCACGAACAGAAAATGACAGACCAGAAGGAGAGGGTGAGAAAGAAATAAAACTGACAGGAGTGCTGGCAACATGTCTCCTCTAAAAGTTAGGTCACTCAAAAAAGGAAGGAGAGGGGAAAGGGAGACAGTTGCTCTCACAGTGTTTCACTTTTTAAAAGGTGAGTTTTTGTTATGTGGTTACTTTTTATAGACACTATACAGCAGACAGTATAGCAAAATGCTGACATTGTGACGGTGCAGTTGAATTTAAGTTGCAGACAGAGTGACAAAGTATCCCAGCACGAACCCCGATTTCTCCTCACCAACCCACACACATGCACTTATTAACTACTTTTTGTGTTTAATTTTGTTCAACATTAAGGAGCGAATTGACATAAAATCACTTTTAATGTCTCTGTACCAGTGAAAACTGGCATATTGTTTTGACGCTCTTTGGTCGTCCATTCTATTCCCATGTACATGATATCTCAGGAACGCCGTGACAGAGCCTCTTCAAATTCGGCACAAACATTCACTAGGATTCAAAGATGAACTGATAACATTTTGGTTGTTAAATGCCAAAATGACAGTAACCATTTTGCACTTTTGGATCCACCTCAATATTTCTTGCAGGTATTTTCAGCCTCAGAGCCCTCAAATGTTGCTCATTCAGAACAGTTAGTCTGTAACACTTATAGCTTTCTTATACAGATATAAAAAATATCCATTCATTGTGTTGGTTACACTTATTTGGATAGTTTGCCTTCAGAGAGTTTACAGGGTATTTGTAACATTTAATCCTTATTAGACTCTCCAATGTTCACCTAATGTTCAGTAAATATATGCAGAAGTGTTCAACAAATCAATTGTAAACCATTTCAGGGTTGAATAATCTTTTAAAATATTGCGAATACTGTCAGCCTTGTATCCAAATATCATATCCAAATAAAGTGTTGCTATTATTCTCTGTAGATACAAACAGGCAGTGTATTTTAATGTCTGACACACAGGATGCAGCTGAGTTTGAAGAAAAACATACTGTGTCTCGATAAAATAAAACAACATTTGTATTCAGAAGCTATAATAATATTATTAAACAAGCATAGTTTACATTTTTATGTAATGATTTCATTGTGGCATGGCCTTTATGCAGACTGAACTCCCTGCATTGCCATGGTCATGCTTAACCCACAAACATAAACCACACAACCAGCTGTTAATTCAAATGCCCCCGAGGAGGACTTGAAGCAGCCATAACCAATGCTACAATATTTAAATATTATGTCCATTGGGGAGTTGTAATTAAAATTTTAAAAAGTAAAGAGGTATTTTCTTATTGGTTGAAGTAGAACCCTTTTTACAGTAGGTATTAGTCAGTTTTGAGAGTTACTCTGGATTAATGGTCAGTGCTTTTGTTGTAAAATTGGATGTGGGTATACTCCAAGCTTGAGTCAAAGCACAACTCTGATTGGCTGCAAAATGAGAACACCGTTCCTCCCCGTTAGGCTGTCTGGCTGACTGATCTTCTTCTTTATGTGCAAGATAATGATTCTCTCTGGATCCAGTTATCAATTTAGTTTTTTTATATATATATATATTGTATATACTGTATATAGTTGCAACGTCCAGAGCTGTATTTGACCAACTAACAGTGCAGACGTTGCATCTTTTTGTCATTTCGCTGGGTCTAGCTTTGTAGATCAGACACAAATGAAACATGAAATAACGTGGAGAAAGGCAAGGAATGGAAGTAGTGGAGTTAGTGATATGGATGAAGGTGCAGACAAGAAGGAAATTAATAGAAAGATGGACGGATGAAAAGGTTTGCAGGTAGGATAGATGGATAGGGCCGGTCAAGTAGCACTAGGAAGCAGGGGATAGGGATTCACTGTCAATACAGGAGCACAAACTCAGGCGTTGTTACTGATATCTTAAACAATACAGATTCTCAGGGAGACTTTAGTCACCTGTTCAACAAACTTGTTAAGTATAAGAACAAAGAATAGATGCTGAAATGTTTTTCAAAGGTTTACTTGCAGAGCGCTGTTCTAAACAACAGACAGATCTCTTTACATTTGAGTTAATGGGCCGCGAAACATTACCACAAATGACAACTTGCAACACAGAATCTATAGTGAAAATTAGACAATCTAAGTGAAACATAGCCCAGTTTTAGAAATAAAGAAATAACCCTTTAAGGCTTGCAACAATATTGAGTTTTCTCTTTTATCATGTGAATATTTGTGATTGTCACTATTTGATGCCTCTGTGTATGATAAAGATAACCAGCAACATAAGTGTTATAATATACCGTATGTAGATATACTAGATACATATTTTTTTATAACAGCTGTATTTTAAACTTATACACCTCTAGCAACTTTTTTAGTGAATGTCAGTTGTCGCAGGATGAAGGTACTACCTTCCATCATAAATATTGTATATTATAGTGCCTGCATGAGTGTGGGGTATGAGAGGAGACAGGGGACATGTGACAGATTTTTGGTTCTGCGTTCCCATCTCTTAATGGGTACGTTGACCATTAGGCCAGTTTTTCAAAAATGCTAGTACGTTCCCTCAAGGTGTGAAAAGAGAGTGGGGGGAAATTGTACAGTTTAAGAAAGAAGGAAACCTAGAGGGAAGAAGTGATTGCCAGACAATTTGAGGGAGTGGGAAAGAAAGTTGTAAAGGAAGAGTTGGGGACTACAGGGAAGGAGGAAAGGAAGTTGGTGGGAAGCACAGGGAAGAGACTGAAAGAACATTGGGGATTTAGGGAATAAGTTTGGAAATGAAGGGGAAAAGAAGCAGAGTGAAAGACGGATGCTGCGAGAAACCGACAAAGTAATGAAGGGAAAGAGGCGTAGTGTGTGATTTAGAGAGTAGAGAGGTTAAATATGGAAAGAGGAGGAAGAGAGTAATGGGGCATTTAGGGAAAGGTGGAGAGATGGAAAGAAAAGTGAAAGGTGAGAGAAGCCTGCGATGGGGAGAATGAGAGTCGGAGGAATGAGGGAGACGCTTGAGATTTAGCAAGGGTAGAGATGGGAGAAGAGCAGAATGAGAGAAAGAAAGAATCAGAGAGTAGTGGGAGATTTAGGGTATATATGGAAGAGAGATTGCCAAAGAGGAGCATATTGTCCTTATCGGCCTGCTCCAGAAAGCCTGCTCCCTAATGGGGCTGGTGTGAAGGGGAAATGAGGACTAGGCCTGATGCTACCTGATTAGCCATTGACTCAAACACACATCAAAGGTATGGAGGGAGGGGATGGAGTGCAAGGTGTGTGTGATGTGCGTGTGCTTGTGGGCTGAAGATGAGTCACCTTCACCTCCTTCAGTGGGACCAAGGAATGAAAATCACTCTCACTTTCCCCACACACACACATACACAGACCCATGGCCATTTTCTTCAACCTTGAAAGGGAAAGCTGCTCTGAATAAGGTGATCCTCTGAATGGGGGTATGGAAGAGGAAGAGGAGGAGGAGGAGGGGGGAGTAGGTGGGGGTGGGGTAAATAGTCAAAAAGGCGGTGGGAGGCGTGGATACAGTTGGAGAAGGAGGGAGCAGCGAGGAAGAAGAGAAAGGGAGGGGGACATCAAAAAGAGTCATCATGTTCCATATTAGAGAAATAATGAAATTTGCCTTTTAGCTAATGACATCTCGGGACAGCTCTGTTAGTTTTCACATAAATTATAGCGGGCCACGTCTATGTCTTTTTGCTCAATACCTTAGGACAAAGCCACCCACACCGGCACACACACACACACACATGCAGAGCGATCAGTGGCACAGCAGTGACCGGTCGGTGTTTGAAATTCAGCACTCTCTGAGACCTATATCCCTTTTCCATTCCACACCCTGAATTTATTACTGTCACACACACACACACACTCACACACCTATAATCATTCATCATACACGCTGGAACCTCCCCTACCTCTCTCCCTAAATTTCTATCCAAGGTAGCCCCAATATGGCTTCTGATGACCTTCATTAGTCCCCCCCTTTCTTTCTCTTCCACATGCTGCCTACTGTATTCATTTCTCATCTCTCTCACACTGCGTTTGTTCACAGATGTGCCCTCTTTTTGTTTTGTTTTGCCGTCTCCTATTTTCTTCTGTCACACACATTCAAACACTGTTTCATCTCTTTCTCTCACATATTTTTTTCAGTTGCTGTTTCCTATGCTTTCCCCTCTGTTTCTCTATCCTCCTTCTTTTTTTCATCCGTCACTCTTTTCTCATTACTCCCTCTCTCTGTTTCATTAGCATACAGAGTAAGAAGATGGTGCTGGGGGTAATCTGCGTGAGTCGCCGGTGACAAAATGGAGGGCGTCATCAGGGGTCGCGGCGCTGTCATCAGCCGCCAAACCTCCGCTGATGTCTGCCTGTCACGCACTCACACTCATGCATGCATCACACATATTTGCCGAGCACGGTGGAGAAAGGAGGAAACATGTATCCATAATCAGGTGTGACACATCACAGCGTAAATGCTACAATCTCACCTGACAGCCACGTACACACAAGCAATGCCTGCGTTGTGGACCACCGCGACGGAAACACACATTGACAGGTATCTGAGTATATTCAGAGATACACATAACTTTAGCTTTAATGAATACAGTGCGTTTGCTTTATTTTGTTTTCTAGTTGTTGGATTTATAAGGGTTTCAAAGGATGTGACTGTGGCAGCTTTGCAGAGGGAGATTGGCTGTGATTCCCTTTTGCCTGTCACAAAGTCTTTTTGCCATCTTCAAGTATCACTGATAATCAGTTCAAAAACGGCCTCTGATCAGTTTAGTGTTACATCATTTACATAACATGCTTGTAGGTACAAAATAATGCATACTGCAGATTAAACGATAGGCTATGTGTGTTTACAATCATAATATATTTCATAAGTTTTCATTGAGTCACATTAGCATGACATTGTATTAAATGACAGACAAAACATGTTATGTCTAAATAATTTGGAAAATGAAAGCAGAACTACATAACTTTTGCAGAGTAATGGCCACTGTCGCCACAAGAATTACAGAATAATGGCAGTAAAACATAAATCAGTCACACTGTGTCAGTGCTGCAAGATGTTTCAGATAATTGACATGAAAATGGGATTTGTACTTTGGTTGCAACTGTAATCGACCAATGTTTGAAGCTCAGCACAGCAGTGGTTAAACAAAGCGTCTACTCCACAATGCACCGCATTGAGTTTCAACCCTTAAAAGTGGTATACGATGTGAAGCAGAATAATATACAACAGACACATCTGCAGCACTACTCTACAAGGATAACTAAACATACTTCAAAATGATCAAAGCAATCAGAACATAACAGTAAGTCAAGAAATCCATCCTCTGACCTTCACAGAAACTCCGATTTTCATTTACTATACTGTCATGTTTCTTCTTCTTCTTCTTCCTCTTCGCCAAGGGAGAAACTTGTTCTATGACAATACAGCAGAACTGAAGTCATGGCTGTGTGTTGATCAGTTGATGCTCTCCTTATCTGTTCTTGATTAGAAACTGTACAGTTACTGCTTGCGTGACAAGCCAGATGTGTCTCAACAAAGTACTTGGACTAGAGAACTAGAAAATGAAAGAGGGTGTTAAAGAAGATGGAGGAGAAGAGTGGAGAGAGTGCAAAAAAAGAAAAAGAAAAGGTAGCCATGGAAAGAGAGATGGAGAAACGAAATAGGAAATGAGAGGGGAGAGAAAGGGAGAGGACAAACAGCGAGTGAAGGATGAATTCCCAGGAGGCAGTGTTAAGTTGTATTGGTGTGTGAGCTTGTCACTAATAGTGTCCCTGTCATGGTTATGAGAGCTGGAAATACTTTGGTGCTAATAGACAGATTATGGAAAGAAACGAAGCATGTCCTGAAATCCTCTTAGCAAGACTTCACCTTTTTATTTATTTATTTCCTTCCATATTCTTTTCTTTCTTACTCTCCCCCTCTCACTACCTCGCTGGCTTTGGCATTGTCTCGTTGAACGTGTTTCATGTTTTGTCTGACATTTGGCGGGTAATGTTGTGTCTCCCTCTCTCTCTCCCTCACACACCCTGTCTTACTCTCTATCTTTTTCTGTCTCACACGTTTTCAAAAGGCACTTTATTTATTGTCCCAGGGGAGTACTACATTATGCATTAACCTGTTCAATTATGCATTCATTTATGCAGCCGTTGCCTTATGTAAATGCACTTTATGATTAAACAAATTGTTTCGCTGTTTGGCCGTGTGTTCCCCACATTGAGTGTTTGCCAGTGACATCATGCAGCAGCAGCAGCAGCAGCAAGAGACTCCATGCCTATGGTGTGTATGTGCGAGGCCCATTTTTGCTCTATTAAATTGGTGAAAGGGCCTTGGGGATTGTAAGAACACTGTGGGCTACACAAACTGATACTGAGCGGGGAAATGCAGTGGTTTCCTCAGCCGCTGTGATAGAGGCCAGCTGGTGGGAAAAGGCATTAGTTGGTCCTTTTGGATACTGCCCAGTCATAGTGTGTCAGCCGTTTTTTGGCCATCCACATTGTGTAAGTAGGATAGCCTACTAGAACCAAAGAGATCAAGTATAGGCTATGGAAATCAGTGGAGATGTGTGCATTGAAAAATACATGACAACTCATTGCCTGAAAAACTATTAAGAATGTAAAATATTTTCGCTGAAGTTGCATTTGAATTTTGCAAGGATCAGCTATTCGAAATCTAAGTTTTGCTGTTTCTACATTATGTTAGCTATAGCAAAGCAGCTGTGTTGGAGAACATTGAGTTTAGCAGCAGAGTTCATTGGCTGTTTCCAGCAGGGGGGAGCAGCCCTTGTGTTTTGCTTCTAATCTTATTACTTTTTTTTCTTCTACTGACATTAGCATGCTAACCAGCTAGTTTCAACCCAGACATTTCATCATATCACTGTAGTGTCCAGTCTGTCCTGAGAATATAGTGCGACCCCGTGACACAATCCTCTTGTCTTGTAAACACAACTGTAGCTGAAACTCTTAGGAAAACCAAAGATATTCAATATATGGATATAAATAGTATGTCAATATAAACTGTCTTTGGGAAAACTGGAAAATAGCAGTTGTTGATGCTAATTGTAGCTATGTAGCAATAGCAAAGAGACATAGAACATATTCCTAGGAGGAATTGAAGCAAGCTGCAGATGATACTAAAAAATAGGTGTCTTATCCATGGCAAGAGAAATTTACAAAATAAAACATAGGTGAAATGTAGGATGTGTATGAAATCTCTTGTGCCAGCTGTATAAATCACAAAAAATAAACCATAGGGATTTCATGAAGGAGAGACATCAGTGAAATGTGTTACGTACCCAACATTTCCATAGTTGTCACTTGGGTGATACTTAAAGTTGAAGGCGATGTTAATATTTTAAAAACACATATCTTGATGCAATGACATGAGTGAGTCACAGTCAACATTTCGTCAGGATCCTTTATGATTCATGTTTTCAATAATTGCAAGCATACTTCAAGCTTTGATCGCTCAACTTTTCACAGCAAAACACTTAAAAAACATCTGAGCTGCTTTGCAACTTTGCAAAAGCGTCAAAAGTTTTACTTTTCTTGGCCACGTTTATGTCAGAAAGCAAACAGTGAAATCAGCATGGGTACCTCAGCCAGCCATTATTTGGACTTTCATGAGATCATCTAAGTGGATGTGTGCCAAATAATGAAGTTGTTAGACCACGGCGCTATCACAGTGTCAGAAACTTGCACTTTTAAAAGTGTGTGAGCCCAGGAACAACAGCTAATTTAAAACAAATACCCCTAATAGGCAGTGTAACAATGTCAGCAGAGGCCGTGGAAGTCTCGTATTGACTTAAGACTCAGAGTGTTGCTCCAGACATCTTAATCAGAGCTATATATAGCCTTTCCACTATCTGACAAGAGAAATGAGCAGCCATTTAAGACAGATGAACTGTGTCTAGATGGCGGGTAGACTTATCTAAACCGCAGCCACACCTTTGATCTACTCCAGAATCTCCCATTGGTTTCCATCAGATACAGGCTATCTGATTTACCCACGCCACTGAGGAATGAGAAATTTTAGGGGAGAAAGATGAATGGAATATGCATTAAGACACTTTGACTATACAGTCACTCTATTTTTCTGCCTTGCCTTCTCATTTTTTCTCCTCGTATGCAGCCATTTGTCAATCATGCGGTTGTAATGCTGTGACTGTGCCCCCCCCCTCTCCACCACCTATTTCCTCTTTCTCTCTCTTCACCTCTATCTCTCTCCCCCCTTTCTTCCCTCGGTGCGACTCGATCTCACTCCATCTCTTCGTCTCTGCCGGGGTGTGAGTGAGTGATGGAGTTTTAGTGGACCCTGCGAGCGGTCCTGTGGTTTTTCAGTGCCACACATCAGAGGCAAAGCATTAGCCCTCTGCATGCTTCAGGAGTTTGGCTTGGCAGAGCACCAGGCCCTAACTACCTCCTCTCCAGCACTCGCTGCTGCCAGCGCAGGCCAGACAAACTACCTGAGCCCCATTTGCAATATACATGAAATTATACCGATGTCCCACTGTTTATATTTATATTCATTAACCTTTATAAGGACATATGTGTGTTTTTATTACATTAATTTTCTGAGTGTATCCTGACACAGACTGAGTTAAAGCAAGTTTATATTGGCTGTTTTGAAGGAAAGTGGGTCCCTATCTGCATAATATACAGTAAATCTTCATTATCCAAACCTTAGGAAGCCTGTACAGACTGAATGGTTGAAAGAACAAGCTTAATGAAGAGAATATGCACCGCAATGCAAAGTTATAGTCTGGTAATTTTGTACATTAATAATAAAGCTACCTGGGACTTCTTGGAGCAATAAAATGATGTGAGTTTCATAAGAAACTTGGTCCTGGCGGACATACTGAACCTAAAGAAGTATGAGGATAAAGTATAAAGAAATGATAACACCTATGTTGGTGTGTGATTCATGCAGTTTTACATATTTATACACTGGTTTTCACTATATTATCATATCTGTATGTGTGTGTGTATAACAGAGAGAGAGAGAAACCGTTTCCAAACGCCTGCAGCCTCTTGTGCAGTACTTGCAATTTCATGTACAGGAACTATAATTAAAGACAGATGAACATTAGTTCTGGTTTTAAAACACTGCAGGTCATGATACATACACAAGTGTTGGATAGAATCAAACATAAACATTCATTTATTATTTACCACATATTAGTAAGTATGCTGTATGCGGTCAAAACTGCAGCTCCACAGTTCTGACATTCCCTCTGATTGCAGATATTTCTAAAGCCACTGTTATCATATGGGTTTATACACCAGGGTTATTTCTAACAGTTTTGGCCATGGACGAGAGGACATTTATCCTCGCCCTTGGACCCTGGGTCACAAAAACAAACCAGAAGTCTTCACAGCTGGGGACCAACATGAAATGAGTCCCTGACGTTTTTTTATGTCCCGAGTCATATTAAAAAACGCAGACACACAGACACGCACACACACAAAAACAGCTTTATTGTGACTGACGGTCTGACGGAAGTAGGAGGGCGGCAAGAGTCACCGTGGTCGACACATTGCCTCAGGCTGTGCCACACACTGCCTGCACTGCCGCTGTGTGTGTCCCTCTACGTGTGTGCATGACTTTTGTGTATGATTCTGCAGTTGTACATCATATGCACATATCAACACAAAACACATCTTTAAAGCTTGAATTTTGATTATGCTGCTTTATTAAATAGTAATCACTGACATGCTACACTGGCATAATTTATTGCATTTCTAATGAAGGACAGGGAAATATTCACATTCCACACATCATGTTCCAGCTAATTCCTGGACATAACATCTAGCTAATACACATTTGAAACAGCTCTCCAGTGGTGTTGCAACAGAATAATTTATCAAAACAAATGCTCTATTTTATGCTGTCCTACAATTGATTGTGACCAGCACTAAAAGATGCAATATTTAGGCATGCAATATGCATGGCATTATGCTAATTCACAGCACTTACATTCATATATATCTTTACATGGACATATGTCTAATTTTATATATCTGACAAGAGTAGAACGACTCTGAATGATTCATAATATATGGATGTATAAAAGCAGTCTGAGCACCAGTCTTTTCCTGAATACTCTTCATTCCATAGTAAAACGAATAACTAATATAACCATCACAAGGCAGCCGCATATTTACCATAGTTCCCCTATAGCATAATTAGAACTCCATCTAACCAAATTTTCCTTATATGTGAGTTGTGAGCTGTGTTGAAAACATAGTCATTAAAATACACAGTGGAAAAACATACTCAAACAATGTGTATTCATTTACTGATACATGATCAGAACTCCTTGAATTTAAAATTGAACATGAATGATTATTAATATCTTTGTGTGATTCTTTGAATTCATCAGGTATTTCAATATGTAATTTCCCTAATGTTTTTAGGCCTTTGTCACACCAACCAAGCACGATTTTTGGTGATGAACCACAAGGTATTTTAAATATTTATATTCATTTGTTTGAATCATTTAAACTGATGCATCACACGTTTTTATATATGTGTAGCCTATATATACATAAAAATCTGAATGGCCGGATCACCCATTTGCCACAGGAAAGTTATAGCTGTATGCTAATAGTGCTTAAGTAGATGTTTAGTGGTACACACACACCCTCACCCCACACACACATATGGATATTAAAAACATTCAGTATGCTGGTGACACCTCAGTAGTCACATGCCCGGCTATATATCTATGATAATGGTTACTACACTGATGATCAGAGCTATTTACTTTAAATGGGTCATTATCAGTGGAAGACTCTACCTTATGATGGTGATGAGGGCTTTGACAGATATATTGCCAGGCGGGAATAGGTGGTGATGATGAGCCACAGAAGTGTGCTACTACTGCGCTTTCATTCTCTCCTCGTGTCTCTCCACCTCATCGTCGCTTCACCTCTTTGTCCTTTGATTCAATTTTGGAATCACAAGTCAGGAGCAGTCAAGTACTGCCTTTCCGCCGCACAACGTCGGGCTTCGGAATACTAAGACAGTGAAAATGTATTAGTTACACAAAGACTGTGCAGTGTTTTTTATTGAATTATGAAGAATTTATGATAGCAATTTGATCTGGTGTATCACTTTCAGCTAGGCCCTTGTTCTGCATGTTTAAGATATAGTGCAGCACTTGAGTATCTGTCTCTTTGGGGAGTTGGCAGGGAGCAAAGCATGCTGTGTGATGCTCCACTCATCCCAATCACAGCTTTGAGTCTTCAAAGAAAATGACTCAAATTCATATTTGACACGGTAATAATAAAACTACTTAAAACTATAAAGTCTCTCCCTATTCCCCCATTTTCATAAGTCCATGTTTATCTCCTCATTTTAATTAGTAAGTGGCATTAATTTCTGCTTTTGCTTTTATCACCAATCATTTAGAGGCACATGGATGATCATGTTAATATTACCGAATTATGGAATACATTCCCTAGGTTAATTAGGTTGTTCTTTTTAATTAGAATGTAGTTGTGTGAATTGCTGTGTTTTCAAGGGGAAATGCTGGCCATCAGACACTACAGGCAGTTCAGACGTTCAGGACGTGGCTGAGACTGTAGGCAACAGTGCCCTCTATATGTTAAAGTGGGAACCACGAGTGCTAAAACTGGCCTGTCTCGGTGTCAGTGGGGATTGTTTTGTGTGTGTGTGTGTGTGTGTGTGTCTTGTAATAACATGTGGTATGTTACTTTGTGTACAGGCATGTGTATGAGTATGATTCATCAGTGAGTCATAAAATAATATCTATTTTTAGGACATTTGCTTAGACATACTTATGACATGAGGTAACAAATTTCCCCCTTCTTAAAACTGATGAATGCCAATCACTTTGGTGGAAAGGTCTCTCTGCAAAACATTCATCCTGTACACAATCTAATAAGATATTTTCATTTTTACTTGTTTAGGTTTGACTCTGTCTTAAATTTGTCTTAAAACATTTGCATTTATTCAAGGATACCAGTGCACTTAACCCAAACAGCTTGATGTGTACAGGATATTGTGTGTAGGGCTATGCATGTGTGTATGAGAGAAAGAAAGAAAAAAGAAAGAAAGGTGAGGTAGGTAGCATCAGATGTACGTAGTTTATAGGGTTATGTTCAAATGTACTAGTAGATGTAGTTTGTGTTTGGACATGACTATAGGTACAGTACAGATAGAGAGCACCTTACACATTCTGATTTGATTGATTGATTGAAATGTTTATTTCGAATATGTTATTAAAAACGACAATAAGACAAAACATTTAAACATGAGATATAGAAATTCATATTCGAAAAGGAGTGAGAAGAAGTAAAACTTATAGACTCCCACCCCCTCTCCTTAAATAATGAATAACTACCTAAACCTTTCTAATGATACAAAAACATGAATATAATTTATATATACACCTAATACAGAATTTATACATACAGTACATACATACATACATATACCTACACAAACACATATCCACATATACATAAGTACCCACATACACATGCATACACACATTTGAAGCCTATTCCCGATATTGTACCTTCAAAATTTCAAAATGACTGGAATAAAAGTGATTTTACATTCACCAGAAATAAGTACATTCCTTGCAGTGTGTGGGAAAAAAAAGATTCAGATTATAATGAGGGAAGACGAAGTTTGAGCCTTCTGGTTGTTCAGACAAGCGCAGAAGTCGTTTTATGGCCTCATGTTCCATACATCTTGCAGTCATTCGTGCCCATCTCTCACAATAGGTGGGCCATTATTTGGAACTAATTCAGTCTGCACACAACAATGCTGAGCTCTGCATCCTTGCTGCAACGCTGCTGCTTTCTTTCATAAACATAAACCATGGCCTCCTCCTGTACTTGTGCGTAGTTGTATGTTAAGTAATGTATTATTCCTCAATATGTGTTCATGTAGGGTACTTCAGATTATTTTGAGTACAGCTCGACTTGTTGATATGAAAAGGACGGTGGCCCTGACAGCTGAATGCGCCGCAACTGAAGAACATATTCAAATTCATAACCTGGCGGCAGATTCAGGGAGCAACCTCTATTTGACACATGCTGCAAATTCACGCAAAACAGAAGTGGTTCCAGAGAACACTAAAAAAGTGTTGAACCTGGCTGGGACATGATGCCCTATTGTGATATTTGAAGTTAAAAGCATTAAGGAACAAGTGTGTCCCAGCCAAGGTTTTCTTTCTTTTTTTTCTCTTTGCTCTTATTCTGATAACAGTTGTGATCTTTGCAGTACATGTGCTGTTAAGTGAATTAGGATGTTTTCTCAATTTGCAGCATGTCTGTCTATTTGCTCGAGGTCTCTTACATTGCAGCGCTTTGAGCTGTCAGGGCTACCGTGGGGTTCAAGAGTAACACATCTGATCGCCTGTAAGTCACACATTTGGTGTCCAAGTACAGTATGTGTGGACGTTGTTCTGTAATTTTGCCTATCTATACACCTGTGTGTGTTTGCCTACAACTTACAAACACATCAGCCTCCAACTTATCAATCATTCAGTGCAGACCCACCACAAACAGCAAACATAGCAGGCCACAGGTAAACAGCACTATCTCTAAGTCAATCCTTCACATGGGGTAAGGCAATTACAAACTCTGCATGTCACCGCACTATGCCACCTACATCACACACACACATACACACATACACTTTCACAGATATAACTATGCACACACTTGGAGACACACCCCTCAGTCTTGAATCACCCCGCACACTTTCTCACTATTTCATCTCTCTCATTCCCTCTCCCTCCCTCTCTGCATGTCATTCTGTGTCACTCGCCTTGTGCAAAATTGCACTGAGGCGAGCTGCCACAGTATTGAGGAATAGTGTCATATACTGGCAATTTCCTCCCTAGGTGTCAGGCATACTTTACCTTAATATGTCTGCAGCGACTCTTAATAAAACAGTCTTGTCTATATACATATCTCTACCGCAGCCTGGCCTGTGCCACACTGCACACGGCACTCAATAGCATGCTGTTAAATATTTACCTCCGCTGAATGTCAGTGGAGGAGGAGTAGGTGGAGAAGAGGAGGGGAGACAGAGGAGAGAAATGGAAAAATGTGTCCCTGGTTGGTGTTTTAGCTGTCTGGATCTGTTGCAAGGCAGTCTGGGAGAAATTCCATATCAGCCAGCTGAATGTTTTAGGATATCGTGACGCCATATCAATGTAGTCTGCTTGCTTGAGAGGGCGAAAAAAAAAATGGTGGGGAATCTGAAATTGAAAAATAGTTAGGTATTTGTGACTCAGACGGGAAAGGGGAAGTATTTGGATGCACGGAAATTTAGTGCACGTATCTGCCTTGTGTTTATGATCTTCAAGCCTTGTGCGTTGTGTCTTAGCTCAATGTACAGAGAACTGACAAGCTTTTGACTCAGAAATGAATAGTAGGCCCCCTGCAGAGGGCTTGGGGTAAATTTATCAACACTAACCAAGAAAGACGAGTCTGGATTAGGATCAAACCAAGCATTGGATGATTTCACTGCTACCCGTGATTCTAAGAACAGATGTTTTGTTTTTATTTTTACATCCCCATAGTCAGAGCAGCATTGTGCTTTTGTATTTTTGCAACTGCTAGAAAAAGTCTGGAAAGCACGATGAAAATTTTTCAGTATAGTTATGAGGAACAAAAATAGACATTTGACACTTAACCTTAACATCCAAGGTTCTTGCAGGCATGCTGGATGTCAGCGAACTCAGATTTGTCTTGGTTTATGGCTTGTTTTAGCTCAAATCTGGCTTTCCTCAGTGCTGTCACATGTGAGCAACTGATAAAAATGCAATATACAGCATGTGTGTTATATGCAGCGAGATAACACAGGAAGGGTTGGGTACATGTTTTAACTCTCAGAGCTTCTAGTAAACTGAAATTATCCTGCTGTACATACAGTAGTAACCCTGGTTATCAGTTGATTCAGAGTATTTACCCTGGGTAGCTGCACATGGAGACTGAAAATCCACTGCCCAACCCCACAAACTTTCTCATTTAGCTGAAGTATTCATTTGAGTGAAAGTCAGGAAAAGTATCTCCTGGATGTTAACTATGTGGCAGTTGATCCTGATAATAATCATGAGCTTGAAGGAAGGAAAGCTAACATCTCCTTTAAGTGCAGATTCTCCAGCTCTGACTTAGAGGCAGAAATATTCGCAGCGAGGGGAAAGAGAAAAAAAAAGGAAGAAAAACGGCAGCTGGGTTTTTAATGACTTTCTGCACATTAGAATAATCTGTCATTTCAATTAGTGGGATTGTCATCTATGAGATGTCTCCTGCTGCACCTACACATAGACACACCCATGAGTGCACACACACACACACGCGCACACATACTACACATACCTATACCTTGAGGTTGTCATCTGTACCCCTCATGGGAGAGAAGCAGGGGTGTCAAAGCAGCCCCCCCTCCGCCTCCGCCACCACCTCCACCACCACCACCACCACCACGATACACGCACACACACCACCACCACCAACACCACCGCCACAACTACACACACCATCCCTAAAAAACAAAGCGAGGTTTCAAGGGAAATTGCTTGACAGCAGCTTAAAAGCCAGTCAGGAATAACTTATCAGGCGAGGGCTGCCATCGTGCCTCGCGGGGTCATTTCATTACGATTACCTTACCCTCCTTAACTCAAAGAGAGTGAAGAGAGAGAATGAGTAAGAGAAGGTGGGGGGTGCAGGTGGAGTGCTGGTGGTGATGGCAGGGAGGGGGTAAACTCTTCAAGAAAGATAGATAGAAAGGAAACCGAAGTTTCAGGAAGTGCTTAACTTTTACTTTTCTTCTCTCTCTTCTCTCTGGTTTTTTAAACTTGTCTCAGTAATGAGCTTACATCTCTTTTTTTCCCCTCCTCTGCTTCCTACTATATACAGTATGTCATCTGCTGTTTCCTCTTTCCTGCAGGTATTATAGGATGTTTCAAGCTGTACAGAAAGAGGGAGAAAGAGAAGAGAAAAAAGGAAAAGAAAAGGTGAACAGTTTATTTGTTTCTTTATATTGTCTTCGGTTTTTAAGGTCAACATTTATATACAGCTGACCCGAGACCTTATTTCCCCTCGGGGCTCTTGCTGCCATCATTACAGTGTTTGCACCAACCACGGTTTCCAGAAAGGAAAAGGAACTTGTCCTCATGTCCAGTACTGTAACTTCATTAAACTTTTTTTTTTTGTTTTGTTTATTCGGGATTACTTGACCCACTTTTAAGCTGTTATTACTTCTATCTAATTATGTTTTCTAGGGTAAAGAAGCATTTATTTCTATTTCTTCTCCTGTTTTTTTTTCTTTCTTTCTTTCTTCCTTTTTTTTTTTTTTACCTCAAGGCAATTAAGTGGCTTCCAGAAAATAAGGCCGTATGGCATGTAGGGATGATGTTATGATTGCTAATTATGCTCTGATGTGGCCCTGAGAAATGCTCTGCGCTCTGGCTTTTGTCCGGCCGGCTTTGCCAGGCCCAGATAATATTTATGAAATGTAGACATTCTTGGGGCTAAGGCAGAGTCTTTATAATGGGAGACAGATGGGGTCTGCTTCGGATTAAGAACATCGACTCCACTATCTGTGGGAACACCTTCTCTCCCCGTGTGTGTGTGCACTTAAATGTGCGCGCATGTTTGCCTCAACGCATTCGCAGCTGTGCATATGTGCGCCCTAAGTGCTCGCTCATGTGTGAATGTGTGCGTGTGTGTAAGCGCAATTGTCTTTGACAGCCGCAGCGCAGTTATTTTTTAATGCATTTCTGAGTTATGATAACCATCGCACAGTCTGCTCCTTCCAATGGCTTATATATCTGACAGTGGAAATGGGAATAATTGTACAAAAACGCTTCTCAGTAACAACAAAAAATCCCTTACAATTACATAGCTGGAGTTCATTTGGGCCAGAATGTTGTTATTGCCAACAACCAAAGCTATGTTTCCGAGTAAATGTTTCTCTAGCACTGATTCAACAGAACCAATGAACCTCCACTACCTCATTGAGATGAAGAGATATGCAATACAAAGGCAAATTGCAGATAATATTGAGCTGACAAACAACACAATACACTGTAGTGTATTGTTTACACTGCTAACATGTCATCCCGATGACATCATACTAACACACTAATGATAGCATAATAATTCCAAAAGGCACAAATGGTCTTTGGACTGTTTCGGCAGACAAAGTGTTGCTCTATCTGTCTATCGTTTGCACTTATCGAGATTTAATTATGTCAATGTGATTCCCAGAGAGAGTGAGAGCAAGTAAAGGTACCGTGTTATGTTTGGTGCCGTGATAGAACTGTATTATGTTCATTAGATTCCAGAGAAACCATAAAATCAGACGAAGCATCAGGATTCATATAGGTGGCCTCTGTTGGCACTGATGATAATGACACCAGGATATCAGCTACATGACTATACCTATCGCTCTTACTCCTGCTTTATCTCTCTGGTTTCTCTGCTTTCTACCCCTCCACCCCCCACCCCCCCACACGTATCTGCATGTTCTCTCTTTCTCACCTCTTTCTCTGTTCTTTTCTCTCCATTTTCTCCTTCTTCTGCCTGCCTTTATCCTTTCTTCTCGTTTCCTCTTTCTTTTCCGTCTTCTTCAGTCCTTCTCCAACACTTCCCCTCCCTCCAGAGCTGGGGTTGACATGATAAGAAACATGTTTCAATATGATAGTCCAGGGAAGGAAGGATTGATAGTGAGACAAAGGAAGGCTTTACAGCAGTATAGTGTGTATATGAATACATGTGTGTGTGAGTGTGTGTGTGTTTGTAAGTACTCTTACATGCATCTGCTCCTGTCTGAGCTGTACACTCGGGTCTTTCAGCCAGAAGAGACAGAAAATGGAGTAAAACTTGGATGATTGCATTAGCATTGAACAGGGCTCAGATTCAACCAGCAAAACACTGCTTCCATGAAATACGTTGGCTGAAATTCATAAAGACACTAACACTCCACACCTGAGCAGAGGAAATCAATATTTTTGAAAATATTTTCTCGTGTTTGAGCTACTTTAGAAGGACTGGACTTCACTTTTCTTACACTATGGGATCCTAAAAACTCAAAACCGCGCCCGGTAAATTCAGAGAAAACACACAACCCATTTGCAGATTTTCCATATTGAAAGACAAGAGGAGGAAGGTTGGAACAAGTCTATTTTGCCTCATATTAATACTCATCCTCTGCCAAATTGAGCAGATGGAAATTAAGTGAATCTATTGAGGCCATATTAGTCCCATTTGGGCAAGTGTCATTGAAAAGATAGTGAACGGAGCTAAGTCGAATGACACTTTCAGCTCAATGAATTAGGCACAGTTAAGGATTAGCCCACAATGGAGGTCAATTGATTAACAGTGTTAACTACTGAAGTTTGAATAAAGAGAACATAGAGGGAAAGAGGAGAAGGACGATCACATGAAACTTGAAGGCAACTGCTTCCTCTATCACAGGTCAGGTTTGCGTGAATTTATTTAACCAACTAGTTCGTCTTCTCCCCTGTTGAGATTCAGTTTCCCGGAATATCAAAGACTTGGATCTTCCTTCTTTCATCCTCCCTTTCCCTCTCTCCTTCCAGTCTTTTATTCTTCTCCCCTTCTGCCATAGCTTTCCTGTCATATCCCATCTTTTGTCGTTTGCCTGGTTTCATCCCCAACAATGGGGGTGAAAATTACATTTTAGCTGGAACGTTTCATGTTGCAAAGCACCAGCCGGTGTAATCTTTTTTGCAGAGGTGAAAACATCAGGCTGCATTTGCTGCACTTCATGTATGTAAATCAGAACAGTGATGCACACCTTCTGAGGCCCGGCTAGACGATGTGTTTAGACTGCTTAGGGAGACTGATACAATGTAAGCTCTCAGTGTGTGTGTGTGTGTGTGTGTGTGTGTGTGTGTTCAGTGTGGGGTTTTCACTGCGCACGGGTGAGCATGTGTATGTGTGTGTGTAGGCCCATGTTTATACCCTTTAGTGACAGCCTCAACATAATCTGAGCTTGCTCTACAGGCATGGTGGGATGATACTTCAAAGTAAGTACCTGCTAACAGACATTAGTCCATGTAAACAGGGCATACTCTACATAAGCTGGGTGTGTAACAGTATGTGTGTGTTTGGGTGCACATGCATCTTGTTTGTGTGCGCATATGGACACGGGATGGCATATTAATGTAATTATATACAGTTTTTTGATGTAGTTTTCTGTCTGTGTGTACAGTTGTGAAATTATGTCATGCTGTGCTGGACAATTCAGCGTGCACTCACAGGTGTATGTGTGTCTGTGTGTGTCTGTTTGCATGTCATCTTGCCTCTGCAGTGGCAGGTGAGGGAGTCAAATGTAATGAGGCTGTCTCGTTCATGGTTTAAACATGAGCACGGAAAGATGGCGACATCGAGACAGAGAATCAGTTAGGTTCTTGAGAGAGAGAAATAAAGAGGGACTGAGCCTTCAGCTGTGGAACAGTTTTCCACTTTTTGCTGCAAGGAGGATTCAGTGATAAAAAACAAACACACACAAAAAAAATCACACGCATTTTTACATTTTCGCATTGGATTCTTTTTTACTGACTATGTTGAAGTGCATAAGATATAAAAATGTCATAAAAACAGAATCTTCAACTACATATTGTAAGGGTGTAGATAGGATTTCAGGGCTTCTGTTTTGACTTGAGACCATCCATGACCCTGCCAATCCTACCATGTTCCACTGATCTCGCTGTATCTTGCGTTACATCCTCAATCCTGTCTACTTACAGCATACGTTCATAGACTGCTGATTTGCTGTGCCAAGTTTGCTTTTGTTCGATTTTTTTTTCAATCCTATACTGTACAGAATTGAGAGGGTCATACAATGCAGTGATAGAAGAAGAGTTTTCCGCTTTGTATTATTAGGTGATTTGACACCTCGCAAATTACATCAAATTTTGGTTTTGATTAAATACTGTAAAAGCCAGCAGGTGATGACAACAATGACAGCGATCTTTAACAGATCTCAATTTAACAGATCTCAATTAATTATTTCCAGAGCCGCAAACATAACATAAATCATGTTTGAATTGTGAGCAATGGATATTATTATGAAGGATATCAATGAATTAAATATCTAAATGTAATATACATGGCATTAAGTTATTTACCAAATAACATCGGTTATAGTGTAATAATTTTTAGGAGACAGGGTATTGATGAGATTCACTCATCTGTCAAATAAAGCACCTGTTTCTCTCAGGCATTTTCATGGATCAAACACCACAAGAAACTTTCCGAAATAATCAAGTAAGAGTGGATCAGAGACAAATGAAATGATCTCAGGCCCTTTGTCATTTACTTTCACTTTTTGTGCGAAAAAATTTGATTTAGGGCTCAATATGATTCACTGACTTATATGATCTGTTGAGACAGATCGCCTCCAAGTCCAACACCTTTACCCTATACGTCTCAACGTTACTGAGAGGACATATATCAAGTGCACTCATCAAACACCATTATCACACCTCTGGATGCATTGATAGTCACCCAACCTGTCCAAACCAGCCAGTTCATCCTTCACCACATCACCACGCTTTTTTTTTCTCCTTCCACTGATAGAAATGAGAGAGCTGACGAGAAGGTGTAAAAAAAAAAAAAAAAATCACCCTTGCAGACATCATTCCCACACTGAGACCTTTTTTATGATTTGCCTTTGTGTGTGACTTCCATCCAACGTACTTTTGCACTTTTCTCCTTTGAATCCCTCCTCTGTTCTTCTTTTCTGTCTCTTCTCACTTCCCTCCATGTCCCGGCTCAGCCCTTATCACCGCATGTTTAACATAGGCTGAGGGACTCCTCTCCCTTTCTCTGTCCTCCCTCTCTCTT
Source organism: Trachurus trachurus (assembly GCF_905171665.1). Lineage (NCBI taxonomy): Eukaryota > Metazoa > Chordata > Actinopteri > Carangiformes > Carangidae > Trachurus > Trachurus trachurus. Next base: position 9,361,350 of record NC_139911.1, read on the forward strand.
TTCCCTCCTCTTTCCGACCAAGACAATAGGCAGGCAGGATAACCCCTTACTCTAGAATTAATTATCTGCCCCTTTAATTCTGGGCCACGCTGATTAGCTCTGAATGTAAAATGGAGTCCATATTAACATAATATTTGGCTATCTCCTCTAAGCTGAGGTCCCTTGACCTTTTTAGCCTCCTAAGTCTCTCTCTCTCTTTCTCTCTCTGTCTGTCTCTCTCTCTCTCTGTCATCTTTTACTCTCTGGAGGTACCTGACAGTCCCAGCCTATGAATGTGATTTGAAGGGGTAAATTAGATTTTGCTTCTCTCTCTCTTTCTCTCACGTTTCCCATCCCTCCCTCTGTATGTGTATGAAACTAACGACAGTTCATTTCGAGGCCCAGGTATAATTATGTGTGCTTTTTTTCTCTATCATTGACTGTTCTGATGGCAAGTCTGATATGCTGTGTTAATATAAACATTTAGCTGGGTTATTATGAGCCCAGAGAGTCATAAAGGACAGCCTGATTGTCTCCTATACAGGATGTCCACCTTCACTGTCTGCTGCTATTCATCCCTTTATCGCTCTCCTCCGTCTCTCCATTTCTTCTATTTATCACCATCTTGTGTCTTTTTCTATCTTTGTCTATGCCTGTTGTAATGTCTCCCTGGCTGAATTAGAGTGCTTTCAAATCAACTTTCTCCAATGGTTATGAATGGTTGCCACACTTAAGATGGCCACTGTAGGACTTGTGATAATTTCATTTGGGGAAATGAACGCTGATGTGGAGCCTGAGATCAGGCGGGCTGACATACTGTTATGGCTTTTTCATCACATGCACAGCAGCAAGAGCTGTTTTATAGAAAATTCCAACCACAGATGTTATTTAACTCTTAGATAATGCATTATTACTGTTACTAACATAAACTTTGTATATTAAATTTGCACTAGTATCTAACTAGAAATTTATTATTATTTGGCATTTTTGCTTGATACATTTCTCAGAGGATGAATTCATTGTAAACATTGTTGTCAACTACTTTTCTCTTTTCTCTTTTAACTTAATTGATTAACTCACTTATTGTTTCAGCATTAGTTCAGAAAATGGGTTGGAAAATGACATACTTGTCCACCTTGTTGGTCTGCTAACCTACCAGATAGGAGCCAGTGTTAAACAGAACTGTTGGCGTAACATGTTGTCTAGGAGGATAGCTGACATCTGTTGCACCATGATGCATTTTTGTGTGTTGATATAACTGAGAAAACGTCTTCTTCAAGAACTTGACAGTCAGCTGAACAGCTGCTTATTCATCCAAAGAGCCTCTAATATTTCCATTTGTGTTTTTAAGTAGTCTGATTTGATTGTAATTACTTCGTTTACGTGTCAGCTTATTGAACTTGACAGTTCATTGTTGACCTTGAAAACTATCTACACTCAAATTCCACTCGTTAGCCTGTTCCTAATGCAGTTTCAAAAGCAATATTAATGCTAACTAGTGAGTTTACCAATCAAGGTGTCAAAATATTGAACTATGGAGCTCAGTCAGTTAGTCAGTCAGTCAGTCAGTCAGTCAGTCGCTCGCTCCACTCACTCATTAGCAAGCTGTTACAACATCCACAACAACAGCTAAGAAAATTGGCCTTAATTTGCTGAGTAGTGTGGGAGTTTGGTTGTGTGTGTGTGTGTGTTTGTGTGCACTTGGACTCATCCTCTTTACCCTTCTCTTCCTTCCCCATTAGATATGGTGTGTGTTGTCTCAGCTCCGGGCAGGTAAACAGTCAGAAGGACATTAGCTTCCAATCAGCCTCCACTATATCACCTAGAAGTTTAATTAATTTAAATCCATAGGGCATGCAGTGTATGGAAAGTCTGGATTTCTACGTGTGTGCGTGTATGTGTCTGTGTGTGTGTGTCTGTTTCCATTTAGACTCCCTTATAACCCTTTCACGGTCAGGGTGTCTAAAACTGCTGGAAAGGTCAGCACATAATCACTCTCTTTAGCCTGCCTCACATTTTAATTGACTATCTCTAACACCCCCCCTCCACCCCGCCGCTCCCCCCCCCCTGCACACACTCACCTACTGTACATACACACACACACACTCCCCCGTCATTACAGCAGGTATGGATCCCAGTATGAATTGATGATCTCCTATCTAAAGCCTAATCACTCTGCAGGACCTTAGGGAGGCTCAGTGATCCGTTTCCCTCCACTACTCCACAGGAAACACACACTCACATGCTGAGCCTGTTGATGAGTAGAAAATGAGCATTCTACCTGCTTTAATATTGTCGTTCATCACAAAGTCCTGTGAAAAATTGAAACGGACATAAAATGGCACTTGGAGACAGGCATCAAGATTGGAAAGATTGGTGGAAGTGAAGGATTAATGGTGGCACGCAGAGGCAAATTTAGATAAAAAAAATCATGATGATTTTCCATTTATTGGCAAGTGATTACAGGTAATGACTTCATATAGATGATATAAGATATAAGATGTATGAGGTAAGGCGTTAGAAAGGCAGGCAGATGCAGAGATATGCAGATCGTGAGTTGGCCTTGATCACAGGTGTCCAGTTTGTGAGCCACAAAGAACTGATTTATTCAAAGAAAGTCTATTTTATTTTTCTTAAATATGTACTAAACAAAGTGTGTTTGTCATAGATCAAGAATGGCACTTTTAGTAGGTTTCGAATCAACAGTTTTATAGAACAGGTCCTGTGATGAAGCTCCTATATTCTCCACAAGACCAGGTTGCTTTCCCCAGAAGAAGAAAAAGCTTTGTCCTCACAGGCTAACACTGGTGTTTACAATAGCCCATTGTGTGTTCAGTGCAGTGTAGGGTGGCTAGGGAGTCAAATATGAACCATCATCATTTTACTTTACTGGCAGATGGAGCAGGAGAAACAATTATGCCAAATAAAGGATGAAAATAGACAAAAGATGCACTAGTGAAGACAGAAACCAGAGTGACTATGTGCTAGTGTATGTACGGGCTTTTCAAGTTTGAGGATGGACAAAGGACTGCCGACTGAAAGAGCAAATTAATCATGTATTTTAATAATTCCATTGATCATCTCTCTTATTAGGGTCAGTGGAAGGCAATAATGGAAGCAGAAAACAAAAGGGGAACATTCATTTGAAAATCACATATGGCTCTTTAAAACCATTTCACAGCAACATATGTATTTATATATATATTTATATATAAATATATCTCAGATCTGATCTTTATGAATTTGTTTTGTAAAATCCTCTGTTGTTAAGACAGACCGACAGACACAGACAGAATTATAAAGACCCAGATACACAGACCAGACCCTGGGTGGCAGCTATTCAGACATCTACATAATACCCATTGATGCACTATTTCCTGAAGGAGCAAGACAGGACACATGGACACATAAATGCACATGGACACACACACATACACATGCATAGACACACACACACATACACACACACACACAAACAAAATGGCAATAACACAGGCCTGCTTTTGTCTCAGGCTTTTGGAAGTGGAGAAAAGGGGAGTGTGAAAATGAGTGAGCGAGAGAAAAGAAGCCCAGGATGAGGTGTGGTATTCAGCCTCGCCACAGGGGGTTAGGACAACTAGGAGACCAGGAGAGTCTGCCCATTGTCCACACATGCCACACACAAACACATACACATACACACTGGACAGAAAGCAGGCTCAGCCCCAGCAAAACCCAATATGTTGCTACATTTGCCAAAGAAAAGTGAAAATGAGTGTAAATTGAGGTTATTTTCTCCACCTCTCCCTCACTACCTCACACTTGTTATCCAGTCACCCTCGGCTGTGATGGGGGTTCATTCTACACCCCTCTCTGTGTCTGAGGTTCAGTGCAGCCGCCATATGCAGGTGCCACCAGAAATTTAAGTAAAGAACAGGGGGCTGGAATTACTTTTTGCTTCCGACACAGATTTTTAATACAACGATTCATTTTGTCTTGCTCCTCTGGACTGTTCTCTGTGACAACTGCTACTAAAATGGATCTGGTGAAGATCCTTGTTGGATCTTGTTAGACTGCTAGACTCTTTTGTCTTTTTTATATTTGCATCTTAACTTTTAATGTTAATCTAACCAGTAACCACCTTTAATTTGATATTTCGGGGGGTTAAGAGTTTTGTAGTTGTGTGAGGTTGTCATGTACGGTGCACACCGCCACCAGAAAAAAAATCATGTTTTGAACAATCTAAAAAATGACCATGGAAACAATACAATATGCATTCAAATGTAGGCTTCATGTAGAATATTTTGAGTGGTTTATCTTTCAGTGAAAATTGTACTTTCCTTGGCACTACATTTTCCAACTACCATATGCACAGTGTATAATCTGTAGATGCGCCTGTGGAGTACTTGTGCAGCACAGTAGGCTACTTGTTAAAAAATGTAAAAATGGGGTATTGGTTTGTTTCGGAGGGTAGTTTTGTGTGCTTTTTCCTGCTAGTGCTCCCACTTGACTCTTGTAACTGGGAGTGCACTGATCAGAATCTACTGCATGATGTACCGACTATGCGTAATGCTAAGGAACACAAACTATCCCTTTAAGTTAGGTTTACTGTAATCTCATACCTGAGAAATAATATTGATATACTGTAGGTGGACTCAAAAATTGCTTTTTTAATATATTTTCTCATCTTATTATTTGACACAAACCTCCTGGAGTGTTCTTGTCTCAGCTGCTTAGGGATAACACAGGCTCTTGCCAAACTGGTTGTGGCAGCCTTTTATTCCATTGTTAAGGCAGTCAGATAAAGCCCCTCTTGGCAACAACCTCTGCAAAAGGGAATGTCAAGTTTCAGATTTGGTTGTGCTCACATTGGTACAAACATGTAAAATTATGCATCTGACAACTGATTCAACACCAACCAGGTAGGCGCAGGACCAATCAGCACTTACCTGGAAGTGAAATTTTGTTGCCCGTACTCTTCACTGTTGACTGTGGTGACAGTGGTTTATTTGGCATTTTACCGCAACAAAAAATGATTAATATCTTTAAATAAAAGCAGATTTATTAAATTTTTTACAACTGCATTACAAATGTTGTGGACAAACAGGGACACTAAGTTATTTATCAGTTTGAGTCTTAATACTATATTTATAGAAAAGTTAAATACTGTATGTGCACATTACACATCTTCATCCCCAGTTTCTGTGTTTATCAAAAGAACATGTCAGTCTTGCATGTTGGACAACAAAAATATGTAAGTAGAACTGGTGTTTTGATCCAGATGATACAAAAATCTGCCGTTGCAGGCTGTTGATTTTTTTTTTTCTTTTTTTTGCCTGGAGCTGACTTTACCTGCAAACCTAAAATTATTTTGCGTTCCTTTACTCTGAATCACGTATTGCATCTCCAGAGCTTTTCCGTATATCTTGTACAGACCCCCTGTAGAAGTCAAAATGAATGAAGAAGTAGCTGATACATAGTCACATGAAGTCTATCTAAGTCTGAGTATATTAAATAATGTATTAGATGTACTGATTTTTATGTCATTGATAGTCATCTTTTCAAGACAGTTTAAAACATGCTGTACACTCCGCACCACTAACACCCAGTCGAAACTAAATGTGCAAAATATTGGGAATGTGTGCTTTCTCCCAGAGATGGGCTGATCAAGGGATTTCACATGAAAGCTTCGATCCTTTATTGATTTCACCTTTTTAAACTGCCTCTCTTCTGAGGGCGAGATTCAGATTATGAGAAAGACACACAGGTTAAAAAAGGATTTGCAAATTGACACGTGGACTGTGAGAAATGGGATGGAGCTCATTATTAAAATGTCATTCCTAATATTTTGCACACTCTGTGTTTATTAGTCAAGCTGAGGTCCTAATTTTAACTGTCTTTGCACATACATCATATGACAAGAAACAAGCTCCCTTTTCCGTTTGGTGCAAGGTACCCAGTACAAAGTGGGGACATGTAACACATCTGGTTGCTTTGAAAAAAAAGTTGATAAGGGTTGATAATAATATAGAGAACTACACTCGAAACTGTCATCATTTGTTCTTTGTATAGCACCTTCCAGTCTCACAAATCAAAACTCCAAACCAGAGGCTCTCCATTTGTCTCCAAGCATTTTGATCATTCTGCTTTAGCAGTTTCAAAGACAATATTGCAAGAAGAAGAAAAAAAAAAAACGTGTCACAGGAGCTAGGCAATTGTGACACTTGGGAGAGAAAAGATAGAGCGTCGTTGAAGGTGTTCATTGTTGTTAAGCACCAAACATGTGTCTGTTTGTGTTCTCATTCTGCGCTTTGCTGCTGGCTTATTCCAGCTGGTCCATTGCTTTAAGTAGGTGAATGCAATTTGTAAACGTCGACCTCTGTCATGTAAGTTTCTGTGTGCTTAGTGAAGAGTTACAGAGTTACAGCTATGCAAATTCACAAGACCAAACAACAATTAATCACAGTAATTACTTTTCTATAAATGACTGAAGTCAAGATTAAGAAACCTTGCAGCTCTGTATATGATTTAGTGAAAATTTCCGTGTCATTAAACAATGCACATGTACATTAATATTAACTGCATAAACTTGCCTTTTTTATTGATTAAAATAAACAGTTTGCAGAAGAGACATTAAATGGTTCCTGAAGATAAGTCAGATTGGCAAGCTTTTTATAGTGACAAAAAAAGTGACCACTACAACCCCAGTCCTCATCATTTCACATTATGACCATCACTTAAACTGATGCACAACCATTGGCTGGGCAAATGTACCATAATGTGCCTAAATGTAATGTGTTCATTACAGGTTGATTTGTGAGAGATGGAAATGAGGAGGAAAAAAATCATGTTCAGAGAGAGACCAAGCCGAGATGCTCAAGAGGAGAAAAACGGTTATGTCAATCTTTTCTTTAATTGTCAGGATTCGAGAAGTGTGTGTGTGTGCGCGCAAATGTGTGTGCACGCACCTGCATCTGCTCTGATATACTCCACCACACATGTGTGCTGTGTGCTGTATGTTTATGAGCGCCGTATAATGATAAATTCACAAGCTGCTCCCGTCGGACCACTGCGACTCTGACCTTTGACCTTGAAATCTCCAGTCCGGTTTAATGATCCAATCCTCTCACACCCTGGAATATGTTACCGTGGAAACATAGCCTTTTCCCCCCACTCATAATGCAGGAGAGTTCTCCATCCGTGTCTAATTCAGTCTCAAGCCAAGTCGGTGACCTCTGAAGAGATGTTTGCAGTCTGATCAGTATATCCACAGACGCACTGTTTGTCTCCCTGAAGCTGATGCAAGGATTTTCCTCAGGTTAAATATTGCAGTTAATATAATTGACAGCGAGCAAAGATACTCCATGCAAAACATTTGCATTACATGATTAAAATAAACCTCCCAAGATGAACAAAGGAAAAGTCTTTTGAGACAATTCAATAGATAAACAGTTATTTTATTGTATAAAAGGACTGTTTCACCTTTTGTATATTTATAGCTAAATCATTTTAGGGCAGGTATCCAGTCTCTTTGGATAAGATGCAGTTCTTAAAGTGAACGTTTTTTACTTGCCGTGTGTGCCCATAGACACATGGTTGTTCTCAAGTTTGATTCATATTTTTGAGAGCCAGGCCAATTCTATCATCAACATTAACACTAATGTCCAATTGCACATGTCTGCATGACTTTAAATCTACATATTACAGATTCATATTAAATTCTACATTAAAATAGAAGCAATAAAAGTCATGGGAAGCTAAATGTTAGTCAGATAAAGTTAACAGTGCGCTGTATGTATTCTGCATGTCCAGCAATAGAGAAGGAGGAAGGAATGGCCCCTTTTAATCAATGTGAGTAATATTTGTGTCTGTGAGCTGGGGAGCAGCCACATTATCATGTCAAGTTACAAATTAAAATGCCTGACCGCTAACAGACTGGGGATATAAATGGGCCATCATGGCCATCTAAGTGTTCTAATGACATTTTTCAACTGCCAGACAATTAATTCTATCAATCTGCATAACCTTTCCCAAAGCTCAGAAAACAATGGCATTTTTATGGGTCAAAATGAATGGAGTCCAACTGAAAAGTATGCTTAGGCAATCATTACATTATTTAACAAATGTATTTAATTGGATTTTGATGCCTCTTTCTGGAGCGACAGGGCCAGTGCACTGACTCCAGATCCAGCTAATTCAATAGGCTAAATGGATTCACTGGAAACACTCTGCAATCATCACTGCATTAGGATGCTCATTCCCATCATGTAAACATTGCTTTGAGCTCTTGCCATTTATCTTCTAGTCTCCCTGTCTATGTTTTCCCTCTATTTCCACCACTTCTCAAGACATTCTTTCATCCTCCGTTTAATGAAAGCTGAGGTTGAGTTCCGTTTTGGACTCAAGTGAATTCACAAAAAGCAATTTACCAAAAAGCTAGCACTTCTAGATGCACAAACTGCTTAGCTCCTCACTTTTCATAAATTAAGGGTGGAAGGCTTCCATCAGACAGGGTCTCAAAGGGATTGGGAAGGTGCTAAGCACGTCTGCCTTTAACGGAGGTGAAAAACAGACTAATTCATTAAGCATTGATCACCCCAAATGACAGCAAAGTGCTTCGACATTTAGCGGGCAAATAACTGACAAATTGGCAGCAAATTTTTGTACATTTCCAACTCTTTAATGGGTAAAGTATGGAGCAAAAAGGCAATAAAAATGTTAGCAGACAACCCAATGAACCCACACCCAGCCCATTATGTTCACCACTCCTTATGGCTAAACGCCCTTAATGTCTTAAACTGTGGGCAAGGGCTGCCCTAATGATGCATTTTGGTGAGTGTTTCTTACTTTTTGATCAAAATTACATGTTTTATTTGATTCTTTTAAATGCAGTTTGTAATAGGAGCCCCATTATGTAGTGGGCGAATGGACCCATTTTGACGGGTTAGGCTTAAAGTACCTGAGTATGTATTTGAGTAAATGTGCTTAATCTTCGATGGCCTAACATCATTTCTATCAACACTCCACCCTATTCCGGCCTGTGAGATGAATACTGATATGACCTCATTATTGTATTATCTTTGGTTGGCCTGCATGAGCAGCAGACACACATGCATTCACATTTCTACCCACAGTCTTACATAGAAAAATGCCGCATGCACACATATCAAATGTACCAAATTTGGCTGCACACTGTCTGCACAAACACATAAACGGTCACAGATGGACGACTACTGATTCTGTATTTTTCACAGATTCAGCCTTTGGCACAGCTTCTGCTCAAGGACAATTAAAAGGGGTTAGGTCATGTCAGTCAACACAGGAATGCTCGCAGACTGCACCAAAACGTGTGCGAGTGTGTGTTTGTGAGTCGTGTGTGAGGCTGGAGCGGCGCTAGATGAGCAGCGGGCTGACCTAGCCCCAGCCAGACTTTATTAATCAAGGCAGGAAACGTGTGCAACCTCTCAAGCTTGGCCTAAAGACTTTGCTCGCTGTCTTCCTGTTATGTCTGCTTCTGTGTCTCAATGTTCTTTCTCTGTTTGTGCTGATTTTTTTTCTCCCTCAATTCTTTCTCTGCGCTGGCGATGCCTACATTTCTGTCTCTCTCCCTCTCTCTGTCTGTCTCACACATGCTTCGCTGATAAATTTTGTCAGAGAGGATCAGATAGCAGTGCAAGGATTTCAAAACAATGCCTCTTTAACCAGGTACTCTGAAAGGTGGTAATGATTAACAGCGTTATACCTGCGGAGACCCGAGAACTCATGTGTCTCAATGATTCATCTGTTTCATCTTCTCATTAATGGCAACAGATGGATTGATTGTGGTGCCGTGCTCATTTCCAGCATTCTGCGGTTGGTTGTGATTAAGTGTTTGTGGCCTCCTGTGGCTATTTTACTATTTGGTGCTTATCAGGCTTTCTTTGTGGTATTTTACAATCAGCTGCGGTTGTTAGTGTTACGCCGACTTTATGTGGTAAAGGCCATGTTTTCCATAAAACCTTGCTTCCTGTAACAATGAAGTACTTTAACAACTCCCTCATCCTGACATTGCTTTGTGTCTGTTTGTAGTGATTTACTTAAAAAGAGGTGATTGTGTTAAAAGGACTTTTCTTGTAGATTTTCTTTCTTACAAAATCCGACTACTTTCACACAGATTGAAACTGGAATCCACAAGAGACCTCTCGTCTTGTCTCAGCAGTGGTCTCATTTTTATACCATGATTATAGATATGCCTTGAAATTAATGTAGTTATGATTTCTTAATATTAAAGTAGAGTAGCCTATCACATAAAACCTCCGAGCTTAAGTTTTAGACCTGCTGCTTAGTGCTAGATCCTCAAGTACTCCAACTTCTTTTATTCACAAAGAAACCCCATTGTTATCCTGAGTTAAGCAGATGGAAGAAAGAGAAAAATAGCCTCAAAAAGTTACTTTGTTTGAAACTCTGAGAAATCTAATGGAAGTTTTAAGCGACTATTGCTCTCACTGAATATTGCTGACATGATTTGAGGAGTATGCTGTCAAAAGCATATGCAGAACCAGATGTAACTGTAAAGTACATTTCACTTGGGGTCTTGAGATTCTCATACCAAATGACGCAAATAAGGCAGGGGAGAATGATTAATGTGATTGCATGAGTGATTGCAGGATTGATTGATGGTTGGCCTCTTTTAATAAAAAGTTTGTGACAAATAATGTATTTTTCGTCACAAGAAAGGGAGCAGAAGTACAGCAGAGTTGGGAGGAAAGTACTCAGACAAGTTGGTGCAATATTGACTGTGCCATCTGTGATGTGTGTGACTTCAAAGCTACAATTACTTTGAGCGGTTTTAAGACTGATACCTGCTCATGTTAAGAGGCAGCCTCTCACCTCCGGAGAGCTGCCTGCCAGACGAGAAATAATTCATTTTTAAGAAACTGAGGCAAGGGCAAATTCTGCCGCACAGCTCTTTTCACATCCATCTTCAAAGAGAACCAAGTTCCTATATGAAACAATTGAATATTTGGCTTCTTATTCATGTCATGGAGCTTTTTCCTGTGCATGGTCCTTTAATTCCTCTATTGTTATTGACAGGCCCTGTTGTGAAGGCCTAAGAAGCTTTTTGGACCCCACTGGACACTCTTAACACAGACCAATCAGAAAGCACAATAACAAGTTGAACATTTCATTCCAGAACTGCAGGGATTTTGGTATCAGTAAGATCTCCATCTATAGAGAGACAATAAAAAGTCCCAAAGACATCCTGGGTCTTTCCACAAGAGGCCATTTTGTTCGCTGCAGCTGTTTCCTCATGTCTCTTAAATGACAGCTTTGCTGCAGCCATTAACATGCATGCCACTGAAACAAGTATTATAGTTTAATTCCTACCATGAAAAGCTTCCAGAGGCATAAAAAAAGGAGCCACGATATGGAAGGGGGGGGTGAAAAGACAGACAAGCTCCAGAGGCCTCATTGCTTGTGTGTTGCGTTGACTTAATGGCAAATGGATGTCATTGGAATTTCGAGCGAGGCAGCAAGATCTTATCTCGCAGATAAATGAATAAATATTTTACACTTCAGCTGGATTTTTTTTCCTACTACAAGAAGGCTAGAGTTGAGGGGGGAGTCAAGTAAATTAAGAAAAAGAAAAGAGAATGAGAAAGAATAGGAGAGAAATAAGAGCTTGGGATGTGAACTCTCCTAATGTTATTCAGAGGCAGTGAGTCATGTAAGAGAAAAGGATCTTTTCTTGTACCAGTCAAGGACATTATCTGCTCCTGCTAGCAGTTATTAGCATTAGCATTTATATATTCAATGCAATTTTGAGGTCTGGTGATACTCTGAGGGGTCAGGAGAGAAAAACGAAATGAGGGAGGAAGAATAAAAAAAGGGGGCTTTTCTCTGCGCACAATTGGCGCTAACCAGGACAGAATAACCAATGAGGTAAGACACAAGGACATTTCATGCTGGAATTCAATCTGTGATCAGAGCTCAAATTCTCCCCATCAACAGGAGGCCACACCTTGGAACAAAGCAGCAATGATATAGACAATTTCGGTGCGATCAAGCAATGAATGTTATGACTATTAGTTAAAGGCATACATGGTATATTTTTTGATGTAGGTAATACACTGTGATCTTATTTAGTAAAAGAAAAAAAAAGGTTAATATAAAATCTTTAACGCAGTAAACCCAGATATGTGATAACATTTTGCGGGACAGATTGTATTTGAAGCAAGTTGTTTGAATAGCTGAAGAACTGTGTTTTCCAAGAAACAACAGTGGGGGAGGTGGTCCACTTGATGGACAAACGCAGAACACACAAAGTGGCTGGAGGTATAGTCAGCTAATGGTTTATCCCCCCCATGAAACAGAGGGTCAAAGATCATGAGCTCAAGCACTCAGACGGTTTAAATGCATCATCTGTTCAATTTAAAGACAATGAAAGGCAATCAAAACGGACCATACCCCGTTGATAATTTGGAAATTTGGGCCATTATGACGCAGATGACTGGAAATCTTCTTTTGGGAGGAAGACGTCTTTTAGCTGCTTCGCTGCTCTTCCTCAGAGTGTATAGCTGGATTTCACAGTCATTATTGGTTAGCCTGTCAGGGACATTTGGATAAACTGTGTATTCCAGTTGGGTAATAAACTTGAAGAAAATACCAATAAAAACGATGTAGATTTCCTCGGTGCACTTGTGTTTACCCTCCACCACCCATCTAATGTCATCCATCTGAATAATGCTTCAAACCACTCTGCATTGTTATTTTAAGGCAGCATTATTTTATTTAATTAACCTATGGTAATATATTGCAGCCGTGCGCTTGAACATGCCGTTTCGAATGTCTAAGCACCATTATGCTCTGAAGTTTCTTTTACTTGAGAGACAGTAGGCACTCCCACCTCAGTGATAGCGCCGCATCGCATGCACCTATATCATTTTGAAGGCAGATGGGATGTAATGCCCATCATTTCCAGTGGCGATGTGCATTAAGGAAGCTCTGAAAACAATATGGGCTCTTCTTTTTTCTTTTCATAGCAACAACAGAGCTGGGGAAAAGGGAAGAGGAAGCTTTGTGACTAAAACTGCTTCAGTTCTTCATTTTAATATGGAGCAAAGACGGAAAGAAAGAGAATGAGAAACTGCGATCCATGAATCTTTTATCGACATCCGTATTTCAATATACCACCTATGTGAAATATCATCTTTACATAAAATCATCCCTCGGTGTGTCCACAATAATCATCTAATCTCAGATATAATGAGGCTCTTTATTCTCATCATCTTTGTGTTTGTTCCAGGAGTAATTTGGGAGGCCCTAAGTGTCACCCCACCACCACCACCCCTCATCACACACATATAGCCCACCTTGTCCTAGACAGTCATTGTGCAGTTGTATTAAGTGGTAGGGGGCAGAAGAGGAGGGGATGGGGCACAGTGAGGGGGGCACATTCTCTTCTGAGGCTGACTTTGAGATTGTTATTATCATTTTCAAAGCATCAAAGCTTTCTCTCTCGCTTTCTCTCACTCTCTCTCCATCCAAGCTTAAAGAGATGAAAGTTTGCCTTTGTTCCATCCCCTGCTACATTACCTCTATGCATTAGGCCTCCTCTTTATCCGTGAAATTACCTTTTAGCTTTCTCATTCAGTGCAGGCAGTCTGCATGCGACGAGATGGCTCGCACTTTTTCACCACATCATATCCCCCCTGCACACCTCTCTCTCTTCTAAAAAGATTGTTGCATTTGCAGTTTGATTTTGTCTGCACCTCTCTCTCTCCTCTCTCTCTCTCTCTATCTCTCCATTTCACTGTATTTCTTTCTCTCTCTCGCTCTCTCTCTCTCTACTTGATATAAGGTCCATCTGTCCCTTCATTATATGGTTAGTGTTGTTCTTTGATCGTTCTATCTCCAAAGCAAACACAGGGGTCTGTGTTGTTCCCCCCATCACGCAGATGGCTTGGAGATGATGGCTGAGATGCTTCTGTTCTCGTTGCTGTTCAGAGAGCCACTTTCCCAGCCTCTTAAAGCGCTCTTTGAAGCTGACAGGAAGCACTCTAAGAGAGAAAAGTTGCTTGATCGTCATGCAAAAACACCTTCCTCCCCCCATTTTGGTTATGCATGTTTTCTTTTCCTCTTCGATTGAGCTGATTTTTCTCTTGTTCTGACTGTTGCACATCTCTCTCTCTCTCTCTCTCTCTCTCTCTCTCTCTGTCTGTCTGTCTGTCTGTCTGTCTGTCTGTCTGTCTGTCTGTCTGTCTGTCTATCTATGGTGGAGACAGTTTTTACAAGCCTCAATAAATAATAATATTCTGAAACAGGCAACGACTGGGAAATAGTGTGAGGGTTAATGTCTTTTCAACCAGTGCCAAGTCAATAGATTTAATAAATGTTCCCGTGTCTATACAATGCTCATATAGGAGTTGCCGTTGTGCCTGTGTGTTTACTTTGTGAAGCAATACACATGAGTTAAAGTCCTTTCCACGCTCATAAACTCATCTCCAGAGAAGCACTTACTAGCCATTGTTTGGCCGCAAGACAGAATTGATATACAAATGAGCAAAAGTGTATATGTGCAAGGATGGGAGATACACACACGGACAGAGATACACACACATATTCTACACAGCTGGAATGGCTCTTCGCAGACTAATGTAATTAATAGCTTTTTATCCATGTAGAATTTGAAATGAAGATGTAAATTGTTCGTTTAACATAGCCATAGGACATGGAGTCTTCTGCTGTCAGAGTCAATTACAGACTCAGCATAGTCCCAGACTTTATGAAAACCTAATCAAGATGAGGTCTCTGTGTGTGTGTGAGAGAGAGAGTGTATGTGTGTGTGTGTGTGTGTGTATGTGTGTGTGTGTGTGTGTGTGTGTGTGTCTGGACACAATGAAATGATGAGACATGGGGTGCAAGCTTGTACTCATGTATTTGTCAATGTGTGTGTAAGTGTGTGTGTCTACGGGGCCAGTGTCTTAGTGTAAGCAGAATGTTTTACACTGATTCTGGGCAGTTGCACTGATATAAAAATATCTACAAACCAAATCTTATCAACAAAGGAAGAAGCTGGTTCCATTTTTGCCTCTGTGCATGGTGGAGGAGGGCTGTACAGTAATCTTTCGAAAACGTTTTCACTTTTACTGCCACTTGAGCTGTTTTCTAGTCATGCCTCTTTAGTCTGGGTAGTGTAACATTTAACTAAATTGGCAGTATTTGTACAATGGTAAATTGTACAGACTGGTATCACCAAATGGTGTATGAATAAAACACAAATTTCTTAAGACATTTTAAGTGTAATCACTACACATTTTTTGCTTTCGTGTGTCATTTTGCACCAAATCATTTCTCCACCGGCTGCCCCCTTACCCCAGCCTCAATGGAGAGGGCATTCAATGCCTCGCAAAACTAAACAACACTAAGTGATACTCACAAAGCTTAAATGCACATGTGGGATGAAAGTGATGTGCAATTTGTGTGCCATCTCATGATATCAAATCCACAATATGTCCATTGGATCAAGCCAAACACATGGCAAGAACATGTATATTTCTTTTTATTCAGAGGTTAAAGGCTGATTTTTTTCCTTCTTTTTTTAAACATACACAATATAGATATACATAGTCAGTTCATGATATAATTAATGTTTAATTTTCATTAAAATTTACAAAAAGTAAGATTGCCATGTATTGACAGCACAGTAATACTGTACATGTGTGATACGACATTGTACGTTCTATACAGCACTGATTGTAACAATTACTCAAATAATTGATATGAACAACAGAAAATCCATTTTTAATTTTTAATTCTGAAGAAAAAAAGGTAAAAAATTACCACTTCCAACTCTTAAATGTGACATTTGATATTTTTCATTAAGCATAATTACAACGTTTTGTGATTAGACAGTTTCAATAAATGGCTCTGATACACAGTGATACTGTCTTCACCTGCCTTTTTTTTAAAGGTAGAACCCACCAGAAAACTGTATGAATACTTCCTCGTTCAGTTTCTCACCTGCTGATTACCACCTGAAGCTCATTTTTTGGCCACTTTCCTATTTACCACCGCAACAATGTTTATTACTGAGAAAGTTGAAAACGGTAGTGAAAAATCTTGTCCAACTTTCTAATGCAACTTGCCATAGCAATGTACAGATGACACAAATTCTGTTGACTGAACTCAAGTACCTAAATGAGCTCAGTGAAGTAAGCCATGCAGGCGGAGGTTTGCTTGTGTGGAAAGTCATTTATAAACGCCAAGGGTAGCCATTCATGCTCAATGATTTAGGACTTTCAAAACACATTTCTAGCTCATTTGAATAATAATGGTCATAAAAAACATTGCCTGAGGCGCGCAAGCATACATCAACCAACAACAAATGCTTTCTGAAGTTGTCGAAAGGCCCACAAACATGAAAACAATTAGGACACACAACTTAATTTGCGAAGGGTATGTTTCTCTGTTACGCTATACTCATTTTAATGAGTTTGAAAGCAGTCTTGTCCTGTAGTTTGTGCTGCTGATTGATTAACTGTTGCATCCACACACTGTAGGCTTATAGCCAGACCTCTCGTATGTAGGCGTACACCTGCCTGTTTACACATGCACACACTCATACACACACACAAAAAAACACATTTCCCCAGTTCCTTATGCCTGACTTAATCGAATCAGGTAGCTGCTGATAAGACATTCAAACACCCACATGCATGGACTCACACAAAGATGGATCAAACAAACCTATCCACTTCAAACAGATGACCTCATGATTGCCGTACATCAAAACTAGCATGCAATTAAGGCTGAGTAGTGTTCATCAGCCAAGCCTCGCTTTGTCCAGAGGCTTTTCATTGTCCTGCACACTTAGTAGAAAACATCAGCGTTGAGAATCAAAAGATGAGTGCAATTACATGTCACCACTCTGCTGTTTAAAAAAACAACCTTTAACTTCTGAATAAAATTAAATTTTATTTCTCTATACATTCTTACCATGCACTCGGCCCGAACCTGAACATATTAAACACGGGAAGCTGCATCAATGTAAACCACAACAAGAAAGCTATGCATAGTGTCTAATGTAATATACAGGATCTGTATGTAACATGATTGAATGTGACTGGAAAATCACATCCAAGTTTACATTTGAATACAGTTCACCATAACCAGATGAATGTGGTTCACCCAACCAGTTTACAGTAATAAGTAACTTTATACTTGACTTTTAGATGCTAGAAATATCCTGCATTCGTAAGGCTGCTATTTTATTATTATGGCAAATCGGCCCAAGATATTCCTGCATGGTTTGTAAGTAAGTAAATAAGGTAAGTTTGAAAAACCAGTTGCAGACTAGACTTTATTTTCCCTTGAGAATGGCTAAGTGCTTTGTAGGTGAACACCGCAATAATCAAAAATAAAATAACCAACTGAAAAATGAATTACCAACTGAATTTTTTTTTCTTGTTATTGTGAGAAAAGAATTGAGAAAATGATGAGCTTTTTTTATTTTACGAAAAAAAGAGCTTGAGATACTCATGAGTTGGCTTTGTGAGCCAGGCTAACCACATAACCCTGATCAACATGTCTGAATAGCAGTGAATGAAGAGCAACCCTGAGCACATTAAATATGCTAAGAAAAAAAACTTTCAAGGGGAATGCTTAATTCATTATTACAACATGCCAAATATGTCCACTTTCATTTGCGTTGCATGGAATAACAAGCAATGTATAATAATGAGAATAGGTTGAGTAGCAAGACAATATCTCATAATTGTGAGAATGATCTGGTTTCCACCTGAAAATATGGGAACTTGTTTGCCAGGTGGATGCTGCACTCCTCTGCCAGGTTTGAGCTTGAATCACAAAATGATTCTTCTCCTGTTCCAGAGCTTGTTGTACACAGTGGCCTCAATGACTGGCTTTTATTGTCAGTGTAAAAATGAGAATCACACATTGTCTGTCTCCACTGGAGACCATGTACACGCATCCAGACAATACATGCATCCGCACATGAAACAGCATGCTGAGACACACGTACACTACACTACACACAGAGGACCATACCGCAGCCTAGGTGGAAGTGACACAAACAAACACGCATGGCTCACTGACTAAAAAAGCTCCCAGCAAACAATGCAAAGTGAAAAGATATTAATATTTAAATAGATCATTTGCAAGATTGGTATAATTAGCGGTTCATATTCATGTATTCACTTCAGGGATATCACATTGAGACATGTCTACTTATTCAAATAAGATGCAACATGTCACAGGGTGCATATATGCAAATGCACATATGCCGCTAATTACACATTGCCTGTCACAAAGAGAGAGGGGCTTTCAGCAAAAATGTTCAAAGTTTTCTATGAACTGTTCAACCAGGCTGCTCAGGCTGCTCAGGTCTAATTAAAACATGCATGTCCCCAAGGCCTTATCAAAGCACTGTAGAAATATGTACATCTCAAATAGAGGAGAATTAGCTAAATAAAGGACCTCCCTGGTGCTTTTGTCCTGCTCATCCCAGGCTCTGTGCTAACAAACTTTATTTCTGATTGATACTGATAGTCCACCGCGGGGATTTGAGAATATTTTGACCTGAGGCGGGGGACTTTTATTCTGACATCTCCTCCCCTGGCACAATCCCAGATTTGATTCTGCACTTGACACCAGCTGTATTGAAGGCTGTTGTGATGGAGATTGTTATTTTAATGAGGTGGAAATGAGAGGTAAACCTTCTAGGAAGTGTTTTCTAATTAGCCAAATGATTTGGCCCATAGGGTTGGCTACTGACAAATTATACATTGTGTACCACACACGATTTATAACAGTATTTATTTTGAGGCATCAAAGGAAATAAAAAAGACATACGGAAAGTGCAGCACAAAGTTTTGACTGCTTCTCACTAGGAATGTAAGTTCAGCCTGTTTTGATTTGCTGCAGAAGACACTGGGTAAATCATTGATTAATTGTTAATTGAATTTGAGTGATCATTATCTGCCACCAGCTATTCCTGGTTTGAAACTGGACATATGCATCCCTGTTAACCAGTCGTGGTGACAGCTGCATTTAACATTCACTTTTTCCCTCACTCTCCGTGCTGTTCGACCAACAAACCACCAAGGTGTAAAAAGATTATTTCACAAGTTCTGCTTTGTAAGCTCTGTTACAGTTTATATTTCCAAAAGAGCGTTTTGGACCAAACACAAAAACACACGCTCATGGAATTCTCTAAAAATGGACAGGTGTAACAAATGCACCTGCCAACAATAATTGTCGAACAGGACATTTGTGTCTCACTGTCCTGCTTCAAAACGTATACAAACATTCACGTTAACGCACATTTGCATTTGCACGTTGAAACACAATGGCTCCCACTGCGTAGCTGTCCAGTAGCCTGTCTATGTGAGGAAAATGTATGCAGCTCAAATCAAAGTGATGTTGCACACAGTAATCTTTCTCTATTAAGGATGTCACTTTTTGCAATCTTTTCGCAATTGCAGCCTAATATCCTTTACCACTCCACTGCTGGGATGGTGAGCCTCTGCGAGCGCACGTACACACATACACTGACTGTTTCATCACACACATCCACGGTGTGTAGGTATCCCGCTGAAGGAGTCAGTCATGTGTATCTTTCAGATAGGAGTTGAGAAAGCCCTTGATTAGGACAGGAACTCATGTGTGTAAAATTCACACTTTTTTTCTTCTTCTCTATACATAGTGAAGGTAGTGTGTGTCTCTGTGTGTGTGGGTGTGTCTGTGTGGAGCGCACACATCTGTAGAGATCATAATTAACTGACGTAAAGGTAAATAGTAATATAAAATTAATTACACGCTTACAGTGAATTCCTTTGTACCTTTTAAAGTGAGCTCAGTTCTAATTTCGGGGTAAAATAATTAGATCCGGAGCTGTTTTGGAAATGAAACGCCTTGCCTGTGCTATGAAAGGCAAATTATTTACACTTGGTTTGTTTCTGATGATAAAATTCAAAATGGATACCCAACAGTCTTGTGAACTGGAGATAAAAGTGGCTATTGTCTAATGCCACTGATCTTCCTGAGGTGCATTTAGATCTTTTTTTTTCTTTTCTTGATTAAACTTCATTTACTCAGAAATGCTCTGATTCACACTGATAGGTGCACACATTTCCCTCAGCATGCTAATGATGACCAGGATCCACCTCCACTGAAGCAAGTGACAAGTCCAACCTAAGGTAAAGCTGTTTTTTTTAAATATTCATAGACATATTCTTAGACCTTATTTTCATGTACACTGGTGCTTGGCGGTTATTTCTTTCTTTCTTTTTTTCCCAACTTGATTCCTATTTGTCTTTTTAGTAACATCCTCCCTTTCCCAAAATGTCCCTTGAAAGCACCCAGAGAATATGTTTGTACTTGTTGCACACAGTTGTGAGCTTAGCTGGAGGGAGCGATGAAGATGGAAGTGAGAAAAAAGTGAGGGTCACCAGTTATTCAAGACGCAGCATGTCTTATGACTGCATTATGGCAGTATATGGACGATTGGTGTGATGTCACCGGAGAAACTGCTATCTCGGCCTCTGTGATGGATTTCTGCGCTATTGCTGAATATGTCTAGTATTTGAAGATGATATTGAAGATGCAGATGATTTTAACTCATCTTTAACAAGACTACTCTACAGAGCACAGAGATTCCTTCAGCCACAGAAACCCAGAGTATTATCAACAACAGGTCATTAGTGACTAGAAGCATTAAATCCAATTTGCCAATCACAGTGTTAAACTTTCCCAATGATGATCGCTGTATCACTAAAGCTAACAGTAGCATTTAGCTTAAAGCTGTCTATCCAAACTCTTATTCAGTCATGCCAAACTGAGACTATTGGGTCTGTTACTTAGTGCAGGTGATCCAATGGGGGTTGTCATTTGAACCCAATAAGAAAACATCTAATTTAAAGGAAAAACACAGCTGCCTGCCTCGTTGGAATGAAAAACCATGCAGACTTTCTGGCCTTCATGCCACATGGTTAAAAAACAACTATGGTGAAGACATTTTCAAAGAGAGGTTTCCAGCCATACTTAGCCGTGATTCCATGCTGCTTAGTGTACAAATAAGGGCAGTACTCATGCACTCTCATTACTGTTTGATATCACCTCTTATGGTGCAAAACATAGCCCACCTACATGCCACAATTTGCAATACATTAAGTGTTATTGACCAAGGTCCAAAGGCGCCCTACAATTTAAGATACCAAACACAGATTTTTACTGCACTTCACTACAGGGTTCCTAATATCCTTTGGATTGAAGGTGCTTTAGTTTACGCTGCAAACCCGTGAAAACATTAGAGGGGTGAAAAGGTAAATATTTTCTCAATGCAGATGGAGTTATCTGAAATCATGGGCTCCAGCGTTCAGTCCTCTCTCCCTCCTTCTTCTCTCCTCCTCTCCTCCTTTTCTCTCTCGCCCCTACTTTCTCAGTTGTGTCCCTCGCCTCTGGCAAATGGGAGTCATTTGTTTGTGTGAACTTTCCATAACCTGCAGCGCGTGAGACACTTATCATTCAGAGTGGGGTTGCTTCATTTGGAGTTGTAATACCTCTTTTTCTTCTCTTCTCTTCTCTTCTCTTCTCTTCTCTTCTCTTCTCTTCTCTTCTCTTCTCTTCTCTTCTCTTCTCTTCTCTTCTCTTCTCTTCTCTTCTCTTTCTCTTCTCTTCTCTTCTCTTCAGTCTGTTCCTGCTGAGTCTCACCATGGTGCATCATAAATTAGTCTCCATCTTTCCTTTTTCTTTCACTCCTTCTCATGCTTCCTTCTCCCCCTTTCCCCCCTCTATACTACGGTCCTTTTTCTCTCTCACGCTCTCTCTCCCCCCCTCTCTCTCTCTCTCCATTCAGTCTCATTCGCTATGTAATCTCGGGGTACACAGGGCTGTTTTCATTACTGCACTACTCATCTTATCATCCACGCTGTCATCTCTTCTGTCCCCTGTCTTTTTTATATTCCTCTATTCTAACAAGTCTGCATCTCACAAGCCATCAGTGGTCCACCCCTTTTCATTTCCCTAATGTACCCTACCACACACACACACATGCACACACACACACACACACACACACACACACACACACACACACACACACACACACACACACACACACAGACGCACACACACCCTTCCCTGGCCTTAACCCCTAATTTCATTGCCCTAACCTGGTCCCCATCATCATGATGTAGAGCACACCCCAGCTCCCTGCAACTGTGTAAATCACTGTGTGTGCGTGTGGATATGTGTGTGTCTGTGGGTGCGCGTGCCGTTCATGCGTGTGTGTGTGTATATGTAGCCAGAACAGTGCAGCGTTTTTACTGTAAAACCGTGAGTGTATCTCTGGGCAATATGAACTAAACAAAACAGATGCGTCTAAACAGGAAGTGACAGAATTAAAAAGGAAGAAGGAAGGAGTGAGATAGAAATAAAGATGGAGACAGAACCAGGGGTGAGACTGAGAGAGACAGACAGGGAGAGGAAAAGAGTGATTTTTAAGGAGGGAAAGCTGTCATAGAAGGCCGAGGTGAGCCCTAACCCTCTTGCTTGCTTTAATCCCTCATTTATGTGAACTCAGCTTTGGAAATGAAGCTGTCACTGTATTTTCCTTCCCTTTACCCATGCTGTGGTATAATCAGAAACCACACATGCAACACACACGCACGCACGCACACACACAGACACACACACACAGTCGCAGAACGGAGACACAGAAAATCACTCAGGAGAGGTTTTAAATTCATTCCAGAGTTGGAGGCAGAGATTCATAGAGCCTCACCTTGTCTCCTAGAGGAGGAATCATTATATATGTTGGAGACAGAGGGGAATTATGGGTAAATGCACTGGTGAGGAATGATAGTCTGCAATCTCTGACTCTAATCTGGGATCGTTGACACATGCCATTCATTTTAGACTGTACTGATATTCCCCTGCATGGTGTAGAGCCTATAATGTGACTTTGCAATCTGCTCTGTCCATTTTCCAGATACAGATCTATGTAATGTATAACTAGATTTTTTTTTTTAAAGGAAATTCACTCTTGTTAGAATCATCTTGGTTGTTTAAATAACCTTCATGTAATATTTAATGGGCATTTTAACTTGTCAAGGCTAAGCGACATATTTTTAAAAAACATGAATCATATGCCAATATGATTTTTACTTTTGTTGACAGGATTTGAAATAAAATGATTGAAATGCACTGTGTGTGACGTCTTAAATCCTGCAATAGGTAAGTATGCTTAAGGCAACAAAATATATTTTTAATAAGATTTTTTTTCGTTACATTTAATTTTTACATTCATGTTATTATTTTGACCTAGAATGACAGAGGAAGGGCAAAGTACACTACGTAATAAAGGGCAGTTTGACTATTGTGAAATCACAGACCTGTACTGCCATCTAGTGGTTACAGGAGAAGGAGGCTGGACGGTTGGATGGGTAGATAGAGGGATGGATGGGTCCTTTATTTTGATGGAAAGATGAAGGAGAAGTGGATTTCTGCTATCCAGGTCCAATTTTTGGACAGCTTTAGTTTCAATAATGATTTAATAAAGATATGTAAAATAAAAGTCAATCAGTGCCTTGACAACCCAGGATATAATGTATTAGTGCACTTAATGCATACAGTATGTCTGTCCCGCATATTTTCATTCAGCAGGTGTATTCAGTATGATTTTTTAGTCCTTATATTACTTTCAATTGATCAATCAACCAATTCCCAGATTACAATAAATATGTATGAAAATTCCACAAATACACTCATAATTATCAATACCAAGGGTCAGCCCAAGTAGGATCATATAGGAGATTACAGCAAAGTTCACAAGTGAAACTAGAAAAATAAATAAAAGACAAATCATATTCCTGTCCATCCTTTGCTCCTCCATCCTCCTCTAACTCTTCATCCCTCTATTTCTCTCCCTCGTCGTCCTCCTCAGGTGGAGCGAGCATCATACTGGTGTGTAATAGCATGCTGTCAGTGTGGGCTGTGGTGAGGTGTGGGGAGGAGAGTGGTGCGTCTCAGATGAGATATGTGACTGGCATGCTAACACACAGTTTTATCTGAGGAAAGAGAGAGAGAGAGGGCCCCCACATCTCCTCACTATAGGCCTTTGATTAAAACTCCCTGGGTACACACACATTCACACCCTTCCAAAAACACACATATACAAGTGTACACACGTGCACCCGCGCCGATTATAAATAAATTGCAGGTATGAGCATGCACACACATACAGTGTACACACATGCACGCCACACATCCTCCCATTGTAGTGATGTTGTTTTGACCTAAGCCAGGTAGCTTGTCCATTATGGAGTTGATAGGAGGATTTGGCCATGTTGGTTCTAGACAGCATCATCTCCTCTGCCATAAATAACCTGAGTGTTTTCTCTGAGTCACACAACAATATACAGAGAATAGGAGCTGTCAGCTTTATCCTCTGGTCTCATCCACTGCACACAAACACTCACACACATACATAAAGCCCAAGAAAATGATTATGCGTGGATGGACATAAACAAAATCACAGATTTAGAAGTACAGTTGGCCCCATTACAGGTCAGTTTGATCTTAAATGACAGTTTTACATTCTAGTTTGGCTTTAGGGTTTGTCCCAGAGTATGTTTTCTCAAATGGACGGAGGGGGAAACTAGTTTGATTTTAGATGAGCAGCATCATCCGGCAGCACGGTCTCAATAGCTTGCCAATAAAGCTTTGGATACAAACTGTACATCCCCAACCAATGGAACTGTTGGGGGGCATGATGACTTCCATGAAGGAAGTAATGGAGAAACCACACTCAGTATTACTGCATGCGTGGAGACCATATTGAAATGCATTTTTGTCAATTTATCCTCATCAGTGTGTCTATATTGTTTTCCTTTCAGGATCAAATATGAAAAAAGTCAATTTTACTTTTCCTCTTTTAGCAAATATCTACTAAAATTATATTGTTGGGGCTGCAACAACAGATAAATTGGAAATGAATCATTTTTTCAATCTTACATTTTGTTTACTTTTCCCTATTTCAAAAGCAGGAAAATGAATGAATGAATGCACTCTCATTTCACAGGGTGTACTGATGCATATAAGGAAGTAGTCCGTTCACAGCCGGTGCTGTATTTTCTCTCTACAGTAAGAGGGTGCTACTGTACCATATGGTAAATCCACATTGAGCCATTCATTTTCAATACAGTACTCAGGAGTTCCACAAAATTGCAGTTTAATCAATTTATAAATGAAAAAGTTTTCATGTTATCAATACAAACCAAATACAAAAAAATACACATATAACTCATGGTATCGGATAAAGCAGGACAGTTGATTGAGTATCCAAATATTTGCATAATTTTGACTACAGTATATACAGCACAATATTAAAATAATTTATCCACAAAAATTTAGTATTTACAGGTTATTTTTGAAATTTCATATATCTTCTTACTGTGAAAACCTTGTCCACAAACTATATATACCCCTTATATCATATTTCAGTCGTATGTACTATTGTATAAGTTATATATATTCATGGCTCAGTACTAAATACAATAGGTATATATTTTCCAGTAAAGATGTGTAAAAATAGTTTATTACATATGCACAATTTGATATGAGTTTTGAAGTAAAAAAAAAAAGAAAAGAAAAATCAAATCAAGAGTATTCAATTTTCATGTGATGGCCAGCTGTAATTTGTTTTCTATTGCTGTTTCCACTGGTAATTTTGATTCGATGGTATTTTGTACATTTACACATTATCAGAAATTCCTATTTGATATGCACAGGTGATGAACTGCACTCAAAGAACCAAAAAAGACTGATGACATTTTCTGCACATCTGTGTCCAATCAAGCAAAAAGATTATTCAATAAAACTTACAATTTAGATTTAACTGCCTTCGTGTTCACTCTTACATGCTCTGAATCTCATTGTGTTAAAACTGGGTGAGTGAATACTGAATTGAAAACCAGTACATTAGATTAGGGTGACCACAAAAAAAAGGAAATGCATGTATAATTTGCCAAACCCTGCTGTGGCGTTCAGATCAGATCGCTTGATTCAAAACTGGCATATTGAAGTGTGAAAGTGATGCACATGGCAGGCTTTAATCATACCTTTGTTGCTGTTGCATCCCCACCAGTCATCACAGCGAGAAGACCTGGGGTAAAGTCTAAGCTCAGACCCTGGACAGATATTGCTTTCACAAGTTTTATGAATGACTGAGATGATAAATAAAGGGCAAGTAAGCTGATCCCATGTCAGCTACTTTGACAGAGTACTGGGAGAAGTCAGGGGTCTGTCTGTGAGGGAGGAGAGGGGCTGGCTGGAGGACAAAGAGGCTGGGGAAAGTGTTTATACATCTCTGGGGCAGCAGGGCCCTGTGGGGGCGATGGGATGGGAGTGTCTGGAGAGGCTGCAGAAAAGGCAGGCAGATACAGTGAGACATTTAATTTGACTTTTTGATAATAAAAATGATTTTGTTTGAGAAAAAAAATCATTTTAATATATATTTATAGTCTGTAAAATGCATCTACGGTGGCCCAAAGGAAATGGTACATATATAGTTGCTCCTTTATAGATGCAGTTCCCATCAGTCTTGTGTGGCCATTAGTTGGTGTAATATTGCCAAATGCATTTTTTATTTTAAAATGAAAGCACAGAATACGGCCAGTGCTCATCAAGTCTTTGATTCATTTATTTAAATGGGTTCTTTCACATTCAGGATGCCTGTTTGGATGACTATTTAGTTTCATCTGCTAATGGAAATGCACCTGGCACTTACTTTTGTGACATTATATGAGAAGGAACAAATCAAACATCAACTTTTGCTCTGATGTTCGCGTGTCGACGACTGGCCTGTATGAGTGGATATAGTTTGTGTGATTGCATGCGTGCCTCGCAGTTGTCAAGCATGCGGTTCTTACCTATTTGCAGAGTGTGAGTGATAGGCATGGTGCCGATGACCAGTGTGTGTCCAGTCATAGGGTCTTGGGCCAGCTGGGTGTGTGCTGGGTGGTGCAGGTGTGTGGGCTCAGATGTTTGGCCTGAACACATAAAACAGTGAATAGTTAATCAACTAAGCTTTAAGCAGATGTTCCTCTAGAAATTCTCAAGGACAGATTTCTTCCAATGTCCAATCAGACCAAAAATAGGTACGTGTGTGTGCATGTGTGTGTTTTTCTCAAAGCATCAACACATTTTGGAGCTTTTAATTACTTTAGTGAGATGAGTTTTCCAAATTTATGCAGATAACAGATTTGATTTCAATCTGTACGTACAAAAGTGTATTGATGTTTGCCTGTTCTGGATAGTAACAGTGTTAGCAGGCCTCCATGATTTCATTTAAAATGACTAAGAAATCTATGTAAGCAGTTCTGTAACATGCTCACATGACAAACCAATGGGTCAATGCCTTTTACCATCTCTTTGATATAGAGAGAGGTCACGTCATTTGATTGTCTTAATTATTTAATTGTTAAAAGTTTGATAGTTACTCAGTTCCAAAGTGTTTTAAATTTAATAGAGTATATTGGCAAACAATTATTACCTTATATCCAAAATGCATTTATTGTCATCTGTCATTGTCCTATTTAGAATATATTTGTATACATAGTTCATACAAAATTGTGCTTGTTTGTTTGTTTTTTGTCTACCAAATGTACTTATACAGCCAGGAAAACTTTGCTGAGCATGTACTGCACACTTCATTGCTTTACCTTGTGCAGCTCCACACAAATACCACTGAGGAGTCCCTCTGGCACATTTGGTGGTCTAACTGAAGGTCACTCTATTTTTCTCTCTGCAGGTTTACAACCACAGACATGGGCCCAGTCTCACCTCCCAGCAGCATCTCATGCAGCAGGTTGTCTATCTTGGCCAGGCCACAGAGCTTAATGAACTGGAGGTGTTCGATCATCTGCCAGGTGATACTCTGCAGGGTGGGCAACAGGAGCAGCAGCTCGCCGAAACGACCCCTGGAGTCATACTGACGGTCATTAATGTAGTCTTCCAGACTCATCTGAACCTGCACACACACACAAACACACACAATTTAAGTCTCCATCAGTGTAAACTGTCTTTAATTCTTTAAGTTGACTGGTATATTGATGATAATTGTGTCAGCGTACAAAATGCTCAGTGGTATTAAAGCTCGGATGCTGTGACCTACCTGCAGACGCATGGCCTTGATCTTTGAGGGGTCCCGCAAAGACTTTGCATCTGCAGATTGGGAGGCAAAAGGATGGATGTGGGGGAGAGTGAAGGTGGAATGAGTGAGGGAGGGTTGGAGGAAGCAATTGAAGGACAGGGAGGGGAAGGGAAAAAAATAAACAGACAGATCAGGGATGGAGCTGAAGATATGAGTGGAACTGATGGAATGATTATGGACATACTGGAGTATGAAGGCAAAATGAGGGGATTTACCGGAGGGGAAAGAAAACGGGAGCCAGGATAGGAATGATGGGATTTTGTTGTAAGTTTGAGGGGAAATGTAACCAGATGGATGTAATAGGTTGGGATTGGGATAGATATGGCAAAGGGCACCAGCCAAAAATATTTTACATATAAATTGATTACCCTCTTACAAACAAGACATTTATATCATTCATGTATCATTTAGTTAAGTTAACAGTTGTTAATTAATAATTCTTGCAAATGATGTGGTGATAAATCCATAGGACTTTACATTTTATCAACCGCAGTAATCATAATACATGATTGGCTGTCATAAAGGCAAGGCAAGGCTGTGTTGAAGTTAGTATCAGCTATAATTTCCAGGATGTCATTCTAATTTTGCAAATAATTTCCTAAACCTAAAGAATTTGTGCTCTAGATTTTTAAAACAAAATACCAGATCCATCTTTTCACTAACAATCAGTTCACAATTGAAATGACATGCACAGACAATGTTCCTGGATGGAGAAGCAAAGGTGAGCTGGAAAATAGGGTAAAGAGGAATAAAGAGGTTGTTATTACCTTTACCTCACTACTTTTTTTTATTACCTGGGTCAAAGAAGACGATGGCCTTGAGCGCTGCATACTCATTGTCGTCTATTTGAATATTCTGAAAGGGCTGGACCAGCTCATCAAGCACCCGATTTGCTACCCTACATATCTCAGGTTCAGCGGTGTTTCTGTGTATCACGCAGCCATTACCTGTGGGCATAGAGAATATTGGTCAGTACACTGTAATCATTGTTGTTCATTTACAACATGATTTCAACAGTATTAACAGTTACTGTTACTATAATACATACAAAAATCTGTTAAATTGTGCTCCAATTACCTTTTTTCTTTTTTTTTTGTAAATCAGAACTACAATCAAAACCATCTAAATTACAGTATCATACAGTAGCCTAAGGTAACTATTGCTGACTATTGGGTGGTATTCCACATTCAAAATTTGGATCAGAGTTTGAATGCTGAAGAAGAAGATTTTCTTTGCTGTAACTTGCTGCTTCTTCAAATCTGTGTAAGTGTGGTTGTTTTTCTAAAACGTATCATCACGTACATACAGTAACTGCATTTTTTTTGTTGATTACAGCCAGTACTCAAGTTGTAAAAACTAACACAGGTGTGTTGAAAGGGAGAGACAGGTATGTGGGTGTGTAAGGGGAGGAGTGTTTTTGTGTACTTGTGAGGAAGGGTGAGGGGAATAGTTTTAGCCTTGAGAATAAGATAAGTTAAATCTTGTAGGCTTTTGTTAAGCCTATATAAGAGTTTCAGCCAAGGTTAGGGTGTAGGGGTGTGGGGATGGTCCAATGCTGAATACGTGCGTGTTGAATGCGAGCACTTAACAGATTTACCTACAGTACGGTGTTGGCACATGCCCCAGTAATGAGTAATGTTGTTTACAAGGGACAATTTTGAAGTCATAAAGAAAGAAACAGAAAGCTTTAGTTAATCATTCTCAGCTAACACAACATTTGATCAGTCTCTTCACTTCAGTGCTGAAGCACCTTGTTGCACCACGTATAAATAAGATGTCATTCCAGTGGTCAGTTTGTACCTAAAAGCAGGACGTCCTTGAATAGCATTGACCTTTTGGCAACCCCGAGCAAGAGGTGTTCACCTGCATGAGCCCTGAGCAAGCTGACCTGGAGACAAAGACACACACACACACACACACACACCCACAGTTGAATAAAAAACACAAACAATGCAACAATGCCTCCCCATTTGCCCTAACATGAATCACACAGGGGGCATTTCTAGTGTAGTATAGCGTATTTAGTGCACTGTAAGATCAACATCAAATGACTTGCTTAATCACAGATTACCCATCATGCACTGCAGCTCAGTTACCTGGTCATCCAGTGGAAGTTCCCCAAAGGTAGGAATATATTTGGCCCATTCCACCAACACCAATAACTGTTGTCTCATCGAATCACATACATCCCCGACGGTGGCTGACTTCTGCTCTGAAATGTCTTCAACTACGACTTGAGGAGTGATCTGAAGCAGATAACAGTTTCCGCACATTACATTTACATTACATTTTCTGATGCGTCAGCAGTTTAGTCAAGTCAAATGATGCGCTGACTGAAAATAGGAAATTCTCATGGGTTGGATTGTCACCTGTTGGGACAGTGATTCTGCTTGGGCCAGAATGGTAATGGTTGGCAGGTCTTGGGAGTCGGGAATACTTCTGCGTGAGCTGATCCGATCTCTCTCATTCTGTACGGCTAAAATCAAACAGCCAAAGTTACCTTGTGTGTGAAATATGAGGGAATGTCAAAAAGAACAGGAAAGAGAAAGGACTTCATGTACTTTCCTTATAATATGAATTAATTGACTGTTTCCCTGTTCCATTCACCATGTTGTTTTCAAGAATTGCCTTAGGTTGGGTTGTAGTTTGTTGGCAGAAACAAAGACAGCGCACTCTACAGCAGTTAATATTTAGAAAAATAACTATAGAGCCTGGCATCAGCAGCAGGAGTCAAACGTTAACCAGTTGCAATCCAGAACAACATGTTTGAATAACACATGATTAGGTGTCATAAAGCTCTGTGCCAAGGTTATACCCCTCATAAATACACACGCTAAGTAATCACCTCTTTTATGACCGAGCCAATTTCAGCCATCTTGAAACAGCTTTCAAATTCTTTCCTTCAGTGTCACTAGTTTCAAGTCTGTGCCTTCTGCTGCTGGCTGGCAAAAATAGAAATAAGATATGCTGAATGTATATTTATTTACAGATTACTGACTGTATATAATGTCTTCGTCCAAAAAAAACAACATATGCCCCAGAAATTGTACCCTTTCTATTTTATATCAGCTTCAGTGCTGAGGAAAATGCAACATTTTTGGTTGTGAGTGGTAACAACTCTGCACTCTCTACTTTCTGCCTTATTCGAGGGACAGGAGGAAAGTTCCCTCACCTTCTTTTTTCATGCCAGCTCTGAAGCATTTGTTGAGTCTGCAGTAACGACACTGGTTCCTCTTATCTTTATCCACAATGCACTGCCTGCTGAACCTACATGTGATGAATACACAATCATAGGTTTACACAGCAAGACACATGATGACAGTGTACTGTAACATACCATAATGCCCTGCAATGTGATGACTAGATTTTGAAAAGTAAGTTATCAGTACTTTCTGTTTGAATATCTGCACATGATGATGAGCATACAAACACACACACACACACATGTACATACTACTTAGGTCTGTATAGCATGTCTAAATGTAAATGTAGAATTTGCATAAATGTTTTGTGTTATTTTATGTGTGTATGTGTGCTCATGCTGTATGTTTTTGCTTTCTTTACCTGCAAGTGTAGACGTGGTTCTTGCGTATTGAGCGTCTGAAGAAGCCTTTACAGCCGTCACAGCTGGAGGCTCCATAATGTTTCCCTGTGGCTTTGTCGCCACAGATTGCACAGTTGCTGCTGACCCCGTCTGGACCGGGCAGGCTCTGCTCCGTTGGCATGCTGTCTGAAACACACAAAGACATTGACGCAGGTAAACACACACATACACATATATAAATAGAGATAAAATCATGCACAATTTGGTATAGACATAAATACTTAAACAAACAGGAACATGTTACAGTAAACATCCAGAAATTGTTCAGTGTGGTCTGTATCTGACAGCACCAGACCTCACTGCTCACTGTCTGATGCATTTGACGTTAATTCTATGATATAAAGTCTGTAAAGTATGAAGTTGCTTGCAGCTGATTCATCCCCCATCATCCAAGTCAGATTGTTCAGGTTGTTATATCATGCAACCAACACAATGTGTCTTTTGATAGTAGCTTTGGCAGGACAGCAAATTTGGTAGTTTTTTTCTTTTTCCAAATAGTTGTAAGTTACTGCATGAAATCTCACTGTTTGAACAATACAGTATATTCAAAAACCATGTTGTCAAAACTGACAATAGCCACGGTTAAGGTCTATCCTTTTGAAGCAGTATGTACATCCTTCCTAGGAGAATGTTTCAATAGGAAGTTACTAAATAGGTTGCAGAGCTTTACAGTATGTACATACATTGCAGAACCTCGCTGCAGTTTGTTTAACATACTGTAGTCATTTGCAGGTTTCATTACAGATTACAGATTACATTACAGTGTGTGGATCTATATAATTTTAATCAGAAAAAATAATATATGGCTGTTCAGTTGCCATGCACATCAACATTATTGTCAATGCCTTTATTTTTTATTGTTGTCGTATCGTTATCATTCTTATCATAGTCATCATGATTGCAATCATTATCAGCGGCATCATCACCATGTTCAAAACCTCAGTCATCATCACTATCTGTATATTTATTGCTCAGTCAAAGTTAGCCAAGCAGAACACAACAGGAACATGGCATGTGCAATAAGAACTTGGTGCATCAACAGACACATTTACATCCCACCTACCCACAACGCGCGGGGGAAGTTCCTGAGTAAAATGCGTGTCAAAGTGTCCACTTTCTGCTCACACTGAGATGACATCAGAGTTTCACTGAGCTGAATGCATGCTCTTCTATATCTTTATGGCACAAAAAAAGTGCACTTCTGGTCTAAACTTCATTAAACTTCATTGTGATTCCACACTTTAACAACCTCTGCCCAGCCCTTTTCTTTCCTTCACAGCCATACAGTAGATTTCCACTTTAGCATCACACAAGCAACAGGCAGGTTGCCAGCATTTCCTACAATTAGCATTAACAGACAAGTGGATATACGCACTACTAGTCAGCATCAAAATGTCAGGAGTTCCCGCATCACTTGGTCTAGACATAACATGTAATGTTAAATGTAAAACTAACCACCAGTGATTTCCATTGCAAAAAAAAAAAAAGATTTGCCTTCAGCTGGTCTCACTTCATCTTTATTTTCTATTTTCTTACATACTAGCTCGCCCCCTCATCCAGTTATGGGGTAGTGATCCACCCAACCCCCTTCA
The DNA here is from genome assembly GCF_905171665.1 of Trachurus trachurus. Taxonomy (NCBI): domain Eukaryota; kingdom Metazoa; phylum Chordata; class Actinopteri; order Carangiformes; family Carangidae; genus Trachurus; species Trachurus trachurus. Next base: position 9,394,717 of record NC_139911.1, read on the forward strand.
GCAAAGAGGCCTTTCTTTCTGTGGTGTAACTGTAGTGAAGTCCCATATGGGCAAAGAAACAAATAATAAAAATACTGGTTTAATTTATATAGTGATATTTTGACCTTAATTTCAATGTATTTTAGCAGGCAGGTCACTCCACTACTCCAACATCCCTGTGCATCAATTGATCTAGGCCCCAATGCAGTTGGATGTGTGTGTGCATCTATTCCTATGTGTGTATGTTCATGTAGTTTAAAGGTACATATCTTATTTTTGTTTTCTGCATCTTCTTTATGTGTGAGTATCTGATCTGCATGTACTTACACTTACCTCCTCCTCCACAGAGCACCTCTGCATTCTCAAAGCCCAGTGTGCTGTATGATGGATCCAGGCCTTCACAGTAGTTGGCTACTTCCATATCTAACAGAGATTTACTCTGAGGAGCAGGAGGATACTTCATTCCTGTTTCAACCCAACCCAGTGTTCCTCAAACCTTCCTCTTCTTTTCTCTCCTATTCTCTACCCAGTTCACCCTTAAATCTCTCCCTCTCCCTATCTTCTTGCCTCTGCTTCATCTAATTCGGACATGACAAGGGAGATCCCTGGCATAAAAGATCTATAATCCCATCTGATTGGGTGGGAAAAGAGAGAGGGGAGGAGCTGTGGCCAAGACTTCTCACTTTATTACACATTACTTATCTGTCCTTCTCCCTCACACTTATCACTAGGATGGATAGATAGCAGTGAAGGAGTAATTTCCCTTCTCCCCCTCTGTCCCATTTTCTTTCTCCTTCTCTCTCTCTCTCTCTCTCTCTCTCTCTCTCTCTTTCTCTCTCTTTTTTACCATGAGATCGATTTTATAAGATTTTGAATGACAGTTTACTCTTTATGTGCATGTGAACAAGCTTTGTGCACTTGTATCTGCATACGTATGCGTGTCGGGGGTTGTTTTTATATAGACATTTACGTGTGTGTGTGTGTGTGTGTGTGTGTGTGTGTGTGTGTGTGTATGTGTGTGTGTGTCCCTCTCAGGCTCCCTAATCTAATCAATAGTGGAGTAATGGCACCACCACCTCAGCAGATATAATCTATAAAGACATGAAGTGAAGTGGAAAACACTGATAACTTCCATTAGCTCTTCCACAAACACACTTCTTGGGCTTACATCCCAAGCCTTTGTCCATAAAACGTAATTCTACATATCTCCAAACTAACTGGCCATACCGTAACCATGCCAAATGACATTCAACTTGTTTACATTATACTTTTGTTTATTTAAAATGATATTTATATTGTCACAAACATATTTCCCATCTTTGCTGTACTATTTGAATGTTTATCTATGAAACTGGAGAAGGTATTGTGCTGTTGTTGTCTTTGTACTGCTGCTTGAAATTAATGAGGATTTTCAGTCAGGATTATACAATTAGGAACTGTAAGACAATCAAAAAAGAGGGGAAGTGGAAGTTGCCATTTTGTAAGTAACAGGCCATTCAAATAATTCATGGCACTTGATAGCTATAATACTTTAAACAACAGGAAGGTTTTTTTTCCCATGTATGTAGAAGAGAATCACACAACATCAAATGTGGAAATCAAAACCAAAAGTTTTACAGTTGGCAGTGAGCTGTCTCCTGTTCCAAGACAGGAATGCCATAAACACCATAAATCTGTTAAAATGTCCCAACCCACTCATTTTACATCAAGAGTTTCACTGTGCTCAATCTTACTGTGTGGCTTAAAGTTAATCTGTTCGGGGTTTTGTGTTAGAGAGGGCTGTAAATGATAAGAGGCAGTATTACAGGAGATTTGATGCCCTACACCAGTAATGAGTGCTCCACTAAGAAAAGCACATACAGTATACAGTATGAAGCAGGCAAATTACCGCTGTAGGTGCAGTAAATCAGAATGCCATCATCACGACACGGCTTTGTCTGTTTTAGGCCATAGAGCATTTAGTTTCCAGTTGCAGTGTTACAGACTTGAGCCACTGCACAGGGGTTAAGAGATGGTAACAAGAAAGAGAGAGAGAGAGAGAGAGAGAGAGAGAGAGAGAGAGAGAGAGAGAGAGAGAGAGAGAGAGAGAGAGAGAGTTTACATTTTAACTAGGCAGTGAGATCTGACCTCCTGACTCATCAGGTTTGTTAGGAGTGAAGAATTTACTCTTCGAAGTCACGTTCACAATCATGTAAAAAGCCAAAGGACTGACACAGAGCACTCCAGCATGAGGGTACTACTGTAGATTCAATTAAGTTATGACAATACAGCATGTACTACATGTGAGTAGCTTTCTAAGAGACTATCTTGTGATTTAGCTGGGTTTAACAAATATTAAGAAAGATCCATTCTGGTTTGAGGCTTAGAGATGAGCACAATATCAGAAAGAATTCAGTGTAAGATGAAAAGTAAAAATCTGCTGGACTACCTATCTATTGGTGAGCAGGTTAAGAGCTTTAAAAAGCTCTTTTCACCCCATCCTCGCACCACTGAGTGCAAGGACAACAAGCAGAGGAATTCATGTCTTTATTAGTATAATCATAAGTGCCTTTTATCACTTTCGCCCTACATTTTTAACACTTGTGACAACCCACACCCTCCTTTTTACAGGTTTGGAATGAGATACCATACTCCAAACACTGAAGCTCTTTAGAAAAGCAGAAAATATGTTCATTTGAGCTACTAATTTTGCTCACTTCACTAATCTACTGAAACATATTCAACCTGTAGAAGCTTACAAATTATAAAATGGTCAAAAACATGTGAATGGCTCTTTTATACAGTAACGTTAAAATAATAAAACATTATTATGACTTCTTCAGCAGAAAGTCAAGCAGGACGTAACTGCCAAACCGTATGTCCGCCTAGCAACCGAAAGCTCTTTGCTGCCATAAAAGCCCTTGCTAAGAGGCTATCTCTGTGTGAACTAGCCATAATAGAGTCTCCTCTATTTGGATTAGAGGTTTTAATAGTTGCAGATGATCATCAGCCTCCCTGACAATAGCGAATGATATTTCCTGATATGCAGGCAATAGCAAAAACAAATTGTTCTGAAGTATAATGTATGGTTGTAAATCTGTCCAAAGATCATCATTATTGCTGTATTTGTTTGACTTGTTGCTGTGTTGTTCAGTTCTTCAACCACTGTTACGATGCAGAGTTTGTGTAATTCAATAAGGAATTAAATATTCAACACTTTACAACACACAGCAGATGGTTTTCTTCAGCATATGTGTTACACACAGTAAAATTTCCCAACCACTTCCTGAGAAAGGTCCCTGAGTGACATACTACTTAATTTTCCCTGCAGATGCCACCACTTAACGAAAAGTTTTACAGTCTTTTTTGGTCAGTAACATTAGCACCATTAAATGGAGAGAATTTACTAGTGTGATTGTCTCCAGCTAAAGCAAAGCCTACTGTATGTGTCTTCAGACTGGAAAGAGTATACACAGGCTAAACTTAGATCGGTACAATTTGAGGAAGTCCAACACAACATCACACTACAGCCCGATAATCAGTCAGATCTCTGCCTCACACTCTCAACAAAACTTCATCAACTTCACCAGTCAAGATTTGACTTTTCCTGATTCCTGTTTTTTTATTTTTATTATTTATTTCATGTACTTTCGGTGGCAGTATTGTGCAGTGGTGGCTAGGTACTACCACCTTCCTGCTTAGCAATATGTTGCTCTCTAATACTGTCCTTGTTACAGATAACATAACCTCTAATGTGAAATGGGTTATCACATGATCTTTACAGCACAGCATGCATGATAAATCCACTCTCTCTTATCTTTTTTTTTTTTTTTTTACTAAATATTGTCCGCGGAAAGAGTGGGGATAACAATATCTCAGTAAACTCACATCAAAACACAAAACACAAAACACACATACACAGAAAATAAAACAGACTTGAGCAAGCACAATACAGTATATCTCAGAATCAAAGAGCACACCATTTCTTGGATACAAGACATGTAGCAGTGGTTGAAGTGTGTGTGAACAGAGCCTATTATCATGAAGATAAAACCACATGATTTAGCAGAACATGTCACCAAACTTCCTAGAGAAACTATTAGACGTAAGCTTCACTTCCTCCACAAAAACAACAGCATCGCTCCTGATTCTCGTGTCCAGTGAGGATGTTTGGTATTTCTACACAGTAAATGTCACGGGAGACTTTTGACTTACCTGTGTTCCTCTTTCTGCCTGGGATGTGCATTTATCCAGGTGTACTCCGGTAGTGAGAAGCCCCTCAGTGCGACATTAGCCTAAAGTGACACTGACAATGGGAAAATGGTAAAAGTGTTCAACAAAATTAAAGGGGAAGGTTAAAGAGCTGAGCGGCTTATAATTCATGGAGCAACACATTGGATGGCGCCACCATAGCCCAGCCATTAGATCGATTTACTAAACAAACTCAAACTAGGGTGGGGATGTTAAACAGTAACCCAGTGCCATAAACCAAAAGGAAAAGGATCACCAGGTGTGTGTGTGTGTGTGTGTGTGTGTGTGTGTTTGTGTGCGTGTGTGTGTGTGTCAGCCAGGGCCTCTAACACCCCCTCTTAGGGCAGAAGGTAAGAGCTCCAAGAGGCTTAAGGTAATGTTTCACAAAATAATGGTGAAAAAGTAATGATTTTAGACATTTATTTCTCTTCTCAGCAACAAAGCTGCACACTTCAGCTATGCACATAGGGGTTAAATGTTAGCAAACACAGTATAAATACACACTTCCTCATGATACGAAACCAATAAAATTGAAGTAAACTTACAAATACATTCCAAATGTAAAGCTTTAAGCCTGTGTAGTATATACAAAGAGCAATAAATGACAGGAGTTCTTATTATGTCATTCATTTTGCGTAAACATAGAGTTTAGGGGAAAAAAACAGTAGTCCACTGAGGTAGACAGAGCTCCACATACTCTCTACCACACTGACATGGTTAAAATAGACGAATAAAAGAAACAAAAAGAAAACATAATCTATATATAAAATTGAATTTCAAATGTGCATTTTATGTTGATACATGTTATGGGGCTGCACCCCAAGTTTGACAAGCAACAAAGAACAGTTCAAGTTACAAAATAGAGTAAAAAAAAATCCTCTTCACCCCCCTCACAAACAAAAAATCTTTCCCAAGAAAGCGCACGTGTACCAGGTTCTCCTCCCCATGAAAGTGAGCATGTCCAAACAGTTAAATGTGGTCAGACTCAGAAACACCTCGTTGATGTCCTGTAGGTGGTGGACATTTTCCAAGTAGTAGAGTCGAAACATGTGGTAGGGGACGAAGCAGACCACCATGATGAGGGCAAAGCACAAGCTCTTCAGCTGAGCCCCGAATTCCTGCTGAGAGGTGCATCCCTGATGCTTCCTGTATAACACCCTCAGGACATTGGCTTGCAGGGCTGTCAGCACAATGGCCACTACTATGATCAGTGTGCTTATGATGTAATTGAAGACTCTGGCACCAGTATCATTTATGCTGGGGCCAAATTTGAAGCAAACAGTTTCATTTGATGAGGTATTTTTGCCATAGGAAAAATGTATGATGCAAGGGACCAAGATAAGAACCACGGTCCACACCACAGCGCTCACCACCAGTGCATGAATCCTCTGGAAGGAGGCCAGCCCCCCAGCGTGGTAGTAGAACGTCATCAGGCGTGTAATGAGGATGATCACATAGAAGAGAAAGGACATGTACATGTGGATGTGGATCATGCCGCTGACCACTTTACACCACTCGGAGCCCAGGTTCCAGTTCTGAGTCACATAATAGTAAATCCTAAAGGGCACAGTGATGAGAAAGATGAAGTGGGCAAAGATGAGGTTGAGGACAGCGATTGAGGTGCTTGATGTGGAGCTGGACTTCAAGATGTGCATCATCACGCTCAGGCTGATGGTACCAGTAACCAGAACCACACAGTAGATGGCCAGGAGAGCTGTGCTGTACTCATTATCAGCAGCATCACTTGGAGAAGATGTGGTTACAGAGTCTGAGATGCTTGTGGAGCCTATGGTTGTGGATAGCACGGTCTGAGCTGTCGTGGTATTCATCCTAAATAGGGAAAAAACGGAAGCAAGAGAGGGAAGAGAGTGTATCAGATAAAAGTGAGTGAGAGAAAAGGGGAGAAATGAAAGAACGGTTTAAAAATGTGTTAATTCAAATTAAAAAACACACAGAACACAATAGAGAAAAGACAGAGAAAGAGAAAGTAGGCTACATGACAGTGAAACTTGGCTGATCTGACTTCTTTTTGACTCTTACAGACTACATTGCTAATTACATATTGTATGTTAGAGACACTACTGTGCCCTCTGTTATTTATTACAGTATCTAGATCAAGATTTTAACCAGAAAATGTTTTTTGGTGATGAATATCTTACAGTAGTTAGAATTTTTTAAGAGTTGTCAGTTCTTATCAGGAAACAGTGCTAAAAAATAAACAGCTGTGCACCAAATACTTTAGTCGGTCAAAGTGAATTGAAAACTTGCAGCATTTATAGTGTGTTAGAGGTAAAGGCGTTCACAGTTTAATCATTACAAAGAGAGCAACACTGCTCTACAAACTTCATGAGTGAAGACAAAACCAGAGTTTATAAGTAAACTTACTTACCTTTCAGAAGAAGAAGCTGCTGAGTGCTCTTGCGTGTGAAGTAAGAAGAAATGATGTTGTCTACATCACATTACATTACACCGTTTAGGCAATAGTCAAGTTTTCACAAAACGCCAATGAGCATGAGAAAAGTGTTCTGTAGGACACTAACAATGTGTGTGTGTGTGGGTCTGTCGCTCTGAATGCTGGTGTTCTCTGGGTGTGTGTGTGTGTGTGTGTCTGTATGAGAAGTGGAAATATGTGCCAAGTTAAGGTTTCAGTAATTTAATGTATTTATGGATGTGTGTGTGTGTGTGTGCTGTCGGAAACCACAGTCCAGTTTTGCATATTGTGTGTGTGTGTGTATGTGTGTCTCTGTTCGCCTGCATGCATCTACCAGGAACAAGAGGCTATTGCACACACATGTCAGTACAACCACAGAGCTCACAGCTTCCTCCTTCTGGTCTCCTTTCCACAAATGGCCGTTATTGTGCATCCACAGTATAACTACAAGCCACTGGAAAGTGATGCGGGACTGTATATTGAGTGAATGTGTGTTGATTAGAGAAAAGCAGTTGTTGGGCGCACAATGACTTGTGCATTTTTGGCTTATGCGGTTTTACCATTATACAGCACATTACTCTTTGCATAGTTCATTATGACTGAGCAGAATAATGAAAAAAAAATTCTGAAAATCGATGATCAACAGATGTCATTGGCTTTGCACTTTACATTCAACATCATTTACTTAACAATAGAGGAAGTAAGAGAGGATGTGGTGATGCTGGTTGTTGTTGTTGACTGATGTGTTAAACTTTTTCTCAGTCATGTTAGTAGGCTTCTCAAATCATCCAAAGAGTTAGCGTATTTCTCAGAACAATTTGCACAAAAAGGACAATGTCATGACCTGCACAATCCACAGGAGCCTATGACTTGCACCTTAGTCATTTTCTCAAAAATAAAATAATAATGAGTGAGCCTGACTACACTGAAAATACAGACCCCAAAGTAAAAATGCAACAGAAGTCAGGATGTCAGATCAGTTCAACAAATTTGATTTCAACTGTGACTCTGCATTAGCGACAGTATAAATAACGTGTCATCATAGCTCAGCTTCTTCAGTTTGAGGGTTGTCTCTAATAAGGAACTGATGGAACATGGCAAAAGTTATGTCCCAGCCTTAAGAAGCAGGAGAGAAACTTTCAAAACAATAATCCCAAATGCACTGGTATTAAAAAAAAAAGAAAGAAAAGGACCCGGCCAAGTGTGTCGCTTGATTTAAATCCAATAAAACACTGTTGAAGTACTTTCAAAGAGCAACTGAGAAGACCCTTTTGTTAAGAATGGCAGAGCACAAACCCACAGATCTGCTGGGATCATCCATGCCCAGGAGGATCAAATATCTAAAAAAGAAAACAATGGAACCTTATGAACAGACTTTTGTTGCAGTTGATTCTTTAATGTGGACCTGTCATTATAGTTTAATTAGTCAAATTAATTGAATTAATTCCTTTGCTTCTTTAGCCAAGAATAAATCAAACTTCAGTTGAGAGAATGTGCAATTAGATAACATTTTAGTGACAACCACCATGGGTATATTCAATTTTATTTTTTATTTAATGTCTCTTCATGAACATTCATGTTTCCATTCCACTGCTTCAGTTTGATTAGTACATACAAAGTCACCAGAAATTAAATAAGATCCCTTCGTCCTGCAAACAAGGATATGTTTTAGGCAGCTTTATAGGAAGTAGTGTTACACAGTTAACCAGTTATCAAGTTACGCTTCTTTGGTGGATCATAAATCAGCACTGCTGGCAAAGACATGGTTCACAGTCAAATATTCAAGTACTCTGAGTCAGTTCATCAATGATTAATGTAAAAACAATGTAAGTGTACAAAAGCATACAGTGCAAACACTACAGAGAAAAAGTCTTAGGCCACTCTGCGACATGTTCTATCAAACACATCTATTGAAGCTGTACGAGTTGATTAATTATTTATGACAACATATTGTAACAATGACGTCAAAACAAACAAAAATGAGACAGAACTCATATTTCTAAACCAGAAGTAAAATTCTTGGTGTGCCATTTTTCGCAGGTAGTCATGTGGGAAATTATTTGAAGAAAGAGTTCGAAGAAAATTATAACTTCCTAAATAATAAGAGGATACAAAAAGGGCATTGAGCAAAGTGATGCAAAACCTTTGTACTGTACTATATTTCATACTTAGTACTAATATCCCATATATTATATAAATAAACTATAAATACTATAAAACCAATGTCAAATGAAAAGTACCCCCCCCCCCCCCCCCCCCCCCCCCCCCCTAAAAAAAAACAAAAAACAGAGAGAAAAAGGTCAATGACACCATTAAATACACATGCAACCACATGTTTGTTTAGGGGAAGTGCAATTTCGGTTTTCTCCACAGGACCAGTCTTTGTGTTGTGAGTATGTGTGTGACCACACTTAGCAGCATCAGGAAGATGGTCATTGACATCACTATCACATAGTGGCTAATGCTGTAGGATACATAAGAAATAAGTTTATTAAAACTAGTTCAAGTTCAAGTGCATTTGTTTCAGACAGCAAAAGGCGGAGGAGTGAGTGTGTGTGTGTGTGTGTGTGTGTGTGTGTGTGTGTGTGTGTGTGTGTGTGTGTGTGTAGATGTGATTCAGGTTATTGATTAAGACTTGAAACCATATACTTTTTAGTTAACTTACCTTGTGCCAATGTCCAACCAGCTGCCGTAGTCTTGCACCAGGAAGAAAAAGTGCTGAGGAAAGGAAGAGTGATGTAAAGTTAATTATTGCCAGAGGTGTGCATTCAGTCTACTCTAACAGAAAAAGGTAGGGCAAAAAGTCCTCCAATCCACCATTCAAATAGCACTTTGAAAACCTGACAAGAAATGCCTCACCAGAGCCATTAAGTCAGAGATGACCAGGACTATTAGGAACAAACTGAAAGAGAAGAATATACAAAATTGTGTACAATCTGACAGATTGAAATTCACTCTTCTTTTGGCAAAGTGTCTGTTTAAAAGATTTTTACCTTCTTGAGGAAAGCTGCGTTGCAACCTGGATGGTCTCAAATGTGCACATTACTATTATGAATGGAATGATAACCTGGAAGAACACAGGTTTAATTAATAAGTACAGGAAATGTAACCCATTTACTGTATGATGATTGATACAGATTATGCACTAATATGGTACCTTCCACATCATTAGGCCTCCCATGATAAAGGGGTTGAAGACAGTCAGGAAACAATAAACTGATGCTGGGTCAAAACTGTGTTAAAAGAAGAAATAGAGGAAGTGACTGTACACAACTTCATCAGAAGTGTCAAACTCCTTAATCATGCAGAAACAAACTGTCTAGGGGATATCAATTTCTTGGTTACTGTTTCACAGAAAAGACTGACCTACTGTGCATGGTGCAATTTAAAAAGAACTCACATTAAGTAAAAGGAAAAAGATCACATTACACAAGAGACGAGCTGGTCTAAACAATGCAAGTAAAACCAAGACAGTATGAGACAAACACTCAGACACATACATACCTGTTAATGGAGGCGATGTTCCCTGTGCCAAAGAAGGCTGTTATTATAAAAAACACCTGAAGAGAGCGTATGGTTAAGGAAGGAACTAATACAACACTGGACCCGTCATAACGCTAATATCACCATTGCAAACACTCTGACAAGGATACAAAAAAATAAGATCTTCTGATGTCATCCAGCTTCAATTGTCGAATCTTGGCAATGTCAATGTTTGCAGAGAAATCAATAGTGGAGAGCTGAAAGATAGAAAGAAAGAGAAAACACAAGGAGAAGAAGAATTCACACACACATGGCAACAATCAAACACCCTTATGTACATTAGGTAGAGCTTCATGTAAACCCACCTCAAGATCATAGTAAGTTAACATATGTAAATAATTGTCTTGTTTGCTTGGTTAAACCATTTGCAGATAGTAAGTAAATACATTTTAACTCTGCAATGCTTCAGGCCATATGGAAGTATATATTTGCATAGCACATGTACAGATGTGACATTAGCCTAGAAGAGCTGATAAATACATACGGTACATGTTTTAAAATGTGTTTTTTCCTCATCACAGTTAGAAACTAAGATGAGTGGCTTTAGCATTATAAGTAATTAAATTAGTGAACTCTGTTTAGAGATCCAATGTGTGCATAAAGTAGCAAAAAGTGAGATTCAAATATATACAAGCCTTGAAATATCATATGTCTCTTATTTTTATGGAATTTACACTGCTCTACAAAATCTTGCAAGTTTGGAAACAATCACATGGGAGTTCTACCTCTTGTCTGCCAGAGACACCCTGAGCAAGCATGGCTTCCTGCTCAATGTTGATCCACACAAACATCAACCAAGATAACACCGGGGGAAACAAGGCCTCTGACCTAGGTGGGAGAAGGTATGCACATTAGAAATGTGATGATTTGAAGTGTTGGTGCAGCTGCTTGATGTGTGTGTGTGTTTGTGTGTGTATTATCATGTCTTACCCAGTGCTGAGCAGTAGGTAGGTGGCTGTGAGAGAGAGGAATATGCTAAGGAGGCGATGGAAAAGACGTGTGGAGCTCAACAATGGAACCAGCATGGAAGATCCTGAGAAAAGAAAAGAAAAAGAAGAAGTGCTTGGCCTTATACTGCAGTCCAGGATTTTGCATTTTAACTGACTAAAATAATTTGATTTATATCTTAAATATCTGATCAATATTTCTAAATTTAACATAAGAAATATGATTTTATATGTCTTAATCTCTCCAGGAGGCTCATGTACCTACCTAATGTGGTCCAGCTGATGATCTGATTAACAAGCGGCAGGCCCTGTTTCTGCTGCAGACTGGAGTGTGTGAGGGATGGCACGTATGCACACACTGCCACATGGAGCATCTGTTGAGTTTGACAGGTAATCCTTTATTTTTAGAAAATTCGAGTAACACAATTGCATACAACGCGGCGTGCACTGTAGTTACCTGGGCAACAAACTGCTGACTGTCACCGAGATGCAGCGGCGTTCTTTGTCGTGATGACCAGAGGTAACAAAGTGACGTGAAGAGAGTGAGCAGACCAGCACAGACTCTGAGCAAATAAACAGAATAACATTATCTTATTATTATAGACTCATTTATTTATTTATTTGTTTATTTTACAGGGACAGTGCACGTCTCTCAGCAGTACCAGAGTTATCATAGCATACAGTACAAGTACTCAGGCAAAAAGATGCTGCTAATAATTACTATAGCACTTTATCTAAATGTAGTTCTGTATCTCCCACTCCTGTAAACAAATGTCACACCATTAGTTATTTAAAGGATAACTACACCAGCTTTGCATGTTCAGGTTGTTTGTTAGAATAAGCCTTGTTTAGTTTTTGAATATAGTTGAATTGTGTACCACTGGGTGAAGGTTTGTTAGGCCTGAGACTACTGTATAACGCTGGTGATGTCCCAGATTGGTCAAATTTCCCCACTTTGTGATGGCACTGAATCTTTCGTGAGTATACACACATAAATCATTTATTTGTAAATGGCTGACCTGAATCTGGCTTTTGAGGTTCAGTAAACTATCTGATAAAGTGAAGCAAATAGAGGAAGCACTCACACCAGATGAATGTTGGGCTCTCTACCCACAACTGGCATCAGAGGGAACAGAGCCAAAAATAGGCAACCCAGAAACCAGCTCAAAGAGCGAAACTACACGGGGGAGACAAAGGCAGTGAGTTCATCGTTAGTGACTGGACAAATCACAATTTAATCTGATAGTAAAATTACGTATATGAGTGAAAGGTCAAAAAAGGAGAAAGTTACATAACAACAAAATGTAATCGTTTTGTTTATGTCATGTCTCGTGTTTAGTCAAGGTGATGATCAACCTCTCTGTGGCTTGCTTATTGGTGCCAACAGATTTACTTTAAATACTTTAAATGCAGTTGAAGACCAGTTGAAAAGAATATGTGGTATTTTATCATGTGGTGCATTTTTCAAGGCTGCTCTATGAACTTTTTATTATTATTTTAGTTTGTTTGTTTTAAAAGTTGATTTGTTTTGACTATTACGGGAATTTGCCTCTGTGCTTAAAGGAATTTCCATAATATTTTCCCAAATTTACTGGAAGCACAACATTTGCCTTTTCACCTTTTTCAACTGTTGATATTAAAATATTCAAATACTGTGACATTTCCTGGCGTGTTTGCTTGTCACGTTTTTGTATATATGACACTTTCTCAATGTGTGTATTATCCATTATTGAAGCATTGGAGCCATGACCCATGACACAGTTACCTTGGCCTTGTCGAAAAGTCCTGACAGGAAGGGCCAGAGAGAGAGAACAACCAGGCCCACACTCAGAATGGCGCGATAGAAGAAACTCACCACCTGGGGGCAGCAAAGGAGAACAGATATCATACACATGGCCTGTATCTAACTTCATACTACACATGGTAAGCCCTATACAGTACATTGAGAACAATATATGATGTGTACTGTGTTATAAGTAATGCTGTATACCTAATAAATGACTCTAACTGTACATCAGAAGACGTTAAAGACACCTACCAGTAGCTCGATTCCAAAGGCCACCAGCACAAAATAGCCAAAACATTTCCATAATGGAAGCGAAGGAGCAGACTGAATCAAATCTGTTAGTGTCCCAGACCTAAAATAGATCATTAAAGAGATTATTTTCCCTGCTCTAACACTGAAAAAATAAAGACAACATTGTTTTATCTGTTCACAGAGAAGAATCATGAATGGATCCAACATGAAAGGATCAAAGATGTAATTAACACCTCGCCACAGCTGTGATAGACATGCATTAACAAGTGCGTGTGTGCTAAATTAGAGCCACAAAAAAGTGCTATATTCATTGATTGCTGTGTGGTCTCATTGATGTCCTTTGATATTTGCCCACATCCTTTATGTGAGGGTGGTCTCTGAGAATAACATGGCACAAGGCACCATACATGTTTATGATTATATTGTAATGTGCGTGCAAAGACGTGTTTCATGCTTTCATTTATTTGACATTTTCCTCAATGCGTGAACTACTCACTCTTTAAGGACAGAGTACCACACAGGAACAGGCAGCAGGCAGTAAATGTAGTAGGTGGGAGGGCTCCTTTGGATAAGTAGGAACGCAGTGATCACCGCTGCCACACACATACACAGCCTCAGCAGAGTATGGTTCGGATTCTGTAAATGCACACACACGAGAAACTCAACAAGACAATAAAAATTCATAAGTATGTCTTGGTGGAAGAAATCCAGAAAGGCAAAGAAACAGGGATTATAGTGTATTCCCTGACCTGTTGGAGGACACTGGGATGTCTGTTGAGGCTGGCATGAGTCTTCAGTATAACTAAAATAACATATGAGGTCCAGCCTACAAATCCTAGTACCACACTGCAACCCAGGAAGAACCTGTCATAGGTGTGGTAGTAAACCAGTCCCTCCAGGGAATGGGATATTAGAGACTGGCACAGAGAGATCTGAAATAAGAAACACATAATGGGAAATGCTTTAAAAAACAATGGCAAAAATGGAATGGATTTTCTTCAGCAAGGAGTATAAAGTGCAAAAAAACTAACTGTATGTCCATTAATGTAGACAGTATTAACCACAGTAATCAGGACATCTTTACATAACGTTAATTTTCATGATAAACGTGTATATATGTAAATTGCAGGTGCAAACACCAGCTTAAACCATTTAAGTATCCAAAACAAATCTAAATCTAAATCACTGTGAATGAGTTAGATGCTTGTACAGACACTAATATGACTATAGTGTAAGACAGGACTGGGTTTTCCCCGATACTCACAGCATCCTCATACTTCTCCAGCTGAATCAGTATTCTGGCCTTGCGGATGAAGTCTGCTTGTTTTGATTCAGTCAGTAGTCTGTGAAGAGAAAAAAGCAAAGCGATAAAAATGAGCATGTGAAATTGCATTTAAATGTGGTCTTAAATACAATGACTAGAAGTTTTACTTGGATTCATACCCACAAAACACAAAGGATAATATAAGCAATGCATCAACCCACTTCATATTTGCATAGACCAATAACAGAATAATATAACACTTCAAATATTATTCTACACATTATTCTTTTTCAGTACAAGTCATAAATTCACTTGTTGGACTTACTGGTAAGGGGTGAAGAGAAAAGACAAGGTTGTCTCTTTCTTCTGGGTCATTTTCATCTACAAGAAATATAGATGTGTATATAGAGCTCAGCCATCAATCACCATACATTGAAAAAACCGAATTACTTTTACCCTCAATGTGCATCAGCATAATACATCATTTAAAATAGTATGGTGTATTAAGACACTTACCTTGAACTGCTCTAGGACTTGAATAGCATTAGTGTACATGCTCTCTGCTTTGAACAGGTCGCTGTTGTTGAGGTAGAGAAGAGGTAGCACACCCTGAGGAGACACAAATAGTCGTAAGTAATATTCATAGAAAGAATTGTTTGATGAACAAATGTGAACTCACAATTTCTATCCATTCACTTTTTGTCACAGCCTCTGAAATCTACAGCATTTTTACATTTTCTACAACTTTATAAATTAAATAAATTAATACAATATAAGACTCTGCCTAGATTATCTCTGAACTTACAACTGAGTTGACAGGAATGGGCACACCAATGAGGGAAGCCATGAGGGGAGCAATGTCAGCCTGCAGAAAACAACATGGAGAGATATGACTTTACTACCCATTGCTCTGTTTCATTACTACTCTCATGCACTCTACATGTAGTGACAGTGATTAATAATTGTTACTGTAGTATAAGACCCTGGGTCTTACCTGGCTCACATCAACCCTACGGAGGTGCTCCAGTTTCCAATCTGAGAGAGACAGTAGGGATTACATTAAGGAAAGAATCATATAGTATTCATTTTTAAAAGAGCACCTTTGTAGTTTTTTTTTAAGCAAAATATCACTTTGCCATAAATATTCCCCAAAATTATTAGTTGTTCACATTTAAATAAGCAGTGGTGAGCATAATGTAAGTGCAGCACCTTGGAGGTATCTGTCGTCATATGGTTGGGGTTCAGTGACTCTCTGTGCATTATGAACTCCAGCTCCCCACACCAGTAAAGGTGTGAGAGTCTCAGAGGGATGGCCTGCACCGTGGGAACCTAGAGACATATGGATGAAAGAAAAAAAGTACAAATGCAAAGATTAATGTGCAATCCAAAAATAGGTGTGTTTTATTTTCTCAAATTGCAGATGGTAAAAAAAAGCATCTTACCCCAGTTTGTCATGCCATGGTCAGAGGTGAACACATACGCTGTTCTTCCATCATAGCCAAAGAAGTCTTCAACTAGAGATACCAGCTCCGCTACACCAGTGTCTACTAGACCAATATTGTCTAGGTACTCCCTAAAATACAAGATACCAATAGTAGACAGTACAGTAGACTACAATCACATTTAATATATCAGCAACAAGAGGTCTTAAAAGTATGCTGTCTCTTACTGTGACATTGGTCTGTGAGCATGTCCATTTGTGTCAATGCCCAAAAGGTGTAGGAAGAAGACATTCTTATCCTCGAGCAGACTGCCCCTCAGACTTGAGTTAGACTTAGCTGACTGAAATAATGACTGTTTTGGAAAGAAAAATAATGGTTAGATTTATTCAGGAAAAGTAATAACCTCGATGATGGTACCAAACAAGTCTAAACAAGTCTGATATTATTGTATATTACTGTAACCTAGTTTATGTGTCATAGATTTAATTCAGAGACAGTTCAAGCCTAAAGAAACCATTTCTGAACAGAAATATGCAAAACATCATTATTGTTTGTATTTCTACTACAGTACTTTGACTTGAGTGAACACCCAGCTATCCAGCCTGGAGGCATCGGTGGAGGCAAAGTCCTCCTCCACTGCTGGGTATGTGTGGGTGTAAACATGATCTCCACTGGCACCTACAAGACAGATATAAGGACATGAGAATTTATTGGAAGCGATTTTGAAGAGGTTATGAAATATCAAAATATCTAAGGATGTGAAAATGTGAAAAAAAGTGTTTTGATAAAACTTGATGTATTTGAGTTTTGATTTTGACAGACTTTATCTGTGACCTTCTGTTTGTATTGATCATGCTTGTGTGATTGTCTGTTTGCATGTGTGTGTGCAAGAGTGGGTACATGTGCAAGCCTGTGTACCTTTGGCAAACATAGGAAGAATATCAGGGCTGCCCCAGCACCAGGTGTGTCTGCTCTCATTGAACACTGAGTCAAACTCTACAGGATTCTCCTTCCAGCCTGAAAATGCACACACACGAAAAGGTCAATGGACATGCAGTTGCAACCACACACATACAGTACACACAACAATAGTGAGAGCAAAACATTCCCACTCATTAATCTCTCGCCTAGATTTTTGTACTGGAATCATCAACATGCACAAAATAAATGCACACCTACCTTTAGCAACAGCACTAACATCCTCGTAGAAGCCAGCGATGAGAGCAACATGTCCAGGCCGGGATTCAGTGGGCACGCGTGTATGTGACACACCCCAGGTACCCCTCTCCTCAATCACACTCCTGATATTGGGGAAAAACACACAGACATGCATACACAGACATCAGTTAACCAGTATGATAACAGTATATACACAAACAAAAGCAAAACTCAATGCAAATATGCATACTGCTTCCAGCTCTGTACTACAGTAATTAACACACATCCAATTACATCACATTGAAAATGCAATTTCACAACCTCAGATACGGTGCCCTGGATGAGCCATTAGGATGTAAGGTGAAGAAACTGTCTGCCCTGAGACCATCAGCTACCACCAACACCAGTCTGGAGGCAGGAGGTGCCAGCAACGTAGCCTGGGGTGTCATGCCATGGACCAGGGGTGAGGTGAAGTAGATGTCAAAGATAGAAAGGAAGAAGACCACGTGGACTGTCAGACCGACCACGAAGAAGGTGATCATCCGCATTTTAAGGATCAACACCACGCTGCGTCTGTAAAACAATCAGACTTGGCTCAATTGAAACAGCATTTAGATGAAACAAGGTGGGAATTAGAAAATATAATAAGTTATACATGCAAACAATTATATTAGGACTAGGATGCAAAGTTTCAGCATAATATATTATAGAGTCAGTGTGTGCTAGGATAGGAGTGCTTAAGGGCCTAATAATCCCTCTGTCACCATATGCTATCTGTCAATAAGCAAAAATAATGACTTCAAATTGTTTCCAATAGATTCCAATGGTAATCATTGCGCCAGTAGACTATCAGTATTTAAATATGTTCACAAGAGAGTGGTTCAGAAAATTAACTGCATCTTAAGACCATGAAATTAGTCTTACCTCTATGAAGTGTATGAAGAATCTGACACTGTGACACTGTGTCGCTGATGAATGAATGGGCGAGCAGAAGTATCTACTACCATTTCAACAGCTCACCTGTTACATACACTGATTTAGCTTCCATTTATCTTCGTGCATAACCTGTTATATATAAACAGATCCCGACAGATTAAGGCCTTGTTGTTCGAAACAAGATCAACGTAATCTTTAGGTGCGCGCTTTTACAAAACCAACTGTCTCTCTTTTAAGAAGATTAGTTCAAGAAATTCAGGCACCATGAGCATCAACTTCCTTGTTGTGACTGACGTTTTACGTTTACGTATCTACTTTGCTGTTGCATTGTGGGTAATGTAGTTAAAATATTTATCTCCCAGGGAGCTTTATTTTAGATTTTACCTCTCTTGAAGAGCTTTGGTTTTTATAACGTTATTATTTTTCATTGCAGAGCAGTTTTATTAGGAACTGTAATTTCATAGCTTTTTGTTCTTTGACAATATATTAGCTAGTAAAGGTGATATGTTGTCAAATGTGCCCTGCCCAATTTTCCTTTCTGTATCCAGGATCCAATCATTTCCTAGTATCCCAAGAAAGAGGCGGGCTTTCACGACAACGTCACGAAGATTGAACCAATCAGAGCTTCGCATTCTTTCCTGTTGTCAAAGCTACCTACCGAAGCTTCGCTAGCTTGATATCCATTCAGGAAGAAGCGGTCCTGATTAGCCTTAGCCAGGCTTGGGTTGCTAAAAAAATAAATCTTTATAGTGCAAAAATGGCGTCGGTCAACCCGTTTAATCTCAGTGACTCCGAGGAAGAGGCTGAACGGCGCCCGAATGAAACAGTTGACACAGAGAGGAGCCCGAGTGACGGAGCTCCAGGGCCGCCGCCGCCACCGGGCAATCCTTTCTCCCCGTCCGCGGACGCTGAGCCTCCGACGCTGCTGCTGTCTGGCAGCCGGACGAGCCCCAGCGGTGAGGGCATTTCGTTCTCGGCCGCGGCCACGTCCGCTATGGCAGGCAGCGCCGAGACACGAGTGTCGGTGGATGTCATCGCTGCTCAGCTACTACGGGACCAGTACATCCTCACGGCCTTGGAGTTTCACACCGAGCTGCTGGAGGCAGGCAGGGAGCTCCCGAGACTGAGGGATTATTTCTCCAACCCGGGCAACTTCGAGCGACAGAGCGGCACCCCGCCAGCCAAAGACCAGGTTCTCGGACCTGGAGGACCACTGAGTAAGTAGCAGCTCCCCAGGGCTTGTCACGTATAACGTTAGCTGTGTGCTAGCTCTATATTTAATGCTGCATTATACTGTTAGCTCCACCAGCTACCTCACGTTAGCTTGAACCAATCGATCAAGAGATGTCGGTCCGTTTTTGCTGCACCTGCCCTCCTGGTCCAGGGCCCCGGGGCAATCAACAAGCGGCTTGTTGTTGTGTTACAGTAGCTGACACACACAGTGAAGCATCACTGCATCACACAAATGTGATTATGCTGTACTACGGTGTTTAGTTGCTGACATAATATGACTTGTGATGGTAGATACTCTGTATCATGCCAGGCACGTAGTGATCATTTTACTGTCATGCAGTTCTACTGTAAAATACACGTTTGTTTGTTTTTTTAGGCTACATAGAGGTCAGAGGTCAGGAACTGCTGCAGATAAGTGCAAAGAGAGGTCATCCAAAAAGGAAGGCTCGCACAACGTCCCTTTCTAATGCTGTATTATATGACTGCATCCAAGCCAGTAATATGAAGAGAAGGCTGCACTACAGTATGTAGAAATGTAGTGCTTTACTATAGAGTGCACAGTAAGATATTACATATTCTGGCTTGTGAGTGGTTGTGTTGCTTTCCACCTATTGTGCTTAGACAAAATATTATTTTGGTTTGCTGGCCAAGGCTGTGTGACTGTAGCATCCCCATCCAATTACAGGACTGCTTTATGCAATAACTTGCAGCAGTATATAGTGGAAAGTGTCTACACTCATCAATGTAAATGATTCCCATGGTGATATCCCAAGCCTCAAATAAATAAAGCCTGATATGCAGCGACGGGAGTAATAGTACCATGAAGTTCTAGTCCAGTGTGGCAATGAACAAGGGCTTGGCATTGAGTATGAGGCATATGAATATGCAAAGCTTTTCTTGTGGCCCCATTTCACTGGGTGAGCAGAGCAAATCTATTCACGTGGAGCACAGACCTGTAGCAGGCTACTACAAAGGTCCCGCAGGTCTGAACACAGCAAATTGGCAGAAAGAAATTACCATGCAGATATTTTGACTTACCTTGGAGGATGGAGCTTACAAATGCCTTGTGTTTGGGTATTGAACTGAAAGTGATAATGTGTGCCTTGACTGCACATATTGGATCCTCTTAACAACGTTTACTTAGATTTTAATGGAAATGACTCAGCTTGATATTCTCAATTGCAGCTTGCCTGTCAGGAGAGAAAGGATAGGAAGAATGTCAGTTGTCCAAATTGGGTCAATCGTGACACATCCACTCCATCGTGAAAGTGAAAAAAATTGCCACTGTATAAAAGGGGCTTGAGCATTTCATTCAATTAGCCATACAGCAGCTGACATGAGTGCACTTCTAACTTTATCTCTGAGTGATAATAGTGTGAATAAGTAAATATGGGGATTTTTGTCAGATAATATTGTGCTTTTATGACAATGCAGCAGCTCTGAAGTGGCTTGGGAATGACTGTTGGTTAATGGATAGGCTAAATGGGCTGCATTTTAGTTCATAGTTGTTCAGTTGCATGACAACAGAAACAGAAAAGCATGTAAGTGACAGCAGCTCTATTGGGGAATTGTCTATTAAAATACAGTACGTGAGCACGGAAAGCTAAAGAGGCGAGCTGAACCTGTGTGGCACGAGGCAGAATGCAAAGTCTCCAACACAATCCAACCATACTGGTAGATGTGCAGGGTCATTTTCATTATTCATTTGAGGTTTTCATGCTCACTACTATTCAATTGCTTGCTTTAAGAATGGTTCAGGGTATTTACAGTATGTCACGGCAGTGCCACTGCAGTTGTAATCTTTTCCTCTTTTTTGCAGGCTAAGCAACAAGACTAGATAATGAATTTTCATTGAGTAAACATTTGGCAGTTTACCAGCTGAGAGAACCACAGAATTTAAATACATGCTGGTGACGAGAAAGTGGATGTTTTATAATGAGAAGATTTTCTCTTCCTTCATCCAGAGGCAGTGGAAATGGACAATGACCTGATGTCTTGGGGTTGTTAGTCCTGACTGTGGGTCGAGGTAACTGGCCTGGGGCTAGCTTCAGGAAATGGCAGCCTGTCACATTCACTGTATCCATTGTCTGTCATTGTGAAACCCTACCGTGTGAGGGTTACCGGCTACCGTTGAGTTAGGTCGACTGACTTGTACGCATGACTATACGAACCAGCAACAGAGTGTTAGTTGTGTAGTGGTGTAGTCACGTGGTTGCATTATCATACAAACCCTCAGAAGGTTGGAGCAAGGTAACAGAATAAATGTTTAATGATGTTGTCTTCGAAGGACGAGATAACTGTCTCACACTGAAACTGACAGGAAAGTCATAGAGGATCTTGTTAGTTATTGATGAGAGCAAAAAAAAAAAAAAACACAACCAAATCTTGGAAGAAGCTGAAGATTCAAATGTACGAGACAAAAACGAGTAAGGCAGCTCGTTGAGTTGTGAGAGGAGAAAGAAATGGACTCAGCCTAAGAAAATGTCACTTTTGTTTCCATCATGTTCTGATAGCCAAGACGTCATGTGATCACTGGAACGACCTGTTTCCACATGCATAAGAGGCAGAATTCCCCTGTGGTTGGCTGCAAAACGATACAGTTAATAAATTGTTGTTTGAGGATAGATAATGACACAATGTGTGATGTCTTATGTTGTCTATCTGTCTTAGTTGTTTAGACAGTCAGTTACCAATGTGTTTTTCAAACAGTAGCAACACATAAAATACCAAGCATTTCGCCTTGTGACTGTATTCCATTGTTGTAGCCCTAGAAAAGAAACAACCTCTACAGTTCTTTTAATTTACTTGATGTTTGAATAACAATACCTATTATATATTATATTTTGTGCTGCCAGTAGGTGTTGAAAGGATGCATGGTGTAGTGCACTGAGACGTGGCGCAGCATGATGATGGTTTTTGTTTAGTCTATGTATGTAGTGCATAATCAGTTGAGATAATTGGTAAAGGTCCCTGTTCTTTTTATCATGCATTACAATGAAGCATAATAGGAGCACAAGGAAGTGCAGAAGTGCCATCGTGATGTTACTGTTATGAATACACGACCAGTGACTGATAATCGATTGCACTGAGCATGTGTGTGGATTATCCATTGACAGTGTTAGGAGGAGCTCCTTTATGTCTGCAGCTGTTGCTCCCAGGCACATGACACAGCGAGGCATCTCTCACCACTTTGCTAATATCCACCAACGAAGGATGAAAGATTCTCTCCTCACCCCTTATTGGCTGGTTGGGTAATTATTTGCTCATGTGACATGAAATTGCCACGTAAACGCCATATCTCAGAAGTAATTGTGGTTTGGTAAGGCCTAAAAGTGGCCACATAATGTACAGTTATACCACCTCTATAGAGAAGTGTGTTCCAGTTGATAATCATAGTGTTCAGTGTATGATCTGTGCTTATTTATTGTTCATAATCAAATATATATTCAGACTTTTAATATAGAGGGACAGATTTATTCCCAGGTTCGTGTCTCTGCCTTGCATGTGCATCCTTCATAATTTGTGCCCCATTGTTTCATCCTATTATAGCTGCATTTTAAAAGAGCTGACAGCCTGGGCCAGACATCCCCGCCATTTAAAATAAAATCTCGTTGGATACCGGTTAACCATTTGTACACTCTTCTTCTTCTCATCGTTATTTTTATCCACCCTGTTTAAACGTGTGTCTTTGTTCTGTCTGATGTCTTGCACCTCTCTACGCCTCTAATTTACTTGCTTCATTTATTCTGTGTGGCAACGCAGGAAGAGCTCTCAGCTGTCTGTCAGTCTGTCTCTCCTGTTTCTGATCCCCGGAAAGCTCTTGTCATCATTTTTGTGAGATTTCTGTGTAAACAACAAAATTACCAATGAGATAAAAAGGCTTCTTTAATTCTGCACACCAATAAAGGCTCGTTTGTAATGAGTGATTGAATGTACGTAAGTGGGTGTCACTGATCCATAAAGATCATAGAGAAAGGGAGACAGCCAATGTGGGTGGATTCGTGTGTGTGTTGCACAACCTGCCTGGCAGGAGGGCAGCGAGGAGGTGACAGTCTGAAGAGGCAGATATATCACAGTCCAGGCAGCACACGCCACAGGCACTGGACGGAAAGGTCAACCTGTAGGAAATGCTTGCTTTCTTTCTTTTTTTTTTGCAAATAAGGCACACACACAAAAGACATCTGTGCATGCTCCCACTGATTGTGGAATTACAGGTTTTTTCTCACACACATGCAGATTGCAGCTACTTAACAGCAAACATTGTCACACGTTATTGGGAAGTAATGAGAGCCGGAAGAATTCTTTACAGGAGAAGGGATTAGCCTGATGTTAGCATGACAGACCACTGAGACACAAAACATACACTCACAACCAATAAGCCTTGTTACTGTGCAGTGACAGGACTGAGACTGTGTGTGTAGAAACTAAACACATTGATTCTGTCAGCTCAGGAAATTTTATTAATATCCTCTTAATACCAGCTTCATTATTCACTCAGTCGCCGCTCCATGGCTTTTAAGGCTGACAAGACCTCACACTGCATTTTGCTTGACCTTCTACTCCCTCTCGTTATCAGAGAACAAACAGGCCAATCTCATTCTTTGGAAGGAAAGCAAACACCACTGACTAAGCTACCAGGCCAGCCTGGCTGAAACAGGAGTCTGAGGATGTTTATGTATCAGCAGCTTTATCTGCTCTTTGAGTGAACAATACTTATGGCACTTTTGGCACACTCAGATGTAAAATTGTTGTTTGGTGGACTTACTTTGGAAATGGATGTTTCCACCACCACACTCTGTTTTTCCCCCATGTGCAGTTGAGTCAAACTTCTTTGGCTGAAGTATAACCTTCCCACACAGTTTTAAAGGTCTCTGCTTTTAGCTGAATTTAATAAAGTTTCCATCTTTTTTTATTTCTTTAAGAAAGGTGGCCTAGTGGTTATATGCCATCCTTTTATTCAAGCTCTGTCGGCATGCTTCCAGCCCGGTTAAGAGTTCTTAAGCAAAATACTGAAGGCCTCCTGCTGTGGAGCTGACCCTGTCCCTTCAGAGATCCCCTGAGGGGACAGTGTGTGTAAAGCAATCTCTCGAGGATCAGTGAGTTGTCACATTTTTAGCTGTGCAAGCCACTCGACCGTGGACTCATCTAACTGTGTGGTTATTTTTATTGTATATGAGTCTCACTTCCACCCCTGTGTTTTTGTTCAGATCGAGCAGGCAGCATCAGCACCTTGGACTCCTTGGACTTTGCCCGGTACTCTGATGATGGCAACCGAGAGTCAGACGATCGCGTGGCAGGTAAGGTGAACCGTACCATCAGGGCTAAAAAAGCAAGAGACCGGGCTAACCTTAGGAAATCAAAATCTGAATTGAAGATTAACAGAATGTGACAGGTGGCATAAAAATAAAATCAAAAACACCCAGCAGATGCATCGAAGACTGTCAGTTAAATCCAACGGCAGCTATCATAAAGTTCAAGGTGGCAGTCCTGTATTAGAGCTGCTTGAATAATAATGACACAATAATTAACATCATTTTAAACCCCCAAAATAAGAATTCACACTAAGCACTAATTAAATTGTTCATATTCAAAGTACCACAATGTTTTGTTGCTGCAGAGATTTTAGATTATACAATTAAAGATACAGTATCTGTCTGTAAAATTTGGGCAGTATGTTTCTTTAATTGATTTGCTGGAGGTGTCCTCTACTGTCTCACATTGAGTTAGTGGGTGGTATTTTTGGCACAGGACCTGTCTCAGCATTGTTTGATATCACACTCCATTCCCACCTGCGGCTCTGTCGTGACACACCATTAGATAGTTGTAGTCAAACGCATCAACATCAGACTGTGATGGCGATGTCACCTGATCACAGAGCACTGATTTAGGAGCAGCAGCTGCCGATGCTGTGCAATGAGTGTTTTTTTAATGCTGTTGTTAAGGGACTTTTATTTTTAGGGGGACAGTGACATCATACAGGGACCATTCATATCATGTTAACTTCTTCTTCCTCTTGTTTTCATCTTTCTATTTTATAACTGCTAACGTGAAAACATTACTGTTCAGCCCTACACACTGCCATAGTACAGTGGTTAACATCCATTGCCAGCTTTCTGTAGTCATCCACCCATTTGGTTGGTATTAGTCAGTGAATCCTGAAGCCCCAATCCATAATAGCACTATGGATTTCTGGAACTGTTCACACATACTGTTTAAATGGTAGCATATTGTGTCCATTGTGTTTTTTCTTTATTTTCTTGTTTTTTTGTTGTTGTTTTTTCTAACTGAGACTCAGTCTGACTACTTAATGTAAATTAATTTCATCAATGATTTGTAAATATCAGTACATTCTTATATTGAACAACGAGAGTAGAAAAAAGGATTAGTATTCTGAAGTAGCAGCTTGCTCATGGTTTGGGGCTTTTTCAGTTGATGATATAGGCCTAATAATGCAAGGGCAAAGTAAGAAAAAACCATGCAGCAGAGATGTTGGTTCCATGCTCCCAACTACTTATGCATCTTTTTAAAATGACTATTATTAACACACTGCCCACTTTCCTTGAAATTGGCACCTCCCACCCTTCCCCTCTTCCCTCTTCACCCAGCCCCACTCTCATCCCCCTCCGATCTGTTCTTGCCATCTTGCCAAGATGCCTGCCCCCCAGCTGTCTGACTCTGGGTTTTCTGGCTTTCTCCTGACGTTGATCAAACCCCAGTGAACAATACTGGACAAGTCACTCCATCCAGACTAGCCTTTTGCTTTTATTTATTTATTTATTTATTTTCTATTTTATTTTTCCCTCTCCGTTATTCAGTTCTTGGTTTTCCATTTTGTTGCGCTTGCATGCTGTGCACTCTTGATCTGCTGGAAATGTTAAGGATGATGGAGTCAGAACAGATTTATTGTTTCAGAAAAAAAATCCCTCTGTTTTATTGCTGACATTTACTCTAACAATTGAAGAATTGCCTTTGAGGAAATTGCATAATATGGCCTATCATTAAGAAAAAAATCTGATAAGAATGATAACCTGCTCTTCACAGTTCCCCTGGTGGTGGGTTAAGTACTTAGTAGTAAAAAGAAATATGAAACCGACCACAGCACCCGTTGAACCACAATCTTAGACATGACAGTAGATGGCAGCTTTTGGGATAACAACAGGATCAGATCAGGTGGCAGATTTTCAGTGTACAGCCATGCAACATAGTCTTCCAGCTCCATCGCTTCTTACTTTTGCGTGTGTTTTTTATCTAACGTGTCCAAGATCTTGTGTGTTCTTTTTCTTTATTCAGTGTCAGTTTAGCAATTCCAGTACACAGATGAACAATTTCATCCAAGTGTTTGCTGCTTCTGATTGTGGATGTCAGAAACAGCTTGTTATTATTATGTTCTTTTTTATTAAACAACTCTTAAACACCAACAACAGTGACATTTATGACATTCAGATACTTAGGTTTTACAGGTTATATGTGTGTTTTTCTAGTATCATGGTCTAAACTATTAAGAAGTAAAACTGAACAGTGTCCTTTGAGTGGCTTGAAACCAAATTATTGAATTGCTTGTTAGTGAGGCATTTGCCTGGAAGAAATCCTTTGTCAGACAGCATCTCAGTAGCTTGAATAAATTTACTCACCTCAGCTAAAGCTGAAGTCATATTGGACTCCCATTTTTAAAGGTCAGACACATATTAATGTGAGAAAAACAAGGGCAGGAAATCCTATGTCTCAGTGCATTAAACACTCTTGTCAAACAAACTCATACAGCTGGCTCTACCATGATCCTCTGCTGCATGCGTTCCTTAGACCCATGATTTGCATGCATTCTTTTTTGTTTTGTTTCATGACTCTCAAGATCCTTCGTGTGGTTGTTTTGTTTTTCATGCCCATCTTTGTTTTATTTGTTTGTTCCCTGTCTTTGGTTGGATGCACTTCCTGTGTGTGTGTGTTGTCACTTCCTGTCCAGTGCTGGAGTTTGAACTACGGAAAGCAAAGGAGACCATTCAGGCTCTGCGCGCCAACTTGACTCAGGCAGCAGGTGTGGCGTACTTTTAATTTCTTTTCCACCTGAACCCTCTTTTGTTACAGCTTTCTCTCTTTTTTTTGTTTCACAGAGAATTCCTGTAGTTGAATGACACTGTGCATCTTTTCAACCTCATTCAGTATTTTCTCAATTTTCCCAGAGAGTGAAGTGCCCTGTCAGGAAAGAAAAAACTTCAAGTCAAGTCCTGAAGTTCAGGTGGGGTATTTTAAAGAGATTGATTGATTGATTGATCATATTTATTTCAAACCAAACAAAAATGCAAAGAATTGTGTATTTTCTTTCTTATTTTCAAATAAAACCAAAGATTACAAGTGTTCCTTTTATAACCCACTGCAAGGCCTTGAGTTAAAAAAACAAACAAAAACATATTTTCTTTCTACCTCTGCCTCAGGAGCCCATACGCCCACTGGAGAAAAGAGCCTTAAACTTCCTTGTGAATGAATATTTATTAAAAAACGAATACAAACTGTCATCCATCACCTTCTCTGATGAAAACGATGATCAGGTAAAGATCATATATGACTTATTTTTGCCTATATTTAAGTACAAAAGTCTTAATTCTTTTGGTAAAATAAGAGCTGTCAGACTTGCATGAGGGCAGTCATCTTAAGTGATGCAGTAGGGTCATTTGAACATAAATATGAAATAAATTCAACACCTGGGATCAGCTATCTTGTTTTGAACTTGCCTCATGTCCTGCTTTATCAGTGCAGATGACATCCCCCGCTTCTCACACTGGTGACTTACTTTATTCCCTATTTGTTTCCAGGACTTTGAGTTGTGGGATGATGTCGGCCTCAACATCCCCAAACCCCCTGATCTATTACAGCTCTACAGGAACTGTGGCACGCCCCTGCCTTCGCCTCGTAACACAGCTGATGTGTCGGTAGGGGTGGAATTTGGCGATCTTCCAGGAAACTGCATCACCCAAGATCCTCCAAAGAAACCAGATCTTTCACAGCAGGTACATGTATGCACCAGAGCTGTCAAAGCTGACTGAAAATTACGTTTGACTGCGTAGCTGAGACCTGTTTAATATCTTTTTCTATGCATTATCCATAAAAGCATAGACCAATGCAACTGACACAGCGACTTGTATGGGTACAACATGCTGTATATTAAAAATGTACCCTCAGGTTTTAGTGCTAAGTTTTTAAGATATGTTAGCTGTAACTTACACAGCTTGCAGACAACTACGTATATCTTGAAGTTTGCAGTTTTTCTGTCATTTGCAAACAGCTGTATTTCACTCTCACTGCCATCATCGCCACATGGCTGTCGTCAAATTATTCGCATGGTCCAGCTTGATCTACATCTCATTTTCAATCAGTGAAAGTGACGTTGCGTGACTCTCGTCTGTCACGCAGTCCATTCAGTGCAGCGGCCCAGACCTGCTTGAGTAGTCACAAGACAGACAGGAGTAGTGGGCCTCCCACAATCAAATCTTCTTTTCACAATCAAATTCTTCTGTCATTTCCAAAGTACAGATAATTCATTATCACAGACACACAGCCCCTTTTCTGGTATGATTATTCTGACAGAAACAGGCTTTACATTTCAACACCTCTACTCTACTACTAAGTGGGAGTCTATAGAATCACAGTGATGGTGATGAAAAAGTTGATGAAAAAGTTATTGCCACTTCTTCTTGCCATGTCTATTCTATTCAATTCAACTTTATTTATAAAGCGCATTTCATGCACAAGGCAGACTCAATGTGCTTCTCAACAGGTATACATAGTTATATAGAAATCAATTAGAAATCGAATAGAAAACAAGAAGAGTGCAAGTAAACAATCATATATGTCATCTTCAGCACATACACACTTAGACTCACACATGCGCACCCACTGACACAATCACATATGGACACATGCACACACACACACACACACACACACACACACACACACACACACACACACACACACACACACACACACACACACACACACACACACACACACACACACACACACACACACACACACACATACACACACACACAGTTCAGCAGAATGCTGTTGAGAAAAGATATGTTTTACAGTGGCAATAATATCTGAAGTATCACCAAGTCATGAAGACTTTTGACCTGAGTGAGTGTATAATGTTTTTTTTCTTTCTGTAGCAACAGACAGAAGTCGTACAAGAGCTGGAGTACCAGATCGGCCTCCTCAACAATGAGAAGCAGAGCTTAGCTGAGCAAATCAAGAAACTGCAGAGGTGTGTGCATGACTGCCTGTATGTGAAAAATACATGTAAACCAGTCTGTATGTAAGTCGGGTTGAGACACTGCCTACACTTGTGCTACATATTTTTATTAATCACATGACCACTGACTGTTAGTATGCCATGGTACTCACATGGTTTCCTCCACTTATGCCAACCCAACAAGAGCACTCACCACCACTTTCATCCATAAAAATCTAAGAACGTTTCACTTCAGTCCCCATTATTACCATAACTGTGACCAAAATTGGCCATGAGTGGAGTCGGTATGGAAATTTCCCTACTAGCGCCACTGTTGCATGTAATTATAGAGGAAACCCTGTTCTGTTCTGATACATAAGTGGAACTTAGTTTAATTCCATGTGGGATATTTATTTGCTACCATAAAGATTCAGATACATTTTACTTTGCCGCAATGCAAAGTTGTTGAGGCATT
The DNA here is from genome assembly GCF_905171665.1 of Trachurus trachurus. NCBI lineage: Eukaryota > Metazoa > Chordata > Actinopteri > Carangiformes > Carangidae > Trachurus > Trachurus trachurus. The sequence goes on from NC_139911.1 coordinate 9,424,621, forward strand.
TTACAAAGCTGTTCTACCGCTGCTTCTGAACTGTGGACCTGCTTATTGATGTAAAACTATGCAGTGTTTGTGAGGCTCTCTCATTTGCTCTACTACACAGTGAGATTCAGACACTGAAGAGGACCGTTGCCTCCCCACCTCCGGCCACTCTCAACCTTGCTTGCCAGAATACACCGAACACCTCTTCCTCTTCCACCACAACTACTACTTCCTCGGCTGACCCCAATTCTGTGGTATGTGGTCAGAATGAGTGTGCAACACTTAGATTTCAGCGAGTGATCAGAGACCAAAAATAAAATCTGATAATTACAGTGTATTTGGGCATTTCTTGGCGAACTTTGACGAAACTAATATAATCTAATCCTGTCCCTCAGCCTCCCACAGATAATGGCCAGTATCTGGACATTCGGGGGGTTTCAGAGCCTGAGACTGACCCGGATCCCCCCTCTACTCAGAACACATCACAGTCCCACCCACTTCCCCACAACAAGCTTAAGAGCAGGCCTCCTGTCCAGTTTGATAAGCCGAACAGGTGAGTGGAAAGTCAAGTGTACAAGAAACAGGCAAGAGGGGAATGTACTTTATAATATATGAAAAAAATGAAAAAAAGTGATAACTATCATCATAAAATATATGTGTACAGTATGTTTCCTACAGAGAAAGATGTAGAGCTGCAACAATTAATTATTAATCAAACAATAATCGATTATTAAATGAATTGTCAACTATTTTGATAATCGAATAATCAGTTTAGGTATTTTTTTAAGAAAAAAAGTCTAAATTCTTGGATTTCAGCTTCTCAAATGTGAATATTTCTGGTTTCTTTGTTCCTATACGAAAATAAACTGAGTATCTCTTTGGTTTGTGGACAAAACAAGACATTTGAGGACGTCATCTTGGGGTTCGGGAAACACTGATTGACATATTTCAACATTTTATTGACCAAACAACTAATCGATTAATCGTTTAAATAATCTAGACAGATTAATCGATAATGAAAATAAAATTTTGTTGCAGCCCTAGTGTCTATGATGTTGTATTTGTTGTTGCCTTGTTAGACATTTAGGGCTCATGAAATAGATTGAATTCTCTCATATTTTGCTGCTAGGAACCTGAGTCTGCACCATTTGTTGCAGTTCCAAATCCTTACCGTTAGATGGAGGTAGTTAACAGACTATGTAGCCACAGTGAGCAGCTTGGTGAGTTGCTGCCCTCTTGAGGAAAAATGTAGGTTTTAGCAGTTGCTTCATTTCCTAAGAGGACATAGGAGTCCCAGGGGGAATTCACCCTGTGATCATGTGATCACATGTCTTACCACAATCTAGCCCATGCTGTTGTTTGTCTTGGGGTTTGAATACCATCCCATTTAGTCTCATTTTACCTTGAAAATGCCCAGTTCATAGACAGCTCACAAAAATGCACTGATATAAATAGTTCATCATCAGCATCTGTTGAACTGGCACCACTGACTCTATCATGTCTTGTTGCCAACATCCAGAGCTCTGGGTTTTTTCATCCCACTAAGATACACAACAATGACATGGGAGAGTGGCAGCACTACGCTCTCAGGGAAATCTATTGCAGAGTACAGAGTCAGTGGTACGAACTGCATTGACTGTTTATATTTTAAATTTTTTTCATGTGTGTGTGTGTGTGTGTGTCTCAGGAAGTTATCCCCAGCCTTCCAGCAAGCCCTGCTGTCCTTCTGCAGAATGTGCTCTGACAGCCGCCTGGGAGCAGAGGTCAGCACACAGACTTTCATTCATGCACACATACAGTACAAACTGTAAAATACAGTACAGTATATCATGCCCCTTCTCTTCTACAGGTGTCTCGTATAGCAGACAGCGAAGAGAGCGTGATGTTAATGCTGGGCCGCTGTCTCCCTCACATCGTCCCTAATGTCCTTCTTGCGAAACGAGAGGTAACCCCACTTCTGCTGCTCCTCTTGCTCCTCCACTCCTCCCTGTAACCCCTTCATTATTGTCATCATCACAGGCTTCTTCTCTTTGTGTCTGATAGATACACACACTGCAGCGAGGCTAAGCAGGGTTAACATTTAGAAAGAACTGTAGAGTACTCTCATCTTAAGTGTTATGGTGGAAGGTGTTGCATAATTTGTCAGCATATTAAATTAAGATACTTGAGAAAACTAATTATAGGATTTTAAGATGACACAATCTTCACATGATTATTATCTGTATTGTTGTTACAGTCCCTGATGCAACACTTTCCATGAACTCAATTTAAAAGTACATTGGCTTCTTTAGCTGGATTTTTTGTCTTTGTTTGCTCTGCGTAAGGTGATAAACATATTGAAAGTGAAATTTTCTGTTGGTGATTCACCCATTTCACCATCTGCTATTGTGAGAAAAATGTTGTGTTTGCAGCGAAAGAACACCACCCTGTTTTTGGTTTGTGCCACAAGGCATTCCCCCAAAAAATCAGCTAACATGCAATGTAGTGTTACACACTGTGCAGAGGCTGCCAGTCTCCTTGGCTATGCTTTAATTGGCATGACTGCTGGTTTGTTTATGGTAATCACACTAATGTCTCACATCTATTATCTAATCTGCAGTTAGCATTTCAATCCCTTGTGCAAATTGCAGATTTGACTGTTTCCTCTGCCGGCGAGCTCTTTGAATTCAAGAGCTCATTCAGAGATGTAAACATTGACTTTTGCAACCTGCAAATATCCAGCTGACTTGTGTCTATCTATTGAGTGGAAAATTCACCTTCTTTTACGACGGTGTTTTTTTTTTTTTTACCAGTGTCAACATCATTTCTCCTCTGCTGTTTGTCCCCCCACTCACGTATGCTGTCCTTTTTGCCTTCACTGGTTTTATTTTTATTCTTCTCTTTTCGTCTCACTCATTCTCTCACTCTCATGCATGCCTCTCTTCTAGAGAATGGTTGCACATCTTTGCCAGGTGAGTCTTTCACGCACTCATCTGCATGGTTCTCACATGACCTCTAGGCCAAATAATATGTAACTAATGCCCAGCTCCTGTCGGCTACAACTGTTGTCACTTAGGCTCTGACCGTGTTTTTTTTTTTTTTTTTTATGTAAGCCTCATCTATCTTATTTCTGGAAACAGTTCTTATGCTATCTTGCATCATTTCAAATGAAAATATGAAATTTGATTTGTAGCCAAAATATGAACAATCATGCAGTGATAGCCTGAGGTATACAGTTTTAGCCTTAGGTGGGTCATGTACTGTACGTCTCTTCAACCCAGTGTACCTTAATCCTTTTCTCATTGGTTTCTTGTCTGTTTTATTTGCTTCAGTGCTAATCACTTCAAATGCTTAAATGGCTGATGTTATTTCATAAGTCTAATAACATTATCTTATATTCTTATTTTTAAATGAAACCAGAGAAATTTGCCTTTTAACTCCCTGACACGAGGTGTGCAGTGATACAGATCTGTATCTAAATATAGACTGTTTGTTTTACCAAGATGAATGTTAATTTCTTCTGAGGAATACAGAATATGAAGATTTTATCAAAGTTATGATGCAAACACCTGCACAGGTGGGCTGTCCACATGTAACAACTTGCATGCAATTTGTGTCTGTGTGTGTGTCCATGTGTATACAAATGTTATGTGCTTGTATTTTGCACACAAAGTGTTGAAACATGACACAAAGCAAAAAAAATGGAGTGTAAAGAGGTTAATCTGGTTTGAGTAGTTCTCTTTGTGGCTGCTTTGCATATCACCATGGTTATGGGGTTTTGATCAGCCACTGACAGTTATAGCGACCTTAATCTCATCGCACAATCAAGATAAACAAACTGAAGGGAGAGGACGGCAAAACAATAAAACACAGCCGAACACTGAGGCCTCAGAGGGATCTTGAGAGGAGTGGACTTTGTCCTGTATCCGTTACGTTCACCGACCATGACACTCAATGCACACACACTTACACACGCAGCTGCTCACACTTCCATCTTGCAACTTGAAGCTTTTTAACAATCACAAGTCTAGAGCCACACCTTGAGTTGTTTGAATGTGACACCCACTTAAGAACACAAGGTGTTTGACTTGAAACGGTAGAATGATACATTAAAACTGTGCCTGCCACCTGGCTGTATTATCAGACACTGTAAATCATTAAACATCACATTCTTCTTCAGTATACAGAACTGCACAGTGCACATCTTAATGTATTGTGCTTTTTCTTTTACAGCTCTGCATTATTTGTATTTTCTTAGTTTAACTACTTACAGTAGCTGTCAGTTACAACAATATTGTGAAACACAGTTTAATTTCTGTTTAACATACTGCGAAGGGTGTATAGGATTCCAAAGAAGCAGTATCACTCTAAAGAGAGTAAATATAAAATTCTGACTTCCCTTTTTCTCCTGGAAAGATTAACTGTGAGCTATAACGAACTACTGGCAAGATAAAGAACATTGACGGTTTTATCTGGGCAGGTACAAGACAAAAGATGAGCAGTTACAACTCAAATCATAGAACAACTGACTTTAAAACGGACTATTTAAAAATGAATAATCAGATTAAAGCATCATAGAAGCCCAAACCATGGAACGTTTGAAAATAAAATTTTTTAAAAACGGTCACAAAGTCTTGATAGATTACAGAAGATAAAAGAATAAGAGTGTGGAGGAGCTAGCGGCTCTGTGTCGCTGTTTTTACAGCGGCGCTTTAAGTATGCTAACATGCTCACAAAATACAGTACTAACACATTCAGTTTACTACAATGGCATGGTAGAATTTTCTAATTAGCAAAGAGGGGTTAAGATGGGAATTTACATGCTTTTTCAGATTTTTTTTTTTATGGCTTTCAGTACTTGATGAGAAATTTCACTCAGCACCACAAATGTCAACCTCATGGTGGCGCTAGAGGAAAAGACAGGAATCATCGAAGTAGGTACTATAGGATACTTGTAGGCTATCACTAATGGATGATAAAACGTATTAGTACTAGCAGCGCAAGTCAGGTGATCAGTTTGTCATATTCCGTCTAGAACAATGTGACGTGGCCTAGCGTGGCTACAAAAGATTGAAAGGACACGTGGGGCGGATGTCTGTGGATATCATTACATGCAGGCTCTTGCCCATAGTGGTGCTTGTACTGAAGCGTGCAGTTGCTCTGCTCTTTGAAGTGAAAGCATCAGGTCCCCTGGGCTCTGGGTCCTGGCGTCGTGCTGTCCACTCTACCTGCCCACAGTGTTTACTCGGCGCCGGTCTGGTGTTTTACCCCCTGAAGAAGTCTTTACATCAGAAACGCAGGAGTTCACACAGAAATAGAACAGGGTCAGCATGGCCTCTGGTTTTTCAAATGTGTGGTCTTCATGAATTCCTTTTTTGTTTTATCAGCCCAGTGCTGTTGAGTCTCCAAAAATATCTCATGTTGAGGATGCGTGATATTTTCAGAGGCCAGGACTGAGGATGATTGAATGTGGCAGTTAGATTTGGCAGAATTCAGTTAATTTGCAGGTTTTTGCTGGTTTTTGATGCTTGACCTCATTTGACTCGAATTGAACCCGTCATGTAACCACTTAAAATGACCCGACCCTCTGATTCTTAAATGCCATATTTTTACTTGTTAAAAGATAGCCAGCATGGCACAGACTTCAGAGTGTTGGTTCAGGATTGAGTGACTCATCACAGCCTATCTTTACCCAAGTTTCTCGGCCCGGGCCGTCTGTTCATCTAGCACTGGGGTTTTGCTCCTTCTTCCAGCACTTGGCAAGAAAACATGATATCTTCCTGGAAAAAAAAGAAGTTTGTTTGAAAAAAACATATTTTTAACTATGTATGCACTCTCTAATTTGGGTGTGTGTGGCGGGAATGTAGGGCTGACCACAACTTGGCCGTGGAGGCCCTGTATCAAGGGCAGCTGAGCTCTCTCCCCTCTGGCTGGAAGGCCCATGAACTCTGTCTGAACTCTGGGCTAGAGCTGGGTTTTAGTCGGGGTAACTAGTGCATTAGGTATGTGTGTGTCTGTCTATATGCAGCTGTGGTCTGGGTGTGTGCATGCGCTATTTGAGTTACCAAAGTGTGTGTCTCAAATTGTATATGTGTGTGACTCCAAAGCCAAATGAGTCGAGGTGTAACACCAACAGGGTATTATTGAAGGTAAGCATGGTTTTACTGGTGTTGGCAGACTCCTGTTGGTTTCGAAGGTGACCCCTGTGTTTCTTTTTCTCTGTGACTCTCCCATTTTTCTCCTCTTTTTAAAAAAAAAAAAACACCTTCTCCCCCTCTGCTGTTCCCCAATGTGCCAGACTTCCAGGCCTGCTTGACTGCAAACACTCTTTCGCCGTGTGTTTCAACCTCACTTTGCTTTTGCCAAAGAATCGAAGCTGATGCCACTTCTCCTTGTCTCTCTTCTTCTCTCCTTCAGGAGTTGATTCCACTCATCCTGTGTACCGCCTGCCTTCACCCAGAGCCTAAAGAGAGAGACCAGCTCCTCCACATCCTCTTTAACCTAATCAAGAGACCAGATGATGAGCAGAGGTGTGTGTGTGTGTGTGTGTGTGTGTGTGTGTGTGTGTGTGTGTGTGTGTGTGTGTGTGTGTGTGTGTGTGTGTGTGTGTGTGTGTGTGTGTGTGTGTGTGTGTGTGTGTGTGTGTGTGTGTGTGTGTGTGTGTGTGTGTGTGTGTGTGTGTGTACAGGAACATGTGCAAGATATCACTGTTTAGGCTTAAGATAGACTACAGGTTATATCCAGCATTGTGTTCTCATATATCTGTGTGTGTCTTTCCAAAGACAAATGATCCTGACGGGGTGTGTTGCATTTGCGAGGCACGTGGGTCCAACCCGTGTTGAGGCTGAATTACTTCCTCAGTGCTGGGAACAGGTACGGTACACACACTGCAGGTGGCTTTGTTATTGCATGTCTTGACACTTATTTTCACACCTGCTACTTTAAACTCAACAGCGAATTGCATATTACATAATATTTATATTATATATTATATTAAATTATTATGTTCTTCAACATGAGACAAGATTATATCTTGATCTTATTTTCAAGTTTCATTTTAAAACCATGTTTTAATCCTTAAGTGTTAGCAAGATCAATTCATATTTAATAACTATGCAGTTGCAGAACTACCGTGTTTGATTTGCATATGCTTTTGTTTTTCTGAAACCGTTTGTGACATTTATTCTTTATGGGGCATGGCTCGCTTTTTATTCTAGTATTATTATCCCTGGCTATTTTTTATTATACTCACTTTGACACTCACATATATAGAATTTTTATGAATGCTGCACAAAGCCTTAACCTCTGCTAAATTGGTGGGAAAAAAAGATCTCAGTTTTGTCTTACTTTTTCTGAACTTATCATTCAGTGTTGTCATAATTGCAACTGTTGATCCTGAAATTCATTGTAATTACCTCCTAAATGTCCCTGACTTAAATGTGATAGCAATTTTGTTTTCATTGCCACCTGTGTCACCTCATGCAACATATTTAGGACAAACAAAATCTGCTTCCATAGCGTCAGCAGCTGCCAGCAGTCTGGAGGCTGAGAACCTGCCTAGAAAGATAAATAGCGGTTTCCCAGAGGGTCAACATGTCCATGTTTCCATTCCATGGTGGCTGCTCACCTACCTTCAGTTTTCACTATCGTTTCACTGCTCTGCCCACTGTGTTTTGTTGTCTTCTGCTGCAGATTAACCACAAATATCCAGAGAGGAGGTTGTTGGTGGCAGAGTCCTGTGGAGCCTTAGCACCATATCTGCCTGTAAGAATATGTTATCCAGACAGAATTAAAACTGCATGTGCATGAATATAGACGACTATAATATATAGATCAATTATTTATCTCTGTCTGTCTCACCTTCTGTCTCTGCAGAAGGAGATCCGCAGCTCCCTGGTGTTGTCCATGTTGCAGCAGATGCTTACTGAGGACAAGGCTGACATGGTCAGGGAAGCTGTGGTCAAGAGTCTGGGGATTATCATGGGTTACATAGATGACCCTGACAAGTACTCACAAGTATGTGTATATGCCAGGACTTCTTACTTACCACCCTGTATTTAACTGTCAGGTCACATCAACAGTTCCCTTTGCTGTGGAAACTGTGTTTTAGCAACCGGATGGAAAACAAAAACTGGACCCTTGGGAATATAGTTGCTGCTGTGTTGTTGATTGTGGATGAGTCTTCATGCCCGACTTCTGTGAATCATGTGTTCCTCCAGGGTTTTGAGCTGATGCTGCTATCACTTGGGGACCCGTCAGAGCGGGTGGTCAGTGCAGTCCACCAGGTCTTTATTCCTGCCTTTGCTGCCTGGACCACAGAGTTGGGGACCCTGCAGTCTGCACTCATCCCCTCTCTGTTGGCACGTATAGAGAAACTACTTATGGTAATTACCACTTTTGTTTACATGCAGTACTAGCCTACAGATCTTGGCACCATGGATGTGATGAACTGCTCGATAATCATTACTCCTCTCTTCCTGGTTCCTGCCCTCTGTACTTCCCTCTCTCTGTAGCAAGGAGAACATAGTCTGGATGAGCACAAGTTGCATGTGTTCCTGTCGGCCCTGCAGTCTCTCATCCCTCCACTGTTTGGTGTGGTGCTACAGAATGCACCTTTCACTAGCAGAGCCAAACTCCACGGAGACATACCTGCAATAGAGGGTAGAGCAACTGCACTTACACACTCAAAAGCCACACAGAAGTCAAATAGAAGAGATTTGCTTCAGAGTGCTAAATATCCTAAGATTAAACATTCCCAAATTCCAACTGTGTAACATTCATGCATTTTTCTCCTTGAGGATGTTTTAATTTGTATTCTCATCCTGTATCTCACAGTAACACGGTTCCCCAGGCCTGCCTCTCCCCTCCAGGATGTAGCCACCATCATAGGCAGCAGGGAGATGCTGAGTGCCCTCCTGCTACTCTATGACCACCAGCTAGAGCACGAAGGAACCACTGGCTGGGACACTCTCCTATGGGTGGTCAATCAACTGTAAGAAATGTTCACATACACTTACGCATTTAGTGACGTGTGAATAAAGACGGTTACTGTATTATGCAGATATATGAACAATGATTTCCATCTGTCTGGTCTCCAGCCTTCCTCAGCTCATAGAGATTGTGGGTGGGATCAATGTGACATCATCAACTTGCGTCCACGAGTTCTCCCGCTTCTTCTGGAGGTTCTGTCGCACCTTTGGCAAGATCTTCACTAACACTAAGGTAAAGGATACCACAGTTGGTTGGTTTTGACGTGCCTGATGCTGGCTGAACTCAAAGCTAAACCCTAACCTGAATCTAAAATGTAGTGACTGATTTGTTCCCTGATGAAAATGTCACAAAGAAATCATTCAGTACACTAAAGGCCACACTACATGATTTACCAATGAAGCTAAATTATTTGTAGGCATTTAAAATATTCGTTCAGTATTTAGGGAGTAATGAATGAGTCATTAGGTGTTTGATTTCAAACACAACAGTACTGAGTGGAGTCCACAGCAAGTTTTACTCACTGTGCCTTTTGTGTACAGATCAAAATCTCATGATGTCTTGAGATCTGAGATTGTTTTTACCTAATGTGAGTGATATTTATACATCAAATGATGGCAATTTATTCATCCTCATGACCTTTTGCAGGTTAAACCACAGTTCCAGGAGATTCTCCGGCTCTCTGAAGAAAATGTTGGTAAGGACAGAGTTCACACACACACACACATACACACAAACAATGTGCAAGTTTTCTGAGATTTTCTCAGCTCGTCTAGAGAATGTTGGTAGGTGGGGCTCAGACAATGTTGATGTAAACAAGCTATTTGGGGTCAGTTTTGGGTGTTCCCCTCTTTTTTTCAAATTCCAGACATGTCTCTGTAGTTGTGAGAGGTGCTTGGTCTCAACATGCTGCCAACTGACTTAGTTTTGGTGTTGTGGCCATTTCTGAAATGTGTTTTGTCCTGAGGCCCAGTCAGTGTTTTAAGTCATCACGACCTTACTTTGGCAGTCGTCCTTTTCAGTAGATTTTTGTTAACCCGCAACAATGTATATGTGGTGGTGGACATAATGTTACAGTCTAAATATTAAATTAATTGGGCAAAAACAAATTATGGTACATTTTATAATAGTATTTAATAGCAGAAAAGTACTGAAAGAAAAATGTGAATGTCAAATCTTGAGCATACAGGAAAACCTGATCGGAGCATTGGTAGACCATAATACAATGCTATTTTCTAGTCTATTTCCTGATGCTTAACTTTTTTTTTTTTTTTTTTCATTTTAATGGCTGCTCCTTAATATTGGGTGATCATTCATTCCTTTTGCCCTAACCAGATGCTTCAGTAGGGAACGGTATTCTCACCAAAGCCACTGTCCCCATCTATGCCACTGGAGTGCTGACATGCTATAACCAGGTAACTTATAACAATTTTTTCAATATATAAATGTAGAGTTACACTTTCGGTTATTGTTCGTTGTCACGGAGGAAAGTTCCCACCAAAACACATCAGAGCAGAATGTGGGAGTGGGAGATTTTTTTGGTTTTAACTTTCAGCACGACATGTCAACAAATCATGTTTAGAGCTCCCCAGTTGAATCATGTGATAAAATACAGTATGTCCCAAAATACAGTCACCATAAACTTGTGAATATTAAAATGTATTGCTGTCCACATCACATAACTGACAAAAGCATGGTATTGTTTCCCCAAAGGATGAGGATCGTAAGTTGTTGGTGGGTTTCCTAGAGGATGTTATGACAACCTTGTCACTGTCCCATGCTCCTCTCGACAGCCTTAAGGCCTCCTTTGTAGAACTTGGGTAAGACACACACAGTCTGTAGATTTATCATAGGTTTTATGGGATGTGACACACACTGCCCCCACATATAACTAAAGCTTTCACTTTTTATGTTTTCTTCTGTTTCAGTGCCAACCCAGTGTACCATGAACTGCTGCTGACTGTTCTGTGGTATGGCGTGGTCCACACTTCAGCACTGGTCCGGTGTACAGCAGCACGGATGTTTGAGGTACAAACCACACGCACACAAACATGCAGATAATCTACTGAGCCAACACCAAGTAAAGATTTTTGATAGGATATTATTTCTCATAACTACTACCTAAAATGTGTCTTTACTGATGCATTTGCTGCTTTTATTTTTACATTTTAAGGAAACATAAGAATAATCTACTATACCAGTGCTATTAAGTGTATACTGTTAATTACATTTATGGATAAAATGGTAATTTATTAATTAATTAATTAATTAGTTGCATTTATTTGTAATCATGATTTCTGAATGAAGTCATGATTGGTTCTAACACATTGTTAATTAAATGTATAAGCTAAAATTGTCTTGTTCAGTTACACTCAATTGTAAAGTCCTTCATTATAGATACTATTTTCATGTTTACCAATGTGCTGCACATGTGCTAGCTCTGCTTGCTATTGCTGCTGTTTACTGCGTATTTGGTATTTAGCTATTCTGTCTAATGAGTGGGGAAATCCTGTAGTTTTTCAGCACCCTGGTTTCAACTGTATGGCTAGACCATTTACATTAGACCTTTCACTGTGCACTAGTCTCAGAAGTGACTGCGTAAATATCTGCTGCATGTCAGAGAGAAAGGGAAAAGTCAGCAGCCCGAAAGAATAGTCAAAAGAGTTCAAGGCCTGTTCCTTTTCAGTGTTGTTGGAAAGTGTAATTCAATCAGAAGTGTTTTCTTGGGAATATTTTCTCACTCTTCTGAGTATTTCAGGTCTTGTGGAAATATAATCCTACTATTATTTTTAAAGGGAGATGACCATTTCCCTGTTTTCTTCCTCGTGATTTTATTCCACCGAGTCTATCCAGGTTTAAGCCAGGTTCCCAAAGCAAAAGCCCTGGCCGAAACCATTGGAAACAGCCATAACAAATCACGTCTCAGTGTCCCTTCAGTCCCCTGAGTTCTGTGCACACTTTGAGGTCAAATGTTCTCTAGGCATAGCAGTAGACCTGGGCCTACATTGACTAAAACTTGGGGAAGGAGGAGTGGTAGGGTGTATTCATGTTCCCCCTGTTCTGTGAAGTACTTTTCCCTTTCCCAACACATCTCACTGTCACCATTCCATAGTGTTTAGCTGTCCACCATTGTCCAACCTGTGGGTTGGGTTGGACGGTGGACCTCTACCACAGATCCCAGATCAGATTAGTTAAAGCCAACGAAATGAGAATCTGACCTGGAGTCTGTGGACAGATCCCACAGCTTTATGCTCACCATACTGTAAAAGTACCTGTGCAGTTTAGCTACGTTGCCATTACTTCTGCATACCTGCGTGTGCATGTGTGTGTGTTTGTGCGTGTGTGTGCGAATGTGAATGTGTGTATGCACACTTGCTTGATACATGCAGTGCCGTTCCGTGCCTTGCAGCTATGGTTCTTGTCATTGTATATCACTTTCTTCCTATCTTTTTGTGTTTGTTTTTCTTTTTTCCTCCCTTTCTGTTTTGCTTTTTTTTTTTCCTTTCCTTTTTTTTTCTCTCTATCTATTGGCGGTGTTGCTCGCTCTTGTCCCAATGCCCCGCCCACCTCTGTGACATCACGGCTGGCTCTGTCCAATCCGATCAGCTGCTGGTGAAGGGGGTGAATGAGACGCTGGTAGCTCAGAGAGTGGTGCCGGCTCTCATCACACTGTCCTCCGACCCTGAAATGTAAGTGGAACAACAACGATAACGCGCCGCGTCTCTCTCCCCCCTTCTCTCTGCCACCTGAGAACTATCACATCGAAGTCTGTACCTGCCAGGAGCAAATTCAACATGAAACAAACTCATCAAAAATACATCAGCCATCGATGTATTTTGATACAGAGTTTATTTTCAGGTTCTCCCATCAATTTCCAACACATTTTTTTCTCCTCCTTTTTTTCCTGGCATTGTCACAGTGATAGTTTGGATTTGCTCCTGTTTAGGTTTCGGCTGTGCCTTGGGATGGTTCATCAGCATAACCACCGTTAACATTAACACTGCATGCCAGCGCCATCATTCTGCAACACTAATCCATGCCAGCTCTTGTTGCCTCATCAGTCTGCAACACTAACCAGTCTTCAGCCAGATTGATGTGTGTGCACATTGCCGGCATGTAGCAACAGCACAATCCTAGCATGCTCATCTGTAACCCGCCCCACTCTACCTCCTCCTCCCCACCCCACCCCATTGAAGCAGGGCCCCTCCTCCTGACCGACCCATCAGCTAGTGGTTGGTTATCTTTTCCTGTCAGTCTATTTTTCCTTTCTCTCTCTATCTCTTTTCTATCATCCCTTCTATCTCTACCTCCCTGTTTCACCTCTCTCCTGCCTCCCTCTATATTACCTTCCCTCCTCCTGTCTCTGTCTCCTCCCACCCTGCCTCTCCCTCTGTCTCATCCTGCTGTGTGATGGGTTTGCAGTTGGTTCTCCGAGGCATGAGTGAAGCATTAGTAGATCGCCGGGCGGCTCCGGCCCTTATAACTCTGTGCAGTGGGCCCGAATTGTGAGTCAAACGACACAAGAAACCCTCTCTTTAAACATTGTCATTTTGTGGGCTGTAGCCTTACAGTGTATAGCAGTAGAAATATGTATTGCTGAGCTGGAATGGGCACAAAAAAAAAAAAAGATGTTGCGACCATGTGGCATCCTTCAGTAAACTGGAAAATTAAGTTGACGTGGCAGTTTCTTAAACCACCACAAAAATGGAGGAAGTGAGAGCCTGAAGATATTTGTGTCTCTTTCTGGATCCTGTCATCAATAAACACTGATGGGGAGCCACAGTGAAAGACTAAATATAAGCTGGGTGAATACTTAAATTTCTTTTGTTTAGTCCTGCGGGACATTTGTCCTGTTCATTGCAATATAAACAAAGGACATTGTTCTTAGCCCTGGTTTACATAGTAATTCAAGGAATTTAAAGAAAACCCCATTCCTCATTCTTTGTGTTTGTGATTAGACACAATGATGCAATTAGTGTTGACACTGTTGGAATGCAGCCCCTTTCATCTCATCTTTTCTGTATTGAAATACACATGTTAATGGGCACACACACACTTTTCCTAATTCACAAATTCAAAATATATTTGTTCTAAAATCTTAACATATGTTCAATGCAACATGGAGTGCTTATAGATGTGAGAAATTTGTTTTTATGCCTCCAGTTCTAAGATTGGCCATGTGCATCTTTTGATCTTCTCTGCTCCTACTGACAGTGAAATGATTATCTAATATCTATGTAATCTAATATCTAATATCACCCGATCTGCACCCCATTAACTTGGCTTATTGCAGTTCATATTAACCATTGATTGCTGACAGATGTTTTCATTACGCGTGTTGATGTTGGTGTATTTTATGATAACAAGCCATTAGCTCAAGAATGATATGGGCAAAATAAAGTAAACACAGACAACTGAACTCAAAACTAAGACAGTTTTGAAACATCTTTGGTGGATTAGGGTGATTGACAGATTTTAATAAATATTTATACTTAAATGTAACAGATCATTGGTAATCAGACGATCAACTTCTGCCAAATCTAAATTAAAGTTACCAGATCAGCAAAACATTTAGAGAAGTATTGATGTATAAAATGAAGCCCAAAGATTAGTGTGTCTGTAGTAATGACCTTAGGCCACCACAGTTTTCTGAGTAAATGCGGTTAAATCCCAATAATGGCTTTGGCAGTTAACACATTTTATAATAAATCCTATGATTAATTGCAGTAAATGTTTGACTCATTCTGATTATTACGATTTCTAACCGAGAACATGGAGAAAACCAGAAAGACTGGTACGGTGACTATGAATGGTAAAACCATTGTCTTGCTCTCCTGCTGGTTTTAGCTCAGTGAGGATATCCACTATTCCTGCCTTCGGTACCATCATGGAAACTGTCACACAAAAAGAGGTAGGAAACCTTTCAACGTCCAACTGTGCACATCCACAGTCCAAATGCAATTTTAATCAATAGTTTTATGAATCTTAAAACGTTTAAACTGTGGCTTTCTGTTTTTATGTGTAGCTGCTGGAGCGTGTAAAAATGCAGCTGGCATCGTTCCTCGAGGACCCGCAGTACCAAGATCAGCACTCTTTGCACATGGAAATTATAAGGACGTTTGGAAGAGTTGGGCCTAATGCAGAGCCACGCTTCAGAGATGAGTGTACGTAACAGATAGAAATGTTATGTTTATCCAGGTCTACATTTTTTTCTCTCTTTTTTTGACGTCACTTCTCGTGATCTTTATGTGCATTTGTCTGATAAGCTTTATCTTTTTTTTTCTTCTTCCTGTAGTCGTTCTCCCTCACCTTCACAAACTGGCCCTGGCTAACAACAGCCAGTCAGTGGAGAGCAAGAGGATTGACATCGCCACGCAGCTGTTTGAGGCCTACAGCGCCCTCTCCTGCTGCTGTATCCTTGAACAGATCACGCTTAATGGTGTGGATATATGCGGTTCGCCCCCTGGATTTACTTTTTATGAGAGGAGAGGACTTTTATCCGTAGCCTTAACACTTTTCCATACACCGGTACTCGCTGCAGTTAATGTTGTGAAAACCTACGAGGAAAATGTGTAGTCAGCTCACTTATGACTACTGTGCTGTATGTATTTCCAAAGGATTTACAAGAAGTCTGTGTCAACATTGGCTTAGGTTCAGGGTTAGCTGGTGTAGCAGTGAGTCAGTGAGAAGGCCGTTAGAATAACCGGTCAAATGCTAGCTGCTCTGGTCACATGTTCTCCGGCACATGCCTGTGTGGTGGTACGTATCAACGGTGTCTGAGTGTGTGGTTCGGTGTGTGTGTTGGCAGAGTTTTGCCTGTCATTTGGCAGGAGGAGAAAGGGAAAATAATCTCCCTCCTCCATTTTGGGGCTAGAGGTAATTACAGGGTTACTTAAGCAAAGGAAAGGATGAGAGCAGAAGAAAGAGCGTGAGAGGAGAAGGAAGGACTGAACATCAGCTTCAATCCTCAGTAACAGTGCCCAGGATCGGTCTCGCGTTTACATTACTTACCTCTGCTCCCTCCCTCCTGTCGCTCTGTGATTCTTTTTTTACTATTCCTCTTTTCTCCCACTCTTTTTTCCTCTGCGTCTCTCCTCTGTCAACCCCACCCCACCCACTTCCAACACATTCACACACACATGCAAAGAGGGCAGCTGGTCTGGGGTTCATTCCTGTGGATCTTTGTCAGGCTGTGATTTCACAGTGCACCAGTGTCCAGGAGGTATAGCCCTAACCTCAGAGGCTTTACCTCCCACTGCACAACTTTTTTCTTCTAATCAGTGTGACTTGCTTTGAAATTTTACATTCCCAATCTGTAAAAGTATATATTCAATGACTGTGTGTCCCTTAAAGCTCCACTGGCTATGATGGGAGGCAGAGCACATGCAGGATCCTTAAAGACAAGAGTAGTGCTGTGCTGAAAATGTAACTGTGTGCCCCCTCTGACTTAAAGAAAATATTTGAAAGATCAGATGTTATTTGGGGCCACGGACATATGAATATTTTGATTTATTCTAAACTACGGTAAACTCCACCCATCTAGTAATTCCTGGAAGCACCTTCCAAAACTGTATTTTTAGCTGTTTGGCCTTGGAAACAGCTTCTCAGTTCATACGTCTATACATGCAGAGACAAACAAAGTCTGGATAGATAAGGCACTGTTCCACTTTCATGGAAGTAACTAAGAGAGGGTTATTACACTACAATTATTTGTTATCAGAAGGCCCACTTTGCTAATGCATATATTTGTTCAGCTCAAATAGGTTTTGTTGTCTTTTTCCATTACTTTCGTCCCTAAATTGTCGTACATTTTTTAATGAGTAGTCATAATTGGCCTTCTAGGAACCTGCATGGCAGTCTGGTTAATGAGAAGTTACACTTAATCTGCGGTCCTGCACTGGAATTTCAAACTTCAGTACTCTTTTTATTTCCACTCCTTAATTTCCTGTGCAGTCATTTCTGAGGAGGTGATGGTCAACCACTTCCTCCCCGGTCTCAGGTGCCTCCGCACCGACATGGAGCAGCTCTCTCCAGAGCACGAGGTCAGAGACACACGCACTCTCACACACACACAGCAAGGAGTAGATATTGACTCTAACACTCAAAATACACACCATGCAAACATGAATGCTGTATACTCGTGCTCTGATTGGCCACCGTCTCCTTTTTTCTATCTCTTTCTCCCACGGGATCTCACACAATAAGGAGAAAGACAGACAGTCTGACTCTTGACCTCTTTCTCAGACAGACTCATACACACACACACCTCTACCATATTTATTTATTTATTTATTTATTTGTGTCTTAGAATCTCACGCGATCCATTTCATGTGAGCATTTTCCCAAGGTGACTAACAATCAGATGATTCTTTCCCTCTCTGCACATCCGCTCTGTCTACGAGAGTCTAAGACGGGAATTATTTTCCAAACTGGAAAACATACATATATACAGTACATACAGTAAAATGTCTTTATTTTCTCATTGCAGAATTTAACCCACATCCCCTGTTTCTAGTATAGGGAAGCATGCTTTTTACCAGTGTTGTATAGATGGCAGTGTTCTCTATGAGATATATCATGACATTTCTATGACAAAGACCATTTTTAAAGACAAAGTTGTCGCTAAGTCTGTGTCTGTCATGTTCCCCACAGGTGATTCTGAGCTCTATGATCAAAGAGTGTGAAATCAAGGTGGAAAACAGAGGAATGGCAGACGCACAAGGGTGAGAGCAATCAAACTGTCCCATTCACACACATCACACCACTTTTTTTTAAACAATTTGCGAAATAGCCGTCATTGTTGCGCAAGATGCTGTGACAGGAGCGAGGGCCGGCTTTTAAGTGGTAGTTTAGAAGAATTTGGACAGAGAAGAAGTAGCCCTGACTGTTGAGAGAGGGGTCACTCAACAGTTCTGGGAGTGGGCCGATGTTGTGGGTTTGTTCCCCACGGGAGAGGAGAGCATGCAGGAGTGTTGGAACCACACTCATTATGCGGGTATCTTCACAGAATGAGAGAGGCTAAAAAACGAGAGGAGTTGTTTTGTTGAAGCCAAGACAGCTGGGACACCGGCCATAGTGTGGGTGTCTTTTTAAAGATCCTTCTCCCATCTTGTTAACATGTGCTCTGGGCTCGTTAAAAAAAAAGAGAAGTGTGTGCATATGGATGTAGAAACTGTGTCCGTGTCTGCATTTGTGTATGGACATATGTAACCTCAGTGTTGGGTGTGTTCTTCCAAACCCTCAGTTAAACTCTGAGCTTGTGCCAAGAGACATTTGTTCCTCTTTCATTTTGGCCTGTAAGGTCTTTCTTTGACTTGCATGACCTTAATTGATAACTTGTGTCTTTTTTTTGCCTTTTTAAGAAGTTCTGCAAAATGTAATTTCCATATTACTTAATCTCGTTTGATTCATTACTGTGCTTCTGCATGGGATAATATTGAAACTCTTAATATCTTATGACAAACATAACTCTGGTCATAAAGACTTTTTAAAGTGGAATTTACATAAAATTGGTATAATCGTAGTTTTTTTTTACTGTATGTATTAATAGCATACTCCAGTGGATGATTATGAACATTACTTCAGAAAGTGTATAAAATTGCTTGGGCTCCCACCAAGATGGAGGTATTTATGATCCACTGAACCACACGGTTCACGGGGAGTTTGGTCCTTTATGACACAAGACATGAGGTATTTCAGCAAAAATTCTTGTGTTTTTTTCCACATACCAGGGTTTATTTAGAAGCTGTGTAATAATGTTTTCTAGTCAGTGTGTCTAAAGTTGTTAAAGTCATTGGCTGTAGCTTGATGTTGGTGCTAAGATGAGATGTTTGTCCTGTTGAGCAATTGGACTTGGCAGAATGCAGTAACTGCTCTGCTGTGTCAGAATCCCAGATAGTTCAAAAGAGGAACTTGGAGAGCCGTTGGACTGTAAAACGTCTAGAGGACGTGTATCAGCAAACAGCATTTCCTCTAACAAACTAGAAGGATGACGTATGCTTATCAACAGATTTTGTTTTTTTGGAACTCATGTGGTTATTTTGGTCAAGTTAGTTCATATATTGTGATAAAACCTCTTTTCTCATGATTTTTTTCATTACAGGTCCATGTCCATAGCTTCCAGCTTGGTGGGTGAGGATGCCAAGACCAAGTTCCTGAGCAAGATGGGTCAGCTGACAACCTCCGGCGCAATGCTGGCCAATGTCTTCCAGAGAAAGAAGTGATCGCAGCGCTGGCTTGGATGATGGACCACCACACTTATCTGACGAATGAAGCCCTGCTGTCTTTGGGAGCATTTAATTTTACTGGAAAAAGCACTGGTTCAGCTTAACGTACAAGACAGTCAAGTGTACTGTTTATTCAGTTTCGAGAAACGAAGGTTTGTCGAAAAGCTGTGTTTTGTTTTAAGATCTTTAGAACAGTGGGACAACCGGCTATTCAAAGGGGAACAGCAATGTTATTTGCAGTGACAGCTGAGGTTTTTCCCTCTGCTCATTTTCCTCTCCTTAATTCTTAATCATGATGAAGGCGTTGTCAGACTGTAGATTTGCTTTTTACAAATCAGTGTTCTAAACACTGACATTTCAGAAAAAGGGGAGAGAGGAAGAAAATGAACAGCACTGAGATTCACCCAAAAGAATAAATAGGGACTCGGTTTTTGGACCTTTCCGAACTTGAAAGTATCATCAAATTAAATTAAATTTTCAGTGCAGTGCTTCTTGTTTCCGAAGAGATTCTATCGTCTCTAGGAAACAAAACTCTTAAGCACGACCTGCTGGATTTCATTTAGTGTTTTAAACGCCGTTTTGGAGCAAAAGGTTTGCACGACAGTTGCACTGACTTGCATTTGTGAGTGAAATTACACTGAAGGATTGAACCACAAAATGGCTCTCAGTCTGTTAAGAATGCCTTGTACAGTGTGTCTGTACGGCTCAGAAGTAACGCCTACCTGAAGCTGAAAAAAAAATGTCTTGCCTTTATTTCTTCAAAGTCTGTCTCTGGATTTTGTTTTGATAGCTTCTATTTTATAACTTATTTATGTCTTAATGAAGAAAAAACATACTTTATTCCAACTTCCAAAGAAATTTGCACTTCATGTTATTATTTTGTTCTTTATTTTACGTATATATATATATACACACACAGATGGGTGACAGATGAAAGGAAAACCCAGAAATATCGGAGGAACCAGGATGACAGTGCCCCTCTCCATGGAGCATGGATGGTTTGATGAGTATGATAACGATGTGAATCATTACTTCTCAATCCAATCAAACACCTATGGGAGATTTTGGACTATTATCAAAACACCAAATGAGGGAAAACGTTTGAAAGAAGTTGTTTATCCTTCTAGTAGTTGCAGTCCAATCAATGCCAGGGAGCATCTGGCAGCTTACTAAGACACTTTATGTTGGTTTTTCCATTTAATTTGTCACCTGTCTGTATATATTTGTTTTAATTCTCAGTCTTATACATAATGAACATTGTCACTACTGTTAATGGATTTTGATTTTGTTTTTCCATTTTGGCAATGTGAAGTTAAAGAGAACACTGATCATAATTATTCCCTCCCTGTCCGTTGCATCTTGTCTCTGTGTTGCAGTGTCTCTGATAATTGTACGTTTTTTTTAAAAAGTGGGTATCTGGTTCTTTTTTTTGTTTAGTTTTTTGTTTTCGTTTCTGTTCATTTTTGGTATGCTCTACGAGAAACAGTAAATAACTGTATCATACACTGAACTAAAGAGGGTGGTACTCATTATGTATATTTGAAATTGGTGTCATGGTAATAAAAGATGGAGATCAGTTGTGTATTTAAAATGTAATTCTGGGAGCTTCATTGAAAGTCATGAATGCGTGTTTTCAGCGTTTTTTATTGCATGCGGTAAAACATTCCGAGGTATGATTATGGCCCCAAGTGTTGACAGGTGTTGGAGGTCGTAAAACAAAGCAATTTGGCAAACAAACTTATTTCTACTCCCCCTGCCCCTTAGCTCCAACCCTTTGATGTGGTCTATTGTCTTCTTAGTACAGCAAACCAAAGTCCATCTCACGGGACATTCCCAACAACTTACCCCAAATAAATACAGACAGAAAGACACAGATCTTCAGAGATTACGCTATCTCTCAATCCACGCTATCTGTCCTTTCAGAACATTATGACGTTGTTAACTTTGGCCTAAATCTTCAAAAGGATGATTTCAGTCCAAGAAGTGTGCACCTGTTCTCGGGAGGATCTCAGATACATAGCAGGATATTAAAAGCTTCCCTGTAGTGACAATAAAGTAGTATTTACTGTTGTCAGTAAGAGGTTCTGGACGGTCCTGACTGACATTTAATGGAGGATATTGATTTGTGTTGAAAGGAGGAACAGGTCAGGCAGGCTTGTTAGGCCACACTTATTCTGTGGTTGAACATTGTGTGAGTTGACTGAAGAATGATTGATAAAGAACAGAATTTGCATATCCGGCTAATATTCAACCATCATTACTGATTATGAGCAGGTGGACAAATAGTTGAAATACGTCAGGGGTGGAACTGGAAACCATGAGATGGTGTGTGTTGGGTTATGGCTGTGAGGGCGCACCTTTCTGTGTCTGTAGATATGTGTGTGCACAAGCGGATTCCTGATGCATCTGATTTGCATTCAGGGTAAATAGTGTCGGTCTCTGTGTGTGTTAAAAACAACATTCTCTCTGCTAAGACTTTTGTTTGGTTTTTCAGCATCAAGCTGGGAGGGAGAGGGGGGAGAGGGGGGCACATGCAAATATGTACCTACATGCACGTCTTGTGTGTTGACCTGCGTTTTCTCTATGGTCACTTGTTTTGATAAAAATTCTCCCATTGCCTTGTTAGTGTGTAGAAATGGCATCGACTGGCAGCTCTTACTCACGTTGGTCACTCGGGTGACTCACAGATCACATGTTTCCGAAGCGAGCAGGAGCAATGATCAGATCCAGTCCTGAAACCACCGGAACATGGTGGCCAGGCTTCAGTGTTGTTATTCCACTGTGATCCGTGGAATAATCTGAGGACCATGTGCATGTTTTTTTGTTTTTTCTCTCTGTGTGTGTATGTGTGTGTGTGTGTGTACTCCTCAGTGTGTGAAGCTCCCTCCAAAACCTTGGTACCAAAATGGGTTGTGGCTGCTTTCTACTCTGGAGTGAGTAATGAGTGTGTTACATTAATGGGAACCATTCAGCGGCTTATGGCCTGCCTCTGTGTGTGTGTGTGTGCATTTTATGTATATGAGCTGTCTGGAATAGGCCCGCTTTATGAACTTTGGCTGTAGTTGCCAGTGATGCTAAGCAACACAAGCCACACACACTTGCACAACTACACAGTCTGTGCGCAGGTCGTTTTGAAGAAGGATGCTTGTAAAAAGCAGCGTGGCGTCTCCCTGCAGTGGATCTGCATTTTTATACATCAAAAAACCAGCTTCATTTTGACTCCTGCGTTTGAAGTGGAGCTTAACAGGGACTTCTCGTTTAATTTTGTTGTTAGGGGAGGACCTCAGTGTGAATGTTTGGGGTGCGTTCAGAGTCAAGCTGAGGTTTCCTTATTGCTAAAACAGTCACATCTGGCTCTTAATTGCTACTGTGCGAGCTGCAGAGGCCCTACCACAAAACAGCTTCACTCAGCATGTTTTTACAGGAAGAGGGCGAGAGGGAGGACAGAACCCATTACCTCCACTGGCTCAGCGTAAAACTTTCATTATTCTTCCACTTTCTCCGCTATTAAACTGCTTATGAGGTAAAAGATTCCTGTAAGCATCCCCTCCTCCTGCCAGTTGTGCTGATCATGAGACGATCAGCTGGATTGTAGTCTGTACACTGTTATGGATACACAGGACACTTCAGTGTGCAATAGTCATGTTATACAGACACAAATCTCTGAATCATCACTTTTAAACAGATTTGGCTTTCTCTTCTTTCTTTCTTGTCTTAGTCCAAAATTTGCCTCACTCTTCTTTCTTTTATGTCTTGGTCCAAAATACTCCTTTTTTCCCCCTCCTCTCATGCCAGTCGACCATCCCAGTTTTATCCATCCAGGCCCCAAACATGTAATTTAATATTTGCATAACTGTCACCTTGAAGAGAACAGATTCTCCATTCTCTCAGACCTTCCCTCTCTTGACTTGCCAAGTAAGGTTGGGTCTAATCTGCCATGCAAATTCTGAGGGAAATACACCCAGTATCTGTGTGTGTGGGTGTGCATGTTTTTTTTTCTTCCCTACACACACACACACACACACACACACACACACACATAGACTTTCTCTTCCAGCTGCAAAATTTCCTGGTTCCACTATATTTCTAAATAAGTGGCATTTGTAGAGTTTAGATACGGTCAGAACGGTTCCAGGGCCTACACTCCAGGAACTAGTGTATGCTGAGATCAGCCCTTACTTGCTTCCATGATGAGCGGCACCTGCAGGAAGTGAAATCTTTGAAAGTGACCACATGCTTTGCCTTTGAATGTGTGGGGTCATATTTGAATTTTTATTCTGCTCATAAGGTCATAACTGGTCATTCTCATAGGAAATGTCACATGACAAACACTTTCAGAAATGCATCCTGCAGCCTGCACTGTGACTGCAGAGGCTTTTCCACTGTGTTAAAGTTCATGTTGCTGTGATAATTGTACATTACTGAGAACAACTAACTGCCACATACACACTCATTCAGGAAGAAAGAAAAAGACCAGAGCATGGATCCAGGAGGGGGGGAGAGGTGAACTTTTTTTTTTTGCCTTCCATATGACAACGTGGGTGGAGTTCCCACCCTCCTTCACTCACTCGCTCAGTTTTCACAAGCTGTTGCATGCTTCTTTCAGCAGAACGCGTGGGTGAAGGCAGAGAGAGAGAGAGAGAGAGGATGAGAAGAGGAGAGGAGAGGTGGGAACTGCAACTTCCCAAACGGGAATGAAGGCACAAGAATGCCCTGTGAGACGCTGTGGAGGCTCCGCCAGAAGAAGTGATTTACTGTGAGGACATTTGAAGAGAGAAATCGGATCTCGGGTGTTCAGAGTCATCTGTTGGGCTGAGAGAGAAAAGTTCGCCTCTGCGGGAGTCTTCATAAACCAGCAGAGATGAGACAAAACTTCTCCACAAGTTGGATATTCCGCGGCTGGATAACGTGTGCCCTGGTCACCTTTTACGCACAGGTAAAAACACACGACTGCCACCAGAAATGGCCTTGAGGGAGTGTATTTGGTGTAGAAAAGAGCTGTTTATTACTTTACTTTGTGCTGCTTCTCTGTCATATTACTGTTCATGAGCTGTCAGGTCTTATTTCAACGAGCGTCAATGTAAAAAAAAAACTGAGATTTTTTGTTTTCTTGGGTTGATGGACAAGGAGATGTAACAGTAATCCATGTATCAACAAGTCAGATGATTTTGGTGAGAGGGGGAGGATGGGGGTGGAGGGAGGGTTGACTTTTTTACGCCGGGACACTGACTGGAAACAGTTGTGTTTGGGTCGAGTCCACCTCCCCTGTTCTCACCGCAAAAACGCCGCTGGCAACTGGATGTCCCCCCCGCCCCCCTCCACCAAACATTCTCTGCCGGTCCACAGGGGACCGGCGCGGGCCAAGTGGCTCATCGGGAACCCCGTTAGCTCCGCCAGAGGAGACGGTTCTCAAAGTGAGGCACAGGGACCAATAACTGACCTAGAGAGATCCAAAGTAGTTGTCACTGTTTGTTTTTTAATTCTCCACGGGTTATAGGGTTACAATAATTTGGCTGTTATCTTCCACTGTCAGCATCTCCACCAGGTTCCATACATACATACATCCATACATACAAACATGCCATTTTTATGATCATTTCTTGTTTTCAGTGCCACAGCTCAAAGGCAAGGATTGAACTACTGGCATTGAAACAACCAGGTTTCACAATGTCTGAAATGATCCAATGTCATCATTTAAAAAAAAGAAAAGAAAACGAATGGCCAATGACATGATGTTGTCCATGTTGTTGTTGAGTCCAAACAGCTAATTCTGTCCAGGTGGAGCAGTTTATAAGATGTGGTTGGTGGTGGGACTGCTGGGCACCAGTGATCTATCACTGCCTGTTTGTCTGTATTACTGTAAGCCAGCATCGTTATGACTTTGACTGGAACAGACACTCTGCCCTGTTTTTTTTCCCTCTGCTTCCCTAAAATGTGTTGCAAGAGATGATGTTTTTTTTTTGGTTTTTGTTTTGGGGGGGACTGCTTATTGTCCAAGCTGAGACATAATTGCACTGAAGAAAGATGCTTTTTACAGACTATCAGATGTAAGTCACAGTTTCTCAAGCAGTGGTAAGGAGTGAGCAAATACAGAGACGATATCTGGAAAACAAATCAGTGTACGGGAAGAGAGAATGTATTTCTCATCAAGGCTTGTTTCAAGGTGACACCTTAAATCTTTGGCTTTGTTTTCGTCTGACCATGACTAACTCACATTATTTCCTATTAATTCCCCTCATCATTTCAAATGGCCTGTATCATTTCGCAATACAAAATTACTTCAAGATAGTCGGGGGTTAAAAGTCAATGTGTCATGAATAAGCCGAGGTTTGGTGAATGTATTCCCTAGCCTACCCAATCAGGTTCTGTACTTTTTATTAGTCAGCTTCACTTGGCCTCCACCCATCCATCCATCCTTTATGTCATCCACCATCAACAATGTCTAACGACCTATTTTTCTAAAATTAAACAAAAAACCTTCTTCACTTCAAGCATTATTTACTTCTTGTCTTCATGTGTTTTTTTCTCCAACCTCATGTGTATCCACGCCTCCATCAATTTACACTTACACACACACCGCTGTATCATTAGTAAATGTTTTGTCTACAGTACCTTGGCTTGAGCAATAACACTTATGTTGCCTCAGGTGTGCAGATCCAAACTTGATTTAACTATTCAGACTTAGACACTCTGACATGCTGATTGGTAAAGTGTGCAGCCTTATGATGACAATAGAGCTTTGTGTGGAGAGAGGAGGAGGGATTATAATGATTTTTAGTATGTAACACAACCGGATTAAGGTTCGTTAAATGCCCTTAAAACAATTAGCACAGATTATAGTTGTCAAGGGACTTGTTTACAGCTTTTTTTTTCTTTTTTTGCAAGATCCTTTCTTCTCTGCTAAACCTAATCCTGCTGACTTTCTTAAAATTCTGCTCTTACATTTTCTATTCATCCACAGCGGCTTTAACACATCCTGCTAATTATCCATTTTTATTTTTAAATATATTAGTTACTGTGCACCAGAGGATATCCCCTAGGGAAAAGGTGGTACAAAACAAATGCAAACTGTCCATGTGTAACAACTCCCACATTCTTTTAGAGCCTTGTGTGTCTTAAAAGTATTTATCAGTTGAGTGTAAGTGATTTTACACAGGTACAAATCTCAGGTTGTGCAGGTGGAAGAACTTCAGAAGGATTTATTTTATGGCTTTTAATGAATTAACCTCAAGTGGAATCACTATACAAAGATTCAATTGTTGTGCAATCTGCTTTTACAGCACCTTATCTTGGATCACTAAAACCCCTAGAGGACTACAGTCACACTGTGCTTCTTTAGGCCCGTTGCCAGTGGGCGCCGTGGCCGTTATGCAAATTCTCTCGCACTCTGACAGCAAATGGAATGCATTCACTGTCGCACACCTGTGTGATAGGATCACGCTACTGGTGATGGATTTCCAAAAGATAAACAAAACACCTAGAGAAGGATGATTGAAAAAGGGGAGTTTCAGAACAGCACTGGGGCGGCGGAGCACTTAATGCACCCTTTTGTCTTTCTGTCAAAGCAGACTACTCTATCCATTCATTTGACTATTTTCCCTTTCTACTCCCCTCTCTCCTTTGTACTTGAGTTAGACACACACAAACTATATGTGCATCCATAGAGTCGATAAAGTTAGCTTTGAGGTTAGATGTTCTATCTTGACCAATGTAATAACCTATAATCATAAGGGGTGGATCAGCTCTTTTCCTCTTCCATATATATTTAGTGTGTCAAAACATACTGCCTCACATAACTGAGACCCAATGTTTAGATGTGGTGGTAAGAAAAACACAGTTCCCAGCATTCTTCATTCTTCTGGCTTCCTGTGCACTCAGTTGGTTCAGTTGTGTGAATTAACCTACAGTGTCTATCTATCTATCTATCTATCTATCTATCTATCTATCTATCTATCTATCTATCTATCTATCTATCTATCTATCTATCTATCTATCTATCTATCTATCTATCTATCTATCTTAACATGGGAACCTTCCTCTTCTGTCACTTCTGTCTGTTGCTGCACATGGTCCTCGTTAGTGTTGCGGTCCGAGCTATGAGCGCTGTGCATCATTATTCCTCTGGTTAGATTTTAAAACAAAGACTTGCTGATGTGAGAGAGGCAGAGTGGAGATAATTAAACTCTTGCCAGTGTTCATGTTGCACTGTTTTTGCCCGAGGCCAAGCAGAGGCACACACTGAGACTGAACAGATTTAAATGTGGAGGTGTGAGAGCGAGGGGGGGAAGAAATAACAAAGAGAGAGATAATGTTAGACTAAGTGCCCTCTGTGTTCTTGATTTAAACTGGTATTAATGTATATCGTTGAATTTTTAACTTGATGCCAAGAGAAACAATGATTGAGTGCTTCCTCGAGAATTTTATTGTTCTTAGTCTACAGGAAACTTAAATGTCAACAAAAGTAAAGTTGCCAGCTCTGTGCAACTAAACGTTTTGTTGCTTTCAGGGAAAGTCCAGAATTCATTTAGCATTTAAATGAAGAGAACAATTACCAAATGACACTTTAAACAGTGCATACTGTGAGTGAACAAAATGGCCAAAGTAACATTTTATTACAGGATATAAAGGCTGTTTTATGCAGCTGTTCTTATTTAGAGAGCTCAATCATGACCAGAAGCACAATGCCTTGTGTATCTTTGTAGTGAGTTACAGATACACAGATGCATCGTGGGAAAGAAAAGAGATGTGGAGTATGATGACAGTTTCAAACGTGCTACTTCTAAATGTTGCTGGTGTGGAGAGTGGGAGGGTGGATATGTCACATTTCACTTCACTGGACCTCTGCAGTAACCAGTGTTTCTTTACTCCATAGATTACAGTATGAATGTAGTCGTAGTCACAGTGTAAAATTTCACTAGAAGAAAACACTCTCAGAAGTGCTGAATGTGGAGAAAAAAAGAAAGGAAAGAAAGAGGTAAGCCTGAGGTCAGGGTGAAGCCTGGTCCATATAGGTTGTATTTTTCTACATTTATATAGACACTGTGGCTTTGGCATCGTTTCTATCATAACAGCCAGATTCTCTAATTCAGCAATGTGGCAAGGATTTTTACCAGCCCCTAATTAAGGGGCGGCTATAGTGGGTGTGTGCAGTGCAGTATATAGGCTACTGTGAGAATGTGTGAGCCTCCTTGGCTTACCTTTGTGGCCTTTTTACTAGAGTCCCCAAATGTTTCTCTGCAGCATGCGATAGCACTGTTGAATGACAGCAGGAGATTTTAGTGAGCTACAACAGACCGATCTTTCAAGAACAAACCAACTATTTAACGTGACAGCTGCCACAAAACCTTTTTTTTAATCACGCCTTTTGTAAATCTAGTCCTGTCATTTGCATTACTTTGTCAAAATCATGGTAATTATCAGAATCAAAGTAAGATTTACTGCTTAATCGATTTGCACATATATAATTATGTAATTTGGTGCATAAACATGGTAAGTAGGATATGAGAAATAAAAGAAAAGATAAAGCACATACTTAACCCGTCTTATTAGTATGGACTAGGAGAGTATAGCCACATGCAGCCAAGTGTTTATTAATTCCAAGAGAATTGAGGGTGATTGCATTTAATTCCAGTTGGTTCCCCTTATGTAATTGGGTACTATTGGGGTTTGGTTTGCTGGTTTGGAGGCTGTACAGTGCTGTGGTCAGGTGCTTCTGAGAGTGTGGAAAGAATTCCTGGCCATGTCTTGGAAATGTTAAAACCATCCTCTTCCTCTCATTACTCACCGCCATCTCAAAATATCATGTGTGGATTTGAAACGATGAACTAAAGAAGAGGAAAGATGGCCGCACTTGCACAGCGTGGCATTCACTGAGGAACTGTGAAGCACTGATGGGTTTAAGTAATGTCTTAAATGTTAATTCTCATTGTTAAGTGTTCATCTATCTATCTAAATGATATAATGGTATATGACTCTTCTTTACAGTATACACAGAATAATAATACACAAAATGAGAGAATAGTAATTTTATACTTCTGTTTCAGTATGCAGTCTCCAAGTCTCTGCAGTGTGAGGAAACACATTACTTGAAAGGCTCCAGATGCTGCAAGAAATGTGAACGAGGTAATAATGCACACACTTAGAAATGCTTGCTTTATTATAATTGAACCATCATCGACATAGTGTGTGTCCTGGATCCTTCCCCTAACCCAGAGGCGTTCAAACTATGCCACAATGGGCTGTGTGGCTTTTATTTCAACCGAACAGCAGCTCACCAGACTTAGATTTAATCAACTGATCTCAGTCATCAGACAGTTGATTGGTCAAATTGTGAGCTCTTGATTGGCTGGAACAAAAACCTGCAGCCACACGGCCCTTTGTGGCACAGTTTGGACATGCCCTCTCTAAGCTTACCCATCGCAACTGAATGCTTTAACCCAACCATAAACCTAACCTAAACATTATTATACCTGATCCCCAAAACCAAGTCTCACACAGCGATTAGGGTCCAGCTTAATGGTCCCCGCAAGGCTGCTTGACCCCACAAATACAGCAAAACACGCTGAAACACACACACAGGGAACAAAGGGAACACAAGGAACTACTGTCAGCATATTACGTATATGGTTTAGTCAATGGAAGCAGCATAATGTGAAAATAGATTTCCATTCATAAAGATTCTAAATGAAAAAAGGAAGGATGTTTAAAAACAGAACAAATGACTTAAAATAGCTTGTTGTCACTCCCACTCACACAGAGAAATACACACACACATCTGACATTGCTCCACTAGTACCCTCTACTTTAAAAAAGGGAAAAGGGCCCTAATTTGATCAATTTCCTTCTCCTATTTTCCCCCTCCATTAAGTTTTTAGTGGTCTCTTTGATTATGTATGGGTCATTAAATTCCTTTTTTTCTTTCTTTTTCCTTCCCCCTCACTCTGTCTCTTGGTCTCACTTTGTATTTTATTTTTCCCCCCATCAGGCTTTCGTGTGCTTTCTGACTGCAATGAGTCTCACCAGACGAAATGTAGAAAATGTAATCCTGGTGAATACCAGCCCGTGTGGACGGATGAGAAGCGCTGTCTCCAGCAGAAGTTCTGTGACCCAGGTCATTATTTTTATTTCAAAATTTGTAACATGTGAGCCATAACAATGCTATAAACTACACCCTCAACATTGTTGACATAGTCTCCAAAAAGAGTTGTCTTTTTGTAGTCCAAAAAACTCTGATCATCACAGAAAATCTTTGAATGTGTAATTAGGATGTGGTGAATTTAAAATAGGCTATTCCCCATAAATGTGTATCAAGAGGTGAAAGTAAGATGAGGTGAAAGGTGAAAATAACATAATAACATATTTCACCCACAAAAGATTTTGACCTAACCCCGCCCCCTCCTTTTTAAAAAAAAAAGTGAAGGGTTTTATGGAGACGGCTGAGAACCTTGTGTCGGAGGAGCCATGTCGCTGCCGCCCCCACCTCCAGTGCTTCCTCATCAACTGTGAGTTCTGTGAGAAGATACCCACCTGCAGAGCTGGATTTGGACTCGAGGTGGATCTGGGTGAGACACGAACACAAAACACACTTCAGTCATTCACGTCCAGCACCTAGATATGTATTTCAATATGTATTATTGTTCATTTCAGCGTCTACTAATGGAAGGAAGATCTGTGTTCCATGTAAGAAAGGCTTCTTCTCTGATGACAACAATGACGAACAGTGCAAACAATGGACCAAGTAAGTGTATGCACACATACACCCTAAACAGACAAACACACATACACACACACAACCCCAGACAGACACACACACACACATAATTTTTAGCCTGGAATCTTTTTTTAAGGGAAAATGCATCTGGGTATCTCCTCAACATCATCCAGCTGCTATGACTAATGTGCTCACCGCTTCCTCTGGAACCCTGGACCAGACACCAGCTTCCACTGCTGGCTGCATCTGTGATGATGTTGATGATGGAGTCAGAAAGGGAGGGAATAGGGAGTTTCTTTTTATTTAATCTCTGTCTCTGCCTCTGTCTCTCTCTCTCATTCATCATGGTGTTTCACTCTACTGGGGAAAAAAAATGTCCACGTGTAGATATTTCTCTTCACTCTGTGTTTTCCTCCTCTCTCCTAGTTGTAAAGCTGAGGGCAAGAGTGAGAAGCGTCCAGGCAGTGCTGAGGATGATGCAGAGTGTGGACCACCTGTGTCTGGTAAGACATGGGCATATTGTCACCAAAAATAAAACCTTTTTACACCTACATAAGTGTTAGAACTTTTAGGTATAAAAAATGACAAAATGGAGGAAAATAAGGTGGAGTCTCATGTCTGATTTATTTTATAGCTTTCCTTTGGCAATTATCGTGACTGACTGCACATGTAGAGTTCAAAAGTTAACTCTGAACTTGTCTTTCTCGCATGTGCAGCTCCCTCCTGGGTCATAGTTTCAGTTCTGTCAGTCATCACAGTCCTGTGTCTCCTCATCCTGCTCCTCTTCTGCTACAAGGACAAACTGAAGTTACTCTCTGGTAAGTTACAGCTCTGTATTCATCTTAGAGTTTCCTTTCGAGAGATGTTCAATTGTTTTTCTTCCCAATGATAAAGCAGATGTATATATCTAGACTGATTTCAAAGTAAACATTAATTCAGAACAGACATGCATCATGAGGATTGCACACTATGCACATTCTTGATGTAACCACATTAAGTGAACACTGGTTGTCAAATTGATTTATCAAGCATGTTTAACTGCCTGCCAATAATCTGCACCAGAAATAAATACGATTTTTTTGATTGTGTATAAAGATACAACATGCTGTTTCTTTGTCTAGTGAATCTGCGATCCTGTGTTCAGAATCTGAAGCGGACTAGGATACAGCAGGTAAAGTCGAATTTCAGTTACAAAGCAATAAAAACACACAAGAATCAGGTTTAATTTACTTGTGAAATGAATTGGAAAGAAACATAATCAGTCATCAGAGAAAAAAAAATACAGGACTTTAACAGTGCTGCTTTATTTGTTCTATTTCTTCTAGGAGACCTTGGCCCCTCTTTACCATAGTGGGGGTCCCAAGTGTTCACCATGTGAGACGACCAAACTCATCTGCCAAGCACCAAACAACCCCACAGATGAGTCCCCATGCACAATCCCCACCTCTGTTCCTGACGCCAAAGTCTCGCTGCCATTCACAGGGGAAGTGACAGGGCAAGAAGGAACCAACAAGAAGACACTCATGGAGGACCAGAGTGAGGGGTCTGGAGAACCAGAGGAGGTCTCAGAAGAGGAGGAGGTCGTGAGTGTGTCTCCACTTTTGGCAGGTTCTTGTGTGTGTGTCATTCCTGTCCATGAGCCTCTGGAAGTAGGGGAGAATGAGGACTGTAGCCAGGCCGTCAGTCCCGGGACTCCAGGAACCTGCTCGTGCGGAGGGCTCGATGGAGATAGGGATGGAGAACAGAGTGGGAGAGAGGGGAAGAGTGAGAGTGTAAGGGGAATCAATAGTGGAGAAAAAGGTGAAGGAACTCAAGAAAAGATAGTTTTGTGCAGGAGTGAAACAGGTGCTGCGTCTCTTGTCTCTCATTCGCCTCCACTCCTCCAGACCTCCTCCGTCGTCCCTCCATCCAGTCCCCTCCCTGAACTCTGCCTGCCTCTGTCCCAGGCTCTGGTGTCATCAGAGGTCAAACCTTTCCTGACTGACAGGTCACAGGTTAAACAGGAGGAACTATACAGACTGGCAAGCATGGACTCCACCTCAACAGAGACTAGCACAACCTCCGTCAGCCCCTTGATGACTCCCTCATCTGTCGGAGAGCTCTACCTGGACAAGTCCCCCGAGGCTTTTAGCCTAGAGCAAAATCGAGGACTTTCCTGGGAGGACACTAATGGGAACAAGCTCTCATCTGGGGAATCAGAGGTGGAGTGCTCACCTGAGAGCCTCCATAGTCAGCTGGCTGAACCAACTCTTACCTCAGGTGAGTGAAAATTCAAAACTGCAAGAATTTATATCAGCCGAAATGGAAGCCTGTAACTGCCAGAAAAAGGAAAATATGAATGAAATATTACAAAAGGGTGAAAAAGAAAATTCTCAAAATGAAATATGAAGTCAACATCATGAATTTTTTCCTTTTCCTTTGTCAAGGTTATAAGTAACATTATACATAACACAATATCAAAAAGTCTAAATTGATTGTTACTGTAAGTGATGTGATAATAATGATGATTGACTTCAACTTATTAATAACTTATCATTTTTATCCATTCTTGTATTTTCTGCATAAGTGTGCTTTTAACTAACTGTATTGTATTATTATTACAAAATTAGTCTGACCTTCTCATTCTGTGATCATAACTTTCAAACATAGTGTCACAAATACTTTTTTTTTTTTACAACACAATTTATAATGTAGAATTTAAAACAAACATGAATAAAATGTGATACAATAACAGACTTTTAAACTTTATAACTTTATTCTGTGGCAGAAATGGGCCTCCATACAGCTGTGTGTAGCTTCCCAGAAAGGGCAATACAAAGATGCTGTATCCACACAGCAACGTCAATGAAAACTGTATGCACTGTGGTTGTGCACTATTTGGATAATGGCTCATTACAAAGACTGTGTGTCCACAGTTGTGTTTGCCAGGTGGATTCTGTGTTCTTTGTTTGTGTAGGCAGTCACCACTGTATTGCCACAGGGTTATACCCATACATGATTTGATATACTACATAACAGTGTTCCCTCTCCGCAGAAGAGGTGGGACAAGCCACCAAGAATAACAGAATGAAATTTATGTTGGTTTTAATGGAAAGTTTTACTGTCACGTGGTTGAACTTGTATTGTTCTCACAGGGGCCTTTACACTCTGCCAAGGCAAAAAATATCTGGGAAACATTTATGTATTGTGCCTCAACCACCCGGTGGTTATGGCTCGTTATAAAATCAGCATTATCAGAACAGTCTGATCGGGACAGTGGTTAGCTCAAACTGGGGTATCATTAGGTGAACATGCTGAATACAGCTAACAGGGGATTGATTTCAGCACAAGAATGAGAAGCTTGTGTGTTTCCAAGAAATATGTTTTATTAAAGCCAGTAGTGATAGTTGAACCCTGAATTTTCAGGAGACCACACAGGATGGAGGAATAATATATGTGTGCTTGATGAGCAATGAACCACCAGAACCGCACACACTAACATACAGAGTTTGAGTCCGCATCAGTGTGAACTATGCCATCTACAAAGCTCCTGTTTACCCAGAGTTCCATAGGGTTGCGCAAAGTGACCGCAGCTTTAATTGAATCAAGATGTGTGCAGCTTGAGTAATACTTTTATAAGCCTGCCCACCCAACAAAAACACACTCACACACACACACTTGTGAAGACTTTTTTGAACCCTCACTGATGGCTGTGTACTTTAATTACATGTTTGCTGGCTTTAGATGAACACCATTTCCCATCATGCAGTAATGGCACATGATTAAATAGACTTCCCGCTCATGCTATTTAAAGGTGAATTAAAGGTCAAAAGGTTTCACCTGTCCACTTTTGAACTCATTTCTCTAATGGGTCACACATAGAAGTCCAGTATACAACATCAGTCTTACCTGGTGGCTCCACAGGTGTAGTGTAAGACATGAACTTTCACTGTTCAAGTGCTAATTGGTGTATTGGTGTAGTGCTAACAGGAGACCCCTGTCTGAAAAACTGTATTGCTAGATTTGTTGGTTATCCAGAAGAAACAGCACAGTATTAAGAAAGGATAAACAGAAGAACCCAAGCAAATTCCATAGAGCTTTGTTTTCAAAGTTGTGGTGAAATGACATAGTTTTCAGATAGACCTCTCAGACTGGTATTCCGGGAAAGGCTCTCAGATGGGGGAACACAGAGACACACACTCTCTGTGAGTGTGTGATTGTGTTTGTCTGTCTTTGCAGCTTTAGAAAACGTGTGTGTGCTTTCTCAATGCATGTGTATGTATAGGTTTAAAAGTGTTAACCTGTTTGTTTAGATTTACAGCAGTTATGTTTGTATGTGCACATATGTGTGAATAAATGGGACGTGAGCTGTGAGTCATGGAGGGTCGGCTCTTTCTGCTGGCTGGAAAGTCAGACAGGCGGCTGGATAAAATAGGAACCAGAGGCTTAATGTGGTGAAAGATGGCTTACAAAACAACAAGGCACAGTTTTATTTCATAATTCACCTGGCTGGCTCAGATTCACGGGTGATCAGTACATGGA
This sequence comes from Trachurus trachurus, assembly GCF_905171665.1. Lineage (NCBI taxonomy): Eukaryota > Metazoa > Chordata > Actinopteri > Carangiformes > Carangidae > Trachurus > Trachurus trachurus. Next base: position 9,460,024 of record NC_139911.1, read on the forward strand.
CGTCAATGCAGCAAGAGTACAAGTTTGTGCAAATGATTTTAGGGCAGGAATCACATTGAGAGACGAGGTGAAAAACAAGAACATCCCCTTTTAAGGAAAAAAAAAACATATTAGTGGACTGAGTGAAGGTTAGAAAGAGTTTAACAGCACTTTTTTTCTTTTTATTTTGTTCAGCCATGTCTGTAAAACCCTAAACCCGTGATAAATTGCCTGTTTTCAGAGGTCCTGACTTTCTCACGCAAAAAAAGTGCTGGACACTCTGAAACAAATATGGCAAAAAGGATATGATATGGCAATCTATGTAGCTGCGGCCTGTCTGTGGTCACCCTGCACGGTCATTACACCCACTGTCCATTTGTCATCCGAGGTTAGCCAAGTTTTAGTCCCTTCTTCACATAATGTCATGAATAGGGGAATCTCTGTCTGACTGTGGAGGAGGAAAGGCAGAGTCTTACACAATCAAAACCTATATGTTCATGTTTCTACACATTTCCCAATCAGAGACCATCTTGTGTTGGGATCACACCCAGCAACATTTTGTCATTCTGACCTTTCAGTGTTTTTAGATTGACGTAGCCTCTGCGACATCACCCATAGAGCGGAATTGGGGAGGAAATGGGGAAAGAGGAGGGGCATGTGTGCAGACCAGATTTTAATGCATGCTAGCTTCTGGCAAGCATACATTCACTCAACTGTCAGTCAAAGCAGCACCCCCCCAATTATGCAAAACTTAATAAAGTTCAAATGCAGGAGTTACATAAAAAATCTGGCCTCCATACAGTCATCCCGAAGGAGGAATGTAGCCACAGAGACCGAAACCATTTTTTTTTTTTTTGCAAGGCTGTAAACACGTTTATTTCTGCTGTAAAGTTGGACATTTTAACAGGAGAGTCTATGGTGATTTACTCATTTTTGGTGTCAGCCTCAAGTGGCCATTCAAAGAACAGCAAGTTTTGTTGGCTTCATTTTTCAGCCTCAGGGGTTGAGGTTGCTGCTTGGTTCTGACAGGAGTGCTTGGTAGTCATTACTACATTATTACATGAGTGCTCAATACTCCACATCCAATAAACACGGCCTTAATTTTGATCTCAACTACACACCTCTTGTGTTTTGTGACTGTCTTTTGCGCAGATGTGATGCTATTCTGGTGAAAAATCTGTCCACAGACATAAACACCTACCAAAGTAGTCTAAACCACCTCCAGGTACTTCCCCCTACAGTACTGTAGTGTAGATGTCTCGAGGACCATGATTTACCCTGATGACAAACACACAAAGATCCAGAAGGTTAAAACAATACCAGCCAAGATGTCACAGCTTGGCTGAGTTGCTTTATTTGTGTTTTTCTATAACGTACCACTGAGGTAAAAGTTGAACTGCAAAATCAAGGTTTTTCTCAGACTAGCCCATTTAAAGGAAAAGAAACTTTACTTCATAGAAAATGAATGTATCAATAGTTTGTCCACGAGATTCTTCACCCTTTTATGGCATCTCTTGTGTCTTGTTTTTATCTGTTTTCAACTGCTCACAATTTCTTTTTTTTCTCCGTTCCATGTTCTTTTTTTTTTTTGTTCAGGTCAGGTGTCGGGGAATCACAACACAACCTTCATCTCCAGTGGCCAGGTGATGAATTTCAGCGGTGACGTCATTGTTGTCTACGTCAGCCAGACGTCTGTTGGCAGTGAGGGGGCAGGGCAGGATGATGCCTTTGGAAGCCCCGTTCAGGAAGAGGCCAACGAGACAGCTCCATTTTTCCAGAACAGCCTGAGGTCACATGGGGATTCTGTTTCCCACATCACATCGCAAGACGAGACACTGCCAGTCCAGGAAGCGGTGGTTGAGCGGCCACTCGGAAAGTGACAAGTGACCAAATGGCTTTTAGTTCAGCGATCATCTCGATAACTATCAGATGGACCTTGCAAAAATGATTTCTGATTTGGTCCTGGTTGTTACATCACCTCACATTACGAACTTCAAATATAGAAAATACCCTTTGACCAACGAGATCAGCTTTTCAGATAAGAGCAAGGACACAAACTCTTTTAGTTAAAATGAAGCTGATCGATCCAGTTGACTGAGGAAGAAACTTTTGACAACATGAAGCTATCAGTCCTTGCCTTGCCCATCTCACCTTTTTTGAAGTTAATCTAAAAGAACATGTCCCTTTTTATACATTAGTCATTGAGTGTTGCCTCAGGCATCTCTTAATGTGCCTTTTTCAGTTTCCAATGGAAAGCTGCAGGCTTTTTTCAAATGGAAACTCCCTTCATTCCAGACAATGATGGGGAATTTTGTTGGGAATTGGATGTGGAACTAGAGCTCAGACTGGAAGAACGTCATGTTTTTATGGTTGTATGGAAATTGCAGCTGGGTCTTGATTCAGAAAAGGTACTACATTTCCCACCTTTCATTATAACCCAGGTTAAAGTCTGTTGATTTCCAGATTCTAGATTTGACATTTGGATGATTTCAGAAGTTTTCTTACATAACTAGATATCCACCATGTGGAAATAATTGCGTTTGCTCTGAGAAAATCATGCCATGAAAGTAAATATTTTTATGCAGGAAAATTCAATCTACTTGCCACATTAAGATTTGGCAGAGTAGAATCAACTTGAGGGGGAAAAAATAATAGTGAGTTTTAAGCATTTCACTTGCCTTTTTCTGGTTTTGATTGATCTAAGAAAAGCTATTTTACAGTAACGAGACACATCCAGTTTTGGTACGATGCTTGTTCCCCCTGTATGTAGACTTTTTTATTCTCTTCGTATTGCACCACAGGTGCAGTTTGTGTCTAGAAAAAAAATGCTGTGCATTTGATAAGCTATTTTATTACTGGTTTGTTTTGTTTCATTATGTTTAATGTGCAAGCCTTAATGAAGAAAAGTAAAATGTCAGCCTGTTTATAATATTTTGTTTTAAATAATTTTTTCAAAGTTATATTTTAGAAGATTCATGCGTGTGATCAATGTTTGTATATATTTCAAAAGAAGAAAAGCATGATGTATTTGTGAAATAAGTGAATGTTCCCTTTGTGCTTCCTCTCAGTTGATTTGTGGTGTGGATGTGTGAAGTTTAGTAGAGCCATCAACAGCTGGTAAAACGCACACATTCCAGAAGAGGGACTGTTCAGATTAATAGTTTTTCATATGTATTCTGCTTTACAAAAAATTCTGTACATATCAATGAAACTTATTGAAATGAATGACTGAAAGGATGTTTTGATTGAAATTAAATATGTTTTGCATTTAATCCCTTGAGGGATGGCTGCCATCCTGCCCTCTGTGGTTTCTCTCTGTCAACTTTCCTATTCTTGGATCAGTAAATTACAAAGAAAAAGTCATTTATCTCCTCAAGATCATCTATAATCATTGTGAAGCAATGCTAATTACACATGTGGCATGGCCTCTTTGTCTTTGTCCCCATGCTGACAGACAGACAGACAGCCAGCCTTTCATCAGGCCTGGGGATGGTGAGCAGCTGTGAGGAGAAACTAATCTAGCAGTCAGACCAGCTAGCGTCACAGAGCCACCACATGAGAAGAGCTGGCAGCACTCATTTAGACCTGGTTTGGGTCAGCAAGAGTATGTTTATGTGTGTGTGTGTGTGTGTGTGTGTGTGTGTGTGTGTGTGTGTGTGTGTGTGTGTGTGTGTGTGTGTGTGTGTGTGTGTGTGTGTGTGTGTGTGTGTGTGTGTGTGTGTGTGTGTGTGTGTGTATGTACTGTAAGTGTGTACGTCTGTGTGTGCGTAAGTGCGCATTTTGTCTTAGCTTATTTTATGGTTGTTTGTAAAAACAGGAAGTTATGACTAGCTTTCACATGGTTTACATGAGATCTGGCTGGCCAGCCAACACAGGCCTTGACTGTAGATTTAAATGGTTTCAACTTTATTTTTTCAGGTCTTCATCTGTTTAAAAACTGTTTCTCATTTGAGCCAAAAACCACTGCATGTTGCGACAGTCTACCCCCCAGTTGTAAAGGCATATTGGGTCAAAAGACGACACATTTCAAATAATTACCATCACTGATATGTTCTAAACATGGGCTGCAATACAAAACAAGGCTCAGTTGATATTGTTTGTATAAGCGGGAATTGTATAATTCATGAGATATAGAATCACATCCCATAATAGTCCAGGATCAGATCTCATACTCTGAAGGGTCAAATGAAGTAACCATGTAGTTCAAGTCAGTAATTAAACAAACCGCTTCAAATAAAGGTAGCTGATAAGTTAGACCTTCCTGTGGAAAGCACCAGGAAATCCGTAGCAGTGTAATGCTGAAATTACAGTCGCTTCACCTGTGGATCCAGGTTTTGAATTTCAGCTGTAGAAAGAGTGGTGACTTTTCACAAATGGTGAATTTTCACTTATCAAACAGAGTTTCCAGTTACTTCACAGATCACGGTTTAGCTCACAAGACAAGATGAGTTTCCTTGAACTGGATGAATCCCCTCAAATCAAACCATGAAAAAGTAGATTAATTAGCTCGACTAAGCAACATGTGAAGCCGCAGATACAACTTTCAAAGGATGCTTTCAGGTTCATGCATCAGGAGCGCAGCAATGAGGCACACTAACAATCTGCTGTGATAATTTAATTCTGGCCTTTTACATTTAATTAAGTGTTTTACTCTGAGGGTATTGCTGTTTTTTTTGTTTTTTTACTACTGTATAAAAAGAATATTTCCGTTGACAGCATCAATACTTTTTGGCATAAACTGACACAAAGAAAAATGAATCTCACAACCATCTGTATAAACATATACAGTACACAGTGCCCTCTTACTTTGACCTATTGGAAAACGGTGGTACTGTACTGTACATGACATGTGATTGCTTTCTCTGAAACATTTCGTTATTTCACCTTAATTGATTAGTACAATGACACACTCTAAACAGAGGCGGATTTGTATCTAATTATGACTCCCCACCGCACTCTGAACCATTTTAAGGATAAATAAAGCTGTGATTCTTTCTCTCCCTCTCTCATTCTCATCCTTGGTCTCATTTCTCCGAGTCTCCAAGTCTTGAGACACACACAAGAGTCTTTCAACATTTTGGGAAGGATATCTGAACTTTATATCAGCAACTACAGAAATGCAAGCAATCAGGTAAGAAACTTTTCAAAGGATTTCATCACCAGACAAATGATGAGGTAAAAGTTGTATAGTTGCTTTCAGGACTAAATACCAAATGTAAGCCAAACACAAATTACTGTCTTTACCTATTAACTTGATGTAAGACGGGTGGATATTGTTGCTAGGTTTCTGTTTACTGAGAGTAAATCTCACATGTCTTGTAATTTAGTTAGTGTAAGATTAACAAACATGTCAAATAAACATTTTCACTTCTTCAAAAAAAATGGATTCCACCCTCATGAGTCAAGATTCACCTTAACGCTTCTCTAATCATTTATATCCTCAGGTCTCTGTTGGTCCCAAACTGGTCTTCAGATGTTAGTCTGGAGGGAAAGACGGCAATAGTGACAGGGGCTAACACTGGAATTGGAAAAGAGACAGCTAAAGACCTGGCCAGCAGAGGCAAGTACCAGAGCTGCACATTTAAAGACAGAATAATAAGTACCATGATGACTTATACTCTTAGTATTTCTGACATTCTTTCTTTTTTTAGAGTGACTCAGAGTGTGGGAAACACTTTAAGCCTAACAAGCTCATGCAAGAATAACACATATAAAAAGGTGGCACACGTATGAAACTGTTAAATGGAATGGGATTGTATTGGTCTAAATACAAGACAGCTAAAAACATATGAGAGCAGAGAGTGCTGCCGCATGCACTGACAGAAGAAACACTTAGAGAAATGCTTAAAAGTAAATGCAACGTCACCTTACCTTGGTCAGATTTCAACATGCATGCACGTGCAAACACGTACACCACTAAGGGGTATTAATCTGTGTAGGTGCACGGGTGATTCTGGCGTGCAGGAACATGGCAAAAGGAGAGCAAGCTGCTCGTGACATCTTGAGGGACGTGAAGGGAGCCAAAGTAGTCGCCAGGCAACTGGATCTGGCTGACACCAAATCAATCTGCCTGTTTGCTGAGAATATCTACAACAGTGGGTGTAGACACAGACACACTCAGACATATGCAAACTCAGGGTGGTATTACTGGCTCTAATGTGGGTGATAAACATTGTGTTTTCTAGCTGAAAAGTCTCTTCACTACCTGATCAACAATGCAGGCGTGGCTATGTGTCCTTATGCTACGACAGGAGATGGATTTGAGATGCAGTTTGGAGTCAACCACTTGGGTAGGAGATTGAAATTGTATTGTATTAAGTTACTGATACATACATTTCACCTCATCTTCCATGTCTCCACCAACTTTCTCCCTGTTAAGGTCACTTCTTCCTGACCTTTCTGCTACTGGACTTGCTGAAGCACTCAGGCCCTTCCCGGGTCATCAACCTGTCATCGGCAGCCCATGCCCTTGGAAAGATCCAGTTTGATGACCTGAGTGGTGAGAAAAGCTATCACGCTGTCAGGGCCTATGCGCAGAGCAAGCTGGCCAACGTCCTGTTCACCAGAGAGATGGCCAAGAGGACTGAAGGTAGGGAGTATGTATGTGACAGTGAGAAAACAGGATTATGTATGTTGGTCTTTATGTCTCTTTCTGTGCCTCTCTGTCTCTTTTATTGTGCATAAAAAATGGATCTGCATCTCTTGCCAATGTGAGAGTCTCATGCTTCAACCACAACCGCTCCGGGCAAGAAACAGAGCATGGAGGAACATGTTTGTAGAAAACACAGTCAAAACACAGTCATTTCGGAGAATTAATCATCACTAGACCTGCCACACTTTGTCTGTCAGCCTCATTACTGAGATCAAAAAAATAATTTAAAAAAACCCACAGAGACTGATTTGGGTAAATGATTGTAATCAACAATCTACACGTGGATTTAAAGTCAAATGTTCTGCTGAGGAACCTTCATCCACATTATTCCAAGAAAGTCCTCTTCTTACATGAATGATGAATCCTTGTCCCTGCAGTCTTAGGTGTGACAGTTTATGCGGTGGACCCTGGAGTAGTGAACACTGACATTGCCCGGCACATCAAGCGCCCTCTTGTGGATATTGGCAATTTCTTCAGTCGGCTGATCAAGACCCCAGCAGAGGGAGCCTACACCGCCGTCTACTGCGCTGTCACTCCTGAGCACCAGCTGCACAATGGAGGATACTACAAGTCAGTTTGAAATGCAATACCTATCAGTCTAATAATAATAAGTTAACCAAATCGAGCCATGTGTGAAATAAAATCTGATATCAGGCATCATCTTGTCGCATGCACGGTCAATGAAGACCAGTATTAGGCTACTTTCATACCAATCACAGCAGAGGAGGATTAGATAGAAAGAAACAGGCCGTCTAAAAGCTTGAAGCGAAATGTTAAATGTGCAAAGGAGGTGGGCCTAATATCCATATTTTTCATTTTCTTTCCTTTCAGGGACTGTGCCCTTGCACAGAGCTGCAGGGCAGGTCGGGATGACGGCACTGCCTTAAAGTTGTGGGCTGTGAGTTGCCACCTGCTGGGCGTCCGCTGGAGATAAACCCCCGCACATCTCCTTCTACTCTATGAATCAATATTTATTAGCACAGCCATAACATCAATACATCAAGCTAGATTTTGTGAATATTGATATGTGATAATGGACAATGTGTGTGTGTGTGTTAAGTGGACAAACAGGAAACCAGAATGGGTTGAACCTTCTGACTGTAATTTGACTGGGAAAACTCGGAGGTCATGGAGGCTGCTATGCAAAAATGTTGGAAAAGGAAATGATAATAGCTACTGCTAATAAAAAATATTAATAAAAAAAAAACATCACTCATATTCCAAATGGATTTTCTTTTTTTCAGGTAATTTGGGGATTTTCAAGGCTGGGATAAGATATGAGTAGTGTAGTCCAATTTGGATCAGGGGGAAATCAAGTAGCCAGAAGGCAATTCACAGTATTATTAATATAAAGACATATTTAACCATTAGGTTACAGGTAATAAACCTTCTATTCCAGTGGAGCTGAAACTTTAAGCAGCCATGTGTGGGCTCTCATTTTCTTTTTGCACATTATGCTCACCGCGCGCCCTGTGGTGAAAAAAAGAAACTCTTCAGCCTGTCAGACAGCAGGAGACAGCAGGAGAGCCCCCCCACCCACACTCCCACCCCTCCCTTCAGCTCCCCAGCCTGTAACTTGTGAATCAATTATGCGTCAGCTCGCTCCTGATTGGCCAAGCGCTGATATTGTGATGACAAACGGGCGGCGGGGCTGGGGAAGAGAAGGCAAACACGAAATCTGTTGATGAACTGTTGTGAAGACAGAAGGAGGTGTTGTGCTCATTTCATGCTCAAGTCCTGAGGTGGATTTTTCTGTTTTCTGCGCTCCAAAAGGAAGAATGCACTGCAGGTAGGAGAGCAGCAGACACACAGCCGGTGGAAACGACAGAGGTTAGGTGGCTGGCTTTAGTATTAACAGGAATGTCAGACATGTAAAGGGGATTATGCTCCATCGTGGCTCCAGATTTGTCAGTAGATGTAGAGATTTTGCTCTTTGCGTGAACTCAGATCGTTTTTCTTTGCCTATACATTATTTATATAGCCTAGAGTGAAATAGTTTCATTTACCACTGTGACTTTTTTCTGCTCATTTGAATATGTTACTGTGAGTTTGAAATTGTGATTCTTTTACATTCTTGCAAGAAAATATCCTGATTTTCATCTCACAATCAATTGAGCAATATGAATACAATGATCCCCTACTATAAGCTACAGGATGTACTTAGGTGTTCTTAAATGTCATAGAAATGTCAAGGTTTTGTTAAGGACTCACTGGAATCACTCAATATTGGGTTCAGTGTGTTGGATCTATTTCCTCAACATTTCTGAACTTTAGTGGAAAATTCCACAAAGGATCAGGTTGAATGAGACAGATTACTGACAGAAATAGCAGCAGGGATTGAAACTTCTCCAAAATACTTATTATAATGATGACAAATACTTTTTTGAAAAAAAAAAAAAAAATCAGAATTGTGAAAGTTTTCTGTGATTCATAGGTTTTTTCTGTGCTTTAATGGTTGTTTCTGTTGTTCAGTAGTGTGTGTTGTAACCGCTGGTCATGTCAGGAGAGGCTTGATGGGAAAACAGTCATCATCACCGGAGCCAACACCGGTATAGGCAAAGAGACGGCCAGGGACCTGGCAAGACGAGGTACTGTACTGTGTTGCTTGTCCAGCTGGGTTGCATTGATATGGACCCGTCACCCTACATCTGTTTTCTCCTCCTGTTTTTTTTTAACAAACTTTCAAACTGTGACTTACACATTCCACACTTGTCAATGGACTTAAGCTCTAATGCTTGGGTGATGTAAAGCTGTGAAGCATGATCTTTAACTATGGCCTCTGTCCTCAGACCTCCACCATAGAATCAGGTTTAATCCTATACTTACTTGTTTGCTTATGTCTGTGATGCATTATCAGGCTTTATCAAGTGGTTTTATGAGCACACCATATATGAGTTCCAAGTCCAAAGGCAGACATAGGGAAGAAATTTGAAGCTGTGTCAACAAAAAAGAGCATCTTGCTTAACACGTTGCAAATGCGGGAGAAGACAAATAACAGCGACGCAAGAGAGACGAAGCATCAAGGGGACAGAGGGAGCATTGTGAGGGTCTGCTCCACTCCAGAGCCAGACAGGCAACAAAGAGAGATGGGAGGGTGCACCCAGTAGTGCACACACACAGAGACTGAAAGAGACACACACACACATGCACACAGTGAGTAATATGAAAACTGGTTCTGCATATGTGATTCAGTTTGTTCATTCGTCTGCACTTGAAAGGCTCAGCATGGCATTAGCCTCCTTTTTTTGTGAAAACAATCATTGTGCACATGTTCAGAATTTTCCTTTAATTTTGAGTTTAATCTATAATGTAAAACAGAAAGTTATATTTTGGATAAAATGCATGGAAAAGATTGTGCAGAGAGAATAAAAACACAGCACACAGGTTAGAGGAGTGGAAATGCCACACTGTGCTCGTTGTTTCAGGAGAATGAGAATGCTCCATCAAATTACAGCATCACCTTCCACTAAATTGGATTATGTAATAATATGATGACAACATGATTAGCTTTTTAATGATTCATATAAGAAGGTAGTTGCTTGGGGCAGAACCCCATCCCCTACCAGACATTTAATCCTTTATTTGTTTGGTTACATTCGTAAGTGCATTTATCTTCTTTACAAGTGAAATGTACATATTACTCATCCATGTCAAATGACAAAAGTTAATGTCAGAAAAGTGAAATGATGAAGCAATGCCATAATTACATATTATTGAGTCTGAATATGCAGACAGTGATCAAGGCTCACTTGAGCCGTTATTTGTTTTTTGCCCTTATTTGCATATTTATATTATTTATGCATGCGTTCAGTGTGTGATTATCTGGTGGGTGATCTTTAACTTGACTCACTGTGCCCCTCCATTCTCACTGTTTGCGTACTGTTTTATCTAATTGAGTGAACTTGGCTACCAGGGGGATGTGGGAACAATTGGGTTTTCCCACATGGGAGCAGCGGGGGAGAAACAAAGACACTGTGATGGGTCACAGACACCGCACTCCAACTGATTAATGGCTCTCCGCTTCCATAATTGCTGGGCACAACAGCTATTTTGTATGTGTGTAGGAGGATGCATGCTTGTCTGGATAGGAGAGAGTGTGTACGTGTATATGTGTGTGTGCGAGAACGCACGTCCTCAAAGACCCTTTCTAGTCTCATTAAGGAGAATGCATCGTAATTTGCGTCACAGGCGAATGAGAATGACACAGCTGAGAGAGTCTTGTGTTCATGTGAGTGGAGCAGTCAGCTAAATGAGATGCTGAACGAGAGTTTAGAAAACATTAGAGGATAGTCAAAAGTGCACTGTGAGATTTAGGTACTTCCTCTCTTAATTGACATAGGAAGCTCTGTGTGCCTTCAAATGAACAAAGCTGTTCTAGTTTCATGTTGGGAAACTTTCAAAGGATTGCAATCTCCTGTGCGTAGAATATGTACCTAAATAAATCGCTGTCAAGTTTATGGTGTAATGTAATGACTGAGGAATGGCTGCTGGTTATCTGTGTCCTGTGATCTGTCATGAAGTAAAATTCACTTATAGAACAAAATTAGTGCCTTGATCAGAAAACACACAATTGAGAGAAGAGAATTGCTGTGAAATGATGTACATACAGTTTGCACTAGTCTATGTTTATATTATTTACGTTTTCTCTCTAAGTCAGGGTGATGAGGGGGCGAACTCAGCATGCATCACAGGGAAAGAGAAATGAGCAAGCTGGTGAGCTAGTAGAAACTCAGAGCTTCTGCTTATGAGAAAGACTTGACAGTTGAATGGGAAGAACAGGCAACAAAATCCAAAGCCAGAAGAGACAGTGTTGACTTTTTGTGTAATTAAACATTATTACACTTGTTTTCCCAGGTGCACGTATCATCATGGCGTGCCGAGACCTGGAGAGGGCAGAGGAAGCACGGACGGACATTTTGGAAGACACAGGAAATGAGAATGTTGTCATCAAGAAACTGGATCTGTCTGACACCAAGTCCATTAGGGCATTTGCTGAACTCATCATCAAAGGTGGGCAACTGACACATTTTGAGAAAGGCTGTTCAGAGATCAGAACACTTGACTCAAAATTACCCTTTACTGTGTGTCCACGTGTGTGTCTATCTACCAAATATTAACTGCACCTATACCTCCATTTAATGTATGATACTTCTGGAATATTTTTTATACCAACTAACCAACTAATATTCTTTTCAGAGGAGAAACAAGTGAATATCCTGATAAACAATGCAGGTGTCATGATGTGTCCCTACTCCAAGACTGTGGATGGTTTTGAACTGCAGTTAGGGGTCAATCATTTGGGTAAGTCATATATGAAAATTTCATGTTCATGTACATTTTTGGGACTCTGTTGAGCAGGCATGGGATTAAGTGAAGTTGTTTGATTGGCTGTGATGTTTATCAGCAGGATTAATAAAAATAGGATTTTTAAATTGCTCAGGTTTGGTAATTATCAGACATCTTCTTTTGAGAGATGTTATGAACAAACTGTATAACTCCTGTACGGCCTAGCTGACTAACACATCATCCAGGAAAATGAACCAGGGTTACTGTATTCTTCAAGCTGTCAGTGTTTTCCCAGTATTGGACCATGGCTTCCTTCCAAATGATCATTTCCTCGGTGGTATTTTTGTCACAGGCTGACAGGAGACAAGAACATGTTGTGCTCAGAAACGGGCACCCACACACATATGGGCGCGCACAGCAGTATACATACCTGTGCATTCACAAACATCCTCTATATGTGGATTGTGTATGTTACATTATGGAAACTGCTGGTAGGGTCAACAGGAAAACAGGAGAAACAGAACAATTGTAAGGAAAGCACCAGACTCAAACCAGATCTTGAAGTTTCCTTCCTCATGTCACACTTTATCTAAATATAGTCATGTCCCACCTCATGGTTGATAATTTAGAATAATATTCAGTAACTACTGGTCATTGAAACCTGTCCCGTAATTAAGTTGTTTGGCTTGTAACGCATTTAACATACAGCTTACTGTATTAGGAGGCTGAATGACAAATACAGACTTAGTTTGAAGTACTAGATAAACAGATTAACCCCTTCTCCTCAGTGTGAACAAAGAGCATCAGTTGAATTTAGGATATCTTGCTCTTTTGAGATTAGTCTATTTACTGAAGAGAAAATTCAATAGCGTGTCCTCAGTTGGCCTCCCATCCACATGTGTTAGTGTATGGTGGGAATAATGAGCTTCTCACCGACAACACAGTTAGAGCTAATGATTGATTTGAGCTGGTGGTTATGAATAGGAGCCACTTGTGACCTCAACATCACATGGAGTCACAAGTACAGCACAAAGTAAATATTCAGCCATATTATCATGATGTATGCTATTCAATCAGCACAAGGATTCAGGTAAACATGGTAAATTAACGAATGGTCTGTTTGTGCAAAGAGAGGCAGGCTACCATGGGAGAAGAACCACAGAACCAGGAGGCTCTTGGTGCCACAGTTTTTATACCTGCTTCAGCTTTCTCATTGATCCCTTTAAAGTCCTTTGTAGCCAAATTGATGTGTTGTTGAATGGCGATATGTCTATAGAGTGTGTATAAAGATGATTGAGGCCCCGAGTGGTTTCGAAGCTGAGGATGAGCTGCTCTGCCATTATCATCGTGGCACCACCTGACTCCTTTTAACTCCTGGCTAATCCAAAAATGGGCAAAGTGGTGAGCTGTGAGTGAAGCCGAGATTTTGGTACATGCCATACTGGCAAGAATATTCTCCCATTAGCATTGTGAGCACAGCTGGGTGTCTGGGCATCCTCCTCAAAGGCCACTCCATCCAATGTTAATCCAGATAAGCTAGATAAAAAGCTGAGCTAACAAGGCAGGTATGGTACACTGATAAATGCTGGTTAGCACTATTATATGAATAATTCTTGGATTTTACACCCGTAAAAAACATTTTTGACTGGTATTTGCATGAAAAATCCTTTAAAATGCACCTCCACCAAAGCTGAGAAGTCGCATCAAAATAGCTTAGGTGAAAAACAAGTGTGCCCTTTTTCTTTTTGCACGGATTCTTATTTCAGTAGATATACCATACTATTTTGGAAAATCTGATGCACTCCAGACATATTCCAGTTTAGATTTGCAGGCGCTTGTGTGATATGTTGTGTGTGAGAGTTGTGTGACATGTGTTTAGCTGGGATGAATCTGTGCATCTCATGACTTTCCCTAGGTCACGTCCTGTTGACTTACCTGCTGCTGGACCTCATCAAACGCTCAGCTCCGGCCCGTATCGTTGTTGTGGCATCTGTGGCGCACACCTGGACTGGGCTTCGACTGGATGACATCAACAGCGAGAGGAGTTATGATACGATGAAGGCCTACGGGCAGAGCAAGCTGGCTAATGTCCTGTTTGCACGCTCACTAGCCAAACGGTTACAAGGTAAGGCGAGATAGTCGAGTCTCATGTCATTAATGCACAATGAAACCACATGTTAGGGATAGATGACAGAAAAATAGCTCGGTGGCAGATTTGCCTTTAGATTTAATCCACAGCTTTGTGTTGTGGACATGCATGTATGTTTCTTGCTGTGACGATGAGGAAAGTCTTGATGTTTGGACTTGGATGCTTGATGGCAAACTGAGATATGAATCAGGAAAAATAGCCACGTATTCAGTTGTACATAGGACCAGACAGCGGCAAGCAAGTCCAGACCTTCCATTACTGACAGACTGTATAAGTGCTCATCTTCATCTCCATATGATTGTCTTTTCTTGTCTGTTCTGAGGAAGTAAGCTTACATATGAATCAGATTTAAACTGGAAATGAGCCATTTTGCTGTCTCAATCCATTGTTCTTTTTGTCTTGCCTAATGGACAAGAACTGAAAGAAATTACTTTAGAAAAAAAGAAAAGAAGCCCTCCAAGCTAATGGTTGATTCTCTAGATCTGGAGTATAACTCAGTCCAGAGGAACAGACGATTGGGCTTTAAGGGAGAAAATAAAATTAAAATAGAATGCAAATGCTGTTGCCAAATTTTGCTATTTAATTTAATTTTCAGAAACAACAGAAAAAGCTTATTCACTTACGCAGTCACTGTATCTGCTTAAGTATTTTCCACGGATTTATATGTGAAATCATAACATCAGAATACTTGTGTGTAAATAAGCAGGTCGTATTTGCTTGAATGTGTTAACATATATACAGTCCAGTATGTATGTACTGTAGGTGACTGCGTGGGTGTCTGTACATATGTTGCAGGCACAGGGGTGAGCGTGTTCTCTCTGCACCCGGGGGTGGTGCAGTCTGACCTGTGGAGGCACCAGCACCAGTGTATTCAGGTGGCGGTGAAGATTTTCAGGATTTTCACCAAGACAACAGTGGAGGGAGCACAAACCACTATTTACTGTGCCGTGGAACCAGGTCTGGAGAGCCAGAGTGGAGGCTACTTCAGGTACACACATAGTATTTCATCCAACTTTCAATTGGCTACATAAGGGCTTTCAGAGTGCTGCTTCATGCTGCCTACTATTTCTACCTGCTGACTAACAAAAAAACAAAATCACTTAATGTAGTTGTGTAACACATTCTTGTGTAACACAGTAATAATGACCATTCTCTGTCCCTGTGTGTGTTCAGTGACTGTGCCCCTACAAGGTGTTCAAGAGCTGCCTCTGATGATGACCTGGCCCAGAAACTGTGGGAAATCAGCTGCAGTATGCTTGGCATCACCTGGGAATGAATAGCAAACACTTAACTGGGCAGTAAGGGCATTGTATATGCTATATATTAATATCATCTTTCAAACAGCACTTTTAAGCACTTTTATAGAGGCATTGATGTTTCTGTTACTGTTGTGACAAAAATGTATTTTATGACATTACTTTATGAACTACAATACTGTCCAAAAACCAGTAAATCACTGCAAAGAGCTCCAAGCGCTTAGGGTTAGCAAATTGCATTAATCAAATAATTGCATGCTGTTTTACCCCTTTATGAAACTGTTTGTTCACATTCACTGCCACTCAAATACTTTTCTGTACTTTTTATAGAAATTGAAAAAATGATGAAGAAATAATTTTGAACGTTTTGAACACTTTTATTGTGCTTCTACTAACTGATGTGGCTATTCTTAAAGTTGTTTTTGTATCTGTAGTGCTGATGCTGTTCTTGCTGATCTTGTAATATTTTAGTTTATAAGAATACATTAGCCTGCATGATCTTGCTTTTTCATGATCTATTCTGAAAGTCTCTCAATCATGTCCTTTAGATGTGTCTACTGTGGCAGAAAGTTTCTGGCATCAGTGAAAATTTGTCTCTTTTTTAAAATAACATTTTTATGAAATATTGTATACCTGTGGTTGACATTTAAAGCACTTAGATGACAATATGATGTGATTCCTGTTCTGCTTTTGTAACCCTTTAAAGTATCAAAATAGACTTTTATTCATCTGCAAAACTTTGTCTAAAATATTATTGTTGAATTGCCTTTTTGCCACTTTGCAGTTTCAGATGCCTTTCCTGTTGATAAAGCACCATACAGTGACACAGTTTGTTGTAATGTGGCTATAATGTTGGGCATGTTGTGACTTCAGCAATGTGTCTGACATTGGGAATGTGTTAATGTGGCGTGGCAGCATGTATGTAAAAAAATAAACCTATAAGACTGGAAAATACAAACTTTGCTTGTTAATTTGTCTGCTTGTAACTTTGAAGAGTTCTCGGGGTATGAAGGTAATGTTGACATTTTCAAGCTGCTGGGTTGGCTGTAGTCAGATGCCATACGTAACATGTGACACTGGTGTGAATTTTTCCTTCAAGGGTTAAAAAGATTAGGTAGGCTTTGACTATTAATAACATGGGGGAGGTTTTAGCAAGTACCACCCAAACAATTTTTGTGACTTACTCCACAGTCACCTCAAGGGACAGATGTAAAAGGTAATGTTGAAATCCTAATGCTGTTTGGTATTATTTACAATGGCCGTGTACTAAGATTATTGTCCTGTGGGATCTTGAATGCAGCACGAAAACTTTGGCTTGAAATGATGACACTCTAAGAGCAACACTAGTCAAATTATAGAGTGAAATGCAGAACAAAGATCAAGAGAAGAAGACAGAATTATATTACGAAAAACTGTATCTTAATCTAAATCACATGAGGGTATTTAAGACCAAAAGAATGTGGCATGAACAAGAGCAGTGGGTGCAGGACAGGACCAATGCTCTCTCTAAACAATGTGTGTATTGTGAAAGGTGCATAATCACACTCCAAATCAAAGTTCACACCTTTTTCTAAAAAAAAATTGAAAATTGCCCTTTATTGCCTCATTAAACTGAAATGCACAGTACTGTTTGTTGTTAAGCGCCTTTGTCCGGATTAAAAATATAGGCCAATATACATTTGTTTACATGTAGTAAAAAACAATAATGTGTGATGTATGTATGTAAGTTTATGTCTATATAACTGAAAATGCCTTAAATAAAGTTAAAAAAAGAAACAATAATGTGTGGGAAAGAAAGTGCTTTTATTTTGAAAATAGTTGGAAGGAAAAGGTTGGAATAAAGTTGGATATATCATCTAGAAAAAAATAATAAAATAACTTCTATTGCTAGAATAAAATGTGCATTACTAGGCCTTTTTTCCCACGTATGATATTTTTTTATATGTTACAGTTAGAAAAACACAGGTGATATAAAAATATAGGTTTCAGGGTCCTGGTATCGTGGTGTTTTTTTTTTTGTTTTTTTTTAATTAAACATTTATATATACAAAAATACAAATATTCAGACATTAAACATACAATGAATAGACAAACAAAAAATATATACATATATACACTGAATCGTGGGTGTTGCTCGTTATCCCAGGGCCATGATGACTGAGACAAACCCTGCTGTACTGATAGCTGCCGGCTGGCTGCCTTCGTGTATATAATCCTCCTGGCCTGCAGGTGGCGCTGTGGACAATGATTGGAGCTCAAATAAAAAACAAAACAGCGTCGGATGCGCATGCGCGGTTAAAGTCTACGTCAGCTTTTCTCCAGTAACAAGCTGCCTGAACGCTACGTGGCCCTCACTGCTCTGACTGTCTTCTCATCACACACGACCTCGGACACAGGTAAACCAAGTGCTCTTATTTCAGATATTAGTTCTTTTAAAAGTATTATTATTTCTTTATTCTAATATTTTAACTGTGAAATATTTGACTTTTGTTTTTGTTGGTTTTCTATCTAACCTTACGTCGTGCTAATAGCTTTTCTTGCGATAGCTAGCAAAGAGGAGTTGGCTACTCATTACAACTACGTTTTTGTTTCAGTTTTGTTCAATCATAAAGACGTATTTAGATCTACTAGTTAACATTTAATGGTAAAACAATGTGATATGTGGCATAATATCGGTCATTTTGGGTGTGGGAGTTGTGAAAGGCTTGTTTTCAGTGGTGTGCTAAAGTCAACGTCAGCACCAAGACCAGTCCAAGATTCAACTCTGACTTTTGTCTTTTTAAAAACCTCTTATATGCAGAACTTACACCATGGATCAGGTGATGCAGTTTGTTGAGCCCAGCCGGCAATTCGTCAAAGACTCCATCAGGCTCGTAAAAAGATGCACGAAACCCGACAGGAAAGGTAAAAGAATATATTTATTGTCTTCGTTTTTCGTTGTACCGGAAACTGTGTCAAATCATTCATATAAAGCAGAGCTGCTCGGCGACTGCATTCGTGATTTTAAGAGCAAGACGAGTAAAGCGCTGTAATTAAATTATGTTTTGATTTTATTTTAACATCGATTGTTTCCCATACAGAATTCCAGAAGATCGCCATGGCCACAGCTATTGGGTTTGCCATCATGGGTTTCATCGGTTTCTTCGTCAAACTCATTCACATCCCCATCAACAACATCATTGTGTAAGTACATTTGTATCAACCTATTATCACGACCTAAAGTGCTGTCTAAACCTTTGTATCACTGCTATCAGTGATGACTGTACAAAGATGGAGAGTTTTCTGTGGTGTTCTGTCAAATGTTGATCATGTCAAGGACTCTACTCGCTAACCTTTACTGATTATCTGATTTTAATTGTCCCTTGCCTCACTGCAAAGCATTGTAAATAATATCTGTTTGGAGTATGCAGGAATTAACTAATGTCTGTCCATCTGTTGTACAGCAGCACAGCATGTTTATTCCATGTCTTAATCTTTCAATATAAATCAAATTAAATGAAATGCTTAATTAACCTTAACATTAATAATACTATTGCTACTACCACTGACAAATCCACAGTAAATGATAATAGTCTTATTATAGCTCTTGTCCAAAACATTACCAGTACATGGTGTCAGCAACTCCCTTACTAATCAGTTGGCAGCAGAAATGATCAAATATCCAAGCGAGACCAAATTCTGAGTTTCTACCAGTACAGTTAAAAAGTATATACGTAATTAACATAGGAACTGAAAATTAGGCTACTACATTTGTATCTCCAGGTAGAATTATCTACTGCATATGTTAACATAGAATTAACTTGTTCTTAAAGGATCAGAAGTGATTTACCATGTTAGACATTGTTGTTGTTTAACAATGTGAAAGAACTTAATCATTTGTGACATGGTTACATTTAAATCTTATAGAAAATATTTACTTCTTTTTTTCCCTATTCAGCTGTTCGTTTATCATAACAGTCCATAATAATGTCTGAAGTTTAATACAGTAGTATGATGTGACTAAAGTGGTACTTATTATGGGTACATATTAAAGGCTGGTAATTTTGTGACTTAATGAGTTTGCTGCTCAACTGTTCACTGCAGTGAAATACTTGTATTTGGAGACATTGGAGATTTTTCTACAGTTTCTAACTGTTTTTTTTGTGTGTGTTCTTTCCTCCAGTGGCGGTTAAATCCTGGTCAAGAAAAAACACAAACTTCACAACTTTTGGACGGGAGATGGTGCTGTTAACTGTTATTGGGCTGGTGTGATTGGGTCTGAAGGGATGGCATTTTTACATTCTGTGCACAACATTTATATTTCGCTGTGTAAATAAAACAAATGGAAACCCACAGATTGATTTGTCCTGTCTATGCAAATATCTCTCCTACTATTATTATTTGGGGCAATTTACCTTTTCCCACCATTAATTAAAAAAGTACAAAGATGAACTCACACAAAGGCACAAACACCTTTTATTCTGTTACATAACATTTGGGATGATATTGGTGGTAACGAGGTAACACTAGAATGGGGTGATGTCAAAGGCACATGTTGTGGGTGTAATATGAAGCAGATACATGCATATTTTAAAAGGATATTATGTGATGACTATTATAATTCATTACAATTTAGTGTTATGTCAGTTGTTACTTTAAAAAGTGCCTGTTATCAAAATATGTTTTCAATGAAAGGAACCGGGTGTTGTTTGGAATAAGGCTTGGCTTCTTGACATATAAAGGTGCATAGTCATAATTAGGATTAGGCTAGTTCATTTTTAACTTAACCCAGTACAGTGAATATACACAAGGCGTGTTGTAAGAATACAGTATAAAAAGATGCAGGCATGGCCACTTCTGTATAAAAACCTATAAACACTGATCAGATCTATTTGTTCAGTTTTGAGCTTACCTGTGATCCATACTGACCATGTCTTGATTATATCACAGTACACAGTACAATAATAAAAAAATAGATGTGTGATATTTGGTGTTCATAAGATCATTTCTGGCTTAATATTATAGCTAATTAATAGGAAACCCAGTTCATCCAGTGTGTAACTAAAAAACAGAGGAGTAATCTCTCCTGTGCTAATCCCTGTCGTTGCGAATCCCCATGCTCCAGAGAAGTGGCTGGTCTGTGGTCACAGTTACAGGCTTCCTGGGGTTTCCAGGGGCAACAGGCTCATAGGTGTTGGAGGTGCTCACCAGCTTTCCAAACTGCAGGACCTGGTTATCTGGACAGAGAAGACGGATTAAATGTAGTTACATGCAGCAGTAATGAGGGTCTAATGAGTGAGCCTGTTAGTCGATTTAAATTATTCAACGTGCCGAAATAAATTCCAGTGAGTCCTTTCTCCTGCCTGGCTGTTCGAAAGCCTTGGAGATTTTATGGCTTTGTCACTGAGGTGAGGTGGCCCACATGACTTTGCTTTGTGTCTTAACACAGACATCTGGGCCTAGTGAGGTGGTCTGAGGACCACACAAGCTTCACAGCCAAAACCACACACATTCACTAAGGCTATTATACACAGGCCATTGAGCACACTCCCACTTTATGGTTACTGAGGTGAAGAAAATCTCTAAAAGAGAGTCCTTCAGCTGACATAGCAAAATAACCACTTCAAGCTACTTACTTTTCACTAATTATATTATAAGTATGATGCAGTGAATACTATACCTTTTTTCACCCTTCAACTTTTTACAAAGGCTACATGTATTGCAAGGTGGTGGTGGTATAATATTAGCTCCAGTTTCATAAGTAACTCTTCATGTTGGCTCCACACTTGGAGACATAATCGCCTCACTCTCACTTTAACAAATTCAAGATGTAAATAGAAATGGGTGTAGTTGTTTTCAGCCTGATTTTTAACCACCTTGACGTTGCAAATGTTAAAGTGATTGAAGTGAACCATCCAGCCTGAAGAGGACACTTGGCCAACACTGACCTCAAGTGGTTAAATCTGGAAGCTCAGGAAACTCAAGCACATCCAATTGTGAGTCTGTGTGAGCAGTCAGCAACAGGTTTATAACCACGTTGTTGAAAGTACTGATAAGATAAACTGGTCTCACATATACCCACTGAGTACTTTATTAGGAGCACCATATTAATCTAATCTATTTGATCTAAAAAATAAAAATAAAAAGAGCCTCAATTCTTTGTGTTATGGATTCAACAAGGTAGAAACAGTCTGATAAGAAGACTCTGGACCATGTGAACTTGAATGCGTCACATCATTTCTGCAGATTCATCAGCTGAGAATCAACTTGACCACATCCCCAAATGTGTTTTATTGGATTCAGATCAGGTGATTCACCACAGTTTTTTTTAGAGCAGTTATTTGTGTTACCCCAGCTTTTCTGTCAGCTCCAATCAGGCAGGATTTTCTTCTCTGTCCTCTCTCATCAATGCCTTTCACTCGATGATTTTATTTATTTATTTTTTGGCACCATTCTGAGTGAACTCTGCTGTGTGTGAAAATCCCAGGATATCAGTAGTGTCAGGAATACTGAAACGGTCGCCACCATGGGTATTGTACATGTGAGTTTTTATGAGGGGCTCACTCATGCAAAACAATGAATCTTAATAACAAACCATTGGCTGTGCTCCAATGGGTCTAAATGGCAGAAATATGAATTTGTGTGTCATTTTTCCCCATTAACAGTTACATTTCTTCACGCAACATTTGGTCTGAACAAACTGAGCTGACAAGCACCCTGAGAGTGGAGCTGTTGGATCATGTCTAATGTGAAAAGGGCAAACACACCTCAGGGGATTTACACCTGGGGTTTTCTGTTATTCATCCACTATTATCACTCACTGTTATTACTATTTGAAGCTAGTTAAATGGTAAAATATTTCACCTTTATCAGTTTGTAATCCCCACAGTTCAGGGAATCTGTAAAATGCTGCTGTCATTACATTCACATATTGGGTGTAATACTTCTTGGAAAAGCCAAAAAAGTTCTGCTGTAACTTTTGGCTTGAATTGACTGAATTTTTTTTCTTGGGGGAGGCTTAAGGCTGTTTGTGTCTCATAAACCAAGTCACAATGATTTTTCCTTGTCATCCCTGAAGAACTCTGTCTCTCAGCATTGACTTTTTTTGTTTTTTAATTCATCTTGATCTAATTATGCTTGACGTTGGGGATCCATGAGCAACGTCTGAAAGCAAAGTTGAAGAATTAGTGCTCTGAGTGGCACGAATCACAGCTGGAGCGAGGAGGGCAGGTGAGGTTTTTGTTTCTACTTGTCTTGCTCTATTATCATTTGCGGTACGAGCATCGCCATCTGTTCCTCTGAATATATTTGGCCTGGGTGAATGACCTTAAAATGCACCGGTATCACTTCACACATTTTTCATTAAAGATAGCAGGGCATTTAGTGCCAGACTTGTGAAGTTGCTTTACTTGTCTGATGTTGCTATTAGTTAAAAATCTTGACCAGCCAGTTCAAATGTTATTAAATGAAATGACAAAATGATTGCAGGCCATATCAAGATGTTTTGGTAGCCAAACTCTGGCCAAAATACAATTTTAATTTTGTTTTGTGCAGGTTTCAGTTGCAAAACAACAGACAAGTTAATTATAAGTTCTATATTTTTTCTACAGACACTTACAGTACAATATAGTTAGTTTTCATAAAATATGAGGGAGATCTAAAATAAGACCAATCAATTCCAGGTCTGACATTTTGGGAGAGTGTGGATCAGAGAGAAAAATACAACTCTTCAGACTATTTTCTACATAGAGGTAATTTCAAAGAAGTACCAAAGAAGAGTAAAGAGACCAATTAATCATGCAACCTGTTTTAGCAAATGCTGCGGCTCAAACATCACACAACATCTTGCACACTATTAACCCGAACCAACACCTGATAATTGCATTGTTTCAACATGATTTAAAAGAGGCAAACACGAAGAAATTTACAAAATAAGAAATTAATGAATATGCAAAGATGTTATTGGTGAAAGATATTATTCTGCAAAGGCGGAAATTAACACTAAAGAACAAAGCAGGATAGAAGGAAGCAAATCATTTGTCCACAGGCGACTGCACGAACATCAAACAGGGGCAAGAGAAAAACCTGTTCTGCTTCAAAGACTGTAGAGTAACTATGATATTAGACCAGCTTGACGCGAAACTGGGAGGAAAACAAGTTGTATGTGAAGTTAAGATACTCAATAATTGAGTGAACACAGGGCCACAGTCCCTATGCCATGGGCGTATGGGAATAATGTCCGACTGTGTTTAAGTGCAGGCCTGAAGGTTTTTTCTCAGCAGGGTAATGTGTTTCGACCCAATTCATACAAGCCGAGCCACAAGGGTCGTCTGAGCGAGACAGAGGTCAAGGCAGCTGCGGTAGTGTTTTTCGCGAGACGCGTGAGTGAGCATGCACACTTTTATTTGTCTCTTTGGGAGGATCAAAAAGTCCTTACAGGTAAATGTGCGAGTAAACAAGGACAACTATGTGGATGTGCATACAAATGGGATGTTAATTCCAACCTGTTTTCTCAATCAGCCTCTTTTATGAGCAATATGGTCCTAGGTGAACATATGAGCGTCTGCCAAAGCTGAAACCGTTTAGTTACTGTACACAATGGATTTCTGATTTTCTTCTTGTCTCCCCTCAGTGGTGTGGGGGAAAAGTCACTTTTGTGTATGATATTGTGTTATAGTAACAAGATTTGATGCTTTTTTAATTGAAACGTGATATCAGTAGTGGCACTGTTTTCCTATGTTCACACCTTAATTATTAAACAGTTTAAATGAATTTATGAATGTTAAACTGTTAATTGATAATAAAAAAAAAAGTTTTTAAACCACAAGTAGTTACCAACATACTAAGTTTTGAGAGTATTTAAGGTCTTTAAATAAGGTCTGGAATAGGCTTGACAAAAAATACAAATTACTCATTAATGTTAGTTAACGCCATGATAATAACTGAAAATAGTAAATAGCTTCATCTATTTTCTCAGAAGATGGCAATTTCCACACACATTAAGACCCAGCAGGACAGATAAATTGCAAAAACCTTTCATAACTGTTTATGTAATTGCTATAAAAACATCATAGGATTTATCCCTCTGCACAATATGATTGCACTACAACCAAAGAGGAAAATGGATATTGGGGTAAGGAATTGATAACTGGTTTAATAGGAACTGCCACCAGAGGCAGCAGAACACTACAATAAAAACATTAGGAGGCATGCCCAACATGAATGGTGAGTACCACCTACATTTACCAACACAGATTATCTCTGTCTGTCTCCCATTTACAAACATGCACACACACTCACAGACACACATATGCGCGTGCAAACTCTTTACTGAGCACAAAGGCTTTCAGATGGCTTCATTAGTAATCCCCTCCTCAAAGCTGATACCGATCAATACCGGCCCCCGTTGCAGAGGGGACCGAAATGAGCGTCGCACCCTCCAGTGATAACAATGGAGATGTTTGCTGCCTGTAATTGCATTTCCAGCGCCACAGCTGAAAGGGCCCGTCAGCTGTAAGTAGACCGTATTTACACAACAAATTACCCAGGAGAGAGGGTGGGCGAGGAGAGCAGAGACTCACAGACTCTCACACTGCAGCGGACAGGTAGAGAGGGGAATTATGGGTGTTAGAGGCCATTTTTGAAAGGGAGAGAGGACTGTTGCTGCTCCATTTATGTCTCCCCATTGTTTTTTGTAATCAGGCTCTTAGATAGCATGTTAAAGGTGCTGGAACAAGCATTTCTAAACACTGAAACATTGGTGTCAATTAATCTGTGACAGAGCCATTGTGGATGTGACTCATCTAACGCTTTCATTTATGTTAATATACATTAAAGACACTGAATATTCCATAATGTCTATTCATTTGTTTTTCAGAGATGATACCAATTCCCTTCAGTATCAAGGCAAGACACAAATGTTTCACAGACAGGAAAATGTGAGACATCACATGTTATGTCTCACATTTTTAGAGAATGCATATTAGAAAGGTTTAATCATTCCCCAGATAGTCATTTTATGTGTTTAAATGTTAGTGTTACTTGAGCATAAACAAATGACAAGGTTTCATTTATGTTAACTGAGGGATCAAATTTTCAGTAAATTCTGTAATTTTAGTTGTTAAAACTTGATGGTGTTTGTTGGGAAAACTTATTATTAATTGGAGGGACAAATGAACACTGAACAGATGTTTTTATGTTGACCCCACCAGACTGGAAGAGTATAGGTAAAACTCAAAATAATTCATGCAACAAGTTCACTCGTTTCTTTAAGTTGAGGCAACTGAACATTTTTTACAGTGCACTTTTAAAATAACTTCATCCCTGTGATCCAAAACAAACAAAAACAGATCATTTTCTCTACCTATTATGGCCCAGTGCGCTTAGTGAGGAACATGTGTTCCCTTTTAACACGTCTTGTCACTGAGAGGGAAATTGCTCTCTGGTGGTGAAGATCCTCCACTCCCTCAGACCACTGTGCTATCACATTTCACTGCGTTTCACAGTTAGAGAGGGAAAATTGCTTTCTATTAATCATGTTTGTTCAAGAGCTATCCAAATGACTCACATGAGGTGAGCGTATGAATGTGTTTCACATTGTGAATGACATTACATGGCATTACTGTCCATGGACTGCACAAAATGTGTGCACGTTAATCCTTCACAATAAATTAGATCCACCAAACAACCTTGCGGATAAATCCCCCCACCCCACCCCTTAAAAAAAAGCTTAAAATCTTTAGTTGATCCAGAATTTGCATTATTCAACCAAAGTAAGAAAGTAATCTTACTCTAACAGAACACAAGGAAATGCTGATGTGTATTTTCTCTTCTTTTTTGTGGGTGAACCATTCAGATGTAAAACTGCAGGACAGCCTCCTAGAGTTTTGTTTGAACAGTTGATTCAAATCCTTCAGAGTGTGAACAATGATCACCCAAAAACAAAATCAAACAAACACACAAACAGACTAAATCCTTATTATATAAAATGTAAAAATACTTCACTTTTGAGTTGTGGTAAAATGGGATTGCGAACATTGCTGATGTGCTCGATGTGCTCGATTTAGAGTAAACACAAACTATGCATATTATACCTGCCTTTGATTTCAATACAGCGATGCCCATTTTCTCTATCAGGCACTCGCCTTGTATTCAAAGCTATTTATTGGCCACGACGTGAGCAGAGGCAAAGGCATGCACTAGCAGTACTAGCACCATCTGCAGTGCAATGATAGCTGCTTCCATTAAATGTTTATGATGGCACTGCTGGGTTTGTCTAAGAGTGTGAGGTGACAAATACTGTTCTGGATTAAGTTGACCTTCAGATAAGAAAACTCGTCTCTGCTGGGATTGTGATATCAGTCAGTCTAGAGACGAAAGTGCAAACAGATGGGAGAACAAATTTTGTGTTTTGATATTAGAGGGAGATTATGGGGATAAGTCATTGTTCATGGGTTTTGCTTGATGAAGTGTTTTAGCAGATAAATTGATGGAGTTTATGTGTTTGTGGATATTAGTATCCTCTCATGAATACTTGAGTGTCTGTGTTTAGGTATTGCAGTAGGTTGTAACTAATGCATATTTGGTCCAAAGTCTAATATGTGTAGGCAAGTGCTCCCTCCTCCTCTGCCTCCTTGCTAGTCTCCACTGGGGGTACCAGCAGCAGTTCACATCAGGCTGCTCTTCATTCCCCCTCTGCCCCGTGTGTGTGATGTGCACAGCGTCAGAAATTTACAGAACCATAAATAAAACCATAAAACAGCAGTTTCCCCTCCTGCTGCCACACTGCACCACTACAGAATACATACACTTTTCATTTCCCCTCTGTAAGACCTTGGTGAACAGGAGCGAAGGAGGAGAGGGAGGGTGTGAGGAGAGGGAAGAAGAGAGAGTTAGGAAAGTGGATGGTGTTGGTGTTGGTGGTGGGGGGTAGGAGGGCAGAGAGAGGTGGCATTATGTAGAAAGGTGTAGCAGAGGGAAAGAGTGAGCGGGAACACGTGTAGAAAGGGGATATGAAAGAAAAAGCAAGACGGAGAGATAAAGGCGGGATAGATTAATTTCTTTGCACTGAATCCCTGAAAGAATGAGACAAAAACATTAGGCCAGCAGAAAAACATAAGCAAGGGGAGAAAAAAGAGATATGAAAAGAATAGAAGGTCAGGGTACGTGTTTGCATCTCGGGAAACAGAAGGAAAAAGGGAGATCTTATAGTAGAGATGTCTGCCGCTGGCAGGGACACTGGGTAAGACCTCACTGAACCAAGTTTGTCAGACACATCTATCTGTTTGACTACAAGATAAAGTACATTGCTTTGCCCTCCTTTGAAAACAATCCTTTCCTGTATTTAGAATGCTTCCTGAATACTGAAATCTCGGGCTGCGCACACACACAGACACACACACACACTCCAGAAGGCTTAAGCTGCAACGCTTCATCTCCGCAGCAGAACAAAACTTTAAAGGCAGTCCTGTCAACATATCCATTTATTTTTTCTGAATTCATATCAAAATGTTTTTCCCCTGCTGTTTCACATCTTTAAAAGGGATCGAAATGACTCGCCTCTTTTTCTAATAAGGCTATTGTGTGTGTGCTTGGAGAATTTGAACCAAACATCACAGCACAGAACGTCACGTAAAACTTCAACACAGGGAAAATCCCTGCTGCTTTCAGTCAATACAGAATATATTAGTAGTAGTCTTCATGAAGCATGTTTACCCTCTTCAGCAAAAGAGGTGAGAAGAAATGATGTGTAGAAGTTTTTTTCATCACTGCGTGCCCAGCGAGTGCTAAAAGGTGCTTTAAGATGTTATCACATGAACTTTTGTGCCACCTGCACAGTTCAAAGATTGAATCTTAGCAAATTAAGCTAAATGCTGCTTCATGCCTGGATCGTCAAAATACTGCATTTCCATGCTCTTGGTGAGTCTCAAGGTTCAGAACGTAACTAAAAATATGGAACATGTAGTGAAGTATTTATCAAAACACTCAACGCTCATTTGCATGCCGATGTGTTTGTGAAGGCTTACATTGCATAAACAGCGTACTCTCATTAACAGCGAGGGCAAGCTTTCTAAATCTTATCCAAAGTTTACTTTTAATTAAGATTTCTCAATTGCTTTGGCTCTCTGAGAGTCTAGTTGCAGAAATCCATCTGGGTTCACATGTTTCAGGGTTTTTGTTTTAATCAAACGTTAACACCTGTCTATGTTGTTTTTGTGTTGATGTGTGAGTGTGTGTATGTCCACTGCCAAAGTGTGTGTGTCTTTGTGCAGCACTGGGTCATTCAAAGTTCCCTTAGCATTCGGATGACATTTCAAACAGTGGGATGGTGAATGTAGCCTCATCTGTGGGTTTTGAAGCGCTGGGATTAGGTGTGAGAAATATGGATAAAATCTATATGTCATCTAATATCAGTTTGAGATATAGAACACATTGATACAGTATGAAGCATATAACCATTTTCAAATAAAATAATCAGTGATGATTAACGCATTATCTACCATGATTATGTGTAAGACCACAGAGTCTGTCTTGATTAGTCTTCTTCATTAAACAACATGATGGGATGTGTCATTTCCCTTCCTCTTTTAAATTAATACAATTTAGTATCTTTTCGAGCAATGCCATTGTCAAACTCAAATGGCACATTAATTATGTGCAACGGTGCCACATGAGAGGCACTCAAGCCTATAGTCTTAACAATTATGACTCCAAGAGTTGTGTATGTATGTATCCGGTGCTTGTTAGTGCATGGGTATACAGTATGATGCTGAAGTTGTAAAGAACAGAGGTGGAACCGGTGATGTGGAGTACTAGCAGCTCATTTGCATATCAAGCTGAGTGGAAACTTTAGAGAGGAAAGCCTCCACAGCCTTGTCATCAGTGGGCTGACAGCCGTTGTTCATGGTTCACAGAAGTTTCTTTCACTCTCTATCACATGCATAACACACTTGCATACATATATATCTGCATTCCAAAGGAAACAGCACACTGAAACACAAACAAGAGCAAAATGAGTCACACACACACAAAAAAACACAAGGCTTATAGAAGAGAAGATAAATCCATACTCAACAAAATCCCCCTCTCCACTTGCCCTCACCTCCCCAACCTCCCCAACCACACACACACACATTCAGGGAAGAGTGAGTGAGTGAATGACAGCTATTCAAATTTTGTTGTTCATTATGATCCATGCTAAGCCAAAAACACCATGATGAAGCAGGTTTTAACGCACACAATCACCCACACCGTGCCAAAAGCCATAACTCAGCCTGCGTTTGCTGGGGGATGAAGGCTTTTTAATATTAAGTTGTTGGATGAGAGAGGGCTGAGTCACAGAGAAATGACTAAGGAGGTTCCACACGCCAAACACACACACTTGGACACACACATTTAGGATAGTAGCTGTCAGTTGCAGATAGAGACCTACTGTCTAACTGACCCCCCTATCTATAATCATCCAGAAGGGCTTTGCTTTTTTTCCCTCATGGGAATAAAGTTTTGTGGCATAAAGTGGAAGTCCTCCAGATGAACACTTGGAGGAATTTCATCCTTTAGCAATAGCTCTTGACCCCAATTTAGTTCTTAAGGAACATAATAGATTGCTGCCAGTGAGAAGCATAATGGGAAATGGGTGTTTAAACACAAAGCATAAAGCCTCAGGCATGTAATGGCCATTTAAAATGTGGCTGCTGTATTTTTGAGTGCACTCCGGTCCGCAATGCATTTCAGAATTACTGGAAGATGTTTGTGTGTGCAATTGAGACTTATTTCAAAGTCGCAAAAACTGCCATCCCAGACAGTGAAATGTATCAGCAGAGGGTCTGACCTTTAATTTTGTAAGGCTGAGGTGCATGTGCAGGTCACACATAAAGTTAAGATAGTCTATTTATGATAATGCTATAAGTCCTTAACCAGAAACACTAGCATTAGGTCTGTAAAACTGCTTAAACGGTACCAGAACAGACTGGAACCACTGAAGTAAAACCGCACTTGTATATGGTGCAAGATACATATCATAAAATATGAACCTTTGTCTCCTGCTGTCAGGCCCGAGGAGACAGCTGTTAAACTGATAGGGTTGTCAAAGATCATAACACTGTCATGACTTCAAAAATGTTACTTTTCACTGTAATATACATGGGCCATATAAGTTATGGAAGACAGCTGTTCTCAAAAGCCGGAGGCAACAGACTTGATTGTGTCGATCATTTAAACTAAGCACCATGTGCTTGATAAAACCTTCAGTCATTGTCTTTTTCATAACTTTACCTGTTTAGCTTGAGTTCTTTTAAGGTGAACCCTTTTAATGAGTGACGAGGAAAGTTTTATCTCCTGAAAGTAGCCATCATATCACTAATGTAAATGCACTGAACTCTACAGAGGCAATATCCATCAAAGCAAAGGAAAAAGGAGAACAATTTAAAAAATCAAGCCAAGACCGAAGCTTCTATCCAATTCTGGCTTTTAAAATATTTGAGGATTTAAAAGTCCAACACCCCAATAAAAGTAAAATACACTTTATAGATCCATGTTTTGAACTGCAGCATTATCAAGGCCTATAGAAAGTACATTGGATCTCTCCATCCTACACCCACACCTGCTTCCTTTTCACCACATTCAACGTCAGCATGACACTGCAACCTCTAAAAGTGTCAAGCAAATATAAGTTTCATAACAGATACCACAGTTACATCTGATTGTTGGTGGTTAATACGAGATCTTGTTTCTTACTTGTGGACCTGGAGTGAGCTTGTGATTACACTTTATCTTGTATCTGTGTGTCTTGGGCATGAAGATAAGGTGTCATTAATTAAAAAAAGGTAATGGAGGATCTTTGCTGCATGCTTATTGCATGTATTGATGCTTGTGTCGTGATGCACACCGTTGAAGGAGGAAACAATCACACAGGTGTCTGCTAAGGGACACACTGACCTTGGCTTCCTGTGTTGTTTTTCAAAAGGGAAGACATTTGCACAAAATAATACAAATCATTAAAATCCCAATTATTGTATATAGTAGCAATGTGCGATATCAGCGTGTGTATGAGGTTCACCGAGCTGAGTGTATCTCTAGTTCTGTGACATTTAACGCTAAGCACGGTTAAACATTATTATCAGTGTAAATAATTTGGTAGAGTGAAAAGAAAACCCTCCAACCTCCAAATAACTGAAAGCATTAATGTGGTAAAATATTCACATATGCACACACACACACAAGCACAGTGTGATCTGAAGGTTGCTGTGCAAGAGCTGAACATGTCAGTGGTTTTCAGTGGGTGACTCCTCGCCTCCTTTCAAGGCTGTGGAGACTCAATGACATCCCTTTATGTCAGATTAATATTACAGTGGTTATTTGCTGTGGGTGGTCCAGCGCCACTTATTTTCTGCAGGGTACAGAGGTGGGAAGAGGGCAATGGGATGCACAGCAGCAAAGAAAATGAGCAGGGAAAAGTGGAGGTTCGTGCTACTTAATGCAAATAAATTGGCAGAGGTCTTAAAGTGTAGGCAACACCAATGAATAATCAAGAGCCAGGGCAATAACAGCTTGTTCTGGGTTTATGTACCCGGGCATGACCAATCAAGAGTGCAAAGATGTCAGCCATATTTTGCATAATCATTGATATCAGCGACCTGGGTTGAGCTTCTACATCGACTGATATAAATAAAATAAAATAAATTGTCATAGCCTCAGTATTATTGTTTATGCAACAAAATTTTAAAGTGCAAATAATTGCAAGACTTTGTAATGTTTTTTTTTTTTTTTTTTTGAGTGTGTGGGTTTCCTTCAGGTACATCTGCTTCCTCCCACGCTCCAAATACATATACAGGTTTAGGTTAATTGGTGAATTTAAATTGCCAATAGGTCGTGAATATGAATATAATTGGTTGGTTGTTTGTATGTTGACACTGTATAATAGACCAGTGTGCCAGTGTAAGATGGGGTTGGCTCCAGTTCCCCTGCAACCCTAAAAGGATAAGCAGTATGACTAATGAAAACAGAATTATACCCATTATTGCTGATTAATGATGTCTGGACTAATAACACAGTAATGGTCTGCTCTTACACTGCACTTTGAATGTACAACTAAAACATTGAAAAAAGCCTTTAGGTGAGTGCAAAAGACTGATGAAACTTTTTTGAAAGCGTGGTGGTAGTGTGTGTGTGTGTGTGTGTGTGTGTGTGTGTGTGTGTGTGTGTGTGTGTGTGTGTGTGTGTGTGTGTGTGTGTGTGTGTGTGTGTGTGTGTGTGTGTGTGTGTGTGTGTGTGTGTGTGTGTGTGTGTGTGTGGGAGGGCGAGTGGGGGGGGGGGGCACACTTATTTTCCCCAGTTTCAGCTTTTTATGAGAACTGAGCAATTTTCTGTGCATGTGTGATCAAATCAAATCTCTCTGAAGTCAAATCAAATTCCCAACGTGTGGTTCATTTTGAGGTCTAATTGTTAGGCATAATGATTTACACTTGACAGTTACTAATTTCATGGAGGTGGAATCAGCACATGAAGCTACAAACAAACACCACAGCGGCTGCCACAGATGGCTGCTGTATTATTTGATCCAAGGAAGAACAGATGCACTGCTTGACATTTAGAATAAGGACAATTGAACAAACAAAAGTGGAAACTTCTGATGAAAATATACAAGACCGTAGCATGGCGGCGGATCAGGAGAGCTACAGTACAACGAACAAAGGAAGAGCAAGTCTGAAGAAGACGTCAGTGCGAGAATAAGAATATTGAATTTGAAAAAAACTACTCAATTATTGAATGAAAATTTGACAGTCTAATTCATAAAACATTACAAAGATACACATTCCCAGGGCCATCAGTTGCCAAGCCAAGCAAGCTATTGTACCACTAATTAAAACTGCGCACTTAATGCTCCAGTCTGAAATATGATTTGCATATTTTCTGTTTAAAAAAACATCAGAAAAGAAAAATCCTGTCTGCTGCAGAATGGCAGCCATCAACAGAAGGGTGCAGAGTGCCTTAGTTCCCACCTTCAGGTTTACATTAATGGCGGCCGGCCCGGGGAGAGCTACAAAGCAGATTTGGCGGAGCCCAGAAAAAGAAGCCCTGAAGCATATCAGGCAGACATTATGGGCCACAAGAAAACTGCTGCTGCAGTGTGAGACCAGGCCAAGAGGAGCAGCAACAAAGAGAAACCATCCTTGACCACAGGTAACCGTCTCATTTGTCTCAATCATCTCATTTGAAAGATCCTCCTGTTGTCGCCCTGTGAAATTGCCAATAGCTGATATGATGGTGGGGGGCTTAGGGGGTCGGGATGTTGTTATGTGTTGTGTGAGTTTTGCTCCACATTCTCTCCTTCACTCTTTCACAGCTACTCTGGGTGATTAAAAAAACGACATTTTATGGCTATGTCAGAACCAATAATTAATTATTTAAATGTCATAATAATAATTACCAGAGTAATCCCCATATTCATTCAAATTCGATAAGGATAGGCTCGTAGAAGCAGCTGTTTGTAGCTTGCAGCTCTGTCTCTCTCGACTGTCTGAAAGCTCCACTTAGAGCCAGGCTAAGAAACCAAACGAAGCGGCGTGTTCTCTCTGTCTGCGCATCGATCTCACTACTCTGTTTAATCACAGTGCAGCACCTAGTCAGCTGGACCAAGTGTGTGTGCCCATGCTGGTTTGTGCTTCAAGTATTGGTCTACTTACTTATGTTTTGAGTATTTGCAGCACATGTCAAATTGATGAGGATGTTGTTTGTGTTTTTCATGTTTTAGGTTGCAGGGTGTTTGGCTCTCAAGGCTGCCTTTCTCGAAGGATCTCATTCATATCCGAGCAAATTTGATATTGTACTTCCATATTGAATTGAATCAGGAAATCCACTGACCCGGGACCTTGTCGATCAGAAATGAACTGGTACGGGAAACTAGTGCCAATACTCAACCCTTTTTGTGATTTCATAAACCTGTGTTTACCTCTTTCATATCAAAACAAAGCAATCCAAGGCCCACGATAAACATGTTTAGACTATAATGGTGGGTAAGCATAATCACTTTATTCCCAGTAGAGAGATAAAACTAAGAGAAAGAAATACACAAGGAAACTGTTTTTTAGCCAACTCTATTGGCAAGTGTCTGCTGTGGTGAAGCATCCTTGAGAAAGGAAACAGAATCTCTCCCTCTGCTGTTCAAACTCACTCTCCTGCAAACACTGCACCTGTGACATCTTCTGTAACCTGATATCAAATAATTGGGAGTAATGAAAGTAATGAGCACAGAAAAAGCCAGGAATAAATGAGGGAATCAGGAAACAAGAACTTCTTGTGCAAAAAGGAACAGCAAAGGATGCTTTATAGCAAATTGACTATATTACAGTTGAGATTGTGTGCGCTTGTGTGCGTGTGCATGCATACAAGCTCCCACTAAAGCTCCGAGGTACGTATACTTCCCAACAGCTTCCATAATCCTCCATTTCCTGCTGTGTGTCAGAATCCTCGAATGTCAAATAAGCGAGATGCCTGCCATCAGGTCTTTTTTCACCCTCTCATATGTCATCACATCACAACCTTTTTCTTCCCACCTCGCATTCACTTCTGTCCTCAAAATCCTTCTTTTCTCTCCTTGCGTTTCATTTTTCTGACTCAGCCGCTTCTAGGCTAGCCTGTCACCTCTCCATTAGTCTCTACTTTTACCACATCCTCCTTACATTTCGCCTCACCACGTCATTTTGCATCCTGTGCACTCTGATCATTGTGATTATGGCTTTATCGGATAATCGGAATTAGACTCGGCACCTACGCAGCTGGCTGGCAATTTAAGGACACGATCAACTACGTTATTCTTTTTTCTGCAGCGGTGAATTCAATTACGTCTGTTGAATTTATCATTTAAATAGCATCTTTCAACACCCTAAGAACAACAAATAACATTTTAAGACATGCTCAGCCTCAGGGATCCAAATGAAAGATGTTTATATCCAACTAATTTTCTGAGACAGTTATCTGTGAAATTAACAAAACACCCTTTCCCACTACAATTTTATAATGGCCTTAACTCTGTATGCATTCATATAGCCGATTTAATTATAAAGTATGACAACAGTGACCTCTAAAATGTAATTAAAGCTAATCATAGACATGATAAAGAGACTGTATGTACTTTTTGGAACTAGTCTTGTCATCTTTCTGTTTCTGTCTCCTGGCTAAAAGACACAAACCTTGGAATAAATATTCTAGAGACAACCCTGTCTACTTATCACATGGAACCTCCATTGAAGTGTGGTGCTCGTACTGGAACGTGTGGAAGTGGCATATAAACATGACTTTTAAAAACCTTCCATGGGAAATGATTTAATTAAGGAACACTGCCCTGAGCTACTGTGCAAACCCATCTTGAAATCCACACATGTGCTCGAATGCGAGCTCACGCATGGACACATACACAATGACACTATTCAATGGCAGTTACCTTGGGGGATTTTGGCACCGACGCTTGAAAATGAAAGTAACATAGGTACAGCGAGCAATAAGTATGGCAGCTCAGCGGTCGCTGCATTTATTAATGAGAGAGAAGTGATATCAGGAGTTTGAGAGAGGCAATGACGGGTCAAATTGGATGGTAAAGAACAAAGTGGGAAGGAAATCACAGTAAGAAATGAGAGACACTGGACATTATGGTAGTATTTGATTGAGAGCAGTGTTGAAAATGCTGCATTCATGCCAGGTGAGAAGTTTTCACTCAACCACATTTCAATCACAACGTCCAGCAGCAGTTACTTTACTATAAAATGTTATGCCCCCCCTCCTCCGTTGTTGCTCTTACTACACTGCAGTTACTTCATTATTTAGGGGTGCACTCCCATCCTTTAGCATCATTACAGGCTTTCTCCAGTGCATCCGTAATGTTGCAGATCTGCCTCCCTCGCAATTCAACAGGCTGAGCTCTCTAAAGGTTTTACTGTGCAAAGCCTGTGCATTCGACCTTTGCTGCTGTGTTAGCAATAACAATCAATATCAAATCCTGTTATGCATTTACCTTGACAACGGTAAATTCAGAAGTTCCAAAAGATTATTTTAAGGACAATTACAGCTCCCAGACAGCCACAGTACTATATCATACCATTGGCAAAAAAAAACTTAGACTGTATCATTACGGGATCGGTTCTCTACTCCTTTGTGTTTCAAGAAACAGCATTAAAATAGGCAGAAAATGAAAGTGAAGCGGTGTAGTTTAGAGGGAAAGCATCAACAGAAACAGTCACACTCCAACATGAGCATCTTTCTTTCCTTTAAAATCCCACATTTATGTAAGGGTGTCGGATGAATACGTCTCATCTGATCTATACAAATTGCTTGCAGAAATTCCTAAGCAGATTGCTTCTGCCATTACCTCAAGAAATTGACTGTGCTGCCAGCAGTACCTCCTTTCTCCTGCTTCCACAGGGCATTGACCCATGTGCTCCAAGGTTCCTCCATCCAAAAAGTCAGCCCTCTGGTGTCCTGGCCTGGCCTTCATGTCTCAAAGGTCCTGTTCAGACGTGGCATTAACATGCTTCTTTGTGGATCCAATCACAGGCAGACACCTCTAAGTACCCCAGTTCACACCTGGCGTCTCAAGTGACCACTTTCCCACTCTATATGCAAATAAACATGTATGTGTTGTTGTTTTTAGCCAAACTATGACAGACAGGTCTGCTGTTGTCTGTGAGAGAGAGAGAGCAGGTCAAGGAGGGGTTGAGTGGCTCATTGTGCCGCACACAGCACAATGCACTGAACTTTAGCCATGTGAAATAGTTTTTTTTGGGGGGGTTTTCTTATGAAACTGTGACTAATTAGTCTGTGGAGGAGGACATCAGCTGAGTATGTGCTACTTCAATGAGGCAGAGGGCACATTTACATTCATATGGCTGCAATATGAGATGTACAGGTGTGCACTCACAGCTGTACTTAGAGCTGCCCACTTGTTACGATACCAGTAAAGACAGATGTTAGGGATGCAAACAATTAATCGACTATCGATTAATTGTCGATAAGAATTTAATCGATTAAATTAAATTACTTGCAATTAATCGTTCCTTTTCAATGGGAGTTTTACTGTGAAATGTAAACAAGCAAAGCCGACATAATGTAGCGGATCTCTGTGTAAACGTGTGCAGCGCACTGCAGCACTCAAGGGAGAGAGGGAGAGGAGGTGAAAAGAGACAACAACACCTGTTGTAGCTTTACGGGACTCAGGCTGTACCATCGCTAACACACAAACGACCAGTGAGTAACGAGTCAAAAAGCCGCCGACACGGAGCTGCCTGAGGAGTTGTAATGCAGCCTGAACGCAGCTCAAACCCACGGTGCCTCAGCACGGCGACCAAGCTTTGATAAACACACCGGATCCGCGCTGGTTAGCCGGTCGCTACCGGAGCTTAATTTAAAAAAAAAAAGAAAAAGAAAAAGAAAGCGCTCGTTGCGGAGCCGCGGAGAACAGCGCGTGTGTCCACGCTGTGTTGGTTTATGTAACTTGAGGGGACAAATGAACCACATATTTATTGTCATGCATTGCTGACCTGGGCATTGTTTCTCATTAAATTAGAAAACCCTTTCCTATCATTCCCCTTTTCCGTGCATGGTTGAAGGAGACTGGCTCGCATCCACACTCCACTCCCTCCTGCGCCGACATGTCACCTTAAGTCACATAAACCAGTACGGGTGTGTGGACACAACCACCTATATTGTTGTCAGCGCCTCATCACCGCTGGTGTTTAAAAGGCTCCGTTCTTTCTGCAGTCAGGTTAAAGCGCACATCCGCCGTGTTGGTAAACAAATAGTCCCTCTGTATCAACGGAGGAAACCGTGCTTGAGCAGCTTGGGTTGGAGGTGGTGTGAGTGCGGGCCAGCTGGCCAGCGGGGGGGGGCATTAGAGCTTCAGCGCGGTACAGAACAACTGGCCCTAGTGTGAGTGCGCCCTTATCTGTGGCCGCTGCAGCGCCACACGGGCTTTGCCTTTCAGCAATCAAGCGCTGTTTTTGTCAATGTTAAAAACAATAACAGCAACAACTGTCGGCAGCTGAGATCGCTGTGCCGTCACCATAGAAACGCAAGACGCATTACGGCTCATTAGCAAAATACCTTTCAATGGAAACACCCGCAAATGGCAATTGCACTTTTTCGAAGTTTCAGAAATATCGCTTTTATTTTGCAAAAATCTGTAATGGAAACGCAGCGGTGTCTCTCATCTCATCTCATTATGATAGGACTTCAACCTCAGAGCTCTATGTCCCAATAACGTGCTACTTAAACATTTTCATTGTGCTGTGCTCTTAAAATAAACTAACAAATACTAGTGTAAGTCCATAAGGAATGTTGATCTTAAATTTTCCCCTTAAATTTAGGTTCTCAGGAAAATCGCCGCTTATCAATTAATCGATCATCGATCGATAAGGTCTATCAACTATCGATTAATGAATTACTCGATAATTTGCATCCCTAACAGATGTTAATGCCAGATCTGAATTGGACCACAGGGTCAGTTAAAAACAATTAAATGTTATTCTGGTGTCCATGGATGTATTCTCTGGAGCTTGAGTTATGAGTGAAATAGTTCCCAATGAAAATAATGTAAATATGAATAATGTATAACTATGAACATCTTTAAATTTGTTTCAGCATGAGAACATAAATAACTGTGAATATGTATGAGCATGTTCATTTATGTATGCTTTAAAACCTTTTAAAATTTCTGTTCAACCATTCAACTCACTGTATTGAAAATTTGGCTTTGCAGTCACATTATTTTGAATCTCAGGAAAAATTTTAACAGACAGAATCACGAAAACTTCATTTGTCCTTTTGCTCACCCTAAGCAGGAACATAAAAATAGACATAAGTAATAATATTATATAGTATAGTAAGTATAATCTTTTTTATTGTAATGCTTTAATTAAGTGAAAGAATAACAGGTTTTAATTGTATTTGCTTTACTTTTTAATCTAACATCAGAGCCTTGTACAGTGTCATAGAAAATATAAATTAAAAACTTTGACAAACTTTCACTAAAAAATTACCAGGACAAAAACTGTATGCTCGCACTGTAAACCCAAGTTCATCTCTATGAGCAGACGTGCACTGTGCCTAGTCTAATTTCACAACAACATAAATTATTGATAACCCACCATGAAAAAGTGAACACATGATATAATTAACTTGGGCCGAGGGTATTTCATCTCATCCTGCAAATGCCCCTGGAGTATACCAACCACAAAAAAAAAGTTTGCTCAATAACGGTCTACTCATCCCAAATTTACGCTCTGGATCAAAACAACATGAATCATTGCAGACTTTTATTCTTTAAAGCAAGAGTTAAAACAAGCTCTGGATTCAAGCAAAAAGCCTCCTTTGGGTCAGCAAGGCTGTAATGGCTGACAGCCCAAAACTCTTTCTTTATATAAAGATCATACATTTTTCATCACAGAAGTGCTTTGAACCCAAGTGTGGGGGATCATTTCAATGGACTTCTAAAGGGTCTTGGCGTCACCAGAGAGTGGCACACTGGTGATTTGGGTTTCCCTGAGCAAGTTGCGTTGGAAACCCTGCGCTGACACAAATTTAAACAGGAAAAAAAACAAATGCACAGATCAATGAAGAAAGGCAGAAGACACCAGATGCAGTGGTGCCATGACGGCTGCAGTCACACATTTGAGAAGAAAACTGATATTCCTAATTTTTATTTCATATTCTGGTCCTTCCTCCCGACCCCAGTGGGAAATCATCACTTCCAGCCTCCTAAATATGCATGTGATTAATTACGCATCTTGTTATCCACGGCTAATCTGCATAGGACTCTCATGTATAAAAGTCCCTCTCATTACCATTCATAAGACCATCTCACAGGTGTACCGAGTAAATATACAACACCCTGCACCTGACCAAAAAATACGCACAAAAATAAAAACAAAAAAAAAGTTAATTTTCAGGACTGTAGACACACACACACACACACAGTCACACATTCAAACAGGCCTACAGACATGTTTAAACAAGTACAGACACAACCGTGCTTGCTCAAGTGTAAAGACTCCCAGAAACGTACACGTGTACATAGAGACACTTCGAGTGGACACCCACTAGGAAGCAGACACATTATGCAACCCCACTGACAGAAGGTCCAGGTTTCCCTCATATAGGTGACAGTTCGGTCTGTGCCAACTCATTAACAACACAGCTGGCCATGAGGCTTGGAGAGGGGCAAGAACACAGGGGTCCTCAGATGGGTGTCTGATTGGATTTTCTCCGTTTGGGAACATAAAAAGCTTGTCGTGGCATGTCTGTGTCTTCAATATATGACATGTATTAAAAATGCAGCCTCATTTGACTGAAGCAAATTAAGCATCTGTACTTTACAGTATCTCGTTATGCAAAATTCAGGAAGTTGTTTGCACTGTGAACTTATGTGTGGGGCGCAGCTCCTGCTTCAGATGTTAAAACCCAGAGCAAAGCTTCAACCTCTGCCACAACATCAAGACTTTCTTCTCTTTCTCTACACAAATAACTTATCTTCAAGCTACTTACCGCCCCCAGTCTCTCAACATGTATCTGGATTATTTTGCGCATTTTCACCAAATTTTCCCCATATTCCATACTTTTTTCTTTTTTTTTGGGTGGGGGAGGGCTATTTTGCCTTTAATTGAGAAGATATTTGAGAGAGACAGGAAAAGGGGAGGTACAGAGAGAGGGAAAGACATGCAGCAATGGGCCACAGGGGGATTTGAACCGGCATATGGGGCGCCTGCACCCAGTGAGCTATATGGCATCCCATTCCATACATTTTTTATCTTAAAGAATTAACTCTTTCGCCCTGTTTCACCCTACTTTCATTCTAATTTGTATATGTTGCTTCTAAAAGTCAAGTATTCTATTGGTTCAACCAACAACTTTTTAAGATAAGTAAAGTTGGGGTCTTTCTGATTTTACTATGGCATCATTTGAAAAAATAGGGACTCACCCAGGTTCCACTTGAGTCCAGTGGTGGTTGTTTGGCAAGGTCCACCTACTGGAATGAGACTGCACCAATGCCCCTCCAGGCCTGTGTTCACTTCCAGTCTGTGGCTGCCCTGCTGACACCACCGAGAGAAAAATGAATAGTATTAGTCTGCACAAATGTGTGTATATGACAGAGTCAACGACAGGTTGAAACAAGGACAGTGGAAAGAATTAAAGAAGAAAATAAACGTGGCGCAAGACTTCTTAAACCTATTCAGCCCCTAAATGAGAAACTTAGCTTCTCCGCCCAGGGAACAAAGCTCATTAAAGTAAATTATTGCGCTTGTCAAAACTGCAACCCCATTTTTAGTTCATACCGACACTTAAAAGGATACATTGCCAATTTGAATTATACTCTCGTGTCTGTCATAGCGAGTCAAAAGATTTTTGCACTGACACTGCGTCAACATCCTAACAAACCAGCTGCTTACACTGGTTGCATTATCATGAAATGCCTCAACTCAAGTCAAGGGCCACTGAATTCTATAATGTATTTTATTAGCACAGAAAGAAAATTATCCATCAGTGATATTTGGGGTGGTTGACAGTGTTACGTCTTTCAGTGGCATCAGATGAAGAAATGTTTTTGAGGTATAATGAAGTCTTTTTTTGAAGTGCCCTCCAGAGAAGATAAACAAGAACAAAATGTCACGGTATCCCTTTTAGAAACTAGGATTGAGAGAAAAAAGGAAGAGCACTACATAGTGTAGGGGCAAGGTAGTGTCAGACTCAACAGGCTGAATAATGACTTCACTCTGAATGCACTGGTTCTAATAAAACCTGAAGCTAGAATGCAAAAAGGTCAAAATAAAGTTTTTCTCATTCACAGTGTACAAAGCCACAAAGAAACACCTCAACACCTCAACAACTCATTATGGCTAATACTACATTTGTAAGGAGGAAGATGTAGGAAAGTGAAAAAATACTTGAAAACGGATAATTATGTATCATCAACACTTAGCAGTACTTGGTACACTCAAGCTGTTGTACACCTGAGCATTAATACAATGACAAAATGCGCTGACAGCTAGGGCTTAGATCAGTCATCTAAAAAGATCACACGGACACCGACAAAGGCTGCACAGTCGGTTAAGAGTTAGAGATCTTCAAGGTGTGACATGTTTAAAGCAGAGTTTTCTTTGCTTGGCTTCTGAGAGCTACGGAGCCAGAGGGAAGTAATGATGGGGAATTCTACGCTTTAGAGCCTTTAGTGTTCAGGAAACATCCCCGAGGTTGTTTTCTATACATAAACACAGTTTCTTTGTGCAAGTCTGTCAGCGCAAGAAGGTGTATGAAGAAGAGTAAATACATGTGCAACTGCACACTAACAAACACACATGCAGACTTGAAGGAGGTGCTGCTTGTAACTGTGCTGAAACTCCGCAATGTTGCTTTAAAATCATCAATATGATCCATATTATCGTCATTCTAATTATAAGAGAAAAATATTTAAACTTCTGTTTGTTACACATTATGTATTTCAGTACAGAACAAACCATCTTAGTTCAGTTCACTTCATGTCTATGTTTCATATTTGAATGCCGCATATAGCTGCTCACTTGCTGCAGCACAAACATACCGCGGGTACCACACTTTATCATTTAAATCAGCTCTTACTTTGACAAGTTTCACTCCTGGAAAGGGCATCAGGTAAACAAGCTTGTAGATTTGACCTAGAGAGTGTGTGCTTATAGAATGATTTATAGTATGGACTTGGCTGACACAGCGCTGTAAATTCTCTGCCATAGGCTTTCTTAAGAGTCTTCAGGGCCCGGGATACTAACATGGGGGAAATGTGGCTCTGCTTGGCCCCTCCGACTGAGTCTCCATAGAGCAAACAGTAAGAGAAAAATACAAACAAAAGAGATGAACTCAGCGCAAGTTTCGCCTTTTCTTTTCATATTCAAACCGAGTAAATTTAGCATCACCTTGGGATCTAGACAGATTAAAACATCTTCTTGTCATGTAGGGACTCTGAATAAACAAGCCTGCAATCCTCTCAGTGTCCCTTTCCATAATTTAATTTAAAAAAAAAACATGAGAATTATGCAATGCTCTGAGCCAGATGTGGAAAAACCAAGTCTTCAACATATTTCCCAAAGATAGAATAATAACACTTGTTCCCCATATGACGCCTCATATGGGAAACAAAAGTTAAAACAAACAGCCACAACCCTGATTAAGTCAGAGCATGTCTAAACAGGGTGTTTGTCTGCATTTCCTGAGAATTACAAGGCTGCCACCATCAAATTTTGTGCCGCTTCTAGCTCTTTAGAAATTAAACAAACATTATTTTCTAACAAGCATTGCACTTGGCGGATTTCTGTCATTTGTAACTGCAATTGTGGTATCACACCAATTCGGTCGCGCTGTATCGCCATCAGCACAGTGGGATACACGTAGGGAAATGTGTGGCTGGAGCTGCAGAAGAAAAGAAGAGCTAAATCTTCTTTTCTCTAACTTTTCTCAAATAACTTTTCCTTAAGACTGTGCGTTTTTTTTTACTACAGGAGTAATAGTGTGTCAGGTGGTGATCGGATATTCTTAGGTGGTTCAAAAAGGCTGAGTACTGTATACATGTTTTTTTTTTGTATTTTGCAACTAAGCATGTCCTGTTTCCTAAAAAGGGTTTTATCACTGTTGAGATGTTGTGAATTTGTCAGGTCTGACAGTAGTGCAC
The DNA here is from genome assembly GCF_905171665.1 of Trachurus trachurus. Lineage (NCBI taxonomy): Eukaryota > Metazoa > Chordata > Actinopteri > Carangiformes > Carangidae > Trachurus > Trachurus trachurus. The sequence continues at coordinate 9,504,006 of NC_139911.1, forward strand.
AACCACTGGAAGAGGAAGGGCCCGGTGATGAAGAGGATCATAGTCAAAAGACAGCACAGGGAGACAACGTAAGTGTATTTAGGTGAAAAGTGTTTACTGTAAAGCTGACATTTGTGCAACATTAGCATCACTTTTCAGTCATCTTCCCCACAGACGTTCAGGTAACTGGTTTTAAAGCACCTCCCTGGAATAATTACAGTTTTTGTATTTCAGATATTATATCTCAAGGAAGACTTTGGGGCATTGTTTATCTTTCTGATAGTGGCTCAGTGTCACCTGAAAACATAGCATTTCTCAGAGGGCGTATTATAACCTCCTCAAACAAAAGTGAAGACATTGCAAGCAATTCACAAAGGTAACATCTACTTAAATCGGTACATGTTATTGTTCCCCAGATTCACTTGAACTCTTACAACATGTTGCCTGTGAAAAAAGTGTTTGTTTTGATCAGGTGATCAAAACAGTCTCCGTTTGTTTGTTTGTGTGTGCATGTTAGATTGTGTAGAGCATGAACAACTCTGTATGTATTGATTGCATCACCAAATCCCAAAGCGGAGCACATAACAAAATCATGATTGCGTGGAAAACGGGTAATGAGGATGTTTGGCAAAAGTTGTAAACACTTCAATTACAGATGTAACTTGAACAAATAGCACTGGGCTTTTCGAAGGTTGCGTTCACCTTCATGTACAGGCGTCTGCGTTCATCAGTTGCTGGCGAACTGGAGCCGCGTTGACAAACGAGCTTAATTTACCCTCAGTGAAGTAAGATTAATTGGAGGTGTCGAGGTATGAAGCAGCAAATGACAATGCGTCTTTGGAATAATGACAAGAAGTGGGGAGGGAGTGCATGAGAAAGAAGTTAACACGCTTAACATTTTACAAGATGTCATCAGGAGGTGTGACAGTTAGCTGTTTGTCCTGAAGATCCCAGAAATAAACAACACAGAGGGAAAAAAAGAAGGTTAAAAAAGAGAAGTGTGTGTCCCAATTGGCGGCTACCCAGCCCACTTGTAAATTCAATCAACTGAGGAGCATGAGAAAGTGGCTGGCACTGAGGAAAAACAATTTGGGAGCATCAAAAGAGACTCTCTCACTCATGCACAACAGCAAATTGGGGCACCATAAGAGTGGCAAAGTGTGTGTGGTGTATGTGTGTGCTTGAAGTGATTACTTAACAAAGAAACAAAGTGTTCAACACTCCAATCAAGGTGGTCGCAGAACAAAGAAAAGAACATTTTTGAGAGTGAACAGAAAACGAAGAGAAGCACTGGAAGAGGGGTGATTAGAGGGTGTGGGAGATGCAGAGGAGCTCAGTGTTGGTGTGCTGAAAACACGCTGTGGGTCTGCCTGTGTATACTGTACATATATAACTTATAGGATAGATATAGCTACAATAAGTCAGGTCCATGCAAAGCAAAATAGTGGGAGCCTGACATTTTTAAAACTCAATGATAAATGCAACAACCAATTTATTCTAAGGCAGAGGTGTTATAACCTCACATTTTAGTTGCATTTCCTACCACCTGGAGAAAATATAGCCAGCTGGCTTTGAAGCTCAAAGGAGACAAAATTAAATGAAAAACAGTGGAGAGAACACAATCCTTGCACAATGGAAATAAAGTGGCCTATATGCATGCATAAGACGACTATGCAAAGTGTGTTTTCAATGCACTCACGGGTCTGAGTAGATATGCCAGGCTGGTTTCCTGTATAACCAACACAGGCAGCTGTGTCATGGACAGAGCGTGGTGGAGTGTCTCAACAGATGCCATGGTCTGGTCAAATCTGCCCGCAAGACCACCCAGAGTTACTATGGCATCCACCTGGAAAGACAAACAAGAGATTGATAAGGCACATAACAGAAAACTACCATGGTTTGATATAATTTGACTTTCTGGCGGGATGCTGCTGAAGTGAAAGAAGAAAAACACTCCTGTCTTCAGCTTATGGTAATGTGAAATGAAAAGAGAAATGAAGAAAGAAAGAAGAAAAGGATATTTTTAAAAAAACTTTGTTTTTCCTTCATTTAAACCCAGAAAGTACACAAACAATTGGCACACAATTATTACTGATTGCCTGATGGTAGCCCTAATTTTAATAACACTTAAGTCCTACATGAGTAAACATTGTGGCTTCATGAATGGGTGATTTGCAAAATAAAAAAATAAGAAAAACAAGACTCATGACTACTTGTTTATACTTGTTTTCACATATGAATTACCATTCAAAATTTGCAAATTAAACTGAAAATTGGACAGCACCTGCACCAACAACTAATCACTTCTTTTCATACATTTTTTTAGTGAAATCTTTTGAGTAGATTCTGAGATGTGCTGTTAGGTAACGGACAAACAAACAAAATAATTTGTTCAATGTGTGCAATGGTTAGAGCAACGTTAAAACATGAGTTTGGTAATAATGTCTATTTCCTGTCAACAATTCCACACTCGGACCAAAACCACTGATGAATTGATCCTACAATAACTATTGTCGGTGCAGCCAAAACCTCAGTGCTCTGAGGTCCACTGACCATAAAAACACATCAATCAGCCACACTATTCTACTGGGTGTCTTCTTCCTTCCTTACTGTCATGAACAAAGGCCCTGTAGTGTATTTTCATCTCACTTAAACTAGGCTACTCACAAGTACAACAATCCATCCCTGAAAACATACAGGAAATGCACAGAGATAACTTTGCCTTTTTTTTTTTTTAACAAAAATGAAAGTGGTTTTACATCTTCATTTGTAACTAATGAACTTGAGTGCCACAGACAGTCTGGGAAATCACTGATAGATGGACAAATTGCTTTGGTGCACAGATGGAGCAGGGGACAGTGGCATATTGTTTTTAATGCTTTCATTCTCTAAAGCACTTTGTGTTATACATCACTGTGTGTGAAAAGTGCTATACAAATAATTCTAACTGATTGATTGAAACACATGGGAATAGTTGAAAGTAAAAAAACATATAGAATATCACCTACCTGTTCATTTTATTTAAAAAAAAAATGTAGTAAGTAAAAAGCACTACAATAAAAGCCATGGACACACAGACCTTAGAGAAAGAAATGCATTGGAGGACAGGTAAACAATGAGGTAGATCAAAAGAACTCAGGCCATTACACTGAGGGTAAACATCTTTCACTTGAAATAAGAGGTGGACAATTTAACAGCAAATCAGGTGAGCTAAGTGGATTACTTAACCTAATACCATTTCCTGCAGCCTCAGAGCTGAAATGGACTTCTTCTTTTTTTAACTTTGAGCCAGCAGTTTACTTAAATATCATATTTACAGCTCTCAGCAGTTATATCCTTATTCAGAGTCTCCAAGCAGTCAAGCACCAGTGCTGACAGCTTTAAAACCCAACAGAGTCTAGAGGGCAGAGGCGGTGTCATAGGCTGACAACTGACAGTCACACCATCATGGAAAATGAACCATATACCATCCGTCACACTCGCTTCACTTCAGTGTTTCCACTTCAGCCATGAAATGTGAATAAATAAATAGAGTATAGAAGTAATTATTCCCTATTACCTTAGCTGATGTTGACCATAATTGCTTGGTCTGTAGCTAAACATCAGGGGAACAGCGGCTAATCTAACTTTCAGAACCCATTACTCTTTCCACTACAGCTGCTGATCAGTCAGATCACATTAGCTAAATCAATTTGCTACAATAACAGATGTGTGACCATTTTTTGTGTGTGTGTGTCTGTGTGTGTGTGTAAATATGTGCATGCATGAGCCCATTTTAAAGCCAAGAACAAGAGGGTCCTGCAGCGTCACTTATCTCTTCACATAACGGGAAATGAATGTAATAACTAACTTCCTGCTGCAGGAGATGAGTAAAGGAAAACTGAGCACTGAGATCGAGGTTACATCAACATCTGGCACACACCCCCATATGCAGAGGCATGACCGAAACTGTAAACAACAACATTTGGTAAATGAACCCCCCTCTGTGAGAGAGAGAAGATTGAAAGACAGTGAGAGAAAGAGATACAGATGCATACAGAGCAGTGCATTCAGTTTTCATTTTCATTCTTTTTTTTTCATCCATGTTTTGCTATGTTGCAGCCATTTGTAAAAACAACAAAATAGGTGCAATCAGATGAATAGAATAGAATAGAATAGAATAGAATAGAATAGAATAGAATAGAATAGAACTTTATTGATCCCCCGAGGGGGAAATTCACGGTGTCACAGCAGCAACAGATACAGATACGGTCAGAATTTAAGAATTCAGACCGTTAGCTATGGCACTCAGGCACCTTCCATTTCTCTTGATCATCTTTGAAATGTGTCCCTGGTTGGAGTCCACCTGTGGTAAATTCAATAGAGTGGATGTGATTTGGAAAGACATATATCTGTCTGAATAAGGTCTGACAGCTGACAATGTATATCAGAGTAAACGCAAAGCCATGAGGTGGAAGGGACTGCCCACAAAGCTCAGGGACAGGGTTGTTGTAGAGGTGCAGACATGAGGAAGGCTACACAAAATGGTAGAAGTTTAGATTAACCAGGACTCTTCCTAGAACTGACCATCTAGCTGAGCTGGGTAAAAGAGATTTACAAGAACCCAATTGTCATTTTGGCTGAGCTCCAGAGACCCTGTGTGTGCTTGGCTCCAATTCTACAGTACATGTCAGGTTAACAGGAAACCAGCCAATGCTCATCAGCTGTCAAATAACTTCCCAGCAGTTACTGTAAGCATGAGGGTGGCAGCATCATGCTATTTTCTTATTTTAGCCCAGGGCTCCAAAAACACGACACGTGATATGAAAAACATGTGAGCTTTTTCTGAATGCACTGTGCCAACCAGAGAGAGGAAACAACAAAACATGAGCTCCGACTACAGCAAATAATCGAAGAATGTGGGAACCAGAAACCAGTAAGCTAAAAGTAAATACAAGTGTGGGAGAAGCTAGATACAGAAAAGCAAAGCAGTAGTAACAACTGTCATAGAATCTCCAGGAGAAAACGACTGAAAAGGACACCGAAAGAGGAACCACCAAAATAAAGATAAGCAAGAGAAAGATTATACAGGACATATCTGAGAGATAAGAACAAACTGAACCTCTATTACATCTATGTACATCTAAAAAAAATAGCTAAATAGCCTAGCCCTAAATATGAAGAATGTGGGGAACACAGCAGTCATTTATCATAGTTGGGAAAAATGGACCCAAAACAACTACACCCAAATGAATGGAGTCTAGATAGTGTTGTGATCCAGTGCTCAGAGAACATGATCAATGAAGCAGGAAGAAAAACAGAGGCAAACTGCTCAGAGACCACCCTGAGACACTCAGAGCAGGCTTAAAAAGGAAAGGTGACAGAGTAGCAAACAGACCTAGGGAGCTTCCCAGGGCTAGCAGCACCATCCACGCTGCTGCCACAGACCGACTTCTCCTGGGACCTGATCCACTATATAAACAGGGCAATCACCTCACAGTGTGCAAAACCAAACAAGGTCAACATCACCCTTCACCCAGCCCAGTCATGGACAGCAGCACACACCACACAGGCCAAGGAGGAGAAGACTGCCATCTGGCACAGCGGAGCCCAGCGGAGCCCAGTCTCGCGGAGCCCAGCTTACCCGAACCCAGCCAGCTAGACCCCAGCCGGCCACGGTTCAACCAACCAGAGTGCGGCTCAACAGACCCCGACCCTCTACAAGTCAGGAAAGTAGTATCGCCAGGCTTCAAGGACGCAGATTTGGAGCAGCATACTATGCATGCAGAAACACAGGCTGACATGATTGAAGCCATGTCACCCCTGGGATGCAGCCGACATTGCACGGGGAGTGGCCAAGAGTTCAGACACTGGAGAGGCCAAGCAGCTGCTACAACTCAACTTTATGCCCGCGCCTTATTTCAGATTGTATTTTTACTTTCTGTATTAAATCATTACTGAGGAGCGCAGACACAGAATACATTTCAAGTATTAAAAGTCAACTGCAACCCACCATCCTTCCAACTACAGTATAGAGAGATATTGCTTCCTTCAAAGAGAAACACATATGTCACAGGTGGAGATCCATAAACAACACACATCATCCGGCTCAAATTTCATAATGATCAGCTTGTATGTGCAGCCTATCCTCTTCCCATTGAGTTACTTATTATAGTGAAAATGTTCATGAAAATCTCCATAAAGAAATCCAGAATTACCAGGCCCAATGTACTGTCCTGTTGATGGGAGATTGAAATGCCAGGATGTGCATCTGACACAGTGGATCCTGCTGACACCAGTCACACCTCTGCACTATCCTCTCCACACCTCATCCCCACTTCTAGCCACAGATACAATCAAGACCACATTGTGAAGAAAATGGGGAAAGAGCTAGTGCATCTCTGTCGCTCCTTAGGTCTGTATATGATTAATGGCAAGATGAAAGGTTTAGGGAGGAGGATGAAAGGCTTTGTGGAAGGTTCACATTTTGGTCATCTCCTGGGATGTGTGTAGTCGCCTGTGCCAGCACTAACATGAGCCCCTGCCTCATCAGTACACACACCCCACCATCAGATCACTGCCAGAAAAGTGTATGCATAAAACAAACCCTACACACACAGTTAATAACATAAACTGTGCCATGTAAATTACCTAAATAAATCATTTCAGAAATGCACTCCTGAAGGTAAAGTTAGACTTAAACATGTTAACCTGCACCTGAAGTCACTCAGCCAATTAACACATTAGCCTACGCTCTTTACAGTTTTAACTTCGAGAAATCAAATATGGATTTCACAAAAATAAATGTTATTATCATAAATCCGGCAGTAAAGCATGGTTTGCTAAAAACAGCTCTGCATCTAAATAGAGAGTGAAAAGGTAATTAAGACATAAAGAAAGGAATCTTACTGCTGACAACAAAGACAGACCTGAGACAAACTCACAAGCTAGAAACGGGAACAAAGACAGACAGGTCCAACAAAATGTTAATATTTGGAAAGATCACATTTCACATAATAATATCAACTGTGAGCGGAAATAACAAAAATTGACAATCCTTGAATGGAAATGGAAAATAAACACAGCCCCCTTGGTTACCTCATTATAATAAAAGAATTAGAAAACAGTATGAAAAACTGTAAGTGAAATCTAAAAAAAAAACACAGCCCTGAACTGAGAGCCCCTCTTCAGTCTCATTCTTCACCCACTTTGCTTCCCTGAGATCTGGAGCTGGAGGTTCTCTCAATACAGTGGAAATAAATTGGACCCTAACAGTTACCATGGCATCTATGAAAGCAGTTTGGGAAAAGGTCTTTACAGAAATGTAATGCTTGGATACTGGTCGTCCTTATGGACCACAATGCATTACTCACTGCATTTACACAATACATACTCTCATTAATCAACCCGCACACAACAAAAACAAGAGGAAAAGTTTCAGCATATTCTATTGATTTAAAAATCTTTTTGACTCTATTTGGCTGGAAGGATAATATTTAAATTGGTGTAAGAGACACATTTAATATATTAGAGGCATTATATGTCAACACAAGTTGACTTTTATAATTAAGTATTGACAGGAAACACAATGCACTTGTGGATGAGTTTAGAATTTACCAATATTGTTCATCAAAAATGTTTTGACAGTGGATTAGTTTGAAATTTTGCAGAGACTAATGGGACAAGGAGCAGCCACAATGAGGTGTTACATGACAACTGCAGGCGACAAACTGCACACCTCAAACTTGTCAGCATTTGTGTACAACATAAAATCAGATCACAGTTGCTCATAGCACAATGGGCAAAGACCAATTATTGCTTGACTTCTTTATTAAAATGACAATAGTTTATTTTCCTGCATGTTTCCTCCAGTTTTTTGCCAAATCAACCAGGGCTGAAATCTGCCTGCCATATTTACACTGAAGGCATAGCAGTATTGGAACCACTGGCTTATCTTTTATAATAAAGGGTTAGTTTAAGTTCAATTGCTAGACCTCCTTTTAAGTGCTTTGGGCCCTGAAAGTCACCATTAATAAGCCCATGACCCATACCTCAGGAAACCAAATATCAATTCAACCCATGACACCAATTTAATTTTGGCTTGAAGTAAGTTTGGTTTGGCAAAGTTAACAAGACCTAAACAAAACAAATACAACGCAATAAACGGAATTAACCAAAGATACCAATCAGGAACATTGAATGAGTAAAACCAAAGCTCAAAACAAACTTCATTTCTGTCTCACCCTAAACCATGAATATAAATGAGCAGAGTCTGTCTTTAGTGTCACAGATACAAAGCAGAACAACACCAACACTAAATACACCCTGAAGAATACACAAAAATAAAAAATCTGAAATCCACTGCATTACACATACAGTATATAACATGACACTACACTATCTGAGAAGGTCTTACAATTCTTTTCAGGCCTGAAGAAAACATAACTGGAGCAGCATGCAAAGTATATGCTGACCAATATTTTCTTTTTAGTCTTAAATCCCATGACAAGACCAAACCCAAAAATACATCAGTCTCCCTCAGAACTTTAAAACCTTAATAGCCTGCTGTGAAAATCTACCCAAAGCTCATTCATTCCTACAACAGATGTAAATCTTCAAGAACGGGTTGAAAAGCCTCAGTTATTCCCGAAAACATCTGGTAACTGTGTAGCCTGTAGAAAGCTTTACTCAAACAGGAACATTTGGAGCCTTAATGAGTGTTTACAGCACTGTGACACTCAATGAAACAGTGTGACTCATTTTGTGTTTTTAATATTTTTTGGTCAACAATGGGAGTCTCAGTATGTTTAACATTCACAGCAAGTCATCAAAACCAGAGGAAAGAACAGCACAGAGAAAAAGAAAGTAAGGAACGCTGAGAGAGAACAAAAAGCAATGAGTAGATAAAACAACAGAAAGCTGCGGGTTGTGTTTCAACCTCCAATGACACACTGGCTTGCCCAATCTACCGCTCCCCATCACTCCACTTCTGTTGTGTCTGTCACACATATAAAACTCTATATAACTGTTTGAATTCTTATTTGTTCCTATGTCTGTTTGCTTAAACCAAAAAAACAAGCTGGCTCAACACATCCGGGCCTTACTGTCTCCTGATTGGCTGAGGGAACCGCAGGAAGCACAGCTGGCTCAGAGATCAACATAAAAACACAGGTCCATTTACTGAGCATGATGAATAGATAACAAGAGAAAGAGAGAGAGAGGGGAAAATGAAAAAAACAAAACAGTGGAGCAGCTTATGTCTGCCTGCAACAGTGAAGCAAGGAGAGAAACTAACTAGGACAGAGCTGTGAGAAGACAAACGGGCTACATTCACACCACACAACGGGGGGCAAAAAAGCACGCACACATTTCAACAAGTAGATACACAAACAGGTAGTGTAAGCACACAAACAAAGTAGTCTACTGCAAACACATGCACGTTTTGGACAAACACAGTAACACTTTTCGGTACACACACAATGAGACATAGGCAAATGCAAATATACTGTATATACACAGACAAACACATACTCATCCACCCACCATAATCCTCTGATACCATTCTTTGGGATTTCACCCAATTCAATACAAGATAAATTCTCCAAATCGAGCGCTACGCTGTGTAGAGGAAAACATTCAGGGGCTAATATGTTGAATCTTAAACAGCCCGAACAGGAGCAAAATACTTAGCAATCTGCAAATCACCCTGGTATTATTTCATCTGTGAATGTAATTCATTTGAACAGGCTAAGTGGATGGAAATTACTAAAGGTGAGGAAAAGCGACAAATGACATGGCATGATGTAAAATCATTAGAAAGGTTGTGCTTTTATAAAACCGATGCCTATGCACAGTCAGGGAAGAAAAGTTCAAGAAAGAGTCATAGCTGAAGAAGAAAGAGAAAAAAATCCTGGCAAACAAACAAACAAACAAACAAAAAAACAAAAAAAAAGTCAGAAAAGATGGGCAACACTTATAGGGCGTCAAAAAACTGATTGCCAGGCTCCAATCTCTTGAAGCCAGATAGATGGACAAACATTCAGTGCCAGTTCAAAGGCAGAGTAAATATTAGCCTGGCTGAGAACAGAAAAGAAAGAAAAGAAAAGAAAAGCCCATGGAAGGAAAGGACGAAACTTTATCTTTTCTCTGGTACCAAAAAAACAGAGTGACAAGTGAGGCAACATGCATGCATAGCAGCTGAAGTGTGTGTTTGTGTGTCTGTAAGCGTCTCCTCTGTGGTCTTTCATCAGCTTAGAGATGTGAAGTGATTAGGGCACTCTGCGGTGAGTGGAGCAACACTCGGCATGCTCCTTAAAAATTCTAATAAAGCAAAACTAGAAAAATAAAGAGAGAGGGGAAGGAGACAGACAAACATCATTTCCCCTGGCACTGCTCATCTTAAGATGATCATTGTTCAAACTCTTGAAAATTGAAAATGTCCTCTTTTTTTGTTTATTGTATTACACGCTTTTCCCCTCCGGTGATGTATATTCTGTGCTATTTAGCTGACATTTTTAGAGTCACAGTGGAAATTTAGTCAATCTCCGTGTTGGATCAGTGTGCGCCCGGGCCTGGCTCTGCAGCAGCTGGCTGGGCACGGGGCTTCAATCTGGCTGGCAGATCTTTGCAAAGACCAGGACGTGAAGACAGCAACGAAACGCAGCATTTATTTATTTTATTCTTTTTTTTCTGAACAGGCAAATCACAATTACACGTGTATTCAGTGTGTAGGTGTAACTGTGGCTAATGTTATTCCTGTGATACTTTTTAACAGTCATTTCCTCAGGCGGTGTTGGGCGAGAGCACGGATGTTCTTCTCTTAAAGCGCATTGTTTCATATGCATACACCCACACACAATTACACCTGGGATCTACCCGCAGTCGACCACAGTCCAACGCTATTGACCTATGAGCAACTCATCTTAAGTACCTGCGGACTGAATGCCTTGCTTAAGGGCAATAAACTCTCAGAGACTCAGGGGGAGGAGAGTTTTACTTATTCATTTTTACCCAAAGCTACGAACACTGCTATTTATTCTAATGATATCTGTTACAACAATGTTTTAAAAACAATTTTTTACACAGTGATAGTCAACATTTTTGGAAATAAAAAATTACTTTCTCACTGAGAGTTACATAAAATGATAGATTCCATATTCATATCTGTACATTGTACATAAAGCTGAAGCCAGAAGGGAAGAGGTTTAGCTTAGCTTAGCATAAAGCTTGTAAACAAGGGAAACCATTAGCGCTGCTCCATCAGGTCAAACAAAATCGGCCTACCAGTACCTCTAAAGCTCAGTAATTAACACACTATATTTTGTTGGTTTAATCTACACAAAAACAACACGTTGTGCCTTTATGGGCGTTATATGGCACATTAGGAAGTCACTGTTCCCAGCACATAAACCCACACACGCCTGTAAAACCAAAACTTTTGTTGCCTTTGAGTTTTTGTTGGAAACTTAAACTACACTTAAAAAGTAGTGAGTGGGCAGATTTTGTCACCCTTGGACAAAGGCTCGTCAAATGTATGGACAGATGTTCCAGTGTCTAACAGCTAATTTAGAAAATGTGATCATTCAAAATCGAAAAGAATAAACCCATCAGAGTATGTCTGGTGTGCGGGGGTGTTTACCTGTAACTGTCGTCTCTGTATCTCCTCCAGCATGATGGCAAGACACTTAGTGAAGTCTGTGAGATCCTGGTCGGCCGTTTCTATCAGCTTGCACCCCTGTGTGCGTATAGAAAATTGGTAACACACATGCACAGATAACAAAACACAATCAGACAGATGTATATATACACAGATAGCGAAACAAAAACATCGGCAGAGATAAGGGATGGGGGGATAACAGAGTACAGGAAAACAGAGGGGGAGAAAGAGAGATGGTGGTGGTGGTATAAATCAGTGTTTTAGTGTTGTCTGGCTGTCTGCGGGCTGTGTTGCTGAATAATGTAGAGGTTCCAGTCAGTGGCCCTAAACTACAGCATCCAGGTAAACAACCAAGCTCTGGCTTTCTCTCAGGCTTTCTCCCCCTCGATCCTTTTCTCTCTCCACACACTGTCACTTTCCGTCTAAAACACACCAGCTTCCCTGTTTCATTCTCTCTCTCTCTCTCTCTCACACACACACAGTAACAGTATAGTCAGTTCACACAAACTCGTTCTCTGTGCTCTGTTTGATCCCATCCATCCTCCCCCTCCCCTCCCCTCCTTCCCCTCTCTCTATTTCTGCCTCCCCTTGTCTCTCTCTCTCCCTTGCGGATGCTTTTCTGTTCTCTCCTTTCCATTTATGCAGAATTATTCACCGTTTCCAACAAATCTCTGAAGGAACGCCTAAAACTTTCCTATTGTTCTGCTCCTAAAGCATTACAACAACAGCGTGTTCCTTCTCATGGAAAACGGTATGCCTCTTTCTTTTTTTTCAGGAAACCTGTGATATTTGTCAAAAGGGACTAATGTTACAGGCAGTTAAAAAGATGGGGGATAGGATGAGAGGAAAAAAGAACGTTTTACAGCTGAAGGCAACACATCTGTGTGAACATGTGGATGTGTGATCACGCCTGTGTGCATGGTAAAGTACTGGACAGGAATTTCAAACTGTAAATGATGTACAGTATAATGACGATCACGGCAAAAACATCACACAGGCATTGCGCTGTCCTTCCTCTAGTGTGTGTGTTTATGTGACACCTTACCCTGTATTTATTATTTACTGAACTGAGGTTCACCTCTATTCAATGGTTCTGGTTTGACATTTTGCTTGTTATAAACAATGGAAAGTCCACTTGATAGAAGAAGTTGCATTTTATTTTAATGACCTGGGAGAGTTTAGTCGTGAGCAATTCTCCTGCACAGCTACGGGCACAGGGAGCCTGGACTATGATGTTTTCACAAGTCTCTGCCTAGCCCTGGCTTCTACCTTCTACCTGTGTGTGTGTATATTATGTATATGCAGCCTACTGTTACTGCATGACATGAATGTAAAAATGTCTTTTTGCACAAAGCGTTCCATATTTTCTGTAACAGCCACCCAAATAGATGCCAAATAGATGGTGGGGCAGACCTTTTGTCGCATCCATACAGACTCTAACAATTGCAGATTATAGAATATATTTTGAATGAAATGAAAAGACACAATGCGCATGAAAAACAAATTGTATCAAGTTTTTCTAAGCCCAGTAAAATGGGACTCTCTGACCTCCTCCTGCTGTGCGTTTTGATGCCTGGGCGTAAATGCGGAGCTGAAGCCATGTCAGACTGCAAACTCCTGCACCCACTTTGATGATTCAGTCTTACTGCTGTGGAACTCCTGGAGAGTCTTGAGCACAAGAGCCTTTTTAACCCCAGTCAGCTTTGAATAGTCACTTTATCCACTTAGTGTTAGTGTGGTAGGCAGCGTGATCTCAGCTTTGCTTTGTTGCTGAAGGTTTAGTGTGCTGAATGGACTGACACAATCAATGGTCATTCTGGGAGAGCGTGTCTTTTCCAGGTTCAGATATATTCACCTAACAACATTAAAATTAACCATCTGGAGTGGACACAAGCGCTCAAATGAATAAATTATAATAAGGAAAAAAAACACTTAAATGTCCAGTATGTACACTGTGATGAAAATATCTGTATGCATGTTGTATGTTTCAAGAACTTATCTTCTGCAGCCTACTATTTGTCACTTTTAAATTACATTTACCTAATAAATTGTCTTTGCGTGTGTGTGAGAAGGTGTGTGCGAGTGCATCTCTGCGGGCACCTGTAGGTCTGGGAGTGTGTGCAAGTGGTGCCTCCACTCACCTTGGCTGCATAGAAAGCTTTGACCTCGCCAGTAATGGAATCAAAATCCCCGCTGATATAGTCAGGGAGAAAGCTGTATGTAAGGATAGAAAGCGAGGGTGAGTGACAGAGGGAGAGGGTTAAGATTGCAAGAAAGACAGAGAGCATGAGGCAGAGATAGAGGAGAGAAGGAGAAAGAGAGAGAGAGAGGACATCGGGGCATATGTCAGCTCTTTGATCTGTGCGGCGAGGGAGAGGAGTGACGCCGCCAGGGGAGGACGACGAGACATGGAGACTGACAGGGTGATTTTCTGTGGCACCCTGTCCTATAGGCATGCATGTGCACACACACACACGGCTGACAGGGGGGAGATAGATTGATGGGATAGCATACACAACCCTACATGTCAGCACACACAAGCAAATCTAATAGTCTGCTATATACTGTACATTGATATAAAGTCAAACACACAAACATAAGCACTGAAAGTAATGACAGGACTGGGGGTAAATTGCCCCTAAGTCACTCAAACAAAGATAGAGTAACGGAAAAATCTCTCTCTTTCTCTCACATACACACACAGGCACGCACACACATACACACACACATAAACAAACAGAGCATGAAGTACCCGGTGTTCATCAGATATTGACCTGTTCTATTCTGCTGAGAGATTCGATTCTCCACTAGAGCCGAGTATCCGTTTGATTACTGCAGGTCGCAGTGCAATTTGATGTTTTGATGCGTATGCTAAATAAAGCACTGTAATAGTTGAAACGAGGTAATAAAATTCATATACATATTTTGGGAATCTGTTCATTCGAGTGGAGAAATGTTTAGAAGCAGCACGCTACAAATATGAAAAGCAAGTCACTATTCATACGTCACTGGCAAATGAGTTCCAATAGTACAGAGGACTGAGGGCAATTTCATTTTTTAGGAGATTGCTAATAAAAAAAAACATGTTTTCTAACAGAAAGTAGCAGGTGAGTTAATGGTACACACATTTTATATCCTGTGCATCCAGCTTATTATGATTTTATTGCACACACAGTATTTCAGGTAAAAGACAGAGATAAGGAAAATGGAGAAAATACATTGAATTCTGATTATGTCCCACAGCTCCACTATATAAATAATAAGAACAATTAATAAACACTAATCTGTCAAACTTTATTTTGCAAACCAATTTCCACATTATTTTTGAAATGATGAAAACAGAAACTAATCTTCCTGTTAATTAGTGTACCACATATATGTACTCAGGATTTTTCACTTAGTATGCATGGAATTAGTTCACATTACCATTCATGTTTACAGTGTTGGTGAATGCAAATGAGCACAGACTGCTGCTGCCAATTCGAAGTTTGAAAGCTCACAGTTTTGCTTAAGAAAGTAAAACCACTGCTGACAAATGAATGAGTGGCTCTATTGAGGATGCATTTAACTAGTTATGGGAATGGGAATGGGGGTTAAATCTAAATGCGATTTATTGTCATAAACTTAAGTCATTTAGTCCTTCTTTCCCGTGGTATGTGACTCCCATAACCAACAATTAACTCCCAAAAAAAAAGAAGAATAAAACAATACAGAGCATAATTTGTTAACAAAATAAACCTTGGCAGAAATACCATGTTAACACATTCAATTAAGAGGATTAAGACTGGAAATTAAAACTGGGCAGGTGGTTTGGGAATATATTTACAAGCAGGCTTTGCATTCTGAAAACAAATTTCCCTGTGCATTTCTTTTATCCAAGTACAGCTGTGTTCTGAGACAACCTGCATCCTCAAGGTGTAGGAATTAAGAAGGTCTGTTGCAAGATATCAGTAAAAAAACAGCCCAAAATCTACCAGCCACTACTGAGCAGAACATTCCTGTCAGGGAGAGTCAGATAGCTCTCTGTTTGTTCCATTTGTTGTGTACGTGTGTCTGTGTGTTTATGTGTTTATGTGTAAGGAGCAGAACCACGCAGGGATGCAGTTGCTGCTATCTAGAGGCATTAACAGGTCTGACATTACGATTTCATGGTTGGTTGGGTAGTGTGTTTGTGTGCGTTTGTTTGTGTGCGTGCACCCCAGCAAGAGGCGAGAGCAATGTTCCGGTCGGTTGAGGAAAGAGATACAGAAGGATTATTCCCTCCCTCCCACCCTCCTCAGCATTCACACCAACAAGATACAGCGAGACAAACAGAGCAGCAATTGTATGCAATCTGTCGCCAAATACAGTGCGGTCCAAAAGTCAGAGACCACCTTCCCATCCAAGTGAATAGTTAAGTGGTCTTGGACTTTTGGACCTCCGGCAAACACACACAAACACACAAACCTATCCCCAAAAAAAACTTTCCTTGTCCACATACACATTTACAGCCACACACAATCTGCACAAACACCTCCAAGCACGCTTTCCACCTTCTTATAATAAAAAGGACACCACAATTGCATCTCCATTCAGAAATAACCTTCATGTGACAGATGGGACGAGACGTGACACTGGGCCCCATCAGGGTTTTACACACAGGCGCACACACATCCCTTTGTGACCCGAGCGCACGACTCCATCGGCCGATCGTAATTGACCAGGCGAGATCCTAAATTCTGTATTTGTGTCTGTGCGAGTTCTGTTTGTGTGTGTGTTGTGTGTCTGACAGTCTTCACTTCCACATTAATATTAACTGACACTTTAATTTGGACGGGAAATAGAGCATTTTACCGCCAGTTTGTCTGAGTGCCGGGTGGCGGGGGTGGCTGTGTGACCTTTGCCTGTGTTTGGGTGTGTGTGTGTGTGTTCAGCTGTCTTTGCGTCTATATCTCCCTCACTTTCTACACTCTCTTTTTTTTCTCCTCTGCCTGCCAGCCCACACTTCCCCTTCCCATGTTGCTTTCTCCGTTACACTCTCCTCCAATCTCATCTCATTTCTGCTCTTACTGCTTCTGCTTACTTTTTGTGTAATTAAGCCAGCTTCCTGCTTGCTAACCACTTAATTAAAAGAAAGAAAAAAAAAACTTTTCTTCCCCATCCCATTCTTACGCATCTTTCGTTTCTATTTCCGTCTCTGTGTCCTTCAAACTCAGCACGACAACATCCATCCATATGACCACTTAATTACAACAAACTGTTGTTTATATTCTGTCCCTCTCTCGTATCCTTCATCATCTCCTGAATCACAGCACAATGAACACTCTTCTCCTTTTCCTCATCACTTACAAAGATGCAGCCCTGATTGCCACTCTCACCCCTCCCATCTCCCAATCAGAGGAGGATAGCCAGTGGAGGGGTGGAGGAATTGCTTTGCATGACAACAGTAATGACCCATATACATAAACATGCCAAGCAAAGCACTTAGACATGTTCAGCTCTCTGAGTCATAAGTCATTATAAGAACTGCATGCACAGTGACAAGCTCACATTAAGTGTTTTTTTTAAACGATCTAGGAACCTTTGTTTGTGCACATGCTACAGAATAATGGCTGATCTATGAGCCTGTCCTCATTAGCAGATCATCCAAACGCAACATCCTGTGGTTCCGGTAGTTTTTCCCCACAAGTGGAAGACTGACTTGTAGTGGGTGGCTGATGTGCATACAGAGACTCATGCAGTTTAGGAGGACGGGGGAGTGAGCCAGGTTATTTTCTGTAGCTACAATTTACAAATGTCCCTTAAAGACCTCAAATGCAGACTATTAGTTATGATAACTACTGTAGAAGCAATGACTCACTAGAAAAGATCTGGTCAAAAGATTTGCTCTTCAACTCATTCAGTGTTTGACCAGAGCTCCGTCTGCAGAGTTCTGCTAAGTGAACATGTAGTGTGTATTCCTTACTCCTGTTCATGGTGTGTGGCCAAAAATGCATTGATTTGAGAATAATAAAATCTAGTGTTCTAACGTTAAGTGGAAACTGAGAGATTTGATTATGTACCCAGGTGCCCCACCGAGGCACATACAGTACTTGTAAAACACTGTCATCATGTGAATTGTGAATGTGATTTCTCTTAGCAAATCCTCTTGGGGAGGAAGGTTGTAGAGTCTTGTCTGACTAAGGAAATAATCATATGAATGAATCCTACTGTAATATTATCTCTTCGATATGAAGACATCTAGATGTACGTTGCAGCCGTGAGTTGTATGACAATGTGGTTTACACGTGTCTGGTTCCATAATAAAGCAGTACTGCAAAGGTAGGCATGAAAAGTCCCACTGCAACAAAGACTCTAATTAGCAAAACCTCAATGCACAAGTCTGGGCTTGCTTGCAGATGTGTCTTTAAAATGCGTACGTGCATCTGTGGAAAAAGAAAAACACTTGGCTTCCCATGACTGGCTGCATAATTATGAAAAGCATGTACAGTATGTGTGTGCCTTTGGATCACAGATTTCTTTTCTTTTTGTGCACAATCTAACAGTGTCTAATCCCACAGTTAATCAGCTAGGTGTCTGTAGGCAGACTAATAACCAGACACATAAATCCACACACCTCTTACCTCCAAACCACACACACTAAGTTTATTAACTCTCGGTATACTCTTAGGGCAAACAGGTGCACTATGGAGAGCAAGCAGGCGAAGGAGGGATAATTATAATTTTAATCAGCCTTAATTGTTAAAAAATCTAATATGATTTACTAAACAAAAACTAATGATAGTACATGTAAAAACAAAACTGTAAACTCGTCACATTAAAAGGAAAGGCCCAGTTCCCTGTGCTCATCAACTCAACTCAGCATGTTAATTTCCAGCACAGAGCAATAAACACAGGGGGGAAATTTCAAACTAGTCTA
The DNA here is from genome assembly GCF_905171665.1 of Trachurus trachurus. Lineage (NCBI taxonomy): Eukaryota > Metazoa > Chordata > Actinopteri > Carangiformes > Carangidae > Trachurus > Trachurus trachurus. Next base: position 9,522,518 of record NC_139911.1, read on the forward strand.
TAATAGATAAACTCCACCAGGAGAGTAGCAGTGTACGTGAGACAGAAGCAGGTGAGGGCTGATGTGGCTTTGAGCTTCCTAACAAAAGATGCTACAAAAATAACCTATGTCAGTTATAGCACCTAATTACTACAGAATAAAACAACAGAACAACTAAATTAGCCTACTAAATAAATTACTACACCTACTTCCCAAAAAAACAAACAACAAAACTAATCATAACTTTAACAAGATGCTGTTAAAATGTGATGCACCAATTTAAATCCATGTGGAGTGTAGAGTCAAGTAAGAAGTAAACGGGAGAGCTGTCAGTTCCTAGACATCAGCTGTTCTGTGAGTCTCTCAAACTCCCCTGCCTATAATCCTCTTAATTGCTGGCATGTAGCCCTGTTTTCAGGTCACGCAAATATTTGATACCACAGCAGTTAAACCGCTCCCATGCAGCGTGGATATGTTTATGGCATATTCAAACAGAGCCCCAGAGGAGTCATATATTCATATATATTGCATAATAGTTAATTGTCTTGTTAAACCTAAACAAATTTAAGCCTTGGAAATCTTCACTCTTCAATAATCTTCCATAACCTCTTTAAATATCTAATATGCATTTTTGAACACTGTACTATGAATATCCTTCCACACAGATCATAAAAAATAATGAGGTGTGAGTAGAATGAAGAAAATGTGGTATTACAAACAGATAGAGGGACTGTCAGAGATATCTCTTTGACACTAAGTCTTGTGAAATAACTTTCACTCTCGACAACTTCATTTGCTGAAGCTGACAGCATTATCTTCCCAGAAATGCATACACAATCATATGCTGACACAACTACGTTCAGAAAATCCCTTTCACACACATACACAGGCTTTGACTTGTGAGTGTGTCCATGTCTCAACGCCATACCCACACACACGGCTGCAAGTTTTATAAACTATGCCTGTGCACAATTACCTCTGCCCACATTCAGATGTGTCCTCCTCGTTTATCCATATGACTTCTTATCTTCACGGAGGATTTGATTAGATGCACAAATTATGCCAAAATCCAATTTTCGTTCAGAAACAAGGGTATACATGGTCTGATTTACATGGGAGCCAGGGGGGTCGAAACCCCCCATGAAAGCAATTTCAGCACAGATTTGGTTACCAATTCCTTCTGCGCAGGAAAAAATGCTTTATGTTGCTGACTCATGCTCGTTGGTCAAGTTGTTGAAATGTTACTCTTGATCCAATTATAATAATGCATTTAACATAAGCTACAGTAAGAAAACTTTGTGTTCCTGTGAGTGTCTGATGATTAAAAAAAAGGGAGAAACCATGTTTTTATGTCTAACCTTAACTGTCTTAAACAGGCATGTCCAGGTTTTTGTTCCAACCAGTCAAGAGCACACACACAGTTTGACCAATCAACTTTTTGAAGACTGAGATCAGTTGATTAAATGAGTCAGGTCTGGTGTGCTGCTGCTTGGTTGAAAAGAAAACATGCAGCCACACCGGCCCTTTGTGGAAAAGTTCAGACATGGCTGGTCTAAAATGTGTAATAAGAGGATTGGACTAAAGTCTGCTGAAAAGCTATTCAACCACTGATGTCATTAACCTTATCAACAGTAAAATAAAACAGGATATTATCTCAGAATAGTTGTATAACTCAAAACAACCTTGATACTGTTCATATAAACAAATGACTCTTTATTAATTTTCTTCAGTCTGCGTCTCCTTGTATTTGAAAGATTTGACTTCAGAGCCCCGTCATGACAGATTCACATGCACCTGCGCTCACAGCTCCTACAGACAAGCTCAGGAACGTACTGGACTAATGTGCTTATTGCTTGCTGGAATTCCACTTGAGGTGTTACTGGATGATTATACGAACTTAAAACCATTTCATTTCACATATGTGAATACTGTTTCATTACTGGTGGTAAGAGAAAAGCATTTGTACATTAGCAGCACTTATTAGAGCACATCTCTCAGAGTTAGAGTTAGTAACTGTAGTGCTTGAGGACTCAGTTCTAGGAAAAGAACAAATAATTGGATAAGATTTCCACTAACTTAACAACCCTTTTGAACAGTGATGAACTGCTGCATACACATCCACCATATATAGTATATCACCAAAGTGCAGAATACTCTGAATGCATCTTAGTTAGTTAGAAGAATACATAAATGTCATTCTAAGACCATAACAGGATAAACTGCTTTAAGGAAATGAATAATGTATGGAGTATCTTACCATTATTTACATCTGTATAAGCTAAGAAAGATCACTAAAATCAAAAAAGGAGGGAAAAAACTGTTAAAATGGATGCAAGCTCCGTCTGGGATGTGGGAGATGTCTTCTAACACCCCATATGGTAAAGTGAAAACATCGTCACTTGACTCATGAGAGGCAAAAAACCTTAGCACCCCCCCCCCCTCCTCTCTTCATCTGTAATGACTACCATTGAGGCTGTTTTGACAGAAAATTACGTGGCACCTTTCTTTTAACCATGGGAGTTCATCCGCCCACTCTGTTCTTGTGTCAGTGAAGGAGACTGTAGAGGCTGACCGGAAACTTTATTATCCTCATTATTTTCTGATGGAAACACACAGCCACAGACAGGCAGACAAATACACACAGACGTCAACTGGGCCTTATTTTTCTTAACAAGACAAGGCTAAAATCTAGTGTATGACTGGACCACACCGTAGGCTATTTGCATTCTGCCTAGTGCCGGCTGCTTTCAGCCTTAATTTGTTTGCCTCTCTGCTATTCTCTGTGCTCACATATAAAATATTTTAATACAAAAACAGTCCCAAAGAAGCAAATCTAAATGTGTTTTGTGTGTTCCTTCTGTCAGACAATGGAACAAGAATAAAAAACTGACTGACACAGGTTAACCAGATAAAAAAATGTCAGCATTTGCAGTTCAGTCTTATAATTAACTGGGCAAGACTGATTGACCCGGATTGAACTCAAGGAATGTTTAACAGTGTTTTTTTATTTTCTCGTCTTGTTTAGATGCTACGACGTGCTCAAGGATGTGAAGCTGTGTTTTCTGCCAACGATCGCAGTCTCTTCCAACCCATGCACTGCCAAAATCCAGATTTTTTAACAACGACGTCATATGACAAAACCACCACACACAAGTAACACACAAAACTTCACAATTGTGCAATAGTTTTGACTATATCCTCACATTAGCTACCATGAGATCAGCACAGGGAATACTGGCAGCTCCGCTCTGCAGTCAGTATGATTTGTCAAAGGACTGACTATATTTGTCGCTAGGTGTTTTTTTGAGAAATAATTGAAAGGGATATGAAATGTCACTAAGTTGGCAATACTGCTATCATTCTGAAAGGGCGATGTGGAGTCCCACTTGTCTGACTAATAACACCATCCTTAAAGCTAATTTCCTTCTGTACAGGGGGTGAATTTCGCACTTAAACTTTGTTAGGGCTTTGAGGTCTGTATGATTGAGAGTGTGCTGTTTTGAGCGACAGGTGGGTGAGCGTATGCTCAGGTTGGCATGCACTGAAACCTAGGCTCCACACACGCCCCTCTCTCTTTGCCAATTTTCGATTGGACCGAAGTTCTTTGAAATCAGGTAGAAGAAAGGTGGTGATGACAGAGCAGCTTCTAATAAGCTTCAGAGCCGCTCTTTAGAAACCTAAGGGGGACATCACAAAGGCTACATCCATACAGCCTATGGGGCACATATGCAGCACGCTCCGTTACACAACCAGAATGACAGACACACACAGAGGACAGGTCAAGACACACACAGACGGTAAAATCTTAATGGATTTTTGATGGTCGGCACTGATGCAGCGGGATCTCTCTTAGTTAGCTGTCACTGTGTTTGTGTGTGTGTGTGAGTGAGATAGAGAGAAGATAGACAGCAGAATGAGGACAGTCTAAAGAAAATCAATGCACTGCACGTGATTCTTTGCATCAACTTGTGATGTTCGATGTTGAAACTGTGGCAGATTGCAACAACAAAATCAATGTATGGAAAACATTACATTTACATTTCAAAGGCAATGTTTAAATTCATCTATGACATCATAGCCTTGAATTTTGATTCCCCCCCCCCCCCTTCTCAGACACGGCTTCCCTACAGAAAACTGAAACGCTTTGATCTTCTCAAAATATCTGACATAACTTACATCTTTACCAGCACAGCTGCAGTGCATGCGGTCAGAGTGATGACAGAACAGAGGCTGTGGAGCACTTTTCTGCCTTCCCCGTTTCAAAACAGGATCTTAAAAAGCCGACATGCAGAGAAACAGCACAATTTGTCAGCATTACTTGCAGGAGTTTGGGGGTTTCTGATCCTTTCATGAGTCTGTAAGCTACAGCTGAGACATGGGACTCCTTAGAAGACTCCGACAAACCGACAAAAACAAAATCTCCCAGTTTTGATATTTACAACATAAGATTAAAACTCTGATATCTTGGGTGGGAGTATTGTCTCTGAAATGGCTTCAATTGCACATCATTTAGGGGGAAAAGTTAAATCCAAAGAGATGCAGCCACACATAGACACACACAGAAACTGGCAACACACACACTGCTCTGCTCAAGCTATCTATTATGTCTTTATCTTCAAAATAATATTCATCGAGGAGTCTGTTTTTCTTGATTTTTTGTTTTTCTTTCGCTGCATCTCTTTCACACTTTATTCTGTTTGATCACATGGGAATGTAACTGCTGTTGTCTTGGCTCCATAACTGTCTTTTTCATAAAACTTGGCTTTGATTTATTACTTGCATCCCCCTCTCCCTTCCTCCCATCCTCTCTTTCCCCGTAGTCCATTAGTTATTGTAATGTTAGGTTAAATACATCTTAACTTGCTGGTGATTGATTTATGCATCTCCACCCATAAACCTTTTTTCAATCTTTTCTCCTTCTCTCCTTCCTTGTTCTTTTTCCCCTCACAGTCCCCATTCACCCTGTGTAATGTAGAACTTTTTTGTGGACAGATGTTGTTGAGTTGAGCTAAAGGGGAGGTCTGGCTGTCAGCTCCAATGTGCACGGCTGCTGACAGAACTCTAACGGGAAGGTCAGGAGATGAATCTGCGATGTCACACTGACAGAAGTATGAGCGATGCGTTTGTGGGAAGGACCTAACAATCTCAAATTCACACGCTGGGACCGAGATGCATAACTAGCTGTACTGTGAAAGAACAACAAAAATTGTGCATGCACAATGCAGAGTCCGAGTGTCTCTGACCTGATCCTCAACAAAAAACTAACCCTCACTACTTGCATGTTCTAATTTCATTTCTGTTCTTCTAACTTTTACTACACAGACTCTTTCCAATCAACCAGCATAACTAAATAATACTGTTATAAAACTATAGTTGTTGGCCACCCATTCACTCTGGCAAATTCCACTATAAAGTCATTACTGCAGTGAACAATTAAATTTCTTCTACCTCCTCCTGCTTATGATCTTTGTTAATTTTATCTTTGTTTATGCTTGGCTCATATTGTCTAATGCTCTAAAGACATTTTCATGATACTGAACTACAACGACAGTTTTCATTTTCTTGTTTTGCAATTATCATTTTATAGTTATTGCTGTGGGCAGAAAACAACAACTGTTGTCAACAGTTTCAATGTTTTTCTTGTGAAAATGATCTTCATCATGTCATTATCCTTGACTTTAATAGTATTATTTTCGTCAATTTCATCAGTTTTAATGTTGCTGAAGCATCAAATGCTTCTTTTGTAAAGTTGTTTTTACATCTGTGAAAATGTTGACTGGTGTTATAAATCCTTTTATGAATGTGTGATCCAATAGATAAACTTTTCAAAGGTTGCAAATCATGCACCATGATATGAGAAAAACATATGGTTTATTTATAATGAAATATGATGGATTTGAACCCTAAACGTAAGTCCAAACATCAGCGACTGGGGAAAAAAAGTGTAAATGGGTCTAAATGGCGTCACTTTGCAAAAATGTTCTCTGTGTGTGACTTGATATGGCTACGGCGACAGAATTGTAACAACATGCATATAAACACACATAACATTGCATTCACACCCTGGCGAAAACACACACTCTGAGTGTTAATGTGAAAGCCTCGACACTTCAGGGACCCAGTGAACCCCAGATCCATCTCTGTCCTGACAGCAGTCATCCATTAGCAGCAGACACAAAATTCTGGTGGTGGTGGTACAGACACACAGGGTGGGCTACTTATGGTACAAACACATAGGGCCTGATTTACTAAAGGTTTGCCTGTGTAAAACGTATGCAAACTTGATTGCATACGTTTGCCTTGATGAATATGGGCGTTTGTTTCTGCCAGAACGTGCAAAATATTGGGAGCAGTAGATCCAAATAGATTTATTTAGTGCATGCAATGTCGTTTACCAAACCTGAAACAGATTGTGGTGGCAGTTTTTGCGTCTTTATTCAGCGTCACGTTTGAAAGGTTAAGTATTGACTGGCACAGCTTTGCGAAACATTCTGCGGTTATTGATTTACTATAGGCTACCTGCCAGGGCAAAAGCTCTCATATCTCTGCATTTCCTCACATGTGGGTTGTTCCAGCGAACTGTGGCAGTTTTTTAGGTGTGTTAAAAGTCCTGCAAGCCGCACATCTCTCCTCCAGTGTGCTCCTCTCCTCTCCTCCCTCTCCAGTACCTGGCTGCTCAGCTCTGGGACAGGGACTGAGAGACGTCAACGCTCCCTTCACCCCGTCCTTGATCCCTCTGGACAGAGCATTTAGATCCGAGTGTGGCCTGAGTGCCCTGCCTGAGCTCTCTATTAATCCATCGGATCAAATTTCATTCTGTCTTCTCGGCCATCCAGTCCACACTCTCTTACCACGCGCAAAACCCCTCATTTAAATACTGCGGTTTGTGCGTGCTGTCATTTAGCGGGTTACTGATAGATCACCCGTTTTGCGTGCCCTAACCAAACACGCCCAGTAAATCAGGCCCATAGTGGCTTCAGAGAGTGTTCAGACCTGTTTTGACAAAGCTAAGACATGATTTTAGAAATAGAAGCTATTGCAAATCATTAAAAAGGAAAAACTGGACTATGACAGAGACTGAGGCATTTAGCCTTTGCTTTAGATTTAACTGCATCATATTTGAGAGGTGTCCACACCTTGGTTTGAGTCCACCTGTGGTGAATTCAACTGACTGGACATGATTTGTTGCCCACACCTCTCTATAAAAGGTCTCACAGCTGACAAAGCATATCAGAGCAAAAAAAACAAGGCATGAAAGAACTGCCTGCGGAGCTCTGAGACAGGATATTGTTGAGGCAAAGATCTGAGGATGGCTAGAAAAAAACAGTTCTGCTGCATTGATGGTTCCCAAGAGCACAGTGGGCTCTGTAATGCTTAAATGGAGGAAATGTTGAACAATCACAAACTAGCCATCCATCTAGACTGACCACTCTGGGAAGAGGGATGACCAAGACTCTAATGGTCACTCTGGCTGTGTTCCAGTGATGCAGTGTGGAGATGGGAGGGACATTATCACTGTACTGTAGCTCTCCACTGATCTGGGCTTTAGTCATATACCCCAAGAAGATGCAAAGCTATAACCACTGCCAAAGGTGCTTAAACTTAGCACTGGGCATAGTTCTGTTTTTGCTTTGTAATTATAGGATGCTGGTGGTGGATTGATTGAGGGAAAATGAATTCGAATGATTTTTGCAACATAACAAGATGTGAAAAGTGTGAACTGTGAAGTGGTCTGAAGACTTTCTGAATGCTCTGTTATACTTATAAGTTGCAGGCACAGTGTTGATGTTCCTCCAAAACATAACCACAACCACAGAGGAGCACGTAGAGGTGAAAACACAAATTAACGAATGCAAATGTGAACACAAGACAGACTCACCTGTCACGATCTCCTGCAGTCATGCTATAAAGGTGATTGGCAGCTCCATCAGCACATGCCCTCAAGAGAGCTACAAAGAGACACATCGATAGACACACTTAAGTCCGTATAAATGAAAGTAATTAGTTTTGAATGAATCGCACGCCTCAGTTTTCTGCTTTCTGCAGGGTTAATGTTACACATGATCCAGTTCAACGATGTGTAGTGTCACAGTGAGCTTGTTCACACTGATGCAGAGAAACTCTCAGGGGTAGATGTGTCCAGGTTATTTGATGCATCGCCTTGATTAAGTGTTAATCCAGGTTCAATTTCCTCCTTAAACTTCAAAAACCAAATTTCTACTATCCCCAAAAGAACCACACAAGAAATGTGACCTGTCTTTCGTTTGAAACATTTTTTCAAAGAAACTGTTCTCGGTTTGTGTAGTTTTTTGTCCTGTGTTATGCAGAGGTGTTTCTTTTATTGAACCTATCCCCAATGATTTGAATGAGGTGGACTTAATACTAGAGACACTCATACACACAGTTTCAACAAAAACATTACGGCCTTCAAAAGGGGAGGATTTACTGAAGGACTGTTAGATGTAGTTTAAGCTGGTTTATCCTAACAAACCAACAAGTGGATGTACATATGACTGTCTGAGCACCGAGTGCACAAGATCATAATTCATTGAAAAGGAAAAGCATAATAAGTGATTTAAACACAGCACTAGATTATACACAGCTTGAATAGGGTCCAAAGTGGTTAGAAAGAAGCCACCTTCCTGCCATTGAACACACCACACAATAAGTGAAGCATTATGGTTATAGAATAATTTGACCCTTCAGATGCAAAGTGCGTGAAAGAGCACTTATTTTTACTGGTTTTAAAACAGACAAATGAGGCGGTGATTCACCATTCATAAAATGGTATTCAAGTTCTCAGAAATTAGATGCAAACTATTTGCAAATGTATGCTCTTTCAAGGCCTCTATTCTATTCAAATTAAACAGGCAGTCTATTTTTTAAGAGCCCCTTTCTGTTTGGGGCTGTTGGGGGGCACACAGGGGAAAAACATCAAAAGGATCAGCCATAGTTTTCTACTTGAACCTAGTTTAAAACTAACCAAAGCCTGCAGCAAAGACACCAGCAAGACTTGCAATGCACCTACTTTACATGTCATTGTTAAAAAAAAAAAAAGTGATGCAGCGTAAAGACTCAGCCCCAGTCACAGCTTACGCATGTCAACAGGTTCACTGTGGACACATGAAGTGTAGTGAAGTATGTTAAATCTGAATGAGTTGGGTTTTGACCCACTTTCACTCATTTGCTGCCTCCATCTCTGCACAACCAGTGGACACATTAAAAACACCTTTCTAATCCTATGAGAAACACGCCAACTACAGAGAGTAACATTTTGTGAGTGCTCATGGTTCTAAAAAACAAAATAAAACCAAACTGTTGCAATTTCATGAATATTGCCTAGTGCTTGACTTTCAGTAAAAGAACACCAAACGCTTTAATTGTAACCAACAACCTCACAATTCACAGTCACAAAACATCTTATACAACACATCATTAATAAGATATTAACGTTTACTCTTCTGTTCCCTTCTGGGTGAATCCTAACAAACACAAAGCTACAGAGTTTAAACAACAGCACTTAAGCTGCTAAACTCCACGTACATCGCAAAACTCTTAACACTCTTAGCACAATGAATTCAAGCATGGGACAACAAACACTGGTTAACACCTACATACTGAAAATTGATATAGACCGATCACTCACACAGACAGACAGAGACCCGCATGTGCACTAAATTAGACCTGCTTATCAGAGCTAAATGGAGAAGAGGATTATTCCAAAAGTGGAGTGTATCTGTCTCTGTATAACTATATTTGGCTTGAGCACTTAGAAACTAAGAGAATGCAGATGCATCTGCATTGATGTAAATAAGACATTTATACTGAAGGTAGTATCTTTTATCCTTAACCCCTGCAACCTGCTGCTGAGGTTTCACATCAAGAAATGATTGGAATGTAAATGACTCATTATCTCTGACGGAGTGCAAAAGCTGTGAAACTTTTCAAATGGCAACTCCTGGGAAAACAAAGAAACTCTTCTTTAAGTCTAGTGGTGACAGACTGTAAAGATATCAGTCATTATCTGTGTATCAGGATCTGCACATAGACACACACACACGCCAGCACTGAATAATTTTCTGACTTAGGGTTCTAGAAGAGTTACCTCTGTCAATCATTCACTCTGTTTGGATGGCATGTCATTAAAACACACACACACAGAGAAAGACAGCGAGAGAGATACACACACACACACACACAGCAGTACATCTGATGTAGGCTATGTGTAGTATCTAAACACTCTATTGCTTTGGTTAAGTGCTTGTAACTGGAACAGCATAATGTTTACAATATACTGTAGTTTAGTTGAGTTGGAATCGATTTAGTGACTTTGTTGGTGTCTGGACTCAATGACAGATTTCCAGTGCGAACACTGTTTTGGTTATTAATCAGTAGTATAACAGTTTTTTTCCCTCTATGAAGGTTACTGTCCTTGAATGTGCAGCCATTTTCTTAAATCTTGTCACTTTAATAGTCGTCCTTTATCCACATACCAGATAGGAAAGGGTTTTGCTCTTCCGCTCTTTTAAGGTGCTGTTCTTGAAACCCGTACTTGTTTAGACCGACAAAATTGCGTGAAGCAGGTCAGGGCCCAAAAGTTCATAGTAACAGAAAGTTTCACAAATGCCTGCAAGAGCCTCTGTCTTTCTCGATTTCTCATCATCCCACTCATCTTCATCACAGTGAACGGCACAAATGGGTAAACTCTCTCCTTCTCAACTCCACCCAAAGGCAGTGGATGCACAAATCATGTCCTTCTCCCACTGAGAACAATGAGTTGTCAGCTATTTGAAATGCACCGCGACTGTGAATGCAATAGCCAAAACGACTCCTTCTCATTTCCCTCAGAGCATTTTGAGTTTAACAATCATGCTGAACAGAAAATCACATCCAGAGACATAGTCTTATGAATCCTGAGGGTGATATGATGTGAGCTGAGCAGGGACAGCAGAAGCAGTGAGAGGAGATGACCTTGTAAATAAACTAGCTATCATAATCCCTCCCTGCGGGCTTCAAAACCAAATGCTGCTGTCACTCACTCTGCTGTATGATAGATACATATGGTGGGCAGGAGATAATGCAATTCCACACACACTACTAAACCTGTCATGTCTGTTCTTTTTAATCATCTGTGTCGCCTCTGAGCTCGATGCAGAAAAGGTGCATGCACACATGCCGAAACACACACACGCGCGCGCACTCGCTGTGGGGAATATTCTATAGCATTCCAGTATTGATGAGGTTAGTGGTGAGGATTAATACCTGTCAGGTTATGGCTTTAGCGCAGTACAGGAGAGGGCAAACGGTCACGGAGAGCGGTGCAAAGATTATCATCCTCATTATGATGCCTTGACGCCCTCCCTTCATCTATCAGTCCACCTCTCTCCCTCCATCTGTCACCCTGTCTCCAGATCCACCCTGCTCTCTAAAACTCCCCTCAAATGTGATTGATTTCCAGCACCAACATCTCATTTTTGTGTCTCTCTAGCTCCACTTTGTTACCCTTAACTCCACCCGCTCCATCCCTCTCTTTGTTATTCGAGATGGCACAATTTCACTTCCACTCATTCGCATTTCTCACGCCGGAATTTTGCTTCATAACTCTCTTCAGCTTTCCAATCAATCAGTTCTCTCCAACAGCATCTTTCTTCAAATTTTCAACATGCCTATTTGTGCTATCTGTGCTTAAATGTTGTGCGCGAAGTGTGAATATGTGCGCCGACACACTGCAGCTGCATTATCCGGCTGGCCTTGATTGCAAGGCTGATACTTGACTGACTGATGGGTGACGTTCACAAACTTCAACTTCAGCAAGCTGCTCGCCATCAACAAAAGATTAAATGAGGCACTTGTAGTCAACATGGGGCTGGGTTTTTTTTTGTCTTGTGGAGTGAACTGCCTTTTCTGATTGCTTTATTGAATTGCTTGTTTGTGTTGTTACACAGCGAGTATGTGAAGGATCTGTAAGTAAGTGACTGGTTGAGCGAGCGAGCGAGTGAGTGGGTGACCGACCGGATGAGCGAGTGAGTGACTGATGGACCGGATTGAGTGAGAGGGTGCGCGAGTGAGATAAGCAGCTTGATCCCACTTCACAACATCACACTAGGCACCTGTAAATGAGCCTTCCTTTGATCAGCGTTGTGCTCTCCCGGCCTGCATCGCTCCTGTGCTCCCTGCTGCTCTGGGGGGAGGGGGGGGGGGGCCCAGGGGCTCCACATCAGAGGACCTGAGAGAACCGCGTGTATGTGCACGGATGTCTGTAAGTCTGTAAGGGTGGAGACCTCCGGAGAGTGACACACACTCAGACACACTGCATGCGCGCTGACATCTGCTTATTCCATAAACAACATTAAAATTACATGGCATATCAAGTGAGGAATGGTAAACTTGCTTACAAGCGTGTCTTTCATCAAACTGTGAGAGATTTGAGATCTGCCATTCACAAACAATCATCATCCTGTCAAAACTTCTTCAGGTCCCATGAGCACCGCCGCCGAGATCAAAACTGATCAAGAAAGCTTCCCAATTTCTGACATCCACACCACAGCATTGCCACATTGCTCGTGGCACTTCAGAAACTCCTTTAAATCTCTCTGAAACTTTTTTTTTTTTTTTTACAAGTATCCTTATCTAAACGTGGGCAAATACCCAAAACTGCCATATGACAGTATCAAGCTTCATCAGACTGACAACGTTACATCTGATATGTCTCTCAGTGATCTCTGAGCGGTACTGCGACTTGGTTTGACAATTTGATGCAATGCTTTCCTTGTGATTCTCGTTCCTGTACTGGCAATACCTGAATGTGATGACAAAATATGAGTGAAACAATCGATAAAGCATATGGGATAGCCCACACTATGCATTTATGCAAAAATTAATCTCTAGATTGTAACAGTATTAGGTAAATGCGGGAGGGATAGTCATAATTTGGATTTGGAAATACGGTTATTAAATAAGGATATAAAGTTATTAAACCAAAAATATCAATATGCAAACTCTGTTGAGGGTCATTCACAATCAGCATAGCGTGAAGTCTAATATCTAGTCTTGCTGAGATAGTCAACAGACAATTTAAACTCAATATTGAAAAAAACTGTCCAATTTAGACATAGTTTGCACTAAAAAATTGAAACGGATGTTCAAAATAGTTTAAAATCAAATTACTGCTGCACTTTTCTAAAAGAGAAAAACAACCACAAAAAAAGCAATGTCAGATTTTTTATACTAATGCTGCGATCTATACAAAACTGCTCTGGATACACAGTGGAAGACTTGAGATTATGCACAAATTAAGCCATTCCCTTGCCTCCCTTTACATCTCACAGGCATCGCAACCCTTGTGATGAATGTTTTATATGTTTTTCTTTCTTTAAATTATATATTTATATATATTTTATTAATAATTCCTTCTCTTAATAGACTAACCAAATAATCTTTATCTTGGGGCAGCAGGCAACCTTTGGAGAAAATTGGTTTGTCAAATGTCATTTAACATTTTCTATAGGTTCTCTAGTGAAAAGACACAGACCAAAGAGAGCATGAACTATCTGACTGTGTGACTGCCGTGCCATGGAAAGAGCTCAAGTGCCTCTCGGGTTTTTATGAAGTTGATAAGAACACAGCATCAAAGCCGTGTTCTTTAAAATTCAATCTGATGTGGTTTTAATTACAAGTTTACCTTCAAAGTTACTTTGTTTACTAACCTCCTTCCTTGATTGCATAAGTTAATAAAGTAGATTCTTTTTTTAAATGTGTCTGCCTACAGTTTTGTTTATTTTTTAGTTTTGTTTCATGGTCTCACATCAAAACTGAGAGACTCTGATCACAGTCGCTTCTTTTCACTCTGTCCTTGATAACACAATTGCATGTTTAACATTCAGTTTGGTTCAACTTATTCTTGTTCAGTCAGGCTCCTTTTCTAATGATTTTACAAAGTTTAAAAGAAAAACAAATGTGGGATACAGGTTGGGATGACACTGTCTGATTTAAAAGTTCAAAGTCGGCTTTGCATATCTAATAAATCACAGCCAAGTAGCACAACTGCCATGTATCAGTGCATCTCATAAGCAACACCTCGGGGAGCCAAGGGTTCTACTTCCCTTCAAAAACCTATTTTGCCTTTTTAACAATAAGCCTTTTGTGCCTGTTTTTTGAGTTTTCTGAATCCCTCTTTCTCTTTTACTCTGATAACAAGCATTGGCATATTCATGAAGCAGACGAAAATCAAATCCATTTTTATATCCTTTAGTTACCAGAGTGCAAAAAAAATGTTGCTGGATTCTTTCTTGGGGATTCTCTTGGTTCACAGACTTGTCGGCAAGCTTGTGACCAGCATCCTCAACAATCATCGTTAAAGTATTACTGGTAGAGACAGTTACTGCAAAACTGCTGGTGGAGACATTCACGGAGCGTCATGTTTTTGTATGAATGAATGTATAACTGCTGTCCCAGTTTCTTCCCTTTTACGCAGACAGTTGCGTTCATTGCTTTTCATCTTTCATACAGAGGGTTTGTGCATCAATACTAAAATCCTACCCGTGTGAAGGACATGTGCAGTATCAGCAGTGGGATTATTCAAAATATTTCCCCTTATCATTGAAAGATTCCAAGAGGCTTCACGGCTGCAGGGAACAGATCAGAGTCAATTGTGATGGCAGATTTGTTATGGTTGAAATAACCTCATTCTGAATACAGGGGTATTTGGTGCAGTGGGATTGTTCCTAATGACCCTGTCACTCATCCATTCAGTGGATTGTCCACTGCCTGTCCTCACATTATTTACAAACCGTTTATATAGAGAACATGCACACTTGAATAAATCTCAATAGTTGTGCCACCCTAGGTTGCTTAAGTAGCAAGGAGCAAGGTAGTAAGATCTTACAACTGCTTCAAATGTCTATGATAAAGTCAAACAGTACAGTTTAGTGAATTATGGCTGAAATGCATGACATTCTTGTAAGTTAGCATATAGGATTCATTTGATAATATAAAATCTGGATGAATCATAAAGTTTAACGATCCTTGATTAAGACCTTGGCTCATTTTATTTTCATTATTTTAGCCACTGCTCAATGGTTTTATAGTTTCCTGCGGTGTGAGCTTGGTCACACATTTAGCTGCAGATGCATTATGTCAGAAATAAACGGGCTTTTAATTAAATCACAATGCAAAAAAGTCTGTATCTCAGGGGTTAACAAAATCACGTAGCATATCCAGGCTGTGTTTAAAATTATTTTTGTTTTGAATGTAATAATTGTTTGGGTCATTGAAAGAGACACAGAGGGTCATTCTTGCAGAAAGGAAAATTATTTCTGCAACAAAAAAAAAGATGTAATCTTTAACTTCATTAAAACACATCTCACAGGAAATGTGGGCAAAGGGCAGGGAGGGGGCCGACGACATGACAGCAATTATGATTCTGCACAGTGAAGGCTGCTCAGGCTAGAGAGCACAGCCTGACAAAATAAACAACAAAAGAAAGCATGCTCAGTGCAAGTCAATGCAGATGGGATCTGAGTGATATAGAGAGGGCCTATTTGATCTGTGTTGCTGATGTGAGAGGATCTCT
Organism: Trachurus trachurus; assembly: GCF_905171665.1. Classification (NCBI taxonomy): domain Eukaryota; kingdom Metazoa; phylum Chordata; class Actinopteri; order Carangiformes; family Carangidae; genus Trachurus; species Trachurus trachurus. The sequence continues at coordinate 9,538,068 of NC_139911.1, forward strand.
ACCTTTACTCCAGAGGATGCGCAGGTAGTCTTTATCCAGAGGCTGGTTCAGGATGATCAGACAGATCCTCTGAGTGCCTGGGGAGGGACACGGGACAAAAAGGACAAATCTATAAATCATAAGAGCGATCAAAACAGTCAGACAGAGACATGGACAACTGATGGAGTGCCACGGCCAAATCTATTTGCATTATTCAAAACAAAACCTTTTAAATACAGATTGGAGGTGGGTGTTTGTGGCACTGAATGTGCTAAATAAAGAACAAAATTAGAACAAAGCCGTGATAATGAGGTCGTTATCATGCTCCACATGGAGACAGGAAAATAAGAGAAAGGATTACAAACAGAAACCATTTCGAACAACTCTCAGTTTCATCACAGTTCAAAACGTTTCCCACTCCATGCAATTAAGCTGTAAGGGATTTGTTTGCAACATCAAAAGATAACAAAACCTAAACCAAAGTATAGACATTGTGTGTCTACATTATGCAATGATTTCACTCAACTACACTATGCAAGGTCTGGGTTGTTTACTATTCTTTATTGCATGTAAAACTAGACAGAGGAATTTGTGTGCTTGGCTTGTACTGATCATGCTCATCTGAATACTCTGACCTTGGTGACACACCGTGTGCCTACATGACAACAGAAGAAAACCTTTTTTCAAAACTGCACAAATGAAAGCGACTTATCATCCTATGGCTTCTTTCTTTCCTCTAAGTGTACCTCCATGCTTCTATGTCAGAGTCTCTGCTCCAGTCATAGATTTATCATTTCATAAATTTCCGCCCTTGACAACCCATCTGTCTTGCTTTTAGCTTTTCCTTTGCGGTGCTGCTAATGCAGATCCTCTGAGTAATACTTTAGAATTGTCATTTCTCTGTCTGTCGGAGAGTAGAAAAAATGATGGGACACTCATGGACAAAGTAAAACACAAGGCAGAAAAGAAAAACCTTCACAGACCAAAGAATCAAGCACATCCTCTCTTCCCCGTGCCTTCATACTTAGTAGTTTTATTGCTTTCTTATTTGGCTTTCCTTTTCAAGTCAGCCCTTATGAATGATCTTTTATCCATTTTTGAAGGCAGTGCCTTTCAAAGCAGAGACTAAATGCTTTACACAAGCTTAAGAAACTCTGAGAAATGCTGTGATTACAATGTCCATTTCCTTTCTTCTAACCTTCTTTATATGGATCCAACATGACTGGATGCCAGTTTCAGGGCAGCATGACAGGTCATATCTAATAAAGTTGTATCTTCCTCAATGCTCTTTTCCTGATACATCGCAAATGCAATTTGAGGCTGGGGAAACAACAATGGGGAAGAAAAGAGAGGAGCAGAATATAGGCTACTTTAGGTATAATCAACTTATCACTGCATTTTGTTCTGAAAAAAAAAAGCATTTTTGGATTGAACCCCTCGTGTGAACAGAGTACATCTTAACTTGGCTGAGGAAGAGTGGTGGAAAGAAATGTCCTTTGGGTTTGTGACTTTGTTGCAGTGGCAGACTAGACTGTTGTTAAAAAAGTTCACATCACTGGAAGGTCATTTCCAAACTAAAGTCAACCCCAGCCTATTATGGTAAAAGGAAGAGGAGAGGAGGAAAGGGTAAAGAGGAGACACAAAGAAAGAGGAAGAGAAAGGAGGGAACACATGGAGGGTTAGGTGAAGACGGTTGGGGGGGGGGGGGGGATTTGTCAGTCTTGTCTCCTAATTGGCTGGAGGTGTACAGAGAACAAAAGACAAACTCAACCAGCCGTGACTTTTTAGATAACCCTTCGTCGCGTGAACGTTCACCTCCTCGCACATGAGGGTGCGGCCTTTCATGCACTCTCTTCAAAGAAATGTCACCTTGGGATTCTTTTCATAAAGTGCCAGACAGCATAAATACCACAAACACACATTCATACACACACAACACAGGCCAAATCCAAGCACATAAGCTATATTCATTTCATATTAAAAATGTGAAATTAAAAAAAGGCTAACTGTGCACACCAGGGGTTTTAAAATGCAGACATCCAGGGGCTGGTGTTATATTCTCCCCAGAGAGTCTAGATAAGCATTTCCTGCAAGAGATTATACTAAAGAAGCAATAGAAATACACTTTAAAGTTATCTAATAGGGGGAAGTGTTTCAAAATTCTGCTCAGCTGGGGAAAGGATTTTAGAAGCATATGATTCAGGGAATCTCAAACACATCTTCTTTGATAGCGAGTGACAGATTTATCAGCAAAATTATATCATCAGAGGGACGTGGTGTGTGCTCAGATTTGTTCTGTTCTGCAGCAATTTGGGGATTATTTGCACACCCTGCGAAATCTTTAGAATAAATCTAGGATTTGTTCAGTGTGCAGCGTATAATGCTTAGCTAACACATCTGAGTAAACACTTGTTTGAACGGATGCTTCAACCTGCTGATGACTTCCTATCAGAGGAGAGTGTCTCTTGACTTGGCGCTGGCCTTTTGTGTTATTGATTTTCAAGCTGTACAAGCATAGAAAATCAACAGCGGGTCCTGCGCTGCTGTTCTGCACAGAGAATGTCAGGTATATACAAACATAATATGTTCACATACGCAAGCGCAACTATAGTCGACTTTGTAGTCCGACAAGATTATTATAGTGAATTGAAATCATTGAGGAAAGACAATGAAATGAAGAGGGAGAGAGAGCCAAAGGATGCAAGAAGGACAAGTGAAATGCATTGTCTACTATGATAAACGTAAAGTATAATACAGCACTAAAAGCCTATAGGTTAGGTTCAGCCCCTCTCATCTGTTGATCACAACAGGACACATTGTAGTCAGAGCAAACATCGAACAATAAATCCTCACACTTGCACAGAGTAAAGTGAAATGAGAAATGTATTATTCATTGGAAATATATTACAAATGCTTTATAATTCAGTCATAGCTTCATTTATATGCTTTATTTTTGGGGTAAAATTCAACACTAATCACACAAATCACCTCAGCAGCACTAATAGAAACTGCTCTTGCAATCCCTGGCACTGTGTGCTTCGTGTATGTTTACAAACCTGCTTCATCTGCAAAGACCGTGTGCCAAAGGATCTGAAAAAGATGAGATGGTACTGCCGAGGTGTCTGGGGATATAATGTTTGTTTCCTATATTTATCTCTCTGTGGGTGGACAAAAAATCCTGCCAATGTCAAAGCCTCACACCACAATTTATCCGGACGGAAGTGTATCTGTTGCGTCCCGACCAATGGCAGGCCTCATCATTATGATGAATATTCCTGTACATTAATTTCTGGAGCTGGAGCTTTTTGTTGTGATGAAGGCAGACGATGTGAGATGGAGGTAAGTACATGTGTCTGCTGTCTGCTCTACAGGCCAAACTGTTGCGTGATCCCCTTGAACTTTCCATCTTGTGTAAAATCAGCCCGTAGGTCCTGATCAGCTCTCCTTCCTCCACACTCATACACACACCACCAAGGGAGCTCACATAAACCTTGACCTGAGAGCAGCGGCTAAAAGCAGCAGCTTCCTCCTCAGGTCTGCAGGGCAGTCAGCGCTGACTATTTGCAGGTTTTCTTTTCAATGCGTCAACAGATACGGAATGAATCGCGCAACACAAAAAAAGTGTCTACATTCATTTTAAAAAGAGAGAATAATGATTTTACTTGTCAAATGTCAGATTTCAAGCAAACACACCGAGCCCTCTTTCGGAAAAGATTCATTTTACACGCAGCGCAACAAGAGAGACACATTACGTTCGTACATACGCTGTGTCAAGATTTGTTTATGAGTGTCAGATTGAGTAGCAGAAGCAGAGGGAGGAAGAAAAGTGTGATGGCGATGTGTGTGATGATAAGTGTGTGCTCTGATCAGACTTGTACTGATTCTCTCTGGTGCCTTGTTGGAGTGTAAAAAAAAAAAATGTGTGTAGGCCTGCACAATGGGAGGTGTGATGACGTGAATTGCTCACATGCTGAGTGTGAAGTTTGTGAAAGCTTATGTTTAGGCTGCAGTTGTGAGAGAGCAAGGGTTCTTATGTTGTTCTTTATTGGCACATATTTCTTAAAAGGATACAATTTACAAGAGGGTTATAGAGAGTAAACAAAATTTGTCTCTAGAGCAGCAACATTACTGCAGCAGAGTCACTGTGCATGAACTCGATAATATCTCTATGGAAACTAATGTGAAATATCAATAAACATAATAATGTTGCTGACATGAAAACACTGGGTAAAGCTGAATGAGGAGCACAGACAAAGGTCATTATCGGTCATCTCCTCCATCCTCCTTCCTCTGCTGCTGATGTTGACTTCAGGTGAGACTACTGAGAGGGGGAAATGCCGTCTCAGACTCTAGATGTAAGTTTACAAAAAGTTGTGGCAAAGACAGTTGCAGTGCACAGACTTTCCTTTTAGCTTTTTGTTAATTTAACATTCTACATACTTAAAGCAAAGGTTTAGATAACAAATAAAATATTTTTCATTACATTTGAGTCTGTGATATCATGACGACAGTTAAAACACGTGTATCTGACTGTGCTCGTGTGTGTTTGCACCAGGGGAGTGTGTGTCTGTACGACCGTACCTGAAGGCAGCAGGCAGTCCAAAGGCGCCAACTCCTTATCCATGGTCGTGGAGCCACAGGAGGCCGTTTTCAATCAGCCAACTCACCTGGAACTGAGAACAGGAGGACACATACTGTTACTTCTCTTATACCTTATATCCTTCCTTTCTATTTCTTCCTTTGTTCTACATGTATCAAAGGAAGTCATTAAACTTTTCCGACATCTCTCTAACGCCAGTTCATCACCAGCCTTCATCCAGGCTAATTATTTCACCTTGTTCACACGAGAACATGATGAAACCAAGGTTGCATCATTGGACAACTCAAGACCTGTACTGACTCTAGGGTTACAATTAAACTTCTTTTTTTTTATGTGTCAATTATTTACTTGATTAAAGTTTTTGTGTCGAAACAAGTGAAAATAGTGAAAACCACACATTATATTCTGTGATGTCATCAAATGTTTTGTGCTGTAGATCAGTGTAACACCACAATATTTTCAGTTCTCAATAATATCAGAGGTAAAAGTGGCAAATTCTCACAAATCCCAAATAATACATTTATTCAATTATATATTAAGATGCCCATTAATTTTACTTTGATCAGTTAATTGAATTCCCCCAAAATGCTGCTAAATAATTTGTGTCTCTCCTTTGTAGCATACAAGCATTTTGAAAACTGATTTAAGAAATTTTTTTAAATGCTTTGCAAATGATGATAATTAGTTGCATTGCTAAAAATGCTTTTAACTCACATCACATAACCCAAATATACAATCTTTCACTGCATGAAACTGCATCAACAGTTTTCTTACACCTTTGCACTCCTTAGCAGAGCAGAGCTAGGTGCCACCTCCCACCTTGTTCAATGCGCTGGCACACCACGGGCCACCAAAACAAGACAATATGTCAGCGGTGTGAAACTTTGCAACGATAAAACACTTTATTTAACATCCAGAGCAGCAGGTCTAATATATTATTCCATTAATAAATGATAAAACAATTTAAAATATATTGTTTGTTGAGTTGTTTTTTAAAGATCAAATACACACAGGGCTGCAGGCCATGTGCTGTGGAATATTTATTCATTTTATCTGTTAGGCTACATCTGAACTCCTATTACTTCAGTTTGCATAATGAAGCTGGGCTCTTGTTTTCAGACGCATTGCCTTCTTTTTATTTGACTATTTGCAATGCTCAACTTATTGAATAAGCTTTATCATTATCATTATTAGTAGTAGTAGTAGTAGGCCCTAGTAGTAGTAGCTAGTAGTAAAAGCCTCCTTGTGCTGCTCTATTAGATAAGTTAGAAGTAAAAGCATGTGTTTAATGATAAGATGACAGGCTTTAATCAGGTTGTGTTGCTTTCTGTTAAAGGTCCCAGTACACTTCAAATCTGAGCAGTCTCACCAATCACTAAACAAGCTATTAAAACTATGCCTGTGCATATTCTCATTTGTCCAGGTCATAGTAGGCTATCTCAAAGGAGTTTTCAATCGAAAGCAACAGGACTTGGTTATTTGTCTTTCCTAGACAAATAACCAAGTTGCTTTCGATTGAAAACTCCTTAGAGATATTAAAACTATACAATAAAAACGATCAGTATTAGTCTATTAGCGTCATCTTACCTTTTATCAACTAGTTATACCTCTGGAGAGTTGTCAGTCTTTATCCCCTCATATCCAATTACAAATGTCACAACTCGCTCTCTTTCTTTTTAAACTGGGCCATGTTAATTATTAATTGTACTATAGCCTACTATCCTGAACTATTCATTTAACAACTGACCTGAACTTTAACTTGCCACAAAGTTGAATAATAGTTAGTCATTATGCTGCCTTCAACTGTCATTTAATAATGCAGACAGACAATATAAGGTGGTGGCAAGTCAAAGTAAATTCATTTTAACTGGTTTACTATATAGGTTACTGTTAATTTTTCTACTGTCACATAAAATAAATGTGGTATATAGCCTACACTTTTTGTTCATGCCTATATTAAAGTTTGGTTTTAAAAGCAGTCATTTGACAATGACCTTCTTTTAACTTTTAACCACTTGTGTTGAGCTTTGAATGGGCCACTTTCCACATAAGGGCAGCTCAAACCCTGCAGCATTTTAAATCACCACCTCTTGTCGCTGCATGGCTTTCAACTCACCTTGACTTTTTATCTTGTTACTCTATAGCCTAGATTTTATTTGTTTTTACCTAATTATAGTGATTGATTTTATTGTCCTAACTTTTATTGTTCATCCGTGTTGGTACTTTTATGTTATGTTATGTGGCACTGGATTGCATCCTATGTTGTGCAGCACTTTGGCCAAATAAAACTTGAGTTCAGTTTTGCATTGAATATAAAACTAACTTGACATCTCCATGCAACAACCACAATAGCCAACCTGATTAAAACCACACACTGCAGTCCTAACACGCTAGCACAGGTACCCTCGCTAAACCACTGAAACGCGAGCTTTCTTTAGCCGTAGGCGACCCTGTTAGACTAGATTAGACAGCCAACAGCAGCCCGGGGGAACTGGGTTTTGGTATCGTCCCCGGCTGCTCCTCCAGTCTCACAACAGAGTAACCGGTGTGTGCTAACACCGGTCAGCGTGCTGCAATGTGCCACGCTGCTTCTCTCCGTTCACCGATAAAAACCTCACTACTCTGACCGAACAGCACCCACACAGACGCCGTGTGTCACTACTAAAAATCCGACTTCACATTTCACAGCTGTCATTGCGATATTTTGTGAATATTCAACATAAACTTACAACATGAATGGACTTCCGCCCAAGTCGTTGTAAACAGTCGAAGAAGGCGCAGGGAGCTGACAGAGAGGAAACCCTGCAGCTTCCTAAAGGTGGGAGTTAATCATGGGGGACACCTAGAGGCTGAAAGAGAAAATACACTTTTCTTTGTGCAATGCTTTTTTAAGCGAGATTCTCAAAGGTAATCCCAGAAGTTTTTTTTTTTTTTTTTTTTAACGAGGCTCTAGGGTCCTCAAGCAAATGGAGGAATAGTTTAATTTCACTTCAACTCACATCCACTGAAAAGTATCTTAATAAATGAGGGACTAGTCCAATCACTGCTTCCACTCACTATAACTACTTACATCACCATCAGCCCTATTACAACGCAAATGCTTAACCTCGACTACCAGTTTGGTATCACTAAAACACAAGTGCATCTGAACTCTTCCAATTTCAGGTGTAAAATTAATCTTGTAAAACAGGTTCTCCTGGCCCAGTGTAGTTATGTATATGAACTCTAAAATATTTAAAATGTCAAAAACCCTAAACACAGATCTGCATTGACACCAATTCACGATAGGACTTTTATGGCAGGAGACTGTTTTAATTTAATTTAGTTTAGTGGAGCATTAAAGGAAGAGTAAGTGATCTAATAGTCCTACATTTTTTTCTTTCTTTTTTTTGTCAAATTCAGTGCATCTCCTCACGGTCAGCTGGTTGTCCAGTCTGGGCTTGTACTGAGAAAATGCAGTTCTCTCTCCTCCAAAGCCCTGGTTGTAAATGAGATATAAACAGTGGCTCGGACTAACAATCACAGCTAATCAGCAACAAGGAACGCCCATACTCGTGTAGCTACTGGATGAGGGAAAAAAGAAGTAAGGAGGGGGGAGATGGGAAGGGTGCAAAGAGAGTGAGAAACGGTATTTGCACATGCTAATGAATAGTGCCAATTTAAGGATTACAAGGGGGAGGAGAGGGAGCAGTCTACGCTTCTGTTGCTGCCAGCGGTTTGAATGGGATGGAGTGAGACTGCAGATGAGAGACTGACAGCAATATTAAGGAGAGAGCATGCAGAAATGCACTGTCACTAAAAAAACAGATGTCTAGTGTAAAAGGTTATGGTTTCAAACAGCTTTGGCACCCTGTTGAAGAAACAGTTATTAATGTGTTTGATTCTGCTCAGCAAGGAAAGTTTTGAGCATTGATACATTCACAGAAGCGCGCTTCTTGTATGAAAATAGCCATTCTTTAATCAATAGAGTATGTGGTGGTTCATCGGCAGTCCACAATTTCACCTGCAGTGAGCCCAGCAAGGAGGAGATGTCTGTTCTCCAAGACATATTACCCCTCATTGAGAGGTAATATGTCTTGTGATGCAGGAATCCATCTCCGGACCTCAACAGAGCAGAGAGAGAATAAGGCTCTTTCCCCCAACCAGACCTTGACCTCTGGGCAGTCCCAGACCATCAGAATAAATGTCCCATTGGTGTCACCTGAACAAAAAGAACAGCAGGGGTCCACTCTGGTTTTCATTTGGGAAAGCCTGCAGGGAGAGAGATATGCCTTGTGGAGTTTATAGTGTATTATCTGGTGGTTTGGGCTTTTTGATAACAGGGGTAAGTTGGTCCATATGAATTTCCACAGTAAATCTAAAAGGATGGTTGTGTAAGAGGCTTTAGCAAAGATATTTTACATCCCAGAAACTACAAATTTGGATTTGCCTTGAGCATGAATTAAATAGAGTGGATAGACTATAATGGAATGATGTAAGGGTATGCCAAACATTTTAACCCCATTGTGAAAAATGGTATATTGTATATTTAAATTGAATTAATATGGATGTTGCTGTTTTGGTTTTTTTTTGGTGGTATGAGAGATTGATAACCTAATTGGTTATTGAATGAGTGGAGATCAGTCAAAATGATGAGATCAAACTACTGTCTTTGGGGTATTTAGTTGTCCACAATTGAAAATCCTACCTTGACTCCGTTTGTGCAAATAGCACACGCTGGTAGGCTACACCAAAATCTCCGACATATCATGCAAAAACAATCACTCAGACTGCGCAAATATACACAGGTAAACAAACACACGTAGACTAAAACCAACACACGCACTCGCTGTGGACTGATGCCGTATGCTTCAGATATCGTCAGACAGCAGTGTAATGTGAGAAACCCAAATCTCTCTCAAGGTGAATCCACTCTGGAGGCTCGTTATAACAAACGCTCTCATCAGTCAGCGCTTGCCGTCTCTCCCAGACAGACTTCACATGGGAAGAAACCATATACACGCAACACACACTTGTGCGCAGGGATATGCAGACACAGGTTACACACACACACACACACACACACACACACATGTGCACACACATGCTATGCCTAGATTCAGAGGAAGTCATTCATTCAGTGGGCATGCATTATAAATACATCTATGAATAAATTCCAGGCTGAGTGCATTCTTCATTGGCAGGGATTTTTTACAAGGCCACATCACCTGAATGTTTGATCAGATCTCTCTCTCTCTCTCTCTCTCTCTCTCTCTCTCTCTCTCTCTCTCTCTCTCTCTCTCTCTCTCTCTCTCTCTCTCTCTCTCTCTTTCACACTGCATCTTCCTAATGACCTCATCCTTTCTTGTCCATCAATCTTTCTAATATTTACTTTTTTTTCTTATATCCCTCTTCTCAGTCCCTTCTCTCCTTATTACAACATTCATCTTCTCTTTCTGTCAGTCTCACATCATGTGCAGTACGGGTTCACATCTCTCCCCTTCACCTCCTCTATTCTGAATTCCCCTATATGATTGTTCTGCTTTACTGTTGAAGGGAAGGTCCGTGGTGGGCATGGGAAAGTGGGTCAGTGGTGGTAGGAAGACTGTAGACAAGGTAAAGGTCACAATGTAGCCACTTGTTTGTGACATGGCTTAGTGACTTACAGTTTTTCACAATGGTAAAAACACATTTTTCGAATCCTCCTGTCCTTTTCTCAGAATTGTAAACACAAAACTCTGTTTTCACACTACATTCACAAAACCTCAGTTTCCTCTCACACTCTTCTTCACTCTTGATTCTTTTTGCAAAACCAAACCATCGCTTCAAAATAGTTTTACAGTACCTGTGCTCAAAACCAAACAATGTTGTCAGACCTTGCTCTAATCGGTCAAAATAGAAACACAGCTGAGCAGTGATTACACACACTACACCAAAACATGGAAAACACAGTGTTCAGGGCACATAGCTCATGGAGAAATGTTTGCTGATCACATTACAGTATAGCACATGTATTTTCCGTCTTCAAAACTGAAGAAAAAAAAGATTTCACAACTTTGTGGATTTAGCATTTACTCTGCATTCATCAAACATAGTAATACTGTAAGTACTGTGAAAAAAAAATCATCATTATCCTGAAATTCATCAATACAGAAAGTCTACAGCTTATAATGCAATGTAAAGTGTAGAAAAATCAAAAGAATGTACACAATTGATCACACAGTCATTGAGTTTCACCTGGTCTTTAGGTTTCATTACAGTAACATCGCTACATTTGTCCTTTTTACACATCATATAGTGTAGTGGCATTGTTTTGATGGACCATCTCAACTGCAATGTTCTCCTGCTGGGGTGTGAATATACATGTAGGTGTACTCTCACCACAGTATGGCAGTCTTGCAATTCTACAAAAAGTGAATGTGCAAAATTGTACTGTAATGTAATGTTCTGAAATATGCTACTGTAAATGTACAATGATAAAACAGTACAGTAGACTGTTGTCTTGACTAAATCTCTGGATTATGGTGGACACAGAGAATCGACTGATGCTTGGTTGGATTTGGCCTCCCTCATTGTCATGCTATACACAACATGGTCTATGACAGTAGTCTGAATGTCAACAGAAGTTATCACTGTTTGTCTTTTTGCATTCTAAAGTGGTTTATATTGGTTGTCACATCATGAGTCACATTGGTTGTCACATCATGAGAAAGTGTGATCAATTTTGAATCGTATTTGCGTATTTTGCCACTTGTTGTTTCCATTATGCATCACAAGTGCATGACAGTGACAACTGTGTTTTATTGCACAAGAATTGTGTTTAGAGTTTTGCAAAAGGAATGACTGAGATCTGGAAATAGTGTTTTACTAGGTGAAGATTGTTTATGGTTTTGTCAAAACCTGAGCAACTAATTCACACAACAGGAATTAGTGTTTTAGCAGTTCACTGTAATATTCTATAGGAGATGATGTACTGATGTACTTCGAATCTACTGATGTACTTCGAATCTGCAGTTATGTATTTCAAATTCTATTGGGGATCTCAAAGTTAGACATACCATGGCTGAGTTTTGGATAAGATTTATAAATTGATTCACATGCATATTTTCATTTGATCACGTGGTACAGCTATAAAAACTTTTTTTTTTTAATCGAAAACACAGTATTTGCACAGTGTTGTTTGAATGTTTTACACAGGGTAAACATCATGAAGCTAGGGAATAGTTAAACATTCTGAGTCATAGGCAAGTTTTTGAATGAAAATAAAGCAGAAATTCACAGAGACTTACATGTTATTGGGGGGAGAAGTCAGCAGAATAAATCTGATTGATTTGCGATCTTCCTGTGATAGTGCATCCAGGAGGAATGCTATCTGACTACCATATTCCCAGGCCAGCTTGTCTTTGACAGCAATCCCTGAGAAGCCAGTGGAAAAAATCTTGTTTTTTTTTTCTTTCTTTTTCTTTTTTGTCTTTTTTCACAAATAAAAAAAACAGGGGGAAAAAAAGATCCTTACATACTGTATATAAAACTGACTTTCTAAGAAGCAAACTATTCTTTTAATGGAAAAAGTTATCCTTTTACATGATAGTGCAGGTTATTTGAAGTGGGGTTGTTACCCCAGATCCCATCTCCCCGTTGGGAGAAGCAGTGGGGAGCACCAGCACAGAAGTTGAGTGATGTCCTGCTGTGGACAGGAAAACCCACAAAAATGTGTCTCAGCCACTTTCAAAGAATGTCCACAGGAGAAAAATCAATATGAGTTGAAGTTTTGTATATTACATCGATAGGAAGTATATTTTTGAAGAATTGTAGGCGTACATACGCATAAGGTTTTTGGAGTAATACAGTGCACTTGTAAGTAGGAATACAATAATTTAGTCATTCAGATAAAATGGTGAACATATTCAAAATAAAGTGTCAACTAAACTGATACTGTATTAGCTTTTTTTTCTGTTTTTGGTCATCTTCTGTGCCAGTGCCTCCAACTGTTCCTCCAAACTGGAAACGTGCTGATCCAAATCTACGGATCAACAATGACTATCCTTTACAATCCATTGTTATAATCAAATATCACTTTAAGGTGCTGAAATGATTTTGGCAACTAAGTGTCATGGAAGTTAAAACAAAGCTATCTATGCTTTCCATGTCTCCCCATGAGGCCCAACCTGCGTCTTCATGTCCTTCAACCAAAATAAAGAGACAATGGCTCACAGTTAATCCACAACATGGAAATTCTCATAGCTGGCAGGTGGCAGAACCACAGAAATACATCTGTGCCAGGTATTCGTTTATTTTCTTTCTTTCTTTCTTTCTTTCTCACTTCTCTGAAGGGTATACAAGTGTATCACAATCTCTTGCCAGTTGCTGTTTAATTATTTCTTTGCAGAACGTGGTGGTTGGTCTGGAGGTTTTGGCTATCTATCTTGTGCAGCTAATTGCCTTTATTATTTGGCACATCAGAACCAGAGGAGCTATTGCCAGTCTCTCACATGCTAGAAACAGCGAGGTAATGCTAGGTTGCACCCCAGTGTTAGTTTGCTAAAGCAGAGACTAAAGCACAGCCAGCCATCAATTACCACCTGCGTACACACATTATGGTGAGGGACTATGGCTGTGGATACTGTATATTTTTTTAATTTCACTTTCTCTTCAAGGTCATATCATGGTGAAGTGAATGTGTTTATAGAAAGTTCAATTTAATATCCTCTATCAGCTGGTATGGGTCACATTATTACCCTGCTCACCCCTGGCAGAATACACCTGTTATTATGACAGATAATAAAACAAAAAAGAGAGACTCTAACTGACATGCAAATTCACACTCTCTCTCTCCTGTGAACTCACCCTTTAATACTCCCTATCATTACCTCAACTCTTTCCTGTCATTTCTCTTTCACCTGTTCCTTTTCCCCCACTAATGCGTTTTCTCTTTGTCTCCCCTTTATTCCTTTTTATCTGTCTTAGCGTCACATCCCACCTGTCTTTTTTCCTCTCGCTTCCTTTTGTCTCTTCCTTTGCTTTCAACTTTACCTTACCTCATTGTGCCTGTCTGCTTTTTTCCATCATGCTCACAGGTTTTGTATTCTTGAAGCATTTTATTTCACTTATACTGATTTCTTTTAAGTTTGATAAAGGGGAGAAAGCAGCTAAAACAAGCCAGCTTCGGGCTACTAATGGGATCTTACAGCATCGCTCAGTTTGGGGTCCAACTCTTCACACTGACCAAAACTGAGGAAGTTGCAGGGGGTACGTGCAGATGAAATAAGGCTAAGTAGGCAATTTTTCCTTTTTATCTGCCAATGACGATGATCCATTTAGATAGGAACGAAGAAGATGAGAGCAGCGGAGGACAGTCTCTTTTTCACTTGTTTTTGAAGTAGACTCTCCTGCCATGGCCAACTAGTGTAAAAACAACACAGTGCAATGTACTGCTTTGAGGGGGATTGCTCTCTCACTGTTAACAAATGGCCCTCAGTGGAAAGAGACAGGACTTAAATTACTCTCGGTATACCTGTGCTCTCTGCAATGGGCCACCAAGAACAAATAGGGCATATCACAGGTGATTGGACGCAGGATGTTGAGGAGGAGATGGCTGCACTTTTAACTCCCAGTACCCGGGCCGGGTGGTGATTATTGACAACTTGACAGGTTCCTCCCTCTGGCGTTACCATGCTGTACCTTTTCTCCCCAGAGGATTCCTGTCATGTATCCAAGAAGGAAGCTGGTGGATTTCTTTTTGGTCATAATATCATTGCCTTAGGGTTGGTCTTCTTCACCTGCCTATCCAGAAGCTAGGATAAACACTGACCTTGAGTGTGGTGTGGGGTGGCACCATTTTAACTGCTAGTATAAACTCATATCTGTTAAGAGGGCCAAAGGACGTGCTCTTAGAGAGGACTGGGGCTGGCAGCTTAGTTCTGGAAAGTAATTTTTCCCCCACTGGAAGCCAAGAGTGAGCAAATAGGTTATTAATCATACATGCCTCAGATGCTGTCACGAGGGCCCGGCACCTGGTAAAGTGTACATTAGGCAATGATATAATATAGGGTTTAAAGTGTATGGATGTGGGTGTGGTACAGGTCTGTCATGTGAAAAATGAATATTTCCACTAGTGTGTAGTACAACCCTCAGGCAGATTTCTGTGAAGGCTGGTATCACAAAGTTGGAACACACCCTTTGTCACCTAGGGGAAGAGATGGAAAAGCTGGACTGGACTGACCTCCCAGAAACTGCTGGGGGGGTTCATGGGGGAGCTTCTGTGGGCCCTGCCAGGTGCTGTGAGGGATGATGCAGATGGTGCCTGGTGATGCCACGGGGGAGGAGATTTCTGAGCTCCCTGTGGAGCAGATAACGGCAGAAAAAGGCGTTTGGCAAGGGGAATGGAGACAAAACTTTCAGCGCTGTGTGCGAGGGTTATTTCAGACAGATACAGAAAGTGGACCTGTACACAGCACGAGTTAAGGTCAGGAGCACAGACAGCCCGGTGAACACCTCAATATTGACTGGATGTTGTTATGACAACCTGTAGGAAAACTAAATAGCTGCCAGAATAAGGAGTAGATATTTTGAAAGAGCAGTTTTGGACATTATCATCTAAATGCTGCATAATTTTTCATTTTCATGACCGAAAAGTTAATATTTCAACCTGTTTGTCTCAACTTGGACAGCTTTCAGAGACCACCAAGGCACCAGTACTCCTTGGAGGCCTACTGTCTGCAGAAGGCTACAGAAAATAAGCTTTGCATATAGTTTTTCAGTACATTACATTATTTTGTGCAATCATTTTCTACTTGTATCAACACCATTTTCATTTTTAATAACAGTTAACACGCACACGCTATCATTGCATTACAGTATGTGAGAATAATTTTTTTTTTTTTTTTTTCTTTGCAGGAGATACCGTAGCATTGTGGTTGAAAATATTCTCGCATTTTGACAAGAGAAAATTAATTTAGGCTTGAGAAAAGACAGATGATTCTGATGGTGAAATGTGAAAGTTTATATAGCAAATGCAGATGTAGTTGTCACTGAGAGGATTTTTACCTTATTACTGCTGTATATGTACTGCTGTAACACCTGGCTGTCATTTTAGCTAACAACCCACCCAGGTGTTCTTTGATATTGATGTATTTTGAGTACTTTCTTACCTGAAATGCAGCACATTGCACCATAGCATTAAAATAGTTATTGCTTTATTATCTATTGTGAGAGACAAACCGACAAGTCACATTTTTCTTCTACGGCTTTCATTGAAATGTGTGCATACTAGAGGAGAGGGACGCATAGTGGTATGCAGTTTGCCAAGCTCCAATATGTTTAAAAGCATATGCGATGAGTCACATTTGGGTGAAGTATGAAGTATTTTGGTGTTGGAATTTGCATCATAGGTTAATGGTTATAAGCGCACATTTGTGGGGAGTAGTGAAAAAATGTATTTTGTATTGAGACAAATGTGGAAACAAGAATGTACTTTTATACATTTTATTGTAACTGGCTGAAGGAAACTTTGAGTTGTCATGGGTTCTTTATGTAAAAAGAGTTTTATTGAATTTTCTGTTTCAGGGCATAGTTTGCCTCTTGGGTGATGCACAAGATAAGGATGAGTGGTTAGGTCAGTGCTTAAAGAGAAAAAACATTTTTTTTCTCTTGAAATGATATTGTCATGGGGGCAATGTGTTTTTGGGGCCTAGGAAATGCAATATACTGTATAGCTATACTGGGAAGACGAGCTCTCATTGTCAGTGATGCTTGTGTGCTTCTGCTGACAATGAGGGTTTTTGAGCTGTCCACTCAGTTTGTGTATGTGTATGTGTATGTGTGTGTACATGTTCATGTGTTGATGCTTTCATTTTTCCCTAACTAGAACAGCAGGCTTAGATTGCTAGGGGACACATCAGGTTACATGAAGCACTTCTCTCTTCTCCTCTCCTGCCCTCTCCTCTCCTCATGCACATTTTTTTAAACAATCATTATCTGTTGTGTTTTGGCCTTGGTGTCTTGCACTCTGTCTGTGTTTTCCACAAATTTCTCCAGAGCTAAATCCCCTCTGCACCAACCGCCACCTGAATCACCTTCCCTGCTCCTAAACCAGCCTACCCTTCCAGCTTATGAACCAGCCTGCCCACCAGTACTCGATTAAGCTGCACTGCTTTCCCTGTATATGACCCACACGGCCCACCAGAGCTGCCTTCACCAGCTCTTCCTTGACTGAACAATACCCATTTATCCCATATTCCATGTTGTAAACTGTTTTCTTGTCTGTACACAACCTCTATTGCACGCCTGCCCATCCTGGGTAAGGGAGTTTTTCCTCAGTCGATGTGAGGGTCTGAGGGTAGAGGATGTTGTTATGATGCTTGAGACAAACCTGCCTTGCCTTGCCTTGCCTAGCAGGATGTAATGACAAAAGTCGCATGATATGTAAACTGTTTTGAAAAAGAAACATGCAATCTTTGTGTGTTGTTGTATTTTTCAATATCTTGTTTCAGTATGTTTCATTGAAAGCAGTGTTAATTCTCACCATCTCACTTTCTCTCACACCTTCTATCTGTCTTACTTTCTCTGGTGATCACTCTCTCCCATCCAACTTCATTCTTTCCTGAAAACACCATTGATCTTTCACTCCTTCGTCTGCACAGCCTCTTGGGCTCTGTCTAAACACACAGACCAACAGAAAGTCTGACAATGAATCAATCAGTTTAATGAACGAAGTGCCATCCAAGTCTTCACACCATTCCTCTGAAATAGTCTTTGCAGAACCAATCCTGGTCTAACACCGTCTTTTGTTTCTTTTCCACTCTTATTTGCTGACTTTCCCAAATCCTGACAGTCAAAATATTACCTTAACCAGATTCAGTTCTCTCACATTTTTAAATACAACTAAGACTTCCTGTGTTTCCATGAACTCTCTTCCTCTCTCTGCTTTATTCCTTTAAAAAATATCTCAATAGCTTCACACACACAAAAAGCATCAACGTTTGAAAGGATTTGTTTAAATACAGCTATTTTAAAAGAAAGTAAGTGTATGGTTAGTGTGTTATTCATGTTTCACAATAAACATAATAAACTCATTGAAAGAACATTTCATAAATTTGATAGCCTACTCTGTATTTTGTATAATAATGATCATGTTACTGATATTTCTAGTGAGGGCTACATACAAACAGAAAGTATAAAGATGGACATCACTGATGGGTCTGAATGGTTTTGAAGCACAGGACCTTGAGACCTACTTTATATACAGATTGTATAGGCTGTATTATTGTATCAGTGATAATTTAAAAAGGTTGTTAGTGTGAAAAAGCATTGACATAAACCTTACCACCTTCAAATGTCAAGTAGGCTATTCTCAAATATAGCTGAATTTTATATTTATTTGCTGCAACTTTTTATCACCATAATTCTTGAAAGGCAGACGTAAGTCAGAGGTCTTTGAAACTGGAAAATACATGTAGTTTCTCCCCAGATACTTGAACTGAAGAGAATGTCCTTCTGTAATAAATGAACCCATTTGTGCAGCTATTTATGACCCATAGTTGCGTTTTGTTGTCAGATGACATCTAGTGGTCATTGTATTATGAAAGTGACAGAAAGGGAAAACGTAGTGTAAAGAGCGCCAGATCCATTTAAGGAGAAGGTTGATGTCGTTGGAAGGATCAACAAAACACAGAATTTTGACAGATTCGAACAGTCTTACAGATCATACCAAAGGGCAGAAAAAATGAGCCGTACAGTTGTTTAGGTTGGAGAACTTGCTGGAACTGAATGTTGTTAAGGAACATCATTTATTCTTTAAAGAAAAAAAGGCACTTTTTTTTTTACATTCATAGTTTGTGAGCAGCTTCTTTATATTTATTTTGGTCACGTATCATCTGCATACATGTGGACATTTTCTCCCATGTTTCTTGAAAGCAGATCATTGATTTTCACTGAGAATTAGTGACACTCTTTTACTCAACTAGGGACCATCATAATGAGCTAAATAGCCTAAACCATTATGTTGTAGCACCATATCCCATTTATTATACTTCCTTTGGCCAGGACTTCTGCTTGTCTTACTTTATCCATGATGAAAAGCAGTCAAATACTTCTGCCAAGTTCAATACGTTGTATTCTTACAATATGTGATAATCAGACAGGTGTTACTACAGATAGTCCCATTAATTCAAACTTTTAAGTGCAGAGGTTTAACCTGGGAATAAATTCAGATATAAATGTTCATTTTCATGTTGCATAATGTTGGAAAGCTCTGCTGTGATATTGTTTAGCACGTTCAAATACAAAATAAAAATACATAAATAAATAAAAACATGTCTGTAACTGCAAGTCATGTGTGAAAGCATGTATAAGATCTACTTTTTTTTAGAAGGAGTAGTGATTTCAATAGATGAACTGGAATAAAATGTGTTGATTTAAACTCAAAAATGTTGCCAGGTCCAAAGACTATGTCAGAATAAAACATTATTAAATATTTCATCACTACAAAAACATCTGTAAACACGCTGCCCATGTCCATATTATATAAAAGTGATGGAAATAAATTCATATTGCTTTTCTATTTAGTATTTTGACACTTAATTTTGTAGGCCCTTCAGACCTTGAGTGATGGGTAAATCCCCAGGAGTGTGTTATATTGGCTCTGCATTATCAACAATTCAAATGCACAAATCAAATGAAACGCTGACAACAACTCTCTTGTTGTCTTGCTGCTGTCCCCTTGGGAGGGCTATTTGTGATTCCCATCTTTTTTTCTTCCCTCCACTCTCTTTCATGGGTGAAGAGATTTTTTTGTTACACTAAATGGAGCAGTGTAATCTCAAGGGAGGTTTTCTCGGAGGTTATTTGTGTGTGTGTGTGTGTGTGTGTGTGTGTGTGTGTGTGTGTGTGTGTGTGTGTGTGTGTGTGTGTGTGTGTGTGTGTGTGTGTGTGTGTGTGTGTGTGTGTGTGTGTGTGTGTGTGTGTGTGTGTGTGTGTGTGTGTGTGTGTGTGTGTGAGCACTCTCTGCGGGATGTTCATACAGTAAGTGTCTGAGAAAAAGACCACCATGTTACATTTTGCTTACCTTTCAGACCTCACGCCACACCAGCTGCATGGTGAATTGACTTTCGAAAAACATTGAAGAGAGACAGCATGAAAAAGAAAAAGAAAGAAAGAAAAATGACTTTTTGACAATCTAAGCATTTTTTTTAGCTTCATGCCTGATGAGAAAAGGGAAGCACACAGCACTTCGTAGCGGCTCAACCCATCAACCTTTTGTCTCAAGTGTAATGTAGCTCAGTCTGCTGAGGCTATATTTTCTTCATATTTGTATCTGTCCTGAGTTGGTTCTTGGTTAGATTGCTCTTATGCCTTCACTATGAGGCAAGGTGATAACTTCAATCCTTTAAATCCAAGTGCTCAAGTCACTCTGGGAAGCCTCCACTAAATTTAATTGAAAGATTTTTAAATGTTTCAACGTCTAAATTATACTTCAAAACATAGGATGGGCAGATGTCAGAGAGTCTGTTTGCCAAAACTAAGAAAATCCCCCTTATTAAAGGCTTTTATATGTACGTGATAGAAGTTTTTCAGAGTCTATAGGCCTTTGCAATGTACCCTACTGCTCACACACTTTTTCTATGCATTCATACCAAAAAGCTGCTGAGTCCAAATACAGAACAGACTTTTACTATTGGAACCTGAGTGGAGCAGATGAGGGTCAAGTGCTTAGCCCAAGGCCACGCTTAAAATGAACGTTTTCAGGTCGGATAAAGGAATGCTTCTCCTCTCTCCCCGTCCAGATTTTCATACCATGTCCAGGGATTCGAACTGGTAATCTTCTGGTCCCAAGTTTGAGCTCTAATCTTCCGGTTAGTGCTGGCAAAATTTATGCGGAAAAAATATCAGGGTAAAGAGCGGGAACCTGTGAAATCCTCGTGCCTCAGTAACAGCGAGAACTCGTGACAGAACAGCAATGTAATAACTTCTCTTCATAAAATATGTCCTCAGGCTGGAACTTTAATCATTGCTCACTGTATATTCTACAGATTGAGCTGTAAACTCAGCAAATTATGAGTTGGAGGCTTTTTAGTTTAGTTTAGGAAGAATCTGCGAGTATGTGGGTTTGAATCTTGGCTTCCATTCCAGCTTTAAATCTTCATCCCCTCCAAATTGTTGTTTACCCACTGTCAACTTTGTCTGGAATAACAAAATGATAATATAGGAGAAATTAAAGTGTAAGAGAGAAACAGAAGGCACTTTTTTGTGGCAGAAATCTTTACAGAACTACTTGCTTAAGATGCAAGTTGTTTTTTTCCACCCTGACACTGCATACTTGGTTTGTAATGAAGTGTAAAGGAAATATGAATGTGTTTTATCAGACCTCAACACATTTTTAGTTCTCTTATTGCTCAGCAAACAAGTCGCTCATTAAAAAACTGTGTTGCACTGCCACACACATGCACACACACTCATACTTGAAGGCTACTTCTATATCTTTGTGGGGGCACTAACTGACATACTGCATATCCTAGCCCCTTAGCTTAAATCAAACCATCATAACTAACTGCCTATAAGTCCTCACTTTAGCACCTAAGTCTGTTTTGAACCAAATATAGTGGGCCCTTGGTTTTTGGACACCACAAATACAGAAAAACTCACGAATACACAATAACATATGATTTACAAGATTTGTTAAAGAGGCACAAACAGTGCAACAAAAAAGCTGCTACCCTTCTACAAATTCACACACTCTAGAGATGTTTAATAAGGATAATAAAGTTGTTACCTTCTCCACTTCATAGTTAAGACCCTTGGATTAAGTCGGCTCTTAGTGATGACATCATTACAAAGAGAGGAGGATTACTAAGGCTCAGTAACTGTGTTTGTGATGTTTGTTCAGCCTGTTGTTTGCTCACCTTGAGAGTCCCTTGTCTGCACCAACAAAGGAGAGTAAATTCAAATCTGTTTCCAGTTTTGGTCGGAGGGTCTGCGCCAAATCTGTCAATAAAAATCAGTACAATCATCAACATCAATATGTGAGAGGGGGAAAAAAAGATGCTTTCCTATATTGCAGTGTAGCTTATCATTCATCAGGAAAATAGAAACTTTGTATTTTTAGCCACTTAATTTTGATTAAACTGAGTTGTTGTAGCCACTATTTACTATTGATTTACTGTTCTAAACACTTTCATCACCTAAATTTAGTAAATTGATTCAATTTCACTTGAGTCACTTTGTTGCACTTTGTTGTACAAATTAAGATGGTGGAAGAAATTGGAAAGTTATAAAGAAGTTAGCAAGTAAGTCGGCTGGATCAGGCAAGCACTAGGCAAACAGGCAAAGACAATAGACTGGAGGGAGGGAATGTAAAGTAGAAATTATAGAAGCTGATCTTTAACGGGGTTCTTGTCACACCTTTTTAATTATTCTAACCTTTTGATTGAGGTTTAAAGAGTAGCAGCACTCTGTTATCGCTTTAATTTGATCATTTTTCCCACAGAAGACAAAAAAAACGGCATCAGCATGTACCATTTATTTTATCTACTATTGTTTTTTCTTACGCAGTGCTGGTTTTGCAGATAAAACCTGAAGGACAGGAGGGATAACATTTCTATTACCTGTCCAAAATTTACAATGAAGATAATAGGGGATTACAATTTGGCATCAATGCCTGGAGACTTTGGGCCCTAATTTCTTGGCGCAACTCACGGGGGCGCAGCGAAGCGAGCCCTGACGCAGCTGGCGCAGTGGCATTTTCCTCCAGTGCAACAAGGTGCGCAGCGGATTCGGTAAATTGGTGGACTGCTGTGCGCTGAGATGGGAGTGGTCGCGCAGCAGGGGGAGGTGTCGACAGATTCGCAGTGGCGCAGTGACAATTTGTTGCCGATAGACCGCGCGGAGAGTGCGCCGAAAGCTCGCCAGCTCCAACCTGGTCTAATGTCAGCGCAAGGCGAAGCGCAGCCAGCGCAGTGGCAATTTGACTGCCCAGCGCGCAGTGCAGACACGTCACCAAGACCTCACAGGCAGATTTCCACACTTCCAGGCACATTTAAATGCAATTATTAATAATAATAATAATAATAATCATCATCACAATAACCCCTATTTATTGTATCTGAATCAGCACATACACCTATATCTATATAGATTGTCCCGTCACACTGATGACCATCAAAGGCTTGCGTAATGGAAACTCAGCCTGACTGAATGAACACAGATGAAACCAGGGAGGGACTGAGACAGCCGTGGATGTCCCAAGAGCAGGTGTTGACACTACACACTGTGCCGTTGCAGATGATCAGCTATTTATTTATTTATTTATTTACTTATTGATTTATTAGGGGCCAGCGCCGCATCGTCACGCGACCATAACAAATACAACTGAAAACAAATAAACTATCATCTCTCACAGCAAACCACAATCAGCCTCGGCACCATAGTGAGCAGATATTAACATCTCCATCTCAGGTAAATTCTAAAGAAAAAAGAAAAAGAGAGACGCTCCGCGATGCCTCGTTACGCCCAGCTGTTTGTTATGTTGTGATCTGTGCACACGTGTTTAAATATAGGTTACTAAATATGAGTGTCTTTATTAATGGAAAAGGGCTGTGTGTGTTTTGTTTTTTGTTTTTTTTTACTGGGCAACAGCAATCTGTCAGAGCAAACATCATAACCTCCTCCCTCCCAGACTACTTTTGCACCATCAGCCCGTGAGGTCTGTTCGCGTGACCTGACACTGCCAGCTTGGACCGGACCAGAACATCAGTTTCCTCCCGTCTCACTTGCTCTGACAGATTGAGAGCTGTTGCCCAGTAAAAAAAAACAAAAAACAAAACACACACACCCCTTTTCCATTAATAAAGACACTCATATTTAGTAACCTATATTTAAACACGTGTGCACAAACAGCTGTGCGTAATGGATGCATCGCGGAGCGTCTCTCTTTTTCTTTTTTCTTTAGAATTTACCTGAGAGGGGAGATGTTAATATCTGCTCACTATGAACACTATGCCAGGCTGATTGTGGTTTGCTGTGAGAAATGATAGTTTATTTGTTTTCAGTTTTATTTGTTATGGTCGCGTGACTATGCGGCTCAATAAATCAATAAGTAAATACATAAATATAGCAGATAATCGTGTAGTGTCAACACAGCAGTAATCCATCCTCATCTTTCATCTGTGCAGCCTTTGATCTGTCATCAGTGTGACGGGACAATCGATATACTGTAGATGTGCTGAATGTCTATGCTGTAATCTGTATGTGCTGATTCAAATCTTCTCTTCCACGGTGAAATCAAACGTCCGCCTTGCGCGCGCGGCGGATTTAAAGGTGAGGAGAGGAGCTCATTTGATTGGTGAAGATCTGACTCGGCTGTGTCAAACCCACTCCACGCCTTCTCTCCTCCCTCTATGCCATTTGCGCCGGTGGGAGGGAAGTAGGCGGGATGCGCTCCGCTGCGTCTCGAAGCAAAATCGCAATCTGCTCCTGGCCACTCCCCGTTGGCGAAGCGAAGGCGAGGCGCAGGGCAGATGCGCCTCGCCTGCACCTAGTCTACCAAAGTAGAGCCATTTGAATTTAACAGGCCAAGGAGATAAGGAAGGAGTTTAAGGAGTGGCTCAGTTACTTTATGATCTTTTATTTGAGCTGATTTTATTAATGTTCATTATATGTTTCATAGTCTTCTATTTCTATTAAGAATGTTTCATCTTTGTTTTAATGAGATTTTGAAATACAGCTTATTTTTGAAAAGCAATAAGTAGTAAAGAGGAATGATGGATCAACCAAGTAATAGAGAAACAGAAAGAAGAAGGAAGGGAAAGAAAGAAAAACATGTCTTATACTATGTCAGATATAGAGTGGAACAGATTGGCTTGGTGCTGGGACTGGATTTAAGCAATATTCCTGGAGTGTGTCTGCATGTGTGTGCGCGTGTTGTTCTCTGCTCTGCAGCCTCCTCTGAAGCTATTTTATCAAGAAAGCCGTCCAGTAAGAAAAAAAAACTAAACAAAAACCCTACAGGTTGTTTCTGCAAGCTTGTTATTATGACTCACAGCGTTGCTGCTGGGTCACCTCAAAGTCATTATTACAGGAACAAAGATTCAGAAAAAAATTGATTTACTTCAATTTAGGGAAAACCACGTATCGCTTACTGCTACTGTTTCCTGAGCCTCAACCTGAGTCTCTGAGTTGACAGCCAGGGGTTTGATACACCTGCCACTCAGTTTCTGTCACTAAGTGTGAATTCATGTTCATACACATAAATCAGTATACTTTTCTTGGCTATTACCAAATGAGATTGAGTTGACAGCATTTTCATAATTGTAACCAGGATGATCAGTAAATGGTTATTCCATTTAGACATGAACATATTTTCATTAAGAAAACTTAAGAAAAATTAAAAAATTAAGAAGACATGATACCCAAAGGGGCTGTGATTTCACAAGACCTGCATTAAGCATTTTGTGTTCCTGAGTAAGGCATTAAATCCTGACAGGCCTCTGAAATAAGTTTTGTTCAACTGAAATGGGATATGCATGATATTCATTTATTTATTTATTTATTTATTTTGAGTTAATGCTAATAATCTCTATCCTTCTTCTTCCCTGCTCATTAAAAAAGGGAAAACTTGACGAGTCTGTCGTTATGTACAAAAGTACAATAGTGCTGCATTAAAACTACTTGTTTACAAATGTTCAATAACAATACTTGTTTCATTATTCTGCCCCTAAGGTATTGAGAACAACATCACTCAACCACAGAAAAAAAAACAAATCACCGTGTTTTCTCTCCGGTAGTACACCAGATGGTTTATGTCTCTGATATATGATATTAATTAGCAAAACAATGATGCAAGAAAATTGTTTGACTGAGAGGCTGAGGTGGAGACTGGTTGGCTGTTTGCTTTTCTAATTCATAAGGTAACTGCTGACAGGCTGGCTCCCAGGTAGGAAGCTTTGTTGGCTGGCAGATTGGTTGTCTTGATTGACAGATTTGTCTGCCTTGCTGACTGCAGAGCTGATGCACCAGCAGCTAAAGAATTACAGTGCTCTGTACCAGGGGAAAAATCAATAGCTGTTGAGGATGTGTAAATAAAAAGCAGCTCTTAGAGTATTTTCACAAGTATAGATTGCCTTTTTTTTCTCTTGAGTCATGCACCTATAACATTAATTAAACAAAATACATGATAGGGGTAATGAAAAATGTCAACTGAAAATAGGCAGCATGGAAAATTGTGATACGGCATTAAACGCACTTGGCAGGGATCAGACACAGAACTGTGAGCTCAAGCACCCAAAGCAATGATGCTACCACACTGCCAATAAGGGGATTCTTCAGTCGGGAGGCTACCAGGCAGTTCCCATGGTTATAGCAGACAATATTCAACATAAAGAAATATAGCAAGCTGATATTTGTATGAATTAAGCTGAATCACTCCAAAGCCTTTCTTTTTCCATATGAGGGCTCTTTCTGGGTATCATGACTCCCTCTCACAGCCCAAAGACAGGGTGTTAACAGCTTTTGCATAACACCAGTGAACCAATAATTATCAGGTTCTGAGCTTTGTGGGTTTCATAACTCAAAACACAGTACTACCTGCATAGCAGTATCAGAACAATGTATAGTTTCCAGCCAGACATTTCAGCCAAAAAGCAAAATATGATGTAGAAGTGCTATAATTATTTTTAGTTCCTGACATCCTGACAGATTTCTTCTTCACCTGACTTCCCGCTGGATGTCTGTCATACAGGCAAAGGCATGGCAACAAATTACCCTTCTTAGTAAGGTGCTAGGCCACCATGCACCACCAGAACAGCTTCAATACGGCTTGGCACATCCCTGGATCTCTACTGGAAGGCAGAAGAAACTAGTCTTTCACAAGATATTATTATTTTGTAGGTATTCAACTAGGATGACACCTGGCCATAGCATATAATTGCATATTGTTAAACCATTCGGTGAGTCTCTTCTGCTGAATGGTTGTTATACCAGTTTCATCAGGACAGAGTTCATCAGATTTCTCACTGGCATTTGCATTTATTATGTCTCTCCACTCATTCATTCAGGTTGTGTTGCCCTGCAATATAAACATCTGTAAAGTTCATGTGAATAAATTTGATGGCACATTGCAGGAGAGACATGTAATGATATGCAGCATCAGCTGCACATAGTGTTTCTGGTTAATATGTTTTGATCTGCCAGTGGGCTCCCAGAGCTTTAAACGGCGATGAAGGTTTAAGGCTATAGTTCAGTTTTTTTAATTTATTGATAAGGAATGTTATTAACGAATCAATTTAATTCTCACATGATTGACCTTTATGTGTGGCATAACCTGGAATGCAGTTAAAATGAGTACAAGTAACTTTTTAAAAACCTATTTTGTACTGTAATACATTTGAAAATAAATTGTCAAATATCATGGAGGAAGGTGGAAAATGTTTATATTGTCTTCCACCATGACAGCTCTGACATTTGGATGAAATGGAGATAACACTTTTCTGGTCACCAGACAAAGATTTTGTTATGTTCATCAGCTTCATTTCCACCGTCTCCTCCTCAGACTGATCTTTCATGGACATCACTAGACACAGGTCAAGTGTTCTACAAGTTCTAACCATAGACTGTAAAAAGAATGGACGTAGCGTCCGTGACGTCACCCATTGGTTTTGGGGAGTCGTTTTTGTGACTCAAATATGGCGGCCTGGACAGCGCCATGTTGGATTGGCCGGCCGAGAACCCGCCCACTGGCCTCGAAGCAGCTGTCCACGGAGCTGCTCGGGCCTGTCACTCAATATTTCCGCGCCCTAATTGGCCAGAGTTTTAACCTAATAACAGTAAAATGGTAGAGTTTTAAAAAAATTCACCCCCCTCAGAGTGTGTGCGGGGGTAGAAACTATCGATTGAGAAAAAAAAACGTTCTGACACCAGGCTTTTAACATGTTTACTGAGGATGTAAAATCGGCGATTTTA
The DNA here is from genome assembly GCF_905171665.1 of Trachurus trachurus. Lineage (NCBI taxonomy): Eukaryota > Metazoa > Chordata > Actinopteri > Carangiformes > Carangidae > Trachurus > Trachurus trachurus. Next base: position 9,565,576 of record NC_139911.1, read on the forward strand.
ACATGGGGGTCTATGGGGAATGCTCCCTTCTGACACCAGCCCCCAGAGGAAGCCGAGGGGATTGCAGTTTTTTGAACGCGGAAGTGAGCTTCACTTCTCAGATCCACAACTGCCCCCTTGGTTCTAACAGAAGTAGGTCAGAACAGCAGGTCTAGATCTTTGTAACATTGATTACACAGACCAAACTATTTCCACCAGTCACTTGGAAGAAGTGGAAAGAAAAGAGGCAGAAAGCTTGAGCAGAAGGGTGGACGTCATCTGTGAGTGTGCATGTATATGTGCGTGCCTCGGAGCATTAGCCTTGTGGCACTAATGATAACAATAATAAAGTGTTGAGCAGGATTGTGGGGTTGAGTGGTGGTTTGCAGTCATATTTCTAGACTTGAAAGCTCAAGAGGCAGAAATACCTGCAGAGGAGGCAGATGAGACAAGGAAGCACAGAACTACAGTATACTAGAGAGAGAGACAGAGAGAGAGAGACACAGAGAGCCTGTGTGCTTGAGGCAACAAACAAGAGTTAGAGTGATGCGGGATTTCAGAAAGTTTGCAGTAATCTTGTCAGCAAGACAGCATGGACTACTGTTTATGTTTAACTGGTGTATTGAGATTGAGGCTGACCCTGTTAGTGGTAAAAAGGTAACGAGTAGTTCAGAGCCGGAAATAGGAAAAGAATAGGGGCTAAGTGAGAGTTATTTACTATTTTAGTAAGTGTTGTTTCAGTGGAGTGGCGTGGCTCTGAAGGCAGACTGGTGAAGTTCAAAAAGATTAGACGAGTCGGCCAAACCCAACTCTTTTCAGTATTTTAGAAAAGAAAGGACGGAAAGGAGGCTATAGCTGAGTTATTACTGTAAGAGATTCTGGATCAAGGTGCAGGTTCGTCACTCGTCAGTAAAGGTTCAACCACAGCAGTTTTAAAACAGGGCCAGTAGTCAGTGATGATAAATTAACAATGTTCAGCACTGAAGGTCCCATGACTGGCCAGAGGTCTTAAGAGAGTTCAGCTGCCTGGTAGAGGGTCAAAAAGGCAGGTGGTGGGATAAGGAGCCAACACCATCTTAGGGCTATTCAAGAGAAATGATCTGGGACAACATAATGTTCAGTTGTGTCTTGAGAAGAGACTGGAGAGGAAGAGCTGATTTTGCATCTCCCCTCTAATTTACTGCACTGCAAGAGCTGAGAAGCAGCCAAGAGGTGGTTATATTTCAATACAAACTTGTGCCATTAAATGCAGAGAGCTTCTCCCACAGGCCTGACTCAGAACAGGTTTCCTCTGTAAACCAAGGTGAACACTTCATTTATTGTTTGTTTTTGGTTGTTAGAGCAGCAATTGAGTCCAAGGAGCCACACAGAGCTGTTCTAATTCATCGGTCCAATTATCAACAGAGCCTGTCAGTGCAGTGAAAGGAGCCAGGTCAGGACCATCAGTAATCATCGCTGGACCACCAGCAATCATCGCTGGACCACCAGTAATCGCTCACCAAGAGCAGCTGAAGTTGATGGAGCTGTGTGTAGAGTGGTAAATACATTTGAGCCAGTGTTACGAGGACAGGCCAGTGTCACCTCAAAATTGATAAGAAAGTGATCAGAGATAACAGAGGTGATGGAGGACACAGTCAAGACTAGACACCTCAATCCCACAAGACAGAATGAAATGAAGACTAGACACCTCAATCCCACAAGACAGAATGAAATCGAGTGTTATCGCTTAAATGACTAGGTTCAGCCACAAACTGGGTGAAGTGAAGTGTACTGCTCGGAAGGCTTTACTTGTAGGTAAAAGGCCTTACTTAGGTGAATGTTGTCAGTGTATGTAGGTAACAACATCTGAAATAAATTCTCTGAATTCCTCTTAAAAAAATGTCAATAAGAGCCACCAGAAATACAAGCTCACACAAACAGCGCAGTCTTTTGTCCTGCAGATGGTGATTCATAACTGGTAGTTACGGATAGAAGCTGTGTCCTCACCTTTCTTAGTGACTGGAGCAGTAATCAGATGGCAAAGCTTCATTACAAGCTATGATAATAAATGCTTTAAGCTATATTTCACATAGACCAATCATCCAGCTTTTGTTGAAGAATTAAGTCTGTATTATCTGTAATGACAAATCAGCAAGACAACTGACCTGTGTCTGATGTGGGTTGGGAGCGTGTTGGAAAAAGTATAACAACATTTGTTTAATGTCAGTTCACCAAATATGAATAATATTATTTAAAAAGCATGTTTTTCCCTCAGCCTGAAATGCAGGAGGGAGAAGCTTTACACAACCTCTCCCTCCTCATGTCTGCACTTGAAACTTGAGAATCTTAAAAAAAAAAGAGGGGACAATTTTTAAACGATTCTTTGAGAGAAATGGAGAACAATGTAGGTGGTTTGGCAGGATGTCCGTGCCAGAATCATTGCTGTCTTGCTCTCAGGTGGTCAATAAAGATTATTGAAGACTTCTGGAGTGGAACATTGTGGTCTTCTGTGACTCATCTCATCTAGAATTTCTCAGCTAGTCTGCCTTTTAGTCTGCCTGTCAGGCCACTAGTGTTACTGATTGTTCCAGTCAAGGAGCAAAGCAGCAGCACAGACCAATACAATGATAATACAAGAAAGTAAATGTGGATGGATTTTAAATTGCTTATTGTTCTATGGACACAAACCAGGAAGCAGAAGAATCATGGAAAAAAATAGACAGCGAGTGAGATCGGATGGGTTCAGTTCATGAGGGTAATCTCTCTGCATGTCAGGCTACATCAATTTAGTCTCTCTGTGATTGTACAGTTTGCTCATTGCCTACTGCTGAGATATTGGCTCCCCACAGACCTACACACAAAATGATCGTTTCTTCGCTGCCATATAATTTACCTGGGGGGTTTTGCATCTCTGCAAGGCTCTAAACCTGATATGCTTCATCACCGTTGCCTAAGAGGGAAAGAGGTGAAGATCATTAGAATGCTGGGAAGATGAAAAATAAAAACACGATTGCTCGCGCCTGACACTACCTACAGAGAAAACGTATAAAATATGCAAGTAAAGGTGAAAAAGATGCAATAGGCAAATATTATTTTTGCAGAGCATGAAGCATTGCCACTGTCAGGGAATACTGTAGTTATTCTACGATTGTGTATATGCTGAGAAGAAAAAAATACATGAATATAATATATCATATTGACAACAGTTATTGACGTCCTTATCACCTCACGTTTTCCACACAGAGTGGAAGATTTCACTCGTACGTCTAAAAATTGAACCCATAATACATGCGTGGCATATTGAGAGCGCTCGGTAGATAACAGGTGCCGGATTTGCATTTATCAGATGTAAAGGGGAGAAGTGAAAGAAAGTACAGATATAAGCAAGTATAGAAGAAAAGTGAGAAAACAAGACGTGATGCGGTGATATTCAGCCGACCGTGCGTAGCCTATGTGATCCCAAGGATAATGGTATTGGAAGGCTCCCTCGGAGTGCACAGTTCCTTCACCCCGGAAACATATCATGTCAGAGAAAACCTCTAATGCCAATCTTAATGAGATAGCCCTTGCCGGAGAATGCCATATATATGAACCAGTGGTTCTCACTGCAAAAGAATAAGCCAGAAGGGTTTTTATCTCAGCAGAGGAAATATTACTCTCTGCAGAAAAAATCCTGAGAGATTACAGTCACATGAAACATGAAATAAAATCCAGAGTTACGGGAATGTAAAATAATAAATGATACATGAAATAATAGTAAATGCTATGTTAACAAAAAAAATTCAGTGCAATAGATATGGTATTCATTATAAATATTTCTGTCATAGTATGTGCATGTCTCTGCACCTTGCATCTTACACATTCAGCCTGGGAGCACTGTGACCATTAGGATACAATTTAAAATCATTCTTCTCATTCTAACCTGGTGACTTTGACCAGTATTTGTGTTGATTATGGTCCTTCTGCTCCCAAACTTCATTCACAATACATAATGTATTGATGGCAGATGCATCATCACACCAGAGGACAATTTACAACAACGGCTTTCAGCCCATAAAATTACCCCTGGTAGTGATGCTCCAATAGCCTGTGGCACTGGAATATTTCTGCAGTTTTATGAGGAAACCGAGCATGTGCCATGAAATCACAAACATCTCCATGCTATTATCCTAGAAACCTGCAATGATGATCTGTGGTGTAGATGTGTTTTCTTTTTCAACATCCTAGTTCATCTGACTGAAACAGCACGAATTGTGACTTATCAGTCCAGGCTTTTTTTTTTTAACAAATCCCCAGAGCCCAAATATTCAAATGATAGTGAGCTGAAACAGTGGCTTTATTTCCTTGTTTCTGAAAGATGTTGAAGTCTGTGAAGTTGTTAGCTGCCAAAGCTTGTTTATGTCAACAGCTTGGGCATTCTTTTTCAAGTCTTCCAGGGCAATTATTGAGCCAAACGTTCAAATAACTAACTGTAGACTGTTTGCTACTCTACTCAGTGTGTGTCAGCCTCCTTTGACCTCTTTCATTAATGAGCCATTTTTGACCACAGTCCTGCTGTTATTGTCATGTCCTTTGGGAGCTGAACCAATCGACATACAGACACGACAGTGCTGAGCTTGAAAAATCTGGCAGTGTTGCAGTTCTTTACACACTCAAACTAACCTGGCACCTTCTATCATTCCCTGTTCAAAGGCATATAAATCTTATTTTCCTCCTTTTCTCATTCAATCTAAAGTCACAGAAGCCTGAAGCCTTTAAAATCCTTTTTAAGTCATCTCCCTTCATTCATCTGCACTGATTAAGGTGGCTTTAAAAAGTGAAATTAAATGGGGATCACAGCTTTCACCTAGATTTCACAGAGATCAGTCTGTTTTGTGGGAAAGAAAGAGAACATTCATGTTTAAAACATTCTGTACATTAAAGCAGCACAATTAAATATGAATAAGCACTGCAATGAACAATCATACTGCTAAAAATCACCAATAAAGGATCTTGAAACCATTCCAAGGAAGGAACTCGTAATCCTCTGTTTACCAAAGCAAACAAATCCTGCCATTCAGATTTCACAACTGATAAGCATCCTGAAAGAAACTGTTCAATCTTGGTCTGAACTATATTCAACATATGTGACTATAAAGATAAGCGATTGATAGACCTCAGATTTACTTCAACATCTCTGTGTTCAGGTTCAAAATAATGCTTTAAATAATTCAATGTTTTAGGGGGTTTATTAAAAATGCATTTTCTCTTATGTCACTGTATCATCTATGCCAGGGCTTATTTTACATGTCTGAAAGTGGCACACATGCTCCCAGTAACTCACTTTGTGTATATTTGATGAACTGTCTATTAGATTTCAGTGATCCTTTCAGCAGTACTTTTGCCAGGAGGGCCCATTTTACATCCCTAAATACGTTTTGCACTGCGGCTCCACCATCTGCAGAGGCTGTTAGGGAAGGATAGAGGGCATGTGGACAGAGATGAGCTACCATGTACTCCTTAATAACCCCTTTACTGAAGCCGGCAGATGTGAGAAGAGGATGCCTATGGGCCAGAAGCATGTGATAGACTGGGCTTGTTGAAACCTAATCCATATGGAGAATTCCAAGCATAAATCCTTCACTTCTCAGACACTACAAAAGCATGTGCTCGATTTGCAAAACAATATGGCTGCTCTCAATAATGCACCCTGAGGTGACAATCGAGCCAGCTATAGTATGCATGTAGGCAAATCCATAGGCACACATATACAGTAAACCCACATTATACCATGAATATCAATAAATTCACACCAACACACACACACCTACACATGTGAGGGCCGGCAGAGTGACAGTAAAAAGAAGATGATCTACCGTGAAAAATAACATCCTGACACACATTAACTTTCACATGCTCTCACACACTCACAAACACAATCCTGCCAAACCAAATCTCAGAGATTACAGTTCACGACTCGCAGATTAAACTGGTAATAAGAGCAATGGCAACAACAAAAAAATCTCTTTTCAACACCCTCTCAACCTTATAAATTGCTATACCTGGGGCTGGGGGTATTCAGTGACAGTAAACATGTCGTCAATCACATAGTGCTTGATCTTTCAAAAACAGAACCAAATGCTTTTCAACCAATTTGCTAACACCTAAAGCAGCGATGCACAACATGTTCTATGCCCTGTACATCTTTAGAATATGTCCTAAATGCTCCAGGATACATTTTTATTTCTCATTTTGTATTATGGATTTAACTTGGAGGTTTTGGTTTTAAACACAGGGTTGGGGGGGGACTGAGGAGGGCATTTCACAAACGGTTAAATCATAAACAGAATGGGTGGTTTAAGTTGAAGCTCACAGACAAGCACACTGACACACACATAAGAGGACATGCACAAAGAGCCTGTGGATGGGCGGGTTAAACAGAATGAAATTAGGCGGAGGCTGGGTACTTTTAAAATCCCATCTGGGACTCAGTCAAGCAGTCATGACACCAAATTAGCATTTACGGCGAGGAGCAATTACCGAGAGAAAAGCTAACTGTGCTCAGCGTTCTGCAACCGTACCTGCCTTTAAAACCTGGAACACCATCTCTTTCTCTCGCACACAAAGACCTTAAACACACACGCTCACACACACACACTCATTTGCGCCCCCCTTTTTTTTTTTTTTTGCTCTTTGACTCCTTCTCTCTCGTTATCAGATCCACACTATTCCTAATTTATTCCGCTTTCTTCATATGCACACATGGGCCTACCCATGATCTTGCTATGACATCAATTTTCTGCACTGTGCAACCAAAAGAAAAGTGATCAGGGTCAAGATATGGAAGGCGGGAAGGAGGCAGGAGGAGGGGAGGAATTAGAGTGAATAAGTCGCCAACGGAGTAGATGCCAGTAAGAAATTCATTTTATGCATTACGAGCTAAGCCAGGGCTCCTCATCCACCAGTTTTCTTTTTGGTCCCTTATGCATTTGGAACAATATAGGGTCATCCTCCCATAGACACTAAGCCCCTGAATCTCTTTCCATGTCCCTCGCTGCTTTTGTCTGTCCGCTGCTGAGACAGCATGTAGCCCTCCACCAGGAAATGACAGGGTATTAAAAAGTATTAAGAAAGAGTTAGAGTGGGAACTGGAAATGATAAGAAATGAAAGTTTACATACAGCACAGCTATCTTTGAGGCTTTTCACTGAGAAAGGGATTAGTGCAAGTAGGGGTGCCATCATGGGGGTGAACCTATATCAAAATACTTGTGAAGATAACATTGACTGCAGTGCATAGAAATTCATGATGATCTTAAATTAAGAAAATCATGTGCCATCATGAAAATTAAGTTTGTGAAAGTGAGAGAAACTTAAAATTGCACTGAAAATTTGCAACTAAACTCGGCAGATTCTCTATGCAGGAGGCAGAGTGAGAGTGCAGCAGGTACCAAGGTTCATTATAAACTATTACAGACGAAGTGTGGGATGATGCAAAGTCATATCTTGATGCCATATGCCATATGCAAAAATTCATATGCACATAGATTACACTCACATACGTTTAACATCAAAGGTTATTTTTTTGCAGACATCCCACTAATAATGAATTCTAAATGTTTCTGCCCAGGGCCAGATAACATGAGCCGAGCTGTGATTACTGCCTCCTCCTCCCAGGGTTGACCACAGACGCTCCTATTAGCAATCACCTGTGTTTGCCGTGTTTACAAGGGCAAAATCTGATGCATTTGGTCATTTACATGCTATTCATACCTTTAACTCCTGAATATATATGAGCCAATTTCCTTGCCTCAGCCCTCAATGAGTGCTCTTAGGCAGAGTTATGTCTCCTGTCAATGACGGGCGAATGGAATAACACAAATCTAAAATCCAGAGTTGCTGCAGTGGAAGTGGAGCACTAAAGAACTTTGCAGGCAAAATTGTCGTGGGAGGGATCACGCTTGGTGTCAGAAGATTGGTAGTATTTGTCATTCGTGTGTAAGGTTTGATCTTTCAAATTTTAGAATTAAACACACAATCTTATGAACCTTATGAAGCCCTTAGTACTTGCAAACAAGCTCATCCATAACGGCAGAGTCTTAGGTTCACAAACTCATGAACTCCCAGACCTGAAGCACATTCATGGTAAGTCCGTGATGGCTTGGGGCTATCTCTCTCGAAATCATCAAGGGCATTTTGGGCCTTTTATGCACACTTTCTGTAAACCCACATTGTGCAGGCTCAGTGGGAATTACCCACAGTTCACTGCATTGTGACGTCAAATAAGGGGTTATTGTGGTTACCAGGGGATGCCCAGGAGCGTTAAAAAAAATTGGTAAACAACCCCTATAAAAATGAATAGAAGATGATAGAAGAATGATTATCAAACAAGCTTGAAACGACTGAACATTTATCCTTCACTTGAAAGAGTACATAAGTAAGTACATAAAATCACTTGACATAAACTTGGACAATTAAAACATGACATCAGCTCAAATTGATATAGTTTATTCATGCATTTTGTATGCATGTATTTTCTTTCTGGGTGTTTTTGGACCACTGTATTAAAATGCAGCACATGGCAGTATCCCACATATGAAGAACATAAACCTCCTGAAGACAGAAATGTGGACTGTTAGAGACCATAGCCTCTGCTGTTGCAGCCATACTGAAAAACTTTCAGTGTTGGGTTCTCTGAATTCTCTAGGAATTCGTTTAACACAAGAAATGCCTTGATCCTGCAGACTGAGGGGATGATGAAAACTCTAACTCTACTCTCTTGTCAGTTTGAAAAAGTTCAGCCTCTTCAAACTTTTGTTTTCAGACAGAAGTCTGGCAGTGAGAGATGCATTATCAGCCTTGTACGGCAAGCAGGTGCTCAACACTGAAAAACAATTACAAACAAACATGGCTGAACTCTAAATCCAGCCTTAAATTCATTCTTTCACGACAAGGACTACATCACCTTCAAAATTACTGCACTAGTGGAAGTGCAATCATTGTGAATCCCAAATGATTAAGGCTGGCATTTTTTTCATCATACCCTTAGCTTGCTCTCATGCTTTGATATCATCATGACATGTGTTACACAGTCAGTCACCAGATTGTAATTGCCTTCCTTTTAGCTGATCACACTCTTTAAGGGGAGAGGTTTCTCTGTCCATCTACTGTCTTTTTTCATTTTGGCCTACATCGCTTTGGTTTCTGTCTATGTGGGATCTTAACTTTTAACAATCTTTTTTTCTTTTCTACAAAATCACACCTAGCTTGACATCTCCTTTTAAGATTTCTGCTCTATAGCTCGTACACCTTAGAAAATTTTTGCTCTCCGCTTCCATCCGCAAATCCTGGCCTCAGCAAGACCTTGACAGCTTCAGTAATAACACTCCAGTGACCCCAGTCCTTCACTGCCGAGGATCCCAGTGTGACCACCACTGACCTTTTAAACCCCACTTTGCCACGATGTGATTCAGAAGATTTACAACATCTGTCAAATCCAGCCTTTTCTCACCAGGGATTCAGCTCAAGTCCTTGTCCAAGCCCCAGTCATTTCTCGACTAGACCCCCTGTCAGCTTGCCTATGTGCCTCTGTCTGTGCTGCGCAATTCACCCATTAAACTGCAGTCAATCTTCCTAAATTCCTCCAAGTCACCTTAGTGCTGACAACAATAGAACGGAAAGGAGAGGAACTGTACCCCCTGCCTCCAGGCAATGGTTCAACCTTATATTCCAGCTTTGCACTCTGTAGTTAATAGGTGCTCAGCATTCTCCTCCCTGTGGCGACCCGGCTATCACTGCGCCCTGTCTGGACTGTTCTCCCTCCTGGGTCCTCAGTGGTGAAATGATCCTCCTGTCAGCTGCAAGACAGCAGAATCACTCCTTATCATCTATTGTATAATGAAATCTTCAGGCTACACCACACCACATAGCCCAAGACTCCCCTTACTTTCTCTTTTTTTTCTACTTTTCTCTTTTACACTCACAGCTAAATCTGAACTAAAATAAACCCAGAGCAATGTTTTAACAGTGTTTTTTCTTTTCTTTTCTTACATCATCCCTGTAGCACAGTATTGTCAGTTTTGGTGCCCTCTGACTTTTTTCCATTGCTAAACTACTTTTAATATGTCTAAACTCTATGTCGGCTGTAGTCAATTTGTTTTGTTGAGTTGCCGTCAGTGAAGGAACTTGCAATAAAGCTGAAATGTAATTGCAAGTACAGTGCAACCTCACACGGCCATGCTCCCCAGCCACTCAGCACAGACACACACTCACACCATGCTTCAGCATCTCACTTGCTCTCTGTGGGTGACGTTTGTGAAATTCTGAACAGCAGCCAGAATGGCAATCTTATTCACATGCACACAGAGGAGTCACATGATGTGTCACACGGAAGGAGGTCTCAGTGTCTCTCAGCCCCAGTTTTTATTATTGCATGAGTTCTCCATATGCATAGAAGACGTAGGTCTCTATTTTATGCAGAGAGCATGTCATTGGTATAATGTATTATGTACATATTATGGATATTTATGTACATGCCATTATGTCAGTCAAATCTCTGCCTACGCAAGCACTGAGACTAAACAGTGACTGGGTGGGAATCATGACAAATTGTTGTTTGAAAATCTCAAATCTAAAGTGTTGGATTGTCAGATGAGAAATATATTTTTCACCTGCACTTCATGCAATTGTTTCACTGCCCAGTGAAGGCTGCAGGGCAGTTGATTTCCCAAATGTTACGCAGAATTAGATTGACCCTGCCACCACAAGCACAACCACCACCACCACCCGTCAGTGTCAAGTCAAGTCAAGTGCGTACTTGCTGCTGTCTGTGTGTGTTTGCTCATGCCACAGGAGAATCAGACACAGTTAAATAAGATAAGACATTCACGTCCATCCCAGTCTCTTCCCATCACTGGAGATGACAGGGAAAATGCTGACACCACCCTCTTCTCAAATTGAATTTGAACTATAATATATTCCTGTTTTAATATGAGTGGTAAATCATGTGTGAATAACCCACACTCACTCACTTTGAACGCTCTCTATTTCCCTCTGTGTTTCTGGATTGGTGGATGGTGGGAGGAGTGGATAGATGGAGAGGTTAAATGTGATTTGATACAAATCTTGCCTTCACTCGGTCACATGCACACAGGTTACATGAGTACACAGAAAAGAGCAAATTGTCAGAGCAAATTTTGTTTGGAAAGCCCGTCTCATGCATACTGTACCTCACTTGTACCTTGTTTTCCTCCATCATGGCATCACTTGTCAAAAGGCTCTCACACAGTCTCACTGAGGCCCCGGATCATCCACCACTGCAGCTTGAGTAAAAAATAAGATGGTGAGTGTCAGAGGAAACATTAAAGAGACTGGTTGTGTTGATGCATGCTCTTGCGGCCTTTCCAATGAGGCTGGACAACAACAGTGAACCGCCAGAGAAAAGTGGGGAAGGGTGAGTTTATATACACAAGGTGAGGGGAGGCAATGAGAGGTGGGACACATTAAAGTCAGGGTAGGTGATCACATGTGGGGGTAAGTGACCAACATAAAAAAGAAAGTGACATGAATGTACTGAAAAAAAAAAGACATCTTAAGATGTCAACCTTACTGAGATAAAAGTATATGAGCGCATAATATAAGAAAAAAACAGTGACTCACTTTAGCCCTAAACCTGCCGTGGAGTAGCACTGCTTTCGAGGATGCATAATGATCATTAGCAGCAGAGAAAACAAATAATCCTTTAAATGAATTTGAGAAATCACTTATGGCCAGTCAGAGAGCACTGCCACTGACTGTCATTGATAATACATGTTCAATCATGCTACTGTCTATGCCAAAGCCATTGCAAAAACGTGCAAATTTTGACGATGCTCCACATAACTGAATGTGTAGCCACCAGCTTGGAGTGTGAGAGCTCGAACAGCTTAACAACAGACAAACCAGGACAACAGCCTTAAGCTGATAATACCTTGTGTGCCGTTCCATCAGTCAAATTGATACCCCAGAGTTGAAAATTGTTAAACTTGCTTATCTGTACAGAATTGGGCCATTTATCACAATTCCCATAGGCCACAGAAAACCATAAATTATTTAGATGGGAAAATATGGAATAGAAAAAACAGTAAAATGTACAAGACAACTGATGCTTCGGTTGTTCAGTCAATCAGCCTCTATTTTTATGTAGTTTCCATTTTCTACAGGGTAAACACTGGGAGCTTAACGGCAGCATATTGTGATAAAATTCTAAAGTCATTTCATTTTACAGCACATATTAATGCGCTCTTGCAGGTTACACTCTGGATGCAGAATGAATATGATGCCTCTCAGTAATGTGCCTGACTCTGATTCTTACCTTCTGTCAGATGTTTTACTTCCCTTTATATCCGTACTGAATCTTGACTAACTCAACAAATACATAAATACTGTATAAGCAAGGTAGCCTAAAGAGAACTTGAATAATCACACACCTTCATACATACAAGCCCCTGGCTAATGCCCCCAGCCACCCACCCAACACACACACATACACACGCAGAGGCTGGATTTCTGGCCACGTTTTGATAATCACTGTAGGCAGACCGTGTAGTTTCGCAGAGACAGGCAGAAATTTGATGTGGCCTGCAGTCTTACCTGGCATTCATACCCCTCAATAGAGCTTATGGAGACATTAGGCAGAAGTCATTAACTACAACAGAGACACGGAGAGATTGGGAACGATTCCAACTCACTGACCGAACTTTAATGCACAAAAATAAAAAGGCCCTGGTATACAGTATGTCTCATTGTGCTTATGCGTTTAAGAGCCCTTGCATGTGTGTGTGTGTGTGTGTGTGTGTGTGTGTGTGTGTGTGTGTGTGTGTGTGTGTGTGTGTGTGTGTGTGTGTGTGTGTGTGTGTGTGTGTGTGTGTTGTGATGTGTTTGTGCACTAAGGTGAATGAGAGAATGACATTAATGCTTGCATCAGTAATTTAAATCCATGACTTTATACCTTAAACACCACGAGCTACATTCTGTTCATGCTGTAGTGCATAACACTGATGCTGTCAGTTACGAGATCCACTGTGACTAACATGACGATCATATTTCAGCAGTGCATATGCGCACAGCACATATGTTAGGATTTATATTATATACATTATTCCTTGTTCATGCTGACAGCACTTCACATTTCAATATTCTACATTCAGCTTTTAAAACAGAAATAGAGATGGTTAAATCTCTGCAAATGTCAACATATGCCAAAAATCATTTGCATTTGCTTTCATATTCAAATCGGTTCCCCCATGATATTTTGTAAAGGAGAGAAACAGCAGCATAAACAACATCTTGGAGAATATAGAGATCTAATGTCCCTAAGTCTGGTGTAACCTCTGTTTGGATGCATGTATTTCATTACATTCATATGTTCCCATCAGTGTTTTGCTGTATTATAAATGATTTATATTTACAGTGATTAAAGATAGAATAAAAACACCCGGTGGTGCAATCTTTAAAAACTTCTTTCCACTTTCCACTTTCCATTTCTCTCTTGCACACTCTTACCATATTTTAAGCCTGGCTTGGTTTTATTTCGAAAATAGTTGAAGGATACTGTAGGTTAGTGAAATGGTTTTGTACGTCTGCGTGAGCATTCATAAGTGTGTGTGTGTATGTGTGTGTGTGTGTGTGTGTGCGCACACGCGTATACGTGTGCATGTGTGTATGCGTGTGGCTAACAGTACAAAATGAGGGAGACTTAAGGAGCATTTATCATTATTAGTCTTTCATCAGTGGACCAGAAGAGGCCTTTAATATCATTGACAGTCATTCCCTGCTTTTTCCATCTTCATTTTTTCGCTCCCAACCTCACTCAGCTCTTCTTTCCAGAGGCTGTTTTCATCAAAGAAGCTCAATAATCAGCAACTCCCCTCCTGCTTTTCTGCCCATCACCCCAGGCCTATAGGAGCACTCATTAGCTTGACCTTGCTTGCTGTTGGGGTGTAAGGGTGAGGGGTTGCTATCCATATCTGGTTGGCATCATAGACCGGTGGCGTGCAGTGACTGTTACAGATGTTACAGAGCTGAAGTACCAACTGCAGGAAAGAAGAATGAGAAAAAAGTCCACTCCATCTTCCCCTCTAACTTCCTATTGTACATGTTAGACAAGGCCATCTCTGTGGGACAATTTACACTCATTTAATTAGTTTCTTCAGTTACTTGCATTCGCTGCTTCTTAACACTTCAGATATATCGTATGAACAAGTATTTTCCAGTGTGAGCATGTGAGGGTTTGTGTGTCAGCTCCGTTGATGGACTGGAAACATGTCCAGGGTTTACTCTGCCCTCATCCAATGTCAGCTGGGATTGGCTCCAACCCCCCTGCAACCCTACACAGATAAGTGGTATAGCTAATGGAGAGATGGAAATAGATGGATGGAAGTATTTTCCACACAGATCTGTGCATGTGTATATTGCTGCAATATCATAACTGATCTCAGGACAGTGAATGGTAAGTCAAGGGCAGCTTGACAAGCACACTTGTCTGCAGCTAGACAGAGCAAGTCACCTGTTAAAGGATGACCCACCCCCCAACCCACCCTGCTTGACAAGCCCCCAGCCTTTATCAAAGGGACATTGCCACCTGGTAGTTAACCTAGGCTTCAGGGACAATAGCTTTCTGCAGACACAAAAGGGAATAAAGCAAAGTGACAACAATCAAAATAACAAGATGAATGCAAACAGAGCTAATGCTTTCACTTCGGTATTATTAGTGCCACCGGGATAACCCTCCAAAGTTTTTTGTGCCTAGGCTGAATCTCAATATGACACAGACATAGAAAACTATATATAAAATCAAGCCATTTCAGGTTCATTCTGGGGGGATATACTGTCAGAAATAAATTGAAAATTAATTCATATTGAGAAGAAATCCAACACTGGAGTAGCCTGTAAAACTATGTGGGAGGATAGAGCTGGCAGTAGCAGTGATGCAATTCAGCCACCACACATATAGACAATGCGGGAAAGCAGTGTGTTCCAGGTGTTACTCTGGAGGAAGTTGAAGTACACCAGTTTGGTTGAGGAAAGCTCCAAAAGATCACATTGATAATGTACATTTGGGACAAAATTATAATATAACAGGCCACATGTCAGTTTATTGCAATAATGGCAAGTTGTTTACTGTTTTTATTTTGGTCTATTAAACATTAGATGTGTGTGGATATCAGAAGGTTTAGCCTTTGTTTCCTTTGTTTCCAGTTATCCTTGCACTGTCTCTTTATTTAATCTGAGCTGCAGTAATAGCAGAAGAGAGGAATAGCATCAAGAAATCTATTAGGAAAATAATTCTTGTTCAATTTAAATGAAGCTGTAATAGTTATCTAGTTAGTATGAAGAACTCCCACCATTTCTAACAAGCTCTGGACGCATGGAGAGCCTGGAACAGCAAAATGATTCAATAAGCTATGAAAATCTATCTCATTTTATCTCTTCAATGTAAACTTGTATGTTCCTGCTGGGATCCTGTAGTAATGATATGACTCTGGTTTTCCAGTAAGTAATCTGATCGTCCAGTAGTTGGATGGTTGACAGGTTTTGATCTGATTCTCTGGCAACTTGCTCCAGGGGAGGTGAAGAGTTCAGTAGAAGTTACCATGGTGATTTAGGGAGTGAACCACTATTGTAAGCCTGAAAACCCACATTAATCCTGAGGTCCACTCACTGACCTCAAGTCCTGCTGCGTAGTACAGATCCCTGATAGCACCACTCGGCCCCAGAAAAGCAAGCAAACATGGTAGGATGATGCACTGAGCAAAAAAATAAAACCCAGTCTAGGAAAACGTGCTGTTTTTTTCCCTGAGTAACAGTAAGCTGTATCAAACTGATGCAAGTTATGAGAAGAGTTCCTGAAATCACAAGGGTTGCAACTTGCAAAACATCATATGCTTGCGTCTTGTGCAAGACACAAACTGGCCAGATTTAAAGTTGTTAGCTCATTGTCATTTGTTCAAACAGATTTGTTGATTAGTTCATGCAATCTACTTGGACAAGCACTCCATCTACATCTCCAGTCATCTTGGTTTTTCCATACATCTGGCCAGCTCGCGTGTGCTCTCTGTTCCAGCATCTTTCTTTAATACAGCCACATTGGTAGCCATGGGACGCCCAGATCGATGGCCGTGCGTCGGTTGCCATAGCACAGACTTGCTGGCTGGGAGCTCCCAGTGTCGATAGCAGTGACCAGAGACTCCTAATTGCTATCTTCTCACTCGCGCTTGGTAGGCCCTTGTGCAGGTGCATGTTGGTGACATGTTTGTCCTGTTTGATGTTGAGTACTTCAGTTCAGTTCAGTTCAGACAACTTTATTTATCCCCAAGGGGCAATTCGGTTTAGCAGACTCAGTTTCATTAAAAGACAAATAAAAGAAAGAGAAGGGAGACAAAAACAAGTTCATATCAGGTAAACAGTATGCGGCACAGACTCTCACCGCACGTTGGTAATAACGCTCAAAGCTTCTAGTGTAGCACCCATCCAGGGTTAGATTATCACACACTAGTCATGCCGTTAAGAGCTCTCCATGCAAGTGCAATATTGTAGATCAATAAATTAGTTATTATCAACAGAATTGAAAATCTATCATTTGCCAAAAAAGTTTGGTCAAAGTTTGGTCTTTTTTTTTATATGAAATATAAATAGTTAAGATCTATAATAGCATGTGTGATATTAAAGTGATGAAATAAGAGTTGAAAAGCAGACTTTCATTTGACAGAAAACTACAAAAAAGAAAAAGAAAAATCCCACCTTCTATTGATCACTATGTTGCTGCTTGAGAAATAACATTGGGCTTAAGTGGTAGGACAGAGTGACATAAAGCCTGGCTCCCTTTACCCTGCTCATAGTTCTTGAGAACGGCAGTAGCTACCAGCACTGAGCCCTTTATGTGTCTTTTAACTACACCGTATCTGTCTAGTTCCCTTTTGATCTCCAGCAAGACAAAGAGGTGGCAGATGCTAGATAGTCATTTCTTACCTTTCTTGGAGGGCTGAAAAAATCAAGTGTGGTGTTAAGTCTGATCCTGTCAGTGCAGTTGACGGCTAAAGGGGGCTCTGTAAGAGGCTTTATTTCTGCTGTGGATCTGTTGTCTGTGGGATTTTTTCTTTAAAAGCTGAGGAAAGATAGAGAAAGTCCTTGAGAGCTTTTTCTCACTGGCAGAGAAAGAACATCAGTTCTTGTTTGATTTGACTCTATGGTGTTTGGATTATGACAAGACACTGTGCACACCTGCAGCATAAGCAATGTGAACAACCTAAACACATGCATACTCAGAGTCATACACTATTTACCTCCTTCCTGCAGTCTTCGTTTGGATGTGTCCATCTGTCAGGGATCAGCTCCATACTTTGTCTACTATTTGTTAGGTGAAATGGGTTGTGGACACTGGCGTGTGTGTGTGTATGTCTCGAGCCTTGCTGGGGGAGCTGTTACAGGCCAGGTGACAGATTGTTCACCCAATTGCTTTTAACAAGCTAGAGGGAAAGTAGGGCAAAAATACTAATGTCTTGCCTCACTGATCCATTCCACCTCAATTCATATTTTCTTTCACTTTCTATAATTTATAACAGAAATGCATTATCCACACACACCTCACATGTGCACTGACATTACTGTGAATGTGCACGTGCAGACACACACTGAAAAGCAGCAGGTTGGCTATATGTGGCTGCTTTATCAGTTTCTGTAATTTTTTAATTTTCAGGTTTTGTTTGGCTGAAGTAAATGCCAAGAGCCTGAGGGACACACTGTTACACCTCGATTTAGAAATTATATGTTTGTGTATTTATGAGTAGGAGTGTCTGTCTGCTGTGTGTCTGTTTATTTGCATGCTATTAAACCCCAGGCCAATGTGACCTACTTAAGTCTGAACAGAGTGTGGTGAGTACAGTGTAAGATTAGTCAGTGAAGGACAACTAATGAATTCGGAAGCAAATGGATTTATTGTTAGCTCCCAGATTCATGAAATAGGAAGGATCTGGCCGTCAAAGAAATAAATAAAAGGACATGTGTTGTTAAGCATGAATGTGTTTTTGCATAAAAAGAACAGAGGAGAGAAAGAAGAACAACCGAGGAAGAGATAAAGACAAAAAAGGGCTGAGAAAGGAAGAAATAAAGATTCCTGTGTCAGGAACAAAGGTTTGCAAAGTATTTTCTCCTGTTTGTTCTACCTGGCAAAACAGGAAAATTAGATATTGACTGCAGAATAATGTTTTTCATCCCAGTGAAACAGAGGCATGCTGACACCAAACAAGCTGTTGCCTTAAACTTTACCATGTGTGTGAGTGTGTGCACAGACACACACACACACACAACATACAAACCAGATGAGTGCACTGCAAAATCATTGGTAAGGAAGTCAGATTACGTTCTCTACCCATTTTAAAATCCATATTGATCACCATTAGTAAGTTATAAATTAAAGGTAATCTCCACTATTCTTGCAATTCTTAGTGTTGGTGTTACAATATATAATAATAATAATAATAATTTAAAAAAAAAACGTATATCTGTCCAGTGTCAGCAGCTATCTGTCTGCTTTTCTCCATATGCTCGCTCAGTATTTGAATACAAATGAAGTTCCAAGCCTTTTCCATGCTCATCTGACATGTTTATCACAACAGTCATGTCAGGTTTGTGCCATTTCTTTCTAGTTTTCTGCCTAGCTACAGTACAACTAAGTTAGCACCACTGCAGGCTGTAAACACCCACCCATTAAAGCCTGTTTGTGCCAGAAATTCAATAATGGAGTTTATTTACCAGTGATGGAAATCTGATCACTCACTCAATCACTCAGATAAATCACTTCAGATTAATGGACTGACAATTTTAAAACTACATTTTCGACCAAAGCTAGGTTTTATCTTAAGTAGTAAATTATAATTATAATACATGCTGGTGTGCTCCAGTTGTATTTCATTTGAAATCACATAGTACAAAAACTGCTCTTCTTTTCATTTCAATCATGTGGCCATTCATGAAGTTTATCAATGAGCGTTTCATTGTCCAATAGCCACTTAATAGTGAAATGCTGCTGATGAACACAATCATACAGCAGAATAGTGGCTTCAACAGTGACAGGATTGGAGCTAATTCAGGCTACCAGTAGGAGACAAGAATGGTAAAATAGCTTTTATTAGGATTCCAATACAAAACTGCCAGAATGGTGGGGTTCATTTAGAGCATTATTAAAAGGCATAAATTGACCCACAATTATCTTTTCCCTCTTTCGCTGAGTATTTCACAATTTGCACACAGAACTTGGCAATTATCCTGAAGTTATTCTTAGTTTCGAGAGAGAACAAAATTCAATCTACTGTTGCTAGGAGATTTGCGGTAAAATAGGTGCCCCATTAGCAGAAAGCTAAATGCATGTATTCTAACACATGATGAATTGTTATCTTTGAACGTGCTGGCATGGGGTCATTTGTCAAACTCTCTGGAGTTGTGTTTTTGCCTGTTTGGCTATTGAAGATGTGATTCAAACTCGAGAAACAAAATGTGTAATTGCATCTAAGTGAGCTCAAAGTGATGAATCTCTTTCTAAACTGAAAAAAGGGAAGCATGTGGATTTCTTGCAATACCTGTAACAACTGTGGACCAAGAGGAGCACAAAGAAAATATTTGCAAAATGTCATTAGTTTTCAGGCAAAATAATGTGATGTAAAGTGAATGTGGTGAAACCAATTTCCTATTCTGAAAAACTATCCAATTGTCGAAGACTATTGTTTTTTTTGTTTTTTCGCCACACAAATGCCGACTTCCTCCTGACAATTGTCAACTTGTGGTCATACACGGTGAGTGTTACTTCAGCTAATTAACAATAAGACAATAGTTTTCTCTCACAATTAGAAAGAATAAAATATAACTAAAATGTCTTTAAAAAACAATTGCATTCCATCCAACTCTAGTCCTGCTCATGCACAATCAATCCGAGGGAGGAATGCTTGGCATGATACATTTGAATATTTATATACTTATAAATATTAATATTTGCTAACCTCCCAAATTTCTCACATTTCTTATCTGCTGCTGCGTGCATCTGTCTTTGTTTCCCGCAGTCCCTGGTGTTTTCTGTTTCCTGTTTCAGCTCAGGCAAAGTATCAATCCATCCATAAATGTGTAATGAGAGATTTGTTAGAACAAGGGATTATAATTTCTGTCCCTCCACCCCCTTTGATCACATGTTCACATGTTCATGTTCATACTTTTAAATTGCTCAGAATTGGGTTAGAAGTGGTCTGCAGGTCTCTGCTTTGCTGTCAACACAAAGACCACCACTGGTCCAAAGTGTAAGTGTGTGTATGATTGTGCATGGGTGTTAGGGTGTCCAGCATTTTCATCCCTTTACCCACATCCCGCATATTGAGATGAAGTCTCGCATTTTGAATTGGGTCTAGGTTTGTTTGCTTTTTTTTTTTTAAATAGTTCCCGTTTTCAAAAAACACCCCTGCAAGACTGATTATAACATTTCACTCTAACAGTTGTGAAGAAAGAGAGAAGGCTTGTATTACTGAGGTGTGTGAATGATCAATCAGCGCACACAGTTGAAGCGTAATAATTCATTGTGATTACAGCAAATACTTCTCACATGTAAGAAAACCAGCTCTTCTTCTACAGATCTTGTAGCCTCAAGCAACATAATAGCCATGACTGTGATTCAAACCCCAAGCCACCCAATCCAAACTCAGTGCCATTTCCCACTGAGCCCTAAGCTCCACCAGACTATTATGTGACATTACACGTGTCACTTTGCATTGCTTCAAACCTGCAATACAGAACAAGGTTAGTCATGAGTGAAATGTTCTGCTACAGAGCACAGCAGATAACATTTTCACATTTATTTATGATAACAAAGTAAACAACAAGTAAAAAAAAAAAAAAAGAGAAAAGGTCTTGACCCACACAACATATTAGCCACGACTAGAATTCAAACCCACAGCCTCTCAATCCAATCCAAAGTCAATGACATTATCCACTGAGCTATCCCGCTGTACACGTTGTGTCACAAAGTCCAGGGCTGAGATCTCCAAAGAGGAAACTCTAAAGATGGAGATGTGAGAACCTCCCACTGTTCCTCCCACTTTACAAATAGAGGCCCAGTTGAGGCCTTCCCCCTTTTCCTTTGTCTCCAGACTGTGTGTGTGCTGGTGGTGCTCACCTGAGTTTGCCATGCGTGTTTGACTTCATCTCATTGTAAGTAAATCTAAACTTATTTCAATGCATTAAGGTTAAGGTCAATGTCTAAGTTTCAAGTATTTTAACATGCCTAAGTTTAACGAGAATCATTTGGTTTGATGTGTTTATGGATAATGGACTTAAAAGATTGATTGAGTGTATTCTAATTTAATGGTATTTCGTTATACGTTATATTTACCAGGCATGAATTACTTTGTTTCCTTTCTTTCTTTTCTTTGTTTTAGAACCATGGCACTCGGTGACACCACCCCCTCAATTTAAACGACAAAACTAATAAACAGAGATTAAATACAAGCAACTTCTGTGTCCTGGTGGTTTGTGTGGCTCCAGTCTGAACCTTCTCAACACGTTGATGTGAGACAAGTTGACAGCTCCTTCATGTCAGCATCCTGAGAGAGAGGTGAGCATGTGTCTGCCTGATTGGCTCTGTCTGTACAATGTGACAATGACTCCTGATGTTAAGGTTGTGGGATTAATTCCCATGTTGACAGAGCTCACAACCCAGCAGCATAGGAGAGTGCAGATAAAAAAATTTAAAAAGCTTGTATAACTAATAGTTTGTATTAAAAGAAATTGTGCATGTAACACCATGATCTCAAATCGAATCAAGTCATTATGACACACACCAGCAACTTGAAATTTGCTGGATTTCTTTGTTTACAACAGAGCTTCTCAGCCTATGGGCCAATGATATTGCAGCCCTTAAAGGTGTACAGAAATGGCCGTTTGTCTTGTTTGTCGCGCTGGTCGCGCCGAGTTGTCACGAGCTGCAACACAAGTTTACCCGAGTAAGGAAAACAAATTTGATTGGTCGTTATCGAGCGGGCGGGATATTCAATGCTTGGGGCGAGCCCGAGCTCCATGTGTGTGTGCGTGTCTCAGACGTTTGAATGACGGATTACGGATCCAATATCAGTGGCTGATGAATCGTGTACAGGCTGATGTATAATCCGTGCGCCTGCATTATCCAATGCGGAAAAAAAATACACACTTTCATCCCGGATTTACTCAAAAATAGAATTTTGCACAAAGTTTGGCCTACATCGTCTGATAGATGAGTTATTACACTCATTTTGTGACCCAGAGTGGGCTTAAATTTTATTTTATTTTCTGTACACCTTTAACCTTAAAGCAGAAGTAAGCGATCCGGTCGTTTTGGCTAATGCTGCGTTCCAGGCAGGCTTTTGAAACCGTAAATTACAGCTTCAAGTCACAACTTACGATTTTGTAGCGTTCCAGGCAACCCACTCGTGTTTTTCCGACCTGTTTTACCTGTGAAAGTGCACTATAATGGCCACTCGTAACTTCCGACCCGTGAACTCGTACCAGATCAAACTGGTATGACTTCACAGGTCGGAAAAACACGAGTTACGAGTTTCCTTGAACGCACCATAACACGGTCCCTACGTCACCGCATTCATGGCGTCCCTTGGCTGCATACACAGCCCTGCATGCCGTTCTCTCTCCTCATTGGATAAAAACTGTAGGATACGAGAAATGTTTTCTCCTCGGCTCAGAGCAGAGCAGAGTGACTGACAGACCCGTGTTTCGGTCCAAACACTCTATGTAAGTGATTGCTGTCAGAAGATATAACTATTTAAGACTTATATTAACACAAATATATCACTTACTTCTGCTTTAATGTATATATATATCATATTTGTTACCCTGTATTTTCCAATGTTTGAAAGCAATAGGAGGCTGATGAAGGAAAAATTCATTCAGCCTCAGTAGACGCATTAAGAAGTTCATCTAACCTCTCTACTTTTTGTTTACCATTCAAAGTTACAGAATCGATGGCAATGTATTGAGTTACGTTCATTATAAAACTCCTCCATCCATTCATCTACCTATTCAATAAATGGTTATATGGCTCTTGGATCATTGTGTTTAAATGTGCACACCAGCTTGTGGCTTTATGGTGCTCATCCTTACACACAATCAAGCCATAATAATCTAACTCACACCATATGTCAAGTATCAAATTTCTCTTCATTTGCTACATGTGCAGAAGGAATGGCAACGATAATCCTTTGGTAACAAAACTCTCTAATCATATACGCATGGATTAAAAGTTTCCCCTCTTCTAAAGTTGCATTCCAGAGAAAGAGACACAGAGACAGAACTCTGACATCATTAATATATGGATTAATTTTAAGCAAAGCACAGTAGCTAACACAGCTGCAAAGGCTGCTGAGAAGATAACCAACTTCAAAGACCAAAGACACTCTTAAAAAGAAGCAGCATAGGGTCCTGTTATAAACTTCAAGTTTAACTTCAAATTATTTCCAATTAATGAGACATTGTCAACTATCTGGAGCTTTAAGAGTCATAATAATACATAAGCATTTTGATGCAACTGCTTTTAGCCAAAGTACTTTACTCTACAGCCCAATCCCCTAGAAAATATAATCTACACTACAGGTCAAAGGTTTTATCAAATTTAAGCAGTTTATGTCCAGGTATTGGTAATATCCTTGAATGGCACAAAGGTAAGTGTGATAAGTAAGTAAGTAAACTGCCTAAGGTTAAACCCAAACACAAGTTTAGTCACTAAAACTTTTTTATTATTATTGGGAATGAAGAAAGCAGTTGACTGTAAGTTTTCATGCCACAAAGGAAATGAATGAAGCAAAATGAATGCAAATAAATCCCAGTTCGCCCAAAATTGGAGAAGTTCCACACACACTTTATCTGTATGACAGCAGTGTTGGAATAAACTTTGCTACAACACAGTTTCACACAGTTTCAACAGTGCACAGCACTCTGATGCATTATTAGGACAAAACTGGACAGCAGAAAGTGGCATTGTATGTCGCTATCAGAATGCTGAGAAGAAGGTGAGTAACAAGGAAGACACACTGGTTGGTCAGAGATTCATCCTACAGCAGGATAATGACCTAAAACATCAGAGGAAAAAGAACTGGACAGTGGTTTCTAATGATGGAAGACCAGCATGACCGTGGTTTGGGATAAACTGGACTGAAGGCGAAACCAAAACAACCTCCAAGTGTGATTTCTTTGAATTTAAGCACCAGTGTTGGGATGAACATTGTCTCATTTTAACTGTTGGAAGTACATAAGTTTAATTTCTACTTGGCTTGGTATATTCTTCTGTTTTGTGCTTTCTATGAGACAGGGCTGTATTTACCAGTGTTTCATTTACAAAATTAACTGACATTTAATGAAACAAATGAATCTCTCTTCACATTTGCACTGACATTTTGAAAGTTATTTAAAATAAATCTAATTATTACCATATTTTCTTTGCTCAAACCCCGTTCACTGAAAATCAGCAAACAAATGAGTACATTTAGTAAGCAACAGTAAATTCCTCTAACCTGATTTCATCTCAGCTGTAATGGGAGAAAATATCTCTGCATGTGCACAACTCCCACCCTTGCTGAAGTCAAGGATTATAAGAGTGTGGCCAGTCTGTGCACGTGCATCCCACTAAAACTGAACGGTCTGTCTTTCATGGTATTACCTTGAACTGGACCATTTGAAATGTGCATTTCTATCCTTGCTTGCAACCATCCATGCATGTTACTGTCAAATGTGGAGTAGACTTTCAGTAGCCTTTTCTAAACACAGATGCATGTTTACTGCAGTGAAGACAGCAGAAATTCTCCAATTTTTTCAGATTAATAATCACACCAAGCACAAACACAACGAACCATCCGGTCTCCCTAAAGCATTATAGTTAGTGCATGCATGTATTTATAAGTTGCTTATTAGCTTTAAGGCAACGTTAGCCATTCATTTGTTCATGTTAGGTAGTGTGTATTAAGCTATATACATAATACATCATGAAAATGTGAATCATCCTGGAAAGAGTCGAATGGGCTAAATGTGGTCACACTGCTTTCTTCACCTGCATGGCTGCAGGCTACTCTGCTGAGCTGCTAATGGTCATCAATAAAAGGTGTTTAATTTCATTAAACCCTGACTCACAGTAAGATAAGGAGTGCACTCCCTTTCACTCTCTGTTAAGATTTTGATATCACGTTCCGATGATTGTATAGTATGCATGTGGGTCTCTGCAGCAGTCCAGCGAAGCTGCTTCACTCACACAATACAGGCAATGCTCTTGATGTTAGCATGAATAGCACTCAGCCAAGCAGCAGCAGGCCTTTGGTCCTTTGTTATATAATTAAGCCTTTACTGAATATAGATCAATGACATTTCGGCAGTGCTTAAGTCAACACAAAATCACAATTTATCCTTTGGGATAATGCTAGCTCTAACTTTTTGGGTAAATGTGTATTTTATCAAAAACAGAGTGAAAACATAATAGGACCTTGTCTAAATAACAGGCTTACAGGAACTACTTCTCATTGTGTCTAACAGTGCTTACATTTATGTTGGCCAGCTGTAAATGTAGTATTGTGGGGATTTTTTTAATTTTTTTAATTCTCAGAACAGCAACAATGCTGTAGTACTGTGTGTGTGATGTGTTTGGGAAGATGGGGAGATGGCATGGCAATGCAACAAAACATCTGAGATTCACTCACAAGCAAGCAAAACTTAATTTGTATAACACATTTCATTCCAGGTTGAAGCACAATGTACTTTACAGAGCATTCCACAAGGTTAGACATGGCTAAAACAAGAAAAACAATAATAATAATAATAATAATAATAATAATAATAATAATAATAATAATAATAATAATAATAATAATAATAATAATAATAATAATAATAATAATTAATAATAAATAATAATAAAAATAGATAAATAAAAGAAAACACAGTTAAAACAATAAAAGCATGTGTGGTTAGCACAATACAGAATATAACATGGTTATAAACAAGAGGAGAGGTACTGCTTTGGCAAAGCTGACCTCACTCACCAAGGCCTTTGACAAAGGCAGAGAGTGTGAGAGAGAGTGAGTAGACATTGCCAACTCTGTTAATCATTGTCACTGACCTTGAAGACAATGATTCACATCTGTTGAGGTTTTAGTTTGTGTGTTGATGGAGTCCCCCGCATACCATCCATTGTGGTTTCATTTAAATAGGTATAAACAAATGTGCAAGAATAAGAACTAAGTAAATAAATAAATAAATGCTACAGTAAACAGATCAGGGCTGCGACAGAGTTAAGCTTGGCATGAAAATTGTGTCCCTGGGATTGCCTTTAAAAGAAAAATATTTATTAGTTGTACTGTTTGTTATATTCAAATGATTTATTCTACTTGCCGCAAACCTAAATGTCAGTTCATGGCCTTGGCATTGGATTGGCATTGTAATACATTTTTAATGAACTACTCCATTTACTACTACTTCAAGGGTAAATAAAGTTTTTGGGTTGAGTAGGCAAGGTTGCCATGTGGGTGTTGTGGTGCTGTGAAAAGCACTGTTACCTCTCAACTGGAAGGTTGTTGGTTCAAATCCCAGTTTGCATGTTCTCCCTGTGCCTGTGTGGACATACTATACACAAAAGGTGGGCTGGAGACTCTAAATTGTCCATAGGTGTGAATGTATGTGTGTGTGCTTTGTTCATCTTCATGTCAGCCCTGTGATGGACTGGCGACCTGTCCGTGGTGTATCCTGACCTCGCCCTGTGTCAGCTGGGATTGGCTCCAGCCCCACCAGTGACCCTGCACGGATAAGCAGTGTAGACAATGGATGGATGAAAAATTTCTTCCCCTGAGACAATGTTCCTTTGCTGTCAGAGGAGAGGGAGTATAATTAATGTCATAAAGAAATCAAGGAGAGCTCTATAGTTGGAACGAGAGATTAAGTTTGAAAATGGGGGGCACAGGAGGAGGGATGGGTGTGAGGATGATAGTAGAGATGCAAGGCAGTGAGAGAGTGAGGAAAAAGCTACTGTAGTAGGGACAACCGAGTTGACCGAACAGCCAAAAAGTCTGGTCCAAAATAATGACATTTGGCTACACACACACACATACTGTACATAATTACACAAATCCCCAAACTGCAGACATGTTGGTATGAGTATTCACCAAAACTGTCCACGTCTGAAATGAAATGCTATCGCCGACTTTTTCATCCACAGCACACACGTAATAATTTTGTTGCTGTCTTCCAATCAAATTGACACATGTTACAGTAATCTAATTTGGTAAAGCTTTATCAACCAATTTTATCACTGATCACTGAAAAATGTATCACTGACCAAAGCCATAGCTTTCCATTCAACTCAGGGGCTGGCAGATATTTGAAACTTCCTTAAAGTGACAAGAAAATATAACATTATCAACTCTGGGCTCTGTTTTCAAAGGTTGCTCAATGACACTCATCTCAGTGACTCTCCAGCACTGGAATAATATAGCTTTAACAGGAGACATTTATTTCGACAAAGCAGGAAAAGCACAGATGAGACATATTTTCTGAATTGTGTTCATTTATCTGTTCCAGTAAACTCTGCCACTGAGCCTGTGAAGGAATTTCTCCATTTAAGTTTGCTCTTTCCCAGTTTGTCTGTATTCTTTCATTCAGTAAGTGTCTACACACAGGGTCAGTCACAGGTCACCATACTTTATTGTTTATCTCTGGCCTGGTGAGTGCACATCTCCTCCACTCCCATCAGCAGTAACCATAGTAACCAAGGTTATAGCAGACCCACTTTTTCAAGTCAAGGGAAAAAAGTAAACACTCAAGGGACAGCATGAGTCTCAGGTATGCATTGCCTGTGTGAAGACAAAATTCAAGGCAGCTCCTCAAAGGGACGTATGATCCAAAGCAAATTTCAATCATGTAGCTATGTGAAATATATGGAAAAGCTTTAATTGGGAATATTTGGTGTGGGTTTCCTTTCAGATGACAGATTGTTGTTTGGGATGATTGCATTAGTTGACCTGTCTATACCTGTCCATTATCAATCTCTATCTGCAATAAATACTGCAAATGGGCTTAGAGGTCGACTTGGTGATTTTACCTGCTGTAGTCTTTACTGAGTACCCGAAGGCTCAACACATGCTTTTAAAAAAAATTCTGTCTGTCTGTCTAATTTGTTTGTTTGTTTGCAATTACAGAGTTAAAGTTCAGAGCACTATTATCAGCAAGATGGGACAGTTAAATGTATCCAAAAGCAAGAATAAAGTGAGATCCTACACTTTACATTGTTTGACATTAGGTCATGAATTTATCGAATCTTCTTACAGTAGTTACTGTGTGTCCACACAACATTGGTCAGTGAGTTGTATTGGATTGTTCTGTCTGACCTTCTTCTAGAGGTGGATTTGCATTTTTTTCCACAAATTAGTGCTAAATGTACTGAACTGAAACAAATTGTTTAGCATGATTTGTCACAGCCTAGCAGTCAGATATGAAAGACTGAATCATTAATTACAAACAGTGCAAACAGTTTCTTATTCCAAAGTGCAAGACTTCCATGAGATCATTTCTTAAATTGTGAAGTAAAAATACACACTTCACACAGTTCAAAAGCCTGTTGTCTCCATTATCGCACATACGTAATCTTCACTTTACACTTCCTCATATTTTGAATGTAACACCCTGCCTATACTGGTGGCAAAAATGATGCGCATCACGTGTTTGTGTGAAAGCAGACATGCATGTGTCTTGAGAGGGGTTCTCTATGGCTGTGAGGTTTAAATGAAAAACAGATGTCTCCATTTAGGGAGAGAATGAGGAAAATGCAGACTGTCAGACACAATTAATAATAACAAGTACACACACACACACACACACACACACACACACACACACACACACACACACACACACACACACACACACACACACACACACACACACACACACACACAAAATCACATCTCTCCACCAGTGAAAATGTGCTTCCTTACTTTGTTTCATCGGGGAGGAAAATGTGACTGAACTCAAGATTTACATGCATGAGTGTGTAGACAAACTGTACAAATCCACCACAATCACTTCCATTACACCATATGTGTAAAGTCTCTTGAGAAGTCGGTTTAGAGGAACGCCGATGTAGAGGACAGAAACTCAAGGACAAACCAAAGACAACAGAGAGTTTCATTCAATGTTTGCTGCCGTATTAGCTAAACCTAAATGAAAGAGAGAATGATTTACATATCCACTTGCAATTGGCTCACTTTGTTGATCTGAATGCATGTTGCAGAACTGATCCATTGTTGAGCATAGTAAATAGTAAAAATGGAATTCGGTCTTGTTATACTAATCATCCATTGAACTTACACCAGTGAGTCTATTGGCAGTGGTTCCTTCTTTTAGTTTATCAGTGAGCCAGTCATTGGGTGGCAGCACCGTTGGCTGCGATACCCGCATCATTAGCTTATTAGATCATAAACTTATAGCCACTGGCATTACACATTGGTAAGCCAACAAACTGAGTTACAATACTACGAGTCTCCATATGGTCTGTTAGGCTCTGTCATGCCAAGAGAGAGAGAGAGTGTGATTCTGTGAAACTGAGAACTACACATGTAACATTGTATAAACTTAAAAGAATCAGTCAGTACTATTATGAATACAAGGGTAGCTCTTCAAAGGGGCTTTGATCAGTGTTTTCTAATCAATATAATTTAAAAACAGATTACATGAATATGTATGTTTGCAGTGAATCACAGCTTTGTAGACTACTTAGCCTACATGTCTTTCATCATTCGGATGGTTTTGGTATTTTGGGTATTTTAATGTTTTCAGCCATTATACTGCACTGTTTTGGTCTTTTGTCTTTTGCACAAAGTTAGCAGACAGCTTTAAGTAGACTGAACGTTTCGGGTGCTAAAAAGCCAGACATTTCCTAAACAGAGCAAAGAGGAAATGACTGTTGCACTTCGATTTGCCAGAGATGTGACTCCAAATGAATGCTAATGTAAGTCTGTAGCTGCTGGATGCTTTAATGGGCAACTTTTCAGCAAAAAAGTTCACATATCAACTTGAGGAGATGATTGCTGGTGTTGTGTTTACAGCTAATTTCCTCTGCACCCACGTAGCAAAAAAGAAATCTGTTAATACAAGTTTATTCACCAGCTTTTTGGTCAGTATGTTATGATTTATGGATAAAGGGCTGATGCTTAGATAGTCACCTGGACACGTTGATTGAATACATGTTATGTGGCTGAAGAGTAGACATTCTGTGGACACATTTTTATGGTTTTTTTCTTTTCCAAATCAATTATAGGTTTTTCCTTTTAAATTGGACCAACATTTAAGATGTAAGAAGCACACACAAAATGATGGCAAATGCTTCTTTAAGCCTTCGACACGGCGCCACAAATCCCCTGCCAGCAACCGAGACAAATACTTTTCTGCTTAGCCAGGGCCAATTTTTAGTTAACACAACACATTTCACCCTAACACACAGTTGAGAAACAAGATCCGCCAACAGTACATAATCTCTCCCTCTTTATCTCTCTCTCTTTCTATCCTTTCCTATTTTCTCCTATGTATTTTAGCCTTTCATTTTCACATTTCTGCTGGTTTGTTTTTGTGCAGGTCTATCCCACTCTCTGTTTCCCTTATTTCCATTTTCTCCCTGCATTTCTGCTTCACAATCACAAAAGAAATCTCAGATACAGGAGGAATAAGCAGGTGAGCTGCTGGAGAATATTTCTCTTCCTTGATATTTCTCCGCAGGATCTTCATGTAATGTATCCTTGGCCTTTTCTGTACTGTTTAGTAGGCTGCTTTTAAGACTGGCAACAGATCAAGTTGTTTAAGAGCAAGAGTATACTGCTGTCTACCTGTATGTGCGTCAGAGTGTGTGTGCATGCATCTCCATGTGGTTGTGTGTGTTGTGTACAAGCACGCACACCTGCCTCTGGGTAGTGCTGTGTGTCATTTTCTCAGTTTGCCTGCAATGTGTGCTCCCTTCTGATAGGGTTTTCATTCATCTGTAACCGCTGAAATTGTATTTGCTAATGGAGCCATTTTGGAACAAGCAGGCCCAGACAGAATCTGTCATGAACTAAGAGCGCAGAACTGGAGGACACAAATGCTCAACACAGCAGGTTCAGGCAAGAAAGGCAGGTTTATTACCAGGCAGGGTTCGGTACACGGGTAGGCAGTCAGGTAGGCAGAAGTTTCCAAATCGAGAGGCAAAAGGCAGGTCAAAGGGGCAAGCAGGGTCATACACGAAAACAGGCTATGGCTTGGTCTATGATAAGAGCTGGGACGAGGACTGTGAGGTACAACGAACTGGCAACTAGACTGTGAGACACACAAGGTAAAGTACAAGAGGTAATGAGGGAAGATGGGAAACAGGTGGGGAGAGCAATCAGGGAGCAGGTGTGACAGGACGGGGGAAGGGCGTGCAGGAAGTAAATCTAGAACAGAGACAGAGGGTTAGTGATTTCAAAATAAAACAGGAAAGACAAGACATAAACATGAAATGTGCAATAGCAAACAGAAACTTGACAGACATGACAGTACCCCCCCCTTAAGGGCCGGCTCCTGAAGGCCCAGGTGCTTGAGGGTGCGAGGCATGGAAATCACGAATAAGTGAGGGGCAGACAATAAACCGAGAGGGGATCCAGGACCGCTCCTCCGGCCCGTACCCCTCCCAGTCCACCAAGTACTGGATCCCCCTGCCACGACGGCGGGCCGACAGGAGCTTCCTGACCGCAAAAACTGGACCGCCGTCGATGAACCGGGGGGGTGGAGGGGGCCTGGCCGGAGGGCAGAACTGGCTGGTGAGTGCTGGTTTGACATGACTAACGTGAAATGTGGGGTGGACACGCATGGGCCTAGGGAGACGCAGACGGACAGAGACAGGATTAACAACCTTGGTTATGGGGAAGGGGCCGATGAACCTGGGGGCGAGCTTGCGAGACTCCACCCTGAGTGGCAGATTCTTGGTCGAAAGCCAGACCTTTTGACCCGTGGAGTAAGCAGGAGCAGACGACCTCTTTTTGTCCGCCGCGGCCTTATATGCGGTGGACTGCCGCAGGAGGTGCTGGCGAGCTCGCTCCCAGGTCCTCTTACAGCGGCGAACCAAAGACAGAGCAGATGGAACAGAGCTATCAGGGTCTGTGGAAGGAAAGAGAGAGAGTGGGTGACCATGTACTACACGAAACGGAGAAAAACCAGATGATGCAGAGGGTAAGGAGTTATGAGCAAGTTCCACCCAGACCAGTTGTGATGACCAGGTGTCCGGGTGTCGCGATGCAGTGATCCTCAGGCCTTTTTCGAGTTCCTGATTGAGGCGTTCAGATTGTCCATTAGACTGTGGGTGAAAACCTGACGACAGGCTAACTGTGGCTCCCAACAGACCACAAAACTCTTTCCAGAACTTGGAGATGAATTGTGGGCCCCGGTCAGAGACCACATCCTCAGGGAAGCCATGAATCCTGAAAACATGATTAATTAATGCTTCGGCTGTCTCCTTGGCCGAAGGAAGCTTGGGGAGCGGGATGAAGTGAGCCATCTTAGACAGTCTGTCAACAACAGTCAAAACAACAGTGTTACCACTAGAGGGAGGCAGCCCGGTGACAAAATCCAAGGAAATGTGTGACCATGGGCGCTTGGGTACTGAGAGGGGCAGAAGCTCCCCTGGTGGTCTCCGATGGGACACTTTGTACATGGCACAGACAGTGCAAGCGTTAACATAATCAATAACATCATTCTTCATCTTGGGCCACCAGAAACGCTGCTGCACTACAGACAGGGTCTTAAGGATCCCTGGGTGGCAAGTTACCTTGTTGGTGTGTCCCCAATGTATAACCTCCCCCCGGAGTTCCGGCACCACGAACAGTTTGTCCTCTGGACACTCCGGAGGAACCTGGACGCTGACACTAGCCGCTCTGACCTTGTCCTCAACTCCCCAGGAGAAGGCCGAAACAAAACAGGACTTTGGAAGGATGGTTTTGGGAGCCTGATTGGAATTGTCTGGGTCAAACATACGAGAAAGAGAGTCAGGTTTGGTGTTTTTGGAGCCAGGGCGGAATGAGAGGACAAAATCAAATCGGCTAAAGAAAATAGACCATCTGGCCTGCCTGGAGTTTAATCTTTTGGCAGATTTCAGATATTCAAGATTTTTATGGTCAGTCCAGACCTGAAATGGCTGTTGCGCTCCCTCAAGCCAGTGCCTCCACTCCTCCAGAGCCACCTTCACCGCCAGCAGTTCTCTATCCCCAATGTCATAATTTTGTTCTGCACTGGAGAGTTTTTTGGAAAGAAAAGCACAAGGGTGCAGCTTACCATTATCTGGATTAATCTGTGAGAGCACTGCCCCAACACCCACATCAGAGGCATCCACCTCGACTATGAACTGCTGGCGGGAGTCTGGGAGTGTGAGCACGGGCGCTGAGGTGAAGCTCTTCTTGAGGAGGTTAAAAGAGGTTTCACATTCTGTGGACCAGACAAAAGCTTGATTAGGAGAGGTCAGGTTATGCAATGGAGCAGCAACGGAACTATAGTTGCGGATAAATTTGCGATAAAAATTGGCAAAACCAAGAAACCTCTGAACCTCCTTCCTCGAACGAGGCGTGGCCCACTCTGCAACTGCAGAAACCTTGGCAGGGTCCATCTGGATTTCCCCCTCAGACAGCACAAACCCCAGGAATGACACTGAGGGCTTGTGGAACTCACACTTTTCCGCCTTGACATACAACTGGTTGTCGAGCAACCGTTGTAGCACTTTCCGGACATGGTCCTTGTGAGTTTCCTCATCGGGGGAGAATACCAGGATGTCGTCTATGTACACAAACACAAATACATTGAGCATGTCCCGTAGGACGTCATTCACAAGATTTTGAAAAACAGCAGGAGCATTGGTTAAACCAAAGGGCATGACAAGATATTCATAATGTCCTGTAGGGGTGTTGAACGCCGTCTTCCATTCATCCCCCTGCTTGATGCGTACGAGGTGGTAAGCATTGCGCAAGTCTAGTTTAGTGAATACTTTGGCTCCCTCAAGGAGTTCAAAGGCTGTGGAGATGAGCGGGAGAGGGTACCTGTTTTTAATTGTTATGTCATTGAGGCCCCGATAATCTATGCAGGGGCGCAGGGATTTATCTTTCTTCTCCACAAAGAAAAATCCTGCTCCCGCCGGTGAAGAAGAAGGACGGATAATCCCTGCCGTAAGCGAGTCCTGGATGTACTCCTCCATGGCTTGACGTTCTGGGGAGGAGAGAGAGAACAGCCTACCCCTAGGCGGAGTAGCTCCTTGCAACAAGTCAATACAGCAGTCATAAGGGCGGTGAGGAGGAAGTGATTTCGCCCTCGCTTTACTGAAAACCAAAGCTAAGTCGTAGTAACAAGCAGGCACCCCAGAAAGATCCGGGTCTTGGTGAGCCAATGCTGGCTGAGGAACAAAACATGACTGGTAACAGCCCTGGCCCCATGACAAAACTTGACCCTTTACCCAATCAAAATTGGGATTATGTCTGGTTAACCAGGGGTGCCCGAGGATAGCCAAATGGGACATGGCGGGAAAAACATGAAAACTAATACTCTCAGTATGACTATCAGGAAACGTGACTGTTACTGATTGAGTGCGGTGGGTAATTCGGCCCAGAGGATTGCCATCAACCGCTTTCACCTCGAGGGGACGTTGTAACCGGAGCTGGCTCAGGCCCAGACTCCTGACGAGAGAGAGGTTCATGAGGTTAGCATCAGAGCCAGAGTCTATGAAAATTGGCACCACCATGGAAGCAGTGTTCGAGTGAAAACTAACTTTAACTTCATAGTGAGCAGGGTTATGAATAACAGTGTTCTGGCTCACCCTTACAGCAGTCTTGAGTCCGTACTTGGAGGTCTTGATATGGCAGTCTGCGACCTGATGTCCCAGGAGACCGCAGTAAAAGCAGCGCCCGTCCCTCTGCCGGCGAAGGCGCTCCTCATGGGGGAGACGGGTGTTACCCAGCTGCATGGGTTCCTCCATGGTGTCGGCTGGGGGAGCGAAGGATGTGGAAAGTGGGCGAAGTCGATTAGGCCGGTCAGGCGAAGCACCTCTCCCACTCTGGTGAGGCGGAGCGCGCACAGGAAGGCGACCCCGGTCCTGATCTCGTTCCGTGAGCCTCTTGTCGATCTTGATGGCGACGGCGATGAGCGAATCCAAATCCTCTGGTAAGTCCATGGAGACCAGATGATCCTTAATGTTTCCGGACAGCCCCTGAAAAAATGCATCGGCTAACGCAGCAGCATTCCATTCACTCTCAGCAGCAAGAGTACGAAAGTCTATGGCATAATCTGTGACCTTACGTTTGCCTTGCCTCAGTTTGATGATTGCTCGGGCAGCCTCTCGACCAGGTGAAGTGTGTTGAAAGATCTGTGTCAGCGCCCTGGTGAAGTCCGCGAGTGAGGCACATGACATGGCACGGCGGCTCCATTCAGCAGTAGCCCAGGCTTCAGCGCGTCCAGACAGGTGGGAGATGATGAAAGCGATCTTGGAGCGCTCAGTAGGAAAGGCCGCAGCCTGCAGTTCAAAATGGAGTTCACACTGTGTGAGAAATGGCTTGACATCACCTGAGTCTCCTGAGAATCTCTGAGGCCGAGACAACTGGGGACATGGTGCTGCAGCTGCATCAGGTGGTGGAGCGGCAGCAGCCAGGATGGGCGGTGGTTCCGGCCCAACATTTGGCGCAGCTACCGGGAGGGTTGCGTTGTCAAATCTCTCCAGAAGCAAATTAACCTGCCCGCCCAGAGATTGCATCATTGAGTCCTGCCGTGTGGCCAGGTCTCTCAGACTCGAGCACAGGGTAGCAAGCTGTTGCTCCTGCTGAGCTAGCTTCTGGCCCTGAGCTCTAAGGGCATTACGAACCTGATCTGTGTCGGCTGTGTCCGTCATGGCCAGTTCGTTCTGTCATGAACTAAGAGCGCAGAACTGGAGGACACAAATGCTCAACACAGCAGGTTCAGGCAAGAAAGGCAGGTTTATTACCAGGCAGGGTTCGGTACACGGGTAGGCAGTCAGGTAGGCAGAAGTTTCCAAATCGAGAGGCAAAAGGCAGGTCAAAGGGGCAAGCAGGGTCATACACGAAAACAGGCTATGGCTTGGTCTATGATAAGAGCTGGGACGAGGACTGTGAGGTACAACGAACTGG
Source organism: Trachurus trachurus (assembly GCF_905171665.1). Classification (NCBI taxonomy): domain Eukaryota; kingdom Metazoa; phylum Chordata; class Actinopteri; order Carangiformes; family Carangidae; genus Trachurus; species Trachurus trachurus. The sequence goes on from NC_139911.1 coordinate 9,601,723, forward strand.
CAACTAGACTGTGAGACACACAAGGTAAAGTACAAGAGGTAATGAGGGAAGATGGGAAACAGGTGGGGAGAGCAATCAGGGAGCAGGTGTGACAGGACGGGGGAAGGGCGTGCAGGAAGTAAATCTAGAACAGAGACAGAGGGTTAGTGATTTCAAAATAAAACAGGAAAGACAAGACATAAACATGAAATGTGCAATAGCAAACAGAAACTTGACAGACATGACAGAAACAGAGCTATCTGACCCAAGATAACACCTTTGTTTGTTGACATTTCCTCATATTGCTGCTTCTAATTCACCAGGCCTTTGGACTGTGCTATTTATTGTCTGTTAAACGTATCTAGCATAGATATTCAGTTTAGTCACAGCACATCTTGGTGTGTATCTAAAAAGGATTGTATTTCTGATAACCTGAGATAGACACTTAATGCTCCCACTGCTCCAACAATAATAATAATAAAAAAATTTCTGTTGAATATGTGGATGTATGGATGTAAAATAGGGTGATGCTGAGCAATAACATGACACTATCGAAACTTTTTCATGGATACTGTAAATGCAGGTTTAAAAAAAAGCTAATTGCTGCTGAGTTCATCCAATAATAGTTCCAAATCACTAACCACCATCTCAGCACACAGATAATGGTATTTATTCTCATGGGAGATAATGATGCATCATTGGTTCATCGGTTCAGTGCAGTTGCCATAAAACACATCACCACCTGCCATTAAACTGCTAACAAGTGACATCTGCATGCACATCTGGAGTCAAGAAGCTGGCATACCACTACACTGAGTTACTACCTACTGTATGCAGAGTTTTATTTGATAAATGAGGAAATCTCATTCAGCTGCCTGAAAATAATATCACCTAACTCATATGAAAGTATTAATGGTTAAAAGAAACTAGTTGGTGTTTTGTTTAAAGCAGAAGTAATATTTGTGTTAATATAAGTCTTAAATAGTTATATCTTCCGACAGCAATCACTTATATAGAGTGTTTGGTCCGAAACACGGGTCTGTCAGTCACTCTGCTCTGCTGTAAGCCGAGGAGAAAACTTTCCTTGTATCCTACAACCTTTATCCAATGAGGAGAGAGAACGCCATAAAGGGGCGGTCGGTCCTCTCTGTGTGTGAATGTGGTGACGTAAGGACGAGGGCGGGGACTGCTAACTCCATCTGCTGACAGGAAGTTAGCCAAAACAACCGGATCGCTTACTTCTGCTTTAAGAATAAACTGCTAGTGCCTAAAATCATTTTCTATGAACAGTTGAGAACGGATGATATATTTATTTATACTAGATCCAAGGATGAACATTGCAAACATTTCCCTATCTTGCAGACATAAATTGTAGATTTTTGCAATCCCTGCAGTGTTATCCCATAGAAGCAAAAGGGTGCTGGCATTTATTAAAAAAAAAAAATAGTAGAACATGCCTGTGAAATAATCTTGGTTTCCTACCTCCTAATAATCACGGTGTTATTGCCAATCATACATATATATAGTGGAATGGGTTGTCCTCTCCCCTCCAAAGTAATTGAAAAGGTGTCTATCTCTCTCCAACCCTGGTCACTTTCCCATTAGCCCCACACTCCACACTGCACTGAAATGAGTCGTCAAACTTCCCAGCTGGAATTACCTGGGACATGACATTACCATCATTGGTGAAAATATAATATCATCGTAGTTTTAATAATAAAATGGTGTGGGCTAGGTGGTTCTGGGCAGGTGGAGGGGTGGGCATGATAAATTACACTTAAAGGTGTGGTGTGAGGTGAGTTTGAGTTCATGGCATTGAAATAATGAAGATTTTGGGTGAATTAAGATTTTTTTTCTTTCTTTTTTTTTTGAAGGATGGATGTGAATGCATGAATGTGAAAGGTAGAACTTATCAATTCCCGTCTACCAGATCTATGCATATTTTAAAATGTGAGCTAGCTTGGCTAATTCTCCAAGGAAAATATTGCTGTAATATCGAGAACACTCTGGCGACTATTACATTTTTATGCGATTGGGTAATGTAACCATTATTAAACATAACTGTGAAAGTTACACTCTCTGACAAGGTTCAAGGTAGTGAGTATCATAATATTTTTCAAAAGGAAAAATTATTATACTGCAAAAATGCCAGATTGAATCATATCATTTTGCAGTATGTGGTATAGTGCAGTATCTTACCATGAAAAATCACTGACAGAATTAGTGTTAACTTTTTATCTCTTGAGCATATTTCATTTGTTTTACACTCATTCTCAGTCAAGGTAAGACACATCAATGAATAACAAACACTGTCTGTAACAACCTCCATTTGTTGACCTCAAAACTACAGTTCATACATCCTACAGAAAGTCCATAAATTATTCAATTATTAATCTATTTTGTGTTGAAACATGGAACAGTACTGTAAGCACTATATGTATTATGTATTCAGTGGAAATCTTTATGGGCTGCTCTGGAGAGATTTGGCAGGAGGACAGAAGGAGATAGAAGCTATGTGTTTGCGAGTGTGTGTGGAGGTGGCGAGGCGGAGTGGTGGTACAGGAGGAAGTGGAGGCAGGAAAGGGATTTTGGACTTGAGGACTGCAGCAGCACAAGGGCAAGAGGGCAACTGTCCATATTTGGGAGTAGCCAGAAGCCAGTCAGTCATCATGGATTAGGAGGCATCACGACCTTCAGTCCTCAAACGAGAAGCAAAATCCTGGAACAAATAGTGCATATGTCCCCGAACAAACATACAAGCACACGCGCACACACACACGCACACACACACACACAGAGAGACTTGCTGTCTCAGACACACATTTGTTGTTAAGAAGGACAAACTGTTTAAGACACCCCTGGATTTGCTACTATAAATCCAGTTTATGGACGGATGGCCACCACAAACAGAGAAAATGCCTTCACAGCAAAATCACAAATACTGAGGGCTAGAAAGAGCAGGAGAGTCACTTTTGGACTTTGCGAGAGAGAGAGCGATAAAAGCTGGAACGATGACAAAAGGAGGGGAGGCAGTTCAAGGAAGAAAATATATAAAGAATCTGGCGCATGAGAGAGATCAGGATTTTCCCTATACCTTCTTTTTGGGCAAGCTAGTTGGGAATCATGCCATGGCCCCTCCACATGTTTGGTTCCACCTTTTCCTCATGGTTGAGCAGAGAAAAAATGAGATGTTTACAAGGGAAAAAAAGACCAGGGATCTGCAGGCATGATTTCTAAAGCTGTATGGACAGTGCCATGAGCTAAATGGCACTAAATGCTAAATGGTGTTAATGTATGTATATAATGTTGACTATGTTTTAGGTTACAAATTATAACATAACTGAGTGTGATTGGAAAACCAGTGAAACATATATTACTGTAAGATAGTTAGTATGAATATGTGTACAAGACTTAATTGAAATCCATGTAATAGGCTAGTAAATGAAAATACCACACAAACCACTTGATATTATGGAAAATTGAGAGGTCACCAAAGATATTAAGTTACATTGTCTGGGCGTAAATGTCTGTATTACTTTTTGTGCAAACTCATGATGTAGATGTTGGAACATTTCTCTAAAAGTGAAAACTGTGATCTGCTGGTGGTGCTGTAGGGAAAGTCAAGGGATCACCATTTCCATTATTCAGACTGTGGGGACCGTGGGTTTTTATACCCAGATGGCGAGACAATTAACTGAAAACAAAATCTTTAACCACCCTAGAGGATGAATGAAAATTTGTGCAAAACTTTTCAGCAATTAATCCAGTAGTTGATCCCACACTGCCAGGGAGTTGTTATTGTCATTCAAATCCTCTTTCACTCCCCCCTTAAGCTGACCTAATACCATGAGTTTCCTTATGCTTTCCTCTATCATTGAAGTGAATGAGGAACATCCTCATTTAGATCTGATAGCGATCATCTCACTAATACCATTTTGATTAGGCATCTCCTCGTGCCTCAGCCACACCTGCTCGGACATGCACCACTACCCACCCCCTCATTAGGGGGGACAACGCTCCATCATTAATGAGATGCCCAATAACCACAGTGACCCGGCAACACATTCCTAAAACATTCCATCAGTCAGTAGTGCATGTGCATACGATCGTTAACAAGAACGCTCATTAATTACGTAGGCGATGGGACTGGCTGGGTTTGGGGTCGCTGTGGCACTTGAGATGATAAAGGACATGGCTAATGTGATCAGTCATTAGCATTTAACAGTAAGCAACTGAGATGAAACATGCTTTATAATCATCTCACTGCAAGAGACAGTGATGACGAGAGAACAGCAATGTGATACAAATGCGCAAAGTTTGGTAGGTGGAAAGTATTTGGTAGAGAAGGATGGGACGGGAAACAGGGAAGACAGAAGTAAGAGGAGATCAGAAGAAGTGGAAACCAAAAGCGAAAGGGAGGAGGGAAAGTTAATGAGCTCAACAGCCTCTTTTTTTTTATCCAAGCTCCTCTACAGTCTTTAATGTTCTTTACAGGTCTCTGGCTCAAACAGTTGTCCTTCTTTTTATCACACGCTGAAAATGCAATTAGTGTTTTCAATTTTCCAGGCCCTTGTTCTCCACTCAGTCATAAAGCGTGACAAGGTAATGTCCAAAAATGTTGCTTCATAAACATAATTGGATGATTGCTTTCACATTAAAAATGCATTTCATTTGAATGGAGTGAGAGATCAAAAGATTAAAATCTATTACTTCAAGCTAAGCTGAAATGAAAAGAATACACGGTGTGTTAAACGCACACGTTACAAATGAGAACTTTAAACACACCAGCAGGACAGAAAAGCATAAAACCATTTAGATACTTGAAGCTTAATTGGTATTCGGGCTAGATATTTAATTGTCTCATTCTTCCACATGCTATAGGTCAGTTAGTGACTCTCCATGGGATACACTGCACAAAGAGCATGTTAACACCTGGAAAGCAACTTCTGCCGTTTGTCTGCTCAAGAAACACTGTCCTAAGCAGACATGTAATTTTCCAAAACACAATTACGGTATTGTCTTGCTTTGTTATGTCAGCGTAATGCGTTTGTTCACCTGATTTAGGCATAATTTATAATCAGTCTGTCATTGTCAGTTCAGCATTTTAAAGAATGCACTCAAATATGATGGCAAAGATGGAGAAAATTGCACCCTAGTCACATACATACTTGTATAGAGCCAGCAGTAGTGTGACAACCCCAAGTCCATGACCTTATCTGTTGATGCCTTCTGTCTTCTGTTGTCTGCTATTTTCCCCAAGAGCCTATGGATGGTCTCCTTGAAGCATTCAGTAGAATTGGCTGCACCTGTGAAGGAGAATATAAAGCTGCCTTATAAGCTGACTCAGACACTTCTAGCCCAGGGTTTTTCCTGTATAGAGAATTACAACCGTGATATTTTGTGGCTGTTGAAATAGGTGCATGCTGTGAACTTTAAGGTGAGTTCGCGAGGAGAATCATGAGGACAGATTCAGTGCAGACATCACCTGATTATTACCGGCAGTTAAAAAGTAGTAACTCATGGCACTGATGACATGCATTAAATTTGTAAAGTCTGAAACAACCACAGGAAGTGCAGCCAGGTATTTTAAAGGACCAGGGTCAAAGTGTGAGACAGTATGGGGTGTTAAGGTGAGGTTATTCGGGTGACAACTCTTTAAAAAGAAGTCACCTTAAACATGTGGTTTAATATACGTAGTTGAAACTATCTGATTTGAAATCTGGACTAATTTCAGGAACATACAGCAGATACAGGTCAGGAATTACTAGACAACAACAGCAGCAGCAGCAGCAGCAGCAACAACAACAACAACAACAACAACAGTAAAACACAGTCCTTTGTTGTGGACATTAGGGCATTGTTTGTTTTTCTCTGATGTAAAATGATCATACTTTTTTGGTATAACGACAGAACCATACACAAGATACAATGAACATGTAAAATTCTCTCCTTCAGTACAGTAGCCTATCAGCTATAAAAAATATTAAACTGATAGTACAGGTTTAGAAAATTCTAGAGACACTAATAGTGAATTTGTAAATATGACACAAAGACAGCCTTAATCTATTAATTTGGTATTTACTATAGCGTGTCATTGAGAAAAATGTACAAGGTGATATATTCTGTAGTTGTAATTGTTGTAGCTTGTTATTGTCCATTTGGGAATTGCTCAGGATTCGAAAACATATTGCTTGAAAAAAGTATTTGCTTGAGCCATGAGCATGATGAGGATGGTACCATCTCTGTCTCATTCTGTGCCTGGAAAAACCTGTTGCTGCCCCATCTCATGGATGGTTCACCTCCATTCTGATTTCTTTTTTCAGGTTTCTTATTTGGTTGGCTGCTGTTGCTTGTTGGTTATTGTCACCACTGTGTACATGCTTGTCCAGTGCAGCCAACGCCTGTCAAATGGGAAGCAAAAAAAGCAGCTGCTGTGGTCAAAGAAAAGCCTCACTCCTCAGTACACCACTCCTGTCATCAACGGGTAAAGACTGGTGGTGTCTTGCACAATCCTTCCTCACCCATGTTCTTTATGACAATACGTGTGAGATTATTATAGCTGCAAACTCAATTCACCGCTGAGCAGAAAATGACTGTGACCACACTACTGATCTGTGGCCACTGCCTTGAAATCACAATATGTCACATGCACATAGACAAATTAAACTCTGGATGATTATGGCACTCAGTAAGCCAGACACATCGTAGATTTCAAAAGAAGTGGTGCCATATTTTCTTTAACATTCAGTTTTAGAAAGGTTTAAAACATTTATTATGGCACTGATGGAGAAATACATTTGGAAAACACTTTCTTTCAAAGTTTCTTCACAAGGTCAAAAACAAAACTTTTGCCCCGCATACTCGTAAGAATTTATTAAATCTCAACTATGTTGTAAGTAAGTTGGAAGTTTTCATGCTGTTCAGCCAAGACATAATCACTATTATCATCTTTCAGTAATTGTGATGTGTAAACAAAAAGCCCTTTACAGGGATCAGCATTTTTTCTACAACAGCCTTAACCATACAACATTTCCATTATCTGTGCTGCGGAGTATACACGGTACAGGATAATCAAATGACAAGATGCAGCCCACACATCATCATAAGCCCTGTTTCGACACAGCCATCTTGGGTGATCCGATCCACAAGTGGACAGCTCAAATGAACAAAGCCATGGTGAGCTCATTTGAGAAGAATATGCGTCAATGGCCACATAGAGAGACTGCCTACATCAGCTGACATGCTCCAAGTCTAATTAGTCCCACCACAGTTTCATAGAGAACTGAAGATATTTTACTCTTCCAAATAGCAAAAACCTAATTTCAGTGTAGAGCTCTGCACAGCACAATTAGGTGTGAACTAACGTGTTACAGTAGCTGTCAACTTGCGATTGGATCACATGAGATGCTTGAGAATGCAACATCTAAACAAGTAATGAGATGAAACATCAACCCCCCTCTTTACTTGTTTTCCAGTGATATGCATAGATCCACTACTACTGTAGTCCTATTTCAGGGCAAGCCTAAGTGGAAGTTGAAAGTATGGTCAAGGTATGGTACCTCAAGATAGGATAGCATTTATGTCACAATGTGTTTGTTTATTTATTTGTGATTAAATCTCTGAAATTATAGTTTTTATGTGCGTGTGAAATCATCCTAGTCAACATTTCTGCAGCCTATGTGTTTCTTTCAGAACAAAGCCTGCCTAAAATGAAATCAGTAATGCAGGATACTTGCATATAAATGAAATTTGTGGGAGACTAGAACAAAAGCACAAATCAGCCACTGAGATAGAAACTCTGGGAATCCATTCGAGACATGAAAAATGTCATTCTCTCCACATGTTGAGGCTACAGTAAAATGTGTGAAGTGCATTTTAAAGTGTTCTCTGAGCCACCACTAAAAATTCACTCCATAGTCAGCTGCAGTCTTTGAATGTGAAGTAGATTAATTTGAGTTGAGAGAAGGAAACCTATTGAGAGTGTGGGTGAAGGGTGGAAAAGAGGACCAGGAATGAATAGCAGACTTGTGAACTGAAGAGATAAGGTATCTGATCTCTATCGGTTATATTATTACTTGCTCTTCCTTTTTCTTTTCCCCTCTTCCTCTCTTCCCCTTGCCCCTCACTGATTCCTTTAGGCTCATTTAGTTAATTAAGGCCATGAAATGTTTCAGAAACCAATTATGCTGTGACATTATTAAAAGACCACCCTTCCTTGTAAGTGCAGATTGTGTCTGTTTCTTGTCCTCCAAGAGAAAAGAAACTTGTCTGACCCAAACGGCCATTGAAATTGGGTTTGGATTTATCCAGAGAAAAGCAACCTCAGCAACTTCCAGTTTCCTTTGTCTGTTTTCTTTTTCACTTAACTTGTGGAGCCACAATTTCTTTTATTACCATATTCCTGGGGAAACTCTTATGAGGCAGTGACAGATTTCGACAGTCTTTGCAACTGGATTTTCTATTATGAATAAAAAGGGCCTGACATCAGATAACACACAATGCATGGGAGGCACTGATAGGATCTCTTGTTAATTTTGGAGGTGGATATCACAGGTTGAAAACATTGGCTGGAGCTTTTTAAGAAATTCTTCAAACACAGCTGAGGCTGAGAGGGCTGCACCCTTAATATTGTATGGTTATGGATGTGGACAATAAAGTTTATTATGGGTGGTTGCAGTACAGGGTTATTTTATGTCTTCTGCATAACATCAGTGATTTAAACCATTAAAATTTAAGGATGATTTTGACTTACAGCAAAACACTGTTTCATGGTAAAATATTGCCTTTTGCATTTTTGTCAACATAACTTGCTTTACCTGATGCTGATCGATAAAAAATATGTAATTAAAAGGGTGGAGATACTGTCCTTTGTGCAAGGGTATGTTTGATTGCTTGGGTCAATCAAGCTGAAGGTCCTTGCAAGACCATAAATACTGCTTCATTGGAGAACAGGTGCTGATACTGTACTTGAATAACTGTACAAAATTTCAACTGACATTTTTCCCTTCAATGATTGAAAATCATGTTACTTTTCATCATACAAACACTCCGCACACGAAAACAGCAAATGTACCAGTAGAGGGAAGACAAAGGTTTTTGCTCATGCAAATCAACATAGTGCATAAGTTGACAGTGATTTGCACTACATGCATAGTGATTTGTATTGTAATGCTATGATATGTATGAAGTGAGACAAGCAAGAGAGAGCCAGGATTTCACACAAGTGCAGATGTTGATTTCCCTATTTCTAGTGCTATTTTGAGAATATGCAAATAATCCCTGGAACGATTGACACCAAAGGTCGTTAATTAACATAAGTCAATTCCACTGTGATTCTTTTGGGAGTGAAATGAAGCAGCACTACCTTCTCTCAGTAGCCTACACATACAGTGCATGTGAAAGAGACATGCAGCACAGAGCAAGTGCAATAAATTGGGATTGATAAGGATGAAATTATACTTTAAGATAAGATAAGACAGAATGAGATAAGATGAGTTAAGATAAGATATGATACCATACGATAAGATAAGAGAAGTTAAGATAAGATAAGATGCTATGTCAAAACAGGTTTGACCTTACCCCAGGAGACTGAGGTTTGACCAATAGGCTACAAAAGAAGTAGGCCTAGTTGATTTGTCTTTTAACCATTATTATCATTATTCTTTATTATTTATACTACTACATAGTTTGGTTTGGTTACACACACCAGGATCAATTTTTATTGTTGCTAAGGTGGTGATATGATAATAGAGGACGTTTCTAACCTCCTTTGCAACCAGCTCTCATCATGGCTGCTGGTTAAATACCTGGTTAGGAACCTTCCTAAGCCAAAAACGCTGATTTAAAGACGTCAAGCCACGCCCCTTACGCACAGCCACGCCCACTCAGAGAGTGCGCGCTCCTTTTCCTCTGCGCTTCAGAAGTCTACGGATGATGTCATAGGGGCTACCAGTACCTTGTGGTCAGTGGTGGACAGGTGAGAGCTGCTGCGCGGGAGACTGAAATACAGACATGCAGAGCAGGTAGGAAGAAAGGCGGGATAAGGGGAAACACAGAAACACAATAACACAATTTAGAAGAAAAAAGAAAAAAGAAAGAGTCTGACTGGAAGCATAGTTTTGCTTCAGGACGTCCCACCAACGTTACAACTAGCTACTCCCCCTGTTTCCATATTGAAGCTAATGCTAATAGCTCTTAGTAACGTTAGCTAAAGTGCCTGCTTTGACCTAGCAGGAGGTTTCAAAACATTTGAGAAGTTAATACAAAGTAAAAGGCCGATGTGTTTTTGTTGTGTTGCTGGATAGCCCGAGAGCTTTTTTCAGCTGGTCTAATGTAGGCTAGGCTACTTGCTATTATCCGTAACTCAGTGGAAATTTAACATGGTCAAACACAGGTGAAACGTATCACATTAATTACAGCTGCTGTCAGGTGTGTCAGTTAGGGCTATGCTAAAATGCTGCATCACTGTCATGGCTTACAGGCACATGTAAATTGAAGTTAGCTAGTAGTAATGAGATTAGTGCTATTTGTGCTTAAATTCTTTCTTTTTTTTTTTTTTTTTTCCAAATGTCTGCTGTGGTGGAATTTTTGACTTGCAAATAATTCAGAAGAGCAAACAATGAGCTACCTAGCATGACAGTTAAGCCAGTTGCTGCAGCTAATGCACAAGAATATCATAACATTTTGAAGCTGGTTCTTATCATTTGTTTAGTTTTTTTTCTCTCCCCATAAATTTCTATCAATCCATGTGAGCTGAAAAGATAGTGCTGGACTGGCTTTTGTAACCTGAATGAGATATAGCCTAACTGTAACTATTATTTATGACACAGAGGCTCTGAAGTGTGCACTGAGCGCACACAACAGTTTTCTGCTTAAGCTTTGTGTTAAGGCTTTTTCAGATCAAATCAGAAAATGTCAGAGAAATCATTATCAATAACAAACAAGGACGTGGTTGTTTTGGTCCAAGTAATTCAAAACTCCCCTGTAAAACGGTGAAGGTCAGGTTTCTCTTTAGCAGTAGCACTATTTTTTTTATTCTATTTTCTCCTGATTACCTATTTTGCTATTTATTGCTCTCAACATTATTTTTCACACTTTTCGAAAGTCATCACCTATAGCCCAGCACCTTATTATTTTGAAGTAGATTGTGGCATTTAACTTACACTTGATACTGTCAGTGTTTAGTGGTCTGATGAGTCTGTAGCTATGCAAAAAATAATGAAATAGATACATTACCTATACTTTATAGTTGGGTGCAATAGAGATTATGTCTTATGAAGCCAGTGCCTTCTCTTCTTATATGATTTAGGTAAACAACAGCAGCAACAACAACAAAACATTTGAATACAATTCTAACAGTCCCTATTTATTCATGATAATAGCAGCACTGCTACTTTTGTAATCAAACGTGCAGAGCTCCAGGTGCGACTTTGGCCAGACTTGTTAAAAAGAAAATTGCCATTTGATTAACTAGTAATTATTGTTCTGGTTAGGCTACTTGTTGTTTGGGATGGAGGCTGTGGGCTTAGGGTAAGACATTTATTAGCAGAGAGAGAAGTTTTTTATTGATTCACAATGTTTCATATATCCATTATCCAGCGTTAGGCTACCTGTTGATTTGCAGTACAAACTTTAGGAGGATCAAAATGCCACGTCTTCTGTACATATAGCCTACTTTTTTGTGGTTATTTTAACAATGTCTGCTGCTGGATGTAATTTTTTTTAACTAGCTAGCTGATCTGCTGTGTCTAACTGTGGTTCAACAGTGACAACATCACTCCAGTGAGAGACTACATATGGAATAGATACCTGCTACCCTCAGATGACTGCCTCTTCAGCCTCAGCACACTAAAATAATGACTGTGAGTAATATAGACTGCTACCTTCCAGCTGTTGTGGATTATAGAGTTGATAAAAATCAGTATTATTTTCGCTGTCTAGCTGGTATTACTGTCAGTCAAAGAGAAGATAACATTTTTTGCATGATTTAAATGTCAGCTAGTCTTATAAGAGACAAATGGAAAGACAAATATATCACAAATGAGTAGGAGTATTTGATTTTTGGTTTATATGAGGTTGACATTTTTAACTGCAAGTAACACAACATGAAATTGACAGGATTGCAAATTGTGTTTGAGACTTATTTTCCCTGTTGGACAATTTTTTAGGTTATTTCTACTGCAAACATATTTTGCATTAGGTACTACCACAGTATTTATTCAAATAATTATGTAACTATGTTAAAAGTTTTCCAAGTATGAATATCAATTTGAGTAATTTGTATATCTTGCGGGGAAAATAGAGTCAGTAGTTGGGTTTCCATCCACCTTTTCTTATGCGCATTTTGTGAAAATGCGCATAAATACTTGAATGGAAACGCCAGAAATTCGAATAAAGGCAGTAAATGCGCATAAAAGTTTATACGCTTGGAGGGGGTGGATTTGTCAGCGTATCGAATAAAGGAAATGCGAGTTTTTGTGATGGAAACAGATTATGTGAATTGAGGCAGAGTTTGTGGGTGAAGTGCTGCTGGACTTCACCCAGCAACGTTCAAAGAAATGGAGAACGACGCCCCGGTGTCCCAGCTCTCGTCTCTGCACCCCGCGACACAAACGCGCTCCGTAACCCATAATCTTTTGTTTATGACGGTTAAGACTACACAAACACACGCCGTAACATTGTTATGTAACTTATTGATTTTTCACCGGCTTCGTATGTAAACAGATGCACATGGAGGAGAGGAGTATAACCAAAACAGCGGAAAAGCGAGCAGACTGTCACAGTTCCCTACTGTCTTTCTGTGTAAATATCTCATGTTACAACATGAAAACCTGCAGCTTATATTCAAGTGTGGCTTATATGTACAGTATTTTCTTTTAAAATGTAGCTGGTGCGGATTATACAGGTGCGTCTATAGTCCGGAAAGTACGTAAATTGTCCATGATGTTGAGTGTCAGCTGAGTGTCAACTGTTGGATACATTCACGCTCTCTTATGACGTAATCTCACGGTGCACTCCTCCTAATCGCAAAACACTAATGAATGGAAACGGGCATAAATTCGCTTTGCTTTTTGCGCATTTTCACAAAATCCGCTTTTAAATTCGATACGACTTGGATGGAAACCCAGCTAGTGAGACTTCATTAGGATGTACTTATACTGGGTAGGGTCTCCGTTTCCTCTCTAAACAACCTCCATGTGGCATTAGTTTTACAGGGTGATAAAAACTTTGCTCTGATACTCTGACCCATGTTGACATGATGGCATTACATAAATTCTGCATATTTGTCAGCTGCACACCTACTGCTCATGCTACCGATCTCCTGATCTGCCACATCTCATAGATGCTGTATTGATCAGGTGATTGGAGAAGCTACACACTGAACCAATTTTCATCTTCCTGAAACCAGTTTGAGAAGACCTTGGTTCTGTGATATGGTGCTTTACCATGCTAAAGGTAAACATTTGGACAGTGATGAAGTGTGGCTATAAAAATGTGCACCTGGCCAGAAACAACAGATTGGTTATCCCATTGTATGGTATTTTGGCATCCAAAGTGTGCCAAAAACACATTCCCTACACAACCACCACCACAAACAATGGCGTGGTCCTGTATCTGAGCCTTAGATTTCTGTTCTCAGCTGACAAGATCCCAACATGTTCTTCAGTTGTTGAAGCTCATCCATTCTGAGACCCTTCTCTTCTCACCACATTGATGGTTATCTGAGTTACCATAGCCTTTCTGTCAGTTAAAAGCAGTCTGGTCATTTACCCCTGACCTCTCATTGACAAGGTGTTTCTGTCTGCAGACCTGCTGCCCCTGTTTTTGTTTTTGGTACCTGTCTGAGTAAACTCAAGAGACCTTTGACAGTGTGTATATGTGTGTGTGTATCTGTGTCTGTGTGTGCATATGTGAGGGAGAAGATCCCAAGACATCAACAGTTTCAGATAAGAATCCAGTCTGTCTGGCATCAACAACCATGCCACAGTGAAAGTCGCTGCGATCCTACTATTCCCCATTTTGATGAATATTATTATGATTGGCAGATTAGATAATATCTTAAATGAGAAGATGTTTAGGTGCTCCTAACGAAGTGCATTTGATTTGATTTAGTGAAATTACTCTTGGTGAAAAATTATAGGGTGTAGCTGGCTGTTTAAATGTTTTTGAAGACAAACTCAGTTTGGCAAATGTGGAGTTTATTTTAAGTAAATTTCAAGTTTTTCCTGAAAATTGACTGGTTTACTGTAGTATACCTATAACTGCCAAATCTATTTGCAGGTCAAGAAACAACTCTGCACATACCTCTGCTACCAAGTCTGTGGACATTCAACCAAGGGCAACATTGTATATGGATAGTTCATTAGGACCACACTTCCACATCCTGCAAACTGGCTGAGCTCAACTAATAAGGTAAGAAACAAGGTTAACCACCGAAAATATAGATGTGTCAATGCATGTAAATATACTATTCTCAGCCAGTGTATAAACCTCTAAATCACATTATGGCAGCATTACTTCAGAATGCATGCTGGGTGTAGTGATGTGTCAAGCGAGGGCATGAAAAACTGACTGTTATCGTTATTAAGCAATTAGAAGTAAAAGGAAAACTAAACTATATATTTGCCCACCTGTGTGAATTGCATTGAAAAGTATATTAGTTCTGGTTTGGAATGGCATGACAAATAATGAGAGTTTTTAGTGAATGTAGCCATGGATATCATCGCTTGAACATAAATGAAAGACTTCAGGTGGCACATGCATGTAACGTACAATTGTGTGTGTGTGTGTGTGTGTGTGTGTGTGTGTGTGTGTGTGTGTGTGTGTGTGTGTACGTGCACATAATCTTATCTAACACTTATTCAAGTAAAAATCTACCTACCTATGACATTTGGCTTAATTAATATTTTTTCCCCATCTAAAAAGTAAATAACAGATCTGAATAGGGTCTGGAGACACATCCATGTTGTCCTCCTCATTGAGAATTTCTGTATCAGGCCTTGCACTCACCCACCACTTCTGCATTCCCTAATTTAAGCAATGACAAACCACTGCATGTTCAGCAAAGGAAACACAAGATTCAGCCAGGTTGAGTCAGACCCTGAGTCTAGTAGTGAAGAGTCTGTTGTGAAAAGATCGGTGACTCATATCACAATGATTAGTGTAGTTGGTATCATTTATTTATTTAGTTGTTTGTTAGTATGTAACCGTCAGTGGCTTATTAAGCAGCATTACTGGTTATGCTTATGCAAAATCCTTCTGCTGTCAAGGTTTTGGCCCTGGCAGTTTGAATCTGTTTTTTTGATCCTGTCATAAATATGCTGCAGTTTCAAGGTAGAAATATGCAGCTATAGCATGTCTAGTATCACATAAAAAAACATCAGATGGAACTCGTTAAAGCAGATATCAGTGGAATGTTTTTGTTAATATAAGTCCTAAATAGTCCTATTTTCCGTCAGCAATCACTTACATGAAGTATTTCAGCCTAAACACGAGTCTCTCCGTCACTCTGCTCTGCTGTAACCCGAGGAGAAAATTTTCCTTGTGGGATACAAGTGTTATCCAATGAGGAGAGAGAACGGCATGAAGGGCTGTGTGTGCAGCCAAGGGATGCGCGTGAATGTGGTGACGTAGCACGAGGACCAATTGATGCCTGACAAGGGCGGGGGCTGCTAACTCATGGTGCGTTCAAAGAAACTCGTACTTTGTGTTTTTCCTTCCTGTGAAGTCATACCAGTTCGATCTGGTACGAGTTCACGGGTCGGAAGTTACGAGTGGCCGTTATAGGGAACTTTCACAGACAACAGGATGGTAAAAACACGAGCTACGGGTTACCTGGAACGCTACCAAGTCGTAGTTGTGACTTGAAGCTGTAACTTACGGTTTCAAAAGCCTGCCTTGAACGCAGCATTAGCCGAAACGGCCGTGAAGCTGATATCTGCTTTAACAAGGTTGAAGATTTGATTTTCATTGGAGTCGATCCTTAAGAGATTTGTTCCGCATAACAGATGTTTTCTCATATTGTTTGTGAGAGATAAAAGTGGCATCTTTTCTAATGATCCCCAAACACATGACATGACATCACCTCAGAGACTTTTTTTTCTCTGTCCTACAGTGGATAGATAACAGCAGTGAGCCAGCCAGGGTAGCAGCTGTCTGTGAAAATTGCTCTTTTCTCACAAGCGTCTTACTTAACAAAACAGCCTTCCTCGGGAGATTCATCACTGCTGTCATCAACTTTTTTGTTCAAAATCTATGGGCCATCAGTCATCACTGTTATTTTTAAGAGATGAATGATGGCTGTAAATTACCATGCATGACATATTGACAAACCCATTTGCGGTCCTTGTGGAGAAAGAGCACTGTCATACAGCAAAAGGCATTGTGAAGGGGTGGATGGAGTAATCAACAGGCAGAGGAGGAAGAAGGGGGGGCACAGGGAAAATGATAGAAACAGACAATAAAGGGAAGGGAGGGCCATCACAGGAGAGATATATGAAAACTTTGACCAGAGACATGAAGTCATACTTGATATTATGTTGGTGTGTTGGCTGCGTATTATTAAGAAAAAGAAATGCCTCTCTGTGTGAAGTCATTCCCTGACTTGGCACTATATGGTTGACTGTGGCAGGAGCCATGAAATGTGTCTGTGCTCTCATCCATCCCTGTCTCATGAATGTGACACCTCAAAGTACTCTTCAGGAAATGTCTCGATACATTTCTTGGTACAGACTTTCACTAGGTACAAGGATGAACTGATTAGATTTTGGTGGTCAAACACTCAAAGGTCAACATAACTGTGATGTTCTGCACCAACATTTCTAGCTGTTATTCATTGTATTAATGAGGATCAGAAAGGGAGATTGTCATCTGCGGCTTGAATGTAACCGTGAAGCAGTTATTCTAGTTTTAATCTTGTTTTATCTTGGGAAAGATAATCTTTAGCTTTGGCTACCAGGCTAAGAAATTAATGCTAATACACAATTCATCCCTGTTAGCAAGAATTAATGTGAATGTTACAAACTCACACTGTTCGTAGCTATTTCAGTGACAAAACCAATTTAAAGACAATATTTTAATAAGATGGAATTTGAGAGTTTACTGTGGTTCAATATTTTAGTGGTCTAATGCCCCAGCTGTGCCTTTTTATGGTTTTTGTGTTTCGGTTTTGTGTGCTATAAGAATTACCTGAGTGATTTCTTCAGTGAAATCAAATTAGATTGTGTTTTCTTTAAAAAATATTACAGTAGTAACCCTAACCTGCGTGCCCCTTCCTGTGTACCTTTATGCCCAATTATATGTTTGTACTTGTACATGTGGCTGAATTGTTGCCTGGGTACGAGCACTGTATCATTGTTCCCTTCACTAATTAATACACTTATTTTATGTCTGAAAACAAATAAGACTAAACTGTACTGCTACAGCCCTAATAATACACAATAATAGTTTATAGTCCATTTCATGAGCCACAACCTTTGGTTGATGTGTTATACAGCCTGAAGGCAGTGGGGACAAAGGGTCTTCTGAACCTCTTTTTCCTGCAGCACAGTTTGATGAAATATTGGCTTCAGCTGTAGAAGAGGGTGGTTGCTATACTCAAAGGTGGCCTGCATCTTAAAGTTCATGGGTCTCTCCACAAAGAGTCCAGAGTCCAGACCCAGGTTTTGGTCCACTTTTTGTCTTGCCTGGCATGCTGATGCCACAGCAGACTGCAGCATACAGTAAAAGAGGACACTAGCCATCACTGATTGCTAAAAAGATGTGAAGCATGTCATTGCAGACGTCAAAGGACCCCAGCCTTCTGAGTTTGAGCCCTCCTTTCCGATAGATTGCATCTCAAACCACTTAGTCCATGAGCCAGACCACCAATCGCAATCGAAAGGGTGGGCAAATTCTTGTTGCTATTTTATTATTCCTATATATGTCCAGATTATTAATTGGTATGATAACCTTTGCACAAGAGTAGCTTAACAATATTTATCATGCATTCACTATTTTGACCATAAAAATGCCATACACTAATAGTGGCCATTCTCCGATGTTGCACGTTTCACAATTTGTGTGCCACTACTCATGATTTAGAGCGCCTTTGCAGTTGCAGAAAGGCCCTGCAGATAATTTTTGTTTGCCCCACTAGTTGGCGCTAATTCCACCGGGTGCATGAGTGAGCGAGGGGGAAAACCGGCTTTAATACTGCTGTTAGCAGGAAGTAAGAGAGGACTTTTGTGAAATCACATTATACAGGTAACATTTTTAATGGTTTATATCATCCAAGGTTAAGAAGGCTAAGATGTAGTGAGTAAAGATGACATTTACATTATAGCATATTACATCCATAGGTTTAGGGTTGTTTAGGGGGAACTGGGGCATTGTTCATTAGGCTGACTGCAGAAAGGAAGAAACTGTTCTTGTGGCGTGAGGTCCTGGTCCGGATGGACCGGAGCCTTTTGCCAGAGGGGGGGGACTGGAAGAGTTTGTGTCCAGGGTGAGAGGGGTCAGCAGCAATTCTGACTGTACGTCTCCAGGTCCTGGAGATGTACAGCTCTTGAAGAGATGGGAGGCTGCAGAGTGAATGACACGCCTCCTGGGAGATGGTGGTGCCCAGGAAGCGGAAGGACCCAACCAGGGTCACTGTAGAGTCACAGAGGATGACAGGGGGAGGGCAGGTGGGTCCTTTCTGAAGTCCACCATCATCTCCACTGTCTTCAGAGCGTTCAGCTCCAGGTTGTTCATGCTGCACCATGACACCAGACGGTCCATCTTGCTCCTGTAGGCCGACTCGTCCCCATCAGAGATGAGGCTGATGTCAGCAAATTTCCGGAGCTTGACAGACTGGTGTCCAGATGTGCAGCTGTTGGTGTACAGGGAGAACAGCAGAGGAGAAAGGACGCAGCCTTGGAGGGATTCAGTGCTGATGGTCCAGGTGTCAGAGACATGCTTCCCCAGCCTCACGAACTACCGTCTGTCAGTCAGGAAGTCCGTAATCCACCTGCACATGGAGTCAGGCACATTAAGCTGGGAGAGCTTGTCACAGAGCAGAGCTGGGATGATCGTATTGAAGGCAGAGCTGAAGTCCACAAACAGTATCCTGCAGGATCCTGGGGAGTCCAGGTGATGGAGGATGAAGTGGAGGGCCATGTTTACAGCATCATCTACAGATCTGTTGGCTCTGTAGTTGAACTGTAATGTCCTTAAGGTGGGTCAAGACGAGGCGCTCAAAAGTCTTCATGACCACAGAAGAGCAACGGGTCTGTAGTCATTAAGGCCTGTGATCCTTGTCTTTTTTGGGAACAGGAACAATGGCTGAGGCCTTGAAGCAAGCTGGCACATGACAGTTCTCTAGTGAGGTGTTAAAAATGTGTGTGAACACCGGAGACAGCTGATTGCCGCAGTGCTTCAGGGTGGAGGGGGAGACTTATACCCCTTTCCCACTGGCCAAAAAACCTGTTTAAACCCGCTAACAATCGGGTACACTGACATGCGTCAAACGACTTGGCAAGTGACGCGGATTAAAATCGCCTTCAATCGGCTCGGCTCTGACTGGCTTGCAGTGGGAACGCCAGACCCGGGTCAACCCGCTAATTTACGTGATGACGTTGGGTGTTACATGATGCCACGCCATTGTCTCACGTACCAAAACAAAGCTCTACTTGCATTTGAGACTGGGATTTGATCAAAAGATCAAAGAACACTGACCAAAAAAGATTGAAAAAAAAGAAGCGACACAGCGACAGTCTGTTTAACTGACGTGTTGTGCCGCGGACGTCCATCATAAGGCGTAACTTGCTGTCCTCCGCGGCGGGCGGCCGTGGCATGACACAGTGTTTCTCGCACTTCAGATGAAAGTGGGGCGACTGGTTTATGCGGGGGTCAGACAGACAGACCCGGCTCATTTTGGCCATGGGAAAGGAGCCAAATGCCGATTGTTAGCAGGTTGACCAATGTTTAAAAAACCTGCGTCAACCCGCTAATTTTAGTGGGAAAGCGGCTAGAGTCTGGGCCTGCAGCTTTGCAGGGGTTCAGTTTAAACAGTCTCTTCACCTCTCCTTCTTTTGGATTGGATTTGATTTCTATGATGGAGAGAGGTGTGAGAGGGGTGGGGGAGGGTGGCACTGGGGTGTGGGGCTGTATAGGTGATCCAGGTGTGGAGGAGCTGTTGCTGATCGATGGCTGGTGGTCGGAGGTGTGGGGGATATCAGGTCTGTCCCATTGTCTTTCAAAGCGGCAGTAGAACTCATTCAGGCTGTTGGCCAGGCGTAGATCATTGACAGAGGGACACTTGAAATACTGTACTGGCAGTATGCTCCACATTATTTGTGACAGAAGGAGCAAGCTCTTTAGTTGATTTTAATTGTGTAAAAAAATATTTGTTTGTTCTTGTTATTGCATGAAAGTAAAACATTTCATGTGTACATTCTAATTTTTATCACATTTTCATTCACATATTCCTGAGGTGAGTCTATTATTATTACAGTAGGGTCTTGATAAAAGGGAAAAACATCCTTGAAGTGATTTAGGCACCCTGGGTGGTCAACAAACAGCATAATACTGAACAAGCGCTATACACAGTTTTCAAGTTTCCACTCTACCGGTCCACCTATTCAACACATGAAAACCACCACTAAGCTACCTGTTTGCAATGGTTATCATGCCAAACTGTTCACTAGAGATGTCTACCAAGTCAAAAAAGCAAACTAGAAATTGCCCACCCGTTCGATTGCGGGAGGCCAATTTTGGGGTCTTGGCTCATGGACTAACTGGGGAAACAGAAACTTTAGGTTGTAATTTGTGGTCAATATAGGATTAATTGCCATACATTTGGTGATCCTTCTTCTGACCACATGCCTATAAACTACAGCTACTACAACTACAACAGACACAAAACTATTACTTTTCAGAAGTGCACATAGATTTGGAGCCTATAAGTCTTTATACAGATGCATAAATGGAGCGATAGTCATTTGGTTATTTTTATAAAGACATAACAAATGTACACAATTTCCAGTAGCTTGAACAGCATGCATTTATACTCTTTTAATTTACAGAATTTAAAATGTATACACACCGAGTCGGCATCATTATGGCACCAGCACCTACATCTTTTCAATTTCCAACTAATTATTTATTAAGAGAAATCTAATAATGCGTAATGTTGATACCCTGAATGAAACATGTCCTTATTTCCATTGGTACAGTAATGACAGATTATCAAATGACATGTTTTTGACCCATGGCCCTGCAGCCCAGAATCCAATATAATAGCATGCTGACTATCATAGCCAATCCTTCATTTGGAGAAATAAATTAGACATTACCACTGATGGAGCTGTCTGTTATGAATTTTCCATTTTCATCCACCATTTTCTCCATTTATAAAAATGTTCCCAGTAGTAATGATAATCACACATTATGTTCTGGACAGATGACAATGACTGAGACATGATAGTGACAAATGCTGACAGCCAGATATGGAAGGCAATTTGTCATTATGAAAAAAAATGTTTTACAGTTTTTGGATGATATCTCTAAATTGTCTTTCTTAAATACAAAAGAACAAAACATTGCCAGCACAAATAATTCCCCATAATTACAATAGATCATAGAGAGATGTACCTGACCAAGGCCAAAGGCAGTGTCTCTACAGGCAGCTCATATGACTTATGTTAGGTGTGAACATTTGCACCAAAGTCAGAGTTGTTGATCTTAAAAAAAAAAATTGCAAAAAGAGACCGTGCGGGCAGCAGAGCAGCTACTGTATGAACCAAGAGTTCAGTTTGAGCGAACTGTGGCTGAAATAATTTCTGCAGGACAACTGTCTATAACAATAACGAATGTAATGTCAAAAGCAGCCAATAATGAAATCCAGCCTCAACCCGACAATTTAGTTGTACCATAGATATGCTCACTGAACACCTCCAAGTCTGTAAAATCTGGAAGGAAGAAAACTGCCGATACATTCAAGAGCAATGACAGATATCGCTTAACTCAACTCTTGCCCTAAAATGCATCATCTGTGTCCCTGCAACGTGCCAGAATAAGTTGAGAGAAATTCTAACATATCATGTCACAGCTGTTTATTGCATGTAATGAATCTTCATATTTTCAGTTACTCCAAATAATGCAATAAGCACAGATGAAGGGAAACCTCAAGTTGTAGGGTGTACATTTTTTTAGAGCTTTTGGCGTGAGGATATGAGAAGGGTGCACTGAGTACAAGACTACCACCACCTAGAGAAGGAGGGGGGCACTGTCTGGCTATAAGAAACGGAAAGACGTTTAGAGAGGGAGAGAGAGAGAGGCGGCAAGGCTGAGATAAGTTCAGCACCACGGACAGCGCACTGGAGCGCTGGAGAGGAGAAATCACTCCAGTGGATTTGAGCTGCGCACAGTCATGCCTCCTTGAACTATTGAAGCCTATACTGTTATTTTCAGACGCACCCAGTCCTCTTGTCCCGTGCAGGTTGTTGTTTTTGTTGTTGCTGATGTTTTATCTTAGTCGGGAATCGCATCACATCACGAGCCGAGGTAGAGCTGGAGAGAGAAGTGCGTTCCGCTTCCAAGTACAGACCAGTCTGCCGGCGCGATCCTTACATCATCTCTTTATTGGAGAGAGAGAGAGAGAGAGAGAGAGTCAGAGAGACCTACATAAAGAGATACAGGAGAGAGAGGCAGAGTGAGTGAGTGAGAGAGCGAGCGAGGGAGAGAGAGAGAGAGAGAGAGAGCGCGCGCGAGGGAGAGAGAGACCGTGCAGCCACTCTCCTCTCTGCCAGTCCTCAACTGCGAAGCGAGTCTGACGGACTGACTAGTGTTACCACCACCCCGCTGTTTTTTTTCCTGAGTGTTCCCTCTCCCTCTTCCGTTCTGCTGCGTCCACACCGGTCGTTAAGATGCACCGGCACCGTCCTGCCCAGGGAATGACGTTGTTATTGCCGGTAGCTTTGTGGATTTTCTGCCATGTCAACGGTGTGCCCGGAGCTTTGCCAACAACCCGTAAGTTGTTAATTTATATTTTTTGGATATATGACAAAGCGCTGATGGGGTGAGAGTGGACTTGAATGGGAAGCAGAGCGACCCTGTCTCTGGAGCAGAGCGGTATAAAAGGCTGAGACGGTGCGTTTAGCAGCGGGGCTGCAGGTATCCCCACGGTGGTGCCAGCTGGTAATCTTGGGAGCTTAAGAGCCAGGCTACAGCGGGGAAAGGGAGATAGTGAGAGGCAGCGAGCTTACCCTCTGAGTTTAGACCTACACGTGTTAACTCTTCAGGATCTCTGGTCCAATGATTTTAGCGCCCGGGATTTTATGCCCGTTGGGTGTTTTCTGATCACCGGCTTCAGTGCCTTCAGAAAGAACTGCATTACTGAATGACATATCAGCTTGCCTGTTGTGGTTTGCTGTTTTTGTGCATGGGTTAAGAGTGCATTCGCGAGACGAAAAGTTTTAAATCAACTGAAAAAAATGTCAATTTCTTTCTGAAGCCTTTCTTTCTGCGTTTTATTTGGCATTACGTTATATAGTATGCACAATTTGTTTTCAGATCATTTCACTGCATTTCCCACCAGGATATCAAAATGCAGAGGTTTTGTTGAATCTCCAATGTTCAGTAGGGAGCTGTTCTGTATTGGACTCTGGAAGCTGATTCTTCACTGTTAGTGACCCAGAGGCAAATTAAAGATTTCTAATTTTTTAGCCTATTGCTTGTGCAGCCTGATGTAGATTGTTCTATGCAGTCTGAATTCTTATGAGTTTCTCTGCAATTACCAGGGCTGTACCTATTTTACTTAACTTAATTTTCAGCAAACCGTCCGTCACTGACAAACTTGGTGGAAACTTCTGTCGCTCAAATTATTATCATTATGGATTTCATGCAGCTTCACGCGTTAATCCAAGGGATGCCGTAGGATAGTCATTTTACCTTTAAAGGTAATTGTCATTATAGAGTTTGCTCAGGCTACACATTTGCTGACATTACATTTTTTGTCATATATTACTATAAGCTCTCGCTGTAATACGTATTCCCATGGGATTCTTGGTTTTTATTATAGAGCTGATTTCGTTCTTGTGGTAACTTGGATTTTTTTTTTGTTTAGCTGCCTGACGTTTTAAACTTTAATACGCTAATGTTGCTCATATCCGTCTATAAATGTGATTTTATTTGGTTCTTTATTTTACTGGAATTATCCACACTTGGCTTGGTCCGACCTTGCTGACGGAGACTGAGCCGACTCTCACGGCTCAGTGTGACTGATTCCTCCGGTGATCACCCGGGCTTCATGAATGTGTCCGGGGACGCGCCTCATTAATCATCCCGTGGCACAGACAACAGCGGAGAGAGGCTACGAGCCGCTTGTGCCTGCGAGTACGCGCGCAGCGGTGTTTGTCTGTGCGTGTGTGTGCGCGTCAGTTTGTGTGTGAGAAAAGAGAGACAGGTGGACTTAGAGGAACGGGCAGTGCGTTATTCTTTTTCAAAGCTGTTGCTCATATGAGAGCGACCTCACAGCGAATAGGTGTCAAAGCGGCAGTACTATTTATAAAACTTTATTGATTCCTTTATGGAAATCCTCAGTCCTCTTGCATCCTTCATTTGGCAGGTCTCACTGAGTCAGCCCCAGTGTCCCTAGAGCAAGACGACATCCAGTGTCTTGTTACAGGGCTCCTCAGCGGGGGGCTTCAACAAGGCTGAAAGACTTATAGGGAATGAAATTAAAATTTTACACAGCCACTGAATCTTTCAAACAAAAATGTCTATCTAATAAATAGTCCTCCATAAGTGCATTCTATGATAAATGTTCTGTTGAGAGATAATAAGCACCATGAATATTTTACAGTTAAAGTGCAAGAAGAAGAAACAAGTAATAAAGTAATTGTAAAGTTAGGGTTGGTTATGTCTTAAATCCCCTTAGTGTGGATAAAATGTATTTGTGCTTTTAGGTAAAGATCCACTTAATTTTTCATGTCGCAGCCTTATGCTAAAATAGTGCTTCATGTATTCATCAATCTATCTTCAGTGCCACATGTGAACAGTTGACAGTGAAAAGAGAATAAAAAAAAACAACAGACCATTTACTTGGTACTTATTTGAAGCACCTGGAGGTCAGTACAGCCTCAAGCCTTCCAGGGTATGACATATTCACCAAACAATAAAGTCGGCTCATGGGCCTTCCGTTTCTTTTGATCATTTTTGAGACATTTCTACACTTTGATTGGAGACCACATGTTAAATTCAATCAAATGGACACTGTCTATAAGGTCTGGCAACTGACGATGCCTTATTAGACCAGAAACCATGCCATAGGCGCAGATCTGAGGAGGACTCCAGAGATCTTTTGTGGAGGTGGGAAACATTTCCAGACAGATGAGCATCACCTTAGGACTCCAGCAGAGTGGCCAGATGGAAGCATCTCCTGAGTAAAAGATGTATAAAAGCCTTGTGGAGTCTGCAAAAGAGCTCCTATGACTCTCAAACTATGAGAAACCAGATTCTCTGGTCTGATGAAAGTGATATTAAACCACATGGTCTCAACATAATGTCCAGAGGAACCAAGGCACACGTATCACCTGCCTAATACTATCCCAGCAGTGAGGCATATAGTATCATGCTGTGGGGGTGCTTTATAGTGGCAGAGATGGGGAGATTTTACTCTGCTCAGCTCTGCCCTCCCTCACCCCTGATCAGAGATAGCCATGATAGCCAATGACCGCATGCACACAGCCAAGACAACTCAGAGTGGCTCAGGGACAACTCTGTGAATGTCCTTGAGTGTCCCAGTCGAAGTCATGATGTGAACCGAGTGAATCATCTCTGCACAGACCTGTAAATGTCTGCCCACCAAGAGTACCCATCTGACCCGACGCAGCCAGAAAGGATCTGCAGGGAAGAATGGCAAAAACGTTTAAAATCCAGATGTGCAACAAATGTACAAACTATCTTAAAAACAAAAAAAGTTTTCACTTTGTCATCAAGGGGTATTGAGTGTAGAATGAAGAGAGGAAGATTAATTTAAACAATTTTAGCAAAAGCTGCTACATATCCAAATGTGGGGGGAAAAAAGGGATCTGAACACTTTATATTATAGTATGGACTGTTTATTGTATCACTTCTAAAAATCCAACAATGTATTTATCAGTATTTTTTGTATTTCTTTTTTACATGTGCCAATTTCATGTATCTTGCTTAACAAAGAAATGGGACTTATTAAGAATATCTGTGTGTGGAGAAGGATCAGAGTAGGATTTGCAAGATAGGAAGCATGTGTGCGTTGGAGTGTGAGTGTGTGTGAGTGTGTGTAAGAGAAAAAGAGACACTCATACAAACGGATGTAGAATCGGATCAGCAGTGCTGACTTTATCCCTTCTCAGGCACTAGATGTGAAACACTCGGGGGAACAGACAATGTCATTGTGACCAATGGTCTGAGGCATGGACTAAAAAAGATTAACATTTCCATCCTACTGGGGCAAACACACACACATTAAAAGTCAATGGGCTGGTTGACCCACCGACTGTGTGGAGTCTCCCAAGTGCACACTGAAAATGCTGAGGTAAGTGAACCCATGTGAGAGAGACAGAGAGAGTGGTAACGGGAGATTTACATGTGTGCTCTGTCCTTTTGTATATGGGTTTACGTGCATTTGTGTACGTGTGTTCATGCATGTATGATTCTACAAATGATGTTATGTTGAGCAGTAAGTCAGTTATGTTCTCATATGCAGACTGTGGTACATCATAAAACCAGTTATCTGACTAGCATGGTGATATAAACTGCACACTCAAAGAAAATTAAATATACACAAAAGCACAAGAGCACACAAACAAGCTCGAAGGTGCATACACCTCCACCGATGCTCATACAACTCAATAAAAGTAGATTGTCTTTGTCCTTGTTGCTCCTGAACTTTATGCTCTAATGAGTTGTCACATTTGTTATCGTTATAGCAGACACGCCACAACAGGTGTCTCACCACCTACCATGGTGTCTCATAATCATTGAGACGTTATCTTTTCCACTTGTTGTGCAAATTAACATGTTTCTCTGATTTAATATTACAGAGAGAAATTACTTCAACAGTGTATTTTCTATTTGGCACACATTTTTATGGTCTACTATAGCCTCATTGTTTGAAAGAGCAAATCCTTTATTTAATCTGTCTTAAACTCTTCAGCTGTGCTTTGCTCTATCATCACTCTCACCAATGTGATGGACAGGGTTTGACATTTTAATATTCTCAGAACCAGTGTGTGAAAAGTAACGGATGTGCCTTTAAGTCACTGTAAGTGACACTGTGTGTGGCTAAATGGGATGCCCCTAGAGCCTGTCTGATATAGAATCACATTAGCCTTTTCTCATCTCATTAAGCATGCCAGGCCATTTGACATAGACATCAGTCTGGTTGCACCTTCAGGCCCACACAGGGCAAGCCAGCGTTTTCTGTTCCTTAGTGTTATTCATTTTATACCATGTAAAACAAAATTAAGATATTGTGTTTGATTGCTTTGGTATCACAAATGTTGTTTGATTGGTTAGAGGCATTCAGAATTCTTATATTTAACTATGTCTTTGCGTGCATGTGTGTGATGGCTCCCATTAGGAGGTGGTAATAATAGGATTAAGGCCTGAGGAGGCAGGCTGGTTTGCTTCAGATTAAATCAGTGTAGTGCTTGGTGTTCAGCTATGTTTGCTTACTGTAGCTATGTTTGGCCCCCAGTGTATCAAGTGAGGAACGGGTTGTTTGTTAATTGCACTTCCATTTCTCCCTCATGTCCTGTCTTCTGCCTAATTTTCTCCCCACCTTCTTTTTTTTATTCATCGCTTCTTCACACCAACACCATTTCAATAAATCTCCATCACCCTCTTTTATGTTCTTTTACCAGCTCTTCCTTTCCTGTCTGTCCTCTAAAGAAAGATGAACATATGTAACCAAAAACACTTTGCTCACTCTTTTCCAATTGTCTCATCCCTAACAACTCCTTGTGACTCTTCTTAGTCCTCTTTATGCCACCAAAAGCCCAGTTTTCCCCCGTACTTTCTCTCATCATTTCATTCAGTTTTTATACCTCTAGCCTCCTTCCCTTTACTTGTCCCTAAGTATCTTTAATTCTTTCTATCCCTTCTTGGCCTTCCTCAGTGGTTTTATCATCTGGCCCTAATCACTCTCCCCTCTATTTTCGTCTTCTTTTCTTCACCCACCCAGAGTCACATCACAATCTGTTCCATAACTGCTTGTCACTTTTTCAGTGGAGTAATGTGATGCTTCTACTTGTACATGCTCTTGAAACTCTCAAAGCCTCACCTGCTGTGCATGTGTCATGAATACTCAAGTTTCCTGAAGCAAGTCAAGGAATCAGAACTTCTTCTTGCACAGCAGTTTAAAACACATGCACGTGTACAGTTAATGTAGTTGACTTGGCAATAATGTCTAACTTGCAGGTTTAATCTCAATGAAAATCTAGTGCATCAGAACTGAATGGCATGTTAATATTCAAACATGCACAAAAATATATTTTTGCTGACACAGGAAACATTTAATAATAAAAAAAAGAAAGTTATTCCCACCACACACCATCCTAGACTTTTGTTGTATTGTTGCCGTTTTAAGAATTAAAACTTCTCTTACGACTGACTGCTACTGTAAGGCTATCCATGTTTCATCTTGGGAGCAAGGTCAGAGTGATACAAATGTACACTGACAAGTCATGCAGCATAATTCCCTCAACAATTTCAGTAACGTAACATGCACACTTTCCCACATACTCAGAGGCCCACACAGTGTAGCTCATATAGACTCCCCCTATTCTCCTCTGTCCTCCTCAGAAACATTAACACACAAACCCGTCTGACTTCACACGTGTTAATAGTAAACTGAACTGATGCAACTGCCTGTGAAGATACAAATATGTTCACATGCTGCACTGTAGATGCTTCGTGTGTGTGTGTGTGTGTGTGCGTATGCATGCGCATGCCTGTACAATGTGGAAGTAGGATTTGAACGTTATTCTAGTGGAATGTGTTCTCATTAGAACCTGTCAGAAACTGTCCACCTCGTTAGACAAGGGTCTCTGAGATGGAGCGTGGGCTGGCAGGATAGAGGGAAGAACAGAGAAGGACAAGAGAAGAGGTAGCATTTATCAGAAAAGAGAGCTGGATGAGGGGAGACAGTACGAGGAATGATGGTCAAGAGGCGAGAATTTTTTCTGACACCTTGTCATTCAATATTACTGTTATTATAATCTGTAGCTGTGCAGTCATTGCATGAGTCAGATAATAGACTGGACACTGTCACCTAATGGAGAAACCTGCCCCTTTTTTTGACACCTGGATTGGCCACACTAAGCAATGGCTGTAGTAATTGCTTTTTTTTCAGTTGGTATGAATATCAATTTACAGTAAAATCCATTTTATTCTTTATCATTATCACCACCATCATCAACATCACCATCATCTTCATCATTATCTCTGTGGAAGCAGTAGAAAGACAGCAGAAATACATGAACATAATAAGGGATTATCCAAATAAAGGTGAAATAAAACTAAATATTTAGGTTTAAACCTTCCTTAACCAAAATGTTAAGGAAGGTTGAAACCTGGATGTAGATGATGAAACCCTGCTAACCTCAGTTCTTCCTGAGCTGTAACTTGGGGCTAGACTTCACTGAGCCTTAAAAGACTAGCTCTGCAAAGCCAGTTGAAATCTCAGGAGCTCAGGTTTTGCTACAAGATTTTAATTTAGAAATCCACTGAGTGTCAATTGAGTCAGGGAGGTGAACCTGCCCCTTCAGCAGACTATGAAGAGAGGTTTAGAAGATGATGGGATTTTCCAGCCTTTGAAGGCTTTTGGATCTGATCAACAATTACAGTAAGCGCTGCAGTAAAATGAAGCAAGATTCTGCATTTGCAGTGGCTGTTTCTGGCCTCCAATTTATTGCTAAATTGTATACTGGATAATGTAAGATTAATTAATTAAGCATAATGTTCTTCCATTTTAAACTGTATCAGGTGGGAAGACACAAGGCATGAGACTGGTGCTTCTGATTACACATGTTGAAAACTTGAGAGAATAATCTTCTGCATTTAATTCTGAGATATTCCTCTCAATTTAATTTTATTGTGAGCTTAAAACAGATTTCTGCAAAACTTTGCAGAGTGGTGATCCTTTTGGTTTTTGGTTTAAATCTCTAAGAAGAAGCAGTTAAGGTATAACAACAGACCTTAGATTGATCTTGGGACAGTGCCAGAATTGAGCTACTCCACAGTAAAGGAAGTGTGTCAAAGAGCAGATAAAAGCAGTGTACTGTCATTGAACCTAACCCATACCCTATCAATGTCACACCAACAATGTCAAAAAGAGCACCTCTGTCAGCAGCAGAGAGATGGTTTAGGCACACTGAGCAGTGTTTCTCCCCTTGTACAGTACATGCTTTTAAATACATGTAATGGTAGCATGTGCATCAGTGCAAATGATTTGTTTTGTGTTCAACAACCATAGAGGACGTGGCCCCTCACTGATTTCCCACCCACAAATAGGGGCAATTATGTCCAGGGAATTAATTCAGTGCACAGTCATGGTGGGCAAGCAGTTCACCACAGGGGCATTTGTTTTTGTATTTTCATTGTTACATTTGGAAATGTTGTAAAAACAATAATATTTGCTCACAGTTTGTTCATGCAACATGTGGCTGCAGTGCAGATCTACATTTACACTAGAGGCACTCTGTTACTTAAGAGAATAATAACATCAATACATTATTGTTTGTTTTAATTGTTATTGATGAAACCTGTAGCCTTTATTGAAACATTTACATCATGGTTTAATTACACTGGCATGTTACTGCTTCGGTGCAGCACAGTGTATACCTCTCAGCTCTTATAAAGCACACCCTCTTAGTCAATGATTGATTATTTGGGTGTTTTGTGTATACAAGTCTGAGTCACAGTTACTTTGAGTTTTAGTTCTCCTTGCTATGTGGATCCAGTAAACTCCTTTGTGGCCTGCTCAGGAACTGCTCTCCAGACGTTTTCTTCCTTTCTTAATTTGTGCTTTGTGGTTGTTGACTTATGTCAACTTTTTGTTCCCATGCCGGTATCCCATTGATACATGTCATTTTCTCATGTGCTGTTTTTAAGAAATATAGAAAATCTGTTAATTGTTATTTTTGCCCTTTGAGCTAATTTAGCATGATTGATGTAGTCCCTGACTTGGAAAGCAAGAGTGATCCATAATATCATACCAAGATAAAGGTCAAAGAAAAGTCACACAAGAAAAAATAAGGGTACCCCAGACTATACAATCCATTACAAATGTGTAATACTGATCATAGTCAAGTGATGATTGGACTTGCAGATGGATGTTACAGCATCATAATGGGAGTTATGATTTTGTGCGACATGTTCACTGCTCTTCTTAAACCACTGTCCTCAATTAGTGTCTGGGTTTTAGTCATGGAGAAAATTATAGTTTCCTTTGCTACAAGCGGTTAGATATCAAACTATTGATTTGTCACAATCGATAATGGCTTAAATGGATAAGTGGCATTGGAAACCACTGATTAATCATGCATAGATTATTTGTTAATAGTGAGTGTAATGCACAGTGAATACAGTGGTTTAATGAGACTGTGAGGTAATTGCATTAATTAATGAATTATTGCTCATGTAAAAATAAGTAGAATACATTACTAATGCATTAGATTCCCCATGATCTAGTAATAGAAGTCTGCCATTCTTCAATTCCCCACTGCCAATACAACTCTATAGCATTCAAGTGTTGCTTGTTCTGAGTTTAACCTATATTCTGCCACATTAACCCTTTGATCTACACATGCCTGATGGGTAACATGATGAAGCTAGGGATTACAGTTTAAAAACCACCACCCGACATCTGTTCAGCTGTCTCACTTATCCACACACACTCATACTGCTGTTGAGTAGCACAATGTCTCTGTCCTCCACTCTCTATCTTTTTTATCACTCCATGAATACAGTACATATAGTCAAAATGTGTGTATTTGTGTAGGGGAGGCTGGGAGTGTAGTTGTCACATAGTGCATGTGCGTACAAGTCCACTTCTGTCAAAATGGATATTGGAAATCTAGCCACTAGCTCATGTGGAAGAGTGCTGTGGAAAAGGGCATTGTGCTGCCGCTAAGACAAATGTTGTTATTACTCTCAGCCTTTGCATTCAATTTGTTTCTTAAGCCGCTTGAATACCCAATTTACAGGCCAAGATTAAGTGAATTAATCTTTGGGCTACTTCCACCGAAGAAACATTCCTCCTTTTTCTCTTTAGACTCAGAGGAAAAATACAGAGGCACAATGTGAACATATATAGTTAGCTAGTCACTTAAAACACAGCCTGCGTGTGTGTATGAGTCCATACTTGTGTGTGAGTGCATTTGTGTGAACAGTATATGCTTGTGCATGTCCTGGCAATGGACCTGACTTGGTCTGTGTCAGTCTCACTGGTGACCCTGTTAAAGGAGAACAACATTTCTGTGAAAATCAAAACTGTTTCTGATTGAGTGGGAGATAGATCTCTGCATTTGTATTATATCTCTCTTTGTGTATGTGTGTGCATGTCAATGAATGCCCCGTTATTTATAAAGGGGAGAGGGTCAAGGGAAAGCAAAAACATACAAACCTGTGTGGGTGTGTCTCAAAGATTTTATTTCTAATGTGTTTTCCAGAGGCTGAGGCTGATTTTGTGTGTACTGTGGGTGTGAATGCTTTTATAATAAATTGCTTGGTGTGTGTGCTAGATGGAGAAAAGAAAGGGTTGAGAGTTGAGACTTGACGTGGATGTGGTTCATTAGCTCTGGTTCAAGGTGCTGCTACAGTGTGAGCTCAGATTAGTCAGACAGGGGTCACTGCTTCCTCTTTATACCTTTCTTTCACCTGCCTTTTCTCTGCTGCCCTCTGTATTTTTTTTCACTGTGGCTGTCTTTGTCTTTTTCTCCCTCCTGGTCCTCATCAGTCTTGTCTCATGTGCTAGTCCATCTTCCTCACTCACACCCCTCTTTTGTTTAATGTTATTCACCTAGATTGTTCCTTACTTTTACCCACTTTTTCTTGCTGTCTATTTAATGTCACCCTGTTTCTGTCTTTTTTCACAATGTTCCCCATTCATATCTCAGCCATTTAACTTCCCTTTCCCTAGGCATTTTGTCTCTCCTTATCTTGCTGTGTATATGTACGTTTCACCCCTCTCTCAAGCTGTCCAGATTATCAGGTCAAGACAACACTGACACAATAGCAAGATTTACTTGACAAAAGTGTAACTGTGTCACAAATCCTGGGTCCACAGCTCTTCTCAGACAAAGGGGGCATGTCAACGTATTTAACACCAGTTTTGTTTTTTGTTTTTAGGGATAGAAGTGTGGTAGCTTCCTTCACCAAGCTGAAAAAGAAAGTTCAGGTTATATTAGATTGTGTGAGGTGTATTATATTACCTGTATTACCAGTAGCTTCAGATCATTCAACTGCCAGGTTGGAGAAATGAACATACTATCTACCAGCATGGGAGCTGAGCGAGTTATTGCTAGGGATGGGGTCAGCAGGAAAAACATGTTTCAGCCACTTAAAAACACCCTCTGGAACTACATTTTGAGGCCAAGTGTGCCATGGTGTATTGAGTGAGTGGAAAGGCATGCACTGATGAGTTCTGTCTCTGGAAGGAGCCTATATGACTGCCATAAAGAGAATAGGGTATGCAGAAGGAAGTCAGATACAGTAGCTTTCACAGAGGCTCTGAGAAAGAGATTTGCCGATGGGTGTGGTGACTTATCTCTTTCAAACCCCACATGACTACACAGCATTCTCCATTATTCTACATACAATCTATTAGGGAAATGTTCAAGGAACTTGTCCATTTTGACAGTTGTCCCTGGCCATACTAAGGGGGACATGGCTCAGGCAATAAACCTGAGCATACATTTTTTATAAAATGGTTCTTCTGTGGTGCCATGAGATAGAAAAGAAGACAATGCTACAATTAAAATGTGCCATGTGTTTTTAGCAGAAGGCAGTAAGGTCGACTGCATCAAACATCCGTGCAACCTTCCACACTGCCCCTGACAAACCAACTGTCTCCCTGCTGAACAAATTGTGCAATCCTGTGGTCCACAAAGACCCAGACAGCATACCACACTCTTTCAGGTATTCACATCCACTTTACACTGGATGGGAGCAGAACACAAAGAGTGGAAATCAGGATTTTCAAATGGGCCAAAAGCAATCACAAAGGAAAGAGGTAATGGGCAGAAAACTTTTAATGCAGCCTTAATGTACTTTTTTCACGGCAGTGTATG
Organism: Trachurus trachurus; assembly: GCF_905171665.1. Classification (NCBI taxonomy): domain Eukaryota; kingdom Metazoa; phylum Chordata; class Actinopteri; order Carangiformes; family Carangidae; genus Trachurus; species Trachurus trachurus. The sequence continues at coordinate 9,635,997 of NC_139911.1, forward strand.
CTTATACTGTACAAAAACACAAAGCCTTAAATCTATTTGTCGACAACTTCCACAGCAACACATTGTTTTAATCTGTCATACATCAGAGATGACGAGAAGAGTTGCATCAATCAATCAGACTTTATTTGTATAAGACTTTTCATACAATTCAAAATGCAACACGAAATGATCCATATAATAAAAACACCCAGACAGAAAGAAGTAAAACCATACTTATGCTGGACTTATGCTGTTTCCTGGTTTGTGGTGCCTGAATACGTTTTCTTCCTGCCGAACTGCAGGGCGTTGTTTCTGTCCATTGTGGCTCTTTGCTGGCCAAAGTTTGCTCTGTCCCACACTTCCACTCATAACCCCCTCTGCAGAGGTTGCTGAGCTGACCAGTGAACTGCAATCAATTGAGTGGCTCATAGGGGATCTTCCCCAGTGGCAGACAAAACTCTGTGCACAGTTTACCTGTCTTTAGCCTGTGAGTAACCTGAGGTCCTTGGCTATGATAGTTGTAGCATCTCCCGCTAATGTCCCTTGCCTAACCTCACCCTGTCCCCTGCACTCTAACATCATAATTCGGTGATGGTGAAAATGAGGCCACCCCACTTACAAACCTTTTATCCCCTCTGGTGTTCAGATCCTTTTTGACTCCTTTTCTCCAATATGACGTTATTGGTCTGCAACGAGAGAGTCCTCCTCACCCTACCCTGCCAACAAGCTCACCATTCACCTCGATTCCCAATGTCCCCATTTGTCACTTACTATACCTGTAACAACCTTCTCCAACCACTGATTTTCTCATCACAACCCACATGCTTCCCTCCACAAACATCAGCTCAGATGGTCAATCACTCAGCTGAGCTGCATCCAACTCGTTAATGAACTCTTTGTCCAAAATTCTATCTGAAGCTTTCCATGTGAAACTCTGAAACTGAGTGGTCAGAGGTTTTGATTGTTGGATGCTCCATCATCAGATGTGTTGATTTGTGTTATGTACCCTCTGTTGGGAGAGACAAGACATTTAACTTCCTAGAACAAATTTTCTCTCCCTGACATTCACCTCTCTATCTAAAATATCGTAATTTATGTTGGCATGACAGCATGACATCATGTCCAGGCAATCATAAGCACTTGAGTTTCTTGGCTTTTGAGGCCTTTTGAGCTAAATTCCCACTACATCTTGAAGCTCTGAAAATTGCTTTTAAGTCTACAGCATTGGATGCTAGTTACAGGGCTAGTTTACTAGACATTTTGATTCATTCTAAGTAGGGGTGTAAGAAAATATCGATACGGCACAATATCGCGATATTTTGAACGGCGATACTGTATCGATACAAGGACGCCAAGTATCGATATTTTATTATATAAATTGAGATGAAAAAAAAAGGTGAATTTATTTTTTTTGGTACTAAAGTAGTAGTTGCTTGTTCAGCCCAGTAGATGGCGTTGTTGGAGGCATCAGAGGAAGAGATCAGGAAAGCCCCATCATTGTTTAAATCAAACATAATGCACATGTTTTATAAAGTGTAGAATGTGCCACAGTGCGACCGACACCGACTGATACTCGTCCGTAGCAAAGCAAACCCCAGTGCAGTGTGCTGGATGAGCTCGGCTTTCTACGCCGTGGAGGACCAGGAGAGACCGGGGCTGCAGCTGGTGCAACCCCACTGAGGCGTCACCTCAGGCGGCTTGTCAGATCACCTAAACGGGGCAAACCAGGCTGCGTCTGTGCCGAGCTACATGCTAATCCACACACGCTAACAGCGCCTGCACTCATGCCACCAAGCGTCCGCTCCCTCGTCAACAACACGGATTACTGCAGACTGTTCACAGCTTCTCAGCGTAGCGGAGGAGCCGCTGTGTTCACGTTGTCATGGAAACCAGGTAGAACCGGAGCACCGCGAGCACTGCAGCCCAGCTGGAGGAGCTAATGCTACAGAGCTGACCATAGACTGTAGAGCCGACAGGCTCCGCTAGCCGCTAAGCTAACGGGAGCTGGTGTTGTTGTGGTGCGAGATGCCGCGGTAGGTTCCGCTCACTGCTCAGCACACGGGAAATCCACAGCTGTTTGTTGTGTTTGTGTGACGGACGAGTGTCTCTCACTGCCAGTGTCTGTGTGTGACTGCAGTCTGTGTGACTGCAGCCTTTATTGCCAGACAGGACGTGGAAGCGCAGGAGTGTAAATATACAGCAGGTTATGTCAGTCTCAGATAATAAGGTTATTTCATTTTTAATTTAACATTTTTATTTAAATGTAAAACTACATATTTTATTTTATTTTTACTTGTAGCAGCAATCTACATGTTTGTATTTAATTAATTTGAACTAGTATGAAATACAAACAATTTGTCAGATGCATATATTTGCCCATTTTGCATCAATACAAAAGACTGAAGTGAGGTAAACAGACTGAGAAGTTTGTCTTATTAGAAAACACAGATGTTAACAAAGTTTTCATTTGGTGATGAATTACTACTATCATTTAATGTAAATATAGGCCTACAACTCGGATTTTAAGATGCATAATACATTCTTAGTTTTTCAGCGAACTATGTAATATCGCAGAATTTGGATATCGCAATATATCGCAATATATCGTATCGTGACCCAAGTATCGTGATACGTATCGTATCGTGAGGTCCTTGCCAATACACACCCCTAATTCTAAGGCTGAATGGGATCTTTAAAAAAAATGAACAATCAGACAAAAATCAGGAAAGCTGTATTTCTGATTTTACTAACTTTATTGCTTTCAGAAATAATTGATGGTTTCCCAGGCACGTCCAGCATCCTGACTCTAGGCTTCAGTCATTCCAGCTGCTGTTTGTGCTAGTTGTTTGTGTTTAAAAGAGTCTATGAACATCACTGCTGCTTGTCAGTGAATTTAATAGCCGCTGTAAAAATATTTCAGATCCCACAGCTCAGATACACCAGTCATCTTCTTATCTGCAATGTTCAAATAAGAAATCAAGATTTTAAATAAAATGCAGGAAGGCAGAAAAAAATAAAAGGGGCATATGCATACTGTTTCCCCTGCCTTCTCTTAAACATCTGAGGCCCACTTATCAGTGTACAAAAACACTGTGACTGCTCATCCACTTAACCTACCCATCCTCCCCAGCAACATACGCAGACCTTTTTTTTTCTCATAATTTCTTTAAAAACAACTCTTCAATACTGAAGGTCTAGATGTTGCCTCCTACCCATCTTCAGGACTTGCACAAACCTTCATTGCTCTGTTGCACTTACAAAATAATTCACTTGCACTTTCAAAATCACCTTCCTGCCCTCCAGAGTCTATTCCCACTTGGTTTTTAAAAGCAGCATTTCAGACAGTTGGGCCATAGCTATTGTTCACTGCTCTCTGTCCACTGGCAATTTTCCTTCCAAATTTGCCCCCTTTTAAATATGCCCTCTGATCTATGTAATTTTAGATCCATCTCTATGCTGTCCTTTTTATTCTGTAGTTTGAAAAAATGTCTTCATGAAGCACTCAATGAGTTAATTATAGTAGTGCTATATCGTCCTGCTTTGATGAAATTAAGTACTGAATGTTCAATAATGAAACTCCTTTAACTGTCAGGAGAATGAAGTTGTGCAATTCTGCTTCATATAGCTGAGATATTAGACAAAGATTAGGTCATTTCTTTAACCTGCAGATTTAGAAAAGGTCATCTGTGTTTTTATGTCCTCCAGACTGGATTATTGCAATGGTCTTTATTGCGGTATCAGAAGGTGAAACATCAAAAGACTATATCTGATACGCAACAGTGCCACCAGGCTTAAAACATTCTAAGAGAAGCGACCTCATCTTAACAATCCTTGCTACCCTTTACTTGCTACCTGTTTTAGAATTGATTTAAGATTTTACTGTTTGTTTATAAAGCTTTGAATGATCAGACTCCTGCAGCTATCTGTGATCTTCTAACTCCCTGTAAGCCTCTTGCAGGGCTTTTACCAGTAAATATCTTGACTTGTCACTAAAGGTGACCAGGCCTTTGGTGCTTGTACCCATCAGATGTGGAAATCAAAACCTGAGGGTCTAAGACTCTATATTCTGTTTTCAGTTTCCTCTTAAAACTCACATTTGTGCCTCTTTTTTTAACTGATAGTTGTTGTAATTGGTTAAATATTTTTACCTTGATGCTTTTGCTTTTTGTAAATAAATCAATAATGATAAGTAACTTAGTAATACATGCTCATTCTGTCTGCTGGCATCTTTATCAGTTGTCTAGAGATGAAAAGATGATGGTCAACATGGAGGGGATTACAGCATGGCTGATCACAGATCAGTTTCAACTCTTTAATCTGTCTGGGACAAACGGAGATGATGACTGAATACATAGCAGAGAGAAACATAGGCACAGACACCACACACACACACACGCTGTGGAAACATCAAATCTGATTTATAGATTTATTTACTAAGCCAGCACCCTACCAGGCTCCTGTATTTCAGCAGGTCCTCTGATGGTCAGAATATGTTAAGCCTTCTGATTACTACTAGTGTGAACATCGAAGTGTGTGTTCGTGTGTGGGTGTGCATGCACATGTGCACTGACGCTTGCATGTTTGAGTAGTTTCGTAATGTATTTTTAGGGAGTAGCACAATCACCAATGGAATCCACTCACACACATACACAGCAGAAATCTTTGCTTTTTACTAAGGAGGCAGAAAAGTGTGCTATCGATTGACTGTGCGAGCAGAGGAGAGGTGAATGCTCTTTGGCATTCTTTGAAGGACACAGTGCAGAGTGCTGCCCTAAAAGCTCAGTGTGGGGTCTGGTTCTTTGACAGGATGTGAAGCTGGTGTAGCCTGTGCATGGTGATGTGTAGTTAGGTCTGTGTAGTATCTGGCAGCAAAGGCACAGGCTGTCAATATTGCAGGAAATTTTGTAAAAGTGACAAATTTTCATTGTCATTCACTTTATACTACTTACTACTTATATTCAGGGGTTCTGTCATCTTGTGCTTGTAAAAGTAGTCGAACTATCAGCAAGCTATTTCAAAATGTAGTGAACTATTAATTCTTTGGGGTTACTGCTCCCCAATAATGATGTTCATGCACTTTTATGCAGTGTTCCTCACTGCTGTGGAGTTGATTTTCAGAACAACTTTGACCACCACTTTTTACCACCCTCCAGTAAAATGGACACATGTTGGCAGATGTATACATAAACATGATGCAGATATGTACAACACTAACATATAAACAGAACACACAATCTCAGCATGCTCTTTTGATGGGTGGGGTGGGAGTGGGGTTATGGGAGAAAGGGACAGAGGACAAGGACACTGGAAGTGTTGTGTTTAGTCAGCAGAGTGTGTCAGCCGGCTAATGGACAGACAGGCCACAAACTCTCCCTGAATAGGAGCCAAAACCATTAGCAACTCACACACTTCAAAGAGTGGTAATGGGTGATCCTGTGAAATCATCCTAATGTTGTGTGTGTGTGTGTGTGTGTGTGTGTGTGATTCTGTGTGTGAGTGTGTGCAAAGGAGACAATTATTTACGTCTGATGCTAGATGTGCAACAAGGCTTGCTTGTGCATGTGAGGTTGTGTCTAAAAACAGTGACAGTGGGTTACCTAAAAACTTCAATGAGATTGTTTTGTTACTATTTAGAATAAAATGAAGTATCATCTATCTATCGATTGCAACAAATACAACTCCTTAAGGAATCAGTGATGCATTATGTTCTGCTCTGTTTTTACACTAAAGTTTGGGTCCATGCGCCTGAAAAGGAATTTAATATAGCACATTGAAACAGTGGTAAAAAAAAAAAAAGACTGGTTCACTGTGTAACCTGGTTGTTGTTGGCTTGGTGCACTAATCTGATTTCTTGAATGTCATTACACTTCCAAAGCATTGATGGTCACAATCCACTGTTATGCCTCAGCTACTGTATGCACCCTGATTTGTCACTTTAAATTCAAATTCATGCATGTGTGCAGAAACTTACATTGTGTTGTTTTATTGTCTACTACTTTCAATTTTTATTCTTACACCTCTCTCCGAAGCGCCCATTTTTTCCACAACTCAAAACGTTCACCTCTACTTTCTGTTACCTGTTTGACAATCATATAAGAGTAACACCATTTGATATCAATCTCTCATAATACCAGTTGAACAGTCTATAACTGATAGCAGGTTATCCACATATACCCTCCAACAGCATCTACATGTTATCTAGTCACATTCAGTATTTTATACTCTGTCTTGCACTTAAATGATGCTTTTACCCAGAATGACTTGCAAGTACTACACGATAATCACAGCAAGATGATATGAAATGAAATGAAATTGCTACACTGTGTATGAGAATTGTTTGAAGTACACTTCTTTTTTCCAACAACAACTCTCGTAGTGCTCTTGAGTCAGACACTTAAAACCCTGAATCCTCCAGTACATCTGTGCAGTGGTCACCAGCATGACTGTAGCAAGCAACTGTCAAATAAATGTGTGTTTTATACTTCATACATTCAAATATATTCAGTCACCATGCATAGTCGAGGCACTATGACAAAATGCAGCCCCTTTTTAGAACATTTCTGTGATACATCTGAGCAATCGTTAATTACAGTGCTTATTTTACATAATGGTAGCCTCTTTCTGTAACACAGTCATGATTTTTGTCAAATATAAATGTACCAATGTTATTTAATCTTGGTGGCTTGGCATACATTACAGGAAGAGACACAAGTCACATAAATTCCTAACTGTCCAAATTGCTAATGTCAAACAGTAGTGTAATTATTGTGTAAAAATCACATTCTAAATTTTCGAGGTAAAAAGCAGCTGTAATCCTGAAAATGTACATAATTAGTACATTTAGCAATCAACTTTTGCTCACAAATCATTTCTGTAATTACATAAAATAGTACATCTGCAAAATGCCAACTTTTCACAAATTCTAAAAATGTTTTGTATCAATATCATATTGCATTTGTGATATTGGTACGTCTTCTCAAAAAAAAGAAAAACTCACTTGTTTCACCAGTGATTCCAATACAGAGTTTAACATCTGGTCCCTGAGGAAAACACTGGTTCTACTAATAGTTGGGCTTTGTCTGGACCTGCAGTGGGAATAATTAATTCAGCAGCAAATCATATTTCTAACATATGCTCCTAAAGAACAGATAACAGGAGCTACAGAATGGAACACAAGTGATTATGATTCTGGCATTCTCAACAAAGATGTATTTGGAGAATACTCAAGAGGAGATATCTGAATATGTACTGTAGAGTGATAAATGAAATATAATGGAGATGCCAACACAGTCTGCCAGTTTCTGCAATACATAGTATATAGATGTTTGTAAGGAATAAGGTAATTTCCCCCCGCCTGCATTCATTGAGAACAAGAAGGAAATCAATTAAGTGCAGAACTTCTTTAGTGTCTCTTAGTTTTATCATGTTACTACCATAATCATTCACTGTGCGAGTTAGGGTATGGTATTGTGTTTAGGTGTTCATATGTGATTCTTTGTATCCTGAGCACTTAGTTGGCTGGTGAGGACTTCATGCTCTTCTAAAATGCATTGCACACCAAACATTTTAATTATTGTATCATTTTATTTAATTGTTAATTAAAAATATTCTCTTTTTTTCATTCTAAAATCAGCATTATGCATGCACCAGGGAAGCATTTTTAACTTAATAGCAAAGGCATTGCTTTTATCTGGAAAAGAGGTACTACTACATTTTGGAAGTTCATTTCCATGTAACAACACAAGTTACCATCTTAGCAATAGAAACAGAGTAAACCTATCCATGTGAAGACAGTTTTGCACTGTAATAGCCCTTACTGTAGTTCTTCTGGTGGTATAACTGTCAGTTATGCTCCAAGGGTCTCAACAATTTGCCCTGCAGCAGGCACTAAGAAAAAAGTAGAGATTTTGCCACACTTAAGTGTGTCAAGCTCTGCCAAGAAACTAGTATTATTACTGCAGTCAAAAATATGGTTGGATCATTTGGACATAAGACGCATATATTATCTCTAAATGTTTTAAGTGGATATTGACTGTAGCACATCTGACTATCAGTTTCGTTTCCACGTAATGTTTGGCATTTGTCATTTAGTAGTACAGTGAACAACCATACAAGTTGGGACTGGTAGTTATGCTTCTTTTTTTTTGCTACTGTATATTTTGGGGCTTTTTGCCTTTAATTGACAGGTTATTTGAGAGAGACTGGAAATGGGGAGGCAGATAGAGGCGAATGACACGCAGCAGGGGGGCCACCCAATTTGAACCAGGCCCGGCTGCGAAGAGGACTGTAGCCTCTGCACATGGGGCGTCTGCTCTACCCACTAAGCTAGCCCTTTCTTGGGTATTTACACATGTGTTTCTGGGTAAAAATTGCAGTTCAAAGTAAAATTGTGACATTAATACACTATAGAGAAGAAGTAATGTTTGGAATTGTGGTAAAAAATTTGACATTTCAGAATTATATCTGCAAAACCACCATTATTTACTTTTTTTTAAATTGATTTTTGTGTGTGTTTTCTATTTTGTGCGTGATGCATTTTGTTGTCTTAACACAACACACACAGTCAGTCGCCTTTCCATAGCAAGTGCACCATAACAGTAGCAGGACTCCCTCTTGACAAAAGACCCCCGCACTCACTTGACAACCCTAAAAGAATGGCCAGCAAGACAAATCCACTAAACTCCCAGTACATCCACACTGTCAAATATGAAACATTTTCATTGCACAGTAAACAATGAAATCATTAAAAAAATAAAAAATAAAAAAAAAAAACCTTTCAGGATTACACTCTGTAGTCTTCCCTAGAAGCATGGGCAGTCCACACTCCTTGGTATTATTTGCTTTTTGAGAAAGTCGTGCGGACAAGCAGAGGAGGCACTGGAGACTCAATCGTTGGCCAGTGGGTACATGTGATTCCAGAGGTAGAGGTCGTAACAACTACACTGTCTAATTTCTTTTTCTACCATTCAAACTTATGTTTTTATCCAGTGCCAAGCATGCCCAGGGCCTCTTCTCCACCCCTGCGAGGGCTGTGAACAAAACTGTGTATGGCTGTAAATATTGATGCCTAGAAGAGCACAGGGTAACAAAACAGACGTAACCTGCTGCACTGAAGCAGGAGAAGTCCTACAGAGATTGAGCCATGTAATACTTGTATGCACAATGTAGTGTGTTGCTTAGAATCAGAATGCATCTTTTTGTGATGGACTCTTACTAGTAGAAAGACAGCTCCTCCAGACTCCTATTAATAGGAAATGGGTGGCTTCAGGTAGCACCTTTCCACCGAAGTTGTGTTTGTTAAATAATGTACAAGTCGGCTAATTATGAATAATATATCACTCCTCCTCGTTGTTCCTCTTACTTTTCCTTCACCTTACAATGATTAAAATGCCCTCCGCCCGTCACCTCTCCCTTTCCCTCTCATTTTAAATCTTTCATCATCTCTGCTTTTCTGACACTCCCTCTTGTCTTTTGCTCTCCGTCCTGGTTTGACTGACTATAGTACAAATTAATAACGATTTATTTCCAGCTGTAAACAGTGTGGTAGTATTCACGCAAAGCTACATCAGAAGGCTTATAGTTACAATTTAGCAAATGAGATTTTGATTAGATCATTGTCATTACCATTATTTGTACAAGCATCATTTTATTACTTGGCCCTGTTCCTGAGTCTTAAAATCTTCATATTCCTCAGAGTCACTTTGACTTTTTCTTCTTCAAATCCTCTTCAAAAATTTCTTTTGTGGAAGCAACCTACTCACTTCTGCTCAATGCGACCTCTCTCCTCTATTCCCTCACCAAATGCTGCTCTTGTCTCTTTTCACTAATTTCTCCTTGATTCGTCTGCTCTGTTCAACTTTTTTCAACCCTCTACTTCTTTCTTTATCACCTACCACAATGTGACGAACAAAACACACAAAATAAATTGCTCAGTCTTGTCACATTGGCATGCACACACATGTGTATATATATATACTAGGGGTGGAACGGTTCACAAAATCCATGGTTCAGTTGGGTTCATGGTGTTACGGTCCGGCTCTGAGACGGTAACAAAGGATGGGAGAGGAGACGAGGTTCCAACGCAAGTGATTTATTTTAACATAAACAATAATAAGGAAAAAGATCAGTATCAGTGATCAGTGGTGTAGGCGTGTGTGGATGCATGTGTGCGTGTGGGTGCGGAACAAAAGAGGAAACGAAAGAGCCAGCCGCGCCGTGGCGTCCTCTGGTACGGCGCGAGTCCGAGAACGGACTCCCTGCTGCTGCTACAGCCGACACAGATTTGGACTCACGGCAATAATATGGCTTCAACAAATTAACGTGGCAGAGTTGTGTCGCCTTCCTGCGGTTTGGGGTTGACAGAATATAATTTTGGTCCGACACCTGACGCAACACAGTAAATGGACCACAAAACCTAGCCTGGGAGGGTGAATGAACCACCGGCAGCGATGCCAGAACCTGGTCACCAGGACGAAAAACGCGCCGTTCCGCTTTCCGGTCATACAAGCATTTCGGCTTTCTACCAGACCTAGAACGTGGTAAACGGCCGACACAATCGATCCCCACACGCTCAAACGGTTGTGAAACCGCTGGAATGGGATAAAGTGGAGCAGGATTTACTCCCTGATTGGGTTTCCTGCTCTGACAGGTGGGACAATTTTTAATATAGTGTGACACATCTTTTTTTAAACAAGGCCAAAAACAATATCGCAAGATGTAATTGTACGTCTTCCGAACACCAAGGTGTCCCAACTGACCATGTGCAGCTTTAAGGACCTCGACACGAAATTTCTCAGGAACCACAACCTGAAAAACTGGCTTTCCAACAAAGCTTACACCATGTGGTGACCATTTCCTCACCAGGAGACCCTCCTGCAGCAGGTAGCCACCAGCAGCGCTCCTCTCAGCCTCCATGGAGAGAACAGCGTCAAACATCTGGCTTAAAGAAGAATCAGCTTTCTGCTCTGCTTCTAGGACACTGCGAGAAACAGACAACAGTGAATCAGGGACCTTTACAACATCAATCTCATTCACCTCTTCTCCTTGCTCAGGCTCCTGACAAGCTGTAACCACCTCAGGGAAACACTGAGCATTCTCCTCCAAGTTACCAGGTACAATAACAGGTGAAGATGACACAATTGAGGGTGGTGGACTGTCGGCCCACACTCGGCTGCCAGCGAGACCATTTCCCAGGATGACATCCACTCCTCTGATGGGCAGCTCAGGGCGAACTCCCATGGCCACCTCTCCCTGCACCAAACCACAGTCAATACAGAGAGAATGCAATGGAACAGGCTCAATCTTTAATCCCATACCCTGCATCGGTACAAAGTCCCCAGTGTCAGAGTCCCTAGAAAAGGGCAACACAGAGCTCAAAATGTATGAGTCATGTGCAGCTGTATCTCTCAAGATTTTTACCGGCACACTGGTACCTCCCACCAGCGACACACGACCCTCGGACACGAATGCTGAGAAGTCAGGTCCTCTCCCACACTTGAGCTGCTGAGAAGAAGACACAGAGACAGGAACCACAGACACAGCACAAACACCTGAACTTGACTGGCCCCCGCCATTTCCCCAGCGAGCATTAGCTTCTGGGCATTCAGATTTCCAATGTCCCCTTCCTTTACAAAAGTTACAAACTTTTGAAATATCAGAATGAAACTGTCCCCTTGTAGTGTACTCAGACTTACCATGGCGTGGAGGCCGTTTCTCTTCCCACTGGCTGGGGCCTCGATACACACCAGACTCAGGAGCTCTGAAGTCGCCCCTGTGCGTCAACACGTACTCGTCAGCCAATACAGCGGCCTCGGCGGCCGTCTTCACTTTGTGCTCGCTGATGTACACTGCAATATGGCCGGGAACAGAATCTTTAAATTTTTCCAACACCATCATATCACATAAAGCGCCAAAAGTGTCCACCTCTGAAGCCACGCACCACCGACCAAAAAACGTGACCAGATCCCTGGCAAATTCAACATGGCTTTGCTTGCCCGACTTCTCCCAGGATCTAAATTTCTGGCGGTAAGCTTCAGGAACCAATTCATAAATCTTCAACACTGCAGCTTTAACAGACAGGTAGACCCTACTTTCCGCCACTGACAGCGCTGAATAGGCTTCCTGTGCCTTACCTGTTAACACACATTGCAGCAAAAGAGTACATTCGGAGTCAGACCAGCCCCTGTTCTCAGCTACACGCTCGAATAAAGAGAAAAAAATGTCAGGGTCTCGTTCACTGAACTGAGGGACCAGACGCAGGCTACCACCAACATCAAATGACGAACTGGAACCACCAACGAGGCCACGGCCATCTCTAGCATGCAACGTCAGCCTCCGCTCGTCTAGCTCCAGCCTCTTCAGTTCAGTCTCACGCTTCAGTTTCTCCATCTGCAGACACAGCAACTCTTTCCTCTGCTCAAACGTCAAAGTCACATCATCACGGTCAGACACAACACTGCTCCCCACAGGACCAGCAGCCGGTGCTTTGAAACACCCCTCGTCAAACAAATTAGCTTTGAGAATGTTCTTCATATTTTCCCTCATTCTCTTATCACCAACATCCAAGTCAAAATGTTCCGCAACACGGATCAATTGCTCACGTGACAAGTCCTCCAACAACTCCTCTGAAGGCTCCCTCAAAAACACTTCCGCACTCGCCATTTCTCATCCACACTCACTTTCACTGCGCCCGCTGCTTAATTGGCCAAAAAACAAAACAAAACTCGCAGCACGCGGAGCCCAACACAGCCCACGCAGCCCAAGCGTCACCGTAGCACCGTCCCTCTAACTGCCTAACCAAACTAGCTAACTCCCCCCCTAGTCTTCAGGCGTTAGTTGCGGTGGGTATTTATGCACTTTTTACCAGAGACCCGGCAGAGCAACCAGTATTTGGCGACCTTACCTGCAGCCTCGGCCGTGCTCCCGAGCCAACTGCTCCAGCCACTTTCACACCACACTACAACCCCCCACTGCGAACACCAAAGGGAGTCCGCACTTCAGCCTAACAGGGACAGAAACAACGGCAACTTACGATGGCCGCGGCTGGCCGTCAGGTCCACTGCCACAAAGAAAAAAGAAAAACTGACCAACAGGCCCACAATTACTTTGTTGCAACAAGCAGCGGCTTCACAGACAGAACCACTTCCCCTCGTCAACACTACTCCCGCGATCAGCTGAGCGTTCACTCAACAAACACTGTAACCAGCAACAGCTGTGTGCTGACGTCACACTACAACCGCTACGGACTTCATTCACAAAACCCACGCAAATCTGCCCACAGGCCTCACCTGCGCTCCTGGGTCAACGAAAATGGACGAGCCCCCACATGTTACGGTCCGGCTCTGAGACGGTAACAAAGGATGGGAGAGGAGACGAGGTTCCAACGCAAGTGATTTATTTTAACATAAACAATAATAAGGAAAAAGATCAGTATCAGTGATCAGTGGTGTAGGCGTGTGTGGATGCATGTGTGCGTGTGGGTGCGGAACAAAAGAGGAAACGAAAGAGCCAGCCGCGCCGTGGCGTCCTCTGGTACGGCGTGGAGAGGAGTGAGAGTGATTCCAGCGTCGGGTCGGGTCAAATACGCTCCACCGGGCCCAGGTGTAGCATATTCCCCCTGATGGCAGTCCCATCTCCGCTGAACCTGGACACAAAGCAGACCAACCAGCAGCCCACCAAAGACCAGCCCACAACCTAGGGGGCGGGGTCGTCACAATGGTTTTGTGGTCACAGTTTTCGGTTCGGTTTGGTATATGTTGATCGTTGGGAAAATCAAATATGTCTTGTATATTCAGGTTAAAACTGAAAGAATGAGGCAGTCTGATATTTCATACATCATTGTGACAGTCTTGGGTTAAAAGTAGGTGAGATTCTGGCATTGCAAGAAAGGAGACATTGCTAGTTTCAACATGCTTTTAATAGCTCAGACTCTTTTCACTGGCCATGCTCACAAACGTTTCCACAACAACAAACCGGCAAATACACTGCTTTTCTTCCTCTGCTTGTTTACTGGTGGTGGCATCCAGCTTTAGGCGCAGCACCGCCACCTTCTGCTCTGGAGTGTACACGCTTCGCCTCGTTCGTAAATGAGAAAAAGGAGCAGCGCATGCCTATGAACCGAACGCGACACACGCGAACCGAGACAGTCGAACTGTTCAGTTCAGATGGTTTTCATAAACCGTTCCATCCCAATATATATACACAGACAGATATGCAGGCACATACAGACATGTACAGACTCAGGTTCAAAGAGAGCATGTGGTAACAAACGAGTACAAGGAAAAAAAAGGAAATGGGAAAAAAAAAGAAATAAAGGAAATCTTTGGCAAGAGCTGAGACAGTTCAGAATGTTTACTGAAAAAGAACCTACAAGTCACACAAATACACACATGCAGGACAGAGACCTTAAATTGTCTATTTTCGCACTTCCAAGAACTTGTTCACTGTATACATAAAGTGAAAAAAGAGCTAATAACAATGTGAAAAAGAGTGACACAAAGGGACAGATTGAGAGCAAGACAAAGAGATAGACAAGAAAAGCAAAAATGGTTTCAGGGGGAGGGAACAGCTCCTTGCAGCGCAGCAGATACAAGCCCACACAAAGAAAGGGAGAGACTATTTTAGTAGTTATGTGGCTACCTGGATTCCAAAAGGTGTAAAATATATTTGCTTTCTTTGCTCTGTGTTTTCCTTGTCAAGTCCCACTGTACTCCCAAGCTTCACTTCGAGGACTATAAATAGTGACAGATATTGTTTTTGGTTTGCTGAGAAATATTTGCATTTCTTAAACAACCACATCAATTTAAAATGGCAGATTTTATGTCTGCCTTCTCCAAAAGTTGTTTCCCACTGGAAAAAGTCACTCAAAAACCAAGAGTAACAGCAGGTGTTGCTCTTAGTTTCCAGTTTTTACCTGGGTCTTTATGATTACCGATTTACAAAGTAGCGGCTACGCCCAGACTGACAGCAAATATGTTATTATTTACTATGATTTTGAACATGCATGTAACCTGAAACTAGTCTCAGTGGTGTAGGTGAGTAAGTAAGTAAATTCCTTTATTGTCCCGAAACGGGCAAGTGTTTTTGCAGCAACTGCTTCAACATTTAAAATACATGACAGGCAACAAGGAGATGGAAAGACAAAGAGACAAAGAGCACAGCACTACAACAATGATGGCAGGTAAAAAGCAACAAGCCACTATAAAAATCAACAAGAAATAGATAAAACAACAACTAAGACATAGTCATTTGAGTTTATATCGAAAATAAAATGTGCGCTATGGGTTTTGTGTGTGACAAACATACCTTAATCCATTGATAAGAACTAGTGAGAGCAGACCTTAGCTTGAAGGATAGGTAACCCCCCCATCCTATAAATGTTTTTGTTTTCACATAAATTCTTGACAATACACGCTCTCTTACCAGTTGTTTATCATCATAAGAACCTTAAATTGACCCGAGACCAGAATCTTACCCTTGGCCTTTTGAAAAGTATCAGCCTAAATTACATTATTGACTTGTCTTGAGGATACGTGTGAAAGAAAACACACTCAGACGGACGTCATAAATAAAGCACATTTTCAACAATGCACCATGTGCTGTGTTTTTAAGCCCAGAGCTATTAAACACTACCTCTCCTTCTTTCTCGGCAGGTTGTCTAATGAGCCTGTGTTTGAAGTGCCTTTCTGTGTGTGTGAGCTTTCAGGGATTTATGTTTTTCTGCCCACATGTTTCTGCATCAGCATATGTCTTATTATTTCAGGCCCCTGTGCATGTCTCTCTGTGGTTTGCATCATGCGTTTATTTGCACTTACGCACTCAGTGTTGGGGCTTTGGGTTGTATTCTCTTCTTATATCTTGTTAGAACAAATTGAGGGTGTGACGCTGTCATGCGTTGACACAATTTTCAGCGGCGTAATCAAGAGTAGATCGATTTTATTCAAATAAACCCTGAGGTTGCTGTTAGCCAAATTCACGCCTGAAGGGCTTGGAAATAATGAAGCAGTACCCGTGAGTGCAGTGAGAGGTTTTGCGTGCTTTGGAGACTTCAGTCTGACTATCCATGAGGGCAAAGTGGACAAAGTTTATACTGCACTGGTCCATATGGTGGAAGGGCTTCAACAATGTCATGTCACATTTACACCTGGTGTCTAAACGCATTTCTGGTGGTTGGCAGGTAACTGGATAGTGCTTGACCATGTGAAAGTGGTTGTACACACAGTACAACCAAGAAATATAGCAAAACGATTCTTCTTCTGGCCCTGGTGAGTGTTTTTTTTTTTTTTTATCACATCAGGCGCAAATGCAATTGTATTGTCAATCGACATGCAACAACTGTGTGCATAGAATTGCATGATAACATGTGATTGTCGAAGCAGCTAGTTAGATTGCAGACATTAGCAGGTAAACAGTCAAAGTAGTCTTACCTTCAGTCCTGAAGTATATGGATGAGGTTTTTAAAATGAGTGTTTTAGTGTAGTCCAATGAAAGTATATTGTACAAATGAACCTCAGCAAGTCATATCAACTGAGCAATCTATGAAGCTAATGGCTAAGCCAATGGTGGAGGCTGGCTACAGCTGCAGTTCAATCCTGAATATTTGATATTATCATTAAAATACATAATGCCCTGAGATGGTATTGTTGGGGCCTCTGTATTATTATGGGGTCAGATGTGGGCAGCCTTCATTTTTTAGATTTTCAAGTTGCCCATGAGTTGGAAAAAGTTTGGAACAACTGCTGCAAATTATGAGAGAAATAACCAACAGAGAAACACTTATAGGTTCCTAGAGTTGAGTAATGTTTTGCTTTTGAAAATCCCAGCTATTTGAACTCGAGGGATTTTGGACTACACTTCTGTTTTGATAACAAGCTGTGTCTGCTAGTTATGTTTTGTCTGATTGCTCTCTGTCTATGCTTTACTTGGCAGCTTTGTTCCTTTGTACCTGCAGCAACTTGGTTGCTGTTAATTTTACTTACTTTATTCCACTTGGAGGACATGCTTGAAGTGTTCACTTTTCTTTTTCTGTTATTACAAGAGTGAATGGTGTATTTAATTAGAATGAATTGGAGATGGACAGTTACACAGAAAACACATGATACCTCCAGCTGGCTCATTAGTACATTGTAGAGTCCCAGAACCACTCATGATGCTTAACATGTTGGACCAACCTGAACCTGCCTAATTCACGTCATCACCTAGTAGTAGGTTCTAACTTCTGTCCTAATCGCACAGCGCTGTATTTCAAACGTGAACATGATGGTGCAAAGAGGAAAATTGTTCAATCCCCAAAACATTGCAACTGGTGTTTGGGTAAGGATTTGTTTATTGTGTAAACTGTTCTTCACTGAGTCTTGTGTCCCTAGTTTTGCTGTGGCGCGTTGGATCAGGTCAGAAGGGAGAGTGACTCTCTCTCTGCAAACAGATGGTGTTAATGATGTCAAAGCCGTAGTCTGTGGTGTGAAGCTTTCGTTGATGACTTTCAAAAAAATGTTATTCAGATTATGACATGATGGAACATGTGTGCAGCTCTTTGTAGCACATCTCCTTTTCTCTTCATCTTTCATCTTTTTTTTTTTCTTTTCAAAATCCATCTTTGATGTAATCTTGTTTCCTTGATTTCTGGTATCTCATCATGTCTGTGTGCATAACTTCAATCAAATTTCCGTCTTTCTCCAGTCACTGTTGTCAGAGTCATAAGCCCAAAATCTCTTCACAGCTTCAAAGAGTGTCTGTGTCTGTGAACCCATAAAGGCCTGTCTAAACCCAGGCTTTATCACTTTCTCTTCATGTCTGTCTGCCCCTTTTCCCCTCGTTCCTCCAGCACCGGTCTTACTGCATTACCTCTCACTTTGGTTAAACACACTTCTTTCCCTCCATCAGTTTGGCTTTTCAATGTGACCAACTTGTCTGTCTGCCAACCAGTTATCTTCATTGCGTTTCCATGTGTTTGTATGTCGCATGGTCTATGTATTAATTCATGGCTTTTATCCATTTCCCAAATTCTCAGCTCTCTCTTCTCTCCTTTCACCGTTGCCATGACAGTCAGACTGTCAGGCCAAGGTTGATGGGCAGGAAGATACTTGTGCATGTCTATGTGTTTGCGTGAGTGTGTTGCTATGATGATTGGGTGAGAGCAGAGCAGGGTGAGCGCTGATTGAAGCTCGGAATAACATTAAGGCGAACCTTTCTTTTCTCTGTCTCTGTCTCCTTTGCTCTCCTTGGCATTCTGTCACTCAATGGTTGCCTCATCTGTCTCATCACTTAGACCTTGTATCTGGTTCTTTCTCTTTATTTGGTTCCTTTAGTTTGTCTCATTTCAGATCTCCTCCATCCTTTTGCTGCTTTTTTCTCTTCTGTCTCTTAAAATATACTTTTCTTATACATTCCTTGTCATCTCAGTTTTCTATCCATGATAACTAAGAAAACAAAGATAGACATGGAAGACGTAATCTACACAGAAGCACACATACTCAGACTTGCACACTAAACTATCAGTCAATGTGAACATTTTATAGACTACAATAATCTCCTAGGCAAAGAATGGCAAGGCAAGGCAGTTTTATTTGTATAGCCCTTTTTTTCCAAACTGTTTGTCTCAAAGGGCTTTACATAGTATCATAACAACATCCTCTGCCCTTAGACCCTCACATCGAATGAGGAAAAACTTCCAGGAAAACCCTTTTAACAGGGAATGTGATTATATTTGGTGTTTGTGTTTTTGCTTTTAGAGTTTGGGTGTATTCATGTTTGAAAGGCCAGTAGCTTTGGTGGTTTGTACCGTCTCCTCACATATTCTTAGCTGAGCTCTCTGTTGTTAGGCACTTGAGTCCTTTTAAAGGTCCAGTGTGTGAAATGGGGGGAAAACCGTGACATCTAGCGTTCCGATTCTAGATTGGAACGCTCGCGAACGTTCTAATGTGACGTCCGAGGACAAACACATTCAGTAACTACCCGAACTGGAACTTTGACTGATTAATATTATTTTTTTTATTAGCTCCTTACGTTGTCAACTTACGAGGGCGTGTCGACACGTGCAGACTTCCACTCCACCTTCAGTCATATTTCACAGCAAAAAGTTACCAGTTATGCAGCACCAGTCATTCAGATTTTGGCCAATAAACCTTGACAAATATTACACACTGGACCTTTAAAGAACAATATAACTGACACTTATATGAATATTTTTTGTTCTCTCTTCATAATTATTTCTTTTTAGCTTTTTGAAAAGAAAATACCTATAGTTGCAAATTTGATACGTACAATTCCCTACACTTCTTTTAGTTTTGTTATGACCCTTATCTTTGCAGTTTTATCTTTACAACAGCCTTTCCCTCAATGCTCCATAAATGTAGAGGCATCATTTGATTCAACATGTGAGCATGTGCTTTTAAACAGAATTAGGGCAACAACACTTCAGACAGGATCAATAGTATTTTCCAGCATCCCAGCAAGATAGGAGAATTACTGAGAGTGGTGTTACATGTCAGCTTTTCCCAGCTACATATATTTATATATTTGTACTGAAAATATTATGTGCTATTTATTGGTAAAGATATGACAATATTCTACTCTCTATTTGGAATTACATGGAATGGCTGTTAGAGTTTTATTGAGGGCCCTCTGTTCAGATGGGCTCACTATCGGTAATCAACTTTGACCTTTTCAATTGTAACATTTAAAGCCCCCTCTCTCTCCTATAACTCTAACCTTTCCCCTCAACACTCCTCTCCTCTCTCCTCTTGCCCCCCCAATGCCCTCCTTTCTTAGACCGTGTGTTTTCTTGAGCTTACAGATGATTTCCTTGGAGGATACAAGTCCTCTTCTCATGCATGTTTCTCCATTGTCTACCCTCTTCAAGTGAACTTTGCGAAAGAAACTCGTCAGTTAAAGAAGAATAAGTGGATAAGAGGGTGAACATTCATGACCTCTGAGAAAAGGGTGCACGTCTTTTTTTCTCTGCAAATGTATTTTTTTGCCTGTGTTTGTTTATTCCTCTGTGTGTGTGTGTGTGTGTGTGTGCACTACTCTACGAACTGTGTGAACATCCCTTTGTGACTAATGGAAAGGATGGCGCATAGTCCAGTTCTGAACCCCTACTATAGTCACTCCAAGCTAAATGGACTCCTGCTGTTAACAGGTTTCTAGTGTTGTCGGGGGGAATCATGTAACAGGGGTCAGCCATGGAGCACACCACTCTAACTTTCTCTCTTTCCCTTTTTCTTACTCGTTTTCTGCCACCCATTCTTTTTCTGTTCTTTTCCACCGTGTGACTCCTTTCTATTCACCTTCTATGCTCTGTGACAAGTCTATTGCAAATTCAAATTCTCAAATTTGCAGAATATACAGAGTTTAGTTTTGTCCTCATTGTACAGTGCATAGATTAGGAAATGTAACATCACTGCAGTGAATCAAAACATGTCTTTGATTGTGTAAGGCACAGTTGCAGTAAAGCTACATGGCCACATAGATGTATGGATACATGGATATATGCTGCTCTCATGATGTGGGGTATGTCAGTAAGATGTAGTCAGCTTTAAAACATAGTATCTATCCTCAGCATGACCTACTGAACGGCCGGATTAAACCCATCATCTGCATTTGGTTTGGATTTAAGCCCCCCTCCACCCCCCCAAAAGTACACACACACACACACACACACACACACACACACACACACACACACACACACACACACACACACACGCATAGAGCCAGCTGTCATCTCTACCCCCATATATCATTTCTAGCCACAAAAAGCGAAATGGATAGATAGAGTTAAGATGTGTTACAATCACCATTTATGAGTGGTCATCTGGTTTTCATTTCAGCATCTCATACAGAATTATAGTAGTCATGCAGCTCAGTTTCACAGGTGATGATTTTTGCCCCTAAAGAGCAACTTGTGTTAGCTGTCATAGTTAAAGCGGGGTACATTTAAGCAATACAGTGCACATGATGCAAAGGAAATGCAATAATGAAATCAGTCTCTGCGTGAAGTATATTTTTTCTTAAAACAGCACATTTAGGTGGAATAATTTCCTCATCTTTTCTCCTAAAGACTGCATGTTTTTGAAAAACAGACATTTAAGTAAGTATTTAGGGAAATAACGGCAATAAGCAGTGTATATATTATCAGGGCACTGCAGGCTAAAAGATTTTCTACCATTATTATATTTAATAATGACACCAAAAATTAATCTATATTATTCTTGTTTCCAGTGTATGACTTTAAGAGAAAATACTATTAAGGCATTCTCACCCTGGGCAATGATACACTGGTGTTTATTTTTCTTGATGCCTCACAAAAATGGAAAATAAATGCAGTACACTCTTTTTCATGATCAATTTTTTATAAGCCACAACTTTGACTTGGATTTGGCCCCAAGCATAAAATCTGCACATGAGAACCCCTTTTAAATGAGGCCGACTGCTGTCATTGGGAGCCGTAATTGGGGGTATGACACATGCAAAGTGCAAGTTTGCGTGAGACATCTCAATCATAAGAAATAGCTCCAGGGAGCTCATTCTCATTCCCATGATGCTGTGTACATTAGCATGTATGTGATATTTTGACAGAAACCGTGGAACTTTTCGCTGCAGTGCTGCTGTTCAGTTATACTATGTAGCCACAATTGATCAGCATGTAAAGGACCACATTCCCTTTGAAGTATGGATTATTGTAAAGTGTATCTATATGTGTGTGTATGTAGGCCTATATAGTTTTATATACTGTGTGTGTGTGTGTGTGTGTGTGTGTGTGTGTGTGTGTGTGTGTGTGTGTGTGTGTGTGTGTGTGTGTGTGTGTATATACAAAAAGTTCATTCACTTCCCCATGATTGCGAACTGTACTGAACCAGACAGAGAGCTTTTAAAGGCTCAGGAACCCTTTGCAGGTGTTTTGGATTAATTGGCTGACAATTTGAGCTACAACATTGAACTTTTTCACGATATTCAAATTTTTTGAGATTCTGATTTTGGGGTTTTCATAAGCTGTAAGCCATAATAATCAAAATTCTAACAAATAAAAGCTTGAAATATCTTGCAATGCCTGTTATGAGTCTAAATAATATATTCATTTCACCTTTTAAGTTGAATTACTTAAATGAATGAACGTTTTCACGATATTCTAATTTTCTGAGTATTACCTGTATATTACTATATGCGGTGTGTATAGCATGTGTGTGTATGACACAGATGTCTGGAAGTGCAACACTCATGTAAACAAAGCAGAAGGCTTGTGACAGTAGCCTTACTTTGAATGCTGTGAAACCGCTCGTGATGTTCCATATCAAAGGAAAGGCTGGCACACATGCTGCTTCCTGTCACAAAGTACTGTTGGTGTGGGAGCAATGCCAACAGGAGGAAGTAAAGAGAAACACTTTGTTTTACTCTGTTTACTTGAAAGAAACCAGATTTCCTGACAACAAGGACGAGTCTGTGTTTAGTCACACTGTCCATATGTGAAAAAATTAGGTCTATGAATACCAGTAATAATGCCTTCAGTGTTTCTGCACTGTACTTCAAATGCAAGGAGATATAGGGTGAAGGGACTTATACTTCCATCTGCACTGGCTTGCACTCCCATGCTGGGAACCTGCTGGAGAGTGTAGAGTGGGATTAGTGTTGCATGAGTGCTTCCCCTGTACACAAACACACTCATACATACACCTTTAAGTGTGTACATCCATATACCCATTTGACTCCTATTTGAAAGTCATGCAGCATTGAGGAAAAACACCCATCATGTTTATGTTCTATGTGACATATTGGAGTATGGAAAAAGAAATGGGAGAGTGAATGAAAAGTCCAGACTTATGTCCAAGGTAACAGTGATCGCAACTGTGTAACCACTGTACCACCGTAGTGTTCACTTTCAGTAGAAATACTTGGACTGACAATATTCAGAAACACAGAGAAGATGTGTCTACTGAGTGCAGCCAACCTCTGGCCTCATTTATATGACACTGCTGGTACATTTTAATCCTTAGCATTCATTCCTCTAAAATATTAAAATCTGTTGCTGGTCCATACTCACTGTTTAAAAGGTGAAATATATTAATTAAATAGTAAAGAGAGCTGCGTGTCAGTTTCACTTTTCTCTGCATAGTTGGTCCATTACCAAACATCTGACCTGCCCATTAAGAGAATCTAAAATGAAATTTACATTGCTTACAGAAACATCTCCTTACGTAAGATGCAGTCTCCAGCCTACGCTCCATCCAGGTCAGGAAGGAGGTTGAAAAGTCAGTTTTAATGACACACATTGATTCATTCAGATTTACTGCTGCCACAGGATTTTCTTACATCACTGTGTCCATCTGAAAGAGGTATTTCTCATTCTCCCACCCTCTCTCTAGCTGTCCACCCTTCTATACCCTCCATCTTTTGAGCCACCCACAGCCCTACTCTAATCCCCCAGCAGGCTCACTCTCTCTGGGACAGGATTAGAGACTTCCCCCCTACACTCAGTGAGGCTCGGGGCTATTTCTGGTGTGAATGTGCACGCACATGTCCTTGTGTCAGCGTGTCTGCAGGTGTATGTGTGTTGAGGCACGCCAAAAAGAAATGGACAATGAGCAAGAGCTACAAGGAGGTAGAAGTGAATGGGACAGAAAGACACAGAGGGGGGGAGAGAGAAAGAGAGAGGTGGCGGTGCAGAGGTATAAATCACAGGAGCACAATGTGTCAGACGAAGGACAAAAACATCTCCTGCAGCCCTCTGGGGCACGGAGTGAAGGAGCCCAATGAGAGGGATGCAACAGCAGGCATGATGAGACAGAGGAGCAGAGATGAGGAGAAGGTATAGTGTTGCATGGTGTTAGAGGTTGTCATGATAGAAACAAGAAGTTATTCAGAAGTAAAACAAAGATTCACACTGTTGTTTTTACAACCCCCATCCTGTTGCTGTATGTCTGAGATAAACTTAATTACGGTATACAGTATGACAGACCAAGCATAGAGTAAATCACTAGTGGTTGCTGATTGTTGAGCCTACTCTATATTGTGTCAAATCTGGTATAACAAATCAAGGAAGATCTTTTGTTGATTTTCAAGTAATAAGAAAATGTGTCATGAAAGTACAGTATAACAGACGAGGTCTGCCAGTGACTGATGGAAAAAAAAGACCACTTGTCACATGCTTGTTATTGGTTGGTGAATTAAAGTCTGGCATAAAAACGGGTCACTGGTGGCTGACCTGGTATTGCACACCATGTAGACTTTGTCCTAACCCATGGCCATGAGTTCAAAACCAGCTTTCCTCATCCCCTCTCTTACTGCTATTTCTCTGACTTTCCTGTCTCTGTCCACTGTCCTGGAATAACAAAGGCAAAAAGGCTCCAAAATAACTTGAAACAAGTCTGGCATAAAAACATAGCACACCTACAATAGCAAAGCAACAGCCATCTCATGAGCACAAGTTAAAAGAGTTTGGGTAAAGGCAGTCTGTGACCAGTGTTGTAGCAGGCAAGACAAAGATGAGAAAAAGTAAAAAAAAGAGTCGATATATGTCACAGTTCATCAGACGAGATTCAAAGTGAAACTACTGGCTATAATCCTGAGTTTCTAACTGAGCGAGAACATTGTCATGTTCTCAGTTGATAATATTTCTGGCTTTCTTTCTGACCCCAGAACGCCCTGATGCAACAAAAAGGTTGTTTGAGCAATAGTTTATCACATCCCAGAATGTCTGGATTGATTGTCGTCACTTGTTCTTGTGCTGCTGAGGCTGTAGGAGTTAAGTTGTTGTACATACCGTCTTAGCTTTAGAATTATTTCTATTTTTCCAAAATTATCTTTAGGCTATCCTTTGATCTTTGACGATGTGTACTTGTATAACACTTGTATACTTGCTGATGTGGAAACATCAATTACTGGCCAGAATATCACATGAATAGTATAAATATGTCTGAAATGAGCCAAGGAATTCCTTCTCTTCTGTGTTGGCGTGTTAAAAAAGGCAAAATACCAGAAGAAGTTTTAAACTCATTGCCACTGTCAATGCCAACAATTTGAGCAAGACAATCCTCACTCTTTCTTGTTTCCCCTTTCAAATACCACATCAATTAAATTACAATATATTTGACTTGCTCCTATGGCTGAAAAGCAGCAGTAAGGCATTTTAAATACAGCAGCTGTTGCTTTGTTCAATAGTGACATTACCCTTGTTCATATTCTACCAGCAGTCCCAGGACAACATTTTCCACTAATATAGTGATCATGTGGGGCTGAGTTCTTCAATATGGCAGCAATGATTAGAATTGATCTTTACCATTAGCAAATGAATGCATGGCAGGAAATGTCTCCCATTACCGAAACGCCCCCTCACAGATGGATGTTTAAGCTAATATTTAATGCTCAGATTTTATTAAACATTCCCTGTAGTATAAAAGCAATCCATTGAGTAACGTGACCACCTTGCAAACAGAAACATGCTGTGATGTGTAGTATAGTAGTTTCTTGTAGATCTGTTGACCTGGAATTATCTAGAAATTTGGCAACGTAACAAAACTACTCGGAGAAAGGTTGTTTACTAATGAAGTGGTATATAAGTATTTTGATAAATCGACCAATGAAATTTTATATAATACTGTACATGCATATATTTTTCACAATCTAAATATAATACAATTCATTGATGAAAATAACTACAAATAAGGCACGTAATTGTTATTTCTCCTTTCTTCTAGTTTGAAAGTTCAATTGCTGGCCTGTCTCCTATGGCTCCATGTTTCCTGCTTACAGGCAGGTCTCTTGTCCTGAGACTCCTCTGTTACTCCCCCCATCTTGGACTGCAGCTGGTGACACTGGTTCTTGTTCTGCTCAGGTGGAGAATTTGTATATTTGCTGCGACGCCAGACTCGCCAAGGCTGCAGAGGAGAACAAGGACTGTTGTTGCCAGCTGCAGTTGGGTGACTGACAGTGGGCTGCTTGGCAGTGATTATATAATAAAAGATCAAAAATAAAACTGTCCACAATAAATCTCCCACCTCTAGTTACATATGTTTACATGCTGGTCGGTGTTAATATGAACTTGTCAAATTTCACTGAAAAAGAAACTTTTAAAGTATATGATGTACTTCTTCCCCCAGCATCAATATATAGTATGATGCATAACGCTGTATATTCTTTAAATATATGATAATGTCAGTGATTATGTTGCCTATTTCAGCCTCTCTATCTTGCTGTCCCTCCCTCTGTCTGCTTTCTTCCTCTACACCTTCTCTGCCTCTATCCTTTTACCTTATTACAGCACTCTCCCCTTTAGCATATTCTTACACTCTTTATTCCTCTTTCTAAACCATACAGTATGACTTGAGTCAGCAGTCTTCGCTTCGTCTGAGTGGAACTCTTGCTCTCATGCTGTTGGATCTGTTACAGGAAGTGAATCATGCTGGTCAATAAGCAGTCCTGAGTTATCATGTTTCAGACGATCCTGTACAAACTCAGACTCTGTCTTGTTTTATTTATTACTACAGTGTTTGTGTCTGTGTTTTAAGCCCCTTTTTTAATCTCAATGACTTGCTGGTAGTCACGAAAGCAGATTTCCTGGATGAACACACACACACACACACACACACACACACACACACACACACACACACACACACACACACACACACACACACACACACACACACACACACACACACACAAACTCATGCACACGCGTTTTCCTAGTTTTCTGTATGCCCCGTTGAGAACACAGGTGTCACTGTTGCTGTCCAACTGTGTGTTATAATTTGTAGCCTCCTGTTCGACTACACTAGCCAGAATCCTGGTCAAGTCATTTTATGCAATGACAATTGTGTGAACAGTTGTGAAAAGAATTGTGTTTGGTGCCAACATATGTTGATGCCGACATACTGTATGGGTCTGTATACTTTGCACTATGACAGCTTAGCAGCTGTATTATCCCTTAGAGGATTTTTTTCTGATAGACGTTATATTAAGCATTACTCAGCATAGCATAACTTCATTGCAGTGAAATTGAAGACAGAAATTCCACTCTCTAGTGGAATGGAAAGAATGAATGTATAAGGTGGCTCATATATAGCATGTGAGATCCACCCCCACCCCAAGGGTTTCTTTATATTGTTTTCTGCAGAGCACTATGTCTGTTTGTTCAGTTGCGTCAACGGAAGTGCAAGGCCATCAAATCAATTTTCTCTGTCTCTGCCTGCTATTATACCTTTGAACCAGTGTCTTCAATATTTGGTACGAGTTATGGCTGTCTAGTATGGAGAGATACATATAAGAAAACACCAGAAGTAAAACACAGGCAAGATTATCTGGAATGATGAATGAAGGGGTGACTTAAACTTCTGTTGCACAAGCTTGAGTGTGGAGAAGTGTTGGTCTTTGTTCCTGTCTCTTTATCAAAAACATCTGCTGAGTATTATCATTATCGTGCTGCATAATATACTTGCTACTGTCTGGTTTCCCTTCTGTCTCCCTTTTTGTGTGGGCAAACCGGAACAGATGAACCAGGAACTCAGAAGTTTGTAAAGTGAAGATCAATAGGAGAACAGTCTGTAATGTTTCTCTAGGGCAGGATTGCACGCTTCAACAATCGGGATAATGTATTATCTGGTGTTGCAAACATACAACGCACAAGAATGAATATGCACACGATTCATGTGCGTGCACAAAACGCATGAACATGAAAACCAAAAGTTACATGGTTGTAGCAGACAATCTAGTAGACACAGAAAAGAAGAGACTGTGTTCTTACAGCGTGTGTGCGCATGTATCCCTAGCAGGGCCATTAATGTGCATGTGCTATGAATTTTAAATGCGAGTCAGCAAGTTTTGTGAGCGTGTGCACAAAGCCTTATTATCTACAGTACCCACCAACAGAATGTTTAATTGGTCAAGGCGAGTGTTGAAAGCATTTGACCCAAGCTCAGCCCAAGCTGTGCTGTGTCACAGTTCAGGGTTCAAATTCCATCTGTCTAGACTTGCAGTTTTGAACCTCAGAGGCTAGAGAGCAAAGGCCATAAGGTTTTCTCCTCAGAAAGGCAGATGTGCTGTTTGGAAATGGGCTGAATGTAAAACAGTTGGAGTTGCAGAGAAATCAGACAGGGAGGCAGAGAGAGGAGCTCGATAGAGAACACTTGAGAGGAGGGTGAAAGCGAGGAAGAGGTGGAGAGATAATCTTTGTAATTGTGTGTTTTTGTGGATGCGATAACTGATGGCCACATCAAAAGAGCTTTCAGAAAATAACTTTGAACTTCTAACTTTTCACCTGTGATCAGCAGATAATCACCTTCAGTTCTGATGATGATCACTAAAAAGATCATTAAAAGAAAATGAGAATTTCAGATGTACAACTAAACCAACAACAAACTAGCAAGGTTAAACCAGGATCATTAGTGTACTTTATTGCCATATTTATTTCAGCAGACTTAAAAATAGTGCTCTTAGCTCATTAGCTGGTAGTTTGATACCTGGGGCTTGTGGTGCATTACACATTGGCTCTCCTAATTCACACTTGACGTGTATAATTTTCTGTGAGTGCATTAAATTAGCATCAGCTGAAACAAGCGCAGAGAAGCGCTTACAGAGCAAAAAGAATAAATTATCCTTCACTCACTTTGTACTGCATAGAAATGTTATTTTGAAATCTTACAAAACTTGTTAATGACTTTTCCATTAGCACAGTCATTGCTTGTATCACACAAATTGAAGCAGCAGGTTATAAAGTTAACCCATGGATACAGGATGAATAATGATGAGCAGGGCATTGAGGCAACAAGAGGAGATTTAGATTTGTTCATGTACTGTTTCACTAGATAATGCCTTATGTGGGTGCAGAGACAACGCACACATTAGTTTTGACCCATCCTTTTTTAGTCAGTCAGTCTAAGCTTGACTGATTCAGTTGCTGTGAGTCAAGCCTGTTGACTAACTATGATGTGATATGGAAACAGGGACAGCAGCGGGGAGTGGCAGTGGATGGACACATGGAAGCAGCTGCAGCAGAGGGAGGGAGGGAGAGAAGTTTGTGGCATCACGTCAACATGTAAAATATTAGCAGTGGTTTCTTGGAGCAGGATTAGACATTAGCTCAATCTGTAAACTCTTCATCTGTGGAGACTTTACTGCTGAGATTTGTCCTGAATTAGGATGGCTGCTCAGCACAAGAGGTACCCACTGAACATCTTGTGGGCATGTTTGTATTTTTTTGTGCCGTCAAACAGGAGACTCTGAGTAAAGTGATTTCACGTGAATTTACCTGAATTGCAAGTATTTAGTTTAACTTTCATTTATCAAATTACTAACTCTACTGGTGTTTCATTCTAACCAGTGTTTTGTTTTGCTTATTACAGTAAGTAGGAAATGTTAGCTGTAATAGGTAGAAAAATAGCATATTATCACAATATTGGGCATACAGTAAGTACAGGCCTTCACAAAAAGGTGAAAGGATGAAGAGATGATGAAAAAGTGAGTAGGAAGCAAACTGAGAAAAGCCTGAAGGCCATCTATAAGGTATACACAGGCAACATCTTAAATAACATATACTTGAGCAATGATGACTCCAGCAGAAATCTTGACTCACTGAAAATGACAAAATCAATGTGGGTAGCAGAACGTCCTAGGGAAGCAAGATTAAGATAGAAAATACTGCAGGTGATAATTGCTGGTAGTAAAACTGTCCACAGACAATGCCTTTAACAGCTGTCCATTTTAAAAGCTTTTGTGACTAAAATACAGAGTGAAACATTAGAAATGGTGTAGATGAACTAAAGAAGAAAGAGTTTAGAGACACAAGGAAAAATATATAGCCATTGCAAATGGCAGAAGTGAAGAATCAATCAGTGGACAGGTCTTGGACAAACGACCTGAAGGTTTATATGTGAAGCCTTGACGTGTCTTTTGTTGGAGGCCTGTTTGAGTGAGGCTTAACTCTGACGCCGCTATCTCTCTGTCTATCCCGCATTTCATTTAATTGCAGTGACAGAAACAATGGCAGGGTTACATAGGGAGGGAAGTAGAGAGACAGTGTGGGTGTTGAGATAGAGACAACAGACAGACAGAAAGGGAAAAAACTAAATACAGTCACAGAAAGATAACAAAGAAAAGGATTGGGTGGGAAATACATATAAAGGAAATACATCTTGAATAAATCCCTCTAACCTGGAGGTGTTTATGTTGGAATGATTTAGATCTTGGCTTAAGAGAACAGAGCTCTGTCAACAAGAACTACTGCAGCCACCACATTTCTTCTCTTGCTCTCCATTCTATATTGTTTTTCCTCTTTGCTGTTCATCTCTCCACTCTTTTGCATTTCTTTTTTACACTGCCATACCTTAATGGCAAACTCTGCATCTCTGAAAATGTGACTTTACTCAGCACATTTGCATGCACCCCCTTGCATTTGTCTTTCTCTCACTCTTTCTCTGCATCTCTCTCTTCCCTCCTGTGAGCAGATTCACATGAAGCAGAAAATGTTCCAGATTAAATGGAGCAGATTAAAGTTGGTGTCAGTGTTTGATTTTCAAATGTGTATGTTCTCTCTCCTGAGACTCTGCAGCAAGGTCAAATTTACATTACAAAGTGCGGCTTTGTGGCTTTGTTTGATGCGTTTAAGTGCTGGATGTCTGTGCGTGGACATACAGCACATATCATTGCTTTTTATGCTGGCACACTGTTACATGGTGCATTTATTTAAAAAAAGAAATGAAGCACAACATCCTTGTGTGTGCACGTGTGTTTGATTGTTGCTCAAATCCCCAGGAAATGCATCACGTTGATTATGTTGTAGTTATTACAAGACCCTCTGTGCAAAAGAACTCTGAGATTTTCAGAAATTAGTCTTTATATGATTATCTGAACAGTGCAAATGGCATAAACCTGGACCACAGACATACACCAGGTCTACTATTGTAATCCCTCATGGCACATGCATAACATCATTACAGCTTATTTTTGCTTTTACTTCATTGAGTTAATAATTTGAAATTAACTGGATATTTTTTCTGGATTATTTAAATAAATATTGAGATGTTTCCTTATTTCCAATTTGTGTCTCTGTTTATATATTCAGCTGCCCTGCTGTAGCCTTTTTTGATATAAATGGTTTAATACAAAATATGACAAATGCTGTGTCGGAAAACTACCCATTTCTTTCAAGGATTTATTTTATCCATAGCCAAAATGACATCTGCAATTGCTGGGAAACTGTTGGTGGTTTTATCACAGAGACGCTGTTTCCATCACTATTTCTTCTTTAAGGCCACATTTATACTCCCTTGTAGATATATACACAGACAGCTGCAGATACTGCCGATGCATAATTGTTCTTTTTATATACTTTCTGGTCTATGTGTACTATTGATGTTGCTGGGAAGTAGTAGCCATGCAGACCCAACAAATTGAAGGGTGGATAGCCACAGTATGCACAGAGCCTTCTATGGAGGAAAGTACATCACTCAGACCCTTATGGATGGAGGAAGTTGTTCGTGTGGTGCTGTAAATTTCCTCCTTTACAACAGCGTCCATGTGTCATCAGCTTTGTAGCCCACAATTCAAGGAACTCTTCAAAATGTGTTGTTTTTCTTTGTCAGGTCCCCTCTGGGGTGCTCCTGCCCAGGGGTCTTTTGTGCTCCCAAACTCAACAAGGAAAAGAAAGGACAGTAATTTTTGAGGGTCTTCATAGCTTTATCTTCAACCACTTACACACACACACACACAAGCTTGGGAGCGAGCATTCACACCGGATTCTCATGGGGTGCTTGCCACTGAAGCAGAAATCAGAAAGCCATTCAAATGCAGGGCCCTGCTGACTCAGCTTATACATGCCACACTGTGTATTGGGAAATTGGCAGATAATGCATTCTCTGTCTGTGCACGTGCGTGTGTGTAGTGTGTCTGCATGTGTGTGATGGAGACAAGAGGAAGTAAAGAGAAACGAGTGAAAGAAGCACAAGATATAAAAAGAAAAGAAATTTGGAAAAGATGGAAAGACATTGTAAAGGTAGATGAAAATGGAGAAAAGATTTCTTTATTTTTTTTTCCTAGATTGAAACATAATGCTTTTGTCACTTCAGCAGTCCTGCATTGTCAGTCACAGCAAGCTATATATTCCAGTTGCACTCTACTGCTTGGTATGGCAGCCAAAGCACTTATGCGTCCAACGTGTCCAAAAATAATCTTTTTTTTCCCAACACAAGTAACAGCTGAAAAAGCAGCTGGATTGCCTCTTTGTTCTACTGTCCTTTTCTGACCTTTACAATTCTTTCTATTGTGTTATTTGTCTTTGTTGGCTACAGTTTTAGTCTCATATTCTCAGGGTCTACCTATTTTCTCACCTCCTCCTCTGTTCCCTCCAGTTTTTCTTCATCCTTCTTTTGTTTTCAGTGTTTATTTGCTCCAATAGTTATGCCACGTATACTTCCATACTTTGTGTGTGTGCTTGTGAGAGTGTAAGCGAGCAGGTGTTACCAATGAAGCTTTTACTGTACGGATCTCCGAATGTGTGTGTGATTGTGTGCAAGCCTTTTAAAGAGCAGCGGCTGACTTAATGGAAGTTAGTAATTGAAGCAAATGTTTAACTTGGCCCAACGACAGCACATAAGCAACAGTATGAACTATACATCTACATCCAGAAATAGATGATATAAATATGGATGGATGCATGGATGGATAAAGGGATGAATGAAACATGATATAAATAGATGGAGAGATGCAGTGAGAGACAGACATACGATGTACGCAGACATATAGCGAGATAGTGATAGATACATTGACAGACAGACGGATGGACATGAATAGACAGCTTTAATCTTTTATGAGCCTTGTGAAGCTCTGAGACCTAAAAGTTAGAGTTGAGAAAACAGAAGAAAGAGGAGAGGAAATAGGAGAACTAAGGATGAAGAGCCCACTTGGGAAAGGCCAAACACTCAGGCCTTAAACAGAATCTCCAGCTGTCTACGAGCATCTTTTTTCCACTCTGTGTCTCTCAGTGTAAAGGTTGGAACAACCTGTCACATAACTTTCATTGGATAATCATGATTTTTTGCCTCTAGTAGCGCCAAACACTGCGCTGCTTAGGACTCTGTCACTGATATTGTGAGTGTGTGCTTTAACGCCTCAGGTTTCCTTTGCAGTGCAATGAAGAATGATGAGAAGCCTTTGGGAGGAAACTCTCCACTCAAATTACAGAAACTACTTTACTGTTGGCAGCCTGCTGTCAGTTCTGTGCTGTTAGACAGTGAGAGCAGTCGCATACACAATTCCCACTACAACTATTATATTAACTTAGATAATGTAGCATCAGCATTTATAGTAGTAATATAAATAGTCAACGCTGTTCTGGTGGTTGTAGAAGTACTAGTAGATCTAACTTAAAAACCTTTACTCTGTAAGAGAAACTGAAAAGTTGAGAAAGTCCTGATGTCACATATACAAAACAAAGTTATCAGGCATTAAAGAGACTGCAGATCTGGCTGTAAAACACCAATTTATGATAATATGCATCATTTGCTGTATTGAATTGACAGCAAGATGTGTTTAACTGCCAGCTGCTTCCCTGTTTACCACCTGTATACTGCTGCCTTACTTTGCTGAGCAGTTAAAAATGTTCACATTTGTGTGTGTCTGTGTTTTACAGCTTGACTTTTTAAAACAAGCAATCTCAGAACCTGCTGAAGTGTTCAACTGAAACGTCTATTGACAGAGTGACAGTTCTAAATATGTTAAGATAATTTTGTACTCTGATCAAATGACTTGCTTGGAAGTTGCTTGGAAAGCATAAAAACTCCCTTCTAAGCAGGATATCCATTTTTATGTAATAATGGCATTTCTTATAAATCACTGGAGTAATATTGA
Organism: Trachurus trachurus; assembly: GCF_905171665.1. Taxonomy (NCBI): domain Eukaryota; kingdom Metazoa; phylum Chordata; class Actinopteri; order Carangiformes; family Carangidae; genus Trachurus; species Trachurus trachurus. The sequence goes on from NC_139911.1 coordinate 9,669,807, forward strand.
CATAGTATTAGTGGCAGCAGGAGTGACACAAAGTGAGATGAGATATTGGTGATTAGAGCAACAGAAGAGTCATTTATAACTTTAAAGGAGCAAAATGAGTACAAGGTCTGCTGCGTACGGCCTTGTGCTTCCATTGTGGTCCCAGCATGATCGCCGAGGAGTGTAGTGAAATTTAGTGAATAGCTATCATCGGGAGTCCAATCTAAGCTCTGACAGTGAAGTCAGCAGGGAAGAATCAGCACAGTGTGAGTGTTGTTGGAGGAAGAGGCTGACGAATAGACCAGAAAAAGGGCAACGCTTTGTTTAGAGGGCAAAATGGCAGACCAGTTTAATGTAAGGGAATTAAAGAGGTGAGGCAAAAAAGAGAGAGGAAAGGGCTGCGATGAAAGTCCATGCAGAAGTGGAGTATACAGTAGTGAGTCAAAACCAGATGAGACCAGTACTTTGCAGAAGACAGTGAGCTATTTTAAAGAGAAAGAGGTAAGATGCTCAATGCAGTGGGGGCATTGAAGTCTGTTCTTTGAATCCGGAGAGTTCTTTTGCTTTTGCTTCCTCCTGTTCCCTTTTAGACAATACTGGGATGCTCAGTGGATTAGACCGTGTCATTCAATGTGTATTTGACTGTCTGTCTTAAAAAAACTTGACAAACTTTGCCTTTCGTCCTTCACGATCCTGTGTGAAACAAGGGGCAGGGGTTACTTTTAGAGTGAGTGCTTTCATTGCTTCTAGAAGTAAACTTTTGTCTCCTTGTGCTTTGCAGAGAACCAACAAGTGAACATTTATTTTTACCTTTGTGATACTGACAACTGTCACTTTTCCAGATTTTTGACTATTTTAATTTGTCACTTTTTGTTTATATTTATTTATTTTTTCGGTGTAAATATATATACATATTACTTAATTGAAATTCAGTACATTGTGTGATATATGCCATAAAAAAGAGTGGTAAACTAACAAAACAAAAAACATAATAGAAAGGTGATTACTGTACTGTATACCGTAGGTAATGCATATACAAATACATGGATACAGATAAAACTGAAGTTACTATTCAAACAGCTTTTATAAGTTACTAATTGATATTCAGGAATGATCAAAAATACGCTCAAATCTACTTGGCTCCATAAAGAAGGAAGAGAACACCCACCAGAGAGACTAATTTTGCTTTGGCTTTGAATTGGCTGATAGGGGCTAACACACACAGTGTTACACTTCTCCATTACCCTACTTCCAAATGTTCATTGATTCTGGACTAAATTGAATTTTTGGCAAAACACTGACATTGGCAAAAGCTAGAGTGGCTTTTGCAGAGTGATAACCAGCCTCTCCCTAGGAACAATATTTATAACAGTGCTGATTAATGTAGCTGTGTGTCTGTGTGAGAGAGCATGGTCTGCCAGTGCTGATCTGTGTGACAGTCTAGATATGTACCTTGTTTTGCACTCTGCAATGCTATGATTCAATAAACCCTAATGAAGAACACAGATGCTTATTAACTGCTTGCATCTGTTTCAACTTCTTTTCTTTTTTTAACCACCCCACAAAAATGTTCCACTGAAGTGAATATGATTTAATTCAAACATCGCTTAATGTACTAAAAGAGAAAGAAAAGATGTTCAAGTGTTTCTAGGAAACTGCGTGTGGCAGAGAATTACAACAATTGACTGTGATTATGAAAGAATCCACAGTGCCTCGGATTACAAAACCTGTCGGGCCCATACAGGTCATTGCAGGTTTCAAATTAAATGTAAACAGAAGATTCAGTTACAAGTTATTAATTTCTTATCAGTCCCACAGTATTTAGAATTGTAGTGCCGGAGAACCAGCAGGAGTTATTATCAATGTTCCACGGAGGTCATTACAAAGCTGCAGTAGTCTTACTTTGATGGTTATTAACAACAAGTAAATGACGACAAATCGTTCTTCCCTAATTGTAGCTTGTTTTGTCATGAAAAGTTACCACTACCTTATCACGTCTTCATTTTTCTCCCCTCATCTCCAATATATAGTCTTTGTTTCCCTTTGCCTCTTTCCTTTTCTCAACATTTAAATTTTCATCATTTAACTGGCACCATGGACCTCATGGGATTGGCAGCTTTTATCGGGCAGGGCAGAGGTGATTCACAGCTTTTATCACTAGACCAAAGGCTATTAGCTGTTTGTGGTTTTGCTAATGTGGCTGTGTTATTTGGATAAATAAACTCTTAAACCTTTCACACTTTGCCCCCCTCATCCAAGCCGGAATAAATTAAGGTTTCAAGAGAAAATTTCCTCATTACAGACAGACCTCCCTATTGAATCCCTATAGGTCAAAAGATCTTGGCTGCCTTCCCAATTGCAACAAAAGTGCAAAATAAAATGCAATATTTTGCACCTTTTGATGATCAATTTATATTTGATTCATTGCAAATCTTGTATTCCTGCATTGTTCAATTAGGGGGGCGTAATTGTGTTTTGTTATCTGATTGAATTTCTGATATTCAGTCTCGATATACAAACTGAGATCTGGAAACTATTTTTAATTACTTTGGATATTAACCTATGATTTTGTATGAATCACAATGAAGATATTTTTTTCTCACACAATAACATTCATACTTCTAAACAAATGTTGCAGTTGCAGCTCTGTCTGAGCCTGAAAGTAATAATTATACTTGATATTTTTGTTAAATTGGGCTTTCATCTTGACACTTAATTGCACAGCATTTGTCGACTGGTTGAACTGAATCTTTTAGTCCCACCACTTACAGCCAACAGAGTGGCTAGATGTGATTTTGTGTGTGCAAGAGAGAGCTGGCTGAGGGTCAGGGGCATACAGAGAATGTATGAGAAAGCATTAAGTCTTTAGTTTGATGTTTATAGATAAACACGCAGAAGATCTCATGACTGTTTTTGAAACGAGTAGACAGCTTGTAGGATCTGTACACTTAGCATAGCAGAGATTTGTGTCAGCAAAAACCTTCCTAATTATCACAAAAAAATATTTGAAAACCTTTGTGACTTGGTTTTTCTTGTTTACCTTATCTATCGGCTGTTTTTGTACTTAACGTAGAGTCTCTGTGGACTTGTAGATCTGTATGGTGATAAGACCGGTCTGTGCAGTCTGGCCATAATATCCCAAAGTGAAGCTTTTAATGAATGCCTGCAGTATGCCTACAATGCACAGCTGCTATAGCGCACGCCTTTTTTCTCTGAATACAATGAATCCTGATTGGGTTTGGGGCGCTGGGAGTTCAGCAGTGTTTAGAAATAATACCACAGTGAATTAGAGACAACTCACTCTTCAAGACAATTAAAATTTAATGTCTTGAAATTTTAACAAATTGAAGAACATTGCATTTGGATACTCTGCTTTCACTGTGGGCCCATACAAGACAATTTACACAATCATACATCAGAGAATATTCATTGCACCCAAAAAAAAAAACTCCTGTACTATAGTGTTGTGTAAACTGTAGCCAAAGAAGACAGCTGTACATAACTTGACAGGGCTTCTTCACAAGAAAAATAATAATAAAACAAACAAACAAATAGAATAAAAGTAAAGCATCCTCTGCCAATTTGGCTCCATGCAGCACCTTTTATGTGTGCCAGCAGGCTCCAGGAGTGATCAAAATGAAGACCCAAATAGAGCTGTTGAGGAATGATGGAAGACAGCCGCCTCGATTACAACATCTCTGGTGTTCTGGGATTGTTATTGCTTGTGTGTCTGCGTGCACATGTGTTTATATCGCTTGGTGCTGTAAATGTACATATGTTTGTGTCAAACCCCAGGACATCTTGTTGTTTTTCCATTTCATCTTACTCTCCCCAGCTCAATTTACTCTGTTTGAGCAGGTGACAACCACTCCCTCTCTCCATTCATCTTCTCAGACATGACCCAAGTCTCACACAAACATGCTTTCAAATTCTGTGCTCAATCATTCATGTAGGCATTTTTAAGTTTATGGATCTTAAAGGATAAGACGGAGCCAAGTCTCCATTCATGCCGCTCTCTCTTTCTCTCTCTCTCTCTCTCTCTCTCTCTCTCTCTCTCTCTCTCTCTACTCCAGTCCCTCCAACTGTCTCCCACTTGCACTTCCTTCAGCCTTCTTCATCCCACCCATCCAATCATTGCCTGAGTTTCACTGTCATGCCTCTTCCCATTTGTAAACTTGCTCTTTTCCTCTTCCTCTGTGTTGCTCATCTAGCATGGCAGCACCGCAGCACCCCAGCTCCACATGCCCCAGCAAGGGGTCTTGATGACTCAAGACTCCCCACAGAGACACACTCAGACACCCTCCCACAGATCCATGTGCCAGAGTCAGCTACACCCATGGACTGTTTGCCAAAATGTCTCTCAGTCTCAGATATAATTTTTCGTCTCATTAAATGTCCTGTTGTTGAGCTGTCCGCAGCCTTCTCTCTGCTGCTTCCTGCCTTAGATTTGACAAACACTTCTTCACACTGCTGCCTCAATCTCCCACCATCTGACATGCAGGCAACATCAATCAATACAATTCCCATTTTGCCCAGATTGATTCATAGTTATGGGACTGTCACATGGTGGGCCTTATCTCGTGATCTGTGAAAGGCAATGATGTCTCACAATGTGTTGCTAAAGACATGGCAGGCTCTCAAACAATCAGTTATTTTCAAGGTGATGGACGGTGTGTGCATCGTCTGGCTATGCCGTGGTCAGAGTGCCACATGGACACATTGTTAACTAGAACTTTAAGTGATGGTATGTATGGATTTCAGATGGATGCCGTAGAAGCTCTGTGAATCACCAATAGCAATCAAATCAGCACAATACATGTCCCTGAGGTTTCAGATTCCAAGTCAATTACCATTTACCACAGAGTTCATTCAGTGTCATTTATGGGCTTGATTCCATCTTAAGCTAGACAGAGACGAGTAAAAATGTCAGATGACTTTTCTAATGTCTGTTTTTTATTAGCACTCTTCACTCACACCGTTTCATCGTCATGCAGCATACGTACACATAAACAAAAGCACTGCCCTACAAAATAGTGTTTTGATCAATGTGTAATAATGAAAGACCTTTTCTTAAATGTCACACATTAGATTCAGTTTTGGCATAAGGATTGGGCAAATATTGAGGTTCAAAATTTCAGTAAACACTTTAAATTGATTTGAAATGGTCTTTAAGCACCAGAGATATTTCCAGTATTGACATCTAAATTGTGAAGGGGTAAATGCATTCGGACTGTGGAGCAGGTTTTCCCTTAATTAATCATTAGTTCACTGTTAAATGTGTCCATTTCATATTAAAGGATGATAGATGAAAGCTCTCCCTATACTGAGTGACATCTATCCATTAGCTATACTGCTTAAGCACAGGGGGAGCATGCAAACTCCACACAGAATGGCTCCACCTTGTTGGTGTGAGTTGGTTGCAGTGCACCGTTCCACCACTACATCAACACAACACAGCAAATATTTTGTAGGGATATAGGAATTTTCTCTTAAAGGGATAGTTTAACACCAGCAATTAAAGCTCAGGGAAAGAATGAGTTCATAGTGACCTTATTTAATTTAAATGAAAAAACAACAACAATCTTTTCCTAACTGAAGACCTTTTTGTGGTGTAAACCAAACCGCAGACAAGACTCTAGATGCAAACCCTGGTCTCTGGTGTGACAGTCATGTATGATATTTAAACTTTTGCAGGCACAGTGTTAAAACTGTGCACATTGAACAAGGTCTTAAAGTAGCCTACTACATATCAAAACCATGTACAGCAAAAAACAAAAACAAAAAACAGTTGAATTATCATAGCTCACCCACAGAGGATGCAGTGCTACAATTAGTAATTAATTATCCCAAAGACTGTGGCTGAGCTTTCTTCCAGCAGTTCTGTTCTTTTGTTTGTTTGTTTTTTCCACTCATCAATTCACCTTGGAATTTAAGTACTTCGCTGTCATTCACTTATCTGTTTTCAGGTTTGTCAGCCTATTGGCAAAAACTCTCATTATGCATTTGAATTGCAGTCATGGTCCTGTAAATCTATAAATTTCATGGCCGCTAAATAATAAGACAGGAGATTGATTCCAGACTCATGATGATAATGTAATAACGATTATGCAGACTGATTGGCAGCTAGACGCATCTTCCAAGTATTGAGATGGCCTGTATCCACTGCAGCCCCCTCACTGATTCATGTCAGCTACAGACCAGTGATATTTATGCTCTTGTTTCTCTGTATGCATCTTTGGATGGTGTGCACCAACTTGTCTGACAGACAGTGTGAACTATCTTTATGAATGTCAAAGTAAAGCTACCTCCAACATGTGCATGTGTCCAGGAGAGGCAGAGTAGGAGGTCCAATAGGAACTAACAAGTTCTATCTTCACTCACTGCCTCAGGCAAGACAAGAACTATGGAAACAACACATGCAAACTTATATAATGAAGGAAATACTTTTAAAGAACATCTGGTTTACTTCCTCTCAAAGATACATGTGGGCAAACACTACCTGTAAAATGTAGTCAGCTGTGAACTCAGCAAATTATTTTACTCTTTCTTCAAGTCTTTAAATGACACCCACAAAACAAGCCTCACGTGCCTAGTGATTAATTAATTGTTAATGTAATATTCAGAATATCATCAAGATGAAGTGTGATTGTGTCTATGTGGGACTTTGGTTAGCACATGTCTCTCTCTTATGTATCTTAGCCAGGTTTGTGTATATTCTCTCTGTCTATCTATCTGTCTCACAGCACATGCATGTGTGCATGATGTTACTGTAGATGTTAAACTCCAACTTGTGCTTGGAATTGAATAGAAGTTCACATGACAGTCAATTACACACGTCTGTTTATGTAGTAATGGGAACACAGGATGACACCTTTAAACAGATATTGGATTGTTAGATTGTTAATGTGCATTTGTTTTGTGTACGGTACAGAGACAGCTGTTATGTAGGATACTGTCTCAGCCCAGAGAATACTGTAAATCTGAACAAATGGCAGTGAATATTGTCCATTTATTGTCATAGAGTTGACATCAGAGTTGGCCATCTGAGGAGAATGCATTTTCTGGCTCTGTGTAATTGTGTGTGTGTGTGTATTTCTGTCTCCTGTCTTTGCTCAGAGACCGTCAGCTACAGTCCACTGTGCCATCTGACAGTGTTACCCTGAGGATTTGTCCTGCCTACTCCATTAGTTTGCCCAGCTTCACACTGGCACTATGTCATGCCAAGAACACAAACTAGTTCTACTTCCCAGCAGGACCAGCTCATGATTAATGACTCAAGATATGTTTAATTCTGTGGGCTTTGCTTTATTATGTCAGATACAGGGCAAAATGTAGAGCTTTAAAAACTAGGCAAGAGAAGACAAGTGACAAAGTCAGGTTGTCAGGATAAAAGCTTGGTCAAAGCTGTTCTCAGGAGACAGACACTGGGTGGGTTGGTGGAGAACTGAAACTGGTCTGCAGCAGCAGACCCCTATGTTTGTGCACCAGCATTCACTAACATAGGGGAGAAGGAGAAAGTTACACAATTTGCCTGGCTGTCGTATCTCACGGCAATAAACCCATTGGGAGCCACTCTGCATCAATATTTAGATGGTAGTGAAGCAAACTTCCTTGAAAGATGAGGTGTAGTAGATGATAGGTGTCGACTTAACAAAGATAATGATTTATAAAACAAAGACGGGATGTTATTTAAAACGATTGCCTTCCCAAAGATGAACTTTCGTAAAATGAGAAATGGTCAAAAATGTTCTCACTTCCCAGATAGTTGTCACTCAGGCACTAAGATTAATCATGGTCCTCACAGAGATAGAAAGGCAATGGCACAAACACACCAATGTATGCACAAGGGCAGAACTACCACAACCATAATACACAAATAGAATGCATTCTTATATTGAATTATTATACCCTTGTGTTTCATTCCAGCTCTGGCAATGTCAGACAATTTAACAGACGAATATCCTGAGTTACTGTATTATTTCTCATGATTGTATCATTATAAATTCCACTTTTATACCATTTCATTCAAATTTTATGGGCTGTCATGACTGCGACTCATTTCACCATAAATTCAGCAGCCTTAAGATTCTTTTATTTTTCACTAGTTGTTTCCCGACAGTCTTTTTTTTGTTTATTCCTTCCTTCACCCACATCCTGTCTTTGTGTCTTGCCCTCTCTACTCTCCTGTCTCCTCTATAGTGCAAGAATGTGGCTGTTTGTTTCAGCCTTTGTGCACAACTGTTCATTGAAATTAGAGTGAGTGAGCATGTGTGTCTCTTATCCATATTTGTGAAGTACAAAAATAAGCAAACATGCCATTGAGCTCCTAACACTTTCACAGATGCACAGTTTCTCTGCAACTTAGTCTGAAAAGTGATACATGTAATTAGGTGCCTTGGATAAGGCTGAGAGACTGAGAGAGGAAGATTGATGGGTAGGAAATGAAAGAAGGAGAGAAGGAACTCACCCAGCAGACTCTAGGTCTGTGGCTTCTTCATTATCTCTTTCTTAACTTTCTCCTTTTCTCCAATTAAATCACTCCTTCTCAACTTCACATCCCTCCATCCTCTCTTACATATAGTACTTCTATTTCCGCTTCTATATTTCTCATGATAAAGCTTTTGTTGGCTCTTTCTTTTTCTTCTTTTCCCCTTTTCCTCTCTTTTCTGCTCTTTTTCAATTACTTTCACTTTCAACAAGTCGGTTAAGCAACAATTTCTAGGCTTAGTGACCTATATCCCTGCTGCCGTAATGCCCTGCTCAGTTATCTAGGATACATCTGGCCGGACCAGGCTGGTCTCTGTTGAAACATTAAGAAAAGTAAATGCTGGTAGTTGAGGACGGGTTGACAGAGAGGGAGGAGGGATTGGTGCACCATTCCTCTATAGCAAACTGTGTAACACCTCTAATGATATGTCACATTATTTTCCAGGGTTTCCAGGGTTTAATTTAAGTGATTTAGTCTCTGGTCATTCCACTTCAAAAAGGGCATGTCAAAGGCTGAGCTAAGATCAACAGTGACTCAATAAATTAAACAGAGAAAATGGTAATAATAATGAAAAACAACATCGGAGGTTTTTATTCTGATTTATGCAAAGTACTCTTTTCTCCTGACAAATTAGGGTAGAAAATCCCTCCTCATCTCAAAAATGAATAAGTATTCATAAAAAAAACTGCTTTGCATGTATTTCTAACAAGAACGTCAACACAAATGTATTTTCAACGGTTGTCGCATTAAAAAAAAGAAGAAGAAGACAATCAAGGACTTTTTTTGCCCTGTATGTCCTCTCTAATGAGCACACTCCCTTCACCCCCATAGAGGAGTATTTATTTGTTGCCTGCATACAGAGTAAATATGACTTTTTCATTCTCAGTGGGAGCCACTGTAGTAAAGTATTGCTCTCTCCAAGGTGTACGGAAAACACATCTGACTCAGGCAGAAATCCTTCCTCTGATTGGAAAAGCAAACATTTAGTTTCCCATATTGGATAAAGGTCTGTGTCAGGGATAGACCCTGCATCTTCCCCTTCATTCTCATTGACTTTGTCATTTCATGTTCAGAAACACCTCTAATATTATTTACTCCATTCAAAAACAAATTACCTGAAGTCAAATTGAATTGACAGGGCATCAAAGCGCAAATTATATCTATCACGGTATGTGCTCTGGATCCTGTTTTGCATATGGTCAGGAAGCTGTCTGAAACCTGTGGAGCTATTATTGATGCAAATGAGATAATAGCATTATGCTAATAACATTTCATTAGATTACCTTGTTATATGTGTTTAATTGGCTCTCAGATAGACCCTTAAACTACCCAATTTGAAATCAAAGTCTTATTGAAGGATATTCAATATTGGTTAATTCAATCTAGTTTATTGAGAGTGGGAGCCACTATATGAAGTTCAGCTGGAGGTCAAGATGCACACATGCCTCAGTCTCTACACATGATAAAAGCCTTACATTAAGTTCAATTAAAGTTCAGTGCTCTCATAATATTTGTGTAGCCTAGAGAACTGCATTCGCACCTGTGTAAGTTTGCACAAATTGCATATCGGTGTTTATAAAGTAGTGTGTGCTTGGGGGCTTCGGCATTTGTGTGTATGCACACGAGTCTCTATCACTGGGTGTGTGTGTGTGTGTCACTTGCCACCTCTTCTCATTAAAGGTGAACTGAGGCGAGGACTGGCTGTTTGTTGGGTTGGTAATTGATGTGCGCAGCTCAGTGGGATACAAGGTTTAATTCCTCAGTGTTAACGAACAATAAATCACACACACACTCACCTGCAAGCTCACTCACACACACATGCACACACATACACACACAAGCTGCAAAGGAGACATAAATCAAAGACTAAGGGCCTGCCACTGCCTGTACTGCAATGACAATATCATATCACCTCTCCCTCCCTCTGTTTTTTACTCAGTCTTTCTTTCAGTCCCTGTTAATCCCTCTTTACCTTCGACTGCAGTGACACTATCACTACACACATCTCCTCTCTGTTCCCCTCAGTTCAATTCTACTTTGACTGCAATTACAATATCACAGCACTGCTTGCTCTCCCCCATTCTGTCCGACTATCTCTCTCTCCCCTCAATCCCTTTCGAGCTCTTTCTGAACAACAGATGGTCACCTCATCCCTCCCACAGATAGAGGGATAGAGAGATAGAGAGAAGGCTGGTGGGGGAGGAAGGATAGAAAGTGGAGCAACCGGCTAAATGTGTGACTGAGGGGGAGAGAGGGAGGGAAGGGGGGAGAGAATCACTGCTGCCCTGAAACGCCATATACATAAACACAGGAAACACACAACACACACCATAACCTCACAGGGAATTTAGATTAGATCACTTATACACATACAAATGCAGACAGTGAGCATGCAAAGGGCCACTCCAGAATCAGCCCACACAGACTGCATCCTTATTCCAGCTGATGGCCACAGGTCAGATAATTATTTTAAGCATCATTTACATTTGAATCGCTAATATGATATTGAGGGTGGGGAAGGTGGCTGAAGGAGTGGAGGGGTGGGGGGTGGGGGGGGGCAGGGGAGAGACACAGAGAGAAAGAGCAGTAGATGAGGGAGAGGCGTAGTGGCAGATTGAAGTGCAGCGTAGTGTAGGATGAGATAGAGGTGACGCAAGGTGAATTACAGCGGCGCCAGAGAGGGGAAACCGGGCCAAGTTTCTGTCGTTCTCAATTTTGCTGGCTAGCAGGAATTCTAACCCCACACCCACCTCACCCCCCCATCTCTTCTGCTATCTCCCCTCAAATTGGTATTCATGGTCTATTGTGGTCACTACATAATTGAGCCACTACTGGTGGTACAGAATGATGACACACAGGGAAAAAGGGAGGGTGTGAGACGGGGGAGGAGTGGCTGCCATTGCCATCGCACTCAAGCATATATTACGGGAGGGACTCTGTTTATTGTTGTTGCTGAAAAGGCTCAATTGCTCTCGGAGATAAAAGATTTTGAGCAATCAAAATGTTACAGTGGATTACATAGCAGAGCAGTAACTGATTATGGATGCGATAATTAAATCTAAAAGGTTTATAAAGTTGCACAAGAAAGACAACAGTGACTTTTGTCAAGGCTGCCTCTTTAAGAGCACAGGTAAACCTAGGAGTGAAGTGTAATTCTCATGGGTGGCTGGATTTGCTCCATTCTGTCAAGCTATCTTTTTTAGATATGTACCTCATTATAACAGCGATAATAGACACAATGAAAAGCAAGCACGTATCGACTGGAAACCTGAAAACTCTCGAGTGCTGCATAAACAGTGGGAAGATGCAGTAGAACAGAAGTGTTGGCATTTTTTTTATTTGGATATACCGTATACATTTCATTAAATTTACCTATAAAAAAATCAATCAACCAAAAGCTATTTATCTCTGCAGAAAGGCCAATGAAATGGTTTAAATTCCTTAAAACTACACACCAACAAATGTGTGAGTTACTTCTGTATTATCAAATTAATTAACATTATAGTACTTCTGATCAATTAAGTATCAGTTGCATCACTCAGTAATGTCGCAAAAATGTCAGACCTTTCCAAAATGGCTCAAGGGAATTTAGATATTTTAGAATTTTTTTCCCCCTTAATGGCTTTTTGGTAGGATTTTAATTTATTTTCATGATTAATATGATGAGCACTGCAAGATTAATTTGTGTCGCCTGAAGCTATGGGATGATGATTGGTACAGAAGACTTAGTATTCACAAGAGAGATTATACTGTCATTCTCATTTACACCAGGTTTTACGGACACATAATACAGTACGTGACATAATATTTTGCAAAGTATATAGAAAAAGTAACTAGTATGTTTCCACGTCACAGCTGTTGAAATTGAAATGAGAAATGCAACAATATAACACTGTAATGAAAAACTAAATGACAAAGCAATGCATCTACGTATAACAAAACTCTTAAAACTTTAACTACGTGTTGATGTTACATGGTTTAAATAGTTTTTTTCTTTCTGAAACCCATATTCTTACTAGAATTAAACAAGGTATCTCTCATGTCTTAGTATATCTGATTTAATTCATTTTTTTCTCCTCTGTTAACTCTGACTCTAACACTCTCCAGTTGGCAGTCAGGTTTTTACTATTGAACAAATCAAAGTTATAAAACATCCATAAAAAATACCTATAAATATTAAAGTATTTATACTTAAAATGTACATATTCATACTGTACTTATTGCTAGTTGTTATTCTAAGGGTATGTCTGCAATGAACCTATCCAGACTGATTATAGTGGAACAATGCTAACTTGCCAAATGTATTGTTTTGCACAGACACAGTCTGGCAGACTTTCAGTACAGAGAAAAAAAATCATTCTCTAAAGACCGGAACAGAAGTACTTCTAGAAACTCACCCTTGCAGTTTTCTCCCTTACGAATGCAACATTACATTGAATTTATTAAGAGCTCTGCCAGAAAGTGTGCAGTGCTTACCCATCTTTAGAAAGCTGCTATTGTCTACAGTGGCGCACATCGGCCGGCGGTTGATCAGCAGAAATGACTTTATTGCTGGTGTCAGATTTTGAGATATTGCCGCCTGATTGTGTTCAATAAATAATCTATATGGACTAATTACATGGGGATGAGATTGGATATTGATAAGGCTCAGTGCTTAATGATGTGAGAGAAATTGTGGCTGTGTGTGTTTGGGAGGTGGTGGTTGTGAGTTTGTGTCTGTGTGTGAGGGGGGGGGTCTACTTTCTAAATTGTGTGACATCATGCATGCATGTGGGTGTGTCTGTTTCTTCAACAGTTTTTTAAATGGTGGAGGTTTTCTAAATCTATCCTTCATGATAGAAAGTTAAAAGTGAAAAAGGCCAGTTTTAATTTGCTGCTTGGATACCCTCCTCGGCTCTCCCAGGGACTCTCAGCTTACTACCTCTCCTGTTAAACCAACACACTCTCTCTCTCTCACACACACACAGTATGCACATTAACTCCACACTGACACACATGCATACACACATCTATGCAGTGTGCAGATGTGTGTGTGGACACAGTGGTGGGATCTCAGGACTTGCCCTATTTAGATGAAATGAGTCACAGGGATCTCATTACTACTGTCTAGACTTCATCACTTTTTAGTGAAGATGGTCTGCTTTAGAGTGAGAACGACCAGGAACTATGAGCAAAAAGAGAAAACAGTGAGACATAAATTGGTTTGAAAGTTAGACAGGAAGATACAGAATAGATAGAAAAGACCAAATGAGATGAGTAGATAAAACATAATACAAACCGAATGAAACAGAAGAGATAGAGAAGAACGAGAGAAGTGGGGAAGTCCTGTGTCAACATGTCTGCTTTAAAGAGCCTTTCTTCTTGATTCTCACTGGATATCCCTCTACACCTCTCTCCTAATCACCTAATAATAACATCGCCATCATCTTTTCTGAGGTATTATGATATAGACATATAAGATCATATCACAAAACCAAATTTTACAACCCCCCCACCCCAGTATGATACTCAGTATAACGGGTTTCACACTTTTCAGTAAGGATCTTATATAGTGTTATAAATGTTTGACTTATGAAGTGTAAACAACAGAACCATTAACTAACAATAAACTAAACCAGTGATAAACTATAAATCCTCTACATGTTTTATAGTTAAGTGGTACTGTAGTGACTTGTCTACATTACTTAACAAGATTGTTAGCACATCAAGGTTTCCCAGGTGATAATGTTGTCCCCCTGGACAGATGACACAGCATTTTATACGAGATATTTTTGACCCTTTGAAGCTGTGCTGGTGAACACTAATGGTTTTCACTGTTCGACTGAAATTGCCCCATTCCTCCAAACTGGTAAAAAAAAACAAGATAATGATCCTAAAATCGCTTCTCCAGCACCACAAAGACAGACTGTGTAAAACCAATACTTATCACTCCTGCCCATAGCTTTAGAGTTGCAACCAACAATTATTTTCTTAATTAATAGCGTAAAAAATTGTGAAATACCTGTTATCATTGCTGAAAAGGTCCAAGGTGGTGCCTGCAATTTACTAACAATTTCTCACATTGGAATAGTTGCAGTAACAAAATGTTCAGCATTTTCGCCCAGAAAATAACTGCTTAGAAAATTGTTGCCAATTATTTTCGTGTCGATCAACCTACTTTTGCATCGCTACACAGCTTATTGATGTTATTTCCATTGAAACTGCCGGTGTCATTGTTGCCTCAACAGCCAGCTTTCCTCATGCATTCCTCCAGCCACAGTTATGCTATAACAGCTCATTCATTTTACATCTTTAGTGTTATCATGAGGCGTCTCCTGTTTCTCCTTAAACTGATGCTTCTTCTACTGTTACTGCGTCTTTGTTATCTAAGCATCTACAGTTGCTCCTACTGAGAACACACAGGACGATGGGGAGTCTCTGCTGTGCAAGTCATTTGTGAGTTCAGCACCATGGAGAGCTCCGTGGTTGTTCACTAAAGGCCCATTCAGTTTCTCCCTAATCCCGCCCCTGTCACCCTTTCTCTCATAATTACAGTCTCCCACCTCCACTCCATCTTCATTCATTTTTCTTCCTCCTCTCCATTTTCCGCATTTCCTCATTCTTCCCAAAGGGGCTCTGAGTGGAGGTGCAGCATTCCAAAGCAGCACAACGTCGGCACAGAAGTAGTTTCAGCGGGGCTCATTTAAAATGCACATCACAGCGGCCTGGATATGTGATCAACATCAGTGTGGTATTCTGCTTTGTGCTGGTGCGTTTGTTGAAACCGTCTGTGGCGTGTTCTTCAAAAGAGAGCCACAGCAGCTAGTGTGTGTTAATTGACTCAGAACACCTGCAACATCTCACGGAGAAGGTTGACATACCCACACATTTGTCTCTATAGGACCATTGAGGAAGATGGCATTCTGAGCATTGTTGCAGCAGGAGTCATGTACATTATTTATATCCACAGTCAAGGCTGCCACTGTCACTTCTGCATTCAACCACAAACAATGTTCTCAGGAAGAGAGAAGTAAAACCCTGAAAATTGACAGAGGTTCTACTTTGAACATGAAAAATCCCCCCCTTAGTGAGTGTATACAGGCTCATAATGTGTGTGCTTGGACCTGCGTGTGTGTGTGTGCAGGGAGTGTTGACAGAAAGAGTGCAAAAGAATGAACATCAAAATTTAGGGAGGGAAATCAGAGCACCTTTCAACCCCCAAGAGCTACAAGCGCACACACACGCATGCACACACAAACAAGGCTCTCTGAGACCAGGGGAAGCAAAGTGAGGAGGATAATTGCAAACAACATTTAATTGGTTTAGGGAAAAGAACAGATGTGAGGATTGAAACACAGAGATGGAGAAAGACACACAGAAAGATGAAGGAGAGAGACATTAAGACGTAGAGAGAGATAAAGAGATAGAGATGGACAGATGGAGCGATTGAATAAGAGGCGGAGAAAAAGGCCTTGAGATTAAAGAGATGGTGGAGATAAAGGTGAGGGGCGGGTTGTGAGTTGTTTCAGAGTGTCACGTTAAAAGCAGGACTGTCTATGTTTCCTTACTTCAACTCTCCACATTCCCAGCCGGTGAGCTTGTTTCTCTCTGTTTGTTTCTCACGCTTTCTTTGTCTTGCTGTGTGAGTTTTCTCTCACGCACTTTCCCCAGCCCGCCACCACCCAGCTCCGCTTTTCCCTTCCCCACCGTTGCCCTCTGCATCCTTCCACACACCTACACACACCCACCACTACACTACACTCTTACAGGTACATGCACACATACACAGCACTACTCCCTCTCCAACAAAAAGTCACACAGGATTCTTAGTATCCATTTGCAGGGGGCTTGCATCATGCCTTACTTCCTGTAACCCAAGGTCTTTGCTGCAGCACATTCACAGCAGGGGGAAGGGCTGATGAGCACCCGCTGGCCCTAAAGGTGCTTGAACATGGGAAAGAAGACCATGTCTAATTGGCACAGTAAAGGCTTTGAACCTTGTCAGTAGATTAACCTGAAAATGGCACTTGCATTGCTATTCAGTCTTAATCAGATGTTGAGTGGTTGTAATTTTTCAAGATTTTATGTCCTGAGGCGGGAGTTAAGTCAAAAGCAAGAGGTCACAGGTTAGATTCTTATTATACTGAATGTGAGAAAGCTTTTCTGTGTACTGTCTCTCAAAAAGAAATTAATATCTTGTTTTTAATTGCTCCATGATGTTAGTGGTCTTACATTTATTCATGTACTGGTGAAAGCTCTTATCTGAAGGAGATTAAAAAAAAATTAACAGTTAAATAAAAAAAGAAAGAAAAAAGAACACTATGCCAAACTCAGCATTTCTTTGTTGATGCCACACTTACAATCTAGTGCAGCTTGGAAGATCCTGCAGTAATTGGCTGATTTGTGGAACTTTGTTTGTTCTCTTTAAAGTTGGCTTTACTTTTACCCTTCTACAAAGAGGCCAAAGGGCATGCTCAATGATAGCAGGCAACCCTTTGTCAGTTGAGGTAAAGAACAGTGTAGTGTTTCCTGTGTGATCACCCCTTTAATTAATGTCTCCTTTCCACCAACACTTGCCATACTTGAGCAAAATGACACTCACTTTAAAATAAGCATTGAAGCTTTTCACTGAGGTCATTAAGATAAAGCTCTAGTTCAACTGAACACCATCTTATGAAATAGGGTACAGTCATAAAACCATACAGACCTTGACAGTCCTTTCAAAGGATGTCAAAGTAACTTCTACATCCAGAGTATCAAGCAAATTTAGCCAGTGTGTTTAGATTCTTACGAGAGCACAGAGGTCAAGATGAGAGAACACACAGAACTGAAATTAGGGTTGGAAAGTGTATCTGGGATGTGCAGCCTCGATCTAAAGAGAGTTCAACACATCTAAGCAGAAAGGCCAAGGGAGAATCAGTCTTTTGAAGTGTGAATCACAGCTATAATTTTCCAGCATTTCAAACCATTAGGCCCTTTTTCTCTCATATAGGACTTGATAAAGAACTCAGCCCCTCTGAATTACAGCCTAATACTTTCATCCAAACTATCCCTTCTTTAACGTTGTTCTCCTACTAATGAAGGGTAACTTCAATCAAGACCTGGGCCATTACTCTGCCAAAGTGGGATTGACTGTAAGCCTGTGGGTGGAGGGCAGTACAAAGGCACGCACACATTCACTCGCACACATACACATGCGTTCATGTATGCCTACGTGCACACAAAAGCTCATCAGAGAGGATTCTTAAACATTCTCACAAATCTTGGCCTCACCTATCATCAAAAGCACACATCTTTAATAATTATCAGACTCTCTTACACAGTCACTGTTATATGTTCTATATAATATAATATACAGACACACTGGGGAACCTGTCATTTAGTGCACAGCCAATTGGTGGATTCAGTAGTATGGGAAAACAAGGAGACATTTAAACTCATGTATTCTCCAAGTCTTAGGTTGAATGCAGCTGTCAAACTTTGAAGAATAGTCTTCATAAAGTAGGTGTGCCCTCTTCACCCTGACTCTGTCTGACTCTTCCTGCACGACCCAAATACTGTTGTGTTATTATCATTTTTACCAGACAGTTGGATAGAGGGCTCTCAACCTGGCTTTCCATTCTGATTATGTCGACACTGTTTCACTGCAAGACTGTTCCTCTAAAGATTCAAACCGAGTGTGTGTATCTCTGTGTGTCAGTGTGTTTGTTTTTACGTACCGCATGTGCTTTATCTCTCCAAGCCAATATAAAAAGAATCACTGAATACAATGTACAGCTGTAACCCTGTCTGTATTGCTTTTAGGCAGCACAGGCTAGGTAAAACATTTGCATACACATTTTAAAATGAGAACAAAAGGCCAGTCCGCTCCACATATGGAAAATATATCTGAAAATAGGGTATTGTGTGTTTTTGCTGTCACTCATGATTTTATTCTGACTTTCCAAAAATGTCACACTAGATCATAGGGAATATACTGTACATCTGCATATTCCACACATCTATTCCCATAAAAAAAAACAACCCTATCGTTTGCAAAAGCACGTTATTACGACTCACTGAAACATTTTATTGTGAAGTGACATCTAGCTTCAAAAACAATCTGGTTGCCATAATGACCAGAACACAGCAGATAGTCAAGATGCGTAGACGCAGTCATATATCATTGAAATACGTGCAGGTCCTTTAGATTTTTCGGAATTTTGCGGTCAACGTTTTAGAAGCCCTCGGGAGTTCTCCTGGAAAAATAAACTGTCACTTAAATCGCCTACCAAAATAAGTTTGCGAATATGTTAAGTCAGAAATAGATTGTGCAGTTCTCTAAATCTTTATACATTTTTAAACTACAACAACTAGGTTAAAAGTTTGCATACCAGATTTATCAGTCTGTCCCTGCTCTTTGTGACAGCAGTTGCCGTCTGCTCTGTGAGTTTGCATTTTTCAAGTCTTCTTGGACAAATGCAGGCAGTTATTTAATCTAGCAATTGCAGTGTCTGCCGTCTTGTTGAGGTGAAACAAGATAAAACCTCTATCTATTTGACACGCTTCTCCATCTCCAAACCAGGGACGGGATCATTTCGGCTCACTGATTGGCTGCTCTTTTCAAGAACCATTTCATGCAGGAAAATGTGAGAGGGGGTTTCATTGGTGCTGTCAGCCAATTATATTTTCTGTCATAAACACTTATTATGATTAACACTAAAATAACATAGTGACGGACTGAAAACGCCACTTGGGATATTTGGAAAATATGACTGCATTCACTTCCTGTGGGAATATAATCCCCTGGATAATATTTAGTGTGTTATTTCAAAATTAAAGTATATTCTGGAAGTCAAAGATTGATTTTAAACTGATGAGATGACTGGAGTTGTGCTACATAGAAGTGTCTGTTTGATTTACTTCCCTTAACTAATATTAAGTTATGATAGATTGCACTTTAGTGGCATTGTGGCAGTTGAGAAAGTCATGTGACACAGACTCAACCTCAAATAGTCTCGCTCCATCGCATAGATTCCTCCTGAAAGAAACACAATTAGGCCCTTTGATCACCTCACTGTTGTGCAATAAGAAGATTGATAGCACTTTCAGCTCTGGGGAGACTACAGCAGATCAGCTTCTTTTTTTTTCTTTTCTTTTTGTCTGAAGCGGATCAAAGAGCGTATTTGTCAGTGACACAGTGTATTAATAAAACTGTCTGAACCACTAAGATATGTCATCTGAACTCCTCAATCAGTACGCAGTTTGATTTTCTTTGGGGAGAAAAATGACATCGTACTGCAATGGTGGTCCCCCGCGGTTTTACAAGTACGTTATCTCAGTCAAATTGATTTTGGACAGGATCTCATTCTCCACGTCGCACTGCCTCCCGTATGAGTAGGGGCGTGCCTATAAAACGACTATTGAAATCCCACTGGTGTATTCCCATGGTAGTTATTGTACCTTATTGTTGATAAGATGAGTTTGCATGTGAGTTTGAGTGGGACGGATGGAGCAAAGAGAATAAAATACAAAGGAGGAAATAAGTAATGTATAAGCAAGCACAGTTTCCTCTCACATAAACTTACTTTGGAAGAACTGTACGAGTGAGCTGAACCCTGGATTGTCTGATTCCCTTCTTCTCTCACCCCCTCTGTATCTCTCTTTCTATCTTGTCTCTTCCTCTGACTATCTCGCTACCCTTTTGTCTCAGAGCAACTTTGTGGGTGTGCATAAATTATGTGTA
This sequence comes from Trachurus trachurus, assembly GCF_905171665.1. Lineage (NCBI taxonomy): Eukaryota > Metazoa > Chordata > Actinopteri > Carangiformes > Carangidae > Trachurus > Trachurus trachurus. The sequence continues at coordinate 9,689,978 of NC_139911.1, forward strand.
ATCCTGCTGGGCAATACAAGGCGAGAGATGGAAAGAAGCTATTTCCTCCGCTTTCTCCTCCGATAAATTACTATTCATTGTGTCCCTTTCTCTTTTGCTCTCTCCCTCATACTGTTGTGCTACTTCACCCACAGCCACGGTGACCTGCATACAGAAATGAGAGGAGGGGGAGAAATAAAGAGACAGATGAGTAAGAACAAGAATATGAACAACTGAGATTGACTTGGGCAATACAGGGAAATCTGCGACAGAATTGAAACAGGAAAATTTGAGGCAAGGGGATACAAAGAAGAAAAGAGTGATGATTGTGAGATACACGGGAAAGGGTGGGAGAAGAGGAAGAGTGAACGAGAGGGAGAGTGAGTGATAACAGCATAGACTGAGCTTGTCATATCTGCTTTGGCCAGAGAGACACACACAACCTCATGATGGACACTGACAGTTGTTCACTGACACGTGTTGGATCTGTTGAATGTTGAACAAGCGCCCAGTGTTTTGTTTTTGTGTTTTCATTTGCTTATGTTGTTTTTCCTCTCTGTGGAAACACTCGATTAGCACTCAATTACCTTCTTGAATTGCAGAGAGGGGGAGATTCTTGCAGCAGGACAGTGGACCTATTCATCCACATTATGTGGGCACAGAGCCATGCAAATACTCAGAGCTTTACTCACCACTGAGGCCCATAGACATGCAGTATTTATAGTGGTGCAAAGATCTTTTGGAGTTAAACAAACCGTTCTCTGAGCCAAAGTGTATTCACACTTCCTGACACTTTACCAACTGCCAGGTAGAAAACTTAAAGAAAAAGTTTAACACTTTGGGAAATGCGCTCTTGCACTTTCTTGATACTACTCTCATATCAGTGCAGTAAATTTGACTGTAAAGTTCTGTAGAAACATAAAAAGAGAAACATAAAATGTTGGTTACTGGCATCATCAATTGCAACATTGATGGATAGCAAATATGGCTGTGTCTAATCAAAAAATGCAAGCTGCAGCTACAAAACCTGCAGGAGTCAGGAGCTTTTTAGACTCAAGCACTTCAATTGTGAAATAACTTATCACAGCAGCGCAACATCCATGCAGGGTCACTGGAAATAAAAGTGTTGTGGATCAATTTAAGATGCAGAGAAAGCAAGACAGCTCTGCTTTGTTTGCTCCTTATCCCCATTCAAGCATGATTTATTAGGATTATTAACAGGCAGAAGAAATAATTTATGCACAGCTGTTGTTATGGTAACGTAACCTAGGTCAAGGTCAAGGCATAAACACTGAACATTGTAATCCTAATGAAGTGAGGATTTATTGCAGGCTTGTATTATACGGCATTAGTTTTATGTATGAGCGTATGTCACAGCATCGCCATTGAATTTGTGGACCACTATTTTCTGCTCAGGTATCTGACAAACGGGGTCCATTATTATTATTAATATCATAGCATGGCAGTGAAGTGGAAATAAGATGATGGTGAGCAGAGTGCTGAATAAAATACCAAAATGTTCATGACATAACAAGCACATTTTGAACAGTCGCTGCACTAGTATAAGCACATACTGACAGAATGAAACTTCATCAACTTTCTCACCTTTTGAGATTCAGCTTTGAAACTTTCTCTGACCTGTACCAGCTCAGATTTGTTGTCTCCTGCTAGGAGTGATCATCAAGACTACTTACCCCCCCTTTGTACACTAATGAGAAACAGCTCCTGTTGGCATCCTCCAGTCTGTCAAGGTTTTTTCCACAGAGACACTAACTCCTGCTTGGGTTTATAATGGTTTAAGACAACGGAGGCAAGTAAATCAAAAGGGTGTGGACTTGTTCCATTGACTGGAGCATAATATGAGTCATAGAGTGGCCTCTTGATCTTTTTTGATAAGAGGTAGATATGCACAGCTCAGGCAGAACAAGTCTCAATTTATAATCAATACCTCTGTTAAGCATGCAGTGGAGGATCAATGAGAGAGGAAATAGACACATTCTCTGATGCACCTAATCTGCCCTCGGTGCTCCATGCTGTTTTATTGTGCTCTATCTCTCTTCTATAGTGGGTGTGCTGACACCTTCCATTAGTTTTTACCGAAAGGTTATGTTAACACCTCACACTTAAATCAGATGAATGACCTCCTATTTCCCTCTTGCTCTCTTTCTCTTTCATCTCAGCCGTCTTTCTCTCTTTCTCTCTGTTTTCTACAATGTCTGTTTCCTGTGTCTCAGTGCATGGATCAAGCTTCATACTCGGAAAATCTTTTTTAGCACCTCCATTTCTTTCACTCTCTGATACACACATACTCATGAAAGAAGACTTTGTGGATGGGGGAAGTAGCAGGGGGGCCGTGGGGGGGGGTTAAGCGGCTACATTGATTATCAAACCTTTCAGAATGTATTTTTCCATTTCTCAATGTGCACAAAGTAAAAAGGCTTTTTGTATGTGTCTTGAGTGAGGTGAGAGGTTTTCAGGTTGAGATTAAATTTGGGGAGAGTTTTTGTTAAGTGTAGGAGACAGAGAGGTAAACCAACAGAAATCAACTCTGGCATATTTGTAGGCAAATAAAGCACTGCGGACCCATCCAGTGCACTCACAGCTGCTTCAGATCTGTAGGTAGTCTACAGATACCACAAATAAATTCAGTGCATTCCTTGCATCCTGTCATCTGACATTTTTGATTAGTTTCAACAATTGTACCTTGTGCGGGCAATCAGAGCAGTGGACAAGTCCGTTTAAACCAATTTGAAGCATTCAATTACCATTGTAATAAGCTAAAGTTCCTTTTGTTTTGCAGGTTTTGTTAATCAAAATGTTAAGTGTATTTCTCTACAAATGCTTTTGTTTTCCGTTTATATCCCTATTGTCACAAAAAATCGTACATATATGTAGATCGTTTGTGTCTGTCTCTATACAGCATAGTGCCAAATCACAACAGGAGAATACACATCTCTGACTCTGTTAGTGGAGTATTGTCATTGAGATAACACATTCCCTGGGCCCTTAACCTATAATTCTCATATCTGAATGCTAAACCTTAACCCTGACCTGAGCCTGATTCTTATCCTAACCCTAAAGCCTTCAGTCTTTATCAAGTGTATTGAGTGTTTGAGTTTTTGGGCTCCAGTAATATAGAAAAACAAGGCCACACATACAGTACATATGTGCACACCATAGACTGGTGCACACACATGAAAACACTTACCCTGACACAAAGGGCAGGGTTATAGGATTAAAAGTCAAAGGAAGGATCAAAGTGCTTTGATGCAGGGTGTGAAAAATCTTAACACTAGTCATATGCGTGAATCACCAAGCCTCAACGAATCCTCAAATACTCTGTCAGCCTTGTACCACATTTCTGTACACACACCATTTAAATTGATCTGAATGTTTGTTTGTATTTTCATAACCCACTCAGAGATTCACATGATTTTGTAGATGGAGGCAAATATACAGCTGTCACTGAAAATGTCGTTGTTCAGGCACGTCATTATGCTTTCATTCAAAGTGCAAGTCAAGGTGCAGTGGGAGAGTTAATTGACAGAACCTGTACATACATGTTGTCGGTGCTCGTGTCAGTGTGTGGTGTTTACTGGGCCACTGTGGTGTCAGTGCATTACATCATCGAGGTGGAGTGGCAGGGCAAACCCCCTTTTATCTGCTAATAGAATATTCATCATGGCTGCCTGAATGAAGAATGCATGAATGTATAAACACCACATGGCTTTAGCGTGTGAGTGAATGTACATATGTTTGCTGTTTATGTGCATTTTTCTGTTTGTGCATATAATGTGGGGGAAAAAAAAAATCCTTTTGTGGGCATGTTCTGCGTGGACACCCTGGCTGCTGCGCTTGCACTGCTGCACTCACTTTTCCAGATGAAAGCCGCTGTGCTTGTTCCCTAGTGCTGACTCTTCCACACACCACAAAAAAACATGTTGAACCACCACCGCCACACATTCACACTTCCGTCTCGCTCTCACTTCACTTCCACTATCTGCTGTCAGCTGAATCTGTAAGCAAACGGGAGGTCTAAGGTACTGACACTGCACACCAGCTACAAAACATAGTATTTGGGTGGGAGGGGGTGGTGGGGGGAGGACAGCACTAGACTCTACAAACTGAATACATACATTGTCGTGTTTTTGGTTTAAATTTATGATTTTTCTTTTTCCTCTTAGTAATGGACATACAACCATTGTAAAACTATGATTCATTCCCTTTCTTGCTCTTATCAATAGATATTCTGAAATAGCAAAGACAAAATAAAAAGCCAAATTACTGAATAATATAATTATGTTTTCCCACAGAATATCATTTTTTGTAATTTTGTGGTGATTGAAACAGTCCTTGGAATAATGAGATTGCCAAGAAGCGAAGAAAATGTTTTATTACCATGACTTGAGTAATGCAACACATCAACACTTGTGATTTTCAAGTGTTTGTTTCAATTTTTTTGATAATTATCCCTAGTAACTGACAAACCATAATCACAGCGCTTTACACCACTGTAACATGGTGTCACCCTCAGTGGTAAAAGTGATAATACAATTACAGAGATTGTTAATGGAGCTGGCTCATTAAATGGGGAAAAAGTGAAAGAAAGAGCAAATTGTGCAGAGATATTTGTATAAAAGTGCTGCTGTGAGCAGGAAATGATTGAGAAGATCGTTCACTTTATATTTCTACAGGCACAGAAAGAAAAAGAGGGGAAGAGGGAGAGAGATACTGTAAAGTCTGAGATATGTGTGGTGGAAATACAAATACAGTGGCTGACAAACAGAAGTGAAAAAAAAAGTGTTACAATGAGGGAAGAGGTGCCAAGGTGAACATTTCCCCTTTGTGGATACGAAGAAACATTTATCAATGCTGTAACTAAAAAAGACAAAGGCGAGATCCAATGAATATCTGGGGAGACCAAATAAAGAAAAAAAAATTGAAAAACTTGTCAGCTTGTAAAGATGACGCTCTGGATGTTTATAAGTCATTGCCACAGATTTGCAGGCTTAATACTTCAGAGTAAATATCATCATTTGGCTCCTGGAGATGGATGCAATATTTTAGTGTTGAATACCTGAAGTGGACAATGAGTGGACTGTGAGGGGCCAAAGAGACAGAGTCAGACAGAATGAAAGAGACTAACACTGGTGTCGTGCAGTGCCGCGTCATTCTGCTAGTCATTTAACATTTGACTGTGGCAATTTGAGCTTCCATTTGCATTGATTGATTTTCTGCACTCAAGTTGGGAGCTGTCATGGGATTGAATTTAGCTGCCATTACATGGGGCCCCCTGTGTTATTGCTCTCCCATTATCCCACCGCTTTGCTGTGTGCGTTCATATGTGTGAGCACGTGTGGTTATACCCATAGTGCAGGCTCGTATACAGTACTTTGTACTGGACCGGGCCTCCACTTGATCAAAGTGCCTTTGATCAAATCATGCCCTCAGATCACCCACTTACACTCTTGACTGAGTGCTGTAGGCCTGAATCACACACAAACACGCTCACACAGACACATATAGTTGTGAATATAGTTGTGCGTGCAATACTAGGAATTCCTCTTCATTTATCTCTCCATCAGATATGCACAAGCAATCATTTGCACTCATAGCTGTGCACACGTCCCCAGCTTCAAACACCAGTGATTTGACATTTCCTTCAGAGCTTCACTGTTCATGACATGGCCTCTTTCCCCATGTGGGTTCTGCAGCCTCAGAAGTGAGAACCAACTTTCCCTGCTTCACACACTACAAACTTCTGTCCCCCTGCTCCCTCTCTCATTATCAGCTCCCCCTGTGGACTGCCTGAGGTCTTTTTCTACTCTATGGCAGTGCGCACTGTATGTATGTGAATGTGCCAGGCCGACTGAGTGTGTAGGTGTGAGCATGTGCACATACAGGTATGTCTATACACATGTCAGAGCATTCTTGAGTATGTGTTTTGTGACTCTGTGCAATGATTATTTATTGCTGTCAGAGGGAAATCTCCCACTGTGTGTTTCTTCACGAGGGCAAATGAAGCTTAGCTTTACTAACTTAGTTACTTATGCTGTTGATAATGAAGCTGTATTCACTGTCTAATCTGTGTGCCCAACTGGATTTGTGTGGATCATGACTGTGCATGGTAATGCATGTGTGTATGTACTGTATGGATGTGTCTTATCTCTGGTTTGGGGTTTGCGTTTAATCTCATGGATCATCATCAGCAGCAGCTTTGAAAATGGACACAGGAGAGTTAAGCTGCCACTTTGAACGGGAAGAGTTTTGAAGCTGATTAGAGTGAACGTTTAGAGCAAGTTTTAATATTTCCCAGCCTATAGTCATCTATAGAAACAGTCCGGACAGTAGAGGACCTGGTATGAATTTCAATGGACAAAGCTGTCAACCTTTTTCTGAAAAATGTATTTCAAAATCACTTTCTGCATTTATAATGTGATGCTAGTCTTGTGTATAATCTTAGACAATACAGCCTCACATCTAGTACAGTACCCAAATAACTTATAAGTAGTCCGTGAGCAGCTCACTGTTCTTTTGTTGAAAATGTCCTTCAAACAGTCCTTCTGGAGGTGTAACAAGTCGTGCCAAGTAGGAGGGGACCTCAGGGCAGACTGAGGACATGCTGGAGGGACTGCATCTCTCAGCATGACTGAAAGCATCTGGTCATCCTCCAGCATGAGCCAGTGGAAGGTTTTCACTCTGGGAGGAAATATATCAATATATTCGTCAACTCTTGTCTAAAGTAAATTAGAATTACATGTTTTTGTGGAGAAAGTAATATCTGCTGTATTGGTTTTAATTTTCATGGCTAATCTACAGTAAACTTGTTTTCAGTGACATTGAAATCTGAACCAAATGAATTGCGCAGAATAGCCGGACAGTTTACAGTCACAAACCTCAAAGAAGTTGTGTAGCTCTCATCACACACTTGATCTGATGTTATGAGCTGTGGGAGTGTATCGCTTAATCCCTGCAGGATTAACTTTGTGGAAGGACACGAGACATTCACACACAAATGACCAGAATTAGATCTGACCCGCCAACATACAGCACCATGTGCGCATCTGAAGAATGATGCAGTTAATGCTGATGATGAAGAAAGTAAGAACAGATTAGCAGTCTGCCCCCTCCTGATGTGCTAATTGTCCTTTTGAACATTTTATCAAAATGTCAACTTGCCTATGGGGAGTGACGAGACAGAAGCTGACAGAGGAGTAGACCCTCCCTTGACCTTTCTGATTCCCATTCTTCCTCTCAATTCTTCTTCCTACCTGCATCTAATGAACTGGCACAGAGAGAACCAGCATGCCCTTGAAGGTTGCAAAACAAGTGACTGTATCAAAATGCTGCCTCAACCTTTAAACTGATGTTAGATGGTATAAACAGCTTGTATCCATTCTACTTACCGTAAGTGCTGTTTTTGTGATTCTTCATTGATCTCCAGATACAGAAATCTATCTTTTTGTATGTGCCACACCTCTGCAGGGAGTCCAGGACAGCTACAGAGCAGCAATCCAATGATTTGAGGCCTTTAGGTTAAACAACATTGTCCTCTACCCTGCTGTCAACATGGTGATCTTACAGGCATGCAAGAACAGAAAGGAGAGGAAATGTCTTTTATGTCAGTGAGTGCTGCTGGTGCTAGTTTGTCTTATTAATGCAGCAGAGAGGTCCCTATTAATACTAAGACTCTATTGATCCTTCTAGACCCTCTGGCTGGAGATGAATGGCGCTCACATATTATCACAGCAGCGAAGTGGGCCCTCACATATCTGTGACATTTCCACCATAGACGGCAGTAATTTCCAGAGTGACACACCCCATCCCTCGCTCTTTTATTTTCACCCTCTTATGCTCTTTTTTTTTCTCACACTCTTTCAGTCCCCTTTCCTTCTCTTCCCTAGCCTGCCCTTTTCGGAGATTCTGCTCTCGGCTACTTCATGTTATCAGTCCCTCCTGCCTCTTTCTGTCGTTTCATTCTACCCCCACCTTTTGCCATTTTGCTCTTTTCTTGCGATTCATCACTTTTTTTCATTCTGTCTTTCCTTATATTAACGTCTCACTTTAATAGCTATCTCTCTCTTTTTTGGATTCTCTCGTGCTGAACTGTCTCTCTGTTTCTGTTTCTTCCCCCTCACACACCACCTCAGCTCACACTTTCCGATCCACTAAATCTTTACACTTGTCTTTATCTCAGCTGGCTCTCAGCAACTACCCCTCCTTCTCATTTGTGTGTGTTTTATTTATCTCTTTCAGTTTCTCCATCATCTGGCTTTCTCATGCTCTCTGTCTTTATACAGTATTTCCCTGTGCAGCTCTGCTTTGTTTAGCACCCAGTAGACAAGGCTGCTGACAAAGGTGAATGAGAGCACATTTAAAATGTCACTGGCAAAGTGACAAAAGGTCATATGGAAAGTAAGAGACTCCCAGCACAGTTTGGACTGACTGCTAAACAGGCATACATGGTTGTTTTGTGTGTGTGCGTATGTTTGTATGTGCGTTGGGAATTTAATAGGTGCATATGCATATGCATGTTAATTTCTGCATCTGCCCAGGGGTGTGCACAACTTCTGTTTTCTGTGAGTGTGTTTTATGTGGGAGAGAAAATGCAATGGGATATACTGAAGGCATTGTTTATTTATTTATGTGTGTGTCTGTGTCTGTGTCACCATGTTAAAGCTGTTGGCATCCTAATGGCTGAATGCTGCTCTCTGCCTGAGGTGAGGCCTTGAGCAGCTTCCACTCTGATGAGTCTCGGTGATGAAGTTGTATTCATAAAGCCTCTTGCATGTACAGGCTGCCAGCAACTGCCTATGTAGAGATAATATTATTGCCATGCATTTTGACTGCGCTTTTCTTTTCTCCTTCTTTTACATTGCTGCTAACTTGCTGGTACTTCTGTAAATGTCACTTAACATTTTAGAAACCATTTTGAATGTCTAGACCCTGATATCACAATAGCAATTTGGGGAAATAGACAACTTTCAGTTTAATACTGACACCGGTTTTAAACATCAACCTGAAGCTCAAATGTCAAATTGTCAGCAAAACAGGACATTTTCTAATTAATTCAAAACCTCTCTGTATAAAGGGGTAAATGTATTTTACTTTGTGTGTGCAAGCAGGAACCTGCACCTTTACTCACATTACCCCCTTCCCATGAGACATATTCCACCTCTTATTTTGTTAGTCAACATTGTTATTTTCTAATGAACTGCATAATTAGCCATCTTACAGAGCAGTCTTGTTGCACTCATTGAGCTAATTAAAAGCAACACAGATGTAAATGATACTAGAAAGTGCTGAGTGTCGTTGAAGGGTAAGTAAACTTGAAAGTCTGTGTGTGTGGCAAGGGTGGATTTAGACAGGGTGAAAAAAAGAGGTCAAGTCTGGGGATTTTATTTTGTCCATGCGGGGTAGCTTCTGCATTTGGTTGTGTTCAGTCAGCACTTTGGTTTTGGGGTCTAGAGACCTGGGGCCTTTATTTGCAAATGTTGCATATGCACAAAATACTGCATACGCCATCTTTCAAACTCACAGTCAGATGTATAGGTATTTGTGTCCCTCCATGTCATACTCTTCTAATGGTTTTAGACGATCAGTGATGCTCAGAAGTGATGCAGTGAAAATACAAATATTAGTTCATGAGTCTTTCAGACACATGTGAAAACAACAGCTCGTGTAAATGAGTTGCCCAGGAACGTATTTGATGCAATGCCTACCTTAATATCAATGGCAGCATTGACCTTTTCAGAGGGCATAGCGAGCTGCAGAATGAGAAGGAAATGCATATTTGAAGACGCACTGTCGTCGTCAGAGGGTAAATTAAAGCATTCTCATTCCATCAGTGTTCAAATGATACAGTATGTGAATCACAAATGTGACTGATTAATGCTGCTGTGAGACAGCCTGGATCTACCCACGATACATTTACGCTAACAAACAGCATAATTGGAAAAAGGCTACAAGCTGACAGGGTATGCAACAGGTGGTAAGTGATACATTTATAAGTTAAATTAATATTAAATCAACTCCTGAGACCTGTAGGAATGCGACCGCCCCCAAATATTATGCTCTCCAGGGCATAGACTTTATGGTTCAAGTTAGTCCCTGTTCATCAGTGTGACTTGGAAAAGATTTGGACATTCTCACCCTTCGCTTCCATCTGTATATAAAATAGTTATGGAGGTAAATAACATGGAAAATAAACCTAAACTGTTTTAGTCTCTTAAATCAAGGGAAAATGCATAATGTACAAGGAAAAAAAATAAAAAGCATGTCAGGACCCCACAGCATTAACAGCCTCCGCCACACTCTCCCACTCCATTTGTTTTATTTTATTATTAATGCCAGAGGACAGTGTGCCAAATGAAATCTTTTTACTGAACTCTACCTCTCAAAGCAGCACCTCCTCCACCCACTTGCTGAAATGTGTCTTTTTAGGTGACTTGCCAGTTGGTTTTGCTATTTTCCTGATTCTTAGGAGAGGGGAGGCCCGGGGGTATTCATTTATTTACTCATTAGCATATTAAAGCATTTTAAATTTAGGGCGGAGAGAAGGTGGAGAAGGTGCATGTGCTCTTCTTTTCATGTTGATTGAGAAATAGAAAGAAAACGGGTGTGGAGTCCTACTAAACTTTCTCTTATGTCAGATTTTTTGGTGCGTACGTTTCAGTATGAATTGCATTGAATATATACAGTATGCACACAAGCCTCCTGGACTCTAAAACCGTTTAAGGCTGAGAGACTTGTTGACAGATACAGATGAATTACCTCAAGCACTGGGAAGTACGCCGAACAATGAAGAGCTAAATGAGGAAAGGGCAGGTGCACAAAGATGTACAGAAAAGCAATGAGGCAGATAGGAAGGCTAACAGGCAGACAGATGTTGAATAAGGAGAAAAACTGGATTTTTGTTTAAGTTGGGTCGTATGGTTTCTGTTTAAAGAGTGTTGTGTGTTCCGCTCCCCATTTTCTTTGCCTTCTTGTTTTACCTTGGAAGCAACTCTAAAGCTATCTCACAGAGAGAAACTGTCTGGAGTGACTCATTTTTACAATGCTTTTGTTTTTCCAAAGCTCTTCATATGGCACTTAAAGTTGTCATTTGGAGTGTGTTTTCCACTGCACAGCACTTAACATTCAGTGTGTGTCTCATTTTGAGTTTTAGGCTCAGATTCTCCTGCTGCATGTGTACACAGCCATCTGTCTGCCTGATACTCTGTCTGCCCTCCTGCCTGTCTGCCTGTACCTGCAGGCTTACCCCTCTCCACGTCTCTCAGAATGAAGTGCTACAATAATCCATCTCTAGGGGAAAGGGACAGATCCATAATGTATGTCTCTCTCTCTCTCCCTCTCTCTGTGTTTGTGTGTGTGGCATGTGTTGAGTGTGGCATGTGTTGAGTGTGCACTGGATGTGTGGTCTCTGATGCTGAGTGCTTTCCATTGACTCTTCTAGCTATGCACTAAATGTCACTGTCAGCTTGTGAAGATTCACTCCCCCCTTCTTCACCCCTCCCCTCTTATCTTTTCACTCCTGGTCCATGTTTTAAACGTAAATCTCTCTTCTATCTCATACCTTTTCCCTGACATTACATGGCCTTTTTCATCATCCCCTTTTCTATTTCAGTTCAGAAAAGACAGATAGAAAAGGTAGGTAGGTAGGTAGGTAGGTAGGTAGGTAGGTAGGTAGATAGATAGATAGATAGATAGATAGATAGATAGATAGATAGATAGATAGATAGATAGATAGATAGATAGAATCTATAATAATAATAAATGTTATTTAGAAGGCGCCTTTCACGCCACTCAGGACACTTTACAGCAGTTAAAATCATCAATAAACAACACAAACACAGAATAAACAACATTAAAAACATCAGTAAGAATGAATAGATATGATAGATACTGTAGTACACATACATGCATACATACAGGGTTTTTAGTAAAGGATAAAAGCAGTTAGACTGACAGGTGACATGGATGGATGGATGGATGGATGGACATAGAGGGATATGGACAGAGGTAGAAAAGAGTGGGACGTCAGCAGTGTGTCAGCAGTTTTGATGAGTTGATAGCAGAGCTGACACTGCATTGGGAATAAGAGGCCAGCCCTCTGCTTATCCCTCTATCCCTCTTTCCATCCATCTATCTATGCTATCCATCTATCCTCTGTCAAAGTCTGTTTCTCATTCCAAGGGCAGTGAGGGAGAAATGGCATAGAAAAAGAGAGATGGAGCATTACTGGCTAGTTTTCAAACTCTGTCATCCGTTGAAGACAACGCTTCCAACATAACTTTTGGCCTTAACATGTTTTTCCTTTTTCTTTCTCCTGACACCACACTTTCCCACACACTCTCTCTCTCTTCCTCCCTCTCCCGTCCTGCTCCCATCCACAGGGTGCAAGGGGTCACTGAATGCTTTGATAGGTATGAAAATGAAATGAATTATATGCTGTGGACTTAACACCTTTGGGAGACTTTGGACTGATGTATCAGACAGAACTCTCCACCACCACCATCATCAACACCAAATAAGGACATATGTTTTGGAAGAGACTTGTAGAATCAAAGCCAAGGATTTTTTCTGGCCCATACCTTACTAAAGATGCTTCATGTCAGTATTTGTCATGTAAAGATGCACATTCTGGTCATTTCCTGCACTTACTGTAAAATGATGTCTGTACTCTGGGGAGGTGATGGTAACACTTTACTTGAAGGTACCGTCATAAGAGTGACATGACAATGTCATAACAGTGTCATGTCACAGTCATAAACGTGTCATAAACATTAAGTCAATGTCATTAAACATTTATGACTGTTGTCATTAAGTGTCATTCGTTTTTGTAATGACAAGTTGACATTATTTTTGGTTGTCTTGATTATGACACCTTGACATTAATCAAGGTGACATAACCAGAAGTCGTCTTTGTCATGACAACTTGACATTAAATTTGTTTGGGATGTCCTTATTATGACAACTTGACATTACTCAAAGTGACATTACCAGAAAAGGGCCTTGTCATGACAACTTGACATTAATGAAATATTTTCTGTTTAGTTGACATAATGATTATTAATTAGATGTGCAAGGTTACAGAACAAATCTAGTACTTGGTCATTGTTGTTTGACAGGATGTGGACAGGATACCCAAAACTGACTGTCATGACACCATTATGACAGTGTAATGAAGAAATTCTCTGACCTCAAGTAAAGTGGTAGCATTTTTATTTGTCATTAACATATCATGAAGGATAAACTGACTGTCATGACACAATCATGACAATGTAATGAAGATATTCTGTGACCTAAAGTAAAGTGGTAGCATTTTTATTTGTCATTAACATATCATGAAGGATAAACTGACTGTCATGACACAATCATGACAATGTAATGAAGATAGTCTGTGACCTCAAGTAAAGTGGTAGCATTTTTATTTGTCATTAACATATCATGAAGGATAAACTGACTGTCATGACACAATTATGACAATGTAATAATTTTTACACATCACGTAAAACAGAGATCAAACATTTTTGAAAGCTTGAAATTATAAAAACAATTATACTGACAATAAATAAAACACAAATATATAATAACAGTGTCTAAAAAACATAAATAAATCATTCAATTTCCAGGTGGAATTTTATGTCAAGGCATGCCTTGACTTCAGCGCTGCAGTTGTAGCCCGGACGGTCTGCAGGCCCCGGCTACACTGGTTGTGTTCTGACCCAGGGGTGGGTTCACACTCTGGTTTATTCCTGTATGATGGCGACATAAAACAAAATGGATGTGAGTGAATCTTCTCCTACCACAAAATAAATAAAATACATTTAGCAAGTACACTAGTACATGGAGGACGCACTACCACATGCACACCACACACACACTCACGCACGCACACACGCACACACACACACACGTACAGGGAGAAATCGCGGCAAAATAACTTTCTCTCTCCTGCTCAAAACGGTTCTTAAAACATGCTGCTCGACAGAAAACACCACAAACACATCTCCAAACAGTTTTACATTAACATTCTTTCGATAAATTAGCATTAAAACTTATCAAATGTAACTTTTTCGTCCTGGAGCCTAGACTACATTACCTCAATCAGTCAGGAACAGCGCAGACTGACGAGAGAAGGGAGGGAAGGGAGCTACATGCTCATATCCACGAACTTTCAAAATAAAAACTTGGACTTGTAAAAATGAAAGAAATCCAAAAATAAATCCACAAAAATTGAATTATTGAATTATAGTAACAAAAATCCCTACGTAAAGCAGTATAATTCAAACTGTCATGGATTTATTTTTGTATTTCTTTCATTTTTACTAGTCCAAGCTTTTATTTTGAAAGTTCGCGGATATGACGCATGTAGCTCCCTTCTCTCGTCAGTCTGCACTGTTCATGACTGATTGAGGTAATGTAGTAGGCTACGGGACTAAAAAGTTAGATTTGATGAGTTTTAATGCTAATTTATCGAAAGAATGTTAATGTAAAACTGTTTAGAGATGTGTTTGTGGTGTTTTCTGTCGAGTAGCATGTTTTAAGAACCGTTTTGAGCAGGAGAGAGAAAGTTATTTTGCGCGATTTCTCCCTGTACGTGTGTCTGGTGTCTGTGTGCGTGCGTGAGTGAGTGTGTGTGTGGTGTGCATGTGGTAGTGCGTCCTCCATGTACTAGTCTACTTGCTAAATGTATTTTATTTATTTTGAGGTAGGAGAAGATTCACTCACATCCATTTTGTTTTATGTCGCCATCATACAGGAATACACCTGAGTGTGAACCCACCCCTGGGTCAGAACACAACTGCAGCGCTGCAGCTGAAGTCAAGGCATGCCTTGACATAAAATTCCACCTGGAAATTGAATGATTTATTTATGTTTTTTTTTTAAATGGTTTTTAGACACTGTTATTATATATATATATATATATATATATATATATATATATATATATATATATATATATATATATATATATATATATATATTTTTTTTTTTTTTTTTATTGTCAGTATAATTGTGTTTATAATTTCAAGCTTTCAAAAATGTTTGATTTCTGTTTTAAGTGATGTGAAAAAATTATTACATTGTCATAATTGTGTCATGACAGTCAGTTTATCCTTCATGATATGTTAATGACAAATAAAAATGCTACCACTTTACTTGAGGTCACAGACTATCTTCATTACATTGTCATGATTGTGTCATGACAGTCAGTTTATCCTTCATGATATGTTAATGACAAATAAAAATGCTACCACTTTACTTGAGGTCAGAGAATTTCTTCATTACACTGTCATAATGGTGTCATGACAGTCAGTTTTGGGTATCCTGTCCACATCCTGTCAAACAACAATGACCAAGTACTAGATTTGTTCTGTAACCTTGCACATCTAATTAATAATCATTATGTCAACTAAACAGAAAATATTTCATTAATGTCAAGTTGTCATGACAAGGCCCTTTTCTGGTAATGTCACTTTGAGTAATGTCAAGTTGTCATAATAAGGACATCCCAAACAAATTTAATGTCAAGTTGTCATGACAAAGACGACTTCTGGTTATGTCACCTTGATTAATGTCAAGGTGCCATAATCAAGACAACCAAAAATAATGTCAACTTGTCATTACAAAAACGAATGACACTTAATGACAACAGTCATAAATGTTTAATGACATTGACTTAATGTTTATGACACGTTTATGACTGTGACATGACACTGTTATGACATTGTCATGTCACTCTTATGACGGTACCTTCAAGTAAAGTGTTACCGAGGTGATTTACTAAAACATAAGCTGCGCAATTAATTTATGGCAGCAATGCGGACAATGACTGATAAATGTGGTATGAAAGATAAACTATATACATATTAGGCCTGTTGGATTAATCGTTTTAAAATCGTAATCACGATTATTTAGTTAGGAAGATGTTAAAAATGTGAAATCGTAAACGCTCTCAGTGGAAGGCAGTCAGTTGATGTCACGTTTTAGGATGGATGGATGGATGGATGGATGGATACAAGATAGATAGATAGATTCATTGTTTGACTCCAGGTCCATTTAAAAGACACAAACATCATTCACATAAAATTGTAATCTGCGTTTTATTTTTGGGCAAAATTGAACAGCCCTAATACATATAAATGATATACAATATATCTTTGTGTGATATCAGAATAAAATTGGCATATGTGCAAACACATTCACAAAAATGGATTGCAATTATGACAATGGCACTAAAATCGAATTAAATGTATCTAATTATCTCAAGTTGGCCTGAAAGGAGGTACAAGAGGAAGTGATTGTGAACCTACTGTTTGTGCGTTCCACAGTTTGGTGGTCATTGTCTTTCATCTTTGATTTTCTCATGCAGACTCCATCTACACTGGTCCCCAACCACACTGTGTGGCTGCCAGCTTATCTGTCACATGCCATGGTTATTGAGACCCTGAGGCATTTTTGTGACCAGTTAGACCAGGTCAGGAAGAAGCTGACCTATGTACTTCTGACTCCCAGTCATTTTCCCAAATGACACAATCTTTGTGAGACTCCTCAGAGCCTCGAGGACATATTGTCAGCAGAAATAATAGGACACATCCTGAGAGAAATTAGCATCCTCAACCACAGTGGACAAGTCCTGGTTCTCCTTTTAGTACTGCAAAATGCAAAAGTCAAATTTTGTGAATATATAGTATGTCTTTTTTTATGCCATTATAAGTGTAACATAGATGCAAAAGTATTCACTCCTGTCTTCAATAAAACTCATAGTTTCTATCCCCTGCATTAACTTGTAACCTCAAAATGAGCACCAAGCAAGAGGCACTGTGGCAACGTGGCATTCAGTGAGAGACAATCAATATGCAAATTGTGTGCATGATGCAACACCACTAAAGGCTGAGTTCAATATGTTGTCATCCCAGAGTTAAGCTTATTTGTTCTTAAAAGAGGGAAAACATACGCAACATAAAGATAATGAGAGAGGCCGACTTTGCCTCAGGAAAGAAGGCAATGTAGTCAGTTTAATTAGGGCAGCCATCGCCCATTTGGGTCTCTCTAATGCTTCACTTGTGTGACTCACAATAATTACATTTTTGACTTCTGCTTAGCTGACCTCTCTGACAGCAGTGAGGATGAAGGTGTGTGTACTGTGTGTGTGTGTGAGAGAGAGAGAGAGAGAGAGAGAGACGGAGAGAGAGAGACAGAGAAAGAGAGAGAGAGACGGAGAGAAAGAGAGACAAGGGTTGTTTGTTCATGGGCATGTCAATGCATTTGATACAGTGTCATTTCAACTGTTATAAGGCCGACATTACCGATGATGCAAAATGATATTCAACATTTATCATCCCCTTGTGGTGGTGGTGGTGGTTATGGTTTCTGGCATCGCAAGAGGTTGTATCATAATTATGTCTAGTGTCCTCAGTAGTTAGGCTCCTTGTGTTGTCAGTTAATAATGCAGCCAGAAGTCCCTTTTTCAACTTGGTAACATTTTGTGTAGCAGTTGTCAGCTACACACCCACCTTTGAGTTATGAAAGTGACTTAGACAGAAAAAAACAAAAAAAACCTTTTCTTACTGTAACTTTAAAATGAAATCTGCAGTGACACAGTTAAATTAGCTTGGCCTCGGCTTTGCTGTGGGAGTTTGACTATTTTTTGTTTTTAAATTGCAGTATGTTGTGGTTTCGAGGTTAAACATATTTATTTATTTATTTGTGCCATGTTAGAAATAAGTGTTTTTCACTATCATTTTATTTATTGTAAAATCAGTGAGTGTGTGTTGCATGTATGTCCAATTTGTTAGTCATTAAAATTTGAGGGGGCAAGCAGGTGGCTTAGAAAACTGGTAGCAGAGTGATTCAAATTTTGGACTGTGCGTTGCTTCTTCACTGCATTTGCAGGCTTTGAAAAAAACTTGCTGATTGTCAGCCCTCTCCAATGTCATGGCGTTTTAAATGGCACAAACATGAGAAACAATAGGCTGGCTGAGAGGTTCCAGAGCCAGGCACGAACGCTGAGTTCAATTTTGATTGCGAAGGGGCATTATCAACAGTCACAGACGGAAATCCCTCAGGACGCAAGTGGATAGAACCAGAACCAATCAGAGCACTGAAATGTGTGATGAAGCACAGAGTGACAGAAATATGTAAACAGACTACAGCGTTCATTAAACTTTCACCAAATCCTCTTTGTAGTGCAGCAAACTCATCTTTCTTATCAACAACCGCAGTGCAGATTCAACAAACCCCTCTCACAATAGCGGCAGTCATCTTAGTTGTTAAATGAAAATGCAGAAATGCTTCAGCGTCACTCCTCTGTTTGTCATCATATCAAACCTGCCCCAAATTTAGATAACTGGGTGTGATTGGTCTGACCTATCTCAGCACAAACGGAAATCTATCTGAGACACATGAATAAACATGAGCTGGATGATTGGTCTGGTCTCCAGGCTAAAGAAACCAAGCTTTCTTAATTGGAGGAAGTTATTAAGAGAAACGTGGGAAACAGAAAGATCAACCTGAAAAACCTAGTTTATATGTATGTATCATCTATATGTAAAAAATCTTGTGCGATTTCCTGCCTTGGGTTGTGATTTGTGTTTGGTTGATGAGAAACTCCACCTCAGAGGGCTTCTAATAAGTCCACAGTGCCCTGCATATTTCACACACAGAAGGCAAATCCACATACTCTTTGACAACATGCGGAGATATGAGCTGAAGAGGACCAGTTGCTATGTGTCAATTTCAAGATGACAAATCTGCGTGTATGTGGGTGAGTGTGAGAGCGTGAGTGTGTGACTGCATACTGTGCTTCTGTCCCTGTGTGGGATCAGTGTCACTGGGCTGATGACCAGGAAGTAATGAAGCTTAGCAGCTGTTAATGAGCACATCACCATGGCAACACACTACCTACATGGCCGCTTTTGCAGGAAGAGTCTTAATACAATCACATAAAACAGAGGCAAAAGCATCAGGTTGACTCAGGTTTAGACATGTTTTCTACTAATATTGAATCGTTTCTACTAAATTTTATTATTTTGAAGAAAAAAATTACACGTGTCAAGTTGAGGGAGAAAAGTCGTACCAATGTACTCCTAGAGCAGAGACCAATATTGGTCTTTTTCATGGGTGAAAGAAGGCTGCTGGGGGCTTTTAAATCCTAGATAAAATAAATAAAAAGCAGAGAAAATCAAGATTGGATGCCAGAAACAGCATTGTGTGAAGTCAGCACATTAATGGTGACACTTTTACACTGGGTAACTCTATTTCATTACAAATAAAAAAACTCCCTCGTTTAGAGTTAAAATGAATATAGGCTATTTTTATTTGAATAAAGAGCTACTTGCCTGCTTTGAAAAGAGCGAACAAAAACTGAGATTTGACCACATGAAGTCAGGAGAGGAAGTCTGGAGCTGCAGATTGCCTTTTAATGGCAGGATTAAATGAGTGCTCTGTACTGCAGGCAGCTGTGCTGAGATTTGTCTCTGTAGAAGGCAGCAGCCAACAGCTATCTGTGAAGCTTGTCAACATTAAATACAGTCTGTGAGGTTAGAGTTTGAAGCAGCGCAAGAGAATGTAAACCAGCACCTTGTTGACCTTCAGCCTAAAATTTCTTCAAATGCATTTAATGAAGCAGCTTGACAGTTAAAAAAAAAAAAAAGAGAGAGAGATGGCTGCAGCAAACACTTGTCAGACTGAAAGTGGAAGGTGAGAGGTAAAGTTTCTATGTCTTGAAAATCATTTCACATCATCCCACTCCTTTGTGCAATAAATCTAAAGAGGCACGATGTGGAATGTGATGATTATAAAGCACATTGTTGCAATTTGTGTCAAAGCGCAAAAATGATGAATGTGGATGTGAATACTCATGGAATAACAGTAATTGTCAGAATAATGAATTATCCAGGATCCTCATGTGTCATGTGTTCAAATTAATGGGCTCGCTTGTGTTTGTGATATCCGTCCTAAAGGAAATCTCTCTCTTTTCTTTTCCATGCTCCCTGTTGGCTTCCATGAACATCTACAGGTAAGTCTCTCGTGTGTTTATCTATATTGGTTCTCACCTCTCCCCCCATCCTTTTCATGTGCACTTTAACAGCCCTTAGCTTTTGAAATTGACAAACACACATGTTTTCTGCAGCAGTGACTTGATTACCCTTTTAAGAAAATCATAGTCATATTATTTATGTCTTAACAGGCAAAATAAACTGATTGCATCAGTATGATTGCTTCTGACAAGCTGAAGTTAAATCCACGCTGAATAGGCTTTCGATGGCTTTAACTTAATTTTCTTTTGATTTTGCCTAAAGCTACCATTTGCGTGTCTGCTTGGCACCCTGCCAATAATATCAAACCTCGACACACATTCATTCTGCTGCCTTTTTTAAAACCATTTCAGAAAAGAGGAGATGAAAAAACGTATTACTCTTACACTGGAAAGCAAAGTGGCTGCTAATTTTGGAGGTGTTTCTGGTCATTTTTTCCCATGGCTCTATTGTGAGATGTGTAGTTAAGCATTAACAGGCTCTTTGTCTCTCCTCTTATTTCTTACTCTCCATCATTGTGTGTATTTGTCTATCTTTTCTCTCATTGTTTCCTTGCTCTCCTTTTACTGTTCGTTTGGGATAATTTGTCAAAACCTTTGCTGAAGTATGAATTGGGGCAACTTTGCTCAAGCTTGTGTTTAATCTCGGAATCGAACGGCATTGTCTCTTTTCATAAATACCACATGTCCAGGACAATGGACAATTTTCTGTAAATGATCGTTTCAGAATCATGATTAGCCTTTGTGTCTCTGGATATGTGGGCGTGATTGCCCACGTCTGTGCTTTATACTCTGTCTCAGGTGTTTGAAAGTGAATCACAAGTTTCTTTGAAATTTGGCAGAAAGAGGAGTAAAGCAGATGGCCTTTTTAAAAAAAAAAAAATTCCACTGCGGTGTTCATGCTTTTGTGTGCACTTGTCACATCTGTGCGTGTGGAGATTGCACTATTGCATCAGTTTGTGCACATTTCTGTGTCTCTAAATATGACTGGCAGATGTGTGTGACACTCTTCATGGGTTTGCATGTGCTTGTCACATCTGTGCATGTGGAGATTGCTCCATTACATCATTTTGTACTCATTTCTGTGTTTCCCTGAATGTGATCGTGCCAGCCATGTACGACTGGATGAGAGCAAATTCTATTCAGTTCTAGGGCATGTGTTGGTTTCATTTGTGCCCACATGAAACCATTGGCTTTGAGTCGACTTCCTCAAGTTATTAATCATATTCATTGCCATGTCTCAACTTATGTCCACCATGTACCGTGAAACACCTTGGACTTGTCGCGATCAAGCGCTTCTTAATGCCATTATACATTTATGACCACCTTGTACGGACGTTCCGGGCATCGGCTTGTCAGCAACTCATTAGTGAGGACGCAGGCAAATGGAGCAGCTTGGTGCTGGATCCTGTCACCTTCCCCACCCCTACCCCACCCTCCACTTTAATGAGTCACATTTGCAAGGTGTGAGACAAAAAGGTTCGTAGCGCATCCACATCAACATGACAGCTATTAGGAGACTCCAACAGCTGGTGGAAGGTGGAATTAGGGATGACGAGGTGAGAGAAGGGAATGACAGACTGAAAGAGTGAAGGAGAGCGAGGAGAAATGAGGAGGGGAATTAGAAATAGCTGGGGAGTACAGTATAGTATAACGCAAGTAGGTGAACGGCAGCCACGACAGCAGACAGTGAAGGAGACGAGTGGTACAGCTGGTGGTGGCCATCATGCTCTTTGGGCCACACTTGTCCTTCAGGAGACACATCACCTTGTTGGAGAATGAAGGAGAGAAGAAGGCGGGAAGGAAGAGTGGGAGACAGTGATGGGGAAAGCTGGGGAAGGGGTGAGTGCTTCAGAGCTGAACATGCAATGTGCAAAAGACAGTCAGAGCAGAAACATGAATACATAATGCATAATGCAAAACACTAACATGTGCTATCGTTGCAGCAGCCCTCTCATTAGTTCTGTCATTGAGAAGTCTGCTCAAGGCTGTTGCCATCATTACTGTAGTAGTTTACGGCGAGTTTAAGAATGCGAGAGACCAACAAAACGAGAGATACAGTTAGGCCTGGGACGATAATCAATAAATCAATTAATCGCACGATAAATGAAAATGAACTCGATAGTTTTTCCGGCCTCGATAAATCGCCATGTGCGCACGTATTTGTTTTCCTGGTCTCTGGCCTCCAACCAGGCTGGATGACAAGAGGCTTCACTCTGTGCATCGGTCTCAGCGCCTGGGCCGTTTGTTTTGCAGAATGAAAGGAGTGAACCCTCTTCTCAGTCATCCAGGATCTTTGTTTCCCAGAATGCATTTGGCAGCAACCGGCAGCGGTAGCTGTAAAGCTAAGCAGCTAAAAGCTATTTTACGTAATTCTTGCTGCGGCGCTGTTAATATAATACATCCATGCTGTTAACACGTCACTTTTTAAAGTTTTAATATTTTTTCATGCCAGAAAGTCACAGTTTAGATCCCAGTCTGTGGTCAGTTTATCCACATATCGCCTGTTGGGAGATTTCCTCCGACGTTTTTGCAGCTAATGTGGTAGCAGCGAGCAGGAGGAGCGGGGCTTCCCACAGTCTGCAGCCGTCTGCAGCAGCTCACGGGCCGGTCAACCTCCGTCATTGGGGGAGAAAACGACTAAGAAAACTTATCAGCAGGTTTTTAGAGGTTTACCGCCGGCTGGTTTAATACTTTTTAGGAGATAAATGCTAGTCTCATTGATGAAATCTTACATCTGTGGAAGTCACATTAGTTTGTTTGAATGAAAAGTGGAGCTTCAGGTGTGTAACGTTATTGGACAGAAGAGCTGCACTGCACTGTTTATTATTTTGTGTTTATTTTATTTATTTAGGATAGTAGCTATATAAGTTCTTGTCATTCCAATTACAATGGTTTAAAAAAAATACTCATGAGAAATAAAAGTTTATCGCATTTAAAAGGGTCTACTTGCA
This sequence comes from Trachurus trachurus, assembly GCF_905171665.1. Taxonomy (NCBI): domain Eukaryota; kingdom Metazoa; phylum Chordata; class Actinopteri; order Carangiformes; family Carangidae; genus Trachurus; species Trachurus trachurus. The sequence continues at coordinate 9,712,955 of NC_139911.1, forward strand.
TTATTATGAAATATTATTATTATATTAGTGGTTAATTTGTTCTCAAAAAAATGTGTCAATAATATCGTTTATCGTCAATAATTTGTTGGACAATATATCGTCCAGCAAAATTTATTATCGTCCCAGGCCTAGATACAGTTAAAATCAAGGGGGGAAACTAAAGATTTTAATGAGAGAGGAGTGGCTCATCCCTTTCCTAAACTTCGCCAAATGGCATATGAATAGATACTTTTTCATGTTATCATTGCTTATTTCTTTGCTTTTTGTCTGTTAATTGACATCACCTAAACAAAATGTTACACAAGCTTAAAATATTGACATTGTGTACAAAATGTCCTCAACAGAGATGTGCTATAGATACGCAATCATATGTAACTCATATGTAACATATGAAGAGTTCATTTGCAAAAGCAGATAAGTGCCATTTTGAAGTCACTCAACTTTGGTTTGACTGATATCACCTTATGTAAATAAAAAATAAAAAATGAAGATTCTAGAATTTGTTTTGCTTTTTGCTTTTGCAAATGAACTCTTCATATGTAATTTCATGTAACTCGATAAAACAACATGAGAATAAAAGACTATAAAAGAGAATTGAAGAGACAAAAATAACTTAACTTAACGTAAATCGTTAAACATATTAGTTGCATTATTATTTAGTCTCATACTTCCAAAGGGTGTTACAGATTTATTACTGGAACAACGACTTCCAACGAGGGCAACTGTACAAAGACAAAGATTTTTTTAATAACAGATCTGCTCTCACATCGCCAGTGGCACTGTTGGTTTTGTACATTAAAACCTCTCAAATGATTTCTCTGTTGGTAAATGAAGTGCTGTGAAAATATTCTTTTATCTTAATTAGCTTTTTCAATTTATCTAAGTTTAATACATCACTGACAAGGTTATTTTTTTTTCATTTTTCAATGAAACTTTATGAAGCATGAGTGTGGGTATTTGTGGCATAGTAAATTATAAAGGCCTAAATCATATCAACCCCTCCTTTGGGTAACAGGGGATGACACAGTATTCATTTTAGCCACAACTGAGGAACAAGCGTTAAACTGGCTTTTGTAATGATGTGCAGTTTAAAGTCTTCCAATAAAGAGAATTTAATGTTCAGTAACAACACTAGGTTTTTAGTAATAACAGAGAGAGTAACTTAGTGTCAGCTGGTTGAGATTTTACTCAGTTTAGAAGAGCGTCTCCATTTTTTTCCTAATCAGTAAGGGTGGAATGATTATAGTACAATATCAATGAGGTGTGAATTGTAAAGTTGAGACAGAATAGGAGTTGAGCAGAAATACTGGAGAGGTTTATATGGTACGGTTAGAGTGATTAAATAGAATATGATTAAATGGGGGGAGGTTGCTGAAAAGTTATTCTTGAATAAGATGTGATGAGACTGCAGCCTCTGTGGCAAAGTAGAAAGTGACTCTGCATTTCTAAGTGTTGTGTGGGAAGGTCAATTTCCTCCTCGGAGAGCCAAGAGGGAGGCAACTCCAGACCAGAGAGTTAAACCTGCCAGCACACTGAATAGAAAGGTGACAGTGCCAAAACTCCCAGCAAAAGTGTCAGCATCCATACTGTGATGTCTCATCTACCCAAATCATTGTGTATGCAGTGAAGTACTGTATATGGCAGGGCTATTCAATTACAAATTCAGTGGGGCCAGATTTTAAAACCGAGACCTTAAGCTGGGCCGGACATTTTCAGCGGTCAAGAAGGTTATGACAAATAAGGGGCATTTTTAAAACCCAGCATTAGCTATTAAAAACAAATCTACACAGCCAGAAAAAAGAGAATAAGTCAATAAAAGTAGTACCTAGTGATAGTAGTAGGCTAGTAAAGGTGTAGCTGTTAATGCTTTGAATTGGAGGTTTTTTTTAGGAACTAAAAGTTTCCTGAGGCCTACTGTCTGAGTTAAGCCAAGCCTGCCAACATTAAGGGCATGCTCTTTTTTGTGTGAGTATGTGTGGGCGTGTGTGCGTGCGTGTGTGCCTTGTGTATTTGTTTCTTCTGTTTTTTTTAATATATGTATATTTCTTTTCTTTTTTTACCAAAACTGTAGGCACTTTACCTCTGGCACTTTAAAATCCAGCACTTTATTATAGATGCACTTTTTGTAAGCAATAATAGCACTTTATAACAGATGCACTTTAATGGATCTTAACAGCTACATCCTTGATCCCGATCCTTTTATTACACACTGCTCTTTCCACTACAGCCACGGTATAAATCTGTAATGTGATTTGTGATATAGTAGCTATTGTGGTATTGTGATATGGTACTCGTACCATACTAAATGTTATTAATGTTGTTATTAATGTTTTGTACAATTGTCGTTATGTGTGCCGCGGGACTACAGATGGAAATTAGCCCAGAGCTAAATCTGGTGTATTTACATTTTTTATAATGTTCATTAATATGCAAAGTCCCGTCACAAATAAACAATAAATGAAATGAAGTTTCCACTGAGGTTTACAGCAGGGGGTTATGTAAATCACTAAATGTAGCCTAGTCTTAAAATTAGGCCTAAAGATGAACAAAGATTTCTTTTCTAACATATTTTGATTGATGAAAAACAAGGAGCAAAAAGCCATTTGGGGCAAATTACTCTGGGAAAGTATTTGATTATGGATTATTTCTTTGAAAAGTAGCTATCCTAATCAAGTTACTGTTCTGATTCCATTGCAAGTAGCCTATTTAGTTGTGTTAAAATTAAATTATTGGTTACTTCATTCCCTCAAAAAGAAAGAAAGAAAGAAAAAAGGACAGCGGAGCATGGCGTACTGTCACTGCGTGGACGGTGCTCATGTGTGACTGAAAGGAGTGGAGAGACTGGTGGAGTATTAACCAGCCACCACGGTTTATTGTTGGCTGAGGATCGGTCAGCTGCTCTCCAGAAACACCGTGTCGTGCCACAGCGGCCCGGTGTGGAGTGTGAGGTCCGTCGGTCCGGCAGAAGGGGAGACTTGTCTCTCGCTGACCTGTAGCGCTGCGCACCACAGGACCACGGAGAGCAGCCTCGGCCTCGGACGTCCGGCCGTCCGGACGTCCGCCGCGGCGAAGCCTCCCGCTCCGTGACGAGCGGCTGTGGCCCGACCATAGACTGGGGCCCGACACGGTGTTTCTGGAGAGCAGCTGACCGACCGAGCCTCGGTTCTACCGGTAACTTTCAAAACAACGCACTGACCGGGTGGGTTGGTTGCGTGTTGCTAGGCTGCGTTGAGTGGTGCATTCACTGTCTGAACTGCAGTAGGGATTTTGAGTTCTCGCAAAACGTGTTTCCCTGTGTTTTTTTTTTTTTTTTTTTGGGGGGGGGGGGGGGGGGGGGGACACGAGCCGGGCCACTCGGACATTGGGTCGGGGCCGGATGTGGCCCGCGGGCCGCCAATTGAATAGCCCTGGTATATGGTCTTAGCAGTTTAATATAAGTATTATTACTATTACTACTACTATTAATCAATAGGCTAATAAGATATGCATGGCTACTTGGCAACTTGTGAAAATGAAGCTTCCCTAGACAACCTATTGGAACATCTCTACTCCCCAGACTTTACACAGGGACTAATGGAGGTGGATCAGTGGTGACAGGCCCATAAAACCTTCAGCAAACTGTAAGTTTAAATCCACAAAAACAGGCTCTCAAAGGTCCAAAAGGCTCATTAAAACCGAAACATTTTTGTTCATTGTTGAAAGTAGGTTTAAATAATGAATTCCATATATTCACCTGTGCAATGGTTAGAAATGAGGATGTGCGACAAAAATGTGGAAATATTACACTGTGTTCCATTATATCTCTGGATACATTAAATGTGTGTATTAGTGGGTGTATGAGGGGTTGTGTGCATGCATCAGCATTACATTCATAAGTGCATAAAAGCTAAAGCGCCATTCTTTATTGCTATCAAGACAGGTCGTATTTGTGCTGTTAGATTGTCTTGAAGGATTTAGTTACATTAGTGTCATTTTGACACCTCCATTTGTCATTCCTTGCTTTGTCCTTAAATGATTTTTACCTAGTAGCTAAACAATGGCAGGGTTTGTTTAGTGTTTTTAGTGTTTAATGTAAGTTTTTTCTGGATGACTAATCCATTCTCTCATTCCTATCCCACTCATATATTTTATATAGCCCACCTTTTGAATGCAGAGAGCTCAGCTGTCTCTGTGTAAACCTACAGTTCTTCCTTTAATCACAATTAAGAGCATAGTCCAGTGATATGTTACATGGGCCAGTATCACATTGTACTTGTTGGCGGACAGGAGTGCTCTAAACAGTTTTCAATAAAGTCCACTGAACACAGAGAAATTGATCTTTTTTCTCTGCAACAGGTCCTCCAACCTGAACACCCGTACAGGTCATTTGTTTGGTTCCTCTGGTACAACCCAGTGGAGTGTTTCCTGAAATAGTTCCTCTATAGCAGCATGTCTCGCAGACCTTGCTTGTCAGTGTTGCAGTAAACACAGGGAGTGTACCATTGGTGTGTCAAATCCTTGTTGCCATGGTTACAGTAATTAGCAGTCATGGGTGAATAGACTTAGGCACAAAAGCTACTTGGTTACGTTTTTCCTAAAGTCTATAAAATGATATTCATGAACCATATTGGAATCAAACTTTTCCCCCCCAACAATATCTTTGAGTTTTAAGCAGGAATAAGAAATACAGTCTTTGACATTGCTGCAGCGTGTCATACAGCATATGTTAGCTGCCTTATATAATATATATATATATATATATATATATATATATATATATATATATATATATATATATATATATATATATATATATATATATATATATATATATATATATATATAACAAAACAATCACACAGAGAACACAACATGGCTCTCTTGTTATTTAAACAGATGATATACGCCACTTAATGGAGTCCTATCAAATGATACAGTACAATGAAAAACTACGGGTATCTGAAAAAAAAAACAGAAAAGAAAAAAGACTATTATAAAAATAAAAGATATTAATAATCACAGTCTTGGAAACTGCTGTATCCACAGCAATTAGTAATTGATTTGATTGTCAGTTAAGTCTGAGTCCTTGACATTGTAGTGCATTGTTTTGATTTACTTTAACATACTTTCTAAGGTGAAGGTACTTGAAGAAAAGTTTTGTATTAAGGTCAAATTGACAAAGGACATCATATTATCTGAGTTTGGCACATATAGGTCTTAAATAATTTTAAGTCCCTTAGTTACTGGAATCAAACTTAGGTCTACTGTGTAAAATTCCTGTTTTGTTGACTCATCCAGCATCCACCACAACCTCCTGACACAGATTTTGTTGCTCTCCCTGTGTTCCTGGCATATTCACTGCAACTGCTAGATGAGGGCGAGCGACAAAATAAAGGTTAACGATGTGTCATAATGGACTTAGTGTTTACATTTTGAATTTAACTAACAGCAGGGGAAGCACAGGTGTACCTACCTAATAACATTAACCATGGCTCAGTTCAATATGAGCGTGCCGCAAAGCCATAGGCCTCAAGCAGAATGCACAATAGCAAGGTCCTGGCATTAGGGAAACATCCATCCACATCCGCTAATCTACTGTGACATGTCAGAATTTCTGAAATTGGTCTTTACAAAAGCTCACACACCTTCCACAGATATTTGACCCTGAGCAGCGTTTTTACAGGTATGAAGGTTATTGAACCTTAATGGTTATTAGCAAAGCGCTCCAATAGCTTTTTGCATTCAGGTTTACCTCGATACTTTCCTCCCTTTATCATGCAGCTCTAAGTCAAGAACATGAAGGTTTGCACTTTCCATGGTCCCATTCAACTTTGTTAAATAACCTTGTGCATTAAATAGCTCAATTTCAAAGTTAGAAAGAAACAAAGAAAAACAATTGAAAACTTTGACAATAATGTAAAAGCACCTTCTTTCCTTTTCACCAATGCTCTTTTTCAGCTTCTGCTCAGTTAATGGTAATGGTTGGCATGTAAGTGATGGGACTCTGTTGCTGTAAAGTTTTCATATTTTCTTTAATTGGTCAGACAGCTGAGCCTCAAAATTTATTTTGAAAACAAATAACACAACAAAGGTGCAATCAGTGCTGCAGCCATTCTTTACTTTAAGTGCTTACCTTGTCATCCCCCCCTTCTGCGATTGAAATGCCTGCCTGAGACAGAATCCTGGAAAAACAAACAAACACAACATCCCCTAGCTAGAAACAAATGATGAGCACACCAGGATGTGATGTAAATTGTACCATACAGGTCGTAGTGTAGTTGTATTATCACAAAACCACAAACAATTTTAGTTCCACTTCTTAAAAGCGCAACAGGACTTTGTAGTTGGAAGGTTTTGAAAACAAATGTATGACCTGCTAGACAGATGACTGCAAAAAATATTTTCAGTTGTCAGAAAGAGTCTAATTTCTTTAAAGGCATAATGTGTTGTGATTGTTTTAAATGAACAGGTTCATATTAAAACTGACAATTATACATGTTACACTGCTTTTGTTTTAGTCTGAGTCTAATTGAACTATGTGGAATGAGTGGAACCACAACTTCAGATAATAACGATATCCCAAAAATAGTGGTTCATCAGGTGATAAAGACTTGAGCTGCCAAAGCCGGGGCGATGGCAGGTAATGAAGGAGGTTGAGGTAAATGTGAGTGCGAAAATGCAGAAAATGAGAACCCAAGTCACAACAAGAGAAGGGCAAAAAATGAAATAAGTGAGCACGGAGACAAGTGAGAGACTCGGAGAGAAAAGGTGGGAAATGAGAGAATATGAAGGCAGCTCAGACAGACAGTGAAAGAAATAAAAAATGAAACAAGCGTTAAGCGAGTATGTGGAGTGAGAGGTGTCGAGCAGTTCTGTCGCTCAGACTTCTAAGCCTATATAAAGACCTCAGGGACATAATGGATGAAAGCAAAGTTTTCTTTGTCACAGAGATGCTGTTAGATGGAAGTAAATGCATGTGCTGCTTTAATGGACTGCCTTGACTTGGGTCACCTATATGATTGGAGCTGAACCATTGGTTACTTGATTTGATCTCTCTGTGTTTTATTCCTCGTTTCTGTTCCTAAAAGAGAGGTCCATGGGAACACGGTGCATTTTCCTCTGATGAAAAAGATCATTGATTTTGGGCAGGAGCTGCTGTCACTATTGTCATTCTCCCAAAGTGGTATTGTGATGTGGGTGTGCCTTGATGCAACACTTACATATTAATTAAGTAATTAAGTTATTCCGCAAACTGCACACAAGATTGTTTGACCTTGTGTTTTGCTTCCATCAGTGAATCAAAACTGCCATGAAAATTCATGTGGTGATACTGTAATAATAAGCCATGCTTCATCAGTTTCAGTAATAGGGATGATGTAGCAACTCAGTCTCCTGGAAATAATGTTTCTATACAAGTAACTGCTGCAGAAAAATACATTTTGTGGGATGCGTAATAGCCAGTGTCAACATGTTAACGACCTGAAACACATGAATTAGCCACATACCGGTTTTGGCAGTTTAGTTGCCAAGCAATGTATTTTCTAGAAAACAGGGTTTGATTTAAATGTTGTTCATTCACATGTCCATGTGCTCTATCAGATGGATTTACTTAAAATGTGAGAAAAAGATGAGCTTTATAGTGACCTATTGTCCTTTTTCCAACTGTAGCTTTTGTTCACATGCTGTGTGGCGATCAGAGGTTTTGATAAACATTGTAACTGCAAACAAGGAGCCAGTAGTTGTATTTTTGTGGCAACAAAAAGCATGGAATTATATTTACACACAGCTGATTCTGGCTGAGATACAAATAAAATCCATTGTGAGATAAACCACCTCCCACAAATAACCACGACATTTGCTGTTTGTGTTACAATGTACTAATGTATTTTTCCTTGGCTAGATAAGCTATCTAGATGAAGGTCAGCGGGTGGTGCTAGTCAACTTACAATATGACTATTGTGTCTATTTATGCACATTACTGGGCAATTCCAAGAACTGCTTGTGTATATATAGCAATATCTCAGCTACAGGCGACCCACGTGTTAACATTTACACTGTTTTTAGGAGAGCTAAAGATAATTATCATAACTTTTAAATTCCCCAGACTCTGTGACTTGAGGAAATGCATTTGTCTGAGAGTGTGTGTTTGCATGCTGACTGTGTTTTTATCCTCTTGAGGAGGAGGAGGAGGAGGAGGAGGAGGAGAGGAAGCCCTTCTCCTTGTTTGACTCAGCTCTAAGTTTTTGTATTGTTGTTCCACTGTCGTCTCTGCAGTCCCATGCTGCTGCAGCTTCTGCTCTCACTGTGGTTGGCAGTGCCAAGCCATCGCTGTGATAGATCACTGTTATTACCACATGTTCTCCATTACTGGAGAACAGCAGGCGACTGGAAGCACATACACGCACACGCACACGCACACGCACACGCACACACACACACACACACACACACACACACACACACACACACACACACACACACACACACACACACACACACACACTACACACTAAGTATTCACATTTTACCGTATATGCACATACTCTCGCCAAGCAGTTTACAGGTGTGTACCTGCCTATTAATGCAATAACCAATCAGCAAATCATGTGGAAGTGTAATGCATGAAATCATTCAGATACAGGTCAGTAGACTCAGTTAATTTTCAAACATCAGAGTGAAAGAAACGACGTGATCCCAGGAGCTTTGACCATGAAATGATTGTTGGTCCCAGTCGGCTTGTTTGATTATTTCTGAGACGGCTGATCTCCTGAGACTCTCACACAGAAGTCTCTTGAGTTTACATCAAATGTGGGGGGAGAAAAAACATCCAGTGTGCGGTGGCTCGTTAATAGAAACCCCATGTCGATGGGAGAGGTCGAGGAGAATGGCTAGAATGATTCGAGCTGAAAAAATTGATACGGTAACCATGTCGGGTCCCTGTCAGCCAAGAAGTTGAAATCTGAGGCTGCAGTGGGCAGAGCTTCACCAAAACTGCACAGAGGAAGTTGAATCTCGATCTCTGCTGAGGCACACTAACAGCGAGTGTTTTCTTAGCATTCTGGCCCCCAATCAATCATCATTTCAATGCCACAACCAAATCAAGTTTTGCTGCTCAGCCCTTTTTGGCCACAGATTACCGTCTTTCATCACTCCACCATAATTTGAAATGGAAGAAAAATTATATACAGACTGGTTTTATGAACATGGCGCTGTTTTCAGCAGCCTACTCAGTCCACAGATGAATCTTGAGTTTAGAGCACTGGGATTTGAAGGCATTTGAGACTCATAGCATCTGTGTAGCTGAAAAACCTGCAGACAACATATGATGCAATCATGTCAACATAGATCAGATTATCAAAGGACGCAGAGGAGAGGCTGTTTTGACAGCACTGGGAGGCCCTAACCAGTATTTGTAAGGTGTTGCTCATAAAATGTGTATAATGCAAGGATGTTAACATTCGGGTGTAGTTTTATTGACACCTTAAATCTAGTGGTAATTTGTGCACAACTTTGGGTATGATTCAGTCCATGTACAGCACTGTAAAGTATATCCCTACAGGATGTACACACATACACATGCAGCCACTGTGAAACTTTAGAAAGCTCCAGAGGTTTAGGAGTCCCAAGTTAGAGCCAACTGGAGTTGTTATTGGAGTGGGCTGAGTTTCTTTGAGAGAGACAGAAGGAATGAGAGGCAGAGGCAGTCGAGAAATGTGAGCATTGACAAGAAAGACAGAAGCCTTTGGTCAATAATGCCCTCCAGTAAATTTAGTTTCGAGTCGACCTCAGATTTCCTCTCGTTTGATGTCCGATAATGACAGACACACTCACTTATGAGCTGTCCAGACTTTGTCCAGAGCATGTTAACCTCCTGAACCACAGTGTCTGGTTGTTGTCCACATCCATACTGCATCCTTTGTGTGTCGGTGAGTGTGCTTGCATGGAAGTAACTAGTTGTTTTCTAGCTGTGCTGTTGCTGTATTGGTATGTTGGTGTCTGTAGTTTGTTTCGTCTGGTTGCTGTGGTCTGGTTTGAAATAAACTAGAAAAAAAAACTGATGGATCTACATTTTCCTTACTGTAGACAAGTAGAGAAACTTTTCTAGCCTCTTTGCTTCCCCCCTTCTTGATTCTGCATAGCTCACTTAATAAACTTAACAAATGACAGAAGAAATTTAGCCTTTGCTCCACTTGCACATGAGTAGAATTAAAAGCATATTTTCCTCAGGGCACTGCATTTTTTCTTCTTCATGAGATTAACATAATGCACAGTGTGGCCAAATGGAGGTGTGTGTGGGGGGTGCACTACAACAATACATTATCCAGATCAAGAGGTGCATATATTTTATACATTATCTTGTATATTATGCCTGGAAACAATCTATTTAAATGTGCATAAGCACATTTTAACTCGCCATCTATTGGGATCACAGAGTAGTAATAGTAGTGTGTAGTAGTGTTGCGTGCATCTCCAAGTGTGTCTGACTGAGTGTAATTGGAAATGTGCTCGTCTACAAGTGCTCGTCTGCAAGCGCATGGTGCTTTATGGTTTATAATTCTGATAGAGGAAATGTACTTGAGGAAGATTTGTGGAGTAACATGGACTGAAAGTGAATTTAAAGTGCTGCTGTTTTAACTACTGAAAGCAAGAATCACGTTGTACAGATACTTATTATTTGAATGCATTTGTATTTTCTTTTCTTTTCACCTTTTGTCTCCATGTATCCTACATCTCATTCTTCTTAGAGAAAAAGAATTATAGACTATGTTGTGTTAGCCTCCCTGCTGTTATCCCTTTACAAAAGTGGTCCTTCTGGTTACGGAGGGTAAACACAGCTACAGTATGAAGACTGTAGTGGTATTACAAGGGTTACATTTATTTTAATGGTGCGAGAAACAACATGGGAGCAAAAATATCAAAAGTTAAACACCTAATGGCGAAGTCACACTTATAGAATAAAGGCAGGTAGAGAACAGAGACAATTTAGATATAAAAGAAAACAGGCAGATGGAGTATGAGATTTTAGACTCAGCGTGAAAGAGGCACAAAAGAAAAAACTAAGTGTCTGTTTTCGAGGCTGCTCCAGAACATGCCCGAGGGTTTGGCTTTAGTGAAAAGGATTGTACTAAACCACTTACCCTTATGGGGGAGAGTGGCACACATTGTAACAAAATAAACAGAAATGAGTTTATTGTCCTGTCCTCATCCAACTTCTTATTCTTACCATCAATATCTGAGTTACAACATGAGTCACCTTTTCTGCTGGCGGCGACAGACAATGGGGATGAGGGAAGAGAGCTGAGATCTTGTTGTCAATGTAGAGTGACAGATGGAAAGGGAGGCAGAGGATGTGGAGTCAGCATACACAGTAATGGAAATTAAAAAAAAATTGTGTGCGTGTTCCTGCTGCTGCAGACCCTCGCCTCACCTGCAGGTGACATCTCAGTGAACAGTTTTGTGCATTAATTGCTGAGGGAGCTTTGATCAAACAGCTCAATAGCTGAGGGCACATTTGAAGTGAGCTGATGATGTTTTTCTCACAGTGAGGAGGAAGAGGACGGGGGTTGAGTCATCTCAGAAAGTTTTCAGATTGACTCCAAAGCCAAGAATTGATTCAGTTTTTGATTTGTTGTTGTTGTTGGAGGCAATAATTAACCTAATGCTGAATGTGACACCCATTACTATTATCATATGATGCCACAATAATCTTGTCATTTGATCTATTGTGTGAATTTCTTGGGCTGCCAACAAGGAAAATTCTCTTAAAATAGCATGCAACTTTGGAAACTGTATGTAATGATTAGGGCTGATCCAAAAAAATCGAAGCTTCGAAGCTTCGTCATGAAGTCCATGATCGATTTTTTTTTTTCCTTTTTGACACCGGTCCTCACTGGCAATTGTCACATTAAAGTGAGTAGGTTACTTGGCATCCTGGAAACCTGCCTGATTTTGGAGATATGCAGTGTTTGTATGGCATTACTTTCATTATTTCCGCTACGATCGCGCACCCCCCGGCCATCGAAGCTTTGATTTTGATAGATTGTGTCCGCGAATAATGGATTATTTAAATATGATAATCGGGAAAGCCTTAGTAATGATTGGCCCCAATGTTCCAAGCTTGTCACCTTAGACAGTAGTAAAAATGGCTCCACTCCACATCACAGGTAAAGACAGGTCGGTTTTGCACTAAGAAAGATGTCTCCTGATTCTCTGTTTTATTTTGAAGTAATAATGTACAGCACAAAGACAGATGTTTTAGTGGGACGGCTTTCTCCGGCAGTGATGTTTAAGTTGACAGTTAACAAGACCTATAGGTCAAAGTTGAATTCACACACATCACTGAACTAATTCCTGTTCACCACTCTATTATTTTTCAATGGACCCTCCCACCCATCCATCCAACCACTCCACTTGAATGAATTGCTCTTCACTCTGGGGTCACAGACAGAGATTGCTTTTAAAAGCCAAGGAAACACACTGCTAGTGTATGTTTTACTGTATGTGAGTTGACTCAGGTGGTGGAACCTTCTGGCTGCTGGCTCATGCCTTACCCTTTCTTAATGATTTCTTTACATCATCATCATTCACTAACTGATATTGCAAAAGACAGATGCTTCAGGTCAGTGTGTCGTTTCAGATTCATTGCTAAAGTGGCTAAAGTTCTGACTTGTTTGGCCTGTTTTTTTTTTCTTTTTGTTTGAATTTGCACTTTGTTCATAAAAGTCCAGACAGTAGCAGTAGATGCAATGCTTGCTGCCAGCATTAGACACTCATTGCTGTAAATCCTCAGGTGCTGCTGTAAATCATACTTCTTCTTCTGATGTTGTTTGGCAGTTCATAAACAGCTCTTTGATGCTTCCCCAGCAGCCTCACTTTCACCGGAGTGAAACGTTTATTCAAGCACATACATTAGTGGATTAATTGATATCTTCAGTTCTGTGTTGACTCATGTCAATTAGACTCGCTCAAGACAAAGACTGTACCAGAGGAAAACGAAATATATGAATTGAATCAAATCATTTAAACTGCAACCATCAAGCTGCAGCCTGTCCCACAGTACCAAATATCTTAGGGCTTTTTAAAATTAGTTTTACCAGATTAGACCGCTAATGGTGCATACATGTGCCCCATCAGTAACCCTGACAGCAACATGTAGGGCTGATGATGTATATCCACAAATACTGTGTTGTGGAAATAAAATTAATTAGAGGTGTAAAATTGCTTAAATGGTGTAATTCAGTGAGTCAGAAATGTAAACACAGCTGCTATCAGAGATCATCCACAAACATCTTCCCTGTAAATCTGCTTGTTAAACTACTGTTATTGAGCTTGACATGTTATTTTCACTTTTTTCCGCTTCTACAGTATACATGATACTGCTACTATTGAGTGCAGCATTATTATGAATGCCATGTTTGTAACCTTTTGAGGCAATAACTCAAATTCAACAAAATGCAAAATGATTTATGGTATGAATCTGAAAACTAATCTCAAATAGCACCAACCTGAATTACTTGAATGGTCCATACCCTCTGATACGACCCTGGGGAACATTCCCTGAAAGAACAACTCTTCCACACACACACACATACAGAGAGGCTACAGGGCCGATGTGATCTGATCTCAAGATATCAGATCCATCACCACCGTCTACTTTTGTTATTGAGGCTGTCAGACAAAGTGAATTCATAAAGTGTACAATAAAAGTCATGTCAACAATAAAAGTCATGTGAGGCAGATGCTTGTTATACACAGTGTCTGTAAACTAAAAAAACTAGAGGATGTTTGGTTCACTACAGTGTTTCAGTGAATTTTACTGAAGGAGATAAACCTTCAGTAGCATCAAGAAAGATGATGACTGAGTTATTTAACACAGCATATACTGTTATTCATTCATGTCAAAATCAGTTTGAGTGTGTTACTGTGCCATGTCAACGTGGTTGGTAGTGTTGGTCATGTGATGCTGTGGTTTCAGCCCCTGGAAGATCTAAATAAAGTGAAAAGAGTGAACTTTTGTTCCTTCTCTGGGCTCTTCTTTTGCAGAGAATTGCAAGGTTCCACTTACTCTGCTCCAAACCCAAACCTCCAAACCCCTTTGATCTTCTGTCCAATTAATTTAGTCCTTTCTACAGCGCCAGATAAAACCCAAGCACGATTTTGCTTTGTTGCCAGCTGTGGGATAGTTTACTCATCTCTATTATATTTCCCTCTTCCATTTTTAAAGTTTGTCTGATCTTTTACTTTGGTTTTTCAATCTGCATAAAGGTGACTGGGACTTTTCATGAATTCTTATTCTCTCTTCTGTCTTAATGTTTCTGCCACTGTCCTTTGTATTTCATGCGTTCATTATGTACCCACTCTCTTTTTAATTATTAAACGTCTACACAGCATTTTTTTTATACATTGCTTTAAAATGAGCCCTGTAGGTAAAATAACTTTACTGTACAACTCAGCGTTTAGTCTATTAATGTGAAAGCTAAGGTACAGTATGTAATGTGACTGCTCAATGCTCCACTGTATAGTAAACTCTCCTGAAATATACAATATAAACAGAGCACTATGGGTGCTAATGCACAAAAACAGATAAAATGTTATTTTTCACAAGAAATCTTAATGCACTTTCAAAAAAATCAATACATTTTTAGCCATCTAGTTTTTGAAAGGCCAGTATTTGTGTTCATATTGTGGGGAGCTGAGGTGCACATCGTCATCTCCATGTCCAGGCTCCATGTATTCCCTTTCATGTCACCAAGCAACATCAAATTAAGTCATAATGAGCCAATATAATCTCAAAACAAGCCAAAACAAAATTCTTTCTCACCCTATTGCTGCCAACTAACTGTCAGGTTTCAGCACTAAAGCTTCATTTGCATATGTTTTGAACAACTGACATATAATTGTGTTTATTGGCCTACGTTTCCTTAATGTGTGTGGCTGATCAAACAGAATATGAGGCAAAAAGTATAGAATACCAGGCGATGTTTAAAGGCATTTTTTCTTTTGATCTTTCACAATAAATTTGTTGTATTTTTAGTTGCTTTATATTTCATGCAGGAACACAGTAACAAAAATAGCTACTTTTTTAATAGCCAAACAGCAACACCAGTCTGTTATTTGGTCCAGATGGACTTGGCCAAAATTAGTCTGTGAAACAATGATTTTACAAAAGGGTTTTCCACCATGTATCACATTGTAAAATATGCATTTACCCGCCTAGGACTGATTGATATCCAGGCTTGGTGCAAATACAGCAGATTCAAGTCAAATAGGGGCTGTATTTCTCACCATCTGTCTCAAAGCTATTCAACTCATTGTCTCTTGTTCTGTGCCAGAAAGGAGCTGAGAAAGTCCTGGAAGCAAGGTCAAAATCCAAGTCTATTTGATTCAAACATCAAAGCTGTGGAACAGTGGGACAAAACAAAGCATTTCCCACAACAAGTTCACATCCCATGAGCTCTAGTCCATGTGTCAATCCACTGTGTTTTTATGCGTTGTCAAAACATGACAAAGATTTGCATTGTGATCTAATATTCCTGCGCTCAGTCTCATAAGATGTGTTTGAGTTGCTACAAGTGTGTTTTTAGCATAGTAAGTCAAGCCCTGTAGTTTGTTTGAGAGACTTGATCAAACTTCAAATGACATTAACTGAAAAACAAAATGTGTCAAAACTGAGGCCAACACACTAAAAATATTTAGCGAGATGGCAAAAACGGCAACACTAAGTTATTGCTGCTTGTTGGTATAAGTATTTTTCTATTTCTTGACGTCACTGATATGAAAATAAGATTCATCTATTTATTTACTTGAGCAAAGCCCAGTAGCTCTATGTTATTACTTCTAGCCAACATATACTGTATTTACACAAATAAAAAAGAAATATTATTTTTGGTGGTTTTCACACCAGCCAATGTGATAAACTATTGCAGAGAGATTTTATACACAAGCTAAGCTTATTATCAGTATTTGCATGTTAATATATTTGTATAAAGGTATGTGTATTACTGAAAGGTTGTTGAGTCTGAACTTACAGGTCATAAACATCCCAAAGGTATGAATAGCCCTCCGCCCCCTTTCCCCCGCAGTTTTAATTTTAATTAATGATAAAAACTAAATTCTATAGTTAGAAAAAAATACTAAAATGAATAAAGTATGCAGTTAAATATATAGAAAGAAAGATAAATGATGAAAATAAATGAAACCACATCATTAAAGTACAAGTTAACTCTATTTCTAAAGGCCATTAATCACGGTTATAGTCTTCACAAGGGCTTGACAACACCCACAGTATGAACATTACCCCTGACCTGAGAGTCTCACAGGAACAAAAGAAAAGCTCCCACATATATCTCATTAATATCAGTATATTAACCATAAACTATACAGTCTGTAAACCTTGAGCGATGAGCTTGACTTAGCTGCACTTGTCTGTGCTATTCTACTTGACTATTCATTTGAAGAACCTTTGCTACCTTTACAATGAAGTTTCGTTCAGACAGCAACAAAACCACACAGGTTAGCACTTCTTTCTTCTACAAAAGATGAATTCAATCTACACTAACTCATTTAGCGAGTGGAGGAAAACTGAAAAAAAAATTACTTTTCTGGACAATTTGATAAACCAGGACAATATCAGTCAGAAGCCAACATGTTGCACAGAAGGACATGTAAAATGGTAAACTACCTGGTATTTGGCATCAATGCTATTGGCATCAATAGCAGCACAGTGTTTTAAATGTTACTACTACAAGTCAGTTTTGTCCAGCTATAGCCAGAAACAGACTGGAGACTTTCCCTGTACACTCAGCAGACCAAGTGATTTGCTCGACCCCCACATTAGGAAACACAGACCACCCTACATTAATGCGTACAGAGTAGACATGGAAAACAAAAAAGCACTCAAACAAAATACCTCCAATCAGTGTCTCAGTCGCCACCGGCCACCAGCTCTCACAGTATATTTGCACTGTGGGATTTCGCAGGGGTACCAGGGGGATCTTCCTTTTAGCTATTACACTGTGCACAAGCACTCACACAGACACACACACACACACACACACACACACACACACACACACACACACACACACACACACACACACACACACAAATGCACACAAACACACACAGCACACTAGCACGCACACATGCAAAGGAAAGGGCTTTCAGCCAGCACTCTCACTGTGCCCGCGAGCGCAGAGTCAACTGTTTTATCCACACTGCCGACGGGAACAGCTTCGCATCTTCTTCTGTCACACTGACACAACAAGAGAGATGCAGTGAGAAATACAAAGCTGGAGAGATCGAGGGAAAGTGGGGGAGAAGTACAGAAACAGAGGGAGATAAAACAGAGACAAAAGGAGACAGAGGGACAGAGAGGAGCAAAGAGAACTGTAGCTGTTTCTGTGTCTGTAGCTATCAAGTGCAGGGTACACCTGACTTCATTCACTTTCTACTATCACGTTCCAGTATTTTTCTCCTGCTTTCTCCCGTTTGAAAGTGGATTTATCTCGACCAGAGACATGTCATATTTCAGCTCCCCTGATGTGCAGTGCAGTCACAGATAAGGAGACAAGGTGGAGATGGTGGCCTCAGGTCATATGTTGAAGGGGAGAGAGGGAGGGGCTGTACATTTAAACTCGAAGTGTCCAAAAAGCGTGATTGAGGGATTGCCAGGAGTTACTAATTTACATACTTAAAGAAACAGATGAATCCATTTATTTGATTGGAATATATGAAATATACAGTGTACATTTATCTTCCTGACCCTAAGGTGGAGGCTTGATGACGTAATATAATAGCAATAGCAAGTGAGTAGCTGTGCCATTTTACAAGTACAAGATCCATCAGTACATTGTAACTGTATATTTTGTTCATCCGATTAGCATTTTCTTTGATTTCAAAAGAGAGAGGACAAAAAAATTGAGGAGAAAATGCAAATGAGCTGCTGATTATGCTCCAGAATTTCTCCAAGTAAGGAAAAAATATAAATGCTGGTTGCTTTGCTAATGGCCCTTTTCAAACCAGATTTTCATCCTGTTTTTGTGCTGTTGATGGATTGTTAACCTATTTTTTTGTGTTATTATTAATATGGTAAATGCTGACAGCACAGATAAAATAGCTATATTATTGTTTTAATGCACATTGTGTGTTCGATTTCTTGTAATCTGTAATATTTTTAGCATTTCTGATTTCTCCAAAATAATCTAACATGTACTGTAAAAACATGTGTATGTGGTCGCAAGAGAATCTTTTCAAAGTGTCGCTGATTATGCAAGTCTCCCCTTTACAAACCTTCCACAAGGTCTGTGCTTTTACTTATCATTGAAAATTACAGAACAGGAGACAAACTGTCACAAATTTCACATCTTTGGTACAAAAGCCGTTCTTGACAGCAGTCAGAAGAGCAGAATTTTAAAATTGTCCAATCCATCCTCTTTGTGGCAGAACAGGCAGCGAGGCTTGATGTAAAAAGAAGGATGTCTCTCATGGCTACATCAGTAGGAATGTGTGAAAGTGATAAGGTGTTTGCAATGTATTCTATAATATATGTACATATGAACTTGTGTGGGTGAAAACGTGTAACAACACTAGCTTTGATCTCTGAATATTATATATATTTTTTGTTAGCTTGTTTGTGTGTTTATGTGCGTGCATGTGCGTGTGTGTGCATACATGCTCCTGCTGATGCGTGCTGGAGTAAGGGAAGCTGTCCTGCAGCACACGGTCTGGTGTTTGCAGCCGGAAAGCTGTCATAAACAATCTGCTCCAGCGTCAGTTAAACAGCAAGCGTGGGAGAATTGGGTGCTCTATAGGCTACAACCAGCTCCACACTCTCTAAATAGACCAACCCATCTGCCTAATGCACTGAAATCAAAATGAGCAATGGATATCTCATATGACACTGCCATAGTTATGTGACAGCAGGTTGACAGGGAGTCAGAGTTCCACTGGTTGGTGATTTAGGGAGGTGTTGACACTGAAAGAAGTTGAATTAGATGTTTTGCTACAGCGAGAAACTGGCCACACTAGTAGGTATACAACCCTGTGAGAAAATGGCGATTTCAGGTTGAAACGATTTCACACATGAATGTGATGAGGTTGCTGTAATGTGTGGTAGAAACAGACTCCAGCCAATGTAGCAGAGCATATGTAGTATAATCTAAAAATACATTTAAACAGAAGACACTGAACTGTGGAGGCTGAACGCCTGTTCAATGGCCAGAGTAACGTACTGTATCCTCCTGTCTTTCCAGCTTATCAGCACAACTGTCAAGTTCCTGTAAAATTCATGTTTCCCAGCAGATGGCTTTGGTGCCCTTTTGACCCCCTATCAAGCACGGGTCATCAGGGCAAACCTTTTCTCAATCAACTTTTTAATCCTCGGCAAAGTAGCTGGAAAACTAATGCTTTGGTTTTTCATGATATTTTCTGTGGACGCTCTGGCTCCCATGCGGACAAAGCTCTAGGATGGATGTTTTCCATTTGTCAAGTAAAAAAACTGCTGAAATCTCATGGGTACAGACCACAGGGTTACAAATACCCAATACATTATGATTTGACACCTTCCTCTAAGCTGGACTTGACCTTTTTGATCTGTAAATATGGGTTCACTGCACCGGTCCATGCACCATGTCTCTCAACGTTTTTTCTTTTTGAGGCTTGTCGTGTACCAATAGTTTTTTTCTACCACAGCTCAAAATGAGCTATAATAATGACAGTAAACTACAATATATCTGCAGGAGTTTGATAGGTGTATTGATCAATACTAGTGACTCAGCAGTTCTTCCACTTCCCTGCAGAGTTTTCTGGCTTTGGAAAAAAAAATCAGTTTTCAGTCTTTCCTGTTTTGTGAATCAGTCATCGTCCACATTCAGTGTCTCCTCCATCTGTGCTTGTACCATCTACATTTAAATTAGGTCTATTTTTTTCAATAATACTTTGGGATACTCTTATTAGTGTAAAAATGTGAAACTCCTCTTTTCTGATATCATCCAGCTCATGTAATGATATTTCTTCTTTAACAGTGCTGTTCTCAGATCCAAGCTCTGTGCTTAAAATATAAAAAAAATAAAATTGAAATATTTTTTTTGCATTATTCAGTGTGTTGAAAAACAGATCTTAATATCAAAACCAAGATGGTGATATGACATTAAACTTTTATGAACTAGGTTTAGTAGAAAAAATCATTCTGCATCTACTTTCCCTCATTTAACACGAATGTGGCTGCTGTATATTCATTAATTAGAGTTGACGATGGACCATTTGCATTCCTTCTGACTTTTCCAAGTTACTGAATGTTGATGGCCTTATGCTTATCAGTAACAAGTTTACCTGCATGCTTAAGGCCTTACATTAGGCTAACATATGAACAAACTCTCTAATCTCATGAGACAAATTAGCCCAAATAATTTACAAGGTTACTAACAAGATACATACTTATCTTTTTTTTTAATAGACAATAACATTAAAAATTGCAGCTTGTTGTTGATGTATCCTGTGTTTTTCACTTTTCTAATCCGACATATGACTCTTGTCCCTGATGGCGAATATAATTTAAGGGTTTTGTGCTTGGGAAAAAAAAATCCTGTGTATCAGAAGAATTGTTTTCCAGCCGTAGAGACTTTTTCAAAGCTGCAGCTGTTGTCTCCTTTGTAACATCTCCCTGTTTCTGCATCTCAAATAGATGAATTCCAGAGCAATCATTTGCACATTGCTTCAACACTGTGCCATCTGTCAAGCTATACAATTCCTCCGGTGTCTTAATAATAGCAAGTGGGAACAGGAAAAAAAACAACAAAACTTTACCATAAACAAAGAAGAAATAATAATGTAAGAGATGTGCTTTTATCACTAAGCTAAAGCTAGGGAACGGATGATAATCACATAGAGTACAGTAAGAGAGCAGTGACTGAAATATCACAAACAGAAGTTGATGAAGCCTCACTGTGACTTCTGCAAATTAACCTCAAAGGTATTCATTATTATCATAGATATACTGTATTACCATGCTAAAATGCTAAATTAAAGTCATGACTGAACAACACAAAATGTTGAAATGGACACGATAGCATGCTACGATCATTAGGTCAAATAGTAGAATATCCTCACACAGCCTCATAGGACTTAAAGTTTATTGTTTCCCCACTATCTAAATGCTTTGTTTGGTCTTCAAGACACTTGTCCTTATCTGTCTTCATGTCCTCCTGAGTAAGGTTAAAATCAATTAAACCTTTTATTCTGATCACAGGACAATCTTGTTTTACGATTTAACTTAAAAATTGCCATTGTATAATTATTTTTGTTTATCTCTGCCTTAGATATACTAGTCCCTCTCTGTCTCCTCTAATTAGGTATCTTATTAAATTAAGTCCCTGGGCAGGGAAACTACTCAGCCAGTACTGACTGGATCCGTGTTATCATGTTTAGTTGATTAGAAGTGAAAGGAGTCCTGATGTCAACTCTTAGATTGCCATCGATCGTTTTCCCTCTATCAAACAACAAAAGGACACAATGCTGTTTCTTCTCTACTCAGTGGACACTTTTCTCTTTCATTGCACACCTGCTCCTCAGAACTGGATATCAGATGCATTGATTCAGATTCTGTGCTCCCTTTTGTTATATCACGAGGGTTTAGGTTTGAATATCTCAGTTTGCTCACAGAAATCAGTAAGTTGTGTTTAAAGAAAATGAAAACTGGGTTAGCACCTGCAGTGAAATATTCCCCAGAGCTGGTTCTGAGTTGAAGGTGTCTGATAGATGGCACGTCTTGTAGCCGTATACTGTAGATTTCTAGCTTCCAGGCTATTCTAATGTGAAACCATTGCACGTTCAGAACGTCCTCCCTATTTCCCTCTCTGCAGAATGGCAGCCCTAAAACTCTCACTATGGGCTATATTCCCATGATGGATGTTTATGACAGGGATGTGATTCACATTTCGCTACACAAATGCACACAGGCTTACATGCACTCAAACACTAACAAACATGTGGAGACACACCCACAGTGGACAAAGTGAATGACACTCCAAAGGAGATAATTCATTGTTATGGTTTCCCAAACCAGCTGACGTGACCATTTCCAGCAAGCTGGCCTGTTGGATTTATAATAGGATGCTTATCATTATGCAGCATTGCCAAAGAAGACGGGCAGATTTGGGAAATTAAATTTGCACAAAAAGGGCAGCGAAAATCAACCAGCTGTCAAGTAAGCATATTCTGCTTTAGATTTGTGTAGACGAATGGTGCATTTCTTTTCCACTTTTGCATCAGTTTTTGACACATTCCTTTTAGTGAAATTTTCATGCTCTCCTTGCACAGTGCCCTGAGTCCACTTTGATTAGACAAGGGAAGAGATGGAGGAAAAGGAAAGAAAAAATCTTTGCAACTCAGATGAATGACATCATTGGACTGAAATGAAAAGGGAAGAAAATAAATTGGTCCTGCTGCTCTTTCAGGGACTTTGTGTCTGTACACTGTATCTGAGAACTGTGAGGTCCCAATGGCACCGTAGAGTCGACATACTGTACTACACCTTTGTTGCTTCCCGCATTCATTGCTAGAACAGTGTTCAAGTTCTCT
This sequence comes from Trachurus trachurus, assembly GCF_905171665.1. Classification (NCBI taxonomy): domain Eukaryota; kingdom Metazoa; phylum Chordata; class Actinopteri; order Carangiformes; family Carangidae; genus Trachurus; species Trachurus trachurus. The sequence continues at coordinate 9,735,512 of NC_139911.1, forward strand.
CCACTCTCTCCTTTCTATCCAACTGTTCCTGCCACACCACGTTGTCGGTAGTGCATCTTTAAGCACATAGGCCTTGCAGGATGGGGTGAGGGACAACATTGTCAAAAAAAGGAGAATAGGGAGAAACTTTGGATTTAGAATGTAGATCCTTTCCAAGACTTGAACTTTTTAGAGCTTGTATAGAGATGTCAATATAAAGCAGTGGATTGTCACAGCCCTATACCGATGGATTCATATTTTAGCAACAGTCAGACACAATCATTGCAAAAAAGAAAACAAGATTTGGCAAATTTCATTACAGATCCCTGTGTACAACTGTCAGATAAAGACCAGATAAAAGATCTATTTGTTGTGGAGTGTTGAGATTTTACTGATGCCTTTTGTCACCATATTTCTAGTTTAATTTCACCTCCTCAACCATTTAAAGTTTCATAGGCAAACCGTGCAAGTTAATCATTTGTTTACAAGGCTGAGTTAAAGCAGCCAATAACTTCTGACAAGTGAAAAATGCATGCCTTCTTGTTTTCTCTGCTGAATGCTTAAATCTCATTGTGACTCTGTTTGTGACAGATGAAATTAATCACTTTCTGAAACAGCGTTTTTAAAGGGAGCTTTAGAAAATCTGATCATTCAATCATTATTTCCATGACAGATGATGTCAACTCACATCAGTCACATTTGTGTGTTTGCTTCACACGCTGCTGAGGTGATGTTGCTGCTCTCGCTATTTGCTTTATTTAGTGCAACCTCAAATTAGCTGTGTACTTGTTACTTATTTATGAGCTGCAACAGATATATTCTGGGTCCTATCTATCTTGTTTACAGCATAGATGACCAGTTATCCTCCTCTCCTCTCCTCTCCTCTCCTCTCCTCTCCTCTCCTCTCCTCTCCTCTCCTCTCCTCTCCTCTCCTCTCCTCTCCTCTCCTCTCCTCTCCTCTCCTCTCCTCTCCTCTCTCCTGTGTCCTTCTCTATAGTCCCCTCTGTCTTCGGTCCTCAATGCCAACTACTCAGCATTTACTGCTGCTGTGAACTGACCTAGCCTCTCTCCCTCTCTCTCTGTCTCACACACACACACTCTCTTTCTCTCTCTCTCTGCAGTACCACTGCAGCTCCATCAATCATGCACACGCGCACACACCGAGCAATTCAGAGATTATACGGTGAAGACAAAGATGGCTCTGTGATAGACACATGCATGCACGCACACACTACTGTCAGTTAAGCTAAGAACGACCCAGTAGGGAACTAATTATTTCCAAATGTGTTGGCATTATTTAATTCTAGAGTTATCTCTCCAGATCTCTGCGCCTGAGAGAAATTTCCCCAATTAAGAGGGGTAAAAGAAGATGGGAAAGGTGGGTGCACACATGTTATTATGTGTCTGTGCATCCAACATGCATGCACACAAGTTATTTCCAGAGTTTTTGTCACATCTTATGTGCACTATGGGGTATTGGTGGCATCTGAAAATGGGAGCCCTGTGGGGTCCAACAGCTTTGTAGTGGATCTATAAGTCTTTGAGGGTTCAAGTTTTTTGGATTGTGATGGTTAAACTTACAGTAGTGCAAGCTGTGTGTGTGTTTCCTCACACTCCTGATAAAAACACACACAGAAGCTGCATCACATTTTGGCTGCTCAAGCACTGAGAGTTGGACACAAATCTCTAAGACTTCAGAGCAATGAATAGTTTACTTTTTGTCTTTGTCTGGTCCTATTCTCCACTCCAGTTGAGCTGTACAATAAATGAAACAGAAGATGGCAATTCATAGTCTTAAAAGAAAGAACCCAAAGTATTCTTGAGATTCACGCACTGAAAAGGCATTAAGTAAATCCAAAGAGACATTTATTATATTCATGCATCCACAATGAAAATGAGTTTGGAGCGTGGTTTGATTAAAATAAACAACTTTCAGTTTGTGGATGCTGAGACCATTAACTCCAGACCACTAATAGCATCACAGAGACTTTCATTTCATGCCTTTTCCATGTGGAGAATGCAAGGGAGAAATAGCTGTTTCTTGCACAGTGAGACTAATTTCACATGAAAGGCAAAATATCTCAGGACAATATTGCCAGCTAATGATACAGCATGATGCTAATTAAAAAATTTCACCGTCTCCGCTGAAGAATGACAGAGCGGCAACACAGTAGTAATTACACTACATCATCAAAATAGTTTTTTCCTTTACATAAGAAAAGAAAATATTATAATTTTCAGAAGTTACTGCCTTTAATTATAATGGAAAAAAAGGACTAGTGAGACAAACTGTAATTTTTCGTCTTTTCAATTATTTAGTGCCATTTCTCAAAGCCTCAAACTCCAGCGCCTTGTTCCATTTCTATGATGTGTATTTTGCAGATTGCACGGTTGCATTGCTAATGAGCAGTGAGACAAACTGCTCTTCAAATTCGTTCCCCCTCAGAGTTGATATTTCAGAATTTATCATCTTTAATTACTGAGGAGTTTGAACATAACAAGGTAATATTTAGGTTGAAAATTAGTGTATCTTCATGAGCTTTTAAAGATATAAAGCTGATGTTCATGCATTGGTAGCACGGTTTATCTCAGGCATCATCCGATCTCTTTGAACAGTTCCATGATGTTCTAGTCATAGTCTTTGATGTTTGTGCTCACACATGGATGGATTCCTCATGTGCAGGTGTTTGTATTAGAGCAGCATGCTACACTATATATGGAGCTGCCAGTGTAATAACTTTGCATTTACATTGTGTGTGTGTTTACTGTATGTTCTTCAGTAATTTCCTTAATTTTTCTGGACTGCGACTGAGATCCAAACCAATAGGCCCCACATGTTGCCACCTCGCCATTACTGTACTCGGCAACACTGTAAGGTCTCAGTCTTTACAAATGAAATATGAAACGGCACCTGTAATACTCATCGTTCTTTTCAAGCTATTGTTCAGTGTTTTTGGAAAGAAACTGGTCAAAGCTGGTATGGCATCTGACACAGTAACGGCTGTGGCAAGTTTTTCCTGTTGAGCCGTCTTTCCGTCGGAATCCTAAACCGCCGATTTATTTCCAAGAGGAGAGTGAAAATCATGACACCGCCGTTTACATTGTTTGAAGGCGACGAGGGCATGCACGGAAATGGTGACACAGACGAGCCATGTGAATTTGAAAGAAAGGCGTGTCTTAAAGATGACGATGTGGATCGATGTTTTCATTTTGCATCGATGTAATTGGATCGTTAATCAATGTAAATCGATGTATCATTACACCCCTACTCGTCATATGGCGTGCCTTGATTTGGTCGAGCATGCATGCATTCCCACTGTGCACTCACATCAGGGGATAACTGCACTGACCCACAATATTGCAGCCCTGGCTGGGAACATGACCAGCGTGTGACCCTCTCCACGCTCAGCCGAGCTGTGCGGTCACTCTAAACTGATTGGTTCACCAAGTGTGGTTGAAAAGGCCACTAGAAAGGCAGCATCATTTTTTAAAGGCTCACCAGGTCACCAAGTCACTCTTCTAGCTCAACATGTAACATGAGGCTGGCAGTGTGGTTGGTTTGGAGTTTTACTCTCATTAAACAAAGAGCTTGAAAGCTTTCCATTTTTTCATCCACTCTCTGATGCTGTGCTATTGCAGTTATAGTTAACTGTGCCTATGTTAAGCTGCTGCTAACAGAGTCCAGATAGCTCCAGTAGCTGTGAATGTCCTCTCCTGGTTGTCTGCTGGAAGACGTGGAGCAGCTACAGTGAAAGTGACAGGTGTTTACAGGTCTGTGGATGAACATCAGACCTCACGAGTCATCAAGGTAAACAACACCTTCTATTGTTTCCTCCTGTCACCTGGAAACGGAAACGGAATAATCTGCCTCATGGGATCGAATCAGCTGCTTACACCTGTGAGCTCACTCAGTACAAGTAAAGTTTTATGGAAATTCACATGCAGCCTCCTTTTGTTGAAATTTTGCAATGAGAAAATTGACCCAGAATATCCAAGTAGCTGGAACTTTATTGTGTACGTGCGTCTTCATTTGAGTGCATCAGTGTCTTCAGTTAATCGATCGTTTCTGGGATCAACATTGGAGCATTTTCACTTTTTTCCACTCCTCATGTGTTTCTTTAACTCTCTTGTAATAATTTCCCATTACGCTCTTCCTTTGCTACTCATGCACATTTTTTCTTGCTGTCTTAGTAGATCTAAGATTTTCTTTCTTTCTTTCTTTCTTTCTTTCTTTCTTTCTTTCTTTCTTTCTTTCTTTCTTTCTTTCTTTCTTTCTTTCTTTGACTTCTGTCGCCCTCCATCAAGGGCCATCAAGACACTTTTACCTTCTCTATCCTCCTCCTCCTCTGAGCAAGGGTCTTCAGAAGCAATCCATTTTCACCATACCCTGCCTCTGAAAAAAATTACCATAAGATGGAAGACAGAGAGAGACAGAGATGGAGAGGGAGAAGATGGCCATTAATGGAAGGCAGAATGGCTTTGTAGGTGAAAGGTGTGAGAAACTGGGTGAAGAAAGGAAGAAACACAGAGATGTGTTTTTATCTTATTGATAAAAGAATAGAATACATGGGAATGATTCAAGAGAGACAAGCAGTGGGGGGGTGTGAAAGCCTGCAGAGCCTTCCCATATCACGTGGACTGTGCAGAAACAAATGAAGCCAATTTCTAATCCTCTCCATTAGCAGCAAAGGTAATAATCTCATCTGAGAGCAGCAGATATTGTTAACATCCCTTGCTCCAGAAACATCAGTTAATACATGATAAGCAAACACAGTTAGAGCTTTATTGCCACAGCACAAACAAAGCTAACCGCCATAAGCTTCATTTTGTATTGCTTGGCCATGAGCAATGCTAATTCCTGTTAACGCTGCCAGGTATTACTGACACAGAGAACAATGCTAAATCCCTGTTAGCGAACCCCAGCCACTGCAGGGGCTTAGCACAGCTTGGGTTTCCATTAGCCCTGTAGTATAGATGTAGACACACACACACACGCACGAGCAGATGCATTGTCTTTCAGGCACACGCACACGGCCCCCTGATTCCCATTAACCTGTGGGAGCCCCTGCGTGGCTGGGAAAGAGAACCTTAATTTGTCAGCCTGCCGTGGGTCTTGGAGCTGAAGGTCGTTAGCAAATAGAGTTCACCTCTAATTACTGCTGGACTTCCCTTAGCATGAGTGCACATATATGTGCATGCATATTCGACATAAAAGTTCAACACACATCAAATAATATATATGTGTACTTGCATGTGTGATTGTGTGCTGCTGCTGTGTTTCAGCAGCTGTGCTGCTACTTGTTTAAAACACTCTATCTAGTATATTTAACCCATTCACTGCCAGAGTTTTTTCCCTCAGTGCAGCTAGTGCCAACACTTTTTAGGATTTCTACTACTTTTCAAACAGACACAGAATATGTTGTGCTATGATTAAAATGACAGAATATCTCAAATGAAAGGGGAGACTCTCTACTTTTGCAAGGAAAAAAAGTGAGTTCATAGCATGTTCCACTTTTTAGTTATCCTCATTTGAATATAGCATGTTTTCTCTAAATTCAGCATTTTGGGAGGATAATTCTGAGAAAAACAGGTTTAAAGTGAGACATTTTCAAGCAGAACTGTCTTTTGAACCTTTTATTTTTGACTATTTTTGACTATTTTTGACTTTGCGAAGATTCTCTCTGTCTCTGACTGTCTCTCTCTCAAATGACCTAAATAGGCTTATATTTTTTTATAGGTGGGATGGTGGATCAAAGAAAAAATTTGGCTTCTCCTTTGATAAGGGACAAGATGCATTTGTGTTGTGAGAGAGCCAGTTTGTTTTGATATTGTGAATACCTAAGACTTTGATGACATGAAAACAAAGGGTTCAAACAGGGTTCATAGGTTTGATGAGACACTTGCTTGTTATAGTTACGTGATGGTGTGATCAGGTGCTACAGTCTGCTCCCATGGCTGCGGGATAGGTTGAATGAGTTTGTTGTGGTCACGTGTAGCACTCCAGTCATGTGATGCATGATCACATGGCTTCCTTTCATCACAGGAACACTAAAATTTGTCACAGGGTGGGGAAGGGCACCCTCTAGCGTAAACAGTGAAAAAACAAAAACTCGTCGAAATTTGTTTTTGGCACGCTGGGCTTTTGAAGAAAAAAAAAACTAGTTTTTGGCACTGAATGAGTTAATTATGTTGCTCCACAGTGGATCCCATATATTATACATATTATATATATATAATATGGTGATAATGCAAAATGCCCCTAGTTTTTTCCCTTATTTAAACTTTCTTCATCGTGGTCTCAACAGGTGTCTCCTCTGCTGTGCTGTATTACTCTTAGACTTGTCTACCCTGCCTTCGTACCTACTCATCCCTCACTTGGAGTGCAGCACATCTGGTGAAAACAGGACTTATTGATTATAGGATTATATAAGCTATCAAACTTGCACAGTCCTCCATGCACTCTTTGTTCTCTCGCCAACCAGTCCAGAGTCCAAGATAAAAAACGAAGGGGAAAAAAACCCAAAAAGTATTATATACAGTATATATACGTATACGTATATACTGTATGTATATGAGCCAATACTTGTGTGGTCCAGTTAAATTGCAAACATAAATTCCCAACACCCGCCAGAAAATTGTAGTTACTCATTATTAGAGGTTTTCATCTGATGACATATGCTGCCCAAAGCCAAATGTCAGGGGCGGTCATGGTGCAGCACATTTTTTTGTAGTTACCGTTGCTTTTCGTCAGCAGTTAGCCGAGTTATTTTCGGCTGAGACATCCTTCATCGTATAGCTGCGCTTGGTCCCTGGTAGGTCCTCAAGATGGCGCTCACAACAAAATTGTCACGTGACTGATACCCATGAATATGAGACAGATTTTTCTAAGTGCTGTTTGACTTTTTTTCTGAGGCAGTTTAGTCTGACAACTTCCTTTTTCTGAAGTCATTTAGTCTGACAACTTTTTTCTGAGACCTTTTGGTCTAATGACTTTTTTTCTAAGGCTGTTAGTGGGGGGTTAGGGGGTTAGGGTTAGGGTGACATCTGACAGAGGTTTTCCTGAGACCTTTTGCCTTTTCATCTAAGGTATGATGCTGAAGCCTGACACTTGAGGATTTCCTAAAATGTACACTGTACCTGAGGCCAATCTAGGGATTCAGTATTCTTCTCAAGGACACTTGAGCAGGGCAGATGCTTAATGACATAGTTTTCAATCTGGATCCATTGTTTGAAGGACAGTGTCTTTATAAGTAGGCCTACATGCTGTCGACTTTAAGAATTGATATGGTCAAACAAATGTATGTACTGGATTGGAATTACAAGTGAGGATAAACAGGATTAGGTTCTAAGAGTCGATCCCATTTTGGACTTCTTTTTTTATTTTTTTATTTTTCTTTTGCAAAATACTTGGATTTATCAAACTGAAAGGCAAAGAAAATGAATTATGTTGTAGGCCTATATTTAAACAAATCCATGTACAGTATTTTGCAAACATGAAATATACTTTTTTTTTTCAACTAGCAGAATTCTCAGTCTCATCCAGTACTGAAATTCACATGAGATGAAACCTTTCTGTCACTCAGTGTGCTCATTTAAGCTGGAACTAGGCCAAAAGATGTTTCTTAGAGAAAGAATCACTGCCCCATGAAGAAGACTGTGTGTTTTTTGCAGTTCAACTAGACCAACACAGCGGGTGGTGAAATGTTGCTGATACCAGACAAACTTTCCTGAATATCATAATGGTGATTTAAGCTTCATACTTGTCATTCAGGACCTGCAGTGTTTGGAGCAAGTAGCTTGTGGAAAAATATGTTGAGTCAAAGTAACAAGACTATTTTTCTCTGTTGTACATCAGTTCCTCAACCATCATTTTATGTTGTTTTGTAGTTTTAGCTTTGTAGGTTGTGATTTAAGTCATCTCAGTTTAATCATTGCATTTTGAATTTTAAAAACCTCTCTCTCTGACAAATATTAATATTTAAACACTAAATCATAGAAACGAATGTGTACATGGTCCAACCTGTCTGTGTTTTTCCTGTCTGTTGCCCCTCAACAGTCTCTGCAAGGCAAACTGGCCATATTGGGAGCCAGCGTGGGACTATTTTGAAAGGAAGTTAATTGGTTATGTGCATATGTACCTCTGTGAAAACAAACGTGGGCATGAGGGATTTTAACCCATATGCTACTCTGTTCTTGTCTTTCACCCTTTCTCCCTTGTCCCCTCACTGCATTCATCTTTTACTGCCAGTCAGAACATATTGTTTCTCAGTATGGCAGACTGTAGGGCTCACAAAAGGGTGGAGGGCAGTGGAGGGAGTGATATTATAGGCTTTAGTTGCCAGATTGGCAGCAAATCATCTTTATGAGCACGCAGGAGGCCAGAGAGAGGCTCACAGTTTCTCCCTGACTTCTATAGAGGAAATGACAGAGGCCCATCCAGACCACACCAGCAGCCAGTGATTCACTGAATGCTCTGGTGGTGACCCATAACACAGGTATTCACTGTGTGAAAAATAGAAACATGCTGGGCATGTTTTATTATTGAGTCTACCAATGTATTTTTCTTTCCCCCTGCTTTTTTCTGCTGAAAGGTGTGGTGCACCACCTGTGTTGTGTTGTGTTGGGCAAGTTTCTTCTAAAGTCGAATAAGACAAGTAACCAGCTGGTCTACACTACTGTATGTGAAGCTTTGCTACTAAACCTACCCCCAGAGAGAGAAATGTAGCAAGCAAAGCTACAGGAACAGTTTTTTTTTTATTTTTTATTATCGAACCGCCTCGCCAAATCAATCCTGTCTCAGTGATCAATATAACTGTCAGTCAGGCAGATGCATGGGTAAAAAAGTGTTTGATTTGATTATTGAACTATGTCCAGTATCGATAAGCTATCTGCTCCAGCTTGTGTAGTGTCCAATAAGTATAAAAGTTGTGCACACGCCAAAACCTGTCCATTAGGAGAAGCACACTGCAAATTCAGAAATAGTAGCAGTTGAAAAATACATACTTAGCTTATACAAAAGTTGAAATGAGATAACATGCTGCAAAAGCCAAAGCAAATACAAACAGCAGACACCCTGAAAGTACAGAAGCAATGCAATACCAAGGACACACAGACCCACAAACGATGCAACTTAAAAGAAAGGTAAATGGCTACTCACTACGTCATAAATTCTGCTAGCCACTAGAAGTTAGCATGCTAAATATAGCTGCATATCTCTTTCCTTCTTATAATATAGTAAAAACCAAATCCACATAACAATCTGTTCAGTGTCTCCTCCTGTTTACTCTCTTTTTATGGTCTGGTCTCTTTTTCAGGGTTATGCTTGAGTTATTCCTCTTAGCACTTAACCCTCCTAGAGTGTGTGCTCCATCATAGACAAGTACTGTACACATATTGTACACATATGAAAAGATACAATATAAGTCACTTTATTAATCCCTGAAGGGAAATTCATTTGTCTGGCAGCTCATCTACCACTAGCAGAAGACTTTAAAAAAGCCTGATGGGTATAGGCTACAAAGGATCTTCTATATCTCTCCTTCTTGCATCGAAGAGAGAGGAGCCGTCCACCACAGCCATTTTTTGGTCCATCAAGGCATTATGAAGTGGATGATCTGAGTTGATCAGAATGGCCTCTACTATCCTCAGTTCACATCTCTCCACCACATCCCCCAGTGAGTCCATCAGGGAAACATGTTTGCAGTCTCCTGATATTAATAAGCCTGCCTCAGGATGTTTAGTCTGTATCACAAATTCATGGAGAAGTTCACATAGAACTTCAGCAGTAGCCATGAGTGGGAAGTACAGTAACCTACACAAGTATTGTTATGATATGAGAAAATGTACACTTTCTAAATCTCCAGCCCATCACTCTTGTTGGGCAGATATTTTACATTTCCCATGATGACTGATGGCAGAAAGGGCCTACGTCTCCACTTCCAAGCCTTGCATCATCAGCACAGCAATCACGAAAACACCTCTTCATCTAGGAACAGGGTGGCATCCTTTAGACTTGCTTTGTTTTCAATGAACGAAGCTCCTCTCCTGAACAAACTCCTCTCCCCACAGGAGTATCCACCAAGAGTTCACAAAACACAACAAAAACGCAACAAAAATAAAGCAAAGGTTGAGTAAAAACTCAAGAGTTACCAGATGTTGCTGCTATAGTTGAAGTAAAAGTAGATAGCCTCAGAAAGATGGGGAGGCCACAGTTATTCTTGTTACACACGCTGGGAAATACAAACATATTTTTGTTGTATTAAATTTGATCCACATAGTTCTTTCATATTTTTTGATGTACCAGAGACAATTTCACACATGGGATCTCATGCTGCAACCACTTACTGCGGTGATATGGGGGGAAGGTGGGAGTGTGAGCGTGTGTTTGTGTGTGCTTCCACATCAATACTTCCTCGTGGCATGTTTGCGTATGTGTGCAATTTGATATTGGAAACTGCGACGGGTTAAGATTATTGATGGAGAAACAGGGAACACGCCACTATCAATAACTACTGGAAAATTCCAACTAATTCATATTAAATGCCCTCTTTGGGCATGGATAAAATACCCAATCACATCATATAATGAAAAGTCAGATTTAAAGTATTTTCAACGCATTTATATCATAAACTCTGTAACTGAATGTCAAATAAACCTGAAGTTATCATGGGGTCATCTGTGGGCTAAATTACTTCACTTGCTCAAGACCAGTTATTAATTGCAGTCCAGTAGTGTAATTGAGTGTATATGCAAGTATAGATTGTCTATCCATTTCACTTTCTGGCCATGATGGATTTGCTTATCAACCCTAATTACAGCTGGCAGAGAGTGACAGCCAAAAGAAATCCTAAACCATGCAGTTTTCCTGGATGGATGGCCACTGCAGCCTTTTAATTTTCTGAATACTGTAAACTGCATAACTGGCATTACTGTAATGCATATCTCACTCTCCTAATTACCTGATTACTAGGCCGTGCATTTATTTTCCTGGTGGATCAATGTTTCAAATGGCCAATTTCAATGTACTTTTTTATTTTTTTATTTTTTTAAAGCAAAGCAAAGTGGATAGTTCTTAAAGATATGTACAATGTTGGTCTTACTCTCCTGAACCAGACATCTCACAGCTACATTAAATGTTGGAAGATGCTCCACATAGTATTTGAACTAAATATAGTTAGGTAGTTCACGCTTCTTTCTAACCCACTGACCTCAGTGTTAGTGACCCCTCTTATACCAGCAGTTTTCTTGAAACAGATACTGGCACAGTATTTCTGTTAGATCTGCTTTGAAACCAAAATGCCCACTAACCAATAAGCCAAATCCCACAATCCCTCTATGGTCGGTACGTGATGGTGTTTTAATGGACTCTGAAATGAAAGCCATTCCCACCTGAGGAACTATGGGAAATAATTAATAATCCTCTGTTATTATGGGCATTATACAACACCCTGACTTCACTCCACCATAGTCTTCTTCCTATTATGCAATTTAGGCATGGAAATACAATAATTACTTACCAAGAACTCCCAGGGCAAGATAAATAAAGATTTGTTCGTTCCTTACCTATGCACGAAACAGGTGCACCAGCCTAAAAGTACAATTAGGCCATTATCTGACAAACACTGTGTGTATTCAGGGAAATATGAAACCAAACAAGGGAGGGGAAACGTGTCACTGGGTCGACTCTAACCCTTCCCTAATTTACATGGGCTAGGGTTCTTCTAATGCACCTGCACTGTAGTTTGGAGTCTAAAATGAGCCTCCTGAAATCTCAGTGACAGCACACAGACGAAATATCTACGCAGCTGAATTTGCAACTATAATAAATGATTAATAACTTGATCGATTAGCATTAAGGCAATTAATTAAAAAAAGGGACAAGGTGTTGACACTATGCAGGTTGAGCCGCTAATGCACATTGTAGCAATTTTAAAGCCATTCATAGTGTGCAGTACAATGTAGTTACCTTGGGATTCTGGTGAATTATTGGCCCTATCAATACCATCTACACGCTCCACCTGTTCAAATCTGTGCTTTCGCTGGATCAGTTACTCAACTGGGTCAGGTATCTCTACTGCTGTGTTCCACTGCTGGAGTCTGTGACTCGTCTCATTTCTTCCCTTTTTCATTTCACTTAAAATTTCTATGCTGTTTTGAGTTAATGTGTACATATCTCTGAATATTTTTGCCTCACTGTTAAGCATTTCAATTTACGAATCACGGCATTATGATTTCTTTTCTGAAACCGCTGATCTGTTGTACTCTCCTCACACATTCAAAAAATGCGAGAGGAAGGCAGTCCCAGTCGTTGATTGTGTAATGAGCTGCTCCCTTAGTAAATCAGGTGCTAATTGCATGCAGATTGTGGGTGCAAATTGAATAAAAGCTGTGGTGCAAATTTGCCCTGCACTTACATATATGGATTCAGCCCTTAACACACCCACTCTGTTTATTATGGGAGCCACTTGCTACACAGTCGCTATCAGCCATGCTTCAGGCCACACAAGATGGATGTAATAACACAACACACACACACACAATCATGCACGAGCATGCACTCACATGTAAACACTTCCCCAAATTTGCTCTCTTTAGCATGCATTTTGCATTTCTAACTTGCTATATCCCCTGTGCCACACACACACAAACACATCTCTCTCCTGCTCTCTCTTTCTCTGTGTGTGTGTGTCCTTTGGCCGAGCTCACTGGAATTCTCTCCTGACATTCTCCCTTGCACACACGCACGCACACACACACAGACCAGTGTGCACATATTGACGTGCACTCTCTTGCAGGTAGAATGTATCAATGAGAGACAGAGGGGTTATGCTTCACGCAGCTGTAAGCAGATCAGTCCTGGTTGAGAGCTCCCTGAATCAGGCAGGTATAACTGATCTGACCTGGCACCTAGTCAGCAGGTCAAACAGACAAGCACATCACCACAGGGTGACAAGGAGAGACAAAATGCAGAGTGATGAGGTGTAGATGAAGTTGTTTATGTACAAAGTAAAAGAAAACAGGGCTTTAAGCAGAATTCCTGAAAAGCTGTTCCCTCTGTCACTAGATGAACTAAAGAGTTTTAAGTTTCATGTAAAAATGGGTCATTGATTGGTCCAAATTACTACTTAAAGCAGAAGTAAGCGGAATATTTGTGTTAATTTAAGTCTTAATAGTTATGTCTTCCTACGGCAATCACTTATATAGAGTGTTTGGTCCGAAACACGGGTCTGTCAGTCACTCTGCTCTGCTGTAAGCCAAGGAGAAAACTTTCCTTGTATCCTACAACCTTTATCCAATGAGGACAGAGAACGGCATAAAGGGGCGGTCCTCTCTGTGTGTGCAGCCAAGGGATGCGCGTGAATGTGGTAACGTAGGGACGAGGGTGGGGACTGCTGACTCCATCGGCTGACAAGAAGTTACCCAAAACGACCGGATCAATTATTTTAATGCTTGGTTCCTTTAAGAGAGACTAGATCAGTGAAGTAGAGGGTTTTAATGTGAATACCAATTGGTCATGTTTGTGTTTGGTCATTTCATTTGCACCTTGTACATCAAATGTGGAGCCCAGGTGGAGGCAGATTGCAGCACACTGGGAGTTACTGTCTCCTGCTGCTTTTCTTGTTTTAATGATATGAGCAACACTGTGCTGCTGCAAAAAAACCTCATCGGAGGTGTTAAACCATCAAATGTGAGACACGTGGTATCCTATTAGGCACCATTCACAGAGATTGATGTTCAATTTAAATGGTTCTACTGTTAGCTCAACCACAGCAGCAGGGCTAGCCCTATAAAATGGGAAGGTCATTGACTAACTGAATGAATGAATGTTGTGTAATTGATAAGGCTACTTCACTGGTTGGCTATGTTTAAGTTTCCCCTTTTGGTCATTGCTCTGTCAAAATGATTTTGCGCCAGCAAGCAGTGCTGTCAGTGCTTTAGTCACAAGATTAACCATCGTTTTTAGACCCTGTTAAGCATTTTTTTTTCCTTCCTAAAAAGCATCTTGTGACACATCCAGTGACTTTTTAGACAAAACCATACTACTGCTACGAGAAGGGAGTAGCCAGTGCTTTTGCTTGTCCTACTGTCTGATAACAGAAGCAGAACAATGTAAATGAGAAACTTTATTGGAAATGCGTATACACATACATACATACAGTACATAATATACAGTATTTTCACAGGCGGAGTATTTGGTCAAAATGTCAAGTGTGCAAGTGTGCTACTAAATCTGAATACCATTACAGTAACACAGATCACATTTTTTCTACTTTACAATTTTCTGATCTCTTCTAAAGTCTCCACTCTTCTGTTTCTCTCTAACTCTAAAACTACATGTATTTACTCATCCCTTGTCCATCCTTCTTTTCCAAAATTGCATCAACACCAGAGGAGTCAGGCCAGGGGGTGGGTGTACTGTCATCGCAAACCTCCCATAAAGCAGCCTGAGGCTCCACGAACTTCCCAGTGACAAACAGAATCAGTCATCCTGAGCAGGCCTTTAATTATTTGGATAAATAATAGATGACTAGCAGACTCACAACGGTTGTGCCGGCCAGGATAACTGAGGGCCCATGGATACATTATGGACAAACTGAAAAAGTGTTGGCCAATGTTACTTACAACAAACTGACTGCAAGGACTTGATTAGTAGAGTGGGAACTGCTGCCAGATGATTTCCTGATTTTTTTTCTTTTTTCTTAAGTGGTTTGGAGTAGAGAGTAGACGGAGAGCTTGGTTTTCTCTGAAATAGTTCATGTAAATTATAATCTGTCAAATGATCAATTCTCACTGATAAACAGTGGCTTTTAACGTTCTTAAATGTTTGTTAAGACCAAATTTTGTAAAAATATTCATCCAACACAATGTCGCATTAAAAAACGTCATTCATATTTGTGATAGTTGTGATTTTGAAGGCTGTCAAAGAACAATATCAGCCTGTCTACGATTAATTAAGTGTGATTTGATGAAGCTAGTATTTGTTTTGTAAGTCAACCTGCTGGAAGCAGTTTTGCTTTGCAACATATCAGAAGTTAGCTTAAATTTCACTTGACAGATGTAGAAAGATAGAAGCACAAGAGAAAAGGTGTGTGTGCACGTTTGGGTGTCTGTCTATATGTGTGGTTGCTTCATCCAAAACATCTCATTATGCGCTTGGTCTGTGCTCACATTGGCACAGGGCACAAGATCTGTTGACAAAAATTGTTTGGTGAGGGTTCCAAGACATGAAAAATGAATCTGGACCAAAAAATTTAGATTAACGGCTCAAGCAAAGAGCTGGCAAGCCTGGGGGTGGTTGTGGGTAGTTGGAGGGTGGTCGGGAAAGGCAGGGACTGGGAGTGTTGAAAGAGAAATAAGCCAGAGTGAAAGTGTATGGAGTAAATAAGCAGAATGAGAAGAGATTTTGTTTTTAATAAAACATCTTCCAAGAAGTAGAGAGGGAAAAAATAACTAATTACATCTTCAAGTTCACCCACTCACACACGAGGCTGCTAGAAAATAGACAGGAAAAAGGCAGAAAGAATAGATGGAAAGTTACAAAGAAGGGTGAAAGAGATGAACAGATAGAAAATATAATAACAAGGTACCTCACACCCTCAGGCCAAGCGAGTCAGGTTCCACATACACACATATACTGTACATTTCTGAACAGAGAGAGAGAGAGAGCTCAGTTGAAAAACAGCTAATTTCTTAGACCAAGATTCATGTTGAGACTAAGGATTTCAGTTTTCTTCAGTGAAACAGTCGTTATCACCTTATTTAAAATAAAGGTATTTTCACCGATGGGGAAAATTGCCAATACATTGTCATATCTATTCCTGGGCGAACTTCATTTCTGTAAAAGTATGATAACCCCTCCTCCCCTCTCTCCTTTTTTTCACTGAGCAAATTTCACATTTAGAAAAGTTGGCACCTTGTCATAGAGAGTTAAATGGTCATTTTAATTCCCACTGGGGTAGTGTATGAATTGAAATTGAATGGGCTCCCACCCTGTGGTCTAGATGATTGTTATTCACTCCACTGCCATCCGCTATTTCATGCCACAAGGCTGTGGGGGCCCTGCACACAAAGGTTGCAAAATTCTACTTTATACTGGATTTAAAGCAGTGCAGGGTGTGCACTACACAACCAACAACACACCTTATGGATTCACTTTGACATAAGTGATTTGTATATCCTGAATGAAAATGTTGTACAGTGTCAGGAAAGGTGTTTGTTATTCATTCTTAGGAGCAGCAGGCGATCTAGTGAGGGTTGAGTCAAGCTGTCAGTATTTTTTTTTCTTCCTGGATATGAATGCTGTGTTCGTCAGAACAATATCTGTCGTCAGAAAAGACACATGGAAGTTTTCAGGCATCAGCAAAAATGAATGTACAACTAACGTATTCGTGCATTTTGTCTGTGTCTGATTGATGTTTTCACTTATTTTGGCGAGCGTTAAGCGCTTGACAACACAACAGTGAAATTCCACTCTGTCAGTGTTGCATCTTTTATGAAAATGTGTCTGTCATGTCCTTTGTTCTTGGTTTGATTTGAAAAGTGAGCTCACGGCTGCTTTGTGACTGTTTACCAAATGCTTGTTGGACTGTGATGTGTTCACAGGCTATGGGAACTTCCAGCATTTCAAGGTCACGACTGATTTTATTCAAAGGGCACACAGCCTTTCGAATGAAATCTGTTCAGTCTTTCCATGCAACACAATACTGTAAAGCTGCTGATATTAAGATTAAAGCTGATAAAGATGATGTTACGCAAAAACTATTTTCCACTATGGCTGCAGTGGTTAGTCAAAGACAACAGAACTTGTGTTTACTTCATTTTTATTTTACACTGAAGACAGTGGCAAATGGTTGGAAGAACCATCTGTAATGCCAATTAGAGAGGCTGCGGAACATCTGTTAATTTGTGTCTTATACCTCTTTGTGAATCCCACTTGGGAGCCGCTGTCATGCAATTCCAGGTGTACAGGACAACATGCGTATGTATCTGCTTGCTAATTAGAAAATGGCCATTTGACCAGTTTTTAAACTCTCTCTCTTTGACCCCTGTAAAGAAGATGAGCTGCTTCTTTTTTCTCTTTTTCTCTTTGAAAGCCATATCAGAAGTTACACTGCTAAATCTGCTCATATATTACATACAGGAATTCAATGTACACACATTGCACAGGTATACTGTGTGACAGTCAGTGGGGGTCAGCTTCCTGATGCATTTGTTTATGCTAATATCAGTATCAGAAAACAAATATTTTCTGCTGTTAATGGCTTGTTGTTGACAACATTATTTCTAATCTCCAACTATAATAACCAGTATAACCAATAACCGGTTTTACATGAACAATGTCTTTATCAAATAGACACATTTTTCAATTATGTAAAGGAGTGTTCATTTTTGTTTGGTCAAACAATTATTGATTGGTCATTTACAGCAGACAACCTGCCATAACTGGTGTAACAGATAGTGCTTCCAGCCACACCAGAGACCAGAGGCATGCACAGATGGAGGCTCTCACACTCACTGGCAGTTTGGAGAGTCAGGCGGCATCTCCATGCAGCTGTTGGCACTTTTGACAGCTTCCACTGTGTTCATGACTTGAGTCCAGAAAAAGCCCCCAAGTCCCATTCAGTGTTGCTGAGAGGACAGACTTGACAGCACCAAACCAAAATTCCACACACACGCAATGCTTTTGCAGTCATTAGATAACAATAGCAGAGGTTTTTTGTAGTGTTTTTTTTTTCAAGCAACACTGAGTGTTGCCCACTGGTTGACTGACTTAGTGACCTAGTGTTAAAACAAACATAGGGTGATATTAAGCAAACTTGTCCATCCAAAAAAAAGAAAGAAAAATGTTTTTCATCTGGATTTTTAAATATGCATTGTGTTTGGCCTCTTTGCTTTAAAGCATTTTTGTCAAGGATATTTGCCTCAAGGGCTAATGTGGCAGGTATGACAATTTATTAAAGCCAGATTTCTTTTTTTCTTTTTTTTTCTGTGTGTGTTGTTATACCATTTTCTGTATGCCAACATTTAGTTTTGCGGCCGCAGTTTGTGATTTAATGCCAACTGATCTTTAGGGTGTCATGAATATCACCCTGGATGTATTGTACTTCACCTCCCTTTAGCTCCAGAGATGTGGCAGCAATGTAAAGTCCTTTGAACAAGCTGGCCAAGCTCTGTCTGTTCGTGGCTGTCGGCCCAACTGGTGGCAGCCAGCTGACACATCTCCTGGTTGCTATTTTTCCACATCCTAGTTATTTACCTAGCTCGAAATGTCACTAAGAAGGCTTTGGAAGGCAGCCATTTTGCTTTGCTCTCACCTGTCATCTTTTCCCTGTTTCCTTTATTTTCCCCATCTTGTCTGTCTCTCTTTTTTCCCTCATGGCCTCTCTCGCTGCCCCTACCTGTTTTTCCTTCCTCTCTTATCATACCATCAAGCATAAAACTATCACTCTTGCTCTCAGGGGAATAGGCTGACATTTGCGCTTGGATATTGTAGTCATTTGCCTGCCCTAAAGTACCAGAACATACAGAACCCTACTTTGCACTTTAGACATGGGCAAATATCAGCGGCTACGATCTCACACTTGAGCCATGGTTGGATATGACCATGTGGTCTGCATTCATGAATGTATTCTTCTGTATTATTTGTTGCTATGCTCTCGTACAGACATGGAAACCTGCACCCAGTTTATTCTTTTATGCAGCATGTGGGTGTTTCTTTTATTACTTCATTTATTTACTTTAACAATCTATTTATCTTGACATCACAGGGCTACAGTGTGTGTGCACTGCAGCAGGTGGCACTGTGATATATCAGTGAATTATTGATGGACATGATGTATCGTGGGTCTCTTTCAAAGACTAATTAGTACCAAGGAAAAAAAACAAGGCTGAACTTTCTCACACTTGTGCGATTTACCTATGAGGGAAACCCAGCGCTGCTATTTAATCATCTCAAAGCAATAAATCACTTAAGTGTATTACAGTTGTTGGGAGAGGTGCATTCCTTAAGGATGCTGAAAAATGGAGAAACAGACAACGTCAGATTTATTGCCCGTAATTTCAAGGCTGTAGCCTAACCCAAATTCCCTACTCAGCTCTAAAAGTTCAAACATTTAGTAAGGTACTAGGGTTTCCTGATAGAGATAGCTCTGGCTTTGTAATTTCAGCTGTTTTTTCTGCAGGTTTACAGACTATATATTTTTACTGTTTATGGCCAAATCAGATACAGTATATAAAGTAAAAGGCAGTCCTCCATTGTTAAGATACTGTTCACTGTTTGTTGTCTTCAAATTAACAGCGAGAAATGGAGTCTAATGAACTGTGAAACAGACCATATGTCTCCGGGTACAAACAATTCAGATAGAAAAAAAAGAAGCAGCGCAGGTTTTGTTCGAATAGCTACTGGACATACTGAAGGAACTGAACCCATTATACAGCATGGAAGACTAAAGTCAGAGTAATGGGCTCATTGTTCTCCCCAGACATGTCACATTGTGTCCACTTCAGTCCAACAGCAACCAGCCTTTCCCTTTTTACTGCCATATGCTTTGTTTGTTGTCAGCCTCACCTCAGAAGTTATTATGTTGTCATGACCACTGTGGGATGCAGGCCATCATGGACAATAACCACCACCCTCTACACAACAGTCTGGCAGGTCAGACAAGCAGCTACAGTACAGCAGCAGCTAACGTCACTCCGATGTTCATTTCATTGCTCTACAGGACACAGCGTTGCGGCAGATCCTTTGCCCACATAACCATCAAAAGGTGTATGACACCTCAGCTAAAGGCAGCTGCATAGGCCATTGTTTTTTTCTTTAACCATTGTTGCACCAATCAACTGCTGGACAAAAGATCAGACATCTCTTTGACCCACCAAAGCTTTTGAATTTAATTTGTATTTTAATTAATTGATGATCAAGTCACTGAATCACATTTAATATTTCGTAAGTATAAGTACAAGCTCTTTTATTTTATTTCGGGCAAACTGAGACACATGAAGTTTACAGAGTCCAAACTCATGAGTCTCCTATAATGTATGCAAACTGTATGTGAACAGAAAGACACTGTGTGTGATGTGGATTCATTATTATGAGGAAATTAGAAGAATATACAGTATGACTGCTTCAAAATTTTCCCCATTATCGCAATTAGAGACTCTTACACCTAGAGACTTATGTGATTATCGCTGCATATATTCAGGTTTCTAATTGCACAGGCGAAACACATCTCACCCAAGCATGCACACGTAATTCATTATATAATATTATCATTTCAAAAGAAATTGTATTATATTATATATATTTGTAATTCTCCAGGAGCATCAGATAGTTCATTACAAGTGGGTTTTTTTCCTTCCATCTGACCGCTAAATTCATTTCACGTTTTCCCCCATCAGTGAGTAAAGAGAGCCCTGAGGAAATAACCGGAGGCACTGAGGAAATGCACTGTATTTTTCTCCACACCTCCGTTCCCTTAAATTCCACTTTCTCACATTTAACTTCCCTCTTTCATTCCATTCATTCCTTACCTCCCTGCCCTTATGCTGTGCATTCGTGGTTGTCTTTGAGTGAGTGTGTGTGTGTCTGTGTTTATGCACTGGAAGAAACGTGTAGAGATACTCTTGAGATTGCAGCTGTAGGAAAGGCATTGTGGATGAATAAGAGGCAGCCTCCTTAAGACTGTATTGTCTTAGCGCAGGTGTTACAGTAAGTAGAGAAAGACTGAAACCAGCTACAGTATTAGGACCGCACATCATCTGATGATATTCTAGCAATTTATTAAGCCACTTTCCATTAACTCTCTGCTACCTTATCGGAGTCACTGAACTGGACCCCCTGCTGTGTTTATGTTGTTGCTGCCTTTTGGAGGAATTTTAGTTTATTAATCACCTGTTTCCATTCTGCCTGGTGCCAGTTGGCCTCATCCCTTTACATGTTTGCTTGCCTCCTACTTTCTGTTCTGTACATATTCATTATTCTAGTACAGCTACATTTTTTTTTTCATTGACCTTTTTCCAAGATTTTGCACTGTTTTGTTTTTTTAATCTTGAATTCAAAACTGCAAAGTCATCTGAAGTAATCACCAGACACACATGTTTAAAACAGCTTTTGTTCTCTAGTATTTGCTGTAATTACTTCATCATTTAAAGAGAAACGTAGGGGTAGTAGAGTGAGAGGACGGTTCCTGTAGAAGTTCCTACACCCTCCTTTTACGAGGAACTCCTGCAGTGGAAACACAGCTTATGACCATACTCCACTCTACAGTGTGTTTCTAACTTACTGAAAAGCTGTAAGCTTTGACCTTAGGGGTTACACTGTATTTTTGAAATAAAGCAAAGTCACTATTGGCAACACTGTTGTCAACCAGTGCAGTAAGGTGTTGCCATGATGGTGGCAGCTGACTCTGAGCTTCAGGGAAGCTAAGTTCATCACAAAGTCCATGATTAACATACATAGTAAATGACACGGGCCAAGCGGGTGAAATTATAATTTTTGACAAAATACCAACCAAACATATTTCTGTGGACTCTCTCCTCTGGTGAACACCAATTATGTGTTGGGTGTTTATAAAGGAGAGGCTGGGTTTCCCCTTCCATACAGAAATACACACAGTTGTGCATTTGCAGGCTCTGATGATATTATTTTTTCACTGTGAGCTCACCTGTGACAAAAAGTAATATATCTAAGAAGCCAACAGCCCAGGAAGTCCTGACTTTCAGTAGCATACTGTACAGCACACAAACATTCACAGAAAGTCAAACATTTCTCTCTTCTAAATCTAGCTCCCGAACCATACACACACACACACACACACACACACACATGGTCACACTTATACGGTGGGGCATGACAGAGAGCTATTGACTGCCTCTACCAGGCCTGACAGACCATTCACAATTTCTCTCACTGTGAAGCCTAATGTACTGGAGGAGCTGAGTGTGTTTTTGTTTGTGCGTATGAGTGAGTGTAAGGGGCAAATTGAAAGAGAGGAAGGAAAGCGACTTGGTGTGTGTGTGTTTGTGCGTGTGCATGCAGGTGTGTGCGTATGTGTGTCAGGAATATATATTTGTCCAATGTGATTTTTTTTGCTGCCTTTATGTGTCTCATATGTATGCCGTTGAAGTCGCTGTCTTGGATTTCTTTTGATAGTCCAAGGAGTTGTGGGTTGACACAGAGGTCAGCTTGGACTGAGTAGCAGTACACCTCTGGTCTAGCTGAATATTTTCCTCATGGCTACTCCAAGTCATGGGTACACAGTTCATTCATCTTGACAGGTGGAATTGTGTATTTGGACTCAGGTCTGCATGATTACATTCAAGATTATTAGTATTTTTGAATTGAAATGCTCAATCCCTTTTCAAGGGCCGAGTGATTTAATAAGGACCATGTAAACTTGCATTACGCAGGTGACGTTTAACATTTTCCACCTGACAATATGTGAATCAATCAAGGAAGAATGAGACAGATCAGAGTCATACAGTAATTGTTAATTCTGACTGTGCAGAGCCTAATGGGACTGGGCCAGTTCAAGGTCTAATTTTTTTAATATTTCTGTCTCTTTTCCCCTTCTCTAAATCAAGTATGCATCTGCATCTTTTTTACAAGGCCCTCTTGCTCATTATAGTAGATGTTTTTGCAGTGCACTCAGCAAAAGTTTTTCTTGCCCCTGTGGTTCAAGTTTGACTGACCTGACTTAGTTCTTGACCCACAAACAGCTTTCCTCAACTTTCAGCTCTACCATGTTGTCTCAACTCCTGTGAGCAAGTCTCTTTCAGACAATAAGTGAAACCACACAAACATTATTAGACTTCAGATTTTTTTTTTTATCTGAATGTGTTAGAACCAAACTGAGGAGATTTAATTCTAGAGATTATTCATTTAACATCTGAATAATGTTGTAATTTGGCTTTACTGCAAATGACTTCATAGACATGCATTTTCAATTTCAATGCATTTAATGTTATTAATGTGAAATATACTAATTCTCTCTTTTCTTTTTTCTTCACTCATCTCCTTCAACGTTCTGTCCCATTTCCCCCTCTGCTCCTCTCTCTTCTTTCTCCTTTCCTGTGCTCATCTTTTCTATCTCTCCTCTGTTCTTCATATATACTCTCTCTTTCTCTCTCTCCACAGCAAAGTGTGATGAAGCTCTAGCCTCTCCTCTGCCTCACACAGCCTTCACCAGCTCATCTGTCTTCTCCAATGGATATGCACCCGGATATGCCAAGCT
This sequence comes from Trachurus trachurus, assembly GCF_905171665.1. NCBI lineage: Eukaryota > Metazoa > Chordata > Actinopteri > Carangiformes > Carangidae > Trachurus > Trachurus trachurus. Next base: position 9,758,722 of record NC_139911.1, read on the forward strand.
CAACCAGAGAGGAGGTAGACACACGCACACGCACACGCACACACACACACACACACACACACACACACACACACACACACACACAAATGCTACTAATGTCCATGTAGTTATACTGTACATACATGAGTGGTGTACAGAAAGGGTTGTGCATATATACAAACTCGACAAAAGTAAATTCAGGTACTTGGACATACATCCTTGAAAATGATTTTTCAGATAACACACTGGGAGATAAATGGCTGAGCCCTCAAATGCTCATCCTCACATGCTTCATTGTGCTGCACAGCTGCTATCACCTCTCCCTTCTTTTTTCAGATTTCTCTCTATTTCTTTTTTACTTTACTCTCAATATTTCCTCTTCCATTTCTCCATCTCTCTCTCCCTCAGCTCCAGTCATTATCTCAGTGACTCAGACTGGAGCTCATTTCCACATCAGTCCACAGCAGAGAGAGATAGGACCAGACAATTACACCCCTCTATGTTTATACAATTAATAATTCATACTTTTCTATCTAATATAGTCACACTACAGCTGAGGAAACACATCTTAGAGCTAGCAAATAAAGGCAAGATAATCTGGTGTATTTAATCATACCAATAGAATTACTGCTGAGACAGGACTGCTCCTCCTTTAATCATGATACCTACAAACAAGAGAAAAGGAGAAGCAGTAAAGAAATAAAGACCAAACTGTTGAAGACAGCAACAATGGATGACTGTAAACATACAAGTGGTTCATCCTTTCTCTTTTTTATCCAATCTCCTCAGAGATGGGAGTCCTTGGGGAAAATTAATTGGAAGTTGTTGTGTTGAAAAACTCCAGTAATGCTCAAAGTAGGTAAACAATTCATACTGTGTGAAATGCATTCACATTCACTTAATAAACATGATTCAATTCAGTTCCTTAACTTCCATCAAAATAGCTCTGGAGTAGTGTTGTGGGGGAAAAAGCAAGTGTTTCTGAATAAAGCATTTTTATTTGCTCATTGTAAATTCAGTTGAGATTTTTTTGTGAAATGTTTTGACTTTAGATTTGTTCACTTCATTAAAAAAAAGTACAATTTAAGATATATTATGCAGACTAAATGACTTGTTGAGATGACTAACCTCCAGATTCTGAAAATATAATTAGTAAACCCAGTGGCTCAGATACATCTGGTTTCTTTATTTAGCAGTGAAAATGTTTCATGAGGAAGCGCTCTGCTTTCTTTCTTTTTCACTACCTGTCAACTTTGACTTGTAATCATTTTCCCAAAGTGTAACCTTGTTTTTCTTGACTGATGCAAATGACACTATACGACAAGCAAAATCAACACTGAGACAAACAACAAACTGACAAACTCCGAATCAGATATGACCTTTTCTGTGAACGTGCCAGAATGGGTATATTCTACAACACATTGAAAAGGACATAAAGTTTGATCCCATCCTCTGTGTCTTTGTGTCCTCCATAGAATGACACCGTTTGGATGATGAGGTCATGATCTTGTTAGCATAAAGCATACAGTATGACAGGGGTGGAATATTAAATTAGAAGAGAAAAGACAAGTCAGAGAAGTTCTGTAGGGCAAAAGGACATTGCATTCAGGCTAACATTCATCCATTGCTTTTTACTTTATTTTATCATACGATACAGTGTCTTGAACATCAATGATACAGCGGGGCGACGTGGGGTTCTCTGTCTTGCTCAAGTACACTTCAACATGTGCAACCACTGACCTTATCCCATTCCCGGGAAAACTCAAAGGCTTGAATTACATCAAACATGACCCACCCATAGTGTCAGGGACATGAGCATCACAAAATACAGGATTGCACTCAACATATAGTCACAGATTAAAATACACCACCTATCAAAGGCTTTTGAACACTGATTTCTCTCTTTTTTAGGCCCCGACGAAAGGAAAAAATGCTAATCATTTGCACAGGTGCCCCAGCTCTTGCTGATTACATACAAATAGTGTCTGTTCAAAGGATGTGTTGAAATACATGGTGTTTCTGATGTAGTAGGAGAAGGAGATCATTAACTGTTAGTCAGATGACCCAAGTCTCGTTGATCAGTCTTCATAAAAAAAACATTAAAAGAGAAGAACTACAGTAGAACTTGGCAAAGAAGTCGAGTTGGGGTGGTATGTTCCTCACTTGGGGAATATTTGCGTGTGAGGAAGCAAGCACTGTGACTAGTTTGAGATGAACCATTTATTTATTCTAAGCTTTAGAAACACTGATACATTGAATCAAATAAAGTTAAGCGGGAAATTCAGTGATGGTGTTAAACTTTTGCCTGTTAGTGTGTAAAGCAGCGTGGAATCACTCACAGTCAACACTCTCACAACTCACAAAAGCACAGGCTCGAGGATTATAACCTTATACCCACACAAGGAGGGGTCCCTCCAAGCAGCTGCAATTTGGCAGCCAAATGTGCCATGAGTATGGCATGAGTGTGTGCTGATAAGCCAATCTACTCCAATCTCCCAGTGCTATGGAACAGGGGAGGCAGAAAATCAATGGGACACACCACTCATATTAAGCTTGTGTTGTGAATGCTGACAGCTATTAGATTTTTAGGCTGTGGGTATGTGTGTAAGGGTGTGTGCGTCTGTATGTATATCCATTTTTGGGTGCACATTTCTCGTCTGTCTGTGTGTATGAGAGAGGTAAAATGATGCCATAACGATTTTCCGGCAAGCAGCCGTCTTTTATGTGCCAACCAGTCACCAGGCCCCTGGTCCGTTGTGTGTTTGTTCTTCTGACTGTCACACCAATCCTGTATGTGTGTGAAATTGTGAGTGTGTGTGTTTGAATAAGTAATATTATGTGTTTTTAAATGTATATTTGTATGCATGTAGCGTATACAGTAAATACCAGGAATAATCTTGTGAGTGTTGCTTTATTCATCTATTTACCTCAAAGAAGGATCTTGATAAATGCTCTGTCTGCTAAAATTAAAGACATTATTTATCCACAGACTCATCACCATGCTGTGAAATGCCTGTTTCGATGTTTGGAAAACACAATCACTCACAAGCTGTTACTTCACGCAGTACATTATTTACAAAATTACATCACAGCATCTTATTTAAGACCAGTTGAGTTTGATTGTCAGTCACAGATGCAGTTTATTATTTCATCAACATTACTATAAGCTAGATTTGTTTTTTGTTTCCATTATTATGTTTGGGATAGAATAAATCAAGCAGGGACAGTTAATGCCTCTGGGTTTTGAAGACAGAACAGACTGATAAAGACTCTGACACTTTATTTGTCTGTGTGCCCCTTTCCACTGCTTCCCGCCTTTATCCTCACTCTCTCTGTTAATATGTCACCCTCCTCCTCAATCTCCCCTTTTGTCCTTCCCCTCTTATCCTTTTTTTTTAACCTTCACGTCCTTCCATCCACCTGTTCCTTTTTATTTTTCTTTCATTTTCCTCCTCTGTCTTTTGCTGTCAAATCTTCTTTTTGCCTCTAAGGTCTTTGCTTGTCCTTGTCTTTCCCATGAAGTTGTTTTAATCCATAAGTTTTTGGGATATTTCCTGTTTGCACAAAAGTTGATGTCGATAGACCTCAGCAGACATAAACATGAAAGGCTTGCAGACACAGAAACCCTGAGCTGACAAATGTTCATGTCTTTTATAGTGAAGAGGTTTGTAATTTTCTTTCATAGACTTTGCCAAGCACCTGCATAACCACAGAGGACATAATAAAATCATTATTAACTGTATTATTGTACTTGTTTCAGTCATGGAGCCTATTTTTATGCATCTGGCTCCAGGTGAGGTCAAGAAAGATGCAGATCCCCACAAACCTGAGACACTCCACCATCCCTCTACCTCCTTCCCTTTGGGCACAGAGGGCAGAGTGCTCAGTGCAGCTGGAGTCCTCCAGGAGGCTCCTGGAGTTTATTACCATCTCCTTTGTTTCTGTGGTGCTGAGGTCCAGGTTAATGTCATTTTTATATGTATAAAAATGAACATATGGTCAAGATTGTCAGCGTACTGTACAGTGCAAAGCCTACAGGATTAGTGTCGGTGTGTGATGAAGCAACTAAAATAGTTCATACACCTATTCATGTTTCAGAAAAAAAATATTTGAGAAACTGTGCCTCAACCTTCAGCAATAGACCACTGATTTCCAAATTAGTTTTCAATAGTCACATAGCAACCACATGAGTGAGCTGCACCTCACACAAGGCTAACTTCAGCCACAGGTAGACGCCCTGTTGACACTGGTTAAAATAAAGATGGCACAGAGTGAGGGAAACCATAGAGCATGTGGAGAAGCATAGAAAGGAGGTGTGGGAAGAGTGAAGGATGTGACAGGCAACAAAGAAGGGGTCTCTGAGGTGTGTGAATAGACTGAAATGGACATGGGGACAGTTGACGTTCAGACAACAGTGACAAGTGATGAACAACTTTAGGGTTGACAATTTGAGCCAGTGGTGTGTAACAGCTGAAATTTAGCTTCAAAAGAGCTCAGATTTTAAATCCTCTATCATCTCAAAAAGGCATCTGAAATATTCATGTGGCTGCATTTTATTATCTCCACTCTGGTTTGTTTTGACACGGCCCTCTTTCAGTTAATAGGTCAAGAGGTGATTTGTGCTTTAGTCAGACCCACAGAGGCGAACAATGAATACAATTTGCTTGTGAAGAAAGTGAAAGATGAATGGGTGAACTGATTCGTGTGTTTGAACATCCGTATGGGAATATGTGCGCGTGCGTGTGTTCCCACATTGCTGTGGTGTGTAGACGTGGCCAAGCATGAGATTGGGCCACTAATCACAAACACGTGGCCACTGATCCTTACATTCCATTTTCTTTTCTCCTCTCTCTCTCTCTCTCTGTCTCTCTGTCCCTCATTTCTCCACTCTTACTTGTCAGTCTACCCTCCATCACATCATTGTCTCCCCTTTTTTCCCCACTCCATCTCATTTTCCCTCCATACACTTTCTATTTTCTACAGTAACATTCTCAATCCCACACTCCATTCTCCCTGCCTGTCCTCTTTCTTTCTTTCTTTCTTCACAGACCTCATTATCTATTTTTTTTTCTTCACTCACACTCTCACCCCGATGCACGCTTTTACTAGTTTTACCGAAGTTTTATAAAGTTACGCAGGATTCCTCCTCATTCGGATGAAGGGCATCAGAGTTCTGCAATACAAATGTGCTCTGACTTGCTGGTCAATTAACCAGATTCTCCCTCCCCTTTCATGCGTTGCTTTTCACTCTCTGTCATCTTGCAAAATTGTTTGATGTCTCTAGCTGTTGCAGTCATCCATCGATAATGGCAGTCCGCTCCTAATTAAATTACTCCGTCTCCATCCGCTCCCTTTACTCCATGACAGAAAGATGGAGTACCAGCAGAGGGTTAACCAGCTGTTTTTTTTTTTCTTCTGCATTTTTCACACGGACTAGAAGCTTAATTAATTAATGCATTCTGTTAATGTGGTTTTTGGTTTGAGAAGTGGAAACTTTGATAATCACACGCACACTCGCATGTTCTCACACACATGTGTACATGAAAGCGAGCAGATAGGCATTAAAGCATTTCAACTCGCATGCACATGCAGAGACAAACTCTGCCCACTCACTCTCGCACACTGACAGTAAGACAGAGGAAAGATGTTCTTGTTTGATGCTCTGATCTAACTCTGTCACTTTTGTTTGTGTCATGTCTGTCACCAGCTGCTTGACACCTGTCCACGATCACATCGTCTGAAGTGACTATGTAAACTCTGGTCTCTCCTTTGAACATCTCTCCCACTTTTGTCTTTCTTGAAATCTTTTATCTTTCTCTTTGTCTGCACTCTCGCACACAGTTTCACTTGTTTGATCCAGCTTTTGTTCGTGTATTGCCCGCTCTTGCGCCTTTGCTCCTGCTGTTTTTTTCTCCCGTGTTTGTTATTCTCCTCTACTAACATTTTCTACCATCAGTGCTGTTGAAGTTATTGACTTAGTCTGGCAGTTGAATGAAACCACATATTTTAGGATGTCGTGCTTGGCTTTAATCTTCACACGGATTCCCACCTAATGTCACATTTGCTTTCACATTCCAGCCCTCTGTGGAGTACCCACAGAGTACATAGTATTTAAGTATATTTTCACATGAGCAGCATATCTTCACGTTTTCACCCCAGGAGCGATGGACAACCCTGTGACTGATGCAGTTACAGTAAGTGAGCTCTGATCAGCTGCATATGAAGTGTTCAACAAAAAAGTAAATTTTGACATTAGTGTTTGGCCACAGATTTTCTCTCCATTAAGTTCCATTGGTGTTGGTGCACCTGGCATTCCCAATATAACTATGACACAGTTGTTATGCCAGTGAGAAATTGTACTGATAAAGTGATAAAAGCTGGTGTAGCACCTGTGTGTGCATCTATGTTTGTACACATTTGTGGTTGGTGTAGTTGTAATCAGTGGTGGTATCTGTTTGAATCCACTATAACACACTCCAGCTACTACAATGCTGGGTTATCTATGTCATCACTGATAGCCCAGACCTTATTTCACAAGCTTGGAGAAACTCCAAACCTGTTGTTGGCCTTGGTTGGCTGCTTTAATCTCTGAAGGACATGCATGTGAAGCGTACAGGAACATGTTCACCAGGTAGCTTTCAGGGAATCTGATTTCTTACATGCTGCTCGCTTAAATATGCCAGCACTAGTGCCACAGAAACTGGGTGAGTTCAAGAAGTATGAGGATATATTTTAGAGTCATGAGATGGATATGGGAGCTTTGAACCTTCAGACAGATCCATTGCAGGATAAGCTGATAAATTGCTAAAGTATATCATCAATACAGAGTATTTCCCCAGTGAGAAAATACAATCAGATTCGATTTTCTGCTATTTTTAAGTTCATTAGAAGATGTTCGATCTCTCTGACTGGGTCGTGCTTTTATTAATTAATCTGTTATTTTGCATTGACCCATTAACTGGTAAATAAAATGTTTGTTAACAACAGTGAAAATGCCCATTATCAGATGCTAAAATGACTTTTTAACTTGCTTTATTCTTGGCCAAAAAGTTTATACATTTATAAAGCTGAGCTGGTTGGTTGAAAGATGAAGAATATTTATCATTGTTCGTGAATATTTCATCAATCAAGTAACTGTCTGTGAACAATATCAGTTAATGCCTCAGTGCAGACTTCAAATATAAAGAACACACAGACACGCACATATACACACACATATACAGTGCACACGGTCTAAGTGTCTATTATCCAGTGAAAGTGATTTGGTATCAGCAGTACTTTCAAGATTCTTATCAACTTCAGTGGAGAAAAATCTAGGTGGCAGTGCTCCTCTATTTTCTGTCTCTTTTGCTTTCGAGGCTTTATTCTCTCTGCATTCCTCTTGGATTGTACTTATTGTCCCTCCTTTATCCTGGGCTCTATCTCCTGATCTTTTTTCTCTTTGTTACTTGCCTTTCTCCTTTTCTTCGTATCTTCCTCAGAGGTGGTTTCTTTGACCTTCTCTGGTCCCCTGTTCTCTCGTCTTTCCTCCTCCTGCTCCTCCTCTCCTCCCCGAACATCTGTGTGTGTGACAAGCGAGAGAGCGGTGACAGTCCCCCGACAGTCCTCCCCTCCCCGTTCTCCTCTGGTTTTTCCCCCCTCTCCTTTCGCTGATGCTCCTCTCACTCTCTCACCCTCCATTCTCACCAGCCTCCTCCATCTCCACTTTATTCTGTCAACCTCTTCTCACTTCTCCCCTTTCTCCCTCCGGCTTTCACCTTTCACTGCACCTCTGTTCTAATATATATATATATATATATATATATATATATATATATATATATATATATATATATATATATATATATATATACATACACATTTTCCAGCCCTCCCCCCACTCCATCCCACCTTGCCCCTCCTCTCCTCTCACCTCTCATCTGTTCTTTTTCCAGGTCTCTCCTTTCCTCTCCAATCTATGACAGCATTTGCCCATTTCACTTCTCTGGTCTCTTTTTCGGCTCCCCCTCATCCTTGATTTGTGTCCCTTGTTCCTCCTCTGACCTCTAACATCAAGCTCTCTAGCCCAAAGCTCTCTTCTCTCATTGCTTTTTTTTAAAGTCCATCTTTCTCGAATGCTTGCCATCACTTTCGCAATCTTTTGAACCTTTACATCTCGCAGGACTTTTCAATCTTTCTGCCTCTCTCCCGCTCCCATCTGTTCCTTCTGGTGACCCCGTAACCCTAACATGCCTCCTGCACCATCCCTCCCCTTCATCCCCCCTTCCCTAACCATCACCATGTCCTTTTATTCACCCTTAAAGCCATGTTCAGACTTATAGGAGTTCTTCTTTAAAAAGACAGTTACCACATTCATTTCAGTGAGACTGTGCAGTAGACTTTCTTCCTTTACCAAAGTTAAAGTTTGTTGTGGCTGAACCTTTGACACAACACAATGCACAATACTATCACAATATCTACAATAATGATGGTGTCACTAATTGATATATTGCAAGACGATCATCTGATTTATGTCAGTATACCTGCAAATGAAGAAGAAAAAATACTCCTAAAAGGAAGAAATTAGGAGTTATGTCTTCACTGTATTGTTCTTTTAGTTTACAGTAGTATAGTGTCTGCTTAAATGACAATTCAACTCGGGGGTGTATTTTCATATCATTTTAGGTCTAAAAGAAGGAATCTGAAGATTTTCAGTTTAATCGCTTGACTTGCTTCAAGTAAAAAAAACTTCTCGGCGCATGTTTGAGTAGCCACCTGACGCTGTCTGTGGAAAAAAATGTACACTTCAAGCAAGTAAAGAGTTGATATTCCTGTGTTTATGACACAAGCGGTAGCTCCTACTGCACCTGAACACACCGAGCACGGCAACTTCGGGCTCGCGCGAGACTCTGGGAGACTTTGAATTAGATCTAGTTTTACAAACATGTCGGCTTGCTTGAAGTAAATAAACTTCTCGGTGCATGTTTGAGTCGCCATCTGACGCTGTCTGTGGAAAAAAAATGCGGCTTTGAGGGCTGTAAACAGCCTAAACAGCAGAACTTACATCCACTCCCATTCATTGCTGCCGTGGCGATGCGGGGACAGACACAACTACCGCAAAACAGGAGCAATTAAACTGAAAATCTTCAGATTCCTTCTTTTAGACCTAAAATGATAGGAAAATACACCCCCGAGTTGAATTTGCCTGGAATTGTCCTTTAAAAGGCACACGGTGATGCAACTTGCTTAGATGTGCTTGTTATTCAATACTTTTTAACTTGAAAAGTCACAATTGGGTATTGAACAACAAGTTCCAACCAGTTCACCACTTTTTAGTGTCCTCTGGAAATGCTTCCACTGTGTTGTGTCGACTCGTCTTGCAGCACATGTGTTGTCAAATAGATGGAATTTGCAGTGTGTTTTTGTATTTGAATGAGTTTTCTCGTATTTGAATGAGTTGCAGAGTGTTGAGCTCTCAGGGCCACGGCAAAAATCCATGCGGTGCCAGAGAAAATAACGATTCTACGAAGATACCCGTCAGAGATTGTCGAGAACTAGAGACAGCATGAAATTTGACAGAGGTGGCTGCCACATAATTCTCCATGCAGGCATAACCCTGGTTCAGTCTCATTAGCAGCAGACGGCTGACCAGTTCACTCCTTGTCACAAGGCCTGTGTGTGTTTATGCCCAAGTGTGTGTGTTGATGTGTGAGAGTGAAAAACATGCTCTCTCCATTAGAGAAAATATAGCCTGGCTGTTGACACAACGCTGAATAGTTAAAAGTGTTGGAGTGTGTGTTAGTGTGCAAGACATTGTATCTGGCAGCGTGTGAGTGTGTGTGTGGACTGTCAATGTTGCATAGTCTTTATAGTTTTTATTTGTGCCATGAGCATTGTAAAAAGAAGAAGAGGGCTGAGACTTTGAACCAGAGAGACTACAGCACCTCGGTGATTTGTTTTCGCCCTCTGTCCACACTGTCACCATATTCGCTGTGTGAGTGTGTTCTTCATTACAAGTTTGTCGTCATTCATTTGATACAAGCCACCACAGTCATGAAGTAGTGACTTTGGTCAGTCAAATTAGCAGGAAAGTGCTTTTAGAGCGCCCGTGTGTTTAAATAAAGATTATGATACTGAGCACCAACATACTGCAGGAAGTACAATATCACTTAACATAAATGCTGTAATTCTCATGTTTATTTTTGGATTATTGAGAGGGAAGACCAGTTGATTGCTGCCATGATAACTTTCCAGAGATGTAAAATCCTCTCTGTCTGTATTATCAACTGTTGTGTCACCAATCTCAACAGGTCTCCCATCAGCAACACATGTAGACTGTGACAGTTTCTGCACAGGGCAAAAGGAAAGAAAACCCAGATGCAAATCTAGAACATGTTTAAAGTACCGTAATATATAATTAATCTTTCAGGCAGCAAGTTCAGACAGAGGTAACATGTAATCAAATAAGCAAAGTGCTGGATGATTGAGGTTAGAAAAGACTGGGATGTGAAGGCAATCAGTTTAAGTGGGCTGGTACTATACTGTATATTCTGCATGAAGAGTGTTAATAATATGGAATAGAAGTGAAAAAGTTAATTTGGGTATCAGGTCTCTGGGACTGAGAGGAAGGTTTGGGGGGGGGGGGGTTGGACAGGTAGGCTACAGTCCAGGTTGTTAAAAGGCAAATCTGTGAAATCAATTTTCAAGAAAGGTTTGGCTCCCAGATGAAAGTGAATTTGCTTTGCAATTTGTGTTTGAATGCCTGATTTCCCTGGCACCAGTGGTGTGAGCGGGGTCGGTGGGACATTAGCACTGCAGGGTACGTAATTGTAGATATTTATCATTAAGTGGCCTTGAACACAGCTTGTTTTCTGTTTCTTTGTGCACATTAGCAACCCCCCTAAAAAATCCATTGTTGAAAGGGTTTTGACTTTGAAATATCTTGGTTCATTGCTGTCATCGGATATGATTAACGGAAACACCTTGAGACAAGGAAGCTGCATGGTGTAGCTCAACTTGACTTCTGAGCTCTTTACAGCTATGGCCACATTCCATGTAAGTTCTTACTGCTCCTTTCTTACTTTCTTATGTCTTTTTTATTGTCCTGAACCCCTGCCTATGTTTTTTCCAATCTTTGCTTCTGTTCCATGTCATTTAAGCCACCTGCAGACTAACTCTCAGTTGATGGCACACCTTTTTCATTTTTGAATGGCTTTCATTTATCTCTCTTTCTCCCAAGTTTCTCATCCTTCTCCCTGTGCTCGCTCCTCTTCCCCTTTTGACTTTTGTGCTCATCTATCACCTTCTTTACCATAACTACACTGCTCCCTTCCTGTCCTTTTTTTCATCCCATCCACATGTTATCTCATCTCTTCCCGCCCAATACTAGAGCTATAAAATGCTCTCTCATCACTCCCTCTACTGTTAAAACTCATCCATCTCTCTTACTCTCCCACATTTCTGTCTTTCTGCCTCCTCTTCTTCACCACCACCACACACCTTCTCGTCATTCTTTCTGACACCCACCCTCCGATCTTGTTCAAAGTGTCACACTGCTTCAGTCATTGCCGGCTCAGCTCCCCTTCTTAATCTGTATTTTGTCCTGTCTGTTTACTTATCACCCTGCCCCTTCTGTAACCCTCCTCCCTCTTCCCACTTTTGATACAGAATTCCCCCTCCTCCCAAGGGAAATGGCTTTGCTGCGTGTTTTTTTCTTTTTTCTTTTTTGAGGTATTGACATTTCCACGTATATGGGCCTGGTTATCTGTCAACAGTGGGCTAGAGTGTAATGGCTCTGTAATTGGATAAGATATAGGATTTTTGTCAGGGGAAGGGGACACATCGCAAACTGCCTCGCCTCTATTTTATCATATGATATCATATAATCTCACATGGCTCCTCCACTATGCTTGGTGTTCCTCTCTCACTCTCTCGCAGTTTCTTGGTCTTATTATCTCCCGTTTTCTCACTTTGTCCCCATGTTTCTGTTCCCCCTCTTTCCCTGTCATTTTTAAATCAGTCACTCTCCTTCACTTGTGCTTTCAGCCCGTCACTTTCTTATCAGTATTTATGTCCCTTTAGAAAAAAAATCCATCACGGAGAATCAAGGAAGACGACCGTGACACGGCCAGTTCGCAGTCCATCCACCACCCACTCTTCCTGATAATCATTTCACTGTCACGTTCTGTCACAGGCTCAGCTGTTTGGCACCCCTGTGTGCATTTTACTTGTATGTCTTGTATAAGAAATATGAGTGTGTGTGTGTGTGTGTGTGTGTGTGTGTGTGTGTGTGTGTGTGTGTGTGTGTGTGTGTGTGTGTGTGTGTGTGTGTGTGTGTGTGTGTGTGTGTGTGTGTGTGTGTGTGTGTGTGTGTGTGTGTGTGTGTGTGTGTGTGTGTGTGTGTGCAACAGCATACATTTAGTACGATTTTGGCAGTTCTCTCTCTTATTTTTCAGATGAAATTCAGGTCAGTGGGATCCTGTCCAACATTTTTCTTTCCCTCCTGTCTAGCAATTGCCTTGGTCTTTTGTTTCCACACCATTTAACCTGAGGCTCATTTAACCCGCAAGGTCCAGGGGAGTTTGGCCCTGCCTCAGGTAGACACCTGGAGGGGCAAAGGGGGGCAACTTTTGGAGGGCACATGAGAATTTGTCTGGCAATGAAGCCAGGGCCAGGAGGTTCCAGGCTACAGTAGCACAAGGATGCTGATTGCCACTGAGTGGATTATGAAACAAACACAGCCATCTATTCCAGCCAACACTGCAGCCATGGGAAAATGGTGCTGAAACGTTTTCCTTCGATGTTTTCAGAGATAGTTATTTTCTTTAGGTGCACCTCCCCCTGTATAGGAGGACATAAACTTTCAACATCGGGACTGTTTTTTTTTTGTTTTGTTTTTTACAACCATCAAGCTGTATGCAAAACAGATACAGACTAGGAGGCCAAACAATATCATTCCTATCTCTAATCCCAAACCCAAAGACAGTTCCCTTCATAGCTTCATCGTGAAGCCCTGGTATTTCTGACTACATCTGATTGTAGCACCAACAGTTGTACGTCTTTGGGCCATATAGGCATGGCATATGGTAGATATTGTTTTGTCCTCACACATTGTTGGGCCCAACCCAAGAATGTTTCACGGGACACCAGAAAAAGTGGTACAAGTTTTTCTGCTTGCTTTATCTAATGAGTTTGATGTCACAAATTTGATGTACATCTATAACGTACATACTGTAACGCATATATTATATGGATGCACATTTCATGCTAACATTTGAGCATGGTTGCACCAGTGTATAACAACCCAAGGCAAATCTTCTCAAGTTGTGCTGGACACGCTACTGGCACAGTTGTAATGGTAACCTTGTAGTTTTTGCAAAGAAAGGTTCAGTCACATGAACATGCCCTTGATGCAGTGAAAGAAGTTTTCTTCATTATAAAGTCTTGCTGGGAAAGCCTTGAATCCACAGATGAGAAGGGAACTTCACAGATGACCCAATGTCCATTGTTCCTCTCTGAGCAACCCATCTCAATGAGAGTCTGATGCCTCAACCATTATCTTGCACTGAACATCATGTGCAAAGCATTAAAGTATTTCATTCTGCACTGACTCTGACATCCAATTGTCTCTCCTGAGCAGCCACTCGCAAGCTGCTCATGAGTTGCCATAATACTCTGTCACGATGACACCGGCCTCTCAGAGGTAGCTCTTCATGGGCTAAAAAAAATTGATTGTCCTGAAAGCGAGCTTAAGAACCATCCTGGCAGTGTTTTGTTCTTTTACCACAATATCAGCCGGCAGAGCATTGATTGGTGTGCTCGTTAATGCTGCAATCTTGTTCAGAGCCTCAAGATGAAAACATGATTTTTCATGCTCTCTCAATTTTTCCAGGTCTTTTCGCCAATTTGAAAAGCCTCCTTTTCACAAATTTGGTGACAGCGCTCGTCTGGTCCTCCATTAATTAGCTCCTTTGCTACAGCAAAGCAACAAGTGAAGCACAAGGTTTTATCCATCATCCAACATAATGAAGTCATTTCCACCATTGAAAACATTTGGGAAAACAGAAAGAAATACACAAATATAAGATATCCACCCTTTCTTTTTTTCTATTATCTTTTTATTATGATTTCTCATTGTTCACATGTTCATTCAGATAAAAATTATTTTTTTCAAAAAATAGGAACACATAAAGAACCTTAGGAACACAATGCAAATTGATCCAATATGCAACAATTTCATGTGAAGACAAGAATTTGTTTTTTAATGATATCTTATGTATTTAGTTATTAATTTTTTGTCACCGTATTGATCTACTGAACAAATACTAAAGATCATGGTTCAAAAATATAACCAGTAGCTGACTGTTTAATGTTGGGGTAAACAAAAAGTCTCACTCTGTCAGTATGAACTAAAGATTCAGTTCAGGTGACAAAGCTTCTTCCTGTAAACAAGTGCTAATGCTGCTGTTAGCATACACACAAACTTACAACAGCCAAGTTTAATTTAGACCTTGCATCAAGTTACTGAGAGAGTTACTATTAATTAGTGATAGCAGTCCTGATGTACCATCGTCAGTCTCATTTTAACCACTGAAAGCGACGCTCTGCACCTGTTTAAATGAGACACTGGAGCTAATGTTTGATATACAGTACTACTTCGCTAACAGTTAGTAATGTTAGAGCTTAGTGAACCTGTGTATCTTTGCACCCTCAGTGTCTGAACTCAGTCAGTCACCAGTGGACCCAATTAATATTTCACTGCCACTTGCCAATTTCCATTGGCCTCTACAACGGCTGCCCTCAGCTCATCCAGCACTCGACAGTAGGACATGACAGCACTGGTTTAGCATAGTTATCATGTTGTTGTTGTTGTTTTATCAACTTTATGACTACCATACTAAAAGGCTTTGCGAGAAATAAGTCTGACACCCTCTCACTTCTAAAGACAAGAAGTCATCAATCACAGAGGTTTGTCGTTGTTGTGGAAATCTTTTGCAGTTTGTTCGTGAATAATGAATTGGAGGCTTCTGCCGGCCGACAAGTTTTTATTTCCTTGCAAGGAAAGGCCAGTCCTCATCCAAGCAGTGATGGTGAAGGAAAGACCCTGAGTGTGTGGGACCTAAACATTTATACCTGAGGAATGCCCCCTATGGTATATTCCACATCATGGAGCCCTGCCCCACCCCTGTAGGGGTGATAGTATTATGCAAATTTGAGTCCTAGTTACATCACTGGAAGACTGAGGGAACAGCTCATAAAACCACATGGATTTAAACCTAGGGAGCCTGCACATTACAGATTTTTGTGTCAATTCTCACATTTTGAGGGCCGGAAGGCAAACCAAACACCCAACTATATGTTAAAGAGCCTTAAAAAAGTGATATTTCCATAATATGTCCCCTTCAAACCTTGTCTGATGTTTGGATGGCTTAAAAGGCTGCCAAGGTTAGTTTTGTAAAACTTTATTTGCGAACACTCTTACATGTACAGTACGCACAAATCTTTTTTTAGCGACGTATGCAAATGAATTTCTTCTACAGTAAAGCCTTCCTTTCTCTCATTTCTTTCTATTTGTCTTTTTCTCTTATTTCTTCTTCCCTCTTGTCAGGTGCATAGACCACAGGATCAAGTGTGTGCATGAATGCATGGATGTGTCTCAACTCAATTGAAAGCCCTCTCCAAAGTCATGTAACTGCGACTTCATGACATTTCATAAGATTCTGAAACAGTGACAGGCTGCTGCTCCAGAATGTAAATAGCGGAAACGCTGCTTGCATACCAGTATTAAAAAGGAATCCATCCTGAAAAATCAAACATGCAAATTACATTTCTCTTGAAGTTGAAGTGTCTTCGTTGTTGGAGAGTGAATAATTATGATACTAAATAACAGTGTATTTGCTATTCTTGTGAAACACCTTTGTAGTCAGCTGGCTCTAGCCCTGTATCCACAGCTTTTAATAAAACATTACCTCTCCCACTCTATTTCTATGTCTGTCTTGGAGCAGTTGTCTGGGCCGCTCTCTGCTGGACATTGACCATTAATAACAGGACAGACTATAACCTTGTAACACATTCTCTTTATGAAATGTCATTATGGTGGTACCATGCTGCTTCTCTGCCTGTCTTTGACTCAAGAGCTGCTCTGCCCTGAACATTGGTAACCCAGTGTGTATGAGCAACACACAGCTTTTGAAAATATAAATAAAAAACTACATGTTATTTTTTATTTATCCAAAGACCAAGTCATTCTAGTATAAAATTATGATTCTGATGACACACCAGTGATGGGAATCACAGAGAAACGATACAATACTATCACAATACATTATTGATAATATCATGATGTAGCTATTTTGTGATACATCATGATATCATTGTAAGTAAAGAAGAATACTCCTAAAAGGGCAAATTGCAAGAATTGTATCTTTATTCACTGAATTGTGGTGTCGGTTGCATAGAATTTGACAAGTGAGATGAAACTGTGTGCAACAAATTGCAGCGTCTTGGCTTATTGCCTCTTTTGCACTTCTACCACACATCAGTATTCAGACTTACAGACTGCTGTCTCTCTCTCAGTCACCTTCCTGCTATGATTCACGTGTGTCTCAGTGTGTGAGAGCGAAATACCTGCTCTGTCCATACGAGGAAACAGAGCCTGGCTGTTTAAACAGAGGTGTGTGTGTGTGTGTGTGTGTGTGTGTGTGTGTGTGTGTGTGTGTATGTTTGTGCGCTTGCTGTCGTATCTGGTCTGTCAGTGTGTGTACAGTACGTAGTCTTTATCGATTTTATTTGTGCCATGAGCACGTTGTAAAAGCAGAAGTGGGCCCAGACGTTCGTCTTGAAAGATGACAGACCTCTGTGATTTGTTTTCTCCTGCTGTCCGCACTGTCTAATATATTCCCCTTGTGAGCTGTTTCTTCTCTACCACCATGTCCATTCATTTGATAGGCATCTTGAAGTAGCAACTCTGGTACAGTAGGTCAAATTAGCAGGAGAACTCTAAATCATCTGCATATTTTAACATAAAAAGCAGTGATATGTGGTGTCAGAGTATCAATAATTTATTGCAAAAGACATTCCCATATTGATATTTTGTCCCACCTCTACTACACAGTAAAATCCGTAGAAGATTTTTGAAGACTAGACAACCCTTGACTTGCCACTCATTATAAAATGTCCTTAACTCTCAGGTGCCGGTGGATGGTCCCCCCTGGACAGTGACCATTACCAGTGGCTCCAGGTGGACCTGGGTTCCAGGAAGCAGGTCAGCGCCATAGCAACGCAGGGTCGCTACAGCAGCTCTGATTGGACAACACGGTACCGACTTCTCTACAGTGACACAGGAAGGAACTGGAAACCATATCACCAAGATGGCAACATTTGGGTGAGTGGACAAGTACTGTAACATTTTATCTACAGTATAGTGTGTGCATTTGTGCGTGTGTCCGTGCGTGC
The DNA here is from genome assembly GCF_905171665.1 of Trachurus trachurus. NCBI lineage: Eukaryota > Metazoa > Chordata > Actinopteri > Carangiformes > Carangidae > Trachurus > Trachurus trachurus. The sequence goes on from NC_139911.1 coordinate 9,776,134, forward strand.
ATAGGCATGCGTGTACGGCCATAGGCAGTTAAAGTGAACAGACAGCAGGACCATCCATAACAGAGCTCAATAGTTGGCCTTGTAATTTAAATTCAAATTAATTTGGGGTTAAAATTGTGGCTAATGATATCCAGGACAGTTTTCATACACTATTCTTGAAAATATCTGGTCCTATAATGATTTTGTATTGTTTCTCTGTTAATTGTTTGCAGTGCAAAATGAATATATGATTGAAAAGGTAGGCGTTAATAGGATTGGTCAAAGGGGAAATACTTTCATGATGACAAAGGAGGAAATTAGATGACTCTGTGCTGTTAATACAAGATATATTTTCTTGTCATTATCATGAAAATGTGAAGGCTTCCTTTCACCCTAAGATAACCCAGAGCAGAAAACCTTGTGTGGGAGGAAAGCTCTCGGAGTGCGACAGTGGTGCCCATAAATATTCATCAATTAATTAGCTCGGTTTTAAGCAAATGTATCATCCCAGCGACAGACCTTATTCAAGCACTGATGGGCTCTAGGTGGAAAATACAGTGTAAGAACAGCGTTTGGAAATGAACCACTATTTCTTTATTCTTTGACATTACGTGGATCATTTCTTTCTGGCTATATCATCTATGTCTCTTATCGAAAAAAGAAAAAATCTCATGGTCCCAAATCACCAGCTAATGTGTTAATGGACCAAACTAGTCACTGTCTCTGTTTAGTGGAGGGCTATACATAATAATGGATGGTCGTTCAGCTAGAGGAGAGTGAGGCAAGTAGATAAACCAAATAGTAGGCCTGGAGGGAAAAGGGAGGGGCTGTTTGCTTGTTTATATCCTTCAGTGAAGTCAGACAGGGATTTTTTTTCCTCCAGTCCAACTGATTCTCATCTGCATGAAGTATCTGGGCCGTAAGAGCATAAACATTAAAACATTGTTAACCCTAACACTGATGGATTCTTAGATCATTATCACCTGTTGACGGCCATTAGGTCAAAGTACTTACGTAAAGTTTACTGATCGAGTGGTCAGGGACAACAGATGCTAATTAGCAGTGATATGTTGCAAAAGGAAGAAAAATAATGTATAAGAGTCAAAAATAAATCAACAGATTGTTGCATCACAGTAACTTTCAACTATACTGTTCTAACTTTGGAGAATATATTCATTTATTACTTTTCTCAGTATCTTTCTGTGAGTTCAATGTGAAGAACCCTGAAATAAAGTATAATACAAACTCTCATGATCAGGAGGTTACTGAATCTGAATGCCCCTTTGATTGAATGCCAAACTGTTTTTTATTCAGCTCAAGAAACATGTTCTGCTTTTTAAGCAACAAAAAAACAAACACTTTCTAATGCTTTCTTAGATGACATTACAACACATTCAGATTGTTGGTCACAACACAACAATTTTCTATGTTGTTATCTATGTTGTTATTTGTATCCTTCCCACTTAATCACAGAGTTTCAGTGTACTTTAATTTAGAGTTTCCTCTCCTGTGAAACATTTCTGTTTTTCATCCTGCTATGTTTAGTTTACCAAATTGGATTCAGAAAAATTCACATACACTGGCAGCCAGTTTTCATCAGCTACTGTAACTGGTTCTTTTCTTCCCTTTTGACCTCCTCTCTCGAGCTTGGAAAATAATCCATCAATATTTCTAATTCGCAGTCTAATCAAGCATCTTCCAAAACCCTGGGGATATTAATTTTTATTAGCCTTTGACATCACTACAGTAAGTGCTGTAAACAAAGACTGACAACAAGAACAAACAAAACTCTTGTAAGTGGTGTACATCGAGTGACTGCTTTCTTGCTTATGGCATTACAGTAAATGTGGATGGAGCCTGATGCCTTTGTTCTCAATAGCTCATCTGTTGGGCTTGATATATATCCCTTGCACGTAGTGAGATACTCTAATCTTCACATTCAAGATGGGTTAGGCATAAATCTAGCAACAGACAAAAAAACTGCTCTGCAGCTCTCCCCTCACAGGCTTATTCACATGCTTCATACATGGATGCAAGATGAGCAACAGCTGCCAGCCCCTGGCTATGATTAGCAGAGGGATAAACTATTGGCAACATCAAACATATAGCCATTCATCGCCTGCTTTCACAGTAAATCTGCCAACACAAGCAACCTGTAGCAGAAGTTAGCAAGCTGCCACATGTCCAGGAGAAGTCCAGCAAGTTTTCTCCATTTCTGAAACACCTGATGATTTCCTGATATTGCCACAGTCTCCCATCATTTTCTGAAGTCTGAAAACTGACTGAAATATATGCTCCCAGACCTTAAATGACAATATGTTGAAAGGTGACTGGGAAATTCCATAGGTGCTCAAGCGTAAGGAAGTGTTTCCGGACGGGTCCCTGATGCTGAGTGAAGACTATCAGTCCTTCAGACTTTATTCCTGAAATACAGTTGCTCCATCACAGAACTATTAGTTCTTTGTTTTCAAACTCACAATGAGTACAGTGTTTTTTGTTTTTTTTTGTTAGGTTGTTTTTTTGCATGTACTAATTTTCATTTGTGGATATTTAGCTCTGCATTAATCCCCAAATAGCTTGGTCATTATTTTGTCTTTTCAGACTGTTTGGACTTGTGGTGACAAATATGGATCTTTTACAGCTGAAAGTAAATTAAGCTGTAGTTTTTGTGTGCTGCACCATAATTGTTTGCCGATTATTATTTATTCAGAAGTGTTTTCCGTCTGCCATTAACCCTGATTCATTGCCTCTAATATTTCTGCAAATACTCCAAAACACATTCATCTCTCAGGCGTTTTTGTAACTATTGCAGACTTTTTTTTCCAGTTTTGCCTAGATGTATGACATATATATTGCTTTTTAATTTATCGCCAGTGTAATTCAAAATATTGCTTATGTAAACAAATACAGAGCCAATAATTTTAAGCTGGGCATATACCATCAATAACCCTTAGTGCAGTAACAAGAAAAACTGGAACCATTTGTTTCTCTCTGTCTCTTATGTTATTTAGAAGAAGCTTTGGGATACAAGCAATCTGCATGAGTGCACACACACATGCATGCACATGTTTTGGGAATTCTAGCTTTTTATAATTTAAAGTCCTCATTAATGCGGTGCACAGTCAACTCAAGAGGAAATAATTTACTGAATTAATTTATGAAGTAATATGACCAGTCTAATATCACAAGCAGTGACATCTCAATTAAATGGATTTCCAGTCTCCACTTCAGAGGAATACAACAGAACCACAACTGGGTTTAAATGAAGAGATTAATGAACTAAACTACTAACTAAAGGTGAATGTGAGGTTTGATAACCAAGATGAAAATAGTCAGAAAGAGAACAGAGATTTTTTTTTGCTCTCCAGTTTGCCTGTTGGCCAACCTGTTGTTGATCCTGGTTGTTCGTCTCTGTGATGTGCTGAGACTGAATCTGATAGTCTGATGTAGGGAAAGGTAAGAAAGATTTGGAAAATTTGGGTCCATAACTCTTCATGCCCTTAATATGAACTTCTTTAATGGCTTGTGACTGATGCCAGACCAGGTATATCTTCTAGACACAAATACTTTTACCGGTACTTAAAGGTGCTTATTACTAAACTGTGCCTCTGGACAAGTTTAAACCTGTGTATCGGTGTCTGCGTGTGTCCATTTGTTTGTAAGTGGTGATAATATTGGAGCTATCGATGCTATTGATCAAAGGGATGAGTGGGGATGGTAGGGTGCTAAAGCCAACTTACTGTTTCTCTCTCTTCATCTTGCACTCTTGCTCTCTCTCTTTCTCACAGACACACACACACACACACACACACACACACTGCTTTCATCAGCCCTGGTTTCAGTCCATTCAATCACACTTGACTCAGTCCCATTCACCCCTGGATGAGGTTCGCACAGTGATCCCCAGAGAGGAAACCACCTGTCCTCTACTCTTATGCATGAAGCTCCTATTTGGGAAATCTTTTGCCACAAATCACCACCTGCCATTACTCCACACTGATGATTTAACCCTTTGACTGCTGCACTGAGTAAAACACTTCCAGTTCAAGCAAGTATGTTGATTCTAGCATAGCTGTTGTGTCCGTGATTCATTGTGATAATCTGAATAACAGCTACTATACCAGAGGATAGCAGAGACAGTAATCATTCTGAGAGGGGCACACTCTTACTGTAACAGAAGATTAAATTGATTTATGCGTAGATTACTTCTTATTGAGTTTCCATTTAACTAGTAAAGTAAATGGAGGGTGGAGTTATAGAGCAATTTGGGGAGGTCCATATTGTTTGCATTGTTTTATTGGGATGTTCAGGGATGAGCATGTACACACTCAGGCACAGGGCTGAGGTGATATGTGGTTCTATCTGCTGCTGAGGTTGGTAATAGTCGTGTGGGGTAATACAGTGTAAAAAGTAGGACTGTGTCATCTGAGGAGAAGAGGACGACAAGTGAATTTATAGAATCAGGATTTAGATTTACAAATTCTGTAGGAGGAAGAAAATGCATTTACTATATTTGTCAGGCTGTAATGATACATAAAATGTGATTTGGTGCAGCGCTGAAAGCTGTACTGTGTTTTTAAAACGAGAACTCCGCAGGGTACTTGAGCAATATTTATTTTTTGTTTACTAAATTGTGCTCCGGTAATGATAGTGATCAATAGAAGAAGGATTCACTGATTTACTTAGGCACCCTCACAAAACCATCATTTGTAAAATGGTGACAGTTGCAAAAATTACACTCATATGTTTTAGAAATTTGGAGTACTCAATGACAGGTAACAATTTGTCATCAAAATGTATGACTTGGAAACCTTTCAAGTGATCCTCTAAATGTCTTTTTTTTTCAGTTTAACTGTCAGAGTTAGATGCCACAGTGCTTTCTTCACTTTAATGTGTCTCGGAGGGAACATTAAAAGCTTAATGCAGTGTGTGGTGAATTCTGTGAGAGCACAGAAAAAAGAAAACGTGCTCTGTCCAATTGCACATTAAAACGCAATTAACCTAACAAACATTTTAAGTTACATTTTCTTTCCACATACCTGTACTTGTTGACTATAACTCATTCTGATGCCAGCAGGCCCACTCTCACATTGTCAAATGGTTTATTCATGTGGATGAGGAAGCTGCAAGTACACCAGGTCAGTTGACAGTAATGTATGTACCTAATAAACTAGCACAGCCACAGCTGCAAGACTAAAGCTCATACCAGATCAAATGGGGACACTGGTCCAGCGAAAATAGGCCTGTGCATGATTTTTGGTCTATTCTTATTAACACAAGGTCCTTTAACCCAAAACTTCTCCATAAGAAGTTTAACGCTCCTTTGATGTGTAGACAGCACAGGGTTAGATTGCTTTCAGATTTTGCCTTTGTCTGTGGTAGTGTCAGGGGATAGATACTTGCATTAATCATACAAGACAGGACAAATAGTGCCTGGTTTAAAAAAGTGTGGTAGAATAGAAGGCTGCATCTGTAACTACAGCACTGTCTTTGCTAATATTTGATTAATTCAATAGTACATACTGCTAATGTTAAGATATCTTGGCATGGAATAAATCTTTTACTGTATTTAAACATCATAGCATCATAGAGTCTAAGGATCTGTGAGATCCTTAATGCTGGGATAGCACCCAAATATTTTTTTCAAGTTGCAGCGTGTGGAAATACAGTACTGACCTTGTTATCTTGTCAGCCGGCCTGTGAGCCCTGTTTGGCCCAGACTTGAAGAAAGCAGGGCACAAGGTGTATAGAAAGTGAACTATAGTTACCCCTAACACTGACAGGCCTGCTCATCTAACACATATCATGTAGGGGTTGCTATTTTGGATCTCTCCATGTTCTGAAATAAACACATTTGCAGCCTGGTGTCCTAGACGAAGGGGAAGATACTTGTCTTTTTAGATTTACTAGTGGGTTTGAAGAGGAAACTGTTCCGCTCTTGTTCGGTGATATGTGGTAGATTCTCCAAGAATATCTCAGCGGTCTGCTCCTCTCCCACACTGCTCTTAATAAGTTCCTGCAGCTGCTTTCAGTCCCAACCTGTTTGGCCCTGTTCAAATGAGTTCTAGTGCATTTTCCTATTTATTAGCTATTTGGCTAATTTAGGGTAGAGTGCTTTTTTTCAAACTGATAGGGGGCCAATGTTTGAAATTCACTGTGACTTTCAAAAGAAGACTGCTGCAAGACAAGAAGAGGAGGAAAACCTCTGGGTTTGCCAAAACACTCCGGCAAACCAAATTGAATCACAGTCCCAGGCTATAGAATAGAGATATTTCTTTTTTTGTATTTTTGGAGTACTGCTATCTTAGTTCTCAAGAGAAAAAAAGAAGTTCTCTTTCTGCTAAACTAATCTTTTATTCTAATTTTGGCTGATGTATCAGAAAACGTTTTCACAGATATAAGGAATTGAAAACAGCAGTGAGATCTTCAGTGTCGATAGGATGTGGAATAACAGTACTGAAACTGTCTAATGAATGTGCCACTCCATTTGACTTCATGTTCACAGCCCTTGAAAACAGATGACAACTATAGGGTTATTCATGTATGTGTGGTGTTATTTTAGCTGCAGTGCTCTGGCACGTATAGATAAAATTGTGGTGGAAGGACAGGAAGTGTGATGAGGTAACACAGTGGGGATCTAACGCTTTTGCTCAGACCTAAAGGGTTTGATTTGCTTTGCTCCCCATGCTACAGGCTGTATATATCAAAGTGATTGTGTTGATTTGCTGGCCTGTGTGAAAGTGTTAACAAAGGTCTGTGTAGGTGTGTGTCCCCTCGAGAAGGCAAAGCTGCTGTGGTTCGTCAGTTAGATGATTGGTGAAGTCTCTGTGTCTCAGTGGTACGGAGTAATTCAGTTTCAGCTGCTGTCGAGCATGCACGGATAAATCAGGAACCTGGATTTATGCACCAGTGAACGGCATCTCTCTCTCCCTCTGTGCCCAACTTTCTCTACATGTCAGTATGATATTTATGTCACAATTCTTTGCCTGCGTGTCCCTGAGTTGTATCAGTTTTCTTCAAGGCCAATAGGTTCGTGAACGTAGAGCAGACTAAATTCAATAAAACTCATTAAGCACTGTATAGTATGCAAGAAAAGGAAAATTATATATCACAAATTAATTCACCTCCTGAATTACAGGTGTACAGTATTATAGCACACCAGGGCATATTAACAACAAAGTCAGTGCACCACGGAGTCATCCACTGTGTCCACTGTGTCACTACAAATTCACAGCAAACTATGTGATAAAAAAGCCCCACATTAATAGAATAAATAATGAATGAAGTAGGATGTAAAATATATATATACATATAAATAATTAAACAGAGTATTTACTTCCCACCTTTGGTTTTCACTTTTCACAGATAGCAACATTGTATAATTACGTGCAAGATCCCACATATCTATTCACAGTTGTTTACAGGAACCAGCACAGGAAGTGAACTCTTTCCTTTTTTCAGTCATTTTTCAGCACCAAACTTCATTCCTTTACTCACCAACAGCTTCCTCCAGAAGTAAAGAGCAACACCAATGTTCAATCTTGTCTCTATTACATCCAGCACTCCAGCACACAGATAACCAAGGCTGCAACATTTTACCAGTTGGTATTTGTTGACAGCAGGAATTTACCACTTAAGTTACCTATTAATGGGTACATAGAAATGCTATATACTGTACACACACACACACACACACACACACACACACACACACACAATTTTCAAAGAGTTGTTATGTTACTTAGTTCTGTTGGAGCCCACACACCAGGGAGAGGATGCTCACAAGCGCTGAAACTGTAGATGGACAGGCCTCTGGTGGTTGGCCAATCAGAGTGGGCTGTTGGGCCCTAGCAAGGAGACCTGAACTAATATTGCCTGTATCAGTCAGAGGCTCAACTGAGGGGCTGCCTATCAGGGAAAATGAGATAAATAAGGATTTCTTTCCAACTATGAATCATGCAAAGATGCTGATAAAAATATAGAGCTGGGAATTAGCATGATATGTCCTCCATGTTTTTACATCTGATTATGTACAGTACAGATTGAAATACAGTGCCTCATACATTTCCATTTCATCCACTATTATCTAGAGGAGCTTACATGAGGGGGAGGGAAAGGAAAGTACGGTAAGTGTACATTAGTGCATGCGACAGCACTAAAGCAAAGATGGCATTACAGCAAGGAAACCACTCAGTGGCTCGTGTCTTAAAGACAAAACATAGAGTTCTCAAAATGTCTTGCATCTATGTATGAAAGTGCTTATAAAGAAGAGGTGCATATGAAGATACAAGAACTGATCTTGGGCTACAATATTCACATGTTAGAACAACTGACTGCTATTTCTGTCTTATTTCTTCCAAAGCAATACCAACTAATTAACCAAAGCACCACAACCAAAGGGGGGTGGTAAAACATTTGCCTTTAATGAGAGTGAGCCAATCCCTGTAATGTAAAGAAACTAATGTGTATGGAGCTATTATTGTTGCAATATTATTTGCAAATGCGTATCTCAATCTGTGTGTGCGTATTCAGATCTGTGTGTGTGTAATATGATCTGTGTCTGTGTATTCAGATCTGTGTGTGCGTATTCAGATCTGTGTGTGTGTATTCAGACCTGTGTGTGTGTAAAAAAAATCTGTGTCTGTATTCAGATTTGCAAGTGAAGACAAATCTGCAAGTGCATGCAAAGATCTGTGAATGTGAACACAGATCTGTAAGTGTACATAGATCTGTAAATGTGTAAACCGATCTGTAAATGCGTACTTAGATCTGTAAATGTCTGTCATCACTTACAACTCAGGCAGGAGCTCTCAATTGGCTGTGTTTTTACACGTGACTTTTGCAACACTTCTGCCGCGGCAGATCTGTGATCTGAAAATGTGTAGAAATGAGATTTGTCTGTGACCTCAGTGTTCCTTTGCCCTGAGCTCAGGCTCACAGGCTCATGCTGCCTGGCTGCAGTACTAGCAGTACCGACCCGGTCCGTGTACGAAGTATAATTCAATTACGTCGTTCACTTTGTACCATGAGAAATGTCGTTTTTACCGGTATTTCCTGTTTGATTGACGTGAGACGTACAACGCAATTCAGCGCACCGAAGTGCCCGCTTGTTCCTTTCTCCAACTTGTACAATGAAAATTGAAAAAGGAAGTCGAGAGCCGGAACCAGCCTTCAAAGTAAAAGCTCCGCGTTTTGATGGCTACAGCAACGGACAATTTAAAAGAAAGAAGAAGAAAAACTCCGAAACGAATTAAATACTTAATTCACAACAAATCGCCTCCTAAACGATTACCATTTACCCCAGTAAAAACGACATTTCTCATGGTACAAAGTGAACGACGTAATTGAATTATACTTAGTACACGGACCGCGGTACTGCTACTGCAGCCAGGCAGCATGAGCCTGTGAGCCTGAGCTCAGGGCAAAGGAACACTGAGGTCACAGACAAATCTCATTTCTACACATTTTCAGATCACAGATCTGCCGCGGCAGAAGTGTTGCAAAAGTCACGTGTAAAAACACAGCCAATTGAGAGCTCCTGCCTGAGTTGTAAGTGATGACAGACATTTACAGATCTAAGTACGCATTTACAGATCGGTTTACACATTTACAGATCTATCCTACACTTACAGATCTGTGTTCACATTCACAGATCTTTGCATGCACTTGCAGATTTGTCTTCACTTGCAAATCTGAATACGGACACAGATTTTTTTTACACACACACAGGTCTGAATACACACACACAGATCTGAATACGCACACACAGATCTGAATACACACACACAGATCATATTACACACACACAGATCTGAATACGCACACACAGATCATATTACACACACACAGATCTGAATACGCACACACAGATTGAGATACGCATTTGCAAATAATATTGCAACAATAATAGCTCCATAAATGTGACTGATTTTTGAAGTTCACAATCAGCTAGCAAATCTGCAACTTGCTAAATGTCAGTGTAATTTAGTGACCTGCAGAGGGAACTATATAACTCTGTATATGCTTTATACAGTATCTATTTGTTTTAGTATTTCTGTAATATCACATGTAATATTTTTAGAGCTTCTCTTGTAATGGATCTGGAATAATTGTATGTAATATTTTGCGTGAGTGGGAGAGAGAATGAAGTGTTGACTTCACTGCTTTAATATCAGGAGTAGGAGAAAGGAAGATATTATGTAAACAGAAATATTTGACTAATTTCTTTGCTCTAATTATAACTGCCAGCAACCACATCAAACCCAACCTCAGTAATGAAGCCTTGTTTGATTAATGCCACACTCATTTCTGTATTCTGCAGTCACGTTGTGATGGCCGTATGTACAGCATTATTGTTTGTAAGTGGTTCCTCAAATCAGTAAAACTGTCCCAGAGAATAGATACACTTCAGAGGGAAACACTTTCTTCATATGATAAGTGATTGAACAATTAGCCATTGTTGTTCTATTGTCTCATCAATTATTAATTGTTCTGGAGACAAGCATCCATCACAAAATGTTATGTAAAGATGAATACATTCAACCAAGCATTTGTGAACTCAAGCCAGTGGTCCAAGACCATGTAATGAGATAAGTCACAGATGGAGCTGATTGATTGCCGCCACCTAAAGAGCAACTGGTGCCAGCTGATGAGACGGATTGGGAAAGGGATCAAAGGAGATCTATTTCCATCAGAGGAAATGAGGTGCACTCATTTGATATTAATGTGAGATCTTTCAGAGGTTAGCATTCGGTTTGATGTGTGTATTTATTAGCTTCTTGTTTTGATCATGACTCATTCTGATTCAGCAGTATACACATACAGTACTAAGAGAGGCAACCCGGCACCTACGTGCATGAGTGCATACTGTATACATTTACCCACAGATTCACTCATTGACTACTGCTGACCAGTGTCCATGGTGATCGTAAATGAATGATTTCACCCTGCATTAAACTCCGAAACGTTAGAATTGAAATAATCAGACCACAGAGGAACACACTGCTCGCTGTCACAGATATGACTTTTTAATGACTTTTTTCGTCCACATTGATATGCCTCCTCTAACTTTCAGCTTTGTATCTTGCTCTGTTGAAGTGACTTCACAGGACTTGAACATCAGCCTTTAATGTTAGTTCATTCAAGATAAGAGTTGTATGGGAATTAAAAATTGCTGAGTGTGAATAACAAGGATGATGAATTGAAATAGACAGAGAGGACACTTCCCGGTGGGTCATGAAAGTCTCCTGTGGTACAAGTGAAGTGGCTGCCATAAAATTTTAATAATACTGTCATGACAGTGTGTGACAGTGGACAAGACAGGGCACTGAAAAGTTTAGTGAAATCACACATTTGCTACTGTTTATGTCTCATTTGTCTTCTTTAGCCACCCAGCCTGTGATGAGTGACATCCGTCTGACTCATTTTACACTATATCGTCTCTTTTGAAATGTCTCCTGTGGGTCTTACAACTAATGTCAAAGCTCTTAGTGAGTAGGTGGTGCTGTACATAAGAGTAAAACATCAGTGAGAGTGGAAATGCTGACGTCTTATGTCAAAACAGGCACATATAAGTAAGTAAAACGATAGCAGTAGTGTGCACACACACACACACACACACATACGCACTGCCTTTTAGGATTTATAGCAGAGCCAGGGAGGCAGTCTTCACTCCATCAGTGTTGGTCCGTGGTGAGCAGAGGGGAGAGAGGGCGCCAAATGTTCACAGCCTGAGTAATGGGCTCTTAAAACTCTATTCTTTCTGTGTGTGTGTGTGTGTTTGTGTGTGTTTGTGTGTGAATGTGCATGTGTGCGTGTCTGTCTCTGCAAAATTTAATTCAGTGCATGGAAATGTTTAGCACACCACCGATAATGTAGTGTAGTCAAGAGAGGAAATACTGATGATGGTGTGATGCTAAAATGTTTGATTTTTATAAAGCAATTCCATTATTCCCTTTTTGATGGTTCTACAGTAATTAATGAGCCAAATGGAAGTGTGTGAAAAAGTATTTGCATGAAATCTTCTGGAAGTGTTCCTCATTTTTCCCCTAATAATGTATTTGAAGAAAAGAAAAGATTCTCGCTCCCTTTGTTACCCCCTCTATGGGAGCTCTTTTCAGCAGGTGAGGGCAGTTAATGAGAGACTGAAATGAGGAGAAAAGCTTTGGCACATGGTTTTAATGGACACAAAGGCATAATACACTAGCCACATTAAAATACCGAGAAATGTTCAAAACACCTTGCCTGCACAAATAAAACTATGTAGAGAAGCTTTTGATGTGCAAAACGCCGTGCAGTTGTTAGAATGAAATGCACAGATATGCAGTGCAGTTCAAGGTCAGTGTTCTTCCTCGAATAGCACATACAGTAGGGGCAGTCGTATAAGAAGTTGGAAATAAGGAAGAAATGTATGTGGTCTCCACTGGGACCACACATACAGTATCAAAAGCTTCTGAACTGAGATAGATAGGAATGAATCTACATTGGTAATTAGAAGAAATCCATTCTAAACAAATGATTATATAACCAGAAAAAGCAATGACACAAAGTCCCAGGATACAGCTGAGAGGAAGTTCCTTATTCAGCCTGTCAAGAGCTGTACAACCACATCAAAAATCCATTTAGCTTCTGCCTGCAGCAGAACTTGGTTGTGGTCCCCACCCCTAGTGGGAGGCTTGATTGACTGTGTAGCCCAGAATTTTAATTTTGTGAGCAAGTGTCAAGAAATGGTTCGCCAGAGGAGACAAGGAGTCTCTTCTTTCAGTGTGTGAGTTTGGTGCCAGTTCATAAGGTCCACTGTATTTTAGGGACACGGTTTACGACAAGGGACATGAATAACACTCAACACACGTAAATTCCCGCTAATTCTCTGTGTCTTTAAAACAGTTTAAAGATTCATGACTTAAATTTAGCATAACTACACTTTGTCCTGTTCTCTTGGCACAGTAAAGGCACTTCCCACACAAACACAACCACCCACAGGGCTTCACAGAAACACAAATTTCTCTACGGCCCTTCTGTTTTGTCCCATACACTTGTCGATAAAAACAAAAGACCAGACCAGGCCGGAGTGATTTCCCCTGCCTCTGTTAGCAAGGAACACACACACACATACAAACACGCATTCCCCCACACGTACAATGGCCCTGCCTCTGGGCTGGTCTAACAAAGAGTCCAGCAGCAACAAGCAAATGCCAGAAAATAGCTTTCACTTGTTGTTTCTCAGTATCTGGAGATCTGTTCTCTGAAAAAAGCCTGTCTCTGGCTGTCAAAACAGAGAGACACAAACACATACACTCACACACATATAGATAGATATTCACTGAAACACAAACGGACGCACACAGACAGAAATGACAGATTCACATTCAGGAAATGAAACACATGCAGCCAAGGAGAATAAGTAAGTGAGTAAGGAGTATGAAGGAGGAATAGCTGCTGCTGAGAGCAATGAGAAAGGAAATAATGGGTGTATCTATGTACGTGGGTTGAGTACATGAATGCCAGGATGTGTGTATAGACACAAGCATGCCAGCATGCATCTTGTTTATGTGAATGATGTGTGTGTGTTTGTGTGTGAGACAGAGCAGACCACGGGGGTATTTGTTGACCAGCTGTAGTAAAGTGATTAGCTTGTTCTTTGCTGAATGACAGCAGTGCTGCTGTTCCAAATGCCCAACAAGGAGAATGGCTGGCTCTCAGCTTCCCTCATTATTTTTGTTTTTCCTTTTAGTGATTTCCTAGTTTGCTAAACTCATGTGACAACTCTGCAATGGTTCTATTCTCATCCAAGGTTTTCTACGCTAACTTTGCTTGTTTAAACTTTTAAATCGCAACAACTTCAGTTTTTAATATTCTTAAACCTAATGCACATCCCCACAGGAGCGCAATGAGGGAGAGCACATATTTTTTCTATTTGAATCCACTTAGGATTCCCAAATGAACACACACACACACACAGACACATCCTTGTTTCATTATATTTGCGTAGACTTGTCATCAGCAAAATGCATTCCCCCGGCTCTAACCTTATCCTAGCCAGTCCTCCTGAATATCTAACCATAACCAAGTCTTAACCCTCACACAGCCTTTTAAATTTGTGTGTTCCGACATTTCAGTCCATACTAAGCCGATGGACCCCAAAAGTTTAGTGACCTTCCCTTTTTTGGACCCCGCAAGTATAGTAAAACCATCACACGCACATGCACATACATACGCAGAGTAAAAACTGAAAGTTACCTCAGGCACTTCATGGCCTTTGTTGCCGTAAATTACCCCGGTTCTTGATTAAACAAAACGTCAAAGTGTCTAAGCTCTCAAGTTGCCCATGCAACACTTACACACACACACATGCTGACATAAACGCTTTACACATACACACGATACACAGTGAGACACACACAAATTCACAATTACTCATTGGTTTGCTGGTTAATGATTTGACTTTGGAGGAGAGGGAATTTAATGGTTGACTAAACAGACTTTTCGCAAGATGTTCAGCATCCACAACTTTTACCTCCTCTTCACCCAGCTCCTCCACATCCTCCCCCTCTCTTCCCTATCCTACCTTGTGCCCTCCGCTCTGCATAGTAATGCCTTTTGAATTGAGCTGTTCATTCAGCCAAGCACAGATAAGTACCGAATAGAGGGATGAACACAATGAGAAATAAAAGAAGGAAGCTGGAAAATGGGGATTGGAAGGATGGAGGTTTTGGGAGACGAAAAATTGTTTTGTTCCCTCTCTCTTTCCTTCTCTCGCTCTCTCTCTCTTATACCTTGACAAGGGCAAAGAGTGGAAAGTGTCAGCTGGACAAAAAGAAGTAAAGTCTTCCGCACACACTGAGCTAAATCCTCAGAAGATATACAGTCTTCAGAGTTTTATTAGGATTTTATTTCCAACTATGAAATGAGCTTAAGGGTGATATCAGGTTTTAATGCTACAGAAAGGTTTAAATGGCAAGGTGGTGTGCGGGTGGTTGTGTCTGTGCACGTATGCATATGTTCCTGCATGTGTGCATGCAAATTGATACATTCGTGCTTTTTGTGCTTCAATCCTGAGCCAGGGCCACAGGCATTTTGGAAACAGAATAGTGAAGGACAAACATAAAACAGAGAGCACAAGATGAGAAGGAGGATGGGGAAGATTTGACAGCAACAGAGAAAAGAGAAAGATGTCGTAGCGAGAGGCAGAGAAATGTACAAACAACTCTGCAGGAAGCTGCTAGCTAGCTGGAGTGATGAGAAAAATATTTTAGTTCTGGGAATATTTTTAACCATTTAAACTCTTTCAGTCATTTGATGGTATGTTTCATTGATTTGTTTTTTTTAGGCTTATGGATTTGGTCGTGATACAAATAGCAGCTATTTTTTTTACTTTTGATGACAGAGGCTTAGGGGTGTGTGTGATTTTGGTGTTAGCTAATGTTAGGTTGAGAAGCGAACATTAAGATAAAACTTTTTTTTTTAATTCCAAAAGTTTAAAAAATAAACTCCACCCCATAAACAGCTCTGGATATAGAGCAGAAGTTGGTGTGGCTGGTGTCGTTGCCCAGTGTCTGTATTCCTCCAGAAAGCCTCCAGCAGCAACAGGCTACCCAGCCTTCAGAGCTGGCCGGCTTTCAGCAGCTCACTCCCCTGGTTCGGCCCCGGCTCTCTACTCCATAGCTTGCCAGTTTTCAACAGGACACTCTGTTGCCGTGACATTTTGCCGTGTGAAGCCATCAAGGTCATACAGTACATCAGGACTAGACAGTATTTAATTATATGCGCACTCGCCACCAACTAGGCAGGGGTGTTGATTACAATTTGTCAAAGTGACCGATGGCCTTCAGATTTTTCAGTCACAGTTTTAAAAAACTTGTCAATGACAGACAATAATCGATTAACGCAACCCCTGCTGCTGAGACTGAGGGAAAGGTAAAAACTTCTGCATATTCAAGCTACGTTTCGTGTTCAGGAGCCATCCAGAAAATTGGAGTTGGTGAGAACAAACAAAATATTTACTTTTTTAATAACCATGGCTATAGCATGGCCAGCAGGAAACTTGTATTAGATGTAAGTGCTGTTTTAATGACTATTTAATGTACATACATGGATGTACTGCAGGCCTCGCCCTCAAAAACGACACATTCTCCCTAGAGAAAGTCACTTAACCCAGATTTTCAGGACCTGTCCACCTACAGAGAATAGAAGATACAGTAAAAGTATCCAGATGACTCATGTGGAGCTGAGTGAATTTGAAGCAGGGTGCTAATAAAAAAAAAGTGTTTGTGTGCTCAGTTAACCTTTCCTAGATAAATAAAGATTAAAAATGAAAGTGCTGTAACGGCGCAGAGGAGATAGAGGTACTGTTCACCTTGTGTCCACTCTCTCACTACAGTTGAAGTTCCGTGGCTCTGAGCTTCGTGTGAACTCTTGACCATCTCCTCCTTTGCAGATAGCGTATCTTCAGGGGTACACGCTTGGGTCACTGAGGAGTCAGCTCAAAGCAGACTGTCTTTAGCAGAGCTTTTTTCCCCCTTCACTCTTCACTCTTCAAACACTTCATGTCTTATCTAAAATAACACATGGCAGCCTAGTGTGTTGTTCTCTTCTAGTTACCTGCTGGGCTAATAGTGGTGTTTCTCCACAATAGTTTGTGCAAAGTGTTATGTACAGTATGTACAGTATGTGTGTAGAATGAAAGCACAGGGAAAGAGGTTATGATGTATAGACCCTTTCAGAGAGTATAAACAAAGACAGGTGTGGCTCATTAGAAAACGCTCTGCTACACTAAATTGAATGGAGCCTTAATTAGTATCCTTGGTAACACCTGTATTTGTTTATACTCTCTGAAACGGTCTATATGCTCATTTCAGAGAGGACTGAAAAGAGTTCAGGAACTGTGGCGAGTTGGATTAGGTTGTAGTTATAGGGGGGAGAGGAGAAAAGAGGAAAGGAAAGGGAATGTCCTCTCTTTGCCCAAATCATAGCTCAGGCGAGTCAGGGCTGTTTTGGCTTTTTTTCTACCTTTGGTTTCCAGGAAACTGCGTCTTTTCTGTTGTGATTCTCTTTTCCACTCATATACAAATGCAATATTTAAACATTTAACTGCCAGTCTCCAATAGTAATCAAGACAAAGTTATAATAAGTTATAAATCCCATGCATTAAATGTTTAAAATGAATCGCCAAAATTAACACGTTAACTTTAACAGCACTTAGATATACATTAAGAGATTCCAGTAAATCTCATAGTTGCAAAAGCCAAAAACAAAACATCAAAACATCATCAGTGTACACTTTTCTAGATCCACAAAGTTAACAGTTAAAGTGTGACAGACATTGGGCAATTTTACAGAGGCACAATACTGTCACTGACTGTGCACCTTCAAAGCTGGATGAGACAGAAAGTCAAACAAATACTCTTGTTTTTGTCTGTGTGTGTGTGTACGTGACTGGGTTTACAGGCCTTCTCTGGAAACTCAAATTCGGAGAGCTCGGTCCGCCATGAGCTGCAGCAGGAGATCGTGGCCCGCTTCCTCAGGCTTGTCCCGCTGGAGTGGAGTGAGGAGGGAAGGATTGGCCTGCGAATAGAAGTCTACGGTTGCTCCTACTGTGAGTGTTGGCAAACACACAGTCACACTCACCTACACTGTGAACCTGTTCCCACTGTACAAGTTGTATTAATAGTTTCTATTATGGATCCATGGGGAAAGCGTAATGATGTTTTTTTTAGTGCCAATCACAGTGTTTATTTTTCTCTGTGAGCTGTTGCTCTTCTATATATTGTATAAATCAAACACAGACCATGCCTGGAACAGAAAAACTCTGTAGCCTGTATATATGCAGCGTGTAGTTATAGACAGACTCACATACAGATACATAGACATTCACACACTGTCTCCTGCTTTGTAACAAATGTATCATCCAGGGAACTAACTCTCTTGCAGCCTCTTTGCTCTCATCCTATTAAAGGCTGCCAAATTGATTTTGATAACAATTTTCAATTAAGGCTCTGCATAAATTACTGTTATAAGTGACACGCGTATATCTTTCATTCCAGAGATGCGATTACACTGTGTGTGGATATGTCTGTGAGTGTGTACGTCTGTGCGTGAATACAAGGGCATGAGTTGCATTCCAGTCAGACATCAGCCTTTTGATTATATTTCCCTTGTTTCATTTCCTACCCATGTAACAGAAAAGCAAGTCAGTAATGATAAGGAATGACAAGATGCAATACACACACACACAGCAGACACACAGGTTCATATGTGTGTGTGTGTGTGTGTGTACAGACAAAGTGTATACCAATCACCTTTCCCCTTATAGTTAGCACTACACTCTTGGTCTAATTCAACTGCAATACAACTCACTTCCAATGCATTTGGTTGCTTTTATGCTAAGTTAAAGTCATCTTGTTGCTGTACTTCTTTCATTAGAATCACTAGAACCACTATAAGAATGCAGTACTGGTCTCAGTGATGTTAAATAGGACTATAAAAACTTTGATCTGTAGATTTTCTGTGTTGTTCCATGCCACATTTTCTTTAAAGATCCAGTGAGTAATATGTGGCTAGGTTTATTGGGAAAATCTAAATATACTACCATCTTACGCTGCCATGTTTGTACGGCAGCCCGAACGGAAAATCCAACCAGTCAGAGAGTTTTGCGTTCGGCAGAAGGAAAGAAGATGAAGATGAAGATGAGCAGACATATTGTAAAATGGTTTAGATCTTCTCCTCATCGCTCCATGCTCCTGAAATACTCCCAGTCATCCCAGTCGTGGTAAACAAGTCACTTCGCGGATGTGAGCGCTGCCAACTAGAATCTGAACACTTGATGTCACGGTTTTCCTCCCATTTTACACACTGGACCTTTTAAGGCACAGTTTATTTCAGCAACATCGGCTTTGAATAGTGCCTGTGAGGTAATTAGTCCATTTTTTTTCTGTAAGACACTGAAGACGCAGACAACTTCAGAATGACAATATGACTAAGGACAACGACAGTGTGATAGGAACATAGAAATCTTCCTACAAAGGGCCTGCTAAAATTCAACACCTGCTGCCTGTAATTGCCATCTGAGTGTGTGGAGGGTTTACTGTATGCATAAAAATGTAATCCTAAGTTACCAATTCTTTTGCTGCCGGAGCACTTTTGCAGGATCCTGGCTGCTGGCTCGCTGTCGTACAGTACTGACCTGGGATACTGAACATAATAGAGCACACACCGATGTTATGCTAACAACCCACAGTTAGGTTTGAATGTTTTCATAGAAATCACAACATAAGGAGGTTATGGTGTAGATCCCCTAAAAACTCACAAGAAAAAGCAATTGTAGTGCTGAGTCAGAAAATGTAACTGCTCTACATACTGGGATTCATGTCCTCTGCTAAGTAAAAACTGGTTGAAAATGTAAGTCCACAGCAACAACAACCGAGAGATCGCTGATGTTATGTTGTGCAATTTGTGTGTCATCACCATAACTGTGAATTTACTCATGAATATGAATATAGTTTAAATTGTTTTAACTTTCAACCCAGTCTCACCTCAACTCCCACAATGCCTTGCCAAGCAGTGCCCTCCATTACCATAGAAAATGAATTGAATTTAACTTCTCATCCATTCCATGGATGAGTCAGGACTTTGACACCATTTAGTGTCCAAGCAAATCATAATCATTTCACAAGCCAAACTGCTTATTTTGTTTTGTAACCATGGTGACAAAAGGTCAAGTACATCCTCAGTGGTCCACCCTGCATGTTTATGCATGTTTATTAACCATGACAACACAATAGCTGTGCAAAAGCTCCCGTGGTTTGTGTTATAGGGTAGGTGAAGATCTACAGTATCTGGCTGTTCCAGTTGAAGAACTTGTAGGATTAGTAACACCTGTGCTTGCTCTAGTAGAACAAGTCAAAATGTCTGTTATGAAAAAGGTGTGCTGAGATGTCAAGAAATAATATAAAAAAAGCTCCAAACTTGATTTTCAAACAGAACCATTTATTTGACAAATAGCCTACATCCATCAGAATTTTCTAGCTATCAAATATTTCCATTTTATAAACCATATATCCCCATGAGGCCAAATATTCTACTCTCAAATCCTCCGACATACACAACTGTAGAATTAGACTGAGGTTTAGAAAGATTTGAGCAGCAATGCATAATGAGTTCTCCCTTTTCAGCCTCAGCAACAACTACTGCTGATGTTATCTCCGTCTATTATCATTTGAGAAGACAGACAGACCAATTGGTTGTCAGTGTCTGAAGTAAACAATAGTACTATTAAAAGAATGTATCAGTTTCTAGGCCAAATAAATGCAGAGAATGTCTATGTTTCTGAAAGATATGAATGTTGTCCGCCACGCCTTGACATCTGTCAGACGAGACACACCATAAATACATCAGGTAAACACCTGCTTACAACACGGATATTGGTGATGACACAGAGAGAGAGAGAGACACTTCCACACACACACATACGTTGACACACACACACCCCCCCGGTTGGGTGCGTCATCTTTCAAAGTTGTCTGTCAGCTGTGTTTTGAAGCCTGCAGTGCTTTCTCATGATTACTCTGTCACTGCTCCTTTTTTCAGCATTCAGTCAGAGCTCATGCATTTGTCTGTTCATCTACCCATCCAAAACTCCCCAACTGTACGTTTCTCTTAGAAAGATGAAAAGAATGGAAAAACACAGGGTTTGGAAATGACAAAGAACAGAGGATGAAAGAGGAAAGCACAAAAGAGTAGTGGTAGGAGGAGAAGGAGGCAGATAAATATACTGTAGATGTAATGTTTCCAGCATAATCACAAAATATGTTGGTTGTAGATGATAATTCTAGGTTTGGATAATGTACGATAATTAAATGCAATACCATATTATGACTCATCTGGGACTTTGCAGTGAAAGGCTGTCTATGTGCCCGTGCCAGAGCTAGAGGCTATAAAGGAGACATGATCCACCATGCTGTGAAATTTACATGCTTATTTCCATTTTGATTAACATACAGAAAATCAATTATTTCATAGATGAGTCAGGAAATAGTCGAGCCTGTATGTGAGAGAAAGGGAAGTCAGACAGAAACATAGTAGTACAAATTAAATTTTCTATACAAACGCAATCGCTCTCATGCAAGCAGAATTTCAAAAGGATGCACGCGTATCAAATCTGTCTTCAACCTGTGGCCTATTTATGCCAACTTTAAATCTGTTGTCAAGGTGATGCATCACCATCATCATCTGTCGAGTCAAAGAAATGTATTTATGTAAATTTGTTTATGGATAGCATCTATCTCTGTAGTAGGACTGAGGCCAAACACATAAACACCTGAAAGAGCATCGTTGTAGCCTTCAGGCTGAGGGGTGTAATAAGTGTGAAGGGAAAAAGGGAGGGGTAAATAGTGTCATAGTACAGTGCTATTAGTATTGTTGTTGTTTTTTTTAAAAAGGGATACATTTATATGAAGCATAGACAACAGCTTAAATTTCATCTTCATGGTGATCAATCAACTAATCAATAATGCAAATGTATTCGATCTCCATTTATTTGAAGTCAAGTTTGATGCAAGAAGGTCATACAGTAACAGACAATTTTTCTACTTAACAGCCGCCTTGTTTGCTGCCAGAGTGGTAATACTTGCTGCTATGGATACAATTAAACATTATAAATACTAAATACCAGTTAAGTGCACCTTCACTTTGCCTTGCAGGTGGCATCTCGGTGACAATGCTTTAAACAGACTAATTAGCAAAAATAATGAGCAGGAACGCTGCAGTGATGCATGTGTATGTAGCCAAGCTAATGTCAGCTAGTGTCTCTGGTAGATGTCTGGGGGTACGAGGACCTGCATGGTTCCATAATTAACAGAGGTTAAGAAAAAAAGTCGGTGGCGGTGCAGATCATCCTTCCCCTGGCTGTCAAATAACAGACCGTTTCACTTCTCTGTGTGAGGAAAGAAGAAAGCTTTCATGTCTATTTTGTTTTGTCGATTATCTAATATAACACAAAATATGTATTTAGTCTGAAGGACAGTATGTGTTGTTTTAAAATTTAGAATAACTAAATATCGTAAACATGATGGAAACATGGATTGTAGATTTAAAGTGTAATCATCATGAGTTCAGTCCCAAAATGAGATTTTTAGCACTGGCAAACTGCATAGCAACCATCGTATTGTTGCTCTTGGTATTTGTATACACCTCATTTCCCACCCTTTACCATTTTGCAGGTGCTTTAACAATTGTGTACTGAAAGCGGTGTCTAATTTTCACATGCTGATAAATAATGTCTGCCAGCGTCATCTATTTGAAGATTATATTGGCTGTCACAGCTGCGCACCTCAATCACCCTGGCTTCACATCTCTTGTGGAAACACACCATCTGGGTCAAGGTCCAAAACGACTTGCTCTCCTGGGTCAGGCTCTCAAAACCTAGGCCATCTTGTGTGCATAACTGTCACAGCTGTCCTTGATAGAGACCAAGTAGTCCTCCAGTGTTACATTGCATCACAAGCTCTTGCCCTCTTTCTCTCTTATTCTCTCCATCATCGCCCAGTGGTCTGCAGGTGGTGGAAAACCTCTCCATCGTCCATAGAGTCTCTTTCCTGACATCAAGGCCTCGGCTCACACAGCAACCATTTTCTGAGCAGCACACCTAGCTCTCATAAAACAATTGGAAAACTGTCAGCTACTACCACTGTTTGTACCATAAACGTGACTGAGAACAATGATGAGAGGAGCCAGGGGAAAAAGCCAGAGAGAGAGAGAGAAAGGAGGGGATGAGGCAAATGAAGTGATGGAAGGAAGAAGTGAAACTGTGAAACCAAAGAGGGGGACAAAATAAGAAGTGGAGTCGAGGGCAGAGTAATGGAGGAAGATGAAAGGGGAAATAGAGAGCAAGAACTACTGCAAGAACAAGAGTGAAGGGTAAAGCAGTGAGGATTGAAAGGCATGTATTTGTACCCAGTGAGAGGCAGCATGGGATCATTTCAGAAACACTGAAGTTAGAACAAAGGGAACAGATGTAATTTCCTGTGCGCCCCCTCCCTTCCCAGGTGTTTATCATGAAAGGGCAGGCTCGGCAGGAGTGTCTATGTGTATGTGAGTGTGTGTGTGTGTGTGTGTCATGTAAAGAAGCAAGGGAGTACATAAGATTGAGAGGCAGTGTGAGTGTGCATGAGTATGTCTATATATAAGATGATCCAATCTGTCATATCCTCTCTACATTCAACAACATCATCTTCTTGTGTTGAAGTTTCCTGCTACTTGGTTATGGAATATATTTTGTCTATTTTTACCATACTAGAGTTCAAATTGTCCATCACCTGGAAGAATATATGTAGCGTTTCACATTTACTTGTAAATAAATATGTTTTATTATGTAATATTCTTACTAGTTTAGTCCAAACCCTATGCAATGGATTTTATTTTTTATTTTTATTGTCAACAAGTGTCACTGTTCACAGAAAGCAATTTTCACAGCAGCACTGTTTGTACATCTGCATGTGTTTTGCATATTTTCTGGCAAATATTTAAAGCCATTGAAATTATTCGCCACAGGCCTTTTTCTTCACAGCAGACATCTTGACTTGTCATGGTCGTAAAAGCAAAGGTGTAGGTTCTGAATTTAACAATGGCTTTGTTTAATTCAGCTTTCCCAGTAATTCAGTAATGTGCCAGTGAGACAACGTGTACATTGCCAGCATCCGGAGACCAAATCGTCTGAATGATATTCAGCCATCATTAATTTTATTATTTACACCTCTGCTTTTTACTGCTGTGGCACGTCGCAATGTCTTCGATGAAAATGGCTATTGGGTACAATATCACTTGAAACAATAAAATTTCCTTGCAGCAATAGCAACCTGTAAAGTTTCCATTTTTAGCCTACTGCCAATTCAGGTGGCAAATACACCCAGTGGATATTACATTCCCACAGCCCATCTTCATCATCATTGCACATAGGCACATTGCTGTTGCTTTTATGTGTGTTGTTGATTTCATTGATAACTAACCTATTTGTTCTCTCTGTCTCTGTTTATTTCTGTCATGTGTGCGTTTTAGGGGCGGATGTGATCAACTTTGATGGACAGGGTGTTATCTCTTATCGCTTTAAGGTACGGGATTAACTACTTTGACAACATATTTTATTTTGAATAAATCTTTCCCAGAATTAATTCTGGTAAATTAAGGTAAAAATAATGAAAAGCAATATAGTGGGAAATAAATAAAGTTGGCAGCTGCGAGATTAGAGTTCATGCTGTCTTGTATCATTATTTCTTAAAATTCAAATGAAAAACGGATGTTTTTACTTTATTTTTCTTCCTTTTTCCATTGAATATTAATAATCTGTGTTTGTATACCATCTGTGCAGATGAAGAAGATGAAGATCATTAAAGATGTGATTGCACTAAGGTTCAAGACCTCAGAAAGCGAGGGTGTGATTCTCCATGGGGAAGGACAGCAGGGAGACTACATCACCCTAGAGCTTCACAAGGCTAAGCTGCTGCTGCAGATAAACTTGGGTGTGTGTCATTTACTTAGACATATACTTAGTTTTATACTTACTAATAGTTCAGTCTGATGCTTGTGGTTGTTTTTGAGGCTAATTGAGAATCAACACCATCATTTTATTCTTGACAATAACAGGAAATGCCATTTTTGTCAAACAACCCTGCCCCCAAGAAATTATAGCTCTAATCAATCACACTCATTTCAACCGCCAATTCATAAGAAAATGTCTTCCCTGACAGGATTACTGTATGTTCAATAGAAAATAACACTTGAATCAATGAAATCCTACACTTGTTAACAGCAGTGGAATCCCCAGGATGACTTTGGGACGCCTAAACACGACCATAAAAAGGTCAAAATTAGAAATTCAACGCAAGATGAATAATTTGCAGAAAACAAACGCATAGGTTTGCTTTCAAGACACCCTGATCTTATAACAAACATAAAGCATTCAAGCAGAGCTTTTTACCCTTTACATTGTGAACAGCAGCCGCAACAATCCATAAGTGTGTGGAGCATCACTCACCGTTGACCAGCTGTGTTGCTGACAGGAGTGCTTTAACCTTTAAGGATGTCTCACTGCTGCTCGGAAGCATCAACAGTGGTGATACATTCCCACACATGGACAAACAACAAAATCTATTTCAGCATAACTTCACTTCAGGCCATTGAAGAAATGTCAGATGTCTCATTATTAGTAAATTCTTACAAGAATTACTCATAATTGTTTTCTAATGTACTGTATGTGAAGAAGACTTGATTTGTAAACATGTCAAACCACAGTATAAAGACCTGAATCAACCTGTTCAGTGTACTGTAAAATTGAGTCAACCTGTAATCCTGCTATATTCCATAGCTTGAATAAGTATATGTAAATAAACAAAACACATGCAGGCAATAAAAATACTTTAGTTTTATATAGACGGTATAGTTTTAGCTAAATAAAAACTGACTGAGTATTCAAATAACTGCCTTTAAGCTATTCAACACTTATGTTTTATTCAACATTTTGTTACACCGTGTCCAAAGCCTGTGTTTTTATAACTGATATTATTATGACATGTTAATTACAGGTAGCAACCAGTACGGCTCTATCCTGGGTCACACCTCTGTGACCACTGGCAGCCTCTTGGATGACAATCACTGGCACTCAGTGGTGATTGAGCGCTACCGTCGCAATGTCAACTTCACCATGGACAGACACACTCAGCATTTCAGGACCAATGGAGAGTTTGACCATCTAGATTTGGACTATGAGGTGAGCAGCAAAGGAAGCTGAGTATACCAACAGAAACATAGAAAGTTAACCCAGCCCAAAAAATCCTGACACCGAACATACCGTACATGTTTAAACACAGGAAACCACTGGGAAATATACCATGTAATAGAAAATATTTGCTACATGTTTTTCTTCATCTTCTGTCATATATCATATTCATAATAAAACCTCCTTTGAGATGCTAATGATTCAACAGCTATGCACAGGCAGTTGTGGGTGAATTCAATTAGGGAAAAAATAACTGGGACACCACTGAGGACAAGAATAACCAAAACATCAGCTGATGTTCTCACTTAATACTGTTTTGAATTTGTGACTGTATAAAAGCAAATAGGTTAATTTTAAGTGTAACATTTTGTTTAACAGTCAGAAAGTTAAGCCCGCTTTCTCTCTGCTCTGGACCCTGTTAGTCTAGTAGGTAGAGATAATGAGTTGTTGTTGTTAACCAAGTCAGGATAAACAAATGTAGGACTAATTATAAGCTATACATAAAATTAAACTCTGTGGATGTGATGGAAGACGGTCACCTAATCAATAACTCAACCAACTAATCATTGAATATTGTGTTGTATATGGCATGCCCTCCTGTAAGTCTCAGTTAAAATAATGTTATAATGGTAATGAGCTCAATGTTGGGGTACTGTTGTATTTTGCCATTCTTTGTAATACGGTCTCAGTGAGTTAGGAGTTCTGTTGACTGATTTTTACCCTCTACCATGACTTTTAATGCACAGTGTATTTTTTAATGACTCTTACTTTTACTAATCTCCAAGTTAGGAGCTACATTTAGCCTTAAGGTGCTTTGTGAATACGAGCCCAGACAGTACCAATGCTAAACACAGAATGCTGTTTCTTCCTATTGAAGCAAATTTCAGATGCAAACAGAACTCCCCAAAACTGCTAACCAAACATGGTTGTGCTTTGACAGCTAACTACTTATCATAGTTAACTGTCTTTGTGATTTTGTTTTTATTCTTCAAACATTTTTTTTTACTTAGTGTTTCCAGGCCTCTTTACTGATTTGGCAACCGCATTTTTACCAACAACTAATCTAATTGCTGGTAGCTTGTTCTCTTCGGTCTTTATAGTACATTGATAACACACAGGAAATTAGATATTGGCTTCACATTGTGCTATAATGCTAATCCATGAAACTCACATAATTAATGTCAGTCAGTAATGGAATGCAAAATGTTCCGCTAATAATACCTAAAGGAGGAAATAGATTGTGAAATGCATAATGGCTATGAAATGCACTCGTTAAGCTTTGTGTGGTGAATCCATATATTGGGGTGTAGTGCTGTTTGTGAGTGGGTTTGTATTGATATGTTTGTGTGTGCGTGTGTGACCTTTACCATGTATTGCTGATATGGCTGATGCATTCCAGTGTTAAGTAGGATACGGGGGAAATGGGGCAGGACAAACCACAGTCCAATTAAACTGAAGCTGTTGAATTAAGGGTTCTTCAGGGAAATCTATACAACAGGGTGAACCAGGAGGTTTTGTGTGCGCGTGCATGTTGTGTGTCTGTGGTGAACCCATGGATCTTGGCGGTGTTACTGCCTGACTGAGTCTCTTTACAGACTGCAAAATTGTGGCTAGGTTTTACTCACACTGTACTCCATCAAGTCCATACACCCCAATGCATCTTTGTGAGGACACTCATTGACATAATGTATTCCCTAGCCCCTTACCCTAACCTTAACCATCCAAAACAAATCCCTAACCTTAACCATCAAACAGTCCTTGGAAGGGATCTGAGAAAGTGAGAACCAGCCAAAATGTCCTCACTTTCCCAAAATGTCCTCACTCTGATGGTTTAAAACTCAAACTGGTCCTCACACGTATAGCTGTCCAAGTACGCACACACGCACACACGCACACACATATACAGTACACACAGACACATCTTACGTGTGTGTGTACCTCCTGCTCCCATTTATGCCTGTAGACTAAATATCTGGGTGCATTTGTGTCTACCCTTGGCAGTAATTACCAAGACTACTGGAGCGTCACCACAGACACATACAAACACACACACACATTGAGATAGACAGACACATATCGACTGGTAATTGCACACCACCCTCCATCATCGTGTCTTCCCTCAGAGTTTAGCACCATGGTTGAAAGAAAGAAAAAAGATCTGAACACATGAGAACAACCAAAAAAAAAAAAAAAAAATGAAACTCGGTTTACATTTTCATCAATTCTGTGTCCTTCGCCGCCTCCACCAGATGCTTGTTTATTAGCCTCCATCTCCCCGCCTCAGACCTCCTCTGAACACATCTGTTCCCCACAAACCACTGTCTTCTTTTCTTTAATGCCGTCTCCCACTGCTCCAGCAGGCACATATAAATGTATATAATGTACAGTGGGGTCCAATAGTCTGAAACCTCACTCTATAATGTACAACCAATAACAATAAAATTTTGGAGAAAAAAAAGTTGATTTTCCAATACTGACCTTGATGGATTGTTGACCAAATATCTTGTTGTTTTTATTTGTGTTTGACACAAAGCACATGTTAAAT
This sequence comes from Trachurus trachurus, assembly GCF_905171665.1. Classification (NCBI taxonomy): domain Eukaryota; kingdom Metazoa; phylum Chordata; class Actinopteri; order Carangiformes; family Carangidae; genus Trachurus; species Trachurus trachurus. The sequence goes on from NC_139911.1 coordinate 9,804,423, forward strand.
TAGTGAGTATGGATTAGACCATCTGCATGCTATCACACTGGCCTAAAGGAGGCACTACAGTATTTGTCATTAGCATTATTCCGCCACATTTAAAAATAACCTTTGTGAATATCCAGGTCATTCGTCTTCACACAAACGTTATCCAAACACGTCCTTATGACACAGATACTCTCAGTGCTCTTGTCCATCAGGGACATTTTTCATAATAATCCATTTGAGGCTCTTACTGTGACTCTCACAAGCAAATTGAGTGTGTCTTTCATATTGATGATGTGTAATATGATATTACAATGTCCATAAAATGACTATAATCCTTCTTAAGTGGGAAACTTGCTGAATAATAACAGTCAATTTTTTTCTTTTTTTTTTCCTTTTTGTGGTCTTTTTCAATGTTTTAGCATTACAGGCAGAAACAAAATAATGCAAAAATAATTCTAAATATATATATTTTTTAATCTCTTTTAACTTCGTTGGCCTCTGTCTCTCTCTAGTTGAGTTTTGGAGGGATGCCATACAGTGGGAAGCCAGTTGGAGGAGGGAGGAAGAACTTTAAAGGCTGCATGGAGAGCATCAACTACAATGGAGACAACATAACAGACCTGGCCCGTCGAAAGAAGCTCGACACCTCCAGCTTTGTAAGGAAAATCTGCTGAGCACTGAACATACTCATTATTATCACGCTAACTTTATATCTGACCTGAGTGAAGGGGCAAATTATTTACTGCTCCAAAAATAGCTGAACAGATTCATAATTAATCAGATACAACTGACCCATCCATGTGTTTGCCTCCTGTCTTTGTGCTCCCTGTTGACACCATGGCTGCCATTTCATTGCAACTTAGAACGGCGGAATTACTTTTAACCTTTTTTAACACAAAAAGAAGTATATCAGATGTCTTGCTTGTCAACATCAAACAAACACCACTCTGGATGCCTGCTGGATGTAACTTTAGCACATTATGTTTTTTTCCCCCTCCTTAAAATTAGCTACTGAATGGTCTTTGATGGACTATAAAGTCTCAGGGCAGTCACCTTTTCCAATCTCCTGTTCATTCTCAGTGGTGGACATCGAGGATATCATCTCCAATCTCTAGTGAACTAACTGAACAAATTTAGGCACTAATCAAGTTCATTAAAGCTGCACCTCTAATTCTCTCTGATACTCACACAGCCATTCTTTTCTCATCAAAACAGATCCAATCAGGAATCATCTATAGTTGGCAAGTCAGCTCAATATTGTGCATTTGCTAATGATTTGATTAACAGCACATGGTTGGAGAAGCTGAGTGATAATTAGTGCCTAAATTCCACACTAGGATTTGTTTTCCTCCTGCACAGCACCCAGGTTATTGTTCAGCCTTTCGTTCAAAGACGGGGCGAGTCAAAAAAAAACACCTTTTTGTAATGTGTACGAGCAGCATCAGTCTTTGAAACCAGCTTCAGTCAGGAACATCTGACAGTGAACACGCAGAGGCTAGATTCAAAGCAACAAAAACCTGGTAAACAAATACATGATTGTTACAAAGCGTTAGGACATTTACATCATTCAGGCAGCTTCACATACAAGCCCAGGCTCATGGGATTAGTTTTGTTTTTGACTTCATCCCTCTTCCTCTCTCTCTCTAAATCTGTCTTAACAGCGTAACCTCTCCTTCTCCTGCCTGGAGACCCACAACTTCCCGGTCTTTTTCAACGCCACCAGCTTCCTGCAGCTGCCAGGTCGGCCCGGTCACAACATAGTATCTGTGGGTTTCCAGTTTCGTACGTGGAACCCTGATGGACTCCTCCTCTTCAGTAATCTTGACGATGGCACATTGGAGATCTCCCTTGACGACAGCAAGATCGTAGTTCATATCAACGTGTCAACCACGACCAGAAACTATCAAGTGGACTTATCATCAGGTGAGTTGTCACAAATACACCCACATAAAGATGTGTTGTCAGTTTAACTGTAAATTGTCTTCTTTAACATTACAGTATGTTAACACGACACTTGGACCACAAATCCAACCACTTCTAATCAGTATAACCAGTAAAAGCCAAGAATAAGTTACTTATTCAAACTCATGTGTGTTTTTCTCATGTGTGGCGTGTTTGGTTGAGTTTTAGAAAACTTAATCAACATTTAGAAACTTCCTGCTGAAAAAGTGATGCATACTAATGGTACATCCTCTGCTGACTGAAAGATGCCACAACTTTACACTCATTTCACACATTACTTTAAGGCAAACATACTTGTGATGCAATCTGATAACATGGATTGCACATGTGCAGTATTTTCTTCTGCCTGTCTCCCTGTATCATCACGATAACTATATTGTGCCATCAATATTATGAAAATCATGTCACATTCTCAGTTAAAGCTTTTCCCCCTGGTCTGGGTTTTATCACACCTCTCCATAGTCTCTAAATGCCTCGAGCTGTAACAACAACTATTTTCTGCTTCCCCTGTCATGAATGACAGTAAACAAAAAGCCCATTATAGATTCAATGTTTTACATGTTGAATTAAAACCTATTAAAAGATTTGTAACCAGAGGCTTTGACAGGTGGTTTTATTACTTGAGTTCCACAACAGCTACACACGAAGCCAAACTTTCCAACACATTCATCATTAAGGTAAATGAACAATTCTTTCCCTACTCCTTATTTCTTGCCTTTCCTTATTTTATGTTATTTTCTCTCTCTCTCCCTCTTTTTCTCTCCTCTTAGACACACTCATTTATTCTGTCCACTGCTGCTTTAATAGGCCATTATGCCCAGGGGTAGGGATTATTACATAGTTACCCTCTAGGCTAATTGGACTTGAGCCTGCGATTACATCAGTATTACTAGAATACACAGATATACAAACACAGACTCGCACGCATAAACACGTGATCCCTCCTTTGATTCTGTTATTAGCATCTCTAAGAAAGGAAAGCCACATTCTGGCTTCTGGCTTCAATGACACAGTGGGAGCTCAGTAGACTTGTAATGAAATGCTTAGTCCCTTTTAATGACAAATATAGTGGGGAGAGATGTGCACACACACTGAAGAGGAGGAGGAGGAGGAGGAGGAGGAAGAGAGGGGAAAAGAAAAGAGGCTCTCACAGACAGTGACTACGCAATCTATTTTTCTTTTCCCAGTGGGGCATCATTTGTTTATGAAGCTATTTAGGGATAGCTTATTCAGACATACAGTATAATAAGCCATCAGTTGGAAGGTATAACCGTATAGACCTAATTCATTGATCTTTCATTTCTGACTTTTAGTATCTAACCCCCTAAAGTGTTGGGATAGGTCGGGTTAAAATTTAACTTAGAGCTAAATCTCAAAACAAAAGAAATAACAAGAAAGAAATATTTAAAAAACAAAACAGTTGCTTCCATGCTGTGAGCTTAAGTCTAAGATTCAAACTGGGCCGTGTGTACCATGAGGATTTTCCTGGGGTGTGCGGGGTGTGAACCACGTAGAATCAACACCCCCCGACCCCCCAGGAGGCTCACTGTATATCAACAATGTATCAGTCTTTGATATTTTCTGGGCCGTTATCTGCACTGGGAAAGGTCTCGAGAGAAACTCTTGAAAAAAACACACATTATTAGCCACAGCCACTCTCATATCGCATGCACCACCTGATGTTTACCACTTCAGGAGTGTGAGGTAAAAACAGCTGAGCAAAATGTTTGACTTTCCCACCAAATAACCCATGCCATCTTATTTTAAATAAACTGGATTATCCTCAGTTGAAACACAGATGCAAGGACCTTTAAGGACAAGCATCTTTTTGAAAAGGTATTTTGTTACATTCACATTAAATCAACTGACTCCCTGTGAAGGGAAGAGGTTGCTTGTGCTACTGGTTATATAGAGAACGAACACCTTTGTTTGCCACTCGGGCTTGGTTCTCTGTTTTGAAGAAAATGCCATGAAATATCTGAGAGCCTAATTTAGAGTGAAGTTTCTAATAAGGTGATGAGATCCAGATAGTAAGTGAATCAAACCAAGGAAAAAATGCAAATCAATGTTGGATATTTGACAGGTGGTGAGTAATGAGACTCCAATAGGATGTCAGTGTCACTGTGTTTGTGCTGTGGGTGTGTCAGTAATGTCAGTCAGTCTGCTAATATATTATCTAGTGGAATATATCAGGCTACTTTCTGCTCTTTATCAAAAAAAAAAAGCAGGTAGCAGGGATCTTGTGGCTGTGTTAAGTGTTCTGCGTGCACAGTTGCTGAGAAATTTTATGTTTGTAGTGAGGATTATTATAACTATAATTCATCATCCTTTTTTATGCATGACTGTAGCATACCCTCCAAGTATCGGCTTGTACTTTCCAAAGTGCTTTCTTCGCAAAACCCAAGTGAATCAGCAGGTGCGGTTTTAAAAAAAAAAGAAAAGGAAAAAGGTGGGTGGTGCGGAGCTACTGTAGATGAAAGAAGAGAAGAGGTGAATTACAGCTTCATATCTGTGATAGCGTCCAGTCACCTGAATATATCTTCATAACCTCATTCTCACCACAGCGGGTCCCAGGTCATTAAAGTTAATTTATCTCCCTGACTAGAGACTGAGCGATAGGCAGATCTTTCCCTGTATAAGGAACACACAAAACACTCAGAGCATATACACACACTTACAAGAACACAGCTACAAAATGTGTGTGTCTATGGTTGCACAATCTTGTCTGTGTGTGCAACAGCAAGAATTTGCCTCGAGGCTGTTAGTGACCTGCAGATACACATCCTACTCTGTCCACTGAGAGAGCCTCTGTCATTTCATCCACTTCCTCCTCTCAAGCTGAGAGACAGAGTATGAAACTAAAGTGAAGATGAGGCCTTTGAGAGACCACTCTAGATTAGACTGTCGGTGCCTTCATAGCAGCGCACATGTGTGTGTGTGTGTGTCCATTAATAGAGGGTACTCAATTGTGATTCCTACAGGGATTCTGATCTAATTGCCACATCACTTTCCTTTTACTTAGTCATTAACTCTCCATTTCTCTTCTGCTTTCATCACTTATTTCTCAGTATTGCACAACATCTTTGTTAAAACAGGACTGGAGAGTGTTGCCTTTTTGGCCACTTTTATGTCCTGATGTTCCCAATACTCACCCTAGTGCTTTTTGCAGAACCTAAGAAAATCAAATTTCTTTTGAGTTCTCATACAACAAATTCTTGAAATATGCCTTTGTACCTCTGTTTGGTTGTCAAAACAGAGGTACAAAAGACAAAGATGCAGTTATAATTAATCTTAATGAATTAAATATATAACTGCAGCATCAAGAAAAAATGAAATTATGATTTATCTAATTTTCTCCTTGCCTGTTTTTTTTTTTTACGGTGACAAGTAGCAAGACAGCAAAGTAATAGTAAATACGGCTGAGGATTAACCTGAGGCAAATTTAGAAAGGCTTGTTTGAAGATGGAAAACTTGTTGTCCAGTTATATTCATTACACTGCTGTCACCATTCACTCCAGCAGTAAAATAGTACAAGCCAGTGACAATATTTCATGTTGCCATAGTTTTTTTTTTTTTCATTTCCTTTCAGTGCATGTATATACCTTTTATAGAACAGGTATATTTTATGCAACAACATCTTTTTCATTTGCCTTGCTTTGTTGCACTTATAATTGTTTTCATCATTATGTCTGTGAACCTAAAGTAGACATATTATGTTGTTCAAAATGTGTGTGTGCGTGCGTCTACATGTTCTCTTCCGTTTACACCCATCAACTCAGCTAGAAGTAATAACAACAGTTCCTTTGAGATGCAGAATTACTATCAGTCACACACACACACACACACACACACACACACACACACACACACACAAGGTTACTTGCACAGTCCGAATAGGAAGCATTACAATAATGGAAAGGCCTGAGGCACAGATATGAGGGGGGGAAAAACACACTACAGCCACCCCAGATTATAATGTTATATTGTTTCATTCCCCCTGAGTATATGTGTGTGTGTGTGTGTGTCTGTGCTCGTGTGCATTTGAGCGCGCATAAGTGTTATGTCGTCTTTGTGAGGACCAGTTTGAGTTAGACTTACAGTATAGCAGTGCCTACGGGGATAGAACACCTTGCAAAAGTCACATCTTGGCTGGTCTTCACAATTTGGTTTTAGGGTTCAGGTTACTATTAGATTTATGTTAGATGTGGAGTTAGGCATTTAATTGTAATGGTTAAGGGAAGGGGCCAGGAATGCATTTTTGTCAATGAATGTCCTTACAAGGATAGGAGTGCAAATGTGGGCATGTGTGTGTGTATAGGCGAGGCTTAATATGTCGTATTCTCCGGATTTGTGTGGTTGGCCTATTGCCATCAGGGAAGATGTGCATAGCTCTTCAAACTACCTTAGAGGCCCGAATATTTAGGAGTGGAGGAGATGGCGGAGGATAAATTTATGAAAGCTAGAGGGCCCCATAAATTCATAGCAGACAAAATTCATTTATACTGTACATACAAGATCAATACAGAATGGAAACAAGAGGAGAAGAGAGGGGAGGGGAGGAGAGAAGAGAAGAGGAATGATAGGGTAAGCGGAGTAGAAAAGAGGAGCAGTAAGTGTGAGATAGGAGATGGAAGGAGAAAGGAAAGCAAGCAGAAAGAGGAGCAGAATGATAATGTTACAGAAATGATATCGACTCTTTACAGTCTTTGGTTTGTCAAAGGATTTGTAGCTGAGCGTGATATTCTAAACATTTTCTCCAGAGACATGAAGCAAGAAAAAAATAGAAACAGGAATGTCAAAGATTAAGTGATTATCAATAAATATATTAACAGTATGCAAATGATACAAATGCCAGGTTGTGCCACAAGCTGCTGGCCTTTACTTAATGAGTTGGAGATACACATGTAATAAATAAGTTGTGGTGTGTGGGTTATGTGTTCCTTGTCTTTGCAGTTGTGCTGATGAACACTGCAGCACAGAGCTCTGAAAATGTCAGACTTTAGTGTTTCATTTCGGGGGCAGGACACAGGATCTAAGATCAAAGATCAGACCAAATGAGATGGTCTGGTCTGCGAAGGATTTCCTATCTATCCCCAGCTGCTGTCTTATTTGAGGAGTCCACCTGTTTGCATACTCAAAAGTGATTCATAACCTGTGTGCAATGAATCTTAGGAGGGGTTGGGCTGCCAAGGTTCAAACCATATGAAAGGATGTAGCATGCTCATGCAAACCTGAGTCCACTGTGATGAGATTGCGGTAATCTGTTTCATAAGAAGATATTCACTGATAAAGGCTGCAGATTTTAAAAGGAAAAAGCGTCAGACCTTGCTTTAATCATTAGGAACTGCATGTCCAACACATTTAGTCTGACTCTGATCTAATGTGAAAATGATTATTGATTGTTATTATGGTCAACTACTGATTAAAGAAACTGCTTAACATTTGGGTCCCTAGCCAATAATTATGTTTCTCATCCATGTGCAGCGTGATGAGATTATAATTGTTTTTTATTACTTTCTGATATCTGTGTAATCAGTTTCTACCTCTGGGAATGTGATTAATATTCACCTGTCTACTATAATAACACCCACCCCTATTTTCCATTTAACATGGGACCGCATCACTAACTGAGCCAATGGTGTTGAATAGTTTATAAAAATAGTCACCATCACACTGCTTGAATTCTTATGTACTCTTGACATTGACGTGTCCTCTTGAGTTATTACAACTTGCCTTTTAAATCGTATTTATATTTCTGTATTTATTTATTTCAGTTTACTCTTCCTCTGCTGTTGCACTCCAAATTGGATTTATCTGATGTCTGTTATCCATCCTTTCTCCCCATGGCAAATATAGCTTAAATCAATAGAAATATAATACCTGCGCACTTACACATGGAGAGATGAACACACACACAGACTAACACACACAAACCTCCTTGAGACCAGCAGGCTATAACTTGGTCCTGAATCTGGTGTTTTGGCTCTCTGAGTCTTGGCTTTCTGCACTGAATATTTATCCTGTGTCTCCTAACCTCCTGTGCTGTAGATGGATCTCATGTGCTTGATGTGAAACTGTCAATAGCAAATACATGTACATTCAACATGTAACAGACTGCCACAATGTCTCATATTGTGATATTGCTGCTGGCTCCAGCATTAGCTGTAACATTTCATTTGCATTCGTTCTCACCCTGCACATTAGCTACTTTGTCTCTCCAGTATTGAAGTGGAGTCTCGGTGACAATCAGCTCCACCCTCTGTCTTATTACCATGTTTCTCCACTCCTCAGCGCAGATGTCAGGGGTGGTGGTGCTGGTCCACCCACTTGTCTGTTTGTGCACTGGAGCAAACCCTGTATGCAATGCTAGATTTTCTTTGACACTTTAGCTCCCTACCTACAATGGTTAAAGGAGCAGTGTGAATAAAATGACTTAAAGCAGATATCAGTGGAATGTTTTTGTTAATATAAGTCCTAAATAGTCCTATTTTCCGTCAGCAATCACTTACATGAAGTATTTCAGCCTAAACACGAGTCTCTCCGTCACTCTGCTCTGCTGTAACCCGAGGAGAAAATTTTCCTTGTGGGATACAAGTGTTATCCAATGAGGAGAGAGAACGGCATGAAGGGCTGTGTGTGCAGCCAAGGGATGCGCGTGAATGTGGTGACGTAGCACGAGGACCAATTGATGCCTGACAAGGGCGGGGGCTGCTAACTCATGGTGCGTTCAAAGAAACTCGTACTTTGTGTTTTTCCTTCCTGTGAAGTCATACCAGTTCGATCTGGTACGAGTTCACGGGTCGGAAGTTACGAGTGGCCGTTATAGGGAACTTTCACAGACAACAGGATGGTAAAAACACGAGCTACGGGTTACCTGGAACGCTACCAAGTCGTAGTTGTGACTTGAAGCTGTAACTTACGGTTTCAAAAGCCTGCCTTGAACGCAGCATTAGCCGAAACGGCCGTGAAGCTGATATCTGCTTTAACTAGGTCTTTAAAAGACCTAACCTGACTATTGGAGCAGTTGAAGCTACTGTTGGTGCAACAGAATCTTTGGACTTTACTATGTGATTTATGTCATGCCTTATTATTAGTCCTATTTGATATTACCATGGTAACAGGGGCTATGTGCATCAATACATGTCCATATAGATGTACAGGGTTTTATAATATTCAGGTACCTCTACAGTGGCTCTGTTTTTCTCCTTTTAAAAAAAAAGAGAAAGAGAAGAAGCCCTGACATTGTTCACATCCATTAAGATAATGTGTCACTGCCTCCAACACGCACACTCATTTCTCACTTCCATGTACTGTACATACCTGTGTGTATGCCTATACAGTACACACAGTCCCTTATGCTTAGAAATGCCATCATCATACATTTAGGACTGTAGTGGCACAGAAGTATCTGAATAGTCTTTTCTTTTACTGTAAACATAAAATCGATAGTTTCCTTAATTGTCAACAAAGGGCAAAGCAAGATTGAGAGTACTTCTGCAGTTTCAGGGCTAATGTTACTATAGAAACACTGAGGTGCAATATACCAATTCTCTATTTATGTATCCTATGCATTTATTTATTTATGATTTATTTGATGATTTAATAATCTTTTTCAGAAATATTTGGTATTTCTGAAAAATGCAACAGGTATTATTCTTTGAAAATGTGACGCATATAGTAACTGTGCGGTGTCCTAATTATTGAGGGTTGTGCGAGACAGAGCCCATATTTATACACACTCTAATGCTCAGTGTTAATTAAGTTTTAAGAATATTGCAGTTAATGCATATTTTATGCAAGTGAGTAATTAGGTTGCCTGGATTAAGGTCATACACTGTATGCAGCATCAAATTATGAGCCAAAGAACCCATAAAAGGAAACATAAGCTCTATCAGTGGAGGGTTTTTGAGACATACTCCTAAACACTGTACTCCGTGTCAGCTTGTCAAGAGTCAACTTCTGTGTATAAATTATTTGTTAAATTTCTGATAATGAAGGACAGTAGAGGTGGTCATTAAGTATGAATGCAATTTAATGGATACCTTTACAGTATATTGCAAAATAAGCCTATGATTCACAAATGCACATTCCTTTGCATTGTAGTGAAATCAACAGTCAAATTTTGATGAATCATTTACATGGTTTGTTTAAGGCCTTAAAATCACAGACGTTGCAGCAGGAAACCACTGAAGGTGTTCCGGAAGTTATTATCTTCATAAAGCCAACTCTTTGCGTGGATAGTCATATAGACCACACTTCCCCTTTCCATCTGGAGAGTTAATCCATTTGCAATTAAAGAATGAGGGCTACTCTTCTCAGAATTATGCAGGACTCTCTGATTATTATGGTATAAGTTGACTGCCACCGTACTTCCATTTTGGTCACCGAAGGCAGAAAATCTGAAGTAGTAGACTCCTTTAACGGGTGCAGTGAAGATTCCTGAAACAGTAAAGAATCAGAGATCTCATAGTCACTGTCCAATACTCAACACTGTCATGTTATGTTATGAAGCATGTGGTAATGCATACACTACCTGTATATTGGTTATAAGCCCCACCAACATTGGTCAGTACTCTTCCATAGACAAGTGTTTTTTCAGCACCGTAAGGTCCGATACTCCCTGAGACATCGAAACCAGCAGTGAATGCGTACCTCAAAGGTTCTGTAAACACAACATGGAGACAAGATTCCCTTTTTAAAGATTGAAACAATATGTTTCATGTCCACAGTTCTTTATTGATTAATTTTTTGTTTAAAGCAGAAGTAAGCGATCCGGTCGTTTTAGCTAACTTCGTTAGTTAGCAGCCCCCGCCCTCATCATGGATCTATTGGTCCTCGTCCCTACGTCACCACATTCACGCGCATCCCTTGGCTGCACACACAGCCCTTCATGCCGTTCTCTCTCCTCATTGGATAAAGGTTGTAGGATACAAGGAAGTATACAAGACGTTTTCTCCTCGGCTTACAGCAGAGCAGAGTGACTGACAGACCCGTGTTTCGGACCAAACACTCTATTGCCGTCGGAAGATATAACTATTTAAGACTTATATTAACACAAAAATTCTGCTTACTTCTGCTTTAAGCAGGATTGTCTGTAGATAAAATATGTATGACAATGTGGTCTCCAGTCGTTGGACCCCACTGCATGTACTGTTCTGGTCTTTTATCAAAGTACCTAAAAATGCCGCCTGAATGTCATCCAGCTTTTCCCCATGACCTGCCACTTTGCTTTTCATTGGTTGTCAGAAACAAGTTATACCACTTGGACTAGAAAAGCATGAAAACCAATATTTAATGAACTGCTCTTCTTAGATATTTTTATACTTATATAATATAATGGGTTTTTTTTTAATTACATCATTAATCAGTTTCACAGCCTACTCCACTTTTGTCTTCTGGAGGTGCAGTTCAGTTTTCGTTGCTTCCAGTTCTACTGTAATTGCTGTCACCTTGTTTTCAGTTTCTGTCAGTCTGGAGCTTATCTCTGAAATATCATAGAGGCGGAGGATGAAGTTCTTTGAAATAAAACTGTTAAAAGTAGCATTTCACAACTTATTCATAAAAATACATATCTGGCTGGTTATTGTGTGTTAATTTGACTGAAATTCATTCCATTGAAGTCTTTATTTGTGTGTTATTTATTTTCTGCAAGTACTGTAAGTGGTTGCAGCAGAAGTATGCTTTTCTGAATCTTTAAAACAATTGATTCCAAATTGGCAATAAGTGATATACTAAACCTTCCAGTCAATTTTACTCAACCTAATGAAATTGCTGCTTCACAGTCTCAAGTTTGCAGAATGATAACAAATTGGAAACGTACAGTAAGTGTAGATTTAAATTAACCTTCTGATTAAAGACACTGTTACAAGTAACAGATCAATTAATTGATGAGTCCATGAACAGAAAACTGATCTTAATTATTTAAATGATTTTAAACAATATCAATCATAAATACTGCAAAAAACAAAAATAGCAACAACAAAATGAGATGATATCTCAAGTACTGCAGAATAAATGTGGGACCAATCAGAGGCCTCTTGGATGGTATTGCATTATATCTCAACATCTGAAGTGCCTAACATTTTTTCACAGTACTGTACCTGATTTCTCATTCTCAAGATCGGCCACTTTCTGGGTTTGAAGTTCGGCCTTGGTTTTCTTCAGTTCCATCTTCTGCTCCACCACCATGTTTCTCAGAGCTCTTAGCTCATCCCAGATATCAACGTCCGCATCACCTCCACTTTCTGCTTGAACCCATGTCCCAGACAGACAGAGGAGCAATACCACCAGCACAGGACGCCGCATTGTAAAACCTCTAGAAATCTAGAAAGATTTACAGTAGATGCACTTCCACTGATCACAGGAGCACAAGTGACTCTCTTTATATTTGCAGAGTTGAAAGAAGGTGGCTGCTGCTGACCATATTTAGTAAGGTAGACTGATGCAATGCCAACAGCTGTGAGCAAAAGGTCTAATTCTCATTGGTATCATTTTTTATCTTATTTCTACAGATGGTATCGTGTTTATGTAGCTGGTCAGTTAGTGAACCTGTAGTTGAGAATTGAAAGTGTAAAAGTTGTTTTTTGCTCAGAGAAAGGGACAAGTTAGAAATGTCAAAATGTCATGAGAACATGTGGGTGAAATGGCATCCTAAAAATCATATGATGATATAATAACATCCTCATTTCATTATTCATTATGTGAAATCAACCCAGTAAACAAGTTATAACTTTTTAATGGGTTATTGGTCAGTTGGGGGGACTCTTGCCACTTCTTCTTTTTTCTTTTTTTTATATTCAAAGTAAGGGCTCAAGATCATGCAAGTGTGTTTTCCCATAATTTGCAATTCATTCAAAACAAAAACGATAAAGTGACTGGTCAGCCCGTCACCTTGTTATCAGGCTCCTCCATATGAATGACAATCCCAGAGCAAGCCATGAAATAACCCTATCTGGTCTAATCTGAACAATTCTCTTCCTCCTTCTTCTACTCTCCATTATCTGTGCTCTTTTTATCTGTGGCAGACAGCTGGCATGTGCGTGGTTTGAGCATGTGCGTTTAGGGTGGGTAACAGAAAAAGAGAGAGAGACCGCACCACCTATTTGTTTGTGTGTTTCAGCAGGCACTTGTGTTTGTTTGTGTGTGTGTATGTGTGTGCAATGAGTGTGAAGATTCAATAACACTGCTATCACTGATAAGCTCATCATTCAAAGCTATTGCAGGTGATGTAAAACAGATGAGGGGACACAAGGTTACACAGTATCTATTTTCCATTACATTCAAGAGGTTATAGAAAAGGACGGGGTGGTGCAGAGAGCTTGGTGGTGATTACATCAAACCAGTGTATAGACAGAAATGTGATTGTCAGAGAAGGAGCACATCAAGGTCGCTTTTTACCAGAACTTGCTTTTTGGTCATCACCATGACACATTCTCCCATTTGCTCTCTTTATTACTCCACCAGCTCATGATGTTTCAAGTTGCTGTAATGCATTTAATATTTAACAGTATCATTGTATTTAGTCCCACACAGAGTGAATTTAAGCAGTGTAACCCTGAACAAGGCCTCAGTGGCCACAGCCCTCAGTGGATGGCCATCTAGGGTCTTAGTTTCTTCCTCTTCTTCACATGAAATCTGTGGTCTTGACGTGCATACCAGGAGGAAGTAAACAATGTAAAAGTGTCTCTTTTAGACGGTTCAGACTGAAAACTGAAGCTTGCACACTCTTACACATGGGTCAAATGTATTGACAAAGACAGGATGCTAGGGAACATATGTATCGACTTGCATGCAGATCCATGAGTATATCCAGTCTGCCGAGACTGATTTGCACGTGACCGCGCCTTGAACTGCACAACAGTGTCCTCACTTTCGATGTATTATAGCCAGTGAAGCAGCGAGCTGAGCCAAATTGAAAAAGACGGTCACTGCAGCAGATGGCCACAAGAGGAGAGGAATATAAAGACAGAAAAAGTGAAATTCAGAAACACAAGAAAGGAAATAAAGACAGAGAGATGAAAGAAAGAATCAGGGATAGAGAGTGAGGCGGGGAGGGAAGGATGAATAGAGATTGGTGTCAGTAAGAGGTGATGTATTGAGGAGAGGGTGATGAGAGTGAGCTGGCTTCTCTCTCGGCTCCTGTAGTAATGTCCCTTTCCAAAACATCACTCATATTTAATGGAGCACAGCTACAAGGGAAGAGAGAGAAAAGCAGAACACAAAACTCATATGCACACACACATACACACACTACCCTGGCATATGCAGACATCACACCACATTTCAGACTTGTACACTTGCACGGAGTGCTCAATGCTTGCATGCACAGATAGAGAACGCACATACATGCACTCGGGTACTCAGACGCGTAGTGGGTTCTCTGAGAGTTAATGGAGTTGAGACAAAGGGGCCCTGAGACTGGAAGCTGCACTCGACTAGAACAGGAGGAGAGCGAAGTAAGAGAGAGAGAACCGAATAAAAGAGACAAAGAATCAGTCAGCATTGGCATACATTTGAGAATATGTGAAGTATGTGAGGAAAATTGTGGTAGAGGTGGGTGGAAGATCCATTAATATCAGCTCTGTCCAAAGCCATATTGCCAGGATGCTGAGATGGAGGCATAAGAGAGAAAAAATACAAGGGTGCAATTACTGTAGAGAAGAAAGAAAACAGCTGTATTACAAACCAGAAGGTAAAGTGTGAGAAAAAAAAATTGCCACACATCACAGACAGAAATGTTATTTCCTCATTTACCACCCACATGCCTCTCACTCATGAGTCATCCAGTTGTCTTTTCCTTAAATCCAGTCAGATTAAATGATGCTTTACAGTATATTCTTATGTGGCAAACTTAACTTTGTTATAGGAGAACAGTTAAAGGAGATATATTATGCCCCCTTTCCACAAGTTAAAATAGTTCCCCGGTATCTTAAAGACATATCTGTTACACGCTTTGGTCAAAATACCCCAAGGATCAGACATCACAGCTCCCTTTTCATAAAACAGTCCTGTTCAGAGCGGCTGGTTTCAGTGTCAATGTCAGTTCTCACATTTTGGGCGCCGGAAGGCAAGACAGACACCCAAATATATGTTGAAGAGCCTTCAAAAAGTGATATTTCCATAATATGTCCTCTTTAAAGACACAAGTGTTGAACTTTTGTTAAGTTACAAGCAACGTGAGTCGACACATTTCATAATTTCATCCTTGTAAAGATCACAAATAAACGAAAGAACGTGCAGCAATTTTTTAATGGATGTAGATTGAAGTTGATTAAATTATTGTGGTCTTCGTTGGAAAATCTTTCAAGTAGCATTTCACATGTTGTTTTAATCAAACTTGTGCAAAGATACGTGACATCTGAAGTCATTTTTATCTCCACCCTCCAGGTTCAGGCCTTAACGATGGCCAGTGGCATGCGGTTCGTTTGGTTGCCAAGGAGAACTTTGCCATGTTGACGATAGATGGCGACGAGGCGTCTGCTGTGCGCTCCACCTCGCCTCTCACCATCACCACAGGAGGAACCTACCACCTGGGAGGTAAGGGTCACTCCAACACCGTCAACGCCCCTCACTTCCTCCCAATAGCCCATTACACTGCTCGTCTTTGCCCTTTGTAATACTGTACTGCTTCACTTTTAGCTGACTCTGTTTTTCAAGGACACAGGTTTATACAAAATACAAGTTTATCATCTGCTTTTATTTACCTATATTTAATATTTTGTCGGTATATTTAGTTTAATGGTTTAACATTTCATAAAAGTGAAAGGGGCCTTGGTGAAACTTCCAATATGAACTATGTGAACTGTGTGTATGTGCGAAGTCTACAAATCATTTATCTCACTACAAATCTATATCCCAGTTGCCAGAGTTTAGGAAGTTGCTCACTTAGCAAGAGGGCAGACACAACTAGACCATGAGATACACACAACCTCACCGAGGGCAAAACACACACACGCACACACACACACATATATACACATGCAGCAGTCGCAATCTGTCTGAATTAGGAAGACGCCAGGTTAATGATGCTAGACACGGCTGTCTGTCTGTAGGAAGATGGTCCGTATCTAAGTGTCCATGTCTGACGTTGTGTGTCTGTGTGTGCGCCTGTGTGTTTGTTAGGTGTGTGGGCACCTATGAAATTACAGTAACTGAGAGAAACAGTCTGGGCTGATAGCTCCATCAGGCCTCCGTCCCTCTCTCTCTCTCTGAGCTGAGTCTCCTCCATCAAGCAAAACCATTTCCCCAGACCAGTCAATAAGGATCAGAGCACACACACACACACACACACACACACACACGCAAACACATATATCCAGATCGTTTTATTCTGTTGTCCATCGTAATTTAGTCCTCACTGATGTTGGATCTTCCCCGAAACCATGATAACTCTGTACTTTTTATTTATGAACTCAAAGTTTGTGAGGCTTTGATAGGCAAGTGTTCATTTTCTTCACTGTTTTATGAAAGGCGTCTCAAATGTGGGGTTTTACAGAATAATCCTTTTAGTATTTCTTATCTTTTACCTGAACTTTCTCATTTGTCTTTCCTCTTTTGATTCATTTTTCTCTCTCCTTTTCTCTACTCTCTTCCATCTCACCTTCTAGTCCCCATTTTGATCCAATTGGTGATTTATTGATTTTGGTAAGCTGAGTTGAGAATCAATATTGGTGGAGAGGAGAGGACCTCTAATGTCTTTAACCCTTGAAGCAGGCAAAGGAGACGGAGCGGAAGGGAGAAAGGAGAAGAGGGAAATGGAGTCAAAGATGGATAAAAAAAAAAATAGCGAAGAATAGAGAAAGCAGAAATGAGAAATAACATTAGCAGGAACAGGAGGGAAATAAAAAGACTAGGAGATTAATGAGAGAGGGGGAGAGAGGAGAAGAAGTAGCTGATAGGAGGGATGACAATGAGACATATGCTCACAGAGTCGGTACCTGTTTCTAACCAGTGGGAATACACGGCTCTCAACAGACACATTTCACATATTTGTATTTGCAGTGTGTGTGCTATATGCATAATTTTCGTATTGGCCTCATGCTAAAGGGATAAATCCTGTGTGTAATGGCTTTCATTTGGTTTTGCATGTATGCACCCTCACACACAGACAACCACCTATAGGTGCATATACTAGCCTATATATATCAATGCAGAGAAATGCACCATGTAGGTTTTTTTTCCCTTTTGACCGACGTAATGAGTGGGCTGCTTCAGCGGCAACTGTCACTGGGATTTTACATGACATGACGAATGCTGAGGAGCAGGATGGCTGCTGGTAAACACAAGTGTGACGGCTGCCATGGCAAAGACTGCAGAGTGACCACAACCTTGCAGGATATGGGAGACCTTGAAAGAATTTATACCGGTTCACCGGTTCACTCTTGGTCCAATATATGCAGGTTGTTTTAGTTCTAATTATGTTGTGTCTGAAACTGGATTTGATTTCACTTGTGTATTTGAAATAGGAGTCATACAGCGTCATCCAAATCCAAGTCATTGATTTTTATTTTTTTTTGTTAGCATCACTGTCACTGCCAGTGCCCTGCCTCCCTATTGTTACTGATTTACAACAAAGATATCAGAGTCTTTGTGTATGTGGGTTTAATGTCTGTGGGCATTTTTGACCAAAGAGTCTGAAACTCCCAAGCCCACATCCACTCACACTCACGCTGAGAGACAGAGAGAGACATCAGACAGAATATCTAGAACATTTATTCAAAACCCTCCACCTTTTGCATTCAGAGGCTAATTTCCATCCCCGCGCAGAGGTAACTGAATAATGTTGTGAGTGTACAAAAGGTAGTTTAGCCTTTGGTTTGCCCTCAATTACTCTCTCTGATTCATCCCGCTTGGTGAGTCAGAGAGGCCAAGCACATTAAGCTGTCCTAAAGCTCTCTAACAATATCTCATCAACACGGTCTGTGTGACTGTTCTGTCAGTGTGCCACAATTAGCAAAAATCCTGCAGTATCATGAGCAAGCCATGCTCTTTTATATACAGGATGAGGCTTCACATAATTGCAGTGACTAATTTATGTAGGCTCAGTCATCCAGGTAGCCATCTGCTCCAGATATCATGATTTTAAGGCATCAGCCGTCTTGATATGAGATCAGACTGGTCTGGAGTAAACTGATACAGCTCTATATACTGTACACAGCAGGAAAATGTTGACTCTCTACTAGGTTGTCTTTTCTTCATCTTGCTGTGGTGCATGTAAGGAACATATTGTTGTGTTTGCTCTACATGAAAAATTAATCCAGGAACAGGGAAGTGCTCGGGTTTGCCTCTCCGTCTCATTCCATATTCTCCATTTTAGGTTTTTGCTCCCTCTGTGGCTTAGTGTTTATTAAGCATGGCCAATTGCCACATTAAGCTAAATTAGGACTAATTAGTATCATGGTGAAGCTTGACTGCCACACATGGAGGAATATACTAATCATACAGCCTGACTTTACAAACACCCCAACACAGAATCACAGTGTTTTGCTTTAAAATCTTAAGTGTAATTTGATCAGAGTGAAAGATTTAGTGCATCCATGTAAAGGGTGATAAGGTTATATACTAGCTAGTTGGTTATTGAGGTATTTTGCACTTACACAAACACAAAGGGCGTTCATGCTGAGGTGTTATATAAGATAATTACCAGTCTGCGTATAAACAGAAAATGAGTGAGGGTGCATGTGGGTAATGCAGAGGTGATCTTAACTTTTAAAGGTGAGAGAATGTCACTAGTGGGACATTATTTCTTGTTGTTTTCTTCAGGCCAACTACTTTATCTCCATTAGGTGTGAAGCAAGAAAAACAATTAGCCAGAGGCTGTTAATGGTCTTTTACTGCCTGGCACAAAACATAACATTTAAGGGAAGGAAGCTACTGTTTGCTTGTCCTACCAGTGGTGATCAAGTCTGAGTTGAGACACTTTTGCTACAAAAACGTGACATGTGATGAATTTTATGAAGTACTTTTATGCATAAATATTCTTTTTAATTAAAGGAAATGTTGTTTTTTTTAAACCTAACAGAGCTCCTTAATGCTTTTAGATAGCATTAATATTAATACCATTGATGTGCAATATAAAGACTACCATGTTGACATGAAAAATCTGCAAATTAATGCTTTAATTAACTTAATAAATTGCCTAATTTGCATAAGTGGTTATGTTTAATGTATTTTGATGACTATGATGGGACATTATGCAGCTCAAGTACCATTCCAAAAGAGTTTAAAGGCTATGCAAATTATACAGCTAATACATTTCCTTTTCTTTAATTTTGTTCCTTATTTCTGTCAATGATTTTAGTAATTTTTTGTAACATTACTGGGTGACATAAAAACTGCACATAACAATCTGTTATGATTCCCTAATTCTAGTTTTATTAAAAAGGCTGCCAGACACATCTCCAGTGAAAAGATGGAGTAACATTTAACTGAGACACACGTCTTTGACCTCAGAGGTACTGAAGTTAGGTGAGTTAAGAATATTGCTTTAGTTAGAACTGCCCTAGCTTTGCTGTTTCTGTGGCATTAAAATTCATGTGGCACTGCCTAAACCCAAGGTTACAGAGTTACAGGATATTATACTTTAGATGTCAGCGGAAGGAAAGGACTCGGCTTTAAACCACTGTCATCACCTTCAACTCTTTGCTCTTTCTTAATTCCGCTCGCTGTTTCCTTTTCTTCAGTTTTCTTCTCTCCCTCGCTTCTTTCATTCGCTGCAATTCCTCAGTTTATGTTGTGTCCCTCTTTTCTGGCCCTCATCCTCTCCCCTCTCCTCTCATCCCTCTTATCCTCTTTAACCGAGTCAACCCCTTCCTCGCCTCCCCTCATCTCCTCCCCTCTCATCTCCACCCCTCTATCCTTCCAGCGTCTGCTTTTAGAAGCAGTCTCCTGAACCCAAAGCCTATTTTACGGGGAGTAGTTTCTCACTCCTGACGCTGCGCTTAGAGAAATTAGTAAATGACTGACACAAGACATCCTCAAATTGAATTTCTCAAGAGGGAAGACAGATGGACACTCACAAGCACAAACACAAGACCATAAAGTCATGCTTTTTTCTCTGCAGGAACAGGGGACAAATGGATATACTAATGGGAAAGTAGTCAATTATGGGATGTTCCACCCTGAAGCACCCTGCTGTTTGTCAACTGTGAACAAAAAGAGAGTGTGCCACATTTCCTTTATTAGTTAAAAAATCTCCACTTCTTAGCCAAATTTATAACCCTGCATTTATGAGCTCATTGCTTCTTTTCCAGTCATTATGGAGACGTCATGTTTTCTCCCACATTTATTTACATGCATGAATAAATGACATTCACATATATTATTGCTTTTTCATTTCAGTCCACAGTATGTCATGATGCAAAACCTTTGTGACATTTTAAAATAAACTGTTTTCATGCTGCTTAGACTCCATTTGGTTTATGTACTTACTGCCTTACATGGGTTTTTGTAATTTTACTGGAAAGAACTAAGAAACTTTTTTAAACGCATACTTTGTAGTTAATGCTTGCAATATATTCATGATAATAGTAACATAGCATGTTCCAATCATGCCAAGCAGCGGCACTTCTTCCTCTTCATTTTAAAGAATTAGTCACGAGAATGTGATGCCCACATATACAGTACTGTATCAAAGAGCAGCCTGTGTGGCTTGTACAGTATGTGTTCCTTTCAGTATGTGGGCATGGGCATGTTTACATACATGTACTGTATGTGCACATCTGTCATGGGTGCTACATATCATCCTTGACAAGTGTGATATAATGTTTGACATGCATAGATTTTATAGCCCTTTTGAATATGCCCCACAAGGTACTGTAGGAGTTTTACTGTTTCTTACAGTTAAGGGAAATAGCTCAGGGAGAAATAGCAGCAGGTTGTCAGTAGATAAGCACAGTTTTTTCCTGATGTTAATTTGGATTTTGTGAGAGTCTACATATTGTTTTTGGCAACAATTTCTGTCTGTTCTGAATATGTGTAGAGTTGCATCCTCAGTATATTTGTTTATTTTTTTTCCCCTCTGAGCACTTTGGCTGATTTCCAGCCTGCTTCTTTTGGAAGGAGATACATCCCCCTAAATGTATTGAGATGTGAAAACAAGTGTTCTGTAGCCGGAGAGCCAGCCATGCCTGTCTGATGTGTTCAGGTAGAAAAGAGCCAGTGCTGGTCTTCCAGTGTGTGTTGTAAGAGAAGCTCTTTGGGCACAACAGGGGGGCTGTGATAGAGTGCCAGCAAGACTGCGGGGGATTATTGCCGCTGTTCAAAATCCTTAGGGGTTTATGAGAGATACAGTTTTTGTTTATACAACAAATTAAAACCATAGAGCATCATTGTACTGAGAAAAAAATGTCAGACTTTCTTAACTGGGATTGAAGCTGTGTGATAGCTTGAGGATGCACAGAGATGTACATTTATGCCAAGTATTTTTTCTCTTTTAGACTTTACCTCATTAATCTTGGTCTCTGTCCTTTTTTTCTTTGTCACTACAGTTGCTTTAGTTTTCTCAGTGATACAAAGATACATTTTCCAGAAGCAGAAGAAGAATTGCCTGAAGGTTTGTTGACAGGAAGAGAGAGGAAAGACAACATACAAACATTGGTTTCTGCTGGCCAAGGTTTCCATGGCACAGTGAAGGAAAACATAGCACTTTGACCAAAGCTAAAGATTTACTACTGTGGATATGTTTGCTCTTACACTTATTTTGCCAACTAATATGCATTTTCTATGCACATTTGTATAAAGCAGTGCCCAGATAAATATTCATCGGGCTAAGTGTTAGGATAGTTTTTAATGCTGGGTTGCAGATAGGGGTGAGGGATAACAAGATTCACTTTTTTCTGCTGATAAAAAAACATTACTGAGTGTCATTTCCCAACGTTGCTGTTTTGTGATGAATTTTGAATCTAAAATGTGTCAAGTGAAAAAAATACAACTTCCAATAGAAATTTTGATGAAAATGAATATTTTTAGTTATGTCTTAAAAAGCCTTTCTATACAATCTGAGCAGTAGATGAGCTAAAATTAGGTGACACCCAATAAACAAACAAACATACATCCATCTACCCCTCCGTCGTTCCATGCATAGCTCCGTTCATTCTGCCAAACTGTCAGGGGAGCTCTGTTTCCTTTGCATTCATATGCAATCCAGGGGACACAAAGTGCTGCCAGCCAGCTGTAGTCTGCTCTGTTTCCCATCCTCTCTCTCCCTTTCTCCCTCTCGTCCTTTCTCTGTCTGTCTGTCTTCCACTCCTCTGGAAAGACAGCAGACAGGTGTGACAGGAGAGGAGACAGATGGCAAGGATGACAGGAGAAACTTTTGGGGTGGAAATGAAAATCAGAAGATGTGAAGAAAGGAATGAATCCAACACAAACACGCAGCCACACACATTTTGCTGTTTGCTGGCCTGTCAACCAGCCACATGAACTACAATTCTGTTGGTGCACTCACACACACACAGTGCATATGCCCCCTATAATAAGCCTGTTTGATGCTTTGGCCTTGAGGCTGATAGGTACGCTAGAGACTGTGACAGCTTATAACATCACAATGATGGATATGTCATTAAACAGCAGTGTTTTATGAGTGACCTGTGTGCTGGTGGCAAAGATTGAATCCCAGGCTCGTGTCTCCTACATCACATGTACACTGTAGCAACACCTGTAGATGCACACACACACACACGTACTATATACTTTACACTCATATGTTGTGCTCAAGCACATGACAGATTTGCACATTAAGAGAAATCGCACACCCACAGTATCTATGGTAATTTGTGAAACAGATTTATTGCACTCACTCACTTTTGCCATATGCATTCACTTTTGTCCTAGCCTTGTCCCCATTCCAGTCAATGCCCAGTGTTACCTCTGGATGGGCCATTGACTCTTGTATCTCATAAAGACACTGTATAGTAAAACCTATATGTCCTCTAGTATATTGCAGCCTTAGCACCAGTATTAAGCCTAATGGGCCTTGTGGAGAAGCTCTAAAACAAGAGGACTGACGAAGGCTCATGGCTATAAAAGGTGACAATAACCTAGCACTGGGCAAATCTGTTGTTCCTCGCCAAGGATGATGTTGTTGTTAAGTTTGATGTCCATTTCTGCAGAGGGGCTTGTTTTCATGATGTGTTTTAGATCCGGGATCAAAAGTAACCATTTTCTCCTTTTGCTTTCTTTCACATGGTTCAAACACTAGCTGCCATGTAACCTTCTGTTACAGGGAAAGTGATACATTTAAAGCATAAAAATGTCACTTGCGTCATTAGCTTGAATGAGTATGTATGTGTGTTTTGTTTTAATATTAGTGTAATGCTTTGTTTGTTTCTTGTGTTGGTTTCAGGGTATTTTCTGCAGACCCTCTTCCCTCCCTCCCGGCGTTCGCTCCAGGGCTGCATGCAGGCAATCCTGGTGGATGATCAACCTGCTGATTTGCATGCGGTGGAAAAAGGCACCGTGGGAGCCTTTGAAAATATCAGCCTAGACATGTGTGCAATCATAGACAGGTAGGAGTGATAATTCCTGCACACACACACACATACACATCCACACAGTGGCTCATAAATGAAAAAAAATACTTGTTTAAGTCATATGCAGAGCAAAACAAGCAAACAAATCATAAATCAAGTGGTTTAAAATTGGGAGAGTTATATTGTAAACAAGACTGTTATGTAGAGACTCTGGATTCTTATCCAGAGATGTATGACTCAGGGCTCTGGTTGTTGAATGTGTTTATGTGTGGCTGGCTTTTGTGTGCTTGTCAGACTGATAAATGGATATAATTGATGGGTTGGATTCCATGTGTAAAGGGATGTGTGTTTTTGCTTTAAACTGAGAGTAAAGAGTATGTTTCATCCTTGGAAAACACTGTATGATCTTAATCAAACATCAAAAATGAGCCATTCATTTGTCTATTTCATTGCCAAGTGGGCTTGCGATTCTGCACAGCCTGTCCCAATGTTGGCTCACTGGAAGAATTCATTACCACTTGTTGACATTTCAATTTATTTCCTTGTCATAGACCTGAAAAACACATTGGGGTGGATTTGTCCTATACAGAACCATCCATGCCTTGAGCTCAAATTTAGAGCTTTTTAACACATTATGCAAAATATTCAAAGTTGGTAAACTGGGTTAGCATCCTGCAATTTCAGCAATCCTTACTTAATAAAGGGGAGAGCCCTTGATAAGTAAGGATTCAGTGGTTTTAGATATAAAGATTTCAGTGATTATTATCACTACAAAGATTGCATCGTTCAGGTGAAGAAGACTGGGAAGTTCCAATTAGGAGTTCGCCTTGCGTTGACTGGAACAGCATTTTCCCCGAACTGAGCGATTTGTTTTCAGCTCAGCTTTGTCAATAACATTTATCTTCATCAATATCCTTGCCCAGAGAAGTAGACACCAGCTGCCACTGCTTGATTTCGATCAATTTTGTCCTCACTTCAAGAGAGGTCCAGCTTACTGGGATACCGTAGTTTATACCACAACTTAAGCAAGGTCCACTCTAACACAAAGGGATGCATTTTGACATTTTTAAGTTCTTAGCTCATGCTGAATTAATATATTGTATTATACAGTAATTGTACAATTGAGATTCCAATTGTGTTGGGACTTTGTGGCTTTCTTATTTGTTTGTTAGGCACATTGTGACATTTTAGGTTGACTTACTGTATAAGAATACATTCATTTATGATATCCAGCAGTCATGTCCAATATTTCCTCTCGTTTAAGCTCAGTACAGTATTTGGTTTCCATAGCTCCTGAGAGAAATGTCTGCCTCCTTAGATGCTACGTTTTTCTCCATGTTCACCAGCTAGTCACTTACTTTGTCTTCTTGGTGCCCTAGGCAGGTACTCTATAGTGCGTTTGTAAAGCTTTTGGGCTGAAAACAGTTGACTGCCACAGCTGAACATCTGACACTATTAGAGCAGTGAGAGTGAACCAAAAGAAACAAGGTTGTGGCACATACAGTAAGAGCACAACTATGAACACATACACATACGCATAATAGCGCACCTTTACAGCGACTGCAGTATATTTGTGTCCCAGCATGGCATTTGTGACACTATAATGTAGGTAGGTGATGCTCGGCTCAGACGCAGCCTTTGACAGGTACACCTTCACACGGTGCTTCATGGCTCCTTGTTCCTTCAGTTGCTCAAAGTTTGATGGCCACTCTGAAACAGTCACCAGTGTGTTACAGCTGTTGGATTTCTCAGATTGGTACAAGGTCAACCCAGACTGTAGACAGATTGACCGCATATGACTCTGTGTTTGTGTCTGTATTTGTTTTGCATGTGTGTGTGCGTGCTGACTGGGTCCACAAGCCATGTGTGATTCTCTGCTCAACTGCTGAGGCTATTTACTTAAATGCTCATGATTGACACTCATGAGTGTGCTTAAAATTGTTTTTCAATAATCTATTTCATACTTTACTGACTTAGACTTCACACATGGAGCACCTTTTTTCTTGTGCATAATTACACACACATACTGTACAAGAGACAGAGAAAAAGGGGGAGGTATTAGTATACTGTCTACATTGTCTTGAAATGAACCGAGATGCAGGTTAATAAACGTGGCTGTGCTGTCAGATCAACTTGATGACATTTAAAATGAGTGATGATCCGAAAACTGTGACCCTGCCAAAGAATTGGCTGTTCTGGAGCCGATCACCAAATCCACACACAATAACCTGCACATACAGTACAAAACAGTGTTTCATTTAAAACACACTTTAGTAGAAATAAAGGGCAAATTGTGAAGAACCTGAATAATGGTTTGAATTCACAATATGTAATATATCACATTTAAAATGATTGCTGTTAGATGTTTTCTTAGCTTAAGTTTACATTGTGTTTAATACTTCTGTGGCCTGTGGTGCCATGTTTCCCATGATTAATATTGTAGATCTTTGTCTCAGTGTCTGAAACCTGTGTGTATGAGATTAGGGTTATTTATCTGGCCTGTTGCCTGTATGTGATGAAATTCAGTGAGGCAAACAGTTTTGTTCTTCCTCTCTGAATCATCGTGGAGAAGTAGTGATGAGGGAATGGTTTTGTGACACGTGCAGGCAGAGAGGAGACCAGCATGTTGGAATTCATGAGGTTGACGATACTGTGTTACTGCAATTACACCACAGGGGTACAGCAACCACATCTCTGCGGAAAAGTATTACACTGTAGTATAATATTATCATTATTATTGCTGATTGCTGCACATTTCTATGGCTGATAGAGTTCACTATAGACTTTAGAACGAACTCTTATGAAAGTCATAAGATGTCCAAAACTATTTCCTAGTCGAGCCATTTGCAGTATTGCCCATCTCCATTACTTCCAATGTGTACATCTTGTTGTGTGTCAGCCCTGCAGTAGTTGAGGTGGGCCCGGTTCTGCCATAGAAGATGAATGGGTGCAGCGTTACCATCTAACTAATAAGAATGTCTTTGAAGGCAGTTCAATAGCCCTGTCTGACCTCTTTTTGATCAATGCTGTTCTACTGTGGGATTCTCTTTGGGCTGAGATGGTGGAGGAAGCAAAACACACACGCACACATCCCAAAAGGCACACCCTCACAAACACAGGGGTTATGCTGTGTGCATGCAAATTCCTATATCCCACAATGCTCCGATATTCTGTATGGGTCGGTGCCACAACAACACATGTCGTGGCACATAAAAGCACACACATGCACTAGAGGTGCCCCATTCTCTTTGTACTGTAGATTTTGCTTTTTTCTCACACAAAGCTCACAGCACATATAGTCACTGTACTTGAATGCTCACAGCTTGCAAAGCATAATGTCTTTCTTGATTTGCAGTGCTTGTCATAGGCACCTCATTGTGCAAGCACAATAGCATTTTATCTGCACTTGTTATCCTGCTGGAGCTACAAAACATCTCTGCATGCATGAATCACGGGCATTTTAGATTTTTTGTTTTGTTTTGTTTTTCGCATGCGGTACATGCAATAGCTTATTGAGAAAGTCAAGGTTTAAACCAGTTTGAACAATTTCAAAACAGGTTAGTTAATAGCTCACTTTTATAACATTTTTATATTAATGCAAAATCAGTGCTACAGTGAGGTCTTTGCTTCCTACATCTCTTAGGCACTGACAGGTTTATGCATAGCCTGGTGGTTGGTCCTAAATGTCATTTGTAGTTAGAACAGCAGCTGGGTACAAGTGTTGTTGTGCTGCTCAGTATCTGTTTCTGCATCAGTCAACAGAGCTGCCAAGAACACACTATCCTCAGAGAGGTAGATGATTATTTTCCAAATGTCATTTTCTACAGCCGCTACACATGCATTACTGCTCATCAACATGCACACGCAACCCCAGTAGGAGATTATGTTAGTACACTATATTCATAAAACATCTTTGCATTCATTTATTTTTTTACACTATGTCTGTGTTGCATGTATCTCCTTCATTTCAAGTAGATACACATACACATTAAAGTCTTCAATTAAAGATACTTTAACTGTCAATGAGCTCATCATATACAGTACCATATGATCAGCCAGTCATCATCATGTGTCCCTTTAGAGATGGAGCGTCCCCGTGTGCCCAACTCCCTACACGAGTAAAGAGGAGCTCACTGTTTTAAAAGGACCCCTGCAGCTCCCATGAGGCACTGCTTGTTTTTCCTCCAGCTGGCTTTCCTCTTATCATCACTTTGATTCATTCTAATAAGCAAACTCTGATTTTTTTTAATCACATAACTTCTGCATTTGTGTGTTTTGCCCGTGTGCACGCCTCGGGACTCATCCCCACCAGACCTGCAGGCAGATCAAACCACAAAACTTACATGTGTTTACTGTTTAGCATTTCAGTTTGTTTTCAACAAGCAAGATCCAGAGATGTTTTAACTATTATCTGATTCCTGGTGTGTTCACAATGACATTGTTAATGTTTACTTGCATCTACATTCTTACATTCCTTTTGGTTTTGAATCAAGGATGATGAATTGTAACTATAAAATGCCTCCTCTCTTGGCAGGATAGTTCTTCCTTTCAGCTACCATCTGCATAGATAATCCGCACAGTAAACCCCAATTCTATGATGACTTGCATTGTTTTACAGCATATGTAGACATGATTTTATATATAAATATATACCAGTATTTCTGTTTCTGTTGTCACACAATTTAATAAATATAAAATAGTGATTCATTACAGCTCTCAACTGCCTCATGTTAACCAAATGACCAGTAATTCCTG
Source organism: Trachurus trachurus (assembly GCF_905171665.1). Classification (NCBI taxonomy): domain Eukaryota; kingdom Metazoa; phylum Chordata; class Actinopteri; order Carangiformes; family Carangidae; genus Trachurus; species Trachurus trachurus. Next base: position 9,832,589 of record NC_139911.1, read on the forward strand.
CCTTGCTGCTCTAAAGCATTTAATCAAATCTTTTCAGAATCAATAAAAACACCTGTTTTATTGACACTCAGAATAAGCAATTACATCTTATCTAAGTGCTGCCATATGTCACGACTTTGGATATGTTGATTTTTTTTTTTTCATTTCACTCAACTCCACACGTTTAACTTAACAGCCATGTATCAGTCCCTGCTACAAACAACAGTGAGGGTTAAGGTTAATGTGGAAAAGGCCATTGTAGAGTTGACAAGGGGCAGAATCAGAGGGAATGATGCGTTTTCCAATAAGCAACCCGCTGGCTACTCCATGTCACAATGGCTCAAGGTGGTGGTTTTCTGACTGCTATGTTTAATAAATTGAAATATTTGCACTCTCAGTTGGAAATCATAAATATTACAAGGTTTACTGCTGCCTACCGCTGGTCTCGAACTGCTGTTGAATTAAAATGTGTGGCATCCTTGTGTGCATGCTAATGCACATGTGGTCAGTGAAATCTTTAAGCCTACATGAAGCTGCACTCAGAAAATCCACTTTTTATGGTACAGAAAGTTTTGTATGCAGTCTTAGTGGGATATTGATGCCTTTCTGCATCAGGTAAGGATATGTATCACTCTGGAGGCCGTCCAAGCTAAACAGACTTTAAAAATAGTATCTCATTGTGTGAGGTTTACAACATGAGCTCACTTTTTCTCCTAATGATCAGTTTAGAACAGTTCATACTGTATCCTACTATCATTGACACAAAATGTTGGATATTCTGATGCAATCTGAAAGATAATCACCATGTGCATCTTCCCCTTCGTTACACAGGAGTATCTTAGGTTTCTCAGTAGTTGTTAAATGGTTTATTTGACTGATTCTTTTAGCTGAAGGTAAGACGCCCTTAGAATCCATATTTAGGTTTCACCATCGTTAGTCAGCATATTTAAAGACAAAATTCAACACAAAGAAAGCTGTATGTTTCCACAGCAGGCTAAGGTCTTGTTGTGAACATTTTACACTGGTGTGTAAAACATTTGTCAGATTAGGAGACAGGTTGTTAGACGTTTCATGTTCATGTCAACATAACCACATTTGAATCAGCTCTCTGAAGCGTTGTACCTGTGTAGAATGAAGCAGTGTGTTAGTGGATTGTGTGTGAGTTTGTCTGCTTGTGTGTCTGACCTTTAAAGTATGTTGTGAAAGTACAGTATGTTTCCTTCTTTGTAAAGCAACATGTCTCTCTCTCTCCAGATGTATGCCGAATCACTGTGAACACGGCGGGCGGTGTAAGCAGACGTGGGATAGTTTCAGCTGTACCTGTGATGGAACAGGATACACTGGAGCCACGTGTCACACTTGTAAGTATGGGAGTGCGTGTGCATGCAGTTGTGTGTTCCTGGCCATCTGTTTTTTTTCCCACTGCACATTAATACCACCGTTCTCTGTTTCTTGTGTGTTTGTTTGATTTGGCCTTCCTCTTTCTGCCTTTGAGTGATTAAGCTGTTCCTCCTTCCAAAGCCATAATTCTCTGCAGAGGGACAGATTAACTTTTGAAGTGTTCAGAGGCCAGGCTTTACTGACTGCGCTGTGTGCTTTGTTCTGGTCTGAGAAGCGGCAACCCACCAAAAGCACCAGCACACAAAGAGAGCCCAGTCAGAAAGAGAGAAAAGGGCCAAAAGAGGGTTTGTTTAAGACTTACAAATGTAAGAATGCCATCCCTCCTTCCATATGACACAATTATTATTCTCTTTCTAGAGAGGGTGAAAGAGAGAACATTTAGCTTCATTGTGTATAACCTAAAACAAAAAAATTGATATGAAAGAACTACGAGGTAAAGTTTAAACTAAGATAGGATATATTACCTCACGGTGATAGAGGAGTGTGAATAACACAAGGAAGTAAATAAATGAAACCACACAAATGTGCTAAGATCTACAGTATGAGAGATATGTCCTTGTCTCACTACAACCAGTTCTGTCTTGGTTTCTATATTTCATATTTCTAAAGGACCAACGCACTAGTGAAAAGTATTGGAAAGCACAGCAATAAAATGTAGATTATGTGGGAAAGTCATGTGTCAATACCAAGGACCAGCCGGTAAAAGGTAGTTCTAGGATGAGTGGATGAGTAATGCTTTCCCTTCCCTTCCCTTAGCAACCACTATTGACTCTTTAGCACAGCATTGGGCTTTGAATTCTTCTTGCCCTAGTCGAGATGGTTAGTTGCCAGTAATAGAAGGCTGTGCCTGCAGCTTGCGTAGCTTTTAACACAGCATTGCTTAAAAAATACAATAAAATGCTTCAAAAGATTAGTGCTCTGGACATCCCTTCGTCGAATTAAAGAAAATAACACAAAAAGGAGAGAAAAGCACAAAACAAGGCTTTTAGTGTGAATGTGACAAACATGTTAATGGTTGGCTCAAGGCAGCAGTTTTCAGCATTAGGACTCATTTATTTGTGATCAACTTAGATAAGAGATAACAAGACTGAAAAACACACTCTGATTATGCCATCAGGAATACTTCATAATAAAATTACACAATGCCATAATCATTCTGTAAAATCAGTTTCATACCTAACTTAATGAAACTGCAAAGCCAAACACTAGTAACTATTAAAGGTAGGGTTGGAGATCCTGGAAAAAAAAATATTGCACAAGCTCTCTGTTTTACCAAACACTGTTTTTTGGTAGAAGAAGTTGCACTCTCCATAAGCAAGTTTAGCGCTGAATAAGCTGTGGAAAATCAAAAACAAAAACTATAAACAGAATGAACAGTTCAGGAGAAAGGCAAGAAACTCTCTGAGAACAGTCCCTCAATCAAGAAAGTTTCTCTCCAAGTCACACTCACATTTCTCTTTGAAGTGTAATTCTTCCTCCACTCCCCTCTCCGTCTGTCTGTCTGTGTGTAGATCAACACAAACATAACATCAATATGTTGTCAAATAGATTGCAAGAGTGTGTGGGACAAGACACCACTTCTTGACAGCTGCTATAGAGAATTGGCAGCCACATGAAATTGCCTTTTGGAGGGAGGAACAAAAGGAAGTAACTATAGACACTGATGTGCTATTTAGAGCAATCCCCAAATTCTACAATATAATTAATCTCTGGTTCATTATAAACAACAAAAATATATCAAAATGTGAAATGAGACACAGACAGGGAAATTCACAAAGAGAAACACATGAAAGCTTTTGTAGCATGTTGCATCATCTTTAACGTCACAGGTACTGTAGCATGTGGTATGAGTATATCCTGTTATTCCTAACCTTAACACAAGACAAATCTTGGACTGGTTACTGTAATAACATTTTCTCTGGTGCCGTCCTCAGTTTAGAAAATGAGTATGGCTGCTACACAAATTTTTCATGAGAATCAACTCTGATTTTGTTGTAGATTAGGAACAGAAACATTTTGTCTCAGTTTTTCAACCATCCAGGGACAGCGCTTTGAAATTATCATCATGAATTGTATCTCAATATGTCAACATGACACAATATAAATGTAAACAGATGTTCAAAGCATGTTCAAGCTGTTTATTTTTTCTAATTTTATTTGATAAGTTAGCATCATAACTCAGTGGCTGTGCACTTTCGTTTCTCTCTTAACACACCTCCTCCTCCTCTGACTGCTCATCCGTCTTCTTCCTCCTCTCCCAGCTGTCTATGAGCCGTCATGTGAAGCCTATAAGCATTTGGGCCGGTCCGCTGACACCTACTGGATCGACCCTGATGGCAGCGGACCCCTTGGCCCCTTCAAAGTCAACTGCAACATGACAGGTGTGTATGTGGGGATGCCAGCAATTTCAGTGTGTATGTTAACACTTCCTTTACTTTGTGTAGCCTCAGTGACCTGTGAGGGAAAGAAACTCTCCAGCCCTCCGCATTCTTAACCTCAGACAGCAGCGCTTTTAACCTGCCATACCTGGGGTTTCCATGGCAACAGTGTCACAGCTGACATTTAGCTCTGAAGGAGCACACACACGGATACACACACACACATCCACACCACAAACATACAAAGTAGACCTGTTATGTAAACCTAAGAGTGCTCCAGTGGTCTGAGTGACAATTCTGTGACACACACACACACACATACTCATACTCATATAAACACACACACACATACTCATACTCATATAAACACACACACACACACCTGCCTATCTCCACACACACACACTCACACAGTGGAATTAGATAGTCTGGAACAGAAGTGCAGAGCAAAGGCGAGACTTTTAATGAAATGTCACTGCACTCCACCGGCTAACCCCTTAGTCACGCTGAATAGCACACTCACACACACCTGAGAGACATGAAACACACACACACACACACAGACACATACACACACACACACACACACACACACTTCCCTGACTGACAGTGTGAATGAACAGGGAGATCTCTGAGTGACTGGCTCATGTTATAGCAGCCACATTGTCTATTAAACTCAGGAGTTTCGTAGCTGTAACTGAAATTACATAGCGGGAACTTCACTGTCATGACAGCCCTATTTTGTGTGTATGCCTACCGTTATGCGTTAATGTATCAGAGAACAAGCCGCCTGCAAGTCTGACAGTAAATGTCTGCAGTTTGTGTAAATTGTTGACAGTGTCTGAATGTTTTATTCTTCTGTACGTTTGTCTGTGTAGAGGACAAAGTATGGACGACAGTCATGAACAACCTGCCACCTAAAACTACAGTGACTGGCTCCAGTAGAGAGAGACGCACCGTCCTACAGGTCAACTACAGTGCTTCAATGGACCAGGTAACAAAACTGAGTTTGTGTCTGTCATACATATTGTTTCTACAAGGTAAAAGTGAAGTTACTTCTATAATAATAACCACAGAGAAATTAATTTGTAGCCATTCTATATCTATATACCTTTTTGAGGGTTGTGAAGCCCAAAGATTTTTCGCTTCATTGAATTTTCAAAATGTTGTGCCTCTTCTCTCCTACTCTCTGCCCTGTAACCTTACTGTACTGTATGGAAACGTGTTCTACTATTAAAATGTCACAGTGATCCACTTAAGCCAGTCGAAGCATTTATGTGTGAATGTTAGACAAGACGGGGCGCCGTTCAGCTCAGTGGGTAGAGCAGGCGCCCCATAGGCAGAGGCTATAGTCCGCGCTGCAGCCGGCAATCAAATCCCGACTCTGGTGGCCCTTTGCTGCATAATCATTCCCCCTCTCTCTGCTTCCCTATTTCCTGTCTCTCTCTCAGCTTTGCTATCAATTAAAGGCAAGAGCCTAAAAAATATATACTTTAAAACATATTACACAAGCCAGCGGACAAAAGCTTCGGCAGATGTAAAACTATGGAATGATAATTATTTGCATCCATGTTTTTAAGTTTAGCCCTGTTTTCCATTTTCAGCTTCCCCTACCTTTAAGTTGCATATTAGCACCTTAACTTTCACCTCCTTTAAACTACTGAGACCAAAAAACGAACTAAATGCAACACTGTGGTTCATGAGCCAAACAAAGTAATCCAGGTTTACAGTAGCTGGTTGAAGTTTTGCAGCTCCTTTTTTTTTTTGTTGCAACAACCAGGGCGTGCTCATGGGGCTGTGCTTAGAGCTGTTTGAATTAAAGTTTGCTAACATGGGGCTCTGAGAATCGAGTGAATTCAGATTGCTCAGACTTCATACGGTAATTTATAATTCAAGTAAACAAGTATATTGAGCAGCAGGAGTTGGCCAGCTATTTAAGTTGGGTTGGGGTCTCCTATACAGTATCCCTAACCGGACCAAGATAAATGAGAGCAGAACTCAGACAGATCTGTGATATATTCTGAAATTCCTACTTGTTAGTGTTAGTGCACGAGAGTCTTTCTACAGTTATTATTAATGAGAGCAAACTGAGTCATTTCTCCTTGTATCACATCATGGTTCTAAATATATTGAATTAATGAGGTCTATAATCATGGTAATGATCATGATACAAACCAGTGTTATCTTCTGTCTCGGTTTTGATAAGCCTACACCACCAGCAGCGTCATCCTCTACAGCTTGTGGCTCAAAAAAAAAAAAAAAAAAATCAGCCTCATGCTACAGATTCATTCTTTATTCTCTCAAATGCACATTGATTATCTAACACGATGAGAGTTCCACCTCCTGTCTCCTCCAGTTGTCGGTTTGGCTCGGACACATACAATTCAGACCCCCTGAATCTGCTCCCTCACACTCAGGAGTCAATAATTTAATCTTTCTGGTGAGTGGTTATAGATTGCAGTTGTCACTCACAGTCAAAAGCAAACTGCGTGTGAACTTTACAGGATTCAACACTCAAGTGAGGAGTGACAGTAGTTTCTACCTGCAGACTGTACGACTCCACTGTGTTACAAGAGATGACAGGGATTGAGTAGCATATCGTTCCTGTAATTATGTTGCCTTGGAATTTGTAAGGAACACTTGTTCCATTTTCAGCCTCCCTAAATCAAAACATCAGTACACTGCACTTTGCCTCATTTTTGAAACTCTGTAATTTGTTCTTACATGAAATTGACCTGTCTGGTTGAATAAGATGAAATGAAATTATCCATGCTCATGTTTCCAGGTGACAGCTATCACCACCAGTGCAGAATACTGTGAGCAGCAAATCGCCTACAGCTGTCAAAAGTCCAGACTGCTCAACACGCCAGGTAAGGCTGAATATGGCATCTTTATCCACCACTGACTCAACACAAGTACAAAGACTTGAGACAGGCAGATTGCTTGCTTCTTGTCACTTAACCACAGCTTGAAGACAAAAGTTGACAAATATATATATATATATAAAAGAAGATGAGTATGAAAATGATGAGAATCCTTTTTGCTGTCGAGAGAGACATGCACTATAATCTTGGACAAAACCAAGCACCCTCAACACAACGTTTGGGCAAGACAGAAAACCAGCTAAGTACTGTACTGTATATATACCTTTATCTATCAACTGTATGTGACATGGGGTTTTCTTAATCCAGCCAACATCTAATAAAGCTTTTCAGATAAAATGACAGACAGGACTAACATCATCAAATCACCAAATGCAAATGACTTCTGGAAAACAGCGGCTTTAAACTTGTTCTCGTACTGTGCTTTGACCCACCACATGTTGGTTTCGATGCTAATTCATCGCCTACCTAAATGTTTGAACTGTTGCCTTCATCCCGCCTTTACCCAGCACTCAAATTACACATGAAAGTATTGAAACAGACCATTAGGAATGAGTTGTGGCCTACCTGGGCTCATTCTGAGTAGATTAACTTGGATTACATTCATTTGCATTAGTCCGTCTGGCTATGAGGCACTTGAGCAAGGCCTGGTGTGTCAGTTTGGTTTGGATTACTTTGGATGATTTGTGAAATGGCTGAATTGTGTAAGGTTTGCCCTGGATTAGATACATTTGATTTGTGTTTTGATTGGTTTAGTGGAGTTTAAACAGGGTTTTGAATCTTTTTTTTTTTTATGAGAGGCGGGTTTGCAGCTGTGCAACCTGGCAGTAGCAACAGAAGAGACAAAGGCAACAGCATCCCAGTCTAGTTTCCCTCTGTCTATGTCACAGCTTGGTATTTAGTCTAATGTCTTGTTTGAAGAAGAGGTGTGGTGTGTGTGTGTGTGCATGTGTGTGGGCACCCACACTTCTGTGTGGTTTTCACTTTGAGAATAACAAGCGCGCTGTCACTGTCAGAACCGTTTTCTGACACTTTTTCCTCTATATAGTCTGTCCAACACACGCTCACACACACATACATATATGCACACATAAAGTACACACATTGTTGCACACAGAGACCCACCTTAGGGAATAGCAGTTCATAAAGACAAGACAATCCCGGCAATTAGAGTGAGTGAGAAGAAATAGAAAGAGGGTAAGGGAGGAATAGAAGATGGCAGGTTTGTTAGATGTTTGTGTGTGTGTGTGTGTGTGTGTGTGTGTGTGTGTGTGTGTGTGTGTGTGTGTGTGTGTGTGTGTGTGTGTGTGTGTGTGTGTGTGTGTGTGTGTGTGTGTGTGTGTGTGTGTGTGTGTGTACTTGTGTGTACTTGTGTGTATTTGTGTCTTATATGTGGGTCCATGGTCTTTGATTGACTGAGTAGGAATAAAGCAATAGGTGGGAAGTAATAGTTGGGTATTAGTGCAGCAGAGCAAAACTTTGCAATTAACCTCCGCTGCTGTGAGAGATGGCATCTACACCCGCAAACATATTGTGTGCATGCACAAATTTACACACTCTATAAGTGGGATATTTTTTACTCTCAAGCTTAAAGATGTTGTTGTGCAGAACACACACAGACGAGTGCCTCTCCCTTTTACAACACACCCACATCCAGACACAGTCAATCAGTCCTTCATTAACTAGTTTACTCTTAATTCACTACCTTGTAAATTAGGGAAATCCAATTACCAGTCTAAAATGACGCGGAGAGTAGGACCGGGAAAAAGCGTTTACCCAAAAATATGCTTCATAAATTAGCTGTCAGCTTTCATCAAATTACACTGTCAACAGCATTTCCTCTGTGAACGAGGCATACACACAACACATGGCTATACACAGACACACGCCTGCTTCTCTTCCACGTCCACCTTTTTCCCATCCAGATTTCATCTATTACACTGGGGCTGGCATTTAGGCGATAAATGAACCGTTAAATGGAAATTAAAATCTGCCACCAGTGACACCCTTAATTTGGAACTTTGGCAGTAATTGTCCTAATTGTCTGACCCCTTCTTCACCTATTTCACATAATTCAGTCCTTTTATCATTTTTTATTACTTCTCTCTCCCTCAAACAATTCCCGCACCTGCAAGCGCACACAGACACACACACACACACAGACAGAAACAGACGTCCCTGTCTGACATCTATTCATTTGCAGGGTGGAAATAATGGCAGAGCCTGATTCTGATACATGCAAAAACACAAACACAAAGGCTCAGTGACACACTCGGGCAATATACCCCCAACCTCTCTTCCATCTCTGCTCTGCATCTCTCCACGACTCCCCATCATCCTCTGCATTCAGATGTATCAATTTTTATCTGTCCATCTCTCTCCACTTTCCTTTCCCCTGTTGTCGTTTCCAAGTTACCATTTGAAGCCGTCAGATCTACCTCACGTTATATTCTTTCTCCTTTTTAAGTCTTATCTTTTCCTCCACCCCCTTTCCTCTGCCCCTGTCTTTTCACTTACTCTGTTAAACACTATTTCCATTAGTGTTGGAATCACAGCTTTAAGAGGAGAATTAGCACCCTTCACTAATGATTTAGCTTCATTCCTTTCAGCGTAAACGACCTGTAAACAACCAGTGGCACAAAGCCTGCACCACCAAGCCTTCATGCGGATATAGCCACAGATAAAAACACACGTCTCTCATTCTCTGACACAAACACACACATTCATAGCTGCAGGGGAGATTGGTTAAAAACACATGCTGAAGATTGTTAGTGCTTCAGTGGACAGCTGCTTTGAAAGTTTGACAAAGTCCAATGTGAGACAAAGCAACTTTATTCTCTCTGTCAGTTTCATTACTAGAAATCAGTATACACCACAGGCTAGTTTGAAAAGTCAGTAATTGCACCTTGGCTTCACATTAGATTAGAATCTAATTGACGAATCTTATTGACGCACATGAATGTCAGTTCATAATCTGATGTTGTTTTCTTTGGGATGTCGCATAGTCATAGTCACAGGCTTGCACAATAAGTACGAAACATCTATGGATGTCAGGGATGAATTAAAGTGATGCTTCAAATGCATGTTGAATAAATTACTTTATCATATGCAGTCGCTGGTTTTTGGTCAGTGGAACAGAAATGGTCTCAGTTGACAGTTGGACCGACAAGCAAAAATACAAACTCAAACATATTAAGCAAATTTATTTACTGAACAGACACTTCAGATACACACACACACACTCGATTTGACTGGCTCATTTTGTTAACTTATGAGAACACTTTGTTTCTCTCTTGATTTCGCAGACTTGCCTGAAGCAGTTAATAACATAATTTATAGCATCCGGGCTAATGAAGGGAGAAATGTTTCTATCAGATAAATGAGCTCATTAATCCAGTGAACTGCGCTTCAGCAAGACGTGTGTGATACATGCACTGTTTAGAGGCAACACAGATGCACACTTTTTCACTAAATCGCTCTCCAAGACAAAAAGTTACTTTTGTGAGTAACATTTTTTCAGTTTTATCTTATGCAAATGTCTGGGACCTGTAATGAAATTCAATAACAAACCGATGAATAAGAAGCGTAATTATCTATCATAAATTAAAGACAAATTCCACCGTAATCTGCAGTGAATTGCCTTATCAATTACCCTGCTACACATAAAAGTTTAAATTATTGACTGTAAATGTTAATATAACATTACAGAAAATGTTAATGGTTTGCAATAATAACCTGACCGTCCTAAGATGAGACTGCTGAGTGGGCTGCATATCAAGTTCTTTTCACTTTCTGTCAGCAAAATGACATTCAGTTAATGTGTGTGTTGTCATAAAGTCACAATTGTCAAAGCAATTTCTGTTCAATCATGTGTAAAGTTATTATGTTACTCATAAAACCCCCAAAAATCATTATAAAGTGACATTATTTTGGACTTAATCACATTTTAGAGTTTTGATTTGTTACTGTATTTATTGGCTGTTAAATGTTACAGTTTGCAAAAAGAAAAAGAAACAGGAGGTATAAGTATTAGATTAGATGAGAAGGCAGCTAGATGCGATATACATACAGAGGAAAAATCAGTGAGGAGAATGAAAGGAGAGAGCTAAAGAGAGAGAAAGTCGAACAGAGGGCGTGAGTGAAAATCTTGCTCTGGTGCTGCAGAAAACTGTCGACGTACTCCAGGCACAGGTTGAGGTCTGTGGCGAACAATGCAGATCTTGATATCAGAGTCTGATAATCATATGTTACTGTATATTGGTCCCTCGGTGGAAAAGAAAGGACAGGTAATACCACAGAGGTGAGAACAACAATAAAAGCACCAAATGTAAACAAGTTGTTATTTGTCTTTATTGTGTTTCTCACAGAATTGTAAGAAAGAACATATAGCCTGTATTAAATATTTTTCGATAAATCAAACACAACACACTACCCAGCACGTGTCTTAGCAGCATGTTTCATAACAACCATGGCCAAGGCTAGAAAATGGTCTTTAGTGTAAAAAGGTTATGAGGAGACAGAGAAAGAGAGAGTGGGGGCCACAGGAGGAGAGGAAAGAAACAAGGGTGGCCAGAGATAGGAGATGAGCGTGGTTCAAGATAATGAGGCTGTGTGTATGCGTGGCATTGTTACAGTTCATTCCTTCTAGGCACTTCTGCTCTCAATTATTACCTCACAAGTCACAGCGAGCCAGCCACAGTAATATGCCACACACACACATGCTCACAGATCTTGCATTACACCCTAATGACTTCATTCAGCACCACTATTTAACCACTCGTTTATGCTCTTTTTTGTTGTTGTTGTTTGTGGTTTTTGATGTTCATCATTAACCTTTACAAATGCAGCTGTGGCAGACAATTGGTTTTCTCCCTCTATTCTCTCTCACATTCGCTTTTCAGCTTTTGTGTCTCTTTACAAAAACAACAGGTACAGTGCTCTGCTGTGAAATGTGAACAAGGCTCGCTGACATCCAGCTGGACTATAAAAAGTCTGCCTCAAATGATGTTTTATTGTAAAAAATACACAATGCTTAACCAGCCTGTCAGCTCATACCTGCTGCTGCCTTAATGCCTTTAATGGTTTAATATTTTTTACTTTGACATCTCTATAGATTTCATGCATTCTGACTTTATTAGATTGTTGTGCTCAATTGTGGCACGTCTTTCATTACCCAACTAACATTGTGGTTACAGTGGCACTAATTTGTGAAAGCACTTCAAGCATGAAGCAAGTCAGGGGGCCGTGAGAGAACAAGAGTTAATATATTGAAATACAAGAGAGGAGAGAACTATCACCAGAGTCCTCAGGCGTCTCTCACTCCTCCCATCACCCCAATGTCCGCCTTTTCTTTTTCTCTTCCTTTTCTCACCCCCTGTAGACAAGATGCTAATTAACATTAAATTATCCTGCTATCTTTCCCTGCTTTAAATGCACTGATGAGAATCCACCACCCTTCAAGGTTGCAGGCAGCTTTTTCGCCTCCCACCCAAGGGGCAGAGAGGAGCTGAGGGTGTTCGCTCATTTGATAAGAGGCACTCGAGGCTGACGCGTAAAAGTTGGGCTTTATATAGCACAGCAAATTAATGGACGGAATTAGCCTGAAACCTTTTCCCAGGCTTTCAGACAGGTGAGAACAGGAGACACTTGAAGATGTCTGCGGTGGTCATACTGAAAGGTTTTGCTGATAGGAAACAGCGGAGGTGTGTGTGTGTGTGTGTGTGTGTGTGTGCTAGCGCGCGCGTATGTGTGCGAGTGCGTTTTTTGTGACAAAGTGGTGTTTAGTGAGAAGACTGTACAAGAAATAGAGCAACAAAGTGCGATCTGTCACAGAGGACCCGCGAATCATTTACATCCCATAATGTGCGCTCTCTGGCTGCCGTTGCCTTGTTAATGCGTCATTGCCTGGGATAATGCTGTCATATGTTGTGTTGACAGAGTCGTGTGTCTTATCCTGCCCCCTGTCTGTCTACCTGAGTGCCACACTTACAGCTTATGGCTACACAGGCACAGGTGTCGAAGGGAAAGTGTATAACACTTTACACTACATTAAGTTGGAGTAATAAGGTGTTTGCTAGGGCAGCATCTCTCTTTTCTTCTTTTATTTCCTCTGCTACGCTTTTACTTCTCCCTATTTCTTTTCCTCTCGCACTCTCATTGTGTTTGTCATCTTCTCTCCTTCAGTCTCTCTGTCACACAAACTCATGAGTGTCCCATGGGTGGTGGAGTTTTGTTGTTTTTTCATTTTTTTGTTTGTTTGTATTATGTGAGCTCCCTTTTGAGCGATGGCCAACGTGTGTAATCTGTTTGATGTCGGTCTTTGCGGATGGATGGTGCATGTGGTATAACTGTTTGTAAAAACAACACCAGCTGCTAGTGAATGGTTTGGGTGTGTGTGTATAGTTTTCAAAGCCTGAATGCTCCCGTCTCTCTCACTCGCTGCATGTGTGTGTTTGCATGCAAGTCATGTGCAATGCCCATGCTGTCCTGAACAGAAATTCAGTTTTACCACAAGCAGAGACAAATAAAAAAGTAGCCATCATAGAACTTACCTCAGCAGATGCAAATGCATTTGTTAAAGTGTGCATATGAATTAGTTAAGACATTTAGTTATCTTTTACTGCAAGCAGGGTCAAGAAACTCCCCTAATAATCAATCAAGCAAGAATACATTTAAAGCTCTGCCTCCCTGTGCAGACTGGAAATAATCTGAACTGTTCTATGAAAGGTGCTGTTCTTTCCCTCAACATAGTTTACACATTCTCATATTTCTCCCTCGAGAGGAATCTGTCTGATGTACCTGCCGCAACTCCTGGCACCTGAAATTAGTGCTCTATTTCAGGATACAGCGAAAGATCAAATGGCGCGAGGTGCTCTGGGCCATGTTTAGCTAGAAGTGAACCAGCTCTCATGAAGCTAAAAGTCGACTTCTAAAGTCCTCCTTTATTTATTTGTTTGCAATGCAGAATAATAACGATACACACAAACATTCTGGTTAATGTTTCCTCAGTGTTCAGGCTCAATGATTGCCATGGTTCAACCTGTCATGCAAGTATCATCAGGGCCACATTATTAGAACTACAAATCAAACACTGTCCATAAAAATGAAGCACTTTAAAAAGAAAAGAAGGGCAGTATATATCTTATGTTCTTAATTAACTTTTATTCTTAATTCCATAATAGATGAAAAGGCAAGCAGCATAATTAATACTTGAATCTCATTTTGCTTAATATAATTTTAACCACCAGAAATTAAACTTGTGAATTTGTAATTCTGATTCACTGGTGTTAGTTAGAAACAGTCGAAGCAACAAATTCTTTCTCTCATCCATTTCCACAACGTGTGCTGTCAGATTACAGAGGTGATTGGGTTAATGATTCTTTTCAATGTTTAAAACTATCCTGAGAGTTGGATGTATACAGTACAGTATAACATTTTGTCTGTCTTAATAAAAAGAAGATGAAACGCCGTAGCGCACACCTCTGACCACAGCCTTTTATTTCAGATCTGGTTCAAACTGTGCACATGAACTGTTGTTTCCTGCCTTTGCTCTTTTCAGGCAAATTTGACATCAGTCAATGTAATAAGCCGAGGGAGTCCATTAGCCATACACAAAAGGCAGCGCTCAGCACATCATATTATGAACAGTCTGCTAATGGTTTTGTTACTGCCATTGAGTGCATCACCGTTCAACACAAGACATAAAACTTGTTAATTGTCTTTTAGGACTAAACTAAAGGCAGCCCAGGTGACTTACAAGAGGCATGACAGCATGTTTTTCACTTTGTATTTTAGTTTAGTTTATAAGCTGAACAAAGCTGCAACCATAAAAAGAGAAGACATTACCAAACAATAAGGACTTTTCTAGAAAGAGCCACAAAGTGGATGTTGTTTGCTCCAGCACACAATGTCCTCTGAACTCCTTGAAACCCACACATTATTCGGCAACACACACCAAGAATAGATAGAAAAAGAAAATGCATGCACAAGCTGAGCATCATGAGTAAGTACATACACTTTATGCAGTAACACAAATATCCATTTTTTATTCTTCCTCGTTTTACATTTATTCCTGTTTTATTTATGTAGCTCTTCTCGTTTCCTTTCCCCCTGTTATCCATTTCCCTCCCCTTCTCGCTCATATTTATTATCTCATCTCATCAAGGGTGCACCCCAGGCACTACATTTACAAAGGCACCGCGCACAAATGCAATGCACACCCGCACAGATGCATTAATGCACAGTGAGCTTCCTACAAATCTAACTAACAACATGTATTATCACTCTGGCTTCCTGTCTTTAAAGAAGAATTGGCAATCCACCAATGTTGACTGTGTTTATGGGAGTGTGTAGTAGAGTGGGAGATTGTGCATATGTGTATATATGCGTGTGTGTTTGTGTGTTTTATAAGGCCCTCTAGCTGATGCATCAAATGTATAGCCCATTCAGAGGAATGAGGAGTGTGTTGTCACTCAGAGGTGTAGGTATTAGTTGTTATCAGTGTGAATTCCCCGTGGACGTCCATGTCCCTGATAATACGAGGTGGAGAGCGTTGTTACTGTAGATGGCAGCATTAATCTGAATCTCCTGAGAGAGAAAGCCCCACATTGTTAGCATTCAATTGGGCAAGATTTCTGATGTAAGCATACTGGGTGATGATAAAGTGAATGTGATAGCTTATTGATCTCCTTTGGGAAATTCTCATTTTCATGGCTCTGGGGGTTTAGTGTGTTGCTTAAAGGAATACACTGAGTTTTTGAAAGTCAGGCTGTTTCACTCACAGTTAAGTGAATCAAATACTAGGGTACACAAAATAATGCATGTCTCATCACAGAGTTGTTTTTAGTCACACATTGTGTTGAGTTAACACTTTACAGACCTGGATCTGTCTTCACAAAGCATCTTAGGGCTAAAAGTAGCACCTTACTTGCTGATTTAAAAGAAACTCTTAAAAAATAATGGGCGCGTCAGGCCTAACTTCAATTTAACCTCAAGAGTAATTCACCAAGCCACTTAACGCTAAAGCTAGCACCTAAGTCTGGGAGAAGTTGGAAGTAATGAAGAGGACTTCTAACTCACTAAGACCAAATCACAAATAATAATATAACAGCTGCTATAATAAGTTCATGTTGCAATGTTTAGGAAACCTTATACAATGCTGAGTAAGACACTGACTTAGTCACCAGGAAAAAAAAAATCATTGTGAACTGATGCAACATCTCCTACCTTGCATCTCATGTGCTCTTTCGGTAAAGTGTTTGTACACGCTACATATTATGCTGTGTCTTTGCGCTTTTGCTGTTATCACGCTTTTTGCACACACACGCCTTGATACACAGTGATATAGACTGTAGCTCTCATACAGACAGGCACAGGGCTCCTATGTGAAGAGAAAAAAAATGCAGTGCAGCTGTAACAATAGTCAGTGTGTGTGCCTTTGTTTTCTCTCTGTATATCAGTGTGTTTTTGTTGTTTCTTGAACTTAACTACTGAGAAAAAAGCCAGCACCTGGATTTTAGTATACATGCAGCATAATTACCCTTAATCCACTGTGTACTTCTCTAGGAGACCAAGATATTTTCATGCATTTTGTTTGTTTATTTGCCTGTGAGCACAGATGGAGGAAAGTTGATCCAGAACCATTTTTGTGCTGTTTTTCTCCCCTAACAAGTTTACTTATTGAAGACAATGAGCACAATTGGAACCTGTGAACAGCTCGAATGAACACGCTCCATATTGCTCATAGATAGAAACCTTGATGGTGCCTTGATGGTGTGATGAGAAGAGGAGAGGACAGACTGAGGAAAGGGCGAAGGAAAATGTTGCATCTTGTTGGAGCATAGCGATGAGGGGAGGGAAAAAATGGAGAGAAGGGGGCGTGTGAGACAAAGATTGATGTAGAGTGACAGAAAGGGAAGAAAATAAGTAAAAGAGGGAGAGGAGAGAGGGGAAGAAGGGCAGAAGTAGAAGCAGATTAGTTTGTTTTCTGCCGCTTGCTCTGACATTGAAAGATATGTCGGTACTAATGTCCCAGAAAGCCTTGAATAATACTGCAAAGCAATACATATCTCCCTTAATGGGATTTTCTGAGCTGTACTTGTTCCCTCTCACGTGCAAACACACACACACACTAACACACACACCAGCCAACCAACCACACGCACATCAACAACACACCATATGGTCGCTGCCTGGCGAAAAGATAAAAAGCAAATGGAAAAATAGAAAACAGCTCACATGAGGAGTAATTATCATATTGTCTTCTCATTTGTGGCAAACTGAGGGGTTAATCTCAATTATGAAGCTTTCTAAAACAATCCTCAGCTCTCCATTTGTCCTCCCCAAGGTTGCCCGGGACAACGTCTGCACAGCAAACTGTGGTTTATGACCATAAACTGATCAACAGACATAGAGAGTTCAGTGATGGATCACGTACATGCACCCTTGCGTTTGTGTATGCATAATAAAGGGCTGGTTGCCTTTTTAACGGTCCCTATACCTCACATATATTCAAATATTACCAGCCATAAAGTATTTCCAGTGTCATTAGTGTTTATGCATGCTCCAGTGTGTCTGCATCAGCAAGTGCGGTTTATTGGCATCTGCGAATGTGTGTGTATGCGGCGATCACTGGAGGCAGTTTTAGCACAGCTCTCGGATTACAGCGGGATATTGGGGCAAAGAGAGATTAGACCAATTGGAAAAACAACAGGAGAAAGGCAGAGGAAATATCACTCGTTGGTGCTAATGAAGCAACACAGAGGAAAGTTGATTATCCAACTTGACCTTGAGGGATTCTTTAACTAACCCAGGGAAAGTTTCAGAGACAAAGTTGAGGAAGATACAGAGTCTTACCGCTGGCATATACAAAGGAGAGGGAGGCTGAGAGAGTATGTGCATCTGTGTGAAGTGAATCTGCTCTAAGTGTCCATCAGTGTGCGACTATCAGCTGATTTTGTGCCCTGTGCCACTGTTTGATAGCATGCCAGTGTGTTTGTACATGTGCCTTTTCTGTTTACTCATGAACCCTAATGTCTGTGGCAGTGTGTTACTATCAGTGTGTGTCTGCAGTTGTTAGTAAATGTCAGAGTGTGTGTTTGTGCCTGTGTCAGCGTGTGTTGTGCTGTGCTGCGACGCAATGACGCATTGCCGTGAAGCGGGTTTTGTCTTGTCTATCACACGGAGAGAATAAACAAACTAATGAATATTCATGATGTTTGTCTAAACGAGTGTTGATGTACCATGTGACATTCTCTTATAATTACTCAGCTCCAACTGCCTGTGTGTGTTTTTTATCTGTATATTCCTCATGTGTCGCACTGCACACAGCCTTCGATTCCTGGGTGCTCGTGCATACGACGTCCTCCTGAGTATCAACTAACGACAGCTTTGTGATCAACCTGACATAGTCCTAATATCTGAGTCATAGATCTGGACTCCTTAATTAATCTCACACTTTGAAAGAGAGAGTCACAAGGAACAATTTAACTGTCTATAACTAGATACCATGGTCATAATGGGGTGTCAGTGCAATTAAGTCTTTCAAGTAGGAATCTATTATAAACCAAAAGGATGAAAGAGGTGGCTAAAAAACACAGCATGAAACAGCTAAAATCTATCACCATGTTTCCTGAAAAGAATAATGTCCTTTACCATAGAACTGCATGCACCATACACGTGTGGTAGGTTGAATTTACACCAGTTAGGAAGCCTAGACTTGGTAAGTTCACTTGGTTTGTTTCAGTGAAGACTAACTCCTTGTTGGTTTTGGTCTCTTCCCCCGATATGCTAACAATGAAAATATAGAATAAGGCTAATAATGACTTTTTGTTCTCAAGTGAGAGAATAGAGAATAGATCCAGTGCTAAGCAGAATGAATCAAAATCATATCCGGATAGAGATACTGTAAGATATAGAATTTACATTTTTTTGTAATAGCTTGGTGTTTTTATTGCTTGGGGGCTTTGTTTTTCCTTGGCTGTAACATATTAGTCACTGCTTTTACTCTCAGTTGGAAGACATTTTGGGATTTGGTTGCTGCAGATGAAGAGCTGCCTCCACAAAGCCTCATCACACACTTACGAACACAGTGGAGTTCCAGGGTGAAGATGAGAGAAAAAAACATTGGATCAAGAAAAAGCAGTTACCCAGTCGTGCCGGTAGATCTACAGGGAAGGTGCCCATATGGCAAGGCATGGAGGTCCTCAGCTGAAAGAGGAATCTCAGCAGATTCACTTTCAAACAACCATTTGTGTTTTACAAAAGGAAGCATAGCACCTGCTCAATACAGACGAATCTAAAAGTGGAGGAATTTTAACTTTGTGGATCAATTGATCGATACTGTTTACCGAGATGATAAAATGTCAACAGAGCATTTTCAGAGCTCAAGTGCTTTCAAATAATATTTTATATAAAACACTTTATTCTAAAAACTGAAAATGTAAAATGACAGATATGATGTAGTATGCAGCTTCGTAGAGAGGGTGTCTGTTCTGATGTTATTAATTTAAGCATTACATCCAGACATGAAAGCGGATTAAACAATGACATTAGCAAATCCAGTCTACTGTAGCTCCTACAGTGTGATTCAATCATTGCCATGATGCTTAATGAGACAAATGAAAATGCCAATTATACATGTCAAACAGAGCGAGTTAAATGAAGACCTGCCTCTGATTCAGGTCTGCCTCAGTAAAGTTGCCTTTTGCAGTTCAGGTAAATAAACGCCCCAGTCCCAGATGGAGGCTATGTGCAAAATAAGAAAGATGCTCATCCCCTCGCTGATATCTTTCTCTCTCAGTGATCATTTCATATTAAAATATTACTGAACACAGAGCAGTGTTTTTCTTCAATTCATATTTTTGTCAGACAGTGTTGCAGCTATGATCACGATTTTAGCAGCTGAGCAGCAGCTTGGAAACATGTAATTGTGTTTCAGTCACTATTTCATACTTGTGTTGTCTGACAACAGAAACGGAAAGATGTGAAAATGACAGCAACATTATTGGGAATTCAGCTGTATTAAAATGCTGTGTATGTGAGCACAGAGTTGGAGAGAAGAGGGCATGATGTTGGTTCTTCACAGCGTTTCCACAACAGTTTTCTGTTCCTCACTTTTGCGCATTGATCACATGCCGTACAGCCATACACTAGGTTTTGACCCAGTCTTGTTTAAATATGCGGGTGTCTGCCTTTTTTTTAATCAATATTTTTTACAAAAGCCAAGAGGCCAAGAGGAAAACTGACAGATTACTAGTTGTGTTTTTCCTGGTAAATTCACAAGACCAATTATTCATGTATCTACTGACATACTGTTAGTTTAATTTAATTTTGCCTAATTTGCAAAAGCATTTGAATTAGCTCAATGTTTAAAGACTCCAAGTGCAGGCTAGTTATTACCACAATTTATCCGAATAGGGTTAGGGTTTGAATTGTACGTATGAAACTTATATAACCAGAGAAGAAATTATCTGGTTATATAAGTTTCATACATACAATTTGTGTCCCATGCATCTACAGTCTTTGCTCTGCTCAGAGGCTTAGTCGTCCGTAAGCAGCCCAATCACGATGTTGGGGGAGAAAAAAAAACTTAAAATAAATTTAAAAGACAGATGAAGACACATTTGCTTGCACATGATGTGATCTTTTCCTGCAATTTGTATTCAACTGTTTGATTTTGTCGGTGTACGTGTATCGAATGTTACACATTTCACCTTAAAAACTCATTCACAGCTCGCTCTGCTTTAGTTCGGGAACATGTGCTTGCATAAGTTTTTGCACTTCGATTCCGACAGTCATAGGAAGTCATTTTGTCAAAGGCAAACAAAGTCTCTCAACTCTGTTTGGTGTTTTCTTCACTTCCCGGGGGCAATTGATTTGGATTAGGATCAAAGACCAGCAGTAATGTTGCGCAGCAATAACAGAACCTGGGCATTAGCTTTGTAGTTTACACCTTCACAGAAAACAAACAGGGTGTTTGTCATAAAAAATGCCAGGACTGGAATAAAAATGGAACAGCAGTTTTAATGTTTGATTTATTTATTTTATTATTTCGCTCTTCACTGTTCGCTAAACAGTCGTGTGGTCGTGTGCCAACAAACAAATATGGGCGATAGAGAGAGAGACAAAAAGAGAAGGTGTGTTGGATGGATGCTGTGATACTCATTAACCCATTATATGGAGTAACAGCTGGACACCCACAGCCATCTGTAGCATGTTTCCTCTCGAAACAAGACTGTTTAACCTGATCTCACACACCAACATATCGGCAGCACACAAACCGACTCTTGATGCTGTGACACGCACACACACCGATCTGTCCCTGCCCGTTTCTTCCCCACACAGAGACTGATCTCTCTCACTCACACACACACACACACACACACACACACACACACACACACACACACAAACACTCTGAACTTTCTCGCCCCCACAAGTCCTTAATTTTCCAGCTGTGTAGGCAAGCAGCAGTGGGCAGTTTGTCCCCCCGACAAGGGTCACCAACCTGTGGGAGAGAGCTCTGCGTCTCTCCTTTGGCTGACTGGATGACTGGAACACAGGCTGCGAGATAAACACTCGAAGAGGGAAAAGGGAGGGGGGGGGGGGGGTTACAGGGAGTTGGCGGAGGGTGCGAAATGGAGCGAGGATGGGTGGGATCGAAGGGGGGTGGGGTGCGCAGATTGAGGAAATGTAAGATCGTGGTTAGGAGAGGAAGGTGAGTGGGAGGAAGAGGGGAAGGATGGAGAGAGGCCAGGCAAGCAGCTTGCAGGGTAGAGGTGAGGATGAGAGTGGGGGGGGTTGTGGTGTTGGTGTTGGTGGGGAGGGGGTGACCAGTGAACCACAGCATGATGGAGCACAATGTTAGCGGATAAGACGGGTGTTGAGAGGGGGCAGGCTTGGCTTGTCGAGAACAGCTTTTGTCAGAAGGCAAGACACGCGCACATTCACACACATACATACACACGCACACACACACACACACACACACACACACACACACACACACACACACACACACACACACACACACAGGCACAGTTACAGCACCAGTAAGGGAAGAGAAGGAACAGGGGAGGTGAAGGGCTAATGTATTTGTTTAGGAATATCTGAGAAAAGCGGGTGAGTGGGAGAGAAACTGAAGAAAAAGAGGGAGAGAAAGCCCACGCTTGCATAGTCCTGTCTGATTTATGTAGCGCCGTGAAAGGCAATTTATATGTCTAACACACTACAAGGATTCCAAGATTTCAACCTGCCTTTCATGCAGATACACTCCATTGCTCAAGAAAGTGCTCCACATGCAGTTTCACTCCGTTCACTGTCTTTTCGCTTTAACATGCACACACATACACACACATACAGATCATTGACCCGACAAAGGTGGACGCCATTTTCAATTTAGGTTTTCATTCCGTTCATCCCAGAGTGATGTATTGCAGTGGGCCGCCTCACGCGCTTTCCCCTCCTTGACTTGGCTTCCACAGTGGAACCGCAGTAATAGAGCTGAGGTGAAGGATGATTAAGATGATGACTTCAGCTTAATGTAGTGTTATCGCTTTGGAAATATATAGAAGGTGTTGCAGAATTCATATTAGCACAGATAAAGGATAAAAAGACTGGACGGTCCCAGCTTGGGTCATCACTGTGTCGAAATGTACTGTTCAAAGCATAAATTTAATTAACATCATATAGCCATAGTTATTATATGTATTTGAATTGAGGATTCATACTTGAATTGTACAGTTTGTGACGGACAGTGGGTCCTTGTGAAAACAAATCAGGAGGATTACTTGTACGCACCAAGCCAATCTCAAAGACCTTGCCCCCACAAAGTCAAGTGCTTTACATCTCCTAATGTCTTTTTCTTCTCACATCTGATGACCAACTGACCTCTGGTGTTACATTTACCCATTCAGCACCTGCACCTGAAGAGCTAACTATTCAGTTGCCTCTATTTGTAATGCAAAAAACATCAGGTGTAGATAAGCGAGGTTAACTCCTCACAAGATATAGTACTGGATGTGCTGCAAGTACGTGCGTGAAATGCGCCAACATCAGTGTCAACCAGGCTGTGCTATGTTATGGTGGGTTGAAGGCCTATCTGTATGGCTGTGTGGCTTCTGTGTCTTTGAGGAGTTCCCCGGTGGCCTCTTTGCTTTCTCGTCAGAGTTAGCCTCTCAGCGATAACTCTGCTCTGTGGCTCCCGTTGCTTGTGAAATTCAGCTGGCAGACTTTGTGTCGGAGCCGCTGGCATTAAATTAAACTTGTTCGCTCCTGATAGCGGTGGCAGTCTGCTCTGAGCAGGCCTGCGGAGAAGACAGAAGCTCTCCCAGGTAGCAGCAGTGCTACCCTGGTGCTGAGAGATGTGCTGCTCCAACAGCTGGGGAAAGAGAGAGAGAGGGAGAACAAAGAAGGACGGCAATAGTAGCTGGTTGTTCAAACCCAAATTCTAAAAGGTGAAGGATTCGTGGAAACTGTGTTTAATCTGCCCTCTTTTGTCTGCGGAGCGAAAGAACATGTGGTTTCTCACATTTTGAGTGGACTGAGGTTCAACTTGAGAATATGTTTGGTAAAGTTTCATCCAACTTTGTAAAAAACGTTTTTGCTTCTGAAGGAATAGAGAAATGGTGAAGAGAAAGAGAAACAAATTAGAAATGATTGTCTTTCCTCAGCCAGGACGGAGGTATTATCCACGGACCTGTCTTGTTTTATTAAAGAGACATACTGACCACCAACAAAATATCTACACTTTAATTGTGAGCTGCTGTTTCTTTCATTAAATACAAGTTTTTCACTAGAGTATAAATTAACATGGCCAAGTCTCTCTGACTGGGACATCATGCTCTTATCTTTGTCTTGTTGAATACCTGGACCCAACTGAACGTAATCCCTCACTTTTGTTATTCATTTTTACTCACTTGTTACAAACCTCTATGGTTTTGAGGTTTTGAATTATGCAAATTGTGCCCGTGGCTCAGATACGTTTAGGGCTGCCTCTCTCCGACCAGACTAATCCATCCAATTACAGGAGCAAAGAGTTTGATGTCATTTGTGAGCGCTCCTTTACTCACATAGGTCTGTGTCAACGGAGGCCAGCACAGCTCAGTTCATAAATTTCGAGTCCAATCAGAGTGCTTAGCGCCTGATGTCCAAATTACTTTCTCAGAGAATAAACCAAAGTCCGACCACAGAGCGGCTGAATTCATGACCGTAAATGTGTTCAACAAGCAAATAGAGGAGAACACAAAATGAGCAATTCAAGGGGCTTAATCCTGGCAAATTTGTTCATGCTCACAAATTAAAAGGCCTCTTTCCATGACCCCCTTTCTTTTATGTAGAGGAACACATCCAAATGCTGTACAGTCCCACAGTTTCCAGCTCAAGTGAGTCCCACAACAGCAGATGATGCTGTTAGCTTAGCACAAAGACAGCAGGGAAACAGCTGCTTGGCTCTGTCCAATAGTAACACAATCTGCCTACCAGCACTTCTAAAGAGTATGCTGATGATACTGGGGTTTTATAGCATATCATTGAAATACAGTAGTGAAGTATCAGTATTCAAGTGGCTGTAAAGAGTCTTAATTCAAAGTGTTCAGGGAGTATTTTATGGTTGGGGAAACAGTGTCATCAAAAAGCAATATGCTCAGACCATTGTGGTTTAATTTTAGAATTGAGCTGTTTGTCAATACACAGATTGATCATTGTCAATAGTACAGTTGGTCACCTGACACTCATAAATATCATACCATTCAAATATGTCTGGCAATATTACATTTCCCAGTTTGATTTTCTCCAGTAAGAACAGTTTCTTGTTCATTTATTTCTGCTATTCACATTTCCCTTTAGACACACTAAGATTCTTGCCTCTCATTTTCTGTTCCATTAGCTCGTCGTCTCCGTCACTGCCTTACTATTGGTCATCCCTTTTTGCACAAACGCATCTTATCAAAACTGTGATAGAGGTTATTTTCTTAACATGCTTTCACGTTCAGTGTTATTGTAATTCAAGTGGGGACCTTCAGTTTCTTACTGAGAGAGTGTATTGTTTGGTACATGGGGTTTTTCTGCCTTGTGGAGTGGAAAATAGCACACCATCACAACACTGAGAAATATTACAGTCAGAAACTCTGAAATGCCATGTCGCTCCCTGTCCGTTCTGCCTCAATGTGAAGCCATGGGTTTTTTATTGTCCTTGTTGTCAGTAGCATTACACACTTACAATAGGTGCCACAACAGGACGTGATGTTGTCACAAAGCTTTCACCCATTTCAAATGGGTTCACCGTGGCTGTGTTTCTATGGATGTGCATGTATTTACGAAGAAGGACTGGAAATCTTAATAACAAGGAGAGAGAGACGGTGAGAATGGGAAGCAGGAAGAATAAGACCAGAGCAGACGATAAATAAATAAAATGCAGAACAGAGAAACGAGGAGAAAGAGGAACATGAAAGGTGGCACAGGAGTATGTGTTAGTGGAGCTCTCCAATGATGTCTCCCGCTGTGCACCTCTGCAGGAGGTTACAAGAAGTCAACTGATGTTTCCGCACAACCCCAGACTGCCTCTCGGAAGACAGTTATGGTATTATCATAATCCATTTTCATGGTGCACTGGAAGACTTGTGCCATGCGGTGGGCTGTAAACTGAGATTAGATTCACACCATGATATCAAGGCACCTCTGTGGGTGCAAATGTAGATGAGATGTGAGTAGATGTTTTTGGGGCTAACTCCTTCAAAGGACATCACGTATGTCGGTGTGGCTGTCAGACGGTTTCAGACGGTCGGATGAATTACTACCAAATGAGGACTCATCATAGCCTCATTGTGAGTTTCTCCCTGAGACCGGAGTTAATTGGTGTATTTGAGCATTCTTCGTTAACTTCAGAAGTCAGAAACCCCGTGATGAAGCAAGGCATGGAAACAACACACTTGTTCTTCAAATATGGGCAAAATAAGGCTGCATCTGGAGTTGCCTTGTGAAAGCAGTGCTGCCTTTGTCAGCCCATTATGATGCATTTGGTCTTGAAATGCAGATTTCAAAGGAAGCAGTCCCCGAAATGAGGCACAGCAAGTGTTGATGAGTCTGTGCGCTTGTACAGCAGCGTGTGTGCATGCTTAATATACGAGTCCCTCAGAGTTTATCAGTTTGAGTATGCACTTGCACTATTTGTGTTACCGTATACAGTAAGGGTACTTGTCTGTAGCTCCCAGCTTGCCTTGGGCCATCCTGTGGTGTTTAAATCTGTGTATCATCTGTCATTTAGCCTTCTATCCCTGTGGCTCTGAGAAGCCTACTGCCTCCTCAGTGCTTGCCGCCCCACAATGCTTACAGTACAATAAGTCAGGAAAGCTAACAGGATCACATAACGTAGCATGACTATTGCGAACACCAACAGTTGGATTCACTTTGTTGTTCAGCCTCCCCGTAACGCTGCTTCAAAATGTTCAGATTTCCACCTGCGCATCTCTCTGTTTCTGTGCGTTGTTCAACACTGGCTTTCTCCATTGTCTCTGTCTTCTTTCTTTTCACTCCCCACTCTCTCTTCAGCTTGCTCTCTGTACTCTGGCTTCGTCAGTAAGAGGATGTATGGTGTGAAATAACCTGACTTAGAAGCTGAACCTAACCAAATTCATTATATTTGATAACATATGTGTACTATATATATTTTTTTGTGTGTGTATATCTACATAGTTTACATAAACTAGAAGACATTCTGCAAGAAAGTGATATGTTGAGTTGACCACTACCGTACTTTTTCAGACAGCTTGATTGAAGAATCCCTGTTTTTCTTCCAGCGAGCGATAGCTTAACTGCACTGCTTGCCATTAGAGGACGGTGATGAATTGCAAAAGGCAGGAATTGAAATACTGCTCTCACTTTCTCTCTCCCTCGGTGGTTAGCTGTGGTCGCAAGTGGAGTTTAGTTTCTGTAGAGACTCAGGGAGGAGGAGGCTGGCAGAGCAGACAATCATGCCCACGTTGTCACCCCCAAGGCCCCATGCTTCATCTCAATAAGCCCTTGTCTTCCTCCAGCTTTGGAGCAGTTGGAAATAGCATTTGGGATTGGTGTGCTACGTGCAGGTGTTTGTGTGTCTGTGCCTGAGCCTGAGCCTGTGTGTGTGTGCTAACTTAAAAAAACAACAAAGATTTTGGGGATTTCAGCCAGTGTGAGAGGTCATGTTTCATACTGTCAGGCGGACTGCAGAGGAAGAGGGAGTAGAGTGGAGGTTGGTGAAACAAAGCAGAAAAATAGAAATGCGGAGCTGTAAAGAAACGTCAGATATACTGTAGAGGAAACAGAAATATTATCAAATAGGGATGTAAAAAGCAGGGGAGAGGTTGAGAATTGAACAAGTCTGTGAGAGGAAGAGAAAAGGGAGTTGGGTTGGTGTTTCGCATTGTGATACATTATCATTGCTCTCCAGTGCAGAAGTGGTCCCCGTGTAACAACAGGGCAGAGAAATGAACAGAGGAGGGGATAGACCCAGGTCAAGAGGGAGGAGGAGAAGAACATGTACTGACAGTTAGGTCTTGGCATAAAATGTAAACTTTTTCATTGCCAGTTTTTCTCGGATATTTCCTCACAAACTCCCAGTTCTGCACAGCTGAATTCACGCAGCCTTATTGCTGTGGAGGATACATATGAGAGGGTGTTATGAGAGGAAACACAATGAGAATGTAATGCAGGGAGCTTCAGTTGTGTGTTGCTGTGCCTTGTTAGTAAGGAATCAGCTGCTAGACCAATCCACTGTGATTTAATATCAGTATTTCTCTCCTCTTATATCACAACTCTGTCCAATTACTGTTTTTTATTGTTGTTTTCTTCTCCCTCTGTGTCTGTCTCTCTATCCCTCTGTCTGTCATCGTCTCTCTCTCTCACTCAAGCCTTGATGTGATTTCTGTTTACTACAAGCTGTCAACAATTTTGAAGGTCATGACAGATTATAACCTTTTCTTTTGTTTCTCATTTCTCTGTTGGATGCAAATTACTACTGTTTGAATTACAGTAAGTTCTAATGTATTAAGGTTTGGCAATTAATGTTTTCAATGATAAAAATGTTATTTTAGTAAGGTAAATTACCTGTTTTTAAATAATAATAATAATAATAATAATAATAATAATAATAATAATAATAATAATAATAATAATAATAATAATAATAATAATAATAGATTTTATTTGTATGGCGCCTTTCATGGCACTCAAGGTCGCCTCACAGAAAATAATTACATACAGAACATCAGAACATCTCATATAATAGTGCAAAAATAAGACCATTAGAAAAGAATTGCGCTACCATTTGTCAATCAGTGTCATTGCTGTTGTGTGTTGTCTGCTTGTGTGTTGTCTCTTGAGATGTACAGTAGAGAAAATAGTGAAAAAGTGAGAAAATAAGTTTGTTGTATCCCCTAGACCTGGGACGTAACATCCCACTCATAACTGGGAGGATTTACACTTTTGAAGCCATCTGAAAAGAATATTACTAATCCACATAAGAAAATATTCTATGGCTAAAATACATTGAAGTTGGATAAAGCCTGATTAAATCACAGATAATCCACATCTGATCATTTTTCTTTCTCTATTGCCCCCAGACACTGAGATTCAATAATCAAACTGTCAGTCCTTTAGTATAACTTTCAGTGTCTCATATTAATTTGGATGTGTGTACATGGGTTCATGTGTGTGTATGCCTTGATGAAAAGGTGTCATAAAGTGATATTGCACTGACAAGGTTGCGTCCATATTCCAAGGAGACCTCTTCCACACTGAACACAGTCTATCGCTCATCAACCATAATCTCCCTGGGAATGATATACCCGAAATGACCCCCAAGAATTATGACGGAGGCTTTGCCGTTCAGGAATGTCAGAAGCTGCGGGACAACTTCCCTTTAGCAGCTAGTGATCATGTTCCAACGAGAAATCATTCCTGACCCCCTCGTCTTGTATTTCCCTCAAGCACCCTGAGAATTACATTTTCATTTTGCTGCAAGCACCTTGATGCATTGCTGTAATCCACCAAGTGGCTGAAGTACATCCCACGCAAGGGTAGAGCTGAGGCTGTATCTAAACTGCTAATATCATAAAACCATGATTGCAGAGTGACTGAGGTCTATCATTACACCGAGGTTCAGCACATGGGCACAGGGACAGTGCTGTATATGTCACAGTGCTGTATATGTCACTGCGCCTACAGCAGCGGCCTGTGTTGACTGCAAACACTGCAATTATGTTAATGTCTATCTTTTATTGAATGACTTTATAATAGCATAAGATATGAGTGAGTAGCAAACTACAAGGTCCCACTTGTTAAATATTTAAGCATGCTCGGTGCTGTTGAAGCACTTTGTTGAAGCAAGCAGGAGAATACATTGCACCATTTATTTACACAATATTTGTAATATTTCCTCTTTATACAGTGTTGCATCATTTTGACGTGCATACCAAACTTGAAAGGGCAGATTTTGTTTTGCTCAAATGAACCAACACTTAGAACAAATTACCAAAGGGTACATCTACCTTTGAGAAGCACGAGGCATTTTTTCTCCTGTGTTTTCTAAACTATGTTGATCATTATATTATTAAGGATGAGGTGTGAAACATTTTGAAAGAGTCAGGTGTCGTCTCTCAGAGAATGAGAGATCTGGTACAGTAGCAACAGAAAAGTACTGAGACACAAATTTGGAAAATATCACTTTATAAAGGCACAAGAGCAACAAGATAAAGAGCAGAAAGCTGTCTCACTGTGAGTGCACTGGGTAAGGTGGTGTTTATAGTAACAAAAACACTGTGGGTGAGAGGAGGAGGAGGAGGAGGAGGAGGAGGAGGGAGACAGCAGGATGAGAAGTTAATTGGAAATATACAGTACCGGTACATGGGTTTGCAAGGTTAAAGCTCAGCTCCCAGACACTACTACAGTAGGTGTGTACTGGTCCTTAGACCTCCACATGGGATCATGGACTGACAGCTTGTATTTGACATGTTTTGATATGTTTTCCATTGTTTTGATTTTTGTAGTTATGAAGGATTGTTTACCTCGGTGTGTTTGTATTTATATCTATATTCACACACACCTCAACCTATATATGGATCTGTGTTAAATGTTTTTATGCTCAACATGTTATTCATGTAAATATAGCCCGGAAACTAAGTGACATGTACGCTATGTTTGCTCTGTCAGTCATTACAAATATTTGATTGACAGCTGTTTATGAAGTCGTGACTCTGCTGCCGTGGAGTTGATATGTGTGTGACGTGGGGTAGAGACAATCCCCCTCTAGCTGTAAACTACACACACACACACATACAGAAATAGATGATGCCTTGAAATGCTCCTCTGAACTCAGAGTTACAGCTGAAAGTTTCAGTGAGATGTGGGCAAAATGATTCATCTGTCCTTTTGACTACCTTCTGCTCAGGGCAGTTGAAGGGTCATGGAATAACAATGGTGTTACAGAAATAACATTTGCAGCACTTTGCCTCCTTGTTACATGAGTTTATTAATCAGCCTACTTGTATGGTCATGCCTGAGACTGCATGTGATGCATATGTAGCATTAAAGCACAATTGTATGTACAAGTGTAAGCTTGCATTTGAGTAAGTGGCGTCCCTCAGGGAAGGTCAGGGACATTAGTACGATCAGTAAAGCAGTCTTGTTCATTTTATTAACTGTCTTCCTGATTACATCTTGCCCTGGGGTATGCTGCCTCCATTAGCCAGGTCAAAGCATGATTACACCAGAATAGATTAGCGTTCTATTTTCCTCACTTAGAAACCACTGTGGAGGAGTTAGACCTTGGATGTAGATACTTTAAGGTGAACGCAAATACTAAAGAATAACTTCATAGTGGATTTTGGAAAAGGGAAAGTCAAAAGGATTAGCCCTTTGCGCTGCTCTTTTTGTGTTTGTATGAAATCAATAGCATAGAATATAAAGGTTGCTCAGCTGGTGATTTAAAGGTTAAAGCATCTGTTGTTTTAGTTTCAAAAGACACTGTCAAAGAATAAATGTAATGGCTGAAAGATGCTGCAGCAGCTTTGAATTTGTTGGCCAACAAACAGAAGTATTACTAGATGTTAGCCATCTGTCTCCTAATTTTTCAATCTGCTACACAGTAAGGCCAGATACTCTCCCCAAAAAAGAAAAAAAAAGGATGACATACTGTATCAGCAAAGTCCTGAGGTTGCCTCCAGATCATTCTTATACTGAATCTGCCCAACATGCCCCTTGTTAAAAATGAACAAATCCCCCACTGGCGTTTGTGTCTATTGACTAGAATGTTGAACTTTGGATTAATAGGTACTGTCAGGGCTCTACATGCTGTGCGCCAATGGGGATTTCCCAGCTTGAAATTTAGATGGACGGATACATGTGACATTTCTAAACTCAATTTTCAATTATGGACGAGGCCCCCTTCCAGCTGCCTACAGTGAGCCCTGATAACTGTCTGACAATTGCAACAAATGATGAAGGCCTGTCTTGAAATGATTGAAGTGTATTCATCATTTGCTCTCCTCTGCAGAGAGACAGGACCCGCAAACTTCAACTCAATCATTCTGGACCTCATTAACTAGCACAGGATCTCACATATACACACTCACATACACACGCACACTTAGCCCTCTCTGAAAGCATTTAATCACCATGTATAACAGTTAATACAGTGTATTATGCCTCGCCTCACATTCAGAAATTACCATAATGATTGGCTGGTGTGCTCGGATTTCATACAGTACAGTGGTGTCTGGTTACAAAGTTTCAAAAATAGACTCTGGGTGCAATTATTATTTGGTTTGTAGGGTCTCATATTTGTGATCAGTCCTAAACTAGGGACAATATCCTGCGTGAATGAATCCCAGTGCTTCTGGCACTAATTGACTCACAGACGGGTACACATGGAGAGCTCTGCAAAGATCTCCATAACCTTTGAAACTCAAATGTGGAGTCATTTTTGCACAAACTACATCTTATCACTTACCGCCCAGCTTGAAAAGTTTGGAAGCCTCATTAGAAGTCCGGACTTGGAAACAAATTTCTGGCTCTTACTGTAGTGACAAGTACAAACATCATTCTTTGGCCAATTCAAGCCTGTACATAGTATACTGTACACACAAATACACAGACAGCAACATTCCTGGAAGCCGACCTCAGGCTAACACAGAATATATGGAAAAATACTGTTTAAAAAAAAAAGCATATGCTCCTCACACATATTTTTCTTACTTCCCAAATCCCAGTCCCCAGCTCACTCATTCTTATATCCCATTATTATCCTGTATGTGTCCTCATGTACACTCCTGGAGGACCTTCCACTGGCACATCCGGTGAGTGCTCCACAGATCTTTCAGACACTGTGCATTTGAGCTGTCAAACCAAACCAAAGCACTCGCGCTTCCCACAGCCACCAACACACCAACCAAACAGGGAGATTGGACAGAGAGCTGAAAAGTTTCCTAATTATGGAACACTGCACATCATTAAGACTCTGTAATGAGCTTCCACAAGCCAGGTGCAGCTTCACCTGTCAGCCACGTCCTCATTACTAATATGGCCATCACGTTTCCCACGACATCATGGACAGGTTATTAGGGAATGATGGGCAGGTGAGCAGCACTTATTACTAAGTATAATACTTGTTCTGAAATTAAATTGGCAATTTGTTGCAAAATGCTTCAGGTTTTTATCTAAATTCAACATGTCATGTTAAATAATAATGATACAAAGCACAGATATAACTAATCTGATTTATGTGGTACATTTTCAAATGGAAAATCACATTTATTTTGCAATTTCATATCCTATTACTAATTTCCTGTGTTAGAAAAAAAATCTTAACACTTGGCAGCTGTGTGCATCGCTCAGTTCATCCTCTGAAGTGTAAGGTAAACAGTATGGCTGTTGGTGGGACGGCCTTGGTTGGATGGTTTCCTGCTGAAGGTGTGATTAATTTCCTCTGTGTTCATTTACTGTGGAATAAGTGGGGATGACACTTACTAATGCAAGCACTAACCGGAACTTTACATGTTAGACAGTCAGTCTGATGATGTGCTTTCAGTGGTTTGATGTAACGGATACATGAAAGAAAAAGTGGAAAAAAGGACATTTCCACATCTGAAGTGCCTTTAAAGGGATAGTTCAACATTTTGGCAAATTGGCCCATTGCCATAATCGCTATAGTCATAGCAGTAGGTTCGTTACCTTTAATTGTAGGTGTAAGCTATTTTTAGTACAGCGGAGCGCAGCAGCTGGCTGCTCAGAGCTACGCTATGGAGGCTAAGGGAATTTCTTGGTTTCCCTCATCAAACTCATCAAATACAAAATCCCAAAACTCCACAGCGCTTTTGTAGACAAGTTGTGAGCTGCACAACCACCACGCTATGAGATAATGACGGAACGATACGAAACGGAGCCGTTTTCGAGGTAAATTCATACAAAACCGCTGATGCGCGTTGCGTTCAGGGACAGTTTTTCAGCAAGCAGTCTCTGTATTTACCCTGTATTTACCTCGAAAACGGCTCCGTTTCGTATCGTTCCGTCATTATCTCATAGCGTGGTGGTTGTGCAGGTCACAACTTGTCTACAAAAGCGCTGTGGAGTTTTGGGATGTTGAATTTGATGAGTTTAATGAGGGAAACCAAGAAATTCCATTAGCCTCCATAGCGTAGCTCTGAGCAGCCAGCTGCTGCGCTCCGCCGTACTGAAAATAGCTTACACCTACAATTAAAGGTAATGAACCTACTGCTATGACTATAGCGATTATGGCAATGGGCCAATTTGCCAAAATGTTGAACTATCCCTTTAAGGGTTAAGTGTGGCGATGTAATGTGAAGTATGGAATATATTTAAAACAAGAGGCACTTCTGCTGCCTAATGTCCCAACCTAATCATCATGCTGTATTAAACACAATCATATTACCTATTTCTCGTTCCATTAACTTCGCCCATTAATGCACTAATAAATATTTATAGACAACGTACCTGTCTGTACATGGTTGGCATTATTATGAACTCTGTATCTTAAAGCATTAACGGTTACAGCAGTTTCAGCAGTATCAGATTTTTGTCATTAATTTGCAAATTTATGCAATAAGGTTCTCATAATAACTGTAGGGAAACATCTGACGTGACTTTGTAAATGTGTTTCTGCTCAGCAGGATAAGACGAAGGTAAATGTATATGAGGACAGTTATGACAAAACACTGTTGAAATAAATCAAGCTGAGTGCCTTTACATGAGGACACAGAGCATTCTAGATAATATAGATAATATATAACCCTAATCTGCAGAGGTCTGTTGCTGTGTTTCAGTGGCATCTGTCTTCTTAGACATGCATTATTTAGTAACTAAATTGTATGGACTTCTTGTCATTCCCCATATTTTTATTATCTGAGTAAGCTTGATGGACTCGAGACCCAGTTCTGTATTCCATCTTAAAACTTCCTCAAGGGAGTGAACTTTTTTTTTAATCTGAGTCGTGCCAGATGCCCACATTAATGCAATACTTGTTTTATTTGTTTTGAACATTCCTTTTGTTTTTATTTCACATTCATTTCATTGCAGCTCTGACTAACATTTCAAAAAGGATTTCAGATACATTTCTTCAGGGATTGTGACAAATATATCCCTTGTAAATTTGGATTTATTTGCAATAGGATATGTCAGAAAACTAATCATTTGTTCTGTCTAGTGCTGCATAACTGACAGGAGCACACTCCCTGTCAGGCCACGTCGAGGTAAAGAAGGAGGACCAGACATACAAATGTAGACTTACATAGTCTAGAAGTTTTTTTTTCTTCCTCAAGTTGTCCCTCCCAAAGACAAAACAAGGAGTGGAGAGGAGTAAGAAAAAATACAGTGACAGAAAGAGAAAGTGGATTTTTAAAAAAGTGGTAGGGTGAAAGATAGAAAAGCAGAAGAGGAAAGGGGAGGGAGTTAGAGAAAAGCGAGAGAAAGGCAGCAGCAGCAGTCAACCTTTACAGAAATCAATAACTCAAGCTAAGATGGAGACAGCAGTGCAGTGAGGGAAAGAGGGGAAGCGGGGAACAGAGAGACGGGGAGACAGGAATACCAAAGGGGGGAAAGAGAGAGCAGACAAAGCTGAAAATAGAGATTGAGTGTGTAAGAGAGGTAGCATAAGATAGAGAAGGTTGCCAGGTCTTTGTGTGCTCATGGAGGAGCCCAGTGGGTTAGTGTGTGGCCCGGTGAGGTCAACCTCTTCACCTACGTATCGACTGCAAACAAAGAGCAAGGTAGGAATGAAGCAGGGGAGAAGAATGCAGCAGGCTGGATGAGAGAGGGGTGTCAAAGGTTATTCTTTGTTCCCCTTTGAAAGACACCTTGTATACCAAGGAAATGGCTACACTGTCTAAAGCCACACAAGTTTTTTCTTTTTTTCTTCTCTCAAAGCCGTGGACCTCGGTGTCTCTCAATGCTTGCAAGAAATGTTCAAGGCCGAGTTAATGATGAAAACGTCCAAACATAACATGCTTTGCAAACAAGAAGCAGAGCTATAATGTTTTCATGAGATGAGAACATTTTGATATTTTACTGTCAATGATTCTCATTCAGTCATAAACCACTAGGGTTAAGCCACAAGCGAGGTCACACCAACATAACACCACCAAGTCAAATCAGTATTGACAGGAATAAAGCAAAAATACAGAGTCATTGAAGCACAGGCAGGGATCCTTGATGAACGATGACAACATGTCTGTCTCCATCTTTCTCTCTCAGTCTTCCTTCCTCACTTAAATAAATCTTACCCAGTGTGTGACTTGATATTGTTTGATCACACCACGTGAGAGAGCAACAAAAAAAAAAGTAAATGGAAATGGAGTACCAGTTGTTTGGATAGCAGCACAGCTGGATCATAAAAGGCAGAAGGGAAAAAAAGAGTCAGAAAAAAACCATCTTTAAGGATAAAAGCCTGAAATCCATCATGCTTGTGACAACAAAGTGTTGAGGAGATGAACATAGCACCCAGTTGTCAGCAGGATGCACGTCCCCTTCATGAGTAATACAAAGCCAAAATCCAGCAAGAGCTTCTTTGACAATTGATAGACACTAGAGAGACTTGTTTCTGTTGTTTTGTGTCACAGCAACATGAAAGAAATTTAGACTTTTGTCATGGGTGTGTGGGTGCCTTCTTGTATGGTTTGGGTGCGTGGGTGCATATACACAAGCACATCCAGTTTACAGCTACACACACCTCACTGCTCACTATGATGTCTCAGATATTTGTAATTAGCTCTGTAACTGAGGATTAGTATATTCTGAATTAATTTAATGGCATCAACATTGTATCTGACAACTGGAATGTGGCTCCTACTCAACGCACCACATTTTTTTGTGCATGGCAGTGCTATAAAATGCCATTTCATCTTTGTGCTTTGCATAATCCTAATCCTCTCGAGTTTGTCTTCTCCAAACCACAACACCACAGTTGAATGTTGAACATCTTGTTATGTGCTTTGATGACATTTTTCAAAAATTATTCCTCTTAATAAATATTAACAGTCAAGAGGGATATGTATGTTTTTCATGTTTGTTTTGGAGTTTGATTAACTCAAATCGGAGCAAACACTCCAATGACGACATCACAGATATTGTATCCTTGATTTTGTATTCTGTGCCAACCATTGTCTCTTAGAAATGATGTTTCTGTACAAAGAAACTGCTAAAGCAAATATATTTTGTAGGAAATTGCTGGATTATGTTCAGAGGCAACACTTTTTTTAAATGAATGAAGCACATTTATTTACAGCCACATAGCCACTGTGAGGTGGTAGGAGTGTATGGTGGGGGGATAAATTCCACAACCATCACAACAGAGACACGGGTTAATCCCATTCGTGGGTAGGATGAGGCAAAGTATTTTGGGCAATGTCAGAGAAAGATCATGGTTAATCTGCACATTAATTTAGTGCTGTCAGTCCACAAGTATAAATATATAAGAGGTTAAGGTAACGCTTCCTTTTACAGTACGGTAATTACCAGGCAATTACCAGGTAATAAGATGTATTTACTAGGTAATAACCAGGTAATTAAATGCAATTACATTGTAATTACCAAGTACTTACTAGGTAATTACAAGGTAATTACCCAGTATTTACAGATATTTTTCCTGACTACTACCAGGCATTTACCCAATAATTTCCTGGTAGATACACAGTAATTGTCTATTGTAGATTTTAAACCCGGTAGTTAAAACTATTTACCGGATATTTATCTGGTAAATACCAACAAATTACCTGTATTTACCCAATAATTACCAGGTAGATATCCTGCAATTGCATATTGTAGACTATAAACCCACTGAATGTGTCTATATGTGACTTTGTTAGGGTGATAATAACTTAGATATTTACCTGGTAATTACCAGGTATTTACCCCAAATCATCACATGTTTACCTGGTAACTACCACTTATTTACGTGGTAGTTACCTGATATTTACCTGGTAAATATCAACTAGTTACCTAGTATTTACTAGAAATATATGGAAAACTACCAGGTATTTATCCAGGAATTATAGATTATGTATTACCAGTCAACCTGTGTAGTGACAGTGAGGGTATAACTTGCAACTATTTACCAAGTAATTACTTTCTAATTACCCAGTAGTTACAATTTACATTATCAGGTAAAACCTTGTGAATTACCCTGTAAGGAAGGTGGAACTGTACTGTAAAAGGAAGCGTGGTTTGTTTCAATGATATTACCATGTACTTTCCTGGTAACTGTAGATTATATTCCTCTGCCCCCCATCAGGGTGTGTAATTTTGAACATGATACCTGGTAAAAACTCCCATATCTACCTGATAATTAACAGGTAAATATCAGAGTTTTACAGAGTCGTTACCATGTAAGAAAAGTGTAATTGTACTGTAAAAGGAAGCGTGGTTTGTTTCAATGATATTACCATGTACTTTCCTGGTAACTGTAGATTATAATCCTGTGTAATTTTGAACATGGTACCTGGTAAAAACTCCCATATCTACCTGATAATTAACAGGTAAATATCAGAGTTTTACAGAGTAGTTACCATGTAAGAAAGGTGGAACTGTACTGTAAAAGGAAGCGTGGTTTGTTTCAATGATATTACCATGTACTTTCCTGGTAACTGTAGATTATAATCCTGTGGAGTTTTGAACATGGTACCTGGCAAAAACTCCCATATCTCCCTGATAATTATCAGGTAAATATCAGGGTGATATCAGAGTTTTACAGAGTAGTTACCATGTAAGAAAGGTGGAACTGTACTGTAAAAGGAAGCGTGGTTTGTTTCAATGATATTACCATGTACTTTCCTTTACATAAAGATACAATGCATTTTGTTACACTCTGTGACAAATACGCAAAAACATGTGAACTGTCAAAGAGACTAACTTTAATCCTCTTAATCTGCAAAACAGTGAACTTGAAGAGAGTAACTTCAATACTCTTAAAGGTATACGCAAACATTTTTTTTGTGTGTCTTGTCTCACTCCCGAGTCCATGACAGGCAGATAGACACCATCCTTTCAACTGTGCGTGCAGTAACAAGGGAGATACGGGGAGAGCTGGCGCACCGCTAATTAGCTTAGCTCAAACGCTGGAAGTATATAGGTAGTGTTAGCCTGCCTCCACCTAAAGTCATCAGAGAAACTCTTCAGCAACTCTAAACGGAAACCGGCGGGCCGATCTTCGTCTCAGAGCTGACAAAACTCTCTGGTAAGACATCTTGAGCGGTCAAATGCCGTTAACAAGACGAGATCGGTCAAAACGGAGGGTTGAAGCAGAGACGGTTATTTTGGTTCAAGCGAGCTACATCGAGGGTAGGTTAGCTTCCTATTTCAAAACAAAAGCACAAATTATATCGTCATGGTTTTCTGTATGTAAAGAGCAACCGGTGTTTGGTTGGTCACACCGCAGCTTGAGTAGCGCCGAATTTGTCCTAACAAAATTGTAAACCACAGCTGGTATTTTGACAAATTAACGACACACTGCTGATCTAAACGTCTACTTTCTCACCTAAAAATGTTTGAAATGTCGATAAAGTGATATATTTACAGAGTTTAGAGCTAAAATGAAATCAGCTTCTGACTGCTGATTTCGGCTCAGGTAGGAGGCAGGCTAACACTACCCATACACTTACAGCGTTTAAGCAAAGCTAATTACGGACGATAGGGGCTCTGCCTTGTTACTGCACGCAAAGTCAAAAGGATGGTGTCTATCTGCTGGTCATGGACTCGGGAGTGAGGCAAGACACGGAAAAAAAAATGCTGGCCTATCCCTTTAAGTGCTAAACATACAATAACTTGCATATTAAAAAAGAAAATGAAAAGAAAAACACAAAGTGCAGAGCTTTTTGCCTCCTTCACATGTCCAGTCTACACATTTTGGCAAATTACATCCGTAAAAACTATAACCTATCCACACCCCACCCCACCCAACAGAGATGGGTGCTCCAAGGCTATCCCAGTGATGCTTCTCCCTAGCATGAGGACATACAGGTATTCTGTGCTACTGCTTGTGGTTGCCAGGTACTGCACCATGTTTGTTCCAGGCTGAAGAATAAAGAAAAAGAAAAAACAAGATTCAAAAATTAGTTTGTACAACAGGTTAGGTTCATCTCTACAGGTAATGCTGTACCAGACACTGTATCTGGAGTCTTAGCCCATAGCACATTTCTTTAGGCACATGTAACAGCCATCTCAGGTAGATATAAAATCTGTACACTGGGTACAGTAACGTTAGCCCATACTGTATGTGCACAGCCAACAAACTATGCATCTCTGCATTTAACCCTTCAAATACCCATCCTGTTGATGCCCATGTGGTAGAAACAAATCATGAACTATATTTTTACAATAATGTTTTCGAAAATATCTATTTATTCCATTAATTTTTAATCAGGGCCCTATATGAATTCTGGGATGAGGGATTCCTTGATTTTTAGCCAGAAGTCGAAATCAAATAGCTATGCATTTTAGACAGGGCAACACACAAACATATACTCACCATGCCTTGAGTGTCGATGAGAGGAGGCCACAATGTCATTTGCCAGCACTTCTCACCAGTTATACTGGGTTCTGTAGTGGGCAGAGAAAAGAAAGACCACAATAATCTCAAAATAGCAAACCCAAATACTCCAACCCAGAGCGATCGCTCTGCTCCAACCTAGCACCAACAAGCACTGCTAGCAAAACGTCTCTGCTGCTAGTCACTATGGTGACGTCCGTTACGCACCCCCCCTCCTCCCTCCACTAACGACAAAGCAAAACAGTTCGAGCGCACATACACACACACGGCTAACAGAAAACAACACTCACCCTACACTCATAGACCTTGATAGACGGCTATGTGCAGCAGAAGCAGAGTAGGAGGGCTACTAGCACCACCAGATGTCCTGGATGTTAGCCAGTGCTGGTAGCAAGTATCTTCCTCTTAGCAGCAGCAGCATCGCAAAGGAAAGGTGAGCTAGCTCGATGCTAACTTCGACTAGCGCTAGCAGTTAGCATCCGCTGCTAACACCCACTTCCCAACTCACCACAACGGTCCTCCTGTCAATTAAAACACAAGACTGGAGGCTACCGTCATTTCCTTTCCTTCACGGCCCTGACAATTGATGCTGCTGCTGCTGCTGTGCTGGAAACTATCTTATCAGGTGAAAATAACTAGCTAGCTAGCAAGTTAGCAAGCAAGCAACACGAGGAAACAATGCCTGGCCGCAGAGTGAGGTGAAGTTTTTAAAGTAACACTAATTGGCTACCACATTAAACTACCAAGTCTGTAGGCTAATAATTATAAGTTTACTTACCAAACACTGTTTTCTGAAGCTGGAGGTCGTCCAAATCTCAGCCCAATCTGTTGGGTCGAAATATTTAACCCAACCTTGGAGTTTTTACCAGGTACCATGTTCAAAACACCCTGATGGGTGGTAGAGGATTATAATCTACAGTTAACAGGAAAGTACATGGTAATATCATTGAAACAAACCACGCTTCCTTTTACAGTACAGTTCCACCTTTCTTACATGGTAACTACTCTGTAAAACTCCGATATCACCCTGATATTTACCTGATAATTATCAGGAAGATATGGGAGTTTTTGCCAGGTACCATGTTCAAAACTACACAGGATTATAATCTACAGTTACCAGGAAAGTACATGGTAATATCATTGAAACAAACCACGCTTCCTTTTACAGTACAGTTCCACCTTTCTTACATGGTAACTACTCTGTAAAACTCTGATATTTACCTGTTAATTATCAGGTAGATATGGGAGTTTTTACCAGGTACCATGTTCAAAATTACACAGGATTATAATCTACAGTTACCAGGAAAGTACATGGTAATATCATTGAAACAAACCACGCTTCCTTTTACAGTACAATTACACTTTTCTTACATGGTAACGACTCTGTAAAACTCTGATATTTACCTGTTAATTATCAGGTAGATATGGGAGTTTTTACCAGGTACCATGTTCAAAATTACACACCCTGATGGGGGGCAGAGGATTATAATCTACAGTTACCAGGAAAGTACATGGTAATATCATTGAAACAAACCACGCTTCCTTTTACAGTACAGTTCCACCTTCCTTACAGGGTAATTCACAAGGTTTTACCTGATAATGTAAATTGTAACTACTGGGTAATTAGAAAGTAATTACTTGGTAAATAGTTGCAAGTTATACCCTCACTGTCACTACACAGGTTGACTGGTAATACATAATCTATAATTCCTGGATAAATACCTGGTAGTTTTCCGTATATTTCTAGTAAATACTAGGTAACTAGTTGATATTTACCAGGTAAATATCAGGTAACTACCACGTAAATAAGTGGTAGTTACCAGGTAAACATGTGTTGATTTGGGGTAAATACCTGGTAATTACCAGGTAAATATCTAAGTTATTATCACCCTAACAAAGTCACATATAGACACATTCAGTGGGTTTATAGTCTACAATATGCAATTGCAGGATATCTACCTGGTAATTATTGGGTAAATACCAGGTAATTTGTTGGTATTTACCAGATAAATATCAGGTAAATATTTTTTAACTACCGGGTTTAAAATCTACAATATACAATTACTGCGTATCTACCAGGAAATTATTGGGTAAATGCCTGGTAGTAGTCAGGAAAAATATATGTAAATACTGGGTAATTACCTTGTAATTACCTAGTAAGTACTTGGTAATTACAATGTAATTGCATTTAATTACCTGGTTATTACCTAGTAAATACATCTTATTACCTGGTAATTGCCTGGTAATTACCGTACTGTAAAAGGAAGCGTTACCGAGGTTAATATTGCTCCAGCTACTATAAAAATTGAATACAAAATACACTTTTTGCACAAAGTTCAGCATCAACACATTTCAATTATACCAAATACAATTAACAACATATCACCCTTTTGTGTTAAAATGTGATTTCCAGGAGACTTCAGAGGAGTGTTGTCATGCGACCTACATGCACTATAAATACTATAAATACCATGGGGTGGATTATGGTTGAAGGAGCATATGAGAAAATGTTAATTACTTACATCCCGATGAAGTTAAATAATTATTGGAATCACACAGTGTCGTGACTCATTACTCAAGAAGCTGTGTGCTTTTTTCTCCTCTTGATTGAACAGTATCTAATTAATAAAGTGAAGTGAAAGTTTTGAATCTTCGCACCATAACTGTGAATTTTCTCACGGTTCCAACAGCGCTCTCGTCATATTCAAATATAACAATATGTCACCGAGAGACGATGAGGTAGTCGCTCTTGGTTTCCCTCGCTCACCCTTAAAACTTCCCTGCTTCACCTTCCCCTTCTCGTTTGTCACGGCCTCATCTTGTGAGTCTTTATTTTCTTTGTCCTGTCTTTTCTCTTTTACCCGCCTGTCCTCTGAACTCGTTTCTCTTTTTCACCAGCCTCTTTCTGATTCTCTCCCACTTGCTGTCTTCCTCTATGCCCTCTCCTCTGTGGAGTTGTTTATGCCCTGTTCATCCTCTTCTGTCATTATGAGTGTTGTTCACTGTATCCCCATCCATATGATGAGCCTAACACATAGGCAGAGGCAGATGGATGGTGTGAGTAAAAAAGCAGAGAAAAACGAGTGTGTCATGGCAGGAGTCATTTTCCCCATGACACATCTGTCCATCAGCCTTGACCTGAGGGGACATGACACTAAATCTGACTTATAGTCATGTACACACACACACACTCTGATTGCGATTACCCTGCAGTAATGGTGATTATGGTTGTTTATGGTCGTCAGCTTACACTTTTGTCAGTTACAATGGCTGCCAGATGTGTGTGTTTTTGTACGTGTACGTTTTGTCTAGTTTGTGGCCATGGTTGTGTGTGCACAATGGTTCTGGTGCTTACTTTAGAGTCGGGAAAGGCGGGGTAATTGCGGCGTCAGGTTATTGTGTCCTTTATCAAGCAGACAAGCCAATTAGGGGCACAACCATTGATATTAATTTCCCCATCCTCCCACGGTCTCCCCTTTCCGAGGTGTTTTTCATTTAATGGCCGGATACACTCGGTGATGACCTGTGAAGAGTTGTAGATGGCTGCAGAGTTATGCAGAGTGAATTTACTAGAGCATAACGTGGCGCTGAAGAGCGTGTGGGGGGAAGGGGGATGGGGGTGGGGGGGCTTGGCCTCAGAACTGTCAGGGAGGTGGATCCCGTTATGGGTGCTCTCAGGTAGAAACTGTTGAAATAACTCATTATCCTTCCCCGGGCCTGTCTGCTGTGTGTTCTGATGTAGACAACGGAGATGTCTCATCTGACACTGCTTGCACTGCAGGCAACGGCAAACTCATTTCTGCACTGTCCCTCTTTAACCTCCTCCCTCTACCATGAAAATGCAGGATTCATAGAATTTGTGCTTTTTGAAGACACAACAAAAAAGAGAAAACAACGGGTATAAGAAATCTATGTTTTCCCATTTATTTTCCTCTCACTACCTTTCAGATTGAATAGGTCCTTGAGTAGTGCAGCACTAAAGATAATGGCAGCCTTGTCTAATGGACACAATGTACCTGTGAAATGAGAATAGCAATTGCATGATTTAATGATTAATGAACTGCTTGAGTTTGTTTTCTTTTCTTTCTTTCTTTTTTACAAGACAGGATACCAACCAAGGCATGTTTATGGAAATGAAATTATATTTGCATTCAGATTTCTATATAACCTATCGAAGATGCTGAATGTATTACCTTCTCCATACAATATCTGCAGATTATATATTTGTAAAAGTTAAAAACGAACTTTGTTCACATGCTAGCAGTTTACTTCTTCTCGCCTCTGTTAGTACATTGCTACATTTCTTGGATGCTTGTTTTCCACCAGCTGTTCAGTGGAACAGAGGGGTTTTTTGTGCACAACATTATACAAACCTGATGAACTGTGCAGGCTTTTTGAGTGTCCTTGTGCAGATTATACCAACAAAATTGCGGCCAACTTTAAAGAGCACTGCTTCACAGTGCTGCTAGTACTTTTTAAATT
Organism: Trachurus trachurus; assembly: GCF_905171665.1. Classification (NCBI taxonomy): domain Eukaryota; kingdom Metazoa; phylum Chordata; class Actinopteri; order Carangiformes; family Carangidae; genus Trachurus; species Trachurus trachurus. The sequence goes on from NC_139911.1 coordinate 9,876,733, forward strand.
ACCTCACAATATTCAGACCTCAATTTCACCCACATATAGTCAACCAAGGGTAACGAATTACAAGGACTTACAGAGCACAAGGCATTTTATATTTTGGTATGCACTGTAGACTTTCCCTGATCAAGCCATATGGGACAGGCAGGGAGGACGGGATGTGTTTCAAATACATCGTCAGATCAGGATCAGAGCAAGAGGAGTTTGCAATTAGCACAGATTAAAGGGCAGATTATGGTGGGACTAATGAGAACATAAAGAGATTAGATGCCAGGGACGAGTTATGGAGACGTGGGATAGATGGACAGATATGAAGCAAGGAGAAAGAGAGGAAGGCCACGGAGGCCGGCTGATATTAGAATGTAAGGAAAAGGTGTGTAAAGCAGATATGAGAGAGAGGGAGGGAAGAGTATAGAGGCATAATAGGAAGAGAGATGGGGAGAAAGAGGCCTCTGAGACCGGGCGATATGAGAGGGCAAAGAAATGATGGGGAGCATGAAGGAGAGGGAGGCCTAAATAAAAATGGACGAAGAGCATGAAGGTAGGAGGGGTTCTCAGGGTAAATTGATAGAAAGGTGGTCTAGGAGAGAAGAAAGACATTAGACAATAGAAAGAGACAGGGGAGCCCGACCAAGTCTCGAAGACAGATTAAAAGGAGCAGAGAGGAGAATACACAGACACACACGGACTCGTATAGATAAACAAAAGGAGCAAGACAAAGAAAGAGGCACACAAATACTCACTATCTCTTTTTCTCATATCCACACACAAACGCACGCCGCATTATCTGTAGCTCTTGGGAGAGATCCCGGGGCATGGCTAATATGCCTCCCTACAGTCTCCCTACAAAAAACAGAGATGTTAAGAGGATAGGAGGCTAACAAAGACCAGCGGGTGCAGAGTGGAGACATCAGGCTTCCTGCACAACAAACAGAAACTCAAGCAAACGACAACAACAAAGAACAGAAACCAACACCGCCCCGACACAGACCAATTGATCCACCACTTTGACGGAAAATATATGTGTGCGTGAGTGTGTTGTTTGATACTCTCGTCTTTGTCCAGGCACCTTCAGCGTGAGAGCAAGGGTATAAGTGTGTATCAGTGGGTGTGCACATTTTTGTTGTGTCTCCTGATGGGTGTTATTTTAGCAAAGAGTGTCGGCAGTGTTCCTACGACTTATTCTTGACTTTTCTTTTTTTTCTAAAAAGTATAGTATTTGCTCTTGTTAGAGGAGAGCGATGGAGAGTATTGATTCACTTCCACAGATCAGCAGAGATCAATGCAGAGAGCAGCTGAACTGTTTATACTCTGCACATGTTTGCATATAAGCTTGTTTGCATCTACTGTGCTTTTGCCCTCTGACCCCTGTCACCCAGCGGGGGCGGAGGAGGAATTCAGTGTAAATATGAGTCAATAATGACAGCTTTTATAGATATAATGACTCCAGAGAGGAAGCGGAGTAAAAGGTGATGTCTGAGACAGGTTTATGAGAAGCCTGCATCTAAGGGTTATGAATGCCACTCTGACATTTCAGCTCCTTCTGACCGCCTTTCTTAAAAGCCATCATCTCCCAGACTAAGAATATGAGAAGCTGAGCCCATTGAGCGCTATTTTGGGTCCATTGCCCTTTCAGTCAGTTCACGCTCTGACTGGTGGAGATGTGACCCCTTGATATGAAGTGTGGCCCATCTACAGGTACTTGTAAAAGATCATGTGTTTTATGGACATGTCCGTCTTTGTACTGCAGACCTGTCTGTCATAGGTTTGATGCAAGCTACCAACCGTTCTTTTGTCATACAGGTAAGCGATGTGACCACTTGGAATAGAAATCAGGATTTATGCAGTAAAATCCATCTGGAGACATCATCACATACAGCCAGTGTGCATGACGGCCACACTAAACCACAGTGAGACGCACAGCCTGCTTCACTGGGCTGATCGCTGTTTACAGTGCCTTTGATCTCGCTCTCTCTCCCCCTCCTCTGTTTCTTCATATTGAGCCACCTCTCCAGTAGCCGACCACTAAAAGCCATCATTTGAAGTTGATGTTGAATGAACGTTATAAATGTACCCGCAGTAGCTGTCGGAGCTTAAGGAACATAACACGACAGCTTACGTGATTTATTTATAAAAACACTGTGTTAATTAACTCTGTCACTGGCCCCAGCAGCCAGACTACCAGCTCCAAAATCTTCCTGTCCTGAGCCTCTTTATTAGCCGCTCTGTGGATGGTTTAAAATAACCATACTGTATGCTTCACATGACAGAGGCCACACCGCTTTTAATAACCAGTTCTTCTCTTTTGTCGTGTGTCAGGTGGGAGCCCTCTCGCCTGTCCAATTTTATCCTCCTATTTTATTCTGCATCTCCTCTGTGGTGGTAGCGAGCCAACTTAGCAGCACATAGAGTCCATACATCACATGAAAACATGGTAAATAGTCCTGCTTCCCAAATCTCATAACCTCGCAAGGCAGCTGGATTTGTGACATCACTGCCTGCCATAAATACATAGCAGAGGCACTAAAGAATAGATGCCACGGTGAGATGCTATTGACAAATTCCTACTAGTGGACACATCTGCTATTGCACCGTATATAACGTTTTATTGCCCAACCCCGGGCTTAAGTATTAATATGTAGCCTCCAGGTAAAGATACCCTATACAGATTAGGCCTAATATGAACAATATGGATGTGAATTGGTTCAGTAGCCCTCCTGCAGAGTGAAAAGCTGTCGTCTTTCTAACGTTAATGTGAAAATTGCGGGTGCCATTTTGGATCTAATTGTCTGGCTATAGCATTAATCGTCATGACAGAGGGATGAAACTGTCAGTTCTCTTATCACAATGAAGACAGCGATCACACTCCTTATTGCTGACTTTTTTTTTTGCTGTCATTGTTATCACAGCTCCTATCTCCATCTTACTGTCTGTCTTCTTCTCTGTGTCTGTGTCTCTTTCTTTTTGTTGCTCTATCTGTCTTTGCTCGGGGAATCTCTGTACAAAATGCAGCGGACATGATAAAGATGCCGACATTAACCTCTCTCGATAAGAAGGGAGATAAATAGGTGTGTGTCTGCGTGTGTTGCTGAAATAACAGATGGATAAAGTCATCACAATAAGTAGTGTTGTGGGGTACGTCCCAGAGGACAGAAGAAGAACACAACCCCAGGCCTTATCAATCTGACATGTCTGTGTTCTCCTTTACTACGTTTTTTGTGCATGCTGGAACTTGGCTACAAGAGAGAAAGTAAGGCGTGAGGAGGGCTGTACTGTAAAGAGTAAAGTTATTAATAAGATAGAGACAGGACATTTAAACTTCTTTATTTATTCATCCTTTGAGGTTTAATGTATAATTCTGCTTCATTATAACTATATTTCTATCAACTTTTATAAGATTATATCGTCAAAGTAATTACAAGGACATGGGAATAGAAATTCAGAAACATCTCTGTTGAAAACGAATCACTCTGTCACTCAGTATTCAAGGATTCAGTGTTGAGGACTCTACAATGAGTTTTTGGATGCTACTCAATTTTTTCCCTCTCCCAGCGCAAATGCAATGCATGATGGTACATATTGCTTGGTTAGTGGCCATCAGTTGTACACTATACTTCTCACAGGGCATTGTGGGATACAGTGGACAATACACAGTAGGGAAAAGTGAATAAATCCAGCCAAAGCCTAAAACAAAAAACACAAGCTGAATAAATATGAAATACTAAAGTAACATGAAATTATCATACATACATACTGTCATAAAATATTCCAATCTGACTTGCACACACAATCGCACTCAGACACTGTCCTCCAAAGACACACAAACACGCTCCCACTCACACACATAGCCATGCTCCTGAGCCTCATCTTGGCAGTGCCCTCTCCATATGAACTCTCTGCCAATATGATTCTATCTCTCCTTCCTCACATCTCCATCCATGCATGCTGTCGTTCTCTCATCTCCCCCTCCGCCATCTTCCTCACTCTCTCCACTCCTCCACTCCTCGGTTGTTTGTTTTGGCAGAGCTTTAACCAAATCACACAGGAGACTTTAAACTGGCACAATGCATAGCTCCCATTCCACCTGATGCCCTCCTCTCCTTTCCCCCTCTCTCCTCTCCTCCCCACTGTCTTCTTTGATTACTCATCCTGAAAAACAACTTGTGAAAAGGATTAATTTTGATTATTTTTGTTATGACATGGCAGGGTAAGTGAGAGGCCAAGCAGAAAGAGAAAATTAGGGCATGTGGGGCATTCACTCGCTGTTCTGCTGTATGTTTTGGTTTACTTGGTTGGTTGTCTTTTTGGCTCTGGCACAAGACGTGGAGTCTTGTCTTCCCAAGTCTGCACTGTAAAGTCTGACCACAAGGATGTGCTTATGTTTGTAAGCCAGCCCATTATTTATTTATCTAATGCATCTATAGAGCTTGGGCATCCAGCAGCCAAGTGGTGGAGCATATTGCTTTTATTCTATAGTGTATTTTGTTCAGCAGAAAGAAGCTTATGAGTTTGGAGATGATTGATGCATACATACATTCACTCATTATGAGGTGTTGCTTTGCCTTTGCTTTTGCTTTGTTATCAGGGCAAGAAGGAACATAACAACACATAACTATCCCTACATGGAAAGTGACTGGCAAGCGGTTGTTGTTGTTCAAAGTGGCCACAGAGCAGCTTCAAGGACGATGGCATGCCGCTCATTAATTGGGTTGGGGACAGAGTGGATGGCGTTTTGGTTGGCCTGGGGTTTAGCTTGGTTGTCTGTGGTTGGGGACCACACTGACCTAACTATGAAGGTCTTAAAGAGAAACTTGGTTCTCACTTGAATAGAAGTACAACAACATACCCACACACTCATGTGTGTACACACAAAGGGAGAGGGTTGTGAAGTCTCTTGAGGAGACAGTGTTAATCCTATTGACAATGGCTTGTCTGAACAGTGGCCTGAAGAGAGATGAGGCTAATTCTCTTTATGAGGACAATAAACCCATGGGTCACGAAGGCCAAGCACACACACACATATATATTTAAACACACAAAGGCACATCTGTAGCTTCCTCCTGGAGTTTATCCCCAGTCCAGTAGATCAAAAGTATAATAATACAGTATATCACACCTCAGTGCAATTGTGCTGCATCAAAAGTCAGCTTCAATCCTCTTCTGTAAAAAAAAATGTGGCTCAGGAGATTTCATTGTCTCTGATGGAATTTGACAAAGTGATATTGACAATGCAGCTTATATTCGCAGAATAAAGAGGGAAATGTAATATTGTTTCAGTCTCTCTTGCTGTTATTGTGATATATTGCCAGCCACCAAAATATTTACACCCGTCTCTCGGCCTAGTTACCGTCCCATGCCAGAATACGTTATCCAAAGCTAAGAAAATAATATTACATTTCTTATTGAAGAACGGCGATCCTTCACCTTTTATCCATTCATTGAAACACACACACACACAGGTTTTTGTGTGTTAACAGATGTGTTTCAATGGGAAAACATTTGCACACTCTCACCTAATGATGCTAAGGATTAATGTACATGCAGGGATGGTGCTGTTTTAAATAGATCAGTAAAATCACAGGTGTGATCTGTGACTAAGTGTGCCTGCCTCTCTCAAAGGCATATACCATCCAGCTTTCTTTGTTTAACAAGTTGAGCATATGAATCACATCAAACATGCAGCTGCTAGTTGTCAATATAAATCACACTAATGTGACAAAAGCCTCAAACTGTCAATGCCTGAACAATGAATCACGTTTAATGGGAAGGGGCTTGGACTGTTAAGCAGCACAACTTAATACCCTTCACAAAAGTTTGTGTTTTTGTTTCTGCTGTATGTGTGACACACGGTTTGTTAAAAACAGTAACAACAAGTTTTTTTTGTTTGTGTCTGTCTTTGTTTGGTCCCCAGATGGGACCCCCTACACATGGTGGGTGGGCCGGGGCAGTGAGAAGCACTTCTACTGGGGCGGCTCGGGACCTGGCATCCAGAAATGTGCCTGTGGCATCGACAGGAACTGCACTGACCCCAAATACGACTGCAACTGTGACGCCGACCTTGCACAGTGGTGAGTCTGTCCATCATGTACATTCAGCAGCACAAACTTGTAATGTATTGATCAATTTCTTCACAGTAGGAGAAACAGATGGCAGTGAACGGTTTTCAGTCACCGCAGTGGAGCTTAGCAGGTTACACAGGGACATTCACTGAGCTAAGTCAGCACATCTATATATTCATGTCATTCTGCTCTGCATTTGGCTTAATGCATCTTTGAGTATCCAGCTGTATTCATCTTAGCTCAGCTTTGCTTTTGGCTCCATAAATGCTACAATATCTTTGGTGTGTCAGAGGATTTATTTTGCACATATTATGTCAAAAAATCTTGGCAATTACATTTGATTGTGTAGGGAAAGAGTGAAATAATGTGTATATCTGTTTAACACACATGTCAAAGATCAGTCTGTCCGGCTAACTAGGTTGCTAGCAGGAGGCCAGTGTTACATCTAATGGCAGGAATTTGCATATCTTTAATGAACTGTGAAATGTGTGGGATTACAGATTTTTTTTTTTTTTTTTAAAGCCCAGTTCAAGACCGACACATCCACTGTGTGGTATTCTCAGACCAGAAATGTCAGCGAAGGCTAATTAACCAAGATAGTATTAGATTTGTCAAACACCCTTTACTCTTCATCCTCAAAAAAACTTTATTTTGTAAAAGTGAAACAGATTTCTTGAAATACAAACAACAATGCATAAATTGAACTTCTTTATTGCTAAACAATATACTGAAATTGTCTCTATAGTCAGATAAATGCACAGACTGAGAATAGAATGAAACAAAAGTCTGCACTTCTGTAACAACACTGCTTTACAGTATGCTCATGTCTGCTGTTGTCAAGGCAGACTTTTTCCCTCTAACTTATCATAGGTGTGACCTTTTAGCATGATATCCAGAGCCATCCAGAATATATTAAACCAGTCAACCATCTCTGAAAGGTAACATTTATTAATTAGGTAATTAGCTACAGTCGATTAAACTTGCTGTCAAAAGTTGTTCTTTCAACAGTGAACTTGACTCTTGCTGGCTACAAATGTGAGATTCTTTCATCGACATGTCTGCAATCAGCGATGCACTGTCTTAAGAATCATAGTGAACTACGCCCACAGATTTTCTGAAGTAGTCAGAGAAACTGGTTGAACCTTTACTTTACTTTCATAACATAATATAAGCACTAAGTATAATAATGTTCAGACATGCAGCTGTTAATAAAATTGTGAAAATGAAACCGTGAAGGTCACCATGCCTATTACATCCCATGAGTACATATTCTTTTACAGATATATTCGTTCCCATTGACATTCACACATATTGTACACGCATACACTACAAAGAGGTGACATCTTATTTATGTAACCCAATCACCTCAGAAATTTCCCTCAAAAGACTCAACTGTACAAGAGAACATCTTGCCTGAAAGCAAGATGATTGTATTGCTGCATCAAGTGAACTTGAAAGGAAAATGTCATAGGCACACTGCTGAAACAGAGTTGTCGCCACTGCTGATGCTAATGTATGCGTTGATCTCCAAGCCTTAGCTGGACAGTCTGATGAGGTGCCTGTGACATCAAAGACTGAGGGGGTTGAATGATGAATGCCACCATCAATGATGCGTTTATTTAAGAGGGAAGTTTGCCTCCCGAACCAACAGTTTGTGTTTCACAGCTCTTTTAGCGAGCTGATGGATATTCTCATTAAACCAACTGGATCGTTGTCTGTGGGTGTGTGCATGTGTGTGCGCAAACTGTATGTGAGTAATTACCATGTGTTAGCAAGAAGGAGAGATTTCATTTGCTTTCGTGTCTCCTGCCTCATCTCTAAAACTGATGAGATTACAAATACGTCTTACTCAGTCTGGTTCTCTCCATTAATATTGTATGCATTAATGTCTCATTGTTTGGCTGAGTGAGCTTTTGAAATATTACCCATATAACTCTATTTCCACTCATTACCCTTACTTTTGGCAGCACATGGAAAAACACACACACACAACGTTTAAGCTTGCACACATGCTCACATGTACATACACACAGCCACAAATGAGCTCTTTCACGGTTTCATTTCTAAATTGTATTGAATGGAAAATAATTAAAATCAAATTGTTCTGTGAATAATTTAAAACATGTCAAACTCAAACTCATTACCACTTTGAAGGCTATGATTTAAATGTTTAATATTTCTGCTCTGCTGTCTGTTTTGATATTGTCTGTGGAGTGGTTAATGTGATGGCAGGGGAAAGTCAAGCTTTCTTTTATTTATTTATCCTTCTATAGATATATTTTTGATTGACAGTTTTAATTTTGTTGATTTACTTCTTTCCTTCTCATTGACCTAACAACTTAACAGTTTATTGTTACTTTCAAAAATACCGAAGCTATTTACTTTGTTGAGTTGTAGCCTACACTTACATTATTCCAGATGTTTCCAGCAATTTTCAAACAAAGAGATATTCTGTCATTTTAATCATGGAAGCGGTTTCTTTTGGTCAACTGTCAAATTTGATACAAAATCACTGTAATTAGAAAAACCTACTTGACTGTAATTGTCTTTACATAACATAATTACCACATAAATACTATTTAATCAACGCCCTGTCAATTGAAAAGTTACCCTTTATTCTTTGATTCATGTAGAAATTACTAACAAAAAAAGAACAAGCTGTAGATACTAAAAAGCATTCACAATGGATTTTTACCTTTTTTTGCATGTTTCTTATGATCCATCCCACAGGAAAGAAGATTCTGGTCTGCTGGTTTATAAGGAACACCTGCCAGTCAGCCAGGTTGCAGTGGGTGACACCAACAGACCGGGATCTTTGGCCAAGCTGACTGTTGGACCGCTCCGCTGCCAGGGAGATAGTAAGTGTTACTCTATGGATAAATATGTAATGTGATAGGACAGTTCAACAGTTGCCAGTTATTTTCTCAGGTTACCCCATTGTTTTTTTTCCACCACAAAAATTTCCAATCAAATTTGGTGCCCTACAGCAGGAAGGTTAATCGCCGCCTCTAAATTTTATGCAGGTGTGACTGTGCATTGTTGTTTGTCTCTATATGTCAGCGCTGTGACAGACTGGTGACCTGTCCAGGGAGCGCACTGACTCTTACCCAATGCCAGCTGGGATTGATTCCAGCAGCCCCCAAAGAACAATCAGTACAAGGAATTGATGGATGGTATCAGTCTCTCCGATGTGCGGACTGGAATTTAGATTGGTTTATCAGACCAATAACAAATCAACTTGAAGACATCACTAGAAAACTGTTGTTATCTTGCTATCTTTTTTTTTTTTTACCATTGTCTTTATAAAAATGTTATAGACGAAATGCTTGGTAAATTAATTTAGAAAATAATCTGCAGATTTATTGGTACTGCAAATAATTATTAATTAGAGTCTTTATATATAGTCTGTGTGACACACAATAAGTAGCTTTAGGCTAATTATTCGTTTTGGTTAATAATGTGGGCTGTGCTGTAAATAATAGAAATTTCAAGGATTTAGTATAAAGACATTATAAAGGCACAGAAGTGCTTAATTTGTCAACACTGGAAAAAACTATGCATAGAACACCACTCATTTTGCTAAGTGAAGATCATCTACAATATACTGTAGAAACTCAAATGGTGTCCCTATAAGTTCTTAGCTGATGAATATGAAGGTGTGCTCTGATTCAAAAGTTAAAAGGTCAGTAATGTGCTCAGGGGCTAAATCACACTGTGCTTTAGAGTTGCCAGCAAGAAGAAAAAGAAGTTCAGACTTTACGGGGAGTCCGCACAGGAGGATGAAAACTTGTTTGAGCATTTTGGAGTGGCTGCAGGTGTAAAAAAGGACCTTTGAGTGAGGAAGGAGGACTGCAGGTTATCAAGAGAAAAAATGTGCGTTAATGACCTTCTCTAAGTCAGATGCTGAGAGGATTGGTTTCATTTTCAAAATAATTCTCCTCTTGTAGTGGAGGCAAGGCTGTGTAACCTTTGTGAGGAGCTCATCAAAGGTTGAATAGAGAGAACACCTCCAGTGTCTTTATCTTATTAAAATTTTCCAGTTGACATTGTGTGAAGCTTTTGAACAATCGGAAGGAGCACTAGGGGACTTTTTAAATTGATGTTAAGGTGTTGGTGATTCCTGGACAAGCAGGTAATGTGGGTTGTGCAAACGTTTGAAGTGCTTATGAAAGGTAGATATGACTTTTACCATGTGGAAGAATTAATAGAAACAGGACAAAGACAGAAGGTTTAATAACCACAAGACACATGAGGGGAGTAATACCAAAACAAAACAAGAAATAAATACATATCTAAATATAGAAAGTCCAAAAGTCAAAACATAAATTGTACATTTAGGCAAACCATAACAATTGTGGTGTTTGTCAGATACCAATAGTTTGATGTAACAGGTTGTATTACATGACCAATAGATCACATTTTCCCATATCTTTTGTTCGAAGAAAGTCTGTGACCTTCAGAGTGTCTGTCTGTTATGCAGGGAAGCAGCCTAAAACTAACCTGGAGAGTTTCCAAGATTCAATTAAAACCGCATAAATTAGCAGTGATAATATTGCATTCTCAATAACCTATGATAGGCACGCAGCTCAGGAACGTTGTTAGAAACTGAAACTTTTGACTCATGACCTTCTGTGCATATGAGGTACACGGCTTCCAGAAGATACACCCTCTCGTTAGAAAGTCAGCAGGATAATGTAGGACATCAATTTCAGGGTTTTGGACAATGCCCTGTGCCTTACTAAAAGTTATGTGGCTCCTGTTTCTCCTTAATCTCCTGACAGTCTGCTTGACTCAACCTTTCATAATGCGTTTTCTGTACTGGATGAGAATTATACATAAAAAAACCAAGTAAATGTCAGTGTTCTCCATTACTATTGATGTATTCAGAAATGTAATAGAGGGAAACTGAAAGGATTTTGTAATACTAGTGAGCAAAGTGCGAGGCATCTTCGACTGATAGCCGGTTACATTTATACACTCGCATTTAAATTACTACTTGAATTGGCCATTTTAAGTGACAGCTGCATGGTGTGCAAATCACTGCAGCTGCAAAGGCAGCAAAACACAAAACTTGCTATTTACCTAAGATTTTCATTTCAAGCAAGAATATACATAAAGTATTGAATGATATGATAATTTTTACTTTCTTTGTTTGTCTGCATCTCTGTTAGTTGGTAAGCCTCTCACTGCAGTCAAGGACACACAGTCTACTGTTGCACATTTCAACAGTGTGGAGTCAGTCAGTCATTGATATCTAGAGGTTTCCCAGGACATTTTGTGAAGATTTTCAAGCACTATAGAGTGATGCCACAAAAGACACCCCACCCTGCTGTAGAAGTGCCCCATCTCCACCATGGTGAACCACATTTGTAATATTTATCAATAGGTGCTGCTCAGCTTCCACACATCTAAGAATTGGCAAATCCATAACCGAGCCCACTCATTGCATTTCTTTGCGGGTCTTTACTTAGATTCAAGAAGTGGTAACTGAAACACCAAACTGAATTTAAGTAGTTGAGGGAAGAGGATTTGTTAATCTTGTTATTGTTTGTCAGAGCCCACTGCGCTCTGACATCTTGACCATGACACTGTTTTTTGTTCACAACACATGCATGAAATCAATTTAATAATTTAAGGAAGAAAAAAAACCACATCCAGTTTCGATGTAAGGTGGCTAAAAAAGCAGATAAAAATGTGACTCATTAACACTACTGCACATGAACAATTGACTTCCACATTACTATGACCTCAGTTTTTTTTATTTAAACTCACACAGAGCAGCAATTCAGCAGTGTAAACCCAGGCCTCTGTTATATTAAAAAAAGGGAGAGAGAGAATGAAAGAGACAGCACTTTGGTCTTAATTATCTTCATTCTCCACATGCAGAGAAAAATGTTGCTTTTCTTCTTCCTTAATCCTGGTGGAAATGAAGCATTATCAGTGTGTCTTAGACTATACTCAGACTGTGTTAGCTAAACTTTCTGAAAAGTAAGAAAATAACTCTTTTGACCATAAGAATGTTCAGCTGGAGGTTTGGATGGGGTCTTAATTAAAAACTATCGGGAAAGAGAACAAGAGAAAACACTTCATGCGTAGCAGAGAACAATGGAGCGCATTGTTATTCTGGAGTTGCACTTGAGGCCAATGTGAAAATAACCTATTTTGAATATTCACATTGTGGCAATCATTCAGAGAAACCGTTGCCTTACCTTGACAGCTCTGTTGTGGAAAAAACGCTGTGTGTATGTTTTGTGAACTTGGGTGTATAGGCACAAACATGTGTGACCAGGGTGCATCACCTAAACTCAACTCACAGACTTGACACTCATCTTTTTATTCTCTCCCATTTAGTCCCTGCTGTTCTGGTTGTTTCTCAGCAAACAGCAGATGTCAGAAGCTGCAGAAACACAAATACACATATATACACTCAGAGCTGGTTTAATCCTTGCTGTTTCTCTTCCTGTCCATTCCTCTCATTATTGTTGGCACACTGCTCTCTGTGGGACATTGGGTCGACTGGAAGACACACAGGTTCTGAAGCTCTATCATATTGACCTCCTCTCTTTCCACACGGCTCCTGGTGTTGTGTCCTGAATCTACCTGCAGTGTGTCAGTCCTGCAGTGTGTATCGTGTTTCTGTCAGATTGGCATGGATTAACTGCATCGCATTCCCGATGCATCTGTTACTCTTGGCTAAATGAAACATTTCTCATTCTGAATTTGAGCGGGCTATGAGGCAAAATTCATAAAAGTCAAACGGATAATGGAAACTTTATCTTAATGATGAAAGAACAACACAACCATAAGGAACAGTTCAGCTCAAAAGGGGCCAACCACTAGCTGCAGGGCTGGACTGAGGGGTAGCACGCCGGCAGTATGCACTGCACATCAAAATACCTGACGCAGACTTGTCAGGATACATCACCACACTGGTCTGTTCCCCAGAAAAGAAAAACTTTTTCTCCAAAAGATAAACTCATCCTGGAAACTGTACCTCGACTTTTGTCTGTTTTGTGCTGTTGTTTTTAATTGACCCTTGTCAAATGAAGCCTTTCTGTGACCCCCAAATACAATCTGTTTGGAGGCACCCGGGAGGCTGCCAAAAGCCAAGAAGCTGCCTTGTTTGTGTAATTAGCCTCAGGCCAACTATAAGTCTTTCCTCTCATCCCCTCTGATTGCGACCTCAACAAGAAACAGCTGGTAAAAGGCAACAATTCATCCTTTTTCTATAGTCCAGAACAAATGCACCACACTACAGGAATGAAAGCTACCCAATCTAATTCTGACCCCCCAAATGTATCACCTATGAACAGAGTCAGAACAGAACAGTATGAATTCCTCAGTGAAATGGTTTTGTCTTTTGAGTCTTTTATTTTTATCGCTTAAAAAATAGATTAAAACATCATAGAGCAGGGTTAATGCAGGTATCTACTGTTTGATGTAACAAAGTACCAGAGAGGTTTTGTGGAAAGTAATATCCTGTGGAAAGGGAAAGCAAACATGGATTTCATCTTTAGTGCGGGGCGCCATGATCATTATGATCATAATGCTTCATATATTATCTATTGACTACTCATTTTTCATACTCCAGAGAATAATAGAGTGGAGCATTGCAATCCCAGTGGCCTGTGAGTGCAGAAGTGTGCACACATCTTGTTTCAGGGAGAGAAAATGTTGGATTTAAATAGGAATGTTGATACATCTCTCACACTATAATTTTCACCCTCAGTCTGCCCCCGCATTTATCTGTTCAGACAGGAAGTGCAGAACATGACAGAAACCATGCCCTTTCTCCTCACTGGTGTCACACTCATTATGGCCCCCTCATCAACAATCTGGTGCCACTCTCACTTACCCTCCCTTCATCACAGAGCTGCCAACATACAAACAAACCATGATTTAATGACCCATGACATCACATCTGTTTGTGTGTGTGGCTCTATCATGTCGCAGTATGGCAGGAACAATTACCAAAGATGGATCCCTCTGTCACTTGGAAGGAGCCATATTCTCTTTATCTTACTCTATTATCCACTTTGTGTGACTGAGGGTGTGTGAGACTGTTTTCTATTGAGTGACCAAATTAACAAACTAACTTTAAAATAAAGATGACTTTGAGGTATGTTTGCCATAGTGCAGGCCAACACAGCGGAACAGGGAGCATACATTATAAATTTGCCCATTAAGGCATATTAAACATATATTAAAGATTTCACACGTGAATAGGTAGTCCGTGCATGATTGATGCTTCTCATACTTTGTATGGAGCTCTGTCTCAGTAAGAGCAATGATGATCGGCTGCCATATAATGGGTTTTCATAGGCAAATGACTAATGTCTTAGTCAGTCAGGGAAAGTTTTAGTGAGGAGATACTTGTGTGCAAGGAGGTATGTGTGTGTACTACTGTCTCTCTTTCTGTGGTGGGTACAAGTGCAGTTCTGTGTGTGTCTGTGTGCGTGCACGTGTGCTAGTATTAATAAAGCCCATTTCCATGGCTACTTTAATGGCAGTCTCGGCAGACAGAGAGGAATTTGTCTCATTTATAGATGTTAAAAGGGTTTGGACATTTTAATAGAAGGGAATGAAAATAAATGACAGCATATGAAGCAAAGCCGCATATATTCTATTGTTATAATGTAATGCATCTGCTATAAAACAAGCTTGGTGTCATGACTGACCACAAATGAAACCTTCCAGGGGTCACCAGTGATAGTTCACAACAAACTAATTGTTTTTTATTCATATGTCACGGTATGGTACAGTATGCCCACATAATATCGCCTTTGTAACTGATATCAATCTCACATTGAGTCTGGTGAGTTTTTCCTATTCCCATTTAGTCTTAAATCAGCAATCCATTTGTATTTTTTCCCCATTTTTTTAATTTTCACTTTTCTCTCCCTATGAAACCGTTTTGATAAACACTGTAAGAACATTGTGACCTTCATGAAGAGAGGATTTACTGTAGGACTGTTGTGTTACACTGTATTAGTTTTAGCCAGGTGTTCCACATAAACTGCCAACTGAGTGTAAATCTGAGCTCTGAGGGTTTAGTGCTAAAAATGTGAAAATGGCAAGGAAATTAATTACAAAGTGAGATTGAAAGGGTTTACGGGTCTCAGATGACAGGCACAAACTAATTACCTTATGATTCAAATGCTACATTTACTATGAATATACTGTAATGAGACCGTGAAATTACATGTCACTGATGGCTCAACTACACGCAGATGAGATGCAATACAGGTCTCAATGGAAATTTAAAAATGAGCAGGGAAGAAATATGAATGATATTCGACAATTCAACATATTGGAGAACTATATATGTAAGCTGAAGTGTTTTGAACAGTGATATCTGAACCGTGCCCTGAAGGGCTCTTTCTAAGTCAGAGGCATTGCCTTCCATGACAGTTGCTTCTGTTTCTTCTGTTAGATCAGTCTACTCTTGGTGCTTTGATGAAAAACAACTTTGCACCAAAAGTGTGAAGCAGAATAAGTTTCAGGTGAACATTTTTTAAATTAGACTGCATAGCACGTGTTTTCTCCAGAAAGCTGAGTAATAAGAGCTGTAGCAGGCCTGAGTTCCTAAATGTCATTATTCTACTGTGTTATTATACCCAACTGCACTATGGGTGAGGGTGGGATAATTAATTGAGCTGTTTGGGTAGTTTAAGTGTGGTGCCTGCAGTAGACTGTAGGCCTACATGAAAATTAACTTGTGTATTTGTGTTTATTATATTAAAAGGGTCTAAAACCAGTATTTCTCTATAACCATTAGTGGAATCTGACAGCTTTAAATAGCTGTCTGTGGATTGTACATGGTTTGGGTGTTCATGTAAGAATTGGGATGGTTAGATGCTAGGGAAGGCATTATGTCAATGTCATGTCCCTGTGAATGTAGTAAAACAAGGATCAGTGTGTGTGTGTGTGTGTGTGTGTGTTTGTGTGTGTGTGTTTGTGTGTGTGGCTGAGAATGTCCATGTTAATGACCAGAGACAGTGCAGTCAGTCATCCCTACCATCTGCTGGTGTTGGCGCGTAACCCATCTGGTCAACCACAGACAAATGAATCATCTAGTTGGCTTCCAGACCCAGACTTCACCTCAAACTGTACCTAACATCATGTCTGCCCCGACAGTTCACTGGCATTCGCTTTGTTGCTGTTGTTGTTGTTGTTGAAGGTTTGTGTGGGTTTTTTTTTTTATACACACCTGTGGCCTAATCCTCAGGTCAGCAGCTGCTCTCGTGATACACGTAACACCACATTTCATTTGAATTAATTGATGGATCAAAGTGATCTAGGCTACACCGTGTGAAAAAAACTCCATCTGTGAAGAACACCAATTCATAAAGTGCAAATATATTAACAGTTTTGGCTGCAGCTCAATTTCTCCTGGGTACAAACATGATTCTTCTGTATTGATTCGTACAAGCATTACATTTTGGATGTCTGCTTCTAGGTGTTGATTTACTTCTTAAGATGCAGTGAAACCTTTTAACCGACCTTGAGAGGTTCCAAAACACAGGGCAAAAACCCAACATCAGGGCTTGTACTTCTGTTTACTTCTGTTTACCAAGTCAGAGGACCACAGTGGTGACTGACTGGCCAAGTGACAGACAGACTGAGTCCATTTCTGCCCCTGTGAAATGTTTCAAATCTCTGAGAGGGAAAGGTATTCTTGAAAGTACAATCATTTGGTCTAAAACCTTGCAACAACAGTGAAGCAGCTCAACAATTGCAGCCATACAAGAAATGAAAGTAGATCTGAGACACTCTTTGCTGACTGAATTGCCCTCTTTAGTGCATCACACAGCAAGACCAAGAGCGTCCAGACGAGGTGCCAACAGAATGAGAGTTTCACCTTGAGACATAATTAGACAAAAAAAGCTTTTCAAGAAAATCACATCAGAGTCTCTCTGAGAACCGCTGCCTTTCAAGCACCCATCGACATGAAAAAAGACTTTTATGCATTTATTTTATTCATATGAATTCTCAAGGAAAATGCTTGAATGCATATAGGAGGTTGCAGCTTAGTGCAGTCTCGCCCCCATGTCCTCAGTTGGAGACACTTGGTCAGAACAATTTAGCATTATTTTCAACATGCAGAGTACGTCTAATGGAAGCTGAACCCAGCCAGTGACTGCTGACGTGCATCATGCTTTTGTAGCCACAGTAAATTTCTTTTGCACTAAGCTACAGTACACCACGGTCTTTCCAAGCACTAAAATATGTCCAAAATAACAATGTTTCACTATACTTATCAACGCTTTTGTTGTTAGCTTTGCACCCCAGCCACCCCCTGATGACTCCATTCCCGCTAATAACTGTGGTAATTCATTCATTCATAACCAAGAGCTTTAAAAACTGATGCCAAGGGGCCCCTGACCAAGCATCCAAGCATGTGACAAGAGGGGAGTGACAATGTGTTCCTTCTGCTTGTGTGCCAGTTGGCTGTTCATGTCATGTTTATTTAAATTTGTCGCATAAACCTAATTTGCCTTGCTTTTAAAACACCCAGTTATTAGGCGTAATGGTTTACAGTCTGATATTTGTCATGTCTTAGTCAGGAAAGACATTCATGTGCTGGAACAGTTTCTCAAAACATTTGTTTGATAAATATTTCAATATGGGAGTGATAAATGTGCCACAGAGCCTCGCCAACCGGTCGCATCTGTGAATCTGGCACAAGGGCAATCATTGGTTTATGATTTGGCCTCCATAACAATGTTTTCTCTCCAACACTCAATTTCTGTCAAACCCCTTATTTTTTTGTTCTCTTTTCCTTCTCACACCATGGATCTCTTTTGAGCTCTTTGTCTATAACCTTCAATTTCCCATTCTCCCTCTTGTTCTGTCTCCTTACTTCTGAAGCGTGACTCGCCTCCCAGCTACTTCTGTATCCTCGTGTCCTTCTTGCTTCTACGTCTTTGTCATCCGCGTGTTCACTCTCTTTTTTGAAGGTTTTCAGATCTTATTTAGTGCATGAAAATAGATATCACATCACACAAGACCCCTCCATGTCATCTATGTACAGTATGTGTGATGTTATTACATATTTGTACTGTGAGGGCAGACACTGGTTTTACAGTACAAAAGTAAAGTAGAAAAGTGAGCAAATGCTTTGTGCCTGTGTGTCTCCAGCCCCTCAATATGCTGCATTCATCAAAATAGATCTTCATAATCAGTCAGTCGCCCAAGTATGTGGCCCTGGTTTCCTTTCTGTAATGAATGAATATGAAACATCAGAATGTAGTCCAGAATTATCCCTGTTTATTGACTAAGCACGTCTCCCATAGAGTAATGAACAGTATTCTCAACCCACACAAATCCCAAAGTGTTGGGGGGGGGGCTACTATCTGCCCTCAGCCTTGCCAGGATGTGAGGGACTGAGGTGACAGGAGCAGCTCAGCTATGTCACCGGGGAACGCTTATCGCACTGAACCATGAGACACAAACACAGAGATGCATGGACACTGGTACATACCTGGATGCACACAAACACATAGGCACCACGTGATCGCGCCTGCACACATTACATACTGGGCATAAACTCACAGGCTGAAAGGAAGCACAATGGTGCTGAAATGATCGGTCATTTATCAAATAAAGTTGGTTGAATTGAATTGAATTGATTAGTTTTTTTAACTATACTGTAGATTGAGAATTTACATTAGAATAAGTGACAAGAAAGCTGTGTTGCTGAAACAAGTACGTTGTGGGCCACTGCTGCCTGGATTAAAAAGAAATTAAGAGGTTATGAGTGCTGCTATTTGTGTTTTTTCTGAGTTTTTTTAAACCATGCACCTATACAATTTGGACTTTGATCCTATGTGTGCTCACTTTTTCTTTGAACATTCTCTGGATCCATCTGCCCAAAATTTTGAGGTTTTGACACTTTTTTTTGTTTTGGGCTATTCAATCAAAATAAGACATATATGAAGACACCACCCTGGCTGCAGAGAAATTGTGAGATGGTAGTACATGTATAGGTACATGTTACATGATAAAAAAATCATTGAAAGATTCATTGGTAGATACATTAATCATGAGCAGCAGCCCAAATGTACACGCACACCTCTCGCCTGCGCTGCTGTTGCTGTTTTCCAGGGTTATGGAACAGGGTGTGAGTGCAGTCCTCTGAGGCATCAAAGATATCTCACACAGCTGATACCACATTAGCCCTCACTCTCCTCATCTTCCCCCAACCCTCTAAAAGGCCCCCAGCTCCTCCTCCTCCTCTCCTGTCATCTGCCCTGCACATTACTTCACTCTCCTCTTCTCCGTGCTCTCTTCAGTCGTCTCACCCATGCCTGGCCTCTGTCCTCTTTTTTCTGTCTTCTCTCCTCAGCCGTCCTCTCCACGCTCTCTGCTCCTCGTCCTCTTCTTTCCCTCCCACTCTTCATCTTCCCTGAGTGATAGGAGTGAAACACAGATGCGGTGAGGAGAGAGGAGACGGCAGAGAAGTCTCTTCATCAACCACAGTCTGATAATTCATCAGCAGCTGTTTAACGCGCTGCTACTTTGTCTTCATTAGCTGCCGCTGGTTTCGCTTCATTCAAAAGTCATTAGAAAAATTGTTATCAAAAATCCTGTAGCGTTTTCCCCATGTTCTCTTGTCCTTTCCTCAGGTCTTCATTTAGATGGAAAAAAAATGCTGTCGCTCCAACTTTCTATTGAATATTATGGAAGTTGCAGGAAATTGCATGTTACGTGAAGGCCCCTGCATGGAAATAGAGTCGTGATGAAATCATTTTCCTGAGGAGATATTAAATAAACCTACTTAAACAATGGTTGTGAGATAACAGTGTTTCATACAGAATAGATTGATTGCTCTTTGGAATGAAATGGAAACGGATGCATTCGAAATGAATCCATTTCTGCAATGAATTTATTCTGCAGATAATCAGGTATGAGTGGGTTATGGTGTTTACCACAGTGGTAATCGCAGGTGTACTAGGTGCTAGAGAGATGTGGGAAGAGGTTGTAATTAATTTCCTTTTTTTCTACAGATAACTACTGGAACGCTGCGTCTTTCACCACCCCGTCATCCTACCTGCACTTTGCCACTTTCCAGGGTGAGACCAGCGCTGACATCTCTTTCTATTTCAAGACCAGCGCACCCTACGGCGTCTTTCTGGAAAACCTGGGCAACACTGACTTCATTCGCTTGGAGCTCAAATGTAAGATGCATCTGAGTGATTCTGAGTTACAAGAGTCATCTTTCTCTGTGGTTGTGTCAATCCTTGTCCTATGCAGCAGTCAGTCTGATAGCGATAGGTGTAGCCTTTCACTCCACAAACACACACACACACGCCCACAAACATGCAGACACCCACATCAGCAGCAGCCATTTGCCGTCCTGATTATGGCACCGCTACTTTGTGTGATTGCAAGAGAGAGCAATTATTTATTTAAGGTAATTGGCGTGTGCAATAATTATGTCCATTATGAACCTCTCTTTAACCAAATCACCCATTTTCAGGGATGACAAAACACAAGCTCTCTCTCTCACACGCACAGACATACAGTCTCTCTCCCTTCCTCTCACTCTTTCTTTCTCTAAAAAGCAGTCTTACAAAACCCACTTTTAAATATCTGAAAGTGTATGCTCCCTTCTCCCACCCTAACACAGTGTGATTAAAATGCGTGTATATGCTCAACATACACGTATATGTTGCATTTAAAAAGTAAAATAAACTCACTTAAGTATTTGTACAACCTTTAGGTTAAATATACAAAAATTGACACATTAGGATACAAGGTGAGCCCACTTATTTTTGCGCATTTTATCATTCAGTCATTCAACAACTAAAAAACCAAGGTTTATATTAGCAAATATTGTGAATTTCTAACTACTGAAATAACCAGAATCAGTAAGGGCCTGTCCAGACCTGCATTAACATGCGTCTCGGGTGATGGGATCATGAGTGGACAGCTCTAAGTACGTCAGTTCACATCTGTCATTAGAATCTGTCTCCACATGTGTCTCAAGTGGCCACTTGTGAGCAGATCTCACTCTATATGCAAATAAAATAATAAATAATAATCACTATGCAAATGGCTTCATTCATGCCATTTTTGCCAGTCTGACAGGTCTGTTGTCACTGTGTGTTTGTGTAAGAGAGAGAAGGACAGAGGTAAAGAGGAGTTCAGCCAATGTGTGCACAGCTCTACAATCAAATACAGTATGGTTTCATCCATTTGAAATAGTGAAATATTTCTGGTTCTCATTATGAAACTGTGGTGGGACTAATTAGACTGTAGCAGCTGAGTATGCGCTCCCTCAGTGTGGCCTGTGATGCATTTGCATTCACACTGCCAAAAGGATTTGTTTTGGCCACATGTGCCTGAGACCACTTCTGAATATGGTGTGATGAGATCTCAAATTACACTTCTATGGATCTTGGGGGCGTTCACACCTGAACTTAGAGCTTAGAGCTGTCCACTTGTGATCAGATCACCAGAGATCCGATGCTCATGACACATGTGAAGAGGACCTTCGGATCCTCCAGCTCATTTTATCAGAGAGGACTCACCACTGTGGTGTCGAACCGTCAAAACACTCGGTGACCTCACAATCGAAAAGAGGTGTTAGAGATTGAGCGATCTTTGGCAGACTATGGACACTGGCTTGCAGAGAGCACAGCCACTTGTCTGGAGCCAAGAGTTTCATTTTAATGTCAAGCTGCTACAGCGAAATGTCTGAATCTCTAGCTGTGTTTGTCGTCGCTTCCTGCAAAAGCAACAGTCAACTCCAGCTTAACGTTATGATCCTACCATTTAAATGGTTTGTTCATTTCTGCTCTGTGCTAAGAGAAAAAGAGAAACACAGATAAAATATTCATTAAGTTTTTCCAACATCGAGTTATTTTATCAACTGCATGAAACAGAGCTACAGTACGGTAGCTATCTGAATTCATAACTAGTATGGCTAGAGCTACTATACGTATAGTACTCCATACAATGTCATACAATACATAAAGGCATTTTTTAAATGTCAAATGTAAAATATTTTAAATAGCAGACAGTGCACCTCCCTATTTCACATTCTCCAAGTCCTTCCTGAGACTCCTGATTGACATGTCATACAGCAGGTTCCTGTAATCATGTTCCAGCAGCTCAAATGAACATCCCAACAGTGGAGCTGCTCTGATCAAGAATGTTAAAATCTGTGGCTTCAATTTAATTGCCAAGCTGCATTGCGAAGGGGGTTCCTGGCTCAGCGTGGCTGCCGATAGATGACTAATTGCATTTCATTGGGATTCAAAGGGATCTGAACAATTGGCGCCAAAGGAGCGAGCTGACCGCTTCCTGCTGGTGTGTCTGACCCGCGATTTTACACCAAAATGCCAAGCAGCGAACAGGCACAAAGTTGAAACTTGGTTTTCGTGCCAGAGTGCTTTTCAAAGCCGTGACACTGAATGACATTATGTTAGCGGGTATGTGGCCTAAAAGCTCCATAAGCTTTTTAGTTTTATATATTTATTTAGTTAGTTTTCATTTTCTCTTTCTCTAAACTAGGTTTTCACAAAGTGAGATACGTACCTATACATACACACTTATTGTTGTAGGAAAAACAATGCTGCAAAAGTGCACAAGCAAAACACACACAGACACAAAGATATGGTATGTATCCAGTCTGTCACAGCTGCACAGCAGGCCAGTGGAGATAGGAAAAGTGTGTGTGTGTACGTGTGTGTGTCTCCGGAGGCTTTCAAAATGCCCCCACATCGATTTCCTCTCTCCTCTCCCTTGCTATCATCTTGCATTTTGCCCCACAGCACACATTTGGACACACAATCACAAAACGACTCGCACACACTCACACCCCGCACTCATACACATAAACACACATAATCTCTGCCCTATTGCTGGTGCAAAAAACTGTATCTGCTGCAATCCAGTCAGGGCATGAAATGACTAGCATTAAGCCAGAATAGCATAGCTGTGCCATCGCAGGAGCTCAAAGCACATAAACACACACTCACAGATAAACACACGTGACTTTGTACAAAACACTTTACTGTGACCTCAGCAAACTGAAAGTCATCAGGTGGCCACTATTCCTCTTTGAATCTTAATGGAAAGACATAGGCACCGATGCATTTGAGAGGCTTCAGAGCTACATGAACTGGTCTGGTAACAGGATTTAGGAGAGAGAAAGGTCCCCAAATACAGAGATGCTTGACGTCTAGGGAGCGCTGTGGATCAGTAGAAAGTGTGTGCCATGTTTTCAGTCCTTAAGAGGCTATAATTTCAGTGATAGTCTTGCCCAAAGGTTATAAACATTTTCTGTCTGGTATCCAGCTGAGAAGCCTGCTTTCCCCATGAAGATACCAGCTTTAAAACGACATCATTGCCCCTTTTATGTGAAGACATAACAGATAGAAAGTTCAAATCTAAAGTTAAGCTTATGCTTTTAGAAAGTTTTGAGATGTCTGACTTGTTAAAGCTATATCTAGTTATCTATTAATGAGAGAACCAACTGGACATCACATAGTCTTTATTCAGATTTTTTGTCAAAGAACGGTCAGACGTTTATCTTTCCCACGCTATCAGTGCTCCAAGTACACACTCAAATAATACGCTGGATTCTTTGCGTTGTGAGCATGCAAGTTTCCCGCTGATAAACATGAAAAAGTTTTATTTGAAGCGCCTACATTTCATAAAGAGATGCTTGGCTTTTGAGAAGTTGCTTTAAATCCTTTTTCAGCGTCAACGGCAGCAGGTTTGCCGTGGCACTCTTAATTTCTCTGGCACTCAAACGGAGTTTCCCTCCTTCAAGCATCCAGACTGTTCCAGCCAACCCAACAGTAAAAACCACAAAGGGAGAGGCTAACAAAGCAAATGAGACAAACAGCAGAAAATTAGCAAGTATAACAGAAAAGACACCGAGGAGATAATACACTGCCAACAACGAAATGGAACAAACACACGCACATATGCACACCCACACAAACAGTGATCTCTCACGCTAAGACATACACAATCTCTTTCACAATTTATCATTGTTGTGCCGTGCTGACACATAATTCAGTACTTGGCTCTTTCAGCCTCTGTATTAAAAGATTAATAGAAAAACAGAACGCAAAAATAAAAAAAAAGCTCTGCTGGGATTTCTCCAGGCTAACATGCTAGTGTAATCACAAAAAAACACATTCACACACCTGCCTAAAATGATGACATCCATCAGAGCTATGCAAAAACAAAAGCTTTGTGCTCTGCAGCCATGTGAGTTTTCATTCCTGCCTGTGGACAGATGCAAAAAAAAAAAAGAAAAGAAACAAAGAAACATAAAATAAGAGAGAAAGTTGTAGGGCATCCATCCTGTTTTGCTGTTCCACTAAAACAACACACAAATAATCATACACACATCCTCACATATCATATACCATTGGTGTAGCAGCATTTTTTTGTTTTGTTTTTTTCTATTGGGTTTGTTTGATATATGTTTGACTCTCTCTCAGCATTTAAAATAACTAATGTTGCTCTTTGCCCTGCAGACCTGCTCTGTGCATACAGACATCATTAATTCAGTGAACTAAAGACTGTCAGAGGGCTTGTACTGTGCCTCTCTGTGCATTCATGACCCTGTTTGTCTATTTGAATTGTTTGTTATGGCTAGTTGAATGTTCAAGCGCTTTTTCATATTTATTACATAGGTTAGGTTACTGCTCTCCGCACACCCAGACAGGCTTTTGCAGGGATGATTTCTAGTGTCTTTGCGTCTCATCTAAAAGGAAATGATAATGTCTTCGAGAGAGGAATCAAGGAAGAGAGTGAATGAGGATTTAATGATGGATAGGAGGGAGGGTATAGTGACAGGCAGAAGAAAGCAAAGCAGTAAAGAAGAAACAAATGAACAAACAATAGAGAAGAAAGAAGGAAAAATAAAAGTATGAAGGAAGGAATACACATGGAAGGGAGGCTGACTCAAGGGATGTCGGGGGTGGATAAAAGAAAGAGAGAAATGAAAGAACAAGCAAACAAAATAACAAAGAACACAAAATGAGAGAAAGAATGAAGGGATAAACGAACAGGAAAGTGATAATAACAGAAACAGAGGAACTGTGTGTGCTGTAACGGCTGCATGAGGGCAAAGGATGGAAGAATAGGTGGAGTGAAAGAAGATAATTAGATGAAACGGATGGGAAAAGGACAAAATTCATATTTATTGAGCAGCAAGTACAGAAAGAAGAAAGTGCATTTCCCCATCGACGACTACATAAAGTTATTCACTCTAATATTTGAGCCTAATGAAACCATAATGATGCAGTAACTTACAGCGCTCTGAAGTGGTTATTTATCATCTCTATGACTGCAGCACACTAGTGCCAATAACCACCATATGGCACCACCCAGAATACATAGCTTTTATACAGCAGCCTCACAGTAGTGCCAAACATTAAGAAAGCAGTCAAATTGAGTTTTAATTTGACAACTGCAAGTCGTCTCTCCAGCAGCAGAAATAATTCCCTCATTGTTGCATCATTGTTGCCTCATTCCCGTCATAGGTCAGAAACCTTCGACTGACATCTTGCAGAGGCAAGCATTAATCGAACATCTTGCATCCGAACAACACAAAGCCTTTATTAAAATTGTGAGTTCAAATAATCAATGTCTTGCAATTAGAAATGATGAAAGACCTGCCACGAAGCTGTGAAACATATTCATTATTCATGTATTCATGTAATCGTTTATTATCTAGTATACAATGGAGGACTCTCAGGGTCTTCTTGGCCTCCAGAGAAGGCCAACTATATCAGCATTTTAAATGTTATATTTAATCTGTTGCAGTTAATGGTTACTCTCCCCTGCTTCTGATTCTAGGTTCATTTTCAAAGTGTGCATGTGTTTGTTTGGAAAGTGCTGGGTAAATTAACCAGTCACATTTAGATTCATAGTGACTGGCACAAACGATCGTTGCCCCAGGCCAACTGAGGACTCGCAGCTTTCTCCTAGGTTCTACCTTTTTTTGCCCAGAGGTTTAAACTTGCAGATCAGCCATGTCAGTCAGTCAGTCAGTCAGTCAGTCAGTCAGTCAGTCAGTCAGTCAGTCAGTCAGTCAGTCAGTCAGTCAGTCAGTCAAAGCTCAGATGGTGAAGTGATGGAATAAAAACAAGGATACCCAAAGGCGCACCAACCAGAATTTGAAAATTTTGTTTTCATGTTGTAAGAAGTGAGGCAGTAGAAGTTTCCTGAGTGTTTGTGATGGACTTCACATGACAATATTCACAACTTGGAGAACTTGGAAACTCCCTTCGACACTTTTGAA
The DNA here is from genome assembly GCF_905171665.1 of Trachurus trachurus. Lineage (NCBI taxonomy): Eukaryota > Metazoa > Chordata > Actinopteri > Carangiformes > Carangidae > Trachurus > Trachurus trachurus. The sequence goes on from NC_139911.1 coordinate 9,903,061, forward strand.
TATGTGAGCCCTTAAGGACTTAAGGAATATAAATAATAGAGGAATAGACAGACAATTGGACGTCATGATTGCTCCAAAGACAGAGAGTCTCGACGTCTTCCCCACCTTTCTGGTTGTAATGCCGATAAATCTGAATAAATTATACTTTTGTAGTCAAGGTTTCTGCATTGAATGAGCTAATGATATGTAGAAAGCTGATATTGACAGAAGGTTAATAATTCATATGTCTGTGTATGATGCTGAATTTATTTTATGAACAAGCTCTAAACTGGTCACTGGCAACCATGATGACAAGAAAGAGCTGCTGTGCAGAATGGTCAAATGGATCTGTCTCATCCCCGGGTTAGTGCTCCTGTGTCAGAGCCGCTGTGTGAGATCGCTGACTTCAATCGGTCACTGTGTGTGAGATTATTTACCTGAGTGTATCAAGTTGATAAACAGCTGGAGATAAGAAAACACGCACACGCACACATGCACACACACTCACACACACACACACAAAGCCTTTTCTGTCATAACACACTCACATACAATATATCAGAAATATCAATGAACATTTGACCTGTCATGGGTGAAAGGAGCAACAGTATAACAGTGCCCCCTGTTGGTTTGTTGAAATATCAGGATCCTGATATACAGAGCACCAATAAACTTTATGGCTTTGTGATGATTCAACAGCCTACACACTCAGATCCACTCATTTTAAGATAATGAAGATTAATCATGCAGAGAAACAAGGCCATCTTGCCCTCTTTCATCTTCTGTCTGCCTTCTCTCTCCTGTTCATTTACACAATCTCATTTATTTTTAACTCATGCCAGTCTCTGCTCTCCCTCACAAACACAGTCTGGCTTTTCTTTCTTCTTTCTCAAACAGAACAAAGCAGACCTTTGAAAGTTCAAAAACAGCTAAAACACATGGAAACTGCTGCGATACAACTTTATGTCATGCAAAGTCAACAGTTCCTGGCATGTATCGACTGCCTGTGAGATTAGTCCAGTCCAAAGCTGTGGGCAGCCGCGTATTGCAAAGCTAAAATCTATACGAGCCAAATGAATGGCCTTGAAACAAATGAGCCATTAGATTAGAAATTGAACGCATATTTACCTGCAGCGTGGACTATGACAAAACAGGGAACCATGGGATTTGGAAAGTTGATTGTTTCATGTAGTTTTGTAAATTTCCTATAACTAATTTCTTTCTCTCACGTTCATGTCTGCAGCTCCTAAGGTGGTCTCCTTCTCCTTCGATGTTGGAAACGGACCTGTGGAGTTGACGGTGCAGTCGGCTATGCCCTTAAACGATGACCAATGGCATCGCGTGATGGCTGAGCGAAACGTGAAAGAGGCCGTGCTTCAGTTGGATCAGACTTACAGGGCGTCTCAGCTCGCTCCTGCACAGGGACACACACGACTAGAGCTGTTCAGCCAGCTCTATGTGGGTAAGACAAACACACACACACTCCCACACACTCCGAGCAAATAACAACTCTCACGTGTATGTATGACTCACATACACAGATTTGATTACGGCTTGAATACTTAATAATCTGGTCTGTGTAGGTGGGATGCTCAGAGACAAACGTACTCATGAACTTTGATGTGTGCACGGCAAACGCATACGCAGCATCATTCCTTGTAATCATAATTGGATTGAACTGTTAATTAAAAAACTTTTTCTGCTGTCTTTAGTTTCTGTAATGCGGCCCTCACATTCAGACATCCACTGTGAGGATGTCTCATTGTTTCATGACTTGAAGATGTACCCGCCGTTACTGGAAATCACTGTCTTCTTTCCTAAGAGGCCTCAGCCCAGCTTAGCCACAGCCACTGCTAATTAAGTTAATGTTAATCCAGCGCGCAGATACGCGCACACGCTCAATCGTTTCACATTTCACACTATGCACGCTTAAGGACACACACATGTCCTCGAAAATTCATCTGTGTAAGTGATCATAGTTTCAGTAAAGTGAAAACTGAGCCTCTGTGCTGGCTGTGAGGGCACGTGACTAAAACTTAATTCACTTACAGAGGTCATTTCTTTGATACTTTAATACTTTGACTCAGCATTTATAATACTTTGGATTAAGGAACTATAATAGCACAAAGAAGATATCAATCCTCTGCCTTTTTCTCCCTCACACACACTCTTTCTGCTATGAGAAAGATCAAGTCCTTATTATCACACCATTTATGCCTTCATTTTGTTAAAGAGGTCTAGTTTGTTCCTTATGGCTCCATCTTTCACTCCACACAACGCTCCTCAAGCTCATCAGGAGCACAAATGGCAGAAGATCTGGCCGGTTTTCTTCCTATGCTTTTAGTTCTCGGTCTCATTCTACCTTTTGTGCTGAGCTGTCAATGCGCTATAAACCAAACTCTGGGGCTAAAATAGTTTTAGGGATTTGCGGATACAAGGAAAAGTGCTGAGGCGGATCACGGAGTTCCTTCTATCTCATGGAAAAAGTTCTGCCCAAAGGAGATTGTTCCAAATTCCAATCAGGCATCACGATGTTATAGCCTTAACCCCCTGATCCCCGCTTATAATATAATTTCATCGTCTCATCACTTCTGCTGATTCGACCGCTGCTGAAACATTCTCACCTTATCATGTCCCAATTTGCCTCTCAGTGTATTTGCACTTTCATTTAGTGGAATGGAAAGGGGAGAAAAAGGTTTAGTCACTGTGCGACTCGGGGCTTTGAAACCGGAAATATAATGGCTTCCAGATAGCACCTCGGTCGTCGTCTCATTTGCATGCGTGTATCCTGGCTTTTCTGCCAAAGAAGGGCAGGAGAAAGCTTGTGCGTGATACAGTTGTATAAACACACACACACAGAAAAAACATGGAGGATACAGAGATAGAGAGGGGGGGAGAGGAATAGTTTGTAACAACAGTCCGCTACAGGGGTGGCAGCACTTTCTCATATCTGATTTATAATCCCTGGTTAATCCTTATTTGAGGATTGCTTGGGGAAGTTACAGTGGGGCACACAGGAAGTGACACAGCCACTAAAGGGAAGTGGTTTAGATTTGGCCTCTGACACCAGGAAAAGATAGAGATTGTTTTGTATTTGATGGAGAGATTTGGAAAGCAGAGGCGGAGAGAGAGACATCCTGCCATGAAGTTGAAAAATTGGGCCAGACAGGAGCCTACAAGGAAACAAATTGGAATAATAAATAAGTGATTTGAAGGAAGAAAAAAAACAAGCTGCATGAGTTATCTGTATGAACGGTTCTACACAGTGGAGAACTACTATACTATGGGCCAGTGTTGGGCAGCCTGTCAGGAGCAGTGGGTGGCCTGGACAGCTGTGTTGTTGTGAACTGACATCTAGACCAACAATAATATAACAACCAGGAATGAGTTGATCAAGCGCAGGCATGAAAGTCACACCTGGGTCACACCACTTACACCTCACCTGTGTGTGACAGCTACCTCACCGAACTGCTGCAACTGGTGTGTTCACAGTGCCGGCATTGCTACTACAGTACAGAGCTGCTGCTGCTGCTGGCAGCCACATCTTAAAACACTGAATTTGCTTTTGGTAATAGCCATCAATAACAGCCAGTTGATTTCATTTCATCATTTGAAAAGTGAAGAGTTGTAATTATAAAGTGATAGCTGAGGTTTGTCATCCAGAGTGATTAAAAATTAGCAGTCGGGTGGTTTGCTAAAGAGCTTTGGTCTGGGATGGAGTCGAACTCCCAGCCTGAATTATTGTTTCATCCCTGCGACGAGGAGCTTTATTTTTCTCACCTGGGTCTCATATCCGTCTCTGTATCATCCACTTCTCTGTTTCTCAATCAATATGCTCCTCATCAAGCATTTGATTGCTTTAGTGTTTACTGCATGGTGGCTCATTTGCTCTAATGGCCTCAAGAGTAAATGTTATACCATCAGCCTGCTGTCATTTACTTCACACTGTTAACTTTTAGCTCTCCATTTCACTTCATACATGCACATAACTATAAATCTTGCGACATTTTATTCATTTAATGTTACCATCTGTTCTTCTGATTTTTCACTCCTGATTAAGGCTCACTGTCACTCTCTTCTTTTTATGAGTTTGCATGTTTTTTCTCTGTTCTCTCACGGTCGGATTGTTTTGTCCTTTCTTTTTCTTCTTTGGTCTTTGTTTTCCTCGCCTCTGTCATCGTGGATCCACATCTTGCTTGTTGCTGCTCACTGCATGTGGGCGACCCATGTCACAGGGAAACCGGCCTCGCCCACCTGCCAAGACAGTAGGTAACATTTAATGAGTACATGGAAATGTGTCAGTGACGTTGACTCACATTAACTCAAACTCAAACTAACAGCGAATTCAATTTAAAGAACACACAAAAACACATGTAAGAAGACGAGAACGCACCTACGGTTTAAACTGTGTGTTTTGTTCCACCCCAGTGTTGATTAAAAGTTTAGCCAGAATGTATCTGCTTATGCTATTGAGCCACTGCTTAGTCTGGTTCATATTATACACTAAGAGGTAGGTATGAGGAATTATGAAATGACATTTAGACCAGATGAATCAAAATTCCTCTAAAATCTATGTAAATGTCACTCTTAAGTGAAGCTCCAATAAACATGGTAAACACTGTATTCAGTTGAACTGTAAACAGAAAGAAAAAGGATGCACCACAATGCTTTTAACCCACTTACACAATGGTAATGGAAGAACAGGGAGAACAGCAGTGCAGCAGATGTGCAGCCTGTTGGTGTAAATTGGGAATTTATCTGCATGGTTGGATCAGGCTTTCACATGAGCAGTCGACCCACACAATGTATTTCCCTACCTTCTGTCTGTTCTTCTCTGTGTAACTTACAGTAATGCAGCATCTAAGTGCATACTGTGAGTTTATTCATTAGTTAATCATTAACTTAGTGATGTAGCATCCACATCAACACAAAGTGAAGGTCAAAAGATCACATTTTAGAACTTTACTTTTAATTAGGAATTTCACTGTTGCATATTCCGTGTAGGTGTGTGTGTGCTCATGTGTACTGTATACATCCTAATGAATATAAAATGTTTCCTCATTAGCACATCATTACAGAGAAAACGACTGTGAAGATTCTCTGGCATCGTGATCCTCTCATCCGAAAGACGCCTTCAGTGCTACTGAACTTCAGTTCTACTGAAGAAGCAGAACTGAAGAAAGCTTTCGGATGAGAGGTCAAACATCTTCAAACATCGACAGCTCCCTTCATATTCAGTAGCAATCATAAATTATAGAGTAACAAACCCTTGAGCGACACACATCACAGCTCTAAATAAATAGGTGTGTGCTCTGCTGGTGGTTACCTGCTGCTACTGTTTGTGTGTGGTATGTCAGTGCTTCTGTTGTGTTGTCTGTCTTGTGTGTGTGGATATATTCTAGAGACTGACTAATACTATCTACATAATAATACTGATATTGATATTCTAAACTATAATTTAATGACACATCACCCAATTAAATACAATTTTGGGGGGGACATTTGGTCACTGATGCTTTTTTTAAATTAATAATCACAATTTGACTTTTTTTAATTACATTTGATAAGTCTGAAATTTAACAAAGAACAGCTAAATATTCATTCTTGCAATTTACTGTGTTCAGCATTTTTAATTTGCATCTCCCACTGTTTTCACCGAAATGAATATATCTGCATTAATCCTATATTGACTTCAGTCAGCATCAGTCATGCTTTGTTAAACACCATTTGTGAGTTGTACAGAAGGTGTGTGTGTGTGTATGTGTGTGTATGTGTGTGTGTGTGTGTGTGTGTGTACGTGTCTGCTCTGGTCTCCCCAGGCCTGGGAGCCTGCTGTCCGTTCAATCAGGCTGATTTAGACCTGGGTAAACAGGTGGCAGAAACCTCCAGCCAATCAGTGGTACAACACAGATTAATTAACAGGTCTACTAAAAGTCAACTCCTTAGTGGGACTGGAAAGTGGAGAAAGCGTGTGAACGCCCTTCTGTATCAGGATCCATGAATACTGTATTGGCTGGAGAGAATGTAGCCTACATGTATTAGTAATTATATTGTGTGTGTATGTGTATGTGTGTGTGTTGGCCTGTGTGGCTAAACTAGCAGATATACATGTGTGTGGTCATGCTGCTGAGGGAATAGAGTGTGTGAGTGAGTATATGCTCATATCTCCTTAACATGTCTCCTTGAATGGATACTTTCATGTAATCCAAAAGACGCAATTGAGAGGTTTTAATAACTAAAATGCCCCTCGGCTCTTGTTAATGGTAGTGTGTATGAGTGTGTACACCTATGTGTGTTTATGCTGACAGTGTAACCATCCTCTGTGGTTGTGCTTGTGTACATTCAAATCTATACCTGTGGGTGTATGTTTATGAGTGTGTTTATTGCCATAGTCATTTAGGTGCACATTAATCTATTTAACGCCCCTACTCTGTCCAACTTAATGGGTAGTTAGACTGTAATGGTGCAAGGCCAGAATGACGATGGAAGCACTTTAGAGGAATGGCTATCGACACCCTAAGGCTAAGCATTAATGCTCATATTGACTCATTCAAATCAGGTACGCAGTGTGTGGTCTGTTTTAAATGCGTGTGTTGGTCTGTAGCATGTACTTCACATGCATTCATGCATTCATTTTCCTGTGTTTGATTGTGAGATGTTCATTAAGACACAGTGTTCATTAGGCTGTTCTAATTAGTGAAGAAATCAAACGAGTTGAAGGTTGTTTCAAGAGCGGCGTCACAGCCGGAACGATTAACGTGACATCAGTGGCTTCCTCCAGGCGTTAGGATATTAACGTTTCCAAAAAGAGATTAAAACAGAGCTTCTTGCATTCAAAACGACTTCTGTGACTCTGACTTCCATTTGTCCTCCCTTCCTTCTCTTTATTTGTTTTCTCTTCCCTTTTCACTGCTTTTCAAAATGCTACATAACCTTGCTACACTGACACCACCTTGTGTGTTTCCTCCCCTGCTCCTCAGGTGCTGCAGGGGGACAGAGGGGCTTCCTGGGCTGTATCCGAGCCCTGCGGATGAACGGGATCACCCTAGACCTGGCGGAGAGGGCCATGGTCACGCCTGGGGTCAAGCCTGGTTGCCAAGGCCACTGCACCAGTTTTGGGATGTATTGCCAGAACGGAGGGAAATGCGTGGAGAAGTACAACGGCTACTTGTGTGACTGCACCTCCACAGCCTATGATGGGCCATTCTGCACCAGAGGTAAGAGGCACTTCAGCTAAGGTTGTGTTGAATGGAAGAGGTGGATCACCAGGCTATGAATGCCATATACACACTAATATTATTAACAAACTACTCTGTTTAGAATTGGGATGACACACTGAGCCATAATCTCTCAGTTTACACCTCTCAATCTATTTTAACTGGCAACTTTGTGAAAGCATGTTTGCTTTACTTCACAGTGCCAGAGTTAAATGTCACTGAGGTTACAGTTGTTGTTGTTGTTGTCATGTTTCAACGAGCTTCATTGTCTGACAACCCACTGTGATTCTTCCTGTGCTCAGTGATTCCCCTCACTTCTATTTAGTTTGGAGCTGTCGTGTTGAAAGTGTTTGGGCTTATGATAAAAGCCATCGATTGAGAATGATATTATGCTTACCCACCAATTCTCCCTGAGTTTAGAGAGCACTCGCTGAATGTTAATACTGTGCAGATGCAGAGCTGAGAGATCAAACTACAAAAATAAAATGCAAGTCACTTCACTAAACGAAAAGGTAGCTGTACTGTAGGTTTTTGAAGTTCAGAGATGAGAAATGTCACACTTCAACTCGCACTTGCACTGTTGCACATTGCTAAAACATCATATTTGTTTCATAGGGATTCATTAGATACACTATTAAAGTTCTACTTCCCAAAACAAGTTTTCATAAAATGCTCAGGGGAGGAGAGCAGCGGCGCTGTCAGAGGCTTTCTGCTCGCTCCCAGTCAGAGTTGATCCCTGACACGTGAATTAATTTGTTTCCTAAAGCCGAATAGTGTTTTTTCCCTGTGCACTTGGCAGGGGGGTGACAAGATGACAGAAAAGCAGAGTGTGTGTCAGTGTGTGTGTGTGTATGTGGTGTGGAAGAGGGTGACAGTGTGTGGTGATATGCTAGTGTAAGACATGAAAAGACCTCCTCTGAATTCTGTCATAACCAATCAGGCATTTCAGGATTTAGAGAATAGAGATTACTGTCTGTGTGTATGCGTGTGAGTGTGTGTGTGTGTGTGTGTGTGTGTTTGTGTGCATGTAAGAAAGAGAGAGAGGCAAACAAAGGGAGAGAGCACACCCTTGTGTCTATTTGTTTTTGTGCATGGCATGTGACGCCCCTCTTCCTCCTCTGTTTCTTCTTGTCTCTTCTGCTCGCCCTCTGCTTCCAGTTCTTACCTTCTTTGTTCGCTCCTGTTTCCCTCACTCTTCACGCATGACCCCTCCTCTTTTCTTCTTTTCTCATGTGCTTTCTGTCTCCTCTCCCCTTTATCAAAGTTTCACCCCTTCATCTTATTGCCTCTCTTTGTTCCACTTTACTGACTTTCTCAAACCTTCTCTTTTTTGCCATAACCATGTTCGCTTTGTTCCTTCTCCTCCTCTTCCACTTTCCTTCTTCTCCTCTATTTCTGTCTCCATCTCTGAATCTACTCTTCCTCCATCTTTTATTCCCATCTCATGTTTACTCCTTCTACTCTCTCCTCTTCCTCTGTTCTCATGTATTTCTTGTCATTTTTCACTCTCTCCCTCTTTGATCCCTTATTTCTCTATTTACACCCCACTGCTCTGACTCCCCCCTCTCCCTCCTCCCTTTTTCACCCCCCTTCCTCTACATTTCCATTTCTTCCCTGCTTCTTCTGTTTTCAGCTTTCTGTCTCCTGCTCCGAATCTCTCCACTCCTCTCGCTGTAATCTCCCCCTCTCTCCCCGTCCTCCCAGTCAGTGAAAAATGCATGAAGCCAGCCATAATTGCATAGTGCATTTCCATTGTATCCATATTTACACACAGCTCAGGGGACCCTGCTGTATTATTATTACACACTCTCATTCTTCTGCTTTTCTGCCTTTGAGGGTCACATGGACTCAGTGTGCACATGTACATACAGAAATGGACACGCGCACAAACTCACCAAAACACACACACACCTGTACCTGTAGGGTTTTGACCTCTTGCACAAATTCCGTTTCCAAAAGTTTTTCATCCACTGACAAAAAAACACACACAAACATAAAGAGCCCCTGCCCTGGGGCAGAGTTTTCTAATTCTCTCTTATGCTTCCAGACAATTGTGTGTGTTTGTGTGCGTGTGTGCGTGCGTGTGTGTGTGTGTGTGTGTTGCTGCGGAGGCTGTGGGCAGCTAGCCTGAGTCGTTCTTATTTTCTTCTCAGCAGGACAGAGAGGGCGGACACGAGCTCCATGTTGAGCCCACATAATCAACAGTTTGTGTGAAATAAGATGAGAATTTGTGTTTGTATTCAAGAGGCTGGCAGGATGGAGATCTGTTACACAAGTTAAAACATATTGTATCAAAACCAGTTTTTTACAAAGGTCTGAGTTTAACACATCTTCCCACATCCCCCTTTAAATTTTAGGACGTTGGCTAACTGCACCTGTTAAACTTAATATTTGAGATTGTTTGTTATGACACATTACAATGCAGTAATGCAGTGGCCATGTCCAGTCCAGATTTCATTATATTCATGGTCATAGTTTGAAAAATCTTTGTGCTGGCATAATGAAATACGTATTTCCAGTTTTTTTCCAAGTAGCCTACATGACTATGAAACATGTTTCTCAAAACGAAACAAATTACTGGCTACATTTGCAAGCAATTGACAGTTAAGGTTAACATGTGTCCTCCTCAAACAGATTTTTGGAGGACAGAATTTTAACTTGCTAATGCCAGATTTAGAGTGAAAAGTAAGAGACATAGCCAGCAGATAAGGACTGATGAGGAATGTTTTAATGGGCGAGCCTGGTTTCATCAGTTGCTAACAACTTTACAAAATTACTTTCTGTCTGATTTCACCCTCTGTCAGTTTAACAAAATAAAAAACTGCTTTGAGCTCAAAATTAGAGCAGACGCTCAGAAAACATTGCAAAACTTTAATGGTAATTATCCCAAATGTTATTCTTGAACAGTTCCATGTTGTAAATGAAAAATTCATTAATTTCATTTTAAATTTTCAAATTGTTAATTGTTAAATTTTATTCCAGCTTGTTTTTTGTTATTTTCAATTTTGCTGAGGAGAAAAGAAAATCACTGAAAGTATAAATAATTCAGTTTCATCCAAATGAGACGTTTTCGGCTGGTTTTCCCAACTGGTCTGCATGATACATGAAGTTATGTTACTGTTAATAAAACATACTCGCTGGGAAAAAGCAATAAAGCCAATAGACTTGTCTCTGGCTGAGGTAAGAAGCTAACTTTATTTTGTGTGATATCGCTAGTCCGTGGTAATCTCTACTGAAGCTTGTCACACTGTTTGTTTATTCACACACTGGTTTGTTACAGCTTTAAGGAATTCAATCAAGCATGTTGTAGCTCTGACGGAGATCCCGCATTCTGTCGAATTGAAGTCTGATTCCGTTAATACTCTGCAGCGCGAGCCTCGACAGACGCTGAGCATTCAGCTATTTGAAAACTTCACAAGCTCTCTGCCTGGTTAGCACAGAACAATTGGTAAAATGGGTCTCTCCAGACTTTCCAAAGCTTGAAACTACATCAGTGCACAGAGGAATGGAGGATAAAATTGTGGTGTAACTCAATGGAGGTGAGGATTTGCCTATACACCAGTACGACTCAGAGAACTTGCCCATTTTCTAGTAATAAGCCTTCTATTAAATTTAAGTAATGTAGCTTGAAGTATTTATTGTACTGTGTCCGGTGAGAGACGATGGGTGAAGTGAAGCCTTAAAATAAGATGCATAAATGTGTTCACTTACTATTCCTCTCTCGTAGGGGGGTGTAGAAATATATTTTCACTGCTGCCACTGAGAGAAGGCAAACATGTCAAGGCATATTCTGTGGCATTTACACACACATACACACACACACACCACCCTAGGCTCTCAGCACTCCCTGTAACTATTCTCTTTAATTTCACGCATATTGTGCCTTTTATCTCCTTTGTAACTGACACACGGACATTGTGCACGCAGGCACATACACACCAATAAACACAAACAAGGAGCGTAACAGAAGTATAGAAAAATAAGGTCCCTTCTTCTCAACACTTGATTACGAGAATCAATAAGCCTGCTGGAATGGCTGGAATATGCCATTAGGTCTGTTAATGTACTGGTAAACAATGTATTGTTTGGTTTCAGATGCTGGAGCACAGCAATTTAACACCCACTTTACTGCACCTCCCGAACACACTCATTTTTATGTGTGTGCTTACTTCTGTCTGGCCGTTTAATATGTCTGCCCTGTTGTGTCTTGGCATGTGTGCTTGTGAGCTCTATGACTCTAAGGTTTCTTTATTTATTTATTTATTCATTTGCTTTCATCATTGTTTTTATTAATTCTTCTGTCGTCTCATTCAGATGTCGGGGGTTTCTTCGAGGCAGGGACGTTGGTCAAGTACAACTTCATGCCTGAAGCAGTCGCAGGAGCCAGTAGAGACACAAAGATCACAACACACCAGCTGATGCCACATGAAGTGAATCTCACAAAGGAGGAAGTAGCTTTTAGTTTCAGCGCGTCCAGTGCTCCAGCGATTCTGATGTATGTGAGCTCCAAGACGCAGGACTATCTGGCTATAGTGTTAAGGCAGAATGGTAAGACCCACACACACACACACACACACACACACACACATGCTGTTTGTGGATGATCACAAATGAGAAGCCTGCTTGGAGTAAGGCTTGTTAGAGCTGCAAAGCACATTTTAAAGGCTGTCCTTGCAGCACAGTTTGGAAAGTTGTATAATCTCCAAAAATCCTCTTCAGTTAGCAGACTCCCACTGAGCAGCTGACAGCGGCGAAGTGCTTTGATAAAATAGAGGTAATAAAAATTTGACAGTGCCATCTAGCGTTGCAGCAATTGATGTGCACAAATAAAACCACAAAATACTCACACTGCTCAGGGGTGCTGCAAGAAATTCTTGGCCCTTCTGCAAACGCAGCGCCCTGAGACAGTAAATATATAATCCCCTGTCAAGCTGTGGGTCCTCTGAATCATTCAGTTCTTCCCTCTCAACTCCTCACCCCTCCTGCATCATCACTTCCCAAAGAAAACTATATTTTAAAGTTAAGTTCAAGAAAACAGTGGAATAAACCAATATAATTATAATGAACAAAAAGAATAAAACATGTCTTCAGGTAACAATAAACTAATTCTCCTGCAATCGTGTTCTTGTGGGAGAAATATATAGAAGACGCCAATATTGATGTGAGGTCATGCATGAATCATTTAAGAAGAGTGGAAAAGAAGTTGTTGATATTTTTGCCGGACCAAAATATCCCCTGTATGCCTTCAGGTTCAATGCAGGTGCGGTATAACCTGGGAGGTCTGAAGGAGCCATTTACCATCGATGTGGACCAGCGTAACCTGGCTAATGGACAGCCTCACAGCCTTAATATGTCCCGTGTCGACAGGAGCATCACCATCCAGGTACAGAGCACACACACAAACATCTGAACACACATTTGAAGCTTTTGTGTTAAGTATAGAATCCCCAGTGATTTCAAAACCCTACTTACAACCATGGAGTGGAGAGAACTGGCATCTAGCAACATGCAGACAAAAACTTAACATGCACATACATTCACAAGTACATAATCACACAAGACCAGATGGTTTGAAAAAAGTCAGAGGGGAGTGCAATGTCCCGTTCTGTCTTCTGCTGTGATGAAACGTCTTGTCCTTTGCCTCTGTTAATCCACTTCCAGTAAACAGCCTAAGTATAGCAACAGAGAGAACGCATCGATCGGTGTGTGCATGTGCTCGTGCATGACAATGTGTTCGTTCATGTATAGTTGTGTGTATCTGGGTGCTCTTGATTTTTGTGCAGCTGCACAGCTTAGCACGGATCAATACAACCAAACATCAGTCAGTAGCTGTCAAGGATGGAGAGAGAATTCAGCTAAACTATTATAAGCTTTGTTCTGGGCTAAAATGCCCAGATTTGGCTGCAGGCTGTAATTTAGCGAGGGCTCTAAGTGGATGGTAGCTGCCTATAAAACATAGTTATTGGTTGCATTCAGATTGGAATAAATTTGTGTTTGCACGAGCAGTTAATGGTTTGCCAAGAAATGTGTTGCCTTCAATAACAAGATTCAAACAGAGAAAAATATTGACAGTTTGTTTATGCATACCCTTCTGTATAATTTCTTATTTAAATGCCCTGTTTACAGACCATGTGTGTGTGTGTATCATTTCTGAACACTCACACATGATGACATAGATAGGACTTTGATGCAAACCATAAACATCAAGGTAAATTAATCACACATTCACTTGTGGAGAGCCCACCTAGGTTGTCAGAAGGATGAATGATATTAACCAAAGCCACTGATTCAGCTCTTCTCTGCAGAGCTGATGAAATGTGTGAGCTGCTTCATTTGTATAATTCTGTATAAACTTAATATTCCGACTACTTCCTTATATTCTGCACTGTTTATTTTCTATCTAATGTATACTCAATATATGCTGCCATGATTTGGCCCGAGTCTATATCACCTCTATTTTAAGAATCACCGCAGAGGAAAAGGGGCGCCTTAAAACTGTATTCATACACACACTATGACAAGAGTTGATTTGATTAAATATTATGTAGAAAATAGAAGGTCTGAGCAGCATGTAACTTCAAAAGAATAGAAAACAACCAACCACAGTGTTTTCTATTAAGTATGTATATGAAGAACGGAAGTGCTTTTTCCCTTGTGCATTAGTCTCAGGGTAAGCAACAGTATTTTATTGGTTGTGTGATCAACGTGCAACTCCTTCATGTGATAATTACAGCTGCATTACAGCCCCTTTGCTGTGGTTTTCATTAAGGCGAAATAAAATGTTGGCCAGAATGAATCGCACTACAGTTGCAAATCAAATAATCATTGCACCTCCTCTGCATACTGTAAGTCTTCAGCCCTCTCTCTCTCACACACACACACACACACACACACACACACACACACACACACATACACACTAAATGTACACAGAGCAACAACCTCATCCATACTAGAATCTCATTACCTAAATTCATACACTACAGTGAAAAATTCTGACAGCAGGAAAATTAAACTGAAACATCCAATGGAAATCATTCTCATTTTCTGAGCAAATCACAACCTGCAGCTGCTGATCACTCCGCCGGGAGCACTTGAACGCAACACGTCCATTTTTACTGGCTCAGAAAGTGATTGCAACAACCGCAAGATTCTTTACTCATCACTCACACACATACTTGATTGTAGCTTAGTTATGTCTAGATTGGAGATATCGATGTTCAGCCCAGTGTTCGGTGTGTGACTGAACTATTAACTATTATCAAAAGCATATCCCCTGCCTACCACTCCCTATGCGCCCAGGGCACGCTGTACTCCAAATAACAACCCTTTGAATTTCTTTGTCATATAAAGATAAACACGGCACTTAGACATTAAAGAGTGTTAAGAGAATTAAGAGGAACACTGATAGACGTGATGTTGTAATTTTGATTTTAGAATAAAAGAAATCAGTGAGGGGACTGTGGGGGAGGATAGAGAGAGAGAAAATAGATGAGGTTTACAGATAAGGCATGAAAAGTAGAGCTTAAAGGTTTACTAACGAAGATAACTTTGATGAGCAAAACTTTTTCATGTTGCTTGACTGCCTCGAGGCTCTTTTTCGAGGTACAAACATGCACTTAATATCCACCCGTAAACAGATGTGGACATGCATACCAACAGACATGCTTGCACAAACGAGATTTCGTCAGGTTAACTCACTACAGAAGCTTCGCACTGCTACACTACAAAATCAACATTATTCAAATTCATCTGTCCGCCGCACTCCTCATACCTCCTACCACCTAGCTCCTCGGACATCCCTGGGGCTTGTGGTAATAGTTTATTTATTTTGATCAGGGAACCACGACTATACTCACACTAATGAGATATGAAAAAGTGGATAAATTCTGTTCTGGACAACAACAACAACAGAAGCCCTAAGCACAACTCAGCAGTGAGTGGGTGGCACCAACAGGTATTGGTCTGCAAATACACAGAGAAGATGATCATTATATATAAAAATATTTTATCATTATGCAATGCCATGAGTTCCAAGTGAAACATGTTAGGAACCAAAAAAGAACTGTAAAAGTTCACTTCGACTTAAAAGCCATAACTGAGAATGGGCTTGAGCAAGCCTATCAGACTTCCCTGCATGTTGAAAAATGACACCAAAGGGAACCCAATGTGTTATTATGCCACATTTTTTATTATGTGCAGAACTTTACCTGAATGCTGAAGTGTTTAAATAATTTGTTTAGAAAGTTCAAAAGGATATACCACAGCCAAAGTGCACACTTGTGAGTTACTCCATCTGAAATTGGATTGGAAATTATTGCATTATGCATTAAAGCCCAAAATGCCAATTTTGTTCCAACCTTCCATCAGCATTTCAAATTTAACCACCCCATTACTGTTTTGCTAACATGCTCATCAGAGGCCTTGTTGCAGCTGCTTTCATCTGATAAATAACAACATGAGTGAGAGGCAGCGATATGAGTCAGATGTAATAAAAGTCAGCCCGCCAGGATCAAATTCAATTTCCAGGCTAAGAGAGGGAGCTGAGTGTTTACCTGCGGCTGTAGAGATCTCACTTCACTGCTATCAGGTCACAAATCTTAAAGGCATTTAGACAAGCGACTGTTTAGTTTAAAGACATGGCAGAGAACAAGTGAGAAGACAAATAGGTATGAAGTAATGGCAATGTGAGAGGAAAGGAAACAGGGGAGGAATGGAGAACAAGAAAAAAGCAAGAAAACACATGTCGTCTTTAGATATGGAGAAAAGTAGACACGCATAAAATACGATAACAAATATCACTTTTGTGCGTTTATGTTATCTAACCCTATTATAATCCTGAGGCTTTCTTCAAGGGTTAGATTTGCATGCACACAAATACATGCTGAGACCCGTGTGCAGGCGCAGGCTGCAGTTCAGGGAGCAAGTGTTTGATTTTAAAGCCGCGTGTAAGTGTCTCGTCAGGAAAACTCACTATCAAAGGCGTACCAAGGAGAGATCAAAATAAGTTCCCATCTCTCTATCTCTGACTTTTGCTTTCTCTCAACCTCTCACACACTGGTAGAGATGAAAGTGAGGAGTCCCCTTCAGGCATCAGACATCTCTCCTCTCCTTTCCTCTGCTCTGCTCTCCTCTCCTCTCCTCTCCTCTCCTCTCCTCTCTTCTCCTCTCCTCTCCTCTCCTCTCCTCTCCTCTCCTCTGATGGTGGCCTCTGTGGTTGGTATTAGGGGTTTGAAATACCAGCTAATGAGACAAGACAATCACCCAGTAATTCATTTGATAATAGTGTTAAACTACTTATTCAAGTGAACAAAGGAAATTAACATTTGTTTGCACTTTGCTTCTCCTCCAGATATCATTAAGGAAACAGAGTCACCACTAAAGTAAAAAGTTCCCAGTGTAGTGTAAATTACTTTGAATATATACAGCACATTGGCTAAATTAGATTCTTTGAGCTCATAGTCGGGGAAATAGATTTCACCCATTGTTAAGTTTCTCTTTATCTAACCCCTGATTACTTTGCTTATGTAAGTTTTATGTAACTTACAATAGCATCAACAGCGCATTGAGGAGAAAACAGTGTTGTCTAAATGGTTCAGTAGAAAGGGGAAGGATCCCAGTAATTGCAGTTGTAATTGACAAAGTTTGGTAAAAATGAGGTTTGTTCCCTGGTTGCCTGCCTCTGCGGACCTTTCTGTGGGGTTTTGAGACTCAGACCGCCCTTCCTGGCCGAGCAGCCAATTTGTTTTCTCAGATAAAAGTAAATAAGCTGAGTGCAATTTAATTGTTCCCCATTATCCCACCCTGCAGTCACTGTGGAAAACAAAACCCACACAATGCTCCACGGAGACCGGGCTTTTTTGGAATGAAACAAATTAGGATATGCTGCATGTGTGTGTTTGCATGTGTGTACAGAGAAAGAGGGCGAAAATACTCTGGAGGGGTAGAGAGAAGTTTCTATATGGGAGGGCTCTACTCACTAAAACCTATAAACAAGAACAATCACACACACACATACACACAAATAGATCTCAGGCCTTCAGTGACAGTCCAGCTCAGCTCCCAGCTAACAGGCCACAGCAGCTATTCAGCGCATCAATGGAACAAATTTCCAGCAAAACACAAAGTAACAAAAGTCATTGTTTTCCATCAACCCCCCTCTCTCTGGCTGGGGCGGTCCTCGTACGTCTTGCGGGCTGGTGCCAGCTGAGATACAGTTCTCCTGCGTGCAGAGGGAGGGACGGAAAGAAGATCTTTTATTTCTGGAACACACAGAAACTAATTTGTAGGGCTGAAACGCTCCTCGTCAGTAGCAGCGGCTGCAGCCTTCAAGCTAATTAGGAACTTCAATGAAACAGCAATAACAAGTTAATTATGTTGCAGGGATATTAAAGTCATGTATTCCCTGCCTCCATCACCCTCGCTGCTCTCAAACCTCCACTGATGTTCTTTGTAAACACGCTGCTGGTTCTCGCTTCATTTTTAAGTTCTCTGGGAGAGGCTTTGAACCCACCACAGATTTCAGGGATTGCATATTGTTAATTAATCTGTGATCATTTATCTCCAGCTGTGGCAGGGAGTTGTTTGTTTGCAGGATTGCTGTACAAGATCACTAAGTTAACAGCTTTGCAAACAAGAGGTTCTTCTGAATCACTTGGTTTGATTCCTGTGAGCAACCACAGATTCTGTCAAGTGTGCGTTTGGGAAAAGCTTTAAAACTCTCATTTTTTCCAAACTACCTCCTCTCCCTGGATGCAGTGCAAATTGTGTCCAACTTTCTTAAGACATGTTTAGTATTGCTTACATGCCAAATGATGGCATATCTGAGCAGCCTAACTTGATACTTCAAGGTTGTAAGAATGATCCATGATCATGAATCATGGGAGAAATATCAGGGTTTGTGAACAGACTTAGATTTAGAGTTTTCTGGGTATTTTTAGACCACAAGAGGGAGCCACTGAGCCCCTGATAATGCTCTCTATTAGCTTTACAACCCCTGGCAGCAATGAATTACCATTTCTTCTTCATCATCTTGAGTATTCTGCTTAATGTGCTGATGCAGTTTCAAGCCGGGGCCTTGTTAAAATGCTGTTGTCATTAATTTCATGCTGTGACTGTTTAAAATGCAGATTCTTATGGATTATTTCTCTCCCCCACTGTTTCAGTTGGATCATTACCCCCCAGTGAGCTACACCCTCCCAGACGCCTCAGACACACAGTTCAACTTGGTCAAGACGCTGTTCCTGGGCAAAGTCTACGGTAAGTGTGTCACGTTCACATATATTACTTTGTAAATCAACTCATACCAATCTGCCTGTCATGTTTTTTTTTCTTCAGGAGCTCTTTGACTGTTTGTGCTCATGTGAATCTGTCTGGCAGTAATTTTAACAAAGGAAATGGATTATTAGAAATAGTGTTATTCCAGTCAGAAAATATGGATCTTCAGGAAAGTAAATACATAATAATATTTTCTAATAACATAACTGGAGCTCAGAGTTAATACATTTGGGTGAAACATGTAGTCATTTTAATTTCTCTGTGTATGTGTGTATGTATTAAGCTGAAGAGTTCAAGAGTCGAATTAATATACAGAAATCCAAATGCACACAAACGCAAATGCAAAATAGTGTAATTACACATTAGTTCCACTAGAGAGAGCCAGAGGACTGCCGGGGTTTATCAGTGCAGACACTAATTCCGGCTCCATCTCTACCTACATGAATCTGACAAACACTATTTTAGGACGGAAACTGTCTTTTCTCTCATTAAATCACCTTGGTATTTGGTTGCTGAGCTTCAAACTCCCTCAGTATTTGACTGTCAGCCCAAAACCTTTGAGTTTGACACATTACTCATATGAAATACTGGCACTGCAGCGCTGACGGTGATTAAATTGTGATTCATGGTCCTACATCACAGTCTTGTTCCGCTGGACTTACAAAGGTTGTAGGTCTTAAGAATTTCCCACATAATTTCCCCTTTACCTTAAAATTTGATTGCCCTAATTATCAATAGCCAATTACCTTTACCTATTTAGCTTCTCCTAAGTGGTAACTGTGGTTTTATGGATTGATTTGGGTTGGTTTTAGTTGCCTCCTTAATTAGTTATAATGTAACTCTGAGAGATTGTATCTAATTAAATTGCATATTGCTGCTCTTTCTCTATTGGATCCTATTTTTCTTCTCCTTCCCATTCCTCTCCTCTCATCTCTTTTGTCCTCTACCTCAAGTGCTGGGAAAGTCAGTGATGTTGAAGTAATAGCTGACTTCATTTACCAGCCAGAGCTATCGACTGCTACACACACCGCAGGACTTCCTGGGAGCACATGTGCGCGCACCAAACACACTCATTTATCTTTCATGCTGACACACAGGACAAAGTCACCTCACAGGGCAAAGGAGTACCAACTCATATAGCTACCCCTTCATGCAGCCTTTCACTTTACACATCAAAAGACTCAACTACTAAGTCTCTAAATTATACTAGATAATATAACAGTATTACATATAGTCAGAACTGGGGGGATTATATAAGGGGCTTCAAAGAGAAAGAGGATGACAGGAACATTGTGATCAGAGAAACAGACAAAGCAGAGAGAAAAAAAGCAGACGCTGGATTTTTCACATCTCATCAGATCTGTTCCACATCTGTGTTGAGACCACGGAGACAAGAGAGGCTGTCAGAGAGCTGAGCTATCAGATTCTCTATTTCTGGGAGACAGAGACTCTGTGTTTGGTACGGCAAACATCGTGCATACTCACTGATCACCGCGACATCTCTGCTGTCACCTCCCAGTCTGCCGATTGCTAGCAGGGCCGGTGTCAGGAAAACGGCCCTGGGGTGAAACCTGACTGGCCACCCCTATTGCCAGAGTCAGAAGGTGATCGGTAGTTGGCTTTTTAGGATTGTGGACAGTTTAATGAATTTCTTATCGGTGGTTCATTGTAGTTTTTCTGTGTCCTCTTTTGTCTGGGTGATTTGCTCCTATGTTGGAGGAGTGCGGACCTTTTATGTCTCTGTTAATAATTAATTATGTTTAATAATGCACATTTTATTGTTGTCAAGGCTCAAGGCTTTTAATTTAAGTATAGCACATTTTTACACATTAAACGATAGTGTCGCTTAAAGTGGCCTCGTCCTCAATTATGAATAATTTTAACTTTAATACAACTTAATTAGGTGATTTATATGCACATTTGTCTCTGCTGTAGTTGGTCATTTTAACATGGGAGTCTGGTGGGCATCATGTTGCTATCTCAGGATGGTTAGATGGACTGACTGACTGACTGACTGACTTACTGACTGACTTTCTTTATTCACCCCTGAGGAGAAATTCAGCCTTCCAGAAGCTCAACTATGCTTGTAGGTCAATTTTCCAGTCATGAGCCACTGCCCTTGGATGATGTGTTGTACTGTCTGATGGAATTGGGGACAAAGAAGCTCCTGAGACTCTCAGTCCCACCACAGTGTGGTGTAGAGGATAGTCGATACTGTCCAAGATGTCCTGAATCTCACAGTGCACGTATCTGCCAAACAGTCTTTTTATCCAGCTTGGTCGATGGTTATGTTTCTCTTTAAAGTCATTAAAGTGGTTCATTGAAGAAGAAAAACAGCTGCTTTTGTCACTTTCACTTCATTCCAGTACTGAAGGTTGCTACTCAGTTGTGGCTGTCAGTGTCTATCAGATTCAGGGACATGATATTTGCAGTGTTTGCTCCTGTGTAATTGTCCTAAATTGGTATTGATCATGAAGCACAAGAGTGATTCAGCACATGCTTTCAGCTGCATGTGTGCTGCTGAAAATGCTGTAGCCTTGATATAACAGTGGGTGTATCTGTCAAGGTCACTGTATCCTTACATCAGAACCCAACAAAAGCATATTTGTAGATGTAGGGATGCATGTAGCGGCCATGTCATGCATCAGTGTGTGTATAAGTATAAGTGTGTGCGTAGGTGAGTTGGTGAGCTGATGTATTGCGTATGGGTCTGTCCTCTCTAGATCTCTGCGTCCCAGTGGAATAGATGGGGGGAGATGAGTCATACATCAGCCAGAGCAGCAGGCACACTCCCAACCCAGTTCTCAGTGCTACAAATCTGCCTGGCTGAGTGTGTGTATGTGTGTGTCTGTGTGTGCCTGGCCTGTACGTACGTGAGTGTGTCTATCTGAGGGAATAGATTCAGAGCCAAAGGCAGAGAGAGAGTAATAGAAATAGTGACACTGTGAAAGTGCTATCAGAGGAAGATGATTATAGCCCAGAGGGTTGGTTATAAAGGACATGTGCGCCAGTAGCACACTAAAATTCTGATTTCTTTCTTGTATTTTCTATTCCCCTAGCCTCTCCTGAACATGTCGCTCTGTGTAGATGCTGCCAATTATTTTACTGAGGCTTAAAGGCCGATACTTCTGACTTGTATTCTCTGGTCTTCCCTCAGGTTTGACTCTTTCATGTGCCTTTATTTTAAATTGGGCCCTTTTTTCCCACTTTAAACATATGCCGGCCCTCAAAGGTAGCAAAGAGACATTTTCACCAGGGCCTGCAATGACCCAAATATATTCTCTGTAAAGTACTTTGCAGACATGAAATAAACACCCCAAGAATGAATTATTAGTAATATTATGTATAATATCAAATCATGTGCGTGTGCGTACATATTCATAATAACACTCTCATTTCTAAAAACCTTCTGCCCCAGGCTGTCTCAGTACTTGAAATTCATTACTTGTTTCTAATCAATAAAAAAATATTGAGCGGGACATGACTCTGGTTAAACAGCCTGTTAATTGACCAGCATTTCATCCTTCTACATCCAATACAGCAGACGCCACATTGTTTGCTGAAGGAGACATTCCCTTTAAACATGAGAACATTAATAAATCATTTTGTCCTGCTGCTGATAGATTTGGGTCTCTTTGTCTTATATTGTTTTACATGAGATGAGTCAGTTGATTCCTAATAACGCACAAATCATGTGTACTTTACAGTCCTGCTGACCAGACCAGAGTCCACAGCATGCCATGATGAAGTTTAATCAATGTCCTCCCTTCCAGGCAGCCTCTGGTTCGATGCCTGTCTTTTGTGCTCTGTCCACCAGACGTCTTGACTCTGATTAAAGCGCTGATGAAGTTAGATGAGGCTGAAAGCACAGAGGACTTTGCTTTCTTATCAGTCTCCAAGCACTCTATCTCTGTGCAGTCATTCTGTAATCTCTATAATCTAAGGCCACCTTATTAATACAAGGTCACTGCTTCGTATGTGTGTGTGTGTGTGTGTGTGTGTGTGTGTGTGTGTGTGTGCAGGGGTCTCTGTGTTTTAGGATGACATCATACCAGTCTGTCACCACTAGTTGTACTTCAGACCGGTCACTCCCGATCCGTGCCACCGTGGATCCGGGTTCCTGGTTTTCTCCAGCTGCTGTGCCAGAGTGGGGGTGGGACTGCACTGCAGAGAGCGAGCGAGAGGGATGGAGGGAGGTAGAGACAGACAGAGAGAGAGAGAGAGAGAGAGAGAGAGGGAGGGAGAGAGAGAGAGGGGGAGAGAGAGAGATGCTAATGCCAATGTGGTGCTGTGTGAGGAGGAGACTTCATGTAGCAGAGAGGAAGAACGAGGGGAAGAAGATAGGAAGCTGGTTTGGCTCACAAACTGTTTACAGACACTAACGCAAACTTCACATAGGTAACTACAGTTGTGTGTGTGTGTCTGTGTCTGTGTCTGTGTCTTTGTGTGTGTCTGTGTGTGTGCACCTGTGTCTTCATCTGTATGTTACTGCATATGCATGACTGTGCCAAGGTGTCTGATGTAAAATATAAATGGGATTTGCAGGTAAACGTGAGGCAGTCTTTCTTCTGCCTGATTTCTTCATAGACTGGAATGAAGACACATTTTTTGTTGCTTGTCAATGAAACATCTTAATTTTCCAGCCTTGTTTAATTGGATTGCAGGGAAATTTTGCAGAACCATGGTGTGTAACAGAGGGGGGAAATTAGCCGTCACCGTGTGCTCTTGCTAACTGGTCTGCTTGTTGCTACATCTCTGTTCAGTCTGGAGGAAACCGGAGGTGGCAGTGATGAATGCACCTGTGAGTGTGCATGTGCTGTGTGTGTATGTGCGGGAAGGTGTCGCAACCACGGGTTGGTTTGTTTTCCACGTCTAAGACCAACAGTCATACATCTGCTGCAGTTCTAATCTTGTTCCTCGTTAATCTGTCCCATCACTCCTCCTCCCTCACTCTCTTTCTTAATTCATCATCCTCTGTTTCTCCGGCCCACTGTCTTTACATGTTTCTGTTCACTGCAGTTTAGGCCAGTTTGGCTCAGTTTATATTGATGTTAAGATATACCTACCGCCGCTTCAGTGGAGATCACCACATTCACAACTAGAAACTATTCAAAAAGTGTGAAGAAAAGAAAACTTTGTGTCTATCAGTCATATTTGCTTTTCATCAAACTTTGCCCTGGAAATAGATAAATATCAATATTGTTCAAGAGGAACAGATGTCTTTTTAAACAAGAACAACTCGAATTACATAAATAAATTCACAGAGAAAAATATTTATATTATCTTTTACAGTGTATCCAGTCACAGTTTGTTTTCTTTCTCTCCATTTTTTTTAACTTTATTTCTACTACTCTCTGTCTTTTTTTCCCATCAACCTCCTCATCAACCTTTTCCATACAAACTCTGTATTTCCTGCCTCTCTCTTCCTCACTTTCCTTTATTCTGTTCCTCTGTGTGGTAATAGCCGCCATGACCAATGTTTCTTGATGCATGTGTGTGTAGCTGGTGTGTGTGTGTGTGTGTGTGTGTGTGTGTGTGTGTGTGTGTGTGTGTGTGTGTGTGTGTGTGTGTGTGTGTGTGTGTGTGTGTGTGTGTGTGTGTGTGTGTGTGTGTGTGTGTGTGTGTGTGTGTGTGTGTGTGTGTGTGCATACATGAGTGTGTTACCACATGTAACATTTGTTTTTCTGCTACAAAGGGTGTGGTGTGTGGCTTCACATTAATATTCTTTTGATGCGTCTCACACGCATCTTACCCCGACATCAGCTTCCATTTGTTGCCATGGCAACTGTGTTTGATCTCCACCACTCTAGCCCCTCCATTTGAGCACCCTTCATGTCACCCCATTTCTTTCCCACTCACTTTCACACTCAGACACACACAGACACACCAGAGGCTCTCTCCTCTGTCTTTTCTCGTCCTCCTCTCACCTTTCCCTCCACCCACCAGCCATTTTTGGAGAGGCAGAGTCACATCCTCCCTCCCTCCCTCCCTCCCTCTCTCACCCTCTCTCCTCTGATCCTGCAGTTCTCTCCACATTTTTCAATTTTCAAGTCTCTGACCCCTCTCCAAAATACCATACACCCCCTACACATCTTACTCACACCAAACCTCTCCTCACAGTTTTGCGTGCTACCTCACCTTTTGAATTATTCATGTGCTGTCATTGGTCACTGTGGTGACACTGACACACCATCAGGAGGAGGTGCAGTCTTATGATGACCTTGTCACCATGCAGTGTGTATGTATGTGTGTGTGTTTTGAAGGGATGGATGTCACATATGGCACATACGTAGTGTGTCACAATGGTAGACTGTAATCATATGTAATGGTACATCTCATTACTGCAGTGTGAAGCCAGGTGGATTAGTGTCTGTTCTTATCAGGGCATTAGTGAATGGAGAGCTGTTGGTTTGGTTTGTGGGTGTTTGTTCATGTTTTATTGATTAGTCTAAAAAGCCTCTTTAGAAGCCACCAAGCAAAAGAAGGGATAACCAGCCTTCACATCACCACCTGTCACTGGTTCTTACAAGGACTTGTTAATGTCCTTGTTATGGCCACGATCTCCATTTAAAAAATTACAAATGTTCTCTTTTTCACCTCATGAACTTCATAATGTTCAGTTTTCATAGAGACAGCATGTGATGTCCTTGTATTTAATTTGAAACAGTCTTATAAAAACGAAACATTCATAACTTCACACAGACAGCCCGGTATTTGTCCTTGTTGATATATGGGCTTTCATCAGATAGTTACAGCAATCGTGTAATTGTGTCAACCTCTTTTGCCTCCATTAGCTCTAAATCCACCGAGGCCTCTTATCAGTGACAACCTGGTCCTCTGTTTATATTAAATGTGTGATGTTTATGAGGAGCGTGTGTGTGTTGTTTTAACTGGGATCATCTGCTTTCTAATGAACACTCCCTTGTGAAATCACTGGCCTCAAAACAATCAGAAACAAGGGAAGCTTGTTGGCGATTTAATCCGCCCTGGCATTGTATGCAAAGCAGCTTGTTATACTCCTAACAGAGAGGCCATTAGTATTCACACACAGGCCTCTGCAGTGATCAACACAGGTTCAGGCATGCAGGAGAGAGAGGACTAATATTCATACTTATATTCTGTATGCTGCACACTGGGCTAGCTGTAACGCTGTGAGCCACATCTTTCCTTTCTGTGCCTTTGTGTGTTTACCTCTCTCCTCCTATACTGCACACACCCACACGCACATGCAGATTCATACACATACACACCAGCAGGCACAGATTTCTTGTTCCTGCAGGAGGAGTTGACCCATGCCTCATCAGAGCTGTGATGCTGAGCCATATCTGAGTTTTAAAATAACATAACACGGCATTTGTACCTCATCGTGGATCTAAAGCAGCGCTATATGAGAACTCTGCAGCAGAGCCTGTATCAGGTGTCAGGAAAACGATTGTTTTCATCACACGCAGACACAGTTTGTACACAGAGTGCAAGTGTCTGTAGGAGGTCTGGTCAGATGATGAATGTAGAGAAGACCAGCACTGAGCTCTATTCCTGGCAGCACAATCAATAGTGTACGAACCAACACACACACACACACTGTGGGTATTGGACCCATCAAAATGGAATAAAGGGAGAGAATTACATTATAAGCCTTGTCCAGATACTCAGAACCCCATCATCTAACCTAACGTGATTCATTAAATAAACACAACACAAACAGACACACACAAAGCTGTATTCTTGTTAGTCGTCCCCTGTTCATGTTTTGCTGCAGGATTGTCCAAAAAGTCTCCTCTGGGTGTGGCGCAGCAGCAGAGCAGCCATGCGCGTAAAAATTAAAACCAGGGCAGTGTCTGCACACAGACCTGAGTTCATGTGAAGGAGTAGGAGATTTATGCAGCTCTGCACAAGTGTTGAGGAGCGTCTGGCTGTTTGGAAATCACTCCAGGTTTGTGCCAGAGCGGAGCGTGTCTGAGGATGTTTGTTTTCTGCCTCGTGTCTGTCTTTACTGAACTGAAGGTGTTGGAGAGATTTTTTTTTATCGTCTTGTTTGCTCTTTCTCCTCGCTCTTATCTCCTCTGCAGTTATATGTGCATTTGTGCGATTTGTGTTTGTGCTCAGCAATGTTTAAACCCCTTGTGACTCATCTTTAGCCTGCACTTATGCAAGACCATGTTTCAACTGTCTAGCAAAGCATTTTTAAGAGTGAACTTCAGCCTGAATGAGATAAACAATGTGTGGACACTTATGAGATTATTTGAATATCTGTGTGAACAAACTCCAAATACCTGTCTATAGAAATCTGTATTTGTCAACATTAGGATATTGTCTGTGACCAACAAGTAGCCAATGTGCAGTGATTCATGGACTGAGGAGGAATATAGCACCAGCTGGATTGAGCTTAGTGGGACAGCTGCAGTTCAGCCGTTGGTTTATGTGAGAGTTTGTGTTGCAGTCATTTTCTCTGAAAAAATAAGAGCTGAAGATCAAAGCAGAGACACAAGCAGACTGTGACTTAGAGATGAAAGTGAGAAAATTGTGGCGTTTGAACAGTCACGTCTGACTGATGATAAGTGGATGTTTGGTAATTTACCTACTCTTTCTTCTCCAAGGTGTTAATGTGTTTTAAATCAGAGAAAGCAGCTCAAACACAGGCATGACTTATTTTGTTTTTGTTACTTTTTATAATTTGATGCTTTCTTCACCTCCCATTAGTATTGGATATACATTACACCCAGGAGAAATGGTGATGGAAAAGAAGAGGAAAAATGAGGGACATTTTGTCATGATAGTCACACTGGAAAATAGAAGTAGAAAGAGTATAGAATAAAATGTGTGCCTTGCCTTACAGTTATTATGAGTGAGAAACATGTTTATCGTAACCACAACAAATACTGAATGTGGAGTGTGATTGTGGAAGGCTGATCTCATCTTCCTCTCTTTGTACCACAGAGACAGAGAATCACTAGAAACCTGTACAGTATGAAATCCTCTGCTACTACAGCATCCTGTGAATAGGTGGATGAATAGAGAGAGACAGAGACACTGTGGGGGTGTTAATTCATTATTCATCCTTTAATTTGACATCAGAGGTCAGTGTCAGTGTGTGCGCCTCCTCTGCACTCTCCATCCTCCACATCCTTGTTCTCTCTCTCTCCACTCCTCGTTCGCATGGTTCATATTCTCCCTGGATGCTGCAGACTTGCAGGATATTGGTTTACTGTCTGTGCATCAGCAAAATTTGTAGTGTGTAAGCTTAATTTCTGAGTGTGTGTGTGTTTTTGCTTTGGTTTGATCTGATTTCTCTCTCTGTCCTAGTATCGGCTGAATTTATGCTTCCTCAGAAGTCAACATGGCTTTCCACTGGTTTGACCATCTCATCAGTTAAGATGTGTTGATCTTAACAACCCAACTTCTGTCCCAACCCTGTGTCTTTGTACAGAAACTGGACACGTAGACCCAGTCGTCATCGAGCGTTACAACACCCCAGGCTTCGTCGGGTGTTTGTCACGGGTACAGTTCAACGGCATCGCCCCCCTCAAGTC
Organism: Trachurus trachurus; assembly: GCF_905171665.1. Lineage (NCBI taxonomy): Eukaryota > Metazoa > Chordata > Actinopteri > Carangiformes > Carangidae > Trachurus > Trachurus trachurus. The sequence goes on from NC_139911.1 coordinate 9,931,064, forward strand.
TGCTCTGAGAACAGCCACTCAGGCCACGCCGGCAGCCGGTCAGTCGGACAGACAACCACAGCCAGGCACATCGCCGGTGTCTTACCAAGGGAAACTAGTTGAATCCAACTGCGGGGCGTCGCCTCTCACCATCCCTCCAATGTCTGCTGCAACAGATCCCTGGCATCTGGACAACACAGGTGAGAATTACCTTCAACATGTACAACAAGTTCAACTGCAAACAGTAGGTGAAATACTTGGATAGACTGCATTGGATCGGCCTTGGCAGTACTTTGCATTTTATACTTAGTTGCAAATATTAGGATGCTATCAAACTAAAACAGTGGCCATGATAAATTTTTGCGTACTAAATTTAGCATTTACCTAAGAGCCCAACTGCGCCTGAATACAGCTTCACCACCTCATCCCACATATAGCTCTACATTAGAGTTATGATCTGTGCCTGAGGCAGAGCTTGGACGCATATTACTGAACGTAAAATATTTATTCATTCAGCTTTGAGCTGCTAACAAATAACTTCCTACTCTTACTGCACACTCTTTTCATTTGCACATTATTTCTATCATGAGTCAGCTCAAGTTATTTTACATATGTGCACACAACAGGCACTGTAATGGATCCCTTACACAGTTGTGCACCTGTATTTTTGATTCATGTATACACACACACCTCGGTGCTCTTGCGTCTGATGTTACATTCCACAGCAGTGTAGTTTTCCAGGGTGTCATTATTATGAATGCAGCCGTTTTCCTCGGGCTTAGTGCCAACTGTGCCTTTGGGAATGTTGAGCTCTGTGAGATCGATCCAGTCCATTGATCTGGCCCCCAGGTCCAAACTCACAGTCAGCTCTCCACCGTCTTTCCACAAAAAAAGATCAATAATTATTCTGCTTTACTTTTTTCTATAGGTATCATCTATAATAATCCGCTGTCTGTCTCCACATCGATTTCCAGTTCCCATCCTCCTAGATTTCTGCATTTCCATTTTCTGTTTGACTTTATTGGTCCTCCCCTCTCGTCTTTCTGCCCTTGTCTCTAAATGTTTCATATGTGATCATATCCAAACATGTCCAGGAAGCCTATAGACAGACTGTAATGCGTCTGATTGTTCTTCTGCCTTTCTATTTTCACCGCCTCTTCCCTCCTATGCCGTCAGCAGCAGCTCATTTCAGTCTGAGTGTGTGCAGATTGTTTGTGTGCATTATATTTAGATTGTGTCTGTCACTCAATAGGAATAAGATAGAGATCTCAACAATATCATATTTCTCCTTGTAGCTTTTCTCTTCATCTTTCACCACCTCCTCCTCTCCTCTCCTCTCAACTCCTCATCTCTTCTTCTCTTCACTCATTCATCAACCACTTGTGTCAATTCAGGGAAACTCAGGGCAATTAGATAATTGCTGCTGACAGAGAATTATACAGAGCTCAGGCAGAAGCAGCGGCTGCCATTAACCTCTTCACCTGTCATGGATCTTTAATGGTATACTTAAAAGACTTCTCCATACATTAAATAAACTGCTCTGTCATTCCCTTAAGATAGCACTCGTGTATATTTAGTTGACTGACTCATATGTGTTGGGGCCAGTATAGAAAAAAACAGGAGCTGTGTCTGTCCTCCTTCTGTAGATCACAGTGTGTTCTGCTCTCGTTTCAGCGTTGGGCAGTAAAACCATAGCATTATAATTCAGCACAAGTTTTGCATAAAATTATTCCTTGTGACTTTTTACTTTGAAAAACCACCGCAGGTTTTATTTTTAGGTCGGCACGAAACAGCATGGCATGCTGGTATTTTACTGACCTTGAAATGCATTTATCTGTGTCGTATGTTAATGTGTGCAAATTGTTCTGGTGGAACATCAGATAAGTTGAACTTTTCTTCGGCCTGTTTATGCTTTAATTACAAATCTATGGTTTGGTTTCACCTCCTTCCTCTCTTCCTCTCCCTTTTTTCTTCAGATGCCGAGTTCCCCTTTAATGAGGAGAGGGTGATTCCTGATGGAGTCAACCGGGACTCTGCCATCATCGGAGGTACACTATACTGTCACAGTGGTGATAGTAATCTTTAAATCCATCTACCTAACCTATATGTCAGTCTATCTAAAACAGAAACAAAAGAAAATCATAAATGTCTTATGTCATTGTAAAAAGCACATGGAAGCAATAGAGAAGTGCTATTATTTTCTATTATTATTAAGTTTTTTTTTTTCCCTGAGCACAAAAACTGAAAAAAATTGTGTCTTTCCCCTCTGCAGGAATCATTGCGGTGGTGATCTTCACCATACTATGTACTCTGGTGTTCCTGATCCGCTACATGTTCCGCCACAAAGGCACCTACCACACCAACGAGGCCAAGGGCAGCGGGGAGTCCGCCGCGGAATCGGCGGACACGGCCATCATTGGCACCGATAACCCAGAAACCATCGACGAATCAAAGAAGGAGTGGTTCATCTAACAGCCAATGACGGGACCTCGAGGGAGGAAGTGATTGGTCAGACTACCGGTTGCCACAGAAATGGAGGTTTAACTTAATGACTAATCACGGGAGAGATGGTGGAACCACCGCTCAACAGGACAATAATCTCCCAGGAAGTGGGAAAGACATGTACAAGAACCTTTTTGTTTGTTTGTTTGTTTTGTTTTTTTATATATCCAGAGTATTAGACAGAGGAGATGGACAGTTACTCAGCAGAGCACGGCTATAAGAGACTGTACCTGTATATACTAACCGGCTTGTCCTTCTTTGTATCGTGCTTGGGAGTTTTTGGGAGTTCTTTGAATACTGTATATGACAAATAATTATACTTACTGGGTTGTGTGATAGCACAAATTTATTTACAGTCTCTGTTGCGTTTTGATTTTATTTTTTAACAAAAATCTTATATCAAAAATGATCAAATCGACATGCCAAATCCCTTTTTTTTTTTTTATCAGGCTATGGTTGCATCAGTCTGTCAACACTCATATCTGTCAGATGACATGCCACTAATAGTGTGGTACTATAGAGTTGAACATGGATGCCAAAAGTCCCTTTGTAAATACAATATTTTGTGTTATTTTTTTTCTTTTTCTCAAAAGATTTATTTAGAGTCCAGTACAAAAGCACTAATGAGAAATTTCATATCTATATTACAATGATATCATAAGTCTGTCCATTATAAATGTGTGAAATATAGAGTTTTATGTTCAAATCTTATGACATTCGATTGTATGGGACATTCCTTTCTGAGGAAGGGCAGAGAGGGGTTTCTCAGAGCATGATGGGAAATCATGACACTCCACGGTTGGTTTAGCTCAGCATGGCAGCTTTCTTTTCATTTGGACTCGGTGAAACCGTGAGCCTTTACTCATTCAGACTTGAGAGGTCGGTTTGTTTCTTTGCCAAACACTTGAGTCTTACGTCATTCACCAATCAACTCAGATTTTTTGCATTAAACCTTTGACTTTGAGTTGAGGGGTTTCTCTGTATGTCTTTACATCTCAGACTGAGACAGTGCGTGCATGCATCTGTGGGTTTATGTGTGTGAGTCAGATGAAGAGGATTTATTACACTGGACAAAATGACTGACAGGGAAGACAGATTGAACACCTTTCCTGACATCTACGAGTTTTATTGATGCACAGAACACCATGCATTATGTGACTGAAGCAGCATTAGACAAAACGAATCATTGACAGCTACGATCTGGGACAAGGTTAATATGATAATTGGCTTTTTAGTCCATTGTGCCTTCAAGGTGTTGAGCCTTGCCCTGGACTACTTAACGCAGGCTGACTGCTGCTGCATGCGTTCTCCTGTAAGAGAGAGTTAAGGCTCTTTTATGTTTCCTCAAGTGAAAGCTTGATTTTCAAAAGAAAATGTTTGGGGCGAGAAAGTTCTTTAATCCCATTATTTCTTTTCCAGGCTGTGTAGAGAGTCCTGCAGCAGCTACAGAGATGTAAGAGGAGCTGCACACCACACTACTGTACATATACAAGAGGCTTACACCGACCCTCTGTAACACACGTACACACACAAACATGCATGTTTCACACAGCATGAGTCAAGGTTGTTCAGAATGAGGAGGTTTCTGCTTTGTGAGCAACGACTTGAGCTTCACTCTAACAGTGCCACTGCTGTCCGATATGCATTCAGAAAAATATACATTATTACAAATGTACATGTAAATGGAAATGTACATTATATTTTCTAACCGTGTTGTTTTCCTCAGTCACTTATGTTTACCTGTTTTCCTTACCATAGCATTTACAGTTACAATGGGTTACAGTTAAAACCAGCTGCCAACTTTGCTATTTCATTGTGAATTTGCTTTTTTTTTTTTGTATGTCTGTGTGGTCAAACTGCTGCCATGGCTCCCTGTTACATGAATGATTTTGTCCGTTATCATTGTCGCCTCGTGGCTGAGCGTTAACTCTCACTCGCACTCAGAGACAGCTAGTCGACTCAGCCTGCCTTCTACTGCAGCCTCAAAGAAGACCCCCACCATCCATACATCAGTCCATGAAGGCAAATGAGTGGCCCTACTTTCCTTTTTTTTAAGGTAACTACATTACTCAGACTCTATATAAACATGCACAAATGCCCTTGATATGTGGTTCCAACATAACAACGATGATAACGGATTACTGGCTCCAGGATCATAACCCATATGTTTTGCTTTTCGGTTCTGTTGAGTTCAATAAATAGTGTTTGATCTTTAATTATCAGTCTTTTCCTATCTATGTATCTCTTTCATGTATTTGTCGGTACGCAGACATCTTCAGAGAGCACGTGGGAGATGATGTTCAAGGGGCATTTTGCAGCTTACACCATATAATCCTGATGATACGAAGGCTGTGACTGACTCATGACCTCCAGCTGCTTGCCACTGCTCTCTAACTCTCCCCTGACTTGCCCCATTTCACCCTAATTGGGTGAAAATGTCATGAAATCAAAAGATAATTAAGAAAGTACATTTATTAAAGAGTGGATCGAACATGAATCCAGAGGATTAAAGAGGGAGGAGTAAGAACATGAAGGACACAAATCTGAGGGGGTGAGTCACAACTACACAGATTCTCTAACTAGGTTACTTAGAAAGTAATGCAATGCCAGACCTTATTTACCACAGACTGCAAGACAATTTTTTTTTTTTTTATCGAACTTTTGATCGCTTACGGATATGTCATCAACAAAATGTTATCTATATGTTTCTTTGTAGCTTTTTTTTTCATTTCTGTCTCACAATACAGTAAGATGAACGGTTCAGTGTGAAGGTTTTTCAGAGACAGGTCATAGGCTGCCACCTTGTGGTCAGATGGTGCAGTTTCATTCAGAAGTAAAAGTAAAGGGCATCAATTTAACTCAGTGTTCATTGTTTTTGTTGGCATTGTCAGAAAATGTCAGTTCAACAATACTGTCAGTCGTCCAGCTGCTCAGTGTGTGTTTGGCTCCCTCCATGCTCTGCTGTCTTTAATTACCTGCACAGCAATGTCAGGCAAACGTGTGAGCACTCAGCTCTGTTTTCTGACCTTTTTGCATCATTGTTGCAGTGTAATTATGCAAAACTGTTTTCTCATTTCCTCTGTAGAGCCAGACATTTTCATTATTTCTATTTATCACATCTGTTTCTGCAAAGGTTCATGATCTGATACTTCTTATGGAGCAGTTTAGTCACCTAAACCAGGGCTTGTGGTTTTGTATTAAACACTTTCTTTATCTGAATCGTATGTGTTTTGCAACCACATGTGCATAATTAGAACAAATCCTGACAAACATTACTTCTGTGACACAGGTTTATGTTGATCAGCCACTAGGGGGCAGTAGAAAGTATGTGAGCTGAATTACAAAATAGGAATCACTCAAACATCAAATATTGTCATTTATTGTCATTTTATTAGCTTTGAGTTCATTTCTACAACAAAAAAGATAAAACACTCCAAAACAGTGACAAAAGACACAAATGTATAAAAAAGTAAACTGGCATTTCACAATCATAAGGTGTTCCAGTCATGATCAGCACTTTATTGCTCCTTTCTGATGCCACAGTTAGTGCGTAAGCTGCAGACAGTGAGGTCTGAGTTAGGATCAGGGTCTGGTCTTTGGTACGCAGCAGGGACAGGACAGGAGTGAACAGCTGTGGTGTCACCATCTCAGATGCAGCTTTGTAATACTGGAGATATCATAGTGAGCAGACTGGGGGGGGGGGCTCTTGTAAGATGAAAGCCTGGGACTTGATAGAGAGCAAGTGGTGAAGGCAGGAAGAAGACTCAGGCCTCAGGACACTCACCTGAAACAGCACATGAACAGACAGTGAGGAAAAGCCTGAATCACTCTTTACAAGTGTGAATGGTAATAATGCATTACAAAAAAAGTGTAGACATTTTTCTATTTTACTGTCTTACCATTTTTCGGCAGCATGACGATGTTTTCAGGGAGGATGCCACTCCCCAGGGCAAACTGGGTGAACTTCTGCTGCAGGTTGGCACTGGCGTCCTGAGTGCGGCCTGAGAACACAAGATCAGTTGCTTTAATCCTCAGCAAATCCTGAATGCAACACACACTGCTGAGCTGTGAGGGATTCAGACTTACTGTAGAGCTTATTGAGGACCTCAGACACTCCATCCTTTGTCTTGATGGTGTAGACCAGAGCATAGTCATCATACAGGACATCGACGATGCGCATGTCGTTGTCATTGTTCCAAACTGATGAAAGCAGAAACACACAGGTTAGGCTATCTTGGGTGTGGTTTGTGTTTGTGTTCATGTTTGTGTGTACTCTACTCACTCTGGCTGCGGAAGGTGAAACGTCCAGGAGTGTCTGTTTTCTTCGCCAGATGAGTCATTCTCCAGCAGGTCCCATCAGCACTATCAACAGAACAAAAGGTTAGTTCATTTCTCTCTCTTTTCACCCCCAAACAACATGTTGCTTTAATTTAAAAATCTGATCTCATATGAATCACTTACTTCAGGTTGGCATAGTCGAGGTCCAGGTCTCCTCCAGCAGTTGGCACGACTACAGCAGTGCCCACCTTCATTTCTGTCTTGTGGTTCACAAACCACTGAGCGTTGGTGGCAAAGCCAACAATGTACCACTTGCCAGCCAGCTGGAGGAAAGACGAGGAGGGAAAGGAATAAATAAAGATCAATCAATCAGTATTGTATCTATCTGTCACATTACATGTTATGAAAGCACAATAACCCACCACAGATCCTAAAAAGCCCTCCTTTGTGTTGTAGGCAACATTAATACAGTCATTTGGTACAAATCACAGACAATCCCTTTGGTTCTGCATTTGTTACACTTCCTCCTCTCTCTTTCTCTCTTACCTTCTCCAGGTTGAAGTCTTTAACAGGCACGACGTCAGCGCAGGCAGCCAGGACACACATCAAGGTGGTCAGCATTCTCAGCAGTGAGTTCTTCATGGCTTCTCCTTTGAGCTCGTAGCTTCTCCGCTGGCAAGTGAGGCAAGTATCAGTGGGATGTAAAGTGATAGAGGCGAGTGGAGGCTCTTTATATCCTGTTCCCCTCTGTCCCTCACCTCCCCTCTCCTCCCATCTGTCTCCTCCTCCCTCCTTGGCTTTAGCATTACAAAAAAAAAAAGTGGCCTTCAACCACTGGCTTGCAAATTACCGCAGTTACACAACTGGCACGTGTGAATGGAAGAGGGGGGTGGTTGGGGGAGGGTGGAGTGGGGGGATTGGCTGCATAATAGGGTTCTTTTAACACCCCTTCTTCTCCTCCTCCTCCTCCTCCCCCATCACAAATGCTTGGGCATGTCTGGACAATCAAAACAGCTATTTAGTAAGAGTGCAAATTTTTTTACCATATGGCAGATGAAAGCCTCCAAAAAAACACTCATGCAGCCAACAACAAGAGATCAGGTGCACTTTTGCTTAACTTTAGTGACAAAAAGCATCAAATCAAATGTGCGAGTCAATAAATTCCTCTTGGTCTACAATGTCAGCCCATATTCACTTGATATAATAAACCGGCCACTGTAAATATTTATTGCATTGCTAGCAGCTCTGAGCCGGTGATATTTAAGAAGCTCACAGTCACTGTTTCTCATAAAAAGCTCTGCCCGTGTTGCATAGAATGATTTAGTTGTTCTTGCAGCCGCTCGCTCAGATCACAGCCAGTTCATTTTCACTGGTAATAGCTTCATAAAACGTTTGAAACATGAAGCGCTGAGGCGAGATACTGTATGTTTCATTTGTTTTGCTCAGTTTTATAACAACTGAGTGAACCTGAGATGATTTGATTGATTCCACATCCAGTGTTGCATAATCTGAGTTTTGTGGTAAATTATCATTTTCTGATACGTACACATAGTGCTGATTACCTGTAAATTTCCGCTTTACTTAAATATATTGATGGGTTTATCAATGCTGCCTTTGTTCAGAGGTGAGACAGGCAGTGCCTTGCAATCAGCTGGTTGTGTAACAAACACACACACACACACACACACACACACACATACATAGTCACAAACACACAAAGAGGTGCTGGGTGGAGCAAGGGGCAGGAGCACATTTGGTAACTTAGTTTTGTAACCAAACTCTCTCAACCCCTTTTGGGATTCACATCTGGGCTTCATTAGCTGCAGGCCAACCCCCTATCTGATCCCCACACACAACCCAGAGGCATGTGTATCACACACACACATACTGTGAATGGTAAATCTCACAATAAAAAGATGGAGTGTGTTCAACATGATAATGATAACTCGTTTCATTGTGGAAATTGTCCACAGCTCTGTTTTATATTTATTTGTAACTCTTATAACTTCACATCTCTGCCTGCTGATATCCACATCATTGAAAGACAGTGCACACAGATGAACTGTAGGGGAGAGAACTGCTGAATGCTGGATCTGTCCTCTGCACACGCCCGGCTCCTCAACATGTGGGGACACAGTCTGAAAGAAAGACAAAGACTGACAGGTTTGATTGCATAGACGCTGTGCTGATGTTTTCATCAGTCAGAGCCGGAGATTGGACAAAATGCTGCTGACAACGTTCAAAAAACTGATTGTTACACAAGCCGAGACCAAACACATGCACAGCCTGCAGGAGCAAACGTGAAAGTGTAGGGGAAGGTCAAAGCAGCAGGTCATTGGAGCTTCTCTCTCTCTCTCTCTCTGCATTCAACCTTTCTTATTCAATCCCAGTGCTGATATAAATGCTGATCTGATCGCAAATTCACATCTGCACACCAACACAGTTTTCTCTTACACAATATAAATAAAGTATAAATGATTTATGTTATATAATACACTGTAGGTTAAAGCATTCTGAAAAAGGTGGAAAAAGTCTCCACCACTAAAACCATTCAGCTTTTTGCAAACAACTTTTCCAGTCAAACACTGCGTGTGATCTCATGATATTTATGTAATGCAATTGAACCGAGCAAGAGAATACATGCTCCTTCACTTGGCCTGGAGCACACAGCAGAACTGCAGCTCCATAGCAGAGAGTTTCCACTGATCAGTTTACATTCAAACTGTAAACAAAACATTACAACTACTTCAATGCTTTTCTGACATTTCTATTGTGATTATGTTTTTTTCTTTCTTTCTAAACACAGTTCCTCCCCATACAGTACTTCAATGTTTTTCTTTCACATTTTATTAAAAATCACATTTACTGTAACTCACTAATGATGTGATCCTCATCCACATGGCCACAGTGACCTAGATAGAACAAAAAGATTATTGTTATTTAAAGAAATCCTTTACATTTGGGATTTTCTTTGTGTTGTATCAGTGTTATTCAATATTTCCTGATCTTTTAAAATTATTTTTGAAAAGTAGCACAGCATATTCCTTTCAAAGATGGATGCTGTGTTTTGAGGCTTATTAGCCAAATATTGTTCCTTTGTCATTTTTTGTTGTGTTGTGTTTTACAGGTGAACATTCACATACTGTATGTGGGGAAGGGGAAGAGATATGCCAGTCCCAAACCCCGTTCTTCAGCGAGCTCCTCAAACTTGGTCAAGACTGGCTCCGACAGATTGTCCACAGACCTGCCTGCATTACAAAGCACAAGAATCAGAGGTATTGATATAACAAATGCTATTTTTAACACAGAGAAAACACAGACAACCCACAAAGACCATCTGGCTTTATGAACTACGATACCCAACATGACGTGAGTGAGGGCCTCACCAAAGAGTTTCAGGGTTGTCTGGCCGAGCTTCTGATAAACCATGATTGCATATGAGTTATAGTCTGCATACACAATCGTAATGTCAGTGTCCAGGACTTGACGAGCTCCTGTTGAAAACAACAGACAGCATGGTGAGACAGAGTGGACTGCTAACATGGTTAATAAAGCCATGAAATAGAAAGACTGACCTCTAAGTTTTAGTAGGTCTGTAGTCTGGGTGAGATGATAGTTCTCGTGTATCTCCCAACACTGGTGACTACTGAGAAGACAAAAGACAGGAAGAGACATTGTGTGTGTGGCTCACAGTTTTGTATTATCTAGCAGGGTGAACTTCAGTAGGCTGTTATGTCCCTGGTTTCAGTCACTAACATCCTGTGTCTGTTTCAGGTATTTGATTGTGCAAAGTCTCTAGCTGCATGATAAAGAGAACAAAAAACAAAAAACAAAAAATAAAAATGTTCCCTTTGCTTTGGCCAAAAAGAGTTCATAACTGGCACATCAAAGCAGACTGCCCCACAAAAATATTTTTCCCATTTCATTTTTGGATTGCACTTCCAGTCCTTCTCTTTCTGCAAGAGCCAGGTCAAGCTGACCTGAGGGAAAGCTGACAGACTTAACTGTTCTGGGTCCTTCTTCCTGTTTTTGGTTACACAAATAAAATCAAGCACATGTTTGAGAAAGAAGTCAGTGAGAATTAGTGACAAGCAGAGAGACATGTGGCCTATTTGCTCCCTCTGCTGGCACATTGAGGTACTGAAAACTCACCGCATGCACAGCATGTGCCTTGGGACTTACTGTCGTGTTTTGGTGGTGATAAACAGGACTGGTTCAGCGGCGTTGGGTCGTGTGATGTTCAAGGTTGTAGGTTGTGTGTTACTTCCTTGATTTATCAGGTACTTGCATTTGGAGGCAGTGTTCAGCAGGTACCATATTCCTGTCATCTAACACATGGATAGAGAAAGACACAGGTGTTCTCATTTCGCTTAGGCTTTGGAATAGAATTTGCAAACAGAGAGTAACCTACCTGTGCCCCTCTCCCATTAAAGCATAATATGTTTTATTTTGAGATGTTTTGACCTTATTGTTTCTGATCCACCCTACATTAGCAGGATTTCACCAGGAATATTCAAGGTAATACATGAAACCTTGTCTGACCCCCTAACCCTATGTTTAAATGTCTTGTTCTTGCTCAATTTCCATTACCCTGAAAATCCCCCTTTTATTGCCTAAAACACATACTGATACAATTACACCACCATGTCCAGTCCACTTTGCCAGCCCCAGCACTAATCCATGACCAAACTGATTCATGTGTTTATATGTTTGATTCTGTGGGAAAATATGTTAATTTACCAAAACATTTCTCTTTTTAACCTGGGGACATGGACTGTGTCTTTTTACTTTTAATGACCTGTTAACCGAAGACAAAAACCTGCTGAATCAGCCGTTGTATGGAAGGTGGCAAATATTGTTGTTGTTTCATTAAGTTTGCTTGCCTCATGTTCCAATCTCAATATTCAGTTGTGCCATTATTGTACAAACAAGTGAGAAACCAAATCAAACTGTCAGTGTGCAAAGGTCAGGTAACAGCGCAGTGACCTCTTCACTGTGATGCTCTCAGGCTGCAGCTGCAATCCACTGCCTGGAAGCAGCCCTCCCCTCCCCTAATTAACCCAACAGCTCAAGACCTTTTCTCTTTCTACTGCAGCTGCTGTAAATCATTTTTCCAGCCTTGTTACAGTTCATTTTGAATAGGGGTTTAAATGTGTTATCTTCCTATCAAACACAGCCTAAGAAATGTGTAAATAATAATACAAACAGCACTTAACACACAGACATGGAAAAAAAATTATGGAATACTACACAGTCAAACACACATACTCCCTCATCCTTTTCTTACCCGTTGTAAGTCTACGTCCAGTCCTGGTGTGGTCGTAGTTGTAGGCTTGGCTGTTGGCACTACAGGTTTTTTTATTCTCGGTCGACTCCTAGCCCCCTTTACAGCCTCAAACACACACATCAGCACCATCACTGTCAACATGCAGCGCCAAATGCCAGCCATCCTTGCTCTAATGACACCACACACAAGAGTAAGACTTCTGTGGTGGCTTCTGTTTTTCAGCAGAAATGCATTAACAGGCAGAAATCAAGGGACTCACAATGTGAACCACAGGATGGGCTGTGATGTTAAATATTAACTTGGTTTCCGGGCAGAGATTAGGTCATACTGCAGTGTTGCAGCGTGGGCATCTGAACTACAGAGGGCAGCGTTCAATTCTCACTTTGTACTGACTTGTAATTCAGAACAATGCAGAGCAATAAAACAAAACCACAGATTCTGAGAATAAAGAAAATGTGTATTTATTGACAAATTGACGGTCAATTCTGTTCAATTATTTACACAGACCATTTTGATTTGTTCGTGTGGCATCAGACTGTGGTTTTACCAAGGGTCAGTGTATTCAGATACGAAGACATTAAAAACAATTAATTCTGGGGTTTTAAGCAAGTCCCACACTAGTGTTTCAAGTGGCTCTTCCAAAGATCATTCAGTCAACAAAAATGTCTTCTCAATAAAATCTCAAAACAATATATAAAAAAAGGTGATACAATGATTAGGGTATGACTTTGGGGTAGGGTAGGTTTTTAATTAGGTATCAAGGTAAAATTGTGTTTGAATCATGTAATACATTAAATGAGCAGCAGGTTTGTTTTATTCCCTTCAGTGTGTTTAACCAAAGAACAAAAGTTTTTTTTTCAGTTTAATAAACTCCAGGAAGTTCATTTACTCCCAAATTCAAACATTAAAGCACTCTCATCTCCAGACCTATATTTGTTAAAACCATGGAATGAATAGGCTGACTCTTAACCTTCATTTTTCCTCCTTAATGATTCAACCTACAGGGAACTGTGTTTGCAGTGGTTTAGGGCAAGTTCATATGGTTCATCATTTTTCCTCAGGCTCCTCAGGTTTGTTGTCTCCTCTGGGTTTAAAGGTGAGGGCCAGACTGTTGATGCAGAAGCGCTGACCTGTCGGGTCTGGTCCATCATCAAACACATGTCCCAGATGGGAATCACACTGCAAAACACACACACAGAAGTTATAAACCAACCAAAAAATGCACCAAACAACGTATCTTAAGACGATTCTGAATGAAATTAATGAAAAATATGAATGGGATGCACTACTCTGAGAGTAAGAAAAACTGAACTCTGGCTTCATAGCTCAGGACACAACTCACATTTTTACAAAGGACCTCTGTCCCAGCACTACCCAGGCTGTTGTCAGGGCGACGAATGATGGAGGCGTGACTTTCATCCCGCTCCCATGTCCCATGAGCCTCTTTGAATGCCGGCCAGCCTGTCCCGGAGTCATACTTAGCCTCTGAGCTGTCAACACGGGAAGAAACATTTTCTCAATGAGCATTTATTAACATCTAAAAAGTGGATGAGGCAAGTCTCCATTAAACACTGTGGCAGAAATTGTAGTATATTCTGTAGCAGATTATAATTTGGCTTTTTAAACAAATATTCCCATCTACAAAGGAATGAAATATAGAAATAAGTAGGCTATATGAAATGTCTTGTTTGATGCTTCTGAGCTCAGTCTGTTACCTGAAGAGTGGAGCTTCACAGCAGACACAGTGGTACATCCCCTTTTCGTAATGGTTGAGGTAGAGCCCACTAAAAGGCTGAGGCAGAGGAGTCATCATGATATTAGTATTGTGTTCTTAAGATCATGGTCATAAATACATATTTATACATATACAATACGTATTTGTCCTTTTTTTTCCTTTTCTTCTTTTGCGTGTTCATGTATACATGTATATGTAGAATCACGTTGTGCATTTAGCGGCTGTTGAGTTCACAATGTACTAAAGTCTTGCAGCTGGGCTGGTTAAATCTGTCTCAGGTCAACAAAACAGTGATGATCAAAGTCCACCCTGAGCTGTGCTGGTGTTTATGAGCCATGTGTGTCAGTCTGGTAGAGTAAGATAATGCTGGTTTGACAAAAAAAATCCCTGTGCTGATGTGCATGATTGCATTTGCATGTATTTATCCAGAAAATAGCGTTGTATGATTTCCTAAGTTCACATGAGAAACTTACCTCCTCTGTCCCTTTCTCTCTGGTGACTACATACTGTTCTGGTGTGAGTTTCTTTTGCCAGTCTGTGGTCTTGTCATATCTGGTGAGAGACTGCAGGCCTGGAGAGAGCACAGGTTACACAGAAGGGGGTCACGTAATGTCTGGCAACATGTGCATCTAATATAATATAATATAATATATGTAATCACAGGTTTTTGTGCATACATTATATCAAAACATACAAAAAATATTTTTCATAACCTTGACTTCTAAAGTAAATATAGCATTCCTCATTCAGTTGAGGGAGAAAAAGACGCCATGGTGAACAACCGCCCTCGCACAAACAACAACCTGTTGTCTCTGTGTTATTACCGGTACATAAATTGCTTTAGTGGCAGATTTCTAACTCTGAAATGTCCCAATATAATCAAACATCCACGAGAGACGTAGCCTAGGCTACAGCACGAGGCACCTGCAGGGATCAACATCTGAAAGTTTGGATCAAAAAAAAAAAAAAAAAAGTTCCAAATAAGGAAAGCAAACGCGCCCCCAGTACCTTGAGATGTGCAAACAGGACGGATAAATACCGGGATCCTCCTCGGTGACACCACGGATCTGGCTGTTACATGTTTAGAGACTGCAACGAAGAGACGAGCGGCGAATCGGGACATGTTTGCTGCTGCTGTGTCAGTGTCTGGTCTGTGTGATGGACTCGGTGTGGTCTCAGTCAAGAGAAGGGCTCACTGAAGACAAGTGCACTCGCTGCGTCTGAGCGAGTTCCCGCCGGTCCGCCCTCGGCTGATCCAGGCAGTTAGCTGGGTGACCCGGTCAAAAATCACACTGAAGCTAAATAGGTCAGAGTCGATTGTGGTTGTCGGCTTTTTATTGCAGTGAACAAAGTGTAAGGTGTGTGTCGAATTAGGGCAACCAGGATGTTGGTAAATATGAGGAGACCTCTATCAGAAAGAAAAAGAAAAAACTCGGGCAAATACAAGATGATTTTTTTTATTACTATTTGATGTTGTATGACATTAACATGTAATATATATCCTGCTAACTAAATGATCTTAGAACTGACTGATCCAAGAATAGACTTTGTGAACTCAGTTGAGGCTGAAACAACAGGTAGAGACCACCAGCTGATCAACTCTACCTTGCTTTAGTTTGACCCTATTGAGCCATTTTTTGACCTGTAGCCTAGTTACAACACTGAGGATCATCAGTGGAAAAAACCAAGAGTGTGTTTTTAGAGAAGCCGCATTGTCACAGCATTTTTGTTTATGGCTTGTGC
This sequence comes from Trachurus trachurus, assembly GCF_905171665.1. Classification (NCBI taxonomy): domain Eukaryota; kingdom Metazoa; phylum Chordata; class Actinopteri; order Carangiformes; family Carangidae; genus Trachurus; species Trachurus trachurus. The sequence goes on from NC_139911.1 coordinate 9,946,588, forward strand.
ATGCACCAAAATAATCAGCTGATTTAAATAACTGTTTGGTTTAAAGGTCTAGATAGTCTGATACTGAGCAGCAGCAGGGTTATTAATTGGCAGTAGACTTCCAGGCTGGTGCATAAGGTCTACTATGAAGTGGCTGGGCTGTGAGCAGCGCCCACTGCTGGCAGGACTTTTACTGAAGACGAGTACCTCATTCCAAGCCCGATCGTACTCGCCCCTGACAAGTGTGCTGCTCACTCCAATGCTATCAGCCAGGCACTGAAAAATGAAAGAGAGGAGATTGTTGGGGGTATGGTCATCTAGAGACATGAGAAAAACTGAGAAGGAAAACAGAGCAGGGGAAGTAATGTGTGATGTGGATGATAGGGAACATTTTAAGTTTAAAAGATTTCAAAGACGTAATGACAAAAGGCAGGATGTACAAAATTCAAGTGAGAGGAAGTTCTGATTATGCTGTGTGGCAGGTAGGTCAGTGTTACCTTGAAAAGAAGTGCCCTGTGGCAGTAGATTCCCTTGCGGATCAAACCAATGGGAAGCAAATTGGATTGAAGCTGGAACTTGAGCTCGCTGAGGTGCAGCACCCATGAGAATTCGTGCAACTTCTCCATCTCCACTGCTCCGCCCATGGCCTCACTCACCAGCCTGACAGCGAAAATCCATGCAAGCAGAACCAGTTACGATGCAGAAAGCCTCAACATTTATGAAGTGTTTGTTTTGTATCCTGAGATCTCAGTGTATTGTGTCAGATTCTTGAGATTTAATAACAACTGTATTTAACATTGGCTATTTAATATGTAAATTTGTTTTTTCTATTCACAGTTACATCTCTGCACTTTGGTTATATCCTGCCTGCATGAATCCATCACCTGGCCAAGGCTGCATACTGCTCTCGTTCGTCACTCATTTTCAGGATGGATTTTTTGGCTTCTTTAACCAGAAACTGCAGCGCTGCATCCTCCATCATCCTCCATGGTTGACTTGTAGAAGACTCAGGCTGGTTCTCATCTTTCTGTTTGTCACCATCTTTCTTCTTCCTGTAGAGTGAGAGACAGTACATTCAGTCAGTTTTCTCTGTATAACATTTTTTTTTTTTTTATCATTATACGTACTAAGTTTTGTGTAGTTTTTATGCACATTTACATGTTTTATATACTTTGTTTTCTCATACATATCTGAATAGCTTTAATAGTATAATATTCATCTCAGAAAATTGGTCTTACTTGCTGCCCGTTTCTGGTTCCAGTGGGTTACTCTGCCTGTCATCTGGTATATCTTCTGTCTCTCTGCCACAGGACAAGAAAAAATATTTATATACTTGAACTGAATGTTATTGGATTTGGTTCTTTTAAATTCAAAAAGAGGGCAAGTTCTGAGCAACTTAAACACACAATGGTTCAATATTAGTATTACATGGTCTCCTAACTGATCACAGCAAAGTCCAGTTTGTACTGATACTGTATTTTCTTGAGACAAGAGTGTGTGTTTGAGTGTATTGTTAACAGCTGTATGCTAACACAAGCATTTCTTCAATTTGATGATATATCCAAACTCAGTATTCAGCTCATACTTCACATTAAAATTAATTAATAATAGGATCTGCAGTAAGGATTTCAAGTTGCTTTTTAAATATGATGATGAAACTGCAAAACTCCTGGAGCTGGCTCATCATCATATCTTACCAGTCTACCACATTCTTAGGTCTTTGACTTGCCCTGTAGACAATTGGGAGCAAAAGCTAAGAGACATGACACTTACTCAGGAGATAAAAGAGGATAACTAGAATTCTTAAATGAATGCTTGCTTTGAGAAACTGAATTTATCTTGTTCTAAGCCCAATGATGAGCCCATGGGTAGATTACATAACACCCTGCTTAAGAATGCCTGACATGTTGCATGTGTATGCTTGATGAAGCGGGGGCATGGTGGAAATGAGGTGGATCTGAGGTGCCGTAAGGGGGCACTCCTTTCTTTGGCAGTGTTAATTCATCAAAATGCTGAAAGTGTTACCGTATGCGTGCATGCAGTCTTTAACATATGGAGTTGTAGAAGTTTTTTTTGTGTGTGTGTGTTTTTCAGTCCACATGGATGGCATTACGTAAGCATCTTGAGTTGCATCTTCATGGGCGTGCATGTGCACGCATGTGAACTTGTGTACGTTTGTGGTTGTGTGTGTGTGTGTACGTTAAGAAGTCCATTCATCTAAATACAAAGGCTCTTTGATTCTGCATGTGTTGCCATCTTTTAAAAAAATTGGATCATTTACCCTGTGAGGCCACACTTAATGGGATACAATGAGGGCAACAGGGGAGAGGGAGAAAAAGGAGAGAGAGAGAAAGGAAGAATAAGTGAAGCATTGGATTGGAGCAGACAAGGGGAGGGTGATCCACAGCCACTATAAATTGAATAACAAACTACATGGTAGGGCTGGTAGTGTAGAAACGTAATGGTGCACTTCTATTTGTTGGCTCTGGTTAATGTCCCACTTAATTTAATTTAAGGTGTTGACATACTATAAACTGTAATAATAGCTTTACTTAAAAATAGCTCACTGAAATTTAAAATCAAGTGGAGGGTTATGTATGTAATTTAAGGACAGTATTTCCAATCAGTGTGGTGCGATATTGGACTCGTACTCTGCCGTTGTGTTGACAACAATGATGGGTCGGTGCTTGTTGACTGGCTGCATAGACAGTTCCTCTAGAGTCAGAACCCTCTGACCAGCAGGAACCTTAAAGGGAGAGAGAAAAAATGTTATAATGTGAACTAGTGAGCCTTATAGACTTACTATCAAAATACTTGAATTTCATCTGTTCTTTTTATAGGGCGAGCAGAGTTGTAACTCCAGTAGCGGTTGTAATTCCTGTTCATTCATCTTTAACCTCATTCTTTGAATTGATTTCTGTAGCACATAAATTATAGTACACAAACCTTCCCGGCATCGTAGAAGCCATTACTAATGATGTCAGTGGAAGCCAGTTGACCTGTCAGGCTGTATTTCACAGGCAAGTTGTGGTTGAGCAGGCTGATCATGGCCATCTTGCTGAAACTGCTCCTACGATTCACTGACTGGTTGATTTCCTGGAGTATTTCAAGGGCCCTGAGAAACACACAAACACAAAAAGCACACACAGATATTTATAATTTTATAATTTATAATACATATAAAATGTATATATAAGCACACAAAAACAAATCAACAAAATGACCCATACCACAAACCCACACATAACGCTGTCCTATACTGCCATCTGCTGACTACTTAAGAGACTACTCCAACACTACACTACTACTGTGTTTTTTCATTGCTGAATTGTAGTCAAAGATCAGTAGTTTGTATCGGAAACATTAGGTTCTGGAAGTGCAACAAGTATGACATAAGAAATGTTCTTTCAAATACTGTAGTATGGTTGAAGGCAGGGACTTCAGCACCCAAGTTCAAGTAAAAGTTTGACCGAACATTTCTACTTATATTGGAGTAATATTTGACCAGAATACTGGAAAATTGTCTCTGATTGAACTGGACAGTGGACTTCCAGTGTCTTACCCAAGTTTACACATCTCCATAGTGGTGGGCACATCACTGGCACAGACAGTAATGGCCAAGCATGCACTGTCCAATACATCCTTGTGATAGGATTGCAGCAAATTGACCAATGGGTGAAAGCCTCCAGCACTCTGAAGCTATGGGGGACAAAGGGTGAAATATGTTACGTTAGTTATAATGAACATTTGCTTGATTTATACATGTTTTGTTTTGGATTAAGGATTAAAAAAAATGCAGCAATTAGACACATACAAACACCAACCTCTGCCCTTGCCTCTGTGTCACAAGCCAGCACTGCCAAACACTGTGTGGTGTGGACTAAGAGCTTTGTATCTGTGGACTTCAAGGGCTCCACCAGAGCTTGCATGGCTCCATGTGACAAGATGCTGCAGCGGATATCTTCCTGTCCTGCCATGTTGCCAAGTGCGGCAGCAGCACTGGCTACCGTCCTGGAACAGCTTCCACAGAGCTGCTGGACAAGCATCTCATGGCCTCCTGCCTCATACACTGCACTGGAAGACACCGTAGAGACAGTAATATTGAATTATTTTGTCATATTTAGTGCAGTTATGATTTGTTTAGAGAATAAAAATGTGGAAGAGAGAAGGGGAGATCAGAGAGGTAAAGAGATAGTCTGTGAAAGAGAACAATGAGGAGACAAAGCATCAAATCATCTGTGAAATAGTGTAGAGGAGGGCACAGCGCTCAACTTCAAAGTGTTACTTCCTTCAAAGCCTCAGTTTTAGAGATTACAAATTTGGAAACAAGCTGCAATGTTAATATTTTATAGAATGCATCCTCTGAAGCACTGCAGATTTTACGATTGTTTCTTTTTAACTTCTTGTAGCGATGACATTAACATTATCTAACTGGACAAAAAACACCAGTTTAATTCCAAGATAGTGGTGAATACATAAATACACTCAACTCATCTGTCACTCACAATGCATTGAGGTGGTTGGTATGTGTGAGGTTAGAGAGAGCCTGGGTTGCTGCCTCTCTCAGCTGCACACTCTCACTGCTCAGCCCCTGTACCACTGCAGGGATACCACCTGAAACACACAGAAATCCAATGCATTCACACATCACTGTAGTCGGTGTGTTGTTGATATGGTGTTTACGTAAATGTCTATGTACCCAGCTCTCTGAGGCGTTCTTTACTGGCCAGGTGGAAACTCATCGTAGCCACAGCTTGGCAGGTAGATGTTTTCACACGAGTGTCTGCCACAGACAGAAGCTCGACCAGAACCTTCTCCACGTCAAGCTCATGGAGCAGTTTGCGATTTTCAGCTAAACATACACAAAGTAAGTGTTACCAAAAAAACGTATGCATTTCAAACATATTGTTAAAAGGATAAAAGACATTTATCATCTCTTGTCTCACTCTAACTTACAGCTCTGAGCAACCATGGTGATGCATTTCATAGCACTGGACTGGATCTCAGGTATGCTGGGGGTGACTAAAAAATCCATCAACCTTGTCAGTCGTCCATCCTTATGGATCAGCTGTAGACTCTCACTGTCACTCAAACAGTTGGACAATACATGCAAGGCCTTAGCATGAAGGTCACTGCACTCCTGTAAGTTTTAAAGAATATAGAGACAGAAAAAGTTCTGTTGAGATCAAATGCTAATTTAAAGGGAACTATTTTCAGCTCACTGTGCAAACATGAAATGCATACATAAGCAAGACTGGGGAAAACAGTATTTTTTACACCAAGCCACAATATTGCAACAGATGATCGGTTTAAATGTTGTGGTTGATCAGTGTAGTTCCTCTGTAATGTGATTTATAACAGTCATTTCAGTTATTTTCCACTGCTTCATGACTAGGTAAAGAAAATCAGTTCTGTCACAATAGAGAAGCATAAGGTGACAACTTGTCAGCCACCCATCATTGCAGAAAAACAAAACAAAAATGCAGAAGAGAAACCAAAGGCATAGAACAGCTGTGTTTAATTTAGGTTTGAAAGTGACTTTAGCTGGTGTTGAGGTCATCAGAAAGTTGATTTCATTTGTGTGCAGCATTGTAGTTAAAACTGTAACTTTTTGGCAGCTATTGTGAGTGATTAGACCACACATTGTTCTTGTTCATACTAAGGGGGCAGGATAAAGACATACACATTCCTGCAAAAGCATGTTCTCTCTAACTTGCACACCTACCGTGTTATTAAGGATATCCATAAGCTTCTCAAATCCCTGGTCCTCCCTAAAGGTGTTGCATGTGTTTTTATCTGTAGTAACATCCTGCAGTGTATCTAAAGCCAAATGCTGAATGACAGGGAAGTCTGATTTCAACAGTTCCAGAAGTGGAGGGATCACGCCCAACTCATGAACTGCCAGACGACATCGGTAGTCCTTCACACCCAGTGCAACAGGGAATACAAGATCATGATGAGAATTTTGAAACAATTTGAAGATCAAAAAAATCCAAGATTATATCTTATAAAACAATGACACATTTAATTGCTTTTGTGGCACTAACTTATTTTTGTAAGAAATGAAAAGCCCTAGAATCATATCCTTATAACCTTCGTAAAGACTGATGATTTTGAGTAACCTGAATTAGGTTGAAGATGATCTCTAGGGAGTTCTTCTGAACATCTGGGTCTGGACTGGATAGAAGCTGAATTAGAGGTGGCAAGCCCTTGTTGTCAAAGATCTGGACCTTACAAACATAATCCTGTGACAGAGGGACCAGGCACAGTGTAGCAAACTCATGGACAACTGTATCATCTTGAATGGAGGAGAAAATATGAGAAACATAAAGGGTTAAAAACAGAGAGATATAAATGCAGAAGTAGGCAATGATTGTTTGTAACATATCTTTCAAGTGTGCCTTGTTACTATTTAATAAATCTATACTTTATAGTCTATTCACCTCAGAATCAAAAATGACTGACCTTCGTGTGACAGTTTGTCTAAAATCAAAGGAATGACATTCATTTTTTTCAGAGCTTTCTTCACTGCACCTTTCAATGACAACAAGAGACAAAGTTAACCATTTAGTTACTCAGTGAGTCAACCAGTCCAGTCAGCCAGTTTCATAAGTCAACAAAGCTATCAAAACTGAAGCCATGCAGTCAATAAATCATTCAGCTGAGTCAATTGACTATCAGGAAATCCTCATTTCGCTTAGCCACTAGTTACATACGTTGCATTTTAAACCATCAAATCCCTTAAGGGGGCAAGTTCTCATTGATAATATGTGTTGTCTGACACACCATTGATGGCCATGACGCCCAGGGCCACGGTGGCTATGCGTCTGATCAGCTTGTTGTTGTGAGTGATGAGCTGGCACAGAGGCTGCAATGCCCCAAGTTCCAGCAAAGAAACCTTGTTCTCATCTCCTAGCAACAGGGGGAGACAGTGAACAGAAAACTTCAACTTGAGTGTCTGCATGGATTTATTAATAGCAATGATGTGAGTTACTGTAGCTTTTAAGAAAGAAGCAGAAGTTAAGTTAAGCTGAAATAGGACAATATTCAAAATATTAATATTTATCAATTATCAATTTGTATATTAGATGTAATATGTTGCTTTTGATATATATCAGTATTAATATTTTTCTGGGGGTAGAATTAAAAACATACCAGAGGATGGGATCAGATAAGTGGTAAGCCACAATTACAATTTGTGCTTTTCAGCAGTAGGATTGATTGTAAATAAAACATCTAGTATGTGTGAGTGTGTACTGTAAGGGCTGGCAGTGAGGACCTGCTAACTGTACCTTTCTCTGCAAATATGTGAATTGCTTCACAGGCTTTCAGCAGGATGTCCTCCTCTGGTGAACTCAGCAGCAGGACTACTGTTGCTGGAGTTTTGCCCTCAAAAGGCAGTGCTTCAAACTGAAATGAGAGAGAGATGTAGGCCTAAATGCTAGAGGCTTTTCCCTGAGATGCACGGTACATACTTTCAAGGTGTGCGTCTGTTTTATTGGACATAATATTGTGTATCTGCAAGCAACACGTTAGCTGGGCTTTAACAAAGAGCATAGAAGACAAGACTTTCATCTCATAATGTCTCACCGTTTCCTTGCATGGAGTTTCGCTCTCTTTCTTCACTTTCTTGCTCATTGTGTGGTCCTAGAGGGAGAGACTGAATTATAACTTAATGTGTCTAGTTTTTCATGATTGCAGCAAATTGGTAACTACAGTATGAATGCAGTCACGACCTGTATTAGCAACTTCAACAACAAAGCTAACCACAGGGCTGTAGCATGCTGCTCAGCCTGGTTTGGCTATAGCAACAGTGTTCACAAATGACGCTAACAAAACAAACAGACAAACAGGCGTTGTAGTTCAATATCTCAAACTCAGTCATTACAACTTACCTCAAGTTTCGACACTACGAAACAGTCATAATAATCATTAGTGCCAGCCGACCGAGGGAACCACAATGTTAAGTTTAGTGTTTTGGAAACGGAAGGTGAGCCTGCGTTGCTAGGTAACGGCTGCCACGTTGGGCACGTTGGCTTGGGGGTTGAAATTTTATTTTGAACCTGTTGTCAAAAAAGATTCAATAATATGCATATTGACTTGTACACTATTGATTTTAATGTGTGTGTTAGGCTAAGGAAAAAGGGAGTAACACACATAATAGAATAGAATAGAATAGCATACCCTTTATTGCCACTGAAGGATGTTCAACAAGAATGTGGGTGCATGGAGCCTCTGCATGGCTGCATGGTAAAAAAATAAATAAAAAAAAGTACAGACAGCATCAGACGAACAATAAATAACAACATTCATAGATGATAATAAATAGTAGTTTAAAAAAAAAAGATCTATATATTGCACTATAGACTGCTGGTTCATCAGCCTGACAGCTGTTCCTGAGTCTGTTTATCTGCATTTTCAAGCTTCTGTATCTGAGGGCAGGAGAGAGAACAGTTTATGACCTGGGTGAGAGCAGTCTTTCATCATTTTTTTGAGCACCACTGAGGCCCCTAGAACTGGAGATGTCGCCCAGAGACGGCAGTGGACAGCCGATGATTTTCTCCACTGTCTGCAGAGCTTTTCTGTCAGCAGTCGAGCAGGCAGTATACAGTACCACACCAAGATGCAGTAACACAGCGCGCTCTCAACAATGGCATGGTCCAGTCTGTTCCTCCAAAGCTCTCTCAGAAAATGGATTTTCTGCTGAGATTTTTTTCAATGCAGCAGCTGCCTTGGAGATGTGCACACCCAAGACCTTGAAGGTGGAGAACCTCTCCATCCTGTCCCCATTGATATGGAGAGGGGCAGGTTCTTCACAGTGTCTTCTCAAGTCCATGATCAGTTCTTGAGTTTTGCAGAGACCACGCAGAAAGCTGTGATAGACTGAGATCAGTTTTCTAACCAAGTTTAGGTGCTTGTCAATTTATGTTACCGCATTTGCATAAACAGATGGAAATCCTTCATAGCCTAAATTAAATAAGGGAATAAATCTAAAGGGAATTTGTAGGGCATGCTGTGTCTGTCCTGTGTAGGTCATATAGGAACAGCAACAAGGTAAAAGTGCTGCTGTGTGAAGAATGAGTCATAAAACAAATGAGCTCTATACAGCATCAGCATACTGAAGCCTGCTGCTCTTAGAGAGGCACTGACACAGCAATGTGCCAGTGGAAACAGCACAGTATGCACCAGAAAATCAAATGTCCTCTAAAGACATTACGTCTGGTGGTGTGGGACATTATCACTCTGCTGCCTGGAATGAGCCTGTGATTAATCTCAGCTAAAGCAAGGCAAGGATGGGGGGATGGATGGGGTTGATGTACAGGTTATTCCTCTTATGCATTATTAGGCTACATGAGCTACAAAATTGGCAAAAGCAAATATCTGCACTTGAAAATGATAGCCATCTAATTATATTTCATATTTTTACACACTGTGAAGAGATTTTTTTTTATTATTAATCCTGAACGTTTCAAGTGTCAATGAGTTATTCAAATTCAGTCACATAAAACGGCTGAAGTGGGCGATTAAAAAAGCAGAGAGAAGTAGCATAGGCCCGGTGAAGGGAGGAGGGTTGCAGCGAATCAGCACAGCAGACACTGCAAAGCGCAGGCTGTCACCTCCCCTCTGTCGAGCTGTCATTTGACAGCGGCACACATGAACCTCTGTGCTGCAGCAGGCAGAGTTGACCACCCGTTGATTTGCACGTTTTTAAATATCTGCCCCCTTCGGCATTTTTTTTAATTCAAACGAGAGGGCAAGAACATGACAGGATATACCCCTGTCATCTCTACGGACTGACTGACCACAAACGCGTAGGAGGGGTAGCCGACCGAGCTGCTGTAGCTAATGGTAACGGTTAGCTTGTAGGCTAACGGTAGCTGGCTGGTGAACGGGATCCCGTGTAGCTTTTGTGCCGTCGGTTGGCTAAACGTTACAAAGCCGACGGTAGCTGGTAAGACAGGATCGTTTTGTCAGCTAATTCGGCATTATAAAACGTGTCATTTCAACAAATTGTTTGCAATTGCTACCCTGTAGTTTTTTTTTTACATTTTCACCGGGCTTCTCTTCATTTTTCCCCCTAGTTTTACGGGTTTTTTTTAATTTATGCGAAATTTATCGTTGGATGTTTGCTAGCTAGCAAGCTCTGCTATGCTAACGGCTATGCTAACGCCAGCTCAGTGAGACCTCACATCTCACAGCTCCAGGCTGAAAGTCAAGGAAGGAAGAGAGGTGACTTGTGATGTGGGCTGAGGGAAGCGGAGAACTGTTAGGCGAAGGAGAGCAACAGTATTAACTTAAACACATCGCATTTTATATTATATATATAAATATATATTTGGTTCCCATATCAGTCCTGGTAGAGGAAGAAAGGGGCCATATCGCCAGTCAAGTCAAGCTGTGTGGGACGTTGGATGAAGAAAAGAGATTTAGGGGGGGCACTTTGATTTGCGAGCTGGGCTAAATGAATAGTATTGGTGTTTGGTGAATCGTGAGCCGCCGGTGGCCACTGTGCCAGCTTTCAAGGAGAAGACACTTGTCTGAGATTATCGCACAGACTGCATTAACCAGTCAGTTTGCTTTAAGATGGCTTCGGCGAGCAGCATTGCCGCATCCATTGCGAGTAAAACGAAGACCAAGAAAAAACACTTCGTGGCTCAGAAAGTGAAGCTCTTCCGTGCCAGCGACCCTCTGCTCAGCGTGCTTATGTGGGGAGTCAACCATTCGGTGAGTCACACACACAATCTAATCCTCACATTATGATTCACAGTTATGTCCTTCTCGTCCCTTTTTTTCATGTGCCACATTAAACCTCAGCTACTTGCTGTCAGCTGTCAGCCCTTTGTGGTATCGCAAGTTGATTGACAAGTACGAGATGACAGCTGTCCAGCGGTTGGCCACAGTGCTGTCACTATGAAGGTTTGAGTGGCTGCAAGTGTTTTCATGTTTCATGTTTTCTACAGTAAGCTTGCAGTGCAGTTACAACTCCCATGATATTAGTATTGCACTGTGTGTGTGTGTGTGTGTGTGTGTGTGTGTGTGTGTGTGTGTGTGTGTGTGTGTGTGTGTGTGTGTGTGTGTGTGTGTGTGTGTGAGAGAGACAGAGAGCAGTGAACTCTTCTTTGGCTTCCTGTTGTGTACATGTAGGATAAGCTCCTAGGGCTCTGTGTCATGAGAGAGCAGATCTTCCCATGCAAGACAGCTTATCTCTGCTCTCTGCTCTCTTTCTCTTCCTTTAGTGAATATTTGTTTGTATAATGCTCATATGTTGGAGAGAGAGAGCAGACTTGGCAGGCAGAGGACATGCAAATATTTTTTGCACCAAATCCCAAGTATTAAATCTTTTACAAATGTTTTACACATATGATTAAAACACTTAAAGTGTTGATGCTTGATGAGAAGACTGAGGCTATACAATCCGTGGTTTCTACTTAATATTCATTCATTCTTACATTCTCCTTCATTCTTTACTCTGCTTGTTTCTTTAAAAAAAAAATCATCATAACATAGTTATACCAGTAAAGCCAGCCTGTTTACTGAACATTTAATCTGGTGTAGATTGAAGGGAACTGCTTTCCAGTATGTAAACAAATGAGATGAGAAGTAAGTGAGCAGCCGCACTCATTTATGCATTCAGTACAAACTTTTCTATTTATAGGTTTGTATGATATTGTTCCAGTGGGACTCACGTTGTAATGGATGACAACAGTATAGTTTATATAATCCTGAAAAGACTTTTGGCTTTGATATGGAGTGGTGCTATGTGTCCTTGCCTGTTATTCATGTCAGCCTGAGGTTGTCCTCTTGATTTTGTTGCATGTGGAACTGGTCAGTGGACGGTATGACAGAGTACAGCGAGCAGTGGCTGCCGTAGAAAATTAATTCTGAATTAATTAATCTTTGGACTAGTTTCATAACAGGTGCCACTTGAACATTAATATTTATTAGGTTTTAGGTTAATGGGTCAGATTTAATGGGGTTGACCTATACACTTTGTGAAACTTATAAATAAATGGCCTCTGTAAATGTCACCAGAAGTTTACCTTTTCACCGATTGTGTGCTCTGCCTGACATTCTTTTTGGTGCGTTTTTTTCTTGTGTTCATTTTGATGCATCAGTGAAGAGATTATGCCAAACTGCAGCATTTCTTTGCAGAAGAAAGCACTAGCACTATACATCTAGTTTTTTTCTGGACAATGCAAGAGGGATTAGAGAGAATGATTTAATGAAGCGAGGGTCGGTGTAGTGTTGAATGACTAAATGAGAGCACTAAAAAACATAGAAATAAATGAGACATTTATATGGCTCAGGAGCCTGTGTGTATGTTGTCAGAAAGAATCATTGTTGTGTATTGTCTGAGTAAATCAGGATTATGTATCTTGGAATTTCTGTGTGGCCACTTACCTTAATATAAACTCCTAATCCTAATACTTTGAAATTTTATTTGCATCCCACAGACCATTAATGGAGTACGCAGCTCAGTATTTTAATGAAGATTCATTTTCTGTAGTGGATGGTTGAGTCCGGGGGTGTTTCATACACACAGATACACAGTCCTGAGGGGTCACTAATGGTCACGATGAAGCATGTAAGATTTGTCAGTTTAAACAGCAACATTTTTGGCTTACTGATTAGGTGGCAGTTTGTTATGGATTACACAGCCTCTAGATAGCCTGGTGTATGTGAGGCCAAGACAGCTAAAGATTCAAAGCTGTTATTCTGTATCTAAGCTGTCGTCTGCGGATGGATTACTGTCACCTGGCTGTGGTGTTAAGCTTGAGGGGTAAACTAAGGTACACACAAGTGTCACTTGAAATGCTTTGAAAGCATGAACAACAATGTGTATGATCATCAGCCATATTACTAGCAAGACTTTTATCCAAGTAAACACAAAAAATACTTGACTATAGAGATCTGGGAGAATATGTGGGTTTTGTTCCAGAAGTCAGAGAACCCCCCTCAAAATCCCAGTGATATTTTGAAACTATGCTAAGAGGTAAAACACAGATTTGGAACAACCTTTTCCGACCATTTCCCATACGCCCTAGATGTTCATGGGCTAAACATCACCACTCGCAACTCTTGAGGCGAGTCCCAGAGCGAGTCAAGGGGTCACAGCCAGCTCAGACATGTCTGTAATAGCAGCAGGACATAGACAGAGCGCTGTGGATGTTTCAAGGCAGCTGACAGTACAACTTAGAAGAGATCACTTCTTTTGTTTTTTTAAATGGACCTGTAGGTCTTTTGCTCCTCACAAAGTAAACACTTTTTTAACATATTGAAATCACAACAGTTTACGTTTTCTTGTAGCAGCTGCTGTAGTGGGTTTTGTCCCGGAGTATCCCTGGAATGCAATTCTTCTTTTTACAGAAGGACTGATAAAATGCTGAATGGTGAGATTGTTGTGAGTGACAGAAGCTAATGACTTTGGCTCACTGTAATATTACGTGTCATCATGCAGTGTCTTTCAGGACTGACAATGTTTCATTTTGAATCAGCTTAAAACTCAAAGTTTAAGTGACTGTTGTCATTTACGTCATACTCCTGTGTTTGTCCCTCAACGTCCATAAACTCCCTCTGTCTCTCTGAACTGTCACAGAGCTGTGGACTAATAAGCAGCTGAGTCTCAACCATAAAAAAAAATCTACACGTTTGGAGAATCTACATGTTCAAACTGTTCTCTTGGATTGCATAACACAGAGCAGAGCTGCCGCCAGCACATTTCCTTCTTATGCCTTAGGCTACCTCCCCTGCTGTTTTTCTCATCACTTAATAAGGTACTCTGTTTCTCATACCACTGGCAACATAAAAATGACATTCCATGCCAGGTCAACAGATTGAGCAACTGTGTTACTGCTGCAGCTTGTAAGGTTACTTAACAGCATGGGATTTTCGAAAGTAACGTTAAGGTATAAATCAAAGGACGCTGCAAAGTAATGAATAAAGCGGCGGAGGCCTAAGGATGCAACCAGATGGCTGAGGCAATAGGCAAACACATGCACACCCCCACAGGAGCTGCAGAATGTAACCTCTACACCTTGTATCCACTGTAGCCTGTCAGTCAAATCCACATTTGAAACAACACTCATTGCAATGCTGTTGAAACTGCAGAGAAGAGAGACTATACAGCTAGTTTTTTCTGGACAATGCAAGAGGGATTAGAGAGAATGATTTAATGAAGCGAGGGTCGGTGTAGTGTTGAATGACTAAACCAGAGAACCAAAAAACATGGAAATAAATGAGACATTTATATGGCTCAGTGTATGTTGTCAGAAAGAATCATTGTTATGTCTGAGTAAATCAGGATTATGTATCTTGGAATTTCTGAGGCCACTTACCTTGAAATAAACTCCTTTGACACTTTATTTAATCCTAATACTTTAAAATTTTATTTGCATCCCACAGACCATAAATGGGGTTACGCAGCTCATGGTTTTATAGAAATGGATTGAAGCCAAAGCTAAAAAAAAATTTCACTGGAAATCTCAACTGTAAGTAGCACTGAAGCTTAGAGGGTGCAAAGGCTCAAACTAGAGTCTACAAGATCAGTCTCAAAGTCATCATCATCACAAAAGCATTTCCTCATTCTAAGCCAGCACTGTATTACAATTAAAAAAGATTGAGCTGGTGTCTTCAGGACCTATTGAGTCCACAATTTTTTCTCTGAGTTAGTATAAACCCAAGTTTAACAATGATTTCGCCTCTACAATAAATTCTACCAGAAGTCCTCAGGATGCCCGTTTGTGGTCAGTTTGTGTTGTGTATTTGTCACTGTTTGAAAAGCTGCATCATCTCAGCATACTACACCTACTGATTAATCATAGCTATGATTACAGCGGCTGTTGACCTGCTGTCACGTCATCAGGTCCTGTCGGTTTGAAGTATTGTGCGGAGTCGTTGATTTCACGATAACTGGCCTAAAGACAGTAAGGTTTGGTTCCACTCAATATTTCAGACTATTGATATTATTCAGCAGCGCATGCTGAAGTGTGACTTTGTTGTCAGGTTCAGTTTCCCTCCTTAGCAAACCATTAGGAAATGGAAAATCTTCATCTTCTTCTTTTTTCTACTCTATCTTTCTCTATAGTTTCCAAAATGACTTGGCGTAGGAAAATGTTGTGCAAGTCTAAATTTAAAGTCTTTTCTCCCCATTTTATTTTGGGATTCTTAAGGTTTTACTTTTAGTTTTTTTTTAGAGTGCCTAGATTCCCATGCTTCCATTAAACTCTCCCCTCCCTCCAGGTTCATTCACTATTTTTGTCATAGCTCCTTTTTGTGTTTTTCTGTCTATCTGGCTCACTTTCATTCCCTGCCCATCTCTCTCCCCTTTCTTTGTTCTGTCCTGCCTCTATGTCTGACTCAGAGGAGCTGAGTCTGGTTCTGTGGATTGCATAAGATGGGGTTTCTATAAATATCCACAGGAGTGACCTACAGCTAATATGTGTGATGATTATGGTTGAGGAAAACAGAAAAGCTGGAGCCTTGCATCCTGGCACCCTCAGGCAGTGACAGATAGAGGAACTTGTGGAAGCGTCTTGTGGTTTGTTGGTTCGTGTGCGTCACAAAAAAAAATCTTTAAACGCAACATTTTCTTTTGTGTTTGGTCATGTGTTAATGCAGTAATGCATAGGCTTGCTTGTGTTTGCGTGATCCTGTTTGTGTGTCCTTCACCATAGTCGCTGCCACGGCACGCCACTTTGCAGAATGTGATGCGACGTGTTGCTGAGTTGCTTGATTCACTCAGCAGGACAGGTCATATATCATAAGCCTGTTTGTTGCACCGTCAGTCCAAAACACTTTATCCTTTAATAGCTGGCCTTTCGCAGCATTTACAATTGACCTGCTGAGCTGTGTGTGTGTGTGTGTGTGCTCAGGCAGACATGCTGTTACTAGAACTATAATTTCTTTTTCCACCCAAGTCATTTGTCATTTACTGTTTCAACACACACAGGAGTATGTCTGGTGCAAAAGGAATTGCCCCCTGAGGAGATCATTCACACAGTCATTGAGCAACATTTAAACCAATTATACACAGTTGGGGTTTGGTGCAACTGTAGTGTACTTTAAGAATTGGAAAAATGTGTTTCTTTCCTTCACCACTTGTGTGATTGGCACTGATTAAAATAGACGTGAATGACCTGTTCGTGTCTTCGAATGCTGACGTCTCACAATTCATGGAATGACCATCTTAATCTTTTAATTATGCTGAAGGCGTATTACTCAGGTAGTTGACAGCATTAGCTCTAGGCCCTGTTTCTCTCCCACTGTCTTTGTCACTCTCACTTACACACACACAGGTGCAGCAGCCCATTTACCTGACCACTGTTCCACTTTTCTTCATCATCAGTGTGTCCTCATTATGGCTGACCTCTCTTAGCTGTACGCAGGAGGAACGACTAACCCTGACACTGAAGCTGTCAAAGGTGCTCCACAGAATTAGGTCACATACGGTCTGTCATGGTCAAGGCTGATCACTGTGTGTGTTTTAAAGCAGCAGATATACTCACCTTTACTTAGAATTATATAAATATTTCTTTAGGTATTGCTACACCAGTTAGTGAGACATAAAAAGTAAGGTGTTTCCCATAGTGCTGAGATTTTTTCTTTTAAAATTCATGGCCGGCTTTTTCTGGGTTAAACATCTTGAACAAAGTACTTTTGATAAAGTTATTTACGTAGGTGTGATTTATAAGATTATTCCTAGAGGTTCTACATTTATTGGAGAGAAATTTCCTAGTCTCTACAGTTTTTTTTTTTCAACTTGCCATATGTATTCTTTCCTTTTTATGGGCTAATGAATCACCGATACACACCCTGATATCATTGTTGTGCTGTGTTTAGGGCTGTCCTCCTAAAAGGGCTTCGACTGTATTCTTGTACTTGTCTTCAAATGGATATTGTTAGAGTTGTTTAAAACTAAAAATGGTTCTGGGATTCATAGCCGGTCAGGTAATGATGTAATTGCCTTGTTAAGTGGTCTGTAAAAGGTCAAATCCACACTCAGTACAATCTACTACAGCTATATGTGACCTTTGATGCACACTGGGCAATTATTAAAGGGCGAATGTGCATTTAGCTGGGTGTAACTACACTATATATGATTATCTTTGTGGTGTACAAATGTAATCTGTCATGTTGTGGTCAGGAAGTACAACACACATGGACAAATTGATTAAGGCTCAGCAGTTTTTGTCTTTTGTAGCCATGCCCTGAAAAGTGGAAGACTATTGATGTTGGAGGTGGCTCATGTAAGTGTATGAGTGTCTTGTTGTTATAAGTGCATGTTGGTGAATTCAGGAGGTGTTACTGTATAGAAATATGCCATAAACAGTTGCAGTGAATTGATTGAGTTCAGCTTGTGCCAGATTACAAAACCACATCCCCGCCTCGTGTATTTACACTCCAACATATTGGTTAATTGCATGATCAGTCAGCCTTGATTACATTTCAATTAGAGCCACTTACACTCTAACATGTTGTAAATAGGCTTAGAGGAAGTGCATGGTAGTGTGCCATTCAGTCTAGGAGCTGCTTCTTTAGAACGCATCCCATTTCCCCACATGATTGACAGCTTTACACTCGAACATTGGCCATGCTGTAAAATGACTCCAGTGGAAAATGTACAGTTTCACATATTGATGTTGTCTCTCTGTGACTGTCACCTGCGACAAGTTTTTCTCACCCACTCTTTCTGTCTTTACACCTCTGATTCGTCATGCTTAAAAAGACAGCACTTTGTCTGATGTTATATTTCATATATTTGCCCAGACTTGCCAGACACATTTCGATTTAGGCTCCAAACTAAGACGTATAAGGGGGGGAAACAACTTGGCTTTGATTTTATTCTGAAAGAAGAAAGTGTGGCGGGCCGCCCCGCCAACAGAACAGTAGGGGAAATACTGGGAGCTTAGAATAGTGTCATAACAACATGAATACTGTTTAATTAATTTGCTTAGCAATTAAGGAGTCCGTTTACAGTGTTCATTTTTATTGTTTTATTACGTAGCAGCCATTGGTCAGAAATCCATTCTTCACTGCTCTATAACAGCAGCTGCTGGTGGCTGCACAGTGCAGCTATTTACTGTATGTAGGCTGTTGGAGGACAGAAGAACAGATTTTTTTGGAAAACTGACATTAAATCTGGGTGTGAAACTATATAAGTTTATCAATACATTGCAAGATATTTATAGAGAATTGATATGTCGTCAACATTTTAAAACACTTCAGATACCAGAATCAGAATTGGGACAACTCCGGTCCGTGCACTCATCCATCTGATGCTGGCGTATTGAAGGACTCTTTGGAGTGGGCGGAAAAATCTATGATCTTTGACTTTTACTAACAGAGGTACATTTCAAGAGGAACTTGACAGCATTGCGACATCTCAGTAAGTTTTTTTTTTACATGAGGAACATATTGTAGTCGTAGCTTCAAGGTCTGAAACAGAGTCATCAGAAATTCAAAAAGATAAAACAGATGATAGTCGTAGATTTCCTCTTCATTTTCAAATGTCTTCCCCTAGGCTGCACATCCTGATAGCATGCCTGATTAGTCCAGTGCCTCTCCACTCTAATATTTCCATTACCCCTCTATATCTCGCATGTAATGACCCAATCCTTTGTGCCGTTCCATCCAGATTTCTGTACCAAGTGCTATAGGTGTTACTGTCCCTGCGCTGTCAACACTATTAGTGGGCTGTCATCTGCTAAGAGCAAGTCATCCATCTGTAATTGTTCAGAGAGATAATGCTATGCCATGCTGCTGACAGAGCATGCTCTCTTCACCAGCTTCCTGTCCAACGGAGCAACAGCGCACACTTGCTTCACTCTGGGCCGGAAAACCAGTCTTCATCACCATGGAGACAAACAGGAAGCGGTGGTGTGAAATTTGTCTGCAAGTTTGATAGCTCCAGGAAGATAAGCAGATATGCTACTTCTGATTAAACAAAACATAAAAACGTAACCATGCTCAAGATAGAAATTATGACAAGAGCCCCTGCAGATAAAAGAGAAGCACTACACGCTGTATTAATGAGGATTAGGTGCTCAAACGGATGGTCAGGTCAGTGTACTGGATTAGCTGCACCTCTGTGTTGGCACTGGCAATAAATGTTTAGCTGCAGGGCGATAGCACAATGTTCAAAATCAGAGCTCTGCCTTTAGAATAATAATTGTCAAAACCATTATTTATGTAAAATGTAAATCTATTTTCTCCCCTACAGTTTTTAGGAGCGCGCATCAAACTGCAGACAGAAAAAAAACATTTGCCACCAAGACAGTAGCAACATAAATATAGATGCAGGAGTAGAGATTGGGGATATTTCAGCCTGATGCAAATTGTATCTTTTATCTAACTGACGTTTATGTCTGCATGCATGCATGCTCATATTTTTTGTTGCTGTGACCTGCATTAACATTCAGCATAGTTACCTCATGATGTGTGTGTTTGTGTGTGTGTGCTGGCATTGTCTCTGCCCTTGTGTGAAACACAGCTTTGTTGACGAGGCGACATCTCCCCACTGAGTACCCAGAGTGCATCTGTGCTGCCTTTAGCATCACCATGACGTTGGTGCCTGTCACACCAGGGCACTTAAACATACTTGGATATGACATCTGTGAAGATGGATCATCTGCCTGCTCTGTCTTGCTTATGCCCTTCTTAAAAATATATATTCAGAATGTTTTTTCCATGCCTTCTTCCCTTTTGCGATAGTCTTTATCTTAAAGGTTTCCTTCCTAAAAAAAATTATCTTCTGTTGTTAATCCCACTTATGATTCACAGTAATGCTATTTTCTCATCCTCCTTTTGTTTTTTGTTTTTTATCCTTTTCTTTTGACTGCTTTAAAGCTTACAGTACAGAGATAACCAGGCAGCAATATATTGTTGCAGCCAAAGTAAACATTCTTGAAACAATACTGGACTCAGTGAGTGCATGTTTGTTGCTGAGTTGGTTAAACAAGAAGTTAAAATAGTGAATAAAGGCAGACCTTTGCACATCCCTGGACAAGCTTTTGCCGAGTTCAGCAGGTTGTTTTACACTTGACCAGTCAAGCCAGAAGGTCAGAGTTCTTTTAACTGTTGTATTCACTGAATAAAAAAGGGATTAAACAATTCTCTGAAGAGAAGCGTTAACTGGTATAATAGCCGGACCCTGGACGACTATCTACTTGATTGCATAGCCTCTTAAATTAGTAAATGTCAGTGACCCAATCGCTGCTGGAGTTTTAATGTCAAGGATGGCTCAATAGTTTGTAAGACTTCTATTCATGTGAGTGAACTGTTCTGTTATAAATCTGGGACTAGTTCCCCGAACAGTCCATGGTGTAAACTCTCTCCCAGTGGCTGAGTGCCTCTCCATTGTTCTGCTGGCCCGCTCTCATGATTTATGTAGTTTTTGTGCTGTGTTACCGAGGATGGACAGCAGTAGATAAGGAGGCAGGGGAGTAAAAGCACTACAGAAATTATTGTGAAATTAATATTGATTTTCTCCTCCATCACATTGTGGAGATGATGGTGTACTGTGTTGAAAATTGTATCAATTCTGAACTGCTTGGCAGCCTGTAAGTAAAGCAGATTGAACTGGCTCGGTTTTAAAAGCACAAACAATTAAACACACTCAATACCCAAGAGCTGGCAGTGAGTAGCCCTTATGTTGGCAGAAAAGTGGTTCACTGACTCTCCTATCACATAAATAGACATGCCAGACTCAACCAATGTAAAACATGAGCTGGTATATGCTGGCTGTAAGCAATGTGAACAAGTGCTATAGTGCAATATGTTTACATTGGCCCAGAACAAAATATATTCATCCTGTTGTTGCATCATTTTGTTATTCATAGTTTGGTTAATATGGTCTATCTTGCAAAGCACCCTTCTTAATGGCCACCTGAAGCATACCAAATGCCTTCATGGGTCAGTCATGCTGAGGACAATCTCTACACACCATCTGCTGTAACACTTCTGCAGTATTACAGGGATATAGACAATCCCCAACGGCAAGAAGAAATATGGGCGACCTCTTCAAACGCAGCAGCTGAAATAGCGATATGACACCAGCTCTTCTTTGTCTGCACAATCGTACCTGTGAGCAATGTAGAAAACATACATTTGGGACTGCAGTGTAGAGAGAGGCACACGCTTTATTTGAATATTTGAGTTTATTCAGTGCACCTAGATTACAAGTGTGATTGGTGGAATGACAGGCTATTAATAGATTTAAGCAACCTGCCAGCAGCCCTGCCTCGTGCCAGCAATAAATACGCAAGCACACACACACACATACACACACCCTTCATATGCGTATCAAGCTGTGCCTGAGTCATAACAAATGTCAGGTCTATGTATTGCAGCAATGTGATGCATGGCCAACTCCGAATGGAAACTCCTGCAATGTACCTTATGTGTTTGAAGCCCCACTGTTTATGCATTGTTCACGGCTTATTCAAGCCTCCAGTAATTTAGCATTTTGTTGACGGGTTATCACAGCCATGAGTGTGCAAGCATATCTCACCTCAGTTGTTTGTCGCATCCTGTCTTTAGCTGCACTTTTAAAACACCTTGAAGCTTCAGCCGCTTCATCACTTGCCTTTCCTCTACAGTCAGTTACCCTTCTACCTTGAAGGCTGCGTCATCTTAAAAAGCTAATCTGTAAACTGCTGCTAAAGATTTGTACTGAGTAATAACCTGGACCGGAACTCTTGACCTGAATTGTAAATTAATCCTGATAACAGATTGATGTAATTTGGGAACTAAAACTCAGTTATCTAAAATGCTTCATAGGCAAAATTGACAGTAGTGATGGGGCTAACCTTTGTACAGGAAGGTGGAGAAGTTTAGCATCCAGCCGGAGCCCGCATGCAGAGACATGCATTGTATTGTGTTGGATAGTATTGCATTGTGAAAAAGGTTGCATGAGTTGAGCTGTGAAGCGCACAGATAGCATGTGGTTGATATTTGCAGAATCCCTGTGTTGACATTTTTGAGAGGTTCGAATAACATCTTGTAGAGGTTAATAAAAAAGAAACCTGGTATTCTGCATTTTAATTGAAGTGGCAGTGTCCAGTCATGTTTTCAAAGCTTCACCACCAGGTTTGCATCAGACGCTGTGCTCTCCAGATTAAGTTAATGTTCTGTGTTTTTTTTTCTTCTCACCGATGTTCAGATTACGTTCGTCAGCAGGGATGATCTTTGGCAGTGTTTTGTCTCCATTGCTTCAGTGATCTATTCAATTTTTCCAAGGATGTTAGTTCTCAAACCTTTAGCATGACTAATGTGATGTGATTTTTCTGACATGTTTTAGACTGATTTGTCATCCTAGATAAATCACTGATCTCTGCTTTATTTTTGTTTTGTTTTTTTCTGCCCAGATAAATGAATTAAGCCATGTTCAGATTCCCATCATGCTCATGCCAGATGACTTCAAAGCCTATTCTAAGATCAAAGTGGACAACCACCTCTTCAACAAGTAAGGTCTTTTGATTATATTTTATAATTATGGTTTTTCACAAAACGCATGGCATCATATTAAATGTTTTTTCTTTGTGAATTCTTGAAATAATTTTTTGATACTCACTGCATCGCTGAAAAATATGTAACTTCTATTGGCTGATTTTTGTGTCTGTTTGCGCACAGGGAGAACATGCCCAGCCATTTCAAGTTCAAGGAGTACTGCCCTCTGGTGTTTCGAAACCTCAGAGAGAGGTTTGGCATCGACGATCAGGACTTCTTGGTATGAAAAGATAGTGTCAAAAATGACAAAACCAGCAACATTATTCTCATTTATTCCTACATTTGGGCATATTTTTTTTGTACAACTTGATTTGTGTGGACCGCCACTCGAGAATGCCAGCTACTATAGACAGCCACACAATTTATAGGCAGTACAGTACCAAATAAAAACAGCCAGCTCATACTGGAAGCAAACTCCTGTAACCGTTCCAAAATAAACGGGATCACAGTCTTAACTAGGAAAGTGTTGCTCTATTGCACTTTTTCCTTTCCCTCTTTTGTTTCAGCCCACTCCGTGTCTGCCTTTATTTTCCACTCTTTCCTAGTAAATCCCCATTCCCAGTGCAGGCAGTGAGTTGGCAGCATTTGGAGGTCATTGTGTCCCAGCTCAGTGCAGCTGTCCTTCTCACATGTTTACGTTGGGGTTCGGATGGCTGCAGTGAGTGGGCAGTCAGGGGTGTTAAGACACCGGCCAGTGCGAAGGAATGTTGCGACATTCTCATCATTAAACTACTTTATTACACAAGGCACTAGTCATACTGTGATCAAATGGTTTACTGGTTTGTCAGTTTTTTTCCTTTTTGACCTTGCTCTTAAACTAGCCTATTGGCAGTATTTCTAATTGCACTGGTAATATTCCTTATTATAGCCAATGGGTATCACCAGCTGCAAAGCTGCTCTTTTGATGAGATGCAGCAGCAATCATTAGTTTTAATGAGCAGTGCGAGCAGTATTAAATTAAGTTTTGCCTGGGTAACAGAAGTGCAAACAGATTAAACTTTCCCCCCACATTATAATAAATGCATGATGGGGAAAATGACCAACTAAAACAAAAACATTGGGATTACTTTGAAAGCTTTTCATCTATGCCAGCCTCAGGCAAAGGGCCTCTTAAACATTTTCAGCCTGTGATACAAACCAGTTCAGTGTTCCACCAGGACCTGGACTATAGGTGGACTTCTTTGTGTTTATGATTTCAAGAACCCCCAAGAACAATACTTCTTGGGCCTAAGAAAGAAAATGCTGACTGTTTTAGCAGGTATCCCAATGTTCAGTTGTAACTTTGCTGATGCTAGGGGTTGAAGAGGAGAGAGGGAACTAAGGGCAGAGGACATCGGGAATTCTTGGAGAATGAGGCATTGAGCCAGGGGTGTTGGATCATGTTACTTTTGAGCTCCAAAGTCTGGACAGCAGCTGTTTGTGTCTGTGTGTAGCTTTGGACAGGCAGCAGGCGTAGGGGTCAGAATCCCATATGTTTAGAGTGGAGGCTGGGAGCTGGTCAGATGCAGAGAAGGCAGAGCTAGGGAATGGTATATTGTGAGCTTCAAGCAGTTGCACTGAAAGAAAAACTACAAGCATTCAAGTAAATGAGAAGATTCAACAGCTATTTAAACACAAGAGGTCAATATAGATTTGACTTTTTAATATTTTCTATATTTAGTGAGATGAACAAAAGTAAGCAATGAAGACATTATCTTAGTTTTTTGAAGAGAACTGCAGTTAAAACCGCTGTCAAAAAGCAAGGAAGACAAACTGCTGATATGTCAGTGTTTACATCCTGATGAATATAGTTATTATTTCCTTTTTTTGTCTTTGTGTTTGCAGAACTCCCTGACACGTAGTGCTCCCTTGAACAGCGAGGCCCAAGGACGGAGCGGGGCCCGCTTCCACACTTCTTACGACAAACGCTACGTTATCAAGACCATCAGCAGCGAGGATGTGGCCGAAATGCATAACATTCTAAAGAAATACCATCAGGTGATAACAGCCTTCAATCTTGCAGTAATATATATAAATTCAGGCCATGCTTCTTCTATTAAATAAGCTCTCAAAACCATGTGTCTTTAATAACTTCAATATGAGTTAGAAACAGAAAAGACTGCATTAACACATAAGTCAAGCACTTTTCACAGCTTTTTGGCCGGTGGCATCTTGTCCACTTAAATGATGTAATTTTACCACTTTTGTTGTACATATTGATTTTGCGTAAGGGAGAAAGTGTGAGCCCTGGTGGCTCCCCTGGTAGACATCATACCATTAAGGCTTTCCTGCCTGACTCTCACTAAACAATAAATCATTGTGTTTTTCCAAACTTATTTCTATTTCTTTTCTTATCTGCCCTCTGTTGCAGACAGTTATCGCCTGTTGTGACTATAAAAGGGTAATAAACTGATATCCCTTGCTCTCTCTTTGGTAGTTCATTGTGGAGTGCCATGGCAACACACTCCTGCCTCAGTTTCTGGGGATGTACCGGCTCACCGTGGATGGAGATGAAACCTACATGATTGTTACACGCAACGTCTTCTCCCACCGCCTTTCTGTCTTCAAAAAATATGATCTCAAGGTAAAAGGGTAGGTGGGGAGGCCAGCAAGAAAAAAAGTAGAATCAAGGGAAGGAAAAGTCATCAGATAGAGTAGGAACATGTGGAAAAATGATGTTTAATTAGAACGTAAGTCCCCTTTCAAATCAAACTGAATTTGACTTTTTTTGTTTTTCCTCCAAGAAATCAAGAAGGCCTGTTTGTAGTTTGAATAAGTAAATCATATACAGAATGAGGTTTGGTTGCATTTTTAACATAACAGACATTAGCCATTGCGTAATAGATGTTGTAAAAAAAAGGTAGCTGTTTCAGACAGAGTGAACCCTTTTTAAGCCACTGCACCTTGCATGCCTCGCTAGGTGAGCCTCTGTGTTCAGGCATGCATAAGGGTTATGAGTATCTGCAGGAATGAGTGTAAGAAGAGTGGAGAGAAAAAAAGACCAAAGCAAGACTTTCCAGTGTTTCTAGTTACAATTGGGTTTCCTTTCTTGTTTTTGTTTTTTTTCCAGGGTTCCACTGTGGCAAGAGAGGCCAGCGATAAGGAGAAGGTACAGACGCCTGTCGTGAGCCGTGATCTCCTGTTATATAAGCAAGTTAAAACTTCAGCAGTCAGAACTTCTAATATTTACTATATGCTTTAAACATACAATAATAATATGATAATGACAATAATGATTATACTGGTATAATGGTTAAGTAATAACATAATAAAACCAGACTTAGAATTTAAATGTGTATCAGCTAACACAACAACAGTTAGAGACATGCCATAAATGTACAAACAAATCAAATGAACTAGACAGTCCACAGCATCAGCATGATGATTTGAAAACATCTCTGGAATATTTAAGGCATTCACTCCTCGTGCGACTTAGAACTGATGCATAATAAGTGTATTGGTCCATGTCAATAACAATCAACTTTTTTTGCGCTAAGTGAAGCCATCTCCACACAAAACAAGAAAATCCGTTACCGTAAATAACATCCTAATTATTTTTGTATTAATCCTCGCACAGCTTACTAGAAAACTATTTTTGCCCGTTTAAAGAGACCACTGTCCTTTTGGTGCGTCAGGGTGCATGCTGCTGAAACGACAGCTGGTTCTGATGACAATGGAAGTCGGAGTCATGTGTGGATTGAACAGATGGGCACTCTAGCACCGCTGACATCCTGATACTGATGTCATTTTTGTATAAAGAATCAGGGCAGTTAAAAAGCGCTCAGAAACTAGGGAACATTGTTTTACAAGTACACTAAACATGAATTAAATTTCAGGTCATTTAAACACTTGATGTAATGTCCTAAAACTGAGTCAGTTATTCTGCTTAAACCCAATGTCCATTAAAAGCCATGTGGACACTTAAAGAATGAGAGAGAGAACAAACTGTGTTTCCAGTGGTTTCAATAACCAACACAGCTTTAAAAACTATTCAAGACTTACTGTCATCGCCCAAATGACCCAACTAACACAATTCTGGTGTCTGCTTTTGATTCCCTTTGGGTGGGGATGACAGTAGCAAATATCCATCTCCTTCAGTTAGCACCTACTTCATCACCTCATTCCCTTCTAGCCCCTGCACGCTCTTTGTGTTTCTTTAATTTGCTTCATCCCTTCTAACCTCGCTTCTGCTGTTCCATCAGTTCCCCTGCTTGCGGTCTGTGTGTGAAAGATTGAGAGTCGGTTGTGCGTTTGTGTGAGTGTCGGGTTTGGAGTTTAATTCAATCAGATGTTGTCTTTTGATTTAGAGTAGTCCTGCGCTTGACGTGTTTTGTGTATATACCTGTATATCTGACTGGGTGTAGCACGTGTGTATGTCCGTATGTGCGTGAGCAGTATGTGTGAGGTTTAAGATTTTGTGTGTTTGATAGTGATGTGATGAGATGTTGTTTGTCGTGAGAGACCAGCTGTTTTGAGTTTGTGGCTCTTGGGCAGAGTCAAATGTAAGTTGTGTCACTCAAACTGTGAATGACCTTATGGTTCACTTTGCTTTCTGTTGTTGTATCAGCTAAGAATTGAAATAGATATTTTGGCAGATACAGACAGTATATTTTTAGATAAATGCGTTGACCTTCTGTGTGATGAAAGTTGCTGACAGCATCCTTGGACGCTCTGACTTCGAAGTACTGTTCTTTTGACCTGTAAGCTCTGCGTTATTGGAAGGGGATGGCTGTACAAAGTGATTTTTTTTCATTGCATGTCTCCACATATCACGCTGCAAAGGGTTGACTGACCATGAAGAAGTTATAGGAGTGTTCCACAGTTTTGACCCAGAGGGGTTTGAACTTTCCACCAGGTTTTACAGGGGCTTAACCGCGTGGCACCGTGCAATCAGGCATGGCAGACTTGAGGGAA
The DNA here is from genome assembly GCF_905171665.1 of Trachurus trachurus. Lineage (NCBI taxonomy): Eukaryota > Metazoa > Chordata > Actinopteri > Carangiformes > Carangidae > Trachurus > Trachurus trachurus. Next base: position 9,973,966 of record NC_139911.1, read on the forward strand.
TCTCCTAACTAAATATAGCCCACTGTAAATGGAAGAAGAGACAAAACATTATTGGGTTTAAACGCGATGAGTGGAAGAACAAAGTAGCTGAGAGCCGACTATGTCACTTGTTTTTATCTGCAGCTACAGGATAAATTTCCCAAGCTAACAACATACATGAAGATGCTAACAAACTACTACCACTCTTAACTCAGAAATTATTACAAGTTTTTTATTATGTAAGTCTGTCGTTATTTTAATTTTAATGAAATGCGGCTATTAAGCATGGCTCAGTAATCGCCACTACAGAAGAAGCCTTTACTGTTATACACGCATGCAGGATGCAAAATACATTAAATGATCTCACAAATACATCTGAATGTGCACATACATTCACACCTGACTTAAAACAGCTCTTAGAAACACAACAAGGCTCAGACATTAAAGCCAAGGCTCTGAGCAGAAACATGCTGGTATCTCCACATGAATCATGCCTTCACGTAGAGATGTGCTTAGATTAACCTGCAGTTACAATCGATAAGTGCTCAGTGACTATGAATGAATGAAGTTCAGTTTGTGATTATTACACGATCACTCGTGTGAACACTCACACACACTGCAGCTGGTCAGTGAATTATTAAGGAGGTGCATCAAGAGGGAAATAATGTCTTCTGTTCAGATGGTACAATGTGTATGTGTGTGTGTATACAAATTGCTCCACACACACAAACAACAAGCATGGCAGGGTTCTCTCCTGACTGCATGACCGTCTCCCTTTCATGCATGCATCTGCATGGTATATAATGTTGTTCTGCATCTTTTTTGAAGTTACATTATTTCTAACACATTCCAATGTGTATGAACACCAACCCCCATTCTGTTGCACATTGTAAACATGTTCTTTTCTACCCACATATACATGTATTTTTCTTTCAATAAAGTAAATTTAGCAGTTCTCGTAGCTGCTGTCCCAAGGTTTGGGTAAATAAACGACAATAATTGGCTTACTGTTTAGCATTTTACCCAGCAAATGATCAGTCCATGACCCATTTAGAACACTGACCCACAATTTAGCAAACACCTGATTTTGCGGTGATTTTGCGTTCGCAGTGTTTTATTTTATTTTTTCCGTGACCTGGAAAATATAGAGGTTGTGTTTCTATGTTTTCATATAGCTACTGGTCTTGGTTTGTGAGGTCTCTCCTGTGTCTCCTATAGGTCTCTGCTCAGTAGCGTTCTGCTACAGTTGTTTGTTGTTTTTGTTTACGCTCCTCTCTCTCCTCACACCAGCGCCGGCTGGTCTCTCCGTTGGGGGCACATGGCTTTAATGTGTCGGTATGACTGAATGTGAAGTGCTTTGATATTTTATTAGAAGTCCCTCTCCCAGCATTGGTAGCTCGTAGAAATAGTTCCACACCTGAATTAGATGTTTGGCAGAAAACAGGTTCATGCCGATTAGTCTCCTTGCTCTGCTTAGTCCTACCGTAGCTCCTAGTCTCCACCGAGTAGCCTTATCAGGCTGTTTCCTCGCCCTACCAGTCTTAGTACAAGAGCAGACAGACCAGAGTCATACATAGATTACAAGTCTTAAATTTATTTTTGAGTCACAATTTTTTGGGACAGGGTCTAAAATCTTAGCTCAGGGAAACTGTATAAAAACTGTATAAAAAAGATTTAATTTATTTACATTATCATTGAACAACCTTGAACTTTGCAGCCCATTGTAAAGTCATCTGAGAACTAAACATCTAAAACTTCAGACTGGTCATACGGATCTTTCGCGTTGATACCCTTTCCAACCCTCTACCAATTTGGGAAAAAAAACAATTGTGTTGTTACATTTTAAACACTTTGCCTTTACTTCCAACTTCCTTCCTCCCTTCCTCTCTCCTTTCTTCTCTCCTCTCCTCTTCCCCCACCGTCCCTCCCTCGCTCCCCCTTTTCTAGCAGCCGCCCCAACCAGAGGATGTGCCCCCGCGGCCCAAATCTGGTAACGTTCAGCAAAGGCTGCAAACACTGCGGATTGCCACGCGCTTTTACTGCGCCATGAAACACGTAAGAGATGTAAGGAACCAGGGCTCATATACCAGGCATGATCTATTAAACCAATCTTATTTTACTGTTATTTTATTTGTACGGCCGAGCATTTTCGTTTTCTCGTCTTCTCCAAGCTGATACACGGTTCTTTCAAGACCATATTTTTCACTATTTCCATCCATCTACAGTCACCTTTTGCTCAGCTTGTCAGCCAGTTCGGTTTTAGTTTGCCAGACAGTCCATTTCTGCTCCCACCATTCACTCAACAGCACCCACATGTATGTGAAACACTGGAGAGCAAGAAGTGAAAGAGTAAGGCAGTGGTTTTAATGAGAGGGGCACAGAAAACAAAAAAAAACTATCAAGAACGAAAGATGGAAAGAGGAAATGGTTACTCTGCTAGAAAGATTATTCATGTCAGAGGAAGAATGTTTTAGTTTGTTGGTTAAAAATGAGAACTAACCACACAAAATGAGAAATTTCTACAGCATAAATTGATAAGGAAAAGTCAACCAACCTTCTAAGCCAGTGAAAAATTGTTGCCAAAGAGTTCAAGGCAAGATTAAATAATAGGCTGTGATGAAAAGAAGCAGTATTTAAAAAGGAATATAGTGCAGAAATGATTCCCTGGCTCTGTCCTGCACACTGCTGCACTTTGTTTTGTAAGTGGGTGAGCAGGTGCCTTAGGACTTTATTTGAAAGCTTGTCTAAGAGATGATTCAGGTTTGTTTGTGAAGAGAGCAGGGCTGTAACTCAGTTTTTTTTTTACTTTAGAATATCCACAGCCTTTAAAGATGCATATTTGCCTTTAAAGATGCATATTTGCATCCTTTAGCGAGTAAAGAATATACCTGTGTTTGCAGTTTGTTGCTGATTTTTGGAAACGTTGCCTGTGGTTCCCAAAACTACAAGCCAGAACTCAACACAGTGGCTTTAGATACACTGCCTTTAATACAGAGGTAGCAACAGTTAGGTCATTATAGAGAGCGTTCTTAAAGCACATCTGATTATGCTTTCTTTATATTTGCCAAAACAAAAGAGCAAACTGTACTTGTACACACCCAGATCTACACACTGTGTGTTCACATTTAACAGTCCTAAATAAACACAACAAGTGCTTGGTTCATGTTGCCATGCCTACATGGTTGATTTCACTCACCCAGTGGTGGATGTTAATCTGCACCCAGCAGCATCAGGAGAAACATACAGTAACAGGACACAATGGTCTTGTAACATTTGCAATGTTATCAAAGCAGAAAGGCACAGCTTTGTTCCTCTGAGATAAAAAAAAAAAAAAAAGATGTCAACATTGTCAAAGGTCAAGAACCATTTTTCAAACCAGCTCATGGGAGACAAGAAAGAAAGGAAAAGAAACGAGATTCACTTTCTAAACAGGGCAGGTCAATCCTCTGTCACATGCCTTTGTAAGGCTCGTCAACAACCCACTCTGTCTTTCTGTCTCTAATACAAATTTCTGTTCTCTTGCTTACTACCTAAATATAGTGTGCCGCTCAAGAGTCAGGCAAATTTCATCGCAGTCAGTCTAATGGAGAAAATCAGTAACAGGCGAACAACAAATGGAGTCCTATGCATGGCTGGAATAAAATGCAAGACACAATGAACGACTATTACGTGGAGATGAAAAACAGTTGAAAATGGATTTGTAGAAAGATGGATGAATGTGTACGAGCTGAGGTGGCAGCTTAGGTGACAGGCCTGTTCCCGTGCTTCCAGGTCATGTTCACTCTTCGCGGTCAGCCTTACTTTGCGTCCTCCATTTACTTTTTATGTGGCATCTATATTCAGTCTAAGCAAGTTGTTCCCATCCCATACTTATTGCAAATTGGAGGTCTATGTCTGTATATATATATATGCTCAAATCGATCGTCCCTTTCTGTGACATGTATTCCTGTGTCCATGTGTAAAGGTGTTCTGTATGTGTATGTACTGTATGTGTGTCAGTGTGTGTTGTCCAAGCTCATTCTAGTCTTATCAAGTGCTGTTATGTGTCGCTGCTCTTCTCCTGCTGCCATAGAACCACTGTAGTAGCTAAACTGCTGCTGCTGCCCTGTTACCTCATTTCCTGCTCTCTTCTGTTTTTTTCTCAGTGACTCAGAACTAGGCTCTTTTCACCCCTTCACATAACACCTCTTCCCCCTACAGGCTGCCGGCAGATTTGCAGCCTGGTTTAGAAGACGGTTAATCCCAGTAGATAGACACTTAAATAGGAAACTGCTTCATTCTGGTTGTAGGCTGAATAGTGGGAATCCTTCAGAGAGATACACTGGCTTTACGGAGCAATGAGACATAGTTTATATTGGCTTCAAACAGTCTGGTTCCCGAAAAGCATCTTAGATGAGCGATGGTAGTATGATTTGTCAAAAGGAAAATATACTATATTATAAAAATGATAAAAATGGATGCTTTTCGGTGTCCAGCCGGGTGCTAATAAAGATGTTTCATGGCTTTGAGTTGGATAGCTTTTTTTTCAGACAGTGTATGGATCTACCAGATGCATTTCTAATGCAAAAATCTCACAAAAATGCTGAGTGCCCTGTGTTTCAAGGTACTGAGACGTGATAAAAGTTCACTATAAATAATATGGAAAATATGAGAATCGGTGCATCAGATGGATCTGTGCCCTGCTGTCAGCATGCTGCATGTACTGTTTTCTACGGTCAAATCATTTAGCTTGAAAAGAGGTCAGCCGTGGTTTGGACAGACTGCCTGGACTTTGTTGGCCAACTGATTTTACCAGTAATATACTGTATGTTGTATTTTGGCTGCATCAGACAGGCTTATCGAACAAACCACAGGCTCAAGACCTCGTTATGTGAGTGGGCTTTTTCAACATGCAGGATTGTCTCGTCAGGAAGATGCATTTAAGCACAACGTCGTTGATATGACTCATTCCTAGTATCAAAATTAATCTTTGTCATCATGCATTTTGAAATACCCACTGACTTCCTACAGTTGAACAAGGTGGCTGTATGCTATCTTATAGTCCTCCTGTAATAATATGTACAGTATTTAAAAATGTTAATGTTTATTCTGGGGAAAAAAGGATGAAGAACGCTGATGCTAGTGTTTCTGCTTTATCTCAAATATTTCAACCAATATTTAAATGTATTTAAGAATTTAAACTCTGAGATTGGATGAACTGATATTTGTTCAAATTGACACTTGATTTAAGCACCAGAATTCTGACACATTTTTGCCCAGGTCCACTGCTGAACAGCTTAGTCTTGTGGTTTTGACTGTTTTTCATTTGATCGCTAATCTCCACTACTAATGGGCAGGCCAAGGAGCTGCCCACCTACAAGGACAATGACTTCATCAATGACGGGCAGAAGATCTACATTAACGAGGAGAACAAGAAAATGTTCCTGGAGAAACTCAGGAAAGATGTGGAGGTACGTCGCAGAAATTAAATCAATGTGACTGAAAATATGTGTTTCCTGCAAGCTCAGTGTGAACACTATTAAAAATGTTAAGGTGAACTTGCTTAGCTTCGCAATTTAACTTGACGTCAGTGGCTTTGAATGCATTTGATGTATCAACAAGCAAGATAGATCTGTTTCTAAATTTGCAGCTGTAAAGTCCACCCATCATACAGTGCAATCTCTTTTGCTCATGGTCGATGCATTTCCTCTTTCTCTTTTCATCTTTCCCTCCACTCTACTCTTTGCTGTTTATTCTCCTCCCATCTTCATGCATGCTTTTCCTCCCTGCCTTCAGTTCCTGGCCCAGCTGAAGCTCATGGACTACAGTCTGCTGGTGGGGATCCACGACGTGGAGCGATCCGAGCAGGAGGAGGTGGAGAGCGAGGATAATGAGGCTGAGGAGGAGGGGGAGAGCGACGGAGGGGGCATTGGGACGCCCCCCGACAGCCCCAGCAACACCCTAGACAGCAACAAGCCTCTGTCACCTGGAGAGTTTGATCCTGCCATCGACGTCTACGCCATCAAAAGCAATGAAAGTGAGTAGCCAACTGCTTTTCAGGCTTATATTGTATTGTGTTTAACAGTTAGATTATAAATACAGTTCTCAGAGCTCCCCCTACTGGATGTTGTTCCTCTGTTTGTCAAATTGTCAAATCTGCTGCAGTCAAAAGTCTCTGAGGATTTTGTTTGTCATAATCAACTGTAGCTGTTTTTTTTTTTAAGTATATAGATTTTCATTGACTTTATTTAAAACTTCAGGTGCTCCCAGGAAGGAAGTTTACTTCATGGCCGTCATAGACATCCTGCAGCACTATGATGCCAAGAAGAAAGCTGCTCATGCTGCCAAGACTGTCAAACATGGGGTGTGTAGCCGCTTTGGGAGAACTGCGTCTGTTTGAAGAATCACGACACACTGTGGACAGAATATCCTCTAAATGTCATTTGTCTCTGTGTCCCCCTGCAGGCTGGAGCGGAGATCTCCACGGTGAACCCAGAGCAGTACTCTAAGAGGTTTTATGATTTCATCACCACTATCCTGTCATAGCCTCCAGGAGGAACAGGGGGCACAGAGGCACATGGGGGAAAGGGAGGGGCAAGTGGGGAGTGGGGCGGAGAAGAAAAGTGACGGAGAGACAAACCATCGAGAGGCTGAATTAATAAGGTGCTGTGATGGCTTTGTATCACTCTCCCTCATCCATTTTCCTCATTCCTCCCCGTTTTTTTCTCTCTCTCTCTTTCTCAGTGGGGTGCCATGCTCTGCAGCTAAAACAAACATCATTCGTTTACATTTAACCTCTCCTCTGTTGAGTTTTGTTCATGTGATACTTTGGATGATAAGGGTGTTGAAAGCAAGTGTTCTAGTCATTACATTTTTTTTAATATAATTTGTTTTGTCTGTAAGGTTGTTTATGTGGGACTATGGCTTTTTTTATTGCCTCTAACATAACATCCAGCACCATGTATTTCTTTATTTTTGATGTTTGTATTTGTCTTTCCCTTATGAGGCTCAGGGGGAGGCCGGGGAGGGTATGAGGTGGTGTAGTGCGAGATCAAGGGGGGAATGCAGAGATCAGATTACAGCACAAGGTCCCGCCTTCAGCGTACGGCTCGAGTGGGATGTGAAGAGGAAGTTTATGTTGAGCCTCGGCTAATGCAATTGCTTCATTTCAGGAAGTAGGGAGCAGTCTTCCAATAGGCCGATACAGCCAGACCCCTACCAAATGCTATACGAGTACTCAGCCAAACAAATCGTCCCGTTTCGGTTCCTCCTCCATCAGCCGCCCTGTAGAGACCTCACCCTCCCCTCCCAGCTCCTTCGTGTACAGTGAATGAATGGAGAGTCTGGGTTATCCTCTTGCCACACATTCAAATCAACACTTCTCATTAGCTGAGATGAGTTCACTCGTTGCAATAAATTAAAAATGCTTGTATTCAGCACTAGTTGCACCTCAGTCGTCCCTCAGTGCTTCGTCCCTTTTGCTTTGTTGTGATGTACAGTGATTAAGAACGACTGAGGTTAGAACGTGTACCTTCAATTAGAAGAAGAGGGATTGGAGTTATAAACAGCTCCTCTCTGAATTTATTGGGCATTGTTAGTTAGTCATGGTTTCTGTCCCTGCGACAGGAAATGACCCAGAAGTCTTTTGTGGCTATATCGCGATTAAGAGTTATGTCGCTCCTTGTTATGTCTTCGTATAGGGTGTGTGATTGAAACATCAGCAGCCCTTCACTTTCTGTTGCCATCAGCACCTTATGAGTAAAACAGAAAGAAATGTTGCACTTTTATTTGTTGTTCGAGGTTAGGAGCTCTTGTTTTTGTTACATGCGCTGCAACAAAGAGAAAAAAATGAACTCAGCTCTCGTAGAATTGAATCCTAGCAGCCTGATCTTCCTCCGTCACTTCTCACCTACTGGTACCACTTACAGGGACTGTTTGGGAGGAATTTGCGACAACGTTAGACCAGGAAAGTGAGACTGCGAGCTCTTGTCCATGTGGGGCTTCCGGTGAGCTCGCTTATCTGATCCCCACAGAAATGCTCTGTAGTGTTGTCGTGGTGGGCTTTGGGACCAGGCAACAGTGTGACTGTGACTGTGCTTGAGCGTTCAGGGCAAACAGGAGATTGGTTTTACCTCCAGCATCGTACCAGCACACACCCAGTGGTGGTGAACGGTGTGTGTGTGTCAGTGTTCAAAAGTTGTGTGGGGGGGGGGGGAAGAGAACAGGGAGGAGGGAGGTTTGGAAGAGCTGCTGCAGGTGTAAAGATACATGTTGTTAAATCATTTACACCTCCAGCGTCGCTCTCTTCTCCAACCTCAGCTGTGAGTCTGTTTATACATTGTTGTGTTATTATTGTTGACATTTTTAAAGGTGGTTTATCTGTGTTTGAATTTGGCGGTTTTCTGAATTGACATGGTAAGAATTTTTTGGTTTCTGTTCTTGATTTTTTTTTTCTTTTTTTGTATATTTTGCACAAGAGGAAAGGAACCAAATGTTACGAATACGATCCCAATTAGTCGACATGGTCTTAATAAGGGAAATGCAATATACATGTATGTACGTGAGAAAAGTTGTTGTGCGTGTGACATTCTCTGGATAACCAACTAAAAACAAGTCGTCCTCCTTGACTATTCTTACCCATGCAAAAAGCTTCCATCACGATATGTTTGTTTAGATATCATAGAATATATTCACATTTATATTTTTACATTGGATTTTAGTCATGAAATATAGTTGTATTTAAAAAAAAAAAAAGGAGCCACCCGTGGGAATGAATGATGGTGCTGTGGTAAATGAAGAATGATACTGCTTGAATTGATACAATGCTTAGTATATATATAAATATATATGTACTTTTAAAAGTTAAAAGTCATAAAAAAAATTGCATGTCACAGGACTAAGTTTCCTTCGCCCTCTATAGTCTGTGTTGCTGGCTGTTCAGGTTCTGTTTGTGTCCCTCCACTTTAACCACATTTGTGAGCTGTTCAGCGTAAAAATACTCCCTACCATGCTTTAAATAACTGTTCTTCATTGTATACACTGTGCAAGATGTGTGCCTTTATACTCCAAAATTATTTAATTTTATATTTTGTAATCTTTTTTTAAAACAAAGGTAAAAGGTTATTTTAATAATAGGGTGTTTACTTTGACATGCATTGTTTCCAACGTTATTTTCAATCCCCTGCTCAACCTTCTTCCACCCCAACGTCCCTGTGTGTTTAGATCTGCTCATGTTATTCAGTCAGTTAAACGAAACCTTTCTTATGATTGTGTTTTAACTGACAAAAAGAAAAAAAAAAGTGAATATAGTTGTCTTAAATTTAAAAAAATGCTGGATCTGTGTCAGTTCTTTACATTCGGATCCACCATTTCTGATTATTCAGTGTGTACAGGCATCCTCGGCCCCGCTCCGCAGACTGGAGTCGGGGTCTGCTGATAGTAATCCGTTCTTCTTCGGTCGCGCTGGTCCTGCCTTTATAACGAACGTCTGTGTGTGGAAGTGCATTGTGGAGTATGTGTGTTGTGATTGTGCTTTTTGTCACGCGCGTCCTCGCTAACTGACGGCTTCCCCTCCACCTCAGGAGTCTGTCGCCATCTTCATCACATTCACCCCACGAATCACAGATGCAGTCACTTTTCAGGAATGTGATCATTTTCAGTGTTTTTGTCCAAATTTTCACTTCAACTCCCATTTCATTTCTCAAAACTGGTTTACATTCTCTTCCTTCCTGACCTCCTTTTTTTTTTTTTTCCTTGTAAACCAGGTCACCTGTTTGTTGTCAGGGAGATTATCAGCAGATAGTTCATTCTGAGTCAGCAGTTAGTTGGTATTTCTGTGTTCTTTCACTATCAATGGCCTGTTTTGTTATTAATGTAAATAGGTTGTGTCATATGGAAAACAGACTGAGGGAACACATTAAACTTCTAGTCTGCTTTGCTCTGTTTGGCCCTGGAAGCTTGCTGTAGTCCAACATGAGCAAATGTCGAAAAACAGAGCAGTGCATGCTGGGAGAGTGGGGTTTTTTCCTGTTTTTTTTGTTTTTGGAATAATAACTCTGGATATCATATAAGGAAGAAAATGCCAGACTTCAAACTGATGCAAATTAAAGACAATAATAACATGCGGCCTGCTGCTGTACCTTGAAGTGAGCGAGTCCTCGCTTTCAGGACTTCTCTCATGAATGAGCCCATTAATCCCACCCACCAGTCAACCTGCTGCCAGCGTTAACTTTTGCCAAAAGCATCTTCCAGCAGTCAGAGCTACCCCTACATGAGCTTGAAGAACATTGTGTATTGTGTAATGTGTCTGTTGAAACTGAATTTGTTTTTTTTGTTTTTTTCTGACCTGGAGATTAAGCGAGATGTGTCGCTCATACGTGAATATGTCCGGAGTTGTGGGACACGGCCCTGTGTTCATGTGGTTTGTCAAGTGTTAAGGGAAAATTAGATTACAGATGCAAATGAGCGGAGGCCAGGCAAGATCCTGCAGAGCTGGTTACGTTTCCTTTTGGCTTTAAAAATGAAAACACCGAAACAAAAACAAAAAAAGTGGACAAAATATTTTTTGAGAAGTGCTAAAAAAAACTGGTTAAATCTAGTCAATTTGCATGTAGACGTCAAGTCAACACACACCAGGCCAGGAAATCCCCTCCCCTGCAGAATGTGCTTTGGCCTCAGGACAGCCACAAGTACTTTTAGGCTTCCTCTAAAAGACTCAAGCATTATTGTGTGTGTATGTGAGTGTGTGTGCGTGGGTGTGTGTGTGTGTTTGTTTATTGCTGTCTGACAATGGTTGGTGAGAGTTTCCTTTCAGTGGCAGAAAGGCCAAAATGATGTTGTATGTTTATTGTTCTTCACATTTAATGATGATGATAATAATAATAATACACTCCATTCCATAAGCATTCACTCAAACCAATTAAAGCACTTGTTCTGCTTAACTCAAAGGTTACTCCTGATGGTTTGTTCTTTGTTGTGTCAAATCTCCTCCCTCGTTGTAAATGTAATATAATAACTGCTGTATGTTTGAGATCTTATATATTCCACAGTAATTTAGTATCTGCAAAGAAAGAGGCGAAAACAGGAGAGGTTAAAGGTTATGATGAAACTGAAGTCATTTAGCCAACCCCCTTTTTTTTCTTCAGAAAGAAACAGACCAGTTTATATCTAACCTTATATAACCTTTTGAAGTTTTGTAGTATCTCATCCCATTGTGACGTGATCATCATTATCAATAGCTGGTTAAGAATACAGATTTATTACAGTGTTAGTTAGTTTTAAAGATTTTTGAATATTTATGTGATTTTCTGTTTATTCTCTGTCCGTTTTTTTTTGTTTTTTTTTAATTAATGAAGTTAATTAATGCAATAGGCTAAGATAAATTTAAAAAACGCGACAAAATGCTGTGTAGACAAAATTAAAACAGGTCACTGCCAAAATGACGCGCACGAAGCTGCCGGGCGAATAACACAAAATCAAAGTGGTAAATTTATGAGGGAAATAAAAGTCAAAAGCATAATAACAATCTGACAAATCTGTCTATGGTCAATGTCACTTTATAAATGAGTTCTTTCCTCGTGTGAGCAAACCGCACAACTCACTTCAAACAAGAGGAACAGTCTGCAAATGGAAAACGGAATTTCAAGATTTTTTTTTTTTTTTTTAATTATTAGGCTATTTTGTTTTCTGTTTATGAGGAGACTGAACACAACACACGCAACTTATCTGCCATTTTTAATACAATCATCATGATGAGGATATTTAGTTCTTGATGCGCTGGTTCTTATATATTGGCACTGTATTTTTTCTCATCTGGAACAAAAGGTTTTGTGTTGAAGTAAGCATGAGACAGTTTCCTCCCTGTCATTTAAAACATATTTTAATAATTCCTTGCAGTTGTAAACGCCCTCAATCACTTAAACCCAAATCTGAGTTATTGAAGAGATCATTTCTTATTCCCGCACACATTTTTTTTAATTGGATTCATCCCAAAAAGCCTAATTTTTACTTTATTTGTCACAATGTCGAAAGTCTCACTAAGTCAGTGTTTTCCGTTTCCAATGATTTAATTTCAACGAAATGATCACACGTTCCCACGCAACATCTACGCATCAGAATAAAGTAAAAAAGAAAAAGAAAGAAAAAAAAATCTCGGAGACAGAAAGTGCACGAGGTGGCGAGGCTGCGTCTACAGAAGGAAGGAGGAACATGATAGTTTGTTTTCGATCATGTCGCTTTGTTTATAACATAAAATAAATACATTTTTGTTCTATTCCACAATAAAAGCGGAAATAGCCTAAATAGTTCACATGTGTGCTCCGTGTTTGATTTATTTAACACAGCGTTACAACTGAAACTTGAATTTACTATGCAGAAAACGGCATTTGAAGGCGACGCAGCACAGTTATTGAGAGAGCGGAGTGGAGCAGCTCCGATGAGGCTGGTGGAGAGGAGAGGAGGGCGGCTCGGCAGCAGCTGCGTGTCCCCGGCTCGGGCTGCGGTGAGCGGCGGTGAGCGGCGGAGGGATGTCTGACTCCGCACCGGGTGGCGGTAGCCCACAATGCGGGGGAAACAAACAAAGAGCGTCGCCTCGTGTGCGCTGCAGCTGCCGCACACACACACACACACATACAACGTGCACACGCACACAGCTGAGCCACAGTGAGAGGTCACTGCCGCCAGGGGGCAGTATGAGCACTGCAAACCACACTGAGGCGGAAAGAGACTCATTATCGCAGGTATTATAAGCTACAGTCGATGCCGAGTTTTAGTGTTGGTTTAGTTTATTTTTTGCCTTTTAAAATAATGATGGATATAAAGAAAAACGTGTTGTATTGTCGCACTGTTCCTGTTGAGATGTGAAACAGGGACACTGTCTGTCAGCCTGTGGTGTGATGATGATCTCCATGTGGCTCTGTGAGGGAGCTGCTCTGTAACAGGACGGCTCTGCTTCTAATCCACGTGTCAACAGGCTGCTGAAGTGTCTCTGAGCAACACACCAACCTCCAGTACAGCGGCTCTGTCAGTGAACATGACCTTTGACCTCTCTGTAGGCTACTAGTCAGCATAAGAGATTTGGTTTGACACTTTAAATTAAGATGCTGTTTTTTTATTATTTTTGGCTCAAACCTTATGCAAGCTGTACCTGGCTGCAGTCACAATCAATATGTAGGCTATTCAGAGATTTTTTTAAAATATTTTTTTTTATTTTTTGCATCTTTAAGCTACCTAAGCTATAATATAAAAGAAAGAAAAACTTCATTGTTCAAATAACAGGAATTGTTCTTCTAACTGATGTCATGGCTGGTAGTTCTCCAACCTCTCCAACAAGACCTCAGAGTAGCCAGGAGAGTAGTATCTGAAACAAAAAAACACACACAATGTAAATATATATATAGGCCTATATCTACCAAAATAAAAAAGTATTTTCACTACTATCATTCAGATAATGCCGAGTTTTCCTTTTTAAATCTATCCACTTCTGCCCACTTTTCAGAAACTATTTAAACTATGTGATCCTGTTGTAATTATTCATATAAAACCCTTTAATTAAAATCTAACCAGCATTTTTCTCGTTGGTTTCGTTTGTGACCATTTAAACTGAAGCATTTTGTTGCTGGAGAAATGCAACAGAATAAAGCAACTTTCATCTGACGGTGGAGGAACAGATCTGAGTCAGCACTGAGCTCTGAAATGACTGTGTGTGATGACATGAGTCAGTTCAAGATTACTGCTGCTTAGCCTTAGCCTCTGTGACGGTGACACAGAGAGAGAGAGTTTGGGTGTGGAGGGCATTAGTCTCGTGCCGCTATGTTGCCTACTTGACGATCTCCTCGGGGAAGCAGCTGTTGATGGCGGTGATGTGCTCCTGCAGCGCGGAGCCGGGCTCGGCCTGGATCTCCTGCACCTTCTTCAGACCCCCGCTGGTCACGAACAGGCGCCGAGCCTTGCTGTCGTGGGGCAGCACCTGCGACGGAGGGAAGAAGGAGGAGGAGGACAGAGTGGTCACCGGCCTTTGCGATCAGATTTTGAAAAAAAAAAAAAAAAAATCTATCGAAACTGAAAAGTCCGCAATCGCAGACACGCACTCACCTTACTGAACTGGCACGCGACGTGTTTGAGGATGTTGCTGGGCGCGTCGTAGAGGAGCGGCTCCAGAGCAGGCAGGTAGGTGCACTTCTGCAGGACGCACTTCAGAGCTTTCTTACTCTGAGAGGAGGAGGACATCAAATAAATGAAAGGTAGCTATTATTTTTAAAATCACATAAATATTTTTCCTTCATCTGAATAGGCTAACCTCCAACTTTAATCCCTGCTCAGACTTTCTCTCTGGCTTTCACAGTTTGTCTTTGTGCACTTAGAATAAACTAAAGGCTCCTTTCTATTGACAATACCGACCATCTGAGTCTTTTAAAAGTGTAAAGTGATTAAAAAAAATGTGAGCAACTGTGTAAAAGAAAAAAGAAACACAATATCCTAATTTAATAATTATTGATGTGCCAAAAATAGGCTAGTAAAAAAAAAACAGAAATAAAAGAGCTTTTTTTTTAATTTTGAGAAGTAAAAATGTGTGATTAAAAACTGTGACCTCTACGGTGTGATGGTGCGTGGTGTGGGTGTGAAGCAGACTTTGAGCTGCAGGTCCTCGGAGCTGCTGGGGTCCGTGTAGAGCTGCAGCAGTCTGGGCAGCAGGTTGGCGGCGGCCACCGCCTTGGCGTGCTCCGGCGTGTGACGGCCGATCTGACCCACGGACCAGGCTGCGGCCGCCTTGATGTGGTGCTCCGGCTCCTCACACAGACACAGGGCCAGCTGGGGCACCCCCTACAGGACAGGAGGACGCAGCACAGCGGGACTGGTTGAGTTGGTGTGACCTAGATACTGGACCTGAAGGAATGTGTCTAGGTTTGGCTGTCACATGAAGTGCAGATTAACCACACACACTCTCACTCTCTCTCTCACACACACACACACACACACACACACCTTGGAGAGAATGACAGCCATGGCGAGGTTCTCACTGTGAGCTGCCACATATCCCAGCATCATGATCCCCGGCAGCCTCAGGCCTCCCTGGCAGTCGCCAAGGTAGTCCACCACAGCTGCCATGCCTCCACAGTTCACTATCAGCTGGGACAGCTAGAAACACACACACGATACACTACTGCTATTGACTGTCGTGGATACAAATGTGTGTGTGCAGTAGCTTTTACTTTATTTGTTTATTTGGATGTGACAGTGCACATTAATGGACATAAAAACATGTAAATGTGCCGGATTGTAGCAAAAGTAGCCTACTAATTTCCATCCGGAGTCCCATAACATAAAAACAGTTCAGTGACAATACACATAATAATGTAGACAAGACGACTATGACTATGTAAAACATATTAACAAACATGTTCCATGGGTTGGGGAGTTTCTGGGAGATAAAGTGCATAAGTGCTGGGTTAAAGTGACAAGTGCAGGAGTGCATAGGTACCAAGTTGTATTGCAGGATGCCCTGTAAGAATGTAAGTGCTAGATAGTATTGCACAAGGCCCTCCATCAGTTTAAAGTGCCAGGTTGTATTGCACGATGCCCATTCCACCCAGCCTACCTCTGGTGTGTGTTTCACCACCTCCCTCATCAGAGTGGTGACGTTCTTCCTGACGTACTCGTCCGGGTCCCGGAGGCAGGTCACTGCTGCAGGGAAGATGTCGGCCTCCACCACCATCTCTGCCAGGCCCACAGAGTGTTTACTGATCTGGCTGAGCGCTGAGAACACCTGCCTCTGCACGGAGACACAAACATGTCTCAACATCTCCAGGTATAAGACTGAATGACTGCTTCATGTTATTCAGAAAATATATTGGAGTGTCAGTTGTCTGCTTTAACCACACTTGAATTGTTCTATTACATTTTAAATGACTTGATTTAAATCTTTGCATTTCATCATAATTTCAGGTTTTCAAAGATTGATAGAATCTAATTTGTGCAGGATCCTAAAAAATGTCAATACAGCTTTATTACTGTATTTCTGTATATGGTAAGTTTTGTAACTGAAAATAATAATAATAACAATAATGTTAATTTAAAGCTAAGTTACTACAATTTAGTCATTTACAATCACAATTTAATTTTTAACCAAAATAAATAGATTTTTTTGAATGAATATTTTAGATTTTTATAAAGTTCATAGTGAGAAATGTTAATTATAAATGACAGAAATGTTTCAGTTTAGTGTTTTTAAATAAAATTATGTCAGGGAGAATTTTTCTAAATCACTTAGATTAATAACAAGCAGACAGAGCAAGGTTTAAGATAGGACTGGGGGGAGAAATAGGCTACAAATTTATATTAATATCATATAAATATAAAGAACAAAAAAGTCTAAATCATAAATATTATTTACCATATAAATAATCTATTTTGAAGTATTTTCTAATGTTGAAATATTAATTAGAAATTTGCTGAATTGCTAAATTTGTTTGTTAAAGTCATTCTTTCATATTATTTGATAACAGCAGCCAATTATAATTTGACAGAGAAATAACATGCAAAAACAAATAGTATTATGTAACTGAAGCTTTAAGCTTCAGTAATCAAAACAACATAAGTTCTAGGCTATAGCCTATTTAGCATGAAAGTGATTGTTATAGTGTTTTTATTAACATTTTACATAAAAATATCTAAAATAACTGTCCCTCTCTTTGTTGCCATCATACATCATGAGTTGAAAGCAGCTGCCCACCTTGAGTTTTGCGTCTGGGTTGAGGATCATCTCTGCCAGTTGTGCGATGGCACCGGTGTCGACCACAGTGTGAGCCAGCTCTGGTGTGTGTTTGCAGATGTCACTCAGGGTGGAGGCAGCGATGCGTTTGAGGGCCAACTCAGGCTCCCTGAGACACATCACCAGCAGGGGGACGGCGCCTGCATCCACAACGCACTGGGACAGCGCTGCATGATGGGAGAAATGAAAAGATATACGAGTTAAAGATGAACACAAGAAACTGAGATGTGGAAAAACTCATGGAAATCCAAAGCCTCCAGTCCAGTGTGTCCCTCCCTCTTACATGCATTGTGTCTGGCGATGTTGCCCAGAGCCCAGGCTGCAGCCTCCTTCACCCCGGGGTCAAACTCCTCCAGGCAGAGGACCAGGGCATCCACCCCCCCACAGCCCACCACCGCCTGGGACAGCTCCGGGGAGTGTTTGGCTACCGCACGCAGCACAAAGGCTGCTGCTTTCTTATAGAACCTCTGCACACAGACACACACATGGCACACACACACATTAGTTGTCATGGCTCTGCAGAATATGAGGATTTAACCCACACTAGACTTTTATTAATGAGACACAGTGCAGTTTTATTGCTCTGTAACTAAATGGAGAGCCTTGTCCTCATAAGTCTTTTCTTGATATATTTCTGTTATTTTTCATGCAATGTTTAAACAACTCGTGTATTTTAGAGTTTCTCTGAGACTCTTGAACTTTGTTTTGTTGCGATTTCTTTAATCTCTTGTTGATTAAGGGCTCAGAACGATGAACTTTAATTACTTTTACATACAAATGATCTTTTCCATTTGTTAGTATGCCAAACAATTAAATATTTGTTCATGTTTACTATAATTATTTGGGTATTCCAACATTTCTTTAGAAACACAAACTAAATCTTAATTTCCCCACATTTTTTTTAAAATATTTGTTACACTGTAATAAAATAAAATCCTCCAAACTCTGAATTCTTGTGAGATTACCAGATTATTACATGAAACTGTGATGCCCCTTTAACAACAAGAACTAAACCTTGACTCCCTCTATCCCGAGCCTCTTGAGAGAGAGAAAGAGAACAAAGGTCTGCTTGCACTATTGGTAAAGGGCTCTTAGGTTTTGAAGTAGCCCCCAAGCGAACTGCCAAGTTGGCTCAAAACACACGGTCACATTCAGGAGGTCGACCCTGAGGCCTCTCTCTTCCCTCTCAGGGTGGGAGACAACCAGGATATCCACATGTCCAGATGAGCAACAGATTATAGGAGGAGATAGGCTACTGACGTTCTGCGAGGCCAGAGAGTTGACCAGCTGGGGCAGGATGTCCTCCTTCACCACAGCCTCAGCCAGGTCATCGCTGTGGTCGGCCAGGCGGCCCAGAGCCAGAGCTGCTGTCTGCTGGATGCCGGGGACCACGTCCAACATCAGAGGACGCAGCATGGACATCACACCTGAGAGGAGAGGAGAGAAATCTCATGATGATAAATAGTTTAATAGATTGGTAAGAAGCAAATGTGATATCATGTCTCATCTCTCAGCAAATAGGCCTACATACCACACCTTACCCGTTACCAGATTTTACTGGTAGCCATGAGTCTGGGGGGTAGGTCTATACTTTTCAACTGAATCCCTGTCTCACTCAGTAAAATTAATTAAAAACATATGAAAACCCACTGAGTGCAGGGGGTGGGCATAAAAAGCAGATTAAAGTTGATCAAATGACTCCTCCAACGTCTGTGATGTAGTGACATTTCTGTCAAACACTGAATAAAGACACATATCAGCAGTTTTCACAGCAAATAGCCTATGTTTCATTACATATGTATCCATTTTAGAGCTTTATTTTTTTAGTTTGTTGCAGGCAATGAAAAAAGAAGCACATTTTCAGACTTTTCTCTACATGACACTTCAGCCTCAGCTTTTCCAAGAGACACCAACCCCAGTGTTGTCTAGTTTTATTGAGGCTTTAGTTTAGTTTCTTACCAGCCTTTTGCAGGATTTCAATGTTTTGTGGTCGGGCTGTAAGATCAGCAACAGTTTGCACAAACTGCATCCTCGCCTTCTGATACTGCTCGAAAACTGCACAAAGCACAAACAGGGACAATGTTCAGTTCAGTGTGATCATAGGCCAACACCACTTCACTCTCATTTTTTTTCTGAATCAAAACAGCCCAGGAATCTCACCTTGGATGATCTGCCGTTGACTCATCGTTGCCCTGAAGAAAGACTCGTCTCTCCAGCGTTGTTCCCAATCCCCACACCCTAAACAGCCCAGAAATAAACCGTGAATTTAGCTACCACAGGGCAGGAGTCACCGCAGCGTTTTCTCCCAGGTTCAGGTTAGGTGCTACTGTTGTTGTTAAGTGTTGCCCTGGCAACGCACAGGAAGCAGAATGTTCCCATCGAAGATCGTCTGTCGTCAGGGAGGAGTCACTCCGCCGCGCGCTGCTCCGCACGCGCCGCCGGTGTGTTCAGGCCCGGAGAAACATCCGGAGTGAGAGTCCTGTCCGCTTCCTCCGATCAGCCCCAGCTCTTTGTTCCGCTAAAAGACTCACGCATTTTCACAACATCATTAATCACCACGTTGGGTCAGAGAATCAAACGCGGCGTGCAGTTCAGGATGTAATTATAGTTATGCAGCAGCCTATGCAGTCATAGGTTCGTTATGATAGGTATTTGAGTGTGTTGGCTGCAGGAGGAGCGTAGCCTATGTCCTCAAATGACCCGTCTGGACCAGTTATTATTAACCCACTAGAGCATTTTATAAAGGAGTGATATGACTTAATGACGCGATTACTGCTATTATAAAATTATAAAATATAACGGAAACATGAAAGATTCAAATGATTGGTAAACAGATTATTGGCTCTATTTTCGTTGTAGCCTATATCTTATTTTATAAGCAGAAAATAGAGGGCTGGGTAAAAGGAAAATAGCGGCAGTTGTGATGTATGAAATATTCATGATGGCTTATAGCCTATATAAAGAGCATAATTTATAAATGAACAAAAATGTGTCCAATCTGACACGTTAGTCAACAGTGTTTGTTGACTGAACAGCTGAGTGAAAGGTAAGATATCTATAGGTTAGATTCAGGTGACAAGGTAGCGATTTCTTTTTTTTTCAGAGCTTATTCATCGATATCTGTGCTACATTTTTTCCCCACAATTTCCTTATCTGATCAGTTGTTGTTTTTTTTTAAAGATTTCAATATAGATTTCATTTTTGATAAATATTAAACCCTGCACCAACACAGTTTTTTTCGACTCTTCACTTCGGATGTAAACGTTGTTAATTTTATGCAGAGGTAGGCTATGATCGCATTACATAAAAAGAGGTTTATTGCTCAGGTAAATAAGCCCCAGATGGGCAGATACTTCCATGTAGCTACTGAATCCAGAGACATTTTCTCCCTTTTACAACTTATATTTACGTTATAGCCTATCCTTTAATAATGAAGTTTTTTTCTGAAACCTTATTTGCGAAATTAAAATGTTATCACATGATAATCACATGATAATAGCCTACAGCTGTTTGAATCTTTTACCTGTTTATCAAAGTCTGACACTTTTTCTGATTAATTCACGTAAAATCTAATTCTATTGAAATAGATCTGATTAGCCTGACAAATATATCAGAAATAAGAGATTTAATCATCACATTTTTTTACTCTTAATAATCAATCTCATTTATGTAATTATGAAAAATAGATAATAAAAGTGGAATTAATTAGCCAATATAACCTAGGCTATAAAAATCATTAATTCGTTAGAAATCGTTAGAATCTAATCTAATCATAAAATACCTGAAATCACTGTTTAGCCTAATGATTCCGAAATATGAGCAAATGCGAATTTTGATTAAGGCTGAAAATTAAAATTAATTAAAATCGGTAAACAGTTGTTGACGCATTAGATAGGCTACACATGAGACTACAGATTTTCTTTTTCATTTTATTCTAATTTTTCCACTAATGCGGACTTCTCTTCAGTGCAGTGAGATGCAGTGACTCGCGTGATAAATCATCACTAGAAAACAATGATAAAGGCTTCTGTCTTAATTGAATGTAGCCTATTGAGGAAGCTGATTTGATCCCGGCCCAGCCTCCTCCTCCTCCTCCTCCTCCTGTGTAACTTCGTTATCTATCAGCGCTGATTCAGACAGACATCTGGCGCTTTGAACCGTCTGCCCCTTCAATTATTCCTTTATTCATTTCAATGCAGAGCAGCAGACTCACCAATGGGCTTCCGTAACCACAAATAAAACTGTCAAAAATAGAAATTAGAATAAATAATAATAATAATAAAATAGAGCCGACTTCTTCCGTAAGTGTAAAATGTTTTTATTTAGATGTTTTATACTGTGCAACAGTAACAATACAATAAGTTGTCCATACAATCGAGCGATACAAATACGGGAAACACGGGAGACATCAAAACATCTGTCAACTGAGCATGAGATGGAGCTGAACAGGAGCCCAAGTCATTCCTTCAGAACAAAAAGGGGGAATAAGAACATCGCTGATTAAATATGCATTTTGTTTCTATTTACACGTGGATTCTCTAAAACTGCTTATGACGTGCTAAAGACGTGAGGGATAAGCAATCCGATTCCACTGCAGCTACAAGAAAGTTTGTTTTTTTTCCTCCAGTAAAAGGCAAAGAAAAGTTGATTTAAAAAAAAAAACTTCCAAAGGCATTTAAATTCCCGTGAAGCCAACAGCGCTATACAAATGTATTTTAGCCTCTAGGCCTATAACTTTCATTGGAACAATGATCGATGCCTGAAAAGCTTCCACGAAAAAAACCCGTCCGACATGTGAGATAAAACCACGCGGGATCCTCTCTCCTCAAAGAAAAGTGTTCTCATGAGCATGCATGTTTAAATTGACAGCTTCAAAAATATCCCAACACACATGAAATATTCATGATAAACACGCTGAATTTGAAAAATGTAAAAGAAAATATAAAAGACTATCTTCAGTCATTTCTGTAAAATAAAGATGTAGCTTTAAAAAGTGGGTAAATGTCTGCCTGCCATTCTGCTGTCCAACTCTTTTTTTTTCCTTTTTCTTTTTACCCAACATCAACATTTTCTTTCTTATTAAAATTCCCACGCCACCAAAACGTCCTCATTCTTTTTATTTTGAAATGTCTCTGATTCCACTACGTTTAAAACTTACATATGATGCCGTAATATTTATAACAACAAATGGAGAGAGAGAAAGAGAGATAACATTGTCTACACAATGGAACTACATTGGCATGAAAACGGTATTATTAGCTGAGCGGGAGTCTGGCGTTGGCTGGTCCGGTCCGGTTTGGTCCGGAGCCCCGCGTCATCCGGAGGAGGTCGACGAGCCGTTCAGAGAAACCTTCCGGGGCTTGGTGCCTCCGCTGCCGGCGAACTGGCTGTAGGAGCGGCTCGGGGTGGAGGAGGGGGGGGCGGCTGTGGCGGTGGTGGCAGGGGTCCCGTTGACGTTGTTATTATTAGTACTGGGGCCGTGCAGGGGGAGCTGGGGGTGCGGGGACTGAGCCGGGGTGCCGGGGCTCGGCAGAGACGAGGACGTGGACGGAGCCCCCGCGGGACTGCCGGCTTTGTCGCTGGCAGAGTCGCTCTCTGGCCCGGATCTGCTCGTGCTGTTCTGGCCTTCCTGCTGCGCGTGGCTCACCTTCATCTTCTTACAGTTGGGTCGGACTCGGTACTTCAGGGGCAGAGGGCCGTTCTGTGGTGGAGAGGGAAGGTTTTATAAACTTTCAGAGCTAAGAAGCCTCCAGCCTCCTGTCAGTCTGTGGTTTTAATCAATTTGAAATCAAACACAATGATATCTGGCTCGACACAGGTAGAGAATTAAAAGCCTATAGGCTATCTAAAATAAATAATTGTAAATAAGTACATTTACATGTTTAATTTAATTTGCACCATTGGCAGCAGTTTTAGTTTAAATTCACTACTTTCAATGTACAGTGACTGGACAGTAGCCTCATCATTTCAGTGGTCAATAAATACTGAGTGACATTTTTTTGTTCCAAGTAGGCTAACAGTAGCCACTCTAAATGAAAAGATATTATCTATAACCATCTGATGAAGGTGGACATGGGTCTATCAATTCTTATCTGACAAAGCATATATCTCAAAAATTTCAATGATGCATTCTATGACATGCAGGAGACAGTTATTAAAATAAACTTATTGAAATCAAGTCTTCAATTTGCCCCCAAAAAAGCCTTACCCGTCTCCAAGTGTAGATATATGCTATATCCATTAATGTGTAGTAATCTTTGAGAGGTTCGTCCTCATACATGACCTCAACCTGAAGAGAGAGAGGGAAATAAAAACACAATAACACAGTTAATACACCTGCAATTAAAAAGTAAGACACTGAAAATGAATTTTGATATCACAATTTTGTTCACAAGATGGATTTCCATTTAAAAATATTGTGGATAAATAAATCATTTAAGATGAAAAAAAAAAGAAAAAAAAAAGACCTGGTAGGTATTTGGGATGTCCATTTTGCTGCGCAGAAACTTCCTCAGATGCATGACTGTCATGGCTGCCGGACACTGCAGGTACCTCTTGTTAGCCACCTGCACATCATATACATGCAAAACCATAAATGTTACAGTTCATCTGTATAAGATTATATTGATATAAGTCATCTGAATTGGTGCTGAGGACACAGAGGCTGGTCCACCTTAAAATCAGGAACAGAGTTTGCTTGACAAAAACAACGCAGTTGTGTCTCAGGAGAAAAGAAACAGTGTCCACATACACTTCAGCAGAGGTGGGAAACTAAATATTCATTAGTGGCCAAAAAAAAAAAAAAAGAATACGTTTGCAGGATGTTTCATCATAAAATCTACAGGAGTGATATAATGTTCAGAGAGAAATTCTAGAAAATCTAAATCAACTTTCAGTACCTGATCTTTAGACTGTTTTTCCTCCAATCCAACTCCCAGTCTGCACAGAAACAAAAGGAAAACAACATTAACATCTTCTCAAGTCTGTAATATTATTCATTTTCATGCCCATGCACTGCAATGCACTACCAATATTTGATTTTAATGTAAAAAATAAAATAATAAAAACCGTATGAAAAAATATGTACTTTGTAAAAAGAGACTTGATTGCGTTACTTTGATGTTAAGTGGCTGACTCATGTCCACATTGTTGTGTTGTGCCTGTGTGCTGTTATATATTAGTGCAAGGACACTACAGTCTGTATCTGTAAGACGTTGCTAAAATAAGGAACAGTCTCTTGGCATGATTTACTAACGACTGGAATAAACTAAACCAAAAACAAACTGGAACAAAAAGCCAATTTTTCTACTTTACAAAAAGAAAACAAAGGAGTGTAGTATGTTGTTGACAGTTGGAGCTATAAACTGGTGGAAAACAAGACTTCTTGATCCAGAGTAAACGACTGGTCCATAAACATTCACTAATACCACAGTCCTGTCTGTGTCTTAGCTTAGAGAATAACTAACACATAAACCCCAATGCACAACCATTACTCATGTTTTTTAAGGCTCAGAATAACCCCCCAAACTGATGCTAATTCTTTTTTTCTACACAAATATGAAGTAAAATGTGGCTGCAACAATCTTAAAAATAATCTCTTGCTTTAAAACACACACATGCCAGTGAGATGAGCCTACCTGCTCTGATCGAAGAACTCAATAGAGAGGCTGATGATCTCATCATCAGTAATTATTCTCTTCTCCTCGTCTGCCACCTCTCCTCGATCCTCATTGGATCCGTTTGAAGCTGCAGAAAAAACACACAATGCTTAATGTCAATACCACGAACACACACACAAAAATATTTTTCAATCTCCACTGTGGTGAACAAATCGAAACTGATGTGCCCTTATACTCACCATCTACAGGATGCTCTGCATAAAAGTCTCTCCTCCTCTTCATTTCATCTGAGGACACACAGAAAGGAGAGAAATTAAGAGTGTGCCCATTTTCAGGTTGCACAGATATATCCTTTTTTTGGTGTTTAATATTTGATCATGCAACATTTGATCATACTCTGTTTTTCTCCATGTGATTTACAGCAATTAATCTGAACTCATTTGATCAACACAACCAGACAAATGACATGATCACAGTGCCAGGGATGGACTGATTGGCTAAATTAATGTTTTGGCTCAATATATTTGATTACATCACACATTATTTCTCTCCCTATAACCGTCTTCCATACATTCCACTTCCTGTTTAACCATAACTCTCATACCTTCAGGAAGTGGAATAAATGTGAGACTTGGCAATGAGACAGGAGGAGATTTCCCTGACCTAGTTTGACAGGTTTTCTATCAGCAGCATATACAGGGCAACACAAAACAAAAGCAGTCCTTTAGAAGGTAACAACCACATGACAGCATGGAGCAGCTCAGCACGCACACCCCTGGATTAATAGCATATTCTCAAACACTAACCAACAGTTCACCAACACAGTGCATCCATGTTGAAACATGCTCCGATATTATTTGGGTTCATTAGCGTTTATTTATATCTGTGATTTCACAGAGGTGTGTATGGTTGATGCAATGGTGCATGAATGAGACGGCTAACCAGGAAGACTTCGAGAAAACTTGCAAATACAGAGACAGAGTGAAAGTAAACGCAGCGTGAACGAGATGCAGAGGCTGCCTCACAGTCGCGCTCTTACTTTTGAAGAGGCCGGGGACCAGCTTGTACACAATGTCCTGTAGAGTTTTGTCAGACCTGTAGAGAGGAAGAGAAACTTCAGTCAGCGCAATGACAAATTTGACATGTCAACGTTTTCAGTTAAGACTAGAAAAAGAAAAAAAAAAGAAAGTGATTGAGCTGGTTGAATTTTCCCGGTTTAGCCGAGTGTTTGGATAAAAAGACAAATGACAGCTTACGACCGACAGGCTCGTTTTCTTGTTTGTACATGCCGTTTAAGATAAATGCTCCTAATCACAGCGCACACACAATCTCTGTGTAACACACAAGACACCCACAGCAGCTATTAAAGGCTGTGGGAAATCTCATGTTGTTATATTACATAAGTGGTCTGCAATTGTTCTTTATGTCTGAATATTATAAACCAATTATTGGCTGATCCAGCTGCTCAGTGGGGAAAACAAAAGGGGGAAACCACAAAGGACCGAGAAACAGGAAACAAAGAACGTTCTAACTTTTATCACCTCTGCTTAGCTTTACATGTGGAAAAAATAAATTCTTCATATATGAGAGAGAATATTCAAAAGTCCTCTAACGTTTAGTAAGTTGATCTACGACACAGAAGAACAGGAGATACAATCTACATTTAAAAACAAGAATGCAGTGTAGACCATAATAGGCACAGTTCTCACCTAATGTTGAGCAGAGGCTTGGTTTTATGCACTTGTACATCACAGATGGGACAGTATTTGCTGGTTTCCAAGTAGCGCACAATGCACATCTTGCAGACTGTAAAACCATAAACAAAGAGAGAGACAGAAAAAAGAGAGAGAAAATCAGATTTAATCTGAAAGGATATCCTGAATCTGAACTGGCACGCTATTGGTGGATCTGGTTCAAGGGATTTTTCTCTTTTTTTTTCTTTTTTTTGCTAAAACTGGTTAGGTTTGAATTTAAGTATATGTGCAGGAAAACATGGAATAAAATTCTACAACCATAGAATATAGCCATAACATTTCCTTTTGTAATTTTTCCATCTACAGCCAAAGAGGAGTTCCTTGGTGATGTTGTTTCTTACATGAATGGAGACATTCGATGATGGTGGTCGCGTCTATGAAATATCCTCCACACAGGACGCACATAAGGTGAGGGTTGAGCTCCGTGATCTTTATCCTGGTGGTTCGATGCATGGTGAGGGAAAGCAACAACAATCCTGCGTGGTGGGGAAAAACACACACACAACAGAACAAGTCAAAACAATGCGTGCATGGCAGGAGGAGAGAGAGAAAGAGAGGAGGGGGCAGGAGAGCAGGCTGCAGGTTTGAGCCATTTGGAAAGAAAAAGCGCGCTGTTTGTTTTGACTGTGTTAAAGCAACATCATCTTTTATGCTAATCCCATAATAAGCAAAGGGGACTGTGCTTGGTGGCGGATTGATACCTGACCGCAGACGTGCAGGGAATTAGTAATCATAAATCAATCATTTGGCAATGAGAGATCGAACAGTTGCCACCGTCGTCAGATCAAAGCGTCTCTGTGGCGCAGGAATGAGTAACAACAGAGAAGAGAAAAGGCGCAGAGTGGTTTCATTTCTGCAGATCTGGGCACAGCGTGCCACATCGGAGAAGTTTGATCGTTTGGCACCTTTTTTTATAAATTTTATTTTAAATTAAATCTGGACTCAAGCGCGAGAGTCTCGGGTTTAAATTATAGACGACGTGATTGACAGAAACCTGTGGAAATAAAACACATCACTACAACACAGCATCAACAGGTTTATATAGGATGATACAAACATCTGTGTTTCAGATGAGTCTGACTGATCTGATGGTGGTCGCTTCCGTTAATAAACCCATATTTTGGTGAGAATTAATAGGTGGCGCGTGGGGACGGTGGAGCCCCGGGCTGAGAGAGGGGAGGGGGGGCGGGGGGTGATAGGAGACACCAGATCACCGCGTCAGGTGTGCCACACAGGCTGTAAGGAGGGGAGGGGGGGGGGGGACCTGAGCGTTTCTATGGCAACTCCTTTTGCTTTTTAGCCCCACATGGTTGATCGCCAGTGACCAGAACGAGGCAGGATGTCAAAACCAAAACAACAACAGTAACAAGCAGCCGAGCTGCCGGTGAGCAGAGCTGGAGGTGGTGGTGGTGCTGAGGGAGGGGAGGTTGGAGGGAGTGGGGGGGGGACACCGGAGGCTCCTCGTCCCCCCTCCGCGGCGCACAGACAGACAGCGGCTGGACTTGCCAGGCTGCCGACAGCACGGCTGCCATTTTGTGGAGGAAAAAAAAAAAAAAAAAAAAGCCCGTATCGGTTCAACGGGCTGCGGGGATTCCTTCGAAACGGGGGGCGAATAAAAACCACGACCCACCCGCTTCCAACATCTTCACGGACCGCGACGAGGAGAGCGTGTTTATGTGTGAGTGTGTGTGAGTGTGTGTGTATCCAACTCTCTCGCTCTCTCTCTCTCTCTGCTCTACACTCGTTCGCTTTTTTCTCTTTTTTTGCGCCGTGTTTTTCATGGCGAGTGCGCGATAACCAGCGCCGCGCAGCACCAACATGGCCAGACAGCAGCAGCGACTGCGCCGAAGTTGAAGCTCACACTGGATCATACTTCTTTATTCTGCGCCATTGTCAAAGTGAAGTCACACACACACTCACCAGACACACACGGACACACACACGGAGCCTTTCACACACCCGATGATTCTTCAGAGCCACGGAAACTGTGGAATAAGTCACACAGAGCTAAAGTATCTCACTATTAATGAGCCACGAGGTGGATTTATCTTGGACAGGCTGCACGACAATAATCTAATAATAATAATTATGTTATACAGACTGAGCCGTGGCGCCCTTTGCTGTCATTTGGAGAAATAAAAACAGAGCCATTAAAAAAAAAAAAGTGGAAACGCAGCCCCGTGGACTGGACGCGAGGAGCTGACCCTCTTTAAAGGCTGGGTGACAGCCAGCCAGCCCAGCTATGAACCCGCACTGTTACTTTATGGAGCCACAGCCGGCACCGTGCCCGAGTCCCGGCCGGTCTCAATGCTCCAACCGACCTCTCCTGGCCGCTTCTGAACAGACCACTTGCGGGCGAGTTTGGACAGAGACCCGGTTCAAAAAGAGTTGGAAGAGGCGGCGGGGGAGAGAGAGATGCCTCACACATGGATAATGATGGATAATGTCCACATATATGCAGGGGAGCCTGTTGCGCCATTAATCGATTGACTGGTGTTTGGACAACTGCTCTCCTTCTGTCCTAAGGGAGCCGCGTTCCTGCTCACTTTATAAGACTTGAAGTCAATCGGTCCATAAATCCCCCCCCCCCCCCCCAAAAAAAAAAAAAAACCTCACATAAATTCATCATCTGTGGTGAGAACGAAAGCTGCAGCAGCAACCAGGCAACACAACGCTGCAGAGTGTGATGGATCCAGAAACACTGATTGCACATATATGTAGAACAACACACCACACACACACAGTCACACACACTTAAAACAGACAGCTGTGTGTTTTAATTATGGATCCAGCGATGATGGCACAATTAATTCTGGCCAGCTTTACATTGAGCCTTTAATTCTCTCAAAGTAATCCAGACATTTCTCCGGGCTCTCGCAGTGACCCACAGTCCTGCCCACCTCATTTATTCCCCAAACGAGAGCAGTTCCTCTTGTAAAGGTTCCCCTTACGCTTAAATCAACAGCAGCTGGAAATAACCCAATTAAAATCAGCAATGGGGGAAAAAACCAAGAGCCCTTGTTGTCAGTGAATTTAGAAAAGCGCGAATTAAAGAGCCTGAGTGGAGATTCCCAATCGCCCACATGACTCAAACTTCTCCAAGTCAACACAGAGAGGGAACTTTTATTCAGCTTGCTGCAGACTTACACACTGTGATCCATCCACTGTGCCATGAGCTGCGTTATCACCTCTATTCACAGACCTGTGAGTCTGTCAACCTGCAGTCCAAGCTCAGGGTGGTGGTGGACATTCATTTTTAAATCATTAACCACACATAAGGCTTCACAACTGCATCCATGAGGAAAATGATAATTTTTTCTCCCACCACCACCCCCCCTTCATGAAGGGAAAAGCCCTGAGCTCGTGTGTGTGTGTCACCAGCCTCACACAATGCACCCGCATTCAATAGGCTATAGGCTACTGGAGGGGGAAATATGGAAATCCAGAATGAGCTTTAATGTCAACAAACAGATCTGTGGTGGACGAAGCTCGTGTGAATTTCGGTGAGTTGGTCGATGCTGTGGCAGCTCGGTGAGACACAGCCACCTCTTTGTACCCTGGCCGACCACTCGCCCATATGGAGGCTTGCATTTTTTTTTTTTAATTTCTCAGAAACTCAACCATTCTTCATAATCCACATGATCATGCACGAAGACACAAGCAGCCACGGTGCGTGTTTATCATAGAGCCAGTGTTTCCAAAAGAAGCAGGCATGAAACATTTATGCACAATTGAAACTGGTTCGCCTCCTTGTCACGTCCGTGGGACCAATCCAAGTTAAGTTAATAAATCCAAAATTTGATCATATTGACCGAAAAACATCACGACATACGGTTCCTAAGACCCCAAACATCCCAACTCTATAACCTGAGGACGCTGTGTGGACACTGGAGCTCACAAGGACCGTTTGGAGCACTTGCTACTGTTAACATCTCAGCCAACACAGCCTGGTTCACCAGAGATCTCCCACTTTACCTAAATCTATACGATGCAATGCAAAAGCCAACCGCTATCAACTTATACGGACACGTTACTCAGGGCTGGATAATGCAACATCGGGTGTGCGTGGGTCAAAATTCACGTTTGTGCCCGAGCGGGGAACATATTTTGCAAACGGGAAAAAAAAGTGGTGCGCAGACACACACGGAGCTCCACGTCGGTGATCGCTGCAGCCACCGTTGAAACCTCCACATCCACCGCTGGATCGGTGCGTAGAAAAACACAAAAGCACAAACCCCAAACCTCCGCTTCTGCCCCCGTTAGTTAGAGACGATATTGAAGCAGACGTACCTGGAGGCTGGGCTGGGAATCCGTGGGTCTTGAGGCGAATAGACAATGAAAGTTGGGAGGCGATCAGCAGAAAATGAATAGGAGCCGAGCCGCCATCTTGAAGCAGGCTGCAGACGCTGTCAGTGGCGGAGAGCGCACGGCGGACCAGAGCGCATTTCAGATGTGCGAATAAAAACTCCCTCTTTTCTCCTTCGCTTACGCGCCGTGTGCGTATCCGATCCGCGGCTTCGAGAGAGCCCGCTCCTCCGGCTTCGGCTCGGAAAGGTTCCCACTTCGGCACCGACAACTTTGCCTCCAAAACATTCGCTTCACCCCCAGTAATATGCAGCAGTGTGTGTGTGCTCAGTGGAAACTGACACCGTCCCCAAAATGGCTTGTAGTTCGACCGCCCCGCTTTGGTCACGTGGTCTCGTTGCTTAAGGGTGCCTAGGAATTACTGTCGGTGTACGCTGTTTCTCCTGATCTACTACGCACGACATAAAATAACACACAAAACACACACATGTACACGTGAATATGTTTTTAACCGCGAAATCCAATAAACCACTCGGTGGTTTGCGTTTTATTTGAGTCGTTCTGACACCGAGCAGCTGCTTAAAGGCGCCTAAAAACTCCTGTCGGTGTATTCTGCTCTTTCTAATGTATGACGCATGATTTTAAATAAGCCATAGGCTGCAACACACATGTAGTTTGTTGCACTTTAACCAGGTAACGCCACGAGCACGGCACGGATAACCTGAGTCCTCCTCCTCTTTGCTCCAACAGCTCCACGATCAGGGGCATGCAGAAAGAAAAAGTAGACCAGGCGGTTGATGGTGTGCCCTCGTCTCTCTGATGTTAAAAATAACGGCAGCACGCCCACGCACTCACACACACGGTCGTGTCGTTGTGGCCGTCAAAATGCCTCAATGCACTTCACTCCAACGTGAAGTCTATTGGAGAACCGGGCAGCTGCCTAATTCATCTCTGCTGCTCGTTGCTTTCAGGAGCCCCACGCTTGGCTAAAAATGCGTCCATGTGACAAATGGCTCTGGTGTCAAACCTTTGTCACAGGCTGTCCTGACATCTGAAGGAAAAAAAAAATGCGCCTCAACTTCCACTTGATGAATTGAATGAATCGGAGCCCTTATCCTCCAGCCAGCGCCGCACAACATGAAGGCATCGCGGATATTTATGGAATCTGAGCCGCTGTGGTGCTTCAGCTCAGGGAAAACTCTCAGAGCCGAGGTGGATGCAGAAGGCAGGAGAAAGTCTAAAAAGGGGGGGAGTAGATTTTTTTTTATAGTGCAACAAAGTGAACAAAGTTTAGAAAAAAAATGTGTGTGTAGTCTTTAAAAAAAGAAAAAAAAAACTCCCATCAGCCCCAGCCCTTCGGAAAAAGCTGGACTGAGCCTGTACCAAATGCTGCAGGACACAAAATAGACTGCTGTCACGCAACTATGGCAAAAATCCTATTCAGGATGGTTAGGTGCTGACAAAACACATGTGCACCAGTTACTTTACTGGCTCCATATTCCAACACCCTCACCGACACATTCACAATAAGACAACGACCAACGATCATTTAAAAACACTTCTCCCATGTCACCGAAGGGACTTTTGTCAAAAACACAAGGAGCCTGAGGTGAGAAATCAGAGCACAAGGGGGATTTTTTTTTTCCTTTAGAAAATTTTCAGTTTTAATTGAGAATACATAAATTGGAATAATTATCGTCTCATATATATGTCATATCAATCTCAGGTAAACAAAACAAGTTAGAAAGAAGAAGCAGCCGGTGGAGTTGAGTTGAGGGCACCGGCGTCACATCTGACTGGCTTTCTCCACACTCTTGGCAGCGTCTTTCAACTTTCCCACCAAATCCTGAAAACAAAGAAGCACTGGTCAAATTCAACGGGAATAAAAACGCAGATGCAACATACCCAGAGGGGAAAACTT
This sequence comes from Trachurus trachurus, assembly GCF_905171665.1. Lineage (NCBI taxonomy): Eukaryota > Metazoa > Chordata > Actinopteri > Carangiformes > Carangidae > Trachurus > Trachurus trachurus. The sequence continues at coordinate 10,006,291 of NC_139911.1, forward strand.
AAAATATTCAAAGGAGAAAAAAATATGCAATGGATACTGCTCATTATAAATAAGATTTAGACTTGAATAAGTTTGCATCCTTAATTTCACATCGAGACTGAAGATGAAGTCCGAACTGAATTCACCAACTGTTCTGCATCGTGAATCCGACTTCAGCCACATGATTTAAATACGCATCAGTATAGTGTTTGTTCAAGGAGCAGTTCTTGTTCTTAGTAGTTCGGCTGGATGCAGCGCCATCAGTTCAATCTCTCAGTCTTATCTTTCAGAGTTGCATGCAGCAATGTGACTGAACCCGAGGACAGGGGCTGTTGTGATGATGCAGCGATGAAAATGACTTTAATGCGCAAGAAGTCACTGAAAAGTAATTTCATTTATTATGTGGAACCCATAGATTGACTGATAAATAAGTTCACACGTGTAATTTCTTTTGGGAGATCCTCTGTAAAGAAGAGGAGAAATGCCCTACAGCAAATCAGCCCAACAATCTTTCTTTCTTTCTTTTTTATTTTGTTTGTGCCGGCTGGATGCGGTGCGTAAAGGCGACTCCATCCATGACGCAACTGCAAGAAAAGTCCGACACTGAACAGATGAACAACTGATGTCATGTGTGCGTCCACAAACAAGCAAGAGCAGGAGAGAGTGTGCAGTCGTCTCTCCTACCTGTAGCTGCTCCATTGTGCAGGTGAAGTTGATGTCCTCCGAGGTTCCTTCGTTCTAACAGATGGGAACAGACACGGTCACAAACACACCAAAGGGAAAGCCAAAGAGGAGGTGTGTGTGTATAAAAGTGTGTTACCTCCGTGTTCAGTGAAATCAAGTAGAAAGGCTCGTTGACCTTATCGACCTGTGCGTTCTGTCAGATGAAAAAAAAAAACACTTTAGCAAACTTTGGTTTCAGTTTTACTGTGGCACATTAAAACATTTTGCTGCACGAGGTCACGAGCTGTGTGATCTATACCTTCATCTGGTACTGCAGACGCCAGGAAACGTCGTTTATCTGAGGTGCGCGCCTTCCTATGCTACAGAAGAAAAGACACAAGACACGTTGTTGCATCTGCTTCTGTAAACTCAAAGGATTATGCTGCAAAGGGCATTCATCAGTTCATTCATTGGCATCAAACTTAGAGTTCATTTCTGTTTTTCCTCCTCAGTTTACCTCTGTTATAAAGTACCTACTACATTTCTTCAGTTCCAGAAGAACATAAGATAATATAAGATATTAAAGCAAAAAAGTTCAGGTGGATAATATACTACACTGCCATCTAACTCCTCGATATGTTAACAGTTATAAACCAGTGGTTTCAGATTATTGACACACATGCTCCATGGCTGAGTGTGTGCTAGAATATTTGGGAGTGATCAGAGTATTTTCTCCGGTTTCTGTTTAATTAGACAATTTCCCTGCAACCGTTTTAAAAATCAGTCTGGCGACATGATGGCACTTGTGGTCACAAAGACGCTTTGTTTAATGAGCGTCAATACAGCAGCATTTACTTTGCGTTCATTCATGCTGCTTATCCTTTTCCACCGGACAGACAAAATTCAGAAAGACCCTCTCTGTCTGTCTAGCTCAGGGCTGCTCCCTCCTCCCCACTTTTTTTTTTTTTTTTTTTAATAAAAAAAGAGATTCGGACAAAAGTCTTGTTAATTTTTTTTATATTGACCCGTGCGTCTTTTTTCTTCTTTCTCCAACATGAATGGTTTCCTTAAGTCATAAAAAATGGATCAACGTTTGACCTCCAGCTTGAAATCCTCAATAAACCGTGAACGTGCAAAATCGCTGAGTTAATAATTCTGCAGTGTTAAACTCCCAGCTCTCTGGTGCCCCAGTGTCGTCTTGATCTGAGCAAAACAACCTTTTCACCCCCCAAAATAACATCAGCTCCACAAATCTCTGTGCCACTGACAGCTCCCTGCAGCAGGCAGCACCAGGCTTACCTTGCTAATAGACGGTCCAGTTCTTTTTTATGCTTCTGTAAAACAAAACAAGTATCATTGTGTTGTGGGTGAGTCTGCCACAACTGCAAAACCACCTGAAAATAGTGTTTTAAAATGTTTTGAATTTCTGCAACTTTGCTTGAAATGTACCTGATATGCACTATAGAATATTTCTATTCTCTCTGCACTGAATGTGAGTTCTTCGAGGCAGGAGCTGCAGGAACAAAACACTTGAATCAGTTGATGTCACATCAGAATTAATTAGCACACATTGCAACCTGACCTTTTTTTTTTTTTTTTGCCTTTCCAGAAAATTACAGATTACAGGCAACACACATACCAGCCCTGCTTTAGTCTCATGCTGACATCTGCATTATCCAAAGAAACAATCATACAAAGTCTTCAAATGTTGGGAAAAAAACAGAACAATCTAAAAGCATTAGTTTTTTGTTTTTTTTAAGAAGTCAAACAGAAATGAAAAAATCAGAGGAAAATTCATAGAGGTCTGAAGGACTGGTTGTATATTGGTGCTTGTTGGTTTGGTGATCACACACACATAATAAAGGTTTAAACCTCTGATTGACACTTTCCTTTCTTTAATTATGAAAACACTCAGAGAGAAAGAAACCATTTTAAACTGATATGCATCAATTTGCTGTAAAACTCACAAGCAACGTCACCTTACAGGCTATCTGATCATATCAATTCTTCAAAACTGCCTCTAACTTGGCCCAATATTTAAACTAGGCTACAGGAAGACCGCTGCTGTTACACAAGCAGAGCATCTCATCTGTCAACACAACAACATCTTAACAACTGATTTCAGCACTGCAGCTTAAAACCAGTCTGTGGGTAATATTCTGTTCATTTATAGTTTCTTGTAGTTTTGAGTGAAACTGTGTGGGAAAAAAAATACATCTCACATGTTTAATTAATTTAATTTCCTGCAGCAAATCTATGACATGTCCCCATGGTCTCTATGGAGATGCAATTAACAGATAACATCGACGTGTAAACTGTACAATTCTGCATCGTGTTTCCTGTCAATGTGTAGGCTATTGTGGGGTTGTATACACTGACAGCTAATGGACCTATTTTTATAAACTCACCACGTGCACATGTTAAAGGTTAGAGCAGCGCGCGGTAGCTACAGGAAGCCTCCCTCTGTCACCTACCTTACGGTTGACTTGTCTGCGTTGTGTTTGACCGCCTCCAGTATGAAGGTGGTCGCTGCTGCGTGACTCTGCTTCAGCAGGATCTGGTCGATCCGCTTCAGCTCGGGCTGATCTGAAAACCATAAAATAACAGTAAATAAATGAATAGATAAAATACTATTAATTTAAAAAGGTGACAGGGATTCCGCTCTGCAGTTATGATAGGATCCAACCTCCTGTGGACGGAGGGGATGAGTTTTTTATTGGTCGGGATGATGTAGCCTATGGTTTTGCGATCCATATTGGGTTTTCCAGATTGACATGTGGAATGGAAATCAATGATGATTTGCATGTGAATGGGTCCCTCAGCTGCATCACCCATAGAGGGGAAGGGGAGGAGGAGGTGGAGGAGGAGAGGGGGGGTCCTTTGTTTGTTTGTGTAGTGAAAATTTCACTTTCTGAATAATCGTGCCATTAAAATGAGCTGTGATGCTGCAGAATCTGGACACATGGGGTATGGGAAGCAAGGAGAAGCAGCCATGACTAGAGTAGGAAGCTGTAGGCAACGAGGCATCCTACCAAAAACTCTGTTGTTATTTATGCATAATTTAACTTGCAGGCTGTTTACTGCTAACATGCAAAGGCGAGCACGGAGCACAACAACACGCAGAGCACAGCCCGGGTTCAAAGCGAGCAATCGGGTGCGATATTAGCCCAGACTGATGTGGATTTAAATGGTCTAACATGGTCTTTCCCAATATGCTGAGTGGACCTGATGCCAGTTATAATGACAAAGGGAATCCCGAGTGGCCGTGTGATTGTGTGACCGCTGCTGAATGTTAAACAGGCAGCAGAAAAGAGCTAAGATCGCTGTGCTGCGGCTGGTAGATAGATAGGCTATAGGCGGCTGCGCGCTCCCCACGAGAGATCGTAGGCTATATGCACAAACACCGGGGAACCGATGCCGAGAAGAGAACCTCTCGGAGAGACGAGAAAGAGCCACAGGGGGAAGAGAGGTTGGAAGCGCCGTTATAAAAAAAGAAATCCGCAAACGTCTTCCACACATCCAACACGGAGAGAAACCGGAAGCAGCGGCGGAGACAAAAGCTGTGTGCGGCGGGGGGAGAGGCGGCAGCTCACCGAGGACCGCGGGGTCTGCGTGAGAGGAGAGCAGGCTCCGGAAAGACGCGTCTAGCAGCACCTGGAAGCCGCTCTGGTCGAAGGAGGACAGGTCGGCGAGAGACTGCAGCCCTCTCTGCACAGACTCAGACAACTCCATTTTGCAAAACGGGTGACCCACGACACGAGACCACGTGACGGATCAGCTGATGTTGCGTGTGGAGCAGCAGCAAAGAGGCAAGGGGGGGCTGGCTCAGTCAGCAGAGGAGCTCGGTTTCTGATGCAGAGAGAGAGAGAGAGGGCTGCTGCTGCTGGTATATGTCGAGAAACCACTGGGGGATCCCGGGAAGGACGTTCAGGGAGCAGTGGATCTGGTCTATATCGAGGTTTTTTACTGTTGATGCAGTCGGAGCCTTTTGCTGCTGCAGCTCCGACCGCTGTGCACAGCAGCAGAGAGGCTGCACACAAAGTCCTGCAGCGGGGGCTCAGGGGCCACAAAGAGGTCATTGAAACGGTGACGCTTGGTTGTTGACTTCCCAAATAAATAAATAAAATGAAACGTGTGAGGTTGTGAACTCATTGCATCTTAAATAAATGCACCTGGTCTTTAATAAAATATAGAATAGATGTAGGCTTCCAACCATCCACACAAGCAGCAACACATTCACCTCTAGAAAATCTTTGTTACCATATAATTAGCCTAGTGTATCTTAATGTTTGGTTTATTATTGCCCTGCACCAAATAGAGATAAGATTACAGCAGATGTTAAATCTGTTGGACAGATTGTATCTCATTGAGTCCAAGGAAGATCTGAAAACTGGATTCTCTATCAGTTCCCCTATTAAAATGTAGCTGTGCCATACAGACAAAAACAGATGGAGGTATTTCTAGTTATGTTTTTTTTTTCTTTAATTGAGACAGTTAAAATGTGAAGTGTAGAACAACACAACATCCAGCTGTTTAGTCAATTTAATATAGGCTATATTCCTCTTGTAGGAGAGACCAGTTCCCAAAGTTTTGTCTATATAGGTTACATCTTTGCTACACAAAGCATCATTATATGGCTATGAAAAATAACATTTTACATTTTCACTTGGTCAGAAGATTTAAAATCTGTATAAATGTCTGATTTTTGAGATGCCCAGCTGACTTCAAATTCATTTCAGATTGAATTTAAGACAGCTGAGACATGTGGACTGTGCAGTTGCTGTTTAAAGTGAAGGCAGCATTGGACTCCTTGACTTAATTTCAAATGTTGTCTTTACAGTTTTGCCAACAATGGTTGTATCACAACTCCTGTTGAAACCTGTTCCAGTTCAACTCAGTCATCAGTCTTCTTCATTCGGTTTTAGCTTCTCTTATCAGAAAATACACTGAAGAGTTGAAACCATAGGGCCTTTAGGCTACTGATTGAACAGTTGAAATAATGGATTTTGTGTCAACTATCTGATCTTCAAATTTTGTACACTGTTTGCACGTGTGACTTGGGGAAACTGACGGCACTATTTATCCAGTGTGAGCTCAGTAACTCTGTCCATGCAGCTCCCTCTGTAGCTACTGACTTTAGATGACACCCCAGCGTCCCATCAAATCTGCAGTCATCTTGTTGGTACTATTTTCTACTATTTGTGCCTCTGCTGCAGTTGTTTCTCATGTGGGGAACTCCCCGGCTCGAGTCTTGAGGCAGTCATGAGGCAGTGTTAGTGAGCAGAGTAGGTCATTTTTAAATTTCCATTATGTCAGGGTAAAATATGTGCAATCAGTGTGTAAAGCTGTCTAGACTTGGAACGGCATGACAACTAACTCTGCAAAGACAGGAAATTCCTTTTTGTATGGTAACCAATATAACAGCATTTATAGCACTCTATGTGTTTTGATTGTATATTCTACTAATCCTTTGTTTTGGGTGGTTATATTGGGGCATATTTTAGAATAAAGATGTGGAGAAGAGAGGAGTGGAGGAAACCCCCTTCTTTGGGAAATGTTTTAGAAAATTGATGAACAATTGTTTCTTTTCATCCTGTTTTTTCACACGCTTTTATACACTGTAATCGTCTATGCAAGCTTTTGCATATAGTCTTTAATTTTCCTCGACCTCTATTGCAGCAATTACGCATCATCAACAACGTCGCTTTAAATAAGTAAAAAGATAAATAAATAAATAAATTACTGATTGTAATTTCCAGACTGTTTCATATGAGATCTCCTGCAGCCCGTCGTTCATTATCTAGAAACTGAAGGCGGCCACACACGCTGCAGCTATCGGAGTGACCTCTGACTCCGCGCTTTGTCCAAAGTCCACTCTGGCTCCAGGTCGGGTTGGGAAACAGATCACCCTTCTTCACTCTCTCGCTGCTCTTTAGATACAGTCTATACGTCTCTTATCGCGAACTGCATCCCTCCTCCACCATCGCGGCGTTTCATCCCCACCTCCCTCTCTCTCTCTCACTTCTCGCACACATCATATTTTTTTTCCAGCGCGATCATGCGTCACCGATCTGACGCCTTGACGCGCAGGCAGCAGCTGTAGGAATCCACGGATCCCTCAGTGCTCTTGGTCCTATAAGCTGCCGCTGCTTTACCCAAAGTATTTACATCCTCGTTACACTTTCATCCAATTCCTTCAAAATAAAACTCACTCCGAGAAACTGACGACGCGAATCCCCTTGTATCAAAAACAATACAGACAAACTGATGAAGTCTCTGGTTTCAGGTCAACTTCGGTTTTCATTATTTTGTCGCTTCTTTAAATATTGAAAGATGTAAACACATATTCTTCTGGTCTCTGTGATCCTGTATCAACTTCTTCTTTGCCTCTGTTCCTGACGCCACCTTCAACATTTTTTACCCTTCTTAATATTTTCTGGCACAAATCAGACTTGTTGAAAGAGCGTGATTAAGATGTTAATCTGTAATCTCTTGAAGTCAATCAAACTGTCAACGACATAATGAACTGGTAGGCTATATTGTAAATCGAGGGGGCTACTACCTATCCCATTCAAAAACATGGATAACCTTTAACCTTTAAACCTTATCAAAAGTCGAAAATGTTTGAGTTGCGCCAAGTTTAAATTTATAAGTGTTAAAGGCTATTAATGACACGTGATATGACAAAATATTGACAACTTTTCCTGTGTCATTGTTTGTTGCATCAATAAAGTTTTGCTGTTTGAGACACTCATTTGCTCCTCCATTAAAATACGTTTCATTAGGTCGGTTGGTTTTTTTTTTTACTCTTTTTTATCTTAAGGTGAGAAGGATATAATGACTAGTGACACTTTGTTTTGAGTGATAATTTCCCTCCTCTGTCTCACTGATCATCCCTTTAAGAAGACGCTGCAGTAATATGACCTTGGGAATTGTGCATTGTCAGCAAGGAGGGAGCAAACATTTTTCAAAAGCAACATGCAAGATGCACGTGTGACAATGGTTTACTTAACTTGTTCAAAAGCCCTGTCAAAGTTTGATGTCGATTTATTGCCATTGGGATTATAAATCAACAAGAGTTTATATCGATTTTGTGCTTGATTTGTTTTTTATTTCCAACATAATGCATTTAAAAAGTGAAGGTTATGTCTAGACACGGTTTGTAAAATAAGATACAACTTTGAGTTGGTCTCTTTTTAATGATTCTGTTTTGTCTGTGTTTCTTGTTAAAGATGCACGTCAAAATCCACGGGTTGAACCAAAGCATGCAGCTCCCAGTGGGTGTGGATCAGTTTTCAAGATTTAATGAGCCATAACTGACCTTTGTTGCATCGCACTGTTGCAATCTACTCCACTGTCCATCCCATAACACTCTCCATCTTTGTGGAGGAGTTACATGTAAACAGAGGAGCTGAGTGGCCTCTTATTCGGGGGTTGACCCGCCACCTGCTGGACCCACCTCAACCCGGATTGTTCTCGCGTGCCAGTAACGCTGCACAGCATCTGCACTGCACACAAACAGTGGCAACTTGGCTCAGCATGCTGTCGTGTACATTCCAGTTATGTATGATCGAGAGAATAAGGCAGTGGTGTCATATAAGTGGTCTCCTTAAAAAGAAGAAAGAAAAAAAAAAGTTCAATAGCTCCACTGCAAAGTATATAGCCAATGCAGTGACTGGTAGTTTTTAGATAAAAGTGCCTAATATCAAAGTAGATTTTTGTCACATGTAAATACTGAATTTCTTCATTTGTCTACCTGGCATCTAAAGTAAATCCTACTTAAATCTGCCTCTGGGAAAAATATTTCATTTAAAAGATTTGAATACTTTCTACTGTAAATCATGATCATTTGCAAATAGGGTGTTTGAACAAAAATGTTTTTTTTAAATATTGTTTTCTTACATAGGCTACGTATGACATAAAAGCAAATAGCCTATGGTGTGAAGAACTTCTTTTTAATGTAGCCTACACTTTTTTTTCTCACAAATCACGTTACGTGCAAAAAGATCGTTTTGAATGACATGTCGATATTAATCCTTGTCCAGTCAGGTTTGACTAAACGGTTCCAGTATAATTCAATGGGCAGGTCTGGTCCAGAGAGACTCAGACCAGCCTCTGCACAGTCATCCTGCCATCTTTCATTCTGTGGCTGCTCCATTTAAAATTAATGTGTATGTGTCTATCCAAACTGATATTTTTACTGAAGTGGATTTTAAAGCAGATTTTCCCTTTTACAGATTCCCCTTAATTTAACAAGCTGCCCACAGTCACAACTAGCCTATATGTTCAATGCTTGTCAGTGGAGCAAATCAAACATGCATTCATTCATTCAGAGACAGCATCAAAAATAATGTAGACAAATACACACAGATCTACATTTGCAATGAGCTGCTGGCACTTATCTGTTGTCTAAAACAATTCACCAAACTGAGAAAATAAAAGCAGCAATGCAAACATGTTTAGTACTTTATACAGCCTATCTGCTCTGTCATGTTTTATTCCATCATTTATGAGCTCCAAACATCCAGATTTTGCTTTAATTGAGCCTTAATTAACCATGGAGGAGCATGAAACCACAAGTCCCAAGCAAGCTGCAGCTCTGATAGGGTCAGGACCTCGATGTAACAATGAGGCCCCTCAGAGAAAAAGAAAGAAAACAACAAAAACGTAAAATCACTGTGATTCATATCAGGAAATTATTCTGAAACTTTCAGCTAATTTCTAACAGGAACTTTAAATGTGCTTGACAACGTTTTCTCCCCTGGGAACTGAAACCCAGGGGAGAAAACGTTGTCAAGCACATTTAGTCTAAGCATTTTGGCACGTTTCTTTTTTTTTTAACACAAGAGAAAACAGGCACCAACCTCTCAGCTTCATTTACTAAAATATGTTACAAACTCTGAAACTAATGCACACGTATCTGATCTGGTTCTGAAGTTTATTTGTTAAACAAACAAAGGGCAGACACGCTGGGCTCAGATTTGTACAAGGCTATTTAAAGGTAATTTTTAAGGCAGCTGGGTAGGAGGTGAAAATTGCTTGCAGAGAAAAACAACAGTTCCTAAGCAATGCCTGCAATGTGGAAACGCGTGTGTGTTTGTCTAAGCATGTGTGTAGTTTTGATAGAGGGAAAGTGCCACGAGGGAAGCAGATTTTCCTGCAGAGTGATTCTGCCCCCTGTTGGAAAAAAAACCTCCCCAATCCATTGAATACCAAATCTTTTTTAAAATGCTTTTTAATCAGTTTTGAACCAGCAGACTGACTCTCATGTTCACTGACACATTTCCTGACACTTATGGCTGCCGCAGCACTTATGTGAGATTATACTTGCTGCATAAATCACAAATTATGGGATGAAACTCAACCAATAGACGAGTGAGAAATACATGAAGCTGTTTGTATCAGCGAATTGGAGCCGATGGATTAAAATTGTGCAGAAATATAATTGATTAATCCCACTTACAGGCGCTGAGAAGAAAGGATGCCCTGCAGAAATAAGCAGGGGCCTTATAGAATCTGTAATTAACGTCTCCCTGTTAAGTACCTCATTAAGCAGGTTATATATAGAGCTAATTAAATTATTGTCCTGCAGAGCCTATATCCCCGCTTTATTGAATCATTTAGATGCGCAGTCATTCAGAGACGACGGTGAAAAGAAATGATGACATGAAAGAAGCGCAGAAGCATCACTCTGATGATAATATGATAATCTCTAGAGGAGACCCCCCTCTTCCTCCCTCTCCTCCTCCTCCTCTCTCGGTCAGGCCGGGGTCAGTGTCTTGCTCAAGGACACTCCAGCAGGGCGCGCGGGTCAGTTGCGGCGCAGCTGCAGCCGACACCCTGGATGCAAAATGGCGGGATACGGCGGCGTTTTTTCTTTCTTTCTTTCTTTTTTTTTTTACATGAACGTGTTTGTAAAATGTGATGAAGTTGAACAGGCGCCGGGGTCTGTTATTCTCTCTCGCTGTGTCTTTTTTTTTTTTTGCAGGCTAACACCACTGATGGAAATTCATGGAGGTCGGGGCAACTTAACAAAGAGCACGCGCGCACGGGCACGCGCGTCTCCTTGGCCGCTGGGGGGCAGTGGTGTGGTGTGTGTCTGTCTGTCCTGTGGGGAGCTCATACAGGGAATCATCGGAGGGGAACAAAGGAAGGAGGGAGAGCGAGAGGGGGGAGGCTCTCTCTCTCTCTTTCTATGTGTGTGTATGTGTGTGTGTGTTTTAGGGGGTATGTGGTGGTGGTGGTGTGTGTGTGTGTGTGTGTGTGTGTGTGGGGGGGGGGGGTCTCCCTTGTGACAGGACATATATGGAAATTTGAATGGCTCACGTTCACCTCCACCACAGTGCGCATGCTCGCTCTAATTCACCATCTCTCCCACCATCACCTACCTTATGACTGGGGGGCGCGCGCCATGTAGCGTCACTGGTCAGAGGCAGAAGTAGCCTACCTAAAGGTGACAGATGTATGGGCGATTAAAGCTTCGTGGTGCGCAGGACTATAGCCTAAAATACATCTATAGTCTGAAATATGCTGGTTACACATCAAGTGTCTGTATGTGTGGTGTGGGTGTGTGCACGCGCGTGTGTGGCCCACTCCGAGGCTACTCTGACAATAAAAGCTTTCTTTTGGGGTTCAATGTGATTGCAATTACAGTCCTTTAAGCCTGTCTATCACTGCTACAATGTGTGGCGGAGGGATATTAAATGCAAATGTCACCTGACGCAAAATTCAATAAAAAGGCTCATAATCCTTAACCTGCTGTTCACCTTTTCATATGTGAACCATTGAGTGCATATTAAAATATTTTTAATATATATAGGCTACCAGCTAATATTCTAATACAACAATAGGCTAATATGCTAGTAGCCTAAATATAAACACTGAATATTTTTTGAAATAGTAAATAGCAATTATTAGGCTATATGAAATAGACTGTAATAACACACAAACATATAACCTAGGTAGGCTATATGAACACTTAAAAATTTAAATTCAATTAAAAAATATAATTAGAGCAAGCCTATAATAGCCTATTATTAGTTATTGTTTATTTTGATTTTATTTACATCATGTCAGAAATAGCTATTCAGCTTATTCCAGGTGACACGCAGCCTATTTTGAAAATAATGAAAAAATAAATATCTTACATTATATAAAGTCAATCTTTGCTATGTTTGCTTGGACGACAATATCTATAATATCTATCATAAAGCCTAACTTAAATTATATTAATTTATTATAATAAATATTGTATTTAGTAGGCACCCTAAATGGCGAGAGAGTCGGTGTTTCCCTCCGCGCACATGGGCAGCTGTTCCTCGCTCTGCCTGCCGGTGAAAAGCAGCTTCCTGCCGGCTGCTGCTGCTGCTGCGGCCGCTGCCAGGAGCTCGACTTCCCCTCACATCGTGCTCGGCTCAGCGGGACTACGGCTACGAACTGAGCACGACGGGTGAGTCGTCCTACAAACCGAGTAGCCTAAGTAGTTTAGCGACTATATCACGGGCTTAAAGTGCATTTAATGGGCATTTCCTACCACTATTTACCACTTATTTTCACACACACTCTCACAGTGGACCCGCCATATTTTCCCTGCTGCCGGTGTGTGAGGACGGCAGGCGGTTAGGGTCTTTTTCAGTTCCACATTTTTGCCTTTGCAATACGGCACTTGTGCCTAAATTAGAATATTTAAATCACCGTTTTCTTTCTATATGTTATACAAATGCATCTCGACTTGAAATGAACCTCGTTTTTTATTTTTTGCAACGTTTTAAAAACTTAGGTTAATTACTTTCCCTGCCAGTTGTGTAACAGTGTAGCTTACAGTGTTCCTGTTGGTTTCAAAGTTGTAACTAGGCTAGATTTTCCTCATGATGCGCCCATCAGACAAGGATTTGCCAACACCATGCTATAGCTGTGTGTTGTTGTTGCTGTTGCTGGATGGTTTATTCAGGACCCAGCTTGATGAAGGCTCATTTTACTCAGTCCACATGTAAAAGCCTCAATCAGAGGCAGAGCCCTGGATCAAAGTCAGTTAAGTGAGTAATTGAACTTTGTGGTTAGAAAGGTTATAGTCTCGGCTGACATGTTGCCAGAAAAATCTGCGGGCTCCCCTGTGTCCCTCAGCTCCCACAAGTTGACTCTCTCTCTCTCTCTCTCTCTCTCTCTCTCTCTCTCTCTCTCTCTCTCTGCAGTCAATGGAGAGGAGAGGCTCTGCAATAGGTGCAGAAATGTCATTGATCCACTAATGATATTCCTCCTTTCTCCTTCTTCTTCCTCCTGCAACATCTTAAAGTCCACACGTTCACTCTCATTTTTGCTTTGGCTCCAGGAGCAGTGAAGGGGAGGGCCTAAGGCAGGCAAGGCTTTGAAGCCCAAAGTGGAGTTGTTACTCAAGAAAAAAAAAGAGAAAAAGAAATAGGCTATATAATTGTTTTCTTTCAGCACAGTTCTAGTCCGTGGGAAATAGAGACATTTAAACTCAAGGTCAGTCTGATAACTGCAACAGACGTAAATAATAACAGCTGAACATAAGATGTTTTTTTCCCCCCTTCCTGATTCTTTTTATGACAATGTTATAAAAAAGGACCTAAGAGGATGTTTTGTGAAACGTTGCTGACATGATGTGAAAGCAAACTCAATGCTTTGGTTTACACTTTTGAGTGGCTACCAATCATTATTTTCTTCAACACCTCGGCTGCACGTTCAGACAAAAGCCTTGAAAACTACACTTCCATGTGGACTTGACCTGAGCCTTGTTCACCGAGATATCTGTGAATATTAGAAATAATATCCATGTAGTAGCCTATATTGTCAACATTGTGTTAAACAAGTTGGTGCTATATACTCATACTTGTCACTTAAGCAGCAGAGCCCTCATAGGGAAGACTTCAGTGCAGATAGATAGATAGATAGATAGATAGATAGATAGATAGATAGATAGATAGATAGATAGATAGATAGATAGATAGATAAGAAAAATCAAAAATTGTAGCTACTATGCATAATGATTTTTATGTAGAATTAATTGATAACAAAAATGAAATAATGTCTGAAGATATTAAAAATATGAATTATACTGCTCTCTCATGGTGTCTGAACAGGCTTTCAGGCAGGGCAGTAGTGAAAAGAAAAAGGGAGACAGACATAGCGGCAGGCAGGCGTCCACTGCAGCCCAAATTAAAACGCTTTATAATCAGGCAGGGTGAAGGACGGCCCTGAGGCTTCTCAGTTTCCTCGTACAGGGGGTCTTAGCAGAGGATCAACTTTCATGCAAGCACTCCCAAAGAAGGATGTTTCTTTGTTGTATCAAGACCGGTCTCCACAGCTTCTCGCTCCTTTCTCTGTGAAAGAGATGATATGAGGAAATGTAATTATGAAACATGCAAGGTCCTTTACACAGAGACACTCAAGGCCTCTCACGCTGTGAAAGAAAAGACCGCTGGTTATAAACATCATTTGTACAGTTACAGTGCGGATTGACCATGGGTGTGCTGGTGCAGGGGGCTGCTATGGCCACGCACATAATAAATACACAATATGTCCTGCTCTGTTTCTCCTCCTTCCACTTTTTTTTTCACCCCCCCATAAATGCAGAGTTAATTGAAGATGAAGATGCCGAGTTGTGAGCACAGATTCATTGTTTGGTGATACAAAATGTGCGCAGAAACGCGCTCTGGGAGAGGCCAGCGTTGGTTTGTGTGGAATGAATACAATGTTGGACACAAAAGGAGCACGGCAGAAAGAAAAGTGTCAATCTCCACCTGACTCAGAGCCCATTACGGGGTGAGGAGACAGAGATGTGTGTGTTTGCGATTGTCTATGCGGGAGAGGTAGAGAGAAAGACAGGGGAGAGGGAGAGAGAGAGAGAGAGGGAGGGAGGAAGGGAGGGAGGGAGAGAGACACCCAAAGATGTATAAAGTGCACACATCCATTCACTGTCATGATTAGCAGCCATTATCAACAGCCCGAGCTGGTTGCCAATCAGACTGAATTATTCTGCAGTGAATCGACTAGCAGGCAGTTGACCAATGACTGTTTCCTTTACGCAGAAACAAACACCAACTCTGCTCAGTCTGATTTCATTTCCTACCCTTTCTGTCATTCCTTTCATTGATTGGCTCCTGTGCTTTCAACTAGAACCTCTCTTTTATCAATCCCACCCGCCTTTATTTCTATTGCTGTCTTTCTTTCCTCGCTGGTTTTTCCTTTGTCCGCAGCATCCAGCTTGTCCCCTTTTATTTTTGTGCTCATTGCTGAGCAGTGATGAAATCTGGAGTCCCTTTGGCAACAGGCGATCTGTGTGCATGCATGTACGTGCATGAGCGTGTGTGTGTTGTGTGTGTGTAGTTTTCAGGGCAGGGCAGTGCAAGTAGCAGTCTGATCCATACTAATGTTCATTGATAGGAAAATCAATGGTGCATTGATCCTAGTCTTGGCTCTGAGAGGGGGTGGGGGCGTGGGGTGGTGGTGGTGGTGGGGGGGTGTAGGATGCAAGTGTGAAGACCGGTGGAAGAGCAACAGAGAGAAGAAGAAATGGAGAATGAAAAGCAGAGGAAGGAAAGGATTAGGCAGATGAGGATCAGTAAAGGGGAAAGAAACGGGTCCAACCCACTGCAGGAGATGAGACTCCAGCTCTGTAGTGGCTGCGTTTGGGTGGGTGGTTGGTTGGGGGGGTAACTATATGTGTGAACAACCTGTCGTGGCCTAACTATTTTCTTTTCTCTCTCTGTCTCGCAGAACTGCTCTTGAGAGTAGATGAACAAGCTTCAAATGGAACCTGAGAAGAAGAAAAAAAAGAGGAGAGGAGAGGAGGAGGGGAGGGAGAAAATCAATTTTCCCAGACAGAGGCAGGCTGGTCTAATGGAGGTCTAAAAGAAGAGGAGGAGGAGAGGACATATTTTCCTCTGATTACCTCCTGTAGCCTCTCTGGCAAACCTTCAAAGCTAGCATCGCTACAGCGGCCTTGCTCATCCGACCTTTTCCGAAAAAGTATGGAGTCTAGTTGCTTCTTTCACTCGGCGGCAATCAGGCATCGAGGTGGACAAAGCACCATGGAGCTTTTAGAAAGAAAAAAAAATCCCAACATGCTAAATTACCGACTGCACGGAAATGGCAAGCAAACAAAATTACATGATGGACATGAAGGACCAAAAAGCAAACTGTGTCGTCATGAGCAGAAATGAACATTTTTCTCTTTACTTTATATTCACATCAACAATGGAGGAACATTTTAAAGGCACATCCGAGCTAATTGCCTCTTTTACAATCTCTGCCCTGCCCTTTTGTAGAAGTTATGTAACCTGCTGTTAGAGCTCAGAGGGAGAAAATGAGCTGGATTAAATGGATAAAGGTTTCCATTTGGCTAAGATGAATCATTTCTGAAGTATAAAGGAAGGAAATTTGTCATTAGTGTCTCTGCCAAATGAAGAGAGATATGTGGAGGTCCCCGTGCTTGTGATTCTGGGGCTCATGCGGCCTGTTTGATGTCATATGACCTATGTCGCTATGTTCAATTTCCTGCAACAGACTTGATTATTATGAATTGGTGAGTGAAGTGGACCTTCAGCGCAATGCAGAAAACGCAGGCACTTATTTGTTCCAGATCTGGCCGAGTGAATTTTGAAATGTTGTTTATGGTTCTCGACATCAAGTGAAATGTTTACGCGACGGTAAAAGATTTGCTTGTCAGTTCTCAAACCAAAGCCGGAGAGAAGGAGCAATCAATCGAGTAGTTTTTCTTGTATATGTGCACTGTGTTAAAAGTTATCAGAAACAAGGCTGATATAAAAAAAATTATAATAAAAAATGGTGCGGGCAGGACCGACTCCAAAACCACAAGACTCCTCCAACTCTCACTGTACGTCTGCTTCTGCAGCTTTGTGATGTGCTCATTAAACTTGTGAATGTTCACCAAGCTGTTAAACAACATTTGAATGAACTTTTCCTTCCCTCTGGAACACTTACTGTACAAATACAGTGGCTCTTTCCCAGGAAAAGGAAACTAGTGAAAAGCTGAGAAGGGTTTGAAAAGCTATTAAATGTTGCTGAAGGAGAGAGAGAGAGAGAGAGCTCGTAACACACTGTCTGTCTGTCTGTCTGTCTGTCTGTTACTGTTTTTCTGTCACTCCCTCCCTGTCTCGTTGGTTCTTTGTGTTTTTCTGTCTCTCGGCCTGTGAGGTGAAAGTGGCTTCCATGGTAACGGCACACTCTGTTTATGCCACGATGTCTCACTTCATCACAAGCTGTTGATGGCTTTGATTTGCATGCGTGCCTGTGTGAGTGTGTGTGTGTGTGTGTGTGTGTGTTTGTGTGTCTACCTCCCACCCCCAACGCCCCCCCATTCTGCGAAATACCCAACCTTAAACACACACACACACACACACACACACACACACACACACACACACACACACACCATACAGGTGTTTGTTTGTGAGACAAGGACAGGTTAAAACTATAATCCACCAACATTTGACTGATCAGATCAAATTCTTCCAAGAAATAAAGAGAAATGTCAAAATTCTCTGATGTTTCTGTGTCACATATCAGTTGTTTTTGTTGCTTCAATATAAGAAACTCAACCAAACACAATCGAGGAATCACACTGACGAGCTGCAAACACACCACCACGTGCATCCGTCTTGTGCAAACTGCCATATGGAGTTGAACTTTCAAAAAACCTCCAACGAAACCATAAAAAAAGAGGAAATTGGCACTTTAGCTGTTAAGATTTAAAAAATGTAAATTTAATCATACTAATTTCCTCGTCCTGCGAGCTGATCCTGTACACTTAACCACTTAAATTAGCAGCAGAAACAATGATTATGACTTCTTTTCACCAAAACCAGTCGCCCCCAATTAGTGGAATAGGGGAGGGAGCGGAGGGAAGGGGATATGGGGAGGGGGTGAGAGCGGTGGAAGGAGGGAGGGAGGGCCTGGCTAGCCGGACCCCCTGCAGGGCAGAAAGGGGGGAAAAATGGATTCCATACCAGGAAATCCATTAGGGCAGGGAACGGTGTGGAGCTGGCAGCACAGAGCGGCCGCCGTGTTTTTAAAAATTCCTCATTAGGTGTAATTTCTAAATTACGATCAGCATGGGCAGAATGAGAAGGCGAGGATCTGACCAACTCATCGGGATAATCAGGGTAATAGCATGATTCGGCGTGAGTGTGGTTTGAAGCAGCAGAGATGAAAACCAAAGAGAGCAGAGGAGGATGGTGGGTGAATTTTAATGCTACTGCTGCTGCTGGACACTGACTTTGGGATGTTTTTTTTTTTTTTGCTGCTTTGTTTTTTAATCCTTTTTTTTTTTTTTTTTTTTTACAACTAACTGATCTAGATAATTGCTGTGGGGGTTGGGTGGCTAAAGCAACAAGCTAATAGGAAGCAGGAGTCCTGTGTCTCTCCTGATATTTCCCTGCTCTCGCCTCCACAGCTGAGTGAGACGGAGATGGAAAAAATTGGCCAAAGTGAAGCACGTATAGAGAGAGAGAAAGAGGGAGAGAGACAGAGAGGAACTGTAGGGAAGGGAGGAAGAAGAGGGACAGAGAAGAGGGTGGAGAGGAGAGAGAGAGAGAGGAAAGAGAGGGAGAGCTGAGGGGCCTCTGTAAGGGAGAGGGGACGGGAAATTTCAGGAGGGGAGGGGGGAGCGAGGAAGGGAGGAGAAGAGGTTAATTTGCACATATTAGAGAGGGCAGGATTTTTCATTAAAAAGAGATTGAAGTTGATATATGCCTGTGCGCTCCTGACACACTGTACACTCTGATTGTGTTAAGTCCTTGACAGAACAAAGGATTGACCCCCCCCCCCAACCCCCCCTCCTCTCTCTCTCTCCATCTCTCTCTCTCTCTCTCCATCTATCTCTAACAGCCATTGCAGCGGCGGGGATGCAGCTCTGGCAACATTTTGCAGCTTTATGGAGCTGTTTCATGGTGAATAGAAGCACAGACAGAGTGTCACATCACCTCAGGAACCCCCCCCCCCCCCCCCCCCCCCACACACACACACACACACACACCTCCACACCTCCCCTCAATGCATATGCACACACTTACTTTTTTCCCCTCTTATGGTAATTCACGTCTGTGCAGGGGAGAAAATGGCTTTCATGCATCCATACTAGCTTTGGTCTGTGTGTGTGTGTGTGTGTGTGTGTGTGTGTGTGTGTGTGTGTGTGTGTGTGTATTGAAGGTGTTGGTCAAAGACTTCAGCATAACATTTGGTTCTCACCACAAACAGGAAGCGCAGGGAGCCAACACCTTTTGATATTCATTCCCATTCCCTGTGACTGAAGGAAGCATTTAATAAAGAGCTACTGTGTGTGTGTGTGTGTGTGTGTGTGTGTGTGTGTGTGTGTGTGTGTGTGTGTGTGTGTGTGTGTATATCTACGTTTATAGTTGCTCTGACAGTGAAGTCGGACGACGACAGAGCCTCCAGTCCATTGTTCAAAGCTGACGTTCGCTCAGGTAAGCTGATCTGGTGTCTGCCTGCTGCCTGGGGCAAAGTTATATACCTGCTTCAGAAACAACAGAGACAATAATAACAACAGTTCATGTTGTTTATGATCGGTTGTGTAGAACACACGCAACTGGTATAAATCTCCCTCTCCTCTTTTTCTCCTCCTCCTGCTCCTCCCTTTTTCTTTTATCTTGTTCTCCTCGGGCCACATCTGTCATTCCACGCTGGAGGGTTATACCTGATCTTTGACCTTAGTTAGCGCAGCCCTGGAGACCGGTTTTCACACAAACAGGCACACATACACAGAACAGCAGATATTGATTGGAGATAGATAGATAGATTGATAGATAGAGAGTAGGGCTTCTCTGATAAGGAAGCCATGTTTGATGTTTGTTCTGGCAGTTAAGAGAGACAGAGAGAGATTAAATCACAATGAGCAGCCTGCTCCGTCCTTGGCTTTGTCCCCACTTGAGGCTTTACAGGAGTTTAGGGGTCAAGCTTAAAGGATGACGGGTGAGGGATTGTGGACAAGGGGCGCCCAGTCTGCTTAAATCCACTGTGCTAAGAGCCATTGATTAACATGGGCTGTAACGTTATTTAAGGGTGTGTCTTTTTGCACAATCCACGGTTTCCAACATTTCAAACTTGTGCATAACAGCAACAAGAGTAACCGCCTGGTCCGCCTGTTTCTGCCAGTGCCAGATATCTGATTTCCCTCCCTCCAGTCTGATTGACAGGCATCAATAAATGACTGTAGGCTCACAACGGGCCCACACACCGACACACACACACACACACACACACTTCAGAGGACAATACTCTGATTTACATTTGTTTAGTAATGACTCATGCGAGCCCCAACCACAACCACTACTTCTCTAACTCCAACCCTAAACTTAACCTAAACTAAAATTTAATGATTTACATTATGAGGTCGGGTCCCCACCATGTGAACCAAATTTATGGCTTAAAATAGCCTAAACACACACACACACACACACACACACACACACACACACACACACACACACACACACACACACACACACACACACACACACACACACACACACACACACACACACACACACACTCACTGAGAGCTCATTCATTCCACTGCTGCTCTGTATTTCCTTTTGTTGAATTGTTTTTCCTTCCTAATCTCCATCTGAACCTTCATTAAAATAGTCACAGGTACTTATTTCTACTTGGTAGCATGTTTAATCTCCCTGTTTGTGCACATACATAATATATAACATTCAGTTGTATGAGTTACACAGTGTTACTCACATTAAAAGGAGAAGATTTGTTACTTCCTCTTAGTGACACATTGTCACTTTAAGTATTTATGTACAGTATATGTCTGCAATTGTAACGTCTCTTATGAACAGAATAATATGATATGAAGCAGCCAACAGTTAAAGAGGTTTAAATATGTCATGGTCTATATTAACACATAAGCAAATTTAGTTAGCCTAATTAAAATTATTTTATTTTAATTTCATCAATAATTCATGCATGAATTTAAATAGTTTAGAAGTATAATAAACCCATAATTTTCACATGGGTTATAGTGTTATGCAAACTATTTATTCTGCTTTGTAAAAAAAAAAAAAAAACATGGGTTAAAATAAAAGTTCCCAAATTCAATTTTGCATGAACCACAATATTACGTTTTTATTTCTATCTTATTATAAAAAAAATATTTGAAATATTCTAAAAATGGTCCACACATGAAAACACTTATAGCACATGTGCTCTTAATTCACATGTGACAACATTTTCCCATACAACTGCATAGGTGTCCTTTTAACTTAAGTCTGGATAGTATTTCAGCTTGTTGTAATAAATCCAAATCACAAAGCAAAGTTAAAGGTTTTGGTCCTGTTATTTATTTATATATTTTTTTTTACCTTCAGTGTGGTTGAACCACAATGGACCAAACCAGTGACCTGAGTGTCCTTTTTACATATGACCGGAGCCAAAGCAGGATCCAAATCCCCTGGTCGAAAAAGCAGCGTGTGTACGTATGAAAGGCTGTATATGTTGGCCAGTGTGTGCGCGGTCTCAAGGGTTGGGAGATTATGTCGACAAAAGGTGCACCTGGTGCTTTAGATTGAGTTTCTCTCCTCCCCTTTCTCCCTTTATCCCTCTTCCATCCCCCTCTCCCCTTCTCCTCTGGCCATTTCCAACATTACCCTGGGACTTTTAAAAGATTAAACCACAGCTTTTATAATTGTGCCACTAATGCATGTCAACAGCTTGGAATGAGGGAGACTAATGGAGAATACAACTTCTCAATATCAAAAAATATATCTTCCAGTTATGGGAATATACTGTACTTCCTGGTTGTTTTATAACCTCATGTAATCAGGTAAAGTGTGTCAGGGCAGGTTGTTGAGCTCTGTGTCACTGTGTAACTGAGATCTGATGGGTTTATGTGCAGCCAGAGATGAAAATATATGATTTTTGATGCAACAGTGTATTTCTATGTAGACTAAACTGAAGGAGTAAAGAAATAGCTGGTTCTGCTCCAAACTTATAATTTTCCTAATAATGTGTTGTGTTTTTTGAGAAGAATTCAAATCTTTTACTGAGGTAAAGGTGTAATTCAGTATTTTAAAAATAATAATCCTGTATAGTATTAAAAGCACTGAATTCAAGGTCTTAAGTAAAAATATAAAAGTTAATGCAGACCACTATTGATACCAACATGTTAATAGTAATCTGTGGTTGTGATCTACTCACATTACTACATGTACAGTCAGTCCAGTGTTCTTCAAACTAGAGTAGAGCCCCAGGGGTCACTGGGTAAATCTGAAGGGTCATGAGATGTTTAATGGAGTTGGGGGGAAAAAACTGTTGTGCAACGTGTATCTATCCTTTTATGTTTTCTTTTTTTTCTGTGAAAATTGGACAAACTATAACTGTCAGATAAATGTAGTCTGAAAAGGAAAAAGTATTCTTCTCTTGGATGTAGTGGAGTAGAAGTGTGTTGCAACATAAAATTATAATACTAAGTTTGGCACCAGGTGCCTGAGTAAATGTGAGTTATTAGTTTCCCACACTGCACCAGCTCCTCCACCTAAAACTAGAATGATGGTATTGTATTAGGGCGTAGTTTTGGAGAGCGTTTAAGTCTAGATCCACTCTGAGAAAAAAACATTAAGGATTTTTTGGGGGCAATTAATGGGTCATTTCTCCTCAGTCTTTAGTCATAACAGTGTTTATTTGGCTGCTTAAATAAACATTGCATGGAGTCACTGCGCCGTAACAGTGCTGAATATGTGTGAAGAATGAACAACACATTTTCTATCACCTGTGTCCACAGATGTTTTAAAGTGAGGTGTATTTACAGTTCAGCAGGTGTGGCTCTGTCTGTGTTGTGAGAAACAAGCAGCAGCTCTTTAAAGTGTGTGCATGTGTGCATGTCTGTGTTTTTTTTTGTGTCTGTGTGATCACATACACACAATCAAACATCACACACACTATGAATCCATAAAAAAAACTTCTCAGCCATCAGTCTAATTGGACACATTTTTTTGAAAAGTCATAAGAGTTGATGCAACAAGTCCGACACACAGACACAATTACACATCTCTCTCTCTCTTCTTCTCTGCAGTTTCGCTCCTCTCTCAGCCCCTCACTTCCACTTCCACTGCATATTTGTGAGCAAGGAAACTGAATCAGCTGTGTATGTGTGTGTGTGTGTGTGTGTGTGTGTGTGTGTGTCTGCTCTTGTGGGCATCAAATGTTTCCCCCTCCTCCTCCTCCTCTTTCTTCACCCACCCTCCCACTTCCAAAACACATACACTAGCCTTCCCTTCCAGCCCAGGGGTCTCCAGTCTGCATAATAAATGAGGCTTGTTGATAGGTGGAGGAGCAGGGGAGGGGGGAGGTCTCTCTCTCTCTCTCTCTCTCTCTCTCTCTCTCTCTCTCTCTCTCTCTCTCTCTCTCTCTCTCTCTCTCTCTCTCTCTCTCTCTCTCTCTCTCTCTCTCTCTCTCTCTCTCTGCCATTATGCAGCCTGGGTCGGCTATATACCATTTAACAGCTGTTGCCGTTGGAGAAATCCCAGGTCTCTTTACATGCTTGTTGTTTCCTCATTTATCCTGATTGCAGCGCTGGTTTGATTCCTCCTCCGATCCATGATGGCCACCACGCTTCAATACTAGAGATTAGCCTATAGCCTTACACCTTTTAATGCTCTGCACTGTCCTTGAGCAAGGCACTTAGCCTAGCAGCCACCCACAGGTATTGGTGAGTGTGAAACTCCTCCTCTCCCCCCCCCCCCCTCCCCCCTCCTCCTCCTCCTCCTCCTCCTCCTGCTGCAGACTTTCCCTGGTGTTTATTAGCTAATCATAAAAATAAACACATGCAGGGGCAGAGGTACAGATATCAGAGGGTTTGGTTTCTGGAGGTTGATAATTTGTCTTCCATGAAAACTACAAATGAGTACTGAAATCAAATTCCCCACTTGACAACATGTAGCTATAAAGGGGGAATAATTAATAATACACCTTCTCCTGCTCTATCATTTTTTATGTAATTATCATGAACACATACACACACACACACATGAAATTCCTTCAACCTGCCATCACTAACCAAGGCTGGAATTATTTAATGATATAGACCTCTCGCAGAGCCAACCATTCGAAAGT
Source organism: Trachurus trachurus (assembly GCF_905171665.1). Lineage (NCBI taxonomy): Eukaryota > Metazoa > Chordata > Actinopteri > Carangiformes > Carangidae > Trachurus > Trachurus trachurus. The sequence continues at coordinate 10,030,051 of NC_139911.1, forward strand.
AATTATCAGTAATGATCTGCCGGTGACTGATCTATTTTTACCTGATGATCAAACCAGATCTCATCTCAGATCTATATCCCGTCACATTCATTATTACCCCACCAGATTACATTCATCTCTGCCAGCACCACCTGTCCTTCTAATGGCGCTTCATTCCTCACCCAGAGCCCCCATTCATCCTGATGGTAAATATAGGAAATGCAGGGGAAATACAATGCAGGCAGGATGTAAGCATTTTGAGGGAAATGCATTGCTTCTGTTTATTTACACTACACCCCAGAGCTGTGTTTATTATACATTTCCTTTATCCCTTTATTATTATTATTTCTGCGTTTCCCTGCGCCCAATAGCTCAAAATGTAAAAACCACTCTCATAACTTTGTGATTCAATAAGTAGGCTACAGAAAAACTCACACACTCACACACCACACCACTGTGGTTGAATAGACTAGACTTTTAAAACAATGTGATGCTAGAAGCCAAAGGAAAATGTCTGCAGCTTAGAAAAGGGGAGTTTCCAAATGATCTTCAGTGACTTTACACATAATTTAGTACATTTGCGTGCGGGTCATGTGGCCTCACTGCAGTAGGTCCACGTCGTCATAACACACTATACATTTTACTGCCAGACAACTGGGCTATTTGAGCCCAGACTGAAAAATATACTGTGGTAATATTATTGTAATATACTGGAGATGTAGGTTTGTGAAACCCCATTACACTCTTAATAAGGAGTGTAAATGTGATCAAATATGATCAAATATCCTATTTTATTATATATTTTAATAGTGGAAATCATGAGTTGACATGTGTTATAAAAGGCATTGGCTATAGAATAACAGGACTAGACCTAATGCTATATGCACATGTTCGCTATAATAGATGAAACCACTACAATAGTCGCCAAATAGGCTACCATGCAGTCTAATCGCCTTCTGGTAAATGGACTCAATGCTTTCCTGCCTAACTATAATTTGAGGGAGCAGGTGGATTATTCTGGAGCTTTCTATTCTTTGATTCAATGTTATTTAATTTGTACATTTCCTGAAAATCGTATGTAGCCTTTAGAAGCGTGAACATAGCGCCTTGTGTCCACACGGTGCAGCCGTGGTTGTGAGCGGCGGCTGCTGGAAACTCTTCCCCGCCGGAGGAGACGCTCTCTCCGCGGCGGAGCTGCATTTCCCCTTTTCTTTCTCAAAGGGGAAAAGCAGACAACAGGAAAAACCACAAATTCACCTCAGCCCCCCTCCTTTACCGCTGAGTGAAGCTGCTCATTGGTGCGGATTCAACTCATCCTCCTCCGCGCCGGTTTTTTTTCTTCCACAGCTCCTCTTTCTTCTCGCCGGGAGTGAGAGTCGCAGGCGGCGGGGCGAGGTGAGCTCTGTGGCCGAGCTGTGCTGCACTCTGAGCGGCAGGCGAGAGAACCAGGCGCCGCTGAGTCCCGGGAACCCAGAGACACAGAGAGGCGACGAGGGAAGCGTGACCTGCTGAGACTCTCCCTCTGCAACACACGTTTAGAGAAACACCACAGAACTGGATTATTAAAACTTATTTAGCCACAATATAGCTACCCTCGCTAGATTTTTTTTTAAACATTATTTTTAAACATTTTATTTCTTTCCCCAGTTTTATGCAAAGCTCCCAAGTCTGTCAACCCTCCAAAATAAAACTTTTCAATTAAATATATATGTGTAAACAAAACACAGCCGGTATAAACAGTAGAGTTGGATTTATATCGTGTACTTCTTTAATTTTAATTTTATTCATTTATTTTGCAATTGGGCTTCAGTGATAGAAGACATGGCACATTAATATTTAAGGTAGGTAGATAGATAGATAGATAGATAGATAGATAGATAGATAGATAGATAGATAGATAGATAGATAGATAGATAGATAGATAGATAGATCACACACACCCTCTCTCTCTCTCTTACACACACACACACACACACACTGACTGGGGACTGTGTGTTCAATAAAAGGCTCAGGTTTTTCCCTGCACATTACCTCCTGAGCCACAGTCCCAAATATCTTCAACATTATACATTTTCTAATACATTATATATTTTTTTAACAACATGCCTCTGTTTGTCACAGTGAATGTCCGTCAATTTTAGAGTTTTGAGGTTTTCCGTTTAGCAGGTACTTGTTTAAATTTACAAAAACCTTGAATTAATTTCAATAAAATGAGTCACATTTGTAATCACTATTTTTCATAATTGCCTGAAGCTCAATTCTCTTTGTAATTATTTAACATTTATATGAGCTATAAAATAATTAATATTAAGATGTGATTATTTCTTAGTAATTGTTTCTCAGTGCCTACTATTCATCCCTGCTGTAGACAGCATTAAGCAGTGTGTACTCTACAGTGTGTGGGGGTTGTAAAACAGTTTGATTTTAATTATATAAACTGGAAGTGTTCAAGTTGTACAGTAAAGACACAAACAGGGTCACTTTACCAAGGTTTTCCCTTTATAGTCCACCTAATGAGTCAGGCTGTCGGGACGGAGGGTGTCCCCCTGAGAGACATTTTCATTTTTTGAGCTATAAACCAAACTGAGCAGACTTTCAAAATAAAAGATTAACTTTTACTGCCATTTGTCGAGTTTTGTGTTTATCCATGTGGCTCCAAGGCAAACTCTGCTATAGGTGTCATTCAACTGGGAGGTGCTGGGGAAGGATGTGCATGCATGTGTGTGTCTGTGTGTGTGTGTGTGTGTGTGCACGTGTGTGTCTACATATCAGGGGGGTGGCACTGAGAGTCACTTAGCAGAAGAATACGAGCTGTCTAAGAATGAAGAGGGATGAGGCTGAATCCTGCTGCTTCTCCTCGCCACCATTATCCAACAGGAGAGAGACCTGTGGGGGGCAGGCGCACACACACACACACACACACACACACACACACACACACACACACACACACACACACACACACACACACACACACACACACACACACACACACACACACACACACACACACACACACACACACACACACACAAATCCATCCACACACATGTAACCCTGGGAATCTCCTCAGCTGTTCCCCCCTCCTTGTAACTCTCCTTATACCCGGCCTTCCTCCTCCTCCTCCACCACCTCCTCTTCCTCCGTCCTGCCCCAGCCCTAAACACCTCTGTTTGCCAGATCTGGTTCCACTCGGCACCGGATCAGGGCCCCTGGCAGCTGACTGCAGGTTTCTGGCCAGGATTAAGCCTCCTAATAGCAGCCACTCTGTGATGATTTACACTGCATTACTGTACACACCAGCGGCTGCCTCCTCCTGCTAATGGTTTATTACACCGGAGCCTCTCTCTCTCTCTCTCCGCTTTATTGCTCTTTGCTCTCTCTCTTTCTCTCTCTTTGAGGCTGAGGTCTAATTAAATAATTTAACTGAATTACCAAACATATGCCGAAACCTGTGTAGGAATTACTCGTGGCACTTGGTGAACTTGTTTTATGGTTGTGCTTTCATTTCTGCTCGGCCGGGGTGTGGCGTCTGGGCTGAAGGTGATGGGAACAAACACTGTGAGTATATGAACTTTAATGTCCTGTGAAAACTTTAAGTAGCAGCTTATTTTTATGATGGATGGCTCTTAAATTATTTAAAATATGAAGTTTTTTTTTTTATCCATTAAGAAACTGTTGGTCTGCAAAATGTAAAGTGACACATGGTTTTCATTGGACTGTGGTGAATTAGTGGCATCCTGGCCCTTTAGCTGTGTGGACGTGAAGGTGTTGCTTTGATTGTGGGTCACAGAGGCAATGATCCAAAAACAAAAACTAGAAGTACTTATTTTGTATGTGTGTCATTATGTAAGATCAATTTATTTTCCAGGGTTTTATTTAGGTAAAATCATATTTAATGTGATTTATTTTGATCTTTTTATGCTTTTCGTGCTTCATATAAGTGGTTCTCTTGGAAGTCAAATTCTGCCTTTCAGCACAGCTAAACTTAACATTTTTATTTGTGGCAAACTACTCTCATAACTTAGGTTGTTTTACCTCAATTGTGAACGTGGTAAAATGTGTGTGTACAGTGCAGTTGTAAAATCTCAATAGTCAAATCATTTCAAGATGTGTCATTTGGTTTCTATGGATGCAATCAAGACAAAACAAATAAAATCCAGAGTCAAATCAAGCTCTACTTTCCTTCCCACTTCCACGTTTCCCTTTTTTTTTTTTTTTTTGCTTTCAAGCTCTCCTGATTGCAGTTTTGCTCTCCAGCCTTGTTGCCTGGTCTGGTGAGAAGAAGAAAACAAGAAAAAGAAAATTAAAATGCATAAGATATGAAGCAGGGGATAAATAAATACTAGAAAGCAGAACCTGAAAGTTACCAGTCAGACGCAGGTATCCATGCAGCTGCACTGCTGCATTCCTCAGTGACAGCAGCTCAGCTCGCCGCTGAGGCCACAGATATCTGCCCTACATTTGTCTAATCATCCAGGGCTTAACCCTGCTGCTGGCCCACTATCTACTCTCTCTCTCTGTGTGTGTGTGTGTGTGTGTGTGTGTGAGTGTAGGAGAGACAGAGAGAGAGAGCAAAGGAGAGATCTCCTGTCTCCTAACACCGGGGCTTAGTAATGTTTTGAATTTGTGATCAGGCACCTGGTCGGGCAGCACACGGGGGTCCTCCATCAGCTGGTAAGCCCTCCCACCCCGAGGGAGGCTTTCTATTGGGAGGGTGATCGATGATGGACACAGCAGCTCTGCCCTGTGTGTATATGTGTGTGTGTGCATGGGTAGTGCTGCTATTATGGGATGCTCTGATGGTGGAGGCTTATGAAAGAGAATGGGGAGGGGGGGGGGGGGGGGGTATGGTGTTTAAACAGCCTGGCTTTGATTGACAGGGCTGATAGTGAGTGGAGGGAGTGAGGAGGGTGGAGGTGGGATGGGTGAGTGAGCAAGTGCTTGGGTAAAGAAAAAAGGGGGGGTTGTGTTGTTGAATGCAGGTTAGATTGTGTGTGTGTGTGTATGTGTGTGTTTAGGGGGGGCCTGAAAACTCCTGAAGGGGGTGAGGTGGGTGTATTTTTCGGGGAGCAGGGGTGCAGGAGGAAAGTGAGCTTTTAATTACCAGGACAGAAGCAGATGTAGCCGAATCGTGCCCCCACCTCTAAACACACACACACACACACACACACACACACACACACACACACACACACACACACACACACACACACAGTCAGTGGTGTTTCTTGGCAGCTGGAAGTCATCAGCTTTGGGGGGTGTGTGTGCATATTTGTTAGGACAGGAGCCTTGAAGCACATTGTTTAAATTTAAAGATGTTCAGCTTCTATTGGCACTGCTTAGCTTGATGATTATTCATTTTCCTCCCCCTCGTTACTGAATAAATCACATCCTGCTGCTGCCATAGCTTCAATTATTCTCAGTGTAATTAATGCCGTATAATACAAACCAGGTACGTCAGCTCACAATTTAATATCATCTTTATTGCAAACTTTATAACTGGAAACAGCCATTTAACTGGCAATTTCTTCTCTCATTTCTCTGTTTATTCTAACAAAACAAAGCTATTTTTCAACCTATCAGCAGCCAGCTGACGACTCATAATAAACGGCTGATCAGAAAAACACAGCTGGTTTCACCTTTACAGTCTGTACTTCTTAAAACTTAGTACATATTAATAATTATTAGTGTGTTGAAATGTATTCTTAACCCAGCTTATCAATGACCATTTGCCCTATTAAATTAACTAATGAAATGAAATAGGTGTGAAATGTCTGTGTGCATTTCTAAACCGGTCTATTGATTGTATTTAAGTTTAATATTTGAATTATTATAATTTCAAAATTAATGAAAAATCACATTTACTGTCCCAAATGAAAATAAAAAGTAAGCATTACATTGACATTAAAAAAAAAAAAAAAAGTAATTCTTTTTGTTTTACTGCAGTCATAAAAATTAAAACTTAAAAAAAAAAAAAAAAATTAAAGAAATCTTCATGTGCTGTTCAGTATTAGTTCAGGTGGAAATGGTTCAGCAAATGGATCAAATGTAGAAAATACGGGACACAATTGATGAAATTCACCGTTACCGATAAACAAAATTAATGCAATGCCCCTTTACATTATCCAGAGTGTTTCTTTATTTTGGTGTTCTGAAATACAATGTCAGCCCCTCCCCCTCTATTATTTTGTACAAAACTGATCCGAACAAATGTGTGCACAGATGAAAACACGGTGCCCAGAGTATAAAATGACTTTCTCATCAATAAAATGGTGCAAAAACTTAAAAAAAGAAAAAAAAAAAAAAGAAACACAATGTCCCTGCACATATAAAAATAAATTAATACTTTGTGTGTCCAGTCACTGTCGACATTTTTATCTGGTCCTAAAGATTCACACACACAAACTGAGGCTTCATTGGCTTTCCTTCACACCAGCGCGGCCAATCACAATCACTTTATGTACACCAACGGCCAATGAGAAAGGTCTATATACATTTAACGAGGTAAAAACTGTGCCACTGAACCCCCAGCCCCCCCACCCCCCCCCTCCCCAACTTGACACACTTCCTCCCCCCTACAAACAGCTATGTACAACCACATCCCCGTCCCCATCAGCCAACTATCAAGTAGCGTCTATAGCTTCCAAACACATGACACAGAAGAAGTTTTTAAAAGGTTTTACAGCAAGATCTGTCTGTATGGAGAAAAGAAAAAAAAATTAAAGACAAAACTTTACACAGTAGTACAAAATGATGTTAAATTGCAACACCAGCGGGCTTTTAAAATATATCATCTTATGCCCATTACACAAAACAAAACTCCAAATAAATAAAAAAGCACAATACAAGTTGGCTTTGATAGAAGAGAATGCAGCAGAATAATAATAATTCCTGGTTTTATTAAAGAGATGGCACGTCCAGCCTGACGTGACTAAGTGTTTTTGTAATCTGTTGCCTTAGCAACGCAGCTTAATAACCAGTAGCGTTGTAAAGAATTGGGCAGATTGACAGGGACACAGGTAAAGGGAAGATAAATCCCACCTTCCCTGCTTGGCCTCAGGCACTTGGGCTTGGACCCTGATCGGCCAGTCCTGACTTGTTGTGGGTTTTTAAAGTGGCCGATGTGGTGACGTCGGCCTTTTAGGTCCTGATAGGCTGGTCCTGCTTGAGAGGTAGGTGCAGCAGGGGGCTCAATCAGGAAGATGAAATGTAACCACTTCCACGCGCTGACAACCAACTGCATAATTTCTCTTTGTGAGGCTGTGCTGTGTGGATTAATACATCCCTCTGAACATTCAACTTGCCGTTTTCTTTTCTTCATCTTCTTCTTCTTCATCATCTCCTTCCACGTTTTACATTTCACTTCCCTGAGTGAGCCCCCTGTTTCTGGCCCAGAGAAGAGACAGTGAAAAGCAAGGCTTCTGCGGTGACCGTACGAGGCTTGGCTCACTGACATTAATGGATCTACACAAAAGGAGTGAAAGAGACACAGGGAGAGAGGCAACAGCGAGAACATGTGGGACATTTTCACAAGCCTCTCTCACCCAATATTCCCCTCGGGACCGCTGCGAGACAGATGTCAAACATACATCTGCTACTGTTAAGTCTTGTGGTAGGGAATTGTAGTTTTTTTTTTTTTTTTTTTTAAATATTAATGTATTTATACTCTTTTTCTTTTTTTAATGTTTGTAGTTCTGTGTGTGCTAGCTTAGCTTGTGTGCTGAGTGCACAACTCTGATTAGCTGAGGCCCCTGAGAGAGTGAAACAGCAGAGAGACCAGGCGGAGATGGATGTGAGCGGAGGAGAAGCAAAGAGAGATGCGTGGAGACAAAAAAAGACGGGGGAGATAAACGGAGACGCGACAGTACCAAGAAAAGGGACTTAGCAGGAAGATGAGATTAAGCAAACATTGAGAGAGAAACTAAGTGAAGTTTCCGCGAAGCTGATCTGTTAGACAACTCACCTGTTGAGAGAAGAGAACGGACGCACCACGTGCTCTGGTGCTACATACCATCACTAACGTACACAAAGTTACTACCAGTCTTATCAAATGAAAATCATTATTTCAGCAGTTACAAAATCAGAACCTGAAGCAGCACTAAAGCTAAAAAAAAAAGTAAGAAAACTAAACTTGGATGGAAATAAATAGTAAAAACTTACACAAAAATGTTGTGTAAAAAACTGTAACCTGAAAAAAGTTGCAAAAAATAAACCTGACTAGATCACCTAGAGTAAAGACAAAAGGTTTGATGAAGTTCCTACTTTTGTCTTCAGTCCTCAGTCTCCACAGTGTGTGCTACTGAGTTCGCACAGACCATCAGAAGGAACTATCCATCTACCAGGACACAGATATTTCTGCTGCCATTGTTCTCATCGCTGAACAACAAAGTTGACCAACAGGCTGATCTCCCGAAATCTCTGCATATTTATTAAAAAAAAACAAAAAAACCCAACAACCAAAAAAAAAACAAAAGAACATCTGCCGTCATGTCTTCTCCTGCCCCGCTACGCCCATGGCCTTCTCAGCTAGCCGTGGCTTCTGCGCCCCCGAGGCGTGCGTGTCAGCGTGTGCGTGCTGCAGCGCCAGGAAGGGGTTGGCGGTGATGGCGCCTTGGCCCTGGCCCTGGGCGCCGGGCAGCAGGTTGTTGATGGGCAGCTGAGAGGAGGAGAGCGGGATGGAGGGAATCTGCGCAGAAGAGGAGAGCGACTGCAGCTGCTGGAGGTCCTGCTGCTGCTGCATCAGTTGGTAGAGCAACACCTGCTGCTGCTCCTGTACGGGGGAGGAGGAGGGGAGGGGTGGGGAGCGAAGAAAGATGGATAAGGAGGGGGGAAGGAGAAGGGAGTAGAAGACAAATGCAGGAGAAGAGGGGAAAAGAGAAATGGAAAAGAAGAGATGGAGTGGTGAAGAAGTGACAGAGTGTTACGAAGCACAACAATGAGGGAGAGAAGAGAAAAGTGGGGAGAAGACGAGGAGAAGGGGAAAAAAGAATTATTAAGCTTGGTGATTTAGGCCATTGTCCAAAGGAAAATTGTAGCTTGATGTCTTTGTGTGTGTTTAACTGTGTGTGACAGTGGTGATGGCAGTTTCCCTCTGTGTGTGTGTGTGTGTGTGTCTTACCGCTGAAGGGTGTGAGGCCAGCAGCTGCTGGAGCTGATGCTGCTGGAGGAGGAGCCTGTGCTGCTCAGACAGGAGGCCGTGCCGCGCAGCGCTGAGACAAAAAAAAAAACACAACTCACAGTCAAGACAAACATAATAAACACCGTCCGCAACTCCATCAGACAATTTAATACTGTAACACTGCTGCCAACACATTAGAGACTCACTGACAGAAACAAATACAACAAATCATGACTCTGCTAATAACACCACGCAAACTTCACTTTCCAAAACAAAATAATAACAGCACTTCTCTCCAGACTCTCTCAGACGGACATGAAGGAAGGAAAATGGAGCTACAGGTGGTGGTGATGGTGAAGTTCAACTGACTAACGTCTCACCTGGTTTTACTAGTTGCTGAGCTGCTAGAATCCATCACGCAAGCAAAAGGAAACAGGAGAGGAGAGGAGCCGATAAAGTTCACATTCATACGTTCATTACAGAGTCATCTTAAATTGGATTATCTCCCAAGTATGGACGATTTTAAAGCTAGGATCAAGGACTATTTGACTACTGCATGCACATGTTCTCTCACCGAACGCAGCTGGTGATTATACTGTAATGATGTGATTTGCCAAACTGTTTTAGCTGTCTTTATGTTTGGAAGTGTGTACTTTATGTGGACCTACTGTGCTGCTCTCTTGGCCAGGACCCCCTTGCAAAAGAGATTCTGAATCTCAATGGGATTATTCCTGGTTAAATAAAGGTTAAATAAAAAATAAAAACGTTCAATGAAGCTGCCGGACGAATACGTTCTCTGACATTATGAATTGATTCAAGTGTTTTCTGTATTTCTTCCTGGATGTGTTGTGTTATTACGACAAGGACGCCGACATGCTGCAGGATGAGGATGTACCTGTTGTTGACGGGCATCGTGACGCCGGTGGCTGCTCCCGTAGTGTGAGTGTGAGCGCCGCCGCCGCCGGCCGGTGTCTGGATGACGCCGTTGAGCGCCCCGACGATTCCCCCCATGCCCAGCGCGTTGCCTGCACCGAGCGCGCCCATCAGCCCGGCCACGCCGCCCAGCCCCGCCACCCCCGCCGCCGCCGCCGTCCCCATGGTGGCGACGCCGTTGAGCTGCGGCTGGGGGGGGCTCTGAGAGACGGAGGGAGGGGTGGAGAGAGAGGAGGTGGAGCCGCTACTGCTGTGGCCGCCACATGACGTACTGTCCTGAGAGACACGGAGAGATAAAAATATTAACGATGAGTCTTCCCTCCGTGATCTACTTAAAACCTGATGACACATTATGCAATTCATCTTAAAAGCATAGTTCAACATTTTGGCAAATTGGCCCATTGCCATAATCCCTATAGTTTTAGGAGTAGGTTCGTTACCTTTAATTGTCGGTGCAAGCTATTTTTAGAACGGCAGAGCAGAGCCGTGAGCTGCTCAGAGCTACGCTACGGAGGCTAATGGGATTTCTTGGTTTCCCTCATCAAACTCATCAAATACACAATCCAACAACTCCAAAACGCTCTGGTGGACAAGTTGTGACCTGCACATTCACCACGCTACGAGATAACAAGTTGTTTTTGAGGTAAATTCATGCAAAACCGCTGATGCGTGTTCCCTGTCGGGGGCAGTTTTTCAGCAAGCAGACTCTGCATTTGCCTCGAAAACAACTCTGTCTCGTAACGTTCCGTTATTATCTCATAGCGTGGTGAATGTGCAGGTCACAACTTGTCCACAAGAGCATTTTGGAGTTGTTGGATTGTGTATTTGATGAGTTTGATGAGGGAAACCAAGAAATCCCATTAGCCCCCGTAGCGTAGCTCTGAGCAGCACGCAGCTCTGCTCTGCCGTTCTAAAAAATAGCTTGCACCGACAACTAAAGGTAACGAACCTACTGCTAAAACTATAGGGATTATGGCAATGGGCCAATTTGCCAAAAATGTTGAACTATCCCTTTAACAACACACTGATTATTGTAGTTCACCGATAATAAGATGTAAAGTCAGTATGACAAAGGCTTATACAAGTATATAAACACTTTAATGAATGAGTGTACTGTCTTGTGTGTGATGAGGTTCAAACTGACACCATCACATGTTGTGTTTGTCTTTACCTGAGCTGCGACAGCTAAAGAAGAGTCAGTGGCTCCAAGATGGGACCCTTTCATATCTGCAACACAAATACAACAGAGATTTCAATGTCTGTGTGTTAACTAGGTCTTTTTCTGTCTATGTCTGCATCAAGACTGCAAAAGTAATGATTATTTTTAATTTCCGTGTTTTGTCTGCTGCTTATTTTTTCCAGTCTATCAGTAATTGCTCAGTCTAGTCAGTGTCAGAAAAAAGCAAAACCATAAATCCTGTTGTGTCTTCAAATGCCTTGTTTTTGTAAAATATTAATAAAAAAAACAAACATCTGAGAAGCAGAAAACAGCCATTTAGCTCTAATGGTAATGACTCATCAGTCCTCATAGTCAAACTAGACTAGTTACTTCAGCTCTATGTGTTTTTGTTTTGGTACAGATCCTGTTGGTGCTTGAGGTTTGCGGTGAAGCAGGACCAAGTTGAAGAACACATGTGTTCATCATCATAATAGTTTTTCTACACAATCTCACTTTAGCAACCTATTTGTGCTTTTCCCAAATAAACAACTCGCCACAACTGCAACCTGTCTCACCACTCTCTGCTCTCTGTTTGTTTGTGCGTGCACGTACCAGAGGAGGCGGTGGTGGGGGTGAAAGGCACTGAGAGCTGAGCACTGAGGAGCTGCAGTCTCTCTTTCTTCATGGTCAGAGTTTTAATCTGCTCCTCCAACTTCCTGTTCTCCTCCTGCAGCTGGTGGAGAGACTTCAACATCCCCACCACTGAAAGAGAAAGAGAGAGAGAGATAAGAATAAGAAAACTGACAGATCAGAGCATTTTTTTAGTATCCACAGTTTTAGCTTCCTGGACAAAATGTTTTGTAATCAGTCTAGTTTTCAATGTATGATTCACCAGTGGTGCACGAGAGAAAAGATCAAATTTACACAAATGAAAATGTAAGAATTATTCTGCCTCGGTCTGAAGCGAACACAGTCGTGAACAGTTTACTACATCATCATGCAATGTGTTGTACTTGTGGGAGCAGCACTGCAGTGATCTTTTCACAAGCTGGAATACCAACGTTCTGACTTTCTTAAAAGGCCAATCCTTCCTTCAGGGCAAAACCACGCAGCTCTGCTCAGCCTTCACACAGCTCTGCTCAAACACCCAGTGACTGATTGGACAGATATACTCTGCAGGGAGGTCAGAGGTCAAGGTCAGCTACAGAGCAGTGACCCTGATGTCTGCACAGACTCAGCGCAGCGCTCAAGGACAACTCAGTCAGAGGGAGGATCCGCCGACACAGGAACTTAAACCTGACTCGTCAACGTGAAGGACGACCTTTTCTGACAACTTGGCTGCAACTGTTGATCCCTGAAGGGATCAGGCAGATGACGGACAGAAACAACAGTGGCGGACAACATGCAAACGTTTTTAAATATTTAAAAATATTTGCCTTTTTGGGTTGAGTTATTCAAATTATTCAAATAAATGTTTAAGATATTACATGTGAGTGTCACGGACAGAAAAAGAAAGTGCTTGTCTTTTCTATTGTTCTTTTAACAACATATAGAAAAGAGGAACCAGTAACTCTATAAAGATTAATCACGTGAACAGGAAACTGATATTTATTCAGAAATCTTTGGTCCAGGAATCGAAAAATATTAATATAAAACAACATTTCTCCAAGTAAGGTGTCCAAATACTTCTGTTGAGGTATCTGATACCAGAGTCAGGTAGTGTGACCACACTACAGTCGAAACTTGTCAAATGAACTCCAGCCCTGTCTGTGTGTGTGTGTGTGTGCGCATCTTGTGTGTGTGTGCATCTCGTGTCTGTGTGTGTGTTGCAGAGCGTGTGTGTCGTCTCACCGTCGCCCTGCGCTCCCTGCTGCAGCAGGAAGCTCTGCCCTTCGTTCCACTGCCTCTCCAGGAGCTGCTCTATGCTGGTGGCCATCGGGGGCATCGTCTCCCCACCGCCGCTTGCCCCCGCCCCTAGCAACCCCAGACCTGGCCCCGGCAACGACCCCAAGGAGTCATAGCGGATCTGCAGGCCACCAATGGGAGAACTGAATGGAGTAAGAGAGAGAGAGAGGGAGAGACAGCATGGATAAAAAAGGAAAGATAGAGAGGTCAATAGGGTGATTAACGACCCAACATAAACGTCAGACAAACATAGACACTGCCGGCTATAAAACTACATCAATTTGTTGTTACAGTGGTCTTTAATGAAAAGGGGCCAGGCTTTCTGTCTGTGTGTGTGTGTGTGTGTGTGTGTGTGTGAGTGTGTGTGTGAGCGAGAAGGAGAGAGAGAGAGAGAGAGAGAGAGAGACTTGAAGAGCGAGAGAGGAAGAAAGAAGACATGCAAGTGGGAGAGACAGAAAAAGGGAAGTGGACTGTCTTGGTGCGATAAATCTCGGTGTGTGCGCTGAGACAATCTGTTGAGTGTGAAAGAGGGGAAACGAGGGACAGCAGGAGAGGAGAGACAGGACGGAAAGAAGGGTGTGTAACGTGAGGGAAAAGTAAAAAAAAAAAAAAAAAAAAAAAAATTAATTTGTAATACTTTTGAATCAATAAATTGTAAATACAATCTCATGAATATCAATCTATTGTTAATTTTTGTCAACAAAATGAAAAAAAAAAACCCAAACAAAAATATATCTGATCAATTCACTAAATTAACATGCAGTCATTAAAATATGTTAAAATCTCTGCCTGAAGAGACAATCAATGTTTTTCTCCATCATCATATTCAATATTACAATTTTCTCCTTTGAAATTAAATCACACATGAGTTATTTGTCCTAAAAGCAAAACATGAGATGATACAGGTGCAGAAATTACGATTTAAAAACATGTCACCAACCTCATCAGGTAAAATTATCCATCCCACAAAGTAGTAGAAACAAACAAAAATGCATCTGTATCATCAATATTCGCATCCTGAAAGATCCATGCAAATATTCCCAAATGGAGACGATGCAGAAAATCGCTAGACTGTCCTTCCATGTGTGATTAATGCAAGAGGGAGAAAAAAAAATCTAACTGGAGTTGAAGGATGGTTACCACCTTCAAAAACACAAGTTATCGTTGGCTGAGAGAGCGAGAATTGCCTGTAGGGGTAAAAGCGAAAGGGAGAGTGCGTGCATGTGTGTGTGTGAGGAGAGGAGACGATGGGCCAGCGAAGGGAAAAGCAGAGAGGGGGGATGGGTGACGGAGGGGGGGCAGAGAGGAATGTAAAAATGGGGAGGGATTTGTGGTGGGGGGCAGGAGGGGGATCTGTGTATATGTGTGTGTGTGTGTGTGTGAGAGAGAGTATATACTCACCGCGGGGTGGTCTTGGGAGAAGCTCTTATGGAGAAGCCCTGAGCTCCGACGCTGCTACTGCCGTCTCCCACCTCCTGATCTGCACACACACACACACACAAACACACACACACACACAATCAATTGGACATCTAAGACCACATCTACACTGAGCTGGTTTAAACTGAAAACACTGAACGCAACACATATCCACATCAAGATCTCTTTATGTTTGATATCACTGTTCAATATTACAATGACAGCGATACGATGGTACGAGTTCATAATGTGAGTGGAGCCGAGGTTGAATGATTTAATGAATGAATGAAAGTCCAACACAGGTGTCCTTAAGTTTGTTGCAGCGGTGAGACATATTGTATATAATTTTATTTACCTTATCTTATCAATACATAACAACTTATCTGGTTCTGTATCGATAGAGATATTGGTTCTTTATTTTATTTTTTACTAAAAGAATACAATTTAGAACACAAAGGCAGCAACAGTGTTTATAGCAGCAGAGTCTGTGTGTATAAACTCAGTAATATCTCCATGGAAACTAATGCAAGATATAAATAAACTAAATAATGATTCAATAAACAAAAAGAATAAAAAAAATTCCTGATATAAAAACACAAATTGGAGCAGAATGAAGAGCAAGACAGAGATCACAGTCCGTCATGTCCTCCGTCCGCTGCTGATGTTGCCTTCAGGTACCGTTGTTAGAGCAGCTGTCACTTGTCCAGAACACTTCACTATTAAGCTCAAAGCGAGCGCGCTGTGGTTTATATGTAAACCAAACAGTGACGACAATGAAAGCACAATTCATCAGCTCGCACTAACATTTACTACAATATTTAATGCAGTTGAAGTCAGAGTTTAGTTTTTCCTCATTATCGTATTTTTCAGTTTCTGCTGTCAAACAACAGATCGAGCAGAAAATAGGTCCTTTGATTGCGGCTCATAAAAGTGAACAGCGCTCCCCTGCACTGTTGTACTGAGATGTCAATCAAATCACTACTGAACATTTGCGGTGTGGTATGATTTAATCAATTTACACAGCGCTTAACCACACCTGTATTCATCTGTACTGAATTAAAACACACAGGAGAAGATTGTGCGGTACGAGCATTGGACAATAATCCATACACAATCTGTGTCTGTTGCCAAATCCAGAGTAGGTCTAACTATTTGGATTATTTCACTTTATATAACTTTATAAAATAACATGATGAAAACTTCTTTGTATGCGAACAAATAGTATAGATTTCTTTCAAATAACAGATGACTTTGCAATTATGACTTTTTTCTTTTGCACGTACAGCAGTGGGGTCTCGGGTCTCAAACAACAACAACAAAAAAGCAAAACACATTGTCTAAAATTACAGCTCCGACTACACTTGCAGCACATTGTTTTCCAGAAGCTCTGTTGTGCTCGTCCTCTCTGTTTCTAGATCTGTCCACCTGGGAGGGGATTTCTGACTGTGGACGGACGGAGAACCAAGACCAGGCTGTGCGGCGTGAACGCACTGTAATACTTGTGGCTCTACAACCTACACAACTCTCTCTCTCTCTCTGTTCCTTTGTATCTCTTTCACATACGAGTCTTCATTCAGACTGCATGTGCACTTCTCTCTCCCTCTCTCTCTCCCTCTCTCTTTCTCTCCACCTTCTCTATCTCCTCCCTCTGGGCACGTGGCCAGACGCTTCTTTTCATTTTCCTCAGTGGGAGTAATGAATCACACATGCACACACACGCAAATGCACACTTTTGCATTTACACACTCACACAAACTCCCCTCTACTTAAGACAGTCAATCCCAGCTTTTACCCCCACCAGGTCACCACTCTAGTCCCTCGCTTGCCTCCTTTTTCAAGTCCTTTTTGCTCTCGCGGCGCTCTCCGTCCTGGCAACTCCCTCCAGACACTCAAAAGCAAAGAGAAATCCCTGCCAAAGTAAACTGGCTGCATGCATACAAACACATGCACACCTTGCATGTTTGAGCTCACATGACCCCTCACTGCTTCACAAACAGGACTTCACGCTTGTGTCGCTCTGCACACGCGTTGTATGTGACCGTGTGACATCACAGCTCGTCTACGTTACCTAGGGCGACATTAAGATTGTTTTAGCGATGGGAAGTTAAACAATTAGTTTAGTTCATTAAAGATTAATCTGCAACAACTTCAATAAATAACCTATTTTTCCCAAATATTTCCTAATTTTAGTTTCTCAAATGTATAAAATTTCTGCTATTTCCTGTCAATGTATTGTTCTGTATTTTTGTGTTTTCAACTGGTGGGACAAAAATAAATAAATAAAGACACCATTAGATTTGACTGTAGGCTCTGAGAAGTGATTTGGGGCCAGTTTTCCTGTTTTCTGGCATTTTACTGACACAATTAAATTATTAAATAAAGTATATATTTAAATTTCTCAACACACAATGATATATATATATTTTTTTAAAGGAGACAATCCTCATTTTCTTCATTTTGTGATTCTGAAATCAGCAAATGTAGAATTTGTACTTGTTAAATTAATCAGTAATAAATCAATTATTAAACTAATAAAATGTCAAATGAGTGATCAGTGTGTGCATTTCTCAGTAGATTAAATTTTATATTTATCTAATCTAAAGCACTAATATGCGACACACACACACACACACACACACACACATACACACACGCGCACGTGCACACACACACTCTGCCCCCCTGTCATTCAGCCTGATTAGTGAGTTGACCTCTGGGTCAGAGTGGATCTGGCTCTGATGACTGCTGACCGGCAGCAGGAACTACCTTCCTCCTCCTCCTCCTCCTCCTCTTTACTCTCTCTCCTGTTCTCTCCGTTCAACCAGATGTCTTACATCAGGAAGTGGCTACTCTGATTACTGAAGCCACCTCTCACTCCCTCAGCAGCGCTGCAGCACCACACAGACAACAGATCGGTTCCTGACGGTGCAGTCCACCACGTGGACAAATCCTCCTCCTTCTCTCACATTGGCAACAACAACTTTATTGGTGAGTGAGTGTTCTCCATGAAACCTACATGGGAGAGCCGGTGTCCTGTGTTTGTTTTTATACGTGTGACAGAGAGAAAGAGTGGGAGAGGGGCAGTAATCGAGGCATGTAACTGGAGCCGAGTGGGAGGAGCTTGAAAATATCACGAGAGCTGACCCTTGACCCCTCTGAGGGGCAGAGGGGGCGTGACCTATCCATTATCTCCCTCTCCTTCTCTCAGACACACATGCATACTTTTGTCACAAGCACGTAGACACTTGCAAACGTTTGCATACCTGCTGGTGAGGCCTCGGACTGGGCGATGAGCGCCGCCATGGCCGAGTTGGGGTTCAGCCTGTTGCCGAACATGTGGGAGGGGGCGAGGTTGAAGACGGACCCCGGCAGACCGCTCACCTGAGGACAGAAGGACACAAAGAGACAAGTATGAGCCACGAGGAAACGACGGAGGAGAGAGTCCTGCTACAATAAAATTACACCGTCCGTTTCTCCACAGCCTGGCCGTCAGGAAGCTTTTTAAATCTTATTCAAGTTAATACGAAGAAAAGTCTCAGGTGGAAAAATGCGTGATTCATTATGCCAGTGTAATTCATTAAAGTAAAAATATAAAGATCCTTAATTAAATAACATTTTAAGAAAGATTCATAAATTATTATTGCAACAATTAATTAGATTTTTTTATTTATTAATTAACAGACAAGTGATGAAACTTGTCAAAACTGTGAAAATGCATGTTATCATTTTTCAACAGCTCGTCTTGCTGTCACACAAATTAACTGAAGTTACAGTAAAAGAACCAGTGTTAATAAAGAAAATAACAACTCCCTCTCTTAAGAGGCTTGACAAGTATTTGCTTGATAAATAACAGGACAATTTATTGATGAATTGATTGTCTTCCAATTTTATGCCAATTGTTTTAACACTACAAGTTTATTTTCTCTAAATTCAGGCAGTAAAGCAACGTCACCTACATATGAGCAGGAGTTTTAGTTTGGCAACAGATTAAAGTCACATGGTGTTTCTCTGGTGGTTATTTCATACCAATCAGCTGAACGTGTTCACTCCACATGGATTACATTTCCCTACAAGACTGCCTTGCATATTATTATACGTTTAATGAGAATGAATCCAGAGCTGAAAATCATCTGAACAATCTGGTTTGGAATTTAAATTCTCTGAACTCCTCTTTCCTCTTCGTCACACAGCATCTACAAATGATTTAATGCCAGTGAATCTTATTTAGATTTGTAAATATATGTATCTATATCTGAATGGGAATTAGACAACAGCATCAATTTATGCACCAAAAAATAATGGTACATTACGAATCCACAGCTCATTATTCTGTTGCACACACTCACACTCTCCCTCTCACACACACACACACACACTCACACACACACACAGGGCTCAGAGAGCCTCGGCTCCCCGACAGTACGCTGACATGCTGACAAAGTGTTTCTGATGCATAGAGTTTAATCCAATTAAGGCATTTCCCAAATAAGGACCGTGGAGTGGAGGGTGGGGTGTGAGGGTGGAGCATCAGCGGGGGAATCAGGTGTACAAAATGGCTGACTGGTTTTGTTTTTTCAAACCATGCGACTCCATAGAAAACTCAGTGAGGTTACTGGAAGTTGTTTTTCCAAAATATATCTGAGAGCTTCAGGAGTTCTAATTTCTGGCCATGGAGAAACATTTATTTTTACAAGTAACCGAACAAAAAGTCGCCCCCTTAAACTGAAACACCTTTTAATGAATTGTTAAGTGGATAAGTGCAGGAGTTTATTTATAGTAGAGTTTATTTATAGTAGACATTTTGAGAAATTCTGATCAAAGAAACAAAGGTTTTTTTATGACAATGAACAGAAAAATGTTCTAAAAAAACAAAAAAACAAATTCCCCCCAAAACCAAAAATATTCAACAGCTCCTGTGAGCAAACACAGATCCTGGTCTGTTTTATCCTCTTTCTCTGGGAGTCATTCCTATCCCGGTGTTAGGGTGTGTAGGGGAAAAAATAAAAAAAGTCATATTCTCCTATTACGAATGCATGGATGTGGTATGTCTAAAATAATAAAAGCTGGAAAACATCCTGGAAATTCCCATCCCTGTTAAATGCAAAGAAAAGGACCTGTTCCCTCGGACCATTTTTCTCTCTCTCGCTGAAATGACTTCAGATTTCTCCTCCCCCTTTTCCTCCCCCCTCCCTCCCTCAGTGCCATAATCCAGCCCCCTTTCCCATCAACATTCATTTTTCATTTACATTCATTTTTCATTCAAAGTCTCTCTCGGACTCCCTTTTCTCTGTCCTGGGCTGATAGCCAATAACAGTAGGCTGAGAGTCTGCTAGCTGACTGAAAATAGCAAATGGTCTCTGTCACTCACACACACACACACACACATCTACACACACACATACACACGCTGAGGGAAGCTTGTTGTTGGCATCCCTCTATTGTTGCGTAATTTCTGCAGACTTGATTCAGGAGTGTGTGTGTGTCCCAGATGCCCAGAGGCGTGAATCGCACTGTACAAACTAACACACTTGTTTAACAATCTGTTGCAACAAAATCAAGGGGTGGAATAAAACCTCTTCACTTAAATGACTCTCACTCCTTCTTTCTGTCTCTCTCTCTCTTACACACACACACACACACACACGCGTAAAAACACAAACATCCACAGCCCAAGCAGCTGCTCTATACATGCTACAAACAGGCATGATATCCTGTGCCTCCCCGAGTCTCCGTCCCCCATAATATGCGTTGAACAGAGGAATTGGGAAGATGAAGGCCAAGCCAGCGAATCCCCCCCCCCCCCCCCCCCCCCCTCCTCTACACAGTGACACACCGACACACACACACACACACACACAAGCGCGCACACACACACACACACACTAACCCCGACCCCTCCTACCCTCCATCTATCCCTCCATCCCTACTGTGGTGCTTGTCAGATGTCATTACATCACAGGACAACAGAGGGAGAAAAAGAGAAATGGATGGGGACAGAGAGAAGGAAGGTCGAGGGTGAGAAAAAGTGTGTGTGTGTGTGTGTGTGTGTGAGAGAGAGAGAGAGAAAGAAAGAGAGGTGGTAAGTGGACACGGGAGAAAAATTGAGTTTGGTGGACACTGCGTTGTCTTGGGGGAGGTTTTTGGAGGGACAGACACTGGGGTCAGTGATTGGAGTTGAGTTTTTTCTTTTTTCTTTTTCAGCGGCGGGGGCAGTGCTAAGTCACATTATAGTTTATACCCCTTAGTTTTTAATGTAAATTTATCTAAACCAGTGCTACAAAAAAAAACTACATAAAGTTTCCAGTCTTGGGTCTGAAAATGACAATAATTAATTTTGAGCTGGATAAACCTGTTAAACTGTTGCTGACAGGATTTTCCTACAAGACGCAGGCTGGATTATGGACCCACTTTCTGACATAATATACTGATTTTTTTTTTTACAGCTTTGCCCATAAGTGTTTTTTCTCAATGTTCTCCACATTAATGGAAATAATGGAAATCGTAATAGTGAGTGTGTGTTACAACATCACATCGTCCAGGTGGGTTTTTTTTTTTCCCCCAAGGGTTTTATTATTATATGGGAATCTGAATTTCTACTTCCATCTGAAGGAAAATGTGTGTCATTCTCTCTTTCGCTCCACATTCCTGTACATTTGCAGTAATAAAAATGCATCACTTAACTTTATAGCCCAGACCTCGCTCACTAAGGTCAGTGGTTATTGAATTAGGCCGGAGAGTCGCAGATGGTTCAATGAAATTTTCAGACACACACAAAAAAAAAGACTCATCTCTGCGCCCTGAATCAACCAGAGCGACCCGACGATCAGCTATAAAGTAACACAATCTACACAACATCACCACACACACACATTTCACACATAATTAACATGCGGTGGATTAGTAATAGCGCTGAGAGATTCGATGCGGAAGACTTTTAATTAGTGTACTTTGGTTTATTCGTGTTCCCACAGTGTATCTGGCTGCACTGTAGCTCCAACAAGCGATAGATGTGTGTGTTTCTGTGTGAAAAGAAAGGTAGAGTGTGTGTGTGTGTGTTTATTGAGCTCGCATTTTAATATTGTGTGTGTGTTTGAACTCACGTGCGTGGAGGCCGTGCTCGTTAGCGGCGCGGTGGCGGTGAATGGAGAGGGAGGCGCTAGGGAAGGTGTGGGCTGCTGTTGCTGTGACAACTCAGAGCTGGCCCCGCCCACGGCGACAGCTCCCGTCGCCGACGATGACCCATCGGCACCGGAGAAAACACCTGCGGAGAAATAAAGAGAGAGAGATGACGTTTATAATCTTTACTGCGTTTTACATAACACGATCAAACGGTGACGTCAGCAGAGCCGCTGATGGTGACAGTAAAAACACATGATGAGTAAATAATAAAACCAACAAAGGCTAAATTTCATTCAGCTGTTTCAGTGTATTTGTCACGGCTCGCTGAGAACATAGTTAATGTTGCTGAACATCTGTGCTTTTCCTTCTATGACAAGTTGAAAACTCTGAGTCTGTAGCAGCTTCAAGACTCCTCTTGTTTCCTTGGGACCCTTCCCATGAGCCTTTGGTGTTTATTACATGCATTAGTTGTAAAATGAAGCATCTGTCAGCATTCGTTCTTCCTTCATGTAAGGCCCATCTCAAATAAAAACACCAGTTAACACATTTCCCTTGGATAATGGAAACCTATCATTAAATGATTTCGTATCCGCTGCAATAGAATATCTTCGGCACATTGCTGCATTTACACCAAGACCCATTTATAAAGATTATTAAGGCGTTGGCTTTTAAACAAGATGAAGAGCTGACTTTTACAAATTTAATGGCCAATTAATGGCGACTCAAAGTGGCACAAATCAGCTGACACAAATCGCTCACATTAAGCTCTTACAAACTGGGATAGAAGAGAGGAGGAAAATCAATCTGCACATCGCCTCCCTCCGTATGAATTATTTGCATTCTTTGACCGTACACAGATAATACATGCAATTTTATTCAGCATTAAAAAATTATGAATATTACATTACACTGTACGAGCCAATTTTAAAAATCACCCACACAAACATATTGCTCTACTTTCACACACACCCATATGCATGCACCGTGCTCTTATCTCTCTGCTCTGTCTGTCTGACGCTCTCTCTCCATCTCTCCCCCCTCCCTCCCCTCGCACACCCCTGTGCTCGCCCACTAACCAGGGATAAGCCCTGCCCCTGCCCCCCTTTGACCCCTGCAGAGGAGGAGAAGGAGGGTGGTGGGGGGGGAGAGGGCCCCTCAGCCCCACAAAAGCCTGAATGGCTCAGGGCAGCACACATTCACTGGGGGAACAAGAGATCTTTGTGCCAGGAGGGGAGGGGTGGAGGGAGGGAGAGAGGCAGAGAGAGATACGAACACTACATGGGCCTACATACTATTTATAACGTTTTGTAATATGCACTAGAAAAATTGATACCCAAAGCAGCGCTGCTGAGGCTCAGAGGGCATGTGCTCCTGCTGGATTTCCAGCAACTGGTTTAGAGGCCAAACCAACAGTTTATCAGCTCCTGCTACTGATGAAACTAAGGCTGAAACTCAGAGGAGTGCTGCAAACACGGTGCAAGTAAAAAAAGAACACTACAGGTTCATTACAATTCACTTTTGCAGTATGATATTACAGAGATTAATTAAAATGTGCCAAAACTGAATACAATTTGTTATTAAGCTGTGTGTGGAAATCTAATGGTAGTTTATGGAGGGTTATGGTTTTTTCTTTTTTTAATATTAGACTTCATACTGTATTTCATGAAGAACCAAAGTCAATGTGTGTCTGTGCGCTGGTGTGTGTGTGTATGCAGGAAATAAAAGTGGAAGCGAAACATATGAATGCTATTTAGAAAGAAATGTGTAAACTGGTTGTAATTTCTAATTGGTAAAATTTAAATGTATTGTATTTTTTGAGTGAACCATCAAACCTCCAACCTTCACATGAGGTAATTGTCCAGTTGTCAGTGAAAAGCAAGATGAGATGTTTTGGCATAGGTTGTAAAAAAAACATATTAAAAAAACCTTGTACTAATAAAAGTTTTTAAAAGAAATTAAATAAACTTTAAAAAGTATATAGTCATGTTAATAACAAGGTTTTTTTTATAGTTGCTGAGGAAATGCAATCTTAATCAAAGCGTATTTTCTCATCAGTTGCTGCTAAGACTTATTTAAAAAAACAAAAAGGACTATTGTTTAATTATCACCTCGGATTGGAATTAAAACTTCCTCCAGCATCATTAAAGACAAAAAAACAAAGAACAAAAAACATTTCCACACACACACACACCCCAGAGCTTGTAAAACTTATAACCTGTCGGTGTGATCAATAACATAAAGCCCCTGAAGCACAGCTGCCTCCATGGCCCAGCCTTCCTGCTCCTTTTCCCTTCATACTCTCTACATGTGGAAGCCTAAAAAAAAAATCCACCTTGATTAGTTCAAGCTGGTTTTATCTCAATAGGAAATCTATGCTGCCCGTTTACAGATGGTTAAGTATGATCTAAAAAACCGGGTGGACGGCATCGTGCTCTGATATTAAACAGATGAATAAATGTTTTGACGATTAACCAAGATGACTGGTGAATACTGGGGCTTTCACAGCTTCTTTTTTTTAATAAATTGAAGACAGTCGTCTAATCGTGACGTAAAAAAGGAATAAGGATAAAAACACTGAACACCATCATCAGACAGACTTTTCTACCATTTAAGATAAACAGAAATATACCTAAACATCACAGCAATTAGTAGAGGGAGAAAAGCTACATTGAGATGAATGAGTGTAAGAGCCAGTGTGTGTGTGTGTGTGTGTGTGTGTTGCAGTAGACCGATAAAGCCATGTCAGTTGCAGAGTCACCAATAGTTTGAGCAGATGACCAAATTCAAAAGCCTGACTTGTGAGGAGGAAGAGCTGAAACAAAACAAAACACACTCCACTGTAAATTCAACCGACAATATTTTTCTGTCTTTGACCGTGTAGTTATTCAGCGTTGTTTATTGATGAGAGAAAACATGCATATCCTGTAAAGTACATGAAAGAGCTGTCACTCTGTTTGTTTTTGTTGCTTCTTGTAGGTTTTCTGTATAGTTAGTGTGTGTGTGTGTGTGTTTGTGTATCTTGTTTTTCTTACAGCCTCCATCTCTTAATGATCTTTGTGCTGCTTGATTTGTTTTTCTTCCCCGTTTAAATTCACCAAAAATATTTTTTAACAACTCTCAGCCACACTGCTCAGTGCTCACCCCTTTTTTAAACATACCGACTAAAAATCGAATTACATTTAAGGGGAAAAACATCTAAACTGTCAACTGCAATAATATTACAGAGGACCACAAAAGATTCATATATCATTTCTTAATTTCTTTAAATGCAGCGATCTATTTTTTTTCAATACATGAAGGAAAAGTTGCACATTCAGATTTATTTTAACAATAAACTTAATTTGCCATATTACTTTAATCCTGTTCACTATATTTTCACAACATGTATTTTGCAGAAGTAAGGCCAATACATTGATATTAATGTTTTTAAATAGGATAACTAAAAAAAACTTACACCTAAGTTGAAAAAAAGATCAAATCAATAATTTACCAAAATAAAAGCCTTATTTCTCTTCTCTCTTTTATATATACACACTCCCTCCCACTGACTTGAATAAATTCATGTCCGCTTAACATCTTTCCTCCCCCACACATGAAACCCACTGCGCTCTGGCAGCTTGTCCGTCCCATCGGTGACCCCCGTGCAGTCAAAGATTAACCTAGCCCAAATCTAACCCCCTCCTACTCACCGCCCAACACATATCTATCAGGCTAACTATCTATCCATCAGCACGGCCGAGTCAGCAGACAAGGGGTGGTGGTGGTGGGGTGGGGGTGTTTAATGCCAAGATCCTCCCCATTACTGCCCTGCATTAACCCTCAGCTAAATATTTACAGTAGGAAGAAGAACACACGATTCCCCCTCTCTCTCTCACTCTCTCACTCATACACACACACACATTTTCACTATCTTCTTTCACCAGCTGTGGTCAAAAACGCCGCCACTGCTATAGGGAAAAGCATAAGTACCAAAAACTCAAATGTTTGTGGAATTACTAACAAAGTTATCCTCGGCGGGCGCTGCTGAAAAAAAATTATATTCAGAAAAGCACACAGCATCAGTCCTCAGGTCTGACTCACCAACTCCAGCTTCACACTACTGGAATACAACAAATCCTCTAAACACACTGTTGGACACACGGCTGAATATCAATATTTATGGCTGGACACAACAACTTCTTATACTTTATACACCTACCGATCAATGTGTAAATGTATGTGTGTAAAAGTATATTTCTGTTCATCAACAATCAAACCATTGATGATATATTTACAAAGTCACTTACATAACCCTGTAGTGTAACAATGAAATAATAATAATATTCTGTGCTGAAAGTCACATGTAAGTAGACAGTTCTCCTTTAACCCTATTGATATTTGAAAAAATAAATCCTTGATCCAGAGAGCCAAACCATAAGTGTTTTGACCAGAGTCAATGTGTAGTTGTAATCCAATATCATTCATTCATTCATTGCTCTGAGGAAAACCAACGTAATAACTGTGGGTTCATTGTGTCCCACAGTCACCACAATCAAATCAGTCAGGATCAAAGGTGTATTATCCAATGTTTGCATTATATTGCGAAGGACAAACTTAATTTAAGGAGATGTCATGAATCACTTAAAATGAAAAGCACTATGGATAAATACATAAATATTTTGGAATAAAAAAAAAAAGCCTGAATAACAGACAAAGAAGACACATCAGGGTCTTTCCCATGCATGAAGGTTATGATCAGATGTTAAAGGACAAGAACAAATACATGTTTATTATCTGTTGAGCTGATCCCATTGATCACTGAGAGATATTGATCTGATTAAAGCAGCCTTCTCCTTCCTTCATTTGCGTTTGGTGCTAATTGGCACACGCATGTTACGCCTGCGCACGTACAGTATATGTGCAAGCAACTGTCATTACGCACACATGCGCTTTCAACTCTACAAAGCATCAACAGGTGAGGCGAGAATTTGAGGAATGAGCAGAATGTAGGTACGAGACGAGCCGAGAGGCAGGAGAGAGAAACAAAGGGTGGCAATTCTGGAAGAAAGGGGAGATGTGGGATGTGTGGGTTGTACTGAGCCATTTCCATCAGCAGAGGGGAATTCCAAAGCATAAAGACAGTTGCCAAGCAACTGAACACGATGAAAAAAAAAAAAAAAAACATACAGACCACTTACACGTGTGTGAGAAAATAACACATAGACCCGCACTCTGACATGCACACAAGGAGCCAATTACAAAGGTGTGTCAAATCTTTGCCATTTGTGATGGGTAATGCTAATAATTTGCTGCACAGAGGGAAACCACAAACATCTTTTGTTATATTCATCAGCATTCGGTGGCAAATGGTACAAAAAAAAAAAAATCCTCTAGTCAGGAGCTCAAGAACAAAAACTGCCACAACAATGCCACCTATGTGCTACTTCCCTTTTGCTCATGCTGATGACCCTACACAGCACAATGAGACACGATTTCTTTGTCTAACGGGTTATAATGGGCTGATAAATCTGGAATTAATCCAGTGCTTTTCCTCATATTAGCTGCCAACAACAATACATTTCTGCCTGTTTGCTTAGCAACAGCAGAAATTGTGAAGCTAATTGAAAACATTTTTAGGTGACACTGACAGAAGGGGGGCGACTGAGGGAGTGTGTATTTCATTGCGACACCTGTGCTCACCTGGCCCAGTGGTCGTGGAGCCGCCGTGACTTTGCAGACTCCCGTTCCTGAGGAGCGACGGGGACTTCTGGATCCCGCCGCCGACACCCATGACCCCCAGTCCCCGCTCTCCGGCGACTCCCACTCCTAATCCACTGCTGGAGACTAAGCCCGGCCGGCCTGAGAGCGTCGAGGTCGAGGAGGAGGAGGAGGGGGAGGCGATGGAGGAGGAGGAGGAGGAGGTGTTGGCTGTGGAGGAGGTAGGCAGCGTCAGGGAGGGAGCCGGCTCCGAGGGCTTCACGTCCGTAGTGAAGCAAGGTCCAAATCGGTTTCGCCAGTTGCCCTTCTTTTTCTTCTTCACCCCGTCGTCCCCTCCTCCTCCTCCTCCTCCTCCTGCCACCGCTCCTCCTCCGATGCCCGGGCCTGAGCTGGAGGGCTGCGGCCGTTTGTATCCAGTGGGCCCGCCGAGGCTCGTCGTCTCGCTGGCTGTGTGACTGTGAGAGTTCTCGTACAGTTTCCCACCCACTGCAACTGTAAGAAAGCAGAAGTGAGGGTTTAATCATCATCACAAGCTCTGCAGACTTTTGTGTTTTTCTGTGGTTTATCAGCTTCACAGTCTTTTAGGAACCAACTCATTTAGCAAAGTGAAACATGCATCATTTTAGTTCTCTATTAACTTGCGTTTTTAAGAAAAAATATTTATTATTATAACAAGTAATGGATAAATACTGCATTTTATGAAATGACAACCAAAACTATTTAGTTATCCATCATACAGCTGCAGTTGGTACAGCAATTTAATAGTGTGCTCTCAAAAAGATCAGATACAAAAGATATAAAAACTGACACAGAACAGGCTGAAATATCTTTAAAGGATAGTTCACCCAAAATTCAAACTCTGAACTCTGAAACTTCTTAGCCCGTAGTCGACATGAGGGTGAGTAGATAATGAGTGCAATTTGAATTTTGGGTGAACTATCCCTTTAACTTCTTAAATTGCAGGGCTATGAACCAAAAAAAACATCAACATCATTTTCATTTGTGCCATCATGCTCATGCTGGTTAATTATGTTAACACTTAATAATGATAAATATCCACCCAGTTCAACTAACATTAATCCATGTTTACTCAAAGTGAAATGGGATACAGGTGGCATGAACACAAACACTGAGCCCAACCTGTGCCGCTTACGTGTCGTATGACTAATGCAGGAAAACACTTGTTAGAGGTAGAGTGAGTCACTTTCATAATAAGTAATGTCATGCCAACAAAAAAAAGGGATTAAGCACAAAAATTAAAGAAAAGAAAGAAACACACATCTGTGTAACTCCAGTAATGAGAAACGCCTGTCACCTGCAGAGGCTGTGGTAGCGGACATGAGAGAACCGAAGAGCGTGGTAGTTCCCTCTGAAGCTCCGCCCTCCGAGCTCGGCTTCACAAGGCAGCTGCTGAAAGACGGCGGGGAGGAGAAGGTGGTTCCACCCCCGGGACGCAACGATGAATCGGAGAAACTTAGGAAGTCTGAGGAAGGAGCGGAGGGCGTCTTGCTGGCACTGGTCAACAGGAGGCCTGGGGAGAGAAACAAAGACAGGTGGGAAACGGAGACAATGACGGACAGGGGCGACGATGGAAAGGAATGAGCAAGATGAAGAAGTAAAAGACCAAAAGTGAGAGAACGACACACGGAGAACAGACGTTGCAGCTGGGAAACGTTTCCATACTACGCTCCCTTCCATCATCGTGGGAGCAGCAGAAAAAAAAGATAAGCAAAATAAGCATTTTATCTGCTCTCCGCTCTCTATCTGCTCTACAGTCAGCCCTCCCTCATCATGTAGTCCTCCCGTGTATCAGAGGAAGTGCCTTGAAAGCGCACACATGGATGGATACACTGACGCACACACTGACGCACACACACACACACACACACACACACACCACTTCTCGGCTCGACACACACAAACAAACACACACATCTAGAAAAAAAAAGGCCTTCAGGGTTCTGAACACAGGAGCTCGGTGTGAGCGCCGACTCCTTTCAGGTCCTGACCTACCCACATGTTCTTTTTTCTGTGTTTGTGTGTGTTTATGTGTGTGTCTATGTCTGTGTCTGTGTGTGTGTGTGTGTGCGTGAGGCGGGGGGCTGTCTCCGTTCCCAGACAGGGCCCCAGATTACAGGAGCCAGAGGCCAGGCGAGACAAAACACTGTTATCATGGCCACACACTAAAAGTCTAGTGCCTGGACAAACTGCAGCCAATGACGCAGCACACGTGCACGCACATCTGCACGGATCATGCTCTTATTCGGCGTTTTAATAACATCGCTTCGATTTAAATTGTGCGGAGGTTGTGAGTTTTTCAGTGGGTGGGCAGCGCCGTGACGCCGGACGGTTTGTCATTGTGTTTCTATTTTTCTAACTGCGGGGTTAATTCCCAGCAGTGGGAAGAAATTAACATACAAGACCATTTGCAGCCATCAATTCACCTTGGTGGAAAGGCCCGGTGGAAGCAGAGGCAGATGTGGAGGAGGTTGCCATGGTGACCACGGCGGAGGGGAGGGGTTTCCCTGAGGAGGTGAGAGACTTGCGGCCGCCTCTCGGTCCCACCACGTGACTTCCGCCGCTGTTCTTCTTGTTCTTCACCTCGGACGCCGCCTTTCCAGTGTCTGCGGCCAAGCCGCCGTCTTTGGGACCGCCGCCGCCGGAGAGAGCCGAAGACACTTCCTGGAAGTTGGCGGTCGTGAAGCGCGCCGCGCTGTCGTCCAATCGCTTCTGCGCGGACGACGGCAGAGAGGTGACGCCTCCCACTGAGCTGCTGCTGTTGTAGTTCTGGAGGAGGAGGAGGAGGAGGAGGAGGAAGGTGAGAAGGAAGGGAGTGATTGAAAAATTACAAGTTGAACGGAAAGGGAGGACAGGGACGGTGAGAAGACCCGGAACAGAGCGAGAATTATCAAAACAACACCGGGTGAGAGAGGGGAGGACCAAGAGGTCAACAGGAGGACAGGATGTGTGAGGGACACAGAACAAGAGCAATAAAGGTAAATCAAGATATAGAAGAAGAGTCAACCGGCCACTCGTGCTGTTACACTTAACTATCTCATGCACTCGTTTGTTTATGTGAACTGTGACTGAGAGGAAATGCCCTCACCTTGTCTGGGACCATGATGTTTGGAAGGACGAGGGAGGGAGACATGTCCATGGAGGTCTTCTTGTGTTTTGGTTTGTGTCTGTCTCGCTCTTTATGTTTCTGCACATGGAGAATGGAGGGGGAGAAAAAGGAGAAACAGATGGGTGAAGCTGCTTCATACATGATACAGGGAAAATAAATTAAGACAGAGAGAGAGAAGAAAAACATTTGTGTTATAACCATGTTCATATTGTGGAATAAAACAGAAAACACTGCAGATTGAGACACACTGGACCATATATAAGTGTTCTGGGGAAGATTACAGCCAAAGAGACGGCAAAAAAAATATATACAAGTTATTAGAATATAGTCACTGAAGAGGAAGAGTGTGTGTGTGTGGGTCTTTGTGTGTTTGGTTGATAGAAACAGAGAGAGAAAGAGGGAGCATTGCATTTCAAAGGCTCAGTCTGAGATGAAAGCTCGGAGATCCACTAACACAAAGAGAGTGACGGAAGAGAGATAAAAAGGGGGCAGGAGGCAACAGGAATTCAGCTGCAGTTTAGAGCAGAGTGTGTCTAAGTGCCTCGCGCCGCAGCGCACAAGGTCTCATTGTTTCATCCAATCATATCCTCTTCCTTGGACCATCACAGCTCAATTTACACCCTTCCCTAACACACACGCGTCGCCACCCTCCTCTCGCACCCCTGAGGTGGCAACTGGGTGCCAGCGCATTTACACCTCGCGCGCACGCCCTGCACCCTGACACCTTCCCCTGCACGTGCGTACGAAGCAGACAGGTGCACGTAGGCAGGCAGTGGCACACACGCGCACTTTTTTTTTTTTTACGCGGACGCTCGCACGCGTGGAGGAGATGCACATCCGCAACCGACAGACGCACTCTGGGAGATAGGCGGTGAAAATATGCAGCGATCCTGAGAGACGACATGGGATTCAACATGCTTGTGATGCTCAGTGTCATGACAACTCTAAAAAAAAAAAAAAGAAAGAAGAGAAACTGCCCATCCCCCCCTCAGGGTCTAGCTGAAGAGTGATTGCACGGAGGCTGGTGACAGTTTAGCCAGACTTCCTCTATGAATGGCAGTTAACAGACATCACCAGCCACGTCAGGAGATAGCAGCTTCACTGTAACCTCTCTGCACCACCGGCATCCGGTTATGGTAACGACCGACCTGGGGACCGGAGAAGAAAAATGTTGCAGAGGTCGATTCTCGTGTGCAACTGTGGGTCTGTGTTTAAAAAGAGACAGCAAGTTCAGATTATTCCCTAAAACAATTTCTTTCCCCTTCAGTGGTTAGAAGTTACGTGGAGTAAAATATTCAAATTCAGGATGTTACAGCTGCAGCACTAAATTGAAAAAAGAAAAAAAAAAAAAAACCCTGACATATTTCCTATCTTTGAAAACACCAGAGTCTCTAGTATGCATGAATTAAAAGTTTAGAGATCCAAACCAGGGTTCCCACACTTTCATAAACATAAAATTCAATGACTTCTCAAGGACCAGGCCCAATCGCTTCAAATTCAAGGACTCAACACGGCAGAGTTTGAGACGTGGATCAAGGCTAATTACTACAAGCTTTACAGAGTCTCATGGACAACAATTAAAAAAGGGAGAGGCTTGATTGTTGTGAATGCTTTTTTTTCTGTATTAATGATGGCAGACTACAGGACCACATGGTCTCTTACCTGAGCAATAGAAACAGAGGCTTATATTAATAATATTATTAATATTTTAAATACATGTATGTGTGTCAAAATATATATAAACTTATGTCTATTTCCTCAAGCATTCAATTTTTTTTTTGTAATTCACAAAGCATAAAGGATTTTGGGGATATCTAGGGATCCTGTTAAACACTGTTCTAGTCTGAGATAGCTGAGTCGCTGTTTGTTGAGGGGTTTTAATGATTTTTGCAATGGTCCCTAAAATGTGGTTCAAACACTTGTGTATTAGAGGTAGAACATTTTGTAGTTGAACAACAGATTAACTTTAATTATTGCAGCAAACTTCTATTAAAAAATAGAAGCAAAAATAACTACAAAAAGGGCAATTACACACTTTCTTTCCACAAGCCCCTGCCAGTTCAATAGTGTGTGGTGCAAAACATCCTTTCTAAATTAAACCCGGGCAGTTTGCAGTTCACCTGTAAAGTTTTAAGACACAAATAGTGTTCACATTCATTCATGGGCGATTCTTATCAGCCACACAAACACCAATATGTCTGAGTAAGGCCCAAATCAGCCAATTAATTAGTTGTGCCCTGATCAAAACATACTACAATTACACTTCAGGTTAAATTAGATAATTATGTAATGAGACAAATCAAAAATTATTGTTAATTAATTTTCCTATTAGACCGACATTAACCAATACTGTCCATCTAACAAAATGGCTCCAGAAAGAAGATGACCAAAGAGAAACACAGGAGTGTGATTTTACATCGACATCTACTACAACAAAAAAAGAAGTGATAACAGAGAGTGAGAGGAGAAAGACAGAGAGGTAAATTCTTTGGGATTCCCTTGTTGTTTTTCATTAACATTCCTGAGGTAGGTGTTGATGGAGAGAGGCTGAGTTGAGAGGGTCGGATAACGTGCACACACCACACACACACACACTCACACGGACCCACAGCACTGGGCGTGGGAAACATAACACACACACAATGTAACCCTGACACCCTCTTATCAATCAGGTCAATTGATTATACAGGCAGAGACAAAGCCTTTCAGCGTGTCTTCTACCCTCTTTCTCTGGCGCTGACCATTAGCCGCCTGATCATTTGACATGTCTGAGTGGTCTTTGAGGCTGTGTGGGGTAAATATGAGTGGTGGCAGAGGATGAGGAGATACGTCTATTTATCAAGAAAATCCCAAACAATGCGTGCTGTCTATGTCCGACACTGATCATGAGGCTCCGGACTGGGAAACGCACTCATCACCAGAGGAGCGCTGTTCTTTGGAAAAGCCTCTCCACATATCTCAAATTATGTGCATGGACATTTTTTTTGTCTGTTTGGCCGAATTATGGCTATTATAGATATTATTTTCTGTAACAATCAATTTTATATATCTATGGATGGATCGTTTTATTTCTCTGTGGATTTAACTATTTAATAAATCGTTTCATCTTTATATCAATTTATGAATAAACTCAAACTTCCAGAGCAGTCGTGGACGTGGTACCCGATCCTGCAGTGATGTCCATATGGCAGGACGTCAAGAATCAAACCTAACAATGCTCCGTAACAAATCGCATGTTACAAAGACAAAGTATTGTCTTTTAATTTGATGTAATATTTATTTTAAATGTTTTACAATTCGACACAATGGCCTCAGGAGGAAGATGAGAGGCTGCAGCAGGAACAGGAAGTAAGGGGGAAAATAATCCGCCCTGACCTGGCAGGAATTCCCCTGTGCAGTTTCCTGCAGGATTTCTGACCAGCCATTGTGTGTGTGCGTGTGTCTGCGTTAGTGTGTGTGTGTGTGTGTGTGTGTGTGTGTGTGTGTGTGTGTGTGTGTGTGTGTGTGTGTGTGTGTGTGTGTGTGTGTGTGTGTGTGTGTTTCCTGCAGGCTTTTTCTAAGCGGCCGGTGTGGGGGATCTTTTAGCCCCTGCTGTAGTTTGACTGCAGGGTCTAACGTGAGGTGGGTATACATCTGAGCCCCCCAAAAACCACAAAACAAATGCATGTGCGGACACAGACCCACACACGCACGCGCACACACATCTGAGCTTACTGATCTCTGACCCTGAAATGTGGATGGAGAGAGTGAATGTGTGTGTCTGTAAGTGAGTGAGGCAGGCGGTATTAACAAAAGCCAGGGCAGCGGGACTGTAAAGTCTGTGGACAAAGGCATTGCATACACACACTCAATTTGGATTCCACTAACTCATTTCTGAAAAATCTATTGTCTTCTTTCATGCTCTTCAATCAAAAACAATTACTGGGAAAAAAACAGGGAGGAAAAGGGATCTCAGAGCATCAAAAGCTTTTTGGCAAAGGCAGCATTAACAAAATCTCTGCTGAGCTGTCTGCATAGACACAGGTTTAAAAATAAATGCAACATCTCATCAGAACGGTTCTATCTAATTTCCATGTTTGGTTCATTTTAATCTGATATCGGTCTATGTCGGATGTTATAATGATGTGTTGTTGATTTTACCCAAATCTGTAGAAAAAGAATCTGCATGAAACAGGCAGCCAATATGTGTGCAGTGTAGAATTTCATTGGTTGCAGCAGGGTCTTGTAATTTTTGCTCAATGTCTCGATAGTTGCAAGAATTACATGTGACATTTCCACTGTTTATGTTGGTACAAGCACTGCAGAATTAAAGAATCCCTTTCCCTAAACCTGTTCTCCCAATGCACACAGCAGCATTTTATAGAGTAAATATCAACAGATAGAGAGCAAATTAGATCACTGCTCATAACTGTAAGCAAACTTACCATCACTAAATACAGTCATTTATTATTGCCTGATAATGTTTCTCTTGTCGTGCATTGAATATAATGTTATTTTTGATGTTTACACACAGTGTCTCATACACACACAAGCTCTTTAAGTGCCTGCTCATGTTAGTTTTACCTTTTGAGCATACTTTGATTGCTGTAACGCATTTTTGCATCAATCCTGTTTACCGTGTGTGTTTGATAAAGCTCACATCAGCTTCGTCTTTGATATTTCCATCCCATAAACTCTTCTTCACACTCCAATGAGGGAGTGAGAATGGATAACATTTTCAAACCAGGCACATTGATAAAGAGTTTGGTGGAGAAAATCAATGACAGTGAATAGAAGACTCGCTAGAACGGCTCAGCTATAAAGGGGCAGTCATGTGTTTGCTTTAGTACATTTAGTACATGATATAAAGCCAATTAGCATTAAATCAAGTTAAATGGTATCTCTATATAGATCAGTTCAATTTAATTCCACTGCGAGCAAAAACAAAAAGTGAAACACATGACTTGACACCTCCTGTAAATTCTGATTTTACGCAGCCTGTGATTACATGTTCCTCTAACAGGCACGACTGATTAAGTCACACTAATGCACCATTCATTAGAGGCTGCGATCAGCGGCGAGTAAAGGTGGGCTGCTGCAGTCATACAAGCATCACACAGACAAATCAAATGCAACTGATGGGTTTATAAAATACGATTTCACCAGTCACTTGGGCACCAGACTCGAGGTCTATGAATTTAGAGGCCCTGTTTGGTAAAAGTGAAAGACATGCTAATGTGTTTTGAGATGGGACAACTCCAATGAAGACATCTGGAACATAAGACATTTCCTCAGAAAAACACTGATAAAAATTTAATCGATACCAAATGCATTCCTTTCAATGGTAACCATCCATTCAGCCTTGTTTTCTGAAATCAGTTCACTCAAAAGTGACGCTCAAGGTCCAAGCTCAACCTTTTCTGGGCTTTATTTAATTGTCAGGAGGAAAGAGAGTAACCCACACCACAGGTTAACTTTTTGGAGGTGCCGGCCATGGAGCAGGCAACTTGGAAAAAAGGGGAAAAGACTCCTAACACACCTTTATCTAATTGTCAACTAGTAAAATCTGCAGAACAAACCCTAAAAACATGAGTTCATAAGAGCTAATAAAAATTACATATTAATTTCCTATTTGCTCTGTTTGTGAAAACAAAAGTATGCCTTATATGCCATTATATTTGCATACTGGCACCTAAATGCTAATTGTAAAGCCATCAGAAGAACTACAGACAAGTATTACTGATTAACTACTGCACATCTGCCTGTCCCTCCACAGTGTCAGCGTGTAACAGAGAGGACCTTTGTTTCTGGAGGAGTCACATTCGTAGGTGGGAGGCATAGAGAGGGTGAGATCTGAGGGCTGTCTTACCTTCTTATCCTTGTCTGGGGGTCTATCCATACACTGAGAGGAAGAGTCACTTAAGCTTTGAGACCTACTACCACGGCCCCTGCTCCTTCGCTAAAAGGTAAAGAGGAACTCCAAGTTACTGGATTAAGTCCATAGAAATGAGGCTAAAATTAGACCAAAATAAATAAAAAAATAAAAAAATAACTCTAAGATATCAAAAGAAGCAAAAAAGAAAAAAAGAAACTTGAAACTGAAAAAGGCTGACTGAACTTAAGAATAACTCAAAATTCAAAAACAGTCAAAAAACATTATCATGAGCATTGATTACAAAAGTGGTGGTTATGAGTAAATTGGTCACTACAGAGGAAAAAGTGCATAGTGGCAGAAGGTATATTGAAACATAAATTTATAATATATTATACCTCCACTATTAAAAAAAAATCCATTCCTTTTTTCTTTTAACTATCATCGACCAAGTGTAACCATTAGGTAAAGTAATTCCAGTGTAAAACAACCATCAATACTACAATTAAGAAAAAACTATCAGGATTGAGGACAACAGTATAAACACACCCAACTGTGAGTTGTGTTTTATTGTCATCTCCTCTGTGGGACACTTTTAGGGGGTCTTGCCCATGGATCTCAGCACAAGCCAGAATGCCCTTGCCTATATTATATATTGTCATAGCAGCAACAACAAAAACACATCCTCAAATAACAGCTATATTATCCCCTTGGATCATAGATCAAGTAAATGTCTTTATACAGCCTGTATTCAAATTGTGACCAGGAATTGTAAAACTCAAAAGCCAATCTGAAGCATCATGGGAGAAATCCTCCTCAGTCCACTGTCTCAATAACATACCTCTTGGCTTTGCAAAGGCTAGATATGAATTTCAACTCTAACACATGCTGTACTTGAACATAGAATAAATAAATCATAATGTATGGCTCCAACACAACACAACACTGAAAGCTTTCCCCCTTGAACAACACCATACTGCTAAACTAGGACAACCCTAAAAGACAATCAGTTGTTTCACAAGAACAGCTAGTGACACAAAGTTATGCAACAAGGTTTGCCATTCACAGTTACAAAAAGATGGGTGAGACAGGATGTAGCTGTGTGCTGCAAACACCCACTCCAGATGACTGTTAAGACGATACATAATTTGGGCACATTTTACAGCGCTTTGAAACATGACATTACATAGTCTTGATGAAACCGTCAGTGAAATGGAAATTTCACTGTAGTCCAGACTCAACGAGGATAATCCAAGTTTGAAATTAGATTTCGCTACTGACCGAGTCCAGTCAAATACCATATGTTGCTAACATGGCGTAAACATCCATCAAGTGGTATCTTATGAAACGCACTCTGCTAACAACATTGCATTCTTCATCATT
Organism: Trachurus trachurus; assembly: GCF_905171665.1. Classification (NCBI taxonomy): domain Eukaryota; kingdom Metazoa; phylum Chordata; class Actinopteri; order Carangiformes; family Carangidae; genus Trachurus; species Trachurus trachurus. Next base: position 10,067,744 of record NC_139911.1, read on the forward strand.
GATTCCCCCTGGTACATTCCTGTCATCCATACAATCCCGGCTTAATGACATTATGCCCCAGCATCCAAAGCCATTCATACACGATCAATATAACAGCATGAGTCTTTCCATCAGTGTTTGTTAACATTGCAAAATGTCCTCTATGTGTACGTGTGTGTGCGTGTGTGTATGTTTGAGCCGACACCATCCTGTCTTTCCATGCAACAATCGTCGAGGAATCAAATTCTTTCTTCAGTCAAGTTCCTGTTTTACATATTTTCTTCCTTCGAGCTAAATAGTGCACATACGTAAGTTGGAACTGGTTATTAAATATTGAAAAGGTGGAACAAAAAAGTTTCTTCAGTTAATGTGTATATTGAGAATACACAACCAGGTGTTACAATTGTGTTGATAAATCTTTTTAATGAAAGTGCTTTCTAACTCAATTCAGCAAAGTGATTTAAACAGATATTAAACCACTAATCTCTCGTTTATGAGTGAATGACAAGAGAAAGTAGAATAACAGTCAAAATGACTGTTCTTGTGTCTTCTTATGTTGAGCTTATGCTCATTGAAATTTGCATAGTTAAGCTGTCTGGATACAAGAGTAGAAAAAGCTTCTTTAACAGCGCCAAACTGACACTGTTTATTGAAACCATGAATCTAATTTAAGCAAAACTACCACAGTCAGTTGGAAATTAAAGAACTAAATCATGTGCACAACATAATCGTCCAAACAGTCACCCTGTAGCACAAAACAGACTCAAAATGGACCACATCCAGCACCTGACATCCCAATCTCCTGCAGCCAATCAGGGCTTAGGACAAAAACATGGGCCACTGTCAGAGAACGAGAAACGGTGGGAGATGGAGAGGGATAGGCGGAGGGTAAAGGACAGGTTGAAGAGAGAGCAAAGAGCAAAGGGATGGATGGCATGGTGCAAAGTGACAAAGGAAGCAGATGGAGGAGAAAGATAGAGGGAAGAGGAGAGGAGAGCGGCTGTGGCCGAGGAGAGCCAGGAAGCCGACTGAAGGAGGGAGAGCAGAGCCGAGCAGGAAGGAGAAACGGACGAGGGTGGAAAGACTGAGTAGAGAGTAAGATAGAGATGGAGAGGAAAGAAGAAGCTTGTACTAGGGGGAAGGAAAGAAAAGAGCGATGGCGGGGCATCTCTCAGTGGCAGAAGAGAAGTGCCAAGCTAGTCGACAGATAAAAGCTATATGTGTGATCTACAGACGCCAGTCAGAGCGGTCTCATAGATGAACTAGTTCAACAGAGATCAATGCCCCGTTCTAATACGTTAGCAAGACCCTGTGTGTTTATTCTGTACTACCATAAATCTACAAAACACAATCTTGATTCTCAGTTCACTAGCACAGAGATAAATAACCTTAAATTCAATAACAAATCAAAAACACAAAAAATAGATATGACTGTCCTCAAATGTGGAGAAACAGATTGAGGCTAAAATTAAGTTTCATTTGTTTAGAATGACTCACTGTCTAGTGATGTGTGAAGTTGTGGTTTAGATTATCAAAAGATGTGTATAATATGAGAAAACTTACCAATTTGCTGTGGTGGTATTTGCAGTATCCGCAGTACTTGACGTTGTCTGCATCGGATCCTTGTTCCTCACATAACAATCCCGCAAACTGGGCACTGTGGCAGAGAGTAATGTGAAGGAAATGAAAGCGATGTGACAAATATTTTTGCGTAACTTTTTTCCACAATGTGTTATCATAACACTAACAGCTCTGGACATGAATTTGAGGCAGTAGCCCGTAGCACAAAAATCTCAGCGAATCCAAAACTAAACCAGGCTGAACTCTTTAGACTAAAACAATCACAGAAAACGAATGTGACTGGGCTCATGTTAGGAGCATTATCATGTGAAAAAACAAGTTTAAAAACCAACACAAATTCTATTTTACGCTTAAAGCAGTTAGACTCCTTGAATACATAGGAATATCAAAATGCACGACATCTGAAAGGTTTTGCTATTTGCTTTGCGCCATATCAAATCTCCAAGTCTTTAAAAGAGTCTGAGGGAAGAACAGCAGAAACAATCTCCTCCTTTGTCCAGTGAGGTTAATGAGATATGAACGGGGCTCACCATGTGACATGGAAGGCCTGCCTGCAGCCATGTTTGTTGCAGGTCATACAGGCTCCAGTGGCTGCTTTACTCTCTCTGCCCTGGTCCTCACAGATATAACAAGTCTACACACACACACACACACACACACACAAACACACAGTTAAAAGAGACTCACTTCTTTATGATTAAAATATACGTGTTTGAATGAAATCTGTTACCTTGTTGTAGCGCTCATGTGGCACCGACTGGAGCACTATTGGCTCCATAGTCGAAACGTTAGCAAACTCCACTTCAGGTATGTAAAGAGCACAGACAACATGGGCCCAGCCTGCGGAGACACAGAAGAACAATCAGCCTCTGTAAAGAGGTTACAACCCTAAGACACTTCACAGGACTAATAAAACATATTGTAAAATCATAAATCTTTCACATTTGATTTGTCATTTGCGAGTCGCACCAGTGAGCTACAGTAAAACTGGGTTATGGAAATATGGGCCACATAACCTGAAGGACATGTCGTTGCTCCCCATAGATTCATTACAGAATTATCGGCTTGAAAAAATACTGCATTTTTCTGCACATTCTTGCCGAGCTGTAACTCATAACACAGTCCCTTAAAAAAATGTGAAGCCTCTTTGTTAAATGCTTAACTGAATTTGCAAAGCTCCGGTGTCTGATCCAGTTTATCTGAATTGGTGGTTACGCAGCATTTTGAATACAGGTGTGCAACAAACAACCAAACCAAGACACAGGTGATCACGACACCTCTTCTCACCCATTACGTTGCACCACATGATACATAGTCTCTTCAGATTCTTTCTGCACATTGTTATTCATGAAAAATACAGTCGAGTTCGGTTTTGAGAAAGGCTCATATTCAGAGATTTTCTAGTGAGCTGCATAGAGCCTTTTCCCTCCAGGAAAAGATAGGATGTCTTAAGGCGCAGTGAAAGATATCAACTTGAAAACTATCCTTCCAGTGTGTCAAATTATCAGACTTCGACTTAATATTAACATCCCAAAAGTTGCTGTGTGTGGCTATTGGCTAAAATGAACGTGAGTATAGGGCAGTTATTCTTCAGAAGAGATGAAGTGAATAAAACAAAACCTACACTCTGGTTGATATGCAGTCTCATGCTGAAAAGACTGAGTAACGCCTACATACCGACACTAAACCATAAATATCCCAGCTGGATTCATCAAGTTATAAATTCACATATCGTACAGAAATTAACTAAATCCAACTTTCAAGTCTCAAATGGTTTAATTTGTGAACCGGTAGTTAATCTATCTAAGTAGCCGTTTACTGAGCCCTGACACACACAGCTGCCTGTCAGTGAAGACAAACTGGGGGCGGTGGAATGACAGCAGGGCACGGCGGAGTGGCAGCAGAATTGACGACGAGCCGAGGAGGAGCTGGAGGAGGTGAACGGGAGGTCAAATGGAGGTGGGAGTCTCCTGCCATGCTGGAGGTGTCTGTTTTTCCCCATAGCAGGCACAAAAACAGGCTTAAACTTACAGTTGAACCCCTGACCTGCCTTTGACCTGGTGAGCGGGACAGGGGGGGAGCAGGGCAGAGGGCGGGACGGAGAGGAGGGAATGGGTGTGAAATGGGGGCATGTTGTTGTTTTGAAGTCCCTCCAAGAATCTGGAAGAGGCCTATAAAACAGGACTATAAAAGTGGCACAGTCTTCCTCCTCAAAGTAAGCATTCACACTTTTACTACCCAAAAACCCAACAAAACATCCCTTTACGAACATCCCTTTTCTCAGAGAAGTTATCGAAGACCAATGTGTCAGGACGCTGAGCTTAAATTTAGCCGATAACTAACTTGAAGAGTATTAAGGTTTCAAATAAACTAAGGGAGTCAAAGATCTGTCAGCAGTTGATAAAAGCTGAGTGAGTTTCTTTTGTGAGCCAAGTTAAAACATTAAAGCCAATAGCAAGTAAAAAAGAAAAAAATCTAATTTATGTTCACTGTAATGAACTTTACACACTGACACTAAATCAGGAGGCACCATGTTGAGCTCAAATTTAAAAAGCGAATAATTTTGACTTGCTCAGATATCAGGTTTAAACTTCTAGTATAAGGAGAGCACCAAAATATGAGCATCCACAACTTAAGACGGCAAAAAAAGTGGCCATGACGAGCAGCTGTTAACTTTATGTCTTCTCCTTTTTCTTCTTCTTCTTTTCCCTCTCTTCTGTCGGCTACATGTGAAGGTAGTGGATCAAACACCCATTTCAGACTAATCCCTTTGCTCTGCTTTATCACTCTCCCACCTGAAATAACAGCAACTAGCACACAGATCAACAAGTGGAAAGGAACTGACAAGAGCAGAGAAATGGACGGTATGGGGAAAAGGAGATGGTGAGGGAAACATGGGAGGAAAAAGAGAGGGAGAGCGGGGTCATGGGAAGGGTAAAATAAAAGAGAAAGTAGTAAAACGGTGTGTGTTAGTGTTGTCCTGATGCCTCCCTGCAGGCCTGGACACAATCCCACAGCTGTGCCTCTCTCTCTCTCTCAAACACACACACTCACATACACACAGAATATTTACAGTCTCCACCAAGCTGACCCTCCGATGAACCCGGAGAGGAGACTCCTCACAGGCCATGCACTATACCCATCCTGGCCCGCCCCCTCATAAACATACACACACACTCACACACTCTCATAAAACATGGACTGGCAAGAACGGTACAGAGAGGCAGCACACACAACAAACAGCAACATAACTCTCCCAGCAAGCTCACACCCCTTAAACTTGCCGGTGACATGCAATTAATGAAAAAATACACAAGAGGCTAACCACAGATGTGGGTGTGGGAGTGTGTGTGTGAGAGTGTGTGTGTGTGTGTGTGTAGCCGGGAGGGATCCTACCTCCGTTGTCTGTCCTCTTGAGGGCTCCGTCTTTGTGTGGACACAGCTCACATCTCTGTGGGTAGAGGAGCAACATCAGGTCAGAGACAACAGGTCAACTTCATAAAGTCAGAGTGAGGCAAACACTCAAGCATGACAAATATGTGCGAGTGTGGGAGATAAGCCGGAGAAGAGTCGCACACCGACTCGGGGCACAAGGCAAGAAACTCTGCGGGAAAACACCCTCGCTATCTGACTGCCACCTGAGGCGGGTTTTTTTCTTCACATACAGCCGAGTGTATATCAGCCAGGAGAAGTCCACAGGCAATTATTGCTCTGCCTGATAATTCGGCTCTTCCTCAGCTCACAAATTGCTCGTCCTCACCTCAAGGTCTGAATCACACGAGACAAAGAATGCGGCTTGTGTGGCAGAACAGAAAGACTTTCATATTCCGCTTTCCTTTCTTCCTCTTTTTCTCTGGCCAACATAAAAACATATGTAAAAGGTGCCTCTACTCACACTTCCTGAGAGATGTTTGAAATGCCTTTCTTTCATCGATTATTACTACCAAACTCTTTGCAGTTCAGTGTTTTTCCGTATTCACTGTGCAGTCCGCTCAGTTTGGCCATGGTGACGAACTTTCATTTGCTTCTTAATCTAATAAAACCCTTGAAATCCTTCAAATCATATTCAAACTAAATCATTAAAGACAGATTCCACAGGTTGGACACCGGTAAAGTAACCGATGCTACATGGAAATTGCATGGCAACTGTTCATTAAAATCACACTTTACAAGAAACAGTCTTACCTAATTATATGCATATTCAATTTTCATTTAAGAAGTTCAATCATAAAATCACTAGTAGTTTTATGAGAGTTCTAGCTAATTCTGCACAATTCTTTGTGATGTGTATATTCTTTATTTCCTTTACAGAAATGGTTTGCTTTCGTAGAATAAAGCCTTGCCGCTTTTTCTACACTTCTGACATTCCTGTACAGATCTTTGCAAAGCATTTACAAATTCCTGAATTTATATGATCCAATTCAACACCCCAGAGAATAAATTCCACATTCTCTTGATTTGTGAAGTGAAAAGAAATAAACACGTCCTCTGCACCAAATGTTAAAGCAATACAACTTTTTATTTCACTCTTTTTTTTTTGGAGTGAGCTAAGAAAGTGTTAATATTATTGATTTAGAAAATTCTCCACAAGCTTCAGATTGGTTTCTTTAAGTATTTCGTGAGGAATTTTGCCATTGTCTGTTTTGGATCACTGTAATGTTGTGGAAGCCTCTTACATTTCACTTTCACCATTTTATTCACTACATGGCATTTACATGAGTGAATTATCTGCCTGATCAATATGCATTATTTCGCCTTTAACATACAATTCAATTTGTAGATTTGCAACCTCTACTTTGACTCTGATTCAGCCACTTCTCTCTGTCCATCGTCACCACATTGGTTATATTGGTTATAATATATCATCTGAAGAAAGAGATGGGCCGGCCTGGAGCAGCTTGTTCATTTGTAGGTAAGGCAGCAGATATCGCAATAATCACAATTTTTACGGTCTCTGAATATGATGACGGGCATGTCCGGTTGCGATGGAAACATTGTTCATTCTGAGTTGGTGTTTTTGTGTTACAGGTCGATGGTCATAATTACACTGATGGTCATGATGCAGGTTAGACTAGATGACTGGGGAACAAAATAAAATCATCTGCTATGACGCAATTTCTTTCATGTAACATCTTAGTCGCAACCAATGACGTCCGACTAGTGAGTCTTGAAGCTGCCTGAGTTTGTTTCTTGTACAGGTCATTGTTGCACAATTGTCAGAGCTTTGAATTGCCACTTCTGTTGCTATTATTTACATTTATTCAACTACCTTTCAATGAGGTCATCACATGGTGTCAACATATAAAATTTAAATAATTGATAAGACTTTCTAACCATGTTGTGTTAAGCCTATGTCGGCATGCTGACCCACTTTTAACATTTTCTCCCTCTCATTGCAGATTAATGCATTAAAGACAAGGTGTAAAAATGCACTGTGGGAATATCTCACTCCACCAGGCAGCCTGCAACACAGACAGCTATTTACTTAGTAAAATCTTCAGTTTATTCAAAAGAAATATTGCTGGGAGCTCACTGTACTTTATTACGTTTAAAGATAATATTGAAAGGTCTCGCTTTTGATTAAACATACGCTAAAAGACACTTCGGCTAAGTTTAATATTGGAGTTGATACCAATATCTTAATATTTACTCGTAAATGTGTATTAGCTCAAAATACTGAGTACAGGACTCAGTGGTTACTAACAATCAGTAAGGTAACAGCCAAGGGAAAAAACTGTCAAGCCCTCATCTGCACGCTGAATTTGACACTTGATATTTAATGGAATCCATTCTTCCCTCTATCTGTGTTATGTTCCCTGTGCCACTGGGTGACACGCAACCCTGATGCAAAATATTTCCACCCCTATGTTCACCAGTTGGCACAATGCTATCAATGTTGCAATGTTTTAACAGCAGCAGAATCCATTTTTTTTTTACTTCATCTGTTTCTTCACTTAATTCCAAAATGTTTCGAGCTTATCCAGGTGTTGCTGTGCAAACTTGAGATGTTGATTTTGGTGATGAGGTTAAAGGAAATGAAAGTCCTATTTGTGCATCAATGCGCCACTCCTGTGTCACCGAAACCTTCCTGCAGGTACGACTTCTCTTAATCGGCACTACCCCATGTAACTTCAATTTCTGAATAACATTTTATACAATAGAAACTTCAAACTGGAAGTGAATACATAAACATATGTTTTTTTAAATCTTGTCCTATTGGAGGCATCAATTAGGGCTATGTTTACATGGAAACAATCTAAACAGGAAAACGCAAAAAGTGGCGTTGCGTTCTCACTTTTTATTCCGCGTTTAGACAAGCGTTTTGGAGGGAAACCTGTGTGCATAGTGTTGCAAAAGTTTGTGTTGCATGCACATGCACGCCAGGCTGCCACACAACACTACAAAGTCTGCGCTCCCTGGTAGCGTGAAATATGCCTTCTCTCTGTTCAGTAATATTGTCTCTAAAGACTCGGTACAACTGCTGAAATGACTATTGCATGTTTATTAGAGCTGCTAGGGCAACTTGAAGGTCCGACGGATGGAAATAATCCGACATGTTTGTTGTCATTTTCCTGTACTGGTGCATCCCTGTGACGTAAACGCGCATGTGCAGATCGGAGCAGACTTCTGTGTCTTTACCCTTTAGACGGGAACGCGACGGTGGAGTGATTTTAAGATTTCCACTCTGGAGGGTGGTTTCACTTTTTTGCATTTTTAAACCCAAAAACGCTGTCGCCGTCTAAACGAAAAGCACATCCGTTAAAATATTTTGTTGTTTTCACCCACTAGTGTTGTCGTGTAAACAGGGCCTAGATCTTAGTGCAAGCACAAGGTCTGAGGAGTCAGAATCTATCAAGCTCTCATGGTATCATCTCCTGATAATTGATGACCTTTGACCTGCTCTGACCTACTTACAACTACTAAAAAGTTGAGTCAAATTAAGGCTTAACAAGTTTGTGAAGTTCTGTTTTACAAGTAGAAGGGAGCCCAAACAGTTGAACACACCCCAATTACTGTGATTGTTTTTTAACTTCATGAAATAAAAAGTAACTGTTAAAGAACATTTGCAGAGCGGCTATTTTAATATGTTTTCTACAGCGGTTCATTTATTTTCAGCAAAATATATAATTTGCCAAACATCGCCATTAAAACCGTCACTAAATGTTTCCCTGATAAAGTTCCACACTGTGAAAGCTCTTTAGCCCAATTCAGTCCTGAGAAATGATTCAGAGCTCTCTGAGGAATAGGCCAGCCCACTGGTCCTGCATTAAATGTAGGATACGCAGGCATCTCCATGCATGTGTTCCACTTCCTGCCTGTGCAATAATGTTCAAATGTGCTGCTGTGATGAAGACTGAACAGCTTGATGCAGTATGTCACATTCAACCAATGGTATTTGGCGATAAACTGCCCCCCACCTCAACAGCACTATGATAATCTTTCATAGAGCTTTTCAATCAGGATTAAATATCATTTTGTGAAATGTGATGGTAACCGGTACAGAATGCAGTCTGCAGGCTGAAAGGCAGGCATAGGGCAAATGAGAGCGGTAAAGGGCAAATGTCGCAGAAAATCCCCTGGGTTCAGGCGGATGCTCCACAAAAAAATGGCAGATCTGCACAGACCTACATAATTTCTCATGTCACTTCTGATGTCTTTGATATGGCAGCTTCTACCAAGATTTCTTGATACGCTATAACTGACAGCATACAAGACATCTCAACTGTTACACTTTGTATAATTTGTTCCAATCTCTCTGAAACACACCAACGATGCAAGACTGAACTTGAGGCTGCTTTCATTGTGTATTTAGAAATGACATTTATAAACAACGATTATAAAACATTTGAACGGTAATTTGGGTGTGTTCAACTGTTTGGGCATCTTTCCACTTGGAAATCATTAAAAACTTGATTAACTTGTTAGGTTTTCATTGACTTGCTAGAACTTGTTATAGTTGTCACTGTTCAAGACCATAAGGTCTGACATTTTTGCCAGATAGACCTGTTATTCTATAGGCTCACTCATAAATGATGTACTGTATGTATGGTTGGATGGATGCATGGATGGATGTTACGACTCACCACACGGGCTGCTCTCTCCTGAGATTCACACTTTCTGCAAAACCAAGGACCAGTAGGAACTTGCACAATCCCATAGCAGGCTGAGGAGAGATGAAGAGGAGCATTACAAAAAAGAAAAGGAGCCACACTGTTGAGGAAGTCATCACAACCACAACAAAAACACTACACAACCTTAAATCCTACCACAACAATAATGAAAACATGTCCATACATGCAAACGTAATCCTGTTAACATCTGCACAAATATCACACTAAACACATTGTCAACTGTTTTTCTGCATGCACCAGACGCCAGATTTGAGATTAAACTGGTTTGGGCAGTGTTTTGATGTGACAGACTGAAGTACAACTGCTGTTATCACTGTTGTTTTTATAACACTCTGCTGACAGCCACAAAATATTTTAAGCCCGCAGGACAATAGCAGAATCACTCGTAATGTGCTGCTAATGTCAACACACGCAGGCGTCAATGATATAATCATTTGCGAGCTTTTTATACCTCACGTAAAGAGGCTTCTTTCAAACAGAGCACAAACTTTATTTGACGTCTGCCACAGATCTCTGAGAAAACAGTCAAGAGGAAGAACAGGTGTATTTCAAAGAGGGCATGAAATTATTGCGTGAATGCAGCATTTACACGGCTAAACTCTGCGAGGACAGTTGATAATGATATATTTCTACGCTCTCCAGTATTGAATCAATTCCTATTATTTCAGCATTGCTTACGAGTTACAGCATGCACTGTAACTCCAAACACACCATTTTGCTTTCACCTTGAGTTATAACCTGATTTCACTGATGTTAACGCGACCCTGACTTTCAAGTTGCTGTTAGGCGGTACTACCCTACATACGACGGCACTACCCTAAATAGCCTACCTCTACACATTTTCAGATTATCTCTGATCTGACCAGAGCCCATAATCCAATGAAATTAACAGCCATAATCCAGATTTCTGAGGACAAAATACCCGAAGGTTACCGAGTTCAGGGGCATTCAAATCAATCCAATTCATTCATACAAATGCACAAATCGCTCAAATTTTGATCAAACTTCAATTTTGTAAGAAAATGGCAATAATGTAGACATAGCAAATCTTGACCCTTTGAATCTTTGCCACAGTTACATAGACTATATAATAAATGATGCATACATTCTCATGGGAAAATACTATACATAAAAAGGCCATGACTAGCGCTCAAACAATTATTTACTATGTTGCTGATGGACACTTTTGCCCCACCAGCGCATAACGTATAATGAAAATGGACAAAACTGAAGTGGTGACAGTGATGCAACAGTGACAGCTCAAAAAATATATGTTATATACAATCTTATTAGGGTTGGAAATTTAGGATACTTAGCAAACATGTGCATTGTTTCATGTATGCTCAGCAACATTATACTTGAACTTCTTGCACAGTGTAAAGAGAAACTTGGACAGAGTCTCAGCCTCATTGGAGCACTCCTGGTTAAATTTGTGGTTAACAACATTTTAAAAAAAAAGACATAACTTTATCCAGACCACAGTGACTGGATCTGTACGAAAGGATTAATGTTATGATAAGCATTTATCTGTGTTTTGTTATCCAACACATTCCAAACCGCATGGAGGCATTCAATGTTTAGGGTTGTGGTTTTAAAATATGCTTACTCTGAGGCAAATGTATACAATTTTCTACACTGTCATTAAACCTAAAAGGCTGAGCCTGAGCGAATATGATGCAATACAAATATGAGATATGAAATGATGAGTTTTGAGTGTCCAAAATCATCCAAAAACAATGCTTGCTAAGTAGATCTATTACTGCCCCCGGTTTGTTTCTGCAAACTAAAACCAGCAAAGAAAGACATGAAAATAGAGAGAAAAGAATCTATCCAACAATTTGGCTCGCAAACATTTCACTGGGTTTATTTAAAGATCAGTTTGACTGCCCAAACACTGTTTCTAAAAACAAAACAAAACACAGACATCCATCCATAGATATATACATCTGTTTGAGTTGAGAGTGTGCTGACATTTCAAAATAGTTTCCCTCTGCGTTTGCCAAATGGACACATGGCCCGCTGTTAAACTTGTAAACACTGGACGTCATCATGTGAGTCATCTTGGGTAAAGCACTGACTTGACAGCCCCTGCATCAGGGTTACTACAGTGGAGGATAACGCAGCCAATGGAGAGCATTGTTTTGCAACATGACCTGATCCCAAACACAAATGGCAGCGTAAAAAAAAAGAGAAGAAAGTTTCCCCCAGCTGAATCATCATTCAAAATCCTCGACTCGTGGGCTTACTACATACAGACACGAGTAGCTATCCCTCCATCTACTCCTCCATATCCCACAGAGCAGCCTCTGACAGGGGATGAATAAATGTCACGACTCGTAGCCAATAACAATTTTGTTCATTGTGCAGCTGCCAACTATCGGGCCGTAGTAGATAAGCTGACAAGCCAAAGCAGTGGACTTGCCCTGCCCGCATGAGTTGAGCCTGACCTCAGCCCTAGCTTTGGAGGCGGAGGAGGAGGAGGAGGAGGCACCACCACCACCACCACCACCACCACACGGAGAGCGGGTCCATAACCTTGCAACAAGACAACGCTAACTAGTGTGTGAGCTAACTGCTAGCAGCTACATGGAGGAGCTAACAGCAAGCACGGCGTTACCTTGGTGCACGGCGACGTTGCAGCCGTGTCCGTCGCAGTACACCAGCGGGTTTTCCGCCCAGCCTCTCTCGTCGGAGCACACACAGCAACCGCCGATCATCTCCTTCATGTTATTCGTCGAGAACCCGTCGTCCGCCGCCAGACAACGCTCGCCGGAGACCATCTACGAAGAAAGCGGACATGCGGAGGAATACGGCGTATAGATAGATAGATAAAGCGAAACCTTCACCGAACTCGCTCCCCTTCTTTCCGCTGCTACGCCGCTTTAGGTCCCGCTCGCTCGAAATGTCATGTTTTAAATGTGTTTAGGTCCCGTTTCGACACCGTATTTTTTCCACCAAAACATCCACTTCACACAGCGCGACGTTGAAGAGCAGAGAGGGGGGGTACTTCGTAAGCGTAGAGAACCGGAAATGCGTAATGACGCAGAGCGCGTGTGTGTGCGTGCCCTCTGACAGGACGTAAAAAGACGGAGCACAACGTTCCATGTTGGCTCCACATGGCCGAGACGGTTTGAAACTTTGTAGTAAAAGGGCCACTTCACTTTACTTGATTCAGTGTCAACAACAACGCCAGAAATTTGTAGATGGTCAAAGATAGATGCTTCATGCAAGTTCAGCTGCTGTTAAAAGCAGGATGTTTAGAGAACAGATGTGAGTGTGTGAAGAACTATAGCCTATGTTTGCAATTTGTTTACAGCAGGGACAGTGATTATTCAACTCAGTGGTGTGTGTTTTGTAGCAATGTGGAGCAGCAGCAGCAGAGCTACATTGGAAACAAATGTGAATATTTACAGTTTCCTATTTTAGGGATTTGTTTGCTTACTTGTATATAGGGCAATAGCTGAATTTAGAGATTAAGTTATTAATCCATTAATTGACCAATCAAAAGCTAATTTTGAGTAAACTGGCTAGTTTTTCAAAAATGTGGAGATCTAGCCTACTAGAGACAGACTATATAATTTGAAGCAGAATAGTTTTGTCTTTTTGACTGGACAAAACAAAATGTGAAATAGCCTATATTAACTTGGGAAGGCTACTGGGAAATGTAGCCTATTATTATTTGAACACTTGCTGTAGACTGTATTAGTCTGTAGGCTATACATAACAAGAAAGTAAATGACTGAATACCCAAAAATGACAATAATCTTAAACTGCAGCACTAGTTAAACCATGTGTTCAAATTTACACACATTTCTTTTTGTTTCATATAGTTCAAACAGATTATACACACAAATGTAGGCCTATACGTTGTTACTGTCATTTATGGACAGTTACTACATTTTAAAGTTAGGCTACCTCCCCCTCTAAAGAAGCAATTAGCTACAGACTGCATATTTGTAACAGTGCTAGTGGCCAAACAATTTTCAAGCTGTAATGCAGAATGGTTTTTCAGATGTCATATAGGTTACTTTTACACTTCCACTCATGCATCCTTAAAACATCAGGTGAGTAGATATTTTTATAGGTTAGTGCATTTCAATACATTCATTCATCACAATGACAAAAGATTAAAATCATTTGTGTTTTATTGCTCATCACAGCAGGCTGCATTGTTGTAGCTATTTAAATTTCAGATGCAGCTTGAAAATATATTATTTGTGGTTTTTAAATTTTGAATTGTAATTTACAGCTGGGGCTGCTAAAACCTGTAAAACCAAATTTCTAACATTTCACTTCAGTACTTTAAAATGACAGAACAACATGCATGTGGCTTCTGAGCGTGCAGCTAGTGGCTAGATATTCTCTGTAAGAATTAATATCTTTATCTCTAAAAAAAAAAATATTAAAAGGGCTTTGGGAAGCCTATATCAGGGTGAATATCAGACCTGTCAATATACACTTTTGTTTTGACAGCATCCCCATGCTGTTGCCAAGGATGCTCCAGAACACACACACACACACGCTATTCCAAGCACTCAGCTGCTGCTTGCATCACCGATTCCTCTGAGCGAGCTCCCGCTCTCGGTTTCCAGAGAAACGTAATGACTTGCCAATAATGCGCAAGAGCACACGAGCGTCCTCCGTGTAATATGGTGAGCGAGAGGTCCCTGGGAGTGCCTGCCCATTGTTTGCTTTAATTTCAAATTGCTCAAATGCTCCAGTCGACACTGGGCACTGCACTAAAAGGGGACGTGGGGGGGATGGGGAGCTGGGGAAAAGGAAAAACCTATTAGAGCTGGAGAGAACAAAGGGAGGCGAAGGAGGGGACAGCGGTTGTGGAGGGGCCCATATAGCTACTGAAACACTGAAAATGGCAAATTATTTTTACAACTTGCACTTGATTAAGTCAAGGTCTGTACGAATAATGTATAATGTTCCTCAGGTTGTCAGAGAAGAGCTTTCTCTGAGATAGGCTGGAAAATTGCAGCAACACCGTCTACTCCCATTGACTACTGGTGGCCTCCTGCACCTAGGTGTAATTTAAGGTATATTCTGTGATTATAACCAGGTTGTCCAGTCTTGCAATTAGAGCTTGGTTGCCTATATATACACTGTACGTCTATGAAGTTGGTGTTTGGATCAGAGTCTCTAAAGCTGGTGCAGCCATGTTTCTCCCATAGTGTTGGAGAGAAATCTTTTGCCACATTAAAGATCTGTATTGACAGAGAAATAACCTGCTGGATAAACATACACTATTTTTTGCAAGATGCAAATGGCATGCTGGGTGTTTGTCTGGAGCTACTGATTCTGTCAGGGTTTTCAAATATTTTGCCTGTGTTCTGCACAGTAGGTTGCCTATGACTGCTATCAGCTTTGGTGATGTACAGTGGTGAATCTGGTCTTGGGCAAAGGAGCAGAAATAAACAAAAGATTGAAGCAACATCCTTGAAATACATATTTCATCGTGGTCGATTCCCATTTCATTAATTTTAACAATGTGTAAGAATTTTGCTGTATAAAATACAAGCTCTAATTTGCCTAGAACTACAATGCCTTTTTCAGTGAAGTGCTCTCATGTTCATGTCTTCCTTGCTCTACATTTTAAAGGTGCAGCTTTAAAAAGTCAGAGGACCCTCACGACTGAGTTCTGGGCGTGTTTGTGTAGACTGGGGAAGTTTTGTAGTCTCATGTGCAGGATGAGGAACGTGTAAAACACAGAGACTAAAAGACAACACAACCCACACAGACTCAAACTCGTATGTGGGATGCATCTTGACCTTATTTTAAAGACACTGCACACACAAGGACTTGCGCCTGTGGTCATATGTTTTTGGTTGGTGTTGTTCCACAGATTGAGTTACCAACTCCATCTCTACTTGAGTGTATTTGTTTTGTTGACATTTATAAATTAACAAAAAAACCAGGGGCAAAGAATGCATAATACACCCATCGCTCTAGTAAAATTTGTATTTTTTTCCCCTTATACATCCCAAATATGTGTAAGTGTAGGTGTGTTGTGTGAGTGTGAATGCATGTGTGTGTGTGTTGCAGGAGGAACTACAGCAGTCTGAGAGGAATGTTTTCACAGACTGAGCTCATAAGCCTCAACAAATGATTGCTGACAGGTAAGTAAAGGTCTTGTATTTTGAATCAGTTGTATTCCCAAATAGATCCCATATGCTTGTTTTCAAATCAATTTATTAATGAGTAATGGGTGTTTTTCAAAGGTGTCAGGTAGAATGTAAACTCTCTAGCGTCTGTAGACCTTACAAAACAAAATAAACAGTCGACTACTGTTTATGTTAAGTTGATGTGTTAAGTTGACATGTTTGATCAGTTCTTACACAGTCCAGCCTATAGCATATAAATTTAGCCCAGCCATTATTCTTTAAGCCCAGTTAAGTTGAAACAATGAAAACAGTGTTTCACAGACAAAGCATGAGGCTTGGAGCAAACACTGGCACAACCTGTTCTTTTCTTGAAATACATAAGAATTTACATTTAAATTAACCCACAGTCACTTCATGCCCCTGTTGCAGGGATAAATCTTATACTGGAAGTTTGACAGTTTTTTTCAACATGCAGTAACTCCAATAAAGGTGTCATAGACCATTTTATTCATTCAGATATTTTACTATTTAAAATTGTATATTTTTTAAATCTCTATTGTATTGACATTCTGCATGTCTTTCTCAGGGTTTATTGCAGTCAATACATGTTGAAGGGTTGTAATGGTTGTGACAGACCATGTACTTTCCCATCTGTGTCTTGTGATTTCTCTGTTAAATGACTACATGATGTGTTCAGGATAATAGGACAGACACCAATCAGCTAATTGTTTGAATAGCGATTGGCCATCAGTGATCATTTTAGATTTTTTTCATGTCCTATTGATTCAGCCTAAAGCCTGCTCCGCCTGTGTGGGAGAGGGTGAAATGTCGGAGAGTTGAACACGCTGAAAATGACCTGAACGCGCTAAATGAACTCAAGGCTCCCGAGCCGTATAGATGTGTTTCCTTTTGCCGGTTACACTGTGGATTCAGACCCATCGGTGTTTACCCGGGGTCTCCTCTCTGGGCTGCGAGTAGCACAGAGGCGCAGGAAAAAATACAAACAGTCCCAACACGGCGGGGTGAAAGGTGAAGAGAGCCCTTCCCCCACCACTGTCCAGCACACACTTCAGGCTCGGATTGCATGTAAAATCACATTCTCCCGGGGTGGTGGGGGGTGGAGAGGAATTCATTGTTTTGGCATGGGGCAGTGGGTTTGTGTCATAAAAAGTCTATGCTCTTACAAGTGCCTGCGCCTCCTTGACCAAGTGTCTCCATAAAACTCAATGCAAAACAAATGACTTGGGGGCTGCAGGGGAAAAAATAGCCGAGTTTTTGTCTGATGAGTGTTAGAAAACTGGAAGAGTTTGGAAGATTGCCTATACCAAGAGATACTTTTTTTTATGGCCAGCCAACTTATACAAATGTATGAAATTCACCAGATTGAACCAGTTCCACAAACCTCTACAAGAAACTGGTTTCCATAACGCTATTGTATGGAGCCAGCTTCCTATACAATTGAAATAAACTGTCCTTTCATAAATCGCATAAATGGCGATTGAGGAATTAAAATTGTTTGTCTTAGTCGGTTGTTGAGTTTTCTAACAATTTATCTTCTGCTAAAATGTTGGTTACACTGCGCAAAGCTGTTCAGCACTGGTCACGTGTGTTCATTAGTCCTGCCAGTGTGTGTGTGCCCTTACCGTAATCCGTCCATCTCCCCCATTAAGCCTCGGTCTTCCACAGTGAAGTAGTGGAAAATAATTTGTAAAAAGTAGGTAAAACCTTCAACAGCAGTGAGAAGTCGCTACAAGGCGCCATAGGCTGCTAAATAAACTTTTCTTTATTTATTATTTATGTTCCACTTTTTTTCTGTTCTCTCTGTGTGGGCTGCATTAGGGATGATTGCTTCGTGGATGTAAATTACAATAGTCACTGACTTCCAAGAAGCATGTCCTAAAAATACAGGCCTGTCCTTCAGATTAAAGTGAGCACCCTGCACTGAAACTCCAGCCATGCAACAAACCAGCCCTGCAGCTCAGAGCGGGATGGTGTCCACCATCAGGAATAAGCCTCAACATTTGATCGTCTGGGGCTTTTCCCCCTGCACCACCAGCACACAGCGGGCTGCTGCAAGGAAACCTTCCCCGTGCTCGAGGTCTCTCCCTCGGTCGCTGGGTCTCGTCTCCTCCCCTCCGGTCCCGGTCGACATCCACGGGCGCAGGAGAGAGAGGGGGGAATAAGTGCCCTGTGGCATCTGGTGTATCCACAATCTGCATAACAAAGAGTCCCTGATCTTAATTGGAGATAATCAAATAGCGTGTATATATGCAGCCTATATAGCCTACATAAAGTTATTTTTTATTTAGAGATGGTTTCATGGACATATCGTCATTTGTTATTTTATAGTCCACAATTCAAACCGAAAAACACAATTAGAGCTTGAATTAAAAATAACAACAATAATAGAGTCAGCATGGGGCATCCTCGTGTCTATAGGACCAGTGTGAGAAACTTAAATGGAAGATGATTTCCCACTTGACACGTGGCGGTCACAACCATTTTCCTTTCATGTTTCCTGACTTTCTCTAAAACAAGCAGTTTTAATTATCGCCGTGTTTTAGATAAAGCAAATATATAGGTCAAATAAAAATGATATGACACGTGCTATTTACAGGCTGCTGCTGCACGATCCAATTTATTATTGAATTAATCGTGCGTGTAATTCCTATTTGTGTCAAGTGTTTTAAGGTGAAAGCCTGTTTGCTCCTTTTCAACAGCGCTGGAACCTGTTAGATAAAACTTCTCTATGGATTTTTTTTTTTCAGTCACCGTGTAAATGTTATTCTATGTCTTTTATGTAAATCAATGTGCAGCACCTTGGTAAACTTTTATGTTTTGAAAATGTGCTATATAAATAAAGTGGAATGGATTGGATAATGTCAAATATGAATCTATAATTTATGTGTAATCTCGTTATTTTGTGGTGTATTATGTAAACTAATTATGTTATAGGACAAATGTATTCTACGCAAAGTGCACATGCTGGTCAGTGAAGATGTGGACTTATTTAGGTCATAGAAGTGGTTAGCGGGTAACACTGTTTACAGAACCCATGGCTGTATTTTATGTGATGAGGGCAGAAAGGCAATAAGCACGTATTGTGTCAAAGAGAATAGAAACCAGGATTCCCGAAGGGAGAGAGAGACACGCAGTGTTCAGGACGAAACAAGCCTTGGCTGTCTGTTCCTCCCTGCATCTCCCAAGCTGGGCACAGAGTTATTCCCCCGAGGAACAGGACCTCAGCGAGCGGCCCCTCCCCTCACTCCACTCTGTTGCATCCATGAAGCTCCACATGCTCCACGTATCAACGCTGTCATACACAATCAGACACGTGAAAAGCCACTTTTAGCAGCAAACACAGCGATAAGAAAGTTGACGTGCAGGTTCTAGTTGTATTCAAAGCGACGAGAAGCTCAGATGAGAGGTGCACACTGGGGCTTACACTGGAGATAACTGGGCAGCCTTACGCGCACGCACACACATAGACACAGTGATCCCTCATGGCCTGTTTCAACTGCATCCATAAGCAACATGTGCAGTGGCTTTTCATGCTTTTTCATAGCTAGAAGGTGATTTAATGATTGACACTACAGGTAGTCTGCTGTAATTATAACTTTTAATTATCGCTAAGGGACTTTTACGCACAGTCACTGTAATTGGAAGGTATTAAAAATAGAAACGTTTCTTTATAGTAGTGCGCGCACACACACTATGCGTAAATATGTATTACCTATATCAGCACGTTGGTTGGTGTAACGCCGAGGTAACACCGATGGTATTAAACGTTCACTGGGCGGTCTGTAAATAAGTAAACAGGCCTAAAGTTGTGGAGATGAACATGCCCAGTCTTGAGTATGGCTCAATCGCGCTCAACACTCAGCACTGCCCGTGAAGAACAGGCCACAGGGGATTCACGTGTTTTATAGATAACAAAGACGGAACATAACGCTGTTGAAAAAAAAATGGCTCAGGGGCCAAACACAATAACCAGTCAAAACAGCCTCCTGTAGGCCTACTGCTAATTCAAACAATTAGCCTATATATTATACTGCACAGTCACATTATTTGGTTAGCGTTGTGGGTGGTGGCCTCAGCCCACGTTTCCTCTGCTTCCGATGCAGCCTATGCGCAACTGTGTGTGTGCGTTAATGAGGTGTGCACGTGCGTTCAGATTGCTGCGGGTCTTTCATTGCATGCGCGTGAGTGTTTGTGTGCGTGCGTGCCTGCGTGCTGTCTACCTTGAGATTCTACATATGCCTGTGTGTGTGTGTGTGTGTGTGTGTGTGTGTGTGTGTGTGTGTGTGTGTGTGTGTGTGTGTGTGTGTGCGTGCGCGCACATGGCATACGCACGTGCATGTGAACGTTTACAGGATATTGTACGTGACACCAGACACAAAAAAGAATTCCTCAAAATTAAATCGCCATTAATGTGACTGCGTTGTGTTCAGTAATCCCACAATAGCCCAGATTCCTGCTCCCACTATTTATAAAAAGCAAAATTTACAGTAATAATTTATGCATGTACAAATGCTAGAATATTTACAATTGTTGCATCCAAAATGTCCTTTTAAAATTACCTTTTTTAACGGTAGCCTAGACCTTGACTGGGTGATTCAAGCTGTTCTGGCTTTAACCTACGCCGTCTAGAAATTCTTATGGGAAAAGCAACCCTGACTCTGCACTTTCAGCTTCCAGCCCAATCACTATTCACGTTGTTTTACCGGGGTGAGAAGCAGGCTACAGTTTAACAGGGATTCACTGGTTTGGTATGACTCTGCTAAATTCACATTAACTTCAATGCGTTCGAGTTTCGGTATTTGTATTTGTTTTAATTTAACCTACAAGTATTAACGACTGCATGCGTATAAACATATGCACATGGTTACACTCTGCAGTACAACATATTTGAAATGATTTTGCGCACGCACACACAATCTGGTGTAAAGGGAAAAGGTAGGCTATAAAAAACATTGGGAAAGAGGATTAATTCATTACGGTGTGGCCAGACCTATGAATAAAAGCATGCATGCATGGTCTGAGCAAATAATGTATAAGTAGGTCAGTCTATATGCAACCAACGAGGAAAAATTCATATGGAGGAAAAGCCAAAGCCAACAAAAGCAGATGAGTTGAGCCTTTTGGTCAGGGCAGCAGCCTGAACGTGGAAAAGCAGCTCTCCAAGTGTAAAAAGCAAAATGTCTTTGTTTAAGCTGCGCTGACTTCACTCACACACACACGCACACACACACCATGGACCCGTCTAAAATACCCGGAGAGTGGGGTAATTTTACCAGCACACAATCGATTGCATATAGAAGCCCCACCGCATGCATTTTGATGTGGACCGAGGGGGGAAACAGCAAAAAATACATTCCAGTCTTATCGTGATACTTCTCGGGCTCAGGTTACCTACTCCGCTTGTAGCAGCAACCATGAGCCGAGGTGAATTTTTATCAGCTCTTTATGCGGCTACTGAAATATGAACTTGTCATAACTGCATTATTTACTCAAACAGCACAGACTGTGGGCTCAATTGTAAAACTATTGTAATGGTTACTGGGTGGGTTGGGGAGGGGGGGAGCTGAATATCCATTTTTATTGCATCACCTGTCAGCGGCGTCCAATGGGCGTCGACTCTGAGGGCATTAATTGATGAAGGTGTCTCCAGACTGGCGCACCTCCCCTCTCTGTCATTTTATTTGTGGCTCAACCAGCAGCCAGAATAGCAGCTGCATTTTAGCTCTTATTCTGTTTCTCTCTGTCTCTGACTCTCCCTCTCTCTCTCTCTCTTTCTCCCTCCCCTCCCCTCCACGCTCACAACTCCCTCTCCCTCCCTCCCTCCCCCCTCTCTCTCTCCCTCTCTCTCTCTCTCTCTCTCTCTCTTCTCCCTGTTTTATTCCTCTGGCTGAAGCAGTGGTGTACACCTACCCCTCGTCCTGCTGCCGTCCAGAGGGGAGTGGAGCCGGCAGAGGCAGGTAGCAGCAGCCCCGGCTTGGTGGACGCATCCGTCGCATTCCTCCACCATGCCGGACCGGGGCAAGAGGCGACGAGTGGATGCTGTCGGCTCATTCAACCTATTAGGCACCGGCAGCTCCATTTAACTCCGCATGTCAAAGTTTACATTTTCATGACGCAGCAGCAGCATCAGCAGTGTGGATGGATTAAAGGTATGAGCAGGATGTCTTGAGCTCGCGACCCCATGCCATTTAGTGGTTAAATCCATAACAGCCTATACTGAGAGTGACTACATGGATTAATACATTGGAGCGGATATATAAAAGATGGGAGACCTGGAGTGTGGTTTTGAGGAAATGCAAGGAGTGAGGTTGGGATACCTGCTCATCAAAGGCAAGCAAATGTTTGCTTTGTCTCAGGTCTTCACCGACCTGCTCAAGAACATCCCTCGGACCACGGTGCACAAGCGCATGGACCACCTGAAAGTAAAGAAGCACCACTGCGACCTGGAGGAGCTGCGGAAGCTCAAAGCAATAAACTCTATAGCTTTCCACGCCGCTAAATGCACTCTCATATCGCGGGAGGACGTGGAGGCTCTGTATTTCTCCTGCAAGACTGAGCGGGTGTTGAAGTCCAACAAAAGGAAAGCGAAAGCGGTGTGTTCCCCCGGGGATGTTGACGCGTCCTCGGGGCTCCTCCGTGCCGACGCCGAGCTGTGGAAGGAAAAAGTTTGGTTTAGTTTGCACGGTGTCCCGGAGACTCTGACACTTCACAACAAAACGGGCAGGCGCAGAGAGCTGACTCCTTGCCTTACCGACTCCAAACTACCTCAATTTTACCACAAATCCAATGGACGAGAGTACCGGTCGGCGACTAAGTCCAGTCACAAACACTTTAAAAACTATGAAACAGCTAAAATAACAGGGAACCGCGTTACTTTGAGCCAAAGGCACTCGATTTTCCGGAGCGCGGTGAGCCGGCAGCCGGTGGTGCTTCAGTCCGCCATAGCTGCTCAGTCCAGGCTCTCTCGCTCAGCCGGCGACCTACTTCACAAAAGGAAGAGGAGGCGCGAGGGGGGCGGCGGCAGCAGGGACAGCGCGAGGCACTCGTGGAGCAGGAGCAGACACGCGCACCACCACGCACCACCGGTGCTGCTGGTGCAACCCAAATCATCCGGCAGTCACGGGACCTCTTACGGCGCATTCAGCCTCGGTCCAGATTTCTATCTTGACCCCAGACCTCACCACCATCACCACCACCAGCACCACCACCACCATCATCACCACCACCACGAACCCACTCTCCCGGAGAGTTACAGCAGCGACACCGAGTCCAGCACCTACTCGGACCGGGTGTACCCCGACTCGGACTTTGGGTCCGGTTTCTCCACCAGCAGCAACTCCGGGAGCTCCGAGGAGGAAGAGGAGGGCGAGGGCGAGGACGAAGATGACACTCAGTCGGAGAGTTCAGAGGTCAGCTCGGAGGAGGAAGAGAGCTCTTCTCAGTCCGACTCCAGCTCGGTCTCGAGCCGGGTTTCGGTCCAGAGCATCCGGTTCAGACGGGCCCGTGTGGGTTCTCTCGCCAAGAACCTCAGCACTAGTAAAGCACCTTTGGTCCTGCAGCCCACGTTTCACTACAACAACCAGCCACAACACGAGAAACAATACAGGACACTGTGCCAGGTGGCCCCTCCACACACAGGGGACAGCAGGCATGAGAAACGGCAAAAATGTGAATTTATTTGTAGTGAAACCAGGAAGGACTTGGGACCTTTACAGCCACCAAAATTTAACTCAGTCGTTGTGGGGGAAAGCTTTTTCACCGAGTCCAAAGGGGAGAAGGCAGCTGACGCTGATCCAAGCAGGACTGACCCGCTGGAGCTGAGCTCTTATTCACCGGGACTCAACCGGTGTAAGGCCTTTCAGTCTACACGCAGGGCATCGGGGTATCCCACCAAATGCCCCCCGGGACTGAGTGCACACTGTGACCAGGACAAAGACGCCAAGCTCCTGAAATGTACTGAGAAAAGAGAGGGGAAAGCCACCAGCCACAAACAACTGCCCAGCCCCCTGAAAAAAATAAAGACCGAGGCGGAGGAGCCCTGTGTGACCGCCGCTCCCTACTCGGACAGCGGCAGGACAGCCAGGACGCCCCCCTTCAACCTCCACAATGTGAAAGTTAAAGTGGAGGAAAGCTGTGATGAGTATGAATACCAGAACCAGGCCACTGTAGTCAAGTGTAAAGGGGATAAGGCAGAAAGCAGCAGCCAGTATCCCAGTGGAGCTATCAAACAAGGAGAGTTTTTCAACAGCGGGATTAAAGCCACAGAGAGGAGCCCTGATGTGGCCCCCAGGTCCCCGTGTATTCCCCAGGAATGCAGGAGCAGCCAGGACACCCACGCCCCGTGCACCGAGGAGGGGGAGCACAGGAACAGAAACTGTCGGGCACCGGCGCTGGGGAGCAAGAAACCCCGAGTTTCCAGGATCCAAACAAAACAAAACGTGCCCAGGGTCAACAAGGCTGCATCTTCCTGCTCCTCTTCGTCTTCTTCCTCCTCCTCCTCCTCATCATCATCATCCTCCTCCTGCTCTTCTTCTTCTTCATCATCATCATCTTCTTCTTCTCGCCCCGTGGGCAGCGAGGAGACATCCACGGAGGATTTACCGAGCAGCAGACGCAAACGCAGCAGCGCCAGCAGCAGCTCTGTAGTCCTATCGCCTGCAAAAATGCCTTTCAGCCTGATGGCAAATTTCCCGTCGCCGCCGTCGCTGGTTGTTGGCAGCGACGGGGATTTGTGCCCCGCTTACTCCCTGAACTCACTGAGGGGCCCCGGGCCTCCCCCTCCGTCCCACCCCGTGTGGAGGTGGCAGCCAGGCGGCCAGATTCTCCCTCCCCCACACGCTCAGAAAACTAGGAAATACTGAACAGAACAACAAAAGCCCCCACGGTGTCCATCTCCCAACATTATTGTAGCCAGAGTCTTAACGTGAAGTCCACCAAAATTGCTCCAAACTTTACCGGTGTGTTACTATTTTGTTTTCGCCCCCCACGTTTTTTTTTCTTTTTTTCTTTTTTTTTTTCTGTGAATGGATTTACATTCCGCCTTGTTTTGAAGTTTGATCGAGGGAAACCTACAAGATCCACATCCAGATCCTGATCCCCCCTTTTGGAGCCTCAGAAAACGCCCACAGGACTGTGAGACACCGCTCGTGGATTTACGCTTAAAAAAAAAAAATTCTGTTTAAAAATAAGCTATCAGTCCTAAGCAATATGTTAGGTTCTCATCCATGTGTTTACTTGATTTTTTTTTTCTTTTTCTTTTCTCAACTCGACTGTTTCTTCCTCGCTTTTCTATGCTCGACCTGTTGGATTGTATATGGTGCCACGGTTTCAGTGGTTTGTGCTTTTGTCTGACAGAGGAAAGGGGTTAAAAAACGAAGGAGAAGAAGAAGAAGAAATCGCAGCATTCCTTGGGATGAGGCTACTCTTAATCTAAACTGGAGCCGAGAGGAAGTTTGACTTGGTAAAACCCAAAACAAAACAAAAAGAGTCAGGGTTTCCCAATCTGTGCCACTTCTTGGTGGGTTACATTTTATATAGCCTATCAAAGCTGTGTTTTCTTTCATGACTGCTTGGCCACTACTGGCCCACGTGTCCAAGTGTTCAGAATGATTAAAATGCGTTTATTAATGTCTATCTATACATGCTCACAGTGAAGCCTTTATTAG
The DNA here is from genome assembly GCF_905171665.1 of Trachurus trachurus. Taxonomy (NCBI): domain Eukaryota; kingdom Metazoa; phylum Chordata; class Actinopteri; order Carangiformes; family Carangidae; genus Trachurus; species Trachurus trachurus. The sequence goes on from NC_139911.1 coordinate 10,093,232, forward strand.
ATTTGACAGGAATTTATTCCTGGTGGTTGTGGGTTTCTTTTTTTAGAGTGCTTGTGATCTGGTTTTCAGTCTTGTTTTTCCTTCTGCGGAGTATTTCCTGGTTTGCAAATGTGTGTGATTGTGCACAGACGCAGGCCCAGACACAACACAGGCCTTATGTACAGACAATCAAAAAAAAAAGACGAAAAAAAAAAAGAATAAGGCTCAGTCCTTCATAGCACGTTAGGTCCCACGACAGACTCGACTCGTGTACCTTCAGGTCCACGTGGCCACCGATTTCCCTCTGCACATCATATTTTATGCCAGAGGACTGGGGTCTGTGTTTGCGTTCAGAGCACGAAGGTGAAGTCAGGAAAATGCAAAACACAGACATATTGACAATGTCCAAGATATGGCTGCCAGTGGGATGTGAATCAGGAGTCACCGTTGGGGGGGTGGGTGTGGGTTGGGGGGTGGGGGGGGGGCAGCACCAAAACAGCGTGAAAACACCTTCTAGCTACACTGGCTACTCAGAAACAATGCGACAAAGCACAAGTGATAGGCTTAAATGCATTGCACTTTTGATACTGTTGGGGGTCTTGTTTCAGCTTTAGGGTTTTTCTGACGAGCCTGTGAAATGATGTCAGATGGATGCTGATAGGAAATTAAAAAAAAAAAAAGACTTACGATGAGACAGTTGAATTTGGATGTATAGAGAAAAAAAAGGCCAAACTGCCTGGTTTTCCTGCTCTTTGATATGTGCTGTATTAAGGATTCACCCAAACATATAGGATGTTTTCCTGATTTCCTATTATTTAATAATATGCTTATTACCATGAAGCCAGTGGTGTCCTCTCTCCCCCCCCCCCCCCTTTTTTTTTTTGGTTGGAGTCAATTGTTTTGATCTGAGCTGGAAAAACGTCATTTATTTCCAATTATTGGCTGAAAACACCCAAAATATAGTTTCCTTTTTTTTTCTTCTTTTCTTTTTTTGAAATATTGCTTTCCTTTTGTCAATAGGTCCCCATCTCACTTTGCATTAATGTAGCCTTTTGAATATGGCCGCTCAGTGAATGTACCCCAGGTAGATTTAATACATTTAGCTGTAGCTCCTCCACGACTTCATCGTGTACATGAAAGACGAAGTAAATCAAGCGGTGGAAGCTGCAGCTACATGTTAGGGATTTTAAGGAAATGTGTAGATGTTTTTAATGGCAGTGCAGGACGCGCTCTGCTAATTGGCAGGCTTTTCTGTCGGCGACAAAGAGAGGCCCAGCTTATGGCGAGCCAGATCACAACAAACCCAAAGCCCGTGAATGATGTCAGCCTCCTCACAAGCACAGCAAAGGGTGCATTCATTCAGAGGATTGTAGGAACTATTTAATGGGTGAAAAAAAGAGGAAAATGTACAAAAAAAAAGCTCTGGTTAAATCAGTGTGGATACATATGGTAGATGTTTAGCCATGTTATTAAAGCACCACTCTGCAGCCATGAAGCCCCAAACTCACCATGGGCCTTATTCCATGAGGCTGGAGCAACAATTCAAACTTGAACTTATATATTCTCAGCCTGTTCACCGGCTATTTTCTGAAGCTATGACACAAGCTGGTGTATGAGCAGGCTAGCAGTTTAAAAAAAAAAAAAAAATGGAGGGGGTTGCACAGGGTTGAGAGAGGGGAGGGGGTCGCTGTGTTGCAAGAGCGAAGCTTTCAACCTTTAATCCGCATGTCAAAAGCATAGGCTGCACGGCATAGGAAGAAGAGGAATAGCCTGTGCCCAAAGCTGTGCGAGGTTTTGCCCCCCTGACGCACCAGCCTATTCTCACGCAGCGCTCACAATGCGCGGCTGAGGGACGGGGATGGTGGTAATGGCCTGTTGGGAGGGCCTTTCCACCATTAAGACAAATAGCTCTCTGACAGTGACGCTATCAATGTAAACAATTGCATCGTGCAGCAGCAGCAGCTAGAGACTGCGTGCACACCCCCCACCACCACCACCCCTCACACACACACACACACCCCTCCCTCCACCACCTCCTCCTCCTCCTTCTCTTCCCCACTGCCCTGCCCTCCTCATTCACTCATTTACTTCGCTGTTTTGATACAATACTTGAGGTCAGGTTTTTGACATGGAATTTGAAGTCACTGGTTGTTTATATGAGACTGAATATTTATTTTTGTGAATTTTCTGGGGTTTCTTGTATATTGATTTTTGTTGTTGTGAATATATATATAGTACAGCTGCACTCGAAATGGAAACTTGAACGGTGGATTTCTGAAGCACTTTCCCTTTCTTTTCTTTTTTTTAATTATGAAGCATTCATTAAACGCGACTGAGTGTCATTGTCAGATTCTTTTCTCTTTCTTTTTGAATTGGACGATCATTTGTTGTTAATCTGATTTAATGGTGGGGAAACTGGTCTGGGGTTTGCGTTAGGACAGAGTTTTGAAAACAAAGAAATTAAGTCATTTTAAACTTTCCTTATGAGGTTTCCTTTTTCTCTTTTATTGTCTTTCATTTTGGGGACACAGCTGCTTTTCATCTTTAAAATGTCATACACAAGTTTGTTATAAAATGTCCTCAGCCCTTCAATTTACTCTGTACAATTAATTTTCATCAATATTTAAAAGCATTTAGAGAAAATTAGACCTTCAGTGAAATAAATAGATTTTATTTTGTCCTGAGGCAAAGAATCCTCAGATTTGAAAAGAAAGTCTTTGAATGGATTTACAGTGGTGCTTATCCACACTGTGGGCAGTCTAAACTAACAATAGAGCTAATGATGACTGGTGGTAAATATCAGATCTTCAGTTTGGTCAGACTGTTACAGTAGAGAGGGATTCCCTACCCTGGTATGTGTGTGTGTGACGGAAGAAGTGGTAGGCCTGCGGAGCCTGCAATAATAACAAGAGGCAAACCGCAGACATTTACGCATGCAGCATTTCCAACCACTGCGCATGAGGTGGTGCGAACTCACTCGGGTTTTATACTTGGAGCAGAGAGAAACCTCAATAAGCTGGACTAAACAACGCTCCCGCAGGGACACAGAACCTTTGAGCAACTCGTAAAACAAACAGCACTGCTGCCTGCATGTATCCACAGCACAGGAAGCAGAATGTGTGTAACTGTGTGTTTAAGTGTGTGTGTGCGCGCAGAGATTGGGGCCAACTTGTCGAATAAAGCATCATTATTCCCCTCGATAAACAACGAGATAAGAATAAAAGCAAAATTACAGGAGTGGCCTACATAACCCACAGTGCACTGCTGGCATAGGAGGATAAAACACATTAAAATAAACTAACACTCCACAGCCACATCAGAGGTGCGCACCACAACTCGCCCAAAGGCTCCTCGCCTGTCAGGATAGAGAGTGCAGGTCAGAACCGAGCAACTTCTCCGAGAAGCTTTGACCAGACTTGCCCTTCGCTCAATCTGCCACGTTTGACTTGATGTTTCCCTGATTAATGAGACTGCGGTGTATCGCCCAGGCCCAAGCCCCGAGGTTGATAAGGGGAGCCGGGGCTGGCAGGGCTGTCTGGCCCCGGCTCGGCTGCTGCTGCTGCTGCTGCTGCTGCTGCAGGAGCCTGAAGGGGCCGCGTACTGGGAGCAGGGACAAGCCATTATACTGCTGCTGGCGTTTCAGGGTTAAATTCCAGTGCGGATTGGGAACCAGTAGACTGTAACTTCTATAGAATAACAATAGAAAGAATACGTGAAAAAGGGGAACAAAACAGTCCTCAACACAAGTCGGTTTTTACTGAAAATAAATAAATAAAGTTTCCTAAAGAGCTGGCTTGTTGCAGTCAAACGACATTTGTCGCTCGCTGCACGATTGGAGACGAAGTTGTGGCTAATGCTGACGGACACATGCCGCGTTAGGGTCAGCACTTTGCATTGATCTTTGAGACAATTAAATACATGGAGGCCGGTGAAAGCTGTCAGGACGTTTTTATGTTGAATCCTTCAACTGTAAAGTATTCGCCTGCACTGGCCACTTCACACGAGGTCACTCGCGAGCTCATAATATTTTGATGTGAGATATGAATAAACAAAACCAATCTCTTGACGGTTTGGGAGCTATTAGGGGAGAATTTGTAAAAGATTTGTGTGTGTTATGCAGCATTAAATGCATCAACAACTTCTTAGCCCCAGCCTTTTTTTCCCTTGCAGTTCTCTCTCTCTGGTTGTGACCGGTGGTTGTGTGGAAACAGGAGGGTCTGGGGGTCTGGGGGAGCAGAGCCCCTCAAAAGGCTCTGTCTGCATGATAAAAAACGGAGCTGCTGCTCGAGCCTGAGATTAAACTGCACAAGGGCGAAACTGTCAGGTTGAAAGTACAAAGTTTTTCATTGCTATTTATTTATTTAATTTTTTTTTCTGCATTAGTTTGGTAACCTCGTAACGTGCAACATGTAGCCTTTACAGTGAAGCTGTTGATGACTTTCTGATCCCTTCTGAATGTGAACTAAAATTAAAAATAATGTTGAAATACTGCAAAAATAATAATAATAAAAAAATCCCATAATTGTGGTGGGAAAACAACGTTAAAACCAGAATAATTATTAAATAATATATATTATAAACAACATTTTGGTAAATTATAACTGACACTTTATGAGGCACACAGAGCGAAATTTGCATTACAAACTGAACAGCTTATAAATTATCATTCTGGACACAACACACTACACACCCAGTCCGTCTGCAACTAATCCAGCGCATGTACTATAAACTCAATAATTATGTGAGCTCCCACTGTGTTGCACACTAGAAAGTGAGGAAATTATATCTCCACTTATTGTAGTCGACTTCAAAATAAAAGCTCGCTCATCTATTGAAGTGGAATACCAGGCCCCGTGACCTCCGCGGAGAGCGCAGCTTCTGTTTAAAGTGTAAACCAAACTTTTCCCACCGACAAAACTTGGTGTAATGTGATGGCTCCTCCATGTGCTGAGCTGAACTGAGCTGAGCAGACTAGGCTATATATACTCTGTGTGGCCCACGTGCTTTTCCCTCCCTTTAACATGATTTTATACAAGTTAGATCTGAGAAACCGTGTGGACTCCAGTCACAATAAAACGTCCTCTTCTCTCTGAATCCGGTATTAATATTCTGACCTACGCGGGTTATGAGCTACTGGCGCTTTCACACTTCAGCATTAGTGGAGGTGCACAGACTTTAACTAGACTTAAACGGAGTTAGAGTTACACCAAGGAGCATCTACTGACAGCAGCGGAGCCACGGTTTACTGTTCGCTGTGATAAGATTATCATTTGTTTTTGCAGCTCTAATTTCATTCAAATTAACTCCCTCAACTAAATGACCCCCCAAAACGATTCAGTTCACACACTATGAGCGTGTTACTTTCACATGTTTCAATATCTGATGACTGACCATCAAAGATGCCAGAAATTCTTAGATATCCACGCATTGAGAAAGTAGTACAAAGGTCAGGGACTCGTAATATTCATATGACCCATGCCATTACATAAAACGAGGCACTAATCAGAAGTAGCCTCAATGATTTTAATAACGCTATAAATCAATGGATTAGATCTGATTCGCTCATACTTTAATCTACTGGAGCTACTGTCACTGTGGCCGCGATGGTTTAACATGAAGTGGGACACAGCGGGGGAAACAGCGCTGCTTCAGCTGGGTCTTTACCCGGCATCCTCCTGCATAGAGCCGGGGCAGCAGGGAGGGGTGGCGGGCTGTCTGGAGAGGAGAGGGGAACAACGATGCTGCTGCTCAAACTTTTCCTTCTTTAAAGTCCCATTCAAACGCTGAATGGTGTTGCCCAATAGAAAAGTAGGTCTTATGAATTATGTATTAGTGTCTCATATATAGGAATCTGGAAATATACATGTATATTATTTAGTAATTTTACGGTTAAACTGTGGGACACGTGTTTCCTGCTTATGACAATGTGCAGCTGAAATTTACTCTCTGCAACAAAAAAGATAATATATTCATTTAAAAAAGTGTTCTGTCATTTGTTATTTACCTTTTATTTTTATTGCCACAATAATATATTTTTTATTATCATTGCTGTTGTGGTTCCCTTGATAACAATGGGCTTATAATAATAGTAATTATCATAGTAATGCCAGTATTATTATGTGATTTGTAGAGTGCATGATGAACAAAAACAACATGCTTATTTATAAAATGATAATCACTTTACTAAGTTTAGCCCATATCTTTGTCCACGTGACTCAAATTTCACGTTTGTAGCCTGTGTGTGTAAATCAAATTGAAATAACTCTCGGGTTAATAACTGACCTAAATCGCTTGAAAACACACTTCGAAAAGACACACGGAGCCCACAGAGCTGAATTCTCGTGGATTTCCCGTGCCAGAGGAACTGCGTGGGGGGAGGAAGGGGAAAACCAGCACCAGAGGGCTTCTGCTCCGTCATGGAGCTCAACTCCATTTGTAAAGGCTTTTCTGCGGACAGGAGAGAGCCAGATGTAGCCTAATGTTGAATGGAGCATGGAGACTCGAGCAAACTTTTAACATACAATTCAATCAGTTATCAACAAGCCCCGTTCAATGACAGTGCATGGGCCTGGGGTGTGTAGCCATAAGCCCGGTGCTTCAGAGTGGGACGGAGTGGAGCGAGCCAGCGTTTATGCCAACAGGCCACATGCATGAGTCTCCGCTCATTCAGCCTGTTATCCTGCGACTTACCAACATACCAACATATCTGAAGGGCTCTCATTCCTCAAACCTAAAGAAGCCATTCTCCTCTGTTTTCTGCTGGCGGCCTATATTTCATGAAGCCTAGGGCTCCATATTAAAGGTCTATGAATTATTCATACATTTAAGAATAGGACATCATTTATAGATGCGTATGAAACTATTTATACATTTCTAAAAAATTAAGAAAGCGTTTACAGCCTCTAAAACTGGTGAATTTGTAAAGATGGTTGTCTCTTCAAATTTGTTATTTGTTTGTACAACTAAAAGCATAATAATTATAAAAATACAGGTTTATGCAAATCTAAAAAAAAATATATAAAATGTCATTCAATGTGACAGAAAATGTAGAAATGAAGTCCAGAAATTCAGCACAAAATCTATTTGTTGTAGTGATTTATGGTCCACATCTTAAAAACCAGCGTTCAGAGTTAAAGTTTGACTTTGATGTAAAATTTGAAAAAGTTCAGCAAACACCATGGACTATTACATACTGTTATTGTTTATTATCATTATTTAGTCTGTTCTAGATTTTCCCATTTCCAATAAAAAAATAAAATAAAAATTTAAAACAGTCCCAAGAATGACATAATGAATTTGATATCTATTAACGGTTTACTTATGAAGGCCTTTTCTGAAATAATTTCAGCCTTTAACTTAAGCCCACCTCCACTCATATACATTACAGGAAAGTGTCCGAGAACTATTTCTAATGAATAAACTATATTAATGACGATTTCAAAAAGCACATTCTGCTGTTTATTTCTTTATATTTGATGTAATTAGCTGTAACACACATGCAGCTCGGCAGTTATTGAGAGTTGGAACGTCAGAATAATGAAATTTCTGAAGATACAGATCAGCTGATTGAAATGATCAGCTGAAAACTAATATCTGGACACTGGTTCCCTTTATAAACTGACAGGTCAGTGGAGAACATTACACACTATAGGGGGATTTGAACAGGCCACAAGCAGCGGTGACCTTTGACCCCTCATACCAGGGACTTAGAACAAGGGACCCAGGCTGGACTGCAGGATAAAAGCCACTAACACACACACACACACAATAGAGAACCTATACTACAGTGCGCTATTAACACACCGATAAAATGTAAAAATGTATATAGTTGTATATAAAATTAAAAATCCTCATCCTCTTATCGCAAAAATGCTGAAACTAAATTATCCAAGTTTCTAGCAGCAACCTACATGTGCTCAAGCCACAGCTTGTTGGCTATTGATCAGAATGTCAGAGCCATTGCCCTTTGCCTAAGTCGACAGATATTCTCACCTATAGGATCCAATATGTCAGACGTCAGACGGATGAGAACCAGCCTATTGCTTTGCTGCAGGGTGCGTAAGGCAGACAGGAGACAAGATGTGTCAGAAGCGGATTTGAGTGGAGGAGCTTCCTTTCTTCTCCTCTTCAAGAGAAGTTTCTTAAATTGGGTGGGTGAGAAATATAATAGGACACTTTTGGGGCTGTCTGGGCCTCTGCCAGATAAGGTTTCAGCCAGCGTTTTTCACCCACTTCTTTACATTTGGTCTTCAGGATATGGGACAAAGGGGAAAGCTGGACTCATTGTAACTACCTCCTTATTTAGGCCTCGGTCTGCTGTTTAGGCAGGAGGTGTATTCTCATTCAAATAATAAAGAAAAATCACGAGAACTTTCCTTTAAGGATCATTTATTTATAATACTACCCAATAAACTTTCTGGTACATTTAATTCCTTATCACTTTTTACTGAATGATTGGTCTATTGCTCTGGCTTGTAGAATTAAAATATGCTATTTTTTCCATTGTGAGTTTACAGAGACACAACCATTATTTTTACCACTAATGAGCATTCATATTTGCATTAAGACTTGCAATGGGGTTTTCTATATATACACACTTCAAAAAGTTATTTTTTGTTTCGATATTTAGGGCAACTTTGGATTTTTCATAGCATCATGGGAATATTATTTTTATGTAAAATGTTGCTATTTTTTTGATTTTCCAAATTTTTATTTCCTCATGTCACAAAAGTCAATTTTTCATGTTTGCATCTCCCTATTTTTTTTTTTTTTTTTTCCTAAAGACGCTGTTGTCAAACAGGAGGCTGCTCCTGGGGATGCACTTCTAACTAGATCCGCCTGTTACAGTGGATCCTTGTTAATTATTTGGCCTGATCAAGGATTGTTTGGAGTGTAATCTGAGCTCCTTCAGCCTCAGGCAAAACAGTGACAGAGAGCTGTCAAACAGCTTTTAAATAAGATGTTTAACTATAACACGTTTAAGCACAGCGGTGCCTCATGAGGCAGCCTTACAGGAAAGACTTTGTCTTCATTTTAAAGAGGCACAATTTATGCTTCAGGATACAAAAAGCACTCTAAACCTGTGTGTGTCCTAATAGACATTGAAATAGTGCATTGTTTCTCCCACCTCCTTTTAAGCTTAATTGCATATTAATTAACTTGAATTTAATTTGATTGTTAAATTGTGCATTAACACCATGTCTCCATACTGTTTTGCAGGTATTCATTCTCCTCTGACCTTTCAAACATGGACCTGGAACAACTTCTGGTTTTATCATAAACTCTCCAATAACTGTGTCTGCAGGCCTCTTCTACCAATGTGTGAATTAGTGAATGCTAGTGGACAAAGAGCAGGTACAGAGAGTCTTAGGGGCGAGCAACAATTATCAGTATCTAATCTGTGCTGCAGACAAATGTCCCTTGAACAAGTTGTTTCCACAAAGAGAAGAATCAGGCTCTGTTCTACTTTTAGAGAGGAAGCACAGGTCTGAGGAGCTTTGGATGAGGGTGTTCATTCATTTTCATTTAACTGCCCAAAAGCTTCATTAAATGAGGAGCAAAGCAACAAGGATCAAATGATCAAATGGCCATCTATTAATACTGAGACGCATGGCTTCAGTTTTAGAATTAAATCATACTTTTATAGCCATTCTTTTATAATCCATCACCAGAAGCAGCTACCGGCTACAGTAAAGTTGTTTCCAGGTGAAATAGAAAAATGAAAGATGTGTCTGACAAACTGTAGAAAAGTACCCAACTTACTGAAGAATACACTGCAAAAAAAGCAGACTGAAACACATGAAGAATATATTTATGTTTTAAAATATAAATCCACTGAAACAAAACCAGATACATCCTGCTTCTCTCATCATTTCCTTTTAAAAGTTCTTTCTACATTTTTACTTCACTTTTCTTGATATGCTGGTTGAAACTGTCTCTTTTTCTGATGTCCAAACTCAACAGCACCTAATAATGATTTAGTTTTACTCCCATTTTGGAAGAATGATGCAGTACTTTCTTCTCTTGGACTGACTTTATCAAAAGATTACTTTTATTTAGCACAATTATCTTCAAATATCTAAATGCTACGTCAGGATGATTTAAGAACAAAAAGGTCTGAACACACATTTTAGATTGTGATAAGTCAAGTTTCACTCAAAGTCCCAGAAAACTGTTGAATGAACAGGCTATGGTCAACACCTGAGCCTTCTTTAGCTAAATATATCTATCGATTGGCAAATTATTTTCTGGAACAGAATTGTTTGATTGTTGTTTCAGAGTTAGTGCGGTTGTATCGGAGGGATTTGTGTGTCCTGCATTCATTTCTGACTCTCATTCTCTCACTTGGATGAAATAACACTGAAAAATGAATCACCAAACCAACCGCCTCCACAAAACTGCTTCATAAAACATTAATTGATTCAAGAGAAAAAAAAAGATGTGGTTAATTTTTAATATAGATAAAGACTGGGTCTGGTGAAATCAGGCCTAATTATTTTGAGGATGAATGTACTAAATTATGTATCTGAATTTGTAGAAAGTCAGAAAAGACAAGATGAAAGGATGATGGTTGAGGGTTTGTGTTTCTCCTGACAACCAAAACGAAGTGAGTTAGAAAATAGGGAAATCTTGTCAGCATGACTAGAACAAACCATGATCTGTCAGCTGAAGTCATCAGGGAGCATTTTTTAATCTTATTAGAAGTCTCAACAACTTTATTACGAGACGAGGAGATGAGTGAAAAAGTTGGATAGACAGAGCTCTAATCAGAAACTCAGAATCATACAACACCGTTTCATGTTTGCATGAAATAGAAATGAAATGTGTTATATCAATATTTAGTGAGGTCTTTATCTATAATTTTCTCGAATAAAGTTTGATGACAGCTGATGAACTCGTTAAAATGATGTGAATAAAAGCTGTTTTGGAGCAGATCTGTTGGTTGTTTTTCCTCCTCTACCTGTTTTCTGACCTGATAAACTCATTGGGACAGTATCTGTTTTGTGTATCGCTCCACCTCAAGCGACTTGACAGTCTACCGGAGTCAGCTGTGTCTCCCGTCTCGGGCGGACTGCGTGTCCTCGGTAGGGGCGCAGACTGCAGGCGCTTACATAACGCCTCGCCTCGTTTATTACCGCTCTCTCCGTTACGCAGCGCCGTAACGCTCATCCAGCGGCGTCTTCATTCAAAGATTTCGTTGAGTTGATCGGGTGTTGATTGCATCGCCGCGTGCGCGCAGTGAAGACACGGCACGCGCTTAACGAAATAAGCAGGTTATTCTTGTTAAGTAGGCCTGAGGTGAGATTTACGCACCGTCACGACCGCGACGCTTCATATTGTCGTTTAGGCTTTGGGGAGAAAATGCTTCTGGAAGTGTGATCCGGGGACCACCAGGGGTCCTCCACTGGGCTCCGGGGGGTCCCTCAGCAAATAAAGCATTATGTATTTTCAATAAAAAAAAATATATATTCACGGGGAAAGACTCTGGTTCAACGTGTACTTATATGCGTTTCGACTCCAACCTCGTTCAACCACCACGACTTGTTTTTTTCATATATGCAAATGAACCAATAATAAAATCAACTCAAATCCCACCGTTTAGTTATTTTTTAGGGGGAGCAGATAAAGATTTGTGCGCGTCTGTGGTCGAGTGGGCGCGCAGTCGGTGTTGTTTATTATGTGAAGTGGTGTGTGAGTCGCAGAGAACAGTCACGAAACGAAATCGACCAAATCTGCGCGTATTCCGTATAAAAAATGGACAGAGAAAATGTGTTTGATTCCCCCCGCTGTGCCCCTCTCTGCTACAGGCAGCGCGAGGGCAAGACGCGGTCTGGCAGCGCCGCCTGCTGGCCGCGAGGGGGACGGGGAAATTCTCTTAAAGGGGATGTCAGGAAAACCGGAAGAGTTTTTTAAGGTGGACCGGCGGAGTTAGCTGCACGACGAGGACGCGTTGTGTGATTTCCAGCAAAGAGCTCACAGGGAAACCTGGACTCAGAGGAGTAAAGACTCTAAACCGGTTCCGTTGCGTTTTTTTTCTTCTTATGTATTTTCCAACCTGAGAGCTCAGACTCATTCAGCCAAAAAATAAGAGATTCAGAGTTCAAACTGTCCCACACTTCCTCTATGAAGCTGAGAAATAAACAGCTGGTCATGTCTTCTAACCCATTTCCACTCCAACTCGGCGATGTTGAAGATTTCTCTCGAATTAAACAAATAAGTGGCGACCTCGACCCACGCAGAGTGATCACAGAAGTGCACTAATCCACCCAGCTGGAACTCAACACCACGACGTGTCTCCTCGGTGTCGTCCAGCCCATGTCAGAAAAAAAATATATTACAGGACCCAGAATAAAACCAAACGACCAACAAGATTCATATTTTTCATATTGTTATGGACAATGAGATCAAGGCTTTAACAGCTCATGCAGGTGAATGGAAGATGATCCATTGCTGATCCCTAAATAAATACTCTGGCACCAGATTCCTAAAATGTAGATTTGGTGCTTGTGAAGCTTCCAGATTTTGTTTTTTATTGTTGGTGAAGGAATAAATCAGCCTCTGGTCCTCAAGTGGTTCATCCGGCTTCAAATTGGCTGCTGGATAATGACGGAATCAAATCAGTAATGGGATTTCCTTCATGGCTTGACCTCGGTCTGCACTAACGCATGGGCCATAAATAAATAATTCTCATCCTCCGCGTTGTGCAGTTTGTGAGCCAACCTGAAGCATGTAGGGCGCGTGGCCAGGTCACGTAAGGCCAGGTGAGTTTATCTCAATGTGTTACAACAGAATAATAAACAAAATTCACATTATTAACACCTCCTTGTCCTTTACACTGCTGATTTTATTCATTTTCTAATCTTCCATCTATCGTGGTGTCGATTTTCTCATTTTGGAGCAAGAAGCCTTTCTTCCTCTGTAAACTGCTTCATGTCGACTGACAGGCGACCTTTGTCCTTTGCCTGGGATTTTATAACATCATCAACACACTGCATTTAAAAATTGAGGTTAACTTCCAATAAGTAAAATCACATTTAATGAGAACACACGAGTTTGTTTAAATCACTTAAAATCCAGACGCCATAAGAAGGAAAACTAGAGTCCATGTGATCCGTTTCGCCTCATACAGTCATACGGAAATATAGTAAAATTAGGCCAATCAAGATTTCTAATGCATTTATATAGAGTCAATTTAACTGCTCCTAACAGACCTGTGATTTTCCGTTTGATCCCCGTTCAATGAAACCAGCCTCCTCCTTCCTCTTCATTTACACACAGTCATTCACTCTCTCTCCTCCCACACACCTTGTATGCAGAGCTCATGTTTGTCTCTGCACCTGCGTCTCTCTCTCCTCCCCTCGTCTCCGTCTATAACTTGTCTGTATGTCCTCGTCCAGAGTAGACCCACTGGTCCGTCCAGCTGTTTCCCCCTCCATCAGCCTCTGCCTCTGCTGCGGCCTTTGCGCAGACTTTCACGGGATCGGACATGTTCGGAGTTTTTGTTTACATCCTCATTTCACTGCATCCGTTTTTTGCCAGCCTGTCCGTGGCTGGCAGGGAGAATCCACCGTGGTTCATGGGCTGCGTCAGCGGCAGCGACTCCTCTTTCCTCGGGCTTTGTACACCCAGGGGCGCCCATGACCTTGACCCGGTAACCTGCTCTGTGCGCTGTCTGGATGAGGGGTGAGTTGAGGGTGGGGGGAACCGGGGTAAGAGCAGCATTTCATAAACAGCCAGGTGGGGTAGTGCTATGATTGGTGTGACATGACTTTGAAAATCCGCTTTTTGTAATTAAAAATAAATAAATAAAAATCAATTCCTCCTGGGAGCTGATCGTTTCTCCACGGAGACACAGATAATCTAGTGTTAGACTGACCTTTTAAAAACTATGTAAAAACTGACTTCAGCTATACAGGCTAGATGTTTATTGTAGCTTAATGCTCACCATACTGTGCTCTTATAAATAAAACACAAGTAAAATTAGAATAAACGTTCTTATAAATCCCTCAAACACTAATTCTGTAGCAGAATATTATGTGACACCCCAGACAAGCTTCTCCCATAACATAGTTGGCTTCATGTTCTTTTATTTTTATCTTTCCATGAGGAAATTCACTGGTTTAAAAGCTGCTTTTTTCCAATAACAAAACAAGTCTTAAACAATGACACCTGACCTCTGGGTTCAGTTGCTTTTGTGCAACTGAGATGTTCTATTTTATTTTTTTGCAATAAGATGTATAGCTTATACTGCAGCCAAGATTTACAAACAAATTTGAATGCAACACATCTGGGATTTCCAGCTGTTTTATGTCACATGATGATCAACATATAAAGACACTGGTTTGTATGGGTGTGGTGTTGGGTTTATGTGTGTTTTAGATAATCTTCACTATTTGTTGTTTAAGGTACCAGGTTGCAGCCCTGACCTCGGAGAGCTGTTACTGTGGTAACAACCAGCTACAGGGTTTGGTCGTCAGTGAGTGTTTCGATGCATCTTCCAGCGGAGGGTCAGATGTCAGAGGGGAGAGTGAGAGACGAAGGTGAGAAAGACTGCAGCCTTTTCCTGTCAGCATCCAACTATGACTGCTCTGTTTCATGTCCTCGTCCATTTTGTGACTGAACACACAAACATAATTCAGTAAATCATGTAAAATGTGTCCTAATGGTCGGTTCACATCCTCTGAAACTTTCTGGGATGCTTCTTTATTGATATTTTCTTTTCCAGTGTGGTGGATTTGCCTGTTGGAGGCGAGCGGGGGATTGTGGCGCTCTACAGAACTGATGGACCATTTGTGCACAGCATTAGCCTGTCCTCCTCTGTGGACACAGTGCAGGCTGGGGAGAGTTTTGTTGTGGAGGTTTCTGGAAAGCTGGCTGGACGCCCCGACCAGCCAACAGGTCAGCTGCCTCTGAGTCTTACACACACACACACACAGGTTCCTGGGAATCCTCAGGTTGAGTTCTGTGTTATAATACTGTTAATAATACTTTTTGACTCCGCAAATAACTTTTTCCTAATTTTTTAATTACTTAATTCTTTACTTTTGAGTGAAAACATATTTTTTGGAGAAATTGAAATTAATTGTGTAAATTATTTATTTGTTATACATTTACTATAATTTCAAATAAAGCACTTGGGTTTGGGAAAAAGTAATCTTACATATCTTCAATTATATTACTTAATATATTATTATATATTTTTTAATGATAAATAATTAGATTTAAAATGATTACATGGAGAGGGTTTGTCCATATGCAGGGCTGCTCAAACTGTGTTTATTTATTTATTTATTTTAACTTGTAAAGTTCAGTCATTCATTCAGCAAAGAACAGTTCAAACTACCTCATAAAAAATGAATCACTGTATGAATGAATCACATGTGTGGACAGAAGCAGGCAACATCTGTATCCATTATAACACGACAACTGCAGATGTGTGATGTGGTAAAAAAAAAAAAAAAAAAAAAAAGGGATCACAATATATTTTTCAAAATGAATTGATTTATAATTAATTTTGTATAATTAAAAAAAATCATATAATATAAAATAACTAAATCAAGATTTGATCTTAAAATGATCAATCTTGAGTAAATATTTTATGTGTCTTGTTGAACAGAGTTCTTGTTAATTAATTTTTATCTGGAGGGATATGTCTAAACTCAGAAAGAAATCTCTGACTGTTTGATAAATATATTTACAAAAAAAAGAAAAAAAAAGAGTACAAAGTATAAAATATCAGTGTTTTGTTTTTTTGTATTTTCAAATCTGTTTTTTCCCCTGTGATTTTTAGGGATTGAGAGTCTGGGAGGACAGGACCTCTTTTATGTCACTGTGGAGTTCCTGGACACGACCCCCAGAGGTCAAAGTTCACAACATGTCAGCTTGTTGGATGATGGCTCTTTTGTCATGTCATCTGATTGGATTTTGGAAACTCCAGGAAAATATGAAATAAGTGAGCCAACTACATAAAACTCTAATTAACACTGAGTAATTAATGAATTAATAGTAAATATATAACTGTGTAAAACTGTTTCTCTCTATTTTCTCTCTTATCTTGTTATTTTGTGTTTAGATGTTAGTGTCTCCAACCTCCTGTCCACGCTGTCCTCCACCCTCCACCTCTCCGTCTTGCAGCTCACTCCAGATGGTTTGGTGATCTCTGTGCTCCACGGGCCCTTGGGCGTCCCCTCCTGCGTACATCTGCAACAGACAGAATCACTCAGTGAGGCCACGCAGGCAGCGTACCTGGGCGACTCTGTCACACTGCAGGCATACACGGCTCAGAGTCTGCAGGCAGCGAGGCTCTGCTGGGTGTTTGGGCATGAAAAGAGAGCGGAAAACATAGAGGTGGAGAGAGAGAGAAAAGCTGTGAAGACGGTTTGCCTCCCTCTGTCTGACAGTTCAAACAGCACTTTGGTAAGAAGGACTGAGAAAATATTATTATAGCTCATAATGCATCTTAAAACCAAATGTTTGCAGTAGCTATGAAGGTTGAATCCACTTTTAAAAATTAAAATTAAGTATGAAGGGATTTGAAGGGATTTTTTAACTGTTCCTATTTATCATAAATCAACAACAAGAAAAAGCATTATCTTAGCTGTATTGAGGACCTTAAATTACAACGATATGCTGCCAGTGGTTTTATTACATTTGATCACATTCCTCATGTCTACTGCCTGGCCTAATTGATATATAAGAATGAATATCATTACAACATGAAAACTGTGTTTCTGTCATAGTTCCAACATCTGCTTCTCAAAAGTCCTGCCTCATCTTCAAATATGGAGATGCTACACATTTATAAAGGATGGATGACAACAAATATATAATGTGGCAAAAATGGCATTCAAGATTTATGATAAATTCTATACATGTGAAATTGACACTGACAGTATATAATTTCTTATGCAATCTATTTTTGCATCTTTTAAAATTATCAGGATGACAAATGTCTCCTTGGCACTGCAAAAAGAAATTTATTTCGATCTGAGAGATTTTTGCTAAAAACTTAGAATACAACCAGAACCTTTAAATAAGGTGGAGGAGGAGAACATGCTGTTCACAATTCAACAAATGTAACTTTTACGCAAGTTAAATCATGTCACTAATGTTTCAGAATTCAAAGAGGTCAAGGGTCAACACTTTGAATCGAAAACCAACTGGTTTCTATTTACAGAATTAGTTAGTAGCCACTTCCTGAATGAGAAAGAAGCATAAACCTCAATACACATTCTGAAGAATAGGTTTGCGTTGCATAAAATACAAAGGGTGAATTTTATTTAACAAAAGTATTTTTCTTTTTCCAATTCTAAATTGCTCCAGAACTGGACCTTTGAATCAGAGGGAGTTCACACTGTGTCAGTGAACGCCTCTGGTGCCAAAGGATGGAGACAGCAGACAATACGTGTTGTAAGTACTCTGCTGTTCTTAAGTGACGATGTTATTCTGATGTGGCATTAATTATGAGAAATGACTACTAACCATTTTATCAATACAATTCCCACAAAAAGGACCAAACACCAGAACTGTGTTACTTCTTCTGTCATACTGACTTGTTACTAGGTCCTATAAGACAGGAAAAACAAAACAAAAACATTTTGAAAAGAATAAATAATTTACAAAAATGGTTGAGAAAAGTCATTTTTAGAAAACATTATTCAAACTGCAGTAAATAGTATTTGGACAGACTGTTTTCAGCAGTGGACTTATACATATTTGGTTTTTAAGAAAGTTATTACAGCTGCAGAATGGTGTATGAGGAACTGTATTAAAATAAAGTAGCAGTGTCCATGTTCATTGGTCATGTAATCCAGTACAAAAATGTAGTTTATTGTTGGCTTATTCAAATAGTATTTTAATTCACAGGGGAATAATTTATATCAGGATTTGGCTAAACAAGCACTCAACAATGTATACACAGTAAAAAAAAAAGAAAAAAAAAATCAAGGGTAGTCTTTAGTGTGTGCTTTTTCTCATATCATTCACTTGCAGCACAATGTGTCTGTGTGTTCTCGCAGGTTGTTGTGCGTCCTGCTGTTTCTGATCTTAAAGTTTGGGTTTCGAAGAACCCAGAGCTGAGAGCTGGAGAGTGCATTTCTGTGGATGTGGAGCTGTTCACCACCATGAAGCACCTACTTGTCCTAAACCTCTCACTAACTCCAGAGGACGACCACAACCGTGAGAACCTGTCTGACATCAGCAGCAAAGGAACTGACACCAACACCTGCTGTGGGCGCAACACCGACGACAACAAACACAGCAGTGACATAACAATGAATAGGAATAATGAAACTGACATCATCAGTGCCAACATTACTCACATGAATAAACGTAGGAGTCCTATAAGGAAAATTACTGACTGGGAAAACGGCAATGACCATGACTGTAACTGCAGTAATTATGGCAACATCATCTGTCACCACAGCTTCAATCAACACCACAGTAATATCTGTTGTCATTGTGGCACCAAAACTCATCCCCATGACTTCATCCCTCTCCTCCACCTCCTCCACACCACCAACCGGTCCAGCTGCTTTCTGCACCTCCGTCTTTGCTGCCACCTTCCCACAGTGGGACAGTTTCACCTCACAGCATCTGTTGTCTCTGCTTCTGATCCCTCATCAGCGCTGCTCTCCACTGTCCTGCCTCAAACCCTCATGGTCTACGAACACATCCGAGCCCTGAGGCCTTCTGGGAGTTGGATGTCAGTAGTTTCAACGTACACAAACTTTAGCCTGGAGGTTGTTAGTCGTGGGAGCCGCATGGGGTCACAAATAACTTGGACTTTCAGCTTGGACAATGCTGTTGTGATGAACCGGACAACAGAGGAGTGGAACATCAATGTGTATCTTCGAATAGCAGGATGTTATAACGTCACAGTGAAGGCCTTTAACCCAGTCAGCTTGGACTCGTTTCAAACACAAATGCTGGTTCAAGATCTGGTTGGAAAGCTGACACTGAACGTCCCCAGTGTGATCAAAACAAATCACAAACAGTCAGTTATATTTAGCGTGGCAGCGGGGACTGATATGACTGTCTCTCTGCTGGTGAACACAACACTGCTGTACAGAAACAGCAGCTACGCTACAGGAGAAGAAGCAACGGTGGTTTTGCTTTTCAACCACGTCGGGACGGTTGCGGTGGAGCTTCGAGCTGAGAATCGAGTGTCTTCTCAGAACAAAAGTATCAGGGTGTGTGTTGAGGGGAACAGGAAGGCGTCACCACAAGCTGAAGCTAATCCAAACTGGCAACCACCCACCAGTCACAGTCGAGTTCACAGCCTGGGTAACGCTGGTAAGGAAGTACTTTTAACCGACAACCACTGAGCAGTGCAAAACATCTGAACATTGATAAAGGATTTAAAAAAAAGAAAGAAAATACTGTGGCTTTTACTTACTATGAATGATAAGAAATATATATTCTGTGAATCTTTAACCAGAATAGGTGGGATTTTCCCACGGTCCATAAAGTATAGCAGCAAATGTTTTGTTACAAGCAGCTTTAGTTTAATAGAGAGGGAAGATTATATAGGCTCCCTTTTAAAAAAATCAAATTGATAAATTCTCATATCTTTTTTTATGATATGATTTAAATACCAGTTTTTCCTGTTATTTCCTGCTCTCAAGGCATTGTTTTCAAAAAGTCTTTGTTTTCTGCTACATTTTTTTTTTATATTTGTGGGGCATAGGCTATACATAATGCATTGACCATGTGGTAATCTGTTTTGTGCCTACCAGTACGGATCTATTCAGAAAAACAAGCCTATCCCACAAATACTGAGATAACTTTCCAGGCTGTGGCTGATGTGCCAGACCCTGTGGAGTTCATCTGGCACTTTGGAGACTCCACGTCAGTCAGAACCAAGACAAGCACCGTCACCAAAAGATACCACAAACCTGGCAGGTACTGGGCACACATGAAATACACAAATATCCATCCACATTTTTTGGTTGTTGTTTTTTTTACTTTTTTTTTTTTTTTTTTTTTTACCAAGCCTTAAAAAACCAGTAGCTACAAAGATTGGAGTTTAGATTTGTGGCAGCAGCTCATCAGCTTATCACTGGGCGTCCAAAGCTGCCTCCTAGACTTATTGAACTAGTGGAGGAACAGGCTCATAAACACAGGCCTAAAATTTATGTCTTTCAATGCTGACATGCTATAGGCCAAGCTACCTCATTAGCCTACATAAATTATTCATGATGCATCCATATATCATTAAGTCAAATGAACAGCGTTACCTTTGAAGCTGTCTGTGAGGTCCAATTGTCCATTCCTCCATTGTTTGTCCACCAGTCCATAAGTGCCCACCAGAGGGAAAAAAAACAAAGGGGTTTTTCATAAAAGTAGTCCAAATCATTAGCGACTTCATTAGCATTTCCCCCCTTCGGACTGCCTCCCTGCGGGTAGGCCACTGTCTGTCTTCCTGCTCGAGTCCACCTAATGAACCTGCATCGTGTTTGCATCTTCTCGTTGAAGCTCCGACTGACAAAACAGGACCGACGCCATTATATTATTATTATTTTTTAAACTAACGCGTTTGTTTGTTTGTTTAACCCGCGTCAGAAAGCAGGATATGGGCGGAACACGCAGGTGGCGCCAGGTACCAATCAAATCTCGGTCCTGGGCTCTGATTGGTCGGCTCCAGAGAGGGGCGGGGACTCCGGGGAGGCTCTTAAAGACCCCGGGCTAACGAAGGAGTTTCTGACCCTGAATAGCATTAGATATTATAACGTTAGTAGGCTACAGAATAATAACATTAAATCTATTTTAGAGGCCGTGTTGCTAAGTGGCATAATTTCATCTATTACTGACAGAAATATAATAATCAGGACTGTTTCATTTTTATTTACAAGAAAGTGTAGAATCCTCTGATCAGTTTAGAGCTTGTGCATATATGTTCATACCGTCAGTTTTTCCCCAATGCAGGTTTGATGTAGTTGTGGTCTTGTCTGGTTCTCACACATCCGTCACCTCTGAGGCGTTCCCCCTGCTGGTCCAGAGAGCAGTGAAGCTCAACAGGCTGGTCCACCAGGCCTCGGTCCTGCAGAATCAGACAGCGACATTAAGTTGCCGGTTCAATGCTGGGACCAACCTCACCTTCCTCTGGAGCTTTGGAGATGGATCATCCAGAGTGGGACAGAGCACAGAACAACATGTCTTCCACAGGTGAGCCATGGTTTTAATGGTCACTTTGTTAATTTTAATTTAAATAATAATCTAGTTGTTATTTAATTTTATACTTCCATAAAAGCAGAAACTTAGGTTACTGTCCATATTTCTATGCCATAATATTGCATGCAATCTCATGTTAATCCTTATTTAATTAACATAAATAATGAGCTTCTAAATCCATCATTTGCTAAGGCTACAGTATGTCTTAGTGAACGTGTTAACTGTTCTTTCAATGAAATCTTCCGTAATGTGTATTTGTGTTTTATGCGTTTCTTTCTGCAGGATGGGAGAGTTCAGAGCCGAAGTGACAGTGTCTAACCTGGCTAGTTCTGCCTCTCTGAGCAGTCACATCTTTGTTGTGGACCAGCCTTGTCAGCCTCCGCCAGTCAAAAACATGGGTCCTCTCAAACTACAGGTACATTACCAGGATAACCGTTACCTCAATCTTCAACAGTGTAGAAAAGTAAAGCTGAAAATAAAATTATCCTCCTCCTTCTAGGTGCAGAGATATGAGGTCATACATCTGGGGGTGACATATGAGACTGAAATGGACTGTGATGTATCAGGAGGCGTTCAATACACCTGGAGTCTGTTGGATTCTGCAGGACAGACCCTCCTTTTGCCTCAGATAGACACACACAGACAGAGTCTCACACTGCAGAGCCACCTCCTGCAACATGACACCTACACTGCCATAGCCAGGGTAAGTAGCTGTATACTGTCCAGAGATAGAGCAATGCATTACTCTTCATAGCCTAGATCAACTGTGTTTTGACCCCATAACTGTAATTGCTCTGCAGGTCCAGGTTGTCGGTAGTGTGGTGTACAGTAATTACACTGTAAGAGTTCAGGTGATGCCGAGCCCTCCTGTGGCCTCGATCCAGGGTGGCACCAACATCTTCATTAACACAAGGAACACCACCATAGTAACGCTGGACGGGCAGAGATCTCATGACCCTGACTCTCCCATGAACCCACTCAGGTAGAAACTCTGACTTCCAGATGTTAGATTTCTCTGGTCAATCAAATTTCTAGATTTCTGGCCCACATGTTTCTTCATTCCTGAAAAGATCTGAAACAGGTTTGGCTAGAATTTGACATATTCTCTTATTTTTCCTTTTCATAGCTACAGCTGGGCGTGTAAACCACTCAGCTCCATCATCACTGCTTCCTGTTTCACCCAATACGTTCCCACTTCTTCACCCGTGTTCACATTTCCTGTTAGTTTCTTAAAACGCAACTTTGACCAGTTCCACTTCACACTCACCATACACAGTGGAGAGCGCTCAGCTTCATCAGAGACCTTCCTCACAGTCCAATCAAACCTGCTTGGGTGAGAGTCCAAAATTCACTATATCTCAAGTGTGTTTATGGCTATGTATTCCCCAACTACTGATCAGACTGGCAAACATATGTCCTTCATAATCAAGTGTCTCTTTTTATATGGTTGGCCATAATGACAACATTCAATGACAACTTTTGCACAAATAATTACAAATTACAGTTGAGGATAAAAAAAATCATTTTAATTATACTGAATTGATTGAAATGATCTCTTGAATCTTGCTGCACAAATCTTATTTTAAAATTGTTTCTAATACAGGAAGCTGTTGATTTATTGCCATCATTGCCAAGGAGACCAGGTGAGCTGGGATCAGGCGTTCTCCATCAGTACCTTGTGTGAAGACTGTAATGTTTCCCCAGAGCACATCCAATACACCTGGAGTCTGTACAGGGTCAATGCCTCCACCAGGCCTGTAACAGAAGGTAAAATGAAAAGTTGACCCAGAATAGGACCTGGTTGAATTTAAAAGGTAATTAGAAATAGTGCATTTCCACAAAGAAATACTTATTTTCTGTTCTTTTCCAGTCCCTTTTTGTTCCACAGTGGATCTGGGTTCTCCTTCTGCAATCATTAAGAGTCCTGCCAGTTTCTCTCAGACCCTTGAGACTCCCAGCCTGCATCCATCTGAGACAGATACCTCATACTACACTACTGTCCCTGCCTTGGCCCGTGTTGTCCTGCCTGAGATTGCTTCTGAAACTAGAGCCGGAAAACTACATCTGGATCTCACTGACAGTGGGACATCATCGATGAGAGGAAGCTATATGTCAAATACAGACGGTGTGTCATTAAATGCACTATAATAATAATGTTTAAAAAAAAAAAGAAATCCCACAAGTATCATGATTTGGGCATCAATAAGGATATTAACAAGAAGTAATACTATATACAGTAATGGAGTCTATGAATTATTTAACAGCTTGTCTTTATTAATATATAGGAGAGGAGCCCTCTTATCTTTCCCTGGGAAAGTTTGACCCTCCGGAGCATCACAGTGAAGAGCCACCACTCACCAGAGACAACAGTGGAGCCCTTTATTCAGAGCACTTTGACCACAGCGATGTTATCAGTGAATTTCCATTTCATTCAGCTGAGTGGGATTTTTCTTTCCCTGTCCTGGAGAGTGGTGACGACGGAGGACGACTAGGTGAGAAAAGACTTGAGCTGGAGAAATAACTTTCACAGAGATAGAAATTAAAGGTCTTGTTTTCAGATACTTTGGCTAATTACATGATGTTTAATCAGGGGCAAGTGTTTCAAACACCTGTGTGGTCCCCTCAGGCCTTAAACCTGCAGCAATTCAAATTTCCGCCACTTGGGGGCAGCAGAAACATACTGTTATCACAACACGCAGTCACTGAGTTGATAGATTAAATGTGTTATCGGTTAAATGTCCTCTTATATCATCATTCACTCTTTTAGCTTTGCTTTTGGTCTCCACCAACTTGTAGCCTATGTGGTTCTGAAGCTGCTAGTTCTTCCTTGCGCTAACTAGCTGCTAATTTTTCTGTTTGGTGCAGTTAGCATATAGAGCATAGCCTATTTGTAAGAGCTATCTGTGCTGTCTATGTAAATGTGCCATAAATAGGTTTTTTTATTTCATATATTTTTGTCTCAGTATAACACAGTTGGTTGCTTCTTATATTTCCATATGCATCGTCAGTGCATTTTCAGTGTATAGCCTAACCGTTGTGCATGTTGCTGCAGATACAGATTATGATGTTCCCTTCCCAAGTGCAGAGGAAGGAGACCCAGGGATTTCAGCAGGGAGACCCACAGGTATTGAATGTTTCCTCACTAATTGATATTGTTAATTAAATGCTGATGACTGACAATAATTCATACAAACCAACTGTGTAATATTCCTTTTACGCTGATAGGCATATTCTACAATATATTAGGTAGGCTATAACAACATATTTTGATATTAAAGGGATAGTTCAACATTTTTGAAAATTGGCCCATCGCCATGATCCCCCTAGTAATAGCAGTAGGTTCGTTACCTTTAATTGTTGGTCCAAGCTGCTTTTAGATCGGGGGAGAAGAATACCGAGCGGCGCAGCTACACTACGGAGGCTAATGGAATTTCTTGGTTTTGCTCATCAAACTCAGCAAATACACAACCAAAAAACTCAAAAACGCTGTGGTGGACAAGTTGTGACCTGCACATTCACCACGCTATGAGATAATAGCGGAAAGTTGCGAGATGGAGTTGTTTTAGAGGCAAAGTCGGACTTTACACTCTAGACGGCTGCTCGGCGGAGTGATTTCAAAAGCGCCTGTTTACTGCAGATACGTCCGTATACTACGGCACTGGCTGAGGTGCGCACACTGTGTCCCTCCGACCAGTGGTTCACTGAAGAAAGTAGTTCCGAGTATTTGCTTCACTTCTCTTAACTTTCCGCTATTATCTCATAGCGTGGTAAATGTGCAGGTCACAACTTGTCCACCACAGCGTTTTTGAGTTTTTTGGTTGTGTATTTGCTGAGTTTGATAAGCAAAACCAAGAAATTCCATTAGCCTCCGTAGTGTAGCTGCGTCGCTCGGTATTCTTCTCCCCCGATCTAAAAGCAGCTTGGACCAACAATTAAAGGTAACGAACCTACTGCTATTACTAGGGGGATCATGGCGATGGGCCAATTTTCAAAAATGTTGAACTATCCCTTTAAAGCAGAAGTAAGTGATATATTTGTGTTAATATAAGTCTTAAATTGTTATATCTTCCGACGGCAATCACTTACATAGAGTGTTTAGACCGAAACACGGGTCTGTCAGGCACTCTGCTCTGCTCTGAGCCGAGGAGAAAACGTTTCTCGTATCCTACAGTTTTTATCCAATGAGGAGAGAGAACGGCATGCAGGGCTGTGTGTGCAGCCAAGGGACGCCGTGAATGTGGTGACGTAGGGACGAGGACTGTTATGGTGCGTTCCTACTCGTAACTCGTGTTTTTCTGACCTGTGAAGTCGTACCAGTTCGATCTGGTACGACTTCACGGGTCAGAAGTTACGAGTGGCCGTTATAGTGACTTTCACGGGTAAAACAGGTCGGAAAAACACGAGTGGGTTGCCTGGAATACTACAAAAGTCGTAAGTTGTGACTTGAAGCTGTAATTTACGATTTCAAACGCCTGCCTGGAACGCAGCATTAGCCAAAACGACCGGATCGCTTACTTCTGCTTTAATAGGCCTACAGACAAACTATAGTGCTCTAATATATTACTTATCTTCTTCTTTTATTTAATTTCAGTGATTTGCATTTCTTTTGTACAGTTTACTGTAGTAGGCTACTATACACTTTGCTATTATAACACTGCACAATACCCCACTGTATGTCTGTCTTGTCCTATCTTATCTTATCTTATCTTATCTTGTTCCTAGATGTGGACAGTGAGACTTTCAGTTCAGCAGATGACTCAGTGTTTGATCCAGCTGTACATGAAGATGAGGGGAGTAATCTGGTGGCTCCCAGACCGTCTGTGGTGATCCAGGAGCCAACTTTGCTCGATTTGCCTCGAGACCCAGTAGACAGAGGCCTTTTTGAGTCCTATACTTACACTGGTAGAGTATTGTGGAAACTCAGCTACACACATTTATTCCCTCCACCACTCTAAATCTCAGACTTTAGGGTCATGTTTCTCTCTCTTTCCATCTTTCTAGGAATTTCCTCCCCTCTTCTCAGATTCAGACCTTTCAGCCTGAGGCCAGGGAGCAGATACATGTTGGAGGTCACTGCCAGTAAGTTTCTCACCAATAATAGCAACAGTAATAACTTGAAAAATTACAAAAGCAATTGGTCATTTGTATCACTTATTCTCCTAATAATTATTAAGAGGAAGGAGATCTTGTTACCTGTTGTCCTCAGAATCTCATCATAGTTTTCTTGGCCGGACTCAGCTATTCTTCAAAACCAAGCCGGCACCAGAGGGAATGAAGTGCCAAGTGCAGCCGGTCAGAGGGTTGGAGTTACACACACACTTCAGCGTCTTCTGCAGCTCAGGGAAAGAGGTACGCACGTCACGCACCCACACATGCCCCTAAACAAAGATGAAAATGCACAAGCATCCAAAATCCTGTCCATTAAAACAAATGCAAATTTTGACTCTGCCTCAATGGAGTAGAGTTGTGGGTGTTTCTTGAAAAAATACTTTTATTTACCTCTTCCATGTTCAACCCAATCACTGGTTGGTGCTGAAGGATTTAATGTATGAGCACAGCTTCAGTGCAGGAAGCCGACCCCCCAGGCTGCTGTACAAGGGGAGGGATTTCCAGTTTTACTTCAGCCTTCCTTCAGGTGACCCTAGGGACGATTATAAAGGTACACTCACACATACACACACAATACACAATTAAAGTGCACAAAAATACATTATTGTGGCATGTTATGACAAATATTTAAGTGAAATTATTTATTGTTCTTTCCATAGTGACTATTTATACTGAAATCAGAAGCAGCACATATGGGACAGCCACTAAACCCTGTCCTGTGACCGTCCAAGTCCGACCAAGCTTCCTCAGAGACACGGCATCCAATAATGATCCTGATCTGCAGCTGTAAGAATCATCTCCGTCTTATTGTCACCTTACATCAAGATTATGGTCATGTTTATGTTCTGGGGCTTTATTACAGATGCAGAAAAACCAGATTGTAGTGATAACATACAGTATTGTGCCAAATAGCAGGAGCTTAGTCAGAAGAGATTTCGATTATATTTGTGTAACAATCCAGTTTTAACAACTTTTTAACACTCTGTTCATGATTAAGGATTTGAGTGATGGGTGATTATCCCTTCATCTAAGCACTGCAGATCTAAAAACTGTGATATTCGGTCGGTGTGCATATTCTGGTGTGATGTTAATAACTCCGTCTCCAGTTCAGGCTCAGGCTTGAGGAACTTGTCGGCTCTGATGCGGCTTGGGAACAGCAGAGAGATTGGTAACTACATCAGCCTCCTCTCCAGCACTCTGAACAGACTCAGCCTGGACACCAAGGCCAACACACAGGCACAGATACACCTACGCAATGTGCTCATTTGCACAATGTGTGAGCTCAAGAGCAGTGAACGGGTAAAAACATACACAATCACACGACTCTATGATGACACAGTAAAATTCCATCTTATTTGGAATATTTTACTAACATGTCATTTCATCCACAGGCATCAATGGTGGACAACATCTCCATTCTCAAAGACCTTTTACAAGTTACAAATCAGGTTAGTGGAAGCTTGTTTGCTTTCATGGACACACACGGACAAAGAGACATAACTTGCACTCTTTTTTTTCATCGATTCTATTCTTATTCCCTATGCTTTTTTAGGTAACAATAGTGAAGGCCACACAAGTGACAGCTCACATCCAGGCTGTTTCAGACCAGTTTTTCGCATCCAGTGCCCCAGTCCATCATCATCTGGACCAGAAGACTCTCAACAGCCTGGTTGTCCTGCTTTCATACCTACTACAGGCTGTTATGACTGATCGTAACTTCAAACCTGAAATGCCCAACATGGATAATATCACACAAGTGTTTGAATCAGACTCTGTTGTTTCTCCTGATGGCTGCATGTCAGCTTCATCTGCCACTGATCACATCAGAGAGGGAGGATCAACTGCAACAAAGCAGAAGGAACAGCTTGTTGTTGATATTTTGCAGACTGCGTCCGACCTGATGCTGGTGAGAGAAAACACGTTTTCATTTGTGTGAATGTTTCCCTCCGCACAGGTTTTTTTATCTCTGCCTCCATTTTTTTCTTCTAATATCC
This sequence comes from Trachurus trachurus, assembly GCF_905171665.1. NCBI lineage: Eukaryota > Metazoa > Chordata > Actinopteri > Carangiformes > Carangidae > Trachurus > Trachurus trachurus. The sequence continues at coordinate 10,121,485 of NC_139911.1, forward strand.
ATTCTCGTTTTTTTTTTCAGAAGTATATTTTGCTCCATAAAGTGCAGGAGTACGGAGTCAGGACAGATACCATAACCTTGTTGGCCTCATACCAAAACCAAACCTCGACCGTCATCAGCAGCGGCTCGACCACCTTCTACATGTCCACCTCTCTGATCCAGCTTCTGTTTGCTCATCACACTGGAGACACTGAGAGCAGGCGGCTCCCACCATGTGTGCTTAGCGTGGTGACTGAACTTGCCGATCCCCGGCTCAGTGGACCGGTGATCGACCTGAGTCTGTACAACTGCAGCACCAGGAGAAAGATCCCTGTTCGTTCCCTTGTTCCACCAATCAGCGTTGTGCTGCAGCATCCGCCAAAAAAAGTATGTTACTAATTCCTCTGTTGTTTTTTAAAGTAAACACTATAAAAGCTGAAACGACTAACTCCTATAATGTGTAAATGTCTTCCCCGTAGGAGAGCTCTGTACGTGAATACGTCCTCCTCCGCACCCAGGCCAACTACCACAGCTTCAACATTACCCAGGACCACTTGCAGCATTCAGTCCAGCTGAGTGTGGCATTCATGCCGTCGCCCAACAAGCTCTTTCCCATCATGCTGCTCTTTAGGTAGACTTGTAGTATCTTGAGTTGTTGTTTCACAGCTGTTATCATCTGATAGTAGGAGGAAGATCGTGACACAAAACCAAACCAAGAGTCTCTGTTGTGACAGGATGATCGAGCGGCCGACTCCCAGCATGCACCATCTCCACAGGGTTCACCACTGGGAGACCAACACCATACACATCACTCTGCCTCCATCCTATCTCAATGGTAAAAAAAAATCATTTTGGTTCTATCTGTTGATTTTTTACTCTTTCCTTTCTCTGAAATTTCCTTTTGTTAAATTATTGGCCATTTATAAAGTTAACATCAAATTAAAGCATAAGTGTGCCTTTTATCTCATAAACCAGTTTTATACAGAATGTATAATTTAACAAGGATGGAGCCAATTGTAATATGTCTAAAAAGTCAAATATATGCTCATTAAAAAATCAGCAAATGCATTTCATTTATTTATTTAATGTTATTTTTAATACATCACTGTTTAGTATTCATAGTCTAAGCTGGTTTGCAATCCTGACTCTAGATGGGCCTTTATACAAATATACAAAATATAAAACATAAACGAGACAGTACAATGACCATAAAACTGTTGAGTTAATAATCATCATTCAGAAGCACTGAATAAATAAAAAGTTAATAGATTTTAAAAATGTATCACCATGTAACACTTAATAATTCACTGAAACCTAGTAGGATTAAACTCACTCACCAGAGTCCTGATGTTTCCAGCTGCAGGCGTTGCTCACCTGGCGCTGCTGAATGCTGATTTTGGGAAAGCACCGAGACACAACAAGCATCAGAGTGAACAGATCAGCTACAGTCTCACCGCCGTCAGCAGCCGGTGTTTATCCTGGGACGACCACCAGGGGGCCTGGACACGTCAGGGCTGCAGGACACGGCAAACAGACGCAAGCCCTTCTGTCAACTGCAGGTAAGGACATGGATCAAGTGACATCACTGCAGTGGACATTTTGAACTTTTGAACCCGTGACCTTCAAGAGATGAACAAACCCCCGACACTGACATGGAATAAAGAAGCGGACACTGTGATGAATGACATTAATGAATCACTTCTTTTATGCTGGTGTGTTCTCTTTGTCTCAGTTGTCACCAGCTGAGGCCGCTGACTGTGGTGCAGCACCAGATCCACAGCAGCCATGACACTGCTGATCTGGACCCGTTCCTAAGGTGATCTCAGCCTCCTGAGGCTCCAATGACGTATTTAACAAGATTCAGCAAGAGCTTTCTGTCATTGTCGTTATTTTGCAGACATTTGAACTTTGGAATTTGTCATTCTGCTCATTTTGGTCTGAAGTTTTGAGGATTTTTTTTTTTACATCTTGTAAATCCTCTCTTGTCTTTGATCACTTCAGTGTGTCCTGTGATCTGACTGTGCTGGCTGTTCTGGTGCTGTGTGTCTGCCTCTACATCCCGGGGTTGGTGGTGTGCAAGAGAGCCGATACCGTGTTCCAGAAGAACAGAAGAGTCCACTTTCTTTCTGACAACTCTCCATTTGACTCGTGTCTTTATGCTGTAACCATCCACACAGGTCTCTGTTCTGCAGCCAATATGAGTGCAAAGGTAAAGCTGCCATTTGCTCCCTTTAAAACAGCCATTCATCCTCTCCTGCTCCTGATCTCATGACTCTCATGAATGCCAAAACAGTGTAATTAAAGTGTTCAATCTGTATCTGTATCTGTATCTTTATCAGGTTTACATAGTGCTCTATGGTGAAGATGGGTTCTCACATACAAGAGAACTACAAGTCCCAGGGTGCACTCTGTTCAGGAGGAACTCTCAAGACTCCTTTATAATCAGGTAAAATCCTCCTATTTTTATGTCTCAATGTAAAGCACTTTGGCTTCCCCTGTGGTTTTTTAAATGTGCTATATAAATAAAGTTGATTGAAAATCTCAAAATGCCACCTTCAATTTTAGATTTAGATCATTAGTTTTACAAATACCGCATGATCCACATTTTACTACTTTATACCTCATAATATATAGCCTATATATATTATATATATAGCTTTTGATTATTCTGATCTACTTCTGCCTCAGTATAATCTTTGTCCCTGACATCACAGCACAGCCAACAGCTTGGGCCGTGTGTGGGGGGTCCACATCTGGCACGACAGCTCAGGACCCTCTCCGACCTGGTACCTCAAACAAGTGGAGGTGTCTGAAGTAAGGACCATGTGTTTTATGTTTGCTAACATGCTGTTTTGGACTCTCCGGGACTATCAAGATGGTTTATGTGTCTCCTTTTTAATCAGGTGAGCAGAGGGCTTGTGAAAGGACGCGCTTGGCTCCTCATTGGTCAGTGCTGGTTGGCTGTAACCAGGGGTGACGGCCAGGTGGAGAGAATGCTGCACGTCTGTACCCATGGATTAGGATTTGCAAAGGTGCAGCACTCTCATAAACATCTGAAGTGAATAAGACACTACATAAACTGTTTTTATTCTCTCATGTGACCCTGTATCTCCACCTGCATATTCACAGATGTTGAGTTTGAAGCTATCCAGCTATTTCACCGACCTCCACATCTGGATGTCTGTGTACAGCTGCACCTGCCCTAACCTGTTCACAAAAACTCAAAGACTAAGTGTGTGTCTGCTGCTGCTGTCGGGATACGCATGTGTCAACACACTAATCATTTCACAGATGGATGATGAGGTTTGTTTATGAGATCTCCCGTTTTTTTTTAATTCGCCGTGTGAAGGTTTCATAACACATTATCCCTACAGATGTGTTTTCTAATCCCTTGTTTACAGTTGCCGTTCGAGTTGGGTATTCTCGATGTATCAGCTGTTTCTGTGACAACGGGTTTATTAAGCGCGGTGGCGGTGTTGCCCGGAGCAACAGTGATATCGCTCCTGTTTCGACTGCATAAGATCAAGCTGATGGAGACGGGAGCTCAACATGGAAAAGGTAGAAAAGCTGAGAAGTACAAACAGCATTTTGAAAGTGAGGGATGGAATTCCTCCTCTTTCTTAAAATGTAAACTCTCTCCTGTATTTTCTACAGTCCTGTTCACCCAATTATACATTTCTGACCTGTGTCTACATGATTTCATGCATTAGGCACATCTGCCAAATAATGTATAATAATAATATCCATAAGCAGGTGTACAGATGTTCCCAAGAAAGTGCTCTGTGTGTGTAAATTACCATGTAGCCATGTGGTTCTCCTTCACTCGTCTTCACACTTTTTCTTACCTCCACACCTCTCTTCCTCTTTCTTCCTAATTTTAGTGATGACTGTCTCCTCACAGGTGCTGACAGCATCCTCCATCTTTCTTGGAGCAGTCTTAAGGAGTGGATACAGGACGCCTGGAGGCAGAAATACCAGGTTTGGTTAAAGCATCAATCTTTTCCCTCCGATTTCTCTCTGTCTATATCTCAAAGCATTTTTCATCCCTGCCTGACCCTTCCTTTTTGTGTTTTAGGGCACAGATCTACTCTCTGTGTCTTCTATGATTCTGGAAAATAAAGACACAAAAGAAGAACCTGTAACCCAACCAAATGTGATCATGAGAGGACAGGATGATCCACCAGATGAGAGCAGAGTGGAGCCAGCGTTTCAGGATTTGTTGCTAATTTCAGAGGAGAAAAAGGCTGATCAGGCAGCTCAGGGAAACACAATTGATCTTATAAGTGAAAGCAGCAAGTTTCATGAAACCCAGAAAGATCACTTGTCCTGTATGTGGGATGAAGATGAAGCCATACAGAAGGAGGAAGAGGAAGATGCTCACCGGGCGAAGAGAACGAAAGGGAGAAAAGTTGGACCAACAGCCCAGTGGTGTCACTATGTGGCCTGGACTCTTTGTCTGCTCCTGTCCCTCTCAGGCCTGGTGCTCTCTGCAGTGCTGGGAATGAGGTAGTAGATGTGTGATTGCATTATGAAGTATATAAAGAGCTGGGTGTTAGTCAATTACTTATTATTGATCTTTGTGTGATGTGTCAGATTCAGCAGCAGTAAAGTTCTGCTTTGGATTCACTCACTCTTCTTCTCCCTGACGTCTTGCATCTTCTTCATCCAGCCTGTCTTGGTAAACGAAAAAACTACCGGTTGTCAAACACATGTAAAATAAATAAATGTGCAACTAAAAATTATCAACAAAATAGATTTCAAACATTTCTATTTCTTTTACAGATACTTACTGTGGCGGTGGCCGTCGCCTGTTGGTACAGGAAAACACCAAACTTTCACTCTTTCTCTGGAATAGAAGAGTTAGAGGTTAATGAACCAGCTCTCCCTCAGGAAAGATGCTCATACTTTGAAAAGGTGATCGCCACAATCTTATTGTTTTTAATCAGTTTTATTCTTCTCAGTTGAAGCATGAAGCCAATTATCTCTGATTGACAGCTCCTTGCTGCTCGTCGGCGAGCCCGCTACCTACGTCTTGTGCGCCCACCTTCTCCGGCTGAGCTGAGGAAAACTCGTGGGAGGCAAAGAAAAGAGACTCTTATCATTGACACTCTCAGGTGTGTTTGTGTGTCTTTGTGTGTGTGAGCAGCTGATTGTGTATGATTTAAAACTACATCAGGAGTTATCTCCTCTCTCCTTCTCATCCAGGGATTTGTCGGTCTGTGTCTCCATGGTGATCCTGATGCTGTGTGTAACATATAGCAGCTCAGTCAGTGATCACTACCACCTCAATAAAACTGTCAGGAAACAGTTTATAAGGTAACACATGCATATATTCTCTCTCTCTCTTTAAAACAATTTATAAACTCAAAATCATGTTTTATTTTTCAGCAGGAATGGTGATGGTGATTTTATGTCCATACAAAGACATGAGGACTGGTGGAAGTGGACACAGACCAGTCTGTTAAATTTGCTCTACATGAATGCCTCAGCCAAATCTGCGGTAAGCAATGACTAAAAACCCATGAAATTTCATCTAGAGCTGGTGAAACAGTTGTCGTCTCACTGTCAAGGATTTATATGCTGTAAAAATGTGAAAAATATTGTTGAGGAAAGGTTTTATTCCATATTACCAAACACATTTTTTATAAATGTTGTTCAGCAGCCACACATCTTGATTGGAGAAGCAATACTGTGGAAGAAGGAGGCAGACAGCTCATTCTGGGACCAGGTAAGTGACAAAAGGAAACATGTACTTGTGTTATTCCACTATTTATACGTACTTACTTGCGGTTTTCACAAGGATCGACCTGTTATGAAAATAAAAAGACAAGATTTAGATTTACTTTATTATTATACTTTATATTATTCTCTCCGTGGCTCCTCAGGTACCAGAGGGACTTCGCTTATTCCTGTCAGAGAGAGGAATATCTGCTTACCCACTCTCGGCTGACATGGTTTCCACAGCAACACCCCCAAGTACTGCAGTCGGCTTAGGTCACACAAAGTGAGAGTCACACAGAAACTTACACAGTGGAGAAAATCGGTATTTGACGGATCTCAAGAATAATTTCTCATTGATATCCACCATCATCATCATCATCAGGTCTGATGCTGCATCCAAACTGAATCTCCTGCATTCGCGTGGCTTTTTGGACAGACGGACGGTGGCCCTGAAGGTCCAGTTTACCTTGTTCAGCCCTGCACCCAACTTGTTCACTGGTGTGACGCTGCTGGTTGAGCAGAGCCCCACCAGTGTCTTGTTGCCTTCCTGCAGAGTGCAGTCAGTCAGGCTGCACCACACTCCCTCTGCATGGGACTATGTTGTCATGGTGTGCCAGGTAAAATGCTCCATCACTTTTTATCTGTAACTACATCATATTCTAACTCTAATGCTTGCCTTTTTGTCAAAAGCCTGAATGTTCTTTGTGTTTTCTTCTCCTCCCTCTCAGCTCCTCTTCCTCCTCTTGTCTCTGTTGCACCTCTGCAATCAGGTGTGCACCATAAGTCAGGAAGGACTGATGGGATACTTGAAGACACCATGCAACTGGCTGGAAGTAAGCCTGCCATAGCCTATATACACACAGAGATATGAGAAAAAGAAATGACTCCAACAAAATCATGAAAAACATTAAAGGAATACTTCACCCAAAATCAATAATTCACCAATTTTCTACTCACTGTCATGCCAAGGAAGGGTTTGGAGAACTTTTGGAGTTCTAGGGGGGGTCCGGCTGGCAACAGATTTTCATAATAATGGCGGCGGATAGAGCTCTCTTTTGAATTGTCCAAAACACACACTATGAAACATCCAAATACCTCCATACTGCTCGTCTGTACTGACCCAAGTGTCCTGAAGCCGCCACATGAAAAAATTGTTCAGAAAAAATGAATTTGATCTCTGTTTTTATCCTTGTTGTAGCAGTAGCTCCCAGTGGCTGTGTTGATGTTTGTGCGCATATGCGAGATTTGCTGCGAGATGTTCGTTCGTCGTTGTAAACCATTGGATGTGTGATGTAAACACGGAAGAACATCTCGCAGCAAATCTCGCGCAGCCACTCGAAGCTACTACTACAACAAGGCTAAAAACAGAGATCAAATAATTTTTTTTCGAACAACTTTTTCATGTGGCGGTTTCAGGACACTTGGGTCAGTACGGACGAGCAGTATGGAGGTATTTGGATGTTTCATAGTGTGTGTTTTGGACGATTGAAAAGTGAGCACTATCCGCTGCCATTATATGAAAATCCATTGCAAGCCGGACCCCCCCTGGAACTTCAAAAGCTTTTTGATGACTCCAAAAGTTCTCCAAACCCTTCCTTGGCATGACAGTGAGTAGAACAATTGTGAATTATTGATTTTGGGTGAAGTATCCCTTTAAGCCTTACCCAGATAAAGCTGATACACATGCATAGACATGTGCACACCAGTGTAAACAGGATCACAGTGACCTGGCTGAGAGGGTAAAGTAACCTGCATGCAGCTCTTAAACCAACATAAAATAAACCACAGAGGAAAAGGCTCTGAAGGTCACAGCACACAGTGGGGTTTAATACTGTGAATACTGTAGAATTAAATGCACTTTATTTTTTCTTTGTTTCCTTCTTTTGCAGGTCACTCTGCTGACCGTGATCCTAGTCTACCATGTGTATTACATCTATTACTCCATTGTCATCATGGATGTTGTTGAGGTGCTGCAGAGACGGAGAGGACACGCTGATATCAGCATCTTAGCAACCTGGGAACAAGTAAGAGAAATTGTTCACTGCATGTCCTTAATGAATTTATCACAGTATCCTCGGCTGAAAACTGCCCCACTTTAATAAATATAACTATGAGCATAATAATATTATCATTCTATATTATTGCTCATATTCCTAAATTTAATAAAAAAGGAAAACCCGACTTTGAGGTTGAAAATGAAAGACAACAATGTTTTTGTGTCTCAGGATATTCGAACCCTGCGCGGTGTCACACTCTTCCTACTCACCATGAAGTGTGTGATTGTGTTGAGGGTGAACAGGACCGTGGCTTCCTCTGCTGCACTCTTGACCCGCACTCTCTCCAGCCTGCTCTGGCCAACGGTAAACACAAACAGCAGCAACACAAGTAATAAAAGATGTTAATCCCAAGCACCACCTCTAATAACATTACTCTACAAACAGTCACAGTTATTGCATTATCAATAATGCTACACTTTTCATATGTTTAGCTTATTTATGTTACAATATGAGATTCATCCTTTAGGACGTCATGTGCAGTTGTAGATTTTTCGCGGCTGAAAACTTAGGATGTTCTTCCGTCTTAGATTTCAGGTTTGATCCTGCTGGTGGCGCTGTCCTGTGCTGGGAATCTTCTGTTTGCACAAACCTCCCGGGCCTTCAGCTCCATGTCCCGCTCCCTTCAGACTCTCCTCGGTGACTACTGGGGCCTCAGACCTGCCAGGGGCCTCCTCCTCTCCCTCTCTGGCCGTGACTTTGTTTATTGGGGAGCTGTCTACCTGTCATCCACTGTGATGTGGACAGCAGCGGTACACAAGTGTTTTCTATTCTTCGTCTGCACACACAAAGAGCAGTCCAGATCACTGTTGTGTGTTCAAACAGACACCTGTCTTTCTTTTAGACGTTGGGTGTGGTGTCTTCATTGGTCAGAGGCGCCAGAAGATCCCAGAGCAGGAGGGACGTCTTCACCGTAGCAGAGCTGTTCAGCTACATCAGACGGAAGATGTCTGAGTTGACTGGGCCACGTGAACCAAAATGGATGGAAAACCCTGTGGAGAGCAGAGTGAGAAAACAGCTGCAGAGGCCTTTAAACAGTTTACTGTTGTATCACTTATGTTTGTTAATTAAAGCAGAAGTAAGTGATATATTTGTGTTAATATAAGTCTTAAATAGTTATATCTTCCGACAGCAATCACTTACATAGAGTGTTTGGTCTGAAACACGGGTCTGTCAGTCACTCTGCTCTGCTCTGAGCCGAAGAGAAAACATTTCTCGTATCCTACAGTTTTTATCCAATGAGGAGAGAGAATGGCATGCAGGGCTGTGTGTGCAGCCAAGGGACGCCGTGAATGTGGTGACGTAGGGACGAGGACTGTTATGGTACGTTCAAGGAAACTCGTATTTTTCCGACCGTGAAGTGGTACCAGTTCGATCTGGTACGAGTTCACCGGTCGGAAGTTACGAGTGGCCGTTATAGTGACTTTCACGGGTAAAACAGGTCGGAAAAACACGAGTGGGTTGCCTGGAACGCTACAAAGTCGTAAGTTGTGACTTGAAGCTGTAATTTACGATTTCAAAAGCCTGCCTGGAACGCAGCATTAGCGAAAACGACCGGACCACTTACTTCTGCTTTAAGAAAAATCTCTAATACATCTCATGTGTGTGACATTTTGAATTTACGTTGTGTATATCATTGTGGACTTTTTGGTTTTTCAGACTTACTACCTTGAAGAGTTTGAGAGTTTGGTAGATGAGCTGTTGTTCAGACTCAGCTCCCTCTCTGACTGCCTGCCCCCAAAAGCCGATCAGTATATGGAGGAGGAGAGACCCACCACCTCACCCATACAGGAGCCCTCTGACATGGACACACAGGTGAACCAGCCTGTATATATCAAAGTATTGTGTGTGTGTGTGAGCTCTCAAACAAACGTGAAATACCATAAATGTCTGCTGTTGTCTGGACACTTTGGTGATTCTGTTGCAGGATGTCGTAAGAACACAAATGTCAGAAGAGGTTATGGTGAATGATCACACAGATGTCGGTGGAGAAATGCTACCTGAGTCTCATCTGAGGTCATAACATTTATCAAATATCTGTTATTTTAGCTGCAGACCATTGCTAAACTGAAATATTGTGCTTTGCAAAAATGTTAATAATTCTTACGTTAACAGGTCCAAGACGGAACAGGAGACGCTGCACCAGAGAGTCCGACAGAAAGTCACTCACTCCTCAGATCTTGTTTTGGCGTCTGATGATCTGCAGCAGAATAGAAGCACAGTGGAAGGAAATACAAATGATAAGGGACAAAACTGCTCATATCTCCAAGAGACAAGAGCATCTCTCATCAGGATTTGGACAGAGGACGATCTGGAGAAGCAAAATGACCAGTGGACTGAAACAAATCACAGTTGTTGGTTAAGTAAAGCTCAGGCCATTCATACAGAGGTGTTGGTGGAAGTCCTGGTACATGGGGAACCTGTAAGTGTAGAGTCAGACAAACAGGAACATCAATGTGGGAGTGACAGTTCAAGCTGGGACACTGCCAGCAAGTCTGCGTTGTAAGATCTCCTCTTATGTGATCATGAAAGTATTGTATGTGCCTAGCAACTTACTTTCCTATTTCATTATCTCTCAGATTTTACTCCCTAGATCTCCAAACTATGCAGAATGAACTAAAAAATGATTTAAGATTTGAGAACAAAAACAATTCAGCTTTGTAACTGATTAATGGGCACAATTTATCATGGTTTAGAAAATAAATATAAGCTTTAATGTCCATGTTGTATGTAAAAATGATTAATTAAGTGATTTGTTTTGAATAAAGTAGAAAGTTATAAAGTGAGTATAAAGTTATGAATAAGATCATGTTTAAACTATGCAGACTATAATAGCCTAAATGAATAAATAATTGCAACATAAAACACAAAAAAGCCAAAGGCATTTTTTTTATTCACACATGGTGGTGCATCATTATTTTGCATTGCAAATCAGAGAGTATTTCAAGAATACCTCCTCTGGGGATGTTGCCAGAGCACTCTCTGAGCCGGTCGAACTTATTTGTTCTCTAAATATTCATTGTTTAATGTTCAAAAAGTGACATACTGATGTAATAAATACATTCAGAGTTGTCAGACCTGTCCCTAACTCTAGTCGTTATCCCTTATGGATCCAGTCCTGCAGCCCGCAGCAGCAGGTCATAGAGGGAAACAAACATCCAATCGCATCCTTCAACGTCTCGGGCTTGAGGAATTGAGTGGCGACTTGTGATTGGTCGACAGCCGACGATGGGAGCCAATCACAACGTGGCAAGTCAGACAACTTCCAGACGGAGGAGGCGGCGTGCGTGATTTCAAGAGTGATTTATAGTTTGTATGAAACCAGCTTCCACAGCCACTCATCAGTATTGATCCGTGGGGGGTCTGTGCAGCCGACAGTATTTTTTGATGACATTCATCAGCGTTATTAGCTAAGTTAATTAGCCAGGTCTTTTTGACACGGAGCCGCATCATCATCATCACCATCACCACCACCACCACCCGGCGGGGACAATGAGGAAGATCGCCCTGTTGTTGATTGTGCTGCTCGGCGTTGCACACTTCGCAGCTGTCAGCAGATGTGACGATGGTGAGTAGTGGGAGATATTTCACATCTCTGCGTGATTATTACAGCGAGACGAGTCAGTCAGATAAAGCTGCTGTGTGTGGTTTTTCCTGTTAGCATGCTGGCTAACAGCACGGGTCGGCTAATGTCAACACAACTGCCTCCTCACAAGAATAATTACTATAGTTACAGTTACCTGGCTCCTCTGTATGTTAGCATTACATTAGGATTAGGCTCATTCATAATACCGGTAATTGTTTCAATTAAAACTTTATTAGGCAGCAACATTGTGACAGTGTCCCTCAGCTTTTGCTAATAACTGATACAGTGGCGTGAACAGTTAAGTATGTGGAAGATTAAATGATATCCAAGAGGCATAAAGTTACAGATGACACATTGCCTTTACATTTTAAACAATATATATTTTCATTTTTCGTCTTTTACATTTTCCAAATGACAGAAAAGCAAAGTGTTGGCCACCCTGCATAGTTAGTCTAGTAGCCACCCACTTTGGAAACTATCACAGCGTGTCTAAAGCTTGTCTGATACCTTGGTCAAAGTTATCTGAGAGCTCAAGTCTCCTGAGTTTCCCATTCTTTTGCAGGCTAGAAAACAAAGATAAAACACTGATATGGTTTAAAATATTGAAAAGAGTGTTTCATGTTTAACTTTATACCTTTTGGAGATAATTGCATCTTTCACTTGCTTACTGTACCTGTTCACATTAACAGAAATTTTGACCAGGGCTGTCCAAACTTTTGCATGTCACTGTATGTACACACTGTCCAAGCTTTTACCCTTCCTGTAAATCAACCCGTTTTGTTTGGCATCAGATGTCACAGGGGAGAAGGAGGAAGGCGATGAAGTGGACAGTGACGATGAGGAGGATGAGGATGATGAGGATGATGATGACACAGAGGTGAAAGAAGAGAACGGGGTGTTGATTCTCAACGACAACAACTATGACACCTTCATGGAGGGGAAAGACACAGTTTTAATAGAGTTTTACGCTCCATGGTAAGTTTGATATTTCACTGTTTATTATAAACATAGTTACAGTCAAAGCGTGTTGAGACTTAAACATTTGCAGAGGAGGAGAAGAAACTGAGAAAGTCTACACAGCGTGACTTTTTTTACTCTCACAGTCACATCCCAGCAAACTGAAAAAACAAACATCTGTGTTCTCTTGTTTATCTTCTTAGGTGTGGTCATTGCAAACAGTTTGCCCCTGAGTATGAAAAAATTGCTCAGGCACTCAAGGAGAACGATCCTCCCGTACCTGTGGCCAAAGTGGATGCAACCATAGCCAGCGAGTTGGCGGGCAGATTCGAAGTGTCGGGCTATCCCACCATCAAGATCGTTAAAAACGGGGAGCCAGTGGACTACGATGGAGACAGGACGCAGAACGGTAGAGATGGTTCATTCAGTTTAAACACAGACACGCGTTCTTTAAATGAAAAATGACCAGTATAATAATGGAGGTGGTGAAATGTTGCAGCTATTGTGGATCGTGTGAAGGAGGTGGCTCAGCCTGACTGGAAGCCCCCTCCTGAGGCCACGCTGGTGCTGACCAAAGACAACTTTGATGAGACTGTGAACAACGCAGACATCATCCTGGTGGAGTTCTACGCCCCCTGGTCAGTCAGATTGACACACACACACACACACACACACACACACACACACACACACACACACACACACACACACACACACACACACACACACACACACACACACACACACACACACACACACACACACGGTGGATTTTTTTTTAAACAGCAGATTTTAAAGCAACACTATGTTGTTTTTCGACCTTGAAGGGATAGGTCAACATTTTGGCAAATTGGCCCATAATCCCTATAGTCATAGCAGTAGGTTCGTTACCTTTTATTTGTCGGTGCAAGCTATTTTTAGAACGGCGGAGCAGAGCCGCGAGCTGCTCAGAGCTACGCTACAGAGGCTCATGGGATTTCTTGGTTTCCCTCATCTAACTCATCAAATACACAATCCAACAACTCCAAAACGCTCTCGTGGACAAGTTGTGACCTGCACATTCATCTCGCTATGACATAATAACAGAACGTTACAAGACAGAGTTGTTTTTGAGGTAAATTCATGCAAAACTGCTGATGCGCGTTCCCGTCGGGGGAAGTTTTTAGGCAAGCAGTCTCAAAAACAACTCTGTCTCGTGACGTTCTATTTTTTATCTCGTAGCGTGGTGAATGTGCAGGTCACAACTTGTCCACGAGAGCGTTTTGGAGTTGTTGGATTGTGTTTGATGCTGCTGCAGCAGCAGCGGTATCCGGCACTTTCAACAATTACGCACAACCCCGCTCAGGCTGCAGCAGCACAACTCATCCTATTAACCGTTTTTTCTACCATTTAAATGAGTTTAGAAACATTATTTTAAGGCAGAGAAACTACATAGTGTTGCTCTTCGGCAAATGAAACCTTCCTTATTGTTTTCGTCTGTCATAACCGACCTCCAGGTGCGGACACTGTAAGAGTTTGGCTCCCGAGTACGAGAAGGCAGCCAAGGAGCTGAGCCAGCGCACTCCTCCCATTCCTCTGGCCAAGGTTGACGCCACTGTGGAGAACGAGATCGCCACACGCTTTGAAGTCACAGGCTACCCCACCCTCAAGATCTTCAGGAAGGGAAAGATGTTTGACTACAACGGACCCAGAGAGAAGTATGGTAGGTATCTGGACCGTTTTCCATGCACGAACCAACCAAGGTTATTATGTAGATCTGTATGCACATTTATTTCTTGATTAGCTACGACCCACCTCTCTCACTTTCTGCACAGGCATTGTTGACTACATGGGTGAGCAGGCAGGACCTCCCTCCAAACAGGTGCAGGCAGCAAAACAGGTGCAGGAGCTCATCAAGGATGGAGACGACGCCGTCATCGTCGGTGTGTTCTCCAGCGAAGAGGACGCAGCCTACGAGATCTACATCGAGGCTTGTGAGTAGTTCCACCACGACCTGGATAGAAAAACATATTGTTACTGTTATTTTGTAATGATTCAGTGAATTATAAAAAAAATAGTTCAGGATATATTTCATACAGTATCTGCAAATGACAACCCCCTCAAAACTTCAAACTCAGACTGACCTGTGCTGCTGCTCTGTCCGGCAGGTCACGCTCTGAGGGAAGACTTCAGCTTCCGTCACTCCTTCAGCTCTGAAGTGAACAAACTGCTGAAGGCGTCACCCGGTCAGGTCGTCATCGTTCACCCTGAGAAGTTCCGCTCCAAGTACGAGCCAGCATCACACACACTGGCAGTCAAGGTACAGTCAGTTTTACAATTTATTTATTTATTTATTTCATTTCTCTGGTTGAATTTGAAATGGTTTCGTTGGATATGAAACTGTGATTTGCTTTCTTTCAGTTTGAATGTCAGTGTCACAGTGAACAGTCACAGCAAAAGAGACATCTTTGCATCACCCAACTCTGAAACTGATCTTGAGTTAAAATCAAATTTGAACTCTCAGTCTTTTTTCTTTTTTCCCCGACTGCACAGGACTCAACGCCAGTGTCAGAAGTACAGGAGTTCTTCAAGAAGCACGTGACTCCTCTGGTGGGTCACAGGAAACCAAGCAATGACGCCAAGCGCTACACAAAACGACCCCTGGTGGTCGTGTATTATGGAGTCGACTTCAGCTTCGACTACAGAAAAAGTGAGTTTGTTAAAATGCTGTTTAGTTCAGATGTTCATTGTTTAAAATGTAGACAACTGAAATCCAACATTGCTTAATACTAGATTTGTTTTGAAGTTCTTGATTTTACCAACTCATATATCCTGTAGATGCAAATCAGTTTACTTAATTCCTAATTAATCTCCAGCCACACAGTTCTGGAGGTCCAAGGTGCTCGAGGTGGCCAAAGACTTCCCAGAGTACATGTTTGCCATCGCTGATGAGGAAGACTACGCTGAGGAGCTGAAGAGCCTGGGCCTGAGTGAGAGCGGAGAGGATGTCAATGTGGCCATTTTGGAAGACGGAGGCAAGAAGTTCGCCATGGAGCCTGAGGAGTTTGACTCGGAGGTGCTGCACGACTTTGTGAAGGCTTTTAAGAAAGGTGAGTGTTCAGTAGTGTTTTTTTTATGCAACACTTCATAATAACTACACACTGTTTAGCTTTAGTAAGGCACTCGTCCTACAATGATACTAGTTAGTATGTCATTTATAAAGACTGTTTAACTCTTGATGAGATCATCTGTAATGTGTTTTAATGGTAACCCAAGTATCACACTAATTACAAACCAGTTATTCAGGTAATGTCACTGTCAGTGTTACATAAGATCATATAGTAAGTGTAATTAAATGATGAAAAACTATTTAGATCATGTACATGTATGTTCACTCCTACCTACAATGATCTAGACATGCTAAGTTGTGGCTAATGAGTGTGTTTAATAGATGTTTAATTTCATGAGATTATTAATAAAAGGTTAAACATTTATAACTGTTTGTAAATTGCAGACTAATTAGTATGTATCAATGTAGGAAGAATGCTTGATTAATACTTTCCTGCAGGGGTTTTGAAGAAATAAACGAATACATGTTTTTTCAGGTAGAGGACTGTAAGGAAGATTCAGTTTTTTTTCTTGAAGTGTTTCAGTTTTGAACTGTTAAATTAATCTGATTATTTCCAGGTTTTCAGATAAGTGAGTTTATGCAGCAGTAGATAAATATTTCACTATCTGATGAAAACACACGACTCCAGATCTGATTAGCTGCTATTTCTATCACGTATTTAAATGTTTTCTACTTGTTTCCCTTACACAGGAAAGCTCAAAGCCATCGTCAAGTCCCAGCCCGTGCCAAAGAACAACAAGGGACCAGTTAAGGTCGTTGTCGGAAAAACCTTCGACGACATCGTCATGGATACCCAGAAGGACGTCCTGATCGAGTTCTACGCCCCCTGGTGTGGCCACTGTAAGAAACTGGAGCCTGACTTTTTGGCTCTGGGCAAAAAGTACAAAGGGGAGAAGAACCTGGTGATCGCCAAGATGGACGCCACAGCCAACGACGTGCCAAACGAGAGCTACAAGGTGGAGGGCTTCCCCACAATATACTTTGCTCCGAGCGACAGTAAGCAACACCCGGTCAAATTCGAAGGCGGAGACAGAACAGTAGACGGATTCAGTAAGTTCATAGAGAAACATGCCACAAAACTACAGAAGAGAGATGAACTTTGAAAACATCTCTTCACCAGTAGCTAAGAACACTTGCCGCTCTCGGGGCGGAGACGCGGACGGAGGCGTCCGGGGAAGGTGAAGGGAACGCAGTGGCGTTATAAACGGTGTTACTGAGTTGAGTGATGATTACCGTGTTCAATCATCCTTTTAGTTTCTGTTCATTTGAAGAGATTCAGCCTTCTTCTGTTTCTAAAAAGCATGTAAGCACTGTTGAGGATTTACGTCTTTTTAAATAAAACTCAAAATGACGGCAGCTCTGTCCGCCGACACTGGAAAGTGACTCTTTTGTTACTGTACAAATCAAACTGGAAAATGCTTGAGAACAAAGTGTTTTTTTTTTTTTTTTTTTTTAGAAATTCAAGTGTTTTAATCACATTTATGAACAATTTAAACATTAGTAATACAAAGGTATGCTCTCTGAGACGGGCAGTACTTGGTGCATCCTCTACAGTCAGTCAGGTTCATCAAGTCACCTAACCTGTTATTAACATGATCATTTTTAAACTAATTTGTCTGTTAAAAGTCTTGGCAGGAGCGAGATGCACCTGTCGCAGTGTCTGTGACGAGAACATCTGAATTATCTAATACTTCTACAAAGATACCAACATCTAAAATCATCTTCACATCACAAACATGGCCGGGTTATACTTTGGGAAAGTGCAGCATGCACTGACACATGACTACATCTTCACAGGCTGTATGTATGTACATAATATGAACAGTGCACATGTTTGTACTAGTTATCTAAAAGGAAAATGTTCATGGTTCCTCGCTGCTGCACAACACTGAAGAAATGTGAAAGATCTGGTCTGGTGAGGAGACCACAGCTCTGAGGTGAGGGCTCGTTCCCACGTGAAGGCACTTGAACATACTGGCACTGAGAGTGAGTTGGTTCTTGAGATGTAGCTCAGGGTGGAGAACTCTTAGGAGAACTGTTTCGTGAACCGCAGGTGGAAGTCCCGAATTTTCTGCAGCACAATCTTCAGCTTCTCGGTGGGAGGCAGGATGGTCATCCTGAACAGAGGAGGGACGTGGGTTAAATCACTCTAACTTGTTTTCTCCCCTCAAGCACAGAGACTGTGTAGCTCTCTCTCCCCCTACTTGTTATTTATCTTCTTCCCCTCCTACCCTTTTCCTCTTTTTCTCCTTCTCTTACTCTCTGCAGCTTCTCTCACCTCCACAGTTTTAGAGTCTGGATCTACAACTGCAAAACCACTAAACACCTGCTGCTAAATTCACCATGATTAATAATAACAACTGCTGTTTCATTATTCCTTACATCAGTAGGAGTATTACAGTCGCCATTAACATTATTATTGCTTTTACTTGCTGCTGCTGTCGTAATAACAATTCTTATTATTGCATGCTGTTCCTGCTTTTCCTCTGATGTCAAGTGCTTGGTCTTGGTTTGAATTGTTGAGTTATGGTAAATAAATAAGTCACTTCTGTTGTGAAGTGACATCCTGTTTCAGGATATTTAGGATATAGAAACAGTTTGTACCTCAGAGCTCAACACGCTGCAATGTTAAGAAAACATGTGCAAATACATAAATACATCAATTCCATCAATTTGACAATGTGTTGCAAAACCCGTAACCCAACAGAGGAGTTTCTGGGGACACAAAAAGTGACAGACCCACAGCTGTTTTTTTTATTTTTGGTTTATTATAACATCAATATTGATATAATTGCAAATATGTACTATTCTGTAATTGTGAAACGTGCTGCACCCCCCAGCTGGGTCCGCCACTTTTTTGTCCCTGGAAACACGTCTGTTGTGTTGTGTTTTTTGCAGCACATGCATCGTCAAAATAATGTAGATGTTTTCTGAATTTGTAGCGTCTTTGTGTGTGTTGTAGTGAGACTGAGTCACTGCACTAACCTGAAGTGGAAGGTTCCCTCTCTCTGACCGAAGCCACTTCCAGGGACCAGACAGATCCCCTCCTCCTCCAGCAGCTTCATACAGTAGAACATGTCTGGGACCTGGCCTTCCTCCTGTGGAGATACACATTAGTGTGTGTTATTATCTATCCAAATATTTGAATGAATGATGATGCAGGGTCTGTGTAGAGCAGACCTTGGCTTTGTCAATGGCCTTCTGAGGTAGAGTGATGCGAGGGAAGGTGTACATGGCCCCCTGGACCGGGTTACAAGTGATCCCAGGTACTGTGTTGAAGCCCTCCTCTGTTAGCCTGGCCTTCTCTGCTAAAGCCGCCAACACCGCTGTCCGCTCCTGGAGGGGAAGGTAAAACAGTAAAACTATCAGTGATGCATGAAAACATGAACTCAAACCTGCCACAATGTGCAAAAAAACCCCCAAAAAACAGTGTGTCCCAGTTCAGCTGCTCAACACTGTCAGTCTCTCTGCTGAGTCAGCACCTCCTCTAGAAGTTAATGATCATCAGCTTTTACCACTTTATCACCAGGTTGTTAACAAGAAAGTCTCCACTGTACAAAGCTCGTGGTAAATCATCCATATAACCTCTATTGTGTTCAGTGTTTTCACAGGCTGCAGCTGGAGCGACAGTCTAATGTCTTTTAATTGGCCAGGTTAATGGGATGTGTTCACTGGGCGCCGTGGCGACTATAGGCTGAAATCAGACCCTTTGCAAAGTACTTCATGAGAGTAGATGTGTATGTTCATTCACTTAATGTTTTACTTTAATGTTCCAGTCACAGGGTAGCTTCTCTAACCTTAAGACACCATCAGTGCTTTTGCAGCAAGAGACTCATAGGAGCCGTGGACCTAATGGCTTCCATACACTGCGTAATGCTTCTGCCTACATGTGGGTCTGAAACGCACAAACCAACATTAAAGTCCCATGCATTATATATATATATACATTATAGAACATTGTTCTGCTGTTGAAGAGGCAAATCATCTGTAAATGATGTGCAGGGACATGTTAAAGAAATAAGAGAACATGCCTTTTCCTGTAATTAGTGCGGATTTCACAACTAACTGAGTGACGTGGAAGAACTTGAAACCTTAGCCCATTCAGTGCAGCCTTTGTGTGCATAGATTACATGGTGTGGTATTTACAAGTATTTACTTAAGTTAATTCTGTGTTTGCATGCACTCAGAGCATTACCAGGATGTGTGCTGTGTGCGCTGCTGTGCCTTGTGTGTTACTCAGACCTTCATAAATGTGGTGTAGGAGGGCTCATCGGGCTGCGGGGGGTTGACCACCAGGTCCAGGAGAGCCTGTCCAGGAACGGGGGGACACAGACGCACCGACACCAGTTTGGTGAGCTGGACCTTAACGTCTGGGTCCATGTTGATCACCTCCATGTAGCCGCCGCGGAACCCACACCTGACAGAGACAAACAAAGGAGAGTCAAACACAAAAGTCAATCTTAGTGCAGCTGATGGACACGTCAGCAACAAATAGGTAATTTAAAGGAGCCCTGTGCAGTTTTCTAGTAAACAAACATTTACATTTTCTGTTACTGTATCATCAAGGTCAAACAAACATGTTGAATTCCTTCATAACAAAACATCCTCTAAGCTGAGGCTCCTGCACATGTTTTGAATCCTGTAAGGTTTACATAAAAAATTATTACAAATTAACTTTTTCATACTTCGACTCCATATTTTTCACATTTTATTCAAATATGCTGAAAAAAATAAACCCTTAATACTAAAATCTCTGAGAGATAACATTATCATTCTAAACAGCGTTTCTTTTGTTATTTAGTTGTTTACTTTGGCCCAGCAAGTTGTATCCATTGAAAAGGCACTGTGTTGCTCCAGCATAGTTTTATACAAAAAAAAAGTCTGTAAAAAGTTAATGCAGCGACACTAATAATTTACTTGGGAAGTTAATTTGTAAATATTATAAACTGCAACTGGATGAAATCCAACTTATTTTGGGGAATTTGTTGACAATGCATAAAAACCAGTGGCAGGGCACCAATAATTTTATTGTTCACTTCACAGGTCACCTCTCAATATAAATGCAATAAACCTGATTAATATCACGTACACTGGCCTGTGTGTGTGTGTGTGTGTTACTCACTCTCCCATGTAGCATTTGGAGGTGGAGTGGAAGGAGGCCATCTCCACTGTGTTGGAGTACTCTGGTCCCATCTCAAACAACACCTTCTTAAAGGAGTGAAATTTACAGCCCTCTGCATACACGTTATCCTGGTAGACCTACAATACAGACAGCCCAATGAACAACACATCATTATTATCATTATTAAAAACAAAAAAAACATCAGTACACATAGGAAGTACCTTTAGAAAAATTGACAAAAAAGAATAATTTAAGTGCCAGAAATAGAAATATAGCAAATGATGTACTGTATTTAGCTTCTGTATATGTCTTGTTATCGTTTTATGAAAGGAATTATAAGGATGATACATACCGGTGTGTACATATTTTCTCTTAACTTTTTTCAATCTAATAGAATATCTGACATTTAATTGTTATTTCTGCTGTACTTGATACCACTAGATTTAGAGGTGTTTCTATATTTTGTAACCACTGTTAATCATAATATTGAAATTTATTAGCAGGAAAATGTGCAACTGTGTCTTGTTATTTGTTTTTTCAGATAAAAATTCTGGGTGAAGAATATATGAAAAGAAGAAATGGTATTTGTGAATTACTTCATCAGCCATAAGGAAGAGATGCTCCTCTTTAGCGAATCGGATCACGTCTTCAATGCACTGCCTGCTCTGGACCTGACCTGCCAAACAGAACAACCAGTGTGATGACTGAACGGTACAAGAATTTTCCACCCAAGATAACAATAACAAAATGGATCAACTCCATATCTGCTGCGTCTAATTTGGAAACTACAAAACGCCAGACACACCGGTGGGGTTTCCAGGGTTGATAATGCAGAGGACACGAGGGTTGCAGTGCTTCCTGGCTTCATTCAGCGACCTCCTGAGCTCCGCCACATCCAGACTCCAGCACTTGTCCTCGTCCAGGTAGTAACTGATCTGCACCGCGGCCAGGTCGGCCAGGGCAGCCGAGTACAGAGGGTACTGTGGGATGGAGATCATCACTCCTGTTCGACTCTGACCCTCGCCGCACACCAGCAGCTTCAGCATGGTCTGGAAATATGAGGAACAAAAACCTTTATTCTGGAAAATGGTTATGGCAGTGGTTCCCAACCTTTTTTGACTCGTGACCCCATTTTGACATCACAAATTTTTGGCGACCCCGTGGTGATTGCAGCCATCGATCAAGATGCGCCAGCTCAGATATTTTATTTGAACTCGATTTATATTCAAGAAAGTGAAAGTATAGAATACAGTTGTTTAAGAATATGTGTGTGTTTAATCTTTTTTTTTTTTAATAATTAGTTAAAAATTTATTTTTATGAGTAATTTTTTTGGTAACACTTAAGATTAGGGAACACATATTCACCATTAACTAGGTGCTTATTAATATGCATATAAGTAGCTTATTAGCTCTTTATTAGTAATTATTAAGCATGTATTAACACCTTATTCTACCTCTATTACACCATGAATTAAGATTTTTCCTGATATTAACTAATTATGGCTTATTCATTGTAAATTAATGCATTGTTGTTTCTGAATAATGATGTGAATAACCAGTGGGTTATTGGGGCCTTGTACAGGGGCAGTAGCACAAGAACAGTAATTGTTCCTTTATCACTCTGAATTAGTATAGCATTAATGCATTCATTTACAATGAATAAGCCATAATTAGGAGTTAATATCAGGAAAAATCTTAATTCATGGTGTAATAGAGGTAGAATAAGGCTATGTAGAATAAGGTGTTAATATGTGCTTAATAATTACTAATATGGAGCTAGTAAGCTACTTATATGCATATTAATAAGCACCTAGTTAATGGTGAATATGTGTTCCCTAATCTAAAGTGTTACCATTTTTTTTTTAATCAATTACTAGACATTTCAGGTGACCCCATTTGACTTTCAGGTGGCCCCATGTGGGGTCTGGACCCCAAGGTTGAAAAACACTGGGTCATCATGGATTGGCAGGATGTGGCTGCACAGGCAACCAGCCCTGGTCATTTTGCACATGACAAAACTAACATAGTGTGGATGCTGGACGACTTGATGTAACACGATCTATTTCATGGCAGCGGAGTAAAGCAACTGCAATACACAACCTAAGTGCAGTAGTTGAGTGTATCTTAAGGTCATTCAGTAGCCTGATTAGGTTGCATAAAACCACAGGAGGAGGCTGTATTGACTGAGACAAAGGTCTGTGGGTGGAGTCAAAGTACATATGTGCAAAGTGCATCTGAGTATATAATTAACAGAAGTTGAATCAAGATGAAACAGATGCATGGGTCATTTATACTAAAAGTGGGTCATCTCTGCAGGATTATGGTAAACAACTTGTGGAACAGCTCTGGGAAGTCTGTTATGAAGACGTATAGCTCCCGTACCACAATGGCATCACTGGCCCCAGTAGAGAGGTAGATGTTGTCGGGGTTGGAGGGAATTCCACCATCTCTCTTCTCTATGTATCGTGCCACATCCTGGCGAACGCACTCAATCCCCTGGCTGGCACTGTAGGCCCCTGGCACACAGGAAGAATGGACTTTGATTCACACAGACACAGACCACGCTACATTGATCAGCCCGGTGTTTGTACAGAATCGGACTATATACGCTTAGTGACGCATGTTGCTGAAAGGCAGGGGAAAGAAAGGCGAGAACGTGGTTGGTGGAGCGACGGGGGAGTTGTCTGACCTATACTGTGACCTCCGCAGCTCTCCAGAATACGCCGCGCTCTTTTCTTGGCATCCTCTGGGAACTTGTTGTCTTCCAGGAGCTCAGGGTAGGAACACAGAGCCAAGACCTGAGGGAGGAGGAGGACAAAACAATCACAACAACATATCTGACAGTAACAAAACACCCAGTGGATTCACACGCACACACACACACTACTGTTCTAAACTTTTACAACACCGACTGATATTTTTTTGTGTGTGCGTTTATTGAAATCTCAACAGTTCAAGTCCAGTGAAAAACCCTTAAAGTTATAGTTTAGGTTTTTTTTGATGTGGGGCTGTGCGAGGTAATCAGTACATTATTTGCAGCGGATCCTGAGCAGCGCATACTGACTCACACAAGCCCATGTCAAAAAACCTGAAATATCCCTTTAAATAGTACAAAGGTAAGAGGTAAACAATTTAAGGTAGAAAAGCTTTTGTTGATGACTCATAAAGCCTCAGTCTGTTCAAAGGTAGTGTCTCAATTTAGTTCAACAAAAAGATTGTGATCTCTTGTGTCTAAAGTCTGATATTTTATTATCGTTTTTATCTTCGTGAATCATGTAACCTAAAAAAAGGCTGTAAAATATTCCAAATCTTTTGGCCAGCGGTGCATGGAAAAGTAGTAAATCAAGTTTTACAAGCACCTAAGTACTCCCTACACACAATTACTGGAGTCACAACTGCACAAAGTGGACCAACCTGTCTGAGAAATGTAATTGGTTTCTGGCCCATGGCGTGAGCATCGCCTATGTTCGCCTTGATGACTTCTGTGAAAGGTTTCTTGACTCCCTGTGGAGATAAAAACAGATCAGAGTGGGAGTCAGTTGCACAGGGTCAGGGTTTGGGTTCAGGTGAGGAAGGTGTAGAAAATATGGAGCCATATGGAGAGGAAAACAGTGACAGGAAAGAGTGAGCTTCTCATTCTTCCAGATAATCACAGGCTTTTTCAACAGAGAGGATGTGTCTGGACGTGTAAAACAGACTAAAAGTGCGAAGAAGACGACATACGAGTTCAGGATTCTCCTGCGGCAGCCTGCAGTGCTAACCTGGCCGTGGGCTGCAGACATTCTTTCAACGCCTGCGTTTCAAATCTCTGAGGTTATCACCGCGAGGAGCACTTTGCCTTAGTGAAGCTTCATTTCATTTCCCCAGCACAGGGAAATGAAATCTCTTTCAGTCTAACATCTTTTGTTGTTACCACCCGACGGCTCAGTGTGTAAAATTTAATCACAAATCACAGCTACTTGGATTCACATCACACAAACCAGCACCGTGTGGTTCCCTGAACACCCATGCATGCATCTTCTCTCTTCAGCGCCCTTTTTGTTTTGCAGAGACCCTGACTGGAGCCTGGTTTGGCCTTTGGAGCAGGAGCAGTAATGACGCTGCTGCTGCTGGAGCTGGAGCTTACAGAAACACAAACCCCTCAGTGTTTGTGAGGTCAGAGCATTACTCCAGATCTGCTGGCTTAATAACGAGTTTGGATTGTTTCATGTTATCCCTCATTTCCTAATTTGAACCATTTTACTCCTTCAGTCCACTCACTGTTGCCCTCTATTAAATCAGCATGCCCTTTATTCTGATCTCATTGACTAAATTGGATCCTACCAGCTCTGGTTCGGTGCCTGTTTGTTTGTTGGGCGCCACATGCTGGCTGCACCTGTTGCTGTTTATTAAGCGACCTAATGCGACAATGGATGAGCGACAAGGTTTTAATAGATACCTGATACCCATAAGGACTTTTTTTTGTGACATATTGCTGTGTGCACTTATAATTAATAGTCAAAACTAACAAGCCAATACATGCCCAATAACATTATAATATAGATAATGGATTTGTGAACTCAAACATGTTAATTACACTAGGAAACATCTTGTGAAACTTGTTTTTAGCAGAGAGGTTCTTTGCTGAAACTTGCCTCGTGTGTTTGAGGTTGTGTTAGTGCAGCCACCTGAACGTACGTAACATTTCCCATACTGAATTTAGGTTGACTCTTTAATGGTTTCACGCTATACATGACTACCCAGGCCAGCTAATTATCACAAGTCTTGTCCTTCCTGCCACTCTGGAGAGGTTGGAAGAGGAAAGAAACCCCAAAGGAATACAGCACAATTAGCCGCTTCTCTCTCTCTCTCTCTTTCCCACACTTCTTTAACCTTACAGAACCTGAGCAGTCGGAGCTTTCTAAATATCTTGAAGGCTCCTGTGGTTTCAATGATCCTTGACATGATTCAGCTTGTTTTACAAGATAAAATACCAGGAAAAAGCCTCCAAGGTCACTGGGAAAGTTTTCCCTTTAACCGAGTCAATATTATCATTTCTGTCCTCGCGTGACGACAGGACTGAGACCTACGAGGTTAGCGTTTAGTCCGATGAGAACTCGTTTAGAAATCTATGTAAATGGGCGCAGCACGTTTCCTTTTTCAGTCCTCGTCCCTGCCTGCTCTCCGGCAACAAAGAGGCCGCTGTTCTCTGGGAAAAGAGAGAAGCCAGTCGCCTCCCCGGCTCAGCGCTGAGTTCTCCTGCTCAGTCAGCACCAGGCACTGATTACACAGGCCAGGACCGGTCAACCTGGCCAAGAAACCCTGTGGGTCACCAGGCTGAATAGAGCCTCTCCTGATAAACTGCCCTGAATTCACATTTTACTAAGTCTTCTTATGTAATCTGAAACCGTGGTCCCTCTAAGACATCGTCCAAGCTAACTGGAACTGTACTAATCAATCTCTGACTGATGCTAATTGAACCATAACCAAGCTCATGTGAGCTTTCTAACCCAATACTGTTACTACCAAGTGAGAGGAAACTTAAAGGAGAAGAGGATATATTGCAGGATATACAAAGTAAAAGTCCAAAAACACAGGTGGATTCTTTCTCTGACCTCTTTCTCTGTCGCCTGTTCATTGTCACACACAATGCAGACTTGCCAGCAGCTGATATCGAAGCCTGAATTAGCTCACTGCTGCAGTCCGGGCACTGTCATGCCAGATGTCTGTGTAAGGATTTATAAGGGTCATCATCATCGCCACACCAGCAAACGCATGCACAAACACACTTGCATAAAATCTGCTGAGCCATCAGTAAAAGTGTTCCACTCACAGATCTGACAGGAAGTAAAACCCCCTCAGATGACTGGGCAACTGTTGCCATACACACACACATACACACACTCTTCCTGACCTCGCAGAAAACTCCTGGAGCTGGAGTTCACATTTGAGGTCATTTGCATTTACTGCAAATGACCTGTCTCAGCTTTAACAGGTGAAAGTAAAAGAAAAAGAGAGAACTTCATGTTTCATTCTTTGCAAGTAAAAAATACTATCAAATAGCAAACTCCTGTTCTCTGAGCTTTGGATTTGACCTGATAAATAAATATATTAAAAAATAAAAAATATATATATAAATGTTTGAGAAAAAGAGTTATGGCATTACAGCAAGATTTGTAGTTAATCCAGCCAAGTATTAAGGTTGGGTTTGGGGTTTTAAGCAGAGGACAAACAAGTGGACTACCAGGAACTCAAGCGCTTTCAGCAGAACTGGGGCTGCTTGTATTGAACCTCCTTTTGCAGCAAAAGGCCTCGGACGCTGCTGGGCCTCACAGCTGCAGCTCAATCCAATGAGCTCCCCTCCCGCTCTCGCTCTCGCTCTGTCTGTCATGGGGAGGAGGGAGGTGGGCAAAGCCAGAGACACAAAAGAGGACAGAGAATGTACCCTCTCTTCTTATGTAATAACCATCCAACAATATACACATCCCTCCTCTACTCTCGCAGTCCTGCAGCCACCTCGGGCCAAAGAGGAGGGAACCACAGCACTCAGAGCCGGCTACAACTGCCCCCTCGCCACAGCTCATTAGGTCTCAGCTGAGGAGAAGCCTGAGTAACTCCAAGAGGAGGGGGTGGAGGGGGGTAGTTTGCATCAAAATCTACAACCTGTATGTTCCTCCATAGTCACATCTACACACTGAGTTTGTTATCATCCCCCGGGCGGAGGTGTAATCTGAGTTGTTCTGCGTCACAGTGCAGAAGCAGAACATAAAAGATACGCCGCAGCTGCCGTGCAAGGACTTTTATAAAAGCTGACCCACTGTCTGTGTCCTGTCCCCACACTCAGTCAGCAAAAGCCCTCCACAAAAAACATCTTTTTTTTTCTTTGTCAAGGAAACCCACTTCTCCTTCCTCTCTCTTTCTTTTTTTTTCTTTTAAATCTTTTACCATATCTCAAGGAAACAGAGCAAGGAAACCACTGTTTTTTCTTTTTCTTTTTGCTCAGTCAATAGGAGTTGGTGTGAGCCAAATCCATTAATAAGCATTTTTAATATTCTTTGGAGCTGCAGTGTTTTGTATTTAAAAAATAATAATTTCCATTGAATTATCAGTGGAATCAGCTGCTGGCAAAAAAAAAGAGAGAAGAGGAAGAAAAGCAAAAGTGACAAGTATCTGGCTGTTGGCTGTTGGAGTCAAATTCCAGCTGTGGAAGCGGATCAACAGCTGTGCAGCTTCCCCCACTGTCCATTCATTCATCTCCAACCACAGACACCAGACACACATGATCTGATTTCATAATGTGGGATTTCTTGGATAAACACACTGACCATAAAACGGGACTTGAAACTGTCCCTAAGAACATTCACATATGACTTGAAGATTTCATAACTCAACGCAATTCCCTCCTGAGCTCCGATTTGAACTTTAAAAAAAAAAAAAAAAAATCTTTGCACTTTATTTATTTTTTACCTCTTTCAGCTCCTTCTCTATCTGCACCGCTCGCTGCACTATGGGGCCTCGGACGGCGTACTCGACCCGCTTCACATTGGGGTTCATGTTATCCAGAGTCAGCACCTTGCCCCGGGGGGACTGGACCCCGTTCATTGCCTGCTGGGACATTTTTCCTCACGGCGAAGCGCGCACTGTTTTCCCCTCGATATCTGAAACACAGAAAGAGTTATAAAAAGACACTCAGCAGAGTGCAGTAGTAAACGTAGCTGTAGTGAGTGAAGTGCGCTCGCTGTTACCGGTTGGCGGTGGTGGTAGTGGTGGTGGAAGTCGGTGTCGTGTGTCGCTGCAGCCGCGTTGTGTTTACTCCGACTGACAGTTGTGTCTCTCCGCGTTCATATTCCCACCCGACCGCCCCGCCTTCACCCGCTGCTGCTCCTGGTTGGCTGGATCTCCTCGCGCTGGCCCTCGGCGTGCCAGATGACACCTTTAAGTGCCGTCGGAAAAACAGCACTTCAATGCAAAAGGAGCCTTGCGTCAGAGGGGGGAAGCATTAAATGAACATTTTTTTTTTTAAGTTTAAGTGTCAACTTACTCAGGGCACTACACATAGGCTATCTGTGGTGGAGTAACCACATTTTAAATTATTTTAAATGACTCTGAGAGAAATAGGGTTTGTTTTTACCCCCAAATGTGAAGTTGCTTTCTAAATTAAAGTGGTATTTTTAGTTATCTTATATCTTGGGAGTGGTGTAACAAGCTGTAACAACAGTGACATAAATATTATAAATTGATATTCCTAATATGGCAGCTAATTTACACCTCCAGCATAGAGGTATAATAGCAATATCTTGAAATGGTTTGTTGTTGTTGTTTAACACTATATTAAGTAAAAAATAGTTCATGACGTAGCTGCTAACTTTGTCCTTGAAGGCTGGTTGAAGGAGCGGTGAGAGTGAATCAAAACAGCAAAGCTGCAGGGATAAGAACAAAACAAAAGCTGGAATATGCCAAGAAGCTACATTGTATGCTATAGTGAAATGTGTGTAGTTGATGTGTAACTGTGTGTCCACTTCTACATGAAGAGAACCACCTCAGGTAAAAACAAATAAGTGAGTAAATGGAGGTACTCTCCTTTCCAGCCCTAATGTGAAGCTTGTTTGCTTCTGTAGAAGGCCGTCATGTGTAAATGAACAGATGTAGGGTTTTGTGAGATAAAGGCGTCTTATCGTACAACAGACCTCTGCACAGCTTGTGTGCATGGTCTTATAAGGAACGTGGCCAATGTGTTTTTGTTAATCTATCATGTGCCACGCATTAAGGACAAGGAGGTTTTTGAGGGAAAACACTTAATTTGGAAGGTTGATCAACATTTCCTCTAACTAATATTGGGTTGGCATAAAATAAACACAAATCCTATGGTGAAATCATCTGCTTTTCCTTCAAACCCTCTTAACCTCTAACCCCACTGTGTTTGGGGTTAAGAATTAGGCGGGGGTTTCCAAGACAACTGGTTTAGGTTAAGGGAAGGAGAAACAGACCAAAAAATGCCTGAGAAACAGTTTTAGCATGTAGGTGTGGGGAGAGCCAGGCATCAACAGTGAACAGACGACACCTCCACATTCTCCTGCGTTGTACTGTTTGTTTAAGAATATGTCACAGCAGCTTCTGTGCTTATAGGGAGGGTCACTGTGCATCTGGTAAGAGGAATGGGAAACATATTACTCAAGAAGAGCCGCCTGTCGAGTTGGGAATGCAGAGAGACAAGTTGATGTGAGAGAAAAGAATATGAAAAAGAAGATAATGTTGAAACAGAAAATTAATCCTTTGCATGTGTTTTGTTGAGACGGGCCAATGAAAATGTAGCCGTCTGTTTGTGTTAAGGACATAGTGTGTAAGATAGAAACCCTCCTAGACGTCTTGGAGGGGACCTAGGAAAAGACATTTGATACCCCAAACTAAAACAGTTCATATACAAGCATGTGATGCCCTGCTGACATCAGTGTGTCATGCAGTGTGTTTTGGCAGCATCACACAACACAGTCTGTTCCATTTAGCCTATATCAAATCTCATTTTAAAAGAAACATCGGTGTAAATACTTAAAAACTGCTCCCTATTATATACATTTGAAGATGTTGTACAACCAACATCTTGTAAGGTGTGGCAACTTGGCTCGCACCCAGAACATAAATAGGTTCCATTTTTAACACAACTGTTACGAAGGCCACATACAACTTGACCTGGGCAGGGTCACGATCTGTGTTCATGTAAGAGTTCAGTGTGCTGTGGAAGACCATTAAAACACGATTTATAAAAGCAGGTCTACAACTTGTGATGTTTTAATAACCTGAAACAGGAGTGCAGGCGGTGTTACAACCGTGATACTGGCCAACTTATGACTTCTGAACTGTTTCCTATGTGGATCATGTGCTGTCCTGGCAGTTGGGTCAGGACGTACCGTGATATTAGAGATGTGCTTACAGTGAGGGAGTGTGACATAGAGAAGAAAAGGCATGGGGGTGAAGTAAGTAAAATGTGCAACAGCTCATTTTTACCACAAGGGGAAGACATCTTCACCAACCTCATGTAAAAAAAAAAAAAGTACTCACTCTGATCAGGCTCCAAACACAGGTCTGTATGAGCTTCCCTCACTGCAATGTAGAGAAATATCCAAAGACAAACATAACGTCAAAATACAATGCTTCCTTGCAAAACATTCGTCAAAGTTCGATCAAAAACTAGATGTAAACAGTCATGTCCAAATTCATTGAGGAAGACCACTTGCATTCAGAAAGAAAAATACAAAAACCATCATTTTTAAAAACATCTTTATGTTTTTTTGTTTTTCTAAACAGGGCTCAGTAAAAATCACTAACAAAACTGAAATGTAATACAGATACTGGAGTGCACTGACAGTACATCAAATTGGAGTCATCGTAAGCCATTTCATCCCACTGCTCACCAAATTAAGATGTGGGACTTTGTGCAAGTATTGCAATCCTATATCAAATCATCTGCCACCTACACAAGGCACCAACCTTTGAAAGATTATCACAACCAGTTTACTGTCTACCATCTCTTCAATATTTCTGAAAACACAAAAATATTTTGCCCTCACGCTTGAATTTCTCATATATTTTTATATTTATCTTTATCTTTAAAAAGGTACAACTGTACACCTTCAGCCATATTCAGTATCAGATAGAATAAATAATGTGATTCTATTCAGAGGGTAGAAAAATAGAAATGGAGAGAGAGAATATTTAATTTACAAATTGCACAGTTACACGTGTTGAAATTTGGGGTTTCTTGTGCACTGGAAAAGCAACAAAAAAGGAACTATCCAGTACATTTTCAGTCCAAGAAAAAAGAAAAAATCAAGCAAGAAAAAATATGAATTCAGAATATTATATTGTATACTGTAACTATCATAACCAATCAATCTCCCAACCACAAAAAACCTCTTGCTTGATAATATAAATGTATATGCAAATACTAATAACGTACCCTTCAATTCAGTCACTCAGTAAAGAAAACAGAGCTTTAACTTCATTCACTCATTCTTAATTTAAATCAGTTCAAATTTCATTCAGATTTATGTGGATAACTCATCCTTCCTGTGATTCTAAGGCTCGTCATTTAATCTACTTGAGCAGTTATATCGGCATTGAAAAAGACCCAGCAAAGCAGATTGCTTGTGGTTGCAACACTGAAACTTGTAGTTCTCTTTCCAGTCACTAGATGGACCCCTCTAGTCCCACATATATTCATCAGATCAGGAAGCCTCCAAGTGAGACAGAGCTTCAGGGAATGGTGGGACCTCAAGTATAAATTGTGCAGTGTATAATGAAAGATAAGCAAAGAGAGAATAAGCACATCGATTGCACTTGAAGTTATGTGAAATGCAGTGTAGATCAAACGCTCATTGGCATGTGGCCTTAATTTTCAGTCTTCAAAGATTCATTTCAAATGTTTCGGTTTTGAAATGTTATTTGCCACTTTGGAGTGTTTCATGCCTTCTCCTCTACTCTGTAGGCAGCATGTCTGTGTATGTCTGAGTGTGTCTACATGAGTCCACAGCAGGGCTCCTTGTTGGTAGACTGCTCCTCCTCAGGGGCTCGGAGCTTCAGCAGTGGAGGATCTCCGCTGGCTGGGGTGAAATACACCTGGCTCGGGGAGGCTACCTGCTCCGTGCTGGGCGTCATTTGGAGCTCCGGCTGGGCCTGAGTAGTCGTAACCTCAATTACTGCAACTGAAGGCTCCTCCTCTGTGGGAGGGGGCAGGGGTGGCGGAGGTGCAGGGTATTTGTTGAGCTTGGCAGCTGCCCGCTGGCGTTTCAGGTCAGCCAGCGTTTGGTGCGATTTCTCTCGAGTCATACTGTCTCCCCCCTCGCCGTCTGTAGACACGGACCCCAACTCAGCTCCAGAGGCGGGGCTGAGCTGGTAGGAGGCGCTGCGGTCCATGAGGCCTCCGCCACTCCACAGCTCTCCAGGCACAGAGGCGGCCAGGGAAACAGACGTCCCTCCATTCCCAAGGCTGGACATTATTTTCCTGTCTGCAGCCTCCGGCTCTCCTAAATGTGATGACGCTGTACCACCAGCAGCCTGAAACAGCACATTTCACTTCAAAACTTGTAGTTTGATCAGACTACACTCTACAGACTACACTTTCAAAAAATGAGACTAAACCATTAAAGGGATAGTTCAACATTTTGGCGGAGCAGAGCCACGAGCTGCTCAGTGCTACGCTACAGTCAGAGGCTAATGGGATTTCTTGGTTTCCCTCATCAAACTCATCAAATACACAATCCAACAACTCCAAAACACTCTTGTGGACAAGTTGTGACCTGCACATTCACCACGCTATGAGATAATAATGGAACGTTGCGAGACAGAGTCGTTTTAGAGGTAAATTCATGCAAAACAGCTGATGTGTGTTCCCGTTGGGGGCAGTTTTTCGGTAAGCAGTCTCTGCATTTGCCTCGAAAACAACTCAGTATCGTAATGTTCTGTTATTATCTCATAGCGTGGTGAATGTGCAGGCCACAACTTGTCCACGAGAGCATTTTGGAGTTGTGTATTTGATGAGTTTGATGAGGGAAACCAAGAAATCCCATTAGCCTCAGTAGCGTAGCTCTGAGCAGCTCACAGCTCTGCTCCACTGTTCTAAAAATAGCTTACACTGACAATTAAAGGTTACGAACCTACTCCTAAAACTGTAGAGATTATGGCAATGGGCCGATTTGCCAAAATGTTGAACTATACCTTTAATAATGTAACACATTTCCTTCAAAAGGTCATCAAGGCTAAGCTCACTCACCATGGTGGCATGGTGGTGTAGCTCATTGTCTGTCTGTCTGTCCTCATCGTCGTCCTGTGGCTCGGGCTGTCGGCCTCTCTCCTGCCACACCATGGCCTCTTTGTGGTGCTCCCGCCGGTACAGACTGGAACGCTCATTCACGCTGACGCGACGCACCACCTTACTGTTTAGACAAAAAAGAGATGGAAACCATAAATTAAAACTATTGAGTTTTTTTCTTCTTCTTCTTTTTATTTTATTGTTTGCCGATGTCCACTCTTACCCTCTGCTGCCGGTGCTAGAGGCTCGTCTTTGCAGCGTGCCCTTCTGCCGGTCCTGGCTCTTCATGATGGCATCATGTTTGTGCTTTAGGTCCATAAGTTTGGCTCTCATATCCTCATCCATACACACATCTGAAATGCCAGTGGCAGCAAAGGTTAGACATTTCAGCAAAAGGTTATTGGTTTCTCTTGATTGGTAATTAAGTGTTCCTCAAAGGTAGAAGGTTTTATCATTGACACTATTTTGTTATGAAGACCAAAAAGACTTTCTAGTCTCACCCAGAGGTGTCTCTTCCAGGATAGACTTTGTGTTTAGACTGGCTCCATGGGCTACCAGCAGCTCCACCATTTGAATCTAAGGAATAAATAAACAAAACTATACTATTAATAG
Source organism: Trachurus trachurus (assembly GCF_905171665.1). Taxonomy (NCBI): domain Eukaryota; kingdom Metazoa; phylum Chordata; class Actinopteri; order Carangiformes; family Carangidae; genus Trachurus; species Trachurus trachurus. The sequence continues at coordinate 10,155,408 of NC_139911.1, forward strand.
GTCGGTTAGAGTAGTAGTAGGTCCCCATGTTTTGGTTTGTCTGCAGCACTTACTTGTCCCCAGCAGGAGGCAGCATGTAGTGGTGTCCAGCCATCAGAGTCCTTCACCTCCACCTGAGCCCTGTTCTCTAGCAACAGCTCTGCCACAGATATGTAGCCATTAGCAGATGCTATATGGAGCTGGGAGGGAAGTGCAACACAGAGAACACACAATATTAAAATGACATGTCAGCCATGGAATGTATTTTACACCGCTAGACATAAGAAAAAACAAACCACAATCCAAACAAGGCCATTTTCCATTTAGACATTTTGAATGATTTTCAGACCTTTTGTATTTTTGGTTCTGTTTTGTCTAACTTCTGTTGAATTATTGTATTCTTATTTCAAATGTTTTGATATTTTCTGTGAATGCATGCTGATACCACACAGTTAAAGTCCCTGAGCTGCTACATCTTAATTACACCATATTGCGTAAGCAGCTAAAAATTGTTGTTTCTATCTGCCCGTCTCACCAGAGTTGCTCCATTATCGTCCTGAGTGTTTAAGTCTTCTTTGCTCTGAAGCAGAGCCTGGATGTCCGCTAGCATGGCCGTCTCCTTAGCCCCTCTGCATTCATCTATACGGTCCTGAGTTATCCCTACACACACAAAAACACACACAGGGATAAAAAACAAAGATAGTAGTTAGCTCACAGATAACAGTTTAGAATAAAGACATTTATGCACCTTTTTCTGTAATAGAAACTTTACTTATTTGACATCTCCACAATAGTTTTTATTGTATTTTTTTATTGTACGTGTTTAATGTTTATTTGAATCCCACATCCTGATGAGAGTTAAATCAACCTTTGAGCCTTTGTCACCTACAGTTACTCATAACATCTGTATTTTAAGAGAAGCTGAACTCATGAACTCACTGACCCTGCTCAGCCATAACCATCTCCAGCAGCTCGAGCGTGGCCTCATCCTCACAGAGGTCGTAGGGCATGTTGCCATCTGCATTGACCGCCAGCAGGTCAGCCCCACTAGAACCATGCATACACAAATAGGTAAACAAAAAACAAACAAACAAGAGGATTAGAGCACTAGACAGTGACACACCCTTCTGTACAAAGCCCATCAGGAATATTCATGCACTTGCAAAGTGTTGTACAGCCACATTTGCATTGTTTATGTAAACAAGATTGCCTATCCATGGAATTCTGTCTGTTTATACCTTGGTTTAGAAAATAAAATCAACGAATGAAGGGCTTGAGCAATTATTGACAGTGGCAGTTGACAGTTGTTGAAGTTCATAATGTCATCTTATCTACAATATTATTATCACTAAAATGACATTAGGCAAAACTTCCTGTGTGAAGAAAGGTGCAAAAAAAAAAAAAAAAAAGTGTTAAGTTACGACATGGCCAAACTCACGCCTGAATAAGGAGTTGCACCAGACCAGTGTGTCCACAGGTGGCAGCAGCGTGCAGAGGTGTCCATAACTCACTATCACAAGCATTCACTGAGGCACCAGCGTCCAGCAGGCACTGCACTATCTCCACAAAGTCATCAATGCAGCACTGAGGAGAGAGGGCAGTTGTAGATATGTATGTAAATGTATATACAGTTAAGCACAAAGAAATTACTAATCAGGCACAGAAACATATGGAAAACATACACTGCATGCACAGTGAGAAATCTATGAATCATTATTTACGACCACTAATATAGCAGCTTGTGTAAAAGAACAAAATTTGCATGCAACGCCCAGCCCTCTGCTGTGTAAACATCAAGTTTTCCAAGGGGAAGAGCAGAGTCAACAGCTTTTATAAAGAGTTCCCTGTGCTCACAAATATCCCACTCACGAGTCTGTAGTTGAATGTGTATATGTGGTGACTTAGGTAGAGAAATAAACAACACAAAGAGCAGAACAAGAACTGTGAAAATGACAAAGGTTGCAGTTTAATTTTAGATTTGTGTGTTTCAAAGTCCCAAACACAGGAATCTTATGATGGTTTCTTCTGAATGTGACTGTTCGGGGAAGGAATGCGAGTTGTCCTCACTCTTCCAACCTCCTACCTCTCTATAAACGGTGGGAATGAATGAGTGGGGGTAGCGTCAACCGACTTTAGATAAGTTCAAGTTCAGACAAAACAAAGGCAAACAGTACTTAGCGAGTACAAAGCTACAACGCTGACCGCACACAACATAAACACACGCTGCACAAAAGGTCACCTGCCTTGTTAAGGGGAGCCACAGAGTGCAAAACTCTGTAAGCAATATCTTGTTGTGCTTATAAAAAGTGATGGACATATGGGAGTGTGTACCTGTGCATGTAGATCTGGAAGTTCATCTAATGGTCTAAATGCTGGAGATAGTGTGTACTGCATGTGGTCTACATGTGGAATGTGTTTAGAAGATGTGGGCTGCTGGTAATTTTGGATATGACGACCAAACTTGCTCCTGAATTTGCAGCAATTATGAGATTATTACCAGATGCTTAAGTTTTATGGACTCAAATTGAGGTCACAAAGATTTTGAGCCTGTAAAATTGATGTTCACAATTAATCCCAAAGTTAGTCGAGGTAACTAGAGTTAGCGTTGTTTGCATTGCAGGTGGGTAGCCGCCGGTGAAGGATCATGTTCTCGTCACTCCACTGGTGACTCCAACGCCTGTGTGTTTATGTACCTGGTGTAGGGCGGTCAGTCCATCCTCGTTGACCAGATCCGGGCTGACTCCAGTGTTGAGCAGCTCCCTCACTAGAGGAAGCAAAATCACACACACACATTGAACATACACACACGACATAATGACTGGCCGCCCGGGCAGAGTCCTTTCCCACATAAACGTTACAACACTTTGCACGTATCTGTCTGCTATAAATAGATATAACAAATGACACCAAGTTAGGGTGTGTAGAGCAACAATGAAAGATTTGCCACTGTAATTAGCGTTGATCGCATGGCTGAATAAGGTCTTTGAAAACAAACCCCCCCCCGGCCTATTACAATTAAAGTGTGACGTATTCAGTGTAAATTATGCATGAATAACTTCCCTTTAGTTGTGTTTTTTTACTGAGAAACATGCTGCTGTCTTATAAGTACAAAGAAAACAAATGCAGGCGTGTGGGCTTGCTTTCACAACATGGACCTTTCACCAGGTGGGAGGGCTGTCTTTAGCTCCTTCATATGCTTGACTGATTTAGTGAAGATCTATAAGAGCAGTAGAAAAGCACTACATATTTTTAGTCTCTCAATCATGACTCTTTTCTGTGTATGCAAGTTTCTACTCACCCTCTTCCACATCGTTACGGGCAGCAGCATCCAGCAGAGTGATGGCATGGGGGAATGTCACTCTGGTGGTGCGTGCCTTCTTCTTATCGGCTTTGGCTCTTGACCCTCGCGCTGCATCCTTCTCCATCTGCATCCAGGCTTTGAGCTGCTGTGCACGGCGCTTCTGGGCGTGTTTCAGCCGCTCGGTGGCGCTCAGACGCCCGACGGTGGCCATCTCAGACAGCAGCTCGCCGTGATCGGCTGCCATGCCAACGCGCTTCTCGCGCCTCAGTTCCTGTTTGTTTTATCTTAATCCACAAGGATATGAAAGTTTAAGGTGTCCAAATGTCTCATAAGCCTCCTGCGTGCTCTTTACAGAGGCCCTCCTGTCAGGCCAAGCAGGCCTGTGGGAGAGCACAGAAACAAGGAAAATATCCTTTCATGACAACCAAAAATATTCAAGCGAGCAGCTACTGTCTGTTGAATGAAAACAACTTATTTTGTATCATCAGGTGATTAGGCAACACAGAAAACTGTTGCAGTGTAGCTTTCCCATCTTTTAGATCACAGCGTTTATCTTGCCAAAGAAAAAAGACGAGCGACCGACGTCCAGAACATAACCAGATCCATCCGAGCTGAGGTTTGTAACAAACTTTCAGTCCTCCCATCCATGTCGACTGTAACTTGGCCAATGATCCAATCGGAGTAGATGAGACGAAGAGGGAATATGTTGCTTGATAGATTTTCAAACTATTGCCCGGGCTGGATGCTCCACTTCAGCTGCTATTCATAGTGGTGGTGTTTGTGTCCGAGGCTTTGATCCAAAACAGCAGTGGGTTTATGACAATCCATGGTGAAAAATGTGGTTGTGATAAGCAATAAATCCACAAGGAAGGAAAGAGTTAAGTTGAAGCAATAATGAGTCACAAAGTAAGAAGCATTGAAATATCTCCTGGTGGTGAGTGGAGACGACTCCAAAGTCAACTTATCGTTGTTGACACACTGTTTGGCAGGTCTTCAAGATGTGAAAGTTGTGTGCGCTGGCTTTAGTGACATTGTTTCTGTCTGCAACTGTGGGCAGAGAAAGAAGAAGGAGAAGAAGAAGAAAGGGCAGGGAGAGAAAATGTGAGTACTGTGTAACAGTATAATGTACTAGGCACACTGCACACACCGCTCTCCTAATCCTGTTATCTTTAACCCCTGAGCTCCTTCCCCCTACTCCCTCCTCTCCCACTCCTCTCCCGAAGGAAACTTGAGATGGTGGGACGCTTTTCATTAATGATTGACACTCCCTGCAGCGCAACACACACTTTCCTACCGCTGGCATACGCACAAGGCAACGCTGACGTGATGATGTTGCGGGAAAAGCGGTTAAATAGCTGCTATGCGACATGTTTCAGTGCAAGTTACTAACCCCGGTCAGCGAGATCGCTCTCGTCGCCTTTTGTTAACTTTTCCTGCTGAGTTACGTGGCTCACACACACACACACACTTGGCTCTTTCCAGGTGATTCATTTATTATTTAGGACCTGGGCCTGTGAGCGCTGAGAGGAAGGTCAACTAGAGGCACTCAGTGGGATAGAGAGAGTGACTGACATGACGGTAGTCCTAGGCCACGGAGCCACGGCAGCAAGAAGCCAACGAGTGGTGGGTCGACCAGAGCTCAACATAGATCAGCTCACTGGATGGTAATTAGAAATAAAACTATAACATACTACACTTTATATCATGTATCAACAGCATAACCACCATTATTTGTTATTTTCTTAAGAAAAGAAGGCTTCATTAAATATACAGACCCTTCAGCTTCTTACTTTGGCAACACTACGCTCAGTTTGTTCCTTCAGTGTGCCACTTTACTATTTTTAGTCAACCTAACCTCTCACCCTTTGTCACGAGCTACAATGTAAGGATTTCCTTAGACTGAGGTAATAAGCCAGCACTCCCCCCACAGACTGGTCACTACACAGATCACTCATTCAGACAATACAAACAGGAACATGGGCTTGGGATGGCCAGGAATGAGACATGGGAGATTAATGTTTTTTTTTTTTTATGACATACCAGTGATTCACGAGGCGGCTCTCTTTAAACTGTCTTCCTCCTACAGGAAAAAAAAAGCAGAGGTATCTAAAGTCCACGTTCATGTTGAAAGGTCAGGGAAATAAATGTATTGTATAGGCTATGGCTGTACAGTCTTAGCAACCTGTTCTTGGTCAACCACAGTTAACAAATGAAAGAGGGGAAAGGGTTTGTGGTATTTTAAGGGGCTTTAAAGTGTCAAAGGATTTAAGAAAGAGGGAAAATCCCAGCAGGAACTTAACTGCTGTATTAGTGGGATAATTCAAGGCACAATCTGAAAGATCAGTGAAATAAAAATCCAAATCTTAGACATTAGCCCTGTGTGACTCACAAATGCAACACATTTTATCTCCATAACTGGTTCTTATAAGGCTGTTTGACATATGAGTCAAATGGGAGGGTGAAAAAGGGTCTCAAACACAGACCTAGACATAAACAGTCTTGATTTGGCATGTTAAGCATGTTAAAAAGCAGCTGTTTAACTGTCTGTTGCTCTGCGCTTTTTGGATTTGTTCAGATCAGAGCTTCACCAAAATATTTATTTTTTTGCAAACAAGAATGGAGGACATTCAAATGTCTTTACTCTGCTGAAGAGGCCATAACAATGTCCTTTCAACATCAATTCAATGACTGAGCACATCTCAAAGAAAACTTTAAAAAATAATAACTTTTAAAAAATCAGCATCCTCTGCATACAGGTTCCTCTCAATGAGAACTGGGAATCACCTCTTATGAGATGGTTAACATCAGTAAAAAAAGCCACATCTATGTTTAAGCTGCCTCTAGATTAGTGTGTGGGCCTTTAACTGAGCAGACAAAACAATGTCAATCCCTTTGTCTCCTTCTGCATTTTCTGTTGGCACAAATCTGGACACGTGATCATGACAATAAAACCAGTTTACTAACTCATCCTCAGCCAGAAAACACTGCCTCATCCGACTGCAGGATCTGTGCTGGGCTGGCCTTATGTTACTTTACATATGTGCAGTTTCACAGTGGCAAAGAGAAATCCAACTGACTTTTAACAAAGATATGTGGAGATTATAGAGTGACAATGTTGCTACAACTGCTCTAGTATTTTGGTGGAATGTGATTTTACTTATTTGTAGATAAAATGAGTAAATTGTTACAAGCCAATATTGAGTACAACCAGTGTTTCTTCATGGGTCATTACAATTAGTCTAACTCATAACAAAATGTGAGGAAAAGGCAGTTGACATGAGATATGAAATATGAACAAGAACAATAAACGTCAAAGTGCCACTGTTTGATCAGAAGTTGGAAAACATACCAATGTTAAGAGGCATACGTGTGCCATTAGAAACAGGTATAGGGCATGCCTCTGAAACAGATATGGTACTGTACCATCAGCCATGTTGCGATCACAGATCTCCTTCAATATGGCCGAGTATGTTGACACATGCAACATGCAAATTTAAAAAATAACAGAAACTCTCCCTCTCCCACTCATAACATGCACAAATACGGGAGCAGCAGTTAGACGTTTTGCCAGAACTATCCAGACAACTTAAATCTCAACCAAAGCCAATCAGTGCAGTGTACCGGCAGAACAGAGCTGAGGCTCAGATGCTGTGATATTTATATTGGAGCATTCATTGCAAATCCAGGTACAAAAAAAACAAGACAAGATGTGTGTCTTGTTCTTGTCCAATTAAGAACAGTCAGGTCCACAGAGTGCTACAGTCCAGGCTTTGCAGTACAGTCTGTCTCTCCACCATAAATTCCCAGCACTTCATCACTTCCACCCAGATGTGATGGACTGTGTCCAAACAAATCCAATATTTCCCTAATCTATCCACGTTCCAAACATTAAAGTGGTATCAAATATTTTATGAACACATTCAGCTGTGTGTATAGTAATGATTCATCCTTCCTTGGCCCTACAATAGAGCCAGTGAAAAGAGGGGGTAAACAGATAAGGGGAGATTGACCATTTTGCATGTGTCATGTTTACATAGCTGAGAGAGCACATAACTGGTTGACATAACAGCCTTGTAAATCAAGCATATTGCAGTATCAGCAATCTAGAGTACACAAAAAATAAATTTTGAATGTTAAGCTCATGTTCTGACTTTCATATTTTAAAAGCTGGATTGAATTGGAAGTTATAATGCGCACACCAAAGGAGTTTCTAAGTAATGTACTGTATGTTCCTATGGCCTTGTTCTATCATACTGTAATTAGGGAGCAAATGACACCAATATAAGTATATTGAAACAATAAAGTACCCTTTCATTTTTCATTATCTTATCTCACAAAAAGGCAGTGAGTAGTGAGAGGGAAAAGAAAAAAATCTTCAGCATGAGTTTGTTTGGTCTTGGTCTGACAGGCTCAGTCAGCCTCAGCTCACCATCACTCATCATCACCGAACAGGGTGATAGTGAACTAAACCTAACCCTGGGCTCAACAGTTTATGGTAAATAATGTAGGCTATTGCCTTTCTGGACATATCTGTAGCTTATTTGTGTTTAAAAGTAAACAACTCAGTGTCAAGCACAACTATCAATATTTTCAACATCTTGTCACAGACTCAGCTGCTCATTAAGGAAAAGGCAAGAGCCTCTTCTCTGCTAATTTTGTCCCAAATATTCAACAAGCGGATACAAAGCAAACACAGAGACAAGCCTGAGCCCACTTTGCCACGACAGGAAACTGGTCAGAAGACCTTGAAACCCAGCTGTACAGTATATTTACATGAGCATGAAGTTACAAAATTGATACTTAAATGTAAAAAAAACAATGAAATGAAGGAAAATATTGTGATATGCTGTATGTGATATTGAGATCTTACCTCAGTGCAGCCTTAGCTCTGAACAACAGACTTTTGAGAGACCTCTGCTCTGCCATCAGAGGATAGAGTGCCCTAAACTAGCATTTCACTAGTCTTTGCTAATCTTTCCTCTTATAAATTAAGCCCCTGTACAAATGGGGAATGGGGAATTTGTTGGTGGCTAAACTGTGTAAGAGCCTTGTGATTCTCTGAGTCAGGCAGAGACCAGACAGACGGGAAAAGATGAGGTGAGGTCACCCGTATATTGTACAAACTCTAGCAGTAACAACAAGTAAGACTAAATATTGTGTGTTTAGGAGAGGAGTGCATCAATGTGACATTTGTGGACCCCAGACTTTTTTTTCCTCCTACTGACCTAACAGGAAGGGCTGTCACGAACATAAACTTTCATTCAACAGCTGGAATGAATAGACTACTATGAACACACACACACACACACACACACACACACACATGCACAGAAGTTCATACATTCATCAAGTGGGTGGTACCTAGGTGTAAAAGCCTGTGAACTTACAAGAACACAACAGAGCACACAGGAAAAACTCCTACTCAGCCTTAAAGCCGGCTCTATTGGTAAACAGCGGGCGGCGTCATGTGCTGCAATAATGGTTTTGCCATCATAGAAACAACACTGCTCAGCTGTTGTGTGGGACTGTTTGATGTGACCCGCAGGATCTTCTCCCGCTCACTGCAACAGACAATGCTGAGTCAATATACTGTAGCTTGATGATTCGGGAACGATCCCGCGAGCTATCTGAAACGATGCCAAATGACCGAAGCTGCGTGCCAAACATCGAGGACGGCTGTGTTCATCTGTCACTCTGCGATGTAAAAATAACTTATGGAGGAAGTGCAGCTGAAAGAGTTTCTAATTAATGTGTTACTTGTTAGTGAGACTAAAAACATGATGTTGGACTTTGGGAAAATGTTGCATGTTTTACTATTTTTTCTTGAGCAGAGTGAACATTAGTCCAGCCCTTGAAGGAAGGACAGAATAATAATGACGACAACAAACAGAGGGAGGGAGGGGGATCTACTTGAGAAGAGGTGGACACATTAAGTCCGGTCATGTGTAAAGGTTTGAGCTGCTCCATATAATCACTCAGAAATCTCAGTAATGCCACGGGGCAGCAGGAGTAGGTAGAGAGTCAGAGGCTGTTAGAAAAAAAGAGAGAGAGAGTACATATGTAATGGAGGCAGATTTGTAAATATTCATCCATTTCTTTCAGATATTTATAGACAAAAAGACAAAGGGTTGCAGCTTTTTCTGGAGGACAGGATGTGGACTGAGAGAGGGCAAGAGATGTGGAGGAAAGAATGCGAAGGAGATAGAGGAGAACATGAGGAGGAAGAGGAAGGATGGGGAGGAGACAGACGGACTAGTTCGGCTCTCAACTCCTCCACTTGCTCCTCCTAAGCAGGATGTGGGGTCACGTCATGCAGCTGCAGGGGGCGGAGAGAAAAACAGTGATGAAGAAACGTTAAATGCTGCCCACGGGGGTGAAATGATGTATGTGACATCCACTCGCAGAATCTCACACATTTAAAACATACAGGCAGTAAGAAAAGACGGAAAAATAAGGGAGGAGAGAGAGAAGGAATGTAAAGGAGAGCGAAACGCTAGAACATGCAGCTTGACCTTTAAATAACTGCTTGAGTCATCTGACCTGTTGGATTTATCTTATCATGAAGAAAGAAAATATATCGGGATGATTAAGAAATCTTTTAATAATGATTACCCCATGTTACACAGCATGCTCAGGAGTCAGGGCTATACTTTTCTACATTATCTAATAACACGCTTCTTCATTGGAGATAACCTGCTATTGCTGCAACCAAGGACACACTCCTCTTTGCTTATTAGCACGGTTACAGTCCACTAGCATAAGCACCGTGGATCTAGATCCTAAGTTTGCTATCATGACAGTGTGAGTAAGTGTGTGTGTGTGTGTGTGCTGCCTTGTTGGGAGGAATCAAGGAGCCATACGAGCTAATCTTGGTTTAAATTGTGAAACCAGCAAATATTTGACCATATACACTGCGAGGTGATGCTTTTCAAGAAGTACTTTGACCAAAGGCAGCAATGCGTACTATAAGCAAGACCGGCAAGGCTGGCTCGACAAGAACATGACTGTGAGTTTGTTTAAGTTAATAAGTAGTGTATGTAGAGTTAAAGTCAAACAGCTGGTGAACCACAGCATGTCCAGAAAAGAACGGTTAGATCGGAAACAAACACTATGTCAAACAAACCTCAACAATGCCTTATATTACTGCATGCCTATTGAAGACTGTGGCTGCACCTGGTGATTATTTTGGTCATCAGTGCATCATGCGTTAATCGTACATTTTTGCTTTATCAGTGACTGAAACTATTTCCAGCATAAGTCATAAATAAACAACTTTTTACACATCTAAACAGGAGACACTGGGGGTCTGCGGTGTGCTTATTGGACTTACCAGTACAAATTACTGGAAATAAAAGTAGAAAACTGTATTTATAAGGCACTATTTCATGACTAAAGATTGAATGGAATACATTTAAATGCCTATATCCTCATTTTGTCTCTCTATGGGATCCCGTCACATTGTTGGAGTGTGGGAGGAAACTGGTGCAACTGAGGAAAATCCACACAGATGAAGGGAGATCATGCAAATTCACAGGAATAAGTGAGTCACCGTGACACCCGCAAAGGAGGGAGAAAGGAGAGAGGGTAAGGGTGATGCTGCGGAGTAGAGAGTTAGGGAAGGTAGGGGTTACTTGTACAGGAGTTAGGAAGGTTATGGAAAGAGTAGAAAGAGAGATTTAATCTACAGTAAAGCGCAGGTGGATTAAGCCTCAATATAGGTTTCTCCTTTGGCTTTTTCTGAATTTCCTTCATCACTTTATGATGTGAGAGGCTCCATGAAGCAAGACCTCCTATTTGGACAACACAACAAACTGCAGGCACCTCTGGAAGGAAAAATGTCACAGTATTTATTTACTCTTGCAATAATGAAGCAGTGATACTCCTATTTGGACAACACAACAAACTGCTTCACCTTTTGGCTCTCTTCTTCTCCAGATATCTTCTCCTCTCTTCCACTCATGATCAATTTAGAATTTGTTCAGGTCTTTCAAAGAGAGCCCATCTGGTCATATCCATGTGTTAGTGATCGATCTGACCTCTGACTGGCTGCTCTCTGCTGGCTCCATACATGGCTGTTTTCCTACTGTCCATGTCCTTACAGTTAACAAGCTCTTGAAGTAATGATCTGATATTCATTACTTCCTGCTATAATAAACTCTATCATGTTACAGATGTCCCAAAGTCTACCTTATTATAATATAGTTCAAATGAATTAATATACAAGTGCATTTAGAAGTATGATTGTTGAGGAAAATCAATGAAAGAAAGAAAGAAAGACTAATTAAACTATGGAGCTACTGAACTGGATCACACTGGCTCTCTTTGACATTGAACTATGAGCTGCACCCTGTGATATAAAAGTGTCACACGTGAACTGTATCAGCCTTTATATCACTGGCTGTTCACTATCACTTATTATCCAGCTGATGTGATATATATATGATATACCTACTGTAAATGTCCAAGCACTGAACTTCCCTTTGAGTGTGTGAACTATTCACTTTCTCCAGTTTGTTCCAGCTACTGTATCAGTCAATAAAACTGTTTCACACACACACCACCAACGGAAGCGTTAGCGCCTGTCCCACACATCACACACCACACACACCGTGAAGGATTAACCGAGCAGCAGCCGATTAGCTAACCTACCTAGCGGTCCGCAGACGGGCTCAACAGGTGGCTAAGTTTTAGTCTGACAGGTAAATGTAAGCAGCTCATTTAAGCTACCTGGGCTCATTCATCGTGCCCGGGAGCAGATAAAAAGCCAACACCAACGAGTTTATCCTCACAGGTTCAGTCTGAAGTGTTAATAAATGGAAAGAAGCAGCGATAAAAGTGGATGTTATGTCGTTGCTAACCCGTCACCTTAGCCTCAAGGTTAGCTTGCTTCTCGGCTGCGCGGCTGGACCTAACCGGAGTGAGTCTCGTTTCTTGTTTAAGTGAATTAGACTTAATGTCCCCTCCTCAGCGGCAGGTTAAAGTCTGACAACAAGCCGAGTTAAAGCGAAAAGCGTCGGTGTAAGTAAAGTGATAGAAAGCAAACGAGGTGACATCTTACCTGTTGAGCCGACTGTCAGCGGTCGGTCGCTCCTGTGTGTGTGTGTGCAGGTCTGTGTGAAACTGAATCAGCTGCTGCTGCTGCTGCTGCTGCTGCTGCGGTCCTCTCTGTTCCTGCTCCGCAGCTCTCCGGGGAAATGCTTCACCATAACAACCAGACCTGCGCGCGCTCTCCTCCCGCCGCTGTGACGCCACTAGAGGGCGACAAAGGCCGGACACCTCTGCTCTACACTGAATTTGATAAGAAACTTTGATAAGAAAATAAATAAAATAATAAATTAACTAAAGTAAATTTCCACTTTTACTTGATTCATTTGTTAATTTATTTTATACAAATTTTTTACATAGGCCTACACAAATCTAAATTTTCAGGTAAGAAGCCAAATTTTCTGGAACTGTCTGCAATAGGCCTATCTACTCTATATGTGATTGTGAAAATAAAAAAGCTGTTAAAACGTATGATCTTTGTAAGTTTTACAAAATATTCATTGAATAACTTGTTTTTTCCTCTCTCTCTAACTCTCTCTATTTTTGCCTTGTCTTATCTGTATTCATCTGTGTGTAGGCTTTAGGGCCTGTGTTGTTGTTTGTAAATAAAGCAGGGGGGGTAAACTAGGGGCAGCCCTGTAGCCATAGTGCTTATAATGTTTGTAGATAAATAAAAAAAAGTAAAAAAACAAAAAAAAAAAAAAAAAAAATACACGCAAAATAAATTCAAATCTTAAAACCTGCACTTTGGATTTTACCACATGCAGCATTGCCAGACATGAGGTAGGCTATGAGTGAAGAAGAATAATGCATGATTTGAAATTCATTAAATCATATCTATTTAAATTAAGCCAAATAGTTATATGCATGCAATAGTGTTTATATGTACACGTCAGAGTTCATATCTGGTTTGACAAAATATAGCCTGTAATTTTGCTGTCAGGATGTCTCTCTCTCTCTCTCTTGACAATGCATTCAGCATAAGCCTGAGCACATTTTCCTATCAGGTCCCCATGATTCAATATCAATTAAAGAAAAAAGCCAACCAACCAAACAGGGTAACACTATTGATCCTTGATAGTTTGACTGGCTGCTGAATCCAAGGCGCTCCCAGCAGCATCACAGTTACTGATATCCTGTGATCTGCTGACCTCTGCAGTGGACTGAGCAACTAACAGCAGCTAAGCTCTGCAGAGAGAGTTTGGGACCACGAGCTTCTGTTACCGTCTCAGGTCCTCAGGCTATAGTCGGCTACCCGTGTAGTGTTTTCATTTGCATTAAATATCATTTCTTTTCAAGCCTTTAATGAACATCTTAAGACTCATCTTCTAAATCATGCTTTTATATTGTCTATCCTCTCATTATTTCATTTAATTCTTTTTTTTTTTATTGCATTTAGATTTTGGTTTGTATTTTCATTTTGTTTTCCTTATGTAGGCTTCTATATGCATTGTTGTGTTTGATGAGAGCACAACACAAATTAAGTATATTATTATTATTGATAGTTAGTATAAAATGTCACTATGTGATATTAAACAAATGAACAAAAGTGTCATGAGGACCGAGAAGCTTGTTAATGATGACAAAATAAGCGAGTCAGTCAAAAGGTCATCGTGACAAGTGAAAAGTATATATTCTCACTTTCGTCTGGTGGTATTAAGCTGTCTAGACCAATTTGTGCACAATGTTTTGGTTTTATGTGCCTGTATTTATAGATATCCGTTAATTTATGCTGCTCAGAGCATTTAAAAATGACATTTGAAAAAATCAGCAGCAGTATAATTTCCAAAAAGCTGTGCATGCCACTGAGAATAATAATAATAACTTTAAATGTCACTTTTCATCACTGTGAGCATCTCCATAACATTGGGTTGGGAGTGTGCAAGAAGCAGGTTCCTCTGGAAGGAAAAATGTCACAGTATTTACTCTTGCAATAATGAAGCAGTGATACTTTCTCTGCCACCGAAGAAAAAAACAACAACTTTCCTCCATCTTAGTATCAGGATGCATCCCAGCACAGCTTAGAGGGGATTTGTCCAGACACAATCAGCCTATGTGAACAGCCTTGTCCTGGATAGTATCCTATTCATTTGGTTTTCCATTCTTCTCATGCATGACTCACTAATCCAGGCAAAACCTATTAACCAGCTCTCCAGCAGACAGGAAGAGATAGACTGACAGTTTGTATTTAAATGAGCATGTTTGGTAGCAGTTTACTATGTGAATGCATGTAAATTAGGATTTTAACATGAACATGCACAATGAACGTGGGTTTTGCCTGTACATGTTTAATTTTGCAGCTCACTAAGAGCAAAAAACTCATAGACAACATATTACATGAAGGGATACTGGTCTCAAGTGAGTGGGTGAGTCCTGGGAACATGTGGCATGCGGGCCTATCGATTTCTTGCTTCTGGATGAATTCTCAGTGAAACCACTAGAGGGGGACAAACTACGGTATGTGACAATGCAATCGTGTGTAGTAGCAGCAGGGGAAAAATCTCTCACTCATGCAATTGTTTGCAGGTGAAGGAGCTTTGCGGCGCCTGCTCACCATGTTGGGAAAGCCATCTGACCTGCAAAACAAGCCCAGACAATTGGTGTATCACTGACCAAAGTCACCAAAGCTGCAAACTGACGTGGTAAGCTTTTTACACGAAGGGCAACTGCTCGTTAAAAGGACACCGGTACAACTAAAATCAAACAATCCTCTTTAGTTTTATAGTCACAGGATAAACACGGCCTGCATGGAGAGATTTCGTGACATCTATATAAAGCACGTGTCTGTTTATATGCTGTGATCCTGGTACACTCACCTGAAACAGGACAGTTGAGTTTCATTAGTTTATTAGATGTAATGTATCTACTAGGGATGTGGATTAAAGAGGCTGAATTAACAATTTAGAATAACAATTTAGGGGCCAATGGCAGGTATAGCTGTGTATGTGTCATGCAGAAGAAATCTTCCGCAGGTTGTTGATTCTCAGATGGAGTGAAGTGGTTTTTGTTTGAGAGATACTTTGGGGGCAGTTTCTAACAGTTGGGGAAAACATGATTGCTCCTGTTCTAAGGTGTGAATGTCCTTCCCAACTACAACACTTAGCAGCTTGTAAGCGCCAGAAAACCCACAAATGGTGTTGAATAGCCCCCGTATTTTGTCACATGCTAAGCAGCTCCTTTGGGAAGGAGCAGTCTCCAGCTCGCCAGTGGGGTTCCTTCTAATCCAACTTGTTTTCACTGTCTTGCTGGGAAGCAAGGGTCTTCACATTAGCACTGCGTTAACATGAACAAAAGACATACATTCCCGAAACTTCAGTCTTTCAACGCTGAGTGCCATCCTGCAAAATCCCGGTGAGACCCCACTGCGCGCACAATACCCCCAGAATGTTGTGCGCTCTCGGAGCTTTACAACAAGGCCTCTTTTATCATTTACCCCGCATCTGCTGATCAAATCCAATTTGTAAACTACACTCAAAATAAAATAAGCCGTTGGGGTGTGAGAACATGCATGACTTGCCCTCTGGAACAAGGTTAACCTGCTTCAGTAATAGTGGGTTACTTTAAATTAGGCACAATTCACCAGATATGCCAAATTATAAATTTTTATGTTGGTTGTTTACAGCTAATAATTCCTCCATTATTGCGGCTGACAACTTCTTATCTTTTAGTGTTTGTATATTAGCCCTTCCACATGTATATTGCTTGCCAAAAATTGTTGATTGCATGTAAGCTTCAATCGAAATTACTCCTCTCTACTGCAACCCACCCCATCCCCCCACGAGATTTACTTTTGGCCTCTGCGCCCAAGTGTCACTTTCGGGTGAAGAAAGTCTTCACTGATATTAAATACTATTTTAACAATTTAATAGATATTTTTAGACCAATATGTTGTCATTTGGTCTCTGGAATGGCCCGAAAATAAACTTCATCCATTTTAACCTATTGTCTTCACCATCAGCTTTCGTGCGTAAATCTTCTCAGCAGTGTTTCCAAAGCAAACTCGGAATCTACGTTGTATGTGGCATGTTGATATTATCTTAAGGGTTATTTACAGGTTTACTGTCTTCCTCTCTCTCCATTCCTTGTACACTGACCCTGCCCAGTCCCCCCACCCCCGGGGCGATCAGTCATTCAGCTCTCAGATAACGCGTCATTCTCCCCTCGATTACGCAGCGGGATTTACATGAAACTGTTAATTGTTTGCTCTTCAAATAGAGTCAGCTTGGAGCCAGCAGTCTGCCAGAAGTTAAGGACCGACTCTTTGACCTCCCTCCCCCTCTCTGCGCTCCTGTCCGAACGTGCGTTGCCGATCTTCCCACTGGCTGATCAGCATGACAAAGCACTGGCCGGAGCACAGCCTCTTGGCAACACCCGCTCTGTCCCACATCGGAGAACTCCACGACCATCAACTTGACTTCCACAGAAATGCGCAGCATAGTTTTCCCACCACCGGTCTAACGCGGACCTCTCCAGCCCAACACTGGTCTCACCACCCGGCTCAGATGGTTCCTCAGCAGCCACCGCGCTTGGATAAACCCGCAGCGCGTCCGGAACATCTCACCGGTGCCACAGCCTTCATGGATAAAACCGCACCAGCCGGCTCATCATACCCCAGTGACCAGGAAACTATCAGCCGGGACTCATGGAGCAACGAAAGGAAGAAGAGCAGGAGCAGCGATGGGAAGAAAAAGAACTATCAGCGGTATCCAAAACCACCCTACTCATATCTCGCTATGATCGCGATGGTCATCCAAAGGTCCCCCGAGAAGAAATTGACTTTATCTGAGGTAATTGTGAAAATACATCCTTCATGTGTGTGAGTGCATAGTGTTATGATGAGCAGGCCTACATTACGCATGGTGTGTTTTATCCACAATGCTGGTTTTACTTTAGTTTACACTGTATTTTGTTGTTGGACCAGTTGACTCTATTACAAAATCTGCAGTATTCCCTCTGGGGACATGACTTTCCCCCTTTAAACTGAATTAACAGTAGGCCTACATAAAGAAACTGCTATTTTACGGTTTATAAAGTGACACAAACCAGTCACCTCTTGGTGACACTTGAGTGACCACCATCCCTATACCATTCTTGGTTTGTCTTGATAAGATTGGGCTGCAGTGAAACCAGACACTGATCTGTAACAGGAAAGTGATAAGATACATTACATGGTAAAATCATGTTTCACTAAGCCTATAGGCTTTGTCTAATCTGATCTATTCTTCCTGAAGGCACGTGTTATGCTATTTTGTTATATTAATTATAAGGGCCACATTGATTTATATTTTAATAAACAGCATTAGGTCTACAGTTAAATATATTGTGTGTTCACTTGATAGTAACAGTAGTTTTTGAGCAACAATAGATCAACTGTATGTAAAGTTATGATGTCAGTGTGCCTTTAGTTTAGACTGTGTCTCACATATACTTAAATACACTATAGACAATTATCATTGGCTGTTTGTGTCGTACTACACAGTTGCTGATATTTTTGCTTGTTTGTATTTCTAGATCCTGAAGGAGATCAGTACCCTCTTCCCATTTTTCAAAGGAAACTACAAGGGTTGGCGGGACTCAGTGCGACACAACCTCTCCTCCTATGACTGTTTTGTTAAGGTTTGTTTGTTGAAAATGTATTAAATTACCCTAAACTTGTGTTTTTGTGGGATATTGTGTTTATTGTGGTGGGTAACTGTGAAACTAGTTCAGTGCTTCTTGGCTGGGATGTCACACACTCATCTCCCTGTCCCTCCTCTCTCCACCTGTAGGTGCTGAAGGACCCAGGTAAGCCTCAGGGTAAAGGTAACTTCTGGGCAGTGGAGCTGAGCCGAGTTCCTCTGGAGCTCCTGAAGAGGCAGAACACAGCTGTGTCCCGCCAGGATGAGACAATCTTTGCCCAGGATCTGGCCCCCTACATCCTACAGGGACACAAGCCAGAATCCGAGCCGACCCCTGACCCCGTGACCACACTCCCACCCATGCGCTCCGGAAACCCCTCTCCACCGCAGGAGGACTTGTTCCGGCCCAAACTGGACTCTTCGTTCGCCATCGACTCGCTACTGCACAGCCTGCGACCGACCAGCGCCTCTGGGGACATGGACGTGACCAGCAGGGACTGCTGGGGTGAGATGGCTCACCCTCGGCCCTCTCCGCCCCCACGGCCACGCTACGCCTCCTCTGCCCGTAGCGCCTCCGCCAGCTCTGCCAGCCCGGCCTCCACCTCTTCCTCCTCCTCTGATGAAGAGTGGAAGGGAGTGTCCATGTCTGGGAAGCGTGTTCCTCCAGATGGTGAAGCGGGGTCGGATGGTTACGAGGACTACAGGCCACCATTGCACAAATCAGCCAGACGGGAGACTGTTACACCTCCGTGGGAGCTCCCCACATCCTACGCCAAATACGCCCCTCCTAATGCCGTTGCCCCCCCCAGCATGCGGTTTAACGGAGGTCCTCTAATGCCGTTGCATGGCGGAATCCCCCTTTACGGCTATGGCAGCTCTCCTGTAGCGCCCGGTCACTTCCTCAGTCATGCATACTGGCCCATTCTCCCCAGTGGGCGAGTGTCAGTCCAAGCCCCTCCCCTCATCATGGACCTGGACAACATGTTGCAGTCTGTGCCTCCAAATAAAAGTGTATTTGATGTCCTAGTACCAGCCAATCAGAACTCTCCCTCACATCACCAACCACCGAGTCAGTACGCCCTGCAGAACGGGCCTTCCTTAAACAGGTACCCTCAGTACTGACAGACTGAAACAGACAAACTGAGACACACTGTCGCTCGCACAAGCACACATCACTGTGATGCCAGGGTTGAGGTTTAATCAAAAACCACAAAGAAAGGGCATGGCAGCAGAAACTCTTTCAAACGGAGTCTCAATCATTGCCTCCAGCTCCAGTGAAGTTGTAAACAGCAGACTGCTATTGATGGACTTGTGTTTTAAGCAATGTTAAAACCCAGTGTTTTTATTATTATTTTTTCAAGCTCAGTATTTTTAGAGAAAAACCATCTTGTCACGCATCAATCTGGGGAATATTACACGCTTTCATTTGGAGAAAAACTACCTCAAACAGCTATACAACAAAACAAGTGTCTACCTCTTTGCACTGCCAATGTTATTTGCACTGTTTTTTTCTATTGGCATGATTTTGCTTTCTTACAGAATTGCTTTTGAATGTTGTCTACCTATTGTGACTGCTGAATGTATTGTTGGATATTGTCTTTGATTTTACAGCCAGGTGAAATACTATCAACAATGAGCTTAGCTATAGATTATACATTTGAGTTTCAGTTTGTCAAATGCAGTATTATATATATATATATATTTTTTTTTTTCTACAGTTTATCCTGCAACCATTTTAAACAGAATATAGGTAGGTAAAAGTGTCGTAATGTCAGTGAAAACATCAAACATTTTTCCTTTGTCAGGGTTTTAAGGATGGTTCTTTGTTCAGATGGTTAAATATTCTGAACAAGTTGTTTACTGCAATGTTTTTCTGTCTCATATTTCAGCCAGTCTGGAGTCGACTCTTTGCATTGGTTCTGTGCTGCTACAACAGAATATTAATCAGATAGACAGTGGCTCTATAATCATCTTTTACCATGCTGGTGTTTACTAATGTTTTGTATCGTGGTGTTTCAGAATTATTAGACAAATTTAGCATTGAAATTGGCTCCATTTTAGATTCTAGTCCGTCTGTAAAAATACTGCATCTTCTCATGACAATCTATTACCAGCATCTACCTCACACAGGGACGTGTTTCCTAAGGACTTTGCACTGCCGGATATTTGCACTATTTTACTGTCATCATGTTCATCTTCCAAAGGAAATTGCTTCTAAATGTCTGCCTACCTCGACAGGTGAATGTTTTGTTGGTTTCTTGCCATCGTCCTGTGGTCTTGTTCAAGTTTTGTACAGTTCTGAGCTGAAGTGAAAGGTCAGCTCAGGGGTTAAAGTATCAAAAGAATGTCTTGGAGTTTAACAGGGTATGTAATAAAATGCTGTTTATTTTAACAACTACGCTGCTCAGTGTTATTGATAACAATAATTAAATGGAAACTGCACAATTATCTTTAACAACTCTTTTGGTGCTGGTGCATGTTGATTTTTACTTTATTTTATTTATGTCACTAATTTTTAGCATATTTGTTCAGGTGATAGGTATTCACTGTTTATCTGCTTTGCCCTGTGTGTCTTTAAGCTGGACTGTCGTGGCTCTGCACAATTCAACCAACACACTTTATGTTTCCAGGCATCTAGAGCCTGCCAAGGAAACTGACTTGAGGAAATTCTTAAATGCATTTCAACTTCTTTGCAGTCAGGGTGGCGTCTTTCCTCTCGGTAAATACAAAGCCCTAGATTTACATGGCAGCTACTTACAGGGAAAGTTGAAGCAGCAACTTCAGAGGAGGATGGAGCATTTAATTTCAAACCCCTTGAGTACTCTTCAATTGTTTCAACTCAAGAAATGAACAAGAAATATACAACATAATGTAAAACTTCTGCAGCCTGCTGGCTGCCATAGCTGATCAAAGTGAAGCTAATATTTGGACAAAATGTAACAATTTATGAGACATTTTTTATTAGTTGGGTGAACTAACAGGCAAAGTAACTAATTCAAGCTGTCAGTACAATATTATTGTTCTGAACTGTAGGGATCTAAAAGTAAACAACTTTTAGGAACTACTTTTTGTCTTTTTTTTTAAACATGGATCTGTTTTTCTCTAAACATCTGGCTGACAACTTGCTACTTTACTGTATGGGGTAGTCAGGGCTTGAATACCATTGTATTTACACTTCATGTTTTTCATTTGTATTTCTCTGCTCAATATTTCCTGCACATGTTCCTGTCCTGCAAGCGTCATTGGATTATCTGAGTCTTCTACGTATGAGTCATATTTTGTCCAACAAAAGTTGCATTTCTACTGCCAGACTGGCTGAGGATGGTGGTGTTATTTTGATTGACTTTATTTGATTTGTGCTTGTTTTCACAGTCTCACACTGTCCCATAACAAAACAGATTCTCAAGCTGATCATTAATCAATGGATCAAATGGAAAGACAGAAATATTGTTACAGGCAGCAGCAGCTGCAGCAGGGTGTGTCTAAAATCCTTCCAGTATGACAGATTGTTTTACCACAGGAATTGTGATCCATAAACAAGGAAACCAACTTTGATCCATAGTCCGTGGTATCTGCATTAAAGTTTCCAACACACACAAACACGCAGCTGATTTACATCAACAGTCCAGCAGCCGTCAGCCTCCTGCTGCTTCCACTGCTGTGGCCACTATCCCTTTATCAGCTCCCTACGCATGCCTGCACTCCCTCACCATCCTCACTTCTCTGCTCCCGATCATTCCTGAGCTAGAGAAGGGAGGAGGAGGAGGAGGAGGGGGACACCACGTCTCCATCCCCCAAACACACACACAACTATTCTGGGTTGTATCTCAACACTCTCCCTCATGAATTTACATGTACGCCTCATTGTGACTCTCAGCCTTGTTGAATTTAAACTGCAAAGACTGAGTGACTAAAACGCCATGTGAAACATTTTGAGGCAGCAGTGAGTTAACTGACCCGTTTGAACAGCTTCACTGCATTTATAAAGAGAATTGGATTTGAATGATTCAAATCAATGTTCATGGATAATTTGACCAAACAAAAGTAGGCTAATAATTGAAAGTAATAAAGTACTTCTAATAGATCACACATGCTGTATACAAGAAATGTGAAACTACTGTTTTCATTCATAGACATGATTTGGAAATAAAGGACAACCTCATTACATTAGAAATGGGGTTTATTTTTCTGTCCTGATAGGATAGTACATCAACAAGTTGCGGTGTTTGTGGTTCCAGTTAAAAACAGATGGGATTTATTTTCAATTCATTTGAAAACTGGAAAATTGGTCAGAAAGACTGTTGTTGGAAACGTACCCTGTAGTATGCGTAAGCAAAATGGGACTACTAAAAAGGCCCAGAGAGGAATGTTATTGATGCCTTGTTTAGTTTGTTGTGAACAACTTTAAAAAGGAGCCATTTGTCAGTTTTAGCTATTGCTACATAGCCAGCGTTAGCATCTTGAGAGGACCTTCAGCTGTTGTTGCTTTTACAAGTTATAATATGACCTCTGAGCAGAGGTACTTCTTCAGGACACTACTGTACAATACTTTGGTATCCAAAAGTGACAAGATAGTCCAACCAGACAAGGTGTTGGCTGCTTATCATGCTAACTTTCATATGATGCATGACAGAAGAGTGAGAGGGTTGATTTCCTAGAGACAGCTTTTGGCAAGTAAAGGAAAGAAGTTTCAGGCTGAAAGTTTCTTTTAGACATGTAAAACACTTTTAATGCTAACGTTGGCTATGTAGCAATAGCAAAAATTAACAAATAGCTCCTTTAAGATTTGTCCAATCTACTGGATTTCAATAACCTTGCCTGCTTATTTAAGTGCCACAGTAGTGTTAGAATATTTTCTTAAATCCTGAAAAATAGGTCTAAGACTTTTCAGTTTGTTTTACGTCTATAAAATTATCTGTTAGTACACAGATATCACAGTGCTACTGAAAACGTAACCTAGCTGCCAGTCTACATCTAGGTCTAGTTTTCTCACAGTTTAATGATGAGATTGTTGCTACGTCGCCTCAATGAATCTTTTCATCTTTATCAAAGATCCTCTCTCTGTCTTGTCCATCTTTCATTGTGCTTATGTTCCTGTAATTTCCCCCATCTTTCCCCCTCCTCTCCTGTGGCTTGTCTGTTCACCCTCTCTTTGCCTTCTTATTTCTCCTCACACTCCTTCTTGGGCCATTCGGTATTCAAATACACTGCCCCTCTCAAGGAAAGTCTCATTCAAGCGCCTGCGCTTGCTCTGAGGTCTGCTGGTCGTTCCCTCGTCCTTTCCATATCCTCCTCCTCCCGGGGTGTAGAGGCAGAACATGTCCTGTAGGGGGAGACAGACAAAGAGAGGAGAATGCTGAAAGTTTCTTTGCAGGTACCAAATAGGTATTTAAAATGTATAATACATATAATCAACAATAATTAGTTACTACCATCACAACAACTGAACAAATGACAACAACACAACTTAGTTCTGAAAAATCTGAAAAAATACAAAATCCTGAAAAAATATTTGTTCACCTAGAATTGTCTTTGTCATATACACACGGGACATCATAAAATATTTTCCCCTCAAATTATAGTGTTCATGCAGCATCAACACTTGGTTTCTTTTATTTGGAATATGTAAAGCTATTGCTGTCGTTCTGATAATGTCTGTTATCACATCCACATTGCGCAGTCTCACCCCGGGCTGAAGGCTCACACTGGTTTTGGCTCCCAGATTGAGAACTCTGCCATCTGCCCTGTGGAGCAGGTTCAGCCCTGCTGCTCCGTCCTCACCCCCTGAAAAAGACACAAGCGACTTATTTTACATAGTAAAAGAAAGACACCACTTGCCATGAGGAAAATGCAAAACCATGTCAAAGACCAAATAAATAATCGAGTTTCATTTAGTGAGAAAGTTTACCCTGGAGGCCGTAGGGGTGAGTGGCCCGTCTCTCTGTCAGAACAGACAGAACCACTTTGTTCCTGAACATAAGTTTCCGGACCACACCGTCTCCACCACTGTATTTCCCTGCGCCTCCCGAGCTGGTCCGCAGAGAGAACTGCTCTAAAACCACTGGATACCTGAAAACACCAGACAGACAGGAGCCAATGTACAAAGAAATATCAACAAAACATTAAAATTGGAAACAACATATTCACACTTAAACTTGAACCAAAACTCTTGTCCCACCTCTTTTCAAGAATCTCAGGGTCAGTGATCCGAGTGTTGGTCATGTGACTGTGAACGCCACTCCGCCCATTCCAGCCCGGCCCTGCCCCTGCTCCCCCGGCAACAGTCTCATAGTAACCAACCTTCTCGCTGCCAAATGAAATGTTGTTCATGCAGCCCTGATGGAGAGAAGAATAACAATCCAAAGACAATAAATCTAGATAATAAGAATATTCCCCCAAGAGAAATGAAACCTTTTTTTGCCAACCCAAATCCATTTTTTTTCCTCTCACCTGTGAGGCGGCACACACTTCAAACGCTCTAAAGATGACGTCAACCACTCGCTGGGATGTGAGAACGTTTCCTCCGACCACAGCTGCATTCTGGGAAGGCTGGAGGATCGAGCCAGGCGGGATGATGATTTTAATCGGTGCGAGACAACCCTGGACAAAAAAAGTAAAAGCATTATTAAGTGAATGATTAGCCATGTCCAAACGAATTTTCATGATGCATATTTTCCTAATTTATGTCAAATTTTTTGTTCATTTATATAATACATCACATTTGGCAGTTGCTTTGCTGACACTGGATTATTTAAGTCGATCCGCAATGCAACAGCTCCTAGAATAAAATATTTTTACCTGATTGAGGGGGATGTCCTGTCCGACCATGCAGCGCAGGCAGTAGATGAGGGCAGAGAGAGTGATGGCCCGTGGCGCGTTGCAGTTCCCCCACACCTCTGTCCCAGTCCCTGTGAAGTCGAACACTGCACTGCCCTGTGGGGATCAAGGTTTTTATTTATTTATTTAATTGCACATTCACACTAAGTAATGACCTGAGTTCTTAATGCAAGTTTGTAATGTTTTTCAAGTTAAAGCAGAAGTAAGCGATCCGGTCGCCACATTCACACGCATCCCTTGGCTGCACACACAGAGAGGACCGCCCCTTTATGCCGTTCTCTCTCCTCATTGGATAAAGGTTGTAGGATACAAGGAAAGTTTTCTCCTCAGCTTACAGCAGAGCAGAGTGACTGACAGACCCGTGTTTCGGACCAAACACTCTATATAAGTGATTGCTGTTGGAAGATATAACTATTTAAGACTTATATTAACACAAACATTCCGCTTACTTCTGCTTTAATGAACACACTTTGAAAGATCCTGAGGAGAATCCCCCTGCTCACCTCTTCTTCATTAATCTGGACCCGCAGTCTGATTGGTGTCCCATCATCCATGAAATCCTCCGACTCCACCTCCAAGGAGCCAGTCTGTTGCCGGCGACGACGTGCAAAGTCTCTCAGCATGTCCCTCACCGCCAGCTCTGCATTACTCTGAGACATCGACACACAAAAAGCTGCAGTGGTACAACACCAGCAGTACTTTTCAGAGTAACAACTTGTTTTTGTTTACACTCACAAGGGGCGACACTTACCTGAATGTAGCCCATGTAGGCCTGGACCACAGCCAGTCCATAGCTGTCAATCAACTCCCCCACCAGCTGGCTCCCTCTCTGATTGGCTGCCACTTGAGCCCGCAGGTCTGACAGGTTGTCATGGAGATTACGAGTCCCAGAGCAGTCTGGGTACTGGGCCGGAGCCATGAGAGCTTCAGTTACAGCTGATATGGAGACGGAAGGAAGGAAGGAAAAAAGCAGATGGAGGAATGCAATGGGGGAAGAGAGGGATGAGGAGAAAAGCATGATGGGAACAAAGAGTGAAGATTCAGTCCTGTTATTCATCTGTAATGCTTAAAAATACTGTACATTTGCAAAGAAACACTTTGAACCAGAAGCACTGATACTTCTATCTCTATCTTAACTTGCAGATAAGATACAGCTCTGCTTCCTGTCCGCTGCTTCCTTTCATCCGTCGCTCACATTCATTCTCACTTCATCTCCTCATCTCTTACCCTCTTCCTGGAAGACCCCTCCAGTGACGAGTTTGAAGGAAGTGAAGACGGCGCCCTCCTGCTGCAGGGAGGTGGAGTGGGGGGGCATGGAGCCTGGAGTGATGCCTCCGATGTCAGCATGGTGCCCTCTGCTGGCGACAAAGAACACCGGCCTGCTCACCCCTTTTCTAAACACCTGGGGGTGAGAAGAGGGAGAAAGAAGACAGTGAGGGCCTGTCCCAACATGCACACTCGATCACACGTGCGTGTTCATGGGCTTAGTGTAAGTGCGCAACTGTGTCTCATTTCTCCAACAACCAAAAGTGCAGCGCGCTTGATTTGCACTTTTACCCACACTTACAGTAAGACGGCATCGGAGCGGTATTTGGCTGAGTATAAATCCCACAATGCATCAGCTGGTGAAGTCTGCTGTCACCGGGAGCCACAAGCAACATTCGGGAAATGCCATTGAATAAATTTCAATAAAATTAATTTGACTTTCTATCTCATAATTATGACTTTTTAATCTCATATATTTTATATACTTTTATCTCATATTTTTAAATTTCAGTTTTGTTGTCTTTAGGCTTTGTTCACTTTTACATCTAATCATTTTTGACCTGTTATCACCTAATTATGAATTTTCTCTATTGAGTATAACTTATGTTAATATTTTTCATTGCGCTCTGTTTAATCCTGTGTGTTTTTCTTTTCTTATGGAGTTGGGTTTACACATTTATGATTTGAATCTTGCGCATAAAGAAACTTTTGGATTAGATGAGACTGTGATCCATCAGCACTGTTTATTGAGACTGTTGCTGTGCTGTGTTGGAGTTGTGCTAGTGGCACTCAGATGACAGTCTTCACTTGTCAAGTATGTCCCGATTGCTTTTAAATATCCCCCTGCGCTTGGCCACTAAATACATGCTTGCACACTATATGCAAAACGTCACCAAAGTGTGCACATAACCAAGCGCACTCAGCCAAGTGTGGAGAAATGGGAAAGGCCCTGAGAAACGGAGGAGAGGAAAAGAAGAGGAGAGCAAAGACGCAGTAAGAAAAGTCAACACTGACTGGTGTGATGACTGTGAGGTCTGGTAGGTGGCTGCCCCCGGCACACGGATGGTTACTCAGAATCACATCCCCTTCTTTCAGCTTGTTGCCCAGAGATCTGATCTGCATAGAGAAAAGAAAACACAAAAACTTTACTCTCTGCCACTCATACTTGGGTTGTAGAGAGACAACATACACGACTACTAACCATCCCTCACCTGGTACTGGACAGTCTCTTGCATGGCGCCCAGGTGGACAGGGATGTGAGGTGCGTTGGACACCAGGCCGCCGTCCGGTCCGAACACGGCGCAGGAGAAGTCGAGACGTTCCTTGATGTTGGTGGAGATGGAGGTTCTTTGCAGAACTCGACCCATCTGTTCTGTAGAGCAAAAAGGAAATGGACACTGAACAGCTTTTACAAGATCCTTATTTAAGATTCTCCTTAACAGCTTTTCTCCTCTCCACTAATCCCTCTGTGGGTGTTACCTGCTATGCTCATGAAGCGGTGGGAGAAGATGGAGAGCTGCACGGTGTTTAGCTCGGTGCCCAGGGCGCAGTGCGGGTCAGTGCCTACAGACATGCAAACGTCGCCCCCCTCTGTTAGATGAGCCTCACAGCACGGCTCCACCAGGATGGTGCTGATGGAGGAAAGAGCATACAAACACACAAACACACACACACGGATGTTAAGACAGGGTAAATCAGGCATTATTGTCACTTTAAAAGACACAAATTTGAATACTTAAGTAAAGTCAATTGAAGGCATCTGAAACTGTTCATTCAAAGGAACTGTTAAATCATATTTAATAGATTTCAATATCCTGAATTCAGTGGAACAAAATAGCAGATACTATAATGAAGATGAAAGTGCCTGCCTGTTCTTGTCAATGATGATGGCTGGTCCCTGGATGCTGTGGCCACATGGCAGCTCCTCCCATAGATACACACTGGTGTCCAGGTATCCATCCTCAAAGTAACACTTGGTCACCTACAGAGAAGAACAGACATTGATGACAAGTAATCAACAGCTTTCTTTAGACCAGAACTTTGTATTTCGGAAATTTAAAACAAAAACAAATACTTTTCTGAACATATTATCCAGTGGGAATTACATGGTGATGAAAACTATGTCTGAACAACCTGATTCTGTTGTTACAAATCCTGTTCAAAAAGAGAGAATGTGTTCATATATATGTCTGTAAGTATCTAAAATGTTCAGGTCTGCGCTTGTGTGAGGCGACTCCACATACTGTGACAGGTTTGGCCTGTCCGGATCCCATCTTGGTTTTATGCACCGATTTGATTCCAGATTTTCCACAACCCCTCACTCTGATGTCGTCAACCATGATGGGTCTGTCTGGGATGGTGAATCCAAATTCCTTCAAATAACTAGAAAGTAAAAGTGTAACATAGGAGAAGGAGAAAGAGAGAACATACATTTACTAAAGTTATCTCCTACAGAAAAAAACCCACACATTAACTTAGCGGTGCGTTTACTTACACACCGTAAACATGAAGCCAAAGTGTACGAGGTGATGATTTATTCACTCATGAGTGAGTGAGGACAGGACGTGTGACATAAGTGAACAAATGAGTAAACATGGAGCTAACCGTTTGGTGAAGGCGCTGCGATAGTCTCCAGCACGGCAGGACTGGGCGTTGCTGGGGTAACCGGCAGCAGTAACCATGAGTGCACAGTCTGTGCCCTCATAACGCAGGTGGAGGAACACCTCAGTGGTTATCTGAGTGCTGCAGGGTCAAGACACACAGGACCGCTTTAATCAGGCGCGCTTATGTCAACATCTAGTACTTAGATTGTCAGAATAATGGATCTTTATTTATTAACAGGGCTGCAGGGGCGGGTCTGACCTGGTGAAGCCACGTCCACAGAGTGTGTCACAGCAGCGTTTTGACAGCTGGTCCACCCTCCGGTCGAGCTCTGTGAAACTCTGCTGGTCGTACTGCAGCGAGCACGGCTCCTGTACCTCCTCCACCACATCAGCTAGAGCCAGACCATAAGCTGACAGAACACCACTGTACCTGCAACACACACACATACACATTACAGCTAAACGTACCGCCCATGAATATGGTTGTTACTGTTCTTGGTGAATGTGCACACACACAATATGGAAAAACAATCTGTAAACCTGGTAACACTTTATTTGACGCCTATCTCTATCATGCATTATAACCATACATTATATGCATTATAACTCTATTATAATACTTGACCTTATAAGCCATTATAAAATGCTCTATGACGTGTTATGCTTATTGTTATAAAGCCTTATGATAATTTATGACTGTTTATAATGATAGTTATACATGTTTATAAGCCAATTATAACACATTATAACTATATTTATAATGCATAATCGATGTGGGCATTGTCAGCGAGTTACTAACAATTATAACGTATTATAATACCTGACCTTATAAGTCACACCTTATAGTGTGTTATGATTATTGTTATTAAGCATTATGGTCATTTATGAGTGATTATAACTAGTTATACAGTGCTATAACTGCATTATAACTCATAAGTATGGTTATAATGCATTATAGAGATAGGCGTCAAATAAAGTGTTACCGTAAACCTTACTTATGTATAAAGACAGTCTTCATCCCGAGGGCTCGGGCTATAGCACATGCATGTTGGCCACCTGCACCCCCGAAACAGGCCAACACGTGTTGAGATGTATCATGACCTTTGGCCTGTGAGGGTGTAAGATGTGAGGGAGAGACCCAAAGACAATTAGAAAGTGAAGAAAATGTAATCAAATATATATTGTTCCAGCTTTAATACCCAAATTACCTGTGTCAGAGCTCTGATTGGCCGGCACATGGCCTCATTAGCAACACGAATGAATCCCATGGCAACCTCCTCCATGCTCATCTCTGACTGGCTGCCTGGCAACGTCCTTTTGTGCGAGTGGTCGGCCCCGTTTGCACTGGCCTTCAAAAAGACAGGAAAAAAAAAAAAAACCATGAGCTTCATCATTAAAAGTTTACAAAGGAAAATTGAAGGTCTCCTCAATATGTCAGTATATATTTAGTGCCTGGCTAGAGGACAAGAAGACATTGATCTCCTGGGTGAGATGATGGAAGTGCTTCATGGTCTCCTCCAAGGACAGTGGTTCGTTCTCACCGGGCCCAAAGATTTTCGGGAAGAATGAAGGGAGGAGTCGGCCCAGGGCTAAGTTAGCATCTGTCACAGTCAGAGGGCCACCTGGGAAAATAAAATACACAGTGAATTGACTGTTCTGATTCAAAGTACAGGTTTAAAGGCTGCTTTTATGTGAGATGCTTACTTGATGTCTAAAGTAAATAAGTTATGGAAATAGGGCAAACCACTACACCACTAAAAATAAAGATACACAATAAAGTCAGACAGTTCCTTTTGTTAGCACACGTTACAGCCCCAACGTATAACTGAAAGCTTCAGTTATATCATCTGAAACTTGGATTTCTGCCACTTTCTAACGTTCACAGGTCTAAATCAGGTTAATCATCCACTCCCACTGTGCTTGTCTGGATTTTTGCGTGGATGAATGACGGTTGTAACAGCTGGATGCACGATAATCATTTAAGGAGTGAAAGGAAACGAAAAGACGATGGGTGGGAAATGTGAGCAGTTAACTATCTACAATGTTGTAGACTGAATAGCTCAATTAAGACAGAGATAGAAAGTGTAAAGTGTAATGAATAACCGGGAGAATGGAGGAGGGAATCAAGCTTTCTTTTACCTTTTCTGTAGCACGCTGGTCCTGGGTGAGCACCTGCAGACTCAGGTCCGACCACAAACATCCCTGACCTGAGAGGGAAGGAGAGTAATTCAGCAAAAGGAGAGATGTCACAAAATGGGAAGAAAGACACATTTTGAAACGACATGTGCTTATGAAAGAGTACACAGCCTACTGACTCAGTTACATTAGAGACTTGGCAAGGTTACACTTACCACATCAAAGCACTGAAAGCTTCTAAATGCTGACAGACCTGCTATCACATTTCAAATAAATTTGTCAGAGCCGTGCCAGGTTTTAAACTCTTTCACAATCTGAATGTCTCAGGTGTCACACTGTATTAAAGGGATAGTTCAACATTTTGGCAAATTGGCCCATTGCCATAATCCCTACAGTCATAGCAGTAGGTTCGTTACCTTTATCGGTCGGTGCAAGCTATTTTTAGAACGGCCGAGCAGAGCTGTGAGCTGCTCAGAGCTACGCTATGGAGGCTAATGGGATTTCTTGGTTTCCCTCATCAAACTCATCAAAATACACAAACCAACAACTCCAAAACACTCTGGTGGACAAGTTGTGACCTGCACATTCGCCACACTATGAGATAATAACAGAACATTACGAGACAGAGTTGTTTTAGAGGAAAATTCATGCAAAACAGCTGATGACTAAAAGGATTATGGCAATGGGCCAATTTGCCAAAATGTTGAACTATCCCTTTAAAGAACAATTTTACGTAGTCCACACTTATGCATCTCAACCGACCTAAAGAAGAGTCGTGACCCTCCTCCTGCAGCCACAGTGTTGATGTCCAGCTGTGGAGCTTGCAGGGTCACTCCAGCTGTGGTAGCCTCGAACACATGCTCATACTGGCCGGCATAGCGACTCACATCTGTGGAGGTTCCTGGAAGAATCAAAGAACAGAGAACAAGTCAGGAATATGAAGAATAAAAGACATCTGTAAAGGACTATTACAAACAAACAAGTTACAGTAGATGCACAGTGAATTGCACAACAAAGAACTGCAAAACAAAAGCAGGAAGTTCTTCACATAGTCCGTGCAATCAAGTGTTTGCTCAACGTAACCCCCCTCCCTCTACTCACCCCCCATGTCAAAGCCAATCACTGGTTTTTTCTCCATCTGGCTGTAAGAGGTGATGGCGTATCCCACCACGCCCCCCGCTGGGCCAGAGAGAATGGCCCGTGACCCGCAGAACTGTTCCATGGGAGTCAGGCCTCCGTCTGACTGCATGAACAACACGTCCACATCCTGAGGTCAAAGGGGAATGACAGATGGCGGAGATTACTTCAGTGTTCAGTGACTTTAAACTGACCTCGGGAACATCAGAAACACACTACACGCACCTTCAGATCGCCCTTGAAGCCAGAGGTGAAGCCTTTTAAATACTGATGAATTTTGGGGGTGAGGTAGGCGTCGGCACAGACGGTGTAGCCCCGAGGCACGGCCCGCACCATGGGCATGACCTCGCTGGACAGAGACACCTGCGTGAAGCCCAGACGACGAGCCAGGGAGCCCACGGCCTTCTCATGATCGGACCACCTGACAGAGAGAAAAAGGGAGAGGTGAGAATGTGGGGAGTGGATTTAAAGTGCATGTCAATCATACAGCTCTTATGTAATTCCACCTCTGCTTTACTGTACATTATGTTCCTCTTATCACTTAAAAGCCTCCAAATCACATTCCTGCCAATGGGAGGAAAAGTGTGCATGTGCGTTATCAGTGACATGTGACAGGAAGTAAAAATGTTAAGTACTTCAAGTGCTTTTTTCCTCTGGTTTCTTTCCTTTTTTGAAACTTTTTTAGAAACTCCTACAGGCTGTTTCTCCAAATGTGAACGGTTTTTAACAAACCAGTGGGAGGGGACTTGAAGCCAAGGGGAGAAAGGCTGCTAGAAAAACATGAACCTCCACCCACCCACTACACCACGTGGGTTACGTATACAATAGAAACAGGCTATTGGACACCACCAGACTTAAACATGGTCCGTGTACATACATACCACTACTCCCACAGAGACAGGGAGAGACTTAGAGGTCGGATTGTGTAATAGAGTATATGTTGACACAAAAAAACAAGTAGTGTGAAAAAAAAAATCTTGATAATTTGTGGGTACTGTGAAGGGAAGACAGATAAGTAAGAAAAGAGTAAATATATCTTGAATAAATAGGCCTCCATGCCTGAAAAGACAGAAACAAGTTGTACTACTGACGTGTATGAGTGCAGCAGGAGGACAGCCAGGCTGGTGATCCCGCGGGAAAGAACTCCCCTTAGGTCTTTTTCCACACGCTCAAGATCCAGCTCCCTCCAGACTTCAAGTGAATCCCCAGTACTCCCTGGGAAACACCAGCACACAAATACATGTAGTATTTTAAATTATTTAAAGCCTAAAAAATGATATGTTAGAAACAGCATGAAACTTTAAAAGACATTTGGAAACAGAAACAGTTTTTCTGACTTACATGAGTGTGTTTTGTTTAAAATGACAGTGCTAAGATGTTGATGTTCAGCTGGTGTAATGTTTAGCATTGCTGTCTTAGTTTAGCATGTAACATATTGGCATATTACTACAGTATGCACAAAAGTGTTATGTCAGGGAAGAGATGGGGCCCCATTATGTCACAACAAAATCAACAACTTCTCCTCTGAAAGAGTTTCACACCTGTGACAGTGCGTTTAGGATCTTTTCTGGGCAGCTGGCAGCCATCTTGCCTGAGAACGACTCGCTCATCCACCTCTATCACCTCCTCATACAGCACGTCAGGCACTGCAACCTCCTGTTAATATACACACACATGAATTCAAAACAGGTGGACCATTAAGAGAAACATCTGATACAACGGGACAGGGCAGTAGTATAAAGATAAGAATGAACATATTACGACATTTGTACAGGAGGCTGGGTCCAACTCTCATCTTCTGCATTTTTTTTGACACTTTGCTCTGTAACGGAGCATCAGCTTTAAAGATATGTGACCAGTCAAACCATTAATGGTGCAACTGGTCTGGGGGCAAATTCCAAGACCTGCCCTCAGTCCCTGTAATGCAAGATAATAACCCAACCTTACAGTATGTTGTAGGGACAACAGCCCTTTATCCAGGCTACTTGTAAACACTGTATATAGTACCGTTAAAAATACATTATGCTGCTGATCTGCTCAAATATGTTTGAGTTGAGTTGGTATCTGAGGTCAGGTGGTTGGATAAAGTCACAACTCAGGGTCAAGTAGTTCAATATCTTATATAATCATGTGTGTACTCACTTTTAAATTTGAATCATGTGTGTCCTATTCATTTGTTAAGAAAACTACCATCACAAACCAAATCAAACAGCTTTGGCCTGGCTTGTGTGCCGATGTGCAGCAGGTCCTTGAAGCCCTTGGTGACCAGGAGCGCAGTCTTCTCTCCTTCCCTCTCCAGCAGAGCGTTGGTCGCCACCGTCGTGCCCATTCTGATCCAGCCAATAAGTGAGGTGTCTACAGGCTGCTGGCGAGGAAAGGGCCGCCCTGTTTCCTGTCAATAAATACATAAAAACATGTTGATGTCATTTAAGTTCTCTGTTAGAGATACTGCATGTTATATTAGAAATGATTACTGCTGTATGTGTCATCAAACATGTTTTAATCTGCTCTCAAAAATCTACGGTAATAGTCTCCACATTTTAAACAAGGCAGCTGCACTGAAAGCCAAGCAGGTTATCTAACAATTCAAAAGGAGCACATGCAGCAGCAATAAATCTGATCCTTATCTGAAGGTGTTAATCACTGCTTAACTACTGATTTAACAATCAAAAGATCTTTACACAACTTCTCCATCTACTCCAATTAACTACAAAGGCTACATGTATCATTGCTATGGTGCAAATCCTTATTTCATGACAGATGCAAAATGAAAATGTATTCGAAAGATTAAACCTGCCTTGTTAATTTTTTGGCTAAATAGGATTGAGTATGAGTATGCTTTCTCCTTTCTCCAGTGGTGCTTTACGCCAACAATGACGCCGCTTTTCATGTGCAGGATATGACTGACCAAAACAGTTTCCTTCTTTGGCAAAATGAGCAGCTCCATTCACATAAACAGCAAAAGCAAAAATGTAAAAAATCTCAAGCTTGACAATGCTTTTTACCAGAGGTTTTCACTTGAAGTCAAGCCTGCGATTCAAACTAAATGTGTAGCTACACTTCTCATTAAAAACACTGTAGCTGTCACCTCAGGCAACCACTCTTAACCTCCATCTGACCTCTGATCCAACAAACCAAATCAATCCAAATCAAATGTAACCATGACAGTGTATTTCTTTAGAGTATTTTACAATAGTATTGATACATCATTCCTGTCATCTTACCTCTTCCAGGACTCTGCGGATCCCCTCAGTGGGGGCGTCTTTGTAGTTCTGGGGGTCTCTTGAGAGCAGTTTCAGGACTCTCTCACGACCATCAGGCAGCCGGGCGAACACATCGGTGAAGGTGCCGCCCCGGTCGATGGCGAAGTCGAATTTCCCTTCAGTTTCAGCCATAGTGAGAAGAGATAAAGAAGTTGCTCCTGAATGTGGAAGTGAGTGCAGTCTGAGAAGGTGAAGCGGAGACAGTAAACATTAGGGCTGTAATCACTCTACCATTGCAATAATGGACTGATAAGGGAACAGGTTGAGATACCTGGCGGCAAGGAAATAGAGGGGGAGGAACACACTTCATTCACAAAAATCATTAACACAGGTGCTTTGCTTTTTAAAGCCTGTAACATTTGACATTTTGTCACAGGCTTACTTCTTGGCACCACACCTCAGGCTGATCCTCATTCAAGTCAATAGTAGCTACAATTGCCACATAGGCAACTTCTTCCATTCAGGTTGATATATTTTCCAAAAAACACAACAGAAATATGAGAGTATAATAGAATATACTGTATGTTTTCACACATTTGGAAACTAGCCTTGGCTTGAAATCAAGGTGAAAGGGCAGTGCAGTTTTAAAGGAAAACTGAACATGCATGCTAACGCCAAAAAAAAAACACCCTGCAGGAGTGTCACTGATCACACCACCACTGGAATAAACGAGCTCTCTCTGTGGATAAAGTGGATTAATCCAAAAATAAACGTGATCTTTGCACTGTCTCAATGCAATCCAATGATCCCCACTCTGAGAACTTGAAGGCTCAGTTGAACTGTGAGCATGCTGTGGCTACAGACCCCTCCACTGTCTGTGTGCAAGGGAGCGTGCACATCCACAATTAAGGGGCAACGAAGCCCTACCAACATGTCACCCACCTGTCCGCCGGTGCTGAGCTGGATGTCTTTTAATCTTTGATAATCCGGTAAACGACAGGTTCACCTCCCCTCACGTCTGTGCTCGATCTCACGACTCACACCGGAGACGCCTGTTTTCTCTGTGTGCAGCTCGCTGGGGCTTAAACTCCGCCCCGCTGCAAGAAGCCGGGGGTCTGAAATTTGAGTAGGTCTGGATCACAACTGTCTGCCTGGTGGCGCGCATGCATGGATGCATCCATGGACATCCACCTCGATAACGCAGCGAGAGGGCGCAGCTGATCCCCGGCCAACAGCCTCTTCCTGTCGGATGTTTTCAAAATAAGAAAATATTTCACTTTCTGCACATGGGTGTGTGTGGACAACAAGTAGGCCTACTGTATAGTCGCCTTTAGCGAGAACATATTGCACGTTTTACTGCACACTTTCCAGATGCAATATAAATCATACGGTCAATTTCCAGGTATTTTTTTTAAAGACTTATCATTTCTTAAAATTGTTTGATTACGTCAATCAAATATCCAGCAACATTTTTTGAAAGATAATTCTATTTCTCGCCCAAACAATTTCCACTCCCTGCAGGAAGTCTGTTGTGTAAGGTTAATCTAAACAGTTATAATATGGGCATGTTAATGCCTCATCTAGTAATTCATCCTCCGGAAAAAAAAAAAAAAAAAAAAAAACTTGATACAAAAATAAAAATGTTTCAGGAAGTAATAATATACCAGTCAGTTGTAATTCTAGGAATGCACATTGTGCATCGAGGAAACCTAATCACTTCACATGACCATGGTGTGAGGGGTGAAAGCAGCCATTTACCTCAAACAGCACCAGTGAACAAAGGAAGTGGTCTACAACACCACTACACACTACAACTTGTGTGCAATCTTGAGATCCCTGCAGAGGCCTCTAACACCCATTCACAACACGTGACCCTGTCAAATGAAGAGAAATGTCAAATGTATACTGCTGCAGGATCTCCTTCCTCTGTCTGCACTTAAGTGATGCTGTGACCATTGTTGTTTGCAATGGTGTTTCTACATGTTTCCAACAGAGTCAGGGCTGATCCATTAAAAAACACATTTGTGGTCTAAAAGCAAAAAAGTTGAGTTTATTTAGGTTTAGGGGTATTACCAGGATTTTAGAAACACTGAGGTCAGTATTTCTAAAATCCCCCACAAGGGGAATTTGATGTCTTCAGTGAGATAATGCTCTCCTTGTTTTGTTAAAGAATGTTGGGTCTCATTCACCAACCTGATACTGCTGAAATATCCACCCATGGAGAGTACGATCTCCATCCTACACTGTTCCAAATGTGCTCAGCCCTGCAACATGAATACATCAAAACGCATACAAAGGATGTTTGAGTTTAAAGGTTATTTATTGATCAGTAAGGCACAACAGAACGTCAGCAACACTGCTGTCTTCTGAACACATGTAACAGTAAATAATTATTCATGGCTTCTCAGTGCAGGGCAGTAGTGTAGGTGAGGGCATACTGTTGTATTTGGAGTTTATTTCTTTTCTCCCGGTGAACACAAAGTGCAGCTGGTGAAGGTACTCGATCATATTCCTGGTTATAGTGATAATGTGAACATCTGTGAATTAGGAAATTCTTCGGATACCAATAAGGATAGAAAGGTTTCACATACTATTAAAAAAAAGCAGTTAAGTATGTCAGTTAATATCACCATGTGCACCACATCATATGTGAGTTCCTTAATGGGAATGTCACCGTACAATACTCAGCTGATCAGCAGGAGAGATGCTGCCTCTGTGTAGCTGCTGCATCTCCACATTACTGGTCGAATACGGAGGCATGCGAGTGCCAAACAGATCGCAGTCTTGTACCACTGTCATGTGCTTCAACAGCAAATCAGAATCAGTCCAACTGTCCCAGAGAGAACACATCCGACTGCATTTATCGACACAACAAAAATACCCTCACTATATATAACTTACAGTTGCTTAAATCTATCTGTATGCAGAAAATTGCATATCAAGGACACCACAAGGATTTCATGACTTTTCCCAGAAAATGTCATCATAAACACCCTGCTACAGCTTTTGTGCACAAGAATAAGGTCACTTCAGTTTAATGCAGTTTAATCCTGGTATGTAACTACCACAACACAAAACAACACCCCTGTATTGCTAAATCTGCAGTGCAGTCATTTTAAAAAGGCACCACACACAAAAAAGTAAATACTCTTTTTCTGCATACTTCTAACCAAACTTATCATAACTGTAGTCAGATGTGAGTGATCAGTGTATCTAAACACTGTATTGTTAAACACACACAGCTTTCATTTCCTTGTTGAGCTGAATGCCAACATACTATTCCTGTCATTCAGAGTACTCTACTAAAGCTGCTGATTATTTGGCAGTGAGTGACGGTTAGAAAAGTCTCCAGTTGTATTGTTTGTAACAGTCCTGGCATGGCCATCTTTACTAATATACTTTTTTTATATACTTTGATTTCCATATTTTAGAGAAGAGTTAGGTTTTCAAGTTCAGTCTCTCATTCCTTTCTCCACTTTGACCGATTTTAGAGATTCTCAGTGGCAGTTTTGGCATTTAGGATGACATTTCTGATTGTTGACATTGCAGCGACATCCTCCACTCGTGTCTCCCGGGCCCTTGGAAAGGAGCAGAATAAGAGATGGAAAGATTATTACCGCTTTTATGTAGGAAGAGACAAAGATATTCAGTCAGCCTTCCAGAGAATCTCTCAACAGCGTTTCAGCAGACCATTAAC
This sequence comes from Trachurus trachurus, assembly GCF_905171665.1. NCBI lineage: Eukaryota > Metazoa > Chordata > Actinopteri > Carangiformes > Carangidae > Trachurus > Trachurus trachurus. The sequence continues at coordinate 10,194,230 of NC_139911.1, forward strand.
GACAATCTGTTGGCTCCTAAATCACTGTCAGAGAAGTAAGAGAAATGAGGAAATATTTCTTACCCCAGGTCCCCAGCGGGGCCCTCTGGTTACCCAACAGATCTCAGTGTGACAGACAGTGCAGCGCAGCCAATCACATCCGTCCCTCTTCTGCACAATGATGCCACACTGGGGACAGTGCATTGCCTCCCCTGATTGCACAAGAGTCTGGAAGGGCCAAAGTGAGCGCAGGATGGAGATGAAGGGAAGAAAGAGAGAGATAGACAGCTTAGAGGGGATATCTCTTTCTCTTTCCTGGCATACACATGTTGTATGTATATGTATGTATACAACAGGAGCCCGTGGTAGTTCACCTTGAGTAGATGCGTTGTCCTCCTTGCAGCAGAATCATTTATAGCACGGGCTGCAAGATCATCTTGATATTGCTTACAGTTCATTCCCTCATGAATTGCCTGAAGTAGCAGAAACAGAAAAATACTTCTACTTCAGTACATACAAGACAAACTTCTGTTTTTAAACAAAAGTCAAACTGAGGAGACCAAACCAATTAGAAAGCTGGTCCTACTTTCAGCAGTGGCTTTTTATTATTCACCATCTTTTACAGATTAAATCATCCATGATTAAAGCTTTAAACAGTCTCATGTGTTAACCTGGGGCATACCTGTATATATTTCATACCTTGCAAATAAGGCAGTTGTGTTTCCCACAGACGGGACAGTGGAAGACGTTGACTGTGTCCTCGTACACACACCAGCCCCGACAGTCTGGAGTGGCACAGTGATAGCTGCCCTCACATCGAGACTCTGCCACCGACAGACCTCTCTGCAGCCAGCGCTCGTACTCCTCTGCTGACACCAACTGTGAAGGAGGAAGAGAAAGAAAACAGTCACAGCAAAGCAGCCTGATCAAATCTGAGTTAGACACACTCCAGCCCTTCATTAATTCTTAGGAGCAGGATGTCAAACTGGCTTGACTGGTTGTCATTTCAAACACATTCTCCCCAACTAAACTACTCAACTAAAATCATTGCCTGTCTGACCTGAGTCCTGGTTGGATCACAGTTTATTGATTAACATGCAGCAGTGGTGTCCATAGTGCTAAACTGTTACATCATCGCAGCTTGAGCAGCCAGACTTTCCACAGGGGGGAGAAGATAAGACACAACAGCTTTGATTTAAATATTCTGATGATTTGAAGATGCTAATATACCAGCTTCTTAAGTTACTGTATCCGAACCCAGTGTTACAGAACAAAGACGTTCATTGGTACAACTCACCGCTTTGATCTCCCTCTCCTGCAGGGAGCAGGTACAGGAATACGAATCATCTCTGTAGGGACAGGGCACCTCAGGCTCCTCACTCAACATGATGACTGAGCGTAAACACTCTCTGGGCAGACACACACCCACAAACACAAACATAGAACAGTTAGAGTCATCACAAGACAGGTGCTTCTTTCTGCTTTTCTCAGACTTTGGCTAAAAATAAATAAAACTGCATTAAATGGACAGGATTTACTTAAAGGGATAGTTCAACATTTTTGGCAAATTGGCCCATTGCCATAATCCCTAAAGTTTTAGCAGTAGGTTCATTACCTTTATTTTTCAGTGCAAGCTACTTTTAGAACGGTGGAGCAGAGCCACAAGCTGCTCAGAGCTACGCTACGGAGGCTCATGGGATTTCTTGGTTTTCCTCATCAAACGCATCAAATACGCAATCCAACAACTCCAAAACGCTGCACATTCACCACGCTATGAAATAATAACGCAATGTTACAAGACAGTTGTTTTCAAGGCAAATGCAGAGACTGCTTGCTGAAAAACTGCTCCTGGAGGCAACGCGCTTCAGAAGTTTTGCATAAATTTACCTCAAAAACAACTCTGTCTCGTAACGTTTCATTATTATCTCATAGCGTGGTGAATGTGCAGGTCACAACTTGTCCACGAGAGTGTTTTGGAGCTGTTTTGATTGCGTATTTAATGAGTTTGATGAGGAAAACCAAGAAATCCCATTAGCCTCCGTAGCGTAGCTCTGCTCCGCCGTTCTAAAAATAGCTTGCACCGACAATCAAAGGTAACAAACCTACTGCTATGACTATAGAGATTATGGCAATGGGCCAATTTGCCAAAATGTTGAACTATCCCTTTAACATTTTAGTAATTATGATCACCAGTATTGACACTCTTTCCATTTTTTTTCCTATAAGATTCCCCCTAACCCTTTGACTCTCACCTGCAGAAGCAGTGGAGACACTCCCTCAGCAGGACGCCCTCTCCAGGCTGCAGGTCCACGTAGCAGATCCTACAGTCCACAGGCGCTGGGTTGGGCACCAGATCCTGGCCGTCCATCATCACCAGCCGAGCAAAATTCTCCCTGCGCTCCTCTTCTCTTGCCTGAGACAAGGAGTGGTGTTTTTTGGGGAGGTTAAAGGTACATTTCATAAACAATTTCCCTAAATGTTTTATTTATACCCACACACACACACACTTACAGGCATGCTGATACATGCAGACACACTGCTGTGTATAAACATTTTATTGTCTGTTTCAGAGTATATACAATTAAACAGTGCAAATTTAACAACTTTTACATTCAACTGAGTGGCACCCTCTGTCAATAAAATAGCCACTTGATGTAAAAGGTCAACAGTGATCATGATTATCCAGCTGGCTTGGTCAATACAAAGAACATAATCAATTCAGAGTCTTATCATCAAAGCCTGAACAGCAAACACATTCATTCTTATATGTCTATAATGAAAAATCTCTCTGACTAAATGCAAATAGTGGCCCAAGAGGATCGATATCAATCTTCTCTGGCTATAACAGTGTTTTCACATTTTCATAAAATGTGAAATCATATGTTCTCATACAGTTTCATTACGGTAGGAAGAACATGCAAAACACTGGAGACGGGATGCACCATCGCTCATATTGCTTATTTGGCCAATACTTGGCGAAAATAAGGCGTCAACAGTCTGCAGTGGAATCTGTGCATCTCAAATGAGTCTACATTCAACTTCATAATAGAAATAACAGTACCATATGCTTTCAATTCAAGCATATCTGTAGACATGCATGGAGACATAGGCTTGTGCATAATGAATTGTTTTGTAATCTAACAGCGAGTGTTTCAAGAGTGCAACAAAATTGGTGCTACAAGTGCAACATGAATGGACATGGAGTGTGAGTGTGTGCCTGTGTCTGTGTGTGTTCAGTAGTCCTGGTCCAGGTTATACAGGAGTGAGTTGTTTTGAGCCCCAGCACTCCTCAGCGCCTCTCTTCTCCCTTTCTCCTTCAAAAAGACAGAGACAGAAGAGAAGAGAGTCAACCTGAGAGAGCCTGAGAGTTTGAATTCAAATGTCAATGTCTTCAAATGCCTTGAAGTTTCATACCTCCCTCTTTTGGTTCAATTTGAAATCTCCATCCTATGCACCCCCTTTCCCACAAAATACTATCTGATCACTAAACGGTACACCCCTTTTAAGTTTTCATATACAGCAAAGTGTTGGTTCAAGCAGTTATCAATCTATCCCCTGAAGCCAAAATACAGGTGTATGTGTAAGACAGTGGGTGCGTAGTGTGCTGAGTTGTGTGTGTATTTCCTACCAGCTGGTACTGTCTGATAGCCTCCTTCTCCTGCTGGATGCGTCTGAGCTCCAGTGCATCGGGTCGGTATCCCCCTGGGATGATGTAGTTCTCAGGTCGGTTTGTGCTGCAGATCTCACAACCAGGCCGAGTCGGTTTATTAATGTAAGTGCAAGAGGGGCAGGACCAACCCTGAAACACACATTAGTACGTCACTTTCATTGTTTTTTGTGTGTGTGTGGGTGTGGAACAGCACTACAGGCACATTATAGTTTATCAAAGGATTATCAAAAGGTATATTTTATCAAAGCATTGACAACATAGAATGAAGAAACACTTGTAAATACCACAATTTCATTCTACCGTGTATTACCTGAGAGGAAGACGTGCTGGGGCTCAGTGCTTCATTGAGTTGCGGCATCTCTAGGTTGATAAGGTCTCTGATCTCGCCAATGTTTCCTCTCTCCGACCCACCTGAAACATTTGTGTGCTCATTAAACCATCATTCATTATGTGCGAGTGTGTTTCTATCTGTACGGGTTACATAACTTTTGATACATGCGCTGTACGCAAGTGCAAACACCTCCCACAGATGTTACCGCTATCTGCTCTGCTGACCTTCTTTATTAGGTCTAAGCGAAACAACACACTCAAAAGTCATACATCATTTTGAGTAACATTAGAGCATTACATTTAAAAAGGTTAAGCACATTTCAGTTCTGCTTAGTTTCCATTACTATGTATGGTTAGGTTACAGTAAGTTAAAATATAGATTACATGGTCTATTTGGTATTTTGATACACTACAGACTGTAGTGCTATAAGCTATAAGTCATGCTGGGATAACATATTGTAACAATACATTTGACTAGACTGTATACGGCAGTCAGACAGGTCAGCTCATAATGTGTATGTAATGTGAATAATGTGACAAAATGCAAATAAAAACCTTAAAATATATGGATATTATGACTAAAAATGACAAATGTAGTACATTATGAAATTACAAAAGGCCACTGAATTAAACTGTATACCGTCAAATCATATGTAAAGTACAGGATTCCTCTACCAGCGCTTTTCTGTGAATCCTTCGAACCAACAAGAGTTTGATTACCATAATAAAGAGTATTATAGTAAGTTTGAAGGTGCATCAATCAGTCCCTTGATTCAACACCCTTACTCACCAGTGCTGCTGCCGGTATTGAGCCGAGGGGGCAGGGTGGTGTATGGCCTCCGGTCCTGAGATGAGGGGCCGTTTGCAGAGGTAGAGGGGAGAGGAGAGGCGGTGAGCGACAGAGATGAAGGGCTGAGGAGAAGGGCACTCTCCTGGTCCTGCTGGAGGACCTGGAGCGTCAAGCGAGCATGACGGGCCGATAGGAGGTACAAGAAGGCGGTGTCACCGTCCTGACGAACGCCATATGAGGCGAGAGAACGCTGGTTGGTGCACAAGCACTGACCAATGACCCAGCGCTGCACCCGCGGGTGAAAACCGTATTCAAGAAACATCTGGGGGGAAGAAATGAAAGGAAGCAAACAGGAGAGAAAGTGAAACAGAGAAATTATTAGGCGGGATATTAGCATTATTAGAAAAAAAAGGAAGAGGAACGTGGTCAAACTAACCTGCTGTTTGAGCGCTGCGGTCGTCATATGTGGGAGAACTTTCACAGTAACACAACAGGATGAGGAAGAGTCTTCAACTACAACAGCCAAACTGTTAAAACATTTAAATATAAGGCATCAGTCAAAATCTATACAATAACTTAGATCCCATTTCTGAGCATCAATCATATTTATAAATCATAAATTATCTTCCTACTTGATTTCAGTGTCTTCATATTCTCTGGTCAAGGGCTTAATCTTGAGCGCAGCATTTTGTCTGGCGAGTGTGACAGCAATGGCAGAAGCAGACTGCATGTCACCTGCTTCTATGGCTCGGGTCAACTCTATGCAGTTATCCTCTACAGATGGATACACACAGAAATGCACAAAGAGACACAGACAAGCCCACGCAGGTGAACATACAGGATGTTTGAGCAAAGAGCCACTATGGAGCTAAAAATGGTGCAATGAATGAGTAAAATGATGGAACAAATGACTACATTAGTTACATCATATCCAAAAAATACATCAACATAAAATATTCTGCATGAACAGGAAGATGCTCAGTGTACACACCTTTTCGTTGCAAAGCCAACGTGTTCTGAAGATGAAGATCATCCATCTGAGAACCATTATCTTTAGGGGCTGCAGCCGAAGAAGAAAGGTGAAAACCAGACAAAGGCATTAGATACAAAAGGCAAGAAAGATTCAGCTTTTCAGCTCCAGCTCTGTCTTCACTTATAAAGTGTTAAAATGAGATGAGAAACTCTGTGTGGGTTGCCACAGGGGTAATTTGTCTATTGGCACTTCCACATCATTTACAGCAGCTTAGATGTCTGACGGGAAAGTTAGTCCGCCCCAAAAAGACCACTTCTCCGTGGCTTAGAAGTAGTATTTTACTATCCTCGCTGAGTGGGAAGGAAATATAGTCCTTTATGCATGTCCTACATCTATTTTAAGGTCTCTTCTCAGCTGGTTAAGCCCCATTTACCTACACGGGGAGATTCCCAGGGGAGGTTTCCACATCAGCACTTTCTGCTATATTAAGATAGCTGAAAAATAAGGGCCTAGGTTTGTATTACAGCTACAGCTGCTGACTTCAATAGCTACCCATAGCTGTAAACTACACAGTTCTGTATTACTACCATTACTATATTTCCCAATAGTTGTCATAAAGGGTGGTTTTAGCATTCAACAATCATATTTTGGGGTTTTTGTTTCTTTTTCTTTAGCCAAAAAGAAAATATTATATAAGTATGCACAGACCAATTTACTGAAATTCCCTGAAAGCAAGAATGTGAAGTTTAGTTACAGTGGTTGAGACTGACGCTAGCGATGTTACCAAGCACTGAACAGGCCAGTGAAAAGCTCTTCTGTTCAGATGAATCAATGGCTAAATGGTCTGATACATCAAGCTCATTTCACACAAAACAAAGTTCACTACAGGGCAAAATAATTCCACCACTAACAGAAAACATGTCCAACAACATTGTTAAAAGGGTTTGAAAGTGTTGACATGACCCTGTTGTCGACATCTGCTTCTACGGCTGCTCGCCAATGTTAATGTGAGTGCTTGGTAAGACAGGTGACTGACCTCTATGTGCTTCTCTCAGTGATGACATCATCACGGTAGCCCACTCATTGGCCTCCTGCTCGCAGCGGAAGTTAAAGCTGATGCGGTCATGTGGCGGTGCTGCCAAACTTAGCTCATGGCACTTAGGTGACTTCACCTCATAGTGTACTGTTCTCAAATCGAACTCAGCGATGGTCTGGAAGAAGGGGAAGAGACAGTGAGAATGAAAGGGGATGACGTAGGGCGAAATAGGGAAGATGAATCATGGCTTACGTTATTCCGAAATGACAACTAGGTGAATCACAGCATGTGCGCACATTGGTAAATCCATAATTTTGTTATTCCATTATACTGTTACAAACTCAAACATAGGCATGCATAATTAGATAATGTGATTTAGAAAGTACAAAACACAGCAGGATGGATGTGAATTAGTTTAAAAAAATACAATTAGGGAAAAATACAACAGGAAACTATAAAGCTTTGCATGGAACTTTCCCAAGCCGCTGACTTGCAACAACGCATCATACTGAGAGATGTGAGAGATATTTTCCACCCCCGAGTGCGGACTAACTATTCAAAATGCTTTTAGAGGAAAAAGACAAAAAAAGGAAGACAAAGTCCTTTTTCCAAAATCACAATTTAAAACTGCTCACGTTTATAATGTAGCATGTTGTACTACAACAGTTTCAGTTTGGTGTGCTGAGTAATAACTAATGTGTGTTTTGGACCAGTTGAGTTCAGAACTGATTTGTTTGTGTGTGATATTTTCTACATATCAGGGCCCTTGGAGCTGAACTTCAAGGACTCCTCAGGAATCTGGGTGCTGGTAAACACAGTGGCCTAGACCCCTTGTCCTGTCAACCAACAGTTTCTCAAAACTCCAGGGTCAGGAACCTCTAAGTGCTCAGATGGTTGATGTATTTTTCTCTCTCCTTTGTTATTTTAATGTCAAACACTGGACAGCTGTACCTCCTTCTTTCTGTAAAAAAGTTCATATTAAATATGTGAATAAGAAAGAAGAAGAGACATTTCTAATCAGTGTAGGGATGGTGTGTAGCTCCTATTCTTTTTTATTATTATGCATCTGCCACAAGTGTGGTGGAAAACAAATCACAAACTACAACAGAGCAGAGATGAGATTTAAGAAAATGGGAATGCAAAACATGGCCTAATAAAGCTGCTAATCTTGCGCAATTTGGAAAACAGGGAGCACACAAAAGTCAACATGAGGGGTAAAGAGCACAGGGGTCACGACAAGTGTTCATGGCCCCTTCTTTTATACCATGGGGCCTGTTGAATGCAACCACCAGTGCTATATATAAACTTTGGGTTTATTCCACCAATTGTCACACAGCAACCACATATTCTAGATATCTATCAATAATGTAAGGTATTTCATCATACGGAGTGTTTGTTTGAGACTCACACCCCAACATGCACTGTAGCCTACTAGCGGCCGTGAACTCACCACACTCCGGCCAGTCCCGCTGCTGTCTTGGAGCGACAGGCGGAATTCCCCGGATTTCCCCGGGTCCATGCTGAGCTGCAGGCGGAGTGACTCATCGCCTGCCCCCGGAAGACACAGCGGCCGTATACCGGAGTGGCACACCGACACCCGAACCGAAATGAGGACGGTTTGGCAGCCGGGTTGTTGAGACTGCGAGGCCCCGTAGTTACCGGGGAGAGCAGCAGCAGCAGCAGCAGCAGCAGCAGCGGACTGCTCCGGTGGTGTAGCGCTGCCAGGGGCGTAAGTCCAACCGCCTGAACTCAGCGACATCCTGCTGCCAACCACACACTCATGTAGAAAACAAACACATACACGGGGTCTCGCTGGGTTGTGTGGTGTGTTTACCTCTTCGCACGCACACGTCGGTCTCCTTGCCCGTCTTCTTCTTCACATTGTAACTCGATGTTAGATATTTATTGGCTCCACTTGACAACAGGAAGCAAGTGCGTGTTACAGTCTGACAACTGTTTGGAGCGACTTCAAAAAAAAAGAAGAAAAAAAAGCCACAGCACAGAGGTTTCACTTCTCTCCTGTTCCGTTTTCGCCAATGCTCCGTCTCAGGTAGATTTAGTGTTTCTTTCTTTATGCCCGGGAAGTAAAAGTATCCTCCGAGACATCCCGTATCTCCCCACTGTCAAGGTTACCGAAGCAGATTGATACTAGTAACGCTAAAGTGTGTTTATGTGCGTACGCTTTCACTCCGCAGTGCGCATGCGTCGGCAAGAAGCTGACGTATGCTGTTGTAATATTTATGATTTTTTTTTTTTAAATGACCCTCGTGAGTTGCCTTAGTTCCCATGTTAGCTGACCTAATAATTATGGAAAGAAATATATAGGCTACATTTGACGCATATATGATGTTTATAAAAATGAACGTTTATGGCTTCAGTGCAATGCAGTTTGTAAATCTTGTACTGATGTAAACAGTTTGAGCATGTGCATCTATTTATTTGACCACAAAGGGGCAGCAAGGGACCCCATATTAAAAAAAACCTAAAGAAACAAGTGCTTATACATTGTGGCATTGCTACTTTGATTTTTAAGTTTAAAAAAAAGAAGAAAAGAAAAGAAAATCTTGTGTCCTGCTTTCATGAAAACTATGCTCAAATCTTATAACCTTTCTTTTTTTTAAATCAATTTTTATAGCCTTGGCACCATTGCCATTCATTTTTCATAATAAAACCTAAAGCTTTTAATATTTATCAAATTCAAACACATTAAACCTAAACATTTACTAAACAATGTTACTCATCATTTTTACACAAGTGCAAACAAGACTAATGAAGCATTTTCTGTCAAACAAAACAAAACAAAAACATGACCCTAGACTTTCAAATTCACTGCAACAAAAACTAAATATGTCGGACACAGGAGCAGTATAATCTCTCTGCATTAGGTGTAACACAAGATTTTAAGGGCTTTGTGTACTTTGAAAACCCATCATGTAAGTATGCTCTCATACACTATTCATTCTTAATTCTCAGACAAAGTAACCACTGATAAGATACAAACTTATTATAATTGTATTGTTGACATAGCCCTTTCTATAGCAGGCAGTGACCTAAAAAGCACTAGCATTAATTGGCTATTGTCACTTTCATTATTTTCACTTGCACTTCTCTTATTCTATATTTGAAATACACAATGCACTTCCCTTCCCTCCTTCCACTTTTGTGAGGAAGGGGAAGGTACAGTTGTGTAGGACTGTAAACAGATACGTGACTGACACCCGACCCAGGTGGGACTTGAACCCACAATCCCCAGCTCCGGAGGCTGATGCCTTATCCATTAGGCCACTGGGCCACACTTAATCAAAATCATTAATGTGTTTTCATCTCATCATATCTTCTTAGCTGCTGATAGATTGTTATATTGTTGTATCCACAGTAGATATTTTAAAGTCTAATATACTGAATCTTTACATCCTGATTAAATCCTCAGCCAAGCAGCACACCCTAATCTCTGTAGCTGCAGAGATGTATGATGTGTATTGTGAAGCATTCTTGTTTGGGTTACTAGTAAAGTTGCCATTCATACACTTTTGTTCTCAATGAAAGCTCAGCAGGAAATGTCGTCGCTGAAGCTGAAGCTGCAGCTTATCCCTTATTTTTAGGAGAGAGGGTAAACCAAGATGGTCAATGAAAGTCCCAGCCCACACATTGTGTTGTAGGTCACGAATTGTTAGGCAATTAACAAAATATACTGTAGCACAATAGAGGAATGATTTAGATCGCAAAGCTGAGCTGGGTCAAGCTGTTAATCAGTCTGCAAGCGGGGTTTTTCTCAATCAATACCGCATTTTTTTTTTTAGAGCGCTCATGTCCCACGATACCAAGGAAATCTCCTCTTTAAACTTTATAGATCTTGTCACTGTGTGTCACTTTTTATGAATGAAAACCTTAGTTATTACTTAAAAGAATACTATTGCACATTATATGTCAAAGATTGTATACGTATGTTGTGATCCTCTGTGGCTTCATTCACAGACACATGACACAGGCACGTTGAAGCCATTCAGTCAGGTGCAGCTGGAACCATGAAGAGAGGGGAATTTAATCACATGTTGGATAAGGATGAATGACGTCACTATACACTATAGATCAGCACCTGAGCATGCTTTCTGTGCTCTTTATTTTAGATTTATTCAGAAATGCGCTCATGCGTAACACCAGCATGGCCCTATGAATTGTTCCTGAGTGTGTTTCCAGCACAGTGGCAAGCCTCGCGCACCCACGCTCCCTGTGTGTGACATCTGGAGACAACAAATCACAAACGTTGTTTTCAAATAACCTCTGTCTTAAATCAAATCTGCTTTATATTTACGGGTGTTTCTGCATTGTGGTGTGATTACACATCCTGGGGTAGTCATCTTCTCATTATTGCAGCCATGCTCTGAATCATACAATCTGATCTCGGCGTGTGACAAATTATGGCTGCCCAAATCTGTGGAGCAGAACCAAAGTGCTTCCCCAGGGCGATGCTCTGTACATGCACATGCACATGATATCCTCCTAATATATTGTATAGCTATGTATGAGGGTATTGCGCAGGGCATTGCAGCTGAACCATTTATTGATCAAATGATGAACTGATTTGTTAAAAGATCGCTTTAGCACTACATTGTATCAAGAATTTATTAATTTGGTTTTCTATTTATGGATTTCCAGAATGAACAAGCCTGTAATTTTTCACCAAATGATATCTTAGTGTAAACTGCATGGTTTCACTTTGAATAGCATTGTAGGATGTGTCTTGACCTTTAGAGTCGTTGTTTTAGGGCTGAAGGCAACTTTACACCTGAGTATGTTTAATTGGGTGAAGCTCTTCACACCTTAACCTCTCACTTGTGACTCAGCTGCTGTCAGCTCCCTGGTGAGAGGAACATTTAGGTTACTATGGACGTGATTGTTCCATCAACACTGAGCTCTACTGTTGTATTTGATACCAAACTCATCTCATGTTCTTTGAAGAGAAAGTGAAGAATGCTGCCAAAAAATGAGCTGTTTGCATTTATTTTTGGAGCCAGTTGTTATTATTATTACTGGTCCAGTACATGAGTCTGATCAAGAATACACTGAGGTTTTTGCAGTAGCTGACTGGGTCCTGCCCGGTCCCCTGTAATCAAGCTGATTGATGAAAGACTCATCAAAAACCACCCACCACACAGTCACTGTCTGACAGACCTACTTGAACCGGTGGGTCTCCCCATGTTCACTGATTTAAACTGGTCCGCATGCCATCCATCTCCTGATGGATTGCTCTGCTACGTGACAGATATCAGGAAAAGTCCTAAACCAGACCTCCTCTGTCACAGGGATGAGGGGGGGCGGGTTAAAGAGTGGGAGGAGGGGAGGAGGTGGGGGGACGGGGGGGTGAGTGATGCATCCTGTAGTCTGGGATCACTGTGTGTGACTGACGTTCTTGATTCATCATTCAACAAGCTCGCGGGCAGCATGGATATATAAGCTGGAGCACACCTGCTCAACAATAACGACTTTAGACCTCGGCCAACTGACCTCAGCCTGTTACCAAAGTGCAGGGTAAGAGGCTGCTGTTTGCAGATTACATTTTATTTATATATATTTAGGGCTGGATACATTCACTTTGGTGAGTGCATGATAACGAGGACTCCTTTGGTTGCGTGTTTAGACAATTATCTTATGATCTGTGCAGACTCCAGATAGATTTGTGTTAAGTAGCTGTGTGATTTCATTAAAATAGTGAGTAATTGGAGCTTGATATAGTAAGCTATGATGTTTATGCCCTTTAATTACAAATATGAGTTTGTAATGCTCATTATTAACTTGACTTAATGTATTTCTTTTCTTTTCTTTTTCTCATAAAAAAAGTTTAACTATTTACCTACAGTGAAGTAGTTTTTCTGTGTTTTTGAATGTAAGTTTATAGTAAACTTGGCTGACCTGGAGATATTTTTGATCTTTAACTACTCCAGTTTCTTCAGGCTTTCTTCTCTGTTCTGCTTGTAGTGCCCTCCAACAGTGAGTGATATTTTACTGACCGGCGTCCCATTGTCCTCCGTAGTGCCTTGAGTGACTCCACAGCATGCTGCCTGGGAGAGTGGCTGATGTCCGGCACTGCGTCCTGACGAGCCGCTGGCTGCCTGCAGCTCTGGCTCTGCTGCTCCTCCTCTCCTCCAGCTTCAGCAGCGCTCACAGCACCACGGTGGAGCACGACTTCCACATTGTTCACAATGTCGACAACAGAAGTAAGACCTTTTTTCCCTGCTTTTTTTAAAAGTATATGCTTGTTTTTTGTTGTTATAATCTGCTGAATTGTCACAAACTTTAACATTAAGGACATCCACTAAGCATGACGATATGTATAGAAAGTTTAAGTTTATATTGATCTTCTCTTATTTCAAACTTGACATTAGATTTGAAAATTGTTGTCAACAGGTTACAAAAATCTCTCTTAATCTAAAGGGAGCATTAGATGCATCTCGGTATTATTAGACTAGGTAATTTGTGTTACACTTTAACCAAGAATATATACCATAATTTAACCTGCTATGCATCATATTTTTGGCATTTCACAAAAACTTTGTATTGATTGTATTAATTGCCATTTAGAAATAACTAATATAACTATATCTAAAGGTATATATTTACATAATAATTGATTTAGACTGATTGCAAACAGGTTAAAATGTTAATGCTGCCTGCTATATACACTATCCTTTTACTTTGTATATTGCAAAAATATTCAAAGAAATAGTATAAAACTTGATCAATAGTGTTTTTTCAGGATCTTATTTTGATTCAAATAAATGAATGGAAGATTAGATCAATTACAGGAGGAAAAACTCCATATAAATGTCCTTGCAGCATCAAATGAGCTGAGAAATTAAACTAACATAATATTCTTCGTGATTTACGTTGAGAAGAATCTACACAAATTATTATTACAATTATCTTCAGGGCTATAAAATGTACCTGCTAATGGGAGGTCATCATAGAATCTGTGTATTTGGCAGTAATATTAGTCTGATTGTCACTTACTGAGACCAAAACATCTCTGTGAACATGATGCTGATGGTGTCCTTGTGTGTGGTCGTGGTCCAGGTCCAGAGATAGATCCATACTGGTATGTGGGCCGTGGGGTGAGACCCATCGGGCGCTTTGGGAAGAGGCACAGTGGCGTGGAGGGGATGCAGCCGGTGGTCAGGACGCTGGCGCTGCTCCTCGACAGCTTCAGAAACAAGGGGGCTCTCGAGAAAGTGCTGGATGGGGAAGACGGGGACTGGTTACCATGACAGCAAGCCCTCCTCCTCCCACCATCAACAAACGCGTTGTGTCTTTATTTTTGATCTTGATTAAGATTATTTCGTCTTTTCCTCTTTACTGTATTTCTCTCTGGTGTCTGTTCTGAGGTCTTTGTTGAAAGGATCCTTGGTAAAATCCTTCTTCCTTCTCCAAATGTATCTGTAAATAAAAATGTATTCTATATTGATTAATAAACAAGGGTGTTATGATTATATGTATTGATCCCCTTCCTGTATGTAGAGGTGCATGTGGGCAAAGATTTCCTTTCAAGAGAGGAAGCTTTACTTTTGAATTTTTATTCATTTCATTATACATTTTTTTTCTCGGAGTACTGTGGCACATAGAGAATCTGTATTTTTTGCACGTTTATATTTTCCCCAACATGTCATATGGATTGCAACAAACAATTGCACATAAAAGTGAATGGCCCACCTGTGGAGCTGTGCACAGTGAACCTCTTCATAGTCATCCACACTGGATTTAAACAGGAACGAAAGTGATATTGTTTTTTTGTTTTTTTTATCTGTGTAGATCTCATTACTCCTGATTATCTGGGACACAGTCACAGTAGAAACTTACATTTCCTGTGTGAATCCAGCCGTACAAGTCATGACAATTATACATAGTCTCTGCACACAACACTGAAAGATTGGTCAACTATGATTGGGCAATACACACATTATTCTATATCATATCCATCTTTTCACACATATACACATATTAACAAATTCTGGGATGAGATAATATATATATATATATGCTTTTTTCAGTTCTTTTTTTCTTCTTTGTTTTCCCGTTTTTCTTACAAAAATACAGGACACTGATGATTGGACCCTTGTGGCTGTGCTTCTCATGGGAATTTTTTACATCAATTTGATAAAACCAGAAACATGCTTTTTATACATCGACACCTCTGGAGAACAAGATTGACAAAAGTACAGGATCAGTGTGCAAAACCAGAGATGTGAAAGGCTGGGATGAAAAGGTCACTAATAGAGGGGGCAGAGCATTCATACAGAAGATCATCACACCTTTTTAATCCAAGCAGTCCAACAAGGAACAGCCACCCGTGCTCTTTAGCTGTAGCCAAAGCGAAAGACTTTGACAACTATGTGCATGGCTAAAATGATATTCAAACTAATGTAAGTGGTCACAGAGACAAAGTAAAAGAACCCAAAATAATGAAAGGCAGTATTCTCAAATCTAGCGTTTAAGAAGTACAAACACAGTACGAACCACACCAGCCGCTCCTAAAATGCCTTGTTGTCACCTGTGTTTCTGTAGCATTTACCATCGTCATTACCAGCAGAATATCAAATGGTAAATGCAGACGTACACTGAAAGCACTTTGAGTCATCACATATGATAGGCATGACTTGAGGAGGGCTCATTTGCGGAGAGAATAAAGCCTTTAATTTTGCAATAGTACTTATTTCAGTGGTATTGCATAAAAACGTTTGTTAAGTACAAAAATAAATTGCTTGTAACAAAATCATGGTTTCATGGCATTTGTATATAAAGCCCGTCAGACTTCATTTGGTAAAAATCTTTACAAGATTTTCTGAAAGCAACACAAAAGTTCAAACATGACCCAGCAAAGGGAGAACATGGAGAAACCTTTTTTTTTTTTTTTTTTTCCTTTTTTTGTTCAAACAAAAGGCCACAATGTTTTAAAGTAAACAAAGAAAATGACAGAGGAAGAAAAGCAACTTTGGGTTGAAGAATACTGCATTGAGAAAATAAGTATCAAAAATGAGAACGCTTTCCTCGAACTGTAAATCTACAGACGTATCAACGACAGAATATAAGTTGTGTTTGAAATCCTGAAATCAGCTCTCGGCTCAATACCATGTAAGTCCATCTCTAGATTGTACAATGCTCTCCTGCTTGAAATTAAAACACCTTGTACATTAAAGAAAAGTTGGAAAGAGGAGCTGAGGTGGTGCTTTTTAAGGAGGCCTGGGGAACAAATGGCAGCTTTCAGTGGTCCGAACAACTCTCTAGAATGGAAAAATAATATAAGCCATTTGAATCCCCAGATCTGGAAAAATACAAGAACACAAGTTTGGCTCATTGCAGACAGGCAATGTGGATCAATGGATCAAAACCTTAACTAAGTCAGTTCCACCAATGTGTGAAGATTAGTTTGAAACTAATTTTGAAGTATCTGAATTGGAAAAACTTGACTTGCGGGTTCAGGTTCCAGAAATATATAATCAGATTTTAATCCTAATGCAAGCAGACACTATGTGATTCAACTAATATTTTATATTCTATTTTTTTCTCCTGGTGATAGGAATAGCATAATGGCAAGGTCTCATGGTTGTAATATATAAATGCATTTCTAACAGGAGGGAGGAGCTTGTTCAGGAAGGTTAAGTGGAAAAAGTATTTATCTGATGCGTATTTGTGGGTACATGTGTGGGTGCAGATATGCAAGTAGATATTAACTCCTATATAAGGACAAGTGTATATAGAGGTAGATATACTCTTTTTGGAGGTGAATGGAAATGTGCCTGAAATCTGAGTTATGGCCCATTCTTCTACTCCATCTTCATAGATATGCATACGTATAAAATGAATGTAAAAATAAATACCTCAGTTGTTTCTTTATTCTTTGATGTGGTCTTTTCCAAAAAAGGAGGTTTATGTTGAGCTCAATTTGGGTTTGACTTATTCAAATACTTATTTTAACTTATTATATTGTAAAAGCCCACAGCTTCAGCATTAAGGCTTTTATCAGTCATGTGTTTTCTAATCAGGTCTTACAAATATTTCCTTTTTTAAATGAATGGGAGAGCACTGCCCCAGAAAAAAACCCATCACTACAGTTAGCATTTATTTAATCAATGGTCTGACACTATGAAAATACATTAATTCACTTTCTTGCTGAGACCAACACCACTCTAATGTGTAGGAAACAGGGAAACAGCTGCCTGGTTCTGTTTACACCAAAGACACCAAAAATCTGCCTTTTCTTAATATTTAAATTATAATAATATTTTAAAATGACAGTCACTGCTCATGATTATTTTAGTAAATTAGCGCCCAAACCTGCAGCTTTCCATCACTTAATGGAGCTGTATTAGCTTTATCTGGCTATAGTTTGTTTAGCTGTTTGTTGAGGTGCAGAAAGCTAATTTCAGCAATAAAGTTTTAAGACCCAACATCAGACTGACTAGTTAGTAGATAGCTGGTGGTGCATTCAGCTGCTAAAGAGCCAGATGTTTACCTCCTTAACTGCAGAATACTGTAAATGAGTGACAAGGGTCACTTGTTGCTAATTTTATTTTCAAATAAAATATAAGTGTTGCTATAACTTATTTTTGCTGCCCCCAAGTGGTCCAAAAATAAATGAATAAATACAATGAAATTTAAGAAATACACAAAATAAAATTAGTTATTGCATGTTTTAGATGGTGCCTTTTAGCTGTTTCCCCCGTTTGCATGTTTATGTATTTTAACACACTAACATAAGAGTGGTTGGGATCCCTTCATTTAATTGACTTTCAGTGTAAAAATTGTTGCGCTGTTCTTTTAACTGTGTTTTTGTTGCTGTTTTTTTTGGGACTGTTCACCATAATTGACATATTCCTCAAGTTTGCTTCATTTATTTACTGTACGATCATCATCACCTCGTATCTATTGTGGCAGGAAAGGACAAAAACTAGTTAGCCCTGATACTTCTACGTTTAAACATTAGGTTAAGTGCATCAAAAATGGTTAAAATGTCAAAGGTGTTACAATCATCCCTAAAATGAGCAGTACCATCTGATAGCTTTGTGTGTGTGTGTATATGTGTGAACTGACAATCATCTGAAAAAGAAGGGGAGGGGCTTACGGCATGGTAAAATTCCTCGTGACATATCATTTGGTGAGAAAGAAGATGCAGTATAAAACACGGCTCAGCCTCTTTTTGGGACAATGAATCACAGAAAGTTTTCACATGATTTTTCCACATCTTCATTGTACATTAAATCACAATACTCTTGCAAACAGATAGAAAAAAGGAAATGAGAGTTTGTTTTTTCTCTGTCTGTACAGGTATCCGTTTTAGAGTTGGGTCATGAGGAGTGTTTGCAGATTTTAAGGCAGAGACACCAGCTGTCGAGTTATCCGTGCTTTGACGCGTTATGTGCGCAGCGAGGGGGAACATAGAGGATACAGTGGAGAGAGGGAGGGAGAGAGAGCCAGTGCTTGCAGGTGTTGGTCCCTGCTCGGCTTGGAGCTGGAGGCGGACGCTGGGTCAAGGCACTGGATGAGAACGGCCCCCCCGTCCCTGGGGTCCTGAAGTGGCCCTGAGGGACTCGTTGTGCTGCCTGACTGTCTCTACGGCCGAAACGCTTTCACCTGCTGCTCTGGCTCCGACTTTTCTGAAAAAGCAAGGCACCACAGCATAACGGATAATCAGCATTTTTTACAATAAAATGTGACATATGATCCAGAGATGAACAAGGCCGACCTATCATATCTTCCTGGTCATAAATGTAGAGCATGCTGTATGATGGACTGATGAAAGGGACACTCTCTGTTGAAATCAATGACATGATTACATGTCTTGGTCACTGATTTTGCCCCATTGTCCGTCATGCCGTCTTTGTGAAGCCGCTGAAAAAGCCACACTGAATCAGAGCATATTGTGGGGATGCTGGTGAAGAAAAAAATAAGACAAAAATAAAATAAAAAAAGGCCCTAACAGGAAAAAAAAGGCCTTTCACTGATATGAAAAGGAACCGACTTCTTGTTGGTTGATAAAACAGCCTTATCCTCCTGTGCCGTGTGTGGTTCCATTTGGCTGCGTTACATCTAATGGAGCTTTTCAGTTCCTTAGTCCCTTTCTAGCAGATGCATTCACTTTTACATCCATTCAGCGGCCGATCTCTTCTTTCAGGACAAAGCGCAGAATGTGTGACGTTCGCTAAAGGTGAAAAACAGTGTGTCCCCTCGTCTCTGTCTCACTGTCCATCTCCAGCAGTATCTCTTTCATTCACACACACTCACACACATGCAAGGAAAGGTACAAGGCTGTTAAACAGTGTTTGTGTTCGGGGAGTATGGACCGATAGTGTACAACTTCACTTTACTTTTGCTTAACCTGATGACTGGAGAGTGTGAAGGAGGAGGTGGGTAGAGTTTCACAGCAGTATACTACGCACCCTCCACATCTGGGATCATTACAATAAAAAGTTGTTTTTTTCATTTAAATAATAATAATAATTGAAAATGTGAAGTGTTTATGTTTTTGGTCATGGCTGAAAATAAATATGGGGGCACAATCCCCTCCTCAGTCCTCTTATTTAACTGTAATACTCAATGAAAGACATATAATGGACATGTAATAAACTATTATTATTTCATAAAAACTGAATTACAGACTCACAACAGCTCATTGCAAAGCATATTTAGATTACTACATTTCATTATTTTCTGTTCACACATATTTTTCTGTTTGTGTTTATTTAATTTATTTCTCTGAAGGGAGCCTGTTACCTTTCATTGGAGGCGCTGGAAGCTTTCTCCGTTGGTGCCGTGATGAATCCAGAGTCTCAGGCTGTAAACAGAAATTTTTGTGTTATTTACTTCACTTTTTAGACACTAAAAATTCAAAAATCATTATTACATATGCTGCTTCATGCTCTTATTTCCTTGAGTGTGAAGGGTCTTTTGTGTGAAAAAGAAACTTGAAGGGCGGTGGGATACCTTGACCTTTGGCTTGCACTTGGAGAAACGATTGCAGACAACCACGTTCAACCCAGCTGTTTTCAGAGCTGATATTCTGGCTTCAATGTTTGATATCTTAAGTGAAGAAAAAGTGTAAATTGAACAAAAATGACCCAATACAGATCTAATCTTGGCTTCCATATCATGTGTGTGTGCTCCTTCTGTAGTACCTGTAGTTCAGACTGCTGGACCTGAGCCGCTGCTGTGGCCACCTGGTCTTCCAGGAAAGACAGCTCTGTGTCAGTGGTACCACTGCTGATGCTGCGGGCACACTGCTCTAGGTCGCCCAGCGCCCCCTCTAGGCCGTACACTGCACCAGCAGCCAGGTACACCTGCAGGAAGAAGAGACACCTAGACTTTTAGTTCCCATTAAGATTGATTCGCCACATCCTTTCACTGCCCAGTGGGAATCCATGGATTAAAATGTTGAACTCACATTCTCCTCCATCTTGGTCAGCCTCTGGTCCAGCCTGCGGGTCTCTGAGCTGCTGGAGATGGGAGAAGCGCTCATGGACTCGGTCGGGGTGTAGCTCTCACCTCCGGCTTCGCCTATCAGCTCCTCTGTCGCATTCAAAACCTTCAGCACCTCTGTAGTGATGCTGCAGAGGGAGGCTGCCGAGTACTTCTGCTTCATTTACAGAACACACACACACGCACACACACAGAGTAGAAATGTCAGTTCTCTATGCGGTAACTCCTGAAGAGACCCCTGTACTGTAGGCTACATAACATCTGTAAACACCACATTAATGACAAAACAAGGGTTTGATGTAGATATAAAACCATAATGAGGAAGGGGGATGCAACAAAATGCAATTATGCCATCATAATGTTGGGGCATTATTAAATCATTAGGGTAGGATTAGGAAGAAACATCTCAAACTGAGGAGCAGCAAACAAACTTAAAGTACCTCTACCACTCAAAACTCAACCCTGTGTACTCAAGCTGCAAAGTGTAAAATAACACTGTGCGGGTGACACACACATATCATTGTCACACCTTCTCTGTTGTTTATTCAGTTGTTTTGTGAACACACACATCTGCACATGCTTGACCTGGAAGACAAATCAGAAGGTGCTGGAAGTGAAGAAAAGAGAGGGAAGCAAAGGAGATTCAAGGTGGAGGAATTATGGACATTTTGTTTTTTGGGCTTTGAACAGTTATAAGCTGCAGTGGACAGAATATGTGTCTGTACTTTTCTGCCCATTTGAAAGGGAGATTGATCTCAAACAATAGAAATAGGAATTATGGTGTTCAATCAATTCAATTCTGAGATGAAAACCTAATGTATGTTCATTACAGGCAACGGCCAAAAACATTAGAACATAGCCTACTGATAAAAATAATCTGTTTTGACCTTTTGTTTAAAAAACAGAGTCAGTCCAAAAGTTGTTAAATGTCACAGTCTCAATTAATTAATTTGGGAAAATGCCTTTGACAGACAAATTTAAAAAAAAAAACATGTTAGTCATTGTGTTTAATGTTGGTCAGTGTTATGATCAGCTGGATCGTCTTGCTAATCTAAATCCAAGATAGTTTCCACATTCAGGGCTGTTTGTACCAAAGTATAACTCAGTGGTTGACATGTCTTGTAAAGAAAGTTGCTGTTTTTTTCTTAATAGATGAAAACTATGATCAAGAGAAGGAAAATGCAGTAAAGAGACACAGATCGAATTAAATAATGAATGTCTCAGTGGCTGAAGCTTTAATCAGTGAGAATCAGAGGTGTATTGATCCCTCTCAGACACGGTCTGTTTAAGATGGTGACTGGAGAGACACGTAGAGATGAGTAACAGATGAGGGGCATTGCTTTGGTGAGGACACAAGACACAGAATTAGGTGAGAGATGAGAGGCTGCGGACAAACCCTCTGATGTTTCCATCAGTCAGTGATCATGTGATGTATCGGGTTGGTTGATGGATAAATGGATGTTTGGTTGCTACCGATGTTAAAAGACAACTAGACAATTCTAGTATTACTCTAAAGCAGAAATATCTTTCAAGTATAAAAACATGAGGAAATAAGTATGACAACCGACAGTAGGGACAAACTTAGAAACTTTAAATGGGGAGCACAGACAGAGACAGAGATGTAAGGAAGGAGGGCACACATGGAAAATAACAAGTTTTAAAAAAGTGTTCAGTGAAAACTGACAACACAGCCTACACTAAATGAATGTTTGTATTAGGATTTTGCATCTTTGTCATTATTTACAACCACATTGCTTTGCTTTTCCCTCTGAAAGTCAGTGGAGCAGTTTCTTCACATCATTGGTATTAATCAGAATTCTGTATTTGAGCTATGAGACAGTGATGCCACACCTCTGTGGAGTTGTAGGCAGAAAGTAGCCTAGTGAACATCCAAAGGACTCACAATTATGACATTAAAATAAATGGATAAATGTAGTGCAATATACGGAGTGGTTTTAGACACTGCTATTGAATAAACATATCGGTTGTTTTAACAGGGATTAGTTTCCAACAGTTCTGCTTTTATTTAAACTGATTAGTGTTGTGTGTAACAAAAGGAGCTTTTATTCTGAAATGTTTTAACAACCTTTTTCAGGCTCATTTAGACTGAGTAGCAATTTAAAGAGTCCAGTTCAGTTGGACTTTATTATTTAATTTGTGTGGCTACAATGCAAACCAGTGAGATGCCTGCTGTCCTGTGATGTACAGCTGCTAATAGCTAAGCTGCTGAGATGTAGGAGCTTTAGTCGGCCTCCAGGTCTGCTGCCTCTGGAGCCCGGTGGTAAGATAGTCTTGTTTCGACAGAGATTTGTTCTGTTTCGTCTCCCTCTCTAGCCCGGGAGAACTCGCTGACCTTCTCTTCCTGACAGGCAATATGCTGCTCAGCATCCTGTGGTCCGTCCAACACCTCATTTACACGTTCACAGTCCTTCACAGCCTGATAGATTTAGACTAAAGGTCATTGTTGTCTTTTGTCTGTTCATTTCTCTTTGCTGTACAGCACAAGAAGTGTTAGCATGGCTGCAGACTCACACCCATATCTACGCAAATGATGAGCAAATCTCAGCTCGCCTAAATGTATGAATCAGAATCAGTGTATATGATGAAAAAAAAGCTTCATTCTCATCAATCAGCCGTCCTGGCAAATTTCAAAAAACAGCAGAAATAGCTCCCACTCAATGTGTCATACACATTGTAAAAGAAAACCATTATGCACAGGAGCTCTTAATGACTCTGACTAATGACCAGTGTCGACCCACACACACAAATATAATAACACAGGTGGTGAGCTCACATATGTGTGTGTGTGTATTTTTTATGTCTCTTAGCTTTAGTCTGTGTGGGTGGAGGCTTAAAGTCATGAATGGAGAGGATTTACTATATCAACACTGCAACACTGCTTGTAAACCAGGGGATCAGAGATTTTACACCATGTACCTGATGAAGTGAGGGCATTGTCTGAGATTTTATTTTGGATCTGCATCACAGCTACGCTCCAATTCCACAATACACTCTAGCAACATGTCCTACTGTAGCCTACATGCCACTTGAAAAAGGAAATAGCGCAATGTGTGTGCACAAACAGACACAGATCGAGCTGCAACTGTTGAACACCACAGCAAATTCACACTCACACAGAAACAAAAGCAGAAGCCTCATTATTTCCTTATTTCATTTGTCCATACATCAGCAGCACACAGGTTAGTATGAATAGTAACATATTTTTCTACACATCTGTGACGCTTATGTGATATTACTAGATGCTATTTGTGACAGCGCACTAGAATTTGTGCATTCTGACATCTTGAAGGTTTTATTAATAGGGAAATTAGATTTGCAGTTCTTCTCTGTACCTTCCTGTGTGATTCATGCAAAGCTGTGACTCTAGAAAATAGACCCTGCCATTTCACTTTAAGGAGCTGAACTTTACGTTTCGTGGTGTGATGTCACACCATCTACACTATTTGCATAAAGAAACACAAAAATGTAACACCACCACACAACGTGACACATACACAACCACTGCACAACCACTGAAGTGAAGTGAGAAGTTAATACAATACAGTGCATGATGGGATGAGGGATGTCTTATCTGAGGATGTGGGAGATACTGTGCATGCATACATGCTGAATGTGTGTGTGTGTGTGTGTGTGTGTGTGTGTGTGTGTGTGTGTGTGTGTGTGTGTGTGTGTGTGTGTGTGTGTGTGTGTGTGTGTGTGTGTGTGTGTGTACACTATGTGTGTACAGAGGTGTGGTGGGAATTTCATTTAAGTTTAAGTTACTCTCAGATAGTGTAGCCAGGGGAAAACCCACAGTAATCCAATGTGGGCCCCACACAGGAACCACATGTCCTTCGCCCATTGGGGCCCCCATGTTGACCCCATGTTGACCCCACATGGGCCCCAAATGGGTATGTTTGCTTGGTTGTACTTAAGCATCCTGCACATTACAGCGCAGGATGCTTTTGCTCTCTAGTCGATATCTCACCTGCTGTAAGAGAGAGGAGAGCAACTGAAGCCTCTGCTGTTGCTCCGAGTCGCTCTGTCCCTCCTGACCCACACACACACACACACGCATATATCCACACAGAGACACGCAGGCCAGCAAAAAAAAGAAGAGAAGCACAGAGAGGGAAACACAGATGAGGACAGCAGTGATTGTCACACAAATATATGGAGAAAGTGAGAAGACCAAGAGAGTGAAATAAGACAGAAAGAGACGATCAGAAGGCACACGGACAGATAGACAGTACAGATCTAGCAGAGCAGACACAAGACAAGCACAGGACACCGATCAAATGTGTATTATACTTTCTTTAAATCTCTTTACCTGGTTATCTGACAGCACCCCCTCCTGGGATGAAGGTGTAACAGCAGGTGAGCTTGTGCTTGAGCCAGTCCTCCTTCCTCCTGCTCCTTTCTGCGCTGCTTCCTTCTCCACATCTCTTTTATGCTGCCTCTTACTTTGTCTGTTTGGCTCTCTTTTGTCTCCTCTCGTTTGTTCCTGCTCATTGATTTTCTCTTCCAAACTTTCCACGGCTTTCTCTAACCTCCTCTCCCGCGCTCTTCCTTCCTCTCTCACGGAGGCGCTCTTCATTAGTCTCTCACTTCTTTTCATCTCTTGTCCGTTCACTTGCTCCACCGTTTCACTTGCTTTCTCTCTCAATCTGTCACTTGCTCTCTGCCTTTCTCTTTCCGTGTCTTTCAGCCTCGTCTTCTCTCTCTGTCTGTCACTTTCTTTATCTGTCTGTTTGTCCACGGGCCACATAGTGCACTCCTCTTCAGATGAGCTGCAGTCTTTGCTGTTGGCACGGTTGACCAGCTGGCTCAGTCTGGATCGTAGCTCCTCTTCCAGAGGGTCCGCGGGCCCTGAGCTGCTGGCCGTGTGCTGGGACTCTGGAGCTAGAAGGTGGGACTGGGGGGGGCTAAGGAACGCCGAATTCAGGGCCGCCGTGTCCAAGTCTTCTGGCTCTGGTGTCATGGCATCTAATTTGAAAGCGTCTGGTGCAGCTGTGGCCACGGTCATAGACTCTGGTACTGGCTGTTCCTCGCTTAAACCTCTCTTCAGCAGGGCGTTGAGCAGAAAACCACTGTTCTCCTTGAATTGAAAGAGATACAGAAGAATACAGATAAAGAAAACAAAACAACAGTAAAATATCTACAAGAGAATACACTTAAAAAGGCTAACAAAAAACCCCAAAACTAAAGACTTGAGATTTGTTGAAGAGATTATGACTGATTAAGCCTGCAAACGTAATTTGCTGCCTCCCACTGGTAAAACAATATTTAACCATCACTAATTTTTTCTTCTCTGGCAAAGTTTAAAGTCAAACATTCTTTATAATGATCTATACTTGTGATCGTTTACCTGCACTATGGGGTAGATTGTAGACTGTGTGTGGCTCTGGGCTGCAGGCCGGCTCTGCTCTGTTGACGACTCTCTCTTGCTTTTCCTGCGTCGCCGTGACCTCCTGACGGGGTCGCTCTGCCTCTCCTCGGCCTCGCTGCTGTCTCCCATCACCTAGGGAACAGCGGTGGAAAGAAGTGAGAACATTTTCTCAACTATTGTACTTAAGCAAACATATGAACTTGTCATAGTGATGTTACAATACTTATCGCTCCGCAACATTTCATATAGAAATATTTTACCCTTTGTTGACGTTTACTAATGATGTTGTATTTGCATTTGAATAACCGTCATGGACTCAAAGATGATCTCAGTTATTTCATAAAAAGAGCAAAGATTAGAAAAAACCATATGTATCATGAACGCAAAGTTGCACAGCTTTGCTTTTTCTTCTCTCTTGCTTCATTAATCATCTCACGGTCACTCAGGTTTATCTTGTGCACCAAACTCCATATAAAGTAGCTAAAACCATCTTTTCACGGCTAACTAAATCTGTTACTTATGCATTAAGATCTAATAATGTCACACACAATAATCCACTGCATCACCTACAGGGGCAATTTTTAAGCAGTATGCGTATAGTATTTACTATTCACAAAAAGAGGTTGTGCTTCAACAAAAGGGTAATTTAAATCAGAGTGCTGAAACAAAGACTTAATATGAATCAAAAAGTTTGCAAAAAACTTGCAATGACAGCACATCTTAATTAATAAATGTGAGGACAAAATACCCACATTTCACATGATTTATTCTGCCTCACATCATGCAAAAACACTCTCTGATGAAGGCTGCATAGCCAAAACGTATCAGCGTGTTTTTGCATGATGTGAACCAGAATAAATCATGTGAAATGTGAGTATTTCGTCCTCACATTTATTAATTAAGATGTGCAACCAGTGCAAGTTTTTTGCAAACTTTTTGAGTGATTTACTATTATTTGTCTAGACTGAAGAAAAAATAGGATGTGGATTCTTCTTGCACTGTTGACTGTTAAAGCCTTCGTTCACATTAGACTTTGTCAGATAGAAAGAAATCACCTTGGGGTTAAAGTTTACATCCAGTGCCTCTGAATGGAGCGGGTACGGGGAGCAGTTCTGGTGTAGGTGTTGGTGGTACAGGGGCTGGTGCTGGGGAGGATGCAGGTGCGTTTCCAGAGGTCCTTTCTTCCTCAACAGGTTATGGGGTGTTTTGCGAGGACATGCGGACAACACCGACGAAGCCTCTGAGTCCGAGTTAAGAGTCTCTGTGTTGGTGTACTGGCCAGAGGATGGCGAGGTAATGGGCAGGTGCTGGGTGTACGTCCACTCCGGGTCGTGCTGCGAGTCCGTGTAGTAAGTCTCATCGGACAGTTTGCGCCGGAACTGTCTCAACGCCGCGCCCCAGCCGCCGTCGTTGTCCTCGTCCGAGTCGGATCCCATCTCGTCGTAGGCCGAGACGACGCCCGACTCCTTTTCCAACACGCTGAACACCAGGCTCTTCCTCTTGGTTAGCAGACTGGGCCGAGACAGCTGAGAACTGTGCAGGGCGATCCAGTTACCGTCTGGACTCTGGAGCACTGAAGACGCACCTGGATGCACATGAGCAGACAGGAGTGTTACAGCGCGTTTCCACCCGGATCTCTAACAAGAGCCTTTAGGGATGCAAACGTTTGAGGAACAGGCTGAGTTGGTTATATTTTCAAGGGCTAATGACAGTTCAATACATTACAGAGAGATGGTAGATATGATCCAACCACAAAGGGATAAATGAATCAAAATGTTGCATCAATCTTTATTCCAGGTCTGAACATACAGTATCTCACATGACATAAATAATGAATGCATCTGTTTCTGCACATCTGTAATGGTTTATCTTATATGTGATGTCTTATAGATATTGAAAGTGAATACAGAATATTATTCTCCCATGTCTGAGTCTATTATGAGGCATTATAAGTGACTTTTTGAGGAATGAGTTCACCTAGAAGGGGAAATCAAAAGAAAATCTGTTTGGCCTTGGTGATATTTACTGGAGTTGTCCAGGCGATCGACGCTCTTCCAGCTGGGTAGCGACGCGGCCTTGGCCTCCCTCTTCAGAGAAGCGTACTCCTGCAAACTGCCACCTGCTCCGGCGCCCTCCTCTTCTGGACCTTTGTCTGGGGAGTCGTCACTGGTGAGGGAGAATGCCGATCGAGAGCGCTGCAACACACAAATCAGATCAAACTGTTGGAGTGAAAGGTACATTTACATTTATTCATTTGGCAGGAGATTGTATTCAGTATGTCAAAGTATAGATGTATCACAGTTGTTGTAGATAATTGGTATGCACTGCAAAAACTCAAAATCTTTCCAAGAATATTTGTCTTATTTCTTGTCAAAATGTCTTGTTTCTAGTCAAAACTATTCTCTTTTCATTTAAAATGAGACTCGTCACTTAAAAAATAACTTGTTTCAAACAAATTTTTACTTGAAATAAGTAGAAAAATCTGCCAGTGAAAGCAGGTTTTTTGTGCTTGTAATAAGAAAGAAAAACTTGCCCCACTATCAGATTTTTCTACTTATTTCAAGTGAAAATATGCTTGAAAGAAGTAAAAAGTGTCTAAAAACAAACTGCTTTTTATGTGATGAGTCTTATTTTAAGTATAATGAGATTGTTTTGATTAGAAATAAGACAAATATTCTTGGTAAGATTTTGAGTTTTTGCAGTGTGGATGTAAAGGAAAACACTTGAACTGTGACTGTGAGTTGATATTTTCATCAGCAGGTGGCGCTAGTAAACAACTAAACAACAAGCAAGACAGGGGACGCTCAACAACTCTCTCCTTGTGCGTGTGTGTGTGTGTAACTGTGTATGTGAGACAGAGCCTGTGGCATTATCATCAGGATGCTGCACTGAAAATGAGAATTGAAATATGGAGGATTAAGACATCATGAAGATGCATAGACTCATACAAACACTGAAGGTGAGCAGTCAGTGTATATGAAGAAAGGATGATAAAAAACCAACATTACAGTATGCTTCATTATGATTAAAATAAGGTACAGTGCAGATTTGAGCGTGCATGCTTTGCGTCTCATCAAGTGTGTTTGTAGAGCGCTGATAAACAGAGCCCGTCCCATGGCGGGCCGAGCGGTGGAAGAGAGGATCCCTCCGAATTTCACAGGACTTTGATCTTCGCTGAATGAAACAGCAGGAAACAGAACGGAGAGGCCCGGGGAGCGCAGCTTTGATGCCTCTCTCACACGGGACGATGACAAATCTCTACGAGTCCCTGCTGACTAGTAGTGTGAACCACTGTCAGGTGTGTGTGTGTGTGTGTGTGTACTGCTAATTCAAGTATACACTGTACTATGTATCTCTCATCATGAACTGTCTCTATCATGAACTGTATCTTGTGACGTATCATCGTATGAGAACTGTCTTCTTTGCTTTTTTGAGGTATGAAATTCTAGGTCCAAATCACATTTGTAACACTTTTCATGCTTTGCTTTGCCAAATTAAAAGGAAAATAAACTGTAACATTCTTCAAAACAGTGGAAAATGCTCTATTAGCCATACACCTTTGGGTCTACTCTGCTGCCTCGCAGTGTGTTATTACTCCTCACAGAGACACAATTTCTCTGCCAAGTGCAAACAATGGTCCACATTCGTTTAAATGCTTTTTAATGTGCATCTGGCTCTAATAGAAACTCACTCACTTTAGAGAATATCCTAATCCAGGAACTATTATATCTTTTCACAAAGGAATAATTAGAAGTGAAATGGACTCATGACCACAGGTTTTTCACTGTGGTGAAAATCCGACTAAATACGCTGCTCAGTGGGACCACATCAACGCAGCGGCTGGTGCTACCGAGGAGTGAAAGTCATTTTCTGCCAACCCCCGGCATTCCTGTGTTTTTTTTAAACCTGGCAAACACACTAAGACAATGACTGGTCCACCCAGAGGAAGACATACCAAAAACACAGACAGAGAACATTATACTGAAGTATATGTACTGTGAAATGAAGTGAGGAATGTACAGCAGCTGCTTGTACACTAGGAAAAACAAACCACCCTTCTTTTAAACACATGCCGCGCAATCGAAGCGCAAATCCTTCTGGTCAACACCCACTAACGGCAGTTTTTGGTTCGACCTCACATCGCATTGGTTTCCATTTGTTTTGTGTCAGCTGAGTTTGTACAGTTTGAGTGACAGTATGGACTGACCCAGAGGGAGTTGGGGGTCTTGGGGAGGTCCTGTGGTCCTTGTGAAGAAGTGTGAGGTTGAGATGGAGAGGGCAGTTCACTGGGCTGAATCAGGGACTGAGGCTGAGGCCAGACAAAGTCATACTCTGTCTGCATCTCTGAACGCTTCCTCCTCTGGATGATCTGAGGAGAAAAGACAGGAAGGAGAAGGTGGAATAAGATGAAGAAGTGAGAGAGATGTGCTGTATGAGAGCATATAGTATAGTGAGCTTTATTTAAATAATAAATTCTAACTGTAAAATAAAAATACAATTCCCTAACAGTATTTTAAATTTATTCATGAATAATTTGTTATAATGAAACTCTAAAACCATTAATTCAGTTTTCATTTGAATTTTCATGTGATATTATGCGGCAACAACGCTCAAGATAAAAATACAGTTTTCATTTCAAAGACTTAATGTCCAGCAAAAGTTAATTAAAATGCAAACGCAATCAAACAACGGCAAACTGCAACTTTGTCTCCACTTATGCAGGGGATGCAAATGAGGCGATATGATTAAAATTAAAACAGTTGAATTTGAATGTACTTGTATGCAGATTCCCACAGACTAAAATATCATTTTCAAAGACTGTCTGCCCTCCTCTCAAATAACGTGCTGTAATCTCAATTTCAAAAGCACTTTCAAAAGAGCTTAAGCTGTCTGTGTTCGTGAGCCACGTCTCCTCTAAAAAGGTAACATCAATGCAAATGCTTTTGTTAAACATCACAGCGGTCCACTGATCTGTCAGTCAGACAGTCAACGTGAAAGGATTGGACCTAGCTCCACTTTCCTGTGAGCGTTTACGTCTGAATAATGAGGTTAATGAGACTCTGTGCTTTCATACAAAAGTGGGAAAGTAAACATTCAGAAATAAAACTCTTCTTACTCAACCTACTTTTTGTACAATGGTTGTTGCAAGTTCCTCTATGAGCTCTTCTTTGTGGTCCCGTAGATACCGAGCCTCATTCTGCTTCTCCTACACACACACACACACACACACACACACACACACACACACACACACACACACACACACGCACACACAAATATATTCAGTTCAAAGCGACTGTGAATTACCAAGAGAGGGTCTGTGCAGACGTCTTAGCCAAAAACCATGACTGCATCCCGCTGATACTGACACCGACAGAGAGCAGAAGTAAGAGGCTATGGCAGAGGCAGTGGGGATAGAAAAAAAGAGGAATGAAACGCTAAGAGGAAATAAAGCAAAGAAAGAAAAGAAAAGAGAGAGAAATGGAGAGAGAGAGAGAAGAGAGAGAGAGAGAGAAGATGAACAGAGGGATTCTCACCAAGCTGTCACCGAACTCCTCAGCTTTAGCGATGGCCTCTTCTATAGCCTCTTCAGCGACACGCAGGGCGACTGTGAGAGTCTCTGCCATACTGTGACCTAATATCACACACACACACACATAAATATCTGTGTAACATAGACCTCCTTTAATTACATAACACACACAAGCTGTGTCTTTTACCCACATTGAACCATGGAGAAGAAAGATGGGTTCCTACACACTGTCAATGAATAGTAGATGAATTCAACATTAAACTTTGCACAGACATTCAGAGCTCCCTGAGGGCGAATCCTAATGACTTAACAAATTCATAATGATCTGACTCTAATGCCATCATGAATTTGACTTTTTTTTTTTTTTTTTAAAGGAAATGACTCATGGGCTGCTGTGTATGTATTGCCATGAGCCTTGGTACAGATATACATGTTTCCATCAGGATGAATGGTGAATGATTTGTTTTTGGCCTGCTAATTCAGCCCACTCTCCAACATGGTCGCCAATTGTTGCAGCAGCAGCAGCAGCAGCAGAGAAAAACAACTCTTGAAGGCAATTAAGGTACTTGAGGCAGCAAAACGAAGCAATTAATGATGCTAAGAACATCACAGCCCAAAACAACACAAGAAAAACTTTGAAAATATACCTAGAGCCGAGCTGTTTACGTGGAGCGGCTCAAATGACTCATTACAGCCTCAAAGAAGTGCTCACTAATGACAGGAAGTAACCTGAGTCCAGGTTAGAGGAGAGTGGTGGAGGAGGGAGCCAACAGCAGCGGTGTGGTGAGTATGATGCCTGATGAAAGTCTATAAGCGTTTCCAATAAAACTGAAGGCCGATGTGCAGGTACATGAACCTTTTTCATTTTCTTTATGCATCTGTTCAGCAGCTGTGCATTACAGCGCTTCATTTGACCTGCACTTAAATCAAAATGCAAATTTCACAGAAGTTTTACACCATCGGCTGAAAATATGGCCCATTTAGACAAAGCACACAAAGCACTCGCACATAGTGTTTGTTTGTGGGCTTCTCAAGAGCTGCCATTATCTAAATGGCAGATCTTGATCACTGCATAAACAGGTAATTACTACCTAATAAATGAAAGTAGCTTTATCACGAGATTGTGGCTGTTTAAATATTTAGTTGCATACTGAGGTGTGAGTGTGTAAATGTGTTTGTGTAAATAGCACAAGCATGTGTGTCCAGAAGTGTTGTGTGTGGTGTGTGTAGGAGGCTACAATTTTGCATATGTGTGCATTTGTGAGAAATCCTGTCGGTGGTTTTATGTACTCTGTGGATTTATGCTTGTGCATTTAGGTGTGAATTTTAATGTGTGTGCAGTTTAACGCTGAAAATACGACTATGTTGGCGTGTTAGCAATTAATGTCAGTGTTGTGTTGCACCGATTAGATTCTCCCCCACACTCATGCCCCCCAGAATAGTCTCTATTTGTTAAGGCAACAATTAATGAACAATAAAGATAAGAGCTCTGGCTTTTACGAAAATGGCGAAGAAAAAAAAATCAGTATAGCAAAACAAAGGGCAAGACAGAGCTGTAAAGTGGAAAAGATGATATCCGCTATACTATAATTGCATTATTTGTATATTGTAGCTGAAATAACCAATCTAATGCTGCACCATCATCACTGGATGTCTCACCTTCACTCTGTTTGTAGAAGGCGGAGTCACTGCCGCAGACGCTGCCATCGTTGTCGTTACCAGTGCTTCCTTCGTGAACACTGCTTTCTGAAAGATGAAGAGAAACGACACACTCAAACTGACGCCTGTCACAGAGTTGCAAATATTCTCCTCATATCACACCATATAATAACAAAGCTGCAAACATTTCTCTGCTGCACTGTTGCCACATTAAAAGTAGGTTACACCGCACACAATGCCACTAAACCCTCTTTTTGTACTGGTGTCGACTGTATTCCCAGCTCCATTTTGTCATCTTGTCAAGTGT
The DNA here is from genome assembly GCF_905171665.1 of Trachurus trachurus. Classification (NCBI taxonomy): domain Eukaryota; kingdom Metazoa; phylum Chordata; class Actinopteri; order Carangiformes; family Carangidae; genus Trachurus; species Trachurus trachurus. The sequence goes on from NC_139911.1 coordinate 10,227,360, forward strand.
ATTATTTTGTTTCTTGTATCTGGTGCTGTTCCCTTTTGTACATACAAAGAAAATAAAAATAAAAAACACAAAGTGACACTTGAAAGGAAAATCTTTCGCTATTCATCATCATCTGAACATCTGATAATTCCCTTTTCAAACAAATCTCATGCAGGCACTTTAAACAGGGATATTCTCAGCAAGTAGAAGCATCACCATGTTGTGTATTTTTTTGTGTGTTTTATCCATAGCTCATTTAGGCCAAGTCTCTTGTGAGTTCCTGCTATATTTGTGCGAGTATCTCTTTCAAACAAAACCCCACAATCTAAACTCTACAGTAACAGCAAAGGGACATTCATGGGAACCAAAATAGGAAGTTAGTGATTATAATTTTTTAGACATGTCTACTTTAAGAGAAGTGGGCGGAGAGAGTAAACAGTGAAAGCCCAGAGAAGGTGTAGTGGTTACAACATCCCTGCCTTCAAAACCACAGATTCCCTTGGTGGCCCATTAACTCCTGTTAGATATCTCTCCTGCGGTTCTCTGTGAATCGCGGCCTTCTCATCACTCCGCCTGTAGAAATGAGGGGAGTGTATTTGGACAGACAGCTCAGGAGAGGAGACCGTTGGACCACAAAGGTAGAGAAAGGAAGTAAGTCCACAGGGTGACCATGCTCAAGAGACACTTACACTTACATCCCCTCCTCTAGTCACAGCCCAATACTCATTGTTAAAACACAGATCCTCCACACACACACACACACACAACACAAGAGCACCTTGGCTTTAGTTCCACCTCTGCTCCTCAGTTTAGCTCATTTCCATCCACTAACCAGAGCCAAAGCAAAAACCAAACCCAGACCCAGGACTCGTTCCAGCGCTTCAGCCTCCGCTGCTGACAAAACACAAACACAACCAAACCGTGTGACTTGACTTCCATCCCTTGGCCCGCCTCTTTGCCTCCACCATTAATCTACTCTTGCAAAGCGTCCCTGTTTCCTCCAGGACAGGCTGCAGTATAGTCACCGTCTGAAATGAGGAAGAGAAGCTTGAAAGCTCCCGGTGGTTTTGGTTTGGTTGTGTGAGTCAGACTTCAAGCTGCCGCAGTCACTCACTGATCTCCGCCATAGGTAACTGTGACACAGCCAAGAACACGGCCACCGCTATTACGCAGCCATCGCTCTTCCACACACACCGCACTGTTTCTGCTGGATGGAGACTTGGTATTTCTCCTGAGTGTAAACACATATTTTCTTTGTGCAAATAAAAGCAATACTTTTAAAGCTTTTTTTTTTTCAGAGAAGGTTTAATAGGTTCAACCCATAAAAATACAAAGCCAAGAAAACAAATACATCAAAACCGAAGACGCTGACAGCTTCTTCTGTTTTCCCATGACAGCGGCAGGGATACAGTCAGCTGTCAGATACTGTGTTACAGCCTCGCTGAAAGATGAGCTGCTGTTTGTCAGAGCTCTGTGACATTTCCTTGTGGAACCTGTGCACCAGCAATCACAGACTCTTACATTACTCTGCCTTGACATGCAGCGACATGCTGTAACTCAACCAGAAAAAACAACGACGATCTTCGCCACAACTAACTGCAACAGGGCCACAGCTGCCTTTACAGTAGCAGCACCTCGCTTCGCACAGCATGAAGGTGTGTGTGTGGAGTGTGTGTGTCTCCATTTAGAGGCCCAGTCCTCCCAGTCGCAGCATGGTGTAACAAGTCCCCAAACCATTACACGCTCCACCTGTGCTTCACTCCCAGGATTGTCTCATTCTGAGTGAAGCAGCGTTCAACAGAGCTGTACTGTTCTCGCTTGGTTAGAGGTGAATAATAGTTTCTGGCAGTGTGGAAGGGGACAATAGGTGGGGAAATTACCTGCAGCAGCTCAGGACAATGTCGACAGAGAAAAGGACCGCTGTCAGAGAAAGTGAGCCGCCTCGCAACAATCACACACAGATGCAGGTATGGCAATGCCCACACACTGCACACTGGGACCGTGATATACAAATATAGTAGTATATAGAGTATAAAACTCTCCTTACATACCGATGTCAACATGTGTCACAATAGAGACTGTATATATAACAGGACCATCTGTGAGAGATATAAAAGAACAAGCCATCAGTGTCCCCTGTCAGTCATATGGATACTGCCTGCAGCATGTGTATGTTTATCCTTGACAAGCAAGGAAATTTATCACTCCATCCATCCATCCATTCATCCATCCATCCATCCATCCATCGGATAGGGCGAAGCTGGTCACACCCTAGTTTGTTAGTCCCCTTGTCAGTTTTACACTTTCTTTTCACTGAACCTCAACAGCAGGGCTGACTGACTGACTGACTGACTGACTGACTGACTGACTGAGTGATGGTATTTCCACCTCTACGCAAATACGGCAAATACGATACTGTCATTAAATGAATCACTATTAACAACATATGCAGTGGAAAAAACTAAATATAAGAAACAGAGAGAGAGAAGTCATCTGTAAGGCTTTCAACTAACCGCTATATCAAAAAAGAGCGAGTCAGACATGAAGACCTGCCCCGATAAAATGTCTGTTACAACTTAGAGTGGAAACAAATAACTATTGTGAGCTGTGTGAGAGACATGTGGGTTTTTCTCAAGTAGCTCACATCAACCAGTGTTTGTCATTAATACCAGTGGCTGGGTTTTGGGTCTGGCCGGTGGCCCTTCATTGCTTGGCGTTATGTGTGTCTTTCTCTCTCTCTTGAATTTTCCAGTCTCCCTCTCTCACCTCGACTGTAATAATGCAAAAGCTTGAAAAATTAAAAGGTGAGTGATTGTCAGTCTCATTGTTTTGGTTTGTTGTTCTTTCCATCCATTCCTGCTGTTCATCCATGAGTCACATATGACAAGGCAGCTACGATTCAATGACTAGTGAGACAGACAGAATGATGCATTTGTCGTTAGCTGGTCCCGAATGGCTCCGCTGTCATTACAGAGGTGATGGGAAGTGTGTGTGTGAGTGTGTGTGTGTGAGTGTGAGTGTGTGTGTGTGTCTGTTAGAGTACATTCGTCCTCTCATACAACTTCCACATTTTCTAACCGTGACCATCGTCTCACCTTTGTTCCACACCACTTGCCGTTCTGCCACTCAGGGGAATGAAGGATGATATCGCTCGATATCACCATAGTAACCCAGAGAGAACGACAGAGATGGCCTGCATCTATGAGGTTGCCTGAGTGAAAGTGTGTGTGTGTGTGTCTGGGGGAGTGGGAGAACTACATAACCTTTTTGTTAAAATGTTTGTAGTGGGACGACTCTTCCTTGTCATTATCACAACAACAACGTCACTTTCCAGATGTTTTGATCGTGACTGATGTTTCACTGAGACATTTTTTTCAAACTTAGTATAAAGTAACACTAATCAATGTCCTCCTGAATCGCTGCATATGTGTTAAGGTCATTTTGTGCTGTATAGTGAAGTATAGTGTGAGTTCCTTTGCTCACGCATGACCTAAATTCTGCAGTATATGGGTTTCCCCGGGTGGCGGTACTCTCTTACTATGTTGTTTGATAGACAGATGGTCCATCCAATCATCTCCCAAGTATTTTTTGGAAAGCATAACAGTTTCCAACAAAGCCTTCCCAGATGGTTCTCTACAACAAACCATCTGGAGTGTAAGGTTATCTTTGTCCTCTCGAAGCTCTAACATCTCACACCACTCCAAAGCTCCACTAGATAAATGAAAGCATAGCTGAACTGAATAGTTTGAAGGGACCATTTAATGTAATAGAAAGTTCAAAAAGAAACTTTTTCTTTTTCTTTGCAATAAGGGGAATGAAGCTGAGTGTAATAAAGAAGATGTCATAGAGAGAGAGAGAGAGAGAGAGAGAGAGAGAGAGAGAGAGAGAGAGAATGTTTGGAGAGGCAGAGGAAACAAAAGAAAGAGTGAAAGCGTATAAATAAATGAGTCAGTAAAGCTCTGGCTCCTGAAGTGCCAGCAGCAGCAGCAGCAGCAGCAGCAGCAGCAGCAGCAGCAGCAGCAGCAGCAGCAGCAGCAGCAGCAGCAGCAGCAGGAGGAGGAGGAGGAGGATGGAGGATGGAGAGTCCAGACGGCTTCCTTTCAATTACAATGAAGCATCTGGCAGCACATGCAGCCTCATAAACAACATCCTCAGAACAACGGCTGAACCGACAGGATGTCTGTTTACATCTCAACCTGCTAGGAAATAGTGGAAAGTAAAAACAAACGTGCACCTGATTCATTTGTCTCTGATGTTCTGATTAATTTTTTTCTCGCCTTTTGTGGAGACGATGCCAATTTAATTTAACATGCCATAAAAATAAACCAAGGACGATGTAAATAGACAAAACAGCAATCCTTCAAAATTATGAATATATGACCCAAATTACTGACCATGCACAAGGTGTGTGTAGGATTCAGAAATGTAAGTTTGTGAGTGTGTGTGTAGAAATTAATTAGTCCCACAGCAAACATTGGCCTTTAAAGTTCAAACAATGGAGGTGGAATGTGAAATGAAGCAGCACAATCTCTCCAATAATTAGCAATAGGTTTTAGTGTTTCATTTTACATTTCCAGGCCACTGTACCTGACTTAAAAAGGAGCCTTTTGCTTGGGTTGATCCTTCTCGTGCATGATGAACATGGGCAAGAACAATGCTGCAAGAAACCGACCAAGAAAATGTCCTGTAGCAGTAGAAAAATGCTCACAATGCAGTCAGACTGGATGAAAATGCCGACCACATACAAACCACTGCATGAAAACCACGTTGGCTGGTGGAAACTACACCATTTATTTTGTTTCCACCAGTAAGAAATGAGTGCAGGATGTAACTTTACAGTGCAAATAAATGAATTAATGTCCAGTAGAGCAAAGATCACATTATTTACTGTTAAATTAATCCCTATGTGTCGTTTGTATAGAATCTCCTAATGCTCTGAATGCCCAAAATGCCTATTTTGCTTACATCTCCTTGTACTAGTGTGCATTGGTGCCATGCACACAAATGGAGTTAGTTGCATTCTTGACACCAATGTGGTCTGAACCCTGTGGTTGTTTGCTTTTTGACAGCGGCGGCTCCGGGCCTCTGTTTAACATTCTGCCCTCCGATCCCTCCAGACAGAGCACTGTACTCTGAGTCACCAAGCCTTCAGCTTAAAGGACTCAGACGACAGAAATGATCACAAAAGTGACAATACAGCCAGAGAGTGTCTGAAATACTTGTGCCACAGTACAGTAGGTTTATCTTTCAATGTGCTATCGAAAAAGCTCTAAGTGAGAACAAATCTCTTTGAGACCAAGTGCAATGGGTTTTCATGTTTCTGTTGCGTCCGCTTTGCTTTTTTGGCAGAAGAGAGCAGCAGCAGAACCAAGGTCACTGTTTGCATTGTCCTGACACCAACTCACTACATTAGTCACATCTAACCTTCTGCACCGTAGTTTAGCGTTGAAGGCTGAGACAGCTTTTGGCTAAGCAGCCACATATTGGACAGAAATGGATCACACCAGAACAACAGACAATACTCACTTCACTAGGCAAATGCAATTCCACTTTTTCTTGTTATAGTCATCGGTTTGCTTTGCCCAGCGGCTCTTAAAAAAAAAAAAAAAAAAAAAGTCCCTACAGCTAGAAAAATGTAAATGAATTGGAGATTCATTATCTGACCTTGGCTGCTCTGCGTGTGCAGCATAGTAGAGAAGCCGGATTTTGGGAACACACCTACGGTAGGCAGTCAGTGGAGGGCTAACCTTAAATAATGAATAATGAGCCCACTCATACAGAGGCAGCTTCTCAGTTTGTTTGTTTGTTTCCTTTGTCTCCTGTGTTTCATCCTGTATCCCAATTATCACCAAGATCCACTCAAGTGATAAATGAGCCGCCAACAATCTCACAACTAACTTTTGAGCCAAAATTACTTGTTCATTCTGGGGTATAATTATCAATTCCCAATACTGTGAAGGATTGAATGTATTTCTATCCATCCATCAGCTATAATGCTTATCCATGCAGTGTTGCAGGACGGCTGACATTGGGCGAAGGCAGGTTACACCCTGGACTGATCACCAAATTCACAACCTATCACATCTATCACAACCTTACACATACACTTACATTCAACATTCACACCTATGCAGATTATCCACATGTACTGTGGGAGAACATGCAAGCTCCACACAGAAAGGCCCTAGGGGTTCCAGTCCAGGGCCAAGTTCTTTCTTGATGTGCAGCATCAGTGCTAAACACTGCACCACTGTGCCACCCCCACATGTGTTTATTTCTAGCAATTTGCCTTACCGACTAATTTTCTACCATCCTCTAATTTAGTGCAGCTCTACATGTGTGGTTGTACAGACACAGAAACACAAGCATCAACACAAGATAAACCCACAGAGCACAAACACAAACACACACGGAGCACATACCATTAAAAAGAGAGAATTTAAGTCTTTTTGTTGCATCGGAGACACAGACAAAAAATACTGTTTCTTACCAGGTTATAAAGTGCACCTTTGCAATGCAGTCTTTCAGTATAGGGGTATTAATTCCAGTCTTTCAGTATAGTGCGGACACACACATTCACAAAGACGTGGACCCTCCCTTCATCACTTTACTGAAAAGGCTGCAGCAGCCAAAGAAAGCTTCAAAACACACTTCAGTTGTGTGCCGTGCTGCTTCTGCTCTCTCAATTTTCTTGCCAGAGAGTGGAATATTTGAAGGTCATGATATGTTTGAACATTTCCAGAGTCACCGTTATCTCGCTGTGTTAGGTAGGAATTCGCCTCCCACAGACATTTGGAGGGATGTGACAGCAATCACAAAGGCCAGGAAAAAAGTGGGACAACAGTAATCCCCCGTTTGAAATGAATAAGATTTAAGTGTCAAAAAAATCCATAATTCCTGCGTTTGATACTTAATAACAAACTCATCACATTGCATTTCATGGCAAATTCTATGATGCAATGTCATTAAACCAGAGTAGATAGGCAGCTCTAAAGTGATGTCTAAAAAATGATACCTTGATAGAAATTCTGAATGAATATAAGTCTCTATAAATATATAAGTATTAGCTCCTGCACCAATACCCAGTTATCAAGGGGAAATAAACATAATACCCTTAAGGTAGATTTTCTAGAGAGAGACACACAGCCACAGCAAAGCACACGAGTGTAGTGCAGCAGATTAAAAAAAAAAGAACAGTGCATCAGTCATATTTGCATTTTTGGCTCATTGACGCAGGTTCTCAAATAAACTATATACACATTTGACAGTTTTGGAAGGAGACATATTTCTGAGAGTTAAACGAGACGATTGACTCTACTCCTGTGTCTCTATTGTAAATATTAAGCTATAGCAGCATGGCTGGTTGGCTTAGTTTACTGTAGCAAAACAGCTAGCAACTAGCATATCAAAAGATCACTTATGAACTAATTTGCTATGAGTGAACATTTCTAAAGTCTTGATGTCACCATGTAACTCACAATTAGACGTGTTTTTTGTTTACATTTTGGTTTTTGTTGGGATTAAACAAACAGCGTGTAGCGTTTAGCCGTTTGAATCTTTGTGCTAAGCTTAGGGGTGGCCTGTGGCATAGCTGGTGACACAGGTGGTTGCCTAGGGGAGCACTGCAAGAGAGGTTTATTTTCCTGTCTTTTTTTCAGCTGAAGTTCAGAAGCATCTGGGAAGTTATTTTCTGGTGCAGCTGAATATGCTAGTAACATAGGCCTATATTATTAATTATTGACAATATCATCAACAAAAACAGAATTTGAATCAATCCGGTACAAAAATAGACACACTGCAACCCCTAAACTGTCAGTCATGAGTTGACAACATGAGGACCACTGCCTGCTATTATGCTGCAATGCCTGTAACCAATGCATAGTCCCTACAGTACATGATATTATGCACCACCCAAGACTTAAATCTTTGAGCTGCACAATGAATGAAAAAAGGATGAAATCATCAGATGCACAAGGCAGGAAATACTACAACTAGAGGTAGGGCTAAACTAACTGAACAATACGCTCATTAGAGGGAGTCAAAAGTTTCTGATGAGCAAATGGTCGTGAAGGTGACAATCCGACAGCTTTGACAAAACATGCACATATGGATGAAAGAGAGCAGACAGGAGACATATAAATGAGGCCTAGGAGGCAAAAATGCAAATAATTCTCAACAAATGTCAAACTCACTCTTTAACTGTCATGTATTTTGTCATAACAACCTTACATGATTGAACCTGTTTAGAAAGTGGAACTGATAATATTTGATATTTCGTAAATGAACTTACTTTGATTTAAAGATGTGACGCACTCCATTAGCTCGTTTTACTTGAAAGAACATTTTTCCCCCCTCTGATCTTTTATCAAGACTCTGCATGGTGGCTCGTGTTTTCTGTCACATCTAATAACTTATGTTTCTTGACACGTAGCCTCTTGTGCACCACAGGCTAAGAGCGTTTAATGCCACAGTGTTTAGGAGAGACTAATGCATGAGTAAGTACAACTGCAGCACATATTTCGCTTGTTTCATTTCACGCCTTCAAAGGCATTAAATGCTGATTTAACACCCTCGGATCAGTCCAGTATCTGCAGATCATCTTGATGAGGCAGTTGGATCATTCCTTGAAAAAATGTGAGATTTAGCAATTAAAGGAAAAAAGAAAAAAACGATTTTCTTAAAGGCTTCATTTTGTCTTCTCTGATATGTTAACTGTTTCACTTCATGCATGTTGAATGTGAAAAACATAACTCTCCAGGGGCCACATCCATCACTCTCACTCTTTCCTGCACACACACACGCACACATACACACAGACGATGGTATGGTATTTGTTGCGGGTCACATGAAGGCATTACTCCTCTCTCCACTGGACACGTTGGACATGATGGAAGTACAAATTGCTCGCTCCATGTTCTCTTCCTGTTGGTTTGAAGGTCACACATTCTCTCTGGGGACATGATAGATGTAAAACAGTCACATCTCTCTCACCGACCGTCATGTCAGCTGCCATTTCACACTCGTACAGAGTTGATTTCACAAGCATTGGCTCCTTGGTGATAAAAAAACATTCTTAGCACATATATAAAGGCAGCCAATATTCCACATAGAGATACGAGCTGATTTATGAGGATGTTTTATGTGACTGTGGCTGTTTCTCTATATGCACGACGACAGGGGACCCATATTAAAGCAGATATCAGTGGAATGTTTTTGTTAATATAAGTCCTAAATAGTCCTATTTTCCGTCAGCAATCACTTACATGAAGTATTTCAGCCTAAACACGAGTCTCTCCGTCACTCTGCTCTGCTGTAACCCGGGGAGAAAATTTTCCTTGTGGGATACAAGTGTTATCCAATGAGGAGAGAGAACGGCATGAAGGGCTGTGTGTGCAGCCAAGGGATGCGCGTGAATGTGGTGACGTAGCACGAGGACCAATTGATGCCTGACAAGGGCGGGGGCTGCTAACTCATGGTGCGTTCAAAGAAACTCGTACTTTGTGTTTTTCCTTCCTGTGAAGTCATACCAGTTCGATCTGGTACGAGTTCACGGGTCGGAAGTTACGAGTGGCCGTTATAGGGAACTTTCACAGACAACAGGATGGTAAAAACACGAGCTACGGGTTACCTGGAACGCTACCAAGTCGTAGTTGTGACTTGAAGCTGTAACTTACGGTTTCAAAAGCCTGCCTTGAACGCAGCATTAGCCGAAACGGCCGTGAAGCTGATATCTGCTTTAACACTCAGGGAGTTTCCTGGCTACAAGCTCTTTTCTTGGTGCAAACTAGACCAGGCCAGTTGGTGTAACACCAGTTTGTTAATGTGCAACATCTTATCTAATTGAATTTCTTTTCCAATCTAATGCTGATTTACTTGCTGAACAGAAATCTCATTATTTTCTGTTCAAATGAAAGCACAGAAGTCTTGATATACATCATGGTAATCTGTTGCCATTATATACTTGTCAAGACACTTGACATATCCCATTATTTGCTACAAAAGAGGTTTTAGATGGCATTTTCTCTCAGATGAATTATAACCCAGTCATATTTTGACAGCTGTAGATTTGGTTTCTTTTTGACATTTTTATAATCCCTCTTAATTCCATCTCATATATGACATGACAAGGCTGGATAACGGATGTAAAAGACAAGATATTTTCATGTAAACAAAACTGCTTTGCCAATAAATCTGAGGTTTTCACTGACAAATCAACAATACCTGATGCTTTAAAGGAGACATATTATGCCCCTTTTCCACTACTGGTACCAGGTAGGGGTGGGGTTATGCAAATTCAAAAGCTAGTTACATCACTGGAAGACAACTGAGGGAACAGCTCATAAAACCACATGGATTTCAATCTCAGGAGCCTGCAAATTACAGATTTTTTTTTGTCAATTCTTGCATTTTGGGGGTCCGGAAGGCAAGATAAACACCCAAATATAAGCTTCATAAAGTGCTATTTCCATAATATGTCCCCTTTAATATCCAGATACACACAAGCAACAGACAGAGCTCCCATGCACCACAGTGTATCCATAATCATATGGAAAGTCAGCTATAGCCAGTCAGTAGGAGCAGTGATGTGAGTATTTGAGAATTGGAACCGGTCTAATCTGTTGGACTCATGTGAGCCGGGAGACCAGAAGCCGAGTCATATAATCCTTTGTCCTCCTCCCCGGATGATGTAAGAGAGGAGAGAGGAGAGAGGGGAGAGGAGAGGAGAGGAGAGGAGAGGAGAGGAGAGGAGAGGAGAGGAGAGGAGAGGAGAGGAGAGGAGAGGAGAGGAGAGGAGAGGAGAGGAGATATAATAAATAGTAGAGCTAGTAGAAGTGGAGAGGGAAGTGGGAAGGAGAGGGGGAGTACGATAGGATGAGGGGGGAGGAGACTGGAGAGGAGATCAGAAAAGTGAAGGTTTAGGAGGAGAATCATTTTGTCCACTTGTGCACCACGGCAGGCACTACAGCCACAAGACAAATCATGATTGTCCTGGGAAAGCCTTGTACCTACAGGGGGAATTCCATCATGAAAACAAAGAAGATGAGCTGTAAAATGTCAACAATTCCTGTCCATGTGAAATTCATCCACTACTTTGGGCCTAGTTTAGCTCTTACTGTACACTGCAGACTGCTCTTAGTCCTTACACTTCAGCTCACAAAACCATCATTTTCAAGCACTTTGTCTTGAACTGTTTTGTGTGTTTTATCTTGTCTTACTGCAACATAATTTCCTCTTGTGGGACAATAAAGATCTGATGTGAACTGACATTATTTGGCGACATGTTTTTGTTTTTTCTGTAAACTAATGTTTTAAGAGCCCATTAGCTATTTTTAGCTCTCCGTGATCGCCCTGTCAACTTTTACGATGGCAACATGTCCACAAGAAGGAAAATGTAATAATATGGCAGTAAAAACAGACAGGCTAGTTTTATAGTTGTATTCCTTTACCTGCATTATAATGATTAAAACGTTTTAACTTTGTCCAAAACAACCTTCACTGCAGTTTTGGTCACAGTGTGTTTCTGAATGCTCGGTCATCTTGATCCTATCCAGTTCCTGACCTGATTTATCCCCTCTGTGCTCTCTTCACTCATTTAATCCCATGTACCAGGGTTTGAAATAATGCTTTGTAGTCAGCCACAGTGGCAGACCGATCTGTTTCAGCCGGGTCACAACAATGTTATCTGGAGGCGGGATGAAAGCTGCACTGCTGCCGTCCTGCACAGGAACAATTCACTGAGGACGCAAAGTGGCCTGAGCCACTGCAGGGATTAACTGGCAGAATGAAACCACAGGCCAGCTGCCCCTTAGCCTGTCAGCATCACCACTGCACTGACACACACACTCACACACATGCACCAACACACACAATTTCAACCACGCCCACATCTGCACCAGCAACACAAAATTTAACTGCAGCCGTTGAATAAAGTTAAATAAATCCAATTGCCATTAAATAAATGAAATCTAAATGTCAGGAAAATACAAAAACACAGATTTTAAGTTCAATCACTCACCATAAATGTTACCCTAGAGATGTGTGTTGTGTGTGTGTCAGTGGGAAATTCTTTGTCTCCACATGCCAGTGAGAAAGTAATTAACTGAATCAATCATTGAGGGAGAAACAAGGTGTAAAACAAAGTGACCGTTCATTTAACAAAGCAAACTAATGAGCAATCAAGAGAGCTTGTCTTTGGTTTTGTTCGACAAAAACCCTCCATCTCAAAAAAAGGGGCATTTTGTTGTTGTTGTTTTTTTCAACTCTAGGAAGAGTAACACAACATCTCCTGCCAAATCAGCCAAATAGCTTTAATCACAACATGACAAAACATTACACAGAGACAGAAGGCTGCTCTGCAATCAAAGACGATGCTGAGGAGAATAATTAAAAGATAAAAATAAACAGCTAAAGAATGGCATGCAACACAGAGGCCATAAACAAACAAATAAATAAATAAATAAATAAATAATCAGGACGATAAAGTTACCTGGGAGATCAGAGAGCGCTCCTCTCTCGATAATGTGCTTCCTGTACAGAGTCTTCAAAACCTTGGCACTGCCGAACCTCTTGAAGCGACTTTTCACATTGTTATAATACCATTCAAGGGACTGCGTCCTCAAAATCCTGCAGGCAAACGACAAGAAAGGGAGACAGGAGAGAGGGAAGAAAGAAAAAATGACGGTAAGTCAAAGAGAAGCAGATGGGAAAGGAACAGGAATCAGATTTTTATTAAAATTACAGCAGGATTATAACGTAGACTCCAAGCCAAGAGTTTAATTAAAATCTGCTTTAATTTGCTGTTTAAAAAAAAAAAGAAATCAATTATCAAATGTAAATAATCAGACTTTATGTTCTGTACAATCCAAGCTGTGTAATTTGTTTATTACTGCAGCGAGTGCGTCAGTTCTTTAATATGGCGTCACATCATTTTCCAGGCTTTTCCTCACTCCTTGGTTTACAGTTTACAGGCCCGTCGGTGCTCGAATGCCAACCAGTCAGACCTCAGCATGGATGGACCAGATGATTACATAAACAGAAATTCATAACAGAGAGGGTTATGAAAAGCCCTGAGAGAAGTGCTCCCTTTGCACCAGCGCTGTGCCGGATTGCATGAAACTCTGCCAACTTGGTGTTTAATCTTGCGGTCAATCCCGCCGCTTTTTCGATACCACCGCAACAGACAACAGTGCGCAGAAACACACACAACCGCACAAAGACAGATTTACTGTTTAAGGGAATCACACAAAAACAGACTGTATTTATTTAAACACTATTTATGATTGTTTTCCATTTTATCTGCACATCTTTGCTTTCCCCCTTTTTTTCTTGTTTGGAAAGATGCTTTTCGGATCACCTACCCTCGCCTTTTCACTACTCAGACAGGGACATTTCTATAACTGCAGAGAATTTATCGTTTTGATATTTATATACTGTACTGTACTGTGGTGCAGAAGCAGTTTTGTGTTTTCTTTGTATCAACATTTTGTGGCTAAGAATAGCTTTGATGTATCTGAAAGCCGGTAGCCAGTAGCACCCACTGTGCATTAATCATTTATTAATTAGCCTCTGACAACAAGTTTATTTCTGTATTAATTAATGGAATCAGTGCATGGACTTTGTTACTGTAAGTGAATTTCTTGGTGAATCACTAACTAACATCTGCACAGTTGTTACTTCTCAGGTTTTTGATTATAACTCCTGATGAAGATGCTGAAACATGGACGAACATAATAAAGGTGAATATGTTGCCATTGGCCACATTTTTCATTATCTTTGACTGAAGCATTGACAGTAACCTCTGTATTTAAAGGATATATTTAACTGATCATATTGAGAAGAATTTGGCTCATATTCATTTGTTCATCAACACATCAACATGGACAGGTCTGTTTATTTTGAGTTCTCATCCTAAAGTTCAAAACAAATATATAATTTTTTATCTACTCTTCATATGAAAAAATGTGTCATCAACTCCATGCCTCTGATTGTGTAGCAGCAGGGAGGAACTGAGTGAGTGTGTACATGTTGATGCCTCTGCTCAGTGAAGAGACAGGCCATTGAAGGAGAGGGTGAAAATAGCCATGCTAATAAAGGGATCCTAAGTGTCCCTGAGGCGGCATGGGCTGCCACATCCCTCCTTCCACACCCGCCTCCCCCTTTCTCTGTGGATTTATTATCCTCTGCCTCTATCTGCTGGGCCGCTCAATGGGCTTCACCTCCTTAATTTCATGCCACGGGTGAATCTAGTCACTCTAATGGTGGATGCTGAGCCCCAGTGAAGAGGCCTGGCTCTTTTCATCTCCCTCTGGGCCCAAGAAAGAAGGCATGGAAATGAATCTGGAAGAGCAATGCAGCTTTGAGGAGGCATCATACAAGCAGGAAATACAAATAGGATTCATTTGAGCTCTGAAATGAGCCCGAGCAACCTTTGGACTAAAAGAAGAAATTGTGACTGCAGCAAAAGAAATGTTATTGTCTGTGTGGAATCATAATTGACTTTCAAATTAAACTGAGGCTGGGACCATGCATGCTGCTCCAGCAGTGGGGTGAAATTAGATTTAATGATGCTGTAAAAAAAATAACAACATTTAACATGCTGTGTATGTATGCAAACCCACTACTACATGTTTTAGGATCTGCAGGGGAGATGAAAGTAGAGAAACTACCTGCTGTCCAACTGGACTCCTGCTTTGTGATTGGACGGTGAAAATTTCTTCTCACAGTGTGGGAACTTTGAATGCTTTGAGTTTTGAACTTTGACTTTTACAAGAATTTTTCTCTTTTGTATCTGTGTACATGCATTTGCAAAAGTATTTCTATCACAGAGTCTTTGTGAAAACTAACTCCTGATATCATTTATTCGCAGATTTTATTCACACCATCTCTTTTTTTCTCAACAACAAAAATCTTTTTATAAATACACTTTTCACACAAATTCAAATTTCTCATGCTTATTTATTAAACAGGCTTACCAAGGCTGTTTACCAATTACAAACTAAGGAATCATTCTTTAACATAATTTTATGAGCTCAAAATCTTATTCACCCTAATTTGACCCCATGCAAACATGATGAGAAACCCAAGGCTTTGGTTTCTCCGCCTAGTTGCAACTGCTCAGCCACAGTCATTGGAAAATAGAAAAGTCTCGCAGTGGACGATGACCGTTTGGGGGTTTTGCAAAAGGTCAATTGTGGTAAATTAACAAATAAGTTCAGAGTATCTACACTGTTCATCACATATACATTGTAATGCAGTTTTGATGAGTGTGCACTGTGCATACATGTTTGGCTTCATCAGAAGCTCATCAAAGGTGCAGCACTCTCATTCCACTCTGCCCATCAATCAAAATTAGCACAGAAACAGATGATGAATACAGATTCAAGCGTAGGCATCTGTTTCCTTTTATGCCAACCACACAAACTTGTTGAAATTAGCCGAGCTTTCCCTTTCAGAAATAAAGAGAGAGAGTCTGAGAGAGAGAGATTTAGGACAGTGGGAGAGGCATCTCGATGAATGAAGCATGACATTGCTTCCCCAGAGTGATCTGATCTAAAAAAGAGAGGAAGAGGGGAGGAGAGTGGAGTGGATAAGCAGAGGCTTTCAAGCAAGAGCTGCACTGCTGCGTGAGCTTCTGCAAATACGCATTTCATAATGAGGTTGGGAGATTCCCTGATGCTTGGCTGCTGCATGAATAAGTAAAAGGGATTCCTGCGGATGGTCTCCTGACACTAGTTCTACTCTTCCTCCTTCATCTCCTCCCTTACCTTAGGTCAGCTCTGCGTGCAGGCCGAGGGAACAGCCTTTCCCTTCTTACCCTCTCCTCTCCTCTCCTCTTCTCTACAGACCTTTTGCCCTCTATACTTCAGAAAACCAATTTGCACATCTAAATGAGGCCTAAATAAAATATATAGAAGCACATGTTGAAGGAGTGCAATAAAAAGAAAAAAATCTGACTTTGCTGAGTTTCCACCTCCCCTGGCAAAGGGAACTATTACCATAATTGACTTTCTGAGCCTTCTAATGAATTGGTGCAGCTTCTGTTGAAGCTGCTGTAGAGACGGGACAGAAGAGCAAAGGGAGAAGAATGAAGGGTGGGGGCTGACTATAACAGAACATCAAATAGGCCCTATTCTCTTCTGAAGACTTGCGGAGTGACTGGTCTTGTTATTAGAAGAAAATAAGAAAAGAAAATTAGATTGTTCTCAACTCCGGGGTTAGATCAAAGCGCCTGATGTCTGGGAAGTTAAAACCCTCGAGTTGTGAGGTCTTAATGAGTGAAAATCTGGAGGACTGAGATCTAGCACTTGCTTTCTTTAAATGAACTCCAGCATGGTGTACGACAGATGAAACTTTTCTGCACACACCATAGAAATAAAGTTTTATGAAGGAAACGGAAAGCTAAGAAAACATTAGGTGATACCAGCTGAAACCTGCAGAAGTTTCAATGATTATTTCTGTATCTTTTTAATTATATAAGAAGAGTACAAGTATAAAAAGAAACTAGCAAAAAAATGATCTAGCTTTGTGGCATTTAAAAACCAGAAATTTATGCATGAGTTCGGTGAATAACTTATTGATCACAGCCAGCGAGGGTTTACAAACAGCAGACAGATCAAAACAAGCCTATATGCAGATGATGTGTTATTGTTCCTTCAAGACCATTAATAATACCTAATTTTCCTCGATCAAACTACTGACTTAACCTGTCAGTATCTACTATACCCTCAGTTATACCCTCTGCAAAGTTGATATAGCTACTATTGCAGCGCTAATTATTGTGTCCATAAGCAAAACAAATACACAATAATCATATTTTTCTCTTAAAATTTACAATACCTCATTAATTACTAGCAAACACAAACAGGGTGCAAAGGAATGGTGTTGAATCACACTTGGTGTTACTCACTAAAAGAAACTTTCCTCTATCACTATTCCACACCCCCGATCTGTTTCACAAATATGCTTTCAGCTAAAAAACAGGCCGGTTGAAAAGTGGGGAGATATTAATATTGATTAATTGCCGTTAAGACGGTTCTGAGAAAATCTAACTCCAAACAAGAATTAACGGCCTTTCATCCACATATCTTGCCGCTTCTGTGGTTATTTATTTGTACATGTCAGAACAGATTTGTGCAAGGGGGAGAAGTGGGACAACAATGATTTATTATCTACACATGCTCTCTTTTGAGAAAATAAAACATAGACTTAGAAAATGTACACTTTTACAGAAACAGATGTGTGTATAAGTACAGCATATCTTTACCAGCATGACAATTTGATGTTTACTTCGTAATGTGAGTTTTTTGCACAAACAACATTTGTATTTATTTAACTTTAAAGTATTGTTGTGTAGGTTGTCATGTGAAAGTATCTGCATGGTTTATACATTTTATATCAGATATTCTCTTGATGCCATCTGTGAGGCTACACCACCGCAGCACTAAATAAATAAAGTGTATTCGATGAAAGCAGAATGGGCCAAATGACAAAAAAACAAGGTCATGGTTCAACTGTTGAAAATCCTGAGATGTTTAGAAAACCAGGGCACTGCACCTGACCTTTCACCATGTTTTTTTAAACAGTGTCCAGTTTTAAGAGGCAGAAATACATTTCTCTAACAGCAGTGGTCTTGTATATAACCTTTTCAGAAAGCAGATGGAATATTGATCACCTGCCTGAGCCTCTGTGATGGACATTTAGGGAGGCAGAGGAACAGGAATATAAAAGAACTGTATAATGAGGTGGGGATACCTTCTTCTCTGTCTCTTCTATTATTTTATCACAGCCTTTCTTGAATTGTCTGTGAACTGTCCTATTTTGTATATGTCCTATTATATATAAATATATATGCTTGCATTCCTCATGCACTCACCTGCCCTCAGTATAAATAAATACACACCTCAGCTGAATGTAAATTACAGGTAAAATGGCCAGGCTGCAAAATGACGCATTGCATGCTGTTCATTTAGAGGATCAATTAATTTTAAATGAGACCTCTGCGAGAGTATTACCACCCAAGCTGGATCTATAGAAACCAGTGTTGGCAGGCTCTCCCATGCACAGAAGCCGGGGTCATTAAATGAACGGAGCTCTATGGCTCGACAGACATTTGCATGCAGCACGTGCTCCACAGCAGTTGAAATCAGCACAGTTTTTGATTGTGTTTCTGGCATACTGCAAACATTTAACCCCAGAGAGCGACTGCAGGTTCACCATAAGGTATTCTGCTACATCCACTTCCCTAACCTACGTCTCAAAAAAAAAGTCTAAATTTAGGAGCAGCACAGCTCTAGGCAGCGGTCAGGCAATTTACGCTACCTTCTCTCCCTCATACTCTCCCTTTCTCTCTAGACCTAAAGCTGTCATCTTTAGACCATCCCTCTCTCTCTCTCCCTATCTCTTTCTCTGTTTCTCTCTTCCTCTTTATCACCCTGCTCTCTCTTCAAACCTTCATTCTTTCAGGGCGTTACAGATGAATGTGTCGGCAGCCAGGAGAGCCTGTGGCACAGTATGGAAGACTGGAAATGAGTTATATCGGGACAAAGTGCTCTCAGACAGAGCATGGATGGAGGAACCAAAGTGAATTAGAAACTGCTCACATGGTGTCTGGTTTCCTAAAGTAGTGGCTGTGCGAGTTTGACTGTCAAACCTACAGTATAGCACCTGCACACAAACAATACACATTCTATGATGTATGAGATAATCAATGAAAAACAGTATCAGACCATGATCCATAGTTTTTAAAGCAAACATAAGTAAATAATCAATTTCTTCCCATTACAAACATATTATATTCTCTCAGTGAACGAGGCAGAAAGTTTAGTGAACAGGTTCTGATTACAATCATGTTAGATAAAACTTTCACAATGGTCTTTTTCCTTTTTTTTTTAAAGGTTATTATGACACTTGATATGCTGGTATCCTGGCACAGCAATAGATCTATGTATCATGAGTATAAAGACTGCACCTTTATCATTATATTCTATTATCGTCTTACTCCGGAGCAGCTCCTGAGGATTCTCACCTCTGTTCGTTTTGTGAAGCATTTTATCCCATCATTGTGAGGAGCAAACTCTTCAAAAGCGAGATAAGTAGTATACGAGAAAGCGACTCAGCGCAAAGAGTGAACATCCTGTACAGAAAGCTTCCCACCAGTCTGTGATGACTCACCATACTGGATTTTAAATATTCAAGGCCCCCTTTTCCACTGTGTGATTGTGGGACTTTCAAGACCAAATTTGACAATCAAGAGAGATATGGTAAAATCCAGCTGCCCCTCTGTATATCTCAAGCAAACCAGTGTTACTGTATTTCTTCTGCATAATACACAACTGTTCACTAAGGTCCATGTGATGTAACATTCATCATTGGCGGGTGTACGCGAGCCTCTGGTGTGGATGTCAGCATTATGTCCGTGTGGACAGTCCATTTGAGACAATTAGGTTAGTTCTCCTGTAACAGCTGGCCAGATGTCACATTGCTTCTTGTTGTTCAGCTGTGCATGTGGGTCATTTTAGGATACAGGTCTGTTGAAAATCATGTGAGATGTAGGTCACATTGAGATACTCCATGGAGACCAAACATTCTGCTAATGAAATCATGACGCCACACAGGCAGGTTTTTCATAGACTGTAGTGCATCATATTTACATAGATATAGATATAGATATAGTATTTTCAGCACGGATGTATGGAACATATGGAAAAGTGAGATAATCTGCGCTAAGCCTCCTGCTTCTGCACAGCCAGAGCACCACATGGGATTTTAAGGGGAGCATGTGGAGAGGCAGAGCTCTGCAGCAGCCCAGCAATGTGGGAAATCTAGTGGCAGAATAGACTGCGGCTATGCTTTCCACCACTCAACTCATTCTCCATGTGGCTATTCTGTGTGGATATTGGATAATGAAAAAACTGCAAGCACCCTGCAGCCTTTATCTGAGCAATTATGTGGAACCAAAATCACGAAGAGACAATATGATGCGAGGCCAAAAGAGGCAGAAGATTGTAAATATAATTAATTTGTCAGAAGCCTTATGAAAGAAGCTTGTGATGGTAATTCAATCTCAATAAGGGAGCGTCATTGGCTTTTTTTTTTTTCTTTTTAAGGTCACAGTTGCGGTGGGAACCCTTGTTCTATCCTCTTAATGTCATCAAGCACCTCCACCGGGAAATGAAAACCCAGTGAAATAACAGGATTTTAGATATTACAAAACGAGTGCAGGAAAAACTCTCTTTTTTTTTGTGATTATTACATTTTTTCTATTGCACCTCATACAGGGTAGAAGTACTCTTTATGTGGTTTTTGATAGTGCTTTGTGATCAGGGAGACAAAATGCGCACCAGAATCACATGTCCTTCAGAAATCTTCTAACCTCAGCTGAATGGTAATGTTGGCTGAATGTTTGCAAGATACTATATACAATCTAAAAGCATTCAGATATAGAAGGAGCCACTTTGTAAAGGTCACTGCCCTGACTGAAACCTTGGACATCATACAAAGGTCACTGAGAAAAAGGACAAACAGGACAAGGAGGCAAGAAGCAAGTGACACTGCTGGAGCACAATGCACCGAAGTGTCAGTCTTAACAGCCAGTTAGGGAGCAGAGGGAACACCAGACCACATCTACTGCTGTCACCTGGTAGAGACTGAGGAGAAGAGCAATGGAGGGGAAAGAGAGGACAGAGGAGGACAGGGGGAAGCAACAAGAGGGGTGGGGGTGGGGGGGCACAATGAGCACTTTCATGTGGGGCATTTGTTCCTTGAGATCTATTTTTAGAAGTTTCTTTTCAAAGCACATCCCCAGTCTACAGTATATAATCCATGGGAATCTATCTTCTGTGGAAAAGTGGGGGAAGCAGTGAGACCACGTTTGGCCGCAGTTGCTCTTTTCAGATCTCTCTCAGTCTGTGTGTGTGTGTTGGTAAGCCAGAAAGCTGTGTAAGAGTGTTTTTTTTTTTTCAAAAGAAGGACATGGATAGTGTTTCACAGAGTAGCTCATGGCGAGTGTCTGTCTGAAGCTATGACCTATACTGTGACCTCAGGAAGGTTGAGTAGGAATTGAAATGTAAAAGTTCGACTCACTTTCTCTTTGTGTGATGGGAGAGTGTCTGTGAAGTACTTTCTGCCCGGGGTGAAGTAAAAACACACTCCAGATTAAAAAGGCTCCGGGTTGCATTTGTCCTGCGGAGAGAGCTCACGTCCTTGACTTTTAATACGTCTCTCATTAATGCACCACAGTGTCATTTATAACACGAGCAGAGCTTTAGTGTCGCGCCCACAAAAAAGGGCCACGTCCCGGTGATGATAAATCTTTAACACCGAGTATTTGTAATGTTTAAAGTGCAGATTGTTTCCTGTCAAAGACTAAAACACTGCAATGTGTTGCGTCTGAACGGCAAACATACATCTACAAATCTGACGACACGTCTGTCTTGATTTATGAGGGAGACCTCTGTTTTCTCTGATAAAGATAAAGACATTTTAATGGCCTGCGACAAACCAGTGCCAATTACATTTAAGTGAGTGCTTTCCCTGTGACCACGCAAGTAGCATTCTGCGTTCTCTTGAGTGCGTTTCATTGGAGGAAAGGCAGCCAAAAACCAGCCCAATAAAGTTAGCCATTTCATTGCACTCCCACCAATTTAGGAAACCATTGAATGGCCTGCTTCCTAAAAGAGCCTCTGGCTGCCCTCCCATCAAGTTAGTCACACAACACCAACCAAGACACAAAGATCACCGCTGGAACAGCAGGCTATACTCTTACAACTCCTGTGTGTCCGTGCTGTTTGCCAACATATCAGTCTCACTGCCTGTCTGCTGTCAAACTAAATCCCTCTCTCCTCTTTCGACCTTCCTCTAAATTGGTGCCTATAAATACACATGCATAGAAACACGTTCAATGTATAGATTTTTAAATAACAGGCAACACCATTTTCTCCCACTCTCATGCAAATTCAAATTATAAATATTAAGATTGGACAGAGAGGAAGTGAAGCGTGGAATTTGTGGGGATTGAAAGACTGCTCTTATGTTGGCAGCAGCAGCAGCAGCAGCAGCAAAAAAAAAACAAGCTCTCAGGATCAGGGCTGAAGTTTGTGCAGCGATTTTTTTTGGCAAAGTGGCCTTGGACGGAAATGCAGATTGTGTTACACCGTCTGGCCCACAGAGGCTTTTTACATAACATATTCATTACAAGAGAAGCCACAAAAACATACACATGGGTAAAAGGCACAGAGAGTCTTATCAGAGTCTGATAATTGTATAAAACTTCTGTGTAATACAAGCTTCTAGAGAAGATAACTAATAGACAAAAGCCAAGAATGTTGAAACCTCAACTGTTACATGTTGACTTAACAGATCCATGCAACAGGCTATAATCACTCACATCAAATGAGCCTCGGCACACAAAAAGGAACAGAGGGAAAGGACCGAGGCTTTGTGGCAAGATCTAGAGTTATCAATGATAAAGGGGAGTGATGACTGATTAGATGGCTGGCAGATGTTTTAATTAGTTTAGTCACACCGCTATCAGTTGTTTTCAGTCTATTTGCTAATCACACGATGTGGCAAAATCCAATTGTAATCGTAGCAGCTTCCCTCGACTCTATGACCTAATGCAGCACATAACAGTGTGCACACATTAATCAACCGTTTACAGCACCAGAATGGGCTACGGTTTGTGCATTTCCTCAAAAATGCACAACATTAACAGCAACACGCAACAGCAGGCATGCTGGCAACAAGAGACTCGGGCTGCTCAGCAACGTGGCCTCACACAATGACAGAGCTGGTGGTTCAATGGTTTGAGTTCAGATCTGATTGGCTGGTTGGACACCTCTCTGGCAGGTCTTTTTGGTTCAGGTCTATCATTGAAAAGCAGGACCCCCAGTGTTAGTTGTTTGACCTGAGGAACATAATTGGATGTGTTCTCAGGTGAATAGAATAGAATACCTTTATTGTCACTATACAATGAGATTAAGAGCAGCTCCTTCAGTGCAAACGTTTAGGTATGGAATAAAAAACAAAATACGAAAGGTAGATTCCTATAATAGATAAATAAATCTATGTATCATAAGATAAAATAAGTTATATATACGCTAAGGTGCTGGTTTCCCTGGCATGGAGTGAAAAGACATCCATCTTTCATTAAAGCTTATGCAACTGAGTAATTATCAAATTTGCTTCCTGTTTCTCTGCTAGATCCAGATGATGAGCAGCTTAAAGCTCACCGTATTATTCAATTTACTCATGTGCACGATTGGCTAAAAGAAAACAGTGTTGTGTCGATGCATATGAGGGGTAATTATTCTTGTGTTGTGCTATTGCTCTGTTCTGTAAATTGCTCTGCAGGAAGCACAAACTGCAGCATCACTCTCATGCACTGTTTACAATTTCTGATCATTCTGCTCAATATTTACCTCCATCCGACACCTGATATCGCACCAGTTTCATGTGATTTCATTGGACTGACAGGACATGTGACCACACCTTGAGCTCTATTCTCTCTCTCTCACACACACACACACACACACGCACACACACACACACTCCAGGACAGAGCAAACGACACTCTGCCTGGCTCAGTCTGGCAGACAGGGCGTGGGAGACGGATGACGATGAATCATTGATGCTCAGTGCACAGATCACAAACAATAACACAAATGCATACACACACACACATATACACACCAGATGCATGCACACACATACACACACACACATTTATCTCCTCTCTCTTACTCATCCCTCTTTTCCCATTTACAGCGTGGTGTTTTTCTCTGCGCCACCACTGATTTTGTGGTGACAGAGACAGATGGAGGGATTGAGGGGGCTCACCAAGAGAAGAGGAGAAATCTCCTTCTGCCTTTTTACTCCGAGTTGAAAATACCATTAATAGCTGCTGCTGGCCTTTGTGTTTCTGGATTGGACTTTCCATCCCTCTTTGTACTTTCCCCACCTCCACATCCTCCCTTTTCACTCAAGTCTCTCTGTCTTTGTTTACCCTCATAGCTCATAAAATTTTGAAGACAGCTTTTCAGTTTGCAGCAAATCCTGACAAAATAAATCAAATAGTGCTAATGAATGTGTCTTATTACAGCTTTATTAGTGTATAAATGTACGGCAGGGTGTTGGTATTTGATGTAAATGATGCCGGTGTGGTCCTGCAGTTGTGTTACATGTAATCAGACTGGAGATCACATGAGAGAGACTGCATTGGAGAGAGAGAGAGGTGATGGTGTGAAGTAGGTGTGAGGATAACAGATTGCATGTGGAGATGGATGCCATATAAACCAAATGCGGCACCATCCATCAACCCGTGTCTCCTGTGACAGTCCGCTTTACCATACCCGACTCAGACTCCTCCCCGGGTGCTGCTGCTGTGATCCCTACACTAGTCAACGTGGACAAAAGTTGGCCATGAACCTATTTCACCATGAGGTCTGGGCTGTAATTTTTATGTGCAGTAAATTTTATCTATGCTTTTAATTACCCATGCAAGTCTCATTAGGATAAAACATCCCTCAAACTGTATCAGAGGAGCCCGAAGCAAAAACATCTCAGAGCAGAAACTCTCAGCTATAAACACTCTATATAAATATAGAAACTCTGGATGATAACAGCTGAGAACAAAGACCACATAGGGAAAAGCACAGTACTGTATGTGTTCACTGATTAAGCTCATTTGGATGACCAGTGAATAACACTCTGCTGTTTCAGCTCTGCATTGCTGCTGTTCTTACTCCAGCTCGGCTTTGATCATTCATAAGAACCTTTGCCCTCTCTCTTTCATGTCAGTGTGTGCATACACAGGCGTGCATGGTACTCCCGGCTAGGGCAGGGGGACCTCTGCATTATTCATAGCAATGCCGTCACACTGAGTAATTGAAGCCATGACAGGGGAGGAGGCAGGGGTGCATAGACACTTCTCTTTCCCTTTCCCTCTCTCTCTCTCTCCCTCTCCCTCTCGGTAGAAATTGTTTTGATCATTATCAATGACCTCTGAGAGAGATCAGTGCAGACATCAAGGTGATACTCTCCATCTGAGGGGCCAAGTCAATACTGAGAGAGATTGGGGAAGTGAGTGTACAGAGAGACATGTACAGTAACTGCACTTGCAGGCTGGTGGTGATGCTTGTTACTGGAAAATGAAGAGCCTTTACAGACGTGGAGAACATAACATCGCTTCACTTCTACACTAACGTTTTGGCTTTTTGTCATTAAGACACATAAGTTTTGTTAGTTTAAGACCAAAGAGACTCAACACCGTTGCACATTTTGTCAGTGTGTATCCAAGAAGCAGCGTTTCAACAGCTGAGCAGTAATGATGGGTTATCCTGTTGCTGAGTGGCTGGGACACATATCATTTAGCTGGAGCAGCCCCACTTTGGCTCCTGCTGGGGACCTCCGTTGCGTGTCATCCCACTCTGTCTTCCCTCATTTCCCCTTGGTATCGTTACTACCTCTGCCTCTTCCTACACTGTAATATGTATCAGTTATTCATATCAATAACATCTGGTTTGCCTGTCCACCTGCTGGCTTAAATCAACATCCCTTGCCTTTTCTTTTAGTTTTTTAGTATGTTTTATTTGAACTTGTATTATAAGTATTTTAAACTATTTATTGCACTCTCTGCACTTTCTTTCTTTCTTTCTCTTTTCCTGGATATGTTTGCCTTCGTGACTGTTATAGTGTATGTATTGTGTATGTATGTATTGCATGTACAAGCAAGCAGCTGTTATGACGCCACTTGCCCACGACAAATTCCCCTTGTGGGACAAATAAAGTTCATTTGATTTGATTTGATCACATGATCACATCATTGAAAAATTTTAAAACTTGTTTTGCTGTCAAAACCTTAATCAAAAGACAAATAATAAATACAAGAGCTGCCTGCTGCTGTTTCTCACCAAACTTCTTACAAATCTATTTATTTTCCTTATTTTGGTGCGGAAGCATTGAAGATGTGAAATTTGGGATTCTCATTTAATCCTATTTACATTCTACTTAAACTGATCATTTTTGTAGGCTGCTGGTCAGATGAGGTTTTCCTTTTACCCCACACTGCTCACATGAGGAGAAATTTTTATTAATCTGCCAGGGATAAATTTCCTTAAAAACTCGAACTGGACTCACTCCCATTGTGTCGCGGTTTCAGTTTTCTTTGAGCCTCAGTGATGACATTTAAGTCACGTGCTGTCACTAAAGGGGTTATTGCATTTAACCTCTCCCTGTGCACATTTAACCATGTAATTCTGACTTTGCTCGATTCAGATTTGAGCCAAGTTAAATGAGTCACTGAGATCTCGTAAGATTGCCACTGTGACTTTTAAGTAAAGGAGAATTATCTGCTTATTCAGACGTGACATTGACATAATAAAACTTACATCACATTAAAAAAATGCAGTCTATACCTGAAGATACAGAGCTGTGCGCATCTTAAAGTCATATTTAGCTCTAAGCACTGTACAGAAGATTTATATGGAAGTATTTTCTGTGCATTTTTATAAAGTATTGCATTGCATGTGTCAACTTAAAGATGTGGCAACATAAAATCATTCAACTACAGACTGGAAAATTGAAGTTTCCAGCTTGATTTATGTTTATTTATGCATCACAGCTCTGGTTTCTTGCCTGGGTGCTGTGGTTGTGACTTCTGCACCTCTTACTAGATAAAGAAAACATCAGCTAAACGCATAAAGTGAGAATATAAATGTTGGAAAGCTGGCAGTCAGGATGCACGTAAAGTAGTGACACCGCACAGGGAGAAATGTAAATAACACCGAGCGCCACGGAGTGAATGTTTAAAGGAGGAAACTGCTGTTCTCTTTGTGATAGAGAGCAACTTAACAGATGTGAACGTGGTCAGTGGTGAGACAAAGTAATGAACACATCTTAGAAACCAGTGTCTTTCATGCCATCACATAAGGGATGCAGCAGGGCTAGGATGGAGGGGGGTGTTTTGATGTGTGTGTGTGTGTAAAGTGTGTGTTTTGCAGCATGTGGAGGTGGTGAGGAAAAGGATTAGCAAGCATGACAAGCTTACCCAAAGACGTGTTTAGCCTACACTCTGCCTCATTCCTTCTATCCCTTTCTTGTTTGTCCCCTTGCGTCTTTGTCTGTCTTTGTGCTTGTTTGATTCCATCTTTTTACTCAGATCCCTGCGTCCGCTTGTGTTTGAATATGCTTTTTTTTTACAGCTGCGAGTTTGTCCTACATTTTGTGTTACATCTCTGTGTGTCTGAGTGTGTTTGCAGACAGCAGAGATCTGTGTTTATCCGCCCGCAGGTATTCGAGGTGCTGACACCAGGTGGAAGCCATTACGTCGGTGCATGTCCACTGCAGGTAGCCACGGCAATCTGATATTTACCGGGAGTGCATCAACACAACACTGAGAAGGAGGAGGCAGGCAAGTCCAGAGGATGTCAAACTTACTCACTCACTCACTCTGGCTGGGAATAGCATTTGCAGAAACCAATTTAGCCGAGATGTGTATGTTTCAGAAAGTGTTGAAGTAAACAGAAACAGAGTGTGTGGAGATGTGCGTCCTGCGGCTGTTTGGTGGCGTGAAAAATGAACCCCCGCTGAAGACAAGGGGAGAAGATTCAACGCCTCAGAAAGAGGGAGGCAGAGATACAGAACGAGAGAGCGAGGCGGGCAGAGTGAGGGAGAAAGAGGGGCAGAGAAAATATAGAGGGACCTTTATTCAAAATGCATGAATCCACAAGTCAGCCAGTCGCAACAGAAGCTGCAGGGCTTCCACAGCTCACCTCTGGGTGAATGGCATTTACACATATTGATTAAGTGCAGCACTAACCTAAGGTTAAAACTGAAGGCCACATTTCGTTATCAGTAAATGATTCATTCGGGACCAGCATGCATTTTTAATCATTTAATTTATAAAATGTCAAAATTAGGGCGAAATACCACTTGCAAGACTGAAAGGTGAAGCACTATGCCATTTTTCCCCTTGCACAATACACACAATAAAGATATTCACTTAATAATATATTACATACCATGTAACTGACAAACAGATTTAGTACCATATAAATGTCATGTTTAGGAGACAGGCTTGGTTTATGTCATCAGAGCATCAGAAGAGACACCACTGAATAAGACCAGACAGCTACACACATCTGTACATGTCCATGCACACACTCTCCTGCCTTTGGATCCTAATATTCTGTTTTATGCTTATCTTTACTGTAAATACTAACCACAAGACCAGAAACACTTACAGTGGTGCATATGTTTGTGTATCTGTGCATTTGTACACACACAGTGCCTTAGTTGGTGTTTGCATGTGTGTGTGCCAACTGGATGTGCATACATGTGTGTCTATTTGCTGCTTTGATATCTCTCCTATTGGCAGCCCTGATGTGAACGGCTGCTTTGATCCTGTTTGAATCAGACAGCATCACCCAAGTTCCTCTGTTGCCGCTCTGAACAAATAGCCCAAAAGACAGAGACAGAGACAGAGAGAGAGCGAGAGAGAGAGGGAGAGAGGGAGAGAGAGGGAGAGAGAGGGAGAGAGGGAGGGACAGACTCCAGGATTGCTATTGTTACCCTGTCATTTTGGTTGCTCTGGGCCACTGGGGGTTTCAGTTGAATAGCAGCTTCCTGCAGGAAGATGTCCTATCAAATTTAAGCTTCCAACAGCTTAATACTGATCTGTACATATTTGTTAAATGATAGCGACGATAGTTTTTGGACAACAAGTTAATAAATGACGTCCATACTTTTCTGCACATTGTTCTCCTCTGCAGCAGAGACAGATGGTGGAAAGCTTGATTTCAGTGCCATGACAGCAACATGCTGTGAAATACATCCTGCTCTACCTATTTAGACATTCTGATCAATACCAACCTAATTATGAGTGCCTTGAATCGTGCCAAATGTTTACTCCAGTGAACAGATGAATGGGAAAATAACAAAACCGATGAATGTATGGATTAATTAAAATCTCACTTTCATAGCTGTAGCGCCACAGCAAATACCGCTAACACGATTCACAAAATGCAGCAGGACTGAGGCAGGGAAACTATGCGGACTACACTCTCATTGTGGCCCACAGGGGCAGGAATACAAGCATAAAGGGAACTAGCCAGCAACAGTCTGCCGGTCCCACAAGCTCCGAAGGTGCAGACTTAATAACATCAGATGATTTTAAACAAATGAGATCAAACAGCACTCCTCATTCAGGTGGGAAATCATGACTAAACAAGGTGAGTGGAGTGCAGTCATCTCTGCAGCGAAGCACCGGCTAAGCCTCATTTAAAGCGCTGAAAAATGGGAGAGGAGGTGCAATGAGACAGAGGCCTGGAGCGATGAACAACCATTGATATGCAGCAGAGTGAGAGAGAAAGAGAGGGGGGAGCAATAATACACACACACCATCTGAAGTCCCTCTGAACTCCAGCAGTAACAGGGAAAGCGGGATACTGTCTGATTAGCATATTTTGTTAATTGTTATTCATTTACACCAGCTCCATTTCCCAGAGCATTAAGTCTAAGAGTACGAAGTGTGTATTATATTTCTCACCATGGATACGCTTCAAAGACAATTTGTGAATACCCACCATCCCTCTTAGGACTTTTCAAAGAACTTGTGCGCTATGATACACAGTCATACCGTATAATCTGAAACAAAACGTTGAAATAAAAAAAACAAAATAAGAATAAAAACCTCCCACAACCATGTTTGTGGTAGAATTTGAGTGTCCCATTGTGTAACAATCTGACTTTTAGTAGGTTAGTTTTCAATTACTTAATTAACAAACTTAGAAATAAACAGACCACATGCGGTGCAACATTTCATTAAACTAATCCACACGAATGAATGAATGTGACTGCTGTGACAGCCACAGGCCCCATTACCAATCTCCACCTGCCGGAGAGTTGTGAATCATTGTGATTAAATATGCTCCAAATAAAAGTTTTGATCCATGACTTCAGGGGTTTTTTCTGAAATTACACATGGTTGTCGTGATACGTAGAGTATTCAATTAGTCATATCTGGCTAGGTCCGTATTTAGCATGAACTGACCTCAGTGAACTGAATCACAGTCCTCTTAGTGCCTTTAAATGATGCTTGATAATAAAAAAAAATCCAATGTTAACAGCATATGTGGAAATACTGGCATCGTGGAAAGAAAACCTATGTCTCTTAGTTATTGAATTGGGTTCTGGGATTGGCAGCAAGGAATGCGCACTGTGTATGAAAATCCTGCGGTGCCAATATCTTATTTCTTTCATGCTACACAGAGTTCACTGTGGCAGCAGATCAGACAGTGTGATCTGCCCGAGGGAGGCATGAGGGCGCAAGAGAGTGAGAGAATAAGTGAAGGGTGAAGTAAGAGGAGGGGAAGAAAGATTACTATTCATGCAGCACCTTAGAGAGGTCTCTATCTGGGAGACAAGGATTATAATTTAGTGATATAAAAGTTTTGTGAAAGACACCAAACTTAATTCTTAATCAGAGAGCAGACACCCGCTTCATTGATCTGCCAATCATGCGGTTCACATCCTCTCCTGCCAGCTATCACCAGGATATGAGACTCAACAGCTCCCACACTGGAGATGTTGTTGATAAATCACATCTGCACAAACAGCCGCCATAGCCCTGAGCCAATAGCGTGGGGGAGGGAGGGGAGTCAATATGGACATTAAAATTTCTGTTTGACTAAATCAGTATGCAGTGGTGGCTGAGATGGAAGGCATTCCCTTTGTATATATGTTGGATTAAAAGTCGTGACCTCTGATGCCATGATTGCAGCATAACTGACTTATGTTCTTTAGCAGCGATAAAAATGAATCCAGATCAAACAGTGGCCTGACTGCAAATAAATCAGTTTTAGACCTGCATGTAAGACCTGTTTGAACCATCTTGGAGGGTCAATTTGGCTTAATTAATCATATCAAAGTCAGATCTAAATCAAAATTATTTTCACTTTTGTGTAAAGACATAAACTTTAATGATTCTGCAGCTATTATTTAGGACAAATACATTATTTGAACATCGGGGGACACGGTGTTATCATGTATCTTACAATTACTGTAATGGAATATATCTATCCATTTAAAGCATTTAAATTATTCAGAGGACCTTTTGTTAACAGATGAATTTAAGGATTACACAGGGAAGTAGAAAGAGCAGTCGACCCTTCTGGAGCTGCCGTAGTGCGTGGAGATTGGAACCAGAGACTGGTGTCGAGTTGAGGTAGAAGGGACGACTACTAGTGGAGATGTAGCAGGGGCCTGTTTTCAACAAAATAATCATCAAGAAGGAGGGTTTGCCGAGGAAAAGGAGAAGGTCAGACGAACAAAAATGGAAAAAGGGGTGCTGTGATGGTTGAAGAGTTCAAAGTGAGGAGACTGAATTGGAGAAGAAATTCAGCTCTGGATTTGTCCAGAGGGACCAGCCTTCACCCTGAATAACAGGTACAAGGTGACATTGATGGGGTTGTTAAAAGTTTATGGATGGTCCTCCTCCATCCCATGGCACCGCCCCCCTCTGAAGGAATTAGGCTCAAAGCACGATGAGATTTTGACCCCTGAATGCAACACACAGGGCAGACAGCTGGAAAGCAGCATTACTGGGTGTTAGGCCACTACAAGCTGCAGAGTGTTTTTGGGTGTTACCTGCATATTGCTCCACTCTGTGGGAAACAGTTTCTGTCTCCAATCCCACTAACCCACAATAAAAACAACAAGAGCTTTAGCTTCTGTTCTGATCCACTAGCCAACTTACTGCATAAACCGATTTAGGAATCATGAGATTTCCAATCACCTCAGGCCTGCTGCGTGAGCAATGTGAGCCACAAATGACCCCATTCACGTGGAGTGCTCTGGCATGGCAGCGCGTTTCTTCAATCACGAAATGCCAGAAATTACCTGCAGGTACACATCACAGAAACTGCAGACTGTGCTGCTTTATTGTAGCCGAGTTCACCGCTGACCTGGAGTGGTACTTAGATCAGAGGGGTAACTGATTCAGTCTAACCACCACACACACTATGGAGGAGGAGGAGGAGGAGGAGGAGGATGAAGAGGAGGCCTGGGAGCTGGAGGCCGACCAGTGAAGTCAGAGAGACGTTAATGACTCAGAGCAATAACTGCAAAATAACACACATTGGCTTTCCCACGATTGATAGGAATTAACACACCCACCACACAAGAGGGAACATTCAAGGTTCTTTCAGTGTAAGTGCAGTCAATGTTGCATGTTGTGTACTCACATGTTTACCTGAAGAGCAGTGATTTATCACCTGCTACAGAACCTTATCCCCTACAGAAAACACACGGGGTTACACAATGGGGAGCAGCCACAATGCAGGCATCCACACACACAGATACAGACACACAAAGACAGCTACTGCATATGCTTCAAGGCTGAAAAACATAGGAGTATTTTAAAAGGAAACTTTGCATTAGCAAAATTCAAGCAGAGTGTTTAAACAGCTAACTCAGGACCACCGGGGGGATGTCTGAACCTACATCACCACTGGGGTCTTATATGTATGTGTGTGCATTTTATGAGAGTCTCAGTTTGTGTGTCTGCTGTTGTGCCTGACTACGCATAAAGTGCAAAACACCATCAAGAGTTATGATCGACCGACGACCGGCAGCTCAGGTGTCAGCTGGCCTGGACACGAGACAAGGCCGCAGAGAAGCGGAGGAGATGGAAGGAGAGAGGATGATTAGTGGCTCTCTTTCCTGTGCCTGCATCTCGGTTCAGCTGCGCTCCACGTTCTTCAAGCTGCTTCAGATTATGAAAAGCTTCCTGCAAGTACGGAAATGTTCGCACACCCCATGTAGTCGGTTTTGTGTGCTCATTAAATAGTTCTTTAAAAAAAAACCTGTGCACGTTTAGCCGCAGGTAGCTGTGACTACGGGATGAAATACTGCGACGTGCGGTACATCAACTGTTGTTTCCACTCACGTTGTCTTTTGTGATTTAAAAGTTTCACGCTGCAAAGTGATAGCGTTGCTGTGTGACGGATGAGAGGAGGAGACTTCCATCCTTCATGCACGGAGTCTTGCAGCTAGCCATTTTGGCTCTTTATTGGGAAATAAAAAACCCCCACAAGAATTAGCCCGGCAATCCATTGTCTCTCCAGCTGCTATAAGCAAACGACGCAGACATGTAAATGCCTTATTAAAGCGGAGAATTCAGCAACGGTGTGTACACACCTTTCATCTGCAGCATGGTGCCATAGGGCACACCCTTCCTGTCTAAGACTAGTCTTGCTCACCCGCACTGATATAAAAATACCCCCGCAAGGAGGACAGAAAAAGATAAGACCGTGGTTCTCTGCCTCTCCTAGCCGCAGGTGCTTGTCTGGCAGCAGCAAGCGGGTTCATGGAGTTTATAGCACTGGTGCCTTCATAAACACACACACAGCCTGCTGTTGTTGTTGTGGGATTATTTTGAGGTAGCACAATTTATATTTGTGTAACACACATAAGAAAAGAACAAGAGAAACACACGCCAAAGCCCCTCAGACTCTTGCATGGAGGTCTTAATGTGGCAGCAGGAGAACGGGATAGAAGGATAGAAGCAGACAGAAAGGTGAGAGGTCGTAAACACTGGGCAGTCCAAGGGAAATATCATAAGGTTGGCTTCCTGCTTTACAACCTGTTTTAGTATGACTAAGAGACGGTTTCTTCAGCTTGTCAACAGCAAACCACAACAATATTAAACTTTGTGGAGAACAACAAAACAGCAGCATGCAGCCACGAGGAGATTCATTCAAGTGATAAAACATCTACAATATTAATAAGTGAAATCAATGAAAGAGTAAGACTAGAAGGGCGCTCACAGACCACAGACCTCAACCAAGGCTGGTGTCAAACAACATACACCAGGCATACCAGAAAGAAAATTCTAATTCATAATAAATAATCTGTATCTTCCTAAAAGTTTTATGGGTTCTTCCCTGGCCAGCGCTCCATCTCTTTACCGGTGTGTTTTTGTGTAATCCTGCTGACAAACAAACAGACGTGGGAGGCTGCATATATGCCAAGTGGGAAGCAACAACCTCAGGATGTCAAATGTCACTTCTATGCTGTCCATGTATATATAAAATACCATAAGAACAAATGTTCCATAGCTGCTGGTGCACACTCTGTTAAATTGAAAAGATGCATTTTCATACCATAAAAAGGGAGGATTTATACGACCAGACCAGAACTGGTGCATCATGATGTTCATCTCTACCTGGATTATCCTTTATTGATTATTTTTCTGTATGACCAACAGCTTACACACAGTACAAACCAGCAGCATACTTAAGGCTGTGACTCCTGAGATAGTGACAGGAGCTTGTAGCATTAAATGGACTCGACGTCCATATGCTATCTGTGAATGTGTGTTCTTGTGCGGTAGCATCAGCCCAACCACCACTTAGCCGCTATTACTGCTAGCGAGGTTCCAGAGTGCTTTTACATGCTTGTTAGCTCGTGTCCTGATGCCCCTGAGCCAATCACCTTCTGTTTGGCCTTTAGAAGAGGGCAGCGTCATCGCAAAGAACCGAATGATTAAATGTGAGCTGTTGCTGTGCGGCCGGCTGTCAGCGACGGTGGTTACACCACCATGTCAGCACCACAGATCGCTTAGGCTCCCATTTAAAATACGGCAGACAGTTGATGTCTGTGTGTAGCTGCAGCAGTGTGCATTTACTGTATGAGGATAAAGGGGTGTGCCCTGCTCTGTGTTTGTGTTGTGCATGTGCACTCACATGCTGGTGTGCTTCCATGCATGGAGAATTAAGTTGTTCTGATTAAAAAATGTAAACATTTATTTAATGGCAAAAAAAATAATTTAATTAAAATGTATGGGTGTGTGCTTGTGTGCGTAAGTCTCCTGTTTATTTGCATATACGCACTGTACAGTATAGGTCTGCAGCAGATGCTGTAATCTCCTCGTAGCCACGCTTTAGGTTGAGATTATGAAAGCCATAAAGTGGTTAAGAACAGTCTGTCACTTTGGTGTATTGCTATTTCCATACACACATACACACACAGTACATCACTCTATGGCCTGAGGACTGTATAGGGAGGAACCCAGCAGTCCATTTCTGCAGATTAAGCACAGAGAGGTGCAGTAGCTCAAATGTAAATGTGGAAAATGGAGATTTCATTAGGTAGAGAGAAGGGGGGGACGTGACGGAGAGAGGGTGAGTTAGAATATAAAAGAGGATGGACAAAAAAAACTAAAGAAAAAAGAAGCCAAAGAAAAAGAAAGGGGATAACAGGCAAGAGGAACAATGCAATTAGAGAGTGAAAATAAAAAGGAAAATTGAATGGCATTTTCTTTCACAGATAATTGGGACAGGTACTTTCCTCCTCTGTCATTCCCTTTTCTTAATGTCTTTTTCCTCCTCCTTCCCTCCGCCTCCCTCCTTCCTCTCTTGACCTTCATCTTTCTTCGTCTATTGCTCTTCCCCTCTCTCCCAACCTCTTTGGGTGTGAAGCCAAAAATAAGGAAAAAAAATACACTTTTCAGTTTCCATAACAAATGTTTAGACTTATCTGACAAAACCATTGATGTGTGATCAGTTTGTGTGTGTGTGTTTGTGTGTGTGCGCTTAGGTGAGTGTTTGTTTACAGCGTGTGGACAATGGCCTGTGGATGTTATTAATCCCACCAGACTGCAAATAGTCATGCTTGTCCCACTCGCTCCGGTGGAAAAGCTGAGTTAAGTGTGTGTGTGTGTGTGTCTGTGGGTGTGTGTGTGTGTTTTAAAGGACTAGAGATGTATGATGATGACAAAGCTGCTGAATCACTGACTCTTCACTCTTCATAGACCATCTGTTATCAACACACCTCAAACCAGTAGGCGCCTTTATTAACAAAACATTCAACTAATCAATAGCAAAGTCCGTCTGAAGCACAGCTGTAATTACCCAGCATGTAATCAATGTATGTGCTCACATGTCTGTCTGTTTGCAGGCATGTGTTGCCCTGCATGTAGGCCTACACACACACATACACACACACACACTTGTGTCTGTCCATCTGGGAGTGGGTGACTTTATTCTCTTAGTGCGTCCATGTGTGTGATGGTTACAAATCTGCTTTCCCCGGACGCAGCACGGCAGCGAGCAGCATGGCCGTGCCACTGTGAATGTTGATGGACAGCCGGTGCATGTGAGTGAGACCATTTGGCAGGCGGGTCCCACATGGATCGACTTAGCATTTAGATTCAGCAGAATTCCCCTCAAATATTGCCCAGAAAATGAACAAACACGAAGAGAAACACACTGAGGAAATGATTTGTCATGAATGAATTTTTACTTAACTTGTGTTATTTTAATTGGTGCAGGCGGATGCTGTGTATTTCATTTCATGGACTCTCTGCTAAACAGAGCATAAATAAGAAAAGAAAATTAATTAGCAGTGTATGCACTGCACAATGACTCCTCTTTAAACAAGAGAGCTTGTTGTAGTTATTTCCCCACCACCCAATCTCCCGGCTATTTAAGCATCAAATCAATGTCTTTTCTTTGCAATCATGCACTTCAACAGAAGACTAATAGCCATTTCCAAAAAATGTTTTGGGGCTTCTCTTGTGCAAATCACCGTTCCAAATGACACAACTCCACCCAGTAATTCATGCTAAAACCAGATTTAAGCCTGTTTAATGCGCTAATGAAAAGTGCGGTATTTATATGTAGCTGGTAGTCGGCGATGTTGTGACATCAGGCCCATCTGTGACTCAGTCTAAACCCCTAATGAGAACATTACCGAGCCCCAGGCAGGCAGACACACACACACAACGGAGAAAAGGGGAGAGGGTGAATGTGTGAGGAGAGATGATCGATGCAATCCCTGCCACCTCTTTTGACTGCCATCATCCCTTTCCCTCCTCCTCTCCCGCTCCCACTCCTCCCTCCTCCCTCCCTCTTGTCTCACACACCCGGACTCAGGTTAGCGGGTCTAACTCAATACAACATGCAGCGAAAATCAATGGAAGGCAAAAAGAGATGGAGCAAGGGGGGAACCGAGGGGAAGAAATAAGGCCAAGTGGAGGGGCAACACATTTTTGGACAGCTCTGTCGCGCTCCGTAATCCTGTCCACCTCCATCTTAAGGCGCTCAAACAGGCAGAAACTCCAACATCCACCAAACGCACCTGTATTTCTGTCGTTTCGCTGCATTTCTTGTTATATCACAGCAAAGGTAAAGATCACACCTGTGGATGTGCGCTGTGTCATAACATTTAGACACCTTTAAAGCTATATAACATCTCCACATATCTAATATTCCAATCTCTCAATTGATTTTACCACAAATCCACGACAGCCTGACTCACACACTCCAGAGTAATAGTATTTCCAACACCCCACCCTTGCTGCCTAGACAGACAGAGCTTAATATTCATCCAATGGTGAGTCGGGGCACTAGAACAACTCCCAAGGCTTTGGAGAGACATGCATGCATAAACAGCACCCGAACAGACACATGCACACTCACACACGGAGCTCATTTGCAAATACAACAAGCTGTATCGCACTCCCTTGCCTTTTGCCGCTCCTCAGATTGTTTTCTCTTGTTCTATAAATCATAAATGTTACTTCTCATTTTCTTTTCTCTCAAACTGTGATATTTGCACTTTGTAAGCAGACATGTGACCGGGAGACTCGAAACAAGCAGAATAAAATATGAAAAAATGATCAAGTCAAGAAATATTTCTGATAAGCAATGGGAGCTGTGTGCCAAAAATCAAAATGCTTGAAAAAAAAAAAACCCTGACATGTCTGATCATTCATCTCCCCTGCCCTGCTGTGTCTACATCTTTCTGTCTCTTTACAGCTGCATATACTCCCTTCTGACACATTTCACTCATTTTTCCTCCCCTCTTCTGCCCCTATTTTTATGACAGTCTCCCTAAATGGCCCCGTGTCCTCTCCCTGCTTTTCTGTACATCTAGAAATGATGTGAAATAGACAGGAGAACTGAGTTGGAAACAGTTATTTTCCATCATAAATGAGGACAGAGACGGATGTTTAAGACACTAGTAAAACAAAATCCGAAAAACACCCATTCTTATAACACAATTTATCAAAGTCCGCTGCTCTTCTCATTCATTCACTTTTTCCCCCTCACATCTGTCTTACACTGTTCCCAATAGATATTCCCCTCCTCTGCTCCCAATCTCTTCTTTTCCCCCCATAAATGTCCTATTTATTTTTCTCCACCCCACTTTTAGCCTCACTTCAGTGTCCTCCAGTCAACCAATTCGCAGCCTCTCCCGTATCTCTCATCCCCATTCATTCCTTTGCTATTACTCTTATCTCCGCCGCCAGTGTGTATGTGTGTGTGTGTGGACACACTAACCTGCCCTTCTGGCATGCAGAGCAGAGCCAGGCTTTGTCCTTCTTGTTGTAGGTGCAGCAGGTCTTGCAGACGTTGTACTGACAGTCCAGGCACTGGCGCTTGGGGTTGAGCAGGAAGGTGAAGGGCGCGCAGCAGCGGATGCAGCAGTGCTCGTTGAAGCGGTGCTGCTTGGAGAGGATGGAGCATCTGCTGCCTTCCTCCGCCAGCTCCTGCTTCATCTCACTGAAACCGAGAGAGAGAGAGAGAGGGAGAGACGAGGGGCGAGAGAGAGAGAGAACAGGAGGGGGAGGGGGAGGGAGAGAGAGAGAGAGAGAGAGAGAGAGAGAGAGAGAGGGTGGTGAGCGCCTGGTGGAGAGGTGGAAACGTGAAAACGGCGGAGGACGGTGATGTGGAATAATTGAAGAAGCTGTGGCAAATGAAAAATTAAAAGGAGGGGTAGAAGCGGAGTGGGAGTGGTAGTAAAACAAAAGTGGGGGAGGGCAGAGGGGGTCGTGGGTTCAGTGAAAACACTTCCCCACTCCCCGTTTTCCTCCTTTTGCCTCTCTCCCTCTCCCTCTCCCTCTCTCTCTTTTACACTGATTCTGTGGAATTAACGTGATGGCTGACATTTCAATTTGGGAGGACCTGTCATTCCTTGTTTGCCCACATCAGTCAAAACACAGCCGAGGAGAGAACGGAGCGCACGTCTCCCACGTCCCCCCAGTGAAAAGGCGTATCTTTGTTGATTAGGGCATTATGAGGATGGGAATAATGACAAGAAACTGGCATAAATGGTGCCAAGTTGAAGGTCACTTGCTAAAGACTGAACCTGCCTGAATGAGAAACAGCATTAATAAAAAAATCAAATAAAAAAAGCCTCCACAGTCATATTGAAGAGCTGTTTTGGCCGTGGTCCAAATATTACAGTTAAAAGTGAAGTGGGACTAAAGAGCAGCACAGTCTCACTAATCTTCTCGCCTCGGAGAATCGTTAACACTAATAAACTATTAGGATTATAGACTAAAATACTTGACCAAAGCTTGTTTAAAAATCTAATAAAACCCACAGTCACAGCTTACACTGGGGTCCCGGCAGCTGCATACAGCTAACAGTGCATCATGTTATGTGAATTCACCCATATGTTGCTCATTACTTTAAATGCAGGTTTTGTTATTCGAGGTCTGATAAAAAGAAAAAGAGACAACATAATTGGCCTATTAAGTTCTGTTTTAACCAGTAAAGTAGCTTTGCTATCTGTGGCCTGTACTCAACTGTTCATATAAATTATGTAGCAACGCGTTTTCTCTTTCCCCCCCCTGCACTGTAGGATTTGTGCTGACTGGGCAATGCACCACAGGCAGAGGCTACAATAAATTATGTAATGTTTTGCATTTATATCATAAACCTATCATCATCAGCGCACATTACACCCGTGCCAATTATATTTAGAATAATATGCGCTGAGGAGGAGCGCTAAAGTAACACATTTATCCATGTTTACACTGCCAGCCATCAGTTGTCATTAGTTGTGAACGGAGGCTGAGACGCAGAGATCGAACTGTTGCTGGTGGGAAAAGTGTGAAAGTGAGTTTCAGCTTGAATGCACTGTGAGTAAATTATTTAAGCT
Source organism: Trachurus trachurus (assembly GCF_905171665.1). Classification (NCBI taxonomy): domain Eukaryota; kingdom Metazoa; phylum Chordata; class Actinopteri; order Carangiformes; family Carangidae; genus Trachurus; species Trachurus trachurus. The sequence goes on from NC_139911.1 coordinate 10,267,284, forward strand.
GCTCCTCTATACACTACACACACCCAGGTTATGGCCTGCAGTGCTCTCACTGATCTTGCAGACACACACAACAGATGCTATGTATAGTATAGGCCGACCAGCAGATATGTACCTTTATAATGAGAAAACAAGCCAACCCAATGGGGGTAGCCAGCCAGGTGTCCGAAATTCAACAAAACCCATCAAGTTGCACAAGGAAAATTAAATACACAGCAAAAAAAGAGTATACTGAATGCAGCATATTGTGAATTTCCTGTGTGTAATACGTGTATGTGTGTTTGGAGCTGGCGGGGGCAATGCAATCTACCGCTTCCCTAAGTTATTAACGCTGCTCCTCAAGCAGATCCGCTGCTGCCTCACTGATTGCTTTTCATCTGCATCATTAGACACAGCATATTACCAAGATGAACAAACCATTTCATATACAGTGTCATATGAGAGTTGAGGCTGGGGGCTGGGGTTGAGGGGCAGTGGTTCACATATGAATAGATGGTACAGTATACGCAATGCATGGTGGTATACGCACACTTCAAATGTGGTTTCATTTTCTGCCAACAACACATGTGCTGGGAAATGGTGGCCGCAACTAAATTAAAGGAATTTAAAAGAAGCAGTTAATATAAATGAAAGAGAATGCTTCTTATCTGAGCTGCAGCATCTGGTTCATAAAAGATCTAAAGTACATAGTACATCTAGAGTACATACACCACCAAACAGAGCGAGACAAACACAGTACATGCGCACATACATCTCCGTGCTAATAACTGGACCAAGCCATTGCCCGGAAATCATCTCCTTCTTTCCTGATTAGGATCAGGATCCGTTTTCTCTCTCTGTGTCTGTGATACTGGTTTAATGAATAGGCCTTTGAGATGACGGCTAGCTCCGGCCGTTTAATTAAATGAGTGGGTGAATGTACAGTTATATCCAAGGACAACAGTGGTTCTTCATGCCTGACGTCCCCCTGAATTAACTCACATCTTTGTTATTGGGACGTGGAGACCGGTGCTCATCTACAGTAGCAGCCAGTCTGTAGATACACATGGGTCATCCAGGTGCCAAGGAGGGACAATTATGTGGCTTGCAATGTGGTTCTTTATGTCACGTGTCACGTTAACAAGCATTTACAGTTATTCTTAACATTTACACTCCATCAAACAGAGCCATGAAGATCCATCTCTGAGGAAAAGGGGAGATGTATGCATTAACAGTAAATGTTACAAAATCCTCAGCAAAGATACTAAAAGGAGCTTGAGGGGAGGATGATTTTCTAAACCAGTGACTCCAATGTCAATACTCAACATTTTACCTCGGCTTTCATCCAACACGGCTGAGAAATGTACACATACAGTACTATTCTAAAACTCCATCTACTCAAAACATCAATGAACGTGTAACAAATGGATGGAGTGCACCTGTGGTCATTGTGGGGTGTACAGGGTTAGTTGTTATTTATCATAGACAAATGTAATGTAAAGTAGCAGTATACAGTACACTGCATCACAGACTCACTTCTACTTAGGAAAGCAGCGAACTCTCAGTCAGTCACTGATACACCCAGGCTAAGCCCCGTGTTGGCTTATTGCCACCTTGGTTGTCAAGTGAGTCATATATAGTTTAATAGCGACATTAAGCTCATTAACATTCACACTTTCATCTTCAAGTCAAGGCAAAACTACAAAATGTTAGTCAAGGTCAGTTGTTCAATTAAAAGCTTGTTCAAGACGTGCATTTGATTTGTGCTGCAAATGTTTGGTAACATCATAACACCAGCTACTGATTACTTACATCATGAAAGAATCAATTAATTGATTTGTCAATGAAATGTCAGAAAATTGTGAAAAATGCTCTTTATGAATTTCCAGAACCCAAGGTGACAGATTAATTTTATTCGACCAAAGGCCGGGAAAGGATATTGAATTTGCAATGATGTAAACAGGAAACTAGCAGATCTCCAGATTGGAAAAATGAAGGATGTTTGCAATTTTTGCCTAAATGACTGAAACAAATAATCATATATCATCTCCTCAGCTATAGGCACCGTCTCCCCAGCTACAGTACATTTGACCAGTTCAACACCAAATCAATATCTGTGCTCCTGCAACACTGCTCTAATGGAACATAAACAAGCACACGGGAGAAACTAAAAAGCGCAAGTACACAGGGAAAATAAAACTTTTATTTTCAGTCCTGTTATCTTCACCTACCGAGACTCCATTATTGTTTGGACAAAGAGAAAGAGAGAGAGGATGATGAGAAATTAGAACTTAATTTTCTTCTAACCTCACATCAAAGCCAGTTTGCTCTGCTGTGTGTTTGTTGAATGATTTAAGAGTACAGCGCAAGTTTGACTCAAAAACAAAGGCATTTCAACAAAAAAACATCTGTCATCAGACAAGCTATGCAGATGATATCCTTGTAGAGTATGTTTATTTGGTAAAAAGCCCCACAATGCCAACATGTTGATTTAACCAGTAATTACTCTAGTCCTGCATGAGTGTCAGTGTGATCTATTGCTGTAGCTCTGGATAAATTAGGAGCCACAAAAGTTTTCTGAAAGTTTACAAGAAACAAAACTCTTGAATTAAAAACTATTGATTATGCTAATACGTTGCTGCAGCATATGTGTTGAGGGTACAGTGGTTTGAGAGGGGAGCAGAGCTCACACAGCTGAATACCAATTAATTTTGTAATTTAAAATCAGGGCAGCAGCATGATATCTGGATTTAATGATATGCAGTGTGTTTCTGACAGCCTGTCTCTCCTGGCAAATATTGTTTGTGCTGAAGATCTATTAACTGGGTTCGCTCTCATCTCTCATTTGCCATCAATTCTTTCACGCTTCTCCTCTCTCCGTCTGCTAGACATCTATTAACACAGTTATTTTTCAGAGTCTCCTCATTTCTCCTTCCACTCACTGTCCATTTCTCTCTTCCAGCTGACAGACAAGGCCGGCTTAGGGCTTACGTTTACGAGTGAGCTTGAATTATGTTAACGGGCAGATTTGTAATCAAGATAATGGTAGTTTGAGGTCCAGCTGCCGCCTGGCTGGAAAACAAAAACAATAATGCAGTTTTTTAAAATGATGTATCGCCCTCTCAGTCGCTGTTCTCCTGTTGGGTGCCGGCGCGCTTGAGAATTACAGCTCTCAGAAGTGATACACTTGCAGCCATGATATAGGTGAAATGCGATGAAGGTGATGAATCGGGTTTTGTGCAAAGTAACACCAATGTGTTTATAATTAACAATTTAATGGGACCTAGGTATTTATAGAAGCCATTCCAAAAGTCACAACATTAATGAAGTGAATAGGATTTATCCTCTGGGTAATATGAATGTCTGTACAAAATTTGATGACCATCCAGCAATTATTCAGATCATGATCCTTATATGTGTCGTGCATACCTTTAGGTTTTATGAAATGACCTGAGAGGGCAATGCCATTCGATTCCATGCGTAAGTCATGGGAATTAATAACTGAGCAAATACTGAGAGACAATTAAGATTTGAAGTGGCATGAATCAAACCACGTTTGAATACAACATGGGGTGTTATTAACATGGATTTGCACTGCAAATTGATTTTTTTCTAACTGTATATGGATTTTTCCAGCAAGTAGGAGATGTTTATGTACACAAGAGGATGGTGCATTTACTGTACAACACCCTGTCTGATGTGCAAGGAATTAACATCACTGATAATGAAAATAGCTAAAGTGAATTAACGACACAGAGAATAAGATAAGAGTACAACAGTAAAGACGGAGGGGCCATGTTGTCGTGCTGTTAACCCAGCCCCAGTATAGCTGAGGAGAGGATCCTGGAGAGAATGAGTATACAATATACCCAAGAGTCTTTGAGCGGCGCTTTGATCCGCCTGCTGCAGAGGAAACCCACAACACCACCAGCATCTAGTGTTCACCACCACACCAGTAAATCACACAGCCGCGGGGCAGAGGGATGTGAGAGCACACCTGGCTGACAGGAGTGTGATTGTGTGTGTGTGTGTGTAGGGAGGAGCGGGAGTGTGTTCATGTGTATGGATTTATTCATCTGGCTCGATGTGTGTTTTCAAGTGTACAGTAGCTAAATGCACTTGGTAATTGTGAATTGATCGAGGGGCTTTGCGAGCGCTTAAGGTGCTTTTAATTGAAAGTAGGCAATTTCAAGTCTAAAGATGAGGATTTCCTGTTTCTGCATAGTTGTGTGTGTAAATTCTGTACGTAGGAATCCTTTCCTGCTGTTATTTGACCTGAAGTGACACATTAACACACACTCTGCTGATGTGTGTGTATGCGTGTGTGTGCATGCATGTCTTTCTACCTTTATGCATTAGAGCTGGAGGAGTTTTTGAAAAAAGTTACAGTACGAGAACAGAGCACATTTTGGCTCAGTCGAAATCCAAAATTTGCATTTGGACCCCGACTGGGTGAAGCCGAGTTACACAGTTTATCCATCTTGAATAACAGATCTAAGAGTGAACAGAGAGAGAAATCCCCTGTAGACAATCTCAACTCTCTTTCTCCTCCGCAATGCAGTGGAAGAGACCGACACGTGGGTCATAACTTTCAAGGTAGAAGGGCCTCTGACACTCTGCTACTGGGACTGTTGATTGAGGTGCAGGTGTAGAGAGGCTGCTGAGCTGAAATGAATCCATACAGCCTGTGGCAAAGATGTCATCTGGCAAGGATATCTCACTTTTCTACTCGGTGGTTTTAAGTGGTAAATGAATAGTCCACTTATCAGAGGCTCAGGAGGATGAGTAACCAACCAATCTTAACAAGATAATCTGTGCTAAAGTCCCTTTTGAACTTCACAACACCAACTTTTCTTTTTTTTTTGCCTTTAATAGTACATCATCACTCCCGTCTCGAGGACTGATAAATAGCAGCTTTGGCCATCTCCAGAAAATCTATGAAAGTATATCTCTGACAATACAGGAGAGGTTTCAGCAGAGACTCAGCCAATAAGGTAATTTTCTCTGACCAGTAGCATCTGGAAAATCGAGTGGCTGAGAGACTTGAAATGATGGAGAGTGATACAACACAGCAGCAGCATCTCCCTCTAAACAATTATACTTGGCACCAGGAGGACTACACTACTCCATTATGTGCTGTAGGTTACTCTCACAAAACAGTGGGCTCTGCTTTTTTTTTATAGTATTGTTTACTTTTATTTAATGAAAATGCATTCCTGGGAGATGAAAAGTGACCCGACCAAAGAGGCAGTGGCATAACAATTTAAATATCAAAGGCAAACATGCCTTTGATATTTAGAGTATCCAAAAATATATTCAACCGCAGCAAACACAGAGAATCATGTCTGCAAAGACAAAATTGACTCAATGAAACCTCAAAGCTCATAGCTTTAAAGAATGGGGATTTCCCTTTTGCAATCAATCAATATATCAATAACAACTGGTGGTGTGTACAAAGTGACATGACAGTGTCAATACCATTCACCATTCATCCAATTGTTGTTGAGACAGGACTGTCAACCTGCTGGTAGAGGGGATCACTGAAGTCAGTATAAAGTCATAAAGTCATTTTATGAAAATCTGTAAAACATTTCATGGCGATCCATCCGCCAGCTGTTGAGATATTTTAGTCTGGACTGAAGTGTTCAACAGAGAGACAGACCAATATTACCATCACCATATCTGCTCTGCTGTAGTGGAATTGCTGTAACAGCTTTCTGGTTCCACAATCTTAACTCTTTTGATTTTACTTTGGGGTCATGGAGCATTTTTAGTTACACATATCACAGGAATATAAAAAAAGTTTTAAACACAGAGCTGAAACTTCTTTGTATTTTCTGGAGGAATGTGTCTAATTTATACAGCATACATTATTAATCGTGTTCATTTTTCTGTGGTGGCCTTGGTGTGGTTTTTTCATCCACTGCATGAATAAGGAGAAAACACAGTCTGGCTCTGCTGCTTCTCCCTCCCTTTCATCTTCAATGTACTCTTAATAACAGACACAGCGGTTTGCTTTTGATGCACAATATGTCTTCTCTTCATTTTAGACCACCTCCCCATCCTTCTGCAGGTATACAGGAAGCTCAAGGTGACCACAGCAGAGGGTGGTGTGATGCTGCTGCTGCTGCTGCTGGTGTTGCTCTCCCTTCCCCTCCCTTCTTCTCCCACTTTAAATGAACTTAGAAAGCTCTTAAACCCACACACACATACATACACACACACACACACACACACACACACACACACACACGGAGAAGCACACACTCAGATCTTACATACTGTCACGGCAGGAATAAAAATCCCAGAAGTATGCTATTACTCTAAATGTCAGAACAGCTCCCTCCTTGAGTGTGACAGCCTACTGCTGATGCTAGTCCTACAGAGTGTGTGCGTCTCTGTGTGTGACATGATTATATGCAATTTATTCCTTTCCTTTCTCCTCTATACATCTTGAATCCAAAGCAACTGTATGTGCAACTGCATGTGTGTAGTGAAGCAGATCATCCATGCATAGACTTAAACTAAATGTGTGGAGGTGTATAGAGGAGATCTCTAATGCCTGACATGTTGAGTTGAGCCTCCACCCTCTCATTGCACCTCTTGGTGGGTTTTTCCCACTGGGACTCATTCTTGCAGCATCACCAAGCACACATAAAGACCTGCTCCATCTCTTCACATACATCACATCAACCCTGAAGGTTTTCCAGCCCGCTGAGCTAAGAGGCATGTTAGTAAACATGATAAGAAAAAAAAAAGATCCTTACATACAGGCATGTAAGGATGAATGGATGAACGCAGACATGCACACGTTAAAGACACATGCGTGCATAGACGCCCGTGATTGATGGTGCTCCCCTTGTACAGACACGGAGGCATAGACCATCTCAGTGCTGTAATGGAGGGGTATTCACAATGATATATACTGTATATTATATATCCTCACATTTTCTCATCAGCTCAGTTTACTTAATTCACTCAATATATGGTAACTGCAGTCATCTGTGTCGCTGTATCAAATTAATTAAGTCCTATGGGAAAAATCTTTGACAATCTTCTCACATAGGTGAGGCAGGCGAGGATTGTCACAGCACTAAATCAGCAGCATGAACATAATGCTACTGTCATTATCAAATGTTGCCAAACTCTTCTAAACCCTTTTGGGACGTGCGTACATAAAATAATAATGTTGTTAATGCAGATGCACATACTGGGAGTATTGGTATAAGCATGGTCCAATGCATTTTTAATGCTGAGTTTACCCACGGCTTTAAAGCAACGTCAGAGCAATTATTATAAGATAAATGCATGAAAAGAATCAATTACACAGAGCTTCCAGGCAGATTTTCAGGCGAGTGGTGATTTACGATAATGTCACGCTCACTCTTTTCTAATTTCTTTCCTGTCATTTGCCCCTCTCTACTTTTAAACCTGTGATACCATCAGTACAAGCTTAAGTTTATGCCTTATACTCTCCAACTATGGTCTATACAGTACATACAGAGCTCACTAGTTTGAGTCTCTCCCTCCTCCCTCCTCCCTCCTCCCTCCTCTTCTCCGGTCTGTGAACCCTGAGCTAAAACGTAGCCTTGGCGCGATGGGAGAGACTTCTCTCTGAACCAACTTTGGCTAGCGACGATTATCCAACAGGCCAATAATGAGCCCTCACTTTGGGAAACAATCCAAGTCAAATGTGTGTTGCGCTGATAACGTTTCCAATCAGAACGGCCCTGCCTGCACGGCAACTGTGGGAGAGAATGAGGGGGAGATAAAGAGCGGGAGGAAATAGCGCGCATACTGTAGACGGTTTACTGCAAACTCAGCAAGGTGCTGAGATAATTCAGAAGTGAGGGAATTCCAGTTTGCTATTCTGCTATTATTGTTTTGACCCTTCAATGACTCATTATTGACAGATTTAACTGAAAGAAAGCTTTAGCGCTCTAATTTAACCACTCTTTTGTCTGCAATGGAGCAATCATTCTCCTGAAATTTGAAACAATTTGTGCAATGCACAAGACTTCCTCTGTGTAAAGGGAGAAAACAGATTAAACCCAACTGCAATTACTGAATTTATGTTAAGAGACCTGAAGGGAAGCCAGGTGCATAAACACATACAAACTAAGGTCCATAAACAAATACAGGCTCATTTTGGATCCTTTATTCAATGCAGGTATATTATTTCATTCAGCAAATCAGAATTTTTATACACTCTGTCACCCCCTTTCATCCATACCTCTCACTCCCCTCATCAAACAATCCATTGAAGCTCCGTCGTGCCACTTCTCCTCCTGTTCATCCCTTCATCCCATGTCTCCAGCTGTATCTCAGATTAGCAGCTGTAGCCTGTACAAGCCACAGTAACAGGAGCAGGCTGTTCTTTTCCTCAGCTGAATAATCTTTATTCACACAGGAAAATTGAAGCCAATGTGCCAAGAATGCAGCTTAACTGTCAACCACACCAAGAGATGCCAAGTGAGGAGGGAAAAAAGGGGAGGGTGTGTGTGTGTGTGTCTATGTTTGTGGCAGCGGCCACTGAGCACACATCCAACACCAGTGCTTCCATCAGAGGGGAATGAACTGTTTGTGGTGAATGGGAGAGTCAATCTGTTGTTATGCTGCCACGCGGGAACAATGACAGCCTTCAATATGCTGCGAATGTGCGACAGTATGTTTCATATAGAGTGAGGCAGCAGTTGCAGTAATACCTGCCACTCTGCAGATCCCATTCCCATGTTCTTTTATGCGCTCTTTAAAATGTAACCACTTCAAATGTGACTTCAAAGAGTCAACTTCTAGGAAATTGACATCACGGCTTCATCTTTATATTTACAGCCATGTGCTTTTGAAAATGAAATGACGTTTCATAAAAGAAATTTAATATCCCATCCACATCAATGGCTTGTGATGGTGTATCTGAGCATACAGTGAGAATATTACTGCACAGTATTCTGTGTGGCGCTGTCTTAGCCCTGCTCTCTGAATGCCGGGTGTAAGAGGATGTCCTGCTGTATATTAAGAGGAGGCCTGGGATAGCCGCCAGGGAACAAGTGGCTATTTCTGTGGTAACAAAGACGCAGAGCTACAGAAAGGCAATGTTCATTGAATTCCCCTGTGATGAGAGCGGAGCTGCATGCAGGGAAAATAAAGAGGAATGAACAAGGAAAAGACGGACAGTGAGGAATAATTAGGGCCGAACTAAGTAGAGGAGAGCAGGGAGTTATTTTTGGGAGATGCCAATTCAATTACAGGGGAAGTGGGGGTTTGGCTGTGACTCTGACATAATGGGGGCCCCGGGCTCTCGTAGTGACCAGGAGTCCATATCCTTATTAGACTCCGAGGGAGCCGGAGTGGCAGCCGCAGCCCACCTGCTGTACCTTAGAGTGTGTGTGCAAGTCTATGTATGCATCTGTGACAGATTTGACACTTGTTACATTATACCACCCACCCACACTTATGCACACACACACACACGAACACACACAGTAACAGTCCAACTTTCAGTGCCTTCAAATCAATCTGCTACACATGGCCTCACTCTCTGGCAACAGCAGGAGGATGGCACGTCCGCGACACAGATACAGTGACACACACACACAGCTCGAGTGTGACTGATTGGTTGTGTGACACCCACCCCTTGTGGTTCATTTTCAGGTCCAAGGAGAGCGGCTTTTGTCAGAGGTGATTTGGGGAGAGAGGAGGCAGAGTACAGTATTGAATGTAGAAGACAGGCTATTGATTGCACCCTGAGAATGGAGGGTGTTTGTAACTGCACAGCACTTTTGATTTGAGCACCAGAAGGGCCGATAATGACAAAGAGCAGGGAGGCAGCGCAGTTTATCAGTGCATTTTGCATGAGTGCTTCGATACAAGAGCAAATCCTGCAGTGGTATACTTGTAAATGAGTGCTTTGTAAAGAAAGCACCATGAAAGAACTGATGTTAAGATATCAGAGAGATGAAAAAAAAGAAAAACCCAACAAAGCAAAAACAACATGTCTATAAAGCCCCTGTTTGCTGACCAATCAGCATTAGACAACAAGCCTAATGCACTTCCCCACAGCTAACAGACATGCATATTGGCTTTATGATAATACAGTGCGGGTGGCAGATCGATAGAGTCAACACCACGGACTTCGACTCATCCTGTGCATGTCGCGCATTATGAACTTGAAGCAGGCACATTCACACCTGCAGTACACAAGCAAGGCAAAAGCAATATGAGAAGATCTTTCTTGTCTTTTTCTTTCCATCCACCTGGGAAGAAAAAAACACACCACAAAGCTGTCTGTATCTATTTCAGTGGCTCAGTCAAACCTGCCCCCAGAGCCCACCCTGCATACACACTCAGATAAGGAAGCTCATATTGCAAAAGAAATATCAGCTTCTTAAAGGCTATAATATACATCTGACAAAAATAAGACAGGCAAATAAACCAGATTGTTACACAGAGTTTTGCGAGAGTCTGAACTAGTGTACAAGCATTATTTGATAGATTTTCAAACACTTGTATTTTTCTCATCACAGTCTTTTGAATTCTAGTGAACTGGCGTTAACCTTGTAACAAAGTGCTCTTATAATGGCTGCTGTGAGCTGCAGTGAACTCTAATGTTCAAGCGTCCTTAGATAACCCAAAAGAACCACTCATAAATACAATGACCTCAGCCTCAACACACACAAACACACAAATACAGACGCACAAACACACACATAATACTCTATTTATGATATCTGGACAGCTTACACTACAGGGAGTCCAGACCACACTGTGGTCTTGTCCTTTCAAGCCACACACATTCATTCCCAGAGTTATTATTTCCTGAGGCACTCTCACTGATAAAAGGGCTTTTTTTTCATCTTAGATGGAAGTGTGCAGACAGGAACCTGTGTGTAATCTTGCAGTTACACAACAATTTACACGGAGGCACTAGTGTTCAACCAAACCAAAGCATGTGCTTACATGTTTGCAAAAATACTCTGCAGGAAAACAATGACAGGAGGAAGGCCTCTAGGGAGTTAGAGAGAGAGAGTCACAAGAAGTGTGAATTGGGAAAGCTCTTAAGAGAAAAATTCACACACCACGTCCTTGCTTTGGTCACCTTGGGTTTCTTGTAGCAGTTGAGTTAGAGGGCAAAAGCGAGAGGAAAACACTGAGTGGGAAAGAGATTTATCACAGCTGGACAGGTGTGGCTGAGGTTGAATGGCCGGTACTACCCGGGACATTACTGCTACATGAAAGGAGACTTACAAGGGTTTTGCTCCAGCAGTTACTGCATTTTAACTCACTGGACTAGCAGCCAAGGCATGCAGACTGATTCTCTGATACAGAATCACCCCCACACACACACACACACACATACATACGTTCACACATCCCAGCATGCGCGTCACATAGCTTGGACACTTTCCACACTCTCACCACATAGAATAACAATGATATTGCATTCAGCTGCAGGCAAGAATATGCTCATCCATTACAGCATGGTCAGGGCAGTCAGACAGCCATTTCTCATGGCGTTCAGCTACAGAGGAAAACTGCCTCATTGCATAAAAGCATAAACGCCTGTCAGCTTATAGCACGAGTCATCAGTGATGTGCAGTCAGGGTAGGCAGAGAAGGCAGCTCTTGTAATCAAGCTGAAATGAGATGCACTGCGCTGTGTGTTACTATCTGTCTTGTGCATTTAAATAGTATTTTAAGTGGTGGTGCTGGTAGAAGCTGCAGTGCAGTATAAATCAAATAAAACTTTCATGTGTTATATTCATGCATAAAAAGGTTTTTTGGATATTAAGTCTATTTCCAATCAGCCTTCAAGGGGTCAGTCTTAGACTTGACTGAGGTGATCTTGACTGAAGCCCTGGAGCTACCATGTCCCTGGCCAGTGATATCATTCAATAACTCAATTTAATGAAGTAACAAACCCGGGTGACAGCAATGACAAAGACTGACACAGCCCTGACACTCCATCCATACCCCTTCATCTGTAACCTGACATTGACTCATAGGTCACACTGTAGCTTATGGCCTCAAGCAGCAGACAGACAGCTCCTCGCCTACAGGTGCCACAGTGGTGGATGGAAACATTTAGCAGTGCGGGTGATGTTAGCGGCTGCAATTACCACTGATATTACAAAAAAAAAAAAAAGGAATGGAAATGGGCCACAAAGCCAGACAAATAATGTACAGCAAGTTGTCAAAATGCTATAAAATGTTTTCAACAATCAGACGAGATTACAATAAGATGTAGATGCAATTAGCTGCTGTCTACTCCCAAGATTTTTCTGTGTATTTAATTGGTGCAATTATATTCCTTTAAAAGCATTTTTATAATGACGTTGAAAGATGAATGTCAGGTACATTTCTTTATTAAGAAACAGGTCCTGGTTTATAGAGTAACAGCGTGTCATTACTTTGTCCAACTGGGTTGTATAATTCTTTTTACAATTACAGCAACATATTTAAGCAGTAATTACAATATGCAGTGGCAATTTTCTCAGTTGCAGCCCAACTATACATCCCACCTCTTCACCGAATAATAATGATGTCATTTCTCTCTCATGGTGCAAGCTCTCACACTCCGTTCATGCCGATATGGCACATCCCTTGAACACTCAGCCAGTTGAGATCCAACACTGGCAGATCAGAGACTTGGCAGGCAGTCCACTCTAGTCTGTATGCAAGGGCACGCTGTGTGTTTACTTCACCATCAGCGAGTGACAACCTTCACAACCCCGACTCTCAAATGAACAGACAGGCTTGATGGCAAGCCATTTATCTCCCCATCTGATCGCCGTTAGCCGTCTCCCACTGCCAAGGAATGGGGCTGCCTTCGAAAAGGCCCAAACACCACCAACTAATTACAAACTGTAACGTAAACAGCTTTGGTAAATGGTTGTATAAGTCAAATCTTAAGAGCATGGGACATGTCAGTGAAGGGTGAAACATTAGACTGCAAGGTGCAGTATGTTGGTTTTTAATTTTAAGGGGGCAGAAATGGCATAATAAATGTTATGTGAGACAGCTATGTAACCCTACAATGGCTAATTCATATTTTTTAAGGTAGTAAGGTAAGTTAAGGTGAAAAGTCCAGTCAAGAAATCTGAAGTGAATGACTGGACATTTAAGAAATAGAAGCATTTAACAAGCTAAAATACATTGTTCTAATACCTAAGTGGAACAAAGAGCTATGATGAGTAATATAAAAATATAATTAAACTCAATAATGGCTCCATAATATTTGAGAAACTACACAAGATTTTACCAAAAAATAAAACCACAATAAACTATAGTATAGACCATGTTGACACCTGTCAACCTGTAGTTCAGCTTCTCTAGTACGCAGCACATTTGTCATCACTATTTTGGACCACACCCGTCTTCAAACTCTGCCTTCAGCTTTGTGTTTTTATCTTTCACTCTTGTGATGCCGTCCCACTGACAAAAATGTCTACAGACACATAAATACCTGCCAAAGTGCTCAGAACTGGCTCTGTGGTAGTTCCCACTACAGCAGGTGTCTCCAGGACCACATCTTGCCATGATGGCACAAAGACACACACACATACACACACTCAGTAAACACAATACACAATACCTGTCACATGCTGTCATGGCTGGCAACAACAAGCAATGACAGAAACAAATAACACCTATGAAGAAAGTGTTTGCAATATTGATCCTCCTTCTAATAATTCAGTTGTGTCTGAGGATGACATGCAGTGTGACAAGATGCTTTTTCCTTCCATTATGGCTTAGAGAAGAAAACTGCTTGTAAACAGACAGTAACTATTTGTTCAACGAGTCTAATTTCAATAAAAATTGTACCTTCAGTAAAAAAACAAAACAAACAAAAAACAGTTGGGTGTTGCACCTTTGTTATTCCCTGGAGGAAGAGAAACACAGTTACATGGAAATGGAAAGTTCTGACACTTTTCGTTCACAGCAGAAATTATAGCTGTAAAAGCTGCAGAGCTAATGTAATTTTACAAATAGCAGTTTTAGACACAAAATTACCCGGCTCATTGTACATTTAAAAATTTATGAGACTTAGGCTACAATTAAAAAAAAGCAAAACAGCAGGTAGCCTACTGCAGCAACATTTCCGTCTACCCTGTATCCGCAATCTCCCCTAAAGGATGAATATTATATCTAACCATCTTCAGTCACTCAGTGAAGCTGTAGCTGCTGTTTTATCTCACTACATGGATGGGTCTGCCACGTGACCTGTATCTGAACTTATCAGTGGCGCCTAATTCGTGGCGATAAATAAATCTTCATTAAAAATCCACGCAACCCTGCAGTAGATTGAAAGTGTGTGTAAGAGTGTGGTTCTCTCACACTCACCACACATGTACATGACAAATTGTTCCCTCGAGTGTCTTGTAGATGTTAATGAGGATTAACCTGGCTGGCATAGACACAGGCCCAGAGAATTATGGGCTTCCACCGAGGGAAAGTTCAAAATGGTTTGTGACTCTGTATAGATCAGATTCTGATTTATCTCACCAGGAATGGGCTCAAAAATGGACATGTCTCTTGAAGCATGACTGCAGATAATTCAAGCTCTTATCAGCCATTTAAAATGTTGTCAATTACTTAGCAAGAAAAATCAATACACTTTCTTTCCTACATGCTACCTCTCTTTAAAACGTGAAATCCTGTTAATTCATGTTCAAAGGAAGAGAGATAGGCCGACATTTTAGGGGGAAAAGATAGCTTTCTCTACCACTGTGATATCAGCTTATGTAATTTGTTTATTCATAGGGACGATGTACATAGTTGAATGATTAGCTTAGCATAGCATAGCATAAAGACAGTGAGAAGTATCTGTGGCCTATATGTTAAAAAAAACATATTAAAGAAAAGGAAATTAAAAAAAAAAAGATATAATAAACATTTTAAAAGTTTATTATATTTTAAATGTGCTGATGATGGGTATTTCTTCCAACTTTCCACAACTGCCACTCTTTATGCTAAGATCAGCTAATCACCCTTTGCAGTAGTTTTGAGACAAAAAAAATGATACTAGCAATGAAAAGATTAACATTTAAGGAAATATAATCACAATTTAAAAAAAATGGAAAGTCTAAATAGGGAGAAAGGTCATGAGAGACAGTTAGCTTGGATTTGTCCAAAGATAAAACATATAAGAATTGTTTCCCCTTACTCCCAGCTTTATTTTTCTTCACAGTCACATCTGCCAGCTAACTATCTGCAAGAAAGGAAATAAACATGTTTCTGTCAGTGTAATGCAGCCTGCCCATCTGATCAACTACAATGTTAACTGGTCTGAACAGACTGTATCGGGTTGACTCTCTAGTGTCCTTAAAGTATCAGTGTGATGACAGGTGATGAGAGGACAAGGCTGCTGCTTCAAGCCACAGACACACTGCAACAGACAGAGGATGACAGACATGGATGACAGGGGACAATCATCAGGAGACAGTGAGAGACAGCAGGACCGGGCGAGATAAAAGAAAGCAGGCAGAGAGAGAAAACAGGGGGAGGGGAAAGAGTGAGTGATGGAGAGGTGAACAGTGAGAGAAAGAACAGTGGATTGGAGCAAACAAACAGGGATTTCCAGATGAAAGTGGGCAGAGAGCAGAGAAGAAAACGGATTATCGTTTGGAAAAGACTGCATTTGTCTGTGTTTGCGTGTGTTCGTGCGCGTAGCTACAGGAGGTGCACAGACACACATGGATGAGTCATAGCTGGACACATGCTGCTTGCTACCAGTCAGTGCTGAGAGATAGCCCAACAATTTTTCATCCAAAACTGTAGGCTACTGTATCACTTATAGCCCACATTTGAGGATATCCCAACTGGATTTTTCTACAAACGGGAGTCCTAGTTTTAATGCTTTTACTGTTAACCCTCCCCCCACATGCAGCCTTTGTCATAAATAAAACCTCATATGTGCATCTGTGTACATCTGTTTGTGTATCAGCGGACATGTGCACACATAGTTAGGATAACATGGAGAGATGAGCATCCATGCACTGCGGCTTAATGCTGAACAAATCCTTATCTAGACATTAATCCCTATATTAAGACAGGCTTAGCTGCTGTGTAATGATACCTTGCTGGGGTGTACGAGCATGTCAAAGTATCATTTCAGGCTCACAAAAAGAAAGAAAAATCAACAAGTAATTTACATCTGACTTGTGCAAAAAAAATTTCCCTCAAGTATCATGGAGGACAGTAGCCTACGTCCGTTGCTTGAGATAAATGTGGCGACTGTGACGCAGGACGGGGAGTCTTCATTTGGACCAGTAATGCAATAAAGGGAAAAATGCATTATGCCTTCATTCATACGTGTCGGCAATGCTGATGAATCTTAATCCTGAATCTCCTGACACATGGAAATTAAACCAATGTCATGATGAGCAGGTGCCATTGTTGTTATGGCAACAGGAAATGACTGACAAGGTGACAGAAGGTAAGAGTTGGGGATGAGGTGAGGGTAATTAAGGAGTGCTGCTCTTAAAACTTACACACACACAAACACACACATCTGCCCTCTGCATATTCAGTATCGTTTTCATTCTGTCATGGATTTTTCCAGCCATGCACTCCCTCCCCCGCCCGCCCCACACACACACACACACACACAGTCCTACACACAAACGCTCCGTAGGCCTGATACGGTACTCCTCATAGTGGTGGGTTGTTATTACTCCATGAATCACTGCTGCATCCTGCTGCTACTGAAGCTACACTCGTGTCCCACACAGTTCGATACGCACAGAGCTGCAGTAGCCCCCTCTAACCCTCTCTACCGTCATCTCTGACTGAGCCTCACGCCCCTTACAACTCTACACCAAACTGGTGTCCAAATTTATGCTGCCTTCTTACCAAACCAACAAGGACCACCGTAAAGTGCAAACAATAGTCTTTACTAGACTGATAACGAAACATTAAAGCGATTGTGTGACATCCTTTTATGCCAAATATGAAGCCACCACGGCAGCCAATTAGCTTAGTTTAGCATCAAAGCAGCAGAGGCTGAGATATCCTGATTTAGACTCTTTAGGTCAAGCTCCAAAAGCACACAGTCCCACAAAAGCCAAAGTCCAATATAATAATGTTTTTCACTAGACTCTCTCTGCGTCATTCAAACAGCATGCGTGTATGATTCAAACCATTATTGAGAAAATTTACTAAAGCTGACAAAGCCTCTCAAGAGCTATAAAAGGCATTATGAAACTGCTTTCACCAGAAATAGCAATTTAGTTTTATTATCACACTAGCATACTGTAGCACTTTTTTTTTCCATAACCAGTTTTTCTGCTAAGCTAAGATAGCCAGCTGCCAGCATGTCAAACTTTAAAACTGCTGTCTCTATGTTGTCAATCAGTGTCTGGTGCAGGGGCCTTAAAACTATGGCTCGTTTCCATGGTGACCCACATCCTGCCAGCACCAAAATGCATTCATTCGGTTTATGATACAGAATATATCACTTTACTTAAATTCTCACACTCCTCTTATTAATCTCTCCTTGTTGAAACAAAGCTTTACATGCACATTTAAAAAGAGCATAATGTAAAGTTTTGCTGCACATACTGTATCACACCTCCTTGACACTGTGACAAAGTATCAATAAAGCCATAACATTATATTGTTCTGCAGCTTACAATATCCCCAGGCTGCAATAAAGGATCTAACATCACAGCTATCACAATGTTAGCAGCTATGGATGTATGGCAGAATATGTGAGGCCCAGAGGATTTTGTGGTAAACACATTTTGTGCCACTGCAGCTACCAGCAAGTACAAAACAATAAAGTATCAGCAGTTAGCCCAAAGAGAGGTCATAAAATATGAATGCAATTTAGGGAGGATGACTTGGACTCCGACAGGTGGAAAGAGAGAGATAAGGCAGCAGAGAGGTGAAGAGGAAGGGCAGAGACAGTGGGCAAATGCTGGCGTGTCAGGAGTCCATTAAAGTGGATGGACAACTTTATTATGCATTTAATCTGTACACATTACATTATGTCCTCTGGTGTTTTTGCACTAGCAGGAGGCAAACCATCATCTCTTTATATATAAATATCAAACAGTCAATACAGCAGCATCATATCTTCAACTGCTCCAAGTTTGTTTTCTCATTTTTGAGAGTGTTACGCCCTTGACCGCTCAGTAAATCACTTGAATGTTCTGTACACCACATCTCTTATTAAAACGACTTCATAAATACATCCACCTTGAACTGGGGGGGTGGGGGGTGGGATAATTATCACTGCTACAACATCAGGTGGAGTTACTAATACAAAGTGGGGGCTATAAATTACAGTGCAGCCCAGCTCCCTGAGCCTCCACAGGAGGATTTCCTTCAGGTGGAGAATATAACTTTGCTTGGTGTTACCTAGGGAACTGGCACAATGAAATTACAACTTCAGTCTTCATGTCATGTAGAGACTAACCAGAAACAAGACCATGATTCATAATTTATTAAATAACATCCAGGCCTCTGCTGTGGAGCCCCCCGGGCTTTGACAGAGGTAAAATGAAAAACATTTTCACAGATTTTACATCATTTCTCTTTCACAGATTTGAGCCTATTCATCATGTTATAGTGTTTGTTAAAGATTCATGTCTTAGATTCATAGGTTTCACTTTAGCTATGGGTTTGCTCCACAAAGAAGAAGATGTACTATTCTTTCTGCATTCGTTTTTTTTTAAGAGCAAACGAGGTAAAAGATCATTGACGTGGTTAATAACTGTCACTGCTGTAAGCACTATTTCAATGACAAACTGCACAAAACAACCTGCAAGACACAATCAATATCTAAAACCCGCTGAGTGAAGACAAAAAAAATGCAGCGTTTAAAGAAACATACAACCTTTCCTTCTACCTGGGCTTATCTCGTATGAGAATCTCCAGGAGAAACAGGCATTTTCAGACGCCTTAAGCCCCTCCACGGCTCTGTCTGTACAACACATTAAATCCTGTGCTTCAATGAATCTGCTACTGTTGTGACTCCTCCACACTAAAACTCCCAAGCCCTATTGATTTCAATCTTTGATATCCTAAAAAAAATTATCCAGAAGTCAGGTTAAAGAGGAATTTAAGAGAGGATTTTTTTTAAAAGAAATGAAATATAGATTGTAAAGGCCCAACACAGCAGTATAAAATCAGCTCAAAATACCACTGATATAAACTTTTAAAAGTCTGAAACACATCAATCAAAGAACATATTTGTCATCTTGTCACACAATAACTCTCTCTCTAAACTGTCTAAAGTTATTCTTGTCAAACAGAATTTCCACAGCTAGGAGACAGGTAACAACATGAGCATTCATTTGTGGCCACTCAGTTACCATTTCAGCTAAAAACAGTTGAAACTACAGCTAAAAATGCAGTTGAAAGGCGTCAAAACTGAAATTAACAGTGAGGCTGTCGACTACGAAACCAAAACAATAAACTGAAAGACACTAAATTACTACGTTGAGAAGTCAACCAAGGTGACAATTACAGTATCTGTGGATTTGACTCATTCCACAACATTAAACATAATACACTGAACTTTTGTTGACATTAAAAATGTGGATTAGTGTTTAAACACCTCTGACTGGTAATTAAATTCTACCAGAAATCACAACACCCCCTGGTCTTTAAGTCAGAACACACACATCCCTCCCACTAACATCTGCTATTTAATTTTGTAGATATCCTTTTTTGTTGTTTTCTTTGGCATTAATCATAAATGATGTCTCACGAGGCTTGCCGAGTGCACTGGGTATCTCATTAAATAGCTAAATCTGCCATTAGTGATGCTGTTCCACCTACAACAAAAGGCCTACCACACTAACAGACAGAGACGAGATGTATCTGTCCTTAAGGGGAAGAATCCACGGCTCCTGAATGCACCAGGATGACAGGACAATGTTTGCATCATCTAAACTAAACACTATGTCATCTGGTGATAGCAATGCATACATTGAAAAAAAGTGAAGAATATCCACACAATTGGTACAAAATTAAACATCCCCAAAAGAGAAAATTAAAGAGAATGGTTGATTTATTGCACCTCTCTCTGCAATATTCATCAACATGGCTGTTCTCGAAAAGGGTCTTGTTTCAAAGTTGTACATTTCTTCAAGGATACAACGACACAAAGTTAAATGCCAGTCGTTATTAATGTGAACATTATATGAAAAGCAGGCTGACAATTTTTTCAATATCAGAAAAAGCTGCTGGGTTTGTGTAAAGAAGGGAAATATTACTAATGACCATAATGACACATAGGCACATTACTTACTGGAGCGTTTAGCCTACAGGTATAAACCCATACACATACAGTATTAAAGTAGAGCAGCAAATTCATCTTTCATCTTCAAGATTACTCGGGACAACAACAACAACAAAGTGCTTCAGGAACATTAATGAAACTTGTTTATCATCATGAAGAAATTGAGGCGCTGAATTGCTCTTCGTAGAAACAATGGAGAAAAAAAACCCAGCAGCGCCTGAGGGATCGGTGTTCAGAGGAAAACTCTTCTTGTGTGTTCACGTTACTTCTGGCGCATAAATAAACAAGTGTAAGACCTACATGGAGGGAGTCGTGCTGCATTGCAGTGCAGTGACCCAGGCCTGACATGTCACATCGCCGCTAACAGCGGTACAGCCAATTTAACTCCACGCACCCACTGAGCACGCTGCTAAATCAGTGTTTAATCACTAGAATGACAAGCTCAGCTAATTATTGCTCTCTTTCTCCTCCACCACTCCTCACCCACATCCTCCCCGCTCTCTGCCTCTGTCAACCCTTTCTGCGGTGCGCTGCCTGCTCAAGTACTCAGGCAACGACCGGCTATTTCGAGCAACGCTGTCGTCTGGAGCCATGTTATATGGGTGTCTTCTTTTTGGGCCCGGCTAATTATTACGATCATCCTGTGGAGCTCAAAAGATACGATTCACTGCCTCTTTGCGTTTGAGCAGACCAAACAGTCTGTCTGCGCCGTGATAGCTGGCTCCAACTAAAAACATGGTCAACTTGGACTGGATGTCAGCGAGAGTTTGTCTTTGCACATAAATGGGATTGAAATGCTTTAATGTGTTAGTGTTGGCTTTGTAAGAGCATTTCTAATTCAACCTTTCCGGCACAAAACTGCGAGTCTACATATATTTACCAGTCAGTCTGTTTTCAGTAGGAAAAAAGACTCACATGATCAAAAAACTGCATGCAAAAGAAACCCTCAGCCTGTGTGTGTGTGTGTGTGTGTGTGTGTGTGTGTGTGTGTGTGTGTGTGTGTGTGTGTGCATTTATGTGTGTGCATCTGTCTAACCTCAGCAAAGATAGGAAATGAAAGTCGAGAAGCATTATTAGCTTTCACATGGACAATATCCACCACAAGCCTCAGTGTGGAAAGAATGACACACACTCTCTCTCTCTCACACATACACACATAAACACTTGAGTATTGCATATTACGAAGACTATAAACAGATATATAATTCTACTGAGTGACACCTCGGTTGAAATTCCCCAAAATAGTGCATTTGAATGCCCCACTGACGCCTAATGACGAGGTACAGACACATTTTTCACACAACACTAACAGCATAAACTATTAACCAGCCTTCAGGTGTAACAGCACAATCACAAAATAATCCAAGACATGAATAAGCATGAAGCTAATTAGGCCGAGTTGAGAAAAACAGAGCACAGGAGGACACTCAAATGTGCAGTGACACCTGACTCCAGAGGAGGGCATTAAACACAGTGGAGAACTGTAACTGATGTACTATCAATTGAAGTTAACATTTAAATGTTGATGTTACCCATTTAAACGCTTCTCTTTAGAGACATACAGTAATAGGATCCTAAAAATGACACAGAGGCAGACTTTTTATCTCAGGGTGACAAAATCTGAAGAGAAAATGTGGAATTAAATCATTTTCCCTCATATAATTAGAGATTTGAATTGTTTTGACAGCATTTTCATTTTAGGGCAGACTTGGACTTGCATTAGGCCCTGAATATAGTTTTAAAAAAAATCTGATTTGAGACTGTGGTTTAGAAAGAGACTGGCAGAAGTGTGGTGTGTCACTCAGTCTGGTCTGAGGGCTGTGGTCAGCCGGTCCGACCAACACGGTGCAGCCATGTGTAGACAGTCCAGCCCAGGCCTGACAACATGGACAACAGTGCTCCCTATGGGCCCAGCAGAGAAGGTCATTTTCCAACACTGCACACAGATGAGAGGCTCTGAGGGGAGAATTTTAAATAGTTGAGAGGAGTTTACTTTCCCACTCGCTGTTCCCTAATCAAGGAAACTATAAAAAAAATGAGGGGAACAATGTTTTGTTGGACACAAATAGGCCACTTTTCTCTGAGTACCGTGCTGCCAGCAGCGCAGTCTATAAGAATTAGGACGGTGATATGTTTTTCATTGTTTTGGCTCCACTCCAGCTCACTGGATATGAAAAGAAACAATGGCTTTAAAGTGCTGACTCTCTGCTTTAAGGGTGTTTGGGGGTGTTCATGTCTATATTAGGTGAACCGTGGGAGCAGTGCTCTATATACCCTTAGGAGGTATGCATAAAAAGCCATTTCTTTATAGTTCATCGGATGCGGATGTAAACAGCTTCAAAATAAAGCTGAAAGTCAGCACTTTACACTTTTCAGTGTTTCCTCTCAGATATGCTGGAGCCAGAGACCAAACAAAATAGTCTGAATACTTACACACTGAACTGTGTGCTATTATCACATGTTTCATTTCAGATCATAAACCCACTTACGCGACGTATTCTTTTGCTATTTTTCACTTTCACAATCCAGCTTGCGGTCGTGCCTGGCAACCTCTCGGTGAGCAGCGGCAGAGCTCCATTAACATATTTGGGTTAGCTTCTCCCAACCTGGCAACCGAGCGGTGCAGCTGTGCAAAGCCTTCAATGCAGAGAGAGGACACAGTCGTAAAACACAATCAGTCTCCAATAAAACAGAGGGAATCGACAGAGTCAATTTGACTGCTGCTCACCCTGCACAGTCTCACATGATAATAATAAAATCAGGCTTTAGATTCAATTGGAACAACAGACTTTGGGTTTCCCTAAATGAAAAAGAGAAGTCTGCATATGTCGTCCTCATGTCTCCAGATGTCCTCGACTACACCACTGCTTTCCTTCACCTGGCCACAACTGTAATTGCAGATGTAGTGTGTTTGGGATCCAGCACTGGAGTCATGAGTGCCAGGAGATGAGCAGTGCACCCGGGGCTTAATCCACATACCCCGTGATATACTGCACAGCCCCTGGTGTTTACGATGGCTGAACACTACAAGGGGAGTGATGGACTACAGAGGTGAAAGCGAGAGATATTGGACCGGCTTCAACACGGGGTACTCAGCCTGTAAAAATGGAATATATATGTCAGGGGAAGGTATTAGCAGCGCTGCCAAAACCACCATCATCAACGGGGCGAGATGGAAAGAGTGAAAACAGAAAGAGAAAGTTGCTTATGGAGAAGCAGCAGGAGCGATCAGGTGACAAAACCAGAAGCGTGCGACGAGTCTACGGCGTGTTTTTCATCCCATACAGAAGCTACAGCTACAGTCTCAGCTCCTTTCTGTGGTATCTTGCCACATCCTGCTGTATGCTTGCCCCCCCTCCCAAAAAAAAAAATTGAGCTGTCATTTGAGAGAAGAGGAAGAAGACACGTTCGGATGGATTGTGACAGCAGAGGAAGACAGCACATACTTTGTCTTTCAACTGGGTTCCTGCCATCCAGCCCACTGGAGCTGCATCCCTAAAATACAATCTCAATAAATTACAAAGCAGGGGGCGACTTCTAATCAGTCCTCCATAATCAATCACCACAAGTATGTCAAGACATATGATGAAACAGTAGCAGCTATATCTAATGCAATATGCTTCCAGGGAAGGCCTTCACTCTCTGCACTTAATCATAGTTAGAGATAAATGCTGCTCCATACGTCTTCATTTTTATATCAGGTAGAAGATGAAAACCACACATATATCTCCCTGAGCCCTTCGATGATGCGTTATACAAATACACATGTGCCTATTCAAACACACACACACACATACACACACATATTTAAAGCGTAAATTTGATCAACAACTCTTCTACTCTCACACACAAACACAGCTGCTGCTGGAACAAACCAGCGGCAGCCTCAGCTAATGGGGCAGAGCTCACAGCATCTGCATCTCCTGTGTCTCATCAAGGGCGGATGAAAAACATCCACCAACAGTTTGTCTTTCCTCCTCTCTCCTGTCCGTCCTCTCCCACTCGCTCTCTCCAACTCTTAACCATCTATCCCTCTCACTCTCTCTCACTCGCTCCCTCCCTCTCTCCCTCTCTCCCTCCCGTCCTTGGTTGTCGACGTTCTCCTCAACAAACGGCACATCAGAGACAGACTTCACATTTCAGCTAAAGCTTATCTCCTGTCCTCTGGAGACAGTTTCAGACAGACGGCAGAGAGTGGAAAAGCTCCGTATAGGAAGTCTATATTTTGCGGCTGACTGCTACAAGCGTATACATGACACTGGATCCGCAGGTGAACGAGAGAATGGGTTCAAAAACTGAGAAGCAGAATCCATCACACATAAGTCAAACTACACATTTCAGTGTGGCAGATTAATAGTTGCTGGATTTGTGTTTAGCCATAAAAGACCACTAGTGAGCACATTTTGCTGACACAATGTTTGGGGCTCAAATCAATTGAGATATATTTACGTACTGTTATTTTTCCATAACATTTACAATATATTTGCTCATTTGCAGACACTTTTCTCCAAAGGGACTTCAATAAAGCCTCAGTGCAGTGGGAGACCTTGGTCAGGGCTAAG
Organism: Trachurus trachurus; assembly: GCF_905171665.1. Lineage (NCBI taxonomy): Eukaryota > Metazoa > Chordata > Actinopteri > Carangiformes > Carangidae > Trachurus > Trachurus trachurus. The sequence goes on from NC_139911.1 coordinate 10,292,069, forward strand.
TACTATATCTATAGGAGATCCTATATCCTGAATCACACACCTGCCATACTGCAAAGCATATGAGACCTAAAGCAAAATAATCTGTCAGATATTATCAGCTTCAGGTATTTAAATGGAGCTGAATGAGGGAAGCACAAATTTGCTTTCAAAGGTGTTTTGATTACAAGGCTACTTCACAGCTACTGTATGGAGTAAAGGTTAAAAGGTTCTGTGGTAAACTGAATTCCAACGATCCGCCATCGGTAAACACATGAAAAAGGAGGATCTGTGTTTAGCCTGCTGGTTTATTACCAAACCAACAGTTTTATCAGAAGACACGACTCCTGCAGTCATTAAACAGAGGAGGGCGAGTCAACCACAGCCCCGGCTGTGACTCATAATTTCCAGAAACCAGCCACTCGACCAGCAATGGTTCCCCTGGGAAACACACGCTTTACTTGAAAAAACGGCCACCGGTGGCACAGCGGCACCCGCAAGACGACAAAACAATAGAGAGTGAGTGAGCAGTGTTTGAGTTGGATAATGGAGCATGTTCAGAAAAATTATAGGTATTCAAGCAAACAGGAGGTAATTGCAATGAAGGGTTAAAGCATGAATTTGAAGAGATTGCAGAAGGTTTAGATCACTGCCTTCAATCAAAAAGAAATTTGGAAACTTCATTCCTCTTCTAAATGAAGCGGAAAATACTCAACTTCTCCTTTGAAGTCCAAACCAGCACATTTATCTGATCAATGCTTTAAATACATCTTCATTAATAGGACGATATTGGCCATCATATTGTACCATAAAGGTTGGCGTCGCCTCCTCCTCACCTCAGACCGCCGTAATGCTTAATGGTGGTGATGTAGATCCTTTGGACGACTTTATACTGTCATTATTGGCTTGTTTTGATTACAAGTCATGGATAAAGTCTTCATGTCTGTCTGGCCAACTCAAGTCAAACTGCATGTTGTTTACGACATGGTAGTGGGTTTCTGGTTTCAGCTAATGTCACTGAATGCCTCAGATATGATTGTTTGTTGAACAAATAGATCTTTAAGTCCAGATTTCTGTCGATTTCAGATCAATTTTCCTGGAATTTAAAGGATTTTCACTTTGATTAGAGGGTGAGACAGTGGTTAGTCAAGTTTCTAACAATAACACTTTGCTTTAGACATCTTTAATTTGGATAAACTGGAGGTAGCAATGATCTGGTATGTGTCCCTCTCTGTATTTATTCTGATTGTGGTTGAAAGGTCATGAGAAGTGTAGGGAGAGTTGTTTAGTTTTCACAGGGAGCGTTTCAGTCGGGCTCCGAGAAAACTGGAGCTACAGTACTGTGCACGCACACACACATGCACACACATACACGCGCACACACGTTTGAAGAGTTAACAAATACCCAGAGACTCATTAGGTTTTCAGAGTCCTTTCAAAAGGAATTATGGGCAAGAACAGAGAAGAGAGACAGCGAAGCTCTTCAGAGGGTGATGCAACTAAATGCTCTCTATTACACTTACCCTTTAAAATGTGCACTGACCATTTTCTGTAGTCATCCATTGTATATAAACAGTTTCAGTAGAATGAAAACAAAGAAAACGAACAATTCTCATCATCACCAACATATAGCTGCATCACCACAAGACCTCATTTAAATACAGCACTTTTATACTAAAATAACTTTTCTATAAAGTGCTTTACATGGCTTAAAAACTAGAACTGCGAAACACTCAAGTAGTTCAAAAAGCAAAAGCAAAGGAAAAGAATGATAATAAAAAAGCAATAACAAGATGCATAACATTAAAACTGTATTAAAGAAAACATAAAAACAAGTAACAACACCAGGACCAAACCTCAGAACTGTGCATTAAAGCAAGACTAAATCATAAAAGTGTTTTAAGAGGCAATTTAAGTATAGTTCATAATCCTTATGAGAGTGAGAAAATAAAGTGGCTTTGTTTTAATTAGATGTGTTTTCTTGTGGTTTTAATGCACCATATGAGCACGTTAGCTACATTACATCACAGTGCTGTCATGACAATATTGATGGTGACACACTTCTCTACTGTATGACAAGTAAAATGAGTGGAAGGTGAACAGAGGCAGAGATCAAGAGAGACAAGTGGAGAGTGGAAAAAAGAAAAAAGAAATTAAACTGAGTGTCAAAGTGTGTGTTATACACCGTGTTGTGTTGACTGGTGAAGTACAGGAGCCGTCCAGAGGGAGATTTGAATTCTGCACATTTTCTCAAAGAGAGACAGAGGAGCCAACCCACAACACACACACACGCACATGCACATAAACACAGGCACTAGATTCATTGGAAGAGTAAATGAGGATCGATGGCTGTCCAAAATAAACCAGAGAGGTCTTTAACATGAGGCAACACATCCCCCTACTCCACCCTCAGCACTTCTCTACTAACCACTACTACAAATGAGCCTCTACGTCTTTCATGCTCCATTCTGGGGGCATCTCTTGAAGTTTGGGTTTAAAGAGGCTGGAGCAATTCAGTGGATGTGATGTTCAACGAGACAGGAAATTTTACTGACACCAGCATTTTGCAGATTTTCTCCAGTTGCTCCATCACTGATGATGTGATGTGATATAAAACAAAGTGCTGGCTACAGGCCTCGGCTGATGCATTGCTTAGTTCAAGAGCCTACGCTGGGAAAGAAGCATTTTCTACTTAATTGGTCCACAGACTGAGGCATGCTAATAAGCCCGGTTATTAAGGACAACTCTGCTTAATCTTTTTTAATCTGCAGCACACTTATAGCCTACACGACGCATTTCACAAACGTGAAGCAAATCTAACCGGGAAGGTCAAATTCTTTCCTTGCTTTGAAATTAATTTTCACAAGGTGCACTGGGATATAATGTATAAAGTCTGGAAAATGTCAAAAAAGGGGGAAAAAGAGACTGATTTTAAAAATTGCAAAAGATATTACATCTGAAAGTAACAAATCCTCACATCTGAAAAGTTGGAATCAACAAATGTGTGGCATTTTCTCTTCTACTGACTGACATTCAGCTCTAAAATCCTTGACAAAGTGTCCTTTTTTTCATACTATACATTTTTATTCTCTGCAGTTGTTGATTCTTTACTCCATCTCTGAGGGAAAATGAAAACAGAAGGACACTCAGAGAGCACAGACCTCCACCGGTGCCAATGTCAAACAACATAACAAAAACTCACAGGAAAAATTTGACCTCATGTTCAGTGCAAATCAGTGCAGTACCATTTGCTGGCAAATAAACTGACACAAATGGAAACATAAAGGTAGTGGAGGTAATGAAAAGGCAAGAGTAATATAAGAAAATTTAATTTTTTTAGGCCCACAGGCTATATGACAATAATAAAAAACATATATCTGAAAACTCTTGATGCAGTTTTATATGCAATGACTTTCCATTTTCTCCTTCCCCACAGGAGACGCCTCCCTCAGTATTGCCAGACTGAAATGTTTGTGTGCGACGGCAGAAAACACACCTGAGTGGAAGGAGAAGACAACTGGAACAGAGGCAGTATATTACCTGAATACAGAGAGGTTTAAAGAACTCCACACTTGCAGCGGTGGCACAAAAGGAAGGAGGAGGCTTCATTTTCTGTAATGAGCCTGACTGCACCTGTACAGAGTGTACTGCCTGGCGGCTGGCCCGCTCTCAAACTCTAATCCCGCTGAGGATCCTTCACGTTCTCTCATACAGAACTCCCATAAAGACAGTCCCTCTCTGAGACAGTGGGTAACTCACTGACTGTGTCTGTCTGAGCACTTGAACCGTGCCTTACTGCCAAACCCCTGCAAACAGCGCAAAAAAAAAAAAAACTCTTCAAATTAACACGGCCGGTGCAGTTCATTCACTTCAATATCACTACAGCAGATAAGGCCAATGGGATGAATGAGCCTTGTGTCTCTTGGTCTGGGCAGTAATGACAAGCCAGACTGGGCGAGAAAAGAGTAGCAATTATTCAAACAAAGGGAAGTCTTCTTGCCGTCCTGCCAAGCATCACTCACTCCCTCACTCCCCCTGGACGGAGAGCAGCTCCTCCAATACTGACCTCAATCTCAGCACAACCTGCATGGGCACTGCTAATGAGGATCTACTGTATTGAGGCAGGACCTGACAACTACAATGGAAAATAGAGAACAGCAGCAGATGTTGACATAGAATTATAGACCGATGAGAAAAATTGGGCAGGTAGAAAACAAGACAGATTCAGGAGGCAGCGGGGTGAGATAACACCATCTCCCTGTCGCGACCAACTATTTTCCTCTAACTCAAAACAGCACTTGACATTTGGCCAGCAGCAGAAGTAATCACAGCAGACCCGGACAAATGTAAAAGTAACAGCTCAGATTATTTCTCCTCGAGGAACTGTCGTCGTCTTCCTGCCGATAACTCCTGACTTTATCTAGGTGGAAATGTATACAGGTTCATCTGGTGGAAGACAAGGCTGAGCGGTGATCCGTTCTCCTCCACATGACCCTGAGTGAGCAAAGTCTAAAACGCCCCTTGCACATTCACGCAGAGGCAAGGTTATTGAGGAGAAACCTATCAATTCAGTCAGCTGGAAATGCTAAAGCGGCGTATGAGCTATGAAAGCGAGTGTGCCACAAGTAGCCGGGGTGGATTATTTTTCACTATCTCATCAGCCGATCCCGTGGGCTCAGCAGCTCCAGAGGACGGCGGCGCTGTGCAGCTGCTGATTTGTCACACTCGGGGGAAATCAGAATCTCCCTCCATCAGACACCGCAAACGCATCGTACGTTTTGGACACTATACTGTAGGCTTGGGGAGAGTCAAAGGCACGGAGAGAACGTATGTCTTCGCTCAGTGCACGTGGAATATGTGAGCAGCGAGGTTCTTTTCATGCTCAACTAACAGTGGCTTGTGTGACAAATTATTCACATGTCTCTCCGGCTTGGTAGAGTTGAACAGACTCCCCACCAAATGACTTCCCATGAGTTAGATTTAATATGACACATTTACATACATTATGCAGCTTAAATGATCTCAAAATGTATCTTGGATTTCATTATGCAGGCTATAAAGTGGGAAGTCAATTTGCAACTGCTTCCATAAACCATTCTCCACCAGTAAAATGAGTATTTAATCAGACAAACAAACAACAAACACTCCAGACGCCTGGTTTACACATACTTTACTGCACTTCTTAGCTGTTTTATAATATATTATATATACAGTATCCTACAGTACATGGATGATAAAAATAGTTTGACCTTTAGAGTTTTGATGTTCCTGTAGAAAATGCATTTTTACAAAGAGCTGCTGCATCTCGGATAAATGTGTGAGTGAGTGAATGCGACTGAGACTGAGACACTGAACACATGTATGCGTAAGCATGCACATGTATAATTACTATGGTCAGGGGGGCTGTATTTCTGTCTACTAATTAAGTTTAATTATATTAAATATCATCTACTAAGGGCCATATTAAAAACTAATTAGAAATCACGGAGTCTGTGGCAGCTGTACAGATCACCTCAACAGCCCTGAACACATGAAGGAAAATTGAAGCATCACCACGCTGATCAGAAGTCAGCAAGGAAGCTCACTGTTTCCATATGGCTTCAAATCCTCACTGCAAAACAGCAAAGGGAATACGGGGAGCGTTGGTGCTTATTTTGTCACTTGAAATGTAATTTATTAAGAACATGCAAACACATGCTTAACATTTCCTATTGCAGTGTATTACATGTTGACCTTTATAAATCTGCTCACATTCAAGTTCACAAGAAAACCAGCTCCTGCCTCAAAGGAGAGCGTGATATACGTTCTGCTTGAGCACAACAGTCATCCTCTTTCTCTCTGCCATCACTCACTTTCACTGTCTGTGTTTATTAAGAGGCAAAGAACACCCAAAAAGTGTCTACCAAAAAAGAAAAAAGAAAAAAACTCATCTGTACCCATATCCATTTACGCACTGCGAGGGTAAATGGATATTGCTGGTACTGTATCTATTATGTATAATGTTACCCCTGGCAGACCGTGAAAGTGTGATGACTCACAATACTGCTACTACACCTGCCAATGTGGCTTCAGAAAAAAAGGTCAGAGAGATTTGTCCTTCCTGCTCACCGTGCACAAACACACGTACACACTCGGTGCTGATGAGATCAGTGTGTACGCACACAGCACTTCCACATCAAAAACAATCCACATCAACATGACTCAGACAAATAACCCACATCGAACACACACACACACACACACACACATAACACGGCTAATCCGCACCAAGACAGAACCAAAGCCAAGAGAACACAACTGCCACAACAACAGGCCGACTGCAAAATTAACTCCATCAAGACCTGCTCCCTTGGCCGTGACATAAAAATACATTCACGCTAAAGATGTAGGGAGGTGAGCTGATTATCCACACAAAGCTGTTTCATTGTAAAGAGTCTTCTGTGGAAGTGAAGTTGCACTTTACATCCCAGCAGCTTTGGGGCTGTTTCATGTGAGAGAACATCACATGTTAACATAGGACCCCAACACTGGATTATTGCACAGAATAAACACCTTTGACAACAACAAGAAAGGAATAATTCACGCCTGTTTCACACAATGGAGCTATGCAACACCCATAAAGCTGCAATCGACTAGTTACACGGTTTCTGGAGAGAAGCTGGGGTCATGAGTTCACTAGTCTGGGACACAGAGCCCGCTCAAGAAATACATAATCAAACTGTTACACAATGGATTATTCAATATCCTGCAGATGTCTACTGACTGCATTTGTTTAATAAATTAAGCCTTGAACTGAAATCTGAGCAGACGTGACCTTCGGCCTGCATAACCTCAGCCCTGACGGTGGGGGGTTGATCTGTCCCCATTTAGTGCTGCTTTAATGGAAAGGATGGCAGCGAAGCCCAAAGGGAGTGTCCTGCAACAAAGGGCAATATCCTCCGACTGCTCCTGCTCCGAAATCAAATTACACCAATTTATCGATCACGGAAAATAAAGAGGCATTTAGGCCGAGCACAACCTGGCAGACTTGTACCTCAGCACAGAAATCATACTTTTTTATCTTTTTTCCCCCGTTTAAGTCATCCTCTTTCTTGCTCTGTGTGCGTGTCTCCAGACAGAGAAGCGAGAGGATAAATACAGGAGGAAATAGAGGTCAGCTCCGCTCCTGACAGAGTGACATATTCCACCACCTTCTTTCAGAAAAGATCCTGGCCTCCTGGTGTGACTCCTGATCCCTGTACCATGCCTGCCTGTCACATCCACCGGCTAAAATAAACAACACATGACATAAAGAAGAGGAAAGAAAAAGCAAAAAAAAAGCAAAGTCAGTCTTACAATAAAATTGCTGGTTTGACTAAAGCTTTAACATCTCTGATAAGACAAAAAAAAAAGATCTGCAGTTATAGTGCTTAGCCTCGTTTATCTGTACACGACGTTGACTTATTTGCAAAACATTCACAGTTTAACTGATAAATGAAAACTACTGATGCAAAATATCACCCTCTGATAATCAGGTGCAATTATTATGAGGCAGGGGCTGCCTTCTTGAGCATACAGAAAGGTTACAGTGGAGAAGGAATGACTGCAGTGGGTACCGGCCCCAAAGCTACACAGATAATTAAGACTTATCCAAGGAACATTGTTCAGTGTCCAAATTATTTTTGGGCCTTATTCAACACTCACAGGCGAAGCGGAGTCTTTATATCCTTAGGAGGGATCAACTTGTCACAGCAGCAGAAACTGACTTGAGTTCTGGAGTGAGCGTTATACAGGTACAGTAATTGGCTTATCCATACAAGCACTTGCCAGACACATGTGTGTAAAAGAGTGTCCTACCTACCTCACACTGAATAGCAAATTACCCATAAGAGTCACCAGTAGCTGCCTGGAGCTCCAGCTATCTTGTCAGCGACTCACAAAGTGGCGATGGTGGGGAAGCTATTTCTATCTATAAGCATTTCCCAGTCTGTTTCCCTTGGGAGTGCTTGTGCTGTTTGTTAAGTAGACCCACGCCTGTGCTCCCCTGAGCTTCCTGCTGCTTCATAATGAGCCTCTCCAGCTGGATGGCCACTGAGACAGTGGAGGCCAGAGGTTGAGCTGTTCACCCTCTCTAATTGGCTGAATCATACTCTCACCCATCAGCATGCAGAGCAAGCAGGGTGCAAACACAAGTTACTAAGGAGTGATTTTTATATTCCAAAATGGGCTTCACACTTAAAGACATTAGAAAACTTTAAACATGTAAGATAATAACAAGGACAAAGAACAGAACAAAGGAGAAATGACCAAGAGAATCATGAAGAACAGAGCCGACACCTCAGTCTATAGATCCTAATGAAATACAGGAGAAAAAAGCCTCTATTGCAAGTTTATGAGAAAAGACGGCGCATCGACAACTTTCTTCTAGACATCCTTTGATATGTTTCTCTTTCCTCCTTTTTTGGAAACAAAGTCATGCTCACTGTCAGTGCTCAGCAGAATTTATTCTAAAGGGCTAATAAATATGTTAAATGCTTCATAAAACATTTGTAGCGCAGATATATTTTACTGTGTAATAATTCAATTTTTATTTTTTACAAAACGTACACGTTTGCTTGTTAGCAGCCCTCAAAGGTGAAGGTAAAAGACAACAGAGAAATGTAAGTCAAGCTCACTGTGTAATGTGCATGCACCAACAGGGGAGTTAATGAGGCAAATAGCTCTGTCAGCGCATTAACAACATACAAGACAAGGAGACAAGTATCAAATATGTCTGATTGAGGATATACTGTATGCTACAGTGTCTCTTGTATGCTTTTATGGCCAATAGTAAAGTAGGCTACATGTTTTTCATCATTTAATTCAAACAAATGAATAACTACTAAGAGAGGCTTCATTTAGTTGTGCCAGGATACATAGTAGAGTATAGTAATGTGGCATCAGCATAAGAGTGAACATCTAATTAAAAGACCGAGTGGAAACATGAAAGTAGCAAATAAGTTAAGGCAAAGAAACAACATTTAATTACTCCACGCGTCAGCGCAGCAACATCACCACTCGTGGCCAATCAGGACCGTCTCATCCACTGGATCAATGCAATTGGATGCAGATCCAGACAGGCCATAAAAACAAGAAAATACTACACTGCACCAATCTAATCAGGCAAAAAACTAAACCCTAAAGGAAAGTTCAGTGAAGACACCACATTAAATCCCTTCAATCTGCCCTGCCCTCTCAATATAGTCATTTCTTATGGAGGAATATTGATCTTTCAAAATGTCATTTTTCATTTTCATTTGTTGCAGAGTTTTAAAATGTAGTAGTAATATACAATACAGTAATAAAAATTCCCTCACGCGGTGATATAGGCATTAAAGTGCAGAGACAACATAAACAAGCTGCAGTTGCTCATTAAAACTTTAGGTGAACTTGAAAAAAAAACAGATTGTCTTTAACAAGGCTTATAGCTATGTGCATCATTTTATTTAAATAGTTGTTACATTATTTATGAGACAGAAGGTAATATCAGTTAAGTGTTTCAATATTTATTATTATTCAGCATGGGGGAAAATTAAAATGGAGCATTTAAAGTGCCAGCTGAGGCTTATAAATTATCCCATGAATCCTTCAACAGGGTAATTTACAACTCTGCAGGGCTGACTTCATTCAGGGAAGAAAAACAAATGTCAGTCATGCATAGAGGAGAAAACCTCAGAGGGGGAGAGCTACCTGCACCATCTGCTGTAAACAAGCTTTTATATTCCTACTCATATACTGTAAACTGTGACGTACTTTATATTTCATGTGAAGAGCAAATGGGTTTCTGCTTTCTTCTCTGTTAACGTGACCAATTGTGTTGAAGCAGCGTCGACTGAGAGGTGAGCAATTTCATTCTATTCTGAGACGTCTTAACAAGCTGCATTGCATAATGTCACACAATCACTCTTCCTTTGATCAGCTACAGTAGACAAACGTGATTGAAAAAAACAAAACAAAGAATATTATGTTCTTATTCTTATGATGAAATAAAAATAAGAATATTAACTCAGCATGTACTTCAAATCTTAAAGTGAATCTTGTACACTTGAGCTTATTAGTCAGTTGATCAATTTGAATGCAGAGAAATGAAATGGGGTGATATCATTAGAGATGGAGCAGGCGTACACTGCTCCTCAGTTTGGACAGATTCATTAGTGAAAACACAGACTATTGATTGTGGTTGCAGAGCGGCTGTATAGGGATACTTACAAAAATTCAGTTTCAGTTAGTGACACTGAAAGAAGTTCAGTTCAACTTCAACACTTATTTATGTGCCATTCACTTCACTTAGTCTGTGAAATATTAGAAAATAGGGAAACATGCTAACCAGAGGTGATGTCTTTAAAAAAAAAAAAAAGTTTTTTTTTTTTTTTTTTTTACATTCGGACAACTAAGATATTCAACAAATATTCACATTTGAAAAGCTGGGATCACCAAGTGCCATTGAAACAATGCATTCAACATTTTTTATACCTCTTCTATATGTGTGAATAAAGGATTTAATTTAATTGAATTGAAGATGGTGGCAATTCATTTACTCATAGTATTTAGAAGTAGTACTGTAATTTATGGTATTTTTTGAATTTTACTCAAAAAGTGCATCTTTAACTGCTCATATTTCTGTGGTATATTTTGAGACTTGTACTTGAGGATATTTATAGTATGTTACATACTAAGTAAAGGATTAAATAGCTTGTTACATCACTGAATAAATTGCAAAAGCAGAATGGAGAGGTGAGACACACACTGATGATGAGGAAACAAAATAGTCTAACACATTTTGATGGATGAAGAAGGAAAACATGTAACTGTAGCTTATATAAATCAGCAGTCTAATAGATAAAAGTTTGCATGAATCCAATATCTGCTTAAGAAACTTTGCTTTTAGAATATTTAACAAGAAATAAAAACTCAATAAGGCTGCAAATAAATCGCATGATTGGCTTTATGAAGAAATGTTGTGATTACATCAACATTAATCTGCTCATCTTTCTGGGGTAAACAGCACTAACAACAGCCTGAGAGGCATGCATTTATTTTTGATCGCTCATGACAGCTTGGTGGGAGAACATTTTACAGCCCAGTAATTTGGGAATACACCGTCTTTGTCTCCAAAAAAACTGATTCTGGGAAAATCAGCCTAGTTTTAAGCATCACAGACCAATGTCTGCTTTCCGCTTGCTGAAGCAACTTTGTTGTGCTCCTCAGAGTACAGCTAAGATGTTTTGCGTTCAACGTGAAGCGGCCTAATCACTCATGGCATCCACTCAAGAACACAAAACCACCGAGGATCACCGTTCAAGTCTGAAGAAAGACATCAACCTTCACAACAAAATAACTAATCCTGGGGCCTGGTAAGTAGTCAAGGGAACATACTTGTGTCTACAAAATTATAGGCTAGAGCTTCATTTAAAATACAGCAAAAAAAAAAAAAATAGTTTGGATTTTGTTGTGACATTAGATATTCAGGGGCTTTCATGTTAAAAATCCCCTCATTTGTCCACAACTCAAATCAGAGACACTGATCTAACCACTTATAGGACGGTCAAACCCCTGTAGAGGGTTGTCACAGAACCGAAACCGAATCCCTTCTGACTCCAGGCTGTCACAGGGGCAGGCAGGGGAAGGAGGGAGTGAAGGAGAAGAGGTGAGGAGGAGGAACAGGCCAGCACTTGTCGCATGTTAAGTACGAATCTGTGACATGGTAGCAGAGCCCTGAGGCCTGGCCCCGCTGAACCCTGCAGACCTGACAGCCCAGAAGCTGAAAACACCAGACAAGCATCTTCCTCCTTCCAGCCTCAGACCCTGTGGTGGTAACAAACCATGAACTCACTGTCTGCAGCTCAGACCTCCATAGTAGCTTAGCTCAGACGCTCCCGTCTTTCAGTCAGATGTCACAACAACAAGAATTCATGTACACGCTCCGATAAATAAATGGAATAATGGAATGAATTATAAATGGCAACTATAGAGCCTGTAGTATAAATAAACAATTTACAGACAGGAGTGTTTTGGCTTACTGAAAATCTTGACTGCAAATCCATAGTAATCAGTCACAATAACCATCGCTGGATTTGCTGCTCGAGTGACTGGCGAGATAATTCGAACACTAAAAATTCAGTGAGTTGGTTTTAAATCTCCGTCTCCAGCTGACTTTTTAATGCCTGCAGATGTTTTGCTATGCCTCAGTGTCAACGCCAGCCAGGGCCAGATGTATTATATATAAATTTGGCACAAATGTCAAATTGGACACCTCCAGGATGACTGATTACAATTTGGCGCTCTGAGGTCAAAGGTCAACGTCAGCAGCACCTTGCAGAACACGTTTTTGGCCATAACTCAGGAATTCATACACTTATTATGACAATAATTTAACACACATGTCTACTAGGATAAATGGATGATGATGAAGACATACTAAGGGGATGGGGTGCACTGTTTGGCTCACTTACAGTACTAGAGTGTTTCCCTTACAGCTCATACACATTGTTGTGGCATGTGGAGAAGTCCAAAGCTTGACAGGTCTGTTAAGGTCTGTCTATTTATATTCCCTAAACTGTAATTGGATTATAGCTGTTTGAGTGGCAGGTTGGTGAACTGTCAATTAGCATGGTATGGTATTTTTTACAGGCTTTTTTTTCTACTTAGATAATTTCCAGTGATTTGAACCCTAAACAACACTGGCAATGCATGGTGAGTGCCTCTGACAGCTGAGGCAGCTGTTCACCACTATATCTGGTCATTTCTGCTCACAGGCGAATGTCATCATCTCCTGTCAAATCACCCTGAGTGTCAAATGTGTGAAAACACAGGAGAAAAGAAGAAGAAAAAGAAATCGCTTGCAGGGTAATCCCATCTCACCTCAGCCTCTCCTCCTCCTTCTTTCGTAGCTTCATGTCCCGCTGGACCACTTTCAAGACGTGCTCCGCCTCGACTTCCGTCAGGCCCGACAGGTCCAGTTTCCGACCCATTGTTCCTGGTCTCACCACACCGAGCTGCTGCAAGACGGGAGGAGCAGGAGAGGCTCAGGCTCTGCTGCTCTGGGGGTCGAGGCTGGGACAACCCTGGAGAAAGAGACACAGACAGAGAAATGTACAGTGTCAGTCGAGCTCATTTGTGGAATCAATTCACCTCTTCTGAACTGAACATTAGCAGCCACTTCGGAGAGGGCTCTCATACACCTGACAGTAATTTATGACTTTCATCAACCTCTATAGGAAGAGAAATTACAACATCAATAGGTCTCTGGCACAGCTTATAATATAATGAACATTCCCATTTTCACAACAGCAAACCCATTAGAACAGAGACCCAGCATAAAAAGGTACACTGAAGAGTCATTATTTCACCATGCAAATAATGCTGCAATGTTTGCTTTAATGACTCGTGAACAAAATATATTGTGGCGCCGTGCAGTTGCCTGCCTGCAGCATGAACCTCCATATCCGAGAGGCTGAAAATTGGATCCGGCATGTTTCCAAACCAAAAGTGTAGTGCCTGGAAAGATTTGTTCTCTTACTGTTTCAGGTCATTGCTAATTTGATACTTGAACAAACGCCGGAAGGAAGAAATAAACTGAACTTGTAAAAGAAATTGTTACTTGTGCTGTCCTGTCGAAGGAAATATATTCAAATTGTTGTGATATTTGTGTGGTGCCTTAAGGCCATTTGTTTTTGCTACACAGAGAAGTCAGGGTCCTTAAAATGTGATTTTCAATTAACTATGTGAACAAAGTTTAATACAACAGCCATGCAATTAATTCAAGCTTAATTAAGATTAAACTGATCAGGGTCCTCAGAGGTGCCTTTTTCTGGTGACATAAAAACAAAATGAGTAAGCAGTCATTGCCTGTGTGAGGCTCTGTTAGGCAATGTTTTCAGCTAATGCTACGTCACAATGACAATATGCCCCTTTGATAACACAGACTTAAATAAAAGGGTGTTGAATAAGTGCTACATGATGCCATCTTTGACTGAGAGGCTTGTAGTGACACTTTGTGCAGACATAATTTTAGCTCATGTTTCACTGCTTATTTTTTTATTAATCAAACATAAGGAAGTACATAAGTAGCCAACAGGTCCAGTTTTTAGTGCGATAAGATCTTATTTCAGCATATAACATGCAAATCATGCAGACAGCTGCGAAAGGCGCACGTCAGTCTCGTGCCAACAAACACAAATGTGATATTTACATGATAACAAAATGTCATGGTTCTGTGCAGCAGCCTGTCACTTACTGGTATTTATATTTTCTTTGAAATCAGGCATCTTCTCTAGAGCATGGCATCATAGGTGTTCTACTGTAAACATATCATTTATACTCGGCCATGATCCGGTGCACACTACAGTTTACAGTTTTAGGAGTAGGTTCGTTACCTTTATTTGTCGGTGCAAGCTACTTTTAGAACGGCGGGGCCGAGTGGTGAGCTTCTCAGAGCTACACTGCGGAGAGCGTTTTGGAGTTGTTGGATTGTGTATTTGATGAGTTTGATGAAGGAAACCAAGAAATCCCATTAGCCTCCGTAGCGTAGCTCTGAGCAGCTCGCGGTTGTGCTCCACCGTTCTAAAAATAGCTTGCACCAGAAATTAAAGGTAACAAACCTACTCCTAAAACTTTAGGGATTATGGCAATGGGCCAATTTGCCAAAATGCTGAACTATCCCTTTAACTTTAAAAAAAAATCCAAACAAGACATTCAAATACCCAGCATGTGAAAGCAATCTGATGGACAACACTGGAGACAAAAGTTTTACAGCAAATGGGTTCAGTTTTAAAGGATACAGCAGATTTAGTTTGTGACTGGATCAGCTTAAAAACAAACCTGATACCTGCTATTCGTGGGATGCAAACAGACAGACAGAAGTCAGGTCAGACAGAGGTGGGAGTAAAGAAAGGATATGGAGAACGAAAGGTGGACGACAGAGAGGCAAGATCAAAGGGCGGCCTATAAAATTAAAAAAAACAGAGGGATGACAGGGGGAGGAGAGAAGCAGAGAAAGATGTGGAGATGGACAGAAGGAGAAGGTCCATTAACTGCAGAGTCTAAACAAGATGGGAGAGCGCTGGCAGTGTAGTGAGCTATGATGACTCAGAGTGCCAGACAATTATGTCCGTTCTATTATTGGGCCAATAGCTTCATCGACAGAGCACCTCTCCTCTCACTCAGCTTATCACTCACTCCCCGACTGCAGCTACGGGCCTGTACCAGGACAGACTGCTGTTCAACTTTTGTCACATTATACATTTCAATAGCAGTATTATATATTATATATTATATATCATGTATTATGTTTCAAACTTTAGGAAGCAATATATCCTCTATATTTGTGTCTGTGGGATTCAGCTCCATTTAATCCAAAGACATCTTTTAAAATTATAGAGCCTCTACACAGTAAAATAAACTTCAGTTCATTGCTCTGAAATTGAAGAGTGGTTGTCATTTTGATGAAAAGCTCCTGGGGGAAACCAGAGGAATATTGTTTTTTAAATCATCATTTGATTTCATCCTCACAGAAATCTCCATCAGATGCTGGCACAGTCATTTGTATCAGTGGGACGCAAACACAAGCTCTCACAAACGCGCACATACTCAATTACACACACAAGTGAAAGTGTGAGGAAGAGCTTTTGTCACATTCTCAGCGACAGTGGAAAAAAAGCTGTAAAATCTCCCCATCGCAGACATCTGGTATCACACAGTGCAAATACAGGCTGTCACAATACTATTCACAAATGCTCCTCATTCAGACGACCTTGCTGTCATGTCTGACAGGAATCGCATTTTACATGCAAAATATTAAAATACACACTTTATGGACGGCATATGTATGTGTGCCAGCATATGTGTCAGCATGGGCCTACAGTATGAGGGCTGAACATTGAAATAGCAAAGAGCAATATCCAAATTCTTGGTGATTTGTGAGAACATATATTAAATGAAGCACAGAACTACAGAGACGTCACAGCCAACAAATCATATATCACCACTATGGGATACACCTGTTCAACTGTGTGTTAATGTAAATATCTATAGGGCAATCACATGGTAGCAACTTAAAGGGATAGTTCAACATTTTGGTAAATTGGCCCATTACCATAATCCCTATAGTCATAGCTTTAATTGTCGCCGGTGCAAGCTATTTTTAGAACGGTGGAGCAGAGCCGTGAGCTGCTCAGAGCTACTCTACGGGATTTCTTGGTTTCCCTCATCAAACTCATCAAATACACAATCCAACAACTCCAAAACACTCTGGTGGACAAGTTGTGACCTGCACATTCACCACGCTATGAGATAATAACAGAACATTACCAGACAGAGCTGTTTTAGAGGTAAATTCATGCAAAACTGCTCGACGGGAACGTGCATCAGCAGTTTTGCATGAATTTACCTCAAAAACAGCTCTGTCTCGTAACGTTCCGTTATTATCTCATAGCGTGGTGAATGTGCAGGTCACAACTTGTCCACCAGAGCATTTTGGAGTTGTTGGATATTTTGTATTTAATGAGTTTGATGAGGCAAACCAAGAAATCCCATGAGCCTCTGTAGCGTAGCTCTGAGCAGCAATTAAAGGTAACAAACCTACTGCTATGACTATAGGGATTATGGCAATGGGCCAATTTGCCAAAATGTTGAACTATCCCTTTAAGTGACTTTAATTGTAGCTTGGTTGATGTCTGGTCTGGAGAATATAAAGAACACAATTTAGACAACATCTCATTTGTTTGATTAATACAAAAATTTAAGTGTAAAAACAACATTGCATTTCTATGAGTATTTATGAACCTGAGTATTTCTTGGTCAGAAGCAACCACTTGCTTTCGCTTTGTGTTTCTGATCTTTATTTACCAGACAGATATGAGAGTGGCATCATTATCATCCAACATCTCAACATTAAACTGTTTCTTTAAGGATTTAATTTTAGAATAATGCCAATCCATCAGTGAATGTCAGCCCATAACATATCCACTCCACAACATGAACCACAAATGGCTGCTCTAACACAGCATTTGTCTTTGGTCCTTCTCACTCTCCTAATGTATAGAGGAGATTAATGCACCATTACTGTGGCCATTATTGTATAGCCACAAGGGAAGGCAATTATTCAGGACTTCTTTTTATAGTGAGTGGTGTCAAGGTCTCAGTGTCTGTCTCTGAAGCTTCAGTGACACAGACTTGGGGGCAGAAACAAACACTGTACTCACAACAAAACAACGCACACTTGTGACAATTTGCAAGACAAATACGCCTGGATGTATAGCTACAGTACACAAACAAACAGATAGATGCACACTGTCTCAAATCCATACTCCCTTTGTGAACAGTGTCACCACCTTGCAACATCACTAACACTCCCTCAACAATGGCACAGATAAGCTATCAGTGTATACACAGCAGAGTGTGGACTATTCCAACAGAAAAATCCACTTAAACCGATGCTGATTTGACGTCGCCTCAGTGGTTCAGTGCTTCACTGATTTGCTCAGTCTTCTCAGTGCAGACAGGTCGTAAGATTTCTACCTCAGAGAGATTTAAACTGTCTTCTACTACACTAAAAATAAGGGCGACTGCAAACAGACACCACACATTGAACATTCCCATATTTGCACATTATCTGCAAATGTAGTGTCATGAAAAGTCATTTGAAAGTACCACACTAACCTAACCTGATATGTTTCAACATGAATCCCTGACACACATCATTTGGTGTCTTTTCTCTGAGTACGGATTAATTTTCTTTGTCTCACTATGATTCATTCATAATATTTTTAACCAAACTCTGCTCTTGAAACTGTCACACTCACTCAACCACATTCATTCTATTCTACGTGTTATTTTCACTTTTATTTTCTGTCAACGTGTGGTGCTTTCAGCCGCTGCAACTCGTTTTCTCCACAAGAATCTGGCGTTTCAGTCTGAGGGTTCAGAGCTGCATGTCGGGAACTATGGTGATTTCGATTTGCGCTGTAAATTTGCAGTCGACTATACAGGTACCAATGAGCCAGGTAATTAGAAATGAGAGTTGTAAAATGCTTCTGCAGCTCTTCATTTTAGCACTCTGAACAATCTGTAAATAAATTCATTTTAAAGACAAGTGAGTTAGAGGACACACAACAACTCTAACAAAATAATAAAAACACAACCTCAGTCACTGCCGTCACACTTTGACTGGCACTACAATGAAGCCCACCAAGAAGCCCACCAATGTAATACTGTCAGATTACAAGAGCAACATGTTCAGACTGACACTCTAAGTGCCAAGAAAGAGAGAGTGGCTTCAGAGGGAAAATAGGTCACACTGATGCATCTCTGTGGAGAATGAACAGAAACCTGTCTTTTCCATGAAAGGACATGTGCATCAATCAAACACGACTTTGATGAAAGCATGTACACACTCGTATTAAATCATCCAAAGTACCACCACGTCCTACATGGTGCTGCTGAGGACTTGACTCTGCCGCTGTCTATCACCTCAGATAGGTAGCAGAGGATGTGCAAACCGAGGACAAGGCCCTGTTGGAGCACTAAAAGGGCAGGTGCAGCCAAGCGCTAAATGAACTGCTTGTTTTAGACACTCTCCATTGGATCAGCGTTTCGTCACAGCCGGAGGGAAGGAGATTGAGAACGGCTTCACTGAAATGACTATTTGGACTAAAGGTGAATACAGTCAACTGACTTTGCAAATCTGCATTTACGGCTATTCTGGATTGGAGTGTGTGTGAGTGATTTTCCTGAATTATGTGGGTCGGGAGTAGGTCACCACAAGTTCTTAAAAAGCCACACGCAGACAGCCTTTCTTTGACTCTTTGGTCACTTGTCTTCCGACAACCACATTACAGCAGAAACGTAGGTGCTCAAGTTGTTTTCACAATCCGGGATATGACCACTTTCTGTCAACCAGGGGGATTCATCAGAGAGAGAGATAAGAAGCAACAAGAGAGTGCACTATGTAGTTCAGCGTTCAGTTAAGGGCACATATACTGCGCTCAAGATTTTCATTCCTCCAACTGTTCCACCATCTGACTGCCTGTAAAGTAAGAAGTGTGAACAGGCCTGTCATTAGCAATGAATTTATGAGAATATCAATCAGCCAAGGAATCTTATTCACACTTAACATCCTTGAGGGAAGAGCAGTTTTAACATAATGATGTCTGATATCGCTTTTATAAAGCCATAATGGTACAAGGCCAACAGCCTGTAGCTATGCACCGTCCGACATCACTATTTTACGTCTTTGTCACCACTGAAACAAAGCTGCAGTGGTTTCAAAGGATATGATGAGACAAAGAAAGAAGGCTGATGTTATTAAAAAAAAAAGTTAAAGGAGCTGTTTGCAAGTGCTACACCAGAAATGTTAGCATTAGCACAGCTGTTTACCATCTTGCTGGGAGCCACAGCCCTCATTGCCTTAGCAAGACAAGGGGTTACAATACATCCTCTGAGCAATGCCACTTGTTCAGGAGCAGAACAAGACACTGCAGCGACTGGGAATTGAAAAACAAGGAGACAGGTCAACCAGGCCGGGGCTAGGTGATTAGCATATAGAAGAGAAGGAGGTAAAACAAAAGGTTGTTTCCCACTGCTGAAGACAACTGTTGACAAGGGAATTTGATGCTGAACTCACAACATTTACTCTAAGTAAAGGGCTGTTAATGCCAAAATTGGCCATGTAGCAATAGCAAAAGTTATAAATAGCTCCTTTAAGCTAGTTAATAGTGAGCTTTATGAACCATAGTCAGTGGTCCAAAAGTCTACAGCTTATGGGAAGTAACTTAAACCATCTTTACTGTAACAGAGATACGACTGTGATGATTCTATGATGCATTTTATTTATTTATTTATTTTTAAATGCTAAAATTTGGTAGCAGCTGTCACATGTTAATGGTCCTGTAGAGAGTAAATGCGTGTGACTGGCAATTTCCACAAACGGTGGTGTCTGCTAATATTTGAACACTAGGCCTGTGGCACCCTGTCAGCGCCTACTGGGTCATTGGAGCAGAGCAGAGCCGCCATTAGTGGTATTAGGTACGCCTGTGCTTTTCCCACTGTGACACG
The DNA here is from genome assembly GCF_905171665.1 of Trachurus trachurus. Taxonomy (NCBI): domain Eukaryota; kingdom Metazoa; phylum Chordata; class Actinopteri; order Carangiformes; family Carangidae; genus Trachurus; species Trachurus trachurus. The sequence continues at coordinate 10,312,115 of NC_139911.1, forward strand.
TCCCAAAGTGCCAAAAATTTGCAGATAAACCAAAAAAACCAATGTAGACTAGAAAATAATGGATACAGGTGTGGTTAACAAGCAGGTGTAGGTTATCAGATGGCCTTTTAACTCGCTCCGTGTGAAGAAACACCAAATTTAGATTTCACTTCCACCCCAATATTAGACAGTGGGAACACTGAAATCCTCACCGGAGGCTCAGTATGAGGAAGAGCCCTTGATCATTTGTCACTGTTTGACATCTACCTGCTGTGTCACATCCATCACTACCTGCCCAATTACCACTCTATGCAGAGAAAGAGTGGAGGATGGCAAGGTGAGAGTGCTGCAGCTGAACTGTGAACACACACACACACACACTCTGTATATTGTATACGCAAACACATTTTGATCTTAAGTGTTAAAATCAAAACAGATGCTAATTGCATCTGCCTCTGAGTCACCGTGCATGTGACAAAGTGTTGAGAACTGCTGTAACACAAACACTAAGAATGGGTTGTAATTCTGGCTGAGTGATCTCTATTTTTCCTTGAATGAATTACTCAAGAATAGCAGACTGATTCATCCAGTATGTGGGTAAATGTATTTCTGGTGTCTCCCTATAAAGCCTCCCAAGATTAGCCTTGCCTAGTATTGTTGTCAACAGGTGACAGCCACCGCCACAGAACAAAACAACTGAAATAAAACTGCTCAGAGACCAGTTCACCTGCCTTGCACACCCACACACAGAGGGGGCTGCCAAATAAGGATTTTCAGCTTGCATTCCTTTGGGTTCAAGATTTTTTGCAACCATGGGTCTGAGACAAAACACGACCTAATTTCCAACAGCTCCAATCTAACTGAATCTAGAAGGTGTTTGAGTCACATCCTGCGCATCCTCGACCCTGTTTCTTTTTTAGTTTTTTTCTGGACTGTGAGGCACACATCCACCTGATCACATCCACCTCATCCCGCAAACATGCCGCATTTGCCTCATTTGAAACCAGCACCCACTCATCTCATTCAGACTGCCACGCTTGCAGTGACTGAACGGTAACATCTGTGCAGAAATCCTGCTGGTGACAAATGTCAGCTCGCCGTGGGCAGTGAATCCGAGTGATTTTTTTTTTTTTTTTTGCAGCAAAACGCCAATGAAGAGATGATGAGAGAAATTTCACAGAAAACACGCATTTTCGTTATGAAGGTGTGCAAGCACGCGCCGAGCATGTGGATCATACATGTATTTTTTTTTTTTTTTTAAAGCAGGCACCTTACAAGTGCGGCTCATGTTTCAGTCTCCATCAGTTCCTGCTATTTGTTAAGAGGCTAACATTCACCCGGTGAGTTGATGTGGAGAATCACTTACACAGGATCAGCGGGTGCAGGTTGACCGCCAGTTACAGTCTCTTTCACGTTATCCCAGATAATGGCAAAAACAAAAGAGAGAAAAGACGCGCATGGATGCGGCTTGCGGATGCAAGTGTAAACTTCCGCGACACCTGTCTGTCTCCCGGACACTTTTGCTTTGCCTGCCCCTCCGCGAGCCGGCTTATTATTTTTTTCCCCCCCAAAGCAGCAGACGCAGGCACTGCTGAATGGGTGATCACGAGGTTTGTATTACACGTAAGGGAGGAAGGAGGGAGGGAGGGCACACGGCGAGCGAGGTGAGGGATTGGCACCCACCCCTGGTTCTTCCTGTATTCACGGTGACACACAGATGGAGGCATGGGTGGGGGGAATTTGTGGACTGGAAAAGAAAGGTAGTTGTTGAATCCGTTTCTGTTCTGTTTCTGATCTGATTTCGAAACCTTTTTGTTTCTGTCATTTTTTTTTTTCGCTGGTGGCACCTGGGCATCCTGCGCTCCAGTTTTGGGAGGAGGGAGAGGAGGAGGAGGAAGGGGAGGAGGAGGAGGCACTGGGTTGGTTGGCTCCTTCATTCACAAAGACAGTCACAGTCCAATTTGTCTCAGTGGGAGATGAGAACATCCAAGTTAATCCAGCATCTCTCTCTCTCAGATTAACCTGTCTCTGGCTGTTTGATCACTGCTCTATTACTCCACTATTTGAAAGATCTTATTTATTCAGATTTTATATTTCAGTTTAATAAGAAATCTAATTCTGTTCCATAGACGCTATGACGCATCACAGACAAACTGAAGTTTACATATATCTATTTCTATCCATCGCTGACGCATCTTAAATCCTGACTTATTAATGATTTTTTTTTATCCATTCATTTAACTGAGCAAGCCGAACATATTACACCATCACATTATCCAAATTGCATTTGAATACCCACTGTCTTCTTGAGCTGTGGTCTGGCAGAGCATCAGAGATGATGCAGATCAGAGCAGTGAGCTGAGGAGGAAAACTTGGCTGTTTGTTCTCTTTATTAGTGCTCAGCCTTCAGGGGAAAATGCTGACGGCGGTGCGCTGCAAAAACACTTTCTAGGCTGTTACTTGCTCAGCAAGGCAAATTTTGGCAAGATAAAGAGCTCTCCTAACGTTGCAATTATGGGCTACTTTGTCGAGATAATAAATCAGGATGAACTGATGCTTTCTTTATCCAAAGTGTACTTACGGCTGCATTTTACAATAGATACTGCCAGGGAAACCGTTCAGAGTCATATATTCTTTATATTACATCATATTTTCTCTTATAAAAAATATCTCCATGAGTGGATTTTGTGCTGGGAGCCTGTGTGCCCCACTCAAGGCACACCCTTGATCCACATGCAGTATGTGCAGAGTCAGTCACAATGCTGCTGCAGTGGCAAGTCTCTGTAATCTGAGGTATTTGATTCCTATCAGAGTTTCACACACAGATAAAAATGAAAAAAAAAATTAATGTGCTGCAAATATTTATGCCAAGGGAGCACAGAGTCATTAAGTGAACAAGTATATTCACACAGATGGAGACCAACCGCATCACTTCTCATGTTCCCTCTGCTTCCTGTGTGCTGCCTCCCCCGTCCATCTCCTCTTCTCCATCATCCTAAACCTGTGTGGACCTAAAACCTGTCACCCTGGGTCTCCATTAACATCGGGATTCTTGTCCAACTCCATCTTTACAGCATAAGTGAGACAAACTTTCAGACAAGAATGAATTCTATCAAAACAAACATCTATTTCTGTTGCACACACTATATCAGTCAGAATTAGTCTAGTGTAGAAATATGTGGCAGCGGCAATTATTGCTAGAAGGTCACAGGCCAGGTTTATTCAAATCTTCAACTTAAGCAAATCCGACTGCATAGCGAGTGCTCAGTGGTGCACTTTAAAATGAGTGTGCTTATTATGGTTCAGCGCTTATTGCTAGAAGGTTTAAATAACACACGTCTGGCCTGTTAAACTGCAGTTTTTACTCGCTTTTTTCTGCACGCTTTAGTTTGGGAAATAAACTGCAGTTTTTAAATACAGCCACATCACTTGGGCTGCTGGTGGATGACAGAGGGAAGTTCTCAAACAGACTTTAATCAGGTGAGCTACAGCCAGGAGAGGGATGAGAGGAGGACAGAGCAGCTGTGGCTATCACAGGATGAGAGGGGAAACAAATTGTAGAGCCCCGGTACAATCCCACGCCTCCATAGTGGGTCAGTGAATAGCTCCAGTGTGGAGCTTGGGGTCAGTTGAGGGGTTTCACGTCAACATTCCTCTGGTCACAAGCACATTTCTACAACATTAAAGCAGCTGTTGGTCATATATGTTGGGGGTAAAGCTTATTAAAAGCTTCATGCTCTGCTAATTCTAGTGTTTATGCTTCGGTCTCTGCTGCTGAGTCACTTTGCATCAGCGACTCTGTGGTGAAAGAAAATATTATGTCTTCATTTTGTGGCTTTATTTGTGGACCTTTTCCTGTTTCCACAAAAGCTGCATATTGATAATATCCCCACTATTGAGAGTACGTGCATAATCCCATCAAACTCTTATGTGGGAACAGAGGGAATATTCATGTATGCAGTAGCAACCATGTGAAAATGAAATCAGCAAGCCATCATGGCGTGTCTTGATATAACAATGTGTGGCTCCTCAAAGCCAGTCCCTCCCTCTATCTGTATGACATGACGTTACAGTGGTCTGTGCGTAGGTATATCGTTTCCCGTGACATTCAGTAATCTCGTGTGTTTGGAGACAGATCGCAGCTTCCCCCCACCCCGAATGTTGGCATTTGAGGTTCTTTTCCCTCGTGGGCCTCGCCGCAACAATATATGATCTCGTCCTTCAACAAAATGTCAGCCTTCAAAAACCAGAGAAATGGTCAGTGAATCATAACCGTCGTATACGATAGCAGGCGGTGAGAGCTGATTCATGGATGTTTTGTCAGAGAAATTTGTAACAATGATTATTTTGGAAAGGCAACAATTTGTACTGTTACTGTAACTTCTTCCAGACGGAAAACCCCCAACCAGTCAAGAGTGAAACCACTGAACAGACATGACAAAATACAAGCAAACCTCAGCTGCCACCAGGGGGCCTCCAAAACATAACCTGCCTTTGGGGTGTTCTTGTTTTCTTCTGCTACAATCCTTGATTTTGTTCTGCCCCACATTTGGTTTCCAGACACTAACATACAGTATGCTCCAAGGACAAATTATCAGCTTTCTCAGTGTTATTAAAATTGCTGTGGTTTGTACTGTAAAAATAACACTTTAGACTTTAAGAACTTTGCATCCAAAATGTGCTGATTTAGTAGCACTAGTGATTACTTCACTCTAGTGCAATACAGTTATGTTAAAGCTGCCAATATCTGCACTTTCTCCAGTCTTGACTTGTGTGTTGCAAGAAGTAGATAATTTATGACAGAAAACAAAAAATGTGTATAGATTTACATATTAAAGATGTAGATTATTATTATATTTCATAATTGTAGTCTTTTTATTCTAAGTGCAGACTTTTCCTACTACTATTTGTAGCCTACCTGTTATTATTACTGGGGATCATTGATCATTTTGAAGGCATAGAGTGACTACTGTTTAATCCCGCCATCGGGGGGAAATAATTGATTAAATGTATTGATGTTTCAGTGAGTATATTGATGCCATAGAGACACAGTGACGTGTGTTCAGAGAGGTAGCAGGTGTGTCAGATGCATTGAAGAAAAACAGCTTTTGCACCTGTGACACTCAACTTCTTGATCTACACTGATTTAAGCCTGCCTCTGTGCCCACCAGTGATAACTGTTGATTTATTCCCAATTTGCTCTGGGAGAATTTTTTCTTTGCTGCACCACTTCCTCCCTGATGGTAAACAACAAGGTATATACTGTAATTACTTTTGACACAAAATTTGCCAAAGATTGTCACTTCAGCCATCTTTTCCAGGGAAAAGAGTTTATAATGAGTAGCAATATATCTTCAGGGTTAACATGTTAACTTCAGTGGAAGAAAATATAGTAGAAAACATAGTGATAGATATCGAAGCAAAACATACCATTCAACACTTTGCTTTTCCACCACTGGAGCTCGAGGCAACTCAAGGAAGTTTGATTCTGAACTTGCTGTTATGTAAACAGCTGTTAATGCTAAAGTTGGCTATGCATGAAGAAAAGTTTTAGATTTAATCTTCACCTGAAGGCACCACACTGCTCATCAAAATGGTAATTTGGATATTCTGCCCTCGTAGCTTATATACATATAATTTATTTTGCCTTTCATAGTTCTCTGGGGCAACAACCATGTCAAAATGTGGAATTCACCTGTTAAACATGCCTGACGACACATGAGTCTGACCTTTAAAACAGGCTCGTATAACTAGTATGTGTGTAATATGTTCACATGCGTGTGTGGAAACATAAAGGGCATGATCATTAACGGTATAAAAAGACTGACCTCTCTAGAATCATGAATTATTTATCCTATAAAACTTAAGTGGTTATAAAACAGTGATCAGATGGTGAACAAGCCCATAAAGAATCTTGTAATTACTCATTAATTGGAATATAATTAGTAAATCATGATTTGTTGTAATTTATTCATTTATCAAAGTATTAAAGGCCTGAGATTGCACAGACCTGTGGGTCAGAACATTGATTTTGGATTTAAGATGCTGCTTTTAATCCTACAATAATGCTTGTGATAAGCCCTCTGCTGTGTATCTGGTAATGCTAAAATGAACACCATATATTTCCCCCCCCTTTCCACTAATGTCGGCTTGTTCATTCTTCGGTGCCTCAACTCATTCCATTTAAACATACATCGTATTGTGTTTGTCGGTGACGAGGTGGAGGTGAAGCCTCTGCCTACTCAGCATGACTAATTGCCCATAAGTGGCCATTGCAGTGTTGGAAACAAAGCATCACAATACCAAACAAACATCATGAGTCACTCCTTGCATTGTGTTGATATTCACAGCGAGGAGTAAGGGGAGGAAAAGGTATCATTTGATAGGGATAAGGGAAAAAGAGAAGCTTGTTTCACATATTTTTACATGTCACCAACAGCTGGATGGATGTGACATTTTTACATGTGATAAATGCATTTCAGAAATCTCAAGGGAGGATGGGGCTTCAGTGATGGAAGAGATTCATGAAGCCATTTCCCCTGTTACAGCTAATAAACACACACTAATTGTCCTCCGGGTTGAGTAATGAGTTAAGGCAGTAGCTGAGGAAAATCACATTCATGATGGAAAACAACCGCTTTATCTCCTGGATACGCTACTCACAACCAAAGCGATGACTGTTGGTATACGAGTGCAAGCAGGAAGAGGAGGATGGATGCAGCTTGCTCAGGTGCTGCAAAAAATACCCTAAGAGTATTTGTTCATTAAGACTGATGCGCATTTGAATACAAACAAAAATGCGGGAATGAGGGGAAAATGAGGGAAAGTAACAGTCTGGACATCAGGAGATTGGATTGTCCTTTATAGGGAATGATGGGCTGTTGCTTTAAAGCCGCTCAGAGTCTAAATGTTGTTCCTTATTTTCTGGCCAGTTCCTATTTGAAGATGTTTTTCACATACTGCGCTGAGCTTTTTAGATTAGCACTCACTCTTAAAGATGTTCCTTTGAGCCTCCAGTCACCCCAAACTAATTCTTTTCCTTTCCAGTGTTTAGAAACCACAACATATTGACAGTCTGGTTAATCTCCTTCCAGACTATATTAGTCACACAGCACAGAAGCTTGCTAACCCCCCCTCCTTTCCGGAGAATACTTCACAAACGTGGATGAATGAGAGTAAATTTGCCAGCCACTCCACTTCCCGGGTTCGCTTGCCAGTAGTGTTCTCTGGCCCAGTTTAGCCACAGATGTTTACACAGGAGGTGTTTTTGTTTCATGCCACTCGGCTCTCAAAGATTTTTCTATAAAAGGTCTGAGAATCAGCGTCGCTTCTTGTTTACTCACACGGGTGAATTTGCACTTCAGCTCGGACGATAATATCTGCAGCCGATGAATACACCCAGCAACGTGGAAAAAATTGATGGCTTCAACTAATTTTTACCTCCTTTCCTTTTGTCCAAAAAACTATTGATAAACCCACTGAGCACCAAACAGCAGACAAAGTAGCTGCAGCTAGTGAACACATAGTGAAGCATTTAGCCAGCAGGTGGTGGAGACCAAAAAAAGAGCTAAAACTGGATATTGTGATGACAAACAGGACTGTGCTGCTAGCTTGCAACTGTTAGATGTGTAAATAAGCAGAAATTTTCACACACTTACCATGCAAACTTTTTGATTTCAATATGGTGATGCCCCCCAGTGGCCAAAAAATTCAAATAATACAACATTTCATCTTATTTCCTCTGTTAGTTAGCAGATAGTTGTGTTTTTATTAGCTGTCTTAGTTTCCAAATAGGTAAAGATTTTTATATAATACTTTGATTAGTTCATTTTTCTTTAATTGAGCATTTATATGAACTATCCTACTCATCTATGATGCATTTGATTAGTGTAGCAACACATACACACATGAAGAACTATTCACATTGATGTATGCAACATAAATGGTGTGCTAATGCTGTAATTACTGAAAGACTTTAGCATGTGGACAAAATAGCAATGCAATATATCTCTCTGAACATTGCATGTGTTGTGACATACATGTATGTGATAATGTGGCTGCAGCTGCAGAAGGATGTACAACATCACTCATGTGAGACTGATCCTGTCCACACCTCATCTCGCCTAGATACACACATGACCAGCTCTCTGCTTTCGTCAGAGGCTTCATCCCTATGTGGCATTGTTTGAATCCAACTCATTGCTACCATGGTAACTAGAGCAGAGAGAGGATGGGATATAAATGAGAGATAGTGAGAGGGCACGACCCGTACTATGTGTGACACTCTTGCATGACATCATGTTTAGTGTTCTGTCTGAATGAACAATGGTGATAATGACTGGATGAGTTTGCTTTAATTGGCGCTGATCTACTAATAGAATATCACTGCTTCCATGGAGATATTACATAATATAATTTATAGTATAACCATCTTCAGAAACTGACTTCTACATAGGAAATTATGAGAGCTTTGTAATCCATATTAAGACACTAAAACCTTGTAGATCATGTAGGATTATTCTGCGAATATTCTGCAGGTTTTAATCTTGCTGAACCATTTTCCCTCGACTGACACATCTTCTTCATGTGCTAATTTACTTAATTTTCCAACATTTGACAACACATAGTGCAGTGATACAAATTTGTTTTTTAACCACATGTTTAAATTACGGTAAAAAAAAAAAATTATCATAAATTCGGATGCTGATTCAAAAGGGAAAGAAGTTTATAGGGGGAAAAAGTCTTATTTTTGGCCAAGGAGGGAAGAATAACTTTTTCTTTTTTTCCCCTTTTTGAAGTCCTAAAATGGATGGTGCATTTGAGCTTTCCATTAACAACAGGGAGATGTTTTAGGGTGGATCTCTCTTTCAAGCTACACCGATTCTGTCAACAAACATTATAGCTGCATGGAAAGCCAATGTTTGCATCCTCAAAATAGACTGTGTCAACCACATTTACCAGTTTCAAACCTTTTTTTTTTTTTATTTATTTTTTTTTAAAGGTGGTTTCCAAGTGATAAAGAGGCTTTAATCCAACAAATCATAATAAAATAAGAGCAGGAGAGCAACACTGTTTCTGCAGCGTGCCAGTTACTTGTTATAGACAAATGTTTGAATCTGCACCGTCCTATTTTCTTGCTTGTGTGGAATAATATATATTACTTACTATTTTAAACCCATGTGTTGATTCATTTAAGACGTCACAAAGCCCCCAGCTATGACCTATGATTTAATTGATTATCTACAGACTGAATGTTTTCTCTTCCTGGGAGCTTTGATGTCTAAATTGATAAGTTATGGTAATTTGTAGCTGGATCAAAGAGACTGCTGTTAAAATAAGGCAGTATTTCATCTGTCTAGCACGGGAAAACGAGGGCTGCGATTGCCGTTTTATTCAGTGAAATAGTGCGGGGGGAGGCGGAGTGGGTACAGATGTAAGATTAAAGAAAAATTATGTTGGTAACTGATGGTATATTTAAGATTCTCTTTGAGTCAAATGAACACTCCTCTCTGTGAGCATGCTGCTAATGCTCAAATATCCAAGGACACATAAACAGAAAGTGAAAAAGCAAGAAGTCAGACAATAATCCCTCTTTGTTCAATGACAAACACGCAAATTGCAGCGCACCGATCTGTTTTTCCTCACCCTCGTCCTTGGATTCTGTCATTGTTTCCACATGAGAGGAATGAAAGCCTCATTGCTTTTCTCTCTTTTGCACCTTTAACAAAGCTGTTACCAAAGCCACGGAGAAAAAGAAGAGTAGAAATGTGCTACAGAGGAATTTTAGTTTGCAATCAGACCTATAGTTGCCCGGAGAAGATGGAAAGAGGTGCGTTGAGTTTTAGTGTCTCATTTCTCAGACATAGATTAGGCCTATATCTGCAAAACCCCAGCTTTATGTAAACACTGATTTTTCATTACCCTGCACTCCTCATCTGAAACAATAAGTCAAAGACATGATTCAAAAGTCTGCTATTTGGAGCATGACTGAGTTTGGTTCGCCAAATGGAGGCACAACAAGGATAATTAACTGTTGAAAATCTACTCACACTAGTTGCTATTTGATCATATACACACAAGCTATACAGTATTTACAAGGAGATTTCTCCATAAAGCGCTTGAGATTTATATGGCATTCCCTTTAAAGGAGCGAACATATGGCTTTCTCCAATTTTCCCCAGCCAGTTTCTACCAGCCTCTTTGATTGTTTCACAGTCTCACAGTGTGTTCAGACAGAACACAAAGCAAATTTTAGAGGCAGCGCGACTGCACAGGCTACAAAGTCGATGCTAAAACATAGCCAAATTGTAACAATAAAGAAACATATGATGTGAACATGAACAATATGTTTTCCAGGGATTTGTGAGAGACAGAAAGAGAGACTAAAGGGGAATAACAGAGACAACTGACAACTCTGAGTTCAGATAAAGGCTCAGCTCAGCACAGACAGACACATTTGTGTGTCATTGCTATTCGGCTAATGTGCTCGACATGTCTTTTAGCTTAGCATTAAGATCATAAGGTCGTCAAATCCATCCACTAATTAACATTAAATCCTTCTTTAGGTGCCAGTAGCATATTTTGATTAGTTAGCTGTTTCCTTTAGCTTTCAATCTTTATACTAAGCAAACAGTGTCAAGGCTGCATGGAGCTGCAAGAAAGCAAATCAGAATATTTCCTAGAACCAGTGGTGTAGTCTATGTGATACGCAGGTATATGCAGTATACCCACTGAAAATTCATTAATATTTTAATATACCCACTACAACACAACTATCTAACTATAGTCTATGTAATACAGGTATGAAGAATGTAGGTTCCCACCTAAAAAGCAGTATACTCATGATAAATTAGACTACACCACTGCCTAACTATCACTTTAAAAGGTAAACAGGTCAAGTCACACAACTGTCAAACAACTACCCCCTGTCCCAGCATGTCAATAGTTTGACAGAATGAGCAGAACTTTCTGTCTGGGAAATAATCCTTATAATAAATGCTTCACATTGAGGTCTATAGCCATGGGCTACACAGTAACCAGGACATTCCTATTGAATTTTTAAACTGTATTTTTCAGCAGCACAAACAACATTCACCTCCATTGTATTGGGGCATCTGGATGGTTCCCAAACCCTAATATCTAAGAACATGGAAAATAAAAACCAAATCTAATTTTTTTTTCTTTAATTCTTGTGAGCATTTTGAGAAATGGAGCAATAAGGGAGTCGATGTTTTAGTTACATAATCCAAAACATCCATTAGTCCATGAGTCATGCGTCTTAATCCAGATGTTGTCTCCTAAATCACAGTTCCTGCTTTTTCTCATCGGTCACGCTGCTGCCAAACAACTTTGTTGCTTACCCTCACCCACGTGCAAATGTATTTCTGCAAGTATTTATGTGCCATAGATTACCTGTCATTCTGGTCAGTGGGGAAAGAAGATATTTTTTTCACAAGGTCAACAGCTGCTAGATGTAGAACATCATCTTCAGACTTTGGCAGGATCTCAAAGCAGAGCTGGTGATGAATGACACTTGGGTGAAAGCTGAGGACGTCCCTGCATTACAATTTTATACAGATAGCTTCCTTAAAAAGTTACTTTAAACTTGAGAGTGCAGAGTGAATATCAGGCATTTGGAATATGAAATAACTCTACCCTAGCTGTCATTACTGTCTCTTTACATGGCCGCATTATGGTTTATGAGAGGTTAATGTGAACTCGTAGCCTTGGTAACATGATTTCGACAGGTCTTCCAAGAAGCCAGCTAATGTTTTGTTAAACCAAAGCACAGACTGTGAACGTTAACATGAATGACAGTGAAATGACTCGCCTGGTCTCTCTGGTAAAGATGGCTGACATGATTTGTCCACTTAAGACTAAGTCCATTTTGGGTCGACTGCCAAGTAAAGCAGGGTTTGTTGTTTTGAGGTTATTTTTCACTCTTCCCTTCTCTTGTCTCCTGACTGAACAACATCCCCTCCATCAAACCACCTCACTGCCCTGCAGCTGTCTAGCCAGTCGTCTCGCTGAAACCTCTAGGGAGATGTTTGCAATAGCAACTCGAACAAAAGTGTCGTTCCTATCTCAGGAAAAAAAGAGGTTGGAAGGAAAGGGGGGCTGGATGAGAATCAAGATGAATAACTATCTTGCTCTCAAAATGTGACTCACAGAGAAATTGTCAGACACATTTCAGATGCTTTCACAGTTTTTCCCACAAGCCTCTCAGGTTTGTTGGAGAAGTCACATCTTTCACAGAACAGGAAAGTGGTACATGGGTTTGTCTTGGACCGGAAATGAAACTTAGTTATTTGCACATTTTTTATTTTTTACAGCAGGGCATATTTTCAGTATTAGTGGTGAGCAATTCCTCTGTGACCAGGAGCCTGAAGCTTGAAGACATTAGACTTGATTCTCTCCACTCTCTTGCTCCCACTCATTCTTTCCATCCTGTAATACACCTTGAGACAGGGAGTCTATTCATGTAGTACAACATGCCCCATAAGGAGATGCATTCTTCATGGCGTGCCACATTTTAAAGGCCATATAAACTCCTTACAGAGGCACCACCCCCCTCAGCGTGTTTGCCAGATAATGTAAAACATGCTGTACGACGTAAAGAGAACGGGAGTGAAAGACAAAGCTTCTTTCTGTTTTCCACAAAACCCTTATCATGATTTTATATCGACATCCTCCAGTTGTGATTTTATCTCCTTCACTGGGGCTCAGTAAACACTAGTCTGCAGCCTGAAAGATGAATCGACAGTTTTCATAGCTGCTGTATGTTCCACTGAGAAATATGCTCAGGAGTAATTACTGTAATTCTAACAGGCTTGCTGAAGTGTTTGAATCAGTGCAGTCACTGTACATGTTGAAAGCACAAGGACAGAGATTCATCAGCTCAGAGCCAAGAGACAAATTCACAGCATAATGCAGCATTTCTTCACGATATTACACGAACCTAACCACCAATTTTTCATGTGTTATGTACAGAAGTTTGACAACGTAAGTTTCCTCTCTCTCTCTTCACCCTCTTTCAAAACACACACAGGCACTCACACACACTGAGTTTTGGCAGGAGTTCCCGTGCAGGCATAAGTGGAAAATGGTCTTCATACTGCTCTTTGGGTTGGGGTAGTAGGATAGAGGGAGAGGGGTTTTAAAAGGGGAGGCCCCTCAAGATGTCTGACATGTTTCTCCAGGACCGCAGGCCACTAGCTGGCGCAAAGCACAGCCTTGTGGTGGGCTGTTTGTCTGCGTGAAGCTGGCATGGCCTCCCGTTCCCCTGCATCTGTTCCCCATTAGCAGAGCCGAGAGTATAAAGCAGGGAGCTGACAGGGGCTGGGAGCAGTCTAGTTCCTGCTTGGATCATGGGGTTTACTATCTGGCTGTGCGTGCTCTGCCTGCAGGCGAGCCTGCTGTCACACGCCCTCGACTGCTCAGGAGCGACTCAGGGAGAGCTGTGTGTCAGCGGACAGACCGCAGACGGACAGGTAAGACTCTCACTGCTAATGGAGGTGATAGTTAGGGAAGGACAAGTGTTCATTATGTATCAGTCATCATCTGTTGTGACACTACACAGGTAAGTGCAGCCTCATTCACTCGATTTAAATGTTGTTTGCTCGGACCAAACTGCATAATAACAAACCATTGTCTGTAGGGAAAGTGAGAAGAATATGAATTATCTGCCTTTTGTCTAATAACAATGCTCCGGTGCTTTAGTGTAATGTTATGTAATATAAGGGGCAAGTGGTGATCCATCTCTAATGTGAGGTTGATTTTGAGCTTAAGGGAAATGTATTCTGAAATTATAATGAATGTACAAATAATTCAAACATATTTGGAAATAAAATCCAGATCTCCACTGACTCAAAACTTTAAAATCCGTCGAACTCATCTCATTTAAACCAAGATCTAACAAGTGTGCTTGACATGGAGGATGACTAATCATATTTAAAGTTATGTGCTTTCAATTTAAGTTTCGATGACCAGGCACATACTGATTTTGTTAGTGCTTGCTCAGACACACTGTGGTCAGTGTTTACACAGTAGCGTGGGTCAAAGCAAAGGAAGCCAGTAACTCCGCTGGAATGTAAAATGTAAAATCATTCTGACTCCTTCGAAAGACGCCGTTGTGTGACGATAACAGCGGTCAAGGGTGTTTCAGGATGGAAGCAGACGTGGACAGTCTAACCCTGACCTGTGGAGACGTGTAATTTCTTTATTTTTATTTTTTTCTAACAGAAACAAAGTCTCATTGTAATGGTTTTTACAGCCATAATGCCTCTGCACCAAAAATATACGCCTCTGTGGAACAAAGTCCTTCATGTGGCTACCGGCTGTTATACTTTAAACTTTGTGGTTGAGCATTTTTCTGCGGACAGTCTTCATGTTCTGTCCAAAGTAATCATCCTCATCTGGACAACGGATTCAACAGCTGCAGGACAAGAGTGGAGGATTTTCACCCACACATGAAAGACGATGAGTTTGGGAATTTTGTTCCATCTGAGGGAGTTTGTGCCACATATATGCTCTTCTCTAGCAATTATTTGTCATGTAATTACAGCATGTGCAATTATAAGCTTCAAATGTGGTGGGAACTAACTAATACCAGAGGCAGCATCTTTTAAGAGACTAAATTTGCTCCATTTGGTTTAGTTTACATGGGTTTGCCCGTTTCATCAAGGAAGGTCACTGGTGTTGGAATACATGAAATTAGTAATTTATGGGAGTCGTCATCACGCAATGTGCACATCCGCAGACCGAATGAACTGTGGTAGGTTTTGATGCACACATCCTAGCCACACCCACCCACACACACACAACCTACAGTTAGACTTTATGAGATCGTGAAGACCCAGGAGATTACACCTCTACTCTGCAATAATAAATGCTGCAACGTTTGCAGAGCCGGGTGCTGAAGAATTATTTGCTTTGTGCGTCTGTGTGTGTGTCTGTGTATTAGTGTGACATCTTGTTAGGCATGGCAATATAACTCATTTTCTCTGGGTCAGTGGACTATTTTCACACAGAGGAATGTACGGATGTGGAAATATTTCTTGTCTTTTTATTACCGAATTCATAGGACTCTGTGATGATATTAATTATTCTGCAATGTATTTTTTTTTTTTTTGCACCTTTTGCACTTCTCTGCTGAAAATGATAAATACACCATGTGTTGACCCTCTTTTCCTCCTCTCAGTACGGTGATGAGAAGCAGCAGAGGGCGCTACCATTAACTGAAGGACTGGTATGTGACACCACTTACACTTTATTCCTTTACTAGCCCATATTTATTCCTGTGGCAGAGCACAGACAAAAGTCAGATGTGACTGAGGGAGTCGGTTCAGAGGAGCTGGTCATAGCACCACAGCCAGATAAGGACGTAGGCAACAAGGTGTTTGGACAATAAGTCAGAGGGGTGGTGAGTGGTGTGGGTGGAGGTAGAGTGGGTGACTAAATAATTAGATAATTATGTTATTGACACCAGGTGGCATTGTGACAAAGCTTGAATTTTCTGAAGCAAACACACAAACACAACTAAATCCCTAGCACACACAGTCTATGTTTCCCTGCAGCTTCACTCACAGAAACAAACAACAGCACATCCACATTGAAATTCTGCCCCAACTCTAAACCGTGCAGCTGTTGTGCCACCGCCACTTCTAAAATATTCCATCCCTCAAGACTGAAAACTGAAACAGTCATCAAAATGTAGGTCAACAGCAATCACTGCCAGCACTTTAAATGGCATCACAAATGATTCTGAGGCAAATATTTTGTAGCTAGTGTCGTCGTCTTCATTCTCTGGAAAAACAGATAGGCCTAGGGTAGGAACTAAGTCATTATGCAACACTGGGAAGAGCCTTGTTAATTTCTACACTTATGTAACCTAGGGGGAAAAAATAAAAGCACCGATGGAGTCAAGGCCCTGTGTTGTTATAAATTTACCAGAAAGTCCTAATTGGTAAAGTGAAACCTGTTGTTTCTCAAAGTGACAGTCCATTTATTAGGGAAACGAATGGATCAATATCAGTGCGTTGTTTATGTGCGGATCAATGAGAAATGCAGGAAATGGTGGGGCCAGTGACTATAATAATTTTGCTGTTTCCTCCCCTTAATGCTTGAGTTTGCAAAACAAAGATGACTGAAAATGAGGGGGGACAAAACAAAGAAGGATAAAGCAGAAAAGGGACAAACAGAGCAGAAAAGGGGAAAACAAAAGTAATGTGTTCCCACTCAGTATCCAACTCACATGGAGGCACTTTATCTCACACAGACACACAATTGACTAGATGTTGTGGTGGTGGTGGATGTGGTTTGTGACTGTCTCGTCCTCATAGGCTTTGTTCAGACGTAAGAGACAGCTGGAGCGGAGGGGCCCCACCCACCTGAGTCACTCCAGCCTGCCCGGGGCCGTCTCCGTCAAAGGTTTCCCGAACACTCTCATCCAGGTAGGTCACTCGTTAGTCACACCGGAGAGTCAGAGTGGGCAAAAGCCAAAACGTGGGGGAGGTGAGGACGGAGTGGTTTCCAGTGGTGACTGCTGCAGCCCAAGGTCCAGTGAAGTTTTAGTCACATATTATTAATCCAGGAAGGACGCAGGGAAACCACAGTATTTGCTCACTAAATTCATTTAACTACCATATAAGAGCATTTATGTTATACCAAGAAAGAGGCTGTTATACGTGGGCTGGAATCTGTGTGTTTTCCAAATTAAATTTAATGGTTTCACATCAAGTATATAACTGTGCAGCAGAGTATGTATTAATATAATAACATCCCTGTGTTTGTGGTTTCCTAGGCTGACAGGTCCAGGCGACACTTGGTTCAAGCTGGGACTAAGAAAAAGAAGCGTATATCCCGAGTCGGCTCCTTCTCCCTCCTTAGCAATAATAACAAATCCACCCCCCTACAGGTGAGTCTCCATGGCAACCTTGGAGTAGAGCAACAGCTGGGGCAATGAGGCCGGATGTGCAAGCAAGAGTTATAAAGCCACGTTAGTTGGTTTTATTGGAAGCATTTGGTGCACTCGCCGATCTAATCTGTTTGTTTTAAATGCATTTTTGATATCAAGCATCGTCTTTCCACGGAAGGTTTTTGTTATAATCTCGTTCCGCTTGCTGATAAAAGTTTATAGCCTCAGCCCCCCCCCCAAAAAAATGCCATATTTGTAAAAGGCAGACTGTTATGGATGGATTTTCTTTTCCAGATCACCAGAGCGAGGAGACAGGTGAAGTCCGATCCGCCTAAGAAGGGGAAGTCAGGTCGTTCTGGGGCTTTCTCTGTCCTGGTGAGTCTTTATACAGTATAATGTTTTGTCCACTGCTCATACATTAACACATGATGCATATTTTACATGCTGTGTTTTGTGCTCTCCAGGGAGATCCGCAGAACGAAGAGCAGGACACCAGAGTGAAAAGAAGCATATAGAAGACAGAAGTGCCGAAAAATAAAATGTCCTTCTCTTATTCTTTAAAAATATCCTAAAGGTGTGCACACTGCACAGTAAAAGTGCGGTGACATTTTACAAAAAACATGTAAACAAACTGAAGACTGGTGTGAAAATCTGACATTTGGAATAACAGCTCTGATGTTTCTTTTGATGTGTGTGTCCACCATTACTGTTTCAGCTGTAAGCTATCCTACATTTATCAGCCCGTCTGCACTTACTTTATACTATTTTAGGTTTCTAATATATTCCTGCATGTTATCACCAAAGATCACATATATTAATATTCTAGTTTGGCATTTTGTTGTAACCTATTTAATCACAGAGTCCTTATGAAGATTGGGGGTATATTTTTGCAGAAGTATTTTAATATGTTGCTGTATCAGATTTCAAAACCAGTTTAATAGAGACATATGGTGTAAACGTCTTTTAAATATTATGCACTTTATGCTCCACTGGAGCCTTCTCTATAAAATTGGATAACAGTTTTTACACTCTGAGCTCCATTAAGACATTAAATTGTATAACAGTTCCTGTACCAGCTCAGTCTTTCCCTCACTGTTTCCCAGAATAACATCTCTCACACAAGGGTCTGCAAAAACTTCCTATGACCGATTCATAAATTTAAGTATCAGAGGACTCAAACACCACTAAGTCGCTAATTACATATGGCAAGTGCTACACGTATAGTGTGTGGTGGGCAAAGATGGAAGGAGGATAAAGCAGCAGGAACCTCTTTTCTAAGAGAGGGGCACTAATCCATTTACATTACAGCAGCCAGGGGAAAAAAGCCTCGGAGAGAAGAAAAAAATCTAAATGTAGTCCAGACCATCTGTTTCAGGAGTCAAACTTTGTCTATTTAAATATGTCATTTTTAATTCATTTGGCCAAGAATGGAAATGCAGTTTGGTCTGGACCAGAAGTTTAGTCTGAGTAGTTTTCCAGGGACACTTACATCAACATATGCACAAAATCACATCCTTGTGGGCTGCTCTGCATCTGGGCCCTTACCTATTTACAGCATATCAGATTAAACAAATCACCTGGTTACAACTGGAGAGGAAAGTAGCACTTTACTGTGATGAGAACCTAAAAATGTGCTCAGGCCCACCCAAAGTGAAGCCACCAGAAAATCCCAAATATGAGGCAATCTGACAAGGAAAATGAGCCTGTGTAAAAGTGGAAGGCAATCTAAGTGAATAGGATGACTCATCCTCCACTCATTTAGTGATCAAAGCCCTCTGCTCATGACGTAGGTGTGCAGTACACACAGGGTAATTTCTGTGCTTCCATAGACACAAACAGAGAGAAAAGGGAAAAAATAACACAACAAAATGTTATTTATAAACTTGGCATTTTCCCTGAAGCTCATCATTGGTGCTGATTATGCTTCAGCGGCTCGCTCTGGGATAACATAGAGAACCGATCAGATGAACCTGGATTAGCTGGTTATGGGGGTGTTGTCTTGGTGACAAACCACCACAGGACATCAGTGTGATTTCTCCGAAAGAGCGACTCACATTAAGACTAAAGATTCCTGTTATTCCTATGCAGAAACAACGAGAGGGACACAGCTTCGGCTCACTCCCCTGTCATCATCTCACACACACACTGCTCTGACAGCAGCCAGCAGGGTATCACAGACTGACTGTACCCTTGGGCTAATGCATCCTGGGAAACTCCTAGTTGACGACCTGATGGCACAAGGCAGTGTGTCCGATCAGATGCAGCACATGCACATGCAAATACACACACACAAACACGCACACGCCATGAAAACCCATTTCTTCCGCTGATGTAAATGTTAAATTCAGTCCTCAGTCTGAACATGTGTCACCGTGTGTGGCCAGCACAAAAAGAAAAGGAATTATAGCTGTGTATCAGTCATTGCGGTTGTGTAATAGTGTGTGGCATTGTTTCCGCTCCGTTTCGGGTTCATTCATCCCCCATGAGAACAAAGCTGACACGATGATGATCACAACCAACCAAATAATTGGGGAAGCCTTCAATCTATAGGATTGTGGTAGGAAATGGCGCAAGCAGAGCGATATATGTCAGGATTTCCCATAAAAGCCCAGGTTCATGTGTAGTTAGTGGCTTGCAGTCAACATCCGTTTGAAGCAGTAGAAACCACTACATAAGTATTAGTTTCAGGGGCATCTCACCCTAAACAACATGCAATGTGGGAAAACGCAGTCACAAACAAGATTTACGTCAGTGGAAGGTACGTTCAACGATGAGGCAACAACTACTACTTTAACTTTCTGTTTTATCTCAAGTTCATGCAGCTTAGGTCTCAATTTATGGCTTTGGACGTTATTTGAAGTGGGAATAATAACAATGGACTCAGCAAGATAGCTGTTTAAGTATGACGGCATTGCTAAAAAAAGAAAAAGGGTTGCCAAGTAAACATGAGGAGTCAGATTGTCCCGTTCTAAAACAGACCCTTAGGAAAATTCAGCCTGGTTCCAGAGTTTTAAAATCACAACCCACATCTGATTTATTCAAGATTTTATACAGATCAGCTGTTGTGAGCACTGATGGCTGTTTCCCTGCTCATGAGAAACAAAAATATAATAGCTAGAATGAACAATCGTAAAAACGTGCATCATAGTGAGTCTGATGATCAAGCCAAAGTGTTGGCTTGTTTCATCCAACAGCTTATAACAGGCACTGAAACTAAGAGTATTGTATCGTGTATTGTGTGATTTATTAGTGCATTCAGGACAGGGTATTTCCTGCTGAGTATTCCTGAAACTGTTATCCTCATTTATTCTCTGTTTCCACTGACCTCAGACTGTGACCTCGCTTTCAGGCTCACTTTGCCTCCTTCTCTTCATCTCCTGCCACTTCCCATCAGATCAGATACGGGGCGTTGGCTGTCTTCCCCGTGTCACTCCTCTTCTCTGGTCTGACATCACCTCGCCCAAACAGTCTCTCTAACTCAGCTTGTCAAAACTTCAGACTGCTGTCACAGCACTGTCTCGTGCCTCTGGCCCTAATGAAGAAAAAGGTAGAGAGGGGGGTTAGAAACAGAGATGCGTGTTTGATATGTGAAACTCCTTAGTATCAGTGTTGTGATGTCGGCTCAATATGTCAGCCTGCTGACCTTTCAACATGTATGGTAACGGGAGTGTTATTTATGGGCCATTGCAGAATTCATTGACTTTTTCCCGGCCCTGTCAGCTCCCCATTATAAACAAAGCCTTTGACCGTGCATCCAGAGGCGGTCTGCCACCTGCAATCCCTTCATAAAAACAAACATCATCCAAATGATTCTGACACTGCTGAAATCACAGCATCGAACTTTGTTGTCACAGCCTTGAATGACATCCATTTAGCTTGAGCCAGGAGGAGACTAATTACTAATAGGCTGCCTATATGACAGGCTATGATTATACTTGTTTCCATTGGATACAAATTATTCAACACCATGGAAAAATCAGAAATTCAGAAATATCTCTTCGTTCTAGTTTGAGAAAACCTACAGTACACCATTTCTGTACACCACGTATAGGAATCGAGCACCATTTATGTTATCTTAGATTAGCTTAGTTTATCTTAAAGGCCAAAAGCGGGAGGAAACTCTGCTAGTTGCTTGGCAACCGTATGATGACAACAGGACTCCAAGAAGTCAGTGGTCCCGTCGGGAATACAGCTGGCCTTCTGCAGCTCTCCCCTCACTTGTGTAGGCTACACACATTCAAGACAAGAGACTGCTGTGAGCCTTTGGCTACAGTTAGCAGCACAAGGCTAAACTAGCTGCTACATTCAACATCTAGCCAGTCAACGTCTGCCATCGTGGTAAATCTACATCTGAAAATCAATTAGCACACTGGTACCTGTCCTTGAAGAAGTAGCCTACAACAAGTTCTTCCACTCTCTGAAATGCTTTACCAGCACACAAATGTGCATTAGTAGAACAGCAAATAGGAGCTCTCTCTCTGAAAAGCCTGTGGTTGACTCAAGTCTAGATGGGCTTGATTTTGTGAAAATGGAGCCAAGAGGGGGTGCAGCAGACATCTAGTTTGCTCCCAGTCCACTTACAATAGGAAATGCAAATATGGATTTTTGGTCCATTGATGCAAAAAAAAAAAAAAAAAAACTGTCTGGCCAAGCTTTAACTAGCTTTAAAAAAAACTGCATAGTGTTGCTTTTGTATTTTGAATTAAAAACTGCATCTTGTGAATTTCAAAATATCCGTCCTTTGTGTATCGTTGGAGCAAACAGCTTCCAGTCTTTATACTAAGATAATTATGTGTTGGCTCTGGCCTTGAACTGACATTGCCATCCACAATAGAGTATATTGAAGTATATTTCCCACTATGTTGAAGTACTGAATTAAATTTCATACACCCAGTTGATATGGTAGAAGCATCTAAATGACAATTTCACCTAAATTCGTTTCACACACACCAGTGGCAGCACATTGGCTGCTGAAATCTCGACAGACCTTGACAGCATCAGGCGTCCCCACATATTTCTCTTTAGGTAATAAATGCACCTCAGGTTGGAGGAAAATTTTACCACAGAAATTTTTGAAAATTTACATAAAAAGGTGTGCACTGCGAGGAGCAGAGCTGGGAGGAAAATGCAGGATTTTGTCAATTCCATCAGGGAGAACTACGCAGATGAATTGCGTAGCTGTCCCTGACAGAGTTGAAAATGATGGATGCCCGCTGAGTCACTGCCACGGGCCAATCTTTGCCCTGCTCACTACATTAAAGCAGAAAATATTGCTGAGTTTGACCCGCTGCCCACTGTATAGGTTCACAGAAAGCTGATTTATTAAGGAGGGAATACTTGCAGACAGGGTGAATCAATTTCACAGATATAGATTAGAAAAGGATGGCCGAGAGAAGTGACAATGAAGAGAGAGAGGCGTTTCTCGAGGATATATCTCCAGGAATAAGGAGTCAAAGAGTCAGAGAAGATTGCTGGCAACTAAGCAATCTCAGATCAATCAGAATTCAAGGCTTGGTGTCATTAAGTTGCATAAACAAGACAAAGGATTACAAGAGGAAAACGGAGAGGGAAATGGATGAAAGGATGCCAGGCAGGTTTGGGGTCAGCCAGAGCCAAATGGGCTGAAATGTGACTTTGCGCTCCCTCATTCTCCTTTTCTCTTTGGTATGACACAAAGGTCACTGTGGGCTGTGAAGTGGACAGGGCTGTCAGCGGAGAGAGAAGCTGAAAAGGCAGCACAGGGAGTCGGGGCAAGGCAGGGAAGGAATTCAAATCAGCCTGACGTATTTGAGATGGAGCCACTAAGTTGAAAACTTCTTATAAAGACTGTGACCACCGTGTCTCTCCTCAGACCTGGAGGATCGGTGGGAGAGGGAGGAGATGAGCAGCCTGGAAAAGGGGTAATATCGGCTTTGGATGGCACAAAATGTTGCCTGGAAATACGATGATGGCGCCCTGCAGCCACCACCTCGCTGACTCTAACCATTTGTGAAATTTACAAAGGCTAAAAACGGACACAATTATGTTCTGGAGATGAAAACAAGGGCGGAAAGGAACACTACATTCCTCCGTTACATTCCTCAAGGGCAACAGAGTAATGAAATCTCTGGGCCAGGAAATATTATGAATAACTGCAAAAAGAGCAGCATAACACATTAGATCATTGTCTCTTCGTCTGCAAACCTCCGAGGACCTTTAGAGGAGATTAAGTTAAAGACTTTTAGCTTGTGGTTGTAAAAGAAACCTGCTTCCACTTTTCCAGCCAAGCTTGCATGTAGAAGTCATTTTAAAAGGCCAAAACAGCACGATATGACCTCGGATTACTGGGAGTGATTAAGTCTTGCGAGGTGGCACAGACTGCTGATAGAAATCCTCAATGCATTTTTTCATTTCTTCTTCATCACACAGCCTGTAACTTCCTCTGTGTCTCCATCTTATCTCTCTGTAATCTGTCTGAGGCTTTTCACAATAAGAGCATCAGTCAGCATCACTGATGAAGCCTACGATAAAGAACGAAACTTATCAAATGTTCATTGGTACAGACATGAAGGCGTGTGGTAGCAGGAGTTGACAGTGAAGAACGCAGGCTAAAAAAAAAGGGGAAAAAAGGGAAAAATAAAACTTTTTGTGGCCATTGTGCCCACAGCTTGTAAACTCCCAAAAGTTCAGCTCCAAGTCCATAAGGTCTTGTGGGTGTCAGCCAGAGCAAAAACATATTAATATTTCATCTGAGGCTAAAGCTCTCTGAACATTATGGAGAGAAGGAAGGCATGTCGGTCCCAGAATGTGGTCTCACATTGAATTTTGAAGTCATAAATGGATAGTTGAAAACTGCGGAGCGGGTGGTGCTTTAGAGGTCCTGAGAGGACAATAAATCATTTGGTCACACATACTCTGTAGCTACACCCCGGCCGTCCCTCTCTGGTTCACAGGGCTCTCTCAGCATCTGTGTTGTGTACCACTCCACCAGGCCGCTCAGAGTACAAGGACAGAGAGGAGGCAAACCTCCGTGTGGGAAGGGACATCTTTGTACTGCATAATCCAGTTGTGATGGCCATGTGAAAGCTTATAGCTTGTCTACAAATTCACCCTGCATGGTGGAATAAAAGCATAACAACAGATTTAAAAAAGAAAAAAAGAAAGTATGTGCTAAAAATATACACATTACTGTGTTTATAATGCCAATACCAATACTTTATTGGTATACTTTTTTGTTTTAGACCATATTCATACAAATGTTCTGATGTAATTTCAACATACATACTGTAGTGTATTGCTGAATGTCTCTTTTTTAAATCTTTAAAGTAACTATTTGGACAGACAACTCATCCTGGTAGTCCCATTGGAAAAATAAACACTCATGAGCAGAAATACTACTAGTATAATCCTCTCCTGATTCCTCTTTCTCTTTACTTCCCAATCTTGATATTCAGCCTGTGTAAACCCAAAGCTTGCTAGAGATTGCCCTCTTGTGGTGGTTCAATCCAACAAATCTGAACTGACTGAGCAGGTTGATTAATTTAGGAACACTTTTTCATCCTGAGTGTAGATTAGATCAGAAAAAAGAAACTCTTAAAAGACTTGAAAAAGATCAATAGCATTTCTGAGCAAAGAACATTGATCTATTACTGCGATCGTGTTCCCAAAGACCAGATATATCTGTGTATCTAGTCTAGTAAATGTACACCCTGAGACTATACAATGATGGGGGACCAAGATGACACCATTTAGATAATTTCAACTTGCCAAATAATTCAATTCAAATACAAGAATACTGATTAAGATCAGTAAAAAGGTGGTTGATTTACTGAAAGTCTTTCTCCTGTAACCTGACTGTAGATTTTCATAACCAAATAAAAATAACTGATTGATTGATTTGATCTTATTTGTTAGTTTTTGTCAAAAATTAGATCAAATGTAAGTGTCATTTATATCATGAAGCTATTTTGATGACATTAGTGTGTCAACTTTTCTTTGTCTTATTTTTACATATTCACTTTTGCTTTAATATGCACTTTATATAGGTAGCCTATGGCCATCTTGCTTTTATCCTGAAGCACATTTATGCTCGTCATATAAAATGTGCTTCATAAATAAAGTTGAGATTGACATTGACAATGACTTATAATGGAATACAAATTCACTGTGAACTGTGTAACAAACACTGACAGTATTTATTTCAACAAACAGTGGCCTTCATTGGCGGCACACTGCACATGTTGTCCCTTTGACACTTGGCTCTCCACTCTTTTTATTTATGGTTGTCCACCTTCATCCCCACTGATCTTGTTGTTGCTGATGTGCTGATCTGACCTGTGGTTCAGGTTCACCCTCTGTAACGCCTTGTCTCTCTCCAGAGTCACCAGCACGGTCTGCTTCAAAACCGCTTGGTATTTTTCATTCATCCGCTTCACCGTGGGCTCGTAGTTGTTACACTGAACCTTGAGCTTTCTCATCTCCTCGATCAGCCTGCTTTTCTCCTGGACCACACGCTTGTGCTGCCGCCGGTGGAAGTCTCTGGCTCTCTGGACCCTCTGCAGGATCTCCTCCGCAGCAGACACCGCCCGGATGTACTCCTCCCTCTCCCGCCTGGCGCTCCTCAGCTCCCGCTCCAAGCGCTGGATGTCGGTGTACACGTCCGGTACCACGCCGACCCCCTTCTCCGCATCCACCACCACCAGTCCCTTCTGCACCATCTCGCTCCACTCCGTCTGGAAACAGTCCAGTGTTTGCATCATGTCCATGTGGATGAGAAAGTTGCGTAGAAAGTCATCCACGGCTTCAGGAGGCTGGTGGTGTGTGCTGGTGCTTTTGGACCGGAGAGACGCCTGAGCGCTGGCCTCTGCCCGCTGTTTGATCGCTTTTATTGTCGCGTCCAAGTCTTCTTCCTCCTCCGTCAGACTCCAGTCGTCTTCTTCCAGGTGTACTTCTTCATATTTAAAGTCATCTCCGCTGTCATTGAGAGCACTCGCGTCCTCTTTTCCCTCAGTTTTATTAGTTGCGCTCATTGTTTTCAATCGACACGTCCGGCGAAAGAAAGTTTAGTGTTGCCATGGTGACGATTCGGACGTTCAACGCGAGATTTCATCAGTTCTCGTTCGCCCCCAGCAGCTGCTCTCACATCCAGAAAAGAGGGTTATTTTTCTCATTTCCCCCCTTTTTTGTGCTAATATTTACATCTAAAATAGTAATAAAACAATAAAATAAAATTTAGAGATGTAAAATGTAAAAACAAGAGGTGTATATCATGCAGCCAGTTGATGACCCCCACACATGCCCCCACACTGATTTGGGGTCAGTTGATCACATGACATGAAAGCTATTCATCTAAAATGCCAATATTTATATAAAAATGAAAAATAAATTATGTAAAATGTAAAAACAAGAGGTGTAGCCTATTTCATGCAGCCAATGGACTATGATCCCACACTGATTTTGAGTCAATTGATCAAATGGTCTGAAAGCTATTGAGCTAAAATGGTCATATTTACATATAAAAATTAATTAATAATTAATATTAAGTAGATGTAAAATGTAAGAACAAGGGGTGTATCTCATGCAGCCAGTTTACTGTGATCCCACACTGATTTTGAGTCAATTGAGATCAGAGGAGTAGGCCGAGTAGGCTGCAGTGGGACAAAAGCAGTAAGAAAAAGAAGTCATGAAGCATCTGCTTCAACTAATGCAACACATGATTATTAGGAAGGATTTAATGTTTTTTTTTTGTTTTTTTTTACTGTCCTAAACTCCTGCTCAGTAGGTGGCGGTACTGCTCCCTGAAATGGGAAGCACACTGCCATAAAACCAAAAGGAAGAAGAAGCAGCTCTCCAGCCGTCATCAAACAAACATGGCGGACTACCAAGAGGCGCCCTTGGCCACTCGGCCAAAAACGTTGGACCCAAATGAATATTTCAACCTTTCGCCGGACCAGAGACGTGCCGAAGAAGCCAGGGCAGCGATACGAGCCAATCTGAAGAGACAATACCAAACGCAACTCAACAACCCGCACAGACAAGAGCTTGTTGTAAGTGGCTGCCTGCTAACTAGCAATGTCACCCCTGTACTGGAAGAGACTCGGGCTGCTTTGATGAGACGCACAGAGTCGCACAACCCAGATTTATATTTATTTATCAGCATTTCTAAATTGATACACGAGGTTGTGTGCTCTCATTTACCTTTGCAAGCAATGACATCCGTAACAACTGTGTACGCGTTGATTTAGGATTGTGAACAACCACAGCTACGTCGCCTACACACAATTGAGAAAAGCACTGATCCAGACCTCTGCTCCCTCTGACATCCAGTGTACCCAGGGAGCACAGTGGCCCCTTATTTAACATTTTAGGAGCGCAAGCAGAAAATGTAGGGGTGCATACCGTAAATCGACGTGCAAAGCAAATATTCACATAATGATCCTCCTCACACACATTGGCCTGACACCTGCTGTGATGTCAGATCCCAGATTGTTTGAGTGTAACAAACAAAACAGCAAATTTAGTGGTTGCACAAGTAGATACAATTTTTACTTTTAGAGACAGTTTGGACCTCTGATGAGGCTTTGCTAAGTGTTTGACTGTTTGTATTTGCTACATTTCCAGCTCCTCCACTCTGCAAATGAATTTACTCCCTTTCCCACAGAGAAATCCTTATCTACTTCCAGGTTTAAAAAAAAAAAAAAAGTAGCCCACATCTGTGCATAAGCTGGTCTCCCAGCAGAAAGTTTGACTTGTCACAATCAACTTACTTTAGTAACACAATAAGAGTTCCCAACAGTTTTGTATAATTCTGACAATCTGTTGCTTTTTGTTTGTTGTAGGAATATGTGGCAAAATAAGTGCATGGCTCGACTTTTTCCACTGTGAAGCAACAGAAGCATCAGTAACCTATGACCTTTGTCTCTACAGGAAGACCCTGCGCTGACACGCTGGGTGTATGCACGCGCCAACCCCTTCACTTACTTCAAACCCACATACAAGACGTCTCTGCTGGGCGCCATGTTTGGAGTCGTTCCTCTCTTTGTCCTCTATTACGTCTTCAAGACCGACAGGGTATGAGACGAGATGCAATCACCATGTTTTGCTTAATTATCACCTTGTTAAGTTGATGACACAACTCACTTGTGGCTCCTCAATCATGTTAAACATAAGTTTTTGCTGCCACCACATAGACAACTTAACTTATCATATCAGAGGGAATCTTTCAAGTTCAGCATCAAATTTCAGTCCTTCACTCACCAGGACCTGTCTCTGGCAGTGGAGAGCATCAACACCACTATAGACTCTTGTTATGCTAACCAGCGTGCCCCAACACATCTTACAGCGGGAAAATAAATATTGAACGCATCAATAGACTTGAATGGTGAACGTGCATAGAGGCTATAGCGGTTAAATGCATTACTCGTTGTTTTTTTAAAATAACTTTACCTGCTAATTGCAGGTCTGTCTAAAGCTCTCTGTCAGTGACTCTTGGCTCTTGGACAACTTTTCTTAGTTTTGACTCTGTCAGAAATCTTGTGAGGAGCATCTGGTCGTGGCCAGTTTATGGTAAAATGTTGTTCTTTTTAGTTCCGGATAACGGCATTAACGGATAAAACGGTGCATTCAGACACATCTGTAACCGATGCCATCAGGATGTTCTGCAACACAAGTTTCTGAAGGTCTTGAGAAGCTTTTTGTTTTTCCCCATCATGAGACGCCTCTTGTCTGACACCTTGGTGATGAGAAACCTTTTTATAGGCGTCAACTGGACTAAACCAGCTGATATTACTGAGATGACTTTCTAAATACTGACAGACTCCAGCTGCTTTCTTGGCTTCCCATTCCTTTTTCTACCTCCTTTTCTTCATGTGTTCAATACTTATTCCCTGTGTCATTTCACTTTAATACACATTACTTAATTTATGGACATAAATATTTGGATTTCTTTTAATTGTGTGGGTTGTTGCCGACGTCTGGTGAAAATTTCATGTCAGTAGCTCTATTAGAAATACATTTTCTTAGAAAAATGATGACGCGTTCAATACTTATTTTCCCCGCTTACTGACTGTTTAAGAGATAGTTCAACATTTTTGGCAAATTGGCCCATTGCTATAATCCCTATAGTTTTAGGAGTAGGTTCGTTACCCAACAACTCCAAAACGCTCTTGTGGACAAGTTGTGACCTGCACATTCACCACGCTATGAGATAATAACGGAGTTGTTTTCAAGGTAAATTCATGCAAAACCGCTGATGCGCGTCACCGTCGGGGGCGGTTTTTCGGCAAGCAGTCTCTGCATTTGCCTCGAAAACAACCAAGAAATCCCATTAGCCTCTGTAGTGTAGCTCTGAGCAGCTTACAGCTCTGCTCCACTGTTCTAAAAATAGCTTGCACTGACAATTAAAGGTAACGAACCTAAAACTATAGGGGTTATGGCAATGGGCCAATTTGCCAAAAATGTTGAACTATCCCTTTAAGGTAATACACACAAAGAAAAAGACAACATGCCTATGTATTGCTGAGGTGGGAGTCCTTTTTCTTGGTAGCTAAATTATACCACAGGAGCTTTACTTCCATTTCCTGCTGCTGTAATATTGATTATACTTGGTGCAAAACTAGGGGACAATCTTATTGACAGGAAGCAGTGAAGAGTATAGTAATAGGGTAATTTAATATTTTACAGCACTGACATCAGTCTTATTAGCTAATCTGATACACTTTATACTATAATACCATGACAAGAATATGAGAATATTTTTTGTCTAAAATAAACCTTAAATGTCATGCCTGGACATGAATGGCTTCATAGACGCCTGAAAAGCTTTTTAAATGTGGCTTGGGACTCATTTCCGCGTAGGTGCACAGTTGATCTGGTTTTCTTTTTTTTGTTACAGTTCCAGTCACATTAGAAATAAGTGCTTCATTTGAAATGCTGCCTTCTTTCATTTTCCTCCCCATTGTCATGGAGATTCACCCTCTAAACTGTCGCCAATAGAAATTCCAGCAAGAATTTGGTGCAATTGTCACACCGCTGGGCGATCATATTCGTCTCCCTCTCTCTCCGCTGGGAGGAAGAAAAACTGCTTGAAAATCAAAAAAGCACTTGCTCATAAAACATGCGGCTGAGAAAATGTCCAGAAGGTGATATGACTTTGTCGCTATGGAAACTGAACTAACCCATCATCTGTTTTGTCGTCTGTTTTTACAGGATAAGAAGGAGGAGCAGATCAAGGCCGGAACCCTCCCGCGCAAGTTCGGTTTGTCATCATGAGCTTCTGTGTATGAAGACCCCCCTGTATGTTGTAGATGATGATGCCAGTGCGTGTAATTATTATTAACCGAATAAAATTATATTGTCAAAAACTACCGCGTGGTTTTAAATATTAGTGAATATGCACACATGGTATTTACAGTGGCATGAAAAAGTTTGGGCACCCCATTCTTTTGCAGGGTGTTGCTTTCCCTTTTTCATTTTAAAATTGTCAAACAAACAAAAAACAAAAACTGATATTGCTTAAAATATTGAAAAGGAATGCTTCCGGTTTCACATCACGCCTTTTGAAGAAAAAAAAAACATCTTTCTCTTGCTTTAACTGTTCACATTAACAGAAATGTTTTCATGCCACTGTATTGATGCATCAACAGACAAGGATAATGGTCACACAAATATTGGAGCAGCATGTAAACCTGACTGTGTGACAAGTTTGTAGCTGATAAGCTCACAAGCTGAAATCTTTGCCAAATTGAAAAATATACACACAGAAAGTAAAGATCAATGTGTGTTCATCATTGACCACTAAGGTTTCCTTTTGCTAGATATTTTTGGAAAACATGAACTCATGATGATCTCATAACCTCTAAAATAAAAAATCAGAGAAAGAGGATTAATAGTAAATCTAATAATGTCTATATAAAGTCTATGTAGCCTGTTTGTTTTTTTCACAATACATAGGAGCAAGTACCTGACATTTCAACTTAAAAATAATTGAGGGTTAGGGGTTAGTTGATGTAAAAAGACAACAGTTTTAAATCATTGAACATTTTATTGGCAGTACACAGAAGTGTACTCAGTGTTTTTGTGTACCGTATATATCTTCAGTTTATTTATTTCTTGTTTGCCTTTTTATTTGTAAGGAGAATGTGTTAGTTGTTCTTTAAAAAATTACATAGCCACTTTAAAATTAAATTTTCCAGTAAACAAAGGTGCGCTGACGTCCTTAATCTACAAACTGTTAAAAGTGAGTCAGATACTCAAATTGCACACATGCAGTCACATGTACAGAAACTATTTATGCTGCCTAGTTGTTTTTTCTTTTCTTTTTTAAATTTCTAACAGGACAAACTGCAAAGTGCACAAGTTTTGTTTTTTGTTGTTCAACTCCAATCATAGTTGTATAAAATAAACATCTAAATTTCATTGGCATACTTCAATCCCTCTGTACTTTCAGTCAACGCACCTAATCAAAAAATACAAAGAAAGCCAAGTTGCACTAAAATTGGATAGCTGGTAGTTACATTTAAGAAAGTGAAATTAGGACTTTTTATCCTCAGGTAACAACTGCACTTGGTTAAAATTTCTTCCCACTCAATTCTCCTTTTTTACTTTTTGCTGGGCTTCCAGTTGGGGTTAAAGTGGCTGCGCAGAGATTCCCAGCACTTGTAGTAGCTCTTATCGAGCCTCTGACATGTCTGAAGACCCCACTTGGTCACTGCCATACTGAAGGACGACTCAAACATAAAAGCCTGGAGGAAGGAAGTGAAACACAACAGGTAAAAATCTCTCAGTGTGTTCTGTGAAAGCGAAAATATAAATATACATTAAACAGATATCTTTACCATGGTTCCCTCAGCCACCCTCTCTGGTTGTAGGTCAGCCGTGCTGTTCTTCTCGAAGCATTCAGCGTCGGGGCCGTGTGGGGTCATCATGCTGTGGAGGCTGCCCCCTCCTGGCTGGAAACCCTCCTCTTTGGCCTCATAGTGGCCTTTGATCAGACCCATGAATTCGCTCATGCAGTTACCTAAAGTGACAAGCAGGAGAAGCTATAACACAGCAGCACTGCGCTGGGTGCAGTTTACTGTGCAAAGATCAAGTTGTTGCATTGACTTCCACTAGATGGCCTTATAGATCTGTGGTGAAAACAGACAAAAGGTTCTGTGCTAGGCCCCCAGTTGGAGAGAGCCATCCAGCAGGTGGATGGTTATCACCTGCCTTCTTGACACTGGTTGAGTAAATAGACTTGTTAGGATATGGCTGATTTGTTTCACACTAAATTAGCCTCACTGGGCAGAATTTGACTCTTATAATTGAAATAAAGTCACATCCCAAAACCCTCGCTCTATTAAATTTCAAGTCTTTTTCTCCTTTTTCTGTGGACAAGTCACTGTAGGAGTTGAAGTAAGGTGTGTGTGTGTGCGTGTGTGTTTCGGTGGTCTTACGGTGATAGTACGGTGGACGGAAGGTGTTCTCGGCCACGCCCCACCGTGGAGGGAAGATGACAAAATCAGCGATAGCCACACCGGGTCGTGTGGATTTGGCAGTCAGCACCGTGAAGATAGATGGATCCTACAGAGAACAATATGGGACATTTGAAGCTGGAGTGTGTAGCAAGACATTAAGTGAGAAAATAATATGATATGAAATATGTATTATGAAAAAGCACCGTGAGTGTGCCTGTGTTTCTTAAACATGACTCTCACCGCATGGTCGAACGCCACACAGTTGATCACCATGAAGTTCTTCAGGTTGTATTTGTAAGGTGTGTAGTTCCCGTGCCAGGCAACCACATTGAATGGAGAAAAATCCTACGTGCAGAGCGCAGAACAAAACAAATAAGACGAGTCTACCCAAGCTACAAACACAAAGGACTTTAAATTGAGCTTTTCACAGGGAAAGAGGAACAATGAATAATGTCTTTGTAATCTTAAATTCCCAGAGAGAGTACTTCTTGACATAAAGAGAAAAAAACTGGTCGTAATGAAAAGGGTTGATTGTGAAAAAGGGTGTACTTCTTTCATTCTTTCTTCTCTTTCATTCCCCCTGTTCTTTGTGATACGAGGCTCCAGGTATTATGGGGTAATTGGCTTCACAATCAAACTTTCCCAAACTTTGAGCATTTTGACGCTCGCAGCGGCGCAGTTATGGGGGGAGCAGCAGTAACAGTGGGTGCAGAGATATTTCTTTATCTTGATTGTTAAAACCACAGCAATTTTATATAGTTTCTCTGTTCTGATAATGTCACTGCGAAAAAGACATTCAACAGGAGCTCTAAAATCAATACAGTTCATTACAACTCAAGCTGCCTCCTGAGTGACCTCTAAGCTCCTTACACACACGCGACACGCACACACATGAACACCTGACGCACAAACCAAAAAAATCAAAAAAATCTCACACACACATATTTATACGTACACTTGTGCATAAGTTAATTCACACATATAACCAATAAACACCAGACACAACCAGCAACACACCCAATTTACAGTAGCTGCCATACAAAAAGGCCATTGGGAAACCCAGCACAGGTAATTTCTTGGACATTCATCTGTGGTAACTCCACTACATTCGATTAAAATGAAAGGGAAAAATGGAGGAGAGGGAGCACTTGCACACACATGCACACAAAACACAAACATATTGGCCCAGTCAAGCAAATAATAAGTTAATTTGAGCAATTTCAGCGCTCTGCAGGGGAACAAAACAGCAGGACCAGACGGGAGCAGCAGCATCTTCCCTGAGATGAGGCTCGCGTCCTTATTTTCTTGCCCCTGTAGCCTCACGCTCCAGGCTCGGGGAGGGATGGACACCAGGAAAAAGCATGTCAGGTTCCTTACACCTCGAACTTCCAGCACATGACAAGGGGCAGATGCTCAAGCAGAGGTGGCAAGAGATGAAAAGTATTTGTTTTGCCACAAAAAAGACAGTATCTTACCCTTGTGTACTTCCTACGATGAATAATAACAGTGTGGTTTGACATGGTTTCCACGGTTACAACCCCTCAACCCCAGCCCCTGACAAACCTCTCCTCCCACCTCCTCCCTGTCTCAGTAAAAAAACCTCCTGTCAGACATTATGTGTCGATCCAATTATGCGCCTAACAGGACATTTCTGGAGGGGGAGGATCATTCCTCGAGTGAAATATGGTGAAATTAATGCTTAACTTGTGAAAGGTTTTTCCTACAAAGCAAAGCTTCACGGGTACACCGTCTGTAACGCCAGAATGCCTTAACTAATTATGAGTGATTAAGACTCATAAAGGAGTCGAGGCGGAAACCTGCTGAATGGATAACAGCTAACGCGTCCATATTAAATCATCAGGGATGGCAATTCAATCGGTAGGAGCAGCTAATGGATCATATGCTTCACTTGGACAGTTTCCTGTTACTTATTGTTGCGGTTCGATGGTGTTTACTGAAGCAAATTCAGACCTAAATAGGGTAATAGGGCAGGTAGCCTACGGCATATGCGTGGGCCGCTGTCATACAGTGTCCGTGTATGTGTATGTGTGTGAGTGTACGACACACACACACACACACACAGGCTAAAATGCCACACACCTGTTGGCAGGCGAACAGCTTCCCTTGGTACTTGTTGATGACGGTGTAACCTGTGGCCACGGTGCGATCCTCATACCAAGCAACTGGACACAGGAAGTCTCTTGGGTTGGCCAGACCATTGGCTCCTGCAGAACACACAATACACACAACCAACAAAAGAAAAATACACTTTTACAAACGACAACAAAGCACCCCCTATATATTATTGTACATTGTGCAGTGTACTACATGTAGTGTGCCCATTTCTTTACACTATCTGGTCTAGTGTCTTCCCCACAGTGAGTCACAAAGCCTAGCGTCTATGGTGTATACATCACTGTTTAACAATACCACAATGCAATGAACCACATTTCATAGATGTGAAAATGGTGCCACTCTGCAGCTGCCATTGATGACACAAAATGATGATGATTAGTAAGTGTCCAAAAGCTCAATTTACTGCTGTCTATTGAGTAAACTATTGATGGTCTATTATATAGTGGGTAGTGAATGAGAAAGTGATTTCAGATAAAGCCCATAGGCTACAGCCATGCTATTGCCTCTGGCAGGGCATACGTTAGTGTGTGTGCGCTAATAATATTGAGGTTTACAATATCCACCAGTCTAACATTTATAGTATTCACTTGTTTTACATGTCAGCATTCGCAATAACTAACTAATTAGCACTTACTAATCATAAACCAAAGCTATTTATGATTGATCCCGATGTGTTTAGCAAATTTTATAACAATAAATCGATGGCTTGGTGACATATTTTAGTCTTAGAACATTTTTAGAGGAGGTGTGGATGAATTCAGACAAGAAGATGTAGCAAGAAACAAACAAAGTGTGCAGATTTCAAGGAAGAATAAACACATACTACACGTGTCTACACTCATAAACACTATACGAACACACACCTATGGGTCCCAAGTCAGGGAGTTCATAGTGGGCTCCATAAACCTCCAGTATGTATCCCCTGGTTTCTCCAAACACGTCCACACTGAAGCGCATCCCTTGCTGGAGGAAACACATGAGAAGTGGTGGTGAGGGGACTTCTGGGTTCATGGACTAATGGTGTTTGGAAAAAACACACGTGTGCTTTCATGGTGGTCAAGAGTTAGCTGAAACCTCTTTCCACTGTTATTTATTGTTGGGTCACTTTGGAAAAGTACCAAAAATACGTCTCTCTAAATATGGTAAGTGGGGCGTGGGGGCGGACACAATGAGAGATTTCTGTGCGAACCGGAGAGATGAAAAACATAGAGCTCACCTGGATGACACAGATCTCGTTCGGCTCCACCATCATCTTCCCAAACTCTGTAGTGATCAAGATCTCACCCTGCTGGGGGACTAGCAAAACAAACACACAAAGAGAGCAACAGAGAAAAGAAAATCTGAGAGAGAAGAAGGACGGAGGATTGAGCTATCATTGCTCCGGTGATAGACGACAGTGAAAACATCAACAGCCCTTTTCCTCACCAATCAGAAAGTCTCCATCTGAGTTGTTGAAGCACCTGGAACGGGAAAAAATTGAAGAGCTCAGAAATGATCAGCGAAAGCGTAACCAATGATTTTTTTCCCCCCTTTCCTATTGATATGTGAAAATACCTCTATTTTTATATGATGGGATAGATCTGCACATAAATACATACTGACCTGTCAACCATGGAAGTGTTGCAGGTGTACATATGGATGCCAATGCCATTGCGAGATTTGGCATCCCCGGCACCACAGACTGTATGCAGACCCTGCAAGATGCAGATGGTAATTTGCAGTTTTAAATGAAACAACAAGATGTGGGGAAGAAAGAGTCAAACTTACGGCCACAAAGTCCACTTTCTTCTCTGTAGACTTTGGGATGGTAAATGGCAGCCATCGCAGCTATGAGAGAGTATGAGACAGTAACATTTATAGAAGATTTAAAGGAATAAATCTTCACAGCAATGGTATTAAATGCTCTGAAAATATATTTTCTCAATAAAACATTTACATTGAGCCATGAGATTTGATATGAATTCAGAATTTTCTAACACAATTAGATTTTTGTACTGGTTAGTTTTAAAAATGCTGCTTTATATGTCAGAGTTTTGCTCAATTTGGATCTAAATGCGACAGCAGCTATGTGGCTTTTATGTCGCCAGTGGCTGATAATCAGATCCGATCAAACCAGGTTCACACAGGAAACAGAGGAGCGCAGCTAAGTCTGACTGTCAAAACATGGGGGAATAGGCCTTTTAAGAACCTTTTTTGTTTATTACTCACAAAAGCTAGAGCAAGATCAGCAGTGAATTTGCTGTTTTCTTGTTTGGCTGATGTTTGAAGCTTTTGTTTGGCTAATGTTTGAAGCTGCACTTCTGCCCACAATGAATTTCCCTCTGGGACAATAAAAGTATATCTTATATTACAATCTTTAGCAAATATCACAGTTTCACCAAACTGAAGCAAAGACTAGATGGGCAGGGACTCTTCCTGTTCATCATTAATATACCTGGTTTGGATCGGGCTCCGCTTCATTCCAGTCCTCGGTTAGATTCCCACATGGCACTGCCGTAAAGGGCTTGTGTTTGACAGAGGGGATGATGCGGTAGAGCCAGCTGAAGAGAGAAAACAGACCAGTATTAAGTTATTCCAGATCTCTACAATCCATTTGAACTATGTGAACTGATGAACATGTCAGACAGAGATGGATACCTCCTCTTATTGGCTGGTCGAGGGCAGGTGAAGGCAGAGCCAGAGAGCTGCTCAGCATAGAGGCCATAGGGACACACCTGAGGACTGTTCTGTAGGAATACAATGGACAGTGTTCAGACAGTATGTTATGCTGTGTGTTTTATACATGTTTTATGCAACCACAGTATTGGCATTGGCCCACTGATTACATAAGGTTGGTTTATCTAATAATGATGAAAGGTCTATAGATGAGAAGAGGAGAATAGCCTACAAAGTTGAGTTTACTTTGCGCCTCTTGGGATCAGATTTTGATATTTTTCGATAAAACATGGAGGAGTCACAGCAGCTTTTGGTTGGTTAAACCCCTCCTGACACCTATGGTGTCACATTAAGTATTCATGCAATTCACTTAAGCACAAAATCAATGAATAAATGATCAAATTAATGCCAAAATGAGCCCTGAGTGTGTTTTTGTGTGAGCTACCTGTCCCTCAGGTAATGATCCAGGACAGCGTGGGTCTTCGGAGGAGAACTCATTGCCAAAGCCACTCATGTACTGAAACAGGCAGACAGACAAACATTTAACATTCAAAGGAAGTTAAAGTGAAAAATAAAAAATACACCACGCAGCTTCATTGTAATGCAGGATAAATGTGTTCATGCTGGTTATAATTAAATTTGAAGGCTTGTCATTAAGGCTTGTCTTTTTGTTAATTGTTGTCATATTGATTCACATTAGATCTATGATAAAACAAACTGCAGTTATGCCAGATCCCCCCCTCCCCCTTGCAGTCATCCATTATTTTTGTGTTATTGTGTTATAGAAACAGACTAATTACTCTAACATCCTCCACAGTATATTTTGATCAACACTTTTACTTCTCAGTTATGAGATGATTAATATTCCACTATCCTCTTCTGCTGGCACTGATCACCAGCACTCAATGTCTCCCCAACCACTGAAAAACATGAACTTGGAAAGTGGTAAAGGATTCTTGCTGAGTCATTGTTAGTTTGCAAAAGAGGCACGCTGGCGGACATGGATGGTTTCCATATGTGCGCGTTCATGTGTTTTTGGGGCGCCTCAATAAGTACTAAAACATTTTGAAAGCTCCAGCATGTTCCTCGTTTTGTTGAACTTGTACTTTAATTTTGAGTTATAAGGTGACAAAAACGCACAACTCCACACACATCACATGGATCATATAGCAAATATCAGATAAATTCCGCTTATTCTTCAAATGATCTTTTAAAAGAAATCTACAAAAACACTGAAACAATTGCAGTGTTCTCACTTTTTGGACATAATAGCCTAATCACAATCTTAAATGCTGGATACATGTCAGTCAACTGGTGGAGTTGAATTGATGCTTCAGTAACGGTTTCCACTCAAATAAAAACCCACTAAACTACACTTAACACAATCAAAGCAGGACTGGAGTAAACGGTTTGGAGGCCGTAATGGTTAGAACATATGAGAGTAAAACTCATTTCATTATAATGATGATATAAAAGGTTTTCAAGCTGGTTCTATTGGAAATAATAGTTTCGTGCTGTTATTGAGGCATCGCTGACCACATCTGGGCAGCTGCAGAATGCAGCACTCTGATTGGTCGAAGGCAACGCCTCCCTTCAGTCAGCCGGTCTACTTCTACACTTGTGATGGCTAATACAAAGTTTAAATTTACACATGTGGTATAAGATGTATGATAAAAAATCAATGGACACCTTCTCTATTTCCAAATTGCGTGCACATAGTGTCAACACTAAAACTATTGTGAAACTTAGCGGATTTGTTAGATACGCAGTCTCAGCGCAGTAGAAGTCGTTTTAGAGAAAAGAAATGCTGCCTTACCTTGAGTCCAGCCATTGTGGTGTCTCTTCAAACTATTCTCGCAGCTGTTGAAAGTTTCAAAGTAATTTGCAGCTATTGTCGAACTCCTAATGCATTGCCCTCGACCAAAGTCCACAGCTTCAGACGTGCATGCCGGTATGCACTGAGTGTAAAAAGAGGGGTTGGATTTATACTCTTGCTCAGTATGGTTTTAATTAAGCATTGACAGGCTCCGTGACGCAGCAGCAGGGTCTCTAGCAAAAGGGGAAAGGACGGATTGGATGGCCGAAAGGTGCGCAAACAAAGACCAGTCCCACTGCCAAAATAAACAATAAGCAGGACTGGGACATCTCTAAGTTTTAATTGCAACAAACAGATATATAATATAAAAGGACATAATACACATTCAGTAGGCCTACATGAAACCGATGGGCATGCAATTGGAAATGCCTTTTCATGTCATACAAATAAATCACATAATGAAATAAAAACAAAACAAAGCTAAAGGCATTCTATACTAAACTCATAGTATTGGTGTCTGACATATTAAAATATTGTCATACCTAAGGGGTTATAATAAAATAAAACTAATAGAATCTAAATGAGACAGAGGAGCTTTCTGTTAAGTCTCTGCATTGTGGTGACCTCCTGTGGGACTGCTTGTGCAAATAATTGTGTCATGCTCATCCTCACGTCCTGCAAAAACAAACATTAAGGGGGGAAAAAGTCTATTGGATGAGGTCTCTAATATTACAAAATTCCCTCTGGCCTACCTTTTATATAGTTTATTCTGAGGATGAAGTAAAATGTCAACATGTCACACGTGCCACCGGCTTAACACACCTTACCGTTTCATTTAAAGTGAGTTATCATTCCTGTTCAGAGGCATTATTAATTGATTTCTCTTAAAAGCAGCATATAATACACGGGTTAACCTCTGCATGCTGCAGCGAGCAGCTCGCTCTCGATGTGAACAACAGCAGCAGAGGCCTCCAAAAGCTCTATATACATTACTTTAAGCTAAATTTATTCTGTTCATTTCATGAAATAGATGGTCAAACGATGGGTACCTAATGTCCCCCATGCAGCATGTATCAAAAAGAATCAATTTCGCCTTTCTCATTCTTGCCTCGCTTCCCCTCTTGTCTATTTCTTTCTTTTTGGGAGGTGTTGGGGAAGGATAAATGATGGCAATTCTCATAGCGAGGCGCAAATAAACTCGCCGCGGCAGAAGTAACTGTTCTCCGGCGAGGCGTGCAGTCAGGCCCGGGCCCCCCGCTGACAGGCAGTCAGGGTGCTGTGCCAAAGACGAGAAAGCCCAGTGGCAGGAAAATATCACGTCCCAGTCTCCGGAAATTGATCTGCTCCTTGTATGGAGAAAGAAAATGAGTGATTTTAATTTCATCCCCGAGTCTGATGATAGAATTCTAGAGTATTTGGGTCCAATCCGGATGTGTGTTTTAAGAGAGGCAGGAATAGCTGGAGACGAAAAAGAGGAAACTGTTGTTGCCTACTGACAGTTATATCTATGCATGCGTAAGTGGGCCATAAATGCTTTGTTATTAGATGCCTGCTGAACTCAATGGCTTGATGGTAAATGGTACACTCACCTGGCAGCGTCTATCCCCATATGCATAAACAGGCAATCTCTCTCTCTCTCGCTTCCTCTCTCCCTCACACACACACACACACACACACACACACACACACACACACACACACACACACACACACACACACACACACACACACACACACACACACACACACACTGTTACAAGACTATTCTGTGATTTATGATATTTATGATGGCGTCTTCAGTCTCTCACAGTAGATGGTGCCATACATTCACACATACATGCAATGTACTGTATGAAAGCTACATTTGCCCCCTTTATCCTACAGCCTGACCTTTAAAGGGTTGTTAAACCCTGCACTTCACAGCCCTGAAAATAGATCCATCAGGCTCAACAATTAAAATCTCATACGTGGGTTTACCACTGGTGTGTAGACATAACCAGCACAATGGTATTA
The DNA here is from genome assembly GCF_905171665.1 of Trachurus trachurus. Taxonomy (NCBI): domain Eukaryota; kingdom Metazoa; phylum Chordata; class Actinopteri; order Carangiformes; family Carangidae; genus Trachurus; species Trachurus trachurus. The sequence goes on from NC_139911.1 coordinate 10,353,063, forward strand.
TGTATAACGTGGATGTTTTGATGCACCACAGCTCCTACAATGCATGGACCACTTCCTTCAGGGTCCTCTACACAATGATTAAAAACCTTAAACAAGAGTTATAATAATCAAAAATGCTTCTTCTAGAGCCTAAGCAGTCCAGTGTATACTACATCCTAACTGATAGTTATGTATAGCCTATGGATCAAGCATACTTCAATTAATCAGGCAGTAGAGCGTATAGCCACAACTAATTAGTGTGTGCTTACACACCTTCCTCGTCATGTTACTTTATACGCAAATCTCTATTCTTCATTGAGCCATGAGGGAGGATGCAGGTGTTGTATGTACTTTCCTTTAGACACAAAGCAAAGCAAAGCGCCACATGATACAGTATAGATAGATGCCGCACCTACACACAACATGAAATTGAGTCTTTTGTTAGTCTGCTGATATCACACAAAAGTCCGCCATCATTGCAAACCACATCAGCAATTTAAAAAATGGTAGCGATGCGATTTGTTCTGATTGGCTATCTCTTTGTATTCTGCAGAGCTGCTATAACTATGTACAATTTGCTCAAACCGTTAAGAGAGAGAGAAAGAAGAAAAAAAAACAAATAATAAAACTTAACTTTGTGAAGGACGTAAGTGCACACAACCTCTGAATTGTTAGCACCTGGCCCCATCTCGTGTAGCTATCACTGGTGGGTAACTGCTGTATTTGGATGTCACATCTAACAAGAAATAGCTTGGATTCTTGTATTTTGTAATTACAGCCCTGTTACACACTATTGCAATTTAATGTTAAATGACTCCTGACATGAGCCATCCAGTTACCACACATACACACACTCGCACACACACACATCTGACAGCTCCATTTAACGCTGATTAGATTTGCAAGGACATGTAGTATACCCTCTCTGTGTCTCCTGTGCCTACTCTCTCTCTCTGTCTCTCCCTGAGTAGGTTGAGTATCTCCTGAATCCTATCTATCGCGGTAATGTTATGCAAATGGTTTAATATGAAGATAAAAGACTGTTGCAGCGTGTGGCGCTCTCCTGGTTCACAGCCTCGTGTTTCCAGGACGATAGCTCTAACGAGGAGGGCACTATTTGGGAGTCATTAAATGATGGCCTTCCTGACATGCACCCGCTCACCACCACCGCCACCCGCCCCGCGTTGGCCATTAAAGCAGCTCACACCCACACCAAGACACACACTACAGACGCCTTTTAGCGCCAGCTCCCAGTTTCTTACACATCACAGTGTCACAGAATAGAAAATTACACTCTCCTCCCACAGAGAAAATTGCTTTGGAATTGCTTGGTTATAAAGATGTGCTTTAAAGAGAGGGGGGTGCATGCAATAAAAAAGGACACACACAAACACAATTACTTAAGCACTCTAAGGACAATTCTTACAAGTTAATCAGAGGATTTACCAATTATTGATGTCAAAAGGATTTTGTTGCGTATCTGTTTGTGGCCTGTGTTTATGTACTGAGTATGTTTGTCTTTGCGTTGAAGGTATTTAGTATGCATATTTCTCCATTGTTGTGTGAATGTGCTGAATGATGGAAGAGCATACACTGTGTACAGTGAGCAGCAATCTCCAAATGTGTCTTTGCTTTCTGCACAGCCTCCCCCCCCCAAAAAAACGAAACAAAGCACAAAAGTATAGCGGCAAACAGTGGAGCTGATGAAGGGAAAATATAATGTACTGCACCACAGCAGAGACACAAGTGGAGGATTGAACGCAACAAGGTGAAAGGTGTATCAGCATCAAGAGACAAGAGAGGCGTGACGGAGATGAAAGGGAGAAAATACAAAGTGGAAAATAGCAGAGAAGACGGAAAGAAGCAGAGAAAAGATGGAAGATTGTACAACAAAGATGAAGCCGGAGTGGACAAACCGAGGAGACGAGTGGATGAACAGCGATGATGTATGATGAGACATGACTTAGTAGGTTCAAGAGAGCTAAATGACACCTGTAGTGAAGAGAAAGGGTGTTTAGAGCTCTGTGTCGGCCAATAAAGCCAACAAACACAAAGTACTCACTATAATAATCATTGAACTACAAACCTAAGCTTTCAAAAGGCCATTTAAAGCTATGGTAAGTGTTAGCTAGCTAGTAGGATGGCTAGCATAAGCTAAACCTAAACAAAATGGCTACATGTTGTTTTATTTTCTACATAATCATCATAAACAGAATATAGGTCATGGGGTTTGATGTGTTTTTTTAAGCATGAATATATTAACTAAGTATATTTAGTGTAGATAGCGTTGTGGCTGCCTTTCAAGCATTCAGCCGCTCAGGCACTTAAAGCTTGTCTTTTGTGATGCATAGAAAAATTTAAAGGGTCCATGATCAGTTCAAAGTGTTTACTGTAACAAAATCAAGCAGTTATAGCAAAAGGATGTGTGTCTCAATAAATAATGATGATAATAACAGTGAGGTGACGGCGATGGTCAACAGCTACTAAGTTTCTTTGTGTTCAAACGCCTGTCACCACACACAATATCTAGAAGAAAATAACCACACATCCTCAATCTGTGAACGCAATGATCTCATCAACGCAATGACGTAAGCCCTAACAAAAGAAAGAAGCAAAATATATTTCGGCTCCTACAGATATAGCCTAGTTTTCACTATAAAACATCAGCCAGGCCTAGGCTAATTGTAGGTGAACATGCAGCCAGCTAGCAAAGCAGGGACAGGGCTGTTTTCAATTCCAAAGAACCATAAAATGATCAAAATAAAGTTTATTGTGTAAATAAAAAACAAGTTGAAATGTAAAAGGGAGCTATAGAATGCATTTTGTTGACAGCTACTGCATTTTATTCCTGTGGAGCATTATAAACAACACCCAAAGAGCAAAGTGCATCCATGATTTCTGAGTGAAATAATCAGCCTAAAAAGCCATAGAATAATGTCACATATATGTATATATGTAGTTTTCCAGTCAGACTGATAACTTAAAAACATTTTTTTTCTCTTCTTCACTATAGGCTGCTGCTCTCTGCCTTTGTGGGACAGCGTAGGTCACTCGCTTCCCTTTGCTAAGTGCTGACATAACATAATCTATTCGGAAAGATGAAGCTTCCGCTATCTGTAAGAAGAAGATTGTCGTAAAATTGTTTATAAAAGTCGGTAATGCAGCTGAATTTATTGTACATAAACGATAACAGGACCAGTTGGAGATGGTGATTTTAAGCAATAGTAGCTGAAATAACATGATAGGCTATTCAAACCATGCAAGCACCCAAAAACCAAGCAATTTCAGCTGTCAGTTAAAAAAAAAAAGGGGCTCTTGTGAATATGTATACATGGTTCTATATCTTTGTATTCATCTCTGCAACCTGTTACCCTCCAGAGATGAGCTTTGTAGTGGCATGCTGTAGTTAACATAAAATGCCCTGTGAGCAGGTAATGAGGCATACTGAGCCACAATTGTCTGCCTATAGGATATTCTGTCACACTGTCTCTGGACCCAACCCAGCGACACATCAGACAACTCATCACAAATAGAATTAGCTCCCTGGATAGAACCAAAATGACAGTGGCTGGATGTTTGGCTGGAAGCGTAATGGCATTGGGGTTTCTGCTAGTGTTTTCCTTGTAGTCCCCCCCCCCCCCCTACCCAAAGGGCAGGAGTCTGTATCAGTTCAGACACTTAATGTGGTGTCAGTTATACTATTCACCCCTCCCTCGATCTGAAGCCGGTGCACAGGTAGTAAGGATGCCTCCTCTAAATCCGCAGCTTAGGTAGGTAGCCTCGAGGGGGTAGTCTGCGACGTGAAGAGGGAGACTTGAGGTGAATGGTCTTTGGACAAGGAATGAGTGTGTTCAACATCAGAGAACGAGGAGAGTGGGTTTATATCTGTGTGGTTTTCTCGCCCAAGTGCGCGTTTGACTGGTGCAAGAGTCTGACTGATGTGATATCAATCTGGGAATGATTGGGAGTGAATTTCGGTTGCCTACGCGCACACGTGCACAGCGGCCGTGGCTGTGTATGCATGTGTATATGCGTGTATGTCCCCAGCACCGTCATTAGGTCGTAGGCAGTCCCAGTGTTGGGGGTGTAGCTCGGCTGCTCCTGCTCCTCTCAGGCCAATTTAGGGGGAGAAAAGCACTTTGATCCTGGCCTGCAAGTCTGAGGGTCCCCAGCGGGAGGCAGCGCAGCCCTGCAATCTATATTGGATTTATTCCTTTCCCATCTACAGGCCCCACACACCCCACGGAGAGGAAGTCTCAACTGCACTCTCTCTGTCCCCCTAAGACAATATGTTATGGTACACACATGAGTACACATAATCGTGTAAACACACACACACGCACACATGCAGACACACTCGGAGGCACACACACCTAAGTCTATCTTCAAGGCACACTCCCCCACAGCAAGGAAGTTATACAGGCACACTTTCTGTCCCTGTGGGAGCTGCACTGAGGTCAAGATATACTGAGATTTGTGTGTGAGAGACAGAGAGACAGACAGACAGAGAGACAGGCACAGAACCATTCAGGCTGTTGACGGAGTGAGTTATTTGAGGCTGACCATTGTTTCTCTCCTGGAAAATATTGTTCAGATTTACAAAGGCCAAGGTGTAAAATGCTTTTTTTTTTTTTTTTATCACATTAAAGCAAGAAAAAAAGAATTTACATAAAACTCAGACAAGGTCAGGGAGAAACGAGGTTCTTAATTTAGTCTAATCAACTGTCATTTGCATCGCGCCATTTGCGCAAGGTATTGCCACTAACTGAATAAATGGACTTCTTCAGACTCAAGGGGGGGCACTCCGGTTTTGATAAGCTGGCAACATAACTGATTTGCATATATTACTTTGATTATCTCATTACTAGGATGATTCTTGCGGAATTTTTGACACTCGCGCAATCGAATTAAAATTAAGGCACGCAATCAATAAAAGGGCAACGCGCCTGTGAAAACACACTGCGCCCCAGGTTTGTATGGTCAACTTGTGGTGGTGATGATGATGATGATGATGCTGGCGACGATGGTTATGGTGATGATGTAGCAAGATGATGGTGATGGCCATGATGATGATGATGATGACCTCTTCAGCTCACGAGCTCCTGGACTCTGCGGTAGGTTTATACGAGAGTCTCGGGCTCTTGATTCCTGTGATCAAAGCAGTAATCAGTGGAGACAATGGGGGCTGTGAAATTGCCGCTTTCGTGTGGGTGACCTATGCACCTGCCATGAATCCAAGAGTGGCCCGCAGGCGGCTCATGTTCCCCCCCAATCGATAATAGCGCTCACATCTCCCCGTCCGACTCAACCCATCAGCGGAATGATGAAATCATGCGTAAAGACGCGCTCGCCTCGGATAATTCTGCAATGCAGTAGCCACAATAACCTGGTACATTATCGGGGACGGCTACAGGCACGAGGGCCATCAATTCAGCCGCCGCGCTCCAAGGTGTGATCAAGTAGCCAATCATTTGTCACCAAAACTTTCAAACCTGCACTGACGAGTGACCTTTCATATTAAATTTGGGCCTATGTCGTTTGGCCCCGATGATCGGAGTTTATATTTGCCTTTGAAAACAGACTTTTTCTTCCAAATGATGCATAATTCTCTTTGTGTTGTCGTCGCAAAATCTTCGGTACTACATTATGACAAGTGGCTCATTTGTTGCCATTCATAATTTGCGTGAGGGAAGAAGATCTGGAGACTCCTTCTCTCCTCTTCTAATAGACTCTCACTCGTCTGCACACTAACTCGAGCAAAGGCACACGTCCACGTTTTAAATTCATGATGTAAATAATTATAGGCCAGGAAATTGATTTCCTTACGACCTTCTCCAGCAAACGAGGCCTCCGAATTCCCTCCCAAAGAAAGCTACTTCTGTTGAAGCATTAAGTCATTAATTATTTTCCTTACATAAGGACAAATTATCGAGTCAGTTGAACGAAATTAGAGCCCTTTGTTTCTGATCAGACCGCATTACCGCTGGAAATTACGGATGATGGCTGCGTGCGCGCTCGCCTTTGTTGTTTCGATCATCGCCTGTCGCTCTGAACTCGCGCTAACAAAGTCATTAAATTGACTCCCTCTCGCTCTCATTATGCGGGCTGTTAATAACCGCTAATTAACTTTGCTTACGCGCGCCTTAAAAGGCTCCCTCCCCTCCCAACACACATACACACACTCACTCTCTCTCTCTCTCCTTCCCTTCTTTTCCTGCTTGGCCTCTCAAGCAGAGAGCAAGTGTCCAATTATGGCAGAGCGCGAGGATGGTTGGAGGATGGAGGATGAGTCTTCGTCATCCGAGGAGGCCAAGAGCCAGTTGGTGCACGTTAGGGACCAGTACATGTTGCATTCAGGGACAAACATGCGGGATAACACATGCAGCTATTCACTATAGTCCTAACCCTGTACGTGCAAAAGGGAGGATACCTGACTTCCACAGGTGGATGAGGGGTTTAACTCTGAATAAATGAGTATATTCCTATACATGCACCTACATATTAATTACTTGGTCTTACCTGTTGGGGAGCAGTTTGCTGTTCCGTCCAGGAGATGGCGCCAACTGAATGACCTCCAAGGCGACGCGCAACCTGCTGGTCCTGAGTGATGGACCTCATTAGTGTCACTTTTCTTGGCCTTCACTGGAGAGGACAGAGACACGTGGGGCAGATCTGTTAGAAAAGCCTGCACTCTAAACAAACACACAAATCCACCTGTTAACTCTAATATGTGTGAAACAAATGACCAGGGCGTCATACAGAGGTGGCACAGCAGCAGCAGCAGCATCAGTGTCTGTGCGCCTAACGAACAGAAAACATGCAACCCGGTGTTTCCCCTGGATATTATCAAGTTAGGATGTTATGAAAATACAGAGGAGGCGGTGGTGCCGAAACGGAAGGCGGCCTCTCTCCGCCATCTCTTCACCTGCACGTCAAATAGACGGAAAATTGAAAATGTGAAAATTGCGCTCAGGCTATTCCGTCCCCCTCTAATGTATGCGCGTAATTAGTGCATTTAAACAAAGCGCGGATGTCCTGCTGGCTGAAATGGCGGCTGACATCTCTTTTTCCACAGGGTTAATAACAGTGTGCGGATAAATGAATCAAATTGTAGCCCCCAAATTACAGAGCGACTCTAAATACTCGTCTGTATTACGCACGTCTGTTTGTGACCGCGCAGGAAAAAGGCATAACATTTTATATTGTTATTACACTCATTACATTGATTTGCGTGCAAGTAAACAAGCTCGGAAGTTTGTGACACCACAAAAAGTTACGGATGGATTGTCTGTGACACCATGCACCCCTGTGGTGGCAGGTTGCAGCTGCTTATATTACTATTAGAGAGCTGCAGAGTTTATGCACGCACAAGACTAAATGATATTATCATCTTTGTATTGTCTGATAATAAACACATCTAGGCCTTATCAGAGATTTTAAATTCTGTCCAAAAACATTATATTTAATGTTCAATTCTATTTGTCCAGATATGTTTAAAAGCATTAAAAAAACAAGAAGGGAGTTATTTGGGGTTTATCCTACACTAAATACACTGAGTTCCTTAACTAAACTTTACACAGATCTATCCCACTTCCAATCAAAAAAAGAAAGAAAAGAAAGATATTGCTTAAAAACATAAAAAAGAAAAAAAAGAAAGAATAACTTGTGCAATTTTCTGGACATATATTTTATTGTTATTTCTCGTTTTTCTGCGATGCTCTGGTCCGGGCGGATACATGACGGAGGGGAAGAAGAGTGAGAGATACAGAAGGAGAGAGTAAATTGCAGCTTGCTGAAGTTTTTGGATTGAATTCTGAAAATGATCCTTGTAACAGTGATGGGCTCTGAGGCGAGGATGGGGGTCATGCCATTCACAGCGGGTTAAATAGACTTTCATTTAAAATTACATTCTCGATCCATCTCTCCATCTCTCCCCCTCTCCACAGCGGAGTTCCCCCGCATGCTATCCCGGCTCCCCGTGCGGCGTCTCATCACCGCCCGCGCCACCCTCACTTTTTAAGTCAATCCGCAACTCCAGCAGAGAGCAGGCAATTGGTGGGAGAGGGAGGGAGCACAGACAGACATACAGAAAGACATACAAGTAGACAGACAGATAGACCAACAGATAGACAAGTGGACAGAGAGATAGATAGATAGACATACAGACAGAAAGAAACAGGTCAAGACACAATTCTTATACCAGTTTTCATGTTTCTGTTTCATTGTGACTCACTCTCTGACATGGCCCTCGCAGGTGCTCTCTGAGGTTGAACACAAACCCCGCGCCAGATTTTTTTGCCACGTTGGCACGAGGAGTCAGCTCAGTGCTTGTTTGCTTTAACCATGACAATATGTTACGTGTCTATCATTTAACCTGTATGTGTTGAAAGGAAATTATAGGCTACCATCCCCCAAAACATCACAAAAAATAGTACAGTAGACTATTACATTTAATTAAATTGTTTATTATGATGCTGATGATGAGCCTATTATTATTCCTCATAATAGAAATATCATGAAAATATAAATCTGTTGCCCATAAGGAAACATAATCTAATTTTCTCTGAAAGTGGTTATTTATTAAGTTGGCCTGCTGCACTGTAGGCTAATAACAATAATACAATGATGCTAATAATGTGTATGGGACTATGGCTGGGCTAGGTGTACAGAAAAGGCCTTTCTGCACATTTTATCAAAGTTATAACGCATCATAACTTTTCTTCTCCCAGTTTTCTTTCTACTTTACCATGTTTGAATTTTGAACAAAGTCAGTGTTTCTTGACCATTATTGTGTTTGTTGCATTGGTGCATTGAATAAATGTAGTAAAACACATCACTCCATATAAAGATGCAACCATTTATATATTTTGTTGCTTTCTCTTAAAAATTTAAGCATTTAATGTTGAACTATATGACTCAGTACAAATGAGGGGAAAAAAGTGGATTGAAGGTGCTTTGCTTTTATCTTTTCTTTATGGAGTTCATTCCACTGAGCAAAGTAACTCCATGTCGGGTTTTGTCGTCTTTCCCCTCAAATTAACTTTAATCGTAAAATATATAAAGCAGCCCCGCGCCGTCTCTCTCCCCGCATACACGTTACACGAGCCAATCAGACGCGCAATAACTGCCTACACGTTTAGCTGAGCTGAGCTGAGCGGAGACGCGGCGGCCGGCAGAGCGGAGCGGAGCGCAGCGCAGCGCCAGGGAGTCGAGCCGGTGTCCGTCATCAGCTGAGAGGGTGACAGCGGAGAGAGAGAGGGAGAGAGAAAGAGAGAGAGAGGAGAAGGAGGGAGGAGTGTACAGTCCGGTTCAAACAGACACACCGGCCTGTTAGAGGAGAGAGAGAGAGAAGACGAAGGAGAAAAAGGAAAACACCGGACCCTGCGTGAGAGAGGAGTGAGTGAGTGAACGAGAGAGAGGGGGGAGAGAGAGAGGGAGAGAGAGAGAGAGAGAGAGGGAGACTGACAGGCGTTACAAGAGAAAACTAGACGAACCAAAGCGTCGACATGAGCGGTCAGTTTGAGGAAGATATCCACGACCGGGCCGAGAGGAAGAGCAGTAAATCCCCGACGCTGCTCTCCTCTTACTGCATAGAGAGCATTCTGGGCCGCCGCAGCCCCTGTAAGGTCAGGCTGATAGGGGCGCAAAGTTTGACGGGTCTGCCCGGCAGAGGGGAGCTCGACAAAGCCGCTGACGGTGAGTTCACTTTGAAGTGAGAGTGGTGGTGGGAGTGGGAGTGGGAGGGGGGTTTGGTTTGGTTTGGTTTTGGATAAACACGCGGGTTAGACATAACATAAATAAGATATAGGCTATAGTTTTATCCTCAAAAAGTGAGCTGTTAATGCCTGAAGAGGAGTTTTTTTTTATCGTTGCCATCATGTTTACGTATAGAATGAGCTCGTCGGATTTAGCAGGCTGCTTATTGGGTAATAAATGTTTCTTAAAGTTAACAGTTTCGTGTTTATAGCTCTGTAAAAGCAGCGTGTTTAAAGGAGAAATGTTTGCTCTGCTTTTCCACAGACATTTTCATTCTCATTCATTATTTTGACATCTCTGACACGCTTCTCTCTCTCTCTCTCCCTCCCTCCCTCCCTCCTCAGGGTCAACGAAAGACCCCCTCTCCTCCCTCAGCGGTGACATGCACCTGCCGCCGAAGCTCCGCCGACTCTACGGCCCCGGAGGGAAATCCTACCTCCACGACCACCACCACCACCACCACGCGGAGAAGCTGGACAGGGAGCAGCAGCAGCAGCAGCAGCGGCTTCTCCTGGAGCACCGTGCCGCTGCCGCAGCCGCCAGCAGCGACAGCCTCAAGATCAGCCAGGCGCCGCAGGTGAGCATCAGCCGCAGCAAGTCCTACCGGGAAAACGCGTCGCTGAGCCGGGGGGAAGGCGACCAGAGCCCCGGGGAAGGCTCGGAGGACGGAAGCCTGGGACTGGTGGAGCTCGGCCCGCTGAAGTTCGAGGAGGACGGCGGTGGAAAGGAGGAGGAGAGCAGCGGCTGCGCGGACACGGCGCTGGCGCTGTCCCCCATGAAGGACGAGGAGAGGGAGAGCTTGAACGCCGGGGATGGGGACGTGAGGGACGGGGAGGACAGCGTGTGTCTGTCCGCGGGCAGTGACTCGGAGGAAGGGATGCTGAAACGGAAGCAGAGAAGATACAGGACTACCTTCACCAGTTACCAGCTGGAGGAGCTGGAGAGGGCTTTCCAGAAGACACACTACCCCGACGTCTTCACCAGGTAAGAAAAGAAAACACAACTGCAAGAAATTCGGCTGGAGGCCATTTAGTCTGGGAAAATTAGTTTTGACATTCAAAAAATATTTACTGTGCTGAAATTATTATCATTATTATAGGCCTAAATACCATCATTAGGCCTGTTATTAACCTGCAAATGAAAAACAAAATATAGCCTATTGTAGGTCAATACAATCTTATCAAATTAAACAAAATGTAATAGACCTAAATATAGTCTAAAATGATCATTATTATTAATGTTTTATTTTATTAGAATTATAAATACTAATATTAGGCTATTATTATTATAAGGGTTGGTTGTTTAAAACAGAACCTTAAAAGAAACGCGTTAAGACACAAAAGCAGGTGTGTAATTTTATTTTTGAAAGGTCAAATAAGTTGTCTAGATAATTCCTGCACTGAAGGTGATAATTAATTGCACGTATTTTTTTTTTTTTTGAGGTAAATAAATTCCACACACGTCTTAAAACAGGACATGTGCGGATCACACCTCATAAAAAGCCCCAACGCCAAACCCGTGCCTTGCATAAGTGAACACAATAGGCCTCTAAGTGCTAACACACACACACACATTGGGGACATTTTGTTACCTGTATCCGCTGTTGTTGATGCAGATGACAGCGGGTATTATTCTCAGGAAGAATAATTACCCGGTGTAGCTCAGGTTAGCTGCTGGACGTGATACTGAATACAGGCTGAGAAAAAAAAAAAAAAAAAAAAGTCAGGGCCTATAACCTCAAGCCCAAGGGCAGGTGTATACGCGCGCGCACACACACATGCAGTGAACTAGGCTACAGGTGCGTCATTATATGAATTTCATTCATTCATATCATTATTATTATTTTTTAATAGAAAATATAGATGATTATAACTTTTTTTCCTGAAGGGAATAAAAACAAAATACACCATTTTCTGCTAATTTTACATTTTGATAATTGGCACGTGTGCGTTTTAATGCTCGATAATGGGAAGCTTTACTGCCACTACAGAACACAAGAACCTACATTTTATATTTTTATTCTATTATTGTTATTATTTTTTTCTTTTAACCATTGGGATTATTCATATTTTTCCAATCGATTTACTTTAAGAAGACTTGTAGGTCTAATTTGCACCGCAGCCCATCTCGCAGCTGAAGGGAGCGTCAATTGCTTTGTGGCAGGCTAGTTTAGATGTCATTATTTCAACCATTATGTTGTTACAGTGACAGGCCTGGGCTAAGGAAAATCTAACAATCACTAGGCCTATTTCTACCCATTCGTGACAGGGAAAATAGAATATGGCTATGGCGTCTTTCTGCATGCCAGGGAGGAGAGAGGAGGGGAGGAGGGGGGGGAAAAGGAACAAGCGTATTTTGGTCGTCTATTGTTGACAGTGAACAACAGGAGGGGACAAAACAGCAATTCTACGTTGCTTCCTAACGGTGGCCTCTATAACCTTGAATCTTTTCTTTCTCTCCCTCTGCCTTTTCTCCCTTCCTCTTTCTTAAAAAAAAAAAAAATCTTTCTCAGAGAGGAGCTCGCAATGCGCCTGGATCTCACCGAGGCCCGTGTCCAAGTAAGTGGCTCTCTGGTTATCTCCAGCATCTGAAAAGAGAAGCCTGTGACTTGTAAATCAAATAAGATGAGGACGGGGAGGGAGGGGGGTGCAAAGCCGCATCTTCTAATGTTTTATGTCCTCTATAAAATGTCCCGGGTACACAGCGCTGGATAATAGCCGGTGATATGCGTCACTGATTGAGGATCAACGATTACTGGCCAATTTGAGGCAGTAATTTATTACAGTAAAATGTGTTAAATGGCCCCTGTCGGTGCGCGGGGAAGGTCTTTCCTGTTATTGAATGTTATTACACGCGAACGGGGGACGTTTTAGTGGCAATTAAGCCGGCGCTGGCGATTCATAAAAAGCTCACTTAGTGCAGGAGCAAACACTGTCTATATTCCTGGGATGAGATGGTGTTTGAATTCCCATCAGAGGGGACAGAGAGGGGGCGAGGCCGAGGAGGTGTGTGGGTGTGTGTGTGTGTGTGAGTGTGTGTGTGTGTGTGTGTGTGTGTGTGTGTGTGGTGGAGTTAAAAAAAAAAAAAAAAAAGATGTGTGTGAGAATAAGAGAGAGGAGGAAGGGAGGGAGAGAAAGAGGGGAGGGATAATGCTATTTGATTTCCCATTATGTGATTGCAATAGACCTGCATTGATCCGATGCTTTGCACTTGGGAGCGAATGACAGACCATTAAAGGTGTTTGCTTCCCCCCCTCCCTCCACCTCCACCACCACTACACTCACCCTCCTCCTCCTCCTCTACCCCATCCCACTCTCTCCATCCCTCCCTCCCTCCCTCTCTCTCTCCGTCGCCCTGCACTGAAAGCGTGGCTTGCATGTCGAAAGCCCGGGCTCATAACCAGAGAGACAGTTCAAACACGGTGGAAGCTCCGAGAGGGTTATGGCCGACGGTAAAACAACAGATGTCTCTTTAGGGGCCGTAGGTGAACAAATCACTTAACGGGCGCCATCAGGAGGTGATAAAAACTCATAAATTCCCGAGGGGCTGTGTAATGCTAAACAGCCCTCTGGGAATAATGTGTGCATGTGTGTGTGTGTGTGTGTGTGTGTGTGTGTGTGTGTGTGTGTGTGTGTATGTGTGTAAGTCCCTGTCGCTCAAGCTGGTTCGTTCAATCACTTTGCTCATGTTGACATTTTGCTCATTGTGAGAGCCCCGTGCTTCTGCAGTGCAAACTGGGCACCAGTGGATGCGTGGGAAAGTTAAATACTCCTCTTGGATGGAAGTCACTTGTTCTGCGTCTCTTAAGAATTTAATTTAAAGCGCATTAATTGTTATTGGAGCCAGTTCGGCGGTAATTTTCTGGAATCTTTTGTTAACACCGCTCTTAATTATCTCTCCCCACCCTGCAAGCCCTGTCTGCAGGGACAGAGAGGGGAGGAGGTGGTGGAGGGGGGTTTAATTAGACAGAAAGTAGATTTAAGGGACCGTGAGCGGCAGGGTTTACCTTGCAAAGTAATTACCGTTGACTTTCCGCCTGTTGGCCACCACCTGAACTAGACAACTATTAGTGAACAGTGACACAGCACTGAATAGAGTCTGATTACAATGAAACACTGCTGCTGACATGTTGGAAGGGGCTGTAGATACTGGTATATAGTTTTACATTTATATAACTGCATAACTTTACACACACATATGGACTTTCTTTTGAGCAGCTGTCATTCAAACAGCATCAAATACATTATTATTTATGTATTAGTTTATTTCATAGGGACAGTGCACCACTAATCAACAGAGTTAAAAGAAAAACTGTAAGTGGGCCAGAGTTAGCCAACAAGGCTAGTTTTCGTCAGTTGTCCCTGGCCAGATGTTAAAGGCAACCTAAAAGCCAAAAAAAAAGGGGCAACAATTAAGTACTTTTAAAACACAACTTACATAACAATCTACCTAGAAAAAGCTCATAATAACAAGTAAATGTCCTGTCAAATGGACTATTTATGTATTTATTTATCATATTCATTATGTTTCTTGCTTCTATGCAACATCTATTGAATCTCCCAGTATCTTTTTATGTTAGAATCAAAATTGCCCCCCCCTGCTCATATTAACCTGTACCCTGTATCTTCTGTTTTCTCTCAGGTGTGGTTTCAGAACCGCCGGGCCAAGTGGAGGAAGCGTGAGAAGGCCGGGGTGCAGGCCCACCCGTCGGGCCTGCCGTTCCCGGGCCCCCTGGCGGCGGGCCACCCCCTCAGCCACTACCTGGAGGGAGGCCCCTTCCCCCCCCACCACCACCCGGCCCTGGAGTCCGCCTGGACGGCCGCCGCAGCAGCCGCCGCCGCCTTCCCGGGCCTGGCCCCCCCACCACACAACGGCTCTGCCCCGCCCCTGGCCACGCCGCTCGGCCTGGGCACTTTCCTGGGCACGGCCGCCATGTTTCGCCACCCCGCCTTCATTGGACCCACTTTTGGCAGGTGAGCTGCAAACATAGACACATAAACACACATATACACACACACACAAACCTGATATCTATTCTCCAGAGCCCCCCAACAATCATTGTAGTTGTTGGACATCCCATTTATCCCTGTATTTACAGTCAATGACTACAATTTTATAGTCAAGCACATGTGCAGAACAATCCCCAACAGCAGCCGAGCTTAAAATAAACTCCCCAACGCTTCATGCAACTCTAATGACTGATGGTTACAGTAATCCTCCATCGCGCCGCATTACTGTTTATCTCACTGTCTGATATAAATATGTTACACTGTTAACCATTCTCAGTGGTGTGTAATCACTCTGTCAGATGCCTTAATAAATTAACCAAACGTGTGATCCTGTCAGACAAGCTGTGAGGGGAGGGGGGGGCACAGCACACGCCATATGCCACAATTAGCTTCCTCCTCTCTATTATACATCATTATTAACCTTGTACTCTCCATGTTGTCTTTTATATTAGGGAAGTCGGCATGCATTAGATGACATAAATCTAGTTAAGGACCATTTAAAGACAACCTGCAGAAGAGGGAATAAAGAAATAAATATAAAACACATCTGAGGCACAGTGACAATTGTAATTACCAGGTTCTGCTGTAACACAAGCTGCATTTTAAGTTGAAACTGCTCAGGAATATGAGGAGAAATATGTGATTATAAAGCCTGTGCATATTCTCATTTGTCCAGGTCATAGTATCTCAAAGGAATTTTCAATCGAAAGCAACTGGACTTTGTTACTTGTCTAGGAAGACGTTGTGGTTGGAATGTGATTATAAAGCAGGAACATTAATTTTACCTTAAAAAAAAAGAAAAGAAAAACCTGCTGAGCATCCATGTGTCTTCTCCCAGACTCTTCTCCAGTATGGGTCCTCTGACCAGTGCTTCCACCGCTGCAGCTCTCCTCCGCCAGCCGGCTCCGCCCGTGGAGAGCCCCTCCCACGCGGGGCCCGTCCTCCCCGACCCTTCGGCCTCTTCCTCCACCACTACTTCCTCGGCGGCGGCGGCGGACCGCCGGGCCTCCAGTATCGCCGCGCTGCGCCTCAAGGCCAAGGAACACTCGGCTCAGCTCACACAGCTTAACATCCTGCCCGCCGGAGCCGCAGGGAAGGAGGTGTGCTGAACACTCAACACCAGCTCTAGCCCCCTCCCCACACACCTCCACCACCACCACCTCCTCCCATGTGTCCCGGGCTTACGTCCCATTCCATGACACCCTCCCCTCTTGTCCCACGTCCCAAAAAAAACAAAACAAGAAACCCATTCATACCTCTGGAGGCTGATGACCTGATGTCCCGTGTTCAACCGTCCCTGTTACCTCATGCCCCCCCCCCCCCCCCCAACAAAATAGCACGACCAAATTTCAAAAGAGCACTAGCTAAAAAAATAGTGTGTGTTTGTGTGTGTAATAATAATAATTACAGCTATTGTCACATTTGTTTCATGCTCCATTGTTTAAACAACAATCACAACATTTTAACCTTAAAAATGTCAATTCTGTTCAATATTTCTAACCAAAAAACACCCTTAACATTATGGGTTTATGATACAGCCTATATGGTTTTAACGCTTCATCTGTTAAGGAATTTATAACAAACACATTCACTCCAGCACTTGTACTTATCTTTAGTATTTTCCATTTGCTTCCACTTTAGCTTTATACAGAGAAAAAAAAACATGCATTTTTAATTCAGTACATCACTTTATAAATGATTAAATTCAGATTTACCTGTAGAGCATTTGGCAGGTTTAAAGAATATGAAGATTTTTTTTTATAGATGTAGAATATAAAAGAATAAAAATAAAATAGAGCCAATTCAACCAACCATAACAACCTGCTACTCACACAATAATGATTTAGGATGAATCAAATAATATTATATAATAATACAGTAAAAAAAAAAAAAAATCACAAAACACATGGGCCATTTTTCTGTTATCACTGCCCAACTTTTTACATTTTAAATTTATGATATAAGTTATATATTATATAAATATATATATGCCAACATAAGCATCAAGAGTGCTTTTACTTTTTAATTATATTTTACAGTGAGTTTTTGACTGCTTTTACTCAAGTACCACACACACACACACACACACACACACACACACACACACACACACACAAAGATGAAGAACTGCAGGGGAACCCAGACTTTTTTTTTTTTTTTTTAAGGATTCTTGTGCTAACACAAAAATGTGGACAACCCACAAGTGCTCGACATTAACACTGCTTCATCTGTATGCATTGATGTGGGCTGAGCCAGTCTGCGTCTATTAATAAAGGCGAGTTGGAGGAGGATGAGGAGAAGCCCCCCCCCCACCACCACCCAAATGCCCCGCCCCCTCCCACCTCCACCCCCCCAGAACCAAAGGAAACCTGTCCATAGACCTTCCATACAGCCTTCTCTACGAGCCGGACTCCTCGGCGCTGCTCGCCTGTCCCCGCAGTCACACTCAGCGACACGCATTTTATTTTAAGTCTCCGAACCAAACCTGAGTTATTTATGCTCTTTAACACACAAAGACACACAGACACACACACACACACCTTTGCTCTCTTCACTGCAGTGGCATCTCCGCTGAGTCTGACTCCAGGACGCGCGAGCCGAGCCGAGCTGAGACCTGAGATGTTTCTTTAATGACGTGACTGTGTGAAAGAAAATTGTACATATTGTGTAAAAAAGAAAAAAAGAGAAAGAAGGAAGAAACAAAAGACGGGGAGAGGAAACGTACAAGAAAAAAAATGGATGATTTTCAAAACAAGGTCGTGTATATTTCAAGAGACCGTGTTTTGATGATTTGCACTCGGTGTAGTGTTTAATGAATGTCGCCCTGTGTAGACTTTCACCTGTGTTTATGAATTATTAGGTTTTTAGATAATTATTTATGTCAAACCTTTTTCCCCGAGGAACTGAGTGAAGGACATTTTTTTTTTCTTATTAAGTGATTGTAAGTTTCCTGGTTTAATAATAATGCTAATTTGAATAAATTACATGGTTAAAATGAGTTATCTTTTATTATTTCAAAATTCCTTTTAAGACTGACATAGCCAGGAATAACCAGGAAAAATAAAACCATGTGAAATAGAATATTATAGAACTATTAATAAAAGGTGTTATGAAGAAAATGTGTTTTTGTCTTACATAATATGCAAAAAAAAAAAAATTAAGCAAAACTCAATTTGTGGCAGTTTTGCTATTTGTTATAAATAATTTCAAGAATGTGGGATAAATATGCATCCACGTAATGCATTGATGTTGAGAATACCTGCAGACCAGTTTATAAGGATTAAAAATAATAGTAATACATTTCCATGAGAGGAATTTGTCGCCGCAGAGAGCAGAGATGTGGTCGCTGCTCCACCTGAATCAGGGGAAATGTATTAGGTGCGTTAATCCAGCGCGCTGCGTGCGTCTGTCCTCTTCAGCGGAGTTGACAAAATACTGACCATATATTCATGAGCTTAATCCCCCCAACATGTGAAACGCGCGACAAAAGGCGAGAGGGGTTTTCAATTAGATCGCCCACTTTACGTGGGGGGGCTCCCGTCACAAAACTTCCTTTAAAACCCTTTAAAGGCGCTAAATTGGTCTTAACATCTGTAATGCAGTGTCGATGGAAGCGAGTCCCCTTTGTCATTAATGAAGTAACAAACCACTTCATCAAACGGCTTTCACGCGCACACACATACACACACCTCATAGAGTTAATTCCCCCCTCAATGCCCCCTCCCTCCCTCCCTCTCTCCATTGGATCTCACTACTGATGCAGGACCATTACAGCAATCAATGGTTATTCTCCTCCGTTTGACCCATCTATGGTGCCCGACCAAATCGCGTGAAATTACCCCGCGGATTAATGTAGTCCCCTCTTTTTTTTATTGTCTGCATCTGTGAGACCCCTTCTTGTTATTCCTCCGCTGCTCTTGTTTTATAGATCTGCAGGTCTTACACCTGTTAATCATCCAATTTACTTCAAAACATGCAGGAATTAGATCCGATAAGGGACAGGATGGGGAGATATTAGATCTGTATATGAATTTATAACCAACATGCACGCATGCACGTGCACGTGCACGCCCCAGCCTAATACAAAGTCACCCAGCTGCTCTTTGGAGCATAATGCAAAAGAGGAGGAGGGGAAAAGAAAAGATAAAAACCAATTTTCTCCTGCGCAGACCACCATCTACCATGTTTTTTAAAATTCCCATTCTTTTGCTCAAGCTCAGTGAAGCGTGTGTGTTTTTTCCTGTATGGCCCTATAGGGTTTTGATGAGATTGTCCGGGGAGTTTTTAATCTTATTGTGAATATAACTAATGAATGGCAAACCAATTTGTCCCTAATATCAGGGGAATGCCGGGAGGCGGATGACCTGCTGGGCTGGAGGCTTAAACTTTTCTTTGCAGCGCAAAAAGGCGAGAAAATTGAAATGCTGTAGCGGGGCAATAGGCTCCGGATTTATAAAGTCACACTTGTTGGAGGATGTGTGCTCTTTCTATTCGAGGCAGGCCTGTACTTAGGTAGGCCACGAGGCTCCGTGAATGATCATCATAATGAATGTTGATATGAAAAGGGTCAATACAGTCGAATCACGCCGCGGCTCCTTGCAAATTGCTAAGAAAAGGAGAAAGAGAGAGAAAGAAAAGGAGAAAAAGAGAGAAAGGGAGAGAGAGAATCTGCATGATTTTGCTGCACTGTGTCAATACTCTACCTTGATGCCCCCCCTACACCCCCCTCCCGCCTCTCACAGGTTAATCCAGGTGTCCAGAAAATGTCTCCCCACTGACTTTCGCCCATTTTCATCGTCGTCGAACCGCCGTTCCTCCTCCTCCTCCTCCTCCTCTTCCTCCCTCCCTCTCCCCTATATCCTATTCTCCCATTTCCTCCTCCCCCCCTCAGCTGTTGGATTTGATTTGGCCGCTGATTTTGGATTCTACCTGGCCTCGTTTCTCCCACCACGTCCCTGCCTGAGAGAATAGGCCCAATCACTCCACCAGCCCCAGCCGGATCAGTCCTCACTCAGTCCCCGGGAGAGGAGCTCTAAAAAGGCGCTTTGATGAACAAGCCCCACCCCCCCCTCTCCCCTCACCTCCCTCCCCATGCAGACTCACTCACCCCCTTCTCCTCTCTCCTCTACTCCACCACCTCCTCCTCCTCCCCTCTCAGGCGGAGAATCGCGGCCCCGATGAAAGACCTGAATAGCAGGGGCCATGGCACTCCGCTCCCCTCTCGGATCGCCCCTTAATTCCCCGTCTCTCTTGCTCTCATCCAATTAGCTCAGTGTATTAAGCGGTTTATCGTCTCATAACGCCCTTTCAGCTCCAACAAGGGAGACACTTTGCAATAGGACCAGCTCTCCTTTTGACACCCTCTCTGCTGCTTGTATGTTCCACCGCGCTATGAATAACAGGGACAGAATAGGGGACTAATTCCCTCATCAAAGCCTACCTTGTCCATCGCTGGTCAAAACGACAAGCAATAAAGCTTAACACGACAATACAAAGAGACTTGTTCGACCTTATTAGCTTAGCAGGGTCGAATTAATGCAGGGACTCAATTTGACTGGGTTTGCTCCAAACTGAGGACAAAACGAGGCCTTCACTTAAAAAACCTGCAGTCTGGGGATATAGTGGGAATAGCAGGCCTACAGTGCACATCTCCTGTGAGCTGAGGTTGATTAAGTCTTTGGGAAAATAGAGAGTAAAAAAAAAAAAAAAAATCAGGCTCAGCAACTGTGGGAGAAGTAGTTGAGTTGATATGATTTAATAAATATGTAAAGTTATGAGCAATAGGCTGTAAATGCGCTGAGACACTCTCTCCCCTCACACACACACACAGCCCGTTCTATCCATTGCATAGTGAATCATGGTTTAAGTGTTCAGCCCACTTAAGGTTGCCTTCACAAGTCACAGTGGTTTGAAGTGATTTGTGAGGCGTGCAGTGTTTATGGAAATGCACACCGCAGGATGGAGTAAAAAATCCCCCGACTGTATTAACACAAAGGAGAATTCTGGGAAGAAAAACGGCGAAACAAGCAACTTACAGACTGAACTTTGCCTACAGCAGAGGAAATACACATGGAGTGCTCAGAGAGCAGCGCAATGTGACAGTTTAGAGTTGAAAGTGAGACAATGTACATTTGCTTTACGATGAATAAACAGCGATCTGGATTTTTACATAATTTGGCGTCTTAATCCAACAGGTATTTCATTTTCTAGAGCTGCTCTGCATGTTCTTCTATTGTTTTCCATTAAATGAACTATATTGCAGCACTGTGATGTGAAATTATCTACATCATTTACTCCTATTGAGAAATAACCAAAATGTATTATTAGTCAAGTTCAAACTCGCAAAATCTCGTCCGTTATTTCAAAGGAAAAAGCTGGTGATTGTTTTACCCACGAATCCCAAAATCAAGACAAGTCCATTCGCTCTACAAAGAGATGTAAATAGTTGCATAGTTATATTAATATATATATATTTTTTGAAAGGCTTGATGATGCTTTAAAACAGCTGGATACTGTAGTAAACATTACTCAGACAGAATAAACAATGTATATGTTGCGGACTGTATTCATCCATCCATTCATCAGATACACTGTTTATCCTCATGGGGCCACAGGGGGGCCGCGTCCAGGGGCCACGGGGGGCCGCGTCCAGGGGCCACACCTCACACAGGTCACCAGTCTATCACAGGGGCCACATGTAGAGACAAACAACCAGTCACACTCACATACACATACACATACACACCTACAGGTGGATTAATCTGCCCTGCGTGTTGTTGTTACCACTGTGGGAGGAAGCCAGAGAACCCGGAGAGATCATATGGAAAGGCCCCAAGCCGGGGTTCAAACCCAAAACCTGTGCTAACCCACTGCAACACAGTGCCACCAAGAACTGTAATGGAGCTCTATAGGGACACTGTTTACATGCAGTACATGTTCAGATCAGTTCACAGTAGCTTTTGCTCTCTTGATGTTGTGTTTATTGTAGTACAGTGTGAAGCAGCAAACACAGGAAACATGGAGACGTTACAGTACATTCATCCGCCCATTTCCGTCTCTCACACACACACACACACACACACACACTGCAAGTAACACAAGATTAACATCTCATCAATTTAGCTTTTTATTGAGGTTTCAGTATCAAAAGGGTTCTCATCAATATCAAAATATCTAACATGAAATATTCTCGCCATTACACAAAAAAAAAAAAAAAATCATTACATAAACCCTCCTGAGCGATACAAGTTGGATATGTGGAAAATTACACGCATTAAAACACAATCGGCACAGAGGAGGGAGGGAAGGAGGGAGAAGAGGAGTGGAATGGATCAAATGGCATCGGTTAAACAGGGGCAGCGGAGGAGAAGGAGATCAGCTGTTCGATACCGAGACAAAAGAGCGAGGGAGCAGCGCGTGTGGCCTCCTTCACCCCGTCACTCCCTGTATCCTCCTTACTTCTTTCTTTCATCCTCTGATCTGACACACACACACACACACACACAGGCATGCACGCACACACACGCACGCACACTCGGGATGAATGGTGGTAATCAGAACAAGTGTCCGATCGCTGCAGGCATCCAGTGGTCTTAGCGGCCGGGGTCACTATCATTGGCTAATTAGCGGCTTTTGGAGTATGCTGGCTGCTCTGAAGATAAGTCACTTTTACACACACACACAGACACACACACACATACACTCGGATGTGGGCACAGCGAGCCCCCATACACACACAATAGACTGTCATTTAGGTATGATTGCTACTCCCCTTTGCCATACAGAGTCAGGGTGATGGGGTCACGCCATGAGAGTGTCGATGTGAAGGAACCGCAGGAGGAGGAGGAGGAGGAGGAGGGAGAAGTGATTGGATTTAAAGACAAGCTCATTAGGTTTGGGGAGGTCAGAGGTCACAGCCTAAAAATCCATGCTCCCATGTTCAGAAAAACCAAAAAAAAAGGAGAAAAACTGATGTGGCTGAATGTGCAAATGTCCAGCTCTGAGTCAAGACGTTGAGGCCTCTTAGTGACGGCGTCTTTTCAGATGTGTGTGTGATGTTTTTACTTGAGGAAGGAGAAGGCCTGGAAGAGTTTGGCCAGGTTAATCTCCGAGTAGCCGCTGGAGACCAAGGCTTTGTCTGGCACTTCCTTCAGCTTCTGATAAACCTCCTTGGTCGTCTTCGCCATGGCTTTAACCTGACCTGGAGGAGAAGAAAAGAAAAGAGGAGTTATCGTTATCGCATGGTTGTCGAAGATCATCCCGCCGCAACTGCATCAAAGTCGATACAACGAGGCAAGATGTACATTTCAAACTAGTTAGGGATTCACTCCTGGACGCCTCCCTCCCTCCCTACCTACCTGTGATTGGATTCTGCCAAAAGCAACTGTAAAAAGGAGAAGAACGACGCCCCCCACAACTCTGTCTCATCACTAATAAACACAGAGGAGCTTTATCGCCTTTTACTGGAGAGCTAACAGATCTAATGCTATCTGTCAGCGTTGCTATCACTTTGAAGGGCCGGGAGGAATTGGACTGATGGGTCGATGGCGACACGTGCACACACGCGCAGTATCATGAGATCGATAGCAAAGCCCAACAAGAGCACGGAGTCAATATCTTGTCCCTGTTATCCCTTCAGGTGGGCCGTAATAAAGCCAGAGTGAAGACAGAGAGCTGACTATCCTGGGCTGGGTGGCCGCCAAAATCAAATCTTTACAATATTATAGCGAGCGTCAAGTGTGGATGAAGTATCATGAAACCAAGTAATAACACACTATCAAACCAAAGAGTGCAGCGAGCTACATGTGGAATAATAGTGAACTGACAGGAGCAGAGTCTGGTGAAGAAGCCGGAGAGATGGAGATGAGCACGAGAAAGTTCTGTTTGTTATTGATTTGATTTTTACAGAATATTCATTCTCATTCACATTGATCCTGAACTGTGTTTTTCTACCGTTTATATAAAAAAAACCCAAAAGAATAAAAGAAAAATTCACACATTGTTGATCACGATTTCGGTTTCACATCTTCATCTGTTCAAATTTGTCCAAACAAACATCACCCAGGGAAAACCGACCAATCAAAACCGAGGACGGGCTGCAAACTAAGAGTCCTCTAAACAGAACTAGTGCATTTACAAATGTCAAAAGATAAACTGAATAGATTCACTGATACAATATTTCCACAGCAATCAAAGCAAATCCAATAGAAAAGCATATCCTGTAACAATGATCATGTAATAAGGAATTTAAAACTCAATTAGTCTTTTCAATCTCTCCGAATTGGAAAAACTTGTACAGCAGAAATGGGGGAAAAAAAGAAAACAAGCAAATGAAAAATGTTCACGCATTAAAAAAAACAAACACATTTGTCTAAATGAATTTGACAAATTACTTGTTGGCAGAAAAATTTGGCAACGAATGCTACGCTTCACCCAGTTAGAGCTGCAACTGGGACTGAAACAATTAGTCAGTGAATCGATTTGTCACCTAACAGAAGGATAATTGTCGACTTAATTTAAAAAAAAAAGAAAAAGAAAGAATCATTGGTTTTTATTTTGGATTCATGAATATTTGTCGTTATAACACAAATGAAGTGATGTTTATTTGGTGTGGACAGGAGACCAGAAGTCACCCTTACCTCAGGCTTTTAGGGAAATCCTGTCAGTTAAGACGACGGAACGAGGAGATGTTGTGATGAATAACTAACTAACTAATCAGTTTAACAATTAGCAGTGATTGAACTTCTTTGTCTATAACTAATAAACTAATCAACCAATTATTTGAGCAGTTTCTCCAAAGCCTCATCAGCAGCATCGAGCAACGATCCCCATCTTATAGAGATACTGTAATGTGACAACAAGTCTATACTGACTCCTATGTGTGTGCATGTCTGTAATTTATCTAGATGACATGGTGATGTATAAACACATGAGTGCACGCACACACACACACACACACACACACACACACACACACACACGCTCAGAGTCCATATGGCCGGTCATCATGTTGTCTCCACAGCCCTATCTCCTTTCCCGTCCTTCCTGCCCACTACATTAGCGGCTGCTGGATAAATACCGGCCCACTGGCTGCCCAAGGGAACAAAGGTTAGATACACAGAGATCAACAGTGTGAGACGCACAGACACAGACGCGCACACAGACAATTGATGGTAGTTAAACACTTAAAAAGCGCACTAACTCACGGTCATGGCGACTAAAAAACATCCATGTGACAAACAGTAATCACACATGCATGCACACACAGACACACACACACACATAGAGAAGATGGTGTGGTTGACTTTAACGGCAGCAGCAACTATTACCAGATAATCCTCATGTTAGCAAGGACAGGGATGGAGGGAGAAAAGGGGAGACGAGAGGCAGCGAGAGACAAACTAGTCTATTTATCTGGGGAATAGAAGGGGGTGATGATGCATGATCAAGCGAAAGCAATCATGTCATCATTTCTGAAAGGTAGGAGAAAATAATTCCCCCCCTCTCCCTCCCTCTCTCCTCCTCCTCCTCTCTTCTTCCCCTTCCTCACTCCTTTCTCTTTTCCACCTCAATCACTGTGTGGCGAACAGATAAAAGAATGATTTAAGAGTCACAGAGAGGAAAAGAAAGAGGGAGAGACCTTGCTGCAAGTCGGAGCACAGTGGGGAGTGCAGTTCAAATAAATAGCCTCCCTTAAAGAGCGAGTGTGAGGCAGGAGGAGAGAGGGGAGACGGCGGCGTTGTTGGGAAGGCCGAGGCATGGAGGAGTGGAAACGGCGAGAAAGAGAGAGGCGGACTAGAATGAAAGATGGAAGATGCCGTGTTGATAGAAAGCATACTGTGGAGAGAAAAAACACAGCTTTAGATGCTGAAAACTTCGCATATTTAATAGCATGGGACTGAAATCTATCGGTGTGGATGTCGTCTATCTCGCCATCACACATACACACGAACACGCACGCACGCACATACCCACGCACGCGCGCCGGCGTGCACACAGCGAGTGTATCAGGGGTTATCTTTGCTCTAACTAGGTGTTGTCACACACTCATGCACACTCTGGCGGTGCTGGGCACGAGTAGATCGGGGCTCTGCACGCTCTAACTAGGTGTAAATACAATAACAAGCCTGTAATTAAGTGAGCATGATGAAGTTAATGGAGATCGGCCATTCCGTCGGCCGCCTCCATGAATATTCTATTAGGCTGGTGGCGACGGGCAGCTGGAATAGCAGTTAATTTAATCACCACTCGGAGCACAGGGAAACTTCTTTGTGTGAGTGTAATTGCACAGAATGAATAATTGATTTGACAATCGCACCCGCGGATTTTGCCACCCCGCTTTGTATCGCCGGGGAAAGGGAGGGGAGCGTGGAAGATGGAGAGAGAGAGCGAGAGAGAGAGCGATGGAAGAAAATGGACAAGGAAGAGAGAGGGAGAGGGAGGAGGAAAAGAAAGAAGATAGATAGAGACAGAGAGAGCGAGGAAGAGGAGTGGAAGAGGAGAGGAGAGGAGGACCGAATGCAGAGCGCTGAGAGGTGGCGGGGAAGCTGTCGGTAAATGGATCATTAGAAAAGCGCAGCTCAAGGACAATTTATATTTTATCAATGCAGCAAAATTACATTATTGCTCACACACGCAATCATACTGCCCACACTCAAGATTGAGACCTGGAGGGGAGGAGTGATGGAGGGAAGAGAAAGGCAACAGATAGAGTGAAGGAGGGAGGGAAGGAGAGGGAGGGAGGGGGAGATAGAAAGGGAGACAGGGAGAGGAAAAGTGACATGAAATGATTTGAAAGTCATTGATACGGGATGTTCCCAGCTAAGGAACGGACAGCATGTTTTTTTCATTGTGTGTGTGCGCGTGTGTGTATATGTGTGTATGTGTGTGTGCGCGTGTATAATCTATTAGAGATCTCCTGCAGCGGATGAAATTACCTCCATGTTTTACTTAGTCGCAGCAATCAGGCACAAAAATGCAATGTACATGTAGATAAGACACACGCTTGCAAATGTGGGCGTACACTCACGCACTCACATATACACACAACCACACACACACGCACAGTCAAGCTGATCAAATTACATTCAGCTTTGACTCGGAGCTCTTTTATGTGAAGCTATTTTACTTTAATGTGCTTTATTGTGAATGTTCAGCGCACATGTAAACATGCTCATTCTGAATGGCTGCGTGAAACATAAATAACCAGATATCAAAACTAAATGACAGCGCTACGAGGTATTGTACAATATCATGACACACTTTTGCCTAATGGTTTAGTAAACAACTACAAAATGCAAACACGCAGCTGGCGATATTCTTTGTCTCTCAATGACAATACACCAACAAAAAAACAAAAAAAAACGTCTTTGTTCGTCTCAGCCCGGAGCTGTTTCATTTCTACTGAAGATGTAAAGATGATCAACCTATTGAATCCACTTTTGGAGTTACTAAGTTACATGTTTCTATCCAATAGTCGCAGCAATTCAGTGTCTAAACTACAAAGCAGCACCACAACATGGAAACACACGAGTCAGGCATCAGCAGTATGGACAGCAGAGTACGAGACATTCAGGGACAATTAGCAATAATATAGAAATAACACTTCCACGGTTTGTAAGCTTCTAGTTTACAGTAAACTACAAGCTCCACCTCTGCTGCATCTGTTGCAGCTAGCTAAGCTAACTTTAGCAGTTCAAACAAACAACTATGACACACATTGCCTCAACTCATTAAGTGCTAGTATAAACCAGAATGATAGTATAGTTACAGTAGTATAGCATAATTTTAGCAGCTTTTTAACTTGTTACAAATGTGTACTTTCACTTTTTAAAAAGGTAAATGCTTCCAACTATAGGTCCTGTAGCTGTTAGCAAGTGTTCCTCAAACAGGTAAATAACAAACTTCATTATTAATAAGGGACTATTTTCAGAAGCAGAGTAACACACATTTGTTGAAAAAGTTGGTATTTCTGGTAAAGGAGCTCTGAGATGAGACATCAGGCTTCAAATACCAGTACATGATGATTTGAGTCTCTTCCAGGAGTTCTTTGATGATAAGAAACTACATTTCAACTATTAAATATCTCAGGTGGTTGCATTTGAAACTTGTCTCCACTGATTCTATGTCTCTCTAGCTCTACTCTCTCACTCACTACAGAGCACGATCGCCACCAGAAAGACGACAACAATAGTCAAGATGGTGTTGTAAATCTCTATAGGTATGCACATCCTTCCGCAGAGATACCAGTCTATGCGTAGACACAGAAACACACACACACAACAGAGTAGAGTAGGGCGTATAGGATTGTATGTCTCCTCCCTGTAATCTGAGCCGTGCGCCCCCTGGGTGTGTAATGCAGTAATATGGGGTATTACTGCCCCAGGACCAAGGGATAACACCTTAAACCTATATTTTATAGCAGCATGAGTGTGTGTATATACATGTATTGTCACCTATGTGAGGAACACTGTGGTGTGTGTGTGTGTGTGTTGGATATTAATCACTTGTTGCAGACAGTGATACAATGTAAAGCATATGAGTAACTCTATACAACAACACTGATGTGATGTTAATGTGACCTGCAAACATCCATGCGTTACTCCAAGTGCTATGAAATATGATTTACAGGGTGAACAAACATCTTCCTCTGGGTATGAAATCATAACAGCCAATATCATTATCAGCCATAATTATGTAAATATAATCATGAGAATAAGAGTAATGTGTGATTCAGATTGAGTTATGGTTGTTTTGGAGAGCTCTGATGAGCCACACACATAATGTTGCCCCATCTGTTTATTTTCTCCATTATGGCATCAACATGGCATTAAACTATAATGTTTAACTGGAACTACAAGGCAGCTCGTACACAATGGCAGCGACAGCCGTCACTCAACACAAACCACTGCCAATATAATTATGTCTCTTATTGAATAATGATCTGCTTATTGACACTGACATATACATTTAAAAACAAACTCCTCAGTCTGACTTTTTGCTATTCGCTTGTTTTGCGGCTGTCACTGTGACTCAGTCAAGTCCGAGCAGGGAAACAAGAGGCTTTGTTGTGAATGTTAACTCTGCAGAGTGCTGGGCGGTGCTGCACACTAGCGGTAGCGGAGCAGCGCTGGGTGTAACAGACAGAAGGCAGGCGCACATTCGTCCTCTCAGACAGAGTTTTAGGGGCCAAAACCACCCGACGGGAAGGGGCCGATGATTTGACGCACTGAGTACTCGGTTGTGGAGGCAAGACAAAGCCAGAAACAAGTAAACATGAGGATGTGTGGATTTGGTGTAGTGGTGGTTACGATGCACAGCTGGGTGGGTGGTCCGCTCCCTCCAGAACTGTTCAGTGTCGCCCCTTGTTGTGACCCGTCGCAGCCCACTGAGACACTTTTCTTACCATTTAAGAGGAAACTGAAGCACCAGCTTTAAACACACAGGTGTTTTAACTTCAGCACAGAGAGAGGTGCATAGTAATTATGAACCCAAACTGAAATGTTTGCTGCATGTCTATGGATATACCAGCTCATATATTGTACGTATGACAGAAACCAAAAAGAATTCATTACGTGTCCGAGTTTAGCAATTATGGACGCTTTTGGGAAACAGGAACTTTTTCTTCCAATCTTTACTTTTTTAGTGGGATATAATAGTTTCACCTCCTCAGTCTCAAACCCAAACTGTGGAGACCCACTGGTCTACACTATTGTTCTGCAAGCTGAACACTTTGCATGTGAAGTGTGTCTGCTTTTGAAGTAGGAAGTGGACGGATAGCACATGTACATCATCTGTCTTTTTACCCAATCACCGACTTTGGATTTGTTCCCGATATAGACCATAAAATGAGACGAGATGTTAAACTGTTTGAACCAGAATCTACAGTGGTGTTGTATACTCAACACTGTAGATTTTGCCTTCTGTATGTGTGTTAAAATGTGAGCACGAAATAACCAATGCATTGTTTTGTGAGGCTATGTTTACACAGAAACGATTTAAATAAAAAATGCAAAAGTGGTGTTGCGTTATCATTTTTTATTCCGTGTTTAGACGAGTGTTTATGGGGGGAAATCTGTGTGCATACGGTGAAGCAGAAGTTTGTGGAATCCGACATGTTTGTTGTTATTTTCCTGTACTGGGGCATGCCTGTGACGTAAACGCGTATGTGACGTGAGCAGACTGGAGCAGACTTTTGCGTTTTTACCCTTAAGATTTCCACTCTGGAGGGTGGTTTCCCCTTTTTTTGCGTTTTTAAACCCCAAAAACGCAGTCGCAGTCTAAACGAAAGGCACATCCGCTAAAACATTTTTTCGTTTTCACCAGCGAGCCTAGTTGTCTTGTAAACAGGGTCTGAAGCTCGGGAGGAGAAAGCGCAGAGCGGATCAAAAACACTGCAAAGGCAAAGCAACATAAAGAAAAGAGGAGAGTCAGGAATTGATTGGCGATGATTTCTTGCATCTGGGAAAAGACAGAAATAAAAGAAAGCAAAAATGGAGGCTATAATCATGTTAGTACTCCTTCCCTTCCCTCCCTCCTCTACACCGGTCCAATCCCTCTATTTCAGCTCCCTCCATCTTCTGAGTGGTCATCTGTTGATTACATGTTATATTTACCTCTGCTGTCTCACTCTTTGGCTGCCTCACTCAGGTCCAGCCTGGCACACACACACTCGCTGTGTTAGCGGGCATACATACATAAATAACATACATACATAAATATTTAATCAAATAAATAAATCACTCGGCCCAGCGGCCCTTTCTAATCAAGTGACATCAATCAGGGAGAACTATGGGTAAAGAGGCCTTGTGGCTGACGCCTACTGAGCGCGCCCAGAGCGCTGGAGTAGCGTCTATTTGAGTCCAAGGGGGAAATATACGCTCCATGTCCCATTATAGGAGAAGGGCTATCCTTTCGTCAGCGCGCCCATTACTCCCCCTATCATTTCCCCAAATCTAAAACCTGTTTTCAATCAACACAGCCAAACGAGTGCCTGTCCAAGAGAGGGAGAGAGAGAGAGAGAGAGAGAAAGGAAAGAGAGAGCAGAGGAGAGAGAGCAGTAGGGATGGACAGTGAGGGTAGGGGCAGAGGGAGAGCGATGGAGGGCTCTTTCCTTCTTTCTTCCAGTGATTGGAGCGTTTTGCATTCTGTATGTGTGTGTGATTGAATCCGTCTCCTAAATTAGGGCTGTCGACTCGAGGAGCTGAATGTCCTTAACCCCCCTCCCCATATCCAATGCCTGTACTCTGTTACTTTTGTGCGTATGTGTGTGTGTGTGTGTGAGTCTCATGTGTGTCACATCATTGGTGAATATTGTAAGTGCACCTCTGGGTATAAGCTTTACGTTGAGCCATTGATTGCTAATGCTATGTTACATGTGTGTTTGTGAGGACGCATTGTTTGGACATCAAAATTCAAACTTCAGGAGCAATTCTGGTAACTTGATTTCACTTACGAGGACAGAGAGGAAACAAAAACAGCAAAACAGAGAATAAAATGTGATCATAGTTAAGTTAAGAAGCCTCTGAAGCCCCAAACAAGACCTAACAGTACAGTAACAAGTCGTGTGTGTGTGTAGTCTTACTTTTCTCATCATTCTGCAGTGTTTTGGCAGCATGGTCCCAGTCAAAGATGAATCTGTAGAAGCAGAGCTGGTTGTACAGGGCCTTCTCAGAGTACTGTAGAGAGAGCACACACGCACACAAACAGTGTTACTTCAACAAAAACAACAGACAACCAAACCCGACACACAAACTAATGAATATAATGGCAAAAATGTTATGATGTTAACAAAGAAACTGTGCTTCATGTGGATCTGTCACTCTGTCAACACACATTGTACACATCGCAAAATGTCCACCACAGACTGTTACATCTCAATCAAACATAGTTTCAACATTGATTTAGACGATAAAAACAAGCTGTAAAAATGTTTGTCTGTAGCTGTTTCTCCATGATAACAAACTTTTAAATATATAATATAAGGAGAATAGACAAGGCTCAGACAAGGCTAGAAGTGTGAGTTCAGATTCAGATTCAGCTTTATTTGTGCTTTGCAGGAAACTTGTTTTCACCAACCCATACAAACTCATGCATGTAGAAGTAAAACGATGGTAAATCAAATTCGCTTTTTGACGACCAAAAGTGACACATCTGTTCTGAGTCCACTTTCTCCAACATGGAAAATTATCGCTTTTTATACCTTGATACAGCAGGAAAGTGCCATTTTAGGCCTGAGGAGGCTGCGAAGGCAGTTTACCTCACATCTATCAGAGAAAAGATTAATTAAGAAAATATTTGGCTGATTAATGAATAATTAAAGTCAACACATGAGAGGCTTTACTCAAATTTGCTTTGATTTCATTGAAGAGAAAAACACAGTACGACACCACTTGCTGAATACAGTTAACAAACCAACGCGGCTACTAATCCACTTTATCCCCTTACAGTATACAAAGGTTATTATCACTTCCTGTTATTTAGAACGGATCATGTCAGGATCATGACGGGGCGTAAAAGCGCCCAAACAGCTGAATAAACCGGGTTTATCAGTTTGAGACTGTGTCGATTGGACGTGCACTTCGCTCGTGGGACTGTATCTGCCTGAAAACATCTCCCTTCCTCTGTGTGACACAGTACAGCAAGAAAACAAATTTGCTTGCTTTGTTAATCTCCACTGCAATTAACTGAAGCCACACGACAGCCTGCCAGAGGGAGAGAGAGAGAGAGAGAGAAGAGAAGAGAGAGAGAGAGAGAGAGACAGAGAGGATGAGCAAGAGAGAGGGAGAGGTGGGAGGGAAAGAAGAGAGAGGGAAAAAAAGAGCAAAAGAGAGAAAAGGGTAAAGATACAGAAAGAACAGAGAGATGGAGAGAATCACAGACAGTGAGGAAGAGAGAGAGAGAGAAAAGAGGGGATCGGGCCTGAAATACCCTCCCTCATAATAGTTTGTTGTGATAAGCCATTGTGAGAGAGGCATGCGAACAGCCGAGGCTGTCAATTTGATTAGCCATTATACTGCATGTTTAATTGCAGTTATTGGCTCGTCATTTCCCTGCTACGCTGGAGAGGGCACGCTAAGCCCCGACCCCACACTGCCATCAGGTGTGCGCCGAGTGCTTTATTATTACCACCAGGAAGAATCCCCTGATAATTCCTGTGTGTCAGTATCTGTGTGTGTGTGTGTGTGTGTGTGTGTGTGTGTGTGTCTTTGACTGAAGTGAAGCGCTTGTGTGTGTGCCCATTATACCTGCCAATCGGCAATGTGCGTAATTGTAATTTCAGTTTTTACTGCTGTGGCATAATCAAGTGGCAAGACTATCTAATGCAACTAAATGTAAACTATGGGATGTGTGAATATGAGCGAGTGGCTGAATGAGAATGTGTGTGTGTGTGTGTGTGTGCGTGCGTGTATGTGTGTGTGTGCATGTGTGTGTGAGTGTTTAATGGCTTTCTATGGCTGCCCACATGGCACGCACAGCTGTTGACCGTTGATGCACTGTCTAGTCAACAACCAAACCATGCACATCCCATAATGGAGCCTCGGTTACGGTTGCCAAGGTTGAAAAGCTCGGTCGGCACAAACACCGCACACCACTTCTTCCTCTTGAAAATAAAACACACACACACACACACACACACATCTGCACACATACACACACATACACATACACACACACACGGCCGCACATTCTAACAATATAATACTGATTGTGGGCGGTCCAGTCGCTGCATACTGATTGATTGACAGGTGTCAGAAAGGCGTGGCCAAAATGTTACAGGGTTGTTATTGAATTTAGAGCCCCTCAACCCCACCTCACTCTCTCCCTCACACACACACACACACACACGCACACACACACACGCCTACCTCGTCATTCAGCTCGGTGCTTTGTTCCTGCACTGACACCATTTCAATTTGCTCCACAAATCTGCAGCATTTTCAGCCTGACTGCCTAAGGAGCAAACCAGCTGTGAAATTGCCTCTCTCCCGGGAGCGTAGGACCCCCCAGCCCCCACCTCGTACCCCTTTGCTCCTTTGCCTCCCTCTTCCCCGACTGGCTCCCCCTCCTGACACACACGCACACACACACACACACACATCTTCCCCTTTGCGCGTGTACACATGCACAAACACAGTTAAGCCTAAAGGAAGAGGGAGAGAACAGAAAGATGGGGATGGAGACAGGATGTATAGAATAAAGGAAAAAAAGAAAGAAATAAGAAAAGAAAGCTAAATCTTACAAATTGATTCAAATCGCAGAGCAACAGTCTAAAATGGCGCGCACAATAAAACCAGCACTCAGGACTTTCTCAGAGTCTTAAAAACACTTGTCTCTGCCTTTTAGGGGACACACATGCAGCCACTAAGACACATGCACCCGACCTCCAAAGAACTTTTTGTGCACTATACCGTGGCTCAGGTGCAGCGCTGGAGCAGTTAATGAAAAGGTAGTCAGTCAGACAATATGGCTGAGTGTGTGTGTGGGGGGGGAGATGGAGGGTAGGGGGTGTGGGGGGTGACAGTGCAGCAGGCCCAACAGAGTTTAAAGAGGATGGAAAGTGTGCAAACTGCTGAAAGACTTCGACTATTCAACACCGTGACACAGATATGACTTGGAGGAAAACTATCGCGGCGCCGGTGACACAAACAAGGCCCCGGCATTACACACTTTTCTCTATACTCTACACTCCGGCTAAGCTGCAAACACGCGTTGTAAAAAAACATTTAAAAAAACTCCAAGCCCCGAGCCCTTACACAACCGCAGCTGCAGAAAGAGAGAGGGAGTGAAACAGGGAGGGAGATGGAGAGAAACAAACATACATTTTCCCTCAGCTGTGAGGCCACAAGGCTTTAAAACTCTTGAGCTTTTTAGATGCGATGAGCATTATTGCCAGTTGTGGTAGTCACGCCGATCAGCTTCACAAGACACCATAATGAGTCAATATATGTAAATCTTTACTAGGCAAACACGGCAGGAAACAAAGGCATTTAACTGGTGCTCTCGCCCGCAAGCCTCCAACGATTCAGCACCGGTAATTTCTCCCCATTGAAAGGCATAATTGCCTGCTATTTGAAGATATTCATGCTCAATTTTTGAAATTAATTTCAATTGGGGGGAAATGTAGAAATGTCAGCTCCAGTGAAAGGGATTTGATTTCAATTATCCTCACTCAAAGGACTGTGATTTCCAAATACACTTAAGCAAAATTATGACAAGAATTTTTGTTCGGCAAAATTCAGTGTTTAAAGAGCGATTAGGCGATAATGGGGCAGCTTTGAGCCGGCAGTGAATGCAGCCGTCTCCCTCTGAAAGGCACTCAATTATCTCTGATTGCTCCCGCTATAATGTATCAAATAGAGATACCTGCTATTGCCGTAATTTGTGTGAAAATTAACATGCTGCAATTTCCACTAGAGGGAAAAAGGGAGCTCTAATGGGCGCCTGAGCGTACATCAATAAAACGAGGAGAGAAAAAGAGAGAGACAGAAAGGGAGGGTGAGAGGAGGAGAGAGAAAGAGCAAGCCAGGAGAAGAGAGAATGGGTGTAAGAGCTAAGGAGGGAGGGAGGAGAGAGAAAGAAAATGAAAAGAAAAGGAGCACGGGAAGAAAACGTTGAATAAAAGGGGGGAAGAAAGGGAAAGTTAGGACAGGGTGAGAAAAAAGCACCCTATTTGAGTTAAGCACTGTGAAGGGAGGGAGAGGAGAGAGGGAGAGAGCTGTAGAGCGAGGGATAGAGGAAGAGAAAGAAATTTAATTTACTGAAAATATTACAAATTGCACCTGTGCATAACTCCCCCAAATTACCAACCAATCAAGGCAGAGTGCCTATTACTCTCCCATTACATGGAGATCAGATCACGCTCTGAATCTGTGTCCAGAGAGAGAGAGGGAGGGAGGGAGGGAGGGAGAGAAAGAAAAGAGGCAGAGCGAGAGAGAAAGAGAGAGATGGATGGAGGGAGGTGAAGAGAGGAGAGGCAGCAACCCACGGCGATGGTAAATGTACCATGATGCAAGAGAGGAAAAAGGGAACGCCGAGTCACAAACAAGAAGCGCCTTTCTTCACAGATGCTCTGACTGACACAAACACAACGTTTTCAGTGTCGCTTACACAAAAGGCAAAAAAAAACCTGATTGTCTTTATGGCCGGTGCTGATATCAACGTAATAAGATATGATGACACTGGCGGATATAAAAGCCTGAAGGGAATGAAGCTAAAGCACAGAAATCTGATGGTGTTTCCAACCTATAAACTAAAAAAAAAAGAAAATAAAGAAGAAGCAGCAACCTCTCAGCAGTAACTGGTGGATGCCTCATCATCTCCTCTTCTTGTTGGAGCCCGGTCTGTCTACCCCCAGCTCAAATAGCCATGAATGGCCTCTTGAGTACTTTGCATAATTGGCAGCAATTTAATATGTAAGCTGCTGGGCTATTAATCACTATGCAATAGCATGATTCAGAAAACAATGTTACCCAATACTTAAAAAAAAGAAGAGAAAAAAAAAAAAAAAGTCAGTGTTAGCTTAATATGAAACCACCTCATACCTAATTCTTCTCAGATAGAGGTCAAAGGTCAGGGTCAGCTGCAGTTATGAGTGTTTAAATGTCTTGCTTAAGGCATAAGATGCATAGTGTAGTATGGCAAATCATTTAATTTGTATTTTTCACCCATTAAAATGGTCTGTCTCTTATTTTTGACATTTCATTTGTTGATTGTTGAAATTCCCCGACTTAATATTTAGACAATATGTAGCTGCTATGCATGTGTACACTATAGGCGGAAACAAGAGAAGAAACACAACAACACCTGGTTGTTTTAAGTCCAGTCCGACACAAGCAGTCAGATATTTGGTTATGTCCTGCTCTCAGTCAGTGTGACGATGGTGGATAAAGCCAATAAGCCAGTAAGAAGAGCGTCCTGTATTTTTGTATTCATCTTTTTTGTCATTGTTGTGTGAGCTACTGGACTAACTTGAATTTCCCTGCTAGGGATGAATAAAGTATTCTCTATTCTCTCTCTCTATTCCCGCCCCTGCCGCCTAAACGATTGATTTCAAAGCTTGTTCTGAGCTTAAATGTCACACAAGTTGAATTTAAGACATGAGCGCCACTGAAAAACACACTCCCTGTCCTCCCTGTTTCTGCAGAGCAGCTTTACAGTTTAAAACACTGCATGTTATCTGTTTGTTTATTCCCTCCTAGCACTACCTGTACCCAGCACATGGCATTGACAGGTTATAACAGATCCATTTAATAATCAATACCAACTACCAGTTTTTTAAATTGGCAAAAATTCATATGCATTTATCAATAACCAGACCCATATTTGTAAAGTGAGTCTCATTGTGAATGTATTTATCTTATCTTTCTCAATTTAATCTTACCTCAGAGTAAAGTAAATATTTTCACATGCATCCACTTTGCTAGAGCAGGACAACTTTCAAAAAATATGCAAAGTTAAACAAACGTTGTGGTCTAGATTTTACTAGGTTTTACTTTGTATCCCGTTTACTTTATTTACACTTTTCCCTACGTTAACGCAAAGCACTTTGTAACTGTTGTTGGTTAAGTCTGTTGTCATCACCGTCATCACCCGTACCCCAGAGATGTGCATAAAAAGACTACGTAATGATAGAGTAGGGAGTCAAACCAGGTAAAATGAAGCCGGGCTGCAGGTTTTAGGGGTAGTGAAAGGGTGGCATGAGTGAGCACAGAGAGTTAAATGTTTTATTCAGCCCACAGTTTAAAGTGCCGCGGCCCTTCAGGCACAGCAATGGCCGCCTAAGTGGCTACAGTGACAGCAGAAATTGGCCTTCTGGTTTACAACCTGTCGACACAGAGCCAGACACAGCAAAGCAACCAGAGGGGACAGATAGGAGCAGAGCGCACAAGATAAAAAATTGACAGGAGAGAGTTAAGGCAAAGGGGTTGAGACAGGAATGGTCGGAATGGGACAGAGACAGAAAAAAAAAAAAAAAAAAAATAGATTGAACCGTCACGCTCAAATTGAAAGGGAGAGTGTTTCTTTTTAAATCCAGTGGTCAAGCTAACAAAGTGTTCATAAGGCAGCTACAAGAGCGAGACAGACAGATGCTTTTAATGGCTAAACTACCGTCCAGCTCTTAGTGCCTTCGAACGCACGACAGCGAGCGCCTGTGTATGTGTGTGTGTGTAAGGACGCAACATCAAACGTACACACTCGCACTGGCGCTGGAAGACAAAGAGAGTATCGCTTTGATCCGAGGGTATATACAGTGTAACGTGATACTAACGAGCAGAGATGTACAGCACATAGGAGAGGAGGGGAGACTCCAGCTCCATAGCACCATCACCTGGACAAAACATACACAATTCAACTGTGTGTGTGTGTGTGTTGGCCAGACAAGAGAGTGTGTATTTTCTCTTGCACTGTAAGGGAATGCAAAGCTGTGTGTGTGTGTGTGTGTGTGTTACCTCAGGTCTGAGAGTGGCTCTGGTGCAGGCGGGGCAGATGGGTCCGTGGCGAGAGAAGGCGATGGGCAAACGTCTGGTCCTGTTCTGACAGGCCTGGTCCTCACACACCAACCAGCCCTGTAGGAGACACAGCAGAGGTTTTATTTACACTCACTCTTAAAACTTCAAAATCAAGTGACTCGTTACGTTACGTTTCAAATTAAAAGCTTCTCACGTGAGTTTTGCTGCTTTTATAAACCTGTGTAAACGTGAATATATTGTTGGTTTACATAAAACAAGACAATTGAAGGTGTTGTTGCTCCATAGAAAATGTGATGGACATTTTTTCTTTGTGTATTTCAAGGCTTTATGGACCAAATGATTCATCAGAAACATTATGGACAGATAAACAGGTAATGATGTATCCTCAATAAATCTATCCAGGATGGATTTAAAAAATGGCAACGCATCCACGATCAATAATAATGCTCCATTGTGGGTTGTTTATCTGTGAGCGTTGTGGTTGCTCCTGGGGGTTTTGTCTGCTCTGAAGAACAAACAAAACGCTTGAAATCAATTGCTTTAAGTTATACTGTAACCCATTTGTCAATTTCAATTCAATGGTTTTCAGAGCATTTATCAAACTCTCTGAATTTCCATCACTACAACTCCAGCTTTTTAAAGTCCAAAGACATCCCTGGTGTAAATGTCTCAAAACTCACACACACAAACACATCGTATGGCATCGAAAAGTACATTACATAAACTTAGTTATCAAACGTGCTCATGTCAGCATTTATTTTATCAATAAAGGTTTTTCGTAAAAATTGACAATAACAACATCAACAAAACAAACTTTTGTTGTGGAACTGTTTCTGGTAATGAGGAAATTTTGCTGAAAATTGTCGTTCCCATTTAGCCGCTGTAATTCTGCTCAACGCTGACGAGAAAAGTAAAAAACCGGAGCGACAAAAACACAAACAACTGCAGAACACGTAAAAAAAATAAAAAAAAAAGGACAGAGGTTGACATCTGACTTCACACACACACACACACCCCCCACGCCCCTCCTCCTCCTCCTCCTCCTCTTTGCTCTGTCTTTACATTTGAATGTATCCTCCTCAGCTGCTTGTGCGTCGTGGTCCTGCACTTGTCAGACGGGCAGAGCAGCAGACAGCCAAAACGGCAGTAGTTAGGACCCCCCGGGGTGAGGTAGTGACCCTGGGCAGGTGCTGTGGTCTAACCCTCTCAATCTCCCCGTATTCTTCCAGACCCCTCCTCCTCCTCTGCTTCTTATGCCCTGTCATTACTAAGTGGGTTTAAAGGGGAGGGGGTTAATGCCCAACTAATGACAGAGCATAAGACCCACCGCTATCAAAGCCTTTGCTTCTTTCCTCTATCTATCCTTCCCTTCCTTCCTTTCTTTCTCTCAAAATAAACCCCCTGAAAAACCGCTGCACCTGTCTTTCCATCCACATCCCCCTCACACATTCACTGTCTCTCTCATTGATTTTTGTGTTCGCCTTTGTCTCGTGTCTTGATTAGTTCTGAGCAACAACTAGAAAAGAAATAATGAAGATTATCGTTTTGTTTTGTTTTTCTTTAGGGCCAACTCTACAGTATATAAATCTTTTTTCTTTTTCCTCCACGGTGTAGGAACCTTTCATTGGCAGAGCGAACTGGGATAAACTGTCGCTGATTACAGGAGAGGGTCACCTGTATCAGTGTCTCAGGTGACATGTTGTATGCCTGTGATTCAAATAAAAAATAAATAAATACAAATAAATGAAAAGAAAAAAAAAAAAAACCAACAACCCCGCTTGGTCTCCCTCGCTTTACAATATTGAATAAACAGTGTAATTAAACTCTGACACTGATCAACACAAACATAGTCTCAATTCTGTACAAACAGATCCAAATCAACTAAATGGCATTAAAGCAATTACACTGCGGAGTGAATGTGGATGAGTATTGTGCCCCTTTAACACAACTGGACACTGTAATCTTCCCTCCATTGTCATTTGCACAATTGTTTACAACCTGTACGGTGACAGTGAGTAATGAGAAATATTAAATCTCTGCCACCAAATCTCACTTGGACTCATGTCTAGACTGTTGTAAATATCAAATTTAGTAGCTTTGATGTTCGGGATTGTTGATTTGATTTATTACTGGTAGTTTCTTGCAGGTTTGTTTCATCATTTTAACTGTGAAGTGAGCATTTTAGCATCCGAGCAGCGTTCTACTGACCATTTTATTTCCGAACTTTTGACTAAATGAATGGTTTATTGTATGTATCTTCTTAGTACTCTGTCCTAATCATGTCGATACAGCTGTTTTTGTTTCTATCTATCTATCTATCTATCTATCTATCTATCTATCTATCTATCTATCTATCTATCTATCTATCTATCTATCTATCTATCTATCTATCTATCTATCTATACTGACAACAAGGATTGTGGCCAATTGACACTGTTAGTTAAAAAGTTAAGAGTTGAAATATCCTGGGACATCAGAACCATCTCACAGCCCCAAAGCAACAAGTCGACCTGTGATCTCTGAATAAATACCTGCAGATAAATGGTCCACTGCTCAGAGATCTGAGGTAGATTTGCTCTGTTTATTTCATTTTGAGGTTAAATGCCAGTTGGACTGTGGTGCATGAGCAGTGGTCGGCCTGTTAATCACACACGGAGCTGATCTTTGTGATAACCATGTGGTTTTATTGTGTGGTTTGGCAGGATGTCACCTCTCAACCTAAACCTAACTTTGTCCCAACTTAAAAGCTTCACATTCAATTTAAAATGTAATGACATGTTTTTTGTCCCTATAGAGGACACGTCCTAATAATGCGACTACGTAAATAGATTTAGGTTCCACTAATACCTGGACCACACACACTCCATCGCCAATCTCCTCTAAATGAAAACCAAACACACACGTTCCACAAAAAGCATACACATACGTCCCAAATCAATTTACAAAGTCCCAGAGTTCACAGTTTTACCCACAACCCCTTGCTCCACAACTAATTATCTAAACACCTCGATGGAGCCGGTACAAAGAGCCGAGCACCATGGGAAATGAGACTGCTCCACCGTCTCTGATAAAGACATGACCGGGACAATGGCTCATGGAGGTGAGAGATAAGGTGTGTGAGAGCGGGCGCTGTTTGATCTCCATCTTTTTTTTGTGTGTTTCTTATGACACAGGCCTCGGCACACACTGTTATTCCCATGGGACTCACACACACAGACACACACACACACAGATACATACATCCACCATTAATCACTTCCCATTCACATGCGTTTAACTGAATTATTAGGACACAGATTAAAGATACAACTGCCCAAAAACACACATGCACAATTGAGAAGAGCTCAGAGGAGGAAAAACTACCCACAATGCCCTCCTGTGACTCAACACTCCTCCACCGAACACACAGACACGCACTCGATATAGAAAATAAGTTCAGATTAAGTGCAGTGGACCTGTGTGAGCTACACAGAAAGGACTAAAAACAAGGAGCACATGAGGAGCGAGGCAGGAAGGAAAAAAAAAAGAAAATCTAATTGAGGCATTTCGCCGGAGCGAGGGTGGGGGGTGGCGGTGTACACTCGGACGTGAGAGAATAAAGGCTCATAATTGCATAATTATAGCAGTGGATATCTGACACATTGAATGTAGACGTCAAATGAGTTCCACATAATTTAACCAAACAGAGGCAAGACCAGGCCACGACAGGGCCCACCACGAAATGTACCCTCTCTCTTCTTCTCCTTCTTTGTCTGTTCGCTTTTTCTTTTTTTTTTTAACACTCGTCTCTTCCGCCTCCTCTCGACTGTTACAGTCTCATCGTTCGGGCTCAGATTATTCAACAACCTCTCATCTCTGTAGTTGTGTACAAAAGCTGCACCCATGTATTTTTAAGAGTTAATTCTTTGGTCTTGTTGCAGCCAATCAGCACTAAAACCATCACTTCATAATCAATGAGCCGATCACTCACAATCTGATGATCTATTAGTTCTTTGAATTATTATTAAGGCAGAACATCCACTCAAATAGATACTGAACTTATGATTGGCTCTTTTCACTAATTTACAACAGAATAGTGACTAAAACATTAAAAATCCAAAGGTCAAAGGTCAGCTGCCGGTACTTAGAGCTGCAACTATCATTTTCTTATAAGCCGACTGGACATTTTCTCAATGAATCAATTGATCAATTGGTTTTTTAAAACATGTCCAAATAAAGAGAAAATACTTCGAAATCTCCTAAAGGTGAAGCTGACACCTCATCACTCTAAACAACCAATGAAAAAGTCAAAGTCAGACTTAAAGACGAACTGTGCAGGATTTGTAGCTTAACTATGCTACATTAAACAGCTTTGGAGTAACTGTGATGGTTAAATAAATGGATTAACTTGTTACAAGGGAGAATGAGACTCTCTGACTTGCCTTCCACGTGTGTGTCACTTATTGCATATCTTGGCTGTAAAACAACTTTGCAAGATCGGGACCACCGTAACCCGTAATCTCTTGTTTGTAACGGATTAAACTACACAAATAAACACGTTGTAATCGTATCTGATAAATAATGCTATCTACTGCTCTATTGACTGATTTCTTGCATCGTTGTAAACAAATGCACATGGCCAGGAGGAGGGTTAGCAAAACAGCGGAAAAGCGACCGGACTTGCATAGTTCCTCTTCAGGTCACTGCAAATCAACAATAACCAAAATAGTTGGATATTGATGCTTTGTTGGTCAGTTGATAAATGAATGAAGCAATCAGTTCGGCTCTACTGTTAAAGTGGAGAAGCTTTGACATGACTCAGGAGTCAGTCAGTGGCAGAGGAATCCACCTGCACCACGCACGCACATGCACTGACACACATGCACAAATACATGCACACACACACAGGAGAGAGAGAGAGAGCTCTAACTGTTTTTTGTGCTTCAGCAGTCAACACTTCCAGCTTTAACGTGAATAGACCTAAGATCGGTCTACTTCACAAACACACACTCAGAGACACACATGCACATACTCTGACACACACACACACACACACACACACACACACACAGAGTGAATAAAGCTCAAACGGTTCCACTTTGTACCTCCTCCGCTTAATCAAAGCTTCTCTATTCAACAATTTGACCTTTTGTTCAAAACAGGATTATCACCTTCTCTGGTCTTCATTCACCCTTTCTCTCTCCCTCCCCCTTTCTTCTCTTGCCCCTCAGCCCGTTTCCAGGGGCGACCTGCATGACGAGGGTAATTGCAATAATTTGTTAAATGCCATGGCAACGGTGGTTAGATGGGAGGGTTTTTTTTTTTTTTTTTAAAAGAAAGGAAAAAAAGAAAAAAGAAGAATTGGGTGGTTCAGGAAACAAGCGAATCTCTCATTTTGCCAAAGACAGTGGGACGAGAGGAGGAGAGGATGACAACTGAGTGTGTGTGTGCATGTGT
Source organism: Trachurus trachurus (assembly GCF_905171665.1). Lineage (NCBI taxonomy): Eukaryota > Metazoa > Chordata > Actinopteri > Carangiformes > Carangidae > Trachurus > Trachurus trachurus. Next base: position 10,396,714 of record NC_139911.1, read on the forward strand.
GTGTTTATGTGTGTGTGGGTGAGGGAAGGAGGGAGGGAGAGCAAGGAGTGAAGAAGTGTTTGCCCATTCTCAGGGCGCTGGTTTATTGATAATGGTGGGGATTGGGGGGCGACATTACTAATGATTAATGTCTCAGTGGTTTTAGCTCAGGACGCCAACATTCATGTACACACACACACACACACAGAGACACACAGAGACACACACACACAGAGGTGCAGAGCTTTCACTCTATCTGCCCAGACAAACAGCTCTATTTGAACTCTCCCTCGGCCTGAAAGGAATCCTTAATTACACAATATTACCCCTCTTCATTGCACCGCTGTGTGTGCTCTGTCCACTGCTGTTCAGCCTCCAGTGGTGTGTGTGTGTGTGTGTGTGTGTGTGTTGCTGTGTGTGTGTGTGTGTGTGTGTGTATGTGTTGCTGTGTGAGGTGTAAGTATTCAGTGGTAGCAGCTGTTTCACACATCGTGACAAAGGGGTTGAGGGGGACTCGCTCCCCACACATTCACCACACTAATTGATTTCTGTTCAGCACTGTGGGAGAGTAAGCCCGTCTCTCACACACACACACACACACACACACACACACACATACACGCACTTTTTCACAGACAGCGCATTCCTCTCTCTCAAGAACAAGGTGTTAGAAGCTACCACGACGAGAGAGAGAGAGCCCTCTACAAAGACAACACAGGAATCCAGTTTAATTCACTCCCAAGCTGCTCGTCAGGCGTCGCCTACAGTGACAACTTGTTACTGAAAATTAACCTCGGACAAAAAGCTGAACTTGAAAACGGCTTTTTTTTGCAGCTGTAAACTCGGTTTTATAAACTTGTATTGTGTTAATATTGTAGACTTGTACTTTGAGCTCCCTGCCTCATTCACACACTTACACATGCTGTGCAGAAAAAATACTTACACCACCTGAGAGATAGTCAGCAAAATACATCAATTTGTGTACGATGTAGCCTAACATTATGTCTTTTTAAGAAAGATACTTTGCAGTGGAAATACTTTTGCACACCTGTTGACAGAAAGGTATGTCGGAGGAGGAGAACAACGTGGAGTTGGCGAAGAAAACTCCCGCACACTTTCTTCTTACTTGCATATTATTTACTGTTAAAAGGACAAACAAAACAACCGAAACGTTGGCCTTACAAATACAGAAAGATACATTTAAAAAAAAGAAGAAATAACGGTTTGGGCTTGATGTTAGCCAGTCAGCTACTCAACTAGCGTTAGGTTAAAGTTTACGTTATGCTAATGCAGGTCGACAAAGGTGTGACCCTTCGCCTGAACTTTCAGAGCCTGAGTTTGAATGTCCATAGCAACTTCCAGCCTCTGGACCGTCTGGACTTTATTTAAGGAGAAAACCCCCGAATTACAACCTCACAGTTGTTTGCCTCTTACCAACCAGTCAAGCTGACCTTTGACTTTTAGGATATAAAATATCCCGACATATCATCATTTAATCCTGTAAAACTTCTGTCTTATTTGTGTTGTGGTTTGTGACCAAATCCTCATCAGTTCATCCTTGGATGGAAATGAAGGTTTGAACCAAACTGGAGTAAATTCAAAAAACATAACGTCTCCATGGTGGAGACACCACAAAAAGAAAAAGCAGCAAATCAGCAATTAACAACAAGGAGGTGTTTAGATTTTTTTCAGGGACTTGATCAATGATCAAAATCCTTGATGATAATTAATATACCATTGACAAATTGTCTAATCATCTAATTGTAGAACCTGTAAACCTTGTGTTTAGTGTAATTAATAAGTATTCCATCAAGTCACGATTAAGTCTATCTCCTTAATCTTTAAAGTCAAGTGTTCAATTTGTAGTATCTTTAGTTTTTGCTGAATCTTCAATAAGCCCCCCCTTTTTTTAGATGGCTTAAATTTGCTTCACCATCCAAGGAAACCAACAGAGTGCATGTAAAACGTGGTATTCAAAGTAAGAATGTGCAATTAAGTATTTTCATGGATCATGCTGCTATAAATCTTTCTGGTGGTCTTTTCATTTTGCAAGCGTAATGTGCTCTTTGGTTGAAAATGTCAGCGCAGTGCCCTGCTGAGGTTTCCCTCATCTTTCGTCCAACATCCTTTTGATGGCTTCTCTTACCATCACTGCATCTATTGCATCCCCCCATTGTGTTAAATACAGTCCATCCATTTTATAGACACTCCGTGGAAGGTCAATTTTCACAAGTTTTGACAATTTCATCACATACAGCTCAGTTTCTCTGACTACTTGAGCCAGCATTAATTTCTTTAGGAACGAGTTGCTTGCTAATGGTGTGAGGAAAAAAACAGTGTTTGATCTAACACTTGGAGCCGACACACAGTCCTTTTTACATTCAGTATGAATTACTGGATTTCACCAAGGGGGTGAATAAACTATATATTGAGCCATCTATGAGCCAATCTGATCCAATGAGACATATGTTGCATATAAAATTGTATTAGCAACCTCGGTTCATCTAAATTGTACATTGGAGCAAACAAATAAAACATAGCGTGGAGGGACTCGTCTGTTTGCAGCAGTTGCAGCATTACACATCCAATTAAAACTAAATGAAGTCCATTTGTGGCCCTGCTGGTGGTGAAGAAGCACAAATGTGTGTGTGTTTGTGTATTTAGCAGAGCCCCACTCATGTTCACAAACAGAGAAATACTCACAGAGTAGTATTTTTTGATGTGGCGACGGATGTCGAGTAGAAGCTTGTTGCTGATGTTGACAGCGTAGTCGATGGGGCGGCTCCCGCACGGGGTGTGACAACATCGCATTAAGCTGGGCTCCAACTTTGCACCCTGCAAGAAAGAATATTTAATGTGTCACATCTGAGGAAAACAACAGATGACACTTAAAACACAAACAACAACACGATCAACTTGAGCCTCTAAACAAAAATTCTTCAGTCTGATTCAGAATACAAATACATCCAGGCAGCAGTGGGAACGTTGGAAATAAAATCTATTGAAAACTGAAGGGTGCAAAGAGTTGATGACCCCCAAGCAGGAAAGTGAAAAAATTCAAAAAATAAAACAGAGTTTAAAACAATGATGTGAATATGGTGTAAACTAATATCCTTCAAAATGTGTATCAGAAATAATCTTTTCTAGCACAAATAAAGTTCAAGTTCTTCATTGAACAATGTTTTGTTAATCAAAATGATAGTACCTCTGTTTTTGTAAAGGTAATGAAATTTAGGATGCAACGTGAGAGAGCCTCTTTGTCAAAATAATTTCTCTTTATTTCCATTTCAACTTTGTTTTTAATAATATTTTTAATGCTGCTTTTAGGTAATGGGATCTAGTTTCAATTAGGCCAACTCCATTTCTAAGAAACCACCAGTGTGACATGGGAAATGGCTCTGAAGACACAGCACCCAATGAGTCTCAGCTGCGGTGGAAAAGAAACTATGAATCAAAGAGGAAAAACACTGGCAAGATGTGTCATGATTTGATTGTTGTATTCATTCAACAGGAATAGTTTCATGTCAGATCAAGCCTTCAAAAGGCTCCTGCCACAGTGATCCAACACTGTCCACAAAGAAAATGAACAGGATTTTCACTTTCTCATCCAGGGGCCCCAAAACATCCCCTTCTAACTACATCATATTAGCATCAATAATGAAAAATACCGTACCCAACCCCATAGACGATCAGAGAACAATGCTGTCCTTTGCAAAAATCCATTTGCATTTGGCTCCAAATTTAGGTAAATCCAATTTACATAGATTAAAAGGTTTTCACACTATGAAGTCTGTTGTTCTGTATCCTTAGCTACAATGACTGTTAAGTGGGAGGCATTTACTACAGCCTCGGTGCAAGAATTAAAATTTCTCTCTCACCACCAGACATCATGAATGTAGCATCCTGGGCTTTAATATATGCACAGGGACTCATCACAGCTGTGGTTTTTAACCCGGGAATCAGAAAAAGGCAGTTATGTAACTGAGAAACGTGGCCATTACCTTTAAAGGTCCACAAAGAACACTTCAAGTGGAAGGTGTGAGGGCTTAAAGCGCCCCTGGGTCCAGTAAATCTTAACATTATTGTAGCCTGAAGAAAACAGGTCAGAATGACCTCGGTACCTCTGAATTGTCCACATGACAGGAAGGCGTATAGTTAATGCAATGAAAAAAGTAACCACAGCACATAACAATTACACTAAATATAACAGCTTTAAACACTCGCTCCCTTTCAACCTGAACTCCATTTAACTGTCGCATTGATAGCGGGAAAAAAGGTTTCCGCAGAGAAGTCAATGACACACAGGGATGCATGTGACACCCCCCACTCAGCACACACACTGACTTTTTGTTTGCTTACATCATTCTTTTTTGGAGGAGAAAATTAAAAGAAAAAAAAAACACCAGATTTTTGAGGCCAGTTCAAGTCAATCAGCTCATTTTGCTCCTTTAATATAAACGCATTAACCCTCCAACTCCATCACGCCTCCCTCTTCCTTTCCTCTTCTTCTTCTTCTTCTTCTTCTTCATGTCTTGTTCTTCCCAGTTTTTTTTTTGCTCTGGACACAAACTGACAGCCTCCCTTCTTCTCCCTCCATGATATCCTCCCCCTCTTCTTTTATCTCCCTTGTCTCATTCCTAACTTGATTTTGTTAACAGAACTCCTCCCCGGCGAGTTTACAACCGACACTTACGTGCCAGTTATTTTACGACTGGGAAATTAGATCAAAGTATGAAAACACCCAGAGTCGTGTTTCTCTGAGACTCATGAGAAAAGTTCAAATATAGCAATTCAAAGGGTGTCGCTCATCTACATGTTGTCCAGGACCCAAACAACTGTCATCTTTAAATAGTCTTCTCCAAAACTGTAAATCAATTTCAAAAGGCTTTTTTTTTCTCGATGTCAGCCATCTACCTGGACTGTTTTCGTGGTCTGATAATGTGCAGCTTTCACCGTGTCTCGATATAACAGCCCCGATGTGGGACACCCAGCGCTCTATTAAACCTGAACTCAGGGTGGGGGGGGAATCCTGCGGTTTTATATCCAGATCTTTTTTCTCCTTCACACTTCATCTTTTTATCCCTCTCTCTCTCTCTCCCTCTACACCCCCCCCCCCCCCCTCCATCAAACAACTTTCCCTCCTCTGTCTGTCCTCCATCACCGCCTCCTCCTACCATCTCTGGCTCTGTGTCAGTGGTGGAGTCAAGGCCCATCTGTCCTCCCCTCTCACTGAGCTGTTAGACCGCGTTCGCCACCCTAATTAACTTAGTGTCTTATCAGTTTCTCTGTGTGTGTGTGTGTGTGTGTGTGTGTGTGTGTGTGTGTGTGTGTGTGTGTGTGTGTGTGTGTGTGTGTGTGTGTGTGTGTGTGTGCATACCAGGCTCTGACGCATGGTGGAGAATTAACACCACTTAGTTTAGTCTAAAATCAGAAAAATGTCCACAACACTAATCTAAGCAACAGGTTCCTTTTCATTGCCAATATTTATTTTGTTTAAATATGCGCAAGAATTTGATTAAGTTCATTGAATGTACTTCTTGTGTGAGTATCTGCTGAAGTGTTTAATGATATCATGCCTTTGTGGAGCATGTGTGTAATACTCCTTTTTTTTAATTTAATGCGCCTTCTCTGTGCCAGCGGCAGACAAGAGGAGTTGTCAGCTTTATTAGCGCCGTCCAGACAAGAAAAAGCTGTGTGCCCTGCTCCTCATTAGAGGCTGATAACACACACACACACACATATATACACACGACCTTGGCCTGACAAATGGTAGGATATCGGCGCGTATGTGTGTGTGTGACCGTAGAGCAGCAGGGGTTAAGGAAAGGCTTTTCAAGTTGTGGAGTCTGAACTATGCCAATGAAAACAGAGTCCGTCTTGGAGCCAGGCAGCTGTCTAAAAATACAGACAGAGACACAATATAGAGGATGACTGAGGCATGAATCCCTCACAGCAAGTTTGACTCAAATGCCTTTGGAAGCACCGTCCTTCCACTCTCGTGCTCTTTATAGGTGTTTCTGCTGGATTAATCCATTACAGAAGTGAAAGAAACTATTAGTGATAAAAGAAAGTTTCAGTCTTTAGATTCTTTCTGTTTTCTACCTAACTTTCTACTTCTGCTGCTGACTAAACCACTGTTACGCAACTGTATTGCATTTAAAATATGATTCAAAGATCTATAAAGGATTTTTACAGTGTGGACTTACAGTGTGGAATGACGTCAAGTCTGGGATTTAAATGCACATTTTTATTCCTCTAGGGAGAAAAATATGTTTGCAATGTTCCTCCCTACAGTGGTGCACCTAAAAAAAACAGAACTTTGTGTGTTTCAGAGAAATGAATGACTGAAATGGGAAAAATCTTCTTGTAGAATTAACAGTGCATCAATCGATTTTTCCTTCAATCTGTGACAAGATATTTGTTAAATCTTGCAACTGACTACAAACTATTGTGTTGCGCAGACACAGAATAGCTGTGAGAACGTGTGTATCATTTAGAAAACTGATCGATATACCTGTCAAATGTCACACAGAGAGCAGACACGCACAAGGCCTGTTGATACGATATGTGTAGATGTTTGGAGACACACTTTTCATGGCTGCAGGAAGGTGAATGCAGGAAGTAGAAGTGGATGTATGCAACTTTCTATACTTTGTTCAGGGCCCTGGGGATCTGGTAAAATGCCAAAAGATGGTGAAGTATAAACAGAAGCAGCATTTGCAGGACACGGACCTCTGTGTATAGTCTGTTTAATTATCTCTGTTGTACTGAAAGTAAACAGGGATTTAAAAAGAAACTTTAATCTTATTTTAGATTATAAATGTTGACTTGGCTGTATATGAGCGGTTCCATTTTGTTTTCTTTGATGAAATTCATTTTTAGATTTATGGAAAATTATTAAATGTTTGTTTTAACTTTTTTAACATCAGGTATATTAGAATTAATTGTATTTGTCAATGTATGACATATTGAAGATGATGAGATTCCCTGTGTGTATTTTGTGTTGTTCCTTGTGGACCCCAGGAAGACTAGCGGGTTACTACGTTACCAGCTAATGGCGATCCTTAATAAACAATAAAACAATTAAACAGTTAAACTTACGGCTCCTTCGAAGACGCTGTCGTAGATGTTGTCTGTGCCACACTGAGGGCAGGTGAACGTGAACCTCTCGCAGTCTTTGTAGCGCTCCTCGTCGGTCAGTTGGACCGGAGCTCCCAGCGTGCCGTCAGCCTCCTCCTCTCTCTGGTACTGCTGCTGAGCCCTGAACTGGCTCGGGTCCAAGCCTGAGGTGGACAACAGGTTTCAGTCTCTCACCTGTTCTAATTTATTTTTCCACTTAAATCCAGAGTTGAATATGAAGACATGTTGTTTATGCACAGACAGGTCTGATAAAGGGGAAAGTCCCATCCAAACCACAACACATTTATAACTAGTCAACAAACATCAAACATCTATTCTGTGTTGTGATATTATAAGTATGACAACGTTCCTATGTTTGGCTGTCTCAGCTGTCAACAGACTATATTCTAGTGCTAACGTATCAGGACAGATCAGCAGCACAGTAATCCGTGCCCCACAAATACTTCATGGCCAGTGTTTATTTACTCTGTATAGAACAGCATGAGAACTATATTTTCTTTAAACTAGAAATGAGAAGTCTGTTTAAGTCACTGAATCCAGTGTTATGTAAGCTGAGGTCAACACCACCAATTAAAGACATTTCACTCATTTAATTTTAATCAAATACTTTAATTGAGCATTTGACTTTTTTCCTCTTTTTTTCCCCTGAATTCTGTCATTTCAAGTCGGGCTGATATTCCTCAAGTCATAATTTAACACCTGAGTGGCACAGGGCCGCTCACTCTCAATAAAAATCAGTCCTTTACAGCCTCTCCAAACCTGTAATTAACTCACCCAGCCACGTGGCTATGAGCACGCTGTCGATGCCCTCGATGGGATCGCAGATTCGAGACACCACAGGGTGGACCTGCTGGGCCAGGTAGTACTGAGTGTCTAGACTCAGACCCTCCTGCTTCTGGAGCTGCTCTAAGGCGTAGGCTCTCTGACTGGCTGCCAGGGTAGAGCCGTCCTGGAGGAGGAAGGAGGACGTGGACGGGTTTAAGTGCTCGATTGTATTATCTCACTGTAGGTGTGATGTTTCATGTCAATCTGTGATTTTTTATATTGGTAACACATTAAAAGAGAATACAGGCTCATGGGAGGATATTATATAATGTCACACATACCTTACAGATGATGTAAGACACAGTATCTCCAGCTTTGACGCGGCGACCGCCCTGTGTGTTGATCCACAGAGCCACATGGACATGAGGAAGGCTCTTCTTGTCTGGATAGTCCTGAGGGTCCTTAGTCAGTGCCTGGAGGAGTAAGGAAAAGAGGAGTGATGAGACAGACACTACTGAAACTACTAAACTACTGAAACTAGAACTTCCTGATAGTAAGTTGCACCAAATATGGCCACAACAACAGCAACAACATTCACATGACAGGGATTTCTATAGAATATTAACAGGATAGTTCAACATTTTGGCAAATCGGCCCATTGCCATAATCTCTATAGTCATAGCAGTAGGTTCGTTACCTTTAATTGTCAGTGCAAGCTATTTTTTGAATGGCGGAGCAGAGCCGCGGGCTGCTCAGAGCTACGCTACGGAGGCTAATGGGATTTCTTGAGTTGTTTTCGAGGCAAATGCAAAGACTGCTTGCTGAAAAACTGCCCTCAACAGGAATGCACATCAGCGGTTTTGCATGAATTTGCCTCCAAAACAACTCTGTCTCGTAACGTTCCGTTATTATCTCATAGCGTGGTGAATGTGCAGGTCACAAATTGTCCACCAGAGCGTTTTGGAGTTGTTGGATTGTGTATTTGATGAGTTTGATGCAGGGAAACCAAGAAATCCCATGAGCCTCCGTAGCGTAGCTCTGAGCAGCTCGCGGCTCTGCTTGGCCGTTCTAAAAATAGCTTGCACCAACAATTAAAGGTAACGAACCTACTCCTAAAACTATAGGAAATGATGGCAATGGGCCAATTTGCCAAAATGTTGAACTCTCCCTTTAAGGTTTTCTAGATAAATACAGACACACATGTCCTCACCTTGTGGATCTCGTACTGGTTGAGGGGGATGGTTCCACTCGCGACCTGTTCACCCACCTCCACCAGGTGTTTCTGGATGTTCTCCACGATGACATCACGACTCTGGTCTGACAAGATCTGACCAATCACATAGCTGCAAAAGGAGAAAAAAAAGTTATTGATATGTATCGTTCGTTCATCAATAAATACAATAAAGTGTAGCTTTCTGCGCTAACCCAAATTAGCCGCAGGTCTATTTGCTGTAACGTACTTGCCACATTCCTTGGCCAGATCACACCAATCCCTGCGGACGATGTCCAAGCCCTTGAGCTCCTGCTTGACGCTGTGCTGTCCGTCGCCATGGTTCTCCACAACCAAGGCTGCGTATTTCTTCTTTTTCAGCAGTAAAAGTGACTTAAACACACCGTCGATGTCAATCTCTAGCAGTTTGTACAGCTTGTTTACTTCTGCCTTCACCTGGGAGTAATAAACATGACATAAACATTTGTGAAAAATGTCAAGTGTAGAAACTTGGGGAGAAGAAATGTACATGAAAAAAAAAAACCTACCTTATTGCCAAGTTTGTAGACCTCCTCCAGAGACTTGCTGTTGGTGTTGATCATAATGGAGTCTGTGTCTCCGTAGATGACTTCCAGATTCATCTAAGTCACAAAGGAAATAAAGTTATAGAGGGAGAAGAAGACTTTTAACTCATCTAAATTTAATCATGTCACAATTTCTTAAATATAAATAGCTGACAACTAAAATAAACATTATTATTCTCAGGCCTGTGGTAACTGTTCAGCTGTTCTAAATCAATTTGTCCTGTACATTACATAAACCGATCATAAGCCAATAGATGGACAACAGCTTGTTATATTTTGCTATTTAATTATGTATAGTTTGTTTTTTATAATCTTATTCTTTATATTCTTATACAGTACTATATGTTGTTATCGTCACTGTGTGTCTGTGTAATGCTGCTGCTGCACTGTAATTTCCCAGCTTGGGATCAATAAAGTATATCTATCTATCTATCTATCTATCTATCTATCTATCTATCTATCTATCTATCTATCTATCTATCTATCTATCTATCTATCTATCTATCTATCTATCTATCTATCTATCTATCTATCTATCTATCTATCTATAGGACTCACCTTCTGAACCATGTCCTTGGTGTGCATCAGGATCTGAAGGAGGGAGCAGAGTCAGACACAACAGCATGAATGGACTCGGATGACAACAACAAGAACCAATGCAGCATGTACGGAGTAAACAAACATTTCACTCAGGAACACAAAACGATGCCATAGTAAATTTCTATGTTATTTATTTAGTGTGTGTGCATGTGTTTTTGTGTGTGTGTGTATGTGTGTGTGTGTGTGTGTGTGTGGACATGGGAGCAGAACAGGTGACTTGCTTTTAAATGGGGGATAATTGGCTAAGAGGGCAATTATGAGAGCGTGCTGTGACAGGAGTCTTTTCAACCCACACACATCTTAGCTGGGCAACACACACACACACACACAACGCACACACACACCTTAATGACTCGTAATGGCCTTTATCACCCGCAGAGTGAGTGACGGACAAATAAGAGAATTCTGTTAACGCTGGTTGTCCTCTGCTCATGCGTGTGTGTGTGTGTACGAGAAGAAGAGATCTGAGCAGTAGAGGGATCCTAACAGGTGGGGGTCTCGGGCAGTGGAGGGTGGTGGGGGCTCTGGGTCGCTAATCTGGGGGGGTCGGAGGGACGGAACGCAGTGTGACCTGTCACCAGCAATCTGCTCCTCAATCAACCACAGCCGCATATATACACACCCCGACTCACACTGCGCTCCGTGTTGGGGACAAGGACGTGGCTATTTCAGAGTGTGAGGAAGGGGCGGGGTTAGGCAGCGGCAGAATGGAGGGGGGGGGGGGGGGGGGGCTGGGGCAGAGGAGGAGGAGGAGTGGGGGGATAAGGGGGGGGGGGGGGGGGGGGGGGGGGCAGGCGTTCCACTCCCTGAAACCAGAGTGGGACTTAAGCATGCTTTATGGGCTGCTACATACCACTGTACGGCAGGGGGAGTTTGAGTCATTCACAGAACAGCCTCCTCTATTAGGGACTGCAGTCAAGGTCAAGGTCTCACCACAAACACACACATCCACAATCACACACACAATTTGGCCTGAGCACATACACCCCGAGTTATGCTGCTGAGTTTTAATGCAGCCAAGACGTCGACTCTCCTGTCTCACACTGGTTTTAGAGAGCGGAGGAGCAGGAGGAGGAAATCAGTCTTAAGACATAATCAGATTGTGCGCTCAGGTGGATAAATCTGAAGAGCAAAAAAACTAAACTCTACTACCGCCGTAATTTTATGACTCCTTCTAATATGATGATTCTTTCACAACATTTTACATCAATCTAAAAGGAAAAAGATTATGCAATTTCGGTGGATGAAAGCCTTCGAGTCGTGAATGAAAAGAAAACGTTTTTCTCCGAGGTTAAGATGACTTTTAAGATAAAGACGAGCGAGTCGCAGCCGCATTTAACGTACAAAAAGAAGCTGAAGAAATGAAGGACTGAGTCAGGAGTATATCCATTCACTCTTTCAGTTCTCGACAGGTCAAGTTTACTGGCTTCATTTTCAAACTTCAATATTTTTTATATCTATTTTTATCAATCATTAATAAGAATAACGTAATAAGCTAGCAGGCTACTGACACAAATAATAAAGCTATAGTACAGTTAAGGAAAGAATGGGAAATATAAAGTGAAAGTGAAAGTGAAAACTTCTTTTTTTTCTCCTTCTCTTTTTGGTGGAGGTCAAAAACGTTAATCTTCCCAAAGAAGTTTCAGGTACAAGTAACATCTGGGTTCGCTGCAGCTCAGTCACGTCTAACTGCACATGAAGCGTACAGACAGCAGGTCTCAGGTTGCGTTCACAACCAAAATATAAAATCTGAGCATGCAAATAAAACTTTCTATCAGAGTAATTACACTGCATATCATGGCAAACTTTGACTGAATACCTTATGAATCAAGGCACCTCATCACATTGTATGTATTTCATGCACTTTATTTTTATACACTCCTTAGCACCTATTTAGCCATCAGTATCAGTCTTAGCAAGCATTTTTTCAGATATATTTTTAAAGATACTGTCTGTTTTTTCTATTTATTCTGTCTATGTATTGTTATTCCGTCTATTTATTGTTATTCTGTGTTGTTTGGAATAAAGGTATACATGTCATGGGCTGCTGGCATTGAGAATTTCCTTCCAAATTAATAAAGTTTCTTCAAATCAATTGACACAAAAATCTTATAAATCCATTACTGCCACAAAAAAGGTACTCTCTGGTCATGTATAGAAAAAAGTAGCCCTCTCATTCAGTTTGAATTGTGTTGAGCCATCTGCACATGTCCCATTAATAAAAAAGGGTGAGGCATCTATGCACAAAGTGATCAGAGCAGTTTAGGTTTTTTTTCTACAATGCAACCATCCAGTTACAAGCTGCTTCGACTGGAAAAACACATCCAAGCACACACAGTGCTAGAAATACAAAAAGGTAAATTCAGTCACACAGGGTTATAAACTGCTGTGCAAGCATTCAAATTCAGACAGATGTGTTACTGTGAGCAGTCGGTGCCGGATCGTATTTCATTGTCTCACTGGTACCTGAAAAAACAACCCCCCTACTCATGCATTGTTTTAAATTAGGTAGTGTTCTCGATCTATTACAGTCACTGAAACGAGGTTCAGCCATGGTATTAACATACTGAAGAAAGAAACTTTAGGCTTCTAGGTTTCACCAGTGTTTTTTTCTGCTGTGATAAAACAGCAGAGTGCTGTAAGAGGAGAGAGACGGGAGCTGAGGCTCTGAGGGATGATCAGAGAACAGACGGAAGGAAAAGGGCAGAGAAGTGATGAATAGAGCGATGTGGGAAAGACAGAGACAGAGTGCAAAGTGAGGCGAGAGGGGGGGGACGAGCGAGGTGAGAATGTGTTGATGTAATTGATGTGTGGACTCATTTAGACAGGTTTTCCATATGCTGTCACTTCCAGCAGGACGGACTGCTTTAAGGAATGAGCCATGTGAAAGACAAGTCGTTTGACCATGACGCTGGAATGTGTGCAACTGATGATGGTGTGTGTGAGCGAGCGTGTGTGTGTGCGCGCATGTGTGAGCGCTCATCTGAAAACACACACATACAATATGGACCAATGCAAACATATATCCCCAGGGGGTAAAAAGAGTGTGTATGTGTGCGTGTCTGCCCTCTGATGACTGCACCAGTCACCACCGTGAATGCCTCTCATACTGGGGCAAACAACTGAAAAAGCTCCAGAGGACTCGTATCACTTCACATAATCTATAAATATTAATGTATAATGTACAATTCTTCTCTCTCACATCCACATCAACCAAATTATTAAAAAAAAGACTTTCAATGTAGACCTGAACAATTATTAAAACTGACTTTTATTTACATCGTGTTAGTAAAAACCCAACAAGGAACTTTGTTAACCTGCATTTTCCTTTTAAATCAATTGATTGATCAGCTGCCCGACAGACAATAATCCTCATCCATTCCAATTCATCATTTTATTCATTTCTTTATCAAACCTCTACTGGATTGCAGCTCCTCTAATGTCTTGTCTTGTTTTTCTTTTTTATCTGTGAGCGTAAACTGAATATTTTTATTTGTGTTGATTGGACAAAATGTAAACTTATATTAAGCACTTGCTGCTTTATTCCTGTGTGGTTAATGAGACAATATTACCCATCAACTCTTAAAGAAAATATGAACTTTTGTTTTGGTCAAAATCTGATTTTATCAGTGTGATATCTAAAACAAGTCAATCCTCTCCCCTGTGACTGGCTCCGTTTTCTTTTCCATTCATTTATAATAAAAAAAAAAATCTGTTAAAATCTTCCAATTACCACTTCCCTCTTTATCTCACAGCAGAACATGACTTAATTTCCACATGTTTCTGTCTTTAACTTCCTGGCTGCTTTGTGTTAATAAAGTGTAATTAGACTGGACAGTAATTGAGCAGCTCACTGACAAGTCCTCCCGCAGAGTGAAGGAACAGAGTCGAAGATTTGAAGGTAGTAAAAAAAAAAAAATGGATTCCTTTTTTTCCCATAACCCGTTCGCTCCTCTTTCTTCTTTTTATGCCAAATTATACACAGAGTTTGCAGTTTATTAAGAACACCCAGCCCTTTAAGGTTTCAATGTCAAACACGGTCTGTGATACTTTAACAGGTGTTCCTATTATTTTGTCCACCCCCGTACAAATCAAGGAAAGTAGGCTGCACAATAGACAACATGCACGGTTTGTTATGATGTAATGCAGCTCCACAGCACCAACACATTGCATCATCTAAAACGATTGGACAGTTGAGTCAACACCTCTTTAAAGTTTTCTCTTGTGGAGAGCAGCTGCTGGTTTCCTCCATCACATCCTGTGCAAAACCAAACTTAATCCATGAGTTTTTGTTTTGTCAGGAGAAAAAAAACATTCTTCTACTCTGTACCATCTAAATTCATATGAAAGTATTCACCGCATAAAACAAAAGATGGCAGCTTTAAGAAACTACAGTGTGCTGCAGCTGTGGTTTTTCAGACCTGCTCGTGTTTCACACTGGTACAGACTTTGGATTTTGACTTGCACAGTTTACAAGTGACATTTTTCCTTTATACTCTGCATTTCTTTAAAAAAAAAACCTTTTGTATGTGACAATCGGCCTTTAGGCTTTGGCACCAGGGTGGCCTGCCCCTGCCCGTGTTGCTAAAAGAAGTAGTTTGGTTAAGTGGTGCTGCCGTAGCGACTTCTACAGGAGCACAGGTCTGGTTGACGAGTGCAGCTGAACAAACCCAAATCAAGAGTTTTTGAATAAATCAAGTTAAAGTTAAGTACAAATAAAGTGGTGAGGTATTAATATTGATATTTTTACAAAGCCATGCAACACTTAGATTTGATTTTTTTTAAAGAGATCTACACTTGCCCACCGTGTCTGACTTGACTTTTCACAGCTTGTAATTTTGTGCTTTTAACAATGTCTCATGTCTTTGCATGTGCACCTGTGTACCCATTAGCTGTGCGTTATTGCACCCTGTCACGCTAATTGATGAGCGGTTCAGCCTTGTTGTGATATCCGCCTTTTCCCCGCGTGTTGTTCAGCTATTTGCTGGCCTTCTCTATCAGAGATTTATGAGTTTTGTTGTCACGCCGCTCTCATATAATCTTTATTTCAATCCACTCATCCCGCCTCTTCATCAAAATATCCTTTGTCTGTTGCCAGGCTGTCATTTCAAATAAGAATATTAGTCTTAATTGACTCGCGTGCTTGAGTGACAAATTGTATGTGGAAAGGAAGCAATAAAGATAATTCAGACAGAATGATAAGCAGACAAAAGAGGATCCAGGTCCTCCCATTCTGAACCCCTCCACACACACACACACACACACACACACATTGCACCCCCTCTGCTGGGCTGCTCTGATCAGCAGATCAGAGGCGGCATGTTAAACCTCAGCGTGGCAGAGGGCCCTTGTAAAAAGAGCCCGGGGCACCAGTGACGATTGTTTTGAAAAGCACTCAGCTGAAAAGCATTTTGGGATGACAGTCGACCGACTGAAATAGCACCTGTGGAGGAACACACCACTGGGGGAGGCGCTGGACGCACAACACGTACACAAGGCTCTCAGGAGGAGTGTGTGTGTGTGTGCGTGCGTGTACACTAACAACAAAAGAGCTGCATTTTTCACTAACACAATCTCACGTACAGTGACGCATAAGACTTCAAAGTTTCTTCTGGTAGTGTGAGCTCATGTGCACACGACGCACAGAGAATGGAAATCTGTCTCTCGCTGAAATGATTTCACATGCATACAGGAATACACACACACACACACACACAGACACACACACACGCACACACACCTGTCCTGGCAGATGCCTTAGCGGTGCTCTCATGTCTGCTGCTCGCAGGGTCAATCTGTCGTAAAGCTGTGTGTGATTTAATACAACCGGCCCCGAGATCGCAAATAAATTGACAATGACAACAATCCTGCTGCTGTCTGCTCAATTAAAAAAATATGGTCTTTAACAGCTGGACAGGCGACATCCAGACGAGCCGCTGCATCCCCTCTGGTCCAGTCAAACAAGTCGGTGGATTTTTAAAAGGATGTCAGGCAAACAGGTTACGTGCATTTAGTCTTTTTTTCTTTTTTTAAATGCTCAATTACAAGTGATTTATTGAATTAGGTAAATCCTCAGATAAGAGGCTGTAGACGGCAAATATCTGGTATTTTATGCTTCGTAAACCGTGTCTTCAAAAAACCTGATCAATTATCCAAATAGTCACCATTTAATCTTCCGTCAACTGAAAAGACACTTTGGCATGAAACCAATTGCAAATTTATTCAGAAAGTGCAATCCAGAGAGCTACGCGCTCTATCATTTTCTCCATGTCTTTTTACCGCACGTGCACGAGAGGAATCGGGAGGATCGGGGGTTTATTAGGTGACGAATCAAGAAGCGTGAGGATTTTAATGGGACTGAACATATGCATCATCCGTTCGCCACGTCAGTTAAAAACCATTTACTAATTATCCTCTCATTTTCAACTCCATCAGTGACCCTGATAAAGACAGCAGATGTCAGATCAATCCATTGTCGATCATAATCCCCGCCATTAGCCAGGTCTCACATGGCCTCATTAGTAGGTGTTACTAAAGTCGCAGTTTGGATTCTGAAACCTTGTCCCGTCCACTGTCAGCCCTCGCAGACAAGCTAATGTGGCCAAAATAGCAGCGCAGCTCCCATGTGACTATTTGTTAAGTCCACTCCTATCAGGAGTAAAGCCAGCTCTTTAAGGGGACTACGGGACCGTGGAAACATGCAGCCCTCATTTCCCCAGACACGAGCATGCATACATGCATATGCAGACACACACACACACACACACACACACACACACACACACACACACAGCCGTGTTAGTAGGCTTATGTATTCTTATGTCCATTCGGGGAAATGTAAAAATTACCCCCCGTGATTCTGAGACAGCGACAGCGATTGAGACCCTGCATGAAAGAAATGGGGGCAACAATGTTTCCTCACACGCCGCGGTGGCGGTCTGTGGCCTGACAGACACACACACACACACACACACACACACACAGAGAAGAGACAGGATAAGGTGGTTTGGGTATCTCCCACGTACGATACGAGGAAATGATTTGTGATTCTCGGGACACGGGGAGCGATACAGAACCTGAACGAGGGACACCGGGGGCAACAATATTTACTCAGACTTCATTACAGCCGCATGCACACGCGTGTACGCACATGTACACATAGAGGTTTAACCTAAACCAAACTTTGACCTCTCCACACCCTCGGGGCTCTGTTACCCAAGCCCACTTCTATCCTTCACTCCGCATGCCATCCAATAATGTCAACTACGAGGTCCTGTCAGGCTGTTTTTAAACACAAGGACAGAGACTCAATTACAGCAGAATGGCTTTCAGGAGTCATCCTCCATCCCGAGACACACACACCTGCTAATGGTTGTCAGATTTGCTGGCAAAAGGGCCAAAGGTCAAACCAATCTGCGTTCCGCAACAATCAGCGGCTTCCACTGGCCTCTGTTGTTAACATCACTCGTTTAAGAGGAGAGACACACTAACAAACACCAACAGTTTGTGCTCAGTAACAAGAGGCCTGTGTATTTTTAAAACAAAAATGTGGCGAAACAAAAGAAATGTTAAAAAAAAAAATAAATAACACTTGATTCTTCCTGTGTCCTGACTTGAGACACCTCCCAGAAACATAAACTACACTTAAAGCAAAGCAGCTTTTGTTTGTCTTTGTTTGCTACGAGCAGCCAATCCTCCTACTCCCATGTTTTAACCAGATGTTCAGAGGTGTCCGACAGTCTGGGGTCCACAGGGTCCGACAGTCCACTGTATTTATCAGATGAAGTCAAGGATCCGCCGGGCAGCCGTCGGTGGGCAATAAAAGTCTTACTGGCGTGTGTGACAAATGCTTTTATCAGCCCCCTATTATAACCGCATGTGTGTGCGTCCGTTGTCTGTGTTTCATGTATCTGTTTCTCTGCACCCAACTGTTCTCTGGCGAACATACAAAAGAACTCAAAATAACGCCGAGGGGTTGAGGGGGACATCAATCTGTGGTGGACCCTCGCCTGTGTAATCCTAAACCTTCACCTTCCTCTTAATACCCATCATCCCCCCCTTAATACCCACACATACCAGGACAGAGGAGGGCCACAACAAATGGTCCCCCGACAAAGGGCAGAGTTCGGCCAGTAGCACTTGTGCACACACACAAACGCAGCGGCCTTCACACACACACACACACACACATACATACGTGCAGACAGAGATAGTTAGAAGACGTACTCAAGAAACACACAGAAGCGTCATGGTGGTGGTGGTGGTGGTGGGGGCTGATAAGAGGGGGCTTTCCCCTCTTAACTTGGCAAATCTGAGCAGAAGAGCCACAGCCAAGGGTCTGTCATCCAGCTCTAAGCCTCCTCATCTGAACCCTCCCCGGGCCGAGAAACCGCCGCGGCCCCCCGGCCTGACCCGCCCGCCCTGCCACAGGGGGGTTAGGCCTCAATTTAAAATGAGAGTGAGAGAAAGGTGAGAGCTAAGCCAATCAATAAATACACAGAACACATGCGACATTCACCCTCCGCCCCCCCCACGTCCAAACAGATTACGGGAACGCGTTGAGTGGCGGGAGGGTGGATTTACACTGCACAACCGAGTAGCAGTCAGTGTACGTGTTACAATTACAAAAATAAAAAGCCTCCTAAATCATGACATGAAAGTTGAGTGCAAATGTGACGATTAAAACGGGGGCGGGGGTGCAAACAGCAATACGCCACAAATACACTAGAAACCCCGCTATAAATGCCAGCTGGCCTTTCTGGCTCGCTGCAGTCGGAAACTACCAAGAACTACTTGGCTTGCGGCCACCTCGCTTTATTAAAGCTCGATGCAAATTCAATAAAGCCGCTCCGATCTGGTCAAACCGTTGCATGAATCGCAGCTCGCGTTGCCGCTTTGCCCAGGCTGACCACCGACCATATGATCCATGTGTGACGCCTCGAACCGATCAGGATTTACCTTAGATTTATCTACGAAAGAATAAGCACAAAGTCTTGCGGAAACTACAGAGCAAGATTTGATATATCATTTATATTAACTTCAATACAATTGAACATATTTCTTCTGTATTAAACAGTCACAAGTGACTGAATTTAACCAGCTGGATTGTAAACATTTGGAGATATTCATTTAATTGAAGGGTTTTATTTACTTTTAATAGAAATTTTTGACAAAAACAAGTATAGATTTTCAAGCGTACTCAATTATCTTCAACAATGTATCTTATTTACTGCGGGACTCCCTGGTCGTGTTGATGCAGTGATCTCCCCAAACACACAACCTGCAGTAAAAATAGACGTGTTCTTTGCTCATAGATACAAAGTAAACAAAAACACTAAGATCGCGCAACGTGGGAAATCCTGCCACCTCAGCAAGTGGAGGCTCGGTGCTATGCGCTCAGCTCCCTGCGGCTTCAGATCTGACTGCGCTGACCTTTCGGTGCAGGTCTCCCCCCGGTCTGTCATGTCATGTCATGTCGCCTCTATATGCCGTGCACTTAGACAGTAAAGTCCTAATAAAACACAATCCAATTTGTTTACTGTCCCTGCAGCACACTGGGTAACGTAAGACGGCTGAGAAACATCTCAGAGCAATGTCGGCCATCAGCAGTGTTTTAAAAAGAGCAGCTTTAAATCAACTCATTCCCAGCAAACCTCCCAAGCTGCTGATATTATACAGTATATCAGGTAAATACTGCCCAGAGCTCCAAACCTATCCCACTGGAAATATGTAATAAATATGTATTCCTTTGTTTGTCCATTTAACATGAATCTTTTCTCTCTTTTCTTCTTCAAAACACAATATTGAGAAATACTTTTACGTTTTTAAGGATTTACATTTCCAGTTGAAAAATAATGGGCTCGGCACCGAGAGCTGCAAACCTGCAGGTGAAGCTGCAGAGTTCAAACTGTTCAGATTTGCTCTTCTCATCGGATTCATCGACATAAAAACATAGAAATATATAATAATATTGAATATATAATTGATCTTATCCTTTAGAATAAAACTCCTTTTGGTAATAACAAAGAATTTTACCAGCTATTATAATGTTTTGTTTAGTTTTTTTATTATTTGCTTTATTCAGATCTTTAGTTTACCGTTTTATTTAAATCAGTGCGTCTTTATCTCCCCGAGGGTTAAGAATCTAAATATCAGACTTATGACTTCAAACTGCTGCTGCCTGGATACAAAACACTTGAACAATAATATTAGAAGAGCCATTTGAAGAAACCTGTTTTTTTTTTTTTTTGCTTTAGTTCAGATTTACTTTTACACAGATTAATTCAGCAAGTCGTTTTTTGAGGGACAGTCAAGCTGGCAGTTCTTCTTTGCGACATAATTAGCGATCTGCTGTATTTACACAGAGTTTTAAAAGAAGAGTTGACAAATGAATGAGTGAGAATTGTAAGTAACATTTGGGGCTGCTTTTTACAGTGTGAATAGTGGGGCTTAAATTAGTTATCTAGACAACTGTGAACAACTTGGAAAGGGAAGAAAGGGAGTGCAGCCAACTTCTTGTCTGAGGCCGGGGTGAAATAAAGCGTGGAGCAGGTAAAATGTAATTAACCCATCATGTACCTCTGGCAGTCGACAAAGATACAGGTTGTAAAGTCTGGAGGCGGAGAAACTCGCACCTGTAGCAGGCAGCAAATCAAGTACACACCTTTTACAACGTACCTCTGTCAGCAGAGCAACGAGCGTGACTCGAGGCGCAAACTGACAAAACAACAAACACACACACTGAGTTACTGCCCTGCCCTCTATTAGGGAGCACAATGAGTGTGTAAGGGGATCTTAATGAAGGACTCCCCTGAGGCAAAGCCTGACGCCTCTGCTGAGGATGTGTACTGTTAGAGCTCATTAAATGAACATGAGTACTACCACTGACATGGTGGGAGTGTGTGGTGTGTGTGTGTGTGCGCGCGGTGTTCAGTTACAATACCAGATTTAGCCGTTTATGTCATGCAGTACACATGCAGCTTTGCACCAATTTATTGAGCGTGCATGCCCATGTTGTTCCATCTGTGTGTGTTGAAAGAAGTCATTACACAATCAGACCTCACATGGGGCGAGCGGGAGCTTCATGTGTGTGCCCGTGGCATTTTGTTACTGGAAAATACTTAACACAGGGACTATTGATATCACAGACGCTGCGGCGGGTCTCTTATTCTGACAAAATGAACTTGAAGGAATAATCGTATTTAGAACGTGGGAAGGGCGCAGGGTGAGAGAGAGAACGAGGTAATTTTGCGGAGAGAAAGGATGACAAATGCGAGACAGGGGAAAACCAAAAAAGAAACAGAAGATGAGCAAAAAAAAAAAGTCTGAAATAAAAAGGGGAACCGAGGGAGGAGCGGCGTACACGTGTAATCTGATGCAGCAGTGCCCTCTGGTGGGTGAAAATGGGAGGTTTGGGGATCAGTACTGCTGGACTTCTTCTGCATTCAGTCAGTCTGAGTGAGTTTTGTGTCTTTGTATGCGCTGTTGGATTGTTGTGTGTCTTACCAGATGTGTTTAGTTCAGTTTATCACCTCCACCAAGGAGGTTTTGTTTTTAGGATTATGCAAAAAGTATAAAGACCAATTTGGACCAGGCATTTTCTATGAGTTGGATTTTTTCCTCAGAAGTCTAGTATATGTTGTTTGTCTTTGGTGGATCTAGTTTGAATCTATATGAGCCATCAGGTGGGTTAGCTAAAAATGGAGTGGCTATAAAGGCTGCAGTCATTAAAGTATGTGTGTATATATAGAAAGAGAGATTAATGCATGACTCACCTCTCTACCCTTGTGTGTGACCAGGGCAGCGAGTGGCTTGGCGTAGAAACGGCTGTAGCTGAAGCCCAGGCAGCCATACATACTGTTGGCCGTCAGCTTCAGAGCCTTCTGACGGATGTCGTACTGAGGAACGACAAGACTTAAATCAGGCCAAACACACACACACACACACACACAAGCATTTGCACATCACAAAGTCATAATGAAAATACAAGGTGGTGAATGTTTCATAGGGAAGGTGACAGTGATCGTGAAGGAAAATGTTTGACATCTTTTAACATTACTCTGTCCATCTGTTCATCAAGAATGTTCAAACACACGTTGTCTCACCGATGTTTGCTTAAATAAATATGGGCCTCACGCCACAGCTTTGAAATTTCAAAAGCAACAACAGTGTTAAGGCAATTTTTTTTTTACCAATACGACAGCAAAACAATGGCTGTTTGTGGAGCGTAATAAGAATACAGATGGGCAGAGAAGAAGTCAGTTATGCTGCAGCAACAGTTTGAGAGTTTTCTGTGGAAGTTATGAAATGTTTTTCCATCATAAAAAAAAACTGTCAATGACTGAAGTCTTTGATTGAAACTGATGATCACGCTCACAGGAGCAAGCTTTTTTAATATCCTCCTTTCAAATCTCCAAAATATCTTGTGCAGAGTTGTCCTTTAATATGTATCGTGATTCTGTGTGTGTGTGTGTGTGTGTGTGTGTGTGTGTGTGTGTGTGTGTGTGTGTTGTGTACCTGCAGGTAGAGGTCTGGGTTGAGGTCTTGCTGCTTCATCAGCTGTTTGACCTGTTTACGCCGCTCAACCAGCTTCCTGATTTCTTTCGGTAGGATTCCCATTTCCAGGTTGCAATCTGGGATTTCGGGGATCTCCTCCTGCTCGTCCTCCTGTCACCATGGAAATATGAATTAACAGAGAGCAGGGACTTTTCTTTGGGACCTTGCACCTTACATCTTTGATCCATGGCCATTGTGAATGATCGATTAAACCACGTCTGGTCTTCCTAGTCGGTTTTTGCCTAAAACTGTTCTTTCAATCTATCAAAGTAACTAAACTAAATCATTAAATCACATAAACACACTTGGCCTTACAATAAACACTTGGACACACCTGATTCTTCTTCTTCTTTGCGTTGTAAGCCGCCCTCTGCACAGTGGTGAAGCAGATGTTGAACTCCTGGATGATCGATGGATACAGGCTGTTGAAGTCAAGCAGCAGCACAAACTTATCGTAGAAACCTATGGAGGAGAGATGGAGGGAGGTTATAGAAATACGAAAACATGCAAATGCACAAGAGAGAAAAAAAGAAACAAAGTCAGACTTCGAACATGTGCTTACCAACTTTAGGATCCAGCACCAGACCTCCAGCATAAGCTGCCTTCTTCCTCCTCTTGCCTTTCCCTGCATCCGCATCTTCATCTCCGTCAGCCTGGGAAAAGCAGTTAACATTTGTAAGATGATGAGAAGATAAGAAAAACAGGGGGGTGAACTTGTGTTTGTGTGTTTTTACCACCTCCTGCTGGGCCTTTTTGAAGGACGGTTTGTCTGGGACGATGTAATTTTTCTCATGGAAGGCATGGAGCAGCAGGAACTCGTTCCTCTCGGCGCGACCGCCCATCAGAGTTCGAGACTGCAGAGGAGTAGCAGGAAAAGATAAAGTTTTATAAACCTGAGGCCACACATGACTTCAGCCTGGAAGGTGATGAATCTTTATGTTTCTCTCCGTCTGAAATCGAAAAAAGCCATCTCACCCTGGCACATTGTGTTTTCTAGTTCTCCCTGAGCAAACTGGTTGATCAAAACGAGCCGGCACTAAGCGTTAATAAAAGCTTTTAAAAACTAAGTCTTATATCTTCGTTCATATGAAAAGCAAGTTTTTCTATTGTCTGCAAACTGTTTAGTTTTTGAGTTCAGTTTTCTATGTGTACTTCAATCATACAATAAGTGATAACAAGCTGCTGCCTGAAATTTCACTGCTCATCCTAGTTTCTTTTGTCATGTGTTTGTGTAACAGCTTTAGTTTACAGGCAGATAGAGACATTTTAAGCATCTATGCTATTTGGACGTTAACATCACGACCTTCAGCAAATTGTGAACCGACTGCAATGTTAATTGTTGTAATTTGAGTTTTCTGGCTGAGCTGAGCCAGAATAACAATGTGGTTGTTTGAGGAAGATGATGTTGGATGTTACCATGACGTTGCCAGCGATGTTAGTGATCTGCAGGGCCAGCGGCAGCACGTTGAGCTCACACATGATCTGGAGGATCAGCTTGGCATCTGTCCATGTCAACTCCAGCAGGTAGAGCAGATGAGGAGAGTCACTGGGATACGCATAAAAAAAAATAAGGTTAGGATACAAGTAATTTTTACATTTATGTCTGTAGGCAAAAAAAATGAGACACTGACACATTTAAAATAGAGAAATGTACTGAATGACTCATAAGACTGTTGTTCTGTGCTGCTGGTGTGTTTCCTGATGAAATGACCCTTTAAACGTATTCACCTGTACAGATTTTTGATCTCCTCCTGAGGGACTATGACTCTCTCCGTCTTCAGCACCTGAGCAGTCAGCTCAGTCAGGTGATAACTTTTACAGCGGATCAGCTCCTTGGCCGAGATCTCCACATCACACACCAGACGGCCACAGGTTGCGCTTTTCTCTGCAAACATACCGCGACCCTGAAAACACACAATGATACACAACATTAGAAATTTGTGGTGACATGAATTATGATACCCATGAACCAGAGCTTTTGTTATTCTTACCCCAAGTTTGGGCATATTGGCCCTCCTAAGACGTCCCATCTTAGACCAGTGAGGAACCTTGCAGGCGTTGATCCTCTGCAGAAGCACTTCCAGGTCAAAACCAAAGATGTCGTGGCCCTAGAGGAAAGACAGATGTTTTCTTTTTTCTTCTTTTTCAGTTGCATACTGTGCTTCCTCTGCATCATATGGTCTTACATAGGGATGGTAATCAAATTAGACATCAATCCCAGCATCTTCTACTCACCACCAAAACATCAGGGTCGATCTTGTGCATCTTGGCCAAGAAGAAACCGAGCAGGGTTCGCTCTGTAGCAGCTATCTCAACCTTCCCGTTCTAACAGAGGGGATAGGGACACATCATCAGTGTTTCATATCAACAACGAGGTTTTGGACTGCAAAAAATATTCTACATCACGTCTCAGAAAGGCTGAATAACATCTAAAATAAACTCACTGTGAAAATATCAATACAAACAACCTGAGCTCCGTAGTGACCACTCACCTTCTTCCTCACAGCATCTTTAAAGTCGTAGGGGAAAATACAGTCGGCTGGTTTACTGACCACTGCAAAGACAAAAAGGATAAATAACCACTTCTGCATATTTGTGATTTGATCATTTTCTTACTGGTGAACCTCTAACTGGTGCTTAGCATGTTCATGGAAGCTAAACAACAGGATGTTGGCCATATTTCATTATGATTGGAAGTTGTTCTACAGGACAAAACATGAAAGAAAGACCTACAATATGACTGAATGTGATAAAATCCCCACACATCTCTATTTGATTTAAATTACATTCAATTATACATTTCATTTAACTCATTGAGTGCCGCGCTCCTTTCCAAAGTTTTAGTCAAGTGTACCGGCAATTTAGACCATTTTTGACTTTTTATGTAGAGCCACAGTGTATTCTATATTATTGCCACCAACACATACTGTGGCTCAATTGAAAGGTTTACCTTAATGCTTCAAGTGGCCACAAACCGTTTGTTTCTACGTGCCTCTGTTCCTGAGAAAAGTCAAGCTAAACATGGCTGGGTTTCACCAAAATCCCTCCTTTTTTTCTAGAAAAGGAGATAGAGCGTCTTTTATGAAAGGTGCGCTGTTTGTGTCTGTCGCTCTCAGTCCTCTGTCGGTCCTTCTGTGGTACGGGTCGGTGATGCCGGTCTGCTTTGGTCCAGAGACCATCAGATTTTACCGCGGGAGGACTTTGGGGAGGACACGGTGTTGCTCCAGCTGAAGACCGGGCGGACTGTCGGCTGAGAGCTTCCTGGTTCAGCTCCGAGCAGCTCGAGCAGCTGGAGCAGCAGCGCGGGTGAGAGCAGAGCAGCTGCGCTGCATCTGCATGCAGAACTCGTTTGCAGAAGCCGAGTTATGATAAAAACTTCCAGATCATGAGCTGTCATGTGACTTTGATCGTCATCTATTTCAGTTCTCCTCGTCGTAGAGTCCCCAAATTTACATATAATGTGTATTAAAGTGTCTATTTTCATAATTTAAAAAAAAAGCAAAAAACGTAAAATTACGTTTTCGGCACTCAACGCATGGGAACGAAAAACGAGAAATTACGTGGTTGGCACTCAATGAGTTAAGATGTAAAAACGCAAAAAAAATAAATAAATGTATAAACAACTCACCACAGAAGTGTGTCTGGTACGGAGGCTGAGGTGGAGCTTTATCCATGTAGAACCGATAGTGGACCAGAGCAGCCAGAGACACAATCTACACAGGAAAAATGACATCATCAGACCTTTGCTCAATTTACATTTCAGTCTGTTTACACCTGCCTGCTACAGTTTATTCTAGTGTGTGCAGTGTTCTTGCCTCATTGTGGTGTGTCTTGGGGTTCTGGATGGTCTTGAGGCTGATGGACATGACGGTGAGGGGCGGAGGCGACAGGTCTTTAACCACAGTGACCAGGTCAGTCCTCAGGGCCAGAGCCTCCACTTTACACCAGCTCATCGGTTGTCCGACCAGTTCTAATGCACAGACAGAGGAGACTTAACATCAGCATTTTCCGGGGTGTCACTACTCAAACTAGAGAATCAAAGAGGGAAATGTTCAGTGTGATATACAAGTTAGTTTTAACAACATGCAGCAGTGTTATCAGTCTTTGATATATAGCCCAGGTTTCTTGGCATCCTCCTTACGTGGTGTCTTGATGTCCAGCCAGCAAGGTCCTTTGATCTTCCTGCTGAGGAGGAAGTGCTCCAGACTGGAGGTGTTGGTACCAAACACATGGGAAAAGGTTGCACCCTTCAGGTCGGGCGGCAGGCTGGGGAACTCGGCCTACGATAACAACATTTACCACAGAGACAGGTCCTGTCATAAGAGAGCAAATAAAGGCGAGGACGATCTGGCTCTGACAGATGTGTGTACTGTCTACTCACAGAATATCGGACTTCCAGGTACTCGCACTGACTGGGCACGTCAGCAATTTCAAAGGAATAGTTCTTCTCCGCTTTCTGCAGACGGAGAAACACAGAAACGAAACATCAGGGGGAAAAATACCATTAAGCTGAACTATGTGGTTTTTATCTAGAGTTTGTACCGACCTTCGATTTGAACTTCATGATCTTGAACTTCTCGGAGACCTCGTTGAACTCTTGGTAAACATCCATCATTCCTACAGGAGTGTCCGACACCTCCCCTGTCTTGGTGTTTACTTTCTGTAGATTAAAATGCAAACACTTAATAGGACTCTAGCAGTGCGTTAAAGCAGATATCAGCTTCACGGCCGTTTCGGCTAATGCTGCGTTCAAGGCAGGCTTTTGAAACCGTAAGTTACAGCTTCAAGTCACAACTACGACTTGGTAGCGTTCCAGGTAACCCGTAGCTCGTGTTTTTACCATCCTGTTGTCTGTGAAAGTTCCCTATAACGGCCACTCGTAACTTCCGACCCGTGAACTCGTACCAGATCGAACTGGTATGACTTCACAGGAAGGAAAAACACAAAGTACGAGTTTCTTTGAACGCACCATGAGTTAGCAGCCCCCGCCCTTGTCAGGCATCAATTGGTCCTCGTGCTACGTCACCACATTCACGCGCATCCCTTGGCTGCACACACAGCCCTTCATGCCGTTCTCTCTCCTCATTGGATAACACTTGTATCCCACAAGGAAAATTTTCTCCTGGGGTTACAGCAGAGCAGAGTGACGGAGAGACTCGTGTTTAGGCTGAAATACTTCATGTAAGTGATTGCTGACGGAAAATAGGACTATTTAGGACTTATATTAACAAAAACATTCCACTGATATCTGCTTTAAAGTGATAAGATACATACGCGCGCGCGCACACAGCGACGGGACAATACTGTTCTGTGATGGCAAATTGATGGCAACCAACTGAGAATCTCAACACGAGTCCCCACAGTAATAACAGTAAACATCTTAATATGGATGATACCAGTCAAGAAAGAATAAACATCTTCTGTCCAATTTAACAAGCATACAAAAGAAAGTTTATATCCATCTGTCCAGAAATGCAACAACACACAGTATTAAAGGAAAAGAAAGTGGTCGTTCCATGTTGTTTCCATTATTTGACAAACTGTCCCATCAGAGTGTGATTAGTAGTCACACAACAGAAGAGCAGACTTACATATTCACGTGGCAGAAGGTACATGGTCCGTTCGATGTTCCTGACAGTAACACAGCAGCTGACATGAGACTTTGCAGACTCGATCCACACTTTTCCAAACAAGTAAACCACACCTGGGTGACAATTAAACAAAAAAAATTATCAGGATGTGATTCACAAAGCTGGACAGCGGTGCTACTGGGATAGTGTCTGCTCTCCACGTGTAACTATGACTCACCGGGCTGCGTGTACTGGTCTTCAAAGGCATCCAGCCAATAGAAGCGGAAAACCTGGTCTCCGTCCGGCCCCTGCGCTAGAGGGAGTTGGCTGGAGTCGACCTGGACCTCGACCTGAGCCTCACTGGCTCCGGCGTCTTCCTCCTGGCCCCAAGAGCTTCCGAGCCTGCTGGACCTGGAAAAAGACAAAGAGGCGAAGTTGCTAAAATTGCAGCATTTTCAAGCTTCTCCATGTCTTCAAAATGTAAACATTTTCAAAAACAAGACACTAACAACAAAGCAAAACAAACAACTCACAAGAGAATATCCTGAGGCTCCACTTTGGGCTCAACTTTAACTGCTGCTACTTTAGATTCAGGCTGTGCTTCCTCTGCGACTGCAGGTTTCTCCTCCTCAAGTTCAACCTCCATCGGCTCGTCAAAGTCCACACCGTCAAAGGCCAGAGCGTCATTTACTTTAAGAAACACATTGCCATAAACGGTAAATAAGTGTGTGTTCATTTTCCAGAATAGACAAAATGGTCAAAGTTATCACATTCTCTCAAATATGACTCTATGTCTTCCTCACCTTCTTCCTCTTCATCCAGCTCCTCCACCTTTGCCCTCGGCTTCTCCACAGGAAGAGCAGGTGTGGACGAAGAAGAACGGGCCGATGGCTTGGGCTTGGGCGTGGGTACAGACCGCGGTGGACGGATCACTTTGGCCTTTAACGCCGGAGTTGAGGGTGACTCCTGCGATTGCAAAGATGGCAGACAATATTTTCAATGAGCTGGATCTTCCAAAAATTTACAGAGGCTTCATTTTATTTTTTAAAAACTTTTAAAGACAAGTTTTGACAAGTTCAAGAATACCTTCGGCATCTGAGGTTTGATGGAGAAAGGATTCATTGGTGATCCAAGAGACTTCTTTTTCTTCAGAGTGACGACTGGTGGAGGAGCCAGGGGAGACTGTTTCTAGGAGGAGAGACAGAAACAGTGTTTAAAGTCAAATATCAAATCAACTAAAAGGGAATGACTTGACAGTGTATTATGTGTCTTTTCTATATGATGTGGTACCAACCTCAGAGTGCAGGTCCTGTAAGATATCTCCTAACAAATCATCTTTGGACAGGTCAACGTCTTTCTGCAAGAAAAAAAAAAAAAAAACATCAGTCAATGTATGAAATTGTGTTCAAGGACATGCAGCTGCAAAACAGCTGTATGTCACATACAGATACAGATGGAAGTCAATGGTGCAAACAGAAACACACCTCAGCTGGCCTCTTGACATTACTGCTCATGAAGAGACTCTTTATGGTGTTGGGTTTGGCGACGACAGATTTTTTCGCAGCTTTCTTAGAGTCTGCTCCTTTAGCACCAGGTTTTCCTACAGACACAAACAACATGTTTTATTTACACATCTGTAATATTTGCCATCCAACTCCTGTTCTCAAAAAGACAAAACATAATCTAATGTCAAGTGCACATCCGGTGATTACCTTTTTTTTCGACAACATCATCATCCAGGTCGTCGTCAAAGATTTCTCGTCCGTCCTCCACATATCCTGTCCCGTCTGAGTGAAGAGAAGTATTTTTAGAGCCCCTAATCACGCACATTACCACAGTGGTTAACAAGAGATCGTGACTCACCATCATCGATGATCCAGTCATCCTCTTGTCGCTCTCGTACCATCTTCGAGTACTGCTCCTCATCCACCTCCTCATACACACTGGTGAACTCCTCCACCTGAAAATGAGATCATGAACTGAATATCAGCAATGAAACAAAAAAAAAAAACACCGGATCCAACTGCACTATTCTCTCTTTATGAACAGCTTCAAAAAGGTTTTAAATCAAGTCTGTCCTTTTCTTTCAATCAGTCAATTACTTATTTGCCTTATAAACATCTACCACTAGTAAGAAACATCAACATTTCTTTAAGATTTGGTATTTGGCATTGATAATAAATCATCAAAGTAGTTGATTGTCCAACTAATTTTTTGACAATAAACACATCTAACCTCCCTCTTATACAAAAATCCAGCTATGAATATAATAAATACACCGTTAAATAGTGCAGGGCCAGAGAAATTAGGTAACTACTTCATAGTACTGTAACACTGTTCATCCAGAAGAAGTGGTGGGAATCAAGGACTGTGGAAGTATGCACACAATTTGCTATGAGACCTATATTAAGAAAAAAGGTGG
This sequence comes from Trachurus trachurus, assembly GCF_905171665.1. Classification (NCBI taxonomy): domain Eukaryota; kingdom Metazoa; phylum Chordata; class Actinopteri; order Carangiformes; family Carangidae; genus Trachurus; species Trachurus trachurus. Next base: position 10,427,539 of record NC_139911.1, read on the forward strand.
GTGACACGCACATCCCAAAAAACGTCTAGTAGGGGGCTGGATCTAAAATAAACTATAAGCAAAAAATAACCTGTCTGTTATCAGTCTGAGGAAGAGGCTTTGGGCTCAAAACGTTACACACTGATTAATACAGTACATGTTTTAAATGGTAGCTCAATGGTGTGCAGATCCCTTTTGTTTTATTTTGTTTCAAGAAAGACAACACTTAGGGTTTTAAAGTGTTAATTAACACACTGTGTGATATTGTCTGCCACGCACACACACAGGCGTGCACCAAAACACTTGTTCCTTACCTCATATTTGACCTTCTCCCCCTTCTTGGCTCTCTTCAGCTGCTCCAGTGCGGACTTCCTTCCCACCTTCTCCCTCTTCTCCCGTCGGGAGCGAGACTTCGCCAGACCGCAGGCATCTCCTCCATCATCTGAGGACAGACAGACAGAGAGAAAGACAGATAGACAGAGAGACAGGCGTCAGACGTCAACATGGCGACTACGCAGCTACGGACGTTGCACAGGCTGAATTATCAAAACGCCAAATGCAAAAACAAACACTGCACTGTCACGTTTGCAGGGGAGTCCTCTGTCTGAGGAGCGCAGGTGCAGTAGCGAGACTGTTTATATTTGACCTCTTCTCAATGAATATGAGACACTGCTCGGTAATTTGTGATACTGAGTAAGGTTTTGTTTATGTTTTGTGTGATAAAATTGAGCGTTGGTTCATAGATAGCAGCAGGCAACGCTAGTATCGCGTCGGTGTTAGCAAACATTAGCCACTTTATCCTCCTCTCCTGGGGATTATCTACACTCGGTTTCTGGGTAAACTGTTGCCAAAACGACAGAGTTATCGACTTAAACAGCACCAATAACCTAAGCTTATTGTTGTCTGTATTAGCATGACAGTGGGGGCTAGCTTATGTGTTAGCTTACTTCCTCGCTTTCCCCCTGTGTCTAAGTCGACTGAGGTCAGCTAGCAACGTAAAGCTAACAACACAAACTCACCGCCGTCCGGAGTGTCCACGTCTTTGTCTGGGTTTGATACCGGAGCCATTAATTTAACCTTTATTGTCTGTTTCTTTGTTTCTTTGGTTTCCTTTTTTACGTTATCTAACTGACAGCTGCTCTGAACCTCCGACAGCACCACGACAACAACAGCAGCCGCACCGTCCGCGCCAAATCGTCTTCCCGGGGAAAGTCATATGCAGGAAGTGACGTCATGAAACTGATAGCCAATGAAATCAGTCTTTGTTGTTTCTACACTGTCCGCACGGTGTCAGTGTTGTTCAATGTATTTTTTTTTTATTTTTTTTTTACCCATCTACAATGTATTTTCAGGCCAGGGACCCCCACACTGATGGAGCAGGGACTCCCCTGGCCTAGTGCCTTGTATAAACATATCTTGTTATTGTGCATTCACTACTAAGCTATCCAAATAATACACATGTTGTTCAGTAAAAATGTAGCCTACGTACAGTTACAGTGTGTAGGGGGCCATGCCACTGCCATTTATAAACAGACAGGTGTCAATATCAGTAATATCTGTCAATTGCATGATAGCTTAATCATGCAGACAAGATATTCAAATTGAGGTTTTTATTTGTAACATAAATGTGGAATCGAAAAAATATATAGGCCTAGGGGTCACGGACCCCCGACCTCTGCAATACAGTAGCCTATTTCTCCAGCACATGAGACATGTTTACTTAAAAGGACTTTTTAATCACCTCACATATAAGAGTAGGCTATAATAACTCATATTATCTCTTCAATTCTTCATTACCACATAGCCTACAAAATGTAGCCTATATTGTCGTTTAGACTCCTGATGGGATATGATATCATATAGCCTAGGCCCTAGGCTATGTAGATATCTCTAGCTTAGCCTATATATTTGTCTCCTCACTGCCCATACTACATCAAAATGCATATAACTTTTATATATCTAACTAGGCTAGGCCTACATATATTGTCTGAAGTTTCAGTTGCTCCATTACAACATGTCTTCAAATTAGGATTAGGCCATCATCATCATCATCATCATCATCATCATCATCATCATCATCATCATCATCATCATCATCAGGGTCCATGTTTTCCAGTTGATGTCTATAGCCTAATGGCAATGTGTCCTGTGTAGTTCGTTTCCATAGTGACCAAACGGGACTATTAAAGGGCACAATGGATCCCGTCCCAGATTGGGGCCACAGAGACAGTGCGTCCAACAATGAAAAAACACAAAGAATGTTTTGTTCTTCATGCCCTCAGCCCCTCATGTTGGTTTTCTATACCATCGATCACTGCGTTCATTCATGTAGGCCTATAGGCTAGCTAAAGGTCCACAGTAGCCTATAGCCTAGAGGTTTAAGGCCACATCACCATAATATTATTGACCTTGTGGTGACTTTAAAAGCAAATTATGTGAGTATAGCTGATCTTAGTTTGAATGGTTTTGTTGGTTTAGCTGTAGCCTATGCTATTTTTCTGTATTGTAGGTTAAATAACAATGTTTTTTGCATTATGGCTTTTACTTTGAAGGAGACTTTTGTCTTTTATTTTCTAAATTGAGCCACAAGTTGCAGATAGTGAGTCCACTGTAGCCAGCTAGGCCTCAATAGTTTCAGGGTGGGCCCCTCTGTCAATGCACAGCCTAATGACCGTGTGCTCCACTGTCTACTCTGTAGGCCACTATACGGTCTGCTGCGTGGACCGTGGCCCACAGTTGTCGCAGCTCATCAGTAGTAGAAGCAGCTGATCTGTCCCTTGGACGGACCGTGGACTCGGACAGACGGGGCTGTCGTCGCTCTGCTGCACCCGCCTCTCCCTCCCTCCCTCCCGCCTCCCCCCCGCTGGGCTGAGCTGAGCTGAGCTGAGTTGGAGAAAAACCTGATCCCGATCCTGGACTGGAGCGCTTAAACAGACAGAAAAGCATCTGACAAAACGGATCAATATTTACACTGGTGGGGAATTGGACACGATGGTGAAACAGCGACGCATAAGAGCTCATTCCTGTTGTGCAGCTGTTGCGCCTCTTTGTTGCAGGAGAGGACCACAGAAGGTAAGCCACCCATCCCTGTCTACAACTGCTGCCAATGGCTTATAACACACTGGAAAGTTTGCCAATGATGTGAAACGCCTATAGCCTAATAACGGGACTGTTTGTTTATTCATTTGAGCAGCATATTTGAAGCATATTGCATCAAATCAAAGCTTTTGTGCCAAATTAAAAAAAAAAAAAAAGTAGCCTCTTTTCTATTTCTGACACAGCTACATTAATCTTACAGCTGCAGCCTGTAGCCTATTTCCATAAAGAACAAGAGACACTAAACCTGTCAACATGTGCAGCCAATCTGCTGTGACAGTCTGACTAAAGTTTAAAGTTAAACACCACAAAGCGCTGAAACCTTAACTATATTTCTACTCTTTGTTCTATAAGAGAAATCAAATGTATTTAGCTTTTTTCTTTATGTCTACATTAGTTCAACAAAAACCGCTTGGTGACACCCGGTGTAATGTTTTACTGATGGTGCTATGGACCACTCCACCAATCCACGCGGCCCAAACTGCCGGACTGAGGGAGCTGCTCCCTGATTGGTCCTTTCTCGGAGCTCTCTCCTCTTTTCCGTCGCCATGGCGAGAGCTCACCAGCTCTGCACAGATCGTCTATTGATGCCACGGCTCACTCCCAGCTCACACTCAAAAATTACCCCAAGCACACAGGCTCAGTACAGTAACCATTCATTGTGCACAAGTAAACAAATCATACAGCTTTATTATAGTGATAATGACGTGGCAGCCAATTTTACAACTAAATGGCTTTTATCCACTTATTGATAACATATAGCCTACAACAGATTGAGCCACATGATCTGTAGCTATATGCTTCTGTCCTTTGTTAGCTATATGTTTTTGCACAGGCCATATCTGTAACATCTGTGCCAGATGTGGAGAATTGTGACATATTTATTTCTGCATCTATTTAATCTATTAGGTTACATGTATTATGTATTATATCTATATAGCATATGATCACTTTTTTGTCATTCATAATTCTTTAAACCTGAAATGACTTTATCTGCAGCATTATTGACATCAACTAAAGGCAGATTTCACTATCCGTTTATCGTAACCACACAAATAGTTGCAGAGTGAGATCTCCCCGCTGCCTCCACTTCTCTGCAGCGGGGGATCAGAGAGGAGGAGGAGGAGGAGGAGGAGGAGTAGAGGGGAGGACAGACAGAGAGGCAGAGCAGAGAGTGGGCGGGGGAACAGAGGAAGGAGAAAGAGACAGAGTGGTGAGGAGAGAGGCATCGTCTCACTGATGCTGAGTCACATAACTGAGGGACCACAGCCGCATCCCATGAGTCTTTGGGAATAATGGAGGAGCTCGAGCACACCTGCCCCCATCCCCGGACGGTAGGGCATTTGTGTTTGTTTTTGTATGTGTTTTTTTTCTTCACACGTCCTTCAGTGTGAATGTGTGTATGGAGAATGTGTGTGACAGAGGGAGGGAGGGAGGGAGGGAGACAAAGGGTCCTGCCTTTGATCCCCTGTTACGAAACAGGTTCCCTATAGCATGAGGCTGTGGGAGATGCTCAGACTGCTGAGTGGACAGTGTTCGCCTGCTGCCAAAGGAGGAGGGGGCTTCACACAGTGGACAGCAGGGCATAGATGTCCTGCAGCAGTGAGGACTCTTGACACCCCCCTCTTTCTCTCTCCTGCTCTGTTGTTCTTTGGTGTGCTCCCTCATCCTGGCATCTCCTCCAAGCTCTCCATCTTTGCTTCTACCTCTCCATTCCTCGACCTCGTCCTCTCTCTCTCTCTATGCTCGTGTTTCCTGCTGTTGTTTCCTCGTGCCCTAGCTGTGCTCCTGCATTTCTCTCTCTCTCTTTTTACCTTTTTTTTTTTTTTTTTGCTTTAATCCTTCTTATGCCAGATGTTCTTTGCTTGTGCCAGAGTGGGTTTAACTCTGCATGCTCTCTCTCTCTCTCTCTGTCGCCATCCCTCCTAATAAGACCGTGTGCTCCTGGTCAGTTAGTTTAAGCTTTACCATCTGCTCTGTGCTAAATGTTTGTAAGCTACTCCTACGTTTTCACCGTGCCCAAGGACTCATGGGTGCTGAGGACGCTCCCTCACCCCTCGGCACCTTATTCATGTGGCTGCTGCTTTATTGCAGCTCCTATGGCCTCTACTGTTAATGCACAGGGGCTGTCTGCGAGCAGTTGAGATATTAACCAACCATATAGGTAAATAATGTAAACGTAAATAGGAGGCAGACACCATAAAAAGGAGTCTGACATATGTAACTCTTTACCTGCCTCTGTGTTACCTGCTTTACATATACTCTGCTGCTTTGGACACACATTTGCATCCAATCCACTTGAATTGCCGCCCACCTCTCTCATGTTTCAGCAATTAATTATAATGAAGTGATAATACGGATGGCAATTCATTAACTACAGCTGTTGTAACATGAGTGTCTTGGCTGTGGTTTGTATGTTTTTAGTGCAAAGGTGCTGCATAGTGTATAGTATAGTCCTATGCTAGGTGAACTGTCATGAATAGATGTATTACATTACATTACATTTAACCTTGTTGTACAGCCAGGGTCATTCTGTCTGTAGTCGACGACGTGCTATCAGTTCAAAATTAGAAGCAATAAGCTTTTAATTAGGAAACACAGTGAGGTGTCATGGTGGTAAAATACTGTTAATTTGTTTTTAGCTGTAGTCTCCAGAACAACCAAGTGAATATGGGGATTCGTGCAGCTGCAGAAAGGACACAGCTGCCCCCTGATGTTTATTAGAGATCAATGGCACAACACAACAACACAGCATCAGTGTGGCAGGTGTCCTTCTCCACATCCCAGCCACATATGGTGGCATTAAAACCTGTGATTAAACACCTCAACTTTACATAGTATCTGAATATTTTTTTTATAATCATCTCTGAAGTGACCTTCACAGGGGACAGTATATCTGAGAAAAGATGTTGCTGTTGAACTTTTCATTCCCTCTTTTTTATTTAAATAGCAGTTCACCTCTATTATAATGGGGTAGAGATAAAAAGATATCTCAACACATCTGCAAATGAAACAAGAACAAACCACTTGGGGTTATGCAAAATAAGAAATGTTGGGGTGTATTCATATTTCCTCCATGTCCCTGGTCCATCCCTGTCTGTGTTCGGGGAACATGTCGTCATGCCCGGCCGTGGGTTTGTTCGTTGTTGCTCCTGGAGGATATTTTGACGTCAGTTGCCTGTCATGTCCACAGAGACATTTTCTTTTTCATCCTCCTCCTCTCTCTCTGCTCTGTGTTGACTTGGAGTCTATTTTACTGGTGTGAGTGAGATTCAGCAAGTAAGTATTCCCTGCAGTCAACAGATGGCACACAAAGACAAATTTTCGGTCGGGGCTTTGCACTGCAGCACTTTAACCTTGATGCTGTTTTAACAAGAACTGAAAAGTGTTGTCCTTCATCTCACTTGTCCTCTCTTGTCTCGATCCGTCTCACTGTGTCCTATTGCCTTTTTATCTCCTTCATTTACATGTAATTATCTAGAAATATCATTGTTTCCTCCCTGTCTCACCTCTTTTAGTTTATTCCTGGGAGAAATCAGATCAATAGCTCTTGCTAAACTTGTTGTCACATGCTAACACACATAGACGGCATACACACACACACACACACACTCACACACACAGTGATCAATAACACTGAGTGCTGCCCTGTCTGTCTTTCAATCCATCGTCCAAATACGGAGCAGGCGTTGGCTGTGGTCAATAACCTAATGGAGGTTACTGTAACTGAAATGAGGAGACATATTACACAGCACTCCAGGGATTGGGGGGCTGTGTTTCTGTTTAGGGGGTGGGTTCTCAATGCAGGTGTTTCAGATGTTGTAAAACCTCAAATAAACTTTTCTCTTCGCCTTTTATTTGTCCTCTAAACCCAGATTTCCTTCTCTTTCTCTTGGTTACAGACTCTGACAGAGCCGGCCATCTTTGCCAGGGAGACCAGTTGTGACTGTCGTGCCCCTCATGAGAAACTCACCATCGCACAGGCCCGCAGAGGCACCCCAGGTTCACCTCCTCTCTTTATTCTTTTTTTTTTTCTCACAGTAATTCTTCCTTTCTCTAACTACATTTGTTATTCCTGTATCTACTAGTATTATCATAATAATAATTCATCCATCACACCTACATGTATTACACACGAGAACCAAAGCAGAAACGGTGGCGAAAATCCCATAAGGCCCAAGCAACACGGGCAAAACGAGAACCTGACCATATGAATTGAGATGAGGAGGAACCACAGTAAGATGATGTAATGATGCAATAAAACAAGTTAGAAATAGTAAAAGAGGGTGTGAGTGAGATAAAAAGAGATAAGAAGAGATAAAGAGGATTAAACAAGTAAAGGCATAAAAAGTTGACGCAGTAAGAAACAGATAAAAGCTGCCGAGTAGTTTATGGTAATAAAATAAGACAAACAAGCAATAGAAGGAAGTAAAAATAGAAACAGTTATAACATTTGCAACATATAAGACAATAACAAAGGAAATCAGGAAATTCTGAAAATAAGAATAATAAAATACAGTAAGATTGGGAATAAAAGACGTAAAAGTCGGTTTAAAGAAATGAATCAAAAGGTGTCACCAAAAGTGTTAAACTATAAACTAGATTACGTAAATGTCTTCCAGTCTCATGCAGGTTCCCACCCAAACTGCATGAGAGTTCAGCCCCAGCAGCACCCTGCACCAAGGAGGCAGGGCATCTTGAGTGTTTCCTGAGAGGCAAATTTCAAGGCAAAACACTCACTCAGGGAAAATCTCTCCCTACTGCTTATAAAGCTCAAATTCTGTGAGTGCACACACCAACAACTCAAGGCCACTAGAGAGGCTTTTTAAACATTTTGATTAAGTCAGAGCTTCGCCCATCTGGACGTCTGTGGCTGTTATTGGACAGCGAGAGGACAGTGTCTCCCCCTCCATCCCCACAGGAAGTGACACTGTTGCTACCACTACGACTACTACTACTACTACTACTACTACTACTACTGCTACTACTATCACCACATATTCTGGTAGATCTGTCACTATCAGGTGCCACAACTGCTGCGTTTCGACTACTACTGCTGTTACTCCTGTTTACCACCGCTTTCCCCAAGACTTTATTCATAATAACAGAGTTAATACCAGTTATACTAAATATAAACAGTGGCATTTATATGGTTTGGTAACAATGAGAGCTGTAATAGAAATAGAAATTGAGTAAGATATGGGACCACCCCAGGACCAGGCTGTGTGTGTCGACTGGTTTTTGATTATGTGATAGAAAAATTGTTTGGTTTATTTGTTTAGGTCACGGCATGAAGGTGACTCCCACTTTTTATAATCTATCCATGTCATATGACATCTTGACAGGGCCAAATTAATTGGTTTTTATAGGCTAATGCATATTTCTAGATGAATGCCACGAAGGATATACAGGATAAAGTTAGGTTGTGTCCACATTACAAAGAGAGTGGAAAGAGGGGGTGGCTAAAAGCTGTAATGTTTGCAATGGAAAAAGGGAAAAGCTGTATAAAGCAGTTAGCTGTGCTGATCTATGACTGAGATGTTGCTGCTGTGTGTGTCTCCAGTGGACCGGCCTGTCAGAGTCTATGCAGATGGCATCTTTGACCTGTTCCACTCTGGACATGCTCGTGCTCTCATGCAGGCCAAGAACCTCTTCCCTAACACCTACCTCATAGTAGGAGGTAAGGACACACACACACACAGACACACTGAGACATGCCAGGAAACCATGCAGGTTTGCCTAACTGTGTCTAAATGTGTTTTATTTTCCACAGTGTGCAGTGATGAGCTGACCCATAAATACAAGGGTTTCACAGTCATGACGGAGTATGAACGTTACGAAGCTCTGAGGCACTGTCGCTACGTCGACGAGGTCCTGAGAGACGCACCCTGGACCCTCACGCCCGACTTCCTGGAGACACACAAGGTGCATATATGTGGTTCTTTACAGTGCATCTATTGAATTCTGTATGAAATTTCAATTTTCACTTTAAAATTTAATGTAGTTTTTGATTGAAGTTTAATTAAATTAAATTATGTATATCATTATAATTACCTACTTATTATTTTTTGAAGATGACTTTGGTTTTGAATGTTAATTTTTTGAATTATTTATTGTGGTCTAATCCAATTTAGTTCCTTTTAACATCCCCATGTTTTGATGAATATTTTATGTCACATTCACTGACACAAACAGGTCACCTGTCAACCACATAGTGAGTAAATGAATTCAGGAACATGATGTAATCGACAGAAACAGGGTCAGTCCCTCGTGAAAAAGCTCCACTCGTCTGTGTGAACTCTGTGTGTTTATGAACCAACGCTTGTTTTCTGCCATCGGTACGTCTCCTTTGATTATTTCTCAGATCGATTTTGTGGCTCATGATGATATCCCATACTCCTCAGCAGGAAGTGAGGATGTCTATAAACACATCAAGGAGGCAGGTCAGTGATAATCCAGAGAGACGAGGACGTGGTCGTTTTTTGTAAATTTCTTTTGTCATTAAAAAGAAGTCATGCTGTGCTTGTTTTTGTGTGCGAACCAGGGATGTTTGTGCCGACACAACGGACAGAGGGAATCTCAACATCGGACATAATCACCAGGATTGTCAGAGACTATGATGTTTACGCCCGACGCAACCTCCAGCGTGGCTACACGGCCAAGGAGCTCAACGTCAGCTACATCAATGTAAGAGCCTGACCCAGTCTCTACACACACAGTTGCCCTTAAAGCTGGAATAATCTTGTTTTCCGACACATTCCTTTTTTTATCCCTATTATAAATATTAATTGTGGTTGAATTTTCACACTGATATGTTTGGAAGAGATTGATCAATAGAGTTTTGAGATAGATCTTGTCTTTGGACAATAACATTGATTCAGCTGTTATATTCACAGTTTTACTTCATTATGACTCGTTGTGGATTTGCAACATCTGCTTTTCCACTATGGTTTTCGAGAAAAGGAAAAAATAACATACAGGCATGAGGCGTCACATTTGGAAGGAAACATTTTTCTCTTACATAACATGACATGAATTATGCAGTGAAAGACATGTGAAGTTTCAGAGTCATGGTAAAGAGTAAACAGTTTGATCTGCAGTGGAACCACAATGTAGATTTTTTTTTCAATTATTTAGATATAATGAATCATAAAATAGTAACAATGTGTCCAAACGTGGCACCAGTGGCAGTCCTCTCTATGTTTAACTGAGTCAGGAAGCATCGACAACAATATTTCTGGTTTAATCCGCCCAGGAGAAGAAGTACCGGCTGCAGAACCAGGTGGATCGTATGAAGGAGAAAGTTCGCACAGTGGAGGAGAAGAGCAAACACTTTGTTTACCGCGTGGAGGAGAAGAGTCATGATCTCATTCAGAAGTGGGAGGAGAAGTCGAGGGAGTTTATAGGAAACTTCTTAGAGCTTTTTGGACCGGACGGAACTTGGGTTAGTAACTCGGACAACGCTGTCATCACCATTGATCTGATCATCACCTCTGTATTTATTTGATGTCAATGACCTTATTGTCCCCTTATGCACATATAATTTCCTTTTATTTTAGTTTATTTAGTTTATTAAGGGACAGTGTGCAATGACATTAATCATTTGCAGAAAATGAAGAGATGGTTGCACCAGATTTAGCTCACAGCTAATTTCCATCTGCAGTCCCAACATATAGCCTAACATATAAAAATACACAGAAAACACAGACCACAAACTACAAGGGTGATACATACTGTAGAATGACACAAATAGACAATAAACAACACATAGACAATGTGGAAACAGTTTCCAAGTCAAGTGCAATACATTTGAGAAAGGTGTACCCTATCCTATATGGTCAATGGAAAGAAAAGCTATGTCATACCTGATACAAAATACGATAAAACATTTTAAAATCCCCAAATTCCTATTTCACAAAATTTTAAAAATAATTCCATAGTTGAATGCGTTAAGAGGTGCTAAAATATATTTTTGAAGAGACTAACTGAGTAACAAGTGCCCTGCTTTTACAGTAAGCGTGCTGGCAACTTTGGTCATTCATGAAATATATGTAGGTACATATAAAGTAAAAACATATGTATATGTGACGATAATATATCCTCTTATATGTGAATTTGTGTAAAGGTTTGAGAGTCACACACACTGGGACAGTTTTAATCACTAACATCCACTGTTTCCTCTGTGTCTGTGTAGAAACAGGTTTTTCAGGAGCGCAGCGGTCGGATGCTGTCCTACGCTCTGTCTCCCAGGGAGTCGCCCTCCAACAGCCCTCCCCGCGAACTGTCGCCGCTGCGCTCGCCCTCGCCCCCGTCTCCCCCCGCACGCTGGCACAACGCACGGCCGTCGCCTCCCACCTCCCCCAAAGGAGCATCTGCGTCTATAAGCAGCATGAGTGAAGGTGATGAAGATGAGAAGTAGACTGACTGCTGAGCACACACTCCCATGCACACACACACACAAACACACACATACACACACACTTCAGTCACGGTACACTGCCTGAGAACTGCTTACACACACATAAACACACACACACACACACACACACACATATACACCTACAAACACGGGCAGGATACTGAAGCAGTAATCCTACAAAGACGTTGCTAACATGCAATGCAGACGGTGATCATGGGAGATGTAGTCCTGAGCTCCAGAGCTAAAGAAGCCATCACTGTCTCTGTTGTCTGGGCAACCCAGCAATCAGAAGGAGGACGATGATGAAAGAAGGGGATGAGGATTTATGTACACAGTGTCACATATCGTAAGACGGCCCAGAATCCTTTGCAGCATCTGTCGAGAGGATTTGCTCTGGATTGTCCCGCACTAATAGAGACTGTCCGACAGTCTGCTTGTAATGTCACCTCACCGTTTGTCCTGCTCCTCTATAGTTTAGCATTTTCCCTAGAGAGATGCCAAGACATTTTTTTTTTGTAACTACTGTGATCACATAAACGTCGTGTCTGGCATTCAGCTCAGCAGCTCATGTTGAACTGACGGGAACTGGATCCATTCATAAAAGTTGTGCTTGTTGAACTGACATTTAGGGATTGAATAAAAGTCTTTAAAGCCCCTAGAATAGCAGAGATGTTGCAGGATAACCTGCTGCCACTCAAACACAGTCAGAACTAGTCTAGTCTGCGCCATTTTATTGGCAGAGAACATCGAATTCATAATCTTTTCTTGTTCCTACACTACAGTGTTGGCCGCTGGACTGCACCTAATTCCCTAAATCCCAAAATCTGACTGCGATGAGTCAGAATAAACAAACTTCAATTCTTGTAATCGCTTCTTGAATGTAAACAGTCCACACCTAGAGAGTAAATGTAATCGCTCTGATTTGTACTCACAATTTTCATTACACAAACTAAATTCCTCATTCCACTAGGCGTTACAGTCTTAACGGCTCACAGTTAACTGATAAGTAGAAACACACGTGATGAGTTTTCACCATGAAAAGCCATTTATTTTTGACAGTTTTCCATGTTTTATCAATCTTTTTTTCCTTCGCTCTTTGCAATATGATGTCAACTGTGGAAAAAAAAACCAACCTGGCAAACGTGGAGATGCAGCCTTTCTCCGGTTCTCTGATGATACTTGAAATATACAATAATTGAGGTCCTTCAGGTGAACTGACAGGTCCTCAAAAGCTGGAGCATAGCCCTAACGTTTTTTCTTTGCTATTATTAGAAATGTATGTATCGACTTCTTTGTGCAGGTCTGCTCACCGGTTATCTGTATCAGGGCGGAGCAGACCTCTCCTCCACTCAAACAATACAATATAATACCCTACTGCGATGTAGAGAACTTAACGTCCTGTACGCACTACATGTTAATCTGCACTATATGTACAAACTTTGAGAATGTGTCTTTTTTTATTTTTTAAATTTTAATGTTCCAACAGCTTGATATGTAAATAAAACAAGACTGTATAACTGAAGGTGAATTAAAAGTTGGTATTTACTCATTTTTCATGGATGGAAAAAAAAAGCTTCAGATTACACACAACAGCAATTTTCTTTATTGTCAGGTTTGACAATAGGTTTTGTGAGTAGATTTCATGCTGAATCATATTTTTAGACTCTTCTATCACCTTTTTGGTGTGTGTTGATTTTGAATTATTTGCATATCTTTGCATGACTGCCTCCACATTGCGGAGATCATGCATACAAATACATTGTTTGAAGCTGGAGGTACAGTAAAACAGAGCCATCACTTCACACTGGCTGCATATACAGCATACACATTATTATTCATGGTTATTATGTACAATATTTTCTAAAATACCATTGGTACAGAGACATTCTTGAACAGTAAAGGTTGACAACTACTGCAGGTGGAGGATCTTTGAGCCTCTAAATCATGGAGTTGATCATTTAGCTGTTAGTTGTGATTATGACTGTGGCCTTCAGATGGAGAGGACTGTTCCTTTACAGCGGCTTCGTCACTGAGCGTCGCTCGGTGAGACTGGCAGGTCACAAAGGCATTGGCAGTGATGAAATCTTAACAGTGTGGCTGAAAAGCGAAGAACCTACAGGATGAGGAAACTCTCCGCACCGAAGCGTCTCTCAAAATTCTTCAACTAATCTCCTTTCTTTTCACATCAGGTGGAGCTAAAGGAGATGAGAGAGGGAAGTCACTTCAGATTATTGAAATTCCTCGTCGTCTAACTTTAACACACAGGTCCCAGTTTGGTGCATGTTCAATTGTGAAAACGCACCAAAAGTTGTCAAAAGTTTGGTCTTTTTCAGTACCTCCAAAAAACTACGTTCCTAAAATGCTCTGACCTGGGATCTGATTTGATCATATCTTCCATAAAAAAATATTGATAGAGGTCTTAATCGTTTGTATGAAAGTTATTTGAAGCAAAATATATTAAGAGTTAGTAAAGTGCAGTATTAGGGTTCCTGAACATGATGAATGTGACAACAGTGGGATGGTATGACGTAACGTTTCAGTACCCAGAGATGCTTCAGTGACTGGGAGCTCAGCTCCTCTGACCATGTTTTCCCCTGCCGGCTTTTTGCCAAATATTCAAATTTCAGTGCTGCTAAACTTCCTGATATATAAATAATGAAAAATTAACAGACAGTCCACACACACTTTTGATAATAATCAGGGAAAAATGGGTAAAAATACTGTGGAAGTATTCCTGCTCCAATGTCCACGAATAAAAGTAACAATGCATTGTTTCTTTGTTCCTTGATAAAATAAATTACTTTTTTTTTTAAATCATTAATTAGTTCTTCTTCTGCATTTAAGATGTGTCTTCTAATTTTGTGGTTTTCACTCATAATTATAAAAACAGAAGCACATTTTCATAACACACAAGCTTTGTTCAAGCTCATTCAGGAAACCATTAGGGGTTAGTAACACTACAGGTGACACACGAGGCTGACAGCATGAAGTAATGTTGGGGTGACAGTGTTTTTGGTTCCCACCATGGCAGGTCTACAATGTCTGCACGGTGAAGCTGATGTCATAATGTCCCACGTTCACGGTCCTTGTGAGATGCATCAGGTCCCTTTCCTCTCTGTGAGGACTCGTACAATACATCATGCTGGTGTGGTCGAAGAAGCTACTTGACAGACAAAGCTGGCATGATGGCATGTCCTAAACGTCCTACAGATGTGCCTTTGGTCCTTTTTAGTAGGTGTTAAATGGGGGTGCAGAGCTGGCATGGCAAGCACGGATGTCTGATGAGGGTCAGTATTGCTGCTCAATAGGAGGGCGGTTGAAACACTTCAGAGAGTGAAGCAGTAAAAGATAAACAAAAACACTTTATTTCTAACAGTCTCCCTTTAGAAATGAACTTAGAGTTCTGGTAAAGCCTTCAAGGCAGATTTTTAAAAAAAAATCATATATATATATATTTTCATGTAAGGCTTTCTGTCAATGACATAAAATAAAAATCCCGACTTCTAGATCTTTCATAATAAGGTGTACTTCTGATTCCAAAAGAGCTGTCACCGTCTCTTTCACTCCCCGGGCTTTGAAGAGACTGCAAGCAAAACAAGCCTTCACTACGCCACTGACACACTGGTCTAATTGTACGTTGAGTCAGAAGTATCTCTTAAAGAAAGGAAATCAAACCTCCTCCTTTTCCCATTTGCGCTGAAACTCAAACCCTCCCCTCCCCTCTCCCCCGCCTCCCTCTCCCCTGACTCTGCCTGCTGCGTTTGTGAGGGAGAAACAGAATACAAGCCTTCACTGACGGTGGGAAAGACTCTCCATCAGCAGCGGCCGGCTGATTCAGCCACGGGGAACAGTGGCCTAGTCAGCAGAGCCGACCATGCGGGAGACAGAGGGAGAGATAACGGTGACGCAGTGAATACAGGTTGGAGTAATGCTCAGACAGAGGAGATGTGGGAGGCTACTTTTGGGAATATTCACCTACATCACTGATTATTTATAAACAGTATCAGACAGTGGGGGATTTATTATTTAGGGGAAGTTTGTTTTTTTTTAAACTCCATCGGCGGAGAGCCAGTGGTAATGCCACAACAATAAAAAGCTACACTGATGAAGGTCGTTGCCCTTGGGTACATATTTAGAATCAAGGTCCTCCATCTTCTCCCAAAAGATTTAAACCGAGCGTTTACCCAAGGGCAACATCTCATCACACATGCTCTAGGCAGAGTGCAGGCATCTCAGCTCCCAGCAGAGGGCTGGGCTAGCAGGCCGGGCAGAGTTATCTGTTGGCTTTGTATTTGGACTTGCTGGCATCGCGAGGCTCTTTGCTGGGGTTGCTCCAGTCGTCCGCCTCAGGGCTGGTCTTGTAATGTCGCCACGCCGACTTGTTGAAGACAGGCAGCCGCTCGAAGGACTCACTGGACAGGGCCTTTAGACGGAGGGAGAAAGAACATGAACCAATGACAACTCAGAATCATTTATGTTCAGAGGAAGTTTCAGTTTCACATGTAGGAAATGCACATGCACAATGAATACTTGCTGCTACAGCACTGACCACACTGATAATTCCACTTCCACTTTTTGGATTGCGTCAGATTTTATCACTTTTCTTCATGTCAAGCTGAGCTAATCATCCCTGGACTGAAGTGGCATCATTACAGGAATAACACACTGGGAAATCTGCTGGTTTACTCTTAATAAGCAGATTAGATGAGAAGGAAATTGGTGGATTGTTGTTTGAAAAAATCAGTTGTAACCCATTAATTAATGAGCTTTAGTGGTTTAGCCTTGTGGTTTAGCCTTCAGTGGTTTAGCCATTTTCACAGGTATTTAAAGGGATAGTTCAACATTTTGGTAAATTGGCCCATTGCCATAATCCCTATAGTCTTAGGTTTGTTGTTTGTGAGGCAAAAAAAACTGCCCCTGACAGGAACGCGCATCAGTGGTTTTGCCTGAATTTACCTAACTCCATCTCATAACGGTCCATTATTATCTCATAGCGTGGTGATTGTGCAGGTCACAACTTGTCCACAAGAGCGTTTTGGAGTTGTTGGATTGTGTATTAGATGAGTTTGATGAGGGAAACCAAGAAATCCCATTAGCCTCCGTAGCATAGCTCTGAGCAGCTCGCGGCTCCGTTCCGCCGTTTGAAAAATAGCTTGCACCGACAATTAAAGGTAAGGAACCCACTCCTTAGGATTATGGCAATGGGCCAATTTGCCAAAAATGTTGAACTATCCCTTTAACCATTCTTATCACAGATAGTTATGAAAATGGCATCTTTTTTTTTTACTTTTCCCTTAAACTCCTGAGTATCATGTATTAGCAGAGTGGAAAGTCATCACAACATGCACTTCCTGACTTGCTCACTTTACCTTCAGATAAATGACGGCATCTGTGCCAACACCCTCCATTGAGTAGAGCTTCAGGTCCCCCTGGAAGTATCGGGCATAGAGCCTAGAAATTGGTAAACCATAGCCAAACCCAGCCTGGAGGGGGAAGGAAGAGACGAGCTTTAACTCTCCCAGATGTGTCACACATTTAAATACTAATGAAAAGGTTTGAAATGGTCACTGGTTTGAATATTGGTCTAATTGAATGACTGTGTGTGTGTGTGTGTGTGTGTGTGTGTGTGTGTGTGTGTGTGTGTGTGTGTGTGTGTGTGTGTGTGTGTGTGTGTGTGCGTGTGTGTGTGTGTGTGTGTACCAGGGGAACAGCTCCTGGCTCCAGGCTTGGTGTTGGGGCAGTGGAATACATGTAGTTAAACAGACGGTCTATCTTCCTCAGAGGAACTCCTCCTCCTCTGTCGCTGATCTGAAGGAAGAAAGAAAGAAAGAAAGAAAGAAAGAAAGAAAGAAAGAAAGAAAGAAAGAAAGAAAGAAAGAAAGAAAGAAAGAATGAATGAATGAATGAATTTTATTTTCGAACATGTATAAAAAATGTATGTCATTGTTTGTACATACGGAAGAAAGAAAAAGAGAAAGAAAAAAAGAAAAATAGAGCCAAGACATAACAAAACACCGCACATTGTTCGAAAAAGGAATGGGAAGAAGTACAATACTTTTTTAATTTCCCACCTATTTTTAACTACTCTTTAGTTTGTAACTACACAGATATCCTAACTACATAATACACCTATATAAATACTGTATATACCATACACTTCATAAATATCTATATAAATATATAATTACAAAAATAAACATATACTACATACATATCCTTATAAATATAAATATATATATACAGTATATAAACTATCCCCATAAATAAATATATACCATAAACTAAGTTAGTTACAATATAACAATCAACCCTACAGTATTCTATTTATAGATTTATCCCTCATCATCCTCCGTTAACATACTTCCTCTTCCATGTACTTGTTTAATTTTATTATTATTTTTTTTTAGAAGAAGAAGAACAGATACAATCTTTAAACACCATCCATTTTTTCCTCCCCACAAAAATGTGCATTTTGTGTTGGATTTACCTTTATAGAGAGATCCTCTTTACCCAGAGTGACTTTTGCCTTTACTGGTGGCAATCCCTCTTTGCTGTCCTCGTGGAGCTCCACAGTGGCTCTCATTGAGTTCTGCAAAACACCCACAGAGTCAATTAAGTCAGCCGGGCACCCGTCCTTATAGAATTATAGTCACATTACAGTTTAATTACATCTAAAGAAAAGCTGCTGAACTAGTCGGGGGATAACTGCACCGATGCTGCAGCAGCGCTCACCTTGAAGAGCTCGAACAGCATGTGGAACAGATGTGAGGGCACGTACACCACTTGGATGGGCTTCTTGGGGGCTTTCACTGGAGGGAAGAGAACACGAGGGGTGTGAGAGGATGAAACACACACACACACGCGCACAGAAAACCAGTTCTTTTGAAGTCAAAGAAACAGCAGACATTGTAATCATCATAGGACTAAATTTGGACGCCCGGGCTGCACCCAGGAGCTCTAAATAGACTCGGTAACTGAATACTGTGTTACAGCTGAGCAACAGATTAAAGGGAGAACCGGCTAAATACATGGATGGATGGATGGATTTACTGCACAAAAGCAACGCATTTTCTTACTGTTGAACTCTTCAATCTTGAGCTCCGGAGCAGCCAAGTAGTACTTCTCACACAGCATCTTGGCCGTGTCGTAGGCATCTGATAGGATAGAGGAGGGCAAAACAACGCCAGTCAGGACAGGATGAAAATGTTCATTGTTTACATTCAGATTCCTATTAGAGGTCACCGATATAGCTTCTGTTCCCGTCTGGGTCACTGAGAGTGCAGCTTTGGATTTACGCAGCTGGAATTCCTGAAAAAACCCCATCACTATGTAAACCTGCCATTCAGCAAAGATGTGAATGGGTTGTTTGATTTGTGGCCCTGCTGTGAGTGAGCGGCTGGTGTGATATCAAAACACTGAGAACTCCATTTCCCATAAGAACTATGCAAACAATTGTGGTAAAGCAGAAGAATAAAAATTAAATAACAAATTATAGCATGGAAATTTAACATTATACAACAGCTGTGTAGCAGGGACATGGATATAGATCAGTGATAACTCACCACTGACGACTTCAGCCACACTGCAGTTGGGATCTATACTGCCGATGTGTTTGGGATGAGCAGGGTTGGTGTCATTACCAAACAGGAGAGCTGAACATAAACAAACAGAGATAAGCATCAGCTGCTGGGGACATAGGGAAATACAGTGGGCTTATGTTTGTGTTTGAGTGTACTCACTGTGCTGGTTGATGAGCATGCGGAAAGAGATGCGGTTGGTGTAAAAGCGGTCGAGGAAGTACTGGATGTTGCTGCTGATGAACGGGTCGAAGCCGAACCTCTCCTTGTACTCGATGACTCCCTGAGCCATGGTGGGAACCACGTCGTTGTGACGGTTACGGATCTCGATCAAGAGCTCCAGGAAACTAGAAATAGAAAAATTAAAGGTCCAGTGGGTAAAATTAGGGGAAAACGGTGAAACTCTTGAAACGTGCGCTCTGGTTGGCTGGATTTTCCATTCCGTAAAAACATGGCGGCGCAAGATGGCGACATTCTCTAAGCAAGACACCTTGCTATATAAAAGAAGATTTTATTTTATAGTGATTAATTATACACTTATACAAATATATTCATTGGTAGTATATTCAGATTTTGCCGATAAACTTAGACAAATATTACACACTGTCCCTTTAAACAAATAAACATTTTTAAATTCACAGACACTGGCTGCATGAAATACACCTCTTGTTTTTACATTTTACATCTGTCTGTATTAATTTTTATATGTAAATATTAGCATTTTAGCTCAATAGCTTCCAGGCCATGTGATCAATTGAGCGTCTGAAAATATACAAATCTGACTCATAATTAACTTTTTATTTAATTAAAAGCTTAAATATTGAGATATTTTGACATATGACATAATACCAGATGGATTCCTTAAAGCACTGTATTGATATTTTATCGATAGTTTACATAGTGACTAGACTGTTTTGATGGCGTTGATGGATGTTGCAGTAACCATGTCATACTAACACCAAATTTCATGTATAAATTTTTTTTTATTTGTTTGTGTATACAACATTGTGTGTTCATAATACAATTTTTTCTAAAAATAGACTTCCAGAAAAAAAGAAAATACAGTGGGATGCTTACAGTGTCCTCATATGCCTCTTCTTGCCAATATACAGCCCTACTTCCTGTATTTATTATGAATTTATTTAATTTGTATGTCTGATATATTCTGTACAGTAGCTGCCTGTTAATATGTAAATCTTAAAGAAGAAGAAGACATACCTGTGGTACATTTCTGGCTCAATATTTTGTTTTCTTATTTCAAAGCCTGGATGAAAATCTAATTTAAGATCAAAGTTCTTTTGCAGAACAATTCTTGGAAGTGTGTTCTCTAAACACAATTGTGCCACAACAAGTGTTTGTCAGTCATGTGTGGCTGTTTATCACATGGGCATTGTTATAGTATAAATACACAGCGTTACCTGTACCGTCAGCAGAGATCTGTGTGTGCACTAAGGGGATTAGGTGCGGTGGAGGAGGGACTCTCTGGACATACAGACGTACTGTAAATCCAGTATACAACAGCTGGGTGTTTCACAAAGCGAGCACTGACACCGGACTGCGCTTTTTTTAAAAAAATTTTTTATCAATGAATCATTAAACAAGTTAATATTCACTCACTCATTCAGAGCTTGAGGATCCTCTGGCTTTCGGTTCTCGTAATCCAGCAGCTCCACAAAACTCTGCATGTACCTGATAAAGCACACAAAGGGCAACTTTTACACACCCACCTTAACACAACAAGTACAATAAAACCTCATTGTCTCCCCCTTGGTTATATAAATATGAGCCGTTGCTGGAGGAAACGTCCTGACCATTTTTGGACCAGTCTGACGGAGGGCTGGCTGAGCAGGTTATCAGGTAACAGGTTGACTTCTCTCATGGTGTTGGCAAGCCGCACCGGCAGCTCCTTACGCAGGAACATGTAGGATGTTTTCTCGCACGCATTGTTCGTACCTGTGGAGAATGGATAATATTTGTTAAGGTGCATAATTATAGGCAAATAGAATATCTAAACAATAGGCTGTCAAATTTAATTATATAATTGATTGTTTGTTTTTTTTTCCTTTTCAATTGGTGACTCACTGATGGACCAATTCACCATTTGTTGTTGCTGGGTGATATCAAAGTAACAATACCTGTTGGACTTGTAAAAGTACTTAAATTTAAACTGTACAAGCTCGTTTTGTTTAAAAGTTCCCACTCCAGGCTTCTGGAGAAGGTCAAGCGTACCAGCCACCAGTGGAAATCTGGCTGCAGGCTGAAGTGGGTTTTAAATTTCCAACCTTTAATATGATACCCTAAACTTAGCTATCAGGCTAGAAATGTATTTACTGTCCAATCTGCCGACGTTAGCCCGAACTATACAAGGAAATCATAAATCTTGTTACCCAGCAGAGAGGGGGGGGGTCATGGAAAGGTTAGAGGGAATTTATGTTCTGAGATCTAAACAGGAAAAAGTGATATAACATTTAATGTCTTTTTTGGAGATGACTGTGTGTAAGCCTGCTTAGCATTTTTCACATTGTTTACTTGACCGAGATGTAATTTACACAGTGTGCATCGTAATCCAGTCACTTATGTGCGTGCATGTGAGTACTTTTATGGATAAAAGCATACAATTAACCCACTAGCAAAGAAAACCACTAATTCCAGGAAGGAAAATGCTCTCAGATTCTTCCAGTTATTGAAACGGGAACAATAATATAAAAAAAAAAATCTGTACCAACACAAAGAAACATGCACATCTTTGGTTACAGGAAACCTGTTGCAGATCCTGACCTGAGGTGACCCTGTGAGTCCAACAGAGAGGAGGAGACAATAAGATATGATGCAGCCAGTTTATTATCTTAGGGGTGAAACTTGATGATCTGTCAGAATGAAAGGAAGTGTCCTAGCTCTCTGCTCAAAGAAAAAAAGGGTTCCCATGATTCAGCACTGCAATGGGAGGCTTTGTGGATCATAAAATGGGGTAGTGCAACCACCAAAAGAGTGACTCAGCCCAGAGGATGACACACACTCTTCCGACGTTGCTGAACCTTGGATGATATCTAATGTGTTCCTGTTTAGAAACAGACACACATCTTCTTTTCTTTTTTTTTTTGCCCCAGCTACAACCCAGGAAATACTAGCTGTGTTTGCTTACATACAAAAAAGCACCACAGGGCAGGCTTTCTGTGCTTCACACATCCAAACACACAGCTGTGAGCACAAATTACGCAACTGAGATGACTGTGTTAATCAGAGATGGATTAAGAAAAGCCCTGGGTGCCAGCTCCAAACACGCAATTAATAACTGTCATCTTGCATTTCAGGTCTCTTGATACAGCTATGGAGGCCAAGGGTTAGGAAAACACTGAACAAGACGGGTCATGTAACTTTCAAACTGAACCACCAATGATGCATGCTATTTTGCATCTCACACACTTTAATAAATGATGTAAAATCCTGTTGGGCAATAATAAACTGGGTAACATGAGACTGTCTTCAGCCTCCATTGCATACGTGCTGCTGCTACAGTGTGAATGAAAATACCTGCATGTGTTGAGCAAAGTCAACAAACCAAACAGAGACAGAGACAGACAGAGAGACAGAGCTGTCATGCAAAGTCACTCACTGCCATGCATGACAACTGCTTGTATCATTATTACGGGATGGTTTATAAAAGTAAACACCAAATTGAAATGCCAAGATCTGTTCCTAACAAAGTATAATGTTTCCCTGCTGCTTGTACTACACTTATTCTATTAATACCCAAGAGCTTTGCCAGTTACACATCAAATATATAGATAAAACAGTGAATGAAAAGACAAAATTAAGAGCAAAAACAAGGCCACTGCTTCTCTTCCTTGTCGTTTCTTAAGATGACAGCCTTACCAAAATCCAAAAACTGCTTGATGGAGAGCGGGGACGGAGAAAACCTGGAGTAGTACTCGATTTTGGGGTTTGTGTTTTTCAGAAGACACGTGAAGATCCTCATTTTGAAAGTTTTTTAA
Source organism: Trachurus trachurus (assembly GCF_905171665.1). Lineage (NCBI taxonomy): Eukaryota > Metazoa > Chordata > Actinopteri > Carangiformes > Carangidae > Trachurus > Trachurus trachurus. The sequence continues at coordinate 10,450,602 of NC_139911.1, forward strand.
TGATGCCCGATGGGTCCAACAACCGTGAGAGAGAAATTCAGAGAAAACACGACCATTTCATTTCATCTCCGGGCAATGTTGACAGAGAGACACGGGGCAGCCCTTCCTCCTCTCACGTCGGCGGCCACATTTGTCCCAGTCCGCGGCCTCTGGTGGACACGAACCGATGCGATGAATAAATAAATGTCCATAAGGTTACATGACAGGATACAGACAATATTCCCTTCAGAGGGCTTCCTGGGTCTGTATTGTTGGACTTTCAGATCACAGCTACGCTGTTAGCAAGTCGGTTAAAACTGCCACTTCCGACGGTGTTTTTCAAAATAAAAGAAGCTACTCTGGTTGGTAAATAATAAGTCGAGAAATTGTATCATTTTCATTTTCTAAAAAGGCAGCACTTAAGATGGTTTATGTTGGCTTTATTAATAGCCAAAAATAACGAACGAATAACTTAATACTATTTCATAAACAGAAAAAAACAAGTCTTTTCCACAACTCCTGCTGCAATTAGTTTGTTGAAAGCACAAGACATGTTAGTATTTTAAGTTGTTAAGCTTACAAAACTTTGTGTAAAAACACCAATGGTGTGGTGTCAATGAATTGTTTTGCACCTCTTTCAGTGTGGGCGTCTCTCTTCCTTACATACTGTGCCAAGAAGATGATCTTGTACATTATTAATGGCATGTTTCTGCCAATGAAACTGATAGACAGATATTTTATAAAAGCACTGAGGCAGAATCAATTATTTCATCAATAATATTTGATGATATATATAACTTGTTCACATTTACAACTACAAGTTTATGCCTAAATAATTTAAATCTATCCTGTTGACCTACCAGGCGTCTTAGAATTTACACTTACAGTGGAGCGGTTTATTTTGAAATCTACTGCCCGTATTTCCGGTCTTTTTGAGCTAACTTGACGTCATGGCAGCACGAACGTTCGAAAGTCTCGACTCAACCGCACTTGGCTCGGGCTGTTGATGCACTGCGGTGATTGGTCCAAAACCCGGAAATAAGAAAAACAAACAACCCAATTGGGCGGAGACGTGTCAATCAATCAACACCGTTTACATTAGCTTGTTTGTCTGTAGCTGTTGTGTGTTTACTGTAATCGATAGTTACAGGCCAATGGGTAGAATACGGAAAGAAGGAAAAAGATATGTTTAACATCTTAATTCGCTGCTGCATTTTTCATTGAATTGCAGTTATTTCCACCACAATTGATAAAGTGAGTATCTTTTAGGATGTAATGTGTGCATACAGACGGCTATCTGTTAAAATTATTACAACAGGTGATGATAATTAAGCTCCAAACCGGCAGGGTTTGAAGCTGGTCGGTGGCCCACACCAGATTTTAATTTTCTATCGCCATCTAGCGGCAGAAAATTACAACTTAAGATGGAAAAACTGAGTGACAAACACCACACAGAGCCAATAAGTGTTTGGATTTTTTTTCCATAAAATGCTTACATTGTACAGGTGAATCACAGTGAGAGGAAGGGTCCAGTGGTTGTAAAACAGAAGGCAAATACATAGCAAAAATACAGTTTATTATTATGTATCCAATAATGCCTTAAAAATAACAAAGAGTATATAAATAAGTGGTACAGCCTTAACTTTAGGGTTCCCATAGGTTCATAGAAATGTTCCTGGAAAGGCCTGTGTCATTAAAACTGTCAAGGCTACATATCGATCTAATAAATATTGAGCTACTTGTTTTTGCTATAGTTGGAAATATGTACATTTATTCAGCATATTTTCTTTAACTGGGTTCAATTTAAATGTGATTTTATGTTCCTTGCTGTCTGTTTTGTCAGTTTGTTCCATTTAATTGTGTTAAAACTAAGCAGCACTATCGGAAACAGAGGTTTATACCAGGGGGCAACTGTAGGACCAGCATTCACCTGACAGGATATGTAGTTTTATACCACAGCAACAGAAGCAGCAGAAGCCTGTAGCCAGTGTATAGCTAATTCCTATGATACAACACTGACTTTGATGTTTCAAGTTTCTTTTGAGTTTAATTTAGATTATAAACAATTATCCACTACCCTTTCCAGGACACGTCCTCAGATATTAAAAGGAAATTGTAGAACTTTAAAATAAAATGTTACCAAGTAAACTTGTTGCATAAACATGTATGACCTATTTCTTTGGTAAAAAAAAACTAACGGGAAAAAAAAGGAGGAACAAGTCAACAGTCCCTGATCACAGTGGATAGAGCAGGATATAGGCTACATGTGCCCTGCCAAAGCAGGTTTTATCAGCGATTGTTTACTGAACATCCATTTGATTGATTTACATATAATTCACATTTGTATTTATTCACGTTCGATTTCATAATCAAATGCAGGAAAGTAAAAATGGCACACACCCACGCACGCACACATGCATACACACACACACACACAAACACAGAGTTCTCATGCAGCCTCCAGCATTGCTATCTTGTTTTCATTGTCGTCGTGTTCTTCCTCAGGTAAGGGGTCGTACTGTCGCCGATACAGCAGCCGTGTGACCAGTGTGATGATGAACATCTCCAGGATCAAAAGTTGCTGACTCATCACTGCGGGGCAGAAAGGAAAGGAAAGGAAGCACAGTGAGATCGTATGAGTACAGTCTGGTCTGGTGAACAAATGAATTGACGGATAGATGAGTCATTGTAGAGCAGACTAAGAACATGTGGATGAATGTTATCAATTTTGTGAATGGACGTTGACTCACTGTATCCCCTGGATACGGAGGAGAAAGGTGGCGAACAGGCGATGGTCCCTTTCATAGCCAAGATGTTGATGATGGCTGACTGCAGCTGGCTCAGGATCAGCACAAGCTACACAAACAAACACACACACATACACTGGTTACCTTGACAAACACAATGGTGGAAAATCCTGTAAAAAAATATACTTATTACAGCCCTCATAACTTAGAAATGGGTGTTTACTTACAGCCAGCCTTATATAGTTGACCGGTGCTAGTTACAGTTTACAGCTGTTTGTGTGCATATATGCTTCTGCTGCGGCTCACCTGGTACATGGCGTACTTGGGGATGATCTTGAGTGTCCGCAGAGTAGTCCTCAGGTGCATGAACATGATGGCTACGGGCCACAGGGCTATGATTGTCAAGATGCCCACAAAGGGGTTAATCCATATAGCAGATCCAGTAATGCTCAACTGAAATGCAGTAACACACACATGCACGTATGACTTTAAAACATTTCCAGCACAAAGTTGGCTTTAATCCGTAGATTTATGCATTCATGTTCTCATATAAACACGAAGCTGCGCCACAAGTTGCTGCACGACCCTGCAGACTTTGTTGTTGCTGAAAGCATTGGAGCAGAGCGGAGAGAGGTGGTGAACTAGTCAAGGCAGATCTATGGAAATCATCTGTAAGTGCCAAACAACAAAGCTCATACACGAGGCAGATGTGTTGTTTTTAGGAAATACATTGCAGCTCATTTGCTGGAGTATAAATGATTCAATGAAGCACAGTGACTCACTATGGATTCATGAAGCATGTGTTAATTTCACAAGATAATAGTGACTGATCATGGTGAGCAAAAAGGAAGTCATGATAGCATCATTTCTTTTCAATCATGAGTACATACATTGTGAATGAACAATGTGTTAAAACTGTATTATAAAATCTTAGACATACAAGGGAACTGTATGTGTTTTACAAATTGTCAATAATCATGTGTGACCAATAATAGTGTTTACACATGAACCTTGTATTTGCACATGAAACGATCTGTGCTGAAGCAACACCATAACTGCCTAGATACGTACATTTACAGGCAAACAATAGAATTATTATGTTTTTTATGACCAATGATCAGTAAACGATAAAAAAAAAAAAACAGAAAACAAATAGTACACATGAGGGGATGTCAGCCAGAACGGTTAACTCACGTTAGTCAGGTGAAAACTCTCATTGGTGTACAGGACAATGGAGAGGACGGTGAAGACAATTTTCAGGAGGGCGAACTGGAAGGACCCGAGTTTGAGCAGGAAGAGAGAGCGCCTGTAGAGGGAATAGAGGAAACTGTTTCATGGTAGCCACTGATGACCAAACATGGCTCCAGTCCCATAAAGCTTTTTTTTAAAAAACAAAAACAATTAAATGTTCATTGTGGAATTCACCGCTGCCCCGAGCCTATTGGGCAGGATGTTTTGAACAACTCAGCAAAGCCTTGGCTATGTCTTTATTGTCTTCCAGTCTCTCTTCATTTGAATGGTCCTGCATGGAAAATAACAAAACTGACTGTCCCTCTGAGGTTTATTCTACCTTTTCCTTAGAAGAGAAAACACATCATCCAGGAAGCCCACTGATGGAAACCTTGGCACTGGAACAAAGAGAAGGAGCTGAACTTGTACTGACTCGCATCCATCAACGTAATCATCATCACTGCTGTGTGCATACATGTTAATTGATTTATTTGTATCTTTCCAATGTTAAGCAATGCATATCACTGAAAATGAGCACAGCTGTTTGTCATTACCAAGCACGGGAGCTGCATTCAGCCTAAACATAGCCTACTTGTACCTGCGTCATTATGTGCAAACTTAATTGAATCAGTCTTTAAAACTGCAAGAAAGGAGCATAATGAGACTGGTGTGTCACAGTATGACACACGTTTTCCCTGCCAGGACGGAGCGGAGCGACCGAGAGGGTGTTCAACTTCACAGAAGTGCACCCTGTGAGTTTACACAATCATCAAACAGGCCAAAAAAACTTACATAAGAGACCTGAGCACCAGCCTGTCCTCTCACACATGTGGTAAAAAGCTGCACAGGATCTGTGCTTCATTATCACAGGATGTTTCAGTGATCACCTCAGTCCATGTGGGGATTGCTCAACATTAAAGGCAGCACTGTATCAAATAGGTAGTTTCAACTCCACCAAGTCCACAGCTCCTGTCCAAGTCCAGCAAATAACCACTGCTGTAAAACCGCAACCCAGCATGTTTACACTTTTTATTAAGATCAAACAAACAAGATATAACATGTTGATTCATTTACATTAGAGGACAACTTTGTTAACCAGCTGAACTTTTCTTTTTTTTGTTTGTCTCTTTGCAGTTTTTGTGTTAAGCTATAAGCAAATCTGGCTGTGGCCTTTTATTTAATGGTCAGATATGAGAGTGGTATTGATCTTTTCAGCTAACTCTCCTCATAAAAAGCAAATCGGTGCATTTGCCAAAATGCACATATTCTCTAATGAATATCAGTACTCACAGATTAAGTGTGTGAGTCATACAGCCTCTTTTTTATGTGTGATATTTGATTCAATTTCAATTAAAACAGACCGGATAAGCAGAATTAGAGGTCAATTATGCACATAGCAAAAGAATAAAGCAATACTGACTTTAAAGTTGATTATAAAAAAACATTAAGGTCTGTGTTTGAGTTTATATTGACTTCAGCCCACCTCTTTACAATGGATGCTGTCCTACCTGATGGGAAATGCACTTTCTTGCCAAAGATGACATGGGCAGATTTCTAAATTGAGTTTTAAATTGGGACCTGTCCAAGAAAAACAGGCTTCTTCTCAGGGTCCCTCAGAGGATGTTCACACCCAGGGTGTTGTTGGGAAAATCTAATTTTACCTCTCAAAGCGCAAGGAAATGCTATTGATTGCAACAACAACAGTAGACCATATATGTTTACCGTGTGATGGCAACGTATGGCAGGCAGAGGCAGCAGCAGCAACACGGCCCCGTGCTGATCTTCAGTTTGTGTCTTCCTGCTCGCTTGAGGAAGGCTTCATCACCGCCCAGCTCCTCCACCATCATGATCAGGAACTTAAACACCACAACAGCAAAGTAGCTACAGATAGGTGAGGGTGGGGTGGGGGGGTTGGAGGGGAACAGAAACAAGGAATGTGAGAAGTGAAGCGAGAGAAGCATGAAGTGAAACATACGGAGACGGAGGATCAGTGGAACAATATGGAAAATGAAAGTCTAAGCTTTCACACACATTACGCAACGGTATGACTGAAATTCTATAAAACTCTCACTATCTTATGTCATATAAGGTTCACATGTATATGATCTTTCACTGCGGGGCTCTGCGAGGGGAAACACACAGCACAGTGAGAGATGAGAGGTGAGACCCACCAGGCAGAGGTCATATCTGTAAACATGGTGGCTCTGGGGATCCACATACCCAGACACGACATGGTGGCAATCACCTGGAAAACACAGAGGAAGTAGGTAAACACCATGAGGATATAATATATATATGACCTACACCTGTACTGTGCCTGAAAACTGGTTAAAGTGATGTCTTACCGGCGCCGCCCCATTAACCCAGATGATAACACTCTTCTTCTTGGCTGGCACTTTCCTGTAGATGTAGATACATTCCTCTATAAAGACAAGCATGGACACTGCTGCCATGAAAGTGAGTATGGAGTACAGGATGATGCCAAAGATATCCAAGTCTGGAGGGAGAGAGGGGAAATTAAAACAATTTAGCTCTTTTCAGATTCTACTGTAATTTGATAAAATCTCTGTGCTATCACGAAATAAAGGGTAATTTGGACTGCTGGGTCTTTCATCAGGGCCTTAAAATGTTTTATCTGGCACACTGGATAAATTACTGTTGTTAGATAAATATAACAAGCAAAGACTGTGACACGTTCTGACTGGAAGCACTGCCTCGCTGCTGTATGCCGTCACAGAGCCGCCAGGATACATGAATTATGGCCACAGCCTCACCTTTATACCTGAGTTAAGGTGTTGAAAAGTGTCCAGAAACATGTTGCTGCAGAGCATTAACACATCAAGTGAAAGTGGCACCATTTGGCTATAAAGTTTCACCACTTCATCATTTGTTTTTAGCAGACATCACTTTTGTGTTAAACTGTGTCATAATTGACAATAGCCAGACAGGAAAAAGTGACCTTGACCTTTGACCTCTACATTGCAAAAACTCAAAATCTTTCCAAGAATATTTGTCTTATTTCTTGTCAAAATGTCTAATTTCTGGTCAAAACTAATCTCTTTCCACTTAAAATAAGACTCATCACCTAGAAATTAACTTTTTTAGATATTTTCACTTGTTTCAAACAAATTTTCACTTGAAATAAGTAGAAAAATCTGCCAGTGAAAGCAGGTTTTTTGTGCTTGCTCCACTATCAGATGATTTCAAGTGAAAATATGCTTGGAAGAAGTAAAAAGTGTCTAAAAGCAAGCTACTTTTTAATGTGATGAGTCTTGTGTTAAGTATAATGAGATTTGTTTTGACTAGACATTTTGACGAGAAATAAGACAAATATCCTTGGTAAGATTTTTTTTTTCAGATATTTATTCATGTACTAAGAAAGAAAAATATGTTACACTTGAGCAGTTTACAACAGATGTACATGAAAGGGAACCCCAAAGAAGCAAAAAGTGCTAATAGATCGGGGACCCAAGCAGCCGACAGCATTCTCACCCACATCCACCCCCAATGACGTCATCCTTGCGTCAGAGTAGATGCCTCATGGTGTTCTTGAGATTTAGGAAAATTTCCAGGAACTGAAGCTTGTTATGATTTCATCAATCACCTGAGACGTTTGGCAGGTTGAGGAAAGTGGCTTTAATGTACAGTATGCAACCTCGGCCACTTGGTCTCTCTGAATGAAAACAATTACAGTACAAACTGTGATGTAGCATGGGATCATGGGAGTTGTTGTCTTCTAGGCCATCATTGGAGTTAGGTGCCCTACACTGATAGTCATTTAGGAGAGCTTTTTTTACTGACTACAGGATTATCCACAGAGCTCTCACCTCTCTAAAATAACTAGATCAGGTGTTTATAACTGGTGAAAACACTGAATTAAGCTGTGGCGAAATCGAAAGTGTTGCATCAACGATGTTGAGCGGACACAGGACGTCAGTGTGGGGCAGGGAGCTGAGCTCAGCTCGTTTCCCTGTCTAAAGATCTGTCATCCCCATCCCACAAAAAAATGTGGCTCAAGGATTAAAAAAGAGAGCCAATTCTGCCCACATCTGGCAGGCAACCACAACGCTGACACGTGAACAAAGGAGATGTGACGCCATTGACACTCAAGATCAAGGATGTTTGTTTGAAAACCACTGAGAACATTGGGGGATAGTGTCAGAAAACAACTCAACAAACTATACAGGTTTGGTCGTTTTTAGACATTTGAATGTGTCAGAAGAAGAAGAGAAAATATACTAGGGATTATTTTGGCTAATAGATGTCACTAAAAATAGAGAGAGTAGCTATAGTTTGTGGGTTTGCAGAACGAAGCCTTGACCTATGAGACAATAATTATTTAAAGCAACTCACAGTGAAAGTGAAATCAAAAACACAGGAAATTGAATGCAGACTGTTCCCACGGACACCTGCATGCTGACAAAATAAAAGGAGCCACATCAGCCACATCCTCATCCTATGTGACTTTAGCATAAATTGGAAAGTGTTTTTATTTATTTATTTTTGCTCATGTCATGTGATAGCTATTCAGAAGTTGTTGTTTTTTTTTCAACCCAGGCTTGAAAACAAACATAAGAGATGGTTGATGATGCAGCAGTTGCATTTCTCGAAACCTGAAATTTCTAATGAATCTGGAAGTTACGTTTGCATGTGGGTGGGATTTTGCGCATTGTAACACAATGGCTGGAAAGCGATCCATTCCCAGAATAACCACCGAGATAGGAATCAACACACATGCTAACAATTGAATTGGTAAGATGTTGCAGATAAGTGACAACCAAGCTGCAGTGATGTTGAAAATGAAAGGAACACTTCACGATAATTGCTTCAGCATGTTGCCTGTATTTGTATTACAAGAGCATTCTGGTAATGTGCGTCATTTATTCTCTGGTATCCAAAAACATTAGTGGTAATCATGACACAGAACCACTAGCAAACCACACACATATATCGCTAGTTTGACTGTGCAGTCTTCTGCATATGTCGCTCTTGTTTTTGTTGGTTAAACTCCTGAATTTCCAATGGATAATTGACATTTAACTTTAAATAATGTATTCTTAATGTTCATTCTAAAAAATATATTGTATTATTTTTCTTTCATTTACTCTAAGTGAGTATTTCCTGTATTCCCTTTGAACTTTGGTCACACATCTGATGTGGGATGCAGCCACATGTGCAAAGCATATTGAGCTTTATGATGGAAAATGAATACGAGCTTTTCTTCCTGCAGAGAAAACTGGTTCAGATTGTAGCCTACTGTACTTGTGAAACAAACCAATCTACATGCATGTGATGGGCCTGGTAAATTTTGATTATGATTATTGATTATCCTGTTGAATATTGTAATACAAAAACTATTACGTTTTGTGGATATGCAGTCAGCCCCAAAAATAAACTTTAAAAAACCACCCCACAAAACATCACAAGTGCAAAAAACAAAACAAAGCAAAGAAAAAAATTCAAATGGGGTCGCCTGAAATGTCTAGTAATTTATTAAAACAAATACTGATAATTTCTTTAAACTAATAATTATTCTTTTTTAAATTATGATTAAAAACACCACACACAATCTTAAACAACTATATAGGTTACTATACTTTCACTTTCTCAAGTATAAATCGAGTTCAAATAAAATGGTAATGGCAAAGGCAATTTTCCACCATGGTGGGCGATAAAGATTTATTGTATTGTATTGTAAAATGCAGCATATCAAAATATCTGAGCTGGCGCTTCTTGATTGACAGTGGGGTCACCAGAAATTTGAGTGGTCGCAATGGGGTCATGAGCACCACTGGGTTAGGGTTAATGGTTTAATGGATTAGTTTGATGATAATCAAACATCTGAGCAGCACCACTAACCAATGGATAAAAATGTAGTTAATCAGTAGCCTATGCTATACTTTTATTTCTGGAATGGCATGATGATGATGTTACTTGTTGGATTAACTTGCAAAAGTTTGTATTGTCTCTCTTGTCACAGGGCCAATCATTTTGAAGTAATTGACAACGATTCTGAAAATTTTGTGTTATTTCACATTTAGGCTATCAATTAGGCCTACCCATTTTAATTAAATGAATCATTATTAGTCAAAGTAATATAATAAAATAAAAATAATGAGTCATGAGTTTCAAAAGTGTCATGAAAGAAGATGCCCCCAGGGGACTTTTTTCTCGTTAAAGATTGACCCCTAACATTCACATTAATCATTTAATAGTTATTCAGATGTGCTTATTTATTATTTATTAGTTGGTTTGAAAAGGGACTACATTGTAAAAACAAATGTAAATGTAGTTAGCTAAGAGGCTAATTATCGTCCCTCTGCCTGATGTTAAAGGGCATCTTATAAAAAGACAGCACCAATAAAACACACCCACTTTACATGTTCTTATACACTAATGAAATCTGTATCAATGACTGACACTTCCTCCATATAGGCTACATATTCAAAACATTAGGCTACATTGTTCTGAAGAGGAGAGGCATCAATCAGGGTCAATCTGCGGACTAGACCTGAGGTGTCATGTAAAGATCCATAAAAGACCCATAAAGACCAGGTAAGGTTTGGTCCTGGACGTGTTGGAGTGATGTGCGGCAGCTGCCTGGTCCAGTGTGTAGGGTATAGCCTGCTACTCACTGACGATGATGTCGATGGCGAGGGGGGGCTTCTGGCTGCAGCTCGGGTGGTCAATGGTTCGGTTGGTGTTATTCATGCTGGCTTCTGACGTCGGGTCTTCACAGATTCACTTTGATTGTTGATGTCCCACTGAGTCCCGCTTTTACATCCACTGGCGCTCGGTGCGAGTATGAGCAGAGTGAGAGACTCTCCTGTCCTGTCCTGTCCTGTTCCTGCAGTCCTCCTAAAAGTTTCAACGGAGGAAGATGACTATCCTCCCGGGTTCCCCCAAAACCACTTGTTGCAACCCCCAGGACCCGCCCCTCTGCTCTCACCGAATCACACACTCCGGATAATATGACGCAAAAAAGTGGACAGGGTTTGATTATGGTGTTTCCTCAACTTTGATTTTATGGTTTTTTACAATAGTTTCATGCAGCTCAAAGTGATGGAGTGGCGATCAGAGAGTACATTCAGCAATTTACACACACAGCTACATTATCATTATTATTATCATGTTGTTTTGTTTGTTTTAATTTAACCTTTATTTAACCAGATAAAAGACCCATTGAGACCAGACCTCCTTCACAAGGGTGACCTGGCAGCAGCAACGTCATGGCGAATAAAGACAGAGAGATAACAAATAACAAAACAAACACTCAAATATAGAAGTGAAAGTAATTTGACAAATAAAGTGTAGTAGTTGTGGTTACAGTATAAGAACAAAGGCTCTGTTCAATAGATCCCCATTGTCTGTCTCTTAAGAACGGCTTCAAGGGAAATAAATTCTGAATTGATTTGAAAATGTGCTGCACATCACTTTGGTGGTTGTAATCTGACGTGTGCTTTGTCTTCTTCATGCAACTTTGAAGGCTCAGTGTTGATGTGCTCCTTGTTTTCCAAGTTATCAGGTTACATAAACTTATTTGGTCCTTATAAAAGCAGATCCTGTATAATATTTCTCCTGGGATCAAGAGGTCTCAGTCATGTGTCTCACTTCATTGTTAAGGTATGCAGCAGAAAGTGGGAGTCATGGGAGTGTTCTTTTTTACAGGAAAAATGATATTAATAATAAAAAAAGGAATGTTTGTGTTTGTGTGCGTGTTTCTTTTGCGCCTGTGGTCAATGCAGGCGCTCACATCACATGCCCCTCCTGTTCCCGTAGCAACATGTGGAGGGGCATTGTCATGTGAGGCATGTGCTGCAAAACTTTAACGCCTGGCTCCATTTGAATAATTTCCCACAGCACTGAGAGTCCTTTACTGTGATCAGTATCATACCGAAGAACTGTGATGCCAAAATTGAGCTGAGCAGCTCATGTTTCACCAAAAAACATCAACCCGTAGCCTTCTGGCTGCATCCTGGTTATATCCTTTTCATCTCTTCCAAGTAACTGCTTGAACTTTGATCAATTTCGGTGATGCTCCTTCTTCTGAAAATCATCCTTTACCCCAGTTTACCCATGATCTTATCTGCCTGTCCGTTCAGGCAAGCCTTGGCTTCCAGAGGTTAAAATTGCATGAAGACATTTGTTTTCCCTTGGCTCTCAGATTAAATCTCTCTTTATCCTTGAGCTGCATGTGCAGACACAGTGAAGGAATGATTAATGATAGCTGAGAGGCATAAAACCAGCGGTATGCGCTCGCATCCTCACCAAACAAACCACCTGTATATTTACATTTGTTTGTAAAGTTGTACTCTAGTCTATATCATAAAGGCTCCTGTGCTCACCAGTGTTACACAATGTAGGCTACAGTATGACTGACATCCGCCTGATCTTATATGACCATCTTGAATCATATGAGTCAAGTCTGAGCAGCTGTCCTGTTGGTACTGGCTGCGTCAAGCCACTCCTTAGCTTATGATTATGTTCCTGAGGATGCAGACTCATCAGAAATAATATGCCTCGACTGGCCTGAGTTCATGAAATTGATAGAAAGTTCCAAGACGACAGAGCTTCCCTGTTTCTGGAGAAATCTGTCCAGCAAGATACAGCTGCTGAAGATGATGTCATCTCAGGAAATCGCCTTTAGACAATGATAAATATCGACACATCTGTGTTGTGTTGACTTGGACATGGCTGTTCTGTGTTGGGACTATTTCTGACTCTCACCTACGTCAGACAATCTGGGGTCAGTTTTAAAAAGATATTTGTGACTGGGATTTCGTGTTCACCAAAGTTTAATTTTGCTCAGAAAGTTTCATGTGCAAAAAATAGACCAATATTAAGCCATGAACAGTAGACTTCTTTACCCAGATTCAAGACTACCGTATATAACTTTTGTAACAACCTGTACTGAGCAGTGGAGCCCGACAAAAAGAACTGGAAAACATGGCTCATTGTGGTATGCTATAACATTACTGTGAGGAGAGAAATAAAGGGGGTAGATTTTTATTGCCATGGGGCCCCAGCTTCTCTCTCTCACTCTCTCTCTCTCTCTCTCTTTCTCACACACACACACACACACACACACACACACACACACACACACACACACACACACACACACACACACACACACACACACACACACACACAGGTAGCTTTATGTGCTGTGTAAGTTGTCAGCCCGAGCACTGTAAAAACTAAGCAGGTAAAATCACCATGGCAACCTCAGAGGGGCCTGGCCGGCACATGTGTTTTAAATGAGATTATTGGTAACATCTTGGATGTTTGTGGTGTTTATTGCATACTTCACTGTCAAAAAACCAGGACGACCACTGCCTGCCTGTTTGAATTTGCGAAAACTGAAAAAAAAGGAGAATGAATTGGCGCATGGCCCATGCAGCCCAAAGCCGCCTGTGTTATTATAAAATTGAAATGTGCATTTTTATTAGAGCCACAAATGAAATTCTGTTCACTGTTGTTGTACTGGTTGGCACGTAGCTATCTCAACAGCTATAGGCATATAAAACAGGAACAATATAGGCCTATACCACTTCAGTGTGTCATTTTTTAATCTACTTTCAATTCTTTTGTGCGATGGATGGGTTTAGACTGAACGTAGACTAGACAAACTAAACTAGACTAAACCAGCCCCGAACAGCTGAAGTTTTGATGCTTTTACTTCCTGGCAAGAAGAAATACTGTTGGCTCTGTCACTGATACTGATGTCACCAACCAAAATTACTTTTTCAGTGGCTTTTGCCTTTAATGGATAAACCATCCAAAGTTCTTCCTTGAAACACTGGCTGTTTCAGCCTTGGGTCGGTACGACTTTGTTTGGTTATTAACAAGTCACTGTTTACTCTCCCTGAAAAATGACACTGAGGTCATTAACTTGGGAACCCCATAGATCAAACGTGCATAGGCGGGTGTACAACACACACACACAATATGCAAGAAAAAAGTAAAAGAAAATAGAAAACTGGTCACTTTTATGCATTTTTCCCCCCTTTTCTTCTTTATTTTCTTTCTCCATTTTGTACCACACTGTTATATTTTATCATGTGTGCAAAAACAATGTGATACATAGGAGGTCTATTCTGATCTATTCTTAATTTATGATTTATTATAAAATCAAATGAGTCAAGCACAAGTGATTTGAGAGAATGAGAGGTGCAGATGACAGCAGCCTCAGCAGTAGAAGTCAGTGGCCTGGGTGTCAGGCTGATAGCAGATGTCGAGGGCCGTATTGAGTTCTTGAATCCACAAAGACTATTGACTCTACAAAAGGCATGAGGCAACACGTCTGTTTTAGGTTTTTGTCTGGGCTTATCAAAAAGAAACCTTTTTGGACGGTGTAGTCACCGAAGCTGTATTTACTGTTCCCATCACAAGACGTCGGCTACTCATTTCTCCTACATGCTGCGATGTCATCTTTAAATAACTGTCATTAATGTGTGTTTCATTCCTGGAAGTCAGAGTGGGCAGATGCAAATAATGATCAGCTTCTACAGACAAACTCAATCTGAAGTGTTATTTGTCGTCTTCTTAGGGTATTGAAATGAACAATGTATGCTCTGCTGCATAGTTTAATTATGACACTATAGTTGCATTGATAAGCAACAACACTTACTGCTCACTATATCACTATATAAAATCATCGCTGCAGAAAGAACAAATTCAAGTTCTTCTTTGTTCCTCACTCTACTATACTATTAAACAATCAGAGGAGCAAAAAGCGCTGACTTCACCACCCCCACACACACACACTACAGGACTCCTGGGACTTTTCCACGTCTTGACTGTTATCCCCATTTCATCTGTACAAGTTTTTCATGTATGAGTTGTGATGAGTGGAAATGTGAGGACTGTTGAGCCGATGTGCCACACAAACTTCCAAAAGGACGACAAAGGTCTTTTTAAGTTTTAAGTTTAAAGGGATAGTTCAACATTGTGGCAAATTGGCCCATTGCCATAATGGGCCAATATCCCCCTGGGATTTCTTGGTTTCCCTCATCAAACTCATCAAATACACAATCCAACAACTCCAAAACGCTCTGGTGGACAAGTTTTGGCCTGCACATTCACCACGCTATGAGATAATAACAGAACATTACGAGACGGAGTTGTTTTCCAGGTAAATTCATGCAAAACAGCTGATGCGCGTTCCCGTTGAGTTCAGTTTTTCAGCAAGCAGTCTCTGCATTTGCCTCGAAAACAACTCTGTCTCGTAACGTTCTGTTATTATCTCATAGCGTGGTGGATACCCAGGTCACAACTTGTCCACCAGAGCGTTTTGGAGTTGTTGGATTGTGTATTTGATGAGTTTGATGAGGGAAACCAAGAAATCCCATTAGCCTCCGTAGCGTAGCTCTGAGCAGCTCGCGGCTCTGCTCCACCATTCTACAAATAGCTTGCATCCACAAATAAAGGTAACGAACCTACTGCTATGACTATGACAATGGGCCTATTTGCCAAAATATTGAACTATCCCTTTAAGTTAGATATCGAGATAAGAGCACAATCATAAACTATTCAGATTCCTTCACTGGTTTTACATTTGGTTGTGTTGCAGCCTTCACCAAAAACATTTGTGTCACTCAATCTAAATTTAAAAGCCCAACACAACTACGCAGAAAAAGTAATTTTAGACGTTTCTAAGTATGCCAACCCTTGGTTATGACATGTTGAAATTTAACTCAGGTTTTTCCCACTTTCCTTCATTATCTTAGATTAGGTTTCCAGAGCTGTATCCAACTGATCGGACATGAATACCCATCTGTGTCAAGTCTCACAGATGATACCTCCAGAGTTCAACAGACAGATGACGGCAAAGTTAGACGGGAGGTTTAAAAAAACATTTATTGTTATTTTCACGTTACTTGTGTAGAGGCATGTACTTCATTCACAAAATAGGAACAGTAAAATTAATCAGACAAGAAAAATATATATGTAGTCTTTTTCTTACATTATCAATATATATACACACATTGTAAAATAGGACATTGTAACAAAAAGAAAACCAAAATGTAGCAATAAGCAAGTTATGACATCTGCACTGTGTACATTACAGATGTAAAATGTGGTTGAAATTAGACTGAAATGTTTAGATCCTTCCTCCATTTTCACAGGAGTCTGTATGGCTTCATTTATAAAGTTGAGACAGACCAGAGTAAAGCTAATTTAAAACATGACGCACCTAGCTATTGTTGAAAACCCCCCGAAAGTCTATTTCACCACCGTAATCCCTGTTAATATGTTAAAACACTTTTTTTTCTTTTTTTTTAACTGAAGTTGGGCGCCATGCTTTTGAGCATTAGTCAGACAGTTATGTATGTACACAGACAGGTAAAAATCTCATGGCTGCACATAAGCAATTCTCCCAAGACAACAATATTACAAAAGAACACTCAATTAAGCATTACAAAATACACACGCGCACTTTAGTCTCAAGGCCAAACAGCCCAGAGATAGAATATAGGCAATTTGTAAAACAACAAGATGACAGGTCCAATGTTTCAGAATCAGTGGTCTTAAGTGATGAGTGGAATGAGCCAGGCTCCTAAATAATGCAGAATTTATCTTTATTTTTTTTTGTCTTTATCTTTAATTAATATTTAAGTGTGAAGTTTAGAAAAAGATCTTCAAGTGATCAAAACATAACCTTGGCTTGGATCATGATCTCTGATAGCAATGTCATCTGCTACTTTGAGATCAAACCACAGTGTGATTCTGATACTTAGCCACCATGACAGTATGATAATCCATACAGTATAACAAATATCCTCCAATCGTCCATTTGTAAAGAGTGCTTTACACTTGGCCTCGAAAGGTCGAACATGATTGGAGGGACAAAATGTAAACATAAAGTCTGGAGAGCAAGTCCGTTCTTTAATTGCTCCATCATCCGACCAAATACCTTTCACTACTGTCCTGTCTGTGTGGTACATTCAGCACGACTGTGACGACAATCACCGAAGAAAACACATCATACATACAAACACCACAAAGTCACTCTACACGATAGAAACGGCTGTAAACTTGAACGTTACCGGAGTCTGACGGGATCATGTTAGTGGGAGGCTCGTCCAGCAACAGTCAGGTAGACGTGAGCGACGACTAACATCATGAATTTGCGCTGTCCCCTCTCCAACGTGAGTCAGAAAGTTGCATATAAATGACCAAAAAAGAAAAAAAACGAACTTTTATCCTGAAAAATAAAGAAAAAATGCTATTTGGTTGTCCTGACATAGTCAATTCTTTAACAGATCACACGATGCTGATGATATGTATGGATGATGCAATCTAATTATACAATTTAAACATAATTCTTGCTTTACAGATGTGCGTCACATCGCAGATGTTCAACACTGACATTAGATAATTCACTGTTAGGTTTTAACACACGCTTGGGCCTCCTTTAACCAGTTCAAGGTCACAACACTGAGCCGGGTCCAAATAACACACACACACACACACACACTCACACACAGAGAAAAGACAAATTGAACAGAAGCTGAAGTTGACACCTCTATTTTACAGTAGATCAGTTGGGTTCAATTCACTTTCGTTTCAAATCAAATCTGGATGAGTTATTAGAGGATTATGATGGATATTACTCCTGTTTTATGAAAATATCTTACTCTGAAGAAAGCTGCACCTGCAAAATCAGACTGAAAGTGAATTGAGCCCTGAGCCAGATGTTTACAAAGTACAGAAAACTCATCATCTGAATGAGGGCAGGTGGCTGGCGCCTTGTCGCCACCTGCCGGCCAGCACTGGTATTGCAAGGACACATCATGCCCCACTACAGGCAGGCGGAGCAGATACACCTTGTATAAAATATTGCGCCACAACTACCGGTAAATAGAATTTGGTTACCATGACATTGGCCAGTGAGGTTAAGATAAAGCTAGGATGTTGTAAACACTTCAGAGGTCAGAGCTCCTGACAGGTCAGCCCTTATTTGGCAATGAGTGTTGGTATCTTAGTAAAGGTTTAAGCACTGAGTTGTAGAAAAAACAGGCTGTAGACATTTTGGGCTAAGAATCACTGATCATCACATGACGTAACTATGAACTGACTGCGTATACGAGCAGCTAGTGAAGGACGCTGCACATTGCACTGTGTGAAATGCATCTCCCAGATCAAACTGTCTGTAAATAAGCAGCATGTTGTAACACAAGTTGGCCTCAAACACATAAAGCTGATTCTTTTAGTTTCAGTAACTTGTTAAAAAAACAGAAGAAAAAAGAAAAAAAAAATTGCCCCTTCAACATTCATACACACGCACGCACACAATACGCCATAAAACACAAGATCATCCAACATATGTTATACCTGGGATGCTTTTTTGGACATGATTACAAAAAAAAAAAAAAAAAAAAGCAGCACGTTGTTTTGATGGACATTGATAATCTACAAAGTGCAAATGCGCCATCTTGTGCTCTAATATCCAAAGCACCACCTAGAAAAACCCAGGTACAGCCTTCCCTGTTGCACACCAGTTCAGTCCACTGAACTAGGCCAGAGTCCTCTGTAAGCTAGTCCAGGTTTTGGTGGGGGAATCATCCGTTTCAAAAAAAGGTGTGTGCACCATACATACACATACACTCCAACATTTTGAGTTGGAAAACGAACAAACAGAAAAAAAAACAAAAAAAAAAAACTGTCACTTGGGAACTGCGTCATCTCCACAGGATGTACTACTGCCTTCTTAAAAACATTAAAGAGATATTCAAATCAAACACAGCTTGTCCACCACTCTTCACTGCAGGTTTGTGCCTATAAATCGTGTCCTGGTACATCCAGGAGGCTTTTGGCACCAAAAAAAAAAAGGTTTCCTCATTTAAACACCAAACGCAGCTCCGATTCCCTCCGCGGTTCGTGAATATTCTCATCAATAAATGCTCCAGTGGTGAGAAAAAGAACAAGACAAGGAAATACACACAGAGCTGCATGTGTTGACATTTAGCATGAATGTAATGCATCATATGTCCTATGGGGTCGGTGTGAGATCTGCTTATGACACTGCATGCAAAACATACCAATGCATTACTGGGCCGTGATGGGCAAAAAAAAAAGGAAGGCATTTCCATAGTTACTCTCTAAATGGGTCTTGTAGGGATGGGGTTGCACTGGGAGACTGTTGCCGTGGTGACAAACTAAACTTCTGCGTTGCTTAAGGCATCGTATTAGATGACTGAGGAGGTTCTCCTGCGGCAGAGACAGCGAGAAGAAACAAAAACAAAGATAATTAGGTGAATTACTGTTAATTACACTCAGAATTTACATAATTATGCAGTGCAGCTCTTCAACGTGCAAAAAAAAATCAGATTTCTGCACACATGGTTCGCTGACTCTTACCTGGTTAGGACGTGCTCTCCACGGAGATTGTAATGGTTTCACTTTCAGCTGGGAAGGTAAACAGAGGATGCGATTAGGTGACAAATTCCAAACAAGCGAGAGTGTTCATCATCTCTGCCGGGGCCTCACCTGATTTGAGAGTGTTATTGGCCAGATGGTCTTCGATATTGTTGGCATGCTGGTCGTTGCTCAGGAGGCGGTTCTGTGACTCGCTGAGTGGGCTCACAGGGACCTCGGTAGCACTGAAAACATGCCCAGCAAATGATCAATCAAAAAATTTATGTGCAGACACAACCCACATTCCCAAATATAAATCCACCTTGTTTCAAACAACGTGCTTTATTATTTTTTTATGACTCATCACCTTTTATCTGGCTCTGGCTGCAGGGTCACCGCGCCTTGCTCTACATCAACGTTGACCAGCCTCGTGGGGAACGTCAGACCATCTCCCTGGCTGCAGTAAAAAAAAAAAAAGAGAGGAAATTTAAGATTAGGTGCAGTCAGCCTGCAGGGTAACAAACTCAGATTAGATTCCACAGTAGCCGCAGCAAAGGTGATGTGATATTTTTAAAGAAAACAATCCACTGTGTTTAACTCTCCTTTGCATAAAAAGATCAGTGTCACGCGGGTTTCAAAGCGGTTTTATAACCACGCTGCTGCGCTGTTAACTCAACCACGAGATGCACCGATAGAAACCAAACCGCACCAACAGCTCGTTTCTTTTACCTGGTAAAGACCGGTATGAGCCAGTACTTCTTCTGGTCCCCAAAGACCTGAGCGATATTCTTCCGGAAACCCAGAGAGAAGCCGTTCTTATCAGAGCCTGTCCTGAAGACTGGTGCTCTGAAGGCCTCTGGTGTGAGGGGAGCAACATAGGCGGACAAAAATACAAGCACAGGCATGATTTAATAAACAATAATCACAAGATGAACGTCCTGCAAATATAACCTAATGAGGGAGAACAGAGTGAACCATTCAGTCTTTTAAAACCTCTTTGTGAAACATGTAAAAATTCAAAACACACGTGGAAATATGTTCACATTTTGAGTTGGTTAAATAATAGAGAAGCTTCACTTTCTGGATGTGTGTTTTTTGTTACCTATAGTGGACCTGTTCTTCCCTACGAGCCACAGGTGGTAGCTGAAGAGAGACAGAATACTGATGCAGAACATGGCCGCCACAAAAAACAGAAACAACACATGGAATTTGGCGTGAGTGTCTGGCAGCTCATTCTGGGGGAGAGACGAGAGAAGAGGAGAAGGAGAGAAGGAGATTGGTCACAAAACGCACGCTGAGGATGTTTACGAAAAGACTGAGAAAATAAAACTGAGGACAAAAAGGTAAAGAAAGAGGAACGGGGGAAACAAGAAGAGTTTCATGTGAGCCACGTCACGACACGCACATTACGACAGTAACCGATGGGAACAATGGTGAAGCACTGCAACACTAAAGGCTTTGGAGGATCGTTGCGTTACCTTTGGGCAGTTTTCTGCCGATTTCCTCCGGCAAAGCTTTAGTACAAACAGAAACAAGTCTGGTTAGCGACACAGGAAAGAACAGGCAGGAGGAGAGGGGGGAGAGTTTAGAAATCAGGAGGCAAACACAAGTCATTGCCAAGTTTAGGGGGGGGGGGTAGAAAAAGGAAAGAGAGAGAGAGAGTGGGTGAATGCACAAAGTGTGCCCAGAATGGAGGAATCAAAGGGATGAAAGAGGCAGAGATGAGAGAAAACTGAAGTCGACAAAAGTGGGTAGGAAAAAAAAGAAAAAGAGGAGAGGAGGTGTTCGCGGCCACATGAGTGGTGTGACTGATGGTTCCCGATAGCGGAGGGGGGAGACAGAAAAAAAAGGGAGATGGGAGAACAATGAGCCAGTGTCCGAGGACCGGGGATAAACAGAAGGGGAAACAGAGAGGGGTCAGAGGGTGAAGGGTGAAAGAGGGCAGAGAAAACAGAGGAGCAGCACAGCTCAGCACAGGAGAGATCAGCACCATGCACAACCGACTCAGAGGATGCTCAGCATGCAACCAGATCTGCATCCTCCCCAACATCTCTCTCACACACACATTCACATTCAAAACATGCCGAGTGTGAGTGAGCCGACTGTGTAGTGAGCGAGCGCTACTCCCTGGGAAAAGTCTGTGCGTTGTTTGTTACTCACTGTCCAGAACTTGATGAAATACTGCAGCACCGTGGCTGCGATGAACAAACAGTAGACCAGCGAGTAGGCCAGGAAGAGGATGAAAAACTTGTAGTTGGAGAATCCCACGCAGTTGTTCACCCTGGAGACACACACATACACACACACACACACTGGAAGGTCAGACATAACATCCTCCGAGTAGAAAACATGAAATTTGAACTGAAAAGGCGCCACAGGCAAAGTCACACTAAACCCTGTTCTTTTGTTGTTTAATATTTAAGGCGAAAGCTCTGTTACCTTCAACGTTACAAGCATACAAAGGGAATAAGAACAAGGGTCAAAAGGACTGTATGCTGTTTATTTTGTGAACTGTTTTTGGCCAAATATCAGTAATAAGTGTCAGTTTTCGATTTGATTGACCTGGTTTTTTCCCCCCCAAACCCCTCCGTATCTGCACACACCTCCCAACATTCAAGACAATGCTCAAAAACCTTTTTAAATTAGCTTTTAATATATAATTTTGTGTGTTTTATACTGTTTTTAATTGTATTCCACTCTGACTTTGCTCTATTTTATGATATTTAAAGTGTCTTTGAGCATCTGTAAAAGCGCTTACACATAAAAATGTATTATTATCATTAGAATAAAGACGACTGCTGTCTGTCAGAGTCGTCTCCTTTTACTCTTAAACCTGCACCAAGCAGCTGAAGAACATGGAAAAAGCGGTAATAAAATGTGTGGTGTCATGTGTCTGCAGAGTGTCTCCTTGTTTAGCAGGTCGTACATACCAGGGACAATGGTGGTCCATCTTTAGCACACACCTGCCGCAACACAACGAGAGAATAGACACAAGAGACGTTAAAACACGTGAGAAAAGGTTAAGACATGACTTGAAAGAGTGAGTAAAAAAGAGGAAGAGGGGGAAGCATATGACCAAACCAAGAGGAAGCGTAAAAGTTTTGTAGTTAGTGAGTTTATGTTCTTACATGTCGCACGCGGAGCAGTGATGGCATCGGTCCGGCTTGATGACTTGACAGCGGTCGCAGTAACGGATTGCTGCCCATAATAACACAACAGCATCTTATTAGTACTATTTAGATTCACTCACTTAACACTCATTTGTGTTTGGATTACACAGACGCACCTCCAGCTCCGGTGCGTGTGTACAGAGGCAGACTGGTGGCAGCTCTCCACAGGATCTCTTGCTGCGTCTCCGGCCTTTCCTCCTTCTCATATCGCTCCTTCTCGGCCTTGGGCAGGCAGAACTGGAAACGACGAGAGCAACATATGAATTTCTTTTTGAAAAATACATTCATCCAGCAGTTGACTTTGTGGCAACAGGGGGCGGGGGTGGGGGTTAGAGACACGCAGACACAGTGGGCTTGATTTGGATAATCGGGTTATTGTACCTCTTTGGAAGGACTGGCAGGCTTACTGAAGATGGTCTTCCAGTAAGACCATACAAACATGATGAAAGAAAGGTGGAAGAAGAGCAGGTAGACAACTGGGGGGGAAAAACTGAGCGTCAGGATCAACAACATACAGACACTGAAATCTACATTGACATTAAACGCAGGTAAATTACAATTAAATGCTGATATAGGGGAGTTCTGCTGTTATTTAGGGTAAAAGAAGACATGTTGTGCATCTGCATATTTAATTAATGAGAGAGGAGAGCTAATGCTGAATGAGGAGAAGCGGCTCTGCTTCGAGCAGACAGAGCTCAGCACTTTGAGAAAACACGTTTC
Organism: Trachurus trachurus; assembly: GCF_905171665.1. Lineage (NCBI taxonomy): Eukaryota > Metazoa > Chordata > Actinopteri > Carangiformes > Carangidae > Trachurus > Trachurus trachurus. The sequence continues at coordinate 10,473,811 of NC_139911.1, forward strand.
CTGCGCCAGCCTCTTTCTTTAGCCAAGTCTACAGAGCTCATTTCTCCAGACCAAGAGCGGAGATTATCGCAGTAAATAGCAAACTGGCTCAGTTCAGCAAAAATCTGTTGCTGCCATTCACTCTCTGTTAATCAAACATTGTTTTCACCCCCCCCAAGACACTTACTTTTCTCTCCTATACTGGGGATGGTGACTGTAAGAGACAAAACAGAGGAAATTAAAGCGTTAGACTGTTAATTCAACAGTGTTTGACAGAGATCTTAAAGGAAGGAATGGGTATCATTCATAATACTTCATACTTTACAAAGTTATAAAGCTTTTCAGTGCATTTACTTTCTATCTAACCAACATTTCCCAACCCCTGTGTGGCCTTATGATAAATTTAAGGATGATTGAAGAGACCGATCCTTAAGTTGTCAAAAAAAAAAAAAACTCATCAAAACTATCTTTCTTTCTTTTTTTTTTTTTTTGAGATTTTGTTTTAGTGACACCATCTTTCTCTCCAGGCAGAGCTGACCCACTCAAATTTCCACTTCCTCAGAGCCCTTTGGCTTTAAGGACGTCTCGCCCACCTTGCCACTGTTTTGTCAACGGCTGTTTTTAAGGTCAAGAATGAATCTTTCATTGTTGCATTTAGAGCCAAGGTGGACAAGAGGTCCATTTTATGGTGAGGAACATAATAAATCAATAAATCACAATAAATCAAGTAGTGAAATATACACACCAAGAGTTGGTGCTTACATTGTTTTGTCACTGTAAAACTTGTATCACTTTCCTGCATTTTCCTTGTACAATGCTGTATATGTTTCACCTCTCTGACCAAGAGGAAATCATTTGATGTAACAATGTTATAAAAGACTGAGGAGGAACCACATGAGATAGTCTGTGCAGTGAGAAACACGTAGCCTATTCCTTAATTTTCTTCAGGGGGGTCACTAGCAAAAAAAAAAAAAAGGTTGGGAACTAATCTTCTTGGACACCTCATCTATTTCAATTTTGATGTGAAAAAAAGTTTGGGATGCTTTTTGAGAATGAGTTCAAATGAAAACTAATTTATATTGCTACAGCATCTCCCTTTTCCTTTTCTTTTTTTCAATACTAAAACACTCTGGCTCAATTCAGCTCCTCGCAAAGCCTCAGTGTGTGTTACCTGCGCCAAGCTAATTAGCTGTAGTCCAGTTGGAGTCAACTGTTATGTGTCCAAGCGGCCAAATACCGTTTGGTTAGCGTTTTAATTCTCCATCCAGACTCCATTCAGCTCGACACACACAGAGAAAAAACACACAGACGAACCGATCCGGGGCAGGGCACAAAAAAAGACTAGAGCACGGTGAAAGTTTTTCCTCTTACAGATAACACAATTACCCTGCAAAATAAAAAATAAGCCCAAACCAAAGCCATAAAAAAACAGCGTACTGATAATTAGCTGTATCTAGATTTGGACAGGCTTTAGTGCCAACAACACCATTATTGTTGGGCTGCAGTCCATTTACTTCCTGCTGGCCAACCAGCGGCAGCAGCAGCAGCAGCTGTATGTTTCTCTCTCTCTGTGTCTGTGTGTGTGTGAGTGTGGTGAAACACAATGAAAACAAAGGGTCCAAAAGGAGACAACACACGGCGGCAGGACGTCGTACTTACTTATACAAAGCTCCACCACATAAGCGTAATACGACCAGCAGACGACCAGGGCGATAAAAATCACGGGTATCCATGCTAAACCCCGTTGACAGCATCTCAGTACGTGTGTGGGCGCCATCTTTCTCCCTCTGCTGGGAGAAGGGAGTGTCGGCGTGTGACGTCACGGCGGAGGTGGGCTGATAGAAGAAGAAAAAAAGAAAAGAAAAAGAAAAGAAAAAGGGCAGATCAGTTAATTAGAGATATTGATTGGATTAGAAGTAAGCTCATTACCACACAATACACACCAGACAAGGCTTATGATGCAAAATACAAGTGGTAATGATTGTGTAAATGCTTTTTTTCCTCTGTTTTTTTTTTCTTTCTCTCTGTTATTCAATGATTTCTTTTCTACTATTATATTATTATAGCTACTGTTAACATTGTTGGTTGTGGTCTTTATTCCAGTTTAGTTTCCATTTCAGGTTTTTTTTTTTTCCTACATTGTAAAAGTGCTGAAGGGTAGCTTCATTTGCTCAATAGACTACACACCCTTTTGCCTGTGCCTTTTCAGTCACTATCTTGGCAATGTTTGTAGTGTTGATAGTTGTTGAAGGCTATTATGTGATGACTAACTGAATAAAGACTGAATCAAATAATTTTTTTTATATATAGGCCTATAACATAGTTTTAATTTCCAAAGGACTTCAAATAATCTTTTCCAGCAATGATTTAAATATTTTATAAACAAACAAAAAAATAGACAAAGAATTGAACATTATAGCTAGGCCTATATGAAACATGAAAACATGTTTTTAAATGTACATTGCTGCAGTTTATTATATTCACAAATATGAATTGCAAAAAAGTAGGCTACATTTCCATAAAAAACTAAATTGGCTAGCAATCCTGCTTTGGGTGAAACATTTTTTGTAAAAGCCTTTGCCACTATTTTAAACTAAAAATAATTGTCTGTGGTGGTGGTTGCCACATTTTTGATTACCTTTCATGCCAATATAGCCTAGTGCACAAATGTTGACATGCAGTGTCACAAACACCCCATGCGCTCATTTTTGGATCAACTGGGAATTAGGAGGAGGCATCAGTCACTGCCCAGATAGTGATGTTGGCCCACTCTGAGATTCAAAGCTGCTCTTCAGAAACCAATGGATGATGCCAGGTTAAATGCTGCAAGGATGCTCCTGTTAGCATTGCTTACACGGCTGTATTTGCTTTAAGGCTAAACAAAGGTTAATTAATTTACTGGCTAATTACCTAGGCTGACCTAACAAAGTATGTACATACATGCTAATTAGTGCTTACAATACTAGAATGTCACTCTGAAAATACAGGAGCACAGATCTCCTCATTTAATGTTATTAACTGTACAACATATGATTTACCTGATATTTGCATGGAACAAATAGGCCTAGTACTCTAAAAGGCTGAGCAGCTAGGTCAACTGTGCTGCACCAGCTGTCACGCCCCAACACCTGTGTATAACCTAAATAGACATGATGTTTGTCCCTGCTGTAAATGTGAGTATATTAACATGTGTGAGTCTACAGCAGGGGTGTCAAACATACTGCCTGCGGGCCAAAACAGACCCAGCAGAGGGTCCAGTACTTCCCTCAGGATGAATCTGCCAAGTGTGAAAATTACATCCAAAAAAAGAGGATGAAGGAAGAGAGGATGTGGAAATTACATATTGAAATTGCAAATATTTTTTTAAGTCAAGAAATGTCAGGTTGTTGTTATTTTTTATTTGTTTTATTTTATATTTTTCTATTATTACTGGTGTGATCTTTGGACATTTGTTAGTAGAAGATGAGAGGGACAAGGGGACTTGGCACTCCTGTGTTAATTAATTGAACTGTATGTTATGTAGGCTACTTCCCCCTTTGTGTTCAGATACTGACTGAATTCAGCAAGGGAAGGGGAGGGAAATAAGCCAGTAGGGGTGGTATGGGTGGGATAAGGGTGGGACAATAGCTCACATAGTTATGACGTACACATTTTATTGCACAATGTATGGTGGTATATGTATGATGTACGTGGGTATATGTACGATGTAAGGTGGTGTATGTATGTCAATTATGTAGCTGTGAATTTGATTTAATGTGGGCATATTGTAAAAAAAAAAAAAAAAAGGGGGGGGGGGGGGATAATAAAAACTTGATCTCACAAAAAAAAAAAAGTGTCAGGTTGTCCATACTATGTTTTGTAAAAGGATAGTTAATTAACTGTAAACATCTTCATAATGTAGCCTACTAAAACAAATGGGAAAAAGTCAAAGTTCTTTTTATTTACAGGTTATCATGCTATCATTTTACTGGTCTGGCCCACTTGAGATTAAATTGCTGTTTGTGGCCCCCTGGCCTGAACTAAAATGAACACCCCTGGCCTGCTGGTCGACTCACCTCAGGACTCCGCCTCTAGCGGTCAATCAGAAAACTGCAGTTTCAGCAGTTTCAGTAACTTCCCGTGTGGACTTCATACTTCCCATCAAGAAGCTGCATCTTTCTTTCCTTCAGACAACCTCAGTTCATGTAACAGGAACCGTGCTGTTTCAAGCCGGTCAATGTCTGTGTGCTACCTGATAAGACGGCCAGTTTTATCATAGTGAAGTTGAGGTCAAAAGTGAAAGTATTGACGTGCAGCTTATGAAAGGGGAGAAGATTTCTGTGGACATGGACGTGCAGAAGTATTTGTCGCGCATCGGGTTTGTCGGTCCGGCTGAGCCCAGCCTGGAGGCGCTGCGGTCGGTGCAGACCTGTCACCTGATGTCGGTGCCGTTTGAGGACCTCACGGTGCACAGCGGCGGACGCGTCCGACTCGAGCTCCCGCTTCTCTACGACAAGATCGTGAACCGACGCAGAGGCGGGTTTTGCTTCGAGAACAACGGGCTCTTCTCCTGGCTGTTGTCCAAACTGGGCTTCCAGGTCACGGTGATCTCCGGCCAGGTGAAAAACTCCATCACCGGACGCTACGGTCCACCTTTCGACCACCTGATCCTCGTGGTGACGCTGCAGGGCCGGCGCTGGCTGGCCGACGTGGGCTTTGGGGGGGCCGGCTTCAGCAGCCCGCTCTCCCTGGAGGACAGCGGCCCCCAGGAGCAGGGCCACCGGGTGTACCGCATCAGAAAGGAGGAGGGTAATGGTATGCATTTCCTGGAGTGGCAACAAGAGGAAAACAGAGGTGTAGATGGAGACTGGGCAGAGATCTACAAGTTCACCCTCGATCCCAGGCGTCTGGAGGACTTCACCGAGATGTGCCAGTACCACCAGAGCTCCCCCAGCTCCATCTTCTTCTGCAAATCCTTGTGCACCATCTTAAAACCAACTGGAAGGCTCACCTACATTGGTCACAGACTGATCACCGTTACATTTCCAGATGAGGAAGCAGGGAGGGTGTTAGAAACCACAACAGAGGAACTTACAGATGAGGAGATCCCTGTCATTTTGGTCGAGAAATTTGGTATTGTGCTAGACTCTGTGCTCATACCGAAGGATGAGACGATAACACCACCACCAGTCATGTATTGATTATGCTTCCATATGGATATCTTAACACTCCAATGTAAAAATGATGGGAAAACAGAGTTGTGATACACTCGGATATAAAGTATCAATCAAATGAAGTATAGAAAATCCAACTTGATCTTTGCAGTGCAATACAACACAAATGAACCTGCTGAACCAACACAGTTTTGACAACACATGCAACAAAAAAAGCTAAATTGTCAGTCTGATTTAATAAATTATACATACACTTTTAAGATGTACAATGGTCATTGCATTAATCCATATCTGTATTTTTTTTTTTTGTAAGACAAAGTCTGCGTTCAAAGTATTTACACATGTACAATTATCAGGCAGCACTTTACAAAGCAAGGCATGAACGACAATAGAGATGTTGAGCTTTGAATCAAACCTCCAACCCCTCACCCTTCTGCCTACTTCCATTTGTCACAGGGGAATACTCGGCTGTCCCATTATTATAATACATTTCCCCCTTCCCACACTCCGTGGGCTTGAAAGGGAACTCAAGGAATTGAATGGCATCCATCAAATCCACCAAGATCCACAGGAGATTCAAAAGGATTATGTTCGTTGAAAATCAAAAAAGGTGGGCAAGGGATGGGGCGGAGGGGGGGGGGGCTAGGGTGTCTGCAATGTGACGGGTGCAAAAAACGTGGCAACGCGTCACACAAAAATCTACTCTGCAACAGGGTTGGAGGGGGGAACCGAACTTGCTCTTCCAGCTTTCCTCTCATAGTTGACGAGCCTCTGGCCAACCAGATACCTGCAGAGACAGATTATTACAGTATTATAATAATGTTGTGATTTTTGTTTTCAGAGTTTCTGGCTCTAATGGTTTTTTTTGAAAGAACCAACGTTATTTAAAGGTTATATGTTTTTAACAATTAATTCAGTCTAAGTTTGCACCAGATCTTTTAAATCTACAAAACTTAAACTGTCATTACCAACTACAACAAACATATAAACTCCTTACCACAGATCGTAAAACAATTGATTTTTTTTTTCTGGTATTGAGAATGAAACCTTACTTGTCATTCTTGATGTGTTCATAAAGGCGTTTAAACTGTCGGATCTGGAAGGACAGGATGCCGATAAGCGAGACCACCATCAGCAGGAACGGGTAGATTCTCCTCTGCATGAGAATCTCCATCTCTGGAGTCACTCCTGTAAAAGTAATGCACTTCAGTTATATATTGTTTCACTTAACCTCCTATTAGATTGAACTGTGGTTACCGCAACAGTCATCTGAGATAAGAAGAAATGTAATATTTCAGAGAACACCTCCGTAAAGTGATGGCACTTAAAAAAGCATATTCACAGGATAGATCGTACAGAAACTGCAAGCGGATTGTTTTATGATAGGTCAGTGGCAGTGCTCTATTCTGCTTCACTTGCTGCTGAGATCTAATCTCAGAAAAATGCATTTACTGGTGTAATAAAATCCCTGAAACTAACTGTATTGGTGAATGTAACAGAGAAAATGAAAGGCTTAAACAAATACATTTAAACACCCCATGCTTGAGCACTCACCTACAGCCGGCACCACTCCAGCAGCGATCACATACGGCACACACAAGGACAACAGCAGGACTGAGATGACGGGAGCTGCCAGTTTACGGATGATGAATTGAAGATCAATGTTGCGAATCCCATTTGCATAAACCTAGGGGGAAAGATGGGAATTATTATATGCCTTCTTCCAATTTAATGAATTCACAGAGGAGTTACTGTGTTTGTTTGAATACAAGCAAGGTGGAATACACAGTGAGCACAGATTCATTGGTTAATATTTCTACTGACTACCGGTACATGTTGGTAGAAGAAGAATAAACAGCGTAATTAAATTGTTAAATGTTTCTCAAAATGAAAAAAAATTCATACATAATATCTATTTAAGACTCACCTGCTCAATAACAGTCTTCAGCCACCACTGAGGGCCCATGAGAGTGATAGCTGCGATTATTTTGGCGTGGAGCACTCCGAGAGCCCAGTCCTGAAGACAACAATAGATCAGTGGATGAATATTGATAACATAATGAATTTGCAACAGTAAAACAACTAAAATGAAGCCTTTAAAAAGAGGGAGGGAAGGCGGAGATGGGGGGAAAAGACACAGTCGTACCTGCCAGGGGTAGAAGAGGGGTGTTTGGTCCAGTGGTACCCTGAGTGGAGCCACGATAACCAGCTCAAACAGCAGACCCAGTAGCAGTGGGATGACTCCAGCGACCAGTAGAGCGACAACCAGGGTCTTCAGGATCTGCAAAAATAAAGAGGATGTAAAATGAACCCAGTTACTCATGAAAACATCAACAGATTAAGAGAAGAATGGCAGTTTGAAGTTTTATCCCCCGTGATGCCAACATGTGATTAAACTACTGCAGCACTGGCTGGGCTAGACGGTTAAAAGTTGGTACAATACTAATATGAAGATGCCGCCAAATTATGGATATTGACTTTAAAGCTTGCAATGAGCAAACAACTGCTTCACAGAAACACTCCAGCTCTTGACAATTTAATGGCTGGGAAGAAAACAAGTAATTAAGGCCCGACTCTGCTGCCCAGTTTTGGTGTTCGCCAACAACGGAGGCTGCTCGTTGGTGCGTACCATGAGTGTCCACTCCTGGACTTTGCGCATGATGACTGTGCGTCCTTGGGGCATCCAGGCCAGCAGCACAGTGACACCGCGGATGGACAGCCAGCAGACATACAGGCCACACGCTGCCGTGTACAGCTCGTGGATTTTGGAGTTTCCTGTCCAGAAGGACATTAGCCAGCGCCCGGTGAACACTGCAACACAAAAGACATAATACATGAGCACACCAGTTCCAGTTATGCAATTATCCTCAGGTCTAACTGAGATCTAACTATTTGAGCTTAAACTAGAACTTCTTAACCCTTTACCTACTGCTATGTTTGCTATGTGTGGAGTATTATTACCGTCACTCCGTCATACTTTGTCCAATCAGAAAAATTCACTGATGGAGAGCTAAGAAGCTGTGCTTTCTGTCTATATTATTACTGTAATACCCATAATTTCATTAGTTAGAGTGGAAAAGTGAAAGATATAGAGCAGAAGAGACATCCCGTGGTGTTTTTTTTGGGGAAAAATGGAGTGTGTGTCTTTTCACCTATTGAATATAGTTTGGTTTTGCACTTCTTTGCCTGTGAACAACCAGCCAGTTTTTTGTAAACCCAGAGTCCTAGACTAATAAAAATACGAAGATTGATTCTTAACATGTACAGGTTCCCATTTCAAATGTCAAATCAAAACTTCATGTGCAGTACCAGTATTTTTCCTCACTAAACCCCTAAAAAGAGTTCTTTTTTGTGTTTTTCTTTATCTAAACTGCTAATACTTCCATACCATGTGCAATAATCATTTACCAGATGTTACAGATTCAAGTTGAAATACTCCTGGTGAAAGGAGGCAAAGCATTCAGACAGGGCATTTTCTGACCATTTCATAGCAATAATAACAAAATATGTCCAAATGGCCATTTTAGGCCTCGGTAGGTAAAGGGTTAAAGAGTGGAGACATAAATATACATAGATACACCCGACAATTACGGCTTGGGTGTTGGTCCTCAGAGTAGAAACACATCTCACCTGGTAGGGTTAGACACACCAGACTGGCCACCAGCAGAGTGATGCACATGAACGCTATCAGCAGCACAATCTGGAGAGAAGAGCACAACAAATGTTTTAGAATAAAAGTGAATATCGGGCAATTATCAAACTTGGCTGACTATTATTCTACACTCCCTGACAACACTGTAGAAATATGCACAGACACTCTGCGTGTACTTAACTACAGCTGGAACACATTAGACAGTTAAAACAGTGCAGATGGAGATCACAGCCTTTAACATTAGGAGGAGCGGTGGAATGACAGAGTGGAGTTAAACAGCCTTGGGCGTTGGCGTGTTTCTAAAATTGGGCTGGATACCACAAATTACAGGTAGCTGTAGTTTCGTCCTTTTTTAAACAAACAAAAAAAAGGAGACAGTAGAGGAAAAGCCTGAGGTACCCAAACGTATATTATCTGCCTTAATGCATTATTACTTAAAAAGAGTATTATGTATTGTTGACTCAGTGCATCCATACCCTGGAGTGTCAGGGTAACTATAAATTAAGAGGGTGTGCCTATTCCCAGCAGCTTTTGGTAAACATTGGTAATGCATGGGAAGCTTGTGGTGCCAGTCATAGCTTCTTCACTTTTGAAAAAAATAAATTTTGTGGCGTTGCAGCCTTTAGTAACCAGTCTCATAAAGATTTCAGAAAACACTCCAAAAGGTTCAAGTGTTAGCTGAAATCAGTTCATCTAACCACAAGTTCCTCTAACTGGATATCAAGCTGGTGCATTAGAAATAAACGTGGTATTACGATTATCATGATTATTATGCATTAATTAATTTCACAACATATGAATGTGTAAAATCAAATACAGTCAATATATAACTACATTACTAATTATTTACACTAGATATTTTGAGTATACTATTAATATATAACCAATTATTAATCATCCAGGGGAAAGGTTTTAAATATTCAAATCATTAATTGTCATCTATACCAAATGCTTACGTTTTTTTTAATTGTTTGTTTTTTATCACAAATGAGATGCTAACATTTAAATTCCTACCAATTGTATGTTACCTTACGTTAAATGGACCAGTATTTCTTACATTTACCTTCACTTTAGTGCACATCTGCCTCTTTTGGAAAGTGACGGTATTTAGGAATCTTTACGATTAATTAATTGTGGCGTTTAATACCACGATTAATTGTGAAAACAAGTAATTGTGACACCCCTAAGCCTGAGTGTTCAAAACCACAGGACCATCTCACCCTGAATGGGAAGCGAAGGGGTCGGTGGTAGGGCTGGAAACCCACTGGTCCCCCTTGCTGCAGGATGGCCTGGTGGGCTGCATGTAGCCCCTCGCCAACAGCTGGGGCAGGGTTGTTGTTGTTGTTATGGTGACCGGGGGGAGGGTTATTATTGTTGTTGTTGTTGACAGGCTGGTTGGCATCATTGTCCTCCTGCTCACCGAGGAGGTAGGAGTGCAGGTCTCTGCGGTGGCCAGAGAGAAGCGGTCGGTTGGTTGCAGATAATTTCAGAGTGAGAATGTACAACAACGTGTTGCGGTGCATTCGGACTTGACTTACAGTAAATACCCAGCGCTGACGGTCCAGGCTCTGACCAGGCCTTTGAGCCACTGGCGTGTGTGACCCTGCTCCAGTAGAGCTGGCAGCACAACCTGGAGTAATAATAGCTCCAGTGAGAGCTCACTGACCGGGGCGTCACTGAGGGGAAACAGGTGGACAGGTCAGAAAGAGACATTTCAACAGCGTGTTCCAGTTCATGTACCACATGGTGATACACACAGCTACTGAGATTTCTATTCTCAATAGTTTAATTGATAAAAATAGTCTTCTGAGGGCCTCTATTCTTGCATCTAACACATTCTGTCCTGAAGAGGATGTGCTTTCAAACACACAAGACAAGATAAACTAGAGTAGCTTTCACATAGATAATCATGCAACAGTTTTGTCTTGTCTGTGGTTACCTGTAGAGCATGACATTGTAGGGCAGGAAGGTGGGCAGCAGTAGTTTAATCAGCCTGATGGGCAGCCACAGCATGAGCAACACGATAGAACCGAACACCACCACGGACAGGATGAACCGCCGCAGGTGTCTGTAGATGGGCAGGTGAATCATTTCCTGCACTGGGTTAAAATCTGGGTCATTGAGGTTTCTTAGAAACCACAGCACTCCAGGCCTCAGCACCTGTTAGACAAACACATTATTATTTTTTAATCATTTATATTTATCATTAGCAGAGAATTACATATGAAAACAGATGTTAGAATAGATATTTTCTCAACATGATCCTACCTCTCTCAGTAGGAGGATGAAAGAAGCAAAGTAGAAGACATAGACCATTCCCACAAGCCAGTGCAGGAACATGGTGGTACCAGGGGCTGATTTGAAACTCAACTCTCTGTCTTTCAGGGAGGCGTCAAACATCTCCTACAGGATGCAGAAAAGAAAATGGAAAAAAATAAATACATTTTTGGTTGAATCAAATTCAGAATTTGTTCCTTGATCCTTTCCACTTATGGTACTGTCACCGAATAAACAGTTGGCTAGATGATGAAATGAAGAACATTTACACACACCATATGCTTTCAACTAGAATCACCACCTTGTGGCCGTACGCCTTCGCTAAGCAGTCAACATGCAGGAAATATGTCGACGATCTCCCCTTCTGTTACTGCGTTATAGTGATGATCGTGTCCATTAGTTTTTATGTAGAACATGATTTCTAGAGACAGTGCGTCATCACTTTAACCCACCGGACATCTGTGAGAGGTTTTTAGATCATCGTTTCATGTCAACCCTCCCCCTCACATTCACAAGAATGTGGCAGGTGTGAAGTCAAAGTGACACCAATCTTTGACCTTTTCACGAGAACATGGCAAGATTTGTGACACTGGTGTTACAAAAATGTTTTCTGAAAATGGAAAACTTTCCTTATTTTCTGGCATTTTTAATTGTATTCAACTAACTGTTTTCAATTTTGAAAACGTAACATCTGAACAGAGGACAAAGAACTTTTGTTATTGTTACAGGTTGCTCTGATTTTGTGGGACAAACTGAAATAATGAAGACGGCTTATTCCACACAGCCTCTCCTCAGGCCAGTCGAATTGTTTTCCCTAGCAAACAGCTGCAGAGCAGAAGGGCTGCGGTCTCTTTCTGCAGTGAGAGCAGCTCCATCTGCTCCGTGGCAGGTTGGACGGCTCTGAACAGGCTCAGGAAAAAAAACACACCCAGTGAGTTACAATGAGCAGCATAGGTGACAATGTTCAGGAGGCAGCAGGGGGTGGAGAGGGATTCAGTTTTCTGACAACTGCTTACATACGAGGAAAGTGAGAGCCGCGACGCAACCTTGTTAAAAGCCACTTCAACTGCGATGTGACAGACGCCTCTACAGGAAGGCAACGCTGCTCTCATTTTAGAAAAACAACTTGGATGAAGCATCCACTTCAACACAGAAAACAGAGTCACTGACTCTGGAGGAACCCTCGCAGCCTCAGAGAAAACATAGAAACCACTCCAAGAAAAATCAATGACAACAACAGCCAGTGATGAGAGTGACCTTCCAATTACCATGATACTAATTCAAGCATTAAACTGCTTAATTACATACAGCGGGGAAAATAAGTATTGAACGCGTCAATAGACTTGCATGGTGAGCATGCATAGAGGCCATGGAGGTTAAATGCATTACTCATTGTTTTTTTTTTTTTTATATATAACTGCACCTGCTGATTCCAGGTCTGTCTAAAGCTCTGTCAGTGATCCTTGGCTCTTGCACAACTCTTCTTAGTTTTCTTTTGACCCACAAATCTTGTGAGGAACACCTGGTTGTGGCCTAACGGATAAAACGGTGCATTCAGACACATCTGTGCCATCAGTATGTTCTGTAACATAGTTTCTGAAGGTCTTGAGAAGCTCTTCATTTTTCCCCATCATGAGATGCCTCTTGTGTGACACCTTGGTGATAAGAAACCTTTTTATAGGCGTCAACTGGACTAAACCAGCTGAGCTGATATTACTGAGATGACTTTCTAAATACTGGCAGACTCCAACTGCTTTTTGCACCTCCTTTTCTTCATGTGTTCAATACTAATTCCCTGTGTCATTTCACTTACTTCATTTATGGACATAAATGTTTGGATTTCTTTATGTGTGCATGTGCATGTGGGTTGTTGCGAACATCTGCTGAAAGTTTCATGTCAATAGCTCCATTAGAAATATATTTTCTGAGAAAAATGTTGACGCGTTCAATACTTATTTTCCCCTGCTGTAAATACAATAATGCATAAAAGTGACATGAGCTGGGGAATTGGATATTGTAACAAAGCTGTGGATACATAATGACAGTGATTATAAGGAGCAGAGTGAGAGTCTTACTAAAGAGCAGATGTCAAGCCACCAGCCACAGATGAGTGGAAACACACCAATCTCCACAACAACCAGCAGGGAGACCTGTAATGGAAAGACAAATATGACTCAATAACAGTAAATGTGAAATATGTAGATGAACTAAAAGAGTCAAGTGAAGTGGGTCATACTGTGATGAATTACTTTTATCCCTGAGCTTATATGTTGATGTTGCAAATAAGACTAAATACAGTGTTATGTTCACAAGGTCGATCTCAGTAAGCGTACAGTGTCTGTTTACATTTCAACCAAGGATGGCACTCGCGTACGTCACACAGAGCAAAAATGCACTTAGAGGGGTTGTTACCTTGACAACAATGTAGCAGACTCCCAGGAGACGCCGGGAACGCTGGAACCTGACCAGAGCGGCCAGTCCCTGAGACGGTAATTAAGGATCAACACTGCCACCACACACACGCACACACACACAAAACCTCTTACATCTGCTCAGACCTGAGAGAATACATTTATCATGCAACGTCTGGCCTTGTATTATTGTGAGGCTACGGCCAATGGAGTTATTTTGAGTAAAAATATTCAGCAGAGTCTAGATAACTGATGATGTCAGGTGAAAGGATACATGACAGAGGATGAGAGTCATGGCCAGCAGTATGTAGCCCACGATTGTTGTGATTAAGCCCTCGAAGTGGGAGGCCTGGACCTGTGGAAGAGCACAGAGCAGCAGATTAATGAAGGATAATTAGATACTGGGTCGTATAATCCAGCTAATTGATTAGAGCGGCTTCTTACATATTCCTCGAAGCCAAGGCCAACGACAGAGAAGTGCCCGATGTGGTAGGGACAGAATGCTGCATAAAGAAACACAAGAAAGGAGGGTTTGTCCTACTGTAGCACATACACTTATGTTACAAATTAAAGGGATACTTCACCCAAAATCGATAATTCACCAATTTTCTACTCACCGTCATGCGAGATGTACGTTTGTTGTTGGAAACCATTGGATGTATGATGTAAACACGAGACAAAAACAAGAACATCTCGCAGCAAATCACGCACATGCGCACAAACATCAACAGAGCCACTGGGAGCTACTACTACAACAAGGCTAAAAACAGCGGTCAAATTAATTTTTTCCAAACAACTTTTTCATGTCGCAGCTACAGGACATTTGGGTCAGTACGGATGACAGTATGGAGATATTTGGATGTTTCATAGTGTGTGTTTTGGACGATTCAAAAAAAGTGAGCACTATCCTCCGCCATGATATGAAAATAGAAAATTGTAGAATTGTATTCAAATTGTAGTAGAAAATTGGTGAATTATCAATTTTGGGTGAAGTATCCCTTTAAGTCAGTGGTCCAGTGTGAGAGAAAGAACCAGAATGATAATATTGTGCAGTATGATACATAAAACAACACCCTTGTTTCGGTCTACTCACCGAAAACCAGGATGAAGAGTGTGTTGAGAGATACTACCCAAAACACATGCTCCTACAAGATAAAAACATCAAGTGGTAAGATTTAGACACACTAATACAAAATAACCTGAGTTTACACAACATAAAAAAACAATCATGGGTATTAATACTTACCAGAAATACCAGTGAACCATCCAGGCCAAGCATCTATGGCAGAAATTGAGTATTTTTTTTAGTGTTTTATATTAAAATGATGCATAACAGAGAGAAGAGAGAAGGTGTTTATAGATTCTGTGGAGATCAATAATGACATGCAGATTTACCCTCTCCCAGGTGAGCTCCTCTGCTGCTCTGTCCCACTCCAGAGCGTTCCAGTTCATGTCATCTACAGAGACACACATCAGCTTGAAACACTGGAAGGATTACAACAATCCTGCCAAACACTAGCCTTAAAATGTATTTTCTATGAACAGTGTATGGGCGATCCGACACAAGACGCTGTTCTCTCCGATTGTGAGGTGACGACAACATCACAGTGCACAGCATTAAGGCGGGAGAGTGCCTTTGTTGTGTTTGTCTGCTCAAACGGGGCAGAAAAATAATATCTTAAAAATGCTGTTACTCTTACATTATTAATGTTGTTCTGGGGTAATCAGTTCTGCGGTGCAAAAAAAGGCTATTATGAGGCGTATATTCATTTAGCTGTGGTGATACTCCTCTGTTAGAATAATGTACAACACAATCACAATTCATTACTTTTTTTTTGCCCTTTCTGCTGAAAAATCAGTCCATTACCCACAATAAAACATAATACATATTGGTGTGATGTGAATGCTATGGGTTGCATTTTGACATGCTGTTATATCTTATCTCAAATTACTTTGTAACAAGAAAATTGTTACCAAATGAGACCATTATGGAAACCATCTGTATGCTCTGGTGCCAATGACACCGTTTGCTGTGAGCCACATTTTCATAAACCTGCTGGTCCATGGTCTTATTTGTTTGTTTCAATGGAGGTAAAATGTTTTGGGAACACTTTACCCATGTTGTCTGTTTCATTTCATTTGTGAATAAACCCTGCCGCTTTCTCAGTGTTTTGTGATTTTAAGTAATTCAGGTATTCTATCGCATTTCAATAAAGTCTGACAAGACAGCGCACACTGTGAAATGTGACAGACAAAGGGAAAGGGAAAGTGCCACTACTTTTCTATAATGTCTATTGTATATACTGATAAAAGAAAACAAAAAAACTTTGTACACAGTCTGACAACTCTTCTGAAAATCTGACATCATGTGAAATAAAGTACTTCAGGACGCAACTTGAGTCTGACCTTGTGCTCCGTTGTTGGGGTCTGCATCCTCAGCAGCTGCTCCCTCCTCTTCCTCCAGCTCCGGGTCATCAGCTTGGTCTGGGGGCACATCAGGGGGCTCCGGCTCTGCTTCATTCTGGGCTGGAGGATCAGCAGGGGCCGGCTGGGCAGCGGGGGGCTCATCAGCTGCTCCCTGACCTGCACCTTGTGCCTGAGGGTGAGACAGCGGGGTGCACGGCTTTAATATGTGTGTGATACTGCAGTATAGACACAGTATATTGGTTACAGGATATGGTGTTGCAGCACAATGCACACAAATAACTTGTGAATATCTTCATTGGACAATTACTTTTGATGCTTTTGCTTTTCATTTCTGCTACTTTAACATATTGACAATCAGTCAAGCAATGCACCTCATTGGCTTGTCCTGCAGCATTCGGTGGTGGTGCCTGGTGCTGCTCCAACCACTGGGGAGCGCCACCATGAACGATCTGTTCTCTGAGCCACACCAGACTGATAAATGCACACAGGGTGCAGGTGACGACGAAGCAACCCTGAAGACAATCTGCAAGCAGGTTCTCTCTGAAGGGACACAAACAAAAACACATAAAAACACTGAAATGGTCCTTTACATCAAAGCTGAAGGGAAATGAGGAGTATAAATAAATAGAACACACTGGTTTATATTAGGTTTTAAATATTGCTTTAGTGAGTGAGTGCTGGATAATACTGGTTTCATTACTCACGTGGAGAGCATGTCCAATGGAAGTGTCAACAGTGAGCTCACAGAGCCGGTAAACAGACACTTGTAGATGCGACCTTAGGCAAAGAGAAAAGATAAATAAATTGGCGTCATTCATTTAAAATGTTTATATTAATCTGACTCTGCATTGATACACTTTACATAATGTATGACAGATAAAAATAAATAGATCGAGCCAACGTTTTGAGATGTGGGGGGGGTTATATAGCTTGGAACACACAGCATAGCCCATTATGTAATGGCTCTTAAGCCGTAATTCTCTTGATCTTGTTAAATCATAAACATGAGCTAATATGTTAAGTTTATGTCATGGTCGCTGCATCAATGACTGTATTATGTTCTCCAGCAGGAGCAAACGGGTCCACATGTGCCTAAATCTGAGCACTTATGTGAGACATTCCTTTCTCTCGCAGTGGGAGCGAGAAGTTACACATGAGAGGTCTGGATATAATGAAATGAGCATCGACTTTAAAGTCTGTAAAATGCATTCAGCAGGTGTAATCAGATCAAATCTGTTTCTATAACTTATTTGAAATATATCACGTGTATGAGATAATTACACTATGAAACAACACAAAGGCTATTACAGATGTGTAATCCTCTATTTTAAGAGGTTTTCCTTGTGGCTCTGAATACACAATCAATTTTTGTGCGTTCGACTTACATGCAGTGAGAGGGACCACCCCAAGCCATGCAAAGGCCACCAGTGTGTAATGGAACCAGTAGCGGATCGCCGTGCCTACACTGGTCAGCAGGCCGGCGCAAATGTCTTGTATGGGCAGCCGTGAGGGCATGTCTGGGGAGTAGACTGAGGGAGGGAAAAAGGAAAGAGGTTTGATAATTATTCAAAAATTCTGTATGAACAAAGACATGACTTGTCAATAAATGAGATCGTTATATGTAAAACACAAAAAAGAACCATACAGCCCCATATGAAAGGCTAGGTTGGTGAACTTACTTGGTGTAAAAGCAAATCTGTGCTTGCACAATTCACAGTACTCCTTCCTGCTGTGCTTCAGCCATTGGACCAAACTGTGAAGCAACATTTACAGTTTGAAAAGGACCAAAGTTAAGTTAACACCCTCGTATACATGTGCCGACTCAGCTTTTTTTTTTACGTTTTAATCACATAGACATTACTCAAGCTTAAAACAGTTTTCTCACACAGACAGACTTAACACACTCAATTGGCTTGTAATTTTGGGGGTGTCAATTTAGGAGGACACACTGGAAAACCAAATATAGGTGCCCACATTGATTGATTTATGGTTACACACTTCCTAACCAAATAACAATATAGAAATGGTGTAGTTACACTTGAAATCTCAATTCTGGCTTGGTGATAAATTTCAGTAGATTTTAAAGGTGTTGGTTTTCTCTATTTCACATGATATTCAAGTCTCTTGAACGCTGATGGTATTGCATATCCAAAACCGTTTCAGATGTAGTCTATTAGGCGAAAAAACATTTGTTGAGAGTGTTCACCTAACATTTTGTCTTCCTTGGTTGTCATACCCATGCTAGGATTTATCACACAAGGATATGAAGTGACTAGGACGTAAACTCAGCTCTTTCGACCTCTTCAGGACCTCTGGATCCAACAGACACTGTGACTAGGACCATTTCTCATTCCTCAGTCACGGTAAAACACTCACTCTCTGATTACCAGCACAACAAAGTAGGGTGTGTCAGCTATATCTGAGCTGATGTGTACATAACGATCTCCTCTCATCTTGTTGTGACATAGCCTACTACGCCGTGGGATTAACAAATGGATTATATAAGGGAATCCAACACATACACCAGCTTTCTCATAAGACCTAAACAGACCATAGTTACACCTCAGGTTTTAGTTCGATTTTGCCTACATAATCAACCTTTACTTTCCATCTCCTGATAAAAATTGTAAGCTGTATTACTACACCACAACTAGGGCTGTCACAATCATGACATTTGAGTTGACGATTAATTACCAAACAAATAATTGCGACAGCCACACCGTAAATGGTGGAAAACGACCAGGAAATTGTGATAGAAACGATTACATTTCTGTTAGTTTCATCCAGCTGTTTTGATACATATGAATGGAAACAATTTTAACAATTATGCAAAAATATTTGTGGTGAGCTCAAATAATTGCAATCAGGCAATTGTGTAATAATTGTGACAGGCCTAAGCACAGCTATGCAAATATCATAGTTATTCCTTTGTGGTTCAATTAAGAGAATCTGTATTTAGATCAGGGACAGTTAACAGAAACCAGTCCAGCTCAAAATCATGACACATTGTCTCAGTCTCACACACATTGAGAATGCACTAAAACCCAGACAGTGAATAACTGGTGAAGGTTTAGTCTTGTGAAGTCAAACTGTCACAGCACATATTGGGCATCCTGCTGTGAGACGTTTGTTGCCTCCTGTGCAACTGTTCGCTGGGAGTCCCTGTCCCACATCTGATACATCTTTGACTGTGGTAATAAAAATTCTGCATAGTGTGTCTCCTCTCCTCATTTAGAACTGCTGAGCTTTGTGTGTATTTTCTATCTTTACTCATGCAATAAATAAAAGAGCAGAGCTTCTTTTAACACTCTATACACTGAGCACTGCCATCCAGACACAATAGGCTGTTTTTCTGACTTTGTGGGGGGTGACAGTGAACTAATATGAATACGGACGGAGCTTCAACAGTCACAGCAGAACAATCCAGGCCTGCCTTTGCTTCTGCCTAGAGATTTCCATCCACCTGACCCTCTTATAACCAGCTATGCTGCTGACACACCTGACAGATGAGAACACAGCACAATCTCCAAAGAACCCGCAGGTGCTGGTATTGTTTTCACATTTCCAATACCACACCTACGGCCAGTGATGTGGGATACTATGTAGCCTGGATGACATAAGAGGGCCAACCCGATACCCTTTATGCTTTTCATGATTCTTCCACTGCATTCATCATCAAGCCATCACTATAATAACAATATTTGTACACAACCTGTACACCAAATTAGATAATCATATTGTAATTACAAAACAGGAAAGGAAAATTACATTTTAGCTTGGAAAGCGAAACAATTTGCAATAAATTCATTGTACTATTTATTTTCATTAGTAGTCTTATTAATATGCCTCCTTTTCTTAGACCATAAGATTAAGACTTTCTGCTCATGGGCATAGAGCCAAAATAGAAATAAACATGATCGAAAGAATAGTGGAACTATGGGAAATATTCTTATGTGTTCAATAGCAATAATCAATCGCTCTACATAGTAATAAATAAAACCTTAACAATCAGTTCTACACTTTCTGTATGACCCTAAACAAGCATAGTATTTGAGTGAAGTTACTACTGACTACTACTAGTGTTTTAGAAGAACAACTGCACCAAGTTTATGTATTGTACTGTTGTTTTAAACTGTTTTTATGTAATAGGACTACAAATGGAAGTTAGCATTTTTGCTACAAACAATGTGCACTGTCCCATCTAAATACAAATAGAAAGTTCACACAATGTCCAACTACAGTATAGTTACTCAGGTCTATTCTGTGCGTGTGTAAAAGATTTTTTTTTTGTAAAGGGTGTGTGGGGGACTCTGGAGAGAAAGAGGGAACTGCAAAGTCACAATATTGACACTGACTCTCAAATCAAAGGGGGAGAGACAGACAAAGAGACAGACTTACCATTCTTGGTGGATAAACTTGATACTGCCAGTGCAGACACAGGGGTGGTACAGGGGTTTGTCTGGGGTCCCCTCTGAGCGGCACACACGACAAATATCCGCTTCACACAAACAAAAACACACGCATACATGTCATTATGTGACAACAATGGCCAAAACCAGGCAAAACAGAGATGTGCAGAGTAGACAGCTCGTGGGGGAAAGTAAGAGGGGTGTGTTAATAGACGTGTCTTTAGTGATAGAGTATCTTATTTCGTAGCTTCTTTTTTTTAGCCATTCATGTTTGACACTTACACTAAACGAGATACACAAATCTGAGTTACATATGGAGCTTGGCTTATCTATATGACCATACATCAGGAGACTGATGACATCACAGGCAACTTCTGGGTCTTTCTACACACACACACACACCTCTACATTGCTGCTTTAGACTATCCTATAACAATGAGCTCACCTGCATTGTAAAACAAGCGTTTAGCAGCCTTGCCCCGTCTTCCTCAGTCAATCACACTGACAGGCTATCAAGCTAACGTTATGCTATTCTGCTAAATTAACCACTAGCAGGCCAGGCTTGGCTAACGCTAGTTAGTTAGTGAAACCCAGCAGGGCACAAAGTACTAACACACTCCTCCGCCGGGTGCTTACCTTCCTCTGCAGTATCCATGATGTTTTGCTAAGCACCAGTCGCCTTTTCTTCCAGGAGTATTTTGTTCCGTGAACCCATCCACGACACAGACGATATCGTTTAGCTAGCTAAAGTTAAGCTAGCGAGACGAGTGTATCCTTATGTGTCGGATGCATTGACAATCATAAAATGGTTTCCCCACACACTGACCACTAGCACGCTTTCTTCGCCGCGTCCTCTTAACATCAAGCCTGTATTCGCCGCTAAACTGATGCTTTTCTGTTTTGTTTTTTCTTCTTACATTCGTTTTTTTTTTTCCAAATGTAAAACAATAAACTTGAGAAAGCTCACATCCTCTCTGAAATGACAGTTAAAGCCAGGCAGGGAGACAAATGGCTAGCTAGGCTCGCTAACGCATGCGCGAACGTGACGTCACCGCCAGCCCCTGTCATAACAATTTAGACTTTACCACATCGGATCAAGTTTTACGGCAGGTAAACTTCCACAACAACCGTCACGTGGTCAGTGTCTTTTTCGTTTTTTAAGTATTTTTTTATTAAGGGACAGTTCAAGAAAAACAAGTACAGTAAGAATAATCATAATCATTTTTATTTATAAAGCACTTTTCATGCAAGGCACAAAGTGCTTTCCAGGTAAAAACAAACAAACATGATAATAATAGACATGGTAACAAAAGAAAAAAAAGGAAAAAAAGCAAATACATTTTGCAGTTGCGTACACAACACATACAGTCTATGGCATAACATGATTTAAAAAAAAAGGTTAGCACAATATGACGGGCTATGAGGGAAATGGAAACAGGATATAAAGTTGTAGAGAATAACAGAGGTGTGGACTTGGACTCGGGACTTGAGACTTGACTTGGACTCGAGTCCCGATTTTGATGACTTAAGACTTGCTTGATCAAATCAAAAAAAGACTTGGACTCGCTTGGGACTTGATGCCAAAGACTTGAGACTCTACTTGGACTTGAGAGCAAAGACTTGAGACTCTACTTGGACTTAACCCTCATGACTTGAATTCAAGTCAAGTCACATGAAGCAAGCACAAATATTAAAATAATCACATCAATGTTAAACTGTAGCAGCCAGTCAGAGACGTTCTATATGGAACCCACTCCTGTTATCAGTCTTGGCTGTATGATTAATGCCAACACACTAAAGCCTACCACACACATAAAGATAATCTGTCTGATTTTGCCCCGATTTTCCCCCTTCCAACCAAAGACAAAAGTCGCCCAATTATCTTAGGCTTTTAAGATTAATTTATGAGATTCTGGTTCTGGATTGTGGTGTTTTAAGATTTAAATTCTCCCGACAATCGGCTCGTAAAACGGTCGGCGCCGACAATCGTAAATATTAAACATGTTCAATATTTACAATTGTCGGCTCCGATAATCGTGACCGTTTGGATCAAAAGTCGGCTTGTGTGTGGGGGAACTCGACAATCCTGAGTCACCGGCTCCGCGGAATGTGATGTGAAATTGAATGTAACCAATAAATAAGCGATCTGACTGCAGAACACGTAGCATAACAAACCAGTGTGGCTAAAGCTCCATGGCTACCAAAGATGGTTTAATAGAGTATCTTTGATGGCTAGCATCAACAGAGAAGCTACGTCAGATCACATTCGATCACGCAAGATTTCTGGCGTGTTACTGTAGGCCTACGTCAATTTTAAATAGCATAATAACAACTTAACAATTGAGGCGTGGTCATGATCTTTATGTATCATTAATTATAATCTTTGGACTTGGTTGGGACTCGAAACAAAATCTTAGGACTTGGTTGGGACTCGAAACAAAAATCTTAGGACTTGGACTTGACTTGGGACTTGAGAGCAAAGACTTGAGACTCTACTCGAGACTTGAGAGCAAAGACTTGAGACTCTACTTGGACTTGCAACATAGGGACTTTCTCCCACCTCTGGAGAATAAACACTAAAACACTAAAAAACACACTTATCTACGTGTAATCCGGGGATATTCTCCTAATTAATGTTAATATTAATATTAATGATATTTCTACATAAACTCAACAGGATATCAGTGATACATACTGCTACAATGTGTTTTAACAGCGACATCTGCAGGATACTACCTGAACCACCACCAGAACAACCCTTCCACAGTTCTCAACTGGAGGGACATGTACATTTTCCAATATTGAACTATGGATTTCTCTCTTAATGACAATTTTGTTGCTTGTGCTATCCTATTTAACTATTCATTTTCCCTAGCACTGAATAATAATAAACTCAACAACAACAACAATAGGCTATCTCTAATAATGATAATGATTCTCTCTCTTGGTCCATGTGCATTACTTCATTACTTACTGCAACTTGGACTGCTTGTCATCTTTCCTGTAATTGAATGCCTATTGTTTTTGGTGAACTTTTTTTTAATGAACCTTATCTGCTTTAAAATGTTTTAGCCTGAGCAGTGAAAAAAACAACACAAAAACCTGCTGTCAAACATCTGGACACATTTGAACAGTATAGTTACTCAGATTAATTATGGGGGGGGAAACGATTTATTAAGTTGCTTTGATAACAAAAATGGAAACATGTTGACGATAATAAGAGCAGTAATATTGCTGGACACGAATTGTTACTGCCCTACCAACTCCCGCCAGCAGCGGCGCCGTGGCTTAGTTGGTTAAAGCGCCTGTCTAGTAAACAGGAGATCCTGGGTTCGAATCCCAGCGGTGCCTTTTGAAGGGGGAAGTCTCGATGGGGAAACGTATAGCCTAATCCTAACCCTATAATCAACTGTCTTTGACCATGCCATCGCTGCCACAGGACTTCAGTCAAACCATGCAAAGAACAAGGTACTCCCGTTGTGGCGGCAGCAGGACTTCACTGTAACACGACAAATACACTCATACGAAATAAGATCACAGAGTGAAAACTACTTACTTTAGCAGCAAAAAGCTAAATATCGACTTTAATTTTAATTAATTTGAAAACACTTCATGAATGAGAGACTTAAAAGGTAGAACAGTGGTCTAAAACAAAGATTATTGATTTGATTAAATAAATACTACTATCTGATCAAAAATATTAATTTTTAACACATTTCAAATCGTTAGACCAAAGACCATGGTTGTGTCATTCATTTAGCATGATCAGTCAAAGACAATGCTTGTTTCACACTAGCTAAAGATTTTAGTAACACTCAAACCTTCCTTTTGCACCATTGTGAGAATAACATCACAGAACATCAGATAAATTATAGCCTACTTTACTATTTGCAATCACCATGATTTCTTTCAAATAGCTGCCTTTTACAATGTTAGAAACTTACAGCTTTTATTTTGAAGGGCATGTCTGGAATTTCACTCTCTCTTTTCCACTTGAGGTAAACTTTACAATCACCGACTTGTGACTCGCTGCAACTTTCTGAGCCCCGCATACATGATACAACCTCAGGTTGTGTCCTCTCACCAGAAAACAACACGGTACGTTTGTGTGATCTGCACAGGCTGATAATTAAATAGGCAGCCAGTGGTAATTGTCTCTGTTTGATACTAAGAGAGGGGGGCACTAGAAACAAGTATAGAGCAATCTGTGGAAAATGCTATGTCATTGTGTTGCGCAAATGCATTTAGCTGTGTCCAAATCCACAGCTGCTGATTCCAGATTCCTCTTTCCAGCTGACTTTCTGTTTGCTTGTCTGTCCTCAGATGGCAAATGAAGCCAAGCCTTGCCCCTGTGATATTGGCGATCAGATGCAGTATGGCGGGCTCGGCCAGGAGGTTCAGCTAGAGCACACTAAAGCCTATGTGGTCAAGCCATCCACTGCATCTGATAAGGCCATTATTGTCATACAAGACATTTATGGGTGGCAACTTCCCAACACCAGATACATGGCTGATATGCTGGCTGCCAATGGATACATGTATGTAAAAAAAATAAGAAAAAAGAAATGAGAAACTAGACCATATGACTAGGTTCATTTTAGGACTTTGTCTGGTTGAACACCTGCCTATTTCACAGCAGGCTTATAAATGTGCTGGACTAGTGTGATCTGTAATACTGATTATTCTGCATCTGTTTTGAGAAGTGCCATTTGCCCGGACTTCTATGTTGGGAAGGAGCCTTGGAGTCCGTCACACGACTGGTCCAAGTTTCAGGAGTGGCTTGAAGACAAAAAGCCAACCAACATAAACAAGTAACTCAGCATGTTTTGTCTGTGTATGTGAATATCTAACCAATTTTAGGATTGTGGCAACATATCATTCATTCCCTTTCCCATAATAATATTTCCCAGAGAGGTGGATGCAGCGCTGGGGTTCCTGAAGGAGCAGTGTGGGGCCAAACACATCGGAGCAGTGGGTTTCTGCTGGGGAGGGGTAGCCACACATTACCTGGCCCTGCAGTATCCAGAGGTCAAAGCTGGAGTGTCAGTCTATGGTATGTACTATATCTGCTGCACATGAGACTGACTCAATGTGCATGGAAGCAAGAGAGCACACGCTGTTTGGATCCTGTACAGTGGTTTTTATAACAGGGCTTACTGTATGTGATGCAGGGATCGTCCGTGAGAGGGAGGACAGGTATGAGCTGAAGACTCCTACACTCTTCATTTTTGGGGAAAAAGATGAGGTCATCCCACTGGACCAGGTGAGTGACATAGACTGTAGTTATAGATCCAAACAGTGTGACCCTCCTAATACCTCCCATGGTACTTGAGCACCAAGTGATGTCCTAACAGAAACATTTAGCAGATATCCATTAAAAAAACTCCCAATCTTTCATGTAACAACTTACAACCACATTTGCCTAATTTTTTTTTCTGTTCAGGTGGGTGTCCTTGAAGAAAAGCTGAAGGAGAAATGCACAGTGGACTATCAAGTGAAGGTCTTTCCTGGTCAGACTCACGGGTTTGTCCACCGCAAGAGAGAAGACATCAACCCCACTGACAAACCCAGTATCCAGCAAGCCAGGACGGACATGCTCAACTGGCTCCACAAGTACATGTAAATAAGAAGGTCAGAAACAGCACGATGTGTGGGACTGCAATTAGAAACTGGTGCCTTTAATAATAATTTTGCATATTGGACCAACTGTGAAAGAAAGGGTGAAAACCTGAAAAGGCCAAGTGCAAAATACAAGGAGGTGCTATTCAAAGCAAGCTGATATATAATTAAAATTATTGCAATAATAACAATTATAAAATTACATTTATTATATTGCACTATTTTCAATTGTTTTGTCATTCCAGACATTTCTCAGATCTTTAACATTTAACTGTTTAGGGATTGTCTGCATCTATGGATATTAAGGAACTAATTTTAATGATCATTGAGCCAAATGTCAGACTTTTCCTTCATGGAAGCTGTGTGGATGAAGTAAATGTAAATTTGTAAGAAATCAACTGTTGAATGTAATAAATGTCTTTTTTATGCATCATTTTGCCAATATTTTGTCTTATAAGATGTTTAATGTAAACCTAGCATGTGTGATGAATTATGGGGACTTGAAATATCACAACTACTGAGTGGGAATTTCAACAGACCAACATTTTAATGGTGACTTTTGATACGATTACAGCTTGAACATTTTGTATCAAACGATAAATAGCAATATGCAGTGCGGTTTGGACATGGTGCTCGGGGAAGTGCCTAAAATCTCTAGAACAGCAGACACATTTTTATTACGCGTTCTAGAGCACAGCCGAGCCTTGTGGTGGTTCAGGAGGGCTCTAGTCCTCGCTCTCTCCCTGGCTTCGGATGTCATCAATCTTGAGGATCATCTTGACTACCTGTGTAGCCAGCGAGATCTGCTGCTTCTTGCCAATCAGGGTCTCGATCACATGCTGCTGCTTCATGTCTGTGCAGGAGGAAACGAAAAACAAACATTCAGTCTCATGTAACGTATGGATTGGTACACTTAAAGACGGGTAGCACTGGAATTTCCGAAGACTGGGCGCAGTTGTGTTCAAATAAAATGGTACATTATCCATGATTGTTGCGTTCCTTACCATTGGTGTTGTTGTGCAGACAGTCGATGCCGAGGAAGGGGTTGTTGTCTCTGACCTGTTTAGCTCTGACCTCTGTCATGGTCTGGATGGGGTTCAGCCCACTGTTCTCAGCCAGCGCCATTGGGATTACCTCGAGAGCATCAGCAAACGCCCTCATGGCGTACTGCTCCAATGAGGGGCACTAAAAAGAAAAGAAACAGAAGTTAACGAGGAAAACTGCAACATGAGAATCGGGTTGTAAGATTGTAAGAGCAATTACTCAGAACTTCACATCATTTCTTGCATGTTGCGTTTTACTCACCTTATCTGCAGCCTGGTTAACAGAGAGGGCACAGGAAATCTCTGAGGCTCCTCCTCCGTACACAACGCGGTTGTCTCTGACCAGATTGCGAATTACACACAGAGCATCATGGAGAGCTCGCTTGGCCTCTTCGATGATCTATTTGTGAGAAAAATAGAATAAGTTAAACCAAAGGAACTAGGAACAGCATAAATTAAATGTTTTAAGATACATCTGAGCTGCTCACCATTTTGTTGCCGCCACGGATGAAAATGGTCACAGCCCTGGTGTTCTTGCACTCCTGGATGACCAGCATGCGGTCCTTTGTGGTGCCGAAGGTGATCTCCTTCACCACGCCGGCTAAGCCAAGCTTCTCTGGCGTCAGCTCACTGAACCTCGGCACAATGCGGCCTCCTGTGGCAATGGCGATCAACTGTGGAGGAACACAATGCACACTGTAAATGCATAATGTACTAACACATGACTGAGATAATAAAGCAAGTGAAAATATTAGATTTTATTCTGTTAAAAGGAGTTCTGCCATGTAACAAATGTTTCACCTCGATCTCAGGCCCTCCGACCCAGCGGATGGCCGGCAGCTCATTCTGCAGCAGGAGGTGGTTGGCTTCGTCGTCAAAGCCCCACTGGCAGATGGCCAAGGTTGCGCCATTGCTTTTGACCTAAAAGAGAAACATGAGTGTATGTTTCCAAGATTAACAATATGTAGCAACGTAGATGTTAAGAGTTCAGTTGTAGCAGCTTAGAGGTCCCACCTGTTGGATCATCTCCTCGAACTTCTCCTTCTCGTATTTCTGGAGTGCTTTGTAGTCCTCTACGGAGGTCACATCCAACTTATGCTTGGTCTTGGGCTTAGGGGGCTCAAACGGGCAGGTGAGGATGGCAATTTTCACATCTTTCAGAACCTGTGTTGTGACAAAGAATCATCGGTATTAGTATTATTTAGTAACTGTGGTCACACAAAGGGAAATGCAGTATTTGGTTATACACTGAAAAAACTGGTAATCATACCTAAAATATGTTATCTCAAACAACGATCATTCCAACTTTTTAATATTGTGGATACAGACATGACAAACATACACATTTTATATGTCCTTATCAACTGCAAGTTATGTGATTCCAATGTCACTGACATCCTCTGAGAAGATGACTTCTCGTTGCTCATACCTTGGGCATCTGAGGATGACTGAACTCCTTGTCAACTATGACTCCTTTGATGAGCTGTGTGTCTTCCAGCTTGCCTCCCACCTTGCCCTCCATCTTGACAAGCTCAAAATCAACATCCTTCCTATCCATATCAGCCACAGTGAGGATGGCATTCACTGCGATCTCTGCCATCTGTCTGTGGCATCGGTTGATACTGAAAGACAAAAGAAGAACTTTAAGTATCTGACCAGATCTTAGCCAAATCTTGAATGAATTCTAACTTAAAAATGAAAAACCTATCTAATCACGTTTGGTGATGTAATTAAGTGATTATGAAGCTAGATGACAACTCATTAACAGAATGGTTGTTACATAATTAAGACAGCTCAAAACTTTTGTGTCTAGGAGACTCACACTTTGGATCCCAGTGTTGTCATAGCGGTCTGAATGAGTGGCTCTGTGTTGCTGGGATCAAAGGGGAAGGTTTCTGCGATTTTGTCCAGCTGCTCGATGGCAATGCGTGCAGCCTGGTCATAACCGTCAGAGATCCTGATGGGGTGGATCCCACGGTCCAGCAACTGCTCGGCCTGCTCGAGCAGCGCCCCAGCCAGCACTGAGGAGGAGGGAAAACAAAACATTGTCAAAAAGGTACACTGTCATGACAGCTGGGTGCCTAACATTTCCATGTTAAAGACATCATCTACATTTTGAGAACCTCACAAATACAATGATCTTTATTTTGTAACGGTTATTCTGTAATTCAACAATACAAAACATCTGGACACTCTGCATGACACGACGATACTGAGTGAAACCAAATCCGTCTATTTTTTAGGATGCAGAATGGTTCAATGTTCTCCTCTCCATTAACATTTTAATTCTTTATTGATTTAGAAGAGCCATGTCTAGCACAAGCATTTGAGGGACATTTTCTCTCAAAATGACTGCCGAGTACAATTATTGTCTACTTTTTGGCATTGTTACATGATGTTATGATAATCAACAGGCTAAACCGGACTCTAAATCCATTTTTATGACAGAGGCATCAGCACTGGATGCACAATAACACATCAGCAGAGGCATAAAGTCATGTTTAATATTCAAGCGCCCCCCCATATCTGCTCTTCTCTTACCAACAACTCCAGTGGTTCCATCACCAATCTCATCATCCTGTGACTTGGACAGCTCCACCATGAGTTTAGCAATCTGGTGGTCCACGTCCATCATGCTGAGAATAGTGGCTCCGTCGTTGGTGACAGTCACTTCCCCATCCCTGTCAACCATCATCTTGTCAAGACCTGTATGCAATGAAGGAAAAATAGTTACGATTTTTTCATTCTTTCTTTCTTTTTAAAAAGTTAAGATGGAGTGAGGGGAGCCTGAATGTGGCTGCACTTCATTATATATACTCACCGTTAGGGCCCAGTGATGTTTTAAGCGTTGACGCAACTGCCTTGGCTGCCATAATATGAGACTGCAAAATAAACATTACAATTAGCGTGCATCTTATGTCGCTGTTGGTTGTTACATCGAAAACAAACTGTGATTGCCACTTGTGATATCGTTTCAACATAGTACAATGGAAGTGATGTGCATCGATGATGTTGCTCATTTAGGGGCACAGCCCAAAGCTACATAGCAACATCCCGGCTGCTAAACGCACAGCAGAAAGCACATGGGCCGCATGTTAGCATGACTAGCTAATCCGTAGCTAGTGCTAAATCATTTTTGCTTGTCATTTTACTGTATGCTTATGAATCAAAGTCTTGGATTGCAATGTATGTCCAGTCCTTTAAACAGTTTAGGCCCGTAACGTCATGCAACTAATGGCAAACAACTAATTAGCAAGCCAACGTGCCACAGCTGGGTACCGTTAGCTAGCCCATTGTACCTTCAATGCGTCAATGCCCGATAACCGTGTCTTCTTGTCCTGGTCTTTGATGATGATGAAAGGCCTCCCATACTCATCGAAGGCTAGTGTCCCCAAAGCGGACATGTTGACTGAGGGTTAGGACACTTTATACGCGTTAAAGTGTTAAAATAATGAGCTTCTAATGATGAGAAGCTGGAGTGTGGCTAAGCTGAAAGCCGCACGGGTTTGCCGGCGACTTCTGGAAGGCTCGACGGGCGGGGAGGGCGGAACCAAGTAGTTTCAAGTGTGTCGTACCATTACAAACATAATGACCACTTTATGAAGGACGACAATACAATAAATAAATAATTAATAAAGTCGCCAAAATATTAATCTTCGGTTCAAGGTTCTTCTAAGTGATATTTAAAAGGTACAACCAAAAAATAGTTTATCAAAAATGTGGTTTCTTCCGACGCGTACAATCACGGCCTTCTAAGATCTCGCGAGAATTCCGGTGTTGATAAAATTACATGGGGAAGAGAGGAGGACTGGATTGAAAAGCCACAAATAAAGGTATGACTGTATCCTCTGTAAAATTTACTTATGTAAAAATGCATTAATATATATGTTCTTTTGTATTACGGTGTTTTACACAGTTTTGTACCAGTTCCGCTTAAAAAAAAGACGTTTTCGAACCAGGGCATGTCTTCCGCATGTTAACTGTGTTGTCAGTTATCAGCTAAAAATACACAACTCTGCCGTGTTTATCAAGTGGCTGCATTTGATTTACATACGAAAAGATAAGATACATGCTCGATTCCACGTGTAGTTCTGTAACGCCGTCAACTTCTGACGCAACGTCCGGGTTGTTAATGGTGGCGTTCAGAGCTGCAGCGCTTCACAATTTGAAGAAGGTTGTTTTTTTGTGGCAGTCTGTCTGTAACCAGTCAAACCTTGAAGTATGTAGGTAAGCTGATGACGAAAACAAAACAGGCTATGACAAATGTCACATTGACATATGGCTGAAAATTCATGTGGTTTTATTGTTTTGTTATAATATATTAACCTCCGATCTTTAAAAAAAAAATGATTTCAATACGTGAATCGTGTCTTTGTAGCTATATAGGGACATTAGGGAGATTAAACATGCACTTTGCTCTTTGTGAACAACTGACACGTCTGTCATTCAATAGGAATAAAGTATGACCTTCCTTGCCTAAGTATAAACTGTGATAGTATGACTGGAGATTAATCTCTCTCAACTTTGGTGACATTACCTTTCTAAATCAAGATTTAAGTGAGGCAGCATGACTGTTTTTGTGTGTGGGAAGTTTTTTTTAAATAATTTGCCAATGTGTCTTACTGTCTTCTCTAGTTCTCTTTTTCTTTTTCACAAAAGGCATTTTGGCATGAAAAGCTCAGGTGTAATAAAAATGATGAAGAGCTCTATTATAGTGCAGCTGACTGGGACTGACACAATGGTGCTATTGTTGGTGTTATTTGAAACATCCATGCTTTTTCCATTAGAAAAAAAGTCAAAATGTCTGTTGTGAAAAATGTCTATTAAAAAATGTCATTCAGGAATAGGAATGATGTGTTTTTTTTGATGCCACAGTATGCCCTGTGAAGTGAAGCCTCGGGTCGTGGTTCTGTACGGATCTCAGAAGGGCCAGGCTCAATCCATAGCAGAGGGGATAGCTGAGGAGGCCGAGGATCATGGGCTGTTAGCTGAACTCTGTTGCTTGGACCAGAACGAGAAGGTAGCTACTGCACACTAGAGCAGTTTTATTCTCGTTTCACAGCATGGCTACTAATGCACAAGTACACACCAATAACGTCACAGCAGTGTTTATATTGTCTGATTGATTGTGAGGATATCAATGTCCTGTGTGTTTTACTGTGGACTGTGGAAACACCAGTCATTGATTAATCATATAACTGGTTCCAGTACAATTTGGAGAAGGAGAATGCCCCAGTGGTCTTTATTGTGTCTACTACTGGAGATGGGGAACCTCCAGACAATACCCTCCAATTTGTAAAGCGCATCAAGAAGAAGACCCTCCCCACTCAACACTATAAACACCTTTGCTATGCACTTTTAGGTAAATTCCACACTTAGGGTACAGAGTTTATTTAGCTCTTTATGTAGTGTCATCTGTAAATATGTGGAACTTTATATCCACAGCATATTTATGTAAATCATTACATTGCAGAGCTTTGCATATTGTTTACTTGCTGAGTAGTTACTGGCTTGAGAAATCTTCTTCATCATCTGTTTTACTCTGTGTGCTCCAGCTTTAGGAGACACTAATTATGCAAATTTCTGCAACTGTGGGAAGACAATTGAACGCCGTTTACAGGAACTTGGAGCCAAACAATTCTATGCGACAGGATATGCAGATGATGGTGTAGGGTAAGTTCCTTAGAGAAATGAAGTGTAGACATACAGTACAGTTCCTTAAATTTGGCATTTAACTTTCTTTTCCAAAAGTGAAATATTTTCACTACACTGCTAACTTGTCTAGTCTCCCTTGTGTGGACTTTCCTCTCTCCAGGCTGGAAGTGGTTGTCGACCCTTGGCTTGAAGGACTGTGGAAAGCAATCAAAGGGGCCATATCAAAAATGGCCACTGATAGGACAGATTCCTTGAAAGAGAATGTGGAGGATTCACCAAAGGGAACTCCAGATTCACACACACCAGATGTCCAGCTTAACCTCCTCAGCCTTAATGACCACAAGAGTTGCGAGACAGTCGGAGCATCTGTACACACGGACTCCAAATATGCATCTGCTGCTTCTTCTCCAGCTCCTGATACACGGACTGCTGTTTCTGATCTCAGGCCAACTTCTGCTGTGTTGGCGTCCCAGTCTCATGGTACTGCCAGTGTTTCTACATCAGCACAGGAGACACAGAACGGGGATGCTGGAGTTCCACATGCTGCTCTGGCAGCGTCGCTGACATGTTCCCTTCCCCCACTGTCACAGTCTGCTCTTAATGTTCCTACTCTGCCTCCTCCCTACCTGGATGTCTCTCTACAGGATGTGGACACTATGGAACAGGTGAGTAATGCTACTGATAAAACCAGTATTTCTGCCATATGTCACCATTCATCTCATAATTATTCTTTTTTTACAGGCTGTTACACGGTTAACCTGTGAAAATCAACATGAGGTTCCCATATCCAGAGCAGCTCAGATGACCAGAGGAGATTCAGTCAAGACGTCCCTGCTCTTGGAGTTGGACATCTCTGTAAGTTTGACAGAATAATGTTAATGGCATGTTCTTAAAGGGATACGGCGGAGCTACGGAGGCTGATGGGATTTCTTGGTTTCCCTCATCAAACTCATCAAATACACAATCCAACAACTCCAAAACGCTCTTGTGGACAAGTTGTGACCTGCACATTGACCACGCTGTGAGATAATTACCGAAATGCGCGTTCCTGTCGGGGGCCATTTTTCAGCAAGCAGTCTCTGCATTTGCCTCGAAAACAACTCTGTCTCATAACGTTCGATTATTATCTCATAGCGTGGTGAATGTGCAGGTCACAACTTGTCCATGAGAGCGTTTTAGAGTTGTTGGATTGTGTATTTGATGAGTTTGATGAGGGAAACCAATAAATCCCATTAGCCTCCACAGCGTAGCTCTGAGCAGCTCACGGCTCTGCTCCGCCGTTCTCAAAATTGCTTGCACCAACAATTAAAGGTAACGGACCTATACTGCTATGACTATAGGGATTATGGCAATGGACCAATTTGCCAAAATGTTGAACTGTCCCTTTAACCTTTAATAGTGTTAAGATGCAGTTTATGCTTTAGATCTTTTGTCTAAAAGAAATTATTATTCTCAGGCTTACCCAACGATGGCCTATCAGCCAGGGGATTCGTTTGATGTGTTCTGCCCAAACAGACCGACTGAGGTGGAGGACATGCTTCACAGACTGGGCCTTCAGGACCAGAGAAATCATCAAGTCCACATTTCTCTCAAAAAAGACACCAAGAAAAAAGGTGAAGTGCACCTGTGTGATGAAAGCACATTGCATATTAATGATTGCATGTTACTAAAGGTCTTTATCAACCTCATTTGACAACTCTCTGATGTTCTTTGCTCTCTGGCTGTAGGTGCCCAGGTGCCATCTTACATTGCTCAGGACGTTTCTTTGCTCTACTTGTTCACATGGTGTCTAGAGATCAGAAGTGTTCCTAAAAAGGTATTGTACAATATGTCCAAACATTGCTCTGCAGCTGCTGTCCTTGTAAATTGCGTCAGCCCAGCTACTCTTTCATGTGACATCCTATTTGTTCTTTTAGTGTATCTGCATAATATGAGAGAAGATATTTTCTTTAGTGTCATGTTTTTCCAGCAAGAGCAAGCTGCTTTTATTTGTATTGTCAAAGCTGGCATTGTAGCACTGTATTACTTTTTCATGCAGAAGCGCATTTACATTTTGACTGTTTCACTTGCCACCGATTTCTTTACTTCACAAGGCACATCGCTGCGCAAATAATCTGTCAGGACAGGGTCTGGGCCCACAAGATTTGCATGGGTCCATAGTTCGGTTTCATAAAGCTGAGGCAGGATGGGATTTAATATGTCTGGGTCAAAGGCTGAGTGATGATTAAACTTGTCTGGTCTTCTGTGGCAATGGAGATTAACACATTTGGTGCATCAAAGTGTCAAATGTCCACCTTGAGCTCTGGCAGTGTCTCACTTTTGAAAGTGGTCAGCATGAGTTTCACACCATTCTCTAACTTTAAATGCCATTACTATACTACTAACAGTGGATTGTAAATCACCAGGCGCCTCCCTGTACTCCTCGCACTCTTTCTAATTTCCACCTGAGAATTCATTTTTGCTCACATTGCATCCCCATACTGTTTTTTTTTATTATTATGCAAGTTCAGTTTATTATTTAATAAACACACTATAGTCTTAATTAAATTGAAAACTATTAATTTTTCTAAAGCGTGATCTGCATCAGTAGTTTACTGGTCTTTGCAAACAGAGCAATAAATGATGAAAGGAAGACAATTTGTAAAATGTCAGAATATGGCAGCAATCCAGAAGTTTCTATAAGTTTAATATATATATTCAGTGGTCAGCAGCATTATTTATGTATTCATTATGTTTAAAAACTTATCTTGAAATTAAATTCTAATGCAGAACTGTATGTAATATAGACTGGATGCCTGTTTTGATTTAATAACAAAGGCTTTTCAGCTTCAGTCGAAATTATAACTGCTACCACTTCAGTTCCCTGCTGCATGTAGGGATTGCACACACTCTTTTCTCCCGTGTTATTAAATTCCTGCACAGGAATTGATTGCTTCAGGTCAAAGTGTTGTCTATGGACTTACAAGGCAGTAAGAGTTTTATTTTACAACACCTGTCTGTGTAGTCCGAGCAGTTAATCTGTTTTACTAAAGCATTTACAACCTCTATAATTTTTAAACACCGTGATTTTTAAGGATAGTGAAAGATAATAACCACAGCCTCTTAGTAAGTACTTTTCCCAATAATGGCATCATATACATGCAGGTAGATGACTCTCCGTCTCTACTGAGACAAATATATTACACATGTCATCAAGAGACTCTGACATTTACATCCACCATCGTCAATTACTTGTGAAGTGCTGGTTATACCAACCTGCAAGAATGTGCCACTAATCTGCATTATACATTGCATTCAGCAAGCTGTAATGATTCACTGAAATGAAACAGATATGACAAACATGTAGAAGTTCTTATAACCAAAACACATCTATTAATAGATCATTGTAACAGTAGAGTAGCAGCAGCATTTTAATATTTAATTTAAAGTCAATTTTGATTTAAATCACCACCTACAAACGAATAACAAACTGCTATTAATGAAATGCCATTTGACCATTAATTGATTTTCATTAATTTGCCTAAGGATTGAAACAATGCCTCTTTTACTTTTCTAATGTCTCTGTAGCTTGCAGAGCATTTAAAAACTTATAATGGTTTTATTGTGGCAGAAATTATTATAGTATATTGAATTATTTGTGTCCCAAAGCCAGATTGGTGTCGAGCTCTAACTCTACAATTTTCATTTAGCCAGAAAACTTACAAAGTTTCTTTTTATTTTCATGTTCCCTGTGCACAGTGTGGCATTGAAGTTTGTCCTGCTGCAGGGCCAGAAAATGTATTATGTGGCTCTACTTTTGACTGTGGTGAACCTGAATCAGTGACTTTACATACACTTTCTCTTTCTGCTTCTCTCTCTGTGTGTGTGTGTGTGTCAGGCGTTTCTGCGAGCGCTGGCGGAGCATACGGGGGACAGCGTGCAGAGGAGGAGACTGCAGGAGCTCTGCAGTAAACAAGGCGCCACAGATTACAACCTGTATGTGAGAGACCCGAGCCTCAGCTTTTTGGAGCTTCTCGCGGCGTTCCCAACCTGCTCGCCTCCTCTCAGCCTCCTCATAGGTCAGAGTCCCTGCTGTTATCTCACTCACTCAGTTGAGGTTCAGAAATTTGTGAGCCTGCGAGTCCATAATAAACAGGTGTGTTGGGCAAAAGCTGTTCTTGCTACAGTGTCCTCTCTGTCGCTCCATGCAGAGTCACACAACGGAGAATTCATGGTGCTGAGGCCACAACAATGTGTTGATTGTGGGTTCTCACTGCAAAACATGATTATATATCATTGCAAAATATGATTATATATCATTGTGCTATATCACATTAACTGGCTGCGTGGAAGTCTCTCTGAAATCGAATCATTATTTAAAAAATAATGCAAATTATAATTAATTTGCGTGTCACGTTGCGTGTCACAGGTACATTTCTTAATCACCATGTTTATTGAGAACCTAATGAGAAAACAGTATTATATTTTTGTTTTACATTTTATTATTATAATATATTCATGCTTAATTAAAAGCAGACCTTCACATTGCCTGAAGCAAACGGGGAATTACAGTGATTGACATGAGTGGGATTTAGACTGCACCTGTACAAAATATCACTGGAATAATTTTCCTCAGAACTCGTCACTACTTCACTTTGAAAAGGACCTGAGGTTATGTCACGTCTTCCCCTTCTGTTCCTTTACTTGTTATTTAGCTGGATTGGTCACTCTCTCCTCCAGTAGGGGTCACTGTAGTCCCAGGAAATGGAGCGTGGAGTCTCGAGGCTGATTTTTGTGAGAGCATTTAATTATAGTGAATGGTCAGACAGTGTACATCGGACGGGCCCCCAAGGACCAACGCTCATTTCCTTGTCTGAAGTCCACATTGCTCCAATGTAGTCACTGTGTCACTGTTCCTGTGATTATAATGACACGACTGTAGCTGCAAATTAAGAGGGATTTTCTCAGTGTAGTCTTTCCCTGCCAATGATATTGATAATTTCTGCGTGCCATCCCTTAGTTGACCCTTTGAGCCAGCTGTTTGGGATTAAACTAACATTTCTCTCAGCTCATTTAGATAGCTGGCTAGTCAGTCACTATAGATCTAATAAGCTTTGACTAAAACTTAGCAGACAGTGAAATTAGTTGGCTACAGCTTTACATACAAGTTGTGTTGTCCTCTAAAACAGCTGTGTCACAGCTCTTGGCCTTGCCCAATGTCAGTTATTTTTGGCCGGCTTGCCAGCCACAGCACCTTTTTTTTTTTTTTTGCAGTGGTGAACTGATGGAGAAATTGGCAATCGGGACAGTCGTGCCCTCGTGAAAAATGTGGAGTCGGAGGCCCTTCGGGGCAACAGCTGTTATTTCAGGGACATGGTGCGGTTTAGTGGTGAGTCACAGAGCTCTGCAAGGACACAGGCGCACAGGGTCAGCGTGGATCATAGGTTAATGGTCAACTCTGACTCAGTGTGTCACCGTTAAAGTGTACCACTGCATTTTCTGCACGGCTCTTGGATCATTACCCTGACCGGAGAGGAGGCTTTTGCTGATCAGAGATTATGCTGTAATACACAAACCATAAATAATGAGGACAGATATCTGGGCCCAGCTGTCTTTGGCCCAGTGCAGGCTGGGTAAAAGTAAATTGTGGGTATAAACGGAGAAAGATACCTGCTTCCCAGAGTCAGCTCCCTTGTTATATGGTCCATTGTTTCATATAGTGTGTCAGATGAAAACTTTGAGGTCATAGCCCCAGGGAGGTGAAGGCTGTCCATGAGCATCTTTTTCAATTTACTTTACTGCAGCGGTCAAATAAAATTTTACCTGGGTGCAGTTTTCTTTCTTTTTTTTATCTGTTTATTTATTTTTCTTTACCTTTGTTGTGACCTGTGGAAGAAAGTAAAGCAAACTAAGGCAAAGGGAATGTCTCTGTATCTCAAGAGACTTGAGCCCATCTCTCTCCAGAAAGGCTTGAAATTTGAAATGAAGTTTCCTGGTCACAGTGCATGCGCCACATATCACATCTATATTCCCACATCATTCATTTAAGATATAATAAAATGCCCTGGAAAACTTTTGAATGGATTTGGAGAACCATGAGCTAGCAGGTCCATTTCTCTGAAGTGACTTGTAATTAGCATTTTGTGGGCTATAAAAAAAGAAAAAACCCTCCCACAGAGGATTCCTCTCTATGCTTTAATGCTAACAACCTCCCTTAATTTCATCTGCAGCCAAAGAAACTATCCATATATCTTAAGAAATATAACTTTTATGTTCAACCATATTGCTATCTCACTTTTTTCCCCTCAAAAACGGTCTTCCTGCATATAAATTGCAAGGCGGAGAGACTTTTGAGATATATAGATTATATTGTTGTGCAGCATGATCCATGATACCTCTGCAAATGATCACTTCTGAAAAACAAAGCAGGGACCCAGGCACTGTATATTTGTTTTGTTTTTCAGTGAAATACATACTTTTAAATGTATCCTCGAGCCTCTTACTGCAAAAAAAGGGAAAAGTTTGGCACTCAAAATGTTTTAAAAGTGATGTATCCCATATCTACCAGCGGTATCATGATGGTGCACTGATGTCAGATGATGGATTGACTGTCCTTTGCTTCAGACGTGCACTGTCACTTTGCGATAGGGAGGCAGCAACTTGAGCACCATGTGGCTGCAGGAGGATTGTGTTAATGTGCATGATACACCCTCTCATCCAAGAGGTGTGTGTTTTCACCAATTCCCTCAGATGGCTAAAAAGAAGAGGTTGCGTGTATGAGGATATGTCCAAAAAAGATTTTTAGTCCTATTTTTTTTTTCCACAAGTGACTCTCTGTGAGCTGCATCTGCAGAACAAGCATATTGATTATAACAAAACAAAAAGGCGAGTGTGCTGCTGTAGCTTCTCCTTGTAAAATGTGCCCTCCCACTAGTCCAATATCTTTTCAGTCCCCACGTCTGAACATTTTACTTCTTTCTCCGAATTTAAGTCTCCTTGACTGAAGTAGGAGTTTTTATGACTGCGCCAATCGACAGAACATTCATTAGCAAGCATTTTGTCAGTCGATTAATTGTTTAAGCAATATCTCAGGCAAACTTCTCCTCTCAAGTGTGAGACGCTTTAAGTGCTTTTCTTGGACTGAATTTATCTGGCTTTTAGAGTGCTGGTTCAAAAGCAGTACTATGTTGGGCTATGGGAAATTAAATATATTATTTATTAACATTTTTAAGAAAAGAACCAAAAGCTTAGTCTTTTAATGAAAATATTTTTTCGTTGCAGCCCTGATCAAAATTATAATGAGACATCTGATAGTACAAAAACAGAAACAAAAGATAAACACTGGTGACACTTCTTCTGTTTTCCTTCTAAGTACAATCTGTTTATGTGCAAAACTTTAAACAAGTTGAGCACTAAACAAACAGCAGAGGAAGGAAAATAAAGGCCACAATTTTACCCTGGCAAAGGGCTTTGTTTTGAACCTGACACACAATTCTCCTAGTAATTGGCTGGCTTAAATGTTTTGAACAAACAAAATGAAACCTATTTTCCATATCACTGAGATGGCACATTTTCGTTCGCTGAATATATTTTATTGTTTCAAAATTGACTGGTGAAATATCAGGTCTGAGCTGGGAAGTTAAAACAATTTTCACAATTGTACCATATTCATATATTATTTACCCAAATATATGCAATTTCTGTTTTTGGTGTTAGTTCCAGAGTTTGTTTGTCTTTTAGTATCTGAAGGATGTGAATCAGTGAAGTCATGTCGATTTAAACAGGGTGTTATGTTTTTGTTCCAAAACCTTTTAAACTTAGTTTTAAACGTTTCATTAAAAAAAAGAAGATGAGATGAAATGGATGTCTAAGTACGACGCTGCCTCACTAACACCCTGAGCTGTTTAGATGTCAGAGAATCCAGAAAGAGAGGAGAGAGCAGATTTAGTCCAGCTGTTTGTCTTTCCGAGCAATTTAGCAGAAAAATGTGTTATTGTAAGGCCTTGGCTGGTACATATGGTGCAGCTTCTCTCTCATAGGTTCATCCATCACTGAAATACAAATAAAATGCAAGGGAGTGCATAGCAAGCACATCACGCAGCTCTCAATCATCCCCTTTGTCCAGTAGTTTGCATCGGTCACAGCTTAGCAAATGGGCAGATCCTGCTGCTACAACGGGAGAAGTTATATACGTTTTGCTGATTTCTCTTGACACCTCCTCACAGATACAATGCGCACAACATATTACCCAAAAGAGGGCACCTTCATGGCTGGCAATGAAATAAGGTCTGCATAAGCAATCTGTTTCCTACTGGCTCCACATCTGGACACTTGGGATTCCATAACCCTGAGTTTGTAATTTCATAAATATAGAAGTGTGTCCTAGAAACAAGACTGAAACCTGGGTGGGGGGGTTGCTGGGGGTAGATTGGTAGGTAGGACGTCTCAATGGACCGAGATGACTTTCACTTATTGTGTCTCCTCTCTGTCACGGTTGTCTGTGTAACAAAATCTTAGCACGACATCAGGATGATTGACAGCTGTGTTTGCTTTTTTCCAGAGCATTTGCCGAAACTGCAGCCCAGGCCTTATTCAGCAGCCAGGTAAGGTGACAGAAAAATAAGACTGGAGCTTTTATACATTTTCTACTGCATACAACTGTCTGTTTTATTCTTGGCAAATAATCACAGAGGCTTAAGTCGTTCCCTAATTTCTGATGATGTTTCCTAGCTGCACAAATAGTGCACATTAAGAAATTGCATTAAGACGTTGATATTTCATGGAGAATTAAATCCTTGGATGTGTTCCTGTACAATTAAAAACACACCTCACTCTGGATTTAAATAATCCATGAACCTGATCATTAATCCAGTGATTCTAAATGATGTTCAGATCTGGAAATGGTTTGAAATTACTCTATTTTACCCTCACGCTTTTCTGTCAGAAATTGCGTCTAAATCATGATAGGTTGAGGGAATAACCATCATACATACATATCATTTATAGCGAGATGGAGCTCTTTTATCATTCATTCAGTTGCGAGGGAAATATACGGTAATATAACCTCCCCATCTTCATTTACTCAGACATTTAAAGTTTGACGCCTAATGAAATCCACGCAGGGAGCTCTTAAACCCTAATCTTGTAATCAGTTGTCGTCTTTCAAATTTGATTGAAGATGGAGTATTTCTGAAGATCATAAAACATTTATTACAAATACATTAGAAAATCCAGACATTTGGGTCATTTCGTCCCAAAAGTTCATAAATGTTCAGATAATTTACGACCAAATTAGCTCTGTTTAAGTTATTGCATAAGATGTGTTACAGCCCAGAGCAGATATACATGAGATGAATGATGAAATTGGTCTTTCATGTGTTTCTTTTTCATGTTTTGATCTTGTGATGTTCTAATCTTGTTTTGTGAATTTGTTGTTGTTATTTTATCACTGCACATGCATCATAACAAGTTGCTTAATCCTCCACTTTGTTTATTAGGTGCTATTAGACAAGAGAGTCGGAGTACGCATGATAAAATACATATTGATCCCACTCTATTGGCAGCCAGGAAATGCATCGCTATCCACTAGACTAGAGATCTGCTAGTGTGCCAACTCCTACATTGTGGCGGATTGAGCTTTCAAATTATCTGACATTTGAGAAATTTTATTATGACAGCAAAAGGACGCCAGGACTTTTATTAAGTTTGGCATTTTCATAGGTATTTAAATATTTGGAGATGTTTCAAACCTCCGTTAAAAATAAAAACAAAAATTAGCTATACAATAAGACATGCATAAAGCTGTATATACTATACCTAATAACCATGTTTGTTATGAATTCCTTTTGTCACACTCCCTGAACAGTCCATGCCCGTGTTATGAATGGGTATATTATTCCCTTATAATCTCAGTGATGAGGAGAGGAAACGGCACAAATGAATGGACTGTAAATAGTGTGTAGTCTTTATCTGGTTGTGCCGAGTTTAAATAGGCCCAAGTGTTCCTTCTCTTTGCCTCACTTAGCCTGTCATTGATTTACTCTTCCTGTTAAGCTAGTGCCCATTAAGTTTGCTTTAAAGCTCATGTGGAACAGCAACATCTAACGCAATGTCAAAACTTCTCCGCTCCCCTCATTAGTGCCTCACTTAGCTGCTTATTTGTGTGTGTGTTTGCATGTGTGGTTGTGTGCCTGTATGTTTGTGCAGAGAGAGTCAGGGAACGGACAGGAGAGATGGTGGCTGTAGTTTATCAGATGGTGCAGAGACATTAGAGGCCTGCATTATTGATGCTGTGGTCAATAGAGGTCTCCAGTGGCCCACAGGAACTGGAGAGTGAAGGATGAGAGAGCGTGACAGTGCTTCAGCCGGCATTGAAGCCAGGAATGGGTGAAGGGAGAGCCAGTTTTATTGAAGAAAAACAGACAGGAAGTTATTTTTCCTTCCACTCCCAGCAGTATTTTTTTTTCTTCTTTTAGTCCAGAATGAAGCAGGAGCAGACGTTATGGTGTAGATGAGTTATTCCCAACCAAGGGATACTTTAATCCTTGAGGGTGTGCCTGTAGTCTCCTGACGGGCAGTGGAAAAATAGTAGAGAGGCTTGGTTAATTGGCAAAAAAAATTGAAATTATGAAAATGATTTATATTTGGTAAGGAAGGAGATAAACACACACATTTCTCTGGGTGTTCATCTTTAGTAAAGGCGAAGTGTAATAAGCCTCCAGCCACCTCTCACCAACCTGTCGTGCTTAAGCTATTTATAATGTAGAGAATCG
This sequence comes from Trachurus trachurus, assembly GCF_905171665.1. NCBI lineage: Eukaryota > Metazoa > Chordata > Actinopteri > Carangiformes > Carangidae > Trachurus > Trachurus trachurus. The sequence goes on from NC_139911.1 coordinate 10,517,187, forward strand.
CAGTTTATTTAAAGTAGCTTAATTGCTAAGCAGTTGGCTTAAAGGAGATATATCATATTTGCATTACAAGCTGTTCACTTACCAATCTAGAAAAAAAAAACATTTTGAATTCAGGATCAAACTCTATGATAACCTCTTGTCTTAAACACAACAGTGACTTACTTGTCAAACGATGCCTGGCAACACACCACGTTTGATGTCAGAAGGCAAATACTGTAGTCCTTTTAAACTAAATGTTCAACAGTAGAAAATGACTAAATAGTTTAGAAAATTGAGAAATGGTCACATTCATTAGCTCAAATATCCATTCAAAAGAACACAATGGGTAGTGTTGATGAAGGGTACTTGAACCCATATGAATGGGGATATGCCAGACAAAGAAACAGTGAGGATCATACTTTAACACACAATAACCCATTGATTTATAAATAATATCGAATCAAACCCCCCCCGTAGCCTCTGTCGCTTTGTTCAGTTGTTGGCATCTGTAATTTTTCCTCACATGAACTTGCGTGAACCCTTTCTACACACATTGTTGTAGTCTCGTGTTTAGAGCTTACCCTCCCTCAGAATACATGTGCCTTTCTGTATCCATCTGCTCTCCCTCTGCTGCTCTGTATTGCACTCCATTTTTCACTTCATCGCTGTGCATCTCCCTGCTTGTCACCGTCTGTCTCTGCGTTGTTCGCACACTGTTTTTTTTTTTCCCTCCTCTACCTCTGTCCTCCGCCATCTCAAACTCTCTGTCGTCCCATCACTATAGCTCCTGTCTTAAGCACCCGGGAAAGCTGCATTTTGTCTTCAACGTGGTAGAGTTCCCAGCATGCTCTGGGCGGCCTGCGGGGAGGCGAGGCTTGTGTACTGGTTGGCTGTTTGACCTCATCAATCCTGGCCTGGTTTTCCCTGGGAAGCCTGAGTGCTCTGGCAGCCCGGCTCTGCCTAAGGTAATGAGTACACTGGAAAATAGAGGTGCTGTAAGTAGAAAGTGCAAATTTGTGGGCTCTCGGTTGGATTATGTATTTCTAAGTGTTCAAATTTGTGAGGACAAAAGTTCACAGGTGGTATTACAGTTATAACCCCCCGGTTATAAGGAGAAAAAATACATGTACCTCTCTAGGCTAAGCCTCCCTTAGATTAATTTTTCTAATAAAATTAAATAAAGGGACATGTACTGCCCATTTCACTTCAAATATTCCAGTTCAAGAGGCTCCTGAGTAAAAGAGACGGCAGAATATCCGAAAAGTGTGCAGTGTCTGGCATGAGGGATTTAACCTGTCGTACAAGACGTTTTAGGCTCCTCTGGAAGCTCAGCTTTAATGCATTGGACACTAAAAAAAGAACAACCTCTGGGCCAGTTGTGTGTGGTTAATTAAAAAAATTAATTTAAATTAAAGCAAGTAAATCCTCTCGAACACAGACTCTATGGATTCCAGTTGGAGCTCATGAGTTTTCTCATTAGTATGTCTAAGAATATTAACTAGATCAATTAATAGATTGGTAAGCCCATAGTGGCGTCTCAGCATTGTTGTAATTACTCTCATTATTTTAAATGCTTTCTAATGGCCTCTGGCCCTCAGATCCATGTGAGTTTGAGACCGAACTGCTCCTTTCGGCCTCCCTCTGACCCGTCGGTGCCCTTCATAATGGTCGGACCCGGCACAGGAGTTGCTCCCTTCATCGGATTCCTCCAACAAAGGTACGGCACATTTAACACCACAGTCTTATCAAGCAGGAGGCACATTATAGTTTGCAGCAATCTTTCATTTTGCACATGTCTTTATCAAGAAAAATCAAGCACACGTGGGAATGCACTTGATCCTCCGCCAGTCTTATTCATGCTATGAGATCGACTCCTGAACTAGGTCAGTCAAATGTTCATGTCAAGCATCAGAAGCATGCAGGTTATGTGCTGAATGATGTGCTGCGTGGCACGGATTACTCCAGCGAAAAATTCCTGCGCCTGGTAATGAATATTCAAAGTGTTGAAGTGATGCGCGTGAAGTTCACATCATCTCTGCATATTTTCAAGTAATCTGCGGAGACAATTCAATGAGACCCTGTTCAAAGCTGATAAAAGTCCACATCATCTACATCTCATAAGGCGCGATAAATCTAGCGGCGAGCTCTGCAATCACGTCGGGGGATTATTTCAGATGCTTCACTCGTCTCAACAGGAACAAATTAGGCCCCCTGTGATGCACACGTTTATGACTTGGTATGTAATGAACAGCGAGGAGTCCAGGAAAGGTGTTATTGATTTTTAAAGTGTAAAGTCCAGTAGGTGGTGGCCACGATGTAGGGCTAAATCACTGCTGATGAGTAGATGTTGGGATATTGACTGTGAGCTGCGCGAGTTGAAGTTATCCTCAATCTGTGTAACCTCACGTCCAAACGCCCGAGGAGTGACAAACATGACATTTTGTTTAATTTTGCAGAGGCTCCGAATTGACGGGTGAATCAAGATTGCGGGGCGATGACCTGCCAGAAGGATTTAATGTGACTAAAGCCTCTCTATCCAGGCTGAAGCCCATGTGTTGAACCAGGGCCCAGAGCCTCCATGACTTGTCAGAAAGCGGAGTAAGCCTTTTTAGTCAGACTGACATGTCTAACTCTTGGGTGGCTTTGTATAAATGAGGTTGTGCCCCAGTCAACTCCAATTGTCTCTAAATCCCCCGGATGTCTCCTCTGTTGTGGCGAGGTGATTGCTGGGAGAGTTGACACGGCATCTGCCGGAGCGACGTCGGCAGGCGGTGAATTGTCTGCAGCAGATTCCCCTCGGGAGGATGAGTGGTCGTCCGGGGTGAGAGGTGTTTGTGCCTGTTGGGATGCAGGGGGGCGGGCGGAGATAGCGCACGTTCTTCGGAGCGACCCCCGGTCACAGCCGCTCACAGACAGACTCCTCTGCTTAATGATCAAGGTTGAGCCAGGGGGACAGTGCTGTGGTGAGAACCACACTGATATGAACATAAGTCTTACTTTGATCCTTCCTGCTGCCGCCGTACCCAAACACTGCTCTCTGGAAAGAAGGAGAAAAAAAGACAGATATCAAAATACACATTTAAGTGTTTTATTAAAGGGCTGTCCTTGCAGACCTTCTTGTCAGTGCAAACAAAACACTCAGACCTTGATTGATTTTTTTTTTGAAGGCTTTGTTTCATAATACAACCACCAACCTCTAATCAAATCTAATCATCCTTGAGAGTTCAATGTTGTTTTTTTTAGTCTTTTAGAATTTCTTTGAAAATGTGTTTTTCCTATTTTTCATTTTTTATTCCAAGAGTCTCTTCACTGTTAGACTACAAACTCATGTGAACCAATTGATCAGTTTTGTCCGACTCCTCTGTCCTCCCCCTTCTCTCTCATCTCCTCCCCTGCCAACTGCATATTGTGCTGGAGGATTGTAAAAAACCTGTCATGGTGCGCGGCATTGTACAGAATCTAACTTGAGATTCCAAACAAAGCCTCGGCGGCCGGCGGTGCGCTGTGATAGGAGATAACAATCACCGGTTTGTCAACGGGATGCCGTATCTGCCTCGAGGCCTGAGAAAGGTCCTGTTAGCAACAAAACAACATGGGGACAGTTCGATATTTCTACCTCTCCGCAACTTCCGCCCCCGCTGTTACTCCACGGCTGTTTACAGAGGTACTTTGTGCGAGTTTGTAGTGTTGTCAGCACGTAGAAGAAGGTCAGAGGGCTGACTTAGTGGCGCTAAGGAGTTTTAATAAGACCCCCCAGTAGTCTGGTATTGATTGCTGCAGTTTGCACGGGAGGATTTTATGGAGAATGTAATTTCCAGTGTCTTTGTATTTAGCTTTGAGCAGTGACAGTTAAACAAATATTGTTTTTTAACTGAGTAGTTAGGCTTAATCTCCTTAGCAGCTCTAACAAGCTTTAATTTTGGAAAAAATTCAGTTTGCTCAGTTCAATACTTCGGTATGCCAGTAGGCATTCTTGGCACATTCAATATGACAACTTGTATTAAAGTTTGTTTGAGCAAATACAGAGCCTCCCTTTATCAGTGTAACCAAACAGCTGATTACAATTAGGCTGCAGCATCTTGCCACTCAGCGTTTCTCCGTGCTATGAAAACCTTTTGACTCCATTGCGATGAACTTCTACGGATTTTATTCTGCAATTTAATGTCATTGATTAAGCCTCAAGCTGTTGCTGTAAGGAGGCTTTTATTTTAGTTGTTGTTATATTTTCATGCCTAAAAGCCACTCGGCACCATTTGCACGAAGCTAGAAAGAAAACGGATGCAAGATATGAGATAATTGTGATGTTTACCAAGTCTTCACCTCAGCCTCTCCTGCAGCCCCCCCCCCCTCTCTCCTGCTGATCATCTGAATGGCACTGAAAGGCAACCGCCTCTGATTTCGACCCCAAATGGAGTGCTCTGTGGATGCTGCCTTTCCCTTGGGATTGTATTGCAGGCTGTTATAGTGTGTGGATGTGATGTGATGTGATTTGTATTCAGGGAAGGCGCCGGTGTGGTCTACTCAGAATGGAATCCAGGTTTTTCATATTGGTATTGATTCCTTTAGGGCAGGCGGCGAGAGGAGAGAGACGAGCCCACTAAAATGAGTTTACTTGAGGCTGTTTGCAGATCAGAAGAATCTCGTCCAGGATGCTAATGGACGGGATCTGAGTGTTCGGATCAAGTCAGGCAGACGGCTCTGTTACCAGGGCTCATTCACAGACTCATAGTTCAAAGGAACTTCTCCTCTAAAGTGTTTTTTTCTCAACTGGTCAAATTGCATCCAATTAACACAGAGCAAAGCTTTGTTTTATTATTCACATTGAGACTTCTGCATTGATTCAGTTGTTTTTTTCTTTTCTCCTACGGCTAATTAGTCCAGATGCGGAACGAACGATTATTCATTGTTTTATGATTCAAAGCAAAACTAAATATGTTCATCTTATACTCTCGGGAAAATATAGAAACACATCTATCAGTTTTCTGAACTCGAAGATGCAAAACATTTGATTGAAATATCCAATTAACAGTGACACAATGAATAGAATAATATTTGAGAAGGGATATTTGTTTGATTTAAAAGCGTAGGTCAGTGGTTCTGAAATGTTTTCTGCCTTTTTAAAGTGGAATAACACCCTGTCCCCCATGCCCTTGTAAACTTGTTAAATTTTTAATCTACCATTAGTAACATTTTGGAAACTGGCATCACAAAATAACACAAAAGCAAAGTTAATTGAAACAACGTTTTGTTGATCTGTGTTAAACTTTTTAGACAAAGACTCAGCTACACTTATTTTCTCCCTGACTCTTGTTTGGACTGACAAGTCAAAGATCTTTTTATCTTGTCCTTGTACTCCTCATCGTGCTGTCTGGATCATGATGAAGTATGAATTTTGATAATGTTTGTCTTCTTGTATTGTTCGCACATGAAATTGAATCATTCAACTCTAGTACCTTTTGTCCCTCCTCGAATACACCCACACCCTTTAAGAGGGCTATGGCTGACATTGAAAGTCCCACTCCACTTCTACTTATTGTTCATTTCGGTGTTTGACCTTTCATTTGCTGAGGGAAAGTTTGTCTGTCCTCACCTTAAGTCTGACTTTAGCAATTCAATTACGAGATGATTTTGCATGGCAGCTATCTTGGAAGCCATATGTGGTCCACTTCATTTTTTCAGTTTACATCCACAGAGAGTGTGTGCAGAGTCAAGCAGAGCCATCTTTTACCCATTAGTTTAACTTTTAAAATTAAAAACACTCATAAAGTCTGGACTTTTTTTTATTGGGGGAGAGTGAGTTGATGACATTTTTTGATCAGACACAAACGGTTGTTTTTATATATGTGGTCTTTAATCGTTAAAATGGTTAAGTGACAGATTTTCACTTGAACTCATTGATTCATCCACTTTTTCAGCACCATATTAGTGTTTCAACACCCTTTTCTCCATGCAACTCCATCAAGCATAAGAATTGGCAGCACTTTTTGACTTAGTGATTGCTGGAGAACACAAATCAAGATTTAGTCTGTACCTGAATAGCAAACTATGGGGTTTTAGGGCAAGCACCACCTTATCCATGCAGTGCAGCCGTGCAGCACAAAGGGTAGACTCAGCGCCTCTCTGTGGTATCCCTCAGCCCCTTGTTATGCTTGGTCACTTCAGCCCCCCCCTCCCTTCCAAACCGGGCTAACAGATAATGCGGGGCTCTTTAGAGAGTCAACTGACTGATGGCATCATGAAAGGTTGGGGGTCAACTGTTCTTATCGGGGCGAGAGCTGTCACCTTTTGCAGCAGGTGTGCAGCGCAGATACCGACATCCTCAGAGCAGCTTTGTGCCGCTGCGTTGCCATCGCCTGCAAAGAATTCTGGGAACTTTGCCAAACTCCCAAGTCACAAGAGGAATCAACTTTTGCAAGAGCAGTTCTTTTTCGCACACGAGCACAGTTGGGCACACATAGGCATATACATAACACACCCACACACACTCACACACAGTGCAGAGGCCCTTGGTTTCATTTGTGTAACTGTTTATAGTGATGGGATCTATCCTTCTGTTTGGGTGAAATTTAATAATACGTATAATGTCCTCGCTGCAGCATGCACGGTCGTTTCCGTGCATTAGGCATTTGTGGCGCTCAGTGTACTGTCATTGTATAAAGTGCTTAATGGTGTCACTACTCTTCTTTAACCTTTGCTGCTAGGAAGGACTTCCTCTCCTCCATCTGCTCTGGTCGTCTGTTGGTATTGATTGACCACTAACGTCTGCTGTACTGTTTGACTTTCAGAGAGAGGGAGAGGCAGGAGAACCCCGAGGCGGTGTTTGGTGAGACCTGGTTGTTCTTTGGTTGTCGCCACAGAGACAGAGACTACCTATTCAGGTGAGCCGTGTTTCTCTTGTCTGTTCGGCGCTTTGTTCCAAGACTGCATCCACTCACATATTCACATAATGCTTTGTATATACAGTCAGACCTACTGCTCTCAATCTTCACCTTGCCCCCAGCATATTGCACATACTGTATAAGTGTGACCTCCGTAATGTACATCTCATTTTATGGTTGCATGTTATTTTCTTACGATTGAAAGAGAACATGTGTTTCACTGTGACCTCTGGCAGGAAATTACAAAGAGGTTGTTGAAGACATTTCTCTTTTGAATCCTATTTCAGGTTGATAAAATATAGCTCAGTTGCTAATGAGTGTCTCATGAAATCTTCATTCTTCCTCCTGTTTTTATTTGTCAGCCAAAGGTTATGTCACTGTATGTATGAATACTGAGGATTTTAGAGGCGGTCATCTTATTGTTTTGGTTAAAGACTCACAGGATAGTTCAACATTTTGGCAAATTGGCCCATTGCCATTATCCCTATAGTTTTAGCAGTAGGTTCGTTACCTTTAATTGTCGGTGCAAGCTATTTTTAGAATGGCGGAGCAGAGCCGCGAGCTGCTCAGAGCTACGCTACGGAGGATAATGGGATTTCTTGGTTTCCCTCATCAAACTCATCAAACTCATCAAATACACAATCCAACAAGTGTTGTTGGATCGAAAATGTTGAACTATCCCTTTAATTGTTTGGATTCACTCTTGCTGGACATCAGTGCCTTTTCCAGCAGACAGCTGTGTATACTAACTGCCCAGCAACAGGGCCCACCACCATCCAGATAAAGCTAACAACAAGCTAGTGAACATAGTTCTACATTTAGAAGCTAAACCTCTGTTTTTGTTTCCACCAACTAAAAATGTTTAGAGCTGCAAGAAGACTAAATGTTGGACTTACTTACTCCAAATTTTCTAAAAAGTTGTCTCCAAGAAGCCCCTATAAATATTGTACAAGTTCAAGTGTTGTTTTATATTAAGCTTTTAAATGGCAATACTGAGTTTTAGTTTTTGACAACAAACATTTAAAGTAACTGAACATTTAAAAACTACAACTCAAGTGGATTCAATAATGAAAAAGAACACATTCATATTTCATAAGGAGATAAGACATTGATTCAGATTCAGTGCGGTGTGTATCTGAACAACAACCCTGCTGTTTCTTATACGAGAAGTTTTTACACAATGTTCAATATTTCCATCTGGCATCGGTTGAAAATGTTATCCAACTAAGTTGCTCTGAATATAGGCTACTAGCTTTGTTGTGTTGCGCTTGTGTTGATAAGCCCTGTACACTGACTTCACCTCGTGTGTAGATCATGTCTCACGTCGGTTTGCTTTGGTTTCACTCTCTCCTGACTACATACTAATTGATGTGCTTTTCCTAGTATCAGTAGTGTCCATGTACTTAATGCTGGGGCACTGATGGAGTTCTTTTGCAGGATTAAATTGTGCGAATGGATTAGTATCCTTAATCACACAAGAACAGATCACAGAGGATGTTGTTTGTTCCCCTCTGTGTCCTCTATCCCTTAGTTAAATACCAACTCACAGCCAGGTAGTAGGCGGTGTTTGTTCACAGTGTGGGCTTCTTTGATGAACACCCCCACAGTGTTGACCAAAGCGATTAGTCTGTGTTTTATGAGCCACCCGTGAAGAGTTGTACTCAATTTAAATAGGTTAGCAGAATGAGAACAACATACCTGCAGTTGAATTGGCCTGCCTGCATTCATCTCGGCTGGATTTCTCCAAGAGTAAGTGCAATTTGATGTCACATTGCCTTCGACTGTAGAAGCCTGCTTAGCATAGTTTATAGCACTTTTGAGCGTCCCAGATTTTTAAAGAAAAGTTCAGCCGAAGTCATAAGCAGGAGTTGAAATTTAAAGTTGCATAAATGGCTTTTTTATGCTTATAAATATTACCAAATGTCAAGACGGGATGTGCCCAACATCACAATCCTGCTATGATTTTTTTCCACCAGGAAAAACAAACAAAGCTTGCGATGCCTCAATCACTCACAGCACTTAACATCCCTGTGAGAGGTTGATGCCAATCTGGCTGCTTGTCACATCAAACTCGTCCTCCCCGCTCCTCTTCCCTGCACTTACCCTTCTCCCCTCCCTCCCATTTCTCAGCCTCTGTATGACATGTGATTTCATGCTGCAGGGGAAACATGACTGGAAGACCTGCTGGGTTCGCTTTCGGGTCCGGGATATCGCCACAGGCTGTTGTGTGTGTGTGTGTGTGTGTGTGTGAGGGTGTGTGTGTATATAAACTGAGAAGTCTGGCAGTTTTCACCTCTCAGAATAATAAAAAAAAAAAAAACCTTGTCAGTTTTCCAAGGTGTCACCTGTCCTTTGTCATCCCTCCGCTAGTTTCTGCTCACATGGCTATCAATCTGTGATGATTCATGTTCGGATGTCAAACAAAAGAAGATTCCGTCGTCGCGCTTCTCCTTGTCATTCATGTTGCTCTCATCATGTTCAAACAGATTTTACAATCACACGTCTTGGTCAAAAGAACGAGATCCTTTTAATAACTCTGTCTTCAATCAAAGGTGAGGAATAATAAATAATGCAGTAGAAGCAACAATTCTGGGCGTTTCGCATATAGAACAAAGACAATACCTCTGTCTGTCTGTGTCTTTAGTATTCACACCGCAATGTCCGTGCGTTAGTCCAGGAATGCCTTATTTTAGTCGAGGGGTTCCTGCAAAACACAGACCCCCGAGGCAAAGACCTTCACCCATGATCTTAAAACTGCGACTCGTTGAGTGTGTGTGTGTGTTTTTCACTCATTCCGACTGCTTAACTTTAAACAAGATGCTCTGAGCCACAGTAAACCTCACTCCCTCACCACCGTCCTTTTTCTCTTCCAATAGCACCCCGGGCCCTGTAAAAACACTGAGGCAGAAGAAGGAGTAGTTGGCAAGCGAACCACCGATAGGGAGCAAGGTTACACCCAACTGCAAGGCTGGGAGGATTGATTATAAAAAGATGCTTATAAAAGTGACTTGACCTTGCTTATGAAACACATATTTTTTCGCACCTCTCTCGTTAAGCAAGATAAATTGGTTGCCTGGCACAGCTTTGCTCAGACCTTTTGCCCATCAGTGTTTTGTTTTACTGAGCTTGACAGGTTTCTTTTTTGTTCATGGGAAATGTTTTTTGGGGGGTTTATGTCTTGTGAGATTGGTTGAAGCTGTTGCTAAATATCTTACGGGAGTGTTGTTGGACGTGGAAGGAAGGATAAACAGTCAGTGTGAGAATCCAGTTGAATTCTTGCCCTGCAATCTTGGCATCTTTTCTCCACATCAGCAACTGAATCGTTCCTCTCCGAATTCAAGGGTTCGGAGAGACTCCATTTTATTATTTTAGAATAAACCGCAGGAATAACCTTGTGTGAAATTTACAAAGAGCTGAAGTGTTTTGGATGTGACTCTGCATGTCGTCTCTCTTTTTTTTTTTTTTTTCCTAGAGAGGAGCTGGAGGGTTTCGTGACGGGTGGCATCCTGAACCACCTCAAGGTGTGTTTCTCCAGAGACGACCAGGAGGAGGAGGAGGAGGTCATTACCTCAGCAGCTCGACCCAGATACGTCCAACACAACTTGCTGCTCAACAGCCAGTACATCACCGAAATCTTGCTCAAACGGAGCGGTTACCTCTACGTGTGCGGGTAAGACTGAGAACAATGACAACAGCAATTCAGTGGTGACTTTTATTTCAACCATAAAAGTTACTGTATGAAGTTTTCTCTCCATATTTACTGATGTCCATCCAGCACCATTGTGTCGTCTTCTGGCTCCACTCAGACTACCTATATTATTCTTGTCCCATCATCTGTTATTTAATCTGTATAAATAGCTTAAATTTTTCATAATGGCTTAGAATATGATATTCAACTATACATTTCATCTGTGCAGGAAAAAAACAACAACATGAAGTCTCTTTAAATAAATGATTTCTATTACAAAAGGAGGTCTGTTCAAAATGTAAGTGCATCACAAAAAAAGAGAAAAGGATTTACAACTCCTAATTCACATGCATATGGTGTGTTGTTTGTACCTCCCAAAACTGGATTTCGCTTATCCTTCTATGCCACATAGTTCTAAACTATTAAAAAATACATCAGTGAGCTGCGCCGTTTCACTGGGTGACATGTTTCTTATTACAAAAAATATGGGAAAAGTAGATTAGAAGCAGCTCCTCAGACTAATAACAGTCACCACTTACACAGACTCAGTATGGAGAGTTGTTCCTGTGAGCGATAGAGCCAATGCCCGGGCATGTTAATGTGTTTCTTACTTCACCAGCTTGTTGTGCTTTATACCAAGACCCTTGCTTTGGGTTAAAGGGATAGTTCAACATTTTGGCAAATTGGTCCATTGCCATAATCCCTATAGTCATAGCAGTAGGTTCGTTACCTTTAATTGTCGGTGCAAGCTGTTTTTAGAACGCCGGAGCAGAGCCGTGAGCTGCTCAGAGCTACGCTACAGAGACTCATGGGATTTCTTGGTTTCCCTCATCAAACTCATCAAATACACAATCCAACAACTCCGAAACACTCTGGTGGACAAGTTGTGACCTGCACATTCACCACACTATGAGAGAATAACAGAACGTTACGAGACAGAGTTGTTTTCGAGGCAAATGCAGAGACTGCTTGCTGAAAAACTGTCCTTGACGGGAACACGCACATGAGCGGTTTTGCATTAATTTGCCTGCGTTCCGTTGCGTTCTGTTATTATCTCATAGCGTAGTGAATGTGCAGGTCACAACTTGTCCACCAGAGCGTTTTGGAGTTGTTGGATTGTGTATTTGATGAGTTTGATGAGGGAAACCAAGAAATCCCATTAGCCTCCATAGCATAGCTCTGAGCTCTGAGAATAGCTTGGACCGACAACATACAAACATACTGCTATGACTATAGGGATTATGGCAATGGGCCAATTTGACAAAAGTTTGATTGGATTTGGATATGATAGATTGAAGGAACCGTTTTCAGAAGAGACGTGCTAATAGGGAGCAACAGCGGGCACTAGCGTCATGCCATCGATTGATAGTGCCACATTGAAAGACTGGTGGTGCAGATACAATGTGCTCAGCAATGCCAGCTTAGGTAGAATGAATGTGCTGCATTGATTGAACGACAGCCATTCAAAGAGAGGTCCAAAGAGAAGTGGATAATCATGTGGACCGGACATTTCCACCACCAAGGACAACGTGCTCCATTTTCCATTAGTAACTTTGTACCATTTGAAAAGGCAAAGGAGAAAAAAAAGACAAACTGTGTGCCCAAGCATACACAGTGTGACCTCTACCTTACATGAAATCCTTTCAGACACTGTGATAGTGATCACAGTTATCAGTCTGTGGAGCTGTTTGACAGTAAGGCCCACTGATGTGTTTTTAATAGCTATAGTGTGACTCAATGGCACAGGCATAGAAGCTACATTGGATATTGGATGTACACACACAATATGCCATATCTGTCAGAAGGACAAATTCTTTGTTGGTTTGGTTCCATAATAGGATTTGACAACAATAATGAAAAATACAGAAAATCAGCAGCTTCACCTTTCCAAGTTACATTCATGCAACATGTGTTTGGGTGTTGCATTTGAGTACCTGGCATGAATTCTTTGTCTCGGAGCCCACGGCGCGGAGCGTTGCCAAGTGCAAGGCAGACTCAAGGCTCTGAAAGATTATCCATTCAGATGATCTGGTCTGATAAGAGGAGAATTCATCTTTCTTACGTAAACAGGGAGATTACCAGAGGTGGGATGGAAAATGGAAAATGAAAAAAGGTATCTTGAATCTGTCTCCATATTTTAAAGCAGATTAACACTGAATACGTAAGAGTATGAATACGGGCTATAAAGCCATATGACATTAAAGTGTAATTTCTTTCCTTTCTGTTAAAACTTGAATGAGACGTGTTTTTGAGGATGTCTCTCAAGTGACAGACCAAGCTGAATTCACCCATTGGCCATGCTGTTTTGGAGCAAGGTACTAAACTTATAAAAAAGTAAACAATAGCTGCTGAAGTGCCTTGCAACTTTCTGCTCATAACTCATTACTTTGCTGCTGCTGTCCTCACACTGATGCAACCTTTTATACAGTGTGTAGCATTTATAGTGTATACATACCTTCTCCTGACCTTTCTGAACAGTGTTGGTTCTTCCTGCCAGTGCAAAGACGACAAGATGGGGTGAAACACACTCGGGGTCGGGATGCCACGTCAGAGTCTCGTCAACATTTTGTGCAGCCCGGCATCACTTGGCTTCTCCTGTCTCGTCACTGCCAGGCCGCTTACCTCGCTTTTTTTGAGCAAATTACTTTTGAAACATCAGAACAGGGTGAATTTTTCAGAGTCAAAAAAGATATCGCTGTTGGATGATGAATCTTCCCCGATATGCTGCAACAGCAAGATAGAGATTTCAGCAATTTCCTCCTGGGATGAACCCCTGGACTGGCAGCAGCTTGCTGGTTTTTACAAACTATCAGATTGTGCCTCAGAAGTGCTGCCTCAGAGGCATGTGTATTAATTGCATTGCTGATTTTTCCTAATATATTTGTGCTGTTTTCTAGGGATGCAAAGAACATGGCGAAGGACGTGAACGACGCCCTGGTAGAGATGATGAAGACGGAGCTGCAGGTGGATCAACTGGAGGCCATGAAGAGACTGGCAGGGCTGAGAGAGGAGAAACGTTACTTACAGGACATCTGGGGCTGACAGTGGATGACCAGATAAAAGCGTATCGCAGCATCCACTGAGCATTTTTTTTTTACAACTCAGAAAAATAGGAAGAAAAATCAGCATGCTCAGCTGTAACATCCAGAGCCATAAAATTGTGGATGCTGAAGCCTGGAGGTAGTTTACACCACCCAATGTTACCAAGATGGAATGTATGATGCTGGCCTGGGGACATCAGTTCACTACATCATCCTGGGCTTTTGCTATTTGAAAAGAAATAACCTTGATCAGGGCAGTAGTGCTTCAGATTGGTAGGGCAGTATGAAAATGTGTTTTAGTGTAGAAAAGCCGCCTCCTTTTTAGTCCTGTCTGGGGAACAGTATACGTACTTCCGTTGGCTGACGGAGCGATGTTGATGAGACTCAGAGTGAGACTCCAGCCTAGAGGGAAACGACACAACAATCTGTAGTTTTTAATCAACACTCACTCACACACACACACACACACAGTAAATTATTTATTGTCACTCAAGGACAAAATTAATTTTTTTTTTTTGGTGGGAAATTATTTTTGTTTGTGAAATATGCCAGTCTGACTGCCAGCTAAATGCACCACGATTTACCTCTAGTCACAATCAGTCAAATTGTTTTACATAAAAGAAAATTCATCTCCGTTTGGCTGATTTGCTCCAGTTTTATCTCACATTTCATATTTTCATCCAAAACACTGTGGATTTTGTTGACTTTTTTATCCTTTTTTTTTTTGGGGACATCACAAAGACCGGCTAATGCATAAGGCCTTTAAAAAATGGCTGAGTGACAGTTTTATGAATTAAAATTCTAGAGATGAGGACATTTTTAGTAATTTTTCATTATATTGGGTTGAGTTCCAAGTGGATATGGCGTGACTCTTAATGATAATGTGCAGCTCTGACCAGAGCAATTTATCTAACTAACTTTGTTTGTGTCTGTCTGCCCCCACATACCCGGCAGACTGTCGGCTTGGAGACAGTGAACTCCAACTTTTCTAACTCCCACAAAGCCGACTAAAGTCTCCAGAACTGTGGTTAAAACAAACACAACTGTGCCTTGTGTGTTGAGGAATTAAAAGTCATTCAGTGTAAAACTGTTGTTTTCTACAGTTTTTTTTTTTTTTTTTTTTTTACTTGTGCACACACAGGTGTTGTTTGTGCATGACCTTACACACATGTATTAGGAGTCTGTGGGTGAGTGTGAGTGCAGGGAGGGAGGAGAAGCATTGGAAATTATCTGAGCGATAATGAACCCTGATTGATTGGGAGTGATTGTTTTATTTAAATTTAGAGATAATTTGATTGTTCAGGGTGACTTTGGTCAGAAGATGAAAGCGTACTATGCTAATTGAAGGCTTTTCGCAATGGGCTTCTTAGTACAACGCAGAACCCCAGAGAGCGGCTTCTCGGAATTAAATCTTCTAACAGCAGTCTTTTTATTTATCCTCTTGTAGGGAGGGGAGAGAAAAACATGTTTACAATCTCCACCGCCTGCGCTGTAGATGACAACCCATTCGCTACATTTTTCGGGGCCGGGTAAACAAAACATTTACTGTTGCAGAAAACAATCCCTGATAGTGAATAATTGGTTTAATACAGTGTTGTCAGAGGTAGAGCTGTCCTTGTGTTTGTCCAGGCTCAGCTGGCTGCACCTCCTCACCCTCATCTCTCACTGTCCCGCTGCTTCACCAAGTCACAGGAGCAGAGGAGGACAAAATCAAAATAATGATGTGCTGTGTGTCTAACAGCACCACCAATCTCATCGCCCTCACACATGATGATGTATAGCCCCCCCATTCAGCGCGAGGCCGCAATTTGTTGTTGTGGAAATTACAAAAATACTCACGCATGTTGTAAGAAGACGGAAAGTTTCATCAAAGTGACACCAGTGTGATCATTATTGGGGTCATTTTAGAACCGTGACGTACACGCCGAGCTAAGCTGCTCTTATTTACGTACCCCATTAACATGCTCTCATCTCTATTTAAAAAATGACCGCAACTGTAAGACAGAGAGCCCGCTGGCTGCTTATGTCACCCCGTCCAGCAAGCACCCACGACTGATGAAGTTTTAAATTATGTCTTTGTAATTAAAAAGGTTCACAGTGGCGATTTTTGTCCTGCAGTAAGAGAGAAACGCAGAGGCGAGTAGATGGTCAGGAATAAATCAGAGCGCCGGAGGTCAGTGTGACCGCAGAACAGTACAGTAGCACCTCTATGATAAATACCCCTTGTTAAGAATGGCTTAAATGAAGCAGAAAGATGTGTGTTGAAGATAATGACTGTTATTATGGAAGTGTTGAGTAAGCCGAGTGGGAAGATGCACTTTATATCAATGAGCTTGAAGATGTTGGAAAGACCCGTTTAACATTCGGCTCCTTGGTGCAGAAAGTACAAGAAGTGATGATGAGGAGAGGAACTGGAACCTCCCACACTCTGTACTGAGCTGTGCAAGGAATTTGCCTTAATTATGGAAGCGACAATGTGTCCAATTCATTTGGCTTAGGTCTGTGAATATGACTGCACTTCAAACAACATGGTGCTGCTAGATTTAGGAGAGCAGAGCAAGGGGAAATTTAAAAAGTTTCACCCCCCCCCCCTTCCACAAAACTTTAGACAATTCATTCTTACACAAAGGTGCAGCATTGTCTGTGTAGGGGAGACCTACACACACATGGTTGTAACAACATCACTTTCACCAATAAGGGATAACATTAGAGTTATGTGATCAATATGTGTACCCACTCACTCCCTGACATTGCATGTGAACTTGCATGGCTGTTTAGGTTTTACAGCCAAAAAAACATTTTTTTAGGTCAGAAACTAATATTTTGGACCAAGCCTACATTTTTGACTAGTATCGATACCATTGAAGTTTGAATTGGGTAACTTGTATAAGATGAAAGAGCAGGTTCTTAGGTGAAATATGAGTCATTTCATCAATGTTTATTTCAAACCACCATGCTGGTGCAGCTAATCAAACAATGGCTGACAGGGGTGGGGATGGTTGTAACACCTTTTATCTTTGTTGTTTATGATATGAGCTGCTTCCAACCTCCTGCTGAAGGTTTTTTCATTCATACATGTTCACTATTTATCTGTATTATGGTATTAAGATGTTCTTTAAGACAGCTTTCTAATGCTAGGGTTAGGGTTAGGCCACACCACACCACTGCACTCTTCATTTAGCCATCAGTGATGAGTTCTTTTTGTTCATACTGAACCACAGAAAGATGCTTTAGTGTTGGAACATGCACAATAAACTTACATAGATGCATGTTTTTTTTGGTTTGGTCTCAGTTTTTAATCTCACTGTTAATTTACCCCATGTTGTGTTGCAACCTACCCTGGTATTTGGGTAGGTTGTAACAGTGGCACTCCTTGCATTTGACATCAAATAGTGAATTCTGTGATACAGTTTTAGAAGTGTAAGATACTGCTATTTGTAGAGAACAAATGAAGGTACTCTGTTTCAAAATTTGGGAGCCCTACCATGAACACTCTGCAAGTTATGGGAGCTGAGACAAAAAGTGTTACAACCATCCAGAGACTGGTCTGCCACAATCCGCGGGTCTGAGGTAACTGAAGGACAAATTTTAATGGATGTATTTTTTGTCGATCATTGAACTGAAACAGACACCAGCTGTTATATGTTCGGTCTTATTCTTAGCTAACTTCACAGGTGGCGCCTCAGCTGCGTGTAGGTATATTAGCTAAAACATTACCAATCAGCCATAACATTCAAACAGGTGACTGGTTTTAATGCTGTGACTGCGATGTGTATTGTCTCATGAGTCGAGTTGAACCATTAAGCCATGGGAAATAAAAATAGAAACTAATGCAAGATTAAGTTTCAAATGAAATTACTAATGATTCTGAATGAGCGATTTTTAATGGACCAGAGATATTCTCTAACCCTGTTTCACTGTTGTGGCTCATCGATGTAATTTTAGTTATGTACATGCAGCTTTGTGGTCTTTTTTTTTTGCTATCAGTAAACAGCTTGTGTGTGGATGGTAGCGACTGCAGTTACATCTACAGGCACCGTTGATTGGGTCATAACAATTAACACTGATTAGTAGCGGATGGAGAAGTGATTCATCATTGATGTCACACTCCAAAATATCAACATAGCAGAGTGGCGGCCCACTGCTGTCGGGATCTGACTCTCAACTAAGTAGACTGATGACGGGGAGTGGTGGGGGGCTGGGGGGAGTAGGGGGGGCTGTGAGCGGTGATCAGCCCGGTGGAGCTGGCTGCACGGCCCTGTGTGGCTCTGTGTGTGCCTTCATCATCTCACTCACATCCGTCTCCAGTTTGGTCCCACCGGCTCCATCCATCCACCCGCCTACCATCTATGTTTTTGTACCTTTTTACTTCTGCAGAAAATCTAAGCCGACATGCAGGGACAGGAGCAGAGTGGACTCTTAATTCCAATACGCTAATTAAAATCTGAAAAACCAGTTAAACCACTGAGATGAAAATACATCTGGCCCTCTATTTACTGCTCTGCTGTCCAGTCTGAATCTCTAGTCACCAACTCTCACAGAGAAAAAAAGTGAAAGAAGAGCTACACTTTAATGTTGCAGTTGTTCTATTTCATGTATTTTTCTACAAATCATCATTAATTAATCCTCAGTTTACTATTCGCTTCTTGTAAAACGTGGTACAGGGCAGATGTTATGATGTCTCCCGGTGTGTTCTTAGCACTCCAGTCGAGTGCATAAGCTCTGGGGCGGATTTTTATTCCCACTTCATCATCCCTGAATATTAAGGGATAGTAAGAAGTGCAGACACTAATATGGGTTATCAAGAGCAGAAGCAGGTCAGCAGTAGGAACTATCTGTGACTGTAAAGCAAGAAATGCATGCATGCGTGTGTGTGTGTGGGGAGAAACAACCTTTTGATTTTAAGTTTACACCTCACACTTCCTGGTGGTTAAAAGAACTTCTCAGAAATAGAGGTAGAAAAAAGTTTGTGTGGAGCCCCCCATTGAAGTTTGCATTCAGTTTGAAATCCGTACCACTCCTGAGGCATCTTCTTGCATTATTAGCGCCGTCAGCAGAAATCGTCATCTGCTTCGTTCTTCCATCTCCCCCTCACCTGTTGTTTTTATCATTAAAAAGAACAGCAGCGCTCTGTCTCTGCTGTTCTCATGCAGGCTGCAGTCCATGACCCAGGAATGTCACCTCAGCTTTTTGATGTGGCATCGGTGACAGCTCTGCTAGCACACACACACACACACACACACACACACACACACACACACACACACATTCTGTACATATACATACATAGATGCATACATACACAAACACTGTCTGCTTCTCTCCAGAGTCCCAGCTGTGCACCAACACTTTAACTCCGGCATCTGTCAGGAGTGCTGGAGGAAAATCTATGTTTTTCTAAAAAGGCTGCAGCGTTTCTATTGAGTTTCCTGTTTTCGCTGTGCGATACCAGTGTTGTTCTGGTCTCTGTTTATTGATGGAGCAGGAGAGATATCCCTGCTTCCTATTTGGCAGAACAAACATTTGCTGTAATTGATGCTGGCAGGAGCAGAAAGTATTCAATAAAAAAAGTATTGTTCTCCCTTTGGGTTTAAGATAAATTTTTCTGTTTTAGATTCGACCGACTAAGGATGACGCGTCGCAAAAATGAATAATTTTTGAATACATAATTGCCAATATCAAAAGTGACCCGTAGAAGAAAGATTCTCCATCCCAGTCAGGTAGTGTACGTCCAAATGAATTAAGCTGAAACTGCTTGGCTCATCACATGTATTAATGATGTTTCAGCGATGGATGCTCTTTCTGTCTCCATTAGTCAAAAAAAATGTAAAAATTGGTTGAGCATTTTCAAACCTACAAGGATGGATGAACACTTAGTAGAATTTATAGCCTCCTCACTCCTGACAGCCATAATGACTTATGCAAATTGGAGGTTAAGTGCTGAGATGAGGCTCTTCAGCTGAAAAAAGAAAAGAAAATATAGAGAGATGCATGTACAATTAAAGATGGATAGAAGATGGAGGGAAAGAAGGACAGAAGGATAAACTGTGTGCACTTGACATTTGTCTTTATTTGTTGTGTGTGGGATATGCTGAATGTGTGTTACCATGGAGCTATAATCAATATGTCCTACTCTGGAGATCTCTATAAATAGACGAGAAGAAATTAATTTTAAAATGAAACAGATTCTCCACAGACTTTGTCTATCACAGTGCATCTGCACAATAACTGTAGAGATAAATATTAAAAGAAAGTGGATGGGAGCTGTCACTTTACATTTAATTTGATCTCACTGTGATGTTTTTTGCACAAAAGAGAGACAAATACAGTGACAAAAAGATCAAAATAAAGTTCTGAGAGGGACCGCAGTTAGACGATTTATTGGGTCACTGCAGTGATACTTAATGTTTTGAGGGCTTTGTTATAGCTATCACATAATGAGCAGAAAATATGCCACTTCTGTTATTGTTTTCAGTGTGACAAGGGCTCTAGGTGTATAAAAGGTAATGACAGTGTTTTTTAACCAAAGTCTTTTCACTGTGCTCTTGCCAAAACTCCTCTATGCTTACTAGTGAGTTTCCTAATCTTACCCAGTGCCTGATAAGCAGCCATGAGCTGCCTGGTGAATGGGGCTCATCTGTGGCAGATTAATGTCCAGCTGTACTCCCTGCACCACACTGTGAGAGGGATGAACAAAGAGAGCAGAAAGTAGAATGACATTGTAAAGAGGGAAAGATTGACTGTTAGGGCTTGGAAATTGGGTAAAAAATATAGAGAAGGAGCAGAGATTGAGAGAAGCATAGAAAAACAATTTGCCTCTGAGGGGGAACGGGATGAACAGATAAGGGGCTGGTGAGGATGAAATGTTGAATGACAATACGTACAGGTAGGAGTGCAACAGGAAAATGTAAGAGGTCCCTGACTCTGAATTTATTACTGTGCTTTCTGTTCAGCAGGAGGCGAGGCAGGGTGAGCTACAACATCCCCTGACCCTTTTTTCAGGTTTGACTTCTGTATAGATGGCCTTAGAGTCACCCCACAACACAAACACACACACACGTTTGTGAATTAATAAAAAAAAAACACCAAACTAGTGGTTCTCTTGCGTAACAAGGGTCCAAAAGCCACGTAAAAAGTTTTATACTTTCATCAAACACAGGCTGTGGAAAAGAGGTGAGATATAGCCCCAGAGGCAAAAAGAATGCATTAAGGATGTATTTAAAAATGAGCGCCGGTTTGTGTGATTAATCATCTTCCCATAAAGTGACAGCCCATGTGCGTGTAATGGGACAGCTGGGATTTCACTCAGTAATTACTGTTTTATTGAAAAATCTATATGTACGAGGAGCAATTACACAGGTTACAGCGTAAACTGTTTGTTTTCCAGTGTATCAGTGTTCAGAGCACATCATGCATCAGCTCGGGAAATATGTTTTCTGTTCTTTTGAGAGACTGAGCATTAATGAATTTGATATGCAGAGATATACACATGTATTACAAGGATATTAAAAACTTCATAGTAATATTCCCAGGAGAACAAAAAACGGTTTAAAAAAGTTAAAAAAGAAACTTTTAGTGGCTACACTGAATTATAAAGTTTTCAACTACTTGGATACTTTACTAGTTTGGTAGATGGAGAGTCCAGTTAAATCAGTTTCCACAGAAATATATAGCCTACTGGTTGTTTGGGCACTTCACAGACTTCAGACAGTTTCTCTCAGCACAAACCCCTCACAACACAACTTGGAGTTTTCACAGTCTGGTCTTTGTGCAGGTTTAATACAATAAGAAATGGTTCATGAACTCAGGAAGAACCGCTAACAGCACTTTCTCTTTATGCTAAGCTAACAACCCTCTGCCTACAGTGTTTTTTTCTCAGACTCGAGCTGTCAATCTTATCAGATAGCTGGATAAATGTATGAACCCATAACTTCTAATTAAAAGAGGGAAAATAAAAGATTTACAGTCACATCTTAATAAATTAGAATATCATGGAAAAGTTTATTTAGGTCAGTAATTCAATTCAAAAAGTGAAACTAATACGATATAGATGCATTTAATTTCTTCTAATGAAGACCCAAAATTCTGTATCTCAAAAAATTTGAAATTTCAAAAGACCAATTGAAAAAAACATTTTTAATATGGAAATGTTGGCCTTCTGAAAAGTATGTTCATTTATATGCACTCAACAGCCAGTACAGAACTTGGTTGGGCTATTTGACTTGAACTATTGACTTTTCCTTGATCTTCTAATTTATTGATATGCACCTGTATATCAATTTTAATCAAGTACAGCAAACAAACACAGAAAATAAAAGCCATAAAAGCAAAACAACGAGCTAAATGATGATACTGGCTAATAACGAAATAATGCTAAATGATGATGAAGAAGGCAAATTAAATGGTGTTAAATTGTGATGTAGTATAACATTGTCATTACAAGCTACTAACACTGATTAAGTCAGTTTGTATATAATTTAATCCCAACCCACTCCTACTTCAGGTACATAAATACACAAACAGGCATAAATAACATCAAGTTGTAACTCTACTTTATTCAAGTGCACCAAAGTCCCACGGATCATGTGAGCAACACTTCTCTGAGATGTGACAAAATGCATTACATCATAAGACCAAATCATTGCACACCCACTGACTCAGTTAAGGATCTAATTTTTTTTCAAAGAACCATAATACTGGAGTTTGATCCACAGCCAGTGATTAAAAAGAGCTTAAACATGACATTTTTCTTTCGGAGATGTGGTGGTGCTACAACACACTGCCATGCCTGTTGCTTAGTAACTGGTCCTGCAACTCATCTTTCCTGCGCTGCATGCACTAATGTTAGAGAGAGCTTTATTCCGAGTCAACATATCTTAGTTCCACTAATAGTAGTTGAAACAGCACATCTCTTGAGTGTGTGTGTCACTCTGATGACAGTGATGATGAAAGAAAACAGGAAGGATGTTTTTTTCTAACAGGTTCCTCCCCAGTTGCACTTGAGTGAAGAGTCTCAGCCTTATCAAAGGGTGAAAATAAACGGGTAAACTGCAGGACAACCTCACTGTGGGAAAGTCAAACAGAGGCTTTCCTGTGACCATTGATCTTTTTTCAAATGCCCCAACCGGTTCTATTGTTTGATGCATATTAAATTAATGGTATTTATTTTCTCATGTTTGCTTAACTCTTGTTAAAAACCAGTGGGAGGAAATCGCAGCAAAGGTTTACAGCTGTGTGTATGAGCAGATCAACTGTTCAACAAAGAAGCAAGATAAAACTTGCAACACAAAGCCATGATTAATTAATTGATTTTTTCTCATTGCTTTTTGCACTTCAGGCTTTATTGATGATGATACTACTGCTCATTAAAAATAAAGCACAACTTTAAAAACATAATAGGTCATCAAACATGTTTTTGAGGAATTGCTCTTAATACTTAAAACTCTGCCATGCTGCTGCTGCTGCAAAAGAAAATTAGTACCTCCACAGCAGAATTTCACCACATTTCATGAAATATCAAAATTTTCATCTGAGGCAGAAATAGCAGACATAAATAACACTGACCTTGTTGCTCCTCATTTCTTGCCACCTCATGAGCCGTTTTCACAGGAGCCATTTCTGACCTGTCATAAGCAGAAAATCACGTCTTACCAATAACATTAATAAAAATCTTCCAGTAGGCACGCATTAACACGACCCAGGCCCAGGTGCAGTTAAATGGAAGAATCATTATTTTGATTATCGTTCATTATTTCCTTCTGTGCAATGTCAAAATGCCATTGACAGGAAACGGCCTCTATGTAAATATTGTATGTATACTGTATATATAAGGACATAAAAAGCATGTGTTTGGGCAGTGGGACACTTTCAATCTATTTACAGAAAAGCTGATTGAGAGGAGAGATCAGTGGTGTGCATAGCCTATACATTAACTTGTTGGAAACTGGAGGTCACAGGTCACAGAACATTTTAGAGCTGCAACAATACGTGAACAATCTGTCCCTGATGAAAATTAACCTTAGCCTACACTACAAAAACTCAAAATCTTTCCAAGAATATTTGTTTAATTCTTGTCAAAATGTCTAATTTCTAGTCAAAACTGATCTCTTTCCACTTATAATAAGACTCATCACCTAAAAATGAGCTTGTTTTGAGGTAATTTTCATTTGTTTCAAACAAATTTTCACTTGAAATAAGTAGAAAAATCTGCCGGTGAAAGCAAGTTTTTTATTGCTTGTGATAAGAAAGAAAAACTTGATCCACTATCAGATTTTTTGGTGAAAATATGCTTGAAAGAAGTAAAAAGTGTCTTACAACAAGCTACTTTTTAATGTGATTAGTCTAATTTTAATTATAATGAGTTTTGATTTGACTAGAAATTACATTTTGACTAGAAATAAGACAAATATTCTCAGTACGATTTTGAATTTTTGCAGTGTATTAAGTAGTAAGAAAAGTAGAAAAGTTTTTTGTTACACAGTTTGACTTTAACAATCAGAAATAGTTGGTGGTGTCAAAGCTGTCAAATCGATACCACTAAATTAATTTAGTACGCGCCACTTCGGTGGCCATGTTTAAAATCCAATGGGACCATACAGTGCCAAGCCATTCACTCTGAACTGTGGAGGCCTTTCGGTTATTAGAGACTCTGAACCACCCACAGAGGTGCTTTCACTTATTCTGGCTAATCACCCCTCTGCTGTGGTTGAAGCTGGACAAAGATTTTGGTCCTTTTCACACCCATGTCTGATTTGTTTCAACAGGAAAAGCACAAGAGAGTAGCTCTTTAATGGCTCTGAGTCGTGGCTTATTGGAAGACAGCAGAACAGAGCAATCATGTATGTTATTAATCACACCCGTGCTTTGCCTGCTGCGGCACGGCAACATGTCTTGCACAGAAAGAGTGTATTGCTCGACTTCTGTTAACAAGAAGGAAGGTGGAAGTTGTCCTATTCCAGCAGGTGCAGCAGAACTAACACCAGATTTTCATTTGAGTGTAGTAAGTGATGATATATTTGGGTCATACTTGAATGCAGCAACGTGCAAGCTGCAATATCCAGCCCATCAGGATGATTGATTTCTCTAGTCAGCACTGATTTCTCTAGTCAACATGCCCAGAAGCAACCAATTTTTTAACAGCAGCCACAGCTCCGCACAAATATATCAGTCCTGGTGTGGCTTTTACTCTCAGTCCACTTGCTCATGTCGGGTTCTTGTGCTGTGTTTTAACTTCTGCTATATACTATAATGACACGTTACTGGCTCACTTTATTACAGTTCGCACTTGTTCTATCCAGACCAGTGATTTTTAAAACCCGGTGCAACACCGCTGATTTTCTCTCCCAGCAGCTACTTAATTGCAGTTAATTATGATCACCTGTGTTTCCAGGTGCAAACCGGTCCCTGATTGGATAAAAACCAGCAGGCTCTGGCTCCCGGAGGGTCGAGATCCAAGGTTAGTGCTCCTGTTTCTCTTTGCTGTACAGTCTATCATCAAAACTAATAAACTGAGAAGGCAGCTCTTCCTACTGTCCTTTAAAAAAGTAATCACAAGAATGAAAAGTCATCTGCTCTTTCGGCGTAATATATTTCCCTCAAGGGTTGACGGCAGCACATGCTTAGGTATGCATGTTTCTCTCTCGCACGCAAACACGCACACACATGCTCACACACACACACAGCTCTAGACAACTGCTGAAACCTAAAATTTGCTGTTTATCTGCAGACTGGCTGTGGCTCTACGATAAATCACCATCTCTGACAGATATCTTGGGGTTTCATGCAAGCTCATGAACCTCGCCCTGAGAAAAGCAGGGACTGAGTGAGACATTTGAGTGCTGAGAATATTTTCTGTAAACCTCAGAGGAGGCTCTACAACAGGGCTGGAGTCAAAAAGCTGAAGGAGACTTGCATCTTTTGGAGAATTGCATTGTCAAAGGGTAAAGCCTGAGGTTGGATAGCAAATATATAATATCCTACTGCAAACTTGGATCTTAAAATATGAGAAATAAGACGTATTTGCTGCTGAATGGATGGACTTAAGACTAAATGAACGCTTTGATTGTTGTGGCAGGAGCAATTTTTTTAAAGTCTTTTATTATGCCAAAGTACCAGAGGTGTCACGGCAGTGCGATACGAATATTTGTGCAGTAATTCTGGTGATTAGTAAAACATAACACCCACTCGCAGTCGTCATATATACAGTAAATGCAACGCACTTTCAAGCAGTTCAAGATAAAGACAAAACATTTCTCAAGGTCTCGACTCTTTCTTTGTCCCCGCGCTAATTAGAGAGAACATCCAAGCTTCTTGTCCTCCCTTCAGGTTGTTTCCCTTTCACTGGGACTATATAATGCAATTGTTGCAGTGTTTTGGATTTTGATCTTTGAGGGGAGAGGAGTGTGACCTTTTGCGCACGGCACTGCGGGAGAAAAGTCAGGTTTGTTTATCCCCACAGTATCTCCTGGCTGAAGAAAAAAAAAAAGTTGTCACAGTGACATTCAAGACTTGCTGATGTCTCAAGTGCCACACGCGCCTTGCCCTCCGTGTACGGCTACATGAAAGTACACAGCCCTCCATCCTCGTATCAGATGGTGCCCAGATTTTCTACCGTATTTCCTTGGTTTACCCACCATATGTTTCTTGAAAGAGCAGCAGCTTGCGAAAAGGTCCTGGCCCTCATCAATCACTTCAGAGCGTGTATTTTAGATAAGAAACAGTTGCTCTGTCCACTTGTTCAGTCTGTTTCAAAGCCTGCAGTTTTGGATTAAGATTATCTGTCAAAGCAAACAACTCTTGAAAACACATATAAAACTCTGGAATAACACAACAGCGAGGAAAATTACTCCACCTGACTCGGCATGCCCCGAGCCAGCAGCACGTCTCATTTCGTGATTTGACTCACATACTGAACACCTGGAGCTCTGATCTGTCTTCTCCTTTGCTAACAAACACCCATCTCCCATCCATATTTGTCATAGTGTGCATTGGCAGGGAGAGAGCATCCGCAAAGCACAGTTTGTATCAAATATATATGAAGAATATTGTGAGCTTCACAACAAGAAAGTTTCAAGCTGAGACAGATGAGGAATTTAACTCTTTGCAGAAGCTTCACCAGTTACCTACGAGTTAACAAGATAAGTGAACCAGGAAGGAGAAGTTGCACCAAATGCTACACCGATTTTACTGCTTAGTGTGAAACGCCGAGAGGGAGCTCTGTGGTATTAGTAGTTACCTTGGGCTCGGACCTGGCCCCAACAGATAGACCTAATCTAACCCTGTGCGAGTTTCTCCTGTTGTACCATGAAGCATGCAGAGCAGAGGCACCTCATTATGTATTCCTCTGAGCGGCAAAGAAGATGAGATGGGGGGAGCAGATAGACGCACACATAATGTGCCACTCAAACACTTGAAACTTGGACCACCCCAGCGGCCTATTTAATAGTCAAGTTTAAAATTCAGCTGTACGGGGAAAACAGACAACTAATGCTGTGAATATTCTTCTGCTGCCAAAGTGACAAAAATGGGTGAAAATTGGCCTGTGAGTTCTAATGAGGAATCAAAGATTCAAAACCCACAGGAGCAGGGATTTTTTTTTTAAAAAGGGAGAAAAAAAAGAAAAATCAAAAATTTCATGTTGGGCAATTAGACCTAATGATCATTTGCATAATATTTAGGCAATATTCCAGACTGCTACTTAAAAATATATAAAAGAGCACCCCTAGCAGTCTTCTTTGATAAATCTAAACTGCCCTCTGTCGACATGCTTCGGTCTGCTGAAAGAAAAAAAACTGGTGCAATGCTGCAGTGAAGCACTGTAAATGAGAGATGTCATACAGTAGGATTTACCATAGGGATGATTTGTAAACGAACTTGTATAGTTTGTTTAGTTCTCATTTCTTGTTTTATTTTGAAGTAACTTTCCTTGTGTTTCCCTCATTGTTTTTACTTCCTGTCTTTGTTCCGTTTCCCTCCAGTTTGGTTGTCTGCTTCATACTGTAGATACATAAAAGAAGACTAGATGACTCACCCAACACTGCTGTCCAATGACATGGCATCTGTCGCTCCCTCAGAGCATTATGCCTATGGTGCACGACACGTTCTACTAAAATGACCAAAACTCGCTCCGTTTTTGACAGATTTTCAGATGGTTTGGTTTGTTATGAAGATCAGAAATGGAGTTATGATATAGTTCAATCCACCCCTTTAGTCTGCCTGGCCCTAATGTGTTTCACCTGTGCTCTGTTGACCTTGGTCTCTTTGTCAGTCTGTCTTTTGTCCTACGCTTGTCGTCCTGTTGATCTCTGGTCGGCTTCTGTTATGTTTCCAGTCTGTTGTTCTTTTTTTTCCTTTCAATTCCCTGGGTGTTTGTTTATAGATGTTTTTTGTGCTTTTTCTCCTCTCCCTTCTTGTTGTCTGTATTTGTTCCAACATTACACAAAATTAGAGTAGGTATCCTTTTACAGCATTTCTAAGTCTGATTGTGCAGGGCTACTTCATATTATTCTGACGTGATCATTATTTGAAGGACATGTTTTGACATCGACTGAGTAGGTGCAGACTCTGCAGAGTAGTGTTAATATCAACATGCTAAAAGGTTGGAGTGCACAGCTAACTGTTGCACAAAGCCATTTTGGGTAATACCAGCAATTTGTATGGGTCACTTTTAGGTTAATGGAGCTGGAAGCCTTCACCCCTCTGGACCCACAGTCCTCATCCTCAAAATGTTATTACAGTTTATTAATGGGATTTTTTTCTCTCTCTGTTTCTGTTATGCACAAAGTCACAATGCTATGCCCGCTAACAGCCTCTAGGGTGCAGATTATTAAAAGTGTTGAGAGTGAAACTGGTTCATGTAGCTTATGAGATTTAACGAAAGCTTATTGGATCCGGAAGATGATGTACAATGAAAAAAATAAAGAGAGTGACAATCAATAACAGCCCACTGTGCTTTTAATAATAAGCGACATCGATTTATTGCTGTTAATATAGAGCTTGTATCTGTATTAATTGTGAGATCTTGTTGGGTTGACTGTCAAAAAAGAAGCACAGATTATGCTTTATATAATAAAACAACATAGGATCATAATAACACTGCTGCAAATACAAACTTTTATAAATGATTCTTAACTGTGTTTGCAACTAAAAGACTTTAGTGATCAGTGTGAAAAACGAATGATTACAAAAATCAGAGGACTGTAAATGGAACGTCCATGTCTCCATACACGTTCCCGTCTTCTGTGGAGAGAGGAAGTGTGTGTGTGAGTGTGAGTGTGAGAGAGATGAAGACGGGGAGGCTCAACCTTGGTGTGGTCCTGAGAGGGATAATTGCTGGGGCCAGAGATGGAGACTAGGTGACTAATGAGGCAAGTCACTAATTAGCCACTGGTGTCACTGACCTTTCTACTTTCACATGCCATATCATGTGTGTGTGTGTGTGTGTGTGTGTAATAGAGACAGGGGGCGGCGGAGAGTCTTGCTAATGTCATTTCAGCAGGTATGCATTTATATAGTCAATTTAACAAAGAAAAAGTCCAACCTAATACCTATAAGGCTACCTGCCTTAAGGAGCAGAGTGAAAAGTAAAGCATAGACAGGTGGGTTTCTCAAGTTCACAGGATGTCTCACACTCTCGCAGGTCTCCATCGCTCCGTAAGAGCCAATAATTTATTACCTCTTTGACCCCCTTTCTCTGCCATGACACACCGTGATAGGGCTGCAAGTGGCACAGTAGCAGAAAACTGGCTTTCCTCCACTGCCAGCTCCCACGTCATTCATGTGCTGTAATTGCAATGTCACAGTCTCAACAAATGTGTTGGCAGGGCCGCTCTTCTCCATGGATGTGTGACGTTCACACTCTACAGCAAGGGGGGAAATAAAATGTAAGGAGTTGGTGGGGAAAGAAATAATAATAATTTGCCTCAAGCATTTTGGGAGCAGACAGTCCACAGCTAGGGTTCAGGATCAGAGGGGACTGCTACTCCTCGAGGTGGTATCTGGGGAGACTTTCAAACCAATTGTCCGAATCCCCTTCAAGCTGTTGTCTATGAGGATGGTTCTATACCTGCTTTGCCTTAACACCGGCTCTCTTGGTTCATTGTCCAAACTGTATGCTCGGAGGGGGCCCGCAGCAGGGCTATACAGAGGCAGAACTGATGGGCATTTAGAGCTCATTCAGGTCCGGTGTGGACCACTGGGATGCTTTTTTGTCCTCCGCTTTACGAGGAAGAAATGCATAAAACAGTCCCTTTGTCTACTGGACTGAAAATATGGACTGTGGTGGCTGTGTGAGGGCATTTCACAGGTGTGTCATGGCTGATGCTGCTGCACAAATATGAAGTGCTGCTGCAGTGTCACACGTGGGGAGGTAACACTCGGGGTGAGAAAATTCAGCTTTTGTGTCAGCTTGAGATACTTCACGTCGATAGTAATAGT
Source organism: Trachurus trachurus (assembly GCF_905171665.1). Taxonomy (NCBI): domain Eukaryota; kingdom Metazoa; phylum Chordata; class Actinopteri; order Carangiformes; family Carangidae; genus Trachurus; species Trachurus trachurus. The sequence goes on from NC_139911.1 coordinate 10,547,207, forward strand.
CCTCCTTTGTTGGCCCTCTGCCTGTGGCACAATGCAGCAGAAAGAGACTAGTCTGTGTGCCTAGACCTTCAGCTATCCCTCTGGCTTTGCTGTATATTTTACTATTCAGCTCCTCGTGTTGTGGACGGACGAGGTGATGAGACTTTGCTGTAATTGCTATAGAACCGAAAATTGGAGAGGTGCCATTCTAATTGCTTCCCATGTCTGCAAGCCCATCAGTCAACGGTTGGAAAAGGCTCCAAATAGCATTGACTGGGATGAACGTGGTTCACCTTTGTGTGGCTACGAGGTTTTGTCCTTTAAATTAGCTGTGAGTGAAAATAACATTGCCGAATCCCAAAATTAAAGGGTACAGAAAATCCCAGAAAGCAAAATGCTTTCAATGCTCATCTGCAGCTCTGATTTAAGGAAGATGGATGTAAATTTGTCGCAATTATACTTCACATGGGACGCCGTGTATTATTGTGTTATTGCTGTTTTATTGAGTGCGTTGGTACTGTAAGTTGTTTTTTATTTTTCCTCTAAGTGGCTGTACCATTTTCTGTTTCCTGCTAACCTTTAGTATGGCCATGATGAAGATGTGGAATAATGAGCTTGGCATTTTCCCTTCAGCCTCTCACACCGAGGTGCTTTGAAATTTATGTTGAGTGTGTTCTTGATCAAAATTACCTGGCGCCATCCTTTCCACTTCAGCGGTGCAGAAATTGTCCTTCTATTACTTTTCATAGCTAGCATAACTCCTTCTCCCATTGCCCTGCCTCGCTACAAAAGCTTTGCCTAACACATGGAAACTTTGAGACCAACCCCCCCACTCACCCTCAGACTCCTCAGGCGCTGATCGACTAGAATAGATCTGTAGCTTCTTCTCCTTCTTCTCGCTGCTCAGTGTGAAGCTAAAATGAATCTGGAGTGAGTGATTCAGAATACTGAACACACTGAAAAGGTCAGTCAATATCTAATTGCTTTGTCAACTCAGTCTTTATTCATATCTTAAATATTTAATATTGTCATTAAAAATTCAGAGGTGGGATAGTCTAGTTTCAAATCAGAGGGGGGCATCGGGGGAGATCTCATTAAGCATTTTTCATAATGAATGACATCTCTCCTGTCAGTAACTGGCTGCTTAACATGGGGACTCACACCTCACACCTTGTCTCCAATGTGTGAAATGTAAAACAAAGGAAATGAGAAAATGTTTTTTTTTTATTTCTTTATCTTATCATGAGGATAAAATATAAGAAACCCTGCAGCAGAGCAGAGTTATTCCAACTATGTCTTTTTTCCATCAGGGGAGTGTGATAATGTATTTATTTGATGAGATTTGGGTTTTTAAAAGGCTTCACTGTACTCATCCCTCACACTGGAAGGAAAATGTGTCTCAGTATCAGCCGTTTGGGGGGTTTTCTTATTCCTCTATTCCCAGAGATGATAAACTTCACTTCACTTTTTGGAGTGAGTTGCCCTCTGTAGTCCTATCAGCTGTGAGACAATTGCAGCACGCGCCATTGATGTAGTCCTGGCAGGAGCAGAAACTGAGAGTGCAGATAAAACACCGCGCTCTGAGTCACGCACTGAAGAGCAAACTTTGTCAAGCTGGATTAACACTCACAAGCTCCCAAGCAGGAAGGCAATTACTTGTGTTAACACTGATATCCACTGTAACACCCCTTGACGACTGATTTCTCTTTGTGTGTCTCTGCGTGTGTTGATGTGTGCGCGTGTGTGTGTGTAAAGGAGAGTAAAAAGATAAACAGCTTTCTTCCCATCTTGCCTAACATGGTGTATATATCCCATAGAGGCTTGAATGCAATAAAGACCAACAGTAATGAAGTGACACACTCTCTCTCTCTCTGTGTGTGTGTGCATGTGCATGTGTGTGAGCTAATTTGCACCTCTTGAGTACTCTATGACTTCATTTACACTCCATTGCATTGAAACTACGTACCATGAAACACTATGAACCTTGTTTCAATTAAAATAGACTATATAGGCACAACAATGAAGAGTGCTGCAAACCAACCAGTAATTGAAGTTTGGAGTTGCTGTTCAATTTTATATTCAGGCTCGTGCACAGAAAAGGTCACCTTCATTCACAAAAACCTCCAATTTTTAAATGTGGTTTCAAGAATAAGCTCATTTGTGTATTTATAGTTGTCTCTTTTTTATATGTTACTCAAGCTGTGCCTGAAACTTTCCACAGACTTTCCGTGTTTCATTTTTCGTTTTCTATTCCCAAACTTCAGTGCTCATCTTTTTTTCTCTTGACTCTTTTTTGTCTCATGTTGCTTTTTTACTTCAGAGCCACTCAGATGTTTCTCAGTGCAGCAAGGTCACCCCTATCACCACCACCACCTTTATTTATCTTTTTTAGACCTCACACTGGCAGACCCCAACCTCACACACTCATAACATGTAGACACACTCATGTGCAGACCTACCTCCCCATGCCGGGTTGATTGACAGCTGATCGCTGCAGCTGACCTTGGCAGGTTATATTTCTGACAAAGTCTAACAGAGACAGCGATAGATACAGAGAGAGAGAGTGGGAAGCAAACACTTTGGATGTGTATATTAGAGACACGGGCACAGAGAAGCAGGCAGAAATAGAAAAGAATAGAGAGTGGGAGAGCAGAGTGGAAAAAGCAAGATGCATGAAGTGAAAATGTGAGACAGGCATAGCTGCAGACACAACAAGAGAGAAACAGAACAAAAGAAGACGGAAGAACACAGGCAGAGATAAAAAGCGAGACGGGGAAGGACTGAGCGTGCATTGTAAAGACTGCATCGGCTGGTGTGTGTGTGTGGTGAATTTCAAGCTGCACGTATTGGCAGGTGCGGTGGAGGTGAGGGAGTGTGTGTTGTTGCTGCTGCTGCTGCTGCTGCTGCTGCTACAGGACTGGATCTCCTCAGAGGAGGGAGGGAGGACGGCCCGTCAGCGGTCACTGCTCGGGTTGAGCCAGTGTGGAGCTGCTGCCGCCACCACACAAAGTCATTAAACCCCACAAAGCCTCTTAATCAGTCTGTGTCTCCGGGGGATAAAATATGCAACTTCAAGCACAGCGACACAAAACGCAGGGACACACAAACGCGCGTGCATTCACCTGAGCACCGGCTGAAAAGCTCATTTTCCAAGTGAATCGAGGGAGAAGTTGAATCAAGGAGAGAGCTGAGAGAGCAGAGTTGGGAAGGACGATGCTTTTTGTCCTCGTGTTCAGGATTCTGGGACCAGGTGGTTGACATTTACTTTAAGATTTTACCTGAATGAATTATTAAGAGCTTTTGAAAGAAATATGGTGAGCAGTTTTATAACCTGGGGGTCTGAACCCATCAGTGCCGTTGCACATGATGTTCTGGAGATTGTGAGATGATTTGTGAAATAACCCACATGCACTTTTTTAAATCTTTCATGTATCTTCCCATTTTATGTTTCACATTCCCCTTTTTCATGTTTCTAGTTAATAATTTCAGTATTTCTTATTCCCCCTTTTTATGTTTCCAGTTCCTATTTTAAAGTTTCAGGTTTTATTTTTCCTGTTCCTCTTTTGGTTTTTCTTTTCATGTTTCTAGTTCCATTAATATTTTCTTGTTTAATGGTTCACGTTCCTCTTTCACTGTTCTTTTTTTACTCATCTTGTTATTTTTGTTTTCTTCATCCTGATGTTTATGAATATCCTTGAATGACTTCTCTTGTAATGGGTAGGACTTTGTCAAAGGCTCTTGCCTGCCTTCCTCCCCTTCACATGCCCATTGAGCTCTTATCGTACGTCTTTACCAAACACAAAAGACAAAACAGGCTTTTAAGAAAAAGTGTTATTTTTTCCCTGTATCTCCCTTGTATCTAAAATTCAAAAGTAACAGAAAAAAGTTTACAAAGTATTGTCAAGATGGCTTCATAGTCAATTTAATACACACAGTCACGTACTGGACCATATACACTAAATCCCCCAGGTCTACCTAAGGGATATTGAAGTTATTACCCTCTACATTGAACAAAAAATAAATAAAAATGAAAAATGAAATGAAGAACAAAAAAAAGGAGAGAAAATACAATGTTTAAAATGAAGGTTCTCGAAAAACACCAAAGATCCCTGAACACCAGAGCCCATCTGTGTTCTCCTCAGATATTCTCTGTGCTGCATTGATCGCTCACTGTGGGAAATCTCACTGCTGCAGCTCCTCCGGCCCGTTTTCAAGATTCTTCACCACTGACATGTTTAGGTGAAGACAAGGAGCAGTGGTGGACACACTTCGGCTCCAGCTGCACCTTGAGCTCAAGGAGAAGCTCTGGCTGATCTCTGAACAGAGTTCTGGTAATTGAGATGTTTTTGGAGGCTTTGCCCTGAACATCCAGCTACAAAACGGATTTTTAAAAAATCTGTGGAGTGAAAAAGATCATCCCAGAAATATAACATTTTACTAGACAATCATACATACACTGGCTGCCTGATAGTCCCATTCTCTGGCTGGAAATAGAGCCTGACAGTATATGAAGCTGAGGATGTGTTTCCTGTTCTGGTCCCATTATTTCCTAATGATGGATCTCTGCTAATAGTCTCTCCTGCGCTGCTCTGTGGTGCTCACAATGGGCTTCTTGTTAATTGGCCTTTTGACAGTGATGCCCACCCACCGGTGGCCAACTGGGGTTTGATAAATGAGGTGCTCACTTTACTTTCACTCCCTCCATGCTTCATGTTTGGAGAGTTGAGTGAAGTGGGTGTTTGTTTTCCATAGCACTTTATGAAAGGCGAAGTACGCTTTGATGCACACGACCACTCATAAGAACCGCAAGATGAACAATGCTTGCTTGTTTGGCAGTGTATGTGTGTATGTGTGTGTGTGCACTCTGTGGTTAAATGAAAATCCAACATAAAATTATTCAGCTCAGCACTTAAGGCTACTTAAAAATACCTTTGCGTTCTAGTGCTATTTTTTTGTGTTCAGGGTTCCTACACATTTGAAATGTCCAAATTCCATCCTTTTCCCAGACCCTATAATTTCCAGACTTCTCGGTAAAAAAATTCAAATAATTTGTGATATTTGAGTAAATAGTTGTGCATTATATAAAAAAATGATGCAATTAATCATTTGTTTTCATTATTCTGAAAGTGTATGCCATTATATAACCAAATAATTTCCAGGAGATTGTAGCTATAGGTATAATAGCGCATACGAAAATAATTAACCCAGATAACTTCAGATAAGATCAAACCCATGAGTATTAAAGCAGAAGTAAGCGATCTGGTCGTTTTGGCTAACTTCTTGTCAGCCGATGGAGTTAGCAGTCCCCGCCCTCGTCCCTACGTCACCACATTCACGCGCATCCCTTGGCTGCACACACAGAGAGGACCGCCCCTTTATGCCGTTCTCTCTCCTCATTGGATAAAGGTTGTAGGATACAAGGAAAGTTTTCTTCTCGGCTTACAGCAGAGCAGAGTGACTGACAGACCCGTGTTTCGGACCAAACACTCTATATAAGTGATTGCCGTCGGAAGATATAACTATTTAAGACTTATATTAACACAAATATTCCGCTTACTTCTGCTTTAAGATAAATATATTTTCATACAATAATTTCAATTTTCCATACTTTTCCTGACCTGGAAATGTATAAAATCAAATTCCATACTTTTCCATACTTTCCATACTTGCATAGGAACCCTGAAGTTTATCTTAAGTGATCTGATTTTGTACTTGTTCAGTTTATTGTAGAATATTTTGCAGTGATATAAACCATTGGTGGCTCTTTCGTGCCTATAATCATCAATCAAACAAGAACGAATCCATTACAAAAGCTGAGATAAAAGTTTCTCCACAAACAAATAAAACCCTGGTGGACCAGCATGCAATGCTGCCTCAAAGTAGCCTCTGAATTCTTGACTCCCAGATTCTCTTTATCAGCAAACAGCACACCACAGCTTTCATGACTGTTTTATGGGGGGCTTGTTGTGTTGCATTCTGCCAAATGTGGGAAACCAATACTTAACGGCCTTGACTACCTATTTTCTCATTCAGCTGCTCACTGTGAGCAATGGGGTCCTGCGTGATCACACACAATTTTCTGCCCGTGTTTGCACACTTTTGGTTGTATTTTTTGGTGTGTGCTCAGTAATGAGATTTGTGTGAGACTGGTAAAAAGTGTGATGTGTAATCAGCTTCAGTTTGCCAATCACAATTTAGCAATGTTTAATCAAAACGGGATGGCAGTTGTGGGGTTGTTTGCTCGCAGAACAGTCAATCAAGCCTGATCAAACCGCACCCACACATGATGCAAATTAGCACAAGTTCTGAGTGGTAAACTCTTACGGAAAAAAATAAATAAAAATACAGAGGAATGTGTTCTTCTAAAATCTAACTTTGATTTTCAACCAAATATCTTATACTCAGAAATGGGAAAAGTTATTGATACTGTAGAAATGTGGACGCGAAGCAGCAGAAATGTGTTAGTAGCCTCCAGGGGGCAGTGAACTACCAAATTAACCTCAGGTCAACATAATTTATGAGACACGGTGCCCAGACTCCAGCAGACACTCTCCTGTCATTTCAGTGCATAAATCACCATAGTTGCATTATTTCATACTTTCTGGTACGAGTCCTGCTACAATACACTGTCCTGTCTCTGTCTCTGTGTCCTTGCATAGTGAGGAAATGTTAATTCAAAAAACACAGTTTTAAAACTTTCAATCTGGGAAATGTGATAGGGAGGAGGTCATTTATGCTGAGTGGTTTTTCTTTTTTTACTTTGCCAATTCTTCCAGCTTCCCCTTTGCTTAATTTCGGTTTTGCCTCATAGCCTTGTATTCTTCATTGCTTCCTCCTCTCCTCCTGTGTGTCTCTTTCAGTTTACTTTTAATTCCTTCGTGTGCTCCACTTCTGTCTGTACACTATGTGTATTTCCTCACCCGTGCTGCGTCTCAGCCTCTTAATGGATTGATCTAAGTGCTCTCCTGGTGCTCTGCAGCTGCTTGTTGTTCTTTATTACAGCAGAAGCTCGGCCTTAAGGCGATGCAAGTTTTTTTCTTTTGTCCCACAGTGGGGCAACGACTGGTGCCCTTGATGAGATGGCCCTGTTGCAGTGAGACTCATTAGCTAGCAGATGTGATGTGTCACCGCATATCACAGCATCAGGCACCAGTGGATACCTTTTTTGCAAAGGTGTGAATAATATATCAGATTTTGTTTACAGGCTCCTGTCTCCTCAGACATTATGCAGTCGACACCAGCCCTCCGCTATCTGGCGCTGTACAAACTCAAGAGCCACCAACTCGCCTGAGGACAGATAACACTGCCAGAATACTTCCAGTGTTCTCTATCACCTTGCATTCAAGTTAACAGTCGTCTAACTATGTGTGGTGACACTGCCCTGTGCAAGGCACATTGGAGGTTGCCAGGTAGGACATGTCAAAGTGGGTGATAATATCTCAAAGGACAATCTAAACAACAGAATAGGTGTGTGTCCTCTGGCCTCCCTCCAAATCCTATTTGGACGGGGAAACTGATTAGAGCATCCCTATGTGAAGGCCAAATCAGATCATGTTTGCTGCCCCCCAGTTTGATTAGGGATTAATTGTGATAGGAAGCAAACCTCCTGGGAGTAGAGTGGAAATAACAAGGGTTACAAAGCTTCACACACACACCTCACCTCCTCCTCCGTCTCGCTCTGTTGCTATCTATCTTTGGTTCGGCCACCCTGCCCTAATACTCGCTCATCAAAGGTGAAAGAACAAAAACAACTTGCATGCATAGTCATCCATAATAATTGCTTACAATAACAAAGCGAGCTTCCGGCGTGCTTAAAATATCCTAAATTTGGCTGACTTCAGTGCCGGTATGTTTATTAATCTCTCCATCATTTAGCATGCATGAGGAATAAAGGGGTTTGCAGGTCATTTTTACCTCAAAGCAAAGCTGCGTTTGTTTGAAAATTAAAGGAATAATATTAATACCATGAAATTGTTGGCAGGTAAACAGTTGCACTGAAAATATAAAACTGACTTAAATGATTGAAGTGACAGTTCACAAAGACTTTCCACCCTTTGCTGCTGATGTCTATTGAGCAAGCTTATTGTTCTTGCACAGCTGATAACGGCCACATTTGCCATTGTTAGTCACTTTTACAATAATGGGTCTTTCATTTCAGACAAAGGTAATCTGTGTCTTGCTGCTGCTGTTAGGCTCTGGATCACAGTCATGAGGCTTAAGATTCATGCAGCCTGGGACGTGCAGATCGACCATAGTATTATCTATATTATGACACTTCTTGATAAAACTTAATAATAATGTCAGTCTTATAACAGAAATGTTCTGCTACCGATTACAGCAAATACTTTCTTCACATTTATTCAAGATAAGAAAGCAAGCTCTTCGTCTGCAGACATGTTGACCAAGGCAACACACCAGCCCTGACTGGGATTCAAACCCCCATCCTCTCAATCTAAAGTTAAAGGGATAGTTCACTCAAAATTGAAATTTGTCGACTAAGGGTTGGGAGAAGTTTCAGAGTCCTCCGTGCCTTCTCGGAGTTACAGCGGGGCTCCGTGCAGCACTGCACTGCCATATGACGGTAGCGAATGGGCTCACTTTTCTTCGTCCAAAAAGACACACCAAAAAACATCCAAATACCTCCATACTGCTCGTCTGTAATGTCCCTCTGGTATTGAAACCCCAACATGAAAATTAAATAAGTCTATATTTGAAGCTTGTTTGTAGCGGAAGCTCCCAGTGTTGCTCTGCCAGAATCTCGTGCGATTTGCGGAGCCGTGAACTGGGTGTCAATGCAAATCACGCGAGATTTGCACTGACACAGGCAAAGCAGTGAACTGAGACACTGGGAGCTTCCACTACAAACAAGCTTAGTAGATAGACTTATTTATTTTTTTTAACAATTTCTCATGTTTGGGCTTCAATACAAGAGGGACATTACAGACAAGCACTATGTATTGGAGGTATTTGGATGTTTTTTGGTGTGTCTTTTTGGATGAAGAAAAGTGAGCCCCGTTTGCTACCGTCATATGGCAGTGCAGTGCTGCGCCGAGCCCCGTTGTAACTCAGAGAAGGCACGGAGGACTCTGAAACTTCTCCCAGCCCTTAGTCGACAAGAGGGTGAGTAGATAATGAGTGAAATTTCACTGTCCCTTTAATTGCAGTTCCCACTGAGCTATCCAGCTGCACCCCGTGGCACAGACATTTTCTAGTATTAGTAGCCTACAGTACTGTATGACACTGTGTGAACTGCCTGACGTGCAGCCATTGTACGTACGTAAAAGGCTTGATTGCCATCTGATGTGGGTCCACCACCGCCATGGTTGGTCTATAAATCTCCCTTGTTCAGCTGTTGCTGCCTCTCTGATCCTCCGTTCTCCTTTTGATGGAAGCCATTGACCAGAAACATTAATAAGCAGAAGTGCTTTAGTCATGCCTCATAAAGTTACACTTTGTGGTCGTTAAAGACCACTGGGAGGAAATCATTTGTCGCGCGTTTGATGTGAATTGTTTCACAGACATCACAGAGACTAATGAAAAGCCAAGGCAAGCAAACAGTTTAAGCTCTTGAGTGTTCTGCGACGCCAAATGATTATTTGAGATTTGGTTTTTGAGATATAAATCTTATCACAATATCTTCCATCATTCATCACGATTGGCCACGGTGCAGCTCTGCTTGCTGGCTACATGGCTGATGATTTGCCATCTGCATCTGCATCTTGCCATCTTTTGATAGCAGCGGGACATTTGTTGTGCGAAGTAGTGTGCGTCTCTGTGTATCAGTGAGTCAGCGTCTGAGCTTTTATTTGCTGCCTGGTATGGATTCACATCTTCATTGGAGAGTCTTATTGTCGATGCCGACTGTCAGCGTGAATGTGTGTACTCAAAGACTGAGGTACTTTATCTACTTTACTTGCCTCTTTCCCCTATTGTGTGTAGTACATATCTGTGTGTTTGTGTATACGTCCATGTCCTTGAGGGCTGCATGTGGATGAGAGTGTGAGGCTGTGTATTAATGCAGGTGTGTGTTTCTCTTCTTTGTCTCGGGACGAGCAGTCCCATCCGTCTTCTTTGCTCAGTAATGGGGGCTCAGGGTGGCTTACGCTCGGCCCCCTGATCCGTCCTCATTTGGTTGGCATTTCGTTATGGGCCAGACACTTTTCCTGTGACACGGAAAGAAACCCAGACCCCCCCTTCCCCCCTTCTGCCATCCTCGCCACTATTTCTCTCTCCTTTTCTATCTCCGTAGTCCTTTCTCTCTCTGACTTTGTCCGACACAAACAAACACACACACACACAGAGACACACACTTCTCCTTGTCTGCATCTCAGCTTTCACACCACTACCACAGGATGAGGCAAAATGAGGACAAATTGATATGAATCCCAAGGAAAGAAGCCAAGGAGTAAAAAAAAAGAGGAGGAAGAAAAAAAATAGGTAGCGGCGGCGGTGCCCACCTGCAAGGCAACTGTAAGCATAAATCCAATGATATACTGCAGTGGTGTTCGCACTGTAAGTGAGTCCATTTCTCATTATGATGCTCATAACAGTCACACAGGAAGAACTTATAGGACAGCCCAATGTCACACCAGCGTCAGATACATTGGATCATGCTCTTTGAGGTTAAATTTGCCATCTGTATATTTCCTAATAAAATGATTTTAGCAATTTAATTCAAACTCAGTAGCTGAGGCAGGGTTTCTCCTACAGCCTCTTCGGCTCTGACTGATGTTTCCATAGTGGGTTTAAAAAGGGCTGTGCAATACAAATAAAGGCGAATGGAGTGAGCCTGAGAGAAGTCATCTGCCTCTCCTGGCCGGGGACTAAGGATAACGCATATAGGCAGTGTGCTGCAATGCACGCTGAATACCCCGTGGCTTAAAACAGGAGCCAGCAGCAAGCTGAGACAAACCTCATCTCGGTTAAAGGCAATTCCCGTTCATAGCGGTTCTCTAGCCCTGAGCTGCTGGGCCCCAAAACAAAGCCAGTCAATCTAATCATGAGAGAAGGTGAGTGGGGAGGGCAGGAGAAAGAAAGAGATGGAGGGAAGGAGGCTGAGAAGCAGCTTTCAGTGTGTGTGTGTGTGTGTATGTGTGTGTGCATGAAAGAGAGTGAGTGGGAGATAAGGCTTTGCAGCATCAATCCTATGAACTCGAAGGCCCCTGGCTGGCTCTCAGAGGTGTTTATGTGTCTAAAACCCAGAATCATCCTGTCTGCTGCTTTCATTGTGTGAGAGAGAGAAAAAAAACCGGAGATATGCTTGTACCTGCTTTTTTTCTCCCTCAGCCCACTTTTAGACCTCTCCTTGGCTTTGGGATGGAAATATGGGCATCCTCATTTTTGCATATAGTACCCACAGCATCTACAAAGGTGCACTTACACTGGCCTACACTGTTTCATCCAGTGAAACTTTATGTACCCTTTCAACTCGAAAGCAGCACATGCACAAAATGCACTCTCGGAAGCAGGCGCATGCACACTTTTTCGGTTTTCTCTGCAGCGCATGGGAATAAAGGTCCATTGTGTAGGTGTGTGCGGTGATGTGAGCACTCAAGTCTAGTCAGCACAACATGGCCTCTCCGAGCTGCTGGATAGCCCTACTGCTGAGCGCTGCAAGTACAGTACATCTCAATTTGTTCTGGGAGGGATCAGATTCTACTGCCTTGCAAATCTTACCAAGCAGCAGGCGAAGCACACAATGAATAAATGGAGAACTGTGGGAAATATAATAGAGCTATGTTTGAACCACCATAATCCAAACGGAGCTTCGGTATATGTATCTACAAACTATCTGCGGGGAGTCTGGCCAAGCTGGATGAGAAGTAAATCAATGGGATGAAGGATAATTACAGGCTGCACACCATGCAAAACAATTTATCATACACCCATCTCTGTATAGATTAAAAGCATATGCAATGCAAACATCACTGTGTCATCACTGTATCCTCCAGGATGACGGTTCAGGTCTAAAGCCTTATTAATAACCACAGCCTTCTGATGGGTGTTATTAATCTTTCATTCTGAACCAGCCTGATACAGAAAAGAAAGTCCTTAAAGGTCTCGAGAAGGTTGAAGAGCATAGGTTGTGAAAGGACAACTCTATCCTAATTACCATCATCACTCACTCTTGCTCCTAATGTATCTGATCCTCTTCCGGAAATGAAAAACCTCATCACTAATAACCAATATCACACAGCTGAGGAAGAGTTTTACTAAGCACGACGATTTCTTGCAGATATTTTATTATATAATATTTGGTGGTCAGAGGTTAAATGAATCGCTATTTGTTTTCAGAAGGGAAAGGGCATGTTAGCAAGTTAGCATTCATGTTAGAGGGGTTAATGATTGATTAACATTCATTTAAAAAGATAAGCTGTTCCCTCTGTGACCTTGCGTTCACATAGTCCGTTTGGTGTTGAATAATTTTTGAATTAATTCAAAGCAAATGCAAAGGAAATGCCACTGCTGTAGACTCATGTTGTAAGGAAATGTGGAGGAGTCTTCATATCTTCTAACATAGCAAGTGTGCTACCTGTAGTTAACCTTATTTCCACAGGCATGAGGGTAGCTATACAGTAAATGATCTTACTGTTTATCAAAATAAGAAATGTACTTGTTCAGGAAACATATGGGCTAACATTAGAAACAGATGCTTGGTGCTGTATTTATTTGTTGAGAATATCCTAACTTAAGCAACAAGACCCAAATTATACAGCCTTAGCCATTATTATGGCTTCAGCAGCTAATAAGTGAGATGTATGAAAATATGAACATTAAAGCATGAATATTTAAGCTATCTCTGTCCTCGAATACTGTCCTGTATTAAAAAGAAAGAAAGAAAAAGTTACTCACAGAATTTGTATTCTTTAGGCCCTAGCTTATACTGTACCCTGATGGCTGGCTGTTGAATCTGCTTGTGACAGTCGTCATTTCAGCAAACTAAATCCATGGTGTTTGGTGAAAAATAACAAGCCAGCATTTGTTTACCTATAGTGTTTTGACGTGACAATGACATTAGCAACAGGCTCTTTGCTGTTTTTGCTTCAGGACACTTGAGTCAGTATGGATGAGCAGTGGAGGTATTTGGATGTGAAAAGTGTGTGTTTTGGACGATTCAAAAGTGAGCAATATGAAAATCCGTTGCCAGTCGGACCCCCCTGGAACTCCAAAAGCATTTTGATGACTACGGAAGTTCTCCAAACCCTTTCTTAGCATGCGGTGAGTAGAAAATTGGTGAATTGTCGATTTTTGGTGAAGTATCCCTTTAAATTTTGCTAGCGACAGTAGCTAATCATTTCAGCAAACTCAATTCATGGTCCTTGGCTAGAAATAACAAGCCACGCTGTGTCTACCTCTGACCCAGTGTTTTGAAAATTACTGCTCTTTCAGAGCGGTATATCTGCCATTGTTCCACTGTAAACTGCATAGCACGGCAGACTGAGCAACTGACAGGTATATAGCAACGGTGACTCGGTGGGGGGGTAGTCAATTGTGAGCACTGAAAACTAAAAATGTATAATGAATAGACCTATTGAACCCAGACTGAGTTTATTCCACATTGCAGATTATTTCTATTTTTTGTTGTTGTTTCGTTCATCGTCTTCTTCCTTACTTCCTGAGAAACCTTGCTGTAGATCAATAGCTCATCACAAGGCCCATTAGCAGAGAGGATTAATCTAATGGTGTAGTGAAATGAGGAGTTGGTTTAATCCAGAGCAGTAAAGCCTGATTCTAATTGTTAGCTGTAAAAAAAAAAAGAAAGAAAAAAAAGTACAGAGGATTGGTTACCCGGATCGTTTCTGTATTGAGGATAATAGATTACAAATTAATGCTGATTAATCCTCAAAACAGTTTTTGAAGTGACTGTTTCAGAAATGTTCTTTTCTATACGTTGGAGAAGTTATCCAAGTTCGAAAGAAAAAGATATGGCTGTGTGCAAAGAGGCTTCATTTTAATCAACACAGAATTAGACTCCTATCTCTGTGATATTAATGTTTAATTTTGTTGTATGAAGCCGGCAATCAGTCTTCTGAGGAGCAAATGAGTGTTTTTTAGAGATGTTTTACTCTCGCTCTCATTTAGTTTTACAAAACACCTTGATTGCTTTCCTCCCCGATTCTGTAATGATCGTGAAACAAAACAGGTGCCCAGTCATTACACTCCCTCACTCTCCATTGTTTTCTAGTTAAAGGTAATCAATTTTCTTATGAGCATGAATCCCTTAAGTGTTTTACTGTCTATGTCGAGTGCTTTCATTAATCAAACAGACAAACCATACCTTGGAGGGATGTTTGCTCCCCTGTTTAAAATTCGCCAGTGAAACAAAAAACTTCATAATGTGTAAAAATGAAAGATGTTACGGCACCAGTAGAGGCAATAATACGAGTAACTCCCTCTGTCTTATTTTCTCTCTTGCTTTTATCCATCTTCACCACCGACTCTCCTCTATCTGTCGACTTCTCTCTTCCTCTCACTTTCTTTTCTCTCTCATCTCCTACCTTCCCGTGGCTCATGAAGGGCTTCATTTGTCATCCAGCAGGTGATGAGAGCAGTGTTTTTCACCCTGACCTCTACTCTGCCACTAATGAGCTATCAGCTATGCTGCTTCATGCTCCCACAACCAAGAGGGAGACTTGGGTCAAATAATATGGTGGAAAACGCTTTGTTTGTTCAAGCCAGATGTGGTGGATTTTCCACATGGGAAACCACTATAAACTGCAAATATTTAAAGCTTTCACCCAGACAATAGAGCATATGAAGCAAAATGAGTTTGCATTTCTGTGACTGACAAATAACCTGGCTCTATAAGAGTGATCTTAATTCAATAAACTCCAGCCATCTGCTGAGCCAAACAAGAGAAAAAAACTCTATAAATGACACCTGGAGCCATACAGTATATGCTAATACGTTTTCTCCCCCTTTAGTTTGGTACAGTCACACTGTGAGTTTGGAAATCATTCAATTACAGCTACACCAGTCTGAGAACATGCATCAGCAGTCCACCCCTGCATGTAACAACTAGGTTGAAAACCCTTTATATCAAACCTCCAAAGCTTTCACAGCCAGACGTCATTGACACCTTAATGTGCGTTAGACATTCACTCTGTGCTTGACCAGCAGGATAACAGATGCTGTAATAGAAGGAGAAATGAATGGCGGCATATAAAAAGCATATTTTTTCTTGTCTTTTCTTTTTTTTTTTAGTGTTGTGGCAGTAGATGGTGGTGGTGAAACTTTAACTTGAACTTTTACACATTCAAATACTTGATAAGGACTGCAGGTTCATATTTATACCAACAAAGTCTGTCTTCTACAAAATATGTGATAAGCCTTTTTGTAACCTGTGCTAATAAACTCTATTGAAAAAAGACTTCTTCATGACCACAAGGCAAATACTGTAGGTCAGTGATAGAGGATTTGGGGAAAATGTCAGATGAAATCCAGTTTCCAAACAGACCTGGAAACCAAGGCGAATGTTATCATTTAGCCCTGTAGGGGAGAAACCTGTCCTCCCTGAAACAGGAGAGATGTGTTTTGGCTCGGGCTGATGTCATGAAATAATATCTTACATGTCTCAGGTCATTTTCTGCTGCTTTATACTTGAATTTCTCTACATTTTAAAATGAGATAAACCTTTTCTTCCCGGACATATTACCACAGGGGACGATGCTAAATCTTAAATCCTGTGGTGGTTAGTTCAGTTGAATGTGGGAAATATAAGGAGTGTTTTATATTCTGTGAATATGGGTATTAGCTGTGGGAGAATTAAAGAGACAGGGGTCACTAAGAACAAGATGACTGGACTGAGGGAAAATGCAGGTATTGAGCTCTAACATCAAACAATTATTTCAGAATACTGAAATAATAAGGGAACTATCTGTTCCCTTATTATTTGGACACATTCCAAATGTGGTGGAATTGCTAACAGCTTGTGGTCAAAAGTTAAGGTCAGCAGCTTCACACTGCTTGAAACACTGAATTGATTTTAAGCAAAGCAATTTATTGGGAACACATATCTGAAGCTAATGCAGTCTGATACAGAAGCCCTGCATCAAATCCTCCCTTCATGGAGGTTATATTGTATTGATTGATTGAATTTGTTCCGTGGAGGTGTTGATTCAACTTTATGACAATGTTGGAGGATTTCAATTGTTGTGCCATTGTACTATATTACATTAAACAAGTCACTGATTTGAATGGAGGGAGTGAAATACTAGAAACACCTATTGAAATAAAGAAAAAACAATTATGCGACAGCAGAAACTGTAACCTTGAAAATACAAAGATATTGCAGGACTGTTAGGACTGAATGAGTTGTGTCTTCTCCAAAACCTTAGAATTACAGAGAGGAGCCCATGTTCAAATGACGGATATGCAATTAAAGGCACAAAAAATGGATATGCAATTAAAGGCACACACAACATAGATTCTCCATCATCCACCATCAGTTCATTGAGACAGAGCAACAGAGCAAGGATTTCGGGTGATTGTAGAAACGTTGTATCTGATATTCATAATTCTGATGTTTAAGAAAGCTGCAAATCCTTCACATTTTCCATGAATGCGAGGCTTATCTACATTTAAGACATGTTCCTTTCAAAGCTTATCTATAATTAAGACAAACAGGCAAGAGATGTTTTTCTTTTTATCATTATCAATAATGTTTCTGAAAATTCTCAGTTGTGTAATTTCGGTTTTGTAGCCCTTAGTTGTGCTTTGTTGCCCTGAAGATACTTAGCTTTTCCACATTTCCACTCAGCCCTCTTTTTTTCCCCCTTTCTCTTTATTAATGCAGTTATGCATGTACCAGACACTACTTTAGTGGTGTCTGGTACCGGGAGGATGCACCTCTTAACAGTTCTGACAGGAGTGGTTTTACCGCAAGAAATAATTTAAGTTATTTGAAATAATAAGGTCTAAAGTGTGACAGTGTTTATGGGTGGAACCTAAAGTCTCCAGCAAGTTACTGAACAATTTTATTCTGTGGAGAGTCAGTGGAAGTTTCAAGAACAACAATTTAATAAGAATGTGCCCAAAAAAAGAAATAAATAAATAAGATGTAATGTTTTTTTTTCTTCTTTTCTATAATTGTCTGCTACAATGTTCGTCTGGATACTGTGTCTCACTGTATTAGGGATTTGGGTGTGAATGGCTGTGAAATGCATGTTCTGTGCCACCCTCATTTCTTCTGAGGTACAACCACATGACATGGTATTATCCACAGCCGAAAGCAAAGGCCTGTTTCTTCTACCGGAGTTAAAAGCATGCAGTGACAACTTGAAGAAACAGCACATAAGGAAAGTTGAGGGGGAAACTCACACTCTGTCACAATTGAAGAATTGCTCATTCTTCTGAGGATGACAATAAATGGGATCCTGATTTTTGTGGATGCAGAAATAATATCTGCAGTAATTCGCAGGCATATGGGCACATTTTCCGCTTCATAACTGTCAGCTCTGCAGTGAAATACAAGTCATTTGGATGTAAAAAGCTCAGACAAACACAAAGTAAATCTTTTGGTTTGTTTGAAGTTTGGTATAAAGGTACAGATGCATTTTTATGACTCCCTCTGCTGTTTTTTGAAATATTGATTCACATCTTTTATTTTCTGGAATGCCATAAGTGAATTCTGCTCAAGGCCATCATGAATATTTTTATATGGGATTCTGTGATGATACTACTTACAATACATTGGATATCGCTGGGTATACGTTGAATGAATCTGATGAATGTATATTAGTGGCTTTTCCCTCCTTATAATTCTTGTGGGATCAGCAGAACTGCGAGGTGTCGGACAGAGAGTGAGAAAGACCTGGACAATCACAGCAGAGAAGTGGCCACTCCATCAGAGGAGCTCTGAGCACTGACTCAAGTGCAACTGCACAAGATAATTGTAGAGAAAGCAGGAACAAGAATCATCCCTCAAGCTTCCAATTTATTCTAAATGATTGGTGAGGCATTAAGTTTCAGGTTAGAGGATTAGAAAATAATATCTTAATTTTTCTATGACTCATTGTGTTTAATTAACGGGACCAATGGGGGTTACAATTTCTAAATTATATTACAATATTTTACTTATTCTTTTTAATATTTCAATTCATCATAAAATTAAAGCTCAATTTAAGACAAACTTTCTGAACAATTCAATTATTCACTCATAAATTGGAAATTGTATTTTTAAAAAATCATGAACTTCACTATTATTATTCTACTGGGAAACTGGGGATGGTTAGAACAGTTGTTGCATTTCTATCTCAGGATTTAGTAGATCGACAAAACCTTGGAGGAATTCATGTTCTAACCCAATACCTGGAGACAGTTGCAATAGAAATACACAAAATACACATAAAAGATATTTTTCAGTTATTGATACAGTTTTATCCCCAATCAAATGGAGGTCCCATCATCCATTATATCTTCAATTATTCATTCCAGGCACACAGCTTCTCTGTTTTCATGTTCATTATGGGATAAATTGTGTTCTAAAAAATCAAGCAATTTTGTTGTCATTTTGGCCAGAGACTGTCAGTGCTCTTGTTTTGCCATACCACAGCTGCTCATGGTCACCTCTGTAACTGCTGCAGTCACTTGCTGGTCCTGCTGTTGTTCATATATATTTCATAAGTTTCTAGGTTTATTAATGTATCCGTTTTTTTTCACCAGAGAAAAAATCTGCATGGCAAAAAAAAAAAAAAAAATCACTGGTGTTGTCTTTTCCACGGTTGTTATTTGTTGAAGACACTGATTGCACAAGTGTTTGAGTGCAAGTGCAGAAGAGGGAGAGAGATACAGTAGACAGCAGCTTGATTGACACATCACGATCCAATCATCGAGAATGTCGCGTTCAACATGATTGGATGCTGTTTTTACAGGCTTGTGACTTTTTCCATTTTTGTGAAAAAAAATTAAATTACTTGGTTGCAATCAGGGTGTGGAGAGGATTTCAAGCAATTCAGTAAAAAAAAAAGCCACATCCCCAACCCTACCTTTAAGCTTTAACCACAGGTTAAATCTATTCTTGTTTCTGTTAACTAAAGCAAAGACACAGCAAAACGGATTGCTTTGTTTGGACCGAATCAATCTTTAACTTCCTTAATGCAGTCATCTAGAAATGAAAAGCATGGCTGATCAAAGATCTGCTGAGCACTTTGATTTCCCTTCTTCTCTGTTCCACTCTGAGATTATTACACTTGTATTGTGAGTAGGCAAACTAAATACTAATCATAAATTCTGCTATGCACTGTATTTGCCAAAGTACTTGTAGCAATAAAAAAAAGTCATAAAATAACAAAGGAATTAAAGATGATGATCAAATAAAAGTTATTCCTCCCATTAGAAATGTTTGTGCCAGAATGCTCAGTATATAGCCTAGGCCTTCCTTTACACACACACAGTAACAGAAGACATAGTGAACAAGACACCAAAAACAAGGCTATATGGAAAAATATCAGATGCATGATGGGACTATTTCAAGTTTGAAATTTCAATTCAAAGCATAATCACAAACAAATTAAAGTTGCAAACATTGAATAATCATAATCATAAGTAAATTAAAGAGCAATGCTAGCAGCTTTAGTTGCACTCCGATTTAAACCCTTATATCAGCACACTAACATGCTAAAGTAAGAGGATATAGCCTATTGTTTGCTCCGTTTACAATCTTAGATTAACATGTTAGCATGGTTGCATTTGCTAATTAGCACTAAATACAAAGAAGTAGCCTACTGTAGACAAAGCGAAGAGTGGATTAATTAAAGTGACTTCCATTGATCGTGAATGAGGCTGTGTGACTGTGTGGACCAACTTGCAAGACAATCCATCCAGTAGTTGGCACAGATTTCACTAAAAATAAAAAAGTGTCAATCTCATATTGGTGCTAGAGGAAAAGTTTGAGTCACTGGATTCATTGTCATGGATGTCTGAACAAATCCATCCCAATCAATCCAACTGTAGACGTAGTAGTGACAGACGGATGTTGCGACTCCTGGAGCAATGCTAGTGTTGCTAAACATGAAGTGCGTGGTATGTAACTATACAGTATACTGTACAGAAAGGTTAATGAATGTTAAAAATGTTACAACTATCTATGTTTAGTACATGAACAGAATGATAAACCTGTTTGCTTCTTTTCAACCTCACTGCAGATGGCTTTTGCAGACACTGCAAGATAAAAACAAATGGTTATGGCCCTCCCTCACGTTATTGGACACTAGTTCTTGCCACTGACTGCGCTGTGAGAGACACCTTCCCACAATTGATAAGACCCTCTGCACCAAACAGAATGGCGGTCATCAATAGTCCTTGTGAGTGGATCTAGTGCTGACAGAGCCCTTCTGTTCTAAAAAGGTCCTCGTCTGTGCAGATACTAAGGAAGCGGAGCAGCGCCAGAGCAGCTGGGCTCGCTGAGGAGAATCAGGGCTTGTGGGGAAACTGGCAGAGAACGATGGAAGAGACGTAGTGGGTAATTGGAGCGCAGCAATATCCGCCATCTTGGCTCGTTACCTAAATAACAGCTTTGATTGAGGTGAATAGGCCCATAAAGGGTTGTGGTGGTGCTGATAAGCTTCAGTGTGGCTTGGCTGGTGTTGCATGGCTCTTGGCATCCACGAGGACTCTTGGCTTCCTGCAGCTGAGACCTGGATCAGCGGGACAGGCACCTGGGATTCCAGATGTCTTGGGGAAGAATCTATGGTGGCATCTCTCAACTGGCATTAGTGCCTGCGGTGACATTCATCCTTCAGCATGGCACATCGGAGCTGGCAGCGTCGTGCCAGCTTCCTATCAACCCACACATATCTGTCTGCGTGAGCTCTGCTGGAAGTGGTACTTCCCTCTGTCTGGGCCGAGGCAAAAGTTAGTGCAGGAAACGGAGGAAACTGGACCGCTGCGCTGTCTGAAACGCTCTTAAGTCACACCAACAGTAAATGATTGTGTAATGACTATCATTGAAAGCAGAAAATGGAAAGAAAAACACAATTTTCCTTGAAGACATCTGATATGCAAAATGTTTTTCCTTTAAGCTACAGCAAGGCGGTCATGCAGATTAGAGCTGCTTTGAATCTTTCACATTGTTGTGCTTTAAATACAGTACAACACTGTTAAGCTGGACTGAGGCTGTACTAAAGAGAGTTGGCTTCACAACATTTAAGCATAGAAAAAACAATGCGTAGGTCTACACGTCGTATATAACTGGACTGTGAGGGAGTCGATGAAAACTTGTGGAACAAGCACTTTCAATGGAAAGCAGCCAAAACCTGCTGAAGAGGTCACAACATGATGTAATATACTAACAAATTCATGACACCTTTATGTCATATTTGCATTCTAGCTGGTGTCAGCTGGTTTCAGCTCCTTACCATATCTGTTTGCTTATCTCTAACTCTGTGCTCACATACACAGTATTTTAATGGCAAATTTTCACTTTTTAATTCTGTTTTACCTGTGAATAAAGTTTTCAAACAATGTGAGTGATATTGACCTAAGAACCACACATTTAAAGCCATGTGTTAACCAGCAGTTAACTTTAAAGCCATTTTCTAGATGCTGCTCTGCTTTGCTCGAATATTGATCTTACAGAATTATCATACACATACTGTATTGCTTCACAGTGTTTTACATCTACCTGATTTTACGATTAATTTTATTCTATCTTAAACTTTACATCTGCACTTTAATTCATTTTAACTTATTTTATGGTATGCCCCTGTGCTGCCTGTCTTTATACTGTGTTAGGTTGTGCTCATTTGGATGAATTTGGAAGTGTGGCTGCTGTTATCTGTTTTTTTTTGATGAGCTCTCTGACATCTGAATTTCCCGGCAGGGCTGAATAAAGTTTTACTCTAATCTACTCTCTCTCTCTCTCTCTGTAAAATCAGATTGAAGGTTACAGATGGCAGAATAAAGAAAAGATTTGCACTGTGTGTTTTTTTAAAGGTAGCCAAAGGGTCTGAAAATGCAAATGCCCACTGACGATGTAATAGAATATGTTAGTGAAAAATCCAAACCAATGACAAAAGTCTAACACTTGGCCTACCAACGGTGTCACTCAGTCACTCAGCCAACTATACTTAAGGGATACTAAAATGCAATGTGATTCACAACTTGTGGGCTACAGTAAAGAGTGCAATTTTGGCGAAAACAACAATTTTTGAACTGAGTTAAAAAAAAGGATGAGAACCACTCATTTAACACAAAGAGAAGTAGTTGGAGTATCTTCTGTCCAAGTTGGTTTATATCAAGTAACAACTGCTACAGAAGTGAAATCAACAGGCTGCACCAAGAGTAGTATACCATATCACTGTGCGAGAAAAACACATGAGTGAGCATCTCTGTTTGTTCAGATAGACCTGCACTAACTTAAATCCCCACCCACACACCACCCTCCATCCCAACCTCCACTCAAGGTGTCGGTAATCACAGTTATTTCCCTGGTGCAAAAAAAAACACATTATGACAGCTCATGCATTGTTCAGTAGTGTTCAGTCTTCCCTGGGGTTGTTTAGTCAACAGTTACTTCCATCACTTCTCCCAGCTCATATAAACATAACACAACAGCATACATTCGTCACAAGAGTTTTTTTTCTTACACTCTACTGTGTTTATTGTATGGCGCCTAGTCCCAGACTTACAGCTATATAACATCCTCTGACGCCGTGGTTAACAGATGACTTCACAGTTTTGGCTGGATTCTCAACTGGTGCTGAACAACACCAGCCGTCACAGTGCCCACTTGTAATCCGGGGATGTAATTCTGAGGCATTTGTATACAAGGCCTTCTGATTTTACTGTTCCGACAGGGTGGTGGATGTAGCTCAGGGATGTGCTGAAATGTCAGTATGAATCACAGTGATCCATGTGAATGAGAGAAAATGTGGCATCGAGAGGAAAAAGAGGTGTTTAATGGGATATTCACGCTCTGTTACCTGCCTGACAGGAACAATCTCACTCACTCACCTTGTTTGCCACTCAGAGGCCTCTGTGTACAGGTTGCTAATTAACACAGCTCCTGAATGCTTTATGAGCAAAATGGTAACATGCACAGGCAAACCTGGCTCATATTTGAAAATGGCTATTTATAGCAAATGCATTAGGTATTCAAATTCAAACATAATATGGGTATCATGCAAACTAATATTCAGAAAATGGCCATGATTGCAGTGCTTATACTGGAGATAAATATGTGTACCCTATGAAATTGAAATCATTACATTGTAACTACTATCATTTGAAAAAATAAACAAATTTATGACCAACATTTTCTAATAATCTACTTAGAGGAAAAACAGTGCTTTAAGCTAAAGTCAAACATCAGCATGCCAACGTGCGCATACATTCCTGAGATTTGGCATGTATCTACCATGTTTGTTTAATTTTAGTTTCATGTGTCACAGTAACTGCTAATTTTTGCTAAGCAATAAACACCAGAGGCGAAACGATTTTTTTGGTCATTAACTTAAGTATTAGACGGAATTAAATTTTGATTTTGTGATGCCAAGTGATGAAATGTTTAGGAATAACCTACATTCTCCAATTTCATCCAAAGCATGAACGTGTGCCCCAGATTTCATGATCATAGATGTTCAATTCTCTCAAAACCAGCAACATGAACCTCAAGGAGGCGCTAGAGAAAACACTCAACAAACACCAAAGTCGGTGCATAAAACTTCACAGCAATTTTGCTAATCATTGTTGAGATATTTCTGTATTTATCTTTCCAGATTGTGCAGATTGTGACCCGCCTTATCACATCTCGAGACACTTTGACTTCTTTATAAGCAGGACAAGCAAGCACTCATGCAGTTAGTTTCCCTGACAGCCGTAAGACATCCCGCTCTCGTGACCTTTAGCTTTGACCTTTAACAGCCCCTAAATGCCACTCTGGGAAAGTCATTTATTGTCCACAGCCGTGCTGTTCAAGTGGAATGTCACATGTGTCTGACGATGAGCTGTGTGGCTCTGGATGATGGTGCTTAAGAGAGCTTGCACCCCGCTCTGCTCTCAGCTGTAGATGTGTGTATGTGCAGGAAACATGTAGACACTGTGTACTATATGTGCATCAAGTAATTGTTTGTCTATGAAAAGTTTGGTGCGGTCAGTGTGGAACAAGTGCTTTATACATCTTGCATTTTGTCTTGAGAATGAATTTTGAGGAGAAACAGTTCTGAAAGCAAACTGCACCCACACGTTTCCAGCTGCTCACACCAACCCCAACTTTCTAATACACAGTTGCCCACACACATGCACATATTTCCACCGGTTCTAGCCCCATTATGTTCTTACACAACTGTCTGTGTTTCTGTTGCTACATTGTTTTCTCAGGTAGGAGGAATGGACTCAAGGCAAGGAGAGATTGATTTTCTGGAGTCAGACGGAGTCGGGCTGTACTTTGGGCTGGATCAGCAACACCCCCACCCACCCACCACCCCCAAACTCAACCGACCAAACAGCGGGGTGATTAATAACACCCCCTCCATTACCCTCTGCACACAGATGGGACGTCAGGTTGAAGGTTGATGGAGAACAGCACGGTGTGTGGTGTTACACCCCATCATACAGATTACAGCTCGGGCATCAGACAGCACCCCTTCCACCTTTACCCCGCCGCCTCGTGCGATTTGTATCCTTCAGGTACCCTTCCACTGCCTTCGATGCCATTCGTCACTACGGGGCCCTGCTGAAGACTCCTTTAAAAATGGGTGGAGGGAGTCTCTTACTCTGCTTCTGAGTGATTTATGGGGTGCTGGAGTGTGCTTACAGAGCTGTGGCTTTACAGTGTTTTTGCTTGAGGAATATCAAAGTATCCAAAGTTGTCAGAGCAATCCTCCCCGGACAGAGGCGCCTCACACTTACAGCACATCACCGGCCATTTTCATTCAACTTGAAGCCATAGTTTTTGACAATAAAGACATGAGATCTTCATTTTTCATTTTTTGTAACTCAAACTCTGACAAGTCATTTGTGTACGAAGCAGTTTTTAATTTATGCACAGTAACACAAGCAGACATGTAAAAAGAGTTAGTTGCAACTGAATCATTGAATAACCTAATATTTGGTTATACACTCTCAACAGAAATATCTCAACTTGATGAATGAATTTCATCTTATAGTATATGGGTTGCACTCCAGTCGGGGTTCAGGAAAATAGTGTTTGCTACGCTCCAGCTGTACAGTAAATGCCGTTAACATCCTGCTGTCACAAATACATATTTAACTCAGAAGCCAAAGGAAGAGCGAACACTATCAAAATTCAAAAACATTATTATTATTTTTTTTTTTTACAAAAAATATAAAAAGTACGGTGACAAAGAACTTGATGCAGGCTGATATGAATACTCCCGATTACTTGCCAGAATTCACATAAACTTTTTTTTTCTTTTCAAAAGAAAACATTTAATTCTTTAAACACTTGAGACATTGAATAAAAGTATTTAGAAAAACTACAGACATAAGTTTTGAACTTAACTTCCTGTACAAAAAAACATATGTACCTTTAAAAGCAAAAAAAGCAAAGGAAGAAAAAGCAAAAAGAAAACAAGGAAATACAATGTTCAATCACTGCTAGCTGCTAGACCCTGCAAGAGCCTGAAACTGAAAATAACAAAAAACAAAACAAGAAAAGAAAAATTTGACCACAGACTTCGAATATCTACATCCTGATTTTAGGACTGGGGGTGGATATTGATCCATTTGGAGACTGCTGCAGCAGTAAATGGTAAAATCACCCAGCATCATCGCAGCCATTTATTTCTTCCAAAACCAGTCCTGAACTCTACGACCAGCTACTGTAAGACGCTGCTTGCAATTCCCCAAACCCTGGAATGCGATCAATCATGCAAAACAAAACAGAACGACAGAGAAAAACACGTCAGATGAAGTCATGCAAAGCGTTTTTTTGTGGTTATTTCCCCTCATTACAAATACAGGTCTGTTTTGGAGGCGTCACAGGAAAGTTAAAAGGGATCACATTTCTCACAGTCTCTTTGAGTTGAGTTCTTATTTTTTTTCCCTTTTTTGTCCACGTTGGGAAATCCAGTTGTCCGTTTCTCTGCGAGAGTCAAGGCAAGATCTGCCCCCAAAGATAGAGCTTTCCGAGTGTACCCCAAGGCACCTGAGAGAAAGTGGGCGTTTCCCTCTGTTGGCAACACTGTGTGTCTGTGTTTTCATTACATACCAGCTGCCATAGAGTCTCAGAGTGGGACTGTCCCACGCATGGTGTCACGAATCTCAATACAAAGCACAAAGAAAAGAATACAGTCAAATCGGATGATAGGGTTGGTGTTCCCACTATGGTATGGAGTGTGAACTGCCGAATTAAAGGTTAATAGTCATCGTAGGTATTGAGGTCGGCAAAGTATGCATTGGTATAGGTCTTCCCGGCAAGCTGTGGGTTGAAGTACTTATTTCTTTCCTCCAGAATCAGATTGTTTTTGTTGAAGGCCTGTGGAGAAAAAAAAAGCAGAATAAGACAGAGAGAGGAGAAAGGGGTAGGAGTCAGGATGAACTTGTTTGTGACACATGGATCAAGTGATTATTCAGCCCAGATGGCAAGGTAAAAGCAAATCCATCTATCCCCCCCAAAAAAAGACAAAAAGGAGCAACACAAATCAATGGGAGGCCACTCAGTGAATGAAACATACATTTCACAGAGCAAGGTCAAAGCAGTTACAAACAGGCTGGAAAAAGGATAAGCCACCACGGGGCTAAATTATTTTGATGCAAGTCCATATGTCCACCTCTGTCATCTCTAATACCCAGCATCAGCAGTTTTTATGGCTCTTGGATTGTTGGTCCTCTAGGACAATCTAAGCCATAAAAATCGATCAAAAGAGAGTCACTTTTCTGTTAAACAATAAGGAAGTGCCATAGGGGCATCTTCTCCGTCCCTGCGTGACATGGTAAACATAGAATGAATCTCTGATGTGGCGCTCTCTACAACATCAGCAATTTGGCAAATGGATGTGTTCATATCCATTCTGTTGTATGTGTGTGTGTGTGTGTGTGTGTGTGTGTATATATAAGGAGTCCCTCGGGGCATCGTAATTGAACACTTGATGATGCTGCATTTGCTGTTGATGGATGTTTCCGACAGACTCTGATAGGGAACAAATGTGTTGGACGAAAAAACTCGTATATTTGCTTCGTTCCCATTATGTGATTTGCACACAAAGTGAAAGCAATCACCAGTCCCGCAGCCCCGGAGACGGTTATGTGTCTCTGCAGGTGGCCCCATGGCTGCTTTTAAACAGCTGTGCAGGGATACTTGTTTGCATCATCTGCTTTGTCTCCTTGCCTTAAACCTCTCTAATTGGCTGAAGAATGATTACATTTGAGTTCTTGGAGCTGTAAACAAAATTTGCTTCTACTATGAAGTGGCATTACTGAGCGAGAGGTAACAGAGGAGTATAATAAAAGAGACGCACAATCAATTTTCTTTCTCACCCCATCAAATCAAGTCAAAAATGTAGGTTAAAACAAGCAAGACAAACATAAAAAAAAATGCAGATGGTAGCACTTGTTGAAAGAGAAAAATAAGGGAGGGATACACTGCCTTCTCACAAGCCGGGAGGGAGCGGGTGGGGGTGGGAGTGGGAGTGGGGGGATTTGTGATGGAGGGATGAAGGCATCTGAGCAGAGAAAGAGAAACTAGAGTACTGTACTCCAACCTGCCACACACAGGAAGTGCCACAGGAAGTGGAAGGGCGGGGCACGGTGGGGAAGAGGAAGTAGTAGTGGTTGGGGTCAAAGAGTTGTTGGGGGGATCAAGAGGCGGGATGTTGTAGAGGTCAGAGGTCAGTGGTTAGTAGAATATCTCCAGGCCACGCATGGACACCCCCATGTTAGCAGAGAGAGGCTGGTGCATGGCGGGGTCGTCCAAGGGCAAGAGAACCGACACATCTGGCTGCAAGGAGGAGAGGAATGGGCAAGAGTCATCCTCAAAACGAAACCCTACAGCCATACTCTGTCTGACAGGAAGCCTGGTGTTGTAACAAACTGCACACAACTACGGCTAAATAGTGACTTTGGTTGGTTTATCGTAAACTAGTGCTGCTGGAAACACTCCAGTTGGCCAAGAAATGAACATGAAGGGATACATGGTGCATAATAATAGTGACTAATGTGCCATCAACATCAGGATTTCAGCCAACGAGTGTGAAATATGGCATCAGGTGTTCATCATTCCTTCCTACAAACACTCAAAAGAGGCATATTATTGCTCTGCGCACTTAATGGGCGAAAATCCACTGCATCATATGAACCGTTTAGCCTCAGTGAGTGAGAGATTGAGGCAGAATGTGCTTTTGGAAAATTAGATAGTGCTCATCTGTCATGTGGCTCCTTTTGTATTTTCACATGGACTGTCTATATTCATATCCGCCTCTATCTGCAACTGAACTAACTGAATTATGTCCTATGCTCCTGACTCTAATTGTATGACAGATGAACGCTGCTCACACCTTTATTCTGCAATGAAATTACATTTGGAGACGTTCGCTCGGAGCCAAAGGTTCTGTTCTCACACTATGGCAGTTTTACTAAACACTCATATGAGAAGTAGTTTTGTAACCAGCGCTCACTCATATATTTATTATATATATTTGACATTTAAGAGTTCCTATGACATCAGACACTTTATCACCAAAAGAAAACCTGCCTGAGGAGATGCTGACTCAGCAAGTAAAATCAAGTTGACTATAACACCGAACTGAGTATGAGTTTTGGTGTAAAACTTGGAAGACTGTGAGCCAAAGCAGGTAATAGGGAATAGATTAAACAATGCATTTATCTGCAGAGTGTGAATTGGAAATGTAAGCACATCCAGCAAACTAGCTTAACTGGTGCCACATCCAAGGCAAAGACTGTCATCAAACGAATTACATCAGAAAGAAAAAGCCTCATTCATTAATGTCACATCCACTATTTAGTATCTCCTGATTGAGTAATGAATACTATCGGAGCTACTCGTATCATGAAGGTTTATTATTCTTTCCTAGTTTTGGATTAGACAACACCGGCAGATGTTTTCTCAAGGATTTACATTTACCAACCTCACAGTTTAGTCCTCCTAATCCTTATTTCTTGTGATGTAGAAAAGTGAAAAAACAAAATCAACAAGTCCTAAATGAGGGCACTGGGCGTTTTGCCTGTGGCAGTTTTAGCCTCAGTCTTGTTGCACAATATCATTAGATTAGATATCAAACAAATATCTCACAAAATCAACGTTAACTTAACTGACTACAGCTAAAGATGTTTAATTTCAGCCTGAAAACCTGCCAGTTGTGATCATTTTGAGGGGGAAATGTGCCCCAGTGTAAGCTGCAGTGAAAAATAAACACTAACAACACATGCAGCAACATTAACTTGCAATTGTAAGGTAATGCTAATGCTAAAACTCCAACTTGAGAATATGAACCAAAATAAAAGAGGTTGAATGAAATGTATAAAGAATACAGGAATATAAATAAATAAAAATATGCATGATCGCTAAGTACATAATAGCATGTTCAATTGAGCAAAAAGTCAGCAGGAACTGACTCATCCATGAAGAGGATGTAAAAAAAATAAATAAATAGAGACAGTACTGTGAGAAAGGAGACTGTAAAACATCTGTAACAGCAACCAAGGGGGATGAGGCTTAGTGAACAGTCGTTTTGGATCAACCATGACTGAAATAAAACTGTCAAAAGTAAGACAAATAGATGCCACTTAAGTGGACAACTAGTGCCAGACAATCTTACAAATGTTGTTTTTAAAAATATGTTGTGGCAAATGTCATCATTAGTTTAACAACTACTAGATTCATTGCTTTTAAATATCCTTTTTGTGGAGTAAAAAGGAGTGGTGTAGTTGAGATACCCTTTAATACAGAGCCCTGGGAATCCTTCAAAAAAAAAGAAAAAAAAAAGCCCAGCTGGAGTGTGGAGTAGCAGTGGACAAGCACTAATCACCAGCTCAGTCTGGCACTAAAGGGCTGATGTATCAGTGGATAAGAGGCTGAGTGTACCATGAGAGTAGCTGGATCACTGTCATTGGCTCTGCTGCATTTTTGGATGCAATAATGAAACAAAGACCTGTCTAAGCTGGGAAATGTGCAGATGTGGCGCCTCTCTGCTGATTACCTACCCATGCACAGATACGTAATTGCATTAGTATGTTATGAGAAAGCAGTGTATGACCACTGACACAGAACAAAGTCACACACTGGGACACACAGCAGAGGAGCACATGGGGGGAGAGGATGTACGCACAACTGCCTATCTGTTACACAACTGGAGAGTGTCGGCGCATGACAGGAGGTGGTGCGACAGTGAGAGTCATGCAGCAAGAAGTGTATTTAATCACAACTGACACTAGAGGAAGAGGCAAACCATTGCTCACTGAGTCGGAGTGGGAGTGCGACATCAATTAAGTCAAACGGCAAAGAAATGTTACAAACTGCTGCTTTTTCTTCTTACACATCTGAATATCTCTCGAGCGTGACCCCACAGTGAACCCCAACACACAGCGAACCTTTTCACAGACCTTGATGGCTTCCACGGAGTCGTATTTGTCCAGTTTGTTGATGTGGTTGGTGATGCTGGTGTTGAGCGGCGCGGCGGAGATGGGGTGGATGACGGTGGCGTCGTGCGCCTGCTGCTGGTAGCGCTGACAGTACGAGTAGACCAGCAGGGTGACCAGACAGCCGAGGATGGAGCTGCTGAGCCCCACGGCGATCATGTGGAAGAGGTTGAAGTCTGGTAGACGAGAGAGAGAGAGAGAGAGAGAGAGAGAGAGAGAGAGAGAGAGAGAGAGAGGGGAGGACAGAGGGGGATAAGAGAGAGAGACTGGAGGTAATTCCCTGTCATTTCACACAAGTAGATGAGGTAATTGAAGCTGCAATTCACATGGTAATAAAAAAAAAAGCCTCCTGGACTGTTAAGGGGAAATAAAGTATATGTGTGGCTTCCTTTTCCGTCTCCACCTGTTTTCTGTGTGATATCACAGATTGAAATTTGTACCTTTTCCAAAACCAGAGTAACACAAAACTAATGCCCAGTTTGCCTCCGGTATCAATGTGCAGCTTGTGTTGCTGTTCAAAGTGGCTGTTAATGATACTAGAAATGTTTTCAGCCATCAGTTTATTCAATTTCTTTCTCCAAAATGCTAATTTGCAATGACGCTCCTGTTTTATCATTTATAGAGACAGAGAGAATGAAAATAAACCAGATTACATACACTAAAACAAATATTATTATTATATTTCTACAAACATCAATATCAAGCAGTTAATGACATCAGTGAAGATGCTTTTCCATATTCCTCCATAACAACACAAGTTGCAACGAGAACTATTCTTTATTCATTAAACATACTGTAGATAATTAAATATGACTGTAAATTCAAAGTAAAGACTATTTATGTGTTTGATTAGCTACAAATTATTAATTACTTTTCTGTGTAAAGGCGCTGTTTTTTTCAGACTTAGCTTCAATGACATGGAGGAGATAGTGGTAGTTTGGGTGTTATTCCTGTGAGCAGAGTGTAAAGCTTTTTTGCAGAGAGTGTACAGCCTCTAACAAGCTAAATAACAACGGTAAGAGCACTCTGCAGCCTGTGTAAGAGGCAAAACACTTATGGCACAACAGGTCTCTAAAGCATTGCTTCTCTTCTTATGCAGCTTATTGCTTTGAGTGCAGGTGTACCAGTCGAGGCAACTGGCAGTAAATTAGTCTATCTGCATTTTTATCAACTCGGGGCATTCTTATATGAGGATTGCTGCTGCTGGGCAGCAAGAGGAGACAGTTATGAATGATTTTATTGATTCACTCAAACTCAAAACACTATCTGTTTAAATTACAGTATTGGTCATGCATCAAGTTTTCCAAAACTTAGATATTATTGTAAAGATGAAGCAAATGAAAGTTGGACTTCATGGTTTGAGAAGAGTGTTGCATTTGAAATAAATACATTTGATACAGTGCATCTTCCTCCAGATAGGCAATGAGTGGCTTAAGATTGGAAATCTATCTTAATGCCCAAGATACTGTATATGTGCAATACCAGCTGCTATACCATAACTCTCTCTCCCTCACACACACACACACACACACACACACACACTCACACACACTCACACACTCACACACACATACGTATATATCTTTATAAATTACCTCCACAGTTCCTCTCCTCCTGACTGGAGCGTGCAATCGAGACTTCTGACAAAGGAAAAGAAATAGCACAAGGCAGCAGAATTAGGGCCAAAAATCATACACCCTCCTGTTAGCGTGACAAATTGTACCCTTGAAGGTGAGTGTGAGGATGAAAGCTGTGCTCAATACGAACCAGATTATCGTAAAAACTCCATGAGCTAATCATGGCTGTGGCACCTGGAGTGGTTTATGAAAAGTATCAGCTCTCATTATAGGAAATGAAGTACAAGACATTGCTAATGAACCTTAATGGACTATCTTTCCCATTAAAGGGGATGGATGATAAGGTATAAAGCAAATGGGTAATTCTACAAAGACCTGTGAAGGGTTTTCATGAGTATTATATCCCAGCTAATTAAGACAGAAAGGTTACAAATTTATGTTTCAATCAAATGTTTATTCTACCTCATAATTAATGTTTCCTGATTTAGGAACTTCAAGCTGTAGTCACGCTTTATCCACATACTGTATGTATGTACAAACATTTCATTGCATCTGCAGTTTGCACAGTGAAACAATGTGAATAACATCCTTTGTTAAAAGTTTTAATGATCTCTAAGTAGCACAGATCAATAGTCTTGAGTGTCTCACATTACTGGCTATCAATAGGGAGATGCCTGTCTAAGCAGATATCAATACTACTGGTGTGTGTGTGTGTGTTTATGTGTGTGTATTTAGGTTAAAGGACCTTCTCAACTTTCAGTCTTCCAAAGAGTAATTTTAAGCAACTGCAAAACCTCTTGGCTGAAGAGTACATTTTCCAATAGAAGCTATGCTAATCATGCTACATGCTAAATTGGTGTGTGTGGGGGAGTCAGTCTCAACATTTCAAAGGTTTTGGGGGTGTCAATATTTTATCATACTAAAAATGATAAATAATGAACTGAAAAAAGTAAATAATGGTCTTTCCCAACATGCAAATGTTAGAATGTCTTGCTAACCTAAATTTGCAGGACATGCAGCTTTAGCCTACTGTAAGTCTATTAGCATGCATGTGGCATGTTTGAGGTGTATGTTTCTGGTTTCAAAGTAATCTTTAAACATCAAAAGGTCAGCTAAAGATGACGTTAATGCTAGCTCAATTAGCTGCATAGCTGTGACTCTTCCAGTAGCAGTCATTATTTGGAAAACTGAAGGTTACCGTTTGAAAATGAGAAGCCTGCTGACATTTAAGAATTGCTGGATTTGCATTGTTACCAATGTAAAGAAAAGCTGCCACACACTGTCTATCTGACTGCAATTAGTCCAATTAAGAAGAGTCTCATTATTAAAAGGGCAAATCACAATTGAAACATAGATGTCAGAGAAAAAGACAATGAAAGAAATGACTAAATGCTTGAATGAGCAGGTACACAAAACAGCACATAAAGACGATTTCTTCCTCCAGCATTTGAAAGAAGTGAAACTGCTGGAGTAAGTGCTTTTTGCATGGCCTGACACGACTCTGAGACTCATAATGAAGCTAATACAGCGGCAGGATTGTTGGAATGAGTAGAGAGACTGCCCTTAAGTGCAGCACCCGGGTTCACGCCCCCATGTAATCACCTGCCGCACTCTGAAGTCCTTGAGCAAGACACTAATACCAACCATCCCCAAAAGTGCTGCCCCGTCGCTGAACCTGACCTCTGACCTGAGACAAGTCTCTCCGAGGGATCAATAGTGTATTTCATTATCACAGGAATCTTGGAAATTAACCGAATTACCGCTGTGGGCATCTGGCGGTGGGTGGTGCAAGAGTGTGTGTGTGTACTCAGACTTGTGTGTTATGTCATGCATGAGCGCCCTAAAGATAAGAAACGTGTGTGCGCTCACATAGGCAGCCATTCAAGTGTGTGTGTGAATGTGCATGTGTGATCACCTGGTATAAAATTGGAGTCAGGAGAGCATGGGCGGGTTTCGCTGTTGTTTCCTGAGCACTGGTTTCCAGTGGGGAACAGGACATCACAGTGACGCACGCGCAGCTGGGCTCCGTTGGAGTCGCAGTGGGACCACTCCGACCAGCTGGACCAGCTCTCTGGAAACGACAATGACAGCATGTCTTACAACCTGTCCAGCGTGTGCCCATGTAAGTGTGTGCGCGCTGTACGAGTTTGTGTGTGCTCCCCCTCAGCTGCATATTAGTCATGCATGAGTGTCTCCTGGAAAGGCTGAGAGAGACTAAAGAAAATAAGCAATGAACCTGTGATGGATTGGTGGCCGAGTCGGGGCCCTAAGCTGCTTATCACTGAGGTGTGCGAGGCTGTGTGTGTGTGTGTCTGTGTGTACCTGGACAGGCTTGTGTGTTGCACAGCGCCTCCTCAGTGTGCAAACCCAGGCAGATGTCCCCTCCGTAAGCTGGCGGAGGGTTGCTGCAGGTTCGCGTCCTCATGTAGTGTCCTCCTCCGCACGTCACAGAGCACTTGGACCATGAAGACCAGCACGACCAGCTGCCGTCCACTAAACCCAAAACATTGCTGTTAAAAACTGCTTGATGATGTTGTATTACAGTAGTTCAAACTTTTCTACATCTGTGACTATACGGTGTGGCAGGAAAATAGTCAAATACATTTCGTGGTTCCTTGTTTGCGGGAAAATATTCCACGAAATGTGTGTTCTCGTGTTTTCTAGGATTTAGTTTCCAGGTTATTTCAAAAGACATTTTTTTCCTGAACATCAAGTGATTGGAAGTCATTCCAAGCAATTTCAAACAGTGATGCGTGACACAAAAATATGAGGCAATTTGAATATTTGTGCATGTATGTGTGTGAAAGAGTGTTATGAAGTGACAGGAAGGCTGCTTGATCCAGCTTTTACGACAAGTGTCTGACCCCCCCCTCCCCCCCACACGCCTCTCCTTCCATCCTGCTGCACTCAACAGTCGTCTGATTAATAAAGATAAATGAAGCATCACGATCTGCTGCTGTTGTTCTTCCCTTCATGTTGTGCCAACTGGCAAACAACTGACTGTTAAGAACACTGGAAAAATGCATGACAGAATTGGCACACAAAGAGAACATAAATACATGAATAGCGGGACAGAGGGAGATAGGGAAGAAATAAAAAAGAGAGGAGGAAAAAGAGCAATAAAATGAGGGCAATCTTTGGCCGTGAATCACAACAGTGGGAAATATCCTTCACCAATCATCTGGATAAAACCTCACTTCATTGTGGCAGAGAGAAATTCCCTTTTTTTTCGGAAACACTTGAGAATTGCTTTTAAAGACCTGAGGATAGCTGGCAGCAGTGTGCAGGTAATTGAAGTTGCCGATGCTTTTTGTCATTTCAGTGTAATTTCTCTATCACAAAGTGACACATAAGTCGATACCTGGCCCTCAATGACGGATCGTCTCATCTTGGGCGCAGACGCAAGAAAAACACGGATTCATTTGTTTCCAAACCAGATGGATGGTAGGCATAACACCTTTTCTCTTCCTCTCATTCACAGTGCACCAACACATTTAAAAAAAAAAAAAAAGCTGTGGATTAGCCACAGGAGGATTACAATTGGTCTACCGGCATAGTCTGCATCCCTCAAAATAATATCTCAATTTCAACGGGGTTCTAATTGAGTATGCATTAGTATTCATTGCTACTCAGGCTGGGCTAAGTCGGTTCCTTTGGGGGACAAGAGCGCTGAGTTGTTCATCAACATACTGTAGCTATGGTATTATTACAGTCAACATCCCGGAATGGGTGTACTACATGTATTAGCATAGTGATGCGGTGCAGGGAAATCAAAGTGCATTCACTCGACATTTTACTCAAGGGGAACACTTGGGGCATCCTTGCAGGCAGAGTCCTCCTGGATAAAGGAAATGTTCTTAAATCCACCCAAAGTCCTCATGTAAGCTCGCAGCTGTGAAGAACGGCCCCAGTTAGCGTCCACGCTCAAGCTGCTGGCGAGCAGAGTGGCATGAATGAATTAACAGGCTGTAAAAATAGTATTGATGGCCGTTCACTCTCTTGTCTCTTTCGCTTGCTTACAGCACGGCAGCATTTATGAAGACAGATCGCGGGCGCTGAGGACGATACGCAGATCCGGGGCTTTTAGAGCGATATCCGAGCCCTTTACTGGGGCGTTTGATTAATAATCATCTGAGACAACGTCTTGCTTCTCTGCTTGGCACCTGTGCTGGACACCAGGTGTGGTTTATGCCAAACTAGGCACTGGATTTCCATTTAGACAGCTTTACTCCTCTTGTCAGACAGAGTATTCTTTTAATTAGAAAGCTTCTTCTTGTCGTCTTCCACCAGAGGAGTGTTGAAAATGCATTGTCTCAGGGCTTTTCACAACAGAATAAGGCCTCCCATAGCTGGCAGCATAATTACCCAGCAATGTAATTACATAGTGCAGCGCCACGGGGAGTTTCTCTTTGATTCCTGGTGTAAATTGGAGTCTTCATCACACCTCTTATCCGCATCTGATTTCTTTTGTGATTCCTGATGATTCGGTAAGTTATTTTTTGTCACCGTAATTCTTTAGTCATTAATCAAGGAAAAGCATGGCCCGAGCATGGCAGGAGTTGTGTATTTATCTGTTTGACTGAAAAAGAGAGCTGGATGAATAATTGACTCCTGGCCTCGTAAATGCTCTTATCTCTTTGTTGTCCTCTGTTTACTGCGTCTGGGGTGATTGTGTGCCGTATCTGTATCTTTGCATCTAAAACGGCTTTTATCGTGTGTGCATGTGACCATTTCTTACCTGGACATGGGGTAATGTTGCACTCCTGATACTCCTGCGCTGGCCCCAGGCAGGTCTGACCTCCGTACTTGGGCTCCGGGTTACTGCAGGTCCTCTTACGGCTGCGGATCCCCCGGCTGCAGTCTCGACTGCACTGGGACCAGGAGCTCCAGGACGTCCAGCCGCCGTTCACCGTGTGGCCCGAGATCCTCCCGAGACGAAGCACCTCACCTGTTAAAGTACAGAGAGAGAGAGCAGACAAGATGAGTATAGTGAATCTCTCATAGTGTCTAAACATTAAGACAGCATCTCTCTGATGATACTCCCCCCTCCCCTCCCCTCTCCCTTCCTGACGTCGCTTTGTGGTTTTGTTCTAAAGAGAAGAGGGCAGAGAGTCAATAACAGCTTTTGATGGTGAATGTCTTTAGTCTTATAGATCTAAAAGCTCACACTTGATTTGTGTTGAAAGAGGAGATCAGATATATACGCATATGCACAGATAGATAGATAGATAGACAATGATGGATTCAGAAATCAGCTGCACGAATGTCATTCATCATCCATTTCCTCACAGACCTCTTGTCTAAGAGATGGATTCAGTGTGAGCAGAGTGTCCTGTCAACCCGCAAACACTCTCGCTTATCAAACATCAGCTGACTAATCTGTGTACTCTCATCTGGAATGGCTCAAATAGAGGATTCCTAATGAAATATGAAACCGTAATTTCTATTAAACTCTAATTACTGCATGCATTAATCAGCGGTGTGGAAATGTGCCTTGTGGTGGGAGATAGCGAGCAGAGGGAAAGCTTCTGGCCTTTTCTGAATGAAAAGAGTGAACTCATCTGTTTGAGAGAATAATAATCACCTACAATGGAATTACAGTCACTGTCCAAGCACTTCTCTGATGACTCGCTCCTTCAACAAACTGGGCTGTTATCTGCTTTTTCAGATAACAACACAAGTCTTTGCAGTTTGTGTCTCTGCTGTTTCTGTTTCTGCTTTGCGTCATCCCTCTCTCTGCCCCAGTCTGACAGCAGTGGCACATCTGGATCCTCAGTCTTAGCCACTCAACCATACCACAATAACCTTCTTCCTTTGTCTGATTCTCTTTTAATCTCAGACTTTTCTTTTTTTCTCCCCCTTTGTGTCGCTATTTCATCTGTTTTGCTCACTGCAAACTCACGACGACCCTTCTCCTCCTCTCTCCGTCTTTCGCATTAACCTTCCTTGCTTTTCGTCTCACTCCCTTGCTGTCCTCCAACCCGGCCTCGCTGTTTTGTCAGCTCGCTCTTTTCACTGACAGTTATCGTGGCGCCATTGCTTTGTATTCTCACGGAGCGGACGGTGTGTTTACCTAGAGCATATCCTCGACCTGCTCATAACTTAACGCGCGACCTTGGCGGTGCACAGGCCGACACATCCTGGCATCAAGCTGGCGTGAACGCTGACAGGCCTGTCGAGGGCCCGCGCTCTTCATCGATTCTGAGCGGGCAGTGGCAACGGACAGCCCCCCGCCCGCCACTGTGTCCTGTACTCTTTATCAAGGCCTGTGCAGCCTGAGAGACTGTGGACTGCTGCTCTAATGACACTGGCGTACTTCATTGCGATGCTTGTCAAACATGCAAACACACAAGTGCAGGAAACTCAACTAAATCCAGACATCCAAGTTCCCACAACACTCGTACAGGACTTTCCTTTGCTCACTCTGCTTGCTCAGACTTTGGCCCCGAGACTGCTCTGACTGCTCTGTGGGTGTTGTTAATGCGACCTCACAGGGGCTGCCCTCCCGTCACCAAAACAAACAGCGCAGTGCCCTCCCCCTCAAATAGGTAGCAACTGGATTT
This sequence comes from Trachurus trachurus, assembly GCF_905171665.1. NCBI lineage: Eukaryota > Metazoa > Chordata > Actinopteri > Carangiformes > Carangidae > Trachurus > Trachurus trachurus. Next base: position 10,585,881 of record NC_139911.1, read on the forward strand.
ATCGATCTGCACGAGAACCACCCACAGCTGGGGAGAATTAATCCTCTCTCTCCCGACGAGCCGGGCTGAGCCAAAAGTAAGAAGGACACAGCGGCGAGGCACCCAATAGTCCCCACTGCAAAGAAAACTAGGACATTAAAAAAGTTCCCCTCTCCCTCCCTCTTGTTCAATCTCACCCTCCTCAAAGGCAGAAGACACTGTAAACAAACTTTTGCGAGCGAGCGTGTGTGTGTAGGAACTATACAGGCGTATGCATGTGGGGAAAAGAAGGAACGGGGGGACTCTGAGGCCACACAGACACGCAATGCTGTGCAATCCAATGTACTGTAAGTGAGGAAAGAGGATGTGGGGAAGACAGAGATAGAGGCGGAGAGAGGGAGACGAGATGACATCTGCAAACCGGGGAGATAACTCCTTTAAGCTTTAAGTCATGCAGACGTGAGAGACGGAGAGGTGGAAAAATCGCTAACCTTCACCAGCGAAGAGAGATGCACTGCCATGTGTGAACAAAGTTTTATCGACACAAGAGTAACGCCGGACCACACTGAGAGGAGAAAGTGCAGAAGTGCTTCGGCTGGCCTGTCCTAGATTCTCAACTGCACATTTACTCCCCATTACTCTCTGTCCTCCTCCCTCTCCTTTACTTGCCTCCCTGCGGAGGAACTAATTTCTTCGAATGTGCATGTGATCGCACGTATGCACAGTCCATATGTATGGCTGTGTTCACATACTGTACATCACACTTAGAAAACCACAAAATGAGGGTTTGTGGTTGCTTATACAACAGTATTCCCTGTGCTGTCTGAGGTCTGCCAAGTGATATTGGATGGAGAAACCCCCCGGAGAGTTGTTCTGTAGAACTAAAGGTTTGTAAGGGTGCAATTAAAACACATTCCCAAATGAGGGATCAGTGCATGTAAATGCACAGAATCAGCCACACAAACAGCCAAGAACAAGGATAGCAAAACACGATAGGAGTCCTGGGAGTCGCTGAATGTTATAGGATGTACTTGAATTTACTTGAGGTGAACTTGTGGGATTTTTAAAATGAGGTTTAAAGGCCCAACCTACACTTTCATACTGTGGTGTAATGAGCTGAAACCCATTCTCCACAAACAGGTTTGATTACAAAGGGATTTATTGGACTGAGGGGGTTTAATTCACTGTCTGTGCTACTACCGCTACATGTCCCATATTTGTTTACTTTGTGTTGTCTACTGGCTGAGTGATAAAAGTCATTTTGAGAAGGTTAAACTCTGCTTTATAGTTACATTTCTATGCTGTGAACATCAAATGACAAAACCTTTCCTTCACTGCCAACAACTGACATCCACAATCTCACCCAGCTGCCAAACGGAAAGCAACAAACAACTAAACTCATGTTACAGTACCCTTTTATCAACACCTACAGTATGCTTCTTTATTGCATATTCTTTAAATCGTATTTCCAACAATGTAACTTAGCATCGTGTGATATGATTTTAAGCTTCTGGCTGACAATTTGCCCTTGAATGCACCGCCAAAGTGAGAGTGTAAAGTGTTGAAAATGGTCCCTGCTGCTCCAAACTGCAACAATAACACAGTTCTGACAAGAAAATTAAAGCGACTGAATGTTGTCTGTGATGGATTGCCTTCCACATGCAGGTTTCAAGGCTCTGTAAGTTGATTTCTATACCGGGGGTGGAAATGAACTGAAGCCAGCAGCTGGTCAGAAGGGCCAAAACTTCATGGCATGCTTTAGAAAATTGTTGGAAGCTATATAAATTACAATGTGACGTTGATGTGTTTAAGTACAGAAATCACTGGGGCTTTGAGTAATTTATTAAACTAAATACCATTTTCAAGTAATTCTATCATTGTATGCCAAATTCCTCAGTATGAATTAGCTGGTGTTGACTGACCTTGGTCCATTACACTTGCATGTGATCTCTTTCTCTTTTTGTTGCATTTTAGTGTCAAGTAGAAAAAGCAAATATCAAGAGAGGAAATTCAAGACCAATTTCCCCCCATTTATCGCTCTTGCCAATACAATCACAGGTAACACAAAAAACCAGCTGGTGCTGCTGGCTGTAGTGGTGAGATTCAAGTGCATGTTTGTCCTGTGCTTTCAAAGGAATGAGCCAACTCCAACAACCTGAAATTGCCAACAACCAGTGCAAACCGGATTGATTTTTTTTCCCACCTTATGGAAACTTGCTTCCATCAAAGAAAAAGCCTTTTCCCTCTCTCTGGTAATTTGAAGTACCACAGCACAGCTCTCTATACTCTGAAGCACGACCACGTCTGATTGGTCAAGAAAACTCAACAAAGCGGAAAGTGAGCTAATGTCAGAGAAGACAGGTGCGGACGAGCTCATCTCAAAGTCCGAACGTCATGTGATACCAGAAACTTTCCTTGTTGTTAAAAACACCATCGAAATATAATCTTCTGAAGAGATCAGAGCTATGATTTCCTGCAGGAGTCCTGGGTGAGGTGTGGCTTCCTGGCAACAAAGTGGATTTCTTTCTGTCACACAGTGTTTCATTTATTTATTTTTTTATTTTCCATCGCCTACGCTGACTTGCTAATTCGTTGACTCTATGTCACCAAACTCTGTGCCACTCCATGAGTGGGGGCAGAAGTGAAACAGGCAGTATGTCATTGACAGTTCAATGGTGCCCTACAAATTTTGTGTCAAGGATAATTGCAGTAAGGTTTCTGAACTCTGTCTGTCTGACAGTAATCTGGGCGAGGCCATGGGTTACGCACTTAACTGAGGGATAACAGGCCGAGAGAGACATGGAGGGAGAGAACTTGTCATCAACAACTTGGTAATGGCTATTCTATAAAAGAGCCTGTGATAGCTTACAGCATTTAAGCCATTCAACATCATAAAACTGGCTGACCTGGTAGGAATGGGTGATTGGAAAATGGACACAGACTGGCAGATGGAGAAAAAAAGCATTAAACAATTATGGCTTTATGTATTTCCATTTTTGTAACATGCAGTACAATATATTCTCAGTGAAGTTCAACACGGAAGATATTTTCTTTTTTCTCATTGAAAGTCTAAATTTGCATATACTGTACTATTCTATAACCGTTTACTGTATAAAGAGGCACCACAAAGACGCAGTATGTGCTTTATGACTCACATAAACCGTGTGTTCATTTGTTCGCTCTGCTTCTTTCTTGATAAACACTGCAGCCACAGATAAAGCCAGTGCTGACTGTAGGGGGGGAGAGAACGAGGCAACAGACACAGAAAAGACAATAAGGATACTGGAATGGCTGTCATTCGTCAGAGGCATCCCTCAGCACTGTCCTGTGTCTACTCAGTGTCTGCTCATGACACCCATGCAGGAGAAACTAATCTGTAGCCCATGAGAAGGCCCTGGCCTTGATACTAGATCAGCTGAAGTGAAACACATCAGGCTGCTGACACGCCACCGCTTCTCCCTGGGAAAAAAATGAAGCCATCACTCACCGACACAAGCCAGTAAAATTACAAACTCACAGAGCCTCTACAGAAATGTCTTTCATCTTTCCAGTGCTTTCTTTTCTCTTGGTGCATCCGCTTCTGTCTTTTGTGTGATGCAAATTGAAAAGTGGAAAAAAAAATAAAAAACTAAAAACTTGGATAAATGTCTAATATAAAAAAACTTTTTAAATTCAATATTAGTACTGCTCTGTCATAAAATATGAGGTTCCTGAACTTTTCCTTTGCTTTATTCAGGGGTATTGATTGAATTAGGCAGGCAGATCGGTTTTACTGACATGTGGTTTTGCAGAAAATATCACTGAAATGGTCTACTGGGGCGGTGGGCTGGCCTATAGCAGCACAGGGAATGACTGATAAGAAATGTTTATTGTTGGAAGTTGACTGATGGCAGGCAGGCTGCTGGTCTGAAGCCTGCTAAGATGTGGAGCTCCATCTATGGCTACAGTGGACTGGTTGGCACAGTAACTGGTGTTTTCTCAAACCACTATCCCCAAAACAAACCATAATTTCCAGTCCAACCTTAGCAGCAGCATTGTTTGACCAACCACCCTCCTTTGTCATCGTTAAAGGGATAGTTTAACATTTTGGCAAATTGGCCCATCAGCGTAATCCCTATAGTTTTAGGAATAAGTTTGTACCTTTAATTGTCGGTGCAAGCTATTTTTAGAACGGCAGAGCAGAGTCGTGAGCTGCTCAGAGCTACGCTACGGAGGCTCATGGAATTCTCTTGGTTTCCCTCATCAAACTCATCAAATACACAATCCAACAACTCCAAAACGCTCTTTTGGCAGCTCGTGGCTCTGCTCCGCCGTTCTAAAAATAGCTTGCACCGACAATTAAAGGTAACAAACCTACTGCTAAAACTATAGGGATTATGGCAATGGGCCAATTTGCCAAAATGTTGAACTATCCCTTTAACAAACTATTTATTTGAAGGAAATATGTGAAATGTGGGATGTTTGTACACAGAGTTCTGTATTTATGCTTTTACAACTGTAACTAGGAATCCACGTTACAGATGCTGTAACGAAGATTACAACAAATGTTGCACAACAAAATTGAACATATTTCCAGATATAACATCTGAATTAAAAAATGTGTGGTTGTCAGAAGAGGACAAAGGGAAGGAAGGAGGCCTGGATGCTTCAGCGCACATTTGAAAAAGCCAATGCTCAGGTCAGGAAAATGTGTATTTGTGTTGCCAAGCAACAGTCCAATGTCAGCCCAGTTGACATAACCAAATAACTAATGAAACAAACAAACAAATCTGTTATTGCTAATTAGTGTTTTTCTTCTTGTGCTTATTATTGTTACTTTGGTAACAATTTTACCTTTACTTCACTATATTGCTTCACTTTATTGAGAAGGAAATAGGCTACAGTATAGTTACACGTATTATAGCTCCAGGCATAAATGGTGCATCTAATGCCATTATCGCTGTAAACATGTGTCGTGTGAGAATCTAATGGCTGACACAGATAGTAACCACCTAAGGGTCATTAGCATCGTTATGATTAGGAAGACTCTGAGGCTAAACCCTGGTTCTGGTTCAGGGCACTGCACAGGATATACAGAATATGCAAACACCAATTGCCTTGTGTAAACCACCTTGTAGTATTAACTGTGTAAATATTAAATGAAGACATAATATGTTAGTGGGCGAAGAGAGGACTCAAGTAATGGGTAGAAAATGGAAAACCCCATGTTTTATAAATTGTCTATAGAATTTAGCTTCAAGGACATTTAAAAATACATGGCTGCACAGGCAATTATGCAAATTCTCAAGTGTTTGGTTTTTCATAGAGGAATGTGAGTTATGATAAAAAGGAAAAATGTCTACAATCGCTAAAAGACTAATCACTGGGTGTACATGACAAGAGGGGTCTTTAAATCACGACAGATCTTAAGTAATTAACTCATCGCTATCATTAAGCCATGATCGCTGAAACGAAACAAGTCAGTATGTTATATAAAAGCTCATTGTAAATGCTTGGTTAAGCTATATATTCATAATTTATTTCTCATAATAAAGATAGATAGAGATCTCAGTATGAGAGACACTGGAACAAAAGGAGAGAGAAGCTGGGGAGAGGTCAGGAAAGTCACAAGCATATCTCAGAGATCTATTTTTTCTCCCTATTGATGGGGGATTAATTCTCCATATCTGTGCAGGTCCAGGTGTGTCAATAACATGCGCTGCGCCCGTGAATACAATCCAAATCGTCAAATGTCAGGCATATCTGATGTCTTTGATTCTCAAAGCTTCAAACATGGTGACATTCTGCCCGAGCAGGGGAGAGATGAGGAAGATCTCAGACAACGCAGCAAGATGGGCTTTTTTTTTTGAGTATCTGGGAAACAACATCAGTGGGGGAGCGAGACAGCAAAAGATCCTTTCAAAGTTCATGAATTGGTTTCAAATGAGAAAACACAAAAGGGAGGCCGTGCTGGCTTCCTTCACTTGAAATCCTGTGCTCCTGATTGCTTTAGATGTTCGGAGGGAGGTCTTTTTTCATTTGCATACATATTATGTACACATTCTTTACCATTACTGCCTTTATATCTCAATGAGAGCTGAGAATGCATTGCCTTTTACAATGATGTGAGAGGTGGACTATAATTAGAAAATTTCTAAAAAAAATAAATAAATCACATGTATCCCACTTTAACAATTTGGGGGTTCACTGGTTTGCTGTCTTGCTGGGTGCTTAATGGAGGGTTGAAATCGATTTCCTCCCCATGCATTCAGAGGATAGACTGCTGTGAGATGCGCTATTGGAGCACAGGTGCGGGGGGGTTTTGAGAAAGTGGTTAGCCCCTACCAGAATAAAAGAAATTGATCTCCCTAGTACCTCCAGTTGGTCTTTTCTGTTAAGGATGGGACTTCTCTGGATTGGTCAATCCCTGCAACTAATGTAAACTGTAGATGGTACTGTGAGTGAAAACCTTCATGCTGACTGCAACCACATTGTTTTGTTTTATATCACACATAAATAGAGAAGATGTGATGTGTGTGGGTGGATCATTTAGAGCTGTTTAAAAGTGCAATCGATGGAGCAAAGCCAATACAAAAAATAATAAGAAAGAAGTACTAATTATGTTTTCTGTTGAGCAATTACTTCAGTAATGCAAATGACTTTTTAGTCTATGTTATGAAACGAGTAATCGATTCGATTCATTGTTCACATGGCAACCTGTTTTATAGCAGATCCTGCAGTAAAAGCCCAAGTTGTGGTCATAAGGACACAGCGCTACTTTGATGGTAATTATCCTGTGATGGCCTATTGCTTTAAGAAAAGTTAGCCTCTATCCCCGGGGCTCAAGCTCCCCGTGTATCTATGAGAGGCGGGCAGTGGGAGGGGGACATATTGGGAAACCAGCATGCAAACACACACAGAAACAGACACACACACATCCACCTACCAAGAAACACTGGCAAAGATGCATGTCAACCCGCTCCCACACAACACCCACAAAATCCACACACCACTGCTCTCCAGATGGATTGCAAGTTTGATAATGGTAGAAATAAAGAAGTGGATCACCGGATTCAACCCTCTTTTTTTTCTTTTTTTCTTTGACTCTTACGACTTAAAACTCCTCCGAGAAGTGAATCATATCAAAGTCTGGAGATGAACAATCAACCTGGGACAAGTGGAGAGTAGCACTGAGGCCATGTACACCTCAGCAGGTCTTCTTTTCAATCAAACTCCACACTACATTACAACCAGACTGAGTCTGTCTTTTTTTTTTTTTTTCAAGGATGTAGAAATCATCTCATATTATACGTTGAAGTTTTTTTTTTTTTTTTTGCCCTCACATGAAAAGAAGCTTTTGATGGAGGGAAAAACTATGTAAAACCAGTTTGATTAAAGAATAAATTAGCTCACTTAACATTAACAAATAGTGAATGGGGAAATACATTGTTGATCACATTCAGTTTTATCCACAAGGCCATGCTTTGAGGGAACGCAGACCAGCAACATCGCCTGAAGTGATGTTAATATTTATCTCGTTAAAATGCCAATATAAGTGGAAATCAAGTTCAATAGCGTCAAGACAAGTGGCTGCTGCTGATTATCTTTGGCACAGTGTATAATGAGGTCTGTCTCTATTAACGAGAAAATTACAACCTTCTCCCCCCCAAAAAAGGGGCTGTAGATGTAACCTGCAGCACTGCTGGTACAGAATTTACACATCAATGAAGCTTAGTGAGCAGCGTTTCCCATCTTTTCCTGTTATCAGCAACAAGAAAACAACACCAATGTTTGTTTGCACAGTGTCGTCGAATGGATTTGAAGCTTACACATGGCCATCTGCCCGCTGCAGCCTATAGGCCGCTTACATCCGACAACACGGACTGACACGTTGCCAGAATTGACGTCTGAAATCGCAGCCTTTGCTTTTCAATTGGTGTAATTAACGCTGAAGCTAATCTGATGTCGGGCTCCTGGTGACAACCTCTAATGAAACACATTGTGTCTGTTACTTCCTCTCGCTAATCAGTAACAAGACAGACCTATTAAAGCTCAAGTCTTTGTTCGCTAATGTCTTGGATGTGTGGCTGTCAGTCTCTTCAGGCTTTGAGTCTGCAGTCAGGTTTTTCTCTCTCTCTGTGCCTGCCAGAGCTCATTTAAAAGCCTCCAGGAACATTTAAGCGTCGGCTTCAAAGTGTGAAGAGAACAACTTGTACCGGCGACAGCACTGAAGGAAAGACAGAGATTTATAGTCAGAAATGTGGAAAGAGGGAGGGATCAAAAGACAGAAAAACCCCACTGATAGTGTACATTAAGGGTAAGCTCGGTGATTACCACAGCGTGTGGCATGTGATAGGTGTAGCGACAGACCACCCAGAGACACAGATGAACTCAAAGCAGTACGAGGCCGCTGCAGCTTAGCCCGGCGCTAACTCAAAAAAAAAGAAAAAGAAAACCCCAAAAAACAGCTCTTCCCTCTGAGGCAGTGAGCGGCTATATACAAACATTAACTGATGCATCTGTATGTGAAGTCTGTTTGCTGTGTTGTGGTGCCACGCCGCCCGTCTCTCCTCCTTCCTCTCGACAACATAAACAACTTGTCAATTAGCAGCCTGTTTGTACAGACGTTTACAGCATTTAATTCACCAGGGGTGTGGCTGACTGAGACTGTGTGGAGCTGGAGCACCCGCTCAGGCAAAAGGGAATATCTGGGATGACGGATAAAGAGTGTGCGCTGTAATTGAAGTTCTCGCATGCATCTCTCTGTGTGTGTGTGTGTGTGTTTGTGTGAAAGATAGCGTGGAGGAGCTAAAATTAGTTGTAAACTGCTGATCGGATTTGTGGATTGAAAGTTCATTAACATGTGTGATGCTTTGATCCACTGATAAAGTCGAGGAGGATGGGACCATAAACACGAGGGCTGATTAAAACGGTGCTCTCTTAACTTTTTGCAGGATGGAAAAGGGGGGAGAGTTTGAGAAAGCAAGAAAAAAAAAGGTCTAATGAACAACAGACACGCAGAAAGAAGGAATGGCTTGAGGCGAGAAGGCCGGTAACTAGCCTACAGAGACGCAGACAGCCAATTGGAGTGAGATAACAGAAACGTCCAGAGGCTGAGATAGTTGGAAAGAGACCATCTGTCTGTCTCTGGCCTCACCGTCAGTGGAGCAGCCGGTGGATCCATCACTGGAGCAGTAGCGCATCTCGATCCTCTGCCTGCCCACTTCCAGCAGGCTGGGGTCCGGGATGCGAGCTTTGCAAGTGTAGCGGAATCGCTGCTCGTAGTGTCCCCCGTTGTCCGAGATGTTGACGGGCGTCCAGGGGGTCCAGGGAGTGGTCTTCTTCAGGTCGGGACAGGGCAGGGTGTTGCACGACTGGTACTCCTGCAGACAGACACAGACATGGAAATATTTCACCGCATTACAGAACTGTACGTCTGCAGAAGTGGATCTGCCACGTCTACAGCGTAGGAAGAGATAATCACAAATCATTAAAGCAATAATTAAACAAGCTCAGACGGAAATTTCTGGTATATTTCCCAAGCATAATAATGAACGGGACAATAGCCTTTGAAATTCTCAGCAGTGACTAATATGAAATGAAACAGCTTATTTTATGAGGAAATAAAAACCTTTTCAAAGCTTTCATTGTCGCTCATGCTTGAAAGCCTCCTGATTCCAGTTCTGGCTGGTTTACTGTATGTAGCTGGGTTCAGTACCACTCACTCACCCCCACTTTGAGAAAAATATAAAAAATAAAACAATCTTTACGAACCAACCAGGCCCTGTTTGCTTGTCCCCAACACTGCCTGTCATTCTGCCAGCACGACGCACTGACTAAGGATACATTCCCATCAGACTACTTGCTAAACATGGCAAGAGGCAAACAAGTCAGGCAGAAAAGGTCATCGGTCAAGTTGAATTTATTACTAAGAGGAATGGATGGAGGAGGGGGGAGAGAGAGAGAGAAGAGGGTGAGGTGAGGTGAGGTGAGGGAGGGCGGGTGGTGATGCCAGAGAGAAGTTAATAGGAAGAGGTGAAGAATTGATGGGGGGAGAGGAAAAAAAGGAGGCAATAATGGCAACGCTTGCTCTCATATGCATCTGGTTTTTGGGAGCTGGGCAGTTAAAATGAATAATACAGCATTGAAGCTCTAACAATATGATATGCGAGTCTCATTCAGAAGGGCCATAAGTGTATATTTTCCCTCCACTTCTCTCAGCCAATCTGGACCACTGGTTAAAAACATAATGCGTCTACTGCGGAGCCATATCCGATGAAACGACTGGAGAGGATAATAGGTTGGTAATAGGCATTTTGGACCGCTGTTTTTTTTTTTTTTTTTTTTGCCCAGCTGGCTAAATAAATAAAGAGGTGGAGGGAGTGATACGTCTGGAGAAAATGACACTGCAGAGGAGAAGGTGAGACGACTGCCATTTTCCTCACCACTTGTTTATTTATGCTGAATAGGCCTTGAGTGACTGCCAGACCTTGACAAAATAAGATAAGAGTTCCTTTCTGCACATCTGTCAGCCTGTCACATGGGATCGGCTGACAGGTCAGCTGGGAAGAGCACTATACATTATACAGTACGCAGGTCTATTTTTCACTTTCTCGCTTCGTCTTTCATGCTCTCTCTTGGCGTCGTTTCCATTCATCTATCTATCTTTATGTTTCTTTCACCCTCTTTTTCACAAAATGTTCATAGCTTGCCTTCTCTTTCTTCCTTCCCCTTGTTTCTTTTTCCCCTCTGTATCGCTGTTTCATCTCTCTCTGTCTCTCCCTATACGCCTTCCCTTCTATCTCCTCCTCTCACCTCCTCTCCCTCACTCCCTCTGTCTCTCCTCCCCAGGGTACCAAGGTTAAAAACACAGGGAGGATTTAGATTCTGTTAGGGCCCCGTGATGAATGAGGGTGTCACCACCGCCGCACTTCCTGCCTCTCTCCATCTAGCTCTGTAATCATCTCCAGACATTAATATTTAACATCATCACGCATCACAGACCAGACCACAATCTAAGATTATCAGTCAGAAACAAAACGGAAGGGGAAAAAAGGAAAAAGAAAAAGAGGGAGAAAGTGCACCTCAGCGTCTCGCCGCCACCTACAGTGTGGGGAAAGTAACACATGACATGAACTGGAGGAGGGGGTAAAAGGCAAACGATCTGTGGGTGTTTGTCTAGTGAGTTGTTGATGGTGGCCAAACACAGTAAATATTTAATGAGGCTTGTCTGGTAAGCGTTTCTCCCTGTACTCTCTGAGGATTAGTGTCGGTGCAGAGGGCTGAAGAGATAATTACTGGATTTAAAGCAAAACCTCATTCAAGGTCTCTAAAGGCATTCACATCAAATACAAGTGAAGGTATATGCAGCAAGGTGGTCAGAGTGTGAGTAATAGAGATGCGTTCCTCTGACTGAAGCGACATCAAAGGCTCTGCGGCTTGTTTGCTGTGCATGTGTGGGAGAGGGATGGTTTCATTTTAAGGGGTCACGAGCTAAAAGCGCTGGGAGTCACTGCCCAGTGTGTGGGAACCGCGGCGTGTCACTAACATTTCGTGGTAAATCACAAAATTAGAATTGTTAATAGCATTTTTAATCCAATAATGGGATAATTTTAATTCACAATTACAGAGCGCAGTTTATTCAATAAATAGAAACAGGACAATACTGAGCATCTGTGGAGAGCCTGAAGAGCGGATTTATTTTGAAAGGCTGAGCTGGAGGGTGTTTCTTTACGCTTCCATGAGATAAATTAGTACCGGTAGATATTTCATCTTATACCATTCTCTTCTCCGATTGGCTGGCGGGTTAATTAACTTCTAGTAACTAGGCAGTGTAACTGGATATCTAAGAAGGAGGTTTGTGTTTGCAATAGGCTCATACAACAGTATTGAGTTCTAGGTGAGGAGATTAAGGAGCATTGGCTTAGGAGTGAGGAGTAATAGATATTGATGTAATCAATAAACTACAATAGATTCAGAGCTGGTCATGGAGAACCGTGCCAATCTATTTCTATATGTGTTTAATATTGTAGGAATCTGGACACTCAAACAGGAAATGCAGCTCAGAGGACCTGAAGTGAAACCAAACTAAATTCTGCATCAGTCATTAAATGTACAACTTGGGTGTTATCTTTCAATTATTTATTCGCAGGGGACAGGAATAAGCTTGTGACTGCATGTTGACTGAAATTATTGATGTGAAAGGTGAACTTTTTATTTGAAAAACTTAATAAAAAATAGTTGAATAATAATAATGATTATGCTGGTTAGATTAGATTGAATACATGAAATAATAATGGCGAAGCAAAGCCACGAGGACTGCACTACCTGGGGCCTAATGATGTGAAATAAATAGTTGAGGACCCCTGCTGTTATCTATACAACTACATCCATCACAATTTTGTTGGATGGTGGACAGTGTTTTTTCCTTACATAAAGAGCGTTGTTATGGTAACTACACATGCGAATATAAAATCTGACATAATGAAAAAAACAAAAAACAAAAAAAACATTAACAGTCCCTGCTTCAAGAGTGGAAATTTTTCACATGTTTTGAATAATACATAAAAAATTGACCCAAGGATGTTTAATAAACATTAGTCCAGTCCAGTCTAAGCATAAAAATCCATAACCCCAACGAACCCATGCACCCACATGAAATTACCCCATTCAAATGAAATTCGGTGCAGAGTGCTGAATAGTTCATCTTAGACATACATAACATGTTGGTTATGTAAATGTGACTGTCTGAACAAAAAGAAGGAGTTGTGTTTGAATAAAACTTTGATTCGCTGTTGAAAGATTTAGTCAAAAGAGAAAAAAAAGCACAAAAAATGTAAAATTTCCTTCTTGTCGATTGATATGGTGAGCTAATAAAACTACCAAAAAAAAAAAAGCCAGAAAACAAACCAAAAAAACCCAAAACAAAACCCAGGAAACATTTCCTGCAGTCTTCACTCAGCCATGCTCACATTTCGCTCAATTTCAGAGAAATCACTTGAAAGTGAAAACATGGTGTGGAGCAGTCGAATGTGACAAGTGGCATGTGGAACACAAAATTGGATTCAATTAGTCCGCTGATTTCGACTCATATCTGCACCCCCCCTGGCTAGAGTAGTGATATGCATTATGGGCAAATGGAGAGCAGCGATTTTGTGCTGTGCAGCACCTTTAACAGGCAGCTGCTCTGCGACTGGCAGCACTGTAATGTGTTTCTGGCTGGAGCTCAGTAGAGTGGGTGGGAGGACGCTTGATAGCATCTTTACTGCCTCGCACAAACAAGCTGCCTGGTTGGTCAGTATAGATGCAGTGGTCAGGCTTCTCTCTCTCTGTGTGTGTGTGTGTTTCCACTTGACGATGAGGGAAAGTTTGACTTTAGTCTGGCACTTTGGCACTGATTTTTTGTGTGTGTGTGAAATGTGTGCATGTTTATGAGTTTATGCATGGTTGAGTTATGGATTCAGGCTGCTCCTATCTCATTCAGTCTCCAGCCACAGACCTTTCTGCTTACTTTTTAAGTGTTATACGCTGAGGGGATACAAGTTGAGAGGGAAGAGGAGAAAAAAAAGCAATAAAGAAAGAAAAAAAGGAGAGAAAAGGAGAGAGGGTGTGAGTGTGTCAGCACAGCGTCTGAGTGTTAGAGCAGTCGAAACCCTCAGCCTTCCTCCTCGATTTTGATTGGAAAATGTATATGTGAGGAGTGGAGGGTGAAACACACTGAATGTCTTGACTTTTATATGTGTATGTGTTCATAGAGTGTATGTGTGTAGGTACAAAAGGCTCTCTGTGGTGTCCAGCCAGCTGTGGGAGGTGAATAATAAGGAGCCATGCCTCTCCAGCCTCCTACCATCATTACACCCATTATACTCTTATTGAACTGGGCGAGCTGTGTGTGTGTGTGTGTGTGACCCAGAGACACTAAGAGGAAAGGAAAGCATGTGTTTTGCTGTACTATTGCCTACAAATACACACTTATAGCACCGCAGTGTTTAAGGGAACGGTCCAGATGCAAGATGTGAGAGCAACTAATCCTCTCCAGTCGCCGACATCTTTATCTGTTGTGGTCGAGTCTGTGGAGATGGAGGCCAAATGTTCCTCAAGTCTCTGTGACACATCAGTTCAATTAGCAGCGCCGACCAAAACACACTCTGTCAAACGCTATTTCCTCTCTCACTCCGTCTCCCCACCAGCCTGACTCCATAATGAAGCCTGCTGTTGGCCAGGAGCAGGTCTCCTGGCTACACACCAGTGCACACACGCACGCAACCACACACGCACACACACACAATGACTAACACTGAACAGTGCAAAAACACACAAGTATGTTCACACATCAATCTGCCCACACAAACACTGGGTACTTAACTTTCATTTCACAGCCCAGCTGCACAACTGAGCTCCTCGAAGGTAAATAGAACAGCTCTCGGTGCCATTAAGCACCTCTGTGCATCGTCACTTTCGCATAGCCCATATTTGACTTTTATTTAACTATGAGAGGCAGAGTCAAGATGAGCCATTCAGAAGAGAAGAATGGCTCCTTTTGATGCCTGGATAATATGAGAGATATTTGATGTATTTAACTGTTGAAAGTAGAAAATACCAGCGTCAATATAGAACCTTCCCGAATACTTGACTTCTCCAGAGTAAGTTTTCTTTCATCTGATACTAGGAATTAAAAAGAATAACAGCGAGGCGCTTACAATTGTACTTCTATGACTTATGGCGAGACCTAGTTTAACTTCTCTCATACGTTTTTGAAATGTATCCTGTAATTGTGGGTGTGTGTACGGTCTTTTACATTCACTGTAGGTTTCTCAATCACAACACTCCCAACAGATGAAGTTAGGTGACGCTCTAGGATGGGATTAGGGAAGAATCATATAAGATATGAACCATTTGAAATTTACGAAAGTGGAATTTTGTCATAATCGCAATGTGCATTCTTGCGTTATGGTTGAAAAATGTCACAGTGAGTATCTTTTTCTTTGATCGGCAAAATCTAATCAATTTACTTTTGAGTCCAAGTGAACATTTGGGCCAAACACAAAGGAAATCCATTGAGGAGTTCCCAAGATATTGTTGTTCACAAAACTAAAACCCACAGCTCATTCTGCAGTCCTGAAGTTGCCAGTGCTACTTGGTGCAGAAGAGAAACTTCTTGCTAAGTTCTGTTCTTAAATAAAGCTCATGACAAACCATGATTTGTTGCATTGCAATCAGAGAGAAGTGCATCACCAGCGGTGACTCACCACTAACCATGTGGTATAATTATATATATAGCTGTTCTTTGTACAATTTTCTTTCATTTTAGAGATCTTTATCTCAATAATATTGGCCAACCTAATTAAATGAAGGTTATATATGAGAGACGTCACACTTTCTGTCTCTATTATCTGATAATAACCACAAATAGCAAAAAGTAAGTTACTGAACTTTTTTCGGTCCTCTGTCATAATAATGGTCTTCCTGTCAACTTGCCATAAACTCTGCGTCTGTTTTCTCCGACTGAACGTTAATGAATAGTTATTTATAACTGCAATGTTTGGGACAACAAATTCTCCCAATTTATCCATGGCTGCCTGACTGTACCAACACACAGTGGGGAGAACACAGTAAGTATTGTGATCCTGGTAGAGAGCTGTACATCGCTGCTGGGCCACCAGAGCCTCACTTGTTTACTTCCAGCCCAGATTTCTCTGCTTTCTCTGGGGGATTCGGACCTGTAATGCAGATACTGTACGGTGAAACAAAGAGGGACGGAGCAGCGCTGCATGGACCAGGGCTCAGACTGATGAAGTTACAGCACATGTGGCCTTTTAGATCAGCAAATTTAGGCACAGAGCACCTCAGGACTTAAGGCAATGACATACAGGTCAACGTTACAGCAGGTTTGATGGAAATAAAGCACTCTGAGAGCCAGTTCCTTTAACCACGCAAGTGGCAACATTTTGTTTTCAGGGAAGCAGAGGTGCATGTGAGTAGAGACACTTGTGTTTAAATTTAAGTGTCCTTGACCTGAATTCCTACTCGCTATTGAGCTATTTTGTCCCCAACTCTGCAGTGAGCTCCCTGTGGAGAGGATATAAGTGTAGAAAATTTTGCTTCAGGGATCAAAAGAGAATGTCAAAAAAGTAAAAACTGAATAGATTACGTGCGCAAAGATTCACTTTACACCATGTTGGCGATGTTGACCTTCTACATTGATAGAAGAAGCTGTTATCGCCAACTTCAGATGATCTTCTTCACTTTAGATTCTCCAAAAGTTACTATTTGTTGTGAATTCTCTGCCTGACATCTCTGTAAAGCATCCAGCAGATGTTAGCTCATCGCTGCCGATTAATGTCTGGCAAACGCCTGGAGCTGACCACAGGAGGCTGCAGCAATATCAGTCCTGACAGGTAAACATGAATGCACACACACCCATACACACACGTACACAGCAGCGTCTTAGACATACACAGTCTTCATCTTCTTGGGTCTTAGTAGGGTGTCTGAGCTAAAAGCATAGCTGTGATGACAGAAGCTGCAATGTGTGTGTGAGTGAGTGTGTGTGTGTGTGTGGTCTCCTTCTGTTTAATTAAACATGGATCTGTCCGGGGGAAGAGAACACAGACAGATGGCACATGAAAAACGAACTCCATCACACTTTTCACTTTTGTGAGGGAAGGGGGAGTCTCAGATAAATTTAAATGAACATATTCAAATCATTCTTGATCTTCAAGTGTGAATTACAATTCATTTGTCCGTATTTCAATTGGAGATGTGGATATCGCTTTGAATTTCAAAGTCCTCTCCATCAAACACTTAAGCTGCACCTCTTAAAGGGTTTTAAGTGCACCGAGGCAATTGTTATACATTAATAGCTGTGCAATTAAGCACCTTATCGGAGCTGTAAATGAAAGGAAGCAAATGCTTTTTTAATCTGAGTAAATATGCAGCTATTATACAAGTTAGCCAAGCTGTCCAAATAAAGTCTTCCCTGGGAAGGAGAAGGTGCTTGTGAAGTCTGCATGTAATTACGACTGGTTGTGGAGATGGCCCCAATTAAGTCCGTGTCATAATTTCAGAAGACAAGGAGCCAATGAGAAAACAAAACAAAACGAAAGGACAGAAAGTCATAGAGGCCAAGAGAGGCAGTGGAAAGGAGGAGGAGAGGGAACGGGTGAATTAGACGGAGAGAGTTTACACAGCGTGATCTTCTGACCTTCCCCACTGACCCGACTCAGCTCCATCTACTATGTCACCTCCTTGTCTGTAATCGCTACCAGACCGTCTGTTCCCCTGACACCAATACATCTCTAACATCTCCTGCTCACCCACCCCTGGGTTGTCATTAAACTAGAGGATAAATCAAAAAAACAAAACAAAACAAAACAAAACAAAAAAATACAACCCACAACCACTGACAAGTCAAAGACAGGCTTCCTCTTTTAGAAACAGCGGTGACGCAACAGTGAGATTCCCTTGAGCTCGCCATCACTCTCCTTTTTGTGAACTGTTGAGTTCCTCTAGGAATGGCCGCTGCATTCCCAGGATGCTTCACTGAGGATAATGGTCGCCGTGCAGTGACAGAAATGAGACAGCTGCTATCTGATGGGAACGTGCACGTACGAGTGTGAGAGTGCAGAGAGAGAAAGTAGGTAAGTACCCGTAGCAGCAGATGATATGGTGCGACTTGTAAATTGCTACCTAATGTGAGGTCAGTCTTTTCATTTGGGTATGCTGCTGCTACTAATGTGTCATGGGCAATTATCAGATACTATATATGCTCTGGAGGTTGCGAGGCCTTGTGTGGGATGTTTCATACTGCTGGCAGTGTATTATTTAGCTTTTCAGTGAGGCCATTACACAACCTGTAGGGTGTGCTTTTTCAGCTAAATGTGATCTGGGCTGTTGAATGTTTTTTCCAGAATCTTTTAAAAACAAAACTGTACTGTAAAAAAAAAAAAAAAAAAAAAAAGACACAGACAGATCAAGACAACTTATCCATTATAATCTTAATAATACACCTAAATCTAAACCAGATTCAAAAATGATGGTTTAATGATCTTAGCTTTATCTTTATAGCACGATAATCAAAACGGCAAATAACTCACATACGTACAAAAAACACAACAAAACAAAGCAAATAAATAAACAACTCACTTCAAGGGAGGCAGCATACATCTATAAGACCCTGACCCATATTCTTTAATCCATTTCCAAGAGGGACATGAGAGGCTACAGCTATCATGTTCATTCCCACTTATTTTTACCAGGGCTGTGGATGAGGGAGTGTGACTGCGCCCGTATGTGTGTGTGTGTGAAAATAGCACCAGAAATAACATGAGCATCACATCATTCTGTCAACAAGGAGAGCACTCGTATTTCAACACTTCCTTGCATCATCCGTGCTTTGAAGAAAGCTTTGTGGCAGAAAATAAGCCTATTCATATGTGGAGTGATTACTGTATGTGTGTGTGGTATTAAATAGGTCTTGGTAATAAATCTGATGAATGCTGCCACTGTATAAATATAGCCAGGGGATTTAGTCATGTTAGATGCTCCAATTTCATCACCGCTGACTCTTCATCGCATCAAATGGCTTAAGCTCGAGTCCCTACAACAATGGGCAGACTGAGAGAAGAGGCGGATGGAGGGACGGTGCATGCGAGAGCTATTGTTTTCCTGTGACGTACCTGACCACACCCGGGGCAGTCGTTGCCGTTCTCACAGGTTCTGTGTCGTGCCTGGATGCCGCCGCCGCAGGGCACGGTGCAGCGTTCCCATGCCGACCAGGCTGACCAGTAGACGTGAGGCGGGCAGGGCAGGTGTTCGTTACAGTACCTGGCAAAGGAAGAGCAGCGACCGCAGGGGGATGAGTATGTAACTTTATTTAATCAGACAGTTTTATTATGATCAGGAGAGAGCAGAGCACTGAGAGCAACACAACACACAACCAGCAGTTTTTCTGTTTGCATCGCACCTAAAGAAATGTGAAATTAAAGGAAACATAATTTTTTTTAAGTACGATAGTCGACCTGTGACTGTAGGTCCTTATTTTCTTGACAGGCGTACAAGTGGTTTAAAAACCATAATCAAATAAATGCATTTCCCAAAGTGTTGGACCTTTCTTAGAACATGCATTAACTGATTGGTTGGGCAACCAAACTGCGGCAGTGCAATAAGCTGAAAATGCGATAATGATATATTAGCACCTTCTAACGCTGCTTTGGGAGAAACTCTTCGAAAACACTTGTGCATTTCAATATCCAGCACAACCAGAAATACAGCAGCTTGACAAAAGTATGTGAGATCTCCCTCCGTTTAGCTTTTATCCAGCTGCTGACTCTGTATACCTGCCATTTATCAGAGGTTCTTGGCTATAATTAGGTGAAAGGAGGTTGAAGAGAGCTGCGAGACTCAATCAAAGGCCATAATAACGAACCGAAATGTGCTAAAAATACTGTAAAGCTGAGAGGAGCTGTGGAGTGAGGTGATAATTATCTGTGGGTTTGTCACTATACAAGTGACACCTTTCAAATTTGACATGGTGATTTCCATATATCGTCGATGAAAAAAAAAGATTAGTGCCACTTTATGTAATTACTAGACTGTGTGCTGCGCTTACACAGCTTAAGTAAGAGAGGCAATATGAGGTGGTTTAGATTCTTTAACAATAGAACTTCAGTTGTATTTAGTGTGTCCAAAACATGTATGACAGTGTCTTTTGAATTGTTTGTGGAAAACGGAATAGCTACTTTAAATGACAGAACGCTAAAATTACACGTGAAGGGCTCTGAAGACGTCACCACACTTTTGAAACCTTGCCACTGAACTGAAATAGCTACAAAGAGTCTGTACCACAAGACAGGGATGTCTGCAAAACCATGTAAACTTCAGTTAAAACAAACTTTTACAAACCCAACACATCTCTTTGATGTGGCCACGGAGAGCAGAGAACATGGTGCGCTGTGAACATCTGATTGAATCCTGTCATGGCAGACAGGTTCGTTCTTGGTATGTGTGTGTGTGTGTGTTTTGTAATGGCCGCTGTTAGATAAAAGTACATTTAAGAAAATCCATCTCAAATCGTAATGAACATGCATATGCATTTTGCATAATTCATTGACACAGCCTATTAAAAGAGCCACAAAGATACATGCATCATCTCTAATTACATCGTTTTACAAGACAGGATTACTGCGATGTCTAAAATACTGAATTACTCAGTCCTCATTATACAATAACGACAGACGATTGCCAGCCTTATTAGAGCCATATAATTTATTTTATAACTTTTACGCATGCTATAAAATTGCTTTTATTGCTATTTTGTTGTTTTTTGGCATATGACAGCCTTTTGAGGAAAACCGAGTCTTCTTGTGCTAAAATAGCTTTAACTTTAAACCCTTCCTCCAGAGGCTCAGGCTGGATATTGCCATTGTACTGTTCCCAAATACTCTGCTATTGTTCATGGCAAATCAAAAGCTACATTCTACATACCCTGGTTGCAAAAAAAAAAAAAAAAAAATCCTTAGAGTGGTGTGCTCTTTTCCACTTTTACTAATCTGCATGTTTGTAGTGGGATAATACAGTGGGGAGGAGAAGTGAGGAAGTGTGTGGATTACAATCAAGCCAATGCCTAAGAGAAGGAGCGGGATGTACAAACACACACTCAAAGAGACATTTATACTCTCTGGGTTGTATGAAGACGCAAAATACCCACGGTGCACCACAGCACAATAAAAAAAAAATGCTGTGATCAATATGAAGCAGATTTAGAGCTTCAATATCTTCATCGCACACACTGTAATCATCTCAGACAAGTCGGTTGCTTTGCTCCATCTTATCTTGGCCTCTTTTTCTTCCCTCTGTAATGCACAGAGCTGATCAGACTAAACCTCTGCTAATTACTCACTATAGGCTGAGTAAGCAGTGTGGACCATGTCAGCTTGCTGGGGGGAAATACCAACAGAAGGTTCATAAATGCAGGCATTAACCAGCCAGATTTAAGCCCATAGCACTGCTGTGCACGGTTGGTTTCAGAACATTTGCTTTATCTTTAAAAGCCCTGCCTGCTGCAAACAATCAAGGCCAAACTTATGGGAAGCCTGTTGGCTACAAAGGAAGCAGATGAGAGGTGAGAGAGGAGCGTTTAGTTTGGTCTTTGAAACTTTTAAGCCTTTGTACATAAGTGTGTCTGTGTACATAGGAGCACACGCCACATGCATGTTTTAACAAAAGGCCTATGCATTCATTTGAATAGGTTACTTGAGGCAACATGGGAGAAAAAAAAAAAGCGTGTGGTGAGACTTATAACAGAAACCCAACACCTCTAAAAGCAGGCCTGCACCCCATAAAATAAAAACCTTTCACAGTATTAAAAGAATTATTCAGTGTGCAAAAGCTGATAAAGATCCAGTTCTTTTCATGCTGTGCAGATAAAAGCTCGCACCGAACACTTCACCTATTTCACACATGGGCAACTATAACCAACAGATGTGGTGGAATTTTTGTTTTTGGACGTCTTTACACAGGCTGAACGTCCAAAGAGTTTAGTTTACTCCCTGTTTTTAAAATTGGTGATATACATTCCAGACACACCTGGATATGCTCAAACAAACTAAACACACACACACACACACACACACACACACACACACACACACACACACACACACACACACACACACACACACACACACACACACACACACACACACACACGCACTTGCAGCATCTCCATCTTATCTTTTCTTCCCTCAGAGACTCAAACTGACACGGCATAATTCATCTGTTAACACATTTTTCTTCTTCAATCCCTTTCTGTCTATCTCTCTTCTTCCCACAAACACACTCTCTCTCTCTCTCTCTCTCTCTTTCTCTCTCGCTCTCCCTTTCTCTCCCTCACAAAGATCCTCTTCCAGGCCTCACAGCTGGCTCCTAACCGGCCTAAGGTGTTTTAAATAGCTGAACAGTGCAAGTACAGAGAGCAGGAGCAGGAGATGAAACAAAGGAGATTAAAGCTCAGACAGAGAAAATGAAGGGGGCGGTGAAACCTGCTTCTGGCTTGCTAGGGTCTTGAGTACCAGACGGTGTTTTTTTGGTGCGGCTCATGAGTAACTGGCCGTGCCGGTCACTCCATATATTTAGCAGCGCTCCTGGTGGAGCAGTCCTTGAAGAAAGGACTGCTCCACCAGGAGCATCAGTGACTAAGAAAAAGTGAAGGTGGGAGGTTAGAGCAGGCAGAGAGGAAATGAAAAAGTGCAGAAAGAGGAGGGGGGAAAAAAGGATGCAATATAAGGTTCATCCTTGAAGGCCGTATCCAATTACTCATCCATTGCGATGCTGTTTCAGTTGCCAGGGTAACGATTGGTAACAATTTATTTCTCTTCTTCACTTTCCTTTGCACTCTGAACTGTATTTATTTGCTCTTTTTCTGCCTCCACCACTGGTTAATGGCGGGAGATGGAGGAAACACATCAGCATGCGCAACACAGACACCGAGGGGACAATGACAGAACGCCTCAGATCATTAGGGAACGCCAGTCTTTATTAAGATGGAGCTGGAATAATAATATAATATAACCATCGTGGAATTTTCAAACACAATGGATGCTGTCAAAAGTTTCCTCAGTCCTTCTCTGATTTGGCTCACGCTGAACTCAACTTTCAGATAACCAGAATAAATTGAGAGACGAATAACTTTAATCTCTTGACCTTTTCAACCTGAGCTGCTTCGTATGTCTCTTTGTTCTTCTTCACATACTTTCTCCTTGAGAAACAGATTTTTTTTTCAGGCCTTGAAGGTTGCTTAGAAACCACACAAACATCTTTAAAAAGACGATTATTCTATGCCAAAGCCTCCAAAGCTTCAAAACTCAGACTCGGAGTCTATGTGTGAAAGCCAGATAATTACCCAAGCACAGGCCTACCCTGCTCGTTCCTTAATTGGCTGTCACAAAGTTGGACAAAAGTGAGGGAAGAAAAGGAAAGAAAAAGTCAGTCAAAGTCATGCTTCCTAAGCGCAGGTTGCAAATTGTCAAGCAAAAAACTGTTGTTTTTCTTGTGTCTCACACGCACACAGTTCCCCACATGCATGTACAGGTTTTTCTTCGCTTTAATTAGTACATGTGACCACTTGTGTAAATGTGGAAGATGTGTGGGAGCGCATATGTGTATGTATACCTCTCTTCACGATTCTGGCCCACACACACTCGTCCTCCGTGGCGGGGGGTCGGGTTGCTACAGGAGCGCTGACGGACTTGGAAGCCGATGCCGCAGCTTGTACTGCAGGGAGACCAGGCGGTCCAGGGAGTCCACGCTCCATTTCTATAGAGAGGCGGAGTGCAACATCACTGTAAGTTACTTAAGCCAAGGATGAGTGGCGATGGTGGCCAGAAGATCACGGCATCAAAACAACAAAATGTTCATTTATGCCCCGTAGAGCTTTTCTTTTGCCAGATTCATGTACATTTATAGATCACTCATGGGCTGGGACCTCATTCCTCACCTTGGTTGACACCCAAACAATGCTAAAACTAGTTTTCATAAGAAATAAACACTGTCCTGATGCTAAAAGTCATCAGTCAAATTCCAAATAGTATTGTTTATGATCTACTGTCCTTATAACAGTGTCAAAATACCATATGACTTGCTACAGCATGGCCAGTTAGAGTTAAAACAAAGAACTGATTGATTGGTCTGCTTTTAAGTCTTTATATTGGGCTCTGGCTACTTGTGTTAAGCATTTATCATTACTTACAGTCATTTATTACACTAAAATATTCATGATAGTTAAAAATAATCATGAATTGCTTCACTCTCAAAGCTCATCTGTCATGAAACAAATGCTCACATGCCCCGTTAAGCAAGCGGGAGGATTGATGTACAGCTGCAACATCTTAATTTAAACTCTGAGAGTGTTAAAATCAGTAATATGTCAGCAGAGAGAGTGAAAAAAACACAAAACAGCCAATCAACACTTGTGAGCTCCAAATAACTTAGAATAAATATGCAACACGGCACAATTTACTGCATGTGGATTTTTCTAGTGACTAAGTGTGAGGATGGATGGAATTAATTAACAAACCTTAATGTGGATCCTTCTAAAGTTGCATCTCTAAATCTAGATACACAGATGGTAAAGGATCATTGATAAGAGCAGGAGATAGATTTACAGATATGAGCAGGTGTTTACCGTGAGCAGTTGGCAACCTCCACACTGATGCCGTAGCAATGCTGACCGCCGCACTGAGGCGCTGGGCTGTCACAGGCCCGTGTCCGACAGAGACAGGAGCCGGCGCTGCCCCCGTCGTTATGACTACACATGGACCAGCCGGACCAGGAACCGAAGCCACCATCGACCGTCACATTACGAACCTGTTAGGAACAAAAAAAAAGGGGGCCCCGAAATAAAACATTTGAAAGTAATAGCTTTTCTCAGAAACTGGTTGTTGAATTTGACTGATGCTTTCAGGAATGCGTTGCTCTGGGAAACGCATCGCATGGCTACAGCGGATGGAAACAGAAATCAATTTTCTTCAAATAGGTGCAAGAATAACTGCATTACATCACATCTAAAATGGTGCAGTTATAGGGACAAAAATAAGCTGTAAACATGAGGAAGATATATGAAAATTGTCTGGGGATATGATGAGATTCCAGGGCACCAAAAGAGAGATTCGGAGAGGCAAATGAAAGCCGTGAATGGACACATTGAAATGCCAAAAATACGAGGAAATAAAAGTGTCCGCATAAATAGATATTTGGAGCAAAACAGAGTGCAACAGGAAGCCTGTGATATTACAGGAGCTGAATTACCAGTGATGTCTGAGGCCGTATGAGCTAAATACAAAAGCAGTGTTGTGAGATTTCAGAGGCGCACATGATATGAGCCATGTCACGGCTGTACTTCAGGGTGATTTAAAAATGCAAAAAACACTTTCACACAAGAGAGCGTGATCATCAGCTGCTGCGGCAGAAGCAGAAATAACATCTAACATCTCTGCTCTTACTGGTAATTGAACTCCGCTGTGTGCCTAAATGGCCGCCGCTTGGCTTAGACAGACACCATTTGCATCAACGCTCGGCAAACAACTTGAAGGAGACAGATATTTCTCTCACCCATCAATTACAGCTGAGACCATTAATTATATGGCTTATGTGCTGTTGTGCCCTCTTAAAACACAAATAAATAATTACATCTTTTCAACAGTGACCAAGTTACTGTGTGATTTCGATCATTAAAATGGAAGGATATAGAAAATATAAAGACATGAGAAACAGAGGATAGTGTACTGTAGATAGATCACTTCTGAAGGATAAAGAAGCCACTCATGTTTATGTATTATGAGAGAAATAATTTTCACAGACTGAAAATATAAATGCTGTCTCTTTTTTTATTCTAAATATTTCCTTTTGAGAGTGGGGGTTGATTAAAATAACTTCCAGGCAAGCCAAGCCCCTTACACAAATATTTGGAGCACACAGTCAGCCAGTTGATCTTTTTTGAAAATTGCTTGTGGATACACAGGGAGTGAAACTGTAACTGTGATAAAAGACAACTTCTTTTTTTTTTTTTCTTCTTTCAATTTTTCACATCTTGGCATGAAACTGCTGCAACCAGATAATTTTCCCATTCTGGTTTGGCATCAGAACCGGTGTTGTACGGCCATCTCTTGCTTTTAGCATTCAAAGTCTTTACTGCCAATGTTAATTCATGCTCACTCTAAATGGATCGACCTGGTTAGACCAAGGTTAAGTGAATAAATACATATTCCATCGGTGGTGTGGGCAGTGGTATGTGGCCACCTGAAAATATATCAAGGATTAGTGGCTACACTGCTGCTGGAAACCTGGTGGTTACTACTATGTTGTTTGGAGAAGCACATATTTGTTTGTCAGAAACTGGATGAGAATATTGACACCACTCTCTTATCTGTCCATTTAATATAAAGCTACAGCCAGGAGGTTGTTAGCTTGGCTTGGCATAGATATGGTGTGAAATGGACAAGTTGTACTCGGGGGGGAGGAAGTGACACCCTGGCCACTGCTAAACATACACGGTGTTAATTATTGAGCTTTAGATGTGCTGGTAGGTGGAAAATTTTCACCTTTAGAAATAGCCAGGCTAGCTGTTTCCAGATAACCGCTTCCTGACACAGCGCCGTATTTACATTTTCAATGCAGCAAAACTGACTTGGTGAAATGACAGTGTGTATTTGGTGTGCACGGTTAGTTAGTGTGTCCCTGATTATGCATATATGCATCCATGAGTGTCAGAGTCCGTGTATATGTCTAAATGCCGATGTGGATGCAGAGTTGGCCAGATTTCTGCTCTACTGACAGACGCCACTGGGAACTCAGTGCCAAATATTCCTCTGAACACAAAGCCACATAAAAGGGTAGGGAGGCACACAGTGCTCTCTGCTGTGACTGGCTTGAAAATGATGTGCAGAGAGAGAGAGAGAGAGAGAGAGAGAGAAAAAAAAAAACATCAGAAAAAAGCTGAGCCATACTGAAATTGATAGGCTTACCACCCCTTAATATTGCTCCCAAATTTGGTGCACATTAAAATAAATGGAAGAGCTGTTTTGTTAATGAACAAGCAGTCAGAGGTGAATGATTGAGGCAGTGCTCTTGATTATTCCCAGAGTACACGTCGCTCCCTTTAAGTCAAGTTGTTCAGTCCCAAGATGCTTCTCTTTGCCGCGGATGTGTTTCCAAGGCTGGTTTTAGGAGCGGTTGCTTGTAAGTTGTGAGTGTACAGAGAGAATACAGAGCAGGGTCTCAGAGGAGAGGAGCACAGATGAATGTAAGTATTAAATTCATATGGCGAGCAGGGTAAGCATGGAGGCTGGGTGAGGATAGTTCTGTTTTCAACTAACTTTAAAGTTTGAAAACAGAGACAAAAACAGAGAATACAGGCATGCACAGCAATGAGAAACTGTGCAATACAATGATGTATATGTACAGATTGGGGGTTCTCACAGGGCATTTGGTGATGCTCTGCTCCCATTGGCTCATTCGGACACTATCCTCCAGGGTGGTGCATTTCTTCAGCAACAGATCCCAGCCACAGTATGGATCCCTGGCCCCAACACAGGACCTGGAAAGAGAGAATAAGAATAGACATTTGCTTTTAATGGGCTTATATTAACTTGTCATGTGTGAATACACAAAGCTCAGCATAAAAGCAGAAGGAGAGAGAATTTGGGAAAAGGAGGGAGTAGAGAGAAGCTAAAGTGACAGAGAGGAGGCGAGAAATAAGAAAGGCAGGAGAAAAATATTAATATTCATTTTGTTTATTTATGAACTCGGAGCGCTGGGATGTTCTACAACGCTTACATTGCATCAGCATAGTGAAATTATGTCTTAACGCAATGTGCTGACTTTTTTTTTTTCAGGTGATCTTCAGCCAAACAACAAGATTACAACTCTACGCACACACTCATTTCTGGCTCATATAGCTTATCAGCCCAAGGAATATTCACAGAGTACACTGGTGCAGAGATAGCCTGATCTGTCTTTGTCGTATCTGCTTCAGGTGGTTTATTGAGTGCAATAAAAAGCCTGATGTTACTCTTTTCATGCAAATATGAGCCTGCAATGACAGCACAATGACATATCTCTGAGCCACAGGCATCAACGCAGTCTGACATGCCCCCAGTGAAATGTAGCCAAAACTGTCCGTGGGTTTCATAACAATGAACTGCGCTGCCTGAGACACAAACACGAGTGCACTTATGCAAGAGCACAAGATCATATGCATCCATCCAGATGAAAATGTAGAAAGGCAAACACTTTGTGCGTGCCTGCACACATAAGGTGGCTGACGTAGCGTCTGGGTGGCTGACCGAAAGCAGAGAGTTATGGACTGTATCTGCACGGGAAAGGATATCAAGGGTGACGAGACGACAGAAGTGCAAAATGAAACAGAGAAGACGCAAGCTAATGCCTGTCTCCCAGAGAGCCTTAAGGGCCTTGCAGATTGTACACCACCCATCACTGAGCAGCGCAGCCAAACAAAGACCGACAGCCTTCTAATATTTCAAACAGGTAAAGCTCAAAGAAGTGTCAGCGATGCACCCAGTAACTCCTCTTTAGTTGCCAGCGAACGGTTTTATTTCTTTTATCTGTCGTCGTATTTTTTTCTGCACAAGAAAACGTGAAAGATGAGGTGATGAAGTGGCATAATGGCTGCAGCATCTATCACGGAGTTACAGCCGTAACATGAAGCCTTAACTTTGTGTATTCCAATAACTGCTCATTGTGTGAGAGATAAGAGATGTAGGTGTGATTCCCTTCCTGGATACAATGATGGATGGGATCTCAATCTTGTGGTGAGTGTTCACACCTTGGCCTCTGTATCTGGTTTTCTTTAGCAATATTTATGTCCTGACGGCTTGTCTTCCAGACAGACAGAAACTCAATACATCTGATAAACACGCACACACACACACACACACACAGCTGCAGCAGAGCTGTGTGAGGCAGAAAAACACACAGTTTCTTGTGTGGGTCAGTGACAACTAGTGGCAGGCAGACAGTGAGGCAGACGGACAGAGGCTAGCCGTGGGCACCTCCAGTGGCTCAGACAAAAGCTGATTTACAGGGTTTTAAATCTCAGCAAAGGCCTCTGACAAACAACACAGGCCTGGCCTTCGCAGATAAAGACCATCTTATGAAAGAGGGAGCTTTAAAACTTTGCTGTGTGCACATTTGCTTTTGACGGTTTCCACTGAGATTAATGGTGTTTGTGCGTTACATGTACTCACTCTCTGTTCTTGTAGTAGCTGCATCTCTTGAGTGGGATCTTGATGACCTGGTCTCTCACGCCCACGTAAAGCTCGCTGCGGCTGTGCAGGATCAGCAGGCTTCGGATCGGCTGCCTCTTCCTGGG
Organism: Trachurus trachurus; assembly: GCF_905171665.1. NCBI lineage: Eukaryota > Metazoa > Chordata > Actinopteri > Carangiformes > Carangidae > Trachurus > Trachurus trachurus. Next base: position 10,614,724 of record NC_139911.1, read on the forward strand.
CGGGAACAGCTCGATCTCCTCCAATAGGCAGCGGCCCGTGGACTGATTCAGAGGGGAAAGCACTTTCCTGATAGTCCCGTAATCTGGAAGTGAAAGAAGGGGAAAAGAGCATTGGGTCAGAAAGAGCAAAGGGAGGTGTTTATCTAGGTAAAGTAGCAGCGAAAAGAACGACGGAGAGTTAATGAGGACATAAATATATATATACACACAATATATCCTGGATAACAAAACTTTACACAAACTGACGTGAACTCAATTTGAACCACACAACAATCACTCCCGAACAGAGAGGTTCTTAAATAACAACGTCAAAAAAAAAAAAAAAAAAAAAAAAAATGTTGGGGGCTGGCTGCCGTGCCAGCCTTGGTTATGCCATCAACATGCAATGCTGTAGATGCAACCAGGGAATTGGTAAGGCACCTGAATACACAATTACTGGCCTACTTTTCTTTAAGGGGGATATTCCAAACCATTTTGTAGTTCAGGGAGAGAAGAGTGCGGAAATCCATGTCATTGTGAATATGTCCTGACCTTTATTTTATGTAAGGTAGGCCCCATGGGATGAAGCCGATTGTCTTTGGGGAGAGTTAAAACAAACATCATCTATTATACATGCAATCCCCTGGGTGAAGAAAAAGTAATTAGGTGCACAGTGATGCCAAAAGAAGAAGGGGTGAATTGCTAATAGATAGTTTCAAGGTAGGGAATGTAAAAGTTAAGTATTGCCCCAAGCAGTGCTGGGCAGTAGTACATTACTTCAAAGTACTAACTTTGAATTTCAGATATTATATAGTTACTTGTGCTATTTTGTTACTTCAACTTTTTAGGGGTAGTTGTCTTAGAAAGAATTATGGAGTTGCCCAATCAGCAAATTGACTCTGAAGTTACTGAACCGACTGACCTAGGAGGGAAGTTGTCTTATTCTTCTTTTTGTATGTTATTAGCTGGATTACTAATGTTATCTTCTAATTGTTGGAGGGTGTATTCACTCATTTAGCTGTGTGCTAGCTGTGGCTAACTCTAAAACTGTAGATACGCTTCAGAGTGAAGCCTGGACTATTATTAAACCATATGAAGGTTATATGATATTTTCTACGCTTGCAGATAAATACACTGTAACATTATATAGGCTACACACTATGATATCATAAATGTAATATAATATCTGATCCTCTTTTATAGCCTTCTACATAGAGCCCACATACTCACTCATAAGTAAACTCCACACAATTTAATTTGGGCCTGAAGCACATTTCAAAGCAACCTGACTCGCATCACTTGCGGATGTTACATGGCTATCATGAAACCTCATACACACATTTTGAGCTGCCAGTAATTGGGAGTCAGAAGAAAATCTGAGTTAAAAGACTGAGTTAAAAAAAAAAAAAAGGGTGGAAAGACATGTTCAAAAATTGCCAATGCAAATAAAGGCTGACTGTGAAAATCGTTTTCAAGCATGACTAGACACGGCAATGCTTAATTTACTAATTTAAAACAATCGCTATTTTCAAATATGTTTGTCCCCAGACCTCAGTGGTAAGAACCATAAAAACGATACCGGCTGAAATTGTCACATCAAGTTATCAGCAGAGTAAATGGAAAATCCACTCAATTAGCATTTTCAACAACAAGTACGGTGGAAAAACTTGCACAACAGTAAACTCAGTAATGAACACTTTGATCAGCGTCTCCATTTGGCTGTCACACATTTTGTGCATCAATTTAAAGGTTTTCAAAACCTGTCACCTCTTCCTTTCATACAGAAATGTAGTTTTGTTGACATCGCACTTATAACCTCAAAATATTGATATGACAGTATGTATTATAGTGATATGTCATATGTGACCACACCGGTAGACCTTTAAAAACTAGATTTTATTGAAATACTACTGATCACACCGCACTATTTCACTTGCTGTGAGAGGGCACAACACTATTATTATTCCACCACCAACTATAGATATTATATGTATACTGTACTGTGCTCCTTGAAATTTCGATTTAAATTGCCCTTGTATAGCTATAAATATTTTGGTTACTGTATTTTTTATTACTTACCTTTATCTATTTATCTGAGCTTTTCTGTCTTGGTGTTGCTGCAACATCTGAATTTCCCCTCAGGGATCAATAAAAGCTTTTCATATCTCATAATGTTTCCATTTTCAATTCTTCTTATTCCTCTGTGCTATGATACGGAGGGTGTGACGCATCAGTATGGGAACTTAGATGGAGCTTGGTTGAGTAGCATAGCATTTGTAACAAGTAATTACTGTTGAGAAATTACTGAAGTAATTAGTTTTCCGATGAGTAACATGAATAAATAATTTTTTTTCTCAAGGTACATACCTTTAGTAAGACTCAAACTGCAGCTATTTAAGTTAATCTTTTAGCGTTTTGCTGAATTTTGTTCACGCTGACTGAAGGAGTAGAAAGGTGCTGCAATTACTGACGAGAGCTGAATAACAATTCAGATGAAACTACTGCAAACCGTGTGCATCGTGTAAAAGAAGCCGACACTTTGACCCCTTTGGAAACCAATTTAGAGCTTACCACCTTCTCCATAACGGCCCCAATCACTGGGGTGCATTTAGGCGTTAATAATAGGATATGATTAGGTACAGTATGTATGCCACCCAATGGCCTTGGCAGTGTTTCAGATGTTTTCATTAGCGTCTGGTTAGTGTCTGGGGAACTTGCAGTGTGGGCAGCTCTGGTCTGACGCTACATTGATCACAGCACCATGCAAACAATGAGAGGGGAGTTTTTGAGGGAGATGCCAAGCACAGAGGCAGTGAACTGGAACAGGTTGTCTGTGTGTGTGTGTGTGTGTGTGTGTGTGTCAGCTTGTGTGTCAGCTTGTGTGTGTGTGTATGTGCTGCATGCGATATATCCTAAAATAACACTGATGCTACAACAACAGCAAGATCATGTTGACATTTCCCAGTGGGCCTATGGTACATCAGCGCAGTGACGTGGGTCACTACGTTCAAATTGTGTCCGGTACATCCCCTCCCTAATCCATACAGTGTGTTATATCATAACACAGAACAGACACTGATGTGTGTCTGACATTTTGCTGATACTGTTTTCGGCGCTCTGGAAAGTCTAACATCACATATTGTCACACCAGTGTGATCAAACACTGTACTGATAAGCAGGCAGAGCCAGGCAGTTCAAACAGTGGAAATGCGTAAGCTGTGTGTGTGTATTATTAATTACCCGTTTGTCTTCTTTTGACACATGAATGTTGGCTTGCTGTTTATGAACTCTTTGTAAGGACTGCATAGGAGTGATATGTGGTGTGATACGCGAGTATGTTCTGTCATATGGAGAACATATGGAGGTGAAAAACGATCAAACTGGTGTCAGCAGACGAAGCTTTGATGTCTCCTCAGAACTACATATCTATTCGTTTCATTCTTCTTCTTCTTCTTCTTCTTACAGGCCTGTTTTCTTATGCAAATAACTCACTTCAAAGGTTTACAAAGAAGTATTAATCCATAGCATTCATACGTAAGAAAACATTTAAAACTAGAAACTGAATAATACAAAGTTTATGACATTAACTTTCTCCAACCAAGCCCTAAGTGAACCCATGAGCGCAGACACAAATTAACAACAACTACTCTATCTCTCAGAATGTGTATGTTTTTTCCACAAAAGACAGAGCAGATTGTAATAAATACACTGCATACAAATATCTGAATACACACACTCAGTATGAGGAACCTACCAGTAGCCAAGTAGATAATGTGAAACAGCATGTCTTTCCCCTGCACCACATCCACGGCCACATGAGTGAAGCGCACGTTGTCCTCCATGAAGTAGGGCACGGGAACCACGGGTTGGACCACCTCGTGCATCAGCAAAAACTTCTGGGCGTCCTGCAGGTTTCTTTCGGTCAGGTTGACGTAGGAGCCCGAGTCAATGGTGCCACACTGTGGAGGTGGGGAAGTCAGGAAGAAGAGGGTTTGACCGATTATAATATTTAAGCCAAGGTCTTTGAAATGGTGAGCTGCATTAATAAGTTACCACTTCTGTGGCTAGTGGTACATGCATAGATTGGGAAAAGTGAGGAATTGGATGATTAAGCGAACAAGGTTTTAAAGTCAATTGCAGCCTCATTGCAAAGGTTTACCATCCTCACAACCTTAAGGCTTTGCAGTCAACACAGATTGGATGGAGAGCGAATGAACGTTTGACTGAGCAACTTATCTCTTCCTCATATGCATATATATTGCTTGTGAGTTTTATTAGTAACCCAATAATATGGTGTCTTGATTGTTCATTTTTACCTCGGAAATAAGCTAACATCTCCAAAACGGTTTCATCTTCAGAGCTTTTATTACTACTGTTAGTATTTCTCACTAAATGCTGTCTCTCAGTGCAACGGTATCATTCACACAAAGGACTCCCTCAATAACACAAGTATCAGAGTGACTTGCAGCCAAGATTTTAGACTCCAGGAAACACTCAATAACAACTTTAATAACGGAAATATCTCATATAAATAGGTAGATTTCCCTGACACATATTAATTTGGTTTTATCAGCTATTGTTGACTCAAAAGTTGTGCTTTTATGTCCCAGTAGATCTGTGCTACTGCAGCAGAGTCGGTATCAGAGCACTTTGTCATAATGTGAAATATCCGGTATGTAAGATATTTCCCTTAGTTCATTTATTAAAAAGAGTTCAATAAGCTCAACTGATTCCAAATGGGAGTAAAAAGAAGAGACATTAAAGCCTCAGAAATATGTTGTTGTGCTTTTGCAGGATACAAAAGATCTTGAGTGTTCTTAACGTTAAAATATATTGATTCCTCCCAATTTAATGGCATTACTTTAACTGTACCTCTTTCCTTTTCCAGCAAACAAGCTAATAAATTACCTTTGACATTTTGAAATATTGCTTTTCCAAGCTGAAAGAGGTTCCAGCCAGCATTGGATATTATATAATACACTGCTATCAGAAACAGGCTGCATTATCATCAGCCACTGTGGCACCACAAGATTACTAAAAAACCGACTAGAAAGAATACAAAGTGTGAATTTTTGTACCATGTTTTCTCTGTCCTGTGAAAATCACACATCTTTAGGGTTTGTATGTTGATGTGCTGGTTTTCACAGGACAGTGCTGTTGCTGTATTTTGGGTTGGAAAGCAGATCGGGACAAGGTAAAGCTTAAACCTAGTCCAGCCAAGGCAGAGCTGGATGAGTACGGCTAACCATGCATGTCCTTTTCAGTATAAAGATATCCCAGACTGGGATCAGGATTGTGGATTGAGGCCCCTTCCACAAAGAATAGGCCTACACTAAGACACAGGACAGAGAAAACAAAAATAAGCTGCGCTCGACAATTACACAAACCCAAATGACTGGTATGTTTTCGTTCGGAGCATAGCAACTCAGATGGGCTGCACGAATTTGCTCCAGGCTGATAATATACACACAGCCTCCTTGAAAGAGACTGAAAACTGGGCCTTGGGTGGTGATTAGTTGTTGCCGACCAGCTACAGTATAGCGCCAGCACTGAGACTCTATACAGATCAATCCTTGGCCTTCCCGGGAATGACAGATGAGAGAAACATGGAGGGCTTCCCCTGGAACGGGCAATGGATCAGTGCCCTCGCCACATCAGGAGATGGGAAATTAAAGCCCTGAAGGACGGGGAAATGCAACACTTGTGTGTACATGAGCTTGTGTGCCCCGAATGTGCCTGTTGTTTATGGCAAAAATGTGTTGCGTGGGTGTGGTGTGGGCTAGATAATAACATATGTCTAAGGTTTCCTTTTGTGGTTTTGTCCTTGGATTGCATGTGTGTGAATACTTAAGTGTTGGCGTGATCGCATTTCCGCAACAGCGAGACAATGTTAAGCGCTGACCAGTGACGGTCTATGGCATCTGTGAATGTACAAAGAGATGGATGTTGTGATTTCCATGGTGCAGTCAAGGTGAGGGACATCATTTGGCTGAAGGCCCATTCAACACTCAGCTGTCCTGCTCATCATCAGTGACTGTCCTCTGCCAGGAAATTAACTGCCACTGAGAAATATGGTTGTTTTACAGTATGTTTTTTTTAAACATTGGCTTTCTTTAAAATACACACAAGGTTATTTTAAATTTCTGCATCCAAATAGGATCCGATTATAATATTTTGGGACTACTTTAATGGAATCATTTATAATGCTGAAGGGAAAGCACAGAAAACTGACACCTTTTTGCTGCTCCTCTTTGAAATGTATTAGACAACAAAACTTTCCATCAGCATTTGGCCCAGAGTCTCGCTTAACATATTTTCCTTCATATGGAGCTTAACAATGAATGTGTTTTTACAGTAAGCAATTACAGTGTGACAGAAAACCTATACAACACAGAGACGGTATTAGCTCCTAATGCACAACGAACATGACTCATAGCCTGAATAAACCCAGTTGGATCAATCCGTGTGGTTCAAATAAATGGGGGGATTTTCTCTGCAGACAGACAGGGAATTAAGCTCTCAATCAATGACCGGTGTGAGCATCTTGAGTGATGACTTCACAGTCATAATTATCTCTATTTGGCAGCAATCTATAACCCTATATTTGTGCATGTATACATGTACATAAGACATGTGTGGGGATATGTTTATGGGGTCAGTGGCTTCTATTGGTGCTGGCGTCGTGTAGGTGTCTGTTTGTGCATGGGCATGAGTGTAGGTGTGTGTGCACAAAGGAATGAAAACAGACAGGCCATAAATCCTGAGCTCGTAAATCTAATCCCCCAACATTGACAAATGCTTGATGAAGATGTCACTGAAACCTAGATAAAGTGCGCATCGGTCCAGCGGTGAGGGGCAGCTATTGTGCAAGGGCTTAAGTGGAGAGATGGGGATATAGAGGAACAACTTATCCTGGTTTATCCTTGAGGAACACAGCCTTATGAAAGACAGTGGTCTATAGAAACCCCTCTGTGATGTAGCTACAGTATGCTGAACAGGATAAAACTGCGGTCAGCACTGACCAGATAGAGAAAATTGGTTTCCTTGAAGGTAAGTGAATTTTACTTGACTAGCTGCTGACATGTAGATACAGGAATTCATGACAGCAGTGAGATGCCTCATGTGTTACAGATTCATGGGTGTGTGCATATTTTTTTATTTTTTTATTTTCTTTATTAAACTGTCACAGCTAGCACTTTTTCTGCATGGGCATTTCATCCCCTTTTTTCTGCATGAGCATGTCATTATAGATAATGTGAGTGTAAGTTCTTGATAGCAGGCATCTGCTGGTTTGACGGAAACATGATCGAGGGGCCGTAAAAGGAAAGACGAGTGGAAGTGAGGCGTGTGTCACACATTGGCAGCGCAGACCTCAGAGGGAATTCAATCCCTCGTGGAGGGCTGCGTGGATTAGCTCCCTCACTATCTGCTAAGCCTGATACATCTGAGAGCCACTTCTCCTGCTAATAAAACATTCCCTCTGTGTCATCACTATCATGCAGGGCCTCATATTGGGATAAGGTGCCCCAGTGCGGCTTGGTTTGCCCTAGAGGTGTTAGGACGGAATATAAACATAAAGTGGCACTTGTGCAAAACAAGGGCGATTTATTGTACAGGCCTGCAGTTCAAAGAACAAGGCTGTGACACATCTTAAAGGAACGACTGTGCCATTGTAAAAACCACTGGATTTTATAACGAGCGGTTGTAATGTGCACGTTCACGAGCAGAGAGAGGGGTGAAATTAACGAGTGTGAAACACTCATCGGGGAGGTTCATCAGCATGAACACACATTTATTCAGAACGATACCCGCATATATACTAAATGCATACATCTTCTTATATATGCACCCGGCGGCACATACAGTTTGACTGACTGGGCAGTGTCTTGGGAACAAATTACCTCAAGAATGAGCAAATGATCATTAAAGATTAGCTTTGAATTAAATACAACTAGCATGGCTCTAGATGGAAGTCTGTCTGTTGGTTGGTTGTTTGGTTAGTTAGTTGATCCTTATGCTCTAAAATTTAAATAGGTATTAGATACAGTATATTGCTGTGACATTTTCTGCATTTTTATTATCCTATGGCCATCTATTCAACTTTCCTCCAACACCATCAACATGTTGAAAGTTTTTATTTACCCTGTAAAAAAAACTGCTAATAAAAACTGATGCATTTAATTACACAAAACTAAGATTATAAACATGGCAGACACGTGTACAGTATGTATACTTGCTAAACATCAACATCTTTTCATTTTGAGAGCATGGCTGCAGACACTTTGAGTCCTGTTTAACAAAATTGGTAACACTTTACTTGAATGCGGGTTCATAAAACTGACATAACACTGTCATAACCATGACATAACACCTGTCATAAACATCAATGAATACTTATGACAGTTGTTGTTAAGTGTCATTCGGTAAGTTATGTCACTTTTGATGCAAAGTTGACATTGTTTGAGATGTACTTGTTAAAAATTAGGTCTGCTATGATAGGTTATGTTGTCTTTATGTCAAGTTCTCATAACAAGTACTGTACATCTCAAACAATGTCAACTTTGCATCAAAAGTGACATAACTTACAGAATGACACTTAACGACAGCTGTCATAAGTATTCAATGATGTTTATGACAGGCGTCATGTTATGGTTATGACAGTATTATGTCCATCTTATGAACCCGTATTCAAGTAAAGTGTTACCACAAAAGGACTCATTCCTTTCATTCCTCTTGTTGTTACCTGAAAGTCTGGGTTGGGGTTGGGGTAGGGCAGCCAGGCCGACCGGGAGTTCTCCTGATACTTGAAGGGCCCGTTGAAGACCTGTGATATGGCACTGAGATTGAAGGCACACACCGCGGATGCAGCAATGCTATTTCTGAATGGCAGGAAAGAAAAGGGAGGAGCCACCCAACACAGGGGGGACGAGAGGATGGAGGGAGTGGTGAATGAGAGAGAGAAGAGAGAAACAGAAACACATTTAGAAAAGAACAGTGCATTACAAGCAGGAAACTCTGTTCAGATTTTGTTGGTGTTTGGAAAGCTGACCTCTGTGTGTTTGTATTACATTCAACCAACAATACAAATCAAACACCAGGCAGACAGACGCAGACTGCTGTTGTAAGTGATTGTCATTATTGGATTATAAATCAGGCAAGAGGACACAATTAAAGTGTTCAGCTCCTCTGATTAACTGTACAGATCTCGGGCCTGAAATACAGCTTTGACTTTTTGAGCTGTCAGTTTCAACAAGTACTGGTCTCCTCCCTCCGAAGAGAAAGTAAAGAATGAGAGTATTAACTCTCAACTCAAACTGTGAGACTTCGGCGATGTGAATTATAATCCAACGCGGCTGTTCATTAAACTCTGTGCCTGGAGGGGGAAATGTTTCCAATACCCTTCAAAAGACTTCTTTTTCAGCAATGTGAAGGCACTGACCATAAAGAATAGATTACTCAGCTTTTAATAATGGTGTGTGCCTGTGCGTGAGTGTGCGTGTGTGTTTGTGAGTATGAGAGAAAAAAAAAAGAAAAGAGACGGGGGAGACGAAAAGAGGACAGGGTTGTGATGTTTGTGAAAATTGAAAATAATAGATTTTATCCATGGATGAATTCGATTTCTTATGTCCTCCACACGTGTGATAAAGTGAACACTTTTAATAAGTGATAATAAGCTTCTTTTATGAGCTGTAAATGTCAAATAGCTGCTGGAATACACAATGTTTGTTTGTGCATGTTGTACGTGAGAGGATTTCTATTTCTAATTAAATTCAAGATACACTTGGCTTTGTAAACAGTAGTCATTCATCATGCAGGTTGTACACTCTGTGTGTATGGTACAAAAAGGTCACATCATGGCAAGTCAATGTGGCTGCATGGTGAGGTGTGTTTACAAAATGTATAGTGTAATGCCAAAAACACTGTGAATTATATATGAGGCTTTACTGTCTGTGTAGAACAAAGGATACAAGAAACATTTGATGATATGGGTTGATTTTTTCACCTGATACTGACATGCTATGAGCTGGTTCTCACTTTGGTTCATCTTTCACTAAATAAATTCTGCAGACGATTAAACATACAAATGTAACTGAAAGCTATTTTGGAAAATAACTATAAATCACTTAAAAAATTTAAATCAAATAAGTTTATGATTGATTTAATCAATTAATTATTTATCTTATTTACATGAGGGTTGGATTTCCTTCAAAGAATGAATGTACAGTATGCAAATTGCAACAAAAAACAGCCAAGAAATGAAGACTAATGGAAAACAAAACAATTTGTGAAAAATATACAAAGAGATCTCTCATGGAGGGGGAGAAAGCAATTTGTAAACAAAGAAATTATGTAAATGAAAAATTTAATGAAACTACTGAAATGGGTTTTGTTGAACAACTAATTATATATAACTTTTAAAACACAAACAAAGATATAAATCACAAATGCTGCCATGCTTGCTCAAGTTGGCTAAGCAGTCAAACAAGGTAATATTAGGCTGAAATTAGGAAAAAGACTGGACTATTAGGAAACTGTAAATCACAGGGTGCTGGTCATTGCAATACATGGCAATGCTATTATTTTAATTTCCATATCCTCTGTGTGTATAATCAGCAGGAGTTGATGTTTTTTGCTGGGGGCCTGTAGCCTGAGCCTCCATTAGCATTTAGCGGGACATGTATACAGCCATATTTAATTAAACTTTTATATATTATTATTTTTAAATTAGCTTTGAAAGGTCAGAAAAAGACAGCATTTTCAATCAACTTAGCTGTAGCTAATGATACAGTAGATTAATTTGCCAGTTAGCTACAGTAAAATAAGATATGCAACGATTGATATTTCAGCTCAAAACCGCAGGCTTAAAAGAAAGATGTATGCCTTCGTCCGTTGAGTGAATTGTTTAAGAAATTAGAATTAGAAAGAATTTATGGTGGTAAATTTGCTGCAATTTGGATTGCAAACCTCTTACGTGCGAGAATGTAAACTAACCAGTGTGACGGAGTCTACGCTCAGGCTATCTGATGCTAAATTTCACTGTGTATAATTGATACAAGGTAGTAAATCTTTTTGAGCAGTTAGGCGGTAAGTTATTTGTCATCACTTCACATTGTCGTGTTACTCACACGTTGGTAGTAAAGATGCCGTAAAGCAGCTCCAGCTCTGGCAGGTAAAACGTTCCCTGCAGCTCGTTGTAGTTAAAGGGGATTTCTCCAGGTCGGGAGCAGTTCAGCCGAGCCTTCATGAAGGTGGTCCAGGTGTCCTCCAGGAGAAAACGACCGCCAATGTCATTCTTGCAGACACGGCCGGCGCGGGAAAACACCGTACGGCCGCAGTCGTGCTCCACCGCGTTTTCTCGGAAGAAGAAGTAGGTGAAGTTGCCGATATCATAGGAGGAGACGAAGTTTGGTTCTGTGAAGGGAGAGGACACGAAAGTGGGAGAAAATGAATGGTGGAAGGGTGCCAGAGAGAGAAAATAAAAATTAAAACAAATTGAGGAGAGCCGAGGAAAAAGATGAAGTGCAGACAGAGGAAGAAGAAATTGCAAAAGAAAAATATCTGAGGTTGTGGGAGTGAGAGGTAGCAGCAGAGTAAATGGGTATGGGCTGTGACTGATTGACTCGCATGTGTGTGAGTGTACAGCCCACACAACAGCAGGTGATTGGGATTAATAACTACAGGCCAAGTTATTAATGGTGTTGTGTTGTAATAAGAAAACTAATTTTTCACTCCCCAAACCTAAAGGTTAGGATGAGAAATGGCCAAAACAGGTGTAGCGTAATAACTCTCGCCCTATCTGAAACACGCGACCTCCACAACACTGTCGACTAAGGCTTTCATCTTTATGTATGACATTATTGGATCTAAACCGCACACTTTATTCTCACTGACATTGATTTAATTCACCTTTAAATGAAAGTGTTTCCCCCACCACCCCCCTTCTTCATTTCAACCCTTTTCTCGTCTGCACCTTCAGAGGGCAGTGCAGCGGGAGACAGAGGAGGAAAAAAAAAAATCAATTTGCCATAAAATTAGTGATTAAACCTTTTTTTCCCCAGGAGTTTGCTGCAAAGCAATGTATGTGGTGGCTTTTAATTTATTTTTTCAATTTGGCTTAAATGTGAATCTGATAAAAAAAAAAAATCAGGTGCTGACAAGATACGGATTGACTTCTCTTTCTCTGTTGGCTGGACACTGTTAAGCTGTCTCAAGTAAAGTTCTCCGGCCAGCACTGAGTGCGTGAAGTGAGTCAGAGCTTCCAGGGGGAAAAGGGGGGAAAAACATTGATTCCTGAAAAATTCATGCTCTTCAAAGAAAGGGTGAGATGAATATAAAGATTTTCTAGTAGCTTAGTAACTTCAGAAAGAATAGTTTTACTGACAAAAGGAACAACAGAACAATTATGTTGGGAGGGACTACTTTGCGCAGCAACAGAGGTGATTTGAGAAGGCATACAATCCTTCAGCTAAGAGAAACAGATACCAACTCCCACATTAGACAAGCATCTGACATGCTTAAGTACCCCTGAGCGAAACACTGAATCCCCACCAGCTGCAGGATTGATGTTTAATAGCTGCACAAAAAAGTAACAAGACACATTCTCCTTTTTATTTTTATTTTTTTGAGTTTCTTTCGGTTCAAAAGGCCCATCTTTATGTAACTGTGTTTTTTAGATGTTTTTTATAAAACCTATAACATATTTCTGGATCCCAAACTTTGTCAACACCCTACCGTTCAGCCATTTGGAGTTGTACTGGGCAGTTCTCAGCGGTGGGAGGCCACCCAGGCTGCGGTAGATGGCGGGGTCTCGCCCGGAGAAGTCCATAGCGGTGGCGGCATAAAGCTCCCCGCTGGAGGTGATGAGGGCAGTGGAGTTGTGGAGGGGGTTGTAGGGACACCGAGCCATCCCGCTGATCTGATCGTGGATCTCTGTTAGATTAGTAAGCTGTAGTAGACAGAGAGAGAAATGGAAGAGAACAAAAGTTGAAGGTTTATAATGTAAAATATACAGGGCACAGACAGTGGCAAGTAGGAGAAAAATATTTTGATAGTTTGTAGAAGACATATCCCTCGAGTCAAGAGAATAAGACAACAAGATGCAACATCCATGGTAATAATATGCATTCTTGTTATTTCTTAACACTGGATGATTGTAGAAAACCTACATATGTAGGACAGAGTATCAAAGGGCAGCATTAAAATTCAAATCAGAGAAGTGTGGTAATGTTTTGTTTGTTCCTGCCAATATGCAAATGGTGCAGACTCAAAATAATACTTAGTCTCATTATGTTTTGTTTGGTTAACATCTACGGCGAGATTCACTTTTGAGAGATATATGAACGAAGTCTTCAAGAGCAGGGAACATAATCAGAAAACACATTTTGAATCAATAGCAGCGTTAAACATGTAAACAGAGCAATGCCTCAAGTGAAATGTTAAGAATCCACCTGTTAAGGGAGCAGTAAAACTCCTCCAACAGGCTCCTTAAATCAAGTTACTCTCGACTGCCGTGTTTCCTTGGTTTGGTGTCTGATGTCGGCACAGGACAGCCAGCTGTCAGCCTGGTTATAACATTATTATACCACATCTTTAGGAAGCCTCCCTGAATTCAAAAGAGGCTTGATGTAAGTTGCAGTCTTGCCTCACATTCTGCCTTTGAATACGAAGCCAAATCCAACTCCCTGCTTTTTAAAAATACTTTACAGGATGACCCTGGCTTAGTCCTGACACACTGCACTGGTTCCTACTTATAAAAAAATACAGGCTAGAGCTCAGTGACTCAGCCTTGAATACCAAAAAGGAGTAATGCATTTTTTTTAAATCCAAGATGTAATTATATTTTATGGTGCAAAAGTAAACACAGTATATAGGGATTAGATCATGGTCTATGGCTCCATCCAGGTTCTGTGGGCAAATGCATGATGCAAAGTAGAAAAGACTGCACTAATCTCAGGTTTTGAAATCTACAAAAATGCAATTAAAATTATTCTATTTGACAGATATCAGTCAGTCAGGTTCCACATTTCTGACTCGGTTGGAGAAGACCTGAAGTGACAGCAGAACTTTTTCCTTGAAAGATTCAGAGCTCAGCCTTGCCTCTCTTCTTGCACATTTTCTCATTTCCACTGACTGAATAATCTGTGGACAGCTCTTCCATACAGGAGGCCAGACTCTATTGAGGGCATGTGTTGGGGGGGGAAACAGGCGACTTCTTTAGCCAATTTCCTGGAGCCGGTCGATTTGGATCAAGGGTTCTGTTAACTCCTGCCACCACTGCCTCACCCGAACCCATAACAAAACAGAACAGCCCTGTCTGAGCCCTGGCGGCCTGAGATGAAAGCCTGGTATTGATGGGACTTGTAATGTGGGCCGGAATAGCCATTTTGAGGTCAATTGGGTCATTTAGAAAAACAGGAGGAGTAGTGATAAATAGATAGACTGCAGTGCATCCGTTGCATTTTGAGGAAGTGAAGAGAAAGTCATCTCTGTAGAGGAACCAGCAGCTGTGCGAGGAGGCTGCTGAAGTGACTCTGAATGCCTCTGATAGAGACCTTTTTGGAAAAGGGACAGCTCGCACTTTAGACAGGCTGCAGTGAGAGCCAGATGGACACTATGTACTGTGATACTGAGACACTATTGTAGCTATTGAGATCATTTTCAGCCACCCTGCCCTATGTATGATTTGAGACCTAGTCACAGAAAGTCCACAGTGGATGGCTCGAAAATGACACAGCTCTCTGAGATGACAAGCACAATGTCATATACACCTTCTCTATATCAAGTCCTCTCTCTGTGCATATAGGTCGATGCATGAACCTGGTATTAAATAGCCAATTTGACTAAGAATTAAATGCATATTTTCATCTTCAGCCACGATAAGGAGTTCAGATAAACAGTTGGTGGTGTTACTAGGCTACTTCAACTGGGGATAATTAAACCATTGACATGACAAATTGACAATAATAATGAGTGCCATTCATTATTAAAATAGCAGCAAACAATGCAAAACCTACTAGAAATATGGCATTTATGTTTGTTTCATATATTTCAGGATTATTACAGTCTCCTATTTCCTGTCTTTTTCCATAGCAAGTATTATTCTGATACACCAGGTTCTCCTCCTCATGTAAGTGCAGCTGTTTTGAAGATATTTTAGAGGATGATGTCTTTCCAGAGTTTTTGAAGGGGCTTCGCGCCACAAGTTGAAAATGCACAAAAAGATACTTAAAGGTTCTTAAAGGTACAGTGTGTAATAATTGGCAAGGTTTATTGGCAAAATCTGACTATACTACCCATGAATATATTTGTATAAGTGTAGAATCGCTACTGTATAAAATAAAATTTGTTTGTTTTAGAGAGTGTCGCCATCTTGCGCCGCCATGTTTGTACAGCAGCCAGAACAGATCGAACAAATCCAGCCAGCCAGAGAGCGTGTTTCGCGAGTTTCACGTGAATAAAAAAACCAAAGACGAAGAGAAAGAAGGAGTAACAGCAGACATATTGTAAAATGGTTTCTATCTTCACCTCGTAGCTCCATGCTCCTGAAATACTCCCAGTTGTGCCAGTCATGGTAAACAAGTTTTTTTGTCCACAGAGGCCACCGTCACTTTGCCAGTGGGAGGAGTGAGTGTGAGCAAGCAAGTGAGCGCTGCAAACTAGAATCTGAACGCTTGATATCACGGTTTTACCCCCATATTACACACTGGATCTTTAATGCATGAAGTTGCTTTTCCAAATCTCAGACCCCTCTACACGGCGGCCACTCACTGGAATGATTTGAGGAGATTTCGAATGCGTCACAGATGCAGATCCAGGTACCGGGTTTGCATGCTTCACTGTGACAGGAATAGAATGAATTGATCTACGTCGTGTTAGTCAGTGGGCATGTGATTGCAATCTGTAGCTGCAGTAGTGATTATTTCTCGGGAATGAAACCAAACCACTTTTTCATATAATTGCTTTTTCAAAAAAAAAGAGAAAGCTTTAAAAGAAAAATTTAATTTATGTTTTATGTTATTAGGCGGAGACATCTGTGAATGACTTATCTTTTTAACTATAGGAGTAGTCTCCTCCCTGAGAAACTTTTTTCATCACTGTGATCCCTATCATTATCATCATCATGGTACTCTTCAGTAACAAATGGCTCAAAGTCAGAGAAATTAACAGCTGTTTAATCTATAACCTCCGAGCACTTATTAAACTAATAGAATATTCTGCTCCCTCTCTGTTCATCCATCACGCCTGATAGTAAATCTGTCTGAACGTGATTCCACTGCCGTAGCTGTGGCCAACCAGTGTTTCACATTAACGGACGTTCAGTGGGTAAATATGACAGCGCCTGATGAAATACTGCTATAATAATGTCATGACATTTCAACTATATGTATTTCCACAGTGGTAAACAGTCATTATGAGCCTTTGACCTTTGGATGCAGTGGTTTTTTTTGACGAAAACAAATGTCATCATATTAGTAAACTCCTGCTTTCTCCTCTGAAATCCCACGGTACAAAGCCCAGGTATTTGATATGACCTGATCATTGCTGCCTGCATGGCAAGCACAACACTCAGACATTTTCAATGTTGGTCTAAACTTAACTTCAATGGGCCCTAGTCACCCACAATGTTGTGTAAAAACCTTTTTTGGCTGATATTCGGTTTAAAGCACTCTATTGCTTTTGTGATAAAAATAAAAGGGTAGCAGCACATTACTAACCGATTGTTGATTTTACAGAAAAATCACTGTGTCAAGAACCTGCTGACACACAGCAACAGCTCACACAGACAAGTCTGACTAAATATATCTTTAAAACATGGGATTAGGAGCTGCAAAGAATTTGTAGAAAGTAGAGAGAGAGAGAGAGAAGCTAAATACAAGACAGCAAGATTTTGATACAATAAAGCAGAAGCAAAATAATTGCAATGACACACAAAGACAGGCAAAGCTGCACGGATCAGACACGGGATGTGTTTACTTGTAGGCCAACGATAACAATGATTATCAGGAGTAATGAGCTTACGGCAATGTTTTGATTGCGGCGTTTAACAAGATTGAAGTAACATGACTTCTTAAATAACCAGGCTTAATAAGATTCCGCTTATAATTAGACTACCTGACTGCACACCAGGAGGCAAGAGCAATTGTGAAGTCTTACGGAGCAAATTCTGTGATACCAACATCACGGCTCAATCACATCTTGATTAGATGTGCTGATCAACCTTGAACTTTTCTTCTGACATTGCAACTTCAATCAAAAACAGTTCAGTCTTACTACTACGTTTGCGAAATAATCAGACTTATCCTGCGTGTACCATCCCTATGATTTAAAGATAATGACTTATGGGTTTCTTAAGTGTGTATGAAGCATTTTTCAGTCAACAAAGACTGAGCCACTACAGCTGCTGTCATCTTCCATAGCCTATACTGCACTGCAGCATAGACGAAGAAACCAGTGGGACTGCTGCAGGCTACAGGACGAGGGTCATGTCACTGATAAAAAAACAAAGGCGTCACAAAACCACAGAGCGAATGTTTTGGCAGCTTTTCTAGCTTGTCTTTATCAGCTGTACAGTAAGAGGGTAGCCTAATGAATTTAAAACACATAGGCCCACTTAAAAAATAATGAAGCTCTACAGAATGAGGAAAAACACTTCTTTAATGTGCTTGATTTAGCTTTGACAAAGGAGTGGGCTGCGTTTTTCGTTTAAATGACTCACTGACGTCCTTCGACTGCAGGTTTTCTAACATGAGCTAATGTTAGCTACCATAAACTACTGTTGATACCCTAATCAAGTAAGTCTACTGGTAAAATCTGAAGGCTGAATTTAATTGCTGTTAAATGCACTTGTCTGTTTATGTTATTCAAAACTAATTAAAAAAAAAAGAAGTCAAACCCAAAGCCAAGGTGGTTTACATAAACACAACTTTACAGAATGAATCAGTTTACATGACTGACACCTTACAACTACTTGAAGGACGTAGTGTTCAAAATGACGCAAGACAGCTCACAAGGTAATCTAAAATAATAATGGTTGCCTTAACTGCACTGAGAATAATTAGTCCTAGTGTGAGCCTCATCAAACAGCACAGCAGCAGCATGGAGGGAACAGGGGGTGCAGCGAAAATGAAACTTGGCCGTGGTTCATACCGTTCGGTTGGTGCAGATGGGGGTGAAGGCGTTGGTTCCACAGGTAAACAGCCTGTTCCCGTTCACCAGCAGCACCCTGATGTAGTTCTGGCATTCCTCCTGTGGAAAGACACCAGCAAACACACACATCACAGTTAGCCGTTAGCAGTGGCACCATTATCTATCTATTGACAAGCAGCAGCATTAGGCGGAGGGACAGAATTACACTTTATGCCAATAAATGAGACAAACACCTGCAGCCACAGGAGGGCTACTCTCAAACGTGGTCAAGCTTGACAGAGTTAAATCAAGGCTAATGCCCATACGGCTTAGCCATGTCACATCTTAATTCAACAGGGACCAGATTTGGAGTTGGATCTAAATGAGGTGGAGAACAGATGAATGCAGCAGGCGTGGGCGAGGACCCATCAGGATTAGTTTAGAAAATTGCCTTGGCTTTGTTGACTGGTCAAAAAGTGAAATGAAAGTGTAGCCTCCCTCATTCAATCATGTTTCTTTTTTTCCTGCTCTCTGCATTAATCAATTCAAACCACTTTTCTCTATATTATGGCGATGATAAGTACATGCTCACCATGCCTTTCTTGGCTCGTTCCTCCTTTGAGGATTTGGCTTGGGTTTCTAGCAAACCACTCAGCACTTGGTTAAATACGCCTGACAAATAAAGTGGGTCTGACGAAGCGAAATGATTGATTGAATGATTGATTGCTGTTGAACGTTGTGAACCCTCGACATAGCTGTTAGGCATTCATGCAGGTTTGCCGGGGGATTTCCATCAACAGAGTCACAGTAAATGTAACAACAGCAGTCAGTATTCATGTCAGAGAGCAGCGTTTGTTTTTTTGTCCTAGGACAAAGTTATAACTCTGGGTCGCCGTCATTTGAAAGGAGGCCACGGCTGGGTTGACGAGGGCCGCTAGTAGAAATTTAAAACCTTGTAAATCTGCTATTGTCTGAGCCACTCGAGGTGCCCATGGCGACCCAGCCCATCCGCTCCTCCTCCTCCTCCTCCTCCTCCCTCCCACTCTCAGGGGTCTGATTTAGGAGTGGAGGGCACCGCAGGAGAGATGGAGGGACGGAGGCAGGGAAGGTATTTTATTTCCCCCTATCAAGATGGAGGTTGACTCATAAAACAACTTGTTTCCTGGTGCTAAGCACAGCCTAAGCATGTGTGTGTGTGTGTGTGTGTGTGTGTGTGTGTGTGTGTGTGTGTGTGTGTGTGTGTGTGTGTGTGTGTGTGTGTGTGTGTGTGTGTGTGTGTGTGTGTGTGTTTATGTGCGTGCCTGTTCAAAATAGATGACATACGGGTGTGTGTGTTGTTATGCTCATTATATATGCCTACATATCTGTGCTATTTGTACAGCCTGTTTGTGCTCTTTGCTTGTGTGTGTGTGTGTGTGCATGCATGCGTGGGGGTGGGATGTGAAGGGGCCTGCATAATTCACTTCTCTGCAGTTTGTTTGTATGGTAAATAACTACATATTTAATATTTGCCCAGCCTTACAGTCTTGACTTGTTTATGAAAACTTCCTGACAAATGTTCCGCATCCATACTGTAATACATAGGCTGTTATACTTGGCTCTCACATTATAAAACAAAACAGAGGCAGCAATCAAGTCCTGTCAAGTCAATTTAACTCGCCTTTCTTCTCCTGGTTTGAATAAATCAAATGTGCAAGAGAGGAGCGGACGCGTACATTAGGAAAAAAAAAATACAATCACTTGTAAATTCACTCAAAGCAGAGGTAAGGTATCTGTGTAATAGCTTAAGCGATGGTATATTGCTGTGCGCTGAGCTAGGTAATAAACCATCGAAAGCCCTGTCAACTGCAGGAAAATGAAGTCTTTTAATGCTATTTTTAGTGAACAGGAGCCGATCCTCAGAAGGGAACAGTGAGCAAAACAATTCGACTCCACCAGACAGCAGTGACTCTCATGGACTGGAGTAGCCTGGGTCTGTAATTCACAACAGCTATCTGCCGGCCAACCCGTGTATGCCTATTATAGGTCCCTAACCACCTTTCACAGGAGGATAAATACACAGTGGTGGACACACACACAGTGATCAGGGCTGGGCAGTTCACCTACAAGTCAAGTTCAGCTCGAAAACCAGCTGTTTGGTAGAAAGACCATGCCAGCAAACCACATAGAAAAACATACACTGGAGTTCAAAAAGAAACTACAAAAACAATAGGAACTCCCCTCCATGCGGGGTCTATAAATAAGATTTAAGGTGTGGTTGGGAGTGTTTTTACTGTACCAAAAAGGTGATTTAAATCCTCTTTGTCACCAATCCCCTATACAAAGACAGGATTCCCAGTGACTATATATGTTAAGCCTGCATAAAGAGCTCTGAGCACTTCTCAGGCTTCATTGTGTTTTCATCATAACTTTACATTTTTTAATTTCATCGAGCTCTCCGGAGCCGATTCAACACTGTCTGTTAAAATGAAGAAAGGTCCATGATTTCTGTCGTAGAGGTTTTAATTTCCTTTTAAGCCAAAACTATTATGCAGCTCTGAAGTGCTGGTGGGGAAGTCCCAAAGTTCCACTGGAAAACAGTATTTATCCGTGGGTTATTTCTGAAGAAAGCAACGAGAAAGTGCTGAAAAATCATCAGCTGTTTTTGAAGGTTGTGGTGGAGATTGTACAGTTGTATAGTTGTTTATATAGCCATCATACTGTACTTTAAACACAAACATCTTGATACTTTCTACACATTATTCTCCTGGAAGCTCTGGAGGGCAATATTGAGCGGACATCTTTAGCTACATGAGCAGCGCAAGACCTTGTTAACACCTGGGATTAACAACCATCTCAAGTGAGTGGAGGTGTGAACACACCCAAGATGCACCGAGGAGGCATTTGACATCTGATCACCCAGAGGAGGTGGAGACCACATCCTTTAAACAGTGTGAATGTAAATGCTTCCTGACCATACAGATGGACCTTCCCTACTGACATATATATATATATATACATATAAATAAATTAATAAAATATAGAATAAGATGCTGTATATTATAGAATATTATATAGAGCTGTGCACAGTGCACTGATTCTCTCCGACTGACTGTACCGTAGATCCTTCCACTTGCAGACAAGGTGAGAAGTCTGAAATACGTTGGCATTTACCAGATATAATGAAGAGATGATATTGAGCTGCATCTCTGACAAATGCGAAGAAATGCCAAATTCTCGGTAGACAGGTTCAGCAGCTTCACTTCGCTGCAAAGTGGAAACCAAGCCTAACTCATGAAGGACACGTTTAGAGGACAAGATGTTTTTTTTTTTGTTTGGTTTTGTAAACAAAATAGAGAACTGAAACTTGTTTTCCTCAATGCAGTGACAAGTGTCTGCTAAGGCAATATAACACTGACATTTCAGGCTCTCAGGCATCACACTTAAACTCACCTCAGATTTTCCACGGCTGAAGCAGGCTCCTTTGGTGAACTCATCGCAGTGCCACTCAGCCTCCTGCAGGGAAGAGAGGGAAGGAGAGAAGCAGCGTAAGTTTCCCAATAAACCATCCAGACAAGGCGAACATCACAAACATTTTGGTGCCTTGTCACCATGAACCACTTTGAAAACCACTCAGGGAACCCAAGCAAAACAATGCCTGGCTTTCAACTGTTGCAAAAAAATTCCCACCTTTGTGAAGTCAATGTGATGTCTGGTGACTTTGTCTGAGATAGCCCGGCAATAAAAAACACCACATGGTGCTTGAAAACACAGCAAAGAAGTAAAAAAAAAAAAAAAAAAAAAATACTGAGCTTGATACACTGGTGTCAGCAGCAGTCACTTGTGGGTGTGGACTATTCTTTGACTTGTGTGGGTGAAGTGGATTAAGACAGAAATGAACAGTAAATGAACTTGACGTTACATCCTCACTGTTCTCTTATAGTTTTATAAACGCTTGCACACACACACACACACACACTTAGAGTACACAGAAGTTTATAAGCCATGTTAAATACAGACACAGAATCCAATTAAGGTGAATACCAAGCGGGGACTTGAAGAAATAGGAGGCAGAGGCAAATGCCAATTTGATTTATGTGTGAGGGGAAGAGGAGGGATCTGAAGACATAACAGGCGAGTCCCTAGAGAAGGATGTGAAATGTAATTTACATGTGAGGAAGAAACAGAGGGACGCCTTTTACATTTTTACAACAGGAGAGGGAGGAAGATAAAACCTTGTCTCGTCTCGTCCTAGGTTGAAGACACCAGCATGCTCCAGTTTCTGTCCATTTAATTTCAGCGTGACCTCCTGGGAGGGTTGAGAGCCGAGGTTCCTCATTGATAAAAGTTCTTCTATTTATGAAATGAGAGTTGGCCTCTTGACAGCACCGGGCCGCTAAGACACTCTCGCTTGTGACAGGCAGAATTAGCCGTCACTCCCACCAGCTCTGTATGACTAGCAGAAAGAGGAATACTTAACAGGAAAATTGGCTGGTGCAATAATACGCTTAACGCCAAGTGACGAAAAGTCTCCAAAAGCAAAACTATCCAACTTCTTTTCTTGTCACAGAGATTCGACTCTCTCCGGCGTTAATAACCTGGCGAGCGGCCAAAGGCGGAGAGAGTCTCTCTGTGGGAATATAGTAAATATCGCTAACTGAGTGAGAATATTAGATTTCACCTTAGTATCAGGATTGTTTTATGCCAGGACATGAGGGGGGAAGGAAAGCTGAACCCCCTCTCTGCATTTGGAAGAACTTTTTTCATTTCCTTTTTTTTCAGAAGGCTCTGGGAGTTTCCTCTGTGTGTTTTATGACAAGGCCTTAGCTTTTCGCCTCAGTGGCCTTTCTACTCGGAAGCACAGAAACACCCGTATGTACACGCTCGCACACATTGTCAGTACCAGGACAGAAGCTTAGAGAGAGGAGAGAGCTGAGGGTGTGTGGTACTATTCAGGGAGGATAAGATATGGCGTATTAATGGGAGCTGGATCCTCTCTCTTCTCTGTGCATGTGAGTGTGTGTCAGATCACATTCCAGGCCAAAGCAGGCTATTCTGGGGCCGTGCAGCCGCCACAGACACAAACCACACACATCAGCACAAGCGGCACAGCCTACAGTAGCACACACAGCACCGGTCCCAGCTGAATTGAATGTAGGCGTTAAAAAGTGCTTTCACTGATCGCATCGAGGGAGAAAACCTGTTAATGGCCTAAAACCTGACTCACCCGTGTTCAGCGTAAGAGAATCAATCATAAAACAATACAAAATTACAATTTCAGACCATATTAATGAGAGTAAAGTGCTTGCTTTTATCATTAAAGGGTGATTATGGTATTTATCATCATTCAGCATAGCTGGAGGCTGATTTTCAGAATGCATCATACTTCCTTCCCTCCAAGGAATCAGCTTTATGTCTATTGAAGAAAGGGACGCCTGTAAGTGCCGGGATGACTTCAATGGCAGCAATGACCACTGAAACCACCCTCTCTGCCTTCCCTGTCTCCAATGGTCCAGAGTAAAAGAGCAGAATCGCAGCCATGCAAAAGCAAGTACCGGAGTCATTAAGAAACATTAAAAGCTCATTAACATGCTATTGTTCTGCCACTGTGCTCCATGAATTTGTCTTGTGCAGAAATATGTCTGGGCTGCTTTGTCGTTAAATAATCATTCTTGGCTTTATTACAGGAAGCTGCATTACAAAAAAAAAAAAAAAACTATTTCTGTGGCTTTGTTACCTAGAGGAGACGTGAAGCAGTGGCTTGAAACGGAAACAAAGAAGGTGAGGGAATGAGAGAGGGTTGAGATCACATTTAGTGAGCTACACATAGCGTTGTCCGTCTGGGACTGGCCAGTGGCCACAGAGAAAAAAAGATAATATGTGGCGTGGTTCTGGATCTGCACTGAATATTAATGAAAACAACATTATTTTACCTATTTATCTTCATAGTTCTATCATTTTAATCAGTTATGGTGTTGACATTTAAATCACTTATGAGAATATGAGTTGCACATGCAGGCATCATGTCTGAATGAGTGTCACTTTAACATAAAAGGAGTGATGGCAGTTTTACAAAGTTGAACCTATTAACATTTTCATAACATGGCAGAACTCTGACTTGAATGTCATCAGATTCAAAATTGGGTTGTAGCAGCAGCAGCAGCAGCAGCAGCAGCAGCAGCAGCAGCAGCAGCAGCAGACTAAATGTGCACCTTGTTCACCTTTACTTTAATAAATCTGTCTGTTAAATATCATCTTTTATGCTCAAGGAAAATACAATCAGTTTAATAAACTATGAAAGTCTGAACGAGCCAATTTCACATCGTTCAGGAGATTAATCTCATGTCAAATCAGTCTATAAAAATCAATTTCTGTGACTGCCAGACTTTATAAAGTATGCAGTAGGATCCTCTATCCGGTAAATGATGAAACCGATGACAACATTCATTTGAGGATCCACTCGAGGTAACAGAGGAAGGGCGGCAGCTTATATTTCATGTCTGAAATAGGTCAGATGATCGGATAAATGAACGAGTCAAATGCTTATCCAGATGATCAAAACTGTTTGTTGAAGGGGCAAAAGTAAAAAGGAGCTATTAATAATGCCCCAGTGCTCTGGGATGAATTAGTAACTGGAGCTGCAAAAAGTACAGCCGTAGATCAAAGGTGAACAAAATCAATCTATAAACTGTGATGAACGTTTACAACTGACGGAGTGGATAATAGTTTTACCAATGGTTGGGCCTGTCATATTATTTTGACGAACCTGAAGTTTTGCTCAGTTGATTGTCTAATTTCTCATGTTCGTTTCAACCAATCACATTTCGTTTGAGTAATGCTGTTGATACTGTAGTCATAATGAAAAAGTAGCAACTTTCACTTACTGTAGCACTTTCATTCAATCTATTGGTATCTAGGTAACACAACAGTGATTGAGCCTATAGCCCACTGATGAAAGCACTGCAATTATGAATTGAGTGTTTGTGGTGGCTTCTATATTAAGTAGCTGCTAATGCAAACCAATCAATGCTGAAGCTACAATTTAAAAGCACTTAAGTGGTGAAGCATGAGTTGACTTTAATCATGAAGTCACAGGAAATGTGAGTTTGTTTGACTCATGACGCAGATTCATGGTGTGTGGAGCAGAAAATCAGGTCGTGGCCGCTCACAGCAAGGGCCAATTTACTGCCTGACTTTTGTTTAGAATTACAACAAGCTTTGTTTGGCTGTCTTCAGATCAGAGCTCTGTGACCTGTGGGATTAAACCACATGTGTTGATACCACCGGTAACTACAGGTGGAGCCAAGTCAACCCTTACTGAACTGTTCAACATTGCTATTAGGCATGAAGAGGCTATATATTGTGCCATCACTCCAGAGCAGTTTGAGCTAAAGAAGCTCTTTATTTTTCTCCTTAAACAACAGAATCAGCGCTTTCTAACAAGCTAAGGTCTGTCTGTAGCCTATGAGTCACTGAAGCTGATCGATACACTAACATTACAAGTTACGAAAGCTTTAGAACTCTCTCGCTCGCTGTCTTTCTGGCACATCACTGCTTTCTCTCCGTTTGTTTAATCGATCGATTCCTATCTGCATTCTCTGCTAATGACGCTACTCTACTCAGCATCACCACTGGCTCCAGCGGCTGCTGTCAGAGCGTCTGATGCAGAGGCTTGGCCTGCCTTGGCTGCACACCCGAACTGAATGGGAGCAGTAATGTTCTATTCTGAGCTCAGAGTGAGGAGAGGTTGGTCTGAGTTTATTGTAGTGTTAAAGTTTTCTTTTATTTATATGGTTTGGAGCTTTTAGCCAGTCTATAAAAATAAGGAACAGTCCAAGGTCCTTTTTTGTTTTGTTTTATGTCATATTAACCCCTATTATAGTGAACAGATGTCTTTATTGAGTGACATATA
Source organism: Trachurus trachurus (assembly GCF_905171665.1). Classification (NCBI taxonomy): domain Eukaryota; kingdom Metazoa; phylum Chordata; class Actinopteri; order Carangiformes; family Carangidae; genus Trachurus; species Trachurus trachurus. The sequence goes on from NC_139911.1 coordinate 10,640,720, forward strand.
TAATTAGTGGTGGTTGTGCTGATCCTGAATATGTGGGGCACTTGGTGACAATTTTATTAGGAAAAACACAAGATATGTGAAAAAAAAGTGTTGCTATAGGCCCTAAGAGGGTTAAAAGCTCCGATTGTAAAACCCACATTAAAATAAAGCGGAATAGTTGTGTAAGCGAGATAAAGTGTGATTAAGATGCAGAAATTCAGAGAGAAGCAGAGGCACAGTTGATATGTTATTTGTCGCTTCAGTGAAAGAAAAAAAATCCTTGTTGTGTTTCGTGAGTCCACCCTCTCTGCTGTCCCCTGTAATGGGCACAATCCTCAGAGATGAACCATTGTGCTCGAGCCTCTCGTCAACCCTCACACTGAGGGGCTATTGTCAACGCGAGGTGGATGTAGGAGAGATACCAAGGGAGCCAGTGGGCAGCGAGGGAGACGGGCAGTGACAGAAGAAGGACAGAGAAGGGAAAAATTACGGACAAACAGACAGAAAAAAAACAACAAAGACTGAATCTTTGTGACTGAAAACTGAATCCAACTTAGGAGTCAGCCAGAACAAGGGAGACAGTGTGGGCAGAGTGAAGTAGTCACTGAGACGGAGGACGGAGTGAGGAGCTGAATTCCAAAACAGCTCTGTTTCCAGACATGATATTGAATATATTTTGCATAAAGAGGGTCCGGAGAACACACTCGCTGCTGACAGCTGTCTAGCTTTGTGAAATGACTGGCTGTGTGTCTCATTACAAGGGGGCGGCGGCTTGAGAGTGAGAGCCGGACAAATCCTGCCGGGGAAGTATAATCTGTCTCATGAATAGATGATAGTACCTTTTGATGTGCCGGCACAATGTTTACTATTTAGACTGATGTATGCTGATGTAAGCTGCTGAAAGATTTACACAAGAAACTGGTCTTGATGTCTTGATGTCTGAGCTACTGTGTAGGTCACCGCACATATCATCATACCATCATCAAAAGATCAGAGTTCAGTCTGTGCTGCAATGGCCACTTGTTTGGTTTCTTACTTAAATTCACAACCCACTTGCGCATACATGCCATCAAAGTCCATGATATCATTGTGCAAGCTGCTATCTGCATCTCCAATCCCATTGATGCTTTTTATTCCATGCATTTAAATGGCCAAGTTAGTGGAATCTACTAATTGAATTACCGATGCCTCCACAGCTATGGAGGACAGTATCTGTTCGTTGCTGATTAGCAGAGCTAATTGTCTGTCTGACAAAGTGTAATTGCAAGAGACAGGCCCAGGAAATACAACATGTGAGGCTGGAGAAACCTCTTTTGTTGTCTTTGGAGTCTGCTTCCCTTTTAACAAAGCAAAGAAAGGAAAGAGAAATTGAAGCAAAATATACATCTCAACAACACCATATAGTGCCTGTTGCCAAGGGGAGCTGTTATGGATAGTGTTTTCATGTGCCAGTGCCGGCGGAGAGAGAGAGAAAGAGAGAGAATATCCACTATTTTCTCCTCCTCTGGTGCTGTATTGAATGGTGAACAATGCCACTGATCCTCCTCATCCTAGTGCTTATTGACTAATGCTGGGCCACAGTGTTTCTCTTGAAACTCGGCCCCATCGCCTGCATCCTGTTTCGATTTTGCATGGAAACGGCGGGCTAATATTGGAGTCTTGAACGGGGTGTTATTTATTCTACTTTTTTTTTTTCATTTTTATTTATTTGCTTAACATGTGAGGAATTTAACCAGCTCACATTGTACCCGCAAGTTAAACACTTTGGGCTTTCACGACCAGCATGTAAGTGTGTAACCTGTTATTCAAGCAGGTGCGGACAAGTACAGATGCAGCTATAAATGGGCAGAGGGGATCACTGTATTAGGGTATTCAACATCATCAAAGGATATTATTTGGGAAGCTCTTGGGCAGAGAGAAACACAACGCTGAGAGGTACATCGAGCAGGCTTGGCCATTCATCAGCCCTGGCAACACAATGGGAAACTGAATACAATGCAAATGCAGAAGAGCCCAATTCATCAGTGTTTGTCCCCTCTCCGCAGTGGGCCATGGAAGGTGGATAATCGCGATGCCAGCGTTGATTTGCCTGCCAAAGGTTGGCAGCAGCTGAGGGCAGGGGGCTGAATGAGGGACAGAGAGGGCAGAGGGACAATACTGAACAGATGTGAGATATAAAGAGGGATTCACCTGTAGATGGAGGAGGGATATTGTGCGTTGTGGAGGCTGTTTTCGTGCCTAATTCTTTGCCGTGGTGGCTCTAAATGTCTCATTAGTTGTGCATGCTGCAGAGTCAAGTCTTTGTCTTCTTTTCTTTCTTTCTATTTTTTTTTTTTTTGCACTTGAACTGCACAAGTTTTGAAAGTGGATCAAGGAGAAGGAGGAGAGGTAACCGCCTTTTGTTCTTGACAGTGTTTTCCAGATCAGTGAGGATGAGGGTAGAGGTTGACAGGGAGAGGAAGGCCTCTTCAGGCTGTTGAGACACTGCAGGAAAAAAAAGCTTTAAGTACCAGATATTAACTCCAATCAAGGCCGTAGGGAGGGCTGACTCATGTGTCAAGGCCTGACTCTTCCCTCTTCAACCACCAATTACCACTCAGTTTGAGTACATGCTAGCAACCTGATGTAATACAGACTTCTGACTAACTTTCCCCACTGGTAGCTCTGGTCCTTTTAACTTTCTGAGTCGGTCACACCAGTATATGATTTAGCCACTCCCTTTCTATCTAAAGCCTGGTACACACATAAAGATTTTTTTTTTTAATCTGTGAGAGACTCCACACATAAAGATGAAAAATCATTGATTGAACAGTTTGCTCCGATATTCCCAATATAGCACACCACACACATAAAGGTCAATTCATCAAATACACAATCCAACAGCTCCAAAACAATCTCGTGGACAAGTTGTGACCTGCACATTCACCACACTAGAAATAATAACGGAACGTTACAGACAGAGAGAGTTGTTTTTGAGGTAAATGCAGAGACTGCTTGTCGAAAAACTGCCCTCGATGGGAGCGCGCATCAGCGGTTTCGCATGAATTTACCTTAAAAACAACATGAGTTTGATGAGGGAAACCAAGAAATCCCATGAGCCTCTGTAGCTCTGAGCAGCTCACGGCTCTGCTCTGCCGTTCTAAAAATAGCTTGCTCCGACAATTAAAGGTAAGAAACCTACTCCTAAAACTATAGGGATTATGGCAATGGGCCAATTTGCCAGAATGTTGAACTATCCCTTTAAGCCCTGTACAATGTAAAATGTAATGTTATAATGTTGAAGGTTGTGTTGTGTTTGTTGTGTTAATAGTTTCTCAGACAAACCTTTGCATCTCTCTGATGTGACCAAATCCAAGGGGTGGCTGTCAAAGACACGTCCTGGTCCTCAGATTGCCCAATAGCAACTTTTAAAACTTTCTCTCCAACTCTCTGATGTTTGTGGCGTTTTCTATCTTTTTCTACCTCCAAGCAAGGAGGGCATTTAATGAGGAGATTATTGTTGATAGAGCTCAGGCTCTATCGATCTCTAGGTCTTAGCCCTATATGAGTGGGTTAAACCATCAGTGTTTAGCTACCTCTCAGGGCCACTACTCGCTAAACCTTCCTCACTGCAGCAGCAAGACTACCAGGAATTCAGGGTTCACCGAGAGCCTTGCAGAAAGATTGAAAATAAATAACTCATACTCATACTGCAACCATGAGCAAGGTGAGGTGGGATGGGGGGGATTCATCATCCAGCAGACAACCACCGTGTCTGTTTTCTTCTTCTTCCATGTTTCATGCATGTAAATTCCAGATGAGATCAGCCAGCCATCGATCATATGGTAATTACATCCACCTCTTAGCTTATTATCGGCTGTTTGGATTACACCAGCTCTAAGCCTTGTGCTGTGTCAAACCATACACAACCACCCTCTTAGCGCTGCCAGCCATGCAAGAACAAATCACTGCCATCGGGCATTATCTGACAGGGCTGCTGCATGGGGATCGGGTGAAATCACAAAGACAAGCGTAGGTGTAGCTTTTAGCTTGTTTTCCTTCTGCAGGAAAAAAAAAAACCTCATGCAACTCTTTTGAACGTTGGTGCAACTGAAATAAAACACACTGGACTACTAATGCCAGAGCGTGAAAACTTTCTTCATTCACTCTGGCAGCTCTTTTATATCCAACAATAAGAATGGCAAAGATATGTAAACCCAGCCACAGAGGCAACTAGACCTCTGAGCAAGTAATCTCCTGTTTTATACCAGGCTGAAAGAGAAGGAAGTAAAGGAAGAGATTTCAGAAGGAGGTGAATAGAAGAATAGCACTTGCGCTCCTCAAAATTCAGCAGTTGAACTTCGTCTTCCCCTTGACTCCATAGCTCCGATCCAGTCAAATGCAAAGCAGGGACTAATGCACAGGTCAGCTTAAATTGGCCGCGGGCCTTGGCAGGGATTACCAGGTCCCATTCTCTCAAGAGAAGACGTCTTGGAGATGAGGGGTTGATTGGGTTGGTGGAATCTCCTCGCTGATTCTGCAGCGCCAGCCGAGCGCAGGATGAATTAAAGAAAGAGGGATGATTGGGTGCGCGGATGGCAAAGAGCATCTTTAAAAAGCATCTGTGTCCCAGTGAGCGGCCACAAAAGCCTGGCTCGGCATGAGTCCTCATCTCCCTCCGTGGGGGGTTTCTCTGCTTTCTTCCCTCTGTCTGTGTGTGCTTTCTCACTGCTCCCTGAATCTTTTGTGTGTGTGCCGCCCCGCGCTCCTTCCTATCCAACAAATTCAGTCTCGTCTGACCATTTTTCTTATTTTCCCCTTCCAGGCCGATTTATATCAACACCGCTCCCTCCATTCTCCCTTTTGTTCCATCCAATCTCTCTCACTCTCCTGTTTCTCTTTCTCTCGCTCCTCATCCTCTCCCCTGGTTTTCCAGGGTGTAAATGGCTAACATCAAGAGTTGTCAAACCATCAAAGAAGTCTTGCTGCTACCACCTAGAAAAAAACCCTTCAATGTGTCAATGTTTGTATGATAACACAGTGGGTTGCAAAACGCTTAACTCTGCAGGGGGGGATGTGGGCTAATACAAAAATGAAAAAAGAAAAAAGCAGAAAAGTAAGAAGGTGCAGAGAAATAAAACAATAAATGACAACGTGTCATCACAGGCAGAAGGTAAATCCCTGACGTTAGCATGCTTTAAGCATTTGATTTTCTGTGTGTGGATTTTTTAACCTTGCTACCCTTAGAAAAAACAAAATGGTAGCATCATATTGAAGAAATTGCACGAGGCATTAATACCCTGTGGAGAAGTAAGAACAGAGAATAGCTGTGGAGCATGCCATATACAGTTTTAAATTGGATTTAACGCAAAGGGTATTAATACTGACTAGACTTTATATCAACACACTTTCCCTCCCTCTGTGTATTAAGCCACAGCGCTGACGACCGAACCTACTGTCACTCCACCATATGGGAAGTTGTTGTGACATGTGAAATGCTAAACCATTTTACTGTAACAGCTTTAAGTTGTGGGCGCTGGCAGCAGCAGCAGCAGCGTTCTACGACTACAGCGCCGTGTTTGTCTGAGACAGGCAGCGGTCCGGATGCATGTGCCAGTGTGTGACTGTCGGAGACGTCTGATCAGACAAGAGTGAGTACATATTCACCCAGAAAAGTGGGTGAGTCAGACTGTGGGAGAACCAGAGAGACAGACCGAGGGAGCACTCACCTGGATCAGTGTCAAGTCTTCCAGATTGAGCCTGAAGAGGTGATTTCTGTAAAGAGAAGACAACATGTCAGCTAATGGAGCCATTTCCTGCAAATAAACAAAAGAAGCTGTCAGGTTGTTAACCGCATTCTCGGTCGAAAGTCCTTTCATCTGCACACTCTCCTATTGCTGTGGAGCCCACAGTACAAAGGGATCTCCCAGTGAGGTGGGAGGTTGAAAGGGTCTGACAAACTTAAACTGCTCAGCAACTGTGGTCCAATTATTGAAGTCATAAATATATATATATATCTTCTTTAAAAGCATCTCAATGCAACAGAAATAGCAAAACTTGTAGTCTCCAACTGGAGCCAATGTTGCCTTGAGTGATGATACTTGAGGTAATATACCAGAGTTTTTGCCACTTTCCTTGAAGGCATGCTTTATACAATGTTCCTCGCATATGCTGAAGTACTCCCCCAAGACCTGCAAACAGACTAAATCTGTCGAGTTCCCCTCTAAAACTGCTGCACCTGAAACATTAAATGAAGATTTCAATCAGTGGCATGTGGAGCAGTTAGAGTTTAGTCAGGGTATGTATTCTTAGAGACCAAATTCAGCGGATGGTTGGATTCCACGACTGCAACAAATGACGCACCCCAATGTTCCTCCGACCCATAATTAGAAGGGAGAGCAGTCTTGATTGAGCAACGCTACTGTAAAAGGTTGTATGCTCCTATCTCCTGGTTTTCTGTGTGTGTGAAAGAGTGAGAGTGAGAGAGACTGAAAGAAAATCAAAGCCTGGCAGAGAAACCTCACTCTAATAAGTGCTTATCCTGTCGTGCCTGAAGCTTTTCAAATTGGCAAAGCACAAACAAAATTGTTTTATTGGTATTTTCAACTTTTCAAGAAACATAATGTACTAATGAACGCCCTCTCTGGAGGAATATTCTGTATATTGACTAACAATGTCTCAGGCTGTCTACTAAATCCATTATGTACCATTATCAGTATGAGATCACATGAAACCTGACAATTAGGACTAATGGCATTGTTCACTGTGATTTTCTCTGTTTGAGGCTTCATTCGTGTTTTCTTTTTCTTTGAGCCAATTATTATCTAAAAATTGTCAGTCGTGCCACCAAACTGTCTTAAACATTCACTAGACTCTTTAGGAAAATCGTATAGCTGCTGTAACAATAACCCATAATGTAGATTTATTTCATGTGAACAAGAGCAAGCATTATTTTTTCATAAAGCAGATGTCTGATTTTGTTTTGAGTTGAAATCCTAGAGTCCATCACAATCTCTCTCTCTCTCTCTCACACACACACACACACACACACACACACACACACACACACACACACACACATTCATGCAAACACTTCTGCAGAGATCCATCAATGTCCTGAAGAGTGGCTATCAGCCAGGTCTCGGCGCGGCCACGACCCACTGTTTTACTGTATTGATATTTACATCGATCGCTCTTTCCTTCCATTATCACTCATACTTCCAACCCAGCCTGCAGCCACTCATCCAGCCACATCACCCTCCACAGTTAGACACTTGTGAGAGGCAGAGTTCACCCCGAGCATTCAACTAAATCTTTTGATCTTTCGAGTGCTACCATGTGTTGATAGGACTGTTAGGAGTAACTAAAAAAAAGACAAAGCCTGCAAAAACACTGTGTACCTGTATAATATAATATAATATAATATAATATAATATAATATAATATAATATAATATAATATAATATAATATAATAATTGATAGGGAATTTATTTACCTTTACTGACCTTTGCTCTAATTTTGTCTGAACACTTTCCCTGATGAGGCTGTTCCATCTAAGTTCCTGTGGGGCATTAGTGAATTCCCTTGGATCGCTCTGTCTCTGTTTGTTTTTGCTGCTCTCCTTCCTGCTGTTATCCTGCACTCATGTTGTCATGAGTGTTTCTTTCTATTGACGACTAAAGCCATTAAGAGACGTGGAGAGCACACTTCTGGAATCAGCCAGAGACTCACACAGCACGAATGTATACACCTGTTCCTCACGCACGCACGCACACTCACACGTGCACCCGCACGGCACCCACAAAAGGCGGCACACATTGAGAACACTGTTTAATTTTTACTCGTGTAGTCGTGCACATATACAAAAGTGCTCTGTTAAAGGAACTAAGCGTGAGCAATCCTTTTCAAATTCAGTGTCTCAGTCACAAAGAACATGTGATTGAGTCTGTGGCTGAAACACACACACACATGCACACACGCACACACACATACACACTTGGCTGGGCTTGACAAAGACAATGGAAGTGAAAACAATCTCCAAAGCCATTTCTCTCTGGCTTTTGAAGACATCTATTGGAAAGTGATCATTACTCATGCAATGCACCAACAAACACGAGAAAAAAGGGAGAAAGGAAGAAAGACAGGGAAATAAAAGGACAGACAACAAAAGAAAGAAACAGGAGGGAGGACAGAAGTTGGTCTCCCACATGCACTGCACATTACCCGGAGGAGCTATTTGTGAGAACGCAAATGTCCAGATTAGTTGGACTGGACATTAAACAGACTTTACCCCGTCAGCTAGTTGGTACAAAGTCTATGTAATATCCGATTGAGCCATGTGTGAATAAAGCAGATCATCGCCTGGAGAATTTACAGCGAGGTTTCTATTATGTGATGCTGCGAAATCAGAAGAATACAAATATCTGAACATGTAGACGACGGGTCATTCACACAAAAATTCTAAATGAAAATAACCACCTGGGGAGAGTGAATGAGATTCAGAAAATGTTATCTTTAAGGGTCGACACCAAGATCATCATAGGAATTGAAAGAACGGCCAGAGACTCGGTTATTAATGATGCAGTGAGCGTATATTTTTGCATCATGTCGTGCCTCCTTCACACCAAGCCGACTGTCTGACATGTGCGGCCTCCTGTTGTGTACAGCATATGTGAAAGGGCAACTCAGGACAACGCTTCAACCTGATTTAACCTGTTCAAAACAGGGAGAAAGAAAAAAAGATAGAAGGAACAAGAGAAAGGGAAAGAGAAAAAAACAAAACAAACAGTACCTGGCACCGACGATCAGTTCATTCTGGCCTGGGTCAAAGGTCAGCTGTGAGTAATCCACCGTGCCCTCTGCCTTGAACCTGAAGATCCATGGCTCCATCTCTGCCAACAACACCACAGGACATAACAACAGTGAGCCAATCAGAGCGCAGAGTTTATAGCTGCAGATGACAGCTGTGCTGATGAATTAGCAGCGTTCAGAGGGCCGCTGTAACTCTCCTCAAGACTGTGAAGAGCAGGCTCCTCATAGGCTGGGATTATTATAGCAACAAGCTTACTTGTGTGTTAGTTTTAGTTTTCTACATAAATTGATGGCAATAAATGTAAATTCAAAAAGTATTTCTGACAATGAAAACATATTTTGTCTTTTAGTTATGGGACATGAAAGCTAAACATTATCGACATGTGCAAATGGTTGTTGGCTGCCACTCATCAGTAAAGCCTGCAATACTAGACTGAAGGGGTGGAGGTGATTAAAAATAATTAACAGTGTACTTGTCAAATACAAGTACAAATGACATTATATTATTTCAGTAAAGACACAGTTCACCATCCATTTCACAGAATTTACAGCTGCAAACTATGGTATTATTTGTATACATCACTTTACAAGCTCAAAATCATAAAGGCCATGATTTTGAGACATTTAAAATAAACATATTACAAAACATGATGCATTGTTATAGAATAAACTACCCAACAGTAGATTATATAGCTAAATGAGCTTCACACCTCATTAAAGTGCTGCTTATACATAAATATATCAGTAACAATAATCTAATATTATTATATATAATGATATAACACCCACAGGGACCATTTTCTGCGTAATGAGAATCATGCCTCATTATCATTTACAGTCTAACTTGTTGTTGAAACTATTTTGGTGACAGAAGTTAGGCTGGCCTGACCTAACTGAATCATATTGAAAACAGCTGGCTAAGGTTAATCATCATTTTGGCAGTAATGGCACCTGGAGGAAAACAAATATCTTGTGGAATCAGTTTTTTTTTTCTCGAACAGTTTCGGAGTCAGTGGCGTTCTCTGCCAAATCTGACCAGTGATGATACTGTATGGCTAGTGAGGTGGTTTCCAACACACAAAATGCCTCATTGAAAATTGGAGGACCTCACTGGGATGGACTGGTTTCAAAGCCCTTACGTTTAATAGAGAGCTAAAGCAGTTCTGCATGCTTCTTGTTTTCCTTAAAGCTATAAACTCCATAGAGACTGTGTATGCACCAAACCACCTACATAAAATAAATAAAATTGATACAAAAAAATAATTGATACATCTAACACAATAAAGCAGGACAATTAAATATGGGCAATTAAATATCAGATTGGCCTCATTGAAATCCCTAGTTAAAGATTTCATAGCTGATTATCACATAGATTTATTCTGTATTACTGAAACATGGTTGCAGCAAGAAGAATATGTTTGTCTAAATGAATCCACACCTCCCACTCGTATTAATTCTCACGCAGGCCGAGGAGGAGAGGTCACAGCGATTTTACAGCTTTATTATCAACCCTGGATCTAAACATGGTTAAAACTCATTCTTCTGCCAAAGCCAAAGCATAAAGTCAGTTCCAGTAGTTACTGTATATCCGCCATATCCACCTTAGCCTTCCTCAACTTTATCAGAGTTAGTTCTTAATACAAATTAAGTCGTAATAGTGTTTGATTTCAATATTCATGTAGATGTTGACAGCAACAGCTTTTGCATTTAATTCACTATTAGGCTCAAATGCAAATTAATCCACTCACTGTTTTAATCACATCATCCACCTCGTTCTGACTTATGACATAGAAATTGAGCATTTCATTATTTCTTCCCGAATACCTCTTTTGTGTTGTGAGTTTACAATAACATACTGCACCGCATTTCGGAGAAAGAATCCATTACAGCAGACGTCTATCTGATAATGCTGAAAACTAAATTCAGGGAAGAATTACATCACTATATTAACTTGGGCTTGGGGATATTGCAGATTGTGCTGCAGCCTCTGTATATGCCTCAAATTTTGAGCATGGAAAAATAATCTAATTACATATTCAGAAAAAAAAACAACCTTTGTAATGTCAGAACCACCTAATATTCATTTTTAATGGGAGAAGATAAGAACAACTCCAGGTGAACCCTCAGCACTGTGGCCAGGCTTGCTATACTGAACAATGTGTTCCTTTAATTCTCAGTGGTAATGACTTCACAAACTTCTATACAAATGAAATTTTAATTATTAGAGAAAAAAAATCCATCCATCTCCTTCCCACAAGTGGCATGGACATATTACCTTGTAGAGTGGTCTGTAGAATTGAGTCTCTCAATTTATTCTGCTTCTCCCCTTCAACATTATCTTCATCTAACCATCAACCTGTCTTTTAAAACCTACTTCAACTAGGATGTTCAACATGTTAGTGTTAATTAAAGGCAAAGCATACCTTTAATTAACACTTCTGTATTAGAGCTGATAAATTTCTCTTCATTAATAGGCCCTGTACCTCAGGCTTTAAAGTTTCCCTTAATTACAACTAAAAATAGCCCACTCTTGATCCAGATGTTATGGGCCAATTATAGATCATCCCCTTTATTTCTAAAAGCCTTAAAAAAGCTCTTGCAAGCATATTGTGTGATTATTTGCATAGGGATGGTATTCAATTATGTGATATATTTGCATATGGATGGTATGTTTGAAGATTTTCTAGATGTAGGGCAGCACAGACGCAGCAGAGAAAGTTACGAACAATCTGCTCATGGTCTCTGACGATGGACTCATCTCTCTTCTTACTAGATCTTGGTGCTGCATTTGACACCACTGATCACAAGATCTTATCAAAGAACTGCATTATGCTGATTTGAGATCATATTGCATGAGCTCTAATTTGGTCAGTGATTATTCTGCGCAAACAACACTAAGTTATGGAGTTCCCCAAGGTTCTGTGCTAGGGTTATTACTTCCATTGCTACCCAGATGACACCTTACTATCTATAAAGCCAGATGAAACTAATCAGGTGTAGTCAAACTTCAGGCATGTCTTTAAGATATGGATGACCTGTCTTCTTTTTCACTTTTAAGCCCAGATAAAAATGAAAGTAATCCTACTATATTTGGCCCTAAACCTCCCCCATCTTATCATACTACAGTTGCTCTGAAAGCTATTACCTTGGCCTCCAGTTCTGCTGTTGTTATCTGCTGAAACAAGTCTATGACACTGCTTTCTTTCACCAGTGCAAAACTGAGGAAATTAGAAGCATCCTCAAGATGATTACAGAAAACTTGTCCGTTTGTTACCTCCAGGCTATAGTCTTAGTCCTTATTCTCAGAGTCCCAATAACTGCTAATTAAGTTAAAGTGGTAGAATAATACTGAACAAGACAAAAAGATCCCATTCCTCCAGTGTTAGCTTCTCTGCATCGGCTCCCTGTTAAATCCAAAATAGAATTGAAAGTCCTCCTCCTTACATAAAAAAGCCCTTAATGACCGAGCTCCGTCGTATCTTAAGGAGTTTCTTTTATCCCGACAGAACACTCTGCTCTAAAACTGCAGGCCAGATTGTGGTTCCTCGAGTTTCCAAGCGAAGGCCGAGCCTTCAGCTGTCGGGCCACTGCAAAACCAGCTCCCACTTTGGGTTTGGAAGTCAGACACTATCTCCATATGATTAGACTTTAAACTTTTCTCTTTGATAAAGCTTACAGTTAAGGCAGGCTCAGGTGAGCTCCCAACTATCGCCAAGGCTACAGGGTGATCTGACATGATGTAATAAGTGCTTCACTTTTACTATCTCTCTCTGAATTTGAAACTGCTGCATGCCATCAGCTAACTTTTCCTTTTCCTCTCTGTCCTCATTCTGTTAACTATGTCTGACTCTGGAGCTGCAGCATCTGGACCTGCCACTGCACAACATTCATCATTGTAATTAAATTATAATAAAATTATTATTTAGTGCTGCTGCTATAATTGTGGCTATTAACATAATGATAGACAGAGTCTGTTCCTCTTCCTGTTAAAGAGGAGTTTTACCTGTGCCTTGATATTATTTGTTATGATTTGGCACTATACAGTATGAGTCAAATGATATTGAAGTTGACTCATACAAATGTTTTCCCAATGTAATAATAATAAAAAATCTATATCATTATATTTTTTGTGTTTCGGAGGCACTTTTGCAATTGTATGATGGCAAAGTTTAGCACATTTCACTTCTTCAGTGCCTTAAGAAATTTGTCAGGTCAAAGTCAAAGTCTTACCAGGGCTCTGCTACAGGAGGAAAGGAAGAGGAGATAGACGGAGACAGAACAAAAGTGCTTAGAGCTGTTCTCGGCTGATAAGGTCACTCCTTCAAAAAAACCATTTTGCATGGATCAAAGTACCAAGACATTTAGTGATTCTCAGGCCCCTCTCTTAAAACCCATAAGACCAGCCCTGAAACCTCTGTTCATAAATGGAAGTTTACAAGAGTGAAATTTAGATGTCTTATGACTCAGTGGGAAGTCCTTTGATTTCTAATTACCACTAAAAACTACTGTTGATTGAGTGCTTTCATGGTAACGTATACTCGTGAAGACCACGACCAGATTCTGACGTTTTATGGAAACTAACTGTCCTCGTCTCCTCCAACGCGGTACGGCCGACGCATACATAACGAGAGCGAGAGAGAGAGAGATCCCAGACAGACACTGACATCTTATCCACACAACATGCCTGTTCTCATGGCGCCCGAGCCATTAACCCCTGACCAATCGAATCACAGGCCCCACCGTGGTTGCCGAGCGATGAGGACGGCCTGTCTACCGTCTGGTTATCCGATAGGGTTAGTCGAGGGTGGTCAATCAGTCATTATGGCGATGTGTGTACTCCATCGCTCATCACGTGCCTGATCCAAGGTCAGAACCGACGCCATTATTACTGTATATACACACAGGTCGGATTACGCTTTAAGAAACTCATCTCCATATATGGGAAATTGTCCCAGGATGGGGGCAAATGAGTGTTTTTGAGCATTTATAGGTACTGAGCATTTACCAATGGCTACTAAATTGTCTTTAAAATCATTCATCACCACATCTGTGAGCTATTTCCAGACTAAACAATTTCAAAGGGATTTTAATTTTTTTTTTTCAAATTACCAGGAAGCTTTCCATCAGGAGCTGGAACAGAGGGAGAGGACAGCTTGAATATCCTCCTCGAAACACATTATCTGCTTCTTCAGGCACACCTGTCAGACAGCGTTTCAAATGAAAGCACATTCTCCCCTGACTGCATCAAAAGCAAGTGCTTCGGGTTTCTGTGACAAACGTGGGATTTCGGAGTGATTCAAAACGAAGACAAACAGCGAGAAAATGGGAGCTTCCAAAGAACATCTGCCTCCTCCAGCTCACGTGGTGGGACCAAACTCTGGCTCTCCTAACAAAACAATATCATCTGCTCTGAGACAGTGCCAGTGTATGCAAAGACATTTTCCCTTGTTCTCTTTCAAGTCTCCAGCGACAAGTACAAGAGAACCACGACAGCGAAAGAGAGCATCCCGTGTCTGACTCCAGGTTTCACAGTGCTAATACATTTTCATTAGAAGCACAGAAATAAATATCTGGGAGATCACGACCAACTTTCACCCCCCAAAGATTTCATTTTGCTTAATGGCTTCTTGTTCTGCTTATTCAGGAGGGATACACAAAGTTTTGGATGTGCCAATCCTTTGGCTCCACTGGGCTTGTTTTTTACGCCATCAAGAGGATCCCTGGCATACAAATGTGGCTGTGACACCCCCCGGGGGGAAGACGGCGCTTGACGAACCCAGCCTCTCCCCATAAATCTCCCTGACTCACCGGGGGAGGCTCGCTAATGGGGTGATGGAGTGTGTGAGTGTGTGCGCGTGTGTGTGAGAGAGAGAGAGCGAGAGAGACAGAGAGAGGGGATATTTTTTTGGAGTGAGCAAAAGGGGGCAAAAGGACCTAATTGAACACAACAGCACTCAAAGAATTTATGGCCCTTTGTGACGAGGCCAAGGACTATTCATAAACATTCATAAACAGCATGGGTGGACCCTCCCAAGGCTTTGCAGCTAAATATATGGAGGAGTCAAACTTATGAGGGTTGGCATGTACATATAGCTTCATGCAAAACTTGAAAAGACTTCAAAAACAAGAAGCTGTGCTACGATCATAGTGATCTAAACTCTGACATATATTTGTTTTCAGATGGGTTGCTAATTTTAGAGCGATCTCCTTGATCCCATATAAAACCAACAGATCACCCCAGGAGAAAAGGAGGAAGAAAACCCCCAGCTAATAAAAAATCCTCTAAAAACCAAATCCTATCCCCTATCTCACTTCTTAGATTTCAGTTCTGCTCTGCAAGTTACACGGGTTCATATCAGCTGCACTTTAAATGCATGTGATAATGTAATCCCATCACACAGCCATGCTTGTACAGCAGTTGCCCGAATCTGGAGACTGGCTGCCGATGACACGGAGGCGTAATCGTGCACACACTGTACACACACACACACACACAGATTGGGATAAAAATTTAGAGAGCAGCCAAAGCTCTTCGCCAAGATGAAACCAACAAACACACACACACACACACACACACACACACACACACACACACACACACACACACACACACACACACACACACACACACACTTCCCCCCTCTTCGTCGACTCGGTCCCATCTTATCCCCTTAACCCCTGTCTCCCTCCTCCTCAAAATAGAACAGCCCATCACTCACATCCCATTTGTTATTCCCTGCTCTGACACGGCACATTTGACACAAAGGCAAAATGACAGGATATATAAATATTTACACTCAGCATCAGAGGCCACGCCGGTCTCGAGTCTGCCAGCGTTCAAAGTTACTGCTCTACAGTACTGCCAGGCCGAGGCCGGCAACAATGGCAACATGTGGAACCAATTCTGGGACATAAATGGTTTTCCTGTGAGTGGTGTAAATAGAGGGTGGCAGTAGGCGCTCACATAAATGAAGAGCCAATTCACTCTAAATGCTGCCCTGTGGTAATGGGCTGCTGAAGAATGGCAACTATTTGGTCAAGTTGATGCGAGGAAAACGATTTGCTACGAGCGGTTGAAAAAATAAACACCTGAGTTTTCGGAAAGTCTAAAGATAAAAGCAAGGTCAGTTGGAACCTCCATGCGCACGGCACTGTGCTTGAAGGTTATTTGAAGCAAGAAAAACAAGCACATTTTTTTTTTTACAGCTAGAAGAACTACAACCCAAATTACCGTGGCTGTGCTGTGGCCCCCGAGGCAACAAGTGAATCATGTAAAACAAACCACCGTGAAGCCACAAATAAGTGTGCAATAAATTATTTAAATCTAATGCGTGCTTAGGAGCGGCGTCTTTGGTCGTACGGGTGCAGGAGAAGAGAACCTTATAACAAAACAACCAAATCTCTAAAGGAAAAAGAAAAAAGAACATAGAGGAAAATAGATACAGTATGTTGGGGGAAATTATGTGGGACGGGTGAATGAAAGATATGAAAATCCAGAAATATTTTACTCATCATTTCATTGGCAGCAAATTAAAATAAAACATGGTTTGACCGGAGCTGACCTTGGCCACAGATAGAGCGGAGTTAATCTTTTGAAATTTCAGCCTGAAAAACCTTGGAGGGTTTTAAATTTAAAAAGAATCATCCCCAAATGACCAATTAAAAGATCTCTGATACTTGTTGTAGCCTGTTCCTTTTATGAATGCCGTGAGGCCATTTGTTTATTTTTCCTGCTTTCACTCCCCTCTCTCTAACGATGTGTTAGCCGTTCAGGGATGATAAAAGCTGGGTTCGGTCTGTGGCTGTAAAACAAGTCTGCTGGTTCCACTCCTCAGAGACATGGCCCTCAGCTTGGCCTGTGAAGGCATTGTTTACAGCACAGTTTATAACCTTTAAAAGCCTTCAAGCCTACACACAGGAACACTTGTTAAATACAACACTTTATTAATACAGTATATCTCAGGGGCTCTGAGCTTGAATAAGACTACAGATGCTCGATCAGAAGACTTTTGGCTAAAACACATCCTCTAGAAAGTGTGATAAAGTTTAACACCCCTCCTAAAATAACTCCTAAAATGACATATACGTTGAACCTCTGCTGAGGCTATATTCAAACCTGTTATTGTGAGAGCATAGCGAGCGTACCTCGTGGGTAAACGTTTGGAGCTTTGCAGCTGAACTCCAGAGTGTACTTTCTTTCTGAAACCCAATATTTCTGAAAACCGCCACACAAAGTAGAGAGCAGTGTTTAGACTGTAGCATCCTCGCACCACAGTAGCAGTTCTCTCAGCCAAGTGTTGTGCCAAGTCAGAAAACCGCCGTGCCTTGTGGGGTCAGACCCATGTGGGGCACGCCCTTCCACAGTCAGGCCACAATCACTCTCAGTCAAACCTTGACCTTGGCTGCTCATGATGGGTCACAACCACTCTGGCTCGGTATTGTTTAACTCTTCTTTTGCCAGACTGGCTCAGTCTGTCAACCAGCTGCAGTAGAAAAAAAAATACAGTTTCTCAAGGAGCTATTGAAGGAAAACAGTACACTCTTCACCCTGCTGTCACCCCCTATCTTGACCTAGCAAACATAGTTTTTTTTTACCTTTAGACATAGGCAGGCTAGTTCATTCCTGGGCTTCCAACCAACCATTTGCTGGAGCTTTAGTATATTCAGTGCGCATTCAATCATACTAGGGATAGTTCAACATTTTGGCAAATTGGCCCATTGCCATAATCCCTTTAGTTTTAGCAGTAGGTTTGTTACCTTTAATTGTTGGTGCAAGCTATTTTTAGAACCATGGAGCAGAGCCGTGAGCGGCTCCAAGCTATACGCTACGGAGGCTAATGGGATTTCTTAGTTTCCCTCATCAAACTCATCAAATACTCAATCCAACAACTCCAAAACACTCTCGTGCACAAGTTGTGATCTGCACATTAACCACGCTATGAGATAATAACGGAACGTTAGGAGATTTTGAGTAGATTCATGCAGAACCGCTGATGCGCGTCTCCGTCGGGAGCAGTTTTTTGGCAAGCAGTCTCTGCATTTGCCAAAAAACAACGTAACGTTCCGTTATTATCTCATATGTGCAGGTCACAACTTTTCCACCAGAGCGTTTTTAGAGTTGTTGGATTGTGTATTTGATGAGTTTGATGAGGGAAACCAAGAAATCCCATCAGCCTCCGTAGCGTAGCTCTGAGCAGCTCACGGCTCTGCTCCGCCATTCTAAAAATAGCTTGCACCGACAAATAAAGGTAACAAACCTACTCCCAAAACTATAGAGATTATGGCAATGGGTCAATTTACCAAAAATGTTGAACTATCCCTTTAAACAACTGTACTAGCTATGAGACTCAAGCCACAGCACTTTATGTGTATGTCCAAATGGATATGCTTTGCCCTGGGCAGAGAGGGAGTATTAGGTTGTTGTCATCCACAAGGGTATATGTAATGTGTTTGTAGTTCTCCCAGCTTGGCTAAAGATGACATCCATATTCCCAACAACCAGGGATTACTCTACATTACATGGAGCACAATGACTCACAAAAGCGAATGATAATCGGTTTAACGAGAGGTTTCTCTTCCCTCCTACATGGTTTGAGTATATGAGTATATGTGATTGCATATTCTGTAATGACTCATATTTTTTTTGCCTTTACTGCAAAATAAAAAAAAGCGAGGGATGTAATTTGTCAGTCCCTAAAAAAGCTTTTTGTTTTGTACAGCTCAAAACAATGAGCTGTGTTTGAACTGCACGGAAAACACATATCAGCCATGACAGAAAAGTTGTTAACTAACTCTCCATGAGACAACGGGAATTAACAGCTATTCCAAAAAAAGGGCAAAGATTCTTGCACAAGGTGACAAAAAATTATAATAGAAACAAGGCGCAGTATAATAATGAATCCTGAATCCTATGAAACTTTCTGTCCTCATATACTACAGAGAGAACAAATCTAGTCATGAGAAGTCTGCAGGGCTTTAAGAGCTTTACAGAACTGGGCACACCGTCAGCAAGCTTGTGAGGAACTTCGGGTGGACCTTCAGGAGTCCATCCATGCTTTTGTGTAGCCTATGTATTTCTGGATCAGTGTAATTTAATTTCAAGAAAAACAGTTCCACCTTTTTTTACACTTCTAATTCATATGTGTAGCATTAAATGAGTGTGTCTGGTTTACCATGTAACCTAAGACTCCCAAAAGAGCAGAACCTCGACAGGGTGTAACTCATTGGGATTTGAACTGTGAAATATCATCCAGGTGCCAGCCACCATAACTCAAGGCTCATGTTACCCAGTGGCCTAACACCCAGGGATGCTGAGAAAGCTTCAACTTCCTCTGACAACCGGGAGACAACCGTTCAAGACGTATTTTGATTCCCACGGGAAACAAACTGCCGAGTTTGTTTTGTTCTCACTTCAGCTACACAAATTGAGAAGAAAAAGCTTGCAAATGTGTTCAACAGCTTCCCGTGTCTGACATTTGCAACCTACAGAGATTTTAATAAGAAAAACGATGGACAGAAACACATTGCTCTGGTTTTCTGAGGGAAGGCAAAGGCACAAAGGAAGACGCAGCAAAGACACTTAACGTGAGGTGAATTTGTATCGACTATCATCCTCATTTTCAGAGTCAGTCACTCAGCTCTCTTTTAGATCATCCCAGATGTTGAATTAATGTCAGTAAGGCCGCTTAGAAATCATCTGAAAATGACACTTCTTTCACTTGACAACTTTCCAGAGACTCATTACATTTTTAAATGTAAGTATCCAATGATAGCTATGGGTAAAGTGCAAGAAGGATGTGCTTATAGCTTATTTGCAGTTGTCTAAATGTTGTCCCAGGGTGGCCGTCGACGTTACGACTTTGAGAAACCAGTGCTCTAGGAAATTAACTCCTTTGTCATGTGTTGGTATAGTAGGACCAGGAGAAAATAACTGTCAAATCAGGATGTAAATGAACCAGCTCAATGCGTCACGCGCCCTCGAGCTTTATGTTTTCAAGAGGAGGAAGTTAATGAAGGCTTTTTCAATGCTGTGAAATGTGGAGTAGTTACCACATGACATCGAGAGCCAGAGAGTCTTATCCACCATTATGCAGTAAGAGAAAAGCTGTTATCAACACAGGTGATCACTAAGAACAAAGACAATAAGCCACGGAGAGTGAAGCCTCTGTCTTTCTTCTCTCTTCTTCCGTACAGTAGCGGTCGTGTTAGTGGACCATGTCTGATTGCTTACTGAAATGTCGACCCTCTTTATTAATGCTGCTATATTTCAACCAAAGCATTAGGCCACTGGAGTTTAATGGGCCATTCTGGTACATTAGAGAGCACAAACGCATTGACCACTGTTGAACCACTGGCTGGTTTGAGACCCCCCCTCCCCGTCTTCATGCAGAGAGCACAAGGCAGAAATGCATTACGTTAGCCGGGCAGTCAGTCATCATTGTTGCGTCAGTCGGCGCAGAGGGAAGAGTGCCACCTCAGCTAACAATGAAGTGACAAAGCCTGGGAGGAAAGACGGACTAGAGAGAGAGGATTGTAGAGGAGCTTGTGTCTGTGCTGCACAGAAGGTGAGCTTTGGCATGTACATGGATCTTTGCACACACACACACACACACACAGTGACCTTGGTGCTCCAGTTAATTTCGACCTAGACAGACTACTATGTGATTATCTGACTGAGACTCTGCTGGACTGAAAACAGCTCGATGATATGTTGCTGCTTTGCAGTGGGTAGACAGGGCTGCATTGATCGCTATCGATACTTTCTTTCGACCAAATTCACAGCATTTCATTACAGTTTAGTCGTTCAATGGTAATGTAAGATGTAGGGTACGGACAATGAAATCTGACGCAGAATATACTGTATCTAAAAACTGCAGAGGCATGTAGTTAAGGCATCCGAGGAAGTCTCGTATGGAAAAATGTCTGCATTGTGTCTGGAGGGGATAAAGAGAGAATGAAGGGAATAAAAGAAGGGTAAGCAGAGCTTTCCTAGACAGTGTAAAATATCAAATATATATTCAAGTCCACAACTGATAAGTTGTGGCTATGCCTGTCAATCTTTCCATTCTTGCACAGCACATTTAGCTACAGTTTATAGTGACCGGCAAACTCCTACTTTAAATTGTTAGTGTCTCTTATTAAACAACACACACTTGATTTCAGACGAAGGTCGACAAACACGGGGTCCTTATACAAGTCTCCAAGAGTTGACTTTCAGGTTGAAATTATACTTGAAATGCAGAACTTTGCTTAAGCTAACATTTAGTTAGCATAAGAAATCTCATGTTTCTGGCTGACTGAAGAAGAAACTCTGATAAAATTGGAATTAAATATTGCACACAGGGTGTTATGCTGAATGAAAGAGCAGCCTCAGTAAGAGTTAGTACAACCCTCAGTCTAAAGTAATGGCTAATTAGGCAGCAAGCTAGTAAGATGAGCCTGCTAACAACTAACGTTATAGTAACATTAGAGCACAGTAACACTGTTTATTCCATCCTGTACATTTTTGCTTCTGTTTTTGGTTTTCAGGCAAATAAACACTAAACAAAACACCCTCCAAACTTAATCAGTTCACAGTACTGCTCTGCATCGAGGCAGCTTTTGAATACACCTCTCATGGCTTAGCTATGATGGAACAATAATTGTTCGAGATTAAAGGTTTAGTGAACCGTCAATTCACATCAAATGTACCTATTTGGAGTTAGACAAGTCTGCCCATGTCTGCGTAATGCGTATATCTCCCAGCAACAGTAAAATGTCTTGATGAAATGGTCCATAAAACGTCCATATATGGTCTACAAAAAGACTGAAGGTAGATGTTGATGGAGGGAAGGATGGGATTAAGGTAAGAGTAAACGACTGGGGGTTGGGAGAATTGGATGTAGGATGAAAGGATATAAATTACTGCACAGGCATATACAGAAAAGTTCACTTTAACTATGTAGGGAAATAAAAACTTAATGAGGTGTGTCGATGATCTCACCCTGGTGTGTGTGTGTGTGTGTATTTGTTTCAACACTTACCTGAGTGTGGGATGAGTGGGTGCTCCGTCTTGTGACAGGGTGATTCAGGCAGCAGCACTGGCCCTCTCCGACTGGCCACGCCTGCAGGCCACAGGACCAGCAGGCACTGCAGCAGCAGCAGTGCATGCTGGGTAACAGGGCGTCCCATGAGGGCCTGAGCTTGGCTCACTTCTCCTCAGGCCTCAGGGGCCAAGAGCATCGGAAAGACACACCTTGGGAGAGGGGAACAGAAAGAGACAGGTTTGGGTTTAAACAAAGGCTAATTTCACATTTGATTTGATCCAAGCGCTGAAAAGCTTGATGCACTACAGCATTTCTGTATCGCAACAATCTCGCAGCGTTCACTCTGGGAGATGAAAAGCAGCAAAAATAAATCCTTACAAAAGGCGCAACAAGGGAGAGAGGTGCGAAGAAGAGAGAGTGTGACAGATCGGGGGGGAAAGGGAGTGGAAAGTTTTGCTGAGCAACAGCATGTGAGCTCCTTGAAGGCACCTAGAGACATCTCTCACCTCTGACACTTGCTGTGTGAATCAGACACGGCTCTGCATGACCTCTGTGTGAATGTGTCCTCTAATATTTAAGATTATGTGCCTTTGAGCATGTCTTTGCTCCCACTGGAGAGGAGCTATGTTGCATTTATTGATGAAGAGCATCAATTGCTGTGTGTGTGCTGTGTGCATTCATGTGTTTTTCCATTATTAAAAGTCCATTTCTTTATGGGTGACTGATACGTGTATGCAGCTACACAGCACTCCTTATGGGTCAATTAAATCCTATAGCTGCTGTAAATCTGATGTGTTTTTATTCACATTCACATCAAACTGGTGAATGTCATTATATAATGCTTACAGCGGATTCATTCTTTCTGGAAAAGTCATTTGCTTCAAGACAAACAAAGCAGTGTGCACAACTCAATTGTTTATAATTTCTTTCTTTTCTTGTGGGTGAATTGATGAGCAATCTCGACCAGTTACTTTTTAATCATTTATGCCATGCTATTACCAGGAATGATTCATGGTGCGCACAACATACGCCTCGCTCACTGTACACCACATTATGAGCGGCAAGTACGGTGGAGTGAGATACTGGAGATCTTGGCTGGAAATGGCCAATAATTTTTGCTTTGCTAAAGTGTTTTCATATCTGGAAATGTATTTTGTGGCTGAACCTGTAGAGAATTATTATTTGTGAATGGTGGGCCTGGAAATAAGCAAAAACTATTACAACTAACCATAAAATGTGTTTGTTGTGGGAAGACAAAAACACAGAAGAAATCTGCACAGGGAGAAATAAAAAAATAAAAAAGGCCAGACTGAGCCAAGAAAGAAAGAAATGGAGAACATTTGCTCTCCGCGTCTCCACTCCTCTCTGAAGTATGATAAGGCACCTGGAATGGAAAGTTTACTTTGCCGTTAGTCTGCATGAATAAGCTTCATGACCTTGGGGCCTTTACGGAATTCATTCAAAGTCCAATGTATAAATGCACAGGCAGAGGGATATGTGGTTTGCCTTCACCCACAGAGTAATGTAAAACACCTGTCATCCACGGCGGGGGAAGCAAGTGACAGCCACTGCCAGTTGGCTCTTTCTGTTCCTTTTTTCCTTTCGTCTTGACGGCTCACACGTCGGTTTCTATACTCTTTCGTATTTGTGCTTTAGTCGCTCTGTCGTTTCACATGTCACTTTTCTTTGTCTGGTAGTTTACTTGACAGTTTTAACTATTTTTCCCCCCCATCGAAAAGCCACTTTACCTGTTGAGTTTGAGAGCTATTCATTTTCCCCAGGTAGTCTGTTAGCTCGGGCATTCTTCCTGTCGTTTTTCCAGTCTTATAAACCTTTATGTCTGCTTTCATGCTGTAAACTTGGAAATGAAATTATTGATATTTTAAGTCTTGTGTGTGTGTGTGTGCGTGTGGTCATGGATTCAAAAGGGCTGTGGTATTCACACACTGACATGCAGAGAGGTTAGCTGACAGAAGCAGGAGCCAGAGCCAGGGAGTTCGTGGCTCTTTCTTGACCTTTCTCCTTCTGTTACAGCTCTGCACATGACCTCCTGTCAGCTCGCACACATGACTCCACACACATGTGCAAGTTCAGAAAACAAAACTCCACCATCTTGTTTGTATGTACAATATGTACTGCGATGTTCAAGCTGCCATGAAACCATTTGTTATTATTAGTTTTTTAATCACTTGTGCTTTCCCCTCATTTTAATTTAAGAGAATTTAAAACAGTTCTAGTTGTAGTTTAATTTAATATTAAAGACACCCTGTGGACTTTTCTTGTAAGCAAACAAAATGCTTGTTTATATTCGGTGTTTCTCACTAAAACACCCGTTATCTCTCCTTACGGGCTAATAAACATGTTGCACTGTTCACACCAATGTTTTCAAACGTGTTGTTACTTCCTGTCTTGCTTATGTTAGTGCTTTACTACATTTCTTTGCATAGCCAAAGACAACAACTATTAATAAGTCTCCTGGGGAACAGTCAGTCAGTCAGATTTGGTCTTGCCATAAAACTCAGCAGGTACTTTTAATTTAACCACATAAATACACAAACACTTGTGAGTGTCATAATTGATGATGAAGAATAATGAAAGAATAATTATCATGTACCGGAAGATTTAAAAAAAAAAGTTATTTCTTGGTTTTGCTTTTGGAGACAGCAGTGAAAACAAAACATTTGCAATTTGCATATCTAATGTCAGAGTCAAACTGCAGGCGAACCCAATTGTGTTTGCTTTACAGTCTACATCTGGATTGAATGAACCCATTTCTGTATTTGCATGAAAATGAACCCTAATGAAAACCAGTCTCTTCACAGTAAAACAATTAAGACCTCTAAAACCTCTAAAACCTAAGATACTGTTTTTATTTACCAGCCATAAATAATAATAATAAAAACACGCTCACATGTGTCACTTTAAAGACCCACAGATGATCTGATTTATGCCCACACATGCATATGCATCATGCCTTTTAATGTAAGTAACAGACAACTATGACATGATTTAAAACCGAACCATTTGAACTGCCATTTCATTCCCCAGAAGTGATCTCTGGTGGATCCTATTTTCTCTTTAACTCACCACAAGCCACTGACGGGTCCTGTGGGAGAAAACTGGAGGAGCTTTCTGTGCTGTTCGGTGGTCTAAACTCTAAATCATCTCCAGGGCATTAGTACAAGCCTCCTCCACCACCACCACCACCTCCAACACCCCCCGCCCCTTCCCCCCCTTCTGCTCCTGCTCCTGCTCCTCTCTCTGGCTCTCTCACAAAATACAGACACACATGAACAACACTCATACAGTACCAGTGCATCTTCAGCACATACACACACACTGAAATAACCTACAGGGACCAGGTGATGGATAACACCCCGCTACATGCAGGACACAGAGCAGAGCCACACAAAAACTGAAGATGGGGTAAACGATGTTGTCATTTGAAACGCATGTACCGAGTGGTGTAATACAGATAGTGTTGACAGTCTTTTCTCCGATTATTAAAACACAGAGAACATCATCAAAATAACTTTCTTTATAACCCACACATTATTTTTCATCACGCTCATATCTGAGGTTGATTCTGCCTCATTTATTAACCGTCACGAAGAGAGGTATAAATTATAGGAAGGTAAATAGATAGAAAATAGAATACAAATACTAACAAATCACCATGACAACCATTGTTTTAAAACAAATACTGTATGTACTGTAGTTAAAGGTGTTCAGAAATGGTCATTTGTCCTGTTTGTCGCGCCTCCTTCTACGAGTTTCCACAAGTTGCCGCACGAGTTCACCCGAGTAAGGAAAACAAATTTGATTGGTCGTTATCGAGCGGGTGGGATATTCAATGTTTGTTTGTTCAGTGTGTGTGTGTGTGTGTGTCTCAGACGTTTGATTGACGGATGACGGATCCAATATCAGTGGCTGATGAATTGTGAGCAGGGTGACGCATAATTCGTGCGCCTGCATTATCCAATGCGAAAAAAAACTAACCCACTTTCATCCTGGATTTACTTGAAAATAGAATTTTGCACAAAGTTTGGGCAACATCATCTGATAGATGAGTTATTACACTAATGTTAAGACCCAGAGTGGAATCAAATTCATTTTTCTTTTCTGTACACCTTTAATACCATTACAGAAGCAGGTAAAAAATGGTTGAATCTAAATTTCCAAGTCTCACATCTCATCCAACACACACACATCTCTTCATTTCAAGAGTTGAGGTGTCAGCTGACTAATCAATTGAAGTCTTCCTGCAGTAACGGGCGGAGAGAGGATCATATTAACACCACTATTGATTTTGTCTGAAGGGGACTTCATGATGGTTAAATTACACTATACATAATAAATAGACTCCCAAATAAAGGCTGGCTTTGTATTCATCACGCTGACACCTACATGCATGCATGCGCGCTTGCATATAAACAGGTTTGTCAGATGTGAGTGGTGCGGTGATGATCCATCTGTCCAAACACAGTCAGGGGAGTGTGAGATCGGGGTCACACCACAGTGCTGATAGATGCCTCTCTCTCTCTCTCTCTGGCCAGACAGGACACACACACACATACACACACCAGTTAAATCAGCTCAGACTTTGCTTTAGACCAGAGCACACAAAGACACTACAGAGCTGCTTTATATAGCTGTGTGCTTGAAAGGCAGAGCGCCTGGATGCGATTGACGGGGTGTTTGCCTGTTTATCACTCTGTCTATCAGGCGGGTTATTGCCAGTTTCTGTTTGTTGTTCTGTCTCTGTCTGCCAATTGGTTGTCTGTGATTTTGGCATCTTGTGATTAGACCAAAGCACGCACACACACACACACACACACACGTACACACACACAATGACAGAGATGTTTGCTTTCTACTTTGCTGTCGTGAAGCTGATGATCAGATTTTATGAATGTCAGTCTGACTGATAAGCTCATGATGGGCCTAAATTATTGATTGATAAACTAATTAAATATTGACTGACGTGACAAATGACCAACCCGACTACAAGTACTTATCAAACGGGTCGCTGACTCGGTGACTGAGTGACCAACAAGCTTGATGACCGACTAAGTGTCAGGCTCGCAGGCTGAATGACAAGTGAACTGACAAAATAACGAACTAGGTGACTGACAGAGAGACTGATGAGGTGCCTGACGGACCGGACGTCCGCTGTGTAATTCACAACATGATTGACACAAGTGGCCACCTGATTGACTTCACCTCGTTTTTGGCCCCAATTTTTTTTTTTTTTTACTGCCATCTGTCTGACTTTTTTAACTTCTATCATTCCCGTCTCGCACCCCGCTCTGTTTTCTACCTCTCATTGACCTTTTCCCCTCACAGTTTATGCTTTCAGTCCACCTCAGTCCGCTGGGAGTCTCATGGACTCAGTGGAGGGTGACAAGAGAGAATGACCGAGTGATGATATCGCCATCAAAGGCTCATTGCTGCCCAGCGGGAGCCTTTCCGCTTGGTGACCCCCCCCAGATCAGAGGGCAGATTAATTCGGTGTGAAGAAATGTTTGAGTGTGTCCAGGAGTGGGATTGAAAAGTAAACTTGGATAAAATGGCTTGTTTGTTTTAAATAAAAAAAAACAACCTTATCAGCGGTGAACAGTGTGGCTTGTCAAGAACAAATCAAATGTGCACATGAGCAGTCTGTCCTTTCTCGCTCTTCCTCATACTCTAATGCATCTCCAGTCTCCACACACACTCACTGACACACTCACACTGAGTAAACGGTTCTCCCAATACTCTCCATCCCAGAATGCATTTCACACTCCAGATTCTAGGGAATAGTCATCATACGTGTATGAGGCACAAACTGGGGCCTATGCAAGCATGTTATTGTGTTTTACAGTATATTTACTTTGCTATTACAATGCTGAATTCTTATTCTTATTTCTATTTATCACATAAATAGTGGGAAATCCCACAGTTGTGGAAGGGAAAACACAAAAACTGCATCAAGTCTACAGCTGCCATCACAACAGTTATTATAGGGATCCGACATTGTATTAACATCAGTCTAGGCTTCTCACTTCTTTCCATCCTTTTTCTTGAACACAACATGTGCTCAAAATGTCAAGTGTTGATCACAGGTTATCTAATTAAGCTCTCAGTCTATTCACCAAAGGGTCAGTAACAGAAAATAATAACTAATCAACCAGAAGAAAAAATCTTTCTTTTTTTCTTTACCACCTTGACATTTTCTAACATACTGCATTGTCACTGCTATAACCAAGGACATTTTCCCGTGGATGTAAAAAGGTTTCTTTCTGACAGTCACTGGGCTATTCTTGTCTATGTTTGCGCATGCATATGTCTTTATTGTAAAACTCTATCTTCCTCTGCACATAATCTGCCTCGGTCTGAGTTTCAATCTGTTCCACAAACACCTCTAAATTGGAATAAACATTAAACCGAACAAACTGTGGATCAGTTTTTTTTCCCCCCCTGTTGGAACAAACCTGCTAGATTCAAATCTGCAGTCGGGCTTGCAAAGATTTGGAAAAACAAAAAGGTGTGATTTGCTGTGTATGAAGAAGGGACACAGCGGATGAGACACAGCCACGAGGGACCGGGGACAAAAGGAGAGTTTCACCGGAGGCAGGTAGGTATTCTTATACATGGTTCAAAGTTCAGGGTCAATTTAAGATAATGTCACCCTCCCTTGCTCTTGAGTAATGGCTGGTACACACCTTCACCTCTGTATTTTTCTCTTTTTCCCCGTACAAGCTGAAAACAATAAATCTTTGACACACCAAAAGACTGTGGTGTCTTGTCCTAGCCCTGGTGACTCACCTGACCACAACCAGACCTTTGGTCCAGTTAAATCCGGGACGTGCACTACATCACACATGCAGACACTCCTCGAGTCACAGAAACACAAACTCTTTCCGCTCTCTTGCTCCAAAACACACCCAGCAATTTCACCCGAGTCCCGCCCTAACTCTCCAGAGGTTCTCAAATCCTGCTGTTATTTTTACTAAATCCTCCAGCGCTCATGCTGATGCATTACCGCGTCGTGCCTGAATGTGGTCTTCGAGTGTCTACACAACAGACGGGATGCTATATGTGGCAGAAAAAGTGACATCATGCCCGAACAGACAGAGAAATGTGCGTGAAAGACTCTCACACGCCACTAGACTGCAATTACTGGCATGACCTGGCCCAGTCTTCCTGCTTCCATGATTGTTGGAGGTAGTTCAGTATGACCTGTGGCTTAAAACTATTACGGAAAGCCTGGCGGGAAAAACCCTTTGAATACAGAGCAGGGCTTTCAAATCTATTCAATACCAAATTCAGGTCATGGTAAAGCAGAGGCACGACTTGTAGCCTATACATCTACCTTTATACGTATAGAAAAAAGTATTACTGTAGCTACTTCTGAGGTCAGTTGATCGGTTTCTTCTCAGCTATTGGTGAGGGTATGAAAATAGTCACACAGAGTAAACTTTTCATTTCTTAGCCTAATATAGAGATAGCAGCAGCTGGCACAGGTAGCACAATCTCTGAAAGCAGGTTAAGTTGAGTCTGTCCTGAGGTAACAAAAGCCAACCATCTGCAAAGCTCATTAATTAACATGTTAAAAGCACAAGGCGTCTTGACAGATTGAGCATTTTGCACAATTTTTGTGGTATTGATCTGCTCGTCTAGCACTCAGCTATTAAAGGAAAACAAAACAAAATGTTGATTTAACTAATTTGTCAAATTAAAATGAAATACAGTACATTAGGAAAAATGCAGAAAGCAAAACAAACAAACTCACTTGTTGAAATCACAATTTTACAAAGTTTTATGGGTCATAGACTTTAGGCTGTTGCCAAGCAACCGGAGGAGACTCCAGGAAGTAAGTGGCCCCAACAAAGAAATTCATTCTGACATATAACCTCCCGTAGGACGTTTTGTTATTGTAACACACAATCAAAAAATGTGTTAATGACTGGGTTTCGTAAAAGTGCTGCTAAACAATTAGTCAGGGTGGTTTATGCTAAGAGAGATGAGCCAGCTGCTAATAAAGGTTTTAAACTCAGATAGATCTTGTCTTCTCAGCTCCTCCTCAACATGGAGGCCAAGTGCATTTCCAAAAAGGCAAAACTTTTCCTTTAAACTTCTCTTAGAAAGAAAAACCCCTCAAGGACTTCAAAATAAAAATATGCTGTGTAGACGTGGGAATGAAAGGATCTATGGACAGCACACGCTCTGCCTTTCAGTGCCAATTAACATGACTCCACAGCCAGGCTGCTACTACTGCTAGTGCTGCTGCTGCTGCTGCTGCTGAGAGATGTCTGTATAACCAAGTGTCAGCCTGTGAAAAAAAAAAATCCCATGGCTGACCCAGGCACTGATCAGCTGTTGAGACAGCGGCTCTGACACATAGCCCAGACCCTCGGGCTACTGTCTGAGCTGCTCTCAGTGTCAGGAAAGCACTGTTCACAGAGAGCAAGTTGTCACAACAACCTGGAAGAGCTGCAGTGGCTTAAATCTCAGAGAAGAAACCAATAGTTTGTCACAGCTGTCCCCAAAAACTACATTTAATCGAGTCGATATTTCCTAAATAAGCTCAGGTACAATAAAGTTACCTCTCTGACAGGAAAGCAAGTTTTAGCTCGTGACTACCAGGCCCCTTGTATAAAGTTTTTCATTCCAAAGTCATCGATGACTTTGAATGAACAGGTAACAGTGAAGATTAACACAGACCCCCAAACCTAAACTGATTTGCAAGCATAATATCTACTTTTTTTTTTTTTGTTCTTTCACCCTGAAGACGATCAAAACCATTCCCCCATGGATGTTTGAAGAATTTCCTATCATTTTCTCACCGTTTAACTGCTTGGTTTCTGCACTGGCATCAAAGATTTCCTCCATTTCGAGGCCTTTTGTTCTCTGTGTGCTGTAATCGCAGGGCCAATCCACATGAGACCGGAGGTGTCATCTGATGCCTGATCAAGGCAGCGGTGCGAAGATGGCCCAAGACTTCCAACAAAATAACTCACCACACATGAAGGAAACACAAACATTAAACTTGTGCGCTCTTACTGGCACATACACACTCACCTGGGACTGTAGCGATAAGGGGCATAAAGCCCAGCGCTGAGGAATGGTGACATTTTTAAACCTTTAATTACATGCTTGGCTAACGGGTAGGCGACTGTCTCTCTGGGAACAAAATTACACTATCACTGTCTACAGCTGTGCACAGACGCAGGTCTACTTGCCATTCACACACAGACACACACAGACCTGCCTCCTGCACCTCGGAGGTGAAAAAGCAAAGCGAGGGCATTCGCTTCTCTGCCAGCATCAAGGGTAGCTACTAACTACAGGCGCAACTCATTGATCTGTACTTCCAAAAGGGCACAGACATGCCTGGTAGAAGAATGAAATGCTACCTTGATGCTAACCAGACTCCAAATGAAAAGAAAATTACAGTCATCCAAGGGTAGATTCCTCTCATTCAGCCGACAATGTGAAATCAGTCGATAGAGACGTTTTTTTTCTCTTTCTTTTCTTTCCTGCGCAGAATTCGACCGTTTTGATTCATTCAATTACTAATATTGTAATCAATCATATCAGCTTTATAGGGCTGACAGAAAATGACTCGGGGAATGATGGATGAAATCTCTTACAGACAGATTCCACTGCAGGGGAGGTCAACCCTCTGTGCTAAGACTCACTGCAAAGTAAGTGTAAGCACTGTACAGAGCTTTCACCGGCACAGTGTGCACTGTTGGATCTTCCTCAGCAGAGGTGGGAAAGTGAAAAATGTACTTTTAATTAGCTGCACTGCTTCAGGATAATATAATAGTAGTAGGCAGTATACATTCAGAGACTTATTCATTACTTTAAAAGTTATTGCACATTTTACTGTGGTACTTAATAGACCACTTACTTCACTTGCTGTAATCACTATTTATGTAAATATTATGGATAACAAACATTGAGTTATTGGAGGTATAAACTTGCTAATGTGTTTTCTTTTTCTTCAAGAAATTTGTCATTTTTTCATCATGCAGTCTCAATATGTATATCCTTGTTTTTCTTACGTGCTAAAATCCTTTCAAAAAATCTCCTAGTTGTTTTGATAAAATGGAAAAACTTGACAACCGTATTTAATCATCCCCATATCATTAAACAGTATTACATAGACTTTTAAGTGGACACAGCCATTGCGTTGTGTGTTTGTAATAGGCTATTACAGTATGAGATTTGAATTAATTTGATCAGCTTCAACATTAAAGCCCTTTGCATCAAATGCGCTGTGTTCTGTATAAATAAAACTGAGGAACAAGATTAGTTTAAAAAAAAAAAGGTTTTCTTAGATGGGAATTTATTTAATGTGGATTTTATACATTTACTTTAATGTACGTGTTAATTACAGTACGTTCCTAACTGGTGGTCTTGATCTAGCAGAGTTAGTGACCTTTACAGCCTGGCGCAGATTTTCCAGCACTTCATGTTCAGTCTGTATGGACAGAAATAGCTAAAGTTGTGCTTTTTTTTTTTTTTTTTCATCCAGTCCTTCACTGACAAAAGTCCCAATTGGTTGAAGGCATGAGGCGGCTGGGGGCAGGGAAGTGTACTATAATCAATCTTCCTACAGTTTTTGCAATCAACACATCCAAGATAACAAGCCTAAAAGCCTGCCAACTCCTACAGCTCTGTAATTATATGCCTGAAAAACAACAACAACCTCTTTGGTGAGAAAAAAAAAGTCATACACACATATACTTCATCACACATAAAGGTTCTACAGATGGGGAGGAAGCCATAAGGAGTTGTCTTACTGTATCTGGCAGGAGGGATAGTAAATTAGCTCTTGGCTCCACTGGAACCAATTAATTACTCAGGCGTGTGCACGTGTGCGTGTCTGTGTGTGTGTGTGTTGCGTGCCTGGCCTTTGTACTTTGTCCCGTTAACGGCGGAGACGGGCACAATTGCGGAAAGTTATAGCATTAATGAGACGGAGAGATGGGTTTGGTTAACGGCAGCTGACTTAACACGGAGAGGATGCTGCAGAAGTGGTCTATGTGTGTTGTTTGTGTGTGTGTGTGTGTGCATGTGTGTGCCTGCCTGAGTCCCCGTCTCCCA
The DNA here is from genome assembly GCF_905171665.1 of Trachurus trachurus. NCBI lineage: Eukaryota > Metazoa > Chordata > Actinopteri > Carangiformes > Carangidae > Trachurus > Trachurus trachurus. The sequence continues at coordinate 10,673,612 of NC_139911.1, forward strand.
GAACGCGTCTCCCAAGGGTAAACTGGAACAACAGAAGAGCAGAGTCGGAGACGGAGCCTGCAGGCATCCGATGTGATCGTGTCTCTGCTAGACCAAGCAAACAGATGTAGACCCATCTCCCTCCGTCTCGCCCCCCTCTTTCCCTCTCTCTTTCTGTCTCCTTCTCTTTCTTTTTTCCAGTGTGCTGGGGTGGAGTCTGAGGGATTGTGTTTCACCATGAGCTGAATGGACTAGTCCACTCTGACAGTTAGTCTTCTAAAAAATAGAGACACCAGAGATTTGCAGCCACTTTCAAAACAACTTGTACTCCTTAGCCGCAGGCAACTTGTATCTCTGGATCTATTAAGGCCACGTTAAGGCAAAAGCCTCTGTTTAACTAAGGAATGTACTGCCTCAGTGTTTCTTCTTCCACAGCTGCAGTCTCTCTACACAGGTCCATATACATATAGTATATATGTACACACACACACAAACACATCTATAGTGGTCATACTACATCACAGCTATTAATAGAAAAAACATCTGCACATTAAGAAATCTGTTGCGTCGACACAAAACTTCAAGTTTAAAAAGTGCCGAGTTGGAGGAAGTTGGATGTTTGTTCAGGTGTACCTTTGATACACACACACAGACACACACACACATGCACTCACATGGGAGCAAAAGCAACTTGTTGTCAGTGTTTGTAGCTACACCAACACAATTTTTCAGGTTTACTAAAAAAAGAGTTCAATAAACATATTCACCGTAAATATATTAATTTCATTTGCAAGCCCTCAGAGACCTTATTTGAATAAAGTCCTCTGCTCCTGTTGAGGTCATGGGAAGCACATATTAAAAATGGCTGGTTAATAAGCTTATTTACATCCTGTGAAGATGGGAGTGAGTAAATCAAATGATTTGTGCTGCGTCTTTGAAATTCAACACATTAAAGAGGCTAACTTTTAACATCAGGGCTCGGTGATTAGGATTCTGCTGGGAGCCGGTAATTGCATTTCCTTCTGTGTGATCCAGAGTATCTTCCCCATGAGGGAGGCCAGGACGTTTTTGTTTTTTTTTCTAGAAGAAGAAAAAACACAACAACATACACATCTCACAACACACTCTCAGAGGGGAAAAAACCACAAAAGCGAGGAGGAGTAAGGACAATAATGTTAAAAGATGGGGAGCTGTCTGTCATGACATAGCTGCTTCATGCTGTCTGTGTAATGAGTTTTTTGTTTTTTAAACTGTAGTCTTGTAGCCTCCAACAACATGGTTATCAACACAACAACATTTCGAACAACACAACCCCTGCAGAATGCCACACAAACTCTGCTTGATGGTATAAGCTCACACTTCCTCGTCTTTATTCATTCTTTTGTTGAAAATAACTCTGTAACCTTAATGCCATCCTCCACTGTGCAGGATGAATGTTCCCCACTCACTCTCTATTTATAAAGCTCTGAAGCCGATAGCTGACGGCATTAACAGCCCATGTTTCCCCCCGTGACACTGAATCCCATTCAAGTCAACACAAATATGTCGCTATAAGGTAAAAGGCTCGAGACCACAACACATATGGCCCCATCATTATCTGACCAACATCAATAGATGTCATTATCTACATGCTAAGGTCCAAAGGCTTAATGACCATGTTGTCCTTCACTGTGTGCTCATTAAACACTGTGACAAAGCCTTTTGTGCAGGTAGATTTCCTCTGTAAATGCCAGTTGGAAGGTCAGGAGAAGCAGTGAATTAGAGCGCACGTTGACGACGTGCCAGAACGGAAACATTGGTTAAATGAGGGTTTTGCCCCCATATAAAGGAAGCACTCATGGAGATACGGAAAAAACGGTGGCACATGTTAACCCGACTAAAAGGTGAACTGCTAACATCAGTGTAGCTGTCAAATTGGAAATTTCTGTTTGTAGCATTTACACAGGAATCCATAAAATTCACATTATATGACACACTTTTACAGCAGCGAAGGTGGTGCTGGTGCTGGTGCTGGTGCTTCTGAGAAGATGCCACACTTTGTAGACAAGGACAGGAGGGAATACATCAAACTTCTAAGAGAAGTAGAAAACTGTGGCTCACGCAGATTTTCTCCGGGTGTCATTATTGATGTTGATCCCTCGGCGCGTCACGCTACACTCTTACTAATCAGGTCTCACTGTAATGTCTCCACACTGTCTCTCTCTCTGATCAGTGACACTGTGCCCTCCTTCAAAAGCAGGAAAGTTCAGACAGAAAAGCGTGAACTGCACATTTAATTCACTCGGCTGGTGCGCTGCTAAATCATTAACCTGCCACATTAGATGGACAGAGGAAAGTAAAGTTGGGATGGTACAGACCTGACAGCGACAAGTAAAGACACACAGAGACATATACAAAGGAGGGATTCAGCAACTGGACGTCTGAGTGACCCTAATTAACATGCAGTATCAGCTAGAAATGACATTAAATAAAGTTTTGAAACATCAACATTTCTGAGATGTGCATTAAAAAAAGAAGCGTTTTAACCTGAAGGAAATTGTAAACCTTTACTGTGAAATTGGGAAGTGCTGGAAATACAATTTTCAGGAGCCTATATAACAAAAGATTCATTTTGTATGGTTTATCGAAGACTAGAATATGTCAGAAAGGCATTTTAAAAGTAAATATAAGTGGAAACTTTGACTTGTAGGTGGTGCTACAGGAAATGTCAGGGGAACAATAAAATGGAGACAATTCACCCTTTGGGCGCCATGGACATCTGCACTAAATTTCATGGTAAACCTTCAACTATTTGTTGAGATTTTCCAGTCTGGACCATCAAGTATTGGGAGCAACCACCTGACAGACTGATGTTAGGATTCCTAGCATGGCCAGAAACACAACGGAGGAGCTGTGCACCATTAATTCAGCAGGTTGGCTTTGGATCGCGAGGAAGACGAAGAAATAATACATGCACAGGTGACCTGGTCAGATGAAGCATGTAATTAAGATGAATACTTAATACGTTTTCACACATTCTGCCAGATGTGAAGAGCAAGTATTGGCTCAGCGCTGTTTGGAGGATCCATGCCATGTGTCTGCACAGCACCAGTCATCCTGCAGCATAAACAGCATAAAGCTGAAGGACAAGTTGTCGTGTATTTACTTCGTAGAATAATAAATTCATCTTTTCAGTCATCGCTTTATTTTTCAACTTTTTTCCTTGACTCATGTTGAAGTAAACTGAATATCTTTGAATCTGTGAGTGTTATTCAGACAAAACAAACATTTGGAAGCTGTCACCTAGTGCTTAATAAGAAACAAAAAAACACTATTTTCTGACATTTTATAGACAAAAACAACTTCTGAATTTTTTAAAAGAAATAACAGTCACATTGTGTTGTACCACTAGGAAATTGACCCCCTGTTTGTCAAAACTGCTCTCTAATACCAAACAGGTAATTCACTTTGAAGGCAAATATTACAGCTTGTGGTATCACCAACTGTTTTAGTAATTTATGATAATGAATGTTACTTAAGCGAAATTCAAAATAAATGTCACCACATACAGCCAACTTGGGAGGACATTCAAAACATGGAAATTAAAAATTACTATTTATTAGAGGTTGATATTATGAAGCGTCTCTAGACAATTGATAATAGCTTGCACACATGCATCCACATGCACAGGCGCGCACACACACACACACAGACTCAGACTCAGTCTTCAAAACAACAATACTCTTTTCAGATCATGTCATAACTGCCTTGTGGCAACATCGCAGCCTTTTAAGACGGTTCATGACAAACATTTGTGAATATTTGACGACGTCACAGTCAGACAGCTAATTGCAGACTATGGGGTTCGGTGCCACTGTGCCCCCAAAACACTGCCAAAGCAAAACAAAATTCCCCCTAATTGACCCAAATGAGCCATGTAACAAACAGAAATCACTTTGATAATGTGTCATCACTTCCCTCCCTCCCAAAAAAAAAAAAAATGAGAGAGCGACAGGAATTAGAGGCTACAAAGAGTTGAGAGTACACATGCTGCCTGTCTGCCTGTGAGCACAAAAGCAAAAAAAAAGATGTCTGAGTTTAAGTGATCACAAGCACTATCTGTCAGGACAAATCACATATCAAACAGACCAATGTAGTGTATCTTTAACATTTTTTCGTCTGGGGAAAAGTAGAAAAGATAGAATTATCAAAAACTCATCCCCTCATTTTGGGAGAAGGAGGAGGAAAAGTGGATGGTCTATAATTGTTGTAAAAATGCATGTGTCAGCAGGTAGAGAATACACGAGCAGGTGTGTGTATGTGTGTGTGTGTGTGAGCGGCTCCAGGCTTCATGTTGGTGTTTAATGAGTTTTGTGGGGGAAACTCCAAGGTTTCCGGGATAAAATTGAGGAGCTGCTTTCTCTATTTGAGCCAGTATTAACTCTCAGCCCTTCATAGCTTCAGGCCGCTCTACTAACTTGATTAGGCAGGTATGGGCCTGGTGCTTTGTGCCCTTTCTTTCGCTGAATTGACTCGCACAAGGTCAAGCTTATACAAACACACCATAAGAACAAACCACACACACCGGCAATCTTTGTCTTTCATTACACATCCTCTGCTTCTTTCATTCTTTCTTTCTTCTCAACACATACATGCTGCCATAACCCTTCCAAAAGTGCCACCCGGAAGCAAAAGAGAAAAACAATACCATCTAATCTCCAGCAACAGCTACATCAACTTCCCACCCAACAGATGAAGACACACACGAGCCGGCGTGGCATGTGTCTATAGCTGTGACAAGTCTAATTTGGGCTCACAGCTAAATATACAGTTCAGTGCGACGCTGGCCCTCTGAACCGCGCCGTTTCATGACGCCTTTGATGGCCCAACATCAAAGCTGAATATCATCACTTTTAACTCTAATACTGTATATTAATTCACTTTCTATGTTTAGGTTCTGTGTCATATTGCTTCTGGGGTAAAAAAAAAAAAAAAAGTTAACTTGCCCTCATCATGCATATTCATGCAGCGTACACACATTACAGCACCAAGGAGCCACACAAGGCGACAAATGCTTTGGATTTTGGTCGACTGACCTAAATTTTCCCAGAAATGATGGCACTTATTAATTTGGAAAAAAAAAAACCTTCCTGTGTCATTATGATAACAACTACAGGTTGTGGTTCTGATTAATACTCCCTCGGAGCTCTAAATCCCCAGGAGTTGAGTCGCAAGAATACAGGGAGCATTTAATGTGTGGTCTCCACTGTCGTTGACGCACAAGCCCTGAGGTCCATCTGGGCTTGATTGTAGGCCAAAAAACAGATGTTCCTGTCTGTCTATGTGTTTTTCTGCTTTTTGTGTGTGTGTGTGTGTGTGTGTGTGCATGGTTTCTTCACTATCTTACAGCATGTGTCTGTGTGCACAGCTGCCTACCTGACCCAAATGTATCTATTACTGCTGCAGCGCCTCTTTGTCAGTGAGTGTACCTGACCCACTTGTATCAGTTTATGTTTACTTGCATGTTCCACGACGAGTGCGAGTTTACATCTACGCCTCCATATACTTATTTTTGTGTTATATTTCCAACATGTACAAGTATAGCTCACAGAGGTTTTCGTATACGTCTCTTCCTCTGAGTGTGGGCATGTTGGGGTTTTTCCCCTCTTGCTTTTAAGACTGCGTGTATGTTTTGTAGATCCTAAATTATTTGATTAATTGAGTTGATTAATCAGCTGTTCAAGTCACAAAGAAAATGATCAGCTGTTGCTTTAATAATTGATCATTTATTAAGTCATTTATCGGTGCCATACAAATTTCACTTCCTCAGATGTGATGTGATGTCTTTTTGCTTTGCTTTGTCAAATAGTAAAGTGGCCTCGGGCTCCAGGAATTCATAATGGGCACTTAAAACAAAACAATTAGATGCACATTAATTAGTAATGAAAATAATCGTTTGTAGCACAAGTGGCCAAGTAATGTTGTGTGACTGACATATGAATGTATAAAACATCAGATTCTGCACATAGAGACATGGAATTCAGTGTAAATATGACCAATGACAAGATGGGCAACAGTTTGGGAGGTGTACTGTATGCATCAGCTCTTCTGCCACCAACAATTACCCATAACACCCTTGTAACCCTCTTAACCACCCTACTTGAGATCTCAAGAGGTCTCTGTGAAGGATGCTGTGATCACATGGACTTGACAACATTATTTCACTGTAATATGTTCATCTTCAACAGCGACATATTTAATTATAGTATTATGAGATAAGCAGAAATGTAGCACTTCTTACTGTACTTCTGATTATCTGCACTATATGTTGTATTCTCTACCATTTCCCCAGTAGGAGGAAGAAAGTCTAAATCATATTATTCTTTGTGCTTGCAGACAGAACAAGCTGGGAATATTTATGATTTGTGCCTTTGTTCCATTGCAAAGCTCTTCTTCACCTTCATAGAACCCAAAAAGCAGATTATCACATGCTTATACTGATTTGTATTGTTCAAATGCACGCAGTCAGTCGGTGGACAAAGTCAGAGCAAATTTAAGTATGTATGTGCGTGGCAAATGCCCTGTAACGACACTGAGATTTATGCTCCAGCCTGTTTGCCTGCATATATTATATATTTGCCGTGTGGATTATTTTTGTCCAAGTGCAGGGTGTGTGTGAAAATGTGCGTATGTGGACATATGAGTGTGCATATGACTGAATGTTTCTCTGTGTCTGGCCATGAATTCCTGGAGGCCTCCACGGCTGCTCGTCTGTGTGTGGGAAGCCTGAGACATGGAGAAGTAATGGCTTTCAGTCTCACACTGACCTGCTCTTCAAAACGTAAAGAGAGGAGAAAAAAGGACTGGAGAGGGAGAGGAGGCGAGAAAGTCGTTTGGGGTCACTTGAGGCAGATTACTGAAGAGAGGTCGGTGACAATGAGAGGAATAGAGGAACAAAAGATGAGGGAGATGCAGGACAGGATGAGGAGTAGAGGTTGGATGAGATGAAATTAGGGTACGGGGCATGGATAGCGGAGGGTTGGAGAGTGGTGTTAAAGAGGTTAGTCAGGAACAAAAGGAGCCGTGAGTGCGGGGGGGAGAGGAGAGGATTAACAGAAGATGAGTTTAGATGGAAAGAAAGAAGAGGAATGAGGAGTTTAGAGGCACTTCAGGGAGAGGAGAGAAAGGTTGGAGAGCGTGGCTTTGCTATGGAGAGCGGGATTAAATAACACACACCACATGCCATAAAACTACAATTCCTCACATCTCTGCAGTCCACTATGTCATGTGTCGGGGGAGCAGCCTCACAGAGGTAATTGAATCGGGACATGAAAACAACAGGGCAACAGGCGGCAGGGTGAGGGTGGTCAGACACAGCTGGAAAAGCAACAATTCCCCTCTTTTTAAACTAAAGGGAAAGGAAACACCGGGGGGAAACAGTGGTATTCAGACTATCTGGGACTGTGGTGTCCAGAGAGCTGACTCTCCATGGCCTTTCACAGGAGCCACAGCTCCAGGTGCAACACAGTGCAGATCTGTTTAACATCCAATTTTACTCCAATTTGCCATGTCTTTTAGTTTCCTAGACCACCTCTATACCCCATTTGTCTCCGTTTTCACTGACACACTGTGGTTTTTTCTTTGTTTTGTTTTATGTAAACTGCAATCATACGACTATAGTCATCCATCACAGATGAAATACTGACAGAATGGGTGAAAATTGATTCAAGCTCAACCTCCCTGACCAGAAAAGGCAGCCTGAAATAAACCAGCTCACACACACACACACAAAAAAAACACCTTTAACAACCCTGTTGTTTTTACAGGCTAGAAAATATTGCGAGGGAAGAGGCAGAAATTGGCCGAGAAGCAGCTTAAAGTGTTGTTTGCGATGCGTTTTTATCCGGCTTATCAAGCGATCTACTGTTATTGTAAAGGGGAAATTGCCTGTAAAAAAAGAAAACTTCCCATTTGCTACCGCCATCCCACAAACTGGAGGAAAATCTGGACGTGTGGTTTCATCCTGGTAGCAGTGTGTAAATAAACATAAACAACACAAGGTGTAAACGAGCCTAACAGGAGAGGAAAGAAAACAGCGACTCGTCGACAACCGGGCCAGACTGTTAATGTTTGCACTTTTTCTATTAGACGGGACCCCCTGGCTGCCTCATACAATTATGTTATTCTTCTGGGGCTGTGAGTGTGGGTGTCTGCATTGTGAGACTGCGTCTGGAGGTGATAAAACAGCAGAGAGCACATAAATAATGACTTAATGATCCCCTCCACCCTTAGTTATACTGATGACGATGGAGTTTTCCAGCCCAGGATGCTGGTGGGGGCGGCTGGTGAAATCCACATGTGGCCTCCAGGTGTGTTTAACTCCAACTCTGTTACTTCTTTATCTCCCAGTGCGCCAAAGTGCACCAAAGTGGGTGTCCACTTCTATACTTTGTGCATCTTGCAGCCACTGCTTTATATCCATCTATAAATTCATTTCCTGTGCGAACATTCATCTCGATGCACTTTTGGAAACATGTATCTAATATGTGCCAAAGATTTCCATTCTCACGAGAATGCAACAGCTGGATGAGCTGCATTAATCAACCCGTCAAGTTGCACTGGGATCCGTGAAGAGCGCATAGAAGTGGTTGTGAAGTGTGTGGATGTGTTACAAAAAGAGAGGGAAACAGGTCTTTTTGAGTGGCAGGCTGTGTGGGACCAGACGCTAAATCAGACATGCGGCTAAATTACAGTCCCGCCGCTGTGGCAGAAATAACGGTATTATCTGTGTAATTGTTTCTTTAGGGTGCTTTATGCTACCAGTGCTTTACAACAATAGCAGTAAATCACGTAACCGTGCACTGCAATTAACATCCTTTACCTCCTTCGCGGTAATCACGCTCTGCAACTAAATGCGGATGCAGAGCATTTGTGTCAGGGGTGTTTTTGCCTTTTCTGCTCATGGTATTTTGCCAACACCTAACTGTCTTTTACAGCTACTGAGAGGTGTAATTTCAACACAGGAGTTCATCGATTTGCACGAAAAAGGTGCACACAGGAGGGTGAATCAAAGATGGAGAAAATGTGAGTGTAACCTGCCAATTACTGTAATTGCTTCAGCTGATGAAACCCGAGACATATGGAAGTGGGAGAAATCATACTAAGAGCATGCATGTGTGCACATATGCAATTACTTAAAAGAAAAAAAGAGAAAGAAACCCACACATCTTTTTAAAACCAGACATGAAGAGATGTATGTCTGGAATGAGAGAGTGTTAATTATGATATATGGGGCTCAGACAGTGCAGCAGTGGGAGCCAGTGTGTGGCAATCAGCTCAAGACAATGACAGGTTACAGTGGGGCTCATTGTGAGCTAAGGGGCCCGGTCACCGCCTGTGGGGGCGTTCAGGGCCGGTGCAGCTCCGAGAAGCCGAAGCCGCTGTTGTTTCAATCCCAGGAACACACAACACCACCGGTGTCCTTGGATAAGTTACTGCATCCCAATGCTGCACTATGACCTTCCACATCAGGAGGAGGGCGAGAAGAAAAAAGCTAATTTCCCACAGGGGATGAATCAAGTAATCTATTAATATTGTGATTTTCAATGCAGAGTGGGAGGGAGAGAAAGGAATTACATCCCATAATGTATACAGCCTTGACTCACACGGTTATCTCCTGAGTATCGGATGCTTGACGGACTCTGGCAACAGTTTCCTCTTCATATTGTGTGATACAACTCCTTTCGTTGTGTTTTTCTAAAGTCAATAACAAGACGTGGACCCTGCAGGAAAAGAGTCCCCTTTTGCCCTTAACTGTAGCAGGGAAGGGAGTACTTTTCTACCCATAGAGCCTTTGGGGAACGGCACGGAGCACAAAATAGATCAGGATGCCAAAGGGTCCTTGCTTCAGAAGGGCAGAGGTCTATTTTTAATGACAACAAGAGCACTGCAACAAAGTATTGTGCTGTGGCAAGTCCAGAGGAAATTTATCCTCTGCGTAGGAGTTCCCTCCCTCACTGCACCCGTCTAAAGAAATCTGTAACAGCTTAACTCAAAAACAACTGCTCATGCTTCCTGCAACAAAATCCATTCTATTCTCCATTTATAATGATTTGACTGAGATGATCTCAGCTTATCCTCATTAAGGAAGACGATAATTACTTCTCTTAGTCCCCTGCTGACACGGCCAACAGGGAGAGCGTGTGTCTTTTCATGCGCCTGTGCACCTTTCTCCCACGGCTACATGTACATCTATTTAAAAAGGGCAGCGCTGGGAGCGGCGGGGGGGTTCGGGGTCGGAGATGGGGTCATGTCTTGTGGAGCTAAGGTCAGCCGACGGGAGCAGAGGCGCCTGGGAGAAAGTGAAACTGGAGGCCTTTCTTTCACTCCGCTGACCTCCAGGGGCTTGACACACACACCTATAAGAACGTGAGAAATAAAGAGCGGAACCCTTTCATATATTTCGTGTACACGTGTTGTCGCTACTGCTTCGACTCGTTTTGGTTTGTTTATGCTCGGGGATTTATTTGCCGGTTTCATCTTCTATCTGGCCACCACTTCCTCTCTCCATGTCTCTGTCTAATCTCATTCTACACTGTTGCCTTCTTGAACAGCCTACCACTTTAAAAAAGTTTGTGTACACTGGGATATGTGTTTTTATTTCTTTCTTTTTTTTTTAGTTGCTTTGGTTTGGTTTTTATTTGTTGTTTGAGTCTTTTTTCTTTTCTACGCAAAGGAGCGAGGAGGAGGAGGAGGAGAGAGGAAAACACACATCTCATCCTGGAGAATCTTTAAACAATCCACTTCAGTCCCGACAGGGCAGCACCGGGGAAGAAGTATACAGGCAGCGCGAGTCAGCACAACTCTTGAACGTAACTCACTTCCCAAAGGAGTTCAGCAACACAATAGAGCCACAGCAGGAGAATAGAAACATTCTCTTGTTTCATGAGCAGCATAATCAGACGACTGCATTAGCCAGCCAACACTAGACTGTAGAGAAGAGACACTCCTGGTAATACCTCTAGAATTACTCCATTGTCTTTTACAGCAACTGATATGCTTATCGCCCGAGTCCAGTACCTGGCTAGACTTTTAATAGACTTAATGTTCCATAACAAAATATTCCTTGAAACCCAACTCCCGCTCTTGTACAGTGGTTTTCAATTCCAAGTGACCACTTCTTCAAGTCAACTGTTCATGTGCAGTCACCAAAACAAGGTGTTCGCCGCTGGCAGGCGGCCAGGCAGCCCAGTCTCTGACTGAGGGCTCATTCTTCCTGATGGTTTATTCAAGGAAAAATGAAATGTTCTTTAGAAGGAATAATAAGTGGTTTGTTATTCACTGCTGGTGGTTCAGATTAGACCACACATCCTCTGTGTGGTTTCACCTCCAGAACTGAGGCAGCATTGTATCTGCTGCTGGGGTAGACTACACATTCCCATTCGTACTGCACACAGACCGCGCAAAAGACATGACTCATGAGGGTTTCATGTCTGGAGAGTGTGTGTGTGTGTGTGTGTGTGTGTGTGTGTGTGTGTGTGTGTGTGTGTGTGTGTGTGTGTGTGTGTGTGTGTGTGTGTGTGTGTGTGTGTGTGTGTGTGTGTGTGTGTGTGTGTGTGTGTGTGTGTGTGTGTGGAGTGGGTATGTGTTTACAGGAAAGGTTCTGGAAGACAATGCTGGAGGTGTGTGTGTTTTCCTACTTGTTTTTCCCTTTCCTTTCTCAGGTGTGAACGGCTTCACTTTAACTCAATTTAAATAATGTATGGTTTATTCAATAGACACTGGATATTTTCTAATAGCTTATGCTGTGTGTTCACTTTTGAACTTTTGCTCATTTTGACTGATGTCCAGTTCCTGCAGGTCAGCCGAATGAATAACGGAGTGGTGAGGTGAACTCCATAGATGCGTAAGGATTAGATACACTAGTTCAGCAGTTGAGAAAGTAGTGCATGAGGAAAGTGCTGTTTTCACAGGAAGATAAACCACTGTAAATATTCTAAGTGAAGCAAATATTTAGAAGGATATTTGTGAGTTTTTAAAAGTGTCTACCAGACATTTTTTTCTGCACAGCAGCACACAGCTCTGCCACTCTCCTGGTGTTCCCGGTCAGCTTTCCAAGTAGGGAGAACACTTAACAGAATCTACTGCAGATAACGTACTGAATACATATGATGACCTCACGCAACTCTACATCGATAGAAATATCCCTTTAAAGTAAGACAATACTGCAGATAAAAGTCCTCTGTTCTAATCTTGAGTTAAAGAGCATGATTGATTAGAGCATTATCAGACAGGAAAGAGAAAAAAAAACTGTATAAAACTAAAACTATTTTCCAGACTTCAGTCCTTAAATGAAAACATATGAGAAGTCTAGAGGGAAAAAAGCTCAATGCAAAGTGCAAATGAGTCACAACCAAAAACAGATTTTCTTTAAAGTTGTCATAAAAAAAAGTCGTCTCCATTAATAATGCATTTTATGTATTATGATTTTTTCATGTGAAATCTTCATTTAGTGGGGAACTAACAACTACAGCTGTTGTACAAATGGAGTGATTTTAAATTCCCTCTGAAATGTGGAGAAGTGGAGTGTTGAAAAAAATACAGTGAGGTACAAGTACTTTAAAATTGCTCGAGTACAACAGTTCCACCTGTATATGTGGCCTGAGAGGCGAAACCCAGGGCAAACAAGTCCCCAAATCACTCAGCGCTGCTCATAACCGATAACTGTTTTGAGTGAAAGGCAGCGTTTGAAACAACTCAGGTGCAGCATGTCGACATTTTTGCACTTTAGTGGCAACAAGGTCTGAGTTTCACAGTGTGAGTGTGGAGAGATTTGAGTCGGGACGTCAAACTTCAAATGAAGGAGTGAGGAGAGTTTGAAAAGTGACGGACACGTCTTCTCCATCGCCTGTACTTCCTTTTGTTTCTTCCTCTGTCGAATCTCCCACCTCCTCCTTTCTTTTCTTTTTTTTCTCGCTCCCTGTTCCTGCTTTTCTGTCTTGTCCCGTCCTGTCCTGTCTCTCCGTCTTTCTCTCCATCCTTCTCTTGCACTGACAGCTGCATCCGGAGACCGACTAGACTGCTGCCTCCTGAGAAAGTGTCTTCCAAAACCTGTTCAGCCCGCCTGTCTGCTCATCACTTCTTGTATCACCCCCTTCTATCTCCTTATACTTCCTCTCCTTTTTTTTCCCTCTCTTACCTTTTGTTTTCCTTTCAAAAAGCAGGCCCCTCCCCTCTTTGTCTGGGAAACTTAAGTTCTTATCTTTTCACCTCTATCTACGCTGTCCAATCTCCCTTTCTCTCTCTTTATATCTCCCCCCTAATCTCCCTCTGTATCTCTCTTCCGTTCCCATTTTTCCTGCATGGCTGAACTACAAGTAGTGGGCCGCTTTATCTTTTAGATGGTATCGCAAACTTTCATATAAGGTTGGATAAAAAGAATATAGCGCACTCTGTAATTTCGTTTTCTCATTCATCTGCAGAAGGAAGCATCCTCTTGCAACTTGAATGTTTTTTTTTCGAGGATTTTGCTCTGATTACCCCTTCATAATGATTTCAAAGTGAAGCTAAATGTTTTCATTTGCTGAAGATTAAAGGATTTTCTGTATTTATATCCTCTCACTGATCAAATTAGAGCTTCTCTGGTTGTTTGCCGTGCTGCGATAGATGAAGCTCAGATAGTTCCAAACACATCACATCAAAAGAGCTTCTTATCGTATAATGATTTGCGCTGTAAAGATAAGACACGGTGATGCACGTCCCATGAGGAGCAAAAAAAAATTTAAAAATCCAACCCTTGAGACTTAAACTACATCTCCACCCCACAAACATATGGAAAACACAACATCATGTCACACACACAAAGCACATGCCCATGCACCTGCTTTAATAATAGGTGCAGGCTGCTAATTTAGCTGTGACTATACATAGCGGAGAGTGTCAAAGTCTCACAGGAGGCAGTCCAGTTCTGCTCTCACCTCAGAGGTGCGAGCTGCTGCCTGAAAGAAGAAGCTCCTATAAAAGAGAAATATACGAGCTGAGCGCCGCTATCAAATGATCCTCTCATTCATGCCTCACACTCATTCATCTTCCAGAGAAATACAGCTGGGGTGACAGCCCAGAGGTGAAAAAGTGTGTACGTCTCTGTGTGTGTTGTGGTGGTGGTGACAACTCATGACTCATTTCATCCTTCGAATGGCCGCGTGGCACTCAATCAGTCGATAAACAAAGACCAGCAAAGCCTCTTCGCTCATTCTTCCTCGATCTCTGGTTTTAAAATCCTCTTTTCACCTCTTCTCCCCTGACTCATTACACCTCGACACGCACTCTCTGCTGCTTTCTCCCCTCCTCCTCCACCCCCTCCTCCTCCTCCTCCCTCTCCTCCTCAGTTGCTCGCTCACACCGTGCAGCCTCATACCAACACAAGTGCAAGAAGAAAAGTACAACAAACTCCAAACTTAAATAAGTTTACAATAATCGCTTCTCCTGTTGTCACAGAAGTTTGGATCCATCTCTGTTTAACCTTTCAAACATCCTCTTGGCTTGATCCCCCAGTGAAAAAGAGGCTTTGGGGATTATTTAATCGTGACCCAAATAGAGTCTCTCTTCTTCCTGGGCTGGCATCGTGGTTAAAAGACAGATTCCTCTGCTATTTGAGTGGGGTTTGAGGTTGTATAGTGCAGAGAGGGACAGAGCTGATGTAGTGTAACAGTGGCAGCGAGTGAAGGCTGGTTTAGCCATGCTAATTCCCGCTGACGTGTGGACATGATACTGGATGTTTTACTCCAAAAAACCACAGACATTCATTCTTGGATCCATGCAGCAGAAATAATAGTGCATCCAGGATCACATATCGCTTGCCTGCGCTTCCCCCCACCGCACTGTGAACTCAAATTATTTCCTACACCTGCCCCTGTGCTGTTTCTGCTGTTTAGCATGCAGTGTGAAATTACCACAGCTTCCTCTGCCTGTTTTACAAGGATCCGTCCCACAAGACAACTGATGTGTGTTTGATGTGTGCATGTGTGTTTCCACACAAGCGCTTTTTTAACCACTTCTTTCCTCAGCTCCTTTAACTAATCAGTCTTTTCTTTTCATGTGCACTTTAACTCACTATACTCCATATGTGTATCGCTATAGTACAATATTCTCCATGGTAAATTAAATGACAAAGTGTTGAAGAGTAATGGCACAATGCATGTTTCATTTGTCATTCATTAGCTGACCTTGACGGAAAGAGATGCAACTCCACTTTATCTGCATGACGGCTGCAGCCGTGCCGTCATGCAGACGTTTGCAAAGGCGCACAACAGACGCGATGATGGGCTTGCATTGTGCTTCCCACTTGACAGTTTCCTCACGATCCCTATGGCAACCATTATGACACATTAGCCTTTAAAGAACAGAAGTGGCATGGATGATAAACTTTTATTTTGCCCACATTTCCTTCTCTTTTCTGATGGACGGGCACTTGAATCCCCTGCAGGAAACCTTGAAGTAGCCATAGCAACGTCACACCATCCCACTAAATAAGCGAGAATGGTGGAGGAGAAAAGAACGAGCTGTTTACCTTCACCCTGGCAACATGTCAGATATGTAGGAATAGGTCAGAAATGTATCTGAATACACTGCAATTGGCACAAACAACCACAAAACTTTAAAGAAAAATGAAGAAGCAGCAGCGCAATAAAAACAAACCCAAATGTTGAGACTCAGCATCTTCTTACTTCTCTGAAGCTACTACAGTCTTCAAATCAGAAGTGGCAGGAAGAACAAGCGAGGGAGATAATGGCAAAGTGGTTGTGATGTATAAATAGCCTGTGGTAGTGAGAGGACAAAGCACGGCAGGGAAGTACAGCAAACCACTCCGGCTATTGTTCGAGACTCTGGGTTTACTTGCATAAGAGCAATAAATCATCCACCGAGCAGAATTTGTAAAATCAGGGCTTCCAAGCAATTCACAGCCAATAAAGCCAGATCTTTTGTGAGGCTGTGTGTGCACGGACAAACTATCCCGTCGCCCCATCTTGCTGGTGTCAGATAAATAAGTAACCAAAGGGCCTTGAAGAGCACCGAGGGGCCAGAGGGTAATAGCTGTTTAGTTTACACATGCATGATAATGCCTTTCACTTTCACTCCCAACAGGACTCGACCCCTGAGGAGATGCCGAATCACAAAGGTCGGCGACAATGGGCTTGTCATTCAATCGGTTTCTATAGCGACCACACAGCACGCTGAGGCCACTAAGGTCATTTTCATCATGGAATTCTCCAGGCTGGGACTAATTGCTGTGTTTGTGCTGCTGTTCGGTGTCAGCACACGGGCAAATTCCCAACGCAGCGCAAATATCAATCACACTAATCATACGCTGCTCTTCCTCACTCAGCGCTGGAATGTGTCGCTGGTTTTTTCCATAGCACAGGCTCATCTGGATCTGCTCCTAATCTGTTTAATGACTCACTCATGTTCTTTGGGGCTGCAACTATCAATTATGGCCATTATTGATTAAACTGCTGGTGATTCACTCAATAAATGAATTATTTTTGACACGTTCAAAGTGTCAGTGAAAAACACACATCACAGCTGCTCACAGCCCAAACTGGCATATTCAGTATTTGTATATCTGATACATCAAACAGCCCAAATCCAATAAATATACAACTATAAAACACCTACAAACATCTGAGGAGCTACAACCACTAAATTAAACCTGGTATTCTTTACGATATGATATGATAATAACAATAACTCTGGAGAATCTGAGTTTTTAGCATAAAAACTGACTTCATTAGTAATTAAACTATTTGCAGATTCATTTCCTGTTGATCAAGTAATCAATTAACCAGACAGCCACTCCACCTCTAATGTTGTTTTCTCTCCATGGAGTGTTTCTCTAGAGCTTCGGCTGCAATTTAAATTGGCATCGTTTGCCAGAAGGCATCATGTCACATGATTTCTTCTTGATTCAGCACTTTCACACCATCCCTCTCACTCTCATTTAGTATTTCTTTTTCATCTCTTTTCCCCTCGGGGATTTTAGCATCGAGGTCTAATAAAGGCCCCGGCCACTGTGAATCTGAAATGATTCCACCATCTGGATAAGGGGCAGTTTTTGACACCGGTGAGCGCAGTGTGACAGGACGGACACGCTACAGCATCCTCATGCGTCTGGGGCCATAATATCAGAGAGCTGACTGTGTTTATCACAACAACGGTTTTAAAGTCCCCGAAGCTAGCACCATCAAAACAACAGTGAATGCCAATAGAATGGAAAAGAGTCTGTATGTTTGCCCTAGGCTTAAAAAACTCAACACTGAAAGAGTGACAGTTAAAAAGTTATGTTTAGTTAATCAGTGAGTAGAATGAAAGATGAACACAGAGCGACCTGAACAACATAAATTATATCCTACACAATACCAGTCACGTTTTCAGCAACAGCACAGGTAAAGCTATTACCACTCTGTCTCTGAAGCTGCTCATTGACAAATACTTGAGTGGAGAGCATGTCAGGACTTTGGTGAAAAAAGCTACAATATGTTTAATTCAAAACTTGCTGAGTGTAAGGAAAAGTTCAAGTGGAGCTTTTATGCAAATAACTAAACTATACATAAAAAACTTTCAAGGACTCAGCTCTGGCTCGGCCTTTGTGTGAGAAGACTTGAGTTTGAGGTCTGTATGGCTGCAAGGTCTGAGAACCTCAATAGGTATGGTGAGAATAAAAGAAGCTTGGTACATCGTCCTATACTGCAATCAAATATATAAAAAATTGAATATTATACAGCACACAATCGATGTGTCTCATAAAGGGCATGAGCTCTGTGGCATTTCATTAAAAACAGACAGAATTTCACCAAAGCGAATAGAAAGGCAATGTTAAAAATGAAGGGTTAGACAGAAAGAAATAATGCATCGAAAGCCACATTTAAGGACACAGCTCTGCTGTACAAAGGAAATGATAAAAAAGGGCGAAACAACACCACAAGAGACCAAAAAAACATCTGTGGAAATATTCCCAGTTTGTTTTTGATCTGTCAAGGCTGCTGGCGCACAGACATCACCTGGACTATTAGGAAAAATATATTGGACCATATAATATTTTTATGCTTCTCTTGATAGGTACATGTGCACTGAATGCATCAAACATGTGCTCCTGAGGCAGCTGCCTATGATAGCAGACCCTAATCAATTCCCATAATATCATAGAAAGAGGAGAGAGAAAACCAAACAGTGCTGTGAATTTATTGAACATAAAGACTTGGTGGGAGCTCTCAGACATGGAGCTGGTGGAGGCTGCACTCTGCCAGCACCACCAAGTGGCCAGGCATTGCAGAGCAAAATGCAAAACTTCTGAAACTGATTATTTACGTTGTGTAATTTTGGATTTGTGGATCAGTGTATGGTTTGTCTAAAAATGCTGCCATGCTGTCGTTAAACAAGATGCAGTGAAACCTCTTCGAGCAGGTGATGTGGCTGTGTGAAATGATGTTAAAGACGAGCAAGAGAAGTCAGGAAAGGTGTTTTGTTTCCTCCTGAAAACAAATGCTGCCTTGCGCTTGGAAACGGAATGGCTGCACAAGCCTATAAGACAAATCTATATAACGAAAGCTGGTGCACAATGCATAAGAAAGAAATATGGTTCTTCTTACCAAGTGAGGTGTCCAGCTCCCCGTTCATCTAGTAGGGAGCGAAGCAGCGTGACTTGTCCCGGTGAGAAGAGTGGCAAGAGGAAAGACAAAAATAAAGATGAGCTGAAGATGAAATATCCTCACTTCTGCTCTGTCTCCTCCACAAAAACGACCTCGGTAAACTCCTTCTCTCTCTGTAGAGATTCCTCTGCGCTCTCTCTCGTCCCTCCGGAGCCCTGTGTGCTATTTCTGCCCACAGAGGAGCGCTCTGTGCCGGTGGCTCCTCAGCGCACTGGTTGTAATCGGACACCGCACTGTCGCGCTGCGCCACAGACAATATGCCTCCGCTCTTTGGAGGAGGACGCGGGTGCGAAAAAGCAACGGCAAGGAGGGGAAGAGAGAGAGAGAGAGAAAAAAAAACACGCACAAAACTTTCCTTTAACTAAACAGTCCAGTGCTTGTGCACAAACAAAAGCCAAGAGAGATGGGAGGTGGGTGGTGTGTCCAGTGCTGCTCTCAGACACAGCTGCGCATCTCACCAGAAGGGTTTTGATGGCTGAGGAGTGCGCCCCCACTTCGCGCGTCCACTCCACAGCAGCGAGGATAGACGTGGCAGCGGCGCACAGCTGTGCTGCAGGTGGAGGAGAGGACTACAGTCCAATAACCGCTGCAGCTACAAGTGGGACAGGAAGACATTTGGGCAGTTTGAGCTATTTTACCTCAGTGCAGTAATGGTGCTGTAATTATCTCAGCAGCATAAAAAACACAACTTAAAAAAATAGTATAAAAATATTTTCCCCCTCCTTTCACCTGCAAATCTCCAGAAAGTGCTTCCCAGCCGTGACAGAGATGGTCAGGATTCAGTTTCAAGGACACTTCGGCAGAGAGGATGCTCAGTGAAAGTGGGGCTTCAACTCTGTCATGCATATCCGTGAGCAGCTGCCTAAAATTGTGGATGAAGTGTTTTGTGACTGCAGCACACGGCCAAACGCGTTTTTGATTGAGAAAATACACAAAAGGCCAATGTTCAGTCAGCTGTTGGCTGAACAACAAAAATGCCATATGATAAAAATTAAATTCATGTGTGTGTGTGTGTGTGTGTGTGTCCTATTACTATACCATAGCCTATACTATGTTGTGGGGACCTACGTGTAAGTCCCCATAAAATAAATCAAAACATATTAGAATATGCTACTGGAGACTGTGTTTTGAGGTTGGGATAAAGTTTGGTTTAGGTTATGTTTAAAGTAGTAGACTAGTTTAGGTCAAAGTTAGATAAATCTACAGAAAATCTATGTCCTCTGAAGTCAGGGACTCGTATGTGTGTTCAGGCATGACTAATGTTGTGGGGACCTTGTTTTCCAGAGACATTATGAGGACTTAGCTCCCTTTTGGGCACAAAAATGCCCCATAAAATAAATCAATACATTTAAGGACATACTGTACATATTTATCATTTTTTTAAGGACTTGTTTTGTTTTTGGGGTATTAGCTATTATTAAAGTTGGATAGGTCTACAGGAAATGTGTGTGAGTCAGTGTCCTCTTTAGTCATGGAGACACGACTGTGTGTATTCATGTGTGTTTGAGAGCAGAGGCAGAATAAAGAGTGACAGCACCTTGTTTCTGTGCCTTTGTGTATTTTAATAATGACATCCCCAGTTCAATTACCCATTTATCCCCCGGTGAATGAACCCAGCTTCTATGAAGCTCCAAAAGCCCAAACAGTGCTGTGCACAGCTTTAGGGCTATGACACAAAGTGTGTGTCTGTCTTTTTGACAGACACGTAGCGGAGTCAACAAGCCTGTTAATACGCCTCTTCGTTAAACAGCAACGTGCCTCGGTGAATGCCTCGGCTCCCGTGTACCCACATCTAAATTCAAATCAGGTAATTTTCATAAAAATGTGGCTACCCACGATGGGGAGAAGTAAAGCTGAGATTTACATTTCAAGTGGACTTTGTACAACTCTGGGAAATGCGTGGGTAACCTTTTTTCTTTCTCTCGCGGCACAGAGGGACTAGATCTGCTTTCTTAAAATATCAGAACAGATTGGATGAAGAAAGAAACGGCATGCCAGAGGCAGTGACAGTGCTTGACAGGTATAATGAAGTTTTGATACAATAAACTGAGTTAATTTCTTGTAACAAAATTAGCAATCAAATTTATTCTTAGACTGAAAGCAGAGAAGAACTTTTCCTGCTTGATTCAGTAATTCAACACCACTCTGTTTTTTTTCACCTGTATTTCACTGCTCAAGGCTCAAAAGCAAAACCTGTGGAGCTGCAGCCAAACATCAGATTGAGTCTCTGGCTGTCAGAGCCACACCTCAAGTTTCATCGGTTGGAAACAAAGCCGTGTCTTTGAATGAGTGATGAGGGATAGTTATGAGAATATAAGTTTACAGGAGGCCTGAGACGGGGGGAAGCAAAACCCTACAGCAGCATTTCTCTTCTCCTCTAGCTTGTGTGTGCGTGTGTGGCCACCTCTGTTGCTCAGCATTCCTGTTTTGATGTCAGCCAAACCAAATCAAGTTGCCAGGCAACCACAAAAAATTTCAGTTTCAGAGGCAGCCCCGTACGTTTCACCTGGTTGTATATGATCTCTCTGGGGTGTGTTTGTGCGTGGCTCTGAATGCGTGCGTTTGTTTGTAGCCTATCGTGTTTCATCTTTCTGGTTTTTGAAGAAATTGAGTTTTGGATCATTTTTTTTAAAGTCTACTAAGTGCGGTGACCAAATAATATTTTCAAAGTAATGTCACGATGAAAGAAGCTGAAGGCCAACTTTTATCTATTTCATCTATCGACAGGAGAAAAGGCGTACGAGACAGGGCAAAATACTAATTTGAGAATATTCCCCCGTCACATCTTTGTTCGTTTATTTCTGAGTTTCCTTCTTGTCAACATGTGCGTGCGTAATGATTCATGGCCATGTTGCGTGTCTGTGTGTACAGTGATGGGAGGAGATATACTAACAGCAGGCCAAGCTCCTACTTCAGTGCCAGACCTCAGTTGACCGTAGCCAAGCGCCCAAATCTCTCTTTCAAACACACCATCTGTCATCGGGTTTCTCTGCTGTTTCAAGCCCCGGGTCAGCTCACACCTTACAAACAGAGCCAGTCAACCACTGGGGCACGTAACACACACATGCACGCACACTCACTGACACATAAAGTGCCATAAATTTTCTCATGTGGAGGTGGGGATACAGGCGCACTCAGACACTTGCACTATGCGTGATTGTGCAGGAGTCTGGGTTGAGAACAGGTGAGTGAGAGATTGCGAGAGGTGGGAGGTTTTGGTCTTTTATCGGGAGAAAAGAAGCTGGAGAATAAAAGCTCGGGACAGACAGGTAGAGGGAGGAAGAGTACGAAAGGGCGAGAGAGGCAGAGAGAAGCTGGCCAGCTGTGAAAGACTGCAGTCATTCCTCACACTGATCCATACCTGCAGACTCAATGAGCCATCCCACGCTGCAGCAGGGCCAAAGCCATGCGATTTCTCAGGCTTACTCAGCCTTACTGCGTCCCTGCAGCAGCAGCGGCGGCAGCAGCAGCAGCAGCAGCACCATCCAGGGCCTTGTAGTGCCAGGACTCCACACCGACTACTTTCACTGCCACGCTCCACGGGAAGAGGGATTGGACAATGATGCTGTAACTGTCACGGTGTCAGAGGAAGTATGTCTGCGACAGGGGGGGGACGGCACTTCTGGAGGTGACAGACTCAGCAAAGAGGCTGAAGTACGTCCAAGTGCTAATTCACCAGCTAAAGAGATGAAATAACGCTTACTGATGCTTTTTTTTTAGCCATGCTAGTGTCACGTGTCAGCATGCTAACAAGCTAAAGCAAGATGGCGAACTTATACGCTGCTCTAAACTTTAGCATTTTAGCATCGTAACATTATTAGACTCCATGTCTGTTTGCTCCATCTTTATCTTTTCCTAGTGGCTCTGTGCAGTCCACATCCATCCCACACATTGCAATGTAGGGGTGTGATAGAGTGTTTTGGGGGGCTCAGTCCATCCAAAGGTAGTGAATGAATGGACTGAGTGAGATAATGATACGCAGCACCAGAGTCCAGAGGGGTCATCTTTCTCGCTCTCTGCCCAGATTCTGGCTGGCTGTATTTGTCTTTGTCCTCCCCTCTATAGCCCATGATGGATCACAAAATGAATATGGCTGATGGTGAGTTTTTTTTCCTCACTCTTCTTTTTTTTTTTCTTTTTTTTTTTGTGTCTTCTTTTTTTTTCCGATCACCATTAGCGAAGTGGCAAAGTTAAGGGCTGGAGAAATGAACTCTGTGAAATTCAATCATGGGAATTGAAGGTTTGGAGGCGTGAGGTCTTGGCCCCATGGGCAGTTTGGAGATTGCTTCAGATTAATTAATGTCAAAATGGAGAGGGTGAGGCTGTGGAGGACAATTATGTATGTGACTGCTGGGCACGGCGTTTGCCATTCATGGTAAAGAGTGCAGTCTGCTGATGTTCATCTGTGTTAAGAAGATATTTTATTCCCACTCAGTAATTTTGCGAAGCCAAAAGCAATTTAAGTGAAGATAGAGTAGGCAAAAGCTACCCATGGCTAAATGGATAGAAAAATAAAGCCACTTATGTAAGTACTCAAGGCGCATATAATCCAGAGTGGCGACAGTGGGGAAAACTAGCACCATCTCCTGTGCACTGTAATCTTCTAAAGGCAGACCCAAATTAAAGGGGGAATATCACTCAATTAAAGATTCATATTTCATTTTAAAAAGCTTGAAATAGTCCAGTGGGAATATAAACTGCCATATGGCACCTAGTGTGTGCGTGGCCTAATGTAAAAGGCTATTTCTAAAGTGGACCTTGTTTAAAGGGGAACTATGCAAGTCCGCTCGCTTTTCCGCTGTTTCGGTTACGCTCCTCTCACCCATGTGCATCTGTTTACAACGAAGCTGGTGAAAAATCAATGAATGGAGGCGGTGGAAAACGTTACATAACAAATACGATGTTACAGCGCGTGTGTTTGTGTAGTCTCAACCGTTATGAACAAAAGATTACGGGTAACGGAGTGCGTTTGCGTCGTGGAGTGCAGAGACGAGACACCGATGTTGCAAGGTTGGTTTTAACTGTGATGATCCTGTCATTTTAAAATACAGGACAATTTGATCTGTTGAAAAGTTTCCTACAGTCACAACCACTTCCTCACCTTTACAACAACATCCTTAATGGAGCTTCACATCAATGCAGCATTGGAGATTAAGCAGATAGATAAACTGTACATTACTCCTCATGGCCACAGGGGACCAGAAGCAATTGTTCAAAAACAAACTGTCTCAGGGAGCTGGGATAAATCTTCCAATTTCAAAGAAGTAGTAGAAGAAATTTGTTTCTTTCAACACCATCTTGTGTTTCGGGGCAACCGAGGGCACAGATATCATACACACTGATAATACATTCACAAACACTAGATTGTTTGGTGTACATTTGCACAACCATGCACACACTTTCAGATGTGTATGACATGCTTTGTTCCTTGGTCTCTGTGCTTCTCATTTTCACAAACACAAAAACACACCTACACAATCTCAGGCCGACGGGCGCAGGGGGAGTTTGTATTTGCGTGAACCGTGATGCACTCTAAGCAGGTGTGCACAGGAAATCAAGATTGGTCTTCGCGCTACGCTGCATTTCGATCTCTGGAGTTTTGGAAACCTTGATTTGTGTTTGCTTCTCAGGTCTGCAGCAGAAACGAGGAATGTCAAAAATCTGAGAGGTTTTTCAGCGTTTGTCAGTCTGAGAGATACACGTAAATGGAAGAATCTCAAAAGCCTTGGAAGAAATGTTTAACCTATATTATAATATGTACACTCTTGTTAAATGTAGCACATCACTGTCTTTCTATATTACAGCTGATGTCACCGACTCATAAACCGCACATTAGAGAAAGGAAAATAACCGACAGAGCTGATAAAAGCCACCAAAAGTTGCACAAACTGATAATCATCATAGTCATTACCAGGATATTATCGTTTCCTATTATTCTCAGTGATGCAGTTCTGTGTTTTTTCATAATGAGGCAGCAATATGGCAGAGGAACTCATTAGAAAGGAGGCACCAACTGGAAATACAGACATCCATCATCTCTGCACGTCTCCGGTAGTGCCGGTAGTGGCCGACTGCAAAGGACAGTTACACACTACCCATTCTTCTCTAGAGAAACAAGCTTTGTTGACAAGCCAGGGGGTGCTTGGGTAATTGTTTTTGTCTCACTTTGGACAAGATAATTAATTTCAATTACTGGCAACACTCCAGTTGGAGGTAAGAAGTCAGTCCTGGACCAGGCTGTGTGTAGGAGGTAAAGTCTGATGTTTACTTTTCCATTTATCAAAGAAGACATAACTATACACCAGGGTGATGACAAGTAAACATATTTAGACAGACTCTTGTCTGAAGTTGCTCTGCCTACCGATGGAGATTGTGAGCCCAGGAGAGTCTACCTGTCTTCACACAGTAGAACGGGAACCATCAAAATAGCATTACAAGATGGAAGCACCAGCTTGTTTCTGGGAAATTTAGGCCACTCAGCAAAAAAGGAAGAAACTCTTGCTTTGGCTTTGAACATGCCTTTTTTTCAGCCCCCCTCTGCAGAGTCACTTTCACCTTTTCCCATCTTTGAGGCATGCTCCTGCACAAGATGAAAGTAAATGTCTGAACACTTCAGTCAGCCTATGTTAGACAAACCGTACAAAGACGGTTCATGTGAAGGAAAGTGCCTCTAAAAGCAAGAATTCAAAGGAGATCAAGGAATTACAGGCACTTTATAATGGTTTAATGGTATTGGCCATACTGATTGCCTTTACGCTAAAGTCAAAAATCACTGAAATATATATATTTCTTAATGATATGCTTTGGTGAGGAGAAGGATGCCATTCGAGTGAGAAATTTGCCCTGCTTATTAATGAAGTCAAGTAATTAATCAACTCTGATGTGGTGGTTACAGACTTCAGAGGGGGTGACACTAAATTAGACAACCACCAGTTTATATGTGAGGAGTCCTGTCTGTCTTTTCTATGTAAAACTTTATCCTTCCTGCTAAAATAAATCATGTTAGCAGCTGTGAGGTGAGGGTGTATCTTTGTTTGTGTACATCAACTGCTTAGTTTTGCATA
Source organism: Trachurus trachurus (assembly GCF_905171665.1). Lineage (NCBI taxonomy): Eukaryota > Metazoa > Chordata > Actinopteri > Carangiformes > Carangidae > Trachurus > Trachurus trachurus. The sequence continues at coordinate 10,699,338 of NC_139911.1, forward strand.
CATCTTTCCAAGTTGAATCAACAGCACTAAAGACCCTGTTAGTAAATGTGTTTTCTTTTTGAAGAGCTACCTATAAATCCCAGGGTGCTTTTTGGGGAAAAAAAGTCACATCAATTGGCCTACAATGTCTGTGATGTGCACACTTAAATGGCAGGTTTCTCCAAAGGAAAACAGATCGAGACTGATGGGTATTGCAGTATTTTGAGCCATCTGCTTCAAAAAACTTTGTTTCAAAAAAGTTGATATAATTATCGATGATATACCATGATATATTAATGCTAAACAATGACATGCTACCATACCCAATGCTAACATTTTGAGTAAATGTCAACTTGTTGATGAGCTCAACCCCCATCATTTGAATTCGGTATCTGCGAGTCATGAATGCACAAAATTATGTTTCAATTTAAGAACATCTGTTGCAAATTTCATGACAGTTTATCCGAGATATTTCACTGAGAGCCAAGAAAGTCGATTTCCTCACGCTGCTAATTGAATGATTCACCATGAATGTCTGTGCAAAATGTCATAGCAATCTAACTAACAACTGTTGAGACGTTTGAGGGTGGATGAAGCTTGGACTGACTGACACTGCACTGACACTGGCGTCCATCAGAGCCAGACAGCTAGAATGGCTGCTACATATTTTGGTTGGCTACAGAGATCTTGATTTTCTAAATTAATAAAAAACAAAACTGTTTCAAAAGTGTAGTTAGAAAACTTGACAAACCAGAGGGGAGACATCTCAATCCACGCTCTACACTATTAAAAATCATAACCAGTTTAAACCCTGCAGCGAGTTAAGCGACGTCTCTGAGTGAAGATATCAATAGTCGTTAGTTGATATTTGCAGCTTGCTGTGAGCAGATGCGATTATGTTGCAATATTCAATATGAGAGCTTGAGCAGGGCTTTTTTTTTGTGGCAATATCAGTATCAACAGTAATTAGTCACATATCAGCTTCCTCAGCACTTGGCAGTGTTCAACACCTAGCAGTGACGCTTCCATATGTGAGACATTTTGCTCACCGCTGCCAGAAGATGAATACCGCTGTAAGCTGCAGGGAGCATTAAAAAGGCATATAGCTTTTTAAAGGCGATATATTGCTCTGTTAATCATACAGGAGACAGATCAGTGAATATTACAAGCTGTTTGCAACAGATTTAAAGAATTAAATATTTATTTCTTCCTGATTCATTATTAATTTAGACGCTCATCAGATGTCTGGGAGAGTCAACAGCAGTAATAGAGGGATCTGAGAAGGCACTCATTCTCAAGCCAGTCATGCTCAGAAGTTTTCATTCGGTTTTATAAGACCGGGATGTGCTCTATTGCCCTCTGTGGTGACAACATAATAGAGTGTGGGTGTGCAAATCTACATTTTGAGCAGTAAAATGCTAATTACTCCTTAATTGTATACTTGAAAGCTTTCCCTCAGGAAGGGCTCTGATTTCCCTTGCGTGACCTCTTGGTTGGAGTAGGCAACAAAATGAATACACAACCAGACTTTGGTGCTTTGTTGAACCTAGTACACACTTCTTACTTCAGCAACACATGTTTTACCATAATAGCTACACAGCGGCCCCATCAACCCCTTAATTGATTGGTTAATTGCTTCAAAATCCCTCAACTGTACCCCAATGACCAACTGGTGTCGCAGAAGGGATTGTAGGATTTGTGTCAACATTTCCCCATACCATCTCATTCATTCCCTCTTTCTGCTACTCTTCTACAGAGCGTGAAGCATGAGATTGGATTTACAGTGTAATGGAATAAAGCACATTGTTTCTCATCTGTGAGAGAGGAGGATAGAGCTGATAAAACCCCTGACTTGCCCAGCCGGAAAGCCAGGAGGAAAAAAAAAAAAAGTAGAGCGTTGCATACAGGAAGGGAGAAGTGTGTTTTTCTTGCCCTCTTGTTAAGTTTACTTCCACCAAAACAGTAACATTTTGGGGTTGTGTGGTGCTGTTGCTATTGATTTGCTCTTGCCGTCTTATGCTGGGGTTTAGAAGAATAGGAGCAGTGAATGAAAGAGGTCATCATCAAGTGATCAAAGGCTGCGATGTGACAGGCGTAGTGTTTTCTCCAAGAAGCTCGTCGTGCAGTTTGTATAGAAACAGACATGATGAAATTCATACTCCGTGGTTCAGGTCATTGTTGTGGCAGCTTTGATAGAGATTACTCAGCATTCTCTGCATTCATGCCATCCCAATGTGAAACGTAATCAGGGGGAATAAAATTATCTGCTTTTCTTTGACATCTAAAGAACTTCAATTTTTTTCGCTTTGACTCCCACCCTTTCACTCCTATTCACTGACTTCGTCTCAGTGAATAGACTGCCATTATCAGTTAATTAACTCTTATCAACTTCACCGTTATAACGATAACATTTTCAGTGTCACACCAAGGCATAATCTCCTTAAGTTACAATGTTGCTGCTATCATCTATTTTCATTTCCACATATGCATATTAAAGCAGAGAGGGCAGTGTTTATTTGTTCAGGTTTGAAGCAATGAGAGTGGAAGGTCAGACTTCATGTAATTAGTCAGAATCCTAATGGCTTCGTTTGGAAACTGGCTCCGACAGTCTGTCGTTCAATTTATGCTCTTGACTTTTCAGTTGCTCTTTATCAGTGCAATAATGCAGCAGTTAATCACTATCTTGTTACACTGTACAGCAGTTGGATGAAGGCTGCAGGTGCCACAGTCTGGAAATGATGTAATAATAACAATTGAAATTAGCTTTTTAATTGCTCTTTAATGAGCTCGGCCTCCATCCATCCTTGTGCAAATGGGACAAATCGTAACAATAGTCCTCTACCTGGTTCCTGCTGTACAAGAGAACACAGAGAACAAAACCTCTGAGACAGAAGTGGTGCTCTGTGGAGGAAATGGGAAAAGGCAACTTTCCCTTACAAGGAGACTGAACTTTTTCAAGTTGCTCTATTTCGACTTTTAGCTACATCTTTCAAAACTGTGAAATTATCTTATTTCTTTTAGTCTGGCATGAGCCCAGAACTCAAAGAGAGTCTTACAAGAGTTCAATTTGTAAGTCAATTAATCAATGCCTTAAAACAGGAAAACAAGTCTAAGAGTAGACAGCCTGGCTATTTGGGGAAAGTGGTGATTCAAACTAACACAATGCCAAATTAATGCTAGCATATTGATGTTAAGCCATTATTATGTTTGTTATGTTTATCACATTGGTTTAGTGTGCTCATTAAAAAGAACAGCAGGGGCTGATGGGAACATGGAAACCACGAATATCAAGTTAAAGGAGACATATTATGCCCCTTTTCCACAAATTAAAATAGTTCCCAGGTGTCTTAAAGACATGTTTGTGACGTGCTTTGGTCAAAATACCCCAGGGATCAAACATCACGGCTCTTTTCATCCTCTCAAAACAGCCCTGTCCAGAACGGCTGGTTTCAGAGCCTGTCCCTTTAAATGCAAATCAGCCACTGCTCATCCCACCTCCTCTACTGGTACCAGGTAGGGGTGGGGTTATGCAAATTCGAAAGCTAGTTACATCACTGGAAGACATCTGAGGGAACAGCTCATAAAACCACATGGATTTCAATCTAGGGAGCCTGCACATTACAGATTTTTTTGTCGATTCTTGCATTTTGGGGGCCGGAAGGCAAGACAAACACCCAAATATATGTTAAAGAGCCTTCAAAAAGTGATATTTCCATAATATGTCCCCTTTAATGTTGGCACCAGTAAGAAAGTTATGGGTTCACGAAAGTTAAGAGGATTTGTCCTCCGGGGACGATGAATATCTACAAAATCTCATGGCAATCCATCTACTAGTTGCTGAGATATTCATTTTGGACCTCAGTTTGAGAACAGATGGACAGACAGAAAAAACAGTTATTCTGTGACACATTTTGATTAATTACTCAATTAATAACCATAATAAGGGAAAAAGGCAAAAAATAAAATTGGTTAAAAATGTGTTGTTTTTTTTCCTTTTCTTTTTCACAACAGTAGGTTGAAGATCTCTGAGTTTCAAAGTGTGAGTCAGACAAAGCACACTGCTTTCAGACATTCCCTTGTGCTGTGGAAACATTTGAAATACTCTCCAATATTTTATAGAACAGACTATTTACCGATTGATCGAGGAAGTAATGGGAATACTTAACACTTGAGAACTGAAAGAGACAGATGAGGACAGTTTTCAAGGGTGAATATTTTCCAGTCCAAGAAAATGTTTAAAATGCCATCAGGAAAGAGAAACTTAAATTAAGTTTACTACTTTAAAATAAGTTTAAACCAACCAGATGTCTGGCAATACAGAACAAGTATAATAATAAACACACCACAAGCCGACAAGGCATTGCAAAATTAACTGCAGGCCCACAGCAAGCGCCCCCATATTGTCTGATATAATATTCTAAATATATGTAAAACATAGACAAAACAAAGGCAGGTGCTGATGAATCACATCTTTTTATCTCATATCTTATTAGACAGAATCTCTCACATCAGCAGAGTTGGCCAACAGGATACATCAAAGACGGCGTAGGAGTGGACGTGTCCATCCTAATTAGTATGATAGAGCGTTGATCTGTGAGTGATCTGAGAATACAGACACACACACACACACACACACACACACCTTGAGTCCAACTATAATTCCCTGCTGCCTTTACACACACGCTCCAAGTATCTTCCTGGCAATGGAAGCATGAAAAATCTTGGCACGTACAAACTCATTAAAATACAAACAAACTGATGTGTAAATACACAGACACAAAGCCCAACTGTAGTCCTGTGATATTCCTACATGCGCAAAATCCAAGAATATTCCTGGTGATGACAGCGTGAGCAATCTTGGCATATGAAGTTAAATTCTGCATAGTCAATGTGAGCGGCTCTGACTGTCTGTCATCTTCAGTGGACTCACACTTCAAGCCTGTAAGTTGCTTTTCTGAAGGAGCTCCAGTTACTTAGCAAGTATAGTTTGGCTCAAACATCAGGATTCAATTAAAATGTAAATTCTCACTAAGCTGATAAATGGGAACAACAGTCCTCTCAGTTCCTCGGGCACCAGACAGGAGGCGTCTTTTTACAAAGAGGCTTGGAAGTTGTTGTTGTGGGGCTGGAGATGAGCAACGGGGCCCCGGCAGACGACAGGAGGAAATTAACATAAGGTCGGAGGTCGGCCGGATTCAGGCCATTCGGAGGGATTTACACACCAGTCTTGTCTCTCGCCGCCTCCCCGACTGCTTCTCTGCCTGCACAACACGTATCTTCTGTGGATTGCAGGTCTTTGTTTGCTCTATTGACAGCTGCCTGAAAAAAACGCAATCTGCTCTGTACCTGCGCATTTGAAGTTTCTCTACACACTGTAAACGTGGAGAGACGTGTGCAAGAAGCCAAGGAAAGAAAGAAAAAAAGTCAGCAATGCACATCACGTCAAACCCAATACACTGAAGGGTAAATGCAACACTTTGGAACAGTGAATTCAGATAAGAATTATAACATTTCTGCAAGCCGGGTAGACTTTTCCAGACAGTTTCGGCACCAACCTTCAGCTGGTTTCTGACAGTGCTGAAGGAACAGCAGTGGGACAGATGAATGCTTCGCTTCACAGGCCAATGGAGAGGAGAGCTGCAGGTCCTCCAGGAGCACAGTGTTTTTAATTTTCACCTTTCCCAATCCAGGGGAAGCCGACGGAGGATATGGGTCACACGCTCACTTTCCTGGACGACAACTTTCTAGTTTGAGACATTTTCTATAATTAAAAATGCAAAAACATATTGACTTCAGTTAACAACAAATTACCTCTGTGGGGGGACTGTGCTGCCTTCGCGGCTCTGATCCATTTACTAGGATTTGTAACTACTGGAGCTGTCAACAATAAGTCCACAGGAGAATAAATCATTATTATATCCAGCAGGTTATAAGACATTTTTAAAATTATACAACCTGCTATCTGGACTGACAAATCATTATGCCCAGACACATGCCTGTCTGCACCAGGTGCTCATCCTTCCTTCCTGACATTCAGACATCCTCACTTATCCTGTCATCACAAAGACACAGGAGCAGGCATGTCCCTGCCCTCTAGATTGTATCTATAGTGGCAGGCCGAGGAGGAGAGATGAGCCTGCTTATCATACTTTCAACACTTGATGTTGATGAAAGCAAGTGTGGACAGCAGTATTTTAAAAGGCTGTGTGAAGTAAACCGCACACTCAGTCCTTTTGATGTAGTATAGAGGGAACCATCAGTACACTGACTGTCTAGTTTGGTACATTTTTCTAATTTGCCCCTTGAACAACCTCCGATTATCCTCATCACTTATCAATAGAATCACTTTTTAATAAAATAAGTGATCTAATCCCATATGAAATAATTCATGCAGACCTGCTGGATGACGAGAGTCTTTAGAGAACCTATAGGACAATCTAGAGGGATCATTTGCTCTTACATACTACACAAATACAGAAGTAGTATCAGCTAAAAGCACTCTCTTGATATATTGTTATATATGACATTGAGATTGTTAATGCTGATCCTACATTCCCTAAGTAGTATTTTAGTGGAGCTCATTACACTGGTTGTTTTAGACCTCCCAAAGGGACACAAGATAAACCTGATGGGCCATGAGATGATTTGTGGGGAAGAAGAAAGGGACAAAGAAAACCAGAGTTCTGCTGCTCAAACCTGGATTCATTTTTCCCCCAAAATTATTTTCTGTCTTTGATTTTTTTCTGTGTGAAACAATAGGGAGTTACCCCTTTGAACCTCAAAGAGTTATTCAAATGAAACAATGTGAGACATTCGGAGGAGAAACGTCTCCTCGGTGAAGCTGCTTTGGAACTTGCAACGTGACACTGAGCTCCAACCAGACACTAATTTTTTCTGGCAAAATTTTATTTCAGGCACAGCGAGACAGAGAGAGAGAGAGAGATGGATGAGTTGGGGAGACAAAGAAAAGAGGGTGACATGAAGCAAAGGACCAGGGGTCACACTATGTTTTAACTGCCACAACTGAAATTGTTCAAATCCGTTTCCAAAATAGATTTTGCTTGAAAAAACAAACAAAAAGTGATGTGATTTCTACACAGTGCAACCACCGACAGAGGAAAGACTCAACTGAATGAAGACATCAGACTCCAGTGCTGACATAATGCACACACTGACAATATTTGAGCAGATGTTAAGATCTGGACACCTTGGGAGAGATGCATGGCAGGCAATCAGCCTCTCTGTACAGACCACAGTAGCCAATAAACATACAAATCGCTTTACTATTACACCCACAGACTATATTTCTGAAACAAATATGGTGTGAAAGTGGAGGCTGAATATCAGAGGACCAGCTGAAGAACTACCGCTTATCAACTCAGCTCAGTTTCCCCACATGTAATTATAACGGAAATGATCCATATCATTAAATTGTTTGCATATTCCAAACTGTAATTGCCTGGATATACGGCCAAATAAAAAATTAACCAAACAAATAAAGAACAGATGAAGATGGGGAGATGGAGAGGAATGGCATCAGTTAATAACCTGCTGAACTCATTATGGTCCCTTGTGTTTGTGTGTTTTGATGTTTGAACTGTCACTGCACAAGCGGTGCGGATGTGCAGCACGGATCTGAAGCGAGATAAAAAATTTAAAGAGTGTTGGTCAGACTGGTGATGGGTATCCTCCTCTGAAATGACTTTGAGGTGGGAAATCAATAGCAGAGGTATTTTTGACATCTTATCCGTCCTCACCCATGTCTGGAATGCGCTTTCTTGCCAAATTTAAAAAAGGTGTGGCTTTTTCCAATGACCACTGCAACACATACCGAGCCTCCGAGTACTTGTCATCTGATACTTCACCTGAATGCAGGACGGTGAGGTGCGATACATCTCTGACAGACAACACACAGTAATTGAGCTGTTCTGTCTCTGGAAGAAAGAAAAAAAAAAAAAACAGCCTCCAAGACCTCAATAATCTTGAAAGAGGCTCGGTGAGTATCCTTGAGGAGAGTGTTTTGTGGTATATGCATTAAACAGCTGTTTATACCGAGATGTAATGATTAGTGAAGCGACTTAAATGATGGATCGTTGCCTGTATCCAAATATGCAAATATTTCCCCTGAAAACATCAATTACTCAACGCAAAACCAGCGCCATGAATACAGCTGTGACAAACAGACACTGACGCAGGATACACGCTCGCATGAATACGTGAATCAGTGAGTGAAGGCTGGAGTCTTTGTGGATTACTTTCATTTCAATATTTAAAGTGGTTTTTGAATAACAGCTTCAAAAAACTAAATATTAGACCTGGCAAATGTGTACAAGGCTATTTTGATTACTAATTAAAATGTATTTTTCTAATATTCATACGAAGAGTGGATGAGAGTTTGACCAGTTGCCCCACAATGACAGTAGTTTTACTTTATTTTTTCTTTTGTTTCTTAATTTTCTTTGCCTCTTCTTGTAAATTTCCATTAATCAGGTGAAAGGCACAGCCAGTATTTTTCTTACCGCAAAAGCTCTATAATCAAGTGTATACACACAGTGAATTGTTCATGCTCAGCTAATTTGTATGCAGCTTAGTGAAGCAGTGGCTGAGAGGCTAAGATATGAAAAATGAATGTCCTTGAGAATCTGCGCTGCTATACATTCCACAAGAGGGCTGCACAATTGATCTTGATCGAGCCCAATTATTTTTTCCATCTAAAGTGTAAAAGTTTGGAGCAGAAGTCAATGCCATTTTCTGTCTCTAAGATATGTAATAAAAGACATCAATCTACACTGAGGCGATATCAACCGGCGGCAGCTTCTTTCTTTCTCTCGCCGGCTCAGCAACAGGTGGCAGGAGCCTTTTAAAACATATGGTCCTGCTCATCAGTGGTGCAACACTGCTCTCTAGTGGCTCAGTGGTGGAAAGAAAATAGGAAACTGCCTCAAAACAATACCCATAAGCCCATTTGTAGAGTTCAACAACTTTGCCACGTGATCATCCATCCTGTCTATAGTATCTGTGAAGAAATGTGGCCTCAGGCTACAACTGCACAGGTTCATCCAGAGCTCATATAAGGCCTGAGCAGTTTCACTTAAACCTATCACGTTACTCTATTTATAGTTGTGTATCATTCCACTGCAGCTCAGCAGTAAAACGCGGTGAGTAAACGAAAGAAAACGCACAGTAAATGTGGATATGGTTTTGTTACTGCTCTGGGCAATTAGACATTTCTCTAATGAGATGGTTGATTGATTAATTAGGAAAAGAAAGAGGCAGATTTCTCTACAATGAAAGCAGTGATTGTTTGCTGGGAATTAAGTGTCTTGTGATCTATAATTGATTACACTGATGAGATGATGTCTAGGTTTGGACTGTGAAGGCAGAGATTTTGCCCTCAGAATTTATACATTCATACATGGCAGATAATTAATTTTGTGATATATAATACATGTTGTTCTACAGTTGGTTACACATTAAAAAAAAAAAAAAAAGGTTAATTACAGAGATGAATCGAAGTGTTTTGACACTCTGGATGTGAGATCATCTGTGTTGTAAGCGAGGTGGAGTCTGAAGCAAAAACATGACAGGCCAAGATATGAATAAGAATGACTGGAGATCTCTGGAAATCTGAGTCAATAAAGAACAGCCACAGCTTTGGACACACATTGCAAAACAAAAAAAAACAGAATATGCATTTGCAGCACTCCTGCAGGATCCTGCCTCTCCAGTAGATGACACACCGAGTCTGACTGTGGGTAACAAGCATCAACATGTAAAAGGTAGAAGCAGTAAGAATACTTAAAAATGTGCTGCTTTCCAAGGAGATGAAGATGGCATTTTCTAGAGGCTTCATAGTGCCCATATGGAGCAGTGAGGGTGTGAAACAACATAATCTATCACATCTGAATTACCGAAACAAGATGTTACTGATCTATTGAATAGAAATGGCTCATTGAACACCAAGATGTTTGTCAATGGCCCCTCTGCCACCAGTCAGAGGACAGGTTGAGAGATTCAGCCGATTGTTGGCAATGAACGCCACGGTTGTCACTGCATGTTCCCTCTACACCGTCTTCCTTTTTTTGACAACTTTTCTCTGGAACAGCAGACATCTTTTCAAGGCAGATGGAATTTGCCTCAATGAGTCTGGAGTAAAACTGTTTATCTCCGACCTATTTTACTTCCTGCGTCGCCCATCCACTCTCGCTGCCAAGGACGGGGGAGACAAGATGCATCAAAACAGCGATAAGACGCAACGCAGCGTGCCAGAAACCTTGACGGAGAGCCACCTCAGCCCCCACCTGAACTCAGTTTAAAACATGAGGGACATCGGAGCCAAGAGAGACAGTCTGTACCCCACACGCAAACAGCCATCTGTGAGGATTTGTTTTTTCTATCTCCTGAACCACATCCAGTTCTTGGCAAAAAAAAGAAAAGAAAAGAAAAAAGGTAGAAAGAAGAAAACTTGATGAAAATGTAGCAGTGGTGATATTGATGGAGCTGGCATGGCTGCCCAAGTTTTGTTTAACATTAAGGGGGTGGGCAAAACATGTCATTCATTTCTGCCTACGCTACTCCACTTTCCCTCTTCCCTGATTTATAGTGACTCCTGAAAGAATAAAAATGCAGTCCAGCTCAGATCTTTTTAGGAAGCAGTCAACTGTTCGTCCCTCAGGTCAGAATTTAACAGGGTGAAACTGCTTTTAGATACAAAGCTGCACACAAAGTCCTGGTGATCTCCAACGCATCCCAACTCCAGCCTCTATCACTTTTAAATAGAAAAAAAAATGCAGCTTTTTTCAAAGCCATTGATTGATGAGTTTCCATCTAGTCATTTAAAAAATAATATACAGTACAATATAACTGCACTAGCTAACTAACTTTGACTTAAAGTTGTATTTTATTTCATTTTGTTGATTTAAATTTATTTTCTCTGTACTAATTTTTACTGCATTGTTTTTGAATGTCGTTTCCTTTACAATTTTCATCTGTTTGTCATGTGCCACATCAAAAAAAAAAAAAAGCTGCTTTGCGATCAGTCGTGCATGCTGTTAACAGGAACCAGTTAAAAGCTACAATAAAACATGAGGTATTTGGTTATTTGACACACTTCATGATTTGACCAATGCACACAAATATGCATTTTAAAGGAGTGGTCTCTATGATTTTACACATCGAGTTCATCCAGTTGAACGATAAATGGGAAATATACAACTTCATACCCAAGCCACAGTAAGAAAATAACACTTTCAATATTATGAACAACAGTTTAATACAGGAAACATATTTCCTCCAAATCAGACAAAAAAAAAACAAGATACTTCCTCTTCAGTCACAAAGCTACTCACTGGAGAGATCTGATGAGTCACCCACCACGGGAATGAACATGAAGTGAACAAACAGGACGTACGTTACTGTTGAGAAGCCTGTGACACTAAAGTTTAGTTTGTCAATCGTCATCGTGCTGCTGCTGCTGCATTTGAGGCTAAATTCATATTTGTACGTTGCAGCTTCTCTGTCGCATCCTTCAGATTGTAAAACCACAGGAGATGTTTGTGGGAGACATCACCGACAGATGCTCCACGATTTGTCATCACAATACAAAATGATTATCATTGTAACACATTACATTTGACATTTCAAATTCTGATTCTCCACAAAGAACTTTTTATACTTGGACCAAGAAAAAATGCATTTATACAGCATTAATCGTTTTTCCCCTTTCTCTCTCCAATTTTTTTTTCTTTTTATCAGAAACAGGTTATATTTTTGCTGACACAAACATGGAGGTTGATTACCTGGGTTTATCATCTTAGAGTGTTATTTCCAAGTTATCAACAAAAAAAGAAATGCTGTGACACAAAAAGCAAAATGCACAGTAATAACCTTTCCAAAAGCAATACTATAACAGAAAATACACAAAGATGGCTGACTTCCACCAGCCTGTGGCAGGTTAACATGAACATTACAAGGAACAGAAATTGTTTATAAAAATAAAAAAAGACAACAACTTTTGGTTAGTCTTCATTCTGCACCAATTATCATTACTGAATGGACACGAATGATGATGATGATCCAGCATGTTCATGTTTGGAGCCTAAGCTCACAGCTGTGGCACTATTTCTTTCAGGATTGTACCACTTAATTTAAACATTTTTCACCTTATTCCACAGCTCAGTGTTAAAAGTGAATAACATCGCATCTGATTATCTTACAGTTGGGTTCAACTACTTAAAATGTAGTTGAGTTGCAATGTGTTTTAGGGTTAAATTTGGGTTTAAGTTACATCTGAAGACAGTTCATCAAATTCCAGAAAGACACAGACATAAGATGAACATCGATACTGTTTGTACAGAAACTTGCGACCAAGCATGTGGAGCAGAAACAGCAGTAACGGTGATTACCAACAGAGAACGATCTCTTGTCGTCTGCCGTGGTGTGTTCATTTATTTCATCCACCCTTTTTCTGCTCGTCCTCACTCACTTCCATTCACAGATGCGATAGGCACTTGAGTTGCCTGATGTCCCCGTATAATCACCAAGATATATTAAACAAGAGCAGTGATGCTAATGAGGTCGTCATTTAAGACAATTAGTGCATTCATTTCTAAAACAGATCTCCACATGACAAACTGCGAGAGAGACAAGAACACACTTTGAAGGCATTAACAATTAATCTAACATACACATGTACATCCCAAAAAGACCCAATATCTACCAATTAGACACTACAAATTTCTCATTGTGGCCTGTTACTGAACCACTGTGTTGTATGTCTATAGACAGACACAAGAAGATGAAATTATGTCCCACATACAGTATTTATCACAGTAGCAGGAACTAAGAACAAGCATCTGCTCATTTCCCCAATCATACTTCTTCAATGAGTAATCTGTGAAAGGAAGTGGCCTCAGACTTACAGATGAAGGCAAACTTTACATAAAAATAAGAAAAAAAACTGAACACACTCTTGAGTCTCCATCTCTCTCTGCTTATCTGTATCTCACAGATTCCCTTTGAGCTTAGAGGTCAAGGGAATAATCCTCATTGTAGCCGGGAGGCAGGTTCTGCGGTCGTGACTGAGGCACACAGGCTTGCTGATGTCATCTGTTATTGCCAAACTCATCAGATGACCATCACTACTTTTTTTTTTTTAAACAATACAAAGTAGAAAAAATATCTTGGTTCTAAAAACCACCACACACACGACTCATGCGCACACGCACACGCACACACTCGCATTCAAATAAAACATCTGCTCTCACATGATGAGAGTTAGGCTGGCAACGATCACTGAGGTTGAATGTAGGAAGGCAGTGCATGGAAAAAGGCAAACTGGCATCGGGGACTGATTAAGTGGACCTGCTCTCTGACTGGGACTCACTGTGGCTCACGGGGCCGTCTTGTTGACTGACTTGTGTCGGGGGAGTCGGCGTGTAAGGGGGCGGGGCTTCGTTTACGCAAGTCGAGTCTCCGCCCTCGGAAATGACAGGCGCGTGACGGGAGGGACGGGGAGCGTCGGCCTCGTCGCCGTGAGCACACTCGCTGTAGGGAGGAGGCTTCAGATCGTCCTCTGAAAGGAGAGAGCAAGTCAGGACAACCAGTCAGTCAGCTGTCAAGAAATATATATTCAAGCACAAGGACAAAAACAGCTGCGCGGCCAAACCGAGATCGCAATCTGGATCAGGCCTCTGTACAATCTCATTTTTATGTGACAACGATTCTGCTGTGTTTGCACTCGCGGCAAAATCCACTGCATCAAAAAGACTCTCCCTGATTCTCCTTTCTGCGGCAAATGACAGGTGACAAATTGTGTGCTAGAAGGAAGGACAACACATTGATCTGAATAAGTCTCTGTAATGAGAAAGATAAAGCTTGGCCAAAGATGGCAAGGAAGAGCAAACACATTGCAAGGTCTGACAAAAATAACTGATCCCAGAGCAGTGGAATCACCTGAAATGACCCTGTAGGATGCTTTTTTAAAAAACATCACTTGCAACACTTTTTGATTTGCAGATTTGTTAAAGAAGGCATGCACAAAGTGTGTCAGCACAGACGGGATGATAAAGGTTGAAACTCACATGCATTAGCACAAAATACATCTACTGCCCCCCCAACCCCCACCCCCCCCCCCACCTCGGGATGAGAAAAAATAAAAATGTGAGAGCGAAAATGCGTCTGCAACATGATGTAATACAATTAGTGGTGAAACCATTTCCACCCTCTTGAGACCACATCCTGCTGTCAGACGAGCACTTCACATCAAATGAGACGTGTCTTACAAAAGAGAACACCGAAACTTAAGTAGTCATCCGACATGTGAAAAGACACACAAAGTTAGAAGCATAATGGAAAAACAACGACAAGCTTTATCCTACTTTAAACATTACTGTTGAGAAGCGGGGAGACCATCAGGGTGGTGGTGAGGGAAATAAATAAAAATGTAAAAATAGAAATGGTTGGGGGAAGGCGTGGGGGGGAGCGCAGAGAGAATTAATTGAACAAGAGGGCAAGATGTGACAGCTCCCAAGGCATCAGCTGCGTGTTGGGGACGCGAGTGCCCCTTAATGGAAACAAGTTAATGATAATAGTAATAAATGTATTTATACAGCACATTTCAAACACATAGATTACAAGGTGCTTTGAAACACAAATCAAACGCAATGAAAGTCAAAAGCAAGGCAGGGATAAGTCACAGCAGCAGGGTAAACAACATGAGGTCAAATAGAGGGAGCAGCCATACACACTAAACACACACAGACACACTCACACACAGACATGCAACACAATAAAAGCAACAGCAGAGCGATATGGAGATGATAAAAAGTCAACATCACACAAAAGCAAGTCTATCAAAATGGGTTTTAAGAAATGATTTAGAAGAAGTCGCCTCAAGTTACGTTTGCAGTTTCCTCCATTTGTCCACTGACCACGGAAATGAGTTAACTCTGACTGACTCACTGACTGATACATGAGGCGTTGTTATAGAAAGAAAACTTTGGAAGTACTGTATTCATTATAAGTTACTGACGCACACAGACAACGTACTCTTTGTGTGCGTATCAAAATTTCAAACAGAAACGCTCCTTCACACGTGATGTGTTCTCCAGAGTCGTGCTTTAAACTCCATCTGGAGTTAGTTTCCTGGTTGTAGCAATGACCCCCATGATCAGTTCTGCTCATAAATCTCCGGTCTTGCCCTCATGGTACTGATTCTGATGGAGTCCTGACATAGCTGGGTAATGAGGTAGCTGGAGTTTGCAGACATATGTAGGTAGCTGGATTAATAAAACGCACTCTGATCCACATTTGACCTCTGTGTGGTTAACGGGGAGGGAAGGAGTCGCAGCAGTTGAGCGCAGAGCCTGAAGTGACCAACATGATGTGGCTAAAGCAGCAGCAGCAGATAAACCACAGAGGGAGAGCAAGAACCGTGATTGGCGAGAAGCCGGTCTACATTATTCAGACAGTGTGAGTATAACATGAGGCAAATTGAAAAAGACAAAAAAAGTCTCACTTATCATTGACCTCAACACTCAACTATTATTTGAAACCCCCGGTGTCTGCGTTTATAATTATAAAATATTGTGGCCAAGAATTCAGAGCTAAAGGAAGTTATGTAACAAAAGAGGAAAAATAACAATGAAGAAGTCTCCCTCGGCCCGATGAATGAGGAAGCAGCAAGTGCACAATTAAATATTCTGTGTACTGTAGTGTTTAGCTGTGTGTGTGTGTGTGTGTGTGTGTGTGTGTGTGTGTGTTACCTCCAGAGACTGCCTCATATGGCGGTGGCATGTCCAGGTGGGAGAAGGACGCGGCCGGTGGCAGGGCTGTGGAGGGCTCTTCTATCGACAGGTCGTCCTGAACACCATACCAACTAGGCCACACGGATGTTTGCTGTGGAAACAGAGAAATGTAGAGTTACTCATGAGTACGCAAGTATACACAATACACAATGCTTGTCTTTCATGTTGAAATTTAAGCTTAGTTCTAGTTTAGTCATCTTTTTACAGAAGGTTAAGAAATCGGTCACATTAAAGCAAACTAACTCTGTTGCTACACATTTGAGACATTATCAGGGTAATACTGCACTGCAGGTAGTAGGGCTGTGTCTGTATCAAAAAGCCAAACAAGTACGAGCAGCGCAGTCTCTCCAGAACTAAACCCTGGAGCGGGTTTGGTAAGAATTGGCCGGAAAGTCAGAGCAAAGAAACCTGCAAGTGCAACACACTCGTGGGAACCTCTACAACGGTGCTGGGATGAACTCTGAAAAGCTAACAGTATGTGAGTCAACACTGCTGGCACTGCTGGGATACCAACTGGGCTGGTTTGACTGCACACACACACACACACACACACACACACTTCAGGAAAGGACGGTGCTGCTGCTGGTTGAATTTATGTACCGTATGTGCTCCTCCAGTGTGCGTCCCTCTGAAACGCTCTGCTCCAGGCCAACACTGACACACACAAATCTAACCATGATGACGTACAAACGTCACTAAACAAACAGCAAGACGATATTCTTAGAGAACAAAGAGACGCCGTCTGTCTTCCACCTCTTTTCTGTGTGCAACAAGTTTTCCAAGAATCGGCTAACCCAAACCTGATATGAATGCATTGTTTATACAAAATGCAGGAGTGTGACGGCTGCCAGCTGATAACATAAATAAGCAGTGGTTGTATTTATGATGTTAGCCTACACTGTTACTATCGTTTTTCTAACTTAAATTTTCTTCTGAACAAAAGCGTCAAGAGTCTGACAACAGCTGACGAGGAGAGCGAGTGGCTACTTGTCAGTTTTAGGGCTGAGCTCGAATTACAAGTCACGTTTGTTTTATCTCCACAATCTCCTCTGGAGATGATCTCAATCCTTTCTACCCTTGTTATCCGACTAATTGCAACGGTAACAGGAAGAAGGCCCATGCAGATCGAGCAGGGAGTCCAGCGATGATAGACTGATGACCTTGGAGATTGATGTCTTAATTAGTTCAAAATTGCCATCCTGTTGTTGTGGGTGTGATAGAGAGAGATGGGGAAAGATGCAGCGCACAGACAGACCACGCAGAGTTCAAGGTGATTAGCACACAATTAACCTAAAATAGTTCATAAAGTAACAAGGTAGTGAGCGCTCTGCGGCCTGGTACCAGTCTGGAGGGTTTGTATTGGAAATCACAGCATTAAAAGAAATTAAAATTCATCTAGGAAATAAACAAGAAGCCAAAACTAATTAAGCCAAGGTCTTATAATTTGTAAACCATCAATAATCTCTCCCATCTCTCTCTGTGCAGACAACATGCATCTATTTAGCCCATAGCTCTTCTGGGTTCATTTTGTTTCTTCAAGTAGCCATGAGTAAAACTGTCCAAGAGGCTTAGGGAGTGATACTACATCAAGACTTTCCCCTACTGTGTTTGATTCATTTAAGCCCAGGACTCGAGATGTCTTGGCGTCTCTCCAGAAAACTTTCAGTTGCCGGGTTATGGATGACCGTGGGGCCTCCCTGCTGCACATTCCATTAAAATCTAAACAGGGAACATTATACAGCTGAGATGTCAGAGGGAACAAGGCGAGAGGGGGAAAGGAAGAGGAACAGTAAGAAAGCAGAAGAGGAGAAGAGAGAAGACTGCATGGGAGGAAGTGGGAGCTGACCGAACGGTAGCAGGACAAGGTGAACTCAGGTCCTGGTGGAAACCGAAGAGGAGAAAAACGTCTCAGACACAAAAATAGAAGCTCAAATGCAAAAAGGAAGTGGAAGGGGTCACTGAGCAGACACTGGACATGTAACCACTAACTAATATATGCATATCTCTGACACCACAAAGTCTCAGGCTGCACTGGACATTCTCCAGAATAAAACACTTTAGATAACACACAGGATGTCGCAACTGGTCCGGGGAAACCCAAGGTCAAAAACCACGGCATTTCTTAACTTTCAACTGCATCGTTTATTTTTGTAGCATTTCCTGTTGCATAAATATTCCAAACGTAGCTAAAAAATATCATTTTATGTGCCTCTTGAATGTATCTACCACGATTAAACGTGGGTGAAAAGGAGGTGCGCAGTCAAGATCATGAAGAAATGGCTACGCTGATGCAGAAAGCCATGCAAATGAATCTGATTTTGGAAGCGTGTGTTGTTATCATTGTCATTCATGCAACGTTTTGTAAAAACTACAAAGACGTGGGCGAATGTTCAAAGAGCATTTCTGTGCAGGTTCTGAATCGTGGAGATTGCTTCCAGGTGTTTTAGGGAGGCAGTAAAGTAGGCAGGTCCTGGAGGAAGCACAAACAGGATGACTGTCTACACCTGTGGCGTAGCCCAAAGAAAAAGCATTATTATTCTAGATATATCTCTGCGAACACCCGGGGGTGGCAATAAAACAGAAACCTGCATTTTACAGCCAATTTCAAAATATATATGGATAGCACAAATTCCAGCAAAATGGAAGAAGTTGCAAACCAAACAGAAACACAACTATGAAGCTCATTTCAGTGCCAGCCGAAACAGACTACATTACATAAACTGTTCACAATGTCAAGCTAATTAAATACTGGAGGAGACTATGCTTGTTGTTCTGTGTGGTTTATGATTCACATGGGACAAGAGATAGTAACAAAACTATTTCAGTTCAACAAATGCAGCATCTAACATGTAGCACAGAAAATATCTGTGCCTGACATTGGGGAATAAATAATATAAGACGACCTCTGGAGGGACACACACTGCTGTCTGTAAATCAGTCTCCTCCTGTCTTTCTGTCTGTATCTTTGCTGATCATATTTGCACAAAAACCTCACATGCAGGGTTAAAATTTGACAAACCTCCACTCACACACTCACAGTTTCTGTCTAACTGAGGAGCTGTCAAACCTGTGACCTGCCCTTAGAGACCTCTAACGTCAACAGGGTTGAACAAACTTCACAGAAAAATGTCAATGTACAAGTGTATGCAAAAGCAGATGCATGCACCAATTAAAGGCAACCCCACAAAGTGAGTATGTGACTGAAACTAACACGTAGCCCGTCTTGTCATTTCAGTGAAAGTGACTAACTGAAAACCACATGTCCTCTCATGAGCGCAAACAACTCCTCTGCAGAAATGTAACACGGCCATGGCCATATTTGACTTTCTCTAGCTCACTCTTCTTGTGTGGTGTGCTGTACTCAACTCTCTCAGCTCTTTGATACCAAAAAAAAAAAGAGACACAAACCACAATAGAGATATGTGCTAAAGGGGCAGAGCCATGTCAGCTAGATAGTGAGTTTGAAAATACTTTGCTGTGGTCACACGATGTGTACTTACACTCTGTCTCTCACACATCTGATGAAGGTATGCCCTTCCTCCAACAATGACTATCTGAGCGTTGCGAGGGTTGCTCAGGTATGCTGCCAGTTGCCTCTGTCTGGATCGGTACCAGCACACATAGAAGAATATCTTGATGATGATGAATATGATGACAACTCTGTAGCGGAGAGAAGAAAGGCATAAAGAATGGGGAGTATGAGAGGAGTGGACAGATTTATGCATTTATTCTCAGCTATGTTTCTATTATTAGGAGATATGTACAATGGCATGCAAAGGTTTGGACACCCCTGGTCAAAATTTCTGTTAATGTGAACAGTTAGGCTAGTGGAAGATTAAATGATCTGTGAAAGGCATACATTTTCACATGAAACACACTTTTGCAATATTTTAAGCAATATCAGTGTATAATTTTTGTTTTCTACAATTTTAGAGTACGCGAAACAAAGCAGCAGCCTGCAAAAGAATGAGAAGCCCATGAGACTTGAGCTCTCAGATAACTTTGACCAAGGTATCAGACAAGCTATTCATTATTTACACACTGTGATAGTTTCCAAAGTGCTACTAGGTACTAACCATGAAGGGTGCCCAAAACTTTTCTGTAATTTTGAAAATGTAAAAGAGGAAATGAAATGACAAGGGAATTTGTAATCTGTAACTTTATGCCTTTTGGAGATCATATCATCTTCTGCTTACCTATCTGTTCACACATTAACAGAAATTTTGACGAGGGGTAAGGGTAACCCAAACGTTTGCATCATGCCACTGTAACTACAGTCTATGATTATACTTACATGTACCAGTACAGCTCCATTTTTTGTGAGATGTCACTGAGCAGATGTTCTCATATCTGAGGGGGTATGTAGCTGGTCCCTCCAAAAACACAACTTGCCCTGAAAACAGTAACAATTATCAGTACTTATTTATTTTATATTTATATTATATTACATTCTTTGTTTCACATTACATTTGTAAATCCAGAGGCATCATGTATCTCACCATCAGAGCTACGACCGAGTCAAATGTACTTGCACTTATACACAATAACTTAAAACAGATGGTAACTTAAGCACCGACGTCCTGATCGTTTAACTTAGCTACAAAATAAAATAAACACATTAACAGGATTTTGTGAACTTACGTCGCAGCAGCTCCTTGACTTTACCAGAGTTAGGTGACGAGATGAGCCGCTTCCCGTGTCATTTCTGGGGGTTGTGATGCTAAAGCTACTTTAGCTGCTAAGCTAACGTGTAGCAGCAGGCCACAACGACAACAACAACAGCCGTGACTCTGTTTTACCCACGCGGCGAATAAAAAAACAACAACCGCTGTCGACCTGTTTTTATAAACATACCCTCTTGTTTTTGGTTTTATCTTCACACTCA
Source organism: Trachurus trachurus (assembly GCF_905171665.1). Taxonomy (NCBI): domain Eukaryota; kingdom Metazoa; phylum Chordata; class Actinopteri; order Carangiformes; family Carangidae; genus Trachurus; species Trachurus trachurus. The sequence continues at coordinate 10,720,008 of NC_139911.1, forward strand.
CTTTGAAAGAGCTGCTCGTAAAACTCCAACACGGAAGAAACAACTAAACTTCAGTAAATTAGCTAGCGTTTACTGAGTTAGCACATCCCTGACTGCGCTCATCACGACGGCGGCGGCTGCTGCTGCCTTCGGTCGGTTTCAGTCTCACAGAGGTGGGCGGCGTTCACGGGACGGGTTGCTTTCGCTGCTTCCCGGAGAGCGGCCACTCCCACACCAGGGTCGATAAATTTTAATCTGATGGTTTGGTTTCATGAATTAGCTACATCCAGAAATGATGCTTTGGCTTCCGACCGTTGACAACAACTGTATGGTAGTTTATGCCTTCACGGAACAACGGAAATTAGAGAACCGACAACATCACGTTGGTTCATGATGTTTTAACCATGGATGTATTGGTTTTAAGTCAGAGAATAAAACATTTCAGCAAACAATACGATTCAGGTTTCGATTATAAATAGTGATAAGTTATCTTCATTATGGATATCTATCAATTAATTAAAAAAAAATCATCTCCGACTTATTACTTGAGCGTTTTAAAACTGTGGTGTAGCATAGACTGCAGTATTTCCGAGGGTCTCCAAAGGCAGCATAGCTTTTGTCAGACAAAGGGCTATTAATGGGACCAAATATGTACATAAAATGTCAGTGTTTGTACACGATTAATATCAATACACGAAAAGTCAGAATAAAAACTATTCTTTTCAGAGTGATCCAGGCGATCATTGTTTAAAATCCGATTCTTAGTAAATAATGAGTCTTCCTAACTACTATTACTATACTAGTCTACTATAAAAACAACTGCAAAAAAAGATATGAATGAATGAGGGTTAATAAAATAACAGAAAAGGTCGTATGAGGTTGCTGCCTCTGTTGAGTCTTTGCTTCCACCTAGTGGCCATTGTTTTGTATTGCAAACGACTGTTTCAGAAAATAAAACCAAATTCAGAATTTTGCATTAAATAAATACTAAATTAAATATGCATATTTTAATAAAGTAAATCTAGGAAAATATATAGAGAAAGGGCATGTGACTGAGATCATGTCTGAGCAGAGTAAAAGGGATTCTCAATGCTTTAAAATTACTTTTTGGCTGAGTGGCCTGGCCTATAGTATGCAAGGCTATTTTTGTGCATATAAAACCAAAATGACCACCAATGTGCAAATCCAACTAAACATACAATACAATAAGGATAAATTATAGTGACATACATCATTTTAATTCAACTCTGTCAAACAATCAAAACATAATTTTGTTGTATGTGACCAACATTTTATTACAATTTAAAAGCATCTTGTATTACACATTGCTACAAGAGTCATCAAAAATAAAAATCTGAAACCAAACAACAAAATATTTGTAGTGCATCTGTACATTTTTAGAAAACAGAAACACTTACAGGGTCATTTATCTGTGAAGAGACTTTGATTTGCAAAGCTCTTCACCACATGTTGACCAATGTCATAGCAAAGTCTAAATCAAAGGTGTCCATTTAAATCAGGTACATTGTTTATGTTTGACATAACTTTTAATCACAAATTTGTCAGATAACTCAAACCTGACTCTTAGAAGCACATTTTTCACATTTTTTCATCCTTCCTTCCATCCATCATTTCTACTACCGGTTATCCTCCACAATAATGGTCCGTCTTGGGTAGGTGTCGATGTCCACAAATATGTAACGAAACTCATACTTTCCAGTTTCATTATTCTGTAAAACAAAAGGAAGTTATTTGTTTTTGTACCTAGTGCCACCTTTGTTCTGGTATTTTAAGTTGTCTTTAAACAAAGAATTAGAAAAATACAAACCTCTTTTGATTCTGAGTGTACGGTTCCTTTGAGACCTGGTTCTGAGCCTTCGATGTAAAACTTGAGTCTCATATGCTTCAGTCCGTCCTTCAGATACTCCACGTGACTAAGTAACAAACACACACGCACACAAATAATACATTTATACCAGCACCACACAGATGTTTACCAATTGACTTATTTTAGGTTCAGCTCCCTTCTTCATATTTTCAGTCAGTGATTATTGGACACTAATGTGCAACTTATATCAATACATTTGTTATTTCATAGTAATTTAATTCGTACCTGACTTGCTGCCTCCTTCCTCGGCGGGTGGTCTCACCGTAACATTTGATTGGCTCTCCAAATGCACCAATTACCTACATTTTCAACAACACCAGGTATGACACAAGACATATGAAGCTGTATTTGTCCTGGTAAATCTACACAATCTGTGCAGCAATACACACTAGCAGCCTACACAGTACATGACAGTTTAGGAGGAGGATGATGCTGTTTGCCCTCAGCAGTCATTCAGTGATGTCATTCTTACCTCTGGGTGTGACTTGACTTTGTCGAAGGCTTTCCCATAGACTTTATTTGGACTGGAGGAAGAAAACAGCTCCTGAAAGACCACATACAACAGCCCACCTGACACACACACACGAACACAGGTCAAAACATTTACAATCTGATTTGATTTGACATGAGGTGAGAATTTCTGCTTGATTATCTAGTCACCTGTCACTCCAAGTCCAATGAGTACAACTATCAAGTAGGTGAAGTCTCTGCCTGCGTCCTTCACTGCAAAACACCATTGGATTAGTCATTTAATTTTCTATCATTTTATACTGTAACATAGCTATTACGCTACATATGAGATCTGGCATTCTTCCTCTGGCCATTGAGGTTGGTCAAAAATATTCCTCAGGATAACAGAATATGTGAAATGTGTGAGTTAACGTTAGATGAAGTTTCTTTGGCAGTGTGAAAACGAAAGTTAAAGTGACTGAAATCACATTGTGTCTTGCTTACCTTTCTGAGCAGCTGATGGCTTTGGACTTCCCCCCTGATACCTGGACACTGACTGGTCTCTGTCCCCGGGGCTGCTCTTGTTTCTGGCTGAGACGGTGAGACAGACCCCTCTCCGTGTCTGTGCCCCGCTGAAGCAGCTCAGCGGCGGCAGGACACACGCAGGAGGAGCCCGGGCTGTCCTGAGGCTGAGGAGGGTCCCACTCCCCGTGGACACGGAGGACACTGTCCTGTGCGTGTGGACGAGCAGACTAAACGTGTGCGTGTGTTTGTAGTGTGTGTGCGCGGTGTAGTTTGTCGTTGTTGTCGCTGCCTGTTGCACATGTCGGTGCAGGGCTTGGAGTATCCGTGTGTAAATCATGGCTGTGTCCTCTGCTGGGTTGTTAGCTTCAACTCCTGTCACCAGCCACAGCCGCTTAGCAGCTTAGTTTATCTGTTGGCACGAAGACCGACAACACGGATAAAGCCGAGTCAAAGACCTACCGCGGACAGTGAGGACATCAGTGCACAATTTTCAACGTTAACTACTAAACTGCAGCAGCTTATCAAGCTACATACAGGACTGACTGTCAAACTAATATGTATCCCTGAGTCGCATTCTTGTGTCGTCACTCACCCAAAGGGTTCATGGGAGATTGAGTTTTTTTTTATCAAAACAAACACAAAAAAACACCATGCTACGCTCACAGAGAGAATAGGCTAGGCTAGTTTATTGATGTTTGCTAAATGTTGTAAAAGCTACTTTAAAACTCAATAAAGACACAATAAGTTTAGATCTAAGAGTATTTTTGATTTAGTTTTTTTGTCCAATATTCACATTTTATCTATTGTTAGGCTATTGTCACAACATCCATTAGAGTAGCTTTAAGTAGGCTATGGATTTGTACATTTTATGTATTTTGTAACATTATCAGATATGTTTGAGTATAAAGTAGGCTAAGTCTAAATCTATGAAGGACAACAAGTGATATATATAGTATAGCCTATAAAAAGACAAATAAACACAGAAATAGCATTTTTAGCAAGTTATTTTTTGCATTTATTTAGGCATTTTATTATTTATTTCCGTATTTATCTATGCCTCAAGGTCTTCACACATGGTTTGGACTTCTGGTGAGAAAATACTAAATCTATTATCTTGTTTCTATTGGCCTGAAAACAGTCACATTCACATGAAGTATACCTCAAATTGTATAGTCTAACTGTAGTCTAAAAGTGTTGTGTGTATTGTTGAATAACTAAAATGAGTGAGTGTTAGTCCTAAACAGATCAGAATAGGAAATTAGACACAAGTAGCAAAATCACAATAAAATCAGTAAACATTAGTTTATTGAAAACATTGTGTCCAGCATTTTCTTTATGTGATATCAAATAAATGTTCAAATGGGTTTAAAAAATACCACAGTGCAATGAAACAAGGGGAAACAACATATAAATAAGTCATGTTCAGATATCAGTAAAAGTGGGAATAAAGAAAAGTTAGTTGAAGAAGAGTCATGTTTGAAGTTTCACATCACTTTATTTCATACATCCTGTTAGTTTTTCTTCTCAACAGGGCTCTCGGTAATTCTTATATATAAAAACAACCTGATACTCTACTATAAAGACATGACGTAAAAAATAAGAAATATAATGTAAATTCAGCAGCTGAAATGTGCAATTTCATATTTTGATGGTTACATGAAAATGTTTAAAAAAGAAAACCTGATTCTGTTTTTTTTTTGTGTTTTCTTTTCTCTCAATGAACAACTTTACATTAAAGGTACTCTATTTCTCAATAAAACAAACTTTCAGTCCCGTATCTGAAATGATCAGTGTTCCAATGGCTCCTCAATTTCCAGCCAGTCGTGGAGCACCAGAAGGGAAAACGCACCTCTGCGGTCCAAAGCAAAGAAGAAAAACTTGATGCTTACATCACAAACCTTTTTTTTTTATTCTTTGTATTTTTTTTTCTCATCACAACACTCTACATTGGTAAAGTTGCTCTGGGCAACAGTTCACTCAAGATGCACAAGGGAGAGAAACCTTAGCTCCAAATGCTGTCAAACTTGGCAAGATGCAGAGGAATGCTGCATCTGTCTGATGTATCTGCAGAGAAATGAAAACACTATTACTTGAAGTCTCTTCTGGGCCCTACACTTTTCATCTGCTGCCGGGCCGCGTGTGATCAAATTGCTTCAGACTTACTTAATTACTGAGGTGTCTTCCTCCATCTATATACTGGCAGATGATTTGTGACAAGTGTGTGTGTGTTGAACGAGTAAAAAACACAGAATCAGAGATAGAGGAGTGAATGTGTGCATGTCTGAATTTCTGTCGGCACAGATGTGAAACGAAGAGACAACACGCAGGGCAACAATGTTCACATAGAAAAGAAAAAATATATATTTTATTCAGTATCTGCAGGAACACAAGTTTGTGTGCAGGATCTGAATGAAAGTAAAAGAAAGTGAAAAGTATGGATGTAAAGAATACATAATTCATAGATATACATAATACTAAATAATGTATACATAATGGAAAAAATACTCACTGATACATGACTGAGCTGATGAAAAATGTGCATTATGGAAGACTGTGTGCGTTGTATGACTTTTGTTATGGTGCTCAGCTCTGATCTACTTTTATAACTTTCCACTTAAGATTTTTTTCTCAACTTATTCCTACAGAACCAGTCTGCAAACAGTGAGTGTTAATGGAGTATGATGCTGATTCTTAAGATCGAATTACACTTTTTTTTGTCCTGTTTGGTGAAATAAATCTTTTCAGTTTGGTTTTGGTTTCTTCTTCTGACAAGAATCAGCCACAACAAATAGACAGACATTGAAAAACATGACTTGAGAAAGATGTGGATGCAATGTGCTGACGGTCTGAGGATGTGCTAAATAGAGAGAGAAACTACTGACCAAAAGACAATAAAACAAAGAAAAAAAGTGAAGCTTTATTGTTATTTATTTTTTTTACAAAGCATCAATAAAATCAGCCCTGAAAGATAAATTTGAGTAACTGTAAAAACTGTCATCCTTTCAATTTGCCCTTGTAGAAAAGTCTGTTTTTAATACAAAGATATGAAGCTCTTACAGTAGAAGAGGGTTAGAAGACAAACAGACTTGAAGTAAATATGTTTGCCAAAAACAAACAACAAAAAACAAACACACAAATCAACAAAACAACAACGACAACAACAGAGAAACAAAAAAAAAATACTCCTTGCCGAAATAAAGCTGCTAGTCAAAAAGTTAGTCAATTCAAAGGGAGTTTGACTTCAAATGAAAATGGTGATATTAATTTGCATATTTCTCTTTATCTAATGATGTAGCTAAGCAACTGCATGCAATGCAATTAATGAATTTAAGGATGCTTTTTTTTAAGTCGCTTCTTATGACAATATGACTAATGTATTAGTGGAGGGGGCCTTTTGTACTTTAACGTTAGTATGTTAATGTTTCAATGGATATAAAGGAAGCATGCACAAGCCATACAACTGGACCTCGAGTGGTTATTCAGATTAAACGGCTTCTGGTTATTCCAACAGTATTACATTTTTACTAGGTTAGTAATTAATTGAGTTTAATTCCAATTTTCACTAATAAAGTAAATTTCCCAACTTTAACAAACTGCAAGCATCTACATTGTGCCATTGAAATCATAATATGTATGCCACTAATTTGAAAAACACATGCTACAAAACTAACTCGAAGATGTTGGAATCACATTAATTTTGTTATCAGCGAGGAATCTATGATAATGACAGGTAAGTTTTCTGACTAACGTTCAAAATTGAAATTTCAATAATCAATAATCAATAATCATGTTCATTTTAAAGGTCCATATCTTTCCAATGAGACAAAAAAAAAAATCTGGACTGACTACAGTACGTAGAGCACAAAGCTGACCGAATTTTCCTCTCAACAGCACTGCAGCTGTCCACTGTGTTCGTCTTTGCACATGAACACATATTCAGTATCCTTTCGTCATTGTGTCCCTTCATCATCATCATCATCATCAGCATCATGCTGGTGTAAATCTCCGCTCCGCTTTTTCATATGTCAGTGACGCCCGTTCGTACTGATCCAGGATTTCACTATTCTCAAGAAGTCTACATGATGGAGACAATGCAACATAATGTAGAACATAAGCAGACACACACACACACACACACACACATACACACAACAGGACAGCACATTTTTCACACCAAAAGACACAACAATGGGTAACACTTCATGTGACTGCTCCATTATATGCTGGCACGAAGCTGCAAGCAGGACCTTATATAGCTCTCCACTGATTATCTTTGGATTTAATTAAGTTCTAAAATGAAGAATTGGAAGAAAAAAAGGTTTCTCATTAGTTCTTTGCAGTTTATGCAACTAATTTGTAATATTAATATCCTAAATTGTGCTTTACAACAACCTCATGAAAGCATAGTTGTGGAGCATGCACATGAAATGTTACACACAGGCATAAATACTATGCTTCACCATTAACCAAACACAAAATCAAATACTACAAGAAGTGACATCAATCATGCAGAACTACAGAGGAATTCTGTATGTGTGTGGTCAGTAAAGATCTGTGAATTACAAAGAGCTTAATAAAGTATTTAAGTAATCTCAGTGTGCTTTGTTTAATGTGTGCAAAAAAATCCCACTGATGTTATTTAATGAAAAATATCTGGGACTGTGTTTGCTTTTAAATCTGTGCTTTGACTTTTACATTGTTGATATAAATTATTTGCTGTGGGCCTTGTGGGAGAAAAAGAGGTTAGACATATAAACTGATAACAGCTTCAACTAAAAAGTCCATGCTAATGAATATTTATGATCAAATGTATGTCCTCGGGAAAAGAGGACATACAGTAAACTTGAGCATCACAAAGACTTCAAACAAACTCACTATAGGAGGACAAGATGGCTGCAAGCAAGAAAACCATCTTGGTGAAAATGAACAATTAAAAAAACATAAAAAAGAAACAACAACAAACAAAATAGAAACTTGTGCAAAAATCACAGAAAGGAGGAAAAAATAACTCACATAAAAAATATATACTGACTGGGCAAATGATGACTACACAACATATATAGATGTTGATTGTTGGATAAGGGGTTCTTACCTTGAGATTGTCTCTTAGACCCTAGTTGTGTTGTACTCTGATTCATGTTTGCTCAAAGAGCCAATGAGGCAGAACCTGAAATGTCACGGCTCTTTCATTTAATATCAAATTCCTTTTGCATAGAGAGGTCAGAATGCATACTGTGCTACATAACGGCAACAAACTTCATTAGTGCTTTGCTAGTCTCTGGGATCCTTGCATGCAGACTTGTAGAAAACTAATAGTCAGTCAAGAACGCTCTGGAAAGAGCACATAGAAAGTGCATGCAGGAGAAAGTTGCATCTTCAAAGTATTTTGTATTCTGATACCTTTCACATATTTTTTTTTCTTTTTTTGGAAACATATACAGTTACTTTTCAAGCAAGGTGCAAGTACACATTAAAATATATATATTTTTTCAAATATAGAAAATCCTGTTCATGCCAAAATATTAAGCTATATAGAATATAAGTCATAAATATTTTCAGTATCACACTTAGGAATACAACTGCATATTTATGATACCAGGCACCAGGTTAAGCCCTTGGGTTAACAGTCGAAACTGGTCTGATTATAGAATTAACTAAAAAAAATATGAGGTCTGACTTTTTAAGATTCATGACAAACCTCAAAGTAGGCTACAGTAGTGTTTATAGATGCAGGTATGTGGGGAAAGCTAGCAGCTATAGCTTGACATGTTCAAGGATGAGCATGCAGGAGGGGGCAAATTTATCTGTTGTAATTTAGCCCTTTGTGGAAAAATTGAAAAGGTTTTTAATGATAGAAAGGGAACAAAGAACAAGGATCAATGCAAAAAAAAGTAGCTTATCATAACCTTAAAAAAGTAATGAGGGGAAGAGGAAGAACAAAGCTAAAATAAGAGGAAAACTTAAATAAATGTAATTATCCCACACACATTTCAAACATCCCCATGGTTAACTCTATAGGGTTGTTGTTCTTCCCTCATCAGAAATCTATAGATACTGACCGCTGTACTGCCTTTTCGTGGCGTGAAAGCCGGTGGCTGGTGGTGGGAACTTCTTCCAGGTCGTCGTCCAGGTCGCATCCATTGTCCGCTGCCTCTTGCGAATAGCTGTGCTTCATGACCAGGATGCTCCTGCGGTTTCCTGTGGCCGGCAGCAAGGGCCGCACTGCCATCGGCGGCTGCGGAAGGTCTGTGAGCAGAGTGGCGGGCCCCCCGTCCCGAGCGCTCAGGTTTCCGCGGCTTCCTCGTCCGCTGAGGGACAGCTGGGATATGTGGGCGGAGCCGGGATTGGAGACGGACCCGCAGTGGTGGTCGTGGACGCAGCGCGAGGAGGCGCGGCGGAGGGCGTGGTAGTTCTCGAAGTCTTCCGCCAGGTCCACCAAGTCCGCCGTGGCCGCCGCGGCCGTGGTGGCGCTCCGTAACGTGCACAGCTCGTAGTGAGGCGGCTCGAAGACCTCCTGGAACATGGTGGGGTCAAAGTCCTCGCGCCGCAGGATGTACTTTTTACGCGGCTGCTTGATCTGGACGATGACAGAGACGATGAGGAGGATGAGGACGATGCAGCACGTGACACCGATTATGGTCCCGTTGGTGTTGTTCAGGTTGTCGAGGATGTTGGCTTTCCTTTTCTCTGTACAAAGCAGAACAGAGAGAGAGAGTTTTCATAAGAAAATGACCTGAGTCTTTATAAGATCATAAGATAATTATCACTATCACAAAACAAATGACATCTGAGAGTGTGATTTTAACTGTGATTGCCAATGCCAACCGTTTCCTAGTTAATTGAGCATTAGTAACCATAGGTGCAGCAGACCCGTCCAGCTCTGAGTCAGTCATTCAGTCTGTGATGCTTCTTCCACTGTGAAGAAACGTTTCCTCATCAGAGTTTAAGGGTGTATTCAGACCTGTGGCTCGTTTGCTTTGTTCCATTTCAATGGCTAAAACGATACAATTGTTGTTCTTGTTGACTTTCAATTGTTGTTCAGCAATTGTTTTTCTTTTGTGTTGTTTGTGTTCACACGGTAACAGTCCCAAGCGGTTCAAAGTTGTAAACAAATGCCATGTGTTCTCTCATCGGTCAGAAATCTTACCCAGAAGGATGGGATAGAGGTCTCAGAGGGCATGAAAATAAAACCCGAGTCCGACATGACCCCAACTGTGGTTGAAGCCCGGACCTAACCTGATCTGAGTCATATATATATTTCTGGCCTGAACCCCAGCCAAAAACAAAAAGTAAGCCGACCCGAGTCATCCTATTTATTTTCGTCCCAAACCTGACTCGAACCGGTTGGGCCGGCCTGGCTCGTTGAGAGCCATGGGACATCATCAGCAGGTCGCATGTTGTGTCGGTTACTGAGTCGATTACGTTCTCACTGCAAAGAACCACTCCAGGACTTGAATGGAAGCGAAACGAGACCACCCCTTCTAAGCAATCTTGGCCCGCTTGTTTTATCCTGCATCCGAGCACCATTGCTGTTTTCACATATGCCCAAACAAACAGAGCTTTTTTGGGGGGGTTAACCGCTCCCTGTTTCGGAACAACTGCTCCAAACGAGCCACCCTAAGATAATATTACCTACTTTATTCCCTGCTCAACTGGATTTTGTTTACACTCCAGAAGGTCCAGTCAATCTGTCTCTATCTAGTGCCCAAGATGGTGTTTCGTTCACCAGTCACATGATCGATTCCTCATCCTAAAAGCCTTTTCTCTTGTTACTGTCAAGTGAACCAACCATTAGCTTCATTAGGTAACTTTTATGAAAACAAATTCCCTCTGGCTCCTTCTTAAACCCACTAACCTCATTAGCAAGACCAAAAACCACCAATCAGAGCCATGGCCTCGGTCATTAAACACTGATGCTTTGGTGGCCAACCCCAAGTGTCTAAGCATCTCCTGCACCTTTAAAGAATCTGACCTCTGTTTTTCTAGCCAAGTATGGATCAAACAGGGTTATGTTAAATCTGACCTCACAATTTACCTAATCATACTTGGACTATAGGACAAATACTTGGACTACTTGGCTCTAAACTACAGTACAGGTCCTGTGCTCTCCCTTTTGTTCCATATCTTCTACATAATGTAATCACCAAGTGCAGGTTCAGGAATATTTTACAGATTTCTTGTTTTATTTTAAGTCAGGTCCACTTAAAAAATTAAAATGTCATGTAGAGACTGGGCATTCAACCAACTCAACATTAGTTTAATTAACTGCCATTGATATTATAATTCCAGCCAGTAAAATCAGCTGTCACTGGCTAGAAACGAGAATTGCAGTCTTCTGTCGTAAAAGGACAAATTAATTATAACATTGCTCATATTACTAATATTTCTATTGAACAGTAGCATAATCTGCAATTATCATTATTGTAAACTGCATAAGGAGACACTTGACAGGCACGGCAACTGAAACTGAAGGGGTGGGACTTGTAAATGTAGGGAAGGTGTCCTTAGCAACAGCTCATTGACTGAGACCAACCACAGCTCACACGGAAAGATATCTCTGCACAAATGGTTCTTATGATGTACAAGGTTAAGGCCGCGACCTTCATGAGGTATCAAACAGAACAAAAGGTCATATTGAGTCTCAGCTAGAGTCTATTTATCAGCGGAGAAACCACGGAGGGTAGCGCGGACCAACGGTGTGGAGAGAGGCAATCTGCGGGGAGATCTGTGACATTTAAATGCTGGATGAACTTGTAGCACAGCACGCTGAGCTTCAATGACAGTCGATGGTTACATTCTGAGATGTAAAGGAGAAGGGAATAAAACTTGACATTTTACCACTAATGAGGACAAATGTGGGCTCTGTGGTGGACCTACGCGGTACTAGAGCGGAGAGTAAGCAGAACAGGCCGAGGAACAAGGCCTCCACTTGCTGAGATCTGCACATTTTCAAACACGGCTCAGACCGCAGGGTGGAAAGGTATCTCGGTCTGAGTGAAGAATTGGCTGTAAAGGATTTATTTAATTGATTCAATTTGTCATTGCCTCTGTTTAAAGCTTCAGAGAGTTACAGTACAACAGAAAACACTTTTCCGTCTGATTTGAAGAGCTGTGGTTGACTGCAGCCGGAGGTTTAGTGTAAAAGCTTAACTAGGTTAGAGAGAGAGAGTGTGGGTAGAAACAGTGTACATTAATGATCATCAGAAACACATTGCTCCTATTGATGTAAGAGGGCCCAGGGGAGCTACAGTGTTGATCTACCCTATGTACTTGGATTACAGTGATGGGTCAGAAAAAGGTCGAGGGACAGAAGATTAATTAATCGGCAATATAACGCAGAGGAAAAAGTAGCTTATCCCAAGAGTCTTAACACATCACAGATAATTACTGGAAAAGCGTCATATTAAGATGCTGCATCGAGGAAATCTCAAGTCAGAGGTGTGTATAAATTATGGAGCTGCCAGTACTGTAGCAAAACACCGGGGATCGATGTATAGATCCAGTGGCTTTAAATTCTGAATGGGGAAGAAGAAATTGATGGGATCACAAGTACGTATGAGTGCACAGGACCTTGTCTGCCTCAAGGCACAGAAACAAAGGTAAGGTGAGGGCACCTTCAAAGACCATAAAACAAAGCATCAGTCAGGACCAAGACCTGGATCTGAGGTTGAACTGTCACGTGTCTCATACAAGTTAGATTATAATGGTTAGGCAAATTAGATTATAATGGTTAGGGTTTTTATAACTTCAATAACATTTCTATAAAAGATGTTTAATCTTAAGTGTTAAATTAGTTTTTGGGGGATATTTAGATTAATGCCTTTAATCTGAAGTGTTAAATTAGTTTTTTTTTGGATATTTAGATTAAAAAAAGGCTAAATGGGAGAAAAGCAGAAGAGTTGTGAATTGCACTAAATGCCTGATCAAAACTCAAGTGGATGAGATTTTTACAGTCCACGGTTGTTGCTAGTTTGTAGTTGTCACTGGGGAAATAACGGTGCCTATAAACCTTGGCTGCGCTTGAAAAGTAAAACTAATCTCCTCTCCTACGCACTATTTCTTGACCTTGATGGAAAACGTCATGAGGTCAAGGAAAGATGTGAAGGAGACCTCATAAGGAAACCCAGGAGAGAAGAAGAAAATCCAACTGCTTTAAAACTAACTTTAACTGAAAAGTTGCTCTGTTGTGGTGAAACTACATTTGTGCATTTAAATGTTGCTGCAGTAAGGAATTGTGGGACAGCGTTTCTTCCTCTCTTTCATCCAGGAAGGCCCAGTGTTCCCTATGCTGAAGGAGATAAGATAGGAAGCACTGAAGCTCCTTTTCCTTATCTTTGAAAGACTTCGACCAGCTCTTATCATGGCTGCTGCTGCCGCTGCTCACAGACTTCTGGGTAATTTCCCTCAGTTTGGGACCTTCCTCGGTTAAAAAGACCCACACAGACCCGGTGGCTCACTATCTGTCGCTGTCCGTGGTGCTGAAACATTCTACCTTTGTTTCTTCTCATGTGAATCAGCTCTGTGTTATAAACTTACAACCTTCAGTTCATGCGGGATAAACGAGGAAGGCTGGAACGTCACATCTTACCTTTGCATTGGTTCTCATCCCAGGGATACACGCAGTTCTGCATGCCGTTACACACCAGTGTGTTGTTGATGCACATGTTACTGTGACAGAAGAAGGCATCTGCATCGCATGGAGCTGGAAGAGAAGAGAGCAGATTAACACAAGAGTTGTAAGAGCTTATTATTTATTAATTAAGGGATTACAGAAATCTGGAACAGTTTCAGTTTTTCTTTTTAGTGATTTTCTCTTAATTAAGAGTAGTGAATGAGTAGGACACTCGCTGCAGGGATAAAATCGTGCAGCTGAAGAGTTTTTCCAGTGTGCCAGATTTTGAAGAAAAAAAACTGGATGGGCATTACTCAAATCAGACCTGTTCCCCTTGAACCCATCTGTTCTTCATGAATTTTCATCCTCATCCTCCCTCTTCAAACATTTGCAGAGACAACTCGTGGATGTGAATGGATTTCTTGAAATGTGTGTGCAAGTGTGTGTTTGCTGTGTCTGGAGAGAAAGAGAGCCATGACATTTCACAATCATCTGCATACACAACAACCCCCCGAACAAATCCTCTCTATTTATGCAAGAAGTTGTTTATTTGTGCACAGCACTTGTCAACACAAATCAAAAGCAGGTAATAAACATGAGCGTGTCCTCAAGCACACGATCCATCATGACACCTGCCCCCCCCGCCCCGCCCCAACCTCCACCTTTCCATGACAACAGAGTGAGAGTTAGAGCCACGCCGCCCATCAACGAGACATGGTCATAAAGTCAGCGTGGTAATGTTACAGGCTCCGTCCTCCTATAGCCACATAATTTAAAGCCAAGGTGCCCTTGCTCTCAGCTACCAATCATACTAATGCATAAGCCATCTGATTGGCTAATTCATTGCTTCCTGCTGTCAATCACAGCAGGAACAATGGCACTGCAAACTAACCACAGGCTGTAACAGCTTGTCCTATTGAATTGAACTGAAAGTTACCCACAGAGCTTTAGGATTATTACATGATTTATACAACACAACTTATTTCAAAGGCTGATATAGGGAATTGTGGATCGGTTTAATGTGATGTATTTAACTAGATTGGCTGAAACCACATTTAACTTCTGAATTCACACTGTAGTTAGGAAAAAGTATCAACAACAGACTGTGAAATCTTCCTTCTTAGTCTTAATATTATCAGCTAAATGTATTTACACATGTTTAAGGAGGTCATTTGAACTATTTGATTAAACTATAGTACAGTACACTACCAGTCCAAAGCTTGGACACACCCTTTCATTCAATGTTTTTTCTTTATTTTTATCACCTTCTACGTTGTAGATTCAAACTGAAGACATCAAAACTATGTGGGAACATATGGAATTATGTAGTAAATGGAAAAGAAAGCAATAAAAATAAAGAAAGACCATTGAATGAGAAGTTGTGTCCAAACTTTGGACTGGTAGTGTATAAGTGAATAGAAACATGCCTGCTAAAATTGTGGCACTTGAATAAATGTACTTCGTTAGGCTCCGCCATTGTGGAAGAGTATTAAAGAGCGAACCATGTATTATCCGCCTGGGGGGAAACATATAGCCACGATAAATTCCCCACTGTTCCCAAAGTTGCTTATTGTGCCACTAACGTGAACATAATGGATGGCTCTATTTCGTTGCTAGCAGTTTGGTAGAGGGGGAGGCATCCTTCCCTCTCTCTCTTCCTCAGCGTGTGTCTCTCACTCTGTCTCTTTATCTCCCACTCTCCCCTCTGTCACATACAACACTGGCACTGCGAACAAAAGCAGCTTGCCAGTGGTATGGCAGAGCTGGGGACTATTTGACAGTGTTACCACTGTGATGTATAGTTGTTTTCATCCCTGCACTCATCCCAAGTGAAAAATAACACACCAAATTAGAGTGACTTATCGCCATCTCTCTCTGTATCCCATCCTTTCTGGGCCTTTGCCAGCGTTTCCTGAGTCATACTGGCTCTCTGTGTGTGTTCTGACACTCCTCTCATTTTCTCCCCCTACCTCAGTTTCTGTTCTTGCCCCCTCCTCCCTCCCCTTTTTTTTCTTTCATACGCTATCTGCCAAAAGTGCAACATTTATCTAAGTTAATAACCACCAGAGGGAGCTCACTGCCTCTCGTTCTCCTGGCTCCCTCCACACACACATACACACACACACACCACAGGGCGAGACCAGACGTTATAAAGAGCGCGATCCACACTAATCTTCTGCAAAATTAATTCCAAGACATTCTGTAATAAAAGTGCCCTCTTGCCCACACAGAAACATTCACAGTCACTGCTGGAAGCATAAATTAACTCCTAAATGAGTGGCTGATGAAAATAGTCTGGGTGTCTCTGCAGAGGGGAGCTCTAAGAGCAAAGAGGCTTCTGCAGTGAAGCACTGGGAGCCACACATCAAGGATGCTTCAACTCAAATAACCGTTACACATTTGTCTTGCATTGTGTGGATGACGTGTCTATGCCCTTATTTTGTCTGATGCTATCAATGTTATTCTCATTTTTGCCATAATGATAGTAGTAATTATCCCTCGTTACACATTTTCTTGCTATCACTGTGTAATTCGGCGAACAATTAATTAACAATTCAAATGGATGATAATAAACACTGTGTGAGAGTGTTTATTATCATCATCTACTTTGCCTGCAGCAAGTTCAAAATGCAAATCGCTGCTACCAAGTAACGACAGCCCATCTGTCTGTTTGATGAAACTACTGGTCTCCCTTCACAGGTTACCGTGGTGACAAATAGCGTGGAAAGGATTTTAATATTATTTTATGTGCTTTTACAGCACAGCACAGCACAGCAAAGAGCACCAGCTTGTATCTCCTGGACACCTCACTCCATGTCCATGTCCAGACGCCTCTGACCTTTAAAGTCCGAAGGTGAACGCGTCTTTGTCATCGCTGTTTCAAGACGGTGGAGCGGTTTACCTCCGCTTTAAAACCCAAGCACATTTTTACAATTGTCCCTTAGAGGCACTTTTATAATTATTACTTTTTAAATAATTAATATATCCATGAGCCTGGTTCAATTTTGTCTGTTCCTCATTCATCCCATATTATCTGTCTTCTTCTGTCTGTGTTTTCTGACTTATACTCTGGCTCATGTGACATGTACAAAATTCAGTTTGTATTCTGCTTGACCTCTGTTGCAGAGAGAGTTAATCTGCAAGTGTTGCCACGGATTACACTACATGTAGTAAAAGAAAATGTGCAAGCCAAAAACAGTGGGCTTTCTCAGCAAATTGAATGGATTACATTTACCTAGTGCGCAGTATTCTTCTTAATCCCAAAGCTACCGAGATAACAAGGGAGTAGAGATGATGTAATCTGATCTAAGGCACAGTAAAGTCCCATATGTTAGCAGACATCAGCATATTATGTTGGCCTCTAATGCTTTCATGCATACAATAAAGAGGCTTTACAAGAAACCAGAAGTGATGTGTGTAGTGAAGCCAGAGCAAATTTCCATCTACAACCCCAGAGACTGATATCCGTTGATGAGGCGTAACAACGCTGACAGCTGAGACGTCACACGAGCAGATTCATCACCTGAGACATAATCGCTCTGTGGGTAAGGATAGGTTTCACTTTCTTCTACTTCACATAGCTAATCTCACACTGTAGCCCCGCATACGATTTAAAAAAAAACGAAGCAAGACCAAGACCAGTATCAGTAGGCGTGAACAAAGCATGGGCGATAAAAGTGGATGTGAGCATTTGGGAACGTCGGTCTCTCCCATTGGAGCAACTCGCTGGGAGTCAGCAGCTGTGAACGGTTCTCTAAAAGCTGCTGGTCCCACTGGGAACCAGCAGCTGTGAAAAAAAATATAATGGCTCAGGATCTACTACGGCAAGGGAACACTTATTGTAAAAAATGGTCTATAAGCTGCAAACCCAGCTAGTGCACCTGTAACAGAGCGCACCCACACACACACACGCTTACACACACTCGCTTGTAGTTGTACAACACCTTCCTTCCACCTGAGTGAGGGGAGCAGTGCTTTAGTCCTACAGCTGTCAAGGAATCACATACTGTCATACTGTCAAGGTCCCCTTACTACTTCTTCCAAAGCTTTTAACAGCATCTCATAACTTAAAGTAAGTTCAGTGAGTGCAACATGTGACTTCTTAATACTTACATACTTATTGAAAAACAGTGCATTTTACACAGCAGATAGGTAAAAGGTTTGTTTTTATCCTTTAAAAGCTTATTCACATAAATGTCAGGTGGAATCTAGTTCTCTTAGTTGAGTCATTAAAATACTTTGGTGACCTTTCAGTCCCTGAGGGAGGAGCAATGTTGCCAAATTTTGTAGAATCATCTATCTGTACTACAGTATGTCTGCCTAAACAATTAATTTCTCAGTTGAAGATTATGGCAGTTAACACTCACTTTACCAGAATAATAATTTAAAAAAGTCAGTGCGTGAAGAAAAAGAGAATAAACTGATGTGGGATCTAGAAGACATCTACAGCTCAAGGCTTCTGTCCTGTTCCTTAAATATTGTAAATGAACCTACAGGGCATCCTGCTGCCAGTTTGTCCTTCTTCCCTCTGGCAGACAATATCTCTTCATGAAATGCTGTAGCTCCTGGTACGCTGGTATCTATCTATCTATCTATCTATCTATCTATCTATCTATCTATCTATCTATCTATCTATCTATCTATCTATCTATCTATCTATCTATCTATCTATCTATCTATCTATCTATCTATCTATCTATCTATCTATCTATCTATCTAGTCAATTTAATGTAGTATTCTTTCTAATAAACCCACTGTACTTTCAGCCTGTTTTCTTTAAGCCAGATGCTGCTCCATAAATGAGCTGCCACACTTCACAAGCACCAGTAAAGTATTGTGATCTACTCTTACAGAATCCATGAAAAAAGTTGCTCCGTCTGCACTAAAAAACAAGTTTCGGAGTTGGTAAGAGTGTGGACTGGACTGAATTAGCTGCTCTGCTGTGTCTGCTCTCCACAGCCCTGATACACCTGTTCATTGACTGTTGACAGGTTTGGTGCAGTGCTGCTGAGCTGTGGTGGATGTTGCTCTAAAGGCTGAGGTTTGGCCGGGGTTCGCCTGAGTGACTTAGACAGAAGCGTTACCCCGGCAACAGCACATCTTGGCTGTGCTTGGTGAAAAAAGGCCTTTACAAAAGGGGACACTGACTTCACAACACAAACAACTGAGCTGCCGGTGTCACCTATTCTGAAGAAACTGGTCCTTAGAGCTGAATCTTATCTCATCGCTGCAACATGCACATGCAATCCCCTGTAGACATGTTGTAGTTATGTAAGCAGCATCAACTGATTGTCCCTCAGCGTTCGATGGTTCCTTATTGGTGTGGGTGTACTTTTTGACATTTAGTAAATCCAATCAACCATGCAGGATGAGGGAAAAGCAAATTCAGCTCACTTTCAAATAACCATTCTCTGTACATGCCTTAATCCAAGATGCATTATTTCTGCTCCTCTGTAGCCATAATCCCAATATGACACAGTGTGGCATTAATAGAGCATTCTGAAAGGAGGCATCTCGCATAGAGGGTCCTTTTGTCACAATATAAATAAAATCCAAAGCGCCTCTTTGAAATATCAGTGGAACAGTGTTTCTTAGGAATGCATTGAAAAGATTTAACCCGACTCCTGTGTTTGTATCAGTTTGAGAGATTTCACTTAAAGCCGCGAAGATGCAACGTTCAACAGTGGAGGTAGGTTTGTGTGTTTGTGGCACTGAAGGGCCCTGAATGATATTGACGTAGTGTGCGCACAGCAAAGCCCTCAGACCCTCTTCATTCACCTCACTAGTACAAAGAATGCCCTCTGCAACCCCTGTCAAACTACAAGCTCCATCACTGAGAAGCCAGTGAATGAGAAAGAGAAAGGCTGTGTGTGAGCATTTGTGTGCGTGTGTGTGTGTGTGTGTGTGAATTTTAATCTCTCCTATGGTGTTTGGCTCAAAGATGCGAACAAACCGTAGCTCACCCTGATATGCCTTTGTCTCAGGCTCGCTCTCTCCCTCGCTCTCTCTTCATCTCTTCACCTTTTTACAATAAGGGAATTAACCAGTGCAGATGCCCCCACCTGTGGTGTTTCTATAGAGTCGAGCTCAAATCCACCAATAATGTCATTCACAATCACCCAAAGGCAATGCTCATTAGAATGGAAATCATGTTCCTTGGTTTCCTGCCTGCCGCAGTTTAGATGGTCATAAAAATAAATGGAAACCTGTGACAGCACCTTCCCAATGAATGACATCCGCTAGAACGCACCATAAACGTGGTCACTATGGCTCCATCTCCGCGTCTACCACCCCAGACTGAAGCCATTTTATTCGGGCCGTCAACGTGTGGTAGTAAAGCCGATAGCTATGCCTCATTAGGTGGATCATGTTTCAGTAAACATCTTTACGATAAAAAGTCCGAGTGCAGTGTGCCTTACGTTCTTGGTAGGTTGTGAAGAGGATGCGGAAGCGGCTTCTGCGGCTGGCCTCGTCCGCCCACATGCGGATGACGCCCAGCGTGGAAACCAGCATGATGTCGTTGGCCACCGTGGAGCAGAACTTGCTCTTCAGGTCTTCCACCGAACTAGTAGGAGTTGGAAGGAGAAAAAAAAAAACATAGTTTAATATCAAGTGACTTGGAGTTGATATTTTCTATGTGCATTGTAGTTAATGATCACATTACATAACATATGTCATCATATCAAGAGCTATTTTCTTTAAGCATGATATTAACATGAGTCTCCTGCATGGAAAAACAAAGTTACTGCTCCTCCAGTGAACTTGTTAATGTGTATTCTTGCTGTTCTATTAAAGAAATTGTTCAATATCTGGGGGATATGACATTTTCCCTCTTGCTGAGCATTACTGTAGATGAAAAGATTGACACTCTCTTACTTGCAGCAGCAGCTGGTTAGTTTATCTTAGCGTACAGACTGGAATTAGAGGGAAACAGCCAGCCTCCTTTGTGAAAAGATAATACAATCTGCCTACCAGCTCCCCTACAGCTCACCACTTAACACATTAAATCTTGCTCATTTAATAAGTACAAGAACTGTAAAAGTTACAGGCTGCGCCGTTACAATCGGGTGATGAGTATTTCTTGGACGGGTGCAGTGCTTGCCTAAGGGCTTCGCTAGTTGCCTGAAAATATTACACTGACAAACAAAACAGCTCGTTTCTGTTCCCACTTCAAAACTTCTCCAACTTTGTAAAGCTATAAGCTAAGTTAACCAGCTGCTGCAGGAGCTGAATATTTATTCTCCAGGTGTTGGGGTGGTGTTCATCGCCTTGTGTAACTCTCAACAAGAAAGCAAATGAGTGTGTTTCCTAAAATATCAAAAGATTCCTTTGACTGAAAAGGAGCTCACTGATGAATCTCAGTAGTGTGGCCAATATAACACACAGGGGCAGGGATACTGTAACTTGTCAAAATAATAATGAGAAGCATTAGTTGCTTGTCTTAATATAATTATATATTTAAATCTTGCTCACAAGAAAAGCATAAAATGTAAGTCGTTACTGCAAGATAAAGAGACGATTAAGTCATGATTATGAGATAAAGAGCCTAAAAATTAACTACGGTGCCTTTGAGCCTCTGTAGGATTTATTAAAATGAAGAGATTCAACATGTCACACCTGCCACCATCATACACAGCCACGAAGTTGCGCTTGCATTCATTGGAATTGGCCATCTCATAGTCGAGAAAACGCAGGTAGATCTGTCCAGAGAGGCAGAGAGGAGAGGAAAGGTGAAAAGAGAAAAAAAAGAAAGAAGAGATCAAGTGAGGATGCTACAGCATTTGGACATGACAGTGGAGAGAGGTGAACAGAACAGAGGAAAGAGGAGTGAGAAACAGGATTTCAGCTTTCTGCATCTTCCTCATTGTACCAGTGCCTGATATAGCAGCCCTGTAATGAAATAAGACTGACAGACTGCAGCTTGTACAAAGTCATTACAGACGCATATCAAATGAGGACTCAGAGACAGACAGAGTCTATTAGCTTTAGACTCATTATCCATATCTGTTGAGATAAAGCATTACACAAAAACCTACACCCTTGTTAAACTTTAAGTAGACCTTGGACATTTTGCCACAAGCTTTGGGTGTTCAAGAGAGAAAATGTCATCCACTTAAGAGACCATTCCTTTGAAATTCAAACATATAGCCCACAGTATATAACAAAGACTTTAATACCACGACATTTTTCTACAGCATAAGAACTATTTTATCATCCTAACAATCCCCCTATTACGTGAAATATCCACCTTGCTATCCACCTTGACTCATCCGATTGCCTCTGCATTATTGTCTGTCACTCATTCATCAGGCCGAGATCACCCAATCACAGCTCTGGTTCCGGTCGGCCGCGCACAGCACTTGCCATCATTACTGTTAATGAGTGGACCACTCCCGAACTGTGACAGGGAAATGTGATGCTTTAAATGCCCAAAGACGAAAGCTGCAGATGGAGCAGGATAATGGACCATGCAATGTCAACTCGGCTTCAACAACATGACAAGTGAAATGGATCAAAGGCCGAAAACAAGCTCCCAATTCCCCAGAGGTCTCATACTGGTGTCAATAATCTTCCATCTAATAAAAATATGTCACATTCTGCCAGTGTCTTGGCTAAATTGGCTTTGTCAAAGAAACAGGGTTTTTTTTTAATAGTGCGACAACGGAATGAAACACAGCTAAATATCACCTGCTGGCTTCATGATGCAAAGATGGACGTTAATGGGGAGTAAATGTGTCTTTTCCAAACATTACTTGCCCCTCAAATCATCTAGACTTGTATTATTGTCAACCAAGAAATGTGCAGAAACTGTGGTTGAAAACGTAAAATTCAGCCCAAGCTGTTTTCTTTTAAAAAACAAAAAATTATATACCACGACAACGACAATGGTGTGATCACTGCACTGAAACAAAGTTATCTATTGAAGAAAATCACATGATGCACTCTTCCACACACAGGGCCCTGATACTGTCAGACCTTTTTATGCTATAAACAATTATTTAGATGTTCACACTTAATTTATACTAGTGCAATTCAAAGCAGTTCAAAATATCAATGCAGTGTATTAAGAAAGTCTCCAAGGAAAATCTGTATGAAACTTGAAATACAACTTGGGTACCTCCGTTCTTCATGATCATGTTTGAGATGTTCCTACAACTTTATTGGTGCTCAGATGTGGTAAAATCCATCAATGGAACATGATTTGGAAAGACCCACACCTGTCTAGATTACTGTAGGTCTCACAGAAGACAATGCATTATAAGACCAAAAAACAAGCCATGAGGCGAAGCCAAAGCTTCATGAGCTCAGAGACAGGATTGTGTTGAGGTGTAGATCTGAGGATAGCTATACGAAGAACTCCCAAAATAGAGGAGGTCTGGAACAACCGGGGCTCTTCCTTGAGCGGCCAAACTGAGGGCCTTAATATGAGAGGTGAGCAAGAACCTGATGGCCACTCTGGTTGAGCTTCAGAGATCCTGTGTGGAGATGGGGGAAACTTCCAGAAGGACAGTAAGGTCAGTAAGAGCAATGTCACTTGACATTGTAGCTAGTAAAATAAAAGTAGAATTACAGCCCCATGATTGTATGCCTGTGCCAACCAATCAATGAAGACATAAATTAAATACAAGGTATTAAGCTTAGCCAATAAAGATGTTACTGACAGGACACAAGGTTGAAGCCATGACAGTGTTTCAGATGTTGATGTTGTTTCTGTAAAGAAGCCACACATTTTAAAACTTGGATGCTTCACATCCATCTTCAGTCTGGCAGCACAGAAGATCTATACAATCACCACAGTTTCAAGGTGGGGCCGCCGTACTGCCACCCATTCAGTGTCTGACC
This sequence comes from Trachurus trachurus, assembly GCF_905171665.1. NCBI lineage: Eukaryota > Metazoa > Chordata > Actinopteri > Carangiformes > Carangidae > Trachurus > Trachurus trachurus. The sequence continues at coordinate 10,743,305 of NC_139911.1, forward strand.
AAATGTGAAATATAGTCACAATCATCTTGTGTTATGGTGTGGAAAAATGGAAAATGTTTTTTGTAGAACATTTTTGATATCACAGTGAAGTTATGGCCGAACATAATGCTCCAGGCCACAGATGTCGCCGGTGCGGATGCATTAAAAATCAGTTTTTCAGATATGTGAAACATTTAGGATGGAGGGCAAACTTTCAGAAATTACTTTGACTATGAACAAAGTTGCTCTGGGTGGATGACGTTGCAAAATGGCTTCGCTCCATGCGGCACTTTGCCAAAGCAGTCAGATTTAATGTGTAATTATTAAGGTTGTAGTCAAGGTTAAGGTTATGGTTAGGTGGCCTCGCCAAATTTGTCTCCATTTGTTTTATAGTTCAATAGGAAAATAAAGGGGAAAGTAACAAGCGTACTAATTAGGACATTTGCTCCGTCATTGCATGGTTAGCAATTAGCCAACTGGCTTCTACGTAACTATCTTATAGTAGACTAATTAGACTTAAAGTTTTCTACCCACAGCACAAACAATTTATTAAATGCGGCAAACTGTTCAATAAAGGCTAACTCAATCAATCATCTAATCACGGATACAAAGCAATTCATTTTTTGGTTTACAACTGAATGAATTCAGGAATAAATTAATCATTGAAGAGAAACCCAGAATTATCACAAAATTATAACTTATCCTGTTGAAAAACTCAACAGCTACTGACTAGATTAGCACATCCACTAGTGTGAATACCCTCTATCTATGTTTTCAGGCCATGCACGACCTGCTTGATTAAACAGAGCTTAGTCAACTTCCCTTAGCTTCGAAGAACTGCATTAACATCAGAGATGAGTTGCAGGTTTTTGCTGACTCCTCACGCAGTTCCACAAGAAGGTAACGGATCATAATTGTTCTCAAAGCAGACGAGAATAATTAGGGCTCCTGCGCTCTTGCCTGGAGGTGTTGCAGTATACCTCATGCTACAGCTGCAGCTCATGTTTGTACTCCCATGAGGACAGTTTCCTAGTCATCCTAGTTCCTGGATGTTTGAAGTGGAATTGCAGTGTAATAGGAGCAATGGGACAGAAAAATACTAATTTCTGATGTGCTCATGCAAAATATACCAATCAAGCACACCTCGCTGAATCTATTCATTGGGTTTTGTACCCAGAAGACACCAGAGATAAATTATTTACTTTTTTATATATTTTTTACTTTACTGTTGCTGCAAATGTAACATGTAAAACCTAAAACACTAGTGAAGGACGAACAGAAATTAGGCTTTGGTATATGGCCGTGACTTCAAGAGATAATAGTTACAGGCTTAAAGCAGATATCAGTGGAATGTTTTTGTTAATATAAGTCCTAAATAGTCCTATTTTCCGTCAGCAATCACTTACATGAAGTATTTCAGCCTAAACACGAGTCTCTCCGTCACTCTGCTCTGCTGTAACCCGAGGAGAAAATTTTCCTTGTGGGATACAAGTGTTATCCAATGAGGAGAGAGAACGGCATGAAGGGCTGTGTGTGCAGCCAAGGGATGCGCGTGAATGTGGTGACGTAGCACGAGGACCAATTGATGCCTGACAAGGGCGGGGGCTGCTAACTCATGGTGCGTTCAAAGAAACTCGTACTTTGTGTTTTTCCTTCCTGTGAAGTCATACCAGTTCGATCTGGTACGAGTTCACGGGTCGGAAGTTACGAGTGGCCGTTATAGGGAACTTTCACAGACAACAGGATGGTAAAAACACGAGCTACGGGTTACCTGGAACGCTACCAAGTCGTAGTTGTGACTTGAAGCTGTAACTTACGGTTTCAAAAGCCTGCCTTGAACGCAGCATTAGCCGAAACGGCCGTGAAGCTGATATCTGCTTTAACCGAGTACAAAAGTGTTTTTAGTTAGTGCTACTTTGGCAGAGTGGGTTAACACAGTGATGAAAGAAAAAAAAAAAGCTTTTAGTAAACCATGCTGCTATATTGAGATGACAACCTGATTAATAACTGTAATTCGCCTGCGATATCTTTGCTCAGCATTTGCATTCACTAAAGCAATGCCTGACAGATGCTAGTAAAAAGAAGTCCTCATCGCTGAATGTGAAAGAGACTGAGAAATACAAAAATAATCGCTCTCGAGGTTGTTTTTTTCGGCAGCTTCCGTTGCCGAACTCTTCTATCTGACCGATGATGAAGAAAAATCAGAGTGCAGATGGCATCACAAAGCTAAATGACGGCAATGGATCAGATAGATACAATCACCAATTTGTAAGGCACGAGATTGGCTGCAGCAGGAAAATAGGCTGCCTCTTCATTGATTCTGCGGCGCCCAATAATGGCGCTGAATCCATCACTGACTGGGGGAAGAAGATGTTCTCACTGTTTTTTAAAAGGCGCCTGTAACAGTGTTCGTGCTGTTCATTACAGTTCGAATGAATGTCCATATTCTGGCCATTATCTTCATGAAAAGAAACAGACGGTGTCAGATGGCGCAGGCAGGTGTGGTGGAGGAAAAAAAAAAAATCCAGACAGGACACAAATGATGCCTGTGGATAACTGTTAGGAGTCAAAATGAAGCGGGTAAAAATATTCCTCCACACAACTGTCAGCTGACTCCGGACAGCTGTCTAAACAGAAATACCACGAGGAAGACAAGTTGCTACATCATTTATGTCATCATTTACTAATTTACTCACACCATGGGCTTTTATTTTGGAAACATGTTTTAAAAAAAGTGATACTCAGGGTTTCCCAGTAAAACCAAATTAATTTGGTTATTTTTGTGTGGAACCTATGAATAAGAAAAGCTGCAATTAAAATGACACATGGTGGTGTAAAACAGTCACAACCTGATATAAAAATTGGTGCCGTGCTGACACTTCTGGCAACAGTACCTGGTCATTATTGCTAACTTGCAGGTATATCCCCTTTCTCTTTAACTCATGTGCCATTCATAGCTCTGCCATTTGCCATCTCACCCCTAAACTCCATCCCTATATAGATCTTCGATAAGATGCATTATTAAGTATTTCTTTCCCATTTTTCCTACTCTGTCCCCCTCTCCTCCTTTCTCTCTGGAGCGCTCCGGTGCAGTCTAATTAGAGCCTCCGGTATAGGAAGTCATTATCTCTCTGCTGTTTCTGGCACACTGCGTACGGTGCAGCACTGTATCAGCATAGGGAAATGAAAGCCCTGGCCCGCATGCAGCGCAACCTCACGCATGCAGACACACACATGTTTCTCCATCATCTCCGTCGGTGGAGACATATGTGAGCATGAATGTGTATTATTTAGTTAGTGGGATGAAACGAGAAACCAAAGGAGATAAAGGAAGATACTGCAAGTTTCATATCTGTGGATGTGAGCGGCGGCGGTGGGGGGAAGTGAGGGCTTCAGGACTGTGTGATAGATTTGTGCTAAAAATTTTATTTGCTGCCTTGTCCATCAGTGCCAATGACTGTCAGCCTGTGGCTCATGACTCGCCTTGTGAGACACTCCTGCAGGGCAAAATATGACACTGATTCAGACCAGGTAAAATACATCATGCTGCCAGGCTCACTCACTCTGTTGCTCTTTCATCCACATACCCAGGCCCAGCTTCACACACATGGATGCATGCATGTGACACACACAAAACTGACTTATGGGCCTCCTTGGCGCTGTTGCTGCGATGTAGCAGCTGACTTATGTGCTCCACTTGGAGAGACTGAGGAATCATTGCTGCCTTTTTGAATCAACCACAACATTTAACCAGGGCCAGGTCTGAAACTGTTTCAATGTTACACTTAGCTGCCCAGTGCTTAAGATAAAGAGAATGAATCCCGGTAGGTGACGTAGTCTCGCAGCTAGTGTGGCCTTGAGGCTTAAAGTAGCTGAATCTGAAGGACGTGCCTGAAAGGAATCAAGGGCATTAGCTGTAAATATGCAGCCCAAAGAATACGCCAGATAAAAGCAACTGCTGTCGCTGTGAATTACAGTCACTGCAATATTATCAGCCAGACATATCATAAACCAGTGTGTGTGTATACGGTGCGGGAGCCTGCAGAGCCTGCAGCGCAGAATGAAAAAACCTGCGTGAAAGTGCTGAGATTCAAATGAAAGTTTTCATCAGAGGTGGAACGCAGCTGAAAAGCTTCCTAATGTGTGCTGTATGACTTTAAAGAGATCTCTCAGTTGGCCACAAATGGGAAAAGATAACATGTCGTAGTATTAACAGGCGCTGAATTAGTGAAACAAATAGTGGCACGGTTAAGCTGCCATATCAGCTGCATTATCACACCCCTGAGAGGAATATAAACACTGTTTCTTATGTACTGGCTCCAATAACATTTTGCAGTACTATGGTTGGAGGAGGCTTTAAATCTTTATCATAGATACACTCACACACATATGTTGGAAATATCTAAATAAAAAGGTTCTTGTAGTGATACAGAATCATAAATATAACTGAGCCTTTTATATCTTTGTGTTGTGGGCTCATAAAATAATTCCTGTCCTTGAAAGAGTTGTTCAAACCTTAAAAGTCAAAGAAAAAATGAGCTCTTATTTTGTTAAATTAAATGCACCCAGAAGAGAGCCAGCACTTTTTTTTTTCCAGCAGGGGATTTACTGCAGTCATAGACTGGACTGGGTATGGGCGTATATGATCGAGCCATAGACTTCTATGAGAAGTTATAACATTTATAAAATGTGGCCTTTTCCTGCACTGCTGCTCTACCCTCGGGAAACTTTTAATCCTGCAGCATTAATGCAGCACGGGTACCTCTGCTAGATAAGGAAGCATGTCTAGGGTTGTATTAGAAGCAGCATAGGTGTGTGTGTACGAGTGTGTGTGTGCATAAGCATGCCTGTATTTGTATTTGTATATGCATGCAGGGCAGCGTGGAGAACACTGGCAGAGAAAACAAATAAAGGCTGTTGCAGGCCTTAGGGTCAGACTGCATGGCAACACTATTTCATCAGCGCTAACGCTCCCTCCCTCTCTCTGTCTGTCCGGTCTACCCCCACTCCCACTCCCCTGCTCTCCCTCTATCGCTCTCTCCCGTTCCCCTTCCATCCCTCTGTTCCTCTTGGCAACAGCTTGCTGATTAAAAAAATGGGCCTGACCCCAAGTAAACCCTTCTGCCTATCTGTCTGACCCCAGCAGAGGAACAAGTCCCCCCGCAGTCACGAACACTCACACTGGGATACTGCTGACAGCTGCAGACAAACCCACATGCAATATCAAAGCTTCCTGATGCAACGCTCCAATCTCGCTGCATGTGCGGATGGATGCTGAATGGAAACAGCAAATTAATAAGGGTTGCTGTCATCAACCCAGCTGATGGGAACACAATTTCATTTCCATTTGACTTTACGTGACATTTCTAAATTTGACTCTAAATCTAATTCACAGTTGGATGCGAACGTACAGTACAGTACGGCTCATGTCACTAACCTTGGAGCGCGGCGGAGCGCGGATGTACCATTTGCAGTCGACGGCCTCGCCGGCGCCAGCCTTCCCGTCTCTGGTGATCTGATGAGACTCAACGATACCTTCTGGACCAACCATGTCATACTGACATGCTGAAACACACACAGATGCATGAACACACACACACAAACAAACAAACACACACACATGCACACGTATATACATGTGCGGTTCAAGCAAACACACATTGACTCACAAATATGACACACGTACACACCAGACATTAGACAACTAAGGCACAAAGGATATATATATGTAACTGGAGGAAACACAAGCGTGGGCTTTAGTAAGATAAAGAGTGAATGTAAAGACAAGAGGGGACAGAAAGATAGAAAGGAAAAAAACAGAGGCAGAAAGAGAGAGAGAAGGAGTATACCTACAGGGTAGAGGTGGAGGTACTCCCAAATCTGCAAAGTCCGGATCTGAGGAGAGAGCAGAAGAGGGGGCATTCATTTTTAATACATGATTACAAAACCACAGAGGGAAAAACAACCAGGTGTAACAATATACCGAGGAACTTCCTGCACAGAAAACTACAAATAGCTGGGATCCTTTTGGAATCCTTAAATGTTTTTTTGCCGCTCTCTCTTCTTTGGAGTCACCGCTCGTCACAAGTCGGAGGCTCGTGCTCTCAGGCCATGAAAGTCCTAAAGGTGAGATTCTTCGTTTGAACCTGCACTCGCGATGCACGATTGTTGCACCCTTTGAAGATTGAAGATACACAGATCAAAGAAGCAGGAAAAAAAATGATTGGTGCAGATAAAACAAACAGGTTGACCACTATTGTTTTCTTGAGGAATAACAGCCAGTGATATTAAAGGTCCAGATTTGTTTTTAATGTGTAAAAATACTAAGGAAAACTGAGCCCCTAAGGTCATCCAAGCTTACTTTCTTGTTATAAAAAATATGGATCAGGCCCTGCCTATCAGGAAAAACACTGGACTGAATTCAGACGATCAGAACTGTGACGTGCAGTTTATTTTAACATTGTTACAGTGTTAGTGGCTGTGTTGAGGCAAACTCTCAGCACATGTACTGGCGGGGTTTTGGGTTGACAAGATCGATTCCTTAGGTGACATGACGTATGAATCCCTGCCTGACTGAATCCATTATAATCAGTCTGCCATTGGTTCATTTCAGTTACAAGGTGGAAAGACTCAGTCAGGGCGTTGGCTGTTTTTTTTCCTGCACGAAAAACGTCTCGTGTGTCATTAAAAACACTATATGGACATATTTAAAAGATTAAAAACTTGATTTTTCACTGGGGTTTTTAAAGATGTAGGTGTGCTCAGGTGTTTTGATGGCCAGGTCGCTGTCATGTGACATCTGACCTGCTGACTGATGCGACTGATGACGCTGGAAATCACAATAAGAACACAACAGGAATAATGTTTTTGGACTGCAACAGTAAAAATTGAGTCAGAGCTCCCCCAGTAAGTTTAAGTTCTTATCTTTGTTCTATTTCGCAGCGTCAGAAAAAAACAGAGCTGAAGCTTAACAGAGATAAATGAAAGAGCAAAAACATTAAAAATGTCCTAAAGAAAGGTTTCAGAAACATTTAACAGACCGCTGGGGACTATGAATCTAATCCTTAACCAAACTTTTACACAGTGAGAACTTGAACAAAGCCGAGTTCAGGCCATACATTAGTCGAGTGAACGAGATAAGGGAAGTGTCTGGTGAAGTTCTAAAAGTCAGCTTGAAGCAGAAAAGGTTCTTAAGAGTTTTTCTGTATAATATTGCAATAAATTACATCAACAGGCCAGGCCTGGCTGAGGTGTGTTGCTTCATCTTGCCGGTGCAACATCACAGTTTCATCTTATCTTGAAAGATAGCTACCAATATACAGTATATAGTATATCAATATAAGATAGAAGCTGACTCTTGAACAATCTGAATGGTTTTCTAGAGTCATCACTTTAGTACAGTATGTGCTCCATAAGGATGTGTATATACCACCAATAAATAGTTTGTCACATGATTAAAAGGAAAAAATAATACAAATGAATCACTGGTTATTACTGAGCTTGCAATGCATATTATATTGCATACAACAATGAAATTTAACAACTTCCACAGCATTAAATGCAACCCTGCTGATTGTTCCAACCTAAAGTGACAGAGCAGTTGTGCTTTCACAGCCTTTAGCTGAGAGCTCGGGGCTGCATTCACTCTGCAGAAACAGGAAACACAAAAAAGGCTTCACATTAAATTTGATTGTTCCTTACCAAACCGAGGCATGGCTACCACTGACTGAGCTCACTGTGGAAAATGAACTCTGATTGCACAGCGTGAACACCTTGCCTAAATGTCACCATTCTTTTGTGTGTGTGAGTGTGTGTGTGTGTGTGTGTATGTGTGTCTGTACGTATGCCCTAATTTTTCTGTCTAGACATGAGTCAGAGCTTCAGTGTGTGCACAGTAGACATGAGGGGCAAGACCCATATACCTGGCAACGCCGTGCGCCTGGTGATAGAAAACTAGATGAGAGAAAAAAAAGTGAATGAAACAGTGGGTGAAGGAGGATGAGCAGTCAGTGTGTTTGATGATGACATTCGCTGGATAAAACCTATAATCAAAGGAGAGCGATTCTTGGCCCGATTTCAGCTGTGTTCTTGTGGGGATTGAGAAAAGATGAACCACCCCTTACGTTGAAAAGGAAAAAGAGAAAGTTGAATACCTGTGACAAATCTAACAAGGCTACAGAAAAAACCCCTCTCCCCCTGGTGCTTTCAACGCCATCCGGGACAAAGTAAAACATTCGTGTGAAGACAAAAGCAGTCGCGAGAGGTGCTTAGAGTCTGCTCAAGAGCTTCTGCTCAGGCATTCGCTACATTTCCCCTCCCGATTAATTGTTGCTTTCAAGTAAAGCTTCAAATGATTCGATTTATAAAAAAAACTGAATGGGGAATACCAGTGAATTGAAAAACACAAGTGGCTCCTCTGGCCTTGGACGGCTAAGTGGTGGTGAATAACTTTTGGGGGGAAGTAGTGCTTTGCTTGTACAGTTCAAACAAATGCACTCGCCTAGATTTCTTTCACTCTGTAATTCCATCTTTATGAGTGGATCAAAGCCACCCAGCCTCTTTCTCTGGCCAGACAAATGCACAGACAGTATTGATTTCCATCACTCATAAAGGTGACTCATCAGTGTCTTCGCATGAACAAGTGATTGAATATTTGAGTCAGAAACCACACAGCCACTGTAGGGCTGCAACTCACAATTACTTTCATTATAGATTAATCTGCTGATTAGTTCTCTATTATTCAGCTGTTTTCAGTCTATAAAACAAAAGAAAACAGAGAAAATGCAAAGCATCATCTCCTTAAACTGAAACATGTTCAATTTGCTTGTTCTGTTGAACCAACAGTCAATATTAATTGACTTTTAAATCAAATCAGGACAAACAAGAAAACAGTAGATTATGATAATTGTTCTTTTTCTTTCTTCCTGTTAATTGACAAAAACACTGATCAGCTGATGTTTATGTTAATAGGATGACAGTTAATATGTTTATTCACTGTTTGACCACTTGACCACCACCACTTCCTTCCTCTGTTAATTTAAAGGTGGAGCCAGAAAATAGTTAGCTTAGCTTAGCATTGAGTCAGCATTAAATAAGAAAAAAATCTATCTGTCTGTGTGGTGATCTTGAACAATTAAAACCACAACTGCTGAGTTTAAAATGTGTTGCTCAGTGGACATTTAGACTGAGCAAAGCTGGCAGTCTGTATGCTAAGCTAATATAACAAGTCTTATCCCAGATTCATATTGAATATTCAGATATGAGAGTGACATTAATCTTCTCACCTTACTATCAACAAGCAGGTTCATCAGTGTTCAGGTTCTACCTTAAAGCACATGTATTTGTACCATAAACGAAAGCCTTCGTCCTCTATCCACATCTGTCCATGTTACCTTCCACTGGATGTTTAGGGGTGTGTGTGTGTGTGTGTGTGTAGTGGGCAGGTATAGGCAGGGAGGCAGACAAGCATGAGGGATGAGAAAATCAAAGTGGAAGACACTTAATGAAACAGTGACCTTCAGGTCATCTGTGCTGGTTGCGCCAGAGATTTATTATTGGGCTTTGGCATCACTTAACCCGCCACGATCACAAGGCCAAGTAACCTCACAGGAAAAGATGCATGTACCTGAGCAGGCATGTGCTCACACACACACACACACACACACACACACACACACACACACACCACACACACACACACACACATACGCACTTTCTGATAAAGGCTAGTCTTAACATGGCAACAAAGGTCCCACTGAGAGGCTGCTCTGCCTATAAATGCCTCCCGTGCGACCCTTGACCTTTTTAGACTCTGGCTCCTGAATTTCAATCAGGTCGGACCCATCCCCTCCGCCATCAATCACATCCTCCCCTTCTCTGTCCTCCTTGATTAATCGATTGAATCAATTATCTGGATTGATAAAATGATTGATGAACTACATAAAGAATGTGTATGTGTTATGTGTGTGTCTTTTCCACGGCGGGTGATTTAACCCCGTTATTAATCTGGATGCTTCAGCTCAGTCACACTATGTGATATTTGATTACAGGCTGAACATCGCACGTCTACAGCATCCCAACACCAAACACACCACGGTGAGCGCATTGGCAGGTAGTGGGGGTTCACCACTGTTCTGTATCCTTCCTGTGTGTCCTGTGTTTCCATTGTATTCCTACTGCAGCTGCTCTATGGTGCCTTCTGCACGGCTCTGTACAACTGCCTCCGCCTGAGCAGGCTGAATTCAGAGCACATCCACACATGGCCACGCCCTCTTCCCTCCTCATAAAGCTCTGCTAACAGTGTAATCTTCTGAGGCTTACTGTATTTACCCTGCTACACAGAAAATGCTCACTTTAAAGCTCGGGACACAGACTTTAAGTTGCCCTGCAGCACTCTCCACTCACACACACACACACACACACACTGAGATACTTCAAGAGCAAAACACCGTCATCATCCTTGCGAAGCATAATCCTGACAAAACAATTACACTGACTCACACCAGTGTATACAGCAAGGAGTGCACCTGATTGTCGAAGCAGAGACTCGCGGTGACAAATCAGAATTTAGAGGAAATGATGTGCAAAATGCCCCGAGAAACAAACACAAGCAGCTTGCAAATGGCAGCTCCAATGTGGTCGTCACGTTGGCAGCGAAAAAAAAAAACATGTTTGCAACAGCAGCAGCAGGGCAGCAGCGGTGATTCAGCTGGGCTGGCAGATGCAAAAAAAAAAACAATCATTAAGAATTTGTTTGAGTAAAAAAAAAAAGAAAAACTAAAATAGATGATGAGTGGGTGATTAGCCCTGTTTAGCTGTGTCGTGGGAAATGTCCTTTGTCGGGAAAGAATACGCACACACAGACACACACGCGCACGAAATGAAACCGAGCATTGCAGAACTGTCAGGAGATGTAAATTTCTAATAACTATTCGATCCCTAAAGTATTGTATCGCCCCTTTGTAATACAGGCACAACACTATGTATTATTAATGAGACACTCATCTCATTTGGAATTGAACATTAGGCTCCACTGCTACATACACATCCCTTCAGTATTAGCTGCTGAGCTCGATGTATGTAAAACAGCATGTGAATGAGGCCCATGCTTATCACTGTGTGGCAATATTCCCGGATCCAAAGGACTCAAACATGCAGAGTGCCCCCCCTCCCCTCCCCTCCCCTCCCCTACACACAACACACACACAGACAAGCAGCCCACACACAAAAACTCAATTTCCCAGTGGCCTCATTTCCTCTCAGCTGCTCAGCAGTGACATTTAAATAAGCATCTGATTAATAATCTCTGCTAAAGTGGTTGATCAAGCTAATGAATGGCTGCCATTAATCACACTAGGCACAGCTGTGGATGGAGTTGGAGAGACAGATAAAGAAAAGAGGTGGAAAAAACGAGAAAGAGGGGGGAAAAGGAGAGATTTCCTTCAGTTTACTGAGATTACTTCCCGTCCTTTCAATCACAGCGAAAGAACTATTTCGGCCGAGGGGATTGTCTCCGTCGTACTCTCACAGCTTCCTGTATTGAGTTTGCATCTGCTGTTTTCCTCTCTCCACTACTCCCAACAAAAACAAATATACACATTACATAGTGGACTATTCAAAAACACTGCCTGAGCAAACAAAGAGCTATTGTGAAAACCCTTTTTTGATCAAACAGTGCTGTAAAGATTAACCATATACGTAGCTAATACCCACTCAACAGTGCTTTGTTGACCCAGCGGATGACGGCCGTAACTCTACAGAACGGTGGCGGATGGTGAAGAGAAGAAGAGGCCACAGGATCTGCCGAGGACTGATAGGATTCACCACACCCTGGGTGTCATGGCCAGTGAGCTGGGTGTGTGCCCCGAATGGCGATTAGCAGCGATGTGTACCCCCGATGCCACGCCACGAACAACACCAGCTACACACCAGCGAGCCCACTAAGAACCGTACTGAACTGTGGCGTCGGCAGAGGGAAAAGAGGCAGAATAAAAAGGAGCGCGCCTTGTGCTTATGGTGCGAAAAGTGACATGATTTGTTTCTTTTATTTATCCAGGCGAGCTTAACTCAGTGTGTTTTATATTCATACAGACAGCGTGACCTTGACCTCTATTTATCATGGAAACCACCGAAACCAAACGCGCTGAATCCAACAAATAGTCAGTGAGGTGAGCTTGTGACTGGGAAATCCTCAGTGGAATAAAAAAAAGGGGGCTTCTGAGTAATCCCCACCTCTATTTCAACCACCAATGGTTCAAGTGCCCTTGAGCAGAGCACTTAACCCCAGTGGAGCTGCTCAGCATCCAGATATATCAGTAAAAAAAAAAAAAAGATTGTCTGTCAGGTCAGTGAGTGCTTGGAGGACGGACTGTCCCGGCATTTCAGAGGCATATACATTACAAGAACTGTGTGATCTCTGCCCTTGAGTGTGAACTAATGATTCATATGATACATTATTGATCTCCATAAGGGTGGCAGCTATAGAAAAGCTCTCGGAGCGGACAGCCATGCAGGGATACAGTGTCTCACTCAAGGACGCCTCAGCAGAGCGAACTCACGACTCTCCGGGTTCTAACCTCGCCGCTGCTGCCGGTTCCCGACCGACTTAGCACCACCATGCACGGCCTAACCAGCAGAACAACAACAAGCTCTTCATCAACACCACCTACTGTGTTCTAAATGTGTTTATTTGGATGTTATGTAACAGCATTTATTATACCACAGTGTCTACTTACAGCTTCGTCATGGTTTAGATCGAGTCAGGTTATGTTTGCATTCAAACTATGAGTTTTAGAGTGAACATAAATTCAGCCTTTGATATATTACAAAATACTTTTGATCTGTTTCAGCAATTTCAAGCTTATTCATTATTCTTTAGTTTACCGTTTCAGCTGCTCTGCTCACTATCTAACTAGCTTTAATGCTCATGCTCAGGGGTGACAGCTGACTCAGTAAATAGTCGAGCTTCTCCACACACCCTGGGGTGCAACTACCCTTGTTGACAATCACTGCACTAAACCCCTGTAATCAGTATACAATAGATTGCATTATGAAAATACGCTGATGGGCTTTAATGTCTTTAATAGTGTGTTCTGTTCATTTACTTCCTTAATTAGTTTTGATTTCAATGACTAAATGTCACCGAACGTCTCCAGCTCATTGAGCATATTGGCGTTGAAAGAGCAAACCTCTTATTTGTTCATTAATCTGCTTATTTGTCCATTCATCCACCTCTCTGTCCTCAAATCCCCCTGTATCACGCTCCGACAAAGCAAACGCCGCAGTCGACTTAACACTCGCAGTGTATACGCAACATGGAACGGAAGATTTTGGCTTTGAGGGGACGGCAGGGAATTTTTTGGTGGGATGGAGTTTCACTTCATTTTGCACCTTTATTCACGGTGATGGATTTGAGAAATCTGTTTACGGCTTTGTGTCGGTGTGCACGCACATCTGTTCGTATGTGTGTGTGTGTGTGTGTGTGTGTGTTTGAAGGGGTGTGAGTGTGAGCGTTCTTCCATCTCTTCCATTGATCAAGCTGTTAACTGCAGCTCTCCTCCTTCCTTCCTCCCAGAATGCCCTTGGGGAAACAATGACAACGGCACAAAGCTGACACTCAAAACAAGGCTACTCCGGCACCTTGAGAACAATGTTCACAGTCCTGTGTGTTTACTGTATGTGAACGCATGTGTTGGATAAGCGCTGATATACTGCAGTAGTGTTGTGGTGTTTGGGTAGGCGGATACGCTGTGGGGCTTTTTACAGCTTTGCCATCGGGTATAGCTTATCATAGCAGCGCTTTTCTGTTCGTTAAGACGACCGAATGTTTTGTGTGGAAAATCTTTTATCTGCACTAGTGACTAAAAACTGTCATTGTAATGAATTACTCATTACGCTGCAGAAAAAGCAGCAGTTGCATTACTCGTTACTTTGCTTTCATGATTCAGTCAAAAGGTGCACCCTTAAGCTCCAGATCCTCCAAAACCCACACATTGCATATTTTGCATTGATCACCTGCAAAAATAGAAAATGAGACTTTGTGTGTTGCCTTCACCAGCCGGCAACCCTACTGGAGGGATTCACTGACAGCTGCTTTAGCCTTGGAGTGTATACACAGCTCTCCAGAAGTCCCGCCCTCAGAGGATTTCACACCATCCAACTCCACGCACAACAGCCAACCTCCAAAATGTCAAAGTAACAGAGCATCACTGGGATTAGTAACAGTGTGTTGAACTGAAAATAGTAATCAAAAACACACACACATTTATATACACTGCAAAAACTCAAAATCTTTCCAAGAATATTTGTCTTGTCAAAATGTCTCATTTCTAGTCAAAACAATTCCTTTCCACTTAAAATAAGACTCATCACCTAAAAATTTACTTGTTTTTAGATCATTTTCACTTGAAATAAGTGGAAAAATCTGCCAGTGAAAGCAGGTGTTTTGTGCTTGTAATAAGGAAGAAAAACTTGCTCCACTATCAGATGATTTTAAGTGAAAATATGCTTGAAAGAAGGAAAAAGTGTCTAAAAACAAGCTGCTTTTTAATGTGATGAGTCTTATCTTAAGTTTAATGAGATTTGTTTTGACTAGAAATTACATTTTGACTAAAAATAAGACAAATATTCTTGGTAAGATATTTGATTTTTTGCAGTGTATAAAGGTATGCTGCACATTGCTTATATGTGAATGTGAATAACTGTGGAGCTTTATCAATACAAAATGCATCTAGTTTTGCTTGACCCTGCTTGTGTGTCTGTCTGTGTGTGTGTCTGTGTGTCATTGTGCATGTGTGTGTGAGATACACTGATGGCTAAAGCGGGAACCCATTCCTGACGGAGCAGTTAGGCGTCCCTAGGCATCACAGGTGTTTCTTTCTAAGTGACGCCCCAATGACAGACACATTCCATCCAGGTTCCATTTGGGCAACCATGCAATAAATCAACACAACATCTCCACTCTGCCACTCATTACTGCACACAGAGAGTGTCTGAGGGGCAGAGAGAGAGAGAGACAGAGAGAGACACAGTGACATAAAGGGACAGAGCGACAACAGTTCTGCTGATCTGCAAACAATACCCCCCCAAGACAGGTAATTTGAGAGTCTGATTGCTTACTTGAGATAGTGTTGCATTTCACTGTCATGGAATTATGAGGGGTAGCAGACTCCTGTTTCAATTTTCACTGCCGCTCTGCCTCTGTTGCTGAGGGCCCAGGGGGGAATCAATGGCTCACAGACTTTTTCTAAGCCAACAACAGGCTGCAATTTGACCCAGTGGGGTGATAAACTGCAGCCAAACACACTTTAGCTAGTAGCCAATGCGAAACACGAGTGGATTTAAGGGAGGGATGCTGAACAAATTGCTTACCATGTTAGCATAGTAACAGTGATGGTGTTAGGTTTATGGTTAAAGATTAGAAATAATGTGATTTCAAGGAGAAATTGTGTGAAGTATTAGCATTTAAATAAACAGAATAAACGAGCAGAGGAAAAATAAAGGGGAGAAAATGCGTGGAAGCGGAAAGAGATGGAGAGACTGGCAGGCAGAGAGAGATTAAGAAACAGAGAGAGAAAGAGAGAGGGGGAGAAATTGAGATAGATTTTGGTCCTTGAGCTCCACAGTTTCTTACACTTTTCCATCACCAAAGTGATTGACAAATTCTTGAAAAGGACTGTAATAGGATTTAGAGCTGCATTAAGAATATTACACCACCAGTGCAGCTGTGTCGCACAAGAGCCCTGAAGGGAACTGGTCATTAGACCGGAGGCTGAGCCGAGCTATAAAACCTTCAGTTCTGGTCACAAACACAACTGTCAGCTGTGCCGGATACATTTCTAACATTCATGTTCCCTTTGAGAAAATAATCCCTTCAGCACACGGACTTCACATCTATTTCTAATATGTGTGTGTTTGTGTTTCCTGGAAACAAAGCTGGCAGCGTGAAGTGTAGTTTACTGGCCCACAAGTGGGGCGTTTACAAAATGACACATTTCATTTGAGGAGTAATCTAAAAGTGATTTTCAACACTGAGCACTTGAGAAAACAGCAAATGTCACCCAGGAAATGCTCAGATTGACATTTTTGTATAGTGGAGAATGAGATAATTTAATTAGATGCTGTCTTTGGGGAATGGCTGCTAAAACCTGATATTATGACTTTTAAAACAGCATTATTATAGGTATATTCCACACATGGTAACATTAAAAGGAGAATACTTTAGTTTACTGGGCATGTGGCGTATAACTCAGCCTGTGAAAACAGTTATGTGATGATGATGATAATTTAATATCCATTTAAACATCCACTTGGACCAAAACGCTACTTCAAAATGGGGCTAACCTGTGTGCAGATCGCAGCCTGGCAGGTCAACCAACACGCTTCGACACATGTCAGCAAGCCGCTGCGTTCTGTTGTCACTGAGGAGATGTACTGTAGCTTCTCTTCACACCCCGACATCGGCCCCTCTGAACACACAAACACTGACCGGACCAAGTGAGCATGTGATGGGGAAAGATGCTGTGAGGCTACTGGACCCTGACATGGCGCAAACCCACAAGGTTCGATCTTCTGTCTTCTTCACTCTGACCTCTGTCTGTTGGGACACAGCGGCCGTTAAATTGGCTGAATCACAATGGAAATATTTGGTGTGTGTTGGGCTACCTGTGTTAGGTCTCTTTCCCCACCACTACCACTGAGCCCCGGAGGATAATCCGTGCTGCAGGGCTGGTGTCTCCTCAGCCAGAAACTGCACAGTATGAGGACACATGAGCCTGTATTTGACCCTCTTGTTAATTCATTCCAGTATTCAAATTGAATCAAACTGAGCTGGATTAGTTTCCTCCTTTACATACAGTATTTTTTTTTTTTTTTTTACATAATCGTGGCTTCATAAACAGCAAAAGTAGGTTTGATCAGCTTGAATTGGATTCAGTTGGATTAATTTCCTCTTTACAAAATCATAAGCTCATAATAAAAGTAATATACCGTCCTCATTGTTCTGGGACTAAACCATGTGGCACTGTCTCGCTCTCTGTCTTGCTCTTACCCTCCCTGACTCCCCCTTCGCAGCCTATTTCCAAAACACTTAAGCCTGCTAAATTTAGCCAAGCAATTCTGATTGTGCATTAAGGCCATAACAAGCAGAAAATATTTCCGCCAGTCAGCAAATTATTCTTGGAGAGACTACTTGATGGAGTGACTGGCAGCAATCTGCCAAATCTGGTTTCGCATTCACGGGAACGCTCATTTCATCGGGTGTTATTTGGAGATTAAGAGAATTCACTTTGTGTACATCAAAGATTGTTGTCGGTTCTCCCAAAATGTCACATTAAGTATGAAATTGCATGAAATTACCAGGTAAGTAATCACCCCGTGTGCTTAAACATAATGATGGCAAATATCCAGAGCTGAGTGCTTTCCTTGCAGCATGGCATATTTTCCAGCCATGGTCCCTTACATCCAAATAAGTAAATGCAATCAGCAGAGGCAGCGAGAGGGAGGGATGCTGAAAGAGGGAAGGGTGGTACTGTAGTCAGTAATGGGAATTATATTTCTATCTGCACGCCGAAGACTGCATTTACACTCGAAACCTCAGGTTTTACTTCTCCAAACAATTCCCAGCAGAGAAGGTAATGAAGGGCGACCGCAGTGTTGGACATTTTTGGAAACAATGAAACAGCTACAAAAGTCTGAACAGTGAATTGAAATGAGGCTTGCTGTAGAAATCCACACAAAGTATTAGTCTATAAGCTTCACAGTCCTAGATTTTATTCTGTTACTTACTGGGAGTAAAGGCAAGGACATATTTTTTTAAGCTTTATGCATCTGCCCTGAAAATGTGGCTCTGCTTTACCAGCAAGTAAAGCAGAGCCACATTGTGAATATCCAATAAGGGGACATATGGGTGAGAAGAGAACACGTTGCTATAGACAAACAACGCATTCACACTTACAGGCACTATAGCGTCATCAATTGACCTAATTTGTCTTTGGACTGGGAGGAAGCCAGAAAACCAACACAGAATCAGGTAGCACATGCAAATTCAACGCAGAAACACTAACCCAGACCCGGGGACTGAACCCAAAACCTCCATGCTGTTGCAAGTAACAGTGCTAACTGCAGAAACACCCTGCTACTCACACAAGTGTCAAGCAAAGAGGCTGTCATAATAATCCCACATGTTTCTTAGCTGTTGCCATGAAAATGACCTGTTGATTCTCTACAGGGTCTCAGATTCTCTACATTTTCTAAAGCAGCGACTACCCAGGCAGCACAGCAGTTCTCACCTGGACTCACAGTGGAGCAGAGCAGGGCAGCAAGTTTAAGTATCTGTCGATTCCTCTGGCATAATGATCCAAGTCTAAAAGCTCAGCCCTTCTGTCCTCCCACAGTCATGATTACTCTGCTATCAACTGAGCCTGGAGTTAACAGCAAGACATGGGTAGGCCTACTTCAAAGCCATTGACATCCACATGCACGCGACCATATGGAGATACGTTACAGATGAACTATGCAGGATTTTTAGGTTAACTCTGCTACATTTTTACCTTAGTTAAACAGCTCTGGAGTAATTGTGATGGTTTAATAAATGACATGTAACTAGTAACAGGGAGAATGTCGGCTCTCTGCCTTCCTCGTCACGTCTTGCAAGATCAGCGCCACCACCCCGGTGTCCCAGCTCTCATCTCTGCAGCACCGTGACACAAACGCACCCCGTAACCTGTAATCTTTTGTTTATGACAGATAAGACTCAAAATATATATATACTCAAATATAGGTCACATATACATACATAATACACGTCATAACATCATATATGATATATAATGTTATGTACCGCTCTATCGATTGCTTTCTCGCCGGCTTTGTTGTAAACAAATGCACAAGGCCAGGAGGAGGGTTAGCAAAACAGTGGAAAAGCGATCGGACTTGCATTGTTCCTCTTTAAGTTATGATACTACAAATACTGAGGGTTTGGGCTATGCAACAGGTGTGAATGAGTATTTAATTTGCTGTATAACATTAGCTACAGTGTGTATATTTGTAAATGATTATCTACCAGCAGTTTGGCAGCATATCTATCTTAAAATATATGAGGAATACTTTGACATTTTTATGAAAAATTGCAGTTTCATTTTCTTGCTGAAAGCTAAATGAGAAAATCAATACCATTCTTATATGTCCAGCAAATATGAACTGCCTGCAGACTGATAGCTGAGCTTAGCATAAAGAGCAAACCTGGCTCTGAGTTCAAAGATTTTCATAAGGATGAATCAAATGAGATACATCAGTCAGCTTTGGGGAGGGGGGCTGGTTTCCTTTAGACAGAATCAGGGTAGCTATTTCCTGATCCTGCTAATGCTAAACTAAGCTAAGCTAAGCAAACCAGCTGGTAGCTTCAGCTTCATATAAACTCTATAAGACATGAGAGTGGTATAAATGTCCTCGTCTAACTCTCAGTAAGAAAGCAAATAATCAAAATAAACACCCTCGCAGTAGAGATTTATCCATTACAACTAAGTCCCTCCACTTTCTCACACTGACACAAATAGTTTCGCACACATAAATATACTTCCACTCAGCGCAGTGACACTTGATTAGGTCTCTGTCGACTCGGCACAGAAACAAATATCAGCATGCACACAGGGGCAACGTGATCAGTCGAACCCCACCCACACAACACTGTGTCCATCTTTTTTTCTTCCTCGCACACCTCTCCTCACCATCATCATGCTATAAGGGAGGGAGGGGGGTGCTTCAGTGTCACACACCAGATTTCATTACACCCTCATCTCAGCACATGACTGATCGTTGTCAGCGCTGACGGATTTTTATTGAGAGGTGGATGAGATATGAGGATGTTATGGTGTTGTGGTCAATCAAACTGTGGGTAACACGTCCTGGAGGGAGAGTTCATAAAAGGAACTGTGTATTTATCTTCATGTGTCCATAAACTGCACGTGTGCAAGTGTGCATACATAATAAGCACCGACGACATCCACTTACTGTGGCTGCATGTGCACTTTCAAGATTTGCATGCACGCCTGGCTTTGAGCGCCCAGATGTTCCATTTTGTTGCCCTGCACGCTGTGATTGCTTTTATGACTGCTCTGACATGCTGCCATATGGACACACCTCTAATCTAGTGAAGGGCTCCGAGTCCGCACTTTCACCGCTGATGCATCGCAACCACGCTCAGTGTTCGTGTTGTCAGTCTAACGATCTGACCGCATACAAAGCGCAGACACTTCACTAGATCACAACATGGTCTCTCCTTTATTTTCCCTGAGCTGTGAGAAACTGCTCGTGTTGCTGTTTAATGAATAGATGCCGGCTACAATGCAGAGGTTTAAGGTCGCGTGTCTGGCAGAATCAAGACATCGATTCACGCGTCTTAAGATGCTCTGCTGTTGATAACCTGCACTCTCACGTCCATGTAGAGGGAGGGGAAGATAATGTGAAAATTAAACCCTATTGGAATCATAGATATTTTTCATTGCATAGAATTTTCTTGTCATGTAGGTATGACAATGTGTTGGTGGGTAGAAGAGATAGATAACTTTTTATTTTGTCTTTCAAAAAGCTCACAGACAAGACAGAGTAGAAATAAAGCTGGAGGTTTGCCTCTGGCTCAAAGTGCACTGAGCGCAGCACTGGAAACCGACTTCTAAGGAGAGTAACTAAAGTTTGTTTAAACAGTTTTTAGATTTGACACGTATAAACCTTATAAAAATGTCCTGAATCCAATGTAACTGCCAAATGACAACATAATAGAAAATGTTCATGCCAAAACATTTTGACAGCGTGATGTCCAATGGGAAAAATCCTTTACTTGGCTGACCAATCCATCACAAACTCAACTTTGTCACTCACTCACTCCCTCACAGACATTTGGGCATGTAGCAGTGGACTGTGGCCACAGAAAAAGATGGAAAAAACAAAAACAGCAGGTGCAACTGGTCAAAAAGGTTAGAGAGGCGGGCTTGAGGGTTTCTTGTTGATATCTGAGAGAAGAAAGTGAATAGCTAACACTCACTCCACCTCGCCAACTGCTTGGAGTGAGATCCAAGGAAGAAGAAAACTTTATTACTGCACACGAATGTAAAAGTAGGCTGTTACTGAAAAAGAAAAAAACCTTGTCAGGATGGGCAAATTGTGAAGGTAGGACACCGGTGACAGCGAGTGGTGAAATATTTACTACAGACTTCACTGTGACTTAAGGAAGCAGAGTATCCAGCACCACTGAGTATTGTCCCCTTTTACAGATATCCTAAGTCGAAGCAGAAGCAGAACAGGCTACCTACATCTATAATCAGTCTGTACCGAGGGCTCGCCGTGAGACTGCCCTTGAGGGATAATCTATATGTGTCCCTGGTGTTTAGGATGTCCATGAAATGTAGCAAAACCAGGTCTGGACAGTCAGAGGACGCAGAAGCTTGAGAGAAAAGGGAAAAAGGTCTAATGACTGAATCATAGTGCTGCCTCTTTTGGACTTTTGTCATATCCTGTTCCTATTTTTTTTTCATTTACCCCTTCCCCACTATCTACTTTCGATCTCGATTGTAAGCCACTGCGCTCAACCCCTCAGCAGCCAACTGAAATATCCGCTTCTGCTGTGGATAAAAAGAAAGAAATTGTTGGATATGAGTTTCGATTCAGTAATCCTTTTGGGCAGATACATTAAGATTGCAGAATTTCTTCTGTAACTTACACTGAAAAGGCACTTTATAATGGAAAAATATACATAATTATATGAAACTGAAAATTACTCTTCAGGCTTTAAAACCCCATATCAGAAACAAACAACACAGACTGCTTCTTTATCGTCTTCACTTTGTAGTAAAAGTTTGGTTGATTTTAATCTAGAAAACAGTGAAAAAAGGGAGATAATAATCCTCTCTGTGGGCTCTGTGTACTTTTTAGTTTTAATAGCTTTGCCCTCCATCAGCTCCTGCAGTTCACTTTTAATATTATCTTGCTAAAATATTTTAACAATGCTCTTTAGGGAGCTGCTGGCACACCTTGCATCCTAAAAGCCCAACTTTATAGTTCACTTGTGAAGGTGATAGTGTTGACAGGGCGACTACTTTTGAAAGCGAGTTTTGATGAGAAGCCGTTCGCCTGACCTCAGACAAGAGTTACACAGTACAAATGGAGTGCAACGCTGTATCCTATATGTCTTTCTCTTTTTGTGTTAACATCCGCTGCTACTCTGTTTATGTATATACATATTTGTGTGTATGTGTATGTGTGTGTGTCAAGGGGAGAGAGATTGCAGCTGTCAACATGCCAACCTTTCCCTCTCCTGTCCTGTCATCCTCTCCCCACTCGTGCTCTCTATCCCATGGTGCAGAACAGAGAGGGGTTAGGAAAGCCTTTCTTTTCCTCTTTCATCCTTCTGGCTTTGCCCATCATCCTTGAGTTGGAAATGTCAAACAGACAGTCACTGTTCAGTTGTATGACACACTGTCAACATTGTCACCCATCAAATTGAGAGTCCAACGTACGCATTGTATCGGTTACTGCTTAACATCCAGGCTCCATATCCTGGAGTTCACGTATTTGACATAAACACTTTTAGCGTAGCTTTCTGTGGCTGTGGTCTCTGTGCTCTACTGTCATTGTGCAGATCTAAGGTCACTAACCTTGGACCCACGAGAGCGATGGCAGCGCTGAAACAGAGACACCACGCTCAGACCCTGAGGTTTGCATCATTTCAACATGTCACACACATTTCTAGCATCACTTTGCATCAGGGATGCAGGGCGCTGCGCTGTTAGTGACATGACATCTGTGTCGCGGCACCCAACGTGATGGGCAGCAACATGTAGGCTACAAGGTTAATGATATACAAGGCTGCAATTGCAGATGCTTTACAGATGTATAGATACTCTATTGATCCCAAGGGAAATGTACACATCCAGAAGGACATTGGTACAGACTCAAACTTCAAAAAGTAGATGAAAGTGCATTAATATAAGAAAACGTGTCTAAATAAGAGTCAGGGTTGCACTTTCACTCACACATCACATGTTACAGGCGCTTGTGCCTATGCACGGACGTGAGTAAGTACACAGTCAAAATGCTCTTTTCTATCAAACAATAATACTTATACAATAACAGCACTAACAACAACTTCTACTACCACAACTACATGTATGAAACATGACCCAATGTATGATTTGAGCTGAGATTATTTGACTTGAGATTATTACTATTATTGCATTACATTAATATAATCATATCATTATGACAAAATGCTGAATTGTACACTTGTGTTAACAATCATGAATTGTGATTATAGGCCTAATAAAATAAATGCAAATTTGATGGAAATCTGCGAATAATATATTGCACTGTCAAATTCATTCCTGTGGTTTATCTTTTTCTCATGTGATAACTCTTAACACTGTTCCTCCTGTGGCCTTTCATCGACTTTATATCTGCGTAAAAATATAGTGGGCTGAGCTCTGACACCACTTTCCCATTCACTTGAATGTATATAAAGTCTAAATCCTAACGTGTGTGAGGTACCGTTTGCTTCCTGCTATGGCCAACTCCAGTCTTTAAATCAAGCTGCTTATATAGTAGTGTTAAAATGTGTAGTGCTCATAGGTCTGGGTCCAAATGAGTCTCACAGACCAATAAACTCCCAACAAGTCATGCAAATGTGACAAAGATATGAGTGTTCTTTTTATTTCATTACATTTTCATCATGGAGACTGGTGCAGAGTGTAAATCAACAACTTTATATCAGCATTTGTTTATGAGTCTGAGGAAAACTTCAATTACAACTCCCTTCAATATGTGTATGTGCAGACACATAGATGTTG
Organism: Trachurus trachurus; assembly: GCF_905171665.1. NCBI lineage: Eukaryota > Metazoa > Chordata > Actinopteri > Carangiformes > Carangidae > Trachurus > Trachurus trachurus. The sequence goes on from NC_139911.1 coordinate 10,767,118, forward strand.
TTACGGTACTACTTTCTGAGTGTAATCTCAACAAGTTGCAGGTTATGACCACACAGACACAGCCTTGTGTGGAAGTTTTGATGGCACAATATTCAGATGCACTAGCCTGTGTGTATTGTACAGTACATGTCGTATAGTACACATACTGGGTGTACAGATAAAGATGTTCAATTTAGGGCATAAATTGTATTAGTGTGTGTGTGTGTCTGTGAGAGAGAGAGAGAGAGAGAGAGAGAGTCCATTAAATGCAACCGCAGCTCCTCTTGAAGTGATTAATTGTAGCTTTAAGTTTAAGGTTTCCGCTTTAAGCTCCGTGAAAACACACAAGGAACACAGTGTTCACATTACTGGACATCCGCTATAGAGATCCAGAGGAAAACCACTTAATGTAAAGGAAATAAAAGAACATTTACAACCTCCTCCAGTCTGAGAAACACACAATTTATCACAACTAACACAATCTCTGCAAATATCTGCCTTCTGTTCTGTCAGTGCAGATTCTGATGGAGTTCGTGTGACAGGATCTGTTCCCAGTGTCTGTGCATCTGTGTCTCTGTTTATGTAAAGAACAGCAGGATATATAACAGACAAAAAAAGAAGAAAAAAAGCCAACATGTGAGCGCAGCTGAAGCGTTTTTTCTCCTTAGGCTCTCTATTCAGCTAACAAGATTCATAAATTCAAATTTAACTTATTTTCCTCTTACAGTCGTTGGAAATTCAAATTTGTTAGCAGTCGCTATTTGAAGTAGGAGGTGTTGATTTCCTGGATTGTGCCTTTCTTTTAATTAAATCATCAGAGCTTGAGAACACAAACAAGTGAGTCTTTTTTGTGGCCTTAACAAGAAGATCATTTGTAAAGAAAATTAAGCAGAAACTCTGACATTTTGTAACACTGCAATTTGCTGTACTTAAGATAATATAATTAGTATCAGTAGTTACCGTCAGTATTAAAAAAAATATATATATATATATTTTGTAAATGTGACCAGTTCATCACAAGATAAAAACCTGCAGCTGTTTCACCAGAGCACCATAGCCACATCTTAACAACACAACAAATAAAGAGAGTCAGTTTTGCTGTGTTTACCACTACCAATCATCAAAAAAGGAAACATCAAAATGTATTGATTGTTGAATCAGTTGTTTTGACTTTGTATCATAATCTACAAGCTTTTCATTCTACAGTCCATCGGTCATTCAGTAATGTAGGTTGTTTATAGGCTCTTCAAATGTGGATCAATCAAAAATGTGTTGACATGAAAAGGTGATTTTTTTTAAGCAAGTAGTCAATATTTAACTCAAGTAAACATTTGATTGCATAACTTTCACTTGAATTTGATTAATGTTTTTTTTTGGCTTTAGTGATAATTACACAGAAGAGAGACAGTACAAAGGGACTTGGCCACCTATACGCAATATACACCAAAGCACTCTAAAAACACGGCCATCAAAACACGGCAGTTAGTATCTCCACTCTCACTCAAGTAATAGGGCTGTGAACTTTGTCCACCTCTTTTTAAGTACAACTTTAGCTTGAATGAATTAAATCTCTATCCAACCCCCCACCCACCCCCCAACCACAGTACTTGCAGCTTTAAGTACGAATAAGGCCTACTTGGCAGTGGGACTCTCGCCTGCCACCAGCACAATAAGAAGGCAACAGGAAGCTAGCCAAGCATTAGCCTTCAGCACTTGCTGTAGGGTCTAAGCAGTGGGAATCTGTACCGCAACATAGCTTTTGCTACATGTCTGCCAGATTTGGGCATGAATAAATAAACTTAGCAAGATCTGTCCAATTTTCCCCCTCGCCCCAAGGCTTTCAACCAGAATACTTCTGACACCTGCTATGATCATTCATTATCCTTTCCCCACATGCATTATTTCACAGGTGCCAAGTTAAAAATAGTTATATCTATTTTTGATGGGTGCCAACGAATAAGTGAAATAAAGCACCCTTGTGCTCGACGCATAGCACATAGTGCCAGATGAGGAGATTAGTGCTGGTTAAGCTGTTCCAACCAACCGTGATTCCCACAACCAAATTACTCAACAGGTCACAGTTCACTTGTTAGAAAACAAGGAAGCCTGGGGTGAAGAGGGACGCCCACGACATGTACAACTACATCAGTGGTCAGGCTGTTTGAATGCACTACCATTTTTTTCTTTGACTTTGAAACAACTTTCTCGCATTTAACTGTAATTGGTAAAAGGACAGTGGTCAAATTGCCAAATTCAATATTCACTTGAGTCAATTATGCAGGCCCCATTACCTCTACGGCTTATTTCCCGCAAGCAAAATAAGCAATGTAAAAAAAAACAGCTTGTGACTCCACTCAAATACAAACAAGAACCTCCTGCGCTAAAATACACTGGCGTGCTGTCTATTCAATAATCCAACAAAATGCTACATATTCCTCCATACAGTTGCTTAAAGCCACAGGGCTGCCTGAGTTGGATTTACAGTAAGAAGGAAATGTCAAAGTCACAGCATAGTGCTCGGTAACACCTTGCTGAACCCAGCGAAAGCTTCACCTGAGTCTGGATGTGCTTGTCAGAGGCTTTGCAAGCAATCAGCGACTCACATCCCGCTGAGATGACTTTCCAAGGAACCGGTGTGACATATACAGGAATGTGGAGAAAGTGAAATTCTGGATTCAGAAGTTCTTAAATGTATCCTACCGTACAATGCAGACTCCATGTTGTCCCATGGTGCATGGCATAGATATAATGAAAGCATAAACGGTAAATGTGCTGCACTTAGAGAGAGTTTCTCGTCTTATTGACTCAAAGTGCTTTACAATACTCACACTCACATTGATACACCACTTCTACACGATGAGGGAGCAGCCATTAGGAGTGTGTGGTGGTGTGCTCTCCCGCCTATTTATAAATAATTTGAATTTCCCTTTATTGTTTAACTGTGTTTTTATTTTATTTTATTTTTACTTTTATTTATTTAATTATTTATTTTTTATTGTTATGGATTTTATTTTATTTATTTATTTTATTAATCTTGATTTTTGGGGGCCCATTACTGTTTTTATTGTTTTAACTGTGTTGTTGAATGTTCTGTAAAGCGTTGTGCTTCCACGTGGAGTGAAATGTGTTGTATAAATAAAGCTTGTTTGCTTTTTCGTTGCAGAAGCCTTTTTTCAAATTTGCTATTTTTGGAATTATTTTTGTATTAAAATGCAGTGGACAAACTTATGTTGCAATTTGCCCTGAAATACTGTGTGATATACTAAGTAAACAGAACATTTAGATGATGCAACTTGTAAATGGGATCCAAAGGCAGAAGTAGTGCAATGTCTCTTTGCTTGCACAGTGGAAGCCTTACTTACTGTATGCTTAGTGGTCATATGTAAAATGAATGTTTTTTTTATATTTTTTTAGACACATGTGCCTCACTGGTTTGGGAGTTTAAGCAAATATTTTCTGAAGACTTTAGACAAAATAATCAAATGGAAAAATGATCATTATTATCATTAATTTAAAAAAAACAATTGTTACAGGAGTTAATAGTCAATATAGCGGTCATGCTAAAAAACAAAGTGTGAAAAAAGAAGATGGTAAACCAAGTAGTGGGATAGAGAGTATAAACTGAGGAGGGGTACTGAGTGGGAAGCCAGTGAGATGGCCAGCATGGTGCTCAGACAGGGTACAACATGTCCACTGAAAAATGGCAGGAATAGCAGGGTGACACACAAAGACAGATATGGACAAAAATGAAATCGGTCTTGGCTGTTGAAATAGTGAGAGGCGAGAGACAGAGAGAGAGAGAGATGGAGGGGAAAAAGAGAATAAGGAAAGAAGTGAAAGAAAACTCGTTGCTCAACGGTATCGAGAAATGGGAAAAGCAAGTGATGGGAAATGTGTAAAACAGAGTCTGACGGAGGAAAAAAAAGACAAATGTGAAGGACTGCAAACTGTCTTGACTCAGATGAGAGAGGCAGGTGATTAGTAGTGATGTGATGACTCGAGGTGTGTGTGTGTGTGTGTGTGTGTGTGTGTGTGTGTGTGTGTGTGTGTGTGTGTGTGTGTGTGCGTGGCTGCAGATGAAGGATAGCTGTCTCACAAGAAAGGGGAAAGAAAACGGCCACCAGCCAAGTGTTCTAGTACCATCCTGGAAGAGACAGCATCTGTCTCAGCAAAATAGAGAGGAGCAATCAATAACTACACAGTTAAGGTGTGTGGCTGGCTGCGCACGTACACACACACGTACACACACACGTACACACACACACTCCTAAAAGTGTGTGTGTGTTACTGGTGCATTGACTATTACAGTTTGCTTACACTGCATCTATGTGGCAGATAGAAATATATGGTATATGAGCGACAGAGGGTCGAGCATGTTTGTCAGTCTGTATCTGTATCTTTGTAGCGATGCTAGCAGCGAGGCCCTGGATGGTGATGTTGCTCCTGATCGCCACGGTGATACTGGATATTTGTGGCATGATATTGAAATTGATTTGGGGATTTTACCAAACCAATCTTGAGATTTTTTTTTCACTTTTATGTTATTACCCACTTTCAAAATCAACTTGTTGTCCTCTCTCATGGTTTAACTAGCTGATTACCTGTAATGGTGAGAGACAGTTTCTAATTAGCATTTTTTCTGGACTGACATTTCTCAGCTGACCTCTGGGGTTTTTCTATAGTGGGGAGGGGTAGCTGCACTGAGGCATAGGATGGAAAGCCATAAGAGCAGCAACAGCCAGAAGTTCAGTTTATTAGCAGTGACTTAATAGAGCTACAATATGGCTCAGTTCAGTAAACAGTAAAATGAAGCTGACTTTGCACAAAACAGAGAAACACTGAGACATATTCCAAAAGGAGATGGCAGTCCTGGCAGTTTACCATAATGCTTAAACTTTGGTTTGTGACAAATATGACTCGGACGAATTTCGATCTTTGTTCAAAATAGCATATTTTAGCACTCACCTTAACTAATATGGGGACCATGAACATTATACTTGCTATACATTAGCTTGAACTGTTATCTTTTTTTCCTCTTTTGATTATAGTCGTTTCCATTATCCTGCCTATAATATACCTGCCTGTATATGGAGGTGCAAGCAATTTCTGCAATTCCTTTTAAATGATTAAGACAGATTTTAATGCGTCTGCTCAAGATTGTGCAGCTTCCTTCTCCACTCAGGCCACAAACTGAAGCACACGGTCAATACGGTCCCTTTATCTCATCTCAAACCCTCTCCTCTCACAATATTAATGCACCCAACAAGGGGGACTGCAATCTCACTGAGCGGCAGCATAATATCAAAATCCATTTCTATTTGGTGCCCAAGCCTAACTAGAAAGCCCCATTTAACAGTGGCAAAATATGGCTGCTAAGAAGACGATCTGTCACTATGCAATTCACCATGTCACTATTCAAAGTGAGGCATGATCTACTTTATGCAAATATGTCTTTCTGTGACGTGTGGAAAATGCAAAACACAATTCACATAATGGAATTTCTCCCGCGCGCAAGAGAGCGTCAATGTTTGTTAAATATAGAAATAGAGTTTTATTTATCACCGCCAGGAAAAGTACACAGACTGCAGTCGACAGCCAAATGAATAGACGCTCACATTTATGATTGACATAAGTATGTCCACAGTAATCAAAAAGATGAATATATATGCTGTATATTACACACTGCATATATTTCTGCATGTAACCCTTTGAAGTCTAATAAAAATAACGTGGAGAAACACTCTGATCTCCCTGAGAGAATAACACTGTTGGTCAGATTCACTGCATTCAAAAGGACCGTCTGTTTCTCAATGCGTGTCAAAGGGAATTAAGACCCCTGAATGAGAAATCAAATCACACAGCATTTCCTTTCATCTTCTCTTGAATCGATAGCATGTCATAAAGTATGTTGGAGCAGACCTCGCAGCATTCTGCTATAATCTACTGTACCAATGAGGATGACTGCCTACTCTTTTTTTTTTCACCCCCCCCCCTCTCCATGTAGTTTCAAATAGAAAGGAGCTTCTTGTGGCGCCTTCGAGCTAACTCCCCCATAAATGTCAGGTTCATTCACAGCCACACACACACACAATGGGATTAGACCTTCATCAGAGTATCTGTCCTTACAATACAAACATTTCCGTCATCCAATTTAGCCTATTTAGGCTTTCCCTCAGCCTGGGTGTTTGATGGATGTCCAGAGTAGTTGGCAGTGGAGTGGGGAGTAGGGCTTTGATGTTCAGGCCCAGACTGTTAGAGTATTCAGGTTGACTTTGATAAACCCCATTAGAGTGTGTCTCTCACACACACACTTAAAGCCTATGAGCCTCCGAGGGATGGGTGTGAGGGCAAAAACACAAGGTTGCTCCGCTGCCACGGCACAAGACCGGGGTAAAGTGGGTGAAGAAGTGGATGATGAAGAAGATAAATAACCCGTATCTGCCGCTCGAAAGCGGAGAGGCAAATTGATTGAGATGGCGGGGAATGAGTGGAGGAATCAGATAGTGGCACATGGGGGTGTGTTACAAAAGATTTACATATGCAATTTCAGGCTTTAGTCACCAGAACAGATTGAGAGATGTATATCACCGCGTCAATGAAGGCGGCTCAGGGGGAAAGAGTCGCAGTAGTAGGTGGATATCAGCTTAATCATAAAAGAATGAATGATTCGTCAAGAAGTCTGGCGGAGGTCGGTACTCTACATGCACGCCAACGCAACGCCCCATTCACCACTCACCACTATCTAAATTGAAAAGAGTATTTATACCAACTTAGGGATCAGAAGTTAATGGAAGCAGTCATGCATCAATTGAGTTACATAAAAATGTCCGTTGGAAAAGGGTGAGATAACTACATCCTTTAAAAAGATTTTTAATTTTCTCAAACTGTCTTTTTGTGTCCGATGGAAAGAAATGTGTGTGCAAGTGTGTGTCGATGTGCATGTGTGTGTGTGTGTGTGTGTGGGTAGGTGGGGGTTTTGGGCACATTACTGTGAGAGTTTTAATCAGACATCAGAAAGGGTATTAACAGGCAAATGTGCTAAAAGTAGGATCAAATAAAGATCTCCCTCAAATGTAATGAAACGCTGCTCTTTGGTGTGCGGGCCAATCACACGGGCCAAGTTGCAGCACAGGAAGCAGGGAAAGTCGTTAAGACCTCAGTGTCCCTCCGTTATATCACATGTAATGAAACCTTTGGCACAAAAGAAGGACACATTGCCCCCGTGTAAAATCTTTTGTCACTGCTTCACAATCCCATCTGCTGGTTTAGGGGGGAAAACTCCGTCGTTACTGTTGCTTCACACCGCTGAACCCCGGGCAAACTGTTGCCTCGGGCTGATGAAATCCTTCACACATTTAATGAAATGAAAAACTCAGTCCCAATCAGGATCGCGCAGAGAACATCCAAAAGAGATTTTGAGGCTTGTTGACAAAACACAAGCTGTGCCAAAACATTAGCACTACACTCGCTGATAAAAAGTAACATCAGTTTAACTACAGCGGGACACACTGAACCAAAAATACCTTTCAGACTGGTATCTCAAATGTCAATGACAGACAATGTCCTCCTGTAAAAAAAAAAAAAAAGCAGGCAATAAGTCGTCCATGGTTACATTTTATTGTTGGATGACTTCTAGCGACCATAGTAATTAAAACAGGAGAAATAAGGGAAAAAAAGAAAAAGGAACAAATGTCACGTTTTATCATTGTAACCATGACGACAGTGACGCAAAGTCCACAATCAAACTGTGATTCTTTAACCTTAACTACGTGTTTATCATTGTTACCACGAGAACAACCCATATGGGCGTTTAGGTTGGAGAACTTGTTGTAAAAGGAAAATATACCGAGTTTGTGCTGAAAACTATTTTAGCACACTTTTATAGCTGGCACAATTTTTATTTTTAGCAGATGCGCCATAGCAACAACCCACATGTCATGACTACAACATATGGACATGGCAGCATCATTACAGTTACCCATGCTGCTGAAGACGGGCTACAATGAGTGGAAAGTTATGGGTTTCACCTTCAAATAAAGCTTTATAGAGTTATGCAGTTCAATAAAGCGATGGGAATCTAGTGAAGGATTTTGTCTGGGTAGTTGAGGTGAGTAGGCTATACAGAAGTTAGTGTGATCCCACCATAACCTCTGTTCATACATATGAAATCAAACCCTCAAGGTGCAACAATCTGCTTTTCACTGTGGGAAAAACAAAACCCACCAACTTTTGTCTGAGATGTGAAAGCATGTAATCCAAATTCACTCCTGACTCTGCAGTCGTCACAGAAATTTACTGGCTCTAGTGATGTAAACACGTCGCCCATATCAGATCGATTTAGCAGAAATGCTACAGTTACTAAACCATCTGCAGCCCTGAAATAAGTTTGAAAAACATGCAAATACGGACACTGAAGCGTTTCACATGTGAGCTCCAACACTTGCAGGAGCAGCGACCCAAGGATAAAAGCAACTGATCCATTTTACCCATCTACACAGGAGCTAGCAGCTTGCTATTTGAAACTGTTAAGATTCCCACCCCTGTGTCTGTTTCTGTGTGTGTGTGTGCATGTGATAACATTACCCCCCCACAGTTGTGTGTCCGTGTCCTCTCAGTCCCAACAGAAGGCAAACTCCTCTGGCAGTGTGAAAGGAGTCAATTGCCTTTTTTTAGCAGGTTTACAAACGACTTATACACGCTAATTTAAGTGTAGGCAAGGGTATTACTGTAGTCCCAGAAGTCACCCAGTGCGACATGACGCTGGCGGCAGAAAGTGACACCCGATCATGCTCGTTTTGATGTCCTCAGCTGTTTTCGCTTCGACTCAAAGGTGTAAAAGCATTTTATTGAACGGATGGAAAAAGAAGGTTGTCACGGCCGCAGCTTTCGATTTGAACATAAAAGATCCTGTGACTCGAAAGCAATGCACGGAAACACAATTTGGGAAATGAACTCCTTGAATTGTTGCCAAATATGCATGAACAGATACTATCAGAGAAATATGTGTAGAGTTTACAATGACAAGGACTGCAGTGCAGATTAAACCACACAAATACATGATTAAATATACAGCTGTGAGTTATTTGACTGCTGTGACCAGAATTCAGACTATTGCAATAATATTTCCTGTAACTCGCCCGATGCATGACTCTTCATTAAAGCCAAGGCTTCCGTCGAAAACAGATTCCTTCCAGGAAAACAACAAATGCTGCGCTGCTGCTCGACACTTAAAATGCCAGACTGTTTTGAAATCCGCTTTGTTTCTGTGAAAAAGGCAAAACCCACAGATGTTTGACAAGCAGTGTGTTGAGAGATCCGCTGTTAGGAGCTAAAACCTCACCGCCGAGCTAGCGCCACCAGCAAATGAATATTTAAGCCACACCAAAGCCCTCCACTCCACATACTCAATTTAAGAATTTTCACTGAGCTCTTTCAACCACAATCTAAGTATCCACAAAGCCTCGCCTCTTCACAGGCAGAGCACGATAAAATCAATGACTCAGACTTCCCTCCCCGATCACAGTCAGTCTCTCTTATAAGCTACAAACACACAATGAGGTTTTTTTTAAGGGGGTTTGAACCTAATCCTGCAGCCATCTCCCACCCGCCACCTTTCTTTATTTCTCTGTATGATGTCTGACCCTGTGGTTTTGTCTCAGGTTATCTTACCTCTCTCTTATGATGTGGTGAGATGATGTCTGTGGCTGTAGAGATTAATTAATGGGTGTGTGGGCATAAACATAATAAATTATGCTTTGAATGTGTCTGTGTGTGTGTGGTGTTACATAAAAGCTGAAACTTTTACACCGCTTTTCTACATTTTTTTTTCCGCTTCACATCAAACAACAGACTCAAGTATGACTCTGATTTTGGAAATGATAAGTGGAGTTCATTTCACACAAAGACAAATTACTTTCCAGTTGGTAAAGCCACACACATATTCCCCGCTTCTATAACAAAGAGACGGGGAGTTAAAGAGAAACTGTGAAATATCAACTAAATCAGAAGGTAAAGTTGGAAGAGTTTTGAAATACTAGGAAATAAAGTGTTGCCCGGGGGGTGACAAAATTCTCAGCCGAGCCTCCCAGATTCAACCTAATCTTTTCTAATTTAAGAAAAAGAAAATTATGTCCTTGTGGCACACAGCTATCTAGGGAAGGGATGATTTCAATCTCACTTGAATTCTACATCTTACCAGAAGAGCCCCAGAAGGATTATGCCTGAATATTTAAGATTGCTGTACATGGCACTGGTGGTTATGAATAAGTATTTTGATGGAAATGGACAAAATGTGTTCAGTATTATTCTCTGCTGTGTGTACATCCCGCATGAATCTAAATCTCTGCTGCTTAGCAAGTTCACCTTATTTTCTCTCCACGCCTGTTTTCACTTCTGGCATACAAACCGAGAACCATCGTGACTCCTCCAAACAAACTGGAGAACAAAATGAGACAGATTTTTTGATCTAAGAGTATAGCCGTAGCTACTCAGCGGAGGTCTAGTGTGGAGCATGTCTGTGTTTGTGCAAGGGGATTAGGAGTAGCATACAGATTTGAGTGGTTTCCTCCAGCTAAAATCCAGCTTGTCTCAAGCCTTGGATGAGAAATGTCCTCTACGCACATTAGGATACAAATAAATAAAGAGAAGCCTTGTGTTTTTGCATGTGCATGATTCCCACCCATGTGCATGGTGAATATAAAAAAAAAAAAAAAAGTACTTCTCTTATTTACACAAACAAACTCAGTGTGGGAGATCATTGCAGGGTGTTCTATCTGCAGAGTGCAGATTTTTCCAGAAAGCTGATCCTGGTTCAGCATTGTCAGCCTCTGTCCTGTGCACAGTGTTAGAATATTGTAAAATGTTGCATTACTCCAACTCTGACTATCCATGATTGTGACTGTTTAAAAATTATATAAATGTGCTGAACGGATGAATAATCAACTTTCTTTTTGACAAACTGTAGTTTTTCCCAAAAACAATTTCATCCCCCCGCAGCAGATCAGACATTTCATTATACAGAATGAATAAACAATCATAGTGCACGCATAAAGGGAGATAAAGTCAGGAAGTCTCAATTTCAGTCCTGGAGATATGAAGCCAAACAACCGTCACAGGGAGACTGTTATCTAGTAATGCATTTTTCGAGCACGACAATTCAAACATAAGGACAGCAAACTGTTCAGGCACTTAAAGCTGTTTAAAAGCTGTTTATATGGAAGTGCAGGAATCACTGTGTATGCCTCAGTGTTACGAAGAGTTGTTTGTATGCATGTTAGGCACAGAGGCTTATTAGAAGCCACAAGGTAAAAAGCCAATTGGCATCCTTTTATAGACGGTGGCGAGAAAAAGCCAGTGTCAGCTCAATGAATATTCAGATCGGGGCAGAGCCTTGAGGGGACATGGAGCAGCCCCAATCTTTTATCAGTCTTCCTCACAGCATCGCCATAACCTATTCACAGTGATCCAAATCTTCCTCTCTATCGCCGAATCCCCGGTTCCTTTCCTCCTTCTTCGTCTCTTGTTCCGTTTTTCTCCTGCCACATTTTTTGTCCCCCCACACGTACAGTCGGTGCAGCAGTGGAGCTGTGATGTTCCTCTTGCTCTTCCTCTGCCTCACTTTCCCCTAGCTGTACATTTTCCTGCAACGGGGAATAATGAGAGCCAGCGCTGGTGGGTGGCCATGTGCGTCGCATTGTATAGGAGCGCTGTGATTAATCGAGCTTGCCAAATGGAAAATGAAATGCCAGCAAGGCCATGCTGCTCAGCAGGCTGTTAGTGTTTGTTTGAGAGAGAAACAGATATGAACACACATGATCGACTTGCTAACTTTTCCAGGTCCTTGCTCTCGGCAATCTGCCAGAGAGATTTCAGTTGTCCAATGGAAGAAGATGGTCTTAATTGACTTGCTGGACTCTGCCGGTGTACAGTCAGTGGTCTGAGGAGGAAATAAAAATGTTCTCTCACACACTCCTGCACCTCAATAATCACAGATGGATGAGCAATTTGAGCTTTGACAAGGATGAAAGACGACTAAATGTGCGAGCAAAGCGGACGGAAACCAACACCTCGCTGTCATCCTGACAGTTCTTTTCAGTCGCTCTGACTCAAGGTCTCAGAGCCGAGCAAATGCTCGACACCTTCGGCAAAATGGCGGAAAAGTGTACTCAAACGACTGCATAGAACATTGCACAATCTGTTTCACACCTCGAGGACACCAAATGTCACCTGCACCTTTGGGACGCCAAACAGTAAACATTCAAATTTAACCTGGTCTTTGCTGTAGGAACTGTTTAGCAGCCCGCAAGCTCACATAATGAATCTTCTCTGTGCAATGGCAATCCTTCACACAGACAGGGCGAAACAGATGCAGGTGGAAAAGAACTAAGCAGGTCTTTTTGTGGAAAATTTAGTCCCCGGCCTGCTTGGAAATCTTGCCATTATGGTTATAAATGAGGTGCAAAATAAGGCGTCACTTCATCCACCTCTCCAAACACAGAACTGATACAGACTGATATTGGCTTTTGTGTTCTGCTTTGTATACACATTTTGTCCTATTATCATTACATTGAATATTTCTTCCTTGGCTGAACCCAACCGACCCCGGAATAAATATAATGTGATGGACTGAGAGAAGCTGCAGATTTACTGTCAGCAGTAAACCCTAAACCACTTGTCATGGCTATTCTATAAGCCTATCAAATGGTAATGATATGCATTAACCCTCCAACACAGTCCCAACAGTACAGTGGCGTAGGAAAGGCATTATATGACCAAAGCTGCACTTTCATTTCATGAAATGTATACCATCAACTCATTGCATTGTCATTCCCTGCAAGGGGGTATTACATATTGCTGTGAGAGTCTGCTTGAATCCACAACTGTTTTATCATTGTGAAATGTTTTGAGGATTACTCAAATTCCACATTTCATAATCCCATCATGGTCTTGCCCTCTGTCATTGTTGAATGTTGACATCCTTTTCCCAGCGGCAAAACAAAAGCTCGCCATTACCTATTAGATTACCCATGATGCCAAATGTGATTTAGGCCTCCCTTTGGAATCAGACATTTGCTCTTAGACGATAAGATGGCGAGTGCAATCCACTGCCAGAAAGGATGGAAGAAAATGGGAGAGAAACATGTAGATAATGGAAACAGAGCATTCATCATTCATACTCCTTTAGAGCCAGTTACACCCTGTATGTTAATACACTAACTCCCCGAGGAGGTATCCCACTGATGAGGAGATGAAAAAACAAAAGCAAAACTCGTCAAGCATGGAAAGCAATCTGCTCTGTGATGTCCTTCAAAATCAAGGCTGCAAATGAGAAGCCCGAGCCAACGTAACTCACTCACGTTCCAAAAAGAAAAAGAACAAAAAAAAGAGAAAAAAAGACCTTTTCTATCAACCCTTTAGAGAATAATTCTCCAAGACATTTTTGATGGGTTGAGGCCTTAATGTGTGCAGAGATAAAACACACAGCTCAATCTCATTGCTGCCTAATACAGCATAATGGAGAGAGTCGGGCTCTCAGCATGACAGCCAGGGATCTACCACGGTGATAGGCTAATGAAACAAAGAGCCCTAGGCAAGCTGTTATGCCTACTGAGGAAGGGAGCTGTGGAATAAAAGGCACTTACAGCAGCCCGGCTAATTTCTAATGCAGTTCAGAGAGCAAAGACCATGCGCAACACGTGGAGAAAGAGGCATGCCTGAATACACAATGGGTCACTCCATTGTGGATGAAGCACGGGAAGGACGCAGGGGTTTGAATAGGAAAGCAGCCAAGGCCCCGCTACTGACGGGAAAGATGTATGATGTACAGCACAAACATATCCAGTGTGCTGTATGTACACATGGGTATTGATACATACGGTGTGTGTGTACACAGTAGATACGCACACACACACACAACCCCTCTACTCCAGTCCCTAAACCAAGCCACAGATCACTATGGTATACTGCAGACTTACAGTTACAACAGTGCAGTGCCCTGACCCACACAGCATCTGCAGCTGAACAGCAGGCCTGGTTAACAAAGTGCCACAGAGGATGCAGGCAGGAGGCAGGCAGGAGGCAGGCTGAGTCACTGATTGATCTGCCGGGTAATTGGCTAGAAGCGACTGAAAAAAAAAACCCAAAACCAAAGGACGTAAATATCAGCCACCCCTGCTGCACAGTGAGTTAAGTTCTCCGGAGCAATGCACTCCGACACCCTTGCTGACTGATAAGCTGGTGAACATCCTCGGCTGAGCGAAGGATGGAAGAAGTGGAGTAGGAAGTGAAAGATGGAGAAAACCGATGAGAACCATTCATCAAAACTCCACAAGGTGAGGTTATGTGTCTCTGGAAACTTAGTGATGCACTAACAACCCACAGGTAGAACTGGAAAACTAAAGGTAAAGGTAAAGATAACTGCTAATAAGATAGCCACCCAGTTTGAAGAGATGTTTGGTTCCATCGATTTCCATCTCAAGCCAAAATCTGTGCATTTCCCCAGAGTGGGGCAGAGTGTGATTGGTCAAGAGTGCAGATAAAAGCCTTGCTTTGTCCAACGTGTCTGTCCATCATTTCTAAGATCTGGAGACATGGAAACTCCAGATCCATGGAAGACAGGTTTATCTTAATTATCTTTATCTGGAGGTGAAATAAAAAGAAAAGAATAAATACTGCATTGTCTGCAATGATCAGGTTCAAGTAGGCTGATGTCTGTAAACTGTGTTGGATCTTTAATAATGGAAAGTTTACTGTTCAGGTGAGCAAATTACTTTTCTATTTTTGTTTGGTTTGTTTGGTTCTGGTAGTGCAACATTGAAGGCATGAACCAGGCAGGAGAGGACGGGAGAGAAGAAAAGAAGTAGTGTTAGCTGCAAAAGGAGAGAGACAGAGAGATGAGCGAGGGGAGCGAGGGGAGTGAGGGTGCGACCGACCTCCTCCACAGCTGCAAGTGGTGTGCCTGCAATGCTAACTCGCTCCGTCCATCTCGTTTTGCTAACAGAGGCAGTATGAAGGGAAGCGTGTCGGCTGAGCTCAGACGCAGCGACTGTTATTCTTCCTCACCACATTTGAGCGGAGGAGGGTCTCATTGAGATGAGATTGGTGTGAGCAGCCAGATCGCAAAACACCTGAAGGCTCCATGAGAGAATCCCCAGTAAAAAAAAAAAAAAAAAAAAAAAGAGAGAGAGAGAGCCAGCTCTCCAAACACAGGTCTGTTTCTTTCTCTAGACCGCTATCAGCTGTTTTACATTGAAATGAGTCATCTGAAAAATAAACACAAAAAGAAAGGAGGGTTATTTCTGCTTCGCCAAGGCCCTTCAAGCTGATAGCATTACTTTAGGGAAATTGCATTATACACCAGAAGCAAACCTAAGCTGTGAGAAGTGTACACCTACACATTTTCCCAGCGGAGAAAAGACAGACCCGTAACAATCAGAGAAACAGTATGGCAGAACTGAACAATCAGCGAGAGAGCTCCCAGAAAATGTGACCCGCACCACAGGGAGCACTAATGACAATAAACATTAGAGCAGAACGCCGAAGGGAAGATGCTCTTGTATTTTTTGGTGGCACGGTTTATTAGGAGTGACTACATGCAAGCAACTCATTCGGGCAGACACACCCTTCACACAGATCTTGGGAGAAAACCAGAAAATGCACCACAGGAGAATTCTCTCCCCATTTCTACTCATGAATTTCATCTCTCCTCTGCTCCACAGTGAATCTGAGCCCCGACTAGTGTTAGGCCATGGCAAATGAAATTTTACTCTCAATGCCTTGGGTGCTATACCAGTATGGGACAACAGCTTGACAGTGTTTTTTTTTTTCTTTCTCTTGGATTTAGAAGGAAAAGCAATAGAAACAGCCAGATGACATCTCGTGAGCATGTAGTTGTGTTGACAAGAATTAAATCTGTTTATACTATGTGTCATGCTTCTGCAACTGCATGGAGCGTTTTACCCTTAAAAGACAGACTGAGTTGGGTAATAGTTTTGTTTTTGCTTTTTGAAAATAAGCAGCAAATGCCAATGACAGCTCAATTTTGCAACACCAACACAAAACACCCGACTTCTAACTGTCACCATCTACTTGATTGTTTGCATGTTTGTGGATAAAGAATAACTTACAATGCAGTAAGTGACAATTGTTACTACCAATTACTATAGGCCTCTCTATAATGGCAGTGGTATGGAGAATTTAGTGGATGTGACTGAATGAAACCGCTAAAAGAAAACTTTTAAATGTTAGGTTTCCACCAGCAAATGACTTTGGAGACAGATGTGAAACCACGTAGGCAGTTACTGAACTTTCTGTCCAACCCAACTATAGTACAGTACCTGTGACTTCCCTCCAAGAGCAAAGAGTCAATCTCTTTGGTTCAATTTTCAATTTTCCAGTTTGAGTCCATCTAGGTTCAATCTCATGACTCTGCCTCCTTTATGATAGGCCCATATATCCTATTCCAGATATAATCTTAAATGTCATTTGACTCATTTTATTCCAAAATGATTCTCATCCATTTGGAGCTTGGTGGGGCGATGAGGCACCTGGAGCAATGAGTGTCACCTTGATTAAACTCATTAGTAACGGCCTGTATTCTTACAATGCAAATCAATGTAACATATGAGGCTGTATGACAAGCTGATGAGTTTGTATTTTACTGTTTCCGCAGGATCTATTTTTACACACTGGTGTATATCAGTTCATGTTTAGTACAACTTTTACATTTAAATTACAAATGTTAAAGATCCAAGGAATTAAATATGACGAAGCATTCTCCCCAGTCAAAATTTACATCACAAATGGAAAGCAACACAAATCCTATAGAGAGGATGTCATTTTTCCTGGAGCACAGAGAGGTGAAATACTTCAAGTCACAGCACATCTAAGAAGTGCTGCACACGCACACACACACACCCACACACACACATACAGTATATATATATATTTGAACAATATATTACCAGAGAGGAAAATACAGTTTCTCCCTATGGCAACATCTGCCTCAGGATCAGGTCTCAACTCTGCAAACAGCATGTTCAGCGATCAGAGAGCAGGGAGCAGGAGTGGGAGAACTTGCAGCTTTTATTTGCTCTGGCTTTGGTGCTGAAACACCACTTAATCTACCAGTCCACAGGGTCCTGAGGTCAAGGCGCCCTAGGACGACCTGAATACCAGACCGCTGCTCAAGTCCCCCAAGAGCCTTGCACACATTAACACACACACATACACATTTATATTCACACACACCATGGTTCCATTTCCTCTGCTCCACATGTTGTGTCCAATGTGAGATTTCAAGTTGTATTCCACTTGCAATTTTATATTATGTGTCATTACTAGAGTGCAGGGCTGACTGTCACAAAATAACCCTTCTGCTTCGTCGCTGACCTCTATAGAGATGATGTGAATCTGGGCGAGGTAACATCAGAGCTATGAAGAATAGAAAGCTTGTTACCACAGTGGGTTTTTTTATGGCAGACAGCAAAAATTTTTACTCATTATGCTTTGGTTGCATTTGCGTCACCATGCCGCACAGACAATAGCTCAATGTCACACTTTCTACAAGTTGCAGCCATTTCCAAACTGAATTATTGCTTCACTATGAATATATTTGGACAGAATAATGAGAAAGAAAGACATAAAGTATACAACAAATTATCTCAAGAATTAATTTTGTAAATTCAAACACAGTCTTCCCCTCACTGGCCCGAGGCCTCCTCTTCTTTCATAAAACACTGTTCTAGTGGATGGTTTACAGCTTCCTCCTCAGTCCCAGGTCTGCCTATCTTAATTGACGGAAATGCTTTATATTTACATGTACACAATTGTTCAGCATTTAGTGCATGATCACTCGCCCTACACTCACTATAGCTCTGCATACTGCTTCAAAGTGGTATTGGGATAATATGTTAAGGCTGAGTCTAATGCATAGTGGCATTTTTTTTTTTTTTAAATACCCGCTTATTAAACATGTTTTCATAATATGTGGTTTCTGTCTGAGCAGAGGAGAAGATGCCTAATGTGAAGCCACTGCTATTAGGGTTAGGCCAGCTCCCAACAGCCTGTTAGCTAAGCACAAGGACTCTATAACTACGACTCGACTCAACTAAAGTGTGTGTGGAAATATTTCTTGGACTAGTTCTGTAGTGCTTTGTTGGAGTCTTTGTCATTTTGACGTTATCAGGGCATCAGTGGAGAAATAACCCCCTTACAACACAGTGCAGTCTTCACACTTTGGTTTTATGCACCGATTAGGCCTTTACAGGTGAGATATGTTTGGTGAGCTTCAAAAGCACATGTTGGCTGATTTTTCTAAAAGTCAAACATAGCTGTGCTAAGCTACGCTAACCAGCTGTTAGTTGCACCGTTGTATTTACCATAAGGACACATGAGTGGTGTTGACATTTGAATAAGTGTGCCTCCTAGAAAGCTTAATTGTTACTCTGGGTGTACTCTTGTTTTTTGTAGATCTACAGCTGTCGGCCCACATGTGATAGGTGGGCGAAGGTATTTCCTTTTTTTTAGTGTGAGGTATGCTCATTCAGTAGGGTAACTGAAGTGAGTCACACATGCAGCTTGCCAGATGGAGTCTGCAGCCTAATAAGCTTTGGTGTACTGAAGACTAAAAAGGTGCCTCACAGTCTCATTGCTGAAAGTGTGTCTTGGATAATAATGGATCAGATTGTATGATTTTAAACATTTTATCAAACTGCCCCATATATCTAGCCTGGCTAACACCAGAACTCATATCAATGTAGATTGAGATTCGGTCTGGAAACCCCATTTTTTCGTATTTGAGGCGTGGTTTACGAAAGGCCTTCTTTGTCTATCAAATGCGTCTGTACGTATAGCTTATAGCCAATCGTATCAACCCTATGAATGTATGTAGAGAGACAGAAATCCGCTCGCTAAACGTTGCTCTTTTTTCAAAATAAACTTGCGGTCTACTTAAAACACTTTCTAACGCTGCATCGAAAGCGTCTGCCGCCATGTTGGATCGACAAGCTATCAACAAAGTCGCTTCGGTGTGTCGTCATAGTCTTGCTGCCCCCTCCCACCGTTCTGTGATTGGCTCCGTCATTGAAGTAAAAAATTGGGTCCATGGTTTCCAGGCTGACTTGCAGAGCGAATAACATCGCACACAAGGCAGTATGGGTATACAGTACCCAGGCTACCATATACCTTTCAGACTCTTACATAAAGTTACCTACAATAAGTTTTTTCTGAGGTGAAAGAAGACTGATTCTTCTGTGACGTAAAAGGAGACCAACTATGAGGCATCTGGGTGTAATCTGTTTGACAAATAAATTACACATCACATCACTGTGGCAGCCAAGTTCATTTAATCACTGCTCTGAGTGAATCTCTCATGTCTGTATCAACAGCAGCTCCCTCCTTCCTCTGATGCCTCATATCGACTGAATGAATAGCATCTGCAGACTTTAAGTGCTTCGCATATAATATGACACGGATATTGTGAGATTCCAGTTGCTGTTTCTTTATTCACTGCTGTGGTGCGGGCCGCATTAGTCATCAAGCGCACGAGGCTCTGAAAGGACACTGGCAGAATGTGAAGGAGAGGCAGGAGAGTTTTTATCTCTGAGCTACTAAAATGACTGAGGAAGAGGAGTAGTAGGAGCTGATTCATGTCACCTTTGTTGCTTCTTTTTATTTTTTCCCCCCCGCTCCCATTCATCAGAGGAGGGTTGTGTGAATTAGCATGGTTAGCAGAGCAGCTGCAGATGTGAGACACTATTCACACTGCCAGATTCTGCTCGAGTATCAAGTCAAGTGAATTCAGGACTTTTATCTTCTTTAATTATGTAAATCATATGCCACAGATATTTCCTATCAAGTCGAGAGGCAGAGCTTTTTTTTCTTTTCTTTCCTCTCAGCAAAATTTCAATGAAACTCCCGAGAGAAGCAGGAAGATGCAATAATACTTCAATTGCACATTACAGAAAATTTAGTCTAGATTCTTTGTCTGACTATAAGAGCTGAAAACAACAAATTATCTCTCTTGTGTAGCTCTGAATTTTTTTGGAGTTACAGTAGTGATGTTTCTGATTTACTTCATTTTTCATAAACATCCAGTAGGGAAGACAGTTTTGTAGAACATCCCTTACACATTTTAGATATGAACTCAATCCAAAATGGGCTGCAAATGTCAACAAGCAAATGCTATTGTATTAATACTTTGGACAATACGCTTTATTTCTGACACGTTGAGAGGTAAAAAGATTAATATCACTGTTGGTGTACTGCTGGCAGCTGGTTAGCTTAGCAACATAGCTGTAAAAGAAAACGTCAGATTGATTTATGTATGAGAATGTGATGTGTTAATCCTTGAGTTTCAAGCTGTACAGGTATGTCGAGCTGAATTTCAGAGTTGATGTGGTTGCAAAGTCCTAAAAGAAGACCGGTCTGTTATGGCGTGAACTGAAGCAGAGATGCATCGCTTGAAATGGAAATCCTTCACCTTGAGTGAAAGATCGGTGTTGATTCTCTGGTCTATCTCATGGACGCACAGAGAGGAGAAGAAAGAGGAAAGAAACTGGGGGTGAAATAACTTCTGAGGCTGTGAGGTCAGTCACGCCTGGGGTGGGTGCGCTTTGCTAACGTAGCTTAAAGCTACCTAACATCTCAATAGATTTAACATGGAGTGTTTGGGGCACAGCAAAACAAACCATCCAGTGGTCAACTTTGTAAAATAAAAATAAAAATAAACCCCAAGGTGAAAATTCTGTTTTTGTTGTGCCAGAAAACACCTTTAGATGTGGTGATAGACAGAGTTCATTACCTTTCATTACCCCACAAAGCTCAACAAGCTGTTCCCTCTTGGTTCTAGACTTAAAGCCAAGTTAACTGGGTATTTGTTGCACAAACACATGGGTGGTATCCATACTTTCATATCTAAAGCTCAATAGAAATCAGTGCTAAAATCAAAGGAGGAGTTCACTCCTTTAATGGTGGCATAGTTTATATGAGCTACCTGGTTGTAGCCTATTGCCTGTAACAGAATTGGATACTTAACTGCCCCTGCTGATGGAATATATCACAGCACATTTCTTAAGAGCAGAACAACTGAAAGCTGATAGAGCGAATGATGTGTACAACCCAGCAGCAGGATAAGAGTTTCATGCCTCGGCAGGCAGCAATCTCTAAAGCAGAGAACATAACCGCGCCTGACACTCTTGAAATTTGTGTTGATTCAAGTTTTACTTTTCTAACATTCCTTTTTTTCTTCCCAGCTCCTCTCTGAATTGTATGGAAAATATCATAACTGACAGTGTAACTGTGTAACTCAATGCATTTGAGCAACGACACGTTCCCTCAGTATATTTTTACATTCTGTAGCAGTATTTCTGCTCAACAATCCATGGTATAAGGCTCTTCACTTCATTTCTCAGTAGATTTCATTGTGACCGAAAGCACTTTTTCACCGTAATTTCCAATGAAGAGCTTCAGCATTCTGATTTCTTGATAACAGCGCGCACATAAAGCAGCTACACATAAATCTACAGCCCCTCCTCACCTCGCCTTCTTTGCTTTGCAACGCCTGTAGGTAGTAGCATGTGTCACAGACGAAATGCACAAGTGTTCGTCATATAAACAATGAGACTCTCAGATCTTCGTCTGAACGTGCAGTGGATGTGGAGACAAATTGGCATACTGTTCATGTTTCCTGGCACGGTGCCTTTCAAGCCTTCAACACGCTAAAAAAGTTGACAGTGTTATTAAACCCAGTCAAGTGTAGGTGAAGGAATATTAAATCATGGTTATGCCCTGATTCCTTGTCATCAATCCTCACAGAGCCTCAGTAATGGGATCTCAAGCAAAGATGAGGCAAATTAAGAAAGTCAAGGTTTTACACACAACCGTAATTGCCATGATTATGTTCAACAATACAGATTACTTTGCCACGCTCTCTCAGCTTCTTCCTGGCCTGTAAACTAAGGAGTGGTGCTGCTGAACTGAATTAAAATCTAACACTCTTCCACATCACTCCAGATCCAGAGAAGGGAGGAGAAATAACAGCCCAGCCCGTCACAAGAGTGTCCCAGCCAATGACAGTATATTGCCAATGGAAATACTGAGTGTCTGTAGACAGAGAATCAATAAAGCTGCAAGAGGCTCCCACAAGGCCGAGTTCCCTGGATGATGTTTGTTATTCATTTGGAGCCTTGCCGTTAGAGCTATAAAGCATGGATATGCCTCCAAAGGAAGAAATGATCTGACAGTGGCAGTAAGGCAAAACAACTACCAGAAAAAAAGGGAAAAAAAGAAAACATACCTGCAGTGAAGTTGTAATATGCTGAAAATCCCACCGCTTCCAGTTCACCATCTGTTACAAATTTTATCCACAGGTATCGGCCGCTACTCCTGATGTCAGGTGGGCTCTGCTGACCGCAGTAGCGTCCGAGAATTGGGGAGAAGCCAAACGGTCCATCCCGAACCTCGATGTTGTCAAATTTACATTCCCAAGACGACTCGATTGAATAACTCTCCTCAAAATGTAGATCGATACACTGCCTTGGGGGCGCTAGAAGACACAATGAAAATAATTACCACCTAGCACAAACCGGGGAGTAAGACATTAGTCATGCTTTCATTGATGGATCCTCAACCTACTTCATTATTAGAGGCTCACGCGTTCAATACACACCGGCAAGGACTGCTGTTAGTCAATTCATCTCTAAAACACAGTCTCCTTGTTCATGTGTAAAAAAAAATTAACCTTATTACCTGTACTGATTTGTGAGATCTATAAAATGGCTTCTCCTAATAAACCTGCTCAAATAAACCAGTCATTCCCTGAACAGCTACTGTGATACCCCCCTCCCCACCCCAGGATAACCCCAGGAAGGCCTTGGCTCAGAATAAACAGCTGGATCACCTTGCTTCTTTAGTGAAGTGCTTAAAGAGAATATTTACCTTCAAGGATGTAGACGCACTCTGTGTCTGGGGGGTATTTGTTTGGGTAATTGGGAGAAGTGAAGAGCCCTCCTTCTGATTCTTTCACCCACGTTCCACATTGACCTGCAGGCTTCACTCCAGAGTTGTTTTTCACTAAGTCGTAGAAAGCAAACAGACAGAGACTGAGGCTCAGAGAAGAAGAAGGAGAAGTAGAAGAAGCATCTGAACACGAGAGAGTTGGTGATGATGATTACCTGCTGTGTCCTTTTTTGTTGCCCCAGACAACCCAAGTATGAGAAGACTTGCAACAACTGTAAGAATAGAAAGGGAAATAAATGCATTTGTGATCAAGACCTGTGTGACATGAGCTCCTTGCCATTTTTCTGTTGTTGTGCGCAGCTTTGATTTGCTGAGAGAGGCTTGAGTCAGCGAGGAACACATTTCAGGTTTGGGATTTCATGTCCTGTACATCAGCATTATGCTAATGCTGAACCTGCCCTGTGTGTGACCTCTGTAAAGAATCCCATAATGCCAAACAATACCTAAAATAATCATCGAAATGAGCAACTACAATCTCAGATAAGAGGATTCAAATAGTCTGCGATATATAAAAGAAAGAAAACATGCAGGCTTTCATTGTAACTTGCATATACTGTACATAATGTTTAGAAATCACGTGTAAAATCATGTTTTCCAATTACATAATAATGGAAAAATTAAAACTAAACATGACTAAAAATGATCAAACATCTGCAGTGAAAACAGTTTTCTTAATTAGTATGAGTTTTTCCTCAAAAAAAGACACAAAAATGAATGAATGAAAAGAAAAACAAACCCTTTAACAACTTACTGCTTGACCTTCAACAGTGAGTTTACAGGTTGTAAGATGCAGGATGTCAGTGTTTCACCTCATACTGTCTGTTCCTATTTTCACTCATTTTCAATCTGTTGCTCTGATATTTGGAGTTTTAACGCAGATTAAAAAAAATAAAAAAAAATAAAAATCACTGTACGCTACTTCTTTTATTTATTTTTTTCATCAGGGTGTAAGGAAGCAATAAGAGCTTGGACAAAGTGAGCTTCAGCTGATGAATCCATGGATGTCTTACCGTGATGGAAGCTGTGTCCATGTACCATGTCTGTTCCTTTCACAACCGGCTTCAGACTCAACTAATTCCATTTAGATGTAGGAATACTTGAAAAGAAAAATAAAGATTGAGACGAGAGTTTGTGGGAAATTTCACGCCGGAGGGAACAGGCTCAGATACAACCATACACCGTTCCGCTGGAAAAAGACGCAAATTGACTCCTTAGAAGAAAAAAAAAATCAAAAAATCTTTGCAGATGTGTCACAACAACTAATCACCAGTTTCATATAAAACCAAAAACAGTTCTAAACACTCGCCCGATTTCCATCCAAACGTTTCTAATACCCTTTGGTGCTTTTGATGCACTGAAAGGATTAATAGTCCCGTCATCAGCCCTTCTCTAATCGCTCCACCTTTGCGATCTTCTTTTTGGGAAATACAATGGACAGCCTTGTTTTGTCCTCTTTGGTCCCTTTATCAGGAGAGGGGATCCTTCAGGAGCATGTAGAGCCGCGCAACACTCATCTCTGCAGCGTTTTCTCCACTCTTTTTGCGGTGCGTAAAAATCCCCTGGAAAACACGGTGTTGCCAAATTTGAAGGAAAAAAAAGAAAGAAAGAAAAGAGAAATTGAAGAAATCAAGAGGAATCTCCTTTAGGTTTCATCCCGTGCTCCTCTGAGAAGCTGTCAGTGTTGTAGTGAGTGCATCCCTCTGTCTTGGCTTGTATCAACTGGAGAGTCCCCGCAGCCAGCAGGAGTTAATGTATGATCTCCCTCCTCCTTCCGCTCCTCCAACACTGACTACAGTCGTCCAATGCGCCACTGTCCTCGTGCACTCCTCCACGCACGCGTTGAAAACTTCTCCAGGACACGACTTCATCCACGCACGAGCACACACCAGAAAGGAAAGAAAGGAAGAAAGAAAGAAAAAGTAGAGGAGGAAGCGCTAATGTGCACGTGTTATGTGTGTGTGTGTGTGTGCGCGCGCGTGTTATTGGAAGCACGCGCCGCAGAATTCATTACAGCTCGCTGGATCCTGGGCGCAAAGAAAATGGAAAGGTAAGCAGAAAAGACAATAAATGGGAGAGGAAATGGAATAAACAAGCAGAAGAGACACGAACATGTCAAAGAGTCTATCAGCGTCATCAAACGTGGAAAAAAAAACCTGCAGAGGGAAAGAGGCTGGAGAATTATAGCTCTGTTTTGCATAAAGAGATAGAAAATCATGCCTTTCATATTTGGTTTTGGTCAATCGCAGTCACAGAACTCAAGCTTTTACTCCTTCAAAAGAACCATTATAGTACTATCACTCTCCTCTTATGGCTGCATCCCAAAATAAAAACCCCATATGTCACCCACTCCCAAGGTTATCATGGATGGCATCTTCAGATTTTCCTCTTTACCTCTCCATGTTTCCAATTTCTACAAGAACCGGAGAGATAAAGTGAATAGGCAGAAAGAGGCTGCACTATTTTTCCCCCTTTTCCCTCCTCACGTGTTCTTTTTTTTTTTTTTTTCTTAAGGAAATGACAAAGACACATTATAGTTTCCTGAGGTGTGAGTGTCGAGATGTATCCACGCTCATCCGCTGAGTGTGTAGCAGCTCTCACACCTGATGACAAAGCTGATCAGAGGGTGCCCAGGGACAAGTCAGAGGCCTGCTCCTAAAATAGTCTTGGCACCCAGCAGACAATATCCATCTTCAGATGCTCCTGCTGCAGAGGCAATCTTGGACCCGGGCCGTCTGCATGTATGTTGATGTCACCGGTTAGGATCCGCTGGACGATTGGGATCGGATTGAAATAAAACGTTAATGACAGTGGATGTCTGTGTGAACTCTTTTGGAGTTGTGCCAATGACAGACTTGACTACAAAGATGTCCTCTCTCTCTCTCTCTCTCTCTCTCTCTCTCTCTCTCTCTCTCTCTCTCTCTCTCTCTCTCTCTCTCTCTCTCTCTCTCTCTCTCTCTCTCTCTCTCTCTCTCTCTCTCTCTCTCTCTCTCTCTCTCTCTCCCTCTGTGTTTTGTTTTCCAGTGCAGAAACCCTCTTGAGATCTCAGAGATAAAGACTTACAATTGTGTCTGACACCCTCCTCTTAATTACATCCTGTGCCACAGATTGGCCTGTTACTCATCACTCGCAGTGTTTGGTTTTCATAGCAGGTAATGCAGACATTGCAGGTGCCACGCTGACTTTGAGAATACGTATGGGAGTGGGAAATCACAGAACTCCTTTCAGCTAATAGGTTCCTGCTAATCTGTTATACAGAGTGATTTAATGGACTGGGGATTTAGACCCCACCCCCACCCCCCAAAACACAATTCCATATCTTAGTCAGTCACACTCTTGCTTATGTGCAGTCCACTTCCACGAAGCCTAGAAACAAACAGTGTAGCGTAGCGCGCTCTGCTTTCTCCGAAAAAAAATTCACAAACGCAACAAAAACATGGACGAAAAGAATTTCAAATGTCAATTTCCCTGCAAAGGCAAAGCCTATTATAGATCTTACAGTCTGAGGGGATGTCAATAATATCTGAGCCAAAATACAATGCAGCGCCCAAAGCTTGTTATTGATTAACACTGGCGCTGCGTTGTCTGACAACTTTATAAGCGCAGCGCCACACATTTCTGATGGGTAAACTCCCGAGATAAAGGGAGCACAGCTATATGGGAATTATTCAAATGAGTCTTATCAGGCCCACTGTATGCAACAGTAGCCCTGGAGAATTCAACAGCAGCCTCCAGTTTAGCTCCCTGGCATGTATAAACTGTGTTTGACTGAACTGCACCGAGGCAGTTGTGGCGCATCTCTAAGAAATAATTCATTCAACTGCAGTCTCAAAGTCTGCCATTTTTAATTAAGGAAGTCTATCGTTTTTGCTGTTGATAACTATTGTGCTGCGTCGGCCTCACCTACATTTGTAATTGGAATCAGTTTAGGGAAAATAGGACATCCAGGCCAGGAAGCACACATTTTACATACATAACTGTCCAGCACACACACACACACACACACACACACACACACACACACACACACACACACACACACACACACACACACACACACACACTGCTGTACATATAACCTCCAGCTTGTTTGTCTAAATCAGTGCTGCACTTGTGTTTTACTTTAAAAAAGGTACAGTAAATGCACTGTCACAACAAGTTTGTCATCGTGTAGCATAAACAAAGCGGTAAGTAATTCATGATTGCATCCTGTTCATTTGGCTCAACCCCGATGGCTAAATTGGGCATTCACCTTCTACTTAGTGTCATTCTAATGACACTGCAAGCACTGTTTCTTTTTGTCACTCTAACAGGGGACAGTGCTGAAGCGGATAAACACTTAGGCTAATGCCTCCTGTCTGGTGGGACTCAAATTAACCTTATTAGTGATGCATTGAGCAGTTTGTTGCACCCCCACCTCCAAAAAAAAAAAACATCATTTATTTGTCATTCAAGGCGCCTTGTAGTTCATTAAGCAGGACCCAGTTACAAGAAAGGGTCGCTCATACTACAGGCAAAATTTGAGCTGCTCTTTATGCTACATTAGCCGCCCGGGTCTCTGGTGCCTTTATCCTGGCCCTGCACCTGGAGCCAGTCAGAGAATAATTCCATCAAATGATAGCTCATGAACTACCTGTGGTATCAGTTTTTGTTGAAGCGCCTTTGTTAGTTTGCAATGCAGCTTGGCTTTTTCGAGCTCCGCGCGCTCTCAATCTCTCAACAAAAAGCATTAGACCAACTTTATATTATGCAAATTGAAGAACCGAGGAAAAAGAGAAAAAAAAAAAAATCAGATAGACGCCAAAAGCCTGAGACGAGAATATGTATTTGCTACTTGTGCAGCTATCATGTAGAAAAATCACATTAGTGGTGTAATCAAATAATCTGCCAATTATTTGGGCAGTTAATTAGCTAATGATTTGGTATTTGAAATGTCAGCAAACAGAAATATCCCTAAAAATAGCTTGTTTTAACTGACTGGCAGTTGAATTCCTACAGTAAATGTATCTTTGTTTACTAATTGAGATTCACAAAAAGTGGCAAATATTCACAACAATTGAATCTTGTAAATACTCTAAGCTTGAGAAAATTACTTTGAAACTTTTTCAATAGATCAACTATTTACCTTTTATACAAATAAACATAAATTATATTGAATTTAACAAACCTGACACATTTGAATTGAAAAACTGTAGAGTACAGCGATGGTTAAAGCTGAATATTGATGAGATGGTTGGAGGAGGCTGTAATTACTGTTCGGCGATTGTAACCTGTGATTAAAGGTTACTGTCTGATGCTTTCACTCCTTCTTTAAACAGGATTTCATTACAGGTTGTGTTTCAGAACATCAGGGAGGTCAAATGTCCTTACTTTGTTCTTTGTACACGTGTACAATTACAGATGGAGGCAACATGAGATACGTGACCTTCAGGTGAACATTTCTAATAGGAAAATACTGAGCACACAAAACAGTGCACAGGTAACAAAGCCAAGCATCAACAGAATCTTTAGTGCATGAATGCGCAACCAGGTTTGTCACAATGGTTTTAGTTAACTTTCTTTTCAGGAATCCAAAAGGACTTAACTTTTTTTTTTTAACTGCTACACGCCTATTCTCTCTCTTGTCTCCTCAATGCTGCAAGTCATCTGTCAATCACTGTGGCTTTATCCATCCAGCAATTAATCTCAGCCCCAGAGAGGCAGCTGCACTGTCTATGAACCTAAATGTGTGCAGAACTGCTGGGGCTGGTCGGCAGTTTCCTGCTCTAGTTGTAGTATGGAGAGTAGTTATACGAGAGAGGGCTGTCTTTATAGTGCTTTTGAACACATCTTTTGTTTTCTTGTTTTCTCTGCAGGCCTTTCATGCTGCCTTCCTGTCCTTATGATCACACTTGAAGGAAGCAGTGACTTGCTGCATCACAGGTGTCCTGGATTTGGGCTAACATACCCTCTGCAATCTGTTCTGTGTATGCAGTCCCAAGCCTCTGGGTTAAACTGACTGTGTAATTCATCATTTGACCTCATTAGCCACTTGGTGGGGGGGTACCATGGATGCTGTGGAGTGACACTCTGTGGGCCATAACACCCCTGATGGGGGAGTTAGTCACCAATGTAATACCACCAGCAAAATACATTTTTAGATAGACCCCTGTGCTTATTTCCTGCATTTGGTTCAAATCGGATGGATTTCAAAACAGTTGTGCGAAGCTTATGCAGTGTAGTTTGTGGAATCCAATTTAGAAAATGCAATGCAATGGACTAAATACCCAGTAGTCTAGCAACTGGAAGAAGGCTCATCAGGTCTGCTGAAACAGAGAGCTTTATTATTTCTCATGCAAGGTGCAAATGTTAACATGCCACACTGACTTGTTTACTACACTATTTTATCAGTCAACAGTTTACATTAGAAAAATCAATGTCCAGGACTGGAATATTGCGTTACATTTAAGTCCATCAAGTCCAAGTGCATATCTAAGATTCCTTTACAACATTATTATTTTTTACAAAATGTGGAAAGATTCAAAATTCAGCTGGAGACGGTGGGTTTTATCATCAGCATTAGTTTATGTTAACTAGCTACGGTTGATGACATTTGCAAGAGAGATTAGGATTTTCAATTACAAATAAACAAAACAACCTGCTTTTGTTTTTATAACCTGATTAATTATGTGTACTAAACTTCATTTAGAAGTAGAACCGCTGCAAACGCCTTACATGCAATGCTAGAGAGGAAAGCCTGACAGGTGTAGCAGCAATTACAGTAGAGCCACATATTAATAAAATAGTTAATTGCAAACAAAATGTCGAGGTCATGCCAGTAATGACCCTTACAAATTCATATTTAAGTGTTGTTTTTAATTTACACTCCTGTGCTGAGGTGTGAAAGTGTTATTCGTCCTTGTCTTGTGTTGAAGAATCCCGCTGTACGTTGGCAGGGAGAGAGATCATTTCTGCTGGAATGGGCTCAGTGTAGTGGGCAGAGATGACCTTTCAGAGCGGCCACGATGTTTGAAGACAGAACCTGGCTGCTGAGATCCTCTCACACTCACTTCCAGGCTCTGACATCCACATTGTCATTTACCTCGCTGTTTGCCCACGGTACATTTCATTCACTTTAACTGCAGTGAGGGATGTTGCTTTGGAAAATGTCACGGTCGAGTACATGTTCACTTTGGGGAAATAATTCAGGATTCAAAGAGATGTTGCTTCTGAAGAATATAAGTTGGATAAAACCAGAAATAAGAAGTGCTGCCAGTTATTATCAAGAAGGGTTCATTTAATACAGCACTCTAACATAGCATTACATCCTGTATGTATTTTAAGTTATACAACATAACTTGACTATCCAACAAGAGCTTTCTCATTTTCCTTTCAGGAAGTGCTGTGGTTGAAAAAGTCCTAACCTGCTCATTGAAATGTGAAGTCAGGCATTGATGTGTGAGAAATTCAGCTTTCTGGGGCACAGGGCAGAAGTTAATGTCTATAATGGAAGAAATCATTTTGTCTAAGTGAAAGAGGAAAGTTTGAACTTTGAAGTTGAACTTCACAAGTTTGATTTTGTGGGGACGAATATCTGAACCCAAAAGAAATGTATAGTCATCATCACCACTGTGGATGTTGCCTCTACCTCCATTATTGAAGCAGAACTCTTTACACTGACATTACATTTATTCTTGCTGTGGTCATGCCTGTGGGGATGTATTCAACACAAATACTAAAACTACTGTCACTGTGTGCAGTTGATCAATGGACACTTTTGTGCAGTTGGGAAGCAACAGAACAATCAAAATCCAGAAAACTGAGATAGTTCAACTCACTACTGTTATAGCTGTTGCTTTCATGACCAGACACAACAATAATGAATGATGAACAAAGGACATAATCAGAAAGTCAGCAGACATTCTTGGTGGTGCTGACTGGCACTTTACCAACTATGTGTTGTTGCACACCAACACTGTATCCTAAATATTTCAGTGCAAAGATAATTGCCTCCTGGACTAAGATCAGTGGAAATGATTCTGAAGTGAAAGAGGTTGTAGGCTGTGTTTTAATTTTGCAGGTAGTGGGATACAGAGCGCAGGTCTTTGATAGGGATGTGGCATAGCAACAAAACGTAACCACAAGTCACAATAATCTGCTGCACAAATGATCAATGGGCTCGTTTCTCGGGACTCGAACTTTAACTAAACTGATGTGTTGTCCCTGACTTCAACCATGTGTTTTGTTGCCAAACCATAGCAACAAAAACACTAAGTATGTTTTATGTTTTTTTCCAGACACATTCAGTTTGAACATTTCGCTGATGATTTATGAAAATCTCTACTGCTTGCATTAAAGTATGTAAATACCGGTACACAGATATGCAGTAAGTTAAATAAACTTCAACTAAAGGTTACTGTATCCCTACAGGAACGTATATTAGATTTAGTATCATATTATCATATTAGTTTCTAGGAGAAAGTGTTGCACACATACTGTAGCTGTATTCCCTGGCTACCTCTGCCGGCGGCATGTGTGCAGTTAGTAATTGCAACAGTTTGTTAAATTGAAAAACAACAAGAAAAACATGAACTTCCTTAAATTATAAGTTATTTTCAGCAAAAACACAAAAGGCTGTGGAAGCATATGGATTCATGAGTGAATCATGGGTCTGGCCTTATGCTGCAATATGGCAGCTCAATAATTAATCTAGGTGGCAGGCTCTTGCCATATTGCCCTAATCTACTACCATGTTCACTTCCTGAGATCCTGGTGAGAATCCCTGTGATCTCTCATTTCAATGAGCTGATGTTCCCTGCAAGAGTTGACCCCTTCAACTCCAACACATCAAATGAGAAAACCATTAAACTGCATGTTGAAATGATTAAAAGGGTGACGGCTTTTTGATTCTGTGTTATGCTCAACATTTAAGTGTGCAGCCTTTAAAAAAAAGAGCTGCATCATGAAAAAAAAATGCAATTAAAAAAATGTATATTCATGCTGGAGATGGGTTATAGCACTAGTTAATAGTGTCACAGCAGTGTCGCAGCAGAACATTATCTGCATTATTTGTCTGTCCTGGGTTCTTTGTTAACTTTACTGCATTCTTGCCATTAGGCCTGTTGGTGCTATCTCATCACTGCAGCTCTTACACACATACTGGAGCACCAGGCAGCAGAAGAGAGGAGAGAAAATACTCTAGGAGAGGAAAATAAAGGGGAGGATGTGGGGGAAGGGTGGAGAGTAGACTAGAGAGCGGAAAGGGAGAGGAGATAGGAGGAGGGAAGAGGAGAGGAGAGGAGAGAGATGATTAATGATGACTGTAGAGAAGATGGCCAAGGTGGTTAGTGAAATTAACAGAGGCTTAGCCAGCAGCAGACCACAGGGAGCAGGAGGCGCTTCACAGGCCCATACTGTACCAACTCTGATCCAACTTGTGTATGTGAGTGAAAGAGAGAAAGCATACTGTATGTGTGTTGGTGCAGGTCTACAGCTGCACAACCATAACCACAAATACGAAAGAGGAGCTGATCGTTTATGAATGCCTTCTGTTTGAACATGGGGCATCTGCAGTTTTAAGTGATTAATCAAATAATAAAAAACAATTAAAAAAACCAGACCTCGCTGGTTTAAAAGGAGTCTGTTGACTGTCACAATCTTGCTCTTGATGCTATGATGCTAAAACACCGAGGTTTAAGCCCCAACATGTTAAAATAAAAAAAAGTATTGTTCTTTCTGTGCTGCACAGCTAGTTAATCCTTACAGTAGCCTATATAGGATACAATATTAGAGTAATTCCATTCAGACATAACATTGTTTGAACTCCTAGATTAACTTAGACAATAACATAATAGGCTGAGCAGCAGAGAGCTTATAATTGTGATGAGACTTTTGTATAGGAAATCATTCCTTGTTCCAATGTATGCTCTTCTGCTAAAAACAACAACGACAAAAAATAGCAATTACTGCACATGAAGCCATTATCTTTCTTGACAGTTCACTATTTTCCATGTGAGAATCGGATGAACCTGATGCACAAAGCTGCACTTATCTCGTTGAGGTGTCATCACCGCCAAAGCTTCAAATCAATCGAAATAATCAAGAAATTGGAATGGACAAACAATCAATGAGGACAGAAAAACCCTTTTAGCCACCCCCTGGAAAATCAATGATTTTAATTGTGCCATGAGACATATAATTCTAGTGTTTTAATCAATCAATATCACCGGCATTCAGCAAAAACTCACAATGAAAGCGACGGGACTCCTTGGACTGGACAGGAGGATCATGCTTCGTCATGAGCAGATTTTGGTTTTTTTGCTCAATAACAGAGGACGTTAATTGCTCAGATGTTACTCTGATGTTGCAACAAAGTGTCATGTTGGAAAACCCTCCCATTGAGCAGCTAATGAACATCTGAGTAGTTAAATGGAAAACATTTGTAATTATGCTTTTAACATAATGGGGGAATCCCATTACCCTCACAGATAAGGGCAACACACACTCTAAAGTGGATAAATGCCATTTAAACTATAAACTATATTTTCATTTTGAATAGCAAACAGGAACTGTTCAGCCGGTTTCAGTGACTGAGTCTCTCTGTATCACTCCAGTCTACTGATACAAATCTGGCTGATCCAGATCTGGATCACGCTCCTGACAGGCAACAGTAGTTCACATCCATAATGTGAGGAAATAAAATGTATGACTTTATCCAAATGTCTTCTCGTCCTGACTAGAATTCATTAACCCAAATGCCCCAGTGCTGCATTAATTGTAAATTTCACACACAGGAGAGCAATACAGTGTGAGGTATTTACTATTCCAGTTTGATTTAAGGGCCGGGCCCTATATTAATGTAAAAGGTTATTTTGTTAATTACTGTTTGGGCCGACTGGCTGTCGACGGCTCAGACCCAGGAGACGGCAGCGGCAGAGACCTCGGTGGTCTCCGACCGTGGTGCTGCCTGTCGGTAATGAATTGGTGTCACTGAAGACTGAATGCCTCCTGTAGTTGAGCGCTGATCGACAGGTCAGGCCACAGGCCGGCGAAGGCGTTTGGGGACGTTGCGTGATTATTTGGAGGCATTCGGTTGGAAGTTGTTGGTAATTAAGTGTTTAGGCATAGACAAACAACCTGTTTACTTCTTAATTCATTGCCTTCAGTGGTGCTGGCACTGAGAGGGAACAAGCAAATAACAATGTCAGCTGCCACTCTTGGCCCCACTGTTCACAGTCACTGACTCCAGCACTGGCAACAGGTTCAAAACAGAACATGTGGAAATAAACAAAGCCAAAATATACATAAATACATACACAAACAAAGACAGGAATGCAAATAAAATATCCCGCCAAGCTTCAGAGTATATTCTGATTATGTGGCTCAGTTAAGACTGAATTTATAATAGCTTTTCTGAAAAATGGAAAACACATTTTCAAAGCTTTTTTGTTATTTTGCCATAAAAAAGTAGGGGAAATAATAAAATAATTATAATGTGCTTTCACCAAAAGTAACACATGATCATAAGTGCTGAATGTTACATCTTGTTCAATTTTGTTGGCTTTCAAACTGAATTCATCCAATGGAGTAGTTCCCATTCCCAGAGCTTGTACTGATCCCAATAATCTCTACAGACAAAATAAGGAGTTTTAGATGTCATGCTGGAGTGAGGAAGGGCTGGTATAGGCTTACACATCGTTTCTTAATTGGAGGGGTTTGCTAGGAGTAAACACTGCCTGGGAAACTTTCTGGAAAACTTAAGTCTGGTAAGTAGCAGGAAAGTTGGTTTGTTAACGTTACAGTTGACATTATTTGACCTGAGCTCTTGGTACTGAATCTGGTCATTTACTGCAGAAAACAACGATAATTGCTAAAAACCTTCCCAAATAACTTGGACATCTCCTGCAGAAACATTTCAAGGACGAGACAAAACTGAAAAACTTTTGGAAATCACACGCACATTTTAAGACCTGGGGATGACTTGATAACATAATGTGTGGAATTGCTGCCGTGGGACTAATGCAAAATAGAGAATAAGGGGAAAAAAGCAGCTACTTTCTCTTGCACATTTCTTGTGTGCATTATAGTCAATTTTAAGATTTTAAGGATTGCTATTAGCACAGCACACTCGAGTCTAGAGCAAACCCATCCAGTCTCTTACCACATGTAGGTTAAACTACAGACCAAAAGTAGCCAGACCATATTCAGCTTCAGAAGGAGCCTGGATCCATTTCCGGCTTCAATATGTTTATTCAGTTCTGGAGACTCTTTGGCTGTAATCAGCTTGCATAAATCTCTTTGATGATAGCCACTAGAACATCTGCTGGAGCAATAAAAAAAATCCAGGGAGGCAATAAAATGTCTGGCTGAAAATATGGTAATGGAAATGTGAGTTGTTCCGAGGGGTTTGTCCCAAAGTAATCGCCACGACGTGACTATGTATGAAATCATAAAAAGATCGTGAGAAATGTAGCAAGGCCGATCTTAAATTCATGTTCTGTAAGAGCCATGATCGCCACAAAGCATGATGAAGTCATGTGGTTGTTGGAGTCAGTGTACTGGCCATGGCTTTGTCCTTCTCCACTTGTTTCACCCACACTGCCTTTCACTCTCCTCCAGCACTTCTCCTCTTTCACTACCTTCCTGGCCACATACACACACATATGCATGCACAAGTTCACGGTGGGCAACACGATGGATGGCTGCACGCTTTTTTACCTTTAGCTGCAGAATCAGGGTTGAAAGGGACAGCCATTCATCAGCTAGGCGTATGTGCGAGCAGTATGTCTGCGGATGTGTGTGCGCTCGGTGTATAAAGCGAGATGCTTCACAAACGTCATTAATTACTCTTTGAAGGAGCGACAATACCTCACAAGTTACGACTGACTCGTTAATTTGCTTACATTAGTGCGGCTCCCCGAAAGGTGTTTTTTAAACAACTCCAAACACAACCTCGATATAGCCTCCGCAATAAACTTAAATCTGCTGTTTTGCAAACACAACAGAAAATGAAACATGCAGGTTCAGGAAACAGCCAAACTGCATTTCAGACAGCTTTCCTAACAATTAACAACTAGCCGGCAGGGTTAACTCACCCTCCACCTCTGAATAAAATCATTTAACAATTGGATTTAGGCACATCAGTGGTGGTTGAATAAGAATCAGAATTGTGTTCACAAAAAACAAGCACAGACAGGCTCCTGCCTTGTACGCACTTTAAAATCTAGCACTTTTGGGTAGCTCTACCTTGTTAGGACTGTATTATTCTATTGCAACTGTCGTTTGGATTGTGTGATATGTACTGTCTCTATGTTTGTGATATTGTTTTTATGTCTGGGGACTGCTGGGACTATGGATGGAGGGGACGGCTCTCCATTCCAAAACACCTCCATTCCGAGACACTGCTGTTCCGAAACACACCAACTCCGAAACACCGCTGTTAATTATGCACATGATCCGTTTGATCCCAAAAAGGAAAAAAGTATCAATGCGCAGCCTCCGTTTCCTTCCTGGGGGAGCATACGTCAGTCCGACTGCCCAAAAGTCCGACGGCTCATTTCTCCGACTACCCATTCTACAATGTTAAGGTTAGGTTTAGGGTAAGGTTAAGGGTTAGGGCTACTTAAGTCGGAGAAGTGGGAGGTCGGACTAATGGACGCAAAAATAAAGAAATGTATGGTCGGAGAAATGGGTAGTCGGACAGACGTCATGCGCCCTCCTTCCTGATTGTGTCCGTCTGTCCGTTCGGAGTGGGGGGGTTTCGAAATGGGGGGTTTTCCCCAATAGCCTTTTCGGAATAGTGGGGTCTTTAGAAAAAATAGAAAACCCCGCTATTACGATAAAAAGGAAGTCTATTTTCGGAAAGGCAGGGTTTCGGAAAGGCGGGATGTAACCACAGATGGAAACTAGCAGTTGTGCTATATCAGGTGTAGCCTATTTACAGTATGGCAACCGTGTAATGTACGTTCATTAATATGCACAGTCCCTTATATGTAGAGAAATTATTGTAAACAAATATTAAGAAAAAAAAAAAACAAAAAAAAAAACAACTTCAGAGTTACCAGCGGTCGTATTTTCACTACTAGCCTACTAGCTAAAATCATTATGCTAACTGTCAAAATAATAAAACAATAGGCTACTGGGCTAATGTTGGTATAATGTAAATACTGAATTTCAAATTATAATCCTTGCCAATGGTTACTGAAAAATGTAATAATATTAGTATTTACCACAATGCTTTGCTAAGGATGTTGCTTACAATCATCGTTAAGATAGCTGTCACTGTAAAAATACAGCATTTTGTATTTCAAATAGCCTACAGAATTTCTGACATCAGTGGAGAGGATTTGAAGTTGTGAAGAGCCTGGGCAAAGAAACCAAATTCAAGCTACCAGTAATTATTTTTAGTTGAGCAATTTTTTTTTCCAACAGTGATGTCTTCCTGCCCAACACAAGATCTCTAATTGTACGAGAGTCTGCTTACTCATTCGGAGCCTCACTGAAGGACATGCTTGTTTTTCTAAGCATGCTTTTATGTTTGTTCTAAAATAAATAATTAAAAATCTAAAAAAAAAAAAAAGCCTCTCGTGTGAACACATTTTAATCTAGGCCAAACAAGGTGAGTAAAACATGTCAAACATTTTGACACTCAAAGCACTGGTGAAATGTGTCCCTGCCTTCCTGCCTGCCTCCATGTGTCCTCTGCATCTCAGCACAGAACAAAACAGCAATTAAAGCAACATTGTGTTCTCTGTCAACCACATGAGAAGAACCACCTGCGGGGGAGGGAGGGGGTGGGTGGGTTGGGTTGTTCACATTCAGAGCATACTGTATCACTTTGTAACGAATATGACTTTGCCAATTGGGTCAACGCTGGAGACTGTGCAAACAACTGCGCCCGCTCAGTCTGAGAGCTTTTTACGCGTGTCTAATTAAGTCCAAGCAGTTCTGGTTGTCATAGTCCTCTCTGGTTGCCTTTACCGTTAAAACATAAGGCAGTCACAGATGGTCTAAGTTGTGATTGAAGGAGAGCCGGAGTGAAACAGAAAACAGCTCTGTTAGATTTGGTAAAGGTTGGGAGGGTCTGCATTTAGATCGATTTTACGACTGACGGGAAAGCGTTTCCCCAAATCATCCAGTCGTCTTGTCATGTGTCTGGCTGAGTTAATTGTGTGAGAGTGGTGTGGATGGGTGTCTGTGACTGGATAATTGATCCATTTTGTGGGTGTGAAAACCACCCGCGGTGCAGGGTGAGGATCTGGCTTCAGAAAGCATACACAATGCTATAATCTCCACCCCACTGCTGCTGCTGCTGCTGCCGCTGCTGCGACGGAGCTGTGGAATTCCTGCCATGTAGAAGCAGAAGCCCTGCTGAGGGCTGAGGAACAATTAGGATGCCTTGCTCCCAATTTCAGCCTGAGTTCTCTCAAGAGAGCTGCCAGCGCATCTTTGTACAAGAGACCCCTAAAAATAAACTAAAAAAAAACTTGTTCTATCATTAACTAAAAGCAGCACAATGGTTACGCAAATGTGCTGTGTAAATTGTGGAGCACGTCTTTGTGTTTTGTTTGAATTACTAATTTGCTTTGTGTTCCTCAAACACAGCTACAGCCGCCACCTCCCACAAATCCGCAACACATAGGGTTGTTTTCTGAATGTGCAGCACTTTTTTTTTTTTTTTTGCTGAAATGTATTTTTGTAAAATTTCAGCTGGGCATTCATCAAAGACTATAGCTGCAGTGTGGTGTCAGTCTGCCCTGGCTCAAACAGGATACTTTGTTTCCATGTATTTAATGTCTCCACCACAGCACACTCCCACAGTGCCTTTGGAGAGTGCTAGAGAGAAGGAGTTTGTATTTACTTTTATTTTATTTTATTTTTTTGTTTGGGTGTGTGTGTTTCTGTATGAAAGACAGAGACTGAAGCCAAAGTACCGAGGGAGGTGCGTATTTGTATTTTGCATGGATGTATGTGTGTGTGTGTGTGTGTGCACAGAGGGGGTGATGCACATGTGAGCCGCGGTGTTTTCCTGGAGAGCTGCAGACAGCGGCGTAATAGATGGTTGATTAGGGAGGCAAGAGGGGAGACTTCAGATTACTCACTGACACCGGGTGACAGTGTGCTAGGCAGCCTCCCAGGTTGGCGTCCTGGTGCCAGCTTTGAAGGAGTCACAGCGTGAGGTTCTCATGCTGTGACTCCAAAAACCAAAATTACCAATTTGATCTGTCAATTGACATTACAATTCTCTCTGTGTGCGCTTTTCCTCATGTATACTTTAACTAATTGTGGCATAAATCTTGGGTGTCTTGTGTCATGCTGTCATCACAGATCTTGCCTGCTTATGTTTTTTTTCTACATCTGTATTCATGGCTTATTTGATCTATTGTGGCATCTGTACTTTATCAACCTACACACCCAGCATCTCAAATATCCACTAACATGCTGATTCGCTCAAGTTGTTCATCAGATTGATTACATTTTAGCCAGACTGGATGTCATGTGTTTTACCGACTTGTGCGCACTGGTGTATGTGTGTGTGTGTGTGCGTGCCTGCGAAAAGACACCAAGCGTGTGCGCATGCATGCATATTCGAGCCCATTCCTCTGCATGGCAGTCTCAAGGCCACATCATTAGAGTAAGAGGGCTGTAATTAGTGAGTCCATGCATATTAAACAGCACCCTGCATCTCCAGGCCCGGCAGCCTTGAAAAACAGCACTCTGCTGTCACTTGCAGCCAGTAAGCCACTGTTAATGTCCAGAAGGTTCAACATATTACACACAGTGCGCCGAGGCTGATTAGCTTCCAAAGTCAGTAGTCAAGGATTCTGCCTTTTTGCCTTTCGCCCTTTATGTGTAGTATGTGAAGTATCTGATGATGGTTAGATTAAAAGGAAGGGAAGAGAGTCCTTTCATATACTGTAGTTCCACTAAGCAGCACGGAGGACTATCAAAATAAAAGCAAAGATATGGCAGCTAAAACAGCAACGTGTCAAATTATGACAGAGGCACATCCATCTGTGTTCTGCTTTTCTGTCTGCAGCTGCTCTAAGAATAATAAGATGACAAACAGGCCTCGATATACAGATTCTTAACTATAGGAGACAATAGACGGATTAAAAATGCTAGTGCACTATAGGAGCAGTCAAATTAAAGCAGGAGTTGAGCTGTTGGGTGCTTGTATTTCCAGGCACTCATATGCGAGTGTCCACATCCACATTTACTTCCCATATTTATTATCTCAGCAGACCTCCGTGTTCAATGGAAACGGCCCCTAATCAAACTCAAATTATTGGGGTCAAAGGACGTGGGGAGAGGGGCACTTGTAATTTCCATACAGGTGGGAAGATATGATAAATGCATGCACACACACAAACCATGGCACACACTCCTATGGATGGATGGAATCAGAGGGTTGAAACTAAACTATATGGTGGTTGCAGAAAATGGGGTTAGCCTGCAAAATTAGCAGCTCTGTGGTGTGCGTGAACAGTGTAGTCAAGGATTAAGTCAAATTCCTGGTATAAAGTATTGTTTCACTGTTAGACAAGGCTTTTCTAGGGAGTGTTTTGAGTGTTGAAGGCAAATGTTTCATTTTTATTCGTATTTGATGCTACTTTGAGTTTTTAATAAAACCTGGCAGCCTGAATGTGATGCAATATGTTTTTGTCAGCCTCAGGTTATTTTTGTTAAACAAGCTCTTTGGACAGGCAGTTTTGGACAAATGACAATCACTGTGGCTTTGTTAGTAACTAGGTTACAAACACAAACACCCCAGTGCCGTGGAGGTTTGAAGGTCTGAAGTCATTATTGTGGCTGACTCATCGCTGTTGACGGAGCTGTCTGCTAAACTCAAGAAACAAAATGCCTGTGTGGCTAATAGTACATATTTGAGGTTACCTCTCCATCTTCTTCCTGTCATCTCCGCTGCTGACTGTCTACTCAAAGCAAACACACACAAACACACTCAAAAACAAAAAGGGTCGGGAGTGAAGCTGAATCAGAGAGCAGATGTAAAAAGCCTTTTCTTCGTGAGTCACCATTTAAACTTGAAGCAGGAGCTCATTACAAACCCAAACCTCCTGAGAATATCCTACAGCAAAGGGAGAAGAGAGGAAAACAACATGGAAGCGTTGTAATTTAATGGCTAATGAGAAATCAATGGGATAAATAGGTTTCACAGAAAGAAGAGACGGTGAGACGAGATGGATGACGCTGATCATTTAAAAAAGAATCCCAGTCCACTCCAATATTGTATGACATCATGTTATAATAATAGTATTTAGTAACTCAATCAATCATTTAACTGTAGTCCTGGTTGAAACAGGCATTAAATTAGAGGCAGCAGAGGTGACAACAGGCTGAAATGGGCTGCACACACAATCCCATTCCTCAGTGCGTTTTAAATAAATGGGTGTTTCCTTATTACCTGCACAGTTGTTTTAGCTCTACATGATGAATAGCTTCCTATATCTTTATGCTGTTCACTCAAATGTTCCTGTAATTGGGTAACTAATAAAACTCATCACTCAACACACAAACAGCACCGAGCCATGCTCTCTCTACAGCTCTCCAAACTTTACCATCCTCAGTTACTCCTCACTAATCCTGTGTCCCAGAGCCCGTTGTTGTTACGTTGCTAAAAAATATCGAAAGCATAGCATGAAGCAGCCTGACATATGGGTGTACATAACTTCTTATTATTCACCGGAAAAACATGATGTTCTCCTCATATTGCTTCATCAAAAATAAGTGGCAAATAAGTATTATGGGCTAAACAAACTGTTAACTCTAAATATAATTTGCAAACCTGTAATGAGCTTGTTGTTGATACTGTTCACACTCAAATGATTTCTAATTAAACGTGGCTTCAAAGAAAAATACAAGGGCCATGAAATTGCCACACATGGTATACGTACATCTTTTTTGCAACCTTCAGGAAAGGAGTTTATCCAGTTGAACTTGCGAGTGTAGTGCGAGAAGTAACACCACAGACTCTTTTACTATCTTAAAGCTGGTAGAATAGATTATGGTAATTGACAGTACGTTGTTAAAGACAATTAAATCTCTCGACAATCAGTATCCTTTATTTAACCAGGTAAAAACTCATTGAGATTTAAAACCTCTTTTCCAAGAGTGAACTGACTGCACAAACCTTTAAAAAAAACGGTGGCTAAATCAAGATCAACTCAACTTCGGTTATAATTAAGCACCGATACAATCAACTATAACTATATAACTATGAATCATCCATTCCTGTAATTATAATTTAAAACAGCTATAAACTAAAGAACTGGAGTCACTCAAAGATACAGTATGTACCCACAATGACATCTAATTTATTTTTGGTCTGTGATAAAGAGCAGTTAGCAGCTAGCTTGTAAGCTTTGCGTAGTATTTAGCTAAAAAGAGCCTCAATACTGGACACACTTTCATCAGGTGGACACACAAATTAATCTAAATGAAAGCTAATGATC
Organism: Trachurus trachurus; assembly: GCF_905171665.1. Lineage (NCBI taxonomy): Eukaryota > Metazoa > Chordata > Actinopteri > Carangiformes > Carangidae > Trachurus > Trachurus trachurus. The sequence continues at coordinate 10,809,561 of NC_139911.1, forward strand.
TATTGGGTATAAAAACAGGCAACTGATTGCAAAATTTCTCATATCTGGCTAGTTACAAAGGGGATAGTGTGGCAGTCTTGTGTTAGCTTGTTTTATTAATTAAAATAGGGCTGTGAGTTTTAAGGAACAATCTAGTTCTTGCCCTCCTTAAGTCCCCATCATAATCCATTTTCTTGATCATACTAGGTCAAAATATGACGTGCCTATAGGCCTACTTGTAGCCTTGCTCCCACAAATCATGGATAGTGTGAAAAAGAGACTGGCTGTTGGCAGGAGAGATAAACAATGCTTTAAGGCATATGCCACCTCACTGTCTGTCCTTTCCCATCCTTTGTGATAAAGAGCTGCTGAATTCCTCTCGGTCCACTGTGACCCGCATGATACTGTATCCGTATCCCAAGGTCCGCTGCCTCCGCTTTTGTAGCAGCTCACGCTCCAGCACGTGCAACACGCTGGCAGAAGTAGGCCGACTCGAAGCTACACCTGTTCTCACTGAGCACTGACCTCAGCTTTCCTCTTCAGTTCACCTTCATTAAGTATTTTGTTAAGTCCCTCCTCGTACTGTAGCTACCGGTCTGAGGTGAAGTAGGTAATGGAGGTTGGAGCCGCTCAAACCGATTTAGTTCAGAATACTTGGGAAGGAATTACAAAGGAGAGGTTAAATTGATTAGTCTTGGAAGTTGTTAGAAGAAATTGGTTTTGATGTGGGAAATGTGGCGAGTTCAGCTTTGGAGATTTAAATTAGATACAGAAAAATGTTCACTTTTAAGCCGGACACTGCGTCGGAGATGAAAATGTGATGTTTTGAAGTAAAGTCTTATCCCAGATTATCATATTTGATGCTGATATACTGTACGTCTCCATGGAGCGTAAAGACCCAAATAGCACAGACACTGGGAAAAGCCAAGCTAGTTTGTTTGATCCAACTTAATTGAACAACATAAATTATAAATTGGGAACAACGCTCCATGGTGGATTAGGGTGACGATTGTCTTTCAGAGATATCGTTAATAATACAAAACATAATTTATTGCCCCGAGTGTATATGATAAATGGGTCAACTCTAACAGATAGACGTACTGTCATGGGAAATGAAACATGAATCATTTAAGATTGTATTTGTGGGTTGTGACATGTGTGTTTTGTTCACATTGTTTGGTGTACAGACTGCACGACATTTGCTCCTCACCATTTCTGCTGTTTTGGGGACCGTGGATCATTTTAAGTCTCGACCTCGTTGTGAACCCAGCGCAATGACGAAACAGGCAGTCTGGCTCCCTTTAGTTTGGACTTCTCTCTTATTTATGGGTCTAATTGCTTGCTCCTCTTCCTCACTGGGAGATGAAATGTTTGAACTTCTGGGCCAGATCACTGATGGTTGTGCAGAAGAGCTGGGAAAGGGCAGAAGAAAAGAAAAGAAAATGAAGAAAAGAGCAATAACTTGTGACATAATCATTACCCTTGGGCTTTTCTCTCTCGTGATGGCCACTTCCGAATTGCAGACTCAGCTGTCCGTGGACACCCTCTATTAAAAGTTATCAAGCTGATGAACAAATGATCACTAATCAAATGGGCAATGATAGATGTCCAAATGGCAAGGTTTGGCATTTAACTGAGATCGCTCTCTAAATAATTAATTTCTAATTGAAAAAGGTGGATGGGATAGAAACACTCCCCTGTGTACCATGTATAAGTCATTAGTCTGAACTGGAAGAAGAGAACAGAGAGTGAGAAATCAAGTAATATGATGAAGAAATCAATGGGCAAAGCTTTAATCATGGTGCTCAGAGTCCAGGCAACTGAGAGCAATTTCTCTCTGTAATTCTTATTTAATTCAGTATGACTACTGTATGCTGAAATATCCTATTCAATTATTAGTCCTTAAACCTAAATGACACTTTTTTTTTTATCACAGAACTGGATCGTTTCTAAAGCAGTCGTCAATCTTTTTATCTAATAATTCAACCTGCAGAGTTTCGTACTGTGTGCCATCGGTGGGTGACCTAAGATTGCCTGTTGCAAAAAAAATAGTTATGACTTTTTTCTATCAGAACCAGCAGTGCCTGAAAATACTGTAGCTCCCCAACTACTCCTTCTTCACAGATCTATGGTTTAAAGAAAACCTGTTGTTGGTAGGAAACGAAACAGACTCCATGGTCTCGCCCATCAAAATCTACCAGTTTGTTTGTCTAACTGTCCTACTCTGACCTTGCAGCAACACTATTCCCATCTTGGCATAAATACTTGAATGAATGAATAAATAAACGCCTTAATATATACATGTAAAAGCATATTTTTTATTTTTGCATTATTTAATTATTTATTAATTTATTTATACTTGTGTCATCTGCCATCCTTCATAATATTTATCCAAGGAAGTAATGATGTACTGTAATTAATTAAGTGGCTGGCGCTCTCTGCCCTCCTCTATGGGCCTTGAAGATAAAAGCACAGATCTTCAGATGTAAAACAGCAAGTGAACACAAGAAATGAGCAAAAGCTCCCATCACCCTTGAAAATGTCAACACTCTCACACAAGGATATGGAGATGAGGACTGACTGACAGGCTCTTCCTTTCTCTGTGCTTATAGAAAACAATACAAAATGTGATTTTTTTTTCGAGCCCCAACAGAAGACGCTCTTCCTCGTTTCTATCTCCAAGACAAAAAAAAACAAAACGCAGCATGTCATTTGAATGGCTGCGAAGGTTGCTGGCTGGTGTGTTCAGTGTCAAAGCAAGCCAAAAGGAAAAGACGATACTTCTTGACCCCTTTCATCCGAACCACTTCCTCTTTGACATCAGAGAACCATATGTGGTGCATTAGTGTCGGCATCACCACCTGCAAGTTCAATTCTCATGAACCCGTATGAAAGAGCTCTCCATGGACTCTATCCCTCCCCGCTGCGTGGAGCAAGGAGTCAAGCTCTTCGCTACTCACACACATTCACACATTCACACACATCCTTCAGCTGCACTGCTTCTGCCTTGCAGAGAGTGCGTCCTTGGTGTTTGGTGGCGCTGCTTTCTATCACAATATTACGCCAGTTACAGCATGCACCAAGGAATAAGAAGAATATCAAACACATCAGCAGCACCTTCCCCCCTGTAAACTGTGTACAGTTGATGGTTAGATTCAATCGCCTGTTTTTTCTTTTTTTGCTCATTTGATATCAGGTGATGTTATCATGCAACCTCTTTCATGTTTATCAAAGTACACAGGGATTTGTTGAGGAGTTCAAACACCAACAAAAGCAGGAAAGTGCTAACAGAGGTCTACCTTAGGCAAAACTTATACTTGACTAGAGTTGTGTCTCGTGGTGTTCATCTGAGCGCAACCACTAAAACTAACATCAAAATAAAAGCTGTTTGTGTTCTTTTGTTGTCACTTTCTTAATACCAGAATGTAACATTAAAATATACTGTTACTTGTTTGAGAATAACTGCCAATGTTTGCCCCCCTGAAAGCAAAAAGTGACAAAAATACCCAGATTTCAAAATTAAAAGAGCGATTTTCTGGTGTAATATGGGAAAATCCACCGCTATCCCCCTGTTAAGGGAGGAAAGCCTGCTGTAAATGAAAGAATCTTCTCTTGAAACCAGGCATCGAGCCAAGCGCAATGTCTGTTGGCGCTGCCAGCCCTAAGGATTCTAGCTATTTATTTTTTCTTCTTTTCATGTTTGGCACACAGGAGACAAAGGAAGGATTCATACAAGACCAGCAAAAGGGGGTTGACTTTTCAAACGGCGCAATTAACCTACGGCAAAAGAGATTTTTGGTGCGGATTTTGAATGTTTCTAAAAGAGAAGCTAAACTCCTTAGCTGCTGTAGTCGCTTGGTGCGCTTTGACGGAGCAAAGCAGAAAACCTAATTATAAAGCAGATGCAAATGGCTTTAACAACACGGAGCGCTTAAGTGAAGTTCAACAACACATTACTACAAGAGGGAAACTTAGGGCCGAGAAGAAACAGTGGATCAAATGGGGAAAGCAATTAATTTGAGCTGCGTTATAATGATATTATGTACATAATGCACTCTGTGGTCCAGCTGTTCTGTCACTATAACGCACATAACAGTCATTTGATTATAACATTGCCAGCAGCAAAGCATCTTTACATAAAATAATATCACCGCCAACATAATAGGAAATAATAGGAGGAACAATCCTTGGACGTACCCACTGGGTGTGTGGTGTGTTGACTGCGTAAAATTCAATTGTACAAGGTATTCAATTTAAAATAACCTTGGGCACGTTCAAGTCAGCCTCCCTTGATTGTTGGCTAACTTGCTTGGTGTACAGTGCTACATAAACAAGCTATGTACACTATGAAAGGAAAAAAGTAAACCAAAGCCACCTTTCTACCTTCACTGATTAATGATGTTGTTTCTGTTTAGCATCGAGCATCTGGCGCCGCCTGTTCTCCACAGATTGCAAACCCCCGGGAGTCAGAGCCCGGGGCACCACACAGGTGACAGCAGGTCAGGGGGCCACATGTACATAGCTGGGCGTCATGCTTGGCGAGTTCCCCCCTCTGCACTTCTACTTCCCCATTGAACAACACTGTCATTAACCTTCAGTCACAGCTATCTGATGGCAAAGCCCGCTGGAGCAGCAAGTCATTTGCTTAATAACAGACCCTATCTAAGAACCGGGGCCAGAAATAGGAAGCCAATCAGCAAAGAACAGAGAGAGTGCCTCATTAACACCAGGGATGATGTTGTGTATACAGGAGGCAGCATCCGCTAATTTAGCGCAGTTTTTCTGAGCATTTTTTTCTGTTCCCACACTGTACTCCCCATTGGAGCATAGTCTGGGGTTTGCAAACTGAATTTCCCAGCAATGGGATCAATAAAGTATCAATCAATCAATAAAATTGTTTAGCAATACGGTTCATAAAAAAGCTTGGTTTGAAGTGATGAAAGTCTGACTTATGGGCTCTATTTTGACTTTTTCAGTATCAGGAAGGTTAGGCAACTACAAACAATTTCTTTCCCTTTCATATCATTTTTTGATGTCAGGTTCAAGAGGTTGGACTGTCACCTCACCAATAAGCCAGATTTGCGAGTGGCACGCCGTCTGGCTGCAGCAAGAAAGCATACAGCCGTGGTTTGTCACAGACAGACGCAGACATTAGTCATCAGCCCAATCTGCCTCTGATGCCTGATGAATTGGCAAGCCACGGTGGAGATGGCAGACGGGCAGCCACAGTACAGCAATTATCAATCACACACGCTGTTGGACCGCGGTCATATTTCATGCCACCATTGTCAAACGGGATGGATGTCGCGCAGGTGGATTGATGCGCAGTAAAAAAAAAAGAAAAGAAAAAAACTCAGCTTTTTGTCTTCTTCATCTTCAAAAGCAAATCTCTGCAGTCAGGCTCTCTGCATTTGAAAGACTCTGTATCTCTCTGTTCTTTTTTTAAACAAAAACCACATGAAACCATTGTCCATGTCCATTAAGCATGACAGCATCAGTTATATTGACCACATCTCACCAAAACAGTTTATCAACCAGTCACTACACTGGACCCACACTTAAAAGTCTCCCCCAAGGCGCTCTATCTGACAACAGGGAGGCACTCAATGTCACTTGTCTCCCTGGCCCAGCAGTTACATCTGACAGCCAGTAGATAACTGTATTACAGTGCGCCACACAACAAGTGAGAACAACTGAGGCGAATACTTTGGAATCACTTTCAGCCTTCACAAAGTGCCTCATTTCAATTAGCAGACTCGCATTTGGGAGAGCATCAGAAGTTAATAGTAACATAGCCTACATAATGGAGGTGGAAGGAGTAATCAGCGGCAGCGTGGCAAATGGTTAAAAGTATAACTGACACTGAACAAGAGAGACAGTAGAGGAACTAGTGCAGGGAAAGGCGTGGGAGTAGGCTTAAATGACATGCTTTAAAAAATGGCAACATAAGCACCATTCGAAGTTTATTATGAACTACAACTGCAAGATATGAGGATTAGTTTAAAGGGATATTCTGGCATAAATTTAATCCATGGTCTAACACACCGTGATACAGAGTAAGACCCCCCCTCGAGAGATCAAGTCTGCCGACCGCAACTTCAGCAAAGACCGCATGATAGTTGCCTCGTATTATGTGCTGGGACCCCTTTTGTACTGTTTCTGAAGTATGTATCTGTTCTGAGCATTATTTGTGCCTATGAGTGGCTTTTTTGATTGTGGTTTGCTCATGGAGATACAGACTCCAGTGTTTTGCTATCGCACAGTCTTTTCTGAAGTTGCTACAACTAGAGAAGTTTGCAGTCAGCAGACTTGATCTCTCGAGGGGGGGGGGTCTTACGAAGAGTCACCGTGCTGGACCATGGATTAAATTTATATCCCTTTAGTATTAATACGATGCAGTTGTGTAAAATGATCTGTGGTGGATGGGGAAGTTGAAAATGTAGCTTTTCTAAGTGTTTTAAAGGGGAACTATGCAAGTCTGGTTGCTTTTCCACTGTTTTGCTAACCCTCCTCCCAGTCATGTGCATTTGTTTTTAATGAAGCTGCCGAGAAAAACAATCCATGGTGCGATGGATAACGTTATCATATACGATGTTCCGACGTGTATGTTTGTGTAGTCTTATCTATCATAAACAAGAGATTACAGGTAACAGGGCGTGTTTGTGTCACGGTGCTGCTGAGACGAGAGAATAGGGACACCGGGTCAAAGGCACTGATCTTGCAGGGTTGGTGTTCAGCCAAGACAACATACGGCAGGGGTAGGCAACTATATTTGTCGAAGGGACAGACAGACACCCCGAGGGCCGGACATTCAAATAGGCCTAGATTGAAATTAAATTCACCTTTTTGCTTAATAATTTGGTTGTTTATATTTTATATTTTTATTTCTCTTGTGCACATCATTTTTTATTTATACACATCTTTGGTGTTTTGTTTTGTATGATATAAAATTAAAAATCTTGACATAGCCCATCATATCATCATTTACATATGCTGCTGGAACTTTACACTGCTGGCTTGTATCCTGAGACATGCCCTGTGATTTTCATCTTAAATATGAAAGGAGGCTGACAATCAGGTCTGTTCTCATGATACAAGTCATTGGTCCTGACATGTGTGTTTCTCTTCTATAACACACATTCTACATCTCAGAGGCGACTCTTTCACGGGCTTCCTTCACCTTTCAAACGAGGCAGAGCTCAGTGGGAAACTTTAGGAGAGACACAGGCCGAAGGGAGAGAAGCAGGTCCGTGCAACCACGTGCAACTGTGCGCCGCGGACGTGCACGGAAAAACAACCGCGTTGCATCAAATGCGCGCCGCTACAGGTTTTGAGTTGGGAGCGCACATGACGCGCGTCTCCATCTGAACGGCCCCCCATGCATGATGCACACACGAAGGTGAACCGAGGCCAAAATCACCCATATCCTTTGCAGACAGGCAGGGAAAACCCTGCAGTCCAGCCGGCTCTCCAACGGCTGCGGCCGGCTGCAAGGCGTTTCCTTAGCCCAGTGCTGGGGCTCACAGGCACACACAAACAATGCGCTGGGACCATAGGCTGGGACACGTGTTTCCGTGTCCCACTTAAACTATTAGAACTCAGTCACGGGCCACATTGGAAGGTCCGGCGGGCCACATTCGGCCCGCGGGCCGCCTGTTGCCGACCCCTGACATACGGTATGTGGAATGCAGAGAGCCTCCATTCTCCCTGTAAAAAGTTACAAGTCATTTCAAATCATAACCACCACAATTACACCAAAGTTGTTTGATTAAGGTAAAAATGTAGCATTGTTAAGGTAAAAAATCCTTTTTAATCTTGTTAAACAGGTGGAGTTCAGTGAACTTCAGTGGCCTCTTCAGGCACCAGATCTGAACCCAGCTCGACACCTTCGGGATGTGGTAGCTATAACAGGAGATTAGCAGCATGAACGTGCAGTTGACAGACCTGCAGAAGTTGTGATACAATCATGTTAGCACGAGCCAAAACCTCAAAGGGATTGTGTGAAGTCCATGCCACGGAGAATGAAGTGCTTTGTGTACAGAGGTGAGGGCAACATAAGAGACAGCAGCCTTAACAACCTCTTTCACTTTATGCTTACGCTATGAATATCTCCTCCTGTCCTTACACGACATTGAATGGACTAAATATAGACTGTGCGAGCAACCTGATTATTGCTGGAGAGCATAAGGAAACTTAAGTGATAGATGTGGGCATCAGGGAAGGTGTCACACGCCCTTATAAAAAAAAATAATAGGATGGCTGTGAACTGGGAATAACTGACAAACAGTCCTTATCATTTGTCTGCCACTTTCCCCTTGTTACACTGGTCTGGGAATTAAAAAAAAAAAGAGAAAGGTATTCAAAGGTTATACAAAAACGTGTACACAGGCAAAAATAAATGAATCCCGTCTGAGGTTTACTGCAGAGAAAGACTCTCAGCTGCAAATTACACTGAGCAGGTGGCAACAAAATAATTCAGCCAGGCTATTTAGTGATAATAATCAGTGCTATTCAGTTATACATCAGAGTGAATTCAGACACACTTCAGAGGGGTGTAATTGAATACGGCAAAGAAATTCAATAGAAAAAAGAAAATGTCGTAAACCAGCTCTTCAGCACTGTTCTGCTATATCCTTACATTAACCTTTTGTTCCTCATGCCAGTGGCCGATTATGAACATTTACTTTCATGCTGTTGAGCATAGTAATGCGCAGAACAATTGCTTTGTGAGTTTTGTACATTCCTTTATCTCTAACTCAATAGAACTTGATTACATTGAGTTATAACCGATTTGATATGACAGATCCACTGTGCTATTTGAGAATGAAACTTTATACAGGCCTGAAGCCCTGCGGTGTCCTCGGGGTTGTTAAATTCTTATGACCTTTTAATAATTAGCAGATTGAATGCATTATAGAAAAGTGGTGAAGATTTCAATGGATTCCGGGCATTTAGCATTTCTCTTCCATGCCGGGGAAACCTTCAACTTTTTAATATTTTAATATCTCATTTGAGCCACTGGCTGGGTTGGATCATTCCTTACAGTCCAAGTGACATTTCAGATGTGCTCCATGCACAGTGAAATGAAATAAGCAGGGCTCTAATGGTTATACAATTATAAAAGAAGCTATAGAGTACATGTGGAGTATACTTGTGTCATGTTACTGTGCTCATGAATAAAAACTTGACCATAAACCATGTGGGGTGGAAAATCAACAGAAAGCATAAACATCAACGCTCACTGATGATTCTCATCCACTAATTTGGATTTCATGTGATGTAATGAAATAGGCTATAACATGGCCATTAAACTTGTAATCTTGAGGATCTTTATGACCTAAACATTTTGATACCTATTTATTATTTATTTATAATGTAGTATATTTTTATTTTTGTAATTATATATTTATATAGATATTTATGAAGTGTATAGGCTATATGGTATATATTTATATAGGTGTATTATGTACAGTAGTTATAAGGATATATAGTTACAAACTGAAGAATAGTTAAAAAGGGGTGGGAAATTAAAAGTTTTGTACTTCTTCCCACTCCTTTTTCGAACAATGTTTGTTATGTCTTAGCTCTATTTTTATTTTTATTTTTTTTTCTTTCTTTTGTATGTACAAATAGTTACATACATTTTTTTATATACATGTTTGAAAATAAAAATTAATTAATTCATATTTCTGGTTAACATTTTTATCTACACGAGCAATATGATGTGTTTAATAACAAAGAAACAATAAAACTGTGGTTATGATTGTGTGTTGATGTGTTTAGTCCATTTGTATGAGAGTAAAGTGGGTCCCATTCGGTCCCATTATTGACAATGATGTGAAAGTGATGCAACAATGTGTGACGGTGTCTTGTTATGACAGATTTTCGCCAACTTCGCCACTCTACTTGAGTTTTTACAGAGCTTTACTTTTCAGCTCATTGTAGCAATGAAAGAAACCACACTGAGATGCAACTTCCACTGTGTGTGTTACTGTATACACAAGACTGAGGCGTCTCTCTTTCACACTACCTGCGTGACTGACGGCGGTAAACTGAGTCTGACCTGTAGCTGAACCAGACGGCGGCGTATTTCTGTTGTCACACAGCACTGGAAGCTGGCTCGCAAACAAAAGATGAACACGATTACGTTAAGGAAACACTGCCGCACAGCCTGCTGCTCAAGACTGAATGAAGTGCAGCATATAGTATTTGTGTTTACAGAAATCGAACTACAAAAAGGCTTTGCAAAAAGAAAAACGCATTTGATTCTGGAAGCAAATTTACTGTGCAAAGTGTTGGCGGGGTGTGACCCTAGCCTGGGTTTAAAATTGGCCATAAAATTGCCTGAGAAAATGTGGCAAATATAAAAACACTGTAAGAATCCAGTACTGTAGGTCCTAGATCCTTAATCCCAAAAGATGTTTTTGACCAGATGGAAAGCTTAGCCAATGTTTTTAATATTCTGGAATGGAGATAATCGCATAATGAGGATTAATGAGGATTAATTTGGCATGTGTAGTTGTGTAGTTTTTTAGATTACCTTGGTGACTTAGTTGTCTTATCGTTGTTGTACCACAGATTAGGAAGTTTCTTTTCCCCACCTCTTTGCTCTCCATCCTACTACCCTCATTTTCCTATGAGCGACACACCGCTCCGACGCCAACGTAATTTGAAATGGCATTGGACCATCTTTCACATTAGGGTTAAATCATCCATTTGATTGCAAGTGACATAATTGGAAATGATTGCAATAATGTCTTTCCAAAATAGCAATTAAGAGCAGTGAAGCCACAGGCGACTTGAGAGAACCAAACTGAGGAGGAAGGCAGAGAAAATGATGAGGAGGAGAAGGAGGGAAGGGAAAAGAGAAGGAAAAAAAAGAGAGAAGAGAAAGCTTTTTACGGGGCCAGCCAAGCAGCAATTGCTCTGCACAGTTGAGCAGTGGAGATAAGCCACAAAACAGATGCCTGCATATCAAGTGCTTGCCTTAGTTGCCACATTTCCAATAGCTGACTCACAGCTCTGATTCGCCAGAGGACGGGGGGTGTGTGTTTCTGAATGTACTGTATTTCCTCCACATGTGTGTGTGTGTGTGTGACGGTCTTTGTGTCGCGGTCTGAATGTTTGCGGGATTAGGAGGTGTTCAAGACAAAGGGGAGCGGCTTTGAGAGGGTCATGGTCTGGTTATTGCCTTTGCTCAGCCTCTGCGACAAGAACAGTGCAGGAGGCATCGATCATGTGTGGCTCCGTGACCGCGCGGGAGCCTTTGGAGATGCTCGGGGAGAGACAGATCAGTGGTCCTCTGCTGACTTTAATGATTAGAAGCTGATTGAAAACTGAAATATAGTGGCTCCTTGTGCTGACATCTGTGAAAGGCTCGACGCCGACGGCACCATGACGAACAGACCAGAAGATCCAGATACGATGTGGCCCCTGTACATATGAATCAAAGCAAAGAATGTAAATCATATTTGGCAAAGTATCGTGCAGATGTGTCAGTGCTAAAAAAAAAAAAGTTTCCGTGTGGTTGGTATGCAGAAAGGGTTTTTGTTTTTCAGTCTGCAGCATTGATGCTTCCAATCATGTTTTCATCCTTGTTCAATTTCACCAGTTGTCAACAAGTCCTGGTGAGGCTGGTGCCCCCAGTGCTTCCCTTTAAAATGCAAGCGCTGGCCACTTTTCATAGAAGACGTGCACTGCAGAAAATTAAGAACACGATTTTTCTTGTGGATTATGTGCGCGCTGTGCAAATGCAAATGCTTTAAAACACCTGTCTGATGTGAAATAATCGCCAGAGAAAGGAGGACGCAGGTAGGAAAACTTATGATTCCTGGAATCCCATTTTTCAAACACTACACAAAGTAATTACCAGATACATGACGTGTGCACCGCGGCGTAAATGATAAAAACTACATGTACATAAATAAAGGTAAAGTGGCTGTATAGAGATAAATTCTTCTTCCTGTGCCTTATACTGTAGAAACATCCAGAGCCTGAATGGCTGATTGCCTCATGCTCATGCGTGAATATGCTAATTAAGGACTGTGAGGACTGAAGACATGAGGAGGAGACAGAGGTCTGAAGCTATAGCTTTAATAAGCAAACATCAGGGCAGCACGGGCAATTAACAAGAACTCTGCAGCAGAAAATGCCACAACACATGAGATAACAGATTAGCATTAGCACACAGCATCATTACTGAGGGGGCCTGTGAGAGTTGAAGAGAGTGCCAGTGATTTTTCTATTGCTGATTAGGCAAACACCAAGATGAACGTTGTGTGGAAAACCAGTTATTGATTTTGCCCATCAAGAGAGACACTCTCCGAGGGACTATTGAACCACTTCTAGGCATCGGAGACGCTGGAGGATTTGTCTTTAAAAGGTCATTGAAGATGATGCATCCTCAGTCGAGTTCACATTAAGACGTTTCAAAGAGTTATTCCAAACTTTGGAGAAAGCTGGGGACATTATAGAGAAGTGTGGAGACAATAATTAAAGAGGAAGTGGATTGAAACAGCAACCATATGTTACTTTGCTTGTTTATTTACTTACAGGAGCGTCGCCGCCTGAGCTGGCAGTCTCTTCCTTCATCTTCATCATGAAGGTTTAAGTGCTGAAAACTGCAACTGTTCATCTAAGCCCCTCTCACATGCATTTGATAAATTGGAAATTGAGTCCTTCCATCTGCCAATGATACAAAGGAGAGGAAAACTTGAATGAAAAAACTTGGGCGACACTAACACAACAAGGTTTCAGTGCAGTAAATACTGAAGCTTAAGAAAATAATGAGATTACACGCATATGTGTTTACCTGTAGCAGCTGCTTGCAGAACTCAAGGATATACTGTACACAGTGTAGTTTTACGAATTATATGGAGACTTTAAATGTATATCTGGTGAATCGGGGGAGATTCAAGTAGACTGAAAACAGTTGATTTAACATTCATGAGCTGGTGATAAATGGCAGCAGGTATATTCACTTCTGAATTTTAAACCTTGATATGTATTAATGTCATACAACTGTTGTTATTGTAAGAGTTGTCATCATATCTCCATATTTCATCTTGATTAAAATCACACCTTCAATTATTTATGAATACTTCTTAGTTCATCATGACAGCGGAGCTAATGAAGGCTGATGAGGTGCAGCTGAAAGCCCCAGAAGAATTGAAGCAAGCAGACCTTGAATTAAAACAGTTTTAGTTCCGAGGGCGAGAAATAATTTAAAGTTAAGTGAGTCCTCAAGAGTTTTGAAAGATGTGCCATTAAATATCATCACAGTTATGTTAGAATGTTAGAATACAATGACTTATTAAATCCATATGGCAGGTTATAGTGATGGATTAATAGGACTTGGACTCTTGTTCAGGAGGGAAACACCTCGGTCCTGAGGCTGGAGGGAGGAGGGGGGAACCTAAGCTCAAGAGGAGATTCAGAGGAGTTTGCATATGTGAGATAGAGCAGAGATGCTCCATCCCCTGAATAATGCATGCTGGTGCCTGTCCACAGGCTGCACACGTTGCCTGCCTCATAAAGACTGGCCTTTCTTTCACCACTTTCAAATACATGGGAGTGAAGTAAGGTCATTAAATTACAGATCTGACCTCAACCAAACAAATGTCAAGTGTAATCACTGAGTCTGCACTTTATTACTCTGGTGTCGGCCATCACTGTCAAAGATGTTCTTCTTCCCATCAGTTTTTTTATTATTATTTGGGCGGGGTAGGGTGTGGGAATCATCTATCATGACAGTTAGTTCTTATAATTTAATAAAAATGAAAAGGACCAGAACCAGAAGTGAAAACCATATTTTAACAGCTACTAAGTTAATCAGTTATTGACGTTTTCCTTCTGTACACAACTGAATGCAGTGACTTACGAACCAGTACATGACAACGAACAAAATACTCAACACTGGGCATTGCTATAAACCTGACTTAAAGGAACAGGTTCATGTTTTTTGGGGAGTTTAGAGTTAGGACTTGTGGACTTGTGTGGATTTGTTATCCTTCAATAGTAACTAATGTAAAGATGCTTAACTTTCCGTTACGGCCTGTGTCCCGGCCTTTTCTAATCTAATGCTGAATAATCAAGTTTAAAAGATAGGGCGCAGCACACTGTGTGCATCACTTTGACGTTATCTCCCACTTTGATTTATTTGCACAGCCACAAGCAGACAATTTGTAAACAAGTGAAGGCGGCATGGGTTTAGCCTTTTGATCTGACAGATCATTAAATGTATGACTTTGAGCAGAAATTTGTGCACAGCTGTCAGCCTATGGAAAGATTAATAAATGATAGCAGCACTGGGTGGAGCCCTTATTCAAAGAAGATGGAAGAAAAGGGGGCAAAACAGAAGACTTACGAAAATGCCCATGTGCACCAGGCGCTGTGTAGATATGTTTTTTAAATGTACCAGTGACTTCCTGCAGTCTGCTCATTCATGGAGAACGGCAAAGATTTCACTGATCTTTACAGAGGGAGGATTAAGAAGAACATGACGAAAACACACACACACACACACAGGCATAAAACGCTACTAGTAAAACATTTCCATCGAGTAAATCAAGTTAACAGCGCATTTTAATGGCCACAGTACAAAAGCATTTAATCGTCCTAATTGTACTGGAATGTATTTTTGGGCACAGGTACAAAAAGATTCAAAGTTTTAATTCCACGGCCAAAATCACATTGGGATATTTGCATATACACAGGCTTGTTATCTTTCTATTGAACAAGTTTATTTGGCAAGGAATGGAACATGATGCTAATGAGAGGCAACACACTGATGCCAGGGAAATTAATTTGCAAGTTGCTCCTGACTGATTTGAAATGATTAATCATCAGATTAATGGTCGAGACAATAATCAAGTGGAACTTTAAAGGGTAAAACCTTGATGACATAACAACAAGGGGCAAGGAACGCAGATATAGGCAGATAAATTGGAGTGGTAGGACCCTTATATTTCTTATTTTCATCTCTCAGATGATTGCCGAAAAAGCAGTCGCAATCCTTTCAAACGATGCAGTCCTGACTGTATTTTAGTCTTAAATTACACAGCGGTGTGAAGCTGTGTAATTTGATTCAGGAACATTTTGTGGCTCTTAGTCAGACTGTGTGAGTGACAGCAGCAGGGAATCAGAGAGGATTAACTCAGTCTTTAATGTTTCCACCCTGCATGCAAAACAGTTGAGCTTGTCAGTTAAGATAAGCACAAAATGCTACATGGGAGGTCATGAGAGGGAGATCAGTGGATTTTAAGCAGTGGCGATGCATGCGAAGCTCCTTTACATGCGGCGTTGTGGTGATGTTGCTACACAAGTAAATATGATACAGAATGTGGCGTCGGGCTAAATTAAGTCTCCTGTCTTAGACAAGGCGGTATCCGCCGGTTGCAGTTCGCAAATCAATATGGCAAAGCTTCGAAAGAAAACTGATTCAAGTCTTTGTTTGGAGGGAGTGCTGAATCTGATCCTGTTGAGTTACCGGAGGAGATGACTGAGGGGAGGGAACGGCAGTGACTCATCCTGTTTAGTCATCGACAGACAAACAAAGTCTGACGTCTTTGAACAAAATGTTGAACTCCTATTAGCTACTACATGTCTGCATTATTTTTAGAGGAGACGCATCTCCGCAGCTGGAGATTCGGCTCCACTGAACCACAAAAAGGCTTAGCTCTTCTGTGCTGCTTAGCCTCTTTTGTGAGTGAAAGACTTCAAATATGAGGGAAATATTCTGGCTTTGTGTGATGTTCAAATGTGTTGTAGAAAATCTAGCGTTTAGATAACCTTTTACACATACACATGTTAAAGTAATGCATATTTAATGCATTACTCATGGTTATTTAAAGGGATAGCTCAACATTTTGGCAAATTGGCCTATTGCTATAATCCCTATAGTCATAGCAGTAGGTTTGTTACCTTTAATTGTCGGTGCAAGCTACTTTTAGAATGGCAGAGCAGAGCCACGAGCTGCACTTAGCTATCGTATAGGAGGCTCATGGGATTTCTTGGTTTCCCTCATCAAACTCATCAAATACACAATCCAACAACTCCAAAATGCAAATTGTATACATATATATATATATATATATATATATATATTTAGGGGCTTTTTTGCCTTTAATGGACAGGATAGTTCAGAGAGAGACAGGAAATGGGAGGCAGAGAGGGGGGGAATGACACGCAGGATAGTGCCGCCTGCAGTGAGGACTATAGCCTCAACACATGGGGCGGCCCTGCAAAATTGTATATTTGATGAGTTTGATGAGAAAAACCAAGAAATCCCATGAGCCTCTGTAGTGTAGCTCTGAGCAGCTCACGGCTCTGCTCCGCCGTTCTAAAAATAGCTTGCATCGACAATTAAAGGTAACAAACCTATTGCTATGACTATAGGGATTATGGCAATGGGCCAATTTGCCAAAATGTTGAACTATCCCTTTAATGCAGGACTAAATGCACCGAGCCGGTATGTATTCATTCATACTCACTTTAAAAGAAACTTAACTGTGCAATCATTAGCAAATTAATACCACAACATGTCTGGACCCAGCGTTCACGGTGTGGAAATGACCGTCTACAATCACAATTTTAGCACAGAAGCCTCGTACATGATATAATCATCATGCATCTAATTTGATCTTTTTAAATCAATGGATCTCTGAAGAGAGCGGCTTATCACATGTAATCAAGCATTAATTATTTTAGCTATTACATGCATATTAGGTATAATGAATTTAAACAGGAAGAGTCTTGTGGTCTTTTTTTTCCCCCACTTGCTTATCGATGTTGCAATGCAACAAGGACCGCATATTTCATACCAACCGTGTCATAGCAGCAAGGTAACATCATTAAATAATCAGAAGATCGATATCAATCACATTTTATCATTACAGAACCAGCAGAGGAGAATGGACGGTGGTGGGGGTTATCTCTGCTTTCTTCCCCGAGAGACGAAGAAGGATCATCTAATCCTGTTTATGTTTCAAACAGTTCAATTTCACCGTCAGCCATCTGAAATTCAAAGAGCGAAACCCAGAGGTGTTGGGAAAGCGTTTAGGCCTGCAGTAGGCAGCCGTGCAGCTTACGTCAGGCGTTACAGGTAATCAGTCAGTCGAGCAGCAGGACAGCGCTTCTGATACAAATAAACTTGGGCGGGTTTCACGCCGGCGTGGCCGATTGCATGTTCAGTTTGCAAAGAGTCCCAGGGTCGGGGCTTCGCTGAGCAAGTGCCGCATTAAACTTTGTAACAAATCTTAAGTCTCTCCCTCTCCTCTGTCTCTGCCTTCTGAACACCGCCAGCGTCTTTGAGCACATCTGCAGACGGTATCCTACAGTTTCCCACTCTGTTAGTCATTTGCCGACTGTAAATCTCACACTTTTGCCAACCTGCTGCTGCTGTCGGAGAGGTGTCGGCAAAACATGGACATTTTTTTTATTCATCCTACAAAAAACAAACATGAAAAGGTATGCCGTCACGCAGTATGCTCACTCCACAGCCATGCCACAGCACATGCTCTAAAATATTGAGTATTAATATAAGCCTGTTGCAGTCATCTTTAATAATCTGACTCACATGCTTCGCTCAGTGTAGGATTACCATATACAAGCACTTACGCCTCCCTTATTTCAGCAGACTCTTTGTTACTTGAAGCTGATGGACTGATTTGCTTGACAGGATAACGCCCTTTGATTATTTAGTTGTCAATTATTTCCCTTCAACACTCATTAGCCTTTACCAAAACCAGACTCTAGTCTTGTTCTGATATACTGACTGCGATTTCCTTTATTTAAGCAATATGTCATATTTGAGGGGATTATAATGAAAGTATGAGTCAATCTATATCTTGACATTTAGATTGTGAGATTTTTTCAAATCTGGTGAGTGTTACGGCAGAAGACTGGCTTTTTGTCTTTCTGCTTTCTATTGCGTTGTAGAAAACATTACTTTCTTATCAGTTTAAGATTACTGTGACATCTTGTACACACATGCCTCTGCTGCGACTCCAAAGCCGCTTGATGCTGTCCACTCCTCTGCCATCAGCTTCATTACTGGTGATGCTTATAACACTCTTCTTAACTGCATCCTGTACAAAAAGGTTTGGTGGTCCTCTCGCTCAGAGAGGCGTGATTTGCATATGTATTTGTTCATTTACAAGGCCCTTATTGGAAAGCTGCCTCCGTGGTCGTTTCGTCCACTGGACCGCATCGCACCACGACTAATGACTGGCAAACGCTTCATGTCCCTCAAGCTCATGAGGTTGGAAGAACTGCTTCTGTTTACCACCATCCACCTGGATCAGCACGAAGCACTTTAAAAATAGTAAATTTGTTGGTACCTCTTGGTCATTTAAAAGCCATTATATCTAACATTTAATTTTCTGCACATGCTTTGATTCGTTTTGTTGTTATATTATTTACTACTTGTAATTCTCTTTGTTTTAGTTTATGTTCTTTCATCTTCTTGTTATTTTCTCCTTGCCCAATGTCTTTGCCCTAAATGGTTTTGAGTTTAAATGAAGGCCTAATGTAAAAAAAAAAAAAAAAAAGTGGGTCAGCAAGATGTTTGATCTCAGAGTTACTCATCCCTACAGACTATAGTCTTTTATTATTACTATTATTATATAGTCTTTATTTTTTTTACTTTACTTGATCTAGTAATTCAGTGTCATTGTACAACACAAATCTCCTGAATGCCTCAATTTACCTTAAGTCCAATTTACTTTAAGTCCTTAAAAAGTGTGAACATGGACCTATAACCCTTTATGGCAAACCTATTGTTTAGCTATAGTGTATTATTTTGTTTTTTGTGTCATTTTTCAGCTCTAAACACTGCTTCCTCAGCACCACACACCACAGAGACACCTACTGTAGCAAAAAGCTGGTGTACACAGTACACTGGAGCATTTAGAAGCTGAACAACAAAACATATCCTGAACAGGTTGGTGCATGGAGCCTAAACATGGAGCTCAAAGACTGACTACAAATTAATCTGTAACAAAATGAAAATAAGCAAATTAAGTTCCACAGATCAACTTTAAAGGTTATAATTTATCGGTGTCGTGCTCACAACTTATTCATTCTGCTTTCAAGTGGCAAGTAGAAAAGAAACAAAACAAGAAAATGATTTTAAATCACTGTTCTTACTCCATACAGAGGCTTAGTAAATGAAGCTTAACTAACTGGCCTGTCAGTTCCAGTGTGGGATTTAATGATATCACAATAATATCTATACTTTATTGCTTTTTATTTACCCACGGAGGAAAGTTTTCACTTCAGCATCTGGAGGGAGATTAAGGACAGGTTCAACTGTGGGACACACACTGGAGGTACCTGAGCGCTTAACACTGCCAAGTACAGTACAGTATTTTGTGCTAATATCGTGATCGTGATATGATTCAGTCTGATTCTGCACAGTCAACAAACTATCAAGATTTTGTTTCTTTCCAATCTGACACATCCCAAAAATACCTCTGCAAAACATTACAGCAGTCAACCTGTGTTAACATGCAATGCATTAAAGTGGTACTGTAGGCTATTTCACCTTTTCTCAAGGTTTTTTCTTTTGTCCCTGTCAAAATTAGAGTTATTATGAAATACATTTATCATAAGAGGCAAAACAAATGCACTTTCCTGATGCTTTATGACTGAAGGTTAAAGCACTTTATCATCTAATCCTGCTCTGCTGGCCCTCACAGGATGGAGGGAGAGTAATAGCTTCCCCTTCAGCACAGTTCACTCTTAATACTCCCCAAACAGGAGGGAGAAAAAAAAGGACTTTCACTAAATCTTGTTAATAATTTAGCTTGGGGGAAAGCTGAAGCACAATGTGTTCTACATTTCAAAGTGAAATACTTTTATGGATTCAATCACGAACAACAGGTTAAACTAGAAAAAGGATTTCCGAGGAAAATATGTTTGAATGCTGAAGGCTTAATGAGATTTGCTGAAGCAATGGTGAAGTAGCGGAAGAAAACACTGAAGCAATGCTGAAAAAGCTGAATCTATAAATGAAAAGCAATATTTTACGATGGAAGCTGGATGGCCTTAAATGGTTTAAAAAGCAGCAGATTGTTAAAAAAAAGAAAAACAAATTAAAGACCCTACAAGCTCAAGTGTTGCTGAAGAGTTGGAAAAGTTGAAATCTGCTTAAATACAATACAAACTGACAGCTGAGGAACATTGCTGAAGCAATAGCTTAAGATAAAAAAAAAAATAAAACTTGTAAGCAAGAGGTTCAATGGCATAAAATAGTTGACATTAATAGATGAGTATAAAATAGTGTAGAAAAATGTCCAAGAGAGAAAAATGTGAAATTGTGTGAAATTTACCAGCAAGATATGCAATGCCAAATCAGAAGCAATAGTCGGAAGCGATGTTAAAATGGTTGAAAAGCAGCCCTGAAGTGCTACAACAGAGAGAAGCGAAACATGTTGAAACAGCTTAAGCCAAACAATTCATTGCCGAAGGTGGAATCGTGTCAGAGAGATGAATTCCATCCGAACATCAGATAGTTTAGGAAATTTTTGGAAATGTTGTACAAACACTAAAAATCTGACCTGAGACCTGTATGAAAGAATGTGTGCAGTAGCCTAGAATCTGATCTGAGAAAAGCTTAGAGGCCTGAGTGTAAGAAGTGTGTGTGTGTGAGAGAAGGTCCAGTACAGTATGTGTGTGTGTTTTGCTGAGAGGCAACTGCACCACTAACTGTGCTCTACTGCTACTAATTGAATAGCCTTCTACGGCTGCTATTAACTACTGCTGCCTCTGGCCTACTACTACTGTACTTCTACTCCTACCTACACTTCTTTATAATGCTCTGTCCCTTCCTTCTTCGGGAATCGAACCAAGAACGTCCAAGCTGAGTGGCGACAGTACTAACCACTGTCCTGTATAAAGAGAGTTCTTGTTCTTGATCATCCTGAAGACATAATGAATGTTTTCAGTATGCTGTACTGTACAGATGACTGTTTTTTTGCAGCACAAACGGTGTAGGAGGAGTTAGATGCTGAAGAACGGAAGAATAAGAATAATAAAAAGAAAGATTTGAATAACAATACTGTTAATGCCTTCAGCGTTCACACTAAATAATGTAGCCTTGTAGTGGTGGGAGATAACACGGAGAGAGAATTTGTTAGGTGTCATGTAAAATGAAAAAGTGAAGCTTGTGCAATATCAGAGGCTGTTTGTCAACTCTGTGTCATCATTTGCTTCATGCATTTGCAGAGAACTGAGAAGCTGGTGAAAGAGAACAAATGATGAAGTGTCACAGAGGAGCAGGGGGGGATGCCAAGAGATAATTCAAGCCCAATTGGATTTTGTTTAAACAAACAATGTCTCTCTGCTACAGGATGTGTTTTTTGGCTACAAATGTGAGACACCGCAAAACCTAAAAAGGTCAAAGAAAGTATGCTGAGTTTATCAATGCATAAGAACATGACTTGTGTCAGTAAACTTAGATATCCATAACTTTCATGGCCACAGTTAAAGGGAGAGGAGGAGACCCTGGAAAAACGTTCGAGCAGGCCACTTTTTTGAAATACACAATCCAAAAGTCCAAACTCCAAAGCCACGCCACCATGGCACGGGAACACACAGTGCTTCACAATAAAAGCCACCCTGTATTTCTCCAATTGATTGCATTTTATATGAAATATCCTACAAAAATTATTCAGAAACTCCATCAAAAAACACAGGCTAATTTCGTATTAAATTAGTAAAAGTGCTAATTTAGTAGAAGTGGGCTTGATTAGCGGGCTAAATTAGTAAAAGTATAATTCATTAAAATCAACATGTATAAATAATTGTCTCAAAATGATACAAGAGCTGTGAAAGTAAACACACACACACACACACACACAAACAAATTACCAAAAATCTATTTTTTTCTCTGCGACCCATGTTATATTTCCTCATGTGTTTCTGTGTAACCCTCATTCTTCATATTCCCTAACCTCCTTCCGTACATGTCTCAGGTTTTCCGGTCCAAGGTCAGCATATTACACCGAGCCTGCATGTCAGCTTCCTAAATTCCAATTATGGTTTTGACCTCTGCACTGAGCGTGTTGTGAGGAGTCCTTGACAGGCCCAACACAATCAACCCGGGAGTCATTATCGTATATCAACCACATTGCAGCATTACAGTGTCAGCACTCCCAGCAAAAACCTCCATTTTATGAATGGTCGTCCTGACAAGTATCACATTACCGTGTGTAGTGTACAAATTTAGTCATATCTACCAAATGAATAGCCTAGGTGTTTGCAAATAGGCTGTGATCATGGAAATAATAGGAACACAATACGGAAGTCATAACCACGTTATGTCTCCTTAGAATTAAATGGCGTGCAAATCACATGTGCCATAAATAAGTAATGCAATTTCACAGCTATGTGTTCACTAAAAAAGCAATGCAATGAATGTCTTCTGCTCTCAGAGAGCTATTGCTATGACAACCTCACCTGAGCTGCGAAAAACAGGCACATTCCCATATCACCGAAAATTTAATTAAACAGTCTGCACTATGAGTAATATCCATCAGTTTGCCGTTTGTGCTATTTACTGGTTTGTGTTTGTGAATGGGAAATAATATGACCTTCCTGGTGTGAATATTTGGGTACAGTAGGTGCTAGTAGGTATGTGCCTGTTTTTTTAATTTGTTGCTCAGGGTTTTTTTTTTTTTTTTTTGTCATCTTAATGCATTATTCCTTTAAACTTCACTATTTCAAGGACAGTATATGTTCAAGAAGGTGTAACACTGGGTAAAAACCCAGTATCCCCAAGGATGAAATCTCCATTTAAGTACCACGGACAGCGCCACTCTGCCCGGCCGGCATGCCAAAACACTTCCACTCTGATTTCATTGCTGTTTGCACTCGACTTGACCACGGTAACACTGGCCATCGGGAGCACCGGGAGAAATCCCAGTGGGCCGGTCAGAAAATCCATTAGGTTTTTACCACCCTCTCTCAGTGTGGCTGCCACTCACTCACTGAGAACACGCTGCGTGTGTGTTCCCAGACTGAGCTCGTATCAACCCTCACTGACTCAACCTGACTCACCGCTGCCATTATCACTTTGGGGGATGAGGAGGACAAATTTTGTCCCAACCAGAGATGAAGATATCTCAGCAAAAGGCGTGGGTATATAGACCAGAGGGGGATAACATCCTGTCTGTCATATAAAATGCATGCCAATTATGCATAATGCAAATTCAACAATATTGTTGTTTGTTGGCACAGTGGAGACGTGAACTGTTCACATTGGGCACATTTTCTCTTTCACAGACTACATTGTGCATTTTTTCCTGAAGGTCATGCTTTACTTCTGGGTTTACTTGCATTTATTGTCAACAGCATGAAAAATTAAGCAACTATAGGTGTATTTGGTGTGCTGCTATTACTAGAAAGAGACCGTTCTTGCCAAGTAAGTCTCAGAATGGATGATTTAGTGGACTCTGTGCTCTCAGTCATCATATCCCAGCACCAAATTTCATAAAAAATGCAGTTAGTAGGCTACTATGGGGGGGATGCGTCCTGACTCTTGTCTCCAGGGCTTCATAAAATGCAGGAAACACTCCCACTCTCACACTTCCAATAATTGTATGAAGTCCTTCGGGCAACAAGTTGGAGTAGGACAAATGTGTGTGTTATTTGAAGTGTGTCGAGTATGTTGAGTGTTTACAAAAATCTTATCCCAGGAAGCTGGACAGGTATGTATATATAGTGATTATCCCAGGTTCTGGGAGAGTGCCCTCGGCAGAGACAGTACTCCATTGATTTCTGTAATCACTTTGAGGTAATTATGCAGAAATACGCTGAATGAGCTCCTTGGGGGAAAACACAGAATGCTTTCTGTAGCGCGACTGTGTGATCGCAGCTCCCCAGTGACACCCGCTGTGCTCTGCTGCAACCCTGTGACACAGAAAAGCTCCAACTCGACACATTAAATATGGGCATTGAGGGATGGATCTTTATGCAAGAGAGCAGCATCAAATACGGAGGGACGCGCATACATTACTGTACTCTTTAAAGTTTACTTCTTGCTTGTCTCGCTAACCCTCTGCTTTTATGTCGGGGGGGGAATGGCTTCAGTTCAGACGGTATGCACCCAGCCTTAGGTTTGTGGTGTACTGTCAGGCTCCAATTACATTGACAAGATTTATTTCACTGATCCCAGAACACAGAAATTAAATAAGGAGGGAGAAGAGTATGCAAAATCTTGTTAAGCTTTTGGTGGAGGAGGTGAAGCTAATGAATACACTTGGCATTCATCTAAGAAAAGGCAAGAGAGGAAAAAAAAAATACAAAAAGAAAATCTATAGGCTGATTCACTTGTGTATTAAGGGGTTAAATCACATAAGCTAAACCTCCCTCCCTCAGACAGCAATTTCCAACAGAGGCTAAGATACTTTGGATTTCTCCACATGGTGTGTGTGTGTGTGTGTGTACTAATTAGTATGTTTAGCTAATTAGTTTACAATTTTAAGTAGAATTTTTTTTCCAAGGCCAAGCAGCATTACACACACAGGTTTGTCAGATTACAGGATACAACAAAAAACAAACAAACAAACAACAACAGCAAAACAGTGTATGCTGCTTTGCTTTCAGAGGTTATGGCGATGTTGGCAGCTCCCTACTGTTCTTTATTGGATTTGGGGAAGTTAACAGCCCCAGCCAATAAGCCCGTTTGCCAAACACACCGCTGCTTAGTCATCATCACTAAAAGCCATTTAAAGTTAGGCTACCGGTAAAAGTGAAGTCACTCCTTATGGATCATCGTAGATCATGATCGTGAGCACATTTAATACGTCTAAGATCTCTTTGATTGTCATATTGAGACTAGCTGGTGAAAACTCTGTCAGATGAAAGTTAGCATCTTTGTCCATGTCCTCTTTCTGAAGTTTGTTGTTTGCAACAGGTGTAGCGCTAAAGCTAAACCGTTAGCCCGGTTGATAACTCATTCAATGTTTCCTTATGTTTTAGACTAGAAAACGTATCTCACAGGCCCGTGCATGGACTCATTAGTTATTAAGTTCATTGTGCACTAATCACAATCACCCGAGCACAGGTACCAGTTATGTTCATCCCTACCTTTAGACGTTTTTCTAGAAGATTTCGTCCGTTCCTCCATTGTTTAAACTCCTTTGTTCGTCCACAGGTCCACAGGTCAGAAAAATCAAAAGGGTTTTTTCATAAAAATAAAAAATAAAAAAGGAGGGTAATCCAAGTTAGTTAGGATGAGTTATATTCATGAGAATCCACTTCAAACACACCTTGACCTGCTTTCCATCACCGCTCATTCACTTACTTTCTCCTGCTGCTTCTGCGCATGCGTCAGTCAACAGGTGCGTTTGTTTTTGATACCTTTCTGGCCACAAAATGGCGGCGTTAGAGCTAAACAAAGTTCATTTCTGACGAATTGGAGAGAGACAGCTACTGTAACATACCCAAACAGATATACATTTTCATTTCTTTTTATCTTTATTTATATTTAACAATAAACAAACTATAAAAAAATAAATAAATAAAACAAAAGAATAATAAAAGACAATGAAATAAATAAATAATAAAATTAGATAAATAAATAAGAATAAGAAAAGCTATATAAAGTGGCAGACAAATATCCTTCACTTTTAAGTTGGACTTGTGACGTTCCAGTAGGAAGATGGACGTCTCGGCTGACCAATCAGAGCAGAGGGGGAGGCCCTCAGACCAATAGGATGCAGGGGGTGTGAAATATGGATGCATAAACTAAAACATACAGTAATACATTTCAGGAGATGTTTTACATGCATTTTGGGTTTACAGTTATTCTGTATTAGGTGTGCCTGCGATGTATGCAAATTAGGTTCAAACAGGTGGGTTTAAAAAGGTTGAAAAGGTCATAAAGGTCATTTCATATACACATGATGGCTACATCTGCCTGTGTTATACACAATTAGGACTGAACCTGCAAAAAGCATCATCCTCCTGATGATCCATGTATAGAAAATAATACAATTAAAGAAATGCCAATACAAGATATACATGACATAGTAAAGTAGAGCATAACAGCTCGTAAAATGGACACAGGACTTACGCAAAGGCCAATTACACCACAGAGGAGAATATGCATGGCTCTGTCTGACAATAGTAATAATACTAATAATAATGACATAATAAATATAATGGATGTGTGCTGACAGGGATTGACAGAGCGTTTCAGGCATATGTGACGAACGGTTTCCGCTCAGTAAGCAGCAGTGATTTTGAGAGGAGGACTGCGGCTGTTCCACTCAAGCTGTCACAGGAAGCTGGCAGCATCAGTTCCACTGACACATCTGAAATTGGCTTTGGTCTACCTGTGTGTATACACCAGGATCCAGGTCGTCTTCTTGCTGCACTGATCAGCCACAAGAAAGGGCAAAGCAGTAAAGGACACAAAGCAAGATGAGTTGTGGTGGGAAATAACACACTCTGCCTTGTTATTACTAATTTCACCCAAGAAAGAGCCCTTAGTCATATGTCATGTCAGTAAAGTGGAACATTTATATCATAAGGGAGAAGAACAGAGGTATTTATATGCCACATAAAACCCATTTTAATAGTTGCTTTGTTCGTCCCTGTGATTTCATATTTATATTCAGATATACTGCAATTATTTTCTCTATCTTTCATGTGGTTTCAAAGGGATCCACATATAACTCATTTCCATAGGGTGAGGAGCTGTCTGGAATATCTTAGTCATACTCAAATCTCCTTCTGTCTCATTTATCATGGTCCAAACACTTTTTGTCCCTTTTGTTCAAAACACTTACTGTATATTCAAGATTTACACCTACAGTGTTTAAAAACGCCAAGGACGCTCACTAGTTAAAAGGGTTTACGTGTTTGTGCTTCTTAAATCAAAAGGCTTTCTAGTAGTTAATGTGATTTTCCCTGCATTTGTGTGTTGGCTGTAGCTCTTACGTGACTCTCGAAGATAGCAGGATCATTGTAAATTCCCGAGGGTGGTTTTTGGACGGCTGTTGTTCTTAAGAGGCTCTGAATAATATGCAGCCCCCAGAGCTGTGCTTATGCCATGCCTGCCTATGTACTGATATAATAAGTGATGCAAGGACTGCAAACTAAGTGGACTTCTGAACTAAGTATACGCTTGCCATTCAAAGTTATGGTGATGTTTGTGTACATGCGCTCATGAAAGTTTAATGTCTAACATGCTTTTAGGCATGTTAGGTGTTGTGTTTGGGTTCAGACCACTATTTATACAGCAAAAGTAAAGAAACTCTGGGAAATATTCATATTGAATGTGTTATTTATTTTCCATCTGGAAGGATGTGATAGTTACACCCCTGTTTCTGTTCATGAACATATTTGGCTCAGATTTGGGGATCAATTAATTCATAGATGTTGGGGTTGGAGACTAGTCAAATCGGGTTTTGCATTTTAGATATGGTTTATTCCTATATGCTGAGAATTTGTCTGTAAGCTACACAGAATTCAGGAGTTGTGTATTTTTTTTCTTTTTCAGAAAACAGGAAACAAATACTAAAGAAATCTTATCTCCTAAGGAAGCCAAGCCAGGTTTAGCAAATTAGGTAACCATCAGTGTTTTTCCTTGTTTCATTATACTGGCCAATCAGCTCACAGTGTATCGGCTGGGGTGATTTAGTCTTCATTATTTCAGTACTGAATTTTTCTCACTTCGTAATTTACACTGAATGCTCAACTGTGAGTCCAGTGGAGCGGTCCACACACACTTATACACCACTGACATGTGACTAACTTTTGCTAACAAGGAGCAAAGGCAGAAAATAGCAAAGCCAGCTTTTCAGTATCTTTATGGAAACACAGAGAGGCACTGGCTGAGTAGCACTGATACCAGGACATGGAAGAAACTGTTCATATCAGCAGAAACTGAATACAGAAGAACCTTGAAAGAGATACTGCGCGTGTGCATTCCTGAAGTGGCACAGGTCGCACAACAAGGTACCCTGCGGTGCTGCTGGAACAACTGAAATGGACTTGGGGCAACCATAGAAAGAAATGCACTGTTGGCAAAAGCCTTATGACGTTGATGAATGTTGTCCTCCGAGTGTTAGGTAATATTCTCTGATGAGATGCAGTGTGCGCTCTGGCCCACAAGGTTGCGAGTACAGCAAAAAACTGATGACGTGAAGGTGTGGGAGCCAGTACAGCAAGGCCACAGGAGGAGGATGGGGGACCGAGTCACGAGAGCTGCTGATTGAAAATGATTTGTGCCATAACCCCATAGGGACCAGTCGTCTGCAGCGGCTCTCTTCCATGATCTGTTTTGGGTGTTTCTCTTCTGCCCATTTAGACAAACCATGAGTACCTACAGCATAAGTAGCTACTCTCATACTGTGGCACATTTCCTAACACTTATGTTATCTCACTATACTTGGACAACAAATATTAAGATAAGCTCCTTACACTACAGTCTGCATGGTTTCATTCCCCTGTGGGTTCTTGCAGCAGTGCCACTGTCTTAATTAATTCGTTGTTCTGCCATCTTGGAGTCTGTGCAAGCAAAAATTGACAAATCCATTGTGTAAAGTGTTATGGACTGATTAAAACAACCAATGACAGCAGCTTAACCAGTATTGTTTCTCAAATCTGTATCTTTTTTATTTTTGCTAACACAACACAATGAACGGAACAACAGAACAATCTAATTCTTTCATATCTATACTGTATCTGCTGCATAAAATGGAGAGGGACATTTGGCAGATGCTGAAATGACAAAAGCTTATGCATCATTTGCAAATAAAGTCTTTTTTAGGGGAACTATTGCCGCCTTGCTTTTGGTCTTAAGTCGCTGGGCAAGCAAGGCAGTTTTTTCTTTTTTTTTCATGAAAACTAAACTGCTGTTTCATCGTTCATTTCAAGTACTGGGTCAATATTATCGAGGTTTTATTGACCATGACCAGCAATCAGTCCAAACAAGCTTTGCGGGAAAACAACAAAACCGATTATCAAGCAAACTTTCATGCAATATATATGAGGAGATTTTCTGAATTTCTGCCAAAACATTTGGGTTATGACCTGTCCAATCCTCAGAAATGACTTCAATTACTCTCAGGTCTAGGAATGATCTGTGTGGTTGTTTTATTATAGGAAAAATACAGTGCATACACTGTAAATGTAAAAGATCACAAGACCAGATCTTGTTACTAAAAAGCCCTCTTGCCATAGCTGCTCTCTGTCAGGTAAAAAGAAGAAAAAAAAAGGGTTGGGGGAGTCACAAGGCGCTTCAGTGCCTTCTTGTGGCCACATTTCCTCCTTTTCTTCCAAGCTCCCAGCTCACTAGTGCATCACTGCCAGTAGCCACAGTACATTAGAAATAAATGACCTTGAGGAATAGCATGAAACATACATTTTAAAGGTTATTCTTAGGCAAACAGACAAATCCAGTGTGTTTTTTCTTCTTCTCTGTAATGCCTATGATTTTCTCTGTGATTAAAGATAAAGCCTCTTATCTCATTGCGAAGCCTACACATAGCTTTGTGAGCTATAGGGGATGTTTACGGCATGACAAGTTATGCAAACATGAAAAATGATCCCTACTATTTCCAGCAATCACCATTAAGCTGTTTCCTCTTTGTCATATGTTTTCCTTTTCTCTCTCTCTCTCTCTCTTTCCCACAATTGCCTTCACACGAGCGTGAGAGAAAATTACCTCTCTGGTTCTAGACTTGGGAAGACCATTCATCTTACTAATACCTGAGGTGAATGATCATGAAGTGTGGAGACTCCAGTGAAAAAGTTGGGGCTTAATGGTATCAATCATCATCATACCTGCAAATGGAGAGCTCTCATCACAAACCACACAGCGGAAGAGAGACAAACGGAAACCCTCACCTCAGCCACCACTCACCGCGCTCATTAGTCAGATATGTTGATCATTATTTAACACAGCACCTGAGGGATTGTTGCTCTGGCAAAGCAACATTCATCAATCCCATATAGATCTGACACATTCAATAATGAAATGGGTGAGTGAGTAAAGGGAATTGGATTTGATTAAGATGACGGCATAATGAAGCAAGGTGCGCCATACTTGACCTTTTTACTTTCCACTTCGACTTTGGTGGAGTGTGAGTTGAGATTGAATGTATGATCCTGTTCAGTGTAACACTGCTGAGTGTGCTCGCTCACGTTGCTCTGCTGGTTTTATCCTCCTTATACAAAACATGACTCACAGTCTACAGCTGTGAGACTGAGCTTTGACACAGCAGTGCTCTGAGCTAAATACTAATGTCAGCATGCTCACAATGAAATGCTGCTGCTGTTCACTATGCTAATATGCTACCATGCCTGAAACCCTGAAATTTAATGGTAATTCATCCAATAGTTGTCAAGGCACTCCACCTAAAACCACAGTCATTACGCTTCATCTTCTGAAAACCTTTTCTATCAATCCATTTGATTGATTTTGAGATTTTTCCTTCCCCCACAGAATACAGGGAACTGATAATTTACTTGACAAGGCATTTCAGTCTGCACCAAAATGGTGGTGATAATGTGCTCTTATTTCCTGGCATTTACCCAGAAGAGCACATCATATGTTGCCCTATCCAGGGGTCATTATTTTTGTGCAATGGCCAGTGAGGTCAGGGAAATTAATCCAAGGGTATCTGCCACAGTAAAAGCAGAAGTGAGTCTCATCCATTTTATATGCTTCATAAAACAGATCCTGGCAGCAACATAAAAAGCAAAGACATGCGATGGAGAATCAGTAAAAGCATATACATAGAGTAGGGAAAGCAAATAAACAATGTTATGGTGTCACGAGAGGTAATGGAAACTTCATACTGTACATAAACATCGGTGATGAAAGTGAACAGCCTGTGCGGTACAGTAGTTACGCTGAATCAAAACGTTGTGACTCAGCAACATTCGGATGATTTGGCAGGTTTCCGAGCAATGGCCCAGGTACCGGCGTGGCAGTCTGCCTGACGTATCTGTCTTAATTTGCTTTAGTGACAGGGGCAAGTATGTGGAAATGTTATCCCAACCACACTGACTGCCATCATCTTTAATGGGTGTCACCCACAGGTGGCCCCACAACAGAGCTGTGATTAAAAGGTAATCATATTCTACCGGGCCACCTCACTTGAATGTGTGTGTAATAGCGGCAGCAGTGCAGTACCAGCAGCTTTATTGCTCCCATGGGGATATCCAGATTGTGACATGTGACACGTGACAAATGAAATGTTAAAACGCATAACTGAGAAATAAATAGGACAAATTAATTCTAACATGAGGACATTTTCAACGTGAGTCGAATCTGACATGTCACTGCTGCATTTCTGTTTCCGTAGTCGTGTTGCCAGATCCTCAGCTGTGACCTCATATGACCCTGAGAGCGTCTCTGTTTAATTTTTCATTTCAGTCAGAGCTGTAAGCTGGCAATGAAGAACTCAGTGTGACACTTCACAGTAACTAGTCAGACACGAGCGATGAGTAATGGTCCCCTGGGAGTCTCCAGTGTCAAAAGTCAGAACAACATACTACGATGACACAGATCCAAGTAACCACTGGGTTTTCAATAATTCATTGGTCTCGTAGAGAGGGTTTACAGAGGAAACAGACGGTGCCTGGTTGAGTGTAATTGAGCGAAAATATCCCTGACACTTCAGATGCACGCATAGATTCAGCATCACAACATTACATGCCAAACAACACATGCGACTGCAGGTGTTTTCCACCGTGAAAACCTCAACGTGCCAGTTCACACATAATAAGTGCAGCTTTCATTGTGTGTCTCCAAATTCTGCCTCTGTGTGTTTTCCCTTTGTCTTTGGTTCATCTCTCCCTCTCTCTCTCTCTGTACCTCTCTGTCTATCCCTCTTAATAGTGGTTCAGATCAATAGAGTTTGCCTCAGGCACAGACCTTTGCACTAAAACCAATTATTCCACGAACTCTGTCCACGCAGAATCCAGGCTGTTTTCTGTGAAGCCTGCCTGATTTTTGCATCCCACAAAATGTGCCGCATTTGACATTTGCTTTGGGTTGGAGGGAAAACATGTTTGTTTTGCTCAATGTCGCATTCTTAATGTCACGATCTGAATACACAATGTCCACAGTAACAGCTGTAAGGCTAGTTAGATATAATGGATTGATAAATAACAGTTTGCCTTTCAGGATAATATTTAATACTCAGCTTAGCCTGATATTTAACTTTCTCGCTAAGAGCTAGTTGAGAAGATCGATGACATTCTCATGGATAAGGAGTAAATGTGAACCCCTGCAGGCACACAGCTGGCCACCAACATCGTTAAACCTTGATATTTGGCTGAAATCCAATGTCAGGACAATGTCTTACACCAATGTGAATTGGATGTAGAATACTTACAACAGTTGACACTGATATTTTATTTGGTTTGAAGCTGCTGTTAAGTAAAACCCACATCTTCCAAACCTATCATGTGAAGAGCATCTGACATTAAACTATAGTCATGTCAGTTAGCCTATCCAACACTGGGTTTTGATGTAAACCAGATTTTCATTTTCATATAAAATTTAACATCTGTCCAATGTCTTCCTACTATTACATTGATGTGCAATGCCTGCTGGGAAGTTATGGCTAGTATTCCCTTCTCCCTGCACCAAGACATGTACTTGCAAATCACTACAGATACAACAAACTTTCATTTTACACTTTGCATTCAATATTTAAACAAAGACCAGAAGTAGCAAGGCAGTGAGCCTGGCTCTGACTGGTGAAAGTAGTTTCCATTTAGCTAGCTGTTAGCAGAGGGAAGCTAGCTTTTTACCCCCGTACCCAGTCGTTATGCTAAGCTAACTGGCTTCTGGTACCAGCTTCGCATTTATCGTTCAAATATTGATCTTCTCATCAAACTCCCAGCAGGGCAGCGAGAACAGAATAATCACATTTTCCAAAATGTCCAAAACATTCCCTTTAAAGTTGAGCAGAAATGTGGCATGGTGCTTAGATAACCAGGCAGCCCTTTTTGAACCCACATTAAGCTGCAGCAGGATCAGAAAGCAATTTGGACTGCACCTGCCGACCAAAACATCTTCTCTTAGACCAGAGCCACGGGATGTTACTGTGAGGGTAATACAAACTAGTGAACCATGTGAATTTGTGAAAACTGCTTTTACAGTAGGGGAGAACGGGATGACACACAGGGTTAGTTGATACAGCCCTTGTTTCTAAACCATAAACATTTTTTAGTATGTGACCAAATATTTAGGAGGAAGGCATCATTTCATGTAGTCTGTGAAGGTAAGAACCACATGGGTAAAGTGGTTGAACAAAATTTTATGTCCAAAAAAAACATTTTCACTCTTGAAAGTGAATTTCGTCGATCATAAGAATTGTGTTTAGACCAATAGAGATGATCATGAATTTATTTTATACATGAGTTGTGGTATCTATGAGCTTCAACATGAGGTAGTAAACTTAGCATGGAAGTGAAACATTTTAGTTGTGGGGACTAATAAAGTCAATAAGGTAGCTGTGGGGTAAGTTGAGCCATTTGGCCAGGGGTAAATTGAGCCATCTGCCCTATACACTTAATGAATGTATTTTGGCTGTTAATGTCTTAATAATTAAATCAAGATTCTGGATGTTTATGATTACAGTAAGTATATTCCTGAAAACAGGAAACGTTGTTTATGGTAAGGGAAAGATAAGGGATTCTTCCCAAGATGTGACGTAATCGCAAAACTCCCCAACGCTCTCTGAGTTGGTGGCTCAGCAGGTCCCAGCAGTTTATGTTAACCTCACCATATGAAGATATGTTAGTTAGCAACAAAACTATACAGTAATTCTTGATGTGGTGATCCTGAATATGAAAAGTGGCTCATCCTACCCCACTCTAGATAATGCGCTGACTCATGCCATCGCCCCACACTCGCTGGCACACACACTGCAAAAGTCAGAGAGAAATAGTGATGAGTAATTTATTTTTTTTGACACAAAGAACATTCACCACCCAGTTATCCAAAATTATAGATAATTTAGAGAAGAGTAAAGGACATGGACACCTCCTGGGAGCGGGCATTGTGCAAGGATGGATGCCAAGTGAAGCCACTGCCCTCAGAATAAATGTACTGCGATGATGTGAGCGGTAAGTGGTGATATGGCCATTCAGAGGGTCAGTTCATTTTTAATTTGATCAATTTAAGTGGTTTATTTTCCTGTACAACTGCCAGAAGAAAACGTAGTACCACAATGTTAATAAGCAGCAGCTTTACAAGAAAAAGTCCCGCTTTAAATGTTTTATGCGAGTCAAAGTAACAATATAATGCACTTTGAATATCGAGAGTTATGGTATTTCTAATATATAGTGGTTAATTATTAATGCACTAAGACAGCAGAGCTAATTTCTTCCACATTATATATTTTTGGCTCGTTTACGGTTTTTGTTTATGTTACATTTAAGTAATAATAGCTGTCTGATAAATGAACTAATGATGTAAAATGTATAATATTTATATATCCACTACACTCCACTACATTATTCATGTGGAGTAGATATATGAGGTAGCACAAGAACTTAAATAAAAATAGGAAAAACCCCAGTATTGTGTTGTGTAATTCAGTACTTTCTTCCACTGAACAACAACTCTAGTGCAAGGAGAACTACATCATCCTCTACCTGAACTTCAGGGCTATGGAGTAACATTACATTTACCCTTCTATATGCTGTAATTGTAGACTGATGCAACCTCGGACCATGCAGCAGGGATGATACTCTTCCTCTCATACTTCCCATTGAGCTCTCGGAGCCACAGGACAGGCAGCAGCTTTGATATAAATGGATTTCTCCACACCCGTCTGGTCTTGATGCACCATTTAAAGGGAAGATCTTACTGGGCATCATGAACCTATTACAATACTGTCACCGCTCAAAGCTTTCCCCCCACTATCCAGTTTCCCTTCTCTACAGGGATCAAAAGAGGAGAAGACATAAAGGAGCAGAAGAAGAGGGAGAAGGGTGACCGCTGGTCAGTGGTAGCTCAGAGTTCAACCCCAATGATGTAAATCCCTCACTGTTATTTTGTCAACCAACATATGTGGTGGTAGATTTTTGGGATTCACATTTGGTCTGCTGTGGTTTATATTTTATTTTAATGGTTTAAGGCCTCAACCACTCACTGAAGTGTGTAATAAGAGGTTAGGAAATGTAAAGTCTTTGCACTCATCAGTGTAGAGCAAGGTTATGATTATCATCCAGACTTTTGGGAAATATAGATTGAGTTCTAATATTCTTTTAATACAGCAGTGTCATTTAAGAAGGTTGTTGTAAATGAAAAAACCTACACACACACACAAACACAATCACGTTCCCTCCTGGTGTTATTTCATTAGTTGCCTGTTTTCCTCCAATGGGAGGACTAAATAAGGACTGTGTCATTGGCTTCTGAGCCTGAATAGTTTGGTCACTCACAAGGGAGAGAATTAAAGGCTAAAAATGGAAGCAATTTTCTTCTAAGATTAGCCTGTGAGGAAACTAAGAAAGATGAGTTTAATGAAGCTTTATGCCACTAAATTTACCCATTCTTTCTTAATAGTTATTTGGTGTTAAAGTCTTTATAAGTTCTGATTAACACACAGGCTTGTAATTACTTTGCAAAAGAGCAGAGAAAGGGAGAGAAATGCAACATGAGGAAGAGGAGAACACAACACAATTGCTGAAGAGAGCAGAAATGAGCCACAGAAAAATTGTGCTGATGAAAACGTTGCTGTAAGACATTTATAAGTTTTTCTGCGATTGCGTTAAGATGGATTGAATAAAAGGAGAAAATCAAAACCAGTGTGCTGTTTATTGATTTTTTCATTGTTTACCAAAGAGAGCCATCTACTGGAGAACTATGTGTGTATATCTTTAAATTAAATAAATAAATGTGGATATTTTCCTGCATGTAGCGATTGTAATAATTGTTCATAGAAAAACATGTACAAGAGCATTACAGTCATAGTTTCTGAACCAACAGAATTAGATTACACAGTATTTCCAAGGCTCCACAGACCTTGTCCCCCAAAACCTCTATCCTTTGTTTAGCCATTACTGTGACTCAAACATCTGTATAATTGGCTATATGTTCCTATGAGTCCATTCCCAAGCCTGCAATACCCTTGGCTCCCGGTTTTTCTAATAAAACGGGAATGAGGGATTGGCAGTTTGCAACAGTTGATGTGACAGCAAGCCTTCATATGAAGGTCACTGTGATGGAAATGTGTTTTAACACTGTGTTGTAAGCTGAAAGTCATACATGGCACACTTCATTCAGTCCACGTAGTGGTCAATGTCATGTAATTTGTCAATGTTTTAAGTGTCCCAGGCAGCGATCCAGTGTAGTTCTATATGGCTCTAATTGAATAATTGGTCACTTTGACATCATGGACAAAGCCC
This sequence comes from Trachurus trachurus, assembly GCF_905171665.1. Lineage (NCBI taxonomy): Eukaryota > Metazoa > Chordata > Actinopteri > Carangiformes > Carangidae > Trachurus > Trachurus trachurus. Next base: position 10,845,927 of record NC_139911.1, read on the forward strand.
AGTGTTGGATGCAGTTAGAGAGCACAGGCTCTGTGAAATGTTAAAAATGCAACATATGGAGTCTTTGTGATTCAGACAGTGTCTCTCCAACCATCATAGTTTTTGACTCCGTTCAATTGTGGAGCTCAGGACAAAAAAAACAATTCATCACACATACTGCTGTCCCTCTTTTTCCCTCTGGCTCATTTCCCCAAATGATTTTGGATCTAGTGCCAATGTAGTTGGTGATGTGTTTGGAAAAATAAGCATCTTTTCAAGGTGATGATGACCCTCACTGGAAAAAAAAAAAGAAAAAAGCGGGGAAGCCTCTGAAATCCTATTATCTAGAGGCCTGCCTTATTTTATTGCCATCAGCAGTGCTGGCCCATCAGCAGCATGGCAACTGTTTCCAACAATTGCTCCCACACTAATTCTATCGCTGTAGTGAGACCTGCCCAGGGTGTGGACATTAAACTCAATTTTCATCTAAAAGTGATTGCATAATGTCTGACAATGCAATTGAGGTAATGTGGTTATGAAGGTAAATGTCATGTCATACTAAGGAGACAAAACTTAATTTGCTCAAATCATAAAGTAACGGCTAAATCTTTATTCATTTGATATTAATCAGATCCTCAATTAGACTCAATTTTACTACGTCTTACAGTGTGTGTAAAATTAAACTTTGAAGGTCAGAGTGAGGTAATGGTACAGTGTGAGGCAAAATGACCTGCATCAACGCTAAGCCTACATTTCTATTCACACTTTAATTAGTTGCAGAAGCAAATTATTTTGCGAAATAAATACTAAACTGCATGACAACAGACCAATACACAAACAACACAAGACAAGGAAAAGGAGTTATTAAAGTGTATTATTAAAGTTTTTTGAACTGAAAGATACAAAATAATAATAAAAAAAAACAGATTGCAGTTTAAGGCCATTGGTTTAATCTAAAATATTAACCACTAAAAGCATCTATTGTCCCTGTAGATATGCTGATGTAATATCAGAGGGGTGAAACAAAGCTTCCCCAACAAGGAGCTGACCTGTGGATGTTGCACCTTAAGATGCACCGCCATGATAAGATTTAGATTACAGGTACAGGGTCAGTTTTCCCCATGTGATCTAAAACATGACCTTTAGCTAGATAACCAACAAGCAGCAAACTCAAAGAGCAGCCAGCAGACGATGAAACACACATCTTATACTAAGGTGGACTTTGCCAGCTGTTGCTGAGCTGAGCAGTGCAGACTCTGATATGGCCTAGGCCACTTTCTCTGGTGAGTGGAAGTCTGCCATGCTAGCTGGCAACTGGCATATTTATTCCTGAGTTGCCAGCGAGTGTGTGTGTGTCTGTCACCCAGGCTTAAAGATTTCCAGTGAAGAAAACCCTATAAGCTTTCTCATGAATCCCGCTTCTTCAGTAGTTTCTCCCAAAATGCTTGTTGACATTAGAAACACTCAGGTAGATAACTAAACCGATGACAACAAACTGACTCTGTTCCCTCATCCAAACAAGTTTCATCTTCACTTGGCCGTCGGAGTCCCGGTAGTGGATCAGGAAGTGCTCACCATCATAGTCATAGTCATAGGAAAAAGGTGTCTTTTCCAGCTCCATGGTAACCGGTGAGCTGACACACCAGAAGGGTTTCTTGAACTCATCCAGCAGAGTCAAACTCATGATGCAGCAGTTCTGGCAAGAAGAAAAGAAAACACGCGTCAAGACCTCTTTCCTGTGTGAACGACCTGTGTGATCTAACTGGGGTTTCTCTACGATGTATAATTCAAGGTTTTGAGAATTAATGATAAAAGAGAGATTTCAACTGTATTCAGAGAACCGAGGGAGCCCCTCCCTGGGAAGTAGTTCTAAAATTTACTTTTTAATAGGTCTGTGATCATCACAATGAGAAACTGCACACTCCTTCTTTTTACCAGTTGTCAGCAACATACTTAGGATGCCTAGGGCGTGCATTTCTTCCCTCTAATAACACATAGTGGGACTGTGAGAGTAGCTGACAGTAGGCTCCGTGTAGTACCTCCACTGAGCCCTGCAGGGCCTCACACCTCCAGGGCAGGGTGATGCTGCCTGACAGTGGGGTGTGCTGAGACGAGTTTGTCCTGCTAATGGCAGTCAGCGGGATGTATCCGCTACAGATCTGGGCTGGTCAAAGACAACACCACACATCAACAGCCAGTCTTTGTATTATAATGATTCAGCACTTTACAATAGTTTAACTTCATATGTTTACTTCTTGTCAAAACTTATTTACTTTACATGCCAAAACCTTAAAGCATCAAATAAAAAAGTTAATTTCTCTGTGAAGACGGCTTGTTGTTTTTACATTTCAAAGACTGAAAGACTGTTAGCCAAATATAAATAATACGGTTTTAAAAAAAACTACATACTTTCTCAACAATTTCACAATGTAATGAAATTTATATAAATATATAAATTAATTACTTTTGCGGCAAAATAGCTGAGGAAAGCTTGCAGACATGAGCTTGCATACAGTGTTGTGGAGAGCAATGTGTAGTTGGTAACCATGGAGACCATATTCAGGGTCTATGTCATCAAAAGGGGATTTGACCATCGTCTCTGCATAGGGGCTGGAGGAAGGAATGAAGTAAAAAAAAAAAGAAGATGAAGAAGAAGAAAAAAGGTAAATTAGAGGCAGACTGTGTTGTGTGATGAATTGAACTGAATTAAATGTATAATAAAAAAACACACAAAATAACAATTCAATAAATAAATTTAAAAGGAAGTAGGATGAAGCCTATGTTTATCCAGTCCTACCCCTATTCGCTTCCATTTCAAAGTAAATTCAACTTAAAACAGGTCTCTAGGATGAAAACATTGAGGAAAACAATGTTTCAATATAAAACGATTTTCTGAGGTTTATTTCTTCAGTGGCCTGTAATCATCATGCTGTAACTGTATTGTGCTCTCACAAGAGACCAGAAGAGGGAGCTATGTCCACACTTTGCTCAAGTGCAAGACTCACAAATTTAGCAGTGTCAAGAAAACTGTGCAGTCCTGCTGTTTCGTCTCTCAGATGATCAGTGAGGCACTTTATAGAGTCAGTGCAGCAACCTCCCAACTAAGTATCAAATAACTTGTGGTACTTATGAAGTACTTACTTTCAGATGCAGGGAAAATGAACACATGAACACTCTAATGTCTACAGATGATGCATCAGGGTTTGGAGACCAAAGTGATTTTCCCTCCTTTGTGTCGTGTCCAGATGGCAGGAGGAAAACTCAGTGGTGTGGCGCTACATGACAAGAATAGCCATCTTTATATAAAAACGTGATGGAGTCACATTGTCCTCTGTGCTGCTGAAATACAGGTGCCACTGATGCTGACGCATCAACTCTCACCCCGTAGTGCATCATAGATGGCTCACATCAGGAGCATCAACTAAATCCTGTCAGTTATCACACCCTTTGAGTCTGAACCCTAACCATCTGATGGTGATACGATGCACATCACGCACGCATGTGAAGGAGAGGTGTGTGTTCAATTGTGGCCTACCAAACCGAGGATCCCTGGATGCTTCTCTCCGCTAGTCTGTGGAAGTGGAGGGTGAACATGATGAAGGCAATGGAGCACTGCTCCTGCAAAGAGAGTCAACAATTAAAGGCAATTTCAACCTGGGGCTGTAGTTTCCTAATATTTTAGGTCTAAAAGAATGAATCTGAAGATTTTCTTTTTAATGTCTCCTGTTGTGCACTAGTTCTGTCTGTCCCGGCATCAACACAGCAGCATATAATGGGAGTGGATGGATCTTGGGCTGTTTACATCCCACAAAACCACATTTTTTTTCCACAGACAACGTCAGATGGCTATCCAAACATACACCGAGCCGAGCGGTTTGTTTACTTCAAGAAAGCCGACATGTTTGTAAACGGAGCTGTAATACAAGTCTCACGAAGTCTCGCGCGAGAGTCAAGTTGACGGGCTCAGTATGTTTACAGGTAGAATAAACAATACCTAGACTTACTCTTACTGCTATGAAAACGTTGTGCCTCCGAGTTGATATTCCTTTGTTGATAAAAAAAAACGGGAGCTACAGAGTCGTCAATTTGACTCTCGTGCGAGACTTTGTGAGATTGCGTGAGACTTCTCAGCTTTCTTGAAGTAAACTTGTATGTTTGAATAGCTATCTGGCATTGTGCATGAAAAAAAAATCAGGTTGAAATTATATTTCCTTCTAAATCAGTGATGTTGAGGTAAATAAGGTGCCATACCTCTCCAGCTACTACAAACCAATTCATAGCAATTACAAATTTTGTTAATTACCCTCCAGGTACCGATGATGATTCCCGGCTGTAGCAGCTTCATTTCAACCAGTCTGTCCTGGCCAATGACCTGCGCGCCTTTAGTTAAAGTCTGCATGTCTAACTTGGCCATGAGGGACCTCCAGCCAGGTCTGACAGGACAAGCAAAGACAACATTAGTTTTTTTCTTCTTTTTTTACTCAGAAAAAAGAGGAAACAGACAGATGGACACCTCCTCTCTTACTTCTTTAGGCCGGGGCAGCTGAGGGCTATCCTCCTGACGCCGTGAAGTTGAAGGGTGGAAATCTGCTGGTAGTTGGGCAAACAGCGTCCTCCGCTCCAGCACAGAGACACAGAAGTCTCGCAGAACCGGGACCAGCTCAGCTCCAATGTGGCCTCGCGCCCTGACTTATCAGAGACGGTCAGCTCCCAGGTGACGCACAAGTTTCTAGAGTATGACGTGACAGATATTTGTTCTTTGTACTATAGTTGATACACAGAGTAGGGTAACAGAAGGGAAGGCAGATGAGTGCTTAGTGGTTGGTTCAAACAGCTCTCTCCTTTATAAAGTAGAAAGTAACTCACTGGATGTTCCCTGACAGCTGCATGAAGACGCCTGTGAAATGCATTTTCAACAAAAACCAAGTCATCAAGACTTTTATTTGAGGTTAACACAATGCAAATAATCTGCATTGTAAAAGCTGACACTCGCTCTTTAAATCATGCAAACTAGGAGTTTAGTGTGTGCTGCCTTTTTTCTGACAGTAGTATGGAGTAGTATGGCTGCGGTTAAGCTGTTCTAGCTAATGAAATGATATGCAGCGAATGAAATGAAACCGCAGCTGTTGTGATAAATCTCTTGATCCAGTTCTGTCTAAACTGTGATTCAGAGCTGCCCCTACTGTGATGCAGCCAGTGTCTCGCTGAGGCACCATCCAATATCAATTAAGTGGAGGAACAAAGCTAAAAACTGGAGCAGCCCAGGAGGCTCCGGATGACCCAGGGGATTTCACTCTTCATTGTCTGTCTGTGTGATGTCTTGTGATGATTATTACCAAGGTAAATCGCATGCTCCTCAGTGTTTCTAACAGACAGACCCCCACGGGGAATTGTCTGAGTTAGGTGGGAGGAGGGAGAAAGCGTGCTTGCGTGCATGTGTGTGCCGTGGATGATGGGTTGGGGGGCTAAGTAATTTATTTCAACAATTCAGACAGCCTCTGCAAGGAACACAATTATTTCTACTTCCCCTCTGTACCACAGCGACTGCCACAGAACTCAAAATTGAGTGCTGCACAGCCTCTAATCAGAGGTTATAAAAACACAGCAGAAACCGCGGTGGAGGCGGAGAGAGGGAGCCTTCCCCCTGCGTGCCGGCATCCCCCTGAGCAGACATCACATTCAGACAGAGACCTCCTCTCTCACCTTTAATAAGAAAGTGTCATTAAGTGCGATATAAAAACAAGCCGCGCTTTGTTTTTGATTGCCAGTGGCTTGAACTGTCCTCTAGTCTCTACCCCTGAGCCGTCTTGACAGGGAGGGTGCACCTGCAAAGTTTTACTGTTTGCTAACCAATGCAGCCGGTGCCAGGGGTTTCCCATGATACCTCGCGAAAAGATGCTACACATACCAAGCAGAAGGGGCGAAAGTGGATTACAGTATGTTTCACACACACTTCCATTTCACTGCAGAAAGCAACAGACTGTAAAATACGAGGATTGCCTGAGAAATAATGAGCCCCTTTCTCTCACCTCGGCGGCTCAGATGTTCAAATGCTTGAAAAAAAATACACGGTAAGCACTTGATTAGTTTAACTACAAGCAGCTCTTCTCAGGCTACTCAAGTACCTAGTGAATAAAAATCAAGTATCTGGTACATTAAACAAATCATACACCCCAGGTGCTTCATCTGAGTGGTTTTTCAAAAGGTGTTTTTTTTTTTAGTAGCATCGCTCCATCTCTTACCTGAGAACCTGCTCTGTTTGACTGGGCAGCCCAGTGTGACGGCTGATGAGTCCAAGATGTCTCTTCCACTTGTTCATGTCACACGCGGCTACAGTCTTGAAGTACAGCCACTTCCAGTAGCCAGCAGCGTCATCCCGCAGCTCCACTGTGGCCATCTTCAGCAGCAGCTCATCCGTGCACTTGGATTTCAGCTTTTTTTTCTTGCCAAACTCTGCTATGTATATCTTGTTCCACAGAGCACTGCAGGTGAGAGGTGGCAGTGAATGAAAATAAAGGGAAACAACTGACTGAATGACAATAAACATATCTGGTGTTGTTTTGTTGATACTACTGTATGTAAGACATTTGAAGACAACAGTAACCATAGGTTGTCATTTGTGCTTTGCTTAACAAAAAAAATCTGCATTTTTATTTAGGATGGATGCTTTACATTTCCAAAGCCATACAATAAAAGAAGTATGAGCTGTCATATGATGTCATGATAGCACAGTGTGGTAGTACAGTGCAGCTTGTACAGTAGAGTCTGGGCAGCTGCTTCATACTGACTGCCTCTGCATTTTTTTTTTAAATTTTTAATTACTCCTTAATTATGTATTCTAAATTGCAGCCTGTCGGGACGCTGAGCTGATCTGCAAATTAGTTTGTCTTCTAGTTGTTCACCACCAGTTTTGCTGCCTCCTCATATGTGATAGAAAACTTAAGATCAATACAAAGTGCTGTTAGCGATCGCTGGTCCCAGTGAGACTCCTACTCAGCTCCCTGCTGGTCACACTCACACCATGGTATCATTTTTTTTTCACAAGTCATTATTTCTTCGTGTTCTAGCATGTTACTGTACGCAGGCTCAGAATTACAAGACCTGTGGTGCATTATATTCATGAAAACCACTTTACAAAACTGTATTCATATTCCACCGCATCTTACACTTTATCTAGATATTTGTCTTTCTGAAGATCTACATCATTATTTTGGTTGCATGACAAAGATGTTGCTCTTCTCTGTCTAGAGCACTGCCACGCTGCTCAGTATTTCCATGTCTGCTTAAGATGAGTCCTACAAATTTGTCACTTGCACTTAAAAAAACAAATTTGTCAGGGCATTAGACATTTTTCAAACTGTTTCCAGTGGTTTGTTTTGTTCACAAGCCCTTCATTTTTCACAAAACTGTTGAAAGAAGCCGAGAACAGACTGAAACAGATCTAAGATTTACTTGAGGTGAGACAGTTTGCCGATTTGTGGACGAGAAAATTAATCAGCAACAAATTCTGATAACACATTAATCATGTAAGTGAATTCAGCAGTTCCAGCTGATTGGATGTGATTATTTTCTAAGTCTTCTGTGATATTAAACTGAATATCTTCTTTTTTTTTGGTTGTTAGTCAAATGAAAAAAGTAATTCAAACATGTTAACTTGGGCTCTGTGAAAATTACAACATTAATCAGTTAATTGAGAAAAAAATTATCAGGAGATGAATCTGCAATAAAAAGCGATTGTTTGCATCATCATACAGCAGTGGCAGGTTAGTTTAACTTTGAGTGCAGACAAAAACAACGTGACAAGGATGAATTTCTTTGCGCAGCACAGTCAGTTCCCTGACTTGAAAGAATATCATATTTACATAGTGTTTAATTAGATAAACATAATAATTTGTAAGATATGCCATGTAGGCTACTGTATGTGAAATTAACAAGACTTGCCTGATACTTACTTATCGTTGGCAAGCCGGTAGAAGAGCTTATTGACATGGTTGAGGCTGAAAAGCGCAGAGGCATCCAGGTATGACAGAATCTTAATCAGGATCTCAGATGGCAGTCTACAAAAAAGGTAATTAGACATCAGAACAAGGAAGTGACACCAGCGTTTTTCATGCCACCTGTTGCTCACCATGCAGAGGAACCAGCGTACGAAACAAATGCGAATGCGCTCTCACCAGGCTACTTGGCAATCTAATCATACACTTCTGGCAAGAAAATGAAACGACTCACGTCAGTGTTCTCATTTAGTGGACATGGTGTAACATCACAAACGTATGAACAATATGAGTGACTCATCGTGTTTGTAAAGCGCTCTTACAATATCTTAATTTAAAAATCCATCTAAATCTCAAAACATGAGAGGAGAGTGTCACATCTTCTGTAATTGACACCCAAGGGAATCAGAAACTGTGGTGTCAGAATAAGACCCTTCTCACTGTGCAGGAAGTGGTGAATTTAAGTGTGAGTGAGACGAGCCAAACTGTGAACAAGCACTCATCCATATGAAAGCTGAAATCACTGATGATGTTAAGTCTTTTGTCTTTCTCTGGTAAATATGTTTGGATATCAGAGTAGACATCTGCTATGTGTACTGTTTATTATCATTATTACACCTATTTGCATTGTTTAGTGTGTTGAAACAATTAAAGGGAAGCGTTTTTCCTCATACTACTGAGAGTTATTGATCAGGCTTGTCTGGATGCACCTGTCCTGGTTAATGATGCCACTAGCTTCCAATTAAATGACTTGAGTGAGTAGGCTAATATATTCATTCTTGCCTGGTCAGTCATTTCATAACAAACACACAGAACAACTTCCAAATTAGGCACTAAATGAATACTAAATCATATTCTGTGTAATTTTCACACAGGGATTGTCACATACTTCAGCTTTAAAATTCAAATGGCTCAAAAAGTTAACCTCCCGCTGACATTTAGAGCTGTCAAAAGGCAGAGGTGCTCTTCTTAGTCAAGTTTGGCAGGTCTACAACTTTGGGAGAAGGAGACTAGACAGGGAATGAGTCTGCTGCAAGTAGAAATTCCAATGGATCCACAGCGTTTCCAGTGAACTGTCACATTTGGATGACACTGTGTTGCTCTTAAACCAGTGCATCATACAGTATCTGGCTATATCCAAATCCATATCTTTATATCAAAAGAGCTACAATTCATCAGTATATCATTTGCGGAATAATGAATCAACAGATAATCATCAGCAACAATCTAAATAACTGAATAATTATCCTGCATGACTAAGAGTCTTGACAGTCCAGCATCTGTGAGATTGAACTGTACAATCTCACAGTACAGTGTTGCTTTGAGCTAAATGTTAACATTAGCATACTATGTCACTGTATGCTGATGGTACACAGTTATGTTTCCCACATTCAGTATGTTAGCAAATCTAATTGACAGTAAATCATTGATGGCAATGTCCTTAGTTCTGTAGATCTTTTGTTTGAAGAAAAGTTACGGGATCATGAGGGTTGTGACAATTGGAGCGAAACAATTCATGACAATAGTGAATAGTTGTCACAACGTTAAAATCCAAACCAGATGTATCAGAATGAAGACAGTGTGGCATTTAAAGTCTGTATCCTCTGAGGACCCTGACTGTGTCTAAAAAGATCCACAGCAATCGTTTCAATATTTGTAACATTAGGCTACACTAAAAATCAAAATGCAACAGGTGGTTGGCTACTTCAGAAGCATCAAACTGTTGTTTAAATAATTTACTCTGCACAAACATGGTAACTGTATCAAACCACCAAAAACCAGCAATGCAAGCCCAGCCACTTGCAAAGACAAAAATGCACAACCAAACCAAACAAAGTGCATGCTTTTCACATGTGCAAAATCTCCAGTCATTACTCTTTGTCATCGTTATCTGAAAACATCTTGTTTTAGAGTACAAAACAAGCTATAGGTAAGTGTACCTATTAAGCCCACCAAATCTGCTTTTCAGCCATTTTTAATATATACCACCCCAATTTAAGTGAAAACATTTTAGTTCAAATGATAGTCTAATGTCTAATTTGAAGTGTCAATCATTCATTTATAGCAATTTTTATTGTTTTTATTGTTTAATTTGTCAAAATATACCAAAAATCTGGCATGGGCTTAATGGGTACTTAATGTACCCTTTAAGCCCATGGGTGTTCCAAATAAGCCCACTTCATGATTTGTTGATAAATACTGTATATATATATTTAAAAATCTTAAAAATCCAAACTTATTCTATTAAAATATGTAATCTCTTAGCTCTCAATAGCTATTTTCATTTTGTCTCCACTCCTCTCCTCGGCCCTGTAAACGGCATTTGAAATAGGCATGATCGGCCTATTTGCTGTGTTGTCAACACAGAAAAAGCTAAACTTACAACATGTCTTCTTTGGAATGTAGCCAAAAAACTATTCATGAACAAAATAAAAATTAGAATGGAAATTACTCTTCGGTACTTAAGCTTTCAATATCTGTTGTCATTTTGTCCGTATCTCTATCCTACATTATACAATTGGCATTTACATTTGGCCAAATTTTCTGGTCCAGCCAGCTGGTTGAAAGTGTTTTTATCTAGATTTCTGAAGACCCAATGACTGAGAGAAAGACAGTTTCCTGGTTCAATACTATTTTAAGGATAATAAATGAATCAATTTCAGTATTTACAACTAAACAAATAACTTTTTAAACATAAAAACACAGCTTAAATAGAAACAATTAATACAATTAATGAATTGGTCGATGCAATATCACTAATATTTAAATTTGGGTATTTAATTATCTGAATTATGAAGCTGATTGTTTAGGTGAGGTCAAACTTGGGCAGGAAATGGTTCAAAAGTCAAAAGGAAGAAACTCTCCATTGAAACACAGCCAGTGGGCTTAATGGGAGCAGGTGGGCTTAAAGGGAACATCAGTGAATTATTGGTTAAAAATCAGAATATTTTTATTCTACACACATGGCATTTAAAAACAACTACATGACATGAATCTGTATATGCTGCACTAACATAACATGAAAAGTATTAATTGATCATGTATTTAAGTAATTAGCTATACTCATTTACATCTGCCCTAAATGGTGTGATTTTTCTGCTACTGTCCCCTTTAAGCCCACTTGGTAAAAATGTTAATTAAAAAATAAATAAAGATAAATATTCATATGTATTATCAATTTAACAATACAATAGGATATTCTGCATACAAAAATGTAAACTATCCATGTTTATCATGCTTTATGTCATGGCAATGAACAATGCTATGCAGTGGCTGTATTGATGCAGCATGTGGGCTGTTTGCTAGCATGCTAAAATGCATATTTTGAATTCAAAAGAAAAACTATTTCTAATTCTAGTAAAATTCTACCACATGTTTTATTTAAAGCACTAATCTCTTACATTTTGGTAACAAATGAGTACTTAGCTAAAGTCGGAGTAGAAATATGGAATAAATATTGTTTTTTTAGGGCATCAAAATCACTGAAGTTTTTTTGCAACTTCTTCGGGAGCAGCAGGCACAAGTCACACATATGCTTCGATAACTCAAGATTGACAAATCTGATTTGCTTAGAATAAAAAGTATAATTTATGTAACAAGCTGCTTCATTGGAAGAACCATGAACCAGCAAAAATGGTAATGTAGTTTTTTTTTATTTGACTCAGTAGTCACAGGTGGGCTTATATGGTACGTGGGCTTAATAGGTACACTTACCCTACAACAGAAAATGACATGCACTCTCTCTTTGTTTTATACACTTCTCCAGCACTAATCTAAAACTAATACTGTGTGGTGCTTTAAATGTTTGGGACATAATTTTTCAAGCAAACTGTGGCAATTTAAAATAATAACAACGAGATTTGTGCTTATTGAGCTATGGAGACAGTTTCTAGAAAATTAAATTGAAAAAAATATCTTTAAGTGAGCACCATAAAACAACCTTGATTAGACACTCTTGTTTGATAGTTCCACTAAAATAACAAGAGAATGAGACTGGGTGAAAATAGCCATTTGAGGGAAAAGCCTGGCGTTTCACTGCTGCATTTAGTGCCTAACTTACATTCATTGGGGGGAGAATCCGATTCCTTAATTTGAACATGTAGTGAAGTGTCTTTCACCCATATTGATTTTACTGTGCTTTTATTGTGTATTGCTGCCAGCACTGTCTATAAATCCTTTCACTTAGAAGGCAATAAAGCATCAGCACGTTTCCTAAACACAGCCTGGCTCCAGTTTTTTTGAATGGTGAGTGTGTTTTTGACAGATTACCTTTCTAGAGACGGCTGAGATGATTTGTCAACTCTTTTGGACGTCCTCACTGCCCGCACCCTGGAGGTCATTTGTTTTGAAGCCAACATTTGTCTCACTGGTTTTGAGCACTTTGGGTCAGATACAGGTTCAGTTTGTGAGGCCATGTTGTCTAATGTTTGTTCAACAGCATTTTAGTAAAATTTCGACGCTAAATGGACAAACGTGTCCGCATAAAGTTTGTTTTCTCTCATTAAAACCGCCGGCAAAATAACCACAACAACGTTAACTACCTTAACTTCCGCGTCAAGTCGCCATGGTGACGGCGGGTCAAGTTCCGTCGATGAGCGGAGGCAGGATTTCCGGTGGGTAAGGGCACTCCTGCCTTCAAAATAAAAGCAGGGGGAAAAAACTAAGTATTACCAGAGAAGGACTTTGTTATTACTCATTGACTGTATGGAAATTACACTGTCATTGAATCTACTTTTAAAAAGCCAGTAATTGAAGTACAGCTGGGAATAGTTTGCTAGATTGTCTTTCAGTAACCAGGTCAGCTTTCTGCAGTGTTGCTGTAATTTGAAAGGCCGGCGATGAATTAAAGTGATTCAATAACCTACTGCACTTCCAATAAGGTGGGGGGCCCACAGGAGGCACATTAAAAACAAAACGGTCAAAATTGAAGCAGCACAGGATGAGATGTGCTGACCTTAACGTTCTGGCGTGTGTCAAATCTCTGAGGCAAAGACGGTTCAACAACACAGCAACTCAAAGTCCTAACTCAACTCACAGTGGCAAGTTTGTTTCATCTCAATTTTGAACTGGACAAGTTACAGTACAAAAGTAGGTGTGACGGCATGTGATTTTAAATGTTTGATTCAGGAAAGGTGGAGTAGCCTACCATATACATCGGCCTATGCGTATGAAACAATCAGCACTTTTCTGAACATTTTTAATCTTTATTTCTTCTAATCAGGCAGCAGGATTGCAAATTAGTTCTGACTAGAGACAGAAAACACACCGACACTTCTTTGCCTTATTTAACAGTTTACTTTTGAAAATATCCTTAGTAGCCTATTATATTTATAACTTCTGAAACAGATGATGAAACTATTATGAAATGCTTCATACATTATCTTCATCATTCTGTTGCAAACCAATCCAACTGTCTAACAATTGGTTTTTAGAAGAAATTACACAGCCTTGATTATTTTCATCTTACACGAAAGTAATGATGAGATAGCCTACATAGAAGTATATACATACACAGTATATAGACACTGCAGTTATTTAGGCCTACTTTAATTAAAGTTGCGTCTTTAAGTATTTAACAGGAACAGTCAGTTGTTTCCATTGATACGACCTCAATTTAAATCTTATCAATAAAGTTAGAAAGGTTACCTTGAGGGAACCTTTCTGTCCCTAGACAGAGGTGAATAAGTTGGTTTCCAATATGTGAACACACACACACACAGTGTGTAATACCAGTTGCTGTAAGCTCTAGCAAGCACAGTACGGTCTGCTGCAACCTTTCTCAGGGGTTAGCAATATAATTCCTCATCAGGGTGTTGGCTCAGTACAAGCAGGGGAGGAACAGACAGATTGATGTTATTTGTCTCTTCACACATGCTAAGATAGAGGTCACACCTTCCTGATGTAAGGCAAGAGAGACACAACACAATCTCCCCCTCTCGTTGTCATGATATTTATCTTAAGAGCTGCACTGAGAAGGGAGAGAGAGAGAGAGAGAGTTCACAAATGAACTTGTTTGAGAATCTGACCTCATTTCAAATATGAAGATACAGACATGTTCATAGCTACATGCAGACAGATGGACAGGCAGACAGATGGACAGAGAGATATTTATTTTACAGTGGGTATTTAGACTTCATGAAGCATATGGTCGTGCTGTTGCGTTTTAAGTGCACAGTGTTTGTGTATTAGGCATAAGATGACTAAAAATGCCTTCTGCATTAGGCAAAATCTCAATCAGAGGAATCCTGCTGATAGAAATACTTGTCTTGGTACAGAAGAACACAAAACCAACCAGACTGAAGCTAAGTCCTTTTCCTTGCAAAAGCAGATGGCTCGCTTTAAGACCCATCACATAATCGACCTCCCCGTTCCTGGAAGCCAGTAGGCTCTGCTAGCTGTCAGGGAAAATAACCATAACATTGTTGTCAGTCTCGCCGATCAGCTTCCCTGATGGAAGTGAAGTCCCTTTTAGGGCAACGGCAGCCGCTGGTATGGTAATGCCATGTAGGCCACATCCCTTTTCCCTTGCAAGCCCCCACCCCCCCACCTTACTTGACATTTGATGTTTTCTGTAGCTATGTGTCCTTCTGAAGGCCTGGGGTCAGTTGTGACTCTTGGATACCTGATGTCACTCTTCCGCATGGTTTGTCAGTCAGCTCTGACAGTGCAATGTGGGGCCGAGAAAGAGGGGAAGGATCACTGTGATTAAGTCTAAAAAAAATTGCTTTCTCTACTCGTCGTAAAGATGATTTGATAAAATCTTGCCTTTATCAAACCAACTTGCAGAAATGTTACCATACCACATCTGTGTCTGTGTCATTTTGTGTCAAGGCTTTTTCACGGCTTTATTCACAGACGCATTCAGCAGCTTTAAGTGAATGATTGAGTTTTGCCCTCCATTTCCTTACATTCAAAATTTCAAATTCCACTCCTGATGGATTGTGTTCAATGAAATGATGTCTTCTCCTTCTAGCTACTATTTACTCAAGCTGCATGGAGTCTAAGACAGTCTTTACAGTCCCCTCCCCTGCAAAATGTGAGTACCATGCATAATATGGCCAGTTAGCATATCTTAACGTAGGAAAGTGACAGCTCATTAAAGGTTCGACCAAGCCCACTCTGTACAGCCCTTCAGAAGTGAGGAGTACTGATAGGGACCCTCTACATGCGACTCTTTAAAGGATGATGACAAGTCAAGAAATGAGAAGAAAGGCACAAAGAGGTGCAGGGCATTTATTATGAAGTGAGAATACTTCAATGTGTAACACACTTAAATTGATTATGGCTTGTTTATTATGCCTGATGTACATGTGAAATATCCTGCAGATACTCCACTACACTTATATCATCTAATATGCAAGCCAGATCTCACTGAACCTTATTATTTGAATCACTTTCATGCATTGATATACCTACACCGAGGAGCAGATATAGCTGCACAATTGAAACGCACCACTGGATGGCGCACGAGTATCTTTCTTGGACTCATAAAAATGCTCGTTTACGTCTGAAATTAGTAACATATACATGCATGCCGATTGTACCATGCAGCAGCAAGGTTACCCGCTGCAGCCCCTTTCATTTCAGATTAATCAGGATGAGACATGAGAAACCCACCGCATATAAATGACAGACACTGAGAGCAAGTGATCTCTGCGGTCCTGAGGGGCCCCTGCGCTCACAGCATTGATCTGATTAATATGTAAACAAACCCATTAATCCACGCATGTGCTCTTAATTGCGGGATACTTCTGATGAGTCTTGTTGCAGTGGCTGCACACAAAGAATGGGCGTGAGTTGTCCCTCGAAAGGGAGCCCAGAGACTCTTGCTTTTTTTGCACCAGCGATCTGAGCGCTCAGTCCACAGTCTGCCAGAGACAGAGAGCACACCAGCGGGATGGATGGCACAGGTAAGTCGTGATTTACCTTTTTTCTCAGCGGAAATACCTGCAAAGTGTTTGTTTTACCATAATTATCAGTCAGACTAAGAGCAGGGGATTACTGTATCATCTCTTCCATTGGCATTATATATTGTTGGAAAGTGCTGCTGCGCACTAATCTGTGAGGAAACACTCCGCAGTAGCACAGATAGTTGGTTTGGTCAATTTGGACAAACGCACAAATGAGTAACCATATCTATAACACGACTTGTCGGATTTTGGTATTTACAGAAAGCGACTGCCTTTCTTTTTACGCACGATAGCCATTTTACGCACGAATACGAATATTCAAGTTGAATCACCAAACTATAAAAGGCATTCACCTTTGGCTGTCTGACATGAAAATTCATTTATTTTCTCTCTCTTATCATCAGGATTTACAACAACGGTTATCTGAATACTCTCCCAAAACTAAGAGGACGAGGACGCACAGGAGGGAGGGGAGTCTCAGCCGGAGAGAGTCTGAGTGCGTCTGTGTGTCAGAGGCTTTTTGAGAGAGTGAGGGAGCATCACAGATAGAGGAAAAGAGAGAGGGGAAGAGAGAAGGGAGTAAGTCTGGACCAGGTGATCGAATACTAACAAACCTCCAAGGGGCTACCGGGTTGTATCAGTGTGCACGGGACCAGCGATCTGACCATGGTGCCAGCGCGCTGCCCGGGACCCTGTGCCATGCTGGCACTGATCCTCCTCATGGGATGCGGCGTGGTTTTCTGCCTCGGCCAGAACGACACGGAGCCCATCGTGCTCGAAGGGAAGTGTCTTGTGGTGTGCGACTCGAACCCTTCTTCGGACGGAGCGGTCACCTCCTCACTTGGCATATCAGTCCGCTCCGCTGGGGCAAAGGTGGCTTTTTCCGCCGTGCGTGGAACCAACCACGAGCCGTCAGAGATGAGCAACACGTCTATGACCATCTATTTTGACCAGGTCAGAACTGAGCACTAACATAACCCACTTGCAGCGTAATATAAATGAGATTGGCCCAATATGTTGGCTCCATTACTGTTTTCTTTTTATTGTTTTCCCTTACCTCGCCTTAAAATCTCTTTGCCGTGGGCGTACATAACTTGTTTAAGGTCATGTTTCATAGATTTTCTATCACTGCTCTCGCTCTGTGTGATCTGAGCCCTGAGAATCCCCCAACCTAGAAGAACACAATGCTGCTTCCCTTTCATTCAATGCTCTGCGTAACTGGCACGATTTGGAGATGCGCTGCCAAAAGGATGATCAACCATGCATGATCAGTTATTACATATGCGTGCTAGGCCTCGGCCGAATCTACACGTGCACTGCGTAGCTTTTTATTTTTTATTTTTGTTAAAGATGTCCCAATAAGTTTTCACGGCTGAGGGCTTTGGACAGCGGCCTGTTATACGCATGACGTTGGGAACCATCCCAAACTGCGACTTAAGTTCAGCCTAAAAACATTTGGCATAGCAGAACCAGAACCAGCCTATCTGATACGCCTGTCTGTAGTCACGTAGCGTAGCAGAGACAAACAATACACAGTAGCAGCTGTTATGTTAAGTGAAGCATGCACATTGGGGAGGGGAAAAAAAGAAGGAAGAAAAAAAGATGGAGCGCTGTCTCATTGTGCGTCCTTTCTGGTCACAGGTTTTAGTGAACATCGGCAACCATTTCGATCTCAAAGCAAGTGTTTTCCAGGCTCCAAGGAGGGGGATATATAGTTTCAGCTTCCATGTGGTGAAGGTCTACAACAGACAAACCATACAGGTGAGCAATGATCAAATATACATTCAGCATTTTGGAACATTTTAGTGCTTAAAATCCTGAACATGCCCGTGTGTCTGTGTGTGTGTGTGCGTGTGTGCCCCCTCCCTGCAGGTCAACCTGATGCAGAATGATTACCCGGTTATATCAGCTTTCGCCGGTGACCAGGACGTTACGAGAGAGGCGGCCAGTAACGGAGTACTGCTGATGGTTGAGCGGGAGGACCGCGTCTATCTGAAGCTGGAACGGGGCACCCTCATGGGTGGATGGAAATACTCCACCTTCTCAGGCTTCCTAGTCTTTCCTCTATAATCTAATCTGCGATGAGCCAACGTCGCACGGGACTCTGCTTAGGTTGAGGAACAGGAAACGAAACAAAAAAAACGAAAAAAACAAACAAAAGAAAACACACAAAAAAACATGCCATTTATTTTTAACTTTAAATAACTGTCAGCCAAGGAAGCCGACGAATATCTGTATACCTACACTCGTCCACTATCTAGTCAAATATGAACGTTTCCTTGGAGTTTCATATATCCAAATCCATCAGTCAACTTTAACGCAATCTGGATGATTAAACGTATTGATCGGCCAGTGGCGTGTGCTTGTCGGGTATGTGGATTTTTTTCTTGCTTGGAAAAACAAACTTTTGTCAAGAGACAAACGGGTGCACCTGGAGAAAAAAAATGGACAAGGGAGAAGATGAGGAGTGGAGGAACTGATGTCCTGGACAGGCAGAGTGTGTTATGCTCTATTTTATGTTTGTATAGCCTTAAAGAATATATGGTTTCCGTCCAAGTGAAATATATGGAATTATGGACATCCAGAGAAGAAATGCTTTCACACCCAAGGCATTTTTTTGCACGAATGGAAGTTTTTTTTTTTTTCCTTTTTTCCTTTATGTTTTGTGCTGTCAATGGTGTTGCGTTTGGATGCTGAACATATTGAAAATAAGCCAAATGTAGGCCGCCGAGAGTTTATTAAAAAGAGAAAAAAAGGCGACATATTTCAGCCACCGGAGACGACTTAGAGCCCTTTTATTAAAAAAAATTATTATATAATTTATAAAGTACATATTCACATTATTGTGTGTTCTCCATTTCGGAATCTGCGTAGCTTTGACTGATTTAATGTTCAGTGACGTTGCTCACCAAATGTACATTGTGGAAATAATAGAAGAATCCCTATATGTCCCGCTTAATAAAAGATATTGTATTGTATGTAGGCTGAGCGCATTGATCACTTTTTATTCACATGGCTTTCAGTTTGAAGGGAGTAGACTGAGAAAAAAAAAAAAAAAAAAGCTCAAGGGCCTCAAGCAGAAAGAGACGCAGCTGCTTCAGTCGCTGTCCGAGGTGCTGAAATATACAGATGGACTCAAAGTGGCGCAGCAGCACTTGTTACACGTTGGTGTAAAATAAGAACTTAACATGGAGCAGAGACCACAGAGAAACAGATAAACTAACTTTTAAAAATGTGATTTTAAACGTGCTTATCTAATGGAATATAAATGCTGGAATATAAATACTGAGCAATCAGCTTACAGGTCGGCTCGGTCACACTGGATGCGCCTTTTACGCAGCGCTCGACAAAACATAAAGCCTAGTCCCTCTTAGAATAAACAGAGGAGAATCACGCTTTTTTTTTAAAATTATTATTATTTTTTTAAGGCTGAAATGATAAACGAAGAGAAAAAATTCTGTAGTTTAACAACTTCAACTTCCTCCGCCCTGTGGTGCAACTTTGGGTTTCATCATATAATTGGATGCCATCTTGTTTGAAAATCAACGTTTTCAGGATATTTCCGCCCACACACAGCACCCCCCTCCCCTCTCTCCCTCTGTCTCTTTGACACATATACACACACGCGCACACATACACACAGTCAAATACATTCCCTGCCCCCTAAACGCAGCCAAAGTCTGAATCATGATTCAGGTGATTCTGGCCAATCCAGGAAAAGAAGTGACTTGTGTTGGGTTTGTGTAGGCCTTACTTCATGCATCTGTACATAAACAATACACTTCGGTTTCAGAGCCACTTGATGGTTGGATAATACAGTTTATTCAACCACCACATTTTAACATTCATCTAAATGTTTGTTATGCATTAAGTAAGTTTCTGTGCAACATCCGCTGGTAGTTAATAATATTGAGGACACTTGCTGCTTTTGAATTCAGGTGAAAGCCTTTATCCTCTATTGATTTCCTTTGTTAAATCTCTGCATGGCATAGACAACTTTGAGACTTTGGGGCATTTGAGATGTTGGACTGAGCGAGAGCAAAAGTACTGCTGCTCAATATCAGAAATAAAATTCTAGTCTGTTGAACAACTCTGAAGTTAAGTAGCCTAAGCTGTTCGCTGCAGTTGGTCATTAATTTTGCAAGTCTAGCTAAATGGTTGGCTGATGTGAGACTGTTGGGTCAAAGGTTGGACTGTATGTGAAGTCATGCCTCAGCTTTGTGTGGTGGAGTTTAGTGCGTTTGGAGCAGGGCTGTCTTACAAATGCTGTTGTGCTAACTCTGGGGATACAGTAGCAATACACGTTAACACTTCCTGTTTGGGCGGCGTTGGGCTCTGCTGTTGTTACAAACATCCTCCGCAGTACAGGTGCACAAAGATTTGGAAGGAAAAGAAATAGAGAAAAACCACTGGTTTCTTGATTACTGTGTGTGAAATTGCAACATCATCAACACGGGTATCAACTCTCATGCATTTAGATTTTCTTAAATTTTTGTCAAACCTGTGATGAGGATGTGAATCGTCTGCCAAGGAATTCTCGATGTTGCTTGACATCAAACAAGTCCAGGCGTGTTACTCCCTTGACTGACCTGCTTAAAGGCAAAGAAACAAACAAAACAGCACAGGTTGAGGTTTAGAGGTGTAGTCTGAGATATGTAAATGCATTTTTGAGTGGATTTTCACCTGAAAACTGAAAAGATGCCTCACTGAAACTATGATTTTTGTTTCAATGGAAGTCAATGGGAACACATGTTGAATTTCTTCAAGCTTAAACCGGCCAGAGACTGTTTTTCTTTTAATTTCCAAACTGGTTTCTTTAACGAGGAAGGTTCTCAAGTGACCAGATGAAGAGCGTCTGATTGGTTGAGCGTTGCAAATCTGATCCTAATCCTGACAAAAAGTTATTTTCCAGTGGAGTTGTCTGTTTAATACAAAGCCAGCGTGACAATGACAGAAAAAAAATACTGTCAGCAGAGTTACGAGCCAGACTGCAACACTTTGTGATAATCCTCAGCTTGTTTGAGACACACTCCACTGTTGGAGCTACTGTGTCGACTCGAGGACAAACATAAGAAAACATGAACATAACAGTTTGTTCCATCGGGTTAAGAATGTGACCCAGCAGCTGCTAAGCTTTGAAACCATTTGCATTCTTAACTGATAATATCCTACATGTGAGCATCTGGAAACTTGCTTACTTGCCTCTATCTTTTTATTTCCCACCATCTTCTTTTTTGGTTGTTTTTTTACATATACCTTGATCTTGTGAATAACAGAACACAACAGCTGAGAACAAAGGAATAGACCTGCTGATAGCCTGCTGATGCCAGCAATAGGACTGCACAAAGCAGCAGAAACTGCCAGCAAATCAGAGTGATTTGGAGGGTGTATTAAATTGGCCTATAAAGTGCTAATTGTGCCCATACTGGAATGAAAAGTCTCTTTCCAAAAGATCCCCTTAGCTGATTAAGATAGTTGTCAAAAACATATCAGTGCACTGAGCAAATGAGAAATGAAAATAAATACTTTTTTTTTGGTTATTGGATACTATCAAAAAAGTCTGACTACGTGCTTTCATGTAAAGGATTTAAATTGTACCTGGGACTGTTGAAGTGCTGACATGCTTGTTGAAATTCATATCTAGGAGAACTGTTTGCAGCTTAATGGGAATGTTATACCTAAAACAATCTGTAAATGTGACCATAATGTGACAATTTCTACACAGCCTAACTGGATTTTACTGTTTGTCGCAGAAAATATAGAGTCATTATCAGAGTATATGGCACAATTTAGCCACCCTGAAAACATTATCAGTCTTCAGATAATGTGGTGGAGTGCATGGCAGTACTTTTTTCTGGGATATGCAAGGCACACGCCCTGAACTCCTATGGCCTTAAACAATTTTAGAGCATTACTTGATCTTCCAGGGTCTCTTTAAAGATTCATGTTTGCCCTTGTGACGCACATTCTCCAGCGATTGGCTTTTTAATTTGTATGACTCGAAGACGCACACAGCCCATGCATTAAGATCATAGGCTGGCGGCACCGTGGGCCTCACGCAGTGGGGAGGTGCAGCGCTGCTAAATGCATTGGAATCTAAATTATGTAATAGACTCATCAGGCGAATGTCATCTTTGGTTCCAGACTCTCATGGAGAACGTCAGTTTTTCATTAATGAGGTTGTTTAAGTGTGTAAACACCCACGCAGGCTGAAACACGCAGAGCACATTTACACTTCTAACCGTCATGTACAGTACATGCATGCACGCACACACACACACACACTCGCACACATCACAGAGTTAAATCCTGCTCATTCAGCCTTGAACAAAGCAGCTCCTATTTGGAAACATGGAGACTTATCTTCAGTCGTTGTGGAAAACAGCATTACAACCATTTTGGCGACAAGAGTTAAACTCGTCTACGGCTGATTTAGAATCTGTCATCTAAATATCAAGGCAGCTTTTCAGCTTCTGTTGTATTCTCTAACATTTAATTACACTGCCTGTGCATACAGTATCTTCACTGGGGTGATTTGTTCGGTTTTAACAGGGATGATAGTTAGCAGGTAAAGTGTCATCATTTTATCTGGAATTCTTTAACAAGAAAAATATTTGTGCAAACAAAACGAGCACCACTTTCCTTCTCCTCGCATCAAAATACCACTACAATTTCTCTATTGAGTGACAAGTCCTTCATTGGAAAACGAGACTGTAAATTTTAAACCTTGCTCTTGCGTGATGCTGAAATTGTTATTATAATGTTTCTTCTGGCACAAAATCGTTGTACATGTGGAAAAAAAGAAACACTTGCTTTTCCATCCTTGGCATAATGTTGCACCACTTTGTCATGTTGTTTCGCATATTGGTAATTAAGCTTCAATTTAAATGTTATTTAATGAGGTTTCCGACCGACAAGAGTCAGAATCTTTTTTTTTTAGGTAGAATTATAGACTATTTTCAGTCAGTAGGAAGCACGTCTCACCTTGAAACTTGTGTGTAGAGTTCACTTGTGAAGATGTCAGTGAGCAGCTGTCATCCTCAGACCCAACATTTCATTTTTTCGATTCAGAGATCTTGAGGTCAGGAAAACGTGTTGATATCGTTGGCAAACGGCAAGACCCTTAAGAATCAGTTTCCTGACCCATCTTGAATCCCAGCCCAGGGTTTAAGAGCAGAGGAGTTGAGCACTTTGATTTGCTTGCTTCCTCTGAGAGCCACAGAAAGCAATAACAGAAAGCTGAGCATGTAAACTGAAGACATAATGTAATAATTATCTCAAAATGCCCATGTGACTGCGGCGGTCAGTTCAACTAATGAGGCAAAGTTTGCTACAAAATGTGTTTGGATTTTTTTTTTTTTTGGAGAGGGAGTTTCTATGCGTCTCTCTTCTCTCTACTGCTGGAAATCAGTGTGTGGACTGACGTGCATTGTGTCGTTCTAGAGATACACACTGCCAAAGGAGAGAGACCTTAACAAGATTTTCAACCTTTCCTTTTGATTGCAGATGAGCTAAATACATTGGTATGCATGAGAGGGAAAAAAAACTCTCAGAAAAGGTGTCTTTTGCCATAGACTCATTTTCTCCCAGTCCTAGTCCCTGTTATGGCTGAAATTGCCTTAAGTGTGATTGTGAGTGCGAATAAGCCTTTCACAGCATTATTTTTATTCAAGCTGTTCCCAGGCAAACCTACAGGCAGTTCCTTTTGGGTCTGAAATGACGCTTAGGGGCCCACTCAATCTAATATCTAATGTGGCTGCAAGTTAAAAGGAAATGCATACTGAATGTCAGGATTTATTGCCAGTTTTAATGGTCCAGACCTCTTTATATCATTTTTAAAACCTCTTTCCATAGGTTTCCTTCCAAATGAGCCCTGCTAATTTCATGGGCCGTGGTAATGGCGGTATTTTGCCGGCAAGGCGTGGAGACATAACCTGTGTAAGACATAAAACGCACTTTCACATAGGCTACTGGAAGAGTTTTTTTTTTTACTCTAATATTTTTATTGTTAATCATAAGACTATATCAGATTATATAGGTCAAATATCCTTTGAGTCAGATTTCACCCCAGGCGTTGGTAATACAGTTATGGGGTTTTGCAGTGACCCAACTAATTTGCACTTGAATGGAAAGACACTGATGCAAACGGAGAATACACTGAGAGGACAACATGTGGCAGTGGCTTGTTAATAATGCATTTGTTTGCCAAACAAATAAATAGACGCATAACACAGACAAACATCAGTCACAGAACCGCCTCTGTGAACAGGCCCATCCCTGAAGAAAAGGGGGGGGAGAGGAGAAAGACAGAGAAAGTCTGTTTATTCCTTCTGCCACAGCCTGCAATATCCATACTGCTGAAACACGCAATTCCCCAAAGAAAATACAACCTCGTCCAAACCCCCCCACACACACATACACACACACAGACCGTACACAGACAGTAGGCAACGCGGCACCAGGCAGCCCAGGCTCATATGAACAACTCCTTGATGTGATAGTTCCAATACATCATCTGTCTACACATTAGATTCAGGCACAGCAAGCCTGAGAGAAAGCATCCCGGACCCAGAACCTAACCAGTTTAACGACATTCATTAGAATGGGAAAAACTGTGCCTCAGCACAACCAGCTGGGGTGGATGACAAAACACACACTGTGAGTTGTTGATCCTCCGGATCAGGCAAACACACTCAGAAATACACACATTTGTGTTGCACAAGTGACAAAGATGCACGCACACACACATACACACACAGAGACTTGACACTGCAGAGGCAATAAGACTATTTTTACAGGTGTAGGTATGGATTCTGGTTATGGTAATTTTATAGATCATTTGGAAGGGATATAACACAGGGTTTAATAAGGTTACAATTCTTGCCCCTGTAACTGAAAATAGACTATCACCAAGCACTGGCAAGCAGCCTGTATATGTTATATTGCTAATGGAAACCCACACACAACTCAACATTTAAGGCACAGTTTGTTTTCTGGGTCGATGATCCAAGGGACCAAAAATCAGATGCCACATGTAAGTCTCTTTATTTTGTGCTTCTTTCTCTCTTTATGCATGGAGCTTTTTAAAAAAAAAAACAACAACAAAAAACCGTGTGACACAAGTGTGCTTTTTGCAAACGATGCCATAAAAATCCAAATACATAAAAGGACGCTCATCAACAGATCTGAAAAGTCAAACTGCCCGAAGCGTGACAAACATTTCTGTAAAGCCTCTCCGGGGGATTCCTGTCAGCTTATGAATGTTAATGGAACAGAATCTGAGACTTTGCTGTAGATTATGGCGTTTAACCACAAGTCTGTGATGGCACAGCTACTTGTTGTAGCGCTGTGTTGTTCCACATGGACAGAGATGTGAGCAGTTTACTAATAACTCTCTAGTGCTTTATAGATATAGACCATCGCCTCAGATCACATGTAATGACCAACACAAAAGTCTTCTCTGCTAATATGACAGAGGCTGCAGCTCTGATGTGTCTAGACGGTTGGACCCAGTTGATATCGATTTGATCCTATTGACAGCAGTGGATATTTGTTTGTTTTTTCACATCAGACTCTGAACTAGTTGAACAACACTGTTAAACAATGGAAGTGTTATGCTCATATACAGAGACCAGCTTAATTACCAAGTCATGGGAGGTGTTGTCAGGAGCCATAATTAGAGCGGAGTGTCAAACTGAGTTTCTCACCATATAGAGGGAGTGCTGCTCAATACAGGCTGTGTCCTCTGTAATACATACAGTACAATACAGTATAGGTGTGACATCAACATGGTGTGCTGTGTCTCCAGTATTCACTACATACTAACTGTGCATAGGAGTGGGACTCACCAGAAGCTATACAATAATATCACAATAGCATTCACAGTATGATATTATTGTGATTTTCAACATTTTGCCATATCTGGAGTATTGCAGTAACAAGACAAATTGTGATTTATTACCTTTTGGCAACTGCAAATTATCTCAAGAGAGGAAAACTTTGTCAACATCTGTTTTATCTAATGTGAAAAACTTCTCAGTAGGGGCGGCGTTTAGCTCACTTGGTAGAGCTGCCGCCCCATGTTGAGGCTATAGTCCTCACTGCAGGCATCGGGCGGCCCTTTCCTGCATGTCATTCCCCCCTCTGCCTCCCCATTTCCTGTCTCTCCCTCAACTGTACTATCAATTAAAGGCAAAAAAAAGCCCCCCCCCCAAAAAAAAAAAAAAAAAAATATATATATATGTATATAAAAATTCTCAGTCTGTTTATCTAACTTAAATCTTTACACTCAACATGAGATTGTTGAGCAAACAGACTGACCAGCACAATCACAGTAATTACTGCTTTAGTATTCCAGTACCAAAAACTTCAATTTGTATTTCAATTTACACAATAAAAGATTGATCCTTGGCATTCATATATTGCCATACTACGCTGTATCGATTTTCCACCCACCCCTTATTGTGCACAGTATATATTAAATACTGATCACAGTACACAGTTTTGTTGCTGTACCCTCACTTCATTCTAACAGTAAATAATACATTATGTGTGACAACAGTTGTCTTGACTTTGGAGGATCTCTGCCAATTAAACTTTGCGTCTCTGGAGCTCTTTCATCGCCCTTGCAAAAGATTTTTGATTCTTTCCAGCTGTGAGGAGTTCCTCAATTTCCATCACGCAATGCACTGTGGGAGAAAAGCTGCTCTGTCTCAATTTGCATACTTCAACTCGCACTTGCGATTTCCAGTGCGCAGGTGCGCTGACATTGACAAATATGGGAAATATGGCCAGACTTATCACCCTCATGGTCGCCATCTTGGCTACGTAGCTTACAGGGAGAGAACACTGCAACCACCAAGGAAGGAGGAGGACACATTGTCAGTGGCAATGAACAACTTAATTTCTATATCACATGACAGAGGGGACACACTCAGGGAGAGTCAAACAATAATTTTAAATCAAGTGAGCAGGTGGACGACAGCCATGTTCACATGTTGCAACAACAGTTCTGCATTTAAAGTCACACATTTCAGCATATTGTTTACACAACTAACTGTTGGTGTGACATCTAGTGGCCAAGGAAGTTGCCTACAGACCCTTTAAGGCAGTGGTTTTCAAAGTGGGGGGCCATGTTCATCTTTCTAATTGCCTGACAGTCAAATATCACCCATGATGTGGGTGATATTAAACAGTTTAAACAGTTTGTGTAGTTTGCACCTGACATCGAGCCTCAAACTTGGGGGGTTTGCAAAGGGGGTCCTCGGCCAGAAGCTAATGCTATTCGGGGGTTTGGGAACCCCTGCTTTAAGGTAAGTAAATGGTCTGTATTTATATAGCGCTTTTACTATACCTGCAACGATACCCAAAGCACTTTTACATCATACATCGCATTCACCCATTCACACACTGATGGCGGAAGCTGCCATGCAAGGCGCTGACCACGACCCAACAGGAGCAAGGTGGGTAAGGTGTCTTGCCCAAAGACACTACAGCAGCAACCATGATAGTAAGCTTTAAAGTCACTTGTCCAAAAACAATTTAGAAGAATGATTTTGATTGTTGCTTTATGATTCTAAGACAGCAGTGAAGTTTTATTTCTTCCCATAAAAAACTACTTTTATGATAATTTAGACAGACCCAAAGGTTCGCATATAAAGTCTGCATGAATATTTGAGTATGTGACAATAAATTTGAGGGTGCTTAGAGTAGGATTAAGCATGTATTCACAGCATTAAAATGAATGACCTCCTCCTTCCATAGCACAGATACATAACATAAATCAAACTGTATCATGAATATAAAGTTCTGACAAAACTTTCAAGATGAAAGACTTTTTTTATTGTTTGAATATTGTGACTGTGACAAATCTAAGTAGTCTGCACAATCTTCCAGAATTAGAGTTGGACGCCAAACAAGATATTCCGCCAGCTTCGAGTAACTGCTGCTCAAAGTCTCTACAAGTTAGCATCGTCCGTCATCATTCATGGTCACACACACACACCTATATTATACTGAAAATAGTACATTGTGACCAGGAATTTGTGCTAAAACAGGATATCCTCATGCATTGAGCATGTTCACATGTGGACAATCTCAGGCATCATTATTTCTCACCTT
The DNA here is from genome assembly GCF_905171665.1 of Trachurus trachurus. Classification (NCBI taxonomy): domain Eukaryota; kingdom Metazoa; phylum Chordata; class Actinopteri; order Carangiformes; family Carangidae; genus Trachurus; species Trachurus trachurus. The sequence goes on from NC_139911.1 coordinate 10,873,930, forward strand.
AATAAGCTGTTGTCCTGGGTTCTTCCTGCTGCCTTTTAATAATGATACCAGCTTCCAGGATTCACCATGCACCGCCTCTACCTGCTACTGGAGAGTTGGCTTTTGGACACATTGACAGTCACGCCCACATGTGGTATTTTAAACAATAAGACAAGCTGTGAAACGTTTGGGAATTTCTAAAAAAAAAAGAAAAAAAAAAGAAAAAAGAAAACTACACAGATGTGGCACCTGAACCAGGACATTTAATCGGTTCCAGGAACTCATTAAATATACATGTGCTGTTCTTATGCAGAGGCCCATTTATTGGCAGATTTTAGGTCCTGACCCACAGTTTCAGCCTTCCAGTATCCTCAGAGGTATCGTAAGTGGCAGAAGAAATAGGGAAGATAGAAGGAGCTCTTCTATCTCTCAATAAAATGTTTTTATGGGGAAAATATACATTCGAGAGAGAGTGAGTGTCATATTTTTTCATAGGACTTGGAATTCATGTCATTATTTTTTGTGTATACACGCCTTTTAAAAATTCCAATATTGACAAATTGCATGTTGCTGCGGGTTAGATCAAAGTCTCTGTGGAAAAGGAAATAAAAGCCTATGCATGTCAAGCGCATCTTATCATAAACACATGGGTGGAGAGGCTTGGTGGAGGGATTGAATTGAGCCTGTGTTCATCGGAGTTTCTCCACAGCCTCGGGCTTCACAGGGGACCTTGAGGAATGCTACAGGCATGTTTAAGGGCAAAGAGAGTGGATGCTAGAGATGGAGGTTGATCTGCGATCAGTCCACCACACCAAGAATGGAAATTCATCTGGCTGTCAATAATCACCTTCATTTACACTCCTGCAACATGAGAAGCTCTACGAAGGAACATGCCAGGAGCGGGAAGGTCAAGGAACGCCTGTTAGAAAACATATTATTCATGGGAACATTCAAACCCAGTTGCATGATTATTTCATTTAATTTTAGTTTCATTTACTTTCCATCCATTAGTCATACAGCTCATCATTTGAGGGTCGCAGGGGGGCTGGATGTAATCCCAACTGTCAATGGACGGCAGGTCGCCAGTCCATCACAGGGTTGACATATAGAGACTAACACAACATTCACATCTATGGGCAGTTTAGAGTTGCCAGTTAACCTAACCCTCATGTTTTTAATCATGGGAGGAAGCTGTGGTGTTCAGATGGAAACCTCACAGACATGGGGAGAACATTCAAACCCCAACAGAGAATGGCTCCGGCCAAACAGCGGGTTCAAAATCCTTCTGCTGTGAGATGACAATGCTAAACCACTGAACCACTGTGAATGTGGATCAGAAATTCACTTTAAAGAAATAGTTTGTCATGTCATTGGTATCACTCTCATGTCAGCACAGTAAGAATGAGGATGGAAGTAGCAGCTGGTTAGCTTAGCTTAGGCTCCCATCGCCACCTCTAAAGCTCACAAAATAACACGTCACATCTGCCTTACAATATGGTAACACAACAGTGTGGTTGTGAACAACAACTGAGGAATGCCATGACTGTTGATGAGTTGTCTTAGCTTCCAATGCAAAGACTATGAACGCTGACATGTTATGATGATGTTTTACTACTGAACTGACTTACTTATACTATTTTAATGAGCCATTAATCTATGTTTAAATCTTTAAACTTTATTGAGTTGATATTGTTTATTACTTCTATTTCATCAACATACATGTAGAGGGGAATACTATTGTGATGGAATGCATGTTTGAAAACCTACTGAATGATTTGCTATTAAAGAATTTATTACACTAATTACTATTGTGTATCACTTTGCTTTGGGGTGCACAAATACAGTAGGAGGTGATGAAGTAATGAGGGATTAGTTGGTAACTGCCGAGTGGGATGTATCAATTCATTTATCAGTGCTCATGTGATCAGAAATGCATGAGTTAGTGAGTGTTTTGTGCCGCTCAGTAGGGGTTGGGGTTGGGGGGAGGGGGGGGGTCGCAGATACTCATGAAGAAACTGGTCATTATGTTGATTCACAGATATTTCTGAACTACTTATGACCTCATGGTTGATGAATATTATTAATATTAATTTCTCCCAGTCTGCTCTTTATTCACACTATCATCTTTTTTGAGGCAGCGAGCTACTTTGGTAAAAACTACTCTTCATCCCATCTTTGCTATTTCACAAGGAGTTATGTTTTTGACTATTTCTGGACAGGATGCAGTTGCCAGGTAAAGATAAAAGTGAGTCCCTCCCTTGGCCCGGCTATATATATATATATAATAAGTTAATTAGACTTCCCTCCAGCCAGGCTAAGGCTATACTGTTTCCCCAGTCTCTGTGCTAAGCTAAGCTAACCGGCTGCTAGTTTCATCTCAATGAGAGAGTGGTATAAATCTCCTGATCTCTTTTTCTGAAATTAAATTAGCATATTTTCCCACAATGTCAACCTCCAGTTTGTTTATCAGTGCTGCTTTTCTCAGTTTCAACCAATTAAAATTCACATTTTCATTGTTTGAACACTGTTATCCCACAACATGAAATGAGTCCCTCCCTTGGCCCGGCTATGAGCTTCTGTGTGTGTTTACCCTCTGTGCTCCATGGCTGCGAGAATGAGCCTCCTGTTGGAGGCTGGTGCATGCGCTGGCTCAGATCACATGTTTAAAGGATGCGTTAGAGAGAATCCACTTTGGGGAGAACCTTGCGCGGGATCAATGCTGGCATGCTGATGAGCTTTGCGCAGGTGTTGCCAGAGGCACCGTGATAATGGTCAGAGCATGCAGAATCATTCCAGGAGCGCTGATGGTTCAGGACGAATTAATGACATACACACACCACCAAACAGACACACATACAGACAACATGCAGGATCGTTGTTGCTGACAGGCTAACGTCATACTGAAAGGTGAAAGGTCAGAGCCACTGTCTGTGTCCAGGAAATTAAACGCAGCCATCAGCACTGACCCTGACAGAGCAGCTGAGGAGAGCTGAAGCCTCCGCACAAACACAAGGATGCTCTCTGTAACGTGTGCGATCCCATGCTGGGTTCCCTAATTTTGAATGCTTTAATATTCAGTATATTGAATAAAAACTTAATTCAGAATTATTTAAAACCATTTAGAATAACATGACAGCGGAGCAGCAGTGCTTCGAAAATCCATTTTGTTCTGATGCTCGTGTCTGGTTTGTGTTGAGATTTGCCCAATCAGAGTCCCTCCCCATCCATTCTGCCCCAGTTCTCGAATAGTCCCCATCTGGTTTGACAATCTGTTTTGATGGAAATCAGTTGTTTTTTCCTCCCCTCTCTCATCTCCACTCGCTGCTCTTGCGGTTTTTACTTGAAGTTTCCCTGCGATCATGGCTCAGGCGCTTCAGATGAAACTTAGGCATGATCACAGCCTCTCCAGCGTCGCCACCAGTTCCTTGCAGCGCACGCCTGCCCCCGAGGAGTGGCTCTTTGCACAATAGAAACCCTCATACTGCACCTTAGATATGACTCTGAGATTATTGGGATGGGAATTTAAGTGTTATGCCTCCATACTACTGTAAAAAAAGAGGCTTTTGAACCATCTGTTAATTTTTAAAACGGTGATTGTTTTACAGGCCGTTTCATCTGCTCATCTTAAAAGACCCATTGTCAGGCTAATGGTCTTCACGGGAGCTGGATGATGTGTTTTGTTATTTCCTTTTATCTGTCTCTCTCTGAAATACAGATGGTTTTCATTGTTCCCTTGAATAATTAAGTGATTGACAACTTAGCTGCTTAATAGGAGGTAAAAATTTATATTTGATTAATTGAAGCGAGAACTTCAAAAACTAGATAAAATTATGATGCAGGACTCGGTTCAGGGCTATTTTCCTAAAAGCTAAGAAGGCTAAAAGCAACAGCAGCTCATTCGTACACGGAGATATCCAGCTCTGTTTATTTTCCTCTCCATTCAGTGCTAAATGAACACTGACAGAATATGAGGCTGCAAAACACAAGTTTAATGCACCAAAAACAGTGTTAAATTTCAGCTGGCAGGAAAGTTTTGTCAGCTCTGCATGCCTTTGGATGACAGTGTTGAAAGAGTAAACACAGTTAAGAGAGTCAGCAAGAAAACAAGGGAGGGGAGTCGACTCCCCCTCGTCGCCCCTCCTTCGTCTATCTCTACGGAATAACTGTGACTACCATCACAAACTCTGTCTCTGTCAACAACTGCCAATGCATCTTCAGACGGTAAATCGTGATCAACGTGCAGAGATGCTACCCAGGCAGAGAGGCGAGGAAGCAGAAGAAACAGCGCTTTTTTTTTTTTTTTGCTTTTTGCTTTTTTTTTTCATTGCAGAGGCATTGTGAATATTCTTTTGTGTCCTGCCTTCCTACTCCTGCCTTTTATATTGCAAAGTTTTGGAGTGTTTTTAAATGCAAAGGTGGTGTGCTTTTTCTTCTCCCCAAGTGCATTCCCATCCCAGAACACTTTCTGTATCTGTGCGCCCCCCCTCTTTCTATCTCTCTGCCTCACTCTCTCTCTCCTTTCCTCTTCCACTATACACTTCTTTTTCCATCTCCCACAGGTTCACCAGATGATACCACTGACGTGACGTTCTTTTTCTTCCCTCCTTCCCCATCTCCTGCACATATAATTTTCGGTTTTGACTTTATTTCAAACGGGTTTTAAGGCAAGTGCTTCTATCTCTCCGATCTTTCATCTGAACGTGCGTGAGGAGGATGGAGCCAGATGCTCAGACCGAGCCTCTGTATACACTGAAACAGCAAAAAAAAAAGCAACGTACAGCTGTCAAACATCTCTTGAACCCACAGACAGACACGCAGGACAAATGCACATGTATGCAAAGATAATGAACAGCCTCTCTAGCAGCACACACTGGCACTCTCTCTGCTGCAGCTTTTATGTATCCAAAGAACAGGAAAAGCTCCTTTCAGCTTTGTGTGCAGAGGAACAGAGGGATGAGGGGTGATAACACACCACACATGAACCTTAAAACATGTCCTACATCAAAAGATCCGCCTGTTTTGCGTCGAACCCCTCAGATTCTTAGAACACAGTAAAACTGCTCAGTTAGCGGTGGGCAGAGAAGAATGAAAAGAGCGCTTGATCCATGTTCGACAGTGTGGGCTGTATTTAATCCTTGCCACAGACTATACAAGAATCCTGTTATACTCTTCATATTCTTCAAAATAGCAGGGTTTTCGGGGAGGCGCTTCAACCGCATCCCTTCTTACCGACTCTGCATCCTCCTTCATGGGCTGTCCCAGGTGTTCCTGCATTTGTGTGATTTAATAATTAAAAAACAAAAACACAGAGGAGGGAAGAAAGGGAGTCCTGTGGCCACTCCCTGCACCCTCAGGCTGCTCTTCTTTTATCACGGATTGTACTTCCTTTGCGCCACAATGTGTGTGTGATGCTATTCTTTACTTCTCTGCTGTATGGGCTGTTTCTGTTCAACTAAGAACAGTCCCCCTGGTGAATCAAATCAGGAGATTATGAGAACATTCAAACAGACCAAATTGGCTTCCAGGAGAGCTTAAATCAATCTAAAGTTAAAATTGCAGCGAAAGGAGCCTTGGGTTATTTGGAGAAAGGAGGCAGATGTAGACAAGGAGGGTTGGTGCTGGGGCTGCTGGGGCCGGGGGATAGGAGGGGTGGAGGGGGTGTCTGAGAGTAAACCAAGGCTGTTTTGGGTAATATGAGCGTGAAATGCGACAGCATCAATTACTGAATGATTGAGGGCAATCCGACTGTGTGTGCTGCTATTCAGCAGGAGAGAGGAGGATATAATGGATAAACAGTGATTATGCCAAGTCCTCCAGATTGAGAATGTTCATATTTACAGTGTGACACTGGGACAACAACAGCTGTATTACTCCCTGTCATTTATGCAATATGTATTTCATTCCAGCATGTCTCCAATTACCTAATTCTTACGGAGCACAATGGAGTGAATTCTAACAGCTGAGGCTAATGGATTGTGGGCTCTTTCGGGAGCAATTGTGTCATGTATTCTTTTCTATTAACTTCTCTGAGTAAGATGTTGACTTATTTTCTCTGAATGGCAAACTAATTGACCCGTACGCCTCTCTGCAAGAGCAAGTCATGTTTTTTCATACCATTTCGGTCATGGAGATCCAGCTTTAAAATCTGCCTCATTTCTGCTTTAAATTCTGGAAGGGACAGCTTTCATCTGCCAGAAGCCAAACCTGCACCATCCCACTTCTGTCTCCCTCTGTTTCTGCCTTTGTCTCGCTCTCTGTCTAACCCACCACCCCCTGCTTAGTTAGGCTTGCTAAGTGATAGGCCATGGCATGGGCTTCTTCGTTCAAAAGACAGACGCATCATTAGGGGGCTGAGGAGTGTAGTTCCTGCCCCCAGGGGAGGGATGACAGTCCGTCACCGCCCTGGGGCTTACCTTACTTTGGACTATGGAAATCAAAGATGGTGCTGTGAAATTTGAATAGAAGAGGATGAAATACTCACAGAGCTTTTTTTTTTCCACAGCCAGTATGAATTCTGATGTTGGAGGAGAGGTTAGAAAAAAAGAAAAAAGAAAAACTCAGACCGTTTTGAAGTGATAATGATTAATCATTGAGTGAAGGCCAGGCCACTTAACAGCGAAAAGTGCTTTTGAGGTTAGTGCGAGTAAATAAAATGGAATATGAGTAAATGGGGACATAGCGCTGTCAGATTCATGCTTGTGCCACAGTCGGCCCGCAGAGGAGTAAACATATTGATAATTCACAAGACCCTAAACTCCACTGACAAACCCTCCTGAAATACTGTTATATTCCATATGTCACAGAGGAAGACGTCTTTGGAAATGAACAAACCTTTTGATTTTGCCTTTTGAGGATTGCCTTGAGTTTGCAGTTCAGCAAGTGTCTGCATCTCTGTGGTAACCTTGTTCTGTCAGTACCGTAGTTTTGCTGGAGCTCCTGTAAGGTACAGTACTGATCTGCTGCTATTCATGACAAACAAAGGCTCTCATTTTGACTGAACTGCAGCACCACAGAGAGCACAAGTTTGGATCATAGACCCAGAATCACTTTGCGTTTGTATGACTCCCTTCACTCCAATTACTCAAAGCACTTACTCGAGAGAGTCATACATATGCAAATATACTAAATTTGAGGACGTAAGTGCACGTGTTGGTAACATTTTACAATAAACTACTCGCATTTATGTGTGGTTGCAACATTTTTGGTTGTTAATATCAATTTAAATGTGATTTAATTGTGATGACTTTGCTCTGGGCTCTGTCATTTCTGAAGTAATGGTGCATTTGGTGCTTTTGCAAAACTCAGAGTTTACTTGACAGTTTAATAAGATGACGCACTACTTATCGAGAGCAGGCACATAAACAGTGGGTAACGGTGAGGTTATCTTGAGGTAATGATGCATCCTTGTGTGTTAAGCCGCAAAAAAATGTAAATAGTGTGGAATACGGATGTAAAATTTGTTTATGGGCCATTTAAAAATATAGTTTGTTGCTGCTGTTAACAAAATGAACAGCCATGGCAGATGAACTATACATAGTGCTACTGAAAAAGTTAAAGGAGACATATTATGCTCCTTTTCCACAAATTAAAATAGTTCCCAGGTGTCTTAAAGACATGTCTGTGACATGCTGTGGTCAAAATACCCCAAGGATCAAACATCACGGCTCTCTTTTCATCCGTTCACAACAGCCCTGTTCAGAACGGCTGGTTTCAGAGCCTGCCCCTTTAAATGCAAATCAGCCACTGCTCACCCCGCCCCATCGCTTCTACTGGTACCAGGTGGGGTGGGGTTATGCTAATTTGAAAGCTAGTTACATCACTGGAAGACATCTGAGGGAACAGCTCATAAAACCACATGGATTTCAATCTAGGGAGCCTGCAAATTACTGATTTTTTTTGTCAATTCTCGCATTTTGGGGGCCGGAAGGCAAGATATACACTCCGTCTCATAACGTTCTGTTATTATCTCATAGCGTGGTGAATGTGCAGGTCACAACTTGTCCAAGAGAGCGTTTTGGAGTTGTTGGTCTGTGTATTTGATGGGGGAAACCAAGAAATTCCATGAGCCTCCGTAGCGTAGCTCTGAGCAGCTCACGGCTCTGCTCCGCCGTTCAAAAAATAGTTTACACCGACAATTAAAGGTAACGAACCTACTGCTAAAACTAAAGGGATTATGGCAATAGGCCCAATTGCCCAAATGTTGAACTATCCCTTTAAAAAATGCTTTACTGATACACCACCTGCAAATGCATTTACTACATGGATACGGGACACTCAAAACGGTGAGCTCTTTAGTAGCAGGATGTGACTCTATGATCCACTCACATATGCCTCCGACAAGGTATGGATGATTTATCTAAAGATAAATGTGACCATGATTTCTTACATTACAAGTCTAAAAGAAGCTCAGTAGCCTTTTGATTAATTTTCATTTGGATCCTGCGTGATCTAATATTGACCCTTACTTTTGAGAAATCACTTAAGTCACATAAAACCTTTTAATTGAATCAGCATCTGAAAAAAGTTGATCCACTCCTTGCATCTGTCTGTTGATATCAGTGCACGAAACACAAGCAAAAACAATGTAGAACATGACACTTCCTGGGCAGCAGCTCTGCTTTGATCGGGATTTGTCATTGTTTAGCGAGCTGAAAGTAATGGAGACATGCTAAATGTGCCAGTATTCATGCACGACAACACTAGATCACACAGAAGTTGTTTTGTTTTTGAAGGAAGTGACACTGTATTTTTCAGCTTTAAGGAAGTGATTACAGAACCGATATGATAATTACACACAAGTTCATTACCAAAGAATCAAGAGTATTGTCATCTATTGTAATTCATAATTATCTCGGATATAAATCTCACTTTGAGCAAGTCCCTTAGTTATTCATTAATTACCAATTATTCCCAGATTTCTTCTTCACATTCACATTTTCCACATCTGTGCACTCTACTCAAACACACACACCTACCTACACTGAAATGCATGCATACCATCAACTGTCGGCCTTCAGCCAACAAACATTATGCAAACATGGCAATTTGGCTAAGTGTGCAACAGTACTGCACACGAACAGCAGGGATACGAGTGTGAATATGACGAATCCTGCATCGTTGCTTCTTGCTTAAAAACATTATTCGGGGGAACAGTGGGGATTAAAAGACCCCCCACCGTGCTATCCATTTTGGCTCCTGAACAGAAATGTGTTACTTGGGCGGTGTTCTGCCTTCCTGTACACACGGGAGTCTTTGTCAATGCTAATTGGCCAGCCTACCAACCAGCGAAGTGGAACACAGCTTCCCGAACACATCGTGGCTTATTTGTAATTGAGTGAATCCAAATGGTACTGTGCCTGTGGCAGTGTGGAAGCCACTGCCGGCCCTGGGATCTAACAAGGGCGTTTAACCTGTAATTTTGTACCTGCGTACGACACACTGGTCAGGGGGAAGTCATCAGTTCACTTACTGCAGGTTGTGGAGAGAAAAATCTCTCATCCTCCCCTGCACTAATAGCAAAATCTCAATTCCCTGACACCCAATTCATCTCAATTTATTGTATGTTGTTTCCATGGAGAACCTATTAGCACATTAACTGCGCACTCATTCTCACTGCCACAAACGACAGTGAGAAATAGATTCCTCTCAACTATTCTTTGCTTCCCTTTGTAACTGTCGGAAGCTGCTGGGTGGTGGTAAGACAGCAAATGCCCCCATTTAATGTGTAGTGATTCTTTCTGTGGCATTTTGCCTCCTCCTGTTGTCTCGCCTCTCTTATTAACATGCACTTAAATTCCCTTTGTTCTCTCAAGTGCTCATTAAAGAATTCAGTGCCTTCTGATGTCTATAGTTTTACATAATTAGAACCCAAGAGGGTTCCACGTGTGCACTAAAGTTCTCCATTTGTTTTACTCTGCATTAGAGGAGCAATTTGTTTAATTTCTCTGGAGTTTAACCTTGCTGACTGTGATGGAAAAGCACCTGCAAATCTCTCATTCAGTCAGATCACTGGTGAGAAAACATCGCTTGTGAGTGTTGTCTTCCTTGTAATGTCTGTGGGATATTATGCATTTCCTTTCAGTTGCATGCATATGACAAGCTACAATATACAGTGTTGTGTTATTGTCTTAAAAGCCTTAAAGAATGCTTTACAATCATTATTATAATCATGACTCATGGTACATTGTTCAGCATGATGTAATGCTTGAGTATTATATGTTTGCGTGTAAAAAACATTTAAACACTGGGTTGACTTGGGTTGTAGGTTTACAGTACATCCATCCTGGCTGTCAAAACTTAACTCAATGTTGTTAACCAAAAAACCTAAAAATGTCACAAGAAGAGTTTTGACATTTTAGAAAATCCACCTATTCTCTGTCTTGCCAAGAGAAGACTGATACAACTCTCCCATCTGCACGCTGAATGCAAAGATCCTGCCAGAGGCCGATTAGCTTAGCTTAAGATGAAGACTGAAAACACGGAAAACAGCTTGCCTGGCTCTATCATGTTTGTTTAATCTATAGAAAAACTCCAGAAAAACTCTTTCTTTGTTCTGGACCAGTAACTTTGTGAAGTATCTACTGGATGCCTTCGCTACTGGATGCTGTCCGCCATGTAAAAAGGCTAGCTGTAGATGTAATATTAAGTGGAGAGGTATTGATCTTCTAATCTAAATTATTAAAAACTAAAATGTCCATTTATTCTATTTTCATATGCTGTATCCTTAACTAAAATGCCATCCATCCTGTGTACCCCTCTGTTTGACCCCCAGACCCTGCCTCATACACCATCCAGCTGCCAGGCCCTCGGTGCTACATGGGGGACCAGGCGCTCGGCAGACATCTCCCCCAGGAGCCGTTCATTTCCTAAGCCAATATTACAGACTTTCTCCTTGGTAAACCCTATGCTAGGAGGAAAATTATCGTTTGTGTTACATCTTCCTCTCCTCTCCTCTCCTCTCCTCTCCTCTCCTCTCCTCTCCTCTCCTCTCCTCTCCTCTCCTCTCATGATCTTGCATCAAAAATGAAAGGAAAACATTTGGCAATGTTTCCCATGCTACCACTGGTGCCAACATCAGCGACAAGGACAAAGAATTTATTCAAAGCCATGCCCTCTTAGCATCTTGCCTTTTTTTTTTTTTTTTTTTAACCACAATTTTTCAAATCCAAAATCCAAAAGCCCTTTGAGCCCATTCCTTGTCTTCCTTGTCTTACAGCTGTACAAGGCCAAGGGTGAAAGTGATGCGTGCGTGTCTGTGTGTTGTTTATGTGCCTATTATATGCACACAGTTTGAGTGTACTGTAGTACGTGTACGTTTGCTGGTCTGGAGTACAGATATTGTGAGGTGGGGAGGGCTTGATGTGGTGTTCCAAAGTGAGTAGCCCGCCGAGGAAAACAATAAAGCACGAATGACAGGAACAGATGGCCCTCTTTATTGTCCCCTGAAATGCAAACACTGACTATCTTTGCTTGGTGGGTGGCATTATTATATATTTATTTCTCCCTCCTGTCCCTCTCCCTGCTAATAGCACTGGTGGCTGGCACCCACCCACTTCTAAAACTAAAAGGCCTGATAAAGGGCTGGAGCCAGATGCTTATTATTGGTTGCTTAAGATTTAATGGGCAGTGACACAGAACAAAGATGACAAGGGGTGGCATGAATGTCCAAACAGTTGGATGAGAGCGCACAACAGCGCCACATGCAAAACGTGTTCTTAAGGAACAGTACGACAAAAACGCAGCCACACCTCGGCTCTGTCCAAACTTCAATCTCAAGTTTACTTTCTAAAAATCTGATGTGAATGCCATCAAAAATCTTAATTTACTATGCACAATAGAGTATACCACATATGTCAAAAAATCATGAATTATGGACGGATTTTGGCATATATGCACATGTCTGAATATCTAATTTCACTTCTCAGCAGCACTGGGCTTCACAAAAATGATTTCTTCTACATTCAAACACATTTACCCCCTGATGTGTATTTGAAGCCTCTACAGTGCAATCAAAAGGTATAATAGACTTCTGTGGTGTGTACACAAGTTGTTTTCTACTCTAGCATCCTCAAAGGAGACATAGATTGGCTCTGCTCTCAGCTAAAAGTCTGACAAAACCAAAAGTGTAATAGAATTAAAAGCTAGACCAGATGTGTTTGAAGTCTTGTGTACCTTGCGAGTACCTGGGAGTTTGATGAGGCAGAGTCACTGTCAGGCAAAACATCTGTAAACCTACCTCACACAGAGCTTTCACACTGTTATGTCTTTCATAGTAAATAAACACTGTCCTTGTTTTGGGAGGAATATGAATATATAACTAAGCACAGTCTCAGAGATCAACCTATTTATGCAAACTAATATAATTTCCAAATCATACTGTGACACTAAAGATTAAGGCTGCACAATTAACTGCAATGTGATGAAAACTGCTTATGGCCAAGTGCAATTTCCAAATCACAGGGGATGTTATTTCTTTTTGACAAACATAAATGGTGTCACAACATTGTTGTGCACTGTTAGCACCATAAGTATTGTGTTACTACAGAGATGCCCTTTGTGGAAAAAATGATATTCACAAGCCGAAAGGTGTTGGGTACAAGACCCAACAGGAGTCAAATAATTAATTCCATATTAAAGTGAAAATGAAAAGCAAAAATGACGATTGCAACAGAAATCGCAATTGGAATGTCTGTCCATTTGTTTCTTTGCCCATATAAATGAAATATGATATTTGTTGCATACTGTGCAGCCCTATACTAGAAATGGGCGCACTGTGTTCAAGCTTCACTGCAGCCTTTTCTGTAATACGTAAACCATCATTTCTCTAATCTTACCTGAAAAGTTTAATAATGTTGTAGTTGCTATAAGTGGATACTGCAGACTAATGAAATAGCATATTTTATGACATATCTTACATTGATAATTAGTATTTTGCAACTTGCCAAATACAATCATTGTCAAAAGAGAGGGGGCGATGGGAAGGGCGACTGAGCCTGCAGAGAAACAAAAATAGGAACTGAAGAAGGAGAGGCTTCAGTAGAAAAGGTGATGCTGGTAGGAGAGAGCCCGGCACAGGTCACTGAGTGATCTGAAAAGAAGCAGCAGAGGAGACGTGCAGAGGCCGAGCAGCCAGTTTAAAGTGCCTGACCTCTGGGGTGAAGAATCAGGTCACATCACACATCAGGAAAGAGAAAGGGTATTGGGTTGGAGAGGAGAAAACTGACTTGGAGAGTCCAACCAAGCCGGCTCTTCGTAAAGAAAAAAAAAAAAAAAAAAGCAGCAATACTGAAGTCATAAGCCCCTACAGAAGCTGCAGGAAAGATTTTTGGGACTGTTAGAGAAGTACCAGGCTCAGATGGAGACAGAGGAGAGAGGCTTGCAGACTTGGAGAGCAGTTAACAGAAAGTGGGAGGCAAGTCCAGAAAAAAATATCCATCTTCTGAATGCAACTGATCCTATCTCAGCACCCACTGCTGCAATCATGATCATTATTAGTCGTACAAGTGAAGGGGACAGGGAGGTGGAGAAGGCTGCTGGTTGTTCATCTCTTGCTGGGAACAACAGTAGGTCTCACTTCACCTCTCCGCCTCCTTCTCCCAATCATCTCACCACCTTCTCCACACCTCTTGGTGCTGTCACCAAGTGCTTGCTCATGGGGGGGAAACTTTGGTAAGGACCACCACCACATCCAACCTCCTCAATATTTCCATAATTAGATGCTTAATTAAAACTTAATTTAATCTAATAAAAAAGCGTTCTGTAACTGTGCGAGTTTGTCTTTAAAACCAACCCTACATGGGTAAGTGGTAAGATGTATTTCTGCATGTATCACTCTCTTCTTTAAATAAAGAAACAGTATTGCAATAATTGATGCGGACTGTTTTAAAGGTACAATGCTGGTTGTCAAATGTTGCTTTTTTAAAATTTGGATTTAAAAAAAAAAAAGCTAAAGCCACATTTCTGACAGGACTAGTGAAAACAATTACAGACAGCTTTCACTTGGATTAGGGAGATTACTATAGTTTAAGCTCCTCATTACTGAGTCTTCTGCAAACATACCTTCCAGTTCACAGCAGCAGTGTGAAAGCAGGATCCTCAAACTCTGCTGATTTCCAACAGAGCTCAGAGTTCAGCAAAAAATGACATAAATACTTAGCCGAGGCTCTGCCCTCACATCTTTTTGTTAAATCATTACCTCATTTGTCTCTCTTACTCCTCCTCGCCCCTTCCTCCTCTCTAACTTTTGCTCGTCTGTTTCACACGACAACCTCTCTCCCTCTCACTTCTCTCCTCCTCCGTCGTCTTATCTTTCACCAAATCTCCCCCTCTTATCTCACATGCTCTCTCATTGCCCCCTTCTATTCCCTACCTCTCTTTTTTTCTCATCCCTCCCCCTCCTATGACACCTTCTTCGCCTCCTCCTCCTCCTTCTTCTCTCTCTCGCTCAGCTCTGCGACCATATTACAGTGGTGGCTGCCCCGGTTTTTGCTGGGTTCATCGCTCCTCTCCCTGATAATTCCCCTGTATTAACTGGCTGGAGTTATTACCCGTTATATGAGATGTCTATGTTGAGAGCGCTTTATGAGATCCTGGTCCCCGTGGATAAGATGATGGAGTTGGTGAGTGCTGTCATCCCCCAGCTGTATAATGGCATCAGTTGGGAAATACACAATGCCATGGATTATTGATAGAGCCATATCTGCACTTCTGCTGACAAATTCTTGGCCTGGGTTGAAGGGGCACATAATCCTGAAGAATATCTCTGCTAATATGGCCGCCTCCATGCGGTAACACCTCGGCTCTCTTTGGGGTACTTTGGTTTCTCTCCTCCCCTGTGACAGATGATCAACCATTCCCAGTGATTCAAATGAGAGGGTGAAGATTTATTCCAACAATAGGCACTCCCACACCGTCTCACAGAGAAACAGAAAGGGCCGTCTTCCTGCTGATGCTGCTGCTGCTGCAACTCCCAACACCAAAAAACATGATTGTGTGTGTGTTTTTTTTTAATGGCAGGAAGTAAGAGAGAGCGGAATCCAATGAGGAGGACATGCAGAGTTTCAGGATTTATCATGAAAACAGCTCTGAGGCTCTCATAGGTGCAGCCCAACATGCCGTTAGTATCGGAAGGTGATACAACAATATTGCAACAGAAAGATAGCTCCTCTCATTAGCGGTTCACCACCCGTCAAAACAAGGAGCTAAGAACGAAGGTAAACAATCCTGCACTCCCTATAAATAGAGAGTAGTAATTCTCCTGGCTCTCATTACATGCCTCCTCCCTCTCTATTCCTCAATCTGTCTGATGCGCTGTGGTGGGACTCGGGCTCAACGGCGTTTAGTCGGTATGAAGACCACAGGCTGCATTCTCAGTTATGGCCTTGATTTTTGATCCCAGATGCAAGGAGTAATCTCAGACGTGTGGAGCATGCGGGGAGGGGAGGAGCGCGATACAATAACTGATCAAATGCGAGCGGTTAACGAAGCTACCAAGGGACGCTACCGGCTTAGTTAAAGAGGCCTTTGCTGGGGCTGGTTGGTTCGAGTATGTATCAGAGGATGCTGCGTCTACACGAGCGCGCGCCGAACTGGTCACAACATATTTGCGTTATCCATTTGAGAAATTGCATGTAAATGACCAGACGAGAATCTCGTTGAGAATTGCTCTTCATTGTTCATCTCGAGACTCGAGCCTCAGCAGCCATGTTGCTTTTCAGAGGAATATGAAATTACTATCACATTGAGGGAAATCAAAGTCTTGTTCTGCTGCAGTCCTCTGGGCAGCATTGTGCGGTATTGCTTTGGAAACTGGCCTAATTGGTATGTGTGGGCCAAACTCACCCCACTGCCTGAAACTAGCTGGCTTCATGTTCACAACAATTGGATTTGGAATAGCTGCCCTAGATTGTTTGTGTTTTGCAGTTGGGTGTGTATGTGTGTGTGTGTGTATGCGCCATCACGTGTGCGAAGCTAATTCCACTCGCTTCTCTGTCTATCATATTAGAATGCATGACTCTTGTAATTGCTTGATGTCTCTTGTAGCCAATAGCGTCAACCATGTATTTTTAAAAGTAGTGGGTGGCTGTGGTCTCCTACAGAAAAATGGAGGGATTTGAGCTGAACAATTAGTGGCAGCTTCCATCCGACAGACAATATTTCTTTTTACACAGAGAAGGCCATACACTGAAATAAAAGGCTCGGTGTATGGCCTGGCCGCGCACCAGAAAGCAGAGAAAAAAGGAACATTAAGTCACCTATAATTTGCTTTCCCATAGTCACAATGTGAAACAGACACATGACAGCTTAGTGATTCATCTAGTCCATGCACCATGTCTGCCTCCTGAACGATGATTGGCTCTGGCACAGGGCTTGCCTCTACCATGCAAGCCGAGCGTGCAGGTTTTCCCCGACTCAAACCCTGTGATTTTGTCTCCTTTGCTTTGCACGAAAGCATCTATTAACCTAATGTCTCATTTTGAAATATGGAGGCAGGCTGTTTCTTCTTTGCATGTATCTGCATTCTGTGGTCTTACGAGTGAAAGCTCCCCTGCATGCCTCTCATCTCTCTTCGGAGGCTATAAATGCACAATGTGTAAATAATTCGGGGAGCATATTAACTCTCATTTTGTTGTTCAGCAAAACCCTAAGCACTGCCAGTAATGTGCACTGTGCTCACCTCCAACATGGAGGTTTGCCGAATTAGCTTGCGACTGTAAGTTTTTTCCTCCCAAACGCACCATGGTGCAATATAGGGGGAGAGAGAATGTGATTACCAACACTAAGTTATTGCCTCGGGCACAATTAAAACTTTGCAGACGCGCATTTCTGATTGCAAACTGAATCAGGTAGGGTGTTGGTGGGGCATGTTGCTTGTTAATTGGTTAATTACAGAGCAGGAAGGCTTGCTATACAAGTATTAACTGGGAAGACTGCTCTACATTTTCCGTCAATCCCACATGTAAACCAGACACTGGGGCAGCCCCTCGACTAAAAATAAGCTGATCAGCAATTTGGAGCTGTGTGGGCTGTCTCTCATCATGATGGAGGAGCGTTTAAACAAATGGGCGCTCGCCGCTCACACACCAAAAATGCCCCTCTTCTTCTTCTTCGTCTTTCTTCACAATGCTGCACAGAGGCAGTGATGCGCTTCTATTCGGAGAGAAATGCCTTCATCTGCATAATTAGCCAAAGAAATAATAATAGTTGTATACAAGGCTTGTTTGGGTGTGTGTGTGTTTTTGTTTTTTGTTTTTTCAGCACAAAGTGAGAGGATTGAAATACATCTTGGAAATGATTGGAGGTTATTTTTTGTTATGAAGCTGTTCTCTGCAAGATAAGGAATAAATCTGGTTAACCATGGACCGGCCCAAGGACTATGAAGTGACTTAACACCATGACTTACAGGTGTATTGCTTCATGCCACATGTTTCTGACAAAGTCGGGGGGAAAAAACAGCCAACGGCATGGACTTGCCACAAGGACACATACATACACACGCGAACATCAACACGCGCACACTTGCAACAGACACACTCACGTACATACATGCACACATGCACACCTCATACCTCTGGAGGAAATGTTGCGATTTCTTAGTCAATGCCCTGAACGCCACAAATCCTACAGGTCTTACTCAGAGCCAGTGTTCACTGTTGCTTGAGTAAATCAGAAGTGTTTTCTGACTGCAACTGCATTTGAGTTTGATTAAAGCAAAGCCACAGGCTAAAAGCTGTCCACATCCCTTTATGAGCATGCTTTTCTGACCTTTCTGTTCAGCGAGTCTTCTTAGGACTGAGGACTTGACACAACATGACATGTTGCCAGGTCAGTAAACATGGTGTTGCTGGAGATGAAACAGCAGCAAGCAGAAAACAAATTGGAGATTCGATGCGTGCTTTGATTCTCTTCATCCATTATTAGTGAAAGTACTTGTGTTTGGTAAATAACAACACGGTACATTTTTTATAGGTGGCTGCTATCACTACATGGAAGCAGTAGTATTATTATCTGAGCTGGGTTTTCCATGAAGATTTAACTATTTTTTGTGTGTGTATCTCTAGTTCTTTCACATTATTTTTTATGTGAAAAGATTTCCCAGTGCATATCTAATTATTCATACACCTATTCGTTAATTAAGAGAAAATATCAGTATAATTAACCCAGTGACATATCAAATGTGTCAAAAGCCCCTCAGATATGTGGAATATCTTCATAATAAATTAACATGATGTTGTCTGTTGTATTAATTACATAGTTGGCAGTTGTCTTAATAACATTTAACACAGCAGACTGGAGCTCTGTATGGACACCTGTCTGGTTTGTGAGGTGTTCTCCATATGTGGCATGAGAAATGTTAACTCTTATAGCTCAGTGGAGTTTACACTCTCCCATTAGATCCAAAATGACTCATGTTTGGCTTTGGTTGAAAATCAATGTATCCTGCTGCTGCTACCCTCATCATTTTTCAGGAAAATAATTATTTGATGGCCACAAAAATGTGAGATAATGTTTTTGTCTTTTCCAAGAAATAATCTACTAACTAATCTACCCACAAATATTAAGCCATTTAGTTATGACAGCAATTTAACAGCTGCAGTAATGTTAGCTGCCAAGCTAATGATAGCTACTTATGAATCAGCAGATACTCGACAAAGCTGCAACGGCAGTTTTTCTGGCCACGGTGGGGTAGTGGAGACGACTGAACATTTAAGTTAGTATGGTGAATCAGCAATATGTTACATTGACTTTTACATTTAGGCTACATATAAACAATGAGAAACAAGCTGCTTATATTTTTCTGAAATGAAAAAAATATATAAAAACACATACCAAAGGTAAAAATGTATTGCTGTGGTTTGTGATCAATTGGATTAATGTAACTCTCCACTGAAAACCGGAGTATATTGATCATTTTGGCTCAATTAAATGCATTTTAAGATTGACCTTAATAAAGACCTCATAAAAAGAGAAGATCGGTTTGTTTACTTACACTCTAATTGTTGCAGGATTATATCCCAGTTGTTCAGGTAATTGCTTGCATGCTTTGTATGAACATTCAACTTGCTTTACAAAATGAACACAAGTTGAATGTAAATAATGCATTCTTTCATCATCACTGACCTGTATATAATCCTCTAATTTTTAATAAGAATGATATGCTAAATAGTGAAATCTGCATTCTTCCAGCATGGATTCAAGATCATTTCCAGCAAGGACCCCTCCCCCAACACAAGTATCTACTTGTCATTGCCCATTTAAGGTACATAACAGGTAAATAAATCAGCAGTTGAGAGTAAATGATCAAGTTATTGAGTGTAAC
This sequence comes from Trachurus trachurus, assembly GCF_905171665.1. Lineage (NCBI taxonomy): Eukaryota > Metazoa > Chordata > Actinopteri > Carangiformes > Carangidae > Trachurus > Trachurus trachurus. The sequence goes on from NC_139911.1 coordinate 10,893,227, forward strand.
ATCTGTTTACATAGCTTTATTTCACATTAATCTGCCTGTTATGTGAGATTAGTGATAGAGTTAAGGTTAATGATCTATGACAAGAGAAAATTAGTAGCTAGTAAATGAATAGGTTAGCAAGAATGTTTTTGTTCTCTGAGGATAGCGTTGCAGATTTATGGGGGGAGGGGGTGGGGGGTGCAAAGATGAATGCGCTGTCTGTCTGCTATTCACATCTCTTTGGCAAAGACTTGCTTCTGGATGTTGGCAGCCAGACAGTAGCTAATACTAGTGAGCAACCAGATTAATACTGTAACCCCTCCAACTCTGCCTGTCTGTCTCCATCTCTCTGTCTGTCTCCTCTGCAGTTAGATACTTAGAGTTATTACTGCAGAAATTAACAAAACAAAATCAAAGGTTCTGTTTTGTTTTCTTATTCGCTTTTCTCGGGAATCTCTGCCCAGTGTGCCCACCTGGGAAACCACTTCCTCAGCTGATCCTGCTCACGGTGACGTCTTCGCCAACTGGTCTACAGCCTGGCAGTGTCACCCGCTGGCCCATCAAGTCCACGATTGCACAGGTACGCCAATGTGCCCGCCACCCACACATTCCTCTTATCTACTGCCAGCCCAAGCCTGGACGAAGTAAAACTGCTGTTATTTCACTAATACAAGCCTGAAGGTATTGGTGGGAGGGAGGGAGAAGAAAAAAAAGGGTAAAAGGATGCTTTCTATAATGAGGGAAGAATTTGGTGGTTGCAATTTTCTATTGGCTGCATATACACAGCTCATATTCATGGGAGGAATGTAAGTGGAAATCACCACAAATATTTGCACAGTTAACTATTGTTTGAGATGTGTTGGAGTCTAAACATATGCAATTACTTAACACTTAACCTAAAGTAAATATAACACTGCTTGTATGTTTCAGAACAATGTGTACATTTGGAATTATTGCTCTCTTAAAAATAGCAGAGCCAGATTCTCCCCTTGTTAAAAATGAGCAAAAATGACCTCTTGCTAATGAGATAAACTCAGCCAATCCTGTTTAAAAAATGGTGTCAAAAGAATAAGGGAATTATTTTAAGATGAAGATGTGACCACAGTTGGGGGAGTGCTGGCTAGAGTCTGCAGGTTTTCAGTTATCCTTTGCATAAATTATAAACCCTGCACAATTACAGTCTCGTACACAGTTTTGTTTTATGATTCCCTCTCTTCCCTCTCTTTCCACCGAGCCACCACTGCCTCAACAACAAAATCTTAAGCTTGAAATCACACAACCCACACAGAGTGCTATCATCAGATAAAAGCATTGGATGATGTGAAGTAATTTATTGTGGCACTTGCTCATACTGGCACAGAGGGTTACATCATTGGCAGTATGAACTGGTGCCTTGCAGCTAATATCCTGTAGATTGATAGGATATTTTCTCCATGTCTGTCTCTGCCTTTGCTGCCTTCCCTTAACAATGCCAAGAGGGTATAGACTGTTGAGATTTCTGCACAGAACAAATCATGCTGTTGTTCTAGTATTGTTTGACAAACATCCAAGAACTCAGGGTAGATTGACTCAGACTTGCATATCATTCTGTGGTTTTGGAGACTAAATGGAAAGTGCCAGGGGTGAAGTCGAGGCAGAGGGCGCTGGGAATGGGCAAACTGATTTAACAAGCACAGGACAGACAGATGGTGCAGCGAAACAAAAACACAAGAAAAAAAAGGACAACAAAAAGGTAATAAGAGCGAGAAGGCCCACATCAGAGGGAGAGAATGGCAGAGAATCCCCCTGGTGAAAAGTTGTTGTGCACCACAGATCTCAGATCTCTCATCCAGAAAACATCTTAAAATACAACAGGAATAGCAACAAAGGACAGTCTCCAAATGTTAGAAACTGTCATTATCCTGATCTGTCACTCTATCAGTTGCTGGGAATCAAAGTCAGCATCCCTGACTGAGGTTGGAAAGTTGCAATATAAAACAGCAGAGAGGAAAATAGTCCTCTTGGTGCACATCACATTTAAAAAAAACCATTATGGCAGGAAGCTGGGGCAACTCAGCAGACGTAGCGGGCTTAACAATTAAAATGACATTTATGAACTCAACCAATGGGGAAAACACAAAGTGGCTTTATTAAAGAATTAAGGAATAAATTAAACTAAAGAGGCACCATGACATTTGGAGGCTTTCTCACCCAGGAACTATGGCAAAGAGGCAAGCCTTTGCTCAATAACTGTGTGTGGTCCCTCTGTCTCTGTAGACCATATAATGCAGTCAGAGGCTGTCCTGAGGGTATTATAGTAGCAGTATGATTCACAAAACTGTGTCAAGTTGTTAAAGTATCTCAATCTTTGTGTGTGTTCTCTGATTTATGAATCTGTGCAGGAATCTGTCAATGTGTCGTCTGAGCTGTGGATGTGTGGCGGAATCAGTGAATGTGTTGTCGGATTTATAGCATACTGAGATTTGTGCATGTGCATACAAATCTGTAAACGTGAATGAGATCTGCATCAGAACTTGCACCACGTCTGAGACCTGCAAATCTATATGTGCCAATCTCTTAGAGGATGTTCTGTGCCCTGAGCTAAGGCTCACAGGTTCATGCTCTGCAAAAACTAAACAAAACATCATAACAAGCAATCAATCACTAATTTAAATGTTATTTGAAGTGAACTGTCAATTATTAGAGCCATTTACTATACAAATATTTCAGGCCTGTGCGCAAGCTGGCCCAGTGGAGTCGACGAGTTGATCTGATCATTAATCACCGCAAGCCCACTGTACTGGTACTGAGGCACGTTGTGAGGAGAGCGCTAGGCAGCCTGCCACCACTGTCCTGGAGACAGACGCCACGCACATTTGCAAATCTGAGGCGTGGCAGGATTGTAGAAAAAGTCAAGTCATGTGTAAAAAGATGCTTACAAAAAAGGCAGAAAGAAGAATTATCTCTTTTTTGATAAATTGTTTCTTCTTGTACAGAGGGAGACAAACTTTCTCTCCATGCACTTTTGCAAATAATGAGTCTACATTAATACCCCCATACGTTCTGTTTATGTGGACCCTCACCTTGTAGTCGACGTCATCAGTGTTTCCAAATTCCCGAGCCACCCGGTAAAGATCTTGTACGGTACATCTGTAAGGCTGCTTTGCTTGGTTTTAAAGAAGTGTGGCCAGAGGGTCTAGGAAGATGACAGGAGGCAGAAAAACATGCTCAGCGACACACACAAACACACTGCAACCAAAGCACAAAAGAACAAAGAGGAATCTTTGAACTCTTGACTGACAAAAGAATTCCCCTTTAAATAGACCCTTCGATCTACTGCACAATTAAGACAGAGCGTAGAAACAGGAAGTGTCATCGTTTTACACAACTGGCAAGTACAGTAAGATGAAACAAGTTAAGATCAAATGAATGATCAGAAATTGAAATAAAAAAAACATGTCTGTGTTTATGCCCTATAATCTGACTCCTGGATGTGGGCTAGCTGTGCAGCAGATAAAGATGTTACATCTGATAAACAAACAAGCAACAGTCATGATTATAAATGCGTGAAGTATGAATGGGACAAAATGGTATTCTTTGTCATGCCTGGCTTGAGCTGGTCAAATGCCGGAGTAGATCAGGATCTGGATTTGTATTTGATGGGTATCAGGAACATTTGTGGGCATTTTGGCACTTTGGATCAACCCTGTCACCTAAAAATTACATTTCTATGAACATTTTGGCAGAAACCAAACAGCTATTTGCATCACAAAGTGTTTTTTGGCAGCACTCGCCCTCCCCCATCTCACAAAGTTATGTTTAGGCTAATTTCACACTTGGTCAAGGTTTGGCATGGTCTGGCAACACAGGGTACTGGCAAACAACACTGATAATCCCTTTAAGGTATGGGGGCAGTTACAAAATACCTATGGGGTACATTGAGGTTTTTACACTGGAACAAAGGTCCAGAGGACAGAGTAGGTTACCGTTATGCTACAATAAGTCTCAGAGGACAATATCAGCTGCCACTCAGCAGCAAACATCCTCCTTTATGACCTGTATGCAGCTCTCATGTGGCTTCGCCTGCCACATGGGCAGATAAAATTCAACCAGCCTGCAAGATTATATGTGTCACTCACTTATTATTCATCTATAATTAGTCTCCACAACAACTGTGTTTGACTGGCATTGGGGCCCCTCAAGGTGCACAGCAGTAGAAAGCATGCATCCCCTTTCCATTTAGGTTAACACCTGCACATTGCTTGTTATATTATAAAATGGTGATTTAATTACGGGGTAAGTAGTAGCCCATTATATATTAGAATATGTGCCTGTTAATCAGAAAATACCCACTATATACACTTTCACCTTAAATTCCCAGATTTTTATCAATTTACTCCCTGAACTTCACACCTTGTTCTCTTCTACCTATATCTGTTCTTATGGCACTGGTATAGCCTACTGTTACTTTAAATTGGGAATGATTACACTGTGTTCTGAAGGCTGTAATTTAACACTGAACGGTTACAACATCTTGTATTGTGCTGCTATACTGACTATACTGAATTATCATTGTCACTGATGAATCAGTAGCTTTTAAAAGTGAAGTTCTCCTCATTGATGGCTGACATCACCGCTGGGAGTTAGGCTGTGTTAACTGTGTCAAATACTCTGCTAAAAAGCTCAGTGTAATAAAAAAGCAAAGGGTATTTAAATGAACACTGAGTAATAACTCTGCTGCAAATAGTCACCTGCTAAGCTATAGCTACACCTAATAAAAAAGTTGAACAGCAGGCACCAGACTGACTGTTACCACTGAGCTGGAGACAGTCAGTGATGCATTCACTTACTGATCACGTGCTTCAGTGCCTTTGAAAAGTGATGCAATAGTGGACAAACCACACAGTCAGTGATTGAATGAATCAGCAGCATTATGGGTGAGGGCTAGGAGAGACTAGTAGGGCTGGTACTACAAACTAGTCACAATAATACTGGCTAAATTTAATATCAACCTCACCCGAGCTACCACCTAGCTTTTATTATTTTTTTTAACAGTTTCTCAATAGCAATTCTCCCCAATAAATCACACAGTTGGAACAACATAATCTCTAAAACAAATACCATACATTACAGGACTACTGGATTAGATAACAGCAGTTCAAGCCACACATAAACTCACATAAATTACAATAGAGTTTCTGCTACTGGTAGTGTTAAGTGCTGCTCCTCTGTTTCCTTCATCACAGTGACTAACTACCTGCTGTAGAAAACTACACTCGTTCTGCTCCATAGCTTTCTGCTGGTTTGTTTACATGACAGGCAAGACTACTAGCTACATTAGCTTAGCAGTTAGCATCGGCAACGCTCTCGCTCTATGTCTGTCGCTTTCTGTCGTTCAGCGTGTCGTGAATCAACAGACGGACCTGTTCGTTGGAGTTTGGTGTTGTTGTAACTTAAGTATTTTGAGTTTCAGTTCTCAGTGTCATTTTTTTCACAACTTCGGTGTTATCTTCGCTTACCTTCAATGCTAACCTCCTCGGTAGCTAAACAGCATCCTGCCTGGTTCCATGTTTACGTGCAGCGGGTTCCTGACTTGTGACCAATCAGATGAGGATGTGGGCGAGACAATTCGAGAACGCTGAGATGTTGAGTTCACTGTCAAATCTACAGACTAGTTTTTTTCAAACACGTATCTGAGCAAGATCTGTCATTGTCATATCTTTGGCAGGGCTCCAGACTCCGTCTAAATGGGGGCATTTTGCTCCTGATGGCCCAGGACAATGCAAGTAGCCTAAATCTTTCATCTACTTGTACAAGTGCAACCAGCCTACCAATAGCCTTTTTTTTTTTTGTGGAAAGGGCAACTCAATGAATCTGGGATCTGACATTACAGGTGGCAGGCCAATGTGTGTAAAGATAATGAATGAAAGGGAAATGTGAATATTTGCTTTACAAGACGATTTACAGTGTGCGCCCCTAAATCTTCTGCTTGTATTTTATTCTTCTAGGCCTACTTTCATTATCTCAGTCATTGTTTTACCTTCAGTTAGATTTTTATAATGTATCATTTTATCAATCATATTACCAATGCTGCTGTAGGCTATTGAACATAAGTCTAAGATAAGGCTATCTGTTCATTAATAAATCAGCGTAGATTTTAGTTTACTTTTAAACACCCTTCTTTAGTAAACTAGTGTAGGCTTATGTTTGTAATTGGGAATTTCTGTGAGTGTGATTTAGCCCATATATGCATCTGCTGTTGCTCACATGAACACTATAAACTGAGTTGGCTCCCATCACCAACGGAAAAACTAGGTTTTGCCCATATGAAGCCCAACAAGGGCCCATCATCAACTCATCATTGTTAACACATTTGAGACCTCCATGGAAACTGAGGACAAAATTATCACATATCAGCCCTGATGGAGCCCATCTAGGCCCCACATGGGTGTGCTGGCTGCTGTGCTCCTAGTAAAAAAGGATGGATTCAAGGAAAGTTAGGCTGAGGCCAAATTTGCACTCCAATGCCATGGCTTAACCAGTTCAGTTATTAACATGGTGTTTATGTGGCAGCTGTCCTGGTCCAGATAGCCTATTTATTATTGCAGTGTCTCCCTCCTATAACCTCCTCCAGCCTGATGCTGGTGGTTTTCCTCAGATGATGTAGAGGCGCAGCTCTTGGTTCGGCCCACGATGGATAAATATCATCAGCTGAGGTATTATTTCTGTATGTAAAACAGGAGATAACCACATTAATAACAGCATGCAGCAAAGGAGAGAATAAGAACATGTCCAAGGTTATTGCCATAGATTGGCCTGCTCCAACTGCTAATAGGTGTGTTTGTATTCAGCTCCAACACATGGTTCACCATTTACCCCACCAGAGGCATGTGTGTTTGGTGTTAGGTCTACTGAGAACCATTAGGCTAATTTAGATCCCTGTGTGTGCGCGTGTCTCTGTGTGTGTGTGTGTGTATCTCTGTGTGTGCAGGAGCATGTATATGTGTTCAAATGCACATGCAGACTAATTTAGATTTTAAACAGTGTGCTAGCACGACACTTCAAACGGATTACAGCGCTGCAGCCTACATATTTTCCGTATAGGGGCTGTTTGTGGCCGCACAGTATCGATATTTGCATACTTGAAATATGAAATTGCTCTCAGCATAATTGTACCCGTGGAGAAGTGGAATCTATGAAAGCAAGTGAAGAGGAAAGTAAATGGCATCAGACCAACTCAATAAGATTTTCTATGTCCCATACATTCATTATAATATTTTAACGCGTGAGATTGATTATTTATACATATTCATCATTTGCGCACATGACTGGCTGTGGCGTTACAGGTCTCAGCACTCTGCAGAGTGACTAGTGACCTTAGGCTTTTTCCTGTATATGTAAAAAGTGAGCTATGACAGAGCTTGACACAAAGATGCACACACACACACATACACACACACACACACACACACACACACACACACACACACACACACACACACACACACACACACACACATACACAGACACAGGCACCACACCGCACACACACCTCAATGCTGACTGTGGAGATAAATAAATGAACATCCGTGGTCCCTCTCCACCCATAAAATATAACCCACAACCCTTCCCCAGGTTGTTGTGATTTGGAAACAGCTGTTGTTGTGGTGGATTCGCCCCTCTCTTCCAGATCACGTTTCCCCTCTGCTTCTCCCCAGGGAAGCTCTGGTAATATTTTTGCAGTTGGGAGGGGTGTTGAAGGGAAAGGGGGGGGCTGGTTGTGAGCATGCGGGGGAGAAACCTCGTCTAGTTCTCTGTCAGAGCTTTAAAGCCCAAGGAGATACTTTGAATAATGGAGCACCTGTACACACTGTCAGTCCATATACAGCACAAGCATGCCATGCACACTTCCACTCATGTATATGTACATTAAGCATATACACAGTGAGCCTGAGTCAAGAGCAAACGTGGAAATACCTTTGTCAAATGAGATGTTTATCATAGGGTTCGGTATTTGCGCTGCATGTTATATTTACAGCCAAAACACTCATTACTTTGCTATTAAACTCTCATCTAGCGCAATTTACAGTTGTATGTACTCTGTCATCTCTAGAGCTATCACCACGAACAGCACATTTATAAATTATCCATTTGTAACAATGTGGCTTTCCCTCGGTCTCCATCTCTCCCCACCCAGCAGCCCCCTCATTTTGCAAAGCATCTACATTATTGCTAATCACCGGCTCTATCTCCAATGATATTTCTTTTTGAATAAGAGCCTATAATTCATCTTCCACTGCTGAGCACTATTTTAATCATAACCTTTTCAGACTCTCTGAAAGGTGCATGTCTGCACTGACTGCCAAATTATTTCTTTCTGTGTCTGTGGGAGTTTGTAGCTGGAATTTTGTTGCTGTTGAGAGTTTCTTTCTTTTCTTTTTTTTTCTCCTCGCTTTTTGCCCTGTAAAGGAAGAGTTCAACATTTTTAGGATATGAAATAATTCACTTGAAGAGAAAATTGACAGCACTGTTGCATCTGTAGAGTAAATATTTAACTACAGCTAGAGGACAGTTAGCTTAGCTTAGCATAAACAACAGGGGATGGGGAAACAGCTTGTTTGGCCGTGTGCAATTTTCTGTTTACAGTCTGTTGAGATAACGGGCTGCAGCTTTATAGTAACCATAGACAGACATGAGAGTGGTATCAGTCTTCCTCTCCACCAAATAAGAAAACAAATAAGTGTATTTTCCAAAATGTCAGACTATATGTGTTTTAATAGTGTGTGTTAGTGCCTGATACACATTATTATGGCTATTTTATGGCCTTGTTGATTGTAATAAAGTGTGTGCAGCATTTTTTATATACAAAGGATCAGAGGGTGAACACATATGTGCATTAGACATCTGTGCATGTGTTGTTGTGTTTGTGTAGTAGCATATTTAAATGTGCGCACGGCATTCCCCATTAATCCAGGGTTTATGGTTATGGTTGGAGCAAAAGAGAAAAAAAAGGCATTTTCTTTTCCTAAATAAGTCATTTTGAATTCAGCACCCTGAATATGTTTATTGCCATTGTCTGTGGAATACGCTGCAGCTTTTTTAATAGTCTGCCCCGTGTGCGCTCATCAATCACAGAGCAAGAGCAGCCCTCTCGCTCTCTCCACAGCCACACGCTAACTGAGTTACAGGGCTCCGAAAACTAACTCCAAGTTTTGAAATGTGATAAAAGTAATCGCATTTCCCCCCAGTCAGTATCCTTACAGATGTGAATCGATGACATTAATTACTGCATCTTATTATACGCCACAAATGTGTTTTTGTTCATTCTCATTTATGAAAGAGGGCCTGATAATTTACCAGCAGGGGAGGGAAGTCGGGGAATTGGGTGGCAGGGCTGCATACTCAGCAGCAGAGTCATAGCAAACCCCCCCCCCCCCCCTCCCCGTTCAGCCCCCCACATCAGTATGCAATATTAAACACAGAGGGGAGGAAAAGCAATACTTAAGTTTGTGAAATCCAGCATTTTCATTTATTCTGTTTTACACGATGTAACATCTGTTTTTATGTGGAAAACTGTGGAGATTGTAGGTTGTGTGTTTCAGCACCATTCTGTTCTCCAGACAGATGTGATGTGCTCACAATAGATTTTTTCCAAAGTTCGTGTTACCTCTTGGGAGCTTCACACCCACACCCACACACATACACCACAGGCTGCATATGCATGGCATCAGAAGACAAACAAAAAAGAATTAGAAACCTCAAGGGCTGTACAGTATAGTAACTGTTTACAAACAGGAATCTAAAGGCCCGGGGTGACAGAGCCTCTAACTAAGACAGAACACTTCCTCTCACAGACAAGTGACATTACCAAGGCCAGCGATGCGCGACTAAAGCCTCATAATTGTTTGGGTTTCCTTTATTATTCACTCTTTACAGCTAAGTGCCCATATGGAAAAGAAATTACACTCACTCACAGACATGTTATGGAATATGAAATATAGAGAGGCGCTCAAATTATGGCCCAGTTCATTTAAGCATTATGACAGAAGACATCCTTGTAACACCAGTGTGGAGTCGGAGGAAGATTCCCAAGAGGATGACACTGTGTCTCCGCCATTTATCCTTGTTAAAATTTCAATAACACAAGTCTCTTGCACATGACACTTTTCAGTAGTCTTATCAATACAAACGGGATTTGACTGAGTTTAACTGTTAATATTACTACATCCTATTATTCATTGTATGCTATTTCCTGTTTGTTTGTTTCAATCTTCATTAATGAGAAACAAATACATGTATTTTTCAGTCTGAATAATTTATTCTTGCACCATACTGTAAGGTAAAGACAGGATTAGATTACAATGGTAGAGGAGTCATGAGAGGTTAATTGCATACACTGTCTTTTTAAAAAACACAAGTATGTTTTTCCCATATTATATCTTGATGTTTCAAATAGACTCATCCAGTGATGACACTATCTCCCTCACCTCTTTGATCACTGTATATTCATAAATCTCTTTACTTAACCCTAACAATCACGCGGTTGGTTATTCTTCAGCAAATGTATCTCTTCATGTCACCCCAATTCCAAAAATAATTTCAATAATGAGTTTCTTTCCAAAGACACACATTTTAATTAGGATTCTTTGCCCAGAATAAAAATGGATTTTAAAATGGCATCATTTGGCAGACAAAGATTCATATTCAGCGTGGAGCCACGAACAGGAGCCGGCTGGTGAAGCTGAAGAGTGGACAGGTTAAGAGGTTCCAAGCCACTGAAGGAGAGATGCAGGCTGTGATGGCTTGGAAAGAGAGCGGCGGCTGCATGCTGTGTGAGTATCAGGCTGGCACTTGCCACAACTGGTGGTATTAATAAGACCGGGCTAAGATGAGCTCTGGGACGTAGGTGACTCAACATGTGCTGGTGCCGCTGATGGGCAAGTGCAAATGAAATTAATGGGTAAGGGAAATCAAGTGAGTGAGCCCGAAATCAAATTACCAATCCAGCCCTCAAACAAATTAGTTGGGTGCCAAAGTTGTAATTGATAGCAACACAGGATGCATGCTATTGGATCAGACAATATGATCTAGCATGCAATGGCTCTGATGTGATTTGCTGCTGTGTTATCATGATTAAATATTAAACATGTGTTGATGACAGCGTTCCCCTCGGTACGCATGGCCTCACAGGACAGGGGTTGCTGTAAGGGACAAGTTGCATTCTGTGTTCTGATTGGCCCAGTCGTGGAGGAGCGAGCTGCATTTTAGGCTCTGTAGCACCAAACACAGAACATAATTCAAAAAGAGGAAAATAAATTAAACGTCCCATCTTTAACAATCTAATTTGGCAGTGAGAGGAAGCTGGGAGCCGACGAGCTGCCTACACAGCAGCAGAATACACTTTGTAATAACTGCGCAGAAAGAGTAAAACTCTGAGTGGCAGCTATTCTGGTAGCATCTCTTTCTTTGGTTCATAAATGTGTAAACCCTGATTCCCATTAAAGGCTTACTCTCCTCAGTTCTGTGTGTGGCTTTTTTTCTTCCCACGGTGGAGAGGGCTTTTATATAATGAACTGAGATGCTTTTAATAAAATATAATGATCAGCTAAAAATTGGTTTGAAATCAAACACTCCACGGTGGCTCAGCAAAACACGTATCTCAAGGCACATCTACTCTTCCTGCATAAGAAATTAGGGATTTTGTTCTTTCTGTTTTTTGAAAACCTTCAAACTCCCTAAAACATCAAACCTTTACTGCTCTACCAAATTCTTCGGCTTTGTCCTCACAACCGCTGTGCATATATGAGCGGATTTTTTATGATGTGGAAAATATTTCACCAGGAGCTATCGGCTTCATGATTCATAAAACATTGTATACAATTGGAATACCAATTGGCCTGTAGCTCACAAAGACAACACAGAATTGGAAGTCATTTGAGTTTATTAATAATGTAAATACTGTTGCAATGCCATGCAATGCTGTCTTATTTTCTCTTTTACCTATTCGGGAAAGCAGCATCACTGTGTAAACAACAATGAAATAGAATCTAAATTTAAAGGAAGGATACATCCAGACGTGTTGTGAGGCAGCACGAGGGAAAATAAAACTTAGTCCTGTCTTTGTTTTCCCTTTATCTTCCACTCTTGCTAATAATGGATTATTTGAAAAGTTCAGCCTAATTAAATTGTGAATTGCAGCACAGTATGAAATCCCCACAATCCATCTGAGTAAACCTCATAAACAAATAGTGTAGAGCACGGTCTCACGTGTTTGCCTTATGTGCACACAACCAACGCAGAGCACACAATAGTGCGTGTCAACCCAACAGGATGTTTCACCTGAGATTGTGAGTTGTGAATGTTTAATGTGATTTTGTTAGTTAGTTGGACATGTCATGCTGACATTGCTCCAGGCTTGGACACATTCACCTTTATCTATACAATGCAATGTATTTATATATATATATATTATTGTTATTATGCATGTGTGTATGTGCATGTGCGTGCACTTTGATAGATGCTTACCTAACGGTGTGTGTGTGTGTGTGTGTGTGTGTGTGTGTGTGTGTGTGTGTGAGACTGTGTGCATGTGTGCATATGTGTCTCTGTTTCAGCACGGAGCTGTCTCCTTTGAAGTCTGTTTACTGTGCCGAAGCCTTGCTGAGAACACTGGGATGGCAATCTGTGACACCATTGACACCTGGCATGTAAACATTGACAATAACTCAGTCATAAAACCTCCTGCCGGTTTGCCCTTTCTTACCTTCATATGCTTTGGCTGCAGACACAATGCCCCCTCTGTTCACAGCAATATCCCTTTTCTTTCAACTTTAACTGCCTTTATTTTTATTACTTTAAATGTGGTCTCAAAAAAAGTGTATCCCACTTTTATCAACTTCTGGCACAGATTCTCTCCTGTTGTATGATGTTTTAAACAGACCAGTAACTCGACAGTGAAAAGTTTGAATACTCAGTACAGCAGTGCAACTGGGCCGTGGTAGTGATATATCATTAGATACACTGATGCATCAATGTGTAATAAGAGTTTCACTGCTGCAGCTATTGAAGGTGAACCTAGTTTTACAACTTAATATTCAGTTTCCACTCACAATTCTCTCTCTCTTTCTCTCTCTCTCTGTGAATCAGATGACTTCATGTCATCTCACCACAATCTCAACCAACCAATCACGTTCACCTTCTGCTCCCCTCTCTCTTGCCATCAGCTGTCACTTCAGGACATGTGCCACGACCCTCTTCCACCCCCCTCACCTCCAGTCTTCATATCCCGGCGAACTGCTGCAACCTCCTCCACTTCAGCCACCTCCAGTCTCCATCTCCACTCAGGCTGAGCTCATTATCACTGCTCATCACAACCACATCTCCAGCTTCTCCTCCTCCAATCTTCAAGACCACCACCAGTGTTTGGACCCCAGGGTGTTTGCACTACTTCACACAGCCTCACCCCCTTTTCATATACGATCACACTGAGGTGGGTCTAATCCACTAAGACTCTAACATCTCCCACTTTTCCTCTCATGTTTTGCACAATAAAAGTGTATTCGTTTACACACGTGGAGTCTCTCCAGATTGAATTTATATAGTCCAGCGGTTTCTAAGATGGGGTCAATTCCTTAGATAAGATAACTCTGAGGTGATTACTGTAAGGTTATAGAAAAGAAGATTTAGTCACTGATCATTTTTTGGACATTTCTCTAATCTTCTTGGTGTTATATTGGAGAGTTAGAAGGAAGCCTATTTTTAAGCTTATTTATGACCATTTTTTTGTATGAACACTAAAGCTTACAGCTATTTAGAAAGCACTTGATTCATTTCAGTTATTCTTCAAAAATGTGTAAAAACCGATTGATTGAAAAATTTGAATAATGAATTTACTGTAAGTTTTTGCTAAATTGACCCCAGTGACATCAAAGATGTTAGATGTCAGATAGGGTGAGATAGGGTGGCCAAGCCAGGGCTAACCGGTTGGCATGCTAAGTTAGCTGAAGAAAAGAAGTGAAAAGTTTCAAAGCAAAGAAGACTGCTTTTCATGGAGACAGCTCTTGGAAGTAAATGAATGCAGTCTGATGTTGAACTCTAACATTTGTCCTTGTGTCAATGCAAACGCTAGCTTTGTAGCAATAATGACAAAAAATGTAGGCTACCATATTATTCCAAATCAAGTGTGGTAGAAACATAAAACAGTAGGTTATAAAATGGAAATACTTACGTAGCTACAGTAGCTACAAATAGGCTACATCAGAATTGAGCCTGTATACAGTACTGTCCACCACTGCTGTAATATCTAAATAAGATGGTTTTCTGCCACGGTCTGGAGGCCAAATATATTGTAGCAAACTGTGTAGAAGTCATCACACCATTGATTTTGGGGAGATTTAACAGCATGACACCATCATTTCTTCAGTTATTTATTAATTTATTTTTTTATTGAGACAGTTCCTTTTTGTTGGAACAGATCCTCCCGAAAAAGCCAGGATTTATCGTTTCCATTTCGCTGTGAACTTCACTAACCACTTGTCTCATGTCATTTCCTGGACCAGTAATCTCACCACTGTCCTTGCTCACACTGAGGGCTCTTATGAGAAACAATTTGCTTTTTGAACATAATTTGTCACCAGAGCAATGCTGCTTCATTAGCATATCATCCTTCTAACTCCTGCCTTTGTTTTGACAGATAGCTTTCATAAGTCACTGGTAAAAACCTTCAGCGGACGTTTGGGGTTTTACTGTCACATAGGCTCCATCTGCTCAGTTTGGTGCGGTTTTTATGCTGCGCCATCATTCACCTCCCACAAGCAATAAACACTATCTCTCTAGTCTCTCCCTCACTTTCTCCCGTGCACTCACTTTCTCTCCCTCGTTTGCAGTGGTGGAGGTCTTTTTTATAATTCTCTTTCATGGGAAGAAAAGACAAGAGAGCAAGAAAATAGTAGGCAGAGTATTGGTAACACAAGGGGTTTGATCTATTGTCAGTGTTAAAGCTCATGCCCTTATTCTTTTCTGTTTTGCATAAAACATATACAGTGAATGACAGTGTCTTTGCCTCTTTAGAGAAGAAAAATACCTTCAAAGATCTTCTGAGGAATGTATTCTGATTACAAAACCATGATGGGAATATGAACAGCGTGGTGGCATTGTGTGCAGCAGCTTTATTTTAAACATATCACAGATAAATACATGACATTATCTATGTTAATTTCTCTCTTTTGATATCGCTAAATCCACTGCAGAATTTCATACATTTGTACGCTGTCGGCGGCATGATTTATGAACCCTGCCCACGACAGACATTAGGGATGAGATACAATTGTTTTCCCAAATCAAAATAAATGGGTCACACAAGGTTCTCATATAATCAAATATTTTGCAGTAGAAAGCCAGCCCCGCAATATAGACTGTATAATTGAATCGTGTGAAAGCACAGTCGATTTAAAACAATAGATTTGAAGGATGAGGAAACTGTCAAGTCATGCATCATAGTCAGCATTTCACCTTAGGTTGAGGACGAGATCACTCGAGTTCATTTCAATCTTTCTTTTGTAAAACACAACATAATAGTTTCCGCCTAAAAAAAAACAACAACCCAGAAGCTCCTGTGGATATTTTGACATTTTAATAATTCCAACACACACTTAAGTATTGATGACTGTATGAAAAATGGCCGTTTGAATTAACACAAAGTAAGCCATAACCTCAGGGCAAGATATTTAATCCTGATAAGACACTGAATAAATGACTTAAGATGAATAAAATATATACTTTTGGTGTTTGTGTCAAAAACAACTCCTCCACAAGCTTCACCTATTAAAAGATCTTTTTCATTCCTCTTCACCGCCATCAATCTCCCTCTTTTTCTAATTCCAGTTTTGTCATGTCCACTTTGTTCGATTAGAATCCACATATACAGTGACTATATCAATTTCCCCCACCTCAACCAATGAAATTACTTCCTTCAACAATTTGGTCTTTGCAGGATTTTATTGGAGTACCATAACCATTGCTACGACGGAAAAAAAACGGAGAAAAACTCAACTGTATGGGCAATTCAGCTGTTATCAATCACCAGATGCGGTTGCCTTCAAATAGTAAGTGTGTTTGGTTTTTTTTTTTTTTGACAAGAATTTTCATTAGAAATAAATGTGCAACATGAGAGTTGCTGCCTTTTTGTGTAGGAAGTGCACAAGGTGAACTGAGGTGTGCACATTCAGAGCGACTGTATTGTTCTTTTGAAACATGGTCACGTTGAAGTGAAGTGAAGTTTTCATATTTGTGGACATGAGTGCAGCTGAAGCCGTGGCTTATTGAGACCTCTATTTACAGTATCCTCACCTGTGGAAGTGTGTGATAACTGAGGCTTTGTTAACACGTGAACACTCACACTCTGGTTCAAAGGATCTAAGGGGAGACTGGCTGAATAACACTGTCACTGTCAGAAAGATGAAACATCACCACATATGACTCCTTCATGACAGGCTGAAAATATAACAGTGATATAGACTGTTGGTGACGGCTACTTGGCTGCGTCCTGCGAGTCCTCCAAAGTTTAAGTTTAAGGGTTCAACCCCTAAATTTGATGTTTCCTCATGGGTAGTAATAAAAACAAATAGTAAAAATTATATGGCTTGGTTGTTATTCTTAAAAAAAAAACTGTCAAACAGTCTGTAGTTTTTCCTCTATCCCCCCCATCCCTTCCTCTCTTACTCATACAAATACACAAAAAGAATATTTATTCCCAGAACAGAGCATGAATTTTATTTTGAAGCATAAAATTTTAACATGTCTAGACAAAGCAGTGTATTCCTCATGCACACTGAGGGCACTCTGACTTTCAAGGGCTTGTTATATGCTAAAATACGGTAATATTTGTGGTCCGAATGAAATCTTTTCATTAAATTCAAGGCTGAGGTGTTTGCCCGTGGCATCATCGGCTCTGAACCGTACAAGCTGATCTCCAGGATAATATCTTGGGTTCCCTCTGCAGGATTATTGATCCTTCTATGATGAAAGAGAGTACTGTACAATAGTGGTCCAATTATAGTTTCAACACCTGCACATAGCACAATCCTTTGTATTTGATCAGTGTGTCAAGTACATTATTAGTTATTTGTCATCCTTCATCAGTCAGCAGATCTCCTTGAAAACAGAGTAAGATCTTACTCAGCCCCTCGAGGACCAGTTTGTTATGTGAAATTAAACTTTGTAAAAACCGACTGAGTGGCTTCACAGCATGACCAGAAGAGCTTGCTTTCAAAACACTGCCAATACTACTACAATACACCAATATGAGCCAAACGTAATATACAATATGTGGCTATATATTTCCATGCACAAACAAAGTGATGATCAATTAGCAAGTGGTTTGTGTTCATTACCAGAATTGCCAGATGGCAATAAATGCAAATTTGCCAATTTAAGTAGATTAATTGGTTACCCGATGATGGTGTCCTGGGGTTCATGTTTTGCAGGGAGATAGATGGACATGGGGCTGCTGGTGTGTGAAAGCCTTTGAATAGCTGTTTGACACTTGGTAAAGAGACTATGATAAATACCTAGAATTCCCTCTGGCTATCTCCCTGACACTCACAACTGGCACACTTGACACGGAACAACATTAGATGCGTTGATTCAGTGCATGACTGTATTGATTTGCCTTTGTGCAGTGTTGTCATAGCACATGCAGACTCAATGACTGACACAATCGGTGAAAAGAAACAAATGAGGAAGACGAACAGTTTCATTAATGGAGCTGTGATAGCCACAGTGAAAGCTTTATGAACGGTTAACAAAATCACATAATTGGTGTCCTATTGAAAGGTTAAAATATAAATAAGTATAAGACAAAATATATAGGATGTCTAAAAATTATCTTTTTATTAACCAACAAATAGCAGCCAATGTTTTTTTTCCTTTTTTGTGTGCGCAACAGACTTGACAAAAGATTCTTCCTGGCAGTGATGAGGAGGAAAATCTACCTCACTGTCAGTCTACCACCTGCATTGTTATGTTACGACACTTCAAACATCTGGAGTGCACTTTATGTTTTGAAGCATCCAGTTTCTCCTCAAGAAGAAATTACCAATCAACAAGGAAGGCAGCTGTGGCCTGAAGGCTTGTGAGGAAGGTTTGTGACTGCAAGGTTGCCAGTTTGACTCCCCCCTCCTGACCATCTGGGAATATCTGAGCTGGAGGAGGTGAATGAGAAACACTCTTCCCTCCCCTCAACAACTGCTGCAGAAGTGCTCATATGTAAGGCAGGGAGCTTTCCAAATGATCTAGTGGTAGTTGTCTGGTAATACTGGGCAGCTCCCACAGAATGGGGCTGTTACTGTGTGTGGAAAACCCCCAGGCAGTTAAAATAACATAGAACAGGCTGTATATCAGTTTGTTTAAAAATGTGAGTGCGTAAAATAAAGCAAAACTCAAATCTATTATGCTATTGATGTGCACTATTTCATGAATATGGAATGATGCATAAAATAATTAGTGTATAATTAATAGAGGACAGTGTTGGGCAAAAATGTTTTATAAGAGTCAGATCAATTACAGCTCAGCAAATGAGAGCAAAACAGTGGTTTTCATAGTGGGGTCTGCAGACTCCCAGGGGTCAGTGAAGGGACCCCTGAGTCCCTGGCATGGTGGTGTCGTGCTGTAATAAAACATCTTAATGCATTTAAAAATCTAATCAGATGGGGGTCCATTATCTTCCAGCGTCTTTGATGTGAAAGGGTCTGTGAGCCACTGGGCTAACCATGCAAACACTGGCAGCTTCCTAGTTTCTCAGTTTTGTTGGAGGCCAACAGTAAACGCACCGTCTAATTTCCTGCTTGTGCACGAAGCCAGTGAATCCTGAATCAGTCTGTCTTCTGGATACAGAGGAGAAACTGATATCAATCCTTCATTTAACTGCTGGAAAAATGAGTTACCATATCTCAAAGTAATGGAGAGTTACTGGGGATAGCTGTAATTTCCAATTAAGATATAAATAATCACACAGTAGGCTACAGAAAACAGTACATGTCCATATACATGGGCTGTCAAAGTTAATGCAATAATAAGGTGGTAATGCAAATCCCTTTTAACACCTCTTCCATTTTTATCTTTTTGATGTGTGACTAATGCATGTTCTGTTACATTGACCTTTGCCCTGACCCATACTTTAAATCAGATCCTGGAAATGAATCAGCTGCAGTCCCAAGCTTGAGTGTCGGTGCCATCAGTTGCCACTCAGATCTGCTGAAATGAATGATGGAAAAAATCTGAATGGCAAGTTCAGCTTCAGTCCTGCCAGATGGGTCTGTTGACAAAACTAGGGTTATTTGGAGTTACTGTCGATGTGAAATGAGTTTACACTGCACTATGTTAAGCCTTTATTTAGCACATTAAGGTACAATTTGAACAAATAGAAAATATGTGATTAATTTGCAATCAATAACAATTCATTTGTGATTAAATATGTTTAATTGATTGACAGCCCTCACTACGAATCATGCCAACTCAAATTACTAAAGCTGATATAAGATACAATTAAATTAAATTAATTGGTTGGATTACATATCAGACTCAATACTAATGTTTTTAACAAAACAAGTGCAAAATATAAGCAGGGATGACCAACAGATAAACAGGAGGAGCTGATAAAAAACAATCTGAAACGAAGAGATAACATCAAATGTTTACAGTTCTAACAATACAAAGAATAACAGAGTGTGTAATGACTTGTTATTTGTGTGACTGAAATTATTGTGAACTGGAGAAAACACAATGACCAGGAGTGCAGGTGTCTCAGGCAGAACTATTTATTGTAAGCTCAGTGCCAAGGAGAAAATGATGAGCAGCACACAGCCAGCATGTGAATCTGAGGAATAACACAGAGTTTTGGGTATTGTTTGAAACCCCAAGCCTTAGATAACCTCGGCCCATATGAGGTTAAAGCTTTATCCTAAAGATTCATGTGTGAGGATGCTTTTCTTACCGAATTAATATCATGTGTGTTTTGGCTTTTCCCCACACCAGCTCATCTTTGGCAACAACAAGATTGTTTTCTAAGTCCATGTGTTTTCCTTGCACCTCAAGACCCAAGCTACAGATGATGGTTGTGGTTCTAACTAGACACAAACAGTCATAACAGAAACTGAATTTATTGTTTTTGGGGGAAAGAACATACGAGGAACACAGGAGTGAGAAAAATCTACTTCAGAATCTGTGTTTTTCCCCTCTTCTCCTTTAAATATAGTCACACGATACGTGATGTCAACACTTGTCGTACACAATAAGCGGTTTAGCATTTCCAGCAGCTGTAGTGTGAATGCTTTGTTTTCTAACTGTCTTGCAAATGTGTCAAAACAAACGACACCAGATGCATTGCCTACACTCAGTATATCTGATGGCCCATGTGCAAACATACTGTAATGGCAGAGATGGAATAATTAAACATAAGTGTAAGATGAATCATTTATTGATAGATTAATGCATTTACACAAATGCAATGACATGTGCTTTTAATGCCTCTTCTTATAAATGATTCCACATATCACTCATTTGTTGGACCTGATTTCATTTGGCGCACGCAGCAAATACAATATGGAGCATGACATGCGGCTAAGAATATACCCAAGTGTTAACAGTGAATCACTTGTGATATACAGGATGAACAAGTTGTTGTTTTTAGTGTCAATTGACACTAAAACCTCCAAATTAGTTAAGCTTCTAAATTAGATCGGCCCATGCTTGTTACCGTGTGAGAGTGTGAGTGTGTGAGTGTGTATGTGCCTGTGCAGGCAGGCGTGTCTATGTGTATTCAGTTGCACTTCTATGTGTGAAGTGTTGCCTGGGATTTGCTTTAACTTTCACTTTAACACTTATTTGAAGTAGTTGTGAGACTATATTTAAATATCCAGAGAGCTGCAGGAAGAAAAATGGTCAGTTTTAAGGGGTTGCAGTGCCGAGACTCATCACCCCATGTGCTCTTATCTGCGACACTGGTATCACTATAAATGTTTTGACCCCACACCTTGAGGCAGAGAAACAATTCAAATAAACCTTTGATCACATCTGATTCAGTGCTGTGTGAGTCTGCAAGTCGAGAGCGAGAGCGGGAGAGAGGAGCCACGAGAGAGATAGAGCGAGTTGGGGTGGTGGCCCTCAGCGTTTATCAAAGAGCTTTACAGAGCCTTTGACAACACTTCCTCACTTGCCATGGCAGCATACTGATCTACAGGAGCCCATGCAGAGGCATACAGAGATCTCTGCAAGGTTTGGGTGATGTGTGTAATGCCAAACAGAGCTCTTTATTACTGTGGAAAAAAATCCTACAAAAAACAGTGAGCTTGGATTTATGCAGAGATGGCTTTCACAACTGATTCTGACACATTTCGTTAATCTGTTAATTACTAAAGACTGAACGCTACAGAAAGTCCTTCCTTATACCTCTTTAATGTGCAATAGCTCAATAGCTCTGTCCCACTCACGTGCAATACTCCGGCACTTTACTACTCCAGTCATAGCTGTTCATTACTACTCCTCATACTGTATGTATTGTTTAATGTATTTTGGATTTCTACCTCATAGCTATATGTGGGTATCTTTAGCTTAATTTTACATATAAGTCAGTAATGTATGAATGTAAAAAAGTACTGGGAAAGATTAAATGATGTGTTTTTGTTGTATGTTAGTTTTTGCTTAATATTTCTAGTAGTTGCTTTATTTCCAAGGCAAAATCTTCCATTTAACTAACTAGTTTGTTGGTTTTCGGGTTAGTTTACAAAATAAAGAAAGTCAATACCGTTTTCATCCAATTCCAATGTTAGATAGAATTTGCCAATGTTAGAATTATAAAGCTGAGTTTAATGACTTCTCAGATATGTTTTTTTTTTCTTCTGATGATCAAACTTAATTGCTACTTTCCAGAGAGTCGCCAGTAATTTAAAAGGTATTCTGGTGCTTACTTTTTCTCTGAGTGATAATTTTACAAGTAAACATAGCCCACAGCACTTTCTCTATTTTTAATTTATGTGTTTGGGGATTTTGTCAGAAGATGACGCAGCTATGAAATCAAAAATTTGCAGTGCAGAGCAGGAGCTTGGAAATGGTTTGGAAGTAAATGGCAACTTGTTAACACGAATCTTGTGTTCACCTGGTGCAAAACACAACAGTTGATCGTTTTCGAACAACACAGTTGTTTTTTAATCCCTGAAACATTACAACACAGCCTCATACAGTACGGTCAATACATTATGTCACGTGTCACGGTTGTCCCCACTCATCACCTTAACTTGCTCACCACAGATTCATCCACACATGCTCATCATACAACAATTTCTAATATTTGGTTGATTGATTTCTTAGTCCTTCAATGCACAGAGCTGCTGCCTGCAGGACTGGGCTCACTGGTCAGTCACAATGTGTAACCAACTCACTGCAAATAGAAGTTAACTCTGTGTGAAACACTGCACCATTATAATAACAATACACTGCCTGGCCGATAAACGGAATGGCACTGTTACTAATGTATTATAGCTAGATTAAAGGGGTAGTCCGACATTTTGGCAAATTGGCCCATTGCCATAATCCCTATAGTTTTAGGAGTAGGTTCGTTACCTTTAATTGTTGGTGCAAGCTATTTTTAGAACGGCAGAGCAGAGCCGCGAGCTGCTCAGAGCTACGCTACGGAGGCTAATGGGATTTCTTGGTTTCCCTCATCAAACTCTTCAAATACACAATCCAACAACTCCAAAACTCTCTGGTGGACAAGTTGTGACCTGC
This sequence comes from Trachurus trachurus, assembly GCF_905171665.1. NCBI lineage: Eukaryota > Metazoa > Chordata > Actinopteri > Carangiformes > Carangidae > Trachurus > Trachurus trachurus. The sequence continues at coordinate 10,915,964 of NC_139911.1, forward strand.
ACATTCACCACGCTATGAGATAATAACGAAAAGTTATGAGACAGAGTTGTTTTCGAGGTAAATGCAGAGACTGCTTGCCGAAAAACTGCCCCCTGACGGGAACGTGCATCAGCAGCAGCACCTATCATTTCAGTTGGTCAAGGATCAATGACTTTCTGCTTTAAAGATGGTTACTATTGTTACCTGCATAATGTGATTAGCTACAACAGAAAGCTTGATTGGCATAGCAACAGTAACCAAGAGGATTAGCAATTAGTCAGCTCTAGCTTAAAAATACACATTCATAACAGTCTTTTTTTGTGTGTGTCATATGTCTTCCTCTCAGCCTCTCTATCTGTCTCCCTCTTGGCTCTCATGTGCCACACACACATTAACATGCTACATTTACAGTACTGGCCCTGTTTTCCCTCCAGCAGCTTGTGGCTTAACAGGGCGCTCCCTCAAACAGCGATGCAAATAGCCGCCACAGCTGTCACCTATCAGGGAGGATCCTCCGTGAGTACATAACCACTCGTGTCCCACCACTGTAGCCTACGTCTCCTTTCATTTCCCATTACAGCGGGTGGGAAACATTGGTGGAGCAAAATAATGGGCCTGCTTAGATATGAGGAGGAGTAATCTAGGACAGGAATTAAACTTTCATCTCCTCCAAACAGCATTTCAACGACTCGACTGATTCGTCTCCGCGCAACAGTGCCATTTGTAAACTCAGACATGAATTATTAACAGGGGAGCTTTGCATATCGTTGAAACTCGTCGGACAGCTTTTACATCTTGGCACTCAGTGGGCTGCAGCCTCTCAGGTTATCATCAAGATACAGTAATAATGGAGCTTAGTACACCTTAGTAGACAAACAAACTGAGAATTACATTAATAATATGAATTTAGAGAAGAGTGAGTGAAGAGTGTGGCGCAGCATGATAAACATAGATTATGTTTGAGAAATCATTTTTGAAATATTGTTTTTTTTTTCTTCTGTCAACAACAACAACAAAAATACACACCGGAGCAGAACTCCCAAACTTAAAACCTCATTTTGCCATTATAGGACGGCAGCATACGGCTCCAGTTAAGGTTTGTGCTGCCTCTGCAGTTCCATGTATATATATTGCCTCGTGTATAGGAATTGCCGACAAAGAAACGATTGCAGCCATATGCCACTCATTTATTGCTGTGTTTTTTTACTCCACAATCAGCCACTTAGATGCAGGCTTGTCATTTACATATTTGCATTTTGCATGCAAGACAAATTGCCGATCATGTCTTTTCAGGATGCGCCGCATTATATCAACACCAAGCACCTTTTGTAAGGGAGGAATTTTTCGTTGTCATCTGTGTTGACCTGAAGAGAAAGTGACTGGATAGTGGATACAGTTTAAGTGCTTTATGGTGTTAATGAGCGTTTGTCCTACAGCGTCATGTGTTTCCCAACATGCATGATTTAGATTTATACAATTATAAAGGTACCAACCTATTCTTGCTTTGCTCTATTAAGCATTCAAGCATGACTTTATGAACTGGAGAATAAAACTGGCAACATTTGCTATTATTACAACAGGGACAGTGTAGGCTGTAAAAAGTTTCCCAATCCATTAAGCACAAGTGAAGAAACTCTCAAATAGGCCTTTTAATCTCACTTTATTACTGCAGCATATATAAAATGAAACGCATAAATGAATATTTAAATATTTCACATTAAGTGGCCATTAAATGTGTTTTGTGTTTTTTGCAATATGACCTAACCTTTCCAAGGAACTGTAGCGGCCCCCAACAGGAGATCAGGTCTCTGGAATCTGCCAACAATTACAGACAATGTATCCAACTTTACATTTGCTCTTTTTTTTATAGCAGTGTTTCTTTTCTTATTCAAAAATAAGTTGCCACTATTGATTAAGTGGTGATTAAAAATTGATTGCCACTTGTGTTGGGTGCCAGAATTAGAAACTGGAAGCGGTTTTGTACCTTGGAGCATTAACTGCAATAAAAGTAGATGATTCCAAAGCCACCAAAGGGCCAACCGGGGCAAAAGGTCCGGTTCATGGAGGAAGAAGGAGGAAAAATAAGCAATTTATCGGAGAGAAAAGAAGCTCACCTCTAAGACCTCCCTTGGCAGCAACTCAGAAAGTGCTGGATACTGCAGCAATACAGATACACCGCTGTCAAACAGACCATGTTCTATGGTATATTTGACAATATTAAAGCAATAGTTCACACTAAATGCAGCTTGTAAAGATTTGATGGCGCTGTCAGATCCTGGAATCTAAATCCAGTCACCAGAAATCCTTTAAACGTTAATCATACGGCTCCTAAGGCTTTAGAAGGAACCACAGATTTACACAGTGTTATATTCCTATACAAAAACACAGTAAAGGGCAGCGCGCTGTGTGAGCACATCTCTTCTTGTGGAAATGTCCGCATACAGTATGCGTCTCTCCGGACGCACGCTCGCCTCCATCTGTTTCTACAGTATGGTCATTGCTCAGAGCAAAGGGTCAAACTGTGTGTCACAAGGAGGCGACAGGTTATGACGAAGCGTCGTGGCTCGGGGAGGTCACACGAGCTCTGGGAGATGGACGTGTGGTGGTTTTGACATGGTGGTTGTCGTGGTGATGCCGCATCTCTGAAGGTCAGGCTGGCTAATGGTTGGGCAGGATACGTTGAACTTGCTGCCTTCTTCAAGGTCAGTCACATCATTAGGGCGATATGAGCTTTTCTAAGTTCTACAGAGGCTATAAAAGGTTTCACACCACTTGACTCTTTAAAAATGTTATTGTTTCATATGTATTTTTTATTGTTGAGGCCATTTACAATCTTTGCTATCGATTATGTACTATGCCTTATAAATACTGTACCTCGGGCTAAATTCAATCTAGTAAAAAAAACATTTGCTTGTGAAATTTAACCTTAAAGATATTATGAGAATGAGTTACATTTTATGCTCAAAGTTCATCTTATTTTACCCACTGCACAAAATGTGCAAAACATGCCAATAAACTAAAAGTTCAACATCTCACATATCAGCTGAAATTTACCAAAAACTTTGTATTGAAAATATTTTAAGGGGAAATAATCTGTGTGTAAATACAATCAGCCACATTGTAGCATAGGAAAATGTGACAAACCTCAAAGAAGCTATGGCATTTCTGACTTGTGTACTTAATTCAAAGTTGATACATACGTGTGTGAACATTTCTGCATGCGTCAGTGTGTGTGTGTGTGTGTGTGTGCGTTTATGCATGGCTTCCTCGGTGGGTCCAGAGGCCTGGATGAGCCCGTACAGAGTCATGTGCCCAGCAGCTCCCTGCCGCAGCCTCTGACAGACACAGCACTGCTCTAATTAGCTGACCTGTCACCATCGACACCCACAGCTGTGCAGCGCTCAGGGAGCAGACTGAGCGCAGACTGAGGCTGCAAGGTGCAGGGAAAAGCCAGCAGTGAAAACACAAGACACTGATGAAGACATCCAAGACTTCTGTCAACACCTTCAGGACAAAGGACGCCACCTCATGCTTTTGCCCAAGAGGTTACGCTGCAATTTAGTGTGGCTTCATTGGGACTTTTTCTTCATCTCCCCTCTGGATTTTTTTTTTTTTTTGCGGACCCACAGTTCAATGACATTTAGCGGTACAGTGAGAGCTGGGATATTGTATTTTCAAGCAATTTTTTCATTGCCCCTTTTTTCGTTGATCAATGTCAATAAAGCTCTTATTAAATTATAAAACTTCCATAAGAGAAATCCAAGTAATCGTGCTTGGTATTCTGAGCAGAGGGTCCGTCTAAAGAGTAATATCAAAACCAATTATAGACACAGAGCAATTGAAATCCATTGTACTCCCCTGTGTTTTATAGCCAAAAGTAAAAGCTGAAGTAATGAGTCATTTTCCTTTAGCAGACTTCTGAAGTCAGGTTAATAAGCAGTTCTTAGATAATTAGTATCAAGGTAATAAAATAATGTTAAGTGTGTTCTTTAAGAGGGCCCGGGGTCTCCACTCAACATGACAGTTAAGTGACTTTTCTGCCAATAGAAGCCACAGTTTCATCCAGAAGAAGTGGTTGAAACCTTGATAAATATAAAATAGAAATGAGCCACGGTTGAGGAAAACCACTCTGCTGCCAATGAAGCATAAAGCGCATGTTTCCGTGCACACACAGCTCTGTAGCCTACCAGCTGCTCCTTGGCCCTCATGTCTGACTGAGGCTGCTGTTCGGGCTGGGCTGCATGTGAGAACATGAGGGGAGATGGCAACTGGGGTAGAGATTTAAGACACGGTGCACTGGCTATCAGAGGTCTCCTGGTAGGCCCGAGACACAGCGCTCTGTGCTTCCCGTCCTCAGCCCCAGACTCACTCTCAGTATGGCTGCCACGAACACACTTAGGCAAGGCAGAGAAATCCCTCATCTTGTATCTGGTTCAAGGTCCGCTGCCGTTGATGACAGTTGATGACAATCCAGCGGGGAACAAGGGAATATCACCTGTGACTTGAAATGGAAAGCAGTGAGAGAGAGTGAAAAAACAAAAATAGGCTGCATCGCCGAGGCACCGAGGAAAACCAAGGATTTCGCACTTTAATTTGAATTATTGACGCACACCTGTCACAGTCGCAGATCAAAACGTTTGCTCTTTATTACAGCTCTCTATGGCACTTTACCCTGCACAGAACAACATTTTTCACAATATATTTCTTTCTCACTTTGGTACACTGATAATAGACGGATCATCAATTTGTTCTAATTGGAGCGTATCAATCAGATGTGGAGTGAGCATACATTTTCTAATGTTAAAGCATTAACCACCTGTCTAAAACCAATCCCAGATATTTTACAGAAACTAAAACCACAGACTGACTATCGATCGTCCTCTCACACACACACACACTCACTCACACCTCCCCCTTACTGAGTGCACACACTCATCTAAAATATGCATTGTGAATCCACGTCTGCGGAGAGTTGTTTGGCCCCTGCATTATGCCTGAGTGATATAATTTATATCATTTCGGAGGAAAAGGGAAGAAATCAATGAGAGGCCCCAGTAATTAATTCTCAAGGTTTGGGTAAAATATGTAACTAATGAGGGAAAAATGTAAATATTATGAAGTTTCACTAGAAGCCCCAAGCACCAGCCCCTCCCTTTCCCAACACCCAAACCCCATCATAGCCGTAACTGAACTTCAGAAAGTCAATAAACTGTCTGTAGGAATGAGTTTAGCTTGTATCCATCTTCTCTATTTTCTTGATTTATGATATTTCCTGAGAAACTTGAAGGAAGGCTGGAGAAGTGTAGCGTTAAAATTCACTGTTCGTTTTGTTGCAAAAAACTTCCTACAAGAGCTGGCACTGACTTTCAAAATGTCTTTAGATACAGTGCGCTTTCTATATACGTTAGAAAAAAGATATATAAATGAATACTAGTGGGACAGTCGCTCCCACCTCTAACTAGCTTGTTCAGAAGAACCACTATTAGTGAACACTGTTTAAAATTATGCCACATTTTTTGGCCTTTTTGCAAAGTAAACAGTTAAAAGGGGAAAAACAACTACTGATGTTTTCAGAAATATTTTTCTTGGATAAATATTAAAAGTCACTTCCGACTTTGATCTGGGTTCTTCTGAGCTTTCTCGACATCAAGGAAACTACCCACTTTTCATTGCACCTGTCAACTGCCACAATCTGTTTTTATTTCCAGCTACCATCTCTGTCTGGGCTGGAAATCTGCTTCCCAGACTGAGTTACCTGCTACTGAGCTATTGTCAAGTATGTTTGGAAAATGAAAAGCGCTGTGAAGTAACTTTTGGTTGTGATTTTTTTTTTTTTTTTTGGTGTTGCATTATTCACTGAATGCAAATAATAAAAATAACATCAGAGAGGTAGGGAAGTATTTCTGTAAGAATACGGCCCGACGAAGGCATGCACACCTGCAGTCTGATGTCTAGCGGTGTTTTACATAATTAGTGGACACTGTTGTGGATTGCATGCATATTAATAACGCTAACACAGTCAGAGGAGGAAAGAATAATGCAGATCATGTTATATCCTTCATCAAAGTCATCTTTGCAGCATTGTAATCAAGCGCAAGGACTAAATACTGCTGAGGTGTGACTGACACACGCACCGGAAGACAGTCAAACTGCATGGCACATTTTTTTTCAATGCACTGTGCTGTATGTGTGTATGGGTGATGTTTGCGCTTATGTATGTGCAGTGGGCCATGAGTGTGTGAGGGTCAGGGCCAGCGGAGGGAGGGAGCATGCAGGGGAACATATTCTCCTGGGACCTGGAGAATCACGTGGAGGGAGGGAGGGAGGGAGGGATAGATGGAGGATGGGTGTGTGGATGGAGACATGGAGGGGGTGGCAGGGAGGAGCAGTGGAGAGGAGGAGGAGGAGGTGAGGATTGAGCAGTGAAACCCTACTTAATCTGATAGGAATTCATCCGGGCAGAGGAGGCTGAGGAGCCATGCAGAAAGGCAGCGGTGATCTATGAGCGGTGGGAACAGCCAAGATGCAGTTAAATGGATGAGAGCCACAGTATTTTCTCCTTTTTCTTCTTTCCTCTTCCCTTTTTCTCTTTTCCCCAGTGACATTAAAGGAGAAACCCACCCTCAGATTCTCTCGCACTGTAGTTCATCAGCTTGTGATTCTCAGTGCATCTTTATGATAAAGTGCTATAATTTAGTTTGGCATTGTAAACACTTGCATCAGCTTGCCTCCAACTTTCCCAGGGTGTCTTTCATTCACAAAAAACAAAAACTCAGAAAACTCATTGAGATGTATGTGTTCAAGGAAAGACCAATGATGATAGTAGGAGTAGTAACTGATGGCAAAGCAAGGCAAGCCAAGGCAATTTTATTTGTATAGCCCATTTTTACAAACAGTTTATCTCAAAGGGCTTTACATGGCTTTACATCATAACAACATCCTCTGCCCTTAGACCCTCACATCGACTGAGGAAAAACTCCATAGAAACCCTTTTAACAGGGAAAAATCGGAGAGGAAGGAGTTTTTCTAGTTGATGAAAATAGTTCTTACAATAATTTATGGCTGCAGACAGTGCTTTCTGGTCTATTGAGGCTGTGCCAGAATCCAAAATTAATTGTTTACTGCCCCTTTATATAGAACCATAAAACAGAGAAATACCAGGTTTTCTGTATGTAGCTTAATTGTGCTCGGTAATCACAGTGTGAGCTGGCACATCTTTTAAGTTTCAACAGAAGGCTCCTAAACAAACTTCCTCAACAACTCTATGATCCTCTTGTCATTTTAGCATTCTCTGAGTTGGTACATTTCCATCCAAATGTTTTTACATGCCTCCCTCTCCATCACCATAGGGGCTGACGAAAAACAAAAAAACATTACCAAAGAGAACAGAGGGAAAAGGCAAAAGTTAAAAGAAACACAAATGTCAACAGAGATGGGAAGCAGCGATGAAATGCCATGATGTATCGGAGTCACTGTGGCTTGATTAATTATGTAATCTTGTCAAATTCTCTTGAATATGTTGCATGAAAGTAGAGAGAGGAAGCGTTTCACATTTGATTCTGCACAAAGTTTGTGCCTCTGAGAAATTAAAACTGGTTTATTTCTTCCATAAAATGTAATGATGTTGAGGCGGTTGACGTTAGATGGGGGTGTAGAAATTGCAGCGGTTTGACAGTGGAAACTGGGATTTGCATAGTGACGTTAGGGAGGGACCAGACTTTTAGTTAAATGTTAATGAATCAGACAGGTCGCCTTGACCCGCAAGTCATTTTGGACTTGATACTTAACCAAGACCAATTCAGAATCAACATTTAGCAATTTGGCAAATGCATTGATTAACAGGCAATCTGGGCAGCGCCACAGTCTTTTTCCAACTTTATTTGATGTTTCAAATTCATGTGAGACAGAGTTTGCTACTGTCATTGAAAACTTGTGTAGTTAAATGGGGAAAAAACACCATGCCTAAATGTAAAAACCAACAGAAATAATAAAGGGTAGCCATTTTTTTTTTTAAATCTTTGTTTTTATCTATTTTAAAATGAAAGAGAAAATAATTACTTGGGGTATGTATGTTTTTCCTCAGAAATATTAACAATAATTTTTGTTCATGTCACAATTTTACGCTAAATAAATCAATAATAATTATCTAAATTGATTGAGAAACTACTTCAATGCAGCTTTCACTGATGCAGCTGTGCACATCAGTCCAACAAAAGTATATGGATGTATTAATGATACAATAATAGCTTTTTCTACCTGTCAAAAGAAACTGCTGGGCCATGCTCGCACGCTTGCAGCACACAATTCTTGTGTGAGCTGTTGCATATACAGGATGTGGAGTGTTTTCATCTCCTTGATGTTCCACAGACTCGAGCAACACACGGAAAAGGCAGGCAGGCAGGGAAGGAGATGTTGCTTTGGGCCTTACAAATGACCTAGATACTGGAGTATGAATTTCATTTACCTCTATCGCAGCATCTAAGTGTACCTCACTTTTTCTTACGCATCCATATAGCAACCGTGGAGCTGGAGCGGATACAAAAACAGCCCACAGGTAGGCTTTTTTTGATCAGCATTTACTCACTCATCCCTTCACTCCCTCACTTGTTCACTCGCTCACTCCAAATAAATGAGAAACACACAGAGAGAGGGAGACCTTCATGTTTCTAATCCCAGAGAACTTATCTGCTCAGTGGGTAAAATGTTTTGCAATAAGCAGGATTTGGCCATAGCCAGGATAAGATAGATTTTTTGCTATTCTGCTCCAGGACTGAACATTTCCCTCTATGTAATGCAGAGGTTACAAGTGTTAACCACAGCCGGTGGAACTATTGATTAATCGGAAAGGCAGTTTGGCAAGCCTTCTTAGACCACAAAGTGGCTGATCAGAATTCTGGAGTTGCCAGTCCCGACAGCTTCTCGCTGGGCATAGGAGGAGAGGTGAAGAAATGGTGGAGAGGGAGGAGAAGGAGGAGGATAGTGAGAGATGAGGGTGGTGGAAGTGGTGGGCAGGGGGCAAAGAGATATGTCACATGGTGTAAAGAACAGATGGGAGGGGTTGATGGAGTGAGGGTGAAAGTGTGGAGGGAGAACAAGCGGAGAGAGAGGTGGTGAGTGGGAGGGGGGATGAATTGTGAGGGAAAAAGAGATGTGAATTGAAGGCCAAGCAGCGTGGGTTATCATATCTGAACTGCGAGACATGAATCTCAATCCATCAATAAGTGCTGCATTTTGATAAAAAAAAATATATATATATCCTGCCGCGCCCAGCCTTAATGGATAGTGTGCTGTTCGATGTGTCACTTTTACACTACTCCTGAAATACAAGAGAGAGAATGGGTCCTCTAAAAAGATCTGGATCAAGGTCAGTGATCACATTGAAAATGATAGTGCCCCTCACTCTCCATATGTGCACTGAGAACCCACTGAATCAAAAGACCTTGCTGTTACTAAACAACAGCCATCAGATTTCCCATAGGTGTAGCATGCCTTTCATATTTTAACGTTCCTCAGGCTGAATAGCGCTTTTCTATTACCTAGGGTGACCAGATCCCCAAAAAACAAATGTGGGACAAAGACAATTTTGGGACAACCACTGCCAGTGAAAGGTCGTCTAAAATGTTGATAATTTCAATGTTAGTTCTAAAAGATATACACACAGACTGCAGGTTTCAATTATAGTACCATATAGCTAGCTAGCGGGGCACTGATTTGGAGTGTGAGGGTTGGGGTTTGGATCCCAGTCACAGCTAGCATGTTGCGAGAGCAAGAGCAAGTGGAAAAGGAAGGGGAAGAAGACATTATCTATTGTACCTGGCCCCTGCCTCCCTCAGAGAACTGGAGACAGTGTGGCCTTGGGCTGCATGTGCAGTGGCCCAGGCCCTGTGGGTTTGTCCACAGAAAGCCAACGCAGGAGGCCAATGTAGGCATTCACATAAGGCCAAACATGAGGCCCAAGGACGGCAGTGAAGAAGATTGGTCAGTTCATTAATGTAAAAGTGGACAACATACGTCCACCTTTAACCTTAAGAGTAATGTAAGAGCTGTGTGTTGCTTCAACCCCACAGCTCTAGTGAACGCTTTGTGGACATGCATGGACATTTTGTGTTGAAATGTTCACATTTCAAATGGGAAAATGTTTTTAAGTTGAGGATAAACCAGTGTGTTCAGTATGGTTGGCTGGCACTAAATCCTACAGAGAGCAGGACTGAGCTGCTAACGGTTGGACTAATGTGGCTTTCAGACAGGAAGCTGCAATGGCTTTGTATTTCCAGTAGCTAGAGCTGTGCCATGACAGTTTGACCACCAGCTTTCCAGCTCCTCTAGTCCTTGCTGCTCCCCTCATTAGCAGGGCTAATGCTAATGCTTATTTCCAAAGCGAGGCACCTTTGTTTTTCGTGACCTAGCAATTAAAATACATTCCATTTTTTTCATTAGAAATGTGTTAAGCCAAGCCACTAACCTTCAAGCCTTTGACCCACTGACCAGATTATGTAGAAGTTGTGGCATTTTACAGTTTTATGTGGAAATCCTAAGGCGTGCTCGTCACCAACAGAGTTAATGACGTGTGTTCTATCACACAAGAGGTTCACAAACAAACCATCAATTACTACCTACCTACTGTATCACTCTGGGTGTTACCAAAGAACAGTGACCTTTGAGGTTGAAAGTCTACATAGACATCATTTGTTAACATGGGCTTTTATTGTGTTAGCGCACTGTTAATATGCTGTATCACAAGCCATTGCCACTCCAAGTGAATCCCTCCCATCACTAGCGCTATAAATGTTCACTGTGCTATATAATGCACCATTGCTGCTGTATTTTCAAGTCAGCTCTAAAGCCACCTCTATTAGGTTCTTTTCTACAACAGCTGCTCAGGATACATCCAGTTAACTCACACACACACACACACACACACACACACACACACACACACACACACACACACACACACACACACACACACACACACACACACACACACACACACACACACACACACACACACACACACACACACACACTCACGGCTGATGCTTTTGTTGCTCTAAACCTCCCGGTACATAAAACTAACATGCAAATACAAATCGTGTTGCAACATCTGAAACGTTGTGTCACATAGCTGAAGAGGAGGGAGGAGGCAAACCAGCCACCCAGGAGCAGCGGGGGGATTTCATGCTAGCTTAAATTTAGGCACGCTGTTTGGGGTCTTTATTGTTCCTCAGAGACCAAACTTTAAGTGAATTTCTCCACCGGGGGGGCTGCACCATGAACGGCGTTTGCACCATGCATACCGGAGTGCAGAGAGGCAGACATCTGCAATCTGCCAACGCCCCAGGTAAAACTCTGTCCTTCTCTGTGCTGATCACAAATGAGCTTTCCCATCCTGTGCCGTAACACTTTCCTGTCACCGAAAATAATTCAAAACTGGTCTGTCATCCTGTGTCTGGGGACATCTGTATAATGCTTTGTTTAAAGGCTCTATTACACTGGCGGGGAGAGTGAAGGTTTTGAGAGATGATTTTGTCTTCCTCATAACTTTTCATTTCACATATTGATTTGAAAGACATTTGTCCCACTTGCAAAGCAAAAATTCTTTTTTAATAGCTTACCATGCAGTCTTACCTGAAATTAAATAAAAAAAATGAATATTAAATTTCAGAGATGCAGAAAAAAAAAAGGCTTCAATAAACAAACGCTAAAAAAAGCACACTAGAGATTGCATCGTATTCAAAGCTCTGTGATGTGCTGTGACCTAGACGGTGCATGTTTTCTCATGACTTCTGCCATGTTTCAAGGTGTAGTGAACATGTTCGCTTTAGAGGAGCATGCACCGAAGCAAAAGTAATCAGCACTGCGGGAGTCTTTGGAGGATACTCTCTAACAGGTTCGCAGGCAGACATTTTAGGAGGACATGATACCGGGGAGGGCGTATAGGTGACGGCAAAAGGTCCCCGTAGGAATGGCAGGTAGCTGACCTGGTGGCTTACAAGCTCAAGCTCGCGTTCCCATTTCACGCTTTGCGTTGCAGAAAGATTCAAGAGACAGTGGATATTATTCCCTCTGCTCTCGACCCCGCTGAGGTCTGATCAAAGATCCGAGCCTTTGATGTTTTAACCCCTGGCTGTTTGGAGGAGGAAAAAAAAAGAAAAAACGCCCCTCCCCTGAACCAGATGGTGCCTGTTGCATGCTGGGAGCAGCCAGGCAGTGTTACGGGTCCCACCTGTGGTTTTAATTACAGTGCATGACGAGGGGATGCAGTGGAGCGGAAGGAGGGAGGAAAGCAGGGGTGACCCTCGCTGTTCGCTGAGGGTGGAGGAGGCAGGTCGAGTGTTCACCTGTATAGATCACAAATCATGGATCTCTTTGTCTGTCTGTCATATTACTCCACCCTCCTCCCCCTCTGTTGCCATCATATAGCGAGCCATACATTAAATGAGGGAGTTTGTTTAACAAGTGAGATATACCTTACACGATCACCTGCACACGGCTCCAGCTGTCATGTCTTCAAAGCGCCCTGTGCCTCCTTTCTTCATCTTTGCTCCCCTGTCACAAATCATCTACATTCCACACACACATCCATATATTTTCCCCTGTCTGTCTTCTCTCCTCTCACTGGTGTATAATTTGTGCAGATCACTGTTGCTTCTCTGCATGGATCTCCAGCTCCTCTGCATGGATGAACTCCTATCAGATTAAACTGGCACTCACTGATTCTGACCTCCCTGCCCCTCCCCTGCATATATCCACCGCACACCAGCATCCCAAGGGTCCGCACACACCCCCTCCTCCTCCCCTCTCTCACTTCATCCCCCTTCAACACCTCTCCTTCTATCCTTCTTTTGACATTTCGGTTCCCTCTGTCATCTGAGAGGTCCTGCTGAGAGCCGAGGTGCTTCACTGGCATGAGGGGGGAGCCCGAAAAAACCCCTGCAGGCCCCTTATGTATACATTCACAAAGGTCCCGAATGTTTTCTGATCTTGCAAAGATATCCGCATGTTGTCGCCTAGGAGGGAGTTCAGTTTTTACTCTGAATCTCTCAGAATACTGGATTGTAGATTTATCCCAAGTTCCCTTTCTTTGTAACATTATGTAGCTACTCAAACACAACACGTGAAAGTGCCTTAAACACACAAAGTGTAAATTTACAATCTCAGAAACCTTGAAGCTCCTTTGCTGTGCTTATGTTTCATCTTATTTTGACCCCAGCTTTGGAAACAGGGGGGGAGGGGGGGGAACTTCATAAAGTTAGTTTTTATTTCTCTGTAATATATTCAGCCAGGATTCTTGGGGAACTGTATTTTTTTTTCTTTTTTCCCTTCCTCTCTTTCTCTGTGAGTGTGCGGAGCTGCGTGTCAGATCTGTGGGATGCCTGTAGGCTGCTCCCAAGAGAGACACGGTGCGCTCATCCAACACAAACAGGGTCACAAAACAACGACTCAGCCACTTGTGCAGAGTTTACTTCAAATTAGCCCAACTCCTGTACGAGCCCGACGCAGCCGATCAAGCTGATCTCATGTCAGACAATGAGGTGATAATGTGAGACAGAACAGAGGTGATGCCAAAGGTTTAAACTGCAATACACTGCTTCAAAGTCAAGTTGTTTTTTCTTTCCTTGTTTTTAAATGATATCTGCAAAGAGAGGAGAGACAAACTTGCTAAACACTCCTCTAAATATCAAGCAGACCTTTTTCCTGCTCATTGAAATGTCTGGTCCAATAATCCATTGTGATTCCAGAGATAAAGCTTTGATTAGTCGGTAGTCTAACCCATGCTTAGGCGAGACAAGTCATCATCACTAGCAGGCGAATGTAACAGGGCTCACTGGACCTTCCGAGCATCACGAAAACCTGCGATAAGCAGAATTAGCAGCTCAATTAATATTCCAGCCATATTTTCCAGGGAGGAAGCAGAGGGAACAGCAGCTGCTCCCATATGCAGACCTTGCTGTTATGACCGTGGGGGCGATGTCAGACACCCTGCCCACCCTCCGCCCCAACAACAACACCACCACCACCATACTTCTACAGTACTACCACCACCATCACACCTCAGCTCCTCCCTCCTCATCCCCCGGCCTCTCCCTCCTCCTGTATCCCTCCATTTTCCCATTTGCCTTAACTTCTGCTGTCTCTCTTATCCTGATTTGCATTTCATCACCCAGCCACCCACCCATCCGCCCCCCCACCCTTTTGTTTTTTTTTCTCTCTCCACCTTGTAACTCTCCCACCTTCCCCTACATTACTCTCCGAGGCTGCCTTTCACGTCATCAAGAACAAGCATCCACCCCGCTGACGTGCTCCTCAGCAAGTCAGCATCTGCCTATACCTGCTCCCGCTCCAAGGAAAATTCCCAGGATAACTGAGGAAGCTGAACATCATTATCACATTTTTAGTTCGTTTTCTGCTATAGCAGAAATATATATATTTTTAAAAATCACCCGTAGCTTAACAAATCCTGGGTGGCCAACGTATTTTAGGCATACAGTACTACTAACATGGTGGGGGGCCACAAAGGACAGGAAATAGTGAATTTACGTTTAGATGTGCTCCCATTTCATGTGAAAATAAACCTCTGTTCATGCAACATTGTACATCTCCTAAAGTTTTGACTAACTGTTAAAACTAACTTACACTCTTTGCAGAAATAACAATTATCAGCGTCAGAAACCAGTTATTTATCCTGAAAAAAGTGACTCAGTTATGATAAAACTAGAATTTCAAACACAATCAGAGTTGAAAATCTTGACTTAATTCAACAAAATGTCCAATAGACTGTAAATCAATTAACTTACTTAGAATAATTGTTGTCTTATTTGCAGATACTTCCCAGCATGCACTGCTAAAACCACTAGCACTGCAGTAAACGCTGCCATGAAGCAATAAGAGAAGTCATTTCTAAACAAAAAGTTGCACTTCAGTGCTGCTGAGTAAAGATTCACGATGTAATATTATGTATTACTGTGATTTGGCAAAAGTTAACAAGCATAACGATTCCAGTTTTGATAAACACAAAATCTAAACTCATGAAATAAAGTTAAGAGTTTACTGAAGTCTTTTTTTTTTTTTTGCAGCTCCAGCCTGACAGAAATGCACTGTGGGTAATGCAGCAGGGACTTGTACAGCTTTGGCAGGTACAGTTCAGAGACTATAACAGTGTCACAAACCAGTAATACACTGTAATTCTAAAACAAAATCTGGTTTAGGCTACTCAAAGGAGTTGAATACAAAACTTGTAAATCTGCAGTGTGACTGTGATCCCATGATACATTAAATCATATTTTCTATTATTATAACACAGTAAATAATTATGCCAGTTGACTCTACCCTAACTAAAACAAGATCACTGTCCAGTTAAAACATTTTCTTTGGCTAAATTGAAAGATGAAGTTGATTAACTTTGAGCCAAATAAACTATTAGATAATCAGAAAAATGCATTGTCACACATCTGCATTGTAAGCTAAAAGGAACGACTGGCAGATTTTTTCCTATTTTAACATTTTCTTTATTTTGAAAACACTAAACTTGTTTGCATATTATTTTATTTTTATTTAATTACCTTTTCACACTTTTAGCTCTATGTGCATGTGTGTGTCACCCCATCATCTAGGAGACCCATGCACTCTCAGCATTGCTGCCCTAAATTTAGACAGTGCCACTTACTGTCATTCACTTTTGTACATCATGGAAAAAATAAAAAATAAATAAACAGCCACAGACTTTGAAATTTCCCCTGCGAGGTAATCCATCACAGTCTGTATGAAGTCATAATTTCATCTCTGTTTTATTGTTATTCTGTTGTGACTGAGATGAGTGTTTTCATGTCAGTGCACACATTACATTACACCCTGCTTACTGTCAATCACCTGACGCCCACAGGAAGTAACAGCCAGTCTCCACCAGGAAATAATCCCTCAGAAAAGCTATTTTGCCTCAGTCGTGAAGTTTATTATCACATCTTCATATTTTGGATGTCTTTGTTTGCAGGTCAGCTGAGGACGGATTTTGACAGTGTGAAGTGTGGGTATTAGAGATGACAAGAGAAGCAAAGAAATGCTGAAAAAATGTAATTATGTGTAGTGTGTGGAGAATCATGAGAAGAGTTTTTGCTCTTAATGGCTCTTAATATCACAGGACACTTCGCGTTCTCATTAAAACCAAGTATTTTCTGTCTGTTTAACCCCTTAAAACGACTGGCCTGCTGTTGCGCCCAGCATGTAAGAAGCAATGTAAGCCACAGGAAGGACCTGCCTTCACATGTGTGTCAACACAGTTGCACCACAGCCTTACAGATAACCAACTTCTTTCTTCATAGCACATACAAAAAAAAGAAAAAATAACAAATATGGGATTTCTTCTTGTCCACATGCCCCTCATCAGCTGCTGTACCTGAAAGTGCAGGGACATTCATGGCTAATTCATGACAGCAAATGTATACATATGTACGACAGCATTTCTGTGGGTCATGGATTAATAAGAAGGGCTGGCACAGTCAAGTCAGGAGCAGGGTGTAATTGTGGCCGTAGTGAGACTGTTCCCTGACATGTACGTAGTCACACCTGGGTGGCTGGCAGCACAGTGAGAAAGAGAGGATCCCCCACAGTCCCAGTTATTGGTATGCTGAAATACTGCAGTGTTACAGTGAGAGGAGAGAACAAGGAGGCCGTGGAGCGCATAGAAAGAGAGCATGTTCCTCTCGCGCACTGTGAGATAAAGTACGAGGGGGGAGACAGAGACGAGCTTTGCCGGCCCAACAACACAAGTGCCACAGTGCTGAGGAACAGTGACACGCGTCTCCTCAATCTCCCAGCGTAGGCGAGGAAGGTTTTCATCAGACAACATTCAGACTGTCAATATTAACCTGCATGTTCTATTTATTTTTACAATACACAAATATGTGCGCTGCATACGATGTGAACTTGTTGAACTACTGTATGTCAGACGCTTTTAGAAAACCATCATCCAGCTGAGATGTGTTCTCGTTGTGGAACTTTTCAGTGAACAGTGCAGCTTGCGAGAGCAGGAAGTGAAGGAAAATCCATATGCAATATTTTTCTATGCTAATTCAGAAAGAAGGGGAAGGCAGTGCAAAGAGTGTCGACTGCACTGTAAATCAAATTCAGAAAGTTGGAAGAAAAGCAAGGGAAAACACAGGCCTGTCCCAGGGAGAGGGGAAAATATTCCTTCATACACCGAGGGATCAGTGTGAGATCAGTGGGTATCGGCGCTGTCCAAATTTGCAACAGTCAGGGCTTGATTTTATTGTTCGTTCACAGTTGTGTTAGAGATGAGCAATTTTCATGCTGTTAGCTTGCAAATGGCAGACGGAGATTAAATTGCAACACATAAAGCTCCGAATTTATCCACATTTTATAAATTTGTTATACCACCGAGCAGGGCTTACATGGTTCATACTTTTTTTTAAAACACACGCACGCACACACACGCACATAGATACACACATATGTATATATACTATGGCAGATTCTCAAGGAAACATTTCGACCCATCACACAGTAACAATAATGGACCTAAGCAGCTCCTCCACCCCATCCTCTTAAATCATGCAAAGCATCACTGAGTGTTCACAGCCCTTGAAGTTTACAAGTCTCTTTAAAACAATAATTATTAATGAACGAGTTACATGGTGTTGAGTAAATCTGAAAACGCCAATTAAAAGTGAAACATTTTGGAGAATGGGAAAAAAGAAATTGTTAAATGTTGAACATGCTCAATGTCGTCACTAAATACTTCACATTTTACTTTCAGTATACCTGTGCTGGACTTTTTTTTATTCTAACACATATAAAACAAGGTAAAAAGGAAAAAATATTAACATGTCTTACCTACTATGATTCGGGTCAACATATGAGCTACATTCATATAGCACACAATTAACATAATACCATCTTTTATTCATTCATTCATTGCAATGTTTGCTTTAATTTATAGATGTAGACAAGATGCTCCAGGTCAAAGATCAACAAATAATAAATTATAAATATTTTTTTTAATAAATTTAATTCATTTGCTGATTTTCAGACAAAAAAGCTTTAGTGTGAGAAAAATCATCATCTCTGGGTTCAATTCTGTCAGATGGGATCGACAGCTTTATTTCCCCTGATTCCACAACATTTTGCAGTTTAATTAAGTTAACAAACTGAATATATTGTGATGCCTCGGCTTTACTTCATGATGCCAGGTTTCTGGTTCAAGTGAATGGATCTTCTTCTCTTCTATAAGGGCTTTAACCAGGGAGCAGCCTCAAACAGACTGTCAGAAGCTCACACTGACTGACTCCAGGCCCAAATCTGGAGCAAGAAGTGAAGGTTTGCGGAGTGTGGCTGAGCGACGGCAGAGAGCGGGCTCTTTGACAGTGGATCAAAGATGAGTGGGAGGTCAAAGTGTACAGCTGGTGGGGATGAGGAGAGCACAAAACGCAGCGGAGAGACGGAACCACATGCCAGTCACAAGCATATTGTGGACATACAGTACAGGCGCTCACACCGACAGCTATTATTGTGCATCTCCTCGGTGTCCACATGACCCCCTCACTGCATATACTATCACACCCAGGAATGAAATGCAGCTCAGTTAAAGCTACTTTAAACCACGTCGGAGCAGAGTGGCTCGCACGGATCAGCTGCAATGCAAAGGTTTTTAATTTTACACTCAGTAAAGGAGAAGAGCATTGACTGCTTTCATCATTGTAGCTCCAGTCTGCTCAGTCCAGCTCCTATTGCAAGCCAACAAATTAGACCTCCGAGATGAGATGAGGGATCTTTCATATTACAGCTAATAGTGACAAATGAGACTGGGTGATAGCTTATAGCACATCTATAAATGTGTGGCAGTTTCTTTTTTGGCAAACGCCATTAGAATCTGCCAGTTTGCCATGCTAATCAAAATTATGGACCGTTTCTTTTCTTTTTTTCTGTTGGGAGCTGAAAAGACATTAGTCTTGTGATTTCAGAATCGAAAGGAGAGGGTGTGGGGGGGTGTGGGGGGGTCTTTTCTTCTTCTTTTTCTTCTTGGTCACTAATTGCACTTGGTTCTGAGCCGCTGCCTCTTTCCTCTTGTCAGGGATGTTAGCAGAATATTTGGAGTGAAATGTTGACGCAGTCAACATAGGGGGAGCTAAATATAAAATGGCTGCTGTTATGCTAATGGCTGCCACTGAATAATTCAAGCATGGATGATAATAAAAATGGGAAAAGAGGGGACCTGTCGAGCCACACCACCGCATGTGTCATGGCAGGGCACTAATTTGCTGTCAAGCCTCATACTACAGCCCCCACCACCACCTCCACCACCTCCACCACCACCTCACCAACCCCTCTCTGTACAGTTCAGCTGCAAAGATTAGTAAATATTTTGTCTGTCCCTCTGCTGATTGTAAATAGTCTGGAGTAGCCGGTTGGGAGTGCGGTCGGGAGCTGGTTTGGTGGGCATCGGCTGGCTGGCTGGCTGGCTGGCTGCGGGAATTTGGCTCAGGAGAGTTTGCTGCTTTGCTCTGCTCGATGCTCTCTGTCATGTGCTTTCAGGAGAGGCAAAAGCTGAGGCTGGGTGGGTGGGTGGGGGGAGAACAAGCCCGCCTCCTCCCCCTGCACACTCCAGGCCAACAGGGCCGACACACAGGGGTGAGGGCCCGCACACCAAAACGCACAGAAGGAAGCGGGCTGCCAAAAAACCGGGGAAGGAGGGTTCTTCTTCCTTCATGGACCTGTCTCATCGTTCGTCTTTCTCTGCTTATTCCTCCACTGTTCAGCCCCCCTCCACCCTCCTGTCACCCACCCTCTCAGCATTCACTCTCTTTTTGTGGATACCTGCCAAACACTCACACTGCATCATCCCCCTTTTTTCCAGAAATAGGCGCATGTGATAAATGTACACACTCTAAATGACTGACGTGCATTAACATGTACATAAAAACACACACACACACACACACGCTCTCAGTCACAGGCGTACATACACCTTTCTTCCTGGCCGTTGCCGGATCTCCTGCAGTGAGTCACGGTGTGTGTAGTGTCTTGATAATGAGATGCATGCTTGATGGCTGGGGTGTTAACTGTAATGAATATCATATGTGAGGTAAGAGATGTAGCGAGCGCACACATGTTGCCATAGCTGACAAGACAACACACAGCTTAAAGGTGCAGAATTACATGTACACACATCACTTTTTCACTTGTTTTACTCTGTTGTTTTTGCTGTAAGTTCATTTCTAATGTCGCTCTCATTAGCCACATCCACCTCTCCCCCTGGTTCTCCTGCACTATCCCTGTCCTGGGAATGGACTCGAACTACTTAGCATTGTCCCCAGGTATTGCTACCATATTTCCTTCTACTTATTCCGGATGCTCCTATAAATAAAGTCCTCTCTTCCTGGCATAATACATCTTAATTCCCAGCTTTCCACAAGGCATGCTGTGGCCCTTTCGCCGGCTCTGAGCTTCGCTGTTGTAAGCTTCCTGAGCCGGATGCGAAAATGCAAGCGTTTCACCCTTTCACTTACTTTCAATTTAACATTAATGATGTTGTTCTACATAGAGGCATGAAGATGAAAGATGTGTGCAAAAGTAGTCTTTAATGAGTACTCATAAATGGCCATTGTGTGTTCATTAAAAAATATTTGGAAGAGAAAAAAAAAATGTTACGATGCTGTCTCTGATATTATTGATAATCACAATTTTATGCTATGTAACAACCATGCTAATGGATATAAATGTTACCACTGTTTATATCTCCATTAGCAAATATAAGTGGTACCAGCTCAAAATGCAAACACAACGGTCATTTGCATACAAGGCTGAAGACCACCAAAGGGACACAGGAAGCTTCTCAACATCAGGATTTTATATTAGCAGTCCCAGTAGTAAGCTAGACCTTCAGCTTTTTTTTTTTTTTGTATAATTCATCTTCATTCACATACACCGCATGATCTTATACAATCTTCTTGTTTTGAATGGGACTGTATTTCCCACCACAGTGATAATGGCAAATAACCTCTCAGACTGGGTGAAAAGTTGCCTCTGACTTCCATAAATGAAATAAGTGAAATAGCGTTTCATAACTAATGATGAGCCTAACTTGTTGTGTGCGGCCCCACACATCCTCCTCTGGCACAGCTTTGTCATTATTTTACATTATGCTGCATCCTGGGGGGCATTTCACTGAGATAAAAAAGAAATATGCAACGCAAGTTGAATATTAGTTCATTATTTAGTAACACTGATTCCTGAATTAAAATACATATTATTGTTCTCTGATAATGATATAAATATATATATATATATTAAAAACATGACATGCTTTGCATAAGATTGCATTTCAGATAGAAGCATCATTGGAAATTAATTACTAGAGGTCACAAGCGGCTGAAAGTACAACCTCTCATTCTCCCTCATTTTGTCTTTTTATTATCTGGAAATAAATGATGAAGCTCATTCGCAGGGTGAATAACTGGTGGCAAATTTACACCACATGTTGTGCATTAAATATTTCTGTGGACACAGAAGCTAACTGTCCCTGAATGTCCTTTAAACATTTAAGCAAAACGTGTAAGACTTTTAATGTGTCAGCTGAGAAGAATATCAATCTCCAATCTTTTTTTTTCTTCTTTTGAGCGCAGAGTCGTTTATTAGATGCAGAAAAAAAGTGTCTTGTAAAAAAAAATGTCTATGTCAGTTGCATCTGTATGTGGGCGTGAAAATATTACGAGGTGTAAAGTTTAAGTGTGAGAAAATACATTGCAGCGCTGAAGGAGAGGAGATGCAGACAACTGGTGGCGATGCCAGTGAAATGGTTGGCAAACCCCATCAGATATGTAAGAGAGATTGCCCTTGAAAACTAGCTTTGTCTGATGCAACAGCAAACTCAGTCTGTGTCAAGAGCCATTTTGAATCCGCAGTTCTGCAAATATGGTTTAATAATCGCAGTCCTCTGCTGTCCTCTGTTTTTGAAGTTTGACTTTTTTCAGTTTTCCAGGCAAAGTGTATCATCCCTTTGTTCGTTGTTTTTTTTTTTTTTGTCATTTAACTCCTTTTAAAATTATGCCAGTCTCAGCTATTTTGTCAGGGTTTTATTTTATTTTTTTTGTCATTCCTCCAAAACAGATTTTTCTGGCACTACCCTAATGAGACCCTCTCGCCGTCTCCATGGCGACAGTCACAAAACTGTCAAGTTTCCGCTCTTTCAAAAATCTTGTGGGGGGTGTTCTGCAACTGTCAGAGACACATTTTCAAACGGCACATCATTCCTTTCAAAAGGTGAACCTTTCATTTTTGGTGAATTCAGCCAGTTTGCGAGTCCTTTTATCAAAACACACAGCCTCACTGTGTCGAAGAATGCCAACGCGCCGATTGTTGAATAAATAAAACACATAAGCAGCTGATCCGCTGTTAACTTGTCGCTTGGCTTTCTGCAAATCTTTCCATGGCTTACACTGCAGAATGTGACTGCTAAATGATCTTAGAGATGAAAAAGTGAAGGTTTAGACTTAGCATGTCAACAATAGTGATTCTGGGAGTAAAGTGCAGCTACAACAACAAAGCTGCACTCCTCCAACATTGGGTGGAACTGCAACGTCGTGGCTTATAGCTCGCAAGAAATTTAATTTTCTCATTCATGTTTGATGTGACGGAGAATCTCCCACACTGTCCACTTGCCCAGAATTTGATTTTTTTAAAAGACTCTGCTGCGCTGACCTTCTTTGACATCACTAGAGCACACAGTGCTTTGATGCGTGCCCTAGTTTAAGAGCTGTGGCCCCGCGAAAAGTAAAATGTGACCAAAGAGGACATTGAGGGATTGAAGAACATCAAAGTCGAGCACATACGAGCTTTCAGTGGAGAGAAGATGTGTGCATTGTGTCCCGGTTGCTCCTCATTCTGACCTCAGGGTGTAAATACACCCCCTGGTTCCGTATGCCATGTACGGCCAGCAGATGAGCCCTGTCAAACCACACCTGTATACCTGTCATTTTCTGCCAGTCGCTTAGCTTGGATGGGAAACATTAGATGAGGCACCAAAAAAGAGAACAATCTCAAAGTCTCGCCTTCCTTACACACACAGGAATACACTCAGGAATACACACACAAAGACACACACACAAGCAGCTCACTCACGCTCTGTCAAATAGACACACACAATGAAGGAACACAGGGGGATCGGGATTTGTCTAAAACATGCTCATGTAATTTCATCGTTCTTCTTTTCCTCCTCTTCTTCACAGTTTTTTTTTTATTTTCCCTAAATGTCCTCATTTCTGTTCACACATATTTTGGCGCACTGAACCGTGTGAGAGACAGTCCCTTCTCCTCAAGCAGATCCAGACGTCAATCAAACAGCACATGGCATGCCTCCCTGTGAGTGACAGGTGATGCAGATGCACATTTCAGAGAAGACGAGCCCGAGCGACACGGCACTGCTGGCAAAACAATGCGGACAGAAGGGGAAGCAGGACGGCACGCTGCATTTATTAAACAAGACAGGGACATGGTCCACAATGAGCGGAGATCAGCTTAACATGACATCCACAACACCGGAGCTCGACGTACAGTGTAATGCTATTTTAACCCTGTCTCTGGTAGTGTGAAATCACTGGGTGAGCGGCTCACGGAGATATATGTATTCATCTCATTTCCTGTTCATCAATAATGAAAATGAGCAGGAATCTACATTTTTAAGTCGCTGCTATACCCTGGCAGTTGTTTCAAGGTTACTGAATACCATCAACTGAAGTCATACAAGCAGAATAAACAGGTTTTTCTGAGGCTTCACGGGGGTGAATGATGTGGTCAGAAAGGGAGGTTAGTAGTCAGACCCTGTTGTCCTGTTTGTGAAAGGATACGGAGGAGAAAGTGAAGGAGAAAGAGGGGGGGTTGAAGGAGGAGGGAAGGAGGGAGGGAGAGAGGGAAGACGGGAAGGAGGGAGGTTGCGATTAGCCAGTGCTTGTCTGCAGGCGGCAGGCGGCAGGCCACAGGGCAGGTGAGAGGTGAGAGGAAGTGAAGCGAGAGGAGAGTTAGGGGGTAAGGGCTGACTCAGAGAGCCCACGGCAGCCCTCTCCCCTCCAGCAGATACACACATACACATACTGTATTCATGCATATAGGGACACACTACCTTTTTTTTATAAGAAAAAAAAAAAGGTGACCCAGCCAACCCAGCTAAATCATAATGAAAAGTAATTGAATTATTTCAAATGCCGTTGCCTCTATGGCAATAAAATAAAAACTTGTCAGTAAATTCTGCTAAAAATATTCATGGCATATCACTGGGAATTCAAATGTCTGTTTCCCCTCAGAATAATTCTATTTTTGTTTTTCCTTCTCTCCTCCTGTCTGTCTCTCTCATTCTTCACTCGGCTGAATAATCTACTGGCATTCCGGCGAAGTGAAATGTCAAGGTCATTCGACTTTGTCTTCCTAGAATCACTGATCTGGGTGTCATCTTTTCTCTCTGCTTGTGAGACACTGACAGATTTTTTTGTAATCATCAAAAATAAATAAATAAATAAAAATCAAGGATTAATGAGATGACGCACATTAATGTGCAATAGGTGCTGTTCTTGCAAGCCAGAGCAGCTTTGAGACGGACAGTCACGAGTCTTAACCGGGAGCAGAGTTTGTTGGGAGCGGGCTCTGTTTGGGATTTGTAAATGCTGGTGGGATGCCAGTAATGGGACCTGGGAGAACGTGATCCTGTATCATTCTTCATAATCTGCATATATCATAAAGAATGGGTCTCATCATCTACCCACAGGTTTAATATGTGATGGATATGTGTGAGCAGCCTTGTGCAGTCCATCTTTTAGTCAAGATATTCCTGGCGAGGCTGTGAATACTATCAGCGTGGGCTTTTAGCGCTGCTTATTTTTCATTTAGTTTATCTTTGTTCTTTAACTTCAGGGTGAAAAGGTTACCTGCTTTTTTATTGTACTCTGTATGTTTTAAATATGCTTTCCAAACCCCAAAGCTGTATAAACATGCCAAGACATGCCCCTACTGCCGTCCTCTGGGACATTAAAGGCATATTTACCTGAACTGCAGCCCTCTAAGTGCCCCGATCATTCCCTGTGTCACAAGCAATCCGCCAAGGCCACTGTGTGTTTAATTAAAAAGACAAGGTTTACCCATGAATATATCCTTCCAGCATTCCACATACATTTCAATGAGATGCATCTTATTTCTGTTGCAAAAGGAGAGTGATGGAATTTCAAATGGCAGCATAATTATGGTGTGCTTTTCCTTTTGACAGAAAATCAGTAGCCGGTCCTCCAGGTGGAGTAAGCTTGGCTGAGTGGAGCTGATTAGAGGCCATCAGGGGAGAGAATACACCTTTAACAACATCGATGCCGAAGCTCGGAGAGGAACTCTATTAGCATATGTCTCAGCTATAGGCCATGTAGATCGCTGTATTTGGAAGAGGGGAACAGTTTAGCAGTCAATTATACAGCAGCATGCAGTTCAGAAAATACTCTTAGTCACTTTCCCCTTTCAAATCAGTAATCCACACAAAGTCTGCTTTGATAAACGGCACCTCACCTTGACACTATATAAAAGCAGGAGGCAGATAAACAAAGGTGACCATTGTTACGAGCTGAAATAGTCAAAAGAAATCCTCATAACACCTACAAGGAATTTTACACAGTGAACAGTGCAAAGAACAAGAGGAAGGGAGAGTTAAATAAGTAAAAGAGAAAAATAAAGAGGAAACTAGTGGAAAAAGATGTACTTAATATATAGAAACATGTATGAACAGGTATGTGCAAATGAATAGTATAGTTCCTATCCACTATTGATTCTATCTACAAACAAAGACGAAGATGAAGTTGACTGAACTATGTGCAAGTGAGCACGAGTTCAACTGGACACAAATTCTGTAATATCTTTAATTTGCCACCTTGTAAAATCTTTCAAAAAGTCTTTCCAACTTCAAACTCAAAATTTGTAATTCATGCATTGTGTTACATATAAATAAATAAATAAGATGTCTTCAAACTGAATATGAAATAACAATAATAATCCCCAGGACATCATCTGGGTTATTTTCCATTTTTCAGACATTAGGAAACTACCCCTGGAGCCACAGAAGGCATTACATCAAATTCTTCACCTGTTTTCTTTTGGATTAAGAGTTGGAGGTGTGTTATAGTGATTTCGATGAATAGGTCCCATTCGTAAGAAAACTCCACACGGCATCTCACACTGAGCCTTAAGTGTTTGTTCAATTTGTGCATTACTTGTCTGAGTCAACTTAAGTGAACTTTAGAAAATTAGAGAATCATTAATAATCATTTGAGGTAGAGTTGTTTATGAGGCTTGATTTACAATTATCAAGTTGAAGCAAAGTTAAAGCAACTTCAAGTCTGAGCCCACAATACCTGATCATTATAGCTCTGGTTTTACTTCTACTTCTACTATATGTGCAATGTTGACCAATTAATATGAATCTACTAATTTTACTTAGACTAAAAAGGCCTCGATCATTTTCAACAACCTAAAGGTGTACAGAAATGGCCGTTTGTCCTGTTTGTCGCGCCGAGTTGTCACAAGCTGCAACACGAGTTTACCCGAGTAAGGAAAACGAATTTGATTGGTCGTTATCGAGCGGGCAGGACATTCAAAGTTTGGGGCTCCGTGTGTGCGTGTCTCAGATGTTTGAATGACAGATTACGGATCCAATATCAGTGACTGGTGAATCGTGTACAGGCTGACGTATAATCCGTGCGCCTGCATTATCCAATGCGGGAAAAAAAATACACACTTTCATCCCAGATTTACTCAAAAATAGAATTTTGCACAAAGTTTGACCTACATCGTCTGATAGATGAGTTATTACATAAATTTTATGATCCAGAGTGGGCTCAAATTCAATTTTCTTTTCTGTACACCTTTAATTTAAAGGGGACATATTATGGAAATATCACTTTTTGAAGGCTCTTTAACATATATTTCAGTGTTTGGTTTGCCTTCCGGCCCCCACAATGTGAGAATTCACAAAACAAATGTTTTAATTTGCAGGCTATCAATGTGGTTTTACGAGCTGTTCCCTCAGTTGTCATTCAATGATGTCATGAGTTTTCCCAATTTGCATAACACCACCCCTACCTGTGAGTACTGGTACTGGTAGAGGGGGCGGGGCAGGCTAAGCAGTGGCTCATTTGCATTTAAAGGGACAGGAACTGAAACCAGCCGTTTTGAACAGAGCTGTTTTGAGAGTATGATAAGAGAGCTGTGATGTTTGATCCTTGGGGTATTTTGACTGAAGCATGTCACAGACATGTCTTTAAGACACTAGGGAACTATATTAATTTGCGGAAAAGGGGCATAATAAGTCTCCTTTAAGGAAAAAATATGCTTTCTTGAAAATTAGATCCTGTTTGCAATATGCTGGGAATCATGATAAGAAGTAGCCAAAAAAACCATCCTAATCCTGAATGGGACGACTACACAATTTAAAGAGCCACTTAACACACTCTGCAGGTAAGCTGAGGTAGATGTGTACTTCAGGGTGTGTCTGTACACTGTGACGTCATATCCAGCCATACCCCTCAGTGGTGCCACTTTTGTTCAAAAGACTTTAAACTTTTGATCAGCGAAAAACATTTTTCAATCCTGATTTGAAACTAGAATAATGATTTAGATGAATTAATACATTTAGACATACTCTTGATGTGGTCAGTGTTAGATCATAAAGTTGAGAGGGATACAGACGAGAGTCCCATATTTTCTGGCAACTGTATCACTAAACATGACAAAGGCAGCTTTGAATGCACACATTCACATGGCCGAGCTGTTTTCATTGTTTTTTTTTCTTTATACACAATGTACAAGGACAAACAGTGTCTTCTGTCTCCATCACTGCCACAATGCATGCAATCACTCCATACCACTTGACTCTGATGGGGCTGCCTGTGACTAGACAGCGCCCCACACATCAAACAGAAGTGGAATGATTACTAGTTACTCAGCCAGCCAAGTGTAGGCTGTGCAGCTATGATTTGAAAGCACAATTTAGCATTAAAGACACGACTGCTGTTGATGCAATAATCAAAAGTTGTCTACTGACGACATGAGACGTCAGGCACGGGTTGTACACAGAGGGCGCACAAATACACACAGAGGAAAACGTGTAATCAGGAGTAAAAAGCCGGTAAAACATGCCAACAGGCTATAAGATTTGAGCAACACTACATGTGCTTAAATGCGTCTCTGTTATGGGAGTGAAAATGGAAGTGTTGTCACATTGGTACAAACTGGAAAGTAGTTGTGAATAACTGGTTGTCTGTTTATTTTGCTGTTAACACTTCGCAGTTCCTGAGAGGTGAGCGTCGACCACTTGTAAAGCTGTTGCTAGGAGGAGGAGGAACTGAAATGTCAGTCGACTCAGCAAGTGATGAGATTTGACATATGGCATCAAAGCATCATTAGACCTGCACCTGCTGCAGATGGAGTCTGCTCTTTCACAAGGGGGCTCAGCACCAGGGGGAGTCCTATTGAGGGACAGGGAAGGATAAGATGACCGGTAACAGACGCCCATTGTGTCTGAATTAGAATCTATCTCAATACACTTAAAGATCAGCATGTGTAGACAGCGATCTAATGTTTATCTTATCATTTTTATGAATATTATGTCTGCATATATAATCAGATTGAGAGAATGCTGAGGCACGTCATAAATTATTTTCAAAGGAGATTCAAGGTAAAAGTGATACTCTAAAACTTTATTCAAGTCATTACTATAGTCTAAACTGTTGATTCACTTGCACATATTGCATTTATCAGCTTCTCCCTCTTTTTTCCTATTAACTTCTTACATGGTGAGCCAGGAATAAATGATGAGTTTTAGCACATATTGAAAATCTATAATCTCCTGTATCATCCAGAGGCATTCATATGGTAACATAACACAATTACTGTTATTTCACTTCCGCAAAAACAAGTCAAAAACCATATTTATGTAAAATCATAGCAGAGTTTGCTTTGTGTGGAGAGAGACAAACTGCTGCAAAAGCCTAATATCAGTGACAAGAGATAAACACTTGACAGGATAGTGATTAAAAGCTACAGATATACAAGCTTAGATAAAAATGTCACTGAATTTAATTAGCACCTCTGTTACCCAACCACGACCTAAATTGCAGGTAATGAGCGCCACAAAAATGGAATTTATGCCTGCTTAGTATGGCTGCCATGCAGTTTGCCTGTACACGCAGCAGAGATGCATTAATTGCTTTAAATAACAAAATATGAAGCAAAATCATACATGTATTTATACCGATATCATCTATATCATGTAACATGTGCTTTCCACATCTTGACTAGTTCACATTTACCCAGTTAATAGACAGTCAGGCCTGCACACAGACAGGCATCCATAATGGTATTCACCTTGTGGTATAGTCATTGGGTTTGATGACATGTCCACAAGGTCATATCTCAGCCAAGGAATACGAGGTCATTTTAAAGGACCGGAGCAGCTATGGAGAAAACAGTGAGGATGGACTCATCAGCAGCACCAGAAAACAAATTTAAGAGGAGTTTCTGGTTTAACAAGGAATAAATCTCAATTATCTCCCATTGTATTCCCCAACATCCACCTCTGTGCAGAGCCCGTGCATTCATTTTGTTTTTGTTTTTTTGGTGGTGGTTAAATCAAAACTGTTTGTTATTAACTTGTGAAAAAAGAAACAACAGAGTCATAAATGAAAAGTTTAATATATAATCAATAAGAAACACTTTCTAACCTCAGTGCACTCAGAGGTTTTTACTGCCTCACTTGATCTGCAGCTGGTGGTGGTTAACGTTCCATACTGATTTAAAACATAGGAATAGCTTTAGCCCTTATTGCTATCACATATTTGTCACTTGTGTTTAGTAAAAGCTTCATATGGTTGCCTTTAAACATTTTGAACTCTTAGTATAATGTGTCAGAAACTACACATATGCTGTGTCCCATAAAAACAGTGAATATCACTTTACTTTTTTATTTCCTATTCCAGTGTGGCTGCCTTCAGCGTCTGTCTGACTCTGATTAATGTTTGTCATGAGCTTCATAAATGCCACATGGAGATGCTTTTTTTTTTTTTTTTTGCAGCTCACTAGGACAAGTGTCAAGTGTCGGAAAACTTATCAACGGAGAAGAAGTAAGCAGAGACAAGGAATACACTTTCTTTGTCGCATTCCAGCTTTCAATGAAGATAGAGCTGAGATTCTCTGCGGACGTGTATTTTGATTTTTCTCTCGCTGCCAGATGGTGCCAGAACTTTCTAAATAAACATGAAAATTAGGATTTCATGACCGGATCTTTTAATTAACACATTTTAACAAATACCAGAATCTGGACCAGCTGAAGGTATGAAAATCAAAGTGACAGCTCCCCATCCTGAAAGCAGCCTCTGTTCGTACGCCCCTCAAACGTGCACCACATGCAGGACTTTGGTTTATGTATTGCTGCCTGCAGTCAGCGACAGTAATGGCTGCACAGAGCAGAGTGTGCGTGGACAGTGATTTAGCCTAACCATGATCATTTTATCACCAGGCCAATTATGTGGTAATGAGGAACTACATCATAGATAACCACACACCAGTGACTCAGATAGTACAAATCACATGAATAAGTCTATGCACACGGAGAAAAGCAGCAACACACACACACACACACACACACACACGCAGGCAACAGCTGTGAACTGGTGGATACTGAAGCATGGACATTACCATGGTATGATGAATGACTATTTTCCCCTTTCTCAGCATTGCAATATGTTTTAATACAGTGTTACACTGCACCTTTTCCTGCCCCTGTTGCCTTGTGAGGAATTTCTTTTTCTTTATTAAAAACCATTAATTATACTCGACACATCTAATGGGTATGAATGATTTGTGAGGGAAATATCACAATAGCAACCTCATTAATAATTATTGAATAAGAGGAATAAGAAGTAAGCAAATATATTACAGTAAAACTAATTGTTTTGTTTTTTTAATAGGCTTATAGCTTATTTCCCACTAGCAAACACAAGTCTTGCAAAGCGTATACAAATGTTTATACCGCCTATGTAACTTCTGTTCAGTTTCAGTAAAGGGGCAATCAAAGATTTAATACTGTAACTTAATATATCACCGGGTCACGATCGTGCTTTCAGTCAGCTTTCCTTCTCTAACATACTTTTGTGGATTTATGTGCAAAAAGGACTGAAAATCCAAGTTCGCTGTGGTCATAGATCACCAAACAAAACAAATGAAATGAGAGTTGAATGATGATCCCAGAGGATTTCGAGATAAGCAATAAGCCTAAGTTCTGTCAATAGGAAGGTAAAACTTCATTCAGATACAAGCAGGCTGAAATGATTAATTGTGTTTTGGTTTTATTAGATTTTCAGTGTAGTTCTTGTCTGATTGCTGTAGACTCAAGCTGATCGTCATCGGTGTGAAATATGAGCGAGAGCTGCATATCACGAAGTGCACTCTCAACTTTTCTGGCTGTAAGGTTTTGAATATTGTTTTTGTGCGCACAGATTCTATACAGTATGTGATGATTTTGTGTCTGAAAAGAAAGACAAGTTGAGAACTGAATGTATTTATGAAGTATACGAGTCTGAACTGCAGCATATTTTTCCTGTGGGATAATAGTGTGCAGTCTTCATCAAATCAATGCAGATGGCAAAGGCAATTAAGTTTTTGTGTGGGTTTCTGCTAATATGCGATTGGCCAGCGGCAAATGTATTTTTTTTTCCTTTTCTTTTCTTAAATCACACTTTTAAATTGTAAAGTACCGCAACTACAGCGCAGTGGAGGCTGTGAACGAGAAAGAAAGAATTAGAAGAGAGAAAGATAAAAACAAAACAAGATTAAGAATCTACAGCCATGCTAGTGGGTCTCTGAGGCTGCACTTAGGCATAAGTTATTGCTTCTATCAGCCTGTACATGCTCCCAATGACAATGTGGAGTAGGTAAGAAGGTGTAATGCGTGTGTGTGTTTATGTGTGTGTGTGTGTGTGAGAGAGTTAGCTGGGGTTGGGGAAGGGTTAAGGCTTGAGGGTGAGGAGGATATTTGTTTGTGAGTTATGAGTTAATGCTTCATTATTTAAGTTTTATGTGCTTTTACTTGCAATATACAGTATAGTGCATTATATTGCACAAAAGGAATTTATTGCGCCTTAATTCCTGAGTTGTTCATGTAGCTTTTATTTTTTCATTTACTTTCTCTCTTTTCACATCATGTTGATTAAATATTTGTCAAATTTGAGTTATTGTCCTATTGAGTCAGTGATTGTGGTTATCTGTAGAAGCTGATGCCACACAATAATAATAAAAAATATTTGAAAACAGTTGAATGTGTTAGCATAAAAGTCAAATAAATGTCATTTTTGTAGGTTTTTATTCATGAACTGGTCAAAAGGAAATTTTGTTTCATGATGCTACAAAAAAGTCCAAAGAATTTTAATCATCTATTAGGGACATGGATGTACCACATCGTCGGAAATCTCAAATATCCCACCTCGTGATGAGGAAAGATCACCAAAGTTGTCAGGGTTCACCCTCTGGGAACCACGATTACAACATTTTTTTCAAATCCATCCAGCAGGTGGTGACATTTTTCACTGAAAAACACAAGATGCACCTTTGACCTTCTGGATTGGTAACCAAAATCTGTAGGTATAATGCTCTGGGGAATATTAATGGTGGTTCGGTAAAATAAATATATAATAAATATAAAATAAGAGCACCGAAGTCGGACAATGAACTGTGGTAGTGAAGTTATTTCCATCATTCCCTGATGGGACTTCCATTCCCAAACAGCACCGGACTCTCTCCAACACACATATTTGAATTCATGCAATGACCAAACTCACAGTGCACGCACGCACACACACAGTTAGCGCCTCCTTATCAATGCACTCCAGAGGATTTGATGGCTTTCAGATCCCGCCCCTCTTATTATGGTCATCTTCGGAGCACATTCACAGTGGGAGGATTGAAAAGAGTGAATCTGCCTCCAGCATCATTCAGAAAATTCATAGAGGTCCTCAACAGGGAAATGAGATGGATGATCCCCCTCCACCCCCCCACCCATACCTCTTTCCCCTTTTTTATGTATCCGTGGAACACTTCAGAGTAATATGCTTTCACTCTATTTTACCTTCCTCTGGTATTTGGCTTTAACTCCGAGACTAAGGTCCCTCTTTCCATTTGGGACGCTGGCGTCTGAAGATAAAAGCAGTGAAAACAAAAAAAAAAGGAGCAGATAGGATGCTGAGAATGATTCTGACCGACTAGAGTGATTCTAGATCTACTGTGTGACCTTTGTCTGTATTGGTGAGTCACAATTTCTTGGGATTACAAGCCCTCATGAACACAGAGAGGGAGAAAAAAAAGTAAAGTATAACATTACAGAGCCCAGACCATTCAAACTACATCCACTGCATCCATCTGCATTTTTCCTCATTTTATTCCACGTTGTCCCTTTTCCCTGTATGTTTCAAACAAAGTGGGGGGAAAAAGGAAGTAATTACAGGAATCTTTGCACTGGTGCCCGACAGATTTGGGTTTCAGTTTGCAGGACCAAGCTATGAATCGTTGTTGACACAGAGACAAGAGACAAAGAGGTTGATGCCATCTGGCCTCACTGAGAAACAGACCAAAGGACTGGCTATCACATGTAGATACCCGCTCTGCCCTCCTTCCCATTGCACATGATGTGAGGACCTAACAGTTCAGTGAAACACAGGGTTATTTTTCTCCTTTGATTACAGTCTGGGAAAGTCAGTGTTTCTTTTTCCCCCTCTTTGCGCCCCTTTCAATCATTGTTACAGAAAGTCACTATTATCTGTGGCAACAGCATTCACTCTATTCCCTGTGGCAAGGACAGTGACAGATGAAGTGCTCCGATTACCAGGGGTTTATCATTCAATATCTATAAAATTTGGATGATTCAGCCTGTAAAAAAATCTTAGCAAGACAAATCAAAATAGTTACTGTTGTTTTTTCTTTTTTTTCAAATGTGCCAAATAGCTACCCTTTTGATTTTGTAGCGACAGTCATTCTCGAGGGTATCAAATCTCCTGCTGTAATGGAACCTCTCAGATTTCCTGAAGTTGTGGGAAATTGCTTTCATTGTGACACAGTTTGAGGCCACAGTTTGTGGCTGACCCTCTGTCCAAACACGAATTTCACCAAAATGCTGTTAAAAATCATGTTAAGCAGTTATTTTCGAGGGCGAAAAGATGAGAACAGAACTGTGGCGGTAAATGTGAGAGTCAACAGGGGCTGGTGAGCACAAGCACAAGCACATATGTGAAAAGATGTCACTGACACACTGGCATTGGTGTCACATGAGGGAAGGCCCATACACACACACACATACACAGGCGTTCACTGTAGACGGCGATGAAGATGAAGGAGAGGGAAAGAACTAGAAGCCAAATCCACCCTTGGGGCACAATAACTCACCAGTAAGCTGCCACAGCAAGTTGCAAAGATTAGGTCTGAATCATATTTTTCTCCCCCTACCATCATTTTTCCTCTGCCATGATTAGCATGATGTTAGAGCACTGAAACCAACTGCAGCCTTTGCACTTATCCCCTTTCTCGCTGCCAATCTGAAGGCAAAGCGAGAGAAAGAGAAGTTGAATGAGTGGCGAAGAAAGGGAAAAAAAGGTGGCGAGAGGGAGGAAGTCTAAAGCAAATGAATGAGGCGGTGACTTCCTAATGATAGGACCACTTTATCTGATTGAAGGAAGGCTACTGATAGCAGCATTTCCAAAAAAAAATTGAGCCAATGAAAAATATGAGAACTTGTATCTGCACTTTGCTTCCTACTGATGTGTCAATCAGAGTCATGCTATTGTGTTTTATTTGGATGGCTGTTCTTATCTAAGAACTTGCATTAGAAGAAATAGTAGAGTTGAGTACAGCTGCAATTTTGAATAGAAAGGCAGCTGGAAAAAAAATAAGATCTAATGAAAGGTTGACAAAAAAGTTCTGAAATAAAAAATGTTCTCTTGAGAATCGTTTATTCCCATAGTTCAAAAGTATCCCATAACTTTGCAGTATCTGTAATCTTTGAAACAAGGAATATTAAACCTTTCAAGAAATTGTGCTTATAAAACGACATACTTATGAGCTTAATTTTTTTTTGCAGTTTAGGTTTCTTCCTGTAAATTCTGTTTTGAACAAATCCAACCTTGAAAACTTAACCGAGGTATACGTATGTGTGTGTACACTCACAGCCTTCAACAGGTTTACGTGAGGTGACAGTTGGTAAACAGCTAGATTTTAATGGAAAACCATCATCTCAAACTTGAACTTGTGTTTTGAAAATAATTCCTTGGATGGGTTTAAGAGGTCATGAGTTCAGGAAGTTAGATAAGCGTCTAAGAAAAAAGTTAAAAACAAAGAAATGGGAATCTTTCTGCTGTGTTCTGGTAGACTGAATGTTCACTACATTTTCAGATATTGCCAACGTGTACAGACATCTTTCATATTGTAAAGCAGGAGTTGAAAGACTTGCCTGTAAATTATATTTTATAGCATCATTCAAATTCAGCCAAACACTTGTCAGCACTGTAGTAAATGCATATATATTCTTTGCAGAATTAATTTACCCAAAAGAATTTTATGGAACACTTCATAATAAACTCGTATTCAGCAAGAAATAAAAACAAAAAGCTAACTCAGGATTTCCCACAAATCTATTTATCTTTGCTGCTGCATGATAAAACAATTTGGAGAGGCTGTCTTCCCAGCCTCACTTCTGCTGATGGTTTTTAAAGTCTTATTTCGCTTTAAAATGTTTAGCAGATAGGCTGTTTTAGCTTGGAATGCACAGGTAAATGTGGATGTACTACCTTGCTAATTTTGTCAATATTTTGTTTTTACTATGCCCTCCAGTTCAATCGTTTTGTAATTTTTTGTATTGAAATGTGTTCTAGGTCAGTGTGATTTTGTTTATTGGACATCAATATGAGGGAATGCATAATTTTGTCAAGGCATTGAGGTTTCCTATGTTTGGAGCGCACCTTGAACGTCTCTGGGCCAAGTGTGTTGGCTGGAGACGGGGCTAAAAAACGAACTGTCGCAACCAGCAAAGACGGAGAGTATCTTTGACCATATAACACAGGTGAGATTGTACAGAGATGTTAATCTCCATTAAAAGTGTTGGTAAAATTCTGTAAGAGCCAGTGGTTTTATGAAAGTCCGTAGCTACCTCGCTAAACGTGAAGGAAGAACATGTTTGAGTTAATGATAGCACAAACGTTAAAAGGATATTCCGGGGCGTAAGTTTAACCCATGATCCAACGCACCGTGACACCGAGTTACGCCCCCACCCCATCGACAATAGCCCCCAATTCCAATCCGCCCCCTAAAGACTCAAGCCCTGAACCCTCACTGACTAAAGTGACGTCAGCTGTAAGTGACAGAGTGTGAGAGTCTGTGAGGGTCCAGATGCTGTAAACATGAATGGAACAGCACTTACACACTCTCACGACATGTTACCTTGACAACAAAATGTTGTTGACTCCGGTCTTGGACCGATAATTTACGTACTTTCAACACGCACAAGGTGTGTGAGGTGGACGGACTCAAAACAAAATGTTCCTGGATCAGATCTGCTCAAATCATCATCAATAATCACAAACTGCACGTTAATACTGACAGTAAACTTCTTCTTTTTTTTTTCTTTCTTTCTTTTTTTTGGTTGTTGCTCCTGTCCATTAACAATAAAGAGAGCGGCGGAGCTCTCTCTGTCCACGTGTGTTAATTTACTTTTTTTTTTTTTTAACACTTGCGTTCCGACGGCATCTCATGTGTTTGACTTCACAACGCTATGAACTATGGGTAATTTCCCTACCCAAAGTCAGCATCGGTGCTGACTTACGGTAAGGGGGCAGTAAGGGCTCATTCACTGACTCACTGACTTGGTGATCTGACAACGGAACAGCCCTCACACACTCACGGACTTCCCGTGAACGCGCCTCTAAGTCAGTGAGTCCGTGAGGGGTCGGATTGGAATTGGGCCACGTATGGCTGTAGACTCGGAGACCTGCCCGAGAGATGAAGTCTGCTAACCGCTAGCTTCTCTAGTTGTAGCAACTTTAGCAAAAACCGCACCATAACAAACAGCGCAATCTATTTGTCCACGCGCAAACGATCAAAAAGCCACTCACAGCCACACATAATGCTCAGAACAGCACCAAACGTCATCAACAGTACAAACAGGGTCCCAGCACATAATACGAGGCATCAAACATCTGTTAGCTTAGCCTGGTTTCTACTGAAAAGAGACGAAAACAACTCACCCACTCTCCTCCTGTTATACGCTATGCAGCAACTTTCCGCGTCCAGCATAGTGTCCAGGCACCGACAAAACACGTCCGAGTCCGACTGGCAGCACAGACATCTGGTTTCAGCGGCCACTGGAAGGCAGTGACCATGGTGACCATAGCCTGACCACTCGGAACCCCAGCACCGAGACTCCAACGACATATCTCCCTCTTTCACTTTTCTCCTCGATTTCCTTCAGCTCGTCTTCGGTAAACTCGGTCTCAAACTGGTAGGGGCGCCCATCGAAATGAAACCAGTCGTCTTTGTTCTCAAACTGCATAAACTCAGCCCTGTTGTCCCTTCTGTGATGTCTGCTTCACTGTTACAGGCAGTCTCTTCCGGCAACAAACGTCGTCGCGTGTGACGTCGCGTCTAATCTCGCGCTTGTTCACGTGATTCTCTCCTGCAAATATATAAAGTTAGAAATGCCCAATTCCGTTCATTTCCCTGTGAACACCCGACAATAACTTTTATATACTGATAGGAAAGATACATAGAACTTTGGCTGCATTGTATGGAGTACCTAATAATCACACATTTTCATCCTTGCGCGGGTCTAAAACACGGTGTCACAGTGCGTTGGACCATGGGTTAAATTTACGCCGGAATATCCCTTTAACTATGGTAGCTCCTTTTCGCCCTTGTTTTTTTTTTTTTTTTTTTTGATTGTCCACCCCCCAAACTTTATTGTAAATTTCAAATAGGACCTACTTACATTGGACCTTGTCGCCCTTGTTCTGCTGGAGGAGAGGACAGTGCAGAGAAGCTTCGAGTGAGAATGTAGCCTATCCTTAAAACTATTTTTTAATAATGAACATTTATGATTAAAAAGAGTGGGGGTTAATTGGACTTTATTGCATTTTTTTGACAGTGGGTTTCAGAAACTGCCAATGGAGGTGCTCGGGAGTTGTGGCTGATGGAGAAACACTGCTTTCTGCTCAAGGCACAAGCCTCTGGGTTCAGCTGTCGTCATTGCGCAGGTAAGTGCTGGACACTCAAGTCACTGACAGTTTCATGTCTTTTCCAAAAGACACAGAATAATAACACAATGACAGTAATCCCCTGAGATGTCATAATGCTATGGTACCATGAACTAAACACTAAACCTAACCACATAGGCTTACCTTGGGTGTCAGTAATGATGGTTATTGACTTTTGACTGACTCTGTTGCTGTTGCTGTTGCTAAATATAGCACTTAGGCTACTTGAAATGATGTAGCTTCAGTGATGTGTCCTTTGGAGCATAATTATTTGCTTTTGCAGCTTGGTTACAGACTCGGTTGCATGACTTCAGATTTTTCAAAGTCGACTCTAATGTTATGAAAGACAATGACAAGTAGTCGACTAGTCTGTCTAACGGTTAACCCCTACTACAGGCACATACTTTCTTGGAGGCAGGGTTGAATAGACAGTGAATTTCAATGCTTGTGATTGTCTTGAATTATTCTTATGTGCTCCTCTCAATCCTGATGAGTGCACTCTAAACAACACGACAACACAAAACAAGTGGGAGTAGTGGGAGGCTGGCAGCCAGAGTGCCAGTGTCTTGTGAGAGCAGATGGACCACAACTCATCAGACCAAATATGACTCATGACTTTTGCCTTTTAACTTGTGGCATCTGCTTCAAAGTCTGAACGATTCAAAGTTTGGCGGTCTGTGAGGTCTGACTGCGACGTCTGATCCAGGAACTGTCATAAAGGGCTGGAGTAGTTTACACATTATGTCAGACCAAATGGCCACCAGTTTACTTGAGGCAGAAGGTTTGATTTTGTTTCACATTTTTTCTAGTTTTGACATTTGGGAATACACTCCGTCTCCAGCCAGGGAAGCAAATTCTTTGGCTGTAGTAAGATTGATACCACTCTCACATATGTGAAGATCCTGCTTGGAGCTGGTTGGCTTAGGTGTCCATAAAGACTGGAAACAGCACAATATGGTCATTTTTTCAGTTAGATTAACGACTTTTTACTGCTCATTGAAAATGAATAAGTGACCTTTAAAGTGAGTTTATTCCAAACTGTTGAGTTAGACCTATAGATTTAGCATCATTATTAACTACTGAGAGAGTATGGATTAGTTTAACATTTGTTTTACTTTTGCATTAACAGAATATAAATAATTGCATATTTGCATCACATTAGCTTCCAATACTGACCTTGTCAAACTGTCTCAAGAAATTGTTTACTGGTATGCACATTTCCCTAAATATTTATCTACCCTTAGAAAATGATATCAGACACAGAATTTTATTATGTCATGTATTTTACATGCTGATACACAGGGAGTCTGGGTCCACGGGATTGCTGTCGTCCTCCCGCAGTAATGGCTACAACAGTCAGTTAAGGACAATTTGGCAAAGGGAGATCGTCTTCTACTTATTTAGTCTTGCTCATAATCACTTCACTCGTTTTCAAGTATAAAGACAAGGCAAACAGCCACACAGAGGTCTGAAAAGCATAAATGCTCTCCTGAGTGCAATGTAATGGTTGTACCTTGTCTACCTTCATCAAGGGGGATGTAACATCACTTCTCTAACTGAGCTGCTTTAATTAATGCAGTGGGAACTTTTGGGTATGTGGAAGATTTTAAAATGCTTAATAATTCAAGGAGCACAAGCTGTAGCATGTTCGGTTTTCCTTAGATACTCTGTCTGGCCTTGGATTAAATATTCACTCAGATATCACACATGCACTGGATGAGGATTTTTTCTTGTTGTTGTTGTCGTTACCTCAGCTAAAGTGGACTGTTTGTTTGACCAACGCGCAC
Organism: Trachurus trachurus; assembly: GCF_905171665.1. NCBI lineage: Eukaryota > Metazoa > Chordata > Actinopteri > Carangiformes > Carangidae > Trachurus > Trachurus trachurus. Next base: position 10,956,048 of record NC_139911.1, read on the forward strand.
GTGTGTGTGTGTGTTTGTGTGTCAGTCATAGCACATGCCCCCGTCCTCTCTCAGGTTCTACCCAGACTAGAGGAAGTGTGTACAGTAATGAGATCATTATCTTCTGTTATCCAGTCTGAGTTACTCTCTGGTTCTCTGCCAAGAGAAATTAGAAGGGAAAAGGCCTGGTGAATATCTAGCACATTTAATCTAATTGGTGTCACTTTTCTCCCTCCATTATGGTACTTTAATAGCCTTATCTGTCTCCATGTGGCTTAGCGGTGTTTAGGGTCAGTGGTCAGGGCCTAATCTTTCTGCTCAGATCACATTAACACACCACAGATCCTCAACATCAAGATAAACAAAAGCTTATTCTCAACAACAAGTCCAAGAGCGCTGTAATTTGCATCATTAAAAAGCCGCAAACAGTCGGCCTCTTATCTAAGAGTTTACTTTTAGTTCAGACACCAGCTCAGAACAGATGGGTAGTCTTTTTTAACGCTGAGAGAAACACTTGGCGTTTTCTCACAGTCATCTTCGAGAGGGAACTCTTGGGGATCTGAAAAATGAGATGCGAGGCGAGGCTACAGTGGTCAAGGAGAGACCTTTTGAACGTGTCAGTGCAGCTTTGCCACTGAAACAAAACCGGTCTGTCTGACACAAGTCTGGGATTTTCTTAAGAGGCTATTAGTGCCTCCCCACTAGCAAAAAAGAACTAACTATCGTTCCTCCCGCAATCTTTGGTGAGGAAAGCTTACAGGCCCCAGGCAGTGTTTGAACTGGGGCTGCATCAGGGCTTCCTTGCTCTGAAATCTATTATGCACTCTAATCCCTCCAACCACCAGCCCCAACACATGTCTTTGAGTCATGAGTAGACTCGGCGTCCATCCCAAGCCGGCATTTAGACTCTCCTCTCTCTCCCGCTTTCTCTGCATGGAGGATTTCCACCGAGTGCCTATTCTCTGTGTCAGTTCAACGTGTAATACAGGATCATCAGTCAGCTGTGAGACGGCCAGAAGGCTTCACTGTAAAAGGATTTAGATACTCCGAGGTGCCAAAGGAGGTGTCCCTGCAGGCCCGGTAGGCGGAGGCAGAGGATATTGATTGGCTGACGGAGCTGAGATAGAAAAGGAGATTTAAAGTGATGTCACACAGGAAGTCATGTGTGGGTCACATTCGTCAGCGCTGTCAAAGCTCGGTAGCATCAGGCACAGTTACAAGCAAAGGAGAGGCCACTTTCTTTGTAAATCATTGGGAGGAGAAAAAGAAATATCAGTGTACTCCAATCGAATAAACAAAGGCGCAGATATACATATTTAATGGAATGCATAATTGATCGTTTTCGCTCGCAGGGAGTCCTTTGCAGTATACGCTTAGCGCTAGAGACATAAAAATAAAACATGAAGTGGGAAAGTCATTAAAACAGTTTTAGTGAAGTAGTGAGCAGAGTGGTACTGACTCTTACTTGAGTTGTATGCACTCTCAGCCTCCTCCAGTGTTGGCACAGGTGCCAGTGGCTAATTGGCCAGTGATTAATCACATCCACTGTGAACAGCAATGACCAATTAAGGGAGCCAGGGCCACTCTGCTCAGTAAGTGCCACTGTGGTTCACTGCCCGGGTCCATCACTGAAATGGCGGGGACCACAAAAAGAAAAAGAAAAAACATCAGGTGGAGTCATATAAGATTGTGGCTCACTCTGTTGTAGAATACAGTGCTTGTGAAATGAGAAGTTGCAGACAGAGTGAGAGGAGACGGAGTCGGGATTGCTCAGACGGAAAGGTCTCTGTTGGGCCATACTCACAGTAGGTTCAAAAACACAGAGATTTTCAAACAATGTAAAACACCTGCTTTTGTCAAACATAAAATATTCACGCACCAGCAAACCAGTGGGCAGACGCTTAATTAGTTATTAGGGCAGGAACACTTGCCAAGGAAGTGCTACATGAATAATAGACAGTATTTCCTATAGGACATTAAAGCTTAATTCGGTTCATCACAAACTTGAGTATCATAGGGATAACACTGTAATTGCCAAATGAATGGCTGTGTTTAGCATTGCTTCAAAAAAAATCTAACGACACATAACACATACTGTAAGTCCGACCATCAAACTGTGATGATATCATAACCTGGGGCAAAGGCTGATACTGTAATCAGGGTTCGTACGGTCATGAAAAACCTGGAAAAGTTATGGAAATTGAAAATGCAATTTCTAGGTCCTTGAAAAGTTATGGAAAAATAAAATCCTCTGTAAAGTTTTGGAAAAGTCATTGAAATAGTGCGTGGTTAATATTTCGGATGTGTAATAGGCCTATTAAAAATACATATAGTGTAACGCAATCGCGTCGCCTGGCTCTAGCCCCGAACATTTCTTATTCAGCCCCGGATGTTTTCTCAGACGGACAGAAAGTGCACATTAACTGAGAAGAGGAGCCTTTGAAAGGCTGGTTGAAGCCAAAAGATTTAACAAATGGGTTTTGTTTTTGCTCTCCAGCCACAACTCTACTAGACCAGTTCTGAGTGCACTTTCATACACTCCAGCCATTCTTGCTATTACAATGATAGGAACCTCAGTCAGTACTAAATCTGTTTGTTTGTTTGTTTGTTTGTTTGTTTTTATCTGAAGCAATGTTGGCTTTTGCCTTTATTTTCTCCTCAGAGTACACCAGAATGCCTCATTTATGTGTTAAAAATCACAACTTTTTTTTTGTGCCCCCAGACCCCCCTGCTAAAGTGCTTTAGATAGACGGCAAACCAAGGGGGGGGGGGGGGGGGGGGGGGTCTTGAAAATTCATTGAAAGGTTATGGAAAAGTCATTGAAAAGTTATGGAAAACCATTGCTAAAAAAGTGTATGAACACTGTGTAATTTTGTTGTTACCTCTACAAATGTGAGGGTGCTAATATTCAAGGTACATTTTTCATGTTACCACTTCTAAAAATAAGATTGAATTTTTCAGGAAATATACTATATCGTTACATCGTTACATATATCGTTAACACCCGTTAAAGTGTATATATACACATTTATTTTCAGTCCATCAGCTAGTCGGAAAAAAGCCACCGGGAGTTACTGGTTATGGTTAGTGGGTTAGGGGGGCGAGTCCAAGTAATTTGAATGTTTGAGCATTTTATAAAAAAGTAACGCATTAGTTACTTTTCCTGGTAATTAATTACTTTTATAATGCAGTAATTCGCTTATAACTCAGTTACTTTTGGGGGAAGGTAACTAGTAACTATAACTAATTAACTTTTTATTAAGTAACGTGCCCAACACTGGCAACTTTGTTATTTTTGGACAGCCTCTTGGCTGTAAGCCACTTATTAGTTTCTTAATAACATAGAGTGTGTGTGTATGTGTGTTTACGTGTCAGGGGAAGCTTACGATTACTATAAGAGTTAGGGTTTGGCAAGTAGTTGTTATAGTTAGGGTTAGTGTAAGAATAAATGTAAGTCAGTGTAATGCCCTTGGAAACCACGTGTGTGCATGTGTGTGTGTGTGTTTCCTCTTTTCCCCTCTCTACCCTGTGGTAGATTGGGTGCCAGGCGGCTGCAGATGTAGAGGCTGTGGTGCTGCCGCCTCTGTGGCCAGTTAAAGCAAGGTGGAGGTGATTCATCAAGGGCTCTGTGGGGCCATCTGTGGAACAGACTGACAAATGTCTCCCTTCTTTGTCATAAGGACACACGTCCCACAAAGCTGGCGATTAATGTCCCTTTTACAACACATTTATTTGTCACCCAGGTATTTATCCCTGCTGTGTCTTGCACTGTATTACCATGGCTGACAACACCACGAGCCATTTCCAGACTGTCCTCCAAGGAGGGCAGTCCATGAGGGGGCTGTCCTGGATGATTCCTGTAGAATCTTTATGGGCTGTACCTGCTGAAACTCGTGCTATACCCTCCACTGCCACTGCCACCACTTGCGCCCCAGCTCTACGGCGTGGGCGGGAAAATATTGCCGAAAGACTTGATTCAAAATTCAGGCATTCATGCATTTAAGAAAAAACAAAGGAAGGGGAGGGAGGGAGGGAGGAGGAAGAAGAATAAAGCGAAAAAGGTGGAGAGAGAGCAACCTGTTGTTTAAACATTCACTCTGTGACTTGATCACGTGTGATGAAATCCCAGTGTATAGAACAAAGTGCTGATGGCGCCCTTGCCCTGACAGAGGAAAAGAGGGGAGCTTGGTGTGTCAGTGATGAAATCCCTCTTGTTTGCCCCGCATTATGAACAGGTTGTTGTCGAAATAAGCCGCCACCGTGGGTGCACACACACCCTTGTGGGTCTGATTACTTTGTTGTCAATCTATCCATCTCGTCGCAACCGCGGTGATTGCTTCAAATACCATTTGGTAAATATGACGGAAGTGCCATTAGACAAGGTCAGGGCCACTAAGCTTATTATCTCATCACGTGGGTGTAGTGTTTTCAGTGTGGAGCGCAGCAGTCCCTGGCCCCTTCACCTGCTGAAGGAACGATAACAATTTATTTTCAAGAGCGAGCACTCCAGAGGAGATGTGGTTTCTTAATCATTACATGTACACCCTCCAAGAGAAAGACTTTGTTTGTTGGTGACTGTTTTCAGTAACCAACAGGAAGGGATGTGTTGTTTACTCATTGTATGTTTTGTGAAAAAAGTGCAAATACGTCGCCTTTGTAAATGTCACCCTGGCAATTTTGATTTCATTACCGTTTTGCCTTGATCTGCAAAAACAGACCGTCCTGCTGCTCCTGTTTTGTGTGAGACGCAGGGAAAAAAAGGGTGCGCACAAAGAGAACAGACAGGTGTCTTAGTGTGAGTGTGTGTGCATGTGTGCAATGTGTGCACTCGTGGTACAAAGGAAACAAGAAAGGACTGAAAGCGAACTAAAATTCTCACTCTAAAGGACGTCAACCCTTCCTCACTTTTATAAACTCTTCTTTCCTTGTGTGTGAACTGACGCACACACACACACACACACACATAGAAGCGGGTGAAAGCGAAGCTGAAAACTCTCACTCCAAAGGACTTGCCCTCTGGAGCTGAATTTGCACACACCAATACAGAGTCACTTGTTGGTAATGAGGGACTCAAATCAGAATCAATTATGAATGTTCCATCAGGAGGCTTTGGGGCCATATCAAGGGAGCCAGGTATTAGACAGTAATGAGAAATGGAACAGTGAGAAGTATGGCCCTGCAGGCTCTGAAGTCTCCAGGCAGCATGTGATTCAGTGGTTTAAATACATTTGCATTCATTCATTTCGCAAGAAGGCCATATTTTATTAAAGTGAAACGGCTTCCTTCATGTGCCTCTAACAATCATGCGGGTAGACAAAGCCTTTGATTCTTGGTTAGATGAAAACCATCTATTTTATGACTGATATGGACTGGCACAATTGTACTGCGCATTAGTGAGTGTGTGTGTGTGTGTGTGTGTGTGTATGTCTGAGTGTGCGTGTGTGTGTTTAAGAGAGGACAGAGAGAAGAAGGGCTAAGTAGAGAGAGTGAGTTACTTCAGGCTGTTCTGATCCCAGCCAGTCAACTTGTTCTCCGCTGGCCAGAGCCTCGTTTGCTTCAGCCTGATGATTGATTCTTGTTTGGGGCCATGCCTATGGGCCTTATTAAATCTAAATGTAAACTCACTCTTATAACAAATTGCAGGGAAAATGCCAGTAGCCAGCTCCCCCTCAGGGGTGGACCTGGATTACTCTGACAAGTTAAGAACCCAATGAGCTTTCCAGAGCACTCCTCACCTGTTCAACACAGCTAGGATATTCCCTGTGAATCCCACAGAAGTCTGGGATTTTCTTTCTTTTTTTTCCCCTCTGTCTATGCCGCTGGAATGAATCATTCCCTTTACATCAAGTCCATCCAAATTGAAAAGGAAATTATAACCATGGCAGTGTTTAGGAAAAAAGAAAAAACACGAGGCTGGACACAATATACAGTATTTTTAGACCAACAAGTATCAAAATGAACTGAACCCACTGAAGAGTATTGCTTGTGTACAGATGCAGATTATACAACGACAATCAGAGGGGGAAACCCAGAACAGTGCAGGTGTGTGCTTCAGTGAACTGAGACCTGTCAAATGAATGTAGCGAAGTAGAAAAAACAATAGTTTCCTCTGAGACGTAATGGAGTGGAAGTACGATAGCAGTACATATAAAATCAAAATAATACACAAGTAAAGTACCAAAAACAGTGCTTGCAGAAAATGTAGGCTTTTTCACTTCGTTTCCACCACTTTTGATACAGTTGCTTCACCTTCAGCACATAAACTCCTGAATTTCTGATACAGAGCTCCATTGTCAACCAAAACTATTAAAAACACATCACTGAGACTCTGTGTTGCACCGGCTGACGTGTGCCTTCATTACTACGAACATGGGCACTGTAGCTTCTTTTGAGTCAGCCCAACATACACCATCCTGCTGTTGTAAAGACTCATTAGGGCACCAGATATGCAGCGTTCAGCTCAAATGTGATCCCCCTGTAAACAAATGCGAGGCTCACGTTGAGGTTTGTTGTCTGAGGCTCCAAAGAGGCATAAACTGAAACCAGTAAGTCCAGAGTAGTTAAGTTATATAAAAAAAACAACTGTGAAAGTTATCATGGTGACAATGATCTTATTCTTTATCCCCTGGTAGACAAAAGTTTAGTTTTGTACAGAATAATGAACATGCAGTTATTGGCCGACACAGTGCCTTGCCAGATGAAATTATGGTAAAGCTGAAGCCATCAAGAGTTATTTTGTCTTTTTTTTCCCCACCAGAGCCCTCTGCAATGACAGATCACTGCATCATCACAAAGGTCTCATTCAAATGAATGAATCGGCTGCATTTCTTCGCACAGTGTTGTTTGTGTGAATACAACCTCGACCCACGGCTCCAGTTTTTCAGCAAACACATTATTATATCAGTAAAGTTTACAAAAAAGGATTTAAAAAAAAAGTACATATATTTAAACACAAGGGGTGCCAAAGTTAACATGGTAATAATGTGTTAATGCAAGTTCTTTAGTTTGACTCTGTCGCCGGAAATGAATCAGCTCGCAGTCACAAACTGACAGTTGCTACCAGTTACCGCTTGGATGACGCCGCAATGAATAATGAAAAAAAAAAAATCTTCTGTATCGCAAGTTCAGCTTCAAAGTCCTGCCAGATGGGTCTGTCGACAAAACCAAGGTTATTTGCAGTTACTGTCAATGTGAAATGAGTTACCACTGTAGAACGTCTCGCTTTTAAAACACTTGAAATATCTATAAAGTACATTTTTTACAATTGAAAAATGTATTATTAATTTGCGATTAAAAATTTCATAGATGATGTTTCTAATTTAGAAATAACCTACAGTATTTTTGAGCGGAAGATTTCAGTAAAATATAGACTAATGACAGCCTTGTCCTTTTAAAATGTGATGTGATGTAGTATTACATTATGGTACTTCAGGTAAAATAACGTTTCATTAAATGTGTTGAGTAGCAGAACACATACGCAGTTGCACACACACACACACACACACACACACAGACCGACATGCACACACGGGCTGTCACCATCCCTCACTGAGCATAGCAGGGTTCTGAAAGGGCAACTTGGCTGGCCATCTGGCCTGCATATCAGCAGAGGTTATTGTGTCGACATCATCATTACTGAACACGTTGCTGTTTAGCAAAGGTTATCCAGTATCTGCACAATTATCTGTTGCAACATGTGTAGAAAACAACGAGACTCTGAAATTGAGATATCACAACAGAGGAGAACTGATTATCAAAGGATTCGGATCAAATTACAGAAGTACAGTGGTGAAAAGAAATTCTCTTTTTAGTGTATTATTTAAAAGTTGTAAGTAGCACATTTATACCAGCATTATTCACATTACAAATTTAAATGAAACATTTAAATTATCCTTGTAGTAATTTTTACCTTCTCCAGTAGCGAGCAGCGCCTTAACATTCGTCCTGCCAGCTTAAATTCTGTCTGCATCGTTGCACCAGAGTCAAGTGAAACCGATTTTGTCTCTTAATGTTCACACTTTCCAAGAAGCTCTCCGGTTCATAATTTCTAATGTGGACACCAAATACAAATACAAACATGAAAATGAGGCTGTGTTGAGATCCATGAGTAATGATGATTAATGTGTGGAGCTTGATATACTGTACTTGCTGAGGGGGAAAAAACCCCTTTTAACACCAATCTAATTTCATTTCTTCAACACAAGCCTGGTGTAATCGTTTGCTTGCTACACTCATTTTCAACTCAACTGTCAAAACAACCACAAACATGTTGGAGTTAATCAGAACATTTACATGATGAGCAAATGCGCGCACAGACCCGACACACACACTCGCACTTACTTAAGAGTGCACACAAGTACTTCGCCAGGCTCAATCCTTGTCTGTCTGCTCAGAGTAACCATCATCAGCAATGAAAACCTTACGGCTTAAAGAAGGAAGGGCTGATGAGAAGAAGAAAAAGAAGAGAGAGAGAGAGAGATTTTTTTTAGATGTGTTTGATATTCACACTTGTAGGCAGAGCTGAATGTGATTCCTCATTAGACAGCAGCCAAGGTTCTTTCCAGGTACAGCTATGCACTGTTGAGCTGTAGCCACTTAGCACCTGATTAAAACATGGAAACACGCCCTGTGGGATCTGTGATAAAGCTACTCCCCCATAATAGCATTAAGTATGTAGAAGTGTAAAGTAAAATGTCCCTTGTCTTTGCCATGTTGCTTAATTATTTTATATGAACCAGTTGAGCCTCTTCTGCCATAAATATAATTTCAGACTAGTGTAATTACTAAGTTCTTCACAGAGAGGTTTTCTTTTTTCTTTCTTTTTGAATTCTGGATTTTAGTGTCCTGTGTAGACTTTGCAAATGCGTGATGAATGTTAAAACATCCAAAGCTCAAAGGCATCATTTCTAGTCAGCGAGGTAGCCAGTCAGCTAGCAGGACCATCCAGCTCTTCACTTGTGATCATATCGATGCCCAAGGACTCACACAAGTGATTAGTAAGAGGTCACTCCCCTGCAGGCCTCACTCAGACATCAAAAGTCTCTGTCTGTCAGACCACATTTAGTCATCTTGAATAACACCACCACAAGGGAATACTGGCAATATTTCAAATGGCAGTGTGTCAGGTGCCATTTAATCTGCAGGTGCAGGTCTGTCAGAGCATTGTTGAAGCATTGACATGTCACACTTTTCTCATAGTTTAGTTTGTATTGTCACTGTCAAAATCATTTGCCCTGAGGGTGTGTGGACTACCACTACTGGCCCCTTGAGGGCATATTTAATATTTAGTTTGTATTTTAGCCTCTGTTATTTCCCTCATTACAGATTATAATAGACATTTGTTTCAGTTAGAGTGAAGATGAGTACCTAAAAACTGAAAGACATCATTACATTGATGTGCAGATTGGTGACATGAAAGTCACAGACTTTACAGGGAAGGATTGTGATGCTCACACCTCTTTGTCAGAACTTTCACGACTGGAGTCGAGGAGCTTTATGGAAACAGATGTGGCCAGAGGTTAGAAGTTCTTTTTTTTAATCAACACGAAGCCCAGTTCGGGTGAAACTACAGTATTAAAGGGTCTGAAGCAACATCTTCCTGACAACAGGGGGCCTTAGAGAGGCCAAAAGGCTCAGTTTGAATGCTGTGAGTAACATTTGGTCAGTTTTGGTTCTTGACAGTAAAGCGAGCTCCACTTTGAAAATGAACACGGCAGTGGTAGCTTGGAAAGCTTCTCAAACGTGCCTGCCAAATCTTCTGCAATTTGGACTGAGCGAGGCACTGCACTGACATTTCCAACTATTTCAAAGACATTTGAGATGGTCTTAAGCCCAATCAACACTCCATCACTTATATTCTTAATAGCCAATCTGCATCATATGAGCCAAAAAGCAGTTATTTCTATATTTGCAGTCTTCTACATGGGTCTAACACTTTGGCTGTCAATCACGTAAACTCTCAAAATATTTATCAGTGCTACAAATGGCCACTCGCAGCCTTAAACACCTTTTTGTTGCTGCTTGCTGCTAAATTCAATAAATGCTTTCACTTATATTTATCCCTATATTCCCAGTGGAAATAAGGATTCTATCAGTGATCTTTTTTTATTGTAGACTTCTTATAGTCGTCATTGCCCCACGTCTTCCCTGAAATACTATCACACTCTTACATATCTCTTCTGCCTCTTCACTTTTCTATTCCTACTTACACCAAAATACCCTCGATTCTGAAACCATGATACTGATCCCACCATACAAGAAACAATAAATATTTTCAGCCCGTACCTTTAGTAGGCCTCAGAGTTAACGGCTAAGCTTTGAAATCTAATGCAGTAACAAAGAAAAAAAGTTTTTGCATTACATTTTTTCAGGTTCAGCAAATTTTACCGTAGGAGGCCAGGTTTTTCCCACCTTGACAGCCTGATTGCATGGAGGTTACTCAACATACTTACCACTTGTGACCCCCGACATCTGGCTATAAACAAACAAGCACTATGTTTGAATCCAGCATCCAGCATCCAGCTGTTACATGCTGCCTCTTCTGCAACAGATTCCTTCTCCTCTGATTATTGACCATTGTTGGAAATATGGGCAGAAACACCAACAACACTGATTGTTTCTCTAAAAAGTTTTCTACTCTAGATTCCACTGCTGCTTTAGAAAGCACAGGTTGTTGCACAAAGTTACACTGAGTAATGACTGAAACAAACAGAGGAGCACTGAAAACTAAAAAGACTGTATATGCCTGTGGCTTGGGCAAGTTTATGTATCCTTTGCTGAAGTAGCTGAATTTCATCTCACCCACAAGGATCTTAATTAGACAGAGCCTTACCCAGATCTCGACCCTGACCTGATCCATTTGTTTTTCTTTGTTTATGTGATCGGTGACCCATGCTGTTCCTCCAGTGCCTTGAAAGGGAAATAACCACAGAATGCCAATTAAACATTTTGACTAAGCCAAATTAAAGCCTTGTTGAGGAAGTCAGCTCCATCTACAGCTATTCTGGTAGTCTAATAACATGTGGTCAACAGTTTACAGCAACTGGATGGCTTCAGTCGTGAAACTCGAAAATCTTTATCTGGTTATTTCACATGACAGCTTTGTGTAGTTGAGTTTTAGGTGTAGCTCAGCTAAACAACGTTTGAATCAAAATGTTTTGGGTTATGTTGCAAGGCCACTACCAACCACTTCCCATCAAACAATGCACACATCATCTTAAAGGGTTAGGGGGCAAAATGGCAAGGTTTAGAGTGTTCAACTATTAATCATTAACCTTAGATTGAATATTTTGTTTTATAAAAGGATGCTTAACATTTGACAGTGCGTTTCAAATGGATTTAGGAAACTACAGCAAATATTCTATAAACTATTTGAAGATTTAAGCCCTTAAAAGAGTTCTGCACTGACACAACATTGGCCAAGTCATAATGGGCACTTAAAAAGAAAGGATTAAACGTGATGCCACTGAACAACCAATTCTGTCGTTTCTTATCCCACACATTCTTCTTCCCCACATCACCCACAATGCAACTCAATTGACAATAGTTCAGTCGAGGATTCAGATGTATTCTTCCAGTCGCAGCAAACGTAGCCTTGAGCATGTGGTTCATTCCACTCAAGTGACGTTAGCGAAGGCAACACATCACTCTCTGGAGCCACAAATGGATTTTTTAAAGCACATGATGCATACAATTGAAATAAAATATAAGATAAGTGCTGGGTACCTGATAGCTGAGTGGTGAGGCCACAACCCCCGTGGGTGCAAATCCACATCTGTCAACAGTCTGGATGGAGTGTTTTCTGCACGTCATTGCATGTCTAACACGTCTATCAGGATCAAATAGTACATAACAGATATAATAGATAGATAATAGAGTGCATATAAAAATAACAACTAAAAGTCGTATCGAGTTGTACATCATATATGTCCAATTTATGTTTTGTTTGAATGTTTGTTCTATGTTTATTCCAGTAAGTAAAAAAAACATTCTCTTCGTAAACCGTTCGTATCCTTTAATGATCGGTGTGCTGATAAAAATTTGATTCAAACTCACTTCCTGTCTGTCATTAGGAACAAAAAGAAACTTGGAACACGAGGCAGATGGAAGTGGCTTATGTCTCCTCGGTAGCACACTGAGATGAAACCAGGATGGCAGCCAAAAAGAAACGCACACAGACACACACACTAGGCGCTCGCAAACAACTACATTTTGCGCGCACACACGCACACAAACACAGTCAATATTTCACCCCTTGCATCTGCCAATTACGAACTAGATTCGTTTGTGGAGAAAACATACACAAGTCTAAACTTAGCAGTGTTCCATACACATACTGTGAGTCAGTAGTGCAAAACACAACGGCGGAGGACCCCCCAGGTGAAATCCCAGAATATCGACTGGATGATTCAACTCTTTAGAGTCGTTAGGCTTTCCTTTTTCTTTTTTTTTTTCTTTTTTTTTTTTTACCAAATCTTTTGTAAACACCCAATGAAAAACCTTCACTCAGATATCCTCTCCTTCTCAGCTGCAATAATCCCCTCTATGACAACACATATTCATTGTGCATGGATGATAACGCCGCAGAGTCCATTGAGAAAACCTCGGTATCTGGTTCCCATCTAGCAAACAGCTTGAGGGTGGCATGGCCTCAAGGCTTTCCCTCTGTCCTTCAGTCCGAGTTTGGAGACAATCTTTTGATCTCCCTAGGAAGGCTGCCACATGCTAAGAAAAACTCATGCTACGCTAGGTGTACACATTCCTTTCATGCCCGGACCAGAGGGAAATTCGATAAGCACTGAATTGTGAGTCTCTGTGCTACACCAACCCTGATGTGCTCACCGTCCATGTCAGACACTTCCCAGAGCCTTGTTTTCTACACCTTTAAGAATGCAGTACATTAGATAAAAAAAAGACTTGGACAGAAAATACAATGTTTGAGCTGTCATGCCCTCTTCACTGCCTCAAAGCTGTTTGCTACCTTTGTTCTTTTCCATCTGCAGCCAAACACCCAGAAGTCCAAACTTTGCTGAATCCCTGTTTATATTAGAGTCTGTAATATCTTACCCCACTCTGAGAATACATTTCCCGGAAATAATCCAATCATGCTGCATTTCGTTGGTACGTTTTTATTGTTATCTTTTGTTTCCCTGTATACAAAATGCATTAATTTCATTTTTTTCCCCTTCCAAGATGATGTCTGGCTTTATTAAAATGATTTTATGAAACTCAGCTGGGAAAGACGGGCAGGGACACTGCTGAAACAGCTCATAAATATGGCAGTGTGCTGGCTGTGATCTTAAAGTTGCACAGTTAGATGATCTGGTGAAGAGAAATGTTGACAGTGAATGCAGTGTCACTAAGACAGAGAAGAGGAGAGAATAATGAGGGGCTAAGGGAGTGCAACATAGAGAGGAGGGGAGAGCAAGTGGAGGGGATCCAGACAAACTGCTTTCATTAATTCTATTTGTTTCTGTAAAAGGGTGTGATAGTGTGACCTTTGCAGGATCCAACCCAGCTCCATCATTTTTACTCATTATACAAGAGCCGATAAGATCCAGGCTGACACTTGTCTCCTCAGGGAGCGATTAAACAATAAATTAATCCTCTGAAACTTTGTAAACTTACTATCTGTGTCTCAGTAAGTGAACAGTAGAAATAAACCTTTGGATGGGGAAAAAAACACTGAAAAGCTAATAAGACTTGAGGGCATTTCAAGAACCCATAAAAGCTGCCATTACCCTTAATAATCACTGAACTTCAATTAAGGCAAAAGCAGTCCACTACTGCAAAAAAAGAAGGAGAAGATTTTGTTCGGCTTTTTTAGGTTAGCATGGGAAATATGGTCACTCTAGCTCATAATACTAAGATTATGGTTTCACAGTCTTAATAATAAAATAACTATTATGTGTTTATTTGACTGAGAGGTTTTATGACCAGCAGAACTCACCAAATAGGTGCAAAGTATGTTTGAGTAAAAAACTACCATACATGTTATATCCCTTTCAAGTCTGAACACTGCAGTGCCTTTTTACAGATATTTTTCAGCTCACTTCATTAATTCAAGCACGACAGTTAATTAGGCAATAGATTTTTATATTAGAAACTTTCATGCTGCTGCAGCATCATGCACAAATATTCTGCTATCACTGGTGAATTTTAATCAGCTTCATTGCAGCTGTTTTAATACAATTGGCAAACTATAAGGGCTACGGCATAAGCGATGTTTACAGAACCTTTTACGCCACATTTAATGATACCTCCACATACAGGCTGTCCCACTGGGAATATAGTGGGAAGATGTAGACAGTTGGAAGAAAGATGTCAGTATAGCAGCTTCCACTATGGCGTACCACAAGATGTGTGTATGGAGTTGCTGTTTCCCCACTACTAATTATGTTACATCATGGAAATGTAGGCAAATCAAAGTCAACCTATGGTTGCCCCCATTGTCCCTGCTTGTCTCATCTCTGTACTGTCTCTGTCTCTGGAATAGCCTGTTTCAACTGGGATATTTGATCTGTGAGCCACCTATTACATCAAGACAATATCAACACAACAGTTGAAGGTATAAGGATCTTAGTCATAAAATATGTTGTACCAATATATAATGCCACGAATTGTACCCTATTGACCGTAGATTACCTTATTACTTACATGAGCTGTTGTAGGTCAAGTTCAGTAAAAACACATTTCAGGTGAAGCATTATTGAGTGAGATGACTGAACTATAAAAGATAGAGGTAGAGTTCTATTCTTCTGCTCATCTCTGTTTCTGCTCCTTGAATTATATCCTTGAGTTAGATGACATTGAATCCACTACAAACAGGATAGCGTTGGTAAGCATAAAAACAGAGGGAAATGACTAGCTACACCTGTCTAATGTCTTTGTGTTCTGGGGAGGTTAGGAAAACCATCTCAAAAAATGTTCTGGTATGCGCCTCTCCAAATAACCACAAATCTTGTTTTCATATTTCGTAAATAGACAACGTGCTAATTAGTGAGCTACGCGTACTGCAAGGCAGATGTTTTTCTGCCTTTGGGCAGAGCTATGCTAGCAGTTTCCTCTGGTTTGGAGTCTCGGCACGGCCCACCTGCTGATCCTACCTTAATATTTACCATACACCTTCTTTAATTGAAACTACTTCATACCAGAGAAATAGGAGGTGCACGGTGTGTTGTGTAGATTATTATAACAGGGACGCTGTTTTTGGAAAAATCGGAGAGCTGTTGCCATTAAAACTTTTTAAATGTAATTTTAACCACCTGCTAGCTGTAGCGTCATCTTTGAAGAGTGTTTTCATCTAACTCTTGACAAGAAAGTAAAGTATATTTCCCAAAATATCCTAAGTCGTCTCAGCTCTGTGTCTCCTGCATTCCTGTGAACTTGGTCTTTGCCGCTCTCTGAGCTGTTGCTCTGAACTGAACTGAATTAAAACTGGGGAGAGGTTGCGACGCTCCTACCACTCACAGACGGTCCTGTGGGGCTGCCACCCTGTGAGGGGCATGGGAGGGCAGGCCACACACTTCCTCCAGGCGTCTGGGCACTGGCTTGAAATACACTAACTTCTACATTAGAGCTTATTAAGTGGGAGCGGTGGCAGCTTCTGCACCCTGCCAGTGTCTTTCATCTGCCCAATTACTGACAGATCCCCAAAATCATATTCACCTTTTACCATCTTTAATTAGTTCTTTATCACTACTGCTTTTCTTGGATGTCGACTCCGGGCCCAATACACTCCTGTCAGCATGCTGTGAGACGACTGCATTAATCAGGAGCTGATATCCCCCAAAGATGTATATGCATTTACGATCTGTCTCACACACTGGATTCTGGGGTTTTCTGTCACCGTGGGTTATCTACACTCGGCACTGTCAGCGCGGGCGAAAGTGCAGTAGATACTGTGGAGTTGAATAGAATAAAGAAGGAGACAACAGTGAGAGTACAAGTACTGAATAGAAGAAGAACTGAATGTCAAACTAGAATGGCACTCACACATACCTCTGCCAAGGCCAAACAATCCTGCATGTCCATCTACCTCCTAAATAGAAAAATAAAGGCAGAAAGAATGTAGTCTAATAATATAAATTATTCAATTATATAAACCATAGTAAGTCAATGAGTTAGCATGGAAGGCAACACAACAGAGAATGCATATGTGTAGTATTATACAGCACAAATGTAGCATTAAAGAGTAAACAGTTACATAACAATTCACTCAATCAAACTTACAGATCTTAGCACCACAAATATGTCAGACATGTTATATCATGATACAAACTTTATTTATTTCCAGAGACATTGACAAAAATGTCAATTGATTGCAATATTAAGGAAAATGGTGAAAAACATTCTTGGATATGCCTCTTTCATCAGATCCATACCAAACTACAATGGTTACTTCTCTGGCCCATGCCTGGTGCATATCCGTGTGTCCTTTTATAGGTAACCCTGCAACAAATAAACATAAAAGAAACAAAAATTAAATGAATAAGGTCAGTGAAAGCTTTTATGGTGTGAAAAAAATCAATACAGTGTCATGTTTGCTTGGATATCATTCATCACTGTAATGTAAAATAATCCCAAAATCCAACCAGATACTATGATACGTATGATAAAATATTTACAAGTGAGATCATTTATAAATCTCCTTTTCTCCCTAATTGTTTACAGAATGTCTCTTGACACCTCTGCAGACTGCGTTTATTAGCGAAAATCCTGACAGCCGATATGGATTTTAAAGGGTGGGAGAGCCAAAACGTGTGATAGATCTGACATGTTTTTAATTCTACATTTACTTCCTGGTGGAGTCAAACAGGCTTGCCATTAGACATTCATTATATTGATTGCGCCGCAACATTTGAGTCTAGTAGGAAAATGAGGTTTCTCTCCTTTTTGTCTGTCAGCTAATTATTGAAAACAAGATTTGCTTCTGATTAAGGGAGCAGATCGTTGTCGCCACAAACACATTGACATGCACAAAACACCTGAGGTTAGTGGAGGGAGGTGGGTGGATATGGTTGGGGCAAGGTCTTTCCTCCTTAAGCCTATTAAAGAAACAGATGCCAGATTTTACAAGGTTTGCTATAACAAGATGGATTAAATAGCACCATATGTCTGGATTACTTTTCTCCCGTTTTAGAGATTCAGTGCAAACATTTATGGATCATTATGGCTGTGGCTGCATTTCCACTTCTACCCCCATACCAGTCACAAAGATAATACCTCTGCACACTCGGCCTGTAGTGGTGACAGTGAGAACTCGCCCGGCCTCACCTTCATTTCTTTGACCTGTTCAAATGTAAATGTCATTCCTCTCCATCAGCTCTGCTCACCAGAGATAAACAAGTGACCTTTTCCAGCTCCTACCTGTAATCAGCTGCGTTGAGTGTCAAAATAGAAGAGGTGGAATGAAAAGAAAGCCGAGGCACAGAACAAATCTCGGGTGCGCGATGCTGACCGACCCCCCCTTTAAAAGAGTAAGTGCCTTCAAAAAAAAAAATTAAATATTAAAGATAACTTGACACCAGAGTTCAATGGTGTTTCAGGTTCATAACTGGCAAACAATGTGTGGATATCGGCAAGATCATTAGTTCTCTACACAGCCTTGTAATGGATGCCCTTGGCTATTTATAACGGCATCACACTGCCCATGCAAACATTTCTCCATCTTATATAAGCCCAGGGTCTGTATGATACATCGCTAATGGAGGGATTTGATGCTAGTTTGCCCCGTGGAGCTCATCTTCCCCTTTGACCCAACACCATAAACGGCCTCCCGTCCCAGGAGGAAGAAAGTAATTGCTCATTTTGTAGATACAGCGCCTTGTGACCAAGTCACTACTTAATTATTTACATGTCGTCCTGGTGGGCCCTTCCTCTGAATTGCACGGCAATATTGAAATATGACAGAGAGGTTGGAATTGCCCCTCATCCGAGATGTCTTTGAAACTGCGCAGAATTGATTTTCTTTTTCATTTTCTTTAAGACAATAAAAGCGAGTAAAATGTATCTGACAAGGCTGCGTATTTCTGTTGCATGTTATATAGAGAGCGCCGGGGTGATTGTTGCTGTGATGTAGTGAGTCTGTAGGCCTCGCAGCCACAGCTTGAACGCCAGAAAGCACAATGTGGAGCTGTGGAGTAATTGATCTGCATTGCTGTCTATTCTCGGTTTCACTGCAATATTTCTGGATCGCACACTGTTGTACCAACCCTTGATCAACATGCTGAATCATTACATGTAATTCTCCAGCTGAGTCATAAATCATATTGGGATGGAAGGTGGGGGTGATGTTTTTTTTTTTTTTTCTTTTTCCTCTGCACTACCTTTTTAAAATTTGACTCGCTGTCGTCATTTGTTCCTCATTGTTATTCAAGTGAATCTTTTTTTTAAAGAAAAGGTAGAAAAACATTGGCTCACCATGTCAGGCTTTTGACTTGCTACGCATAACTTATTTTGGAAGCGGAAAAAATAGATTCTGGATACAATATAGTTGCAGACATCCCCGCCCCACCTCAAAAAAAAAAAGGGAAAATCAATAAAACTGATAATACATTGCGTAGGTGTGCTTTGTCTTTCTTTGCCTCCCCGTGCACGAGGAGGCATCCTGGCACAGCCACCACACTCTTAGATGACTTTGTGGGGATATGAATTATGTATTTTTCATTTACATTCACCCTCATCCTACAGTATGTTAGGAGCATTAAGAGACGGTGGGATGTATACGCACACACAACGTTAGAAATGAGATGATTCCAGAAGGACTGAATGAAAATGCGTTGCATCTGTTGTTTCTATCGGGCTATTTTCTCCTCCTGGAACTAACTCAATCTGTGTGAAGGTGGGGATGATTTCAAATAAAAGCAAATGTTCTCATGCAGCGCCATTCAGGCAGCTAACGAGCGCGGCAGTGTGAGGTAGAGAGAGGAGGTGAGTATGAGAGACAATCCTCTCAGTGTTTATCAAAGTGGTCTAATCAGGTCAGTTACTCATCTCTGACGTCACCTAATCTCACACTTGTGCGTGCCTACCGCAGACGGATGACACTTTATGAGCCATTCCTCACTGATAATATTTACCCGGGTGCATTGTTAAATACATTATGTCATCCGGTAATATTAAATCACATACAGCTCCATCATAAACTAAGTTTGTACTCTAATGTCAGGGGAGATAGAATTCAAAAACAAAGTCTCGAACGCGGGGGTGAATGTCTGTGCGGATGAATACGATGGGACAGATAAGGAAACGGAGACTAAGCCAGATGTTGTATTCCTGGGTGTGTCTTTGCTGGTTGCTGAGCTAAGCTGTTTGAGCAAAGCATCGTGGGAACTGTCATCTCCACTGAGCAGCAGATAGAATCAGGTGGTCATCATCGCGTAGATTCGGGGGAGGCAATAAAACCCAGACAGAATTTGCCTCAAACACAAAAAACTTTTTGTTCTCATGAACCAAAAAAAAAAAAAAAAAAAAACATGCCCCGAACAATCTTGTGCAATAAATGCTTCATCTTCTTGTGAAATTAAGACACTACTCCCCCCTTACCCACTAACACACACACACACACACACACACACACACACACACACACACACACACACACACACACACACACACACACACACACACACACACACACACACACACACACACCCCTCCCCAGCTTCTACCCCTCACCTTTTTTTGTGCAGCCTTGGCAGATTTTTTTTTTCCAAACTGAATTATGTAGCAATTTGCTGTGTCTTTGATGTGATAAATTTGAAGCCCTACTGAAATGTACACAGACTTGAGGGTCTGCGAGCAACTATCGACGCTGTTGTGCTATGTGGTGGCTCCCACCACCCCAAACCCCCTCCCCACCCCCCCTCCGCCCAAACCCCACTCCTGAAAACAGAAAGATGAGACTGTAGCTGTTGGGGCTTTTCTGCATAAAAGTGCTTCGTTCAGAGTCCAGGGGCTTCCTGATCGGGGCCGATTATACCGCTGTGGCTGGAAAAATGATGACTATTCAGGAGTAGGGAAGGATGCTGACTGGTAGTAACCTCCGGAAAAGGACAGTGAAATGAAGGTTGGGAAGCTGTGTGTGTGTGCGTGTGTTTGTGTGTGATCAGATTTATTATAATGAGAGGCTTAAATTAAGAACATTTATCTGGGCTGATGTTTCCTCCATGAAACATGAAATGCAAGTTGCACATGTGCCTGTTTCGTTCTCAGGTGTAACACTACACACATTCATTATTAAGTTTTCCTGCCCCTGTGATCCCTTTCTCTTTCCTTGAGCTTTGAGAGAATATTGCAAGGATGGAGGTCTGTTTTTCTCTCCCTCCTCTCCTTCTTTCATTCGGTCGGGAAAAATGCATAGGGGTCTGTGGTGTTTGTGGATCAATAGCATCGCTCCTTTGGTGAGTTCCTTGGTATGGGTGACACAGCTTCGTAGTTATTTGGAATTGAATTAGGGGGGTTGTGGAGGGAGGCAGAGATGATGAAGAGTATCAATCATTCTGTCTCTTGTGTGAAGTTATTTGTGGGTCGACAGAATCGGCAATAATGAAAGTTCACTTGTTCACCACTGAGGGTCTGTGGGTAAATTTACTTTCCCCAAGACACAAGACCTGGAACAAAGGGAGTGAACCCTCAGCAGAAGAAGCAACGTCAATACAATCTGAGTGATTCTGTACAAGTGTTTGTCCTCACAATGTTTGTTATGACATAAGCCTCGGGGGCTTCGCTGTGCCACATTGCTTGGCCCCGCTTTCCTCTGTCCATTCACTTTTATCACCCCTATTAAGGGACTCACAGCTGCTGTTATGAGTTTCTCCTCATACCTAACTGAAGTCTGACACTGTACCTACTGTATGGTACTTCCATTTTTGCATG
The DNA here is from genome assembly GCF_905171665.1 of Trachurus trachurus. Taxonomy (NCBI): domain Eukaryota; kingdom Metazoa; phylum Chordata; class Actinopteri; order Carangiformes; family Carangidae; genus Trachurus; species Trachurus trachurus. The sequence goes on from NC_139911.1 coordinate 10,976,904, forward strand.
ATTCCTCCACAAAACAAACATTACCTCCTCTCTCCCTTTCTCTCCTTACGTGACATCCCTCTCTCTCTCTCTCTCCGCTCCCCACATTCTCTTTACTCTGCAGGAGAGTGATTGGCCCATCGCTCCCGAAGAGATTTGATAACATTACCGTGGAACTGCCCTCTCTGCTGTCTCAGTATTAGAGAGCGCGGCTGCGATGGAGAATAGTTTAAGTGAGATTGATTGAACCCAGCTGGTCTGGATTCCTAGTGTGTCAAAGTCATTTATGCAGGGATTGGCTCATAACCTGTCAATCAGATGGATGGATGGACAAGGCCATGTAGCAGAGGGTGGGACTGAGAATGCGGGAGAAGTCAATTCAGATGACAGAGGGGTGTTGGGATGGTTGCTGCAGAACCAGCCAACCCGAGACTGCGGTAGGTGCAGGTTCCTCAGGTTTAACCAATCCGTCACCAGACATAAAAGACTGAATGTGTCCTGGCTGATTGTGAGCAACCTTCAGCAATAATACAACTCTTAAACCGGGTCTGCAAGGTTGTTTGGGACATTTAAATGCAGCTAACTCGTCAACCATATCTGAAAATGACACGGGTATTATAGCATACAGTAAGGATACTGTAGAGATAGAGGTAGAGATAGACTGATAAATTGTTTCTGGCCGATACATCTGCGTCAATAGGACATTTTATCAACTATTGTTATTGGCTGAAGTATCTGCCCCGATAGTGGATAATGGCTTCATCATCTTATTGCATCAGATCTCCACACAGAAGGGGTAGCACCATTGTGCTCCTGAGATATTTTATTATTATGCACAAGCGCTTGCACACAAAATAAACCTTCTGTATCGTGGAAGTGGAGCTTTTTACAGAAGAGTTCATTTGCAAAAGCAGATAACTCCATTTTTAAAAAATTCTAGAATCTTCATTTTTTATTTTTTATTTACATAAGGTGATATCAGTCAAACCAAAGTTGAGTGACTTTGAGATGTAACAAAACAGACATATCTCAAAAAAATAAAGTTTTATTGAAAACAACACTATGCAAAGAATAATTACAAAGCCTCAGCTCATTTTTTTCAAAATGGCACTTATCTGCTTTTGCAAATGAACTGATTTGGTCAAAAAGGATTATTGCGTTGCGTCTGGACCATCAACTCATAATGTGCTTTTTCCATACCAGTCCGATTAATCAGCTTTTTCTTAGTCCTAATTATTGTTATTATATCGGCAGCTAAAAATCCACTATTGGGTGAACTCAAGGTTGTGCATTCAGAAACCAGTAAGTGCAGGACCTTTGTATGCCTAAGAGAAAGGAAATCTCAATTTGAGGGATCTGTTTGCTCAGATTTCTTAAAGCCCCAGTGTGTAACTTTAGCAAAAATCAAATATTGCTTTCATAAATACCTATTTCACTGAAGTCGAATCACACCCGCATACAAATGAAAGCTTTCTCGTACCTTAGAATGAGTTGTTACAAGTCGTTACAAATACATAACGGGGGGCGCACCGAACCGAGGCCGCCATGTTGCATCGCCATTTTTTACGTTCAGTGGCAGCGCCTGCCGCCTGTTAAAACTGTCACCACTGTGTAGTGTGAGGAAGGACGGAGGCACTGATGTTGCATTCAGGTGCAGTCAGGCAGACGGCCGTCGGCAAACCAACCAGACGTCATTTTACTCCACCAGAGAAAGACGGTAAAACGTGGGTCAGGTAAACAATACGACATCACCATGACAACATATTGTCACACCTGTATTGTTTTGCCTCGTGCTGGCGGACCGTTTGTTTACATAGAGGCTTGTTTATCCTGTTACATGCAGCGTCTGTTGTCTGTCTGACGTCTGCCCGATTTCACGTGAGATGATAGATGGGGGTTATTCCTACATACTATACCTTTAAAGACTATTTTTTACATTTGAGGATACTGACAATAATCATGAAAATTCTGGGTTTAGGATTACAACCAAATTATGTGAAAAGCAGGTCATATTACACTTGAGAAAAATACACTAGTTGTTTGGTCAACAACATAGCATCACACCACAGTGGTTATATGTCACAAAGTTTTAGGATAGCATCTCTGAGATTTCAGCCACTTCAGTTCAATGGGGGTTAATGAGGTGACATTTGTGGTGTTCAAAGAGTGAGCAGGAACTTATCTTTCAGGAGACAGTGTCCCCCCCTCCCCAATTTCTACCTATAATCCACTGACCTCACTTTGACCTCACTACTTTCTACCAAAGGAATAGTCCCTGTGAAACCCCAAATTCCTTTCACCTCCTTGTAATTAGATGGCAGCAGCTGGTGAGAGAAAAGAAAATTCACTGTAATCCAGTAGCATCCTGAATGTTCTCGCAGAATGTTAAAAAGAGATGTTTCTGTGATCCTGTGAGGTATTAAAAAGGAAAGAAGAAGAAAGGAAGAAAAAAGGTCATGTACGTAAATACAGCAAGGCCTGATTTATCAAGTCTGACTATTCAACTAAACTCTTAATAAGGATTTTCCTATGAACGATAATGAGATGCTCTCTCAGTTTATCAAAAGGGACAAATGTAGTCTGGCATTTATTCCCCTTGAAAAATAAAGGGATTTTGAAGAAAGCAAGTGCAGCAAAAAAAAGAAAAAGAAAGAAAAAGAGCGATGTTGTGAATTTTTATGTGAGACAGTTTTGCCACAAAATAAGAGGGGCTGATTTGCACATGTGGCACACATTACTCCGACACGTTATTGTCAGTTACCGCACAGCCACCTAAATTCATTATCCCACAGACAGAGAGGAATAACAGAATCAACTGGCAGTTCTTCACACAGGTAATGCTCTTTACATAAGAGGTTACAGTAACACTGCTATGGGTCCTCTGAACTGGAAGATTTGCATATTGATAGAATGCAGTGCGGACACCTCTAGTGAGGACTAGATGGTAAAAAATCTCCCCAGTAAGTGGCTTTATTTGAATATCAAGAGAATATTTGGAGGGAGGAAACAGAAATTAGATTGTTTGATTTTCCAACACTCTCTTGTTTCGCCATGCATGTTTTCCACCATTCCTCAGAATATCAAAATAGAGTGAAGTGATGCATTAAGGTTTCTTCACTGATGTGAATAATTACTAATACTGATACATGTGCGTGCATAAAGGACTTCAAACAACAGCAGGATTTATCAGCTCTGTCCAACTTACATCAATAAAGGTGTAATATATTTTGTATCTTTACATTTAATTTTAAAATGTGAGTTGCGATTAGCTTATATTCCATATTGTAATTCATGTTAGCTGATCAAGTGTCGTGCAGTTGAAAGCCTGTTGCAGGGATGCTCTGGCTGTACAGCGAATAACTAGAGTATGAGCTGATAAATGAGGTGTCTGACTGTCCGGGCCGTGGTGTTATCTCGGTGCTGCTATGTACAGGCGACTGCTGTGTAGGTGGTGAAGGCAGGTGACAAAAAGAGCGGGAGGGAAAGGGAGGGGGAGGGGGGGGAGGGGGGTCGGAGGGGGAGAAAGGGAACGACAGAGTGACAGACACAGAGACATAGAGAGTGGAGAAGACTAGAAAAAGCAGTGCTAGGGGTGGAAGCCTATGGATGCTTGGTCTGTCAGGCATGTGATGTGTGATTGTGGCTCTCTCTCTTTTTTTTTTTAGCACCACAGAATATAGTGAGGATGATATTGTGCCTGTGATGGTACCACACCCCTGTCAGACAGAGCTCAGCTGGGTTTAAAGCTAATTAGGTGAACTTTGCTCCTCACTGAGGTGAGGAAAAAACTTCATAGACGCATAGCAATGTTCACAGCTGAAGACATATAGCATCGGATTGACAGCAGAAATGATTAAAATAAACCTACATAACTCTGTTGATGAGTAGTAGATAAAGAGAGTCTGTCTGTGAAGTTTATTTTTACCTCTTCCCATTGCAAGACGCGTAATTTTTTTTACCACCATCTTCCAGGGTTTTTGGAAAGCACGGGGCTCGAACTGCCATCTAATGTTTCAGGGATAAAGTTTCAATAAAGTTTTTTTTTTCTTTTTCACTGTGAATCTGTCAAATAGATGATAATTCATGAGCAAGGAGATGTGCCACATTTTGCCTACCCCATACTTATCATAGAGCAGCATATTAAGAGGAATGAAATTTGCAGGATTCTTGTGACTGAGCCTCTGGGTTCGATTTTCAATTATATTCATAGTCTGGGGTTGCCAGTTATTTATTGTGTCTGCTGCATGAAAACATTGTTTTAAATATACTGTCTTTTGGTAATTTAAGCTGAATTATATCATTTAGAAAGCTCATTTTATGGGAAATGTGAAAGGTAACTTTGATATTCAGGAAGGTGGAGTGTAATAGAAACTTTACGTCTCTCTTCACATTGTCAACATGAAATTAATATCTTTCCAAAAGCACATACATCCAGAAAAGTCCCACATTTTACACTGTTTTATTTGAAGTGTTGATCAATGAAAGATATATCTGTTGTTCTTAGTGCCAAAAAAAACATCTATGAGCACTGAGCAGTTTTAAATCTCCTCCCTCAGGCTTTTCTGAGGGATTCTGTAATAATAGGTTGGTGAGCCAATTAGAAAAGAGGAGAGAGACTGAGTTGCCCATCTGATTTGCTGACTGTTTTCTGATTGAGTGAGTAAACATACAGATTTCAAGTGAACATTTAGAGAAAGCAAATCCTGCAGGGTCGGATCGTGAGCCCATAGTAGATTGAGGTATGGGCGTGGCTGAGGGCAGTGATTGTATCATTGTGACATTGTGACATCACAAAGTTAGCCTACTATGTTTCACTTTTTCAGAAACACTTTCTGAATACCCCCTGTCTGAATTTCTCTCTGGACTGAGCACTTTGTTTCCTTGACAGTATTCATGCAGCACCTCCACCTGCTTTATGAACAAGAAAGACACAGAAATTTCCACTTTCTACAACATGGGACCTTTAATTTGCAGTCTGCATGTGAAAAAGAACTAGCTGACATTCACATATGGGAGATCTGGATGAAGATAGTACATTTATGTTGTGGAGATTTAATCCAAATATTTAATTCGTAAAGAACATTTGTAATTATTAATAAGTACTTTTAATAGTAATTAATTTATCAAAGTGATTTGCAGTAAATTGCATAACGTCAGGGCTTAATAGTGGTACATTTTAAGGCCGATTCAGATTTGCTGTAGGACAACACACCGCTTCACATTTCCATAAACTGAATCAACAACTTGACTCAATAACATGTGAAAGTGTAAGAGGCAGTAACACGGTTCAATATATTTGGGAACTGTGTATACATCAGCTCCAGAAATGTATGGAGGTCAAGGTCAATGTCAGGGTTTCCTTCAGCAGTCCCTTGGTTTGCCATGTTATGTTTGTTAAAGCGCAGGTCTCAAATACAAAATGTATGAGAATATGAATTTTCTGTTTGGAAGTAGTTTGAGATGTCCAGTGGGACTTCTTTAGGATATATAAAAAGTCTCTCGAGGATGTTTGATTGATTTTTTTTCTTCTCTTTTTTAACTTATTTTTTAAATTAAATTTAATGTTTACTCATGACAGAAATGGTGTCTGTTCCTCTAACCCTGATATGATTTGAAGGGCTTCGTGCTGCCATGAACCAGCCCACTCCTGAAAAAAAATCAATTTGGAAATAAATAAGTGAGCAAGTGTTTGTGCAGATCTAAAGTTTATTTATGCCAGAAAATCAAGCCAGGATTTACAGTAAGTCAGACACTGCCTGGTGGTAGAGGGCTTTCACAAAGATAGAACTCCACAGTGGTCTTCACACTTCACCCAGTGTTTTATCCCCTTTTCACCATTTATTCAGGAACTGACAACTACAAATCTGTCAACCATGGAAGTCCTGGGAAAAACTCTTGAGAATAACAACTTAGCTGTCGACTAAACACTGCTCAGCCTGCTCATTATGAACTGCTATGTTTCTCGGCGATGAAACCCCTAATGCTAAAGGATCCTTCAGTGCGTTCAGCTGTTTGGATGAGTGCTGTTTAAGAAGAGTGTGCTTATTCTATACGATTCGGCGTTATTTAATAAGTACAGTGCACGCTTTATCATGCATGGAGACATGAGAAATGTGAAATGTGTGTGGGTAAGTGCAGGGGAATATTTCAGACGCCGCTTACGTCTTATTTGTGATGTATTTTCTTTTCATATTTCTGCACGGAGCTAGCTCCTTGAGCGTGTGCCAGATTATGTGTCAGATATTAGAGGTGGAAAGGGAGAGAGAAAAATAGAAAGAAGCAGTAAGAATCAGATGAAAAGAAATGAAGCTGGTAAGAGGGAAAAATGGATGGTGGTTGGTTGCTAGGTAGGCTAATACTGACAGTCAAAAATGAAAATCTGGGAAAGGTGAGACAAACCAAGAATAATATGTCTATCGACCTGAGAGATGAGAGTGGGGGAAAAATAGTCAGAGGGTAGAGTGTGAAACACCGGTCCTCACAAGCCAATCGCCAGAGAAGCCAATAGTCAGATACAGGTAATTGAGTGCAGTGTAAACTAGTCAGTCCTCCTCAAGAGGTTCTTTGTGTTTGAGAAGACCCACTGACCTCTTTCCTCTCTCTTGCCTCCTCTGTGTGTGTGTGTGTGTGTGTGTGTTGGTGTGTTTGAGGGGGGGGTTACAGCAACGAGGATGTGTGTGTTTGAAGTGTGATGCAGGGGCTTAGCAGAGCTCTGAGATGCACTCGAGGAGGAGAGTGAATGGGGCAATTCAGGGGCACGCCTGACGTAAGTGGAGGAGCCAGCCGACGAGTGTGGGCCGGGGGTTGAGGGTTGGGGGGGGGGGCTCAGCTTGCAGATGGCCCCAGCAGGGGGGCTGTGTGCGAGCGGTGGGAGAGCTGAGGACTCAGAGGCACGATTCCAGTGCGCAAAAAACATTGGGGGGAGCCCACTCACCAACAGAAATATCAGTGCTCGATGTGCAAATGAGCTACAGCGAGCAGGTGATACGTGGTAAAAGGCCACCATTGTGCAAAAGGGTAGGTGGGTGGCTTTGTCGAAATTTCAGGAAACAAGCTTTGTTACGTTATGAGGAGATCTCTACACTCTTATATCAGTTATTTCGCTTAGCTTAAAGCAGATATCAGCTTCACGGCCGTTTCGGCTAATGCTGCGTTCAAGGCAGGCTTTTGAAACCGTAAGTTACAGCTTCAAGTCACAACTACGACTTGGTAGCGTTCCAGGTAACCCGTAGCTCGTGTTTTTACCATCCTGTTGTCTGTGAAAGTTCCCTATAACGGCCACTCGTAACTTCCGACCCGTGAACTCGTACCAGATCGAACTGGTATGACTTCACAGGAAGGAAAAACACAAAGTACGAGTTTCTTTGAACGCACCATGAGTTGGCAGCCCCCGCCCTTGTCAGGCATCAATTGGTCCTCGTGCTACGTCACCACATTCACGCGCATCCCTTGGCTGCACACACAGCCCTTCATGCCGTTCTCTCTCCTCATTGGATAACACTTGTATCCCACAAGGAAAATTTTCTCCTCGGGTTACAGCAGAGCAGAGTGACGGAGAGACTCGTGTTTAGGCTGAAATACTTCATGTAAGTGATTGCTGACGGAAAATAGGACTATTTAGGACTTATATTAACAAAAACATTCCACTGATATCTGCTTTAAGTTAAAGACAGAGGACTTAAATCAGTTGTATCTTGTTTGTTAAGGTCTAAACTGCCTAAAAAGCTGTTCTACACATGAATCCACAAGATTGTTACACTTTGTTTTGTGTACATGTTTAAAGGTTGGGTTGGAGATCTTATTCTGGATCATTTTTTACTAATCTGCTAGAAATCCTCTTAACACCCGATTGAAACTGAGTAAATAAAGGCTTTTTCACAAAAATGAAAAAAATCACTTGCCTGGGAAACGAACAAGTCTCAAAAACCACCATCCAATCACATACAATGTCACGACTTTGACACGTTTTGACTTTTGTATTTTCAAAATGCGGCCTGATAGAACCGATTTGCCAAATCTCCAACTCTACCTTGAACCAACATGATATGATAAGTTGGATTTTTGTTTCCTGTGAGCTTCTCCAGCCTCTTTTTACTGTTAATGCTAGTAGGCTCACCGTCTCCTGGCTCCAGAGTGGTATCAATCCTCTGATCTATCATATCTTGGCAAGAAAGTGAGTTGGCACATAAATATTCCTATAAGACATTTTAGTTTTCTACATTTATTAATGGTTAAAATGATTTATTGCGGTTGTAGTTTGTACAGCATGACTGATGCGAGGGCCTCCAGAGACTTTTGGTCTTGTATCAAACAGTCTCAGTTATTGATTTAATAGTTCAAGTTGACTGGCCACACACACACACACACACACACACACATACACAGAGCACAATGCACAATCAATCTAGGGTGCCAGGCTGGGCATTGGCGCCCAGTGTAAGTGAACACACACTTTTTCCCAATACACTAATGATTATGAATGTTTGCACATTCAGTTTTTGGTGTATATGTGCAATTTCATTTTTTAAAGTGTAATAGCTAGTGAACTTGATAAATGGTAACTTTTGCTATCTTAATGTTGTATAATGTGGACTCTTCCTGTACTTTACTTTACCGGTCTGTTGTTTTCATTGTGCATCCATGTGTGTTTGTTTGTGTCAATATGTGTGCTTAGCCCTTTTTTTCCCAGTCCAACATGGAAAATGTCCAGACTGGATTTGCTGTAATGTAAATGACATCTGTCAGTTTCCCTTCCTTAGAAATACAAACGAAGAGCTCAGGATGGGAAACATATTTTCTACTAGAAGATAGTAAGAGACAGCAAAGGTAAAGCCTGGCACGATGCCTCATATCTGCAGCATCATGAAGCAAATAAATCGCAAAAAGGCCAAAAGAGGAGCACTTAAAAGGAAAAGTGAGGTCATGCAAGTGTGAAGATGTTTGCATAAAACATAAATTGTCTCCAGCAGCATTGACTTGTCTTTATATTGGCAATTAAATGCTGTTAGTAATATATGAGAAGAGAGAGGATATCCCTGACCTCTCATATTGAGAGAGTGCACCCTCCTCTTTTGCACTACCAGACATTATCTCTTGTCTTGCATCTTGAAAATATGTTGGAAAAAGAATATGTTTGCACACAGACTTTGCCCGTCCTCTGCAGATGATCACAGCAGAACTGGCCAAGGCCGCTTAGCTGCAGCCGCCACAATCAAACAGAGGCAAATGGTGGAAGCCAGAGAAGCGAGGGAGAAGCAAAGTGAAAGCCAAACACTCCACAGCCCTCTGGGATCGTCCTTTTTGTACATGGAACGTGCCAAGTGCTCGGTATTTAGGGGGAAAAATCAGATTCTACAAATGACATGGAGTCCCCTCCAATGGCGCTGGAGTCTCCTTGTGCAGCGCGGCGCGTGGTGCTGAATGCAGGAGGAACAGCTTGGCGGTTCCCACAGGAACAGACCTGCCGACTATCTGCAGCTGTGCCGAGAATTGTCATTTTTAAATATTCACATATTTAATCAGCTAAAAGGGCTTTCATAACACACACAGACACAGTGCAGACAAACTCATTTTGCATAAGTCGGCTGCATGTGAGGCAGCGTTTGCCTGCGAGAAAATCGTGATTGTACGATTTATGACATTATTTTGACTATTAGAGTTGATCTTTATCTGAGTAGCTTCTCGTTATTTCATGTAAACAAATTTAACATCAGTTCCAAATTCAGTTTTATTCTCTATCACGTTCCTTTTTATACCTTTCAGGAATCTATTTCCCATTAGCAGCGTTACCTCGGCAGTGAATGATCCTGCTATTTTCATGAATCATTACAGAAACCATTAGACTCTCAACTACCAATACCCCTTTTCCCCCCTGAAGTTGTTCATCTGTGTCTGCAAAGCGTTGGACTCCTGTGGGTTTATAAATGATGTTGCCCTTGAATTGACTTGTGATCAAGACAAGAGAACAAATGTCAAAATCTTTTGAAATCAGAAACCAGGTTTGGTAAATAGGGTTGACACAATTGGGGGAAAAAAACACACACAAAAACAAAATGAGGTTGATTTATGCAACACCTTGAACAAACTGAAACATTTGCTGAACCAAAAGGTAGCAATCAGACATGACAATATCAACAGGATATCAACATTTACTGCCTTTTTCTATTTATTTTGTGTATGGCAGGTACTAAATGGAAGTGATTACTTGACTTAAAGTATTATAACAGAAATGAATTCTCCCAGGAGAATAAATATGCACGCTAACGATGTGAAACTGCAACATGTTTCTGATACTGCGGTGAGATTCTGAGGCAGCATCAATTAGCTGTGTGCATTGCTTTGACCTGTCACTGGGACATCTGAGCACCTTTTATCATTGAGCACAGTGTGGAGTGTGAGAGGCATCATCTTTAATCATGTGTTGGTTTTTTTTCTATTCTTTTCTTTCTTTCTTTCTATTTTTTTTTTTTTTTTTTTTACGGGGGTAAAAATATGTCCCTGTGCCATGCAGAGTCCCCAGACAGCCATGTTGTTTACTGCCGATTAACAAAGGGAAGGGAAGTCAAGACTGTGACACCAGTGCCGTGAATGTGGTGCCACAATACCACCGCAGGAACACAGGAAGAATTCCAAAGCAGCGACTCTGAAAGAGAGAGAGATAGAGCATGGCACAGAGGAGGAGAGGAGGAAAAGGGAAGAAATATATAGAGGAAAAGGAGGGAAAGAGGAAGATGGAGAGGCAGAGACACTTCTCCCTGTCTATCTTCACTGTCAATGATACAGTGAAGATAGACAGGATACAGAAATAGAGCCAGTGTCCTTTAATACTGAAAATGTCAAAATGAGCTTATAGTAAAACAAATGATTGTCAAGTGTTTTGCAGACATTTGTACATGTCTGCTGTTGCTGAATATTGAAATTGGAAAAAAAAAAATCCTATACATTTTGACAAGTTCAGCTCTATTCAACTCTTTTTTAGCTCTGCTTGACGCACAACTGCTGCTTTTGGTCTTGAGTGAGTCACTTGACTTGACTTCACATTAGTTAAAGTCCTTCCACCCAGGTAGGTTCACAGTGTTTTCATCCAACGCAAACCTTTATTTCAACAAGCATTTTTTTTTTTTTTGACAGTGACGGTGACAGTTGTGCCACCGTTCAATCCTCCGTCACTCAAGTGAGGACAGGACAAGCCTCTTGGACACATTTGTGTACATTGTTTGATTCTCCTGTCTTGATTTCTAATGGGCTCAATTCAGTTCTTGCCGGCAGGAAAACGAAATCTGGTGTTTGTCTCACGCACTCTCTCTTTTCACACTCCCTCACTTGCCCGTGTATTGATCAATAGACTGGACAAAAACAGACGCTCTGACACCATGAAAATGAAACACTATAATTCCTGTGACAACTGGCCAAGTAGTCCCGGTCAGCCCCACGTGTCAATCACAGGCTACAGAGGTAGGCCTATCTGATTAATTTCCACATATAACGGAGGCCTGAATCTGATCTGACAATTTCTGATTCCATGCGTATTTGTCCCGTTTACACTTTCATGTCACAGATCCGATCTGAGCCACTTGAGAGGAAAAAATCGGAATTGAGCCACTTGAACCTTGCGGTGTAAAGACAGCCGAAATAAATCAGATACAATCAGATATCTGCCAATACGTCTGCAGTCTAAACAGACAGATTGGATCTTTCCTGGCAATGCGTGTCATACTACATCAATAACAATATTAAT